>NC_050069.1:130130735-135130735 GCF_009764565.3 Dermochelys coriacea | reverse complement strand
AATTCTTCAACAAAAAAACTTCAAAAACAGACTTCAACGAGAGATTGCTGAATTTGAATTAATTTGCAAACTGGATACAATTAACTTAGGCTTGAATAAAGACTTGGAGTGGATGGGTCATTACACAAAGTAAAACCCCATGATTATTCCTCCCCCCACCCCCACTGTTCCTCAGACATTCTTGTCAACTGCTGGAAATGGCCCACCTTGATTATCACTAAAAAGGATTTTCCCCCACCTGCTCTCCTGCTGGTAATAGCTCACCTTACCTGATCACTCTTGTTACAATGTGTACGGTAACACCCATTGTTTCAAGTTCTCTGTGTATATATATCTCCCCACTGCATTTTCCACTGAATGCATCTGATGAAGTGAGCTGTGGCTCACAAAAGCTTATGCTCAAATACATTTGTTAGTCTCTAAGGTGCCACAAGTCCTCCTTTTCTTTTTGAGGAACAGTGTGTGTGTGGGGGCGAATAAACAGTGGGGAAATAGTTTTACTTTGTATAATTACACATCCACTCCCAGTCTTTATTCAAGCCTAAGTTAAGAGTATCCAGTTCCAATTCAGCAGTCTCTCATTGAAGTCTGTTTTTGAAGATTTTTTTTGTTGAAGAATTGCCACTTTTAGGTCTGTAATTGAATGACCAAAGAGATTGAAGTGTTCTCCGACTGGTTTTTGAATGTTATAATTCTTGACGTCTGATTTGTGTCCATTTATTCTTTTACGTAGAGACTGTCCAGTCTGGCCAATGTACATGGCAGAAGGGCATTACTGGCACATGATGGCATATATCACATTGGTAGATGTGCAGGTGAACAAGCCTCTGATAGTGTGTCTGATGTGATTAGGCCCTATGATGGTGTCCACAGAATAGATACGTGGACACAGTTGGCAACGGGCTTTGTTGCAAGGATAGATTCCTGGGTTAGTGTTTTTATTCTGTGGTGTGTGGTTGCTGGTGAGTATTTGCTTCAGGTGGGGGAGCTGTCTGTAAGCAAGGACTGGCCTGTCTCCCAAGATCTGTGAGAGTGATGGGTCATCCTTCAAATCAACAGCACTGTATGGATACCTGCATGGCCCCACAGTATGCCAACATTTTTATGGCTGACTTAGAACAACTCTTCCTCAGCTCTTGTCTCCTAATGTCCCTATTCTACTTGTGCTACACTGATGACATCTTCATCATCTAAACCCATGGAAAAGAAGCCCTTGAGGAATTCCACAATGATTTCAACAATTTCCATCCAACCATTAACCTCAGCCTGGACCAGTCCACACAAGAGATCCACTTCCTGGACACTACGGTGCTAAGAAGTGATGGTCACATAAACACCACCCTATATCGGAAACCTACCGACTGCTATGCCTACCTACATGCCTCCAACTTTCATCCAGACCACACCACATGATCCATTGTCTACAGCCAAGCACAATGATACAACCGCATTTGGTCCAACCCCTCAGACACAGACAAACTCCTACAAGATCTCTATCAAGCATTCTTACAACTACAATACCCACCTGTTGAAGTGAAGAAACAGATTGACAGAGCCAGAAGAGTACCCAGAAGTTACCTACTACAGGACAGGCCCAACAAAGAAAAGAACAGAACGCCACTAGCCATCACCTTCAGCCCCCAACTAAAACCTCTCCAATGCATCTTCAAGGATCTACAACCTATCCTGAAGGACGACCCATCACTCTCACAGATCTTTGGAGAATAATAGCAGAAAGAACGAGGAGTACTTGTGGCACCTTAGAGACTACCAAATTTATTTGAGCATAAGCTTTCGTGGGCTAAAGAACACTTTATCAGACGCATGTAGTGGAAAATACAGTAAGAATATATATATATGTATATACACGGAGAACATGAAAAAATGGGTGTTGCCATACCGGTTCTAATGAGACCAATCGATTATGGTGAGCTATTATCAGCTGGAGAAAAAAAAACTTTTGTAGTGATAATCAGAATGGCCCATTTCAAACAGTTGACAAGAAAGTGTTAGTAAGAGTAGGGGGAAAATTAGCATGGGGAAATGACTCATCCACTCCCAGTCTTTATTCAAGCCTAATGTAATGGTGTCCAGTTTGCAGATTAATTCCAGTTCTGCTGTTTCTCATTGGAGTCTGTTTTTGAAGTTTTTTTTGTTGAATAATTTTGACTTTTAGGTCTGTAATTGAGTGTCCAGAGAGGTTGAAATGTTCTCTGACTGGTTTTTGAATGTTATAATTCTTGACATATTGTATTTTCCACTGCATGCATCCAATGAACTGGGCTTTAGCCCACAAAAGCTTATGCTCAAATACATTTATTAGTCTTTAAGGTGCCACAAGTACTCCTTGTTCTTTCCCCAGTTTTGTACATCTAAATTTAGCATTTCATCCTGCATTGCATTGTGGAGAAAATCCTGCTTGTTTTAATTGTATAGTCCTACATACTTCTCTGGGGCTATTTGTATAAGAAAGGCACACAGCAGTTAACCCTGTATACTTGCTGTGCAATATGATTATTCTTGGCAAATATAATACTCTTCTATGAGTTATAATAGGTTAAGAAAATCTCCTTCTGAAAATAATGAATTGAGTAGTCTCTAAATGACCCTTCTGGAGCAGGTTGGGAAGCTGAATTATCTTTTGTTCACAGGAACGCTAAAAAGAGGGAATTTAGTGAGGTAAAATCATATATAATATATAGTTGAAATATCATCTATTGTGTGGAAGAAGTCATTCAGTTGAGGAGAAGTGCACAAAAACGCTGTGACAAGGACAAGTATGTCAAGGTAATAGGTATTGAAATTTCCCAGGAAACACGTTTATTTTGATTAATCTTTACATTAGGTTCCCTTGCACATTGTGAGAATTAAAGTACGTGTATGACAGGAAATGAGCATCCTGTCCAGAAATCAAACAATGACCTGTTTCTCCTTTCAGTTACACCTGTGTAAATCAGGAGTGATTCCTGTGACGGTTGTGACAATTTCCTGAAATACCCCAGATAAACCTTATTGAATTAAGTTTAAGTATCTTGGGAGTTCATTGTATTCAAAATGCAAATATTTATATATTATTGCAAGATTGGATGTAACATCTCTAGGGGAGAGATCTCACTAATGTAAACCCTGGGAAGTGTTATGAGCTTCAAAGGACTATTTGAAATGATGTGAACTCTTAAAGTTAAGTGAGTTGCCCAGGAAATTCCGAGGGGCAGTTGTATGCAAATGTAACTGCCCTCTCTTGCCCCTCATCCCACATTATGCAATAGCTCAGCTTTTTGAAGCTTTTACCTGAGGAGGAAAGATTTGTCTGCTGATCACCATGTACGTGAAGACAAGATGCGAGGCCCAAACCATATAAAGGAATGACTCGCATATTCATGGGTGGGCTTGTTGTGATGAATTTGTAACCACAGGAAAACCCCTGTGCAAGGTTTGAAGGACTGTTCACCTGCCGGGGCCCCTGTTGGAATTTGAGTGAACTCTGGTAAGCTTATTAGCACACATGCAGATTATTTTATTGTTTTTAATATGGCAATGTCTACACTACCCACCCCTGGCCATGGCATGTAGTGTAAGTATAGCACACAGTGTCCACACTGCGGCATGTAGCTACACATGTCAGTGAAACGCTGTGGCAGAGGGGAAAGGCTTCAGCAGCTCCCTGTTGCTGGAGCTTTTCACTGCAGCAAGAAAAGACTGGCAGCAGGAAGGGCTCAGCCTTTTTCCCACTGATGATCTTTTCTTGCAGCTAGATTCTTCCCCTGTGGTGGGCAAGGGCTCCAGCAGCAGGGAGGCAACAGGATACTACACAGAGGACACCTACTGGATTGGGCCCCTCTAGCAAGTTCACATAACACAGGACTCATCAGAGAAGTGGCAGATCCCTGTTCAAATTCCTTCTCTCCCTCATGAACTGGGGGGACCTGAACTGGGGATGTGTGTGTACATCCCAGGGGAGTACCCTAACTGCTCAGCTTAAGGAATGTCCTCCTTCTCCCAGGCCACTTTTTTGGGGGGGGGGGCATACACACATGAGGCAGCCAAATGCCAATCTTCCCCTGGTTCACAGATTCACAGATCCTTAGCAGATAGCACACATCCCTTTCATCCACATCTCCCAGTGGCTAACTTAGGCAGCCTCCTGCCTAGAGTGCTGGCTTTTGTGCATTGCTTTCCAAGCTTCTGACTTTCTTCATTCATTGTCTGAGGAGCCCAGGTGCCTAACTCAGGCTTTGAGGATTGCAGTGTTGTTCCTGTAATCTTTTCTAGGCCCCAGGACACTCAGCATTGCAACACCTAAGTCTCTTCAGGGATCCCACCATGTGACAGAACAGGAACTGAATTCAGACCTCCCAAGTCACATACTCATGCAATAAACACTGGACCATCCTTCCTGTCAATGGGGTGTATATCCTTTCCCTGATCTCATCAAATCTGTGTGTGATTAAAAACATCATATAATCATGCACTCTACTGATTTTTATTTAGTAACATGGGATGAGACCTCCTTGCAGTGGACAGTGGGGAGTGGTGTAGTACTTTGTTCTGAGACAGGACATAGAGTTCAAAGTTGATTAGCGCTATTGCTATCACAAAGAAGTCTGGTGGTCACAGATGCTTAAACATCAGGTACTTTATATCATCATAGTGTGATTATAATAGGCATATATATTATATGAGAAATAAAGGCAACAATGAAATACTGGTCACTGTATTGTGTATTTGAGATGTTGTCTAAGCTGCTTGGAGCCTGCAATTTTGGCCAAAGTATTATTTCTTATGATGCTTATCTTGCTAACAAAGCTGATCTCTGATTACATTCAGTATATGAGTGACTATGAAATCCACCCTGATTCTGGTTACCAAAAACAGAAAGGGGCATCTCTAGTCTATTCACATAAACTCATAGAAGATCATACTTAGAAGTCAAAGGTTAATCATATGCAGGCAATGTGGCTTTCAATAACCCCATTCAAAGCCAGATGCACATGCACAGATCTGCAAAACCAAAAAGGCTAAATGTAACACTGGAGTAAGCTGGCACATTTCTGATTATTTCAATGGAGTTAAAGCCACTTATACCATGGCTAAATATGACCCAAAAAGAGGGGCATGTGGGATAAAATGTTCTGTCCTTAGAGTTATCATTGTGATTGCTTTTCCCCCTCTTTTCAAATTAAGAAGCCTTAAGAGGACAGAGTAAATGGAGCTGTACAAAGAGTATTGCACATAAAATTTTACTATCCAGTTTTACTTTTTCTTTGATGCTATGAGGAGCGGGGTCCCAGAGCCTAGACACCAGCCTAAGCCTGAACATTAATTAAACAACCTCTTAGCCCGAGCCCCGTGAATATAAGTCAGCTGACATAGGCCAGCTGTGGATGATAATTTCAGTGTAGACACCCCCAGATGCCCTTCATATGTAATTTACAACCCCTGCCCCCAGCATTACCTCTAATGTTGGCACATTGAGCATTAGTGTAAGGGAGTCTACACTGTAATTCATCTGCTGAAAAGTCAAGTACAGCAACTTTACCTCAAAACTATCTAGGACTCAGATAGTTTTATGAATAACAAGATTTATTCGGGATGGGATTGAGGAGGGCATCAGTGTAAAGGAAATGACATGCATGATACAAATGGGCTCTAATTCTCCTCTGGCTGGCCCATTGTCTAACAGAATCATAGAATATTAGGTTTGGAATAGACCTCAGGAAGTCATCTAGTCCAATCCCCTGCTCAAAGCAGGACCAACACCAACTAAATCATCCCAGCCAGGGTTTTGTCAAGCTGGGCCTTAAAAACCTCTAAGGATGGAGATTCCACCACCTCCCCTTCCACCACCACACCTATGCAAAGTAGTGGTAAAACACTAGCATTCTGATTCAGTAGTGGTTTACACTCTCTTTCCAGAGCTATGAAAAAATATTCAAGGTGCAAGGAAGACATGCCAGGAGAAAATGGTACATTATCCTGGAGCATTTGAATAAGGCAAGTGGTAAATAATGAGGGACAAGTCACTGATTCAGTGCAATTTGGATTGTTTGGTAAACTGGGTGCAAGCAAACAGTATGCAGGGTCCGGGGCTCTGCTGCGGCAGCAGCAGCTGGAGGCCTAAGCCCTTTAAATCGCCCCTGAGCCCTGGGGCTCCCAGCCACCTCTGCAACTGGTAGCTCGGGGGTGATTTAAAGGGCCTGGGGCTCCCAGCCGCCACTACTGCAGCTGGAGCCCCAGGCCCTTAAAATCAAGATTTAAAGGGCCCAGGGATTTAAGGCCCTGCCTCTTCCGGTTGATGCCACGCCCCCTGCTCAGGACTCCGGCATACCGTTAAATCCTCTAACTTATTTTCACCCCTACTTGCATTGTAATAACACAAAGAGCAAGGGGAGAAAGGATAACCCCAGGATTATGCAACTGATGCACTGAAAAACACTAGGAATACATTTGCAAATTTTGTGCTCATAGGGTACATGAATATGAGAAAATAGGCAATGCACATGGAAAATAACTTGTGTGCAATTACCCATGTTGCATAAGTCATATATATTTTGCTCACACAATTGCTGTTTGTTAAAATGTTCTTAATTTATAGCTAAAAATATACATTCATTGGGCAAAAATGTTGCCCTTCATTGGTTTATATATAGTAAATATTCAGGTTTTCTAAAATATCAGTGATTAATATTACTCACTGTGATTATCTTGGCACATTATTTAGTAGTTTTCTGTATTAGCTTTAGATGGAAAGAAGTCATTTTAGGAAAATGACAGTACATAACGAGTGATGTGCAAAACAATTACTTTTCCCCTTAAATGCATAAACTAGAGTTGTACAGAGAACAGAAATTCTGTTTCATGAAGGTTTTAGAGATTTTGACATTGGTTTTTGTTCCAGTTTGAAATGAAACCTGAAAATTGTGAAATTCTCTGTAAAATATCATTCTGGAAAAAGTTTGTTTCAGGTCAATTGAAATTTTTTGACAAAATCAAAATGTTCCATTTCAAATTTTCACTTTATTATCATCTATAATACAAAATAAGTATTAGAGGGGTAACCATGTTAGTCTGTATCCACAAAAACGAGGAGACCAGTGGCACCTTAAAGACTAACAGATTTATTTGGGCATTAGCTTTGGTGGATAAAGCTTCTTCAGATTCAGATACAAAATTAAAATGTCTAAACAAAATTTCATTTTTAAAAGGAAAAAAATCAAAATGTTTCATTCTGAAAGTGTTGAAATGGGATGTTTAGAAATTTTCACAGTTTTCCTTAATTTTTTGTCGAGACCAAAATTTTGGAAAATTAGACACAATTTCATATATCATTTAAAATTGATGTAACTGCATTCTCCAATAGACAATGATTCCATCTAAGTTTTTATGACCAGCTGTACTCATTTGACAGGGGACATTTATTATCTCCTAGATGGCAAATCCCTTTCCTAAAACCCATCCTACTAAGTAAAGCTTCCTACTCTACCTTTTTAATCTATAATCCTCACAACATCCCTCATCCTTAATTGTTTTCTGGTATTTTATTTTGTGTTTGTCTGTCTTCTACTGGAAGCCATTCTTCTCTCAGTTACACCAGTTTAAGATGTTAACAATGAAGCTACATTAGGAAATAAACTAACATAACTGAGAGCAGAATTTAGCCCTTATGTTGAAAACTCTTCAGGGAAGGGAATATGTTTAAATTATTCGTTAAGCACCCTTAATTTATGACAGTGTATACATTACTATAGTTGTAGTTACCGGTACATAAAATCTATCATTACATGTGTATACACAGCTGTATAGCAGATGCTGAGTATTCTTGAAAAAATGACATTTTTATGGTCTTGAATCTTAAGCATGGGAATCACTTTATACACATGCAACAAATTCTGTAAAAGCAACAAGTAATTAAGTCATTCCTGATGTCACACTGTCCGGAGTGGCTCACCACTGAGAGTGCAAACCTCAGGGCAGACTGTCATAAGCAGGGCAGACACCACAAACTGGTTGTATGGTCTATAATTATATTTTGCCAACCCAGTAACAGATGTGAACACTCAACATACTACAATAGTCTTATAACACACCATTCTATCATGCCACCCAGGCAAGCTGGACTATGTGGTAAACGGTCACTTACACCAAAGATGACAAAATATTCAGGTTGCTCCCAGTCCCAAAAGACCAGTCAGTTAGCCAAGGTCAATTTGTACCTTAGAACTCAAAGACAAGACTTGTAGTCAATCCTGTAAGTAACTAACAAAAGTTCATTAATTGGGAAAAAGAAATAGAATTATTTACAGTTTAAAGCAAGTAAACAAGCATATATCCACACAAGTTTCAGTCTGATTCAAAAGGTAATAGCTATTATTTAGATAGTAATTAGTAATGACTTAGTATATTTATAAAGATGTATAAAGTAATACCTTTATGTACAAGGGCAGATAAGGCAATTTTCCTGTCCCTATAAAATTGGAGATTTCAAAGTTTTACCATCCTGAATTGGGACAAAAAACAGTCTTAAAATATTTGCGAAATGACAAATGAAAAAAAAAATTCCGATCAAAATATTTCTTTTTTATTTTAACCTGTATTTTTTCATTTGTTACACTTAGCTTACATTTTGAATTGAAAGTTGTTCCCCACCCCAAAATAGAATTCTTCATTTAAAAATTGTCAAAACATGAGGCTGACCTTTTAAAAACTTTTTCCAAAAATATTTTGAACTGAGAAATTTGTCAAATATCAGCTCTATCCCCCACACAGTTACAATTTCAATGAATCGGTATTTTCTGATGAAACACTTTAAGAAAACATTCCTAACTAGTTTTAGTTGTCATCAAACTATGGTATTATGCAGGGACATTGGATCTGAGAGAGAGAGAAAGAGAAAGATATTCATATGCTTGATTAACATAATCAACAGACTGATGGTGACACTAGCCAGCCAAGGAGCCATCACCTTCTTGTGCAAATTAGACCCAGTGTAAGTCATGTAGGAATGACTCTTGTCTGTTGATTCTGTTCTTCTTAAGGAGGAAATAAATCATGTGTGCAGTCAGCAGAAAAATACCTAAATTTATTACTCTAGTAAAAAAATGAAGTGATTATTAGAGCTAGAGTGGGAAAGTCAAAAGTGGGCAATTTACTGTACTGCTTTTTGCAGTGATTGACATTATATAGTTTAATATTCAAAAAGGAACAGTTCAAAACATAATTTGTAAAGTAGTATTTGGTAAAACAGGGAATATTAGTTTAGTTATAAAAGATTAATGTGTTATGTGCAAGTAAAGCATTTTCGATAATAGAAAAAAAAGAGAAGAAAAAATTCTGATATTAATGTGGGTATAACAAAAGGCTACACATTTGATATTTATTAAAATTAAGGCTATAAAGGGAGCTTCATTGTGTGACCTACCAAGAACCAGCCTTCAAAGAACAGGGAATTATCAATCAACATGCCAATGGAAAAAAAACGGTTTTGTTCATTAGGAGAGATTGGTCATAGTGCACAGTCTGCTTCTGCAAGGAAAGGAACATAGTTCTGGAAACTCATGCTGACCCAGAACTCATGTTGACCCAGCAGTGTTCCTTATTGTAGCTGCTTCTGAGAAAGAGAAACTTCAGGATGTGTGAGAGAAAAGGAGAGGCTTTAAGGGCACTCCCAAAGACAGTGCAGCTGGACACTATAAGGGTGAGAAAAGGAAGTGACTCTGTTTCAGACTAAGGTATATAAGTCATAATCAATTTACTTCAAGCAAATGCTATAGCTATTTCTGATGACTTTACAATAGGTATTTTGAATATAAGTGGCAATTGTAACATCAGAAACAATGCAATAAGAATGCAAAGAACGTGTTTCTTTGTTTTGGTTTTTTTTAATAAATAAAAAAGTGTCCTGAATGCCTCAGGGGATAGATAAGGGGATACAAATCCTTCATTTCTAATATGCCAACTAATATCCAGACCAGGACAGTGGTGAATCCATCTGATCCAGGAGAGCTCACTGTACCTTATCTGAAGGATCATATTCCTTTCTGCACACCCCGACAGCTTTTGGGGCTAAAGTGTGGATGGGAGTAGGCACAGAGGCTCATACAATAAGGGTGTGTGGATTATACCCCCCACAGTGCACAGAGAAAGCAATCTTTATGCTTTTCTGGGCACTGAATGATGGTGACTGCTAGCATTTGCATGGGGGAAGCAAAGGAAAGCTCCCTACAGTGTCTCCCACTCTGCACCCACAAAAGAGCCAAAGATTAGGCCCTTAATGAGCGTTTTTTAAAAATAAGGAAGGGATCAACAAACATGACAGAAAATTATCAGGAATGTATAGAAAATAGGGATGTACACACCTATCTTCTGCAGTATGTAAAATACTAGAATACCATTCAGAAATAGTGTGATGAGAGATGGAAAGTTACATTGATCTATTTAGAGAGACAAGGTGGGTGAGGTAATATCTTTTATTGAAACAACTTTTTTGAAAAAGATCATTCTTTCAATCTTTACAAAATATTTCTGAGGGAAGGATGGTAGGCAGCCATTTTGGATGTCCTTTAGTCACATTTTAGGAACACTTTGAAGTGGAATCATACTAAAGATTACTCTAGGAGGTCAGTAAAAGGGCTGGTAGATAAGTGGCTGAAAAAATCCATTTCAGAGATTGACAGTAGAGGATATTCTGAGTGGAAACAATTTGAGATGGACAAAGAAAGAACTACGGGAATATCAGATCAGTGTTTAAAATAGGTGTTGTTCACTTTGCATATCTGAAGAATCTTTCTTCCAGATCATTAAAGAAGTGATCAAATTTATTAGTAGTCAAAAATGGTGGGTGGACAGTCATTACACAGGAGGAAAGCAAGACCCCACTTTGTCATGATTGTGATGTCCAATCTCTTAAAGTGTTTGGGTGCTCTGTTTTTCCCTCTCCACAGATAGCACACAGTAAAAACATTGCTGAGAAAAGCTGAAAGACAAGGGGATGGGGGAGGACAAGAGGGAGAAAGTTTCCCTATGGGAAAGAAGACATCCAGAAGAGCACAAAGGTCAACAGCAGAGAAGTGAAATGATACCTTTTGTTGGGGAATTCCAGGAACATGGCAAATCATGGGTGGTATACCTTGATGTTATGAGCAATCTGTAGTTTGCAATTCCATTCCATATGGACAAAGAGTTTCAACCTTGCCGATGGTGATGGGCCTAAAGGCATACAGACTGCTGCATGATCTCATCGCCGAACTGCCACATACACTGCATTTACTGCAATAATGTGGGAACATTTTTTTCTTACTCCACCGATGACAGCAGAATAATATTGGTTCCACCAGTGACATCCAGGAAGTGGATAGTCAGTAGCACAGTTCATTGCTACCCTAAGGAATTTGTCTGTTTGGACAAACATTAAGTAATGCCCTGACCGACCAGTCTGGACTTCACAGTGATTAGATCTGGAAAAAGAATTATTGGCTGTATCAATGCTTATATTCAAGAAGGTTGTTGAAGTAGCTATTGCCATGGAAACTGCAGAGAAGGATTCTTTGGACCTTAGTGTGAGCCAAGAAGTTCACCTCCTGAATCGGGGACACAGAGAACCACACTAATGTAAGGAATTGTGCGCAAAAGACAGGTGCTGATAAGGATTGCTGTACATGCCAGGTCATTTGCCAGATTTTGTCACAAGTTCCTCTGGAAGAAACCTCCACAGTTTTGAAAACTTATACAGGAGAAAAAATAATTCCAAAAGAGATATTCCAGGTTAAAGTTCAACTAGATAGACAATCACTCATTTTACCTTTGCATGTGATTGAAGGGAAATGTCCACCATAATTTGGCCGATCTTGTTTTGAGAAGCTCGAAGCGAATTAGACTGAAATCAAGGCATCACAAAAACACCTCAAAATTTTCAAGAAATACTGGACAGACTTCAAAGGTCTGAAAAATAACTTGGACAGATAAACAATGCATCAGTGAATCTCCCTGTTAAGTCTGACAGCCAGTCAAAACATTGCAAGCCCAGAATTATGCCTTATGCTTGGAAGCCTCTGGCAGAAACTGATTTGGACTATTCAGTGAACATTGGAGTCTTGTCACCAGTTTCATACAGTGAGTGAGCTACCCCTGCCATACCAGTGACCAAGAAAGATGACTCCATCCAAATTTGTGGAGATTTCAAAGTGACACAATCCTGTTTTATGTGAAAACCAGTATCCACTACATCATATTCAAGATTTATTTGCTACTTTTAGTGGAGGACCGCATTTCAGTAAATTGGATTTACTCTATACATCCCTACCAGTGGAGATTGTGAGAGTTGTGTGATTCTTCCTCATACAACACACAAAAAGTCTTATTTTGCTACAACAGGCTGCCGTTCAGTATCACATCGGCACCTGCCCTGGCCCAGAAAGCTATGAGTGAGATTGTGACAGGACTGAATGGAGCTCAGTGCCTTTTGAATGTCATCCTTGTTAGAGGAAAGGATAAAGAAGATCATCTTCAAAAACTGGATGCTGTCTTAGGAAGACCATAGACTGAGAACATGTTGAGACAAATATGAGTTTTTCAAACTGTCAGTTGAACACCTTGGATATGTGATTGATCTCCAGGGCTGTAGGAAATTGCCAGAGACTGAAGGTGATTCTTCAAGTGCCACCTCTAGAGAATGTGTCACAATTCCATTCATTTTTAGTACAGCTTAACTACTACAGTAAATTTAAGGCTAATCTGGTGACAATATTGGCACCTATAAATCAAATGTTACAAGCAAAAAAAAGTGGAAATGGACTAAATAATGTGTGTGCACATTTAAGGAAACAAAGAAACTATTGACATCAGCCAAAGTTCTTACATACTTTGATGCCCTTTACCATTGTAACTGTCTTGTGATGCTTCACCATATGGAGTGGGTACAATTCTTCCCCATATTTTTCCTGATGGAATGGAGAAACCAATTGCCTTCACTGGATGACACTCACCACCCCCTGAGAAGAAATATGTGTAAATAGATCAGGAAGTTTTAGGCATTATCTTTGGATTTTGAAAGTTCTGTACCTATCTGTATGATAGACATTTTACCTTGCTGTTGGATCACCACCCATTGCTTTCAATTTTTGGACCAAAACATGGAATTCAGTCATTAACTCCTGCTCATATGCAATGATGGGCATTGCTATTTTCAGTTCATTCCTATACTATTCAATTCCATGAAGAAAGTCAAAATGGCAATGTTGATGGACTGTCACACCTTCCATGTCCAAGCTCTTGGAAAACCAAAGAAACTTCCCATGAAGTGTATTATCTCAATTTGATGGATAGGTTACCCATCACTAGCACAGACAAAGAAATTGCTAAGGATGATGTGCTTTTTCTTGTGAAATTAATGCTATTACAGGACATAATGTTGGATCATAAGAATCCCCAATTTACACAATTTGTGTCATGGCAGCCTGAATAATCTGTGAATCAAGGATACATTTTATGAGGAATGTGAGTGATCATTCCAAAAATCACTGCAATCTCAGGTTTCGGCAGCTCTTCACTAAGGTGATTTTGGCATTGTAAAGATGAAAGAGAGAGCCTGGAGTCATGTCTTGTGACTGGGGATCAAACGAGACATTGAGAGAAAGGGGAAGTGCTATACTGAACGTCAGGAAATTCAGCCTGATCCTGGCCCAGCTTGTCTACACTCTTCGTTGTGTTCTCAGACTCCTTGGACACATTCATAGCAATGTCGCCAGACTATTAGAGGGTTATATGGTTTTGATCATAGTCGATACCCATTCAAAATGCCTTCCACTATGGCTACCAAGATCATTGGACGTCTTCAGACCTTGTTTAGCCAATTTAGTTTACCTTTACTGTTAACGAGTGACATCGGACCTCAATTCTGTTCTGAAGAATTTCAGAGGTTTTTGGCTTCAAATAGAATTAAGCACATACATTCTGCTTCATAGCATCCTGATACAAATGAACTAGCAGAACACTTTGTACAGAGACTTAGGCATGACTTAAAAAGCTAAGAAGTCTATTTTGAGTCATTAGCAGAAATTGGACAATGTCTTGCTTGTCTACAGAAACACACAATAAGTTACTACCCAGGAGTCACCTGCAACTTTTTTTGAAGTGATATGTGCATATCTACTATACTCTGGTGTTGCCTCACATGTAGCCAAATCCCAAAGTATGCAAATTGATTGACAACATGAGACTCATCATTGTGGGTTTTTTTTTCAAGTAGAAGGCTTAGTATGGACTTGCAACTACAATTATGAAGTGAAACAGGCACCTGGAAAATTTGTAAAATGCACAGGACCTGTTTTGTTCAGGATAAAACTATCCAATGGTACTTTATAGAAATGACATATGGACCAATTGCAGCCTTGACAAATACTGGGGTCTGGGCATGTTTCAATAGGACTTTCTGTTCCTCCAGTTGAGCTTCCTCCTTTTACAACTCCTAATTTTGATGACTTGTTGGAAGAAACTTTGGTACCAGGTCTAGTTTATTCCTTACCACCAGCTATTCCTGTTGTTCAGAACAATGCCACACCACCGTCACGTTATCTCAAGAGAGTGTGAAAACCGGTGGTGTGCCTGAACATAAATTGTCTAGTTAGTAAGTTGCTATTCCAGAGCAGAATAATCCCTTGAAATTTAAGAGTCTGCAGCAGGTCACCTGAAACTTTTAGTTAAGTTATATAGTGTTTTATGTTAGCCATGTAAATGGTAATACATACGTATTTGGAAAGTATTTTAAAATAGGGTGGAGGAATGTGATGTCCTGTATCTTTAAATGTTGGGCTGCTCTGTACTTCCCCTTACCTAGTGAAGAGACTCACTTGCATTTTGGTTTCTGTTTTGCTCCCAGAAAAAAAAAAGCTACCACAGCACAGAGCTATGTTTAAATCAGCTCCTCCTGTGTCTATCTCCTTCTCCACCAGGTACAAAAACAACAATGCCAATGTGAAGCTTATCAAGGTATGATGTTACATGATTAAAATATTATTTTTGTTGCTACCACTGTTATATAATTTCAACAAATCTTGTACAAAGTATGTCATGTAAAGTGTCAATGGAAAAGTTATGATTTGTTGAATATGATTATCCTATTTGTATGCATGCATCATTATCTGAAGTTATTAATATTGACAGTATACCAGTATTTCAAATGTGTTTGCTCCTGGTTATCACCCACAAGATAGTTTACATCCAGTCTAGACAGCACAATGTGAATCGACTATTCAAGTTGATTGTCCATTAAAGAACACAATGGGCCACGGAAGAAGTTTATCTCCACCTGATGGACTTTCCTGTGGATGTTCCATACAGAATATGGGCTCCTGCTATGACTCATCAAAGCATGCAAGGGCATGTGACCAGCTCATGTGACACTGGACTCCATCTTGTGCCTGTACTTTTCAATTGACTATACTGAGAGTAGACCTACCATATGGCAGAAAGTATAAGAGGCCCTGGAAACAACTTCAATTTGCCTCTTTCATGCTCTGACTTCTGGATTATGAATTTATACTAATGGGAGCTGTAGTGGTCCCTCACTCTCCAGAGGAGAGGGCAGCCCTCTGCCTCGTCGTACCGGCGCTAGTCTTCAGGCTCAGGCTGCCCTGGCTGAGTCCATCTAACAAAAACAACCACACAATACTCTGGGCTCATGTCCTCCCCTTAGGTGGGGGCACGCCGACGTAGTCTTTAGCTCTCAGCCCACTCAGCTGGGGCTGACATCAGTTTACAGTCTGAGGCCCCTGCCTTTTGGCAGGGTTGGGCTAGTAGCAAGCTATTGCCTATGCCTCCGGTTGGAGGCAGCCAGAAAACACACAGTCAATAAGCCCTGGCTCTTTGGACGGGGCAGAGCGAGGAGAAGGCTTTAGCTTAAGCTTGGGGCTCAGGCAGCCAGCAATCCCATACAGTCTTGAGTTTCAGGTAGGGGTGAGTGCCCACACAGTCTCAGGGGCTCCAAAAGGGGTGACCACCCAGCACACAGTCTAGGGTGCTGACAGGGGTGTTTAGGGGGCACAGGCCTCCTGGCCTAAGATGGGGAGTCCACCAACCCAGGGTTTGGGGGGGCACAGGGACGCAGGCCCATCCTACTATACTGCATCCCCCCAGCCCAAGGCCCTAGCAGTGGCAGAGAGGTCTGCCACTGGGTTGGTGGGGATCCAGCTGCAACACGCTGACCTAGAAGCAGTCAGCCCTATAGCTGGCCAGTCATCAGCTGCCCCTGGGCTACTTCCTACCTCCCCAGGGTTTGGTAACTCGGGTATCCACCAGTCCTCGGGCTCCTCTAGATAGACGGCTGATGGTAGTCCTGGTAACTCCTCATCTGGGTCCATCTTCTCCGAGAGCAGGGTGTAGCAGAAAATAGATTCAGCTCTTGGGCACCGCAGCAGGGAAGAAGCATCCATCTCCTATGCTGGTTCCCGCTCAGCTGAGTGTCAGACCCCTCCCTTTCTACTTCCTGTCCTGCCCTGGTCCTTCTGGAAAGGGGGGTGGGGTGGGTTCAGCTCCACCCATCAATGGGAGTGTAGTGATCCCTTGCTCTCCAGTCCAGATGGAGGCCACTCTGCCTCACTATAGGAGCGTTCTAACTAAGGGAACAAGGACCTTCCAATCTTTTGGAAGCAACCAGAGACTTAACATTCCAGCAGTTTATTTCACCATTGCTTCAAGCCTGAACCAAGAACTTTGCAATTATTGTATGTATTTTATTCCTTTGATCATTTTAACACTCACCTCTTTCTTTTCTCTTATAAATAAACCTTCAGATATTTGATACCAAAGGACTGGGAATAGCATGATTATTGGGTAAGATCTGAGTTATATACTTACCTGGGTATGCGGCTGGTCTTTTGGGATCAGAAGAGCCCTTTGTTTGATTAAATTGGTTATAAATACCCACTCATCATTAAATCTAGTGCCTGGGTGTTGAAACAAGGACTGGGATACGTATGGAGACTGCATTTCTGACTTCTTGTTAGCCAATGTGGTGAGACAGAAGTTTACCTTTGTTACTGGTATGATATATCTTATGGAAGAATAACCACCAGTTTTGGGGTGTGCCTTCCCTATTTCTTAACAGTTGGTCCCACTGAGGCATGGTGACACAAGAGTCACTGGCAACCTGGAGGAGTAATTTGGGTATCAATTACATATATATTTTGCAACCCTTGTCTCTACCCTTGGGGTTTTTTGTTTTGTTTTTATATTGTAATCTCCTCTGCTCCTCTGGGCAGGGATCAGACCTTCTCATGTCATGGGCACACTGCTGGAAATAATAATTCAACATGAAATTTAGCTTTGTCTGATTTGGAGTCCAAACAGCACAGAGTTGCAATTTCACAAGTTTTCCACACAAAGCTATAAAAACAGCCCAAGACTCAGAGGTGAAAGTAAGCCAGTCCGGTCTGGTACAGCGTACCTGCAAGACCCGGTACACAGCCAACCATATTAGCTGGAGCCCCGAGCCCTTTAAATCGCTGCCAGAGCCCCACTGCTGGAGTCCTGGGGTAGTGGTGGCGGCCAGGAGCCCCGGGGCTCCAGCGGCTATTTAAAGGGCCCGGGGCTCCCAACAGTGCCCGAAGCCCCTGGCCCTTTAAATCACCACCAGAGCCCCAGGGCTCCTGGCCGCCACTGGAGCTACTGCTACCATGGGGCTCCAGCAGTGATTTAAAGGGTCCGGGACTCCCTGCCCCTGCTACCACAACCAGAGCCCTGGGCTCTTTAAATTGCTGCTGGATCCCCGGGGTAGTGGTGGCGATGAAAAGGGCCCAGGGATTTAAAGGCCCTGCCACTTCCACACGAGGCCCCACCCCTTCTGGTCGACCCCTCCCGCCTTGCTCAGGACCCTGGCTCTGTGTACTGGTAAGGTCCTTAAATTACTTTCATCCCTGCCAGGACTAGACATAAACTCATCTCAAGTGCAATTAAAGGTTTGCAAGCTTCATCTAATTTTGATACAAAAGATTGGCATTCATTTAGTTATGAGGAAGGGCTGTCTGGCTTATAGCTGTCATAACTAGTTGCTTAGAAAAGAATATGACTAAGATTGGTATGGGAGAAAAGCAATATTGTGGTGTATGTATTTTTTCCCCTTTAGACATGCAAAATTAGAGTATTTTTTGTGCTTTTCTTAGGATGTGCTTGATATTATGCTGTGTCATTTGCAGTGCAGTTGTACTACTGCAGGGAAAGCTCTGTTGCTTTTCTCTTTGTTAACTTAGGTATGAAGGAAACTTTCATTTCCTTTACAGCATGCTCTTGTGATTTCATAACATGGCTCAGGCTTGAAAAGGTCAATAAGAAAAGAGGAAAAAAAGTTGTTTATTTTTGTAGGTGCTATAATGTCTTAGGCTAGGTGCACTGATTTCATTTGAACTGCATCGCCAGGCTATGGCTGCAAAGTCATTTATCTTTAAGTTAATCAATAGGAAAGAAAAGAAGAGAAAGAAAACATGTTACTGTTTGAAATTTCTGTAGGGCCTAGGGCTGGGCATAATGCACAATTCGGAACATCAGATGCTGTCTGCCACCAGTTTCATTTCACTGCCAGCAATGTAATTTAGCCACAAGTTAATAAATAAGAATGAATAAAGCAGCATACATATCTTCTGCATGTGATTGCTAATTTCATTGCTGCTTGCTAACTCAGAGCAAACGGGCATGACTGCTGAACCTCAGCAAACTGTTGGCCCTTAACAACCAAGCCAACAGAAGAATCTATTTAATATCACACCTTTTTCTTGTTTTGTTTGTTCTATGTCCTGTTGAAATCTCTCTCTTTAGCTCACTGCCAAAGGCTAATAGTTTGCAACAAAGCCCAATCTCAAAAATATCAGATAATGAAAAAAGGAAAGAAAGATCATGAAAGAAGCAAGTTGCTACAGCCATTTCTGCTAGTTCTAGTCTCAGAGGTCTCTGTATTATTCTGATTCACCAATCTAACGTCACTAGTAGAATCACTTTTGATGGTACTGATGTTCTGCTGCGTGTATCTGAGAAACTGCATCAAAAGACCACCACCAAGGACAGCATGCATATTGGGGTTGTGCTGGCTAACAATCTGAAAGAAACTTGTAATGTTGAAAGTCACCACTGATAGAACTACATATTTGTCCTTTTTTCCTTCATGGAATGAGCTGCTAACAACACGAAGGATAGTCTGGTGGTTATGTACTAGCCTAGCGGTTGGGATATCATGGTTCACTTCCTCTGTGACACTGAACAAGTCACAGAGGCCCAGATCAAAGGTATTTAAGAACCTACCACTTATTGATTTTAGTGGGAGTTAGGTACCTAAAACGCCTATTATCAGGAACTGGGCCTTCTGTCTCTCTGCATCAGTACCTCATCTGTAAAAATGGGGATGATATTATTTCTCTACCACACTGGGGTGTTGTGAGGATAAATACATTAAAGACTGTGAGAAGCTTGGATACTGTGGAAATAGGAGTCAGATGAGTACCATATAAAGAACAGGATCAATATTAATTGTGATTATGGCATGAAGAATTTACAGTAGATTATATTACCTAACATATTTGTAGTTAAACTGAATATTTTTCACAATTTTTACCAGAACTCCATTTCAGTCATTCAACTTTAACCATTTAAGTACTCTTTGAACAACCAAAAAAACAAAAAAACCCACCCCATCTGTGTGGCCTTTTGTACATCTGCCAAACACCCTCACATTCAGTTATGGTTTGCCTTGTTCCACAGGCACTGCACAAAACCTTGTGGCCCTGCAGTGCACACAGAGCATTGTGCTACCCCAGGAGGAGTTAATTCAATTTGCCTTGATTTGCTGCTAATCACACTTTCATCTGTTAGTTGTGGTACTGAGAACTTGCAGCTTACAGGTTTAATTAACACAACAGAGGGAATATCAATTTAGAGCATATGCACATTAAGCTACACTTTATGCTGTCTTTAGTTTCATAGCATGTACCATACTGTACAATTGCTTACACAACATGAATCCATTTCCATGTACATGTATCCAGCTACACAGTACAGCCTAAATATTGCTGTAGTAAAATGTAATGCAAATCATTTAGAGAGAAAGCACAAGCAAATATAAGAATTCACTATAACTGACAAATGTACTAAACAAGCCATGGGACAAATTCATGTACACCTGTGTAAGCCCCAATTTTGTCTTGCAAATTTAGAACAGAAGAGAACGATTTCAGCCATTTTAACAACCCCTCAAATAATTGCTGTGGCCTCTTTCAGAACCCATCCTTGAAAAATTACTCACTTCAGTCCCCTCAACAAAATGACCTCACTAGAAAGTCTATGAAAACAAGAGCAGGAGAACTTTGCATCATGACACAAGGAAACCATTCTGTGTTTTGTTTTCATGTTGTGAATAACTGACTCTTCTTTTGTCATGTTGTGTAACTGAAATAAAGGTCAAGTTTTGGAGTGTAATATATACTTACAACAAAACTTCTGCTGTTATGTCTTTGTTTTGCCATCAAGTTACCTATAAAAGATACTTATTTCTAAGACACAAACATTGTTCCTTATATGTTTTAAGTATAAAGACATCTTAACATCAGATTGGGCTTTTCATTTTTTTAAAGAAAAAATTTCATCCTTTGAAAAAATAATGCTTCCGATACTTCTTAAATACCATACAAACACTGTTTCTTGCTAAAAGTTCTATGCAGATGTTACAGAAAAAATAATAAGATCTGTGACAGTAAAACACCAAAAAGTAATGTTTATTAAGGCAGGAGGGGAAAAAAAATTACAGGACTTGGAGTATAAATGTTAAAAATAAAATTAATGGCCCAAGGCACCAAAAGTTCCAATGTTTATTAGGTATACACATTTAAATTCAGTGCTTAAATTTCACTGAATGGTTGAGGCACATTTTTACACGCAGAAAAGTGAAAATCAGGATCTAATTTCTGAAGAAAGACATTAACAAACTAGGAAAAGAGACCAAAGTTGTTCCGTGTGTTTTCATTTTGGAGCTGCTGTGGGAGAGAAGTAGGATACAGTCACAGCACTGGGATAATAATCTGACACTAAGGTATAATTCTTTAAAATAAATCATAGCCTCCCCAACTCTGTTTTCTTAATGGGAAGGGCTGTAGATGAATATATCTGTTGAAGTGGAACACAGTATAACCGTTGGGAACCTTTTCTTGTGTTTAAGTGTTCTGCTAAATAGGAAGCTTTAAATTGTTTCTGCTGGCAGAAGGCTACAACACTCATTTCTGTTTCAAGGATTATGGAGCTCAGTAAATAAGTGTAAATGCATTCATGTTGGTAAATCAAACTCCTAATCCAAATGCATCAGAGATTCATGTGAAACTAATTTATTTTAGTAAGGCTATCAGCCTATACTTTATGTAGATATCTGGGAAGCATAGATATCATGATGACAATATTAATGGGGTGTTTATCAACTGATAAAGTGGCATAATTAATGTGATCCACTTCAAGGTAATTTTGCTATGGTATTGTTTTCTGCAAAAAACAATAGCTTGCAATAAGTAAGAATTTGCAAAGTTCATACAATTTGCATGTGTCACAATCTAAAAATATGTTATAATGATGAGACATTCAATCCATAAAACCACCCCGAAAAACTCGAAAGATCAATTACACGTTTAGATATGTAGGGCACAAATTCAAAGATGATGGGAGATATAGTTTAGACTCCATTGTTATGTGGCTGATAAATTCCCAGTGTAGACATCGGCATAGCTACATCTCTTAAGGTGTTAAGACAGACCCTTGAGAGATGTAATTATGCCAGTCTAATCCCTGGTGTAGACAGCTGTAGGTTGATGGAAGAATTCTTCCATTGACCTAGCTACTGCCCCTCGGGAAGATGGATTAACTACAATTAGTGTCCATACTGAAATACTACAGTGGTACAGCTGTTCCTCTGCAGCAGTTTAGGTATAGACATATAAGTTAATATAAAGAGTTTAAACTGGTGTAAATTAAATGTGGAGCAGCAGGAAGAATGTGTAAACTAGAGTAGGGTGTAATATATACATTGCTACCACTCCTTGCAGTAAAGTGGATTTCCCTGTGCCCCTCCTGACTGCAGTGGGTGATATTTCTTAGAATCCATGACTCTATGAATCAAAGGCCAGGAGGGACCATTGTGATCATTTATTCTCACTTCCTATATAAAACAGGCCATAGAAATTCCCCCAAATAATCCCTAGGGCATATCTTTTAGAAACACATCCAATTTTAATTGCAAAATTGTGTGTGATGGAGACTCTACCATGACCCTTGGTAAATTGTTCCAATTTTAATTAATCGCACCATTAAAAAATATGCCTCATTCCCAATTGTCTTGCTTCAGCTTCAAGCTTACACTTTTCTCTGCTGGATGAAGAGCCTGTTTTTAAACATTTGTTCCCCATGTAGGTACTTACTTGATTATAGTGTATAACCCTTTAACCTTCTCTTTGATAAGCCAAACAGATTGAGCTCCTCAGGTCTTTAAGTCTTGTTTTCTAACCCTTTAATCATTCTTGTGGCTCTTCTCTGAACCCGCTCCAATTTATCAACGTGCTTCTTGAATTGTGGGCACCAGAATTGAACACAGAATTCTAGTAGTGGTCAAAGCAGAAGTAAAATAAAATCTCTACGTCTATGCTAGTTTCTACTGTTTATACAGCCAAGGACTGCATTAGCCCCTTTGGCCAGAACATCACACTGGGAGTTCATGTTCAGCTGATGATCCACTACAACTTCAAAATCTTGCTCAGAATCACAAATTCCCAGGATAGAGTTCCCCATCCTGTGCCTATGGCCTACATTCTTTTTTTGCTAGATGTATACATTTACATTTAGCTGTATTAGAATGCATACTGCCAGCATATGCCATACTGGGGCATACCGGCTTACTTTCACCTCTGAATGCAAGTTTATTCTATAGACTACAGTCTATCCATTTTGGAAATGGCACAGCACAATACCCCAGAAGTGTGGGGAGATTATAAGATTAAACAAAGAAACAAAACTTCAGTTATTCCTTCAGCAGAACTTTGTAATTAATTGACTGCCAGCTTTCTCCTGATGTACCTGGATTTTCTTTATTTCTAATTAATTAATTTATTTATTGGTGGAATCAAAAGCACAGAAGTGATAAGAACATATTTTGTAATAGATTTAAAGGACTTGACCTTTTTTGTGTGTATGGTTAAAGTCACAATGCCCCCTTATAAGATGCAACTATAAATATTTGCAAAACAGATGTTGTCTGTGTTATCTGAATGCAGCAACATTTCCAGTACCCATAGGTGTGACTATTTTAATTTCTTGGCTTTAATTTACGCTAATGAAACTCTCTTAATTTGATTTCTGTTGGTATCCAATACTAAGTCATATTAAAAATGAGTAACACGAGTTAATTAGCTCCTTTTAATGACTTCCACATGAATGTCCTTGTTGAAAAATAAAATCATGGAACCTGAGCAGTTTCACTGGAAGATACTTAGTAATAATACTGTTGGTTTAAGCCTGCTATATTTGGAATTGTTTGTTAGCAAGAGGACTGAAGCTTGACTGAGAATCTTATTAGTAAATTAGCTCTATATTACTACTTCCAGAACCCTGAGGGACCATAGACCTTACATCTCTCCAATACCATTTTCTTAGGTGTAGAGAACAGAGTGTTGAGCTGAGCTTGTTGGACAAATAATTTTCTCTTGGCATATTTACCCTCCCCATGAGAATTTTGGATAGAGTTCTTTCTCATTTTATGACATCAATCAGGGCTGCATGTTACAAGAATTTTGGTTCAAGACAATGGGCCAACTTCATCCCTAGAGTATTTTCACTGACTTCAATGGTTTCCCTAGAGAGATGAATTTTATTAATTGAGTTTAGGATATTCCATCTCCACATGAATTCCCACTGAATATTCTTTTGCCCTAAGTGACATTCAACTCTGCTGTAAAAACTGGAAATAAGTTAGAAAAAGGCCCCAAAAGTAGTGTGAAAACTGAAAATAACTTGCCTCTACACCATCAACAACAATGTGATGGAAGGATGATTTTAAATACTTATCTGTTAACAGATTATAAAGGAGCTATTTATAGTAATAATTGAACATTTTTGATACAAACAATTTACTTTTCTTACTTGGTTATATTATAGTTTTAGCATATAGAATATATAAACACAAATTGTACCTAGTTGATCATTGCCCTATAAATACCCAGAGTGCAAATGCTTCCTGACATCTGTTACCAGTCCAAATGATCATTTTCTTAACAGAATTCTAGAAGATAGGTATTAAAATTCGATTAAGTAGGAGTGAATGAACCCTGCTGATTTTGGTTCATGGGGCCTATATAAATCAGATCCCACAGAATCAAGTCTCTGGAGTTGACAGTGGGCCAGCCCCTGCTACTCCAGTTAGAGCAGTGTTTCTCATGTGGTAGATTGAAACTCCCTGGGTGATCATGAAAGGCAACCAGGATGGTCACAAGGTACTGAATTCTGTTATAGTCAATAGCAAAGTAGATAATACACACAACTGACATAGGCTTACCATTGTTATCATTGATATATTCTTTTACCATTAGAGTAAATGTACAGAATGTTGTGAAAATCTTACACTTTAAATTCTCTGGCCTCTGTTGTCTGGAAGGTCAGATTAGATGATCATAATGGTCCCATCTGGCTTTAAATTGCCACCATGAAAAAGATTGAGAAACAAAGTTAGATCATGGATTTTCAACCTGGAGTGTTGCAAACAAGTATCAGGGGTTTGTGACCACCCTGACCTTCACATATTGCTCAATGGAAGGCCTGGTCATATTAGGGATATTGTCATAGAGTTTAAGGCCAGAAGGGACAATCAGATCTTTGAGTCTGACTTCCTGTATATGACAGGCCACCCCTAACACCTCCACACTAAACCCTGCCACCAAAATGAAACCAAGGTATTACAGCTCACAAGAGACTGGATTGTTATGTGCTGCAGGCAGAGAATAGGAGAGACTGAAGTGCAACATTGTCTAAGGTCCCCACAATGGTAGGCAAATGATTAAGTGAGGTAATGGGATATGCAAGAGTGGATCCAGGTATGGGTAAAGCTTGAGAATCACTGAATTCTGACAGTACAGAACCTGCCTAGGACTGATGGATTGGTGTGGTATACATATAGATATAACTCTTTGTACTGCACCTCTAAATGCAAGAAATCTGCCTGCTTCTCCGTTTGGGGGACAGGGCTGTGAGGGGACTCAGGTAAAAGAGGATCTTACAGAATAAGATGGAAATTTCATATTTGTTCTTCCTTTGTTCTTTTCTTTAATCTAAAAGAAGTCCCCTAACTTTAAGAACATTTGTGCTTTGAAAGCATAACATTTGTGGGTATGCACTGATTTTTCACAGGTATAAGGAGAATGCAGACCCCCACCAACTTCCAGTGGGGCCACGTTCATGGAGGAAGTTTTCAGATATCTCTGTTGTTGAGTTATCCAGTTCACGGCCAGGCAATGGAAAATTGTTCTGTACCATACATTTTCTACTGATTTATCCAGTCTAATTTTGAACATTTGAGTCACTAGTCTCATCAGCTACAAGCTATGTTTAGGATTACTCCATTTATATAATTCCATAGCATAGATATTTTTACTTCCGTATACTTTCTCCACAAAAACAATCCCCTTTAGGGGATTTTAACAAAGCCTCCTAAGAATCTTTCAAGTTTTGTTTTGTAAAATGATCCATATCTTGAAGTAATGAAGAGAAACTGATGATGATCTGCTGCAGGATAGAAGCATGCTACTTAGTTTATGGTTTGTGCCTAGCCTGCACATGGAGGCATAAGAATTAAAAACAGTATGGTCAGTAATAAAATAAACAAAACTAAAATTTTCATTGACAAGTGGTTCGGCTTAAATAATCCAAAAGGAGAAAAGAAACATAGCATTTTGTATTTTCTTTCTAGGGGAACAAAAAAACCCACAGTACTTTAATGTTAAAAATCCTCTATACCCCAAGAAGTATAAAAAAAAATCACAACTGATTTTAAAATCATAGCCATGGGTACTTCTTTTATACCATGTTGGCAACTCCTAGAAGGTTTAGGAAAAAATATCACTTTCCTGACCTGCCTAATGGAGTTAAGTTCTATACCAATATCTATGTTATATAAATTTCATGTTAACTTCTGCAATGTTTTTTATCCATGTTATTTATTCCTATACCCACAAATTTTAAAATAATATATCTAGTTCAAACAGATATATACTATCCCATGCCAGTCTGCCCAGTTACAAAGATTTTTTATTGGCTACAATGGTGAACTTCACTGGCTGTAACAGGGTTACTCTGGATTTACACCATAGCAAATGAGAACAGAAACGGACCCAAAATATTTCTCCACTGTATGCCTGTCTGTAATTTTTTAAAGATCTTTTAACAATTTATCCCAAGTTTTACCTCCCAATTATGATGTAAACCAGAAATCAAGTTCAGAGATCTCAGATATACTGTACAATGTTGATGTGAAAAAATTAGATGTTGTGCTTTGCACAGAAAACAACTGGTTTCCCATCTGACCAGCTGAATTAGAATCATAGAATCATAGAATCATAGAATATCAGGGTTGGAAGGGACCCCAGAAGGTCATCTAGTCCAACCCCCTGCTCAAAGCAGGACCAAGTCCCAGTTAAATCATCCTAGCCAGGGCTTTGTCAAGCCTGACCTTAAAAACCTCTAAGGAAGGAGATTCTACCACCTCCCTAGGTAACGCATTCCAGTGTTTCACCACCCTCTTAGTGAAAAAGTTTTTCCTAATATCCAATCTAAACCTCCCCCATTGCAACTTGAGACCATTACTCCTCGTTCTGTCATCTGCTACCATTGAGAACAGTCTAGAGCCATCCTTTTTGAAACCCCCTTTCAGGTAGTTGAAAGCAGCTATCAAATCCCCCCTCATTCTTCTCTTCTGCAGACTAAACAATCCCAGCTCCCTCAGCCTCTCCTCATAAGTCATGTGCTCTAGACCCCTAATCATTTTTGTTGCCCTTCGCTGTACTCTTTCCAATTTATCCAAATTGCATGTGTGTGATCAATATTGGCATCAAGAGATAATACAAGCTTATTTTCCTCTATACTGAGTTTTCAATCAAATTTTCCCTGCATATTAATGTCAAGGTTCCTTCCTTGCTGGATGTGGGGACCTGCATGAAAGACCCCCTAAGCTTATTCTTACCAACTTAGGTTAAAAGCTTCCCCAAGGTACAAACTGTTTTACCTTTTGTCCTTGAACCTTTATGCTGCCTCTACCAAAGTGTCTAACAAAAATAACAGGGGAAGTGCCCACTTGGAAACGTCTCCCCCCAAAAAATATCCCCCAAGCACTACACCCCTTTCTTGGGAAAGGCTTGATAAAAATCCTCACCAATTTGCTTAGGTGTACACAGACCCAAACCCTTGGATCTTAAGAACAATGAAAAGCATTCATCGTTCTTAAAAGAAGAATTTTAATTAAAGAAAAAGTAAAAGAATCACCTCTGTAAAATCAGGATGGTAAATACTTTACAGGGTAATCCGATTCAAAACATAGAGAATCCCTCTAGGTAAAACCTTAAGTTACAAAAAGACACAAAAAACAAGAATATACATTCCATTCAGCACAACTTATTTTATCAGCCATTTAAACAAAACAGAATCTAATGCATATCTAACTAGATTGCTTATTAACCCTTTATAGGAGTTCTGACCTGCATTCCTGCTCTGGTCTGGCAAAAGCAACACACAGACAGACCCTTTGTCCCCCCACCCCCTCCAGCTTTGAAAGTATCTTGTCTCCCCATTGGTCATTCTGGTCAGGTGCCAGTGAGGTTATCCTAGCTTCTTAACCCTTTACAGGTGAAAGGGTTTTTCCTCTGGCCAGGAGGGATTTAAAGGTGGTTAGCCTTCCCTTTATATTTATGACAATTAATATTTCCTCTTGCAGGCAAAATGTTGAGGCCTTTCCATAGTGATAAAGATGCTGTCATTTTAGCATTTGTCTAGGACATATAACTAAAAGATACATGTGTTTATTGGATGCTGGATTCCTTTATACAAACATTTTTCTCTCTCTCTTTCTCATCATATTCTATGCCATTGTCAAGTTTGCCTTTGATATCAACACATTGTCTGACTTCAATATTCATTTATAATGATATACTAAGTGTAAATATTTGTATCTTTCAGTAACATAAATTATACTCTAATTGTATCATGGTACATATAAAATCTGTGAAGAATGTTAATGCATACAATTTATTTTAATATTGTTTTGACAGTAATTTCTCAGCATTCACATCAGGATTCATGACTCATATAACATTTTACTGTTTGCCTTTAATACATGCTTTCTTTTAAATAGCAGCAAAGCTGGAGAATGAGAGAAATTCTATTAAATATTCAGGGGGAGATTGCACAAGAGAGACAATGAGCAAATAATAGATTCCATACAAGGAATCGTGTATCGGAATAGAATGTACAGGGTAGAATATAATATGATCATAACTGCATTGGTACAGATGATGTTTGAGAGTATAACTCCTGGGATAGCCAACCACTCTTAAATTGCACTCAATCTTCAAACCACTGTACCAGGCAAAATTCTCAACTGGGGTAAATCAAGACAACTACATTCACTTCAATTAAACTATTCCAATTTATGCTGGGTGAGAATGTGACCTAGTATCTGTATGCCCATGCTACCCAACTTCTGCCATCAATAGCCAGCCACCACTGTAGCTGCATCACTGCAATCCTCTAATGTAGAGAATGTTAACAGACAGCATTTGAATTAATGTAAGTAGCCGCAAAGCAGGGTAAACTTCATGGGTGCACCAGTGACTGGCTAATGAGAGCTGTAGGTGTGGCAAATTGCCAATGTAAACAAGGCCTTAGTGTGTAAAGACTGTGTTTTCCCCCCTACAAGGTACAGAGCAGATGGGAGAAGGAGTATGCATCAGTGTAGGAGCTTGGGATGGGGAGTGGAGGCCAATGAATTGTTGCCATTTTTGCCCAATAGATCTTGTGAGATGCTAAAATTTGGAGTGGAGGGATGGGAATGTCCTGCCCATTTGGCATGGGGTAGATTTGAGTTTGCAAACTATTCCAGAAGTGGGAGTAGTTTTGGATCAGGGAATTTTGGATAAGGTTAGTTATATTTATTAGATTCAGAAAAACTGAAGCAAATGCTTTTCTTTATTTTGAAATCCTCGAAACAAAAGGTCATAACTCATGTCAGAGCTCTGTTAATCTTAGTGACGGAATAAAAATGCTGTTTTTCCATAAGTGGGAATAGTCCACATTTAAGTAGTCCTATAACATTCTGACTCCAAGATTAAATCCAGTCTATGTCTATTGATCTGGGAATGGTGGTAAATGAGGACAGACACACGGATGGGTTTTAAGGGAGAAGTTGCAATTTTGTTAAATATAATGTGCTGGGGGTGGGGGGAAGAAATGTGCGACCTGCCCTGTCACCCTTCTGCTCACATACCAGGCACTTTAATAGGTTCCAGTGCATGGATTACAGATCTCCTACCCCCTAAGCCACCACTCAGGTAGATTTTCCTCCGCCTGCCCCTAGGACTCAGATGAGCAAGCTATCACACATATACACACTTCCCTGTATATGAGGGCACTACAGGGGTAATGTCAGCCTGGGAAGGCCATAATGTCTCCCCCTAACCCATAAGCAGAAGCCCCATCAACAAATCCCAGCTCTTTTCTGCTGGGACACATTCCTTTTAACTGCACTGGAAAGCAATCTCATGTTGTGACACACTAACTTCCTTGTGAAGTACTTATCACTAGAGGCTTTTCCTATTCAGTTTTGCTGTACGTCCTTGATTGAGTTGCCAACTTTCTAATCATACAAAACAAAACACCCTTGCTCTGCCTGGCTCCTTCCCCGAGGCCCTGCCCCAACTCCCTCCATGCCCTTCCCTCCATTGCTCACTCTCCCACACCCTCATTCACATTTACTGGGCTGTGGCAGGGGGTTGGGGTGTACGAGGGGGTGCAGGCTCCACAGTGGGACCAGAAATGAGGGGTTCAGGGTGCAGGAGGGGGCTCCAGGCTGGAGTAGGGTGTTGGGGTGTGGGAGAGGGTGAGGGTTGTGGCTGGGGGTGTGGGCTCTTGGGTGGGAATAAGGGGTTTGGAGTGCAGGACGGGGCCCTGGACTGGGACCAAGGGGTTTGCAGTGTGGGAGGGGGCTTGGGATACTCCTTGATGCTGTGGGAAAGGTGAAAGAATTCCACAGGAAGAAAAATAAATCCTTCCTGACTCCAAAATAGCCAATCGCTCAGACCTGCAGCATTCACAAAACAAAGCTTCAAATCTACCAACACAGGCAGGTGGGGTCAGGCTTCTGCAGTGGAGCAAAAGATGCACCAGGTGCCTCTGGCTATGGTTTAAATTAATAGAAGAGGAGGATGGTGAGCCATTCAGCTTCCTTCTTCCTATGGCTGGCCAGTGAGAGGCTAGAGGCTCTGGAGGGGGAAGGAGCACCCCTGCCTCGCCTCAACAAATGTGTTCCTCCCACTTTCTGCAGGAGCTGTCCCAATGACCATTGGTCTGGTCAAATTTCCTACCTGCTGAGGCAGGTGGGCGGTATTTTTAAATGTCTCTATATATGTTTTTAATTTAGACAAAGTGGATGTGTGTTTCATTGTAATGGTGAAATATTTAACTTCAGTTTCATATTGTATGGGATGCCCCTAACATCCATGCTGACTAAGCTTTAGAAAAACCCAAATTGGTCAAATAAGCTAGTATGTCCATCAGGAATACTAAACATCTATTCATTTTTGCTACTAACACTGGGATTAGTGGACATGTCTTTTTATTTCACTCCAAATGTATTACAATGACAGTCTTTAGTAAGAGACCCCTTAGTTGAAGTTATACTGACTAATAAGTATGTAGCCTTTCCATAGTTCAAGTTGCAACCAGTTGGCCCTTTTAAGCCCTTAAATTCACAAGCAAAGGAATAGCATCCTCAAAAAACTGGCAGTTGAGGCCTGTGTGTGCATTAGAATATTTTTACCACATTTGAAGTAAATCATACAAAAGGTTTCCAATTTAACAAACAGACCCCTAGTTTAAATCCTTCCCCCTGTGCTGGGGAGAGAGATAAGGGATTTTAATAGGGAACAGCCACCTCTCTGAGTGCCCTAACTAATAGAATATAGTGTCATTCTACCTCTTTCTCTTGCCAACATAATATTCAATTAGAATGGAAAAAACTTTGAAAGGAGAGTGAGAATCAGAACATTCCAGAGCCTGGTGATAAGGGCAGTTGCCTGAGATGTGGCTGATCCCTTTTCTCCATGGCAGGAAGGAAAGGGGGAGTTGAACCAGGGGTTTTCCCACATCCTTGGAAAATACTCTATCCACTGTGCTAAAGTTTATAAGGGAAATCCTCCACTCATTTTTTCAGGCCTTGCACTTGACATGGGTGGCCAAATGTTTATCTTCCCCGGGTTAGTAGATTGTTACCAGAACTAGGTGCTTCCCTGTAACATGTAGTGAGGTGCCTATCTCTGTGAGGGCAGGGGCTTAGCACACATCCCTCTGGTCAGCATCTGCCATTGACTAGCTTAGGCAGCCTTCCCTCTAGTATGCTGTCTTTGTGGATGGCAGACTAAGGCACCACTCTCTCCTTGTTCCTTGTACAGGAGCCTAGGCACCTAACTCAGTGTGATGGGATCCCCAGGATACAACCTAGAACTGTGGGACCACTGTACCCCCTTAACTCTCCAGCCTGGGCTGTCTATCAGAATGCTACACCAGTGACTAGCAGCAAACCCCTCCAGTGCTGTGATTGCTCAGCCATCAACATGGGGAGACCCACACCCCAGCTAAATTGCATGAATGGTCTTTAAGACACTCATTCATTATGCAGAAAGAGGCAGCAGCAAACCACCCTAGCCCCGAGCCTTGCACCCCAGAAATATACCATCTTACATTGCTCAAGACTCTCTTGGACAGTGCAAGCTCATTAAATTGTTCACCACTTCAACAAATGACAGTGGACGTGCAACAGCCCTTGTTAACCTGAGCTGGGATTCTCTAAACACTTCAACCAAAATATAAAACAGATTTATTAACCTCAGAAAGATAGCTTTTAAGTAATTACAAGTAGCAGACATTGAGAACAAAGTTGGTTACATCAGAAATAAAAATAAAAGTGCAGTCTAGATTCTACAGACTAAGCAAGATTTGAATCAAGTCATTTCTCACCGTAATAGATGTTACAGGCAGCTCACAGTTCTTAACACACAGACTGAATTCCCTTTCAGCCTGGGACCAATCTCCTTAGTTCAAAGTCTTTGTCTTCCAGATGACCTTCCAGGTGTTGAAATAGAGGTGGCAGGAAGGGGGAGAGACAGAGGGGCCAACTGGTGATGTCACTGACCTTCACTTTTACTTTCTCCCAAGGTGCTCGAAAGATCCTTGCTGTGACATGTGTGTTAGGCAGCCCCCATTTCATGTGCACCCTCTCTGAGGAGTCTCTAAGCAAGTGTATTCTTCTTAATGGGCCATCAAACATGTCTGACTGGAAGACAAAGACTTTGACTTTTCAGTTTCTCCTTTGTTGCCATGGAAAGACTAGCTGTGGTCATCTCCCAACTGCACAACATATTTCAGTAACACGCACACATAGCAAAACTTCATAATTTCAGATACAATTATAGTATGTACAATCCAACAGGATAGTAATATTCAATGGATCAAGACTTTTTACATTATACCTCACAAGGCATCCTTTGTACAAAACATCATAATCATACAGAATGTCACACTCGGGCTTTATGGACTGTAGTGTTATTCCTGTGATTTCCTAGGTGCCTAAAAGTTAGGCATTGCAGCACTCAGCATCACATTGCGTAAGTCCCTTTGTGGGCCTGGACTTAATTGATTTTTTGAACAATACATACATACAATGCCACAAACTTCCTGAGTGACCTTGGGCAAGTCACGTAGTCAATCTGTGTCCTAGTGCCTTATCTGTAAAATGGGGATGATAGTACTTCACTGCAATGTTGTGGGACAAACACATTAAAGGCTGTGAAGCAGACTGCGATCTGCTGTTGCAACGCTATGCATTAATATAGAGAAAACAGGATTGACCATTCTTAGTCAATGGTTTTGTTTGCTCATTTAGAGTATTCACAGCCCATCTCTTTTGTTGTGAGGTGGGAGGGAAATAGCAGATTTGATGTTAATTTGTGAGAGGTTTGTGTCATCTTTGGTTAAATAGAGTGCTTCATTTATAAAATGCACCCAGTTGTCAAACACGTTGACACACAATTAAAGAAACGTGGGAATTTTTTTTAATTTTATTTAATTTTATTAATTTTATTTAATTAATTTAATTTTTTTTAAAGTTAACAAACACAGAAACGTCAACAGGGTTTAGATTTCTGCCTTTTGTAAATAGTGAGTAAGAAACCTCATCTCAAGTGTAACATTTGAGTAAGAAATTGACTTTGGGATCTTTCTACCGATTTACTCTTCCTTTTCTTTTACCTTAGGAGGGGATGATCCAGCCCCTGTCAGCTACTCATGTGTAGCATGCTTAATTTTGCTATATGTTTTAAAAGGGCAGTGCAGCTCTAAGGGCAGAGATTCATCCTCAGTGAGATAAGAGAAAAGGTTTGTAATACAGTAGCTTGGAATATTTTGATCATGTTAGTTTTTGCTACCCATTGCTGACCTTTACACCATCATAACATTTCTGATCATCTTTCCTTTGATGCTTTCACAAGACAAGTAGGATAGGCATGTTCTGAATGAAGCATTAGAGGGCCAGCCTGAATATGAAGAATTATAAACCCGCATCCAGAAACATCCAATGTAATAGATGAGGTTTTCTGATTATTAAACAAGCTGCCTATTTGTTACTGGAGGTGCCTGAAGAGAAGGACTGTGCAAAGGACTAGCTTTGCTGAACAATTTTTTTAAATGCTAATCTTTTGTCCCTGTTTTCATTTTAAGTGCTTATATGTATATTGCTCCACTCCTTATATGACACTATGGGGAATTTGAACAGAACTACTGTACTTTCTATACGGTCTACTTACCTAATGCTATCATTACAAACACATTTTTGTTTTTCTGTTAGGTTCAGCAGGATTTCTTATTAATATTTGATTGTGTCTCCATAATTTAGCATCTAGCATTTCTGAAAGCTGTTTCCATACCTATTGCTAAATTCAGACCATGATAGAGTTAATACTGTTTAATGGCTTAATTCTAATTGAGATAAGTCCTCAGTGAATTATTTATCTGTAGGTGACCCTGCAGAACAAAAAAAAACAGGTTTCTAAAAAATAAAGGTGCTTTTAGCAACTGATGTCACCTGTGATTCCATGAGCAACCAGGCATCCAAAACCACTCCCAATTTCAAACCTTTTAGAAACAGGGCTGCCCTTACATTAGGGTAGACCATCATACTCACCCTTGCTTACTCTTACAATCTTACCCCAAGCCACTATCCTCACCACCATTTTGTAAAGGTTTTGGCGTATAAAGAAATTCTTTCCCCTTCTCATATTTCATTTTTGTTTACAAATGTACTTCCTTGTTTCAGCCAAGACTAAACTATCACAAAAAGGCCTTTTTGAGTGCTTTCATTCTCTCCCAAAAGAGAAAGTAGCAACAAACTCATAAAAGACCCTGTATTTATGACTTTTCCATCAAAGATTTCTAGACTTGGATACTTGCAGAAAATGTTTGGTCAAGCACCTTGACAGTTGGGTGATGATCAGAACTAAACGGAACCCCTCAACCCTGGGAGGTATCCCCATTACTGACATTATGCAAGTTACCAACTAAATATTTCACTCTGTTTAACCTCTAAGATTTCTCTGTTTTACCCTTAATTTGAGATATTTACTGGATGTACTGTTATCTTGTTTATAAATGTCCCATCTTTATTTCCCTACATAAGTTTGGTTTCTTGCTCAAGACTTGTCTGCTTTATTTTTTTTATCTGATAGCATCTTTGTTTACCCTACAATGGATCTTTCTCTACCTATTCCTTGTCTTAATTAGACTTTCCCTTTCTTTTTCTTATTATCTCGTGTCCTTCCTATCTATTTTAATTTATTTTTTTATTAACCTACACCTCTTTTTTTCCTTTCCCCTAACTCCTTCCTGGAATAATTCTTGACACAATACTCCTTCAACATTAAAGATATCTCACTACTGTGTGGCAGACACCACAGACTTGTATCCTCTGCAAAGACTTGATAGAATCATGATCAAATTAGTCTACAATCTAAGGCATTAGGATGAGTATCCAGATATTATGATGATAGTAATGTAAATTAATGCTACTGGTAAAACAAAATAAGATAAAGCATCAATCTCTACTGATAACACAAATATCTACTATTGTATTCCCAACTTGTTTCTCTCCATCCAATCCTGCATTTCTGCTTGTATCTCTAATATCTCTTCCTGGATGTCTCACTATCAGCTTGAACTTAACATAGCCAAAATTGAACAATTGTTCTGCTTCCCAAACCCAATCCATCCTTCTCTTTCTCCATCCCTGTTGATATCCCCACCATCCTCTGTTAGCCATGTTTATAATCTGGATGCCATCTTTGCCTCTCTTCTTCTTTAGCCCAATACATCCAGACTGTGTCCAAATCTTGTCATTTTTCTCCCATAGAAAAGATTTCTCTAAGATCCAGTCTTTTATCTCTGTCCACATTACTAAAACTCATGCCTTGGTACTTCATAGGCGACCTTGATCACTGTGACCTCCTCCTCTCTGGCATCCCTGACATCTACCTCACTCCATTTAGGTTCATCTTCCTGACCATGTCACTCTCCATGGCATCCCTCTTTATCACATCAGGTACAAGCTTCTGGTCCTTAACTTTAATATCATTCACAAATTAGCCTCTCCTTACACATTTGCTATTTTATCTTAGTGTGTCCCCCACAACCTCCATGATGACAGCCTCTACTGCCTGCTGCTTCCACAAACACCTTCATGCTTTCTTTTTTGGTATGCACTAACTAGGGAACACTTTCCCCAAATGAGTCCAAAGGCCACACATCCTGTCCTTCAAATCCTTCCTCAAGACTCACTTCACCATGATGTTTACAGGAAACCATCAATTGGAAATTATAGATAGAAATACAGCAGGGATTTTCTGATGCTTATCTTTGTTTAATATCTTACAAATTATATTAAAAATGTAACCAGTTTGAAAACATCCAGCTATGCATGTTCTCTCACCACTATTTCCCTTATCCTCCCTCCTTTCTTCTTGTTAAGTGTTTTCAACATCTACTTGTTACATCTTCTTTTCCTTAGATTATATACTATTTGGGAAGTAACTCTATTCTGCTCTGTATATAGCTTTACAAAATGGGGCTTGGATCATGAGGGGGACCTATGAAATTTAGTATAATTTAAAAATAATAATTTAGCAAGTAGTGTATAACCCATATAATTATCAGAGAGGAAAATGGGACAGATGCTGTGGTTAGGTAATATTCTGAAGAGCACATTATTCTCAAGACAATATTCCAAAGATCCTGTGAAGATAGTTTGTTTAAATTATGGCATAAATATGATGTACTTATCTTGTGATAGCTAAGTGCCAATAATATTTAGTAGACATCTTTTAAGGCTACTTTTTTAAACCATTCTTTACGGATTTAAAGCCTAATCCTGCAGGCCAAGACACATGAAACTCATTGAATTCAATGCATGTTTTCCCCCTTGTGAGTAATTCAAGATCCAGAGTCCTTTAGGGGAAACACAAATAGTGTTAGTTATCTAGTAGTTATCTAGTCCAGAGGATGTTGTGAAGGCCAAAACTATAACAAAAAAGAACTAGATAAATTCATGGAGGATAGGTCCATCAGTGGCTATTAGCCAGGATGGGCAGGGATGGTGTACCTAGCCTCTGTTTGCCAGAAGCTGGGAATGGGCAACAAGGAAAGGATCACTTGATGAATGCCCCATTCTGTTCATTCCCTTTGAACCATCTGGCATTGGCCACTTTCACAAGACAGGATACTGGGCTATAAGGACATTGGTCTGACCCAGTATGTCCATTCTTATGTTCTTAGGCAGCATTTAAGTTTTCCTAAAGTATCCTCTGAGAAAAGAAAAGGTGGTTAAACCCTATAGCATCTAATCATAGCTGTACAAAATCACTGGAGCCTACTTGGGTATCAATCTCATCCAGCAATTTTTGAATTCCATTGCCAGGATGTCACTCTGTCTAAATTAGAAAATAAAAAAATATTGAAAATAGTCATAAGCATTCAATGAGCTTTGGAGTCTTATCCACTCTCTCATATGTTCCAGATATACCTATGGAAACTCCTTAGGTTCATCAAGAATGCCTCCCCCCCCATCACCGAGCTATGCAAGAAGGGGAAGCCAGACAAGGTGGTCTGGACTGAGCAGTGCCAGGAGGCTTTCCGGGTGCTGAAGGAGGCTCTGGTCAGTAGCCCAGTTCTGGCAAACCCAGACTTTGACAAGCCCTTTATGGTGTTCACCGATGCCTCAGACACAGGATTGGGGGCAGTGTTAATGCAGGAGGATGAAAAGGGGGAGAGGCACCCCATCGTATACCTGAGCAAGAAGTTACTACCCCGGGAGCAACACTTCGCCGCCATCGAGAAGGAATGCCTGGCCATGGTGTGGGCCCTCAAGAAACTAGAGCCATATCTCTTCTGGCAACACTTCACCGTGTACACCGACCACTCTCTCCTGACCTGGCTGCACCAGATGAAAAGAGCCAACGCCAAACTCCTGAGGTGGAGCCTGCTCCTGCAGGATTATGACATGGACGTGGTCCATGTGAAGGGAAGTGCCAACATGATAGCGGATGCGTTATCCCGGAGAGGGGGCCCTGAACTTCCCCTGGTCACTGGTCAGAGTGACCCCACTCAGTTCAGTCTCAAAGGGGTGAGAGATGTGATGTAGCAGGGAGGGGGGAGTGTTGACCTGGGAATGTTGCAGGGGAGTTTCACTGGGGATGGGAAACCTGAGAGCCTGTAACCTGAGCCAGGAGGGGGACGGGGAGGTAACACCTCTGCCCAGGAAACTGGACAAAGGCTGCAGGAGAGAGCCTGCTGGGGGAACTTCCACCTTTTTCTCCAACCCCACCATTACATTTTCAGGATTCAGCTCTTTTAGGATCCAGCAAACAAGTCTACCAGTTTAAAACACAATCTTAGATTTTTTTGCTAATTATCCTAACTTTACTAATCTAAACTATACTAATCTAAATTAAAAGGGAAATGCCTTTATAAACAATTATTTCAAAGATAAAGCAAAATTCTGTAAAGTATGAAGTACTTTGTCAAAATTTGTCAACCCTCCTAGCAGATCTTGTGAAAATTAAAGGACAAGTTCTTTTTAAAATAATATGCAAATGAGTGTGGGGTGGCAATGGGAGTGAGTGGAACCGTGGGGCAACTGGGATTAGAGGAGACATCCTAGCCAGGATGGGAGTGGGGTGCTGAACTAGGGGATTCTGGTGAGGAAAGTCCCAGAGGTAGTGAGTGAGGGGTTAGGGGGCAAATTTTTGATGGACTCTGGGGAATGTTTGGGGGGCTGCGGGTTGAGGGATTAGAGGATGTTGGGGGGCAATGAGATAGATTGGGGTAAACAAAAATGTTAGATTTTGGAATTGGGAAGGGGGGACAAACATATTCTTGAACTAGGGCCCTCTGGGGCCACATTACAGAACTGTCAGGAAAATGAGATGCATTTTAATATTCTATGACATGTGATTCCAAAAGAGGTCCCATAATTAAAAAGTCCTTTCTGGTTGGTTTGACCAATGAGACAAGGTTTGTTTCAAACTCCCAGACCAGGGTTTTTTGCCATTTGGCTGGTGACATGTCTCTGGGGTGAGATAATTTTGATTTTTTTCTGCCTTTTTTACTTTCTTTAAAACAAAACAAAGAAAAAAACTTTCTTGGTCATCTCTGAAAGGCAGCTATAGAACAGCTATATCCTTTTAAATGTAACTAATACAATAGTTATATTTTCTCTATATATCACTTATATTGTGTGACCTTTGTGCAGTTTTCCAATCAACTTTATTTAGAATTATATTAACTGCATTTTTTATAAATATAAATTGTGTGTGTGTGTGTATAATCATTTCTCCTTTATTCCTGTAATTAATATTTTGTTCAATTATTTTGAATTCTACTAACTGCATACTTAGGAATGTACTTAATGCATTAAACATATTTTCCTCTTAAAAATGAGAAAAATGCACATTAATATATATGTTGTAACACTTTTTTAGTCTGCTGTTACTAAGATTTTGTAAATTATTGAATTACTTTATTTTAAAAGTGTACTAACTGCATAAAATTATCTAAAAATTATTTATACATATATGAATACTTCTTTATTCCTCTGCCATTAAATGTTTCTACAACTGTTTATTAGATTTTATTTAGAATTGCATTAACTGCATTAAAAAAATCCTCTCAAAGTGAGGAAGAGGCATACAATCTCTATGCATTCATTTATTGTAAATGCCCCTCCAGTCCCATAAGGATAAATTAAGTTACAAACAAACAAAAAACTTTACAGAATTTTTCAAAATGGCCTATGGTGCCAAAAATGCATGTGTTCAAAAATGAGACCTAAGAGTACATCATAAGGAGAAAAAGGGGATGTGGATACCTGTCACAACTTATCTCATGAGTGAAGAAGGTATAGTTTTTTTTGTATTAGTTTGATTTCATCAAAGAGTAGTACAGCTGTTAAATAAATCTATTTGCTTTATTTCAACTAGAAATCAAAAGGGCAGTATTTTTATAATATTGAAACAAACATTTTTTTTAAATCTATTATAATGGAACAAACCAAATGGCTGCCACAATTTTTACTGTTCTAGATAAATCCCTCAGACACTGGAGAGATACCAACTCACTTGCACATAATAGAGAATAGATTTATTTCTTATGAGCTACAGTTTTGTTTCTATAATGTGTGCATTCATGGAAGCATTGCTGATAGTTCCATAGTTTAATCTGAATAAAGTTTTGCCCTTAAATCAGGGATTCAACCTTTTTTCTACATAAGAATTCAGCAAATAATAGCAAAATTTAAATGACTTACTCTTTCAGCAGATATTTAATTTTCTCAAACTGTACAGGTAAATCAGTTCATTAATTTTAAAATGGAAATTTTAAAAAAAATTATCATGCAGTGTCAATCTAAAAATCTTAATAATGGAATAATAGATAAGAGCATAAGAACAGCCATAGTGGGTCAGACCAAAGGTCCAACTAGCCCAATATCTGGTCTTCCAACAGTGGCCAATGCCAGGTGCTCCAGAGAGAATAAACAGAACAGGTAATCATCAAGTGATCCATTCCTTGTTGCCCATTCCCAGCTTCTGACAAACAGAGGCTAGGTACACCATCCCTGCCCATCCTGGCTAATAGCCATTGATGGACCTATCCTCCATGAATTTATCTAGTTCTTTTTTGAACTCTGTTAGTCTTGGCCTTTACAACATCCTCTGGCAAGGAGTTCCACAGGTTGACTGTGTGTTGTGTGAAAAAAATACTTCCTTTTTTTAATATTGTGGCATTATGATATTTTCTGTCTTATTATCTATCCCTTTGCTAATGGTTCCTTATATTCTGTTAGCTTTTTTGGCTGCCACTACACATTGAGCAGATGTTTTCATAGTTATTCATGATGACTCCAAGATCTCTTTTTTGAGTTATAACTGCTAATTTAGACCCCATCATTTTGCTGCAGATATCTTAAATAATATTAACAATATACAATGAAGAGATTGTGGGTACTTATAAACTAAGGCTGGTTGTGACTAGCATTAGAAACAGTGATGAAGGAGGTGCTAGGCCCTTAAATTCTATTATATACAGTAAAAGGGGGGTCAGAGGAGGAAATGTTTAATTGATTTAAATAACCAGGGTTATAACTTTATTTTGCCAAAAACATCTTGGCCCTGTTACCAAATGGATAACCCACAGGTGCCCAACTACTGAAGGAGGGCAAAAGCATCTCCACCAGTAATCGGGGTTATCAGTGAAACTGAACATTTTTTGGTCTGAGGTGAGCTCCTTTGACATTTAGGCATGGCTATTAAAATAATTTACCATGAAAGAGGGGAGTGGTCCATTTTTACAACACGTAGGGAATGACCCCCAAAATCACATTTATTCTGTTACACTACAATATTGCAATGTCCTAACAATCAAAGCATACACAGCATATTAGCGCAAGTACTTTCATGGTACGTACAGCGACAAAACACCACCATGCTTGTAAAACATTCTGCTGTTTGTGTAATAGCACAGAATTCACTGAATTGTATGGGGAAAGCATGTAGGCTATTTTGCAAGTCCCAAATCTGTTTAGACACACACACAGAGCTTTGGCAGCAGTTGATAAAGTTGACTGCAAAGCTATATAAGTCTTTGTGATAAGTGTGGTTTCTAGGACATTAAATATATTCAATATAAAAGCAAGATGTGTCCCCAGTGCTGGGAGGAGACTGGGAGCATAGATGGCCACAATTATTATGGGCAATATTTGCTTTCCAGAAGAGGGTGACAATTATACCTTTATGACTTTGAATGCATGCAAGAAACAGAGGTAAATGTGCCAGATTATGTCTATGCCATGCATTATCTCAATACCCACTTGGGAATGTAAGAGGGTGTCAGTGAGTTTGTTCAAACTTTTGTAGACAAGTGGTTTAAGGGGTCCACCTTTATCACCCATAATGCTAAAGATTATGACAGTTATTTCATCCTTAGACAGTGTATTTTTTAAAAAAAGCTGAAGCCAGTATGCTAGCACAGAATGGAAAACTAATTTGTGAGACAGTGGGGGCCATAGAGATCAGATTTGTAGATTCTTTAAATTTTCTCAAAAAGAACAGGAGTACTTGTGGCACCTTAGAGACTAACAAATTTATTTGAGCATAAGCTTTCATGGGCTGAAACCCACTTCATCAGATGCATACAGTGGAAAATACAGTAGGAAGATTATATATATATATATATAGTGGCAAGATGGCCAATTTTAGTTTGGTGGATCCTGCGCTTTTCTTGGCTAAGATGCCACACTTTGCTCCTGCTCTTGGGTGCTGAGGGCCCCGCTACTAGCCCGGAAAGGTGGTAGAGGAGGGAAGTGGGGGAGGGGTCTGGGTTTGCTCCTCACTCTGAGTCCCAGCCCCTCTCAATCCCTTTGGGTTTCTTACCCTCATCACCCTTAGGTGGGGTTACCCTCAGCCCTTAGATGCTAGGGGGAAGAGAGTCTCCCTATCCTGCTGGGCAGGGTCTCCCTTTTTCCAGTTCACAGATCTTCCAAGCCTCTCAACACACCCCAAGCTCCAGTCCTCTCTCCTTCCACCTCCTCCCCTGTCTGCCTGGCATAGGGGGTTTTATTAGGTTCCTAACAGGGCGTTAATTGACTGCAGGTACTCCAATTAACCTGCAGCCACCTTCCCTAGTCTACAGGGAACCACGCCTTAATTAACCTTGAGCTTATATATTTCCCCTCTAGCACTCTCCCACTGCTCCCTGGCCCTCTTGCATCACATCACATCACAATGAAACAATGAGTGTTATCATACACACTATAATGAGAGGTTTCAGAGTAGCAGCCGTGTTAGTCTGTATTCACAAAAAGAAAAGGAGTACTTGTGGCACCTTAGAGACTAACTTCATCGATGAAGTGAGCTGTAGCTCACGAAAGCTTATGCTCAAATAAATTTGTTAGTCTCTAAGGTGCCACAAGTACTCATTTTCTTTTTGCGAATACAGACTAACACGGCTGCTACTCTGAAACCTCTCATTATGCAAGGCACTGAATTTAGCCGTATAGAGTGGAAATCTATCAACTTCATGAAAAATTATTATGAGAGTGATCAGTTAAGGTGAGCTATTACCAGCAGGAAAGAAAAAAAAACACCTTTTGTAGTGATAATCAAGATGGGCCATTTCCAGCAGTTGACAAGAATGTGTGAGGAACAGTAGGGGGAAAAATAAGCTTGGGGAAATAGTTTGTGTAATGACACATCCACTCCCAGTCTTTATTCAAGCCTAATTTAATGGTGTCCAGTTTGCAAATTAATTCCGATTCAGCAGTCTCTCATTGGAGTCTGTTTTTGAAGGTTTTTTGTTGTAATATTGCGACTTTAGGTCTGTAATTGACTGACCAGGGAGACTGAAGTGTTCTCTGACTGATTTTTGAATGTTATAGTTCTTGATATCTAATTTGTGTCCATTTATTCTTTTATGTAGAGACTGTCCAGTTTGGCCAATTCACATGGCAGAGGGGCATTGCTGACATATGATGGCATATATCACATTGGTAGATGCGCAGGTGAACGAGCCTCTGATAGTGTGGCTGATGTGATTAGTTCCTAGCATGGTGTCCCCTGAATAGATGTGTGGACACAGTTGACAACGGGCTTTGTTGCAAGGATGGGTTCCTGGGTTAGTGTTTTTATTGTGTGGCGTGAGGTTGCTGGTGAGTATTTGCTTACTGTGGCTAGTGTGGCTGACTGGCTGGCCAGTCCTTGCTTACAGACAGCCCCCCAACCTGAAGCAAATACTCACCAGCAACCACATGCCACACAACAAAAACATTACATTAAATTAGGCTTGAATAAAGACTGGGAGTGGATATGTCATTACACAAAGTAAAATTATTTCCCCATGTTTATTTTCCCCCCAACTGTTTCTCACACCTTCTTGTCAACTGCTGGAAATGGCGCACCCTGATTATCACTACAAAGGGTCCCCCCCAACCCCTGCTTTCCTGCTGGTAATAGCTCACCTTAACTGATCACTCTCGTTATAGTGTGTATGGTAACACCCATTGTTTCATGTTCTCTGTGTATATATCTATCTATCTCTTCCTTCTGTATTTTCCACTGCATGCATCCGATGAAGTGGGTTTTAGCCCAGGAAAGTTTATGCTCAAATAAATTTGTTAGTCTCTAAGGTGCCACAAGTACTCCTCGTTCTTTTTGCAGATACAGACTAACACGGCTGCTACTCTGAAACCTTTACATTTTCTGCCATGAAGTGCAGCAAGTTACCCAAGGCCAGGGGGTTTGAAGGAATCAAAGGGCATTTTCCACATTTTTTAAAACACATCAGAGATTCAGACTTACCACATGCTGGGGGCAGAACACGTTGAGTTAGAGTGCACAATGCCCAGAGATAAAGAGGAGTTTCTGAAAGGGTACCAGATCAATCCCGAGAATGAATTTGATCTCTAGAAAGAACTGAGCTATTATTGCCAGAAAGATATGGAAACTTTGCAAGAGACTTGTGACTGATTCAGAAGAGAAGTAATGAAAATGACAAAGCTACATTTAAAAAAAACCTGTTAAAGCATTGTTTTTAAAAAAACGGGCACGGATGATGATGATATCGTGACTAAATGTGTAGAACCCTTTCAGTACATAATATTATCCTCAATGTGCACGGCCAAGTGCTGATTAAATTTGAAAACGACAAAGCATAACCCTTTGCCAGTAAATATTACCATAATCATGAGAAGAGAGATTACCCTCTCTCCAGGCAATGGTTGATGTACGTGACCCGTACAGAGACCGTTCAAATCCAGCATGCTTTGCATACTGGATAGGTTAAAGAGGGATCCTACACTTTGTTTGGTTATACTGTCATTGCTGGTAAGCCTACAGCCATTGAATTTAATGGCTGCTTTTTTCACGGGTGTCCCATCTGCTGCTGTGAGAACAATTACCACATAGTGCTTAATATGATGGATGGACAATTGTGAACCCTGATTAAGACTAAATTTATCTGAAGACAGGGTTATGAGGTAAGCATGATATGTGAATGTGAATGGAAGGCACTATTAGCTCATGATAGTTGAATGGGTGATTCTTTGTCTCCTAAAGGTGCCCTTTATCAGGGTAGAATGAATGTTGTTTGTCCGCATTACAACTGCAGCCCACAGAGAAGATCCATTAATATGATTTCACCAGACTCTACCCCTCTGTTAACAAGACTAAAAGGTACCTATGGTGCACCCCATCATTGTGTATGAAAATTTGAGAGATATCAGACAGTATTTTGGCATAGCCAAAGTTAAAGTGCACCCTCCAAGAAGCTCCTATTTCACGGTGCTACTCTACAGTGTAAATGGTAAATTAGTGTGCCCCCGTGTGCACATTTATTTCTGCACAATCAACAGGACCCATTCACAGACAGTTTGGGTGAGGGGGCTTTAACAGGGACTTGGTGCAGGCTGTAGACAAAGGGAATGGGATCACTAATGTTTATGAACACCGGCACTTTAACCGCTCTTGTGACATTGTTTTCAGACAACATTAACGTGGACCTCAGCTGGAAACAAGAGGCCTCAGCAGTCCCTTACTGAAGTGTAGATGAGTCAGAAAAAAACAAACAGTACTTTAGTGTACTATGAAAGAGAAGGTATGTGTTTACATCCAAGCAAAACCCTGCAAATGGACAAAAAGACAAATCTCAAAGTTTTTAAAATTCCATGTGGGGAAGAGTCACTGCAACATAACACCAGTATAGTGATGGACCCTGACAAACTCTTTAAGTGTGATGTTTGTGCCTTATTGCAAAGTATCATTCTGTGAGTTTATTGGTATTGATGATACAGCCTTAGTTAGCAAAAGAAACTTGCACCCTTCCTAGAAACACTCATGTGTTCATAGCACAATTTACCATTTACTTCTACTATGCCAGTTTCAGGAGCAGTGTCTGCACCATGATACTGACTCTGTGATCTCTGTGAATAAAAGAGGGGGGTCCTTATCCTGAATTTAGTATGTAAATAACACTCAGGAATTTATGTAATTAGGTATTGGACTATACCTAATTATTCCCTCTAAATCTATGAAAATCCAAGTGTCCAGGAAAACGGACTTCTCCAAACTAATGAAAGATGTCTACAGAAGTATGTTATAACAAACAAGACTGAGTAATTGACTGTTTATGAACCAGTTACTTCTTATCAATCAAAGAACATACTTGTTATTACAGATGTTTTCTGTAATGGATAAAATAATGGCCCATTCAAAGATGTTTTTAACTCATAAGAACTGCTGGTTGCCACAGCTGTCAGTAATAGTGACTGGATTAGAAAACCCCTTTAGCTTATTGACCATGTAATAAAAATACCATAAAAGTAACTCCATAAATAATTTAGGTAAAATGAGAATATCAAAAAGACAACATATAGTAAAATTATTGTGGGAAAACATCATTAACATCTTTAGAAGGTGTGTATTCCCCAGACATCCCTGAACCGTCTCCTAGGACACCAGATTCCCCAGTAGCATAGTTGCTAATTCTGCTGTTCTACTAGTTTTGGTCTCTCTTGCTGTCTGGAGAGGGAAGTGTAAATTGACCTGCCCTCCCCCACTTAGGTCCCCTCAGAGGAAAAGGGGCCAAGTTCCCTGACCACCATTGAGGTCCCCCCCGAATAGACACCTATTGCAGCATTGGGTGGAAGGGACTCACTTTCACACTCTGCTTCTGCAACCTCCAGGTAAAAGAGGGCTTTTTTCTGCACTTTAGGAATGGACCTAAATAGTCCCCCCTCTCTTCCAGTCACCTCTGGGAGGGAGGAAATCAGTGTCCCCACATTGCTTCAGCCAATCATTCCCTGGCTCTCTAGCCCTTATAGGGGCCACACAGTATTTCCTACTAGCCAGACAACTGCCTTCACCACTTAATATGCGATGAGATGATTACCTACAACTGCTGACAGCAATCAGTATATTCTGACCATTGGCTTTGAATCCAGAGCTAACATACAATGTACCAGTGAATTTCTTCAACAGGGTAAACAAATGGTTCACTCCTCCTACAATCCACCCCCCCAACTTCCTTTGACAATAATGCTAAACAGCTAAGGGCTGAGTAAAAGCTGTATTAGTCACTTTGTAGCATAAAAAGTTGCTTATAACATTTTTTTCACATCTGCAGACCACAAATGAGCTACAGTAGCACTGAACATTTGTGAATTAAGATTTTAAAAGCACTCCTTTAGGGGTTTAACTATCTAATTAGCTGTGTGAAATATCTGACAGCAGAGATAAAATTATTTTGAATGTGACATTTGCTAAGTTGTCAGATGTTACGGGAAGAACTAATTCTATTGCTGTAACTAGTTTTTCAGTGGGAGATTGATTTTTTTTATTCCATTGCACCACTGTGAGTAACCCCCTCCCATTCCCTTCACCAATTCAGTTTCTTAAAATTACATTCCTGGTTACACAAGCAATTTAGTATTGATTCAAAACAATTCACATTCATTAATGAACAATAAACAGCAATTATGTTAGAGATGTTAGCATTAAAAAATAGCGTCTCATATTTATTATTTATTTATTTGCTTCTGAAAAGAGCAACAGTCTTAAATTGAATTATTATGTGTTCTAGTTAAAAGTTTAATATTACTGTAAACTTCACTGCTGAATTATTGTGTACATCAAGTTACCACTGAGCATTGCTAAAATAAGTGCAGCAGTATTTATTATGATGATGACTGGCGATCTGGACTTCAGATCTACAAGTAACAATAAACCCCACAATTTTCATTGTCTGTTTCCAAAGTTTTTATGCTTATCTATTGCATTTGCTGAGATGACTTATCTAGTTACAGTACAAAAATGGAGATAACAATAAGTTATAGTATATTCACATACCAGTTTCTGTGTTTTAGTAATAAAAAGCAGGAAAACCATAGGGGGTTGTAAAAAGAGCTTTGATGTGAAATAACATCATTTCTGCTTGCAAGAATTTACTGCTAGAGTATAATGTAATTTGAAGTCTCTGTGTCAACAGCAGAGCTAGGCAACATTTTTCAAATGACACTTTTTTGTGGGGAGAGACAAAACTACAAATTTACTGACGATTTTTTTTCAAATGTGTGTCAGTTTCACCAAAGTATGTAAAAAAAATCCAGAAAAATCTAAACATTTCATTGTGACAGTTTCTGAATGAAATGTTTTGATTTTTTTTGTTTTGAAATTTCCTTCAATTTTATTTTAAAAAAATAAAATATTTTAAAAGCTCAAAAATGAACTGTTTTGTTCAACCTGAAATGAAACAGGTTATTCACCCAGCTCTAGTGAATAGTACAACTGATGTTTAGAAAATGGTGCAGGCAAATAAAAGCCATTGTCTTAAGCCATCATGTAATAAAAGATCAGTAACTGGTTAAAAGATAGGAAACAAAGAGTAGGCATAAATAGTAAGCTTTCACAGTGGAAAAAGGTAAATAGAATCCTTCAGGGGTTTGTACTGGAAACAGTACTGTTCAACATATTCATAAATGATCTGGAAAAAGGCACAAGTGAGATGGCAGTTTGCAGTTAATACAAAATGACTGAAGATAATTAAGTCCAAAGCAAAAAAATCATGGAGTCATCATGGACAAATTTTTGTCCATCTCTGAAAACATTTGCTGAATGTTCATAGGTGATCAAAAAAAGCTAGCAGAATGTTGGGAACCATTAGGAAAAGGATTGATAATAAGACTGAAAATATCATAATGGCCACTACATAAAGCCATGGTATGCCCGTGATGCTGGCAAACCAGATCAGTTCAGAAGCACAGGCCAGTTCACTTATATGTTAGTATAGACCAATAGTGATAGTTAGATTTAATATTGTCTTGAGGCCAATTAACTTGTGTCATAAATATAAAGGGAAGGGTAACCACCTTTCTGTATACAGTGCTATAAAATCCCTCCTGGCCAGAGACAAAATGCTTTCACCTGTAAAGGGTTAAGAAGCTAAAGTCATCTCGCTGGCACCTGACCCAAATGACCAATGAGAAGACAAGATACTTTCAAATCTGGAGAGAGGGGGAAACAAAGGGTTTTTCTGTCTGTATGATGCTTTTGCCAGGAACAGATCAGGAAGACAGCCTCAGAACTTCTCTTAAGTTAGTAAGTAATCTAGATAGAAATGCGTTAGATTTCTTTTTGTTTAATGGCTGGTAGAATAAGCTGTGCTGGATGGAATGTATAGTCCTGTTTTTGTGTCTTTTTGTAACCTAAGGTTTTGCCTAGAGGGATTCTCTATGTTTTGAATCTGATTACCCTGTAAGGTATTTACCATCCTGATTTTACAGAGGTGATTCTTTTACCTTTTCTTTAATTAAAATTCTTCTTTTCAGAACTTGATTGATTTTTCATTGTTCTTAGATCCAAGGGTTTGGGTCTGTGTTCACCTGTACAAATTGGTGAGGATTCTTATCAAGCCTTCCCCAGGAAAGGGAGTGTAGGGCTTGGGTGGGATTTGAGGAAAAGACGTCTCCAAGTGGGCTCTTTCCCTGTTCTTTGTTTAAAACGCTTGGTGGTGGCAGCATACGGTTCAAGGACAAGGCAAAGTTTGTACCTTGGGAAAGTTTTAATCTAAGCTGATAAGAATAAGCTTAGGGGGTATTGCATGCAGGTCCCCACATCTGTACCCTAGAGTTCAGAGTGGGGAAGGAACCTTGACAACTTCTGTATTACGTTAAAGTGATTGTAAATGTATAAGCATTTCACATGTTTAACCTTCATAAAACTAATGGAAGGTTACTTGTATTGTTTTTGCTTATGTATTCCTGTCATAATGTAATAGCAAACATTTAAATGATAAATACCCTTGCAACTAAATTTCCCAAAGAAATCTTGTGAATTGCTAATGAAGGGTTTAAGGACTTAGCATTTTCTGTTAATTTCAAAGTGAGTGATAATTGGGTGGATTCTCAGTGCATTCCTCACTATGTGTAATCAGAGAAACAACCCATGTGGGTACAGTCACTGTCAGTTTGCTTTCTGTGTAAAGGAGTTATAAATAGGAATTGAAGAAATGATCCATCATCTCTGGATTGTTTGGATTCGACCAGGGAAGAATAACTACACAAGAAGACAGAGATTTCCAGAATTATTCTGGGTAGCCCTGGGAAAGACTTTTGGGAACCTGGCAGTATATTATCACTGCCACCATTTGGAGTTACAAACTGTGATTCACCTGTTATAATATTTTACCAGCTTTAAACTCTCAATAACTTTCTATTCTTTTTTCTTAGCTAATAAACCTATAGTGATTTTACTATAGAATTGGCTGCCAGCATTGTCTTTGGTGTAAGATCTGGAGTACCAGTTGATCTGTGATAAGTGACTAGTCTCTTGGGACTGGGAGCAACCTCATATGGTGTGATTTTTGCTTTTAATAATCTTTCATCATAAAGCTCAGTCTGTCTGGGTGGCAAGATGGGTTGGAGAGGCTAAGGGGACTGTCTGTGACTCCATGGTAATACTGGTATAGTAATCCAGGAATTCACATTTGATACTTATTTGGTGAAATCTAATTATAGAACATACCACAAGTTTGGGGTGTCTGCCCTGTTTTCTGACATCTGCCCTGAGATAGTCACTCACCGTGGTCAGCTACACCAGGAAGTGTGACAACACCCACAACTGGAATACAGCATGCAGTACTGGTCACCCCTTCTCAATAATATATATATATATTAGAATTGGAAAAGGTACAGAGAAGGGCAACATAAATGATTAGTGGTATGGAGTAGTGTCCATATGAGGAAAGATTAAAAAGATTGGGAGTATTCAGCTTAGAAAAGAGATGAATAAGGAGGGATAGAATAGAGGTATATAAAATCATGACTGGTGTGGAGAAAGTGAATAAGGAAGTGTTATTTAACCCTTCATGTAACATAAAAACCAGGGGTCACCCAATGATATTAATTGACAGCAGGTTTAAAACAAACAAAAGGAAGTACTTCTTCACACAACACACAGTCAACCTGTGGAACTCTTTGCCAGGGGATGCTGTGAAGGCCAAAGGCATAATTGGGATGAAAAAAAAAAATTAAAGAAGTTCATGGATGGTAGGTCCATTAATGTCTATTAGCCAAGGTGATTAGGGATGCAAACTTGTGGTCTGGGTGTCTCTAAACTTCTGACTGCCAGAAGCTGGGACTAGATGAAAGGGGATAGACAGGATAGAGGGCTAAATAGATCACTGAACTGATCCAATATGGCCATTCTTATGTTCGTATATATTTTTATATATCCCATAATAATCTATATCCAAAATATTAGTTTATTTTCGGAAAATATTAAATTTTAAAAGTATTTGAGAGATGGTGCTTTTCTTCCACAGCTTTATTTTCCTTATGAAATTAGCTTAGACACTGAAAACTGTATTCCTACTATAAAAGTATAGACCTAAAGCCATTCATATTCATACATGTACTGTAGCTGCACCTAGATCAGGTCACCATTGCAATGGACCCAGTACAGACATGCAATAAACAGGCAGTCACACTAGTTTTCTTTCTAGCTTACCACAAGATGCTATGCATGGAGGAGACAAAATATATGGTGATGAAGAGGTAAGGTAACAGGAAAATAAATTATTATAGAATAAAGAGAGGTGTCAACACATCCTAAATGCCCACTAAAATCCTTTGAATTCACAGGAAATTTTGGTTAATTAAGACATTAAGGGCAGGGCCTAGAGACAAAAATGTGAGACTGAGATAATGCACTCAAGACAAACATACTGAGGCCTGATTCGCCGCTGCTTTGTGTAGCCATTTACACTAGTGCAAAGGGAGTTCACTGTGGGTGCAAATCAAAATGGGTGTGCAAAACACCCATATTGCATTCAATATACACAGGTGTAAAAATGAATATGTAAGGTGCAGAACTGGAGAGAATCAGGCCCCAAAGGAATTTGAACAACATCTTCCTAATGCTGACAGATTAAATTTGAATTACCGCAGACACGATTTAAAAAATAATCTAAATTCTTATTTACTGTTTCTTTAGCTGTCTGTGACAATAAGATGTAGGGTTGGTTTCCACAGAGTACTTGAATACACAGTATAGTGTTATACATTATGCATGGAAGAGAAATCAGCCAGCTCACTAATCATTACAGAAGACATATTGCTTTTATTCAGTAGGACCCTTGTATATTAGATTGTTGAAAGAGTATGAATTTCTTTTTTGTTCATTATGGAGCATGCCATAATGAAAATGGAAAGATGACTTATGATGTTTAAAGGAAAAAAAAGAGCACACAAGTTTATCAGGCAAATAATACAATAATGTACTATTCTTTGGAAATCCATTCTCTAAAAATGCAACATCTCAATTCATCCTCACATGGTTGAAGTCATTTATACGTTGGCTTGTAGAGTATTAGAGAGATATACCCAAGATACAAAATTCATATTCAGAAGCTTGGCTGGGCAGAGCAAGCTGGGTCAGGTGACTAAGTGATAGGGGACTACAGGCAGTGGAGAACTGACTGGATCCTTTTAATGCTCATTTCTAGACTTTTCAACATTTGGATTTTTTGAAGTTATAGAATTTTGGAAAAAAAGTGAAACTAGCTCCAATGAAATGCACACATTATTTTTAATTCCTCTATATTTTGATTCAGGAATTTCCTTGTTTTGGGGTTGTTGTTTTTTTTTTAATAAGTGCCAAAAGTTCAAATCAAGATGGCATCTGTGGTCTGCATGAAAACAGCTGTTACGTATAGAAGGTCCCCATATACCTACAGAGGTTAGCAGTCAGTGTGGCTCATGGGTCCCTCACTATAACTATGAAGGATCTTGTGAATTCATTCTTGGTCTGAACCCAGTAGCCATGTCCCCAAAACATCCAACCTTCTATATGACAGTGTAGAGAACAGTCCCAGAAGCCTTCTCTACAGCATGCAGGGGTATGCATGGGGTCCCCTTGGGGAGGCTCTTTGCTCTCTGGCTCACTTGTGCCATGAAATTGCACAATGTGCATATGGGCCTTGAACATCTGTGTAAGATTCTTCATCCTCTCTCAGTACATGTATTTAATTATAACATTAATATCTATACATTGGGCTGTGATTTCTCTTCTCAGCACTTATGAGAGTTGCAGGAAACATTCAGTTAGGTTGCTAAAAGTCGCAACAAAAGCCATTGTGCATATGTGTTCTTCCAAATGTGTCTTCTAGATCTGCCTAATATATTACCTACTGTTGCCAACTCTTACAGTTTTATTGTGATACTTGCAATATTTGGTGTTTTTCTTAAAGTCACAGCTCCTGAAATTCTCCTATATGAGAATCTCAGCTTTCATTTGAAAAAATAGTAAGCTACTAGTCCTCAGTTTTGCAGAGGAAAAGCATGAACATGTGACTTGAGAGTTACCTAAAGGCTTAGATTTTTAAAAAGAAAGTCTCATGATTTGGGGGGGTGTAACTCACAGTTTTTGATCACTTGAGATTGGAGACATTGTGACCCAGTTCTGCAGGTTTTGTGCTGGGGATGTGATTTTTCCCAATATTGTAGAAGGCTCGTATACTACTCCAGGTAATAAGAACATGAGACTTTGTGATACTATTTGTTTTTAGGAAATAAGAGAGTAAAAAAGTAAGACCACAGAAATTTGCCAATGTAATCTCTTGTAATCCTCTTGTTTATTGACCTGTGCTTTAAAGAACAATCTCTGTTATACTGAACACACAGCAAACTCTTCAGTAGCTTATATATAAGATTAATATATATAAATCTTGTTTTTTCCCCTTTGAGATTTTTAGTATTATTTAATTTTTCAGCTAGTTTTTCTTTTACATTGCACCTTCTAGTTCTCAATATTTATGTAAGTGTTAATTATCCTAGTCTCCACACCACAGAAGAGATCATCCCCTACACCACCATAAACTGGCATTTGGATTCAAGCTAAGAGTATAATAGCCAGCCTCAATTTTTTGAAATGTTCCTATAAAGAAGTATAACTTATAGGCAGCAATATTAGGTAAATGTTAGCTATTAGCTAGTGGAATTTCTCCTTAAGATCAGTGAAAGGACATTGTCTAGGATGTCCCTTGGTTATAATCTCTTTTCTAATCAGTTATCTCAGTACTCTAAATTGAGTCTGAGAAGCTGTATAATAGCAAGTTATGTGACAGACTCTGGTGCTAATATTTCTGTGGAAAACATTACTTATGAATGTATAATATGTCTACTCTCCCTGAACTCCTGTATTTCTTTCAAAGTATTCCCCTAAGGTTCTCAGCTCCTTTTCTCTAAATTACACACACCACTCTCATGTTCTCTAATAGTGTTCAATTCTGAGAGAATGATCTCCATTTTCCATTCCCATTTTCCTAATGCTCTATACTAACACCATATTGTACATTAACTTCATTCAACATAACTACTGTTTTCCCCTCCAGATTGTACATATCCAAATGCCATTTTAACTTTTTTTCAAAATATGCATTAACTCCAACATTACCAAATTAACTTTGAACATATTCCCATGCCATCCACCCGCACCCCCAAAATCCTCTATGTTCCCAAAAAAGAGTCAATATGACATGTTTAAATATTGGCAAATCCCCTCTCTAAGTTTTGGTACTTCAATCAAGTCTGTACTACAATCCAAAGATTTAATGACTAATCTTTAGCCATGTCTTCTGAACTTGGCCCTCCCCCCCCCCTTTCATATTTAAAAATCCAGATCAAGCTGACCATCCCAACCTTGCACTGGCCTGCTTCCTGCTTCAAACTAGGGCTTTTGTGAGCCCTCACAACTCCAAATCCATCAGCCCCATTCAGATACTACATGAGCAAACCATGATCCTTCTTACTAGATCCACCATGGCCCAGAAAGTGGGTTGTGGTCACAAGAACGTGGGTGTGCAAATACTACTCATAAAAACACAAATTCATAGGTTTGCTAAGTAGCTTGACCTTACAGCAGATTGATACATCAACTGGTAACGGCGTTAGCGGGGTGTGTGTGTGTGGGGAGCAGGGAAGGAAGCAGTCTTCTCCTTCAAAAGTGTAGGCTTAAATAAGCCATGCAACAGTGGAGAGGTTTTGGGGGGGTTGTTTTCTTCTTACTTTATGAATTTGTAAACAAGTTGTCCAGGATTTCACAATGCACAAGCCATTTCTTGTCCCTGCTTGCACATTCAAAGGAAAATAATAATACAGAAAACTTTACAAGGTGGTACACTGGGTTATTCCTGAGCTTCTTGTGGTTTTTAATTTGTGGGGATACCTTTTAGACTTTGAAGCCATTGGATGGACTCCAAGTTGCTGAATGGGCAATGGGATCATGATTCAGATTGTTTGTTTCACAGGATTGCAACTCTGGGAAGTTTGTCCTGGCGGCAGAGTTAAAATTATTTGACGATTGCTGGTTCTTCCAATTGTGAAGAAGATAATGCCCTTCCCTGTGAAACTGATATCACTGTAGCACAGCTCTTGGGAAGGAACAGCAGTTCCATATTTTGCATCAAAATTCATAAGACCATCCACTCCTCTCTCTCACAAGTTTGAGAAAAATAAAATGAAACAGTCCTGCCCGTCGCATAATTTTGGCTGCTGCTGAGAGATTAGATTTGAAAATTGTAGCCTTCACAGTATACATTTCATGCACTTCTACAACCCCTCATCATTCTATTCTTGCAAGTCAGGTAATTGCAACTTTTAGCAAGGACATTTTTAGAAGAAAAATCTTAAAAATAATTGAAATAAACTTTCTGGCTTTTGATAAGTAACTTAAGTTTATGCCCTGAAGCTTGTATTATTAATTACTTAATAAAAAATGGCTGTGGCTAACATTTTAACATAGTTAGCCTGTTTTACAGCTGATGTGTTGTCAATTTAAGAGAATATATATGAAAATCCTTGGGGTATATAGTTTAAACTAGATGGCGTGTTCTAGGATGTGTAATTAGTCCTATATGTCTGTGATGGTCTATACCCCTGTATTCAACCTTTGCTCATTATTGTAATAATCTTTGCATGAGGTATGTCTTGTGAATCATTGCAAACTCATTATTTGCTGATCATTATTATTGTGGGGAAAATATGTGTGGCACCATTCTATGTAAAGTTATAAGATTCCATTGTACAGTGTTACTAAAATATGTTTCAAGTCTGGAGAATGACCAAAACCAGATCCTCAGAGACAAACGGCAAGCTGATGTCTCAGCCAGCTGTAAACAAGGTCAAATGGGCCATTTACTGCTAAGTAGCTATTCTTTGGCAGGAAAAGGGGGCAGGGTCAAAAAATCTACATTTTAGCAAAGAAACAGCATGGAGTTCTCATCCACACAAACTGCCTCTCACCATGTTTTCAGCTGGAGATGCTTTTCAAAGGAGGGAGAGAAAGAAGGGGCAGATACCCCAAGGGTTCCTCCCTTTCTCTCTGCCCACAGCATTCACAAACACTTGAAGAACAAAAGAAGCCCTTGGACTGGGGCAGGAACCCTGACTGAAAGAAGTTCAGCAAGAGGAACTGCTTAAACATGTGGTGAAGGAGACTTTGCTTTGAATTTACCTTAGGTGGTTAAGTTAGGCATTAGTTGTGTTTTACTTTTATTTTTCTTGTACCAGTTCTGACTTTTTTTGCCTCATTGCGTATGTTCGCTTACTATATCTTTGTAGTTTAAACTTGTTTTATTGCTTCATCTAATTCAGTGTGTTTGAATTGAAGTGTTGGGGAAACTCCATTTGGGACGGCAAGGGTATGCATATCATTTTTATTAATTAAATTATTAACTTTATATAAGCTTGTATTGTCCAGGAAAAGGCTGGGCAGTACAAAATATACATTTCTGGGGCAAAATCTGGGACTGGGAGTACGTTGGGCTCACCTTGCAATAAAAAGCCAGTGTGAGTCTGACAGGCTGCTTCTCACACAGACATAGCTGGGAGCTACTTACATGCTGAAGGCTGTTAATCAGCAAACAAGGCGTGGTGATTTCTGCAGCAAAGCAGTGAAAAAGACACCCCAGGTTGGAGGACAGGAGGAAACAACTACTCATTAGTCTGGATATTACCCAAGATATGTCAAAACATCACAATAAGTAGAGTTACTCGGAAGGCTCTTTGGTAAGACCATGTCAACAGAACACGTTTCAGTAATGCCACTAAACATTATATTGAAGAGACGACAACCTGTTTCTTTGTTTGTTTGTTTTGGCTGCATAGTAATTATGCAAAAGAACAAAAATGAAAGATTTGCTACAGAACTTAGGGAACATTACAATAAAGTTGGCCACAGAATGTCTATTAGAAGGGAAGATAAAGTTGCATGGATATTACATAGAGTTTTTTTAAATGATTAATTTATTGCATAATATTGAACATTTCTGTTATCAGATGATGTAAAAAGACAGTTCAATTAACCAACTCATTTCTAAACAATATTATATATTAAAAAGATTTTTTGTTATTCTCAGTTTTGTTTTCCATATTTTATAAATTATCCTGCTTGTGAACAGAGGGGCCAACATCAGAACAAACATCAGTCTGGCACATTGACTGCAACAAAGCTCTGTGATCTGCTTAGCCGACAGCTGTGGCTCTTGCAATGCATTTGTCTCATTAAACATTGTCTTCTTTAGAATTCCATACCTGGTTTGTCAAGCAGGGGTCAGTTGGATTTCTGTTTTTCCATGGACTATTCATAGAGTGTTCTCAAAAATACTTCCAGATGCCATTTTTTTCACACATGACCAGGAAGGAGTTCTCACTTGATCCATCTGATCAAAAATCTCTTCCTGTCTCCTGGCAAAATCTGGCATACTGGAACAGTTCATACACCAGTCATCTGATTTGAGAATCTATGCCAATGGCTAAGTTCCATTCTCACTTGAAAACCAATGAATGTTTGAAACACACCTATGTTTTGGGTCTTCTTGCTGTGGCCGAGATGGCCTAGAGCAGTGGTTCTCAAACTTTAGCAAGCCTAGGAACCCCATTTTGACTTATATTTTTTCATGGACACCCAAGCCCCCTGCTCAGCTCCAGGACCCTCCCCACTCCACCCTTTTCCCCCAGGCTCCCCAGTGGCGTAGCCAGCATGGGATATTTTGGTGGGCCCTGCCTTCAGGTCGATGGCAATTACAGGGAGGCTGGGAAGGCAGGAGGGATGGGGTAACCTCCTTCCCCCACACCCTGCAGCTGGCCTTGTGGAGGGCGGTGGATGAACCCTCTGGCTAGGAGTTCCCTGGGGCCCGGACACACACCCAGCTCTGGGAGAAGACACTGCTCTCCAGCACGCATGGATCCTGACTCCCTTCTAGGTCCCACCACCCTATGCCATGCCTGGCTCCCGCCCTGTGACGGGTCTACCTTTTTTGAAGATCTCCTCTACCATCACCAGGTGCCCACTTGCTCGCTGTCCTCACAGTGGCAGATTAGCCACTGGGCCAACACAGGGCCCCAGAAAAATGGGTGCTCCGGTCCCCCCGCCTGCTCTGTCCACCAGGTGCTCCTGCTGGGGAGTGGGGTCAGGACACGGGGGCTTGTGCCACTTCACCCACCTGGCCCCAGCAGAAGCACCGGGGGGGGGGGAGAGAGTGGAGCAAGCCCCCGCGCCCCAATCCCGCTCCCCAGCTGGAATACCAGCCAGGCGGGCGGAGCAGAACAAGGGCTGGGGCCAGAGCAGAGCTGGGGTTAGGGGGTGGGCCTGGATGCTAAGTGGGTTAGCCACAGCCCACCCGTGGCTACGCTGCTACCCCACTCCCTCCCCACCTCTTCCCACCCTCGCTGCACCCTGCCCCTCCTCTTGCCCACCTCTTTCCGCCCCTCCACCAAGCGCACTCCATCCCTGCTCCTCCCCCTCCCTCCCAGCACCTCCTGCACACCGCTGAACAGCTGTTCCATGGTGTGCAGGAGGCAAGGGGAGTGAGGGGAAGGAGTTGTTCTGCTGTGTACAGGAGGCACTGGGATGCCTCTGTATTGGAGTTGATCAGTGAGGCCGTGGCCCCGGGAATGACTCATGGACCCTCTGTAGGGGGACCCCAGTTTTTGAAATGCTAGCCTAAAGAGAATATTATTTCTGTATTTTGCCATACACCGAAACAACAAACATACTCTAAATTTCAGTTTTAAAATTCAGTAATGAGTTACCTGATATCTGTCTCATCATAAGCATGAGTAAGATATAAAAGAAAACATTGAGAAGATACAAGTCAGACACCTTGTAAAAAGAAATGAAAGGAATATGGAAGCTCCCTGATGGACAACTAGTGGTTGCAGTTTGGTTTCCTTCTGGAAGTGAAAACATTCACAGGCCTGACTTCCACAGTTGTACTATCCTCCAGAAGCTCTCAGTGTATAGCTGTAATAAAACAATAGGTTGCTGTCAGAGGCCTCCAATTTTTAATCAGCTTCCTAAGAGCAGCATATGTACAATGGCGATAAGCAAATGTCAGAGGGCTTAGAGTTCTGTGTCAGTTTGGATTAGCACCCACAGTTTGTGTGTTTATCTAAAACTTCTGAATTAACCAAATCTCTTGACTCCATAAAATTTGAAAGATCAAGGAAAAACAAAAAAACAAAAAACCCTCTCATATCCTTACTGGCACTTCAACTTCTAACTTTTTCTGGAGCCACTATTATAAAGTGGAAGTTTTGCCATGGACTTCAGTGGTGCCACACTTTCATCCCATAGTGTGGTTGATATTGTAGATAAGGCAATGGACTGGGACTCTGACAGAGACTTCCCATGTAACCTTGGGCAAGACACTTGGATCCAGATTTTTAAAAGGTATTTAGGCCTTGTTCCACTCGGCGTTGCTACACCGATGAAGTGAGCCATAGTTTACGGTAGCTTGTGCTCAAATAATTTTGTTAATCGCTAAGGTGCCACAAGTCCTCCTTTTCTTTTTGCGGATACAGACTAACACAGCTTCTACTTTGAAACATTTTGAGTTAGGCACCCAGGTTAGCCTAGTCTGAGTATGAGCATTCCCACCACAAAGCCCCACATGCACTACTGTGTACTAACTGTTTCTACACTCAGTTGTGTGTCCCTTGGGGTTGTTTGTCCTGCAACACTCTAGGATTCTTTCTCAGTCATTCCTGCCAATTGCAGAAGAACGTCTGTCCCTCGGGGGGAGAGGTTGGCAGACTATCAGCAGTTGAGTGACCTTGCTTGCAAAGTGGATGAGTTCTAGCCTGCACTGACGCACAGCTTGATCTTTAACTCATACCACAGCTGCGTGAGCAAACACTGGTTCAATGCTCAAAGTGCATATGCTTGAGGGTTTTGTGTCTGGATGGTAGGGTGGATTGGGCAAAATATGGGCAAGATTACAGGCTAAAACTACAGTGTAGACACAGCCCCAGTCATTTTTGAAAATGAGACAGACATTACAGCACTGAGTGAAGCAACACTTTTATACCTTAATGTCTATGTATTTCACTTACCCAGTTGTAAACTAGAGATAACATTGCCCTGCCTCTGGTGTGTTTCAAATTAAATTCAGATGACATTGAATAAGATCTGAGTTCTGCTTCATTGTTATTAAATTAGTCCACCATGGCAGCTATTCACATATACAGAAATAGTAGATAGAATTTAGAAAGAAACTGTACTGAGATAGTGGAGGAAGTCAGAGAAGAAGAAGAGAAGTTTCCATTTTGGTGACAGAAACACTGCCGTGGTGAGTCTGTTGTTTCCATCAGAAAACATTGCTAACTGGGCCTTGTGAAAGAAACTGGTGATGATGAATCAAGAATCAGTTTTGAATACAACTCTTGAAAGTGACAGTAAGCAGAACTGCATTCATTGTATATGAATAATTTCCAGCTGAGAAGCAACTTTTCTCACAAAACTGACTTTTTTTTGTCTTATGCATAGATTACTCTTCACCCAATGGACATTACATAGAACCATATTCCTATGCCCCAGTTAAGTGTCTCTGATGCATTTTTAGTTATACAATCCAAGAATTAATGATGAATTCAGATTATTAGAAATATTTAATAAAATCTTGAGTACCTCAGACAATGATTAAGTTATACAAGATCAAGTAGATTATATAGCCCACAAAAACATATGCCCAAATAAATTTGTTAGTCTTTAAGGTGCCACAAGGACTCCTCATTGTTATATCTGACAAAGGAGGCATGATACAAGAATCACCAGCATTATAACAATAAAACCTAAACACAAACATTTTGGAAGGGACATAAACTTCTGCTTTTGGGCTTAAACAATTCTCTAGTTGTTAGGGGATAGGAGGAAATTTTCCCTGAGGCTGCCCAATAACTATCTGTTGCAGGGTTCTTACATCTTCCTCTGAAGTGTCTAATCCAGTCTAGCAGTTCTTATGTTCCTACAGCTATCCAAACAAGCAAAATAATACATTCTCCTCTCCCTCTACCTGCAACTTTTTTTTTATTTGGGTTAACAAATTTCAGGTTTGGCTCATCTGCTAAATGATACATGAAAAGCTTGTGAAGAAAAATGCAGGATTTTGTTAATTTCTAAAGATAAATTATGTTTATTCTGGGTGCTGGAGATTTTTACACTTTAATCAGCATAGCTTTAGTTTATAGAAAAAATTGCAAGTTACTTACTGATATAGATATCACTGTGTGCTAGTAATCCACTCCAGCAAAGTGTTTCTCAATGCAAAAAGTTCAACTTTACCATAGTGATATATGTCAGATGATAGAGATTCTGTGAAAACAGCATAAACTCTCATGGTATTGTGTTATGTTTCTCTCGGTCACAAAATACTGAACTGAATGTTTCCTTTCTGAACTAATAACTAATTATCAACTCCTAAACATGTTCTCTCATTTAACATCTAGTGACACAGAGAATAAATCAACGAATGCTATATTTTCCTATATTGTGCATCTTAGTCATATCAATAATTGCCTGACTGCATTTCAGCTGCTTTATATAAGAAATATGTCTTACATTGCCTTGCAAGCAAACAACTTTGTTTGCACTGAAGTCTTTCTATAAAAAAACAAAACATGAAAACAGACTTCTCCCTGGATCAAATTATTGTAGGATAATTTTAAACCTGTATGTTAACTGTGGCTGAGAAGGTTCAGCATCTTGCAGGAGTTGCTCAGTATCAGCATTTAAATCAGTCATATCTTCATTCAAATTGCGTGTCGTCAGACTAAAGCTGCAATTGCTTAGCAACTCTTATCACTGAGATGTTTTATTAATATTACTGAGAGGGAAACAAAGGATGTTTGAGTGTAGAAGTTCTCTTTTCCTGAACAGGAATATGAATACCTTCAGATATAGCTTTCATATGGCATAACTGAAGTTTTTAACCTCAAGGAAACAAAAGCACAATGTAACACAAAAACATAGGAATGGCCATAATGGGTCAGATCAAAGGTTCATCCAGCCCAGTATCCTGTCTACAGACCGTGGCCAATGCCAGGTGCCCCAGAGGGAGTGAACCTTACAGGTAATGATCAAGTGATCTCTCTCCTGCCATCCATCTCCACCCTCTGACAAACAGAGGCTAGGGACACCATTTCTTACCCACCCTGGCTAATAGCCATTAATGGACTTAACCTCCATGAATTTATCCAGTTCTCTTTTAAACCCTGTTATAGTCCTAGCCTTCAAAACATCCTCAGGCAAGGAGTTTCACAGGTTGATTGTGTGCTGTGTAAAGAACTTCCTTTTATTTGTTTTAAATCTGCTGCCCATTAATTTAATTTGGTGGCCCCTAGTTCTTATATTATGGGAACAAGTAAATAACTTTTCCTTATTCACTTTCTCCACACCACTCATGATGTTATATACCTCTATCATATCCCCCCTTAGTCTCCTTTTTTCCAATCTGAAAAATCCTAGCCTTTTTAATCTCTCCTCATATGGGACCCGTTCCAAACCCCTAATCATTTTAGTTGCCCTTTTCTGAACCTTTTCTAATGCCAATATTTCTTTTTTGAAATGAGGGGACCACATCTGTATGCAGTATTCAAGATGTGGGCCTACCATGGATTTATATAGGGCAATAAGATATTCTCCATCGTATTCTCTATCCCATTTTTATTTTTTATCTTTTTCCTGACTAGTTGTAGCTAAATTAGCCCCCATCATATTGTTTGTATAGTTGGGGTTATTTTTTCCAATGTGCATTACTTTACATTTATCCACATTAAATTTCATTTGCCATTTTGTTGCCCAATTACTTAGTTTTATGAGATCTTTTTGAAGTTCTTCACAGTCTGATTTGGTCTTAACTATCTTGAGCAGTTTAGTATCATCTGTAAACTTTGCCATCTCAGTGTTTACCCCTCTCCATCCTGAAGATTTACCATTTATTCCTACACTTTGTTCCCTGTCTTTTAACCAGTTCTCAATCCATGGAAGGATCTTCCCTCTTATCCCATGACTACTTAATTTACTTAAGAGCCTTTGGTGAGGGACATTGTCAAAGGCTTTCTGAAAATCTAAGTACACTATGTCCACTGGATCACCCTTGTCCACATGTTTGTTGATCCCCTCAAAGAACTCTAATAGATTAGTAAGGCATGATTTCCCTTTACAGAAACCATGTTGACTTTTACCCAACAATTTATGTTCTTCTATGTGTCTGACCATTTTATTCTTTACTATATTTTCAACTAATTTTCCCATTACTGACGTTAGACTTACCGGTCTGTAATTGCCAGGATCATCTCTAGAGCCCTTCTTAAATATTGGTGTTACATTAGCTATCTTACAGTCATTGGGTCCAGAAGCTGATTTAAAGGACAAGTTACAAATCATAGTTAATAGTTCAGCAATTTCACATTTGAGTTCTTTCAGAATTCTTGGGTGAATGCCATCTGGTCACAGAGACTTGTTAGTGTTAAGTTTCTCAATTAATTCCAAAACCTCCTCTAGTGACACTTCAATCTGTGACAATTCCTCAGATTTGTCACCTACAAAAGATGGCTCAGGTTTGGGAATCTCCCCAACATCCTCAGCTATGAAGACTGTATAAAAAAACAGGCATGCAAGACCACAGATCAAAGGCAACTAAAGCCAGAATTTAGATATTAGCCATCTCTGAATTTGTTGTGTCTACTGGACATTTACTCTTATTAAAATAAAAGTAAGTAAAATACTAAGATGATATATTAAAAGAAGTTGAATATGACAGAATATCTTCAACATAATATTAACCATCCAAAAAAATTAGGAGAAATACTATCCTTCTATACTTTTAGTACACATGTGGCAGTTAGAACAAATTACAAAAACTCTCATCTGGCTAAAGAAGTGAATATAATCACCTTCCTAACATGATCATATGTTATGACCCGTTTGAGTCCCTATATTAATTTCCCCTTCTCCACCACATCAAATATAAATTTCTTGTCTTTGCCTTTAAGGCCCTTCATGATTTAGCCCCACCTTGTATCAGATCTATTCTCTTACTGCTTCACTGACCACTGTCTTTGTTCCACCAATGATATTGGTCTTTGCCACCTAATAGGACCCTTCTTCCAAAAGCACTTATGTTCCTCACTCTGCTGCTCCTTAAATGTGGAACAAATCCCTCCACCACAAAATTTATAAAGCCGCTACCTTATCTTCCTCCAAATCCCTTTGTAAGTCTCCCTTCTTCCATATGGCTTGTTGATAGTTACTAGCCTGGTGACAAGCTACATGGTACACAGGTGGTCTGTGAAAATGTACTTATTACTCTTACCTCTCCCTCTCTCTACCCCATCCATATTTTGTTTCCTCATTTATTTATTTTTTGAGGGGGGGGATATGGTCTTATTGTTAAGGCATTGGATTGGACTCAAGATATCTCAGTTAAATTTTCAGCTTTGCCCTAGGTATCCTATAAAACCTTGGGTGAGTTGCTTATCTCTCTCCAAATTCATTTCTCTGTCTATAAGATAGAGATAATACTTATTTTTCTTCGCACTTTGTTTGTTTTGTCTCTTTAGATTGTGAGGTTTTTTTTGGAACAGTGACTGTTTCTCTATTTGTAATAGATAAATACAATTGACAATAATTACTCTTCTACAAGTCACTGTAGACAAACACAGTCATCAGCTAAGGTGAAACATGCCTGCCATGTTAATGCTGAATGAGCTTAATCCAAAAACCACTGAAGTCAATGGGAGTCTTTCTACTGAGTTGGGCTTTGGATCAGATTATCTGTTAGCTGAGAGCAACACCAAGTCCTATAAAACACTAAAGATGAACAGAAATTCAAAGCTGGTTTGGCCACTGTCATCACCACAGATTATATTAGAGAGTTCACAGTAGCAAACTCTACTGCTAAGGTTGAGCGAACATTCTCTCCTATTTTCAAAACTTCCTCAAATATTTGGGATTAATATTAACAGTTGTTCTGTTACAGTTGTATCTAAAAGGTGATTTATATATTTATTTCAGAGGGGGAAAAGAGTGAGGGAATGGTATAAGAAGATGTTTGAAGTAACTCCGTTCATTTATGAATTAATCAAGCAAACAATGTTCTGTGCTAAACATTATCCAGTATCATATTCATATGGTAATTTAGTGTGGCCTCAGACACCAGCTGTGACCCTTGAAAAATGGATTAGAGACTACTGATCTGAAGAGCAGTGATCAACAATTCAACATAGAGGGGTATGACTCTATGAAATTGTGAACTCCATTTTGTTTTGTAAATTCCATTTTGTTTCAGACACTCCATTTTATATTGTAAACTCCATTTTCAATTAAAGCATATATTAGGGTCTGAAGACATGTCTAACCTTGTCCAGGGCAAAGTTATAATGTATGCCAGACAGAGACTCTGACCAGGAATGGTGCTGGCCACTTGGTTGAATGATTGACAGTGAACTCTTCACAAAGCAAACTAAGGCCATCAACTCTGTCCCTCAACTATCAGCCCACCCACACGGAACAATGGATGCTATATGCAGAAGTCTGTCTGGTAGAAAAGGGACTGGAGTTTCTGAGCCTGGACATATGGTGTGTGTGTGTGTGTGTGTGTGTGTGTGTGTGTGCACGCGTAAACATGCGTGCGTCTTAGGAATTGTTGTTTTCAAAGATCGGTAACTCTCTCCTGTTTTTAAAAGTAAAGTGACTTTGGTTAAGACATCATTTACTAAGCCTGGGTTCCTCGCTTTTCTAATATATTGTCTTCAAAGGGATTAATCTAGAAAGCTAGATCACCCAAAGGTGGAAGTCTGGGGTAGCATACAGAAGCAACAGTGGCCTCAGAGGTCTATAGGGTCTATAGTGGCTTGACTATGGAGCCCTAATACTGAAGAAGAGTGCAGACAAGACGCCAGTACCTGGTAATGCATCCTTGAGACCCAGAGGCAGCAACAGTGACTAGACTATATGCAGGGGGCTTAGAAGCATGTGGGGCCCAGGTATGTGGCCACTTATAACAGATTGGTAATTGTCCAGAAGACTGAAGTGGGTCTCATTGTACAGAAAAAGCACAACAGTATGTTCTAAATGTAATTTCTGATTTGAACAAATTTATGTTTTTCTTTACAGTGGCTATTTCTTTAATTTAAGGGGATACAAAGAGTAATGAGTAACTCATCATTTACCAGGCAAAATGCTATTGTGTGTGTTATACAGAAGGCCAGATTAAATAATCTAATGGTCCCTTCTGTCCTTAGTCTCTGAATTATTGTGTTCAGACTCCTGATCACCTGTAGGATATATGTCAACATTTTGATGATGAAATAAGGAAGTGATCAATGGCTCCATATCTAGTCGGCAGCCGGTATCAAGCAGAGTGACCCGAGGGTCGGTCCTGGGGCTGGTTTTGTTCAATATCTTCATTAATGATCTGGAGCATGGCATGGATTGCACCCTCAGCAAGTTTTCAGATGACACTAAACTGGGAGGAGTGGAAGACACGCTGGCGGGTAGGAATAGGATACAGAGGGACCTAGACAAATTGAAGGATTGGGCCAAAAGAAATCTGATGACGTTCAACAAGGACAAATGCAGAATCCTGCACTTAGGATGGAAGAATCCCATGCATTCCTATAGACTAGGGACCGAGTGAACTAGGCAGCTGTTCTGCAGAAAAGGACCTAGGAATTACAGTGGACGAGAAGCTGGATATGAGTCAACAATGTGCCCTTGTTGCCAAGAAGCTTATGGTATTTTGGGCTGTATAAGTAGGAGCATTGCCAGCAGATTGAGGGGAAAAATCATTCCCCTCTATTCAACATTGGTGAGGCCTCATCTGGAGTACTGTGTCCAGTTTGGGGCCCCACACTACAAGAAAGATGTGGAAAAATTGGAAAGAGTCCAGCGGAGGGCAACAAAAATGATTAGGGGGCTGGAGCACATGATTTATGAGGAGAGGCTGAGGGAACTGGGATTATTTAGTCTGCAAGAGAGAAATGAGGAGGGATTTGATAGCTGCTTTCAACTACCTGAAAGGGGGTTCCAAAGAGGATGGATTTAGACTGTTATCAGTGGTACCAGATGACAGAACAAAGAGTAATGGTCTCAAGGTGCAGTGGGGGAGGGTTAGGTTGGATATTAGGAGAAACTTTTTCACTAGGAGGGTGGTGGCACTTGAATGGGTTACCTAGGGAGGTGGTGGAATCTCCTTCCTTAGAAGTTTTTAAGGTCAGGCTTGACAAAGCCCTGGCTGGGATGATTTAGTTGGGGACTGGTCCTGCTCTGAGCAGGGGGTTGGACTAGATGACCTCCTGAAGTCCCTTCCACCCTGATATTCATGATTCTAAGGTGTGACAAGTCATGGATAATTTTTCCATTAAAATTGATGCTGTCTCCTTTAACCTAAGAACTTTATTACATATTTGGATCCTGATTTTCTTTGAACCAGTCTTATATACGTGGTCCAGAGCTTCCTAAAGGTGAGGTTTGGATTTATTAACACAGAAAAAAGGAAGGCAATTCGAAGTGACACAAAAAAGACTTGCTTTGACAGGTGGACTAGGGAGAGTGAGGAACCTCTGTGAAAAAGATATCACAAAATAATGGAAGGTGCATCATAAATTGTGTTGGAGTGAAATTCACTCCTGTGAAGACAGTCATCACAAGGGTAGGCCGCACTTAAGTCCCACCATTTCAGTCCTGTATAAGCCCTTGTTCTAATTTACCCTTTGCATAGGGGTAAATAAAATGGTAGTGTAATGACATGTTTCACATCTCCTGACTTCTGCTTTTAAATTCCCCATCTGCACATGGTCATATTAATCTGTTTCCCAGTGGCAAATGGGTATTTTTCCTCCTCCTTCTGCTTTTCAGAGATGGTTCAAAAGAACCACACTTGATTTATGTTAATTTAAACTATATAGCTGAACTTCATGGAAAAAGCAAATTTATTTTAGAAATGATTCTACCACTGGGGATTGGCTCCAGCTGTGCTTTCTGTTAGTAACTCATACATTTTACAACAGGCAATTGTTTGCGACGTTTGTTTGCATATTAGAAAGACTGACTTCCCTTAAAGCTATTCCATTTCCAACTAGTATTCCTCATGTTTTCATCTGCCCTTGCTTTTTTTTAATTGTTGCTTTCATTACCTATGGTAGGACTGACATTCTGTTGTGGCTTTAGCCACTTGATGAAATATAAACATACCAGGCCCTTTGGATGAGGGTATATTTGTGTGGGGGGGAGATAGCAAGGGGTAGGGGAGGGGAAAGAAATATGCCAACAAGAATGCAAACGGATGAATTTGAAAATCAGCCCACTTGCAAAGTTTAAGTTTTATTTCTCCAAGGTCTGATGCAAGTAAGCACATGCCACACATTTTTAATTTATAAAATTCATCCTGGCAGATAGACAATCAAAACTCTGTCTCTCCTGCCACCCACTGATCTCCAGGTGTTCAGCTTACTTCAAACTACAGCTGCACTGGAGATGTTGCCTACTTCTGCCTGGGGCCTGGAAACATCTGAGTGACTTTGGCATCCTCTGGAGAAGAGCTGGCACATAACGTTAACTGTAAGGTTACACTATTTAATTGTGCCTGACTCATCTTTGCTCAATTGCTTCCCATGCCTGCAGCCATTTTCAGTTCTCCAAAGCTGACAGATAAATATCTACAGCTTTTTAAATATATATTTTTACCAAAAAAAATGAAGAATCAGTTTCTGGTCTCTTATTTTCTTGAAAAGGGGAAGGAATTTTATAGAGACAGTAAGTCCAGCCTAGGTCTGGAGAGAATGCCAAACAGGGTAGTGCTTCGCATCACACAACACTATCCTCTACAAAAGAGAGACATTAACATATTCCTAATAAAGACCTGTCCAATCCTCCTTGATGAAAGGACATGGGCTGAAGGATACCTAGTGGAATGAAGACTTAGTGGTCTGGGTATCAGGTATAGGTATTATGGATACAGTAAAAAAAACATTGACACCACCAACACTAGTGACCCACAAGAAGGAGCCACTGTCAGAATAAGCTGTCATTGGATGATCAGTGACCCTGAAGTTCAGACACAATTTCATAGCAACTTTTGAAAGTATTTTAACCCTTTTGTGGGGTCTCATACTACACTCCTGTCTCCTCTTAGAACTAGTTTCACTAGTCAAACATAAAATGATATCATGCATAATAATTGCAAAGCAGGCTTTCCAGATTAAACTTGTCTAAGGGTGCTTAACGCAAGGAGGGTTGGCTCACACAGTAAGTGTATTATCTGCTTGTTCCAGGTCAGATACAGTTGTATACACTTGCACAGGCTTAATTAAATTTGTTTAAAGTCAGACCTATTCTCTTAGATGTTGTCTGTGGTTATACAAGCTGTAGTTTTCATTAAAGTTATAAGCTTTTTTAAGATTTAATCCTTTAAGGACAACATTACACTTATTTTTACCTGGGTTCCCAGTAGCACAAGGTTCTTTAGCAAAGTGAACTGTTTGTTCTAACCTCTGGACCTGTCATTTGCTTCTCTTTGCACCTAATCTCAAGCTCTTTGAAGTCAATGGAAAGATTTAGATTTAATTCAGTGGGTTTTGGCTCAAGCCCTAAGTGCTAAAACTCTGTAGCTGCAGCAAAGCACAATGCAGACTCATTCATGATGCATACACATTTTTCATGTGTGTCCGTCCTTCCTTCTCTACCTTCTCCCCCAAACCATCATTAATCCCATCCTTGCAACCAAATTGTTGTATTTGAAGTACAGAGGGGCTGGAATCATAATCCTTTCTCTGAACCTTAAGGGAGTTTGGCTCTGAATCTGAAATTTGTAGAAATACATTTTCTCCCATAAAAAGAAAAGGAGTACTTGTGGCACCTTAGAGACTAACAAATTTATTGGAGCATAATTTACAAATACAGACTAACACAGTTGCTACTCTGAAACCTGTCATTTTCTCCCATAGTCGTTCGTAACTTTATATTAATACATATGCAGTAATACAAAAAGGTAGCGTTTTGAAGCATCAAGTTTACATTTGCATATTATCCTCTAAAAATATAGGTCTAACTTTTCTGGAACAACAGTACTATATTTTTTGGGGGGGGAAAGAAGGGCATTTGTTTTTCTCCCCATTGAAACAGAAGAAAGTGGGAGGATGTGTTCTTATTTATTAAATTCTACAAAGAGTTTGGAACATAACTGAGTTCTCCCTCCTCCATTCCTCTTTTCGAATCTCAATTTGAATGATGTACTTACTTACAAATAACTTTGAAGTAGGCACATATATATCTATGTAATTTTATATATCTATATATGAATAAAATCAGCCAGTACCTGACTGTTTGTGCCTATAGGTGGAAGGAAATTACCCAGTTTAACTGACCTGCTAATGATCAGAAACATTTTACTTCCAGTATTTGGAATACAAATTCATTTTCCCAGAGAAATCTACTGGGGCTTAGGCCAAATAAGGTCTCATTAGCATTCATCCTCACTCTCAAAAGATGAAGAAGAAAGAAAAAAGAGGGGAAACAAGAAAAAAATTGGAAAAATTAATGATAAAGGAAGCAGTGAAAATAGACAAGTTTTTTTACTAGCGTTATGGAGCTTCTCGCTCACTAAACTACTAATACTCTGTTTCTCCTTTTAGAAAAGCTGTCTTTGCAACCCAACTGATGGCTGGAGATTACGTTTGTGGGAATATAGCAGTGACACAGTTTAGAAACAGAATTATCGAAATGATAACACAGTAGCAGCAACATCACTGGGTAATTATTATTATCGCCAACAGGATTGTTGAATAGTTATCATAAGGTTTCTGCTAAATAATGTGCATAATTTTGCATTATCTGTACAATTACCTCATGCCACATGTATAGACTTGCTCAGGTACTGCAAAACATAATGTCTATACAGATTTTAGAAACTATACAATAGGTGTTATTTCTTTTTAATTTTACCCAAAATACCCACTTTGATTTAGCAGAGAAAACATGAAAACCCTTTTTATTGTCTAACAGTATCAGAGTGTAGCAATTAGTAATATACCTAAGATGTTGTTGTTTATCCACAGACCAAAAAAAAAAAGACCTGGATATGCTCAAAGTGAGCTCCTGTCCAAAGTAAATGTCATGAGAAACATTCCAGTGGAGTTAGCTCTGTTCTGACCCAAATAAGAAAATAAAGGAAGAGCTACATAAAAGGGAACAGGAAAAAGAACAGTTTGAATTTTAAAAAGTTAGCTTCCAGTTTAGTTTAACAGTGATACGTTGGGAAAATAGTTAAAAAAAATTGACCCAATCTGTAGCAATTATGTATTCAGAACCACCTGTTCAGAAGTGCCTGGTTTGTTTTTTGGCCAACCATCTGAAAAAGAATAATGTTTCAGCTCTTCTGACACTCTGCTAAATGAGCCTTCAAACTTTATGCTAAGTGCTAGTTAACTTGCATTTTTGTAAGTGTTCAAGTTATCATAAAGTGAGATATTATGGAAAACCAAAAATTTATATCATAACTTGAGTTAGAAATGTGCAGACAGTTGTGACTCTTTAGCATTTTCAGTCAGCAGAAACATTAATCTAGGAAAAAATATCATGAGATAGTACATCAGTTTTGCATGATATGAACTGTAGATAAGTCCCAAAGTGCCCTTAAATTTATTTAAAGAATGTCAAAGAAAACAGATTACATACAGTAGACAGTAGCTCACTGGTAGGAATTCTGCTTTGTAAAAGAATATCCCCCCAATTATTGCAACCTTACCATCATCCATCATCTATTTTATAAATCTCAGTCATTGATTGGGGTCGAACTCCATTATTCCATAACTGCAGAGTCTCTTGTACCATTCTTTGAATAACATTTATGTTATATATAGTCATTTACTGGGGTAGAACAAAACATAATTGGAACACCATTATGTATTGTAAAATCATATTAGTGGACACATTCAATATTTGCCTCTCATTCACAGACATCTCTCCCTCAAGACCTTGTCACGGAGCAATATCTGCTGGCCAAGAAGTATTGAAGAACACTCCCTTCAAGCGCGATCCACTCTACATCATGTTCAACTACAGGAATTGCCATGGAGCATTACAAGGTTATCTCCTCCTCAGAAGAGGAGGATGTTGCTACTGCAGCACTAAAACCCTCTACCAGACTTATAACAAAGAGGTTTATCCTGAAAGATGTTGAACACTCCTTCTGAGGGGTCGAAAATCCCCAACTTCAAAAGGAAGTTGAGGGTGCTCAACTCCTCTCACTTGTTGCTTAGAACCTATCAATATTGGTGTCCGAAGAGGACATACCTCCAGGCCGGTGAATCAAACTATGTCCTCCAGTGGTAACACACAGCTAAGGACAATCCTCATGGATGTGTCATTGGGAGAATTATTTTCATATTGTTTGATTTCAGTTTTTTCAAATCTATGTAATGTGTTATTTTCCTTTGAAAGGTGAAATGGCTCTGCAGCTTAGAGCTGTTCAAGGAGTAGTTAACTTTCAGCACACTAGAATTCTTGATGCTTTGAAAATGTATTTGCATGGCAGATTTCACTAAACCAGCCTGGTATGAAACCTTATATCTCTTAGGAAATAATCCCCAATAAATTTGAAAAAAAAACCCAAAAGATTTAGCAGAACCTTATCTCAGTCTCAACCTGGTATCTGGGGGGAAAATAGAACAGGGGGGAACAGAACTGCAACAAACATAACTGAAAAAATAACATTCAGCAATATGTTACAAAGCATTTCAGATGTCAGCTCAACAACTAAAAAAAACAGTGTGCAAATAAGTGATTTGCCTTAGAGAGGTCTGTAAATAGGAGATATAACTACACTGAAATTTGACAACTAACTCCATTTTTATCTTTACAGACAAAACAAACAGTTTTATACTGTTTCCCCCTATTGGAATCAAAGGTGCAAGTCCTGTAGCATTACATCTTTCAATATGCCTGAAAGATGTAAACTTTAGGTGCTAATGAGCTTCCAGATACAGAAAGGATACAAGATATCCAGAGTCAGAGGCATTCCACAGTAATATCAGCAGCGACTACTTCCAGTTGTGTTTACTCAGATGTTATACTGAGTAAATGGATCATAATGGTATTATTCTGGGTGAACAGTGAAAATCAATCAGCTCTTGTTGGTCTTTTACAAGGCCACTGAATTCAATCATATCGGAAAAAAGAAAAAAGAGTACTTGTGGCACCTTAGAGACTAACAAATTTATTTGAGCATAAGCTTTTGTGAGCTACAGCTCACTTCATCGGACGCATTCGGTGGAAAATACAGTGGGGAGATTTATATACACACACAGAGAACACGAAACAATGGGATTTATCATATACACTGTAAGGAGAGTGATCACTTAAGATGAGCTTAAGACCAGCAGGAAGGGGAGGGGGGGAAGGAGAGAAAATCTTTTATGGTGATAATCAAGGTGGGCCATTTCCAGCAGTTAACAAGAACTTCTGAGGAACAGTAGGGGGTGGGGTGGGGGGGAGAAATAACATGGGGAAATAGTTTTACTTTGTGTAATGACCCATCCACTCTCAGTCTCTATTCAAACCTACATTAATTGTATCCAGTTTGCAAATTAATTCCAATTCAGCAGTCTCTCCTTGGAGTCTGTTTTTGAAGCTTTTTGTTGAAGGATAGCCCCTCTTAGGTCTGAAATCGAGTGACCAGAGAGATTGAAGTGTTCTCCGACTGCTTTTTGAATGTTATAATTCTTGACGTCTGATTTGTGTCCATTTATTCTTTTACGTAGAGACTGTCCAGTTTGACCAATGTACATGGCAGAAGGGCATTGCTGGCACATGATGGCATATATCACATTGGTAGATGCGAAGGTGAACGAGCCTCTCATAGTGTGGCTGATGGGATTAGGCCCAATGATGGTGTCCCCTGAATAAATATGTGGACAGAGTTGGCAACGGCGTTTGTTGCAAGGATAGGTTCCTGGGTTAGTGGTTCTGTTGTGTGGTGTGTGGTTGCTGGTGAGTATTTGCTTCAGGCTAGGGGGCTGTCTGTAAGCAAGGACTGGCCTATCTCCCAAGATCTGTGAGAGTGATGGGTCGTCCTTCAGGATAGGTTGTAGATCCTTGATGATGCGTTGGAGAGGTTTTAGTTGGGGGCTGAAGGTGATGGCTAGTGGCATTCTGTTCTTTTCTTTGTTGGGCCTGTCCTGTAGTAGGTGACTTCTGGGTACTCTTCTGGCTCTGTCAATCTGTTTCTTCACTTGAGCAGGTGGATATTGTAGTTGTAAGAATGCATGATAGAGATCTTGTAGGTGTTTGTCTCTGTCTGAGAGGTTGGAGCAAATGCGGTTATATCGTAGAGCTTGGCTGTAGACAATGGATCGTGTGGTGTGATCTGGATGAAAGCTAGAGGCATGTAGGTAGGATTAGTGGTCAGTAGGTTTCCGGTATAGGGTGGTGTTTATGTAACCATCGCTTATTAGCACTGTAGTGTCCAGCAAATGGATCTCTTGTGTGGACTGGTCCAGGCTGATGTTGATGGTGGGATGGAAATTGTTGAAATCATGGTGTAAATCCTCACGGGCTTCTTTTCCATGGGTCCAGATGATGAAGATGTCATCAATGTAGCACAAGTAGAGTAGGGGCATTAGGGGACGAGAGCTGTGGAAGCTTTATTCTAAGTCAGCCATTAAAATGTTGGCATACTGTGGGGCCATGCGGGTACCCATCGCAGTGCCGCTGATTTGAAGGTATACATTGTCCCCAAATGTGAAATAGTAATGGGTGAGGACAAAGTCACAAAGTTCAGCCACCAGGTTAGCCGTGACAGTATCGGGGATACTGTTCCTGATGGCTTGTAGTCTATCTTTGTGTGGAATGTTGGTGTAGAGGGCTTCTACATCCATAGTGGCTTGGATGGTGTTTTTAGGAAGGAGTGTAGTTTCCTCAGGAAGTCAATGGTGTCTCGAAGATAGTCAGGAGTGCTGGTAGTGTAGGGACTGAGGAGGGAGTCTACATAGCCAGATAATCCTGCTGTCAGGGTGACAATGCCTGAGATGATGGGACGTCCAGGATTTCCAGGTTTATGGATTTTGGGTAGCAGATAGAATACCCAGGTCTGGGTTCCAGGGGTGTGTCTGTGTGGATTTGTTCTTGTGCTTTTTCAGGGAGTTTCTTGAGCAAATGCTGTAGTTTCTTTTGGTAACTCTCAGTGGGATCAGAGGGTAATGGCTTGTAGAAAGTAGTGTTGGAGAGCTGCCTAGTAGCCTCTTGTTCATATTCCAACCTATTCATGATGACGACAGCATCTCCTTTTTCAGCCTTTTTGATTATGATGTCAGTGTTGTTTTTGAGGCTGTGGATGGCATTGTGTTCTGCACGGCTGAGATTATGGGGCAAGGGATGCTGCTTTTCCTCAGTTTCAGCCCATGCACGTCGGCGGAAGCACTCTATGTAAAAGTCCAGTCTGTTCTTTCGACCTTCAGGAGGAGTCCACCCAGAATCCTTCTTTTTGTAGTCTTGGTAGGAAGGTCTCTGTGGGTTAGTAGGTTGTTCAGAGGTGTGCTGGAAATATTCCTTGAGTCGGAAATGTCGAAAATAGGATTCTAGGTCACCACAGAACTGTATCATATTCGTGGGGGTGGAGGAGCAAAAGGAGAGGCCCCGAGATAGGAGAGATTCTTCTGCTGGGCTAAGAGTTTAGTTGGATAGATTAACAATATTGCTGGGTGGGTTAAGGGAACCACTGTTATGGCCCCTTGTGGCATGTAGTAGTTTAGATAGTTTAGTGTCCTTTTTCTTTTGTAGAGAAGCAAAGTGTGTGTTGTAGATGGTTTGTCTAGTTTTTGTAAGGTCCAGCCATGAGGAAGATTGTGTGAAAGGTTGGTTCTTTATGAGAGTATCCAGTTTTGAGAGCTCCTTCTTAATCTTTCCCTGTTTGCTGTAGAGGATGTTGATCAGGTGGTTCCGCAGTTTCTTTGAGAGTGTGTGGCACAAGCTGTCAGCATAGTCTGTGTGGTATGTAGATTATAATGGATTTTTTACCTTTAGTCCTTTTGGTATAATGTCCATCTGTTTGCATTTGGAGAGGAAGATGATGTCTGTCTGTATCTGTATGAGTTTTTTCATGAAGTTGATAGATTTCCACTCCATACGGCTAAATTCAGTGCCTTGCATAATGACAGGTTTCAGAGTAGCAGCAGTGTTAGTCTGTATTCGCAAAAAGAAAAGGAGTACTTGTGGCACCTTAGAGACTAACACATTTATTTGAGCATAAGCTTTCGTGAGCTACAGCTCACTTCATCAGATGCATTTGGTGGAAAATACAGTGGGGAGATTTATATACACACACAGAGAACATGAAACAATGGGTTTTATCATACACACTGTAAGGAGAGTGATCACTTAAGATGAGCTATTACCAGCAGGAAAAGGAGGGAGGGAAGGAGGAAAACCTTTTATGGTGATAATCAAGGTGGGCCGTTACCAGCAGTAGACAAGAATGTCTGAGGAACAGTGGGCGGTGGGGTGGGGTGGGGGGAGAAATAACATGGGGAAATAGTTTTACTTTATGTAATGACTCATCCACTCCCAGTCTCTATTCAAGCCTACGTTAATTGTATCCAGTTTGCAAATTAATTCCAATTCAGCAGTCTCTCATTGAAGTCTGTTTTTGAAGATTTTTTTGTTGAAAGATAGCCACTCTCAGGTCTGTAATCGAGTGACCGGAGAGATTGAAGTATTCTCCAACTGGATTTTGAATGTTATAATTCTTGACATCTGATTTGTGTCCATTTATTCTTTTACATAAAGACTGTCCAGTTTGACCAATGTAATGGAGAGGGGCATTGCTGGCACATGATGGCATATATCACATTGGTATAATCACATTGTCCATTACCCTCTGATCCCACTGAGGGTTACCTAATGAAACTACAACATTTGCTCAAGAAACTCCCTGAAAATGCACAAGAACAAATCCGCACAGACACACCCCTGGAACCCAGACCTGGGTATTCTATCTGCTACCCAAAATCCATAAACCTGGAAATCCTGGACATCCCATCATCTCAGGCATTGTCACCCTGACAGCAGGATTGTCTGGCTATGTAGACTCCCTCCTCAGGCCCTACGCTACCAGCACTCCCAGCTATCTTCGAGACACCACTGACTTCCTGAGGAAACTACAATTCATCGGTGATCTTCCTGAAAACACCATCCGAGCCACTATGGATGTAGAAGCCCTCTACACCAACATTCCACACAAAGATGGACTACAAACCGTCAGGAACAGTCTCCCCGATAATGTCACGGCTAACCTGGTGGCTGAATTTCGTGACTTTGCCCTCACCCATAACTATTTCACATTTGGGGACAATGTATACCTTCAAATCAGCAGCACTGCGATGGGTACCCGCATGGCCCCACAGTATGCCAACATTTTAATGGCTGACTTAGAATAATACTTCCACAGCTCTTGTCCCCTAATGCCCCTACTCTACTTGTGCTACATTGATGAAATCTTCATCATCTGGACCCATGGAAAAGAAGCCTTTGAGGAATTCGACCATGATTTCAACAATTTCCAGCCCATCATCAACATCAGCCTGGACCAGTCCACACAAGAGATCCACTTCCTGGACACTACAGTGCTAATAAGTGATGGTCACATAAGCACCACCCTATACCGGAAACCTACTGACCGCTATTCCTAACTACATGCCTCTAGCTTTCATCCAGATCACACCACACGATCCATTGTCTGCAGCCAAGCTCTACGATATAACCGCATTTGCTCCAACCTCTCAGACAGAGACAAACACCTACAAGATCTCTATCATGCATTCTTACAACTACAATACCCACCTGCTGAAGTGAAGAAACAGATTGACAGAGCCAGAAGAGTACCCAGAAGTCACCTACTACAGGACAGGCCCAACAAAGGAAAGAACAGAACACCACTAGCCATCACCTTCAGCCCCCAACTAAAACCTCTCCAACGCATCATCAACGATCTACAACCTATCCTGAAGGACGACCGATCACTATCACAGATCTTGGGAGACAGGTCAGTTCTTGATTAAAGACAGCCCCCCATCCTGAAGCAAATGCTCACCAGCAGCCACACACCACACAACAGAACCACTAACTCTGGAACCTATCCTTGCAACAAACGCCATTGCCAACTCTGTCCACATATTTATTCAGGGGACACCATCATTGGGCCTAATCCCATCAGCCACACTATGAGAGGCTCGTTCACCTTCGCATCTACCAATGTGATATATGCCATCATGTGCCAGCAATGCCCCTCTGCCATGTACATTGGTCAAACTGGACAGTCTCTACGTAAAAGAATAAATGGACACAAATCAGACGTCAAGAATTATAACATTCAAAAACTAGTCGGAGAACACTTCAATCTCTCCGGTCACTCAATTACAGACTTGAGATTGGCTATCCTTCAACAAAAATCTTCAAAAACAGACTCCAAGTCTCCAAGTTCTGTTGTTTTCTTTGTTGGGCCTGTCCTGTAGTAGGTGACTTCTGGGTACTCTTCTGGCTCTGTCAATCTGTTTCTTCACTTCAGCAGGTGGGTATTGTAGTTGTAGGAATGCATGATAGAGATCTTGTAGGTGTTTGTCTCTGTCTGAGGGGTTGGAGCAAATGCGGTTATATCGTAGCACTTGGCTGTAGACAATGGATCGAGTGGTATGATCTGGATGAAAGCTAGAGGCATGTAGGTAGGAATAGCGGTCAGTAGGTTTCCGATATAGGGTGGTGTTTATGTGACATAAACAAACAAAAAAACAACAGAACGCCACTAGCCATCACCTTCAGCCCCCAACTAAAACCTCTCCAACGCATCATCAAGGATCTACAACCTATCCTGAAGGACGAGCCATCGCTCTCTCAGATCTTGGGAGACAGACCAGTCCTTGCTTACAGACAGCCCCCCAATCTGAAGCAAATACTCACCAGCAACCACACACCACACAACAGAACCACTAACCCAGGAACCTATCCTTGCAACAAAGCCCGTTGCCAACTCTGTCCACATATCTATTCAGGGGATACCATCATAGGGCCTAATCACATCAGCCACACTATCAGAGGCTCGTTCACCTGCGCATCTACCAATGTGATATATGCCATCATGTGCCAGCAATGCCCCTCTGCATGTACATTGGCCAAACTGGACAGTCTCTATGTAAAAGAATGAATGGACACAAATCAGATGTCAAGAATTATAACATTTCAAAACCAGTTGGAGAACACTTCAATCTCTCTGGTCACTCGATCACAGACCTAAGAGTGGCTATACTTCAACAAAAAAGCTTCAAAAACAGACTCCAAGGAGAGACTGCTGAATTGGAATTAATTTGCAAACTGGATACAATTAACTTAGGCTTGAATAAAGCCTGGGAATGGATGAGTCATTACACAAAGTAAAACTATTTCCCCATGGTATTTCTCCCTCCCACCCCACCCCCCACTGTTCCTCTGATATTCTTGTTAACTGCTGGAATTAGCCTACCTGCTTGTCACCATGAAAGGTTTTCCTCCTTCCCCCCCTGCTGTTGGTGATGGCTTATCTTAAGTGATCACTCTCCTTACAGTGTGTATGATAACCCATTGTTTCATGTTCTCTGTGTGTGTGTATATAAATCTCTCCTCTGTTTTTTCCACCAAATGCATCCGATGAAGTGAGCTGTAGCTCACGAAAGCTTATGCTCTAATAAATTTGTTAGTCTCTAAGGTGCCACAAGTACTCCTTTTCTTTTTGCGAATACAGACTAACACGGCTGCTACTCTGAAACCTGCAATTATATCGGGTTAACTTAGGGATAGTGCTATTGTGATAGGCATACATGAAATGCTACAGTAAGAGAAAAATAAATTAAAGGATGGGTGAATTGCTTTGATTAAATAAGCTCTCTCTTGAATCTGTAACCAATTTTAGAATCTAAACTGAAGTCAACCAGTTATAAGATTTAAATGTTCCTGCACATTTATTCTCCTTTGCTTTCGTGAACTAGAAGATCTGAAACACTGCAAAGAAAAGCTCCTTCCTCTTTGTGGTGTTCCCAGAAGTAAGCATAGCAGAAGTGACATAAATACCACAAGAAAGCCTGTTCTTATGAGATTCTCAACTTAATTTCGAAGGCTCAAGAGGTTCAGATAAGCTCTGAATCTTTTGAAGTCCATACCACCCTCATCCCTGTCCAAAATGATCTGTTTATGCTACTCAGGAAAATCAATCAAACCAGCAGAACCTGTTGCTATTCATTTATTGAGAGCTGCTTCCCTTTAATTTTGCAAAAAATCAATATTTCCTATTTTAGAAACTGCTGAGCATTTTCCATGCTCATTGAGCTCAGCGGACAGAACACCACTGGAAATGAGGCCATATGGATGTTATGAAGATTTACAGTCAACAGAGCTACTTTATTACTAAGTGTACAAGCGTGCTACAGAGCTGTTCAGAAATTTTCCATGAAAACAGAGTTCCATTGTAAATCTCATGCAGGGGTCTGTTGCAAACCTGCTGAGCTTTTGGACAGACCAGGCTTCTAGGGTCTGCATCCCTGGGATAGCCTTACCACACACACTACCCAGGGCCAGGGACCCAGCTCTTCCAGGGTCCCTTCTGCAGAGCTGGGACTCAAACCCAGGTTAGAGCCTGGCTTTAATTAGAACACTCAGGATTCCCAGGCTCCCTGCCACGGAGTTGTGAACCTGAAAGTCTTGGGATGGGCTTCCAGGATCTGTGTCTCAAGGGCAGTCTGCATAGTGGAGTTGTCCCAGAGTCAAAACCCTGGAAGCCTGACATCTGCTGCGTGAAACTGACATGATTCTTGTCAATTTTATAGCTGCACACTGAATAGCAGCTTTGAAACTGACAAGAATCATGTCAATTTTATTCAACTGCTGGTGCTCTGGGGAGCATTTCTGCCTTCAGAAACACCATGTATCGGTATTTCCAAAACAATTCCACCCCCCTTCAAATATCTAGTGTGACTTGCACTCCATATGATTTTATGAAAATATGCTAATGAGTGTGAACATAATGTACCTGGAATATGTTTCATGCAAAAGGTCTCTTGTAAGGTATCATTATAAAGCTTATAATCTACTGAGTGTGGTCATCCTATTTGTATAAATGTACCATTCTTGTATCTGAAGCTAGAAGTATTAAGTATTACTCTATGAAGTCCTATTGTAATTATTCAAAGTGTGGGCCATTAATGGAGGTTTGGAATCTTGATGGCTCCCATCAACTAGGACAATTGGTTATAAATGGCTCTGTTTACTTGCAAGCCTTCCTGTGAGTCAGGCCAGCGAAAATGAAGGCTTGGGGTCTTACAGGACATGTGACCATGTCACCTGGTTCTGGAATCCATCATAAATCTGGTGCTTTTTCATTTAGAAGAAGGGGTGGGGATCCAGAGAGACAAAAGATTCCTGCCTTGTGCCAAAGCCATATGAGACGGTGGAACAGAAAAAAGTCCAGTCATGAGAAATCCCCTAGTTACCACCTGAGCTGGAGCTAACGAGAACTGTACCAGGGGAAAGGATTGGGCTAGGAAGCAGTCCAGTCTGTGAAAGAAGCTTATTGGAACATCTCTGAGGGAGAGATTTTATCTGTAATCAGTTTCTTAATGTATTAGGCTTAGACCTTCATGTTTTTGTTTTATTTTGCTTGGTAACGTACTTTGTTCTGTCTGCTATTACTTGGAATGACTTAAATCCTACTTTTTATACTTAATAAAATCACTTTTGCTTATTAATTAACCCAGAGTAAGTAATGTAATTAATACCTGAGAGAGCAAACAGCTGTGTGTATCTCTCTATCAGTGGTATAGAGGGTGGACAATTTATGAGTTTACCCTGAATAAGCTTTATACAGAGTAAAACAGATTCATTTGGGGTTTGGATCCCATTGGGTGCTGGGTGCTGGAGACAGGAGCACTTCTTAAGCTGTTTTCAGTTAAGTCTGCCACTTTGGGGGTGTGGTTCAGACCCTGGGTCTGTGTTGGAGCAGACTGGCATATCTGGCTCAATAAGGCAGGATTCTGGAAGCCCAAACTGGCAGAGAAAATGGGCCCAGAGCTAGTCTCAGCACATCAGGTGACAGTCCCAAGAGAGTTTCTGTGACCGAACCTGTCACATCTAGTTTTCGTGAAATTTCAGTGTCAGAATTTTCCACACATCAGAACTTCCATGTTTCAGCCTGTGCTAGTTCTACTGCACTATCATGCACCACTGTGCATTCCTGCTCATCTACTAGAACAGCATATGAAATAGATGCAAACAAACAAACCAACCCATGTTTTCTAATCTGCACTTTCCCATTTTTATTTGTTTAAAAGCTGGCTATTTCCCTCAAACTATTAATTTTTACATATAAAGGCAAAAACCAAAAATTGTTCTTTTCATTAAGGACCCAATAATAATGTCTAATCTTGGTGTTTGGAGATGTGTATTTTGTTGCCTTTTGTCAAAAAACACACGACACTGCCTTCTGTCAAAAACCACAAAAACAAACAAACAAAAAAGCTGTAACATGAGTGAATGGAAGCAAATATTCTACACATTTGCAGCAACAGTTAACAACAGCACAATATCTGAAGTGGAAAAGCATTGTCATCGTGAGACCTGGAGAGAAATGCTATGACAGTTAAACCAAAATCTTTCTCCCTCCCACATCAGAAAAGGCTGATTCATTTAACTTGAAATGTTTAGTGAAAATATGTCAATTTCAACTAATATTTAGACTGAAACTGGCCAACATGGAAACCTTCCATGGGAACCTTCATGAGCTCCCAAGACACCCCCGGTCGATTGCCAGGGAGCCAGGGCTCCAGGGCTCACATTTAGTTTTAGAAACACCAACATGGTTCTGCTGCAGTAACGGTTCTGTTTTCTCCAAACAAAATGCTATGGAATTTAACGTCCACAAAAATGTCAAGGATTTGGGCTTTTTGTCCCAATTTCAATTCCCCCCCCCCAAAAAAAATGAAATTCAGTGTCCTACTGGCTGGAAATCAAGATAAACATTTGGATTGCATTTTAGGCCAGGATAAAAGATATTGCTTTGAGAAAAACAGCAGAAACATTGTAAAAGAGGGCAGTTCTTTGTGGAATGCTCTGTAGAGAAACATTATTCTTTAACCTCAGCAGAAAAGGCAACTTCAAATTATGAAGAATAGTGACCAAAAAAAATTAAATAAAAATATCTTGAAATGTAGTCAATGTAAAAGATTTCTGTGAGTTTAATCAGCATGAAAATTTGAAGGATCTTCAAATAATTCAGGACAAAAAAAAGTGCTACAGGACACTAAATTTCTTAAAGGACCTATTTAAAATTTAATTTTTACTCAAACTAGATAACCAATTTACTTGTAAATTGTCAGTAGATTTATTCTACAATCAAAGAATAAGTGTTAGAATTTTGATGAGAATGCGCTATTCATACATACAAATGTGTTTGAATCCATGCTTTAAGTGCAAAACTCAATTCAGCAACAACTTTGGAACCTTGACTGGTGTTTTCAAAATTATTGTCAGCAGGCATACCGACAACAAGAGGAATGTAATTTTAGTATTGACAACTAGGTGTGTCAATAACTCATTTTAGTCTTTGACATATAGTACACTGGTTCTAGAGTTTGTCCCAATTAAGTAGGCGTTTCATTTATTATGCCAATTTGCAGACTTCTAATGAATTAGTAATGGGGAATATTAGAGACAATGAAGTGTTTAAATTATGTTGATAGTAGAGACCTGATTCTCATCTGTAACTACTGAAATTTGTGTGGAGGGAAAGGAAGATTATGACAAAGGTGTTTTATAACAGACAAACACTTGAAAAAAAACACTGTTCTTACCAGATTTATGTGCCTAAAGCTAATCAAATGTAGAAGCGGGCACATAAGTACTTCTGTTGAACTCAATGAGCTTCTTTACATTAAGCATATATAGGACTGGCATCTAGGTTAGAAATGAACCAGGCAAAGAATGTAAATAAGGATGACTGAATGTGGCCTAATTGTGCATATTTATCCCAATATATTTTTCTTTTTACTGGCATAAATTCTGCAATGGAAAGTGTAAACAAAGGAGTTGCAACACCTTGTAACTTCAGGTAAATATGTTCCTACCTTCTTTTGCCAACATTTTAAATAATTAATTATTACAGAAATATTTACTGAAAGACAGCTCAGGCCAGCCTTCATATGGATGGATTGTCAATACCAAGCATGGGTAATGAGTAGAATATGCTGTCCAAGGAGGCCATTTGTCATTGTTAACAATGAAGTTTAATAATTAAGTTCAAATATGCAACCTTAGAGACAAGGAATTTCCTAAACAATGGAACAAATATAAACACACATCTTAAATTCAATAAAACTGTCTCAGCAAGTTTAAGAAATGGTTCTTGAAAATAAAAATGCTGTAAGTCCAGGAGCACGTCAGAAATGAAGGATGGATTCAGTTCTTCATTCTTCCAATAGTGAGTCGATATAAAAATGAGGAATGAAAGTTGAATCTTGAGAGAATATTATTGTTTGTTGTTAGGAATCATTTTAGGATCTGGTATTTATGAACAATTCTACAAAAAACACGCCTGTTTAAAGAGAAAAGTTTATATACAGTTTAGTTTTAGTTTACTAGCAAGTGCTAGGATCTCCAAACATCAAAGTAGTGTATTATTATAATAATAATATAAAGTTTTCTGTAGCTATAGTAGCATTTGAAAGTGATGGCAGTCATTATGAATTCATAGTCCCAGGATTTCAAGTGTATGAAATATGTATTTTATGTAGCAGAACAGCACTCAGATGAGTGATATAAAAATCAACTTTACTGTCTGCCATAAACTTTGTATGAAATCACACTGCTTTAAAAAAAAAGAAAAAGGAAGAAATGAAATATGATTTTGTTGAAACTTTTCCAAAAGTACAGTGAAAATCAGCATTTGCTGATAGCTCAGAAAGGTCTGCTCAATTTAAAGGAAACCCCTAGCAAGGATTACAGGGAGGGTATCAGAAGTTGAGGAAATACTGAGACAAACAGGATTACAAGGTTTGTGCTGGTCTTGCTAGCTAGTTTCTCTTTCTCTCTACTTTCTCTAATATTCAAGTGCCTTGTTAATAATTATAGACTGGATTTTGGATTTTGCTTAGGGCTGTGCCAAGAGGTTGTGTATATTTTTCACTAACCTAGGAGTAGCCCAGGGGGGAATTAAAACTGAGAGATGCCTCTGAGTCACAATTCCTCTTCTGCATCCCCTGCTCCTGCTGGTCTATGCTAGTTGAAAATTACTAAAGCCTCCTTCTCCCCATAAATTCCACACGCACTGGCTTGGTTACTCTGGCCAGTGAGGAGAGGGAATAGAACTAAGACTTTGCCCACTCCCTATCAAAATACTCCAAAGAGGGAATAGTCCCAATTAATCTCAAGCATCTGGACCAAGGTTTGGATAGCCCATGTAGTGGGGTGAGGATGAAGACAGGATTCTTCTCCCTGGTGTGAGCACATAGCCATAATTAGAATCTAAGTCTCTCGATATATATGGTGGTAGTATGTGGAGGCTGCAGCCAGGATCAGAGCCCCATTATTCTAGGTGCTGCTCAGATCTATTTAGGAGACACAGTTCTTGACCTAAAAAGGAGATCCGAGCCCAGACTGAATAAAAGCTGTTTAAAATATTAAAAGCATTAACGATATGTAGAAACAAACAACAAATGCTAAGTTTCAGTTGTGAGTATCCCCATTTACATATAACTGATACTCGGAGCCTGGTGTCTGTTGAAATCAAATGGGAGTTTTGCTGTTCCATGACTGAGCTTAGTTTTTCTGGCATTTGGCTTCTGCCAGCGCAAACACATTAGATGTTGTGTGAGTGATGTTGCTGCTCTATCATGGCAGCAGCGTTTGGAGACATCAAAGGCAGCCATCCACCATCAAGATGATAAAGAGAGCAGTCCATAACCCGAGGGCGAGCTGTGTGTTCTTGAGCTCCACAGGGGCGGGATAGGGAGCTCAAGAAGCTCCAGTAGTAAAGATGTAAGTTACACTGCCCGTGACTACAATATATCCTGTTGTAACAAAGAATGATCTTTTGGGTCATAAGATTGTTCTGAAGGTCATGGGAGAGCTGATTCGGAGAAACCAGGGGACACAGATATGGGCTGTCCATCTGCCAAGAAAGGCACCGTCAATCCAAAATATAGTCCTGCACCACCTGTTGCCACTGTTCCTTAGAAAGGTCATATCTGACGTACTTTCAGAGAGGCTGAACTATTTCAGAGAAGGAGCATCTTGACTTTAGTTGGAGTTTTTGATGTGGCTTTGAGATGAAATTGTGAATTATACTGTCTTGATAGATGGATGTGCAAAGTAATGTAGCCAGCGCTCTACCTTCAAGCGTAATTGCTGGGGGAGAAATGCCAGCTAGGACTGGAAGGTGGGATACTGGAATTGTATGGTTTGCACCAGTGATCATAAGAGGACAGAGTTGATCATTGAGTCCAATTTGTCACAGTGGCGATTGGAGCCCCATGCTGCTGCACAGTACTCAGCAGCTGCTATAACTAGGACATTGGTAGACATTTATAAGATTGCAGCACTAGTGCCCCATGAGTTGCTTGCAAACCTGCAGAGGAGTGCAACTCTTGATTGGATTTTAGTGGATTTAGTGGATTTTACTTCTCCATGTGTTGTCAAAATGACAGAGAGTAGTCAAGTTTCATTCCAAAATAAGTAGGGTGCCATTTAAAAATGATTGTTCAGAAGGACCTGTAGCCATCCATGAGTTAAGTGGGAAGTGAGAGCGAAACAATAAGACACTCTTATCAGTGCATTTAGTTTAAATTGCCACTTTGAAAAGGACTTGGCCAAGGTGTCAAGGTCAGATGACAGGCAGAACTCCAGCTCCTCAAAGCTCCTTCTGGCCAGATATCATCAACTTACACGAACTTAGTTACTGAGGTGGGCAGCAGGGCATCTGTATATATATTATATATTGAAGAGCATCAGAGCAAGATGCCTGAGGAAGTCTGTTGTTCATACCATGGAGCAACTATGATCTATCTCCACACTTGATGATCACGACCTGTTAGAAATCATCTGCAATAATAAACTCACAATTTTCATGTCTGGGTCCAACAATTTTATGACTATTCCAACTGTGCCAAACTGTGCCATATGTTGATGAAAGGTTTTAAAAAAATATTGCTGACCTTCTGTCCTGCCTCACAGTCATCCTCAAAGAAAGATGTCAGTCTAATTACTTGATTCTGAGCATTACAATCCACTCAGAACCCTTCCTAGCAATGTGTTAACCATGGGTCCATTAAAGGCAACAGTCATTAAAGCACCAGTCTCCAGGACTGGGCTCTTAATTTGTTGTAAAGTTATTTCATGAAAAGAACACACAAAATTCAGTCCCATCGCAGCTGGAAGAAAATGGTAATTGGTTTCTCCACTTTATCTCACTGGACTGTTGCAGTGCGTACTTCACCAGAAGTATCTGCTATTCCAATCACATTTGGGTAACATACTGGTCTGGAACCAAAGTCCATAACTTTTCCATAACTTTCATTCTCTCTCTCTTCTTCACATCGTAATAACTAAGAACAATGTTATACTCTTCTGCTTAAACATGACTTTGGCTCAAAGGTGATTATAGACATGACAGCAGTTGGAAGTCTTGTGAGATTTGGTGCTATTGCCATCTGCTTCATGTAAAATAAAACACTTTCAAGATAGTCTGATTGTTGGTGGCACAGCAGAAAGCCAATACTTGAGGCAAATCCAGAAAAAGGGGCTGAAATTACGTGGTCATATTTCATGAACAGAATTTGAATTATGAAGATATTTATTCAGAACCAAGTAGCAGACTAACACCCAGCTTATCTGTCAAGTCTTTACTACTCAAAGGGAACTAAACACAATTTCCAAACAAAAACTTCATTAAGGTAGAACTAAACTTATTTAGAATGGTATCTCAAATGCAAGCATCCTCATTTGAATGCTGCAGTTCCATAAAAAAAAACCAACGTTTACACATTTGAAAGTCAGACTCTACAAACAGCTTTGCTTCTGCCACTATGCCAGCCATCCACATAATAGATGTGAAAAGAGACAATAAAAAAGAGCAAGAAGTGTTCACAAAAAAAGTCAACAAATGGAAAATTAAAAATAAATAAATCAGCCATCTCTAGGTATAAATTGTAATAAGCGTGTCTTGCAGAGCTTCCAAGATCTCTAAATTCTAAGCCAAATATGTTTTTTGCACAAACTCTCTCAGGTGGGTGCACAGTGTCTAAGGGTATACCTCCACAGCAGCTGGAAGGGTGATTCCCAGGGTAGATAGACAGACATGTGCTAGCTCTACTTGAACAAGCACACTAAAAATAGCAGTGTGGTCATGGCAGCACAGTCGATGGCTCAAACTAGCCACTTGGGTACAATACTACCTGACACCCCAGGAACATACTCAGGTGGCTAGCCCAAGCTGTTGAGGCCATATTGCTATTTCTAATGTGCTAGCTTGGGTACAGTGAGTGCATGTCTGTCTACCCATGCACCAGCTGCTGTGTAGACATGCCCTAAGCTCCATGAACCAGAGCTGACCAGTTCTGTTGTTTATACCTGCAAGAAGCAATATACTTCAGGAAATTAATAAGAAGTTTATCAACACTGCCAGGATTAGTGAATGCTATAAATTATTTGAATTTCCATAGTGAAGAACTCCAAAATTTGCCAATACCTTTATAAAAATAATCCTATTTAATAAATAAAAATGGAAAATTCTAAGCCATTTTATGAAATATACCCAAGGCCTTGTGTATTATGCAGCACATTCAATTCAAGTGTGCGGTTATTGACATAATCTGGGACCATATAGATCATTGTTGCAACCAAGGTCCTGTAGTGGCACCAAATCTTGTATAAAGGGGGTCAAATAAGGTGTCTAAGTCAAGGTCTTGGTTTGCTGGTTATGATTATACTATCTGTATATGTGTATCATTTTTGTAGTTAAAGTTATAAGTATTGGCTCTATACTGTCTATAGTTCAAACTTGTGCTATGCTTCTGGGTGACACCCCAAACAAGTTGGTGTCATCTCTGCCTAGCCCACTTGATGGCCCATTAAGGACCATCAGCTATACAATTGACCCACTGAGAATAGGCAGATAGACCTTGTGACTCAGCAAGGCATGCAGGGACCTGCCTATAGACAGAACTCTGAGGTTTTTCCATGCCATGTGATGGACAGTTTGTCTGGGGACAAAGAAAACAGAGACCACATGGCAAGAAACTATAAAAAGCTGCTGCAGCTCCTCCATCTTGCCTTCAATCCTGCTTCACACCTCTGAAGGGACTTTGCTACAAATGGAAGCTCTGAACCAAGGACTGATGACCCATCCCAGCGTGGATGTACTCTAGAGACTTGATTTGAACTTGCAGTTTATTCTATCACTGCTACAAGCCTGAACTAAGAACGTTGCCATTACTGTATGTAATTCATTCCATTTAACCAATTCTAACTCTCATCTATATTTTTTTTCCTTTTATGAATAAACCTTTAGATTTTAGATTCAAAAGGATTGGTAACCACGTGATTTGTGGGTAAGATCTGATTTCTATTGTGACCTAGGTCTGGGGCTTGTTCCCTTGGGATCAGGAGAACCTTTTTTCTTTTACTAGGGTATTGGTTTTCATAACCATTTGTCTCCATAATGACTGGCACTTGTGGTAATACTGGGAAACTGGAGTGACTAAGGGAATTGCTTGTGTGACTTGTGGTTAGCCAGTGGGGTAAAACCAAAGTCCTCTCTGGCTGGCTGGTTTGGTTTGTCTTACCAAACAGGTGGAAAAAAACCCAGCCTTGGGCTGTAACTGCCCTGCTTTAAGCAATTTGTCCTGAACTGGCATTCTCAGTTGGGTCCCACTAGAACCAGCATCATTACATCAAGCTATATAGCAAAGTGCCCCAATTTATGCAGCAGAGATGTACTTAATTCTGCAGCAAACTGGGAATTATAGAGTTATGTGATCATTCAGTAACTTTTAGTTTTACTGCAGTGATCCTGAAAGTGTTCCTTGCAAAGGGAAAATAATATATCTAACCACTGCATCGTATTTGCATTGCAACTGAGCAAATTCACACCTGTGAGGTCTAGGAGCCCATATGTGGTCTGTGTGGCCTGCAGAGGCAAGGATAGGAATATAGTGGCATTGAAAGCAGAAGGATATCATGTACTGTCTTGAGGGAACAGGGAAGGCTTGGAGAAGAGGTAGATGTCAATTGGGGCTTTCATGCCATGCAGAAACAAAGTTCCACTATGGTTTAGGAGCTCCATGTATCAGGCACTTTTTTTGCACAGCTCCTGGGTCACATAGGGCTCCTGTCCAGTTTATGAGCTGTGCAGTAGGGTATGGACTCCTACACAGGTTAGGAGCCTGTATGACTGCTGCCTTTTCTTGCAAACCTCTCCCTGCTTCCCCCAAAACAGTCTTTTGCCCCTGTCTGGCCACTGTCTCCCATCTAACAGCAATGGTCAATTGTCATTGCAACTAAAGATCATCCAGTGGTTAGGTGCTAGCCTGGGACTTGTGAGACCCATGTTTATTCCCTGCTGTGCCACAGACTGCCTGTTAAACTACTTTACCTCTCTTTGCTCCAGTTCCCGCAGTACTGACCTACCTCACATGAGTAATGTGATGATAAGTATATCAAAAGAGAGAGGGTCCAAGATACTATGGTAGTGGGGCCCATACCTTGGATGGTATTTCAAAAGGATCTTCCTCTCGTTACAACCAAGCTCCATTCTGTAAAAAGAAGTGATGCCAGCTATATCCTCACAAAGGGGAGTTGAGTGTAACTGGTGGGGGGAAAAACCCTACACAAATGAGGAAGGAAGGCAAAATGGTGGGCAGAGAAACTGAGAATCTGAAGATTGATCGAAAATGGGTATATGTGGCACAAGAAAAAATTGTGCAGCAATTTGGGGAAAAGGAAAGTTATGTCATCTGACCTACAAACTAATATTAAGATTTTTCAAATTCTTTTTACCAAGCCTAATTTCTCAAAAATATATTGTTTGATTAACTTCTGGTTTTCCAAAACATGGTACTAGAGATCACACATGAAGAACTGAAAATATAAGGGGAATTTTTGTGCAAGTCAGGTTGAGGGCATCTCCCTGGCTGAGTTGCAAGCAGGGAGATACTTTGTCCCTCAGTGCTTGTAAAAATAAATTCATTTATAAAAAACATTTTTTAAGAAAGGAAGGTATAAGACAGAAAATTTCTCTGCCTCTCTGCTGATGTTGGATCTCATAAATTTGTAGAGTTATAAACTTTACATGACATATGAATGAAAACCCAGAGAGCGATATTATTATGATGATTTTACTTAATATCTTCCCAACTCATTCCCAAATAGAGGCACACAGTACTTTGCTGACTGAACACAAACAAGTGCTATTCAGGTAACTTTTTTATTAATTATTATTATTTAGAAACTACATTATTTGAATTTAGTGCAGATTAGATCCCAGTCACAAAATAATATATATGATATCTCTACAGCACCATCATGAAATAACATTGCTTCATTATTCCCAGTGTGAGATTAAGGTGTTCAGCATTCTAATAAAATTGAAGAGAATGAGAAGTGACCTGCCACAACATAGGAACCGTGGTATATAGCTGCAAATTTTATTTGCAGCTGAAGAACATAAAACTTCCATCCTATCAGCAAGTTAGCAACCTGTTTGCCATTATCACTATTCTTGTCTGAGTTACTTTCTATCTTTAAAATGCTACTGAATTCAACCAGCTAGAAATGGAATCTGCAAAAAGACATTGTTATTTTTATTCTCCAAGACAGTTCAAGTATTACTTCACTGGCATTTTTACACTGCAAATTAAACTGTTTAGCTGGACATATACAATATGAGTCACATTTTTCAAAGTTAGTCACATGCTTTGTCCATACATAGGATTTGTCTATTCTTCTGGTTAAATCTGCACTGCTGCAGTGGTGTTGATTTAGTGGGTATGGTGAAGACAAGCTAAGTCGATAGACGAGCGCTCTCCCATCGCCATCTGTACTCCAATTCCCCAAGATGCGGAAGGTAAATCAGTGGGAGAGCGTCTCCCATCGACATAATGGGATGTAGACACCGCTGTAAAGTGCAAGTCAACCTAAATTACATCAACTTCAGTTTCGTAACTGAAGTAGTGTAACTTAGGTCAATGTACAGCTTTAGTGTAGATCAGCCAATGGTTGCACTTGTGCCAATCAGGTATTTATGCATACACAGACAATAAGTTGCCTAAATTCACATTGGCATTCCAGAAACAATTTGCTTAATATTTGCATACCTAACATAGACTCAATGAAATTGTGTGAGCAAGTACACACATCTAACTTTAAAAATATGGTCCTACATGTATATTTGCAATCTCCAAACATCCTTATAAGACAATAATAAAAGAGGTGAGAAAAATGCCACCATCCGATTATTAATTATTATTATTGCTATTTATTTATAATACCATAGCTCCTTGATGGGACATCCCATCAAGGTTCCCCAATGCAAGGGCAACTTTATTTTACAGTTTCATAAAGTCCCCAACCATAGATGGTGTATGGGTAATATCCTGAATCATCCTCTGGGCAGCTGGACCACATCTTCTCCCAGCTATCCCAGTGAAGCACTAGTGGTAGATGCCAGTGCTGCTGCTACCCCTCCCTAAGTGGAAATTCCACAACTGGAATCCTGGATATGTTGTTTAATATAATAATGAAAAGCACAAGACTGTGCCTGAAACATGAAGTCCTGCATTAGTAGTGGTGCAGGTCTGCATCACCACTGGGGAGCTCAAGAGGGAACATCTCCACCAAGACCTTTCTGATAAGTAGGTGGGAAGTTGCTGTGTTTGTTCTTTACACAACACACATAATAGGAAGGAACCACACAGGCTCAGTGGGTCCAAATAACAGTATTTACTGTTTATGCACATAACATACAAAGGCCTAGCTGCATATACCCAGAGTAGCTGTTTCAAGGAATAGTGTCCTATTCCTCTAGGCTACAGGTATACACATCACAACCTCTCTCTTAATAGTGTAACATACACCCTTTCTGAGATGCAAGCTTTGCTGGCCAGTGCCCAATGAGGGAAAGCAATACTGTGAAGCCAAAACTTTCAGAAGCCAGGATTTAGGCCCTAAAAGTTACAAATTTGACTTAAATATCATGAGGGATTTTGGGTTATTTTAATTTGGTTTCTTTACCCTCTGGACTTTGACCCTTTGGAATGCACTCTGTTTATATTTTTAAGTTTTTCTCTGCAAATGTGAAGGCTAAAAACTCACTATTTTAAAAATGAAAGCTGATATCATCACCTAATTAACTTGTCTCTAAGAGCTTGGGCTTTAAAAAACTGAAATCAACACCAAATATCATGAGTTCACAACACCAGGAAAGGTTCTATGACTACATCTACATTTTCAACTTCTTTGTGATGTCTTGGATCTGGTCTACACTTAAAAGTTAGGTTGACAGAGTTATGTTGGTCAGAGATGTGGGAAAAAAAACCCTACTCCTGACTGCCACAGCTATTGTAAGCGGGGGAATAGTCCTGTGGGGAACTTTCCTGGCTTCTGCACCACCCCGGTGAAGTGGGCTAGTGAAAGGATCTGAGTTCTCGTTCCCACTTCCTTTACCCAGTGGCCTCCCTGCCCTTGAGGACTCCCCTTCCACACTCCTGTCTGGCAGAGTCCTCATAACCCCAACAAGGCTGGACCCAGAATTCCTGGGGGGCTTGACCCCCAACCCTGCTGTGGTGACCTAGGAGAGGGGCTAGGGTGTCCTCACTCCGGGGTACTCTCTCTGCACTGGGCACTTCTCTGACCCACTGACCATTACATACAATTTAAAGTAAATGAAAGTTATTTAATCAACAATGGGAAAGGTTAAAGGAAACACATCAACCTGCTCTGTGGCAGGAAACATCACAAACAATGCCTCTGGAATGTCAGGGCAATTCAGTCTGTTCCTTGTAAGTCCCAGGCCTTCTTCTCAGGCCCTGGCTATGCCGCAGGGATGCTGTGGGTTGGACACTTGCTCTGCTGGTGGCCACACACTCTCAGGCTCTAAGTGGTAGGACTCTTCTTCGCAGTGTCGCCCCCACCCTGGCAGGGTTATGATCCAAGCCTGGCCTGCAGAGCCTCTTGGCTGAGGTGTCTCCTTGTGCTGGGCCTGCTGCCCAGGGTCCCCCTCGATCTACCCAGCTGCTCACCGCACCCAGCTTCAGACTGCTCCAGCCCCAGCTCCACCACTCTGTCTCTGCACTGCTGCTCTGCCTCCAGCTCCCTGGGCTGCTTCTTTGGCCCCTCTGGCTCTGGCTGCTGCAGCTCTGCTCCCAGGGCAAGTCTGCTCTCTCTGGGCTGTGCCTCTGGCTTTGGGGCTGCAGCTCTGCTCCCAGGACAGGGTCTGCTCTCTCTGGGCTGCTTTTCCGGTGCCTCTGGATCTGGCACAACTCTGCTCCCCAGCTCAGCTCATGCCCCTGCTTTCTTCTTAGCTCGGCCCCACTTTGTCTGATCCAGGCAAGTCCAGCTCACACGGAGGACGGGACCTTCCTAGTCTCCTGACTCCCTGATTAGCCTGCTCGCCCTGTCATTCAGGCTGACCTAGAGCATTGGCCTCTCCCCATTGTTCCTGGGGCTGTCAGTCTCAGGGTCTTGATTCCCCATCGACCCTTCCCCCTTTTTAGTACTGGGAGCTAGCAACCAAAACACCCCCACTGAATGTTAGTAAGGGGGCAACAGTTCCCTTACACTATGTTGACCTAACTTTTAAATGTAGACATAATGATGTTGACAGGAGAAGTTTCCATCAACATAGTTACTATTGCTCAGGAAGGTGGTGTTCCTAAACTGACAGAAAAAGCCCTTTCATCACTGTATGCTATGTCTACACTAGGGGGTTATGGCAGCACAGCTATGGTGTTGTAGCTATGCTGGTATAGTCTTTATAGTGTAGACATAACTTTACGCTAAGAGAGAGCATTCCCTGTACTCCACAAAGTCCAAGGATTATGACTGTGCCTGACCCTTCCATGAAGAATTCAAGAATAATTGGGCTGGGACCCCACTGTTGGGGACACCGGTCATGGCCACTAGGTAACTCAAGGGGATGGAAGACCACGAGTGTCGATGAAGCCCCCTCACTCTAGGCCCAGATGGCCCCCCCTTCCCTTTTCTGCCCAGAGACACTCACAGCAGTCACGCTGAGAGGTTTGCAACAGTGTATTGCAGGCGAAGACTGGCTGGAGCAAAATTAGGTCAAGCAGGACAGGAGTGTTAGATAATGCTGAACAAACAACTCCATATATGGGGGAAAAGATGCTAAGAGGAAAAAGGGGAACTGGCTGGTATACCGGATTGGCTATATAGATATTCAGGGCAGCTTGCTATTGGATAAGTATGCTAAAGAATGGATGTATAAAATGTGTGTAACTGCTTGCACTGGTGTGCAGGATTTGAGATTGTTGTCTCCCTGTACTGCTTGAAGTTTCAAATAAACTTTTCTACTTCTCCACCCTGTTGTAATTATTGGGAGGGGCATAGCCCAACTGGCCCCGTAGGGCATAACAGTGCAACGCGCCTGATAAGTGGATAAGTGCAGCGGGCAACGGTGGGGAACCAGTCCTTCGGATAAGGTAGGAACCTTCTGAAATTCGAATTGTCTGCTCTGTTTTGAACCTGGGGATGCCCAGAGTTACCCAGTAGGCATGGGACAGGGACAGAGCTCGGGAGAAAGGGCACAGTGTATGCCCCTAGACTGTATCCTAGCAAATTGGAAGGTATTGGATCGGATCCGATGACTAAGAATAAATTAAAATGATACTATACAGTTGACTGGCCTCAATATCAACTGGAGGACCAGGAGCGGTGGCCATCAGGAGGGTCAATTAATTACAATACGATCCTCCAGTTACTTTTGTTCTGTCAGCGAATGGGGAAATGGAATGAACATCTGTATGCGCACTTGTTTTTGGCTTTGTGTAATCGATCAGATGTCTTACAGCAATGTAATTTGACTCCGACTGGTTCGGTAGTGGCTAATGTTAGTCCCCAGACCCCCACCCCAACTGTGATGGCAGGTCTGGTGTCCCCTTCGGCCCCCATACCCCCGCCTGATAGGACCCCTACATTGGTCTTATATCCTTTACTTACTGAAACTAAGATCTCCCGTACTGGCACGGGTGAACGTCCGGCCACGACTATGCAGGTCTATACCCATGTGCCCTTTAACCCTATGGATTTGGCTGCTTTCAAAGTACAGGCAGGGGAGTTTTCCACCAACCCGAGTAGGTTTATTTCAGTTTTTGAGGCTGCCTTAGCAGCTATAAGCTGGATTGGAATGATTGCAAAGTCCTCCTGCGCACCTTATTGTCTGAGGTCGAATGACAACAGGTCGTATCCAAGGCAAGGGAGGAGGCACAGAGACGGTACAACCAGGATCGTAATAATGTCCCTGACCCGGATGAGCAGGTCCCCCGAGTAGACCCCAGGTGGAACCCAAATGATCCTGCGGGTATGACCCGGCTTACCACCTATAAGCTGTTGCTTTTGCATGGACTCCGTCACTCGGCTGTCCGACATAATTGGGCAAAACCATATGAGGTAATGCAGAATCTAAAGGAAAGCCCAGGGGCCTTCCTACAGTGTATTCGGGACGCTATTCAACAGAACACCAATGCAGACCCCGATGATCAGGAAACTGAGGCAATCATTAAGGGAATTTTCATGAGCAGAGCAGCCCCTGATATTAAAAGAAAGTTACAGAAAAAAGAGGATCTAATGGACATGACCATGGCACAAATTTTAGAGACTGCAAACTGAGCTTATAGTCTAAGGGAGGCAGAAAAGGAGAAAAAGCAAGTTAGAATAATGGTAGCAGCAGTACAGGCCGGCACAATGGGAAGTGGCCAGGGAGGAAGGGGCCGTGGACGCGAATGTCCGGGCCCACAGGAGAGACGACTGGGTCGCAACCAGTGTGCCTTGTGTAGACAAGAGGGACACTGGAAGAATAAGTGCCCAGAGAGGAATGGAAAGGGGACAACATAAGTGCCCCTATGATGGCAATGGAGGAACAGGAATAGGGGTGTCAGGGGGGATGGACCGCCCTGCCCCCAGAACTCCGAGTAAAGATGCTGATGGGAAGTTCGGAAATAGACTTTTTAGTGGACTCTGGAGTGGCACGAACTGCCGTGAATCGACCCCTTCAGTTGCCAGTAGTAGACTCGCTTACCGTGGTGGGCGCCACAGGCAGAGGCACCAAGTGCCCAGTGTATGCCCCAGCAGATGCGATTTGGGAAACAGGACTATATCTCACAAGCTGGTCTATCTCCCCGAGTGCCCGACGCCTCTGCTGGGACGGGATCTGCTTTGTCGCCTAGGCGCCACCTTGCAGTTTACTCAAGACGAAATAACACTAACCCTACCCCCCGAGAATGCATGGATCATGACCCTTACAGTTGAGCCCTCAGCTATGCAAGCCCCAGAATGGAGCCTGTGGGAAGACTGGGTGTACCCTCTAGTGTGGGCAGCGGGGGTCCCAGGAAAAGCTACCCATCAAGTCCCTGTTAAGGTTCAGCTCTTGCCAGGAAAAGGCCCGGTGCAAGTTAAACAGAATCCAATTGTGAGGAAAGCCAGAAAAGGTTTACAGGACACTATAAATTGGTTCCTAACATATGGAATCCTCCGGGAATGCCAGTCAGCCTGGAACACTCCCATCCTGCCCATACGAAAACCTGATGGCACGTATCGCTTGGTACAGGATCTGAGGGCAGTTAATTAACGGGTTAAAACTCTGCACCCCCTGGTTCCGAATCCGTATACCTTACTGGCTTCTATAGGAGGCCAGTATACCCATTTTTCGGTCCTTGATTTGAAAGATGCGTTCTTCGCTATTCCCATAGATACCTCATCCCAAGAAATCTTTTCTTTTGAGTGGGAGGACACAAAAAGGGTTAAAAAGCAACTATGCTGGACAGTATTGGCCCAGGGATTTAAAAATTCCCCCACCCTTTTTGGCCAGGCTTTGGCCAGGAATCTGGAAAAGTGGAACAACGAGGAGGGGGCTCTTCTTCATCAATATGTAAATAATTTGTTAATTGCTACAGTGGGCCTGAGCCCATGCCTCAAAGCCACTGTGGGTCTCCTGAATTGTATTGGCCTCCGAGGATATCAGGTATCGAGAAGCAAGGCTCAAATTGCCCTCCCGATGGTACAATTCCTGGGGTTCCACATAAGGCAGAGGAAGCGTCAGCTTTCCAACGAGAGGAAGGAGGCTGTCTGCCAGGTTCCCGTTCCCATTAATCATAAACGCCTCAGAGCCCCACCTGGACATGGTGGGATTGTGTAGGATATGGATCCCGGAATTTGGACTGTGGACTGGACCCCTGTATAATTCTGTAAAAGGAGCAGATTATGACCCCTTCTATTGAACCCCAGAGGCCAACAGGGCATTTAAAATCTTGAAAAGGAAGTTGATGGAAGCTCCGGCTCTGGTCCTCCCAGATCTAACTAAGCCGTTTCAGTTGTATGTACATGAACAAAAGGGAGTGGCCCTAGGAGTGCTCACACAGTTGTTGGAAGCATGGAAACGTCCCGTGGCCTATTTCTTTAAGCAGCTGGACCAAGTGGCAAAGGGATGGCCAGCGTACCTGCGGGCAGTTGCACCCACAGCCCTGATGCTGGCTGAAGCTAAAAAACTGACTTTTGGAGGGACAATACAAATATACCCCCCTCATATGGTCCGAGCCTTATTGGATGCAAAGGGAGGCCTGTGGGTCACCCAGGCTCGGATGGCTAAGTACCAGGCTAAACTTCTAGAGAACTCTGAAGTCACCTTACAGTCTTGCCCCTCCCTTAACCCCACCACCCGCTTGCTGGAGACTGAGGAACAGGAACATGATTGTTTAGAGATCATAGATGCCCAATACTCTAGCCGTCTGGACTTAAAAAATATATCCCTCCTAAATGCAGATCATGAGTGGTATACTAATGGTAGCAGCACTGTGATAAATGGGCAAAGAAGGGTGGGCTATGCTGTCGTAACCCTCCATGACACTGTGAAAGCCAAGGGTTTGCCCACTGGGACCTCTGCCCAACTGGCTGAACTAGTCGCCCTGACCCGTGCGCTTGAACTGTCAAAAGGAAAGCGGGTCAATGTTTTTACCAATTCAAAACAGGCCTTTGAAGTGCTACATGCTCGTGCTGGCTTATAGAAGCAGAGGGGAATGCTGACAGCTCGAGGCATCCCAGTCAAGTACGGGCCCCAAATCCTCCAGCTCCTAGAAACCGTACAACTCCCATCAAAAGTGGTGGTGGTACACTGTAAAGCCCATCAAAGGAAAAATCAAGATGTGGCCAGGGGTAACGCCCGGGCAGATAGAGAGGCTAAGTATGCTGCCACCCTGATATCCCCTCAGACTAAAAATGCCAATATGCATGCCCTTATCCCATCAGTGGGGGAGCTTCCAACCCCCCAGTACTCTGAAAAGAAAAGACAGCTAACCGATAAACTCGGTCTCCAGGAAAAGGAGGGATGGCTCCATTCCCTTCTACCAAAGGGTCTGATCCAGCCAGTGTTACAAAAATTACATCAAACCACTCATGCTGGCAGGGAAGCACTTATCCAACTGACGGGAAAATACTTTATAACTTCTGAACTCCAACTCCTGACTACCCAGGTACAGGCGGACTGCTTAGTCTGCCAAAAAAATAACCCCCAACCAGGACATCCAGGGCCATCCGCTGCTCTGGAGCCCACTCCGGGCCCCGGACGGGTGTGGCAAATAGATTTTACTGAGTTTCCTCGGACTCAAGGGTTCAATTATCTCCTTGTCTTAGTGGATCGATTCAGTGGATGGCCAGAAGCCTTCCCATGCCGCAATTGCACTGCCAGGACGGTGGCCCTTAAGTTTGTTAAGGAGGTCATTCCTCGCTTCAGACTTCCCCAGTGAATGAAATCTGACAATGGGACACACTTCACATCAAAGATCGTCCAAAGCATCTCGAATGCCTTGCAAATCCCCTGGAAACTCTATACGCCCTGGAGATCACAAGCCAGCAGCGTAGTAGAGTGTACCAATCAGACCCTTAAACGACATCTTTCAAAAGTGTGCCAAGAAGCCTCCCTGTGATGGCCTGATGTCTTACCCCTCATCCTGCTCCGCATCTGTGCTCTCCCAAAGGGTAGATTAGGGCTTAGTCCCTTTGAAATTATGTTTGGGAGGGTATGGCCTATGAACGGCACACCGGTTCTGTCAGGGGAGTGGGAGATGGGTAATGGTTTTTTGTCTCAGTATATGTGTTCCCTGTCTGCTGTTCTCTTGTCTCTTCACAGGTATACTAAAGACTCCCAGCCTCTTCCCTTGGACTCTCCCGTCCACTCCTTACAGCCCGGAGACTCTGTGCTTGTTTGCACCTGGAAAGACGAGCCACTCCAGGAAAAGTGGAAAGGACCCTACATCGTCCTGATGATCTCCCATATGGCAGCAAAGGTCAAGGGACACAAAAACTTGCGTCTAAAGGCAGTACCCACCCCTTCATCAGCAGAGCAGTGGACCGTCCACCCCATTAACTCCTCATCTAGTGACAATCTTGGGCTAAATTTACTGTTTAAAAGACACAAACAGCGGGCACCTTAGCACCAAAATGAGCCCACTCAAAAACTGGAAACCCTGGACCGGGAGAACCCCGGTAATAATTAATCGTATAACCCTGTTATTTTCTATGCTGTTATTTTTAAACTGTGCATATCGGAAACATAATTCCTTTGTTTTACTTGCGCACCATGTTGCTACTTTAACAAACCAAACTGATTGCTTGGTGTGTACTCCGACTCCACTTTCCCCCAGAACAGGAGTGCCCCTTGTCATGCTGCCCTTAACCCTAGCAAAATTAGCCGCCACCAAAAAGCAGGAAAGTAGAAATCGAATGGACTCACCGTTCTGGGATAAGATCTCTTTGCAACAAGCTACCTACCAGGATCAGGAGTATTCAGCTGCAGTGCTCACTGAGGGAGTGTTTTGTTTTACCTGAAACCAATCTGATCACTATAGGCGTCCTGTGGGAAGAAGCTCCTGTGTTACTACACAGTGGGCCGATGGATATTGGATAAAAACCGAGAGGGGAGGTCAACAGTGTGGATGTAATGGTTCCTCCCCTTTTGGGGAAACTCTTACAAATAATCCTTCCACAAAAGGAGGGTCAGGAAATATAAATTGCCGTTCAGTTAATATTTCCACTATAGCAGGCCAATGGTGGGTTTGCAGCGGTCCTTATGGTAAGTGCAATTTGAACAGCACAATTAGAAATACCCCCCCTTGTACCCACTCAGGAGAATGGGAAGCCCCCCTGGGGGCATATAAATTGTTTGAAAAAGCGGCCTTAAATATCCCAGGAATCCCTCTAAAAAACAGTCCTTACTGGGCCCTATAGGGTCACTATTTTGTATGTGGCCAAAAAGCTTACAAGGTATTGCCAGCCAATTGGACAGGTAGCTGTTATATAGCTTATGGAGTTCCTCATCTTTCAATAACCACCATACTGCCCAAAGGAAAGATTAGGAATACACGAGATACCTCTGTTACGTCACAAAATAAAATCCTGCGGCGACTCAATGAGGCCTTGGAGGGCAATACTAAAAATCCCCTCACAACTGAAAAACTTACAGGGTGCTCCATACTGGAAATTGTGCCACTAATTACCGGGCCAGCCATAGCATGCATAGGCCGCTATATTGTAAGGCTTCAAATGGTGCTTGAAAAAGTAGCCTTAGAATTAAAGGACTCGATTCGTAATCTAGGGTCAGCAGTAGTAACATTAAATAAGGAGGTACAGCAGCTCAGAACATATTCCCTCCAAAACAGGCTGGCCTTGGACTTCCTTTTGACATCCCAAGGGGGTGTTTGTGCCCTTTTCGGGTCCCGATGTTGTGTATATGTAAATGACAGCAGTTATGAAATTTATGATAAGGTGGTACAGGCTGAGGCCCATGCCCGAGCCGGAACACAGGCTGCTTACACTGCCCCCGAAAGTAATTGGTTGCAAACCTTGTTTTCAGGCTGGGGTTTGTCATCTTGGCTTGGTGGTTTATTTAGTCTGTTGTTAAAAAGTTTTCTTCCTTTCTTAATCGTACTAATGGTGTTATGTTGTGCAATATCATGTGTCAAAACCCTTGTAAAAAACATGGTAATGCATTCCCTTCAGGGCTACCACAAAGTGCTTACGCAAAGTCACCTTATAAAAAGATAAGAGCCCAAGTGAAAAAACTCAAAAACAAGGCTGTTGAGTATTCTCAAAGGAGGGAGTTGTTGGGGACACTGGGCATGGCCACAAGGTAACTCAAGGGGATGGAAGACCACGAGTGTCGATGAAGCCCCCTCTTCCCTTTTCTGCCCAGAGACACTCACAGCGGTCACGCTGAGAAGTTTGCAACAGTGTATTGCAGGCGCAGACTGGCTGGAGCAAAATTAGGTCAAACAGGACAGGAATGTTAGATAATGCTGAACAAACAACTCCATATATGGGGGAATATATGATAAGAGGAAAAAGGGGAACTGGCTGGTATACCAGATTGGCTATATGGATACTCAGGGCAGCTTGCTATTGGATAAGTATGCTAAAGAATGAATGTATAAAATATGTGTAACTGCTTGCACGGGTGTGCAGGATTTGAGATTGTTGTCTCCCTGTACTGCTTGAAGCTTCAAATAAACTTTTCTACATCTCCACCCCATTGTAATTATTGGGCGATGCACACCGGGCAACAAATCCAGCTGTTGCCTGCCTCGGGCATTTTGTGCCAGCAACACCACTCCACATGAAACCACACAAGTGCTAACTAATCTGGTCCTAAATGTTAAGTTATATCCTTTAAAAATGAAAAAAAAAAAGTTGAGGATTAAGGGCAGTTTAATTTCTATTGTGGAAACAGTGACCAGAGGAGGATAAGCATATCACTTGGCCAAATGTCATTTAATCAATCAATCTGTGTTCTACAGAGTGTTAATACCCAATATTTAGAAATCAAACATGGCAACTTAATTTAAAACACAATCACAATCAAGCATGTGGTTCCTCACTAATCAGGAAACTACCCAGTTTGAGAGCCAAACCAACCTGCAAATATGTAGGAGCGTGAAGAGCCCAACCAAACTCAAATGAGAACAAAATTAGTTCTCTGCTTTTCTGTCTTTAGACTTTTGCAACAAAGATGTTTAAAAACAAAAACAAAAACAAAAAACCCACCACCCAAGACTGGTATGTAAGTGGAAGCATGAAAAAGTGTATGTGCAATTGCACACCAGTGTTCCTATTAATTTACGACAATTTCAAGAGTAAATGCTGTAATTACATTTGCAAAAGTAGGCCTTCAATTGCACATAGATTCATAGGTACTAAGGTCAGAAGGGACCACTCTGATCATCTAGTCTGACCTCCTGCACAGCGCAGGCCACAGAATGTCACCCACCCACTCCTATGAAAAACCTCACCCATGTCTGAGCTATTGAAGTCCTCAAATCATGGTTCAAAACTTCAAGGAGCAGAGAAGCCTCCCTCCAGTCAACCATGCCCCATGCTATAGAGGAAGGCAAAAAAACCTCCAGGGCCTCTCCAATCTGCCCTGGAGGAAAACTCCCTCCCGACCCCAAACATGGCAATCAGCCAAACCCTGAGCACATGGGCAAGATTCACCAGCCAGATACTCAGGAAAGAGTTTTCTATAGTAAATCAGATCCCATCCATCTAATATCCCATCTCAGGGGATTTGGCCTATTTACCCTGAATATTTAAAGATCAATTACTTACCAAAATCCCATTATCCCATCATACCATCTCCTCCATAAACTTATCGAGTAGAATCTTAAAACCAGATAAATCTTTTGCCCCCACTGCTTCCCTTGGAAGGTTATTCCAAAACTTCACTCCTCCGATGGTTAAAAACCTTCGTCTGATTTCAAGTCTGAACTTCCTGGTGGCCAGTTTATACCCATTTGCTCTTGTGTCCACATTGGTGCTGAGCTTAAATAATTCCTCTCCCTCTCCTATATTTATCCCTCTGATATATTTATAGAGAGCAATCATATCTCCCCTCAACATTCTTTTAGTTAGGCTAAACAAGCACAGCTCCTTAAGTCTCCCCTCATAAGACAAGTTTTCCATTCCTCGGATCATCCTAGTAGCCCTTCTCTGTACCTGCTCCAGTTTGAATTCATCCCTTTTAAACATGGGAGACCAGAACTGCACACAGTATTCCAGGTGAGGTCTCACCAGTGCCTTGTATAACGGTACTAAAACCTCCTTATCCCTACTGGAAATGCCTCTCCTGATGCATCCCAAAACCGCATTAGCTTTTTTCACAGCCATATCACATTGGCAGCTCATAGTCATCCTATGATCAACCAATACTCCAAGGTCCTTCTCCTCTTCCGTTACTTCTAATTGATGCGTCCCCAACTTATAACTAAAATTCTTGTTATTAATCCCTAAATGCATAACCTTACACTTCTCACTGTTAAATTTCATCCTATTACTATTACTCCAGTTTACAAGGTCATCCAGATCCTCCTGAATAATATCCCGATCCTTCTCCGAATTGGCAATACCTCCCAGCTTTGTATCATCTGCAAACGTTATTAGCACACTCCCACTTTTTGTGCCAAGGTCAGTAACAAAAGATTAAATAAGATTGGTCCCAAAACCGATCCCTGAGGAACTCCACTGGTAACCTCCCTCCAACCTGACAGTTCGCCTTTCAGTAGGACCCGTTGCAGTCTCCCCTTTAACCAATTCCTTATCCACCTTCTGATGTTCATATTGATCCCCATCTTCTCCAATTTAACTAATAATTCTCCATGTGGCACGGTATCAAATGCCTTACTGAAATCTAGGTAAATTAGATCCACTGCATTTCCTTTATCTAAAAAATCTGTTACTTTTTCAAAAAAGGAGATTAGGTTGGTTTGGCACGATCTACCTTTTGTAAAACCATGTTGTATTTTGTCCCATTTACCATTGACTTCAATGTCCTTAACTAATTTCTCCTTCAAAATTTTTTCCAGGACCTTGCATACTACAGATGTCAAACTAACTGGCCTGTAGTTACCTGGATCACTTTTTTTTCCTTTCTTAAAAATAGGAACTATATTAGCAATTCTCCAATCATTCGGTACAACTCCTGAGTTTACAGATTCATTAAAAATTCTTGCTAATGGGCTTGAAATTTCAGTTGCCAATTCCTTTAATATTCTTGGATGAAGATTATCTGGGCCCCCCGATTTAGTCCCATTAAGCTGTTTCAGTTTTGCTTCTACCTCTGATATGGTAATATCTACCTCTATATCCTCCTTCCCATTTGTCATGCTACCATTATCCCCAAGATCCTCTTTAGCCTTATTAAAGACTGAGGCAAAGTATTTGTTTAGATATTGGGCCATGCCTAGATTATCTTTAACCTCCGCTCCATCCTCAGTGTTAAGCGGCCCCACTTCTTCCTTCTTAGTTTTCTTCTTATTTATATGGCTATAGAACCTTTTTTACTATTGGTTTTAATTCCCTTTGCAAGGTCCAACTCTACTCGACTTTTAGCCTCTCTCACTTTATCCCTACATCTTCTGACCTCAATTAGGTAGCTTTCCTTGCTGATCCCTCCCATCTTCCACTCCCTGTATGCTTTCTGCTTCTTCTTAATCACCTCTCTAAGATGCTTACTCATCCAGCTTGGTCTACAACTCCTTCCTATGAATTTTTTCCCCTTTCTTGGGATACAGGCTTCTGATAGCTTCTGCAGTTTTGATTTAAAGTAATCCCAGGCCTCCTCTACCTTTAGATCCATAAATTCTTCAGTCCAATCCTCTTCCCTAACTAATTTCCTTAATTTTTGAAAGTCAGCCCTTTTGAAATCAAAAAACCTAGTTGCAGATTTATTTTTGTTAATCCTTCCATTTAGTTTGAACTGAATTAGCTCATGATCACTTGAGCCAAGATTGTCCCCTACAACCATTTCTTCTATGAGGTCCTCGCTACTCACCAAAATTAAATCTAAAATGGCATCCCCTCTAGTCGGTTCAGCAACTACTTGATGAAAGAATCTATCAGCTATCGCATCTAGGAAAATCTGAGCCCTATTATTATTACTAGCACTGGTCCTCCAGTCTATATCTGGGAAGTTAAAGTCTCCCATGATCACGCAGTTTCCATTAGTATTTACTTGAAAGACATTAAAAAGGGTTCTATCCATATCCAAATTAGATCCCAGAGGTCTCTAGCACACCCCAAGCACTATCGTAGGAGAGGCTTTACTAGTTTTCTTCCCCAATGTAATTTTTGCCCAGACGGACTCTGTCTTATCCATTGCATCGCTTCTTATTTCTTTACATTCTAACTCATCATTGATATACAATGCTACTCCACCCCCTTTACCTTTGTTTCTGTCTTTCCTAAACAGCACATACCCTTCAATACCTGTAGTCCAGTCATGACTACTATTCCACCATGTTTCTGTTATCCCTATAATATCTGGTTTCACTTCCTGCACCAGTAGCTCTAGTTCCTCCATTTTGTTACCTAGACTCCTCGCATTGGTGTACAAACATCTTAATTTTTGCTGTTTGGCCTCGCTCACATTTTGTACCCTATTAGGCACAGTCATTCTACAGCCAGTATAACCTATTAGACTAGTATCCACACCGCCCTCGCTCCTTATATACATTCTCCTACCCACGGCTGTATCCTTTCTTACTTCATCTTCTTCCCTCTCAATGCTAAAATCTGGCGTGGAGATTTTCTGGACATCTCCCATCCATCTCCCCCCAATTCCTAGTTTAAAGCTCTCTTTATCAGTTGTGCCAGCCTCGATCCTAGAAGTCTATTTCCTTCCCTACTCAGATGAAGTCCATCCCGAGAGAACTGACCTCTGTCTGTGAATGCCTCCCAGTGGCCATACATCCCAAAGCCCTCCTTATAGCACCACTGCCTAAGCCATCTGTTGACAGTCATAATCTTGTCAGACCTTTGTTGCCCTTCTCTAGGAACAGGAAGGATCCCGCTAAAGATCACCTGAGCCTCAATTTCCTTAAGTGTCTTCCCCAGCCTAGCATAGTCTCCCTTGATACTTTCCAGCGAGAATCTGGCTGTATCATTTGTTCCCACATGAAGGATAATTAGGGGATTCTTTCCCGCTCCCTTGAGGATCCTTTTCAACCTCAGGTCTACATCCCGTATCTTAGCACCCGGAAGACAGCACACCCTTCTATTCTCAGGATCAGCTCTAGTTACAGGCCTGTCTATTCTTCTCAATAAAGAGTCCCCGATCACATAGACCTGCCTTTTCCTGGTGACAGTGCTATTCTCCAGTCTCTCCCCTGTTCCCTCTGGCTGCAAGTTCTTTCCATTCCTATTTTCCCTTCCAATCCTCTTCAACCCATCCTGTATCCTCCTGGGGCTCATATTTGTTGTAGTCTCCCTTGACTCTTTCCCTTTTCCTATAAGGCTAGCCTCTCTTCTCTTCTTCCTTACCCTTCCACCTTCAACAAGTACCTGCTGAGCCCCTTCTTCATTTTCCAACTCTGCAAACCTGTTCCTAAGCTCTATTTCTCCTTCACTAGCCCGTCTTTTTCTCTGCCTGGTTCTTTGAGTCACATGTTTCCACTGACCACTTTCCTCATCCAGTCTCTCCTCAAAATTCCCCAGCCCTGCTTCCATCTGTGAGTCTGAGCTTTTCCCTTCAGATACCTCATATCTTTGCTCCATCATCTGCTCAAACCCCTTCCTAAACTCAACCAGACTTTCCACCTGCATCTCCAAACCTTGGATCTTTTCCTCCATCAGCTCTATCAGACAGCATTTCATGCAGAAAAAACTCTTACCGGTTCCCCCCTCCAGGATCATGTACATACCACAGCTTCCACATCCAGTCATCCTCAATGTGTCTTTCACTACAGGAGTCATTCCTACAGCTGCCTCTGTATCTGTCATCTCCTTCCCACCTAAATCCTGTTAATCTGGGAAACACAAGCCACACCAAAAAGACCACACACACCCCAGCAAAAGCAAACCCCAAACAAGCACCACAATCCAACCTCCCACTCAAACTCCCCTGTTTAGAGCTCTGTTTGCTAGCTCCTGTGCTGCTGCATCTGTCTGTGCCGCTGCCTGACTGGCTGGCTACCTTTATAGGGCCCCTAGTCAGAAGCCCCACCCCCTAGGCAGGGCTCAGCTGCTCTCTCAGCACAAAGCCCCACCCCCTAATCAGGCTCAGCTGCTCTCCCAGCACAAAACCCCTACACACACACAAATACAAATACTAAAAATACAAAACCAAGTACAACTACCTTCTCCTCCAACAGAACTCCCACTCAAACTCCCCTGTTTAGAGCTCTGTTTGCTAGCTCCTGTGCCGCTGCAGCTGTCTTGCATTACATGCATTACTGCATTCAGACTACAGTTTCTACTCACTCAATATTTGATCCTTAAAGTGCACGTTGTTTAAGAGATAGGTTGTTCCAGATGTAATCCCCTTTGGAGGTTGCCAGCTCCCAGAACACTGAACTGAGTCTGTGGCGGTCCTTCCTTCTGGACTACAGCAACAGTGACTCCAGAGCCTCTGGACACCATTTCCAAGCCAGCTTAGAGTCTGGAGCAGGGATAGAATAGACTGAAAAATACTACAAATGCTAATGGGGAGCTTCAGATGGAGTGATATACATAGACAGATTTCTGGGCCAATGAGGAGCCAGGACTGATCAGCCCCTCAGTCGGAAGGGCTGCATCACAATCAAAAGGAATACTTCTGGTTTGACTTTGGAGCTGTTTGAGTTTGGAGCTGAGAGAGCAACAGTGCAGCTGGGGGAGTCTCTAGTCAACTCCCACTCCCAAAAAAAGAGAGTCTTTGAACTATTGTGGAGTTTAATATGTGATCTGGCAGTGACAGCCCTGTTGAGACCAGTGATTAGGGAGACAAAGAACCATCCTGATACTAGCTATGTAGAGCCCTAGAAGGAAGTGTCCCCCCAAAAGTGCCCTGTGTTATAGTGTTCCCTTTGAGGATCACATTTCATTGACAGAGTCTGTATTAATGTAGTGTGTTGTTTGTGTGATGGGTTTACTCTTGTGAGCAGAGTAGAGTATTAGTTATTTTCCAAAGGGACAGCATCCCTTATGTCCTGGGCAATGAGGAGTCACCTTGAGTGAAGGCACCAGATTCTAAATAAAAGCACAGATAATTACATGGTTAAGGGATGTGCATGTAGATGAATCAGTGCGTGCCTTCCAGTGAGAAAAAACATTTATGTACAAGTCTGTTTTTCACATACAAGTGCTAATTTGTTTATACACAAGCATTTTTTCCATGTGTGACTTTGGTACCATCCTGTGAAAATGAGGCATCAATTATTCCATTGTTATTATTGCTTTTCCTTTTAGATTCATAGACTCTAAGATCAGAAAGGACCATCATAATCATCTCTTTTGTATTTCTTCATAAAAATCTAGAAACTACCACCAATAATAAAAGAGTAATTAATAAATATTAAATGTACTCTTCTATACCATCTTTTAAAGAAAGACCTCAAAACATCTTACCACATCAGTTAAGCTTCATCATACAGTTTGGAAAATTGGAGAAAATGAGGCTAACAAAAAATGAATGAGTTGGCCAAAGTCACATAATAGTTAAGTATTAAAGCCAGGAATAACACAGATTTCCTGAATCCAATTCTGTATATTAGCCAACATTCTCTCTCTCTCCTTTAAATTAAAAACAGAAAATAGTTAAGACTCTGAAATCTAAAAATTACAGTGGGTCAACCTGTGTCCCTGGTATTGAATGAGACTATTGATATAACAGGCATCACAGAAATTTGGTGGAACAATAATAATGGGACATGGTAACACCAGAGTACAAAATATATAGGGATGCCAGAGTAGGTTGTGCTGATGAGGGAGTGACACTATATGTGAAAGAAAGCATAAAGTCATATATAGAAAAAATCTTAAATGAATCAAACTGTATCACAAAAGCTCTATGAATAGAAATTCCTTGAATAATAAGAACATAGCAGCAGGAATATACTACTGACCACTTTACCAGGATCCTGATGGTGACTGTGAAATGCCCAGGGAGATTAGAGAAGTTACAAAACAGAAAACCCAATAATACTGGGGTACTGGGTACACCTCACCTCAGGATGCGATGCAGAGATAAAATTTCTAGATAAGATTTATGATTGCTTTTTGGAGCAGCTAGTCCTGAAATCCACAAGGGGAAACCAGTTCTTTATTTATACCTAAGTAGAGCACAGGATCTGATTCAAGAGGTACATATAGCTGAATTGCTAAGTAATAGAAACCATAATGTAATTAAATTTAACACCTTTTACCGGGCAAAATACCAAAGAAATGCAACACAGTAGCATTTAACTTCAAAGAGGGGAACTACACAAAAAATGAGGAAGCTAGTTAAATGGAAATTGAAAGGAACAGTCACAAGTGTGCAATGCCTGCAAGCTAATGCAAACTATTTAAAAACACCATGATGACCAAATTAAATGTATATTCCAAATTAAATAACAACAACAACGAGGACCAAAAAACCGCCAACAACCACAAAATGCTACCATGGCTAAACAACAAAGTAAAAGAGGGGTTAGAGGCAGAGGTGAAAGTAAGCCGGTATGCCCCGGTACGGTGTACTGGTAAGAGCCCGTGCACCGTACCAGCTTTCAGAGAGGGCAATTTAAAGCCCTGGGGTAGCGGCAGCATGGCTACGGCGGGGATTTAAAGGACCCTGGAGCTCCAGCAGCTGCTAACCTCCCCCCCCCACGGGCCCTTTAAATCCCAGCCTGAGCCTTGCTTTCAGCCTGGTTAGAGGTAAAAAGACATAATTTAAAAATCCTAGTAAAGAAAAAAGAAAGGAGCATGAACTCTGGCAAGTCAAGCATAAAAGTATAATAAGAAAAGTCAACAAAAAATTTGAAGAGCAACTAGCAAAAGATGCAAAATCTAAGTTAAACTGGTTTCAGAGTAGCAGCCATGTTAGTCTGTATTTTCAAAAAGAAAAGGAGTACTTGTGGCACCTTAGAGACTAACAAATTTATTAGAGCATAAGCTTTTGTGAGCTACAGCTCCCTTCATCGGATGCATCCGATGAAGGGAGCTGTAGCTCACGAAAGCTTATGCTCAAATACATTTGTTAGTCTCTAAGGTGCCACAAGTACTCCTTTTCTTTTTGCTAAGTTAAACCAATTTTTTCAAGTATAGAAGAAGCAAGAATGCTGCAAAAAAAAAAATTAGTGGGACCACTGGACAATTGAGGGGCTAAAGGAGCACTCGAGGAAGATAAAAATGGTGTGGAGAAGCTAAGTGAATTCTTTGCATTGGTCTTCACTACAGAGGATGTGAGAGAAATTCCCACAATTGAGCCTTTTTTCAGGTGACAGATCTGAGGAACCATCTCAGATTGAGATGTTAGGAGAAGAGGTTTTAAACAAATTGATAAATTAAACAGTAATAAGTAGAGGCCTGCCCGGCTACAAATTTATATCCATGGTTGGGGATATCCGCGGATATAAATTGGTATCTGTGGAACCGCAAGGCTCTCCCAGGAACTGCAGCAGTGAAAGGAGCAGAACGTGGGGCCTCTGCTCCCAGGAGCTAGTGTCCCTCAATGGCAGCTCCTCCCCACTCCTTCCCTCAGCCCTGCCCCATCCCTTCCATGCAACTGTCTGCTTTCCTGTCAGGGGGCATGCGCGCTGCTTGAAAGCAAAAGCTGAGCAGGGACAGCTGCCAGTGAGCCTGGTGCCTGCCACAGTGGGCGGGGCTGGAGGCAGAACAGCTGTGCCGGAGGAGTTGGTAGAGTGGGGCGCTGGCTCCTGGGAGCAGCGGCCCCACATTCTGCTCCTTTCGCCGCTGTGGTTCCCAGGAAAGTCCTGTGGTTCTGCGGATACTGATTTATAGCCACGGATATCCACATCCGCAGGTATACATTTGTAACCATGTAGGGCTCTAGTAATAAGTCACCTGTGCCAGATGGTATTGACCTAAGAGATCTGAAGGAAATCAAATGTGAAATTGCAGAACTACTCACAGTGGTATGTAACCCACTACTTAAATCAGCCTCTGCACCAGATGACTGGAGGACAGCTAACATAATTCAATTTATTTAAAAAGGCTTCAGAGACCATCCTTGCAATTACAGGCTGGTAAACTTAACTTCATTACCAAGCAAACTGGTTGAAAGTATAGTAAACAGAATTATCAGAGACGTAGATAAACAGAATGTCAGAGAAGTGTCCACATAACTTTTGTAAAAGCAAATCATGCCTTTTCCATCTATTAGAATTTTTTGAGGGTGCCAACAAGCACGTGGACAAGGGAGATCCAGTCAATACAGTGCACTTGGACTTGCAGAAAGTCTTTGCCAAGCTGGCATCCCAAAGGCTCCTAGGCAAAGTAAACAGTCATGGAATAAGAGGGAAGATTCTCTCATGGAGCAGTAACTGGCCAAAAGATATGAAACAAAGCGTACAAATAAATGGTTAGTTTTCCACTGTGTAGAGGTAAATAGTGGGGTCACTCAAGGATCTCTACTGGGACCAGTGCTATTCAACATATTCATAAATGATCTGGAAAAAAAGAGGTAAACAGTGAGGAGGCAAAGTTTGCAGATGGTACAGAATTACTCAAGATAGTTAAGTCTTAAGTTGACTGTGAAGAGTTACAAAAGGATCACACAAAATTGGCAACAAAATCGCAGATGAAATTCATTGTTGATAAATGCAAAGTAATGCAATTTGGAAAACATAATGCCAACTATACTTACAAAGTGATGGAGTCTAAATTAGTTCTTACTACTCAGAAAAGAGATCTTAGCATAATCTTGGATTGTTGTCTGAAAACATCTGCTCAATGCGCAGTAGCAGTCAAAAAACCCCAAACCTAACAGAATGTTAGGAATCATTAGGAAAGGGATAGCTAAAAAGAGAGAATATATCATAATGCCACTAACTAAAACTATCACATGCCCATACCTGGAATACTCAGTGCAGTTCTGATCACCCCATCTTAAAAAAGACATATTAGAATTGGAAAAGGTACAGAGAATGGCAACAAATATGACTAAGTGTATGGAATAACTTATATATGAAGAAAAATGTGAAAGATTGGGACTGTTCAGCTTGGAAAAGAGAAGCCTGAGGGGGAGATACGATGGATGTCTATAAAATCATGAATGGTGTGGAGAAAGTGAATAGGGAAATGTTATTTATCTTTTCATATAACAGAAGAAGTAGGGATCACCCAATGAAATTAATACGTCTAAAAGAAACATAAGGAAGTACTTCACACAACACACAGTCAGCCAGTGGAACTCATTGCCAGGGAATGTTGTGACTGCCAAAACTATAACTGAGTTCCAAAAAGAACTGGATAACTTCATGGAGGAGAGGTCCATCAATGGCTATTAGCCAAGATGGTCTGGAACACAACCCCATGCTCTAGTTGTCCCTAAACCTCTGACTATCAGAAGCTGGGACTGGACAACAGGGGATGGATCACTCCATAATTGCCTTCTTCTGTTGATTCCCTCTGAAGCATCTGGCACTGGCCACTGTCAAAGGACAAGATACTGGGCTTGATGGACCATTGGTAGGGCCCTACCAAATTCACAGGCATGAAAAATGTGTCACAGACAGTGAAATCTGGCCTTTTGTGTGCTTATAACCTATAGTATACAGATTTCATGGGGAAGATCAGAGTTTCTCAAATTGGGGTTCTGACCCAAAAAGGAGTTATGAGGGAGGGGTGACCCCAAGGTTATTTTAGGGGATCAGGATATCTCCACCCTTACTTCTGCACTGACTTCAGAGCTGGGCAGCCAGAGAGCGGCAGCTGTTGGCCAGGTGCCCAGGTCTGAAGACAGCACCCCACCAACAGCAGCACAGAAGTAAGGGTGGCAATTCGATACCATGCCACTTTTACTTCTCTGCTGCAGCCTTCAGAGCTGGGTGGCCAGACAGTGGCGGCTGCTGACTCAGGGTCCAGGTCTGCAGGCAGCAGTGCAGAAGTAAGGGTGGCAATACCATACCATGACATCCTTACTTCTGCGCTGCTACTGCCAGTGGTTCTGCCTTCAGAGCTGGGTTCCCGGCCAGCAGCTCTCCAACTGCTTAGCTCTGAAGGCAGCTCTGCCACCAGCAACAGCGCAGAAGTAAGAGTAGCAGTGCCGCAACCACCCTGCCCCCCCTACAATAACCTTGCAGCCCCCCACAACTCCTTTTTGGGTCAGGATTGCTACAATTACAATACTGTGAAATTTCAGATGTAAATAGCTGAAATAATGAAATTTATGATTTTTAAACACCTATGACCGTGAAACTGACCAAAATGGACTGTCAATTTCGTAGGGCCCTAACCATTGGTCTGACCCAGCATGACCATTCTTATATTCTTATTTAGCTAAAGGGGAAAATATTTACCAAATAGGAAATTGTTTGGTTTATTAAATGTGCTTGCTTAGAAAGAGCTTTGTAGTAACTTTTAACTACTGGCAATACACCATTCATACCCCTTAGAGAGAAAGCAAAGCATAAATGCTGTCCTGTAGACAGACTTACTTGCTGGGGATTTCACAGTTTAAGGCAGAGAGCTTTGCGACCTTAGAAACCTCCCCCCTCCACCCTGGTCAGACGGGAGTGGAGCAAGGGTCCCTGCCCAGAGACAAACAACAGTTGTAGGCCTGAGACATGACAGGGTCTCCTGGAGGGGACACAGAGTGGGCCATGAAGGGTGGGAGGGCAGTGGATACAGATTCAGTTACCCAGAAACTGTGACTCTATGCATTGCTCTAAAGTTGCATTCTTTTAAAATATTATTCATTAGAATGGAGTATGGGCCTTTGATTTAACCTGGTGCCATTTCAAGTCCACTGTGGAGTTTAGCATTAAGCATACAGTGACTTTTTATATTATGTTCAGCAATAGATTATAATTTGGATAATGACAGGTTTCAGAGTAGCAGCCGTGTTAGTCTGTATTCGCAAAAAGAAAAGGAGTACTTGTGGCACCTTAGAGACTAACAAATTTATTAGAGCATAAGCTTTCGTGATCTACAGCTCACTTCACGAAAGCTTATGCTCTAATAAATTTGTTAGTCTCTAAGGTGCCACAAGTACTCCTTTTCAATTTGGATAATGATGCTGTTCTGCAAGCAGTTAAGCACTGATTAGCTTGTAACTGAAAGTTTTTAATAATATTTGCCTCATTTCTTTTGTTTCAAGTTTTCGTTTAAAGTATAAATAACCTGTATATTCTCCTTGACCCAATTATTAACTTTATTACAATAAAGCTTAATTGGTTTATAGAGATTAATGTACTGGTTAATTTAAATATTACCAGATATTAATGGTTCTATCAAAAGCCTAAAAAGGCATTTATTACTTTAGAGAGCACAGTCAGTACAATTCATATTTTAAATCTTAAATGAGCCTCGCTGGGGTTCTTACAACTACTGAGTGGCTATAAACACTATTGTTCTCATCTCCACAACCCCATGGGTCCTCCTAAACTTGAATGATAAGAAGACTGAAAGGGGTAATGTTCCTAAAGATTTTTGGAATCCAGCATTAATCAGCGTTAAGAAAAGTAGAAGCTTCTTTGGTAAATAGCAGAGGGCAGCAGAGCCACGAAGTTGTAATTTCAAGGTCTTAAAATCCCAAGATGATCAGAAAATGCAATCAAATAAGTGTGTGCATGCACACACACAGACACACAGACACACACACACACATAGTGTTTTCAGGAATTCACTATACATGTTTCTCTCTATAATGCACAAGACTGACAATGATTTGTGATCTATAAAATAAACTACTTCGCAATCACTTTAAGGCTGTTACAAATGAATCACACAGCTTTGATCACACTGACATCTATTATGTCCCACTATGTACCATAGTCTCTTGTCAACTCTAATTCCCTAGGCATCAGTTGTCCCATAATCAGGTAACATGGGAGACAGAAAAGCAGTACACATTGGAAAAAAGAGGTGCAGCCTGTACCAGAACAGAATATTGCCCCTCAGTGTACAGAATCAGCACTCTGACTGCTTACAGCCTTGAGGAAGACAGAAAGGGGCTGGAGCTATATGTTTCATCCAAGTACAGTCATTTTCAGACAGTTAAAACAGTGACTATTGGGGTTGTCCTCAAATCATGTAACACATATTGGATGGGTCCTTAATTTTCCATGTTTGTTTTAGTATTACAAGGGGGTTGAGGGGTCTTGAAAATCACTAACAAATATGTAAAAACAAAAGGAGTACTTGTATTATGTAATTTATGGACAGCCCCTTACAGGAGTTTTCATATATGCTGGTTGAAAGAATGGACAGAATAGAGTCCAATCAGATGATAAGCAGTGATAGCAGGTACTTGCATGGGAATGTAGCAACTTGCAAGGAACTCGGAAGGAGCAGCACTAGTTGCATGATGGAAAAGTATGGGGAAAGCACCAGGAAGTCAATCTGTGTGCTCATGGCTGGCATGCTAATTGCACTTCCAGAAAATCTGAAACCAGTTCTCTTAATAAGGAGACAGTTTAGTTTTAGAAGCATGGATTTCTCTCATGTTATTACCCAGCACGCAGTACACAAAACATGGAAAAACAGTAAACTGGAACAACAGTGTCTGAATATGAGAGATGAAGGAATAACCAACAAAAGGAAACAGACATGCCCTTGACCATTCTACCCATGTATAGCCAATAAGTTGATTTTATCATTTAATTGTGTTATTGTTGTAGTTAACTCAAGTTATTTCATAGGTAATCAATGTGTGATGACTTGATAAGATTATAGGAGTAGAAGACTGACAAATATTAAGGAGTGACAAGTGTGTATTAAGGATATAAGTAGGGTAAGGCAGTAATGCAAGACCTACAGGTTGAGGCCTGTAAGATTTTAGCTTAGCCACACTAGGCCACAGTCTTAAGAGGACTTCACATGAGTGGGTGTCCTAAGACTGACCCTATCCCAATAAAAGCACAAGATTACTATCAAAGATATGCCAATAGTATGCTATGGAAAAAACAGACCATAGTAGATCACAAGACCCTGATTGTAACATCATGGAAAGTTCTGTTCTGACTGCAGGTTACCCTAGAAACAGATTGATGTAAATGTGAATAAGATTCTAATAAAGAAAACGGGGAACTAAGAGAACAACCAAGGGAAGGTGAGGAACTCAAAAATTTTTGGGGTGTGGAAGTACAGATAAGGAAAAAAAATGTTGGAACCCTCATGTGTCTGAATAAGGTGCTAGGCATAGTCAGAACAACAATATAAACAAAGTTCCCTGATTGGGTAAATGTGAGAAGACCCCAAGGGAAGACCCCAGCAGGAACCACCACTCTATAGATGACCACCTGTTGAGAGATCCACCAGACTTTATAATATCTTTGGGGATTTGAATATGACCATGGCCATTGCTTGGGCTCTCTCAGGTTGTGTAGATGTGTATGTGAGTGCAATGTATATCTATAAATTATAATACAAACAAGACTGTTTACTTGTAACTGTGCTTGTGCTCTCTGTATTCATTCTTTGTGTGCTCCTAAGAGTCTCCCAATCTAAGAGAATCACAGAGGGTAACTTTCACCCTGTTGATCTGAAAAAATGTGGCATCAAACTCACAATGAGGTAACAGAACTATCAATAAATTCAATTTAAAATAAAAGCTAGACATGTTTAATGTTATCTGATTAAAATATGACCATATAGATCATTGTTGAAACCACTGTTATATATTTGCAACAAATCTTGTACAAAAAGTGGCATGTAAGATAGCTATGGAAAGGTTATGATTTGCTTAATATGATTATGCTATTTGGATGAATGTATCATTTTTGTATATGAAGTTATGAGTATAGGGTCTATACCTGTATTTTAAATGTTTGCTCCTGGGGTAATGCCCCTAAGGTATTTAGCCTAAACATCCTGAAGGAACTATTCAAGTAGAATGGCACATTAGAGAAAACTTAACTTACAATGGAAAATGCCTATCTACTCTTAATGGACTTTCCTACTGTTAAATTATGCATGGACATGTGACTTGTGACTCCAAACCCCATGTGACTCCAAACCCCATCTTGTCACCTGTAATTTTTCACTAGCTTGTGCTGAGGGCTTTGTTTGAAAAAATGGGTTTCCCTCTACATGGGAGAAGCTGTAAAAGGCCCTGGAAACACCTCCATTTTGCCTCTTTCCTGCTCAAACCTCTGGACTATGGACTTATACACTAATGGGAGCATTCTAACCAGAATGCATCCCCGTATTCACACCCTACACACTATTGTAATAATCTTTATACAAAATATGTCTTGTAAGATATCATCTGAAAACTCACAATTTGCTGATCAATATCATCCTGACAAAATATGTTTGGCAACATTGTGTGTGAAGTTATAAGATTCTACTCTATGGCCTTATTAACACACATTCCAAATTGAGGTTGGCAAACAAGTGAGTCTCAAAAAAAAAAATTGTTTTGTGCTTACTTTGCATTTAAGCAGTAAACAAAGTCATCAAGCAGGAAAGGAAACAAAGGAAGCTCAAACAGGTAAGAAAAAAGCACTAGGGAACCTCCTTCCACACAGACTGGAAATGTTTTCTTCAAGACAGGATCTGAAACCATAAAAAGGAAGGACGAATACCCCAAGGGACCTCTAACACTCTGCCCATCACATTCACTGGACCTGAAGTAAAAAAGGAAGCCTTCATTAGACTTTGGGAGAAGGGGCCCTAACCTAAGAAATTTGGTCAGTAAGACTGCTGAAAGCATGTGATGAGAAAACTTTGCTTTGAATTTAACAGAGTTTGCTAAGTTAGGCACCAGTTTCATTTTATCTTTATTTTTCTTGTAACTATTTCTGATTTTTATGCCTCATTACTCATACTCACTAAAATCTCTCTCTTTGTAGTTAATAAACTTATTTTATTGTTTTATCTAATCCAGTGTGTTTAAACTGAAGTGTCTACAAATGCTATTTGTGGTGGCAAGTTGTGTGCCTATTATTCCCTTAAAGGAATAATGGATTTAATATAATTTGTACTATCTAGGAGAGGTCTGGCCAGTACAGGACATACATTTCTAGGGGGAAATATAAGACTGAGGGTGTGTTAGAGTCACCCAGCAGTATAACCAAGGCTGGTGAGAGCCAGAGTGTAACTCAAGTGTGGCTGGCAGGCTGCAGTTGCACACAGGCACTCGGTGTGGCTTGTATGCTGGAAAGTTGGTTGTGAGCAGCCCAGGTGGGAACTCCTTCATCAAGGCTTCATAAGGCACCCAAGGTTGCAGGGCAAGGGTAACACTGCTGCTCATTAGACTGGGTTGTCCCTGGTATGCCACAGATGCAGTGTCTCCATTCCGGCACAAGGCACTGCAACTGACACCCAGCTGCACTAATGGGGATAAATAAAATGACACTGAACTGTGCTCTGATAGTGAAAATACAAAACACAGTACAGAACATACTTCCTAAATTTCCTATACCCAAAATAGAGCTTATACCTCATAGTTGAAACAGCTTGCCCATGTATTTAATTAAGTTATTTATTGTGACTGATGAAGGGAGATTTTTATCTTGGTACACCTCTTGCACATACCTTTGAGGGGGCCTAGGGGAGGTGATAGTGTTTTCAATCTCAGTTTCTTGCAGGGCTACCTTTTCACCTAAATGCAAACCAGAATCCACACCTCCATGTATTCTGGATTGCAGCATTACATTAATGTAGTATGTGCCACCCTGCAAACAACCTCATTTGGCCATATCATACCTAACCACTAGGATTTGTGAGAGGATGTCCCTTTCCTTCAGAAAATGAATATATTTTTCCTAGCCCTCAATAGCTAGAGAACTGAGCACCTCACTAAGTTGTTTCTCCATGTTGCCTAACATTTCCCACTAGTTCTTAGAACATCTTTCATTTGCTCTGTTTACTGGATGTATTTCATGTACGGCATATGTATGTATGGCATAATAACATGAGAGGACTCCATGTTTCTGAAAGTAAAATGGCATTTCACTAAGAGATCTATTACAGAGACACTACAACTACAGTTAGGATTCTAGGCATGAACACACAATCTGGTTTTCGGGTGCCTCGTGAACACTTTTCCCTCCTGTAACCTGTGTTCTTCCCTTTACGCTAGTTGCTACAGATGGGGCCTTAAAAAAAAAAAGACCAGAAGCTAGCTCTTTTTTTGTCTCTTGGTATTTGCATACAATCTGAGAACAGTAGGAAGACATCTACCTGCCACAGACATGAGCAATCCCTGTCCTGTTTATTCCATCACTTCAGCTGAAGCACCATTCTGTAAACCAATGACAAATTATGCTTCATGAAATTAACAAGAGGTGAACTGATACTGTTGAGAGAAGCAACACCACTGTGTCTCAGGGAGCGTTTGTCTTACACTTTGCAAATCCCAAATCCAGAGCAGAAGCACAATCCGTATGATACCACCTTTCAGCAATTACCACCACCTATGGTCTCCTTATTGAAGGGGAGACTGAAGTGGAACAGAGAGTTTATTCCTTCAACAGTGATGGCCTGTATCTTGTCAAGAAACTAGGAACCCCCAAGTGGTTGCTTGTGTCTAAGGTGAGCCAGGGTTTCATGGTTGTTTGGATTGGAAGGATATGGTCATGGTCTGGAAATGTACTATGGGGTTGGTCCTGTACCATTCGCAATTTTGTCATTAACTATTGCAGAGACATAATCAAGCCTTATATCTCCAGTGAACACCATTACAATTTTATCAGAAGAATTGCAAGCTGGGCAACAGGAATCTACAAGCAGGAACTAAGATATGACCCTACATTTAATTATTTAGATGATTTGCATAAATAGCTGTATGATACTCTGCAATGACATGACACTCCTTCACAATTAAAAAAAGTCAAAGCCATGTACTCTACTTTCAGTTGGAAAACATATGCTTATATAACAGCTTTCCTTCCCAATGGCACCAAAGATGCAAAACAGCACAGCTGGTATCACAATTAGACATTCCCCAATATTTACAGATGTGCAAGCAGGCTGAGTTTACTGGGGAATCCTCTTGCCTCCTTCAAGTGAAAAGACATCAGTTCCCCATCACCTTAATTCAGCCTTCTTGTCTGGGATTTATCACTAGAGAGTTCACCACTAATTAAACAATTGCAATTGATTTCTAGCCAGAGAATAGAAAATATCAAAGAGAAAACAACAACTTCCTAAACTGATAACATGTAATAAGCATTTCTGAGGTCAATTTTTGTATAGTGCATGTTTTTGAACATCTATTTTGAACTGCTCAAAATAAAAAGACCAGTATTACTTTGCTATTCAAATTCCATTGAGTATAACTTTAAAAGGCACAAGAGGAACTCACCTTGTTTTCTGCCCTTTCCTCAGATTTCTAAATAAAACAGTGTATCTATACACTTTTAAAAGGGAACTACATTGTTTTTGCTCTCCACAGGTTGGGCCCTCATGCCAATAAAGTACAATGTTAAAAAAAAATGAAATAATTCACTAATTTTCACCTAATATCTCCCATTTATATATGACTTTTCATCCAAGGATCTCAAAGGCCTTTACATACATTATCTAATTAAGGCCTTGTGAAGGTGTCATTACTGAAAAGGAGACTAAAATGGGGTAGAGAGTTAATTCCCTTGACAGTGATGACCTATGGTAAAAGGACATACATCTTTGGTGCATAATGTGGCAATTAACAGTGCAAAGCAGCACTGCTAAATGGTTTAGAGACAGAAGTTTGAAGTAATGTTATCAGCTGAAACTGTAGCGAAATTACTCAATTTAGAATATCATGCCATGGAACTTTAATGGCCACAAGTAGTTAGGACCTTAGTTTTACATCTCATTGGTAAAACAGCATCTTCAGAAGCACACAGACATCCTGAGACATTTCAATATTTATTTCACTCTTTTAACCCATCTATAAGTCACCTATTACAAAGTTTTAAGTGCTGTATAACAAAACCAAAAGTACAAAACAATAGTATCAATAAAAAAATCCAACCAACCTCTACAGATAAGCAAAGAGAAAAAATGGAAACTGATACTGCAGAATACCTCCCAGTGATAAGAGAAATTATTCCTCAATTGGAACAATGGTGGAGAGAAGAAGTAGTAGGTTTTGTACGACAGAAGGTCAAGGATACACCACTCAAAATGCTTCCTTTGTACTACAACATTTTAAATCAAACTCTTATAATGGGTTTCTTTTAAGAAATCCCTACTGGTGGCATCACTTAGGTTTCTATTACCTGATTCTGATCTGGCATCAGCTGAAGTCTGTAAACATTAATGGAGCTGAGATTATGCTCATAGGTAGCACTAAAGCCCATCCACTCTCTGATCTCTGGTGAGGTCAGAATTCTAATGGAACTTTTTGCAGAGCCCTCTTTATGAGACCTAGGAACAAGCACCAAGATGCTGTTTCTACAAACACTTACATAACTTATGCACCTGAATACTTCTGTTGAACTCAATGGGGCTAGACAGATACATAAATGTATTCATGTTATTAAGTGAATGCAGGATCGGCCCTAATTGTGTCATGTTTAGTTTGATCTTTCAAACAGCTGCCCCTTTTACTAGTAACATGGCTGTTGAGATAGATGTCAACTACATGAAGCTGCTCTCTTTATTTTCATTTGGCTTTAAAACATATAAAGTCTTAGCTTTTTTTTTTTTGCTTTAGGGAATTTGTGGTTGAATTAAGTCTTAAAATTATATTGATGGAAAAGTTTTTGTTATTTTTTTAAAGAAATTCTCAGAGTACCACATCAACACAATTTGAACTAATTTCTTTTGCAACATGAGATATGTATTTTTCACTACACTACACAATATTAATTACACTTATTGGAAATTTACACTGATAAATTATCTAGAAGAAGCCCCATTGTCAGCTGAATGCAAATGATGTGTATTAGATGGGCCTAAACCAAAATCCTTGATTCAAAGCACCCTGAACTTTATAGAAGCAGTTGAATTCTGGATGAGAATTTTGCAATGAAACCATCTCAACTGTTCACCAGGACATTGAGGAAGTATATCCTCAAGGATAAGTATCCTTATCAGAAAATAGGCTAGAACATCATGGGGCTTCAGTCCACGGATCTTACGAATTGCAACAATTGCCTTGGTATATTCTCCAGCTGAATATTGTGTGCCAGTGTAGTCTCACTGCAGTCACACTAAACTCCTTGACACTCAACTAAAAAATGCTCTGTGCATAGTGTCAGGGATGCTCAAATAGACTCCAGTCGACTGGCTCAGGGGTCTATCGCACATCCAGCCTCCACATATAAGAAGAGCTGCTCAGACATCTCACTTGCTTAATCATATCAATGCAAATGTGAAGATCCCACTCACAGGCACCGACCTTTTTCTTTCTGGGTGGGTGCTCCACCCCTGCTCCACCCCGAGGCCACTCCACCCCTTCCCCCAAGACCCCACCCTCATTATGCCTCTTCATGCCCTCTCCCCACATGTGCTCCGCTTCTTCCTGCCCTCATTCCACCACTCCCCTGCTCACTGCCGAACAGCTGATCAGTGGTTGCTGGTGGGTGCTGAGCACCCACTATTCTTTTTCCATGGATGCACCAGCCCTGGAGCACCCATGTAGTCAGCTCCTATGATTCTGTTGCACTGTAGGCCTGAGACCTGATGAACACCCTGTGACGTTGCACTCCATATGTTTATGGAAATATGCTTATGAGCGTAAATATAATGTAACTGGAATATACTTAAAGCAAAAGGTCTCTTGTAAGGTATCATTACAAAACTTACGATCTACTGAATGTGTTCATCCTATTTGTATGAATGTCTCATTCTTGTATCTAAAACTGGAAATATGAAGTTAACTCTGATCATAATGGTCCCTTCTGACCTAAATATCTATGAGTCTATGAGTCATATTGTAATTATGCAAAGTGTAGGCCATTAATAGTGGTTTAGAATCTTGACGACACCCATTGACTAGGACAATTGGCTGTAGATGGTACATTTACCTGCAAGCCTTCTTGTGGACATGGAGGCCAGCCTGTGGGTAATGCAGAATGAGGTCTTACAGTGGCATGTGACCATGTCACCTGATACTGGAATCCATCTTAAACCTGGTGCTTTTCCATTTAGAGGGAGGGGTGGAAACAAAGGATTCCTGCCTTTGGCCAAAGCTATAAAAGGAGGTAGAACAGAAAAAAAGGGGTAGCAATCATGAGAAATTCCCTACTTACCATCTGAGCTGGAACTAACAAGAATTGTACCAGAGGAAAGGATTGGGCCCAGACTAAGAAGGTGTCTAGTCTGTGAAAGAAGCTTATTGGCATATCTCTGAGGGTTAGATTTACCTGTATTCAGTTTCTTAATGTATTAGACTTAGACTTGCATGTTTTTGCTTTATTTTACTTGGTGACTTACTTTGTTATGTCTGTTATTACTTTGAACCATTTAAATCCTACATTTTATTCTTAATAAAATCACTTTCGTTTATTATTGAACACAGAGTAAGTGATTAATACCTGGGGGAGCAAACAGCTGTGTATTTCTCTCTATCAGTTTTATAGAGGGCAGACAATTTATGAGTTTACTGTATATACTCTTTATACAGAGTAATATGGATTTATTTGGGGTTTGGATACCAGTGGGAGATGGGTGTCTGGAGATAGGAGTACCTGCTGAATGGCGTTCAATTAAAGTCTGCAGCTTTGGGTACATGGTTCAGACCCTGGGTCTGTGTTGCAGCAGGCTAGCATGTCTGGCTTAACAAGAGTTAAGTTTGGGGTTCTGGACCCCCAAACTGACAGGGAAAACAGGCTCAGAGGTAGTTTCAGCACAGACGTGACAGTTCCAATGGGGTACCTGTGACAGAACCCATCACACACACTCTCCCCTTCCCCGCCCCCCAATATTAAAGCAGTCTTGGGTGAAACTCAGGGAGTTCACCACTAAAATTGAAAGAAACAATGTTCTGCTATTTATAAAACACCTCTACCTCAGGAATGTCCCTAACAAGAGTTATAACCACCCAGGTTTTAAAGGAGAGACACCCAGTGTCTGGGAAATTAGGGAGGATACAGAAAGAGACTAAACAAATGGTAAAATAAGCTCTGACCAGCATTTTATGCTGACTATCTGCACAAATAGAGAAGGTCACAATTAAGTTACAATTTGGGCATGAACGATAAAATATAAAGAACTTGGGCAGGAAGGAGGACACATAGATGCTGGTGTGTAATTGGTTAATTTTTTTTTTATTTAGGAGTGTGGGATAATGTGATAGGTTTAGTAATTTGAAGGAGGGAGCTAGTTTTACCTATATCATGTAAATGAAAAACAATGCTCTTTGGGAACCATTTCCAGACTTCAGTTCAACATCAAGCTGCTGGAACTCTGACCCCTCTGCAAGACCATGACGTGCAGAGACATCGCCGGGTACCAGATGAATGAATCCTGACTGGCCATTGGGTGAATTCTGTCTGTATCTTGGGAGTGGTGAGCATAAGAGATTTGCTTGGTATACGTATTCTGTGTGTGTTGCTAATAAGTAGATGTTTAGAGCACAATTGTGTAAGGCTCTTTCACTTGGAAAAGGTTCCACAGACCCATAGAGCCCTGAGCCCCCAGGGAAAGGGCGGGCACTTAAATGGACCAGGTTTCTTCCTGAGCCCCGTGGATAAAGAAAAGGTGTCTAACACCTTGAGCCCTGGGAAGAGAAAGGGTGGGGGTGCCTAAATTGACAGGATCACGCCTTGAGCTCTCAGTAGGATATAGGCAGGGTGCCTTAAATGGAGTGGGTAACAGCACGATGACCTTCAAAACCTGCCAAAGACAAAAATTAAAATCCCACAACCCTCTATGGAACCACATCAAGACCCTTACACCCAGCTTACACGCTGAGGCTCAATGGAGAGTCACATGGACTGTTTCGACTGCTCAAAACAAGCAGCTCATCGTTGATCCTGCCAAGGAACCACCGGGTTTTGATTTATGTAGGAAAGACTGGTGCAGATTGAATTGCATTAGGACATCTCATGGGAGATGTGTGCAAACCCTCTTTAAATGGAAATGAGCAAACACCTGTATGTGACTGTGGTCACCAGGCACAAATGACGGAACACATAATATCTGAGTGTCTCCTTCGTTCTTCAGCCGGAAGCCTGAAGGACATTCACCAGCTCACTGTTGCAGCCATGTGCTGACTATCAAATCTACTTATAAATTTGTAGTCATTGCTACGTACCCAAGACACATGAAAGAAGAACTAGGGCTTTGTACTGGTATAAACCATATGGAACCATCAACATTCCTCTTCCCACCCCCTTTTTTTGCTAGAAATTCAAATTTGACATACTTTCTAACCACTTATAGAGTTGGTTGAAAAATAGGGAAAAAATCACTGAAATAATTTTTGCCAAAAATTTAAATAATTTCAACCAGCTCCAGTAAATATAAGAATTAATATAGTACTTCTATTTGATTGGCTATACTCTAATATTAAAAGCATCATCATCACCACAGCCTTCATTATAAATAGGAAGGCTTTTACTCTTCTAATCTAAACCACCTATTGTTCCTGTTGATGGTAGCAACAGAAGCTGGTGCTAAAAGAGTATTCAACAATTCAGTGATATAGATGGAGATTAATAAGTGTTAAAACAGTCTGGGTTTTTTAGCCTTAATTGTGCTTGTCCCACAATAAAAGGGTAAAACAGACAGGATGAAATTGTAGTCCTGTGTGCCTGTTAGAAAGAGTTATTGTTTTTGTAACATGGAATGAATTCACAAATACATCCTTTTGCTTGGTTGCAGACTGTGGGCGATGTGGGCTAAGCTGAGTTTGTACATATACATTCATATGTGACTAAAGAAATGAGCTAAATACGTTGAGGTAATCTTGTGGTTTTCTAGTGCGGGACTCTCTGTTTTATTACTGTTTTAATTTGCATCTCTTTCAGCATGAAGTATTATCACAGGATTTAGTATGATCTGTCAAAACATTGAGTTAATTTTGCTGCCAACAACTCCAAGCTGCTCTTTAATAGGAATATGCTTTGTTTTCTTACAAAAACAGAGTTCTGCCACGTTATATAATTACAGCAAAGTCGAAGTCTCTAATAGAAGCAGATGTATTCTGCCGGTACAATGGGTGCACAATTTTAACCAGGGCTGATAAACTAGCAGTTCTAATGTTCAAAATACTTCCTCCTCCATGAGTTAGTGGAGTGTGGGGGGGGGAGGAGTGGGAAAGAGGGGAGGGGATAACCTTGAACTGACTTCAGGGGATGTCATGCTGTCCCTGGAAGTTCGGACATGAGATTGCATGGGTCAAGGTTCCTTCCCCACTCTGAACTCTGGGGTATAGATGTGGGGACCTGCATGAAAGACCCCCTAAGCTTATTCTTACTAGCTTAGGTTAAAAACTTCCTCAAGGTACAAATTTTGCCTTGTCCTTGAACCGTATGCTGCCACCACCAAGCATTTTTAAACAAAGAACAGGGAAAGAGCCCACTTGGAGATGTCTTCCCCCAAAATATCCCCCCAAGCCCTACAACCCTTTCCTGGGGAAGGCTTGATCAGAATCCTCACTAATTTGTACAGATGAACACAGACCCAAACCCTTGGATCTTAAGAACAATAAAAAATCAATCAGGTTCTTAAAAGAAGAATTTTAATTAAAGAAAAGGTAAAAGAATCACCTCTGTAAAATCAGTATGGTAAATACCTTACAGCGTAATCAGATTGAAAACAAAGAGAATCCCTCTAGGCAAAACTTTAAGTTACAAAAGACACAAAAAGAGGAATATACATTCCATCCAGGACAGCTTATTTTACCAGCCATTACAAAAAAAGAAAATCTTAATGCATTTTCTCGCTAGATTACTTACTAACTTTACAGGAGTTGTAAAGCTGCATTCCTGATCTGTTCTCAGAAAAACCATCAAACAGACCCTTTGTTTTCCCCACCTCCAGATTTGAAAGAATCTTGTCCCACTATTGGCCATTTTGGGTCAGGTGCCAGCGTGGTTACCTTAGCTTCTTAACTCTTTACAGGAGGGATTTTGTGCTACCTTTAGCAGTATGTTTATGACCCACTGCCCAAATCAGGTAAAAGGGTTTTGCCTCTGGCCAGGAGGGATTATATAGCACTGTATACAGAAAGGTGGTTACCTTTCCCTTTATAGTTATGACAGCATGTGTAATAATAAGGGTGCTATTTCCACCTCCCTCAGGCCTGGTGTCTTTCCATTGGTTGGAGGTGGCCGACTGGCTTAGTCAATTGGCTCTCATGTCCCCCTGCTTATTCAAGTTGTCCCTGGCTTTTCAAAAGGTCTTTGCTGTTGCTAGCTGCTCTCCTTTCCCCTTAGTTGTAGGATAGGAGCTATGTTTTTTTAGTCTGCTGCAGTTCTGATCACTAGGCTGTTTTGGGATTAGGAAGGAAGTTTTCTCCTTGGATCAAATCAGCAGAAATCTAGTGGAGTTTTTCGTCTTCTTCACAGCATCACATGGAGGTGCAGTTAGGTTTTACACAATAGAACTTGAAAGGTTAACATTAGGAAAGGTAAAACTGTTTAGCTTGTTAAAATGTATGACTAGTGTCCAGTTCAGATACAGGCTAAATGGGACAGTTCCCAGAGGTAAATAGGACCCAGAATGTCACAGGTGGTCCGTCTGCCTATCGGAGAAGGGGAAACCTGAACACTCTGCAGACTAAGGTCTCCCTTTAGAAACCTCTATCCCCACACATGGGGTGCAGCAGAGGTGATTCAGTAGTGAGCTGAGTGTGTGGTACGACAAGGAGGGTCTACCCCAAGTTCATTATATGGTGGGAGTCCTTTAACGCCACACTGGACCCAGTTAAATGTTTAGCATGTGAGAGGGGAAGAAGGGCATATAGCCCTCCTCCTCAGTGTAACATTAATAATGTTGCATCCTGCCACTTAAACCCATCCCATGTGACTGTTGTTCATTCGCCTGCATGTCCTGATCAATGTTTTTAAAAGGAGGTAATTTTAATTATGTTTACTTTACAGATTGGGAAACTGAGGCACGGAGCGGGGAAGTTGCTTATCTACCATCATACAGCAGATCGTAAGCAGAACTGGGAGGAGAACCATGTCTCCCAGTTTTAATTCCAGTATTTTCTCCCCTGGATTCCACAGCCTCCCTCAAGCATATACACCCAAATAGAAAAAAATAAAAAGCAAAATGCTCAGGCAGATTCATGGTCACAGCCAATAGGACAAGATGCCTAGTTAAGCAAAAATCATCCTTCTGTACCCACGTGATCAGGAAAGAAGAAAGAGTGTAGGCTCCAAACTGATCCATTAAAACAGAGAGAGAGAGAGAATTTATGTCATTATGTGGGTTTGTAGGTTTGCAAATAATTTGTGACAATTATATTAGATAATGATTTCCCAACATGCACCTTAACTATATAAGTCAATGCTAACTGTTCTTACATTTGACACCAATTTTAATGAGGTATTCAAGGAGACTGGATACCTGTGTCTAGTATCCTATATATTTGCTATCAAGAGATATTTCCCTTAAAGAAAATCCTGTACAACAGAACATGGATGAAATCAACAGGGTTCTATAAAAAAATATAATGGAGGTTCCATAACCGTTCAAAAAACCCTATTCAATTCAAACAGAATAAAATCCTTTCTATACAGTTTTGAAATCATCCTGCATAATTCTATAGTGGAGATCATTTTCTATTAACCTTTAAAGGGTTGTTAAAAAGGTCTGTGGAAAGTTTGTCAAATTCTATTACATTCTTACAGGACTTTTCCATAAAGGATTGCTACTCCCCTTGGCAGACTCCCTTCTGCTCTTGCATTTCCCTCCCCGCCTGCCCCGCCCTTAAAAAAGGGATGTCAGGCACATAATTCATTCTCATATTAAACCTTCAGTTAAAGTAATGCACTCTGGGTTATTACTTGCTTTTTCCATGTGTCACTGAATTCATTGTTTTTTGTCAGCTGTCAACATTTCTGTTTTCCTTTCTGTATTGTGATATGAGCTACTATTACAAGTCACTGTGGAAGGCAAGGTCCTATAACCACAATGACTTCATTTCTTAACTGCCCAATGGCTTGTTCTCCTGAATAAGCTTGGTACTATAACCTTCATTTTCTTCTGTTTGCTTAGTGAAAATTTATTCAGAGTAAATATGCCCTCCAGGGATTGATTGATATTTCCAAACTTATTAGATCTTGTACAGATATTGATCCCAATCCTCCTCTCATTGGAACTCAGTTCATTCATTGACCTCAGCATGCAGCAGGATCAGGCTCTTAAAATCCTCTGTGTTGGCTAAAAGTAAAATTTCTAAATTTCCTGTTTATTAGAGCTCGTCAGATGCTTTAACCAAGAGTTTCTAATATTTTTTATTCCAGTAAATATTATTAGTATAGTGGAGAATAACTTTTTCACTTGGGAATCTTATAAAGTTGGTTAGATTAATGAGTCAATAACAGCATGAAAATAACAAAATTTTATTTCCCAGAAAGATCAGGAGCAATCTAGTCAACTAGGAGCACGAAATTAGCAGGCTAGGAGCAATATTGGCTAAATTTACAATTATATTCTACAGACTAAAATCAAATATAACATAAAGAAAACTGCCTTAAGCAACCAAAAATCAACCATCAGCAAAACTTGCAAAAAGTATCTTTTAATCATACCATACAGCTTAGGAGAGTCTAGAGACTGCTTGCACAAATATATTGATTCATGCACATATGGCCTAAAAATACTTCAGTGCTCCCATCTGGTAGGTATTACAGGGATGGAGGGGGTGATGGGGTGTATCAGACCTGCACTGGTACACCAGAGGTTCACCCTTCTCTCTTAGCCAAGGAGGCCACACACCCCTGACTTGCTGTGCATGTTCCATCTGGAAGCAGGCTATAAATGCCAGCAGAGCAGCTCAGTCTGGGCTGACCGGTGGCAAGGAAAGAGGTGCATCATTAGCTTCTGAGGGAGGACCACCTGCACTCCAAGACGCAGAGGCCAGCCAGTCGGAGATGGGCCCCAACACACTGGCATGGGATGGCATGCAGAGTGAAGAGACTGGAGAATCCCAGAGATGGACAATCCCAGAGACTTGGGTAGGAAGTAACCCAGGGAGCTTTTACGGGGAAACGGTCACAGAACTGGAGCAAGGCTTGGAGTATTTCGGCTGGAGCCCCTCCAAGCTGGTGGCGGGCAATCCTGCCACTGATAGGGCCCTGGGTTGGGACCTGGTGGAGAGGGTGGATCCGGGTCCCCCTATCCCAGCCACCACCCATCCTGGGGTGGTGACACCACTGACTAGTATTACAGACTCTGGCCACTAGGCCACACTGTCCTGAGCATGAGCGCTATACTATTGACTCAGGCTGTTGGGCCACACTGCCCTGACAGTAGGGGGTATAGCATCGGGGTGGGGGAGGGATAGCTCAGTGGTTTGAGCATTGGCCTGCTAAACCCAGGGTTGTGAGTTCAATCCTTGAGGGGGCCATTTAGGGATCTGGGTCAGAATTGGGGATTGGTCCTGCTTAGAGCAGGGAGTTGGACTAGATGACCTCCTGAGGTCCCTTCCGACCCTGATATTCTATGATTCTATGACTGTAGCCATTGGGATGCACTGCCCTGAGAACAAGGACTGTATTACTGACTGTGGCCTCTGGACCACACTGCCCTGTCAGCAGGGGTCGTAGTACTGATGTTGGCCACTAGGCCAGACTGCCCTGATAATGGGGGCTGTATCATTGACTCCAGCCGTCAGGCTGTACTGCCCTGATCATAAGGTTGTCAGACTAAGGCCACAGGACCACGCAGCCCCAAGACCGGGGGCAGCCCTACAGATGCAACCGCGGGGCCAGAACACCCCCAGCCCCCCAAAGGGTGATGAGTGTATCAGTCCTAAATCACGGGGGAAGAAGAGTTCTAAATATTCTTCATGTGCTGGCTTTTGCTTCCCACAGTTCCCATAGGCCAGGAACGGTGAACTGTGGCCACTGGGAGCTGCGGGGGGCCGTGCCTACGGACAGTCAACGTGAACAAAATGTCTCACTGCCCGCCAGCGGATTACCCTGATGGGCCACGTGCTGAAGGTTGCCGACCCCTGAGCTAGATGCTTAAATCCAGAATGCAACAGAAGCCTTCCTCTGCTTGGGTTTATCATCTGTAAGCCCTCTCTTGGGGTTAAGTGTCTATACCATTTTAATGTTGGCAAGGAGGAGTACTTCTCTTATAACTTTTACCCCAGTGGTTCGGATACTCACCTAAGATGTGGGAGATCCCTGGCTCAAGTGCTCCCTCTATGTGAGGGGGAGAAGGGATTTGAATGGGGATCTGCAACAGTTTTAGGATATTCAGATGTGGGGCTTCCTCTGGCTCTCCTGTTGAAACTGTTCCACTTTGGATCAATATTTTTTTTAAAGTCATTGGAGCAAGGGGATGAGATTCTAGGTCTTCAACCTCCTAAGTGAGTGCTCCAACCACTAGTATACAGAGTCAATCAGTGTCTTCCATCTTCCTCCCTGCCATAATTCTTTCATGATTTACCCACCATGGAACAGTTGCAATGTCAGACCAGAAAGAAAAACAGAGCAAGCAAGCAAGCAGGAGAATGACTCTGGCTGGTGGTTAGAACACTCACCTCGGAGGTAAATGACCCAGGACCAGTCTCTGCACCACTGACTTTTAAAAAAATGATTTAGCTAAAGTGGAATAGCTCGAAAAGGAGAGACTGAGAAAGCCCACATTAGACTATCCCATTGGGAAGTAGAAGATCCCTGTTCAAATCCTTTCTCCACCTCATGTGGTGTGAGAACCCTAACCACTTCATCTCAAGTGAGTATACTAGTTATGAGGGAGATTCTTTGCTGCCATTTTGTTTAAGCTCATGTATAGGGGACCAATCCAGTAGGCAAGCTCTGACCTTGCTTATCTCATGGGTCCCCACAAGTGACTCTGGTGGAGGAATGCCTATTTTCCCCTGGCTCATGAATCACTCTGGGGCTTAAGTGTCCAGGCACCTGGTCCTGGGGCAGCACAGCAAATGCTCAGAGGCAGAAACATAGGTGCCTAGAGAGCTTTTACTGCAAACATTTAGCTGTTGGGTGGTTTTAGGCACCTACTGAGTTTGGAGGCAGCTGCGTAGCAGCAGTGTGAATCCCAGTGGGGACTGATTCTGGGATTAGGTGCCTGAAAAGGCAGTTAGGCACTTAAATCCTTTTGTGAATTTGCCCCATATGCCTTCATGATACAGCATCACCACCTTAGAAAGATACACCTGCTAGCTCCTGCTGCATTGCTTCTTCATCCAAATAGCATTTTTAAAGTTAAGGGGAAAAAAAACAACAACTGTGGTTTCCCTTCTAACTCTGAAAGGATTTTTCAGTCTCTTATACCTGTGTTATTTTTTACTTTTTGCCTCTCCATGCCAAACCAAAAAAGGTACAAATCCCCAATGAGAACAATTTCCTGCCTAGCCCCATTGAAAAAAAAAAGGAGAGTGTACAGAATTTATTTACAACAATTCGCACCCCCGGCCTCCCCAAGACCCATTACTCAAAAAGTTGCTAAAGGGTTTTTTCTTCAAGCAATCCAGAAACAAATTCACAGAATGTATTTCCACAGAGACCAAATACTGAAAAAAAGTGGATTTTTTGGAAAGGTACAACCACACTAATATGGGAGGTACTATTATAGTACCACCTAGAGACCCTCATTAGGGATCAGAGACCTCTTGTGGTAGATACCACACAGATATGTAGAAGAGAGATGTTTCCTGCCCCAAACGTCTTACAGTCTAGATTAACTTTCATACTTATTAACAGGTGACCTGTATACAAATATTGACTTTCACACATTATCTACCAATCTGGATACTTCCAGGTAAGAAATGAGAGAGATATGTACTACGAATAATGAAGGATATAACAAGCACCAGTCAGGAATTTCTATTACACTTCAACTTACCCTAAAATTTACAATGAAGTGGGTGGGCACTCATGAAATTAAATGGAAACAAATCTGTGTCAAATGAAATATTTTTATGCTGCATATAGTTAATCTTATTGTACAATGTTATCTATTTAAACATCTTGCTATGTTATTTACAGTTGTTAGCTTTTCTGGCTTTCGGTCAGGTCACTGATGTTTAATGAATAGGAATAGCCATTCCTCGTCATTTACAATAGCTAATGTCCACCTTCTTGGTACAATGTTGTATTTTGGGAAATTATTCTTTCCTCTGCAGTATATGGCATTTACCACTTTCAGACACAAGAGGATGCTGAACTGGATAATCTATTGGTCTGTTCCAACATGTAATTTTCCTATGTTCCTATCAGAAAGCAGAGAAGAAGCAGTCAAAAGAGCCTTTACAGCATCCCGTCACAACTGAAATACTACTGTCTTGAGCATTCAGGCTTCGGACTGGACATTATCTAGTAACGAATATGAAGTACTCTTCAGTGATGTAGGATTCAGGGTAAATGGACAAATGTACAAAGATTACATGTGCTATTGTAATGTTCTCCAAATACTCAGCCTCATAAATATACTATCAAGATATTAAGTCCTTTTGTACCATAAATATTAACTCATTAAGTAATAATATTGGGACATCTCATTTGCATTTATGAAGTAAGGAAAGAAAAAAATATTGTTTGACCCAATTATATCCACATCTCTTTTCTTAGGGAATTAAAAAAAAACCTGATATAACATTAGTGCTCTTTTAGGAAAACCCTGGGTCATTTTAACAGGCTATTGAGTCTCTTTTAATACCTATAATATTACTTATGGCTAATACCCACCACTGGGGAGTGTATTTTAGGGTCTAAGAATGCCAGCTCAAGAATGATGTGAGTGAGAGAACTATGATTAAGTAGTTCTGATACATCTATCATAAAGATGACACACCCGTACACACTAATATGTATTTCCAAGAGCAGGCTTTAAGCATGAGCCCAAAACATTGATTCAATACTTTCCTGAACTCTGGAATTGTTTATATCCCAGAATAAAATTGATGGTTTAGACTAATCTCAGTACCATGCGTTCATTTATCATCCAGGGATTTTTTGGTAAAGATTTACTCTTTTTGTTGTTTTTAAACAAACAAAATATTTGAAATATGCAAAAATAACACACAGCTGGCAATGGAAATTTGTGTTCTCATTGTTATTATCCTGGCTCCCCTTGTCTCCTACATGCACACATGTTGATTCTTGTCTCTGTATTATAAATCACTGGCCAGTTTCTTACTATGTATTTGTACTGTGCATAGCATAATGGGTCCTGACTGGGACCTCTGAACACTGCTATAATACACTTAATTCATAAATAAGAAAAGATGAGAAAACAATATTGCTGAAACATGTTACTAGAAGGCAAACAGCTATTCTCAGCAGCCTGCCAGCAATCACCTGTATTCTGAAGTTTGCTCCAGAGAGAGAATTCCTAAACATTGATAGACTAATGAGCAGGCAAAGTTTGTATAATATATTCAAGGAACAGAATTTAAAGGAAGAGATGCAACATCAGGGATGAAATCTCGACCTTGCTGAAATTGATGGCAAACTTCACATTGGGCTTCAATGAGACCAGGATGTCAAAACAAATATTTAGCAACACATGACGTAAATAAATGGATGATGGCCTATGACCTTTCTAACTGGATTCTTATCACACCCAATATAATTTTGGAATGCCCTGAACAAGTTATATACTCCAACATGTTAGTATTTTAATCATTTTAATTGTTTACACTTATCAAATGGTGAAAAATAAGTACAATATGAAAGGCATAAGATCCTAAAACTGTATGAAGGAACAAATAAATAAACAGCAGAACAATATCAGTAATCTATGAGCAGTGAACATTAATTAAGTTTATTATCAATCCTAGTAAGTAATCTAGGAACAAAACAAAATCATCTTACAATGAGTGCATATGGGAGAAGCAATGGGAAGTCATAGCAGGATAACATATAAAGGAGAAACCGAGAGACAGAAAGAGACCAAAACTTTTAATCAGTTGCCAAAGAATGGGCCACACTTCTCTGAGGAATTTACAAATACTGATTTATATTGTCCCAGATAGATTTCTTAACAAGTCATGAAGCACTTTTAGAAATTCAAAAAAACACTGCAAGAATAGATCAGTAAACAATTAATAAAAACTTAAAAAACCTCTCAAAACAATATAATATTAGATAAGTACACCTCAATCATATTAAGAGGACTCTGGCAAACTGATAAGTCACTAAAAGAGAAAAGAATCAAAATATTCCTTAATCCATTTATCTTTCACATTTTATGTTATCAATAAGGTGTCACACACACTGTAATTCTGTCAGTATAAAAACTTATTTACTAATACAGCTTTATGTATTTTAATAGAGTTGTAATGTATACAGTACCCTGTTAAGATGAAGTGTGAAAGATAAATGGATTAACATACCAGAATACTTTGCACTTAATATTTGTTTATCATAAACACACCATTAAATAAAGTATGCCTTACTTCTCTAGTAAGTATTTGTTAGTATCCGTGTGAGGCATTTATTCATTAATTTTACCAATAGGGAAACTGAGTCATAAAGACAGTAAGTGATTTGTCCCAGATCACATAGAAAGTCTATGGCAGATGCATGTAAAATTCTTACTCCCATGCCTTAACAAGACTGCCCATCCTTATTTTAATGTATCTATTTATTAAGTTTAGGTAATTTTGCTGAGTACTATCTTGTGGAAGTTGGCAGTACCTAACAGGAAGTAGCCAAGAAAGAGACATAGAAAGAGATTGAATTTAGGGATTCCCTGAATAAGAGGCTGTAGCCAGTTTCATCTATCCTATTTATACAATTCCTAATTGGTATTCCCAGTCTCCTCAGGAATACTATAGCATTTTAGATCAGGAACCATCAGCCATCAGCTCATTCCAGTTGTCAAAAATATATTGGGTTAACTGGCTATCTACTCCTGCAATTTACTGAATGGAATTAGAACTGCTCAGCCATGTGATAGGATAAAAGACCTCCCTATAGCTAACTGAGATGCAAGCTTATCTCAAGAGACAGAAAAAAAGAGGCTCTGAACTGTAGCCTTGCTGCCATTGTGAAGATCTTAGCTTCCATGGTGTGCAGTAGAGCAACCACCATGAAGTCTTTGATGGCCTCAGATTGGTTATAATACTGTAATATGGTTTTATATTTGTTCCTAAACTAAACTAGGTTGTAACAGTTATTTCTGGGCATTAAGTATCTTTCTTGAAAGAGTAATTGAACATTAGATCTCTAAATATTTATCAAAAACTAATACTGGGGCTGAAAGATGTCTCACACAGAACAGTAGTGACTTCTACCCAATATGGAGATTGTATTATGGCTAAAATAAGACAGAAAAGGGCGGTATTTCATAATATAGATCTAACTTAGGCTATATATTACAAGCAGCAGCATAGCAAAATATGCAAGTGGCAGAGGGCCAAGGAGACAAGATTTAAGGGACAAGACAGATCTGAGAAGTTAGCAGCAGTGGAGCAGCACTATGCACAAGAGCTGCTCCTTGCCCAATCTGCCAAGCCCCCTTTCAAGTGGATATTACCAACCTCAAGCATTAAATCATGAGTTATCCCCCCCACTGTTATAAGACCAGCTTATAAATCATAAGATTTTTAAAATAATAAGTTGTGGGTTCATGTTCTTTTCCTTCTGGTGTTTGAGCCTTTGACGGTTCATGGTTTCAAATTGTGGTTCCAACCACAAGGGCTAAAAATCAACTTTTTGTTTTGTAAAACAAAACAAACAAAAAAAGAGCTGAGATTTAAAATATAAAAACCCAGAAAAAAGCAATAAATACTGGATCAGTGTGGACTCACAATGAAATCATCAGAGCTGGTATCAATGCAACTGAAGAGAACTCAGGAGAAGGGGCTTGTTAATCAATTGGCGCCTCACCCCAGCCCAAAGTAAAAGATATGACTCTGCAAGTCAAACGTCTGTGGGTTTCCCAACCAGAATAGTGGTACGCTGTGAGGGACAATGCTCTGTTTCAGTCCTTTCATGCCCTAGAAACTGCTCAGACCCACTTTATTTTAGAGCAACAGAGAGTCCTGTTTCAGAGTAGCAGCCGTGTTAGTCTGTATTTGCAAAAAGAAAAGGAGTACTTGTGGCACCTTAAGGTACTCCTTTTCTTTTTTTTCACAAGTACTCCTTTTCTTTTTGCGAATACAGACTAACACGGCTGCTACTCTGAAACCTGTCATAGTCTCTAAGATGCCACAAGTACTCCTTTTCTTTTAGAGAGTCCTGTGGCATCTTATAAACTAACATATGTATTGGAGCATAATCTTTTGTGGATGAATACCCACTTTCTTTTAGAGGTATATCTTCCACTAACAACAATACAGTGCAACATCACAGTTTTCAATCCTCACCTCCCTCAGTCCCTCTTCACCCAGGCCCTGGAAGTAAGTAAGATTTCCCCTCTCTTAAGTTTCAGAGTAGCAGCCGTGTTAGTCTCTATTCGCAAAAAGAAAAGGAGTACTTGTGGGTTCTTTCAGTCCAGGCTCAGCCCTGACCTCCCCTTTGTAACACTTCCTTCCTGACTTTTATCAGGCTAGAACTGAGGGCTAATTAGTTCCTTACCTCCCCAGGCTCTCCTTCTGATTAGCTAATTGCTCAATAAACTATCACCAGGTAAACGAATTCAGACTAAAGCAATCAGAGTGCTGACCAATCTGTCAGTCCTTAGCATTCTGTCACACTCACACACACAAAGAAAGATGTTTCCACAGCTGAGCAACAATACAGGAAGATGGGAAGAAAGCTCCAATCTTGCAAGACAGGCCAGGGAGAGGATGAAATATAAGGTGTTCTCAAGGTCTTCAAAAAGCTATCCTGGTACTAAGCCACTATAGCTGCACAGAAGTGAGGTGGGAAGAGCAAATGCATAATGGTAACAAGTATCCTGCAGCAGCACAGAGGACAGAACAGGGAGTCTGGTTCTTCCTGGCTCCACCCTTTTATGGATTGCCCGTTATTCAACCCCAGAGCCTGTAAGAAATACTAAGCCTCAACTAGTGTCAGCCCCTCTATAAAAGGAGGGCCACCACTGGCAAGCTGTCACCATGGCACTGCCAGAGGTGTGAGCTAGCCTGGTAAGGACCATCTCCATTTTTAGAAGCCATGATTATATATTGATAGGAATAGCATCTGACATTATGCTATTTAAAATAAAATTACAGCTGGGAGTTCTGCACACAGAGATTTTGGAAGATCGGGCTCTAGAGGTCTGAGTTTATCTGGTCGTCACGGATGCTTAGGGCAACACTAAAACTCTGATTGCCAGATGGAAGATATGGGTGGATCATTTAGTAATTTCCCTGTTCTGTACACTCCCCCTGAAGCTCTGGTACTGGCCACTATCTGAGACAGAATACTGGGCTAGATGGACCATTGGTCTGACCCAGTATGGCAGTTGTTATGTTCTTATGACACAAGCCTGGTAATGTAGGGAAAAAATACAGCAAGATACCAGTAGTGATAGTGAACATATATTACCAAAAATTCAAGAGTGTCTTTGCATCAGGATTTTTATTTATGTTAAACAGCCTTTAATGGACTGATCATACTATACTGTTCAGCGGACCTGCCTACGACAATGCACCTGAAACAACACTCTCAACCTAAGCTGTGGATATTACAAAGATGTAAGCACACACATACTGTCACTGAAATAATCAGGACTATTCCTGTGCATACAGTTACAGATGTGTTACATCATTCCAGGACCAGCAACAAAGATGGCCCCTCTCTTTCACTCAGCCAGATCACAGGGTTCTGATTTATCAGCTATTCAGGAGCCCTCACTGTAAGGTCTACAAGGTTCAGTCATTGTTCTTATTTAAAAAGTACATGCAACTGTCAGGAGTTGGGAGGGAGGGTAGTCTATAATACAGCAGCCTGCTGATTCAGACCTCTATGTGCTCTTCTCATCTAGTGCAGACTGTGCTGTTTCCCAGCTGTCCCATTGCACTGAAGATGAAGGACAGTTGGCTCTAGCTGAGCCCAGAAAACACTGAAGTGATACTAGTCAGCAGGGAGTAATGCCTCCAGAGATTGGCAAACATCGTGATCTTACATTCAGTCAAAGATATATGCCCACTTAGAGTGAAAACAGTGTGTGGTCTCAAAGTCATGCTGAACTCATCCCTGACTCTGGACACCAGTGGACAGTTGCCAGAATGTTAGTTATAGATAAAAGAAACAAGAACACTGTCTGCTCCTCTCTGATGAGGACCTAGCTGTAGTGGCTCATCCATTCATTACCTCCAGGCTGCACTATTGCTGTGCATTCTATTTGAGGTTAAAGGCAAAGATCAGAAGGAAGCCATGCTAGTCTAAATGCCTAAAGTTTGGTATGTATGTAACTGTTAGCAAGATCAAGGCTTTTGTGTACTTTATATGGCATGGGCAACTCAGTTTCACTTTTATTTCTGATCAGTTCCTGGTTCTTGTACATGAGCACAGGGACTAGTTGGATATACCCAAATGCAATTTAATCCTAAACAAAACAGCTTCCTTTTTGGGGAAAAAATAAAATAATGTCATTAAAATATTTCTATTAACATTGGCTTTTAGATAAAAACAATATAAATGTTCATATTGGTTCTAAGAAAACTGACAATATTTCTTCATATGTGCATGGGTGCATTGACAAAATCTGAAGAATTGATGTTTTGGGAAGTTTATGAAATTGTAATAATAGACATGGTGAGGACATGATCTATTGCTGATAGGAGGCAAAAATAACCTTAATAGACATCATAAGTCTTCATACTGAGCTTGATAAGTTTATGGAGGGCATGGTATGATTGGACTACCTACAATAGCATGTAGTCAATCTCTGACTGCTAGTAGCAAATATCTCTAATGGCTAGTGATGGGACACTAGATGGGGAAGGCTCTGCCTTACTACAGAGAATTCTTTCCCACATGTCTGACGGGTAACAAGTCACATGCTCGGGGTTCAACTGATCACCATATTTGAGGTCAGATTGGCAGAGGCTTGGGGGCAGGGGTTTGCCTTCCTCTGCAACATCGGAAACGGGTCATTTGCAGGTTTAAACTGGTGTAAATTGGTTGATTTTCTGTAACTTGAAGTCTTTAAATCAAGATTTGAGGACTTCAGTAACTCAGCCAGAGGTTATGGGTCTATTACAGGAGTGGGTGAGTAAGGTTCTATGGCCTGCAATGTGCAGGAGGTCAGACTAGACTATCATGATTGTCCTTTCTGACCTTAATGTCTATGAGTTCAAATAAAGGGATTTATTATGTATAGAAAGCTATAATGCATAATTACAACCTTACTCAGGATCTGAATCAAAATCCATTGAAGTCAATGGGAATCTTTCCATTGACATCAATAGATTTTGGAACAAACCCCAACATTCCATATAAAAATGGTACCTCACTATTTTAGCATTATGAATTTATATTAATGGACACTATAATTTATTTTTTAATGCTCTAATCTTTTTATTTCCATTGGTCTTAACAAAACATTAGCGTCTTAACACCAAAATTGTTTCCTTGTAGATTTTTTAAAATCATATATGCACTTTTGTCTATTATTGTGGGGTTGTTTAGAAGTACTGAGTTGCTGGTATTATTTATATTTAAGAACGACAAATGACAAATAAAAAATCAAATGCACAACATGTATACACAGACTGAAGAATTATCACACAATACTGATCTATTTAATCAAAGTTTTGTTTTTTCTGTTGTGCTGGTCAAGATCACAGCATGAAGAACATAAAGATAAATGGATTACGTCTTGATAATCATTATCAATAGAATGCATCACATCCAAAAGTCTGCAATCTGCTCTGGAAAAAGACATGAAAAATAGCTTGCTTTTTGGTGCCTCTTCCTTTAAACATTGGAAATCTTCAGTAATACTGCACTTGGGACCAAAGTCTGTTCTCAGTTATGTCTGTGCAATTCCATTGACTTCAGCAAGTTTATATGGCTGTTATTGGGAGTTGATTTTGGACCATTATTCGTCCATTCCTCTCTTCCCCTTTAACAAGTGTATTAAAAACCTTAAAAAAACCTGTGGATGTTATCATAATTATTTTTAAACAATGACATCAAGATGTATTAAAGTGCTATTTAATATTCCATATTTTTTTTTAAAAAATTGAATTTTATTGCAAAATTTGCCATTGTTATTTGACAGTTGCTTAGAAAATATGTACAGTAGAATATAGCTTAATTTTTCTAAGTAAATACAAGGAATGTTTATTTTTCTAATAGATCTGAATGATGATGATTTTATTTAATTTTGTTGTTACAAGTAATTCATTTGCACGCTACAATGAACAGAACAAACGAGGTATCCTTCCAGCATTATCATTCTTTATCTGTATATTTCTGTAGGCCTGCCATGTGTGGACTTTAAAACCTCATCATAATTGACAGAATGAAAAATGGGGAAAAATGGAATATTAACTCTAGCAGAGATTTTGGGGGGGGGAGGGGAAACAAGGAGGAGAAATGTTACAACAGGGAAGGATAATTACAGCGCGCAGATGGCCAAGAAAGTATCATAAGGCACTACTATCAGCTACAAGACATAAATAGGCCCTTTGAAGAAAGCCAACATCCATCTTTTCTCCCGTAGTCTATCACTATAAATTATAATGAGTCCTGATTATGTTGCCTAATCTCTAAAGGAAGACTTACAATGTCCTTCAAAATGACAGGCTAACTGATATTTGAAGACAGAAATATAACAATCAGGTTAGTACAGGAAAGTTAGCTCATGATACAAATAATTATATAGAACAACTGGAGGGAAAATCAGAAATTTTGCTTCACAAAGGTTTATATGAACATTTTCTTCATTTCAAGTATAGATGGGTTTCCAAAACCTGAGTTTTATTCTGAATTACAAGTTCAACGGGATACTGTACATGAAAGAAAACTCAGTGAAAATTACCCAGTTCCATTGGTTTCAAGTCATAACCAATTTTCCCTCTAATTTTTTCCATCCTTGTGTGGAATGAATTTTGTTATGTGCACCAATAGGGAGGTGATTTGTGGCAGGGCTGGGGAGGAGAGGTTCAGAGTGTGGGAGAGGGCTCAGGGCTGGGGCAAAAGGTTGGGGTTTGGGGGTGAGCACTCTGGTTGGGTGTGAAGGCTCTGGGGTGGGGTCGTGTATGAGCGGTTTGGGGTACAGGTTGCCCCGGGGCTGCGGCAGAGAGAGAGGACTCCCCCCAGCCCTCTCTCGCTGCAGCAGCCCCAGGGTTGGGGGATAGATGTCTCTCCCCAGCGAGCCCTGCACGCCCCAAGCTTTCCACCCAACCCCTATTCCCCTACCTCACCCTACACCTCTCTCCTCTCCAGGCCCCTGTGGCTGCACGCCTGCTCGGTTCCCCTCATCAGATGCGTGGCCCTTGATGGGCTCCTGTGCGGCTGCACAGGTGAACACCTTAGAGGAAACACAGGTCACAATGGAAAATATCTCCTTGATTCAACATAAAACAATAAATGGCCCAAGATTGCTTGGAAGAAGGGTGTGGATTCCACCTAGCCTGGCCTGAGTTTCAAATCTGTAATTAACAAATATGAACAAATGGGCAACATATAATTTACAAAATGAATTTAACCTCCTGTTCTTCAGGTAAATCACAGTTCTAATTCTAATTTACTTAACTACCTTTTATGTGAGTTTTATTTCCCTCTATAAATTAATTGCTGATCACTTGCTAGTATTTAATATTCCTTATGTGTATCACTGACAGCATTGGCCTGTTGCAATTGGTCACTGAAGTCACATTGTATTGCTTCTGTTCCTTAATTGGATGAACATAGCACTTGCAATATAAACTGCCAGCAAGAATAAGTGAGGCGTTGGTTTTTTTTTTTTTTTACCTCTCTGGGAGCAACAGCAACATTATATGAGATACATAGTTTAAGGAAAATTTAGAAAGTTGTAAACTTTTTCCTTTCTGGCCATGCTTCTGGCAAGACCTGTATCACTCCTGGAAATGTTTAATTATTGTGAGATTTATTGGCTAGAATTTAATTCAAATTTTTTCCCCATCACATACACACAAAGCACCTGGGTGTGATGTTCCTTAGGCACATCATTTACCTGCCTCAGTGCTGGAGCTCTAATCAGAGGTTTTGGGAACCCTATTCCCCTGCTGTGTCAAACATCATCCCATACGGTATTAATGCAGCACTTCTGGTGCAGATATTTGAGTCTGCAAGCTTAAAATTCACTCTCCACATGTACTTGAGAGTAAAATCTCAAGATAAGCATTTTGTGAACCTTCACATGAGTAAAATACAATCACTCCAATGCTTTCATAAAGGGAGCACAAATGGGTGAAATCATGGCCAATGCACATTCATTTCTATGTATGAGTGAATACTCAAGGAATTTTTATATTGTAAAGAAATCAAGTGAGAACAGGTTTCACATTGAATGTTTTACACAGATCTCTAAAACATCAAGACAGAAGGGACAGATAAATAATTATGAGGATCCTCCATAGGTCACACTTTGGAAGAATTCCTCCAAGGTCCAGAGCTGCAGTCATTTAAAATCATGCAAATGGGGTTTAAAACACTACAGTTCTGATTTGTACCCTCTTTGCACTGGTAGAAATGATGATGCAGCTGCAAAGCAGGGGAGATTCAGGCCTCTTACTTTTTGTCTCCTCGGTACTTTTTTTCCAAAATACAGCATTCAACATTAGAACTCAGCAATTCACTGGACCAGTCCAAAGTAAATTTGTTCCAAAGACATTTAATGGAAAGGTGAATATAAAGAAGGAATGCTTGCTAGCTCAAGGGTATAACCTTTTGTTCCACTTTGTTGGGTACAGCCTTCAGGGTAAAATCTCAGGGTAAAAGTCACAAACTTCAAAGAAAAAAAGAGTCAAACCTGCCATTCAAGATTAACATTAAGAATAAAATAATGAGAGAAAAATGAGCTGTCTGATTATCAATTCCATCCTGCCAGAGCAGGATATATTTCCCAATAGAAGCTGTATCAGATATTACTAAGCTGAAATGTATCCTTCTCCCCACCCCAGAAATATATATAACAGAGTGCAATGGTCTTACTTCCTGTGTTACTCATACCCTGTTTTCTTCCTAAATCCGCAGAGAGTATAACATATACCTCATTTGTCCAGATGTCTCCACAATACCTTAGAAGACACTAATGACAGCCTTTACTTTCAGGGATGCTGAGCACTAGCAGCTTCCACTGAAGTTGTGATAGGTGTGTCAATAAGGCACATAGGAGTCAAGCCTATAATTTACCCATGACAAGGCTATGTAATATTTTTTCTTTATCTACTGCAAACCTACGTTTACAAGAGACTGGGGTCCAGTCATCTTGCCTTGCCACCTCACACATTCACCCTTCATTATTCCTGATAAGCCCAGACCTAGTATAGATAAGTCCCTTACTTGAAATATATTCATTCTGGTTTGTGTGATCTTCTCAGAACTGGGCATGGCAATCACACACATTCCAGCATGCATTCCCTGCAAATTCCAAATTCTGCAACTGGTTGATGAAGGAAGATTTTTTGCCATTATGTTCTTGCAACTCCAAAGATGTAGGTCGAGAGCTTTGGAGGTAACAGAAGAAAACTAAGCCCAGCATAAACGTCATTTATCCTCATTGCATTCTTTGTGGATGTGTTCAGTGTCATTGATTTTCAATGACACACAAACACAAGAATGCCTTTTTAATAGCAAAACCAATTCTGAACCAATCCTTACCCATAAATCAGAGAGCAACAAGCTCACCCATTCACAATTTAACGCCTGTGGAATTTTGGCATTCACTGTAATGGGAGAAGGATTAGTCACCAGGTTTCTAACTCCAAATGGTCTATTATGGGTCCAGTGTCCCTCCCAGAATTGTCAAATTTGAAAATATCATCTTACACATAGAAGAAAACTATGGAATGAAAAATTCTTTACAAGTCTCAGTATTGTCCTCCAAGCATACCATTCTCTTATGCAGTTTCTTTTTCAAAGATGATAATACCAAAACCAAAAGATGGAGTAATACACAACAACATCAGTATTGCTTGTAATCCCTTACTTTCTACTTTTTCATACTTGTAAAAGACTCAAGACTCTTTCTTTGCCTGGACTTGTGATGCTTTTGATTCCTGAAAACCTGAGGAGTTTTAGTCAGAAATTCCCTTGCCTAGCAGCAAAACAAACATCTGCGACAGTGGGGCAGCCCAGTGTCAACATCTCTAAAGTCAATTCATCAGACTGCAGTAGGATGTGTTATGATCCTCTTCCTCCAATGGTTGGCTATACACCTATTCAGAAATTTAAATGTGGAAAGTTGTCTTCACTAACATTTGATTCTTTGATGGATTGTGTAGTCAACTATGTTAGCATAAGATTGGTAATGATCTATAATATAGTTAGTAAGCCACTGTGTTGCTCTTCTGAACTTCTTTGACTTTATTTTTTACCAGTGTTTTTGAACATATTTCACATACAGCTTGCATTTGGAAATTCTCAGGAGACCTCCACACTCACACAGATATCCTGCAGAAATCTGGCATCTCAGTAGACATTTGACAGACAGGAATAAAATGCCATAAAATATAAGCAGCATTCAATTTCTTTATGCACTGCACATATCAGGCAGGCATTTATTTAAGAGCACAGCACTTTCTTTTCAAGTTTCAACCACAAGTGGCTTTAGCAAAGGTTTATGACGTCAACTGCATCCTCTGAAATCATGAAAACAAGGGTGCGAAGGTATCCCACAGGGTGGGACAGGGTAGGGTGGGGATCTGCATTCACTCCTTTGCAACAGAAACTGCATGCAGCTCCATATCCCAGGACTCGCATCATGGCGGCACCTTCCCAGCCACATTGTGGCACAGTGTCAGAATTGTGCCTCGCTAGAGGCTCAAAGAACCGAATCTGCAAGAGAGCCGTGGGGGAGGGGCAACGCCCCCATGTGTTCCTGTCTTCTGACAGGGCCTCTTCCCACTCTGAGCAGCTCGGTCTGTGTGATACACAGCTCCACCTCCTACATCACTTCCCAGGCAGGGTCTCTCATAGGGCATACATTAAATTGGGAAGCTACATCTGCCTACAGGTTCAATGAGAAGAAGCTGCTAGCAGAGGGACATTCCAGACTACACATATGGATATTAGTGGTTTTAAAAACAATACTTTGCAGGCAATTTATGAAATCCGGATTACAATATGTTGTTTTCCAGACAAAGGTAACATTCTATTTTAGTAATAGTCGAGACAGGTCCCCAGTCTATTAAGGTGAGCCAAACTACATTCATGGATGCCAAGATATTTTTTCTTTAAGTACCTCTACTTTTCATCCCCTGGAAAAAACTGCCACACCATGTTTTGCAAAAAAAAACAAAAACAAAAAAAAAAGTGTCTGAAAGCCCTGTTGAGAAGTCCCTCCCATCCCAAAAGATTAAAATAATATGTAAAAAATGAAAGCAAAGTAATGCTTTGTATTATATTTCCCCACTAAAATGTATTCCATGTAAATCAGTTTCCACAAATGCACATCTTAGATGTAATTAGTCCTTTTGAATGATGATCTCACACATTTTAGATTTCAACCCAGTCATTCCTGATCCCTGCAAGCACGAAGGATTCTAAGACACAAGCCTGTTGATTTGTTCCTTTGTACAGCTAGGCTAGAATTTTCAAAGGCTCCTAAAAGAATTAAAGCCCCAAGCCTCTCTAAATTTCAAAGGGATTGGATGTTTAACTCTATTAGACACCTTTGAAAATCTTAAACTTCAATACCCTCCCAGGGATAGATTATTAAGGGCAAACCAGAGGGCAGAGCTGCGTGAATACTGTGAGAACATACTCACAAATACATTCAAAATGACAACTAAGAATTCACTTTGTTCATTTTTGTTATTTGTATACAATCATGAGTGATATTGTGCTTTCTTAAGAATATTTGTACCGAGGAAAAGTCACATGAATATCTGTGCAAATATTTTCACACAAACATTCATGATGCAAATGTTTGCTTGGCCACAGGTAGCCAGGGAGAGGGGCACTAGCATAAATTAAAGCAGCACCCTTCCCAGGCTGCTCCTACTCTAAAGGTCTGTTTGTTACTGGAGCATGCAGAGTGCTCTAAAGTAGACTGCAAATCACTATATGCTCATCATTGGAGCTTCTGTGCTGAGCCTCTTGAGCAGTGTAGCTAGGGTTACTATATGTCCAAGTTTTCCTGTACGTGTTAGTCCTCCAATCTCCATCCATTTTTTTAAATAAGAACTTACATCTGTAATTTTGATCTGGGCAACTGGAGAGTGGTGACTGCTGACTAGGCACCCAGTTCTGAAGGCAGTGCTTCCACCAGCAGTAATGGAGAAATAAAGATGACATGGTATGGTATGGCCACCCTTACTTTTGAGGGGCTACTGGCAACGGAGCTGCCTTCAGAGCTGGGCAGCTGGAGAGTTGTACCCCCCAATCTCCCTCCAGCTTCTTCTCCCCTCAGCAGTGTTCTCTATTTGGGAACTGGAAATATGGTAACCCTAAAGGTAGCAGAGAACCTAGCCCAGGGTGTCTAAGCCCTATGTGATGTGAATTGTGAAATATGAGAAAGCACAACCAGTAAAGAAACTCAAATCTGAATCACAGGAACCAGGAACAGCAGTTTAATTATTTAGTTCCATAATATCTTAGTCTCTCCATACCACTTCTGAAAGCATTGCATCTATTGTGAATATTGTAGTGTTTTTTTGTGCACGTGTCTAGGAATCCACTTCCCCTAAACTCCTGTGTAGAAAATTCAGGAGCCACACAAGCATCTTCCATTACACACCTGTTTGTTCTCTCTTCAGCACTGCCATGTCTCTTGCTAAACAGACCAGGAATTTATCTCAGCTGTTGTAAATCCAGGTCCTCAGCTGTATACACATCTGCTTAGGTCCATTATGGAGAACTATGTAAATCCAGGGTACTTAGTTCTCCTTAATGGACCGATGCAGACATATACCCAGCTGACGACCTGGTTCAAACTATATCTTTTTTTTTCCTGCTACTATCTCTTCTGAATTTTTAGCTTCTACTTCATACACCTCCCTTACTTCCTTCTACTAGAGCTGATTAAGTATTATCTCATGCTTTATTCACCAAATGTTGCTATTACTTGCCAGCACATTTGATAGTTGAATAATTCAAACAAACAAACAGAAACTCTCTATCCCTTTTTAAGCTGTTTCAGGCCTGGACCATAAAGACCTGCATCCTTGGTCTCTCTGAGCATTTACTAAAACTCTGAACCAGAGTTGGAATGTGCCCACAATAAGATATTGGGCTAGGGCAACCAATTACATATTTCCTTCCCTTGTCCAGAAATATTACTTCTGACCCCTCTGATCCTCAATCATTTCTGATCTCCCAAAAATTAAATCAATCAATTAAACATTTTGGGAGTCTTCCGCTACCATAATTCCCATTACTGCCCCACTATTTCTCTTTAACATAAGCAAACAGCCTTCCTCTACTCCCTCCCTCCACATATAGCTGGGTCACAGAACTTTTGCTCTCCCTTGGACCAGATCACAAAGCCTTACCTACTGTTTCCTTGAAATCACCAGCTGGCCAGCACCTTTCTCTCTCTGTCTCACCTTTCTTCTTCTTAGGCCATTAAAAATCCAGTTGGCGGCACAGCAGCATGCCAGGGCTAAGGTGTGCATCTAGGGGCTGTAAGGACCTGGTGGCTGCTTCCTGGAAGCTGTGGTAAGCACCGCCGGGACCCCGCATGCAGAACCCTCTCCCATACACCAACCCCTTTCCCCAGCCTGGAGGTCCCCTCCCACACCCAAACTCTCTCCTGGAGCCTGTACCTCCCCCAACACCCTACCCCCTTCTGAACCACAAACTCCTCATCCCTGGTCCCACTCCACAGCCCACACATCGAGCTGGAGCCCTCAACCCCCTGCCCCAGCCCAGAGCCCTCTTCCACACCCCAAACTCCTCATCCCTGCCCCCACTCCAGAGCCCTCACCCCCACCCCCGGCCCCAGCCCAGTGAAAGTGAGCGATGGAGGGGTGTAGGATGGACTGAGCTGGGGGTGGGGCCTCAGAGAAGGGGTGGGGCAGGAGCAGGGCAGGGGTGTTTAGTTTTGTGTGATTAGAAATTTGGCAACCCTAAGTGGAGAACACAAAATATTTGGAACAAAAGGGGGTTATTTGCACCGGGGGTGGGGGGCAGAGTGTTGTGTGGTTTTCTTGGTGGTGGTAGTTTTTTGTTTTGTTTTGTTTAAAGAAGGAAAGCAGAGGGGATTTAATCGATGAGGCATTTAGCCCCTCATCATCAGCTGCCGTGGCTCTGATTTTGATTGGGCTCAGCTTTCTTTCTTGCACAGGCCAAATACAGTGAAAGTTGGCATGTAATTCTATAACGTTGAAATTATCTCCCCCCACCCACCCATTGGAGTCAAGCCATTAATCACATCTTTAAAGAAAAGAACAAAAGTGTTTGCTTACATCAACTTGCACGCCACAGTCCGTGTCTATGGGAAAAGGTTAAAAGACACAGACTTGCTTTACTGTGATGGTGAATGGATTTGCAGATAAAAATATCAGATAGTTTTGAAATGGGAACCATGACTTTGCATTTTTATTTCATTTTCTGCACTTGAGTGACCTGGTATTCACACACAAAGTGGGTGAAGTAATATATTTTATTGAACCAAATTTTAAGATGTTATCTCTCCCACCTTGTCTCTCTCATATCCTGGAACCAACATGGCAACAAGAACACTGGAAACATTTTCACTTCGGTGTCTGTATAGCTTTTGTTTGTCTTGAATCAACCAAATAACAGAAGATAGAGGATCAATTCCGTTCAGAATATGTTTCCCAGATAGTTCTCCCTTTAGATAAAAATATCCTTTAAAAGATACAATCTATTTTCCTCAGGTTTTGTGAGATGCTGGTTACAGTAAAACTAGTACACTGCTCGTCATTTCCAGCTGTGTACTTTCATCAACATTTGTGCATTCATCAAGTGCAGAGTGGGATGCGATATATGCCATGGGAATACTGGTTAGTAGACATTACATTGTCTACAACCAGATTGCCTGATATAGCATAGGTGGATATGTAGTCACCTTTCTTGGATGTTCCATATCATTGGTTGAATAGTGTTGCCCCTTTTGACCTGAGCAGCTAGCCAAAAAATCAAGGTCATGTAGATTATTCAGTTAAGAGAAATGGGTGAGAGGTATTTCTTCGGTGCACTTTTGTGTATTCACAAGGAATGCACAAAGTCCTGTTTCTCTGAGCACAGGAGGAATCAAGCAGTTTCCTTGCTTAAAGGGCAGAGCCTCTTTCAGCCAGCACCCCAGCCCATAGCCTCTCTCAATGCTTCTCCCAGGGTCACTTACCATGCTCCCAGGATGTATCTGCTTGGCTTTCTTCCTGCTTCTCACTTACCCACGTGCACCATTACCCAAACAATGTCTAGTGGGCGCCTGCCCATATAGTTCAGATTCCTGAGTGGTCATGGACATGCCTGTATTTGGCTAGAGACATGGGCCTATGTTTGAGGTTGAGGCCACTTAATTGTTTCAGCCACTGGAATACAATAACTTCTTCATATTTATCCTAAATGGGAGGGGGCAGTTATAAGGTGTCTATAAAATAGTTATGTCTGCATATGAGAAACATAGTTCTCTTTGTAACAACTTTTTTTTTTCCAACTCTAGCAGTATGCAACACGGAGAAATTTCCCAAAGAATAGTACTTAGCATTTGCCTTATTCAGATAACTTTGATTAAATAACAAGCTAGTTAATTCTCACTATAGGGTACCTAAATACTGTTGTTCTAATTTTACAGATGGGGAAACTGAGGCTCAGTGGTTAAGAGACTTTCAAAGGCCAGAGAAATAGTCAGTATAGGAGAACTCAGGAATTCCTGCCTCTTAGTCCTGCATTCAGACTACACCTTTCTCTGCACGTTGAAGTCTTTAAACCACGAGCTGAGGACTTCAATAGATCAGACATAGGTCAGGGGTTTGTTACAGGAGTGGATGGGTGAGATTATGTGGCCTGCGTTGTGCAGGAGATCAGACTAGAGCATCATAATGGTCCCTTCCGACCTTAAAGTCTATGAGTCTATGAGTCTTTACCTGTTTTCCACATTGTCTCAGTATGTCAAGATTATTGCTGACAAATGGAATGCAATAAGTATGTAGTCAAGTTGATGAGAATATCTCAGAGTGTGCTCTACAAATCCACTTGCTCACCTGCCTTTTTTGTTTTAAATATTGTGGATGGTGAATGGTTCCAAACACTGCAGTAGCTCCGTCTCCCACTGCGGTCCCATATTTGCTATGTTAATGCTGGGATGTATAAGTTCTTATTTTTTATCCCCCTTACAATCCTAGGAGCAAGGTAAAGTTTTATTAAAGTAGAAAATGACATGATTGTTTCTTTTTGGGAGCCACAGCTGAGCCAGGAACACAGGAAAAGTGTGAAACATTTAAAAATGGACAATATTTTACAAAACCGGATCATGATGACCTTGGCATTAGTGAGTGATTTCCTTCCAACCCTGTACATATATATTTTATGGATTGAATTCACCTCAATCCAGATATCCTATGTAAGGTTCTCTGGACCATTACACTTCCAATGTTGAGGAATGGTATCAACATTAATATCTGCTTCCATAAAGAGTTATTGGCACCTTCTTACATTTTCCTTTAGAGACCATTTTGTTTTGAAACAGCTGCTTGTACAATGACATTTCTCATCTTTCATATTTATTACAAAGTGCATGAGCATAAAAAAGGAACATTTTATTGTGTTCATCTGTTCCTGCTGTCTGCTAATTATAACAGAGACAATACAACCTGTAAGCAACACCATTTCTAAGTAGAAAACTTTTCAAAGTCTCTCCTGAGGTTTCAGATGCTCTTTAAACAACAGGTGGAATTCAGAGAAAGGTCCAGATTGGATATAGAAAAAAATGTGGGTTTAAGGCTGACTCGGGTCTAGGTCATGGCTCGGATTCAAGTTCAACAATGCCAAAAGCTGAATAGCTGTTCCTCACTGATTTCTATACCCTGGGGTTTCATCTAAAGCAGATACAGCCCCAGACCGTGATTACCCTTCCTCACCTGGAATAGTACTTTACACCATGAATAGTACCACTGACTTCACATGGCAATTTATGGTGTAAGGTATCACTCAGCATGAGTAATAGTATCAGAATCTATCCCATTAAAAAACAGGCCCTTTCCTATTCTATATCTAACCCAAAACCAAAATGACAGAAGTAGTTTGAATGTAAGAATTCAAATCTTTCCTCTTGCAATTCTTATAAAGGGTTAGTTTCCAACTTTGGCCACACATGTTTGCAGAGGAGTAAGGGGGTACCCAAAGCAAGAGGGCAGAGAATAGGCTGGGAGGGGCAGAAACCTTGGGTCTGCCTCTGAACCAATATGCTGCTGGTGGTAGACTGTCTGGGACCAAGGGAGAAACAATGAAGAAAAAACTGTGCCCCAAAGTCATGTCTACTTTGCATATTCACAGCCTGTGATACACAGAGCTTTGCTTTTTTCCAGTAAAACTTTGATATCGCTGCTGTTTCAGTAATTACTGAAATATAACTTTGAAGACTGGAAGGTTCACAGGAAATCTCCTCTCACAGGATTTATGCTAGCTGATTTATGATGAGCTGCAATTTGCAGAGGCAGTTCATCTTGAAAGCGATAAGAAGAGGAGGAAATGCCAGTCATTTTAATCAAGTTACCTGCTACATATAAAAAGGAAAGTAGCCTCTCTTTTTCTCTGTCTGATCACATGAGATAATGTCTCATGCTATGGTCCCTGGTTATCACATTATTATTTTTTACATCAGATTGTCTGGGAACCTGCCTGGGTACAAGCAATCTGTGATGCTATTCTGATTTAGCTTGTTTCTCATTCATAGTGTAACTGATGCCTGACAGTAGAGAATAGTGTAATCTCCCACAAACTTTCACCTGTATATTTCTTGTTACTCATGATTGCTCTGTTGCCCCATCATTCTTGCACACAGCAGGTTTGCTTATTTTCTCCCCAAAAAATTTTCTTCAAAGAAACTTCAGAAAATTTCTGAACTCTGCTTTGGAGGCACAACTGCATCATCTGATCAATTATTAAGTTTCTGTCTTTGCATGATAAAAAAACCACAAAATATTAATTATATTAATGTTAATTATATAGGGCATGCTAAAATATTTGAAACTTCTTGCCTTTCCAACCTATTATTTAAAGCTAACACAGAGATATGCAATAATTATTGATGAGTAAACCTCTAGAATCCAGATTAAAATAAGTAATCAAAATATCTTATTTGTATTCAAAGTCTAAGGCACCCACACTAACCCATGCTTTTGGGTCTACAAAACTGGGCTAGAAATCTCACAAGATCAGGCTTCCTTGTGAGGGAGACATTTTTGTACTTCATGTTTTTGGTTGGGTTAGAAATAGTGGGTGAACCTTTCTTACACTTTTTCATCACTTGTACTTCTGTTCATGGGCAGAACAAGGAACTACAGAGGATTGTGAAAACAAATAAATATTAGTTAGATTTCTGAGGTTTATTTTGGGCTCAGTGTTGGAAAATCTGTTTACATGTTTCAGTAAAAATATCTACTATAGAAGACTGTCTGGTAATTCATGATTTTTAACATTAGATACACTGATCAGTAATTCATCTTGTTGTAGATAGGCTCGAAAATTCAGATGTCAACAAAGGGCTTGGTATAAATTTGTTGATCGATGTTAGTTATTTCTAATTTAGATGGCTGCTGTTTATCAGACAGGGTAAATTTTCCTGTGGTTAAGAATTGTGCATGTTCCCTTTGGGGCATTATATAATTATTTCAGAAAGGTTTTTATAGACGTCTATATCAAACTTCTTTGGGCTGAGGGGTGGGAGGGCTGGGTTGGTATTTGTTTCTAATCCTAAGGGATTTAATATAAAAAGTTCTCGGTTTAAAGTGGATCTATGAAAGCCATTGCCATTGTTTAATGAGACTAATTGCTTTTTGACAGGAAGCTGCGTATTTTGGTGATGATTTCAGTGGGATTCCTGCTGTTTATTATAGAAGTCTGTAATAGTCAGCAAAGAGTGAGTTTATACCCTCTTCTTTTCTATTTTGTTTACGCTGTAGTGAGTGAAATAGGTTGGGGACAACTATGGAGAATTGCTGCTTCTTCAGCCGAATGTTCATTCAAGGCCTTTTTGTTCTGTTCCGACATTCAAGGGTGAGATGAGGGAAAATAAAAAGGAGGTGTTGCTCATCCCATCTCTGCCTAAGCACCACCCATGTGTGTTGCCAGAATAAGAGGCTGTTCACAGTAGGTTGAGCAGACGTTCAAAATATGGTGGTGCACGCGCTTGTAACTCTACTAGTCTCCTTGAGCTTGGTTTGAATGAGATTCTTCAGCATGTCTCCTTCTATATAGTGGGAAAAGACTAAGTGGTGGTATCTCTCAAACACCACCCCCCTGGGATCACCAAAATGAAATGTCACTCCCAGTAAATTATGTAGTTTTATGACTCTCCCTCTCCTTACTTATGAGGTCTGGAATAGTTAACAGTGTAGACATTTAAATTATAATCCCAGGTGTCTGAATTAATCTCACACTGTTATGGAGTGGGCAGTTAATAGCTCTCAAAGTTATTGGTGCATGCTCACTGCAGACATCCCTGCATTGGTTACACCCTGTTCACGTTTTTTGAGTTTCTCTTTGCAACCATGACAACTAGACTTTTTTTTTTAATTGAAAAGTAAGATTCTGGAGAACAAGACAGGAACTTCAGCGAGATATACAGCATACAGGCACATTCCAGCTGTTTCCAAGTCCTGCCTATATTCTATAATAATTTTGCTTTACAGGTCCTTTAGGTTGTTTAATTCTCTATGTGTATTCTAGATAAATAACACCTCATCTGTGCTGCTTTTTACATTTTTTTAATGTAAAGAGATGTTACCCTCTCTTGTCTGTTGCTTTTTCCTGTCTTATCTGAGGGAACTATATGTTGCCCCTGAGCAGTGTTAACAGTTTTCTAGAGTTTTAGCTATTACATCACCATTGCTACACAATTGTTGAAATTCTTTTATTTCTATAAAATATGTCAAGGGTATGTCTCTAAACAATTAATAAATGCATGGACATGCGTTAGTGATAGCATGGTAAAACATGTAATTTCTGGGTCTAACTTCCAGAAGCACTGACCACATTTGAAGTCAATGGGATCTGTGGCAGCTTTGCAGCACTTCCTAAAATCAGGCTTTCTATAACAGAAAGCCAATACCATATTGATCTGATATTTATATTTCTGTTTTAACTGGAGCCAAAATGAAGCAGCCAAAATGAAGGTTGCTCTGGACTTCTAAAGTACAGCTCTGCAATTCTGCAACCTGGAGTTGCAGAGAAAGGTCAGATGGGTATGTACTATGCGGGCTTCCCTCCTGCCCTGACATGCCTTTTGCACCAGGGCTTGTGAGGGGGCCCAAATAGGGCAGTGTGTGTCCATCCTGTTTAGCACTTGTGCTTAGGGAATACTTCATGGCCAGTTGAAGGGATTTTACAGACCCTGTAAGATGCCAGAGTGGTATATAAGGGCCAGTGCAGAGGGGTGATTCTCACCATCCATTCTTTTTTAAAATGAAAATTTAGATGCTGAAACACAAGATAGGACAATTGAGAAAAAAAAAACCAGCTTGTCATATCACTGTGAACTGACCCCTACAGCAATGAACAAAAGCATGCCTGGCCCTATGCACAGCATATATGTCATATACTGAATAATGAGAAGAGAAGAGGAACAAACAAGCAATGAAAAACCTAGACCAGGACAGTGCAATGTACAAAGAATGGAAGGAGAACAGTCTTTCATACTACTTGTGTAATTTTTGTTAGTGTTTAGATATTACTTTGATGGGTTCATTATAGATATCAGATACACAGATGTGATAGATATACTTTGCCTTTGTCTTGGGCAGTAATACAAATGTTAAAAAAAAGAAGAATATATCTAAATATATACATTTTCAGCTTGCAACTCACTAAAAATATTTATCACGGTACTGCTAACTATTTCAAAACTGTTAATGTACAAATTGGAATAGCAAGCAATGCATTTGAGAAATCATAATAAAGATTTAAAAATAGTGAACCAACTTTATGTGCCTTGTGTGCTTCCCAAATATTTTTCTGGGGACTCTCATTGATTGGACATGCTTCTTTATAGTATTTGACTTTCAAGAACACAATTTTCAAAGTTAAGTACCTAAAATTAGGTCCTATATCTATATTTGAACATCCAAATGTGCATTTGGGCAGCCAGATTTAGGATTAGAGTGGCTAATTTAGCTGGGTATATGTGAAAATTGAGTCCTGTAACACAAAGTAATAAACTTATTTTTACAGGACTGATATGCATCTGTGTTAAACTGTCTTTCCTCTTCAAAATAAACCTTCCCCTATTAAAATGTGGATGGAAACAAGTGTATTGATTTTTAATTAATCCATTACATTTACTAGAAAGGACTGGTTAATTGTAAACTGTTTATGCTGCTCCTTTTAAATGATAACTGCACATTGAGAAAGAACAGTTCCTTTATAGCTGTAGACACAGAACCAATCCAAGAAACTCTTATGTATAAATATTACATACAGTAACATCTCCAGTGATATCACTGTTTTATAGGGAAAAATAAAAAAAGAAAAACAAATTCAGGGTTTAACTTACAGGATTTGGCTTGTAAGGTCAAGATTTTCAAAACTGATTTTCGGTGCAAATTTTGTATGCCCATCTTAGACGCCTGATTTTTGTAAAATGCTGAACCATCTGCCCTCTGAAAAGTCAGGCTGCTTAAATGTATCTTAAGTTGGGCACCCAAAAATCACTTGTTACTTTTGAAAATCTTCGCTTAATTTAAATCCAAAGTATTCTCCAAATAACAAGCCCAGCTGTCATTGTTAAAAATAATAATGAGAGTTGAGAATCTAATCTTCTTTCTCCTTTGGAAGTATGTCCTCTTCCAAGTATTTAGGCCAAGGAAAAGAAAATTAATTAAAAACTGAAATAATTATACCTACAGTGCTATACTTTTCAAGATCACATTGGGCCAAGGTCCAGATTTTTTTCTCAGTACTTATTCAGACAAAATCCCTTCAACTTCAATAAAAGTATGCCTTTGTAAGGTCTGAATAAAAACTATGTATAACAAAGACTGCTGAATTTGTCCAATTATGAATGTTCTTCCACTTTAATGACCATTCATATGATATATTGTATATCTGCACCTATGATTACATTTCTTAATTTGTTTGAAAAGCACTTCACAGAATTAGAAGAAAAATGCAGTTTCAGTGCAAACAACCACATTTATTGCAGATACCAAGAGGCTGAACATTTATGTTGGGCCATGTGAAAAATACTGTAGATAATTTTGTCCTGGCTTCCATGCTGTCAAAAAGACTTTGAATTCACTGGATTAAGTTGGTATTACATTTTAAGACTAATAAGTGGTCACAATTAGGACCAGAAACTCAGGGTCTGAATTTCCCCCAAACATTCAGGGGACTAGAATGGAATTTGATTCCACTCTAATGAAATGAAATTCATATTACACTGCTTCCTCCTTGAAACTTCTGTGCAATGTGGGAGTATATCAGAAGATCATTATTATGTCAGAGCATTTATTTTAAGGAAAAGTAACTACAGCATATGTTCAGCAAGCAGATTTATTTTATTTTATTTTATTTTATTTTATTTTCATAACAACAGAAAGGGCTACATTTCCCACCAAACCAAAATGTGATGTTTATTTTTTTGTTTGCTAGCGGTTGCAAATAGAAAAATCATCTGAAGAAAATGTATCTTATGGCTCTATAACTAATTAAAAAAAAGAAACCAATAGCATCTTATTCTTAGCCAATATAAACCATTCTATTTAAAATGAGTTCACATATGCCTGGTTTCCGCCAAATTGCATTCCAGTGGCTGAGATACAAAAACTTTAAATCAAGGATTTAATCTGGGAACAGCAGTCACATTTCTACTACATGTTGCATGAACATGATCAATGCTTAAAGCTATAATTACCTTGCAAAAATAGAGACATGGAAATAAAAATAATAATTAAAAAATCCTGAAACTGTGAATGTGATAGAAGTTAAAAGTCTGCTCTTGCATTTAAAAAAAAAGTTGGGCTGGTGAATAATCTACAGGAAAACTAATAGGGAGGACTGGATATGATAGATACAAGCAATCCACAGAGAATTCAAAACAAGCTGCTAGCAAATAGGGAAGGGCGGACCAGTTCATAGAAAACAACAACTGACCAAATCAGCCCTCAAACCAATCCTTTGTATGGCTTTGAAGATCCAGGCCCAGATTCTCTCCTTCACTGAGTTTCTGCTAAACATAGCACAGTGTTAAGCAGAGGGGTGCTGTCAAGGAGCTGCTTATGGCTCTTGGCTTCTCATAATGGATCTGCAATGCCCTGCCTCCTGGCCTTAATTAGAGCAGCCTTCAAGTGAAGCATGTCTATTAGCCTTTGCGGGATCCTAAGGCTCAGATCCTAGGGTTGCCAACTGTCTAATCACACAAACCCAAACACCCTTGCCCCATCCCATCCCCTACCCTGCCCCTCCCCAGAGGCCCTGCCCCCACTCCCTTCATCCCCGCTCCCTCCGTCACTCGGTCTCCCCACTCTTACTCACTTTTACCAGGCTGGAGCAGGAGGGTTGAGGTGCGGGAGGGGGAGCAGGCTCTGGGCTGGGGGGGCGAGGGGTTTGGAGTTTGGAAGTGGGCTGCGGGCTGAGCCTAGGGCAAGGGGCTGGGGTACAGGTGGAGGTTCAGAGTGTGGGCTTTGGGAGGGACTATGGGTGTGGGAGGGTGCTCAGGGCCGGGGCAGAGGGTTGGAGTGAGTGAGGGGGTGTGGGGTGCAGGCTCTGGGAGGGAGTTTGGGTGTGTGAGTGGAATCCGGGCTGGGACAGGAGGTTGGGATTCATGCAGGAGGGATTGCAGGATGCAGGATCTGGCTGGGCGGCACTTTCCTCAGGAGATACCCGGGAAGTGGCTGGCATGTCCGGCTCCGAGACTCATGGGTAGCCACCTGGCTCCACGCACTGCCCCTCCCTGCTGGCACTGCCCCTGCAGCTCCCATTGGCAGCGGTTCTCAGCCAATGGGAGCTACAGAACAGCGTGCAAAGATCCCCTGGATGCCCCTGTGCCTAGGAGCCGGACATGCTGGTCACTTCTGGGAACCATGCGCGGTCAGGGTAGGTAGGCAGCCTACCTTAGCCCCGCTATGCTGCCAGACTATTAGGTGGCCTGAAATCTCCCAGAGTGGCTTCAGTAGCCTCCTGGAGATTGAGCCCGATTATGGGAAACTCCAGGCCAATCCGCGAGGGTTAGCAACTCTATCAGATCCACAAGGGATTTAGGCCTTGCGAAGCTCAATGTCACAACGCCTAACTTTTAAGTGCCCAGAAAATCATAGGAACAACACTGAGATCTGCAACACCTGAGTTAGGAACCTAACCTCCCTATACAGTGAATGGGAAAATATAGGCACCTTAGAAGGGGATCCACAAAATACAACATTCTAGACAGTGGACCGCCTAAGATAGCCAATGAGAGATGCTGATGAGAGCTAAGCCCTGCCCTTGTCATGGAGATAGCACCAAGTCTAGACTACAGGAAGGCACCTACTTCTACTTGCAATCCACAAACTGGGGGAAGATAGTCATTCACCTGTATAACTCATGTGAAGGGCATGAGCTGGTAGGTGTGCTCAGAGGCTGCCTAACTCCACACAAAACTGCCAGACGATGGATCTTTAGCCCAGTGGTTCAGTTACTCACCTGCAATGTGGGAAAAACCTGGTTCCAGTCCTCCTCAACCTGATGAGAAGAGATTTGAATAGGGATCAGTGTAGCTCTCCCATGTGTGCTCTAACCAGTGCTCTAACAGATATTCTGAAGTGCAGCTCCTGCAATCTCTCCTACTGAAGTTGTTCAGTTATTTAATTAAACTGGAACAATTAAATATTGATTGGGGCACAGAAAAGAGCAAGAATCACTCAATAGTCCAATGGTTAGAGCAGTCATCTGAACACTCTGTGTCCAAAGCCCTTTTCATTAGGCAGAGGGGGAACTTAAACCAGAGCTCTCTCACATTCCATGTGAGTACCCTAGCCAATGGCCAATAGTCCTCTTTCTTCCCCTTCCCACACCCCTGCTGTCTCATTTCATATGGAGTTAGTCTCTGAGCACACCCACTGGTTCAGGTCCCATATCTTCCCCAAATGTGTGGATCATCCTGGGGCTTAGGCAGGAGATAAGCAGCCCAACACCTACAGGGAGATAACACTGTGCATGCTCAGAGGCAGCAACATAGGCATGTAGGGAACTTTACTGCCAAAACTTAGGCACTGAGTGAGTTCAGGCACCCCGAGGATTAGGCAGCTGCGTGGCAGTTTTATGGATTGCAGGGGTGCCTAAAAATGGGGGTTAAGCACTTAAGTACCTTTGTGGAACCAGGCCTAAGTGATTAATAGTATTAACAAAGTGTTGAATGAAGAACACAACAGGCACTTCAGTAAAATATCAAGTCATCACTTTAGTCTTGCTTTCAATGTTGTGCAATTGGGATTTTTTGTTTCTTCTGCAAAATTTGATGTCATCCCTGTAAATTACAGATTAAATTAGATAAATTAAACAGACAGAAGAAACACAGCATCCCACCACACACTAGCAGTGAAATGGTTTTGAATTCATCTTTAAAACAGAGTCCTTTCAAAGCTGAAGTGTTTCTTGAATTGCATCATGTTTTGCTTTACTGCCTTCTTATGCAGAAGATAAACATTAAATGCTGATTAAAGATGACAGAGATTTCTCAGTTCATTGTTATTCTTATGCAAAAGGTTAGCCTAAATAACATACTCAGCCCTGTGCTGACAATCATGCAAAAGCTACAACAAATGATCATTACTAAAAATCAATAAAAGTGTAACTTTAGGTACTGACTACAGTATTATTGCACACTTGGCCCACATTTTATTTGGCACTTCAAGTTAATTTATTACCAGATAATGACTGTATTCTCAACAGCTTTTCTGAATGATTTGGCCAAATCTCATCAAACTGTCAACATATTCTTGAAATAGTAAGCTGTTCCTCCCCCTCCTCCCTCCTATGCATGCCCTTAACAATGTAAGGGGATAATAATTCATTTTCTTCCATTAAACCTTAAAGAAGTCATAAGAATCACTTCCTAAGTCTAAGATATTTGCCTGTAGATAACAATAATAATAATAATGAGTATTAAAGGTCAGCAGATATTCAATACATAATACAAAAATCTTGATGGTGGAGAGAATGCAAATATGAATATGCATTTGGGAGAATGAATTGTTCTCACAGGAGTCATTTTGTTCACCTCTAACGAAATAATATGGAGAAAAATGGTCTGCCTTTCCTGGACTCATATAGTTTGATTAAAGTGTATTTAAGAAGATTTTGATTTTCTTTGAGTCAAAATATTGGTTCTTTATACAAAAGCATACAGTGGGGAAAGAGAAGTTCTTCTTACTGAAGAGTAGCAGCTGTTTCTTAGTTAAGGTTCAAGCCAGCTTTCTATTATATGCTCAGTTCTTTTTAACACCTCAAACTTCCTGCAAGAAAATGATCCACCTGCAATTTCACATCCCACGGTCCCTTTTTTTCTGGGATGTTTGTAATAAAAATACATACAATCACCATTATGAAGTTCCAAAATTTGCTATAGCCCCTGAGAATTTTCCTAATTTTGATAGTTTGTCTCCAAGCTTACAAACAGGAGTTATTTATTAATTATTATTATTAGCTTGTATATAGCTTTGCTTAGAGGAATAGGACATGCGTTTTAGTCACTTGATTGGGGAAGAAATTATTGACATTGCTATATATGTTTATAATATTGTCACAGTCTGGTCCAGTCCAGCTCTCTGAACTGACACAAGTCAATTGTGATTGGAGCCAACTGCTGAGTCCCATGGGTTGCTAAGCTCTCAGTGTCTTGGCTGTGACTGATCAGTTTTCTTAGCTCTGGGTCTCTCAGGCATACTCCTGGGTGCAGACCCCATGTCTGACACCCTTGTTGGGCAGTGAGACCCCTCCAGTCCAGCCATTGAGTCTCCAGAACCAATGCTACTGCCCTCCTAAGCCCCCAAAAGCTCAGACACATTTTCCCCCTCCCTCTAGTCTAGATTCCCACCTGAACCTCGATTTCATAGTTACACCCTTCAAGGGCAATGTGGCAGTAAAGCAAATTGGGGGGTGGCAAATGTCCACTAATTTATTCTGCTTTTCTTAAATTATGTCCAGAGGGATGTTTAGAATACTCACTAACCTTATCAGATCCCGAAATACTTTTAGTTTGTCTGAGAAGGCTGAAAAGGGAGGATTCGTTGTCTTTACAGGAATGAGGAAGAAACAACTAGTGGTTGGTGGTGGTCAGAGAAGAGGCAATTTCCTCTGAACTCTTGTCCCCTCTTCAACAGTTGTTAGGGAACCAGAACCAGTGCTGGAGACAGGTGGATCAGTTGCTTTGGTTGCGGTGATCTTGGCCTGGAAATCACTGGGAAAGTTGGTTTCCTAATGGCTCTGTCAATCTATTTCTTCACTTCCCCAGGTGGGTATTGTAGTTTTAAGAACACTTGATAGAGATCCTGTAGGTATTTGTCACCTTCTGAAACGTGGTTTCCTAATGTAACCTAAGGTGACCAAAAGGGCCAGGAAGATACATAGGAGGGTACCAGCTTCTAGATCTAAAAGACTTATACGTGCCTCTTAGGGATCCATGTCTTCCATGTCCATCTGGGTTATTCATAGTGGGGATAGGTCATTTTCCAGCAAGAACGGTCAGCTTCATGTCCAGGATTAGAGATGCCAGAGTTGGCCCTCCTGGTTAGGCTGGCTGGTGCCAAAAATTTCCTGTGTACCAATAAGTCCATTGGTATCAAATGTGTCCCCCAGTGTTGCAGTGATCAGTGTCCATGAGCATGGAGCAGGTTTCCTTGGTGTCTCTGTTATCAGTGCAGAGCCATCCAGTGCTTGTGCCTGAGGTGCCGAAGAAGGTTCTGTCAGCTGAGCAGTACCGGAGGAAACGTGAAGTGACTGTTGGTGCTGATTTTGCCTCAGTGCTCAGGTGAATCTCAGCTTTGAGACTCTTGTGTGTTGGAGCCTTAGAAGATGATTTTTGTCTCCTGACTGGGGAGGGAGATTGACAGAGTGATACATGTGAGGGACTTCCGAGTGTCCTGTGAGCTCAAGGTGACATTGCAGCCTCACCAGGGCACTACAAGAGTTAGACTGGCAAGGAGGAGGCAGTGTCCCTGGTTACTTGCCAGGACCCAAAGATGCTTGCACAGAAGTTTCCAGAAGATGCAGCTTCAGTCTGCCTTTTCTAGCTTTCAGAGTGTGCCTTGAAAACATCTGGCACACCAAACAGTGCTCAGGGACATGTTCCTCCCCTAAGCATAAGATGCACCTAGAGGAGCTATTGTTAATGACATAGCTATATCATAGGACAAGCAAGTCTTGAATTCTAGAAACTTGCCTTCAGATATTTTAGGCCTTTTTACAGGGGAGTCTATCCCTTGTATAGGAGTGTTGTAGGGGTGGGCAGAGACCCTAGCAATGCCCTTAATCTCAGTGAGATTTTTTTTATTACCAATGCATTGACTAATCTTAATCTAAGTAACTACTAGAATAAATATAAATCTAACTAATCTCTCAGTAGGTGAAGAGACATGGAGCCCACAGGTTTCCACCTGTTTACACCAAGTTCTGGCATCAATTTGGGTGAAGAGAGGAGAATTGTGAAGGTGAAGTAAAGGGTGGGGGCTCTAATGGTGGAAGGGCACTGTGGGGTTTACAGCTATGTTTTTGGTCTTACCATTGGGGGTAAACTGACTCTGGGGGAAACAGGTTTATATTAAATATGTTAAGGTACAAGCCATGCAGAACAGTCAGCATTATTTTTAGTCACACTTAGATATTCTTTGTTTTAGCATTCTGCCCTCTATTCCCCAGTTGTATAGTGATTACAGTAGAAAAAGTTCATTTCAATTTTAAAGATCTTAATGGTTCCAGAGATATTCCTTGTACTTAAAATGAGGAATGTTAATATCACTAGAACCAGAAAATGTTTGTGTGTCCGCTTTACTTTTGCTGAATTTCTCTGTCTACTTGCTCCAATCTGTTTTCCTCTATCCTGCCACTATATTTTCTATTCTCTTTTGCCGTCACTTTAGCTCCATTTAGGTAGTTCCCTGTCAGCCCAAGAGAGACGCAGGTTGTAGTGACTGTGCTGTACCTAATATGCCCCTGTGGCTCTCCTACCAAGCATGATTCTGCTGGCTAAAAAACGTGGCAATGGCTTTGCCAATAGATTACTGTTTTCTGGTTTTTTAATCATTTGAGCCTGGGCACAAACTAGGGAGTTTTGTTAAGTTCTTAGATAATTTTTTTTCTGCAATAATGGAGGGCAACTGATATTTCAAATAAAACTGCACAGGAAGCATCAGTATACTTAAGAGTTGAACCAGAGGCCACTATCTCCAACAAAAAAGACTCCCATTGACCCTGAGGGCCCGACTCAACACCCTTTAGCTATCTATACACTGCACCTGGCTAAAGTAAGCTTCTGTTTGCATCTCTCATCTTAATGTTATAATCCTGGTAGTCACGCTGGTAAATAAGCTTCCTGATTTTTTTAACTGCAAATCTGACTGAAATATTGCTTTCCCTGCTAAATACAGAACTTATGATTGAAAGTCTCTGATATATTATCTAAAAGTGATGGTAAATCAGTTTTCATTTCCCATTTGATATCTGATACTTCTGCAATCATAATTTCTAACATTCAGTGTTTTTATAGAGGCTGTATATTTTACCCTAGCATTTGTGTACATCTCAAGTACTTGGCACTCTGTTCCTCACAAAAGCATTTTTCTTGTCAGAAGAGAACAATATGCTATAAAAGCAACACAACATTTTATTGACACCAATAATGTCATCCATTAGACATGCTTTGAGAGCAGCTAATTATTTTCAATGATGTCAAAAGAGTTATACCAAGGATAAATTTAGCTCTTTCTGCCTAAATCTTTACCTCTCTCTCAGTCAAAGTTCCCTTTTTTTTTAAGAGGTAGTTTGTAAGCAATCTGGGTCAGAGACCATCTTTTGTTTTGTGTTTAACTCAATGAGAAGAGTCATCTGCTTGACTTTAAGAATGCATGTAAGTTGTTGAAGGACCAGGGCCTTAGATAGTATTGTAAAGGTTCATACTACTTTAGCAATATAGCAGAAGACATATTTCCTGTCTTGAAGATACATTGTCAAAATGCCGGGTTTTGTTCAATTTAAGATAGATAACAGAATTCTAAAGGTGGAAGGCTGGTCCATTAATTCTACCTTTGCCTTCAAGGAAAACTGCTCTGTAATAAGATTCTTTTAATTTAATCTAATTATAAAGAACACTAAATTAAAGGGGGATGGAGAGAGAGTGCCATGATTATAATAAAAAGTAACCAGAAAGGAAGCCGGTATGACAACCTAGTGACAGTTCATGTTGTTGGAAGTGAAGCTCAGTGTCTGAATGCATAAAAATGGCAGAAGAATTTTTAATATTGTCTCAATCTTACTTTGAGATTAACCTCCTCTGAAAACAGTAGATTTTTGGTTGTAAAAATATGTAGAATGATCCTCTAGTACCTGGAGAAGTTCAAATAAGAGAAGCTGGACACTAGCACTCGCAAATTCAGGATTTGTGTGCCCACTTCTGCTGGTTTCTAAAAAGTAGACAGAGGAGTTTAAATATCTAGAGAAAAGTAATTTGGGCAGTACTTTGCTTAGTATGTTGTATTGTATGCATATGAAATAATATATTTCTTTACATAGTAAATAAGTTGGGATGTATTTCGTGAAGTCCTACCAATATATATGAGGGGGTGCAGCACCAGTGAGGATACAGAACCACTGGCATGGTGGTACAGAGTGGCTTCTTGCAGGCAGACTAGGCTAATCCAGGTGCTCATATCTGGGTGCCAATCACCCAAGTGAACTCTGCTGTGCAAACATACATTTAGTTAGTGTTTAAAAGGACATCATCAGGGGAGGAATTGCTATCTATGACCTCATGTAGAGGCCCTGAAGGCTTTAACTCAACCAGTTTCACACACATTAAAGGCACACTGCTTTGTCTACACTAGGCTATTAATATGTGCTAGCTAATATCACCCCTTCAAATCCTAATCTACACAAGTCCTAATGGATGATGAGAGAGGAAAATCTTCGTGAGCATACAGGATGGGCTCTGAAGGTTGAAAGACAATTAATTATAAATTAGACAAAACTTTGTGAATCAATGTCATTCAGCATTTTGGGGAGCTGGATTATATATATGTTATTGTGATGTATTAAATATTCTTGTTTTAAAGAAATTGTTCCACCTCTGTACTCATCATGTCACTATTTCTGTGGTAAGGCATCCTAACTGACTAAGGTGATACCCCACCTTTCAATTGCTGAAGAATAACTTTGAGCAATTCTCTCAAACCAATTCTTGTGGCCTGAAATTTTCTATGTTTGGTCTCAGGCATTTTTCAGTTATGAGAATAAAAATATCTCCTTTCTGATTCATCCTGTGGCTAGTGGTGTTTCTATAATCCTCCTCCACACAGATTTTTCACTTTTATCAGTTGTTTAGTTTGCAGAGCAACTGCCAAATATGAACGGAAGATCTATTTTGAGGTAAGCAATTAGATATGCTAGTATGCATTGCTAACCCTTTAATTTGCATTCTTAATTCCTTACTATTTTGTCAGACAAATGGAATATTTTCAGGGTTCCATAGTAATTCAGGCAAAACCTGTACTTTTTATTTGGAGAATTTAGAAGAAAACTTTATTGGATTTAAAACTTGCTTTTCCTATCTAGTTGACTGAGGGTTATTAGGGAATGTCAATGAATACTTATATATAAAATCTTCCCCTAAATTCCTAAAAGGAAATTTAAAATATTAATTTGGGAGACAATTAACTTTTTTATGGATAATTAAAGGCAGAGCAATTTAAATGAAGCTTTTAACTACCTCTTAGAGCTCTTGATAATTACAGCCTTGCCAAAGCTTTATAACATTTTGAATATGTTGAAATACATTTCAAAAGCATATTTAACTAACCAGATATTATGAATATGATTTAAAAACATACTCGATAAACATGGCTTCACCTTGAATAGTTCCAGAACATCCATTGAAAGGCCTTCCTTTCCTACTACAAAACTGAGCTTTTTTTTTGCATTTGTAAATGTTCCTATAGGGCTGTGCAAAAACCAGAAAGACAGTAAGAGTGTGTGTGCATATTGGATATCAGAAAAGATCACTTTACTCTTCAGTTACATGTTGCAGCAGAGAAGTAAATTATTCTCATAGCCATTTTGCAGTATGATAATTGATGCTGCATACCATGCCAGTGTGATATTACACTAATCAACATAATGGAAGGTATTTGGGACCAGAAGTGACAACATAAATAATCATGCCTTACCATATAGTTTGGGTATCACTGAAGCTTATGTGAATCATAGGTAACTATGTTTCAGATTGCATTGGAAATCACATTTAGCAGTAGGGAGTTTGAACATTCAAAAAGTTACCTTCAGTATGATGAGAAATGTACTATTATTAAAGAACATGCTTCCTCATGTATAGTGTATTCGAGAAAGCAGTTTTTTGAGTTTCAGCATGTGCTTGTAAAGATTAATGTTATATTTTAATCACAATCCAGATTGAAAAGATTTACTAGTTTAGTATATCCCATTATGTTCTTCTAATCATAGAACTTTTTAAGGAAGCAATGTACAAATATTGATTCATTCATATTAACACTGCAGTTTACTTATCTAATTTAAACCTAACTTAACTGTATGTATTTACATGTATTATATTTTTCTATCTACTTTTCTAACTAACTAACTAACTAACTAACTAACTAACTAACTAGCTTAGAATTAGATCTCTGTTTCCTGTTACTAGCTCAGGAAGTCAAATAATAAATAGACTCTGCATGATTACGTTTGGTCTTACAAGCAGACAAATTCTTCAGTATCCCTTTAAGGCTCATGTGTACCATCATACTGGTGAGCACAGAAAATGTTTAGAGTGTAAAATCATTTTGTGTCAGCAAACCAAATTTCTTGTTAAAATTAGGCAATAGAGCAAGTAGTGATAGGATATGAGGTAGAGTACTGAATAAAAGGGAACAGTTCTGATGAAAGCAATGATAGCCGATATTATAAAATCAGCCAAGACAAAATCAGCAGTGATTGTCAAGTGGAGGAGTAGTTCTTGAGAGGGGCATGGAGAAATGGGATGCCAAAGACTTGCTGATGGGTATATGAGCAGGTAACTGCCAAGAGTCAGGAAAATGACAAGTCACTCAAAGAATCATGAGAAAAATTGCAGGACTGAGAGCTGTCAGGAAACTCTGAGACATCTGAAGGGCTATTCACTCTTGAGAGAACTCATCTAGCTACAGGAAAGTTCACTGCATATGCAGCTGGGGAAAAGATTCTTAATTCCAAAGAAATTTGATTTTTGCCACTTTTAAACAGCTAAAAATGTAAGTTTAACTAACCATCATAGACCACAATCCATTTCAGTCACTCATTTATTTTTTAAATATAATGATCTCACCTAATACGGGGATTTCTCTCTTTTTAGTCACTATCTGGCTCATTTCCAGCTTCCAAGTGATCAAATGAAGAACTTTATAACACCTCTCAATACCCAAAAAAAGGATCTGTAACAGATCATCAGAACAAACTTACTTTGAGTTATGTGAGCATGACCAATTCTGTGTTAGCCAGAGCTGATAGAATACTAATATTACATAATCTGCTGGTTGGTGAACAGCAGAGCCCTAGTTTGATGCTACCACATTTGGGTATATTAGTATTCACAAATACACAAAGTTTTTGTGGTGGTCTGGATGATAAGATAGACACATCCAATTATGATCATTATTTCTATTATAGTAGCACCTCAGCTAAGCAACTGAACCATGCTGAGGTTCTAATGTTTTAAGCACTATACAAACATAATACAATAAATAACAGTCCTTGCCCCAAAGAGCTATTAAATGTCAAATTAGTTTATTCTGTGTTGAATACACACATTCTATGTCAGAAGTACATATCTGATGTTGAAAATATGTATTCAACCCCCTGGTGCTCTTTATAAATTGCATCAAGTTGTGGAACAGAATCAAAATCAGATGACATGAATAACTAATGTCAGATTTTGAATATCAACATGTAAGATGGCACTATTATTCTAGAAGCTGCCAGTTATTTGCTTGTAACTTTCATTAAGTATTTTCAAATATATTGACAAATTTGGGCCAGATGCTTCACAAAACAATAGAAATACTATTTTACCATCTCAAGTAGAAATGTGCAAACCTCTTCCTGAATAATTTAAACCTCCATTTTATGTTCAGCAGCATAAACTGACGTTTCCCATAGTTCTGTTTTCATTTCATTCAGATATATTTGCAGTATGCATTGCACAATGGAGATGTAAACAAGAATATAAAATCGTAGGCCTGATTCTCAGCTGGTGTTGATATTGATGTATTGATACATATTGATGTAGCTCTATTGAATTCAAACGAGTTCTGTTGATTTACACCAGCTGCAAATTTGACTCTGTGTTTTTTAAACTGAGTCACAAAAAACTATGAAATGAGAAGAACATTAAAGTGCATAAGATAGGATGCTAAATAAATTAACTGACCCAAAAAAAAACAAAACAAAAAAGGCAGCAAGCACTTGTTAAATTCAAACCCTGAAGTGTTCATTTTATCTGCACCTGTATGAAAAAGGCACACATGGAGAAACAACTACCTAAATACTGGGCACAGCTGACATGCATAATAAATGTAAAAACCCCTAGACATTACATTTAATAATTCCTGAAAATGTTTTAGAAACTACTTGGGCATGGTAGACTCTGTCCCTTAACTTTATCCCAAAATGAACGTAGTTCTTTCAACATTACTCTCAAAAATCTGTACGCCATTCATTAAAATAGAATATATGTTCCTTTTTCAAATAAGTTGCATTGTATTTATCTTGAAATTAATTTTAACTCCAAAATTAATATTATTATTTCACCAGTAAAGTTGATGCATTGTGAATAAATCAATTTTCAGTTGATAAAATAATTAGTTTATTAGAGGGTCAGGGGCAAATGTATGATGTCTTTATTTATTTCCTTAGTCCTAGGTGGTTGGGTTTTGTAAATGATGCAACAGGTTATTATATTTGCTACACAGCACTTTAAAAATAATGAGTTTGCTTTTGGAATACCTAAAGGCCAGATTTTGATACCCTTACTCACATTTATTAGTACCTTGCTCCACAAGTAGGAATACTGATTTAACTGGACTACTAGTAATGTACAACTCAACATGAGTTAAGAGTCTCAGACTCTGACCCCATAATTGTACCTGCGTGTGTCCAAAGCCAAACGGGTATATAATCGGTGCAGGCTTCTCTTGCTCCCCATCTTGTCAGATGAGTTTGCTTCAAATTCTTTTTGTGATTTCTTCATCAATTGATGTAACACACTTGAAAGCATAATCTCCATCTGCTCTCTACTGACTATTTGTATTTCTCATGAAATGGATGTGCCCACTGGATTGCAGAGGGACTTCCAGTACGGTGTTTAAATGGGGTAGTTTTAACATTATTTCAGTGGATCAATAAGCTGCTGTTGGTAATCATCCCTAACCATGCCTCACAACAGCTACTAAATGCAATACCATATATGCTCTATGCAACACCATGCAAAGGCTTTGAGAGCTCCAGTGCTTGCTCCCTCAGAATGATAGGCATTAGAAAAAATATTTTAAAGCTCAAGAGTCCATCCAATTAACTTTTCAAAATGTCTGTCTATAAACAGCAGGAATTATGTGTGTTTTCCCTAAAAGATCATTCTTTTTAGACGTAGTCTTATTAGGAAATATTTTGGCTTCTGCTTATATTTTTTCTCTCCCTAGAATACAGTTAATAATATATTGACAAATTATAAGAATGCCCTTAATTCCCTTTTAAAGTGTAAAGAATATTTATATTTAAAATATTGTATTATGGTACTATTGTAAATAAACCATTGTGAAATATTGTACTTTCATTTCATAGGGAGTTCAAAGACATATTTATGTTTTCAGTCTAGGCAGGATCACAACCATAATCTTAGAGTTCAAATACAGATTCAGGTTGAAAATAACCCAAGACCTCAAAGTCAATAAACCAAAATGAGAAACTCTCAGAAACAATTTTCTATTATTAATGTTCCATATGAGCATTAACTCTAGTTGCCATATGATGAAATGAGATTGTGAATGGGAAGAGAGGCTGTACACAGAATAATCTTCCATAAATTGTTAAAATTACAAAGTATCCTGAGTTAATTTATTAACCAACAGTACCAAGGTTTTGTTAATTTACTTATTGGGTTGTTTTCCAGGATTCTCTGGGTATGTCTCAATCAATTCCCTGTCATTTCAGGGGCCTCAGGCATTGATGCACCTCATTCCGTCCTGTTCTCTGCTTGTGGCACATAATAGTCTAGTCTCCTGCCGGCTGTAGTACTTTGGTCTAATTCTGGTTGTTGGCTTGGTTTGTGGGTCCTGGGTGGTGTTTAGTGGCCAGGGGTCACAAGAGGTTAGACTAGATAATCTTTTGGTCCCGTCTGGCCTTAAACAATATTAATTTTTGGTGCCTGCGAACAATGTTGTATAGGTAGCATATTAGGAAAAGTGTGTAATATTATGAAGGTACATTTATGTCTCTATGTGGTCTTCTTGCATTTGAGGCAGATCAATATCTGTGTATATACATACTTTTTAAGTTTCATTTGAAAGGTTTTTTGTTGGGTTCATACTTTGACATTATAGATGGATAAAACAGTATTTATTTTGTGTCAGAGTTTAGGATGTTATGTTGATCTAATTCTTATATATCATTTAGCACTGCCGTTTCTGAGCACCATGTATAATATTGTAAACTGGTAGGAAGTTTCACCAGCCAGGAAAATGAAATAAAGCTCCAGGCATTATTCTAAGGCCTTTTCCCTCAGGGCTTATTTTATTATTCTCAAACTTGTCACAAAGCAAATTCAACTGAAGAATACAGGGCAACAATCCCCAGAGGCTGTCTCAGAGTTAGCTAGCTGTGAGAGCAGAGGATATATACTTCCCTTATTCCCCCTGGAGGGACTTCCTACAGGAACTTACCATCTTCCTCAAATTAAGCCACAAGCATTTCTTATACAGTCTCCCCTAGGGAGACACCTGATGCTTAGCCAACTAACCCCTCTCTATTTGCCTCAACTGTAGACTACAACTCCCAGCAATACTTGGTCTTAAACGGCTTTGCCCCTGTAACAGACATGCTGGCCATGCCTGTGTTTACACACCAGTACTCTTTTACAAATAGATATGAATTTCCTCAGAATTTAAGAATGTGTTTGTTTACCAGGACAGTGTAAGGTGTCTGATTACCTTAACTATTCATTTCCTTGATTTAAATGCTTATGTTTTGAAATTGATGTGATTAGGCATTTATGCTCTTATCAACTTTAAATGGCTTCTGAAATGAACTCTGGTTTGGAATTGAGATGTGTTGCATTAGAAGAATGGAATAAGAAGGATGGGAGGCAAAGAAGAGGAGTGGGAGACAGAAGGGAGATTACAGAAGGTTTGGATAAGTTTCCAAACTATTGAGGTCTTAGCCAAATCAAATTTTGAACTCGTTTTGGGGGTGAGATTCACCAACTTCTGCTAAGCATAGAGGAGTTGGTGGAAGAAAGTCTGTGGGAGAAGGTTGCAACACTGAAAAATTCTGGAGCTCCTCTTCTTCTGAAGGCTCTGTAGGGGACAACATATCCCAAGTTTCCTTGGTACATCCAGGACAGGTGTAGAGGCAGAACAGCTAAGGTTGCATTATTTTAGCAGTCTCCATGAGGCTCCTGGTATTCCAGCCAGAAACTTAACTCACTTCCCCGACACACACTGTCTGCTGTCCTTTGGCATGTCTCTTACTTGAACTGCAGGGGTCTATAATTTCACATGGAGGTGTTCTTTATTGAAACATTTAGTTAGGCTGCTCATTTGGGCTTAAAGTTCTTTAAGTCAATGTAAAAAGTCCAATTAACTAGTGAGCTTTGGATCAGGCCCACAAAGAGGATATTCTCTTCTGAGTTCATGGCAATGTGTATATATTACTTGAAAATACTCCTCTAAGAGTGCCATGTCAATTCAAGTTTAAATGTCAATATTAGACTTCAATTAGCAAATTTTAAGACTAAACCTTTTGCAGGGGATAATGAGACAGAAAGAGACTTTTAAAAGTTCTGTATTATAGCCATTTTCAATTGAACCTTCAATTAACAATTTGAGTCTAAAACAGTAACATAATGCATTGCTAATATCTATTACTATCATCATATTCTACAAGTAATTTAAAATATTTATGACAAAATTAAACAGATTAAAGTATAGATACTTCATGAAACAGCAGCGCCAAAAGAAATAAACTAGCTGTTTAAGATGAATTATTTTAAACAGTTGTATGTGAATTATGTTAAGTGTTGTACATTATTCCAGCATGTTGACTCTGAAAAATATATCTCTGAAATGTTATGAAATCCAGGAAACTACACAAAGATATACCTCATGATAAAGAATACTATAAATTGAACCAAGTTGGTGAAAATAAATCTATTCTAATACTATAAACCCCAGTTCCAACAGGAATTTCAAGATCATGCAATAAACATAATTTAGCTGTGTTTTGTGGATAAACTTGTCACAATTTATTGTTCAAGTAGGATGCATATTTGTTAAAATGCAGACAAGAATCCAAAATAATGACCCACAGGCTTGAATAATAGTGCAAAGAAACAAAACCTGAGGCGCCACTGGCTTTTCATTTAAGTAATCATGTATTTGTCTGTGAAGACTGTGGTCATACTTTACGCACAGATAGCAAAGTCCACTTTCTTATATATTACTACTATCTTTGCTTTGTTTTCTAAATGTGCCTGCAATGAATGTGCAATTCAAAAAGGAAATCATTTCCTCTTTAGACTAGAAAACAAGATAGTCCCAGTAGACATTTTAAATAACAGAGTAAAGCAGAAAATTAACCTTATCTTTTTTTCAAGTAATTAATTCATTCATCCACTTATTGCATTATTTTCTACTTACACCAGTGCCAATTGCTTGAAAAATGAAGTCAAATATTCAATTTTTATTTGATCTGAATTAAATAAATGTATATCCAATATGCTTCAAAAATCCTCAAAGCCTGGTTAGCAAGAGGTCTCTCTGCTATACAAGTCGTATGATTTTATTTCATTACAATAGAAAGCAAACACACTGGAAATATTAAGATGTGTTCAGCTTTTGCAGAGTCCTATCTCTGACCTTTCAAATTCATCCTTATTTCAATTCAATGACATTTTGTAGCCATCAAATCACTACATTGCCCTGTATCATAATAATTGCAATTATGCAAATGAATTAAATGGCCAAAATAGTAAAGAGCAGATGCAAAAAAAAAAAGTCACAATGAAAAAAAAAAGCAACATTGATATGTCTGAGCTGCTGAACAGAATTCCAGAAATGTCTGTTCAGCCTGGATACAGCTGTGATGTTTTGAAGTTCAAAGAAGCTTAGGTTTCTTTTCTGAACAGTTTGTCTAATGGCACCACACTCTGTCTGTTGTGATGTCCTTTTATTTAATAAATCTTAACTCAATAATTTGATGACACTTCCGGAAAATAAAGCCGAAGAAGCTTTAGCAACTGTTTCTTATCTCGGTTTACTTGAAACATCAAAAGTAAAGGACAGCCATTTAGAGGTTCCCTGTGTATAGTAGTGTCATGAATATGGGTGAGTGAGGCACCCTATGTTTGAAACAAGGGAGAAAAAGTGAACATGAAATCCAACTGTATGCTGCTAACACCGATAAGATATGAGGATGGATAATCAGAATTGAAAACTCAGAGAAATTGTGGGTGATTAGATGATGATAGGAATAAGTGCCATGAGAGAAACTCTCAGATCATTTGAAGGTGATGAAATCTGGTGAAAACCTGATATAACATGTAAGGATGTAAGGCCCAGTTTTTCCCCCCACTGAAATCACTGGGACTCGTAGGGCTCAATTTTCATTTTGCATTGGTTTTCACCCGTGTAACTTAATAGACTTTAGTGGAGTCACTCCTGATTTACACCTGTATGTGTAAGAGGCAGAGGCCTGATTTTACAACACTTGTTGGTAAATGTACTGCAGAGTGCTGTAATTCGTCCCAATGGCTTTAATGAGACTGTTCATAATAGCCAGCATGAAGCTTGGTAGTAAATATTTGCAGGAATATGCCCCAGACCCTCTAATACATACATCATACAATCCTCATAGCATGAAAGGCTTTGCATAGGGTTTAAATTAGGACAGAGTATGGTCTTTAATATATAATAAAAGATATTCCTTAAATCTTGATTGCTATTGATTTGACTATTGACTGCAGTCTATGTAGCCAAGTTTAATACCTCATTTCCTTCCCAATCCCAGCAGACAAAATTGGTTGATAATTAAGGTGATTTGTAATACTTTGAGTGAAACCCAAGTCAAATATATGTATTTTGGATTTAGATCTATACTTAGTGTGGTGTGGGGTCACTCTGATTTCTTGAATGAATGAGTTCTGTAGTCTAGGTCCAGCTCCAGCAAAAGTTCTGTCTCTCGCACTTGTGAGAAACCTTTTGTCTCCTGCATCCTACTGATCAACAGCTTCATTGTTCCAGTGAAACACAAGCATTGAGGGAGGTCATGGTTGTACAGACTGAGGTGATCTCTCAGGTAGCCAGCAGTGCTAGCCCCAGAAAGGTCTTTGACTATCAGGGTAAAAACCTTGAATTAGACTCTTTGGAGCATAGGGGTTATGTGCCATCAGTGATGACTCATGTTCTTAGTAGATGGGTTGCTCTGCTTTGTATTGTCTGGAGTTTTTTCAGGTCATGTGGCTTCATTCCCAGATGTAATGAGTTGCAGCATTCAGGTTTGGAGGTCACAAATTCATGCATTATTGTGTCCAGGGCTTTGTCTGTAAGGATTAATCTTTTAATGGATGGAAAAATATTGTGCAATAAAATAGTGTGTTACGTCCAAAAATGGCAACATTCCACATTGGACAAATTCCAAATTCAAAAGATGTGTTATTAAAAATGAGGATGTATCAGAAAAGGTTGTTTATGCAGACACAAAAATAAAAACAGAAATGTTTGCTGAGAGGTAAAATATTAAGTCATTTTCAAATTCCAGGGTTATGGTTCGTACAAAGTGTAGCAAAGCTCTTATCTTCACATATATTGAAAAAGGAATCAGTGACCTGTTTAACTGCCCACATAGAGCAAGAAATGAACAATTTTAGTGCCAGGTTGCCACTAACCAACAATGTTATATTTCATATTCACCTTTTGAAAAGTTGTAGTTCACTAGAAATCCCAAAGGAAAAGGTAATGCAATGTAAACTGAACTTTTGATAATATGAGTGGATAACCTTTAAGTGCCCCACAGAGTAGGTATGTCAATATTTTCTCAGTTATTCTTCTTCACGGATGCACAATTTGCATCACATATATGGAGTGAAAAGTACTGTTTCTTTCTTTGAGAAGGAATATATCCCTTCTTCTCATACTTTGTCTTTCATATTTACTCTCTCTTCTCCCTTTGTCCATCTCCTTTGGTGTGTCCCATGTTACATTGTCTACATATTTTGGTGATCTTATGTTATTGTGTTAGGACTTGTGCTGTTCAAAAGATTGCCAGGAAAACCTATTAGCACATTCTAGCAGATGTAAAACATCCTATTACATTCTAAGCCTTATTTCATAGGAATGCAGAATAGCAACTATACCAGGTGTCAGGGATCCTTTCCCACTCTGAACTCTAGGGTACAGATGTGGGGACCCACATGAAAGACCCCCTAAGCTTATTCTTACCAGCTTAGGTTAAAATTTCCCAAGGCACAGATTTCTTTCTTGCCTTGGGGAACCAGCTTAGGTTAGAAACCTGATATGCTGCCACCACCAACCGATTTAAACAAAGAACAGGGAAAGAGACCACATGGAGATGTCTTCCTCCAAAATATCACCCCACGCCCTGCACCCACTTTCCTGGGGAAGGCTTGATAATAACATCCTCACCAATTGGTACAGGTGAGCACAGACCCAAACCCTTGGATCTTAAGAACAATGAAAAATCAATCAGGTTTTTAAAAGAAGAATTGTATTTAAAGAAAAGGTAAAAGAATCACCTCTGTAAAATCAGGATGGTAAATACTTTACAGGGTAATCAGATTCAAAACATAGAGAATCCCTCTTGGCAAAACTTTAAGTTACAAAAGGACACAAAAACAGGAATACACATTCCCTCCAGCACAGCGAATTTACGAGGCAAAAAACAAAGAAAACCTAACACATTTTCTAGCTAGATTACTTACTAACTTTACAGTAGTTGGAGAGTTTCCATCCTTGATCTGTTCCTGGCAAAGGTATCACACAGGCAGACAGAGAAAAGCTTTCCCCCCCCTCCAGATTTGAAAGTATCTTGTCCCCTCATTGGTCATTTTGGGTCAGGTTCCAGTGAGGTTACTTTAGCTTCTTAACCCTTTACAGGTAAAAGGATTTTGCCGCTGGCCAGGAGGGATTTTATAGCACTGTATACAGAAAGGTGGTTACCCTTCCCTTTATATTTATGACACCAGGTCATTCCTAGAGTGCTGGTGTCCACATTTGCTTTTCTTTCCAAACTGCTATCATTTGGTTCATCAGTATGTATGCTTGAACTAATAAACAGTAATTACTGAAATTAGCCTGAGAATGCTAATTTTTTCTATTTGGTCCCCTGTAGTATTTATGAGATTTCTTAGAATACTACTGTGTATAGAAACCAATCCATATTGGCACCCTTGCCAGCAGTCCAATCAGAGATGAAGTTGTGTTCTGAGAAGTCGATCTTATTGTTTGCGATTACTCAGACAACAGCTGCATATTCATGAAAATGTTCACAAATCCCAGAAGTTTCATAAATGGTAATCTGAATAGTTTTTTTTATTTCTCCACTGGAAGTCCATTATTCACTAATCTCTTGATTAAAATAGTTCTGTCATTCAGTCAAGAAGCAGAAAAATAACCTGTGACAAACCAAACACTGAATATTCAAGGTGAACAAGTCACAAATAACCCATAGCTTGAAAATTATTCATCCAAATTATTTTGTGAATAATTATATATAATAAATACAGTTGAAGAAAATCAGGATTGGTTCATGAACAATTTGATAACCAACAATAGGGCTGGGCAGCAAATATTATTTGCAATGAATTGTTTGTCCAGATTTAATTGTAACAAAATATGAAGTGGATTATTTTTGGAGCAAGTACAAGGTAATTACATACTGTAAACCACATGCTGCTATCTAAAACACACTTAAGCCTACCTACAAATAACAGCAAATATTATTCCTTCTATTACAGATGGACCAAATAGCTTCTACAAATTAGAATGGTGGTGAATCAGAAGATATTTAGAGGCTTGCAAGAATTGTCAGATCTTTATGCCATGCTTCAGAGTTCAGTTTTCAAACCTTGTTAAGAGAGGACAAGTGAACTTTCCAAAAAACTAAAGAGCCGCAGGACTCAATTCTTTCCCTGTGTGTGATTTCAAGACATGTTACACATTACATATTTAAGTGGATCTCAGTAAACTAACTTATGCTACTTTAGAAAGTCAGATTTTCCCTCAAGAATATAAGCAACCAGAATAATGAGAGAATTTTCTAATAGTTTTGAGATGGGCAGTATAAAATATAGGGTAACAGCACACTTCGGTTTGCTATCATTTCACGTTATAAATGTATTCACAACACAACAATGTACATGACTTTACCTCCAGCAGACCTGTGCTTTACAATTTTGTATTTGTTTTTGCATTTATTTAATAGTATTGTCAAATATTTAAACAATTCAAATATAAAGTTACCATTTTCCTACACTGTTTCTACCCCATTCTAATTAATTAAAATATTCTTATAGCAGCATGGAATTATAAGCAAATCAGGCAGTCAGCTTTTACTACCCCTACAAAAAAAAAATCCTTGAAGTCATCAGAAAAATGTCTTTGTTACAAGGGCATTTTCTTACTCAACAGACATACTCCCTCTGTTTATCTTGAGTCATATTCAGTGCTGTCAATGCTTACAATCTTATTACGAGCCACAATTTTTGATGCACTTCTTAAAGCCCCAGCTCCTGGAGGCACATGACTAGATGAGAATCTTGGATTTAATTTAAATTAAAAAGTATATTTCTAACCTTCATGTTAGAGGATAAAGACTTGAAAATGTAACCCAAGTATACTCCAAAGGCTCAAAAATGAGCAGGCAAAAAAAAAAAGACCACCACATTTATTTATTTTCAAAACTCTCATGTTTATAGGGGGCCTGCCTCATGATTTTTAAATTCTTGCTGCAGGTAATAACATATATTTGCTGATTTTACTAACTAAAATAACAGTCCTGTTACTGCTGAGTGCAAAAAAATAGCTATGGGAAAAGGAGCTGGATTCTGTTCCAGTGTGATTCAGAAGCTAGATAATGCAATACAGCAGTGGTTCTCAAAGCCGGTCCACCGCTTTTTCAGGGAAAGCCCCTGGCGGGCCGGACCAGTTTGTTTACCTGCTGCATCCGCAGTTCGCCTGCATCCGCGGTTCGCTGCTCCAGGCCAATGGGGGCTGCGGGAAGGGCGGCCAGCACGCTCCTTGGCCTGCACTGCTTTCCACAGCCCCCATTGGCCTGGAGCTGTGAACTGCTGCCACTGGAAGCCGCGATCGGACGAACCTGCAGAAGCAGCAGGTAAACAAACCGGTCCGGCCCACCAGGGGCTCTCCCTGAACAAGTGGTGGACTGGCTTTGAGAACCACTGCAATACTGCACATCTAGTTCACCAGGTCAAAACCAATACAGGTTGGTAAAGAACAAAAGATAAATGAGAAATAGTTTGAAGGTCCCAGTCCTATTCCTAATAAAGAGAGAGATCCAGATCACAAGAATAATCATATTTTGTGTTAACTGATAACTTTGATAATTTCAGAAGATCAAATGCAATTAGCCCTCTCCACTGTTCCAAAGTACAACTTTTAATTAAATCAAATTTCAGATTTCCTATGTTCTCCTCAGCAGTGTTTTCCTCAGGAATTGAAATTATGGGGCATGTTTGAATTTACAGGGGGGTAAGTGCCGATGAACAGTGAGACTGTGAGGGTGAAGTTGGACTGTATGGCACCATAATAAAAACTAAAAAATGTTTCATGACCATTTTATTAGATTCAACTCATGTTTTAAAATCATCACACAAATTAAAGTTGGCTACTCAAGCCTACTATGAAGTTTTATATATATCTACATCCTTCTTGGTTTCTTCTTGCAATTTTGTACAACTTCGTTAATGAACTTCTCAAATACAGCGTGTTCATCTTTGGTGGCTTCTTGTGTCTTCGGTATTTCCAGGTCTTCAACTGATATGCTCATTAGTTCATTCACATGATCAGGCAGAAGGCGACCTCTTTCAGAACACAAAATTCTATTCAATGATGAAAATGAAAAGCTGTAGCTGTTGTGACTGGGAGTGGCAAGAGATGAATTCCTACTTCTTTCATCCCAGGAAGCATAGCACAAAGATCGTGTCAAGCCACTACTGATGATAAAAAAGAAGTTGAAGTCAAATCTTCATTCATTCATTGTATGACATTCCACTCTTTGTTCAAATTCTCTGTTTTTTCCAGATCACATGGCATTGTGATCCCATTGCTTGTAGTGCCTTACTCCACTCAACTGTCAGTGTTTTATATGAGAGGTATCTGTAAAAACTAGGAAGAGATTGAGTAGAATCCAGAAGTTTCTGTTGTAGAGTTGTAAGAATCAAATCTGTGTTCTTTACCTTTTTCAGCTGGCTTAACAAATACTTCTCGTCCTCTTCACTTACGGATTCAGTATAAGTGCTTTCATTAGTCAACGTCTGGACTGAAATCTTTGCTTCTTCCAGTACGTTTTCAATGGATATCTCTCTAATCCAAGGTTTCAGAGTAGCAGCCGTGTTAGTCTGTATTCGCAAAAAGAAAAGGAGTACTTGTGGCACCTTAGAGACTAACAAATTTATTAGAGCATAAGCTTTCGTGAGCTACACGTGTAGCTCACGAAAGCTTATGCTCTAATAAATTTGTTAGTCTCTAAGGTGCCACAAGTACTCCTTTTCTCTAATCCAAGTGTAGCTTCTATCGCTGGACAAAGATCTACTACTGTTGTAGCAGATGCCTCGATGGCATTGTTTAATGACCCAAGTGATTTCAACAGAAGAATTACAAGAGAGAATGGCAATAGTCTTCTCTTCAAGAAATCTTGAAGTCATTGTGGATAGTTCTCTGAAAACATCTACTCAATGTGCAGCGGCAGTAAAAAAAAGCGAACAGAATGCTGGGAATAATTTAGAAAGGGACAAAAAATATCATGTTGCCTCTATATAAATCCATGGTATGCCTACATCTGAATACTGTGCGCAGATGCGGTCACCCCAACTCAAAAAAGATATATTGGCATTGGAAAAGGTTCAGAAAGGAGCAACAAAAATTAGTAGGGGTATGGAACGGCTTCCGTATGAGGAGAGTTTAATAAGACTGGAACTTTTCACCTTGGAAAAGAGACAGCTAAGGGGAAATATGATTGAGGTCTATAAAATCATGACTGGTGTAGAGAAAGTAGATAAGGAAGTGTTGTTTACTACTTCTCATAAGAAAAGAACTAGGGGTCACCAAATGAAATTAATAGGCAGCAGGTTTTAAGGAAGTATTTATTCACAAAACACACAGTCAATCTATGTTACTCCATACCAGAGGATGTTGTGAAGGCCAAGACCATAACAGGGTTCAAAAAAGAACTAGATAAATTCATGGAGGATAGGTTCATCAATGGCTATTAGCCAGGATGGGCAGGAATGGTGTCCCTAGTCTCTGTTTGCCAGAAGCTGGGAATGAGCGAAAGGGGACGGATCACTTGATGATTATCTGTTCTGTTCATTCCCTCTGGGGCACCTGGCACTGGCACTGTCAGAAAACAGGAAACTGGGCTAGATGGACCTTTGGTCTGGCATAGTAGGGCCATTCTTATGTTCTTATGAACTTAGTAGCAAAAGTAGTCCACTAGCTGCTCTACTTAGATCTGTCCCATCTCGTTAGATACTTTCCAAAGCCAGTAATAATGGTGGCGGTAATTTTAAGCCAATAGCCAAGGACCGCTCATGAGAAAGCCAGCAGGTATTCCCAGGTTGGACTGATTTCAACTTCAGTCCCAATGCATCTTCTATTTTTCCCAAGATGGTTAGTCTTTTTGGACTCCTTCTGAAAAAAAGAGTGTAACAAAGACATTAAATTTATGGGGTTTTCAATGTCTTTGGAAGATTCTGCAGCTTGTACCAGTTCTAGTTGGAGTAGATGGCCTCTGCAGTATGTATAAGAGAGATTAGGGCTATACTTTTCTCTGAGCAAAGCTTGTATTCCACTAGCAGCCATCTGTTTGGGGTTCAATTTATGAGCATTTAACTCTTCTAAAATGTGGGTTGTCACAGATGCAGCCAATGTATTTTCTATAACCTGAACATCTAGAAATGCATTTATTGGTCTACCGCTGACATCAGGAACATGTACACAATGACTTAATACTTGATGCCCAATTGCATCCTCACTCTCTGTAAAAACAAGGGTGACAGGAGCAACTGTGACAACTATGTGACATTTCCCTTCTTAGCATTATGAGAAAAGCCTTTGCACCAGTTGTTCTGAACATACCTCAGACCCTTCAGACAGAATCTATCCTGAATCACAGTGAGGCTTCAGAGCTGAAAGATCTACTATAAACAGGATCTTCTACAAGAGAAATGCAGAGAACAAAAAAGCCCCTTTACATAGCCTTCGTCAATCTCACAAAGGCTTTTGACCTTGTGAGTAGAAATGGACTATTTGCACTTCCTGAAAAGATTGGAGGTCCTCCCCCCAGCTATTAAGCATGATTTGATCCTTCCATGAAAACATGTATGGCACAGTTTAAAACAATGGCTCAGTCTCTGAGGCTTTCCAGATTCATAGTGGAGTTAACCAAGGTTGTATACTTGCCCCAACTCTGTTTAGGATCTTCGTCTCCTTGCTACTGAAATGGGCTTTTGGTTCCTCAACTGAGGGAATCTACTTGCACGTAAGATGGAAAGCTGCTCAATCTTGCAAGACTCAGATCTAAAACCAAGACTTGGGAGGCCCTTATCCAATATCTCCTCTTTGCTGATGATGCAGCCGTGACAACTCACAGAGAAGCTCATGTCCAAAACCTTATGGACCGTTTTTACAAAGCTTGCCAAGACTTTGGGCTTACCATAAGCCTAAAAAAAGATGAGCATAACATGCCAAGGAGTTGAGGAAGCACTCTCCATCAAGATCAACAACTATGAACTTGAAGTGGTGAATGAGTTCACATACCTGGAGTCCACTATCATAGTCAACCTTTCACTTGAAACAGAACTCAACATCCACATTGGAAAAGCCACCACAACAATGTCTAAACTGAGCAAGAGGGTATGGCAAAACAACAAACTGACAGAACACACAAAGATCTGTGTATCGTCCATGCGTTATCAGCACATTTTTGTGTGGGAGCATGCTCTTATCAGGAAAAGAAACTCAACAGCTTTCATATGTGTTGCCTTTCTCAAATATTTGGCATCTTCTGGAGCGGCAGAGTCACCAACACTGAGGTGCTCAAGCGGGCCAGCATATCCAGCATGCAAACAGAGACCCCTCTGCTGGCTTGGGCATGTCTGCTGAATGAGTGATGGGCGTATCACAGAGGACATCCTCTACGACAAACTGGCATCTGGAAAAAGACCCAAAGGATGCCCAACATTGCGTTTCAAGAGTGTGTGCAAGCAAGAGCTCAAGAAATGCACATGGATGTGGAAAACTGGGAAGATCACATTCAAGACTGCAGCCTTTGGAAACAAGAGCTACAAAAATGTCTCCAGAGTTACGAGAGGAAGCAGTCCAGCTTAGCAGAGGAGAAAAAAGCACAAAGAAGGCAGAGTCCAAAGGGTCAAAATGTCACTTTTAAATGTGAGAGATGCGGCAGAGATTGTTTATCTTGAGTGTGTCTCTAGAGCCACATCCGAGGTTATCATAAAACCAACAAAGTAAATTCTTTACCTCTCATGGGAAGATACCCATAGTCTCTCGAGACTGAAGGATGCCTACTACAATTGAATCAGGGCATTCATCAGCCATATATGCACATTTTTCAATGAGGTGAGATAGACTTAGCAGTTAAAAAAGTGGCAAACTTTCACGGTTGCATGGCATGCTTCTAATGAGTCAATAGAGTTTCTTGCAGAAAGATAGTGAGCATTTGCTGATCTTATTCAGAACCAGTGTCCAACATCTGAATTAACAAGTGACAATGCACTTAACATTGGCCTCCAGTTTTTAGTGCATGGCATCTCTTGTTTGAATAGGAGGTATGATGTGACAGCCATGTTTGTTGGCACAAACTGTGTTGTGTCTCCAGCATTCTTAATAGCCTCATTAAGTATGTCTAAAATTGGCTTTGACGGTAAATGGCTTTAAAAGCTTTCTGTATGTCAATGCAGTCCAGAGGCTTTTTGTTTTGCACCCTTTTCACGTAGGTTGTCAGCATTGGCTTCGCTGATCAGTCTGGCAAACCAAGTTTCTCCACTTTTACTGCATAAATCCATGGTATAGCCACATCATGAATACTGTGTGCAGTTCTGGTTGCACCATCTAAAAAAAAGACATATTGGAATTGGAAATGGTACAGAGAAGGGAAACTAAAATGATTAGGGGTATGGAACAGATTCCATATGAAGGAAAATTAAAAAGACTGGGACTTTTCAGCCCATAAAACAGATAACTAAGAGAGGATATGATAGAGGGCTATACAATCTTGATTGGTGTGGAGAAAGTGAATAAAGAAATAGTATTTATTCTTTCACATAACATAAGAATTTAGGTGTCACCCAATGAAATTAATAGGCAGAAGGTTTAAAACAAACAAAAGGAAGTACTTCTTCATGCAACACACAGTCAATTTGTGGAACTTTTTGCTTGGGGTTGTTGTGAAGCCCAAAGCTATAACAGGGTTCAAAAAAGAACTAGATATTGTCATGGAGGATAGGTCCATCGATGGCTATTAGCCAGGATGGGTAGGGATGGAACACCATGCTCTGATTGTCTCTAGGATCTGTTTGCCAGAATCTGGGAGTGGATGACAATGGATGGATCACTTAATGATTTCCTGTTCTGTTTATTCCCTCTGAAGCACGTAGCATTGGCCACTATCAGAAGATATACCATTGGTTTGACCCAATATGGCTGTTCTCATGTAAAAATTAATTATAATATAATAATAAAAATATTTGGTACAGAAACTCCTCAAGATAATGACTTCTCAAGATAGTGACAATGTTAGATAATGACCTTGGCAAATAATGCGTTTTAAAAATCTTGGCCTAATAGTAAATGCATATTTATATAAGTTTCCCAGTCATAAATCTAACATTTTGGAGCAAAGGCATGAAAAATAGTCCAACAAACAAATGTTCCTTCAACTTGCCCCTCCCTTCTCTTCCACCACATCGCACTCATAGTTGTTGTCCTTCAGACCTAGAGTTCGGAGGTGCTTTTGTGTGAGTTCACAACTCTTTCTGGAAGGTGTGGAGGGGATTAAGTCTCCTTGCTCATTCCTCCAGCTGCTCGCCACATGCTCCAATTGTTCGGTCTGGCCACTTTTGTTTGTCATGCCACTTTTTGTTGCCACCTGCCACTGTGACCTTTCTGAGTCAGCCTCTTGATGTTTCAGCCAGCTCTCAGTGATTTCTGCTCTCAGTGCGGGAACCTCACTGCTACTGCAGGCTGGGCAGTCTCTTCCTCAGAAACACTGACCTGCAGTAGGTCTAAGCATTTAGATAAGATTATCTGTTATTTCAGATCTAATGGTGACTTAAAAAAACAAAAGACTCCCTATGGAGCCTAATAACCTCTATCTTTAAACAGGGGACAGGGACTGGTCAAATAGTGCCTGTGATTCTTAGGCAGAACCCACGCCACCAAGCAAACCACCTATCTTTCTCTCTATTCACTGGGATCTGGCATTCAAACCCCCTGCTTAGCAAGTGCAGTTCAGATGAGGATGATCAGTGCTTAATTTGTAATGGAAGAAGTGAATCATAGAATCACAGAGTTTAAGGTCAGAAGGGACCATTATGATTGTCTAGTCTGACCTCCTGCACAACGCAGGCCACAGTATCTCACCCACCCACTCCTGTAACAAACCCCTAACATATGTCTGAGCTATTGAAGTCCTCAAATCATGGTTTAAAGACTTCAAGGTACAGAGAATCCTCCTGCAAGTGACCCATGCCCCATGCTGCAGAGGAAGGCAAAAACCCCCAGGGCCTCTTCCAATCTGCCCTGGAGGAAAATTCCTTCCCGACCCCAAATATGGCAATTATCTAAACTCTGAGAATGTGGGCAAGACTCACCAGCCAGACACCCAAGAAAGAATTCTCTGTAGTAACTCAGATCCCACCCCATCTAACATCCCATCACAGGCCATTGGGCATCTGCCGCTAATAGTTGAAGATCAATTAATTGCCAAAATTAGGCTATCCCATCATATCATACCCTCTATAAACTTACCAAGCTTAGTCTTGAAGCCAGATATGTGTTTTTCCCCTACTGCTTCCCTTGAAAGGCTGTTCCAGAACTTCACTCCTCTGATAATTAGAAACCTTCGTCTAATTTCAAGTCTAAACTTCCTGATGGCCAGTTCATATCCATTTGTTCTTGTGTCCACATTGGTAGTGAACTTAAATAATTCATCTCTCCATGGTATTTATCCCTCTGATATATTTATAGATAGCAATCATAACTCCTCTCAGCCTTCTTTTGGTTAGGCTAAACAAACCAAGCCCTTTGAGTCTCCTTTCATAAGACAGGTTTTCCATTCCTCGGATCATCCCAGTAGCCCTTCTCTATACCTGTTCCAGTTTGAATTCATCTTTCTTAAACATGGGAGACCAGAACGGCACACAAGATTCCAGATGAGGTCTCACCAGTGCCTTGCATAAAGGTACTAACACCTCTTTTTCTCTACTGAAAATACCTTGCTTGATGCATCCCAAGATCGCATTAGCTTTTTTCACAGCCATATCACATTGGCGGCTCATAGTCATCCTATGATCAAGCAATACTCAGAGATCCTTCTCCTCCTCTGTTACTTCCAAGTGATGCATCCCCAGTTTATAACAAAAATTCTTGTTATTAATCCCTAAATCCATGACCTTGCACTTTTCACAATTAAATTTCATCCTATTACTATTACTCCAGTTTACAAGGTCATCTAGATCTTCCTGTATGATATCCCGGTCCTTCTCTGTATTGGAAATACCTCCCAGTTCTGTGTCATCTGCAAACTTTATTAGCACATTCCCGCTTTTTGTGCAAAGGTCAGTAATAAAAAGATTAAGTAAGATTGGTCCCAAAACCGATCCCTGAGGAACTCCACTAGTAACCTCCTTCCAGCCTGACAGTTCACCTTTCAGTTGACCCGTTGTAATCTTACCTTTAACCAGTTCCTTATCCACCTTTCAATTTTCATATTGAGCCCCATCTTTTCCAATTTAGCTAATAATTCCCCATGTGGAACCATATCAAATGCCCTACTGAAATCAAGGTAAATTAGATCCACTGCGTTTCCTTTGTCTAAAAAATCTGTTACTTTCTCAAAGAAAGAGATCAGGTTGGTTTGGCAAGATCTACCTTTTGTAAAACCAAGTTGTATTTTGTCCCAATTACCATTGACCTCAATGTCCTTAACTACTTTCTCCTTCAAATTTTTTTCCAAGACCTTGCATACTACAGATGTCAAACTAACAGGCCTGTAGTTACCGGGATCGCTTTTTTTCCCTTTCTTAAAAATAGGAACTATGTTAGCAATTCTCCAATCATACGGTACAACCCCTGAATTTACAGATTCATTAAAAATTTGTGCTAATGGGCTTGCAATTTCATGTGCCAGTTCCTTTAATATTATTGGATGAAGATTATCTGGGCCCCCCGATTTAGTCCCATTAAGATGTTCACATTTGGCTTCTACCTCAGATGTGGTAATATCTACCTCCATATCCTCATTCCAATTTGTCGTCCTACCATTATCCCTAAGCTCCTCATTAGCCTCATTAAAGACTGAGGCAAAGTATTTGTTTAGATATTGGGCCATGTCTAGATTATCCTTAACCTCCACTCCATCCTCAGTGTTTAGCGGCCCCACTTCTTCTTTCTTTGTTTTCTTCTTATTTATAGGGCTATAGAATCTTTTACTGGTTCGTTTTAATTCCCTTTGCAAGGTCCAACTCTACATGGCTTTTGGCCTTTCTCATTTTATCCCTACATGTTCTGACCTCAATAAGGTACCTTTCCTTGCTAATCCCGCCCATCTTCCACTCCTTGTAGGCTTTCTGCTTTTTCTTAATCACCTCTCTGAGATGCTTGCTCATCCAGCTTGGTCTACAACTCCTGCCTATGATTTTTCCCCCTTTCTTGGATGCAGGCTTCTGCAACTTTGACTTGAAGTAATTCCAGGCCTCCTCCACCTTTAGTTCCACAAATTATTCAATCCAATCCACTTCCTTAACTAATTTCCTTAATTTTTTAAAGTTAGCCCTTTTGAAATCAAAAACTCTAGTCACAGATCTATTTTTGTTTATCCTTCCATTTAATTTGAACTGAATTAGCTCATGATTGCTTGAACCAAGGTTGTCCCCTACAACCACTTCTGAGGTCCTCACTACTCACCAAAACCAAATCTAAAATGGCATCCCCTCTTGTTGGTTCAGCAACTACTTGGTGAAGGAACCCATCAACTATCACATCCAGGAAAATCTGAGCCCTATTATTATTCTAGCACTTGTCCTCCAGTCTATATCTGGGAAGTTAAAGTCTCCCATGATCATACAATTCTCATTAGTATTTACTTCATTAAAAACATTAAAGAGGTCTCTTTCCATACCCAAATCGGATCACAGCGGTCTATAGCACACCCCAAGCACTATCCCAGGGGAAGTTCTAGTAGGTTTCTTCTCCAATGAGATTTTTGCCCAGACAGACTCTGTCTTATCCATTCCATCACTTCTTATTTTTTTACAGTCTACCATCATTGATATACAATGCTACTCCACCACCTTTGCCTTTATTTCTGTCTTTCCTAAACAGCACATATCCTTCAATACCTGTACTCCAATCATGACTACTATTCCACCATGTTTCTGTTATCCCTATAATATCTGGTTTCAGAGTAGCAGCCATGTTAGTCTGTATTTGCAAAAAGAAAAGGAGTACTTGTGGCACCTTAGAGACTAGAAATTTATTTGAGCATAAGCTTTTGTGAGCTACAGCTCACTTCATCGAATGCATTCAGTGGAAAATACAGTGGGGAGATTTATATACACACACAGAGAACATGAAAGAATGGGTATTATCATATACACTGTAACCAGAGTGATCACTTAAGGTGAGCGATTAGCAGCAGGAGAGCGGGGGGAGAGGAGGAAGGACCTTTTGTAGTGATAATCAAGGTGGGCCACTTCCAGCAGTTAACAAGAATGTCTGGTTTCACTTCCTGCACCAGTAGCGCTAGTTCCTCCATTTTGTTACCCAGGCTCTTTCATTAGTGTACAAACATCTTAATGTTTGCCGTTTGGCTTTGCTCACATTCTTTACCCAATTAGGTACAGACATTCTACCACCAGTATCACCTATTAGACTAGTATGTACACTATCCTTCCTCCTTATGTCCATTCTCCTACCAACAGCTGTATCCTCTCTTACTTCTTTTTCTTCCCTCTCAATGTTAAAATCTGGTGATTACCTGGACATCTCCCAACCATTTCCCCTAAATTCCTCTTTTAAAGTGCTCATGATCATTTGTGCCATCCTCCATCATAGAAGTCTATTTCCCTACCTAGTCAGGTGAATTCCATCCCAAGAGAACACTCCACTGTCCATGAATGTTTCCCAGTGGCCATACATCCCAAAGCCCTTATAGCACCACTGCCTGAGCCATTAGTTGAGCATCATAATCTTGTCACACCTTTGTTGCCCTTCTCTAGGAATAGGCAGAATCCCACTGAAGATCACCTGAGCCTCAATTTCCTTAAGTGTCTTCCTCAGCCTGGCATAGTCTCCCTTGATACATTCCAGAGAGAATCTAGCCATATCATTTGTTCCCACATGAAGGACAATCAGTGGATTCTTTCCCGCTTCCATTAGGATCCTCTTCAGCCTCAGGTCCACATCCCGTATCTTAGCACCCGGCAGACAGCAAACCCTTCTGTTCTCTGGATCACCTCTTGTTACAGGCCTGTCTATTCTTCTCAGTCAGGAGTCCCCAATCATGTAGACCTGTCTTTTCCTGGTGATGGTGCGATTCTCCAGTCTATCCCTGTTCCCTCTGGCTGCAAGTCCTCTCGATTCCTATTGTCCCTTGCAATCCTCTGCAATCCATCCCGTATTCTACTGGGGCTCATATTTGGTGTTACCTCCATTGACTCTTGTCCTCTTCCTATAGGACTAGCTGCTCTTCTCTTCTTCCTTGCCTTCTCACCTTCAATGACCGCCTGCTGTGCCCCTTCTTCATTTTCCAAGTCCACAAACCAGTTCCTGAGCTCTATTTCTCCTTCAGTAGCCAGTCTTTTCCTCTGCCTGATTCTCTCAGTCACATGCTTCTACTGTCCACTCTCCTTACCCAGAAGTCTCCCCTCAGAGTTCTTCGATCCTGGTTCCATCTGCAAGTCTGAGCTTGTCACTTCAGCCTCCTCATGTCTTTGTTCCATCGTCCACTTAAATCCCCTTCTAATCTCGACCAGAGTTTCCACCTGTCTCTCCAATCCTTAGGACTTTTCTTCCATCAGCTCTATGAGGCGTCACTTCATGCAGACAAAACTCTTTTCAGATACCCCCTCCAGGATCATGTACATGCCGCAGCTTCTACATCCAGTCATCGTCATTGTGTCTTCCATTACTTGGGTCACTTCCACTGCTGCCTCTGTATCTGTCATCGCCTTCTCACCTGAATCCTGTTAGTCTGGGAAATACAAACCAAACCAAAACACCACCACCCACAGAAAAACAAACCCGAAATGAGCACCAAAACTCTGCCAGACACTCCCTTCACTAGACTGTCTGTTCCTCTGCCTGGCGCTTTTAGTCTTCGCCCCAAACTCCCCTTCCAAACTCCCAGTCAAACTTTCCTGTTTTCAGCACTGTTTGCTGGCTCCTGTGCCACTAAGGTGGGGCACAAGCACATTTTTTACTTTTATAACTGATTTGGCAAGCGCAGGTGACAGGGAAAGTTATGGGAGGTGTACACCTGCTGTGGGCGTAGGGCAATCCCAGCTCCTCAATGCCTAGTGATTAAACACAGTGAAGTGATTAAATAATTCTTCAGTGTTATTCTTGCACATATCAGGATTTCACCTCATTTTTTCATTTGTGCTCAGCTCTGGCATGAATTCCTTCAAGATGGGGCATAGGAGGCAAAAGCTATGCATGTCATTTTCTGGATTAGTGATGTTTAAACAAAACCAGCCAGATTTAATTTAAATTAACATAGTCTCATTAAAGTGGAATGGCCTAGGAATATTTCCAGTGCAGAACACTCAAAGAGTTAAAGAACAGACACGAGTTGCAGACCATCAAAGTCATTTTTTAATAAAAAATATATTAGCACTCTCATGTTTTTGTGATTAAGCCAGTTATTGAAGGCCATATTTTCAAAGAAGCTTGCATAAGCACTCAGTTGAGCATCTAAGGACACACCCACCTGCACCCACATGATGGTCTATTTTCAAAGACATAGCTGTGCACTTAGGTCAACTAAAAATTAGGCCGAAAATATGTGAAGTCAAGGGCTGGTAATCACATGGATTCTGACTACGTCAAATGCTTGGATCTTGAAAAGGAGTTTCTGTATCCCACTTACCTAGTCTCTTCAGTCCATAAGCACCCGAAGGGATGCCAAAGTTCAAAGTGAAATTAAATGTGTTTCTTTGGATTCACTTGCAATGAATGATAGAATAGGGTCCAGGCAACTTAGCAAAAGATATTAGAGGTCCGGCCCATTTGCGTAGACTTGTCTCACATACATATCCTGCCTACCCAGCAGTCCCCTTTGAAAATCCTGTACATCCCCATCTAGTGCTTTCACCCCTTGCCCCAGGTAAGCATCTGTCGCAGGGTAGGTACATGCTGTCAAGGGGACTGGGATCCATATGGGGAGAAGAAGGAAAAACCGTACAGCAGTTTGTTAGCTCCTATGTTTGTGACCCTGACTACAAAATGTGGTAGTGAGGCCTAGTGGCCGGAGTCAGTAAGCAGCCCTTTCACTCAGAGCAGCGTGGCCCGACAGCCAGTCAGTAGTGTAGCCCACCTCTGTGGGATTGTGTGGCCTATTGGCCCATTGGGGCAGTGGGACACCAGTTAGGGGTCTCTGGCTCCCAGGGGATGGGGACTTGGGCCTTCCCTGGTCCTCCAAGTCCCATCCCAGGGCTCTGGTGGTGGTGGGAGCACTCACCACTGAGTCAGCGGGGACTCTCCTGAAACATGCTGACTGGTTCCCCCATGCACTCACTGGAGAAGGTTCTATGTCCCCTGGGCTGCTTCCTCCCCTTCCTCCCTCAGTGAGGCTCCATGGTTCCCCCAGATCTCTGGGGTCCTCAAATGGCCTAGCTCCTGCCAACACAGTCTCTTCTTTGGGCTCATCAGGCAGCCTGGGGTCCATTTGGGCCTCTGCGTGCCTTGCTCCTGGGGTTGGGGTGAAAGCACTAGATGGGGATGTACACGATGTCCCACTCCCTTGGGAGAGCCTGCAGTCTGTGTCCTCTCCCTTCAGCAGCTTCCACAGACTAAGCTGGGATGCTTCCTATCACTGACAGTGTGAGAAATGCACTGTGGGTACCTATTCCACAGTCCGGCTTGACACCTTCTCCGACTAGGTCATGGCACATTTTGGGACTGGGCTCAATGTCCCATGATGCATTGTTTTCTGTCCCAGCATTCCATGGGCTTCTGGCTTTCTTTTGTGGCATTTCGCCTGATATGCTGTGTGATATGGATAGGAGCAACTTTAGATTGCTTTTGGCATTCACAGAATGAGCTGCAGAGAGTGGACCGTCACTTCTGGACTCAGGAAACAAGCACTGACTGGTGGGATCACATCGTCTTGCAGGTCTGGGATAACAAGCAGTGGCTACAGAATTTTTGGATGCGGAAAGCCAACTTCCTGAAACTGTTGTGCAGAGCTCGCCCCAGCACTACAGTGCAAGGACACCAGAATGAGAGCTGGCCTATCCATAGAGAAGCAGTGTGGAAGCTGGTGACTCCAGACTGCTACCGGTTGGTTGCAAATCAATTTGGAGTCAGGAAGTCAACCGTTAGGCTTTGTTAATGCAAGTTTGAAGAGCAATTAATCGCATTCTGCTACAAAGACCATGACTCTGGGAAATGCGGGTGAAATAGTGGGCAGCTTTGTAGATGGGTTTCCCTAACTGTAGAGGGGTGATAGATGGCATACACATTCCAATTTTGGCACCAGACCACCTTATGTCAAAGTACATCAATAGAAAGGAGAAGGAGTACTTGTGGCACCTTAGAGACTAACAAATTTATTTGAACATAAATTTATTCTTTTACATAAAAGAATAAATGGACACAAATCAGACGTCAAGAATTATAACATTCAAAAACCAGTCAGAGAACACTTCAATCTCTCCAATCACTCGATTACAGACCTGAGAGTGTCTATCCTTCAACAAAAAAAACTTCAAAAACAGACTCCAAGGAGAGACTGCTGAATTGGAATTAATTTGCAAACTGGATACAATTAACTTAGGCTTGAATAGAGACTGGGAGCACATGGGTCATTACACAAAGTAAAACTATTTCCCCATGTTATTTGTCCCCCCCACAACACCCCCACTGTTCCTCAGACGTTCTTGTTAACTGCTGGAAATGGCCCACCTTGATTATCATCACAAAAGGTTTTCCTCCTCCTCCCCCCTTCCTGCTGGTAATAGCTCATCTTAAGTGATCGCTCTCCTTACAGTGTGTATGATAAAACCCATTCTTTCATGTTCTCTGTGTGTATATAAATCTCCCCACTGTATTTTCCACTGAATGCATCCAATGAAGTGAGCTGTAGCTCACGAAACCTTATGCTCAAATAAATTTGTTAGTCCCTAAGGTGCCACAAGTACTCCCTTTCTTTTTTGTGAATACAGACTAACACTGCTGCTACTGTGCTACTGTTCATTGCTTAAACCATAGACAGAAAATCCCTTCCCTTATAGGGATCAAGCACCTTCTCCACCAGTACATGTGCAAGGTCATGAAGAGTACATTGTCCATGAGGTCCTAGATTCCAAGATTAAGCGGGGAAAACTCTGGTATCTAATCAACTGGGAAGGGTATGCTTCAGAGGAGCATACTTGGGAATCAGGAGAAAACATTCATGTTCCTGCTGTACTCAAGTCATTCCACAATCACTACCCCAAGAAATCAATTCCAGCACAATCTCAAAGGGGTACTGTCATGACACTGGGTCTGCAGGGTTCCCAGTCAATTTTTGCCACCCTGCTCTCATATAGCAGCTCCTTATTAACCAACCAAGGAGGACAAACCATGAAACCTGAAGTTACATCACGGAGGTCTTCACTGAGCTGGATGGAGCCCTGGGAATGCTCGACAGTGCTTCCTATTTAAACCCAAAGAGTCACAAGAAGTTGCCTGAACAACTGCACACTAGCTGATCCTTGCTCCTGGTCTCTGATTCCATCTCTGACCCTTGGCTCAACTACTGACTCTAACTTTGGGTCTGATGTTTAGCTCAACTTCTGCCTCCTGCTCCAATCACTGGACCTGGCTGCCTATATCACAGCCCCAAAACCTCTGAACATGAGTTTCAAGGAAAAATCTTAACTCAATATTTCAGAATATAATTGGGATGCATTAGGCAAAATACATTTGTGACTCCTTTGATTCATTTCTTCATGAACACTCATGCAAGCAAAATTTTGTTTGTAAGAATGTTCACAGATAGAGAAACTACTATTAATATTCTTGTGTTTAGGTACACAAACATAAATCCCCATGAAAATATGTGTATATACAAGAGTATTAATGTTAAAAATATTTATACTGCCATCCTGCAAGCTCTTTGTGAATTTGGGTGTCATTTAGTCAGGTAGTAGTAAAAAATGCATGTGACAGTTGACCAAACAAACTTTTGTAATAGTGAATAAATAAAGCAATTCTCATGGTGATTAGGTCCAAAATATGTTTGTATTAAACATCCATTGGACACACATACATAAGGAACAAGTTTGTATATATTGTCTGTTGATCCATTATTCCAGAGCAGTAAAGTGGACTGAATTGCATTGAATACCTTATTTATTGAAAATAGTTCACCAAGCTCTATTTGGGAGTTTGGGGAAAATATTATTTGTTTATTTTAAAAACAAACAAGAATAGTATTGATAGCTCATCCCCATCTAAAATAGGCAGTTTTGCTTCTAGCTGACGCATTTTGAGTTGCTTCCTGGGTACTTCAGGGATTTAGGGAGGTGCATTTTTACTGTAAAATAGCTGTGCATAAAAATAAAATAAGTCCTATTACTATACTGTACATATGCTTATTTGTCCTTGTGTACTTTGTTAATTTCTGTATTTGTCTATTTGGATTGTAGTTAAAGTTATTTTTTTCCTTCTAACAGTAAAATGATTAGCAAGATGCTAAGACTAAGGCCTTGTCTATACTACAGAGTTTTGTCAACAAAAGACAGTTTTTGTTGATAAAACAATGAAAGCATACATACTACGATGGGACTTTTGTCTGCAAAAATGCCGTGCTTTGGTGACAAAATAAAACCATCTCAATGAGAGACACAAAGCTTTTTGCACAAAATTTTTATCCACAAAGTGCCAGTCTGGATACCAGGCTTCATGTTATCACTTTAATTAGCCTCCAGGAGGTGTCCTACAATTCCCATCATGACCACTCTGGTCAGCAGTTTGAACTCCACTGCCGTGCAGCCAGGTCTAGTGGTTGGAACTTCACTGTCCCTCCCCCTTAAAAGCCCCAAGAATTTTTGAATTTCCATTTCCTGTTTACTTGGCGTGGAGAGGTCTCATCTCATCTTCCCAGGTGACCATGGCAGCTGCACGCAGCAAATGTTCTCCTGCTTGGACCACTGCAGAGCTGCTAGATCTGCTTAGTATATGGCGAGAGGAAGCTGTGCAGTCCCAGCTGCACTTCAACCATAGGCATTTGTGCAGATTTCGGGAGGTTTGTGTGAAAAGGGTTATGACCAGGACATGATGCAGTGCACAGCAAGGATAAAGGAGCTGAGGCAGGTGTACCATAAAGCGAGGGAGGAAAACCATCACTCCAGTGCTGTACCTAAGACTTGTTCGTTCTATAAGGAGCTGGATGCTATCCTTGGTCGTGACCCCACCTGTACTGTTAAGAATGCCATGGATAGTTTGGCGGGTCTAGGTGCCAGTGCGTGACTGGTTAAATTTTGTTACCTAGGGGTATTGACTAATGTGATAGGTTTAGTGAAGTTAAAGGAGGCAGCTAGTTTTACCTATATAATGTAATAAAAGCAGTGCTCTTCTGGAACCATCTCTGGACTGGAATGTAACATCAAGCTGCTAGAACTCCGACCTCTCTGCGTGAATGTGACGTGCAGAGGCATTGCTGAAAACACCCAGAAAAGAGAATCCTGACTGGCCATCGGGTGAATTTTGTCTGTGTATTGGGAGTGGTGAGCATAGGAGATTTGCTTGGTATATGTATTCTGTGTGTGTTGCTAATTAATAGATGTTTAGAGCACAGCTGTGTAAGGCTCTCTCACTGGGAAAAGATTCCGCAGATCTGTAGAGCACTGAGCCCCATGGGAAAGGGCAGGTACCTAAATTAAGTAGGTCACATCTTGAGCTCTCAGTAGGGTGTAGGCGGGGTGCCCTAGATTTTTTTGCAGGTAACAAAGCAGTCATCACCAACACCTCAGGAAGTAGGGACAGACAGTATCAATTCCTGGTTGTGATTTGATTCAAGGCTCGGTAATCTACACAGAGCTGGAGCCTGCCATCTTTCTTCTTAATAAAGATGACTGCTGCTCCAGTTGGCAATATTGATTTATGAATGAATCCTTTTGCTAGATTTTCTTGGAGATAATCTCATAATTCTGCCAATTTGGGCTCTGACCTGGCATACATTCACCCAAATTGAACCTGCACTCCTTGTTGCAAATCTGTTGGGTAATTATAGGCTGGATGTAGCGAGGAGAATATCTGTGTTTTTCTTTTTAAACATATCAGTGATGTCTAGGTATTTATGGGGAGTTCTGCCATAGGGTCTGAGAGTGTAACTGTCTGGGCAGCCATTCTTATCTGAGATTTTCTTGGATTGGAGGTTAGATCAATGATGGCTTGTCCCAAGCAGCATTACTGGTAAAATTCTGAAGGGAATCTGATTTCTTGTGTTCACCAATGGTGGAGGGGGATCATGGAGTACCAGACAGAAGATCCCAAGATCAGTGCAAATCGCAGAGACTGTTACCCCAAATTGCAATATTCCCTGGTGCTGCCGGACAAAGACTTGCCGTGAAACCATTCTGGCAGGGGAGTCAAGGGACCCTGCTTAGGGTCATGCTCACAGCATTGTGATCTTCATGCAGAGTTGGCTCACCTGTTCCCACAAACAGTTAGTGCTCACTGGTCACTTATGCAGTTCAAGGGTGTAGTGCTTGATTGTTTTCCTGGAGGCAAGCAGTCCACTCAGAGAACCCCAGTTCTTCTCAGAGCTGAGATTGACCAATTGGCTCCATCCTCATTCCTTTCCTAGGCTCACTTCCTGGGGTAGTGGTTCTCACAAAACATTGGGGTCAGGACGTAGGCAGCCAGGTCTAGAGGTTGGAGTTGGGAGTCAGAGAGTCAAACCAAGGGTCAGAGCCAGATTCAGAGATCAAGGGCAAGGATTGGCAACGAGAAAGGAACATGGATCAAAGCAGGGAACCAGGGCTCCGGTTCAGGCAAGAAGATGAGATCCAATATAGTAGGCAGGAGAGCCCAGTTGTGCAGAAAACGTCCTGTGCCTCTCTTTGGGTCTAAATAGGCAGGAAGCCAAGAGCAATCAGAGTTCCCTGTGTTTCTCCAATCAGGCCCAGGGAAACCCTCCCTGATGGAACTTCAGGTTTCATGGTCATTTCTGCTTGGTTGGCTAGTGGCAAGATGCTGGGAGGGGGCAGGGAGAACCCAGTTCAAGATTTTCAGGATTGTGACAAGAAGACTGAGTCAACTATGTGTTCTCTGCTAAATGATGCATATTGCCAATTTAAAATAATCAGCTACTGGAGAATATGCTACTCTATTGTTTCTACCTGGGCATGAATTTGGCTTTTTCTTATCAGTTAAAATGGGCTAATTCCTCAGCTGCTATAAATCAGCTGTTGTACCACTGACTGATGGAGCTACATCAATTTACACCAGCTGAGCATCTGTCCCTAGGTCTTTATTCCTAATGTTCTTTCACCTGGTCAACAGTCTTGGTAAGCAAAATGAAGTATAAGTGGAAAGTGGATTGTGCCACATAAAAGTTAGATGAGTGTAGACCTGTGCAAAATTTTTCAGTGTTTTGTTCAACACATCCAATTTTTGTTTTCAGTTTTTCATTTCTGTGACAAAAACTGAAGAAAATCAGTTTGAAATTAACTGAATTATTTGATGTTTCGGTTCAGCTGCTGAACTGAAAAATTTATTATTCACTCAGTACTAGATTGGTACTGAAGAAAGTGTTGATGTGCTGGACCAGAGCCTAGGATGTTGTGAAACCTGACTTCTTATGCACAGAGGTGCTGGAAGAGGCAGAGAAGATTTATGAAGCTCAGAAAGCTTCAGTCGACAGTCTTTTTGTTGCCAACCAAACTAATGAAGGCTGTATATAAAAAGCTTCAGCAAAAAATCAAACTGTTTCATCAGAATGTGAGTATAGAAAGGTAGTTCACAGAGATAGAAGGCTGGCAAGCCCATTCCTCCAGAAAGTCATGTTTGTTGGTTTTCCAAATTCTGATGAGAGGGGCATAGTAGTTTTTTCTCCCAAAACCTTTTTCAATTGTTTGGAAATCTTGGTGGGGAGCTTAACCATTAATAAGCCCAGAATATACATAATTTTAGGACATATGTTCAATTTAGCAAATTAAAGCTCAATGAACAGTTTTATGAAACTGTGAGTTTATCCAAACAAGTCACATTTAAGTCAGCTGAACCATACCAAGGTATCTTGTGTTCAGGTTCACCAGACATATTGGTACAATATGTTGGTATTTGCAATTGCACCACATCATCATCAAATCACAGTACCACCCAGAAAAGCTCATCCCCAGAAGACAGGTGGAAAGAAGATTGGTCACATGGGAAAAAAGCTAGCAGAGGAGAACACTCCTGTACTCAGGAAATGGTATTGTTTCCCTTTTTCTGAGCACCAGAAGATTGCATAGCCTTGTAGGTAAGTTTCCTGGAAACTGGTGATACACAGGCAAGATATTTCCTCGGGTAATTTCAAAATGTACACAAGTCCTGTTTACCTGAAACATGTGCTCACAAATGACACACAGATAATGGTGATAATTAAGTGAACTTAAAATGCATTTGGGTCAGAGGTGTCAAGGATGAATGAGGCATTTCTCAGATGAGTAAAATTCTTCATCCTTTTACTGTTTACTATATAGCTTATACAGTGCTGTAAACAAACTCTACATACCTTCATGCTGGTAATTTAAAATATATTCCTTATCACAGAAACTGAAACCAGAGTTGATTGTTCCCATTACAGCTGCTTGTTCCTTTAATTAATGTTTGACATTTTGAAGTGCAAATGGAGAAAGATCCTTACAGTATGTCAAAAAATAGTGTAGAAGGAAAGGTCTACAGAGAGAAAGAGAGGTTAAAAAGAAAAGCTTGGAGGCATTGCTTGTTAAAGGTAGCCATATAATTACAATTATCTTACATTCAGTAACTGATTAACATTTTCCTAGCTCACAAATGGCTGTGAATGGTGAGGTAAGACGTCAGCTAGGATTGCTGCCTTTGTATCAAGCAAACCCCAATCATCCACATGTATTCTTATCAATATCTACAGTCAACTCTAAAAAGTCATGCATATAAATGTACTGGCCCAGGCACAAATTCTACTCTCATCTTCTTACTAGGATGATGATAATGACCAAATATATATTTTACTCACATGTCAAAAAAGTATTTAATACAAGGAGAGCACAAGTAGAATTTTGCAGATCTTACTTATGAATACTGTGGATAACCTGGGATCGCCTGCTGAGTTTGATTTCTATTGCTGATTGCTAGCATGAGATCCTATTCTCTTTGGCTGGGCTCCAATTTTGGTTGCTTTTAAGCTAGTCTTCTGTACGGACAACAGAATCAGGATGCCTTTTGCTCTCTTCACTGTAGTTCCACAATCTCTGTTCCACTAGTCTTTTGAGGACACCAATTAGTGGAGCCTCTCCTGTCCTCCATGGCACCTGTTGCTGCTTTATCCCTTCTACTGCCGGCAAGCAGAGTGAAAGAGAGAAGTTTATATGTGTCAGGAAGGCAAGTTGTGCCATGGTAGCAGCCAGTCCATATCTTCTTCTAGCGACAGCTAAGCTCCTTTTCTCACTGATTCTGCGTTGCTCTCTCGCTCTCGCTCTCTTTCTCTCTGCTTTTTCTAGCAGATCCCAGAAGTTAGGCCAGTATCAGGCACCAAGTGTCATTTATATTAGAGATGAAAGAATCAAAAATTGCCCCATGGCATTCTCAATGCTTAATTTTATTGACCAAACAGGAGACTAGACCCAATGGTGCATTTTTTTCAAAGAACAAAATATCTCACACAAAAATAAAAACAAGAGCAAGTTAAGCAAACTTTAGATTATTAACTCTTCAGGGTAGGATGTGTTTCTTACTGTTTTTCCATGTGCCTAGCATAATAGGGTTCCAGATCTCAGTTGGGACCACTAGAAGCTACTGTCATTCTACTACTATTAATGAATAGTGATGCATTTAAAAAAATGTAAGTAATACAACCATTAATCTTATGCATCTTTAAAACTATTTCAGTGGAATAATGCTTTAAAATTAAACAGCCACATTTTATGGATTTTTTGTCAAATAAGCTTAGTAGTGACATAGTTACCAGTGGTCCTAATTAAACAGGCATTCTTATGGTTCAGAATTAACATCCCATAGAGATTAATGGGGGTAAACTCATATATCTGCTGAGGTTTGATTTCTGCTCACATTTGAATGCATGGGGGTTTTAATCACTAAAACTTCAACTAAATATGTACAACTTAAAAAGCACACACCTAAAAAATTCTATTGAATTAATGCTTTATCAAGGGTGCATAGTATAATTATGGCACCCTCCTGCCAGGATGGCATCCACTCTGCAGGTGGCTCTGGCCATGAAAAGGTGCATGCAGGAACACAGCAGGGAAACTCCCTTCTACCCCAAAAGCACTTGTTCCAACCCCCGTGAAGTACACACACACACACACACACTCACACACCCACAATAGTACAATGAATATAGGAAAAGGAAATATGTTTTTAAAGAGGGACAAATAGAGAAAACCAGGGTAGATAGGGTGAGCAGTAAAACAGGGTTACATCCAACATGAGTACCCCTGGGCCCAGTGGTACCACAATATGAAAGGGCAGATACTAAGCAACACATCTAAATGCAGAGTTCAGGAATCCTGGGCAAAGTTCCAGTCTGGCAGTGAGTCTTGGGTGCTCCTGGTCATCTTCAGCCCCAGTAAACTTCCCCCAACAAACCCCTCCTGCTGTCTTCTGCCACTCTCTGCAAACCCACACAGAGCAATAACCTCCGACTTATCTACTTCCAGCCTCCCTCCATATTCCCACTGCAAAGTCACAAGCCCCAGTACTCACAGTCCCATTCAGCTCTGGGTGACAGTGATTCTGGGTCCAGCTCTGGTTTGTCCTTCTCAGGTGATTCCTTCCTGGCACAGAGCTGTTCCTGCTCCTGGCTACTCAGTCCCTCCAGGCTTTGGGCTGGTTCTCGGCTGCTTCCCTACATGAGGGCCTGCTCATGGTAGGCCCACTTGTCTGGAGCTACAGACACACACACCCTGTCATTCTTCCTCTCTGCACACCCCTCACAGAACCAGCACTTCCTTTGCCTCAGGACAAGTGCTCTCTGTACTCTAAGCGGGCTACAATATAGAGGTATGGGTATGTGCACGTGAAGACAGTTTGGTGCGTTGGCTGATGCTAAAAATGGATTTAATGCTACTGTATTCCTAGTTTTGTTTTTCATTCCAATTTGCCTCAGTTTCCTTTAAATGAATGATAGCTTTTTGGCCTTTGCCAAAGGTTTCCTGGATCTGATGAAGCTTTGAAAGGTACAGTTCATGAGTAGCTACTGGGCAAACTGTTATTACACTTTGTTCACAAATTCTTGCCTCAGGAACAATGAGGTCTCTCAAACTGGTGTCAGCAGAATGTCTACTCTTTTCAGTAAAATAAAATAAAAAAATCTGTGAGGGATTTCCTTCGCTAACAGAGAAAAATACAGCACTACATGTAACCAAGATTCTGTAGTGCTTATTCATGATGTGTTCCATGTCATACCATTAGGTGAAAAGTGTAGAAAAAGATCTGAGGAATATTACAGAAATCCTTCAAAGAATCCCAAATCATCTATAATATCTTCCTAACTGCACTTCTGGGACCCAGCATTTTAAGGCCCCAAGTCAGCAAGGTACTTGAAGTGTGTGAGTAGTCAGACTACTTACATGCTCAAAGTTACTCCTGTGTTTAAGTACCTGTCTGATCTGGGACCCAAATGAGGTGAATCTTACATATGTTTCAAAAACTTTATGGATTCCCCGTGGTTAGCAGAACAAGTCTTTACTTTTTACTGCAGTTTAGGTGCTATTAGGGTGGGACTCAAGAGATCTAAGTTTAGTTTCTGCCTTTACAACCGACTTATTGTGTGAATCTGGGCAAGTCACTTACACCCAGCTTTTTAAAAGGTATTTAGACACTGCTATGCTGCTATGCATTACAACTGATTTAGGAGCTTAAGTCTCATTTTCAAAAATGATGTAGGTACTTAGGATCCTGAATCCCAATGACTGTCTTAAATCAGTTTGGCGTTGCCACACTGAGCACAGCAACACCTAAGTACCTTTAAAAGTCTGGGCCTTAATCTGTGTATCTCATTTTCCCCATCTGTAAAGCAGGATAGTAACATTTTCCTATCTCTAAGGGGTATTATGACAATACATTAATTCATTTTTATAGTGGTCAGATACCACACTAATGAGGCCATATAAGTACTAGATAACTAGTTATTGAAATTCTTAAACAGATTGGATTGGTCCCCACTTTATTTAATTAATTAATTTAATCAATCTAAAGGATGGGTATAATTGCTAGTGATATTTTCGCAATATTTATTGCAGTGATTCACTTTAAACTGCTCAGACTTTAAGGTTACTGTGTCCTTTGTCTACTAAAACATATTTGGCCACGTTTCCTTTTTTGGAAATCATTGACTTAACATGCTTCTTTGTAATCAAACCATCTTTTCCAGCTACAGTTGCATTTTTCATTTAATACTTGAATGAAACTCTGTCAGCAGTGACATACTTTCACATTCTTTCTTGGACTTCCTGTGAATACATGTACGGGGCCTTATCTCAGTTGTGTCATGTTATTCTAGAAACTTACCAACTTGACCAGCCTTTGTGAAAACAATCAATGCAGCTCCTGTTTTAGAGGATCAATAACATATATTACTGTTACATATGCAGATAGATGTTTTCTTGGGCTGTGATTTAATCTTTTCTTATTATTTAAAACTTTAAATACATACTGTATTATTGATTTACATTTTTCCCCATTTGAGAGCACACTGACTGTTCTGCAGAGCAATTTAAATAGAAAAACATTTGTCTTAGTTTGAACAACTGCAAGAACAACATGGGTACAGTATATTGCAGTGGGTTTTTGTTTGTTTGTTTATTTTGTTAATACCTGGGATATATATAAACATCTTCCTGGAACAAATATAATATGACTAAGGTACAATTTCAGACATTGCATGTATTCATGCACATTAAAATGTGTGGCTTATTGTAATAATTGCATGTGCAATTGTGGTAACTGCATGCAAAAACAACCCGATGTGTGCAATTAAAACAATCTGCTTGTGAAATTGTGTATGAAAATTAGGCTCAGCAATGCTTTTGGACAGTTCTGAAAATCTAACTAAATGGCCTGGGATGGAAAAATAGCCAAAGGCAGGAAGAGAGTGTAGACCATATAGTAGCTTATAGAGACAATCACCATTTTATTTTAACTTTTGGCAGCTGCAATACGAAACATGGATCAATACAGTTAACTTTCCAAGGGAAAAAGAGTTGCCCTCTGGCTTGTTTTCATTCTATAGAGGAGGCAACAAGATGTCATAGATTGATAAAGAACATTTTGTGGTGCTGACCAAAGTATCCTATGGTAGAAAAGGATCTATTATACTTCATACACTAACAAACTTTGAAATACTGTCATTGAATGTTTGTAGGAAATCATTTTAATTAAAAGATATTTTTTTAAAATTGAACTTACACGCACAAGCTATTTTCTTTGCTCTGCCTGCTGACTTGTACCTCCTGAAAAAAATAAAAACTACACCTTTTTCCTCTTATCTGAGTGGGGTTTTACATTAGAATAGGAAGGAAATATATGTATACATCACAACAAGAGAACTGTTGCATTTTTACAGTGTAGCCTGATGGTCCACTGACAAACCCAGGGCCCTAGGAGTTTGCAAAGCGTCCAGACCAGTTATTGGTCCAAGTTACACTTCCCCCTGGTGGCATATTCTACCAGAGTGGAGCTCTTTTGTTTGGGGTACAGTCACTTGGTCTGTTAATGTCCTGCTCAAGGCAGCCTCTTTTAGAGCTTTCAACTTCCAAAGCGGAGTGGGGTGGTGGAGGGGGAGACACAGATCCCTACTGCTAGAACAGTGTTAACAAAGCTGTAGCCATACATATCTCAGCTCCAAGCACCACCCTTGCTTCCTGGTGCAGCCTGTAACACCTTCACTCCTTTCCCTGAGTTATCAATGTCCTTTAGAACTATTCCTCCCCCTGAAGCATGCCCTGCACTTGCTGACAGAGGGAGCTTTCCTAGTCCAGCATTACTCTATTTCTTGTCTTGGTAAACATGGGGTCTGTAGACCCCATCACATACAAGTGACTCACTAATGATGTAGCTCCTATATGTTTTGCTAACATCAAGAGCACTGCATCCTTCTTAGCGGAGGACTGGGTAAATAGGAGGTAGAAATGGAATAAAACAGACACAGAACAGAGATCTGAGCAGAAAAGAGAGAGGATAAGAGTCTGAATATGAACCCTCCCTCTCTCCCTCCATTACTTTTGTCTTATGAAATGAAAAGGAAAGGGTCAGCCTGCTGACACCCAGTATGAATTGTCTCTTGACCTTGTGTATTGATCCAGCATTCCAATCTATGAAGTTTGTTTGACCTGCCAAAAAAGAAGGCAAAACATCTACAAAACAATTTACCTGAGGATATACCAAGATATATTTGCTTCTAATTAATTATAAATGCCCTAAGGTCTGCCACATATTCGTGTGGTTAACAAGTTTTATGCTTGCTATGGCCCTACTGTATGGATTTCTACCATTTTTAAAAAAATCATAGCCTTGCATTGACTATTCAGCAAGCCAGCTCAGTCCATCAGCATCAGGTCTAAAGAAATATAATGATCCCAAAACTGTTACTTGTGCACTCACCTGCCTCAAAAACCATTAGTGTTCCATTAAGACATCTCAGGGACAATGGGAAAGCAAAGGATGACTGGGGTTCTGGAAGTAAAGTAAATATCTTACTGCTGGCTTTAGACTGATGTTTTGTTTGCTTTATTAATAATTTCCTTTTACCTTGTCCCCTCCCTACAAATAAACGTTATCCCTTTGTGCTTTGCACGTGGATTTACTATATCTGTTCGGATTGATTAATTCTCTTTTCACAGGCTGTGTAATCCTTACTGTACATTGAAAGCACGCATAGAGGCAGCATGTACACACCCCGATGAAAGCTGAAGCCATAATAAAAAGATCACTGCTATGTTTTATATCAAGTTCTGTTGCCAATGGCAAAGAGCTCCACAAAGTTAATACCCACCCCAACTAGTGGATCCAAGTATTTCACACAAAAGGAAAGTGGCACATAGTGGATTAAAGATTAAGTGAGTTTTAAAGTTTTTATCCTGTAGTCCTAAAATTTAGAACTGAGAGTTTGGCAAAACTGTGAATAGCTTTTTGTGGGATAGAGGTAACTATCTGCAATTTCAGGATAAAGCATTATACGGAGCAAACCTTCCCATCTTGACACCTACAAACAGCCCATCCAAAGTATTTATGGTTGGTTCTCCTAACAGAAGACTAGCTCACCTATTTGGGCATTCAGATAAATGTGGCTGTCAAAAGTCTCTTTAAACATAATATAGATTTGCTGCTAAAATGTATGGTATTATATCTTAATAAATGTTCTGTCTGAATTCCACTAGCATAGATACATTCTTCCTACCTATAACTTTCTTGCTGTTGTATGTTTCAACTGGATAAGCCATTTATGATGCTCTGTCCACCGTTGGAGTGAACAATTAGGGAGATGCAGCATTTTGGTCCCAAAATGGCTATGAAGTGAATATTTTGTATGGATTGAATAGTTTTAGTAATTTTATTTCAATTAATGTGTTTTCTGGATCCTTTAGTATAAACTGTGCTATAGTCAGTTGACATAAATTAGTATTAGGCCAATTAAACAGATTAATTGTCCTCAGGTTATCTTGAAAAGATCACTGCAGAAGTGTATATAATTTATGAAATTTCCCTTGTGAATCTGGCAAAATGCCACATTTAAGAGTGTTCTAGAGTTTCTCAACAAATTCAATGTAATCCATGTAATTATTTTCAACATATTATTCCACTCCATTTTCCTCTTTCTTTCTTTCCTTCCATCCCTGTCCATTCACATACCAAATGTGCAATGCCCTGGGCAGAAAACTAGTTTTGCTGTTCAATCCTCATTAGAATATTGTCAGATGAGTGGTTATAAATGGTTCATATTGAAGAGCTAGCCAGTTTTACATTTGCAAATGCCTCCAAGTATGTGACTGTGAATCAATATTACTGCTGAAAAATGGCATCCAAGTTGCAAAACTGTCCCCATATATTTCAAACAAATGCTCTCCACTCTCTCACCCTATTTTCTTTTGCACAAAAGTCCTACTGGACTCCTCCTTAAAGGTTTCTGTAGGGTGGTGTGTAGGGTTCTGCACGTCTCTCCTTGATTCGCTGGGCAATTATAAGATACAAGAATTTAGGGGAAAAGGGACTTAATTCTACACTACACAGCTTTTAGCGACAGCTTTTAGTTGTGTCGCTAAAAGACACACAATGAAGCTGCTGTTTGTCAGCTCACCTGCTGACAAAAACTTTCCATCCCCCAAATGAACGGTGTTAGCGTTGTTGGCAGGAGAGCACTCCTGCTGACAAAGAGCTGTTCACACCGGTGGCGCTTGTTGTTGGCAAAACTTCTGTCTTTCAGGGTGTGTGTGTGTGTGTGTGTAACACATCTGAAAGACAAAAGTTTTGTCATTTAGTTGCCAGTGTAGACATAGCCTTAGTTAGATAGAGCTGCCTATTAACATCAAAAGAAAAAGATCATTAAAATGCCCATAAAATGACACAGTCAGGACACTGGGCTCATCAAGAACTGGGTACTGAATAAGCACTTTGTTACCCGAGTGCAGGAAAGCATCTTAACACAGACAAATGTCTGTCTCCTAAGCACAAGGGGACATATTCTACAGGCACAAATCCTTTAACTCTAACACCTTCCTTATTGATTATTCAGTAACGGCCCAGACAGCACAGACCTTAATTTATTCTGCATCAGTTGAGCTCAGGAAGTGCAGGGAGTGACATTAAGAGACTTCTTTCAGGTTAAACATCTAAATATCTTGTCAAGAAGCCAGAAAAAAATGGAAGAGAGGAGACAGAATGAGCCCCACTGAGATGAAAACTGGCTGGGAGCAGGGCTGGAATTTGGATTGTGAGATCAGTCAAAATACAGCAACCTGATTAGCCAGCAACAGTTCAGAAAGGGTGGGGTCATAAATGGGAGGCAACAATGCTGATGAGCTCATCTTTCCTATTTGTTCTGTCAGGACCTATCTCTGCCTCACAATTTCAGAGGATGGCCAGGAGAGGGGGCAGCTAACAGTCTGCTTTCCCAGTTCTTCCAGGGCTTTACCAGCCAGGCTCTGTTACTGTTAGAGAACCACAGAATTCCGGTCCATATCTGGATCTCACCCCTTCTCCCAAAAATTGGGAGTGCTAGTATTTGGAGTTTTGGTCTGTGCCCATCTCCAAATGATGATATGGTTACAGTAAACAAAAGGAGACTCACAGCAAATACATGATCTCCACTCCTATAAGTAAGTGCAGTGATTTTCTTGAATACACTCAAAAGGGGTTAGTGCAGATGGCTGTCGACTTTGTAGCTGTTCTTTCTTTGTCCTTATGTGTGAGGAAAAAAGAATGTTTCAGTGTTTTTCTGCACTCACACAGAGTGATGTGTCATTAGTCCCACAGATGGGAGAGGAGTGTGTGTGTGTGTGTGACCTGCCAACTTCAATTCCAGAGCTGTATCTTCTATTCACAGAGTTTCTTTCCAATCCCTTACTTTCCTTCTTGTTCATCTTATGTAGTTTTTCTTTTAAAAAAAAATCTCATCGTGATGATCTTCCTGTGCTCTTTTCACATTTGCAAAAGTCACATTGCACTTGTCTCGTTTCCATTCTCTATCATGTATCTCTTCAGTTATTAGTCTTTAAACCCTTTAAGGCAGGGACTGTCTCTGTATTTATAATGACACTAGAATAATATAATCTAAAAAGAACTGGGCCCTCTGGGTGCTCTTGTAGTACCAATAAAATAATATTGCTAATAATTCAGATTTCCCTGTGCAGCTACTAACATTGTGTTTTGGAGAGGGAATTCCATGAAAATATGTCAACTTAGCAGGTCAGCAGCAGTTCAGGATGAAGGCATCACCACAGTCTCATATTAGAGTAGTTGGTGCCACCTTTTCATTACTGTGTTTCATGTCCCTGTGCACATGGCTCAGTCTGGGAGAGGCTCCTGTACAATCAGCACCAAGCTACAGTTCAGCTTTAGCTCTAATAGTGACATTTCATTCACTTCCCACAGCTTCCATGGACTGGGAGTGGTGAACCATGGCCATTAGGAGCTGCAGGAAGCCATGCCTGCAGACAGTTAACATCAGCAAAATGCCTCGCGGCCCACAATCAGATTACTCTGATGGGCCACAGGTTGCCCCCCACTGGTCTAAGATACAGACCATTGTAGCAAATTCACAGAGTTGGAAATTGGGTACCCTGAATCTGTGAAATAGGTACTGAAAGATCTGTACTGTCTAATAACTGGATCCAACTGGAGTAAATGCTGTCCCATATGCTGATGGGATCTACTGGACCTACAGATTGAACTCAGGGAATCACTAAAATCATTGACCTGTAAAACAGATTGTAAAAGGTGTACTTAGATTAACTTCCCTTTAGAAGAGATGGTAATGAATTCCTCGAGACTCAAACCTCCATTAGTCTTTCCTGAGAGAAATGGTCATAAATGTCCAAAGCATGTGACCATGAGACTGGTGCTCTTAGATTTCCTTAGAATAATCAGAATGGACTCTGCTAACTACAGATCATGCTCACTGCTACAGGTCCTGAAGGAGCTGTGCACAAATAGTTAGCAAAAGTTAACCTGCAATCCTATCATATGCAAAGTGAGAGAAGTAAATACATTGTATGAAGAGCTACACTTCCTAATCCAAGGATGTTCATTCAAGTATATGGTGACTCAAGTCACCATAAATCATGCAGAGCCAACTGGATCTTACCTCTGCCCAAGGGGAAAATTGTCTTAGGCCAGTGTTGTCCAGAAACTAGAGCTAGATCCGGACTCCGTGGAGACTGGACTCTGGCATCAGCGATTGATCTATGTTTAGAAAGCATAAATGCTTTCATCTCCTCTTGCAATAGTCCAAGTCACACTAGGACTTGATCTTGATCAAGTCTCAGAGGTCTATCCAGAGGTTTGGCACAATTTTTTTTAATATTGTTTCAATAGATATTGATTGTTTATTTTTAAACATTTTTTATTAATTTAAATTTTCACTATTGAATGAAAACGTGGAGGTGTCAGACAATTATTTAATGACAGCAAAGGTTGAGATTTAAAAATATTTTATGACCATTAAAATACATACTGCCAACAGCATGTGTCATAATATGCAAAGCAAATATCTTTAAATCAAACTCTAATAAGTTCCCAAGTGGTATTCTTCTTACTTTGTCTATCTGTAAATTTCAATTATTGATGGAAATAATTTTGTCAGCTTGTGTGGGGGCAGTGAAATCAATGTTTAAGGATAAAAATCCAATCTTTCCAAGCCTATCTATACATTATGGTAAAGAACATGCCAACAGGAACATATTATATATATCCATCCATCCATGTCAAGAGCAGCAGGTCAGTCACACAGATATTGCTGGCTGGAGAAGAGAAGCTATGCTTCCTTCAAATGGTCAAGAATCACTCAAAGAGGTTAGAAATCACTAACACAATGGGGACCCCAGACTGAGATATCTATCTAGTCAGCAATACAGACCTAGTGCTGGGTTAATTCATACAGCTCTTAGATCTCTAGATAATTGGTTTATATTTGGTTTATTATTATGTATTGGTTCAATATTATTTTTGAGCGAGTGAGTTGTGTTTTTATTGTTATAAACATCTTTTAATAGATACTAGAACCACAGTAGCTAATGCTGCTCTTTGGGGGTGGTTTAATTATGCTGGCAGGAAAGCTCTCTCCTGCCAGCAAAGAGTGACTACATGGGACACCTTACAGCGGCACAGCTGTAGTAGTATAGCTGTGCCATGGTCAGGTCCATAGTGTAGACATAGCTTGGAGCTAAGTCAACAAACAACCAGTGAATAGCTGGAAACAAACTGACTCGTAGACCAGAGAGAACATGAGGGATGTGCATCTCTTTGCAACTGAAGTGAGTGAGTTGTGAAGTCCTAAAAGTCAGTCCAATGAGGCTGCCACCAAGCTGGCCGAATAGTATCTGTCCATGAGATAGTAAAACACTCACTGGATGGAGGAGGAGAATACAGGGTCATAAAGACAGGCCTAGCTAATATCAACAAGTTGACAGCCCAGTCCATTTCCAGGCTATCCCATTGTAAGTAAAACAAAGAAAGAAACACTGGTTGTCTCTGACACAAGCTGTTTCTCATACAATGTCTGACTCAGAAAGAAAGGAGACCAAGAGGGATAAGTGGGGAAAAAATTGCTTTGCACCAATTTCACGGATTATAGCCCTTAGCATACAATGTCCTTATCCATTCCTGAGGGATAAAAAGAACATCTTGAGCAGATACATATTAGAGAGAATCATGCACAAGAATTCTGGAACCTAGTAGGTCTTGAGAGATCCATGGTGCACTCTAACTGGTTCTACCCTGAGAGTGGAAGTTTTCCAGCACCACGTCCATATTGCCCAGAAAGAGCTTGAGAATGCTATTGTTCATCCAACTGCTGATCCTTGCTACATCATTGGTTGCATCTGTTGAAAAGGATATACATAGCTGAGTGCTGTGTTGTTGGTATAATACTGGCAATAGAGCCTGGGGCTTCTCACCACCTCTGCATGTAGTCTCATGAAGACAATGAGAATGGCAGGTGGGACTAGAGGACGGATCTTTTGATGACTTTTCTAGTGAGGGCCCTTGAAGAGGAGGAGCAGTTGCCTACACTGACGATTGGAATCAGTGAAGTATTGTGCTGTCTACTCCAGGAAATACCATGGTTCACCTTATAACTGGTTCTCCTTAAAATATTGTGGTTTGTTCTTTGTTTTATCATATTTATTTATATTTCTGTCTTCTATAATTTTGCTGCATTTTATCCAGCTTTTACACTTCCTTTCATCTCTGTTCTGATTTTGTTTTGTTTATTTACTGTTTTCTTTTGTTGTGGCTTCCTTGCTGCTTTTTTATTCCTGCATATTCCCATGCTGTGCTGTTCCTGTGGCCATTGAGCCAAAAGCCAGAAATGATAGCAACTATTAGCTCATTCCAATATAAATTGATTAGAAAACAGCTGTCCCCTTTTTTAAATTGTATGTGTGATTTCTTTAGTGGTTCAAAGAGTCAACTTCCTTGCCCACCACCACAAGCCAACTGCCTCTCGAAGTGAAGAGCCTATTTTTCCCCACAAATATTCCCTTGAAGCTACAATTGCAACTATCTTCACCTGTTTTAGGAAGAACAGCTCTGGAACAAACCAATCTATAGTTTTTGGCATATAGCAAAGAAAAATTAAATGCAGATCCTCCCTGTCCCCAGCCAGAGGGTTAGCTGTCTAATTTAAGAAGACAGAACACTGGATAGAGTGGAGGAGCAATAGGGGTGACAGAAGATACTTTGCATGCAATTTTGAAACACAAACAACAGCTGCTTGAAAGCTGCCTATATTTCTACCCTCTTCCCATGGCGGCTGCTCTTGTAGTTGAACATAAGAGCAGCTTACGCATACAGGGCTGCACTTCCTGTATGTGGTGCATAGGAAGTAGAATTTTTAAAAAAAAATCTTCAGAACATCATAACCTACATGGTCTGCTGAATTATATTTTCCTTGTCAGATGAATTTTGTCTTGTAGCCCTAGGTTCTGGCCATGCTCTTAAAAGAATGTTCATAAACAGCAAGGGTAGAAGACAATCATCTTATGGTTGGGAGTGGGGAGTGGGCACTAGGAGGGGGGGAATTACAGCACAAAAGTAGCTTGAAGAGGATCACCATTGACATTTTGCTTCACACCATAGGATTTTCATTTTATCTATTTTGCCAATGAAGTAATGAGAGATTAAACTGATTGAGGGAAAAAAACAGAAGAGCAGAAGGTCTTCAGATCTTGAATGGATTTCAGCTATTTATGATTTTTCTATGTAGATTCTAGAAACCATCATATGCACAGTACATTTACAGAGTCATCTATCACAGCTGTTATTTCCATAGCAGTCTAAAATTAAATTGATGTGTTTCCCTATCTCCCAGACTTCGTTGAAAATCTCACCCTATGCTGTTTTACCATACTCAGTTCTATAGTCAAGAATCCAAACATACTTTTCCATGTTCTCCACTGAATATTTTGAATATCATTCATAATTTAATTATTTATACTATTCCCTACTCTGTCAATGACTTACTGTCTGATTTTTGGAAGTCCTATAACCTCTCTGTGCCTCTGTTTCTCCATTTATAAAATGGAGAAAATACATACATCATAAGAGGCTCGAGAGTCTTATTAATGTTTATAAAGAATTCTGAGATCCTTAGACTAAAATCAGAAAAGGAAAGCAAAGATTTCAGTGGTTCACTTTGCAAAAATTAGATAATCCTTCCTATCCAGTGATGTATGACAATTTTAACAGAGCTCCATTTTTTAAAAAATATTCTTTTCCATGATAAAAACCCACATACCTAGCATGCTTACAAGACAGAAGTGAAGAACAAGGGATTCTTTTCCCATTTAAATAAATAAACTGCTCATAACTAGTGCATTTTCACTAAAACTTTTCTTTTGAATGTTTCCTCTTTTTTTTTGGACAAAACAAATCTCTCATTTTTTACTTCTTCCTCTCTGTAAAAGATGGGGACCTATCTAATAGCACCCCTCCTCCTCTCAGACCAGTTTTACCCTTGCAGAGCCAGCTCCATGGGCTAATTCTGTCTGAAGATCTCTCACTGAATTCAGGGAAGCAGTTTCCAGCAGGGTTAGGTTCCCTCTTGCCCCCAAAGTCTTCTTAACAAAAACAAACCAAAAACCTCACAGACTTTTCCCTCAATCTGTGCAGGCTGAGCAGTCCCTTCCCCAAGACTGCCCTTCACACTGGTAATTTCAGCAACCCCACATTTCCTGGCTCTTGCCTCACTAATAAAAGGACACAGTCTTCCTTCTGTTCATTTGGTTTCCTTAGCAATTCGTCTCTGCAGTTGTTCCAGTAGCAGTCCATAGGGAGCACAGCCACACAGACTCCTCTGCTTTCTGAAGGGTATTGCTGTCTTTCCTCTTCATTTCCTGCTGTTTTCTTATATGAGGATCAGTCAGTTAGGTTCCAGCTCTTTTCCCAGGTTTAGAAGGCAGGGCTAATCAGCCAGCCAGCCAGCTTCAGGCCTCTGACCCCAAAGGAATGTTATCCCATATACCTTCACACGCACCAATCCTCCTTTTCTCAAGCAGCAAACAGAAAAAAAATAAGTGTGTGTGGGGGGAGATGATCTGAAAACTTTGAATAAATGTATTTTCCATTTCTCAACCAGTAAAACAAAAATGATTTTGAAATTGTCAGCTTTTCCATCAAAAAGCCTTTACCCAATTTGACCAACTCTGCAGATGGAGGTATTATTTGGAACAGGAACACTGAGTTTCTATTCAACATAGGGTATATCTCCACTGCAGTCATGATATGGGATAGCAGGCTGAGCAGACATACCCAAACAACACAGTGAAGCTATAGCAATACGTGCTTCTGTGTGGACTAGCCCCATGAGTAATCACCCAGGGTTCCAAGTGGGTTTGAATAGTCAGCCCTGAAACTCTTGTTGCTGCAGCTTCACTGTCCTGGGAGCTCAGCTGGCTAGGTTAAAGCTAGATCTGGAATATCAGCTACAGCTCCAATCACACCTTCTGGTTGCTGTACAGATCTACTCATAGTCTCCACCAAGCACCCGGACAACTGGAAAATGCACCTGCTTACATTCAAGACATCTTTTTCAAACCTGCAATCCTATTTTTGTGTACACTCCCCTCAACAGGCAGCAGGCAAACATTCTGAGTCTGAAATGTGAAGTTACAGCTCACCAATAATTTGGCTATTAAATAAGTTAATTATTCACTTTCCATATCTCTATCCCTCCAACCGTGTCACTCCCCTGTTTGGAATGCTCTTCCAGATTCTACCCCAAGTTTTTTTCCCTCTTTAAATTTCACCTTAAAACCTGCCACTTTTCTGTTTAGTTCATGATATTTTTTCTTTGGGTAAAAAGTGTTTGTGATATGGTGCATAAGGAAAGTATATAAAATGGCTTTTTTACTAGCTTGTGTGAAGAAGAGCTACGTCAAGCTCCCAATCTCCCAGATCCTATACATATAAATTACTGCTGAGTAACTTTTAGGAGTAGGCAACCGACCCATAAAGTGCGAGCAATGGAAATTTACAGAATCATGTCATAATACTGAATCAAAATGCAAGGAAACAGCAGAGGGAGCAAAGTCCAGAGATTTACATAAAAGGAAAAAATAATCTAGATCACTGGAAAATATAGCAGACAGAGCAAAAGGTCTGTCTTCCATTTTCAGGGCAGTGACAGCAGCTGATAGAATGGCACTATATTTGTTGATACAAAGACAAGGATAACCCTGAAAAAGTCATTATAAAAGCAATCCTTACTTCAGGATAACAGTATATTGATATATTTCTAAGAAAAGACAAAACAAAAGCAGTACACAGTGTTCTGGTGAGAAGAGGGATATTGTGCTCCTGGATCTTATATTTCCTGCATTGCAATTGAGGGCACCTTCAAAGTGACACTATACTTTAAAGCTGTAAGAACATTAGATCCAGCTGATGAGTGCTAGGTCTCACTGTGCTAGATGTTCTACCCTGAAGAGAAGATTGGATGCTTGAAAAGGGACTAGTTGCCCAGGCATCCACACAGAGGAGACCCTAATATTAAGGGTGTGTGGGGAGAAGAGGCTTCTTCCTCCAAAAACAATGAGGAGTCTTTGTGGCATCTTAGAGACTAATAAATTTATTTGGGCATAAGCTTTCATGGGCTATAACCCACTTCATCAGATGCATGGAGTGAAAAATACAGTAAACAGGTATAAATATACAGCACATGAAAAGATGGGAGTTGCCTTACCGAGTGGGGGGTCAGTGCTAATGAGGCCAATTCAGTTAGGGTGAATGTGGCCCATTCCCAACAGTTGACAAGAAGGGATGAATATCAACAGAGGGGAAATTACTTTTTGAAGTGCTAACGAGGCCAATTCAATCATGGTGGGTATGGCCAATTCCCAACAGTTGACAAGAAGGGGTGAGTATCAACAGCGCGAAAATTATTTTTTGTAGTGAGCCAGCCACTCCCAGGCTTTATTCAGGCCTAATTTGATGGTGTCAAGTTTGCAAATTAATTCCATTTCTGCAGTTTCTTGTTGAAGTCTGTTTTAGAAGTTTTTATTGAAGAATGGCCAGTTCTAAGTCTGTTATTGAGTGTCCAGGAAGATTGAAGTGCTCTCCTACTGGTTTTTGAATGTTAACACTACAAAAGTAATTGTCCCTCTGTAGATATTCACCCCTTCTTGTCAACTGTTGGGAATGGGCCACACCCACCATGACTGAATTGGCCTCGTTAGCACTGACCCCCCATTTGGTATGGCAACTCCCATCTTTTTATGTGCTGTATATTTATATCTGCTTACTGTATTTTTCACTCCATGTATCTGATGAAGTGTGTTATAGCCCACGAAAGCTCATGCCCAAATAAATGTGTTAGTCTCTAAGGTGCCACAAGGACTCTTTGTTATTTTTACTGATACAGACTAACATGGCTACCCCTCTGAAACCTTCTTCCTCCAAGAAGACTAGTCACTGCAGGTAAGAAGTCTGAACATGGGGATGCCACTCTCACCACTTCAGTTACCCCAATATATACCATTTCAACCAATTAATATTGACATTCCCTGAAATCAATGGTCAGTACAATATTTTTGGCTGTCTACATTTAAAGTGATGTGCAGTCTTTGTTTGCTTGAAATTTTCTTAAGCATTATAGATCAAGAATTTTTATAATCCTAGAGAATACACACAGTTAAATTCTAAGCAAAATTACACTATCCTATTACTGGCATGATACAAACATCACCCACTCATGCCATGGTTTAGTTGGATATGAAATATTTTAATTGGACCAAAGGGACATTTCAATATAAGGGCACAATCCTTCAAACACTATCTGACATAAGGTGAACTCGGGGCCACATTAAAGTCAAAGCCAAAACTCAAGATAGGGCCAGGATTTCACCCATTGTGCTTACTACTGTGAGTAGTCCCAAATTCACATGTTTTTAAATATCATGCTAAAAATCAGAAAAAAAATTACAGTAATTAGAGAGAAAGAAGATTACAGGGCAGCAAGATGTATGCAAACAACAATAATGAAAAGAACACAAACACGTAGAGCAAATGTATTTCTCTGATATACACAATGGATTTATAATGCATATTTTGTCAGTGGGTGATCTGTGCTCAGAATGACTGCAGAATATGCAAAAAAATTCCAGAATGCTGATATGAGATCTGCAATGCAGATCGGAGGGAGGAAATTTTGCTTTAATGTAATTTCTCTGTGTGTATCCTCTTTCCTTATGCCATACTAACTTAGCTGAGATCAGCAGAGGTGCCCAGGCTGCAGGCCCCTGGGTATAAATAGGAGGGAACTCCTGGGAGGGCCTTGGATTTCATGCCTCCTCCTAAATCCAAAATAGCCCAAATCTGATTTACCCTCATGCCACATTGCAAAACTAATCCTTTCCCCAGGCATTTGAAAATAGCAGGGGAATTACAAGGGTGGACAAGTTCAAGGTGGAGAGGGGACTTGAGATTCTAAAGGTATTTGTTCCCTGCAATTAAAACCTATGGCTGGCCCATGCCAGCCTACTGGGGCTTGTGGGGCTCAGGCTGTTGGGCAGTTTAATTGTGGTGCAGACATTCACGCATAGACTGCAGTCCAAGCTCTGGGACCTTCTCCCCCTTAGGGTCCTAGAGCCTGGGATCCAGCCTAAGCCTGAAGGTCTACATTGCAATTAAATAGCCCCTTAGCTCAAGCAGTGCGAGCCCAAGTCAGTTGATGTGAGCCTGCCACGGGTTTTTAATTGCAACATAGATATAACCTTAGTGCAGTGGTGGGCAACCTGCGGCCCACGGGCCGCACACAGCTCGTCAGGGTAATCTGCTGACGGGCCATGAGACAGTTTGTTGACATTGACAGTCTGCATGCAGCTCCCAGTGGCCACAGTTTGCTGTTCCCAGCCAACGGGAGCTGTGGGAAGAACTGCAGGGACGTGCTGGTCGCCGCTTCCTGCAGCTCACGTTGGCCAGGAACAGTGAACCGCGGCCACTGGGAGCTGCAGGCAGCCATGCCTGCAGACAGTCAATGTAAACAAATTGTCTTGTGGCCCTTTGGGGTAATCTGCTGGCAGGCCACGTGCGGCCTGCTGGCCACAGGTTGCCCACCACTGCCTTAGTGCCTGAAAGTGGGTTACTTCAGAAATATATTCTAAGTGCACCTGTGCTGTTTAAGTGATATTAAGGGTGCCTAGAGCATATGGACAGCTTCCTCTGGCATTTCTATATCTGAAGTTCTAGCTTGGGCCCATTACTATGGGTGAAATTCCCTCAAGTGCGGAGACTCAGCACAAGGCCTATGCAACATATAAACCCTAAAAATAGAATTTAAGTGGTATTCAGGCCTTCTGCAGGGGAACTAATTTCACCATCAAAGAGATAAAAGCAAATCAGTAAGATGCTGCCAAATCCCACATAAAGTAAATTGGATAGGGTGAAGGGTTTGGAGTTTATGTCTATTCCTAATAACAGAACACCACTAGCTGTCACCTTCAGCCCCCAACTAAAACCTCTCCAGCGCATCATCAAAGATCTACAACCTATCCTGAAAATGATCCCTCACTGTCATAGATCTTGGGAGACAGACCAGTCTTTGCTTACAGACAGCCCCCCAACCTGGAACAAATACTCTCCAGCAATCACACACCACACAACAAAAACACTAACCCAGAAACCTATCCTTGCAACAAAGCCCAATACCAACTCTGTCCACATATTTATTCAAGTGACACCATCATAGGACCTAATCACATTAGCCACGCCATCAGGGGCTCATTTACCTGCACATCTACCACTGTGATATATGCTGTCATGTGCCAGCAATGCCCCTCTTCCATGTACATTGGCCAAACTGGACAGTCTTTACGCAAAAGAATAAATGAACACAAATCTGACATTAGGAATCATAACATTCAAAAACCGGTAGAAGAACACTTCAGCCTCTCTGGCCACTCAGTAACAGATTTAAAGGTCGCAATTTTGCAACAGAAAAGCTTCAAAAACAGTCTCCAATGAGAAACTGCTGAGCTTGAATTAATATGCAAACTAGATGCCATTAACTTGGGTTTGAATAGAGATTGGGAGTGGTTGGGTCATTACACATATTGAATCTATTCCCCCATATTAAGTATCCTCACACGTTCTTATCAACTGTCTAAATGGGCCATCTTGATTATCACTACAAAAGTTTTTTTTTCTTTTGATAGTAGCTCATCTTAATTAATTAGCCTCTTATTCTACCTTTTAATGTTCTCTGTAGGTATATATATATCTTCTTACTATATGTTCCATTCTATGCATCTGATGAAGTGGGATGTAGCTCACAAAAGCTTATGCTCAAATAAATTTGTTAGTCTCTAAGGTGCCACAAGTACTCCTGTTCTTTTTCTAAGCACGATGATTGTTTCTCGAAAGAAAGCAGTTGCTATGGATTTAAAATGGAAGACATACACATTATCTGTCATTTGTAGCTCAGAGAAACAAAAGCAGTCTCATTAGTATTTACATATATGAAAGATCTTTGTTTAATGTTCATCAGCTTCAAATGAAACTCCCTCTCAAACTTGGCTTTAGGATTCAAGGAACTCTAATATGCTAAATGTTATATCTAATTTTCTGCTATTGTTGTTATCATAAGTACATAAGAATGGCCCTACTGGGTAGACCAATGGCCCAGTATTCTGTCTTCTGACAGATGATTCAAAGGAATGAACAGAACAAGACAATCACTGAGTAATCCATCCCCTGTCATCTAGTCCCAGGTTCCAGCACTCAGAGACTTAGCAACACTCAGAGCTTGTGGGGGAGTGACACCCAGACCATGTTGGCTAATATTCAGTGATGATCCTATCGTCCATGCACATATCTAATTCTTTATTTAACTCAGTTATAGTTTTGGTCTTCACAACATCCCCTAGTGACAAGTTCCACAGGTTGACTGTGTATTGTATGAAAAAAAATGTACTGTCTTCTTATCTATCCCTTTCCTAATTTTCCCTAACATTCTGTTAAGTTTTTTTCTGACTGCCATTGCACATTGAGCAGGTGTTCAGAGAACTATCCACAGTGACTCCAAGATCTCTTTCTTAAGTGATAATAGCTAATTTAGACATCATCATTCTGTATATATAGTTGGGATTATGTTTTCAAATGTGTATTACTTTGCTTTTCTCATTATTAAATTTCATCTGCCATTTTGTTGCCCAGTCACCCAGTTTTGTGAGATCCCTTTGTAACTCTTCACTGTATGCTTTGGACTTAACTATCTTGAGTAATTGGGTATTGTCTGCAAACTTTGCCACCTCATTATTTACCCCTTTTACAAAATCATTTATGAATATGTTGACAGATCCCAGCACAGATCTGTGGGGGGTCCCAGAACACATCTTTGGGAGACCCCCACCCCTGCCATTTACCTCTCTCCACTGTGGAAAACTGACCATTGTGTCTTGTCTTTTAACCACTTACTGACCTTTCCTCTTGTCCCATGACTGCATATTTTGATTAAGAGCCTTTCCTGAGGGATCTTGTCAAAGGCTTTCTGAAAGTCCAAGTACACTAGATCCACTAGATCACCCTTCTCCAAATGTTTCTTGACACCCTCAAAGAATTCTCTTTGATTGGTGAGACCTAATTTCTCTTACAAGAGCCATGTTGACTCTTCCCCAGCATATGGTGTTTATCTATACGTCTGATAATTCCATTCTTCATTATTATTTCAACTAGTTTGCTTTGTAGTTAAGTTAGACTTAACAGCCTGCAATTGCCAGGATCACCTCTGGAATCTTTTATATAAATCAGGGTTACATTAGCTATCCTCCTGTCATCCTCCTGTCATTTGCCACAGAGGCTGATTTAAGGAATAGGTTACATACCAGAGCTAGTAGTTCTGCAATCTCATATTTTAGTTCCTTCAGAACTCTTGGGTGAAAACCATCTGGCCCTGGTGACTTATTACTGTTGAATTTATAGATATTTTCCAAAACCTTCCAAAAACTATAGGACAGTTGTTTAAAAGGTGCTTGACTTGTGTGTAAAATATATGTATGCAACACAAATGTCAATGCAATTACTTGTTCATATGGAGTGCATATTTTGTGTACCACATTTGAACTTTGTCCAGTGTACAATCTTCAGCAAAGGTGTGAAACTACTCAAATTAGAAAAATTTGGATAGCACAGAATACTCTACCAAATCCTGCATCCTGCTTCAGTCTGACTATAATTCCAACCAAGCTTTTTTGCTTGGCTGGGTGTTGGTGAACAAGCCAATTCTTATCCTGGGGATTTCCAATATGGCAAAAATAAAACATTAAAAATACATGAATGTGTTTTGCAGTTGGATGAATTTTCTTCATTTTACAGTCAGGTTGCCTTAGACCAGAAATATGTTGCTGTTGCTATACTGCAAGTACTTTTCTGTCAACTCCTTCAGTGGCACCTGATGGAGTAAGAGATTAATTTTATTTGAAAAACTGCTAGGGGAGTGTAATGAGGTAAAATGGCCTAATCCCAGCACAGATGGGGTTAATTCACCTTAGTGGATACAGTTAGTGATGCCCCTTCTGCCTCAGAGGAAGTGCTGGGACAGGACAGGAAGTATAAGGTCCGGGACCTGCAGGTCAGTTGGGGACAGATCTGGGAAGCAGCTAGACATCTCTTCTAGGGAGCTGAATCACCTGCAAAGCCTACGACTTGTTGCAGGGGGTGATGACACCCCAAAGCCAGCTTGGAGAGCAGGAAAACCATGGCCACCAGAGCCTGAGGAACCCAGACAGGGAGTGCAGAGGGTACTGCTCAGCATGGAGATAGGGAACCAGCCCACAGTGGCCATGGAACAGCCAAATCAGATGCCAGTTGGAAGCAGCCCAGGGAGATGATACATTGGGCCAGTTGTGTTGCCGGGACGCAATGCTGTGACCTCCCATTTCCCCAGCAATCCAGTTGCTTCAGGGGCCATGGGCTGGGACTCAATGAGTTGGTCCGGGTTCCCTTATACTCAGCTCTGCAGTAAGGACTGGATGAACTGGGAGGAGCAGGGAAGAGGGTTGGAGCAGTATTATTCTCACTATTACTCTGCCTGCTTGTGGGTATGTATCCATTAGGGTGGGATAGACTGCCCATTATACACACTTTATACCATGCTGTGAAAGGTAGTTTCTGTAAGGCCATTCATAACTTGGGAGGGGTGCTGACTGGTGGTATTTATAAACCAAAATTAATGTACTAGTTACATTAATAAACTCAATTCACATACAGTGCAATCTACCCTGTGCAGAGGGCCAGCACAAGCATAAGTAGGATTTAAGTGTGTGTAACCCTTGTCCTGGCCAATTGCATAGGGTTGACTTTCACCTTTTAAAAATAGCAAAATATAGTTTTTTAGACACTAAGTTTTGTTTTAAAATATGTTTGCACTGAAGCTATCATTTTAAAAATTATACGTTTAACTACAGTTTTCAATATGTTTTGTCATTTGGCTGTTGACGACCAGGTAAACTGTATCAATGCTCCTATACATTCTAGCTCTTCACCCCTCCATAACTCTAGCAAGCATAGAGAGGAAGGCTAGGAGAGTAATCTTGTATTAAAAAGCAATTTTAAGATGCATTCCTACAACGGGCACTGAATAGGCACCTGGGCGTTCTTCCCTAGAGCTCATTTCAGGATCAGAACCTAACATTTTTTACTACTAGTGGAAAGCACGTGCTGTGAATCAGGTGTGTCAGTTGGGCCAAGTAGTCCACCACTTGTAGAACCTCCTACATAAAACTTATGAAATTGTGCCATGCAAATTAGCTGTAGAGTAGGGGTAGTGATTGGCTGAATTATCTCGAAAACACAATCGTCTAGGACTCCTGGCATTGCATAGATACATGTATTAGCAGTAGCTGTACATCACACTGGTATAATTCATAAAGTCAAAATGGCTGAGAACTTAAAAATTGGATGGTAACAGACTGAATCCCAGTGATGACTAAACCTAATCATATTCTGAGAGGGAAAAAAAGAGTTCTCAACCATGCTTGTAACTGTTTCCATTGCTTCTCGCTGACTCAAGAGACATTCTAGGCTTCAGAGTGAAAAACAAAATGACAATCCCGGAATCTTATTATATAGCCCAATATAATGTACTATTGATCTTATCATTCATGTTATGAATCATCAGATAAATATGTAAAGCCCTGGTCTCTGCTAGTTAAATCTATCAGAGCTTTGCCATTGACTTAAATGAGCACTAGCACGGACCATTTGGCATTGTCTACATCAATGGTTCCCAAACTTGTTCCACCGCTTGTGCAGGGAAAGCCCCTGGCGGGCTGGGCCGGTCTGTTTACTAGTTGTGTCTGCAGGTTCGGCCGATCGTGGCTCCCAGTGGCTGTGGTTTGCTGCTCCAGGCCAATGGGAGCTGCTGGAAGTGGTGCGGGCCGAGGGATGTACTGGCTGCCGCTTCCAGCAGCTCCCATTGGCCTGGAACAGCGAACCGTGGCCATTGGGAGCCGTGATCGGCAGAACCTGTGGACGTGGCAGGTAAACAAATCGGCCCAGCTTGCCAGGGGCTTTCCCTGCACAAGCAGCGGAACAAGTTTGGGAACCACTGGTCCACACACACACAAAATTATACCAATTTAACTAAATGCATAAAGACAGGTTTCAGAGTAGCAGCCGTGTTAGTCTGTATTCGCAAAAAAAAAAGGAGTACTTGTGGCACCTTAGAGACTAACAGATTTATTTGAGCATAAGCTTTTGTGAGCTACAGCTCACTTCATCCGATGAAGTTGTAGCTCACAAAAGCTTATGCTCAAATAAATGTGTTAGTCTCTAAGGTGCCACAAGTACTCCTTTTCTTTAAACGCATAAAGAAACTGATTTGGCAAAAACCACATCAGTGTGTGTAGATCAACCCTATATTCAAAGTTGCAAAAGATGTAACTTTAAATTGGCTTATAAAACAATTTAGTAAAACATAACATTTTATTTGATTTAAACCAAGCTTATATAGTTGATTCTTTATTGAATTAAGATAAATCTATAAAATCAAGTAGAGTTTGTTGGAAAATGAGTTTTCTTCCTCTCACTGAATATTTCTAGGAATATAAATTCTTCAGACTTTATGAAAATGTCCAGTGGAAAATATTGACTTTTAACTGAAAAATTTTCAGCCAAAACCCCCAAAATGGGGGGGATGGGATTTTAGATTTTCCACTGGAAAAATTAAAAATTTTAGGGGAAAACTGACATGCTAATTTTTTTTCATTTTGTCTAAAACCCAATTTTTCATAAAAAAATGTTTTGATGGAAAAATCTTCACCAGTCCTTAAAACAGATTTTGATGGTCCGCACTGTTTTGTACCAGTTTAACTTGGGGGGGGGAGGAGAGAATCATACCTCTAATTAAACTTGTGCAATTTTGGGTACAGTTGAGACTGAATCAAATATTTTCCCTTACTGCCACCACAAGCTGAAGTCTATAGTGGTAGCTAAAGGTGTCAGCACTTGAATTACATTTTCTGAGGTAGTCCCAAGGGTTTCCCAGCTGAAGCTCCCACATTTGAAGATTGCTTCATTTGATTGTCCATCAGAGCAAGTGTTTGGTGACATTCAGATCATGCCACAGTATCTTTGGTCATCAAGATTTTGGATTAACTTTATTATTGTTTTTATTCTGATTTGTTGGCTGTCTTATATCAGGCAAATTTTTATGAAGGGCTATTTTATGGGCTTTAAGGACTGCATGTTTTTAATAATTATTGTACAGTTTCTAGATACTTGTATTATAGGCACTAAATCAGAAAATAAACTAATTATTACATTGCAAAAGTAACTGCTGAATGATTAATACAATTTTTCCTCCGGAGCAATGCCATTCTAAGAATGCTGATGACAAGACATTTAATTAGCTTTAAATTGAAATGAAACATAACTTTGTATCTATTAAATATTCACGCTCACCGCTTATTTGTGTTTGTATACTTAATTACTTTGCAAGGTACCTATTAATGCAGCATGTGGGCACCTCACATTCTATTTAAAAATCAACCTTATTACTAAGGCCACTCTTTGTGCATGGGGGTGGGGGCATGTATAATCTGCTCTATCCACTAGAATGCAGCAAACTGGTTCCCCAGTGCTGTAGCACCATGCTGTGGGCCAGTGAAGGACTGGGGTGGGAAAGGCCAAGACAACATTTCTCCTTATCCCATTTTTAACATCTGGGAACCTCAGAATATAGTATCTGTGACTGTGAGAGGCTCTTGTGCATCTGTGTAAGAAGGGGAAGAATTCTTGCATGCCCTTCTGACCTTGTGTGTCTATATAAGGAATGCATCTGATGAAGTGTCTGTAGCTCATGAAAGCTCATGCTCAAATAAATTTGTTAGTCTCTAAGGTGCCACAAATACTCCTTTTCTTTTTGTATAAGGAGGAGCATCTCAAAATTTGGCCCTAAAACTGGGTGAATGCAATACAGGCTCATTTAAAATTTTTTTTATAATTTAAATGCATGAAGAAGTAAGCAATTTTACACCATGCTCTGGAGATTGCCAGGTTTAGGCTCTGTCAGACAATCAAAGGGCTTAAATTCCCCAGAAAACAGCCTTCTATTGAAGATACCCCTCTAGACTAGTTTCAGAGTAGCAGCCGGGTTAGTCTGTATTCGCAAAAAGAAAAGGAGTACTTGTGGCACCTTAGAGACTAACAAATTTATTAGAGCATAAGCTTTCGTGAGCTACAGCTCACTTCATCAGATGCATTTGGTGGAAAAAACAGAGGAGAGATTTATATACACACACAGAGAACATGAAACAATGGGTTTATCATACACACTGTAAGGAGAATGATCACTTAAGATAAGCCATCACCAGCGGCAGGGGGGGGGGAAAGGAGGAAAACCTTTCATGGTGACAAGCAAGGTAGGCTAATTCCAGCAGTTAACAAGAATATCAGAGGAATAGTGGGGGGTGGGGTGGGGGGGAGAAATACCATGGGGAAATAGTTTTACTTTGTGTAATGACTCATCCATTCCCAGTCTCTATTCAAGCCTAAGTTAATTGTATCCAGTTTGCAAATTAATTCCAATTCAGCAGTCTCTCATTGGAGTCTGTTTTTGAAGCTTTTTTGTTGAAGGATAGCCACTCTTAGGTCTGTAATCGAGTGACCAGAGAGATTGAAGTGTTCTCCAACTGGTTTTTGAATGTTATAATTCTTGACGTCTGATTTGTGTCCATTCATTCTTTTACGTAGAGACTGTCCAGTTTGGCCAATGTACATGGCAGAGGGGCATTGCTGGCACATGATGGCATATATCACATTGGTAGATGCGCAGGTGAACGAGCCTCTGGTAGTGTGGCTGATGTGATTAGGCCCTATGATGGTATCCCCTGAATAGATATGTGGACAGAGTTGGCAACGGGCTTTGTTGCAAGGATAGGTTCCTGGGTTAGTGGTTCTGTTGTGTGGTGTGTGGTTGCTGGTGAGTATTTGCTTCAGATTGGGGGGCTGTCTGTAAGCAAGGACTGGCCTGTCTCCCAAGATCTGTGAGAGTGATGGGTCGTCCTTCAGGATAGGTTGTAGATCCTTGATGATGCGTTGGAGAGGTTTTAGTTGGGGGCTGAAGGTGATGGCTAGTGGCGTTCTGTTCTTTTCTTTGTTGGGCCTGTCCTGTAGTAGGTGACTTCTGGGTACTCTTCTGGCTCTGTCAATCTGTTTCTTCACTTCAGCAGGTGGGTATTGTAGTTGTAGGAATGCATGATAGAGATCTTGTAGGTGTTTGTCTCTGTCTGAGGGGTTGGAGCAAATGCAGTTATATCGTAGAGCTTGGCTGTAGACAATGGATCGAGTGGTATGATCTGGATGAAAGCTAGAGGCATATAGGTAGGAATAGCGGTCAATAGGTTTCCGATATAGGGTGGTGTTTATGTGACCATCTCTTATTAGCACCGTAGTGTTCAGGAAGTGGATCTCTTGTGTGGACTGGTCCAGGCTGAGGTTGATGGTGGGATGGAAATTGTTGAAATCATGGTGGAATTCCTCAAGAGCTTCTTTTCCATGGGTCCAGATGATGAAGATGTCATCAATGTAGCGCAAGTAGAGTAGGGGTATTAGGGGACGAGAGATGAGGAAGCGTTGTTCTAAGTCAGCCATAAAATTGTTGGCATACTGTGGGGCCATGCGGGTACCCATCGCAGTGCCGCTGATTTGAAGGTATACATTGTCCCCAAATGTGAAATAGTTATGGGTGAGGACAAAGTCACAAAGTTCACTCACCAGGTTAGCCGTGACAGTATCGGGGATACTGTTCCTGACGGCTTGTAGTCCATCTTTGTGTGGAATGTTGGTGTAGAGGGCTTCTATATCCATAGTGGCTAGGATGGTGTTTTTAGGAAGATCATCAATGGACTGTAGTTTCCTAAGGAAGTCAGGGGTGTCTCGAAGATAGCTGGGAGTGCTGGTAACGAAGGGCCTGAGGAGGGAGTCTACATAGCCAGACAATCCTGCTGTCAGGGTGCCAATGCCTGAGATGATGGGGCGTCCAGGATTTCCAGGTTTATGGATCTTGGGTAGCAGATAGAATACCCCAGGTCGGGGTTCTAGGGGTGTGTCTGTGCGGATTTGTTCTTGTGCTTTTTCAGGGAGTTTCTTGAGCAAATGCTGTAGTTTCTTTTGGGAACTCACAGTGGGATCAGAGGGTAATGGCTTGTAGAAAGTGGTGTTGGAGAGCTGCCTAGTAGCCTCTTGTTCATACTCCGACCTATTCATGATGACGACAGCACCTCCTTTGTCAGCCTTTTTGATTATAATGTCAGAGTTGTTTCTGAGGCTGTGGATGGCACTGTGTTCTGCATGGCTGAGGTTATGGGGTAAGCGATGCTGCTTTTCCACAATTTCAGCTCGTGCACGTCAGCGGAAGCACTCTATGTAGAAATCCAAGCTGCTGTTTCGACCTTCAGGAGGAGTCCACCCAGAATCCTTCTTTTTGTAGTGTTGGCAGGAAGGTCTCTGTGGATTAATATGTTGGTCAGAGGTGTGTTGGAAATATTCCTTGAGTCTGAGACGTCGAAAATAGGATTCTAGGTCACCACAGAACTGTATCATGTTCGTGGGGGTGGAGGGGCAAAAGGAGAGGCCCCGAGATAAGACAGATTCTTCTGCTGGGCTAAGAGTATAGTTGGATAGATTAACAATATTGCTGGGTGGGTTACGGGAACCATTGTTGTGGCCCCTTGTGGCATATAGTAGTTTAGATAGCTTAGTGTCCTTTTTCTTTTGTAGAGAAGCAAAGTGTGTGTTGTAAATGGCTTGTCTAGTTTTTGTAAAGTCCAGCCACGAGGAAGTTTGTGTGGAAGGTTGGTTCTTTATGAGAGTATCCAGTTTTGAGAGCTCATTCTTAATCATTCCCTGTTTGCTGTAGAGGATGTTGATCAGGTGGTTCCGCAGTTTCTTTGAGAGTGTGTGGCACAAGCTGTCAGCATAGTCTGTGTGGTATGTAGAGTGTAATGGATTTTTTACCTTCAGTCCTTTCGGTATGATGTCCATCTGTTTGCATTTGGAGAGGAAGATGATGTCTGTCTGTATCTGTGCGAGTTTTTTCATGAAGTTGACAGATTTCCACTCTATACGGCTAAATTCAGTGCCTTGCATAATGACAGGTTTCAGAGTAGCAGCCATGTTAGTCTGTATTCGCAAAAAGAAAAGGAGTACTTGTGGCACCTTAGAGACTAACAAATTTATTAGAGCATAAGCTTTCGTGAGCTACAGCTCACTTCATCAGATGCATTTGGTGGAAAAAAACAGAGAGATTTATATACGCACACAGAGAACATGAAACAATGGGTTTATCATACACACTGTAAGGAGAGTGATCACTTAAGATAAGCCATCACCAGCAGCAGGGGGGGAAAAGGAGGAAAACCTTTCATGGTGACAAGCAAGGTAGGCTAATTCTAGCAGTTAACAAGAATATCAGAGGAACAGTGGGGGGTGGGGTGGGGGGGAGAAATACCATGGGGAAATAGTTTTACTTTGTGTAATGACTCATCCATTCCCAGTCTCTATTCAAGCCTAAGTTAATTGTATCCAGTTTGCAAATTAATTCCAATTCAGCAGTCTCTCGTTGGAGTCTGTTTTTGAAGCTTTTTTGTTGAAGGATAGCCACTCTTAGGTCTGTAATCGAGTGACCAGAGAGATTGAAGTGTTCTCCAACTGGTTTTTGAATGTTATAATTCTTGACGTCTGATTTGTGTCCATTCATTCTTTTACGTAGAGACTGTCCAGTTTGGCCAATGTACATGGCAGAGGGGCATTGCTGGCACATGATGGCATATATCACATTGGTAGATGTGCAGGTGAATGAGCCTCTGATAGTGTGGCTGATGTGATGAGGCCCTATGATGGTATTTTTAGTGCCCTTTTGAAGGAGTTGGTTGCCAATTAACTCTAATTGACTAATCCAATTGTAAATGCTATTCAAGACACTCCATGGGCACTTGTCTTGGAATAAACTTGTGAAGCCTCTTAATCAACACTTGCTACTGTATTAGTTAAATTGCTGTTAACTGCCAATCAATTTACTCATGTTAGCACAAAACCACAAACTCTATTTTAGATAAACCCCCAGTAGCCTTGATTCTTCACTGCCTGGCTCTTTGTGTAAGCATTTACCCAAAAGAAGAATGAGTTCAAAGGATATGCAAAACACTACCATTCTGATTTATTAGTACTTTATCTTCAAGGGGTTTTACATATATATAAACTTTTTAAATAAAATTGAAGCAAAAACTGAAACAAGTTGTTTTGAATTGAAAAATCAAAACGTGTTTCATAAATATATGAAACATTTCCACTTTTTTATTTTTTTCATTTTTGGGGAGTGAAATAATTTGGTGAATTCAATACAAATCCATAATTTTTTTTGGCTGACCAGAATATTCATTTTTTATTGAGGAAAAAAGTTTTGCCCGAAAAAATTCCCTAAGCTATACTTTACACCCACTTTGCAGAGATATAATGGCAACAGAGAATTAGCACTGCTATTCCTGGAGAGATGAATTCTCGGAACTGACAGTAAGGCCTTGTCTACAGTACAAAGCTAGGTCAATGTAAGGCAGTTTATATTAACCTAACACTGTAAGTGTCTGCACTAAAATATAGCTCCCACTGATGTAACTTGCTCGCTACACTGACTTAATAACTCCATCACTATCAGAGGCATAGCCAGGGCTGGATTATCCAATAGGCAGACTAAGCACATGCTTAGGGCACCAGCAAACAGGGGGCACACACACACACACAAACAAAGAGAGAGATTTTTTTTTTTAAATTTGATATTTGATATTTTAAAAAAAGCATCGAAGTAGTCATCATGGGAAAAATCAGAACTTTCTTAGACTTCCTTACACTCCATTCATCCACTACACTCTTCCCCTGTTTTTCTCTTCTCTTTTTATTACTTATCCCCACCTAAACCAGGGGGGCATCCTACTAACGTAGATCGAAATAATGCAAGGAAATCAGATCTTGTCATGTATTGCAATAAATTTGTTTTATTATTGATATATTCTTCTGAGTAATATGTACTTGATTCATTTTCTTTCATATATATATATATATATATATACATATAAAAATAGTGTACGTGGTATAATTTCATGTATCTACTTACTATGCTAAAATTGATAGTATTGAAGCTCATATGAAGAGGAGAGGTGAAGTGTACAAAGAAGTATCAAGTAGATTTTCTTTTCTAAAGGGTATGGACTTATCTGATGAACAATATTCACAAGGTTCCCAAAAGCTAGTTGACTCATACCCTGTTGACTTGAAGATGAATTTCTGTGGAGAAGTATGGCAGTTCCACTGTTATATGCGTGCAAAGTTTAATGAAACAGGAAAATGAAATTCAGTCACATTGATCTTTATGACACAATATTGAAAGACGGAATACAATACGTATTTCCAAATGTAAAAATCGCACTACATATTTTTCTAACATTGATGATTACTAACTGCTCTGTAGAATGCTCTTTTTCTTAGCTTAGGTCAATGCAGTGTCAATACTGCCTTGCTTACATCACCTCTTGCTGCCTTTCAGAAACCGTCCCACAATACCCCACATGGACAGTTAAATTGGTGCAAGTGCTCTTGGTGAGGACATGCACTGCCAACACAAGGAGCATAGTGTGGATGCGCAAAAGCAATTTAATTACTGCAGTGACTGTATGTCAACGTAACTTAGGTTGACTTAATTTTGTAGTGTAGACTTGCCCTAAGAGAGTCCAGCAGACCTTAAATGCTGGATTACCAGATGGACTGCTGGGAGCCTGGGAAGGCACGAAGGTGAGAAGGCAGGAAACAAGTCAGGTTTTAGTCTACATTTCATCAAAATCAATGTGCTCCGTGGAACATTTCAGTTTCAATGAACCAACATTTTCTGGTGGAAAAACCTTCCATCAGAAAATTTCTGACCAACACCACCAAAAACTTGATATGAATCAGCAGTTCCAGGAAACAATCTGCCTATACCAAGGGAGCGACAGATCTATTTGACAAGAAGCTGCCATTTTGACACAGTTATGTTTCAAACTAGAACAACAGGAGGAACAGCTGTCTCCCAAATAATGTATTAGTATCTGAAAAAAAGCCTGCACATTCATGTGACTTAATAAAACTGCATATTTATAATGACAATTACTAAAAACAAAGCTAATATTTTAAAGTGATCCATCCATCCCCTGTCGTGAATGTGAATGATCACTACTAGGTTATTTTTTATTTACAGTCATTTCTCACCTCTCCACTATAGTTTCAGCATTAACTCCATGCTGGGGCACTAATATAAATAGTATTGAAAGGCCAAGTGAGTAAATAAGGTTCTCTCATAACAGACATTCCTCAATAACTTTGAAAACCTTAGGGGCAGCTTATTTCCTCAAAGCCTAAAAATTAAGTTTTTATATAACAGAGCAAATTGTAAAGAGATTTAGATAACTACTTCAAGCTTCATATATAAATACCCTTTGGACACAAGTATAAACTTTAATGCCTATTACCAACACTCCATATACCCAAGGGTTCTGTGCTTGTAAGAATTTTGGTTTGCAGCTTACTGATTGAACACTAAGGATTCCTTCCACTTGATTTCTACAGAACATCTGTGTAAACAGAGCCAACAGAGAACTGTTCAGTTTTGACTGAAAAGTATGACTAGAAGAATAAGCAAGTTATTAATAATGTCATATACAATCTACCCTGTGGCACAAAGATACATGCACAACACATATTCTAGTATCTGTAACCAGCAATTAATATAGAAAGTGGGTTACTCTACAGTTTCCAGTTCTGCACACTGCCAACATGTTACTAGCAATTAATGACAAGAAGTGACATGAAAAAATGTCAAGCAGAAATAGTTATTTTGATGAAGTTCAAGCTGTTTTTAAAGGACTGTGACTCTCCATTCAAAAAAACCTGTGTTTTTCTCCAGTTTTTCATATTGTTATATTTCAGCATATTCTTGTTGTGCAACTATGTACCATCACTTTAGGGGCATTCACCAACATTTCCACCAGTACTCATATACTCATCTCATACTATAAACTCAAATTCAAGTCTAGGAAGGGTTCTATTTGAATAGATATTGGTCATGGTATCTTTGAAGTTCCAGGAACTGAACTTGAGAAATCAAGCAGCAAGCTACTGGGATACTTATATAGAAAACAAGTAGGCCATAATTCTTCTCCCATTCAAATCTTAAATGAATTTGACAAGAGCAAGATCAGGTCTATTCAGCTCCAACTTGGCCTTTCAAAATATGGTTTGCAAAGCCTACAAATAGTTTACCCCTAGAAGTTTGCTCACTGTTACCTTTCAACATGTTGTGGACCAAATGTTAAGGTCCTTACTCTAAGCCTGTTTCTCCATCCCCTACTCTCAGTGAGCTGTCCAATGGGACAACATGCAGGAATAAATGCTCTTTAATGCAAGTATATGGTTCAGAACTGAGCCTCAATTTTTACTCAGTCTTTACACAGACAGAACTCCCATTGATACTAGAGGAAGTTTGGCCAGTATAAGGTCTGAGCACAGAGCCTATAAAGGGTATGAAGCAGCACTACTTCACTGGGAGTACAGGGAATCGTTCTCCAAGCTTGATTCTATACCCAACTGGGTAGGTGTGTTACAAGTTCCCCTCTGTGCCAATCCCACAGAGGATACAAGTTGTTACTGCCCCCAGCTACAGACCCTTGGCAAGTTAGTTGAAGGTCTAGTAGATCATGCTTTTTTCTCTGGAAGTCCTTGTGTCAATCCATGGTGTGCCAACCAGGAGAGAAGCCAACACACTTCTACACACACCCGTTTGGGTGGCTCCATCAGTTAGTATCTGTGTAATTGGAGTGAAACATCATATACCCCTCCTCCTCTCTGGTCACTTCAGCCTTCTGTGCATCATCAGCCCCCAGGGAAGTGTACAACGTGTGGGTAGGTGGGGGAAATCAGAAACCTCCCAAGATGTGCATAAGTGCACGGGCCAGGCAAAATCACACCCTCAGGAAGGACTTCAGAATTTATCTCCAGGTATTACATTATTTTTTTAAATTAATTTCAATAACATATTGAGATATTGTATGCAATGTAGTTGTAGCCATGTCAGACCCAGGATATTGGGACTCATAGAAACCATCCTCAAACCAATCACCACATAAAAATGCCAGCTTCCTTTCAGACATAACTGACTTCCGCCACAAACTCACAACATGGGGTGTACCTCATCCAGTGCAGTAAATACCCCAAGAACAACTATGTGGCTCAAACCAGATAATCACTACGCTCTCAAATGAACTCAGACAGGAAAATAGTAAAAAGACAAAACCACCACATCACCCTGTGGCTGAAAACTTTTCACAAAGCGATCACTCTATATCTGACCTCCCAGTCCTTGTCCCCAAAGGAAACCTGCCACAACACTTTCAAAAGACGAGTCTGGGAGCTTAAATTCATTACTCTGCTAGACACTAAAAATCATGGACCGAACAAAGACACTGGATTTATGGCTTAATATAGCAATCTGTAACCCACCAATACTCTCTCTTTGGCTGCAGAGGTCTTAACAGGATACTCCACTTTTAATGGTTCCTTACAATATGTCCTAACTACTTATGGTAAACAATCTGTTCTTTCTTGCATTTTGCTGTGACATTGGGAGTACCTTTCCCAGACCTGAAAAAGAGCTCTGTCATGGCTTGAAAGCTCAGAAGCTGGTCTAATTAAAGATATTACTTCACCCACTTTGTCCTTTAATACTGAGATGTTGTAACATACAAGGGTATTACTCTAAATTCAGGAAACACAAATAAAACATTTTGAATAGACTGTTTCTTTCAAACTACTACAAGACTTGTAATCAAATTGAAAAATAAACATCTGTATGACTGGGCTACAAAATGGCAGATGAAATTCAGTGTTGATAAATGAGAAGTAATGCACATTGGAAAGCATAATCCCAACTGTACATATAAAATGATAGGGTCTAAATTAGGTGCTAGCACTCAAGAAAGAGATCTTGGAGTCATTGTGGAGAGTTCTCTGAAAACATCCACTCAATGTGCAGTGGCAGTCAAAAAAGCAAACAGAATATTGGGAATCATTAAGAAAGGGATAGATAACAACACAGAAAATATCATATTGCCTGTATATAAATCCATGGTACGCCCACATTTGAATACTGCATGCAGATGTGTTTTCCCCATCTCAAAAAAGATATATTAGAATTGGAAAAGGTTCAGAAAAGGGCAACAAAAATTAATAGGGGTATGGAACAGGTGCCACATAAGGAGAGATTGGGACTTTTCAGCTTGGAAAAGAGACGACTAAGGGGGGATATGATAGAGGTTTATAAAATCATGACTGGTGTGGACAAAGTAAATAAAGAAGTGTTATTTACTCCTTCTCATAACACAAGAACTAGAGGTCACCAAATGAAATTAATAGGCAGCAGGTTTAAAACAAATACAAGGAAGTATTTTTTCACACAACACACAGTCAACCTGTGGAACTCCTTGCCAGAGGATGTTGTGAAGGCCAAGACTATAACAGGGTTCAAAGTAGTACTAGATACATTCAAGGAGGAAAAAGAAAAGGAGTACTTGTGGCACCTTAGAGACTAACAAATTTATTTGAGCATAAGATTTCGTGAGCTACAGCTCACTTCATCGGATTCATGGAGGATAGGTCCATCAATAGCTATTAGCCAGGATGGACAGGGATGGTGTCGCTAGCCCCTGTTTACCTGAAGCTGATAATGGGTGATGGGATGGATCACTTGATGATTACCTGTTCTGTTCATTCCCTTTGGGGCACCTGGCATTGGCCACTGTCAGAAGACAGGATACAGGGCTAGATAGACCTTTGGTCTGACCCAGGTCTTATGTTCTTATCTTTATTGTACCTGTAATTTCTCTCATCCCAGTAGAAGAGCCAGAGGTCTGCTGCTCAGATTTCACAGCATGTTGAGAAAGTGGGAATAGACTCCATTTTGTTAAACTACAGAACAATATTAGTTACATTTCTGGAGATTTTAAAAACTGGAAAACCTTTACAGTTCACCACTAATCATGCCTTTTAAGCATCTTTATTGTTACAAAAGAAGACTTGTTAAAAAGAGCTTCTTGATCTTTTACAATAGGACTAATATCTGTAGTGTAAAATGTGCCAGTTTACTGACTACATTTATCATCATTTTAATGTTTAAACACAGAAGCAAAAATTAGGTGGGAGCTGGCTGGATCATTCTCTATTCTTTGCAAAAGTAACCTCAGATTAATGTAATCAGGGGAGTGAAAAATCATTAAATTAGCATGCCTGCTTCTCTTGCATAGGCTTTTGAAGACACACTGGGATAATCATGCGCATCACTGGTAATGGGATAACATTTAATCATCTTTTTACAGGTGCAAATTAAAGACAGGGGCAAGATCAGACTATAGAAAATTATTTTCTGCTTTCCTTGTTGCATAAATCATTGTTTCACAACATTGTATAAATCTTATTTCCCTACATCCATTATGCAGCTGTTTGTTTTGGCTGGTTGGTTATTCTATTTCGAGGTTAAACACTACTGGATAGTGAATTATTCCAGTTTGTACAAGGGGGGATACAAAAGAACAGAAGCTTAAAAATGGAAGACTATTCCTCAAAGATACTTATCTAAAGGTTTAGGTCTATGAATGTTGCTTAGGGGAAGACAGAGACACAGAAGATCACAAACTATGTTGGTAAAGAGACATAGGGGAACTAACTGGATGCCTATAGGTAAAAAAGTTATAACAAAGCATGTGGGTTGCCTGCTTTGAGAATTCAAAAACCTTTTAATGTTTTAAGGGTTTATCAGCTAAGCAGTTTTCTCCATAATCTTTCTGCTCCACTGAAAAAATAAAAATAAAAAACCATCAAAACCAAGCGTATCAATGTTTGGGGGGTTAGGCAGTCCACCTTTGGATTAGCAGACTGCCATTGTTCTTTATGCCTGTAGGCCACGGAGCCAGGGGAGCCACAGAGGACATGGCCTGATAACTTTTTGGCTGAGCCAAACTCAAGTGTCTTTGCGACCCTGTACAGCAGCTCACAATGCCTCTCCTTCAAATTGGGCTTGACTGCCACTTGCTCAGGTTTGGTTTGGCTGCCCCTCCATCATGACGGAGAGGCAGCTAGGCCAAATTTGAGTAGTGACATTGTGAGCCACCTGCCAGATCACAATTCCACTAACTTACATTTGGAGGGGGTGGGTGCAGAGGCTCATGGGCTGGGAGGGTCAGACTTCTGGAGGTGGTACCTGAGAGAGGAAGCAGAGGATTAGACCGGGGTGAATGGGAAATCTATGCTTTCTCACCCGTCCACATGTACATTTTAAATGGAGCAGCAAAAACCCTGTCATTGCCAAATTATCTAACTTCTGCCCTACTGGCAACAGAGATGCCAAGAAGCATTCTTTCCATAAGCTGTGGAAACATTTGCAAACTTTAACTTGCTAAGAAACACCAACACCAAATAGATTTCAATTCTGAATACATTTGTACATAAGAATGGCCATATTGGGTCAGACCAAAGGTCCATCTAGCCCAGTATCCTGTCTTCCAACAGTATGCTGTTACCTTGTATGCCATTGTATATATATAATATTGCAGTGAATGATAATGCATAAGGGGAAATAACTATTCAGATCACAGCCATGATTACTAGGCCAAACACAAGAGAAATATCAGAAAGGAGGATTTATTTCAGTGCTTCATCTAGTTACCCCAATTTATGTAAACTAAGACAGTAGATAACAAGGCAAAGCTAAACGATATTTCCTAGTCTGCAGACACTCACTGTTTGTGGTTATGCATATTATTCTGAGACAGTTAAAAGATCCTGACCTGAGATGTACCAACAAGTTTTACAGTCCAGCTTAAAACAAAAAAAGTCATTCTGTCCCTTAAATTGTGGTTTAATTTGCAAAATAATTAAGGGACCCAGTACTTACATTTTCCTCACATCTATGCAGCATTAAAAAGAAACTAAGCCACAGAAATTCTACAGATTTACACTATTGCCAACCCTGGGAATTTAAAAATCATCAGACCATGAAAGATCATACAATTTAAAGAGATGGTCCTCATTATTTTGAAGCCAATCACTTTTGCTGGTCCATATTCTGATTTTTGAACTATTAGAGGGAATCTGCCCTTGTGTAGGTGCACTTCACGGAACTCAGGGTATATCTACACTACGAAATTAGGTTGAATTTATAGAAGTCAGTTTTGTAGAAAGCGTTTTTATATAGTCGATTGTGTGTGTCCCCACACAAATGCTCTAAGTGCATGTAGTCAGCGGAGTGCGTCCACAGTACCGAAGCAATGGTCGACTTCCAGAGCGTTGCACTGTGGGTAGCTATCCCACAGTTCCCGCAGTCTCTGCCACCCATTTGAATTCTGGGTAGAAATCCCAGTGCCTGATGGGGCTAAAACATCGTTGCAGGTGGTTCTGGGTACATATCGTCAGGCCCCCCTTCTCTCCCTCCTTCCATGAAAGCAAGGGCAGACAATCATTTTGCGCCTTTTTTCTTGAGTTACCTGTGCAGATGCCATACCACGGCAAGCATGGAGCACACTTAGCTAACCGTCACCATATATCTCCTGGGTGCTGGCAGACATGGTACTGCATTGTTACACAGCAGCAGTTTATTGCCTTTTGGCAACAGACAGTGCAGTATGACTGGTAGCTATCGTCGACATAGTCCTGGGTGCTCAATGAGGTCAGGGGCTCCTGGACAAACATGAGAGTGACTCAGCCAGGTCACTTCCCTTTTAAGTTTCGTCTCATGGTGATTGAGTCCTACCGGTAGTGCACTGTCTTTTAATCAGCAGCCAGCAGAAGACGATGGTCCGTAGTCATACTGCACCGTCTTCTGCCTATCACCCAGGAGATGACAATGGCTAGCGGTCGTACCGCACAGTCTGCTGCCAGCAAGATGTATAAAGATAGATGAAGTGGATCAAAACAAGAAATAGACCAGATTTGTTTTGTATTCATTTTCTCCTCCCTCCCTCCGTGAAATCAATGGCCTGCTAAATCCAGTTTTGAGTTCTATCCTTGAGGTTTTGAGTTTTATCCTTGAGGCGGCCATTCAGTTTCTCTCAAAGCCACCCCCTTTGTTGATTTTAATTCCCTGTAAGCCAACCCTGTAAGCCATGTCATCAGTCGCCCCTCCCTCCGTCAGGTACATGACGCTCGCATCTTCAGGAACTCTGGTCTGTTTCAAAAGCTGCAGGAAGGGACTTTCTTCCCAGACCAGAAAATAACCATTGAGGATGTTGAAACGTCTATAGCTATCCTTGGGGACTCAGCCTACCCCTTAATGCCATGGCTCATGAAGCGATACATAGGCAGCCTGAAGAGTAGTCAGGAGCTGTTCAGCTACAGGCTGAGCAAGTGCAGAATGGTGGTAGAATGTGCATTTGGACTATTTAAGAGCGCGCTGGTGCAATTTATTGACTCAGTTAGACCTCAGCGAAACCAATATTCCCACTGTTATTACTGCTTGCTGTGTGATCCACAATATCTGTGAGAGTAAGGGGGAGACGTTTATGGCAGGGTAGGAGGTTGAGGCAAATCACCTGGCTGCTGGTTACACACAGCCAGACACCAGGGCGGTTAGAAGAGCACAGGAGGGCGCAGTGCGTATCAGAGAAGCTTTGAAAACGAGTTTCATGACTGGCCAGACTAAGGTGTGAAAGTTCTGATTGTTTCTCCTTGATGAAACCCCCCACCCCTTGGTTCACTCTACTTCCCTGTAATCTGACCACCCTCCCCACCCTCCCATTCTCCCTCCCTGCTTGCAGAGGCAATAAAGTCATTGTTGCTTCACATTCATGCATTCTTTATTAATTCATACACAAATAGGGGGATAACTACCAAGGTAGCCCAGGAGGGATGGTGGAGGAGAGAAGCACCAGGAGGGGTGGTGGAGGATGGAAGGACAAGGCCACACAGCACTTTAAAAGTTTAAAACTTATTGAATGCCAGCCTTTTGTTGCTTGGGCAATATTCTGGGGTGGAGTGGCTGGGTGGCCAGAGGCCCCCCCACCGCGTTCTTGGGCATCTGGGTGAGGAGGCTATGGAACTTGGGGAGGAGGGCGGTTGGTTACACAGGGGCTGTAGCGGCGGTCTGTGCTCCTGCTGTCTTTCCTGCAGCTCAACCATACTCTGGAGCATATTACTTTAATCCTCCAGCAGCCTCAGCATTGAGTCCTGCCTTCTCTCATCACGCTGCCGCCACCTTTCAGCTTCAGCCTTCTCTTCAGCCCGCCACTTCTCCTCCCGGTCATTTTGTGATTTCCTGCACTCTGACATTGTCTGCCTCCACATATTCATCTGTGCTCTGTCAGTGTGGGAGGACAGCACGAGCTCAGAGAACATTTCATCGCGAGTGCATTTTTTTCGCCTTCTGATCTTCGCTAGCCTCTGGGAAGGAGAAGATCCTGTGATCCTTGAAATACATGCAGCTGGTGGAGAAAAAAAAGGGACAGTGGTATTTAAAAAGACACATTTTATAGAACAATGGGTACACTCTTTCACGGTAAACCTTGCTGTTAACATTACATACATAGCACGTGCTTTCGTTCCAAGGTCGCATTTTGCCTCCCCCCAGCGCGTGGCTAGCCCCTCCACCCTCTCTCCTCCCCATGGCTAAAGTGGGGAACATTTCTGTTCAGCCACAGGCAAACAGCCCAGCAGGAATGGGCACCTCTGAATGTCCCCTTAAAAAAAGCACCCTATTTCAACCAGGTGACCATGAATGATATCACTCTCCTGAGGATAACACAGAGAGAGAAAGAACGGATGTTGTTTGAACGCCAGCAAACATACACTGCAATGCTTTGTTCTACAATGATTCCCAAGTACGTGCTTCTGGCCTGGAGTGATAAAGTGTCCTACCATGGTGGATGGTATAAGGCTGCCCTCCCCAGAAACCTTTTGCAAAGGCTTTGGAAGCCACGAATGCCAGGGTAAATTAATCATTAAACATGCTTGCTTTTAAACCATGTATAGTATTTTAAAAGGTACACTCACCAGAGGTCCCTTCTCCTCCTGGCGGGTCCGGGAGGCAGCTTTGGGTGGGTTCGAGGGTACTGGCTCAAGATCCAGGGTGAGAAACAGTTCCTGGCTGTTGGGAAAACCGGTTTCTCCGCTTGCTTGCTGTGAGCTATCTACAACCTCATCATCATCATCATCATCTTCCTCATCCCCAAAACCTGCTTCCGTGTTGCCTCCATCTCCATTGAAGGAGTCAAACAACATGGCTGGGGTAGTGGTGGTTGAACCCCCTAAAATGGCATGCAGCTCATCATAGAAGCAGCATGTTTTGGGCTCTGACCCGGAGAGGCCATTCGCCTTTCTGGTTTTCTGGTAGGCTTGCCTCAGCTCCTTAAGTTTCACGCGGCACTGCTTCGGGTCCCTGTTATGGCCTCTGTCCTTCATGCCCTGGGAGATTTTGACAAATGTTTTAGCATTTCGAAAACTGGAACGTAGTTCTGATAGCATGGATTCCTCTCCCCATACAGCGATCAGATCCTGTACCTCCCGTTTGGTCCATGCCGGAGCTCTTTTGCAATTCTGGGACTCCATCATGGTCATCTCTGCTGATGAGCTCTGCATGGTCACCTGCAGCTTGACACGCTGGCCAAACAGGAAATTGAAATTCAAAAGTTCGCGGGCCTTTTCCTGTCTACCTGGCCAGTGCATCTGAGTCGAGAGTGCTGTCCAGAGCGGTCACAATGGAGCACTCTGTGATAGCTCCCAGAGGCCAATACCATCTAATTGTGTCCACAGTACCCCGAATTCGACCCAGCAAGGCTGATTTCAGCACTAATCCCCTTGTCAAGGGTGGAGTAAGAAAATCAATTTAAAAGCCCTTGAAGTCGAAAAAAAGGGCTTTGTCGTGTTGACGGGTGCAGGGTTAAATCGATATAACACTGCTAAATTCAACCTCGACTCCTAGTGTAGACCAGGGCTCAGTCTGAAATGCACACATACACACACACACACACACACACACACACACACACACACACACACACACACACACACACACATCCTGGGGACTTTCTTCCTGTCACATTTGACTGACGGGACAAGACCTTTACCTGGCACCTCCTCCTGGGTATTCTCCCTTCATGGCTACCACTCTGGGGACTTTCAGCAGCTCTACTGATCACTGCCCTCCTGTCTTGTTCTCTTCCCACACATGTTGCCTTTTGGCCAGCTCCCTCCACACCAGTATACACACAGCCCTTGACCATGTCCCTTCTTTAGTCATCGCACTTTTCTCCAAGGGGTTCAGTCCCTCTGGCACACTCTCCCCATCCTTGTGACACATTCAAGGTGTTCAGTAGCAGTGGAACTAGGAGGGAGAGTGCAGATGGGCTAGATAGGAGATGCACTACTGGATCCCATCCTTCCTCCCTTTCCTAGTGTAGCAACACACAGGGGAAAGGATATGAGCTGCTCACTCTGCCTCCTTAAATTGCAGTTTCCTCACACAGCACAGGCACTCTTATGGAGTAGGAGGCAACAAGCAGCCTCTACTGGCTACAGCAAGAACTGCAATTCGATGTCTGCAACTCATGCTCCCTATAAGGGAAGCTAGAAGCACAAGGCAGAAATGCAGCTTTAGTTCCAGCTCTGACAGAAATCTTAAAGTGACAGAAATTTATTGTTTGAAGCAAAAAATAAATAAATGTTGCAAAATCACTGGTCTTACAAAAACATTGTAAAACCTGGCAATGGTGCAACTTAGCGGTCTCCTAATGAAAAGTGTGCTTGAGTTTCCAATTGGACTTTATAATAAACACAAAAGTAAAATTATACTTTATAGATTAGTTCTACAAATGCAGCGCATATTCACATACAATTCTAGAAGACCACTCTTCTTCAAGCTATGGAAGCTAATAAACTGCACATGCACGTTCTGCTGTTTTAAATGTTTATAACATCATTATTTGCAAACACAAATACTCCAAATTGTCCAGTTAGATCCAACATGGAATTAAAAAAAAATTGGCATTTGAAATGACTTTATACAGGAGGCACCTGAGTGTCAATGCTTCGTGCTTGTATCACTGAAGCACTGTGTGCATGTGTCCTGGAACCTCCTTCCCCTGAAGTAGTAGCATGGATGGTTACTATCCTGAAGCTATTCTGAATACATTCTCCTGTATCTCAGTTTCCCCTCTGGTCCACACAGTCTCCCCCTTCTAATAGTCTAGTTTAGCCCTCAGTTTTGCTTCTGGTTCATTGAGAAATGTGTTTCCATTTGGTGGTTGATTGTTCAGTCCTCCAGCAAATGTAAGTGTTCACTTCATCTGAGGCAATTGCGTTCAAATGAAAAAAGAGAACACTGCTCTTTGCCCTCTCTGAGCTAAACAGTCTTTGATGGAGTTTCTGTTGTGTTCTTACCCCTTGATTCAGGAGAGTGAAGGGCTGCTTTCCCCAGCCTCTTTAGAAGCCCAAGCCTGGTGCTCCTAAATAAGAGCAGGTGCACACACCAGGCCTCACTGCCTACACTACTCCTATCACCTCAGGCTGTTTCCTTCTCCAGTTCTGATCACAGATCTAAGTCTTTACACCTCAGCACAGAGCTCACAATCAGTCTGTCTTTCAGTCCACTACACCACTTACTACTCCAGGTCTTCCTTCCTCTCCTATCTCTTTAGGCCTCCTTCACCCTTTGCAGGCCCCTTCATTGTTTTTCTCACTGTCCTTCCATCTCGTGGGCTTATTACTCCTTCCTGGCTCCTTCCAGCCCCTTCCAAGAATTCCCTTGTTCTGTAAAGAATGAGGGACAGGGTGATGGTAAGCCCATAGCCCCCTTTAAAGTTACCTTTCCAGAATTGGGAATGCACTTGTGCCTCAGTTTCTCCTTTGGTCTACAGTCTCCCCCCACTGATAGAATGTAACAGTATTCCAGAGCATCACTTCAGAAAAACTTTCAAAGTTTTGTTACAAAGAGAGTTTTAAAATTTCTATGAAGTAGGGATTAAAATCCCCAGTCTTTTTTCAGTGGTCTCACACAACCTTACCTTGAATCTCTCCACCAAAACCTGCTTATAGGCAGGGTGAGGGTGCAGGAGTAATAGTGAGACAAAGGAGTGCTGTAGTCTTTCCATTACATCCCATTCATAAACAAAAGCAGAATGGGGGAGGGGGGAGTAGGAGTGGGGGGGAATGTGTATTGAATTGCAAAAAATATTCCTGCCTCCTGAGCAGATCTGTTTGGGGGTAGAGGGGTGATCCTATTAGGAATGATGGCACCATGACGCTTACGCGGGAAAACAGATGAAATCTTCTGAGTTACTCATGTCCAAAAGTAGTGTCTGAAAAATGACCTGGCTTGTGGGAAGTGCTCTCCCTTGTTAGGATATTTCAATAATTGACAAATGGCTTTTATCAAACTTTTTAAAGATTTCACCTCTGGGTTGAACACACATGAGAAGTTCTATTGAAAAGGTAATGGTTTGGAAAGTTATAAGCACCAGAAATTAGGGACTTAAAATGGAAAGAACCTCCTAACCATAACTATTAAGCTTGTACCCATGTCACCTAAAGCTGTGAGCTCATCAGATCTCAGAAGCTAAGTAGCATTAGTCCAGCTCAGTACTTGGATAAGAGCCCTCAAGGGAACATTCAAGTAGAAATTTGATAGCAGTCTTCCTCCTGAAGTACTAATGAACTAATGCCTAGCAGATGAGACATAAAACTATTGCCCTGGTCCCTTGTGATTAAAGATATCATGACAGTTCAGGAGTGAACCTTGATGTCTTTGCTAAAACGCAACTTATATAATTATTTTCAGCTTGCAGACATCCCCCCTGAAATCTCATTTGGATATGAAAGTCTTAAATTCCTGTCCTAGAAGATTTGCAGTGTTCTGTTTAACAATAGTTATTGAATTTCACCTCAGTGGGAGCTGCATGCCTCAATGAGCAGCAGCATTGTCTAGTGACTTTGGGACTGAGAGCCAGGAATATTCAGGTTCAAATCACAGCTCTTCTGCTGACTTGCTATGTGCCTTGTGAAAGTGACATAGACCAGATTTTTTTCAAATCAGGGTGCCTGAAGATAGGCACGTAAATAAATAGCTTGATGTTCAAATGAGCTGAAGAACTGGCAGCTCTTATTCATCTGATTACTCAGCATGTCTGAAATATGTGACCCGATTTTCAAACATGTGGAGTAGTGAAATTAAGAAGAGATGCAGTACTAAACACCTTTGAAAACTAAATTATTTACTTAGATACCAATATGTGAATTTAGGTGCCAAATGTCAGCTCCCATAATTTGAAAAATGTGGCCTTAATTTTTTAGCTCTCCGTTTCTCCATTAATATAAAGGGATAATAATACTTACCTACCTCACAAGACTGTTGTGAAGATTAATCAGCTAGTGTTTGCATAGTCTTTTGATGATGACAAAGTGCTGAGATCTATATATATATAGTTGATGATCAATATGAGTGCAGTACAATCTGTTCACTGTGAGCCTTGTTTTCAGCACCCGCAACTTCAGTTGAAGACAGTGGAAGCCGCTACTGTTCAACACCTTTGAAAAATCAGGCCTTAGAGCTTTTATCCAACTATCCCAAATTAGGTATAAGAAACTTGGAGCCATTACACTGATGGAAGTTCCAGGCAGTGCCTCTCTTGCACAGCCTTTGGGCTATCTTCATATAGTTTATTGTTTATTCTAAGCCTGTGATTTCCCTTGGTTATACAGTAACTGTGTCTCTTTAGTATGTCTCTTGGGTGACGTTAGCTCACTGGAACATCTTACAAAAGAAATGCAATGGCCCTTGTCCTATACTTTGTTCAGTAGATGCACAAATGTATTCTGCTAACACTGATTCGTCCTCGAAGGATCTATGGGTGACTGCACTCCTTAAATAAATATCTATGGACAATTTTTTCTACTGCTTTACATTTGGCCCTTCAAATGGCTTTACTGAAGCCTAGGATTCCATTATTAAACAATGTCATAGACATCCCCACATGTATTACCTTATAGACAAATAGAACCACTCCAGGAACTCTTCACCTCAACAGGGAGTTGATTTCATCTTTGAATAATTCTGCTACATTAATGGAGCCCTGCTATGATATTTTTAGTTGTTATATGGGAACAGGTTTCAGAGTAGCAGTCGTGCTAGCCTGTATCCACAAAAAGAAAAGGAGTACTTGTGGCACTTTAGCGACTAACAAATTTATTTGAGCATAAGCTTTCGTGAGCTACAGCTCACTTCATCAGATGCATACAGTGGAAAATACAGTGGGGAGATTTTATATACACAGAGAACATGAAACAATGAGTGTTACCATACAGACTATAACAAGAATGATCAGAAAGGTGAGCTATTACCAGCAGGAGAGCGGGAACCTTTTTTGTGATAATTAAGGTGGGCCATTTCCAGCAGTTGACAAGAACGTGTGAGGAACAGTGTGTGGGGGGGAATAAAGAAGGGGGAATAGTTTTACTTTGTGTAATGACACATCCACTCCTAGTCTTTATTCAAGCCTAAGTTAATTGTATCCAGTTTGCAAATTAATTCCAATTCAGCAGTCTCTCATTGGAATCTTTTTTTGAAGTTTTTTTGTTGAAGAATTGCCACTTTTAGGTCTGTAATCAAGTGACCAAAGAGATCGAAGTGTTCTCCGACTGGTTTTTGAATGTTATAATTCTTCTCCAATTTTACATATTAGACTAATTAGTCCACTGATCACACAATTATTATTTATATTGAAGTATTTCAGGGAAGCAATAGAAAGGTCACGTTGCTGGAGACACTTTACATACGTCTTGCTCAGAACATATACATATTGTTTTATGAATGTATATATTAGACCCTTTCCAGTGGTGGGACAGCAGCTCTAAAAACCGAGGCAGAAGCCTGACACTATGGCAATTAATATATTAAGACAATCACGGATGTCCAGTTACCACCCTAACAACTGGACTGAGCACATGTATGCAGTTAGTGAGAGGTTGCTGAATGACTGTGTTGTATAAAAAGAAACCAGTGGGCAACATCTACACATTTGGCAGATGTATGAAATAATGTACTTTATTGTGTATAGGATGGGAGACTACACAAAAGTTCCCTGAATGATGCTTGGCACTCAGGAAATTAACTGAATGAAAAACACAAAGGTAGATGATCACAAACTTTGCAAGCGGTGCTGAGCATGTGCATCTGATTAATTTCCATCGTGAATGTCAGGATCCCTCATTCACTATGCATTGTGCATGTCAAAGATTTTCATGTACCCTTTATCTGGTCTACAGTGTACCATGCATGAGCAGAAGATGCTACATGTGTTCACATAAGTTAGCAGAAAAAGTTTGCTATTATATATTGCATCACTGAAGAAATACTGTGATAATTTCAAACACTGTATAAAATGTATATGCAAAATGGGCAGAGTGAAGGGTGCTTGGGTCACTTCAATGTTGATATATACCGAGATGAGAGATTCACACTGTAATGGTAATGTTCTCTTAACATAAATTTTTAATGGAATATATTAACACAGGTAGTGCATATATAATTGCTGTAACTATATTAATGTTACTCATGGAAGATGTAGTCAGTTAATGCATATACATATATGGTTTATCTCCTTCTACTGAAACTGGCAAAAAGGACTTTAAATATTTAAACATATGCCCAGATAGAAATGGAGTTATTATTGACCACATGGATGGAAATTATTTTCCTCTTGTCAGCGTTGGATTAAACATTGAAGTAATGCATTATTAATAGGGTAAAGGGAAAATACTGCAGTGCAGTAACTCTCAGCAATGTGTATGCTAAACAACCTAATCCTTTGTTGATGTAAAATGTTTCTCTCTCCCCTGATCCCAAACACACACACATACACACACACACACACATAGATGCTAGACAGTAGGGGACATATCCCGACTGAAAAAATAACTATGATGACTGTAGACCAGGTGACAAATCATTCCCCAATGCAGAAAAAACAGTGTCAAAGGTCCAGGAGTCTCAGAAAAGTTTCCATTGCAGTTTTCACCAAATTTGTTTTGCCCAGGGAAGGGTTTACTATCTCCCTCCCATGTATGAAGGGGGTGAAACCCACATAAACATGAATCTCAGATGATCAGATGGAGCCCAAGCCCCTGTGTTACTTCCTGTGATTCTCCCATGGCTCCCTCATAGCAAAGCTCTGCAGTCAAATGAATCTGAAATGAATAAGTATGACAAGAAATTGGTCCTGAACCAGCACCCCAGATCGAAAACCTCTAGAACCTGGAGAAGTTTGGATCAAAATGTCTCTCTCTAAACTACAAAGGTCAGAAATGTGGGGCCTTGTCCCCATTGTGGAGGGAGAAGTATCCATAGTGGATTCCAAGCTGAGCCAAAACTTACTGTCACCACTGCTCCCAGTTATTCTCAGGAGGGGTCCTCTTCTCCCAGAGGCTGGTTACACCATCTTTCTTGCTATGGCTTTCTTCCTAACGTGAGTCCCACCCTCTCCCTGAGAGAGTTAACACCCCAGTGATATCCTCAGGCATTTCTTCTGTTTATACTGATTAGGTCATCCAGGAAGCGAAGCGAAATTGTACCATGTGACTAAATGCGTTGATTGAAGATTAATCTCAGATTATCAAATTCTCAAGGTACTCAAAAGAGCTATCAACATAAACAGTACAAAAACAGACCACAGGGTCCAATACATCAGAAACCATTTATTGAGCAATGCCAGAGTGAACAAGGGAAAAACTGTCCCTTGCCCTGTGTGCCTGCACAAAGGGGTTGTGATAAATGAAGGGGTTAGAAGGTAGCTCCCTTTTATGGACCCAGCCAGCCAGTTAGCTATAAAATCCCTCTTAGTAGCTGTTCTCTACTTGCTTTACCTGTAAAGCTATGCTCTGCATAGGTAAAAAGAAGTGAGTGGGCACCTGACCAAAAGAGCCAATGGCAAGGCTAGAACATTTTAAAATTGAAACAAAACTCCCCTCTTGTCTGTCTGTTGTTGTTCTTGGGGAGAAGGAGACAGGGAGCAGTGATGTTATAAGAGGCTTTGGGCCAGGTATGAAAAATCATCAGTATCATACCTAGAAACTACTCATCTAAAACACCAAATATGTAAGTAGATTAGGAAATGTCTAGAAAAATGTGATTAGGTTTATCCCTTTTATTTTTTATGGCTTGTGGATTCCTCTTTACTAACCCCAGGTGCTTTTCTTTTGCTTGTAACCTTTAATCTGGACCTCAAGAAAGCTATTTTTAATTCTTAATTCTTGTATTAGCTCTTTTTAAATCTATCAATAGCCTGAGTTTTCAGATGTATTTTCCTTCTTTAATAAAAATTTACCTTTTTAATGAACAGGATTGGAGTTCTGAGTCTTAAGAGGTTTGTGCACATGGGTTTTTTATTATTATTATTAGCTAGTGGCAACAGCTGATTTTCTTTGTTTTTTCTTTCTCAGCTCTTCCCTGAAGGAGCGAGGGGGTGGGGGTGAAAGGGTTTGAGGGTACCCCACAGGAAGGAATTCCCAAGTGAGCCTTCCTGGGTTCTCAAAGGGTTTTTGCATTTGGGTGGTGGCAGCATCTACCCATCCCAGGTCAGATAGAATCTGTAAGCTTGGGAGTTTAATACGAGCCTAGAGTGGTCAGTATTAATTTTTAGAGTCCTTGCAGGCCTCCACCTTCTGCACTCGAAGTGCCAGAATGCGGAATCAGCCTTGAGAGGGTTAAAAGGGTGCAAAACACCCCAGTACAGGCTATCCCTCCAGTGGGTCCTAGTCAGGTGGAGAGAGCCACCATTAGGTCGTGACTGCCCCTCCCATGCAGGTGAGTAGGCAGCTATGAGTGGTGAGTGGAGCTTTGGCTTGATTCCACAAGCTGCAATAGAATCAAGTGGGCTGGGGAAGTAATCTGCCATAGACCAGCAGCAGAAGTCAGGGAGAAAATTGTGACTCTCAGTCATAATTCCCTCCTTGGTCTGCTTCTATGGCAGTGCTGCTGTGTGCTATTCCTTTTTTAGGACAAACTGTACACTTACAATCTAGCTCAAAAATTATAATCTGATCACAGACAACATGAAGACAGAAAAAAAGGGCCAAGTCTTCTAAATAAATTGTTTGTCACAATTGGTTTGACAAGCTCTGTCAAAGAAGCTTGGTGTATAACCTGTATGTTAGATAGCTGCAGTGGCTTGTTTTTGTCCTTTCTGAGGGAAAAAGCTACCTGGTCTCCAAAGTGTGCAAAAAGCTGCTCCCAGAATTGAAATATACACTAAGTTAACACAACATGTCACTACAGTCCTAAAAGACCTACCCTGGCATTTGGTTAAATGGCAAATTCAATTTTAAAATTCCTTTTATGACTTATAAAAGCCACACTCAGTTTGGGATCTACTGTATATATTTAGCTACATTGCCATCTCTGTATTGTTATGTACCATATTGCTGTTTGAGATCATCTGGCCATTCTAAACTAAAGTAGCATGCACTTTCCTTGTATATTGATAGTCTATTACATTTTTTAAAAGATGGTAAGGATATTTCATTTCCCAAAGTGATCTTATTTGCAAAAATAGCACACTTCTTATGTGCATTAATTATTCTTGTTAGTGTAGCACTTAATATGTACTAATCTCTGTACACATACATAGAAGAAGCAGTGCTTGTCCAAAAGATCTTACCTCGTTATTTATTTAGTTTAATTAAGACAGTTAAAATAAAATTGAGGTTAAAATGGAGGATGAGGTAGCAGAGGAAAAGATTGAAGGTAAAGGACATTTGGAAGGGTGAAATCAGGGGAGGGAGAGAGAAAGAATCAGAAACATTTAGAGAGGGTTTGGTGAGCCAATGAATAGATTTGGGTGAAAATTTTCAGACAAAACTCTTCTTTGCCAAAAAATGCAGATTTGCATTGACCAAAAACTTTCACAACTTTGTGTTCATTTTGGCAAATTCTGAAGAAAGAAGGTGTCAACGTGTCAAATGGTTCATTGTGACATTTCCAAAACAAAATATTTTGATCTTTGGGCTAGATTCATAAGAGGACTTAGGTGCCATTCACAAAACAGTGAGTATGATGAGGGGATGTCCTACACAATATCCCAGTAGTTAGGACACTCAACTGAGATTTAGGAGACCAAGGTGTGAATCCCTATTCTGGGGCCAGGATTTTAACCCAGATCTTCCCTTCTCCCAGGGCGATATCCTGGGGCAGGTCTCAATCTCTTCCTACTGGAGCTGTGTCTCTTTGCATAAATAATTAAATATTGGACCAGAGAAATAGTCTGCAAATGGCTCCATAGCCGGGTGGTTTGAGCACTCATGTGGAAGGAGTGACACCTGGGTTCCAGTCCCTGCTCCAAGAAATATTTCAGTATTTACAAATTGTAGAATAGTTTCAAGAGGAGAGATTAAAAGAGTCCCAACCCAAAAGAGTCTATAGCCTGGTGGCTAGAGCACAAAGCTAGGATGTGGGATAGGTGGCACCAAATTCCCACTCCAGAGTGAGGATTTCAACCTCATTCTACCACATCGCAGGTGAGAGCCCTAACATAAGAAAAGTGATACTGGGTCAGACCAAAGGTCCATCTAACCCAGTACCCTGTTTTCTGACAGTGGCCAATGCCAGGTGCTCCAGAGGGAGTGAACAGAACAGGTAATCATCAAGTGATCCATCTCCTGTCACCCATTCCCAGCTTATGGCAAGCAGAGGCTGGGGACAGCGTCACTGCCCATCTTGGCTAATAGCCATTGATGGACCTATCCTCCATTAATTTATCTAATTCTTTTTTGAACCCTGTTATAGTCTTGGCCTTAACAACATCCTCTGGCAAGGAGTTCCACAGCTTGACTGAATTGTGTGAAAAAATACTTCTTTATTTGTTTTAAACCTGCTGCCTATTAATTTCATTTGGCGACCCCTAGTTCTTTTGTTATGAGAAGGAGTAAACAACACTTCCTTAGTTACTTTGTCCACACCAGTCATGATTTTATAAACCACTATCATATCTATCAAATCTCTTTTCCAAGCTGAAAAGTCCCTGTCTTATTAATCTCTTCTCATATGGCAGCCATTCTATATCGCTAATCATTTTTGTTGCCCTTTTCTGAACCTTTTCCAATTTCAATATATCTTTTTTGAGATGAGGTGACCACATCTGTGTGCAGTATTCAAGATGTAGATGTACTATGGATTTATAGAGAGGCAAAATGATATTTTCTGTATTATTTTCTATCCCTTTCTTTATGTTTCTCAACATTCTGTTCACTTTTTTGACAGCTACTGCACACTGAGCAGATGTTTTCAGAGAACAAGCCACAATGACTCCAAGATCTCTATCTTGAGTGGTAACAGCTAATTTAGACCCCATAATTTTATATATACAGTTGGGATTATGTTTTCCAATGTGCATTATTTTTCATTTATCAACATTGAATTTCATCTGCCATTTTGTAGCCCAGTCACCCAGTTTTGTGAGATCCCTTTGTAGCCCTTCACAGTCTGCTTTGGACTTAACTATCTTGAGTAGTTTTGTATTACCACTGGAGTATTGGTAAAAGGGGCTACCGTTTCTTCCTACATCTTGTGAATGATGCCTCTAGCCCTTCCTTTCCACATTTCCTTTGCTTTTATTTTTAAAAAAAAATGGTTAAAATGCCCAAAAGTAAAATAAAATTTTACATTTAAGGTTGAACAAAGCATTCTATTCAACCCTTAATGATTTTTTTTTACCCCAGTATTTTGATTCAATGAAAAGTCTGAAAAAATTTAACTTTGGGTTTACTTGAACCTTTTTATTACTTTTTGGAACTACCAGTGAGCTGAATAGTCAGTTATTTGCACAGGTCTAGCAAAGAATTATGGAGGGAGGGAAAAATCAATGAAAAAAAATTATAAAGGATCAGGTCTTCAACTGGTTTAAATGGGCAAAATGTCAAAGGAGCTACACCTGTTTATACCAACTGAAGATCTGGCCCAGAGAGTCTGAGTTTCAAAAGTTTAGTTGATCTGATAACGTAAGGAGGCTGGAAGGCTGTGATCATAACATAGGACAAACATGCCCTGCTCGAACTGCCATTGCCAAAGAGTGCTCCTTGAGATTCCTTCCGGTTTTAATTGGCTCCCCATGTGCAGACAAGGGTGAAGGCCACTATCAATATAACATAAATATATGGCCCCCATTACTGTAGCAACTGAGGCTCTCACATGCCTCTGGGATAGAGGAGTATTAATATTTCCTTTTTAGACATTTGAAACTTAGGCACAAATGGACAAAATGACTTGCCCAAGGTCACACGGGAAATCTGTGGCAGAGCAGGGAGTCACAGGGTATTGTCAGAACAACTGAACCATCCTTCCTCTAAAAGACCCAGTCATCCATCCTGGCCTGAGTGGCTACAGAATTGAGAGCCAGAGTGACAAAGATCTGATTTACTAGATTTTTCAGAATGCTGTACGGAAATAATTTATCTGCATATGGCATTTTATTACTACATTTTATGAGCAAATCATTGATTTTTCTATTCAGTGGCTGAAGCAAAAAAATCTTTGAAAAAATCCATTTGTTTTGCCCCAAAACTGACCTTTCTTGGTTTTTTTTCTGATTGAAACAAAAACAAAATAAAAAAAATGTTGCTCAGGTTGAATAAAATATTTCAAGGGTGATTATGAAGCAATACATTCTGAAATAGTTTCATTGTGAAACAAATTGTCAAAACAGTTAATTTAGAATTTGGACCTTTTTTTTAGTTTTTCCCCTTCCCCTTTTATTTGTCAGAAACTATTTACCAATTTGTCCCAAATTTGCAGGAAGTGTTGGTTGCCCTGAAACTGCATTTTTCAGTGAACTTACATTCAGCCAAAAATGTTTACCTAGTTGTATATATTAGCTTCTACATCAGATTTATGATGTTCTCAATTTCCTTGGTCAGAATGAAACAAAGATCTATCTCAACATACTTCCTTTTGGAATCTTACAGAGACAGAGCTATATTTTTTTGGAAACATTAGATGAATTTATTGATAGTTGCTTTCAACTACCTGAAAGGGGGTTCCAAAAAGAATGGATCTAGACTGTTCTCAGTGGTAGCAGATGACAGAATGAGGAGTAATGGTCTCAAGTTGCAGTGGGGGAGGTTTAGGTTGGATATTTGGAAAAACTTTTTCGCTAGGAGGGTGGTGAAACACTGGAATGCGTTACCTAGGGAGGTGGTGAAATCTCCTTCCTTAGAAGTTTTTAAGGTCAGGCTTGACAAAGCCCTGGCTGGGATGATTTAGTTGGGGATTGGTCCTGCTTTGAGCAGGGGGTTGGACTAGATGACCTCGTGAGGTCCCTTCCAACCCTGATATTCTATTATTCTATTTCTGCAGAAAAGATAATTAAACACAACTAAATGCTGGACTGTAGAGACTTTCACAAAAAGTGAGGGGAGAATTAATGTTATACATTATCAGCAGATTCTTTGAGATGACTGGGCAGATTCCAATAGCACTGATGTGGATTCAAACTTTCAAGTTACCAAATGGCAAAATCAACTTCAATGAATGACATAGTAGGCAACTGCGGGGAGGGAACGTCCAAAAAAATACAGAGAAATTGTCTTTCAATCAAGGCAAAATGGAAATGGGAAGATGAGGAGACTGACAGGGTTCCTGGAGTGCAACGTGGACTGTGAAACCATTGAGCCCTCTCACCCACCAACCTAGGCTGCCTCTCATACAGTAATGCTGTTGGCAAGCTACAAAGCTCTGGAAGGTACTGCACTTATACAGACATCCACAGGCAGGGACACACCCAACTGAATTACATGAATGCTTTCCCCAGGCACTCATGAACCAACAATAGAGAGGCTCCATCCAATTCTCCCCAACTCCCCACTCTTTCACCCCAGAACTGTACCATCTTGCACTCGTCAGAAGCCTAACCAGTGTAAGTTCATTACCCAGTTTGCCCCTCCCTCACTGTGGAGCGAACACACAATAGCCTTTGTAAACTGAGCTGTGATTATCCCAAGCACTTCAACCAAAACACACTGTTTTAGGTAAAATATAAAACAGATTTATTAACTACAGAAAGATAAATTTTAAATGTTTATAAGTAGCTAGTGTAGAGATCAAAGTTGGTTACCTAAGTAACAAAAATATATCCACAGTCCGAGTTCCACAAACTAAACAGGACTTCAATCAAACAGTGTCTCACCCTGACAGATGGTATAATTCCTCAATACAGAGGCTGGGACACCTTTGTAGCCTGGGACCAGCCTCCCCTGTTCAAAGTTTTTGTCCTCCAGAGGTATTTCCAGGTGTTGAGTTCTGGAGGGGGGAGTAAGACTAATTCATGATGTCACTTTCCCTCTTTAAAGTTTGTTCCAGCTTCCTGAAATGAGCATTCGCTATGACGTGGGTCAAGCAGTCTCCATTGTATATGTGCTTTTTCTGAGAGGATTGTTGGGAGAGTGGATTCCCTTTAATAAGCCATCAGTACATCTGGCTACTACACATGGGCAGCATATAATGGAGGCTAAGCCTCCCCAAACCTCTGCTAATGCTCCCTGCCACAGTCCTGGGGCTGGATCCTGGCACGGCTCAGCACTCCTCTGGAAGGCCAGGGTTTGGGGCTCCTCCAGCCAGCTAAGGCTCAGGGAGGCTCAGGTAGGCAAGTTGGCCAGGTTCTCGGGATGGCTCAGGTGGGCGGACAGGCTGGGGTGACTCAGGCAGGTGGGCTGGCACTCAGGGAAACTCAGGAAGGTGGGTGGCCCGGGTCTCAGGGCAGCTCAGGTGGGCGGATGGGCCAGCCAGGGCTGTGGGTGGCTATGGCAGGCTGGCCGGGGCTCCTTCAGCTGCAGTGGGAGGGTAATGGCACCTCTGGACATGGCAGGTGAGAGCGGGGGGTGGGGGTGGAATTGGGGCAGGGTCCATGGTGGAATGGTGTGGGACCTCAGGTGGAAGGGGCCGGGGGCTAGCCTTCCCAAACAGGGGGTTCAGACGCCACCCATGCTACTACACTGTTGTATCTGAAAGGCTGGTTGTGGGTATTCCAAACCTCACAACATATTTCAGTAACACACCTAGAAAAACTTCATTACCTCACATACAATGATAACATGTACAACTCAACAGGATATTAATATTCAACAGATCATGACTTTTAAAGAAATATCTCATAAGGCATACTTGGTACAAAACATATCATGATTATATGACAGTGGTGAATGTGGGGGCTCTGGGGTGCTGCTTTGAGATACAGAGTGCCACAGAGTCATACAAAATACTCAGAACAAAGCACTGTATTTACCCTATTAAATAACAGAGATTGGTTGGCATAAATTACAAAATCAAGTGAAGCAAAGCAATGTGACAGTCTGTCTGAAGTTTTCACATCAGTCTTTATGAACTTTTACTGTACTGGGAATAGATACTGGTGTTAATCAAATAGAAGTCCATAAATCATAATAATCTCATTTCCCGACTCCAAATCCTTCCTGAATACTCACTCTTTCTCTGATCTGGATAATAAACCACACTCCTCCTAAACCAACCAATTATAATAAAAATTACTTTAGTGGGAGCTTCTTGTATTCAGTACCTCTAAAATCAGGCCTTTAAAGAAAAAAAAGTCCCTAAATATTGATTTAGAAGCCTGAACTTGAAACACACAAATTGGAAAGTTTGGAATAAAATCTCCCTATATTGAGCTCCTAGATGTCAAACAATATATACCAAGTGATTAATTAGACATTTGAACTCTCTAAATTCTTTAGAGACCAACATTAAGAGCCCAGAGTTGCTATAAAAATAAAGCCTGATCTAATTAATAATTTGCACTGGTAAGTGTGAGGGTCATATATAAAATGCTCTATAGCCCTATCAGGGTTGGGGGGCACATTCATACTGGAAATGGATTGTCCTCCATTTGGAATCCTAGTCAGATAAAGGCTAAATGCAGCCAGGAACAGTAATTTAAAAAAGCAAAACTGGGAAAGGAAGAGAGATGGCAAAGGCTAGGACAGAATGTACCCTGCCCACTCTCCAAAGGAGGAAACAGGAAAGACAAACTGATAAATCAGCTATCTGGAAAAGAAGCATTTCAGATCTTTCTGTTTCAAACCAATTTTATATGAGAGATGAACATTTTTCAGATGAAACTTTTTTCCGCTGAAAAAGGCAGATTTGAATCAACTGAATCATTTCATGAATTTGTGTTGAACCAAAGTGTTTTGGTTGGGAAAAAACTCTCAGAAAAAATTGAAATGTTTGTTTCAACATTTTTGAAACTAATCATTTTGAGTTTTCTATTTTAAATGATTGTTTTAGAATTTTACTTCAGTTTTATTATAAATGCAAAAAATCTCAAAAGCAAAATGAATCATTAGTTTCAGTTTTAATAAAATCTTTTTTCAACCCAAAACATTTTTTTAAAATTGTTTTGTGTAACTGAAAATTTCAAAAAAAAATTCAGTTCAATCCAAAACAAGATGGTGGTTTTTCTTTTGTTGTTGTTTATTTGTTTTGTTTTGTTTTTTTGTGGGGTTTTTTAAAGATTTTTTGCTTTGGCCAACAAAAAGAAAAGAAAAACAGTTATTCACATAGCCCTATTCTTGACAAATCAGCTGGTCCCTTTTACCATCAAAGTGTTTCCTGGTACACACATTTCATTATAAAATATAGTTAAAGTATATTTTGGACAACTTTAAGATCAAAAGTAAAACTATAGGCAAAGATTAAGGCATGCTCCCACTAATCAAATTACACTCCAAAATCAATCAATGGCTGGATCAGTCCTATTGAAACATGTATGCTACATTGTGTTAATCTTTTGCTAATGCAGAGGGAAAGTAAAGGATACCTCCATGCAATCAATGTATCAATAAATATCAGGGCTTTTAAAATCAGCAGGATGCTGGGATAATGCCTTCAAACTCCAGAACTTCAAGACAAAAGTATAACATATGGTCCTCCTACTTAAAGGAATATTGATTTTGCCTGCAGAGACAAAACTGTTGTCAATGAGTGTAGCCTATCATTCTCTAATGAGAGATGCACTGAAGTTTCTCAAAAAGAAAAGGAGTACTTGTGGCACCTTAGAGACTAACAAATTTATTTGAGCATAAGCTTTCATGAGCTACAGCTCACTTCATCGGATGCATTTGGTGGAAAATACAGAGGGGAGATTGATATTCACACACAGAGAACATGAAACAATGGGTTTATCATACACACTGTAAGGAGAGTGATCACTTAAGATAAGCCAGCAGCAGGGGGGGAAAGGAGGAAAACTTTCATGGTGACAAGCAAGGTAGGCTACTTCCAGCAGTTAACAAGAATATCTGAGGAACAGTGGGGGGTGGGGTGGGGGGGAGAAATAAAATGGGGAAATAGTTTTACTTTGTGTAATGACTCATCCATTCCCAGTCTCTATTCAAGCCTAAGTTAATTGTATCCAGTTTGCAAATTAATTCCAATTCAGCAGTCTCTCGTTGGAGTCTGTTTTTGAAGCTTTTTTGTTGAAGGATAGCCACTCTTAGGTCTGTAATCGAGTGACCAGAGAGATTGAAGTGTTCTCCAATTGGTTTTTGAATGTTATAATTCTTGACGTCTGATTTGTGTCCATTTATTCTTTTACGTAGAGACTGTCCAGTTTGACCAATGTACATGGCAGAGGGGCATTGCTGGCACATGATGGCATATATCACATTGGTAGATGCGCAGGTGAACGAGCCTCTGGTAGTGTGGCTGATGTGATTAGGCCCTATGATGGTGTCCCCTGAATAGATATGTGGACAGAGTTGGCAACGGGTTTTGTTGCAAGGATAGGTTCCAGGGTTAGTGGTTCTGTTGTGTGGTGTGTGGTTGCTGGTGAGTATTTGCTTCAGATTGGGGGGCTGTCTGTAAGCAAGGACTGGCCTGTCTTCCAAGATCTGTGAGAGTGATGGGTCGTCCTTCAGGATAGGTTGTAGATCCTTGATGATGCACTGGAGAGGTTTTAGTTGGGGGCTGAAGGTGATGGCTAGTGGTGTTCTGTTATTTTCTTTGTTGGGCCTGTCCTGTAGTAAGTGACTTCTGGGTACTCTTCTGGCTCTGTCAAGTCTGTTTCTTCACTTCAGCAGGTGGGTATTGTAGTTGTAGGAATGCATGATAGAGATCTTGTAGGTGTTTGTCTCTGTCTGAGGGGTTGGAGCAAATGCGGTTATATCGTAGAGCTTGGCTGTAGACAATGGATCGTGTGGCATGGTGAGAGTGGAAGTGAATGGGTCTAGTCATTAATAAAATAGGGTAGCATTTGCTGGATTTTTTAAACAAAGCAATCATCAGAAATCACAAAAATTAGATATAGGACATCAGAATTAGATTTGTTTAATCTTCTTGTAATAAAAATGAATCATGTGAAGCAAATTGTTCTTTCAATCTTATATCCTCTTCTTGAAAAGAGACAATTACAATCACAGACTGATCTTGGCAACAAAGTCTCACACCATCTGCCTGTCTTTCTATGTATAAATGACACGGCTGAATTTTGCTTCAGTAGTACCTAACTGCTACCACTGGTGTGCCTTTGTCATATTTGCTGTTAATCAACTATTGATTGTGTTTTGTATTACTCAAACTCTCTGGAAGACATTTTCTTTTTTCTGACTGGGGGTAACTTATAAAACAATATTACTACCATCACCACTAATTATTTAATAATAAATAAATAAATAAATAATAATAAACAAATGAATGCCAAACCTTCAGTCCAAATGTTGTGAAAGCATTTTAACACTAAATATACAACAGGCACTGCAGCCACCTGTAGGATAGAAAGTCAGTGACAAGGAGATAACTAGAGCTTAATCTAATGCCCACTGAAATCAATAGAAGGCTCTCTATTAACTTCACTAGGCTTTGGTTCAGACCCCCAGCACAGCACATTGCACAACTGTTTTATGAGGAAAAAATGTATCAGAGAAATGTCAGGGTAATCAAATAAATTATCCATTGTTCAGATTCAGCAATGCATTTACAGTAGTTTTTGTATTTTCCTTTAGGAAAAAAGAAATGACTATGCTATATTGATGCAGTGACTAGACAGCGAGGTCACCACATGTAAGAACATGCGTAACAGTCTCTTGATTGCATTTCACTTGAGAGAATAATTGAGAATTTTAAAAAACAAATTTTAAGTTGATGAGTTGATCACAGAATTTGTAGCTTCATTTAAAATACTTTATTTTGTGTAGACTAAATGTTTGTTTTGAATCAAGTGGTGCAAAAAATTCTGAAATAAAAAAAATAAAAACAAACAAACAAAAACATTTTGGGAAATTTACCAAGCAGTGAATTTAGTGCTCATGTAACATACCCTGTTGGTCCAAGTTTCTTCTGAGATAATGAATCTCAACCCTGAGTAGGAGGAATCACCTCCAGAGACAAAGCCAATAGTTCATTATCCATGAATATTCACTCATTGGCCTCTTTGCTGAGAAGCCAAGCCATTTGTGATAGTGTTTTATCATAATGTTAATACCTCAGACCCAGCCCTAGAGACTGAAAACTGACGGCCACTAGAAAATTATGTCCATGTCCTCCCATGGCTTAAACCAACTTCATTGTAAAGATTTACACTAGCTAGTGACTTATGCATTTCTTCATTTTACCTCAAAAATGTCATGAAAATGAAATGCAGTTTTTATGCACAAGATCTATCATTATGCTGACGGACAGTCCTTAAAGTAATGGTGTAATTTCAGAGACCCACTTAGAATCATAGAATCATAGAATATCAGGGTTGGAAGGGACCCCAGAAGGTCATCTAGTCCAACCCCCTGCTCAAAGCAGGACCAAGTCCCAGTTAAATCATCCCAGCCAGGGCTTTGTCAAGCCTGACCTTAAAAACCTCTAAGGAAGGAGAGTCTACCACCTCCCTAGGTAACGCATTCCAGTGTTTCACCACCCTCTTAGTGAAAAAGTTTTTCCTAATATCCAATCTAAACCTCCCCCATTGCAACTTGAGACCATTACTCCTCGTTCTGTCATCTGCTACCATTGAGAACAGTCTAGAGCCATCCTCTTTGAAACCCCCTTTCAGGTAGTTGAAAGCAGCTATCAAATCCCCCCTCATTCTTCTCTTCTGCAGACTAAACAATCCCAGCTCCCTCAGCCTCTCCTCATAAGTCATGTGCTCTAGACCCCTAATCATTTTTGTTGCCCTTCGCTGTACTCTTTCCAATTTATCCACATCCTTCTTGTAGTGTGGGGCCCAAAACTGGACACAGTACTCCAGATGAGGCCTCACCAGTGTCGAATAGAGGGGAACGATCACGTCCCTCGATCTGCTCGCTATGCCCCTACTTATACATCCCAAAATGCCATTGGCCTTCTTGGCAACAAGGGCACACTGCTGACTCATATCCAGCTTCTCGTCCACTGTCACCCCTAGGTCCTTTTCCGCAGAACTGCTGCCGAGCCATTCGGTCCCTAGTCTGTAGCGGTGCATTGGATTCTTCCATCCTAAGTGCAGGACCCTGCACTTATCCTTATTGAACCTCATTAGATTTCTTTTGGCCCAATCTTCCAATTTGTCTAGGTCCTTCTGTATCCTATCCCTCCCCTCCAGCGTATCTACCACTCCTCCCAGTTTAGTATCATCCGCAAATTTGCTGAGAGTGCAATCCACACCATCCTCCAGATCATTTATGAAGATATTGAACAAAACGGGCCCCAGGACCGACCCCTGGGGCACTCCACTTGACACCGGCTGCCAACTAGACATGGAGCCATTGATCACTACCCGTTGAGCCCGACAATCTAGCCAGCTTTCTACCCACCTTATCGTGCATTCATCCAGCCCACTTTCTAACACTTTAAACAAAAACAGATATTTGCTGGAGGCAGGTCTGTGTCAATGTCAAGGTATCTTTGCTTACCTTTCCTTTGTGAAGTAATATAGGTCCATTTTTTAATTTCTTTTTTTTCCTGAAAACTATTTTCTTGTTTTAATTTCACTGAAGAAAGCTATGTCACTTCACAGCAGAAAAATCGATTCCCATTCATAAATGATTGTCTTATTTCATTCAAAAAACATGATTTATAACACAGCTGTGGACTGCTAACACTTGTTTAGGACTTTGAAATCTGAAATGCCCTTAGACAAACATACTTGTCAGTCATACAATCATCCCATCTTTAGGTCAGTAAAGAAGAAGAATGGCAGTTAGAGTATTTTTGCTGCAGATTAAATGAATAGAAGTAAAGTTCAACTGTGAATAGTTTTTAGTCTTTGTCACACATTTGCCAGCGTTACTTTTTGATAAGCTGTAAGGTCATACAGGGCAGAAAAAATAAAGAGCTAAATTAGCAAGAGTGTAGGTTTTTTTGTGGGTTCTGAAGGTTAAAGGAGCAAGTGACCATAAAATCACAAGTATATCAACAAGCTTATCCCCTAGGTTGCATATTTGTGAAGTTGAGTGGCTGACAGTTTAGAGGAGAGAGATGCTTCTTTGAACTATGGTTTCCATTTTGGAGCTGCTAATAGAGTTCAGATGCTCAATAAAAATAGAGTAGGTAGTAAGTGAAGAATAATGCAAACCTGTCAGAAGACTGCAACAGGGAGAGGGGAGATGGAGGTGAGGAAAGATTTTACAGATGTTGAGCTAGAGACTCACATGGTGTAAATGGGCATAGTCCCAATGAAGCTCCATAGGGCTACACTGATTTGCACAATAAGCCTAATTGTCCCACCCAAAGCAAGCTGTGGACTGAGAAACAGTATGTAAAGTACAACAAAAGGAATAGAAAATCCAAACATCATATCTACCATGGCCAGGGAAGAGGTATGCAATCATGTATGAGTCTGCACATGTGACATACAAGTTCAGTAGAAAGTGGGTATTTTGAGAGCGACAGGAGGCTCAGTGAGTCACATGCAGCATTCCCATGCAAGCTGTGTCTTGTAATCATTCTACTGGAGTTGGGATTTTCCCAGATTACAAAACTGGCAGTCGATGCAGCCTGAAACATATATGGATCTTGGGAAACCCACAGCAATGCATCAGATGTAGACATACTGTACTAGCAAAAACCTTGAAGTGGGGGTTTGTATGGTAGGCTGCAGACTGAGTGTGGGGTGAGGACTTGCTGACTACTCTCATTAATGGCTGATGGCACATGTACAAAATTACATATCTTTAAATTATAAGACTTTCTAGACAGAGATAGTTTCTCTTTCTGTATTTGCACAGCACAAAGCACAACAAGGCCATAATATTTGGCATCATCATAAAAAAAGTATTTACTAATAACAGTAAGTTCATGTGACAGTGGTACCTATGTCTCTATGGCATCTTGCTTGATGTAGGTTGATGTATCTTTTTTCCTAATCTGGCAGATGATATCTGATGGTGAACCAGATGAAGTTTACACTGCGGCCTGTTCATTTTATTATTACTAGTATCACCCATTTTGGAGACTAGATGTCTAAAGGAATCACTATTGGGGAGATGCTTTCCTCCATGTTGTTGTTAGTCTCACCTGATACGGGCAGTTCTGGGCTATCACAATAATCTAATAACTAGTAGCTGTGTGTGTGTTTAGGTGGGTTGCCTGCAGCCATGCTATATCTTGGTTCTCTCCTTATTTTCTCACCATATGTGACAGCAGACCACTTCCACTGCTCGCTGTAGAACTCTCTCCATCACATTGAGTTCATGGGCTGGGCAGGGACCATATAACAATACGTTCCTACCCCCCAGAAGTGGCAAGAGGATTAGTGCTGATTTCAGTCCAGATTCAAGGTATCCATGTGTATGCACATAGGAAGGCAAACCTGTATATGTTGTCATTTCCATATGCAGTTAATTTTAGGTGAAAATATGAGGGCATAAAAACCATACAAAATGCAATACTGTGTCTCCAAATAAGAGATTATGTTTCAAAATCAAGATCTTATTAATGTTCATGAGGCATCTTTAGATCCTCAGTTGTAATATGCTTTAGAAATGCCAAAAAAATTTGTTATCTCTAATAAATGTGGAGGTAGTTTATAATTATATTTTATTACGGGAACACTAAGAGGTCCCAAACAAGAAAGGGGTCCCTAACATGCTAGGTGCTGTACAAATGCAGAGTGAGAGAAACAATCCCTGCCCTGAAAGAGTTTAAAATCCAACTAAAGAAAATAGGCGATGCGTGGAAGAAAGTAAACATTGTCCCTATTTTACAGACAAAGAACTGAGCTCCAAGAGAGTAGGAGCAAACTTTTCAAAGTCATTTAGTCTCCTAAAGATGCTGGTAGATGCCTAATGGTGTTTTTCAAAAGCAGCCACATAAGTTAGGCATTTAACTCCCATTGAAATTGAACCCAACTACACTTCCTCTCCAGATAGTTTATATTTAAAATTACCATAAAAATAATAAAACCCCAAGCCAGCTTTTGTTGTAGATTGACTTTTGTGGGAAAAAAAGGCTGACAAATATTAGAATGCTTAATTGTTAGTTAGTAAGAGAGTTTAATGGGAGAGAACTCTGAATTTAAAGGGAAAGAATTTTATTTCTCTTAGTCATAGAAATCACTCAGCCATAGCAACCATTTCTTCATTGATTTGTTTGCATATTTTTGAATTAATAGTGATTCGTTTTTTTTTTGTATGTGAGAAAACTATTAATCACTATAACAATTGGCACTTTGCTGGCATTCTCAGCAGATAATGTAAATTCTGGAGTCTGAGCATGGAGACTGAAATACCCTCTTCTTCCCTGCTGGAGGTGCTCTCTTCTATACAGAACTGGTGCATACTAACCAGGCAGGGGGAAGAAGATGAAATGTTGCTATCAGTTCTGTACTGTCAGCATGGGTAAATAGAATACCTGGATGTGTGTAGGTCCTCTACAAGGTTGAGAAGATTTCAGAGTTTGGATTTGGGGCCATGTTCCACACAAAAATTCAAAGGTTTATGCAAAACAATTGCTCTGAATCCAATCCAGCAAGGTATATAGTTATGTGTCTTGAAGTCAATGAAACTACTCACACATTTAAACTGAGCACATATTTAAGTGGTTTTGTTAGATTGTGGCCAAAATCCAGCTGCAAATCTCATTGATCTCTCTTTCTCTCAATATTAATAATGCTTCAAGTTGGGGAATAGGACAGATGTTCTATCCAAATATCACAGAACTGATTGGGCACCCTGGACAGAGTCCAGCCCCTGTCTCAAGCTTGAGGGTCCCTAAGCATCATCTTGGGGTTGCAGACTTTTTGTTTACCACCTCATCCTGAGAGCTGGAAATATCTGTCCCGTTGCCTAGATCCTGAGCTCAGTGCTAACCCTCCAAACTCCCTTACACTTAAATCTTCTCCCAGAACTCCACCCCAAAAGTGTCAAGCTTCTTGTTTACAGTTAAACTCTCTTCAAAAGCACACAATAGTTGTGAAGCATTTGATACAAAGGAAGAGAGAGAGAGAGAGAGAGAAAATTTGCCCACATTCTAAAACTCATTCACCTATAGTAATAGTGCCAATGATGCAGAAGGAAGTGGTAAAAATGTCAAAATTACATGTGTGTTTTGTCTGGCTTCCAGACAAATAGATCGAACAATTTAATATCTTTCTTAAGGCTAAAGTTTTGCCAGTTAAACTGAACTTTTTGAGCTACTGCCAAATGTATTGTGCCATACCATTCCTAGCTATTAGTGTGTTTTTTTGTTTTATTTTAAGAAGCCTTCTGTTGAATGTTGACAGTCCAGCTCCAGACTTGCAAAGGAAAATGTTTTAGTTTGCTTCAACAGTAGAGCACCTGTCAAGCATAACTTTGACTTCCAGGTGAGCCACTGAGCACTGTTCAAAACTTAACTAAGATCTTTCTCAGAAATTGCTGTTTCTTGAGAATGATATTCATTAAAAAACATAGCACATATTTTATTTGGATCCTCCATACCCAAATATTTATATGATTCTGTTGGACCTTGGGGTAAAACATTTGAGAATCATGTATTTGTGTATTCCAAATGCCAAAGGTAGTCAAGTAACTGACATTCTCTCAGGGATTACCACAGTTATGTGATTATCACAATAGAGAAGAATTTCAACTCTAGTACTCTTACACACCTCAGATTCACAAAATTATGTCATCACTTGCTGATCCATAATTTTCAGACTCTACATTGTTAATTTATGGATAATTTCCACCCACATAATGAATATTCACAGAATTTGCTATTCAGACTCTCTTTCCTGGTATTAAGAAAACACAGATTTTTAAAAAAATAAAAACACCGGTAGGAATTCATTGTTAAAATATGTTTAAATAGTATAACTTCTATTTAGTATTCTTTTAGTATAACTAAATAGTATAATAGTGCAAGCCATTAAACACACAAGGCTATATTTCTAAAATGGTGTTCCAAGAAGTATGGATTTTCCAAATCAAATTTTTCACATTTGTGAAACTGGACTGGACAAATGCAAGCTGCATTCACTCATGTGAAGTAACAAATTGGTACACATACACATTGAGATTCAAATACAGACAGACAATTTTGGTGGCTGAGTTAAGATTGACCCCACAGAAAAATAAACCCTCAGCCAAAGTGCAAATAGATTCACTCTCAGGCTCCTTTTGTATGATATGCTTTGTTCAAAATAAAAAAAGCTTTGTATTAACTGGGCTTTCCCAAGATACCTGGTGTCTTTAAAAGTCCCAGAGTACAGGACTATCATCCTTTTTCCATAGAGGAAAATATCTGCATCAAATTCTATTAGGTAATTCCAGATCTCATACATCCAACTATATGTATTTGCCTGCATGGTGCTTCATTGTCTGTTTTATATCTCCACTTAAAATCTTTATTTTCCCCCTTCTTTCCTGTGTTTATTTAATTTTGAAACTTTAAAAAAATCTGCTGTTGGGCATTTTGTTTCTGGGTTTCCTTTGTAGTCCCATCTAATTAAAATCCTGGAATCCAATTTTAGATTATCTGCTACTTATTTCAGGATGTTTTTCTTATTTAACCCAACTTTTTTTTCCAGATTGACAGGATTCCATGAGCTTCCTTTCCTTGAGGCCATCATTTTATTTTGTAACCACTAATTAGTAACCACTAATTTTGCAGCTCCATCCAAGTTCATGCTGTATTGCTGGGGCTCCTGCTTTGAAGATCTGTCATTTGTTTTCTTTTTCATCAAATCCTTTATTTTATTTTCTGAGGTTTGAAGAGTAGAAACTTTATGTTCCGACAAGGTTTTACTCTTTTCAGCTGAGTCATTGATACCACACATACGATTAGATTGTGGTTATACAGCCACTGGCTGTGTTAGAAATAGCAAGGAGTCATGATGCCCAGCAAATGTATTGAAGATATTATGCCTGAGGCATTCCCAGTATCATAGGGAGTACAAGGAAAAGAAAGTCCCTGCTTCATCCTTTCAGAGAGTATAAAATGTGCTCCCCTCTTTATAGGGCCACATCTACTAGGCTACTATGGAGTAAGTGGGCCATAACCCAGTATTCTGCCTGCTTACTTGTGATAAAGTATGATCCCTATGTGTCTGTGTCAGGCTATGAACTCCAATTTGAACATGCAGCCTTTTGCCTTCTCTGCGGACTGACCGCCTCCATTTTGGGTTGAAATTCAAAAGGTTAGTGGCAAAAGAACAACAGTATAGGGTAGTTGACTTTTAAGTACCCAAGCATCGGAAATCTACTCACTCTAGACAAAAAAGACTGCCCCCTTCCAAAAGATTGGCTTAGCATTGGCGAAGGTCATTTTGGCAACAGTCACCTGGCAGGAGGTTGTGTTCAAGTGGGGAAGCTGGCAAGGGTGTCACCTTAGCTGAAGGCTATAAAAAATGCAGAAGCTGGTCTGCTCAGCAGGCCATTTCTTCCAATCTGTGAAGGAGAGAACATTCACCATGTTACCACCTGAATAAGACAAGGGACAACCTGCTTGTCCATCTGGACAATGATGGTCCCTAATGAGTCACAAGGTAAGCAAGAAAGTGAGGAACATTGTTGTTTACAATTTTGATTGTTTTGATCAGTACTCTCCTGTGCTTCACACAGTTAAATATAAAAGAGCATAAAGGTGTTAGACTGTGCAGAGCGCTTGCGCAGCTTTACAATTCTTACATGCCCCTGAGAGTTAATCTTTGCCCTGTACCTTGTAGGTGTTAACATGTTACCATTCTGATTTGATAACTTTGTACATTGATGTAAACAAGCACAGAAGGGACAGGGAAACTATGAAGCGGTCTATGGCACCTTTGCATTCAATGAGTGCAAGACTGCATTTCTGCCTGGCCCCTACATACCAGTAGTCTTCTTAATACCTTTCCTTCCTTTTTTCACCAGTACTGGGAAAGGCAAAATTTAGCACTCAAGTTTTTACCTTCTCTTTACAGACATTTGTACTATAGTTGTGCTCAGAATAATTACCAAACAATACTGGAAATTTTATAATTTGGTTAAAGTTAGACAGATACCATGAAACATCTACTGCAAATTGTCACTCACATTTTTAAATGAATGCTTTGGCCTTACAAATGCCCATTTCCTCTTCACTGTTTTAATTCTGATTCACTGGAATGTTTTGGAAAGCTTGTTTTAAAAGTTACATGGGAAAGTTTATATGAAAAAAAAAACTTACAAAAACTAAAGTTGTGCCAAAAGTACCTATGAGTTTATCCAATCAGGGACAAGAAATAATACCGTGTGATTTATTTGGCCAGTCATGACCAACCAATAAAGCTTGAAGCAAGCAAAATGGGAACAAACAAATAAAGAACCTTGAAATTAATCCATAGTTTAAAAAAATATAAAAATAAATTTAATCATTTTTGAATAATGAATAATTTCAAGCACATTGCAATCTGCTCATGGATATTTCATGAATGGAGCCACGACATATTGGATCATTATTAATTGTGAATTACTGGCTTATATCTGATTTTGTAAATGCACTTAGAGCAATAAAACAAGAGATTTAGATAGTGGATACTGTATTTTTTTAGAATATTCAGGTTTTAAATTGTGTGATTCCAAGCAACTTTAAAAGAGAGACTATAGTAAAATCACATTCAGTGACTGGAAAATGTACTTCTGTTTACAACAGTTTGTAGAATGTAATTTGCCACTAAAGCATTCTAGTTTTCTGCTGAACTCTCTCGCCCTCCCCCATACAGAACAAATCATAAAGTAAAACTCTTTAAGCAACAGAACAACTGTTGATTCATTAAGACAACATGACTTAAAGGAATGAACAAACAATACAACCAGCCTTCTCCATTATTCAAATTAATATTACATTGTTTGTAATGATTAAATGGTAGCACAATTTCACCCTGCCCCCACCCCACCAACCCATGTTTTAATAAAATGACTAAACAAGCCAAAATGAATCAGCAATGAAACTGACAAAATGAGCTCAGCATGTCAATTGGAATAAATCAAGTGCTATATTGCTCATGTACACAATACAATAAAGTTAATTCATAGAAATATTTCTGTTTTCAACATAGTTGTAAGCCATGGGAAAGTAACAAGCAGCAAGGTTAACTGCAATCTTACACACTTTTACAGAATTCCACAAAACGATGCTCTTTCAGAGGGTTATTTAGAAAACCGGTGAACAAGAATGGGCGGTTATTTGATTTCACTTCAGGAATGTATTTATTTATTCATATGCAAATGTAGAAAGGACACCTGCCTTTATAAATTACACATACAGAAATATGATTAAACTGTCAGCAGTACACAAAGCTTCCTCCAATCTCCGTCAGGTCAACCCCCATTCAAACCCCAACCTCAAGGTCATCCTCTGCAAATAATGTGCTTTGCAACATGCCCTGACCATTAATAGATCTGGGCTATTACAAACATGGGATGAAGTCTCTTCCAGAATGGAGAGATTCTCACAGAGAACACTCTGCTGTCAGCTCCCTGTCTTAGGGAAAATGAGTATCACAGATCAGATTCTCCTGCCTATCACAACAATGGCAGTATGACACAAGGCCTTATTTTTTTAGTTATGCCTCAAGCAAGCCAAGAAACACATTTCACAGTACCACCATTTTTCCCCACATTATAACCCCAGATTTTCTTCACGTTATAACCACAAATCTTTACTGAAAGTGTAATTTAACTCCCCTCCCCGCAAACATTTCAGGCACAGTTGCACTCATTTAGAAGCCTAACTTTTTATTTGCAGGTGCAGGTTTGCATGAGTCCAGGTTTGGCATGGGGGACAAGAGGATTTAGGTTCATGGCTGCCATTCATTACCCATCATTCTTTATATGCTTCCATGGGGCCAGGAAGCTGAGGAAGAAGGGATAGAGTGGTAACAAGGATATAATTGAAATATAGGGCATGAAGGGATCTCAAAAGGTCATGTAGTCCATCCCCTCACACTGAGGCAGGATCTCCCCCAAACCATCCTAAAAAAAGCAATTGGAAATACAGTATGTACTCTAGGGGTGAAATCCTGCTAAAATCCTTACTGAAGTCAATGGGCATCATGCCATTGACTTCAACAGAGCCATGATTTCACCCCAGATATTTAAAAAAATGGTACATACACTGTATAGTTGAGTGGCATGATTGAGACTCCCATGCTACAGTACAAGCAGGCAGAGAAGACAACACATTTTAATGGACATTCCAGTCTTCTTTTGTGGTACAGCATCCCTTTAATGAAGATCTAATGGTAAATGTGACACAATTTATTACTGGATAGATAGATTTTGGTGGTGAGGGGCAGCACATATAAACATTGCCAGAAAAGGCTCAGAAAGTGGAATATCCCAGTTTGTTCCCCTCCTCACAGTGAAAGATTATCCATTCCCACTCCCTTTCTTTCATAACTGGTGTTGATATGGAAGCAATTTTTTTCACTGGTATTTGACTTGTGCAGATGGTACTATCTGCTTCAAATTCTGTTTTAAAAGTAACCATCAGTCAGATGTTGGCTTGGTGAGTCACTTGGAGAGATGTTTGTTAAAAGGCAGAGCAGGTCATTTTTGTTGAACAGGTTTCTGATGACAAATGGGACAAATATTTTATGAAATTTGTCATCTAAGTCAGGTCTGGTTTAAAAGAATATATATTACAGAACCCCAAAATGCATAACGTGTTTTTAGGCTTGGGGAGTTATTACAAATCTCACTTTCAACTCCCAAGCACAAAAGAATTCACTAAGGTCACACACCTTTGGAGAGAACCTGTAATAGGGCTGACTCATCACTCTGGCACCTCCTGTTGTCTGTCATGGGAATTATCTCTGCATGTTAGTGTGCCCTCTTTGGGTGATGCCTCACCTCTGTCACTCCTGCTCTAGGACCCAGGTCTTTCCAGGACCTCAGAATCCTCTTCAGCGATACAGCCCTCGGGCTGTTCCACACACTGTGCTTCCCACTTCATGCAGGGGGGCAGGTAGGGAGGAGGAGCTGCAGTCCACTTTCCAGCCACTTCCTTCAGTGACAACCACAGCCTAACATTTAGCCACTTCTCCACCAGGCCCACCCACTACTCCGGGTCCCAGCCGGAGATAGCAGCCACTTGCTGTGCCCTCTCTAACTGCTCCATAGACCCGCCATCCCCACCCTGGGACACTTCCCCAAGGTCCCAGCACTCTCTTTCTCCTTGCCTCAGGGCCTCGGCCTGCAAACCCCAGCAGCCAGCCATAAGAACATAAGCATGGCCATACTGGGCCAGAAAGGTCCATCCAGCCCAGTATCCTGTCTACCGACAATACCAGGTGCCCCAGGGAGAGTGAACCTAACAGGTAATGATCAAGTGATCTCTCTCCTGCCATCCATCTCCACTCTCTGACAAACTGAGGCTAGGGACACCATTCCTTGCCCATCCTGGCTAATAGCCATTAATGGACTTAACCTCCATGAATTTATCCAGTTCTCTTTTAAACCCTGTTATAGTCCTAGCCTTCACAACCTCCTCAGGCAAGGAGTTCCACAGGTTGACTGTGCGCTGAGTGAAGAAGAACTTCCATTTATTTGTTTTAAACCTGCCATCCATTAATTTCATTTGGTGGCCCTGGTTCTTATATTATGGGAACAAGTAAATAACTTTTCCTTATTCACTTTCTCCACACCACCCATGATTTTATATACCTCTATCATATCCTCCCTTAGTCTCCTCTTTTCCAAGCTGAAAAGTCCTAGTCTCTTTAATCTCTCCTCATATGGGACCCGTTCCAAACCCATAATCATTTTAGTTACCCTTTTCTGAACCTCTTCTAATGCCAGGAGTGGTCTCTTGCTCCTCCAGTCACTGCTAGCAGAACTGCTCTGTCCAGGGTGCTGGCAGTTTTCTCAGCCCTCCAGACACACAGTCCGTCCTTCCTCCCTGGGCTCCCAGCAGAGAACTGTCTTCCTCAGCCCTGCAGCTCCCTTTTTATATGAACCTGTTTGACTCTGGTTGGCTGTTCTCTTCATTCCTTCTCTGATTGGCTGCCTCTTTCAGCCCTTCTGTGATTGGCTGTCTCCTGAACAGCTTCCCCAGGGTTCTATTAACCCCTTTGGGGCCTGTGTGGGGCAGACACCCCATCACAGAACCTAATCCCAGTTTGAAGCAAATGTGAGCCAGTTTAAACTTTCACTTTGAAAGCATTCAAGATTTGCAGTGTCACAGGGTTTACATCTGAAACAAGAGAAACTCCTTGGTTTAAAATGACTCATTTTGAAGGAAGAAGAGGGCATGGCCAGGATTAAATCCAAAATTCTAAAGCAAAACTCTGGGACAGCAAGTTCACATAAATCAGAAATGAGGAAGTATTTATATGGTGTGAAATGAAACGATGAAATTCAACAAAGACAAATACAAAGTACTATATTAAGAAGCAATAATCAATTGCACAAATACAAAATGGGAAATGATTGCCTAGAAAGAAGTATTGAAAAAAAGGGATCTGGGGGTTATATTGGATCATGAACTAAATATGAGTCCATAATGTAATACCCTCACAAAAAAGTGAACATCATACAACAAGAGTGTAACTAATTCTACCATTCTATTCAGTATTGATAATTCCTCAACTGGAGTTCTGTGGCCTGTTCTGGGCAATGTACTTTGAGAAAGATATTAACAAATTAGATAAAATTCAGAGGAGAGCAACAAAATTACTAAAGTCAATGAAACATGACCAGTGTGGAAAGAGTGAAAAAATGGGTTTGTTTAGTCTGGAGAAGAGAAGATTGAAAGGGGACATGATAACAGTATTAAAGTACATAAATGGTTGTTATAAAGAGGAGGGTGATAAATTGTTGTTCTTCACCACTCTTATCCCGGGCCAGGATAAGAAGTAATGGGGTTAAATTTCAGTAAGGGAGATTTAAGTTAGACATTAGGGAAAACTGTCTAACTGTAAAGGAAATTAAGCAGTGGTAAAAATTACCTAGGGAAGTTGTGGAATCTCTGTTATTGGAGGTTTTTAAGAGCAGGTTAGACAAATACCTGTCAGAGATGATCTACTACTTAGTTCTGCCTCAGTGCAGGGGACTGGAAGAGATGACTTATTGAGGTCCCTCCCAGTCCTACATTTCTATGATTCTATGACCCCAAAGAAGCCGAACCTCAGAGTTTTGCATGGATCTAGTTCTGATGAGTGATCAAGTGTCACAATGTGGATTAATGGGGAGGATAACTTTTTCAATTACCAGTGCAGAAGCTCTTTGGGAGGGATTGGCATACAAATTCTTAATTCATAAGAACAGGCTCAAACCATTGCCCTTTCCCTCAACTGAAACAAATATGAACCTTTTTTGGCAGCTGGCTGTTTCCATTGAAAGAGCCTCCAGTAGCCTCCCTATACATGCTCCTGTCCTTAGGGCTATGTCTGCCAGAGGCCTCAAACTCCTCTATCCAATTGTTAACACCTATATCCTCTGACTAACCACATGGAACCTTCTACCATTGAAAATCCATTGGAGATGAATCTGGGCAATAATAGGTAATTGGTCTTACCAAAAAACAATTCCTCACCAAGTTGCAGTGTTGACAGTCTAAGTTGGAAGGTGCAAGTCTGTAACAGGAAGAGTTTAATGGGCCATGCAAACTAGTACTGAAAAACATGATTGACACAAATGGTGTTTAGGATGCATTATTTTGATAAATGGTACCTAGTCAAACTGGGCCCATAAGTAACAGAAGTAGTCTTTAAGGAGCTTGAATTAGGAGTATCTTCTAGCAACGCCAAGAGTACTTCTTTAAAGAAAATTTGTTCATTGAGATATATCCCATGGAACTGGACTATTTTTCACGGGTTTTATACATATACACTTCATGTATATTATAACTTAGGACACTCCACGTATCTCTATACAACAATATACGCTCAGGGTTTGAACTCAGACTCAAGGCTAAGACCTCTTCTACCTACACACAAATTGTGTTAACCCAGGGCTCAGACCCAAGTTCCCAGGACTTCATGGGGTGAAGGGTCCAAGCCTGAGTCAAGTTGGGACCCATTGTTCAAGCACTATTGTTTTGCAGTGTAAATGTAGCCCTAATACACTCAGGCTCTGGCAGTACAGCAAAAGTATCCCACAGTTCCACAGGCTGACTTTCTTTGTCTTCTGGACAGTCAAGTTTGGGGGAGAGTCAAATTTTCCCACACTGCACCATGAACAAAGAGCTAGAGGGGCCACGTTTTGGGATGATGTTAGAAAATCTGGGATATGGGTGGACTCAGGCCTGCGTAATGTAGTGTAGATGCTGGAGCTTCTGGTTGGGACCCAGAGTTCAACAATTACTAACCTGGTGTTACAAATGAGTGTAGATGCTCAAGCCCTAGGTTAACAAACCCAGGGTCTAATTTGAATTCTACTGACCCTGAACTTACATTGCAATATAGACATACTTTTAGCTTAAAACTGCAGATGTATGATACTTAGCAAGGGAAATAAAACAGAGGGGATTATAGAAAGTATAGCAAAAAACAAACAAATAAACAAACAGCCCAAATGACAGGGGTGAATGAAAACCCTCAATATGTTAAGTAGACAAAGGTCTTGGAGAAGTGACAAGTTGATTTGTTTTGTTGATTTGATTAAGTGAAAAGAAGCCAAAACTCAAATTCTTGAACTTGTATTTCCCAAGGTTCATAAATCTGATTCCATCCCTCCTGGGAAAAATGCTCATGTTGCAATGAATTAAGTAATAAGTGACTCCCTGCAATCATCCACCTTTCCACTCTGTTCCCAGGGTAGCCCACAATGTAACCAGGCTTAGAAGCTGCTCATATGTACAGGGATTCAAATGTTTGTTCTTGCAGCACAGATCAGCTGCAAGCATACACAAAGCCTGCCCCAAAGGATGCCCTGCCTACTCATAGTTGCAAGACCAGAATCTATACTTTAGTGAGCGGGAAAACAGACAGAAAAGGACAGGATAGGAAAATGGAAAGAAGACTTCAAGTGTACAAGAGCATGGCATAAGGTGACATGGAGTGAGGATGCAAGCAAAATAGGATAAGAATCACTGGTGTAACGCTTAAGAAAAAAATCAACGTTCTTACTACAGCTCTGCAGTAAGAACTCTGTTTTCAACGTTGGCAAATCCTGTTGAAGTATGATGAATTGTGCTATCTAATTTGATACTGAATTATGCATTTACTTTATAAAGAGGTTATTCAAACAAACATAATTCTTGATTTCCAGTGTGTGTTTTGATATATCAAACTATATAGAATGAACAGCACTGTGGTGGGAGTAGGGTGGAAGGAACTTTGCCAGTCCACTTAAATAAGAAATAATTGCATGTTTAAGTATCTTGTTGAGTATCAGAAGTGCGTTTCTTAGTTATCAAAAGAGATACATGAAACAAAACGTGCTGGCATGCAATTAACTCACACATTTAGGCAGCAAATGCAATAAACAAACTGTAATTACATTCTTATTATTGCCTTAAACTTGAAGGGAATTTTTAGTCATTTAATTAATATTTAACAAGATAGCCTACGGTTAGTTAAATCATATCACAGGGAAACAATGCAAACTGGCATTTATTAGTCTGTTGACTGATATCTAACTAACATCTTTAAAATTATTTTGTTAAATAACATCATAAACAGAACCATCTCTCACTGCTGTTCTAATTTAACAAGAATTTTAATTTTAATTCAGAGTTACTGCCTGAATATTTTTTTTACCTTTCCCCCACTGCTTCCTCTTTGTGGCACTTTGTTCTCAAACTTACCAGATTTGATCTCTGACAAGCTGAACAAATATTTCAAAAGCATTTTTCAAATAATTATTTATTTGATTGTTGATTAGAAGTGCCTAATTGAATAAATTCTCAGTGGCTTCATTGCTTTTTTCTATAGTGGACAAATAGTGAGCAACAATATTTAAAGCTTAAAAAGGTTATTTACTGCATTCTCTGTACATCAGGCATTCTTTAGCCTCACTCAACTATACAGAATCCACAATGGGCTCTGATTCTTGCATATTGTAAATGACTGTCTCCCATCTCTTCAGCAAAAAGTACCATTTCCAGCACTGTCTAGGTTAGCAAGGCATGTTTATGACCTAGATATGACATTGCCACAGGTAATGAAGGCTTTCAAATAAGAACAGCGAGTGACTATAATATGAGACTTGCTCTAGCTTAAGATACTATTTATGTGCTTATGTCAGCCAGGGAAGTAATTACATTAAAAGCAAATTCAGCATTTCAGACACCTTTTCTCCCTTAACGGATGTCCACTTTATCTTTACTGAGTTTAGGCGGGTGAAAAAAGTGTAGGTTTGACTCAGCACATACATGGCAATACATTAGAGATTTTAACAGGAAAAAATATCTTATGTGTTTCTCTTCTCTCCAGCCCCCCATAGTCATAACCAAGGCCATATGTTAAACTGACAATATGGAAATGATAGACCAGATTCTTGACAGGTATAAATCTGCAAAAATGATTGAAGTCAGCACAACTCCACTGGTTTCCAGCAGCAGCTAAGATTCTGGCACAATATATCAAAACATATTATTCTAAATAAATGCTCGTGGTAAGGATATCTAATGAAGTGAATGCTTTATGCTATTAGAGATTGATGTCTACAGCCTGATTCTACCATCTCTCCCTTTGCACTCAATAATACTTTACACTGAAAGTATTCTCATTCATTTCATTGAGGCACCTCATGGAGTAAGGCACTACTCAGTGAGAGCAACGATGGCAGAAATTGGGCCTTAATTAAATTGATTCTCAATGCACATGGGATTCAGCAGAGAGCTATAGTGTGCCCTTTACCTGCATCAGATCTTCCTTTGGTAGCAATAGGAGTGGGGAGCACAAGCTGAAAACATGCAGGCCCCAATTTAAAAAAAGCACTTAAGCATGGGATTTCAGTCCATCCCTATACAGGGAAGCATGTTGGTACATGTTTGACTTGTCCTGATTAGGAATGCTGTCCTGAGTCAGAACACACTTGCCTTAAAAAAGGCCTTCATTGTTATACTATGTGTTCTGCAAACACTGAAGTAAAATGAGTTAGCTTCCCAGTGTCTAGTCAGTTACACAGTGGATATATCATAAAATACTTTGTTTCTGCGGAGCTCTTCATCCAAAGATGCAAAAACATCTTCCAAATATTGTATACCACAAAGTAAATCACAAGCATCTGAGGTAAGTAACTATTATTACCCCCTTCTGAATAAGAAAAGGCATTTGAATTACTTCCTGAAAGTTTCAACCCTCAGAATGGAACCCATAAATCTTCTTCCTTACTCACAGAGCCAACTTTACCTCTATATAGATGTTATCAGCTCAAATAACTACTGGAATCGCCATGAGATTAAGTGGTTGAGTTAGTTATCATTTGGGGGTTTGTTGTCGGTTTTTGTACAGCAGATTTCTTGTTCAGATTTAAAAGGAGATTAGTGATTCATATGATGTATCATGAGATCAAAGCCCTTTAAAACGGTGAATAAAAGACAGTAGTTTTTAAAGGATGCTTGCATGCATTACAGGATTCTTCTCGGGCTTTCAGATATGTTTCTAAAATTGTTTTCATAGGGATTAATTACATGCCAGTCAATCTCATTTAGCTCTGTTTCTTCATGAGACTGCCTCAGCATAGCAATGGGGTTTGCATGGGAATGGGATCAGCTGTACTGCTAAATAAGCCTCCTTCGGGGTGAAGCTGTGCGTCCTGCACAACGATAATAAAAATCCCTCTCTTTAATTGTTTGAGTCCTTTTTTGTTCCTCCTATAGTATCCTACACTGAGGAGACAGGGAAAGGCATTTTCTGAATCCAGGTGGTCACAAAATAACCATTCTGTTAGTCATCTTTATCAATATGCACTATTTTTAAAGATTCCACAAAGGATTTCCTATGGAACAGCCAGAAACCCTTCATGCAAAAGTGTGCCAATATACCAACAGCACAAGATATTGAGACTGTAGCTCAAAGTCTAACCAGCCCCCATGTGTACATACCAGAAGGGTATAAGAAATTATACGCCATCTTTTGGCATTGGGCTAAAGCTCTTAAAATGTTCTTGTTCAGTTCTGAGGCATAGGGATGGAATTCTGGGATAATGCTAATGTCCCAAGTAAACACCTAATTGCTAACCCTACAAAAAAACACCAACTTCCTGGCTTCAACCTACCCCGAAACAATGGTCCACACTGAACTGTTTCAGAACATTAAATGACACCTGCTGTCACCTCTTACACCTCTGGAAGATGAGATACTATATAGAATGTGACTGTAGATACCAGTCGCAAACTAGGGACCAAATTGTAAATCAATGTTTCTATTCTTTGCCAGTGGAACCTCTGAATTACACCAAGCCATTTCCAAAGCTACCCATTGAATCACTAATCCAGACTTGGTTATTTGAACATTAACAGTCACCGCTCTTGCCATACAAAAGATACAACTCCATCCTCTTGGCTACATCGTTCACAGTGCGGCCTGAATCACACTCGGTGGCATAGTCCCTGCTCCATGACAGTGACACTTCACCAGGTAAATCTCTCCAAAAAGATTGGGGAACTGTGGTTAACTTGGCCTGAATTGCTCCAGGGGATTCCAATTACATTACAGTTCCTCCTCCCCTCTTTTGGTTAAGTTCACATAGGACAATTTTACCAGAAAGATTAGGGTGCAAAAAGTGATAGTGTAATGGTAATAGTAGTGCCAGAGACAAGATGTTAAGGAATTGAGCACAATAGAAATGTATAGGTATTTTAGACAGAGAGGAACATTAGCTTGCCTCTACAGTATAAGGCAATTCTCTAGTTCTTGATAAACTATGTATAATATGCTTGATAGAAGGACATAAACTATGTAATTTTCAAAAGCACTCATTGACCTAACTGTTCCCATTAACGTCAATGGTAAAACTCCCATCAGTTTCAGAGGGGCTAATGATGATCACTATTTGAAAATCCCAGTCTGGAATTTGTTCCATTCCCTTAGTCACGTACCCTCATTTGGAGCAATTATTCAGATCTTTGTTGCCCAAATTCTGCACGGAAGGCACATGCACACTCAAGCAAAGATTGACTATCATATAGACCTTTCCGTCTTCCTGTGTAGAGGATTCCCAGGCAGAAAATGGCGTTAAGTGCTAAGTTATTTGAACATCCATTTTTATTTGTTAAATTTCCTGTTCATACATAAACAGGGTGAAAAACATATTAAGAGGAAAAATACAGGAAGAGAAATTAATTTACCATGTGAAGTAGTCCAATTAAGAAGTAGTCCAGATTTCTATTTCTAACTCATTATTCTTAAGCTGTTTGTGTTGTAAGTTACCTTTCCTTTTCATAAACCAATTTTTACTCACATTCATCATACCATGTAATCCTGCTGCTCTTCCCCTCCCCCCCGCCAGTGTGGACAGCAGTTGCTTACTCTGACTCAAATAGACAGGTGAATTATCTTTTAGTTTTGTTTATAAAACAGGATGGGTACATTTTCTGTTTACACAAAGTGTATTATATTGGCTATTTAAAGAGAAAAAAATAGCCATCATGCTTGAAGGAACACAGACTATATTGATTTGAAAAATATCTCTGTTCAATATTAGCATGAACATTTATCTTTAGTGCCAGATTTGCCCTTGTGCCTTTATTGTGTTGCTGCTTTTAACACTGAGAGTTACTCAGTTAGAAAATAGGGTTTGTGCACATCCAGTACATATACCAGGCCTTCTATTTTAAGAAGTTTGCTGTGCAATTTGTGCAACTGCAGAAATTGTTGATGGAATGGTGGTATACACTTTGTGCCCACAGAGCCTAACTGTCAAGTGATGCCTCCATTCTTGCAAGCACAATTTTGTACCTATTATGGATTGCCAGGAGAATGTACACATGAGTTACAGGAACAAAACTCTGGGACTGCTTTACTGCAGGTATAAAGTGTTCTTGCACCAACAGGCTCAACATTTTCAAAATACATATCTAGATTCCACAATTGTACACACAAATTTTTGTACAAATTCACAGATTTTGAATCCAAAATCTCTAGACAGTTTTGAAAACCTTGGCCTTAAGTCTTAAATTGTTCTCAAATTCAAGTTAGAGCTTTTGATTGAAAATATAGGTCACCCAGGTTTCTGTCTGTCTCCTGATGGTAGCATTTCTGTCAGGTAAGTGGTTTAATGAAATAAACAAGTAACAGCCAATCAGACATTTAGAAGGTTAAAAGTAGTCCTTGTTGAAAGTGATTCATGTTCATCATGAGTGCAGGTGGGGCAATCAAATGTGTATGACATATGCTATCTATAAAATGGTTCTACAGTTCATCACATGGCTGTCAACCACTGTGTGTGTGTGTAATAAATATTTTAAGTATTTAGTCTTTTTAATGAGACAGTTGGTAATGCCACATGCCTTTTATCATATAACAATGTTCTTTGTATTAATTAATGGAAATCCTGAAAAACTATAGACAAAAAAGGTGACACTAGTACTGTGAAACAGACACTTATTTTCTATAACGTACCACACAGAAAAAAGCTTCTAGATAGTGCCCCAGTTCAAGAAAAAACTTAAGTAAGTCCTCCCTATTTAGGACATCACTTTAAGATATGCTTAATTCCAGCAGGTGCTTACAAACTTTCCTGATTGGGAATGCTTTCCAGAGAGAATGGAGTGTTTAAGGAAACTGACCCCAAGCCAGATAAAACAGGATGTCTCGGTTCATTCTAAGTACCTAACCATGGGTACTGTTTCTAAATACTTATGAGTCTGTGCCATGACACTTATGAGTCAGTTTCTGAAGTGAGGGAGAAGCAAAACAGAGATGAAGAATTGAAAGGAAGAGAGCCCATGTTACAGTTGGAGTGATCTCTGGTAAGCTTATTAGCATGCAGGCTCTTTTATTGGGGTTTAATGTTTTCTCTGTAATGCCTTTACCTTAAGATTAAAATAGACTTGTTGTGTGATACTTTATCACTGTTGGCAATTACTTGGCTATTAGTCTCTGAAAGGAAAGCAAGCAGCCTTGCTCAGGCAGTCTTTTGCAGAGATATCATAGTATAATTAGGGAACTGTACAACCTGGAAATACCCTGATCAAAAGGGAGTGAGATGTGTGCCTCCATTCAGGAGAGGTGATGGCCGGGGAGCTGGAAACCTAGCGTGGGTGTCCTTGCTCAACCATAGAGGGAGAATACAGACCCTGAACTAATGAGTAATCAGCAGGAGTAAGGGTTCTTCACAACTGGGACAATGGGGTCTGATTCTTCCATCCTTGCTCACACTGAGTAGTAGCTTACTATGAGAGTAGTCCCAATGATTTCAGTATAAACCACTTATGGAATAAGATACTTCTCAATCTGAGTCAAAGTATCAAAAGCAGACCCAACATGAAAAAAAAAACCAATAGAAAATAGAAATGTGCAAGAATATTCTTAATAACTATGTTCATATTAAGCCCTCTATTTAAATAAAAATAATTAAACAAAAACATCCTAAGACTGTGGGCAAGTACAATTATTCTATGTTGAATTAAGAATCACCACTTTCCCCCGCATCTCCCATAGTTGCTAGGGAAATCTTGTCCATGGTGCTCTCTCACTACTACAAGTTCAAAACATTTTTTTTCATTGTGTGCCTGCCTTTCAGTCAAGCAAAAAAACCTACCAACATTAGCTAATGTTTTAAAATAACCTATACTGAATAATCTTATTTTAGAAAGAAAATGCAAAATGTTATAGGATCAACCTACAGTAGTTATGTGCATGTGTCTATATTAAATATATAAACACACATAAATAAAAATACTCTTAAGTGACAAATCTGAGGAATTGTCCCAGATTGAGGTGTCAATGGAGGAGGTTTAAAACAAATTGATAAATTAAACAGTAATAAGTTATCATGACCAGATAGTATTCACCCAAGAGTTCTGAAAGAATCAAATATGAAATTGTAGAACTACTAATGTGGTATATAAACTATCACTTAAATCAGCCTCTGTACTAGAGACTAGAGAGTAGCTAAATGCAACACAGATTTTTTTAAAAAGCTTCAGAGGTGATTCTGCTTACATGTTGGTAAGAATAACTTCAGTACCAGGCAAATTGATTGAAACTATAGTAAAGAACAAAATTATCAGACACATAGATGAACACAATATGCTAAGGAAGGGCCAACATGGCTTTTGTAAATGGAAATCATGCCTCAGCAATCTATTAGGATTCTTTGAGGGTGTCAACAAGCATGTGCACAAAGGTGATCCTACTGATACAGTTCACTTGGTTGTTCAGAAAGCCTTTGCCAAGGTCCCTCACCAAAGGCTCTTAAGCAAACTAAGCAGTCATGGGATAAAAGGGAAAGTCCTCACTTGCATCAGTAACAGGTTAAAAGATAGGAAACATAGTTTAGGAAACAGTGGTCAGTTTTCACAATGGAGAAAGGGGTAAATAGTGGTATCCCCCAAAGACATGTACTGGGACCAGTACTGTTCAACATATTCATAAATGATCTGGAAAAGGGGATGAACAGTGAGGGAGCAAATTTTGCAGATAATACAAATGACACTTAAGCCTAAGCAGACTGTGAACAATTACAAAGGGAACTCACTACACTAGGTGACTGGGCAATAAAATGGCAAATTAAATTCAATGTTGGTAAGTGCAAACTAATGCACATTGTAAAAAAATAATCCCAACTATACATACAAAATAATGGGATCTTAATTAGATGTTACCACATAAGAAAGAGATCTTGGAGTCATATTGGATAGTTCTCTGAAAACATCTGTTTAATGTGCAGCAGCAGTCAAAAAAGCTGAATCATTAGGAAAGGAATAGATAATAAAAGAGGAAATATCATAATACCACTATATAAATCTATGGTATGCCCACAACTTCAATACGATGTGCAGTTCTGGTTGCCCCATGTCAAAATAGATATATTAGAATTTGGAAAGATACACAGAAGGACAACAAAAATAATTAGGGGAATGGAATAGCTTCCATACGAGGAGAGATTAGAATGACTGGGACTGTATAGTCTGGAAAAGAGATGACTAAGGGAGTGGGGGATGCAGGGGTAAGATATGATAGAGGCCTATAAACTCATGAATGGTATTGAGAAAGTGTTATTTACCCCTTCACATAACACAAGAACCAGGTGTCACCCTATGAAATTAACAGGCAGCTAGTTTAAAGCAAACGAAAGGAAGTACTTCTTCACAAAATGCACGGTCAACCCGTGGAACTCATTGTTATAAGATGTTGTGAAAGAAAAAAGTATAACTAGGTTCAAAAAAGAATTAGATAAGTAGATGGAGGACAGACTTCTAGCCATGATGGTCAAGGATGCAACTCCTCAGTTTCCTTAAATCTTCAATTGCCAGAAGATGGGACTGGAGGTCAGGGGATGGATCTCTGACCATTGCCCTGTTCTGTTCATTCTCTCTGAAGCATCTGGCACTGGCCTCTATCAGGGACAGGATATGGGCTAGATGGACCATTGGTCTGACCCAGTATGGTCATTCTTATGTTCTTATTTACCATTATGCTATATCATGATCTGATGATACAAAACAGTTGTAAAACCAGTTTACCATTCAGAATGGGGAAAAAAAGCTGGATCATACCTGAGTATGGCCAAATATATGTGCATATACATCTACAAAGAAACAAAGCTTCACACACACTCAAATATTTTTATAATATTGAAACACTGTATATATGTATGATGTTTAAATGCACAAGAGACATGGGGTGAAACCCTGGCCCCATTGAAGTTAATTGCAAAACTTCCATTAACTTCAGTTTCATGGCATGGTCCCTGTCCCAGGGAGATTACAGTTGAAGATCTAAATCCTGATCACATTTAACTTAGCTGGAAATAGTAGAGAGCAGAGATATCTGCCTTATTAGTAAGTATAACAGCATCCTATTATTAGGGCATGATTGCTCAACATAGCCTGGGAGGAGCACAGGGTAGAATGTACCTTATTGCTGCTCCAAGAAAAAGAAGCAATATGTTCCCTCTGTAGTGGCTGCTGTTGGCTGAAGCAGATTTACAGAGCCCTGGAGGCCTGGCATGAGAAAGCTGACAGACTGCATGCACTTGTAGTGATGGTACACCAACATGCAGGTAGCTGTCTGCCCAACCTAGCCTTTCAAGGGCAATATAGCAATCCACAGTTCATTTTGATTGAGAGGGTAAAGGATAAAAGATTCCCTATAGCCTCTTCCCCCATTGGTGCTCTTGCAAAGAGCAAGCTTTTCCCCTAAGAAAGAGTAGAAAAATGTAGAAGACTGGTTAACAATACAACAAGGAAGATGAAGTGAGAACATACCACATTAAGGTCAAACTCTGAGAGCCTTTATAAAAGTATGTTTTAAAGGAGGAAATTTAAGGTAAAGAATGAAGGTGGCTTGGTGGACAAGAGTTGAGAATAGGGACCGTTTGAAAATTCCCCATCAATGACCCTTTTTTTTTTTATAGAATATTGAGTTAGATTACAAGTTTTTCTGCAAAACTTTCTGGAAAAAACAAACAAATAATTTGTAAATGCTGCCATGGTGCCTCATCGGAATTATAGTTTGGTTGTCTCAGGTTCCAATTTTCCTCTAAGGGATGGGATCCCTAGTGACATTACCTCTCCCATGTTTCACCATGGCCAAGGACTTACATAGGTGAGAAGTTTTTCGCAGGAGTGGGTGGGTGAGATTCTGTGGCTTGCGTTGTGCAGGAGGTCGGACTAGATGATCATAATGGTCCCTTCTGAGCTTAGTATCTATGAATCTATGGCTCCCATAATGCTCCCTCCCCTTTCCAAGACAGACTGTGGTAGATCATGGGATATTTAGTTTGACCGGGAAGCACAGCCCATAAGAGAATGAGGGACTCAAATTTCAACTCCAAGGAGGCACTGCAGCAGCATTTCAATATCGATTTCTTGTTATTTTCTGACAAAAAAATTTTAGTATTCAAATTTCTGCTGGAAAAAACCTGGGAAGCTGCACTGAATGAAGGGATTAGCAGGAAAGGATATTCAGACTGCAGAATGGAAGGAGATATTATGAGTGATCCGACAGTTATACAATATTTAAAAGTATCATTGAATAATTTTGCATTGTTAGGCCCAAAGGGAGTGGAATTAATTAAGTACACCATGCCCTCTTCTGGTAGCTGGCCAATAGAGAAAAGGAGCCTATTACTACCACTGCCATTTAAAAGAGTTGTCCTGGTAGATGTCTATCCTTTTGGAGCTGAAAGTCCCAGGTTCAATCCTCACTCAATATCCATGCTGCGGACCATTACATGAGTAATTAGGAAAGAAGTTTAGGAGGAGCATAGAAAGGTGAGAGGGAACAGGAGAAGAGAAAAGCATAGATTTAGCTAGGACAAAACTGAGAAGAGCTTTGCAGGTTAAGAGAGTTGCCTAAATTTAACATATTAATATACAGGAAGCAACTGAAGATATGTGAAAAAGGAGGAAAAACTCATCAAAAATAAAATTTTAGCAACAAGATTTGGTACAGACAGGTGTAGGGAAAGGTCAGACACAGAAAACCCAGAAAAGTTGAGGTTAATGGTAATGATGGTAAAGATAACTAGGTATGGACTAGTGTTTTATGCTTAGGAATAAGGAGGAAAAGATTAGCCTTGTACATATAATTTTAAAAAGTGATAATGCTGAAAATACAGCATGTGATTTATATTAAACTATTTATTGGTTATTGAAAAAGCTTTAGAACATATTCCCACCTTTTTTCCAGTCTATCAAAGCTGAACCCAAGACAAGAGCTGAGCACATAATTGATTTTTTTACTTTAGTGGCTCACCCAATAAACCAAAAATGGATTGTTTCCAACTGACACAGTTCCTCCCCCCCCCCCGCAGTTTCTCACTAAAATGGATAACCTAAAAAAATTAGTTCTGGATGATGTAATATGTCCTTTTGACAACAAACTGTGTCAATTAAAAATGGTTCATTTACAAAGTGTTGAAACCGTTCTGACTTTTTGGAGAAAAAAAAGTTTCCTCAATTTTAGTAAGCCCAAAACTATTTGCCAAATTCAAACTGAATATTCAGTATCACATTTTCACAACTATGGGGATCAGGTTTTATCACTGAGCACCTGAAGTGTGCCAGGCACTTTGCAGATACACAAAGAAAAGATGAAGGGCCTGATTCTCCACCCTGCAGATCAGAGGAGTTACATTGACATAAAACCAGTGGTGTGGAGTGCAGAAAAGGACAGTGGTCTCTGCCTTGAAAACATTTCAATCTAAGACTATGTCTACACTGCAATGAAAAACCCATGGCTGACTCATGACAACTGATTCAGGCATATGGGCTTGGATTAAAGGGCTGTTTAATTTCAGTGTAGCTGTTCAGACTTGGGCTGGAGCCCGGGTTCAAGGACCCTGTGAGGTTGGAGGGTCATAAAGCTTGGGCTGCAGCCCTAGTCCTGAATGTCTATGCTGCAATTAAACAGCCACGGGTGTCTAACTGTGATGTAGACGTACCCTAAGAGACTGATCTAAAGCCCATTGAAGTCAATGAGTATTAGATCATGATGTCAGTGACAAATGATTCAATGAATAAGTGATAAAACAAGTGGGTGGAGGAGAGGGAAGATAAACGGCAAACACAGCAAGAAAATTGTAGTTCAGATCTATGGCAGAGGGCTGGCAGAGCATCACCTCGGACCTAGCGGCTGCTTCCTCATCCCAAAACTCATTTTATGCCAGCTCCCACAGGGTTTAGTGCAACATGGGGGCCAGGATCTGGTCCTAAATGGTTATTCAACAAAGACATTTGTCCAGCAGTTCAGCACGATTGATGAACTAATGCTAGCAACAGAGTTATGACAAGTTATGATTAATTTTTGCAACTGGGGAAGAAGTGTTTCCATTCCAAATATTTTCAGGGGGAACAATTTGCAGTTGTTATCCATTTGTGTAACAGAAGAAAGGAAGGTACATTCAGAACATACACAGTGATGGTATGTGTAGTCGTGCTAGGAAATGTAGTATAAAGTTGCAGAAGGGAACTCTGCCATACACATTTAGTAACCTGAAATGCCAAAAGTGAGGCAGGACTAGGGCCATAGATCATATTCTTTCAAGTTTCCCTCTTGGACTTCAGACATAATGAAAAAACAAATCTTTTAAAGCTTTGCTTGTGTTCCTAACCTAGGATATCTCCACTACGATACTCAGGGTCCTGGCTGACTTTAAGGGGCTTTGGGGGGGGAAAATGTTTTTTTTTGTTTGCTTGGGCTTTTTTGTTTGCTTGTGTTGTTGTTGTTGCTTTGTATTTACTACTGTTCTTAAGAAAAAACATTTTTCTGCCTCTCTGAAGTTTGTGAGAATTGCTAAGACTTGCAGTATAACGTTTGGCTCCCTGATATATATGTATGTGTCTAAGCTAATATTTGTGTGCATTTTAACTTCATTCCAAAGTGACTATGTAAAGGACACACTCAAAGGATACATTTAATTCCTTCTCTCATCACCAAATTTAGAAAATCAATCATTTCTCTTTATTCGTACTTTGTTGGCTGGCTGTCTAACATACTAATGAGAGATGTTTTGTATAAACTGAAAAAGTTTTCTACCTGTATATCCAATCCTATCCCACTTATCACCTCTTTGTTGATTCAGAGCTCCATTCCACACTGCTGTCAGCACATTTGCTCAGCCCTTGATAGAATTTAGCTTGAGTTATATAGGCTGGATATGGACTCCTTAGATTTATTTTTAAGAAGTCTCATGAAAAAAAAGTAGAGGTTGTGTCAATAGATCCTTCAAGAGCATATTCAGTTGCCCTGACACTTATCACAAATGAGGATATTTGCAATGATGCCACCCTATAGAGTAAAAGTTTTTCTAAACTGTGGAAATGACAGCAATGTGTAATCCTTAAACAGCTGGTGTTATGTCACAACTAAAAAAAATCATTCAAAACACAGGACTTGGTGGTGATATGGGACTTCAAGTACCCAGACATAAGGTGGAAAAATAATACAGCAAGGCACAGATTATCCAAAAAATTCTTGGAATACATTGGAAACACTGCTTTTTTATTACAGAAAGTGGAGAAAATAACTAGGGAAGATGCTATCCTAGATTTGATTCCAACAAACAGGGATGGACTAGTTGAGAATTTGAAGGTGGAAGGCAGCTTGGTTTATTATGAAATGATAGAGTTCATCATTCTAAGGATTAGTAGGAGGGAAAACAGCAGAGTAAGGACAAAGGTCTTCAAGAAGACAGACTTTAGAAAACTCAGAAAATTGGTAGGTAAGAGCCTGGGGGAAACAAATCTAAGGGGGGGAAGTGTTTAGAAAAGTTGGCAGTTTTTTAAAAAGACATTATTAAGGGCACAAGAGCAAACTATCCCAAGGTGTAGGAAAGATAGGAAGCATGGTAAGAGATCATGCTGGCTTACCCAGAAGATCTTCAACAACCTGAAACTAAAAAGAGAGTAATACAAAAAGTGGAAACTAGGTCAAATTACAAAGGATGAATATAAACAAATAACACAAGTATGTAGGGACAAAATTAGAAAGACTGAGGCACAGAACAAGATTAAAATAGCTAGGGACATAAAAAGTAAAAAGAAAAAAATTACAAATACATGAAGTTTCATCATTGTTGACTATCCCTCTATATGAGGATGATGTCTGTCAGGGGGGAAAGTCATTGATGAGACTTAAGGTGGCTGAGGAGTCCAATTTGTGTTCTACAGTTTTTTCCACATATGTGATTGGTGGTTGATTGGAGAAAGCACAACTGCTGGCCGGGATGCTGTATCCTTTCCCTCCTCTTCTACAATTTCTCAGCCTCTTGAGCAAGCCAATTCTCTTCAAAATGGGCTGAGGCTTGATTTATGATGCGACAGCATTGCACTCTATTGCCAGCCAGCTCTTCCCAATTTGTGGGGTCAATGCTTCACTTCTTAATATATACTTTCGGAGTGTTCTGGTAGCATTTCCTCTGTCCCCTGCAGGTCCTCTTACCATAACTAAACTGAGAAAAGGAGGACTTACTTCAGAAGATGAGTATCAACCATCCATACACAATGGTCAGTCCAACAAAGTTGGTGTTTCAAACTCTCCTCCTCAACACTGGTGATATTAGCTGCACAGACAACACTGGCATTGGTATGACAACCTTCCCATCTGATACAGAGAATCTTCCTAAGTTGGTACCACTCCAGATGTTTAAGATGGTTTTTGGTATGTCACCCATGTCTCACACCCATAAAGAAGAGTGGGAATAGCTATTCCATTGTACACCAGCATCTTAGTTTCCATCCTCAGATTTCTGTCAATAAACACAGGACAAAACAACTTTCTGAAGAATGTGCTGGCACAACGGATCCTATGTTTGATCTCCACATCAAGAGTGGCTCTCTGGGAGAGGTGGCTACCATGGTAAAGAAAATGCTGAACATTTTTCAGGGGTTCATAAAGAACAAGAGGAAGACTGAGGACATGGTAGGCCCATTAGCCAATGAGGAAAGAAAGGTGGTAACAGAAAATGCAGCAATGGTTGAAGTGTTAAATGCCTTTTTTTGTTTCAGTTTTCACCTTAAAGTTAGCAATGATTAGATGACAACATAGTGAACATCAGCATAAATGGGTTAAGATCACTGCTGCATTTTCTGTTCTTGTCTTTCTCTCCTCATTCTGGGATATATCAGCAGTATTGTTTTAAACAAGACATGAGAAATAATCCTTTCACTTTACTTCACACTGATAAGGCCTCAACTGGAGTATTGTGTCCAGTTCTGTGTGCCACATTTCAGGAAAGATGTGGACAAATTGGAGGAAGTCCAGAGGAGAGCAACAAAAAATTATTAAAGGTCTAGAAAACATGACTATGAAGAAAGATTGAAAAAAATGGGTTTGTTTAATTTGGAGAAGAGAAGACTGAGGGGGGACAAGATAACAGTTTTCAATTATATAAAAGGTTGTTACAAGGAGAAGGGTGAACATTTTCTCTCCTTAACTTCTCAGTGTAGGACAAGAAGCAATGGGATTAAATTGCAGCAAGGGAAGTTTAGGCTGGACATTACAAAAAACTTCCTAACTGTCAGGGTGGTTAAGCACTGGAACAAATTGCCTATGGAGGTTGTGGAATCTCTGTCACTGGTCTAATTATTATTTAGTCCTACCATGAATGCCGTGGACTGGACTCAGTGATGTATAGAGTTGCTTCCTGTCCTACACTTCTATGATTCTATGATTTGAGGTTAAAATAGGAAAAGAACAAGTTAAGAATTACTTAGAAAAGTTAGATGTTTTCAAGTCAGCAGGGCCTGATGAAATGCATCCAAGAATAATTAAGTGGTTTAAGGCGTCTTTGATCCATTATCAATTATCTTTGAGAAATAATGGAGGATGGGAGAGATTCCAGAGGACTGGAAAAGGGCAAATATAGTACTGTTATGGACTACAAACTTTTTATAAATATTTTGTATGAATCCTACATGAGCCTCAGTTTCCCCAATATGCTGCATTGTCTCCTGGGGGAGCGGGGGCAAAGGGCTGTTTACTCTCAGGCAGGCTACTATGGAGGTATGACTGATACCCAGCTGTCTGGGGCCTGGCCCACTGTCACTGGAGAGTCCCTGAAGACAATGTCAAAGCCAAACAGGACATTTTCTACCTAGCAACTAATTATCCTGGGTGGCCCACCCTGCTGCCCAAGTGGAACTGAGCCAGGAACATGAACAAAGAGGACATAGAGGGACAGAGCAGGAGTCAAGGGGAAACACCGCTTGGCTGGTGCTCTGGGTAACCAGAATGGCCCATGCTGTAACTTTCTTTTCTCTATGCTAGCCAAGAACTTTCTATGCTTTGTTCCAGTTGACTAATAAACCCTTTTGTTTTGATGACACTCTGAATGTCCCTGAAGATGCTTTTGGAGGTACATTGATCCTTAAGATTGTACAAGTCTCCTTCAGGGGTCTGCCTCAGTGGGACATGCTGAACAGAGTTCATGGTGTGAAGCAGAAATGCTGAATGATCAGTGGTCCAGCCTAAGAAGGCAATGAAGCCATGGGACTTATCCTGAAGGAAGAGTGAGATCCCCTGGGGGTCTGGCTCATGGAAGGGGTCCACCCAGAGACAGTTCCAAGGCTGGGGTCATAGCATTGATCCTGTGAATCCATGACAAGTACCTATCCATAAGAGGGGAATAAGGATTATATACTAGTAAGCTTAATTTTGGAACCCAGCAAAATAATGGAGCACATAATCAATAAATTTATAAGCACCTAGAAGACAAGGGGATAAACAACAATCAACATGGATTTGTCAAGAACAAATCATATTGACTCAACCTAATATCCTTCTTTGACAGGGTAACAAGTCTTGTGTAAGGGCAAAAAGCAGTAGATGTCATATATTTCAACTTTAGTAAGGTTTTTGGTACAGTCTCATATGACCTTCTCATAAATAAACTAGAGAAATACAGCCTAGATGAACCTACTATAAGATGGGTGCAAAACTGGTTGGAAAAGCATACTCAGAGTAGTTATTGATGGTTCACAATTAATCTGGAAGGGTATATCAAGTAGGGTCCTGCAGGGAGCTGTCCTGTGTCTGGTTCTATTAATATTGTTATAAATTATTTGGATAATGACATGGAGTATACACTTATAAAGTTTGCAGATTATACCAAAGTAGGGAGGGGTTGCAAGTGCTTTGGAGAATTAGATAGGATTCAAAATGATCTTGACAAACTGGAGAAATGGTCTGAAATAAATAGGATGAAATTCAATACAGATAAATGCAAAGTACTCCACTTAGGAAGGAATAATCAATTGGACAAATACAAAATAGGAAATGACTGCATAGGAAGGAGTACTTCAGAAAAAGATCTGGGGGTTATAGTGGATCACAAACTAAGTATGAGTCAACCATGTAATATTGCAAAAAATGCAAACAAGTGTACATCATTATGGGAAGTATTAGCAGGAGTTTTATTAGCAAGACAAGAAGTAATTATTCCACTCTACTCAGCACTGATAAGGCCTCAGTTGGAGTATTATATCGAGTTCTGGGCACCACATTTTGGGAAAGATGTGGACAAATTGGAGAAAGTCCACAGGAGAGCATCAAAATGATTAAAAGTCTAAAACCACGACCTATGAGGAAAGACTGAAACAATTGAGTTTGTTTATTCTGGAAAAGAGAAAGAGAAGAGGGGACATAACAGTCTCTGAGTACATAAAAAGTTGTTATAAAGAGGAGGGTGATAAATTGCTCTCCTTAACCATTGAGGAGAGGACAGGAACTAATGAGCTTAAATTGCAGCAAGGGAAATTTAGATTTGACATTAGGAAAAACTACTTAACTATCAGGAAAAACCTAGGTAAGCAAAAGTCAAAGGAAGGACTTTGTCTAGAAATAGCTCCTGCTTAAAGCCAGTTGCAGAACATGAAATGTTAAACTGGCCTCTAAATGTTAGATACTGAAAAGCACTGAAAAATTACCTAAAGAGGTTGTAGAATCTCTGTCTTTGGAGGTTTTTAAGAACAGGTTAGACAAACAACTCCCTGGGATGGTCTGAATATATTAAGTCCTGGCTCAGAGCAAGGGACTGGACTAAATCAGTGGTTCTCAAAGCCGGTCTGCCGCTTGTTCAGGGAAAACCCCTGGCGGGCCGAACTGGTTTGTTTACCTGCCACATCTGCAGGTTCAGCCGATTGTGGCTCCCACTGGCCACAGTTCACCGCTCCAGGCCAATGAGGACGGAGGGAAGTGTTGTGGGCCAAGGGATGTGCTGGCTGCCCTTCCCGCAGCCCCCATTGGCCTGGAGCGGCAAACCGCGGCCCATGGGAGCCGCGATCGGCTGAACCTTCAGACACGGTAGGTAAACAAACCAGTCTGGCCCGCCAGGGGTTTTCCCTGAACAAGCGGCAGACCGGCTTTGAGAACCCTGGACTAGATGCCCTACTGAGATCCCTTCAAGTCCTACATTTATCTGAGTCTATGATTCAAGTAAATTTGGGCCATCAGACTTCCTTCTTGGATTGTTCAAATTGGATTTTTCAATAATGTAGTTTTTTTATGAGGTATAAATGAGGTGAATCGACAAGACAAGAACATAAAGGATTTCCCCATGCATTTAGTTGTCAATAACTCACTATATTTAAGTAGTCTATCATATCAGTTGCATAGCTAGCATCATTTCTTTGAAAAACTTGGCACAAAAATGTACATAGAAAAAGAACTAGTAGCATTAAAAAGACTTCATATTTTTCTGAATACTAAGAAGAAGCAAAAGTTAGTAATATTTTTAGAATGCAAATGGAAGGATATCAATTCTTCATAACTCAAATAAAGGGTTTGGTAAAATAATTTTTTTCAGTAGGCTGCACATGACAGTTTTGGTTCTAAAGACATCTGTTCACATAACAGCACATGCAGTGGACTGCATCAAGCTCCATTGCAAGTGTTGGATGGAGTTCGTTTTATTTAAAGTTAAATTAAGAAAAAAAACCCTAAAAACATGGGGTGATATCCTGACTTCATTGAAATCAATGGCAAGCTCTTATTGACTTCTGTGGAGCCAGGATTTCATTTCTGGAGTCTGATAATATATTTGATCAATCTCCCTTTCAGGTTTCAGAGGGGTAACCGTGTTAGTCTCTATCAGCAAAAACAACGAGGAGTACTTGTGGCACCTTAGAGACTAACAAATTTATTTGGGCATAAGCTTTCATGGGTTAAATCCCACTTCATCAGATGCATGGAGTGGAAAACACAGTAGGAAGATATATATACACAGAGTATATATAGTTAGTCTCTCAGGTGCCACAAGTACTCCTCATTTTTCCCTTTCAGGTGTCTTTCTGGTATTTTTAGAAGTACTTTCAGTCTTTCATTTCAATAGCAAAAACAAAAATTCCTGAAACCTGATGATGGCAAAGAGCTCACAACAGCACTTTATAATAACCAAGAGAGAGAGAGAGAGAGAGAGAGAGAGAGAAAACCCTTTGAATACTTAAAATTTGTGACAAGACACCACCTTATCCTCTTTCAAAGCCTTCTAAAGACATTTTCATGTGCCTAGAGAACACTAACAAGTGCTCGACAATAGCAAGGCAAATAGTGAGCTGAGACTGCTGTTAATAAGCCTCAGTACAGCAGGCCATCTCTATATAGCAAAACGCTTAAGCACATACTTGACTATGTTCCACTGACTCCATTAGTATGTCAGTAGTTAAAGTCAAGCTTGTCCTTAAATCCATCCTTATTTAGCAAATCAATTAAGCATGTACTTTAATGCCTTGATGGATTGGGTAATTAAGTTTAAGTGTGTGCTTAAGTCTGTCTGTGTTCAGAAAAATAATTGGACATGTATTTAAAGTCAAACGGACTTAAGCTCATGCTTTGCTGAATTGGGTTCATAATGCAGAAAGTGCTCTCATACCACCCCACGGGACTACTTTATCCAACTGTTGAGTCTTATAATTCTCAGCTGTGAGCTCTCTGGAGTAGGGAATCTCTCTTTTTATTTTTTATAAGAAAGCATATGACTATTGGGCCCTGATCCTCATTGGCACCACTAGTAGCTACTATAATGCAAATCCATAATAAAAAATAAAACAACGACTAACAAGGTATTCATTGTTTACAATGTCCCAAATGTGTAAAATTTCGCTGCCTAAATTGGAAGCGTCAATTCAGTTTAGTTTTCTGTTCTCTTAAACTGTTGCTCTACCGTCCTGATGTACCTTTTAAGCTTCTGGAGAGTTGAGATTTGTTCTGCAAACTTTCCCTCTGCTGGGATATAAGTGATTGCTGATGCCCAGATTGTAGCCATTTCACAAATAAATCAATGTGTATGAGAAACTACATCTTCAACTGGGAAATTTTTTATTGTTTTCCATCTAAAAATGTAGAGAAAGGAAAAAATAAGCAGCTTTACTTGTTCACCAGTAACTAAAGTCAATTTTTAATTGTCTTCACACCAATGGTTTTGTTCTCCGCAAAATACAAACTGAATTCAAAACCTGGAATCAGAAAAATCCTCCTGAAAATATTTCTCTGTTTTCTGAATATGTTACAGAATATGTGCTTCCAGAAGGTCTTGAATTTAGAATCTGTCCTAGAAGTCCAACAAAACCAACTACAGTCTCCCAGTCAAAAATATGCAGATATTGGTTAACAACTTGCTGCCAGCTATCCACTCAGGTAAAGGATGCTCTGAATGAATTATTGATACATTGCAGATTCAGTTCTATGATTGCAGTCATTTTCAGGATTAAATATTCTCATAATCTAAAAATGAAAGACAAGTGGAAGCTTATAATCTCTCTTCCCACAATCAGAAATTCCACATGATGGTATTCACTGTTGGAATTGAGCCGAAAGAGGCTCCACATGGCCCCTACGCTGGGCTAAATTCTAGGAGCTAGGGAATGCGGGCAATCGGCATCCCTCAACCCCAGCTGGCCAATGGGTTCTAGATATTCCCATGGGAGGAGCAACCTATTGTTCCTTGACAAGTTCCTTATTAGTGGAACTGTCTTCTTTTCTCCACTGCCCCCATCAATTTCCCACACTGTTGATTCGGATGAGGGAGGGCACATTTCTCCTTTTTATGAATTAAATGTATTTCCTCTATTATGTTTGCTTCCAATGCTCTTCTATCTGACAGTTCCCTTCCATTTAAACTGCATCTTTAAAGTATTGAGAGCATTAAAATAGAAGGAATCCCTGGAGAATATGGGCTTGTCTTCACTTTAAATGCTATAGTGGCACACCTGCACCACTGTAACGTTTCAGCGTAGACACTACCTATGCCGACAGGAGGGATTCTCCTGTCAACATCGTAAACCACCTCCCTGAGAGAATTTTTCCATCTATCAAGCACTTCCTGCAGAGGGACATAGGTCAGCTTAACTACACCAGTCAGGGTGGTGGATTTCTCACGTAATATGCTAACCTGATTTTCTAGTGTAGACGAGGCCTTGGAGTCACACCTAAAACAGTTTGTGTTAGCTCAAGGCTATTTGCCTGCTCTTTTCAGGGAAAACTATGCCATGCCTATGAAAAAAAAATACATTTTGTGGTGCTTGTAGCAGCTTGAGCACTCACTGCCGTGGTGCCGCCTGCTGATTGTCTGGTAATTAGCTCTTTTCCAGTCTCAGAGCACCTCCTGCTGGCCGGTGTCTCTCCTGCCTCAGGCCCTGTGTCCTTCCTGGACCCCAGTGCCCTTTTCCCTTGGGGTTCTCCTCCACCGCAGTCCCCCATACTCAGTCTCCCCTCCCAGGGGAACCGCAACCCTCTAAGTCCACCTTGCATTAGTGGCTACTGCCAGTCATCATCTAGCTCCCTTTCTCTGGGGCAGACTGCAGTCTGTAATGGCCACTCATCACTGGCAAGGGGTTTGGACCAACTGCCTCTGCCTATCCCCAGGCTGCACCTCTGTAGCCCCAGTACTTCGTTGGGCCTTTAACAAGGCCTCAACCTGAGGAGTTGCCAGGCTGGAGCTCCCCAGCTCCTCTTGCCCTTCCCCAGCACTGTTCCACTCCCAGGCTGCTAAGCCTGTCTCACTGCTAGGCTTCCAGGCAGCTAAGCCCTTCTCAGGGCTGAAGTGAGTCTGTCTTTTGCCTTTTCGCCCTGCAACTCTTTTATAGGGCCCAGCTGGCCCTGACTGGCTGCCTCCCAGCCTTTTCCTATTGGCCCTCAGCCTCTGTCCTCTTCCAGAACTGGCTTTTAACCCTTGCTCTCTGGGAGTGGGGCAGCTGCCCCACAACAGTCCTATTTACGGGGGGAAAAACACCACAACAACAACATGGTTAAGGGATAATTTTTCATTAGGTAGCTTAATAATGCCCATCGACTTTAATTGGGATTTGCATGTCTTAACACCTTTCCCTGTGCTCTGAACAACTCCTCCAGGCCTTTTTCTGTGGTAATTCATATTACAGGCTCTCAGGAGAAAGACCTTTATGAAAGTAGGGCTTCATAAAATTAGTTTTGGATTGATTGGTTCATTTCAGCAGGCATAATCCCTGTCTTCTTTTACTCCTTGTCCCATCAATTGTGGCGGGGGATCAATGGCTCTTGTTCTTAGTCTCCAAACAGACTTGTCAAGTGTATCTTTCAAGCTGATTCCAACCCTCTTCATGTCCTTCTTCAGTATCTCAAACCATCTTTTTCTAGGCCTTCTTCCTAGCTCTTTACTCTCTAGCCAGCATATCCCATATCTCATTGTCTCTCATGACTCAGTCATCCCAGTCGCTACTCCCTCCGTTTTTCCATGATGATATTTTCTTCTTGTCTAAAGATAGTATATAGAATGAATATTTGGGGTGGCTTATATCTTCATATTTAGCAACAGAGTGGGAGGAATCTTGAAATCCATTCCCAATAATGCACTAATAATGAGAAGGATTAGTCGAGGCTGCACCAACATAAAGAATTGGGGATTCTATTTCCAAATCATGTCAGCTAAGAGCGGAATTGTAACACTCACTTCAGCAGTAGTCTTTTAAAAATGTATTAAACACCCAAAAGAGGTTGACAGAAAAGGTCATGAACAAGTGTAATTAATCAGAGCCAGTAGCAGCAAAATATATTGGGTAATAGAAAATACTTCCATAAATTAGGAAAGTGTTCTGTGCAACAAATACAAATATTTAAGGCTTTGTCTATATTGTACATTAGTGAGGACTATGGGGTGAGAACGGCAGCATGCACCAGCATGCCGCATGGCAACTCTCCCATGTGGACATTGCTGGTGCAAACAAAAATGTTCTTATTTCTCAAATATATAATTCTCTTCAAACAGGACTATGCTAATAAAACCAGGTACCTTTTAGTTTGTGTTAACAGTGGCTACTTGGGGCGCTTACAGTGCAACACTCTGGTGCATGCTGCAATTCATGTTCTGTAGTCCCAGCTGTGAGACAATATGGAGAAGCCCAAAGTCAGAAAGGAGGAAATAGAGAAACAGGCAAGGAAAGACTATTCATTATTGCTCATGGTCTTCTCTAAAACTAAGCTATGAAAAATGGGATGGCAACAGGGAGATGTAAGCCAGTGTCTGTGGATTGCCTTGTGGAGATGTAAGTCAGTGTCTGTGGACAGGATGGACCTCCAGCAAAGTTTGTCAGTGGACACACACTTCTTTCCTGACTCAATCAGGTTCATTGGCTCCAATCATACCAGGTGTGATAGCTTGATACACTGTCTTTGGTCCTACCAGCAGCCTCAAAACAGTAAGCAAAAGAAATGGCAGGAAAAATAGTGAATCAAAGGACTTTCAAGCACTCACTAGTCCTGTGGAGCCCAATAAGGAGATTTTGAAGAGGAACAGGAAAGCCACGGATTAATGCACAGAAGTAAAGGTAGGATTGTTAAGAGCAGGGTTAATTGAGAAAAAATAAATAAAAATCAAGCTCTTTGTGGACCTGTGATAGAAAAGTAAAGGCAAGTTCCTTCTATCTATCTTCATAGTTACTTCTGGGCCTACCTGGCCTCCCCCACTCTGATATCTGAATGCCTCACACACACACACTAATCAATTTATCTTCAAACTCCTCCTCTCTCTCCCCCTCAAAGGTTTCCACATTTTATAGATGAGAATCTGAGACAGATGGCACAAGGGAAGTCTGTGGCAAAGTCAGACTAGAACCCTCTTCTCCAGAATCCCAGTCCAGTGCTTTAATCACAAAACCAGCCTCCCCACCCATTCCCTGCTCCCTGCTGTTTGTAGAAAGACGGAGTTGTTGTCTACATAAACAATTGTCAACCTTCAAATCTATATGGCATAAACACTTACCAGAAAGTTATATATCCCAGCATTATTCCCAAACCCCTCAGTTCAGATGGAATTAATAATTACAAATATCAAAGCACCTTCAATTAACTATGGCACTTGTCCAACTGTTTTCTCCCAAAAATTATAGCCAGCTGTAAAACTGACTCATTTTATGACCCTGGGACAAATCACTTAACTTGTCTACTTCTTTCTTTATTCACCTTACAAGATGTAATACTTTCATGAGTGAGGAGAAGTTTCATTTATATTGGGGAAACATTGTTAGACCCTCAGGTGAAAATGCAAGGGGATAAAAATCACTTTTTAAAATAAAAAAATGATTTTATTGAAATCATTTTTTTTTCATTTACATTAAGTACAAATTTATTTTTTAAGAAAATAAGACTAAACCTAAAATTTAAAATTGACAAACTATGTTGAGACCTAAACTTACTATAATCTTCTATAATTATGTAAATTAAATACAAAAATATTAAACAGTATATGCCTGCTGCCTACTTTAAAGACAATCAAACCACTAATCTAATGGAATTCACTGGCTAAACACCTGGAACCAGAGTTTATTGAAAACAAGTGCTAAATCAGCTTTTGACAGCAGTAGCCTCTTCCACAGGTGCAGAGAGAATATTTTCTTCATTTCATTCTATTCACCTAGTTCAGTTCAGTGTTTAGTTCATTCAAAGTTGAGTTTAAAAAAAGAACTGATTGGTTGTTCAAAAAAACCACAAACAAACCGGAAATCTTGTTTTTTCTCATGTAGTCTAAGAATAAAAAAATGGGTGAGATACACTAGTTTTAAAATCTCAAAAGACAGGATGCTCAGAAGTAAATAAGTTCAGTTCATTAACTACACATAACACTTCCTTTGTTTAATAAATCAATTAGTTTGATCAGAACATGATTTGCATTTGAAAGTATCTTAATAGTTTATTTTTTAAATGCTGTTTTGGGGCATTTTAATTGAATTTAAATTTCTATCCAAATAGCGTTTGACAAAATTCACATGTAGAAATTAATCATTTAGTACATAAGAAATGCATCATTCACTATTTAATATGTAAAAATTAATAATCTGAATAAATGTAAGAAATTATTTTAGTAAATCTTGAATCCTAAATAAATGTATAAAGTGCATCCTTCTGACTAGCTTAAAGAAGAACTAAATTTAGTGTAAAGGCTATATTTAGCAGCAAACCAACATGTTTTAATGGTTACCAACTAATGATAATCCACCTTTCTTTAGAAAAATAACTAAAAATTACAAAAGCAAAACATTCTGAAAATCAATTGTGTAAATCAAGGTTTCCTGCTTGTTGATTTAAATTATGATTAAAATAAGTGATTTCAATCACTTTGATTTAAATTAATCCACCCTAGTGACATGAGTGCAAATTATTTGTTTCTTGGTTTGGGGGAAAATGCTTTGAGGTCTGGAGGCATTTAGTTTTGCTCTCTACTTAAAATCATCTGTTCCTTATATTGCATACATATTCTCCTGCACAGAACTAGTTCCACTAAACAGGGATTGGAAGGGCTGTGATGTTTGAGGAAACAAAGGAAAACAAATCTTCATGGATATCCACTTCACTGGCAGATTCATTACTAGACAAATTAACATCCAGCAGTCTTGCTGTGTGGAATAATCAATTTTCTTCCTCATGAAATTGTTCAGCATCCACAAACTTAGAGCTTTATAGCTGCTGGAGCTGGATCAATTAGTCAATGGTGTGCAAGTTGCAAAATGCTTGCTCATTCTTCTATCTACTGTCATGCCCCAATTTATTTTAACACCTAAAGTGTTAAACAGTAAGGAGACAAAGTGCCCCTGCTATCTCCAGCAGAGATAGACTACACTGGATCCGATACTTAACACTTGCCTGAGCGGACTGTTTTCTGAATCTAACACCAAGCACCTGGTTATCTCAGTTAGAATAAAAGTGTGCCACAGGAAAATTCATGCACACAATTAATTGTGTGATTACCTTCACCCAGGGAAGAGCTGGAACACAGCCTGCCTGTGAAGGAGCATTGTGTTGAACAAGCTATGGCAAAACTGGGAAGCAAGGGGGAAAAAACACACAGAGTCTCTGATTCAGGAAAGCACTTAAGCACATGCTTAATATCCAGTGGGGATTTAGGCCCATGCTTAAGTGATGTCCTGAGTAAGGAGGCTTTCCAGAATTGAGGCTAAACAGAACAAGAAGACCTAACTGACAGCCACCACAGTGTCATCTCTGGCAAAGAGCAAGTACCATGAAGCAACTGGTAAGGAGATGTGCTGCTCATGCATGACTAGATATGGTTAACCTGCAGTCCCAAAAATGATCTTGGTGAGGAACTGTGGATTGACTACTAGGAAAAGAGCCACTTCCTATGACATAGGAAATGACACACAGGAAACAGACGGTGCGAAATGTCTTTGCTAAAGAAGTATCTGGTACACGTAGACAGGTGACTTTAGAAAGAACAATAGAAGAAGTCTGACACAGGGCAGAGGCATGAACCACCACAGGCATTCATATGTGACTGAAGCAGTGCTCTGTGTACAGTTGCAAAGCAAAATGGAAGTGCACAAAGGAAAGAATACACATACAAGGCCACATCATATTTTCTCTGGATGTCTCCTAGGCAGTAGCGGCGCATGGACACTTGCTAACAGGTGGTGCTATCTGTTTATCAATTTTACTTTCATTATAGTTCTCAGTGTATTATGCCTCTCACAAACAGAGAAAGCACAAATCCAGAACACCCCTGAATGTTTGGTAGAGATTGAATTCAAATTCCTGGTTCCAAATCCATCCCTATGCTTTTGCTGTGGGTCAGCTCCAAAAGCAGACAGAGCCTAAACTTAATACGGATGAAAATGTCAGCTCCTCAGTTCGCCTCTGCTTTGAAGATAAAAAGAAATGAACTTTGATGTAAGCATATACTAAATGTTTTGACTTTCAGGGCATGGCTACGCTTGCAGATGTAGAGCGCTTTGAGTTAAACCAGCCTTCATGGAGCGCAATAGGGAAAGTGCTGCAATCTGTCCACACTGACACCTGCAAGTGCACTGGTGTGGCCACTTTAGCAGCTCTTGCAACAGCCACAGAGAGCAGTGCATTGTGGTAGCTATCCGAGCATGTAAGTGGCTGCAACATGATTTTCAAATGGGGGAGGGGTGGAGTGTGACAGGGAGTATGTTGTGTGTATGTAGGGGGGAGAAAGTGGGTTTTGGGGGGCTGAGAGCATGTCAGCATGCTGTCTTGTAAATTCAGACAGCAGCAGACTGCCCCTCCCCCTGCCTCTCTCTCTCTCTCTCTCTCTCTCTCACACACACACACAGCATTCCACACTAATGGTTGCTTTATCTCAGAGCAGATAAGCAGCCGGCTGTCAGAAACGGAGCTTTCAAAGAGCATACCTGCATTCCTGCAGCGATTCCAAAACAATGACAAGAGTGGCCACTTAACTTAAGGCGATTATGGGACATTTCCGGAGGCTGATCAGAGAGTAGTAATGCAACACCTTGTTCACACTGGCGCCCAGGCGTTTCAGCTAAGACACACCAAGTGTTAATCTTCTAGCTAAGGTGGAGTACTAGGAGTGCTCTAGCCGTGGAGTGAGAGCATTCTACGTGCCTTGCCAGTGTGGAAGGGTAGTGAGCTAGGGCGCCCGGGGCTGCTTTAATGCACTCTAACTCGCAAGTGTAGCCTCATATTTCATATTTATACACATTCTTCACCTTTACTGCTTTCAAACTAGAAATAGAAATAAACCATTCTAGGGGGAAAAGTCATTTCAATTACTGTGGGGAATAGCATGGTGATAACATAGACAAGATTTATGCTAAAATTCCAAAGTTGCCAATACTGATGATTGTATCATAAGTCTCACCATTTTTGGCTTTAAAACTCCAACACTGCTAGATTAATTTGATTGGGAGTATCTTAGACTTTTAGAGGGTCTTAAATTCAGAAATATGTTCAATTTGTCTGTAAACTTGTTTTTAAGCTGAACTTAATAAAGTTTAGAACTAGAGCAGGGTGAAGTTTTTCATCCAAAACTTTTTATTTATTTTTTTGGGGCAAAAAATAAATAAATGCAGATTTGGCAAATCCAAAATGTTTTATGAATGTGTGTCAGTCTCCTGAATTGTTCAGATAGAAAAAAACTGACTAAAATTAAGAAAAAAAATAATAAAAAAAACCTTTAGTTCTGATATTTTCAACATGAAACTTTTTAATTTCAGTTCAAATGACTTTTCCTTCCAAAGTTTCCTTCAAATTTATTTCTTGAAAAATGCTCAAAATCAAAATTACTTTATTAAAAATGAAACTTTTTTTAAAAAAATTACCAGCAGGCAAAAAAAAAAAAAAGCCTGCTGTCCACAATCTGTACTTAACATAAAGTTTGTCTAGAACTGACTGACATACACTAAGCTGGACCCATCCCAGTGCAAGTTTCATGAAAGAATACATTTACTAAAATCACTGCAACAATTTAAGACAAAACCTTCATTCTAGAATGGATGTAAGCCACCTTAAAACAAGAAGTTGGTTTCAGAGGACCAATGCAAGTGTTCTCACTTATATATCTTTCTCCTGCAGCACTCAAATCACATTTTGTCTGTGTTTTGTAAAGTGCTGTGTACACACACAAAAATAACCTATATTTACATATTAAATATACATACAACCAGAAAAGCTGATCATGTGGAGCCCATCACCTTTACTGACTCCCTATTCTCTAACTAGCCACCAAAATATGACCCTGAACATTCACCTATAAAGCTGTGGCATAGGTAGGAATGGAAATTTATGGTTAATGGGCAATGACCAAAGGTCTTGTGTCACAGCAAATCTTTTATATTATATTACACAGTATATTTGAGTGCTAGGGGGTAGGACTGTAGGAGAACAGGTGGGTGCAGAGTAGGGATTTGAGTGCAGCGAGCCTGAGGGTTGGGCTAGCCTTTGGAAAGGGACAATCTATGCAGCCTCACAAGCAGGTACAGGTTCAGATGAGGTTAAGAGGCCAGTCATTGCCCGTGCGGGGGCCCAGCTCTCACTGAAGTTTACAAGATCCAGGAGAAGTTTATGGCACTGGGTGCAAGCAACAGCAGGGCTGGCCAGGCTGATCATCTCCACTTCACTCTCTGCTGGCCATGGCATTCCACAGACAGGCCAAGAGCCATCTGCACTTTAGCCAGGAGTTCCCGGTGCACAACCACACAGACATCAGTTTCTGCATTCATATAGGCTCAGGTTTGGGTGGGCCTGCACACTAATTGGATAGGCTGTGGACCACCCATGGCTATGTCCTTCTTTAAAGATATATGTGCTTGAGTTTAGGCTTTTTGATGGCTTTTTAAAGAGAGACAAGAAATTTTAGATATATTGAGCATCCAAATACCTTTTATATGACATATGTCTCTATATATAATATTAGAACTGTGGATGCGAAAAGGATTACATAAAAAGATGAGCAAAATCTATTTCAACAGCCGAAAGGTGGAACTTCTGGTTCAGCGGGTCACTGGGTTCTACCTCTTGCTCCATAACATTCAAACATTGAAAAGGGAATAATAAGAGACAGACGATTTACAACAAGTAGTGTACCTGCTTATCACTGTGTTTCAAGACATAGTATGAAAGACATAAAATAATTCAGATATAAATAGGCAGCAAGATTATTACGCTTGGAAACTGAATGATCTCCTTTCTGCTCTACACATCATTAAGCTCCAACCAATATATACAGATTTCCAATGACTGATGTCTAAATCATCAGCATCTTCTTGGGTTATTAGGTGCATAAATGCTTTGAGTGGTAGATTCAGCTTCCACATCTTACCCCTCTCAAGGATTCACTCAACTAATTTTTTCAACTTTGTGAGTGGTACCTGTACCTAGGGCAGCAGAGGCACCACAAACACTGATTAGGGGCAGTATGTCTTGGAAGGCAGCATTGATTATAAAGATTTGAGTTTATATGATTGTTTATATTTATAATGTTAATATTGATTTAACATTTGTGAAATATGTTTTTATTCCAGCCTGACCCATTGATCATGTGTAATATTTTCAAAAGTACCTATGTCCTAGGGAAATTTTTACTCCACATCTTGTTTCGTTGTTTGTTCGTATTGTGGTATTAGGAGTATAAAAATGAACGAGGCAAATTCATGTCTTAAAATCCAAGGATTCTTCAACAAAGCACTCACTCCCCAGCCAACTTTGTCACACAAAACACCTCTTTTATCTTCCTCTTTCCATTCCACACAGCCTCTCTCACATCTCACCCACCTGCAACCCAGGTAGAGGTAGAATGGAAATTCACTGCAATTTAAATTATCGCTTACTTGAAAATTGGGAAAGGTGATTTTCCCTTCAAGCCTAGAGGTGAGAGAGGAGACTATCCCTGCACTGAGAAGAGTAAATTCACATTCTCATAATTTTCTGACATTTTCATATTTTAATTCAGATAATCTGTATTAAACAATTTGCTTTTTTGGATCATTTTGTTTCCCTCCTCCCATCCTCTCCTTCCCCATTTACCATGTATTGGAAACTAGAGCTGCACAGAGGACAGACATTCCATTTTGTGAAGCATTTCAAAATTTTCAAATTTGTTTTTGTTCCAACTCAGAAAAAATCCAAACATTTCTAAGTTGATCATGAAGGAAGATTTTAAAACATTTTTCATTTCATGTCAATCAGAAGATTTTATTTTCAAAAAGTCAAAATATTTTGATTTCAACTCTATGTTGTACTATAGAACACATTTTAAAAATATATTATGAAGAGCTTTGAACATTGAAGCATTGAAACATTTCATTTAGAAACTGGCAAAACTGGATGTTTCAGCTATATTGGAACTTTCCCCTCCCCTAGTTTTCTTTGAAAAAGAAAATTCTGGCAAAGTCAACATGAGTTTGATGGAACCCTATATTCTAAAAGAACACGGTTCTGTCAAAATCTCTTCAGCAAACTCTATTAGCAACATTCCCCCTTGTGTTGCATAAAACCCACTTTAAATTAATTGTCCTAGTCTGCTAAATTTTACAACTAAATTAAAGTATTACCATGACCTTGTTGCATAAATTGAGCTTTTCTACATTTTCTCGGTTAATAATGGCATTGGTTGTTGCAAAGAAAACAAAGAATCCTCAACAGGTCTTGCCAGATGATCAGAATGAGAAATTCTGCTCAGATATTTGGGTTCTAAACTTAGTCACCCTTTTAATATATATATATATATATTATTGATGTGAGATGTGAGAGAGGCTGTGTGGAATGGAAAGAGGAAGATAAAAGGGGTTGTCAAGGTTCCTTCCCCACTCTGAACTCTAGGGTACAGATGAGGGGACCTGCATGAAAAACCCCCTAAGCTTATTTTTACCAGCTTCGATTAAAATTTACCCAAGGTACAAACTATTTTACCTTTTTTCCCTGGACTTTATTGCTGCCACAACCAAGCATCTAACAAAATATAACCGGGAAAGAGCCCGCTTGGAAATGTCTTTCCCCACAAAATCCTCCCAAGCCCTACACCCCCTTTCCTGGGGAAGGCTTGATAAAAATCCTCACCAATTTGCATAGGTGAACACAGACCCAGACCCTTGGATCTTAAGAACAAGGAAAAAAGCAATCAGGTTCTTAAAAGAAGAATTTTAATTGAAGAAAAAGTAAAAGAATCACCTCTGTAAAATCAGGATGGTAAATACCTTACAGGGTAATCAGATTCAAAACATAGAGAAAACCTCTAGGCAAAATGTTAAGTTACAAAAAGACACAAAAACAGGAATATACATTCCATTCAGCACAACTTATTTTATCAGCCATTTAAACAAAACAGAATCTAACGCATATCTAACTAGATTGCTTATTAACCCTTTACAGGAGTTCTGACCTACATTCCTGCTCTCGTCCCGGCAAAATCAACACACAGACAGAGAGAATCCTTTGTTTTCTCCCCCTCCAGCTTTGAAAGTATCTTGTCTCCTTGTTGGTCATTTTGGTCAGGTGCCAGTGAGGTTATCATTAGCTTCTTAACCCTTTACAGGTGAAAGGGTTTTTTTCCTCTGGCCAGGAGAGATTTAAAGGTGATTAGCCTTCCCTTTATATTTATGACAGGGGTGTTCTGTGTGACAAAGTTGGCTGGGGAGTGAGTGCTTTGTTGAAGAATCCTTGGATTTTAAGACATGAATTAGCCTCATTCATTTTTATACTCCTAATACCGCAATACAAACAAACAACGAAACAAGATGTGGAGTAAAAATTTCCCTAGGACATAGGTACTCTTGAAAAACAATATATATTTATTTGGCCCAATCTAAATCACACTGAAGTCAATGGAAAGACCTTGTTAACTTAGTGGTTTTGGAATATGAACTAAAATATCACATCTACAGCAGGAAATATATATATATCCTGCTGTAGATGTGGTATTTTAGTTCATATTCCAAAACCACTAAGTTAACAAGGTCTTTCCATTGACTTCAGTGTGATTTAGATTGGGCCAAATATATCAACTTTAAAGCTTTTTCAGTTCATCAGTAAGCAGAATTGTTTTATAAAGGTACTAACAGGTGGGCCAAGATGACCTAGCTACCACAGAAGTAGTAGAAGCCAGATATGTAGAAGTTCTTAAAAAGACAGATCAGTATTTATTTTGCATGTTTGTACCTTCACTTGCTTTCATTGCCTTTCCCAAAGATTTCCCCATCTTCAGTCTGCCCCATGTGTGATTGAAGCTGTTTTTCTTTCTTTCTGTAAATCCAAGATCTCCATAAGGAAACAGGCCCTCGCCTGTGTGCCCCAGTTCCCAAATGCAATATTTCCTGCAGTACACAGTCTTTCAAGCAGGAGAACCTCTTCAGACTTTTACTTGCGTGCCCAACTGGTTTTCCCAAGATCTTTCAGAAAGTATTTTCTACCCTGGTGCTAGTCTCAGCATTCCCTTAGCAGCACACACTTCTGTATTATAACCTCTTCTCCTGCCATCCCTTAAATGAGCCAGCCAGATCTTTATTATGTAGGACCCCAGTCCAGCAAGCTTTGCTAAGGATAAGTAATTAACTGGAGCCAACTAGACCACACCCTATTTCTATTTCCTGAGGTAGTCAATCTTCCTATATCTGCTCTTATTAAGTCTAGGTTCTTTGAGGGCTTGATATTTTTTCCACTGACAGTTATCTAGGTCAAATTCATTCCAGGGCTAACTTTACTAATTGAATATGGTTACAGAATAAAGCTGCTCCATTGCTGCAGCACTTAGAGCTTCTCAGTTATAAATAGTTGGTGCCAGTGATTTAAACTATCAATGAATGTTCCTGGATAGGGCACATATATAATTGAGTTTCCTGTTACAGCTCTAATTGTTAAAGCAACACATAACACCACATAAAGAATGATCAGAATTAAAAACAAGCACTGTATTTTAAAGGAGTTTTATTGTTTCAGAAAGCCAGTGTGGCATGAACAGCACTAGGTTCTGGAAATAATTGCACTGGTCTGGGTTAATTCTTTTGTGAGTTGCTGCTTCTCAGTCTAACTTGTATTATTTTATTTTATTTTTTTTTGCCTTGGCTACATTGACAAAGATATTTCAAATTCGGAGCCTGAAGAGACAATCCTAAATTTATAATAAGTACGTAAATATGTGCCCTCATGTTCAAAATAATTGAGTACCCTTCAGGTCCCACTGCAGTCAATGGGAACTCTTGGGTTGCTGCATATTTGAAAATTTCAATGTGAGCTGTTGGGTGCTCAGCCCTTGAAAAATCGTGCCTAAATATCTTTTTTAAGAGCCTAACTTTAAACTCCTATTTTTGAAAATAATCATTTTATTTTAGGATTCCAGTAAAGCACATTTCTACTTTTGTGTAATTATTTTCTCTGATCAGGAAAAAGTATCTCTTGGAATATATAAAAGCATCTGTATGGATAGAGTGATGGGTAAGTCTGTTGGAGTGGAATTGGAGAGCAGGACATTCGCTTTCAGGGAAGAGTTTTGCTCTTCCTGCTGAAAGTTTGTGCAGGTATAGCAGCTCTCCAGAGACGGCAGGAACAGAATGACCTGTACCTGTTTGCACTCCTTTAACAATTCTCTTTATTTATATTATCTTTTTAGGAGGTGTGATGTTTTACTTAAACAGGTCTAAAATGCACAGTAGTAATATCAGGTTTCAGAGTAGCAGCCGTGTTAGTCTGTATTCGCAAAAAGAAAAGGAGTATTTGTGGCACCTTAGAGACTAACAAATGTATTTGAGCATAAGCTTTCATGAGCTACAGCTCACTTCATTGGATGCATTATCATGTCTTTAGTGCTAATAGAGTGATTAGGTATTTTCTTTGGGCCTTTAGACATATTTTCCTCATGAACCCTCAAATTCTAATTCTGAAAATGGATATGGATCTCTGAAAAGAATTCTTTCCTTAGCTGGACTTTAAATTTTGTTTTAATTCTCTGCTTACAAAAACAATAGTTATCCCTTGAGAAAATGGCATTATAAAGCAGTTAATCGTGTTTGTGGCAAAAGGAATGCAAATCCTTTATAATTATCTGAAGACTGTCATCTAATTGAGCATAAAGATTAAAAAGATTGAGCTACATAAAATATGCCATATACTTTTTATTACTACAGTCATTAGTGTTCCAAGCTTAATGTATGCTTTGTTACCTAGAAATTCATTTCATTTGCATGTTAACTGGGTTTTGTGCAAGCATATCCTTTCCCTTCTCTTCCTAAGATACTGTGTGGAGGCACTATAGCAAAATACCAAATGAAGAGATTTAAGTCAAAGTCACCCACTTAAAAAAGAGTTAAAATTCATCACTTCCTGCTAGATAAAAATATATGCAGACACATCAAGATGACCAAATGGCATGATCCTGACACAATTAATTGCTTTATCTACTCTAAAGTGAGTTCTAATAGGTGACAGGCAATTTTTTTTTCATTTATTGTATTGATTTAAATTTGGTCTCCAAAGGTATCCACCAAAGAAAAGCAACATCTCATTTTCACTTGTATTCTAGTGCAGAGAGGATACAGTGATCATAAGTAGTCCACATTTTTCTTTATAAAAAAAACTCTTAAGTAAGTCATCAAATGCACTCATTAATACATGCTTTGTAAAATACGGACATAAATTAATCTTATATTTTCCCAGAGTCAGCATGCACTTTGTTTCTACTACAGGGGAAATCAGCTGAAAAAAATGAAAATTTCAAAGGCCTTTTATCTCCTGTGCTCTGACCCACTACACAATCTCTTCTGTAGCTTTTAAATCCAATCAATACTTACTCCTATATAAAAAGAAAAGGAGTACTTGTGGCATCTTAGAGACTAACAAATTTATTTGAGCATAAGCTTTCGTGAATTACAGCTCACTTCATCTCCTATATAGTGTCTCAATTTATGATAGGCACTCCTGATAACATTATTAATGTGAGATACACAAGTAATCTGTGAATTAGCATTTCATAGCTCTGAATATAAATCATGCAGTTATGAAAGGCAGCTTGCCCTGTATATAATTATTTCTATCTTTAATGAATTTGAAGAGAATGTACACTATTAAATAAAACAACACATTTGCTTATGAAAAGAAGTTTATATAACCCTAAAATTATCTCCTCAATTCCAAACAGGCAACTTCTCTAATATAATAAACCAGCCTTCATGATTGCATTGCTTTGCAATAGTACATATAATTGCACTGGTTAGATAGTTTATCAATCTTGGATTTTCCATACTAACAGTTTAAATGTAATGTTTGCTTTCTTATGTCTAAATCTTTTTTCATGATAGAGAGGCATTAAGGACGGCATTTTAGGTCAATTATTGATCTTCTTTGTTGGTTAAAATTACTGGGACTTCAACTCTGTGCCATATATAGTCATCCAAGATACTATCCTATAGTTCTCTGCCTATTACATCTTATTACTTAATATTTACCAAAACAGCTACTCATCCAACAGCATGCAACATGAAGAAATGTACAAAGCATGGTTTCACTTTTTTCTCCTTCCGCCCATATTGAACAAACACCAAAAAAGTGTACTTGTTTTTTCAAGTTTCCTTTTAACAAAGTTTTGATGGCTTTTTTTCACTTTTCTTTTGTACTTTGTTGTCTTTCTGCACATTAACACACTAATTGGAAAGGTATCAAGTGAAAATGTGTGTTTGGAGGAATAACTTGAAAGTGTCAGATATAGCAGTCTCTCCCCTCTTCACAACTGTGGTATCATGCTGTGTGTTAATTCTGGTTGTAATTTTTCTTCTAGTTAATCTAGGTTACAGTAACAATTTTTTTTATACATAACAGCAAATGGAAACAAGATTTTGTCTGTTCCCCCAGCCACACTGAAGATCATTTCATATATATTGATCATAAACACATTTTCAAAGCTTAAGATTTTAACAAATCCTGAATTTCAGGGGATAGGGATAGGAGGGGGATCACGTCTGACTTTTTTATTTTTTTATATATTTTCTAGACTGCTTTCAAAACACAAGTTGTTGGTCTTCTATATGAAATCAGATCTTAAAAACAGTTTCTTTCTACCACCAGATAAAGACAGTAAAACTACATCTTTTGCAAAAACAATACACACACGTCATGACTGGTTTGCCAGTTTACTGAGCATAGTTGTTACCATCTCCATAATTGGCTTGGGAGGATATCATACATAGCCTGTATTCTCTTATTTTAAGGGGAAAGAAAAGCTGAGCATGGACAGTCCCACTTTAAAAAGGTACATGTGTAGTTCTGATGCCTCTGAAAAGTACTGAGAGGAAGGATGATCTAGGGCTTAGGGAACTAACTGAGCTCTTGAAAGAACCACATTCAATTCCCCACTCTACCACAGATTTCCTGTGTGAACTTGGCAAGTCACTTAATCTCTGTAGGCCTCAGTTCCTCATCTGTAAAGTGTGGATAATAAAGTGAGAGATATTATGAGGCTAAATACATAAAAGATTGTGCAGCACTCAGATTTTATAAGGATCATCTGAAGAGGAAGTAGCATCTTTCTCATCCCTGTCTTATTATTTGAAGTGAGGGGCCACCTAGAATCTTCAGCCCCATCATGCTTGTGTTTAACCCAATTGATAATCTATTGCTCAAACAACTTACAGTCTCAGCAGAAGACAAGGTTGATTCCAGAGAGTGACAGGAGACAGGAACAGCAAGATGATTCCAGTGAGAGTGACAACTCAACCAGCAGTCAGAGCATAGCAGATGCCCAACTACTGTTGAGTGTTTTCTTGGTGAGTTTTAAGGATAGATTTAAAGAAAGATAATGTGGTGGCTTTGTAGTCTTTATAGAGATCCCTTTCCACCCATAAAGATGGGAGAAAGCATGAAGGAGCTGGCTGGAAAATTTTAAATCGTTACTGAAGGTTGGTGTCATTAGTGAAGAAGAGGTAGGGTTGGATGTCTTGATACTATACAAGAAGTTATATAAGAAAGAGGGAGACAGTGCTGGGATGAAAAGAGGGTGTAATACAGTCCAGGCAATGAACCATACTGAACTGCAGCCAGGACAGATATATTTGAAGTAAGTTACTCATCAAAAGTTTTAATTATTTTAAACAATTCTTATTACAAAAAATCAAATCAAATTAATCCAAAAACAACAAGAAAACAAATTAAAAAACCCTCAAACAATATCTTGATTAAATTAGACTCATGACATTCTTACAACTGTGTGTTTTTTACTTTTTCTCCCCCTTCAGCAGATGGGGTTAAAGAACCTAGCCTGAGTTGTAATATAAAATGCCATTGGTCATTTCAGTTTTCAAACTCCTGACTAGCTTCTACATCAAATTTTTATGGGAAAAACAATTTAATTTTTGCAGCTATGATGGGAAATGCCATCAATGAATTGCCCAGTTCCTAAGAGGTCTGAGTCAATGTAGTGCCACTGAAGTCAAAAGTTGAGACTGGGCTGGATCTTGAGATGCCAATATTTGTAATCCTAAAAGGAAAGAATTTATGCACTGTAGTCAGATTGTAGCCAGCCTTTTCACAGGTGATCTTCCCCTTCCTTGCACTCCCCGCATTCAAGAACTGAACACAGTTCAAGAGGCTTTCACATTTAGCATTACTTTATGTCTGCATAGACCTAGAATTCAAATGGCAATATGAACTATTACCTATAGTAGACACATGTATAGTGTTTCATTATCTTAATTAACATTACAGTAGTAACTTGTTTGGTGTCAAACCTACTTTACAAGAAATTGATCGGAACTTGTTACAAAACAAAAATCTCTTCACATTCTTTGATACTCTTTAAACTTGTTTTAACAGTCCACAACACAGTAACACAAAGTCAGTTAAACTACTGTTCTCCAGCAGGCCAGAGTAGCTGTATAAATCTTACATTCCTAGTCTCCTTATTTTAACAGTAGCGGTAAGGCCTCAGTACGTATGGATGAGCTGTGTTTGTGTTTTATTGATCAAACCATTGTTTATTTGACTGCTATCAAGTGTTCTCATAAGACTCTACTGGGTTTCAACTCCTTTTATTTACTGCCTTTTCCAGTATAGGTATATTTCATTGATTTGTAGTAATATAAGCATGGTTGATTGCAAATGTCATCCTTCCTTTATAACTTTACCATTAATACAAAATAAATCAATATGAATGCAACCCTGTTCCCCCAACAGGATTGCCCTTAAAGTAAGCCCTGTTGTTAAAGTTTACAATATCCTGCCCAAAGCTGTATTAACTTTTTTCATCTTCCCTTTTAAACATAACTATTTCATCAAAATAGTTTCAGTCTAGTTCCCTATTTTTACACCTAACTACTATATCTTAATATTAGGTATCTATATTTCAATTCATTGTTTCAAAGTAGGGTAGAGAAAATGGAAAAGGGAAGTTTCCTTTCCGCTACAGCAAGTAGGTGGTTAACAGGTTTCCTGACTTGTCTATTCTGCGTTACATTACATACTCTTCTGAAAGGGAAAAGAAACTGAGTTTCTTCAGTGTTTGGAAAAGAATGAAGAAACTGTGCTGTTGGATTTTGAGACTCTACCCTTGCAGGCCTTTCTCTTTTCTTTTCTGAAAAGTCTTGATACCTGGGCAATTCTTCATAATAATTCATAAATCAGGGCCTTTAGTCACTAGAACTGACAGCCACATGAAACTGAGATGATCAGGCTGGACTTTCATTGCTATAGTTGGCAGCAGTGTGCATGATTACAGCAGCATGCAGCCTATCACCACTGAGTTTCAGAAAACAGGTTCTCCTGAAAGCTCATACCATAAGCTTCCATAGTTTGAGAAAACATGCTGAATATGGCTTTATGTTTCAAAAGCTATGTTCAGAAGCCTGTACTTCTTAACAAGACTTAAAAGTGAACAATACAGCCAGTTAAATGAATACAGCTTTCTGAAATTCAGAGAAAAAAGGACTCTTAAAAAAATCCTAAACATTTGTATTTAAAAAAAAAAATCTGAATTTAAGTACTATACATCTCTAATTAGAACATTTGCTTCTGGAACAGAATTAAATAGGTCACAATAGCCAGGTAGCTTACTTTTAGCCTTATTATTGAAGAGATAATATATGCAAATTGCTCATCACTATCAACTTTAAAATACAAACATCTTCCCCATATATTGTGTCATTTTGCTAATTTATATTTAATATATGAAATATTGAATCCTCTGCATATATAGTTATGGTTAATAATAATTCTGCTGACAATTGCTTATAGCCACATAATACTGTTTGAAACTTTACTAATAACTTTGCTTCTTATTGGAAATTCACTTTTTATATGTGTTTTTATTTATAGTATATCATTTTAAAGCATTAAATTCAAGCAATAAACAAACATTGACAGTAGATTTATCAAAAGTCACTGTAAAGAATGATTTCCTAGTGTTAGATTAAATAACGGATGTGTCAGAAAACAGACACCATATTGTGAACCAATAGACAATTTCAATCATTTTAACAATGCAAGCTATAGGACAGGAGATTTAATACAATGGACTGGGACAGTCTACATTGCAACTGAAAGCAAGCCAAAGACCATGTTTACTCGCTAACATAATAAAATCTATTAAGAAAAAAAGGCATCCCTTTTCTGGAATAAAATACCAGAACAGAATAACAGGTTTCAGAGTGGCAGCCGTGTTAGTCTGTATTCGCAAAAAGAAAAGGAGTACTTGTGGCACCTTAGAGACTAACAAATTTATTAGAGCATAAGCTTTGAACAGAATAGTTTTAAAATTATGACTGTTGTTTGCTTTCCTGTTTTGAGATCTCATTAAGTTTTATGGTTCCCTGGCTGCTCTTAGTTTCCTTCAACATGCCGACATTCAAAGTTCTACTCAATATATCAAGGAAATAATTCTCATGCTTGTGTACACATATGTACATGTGCAAAGGAGCTAATCTGTGCATTTTGCACATAATGACCCCTTACTGGGCCCTATGCACAATTTCAGCTCTGCATTAGTCCTCTTTAGGGGGTTGAGAGCATAGTGGCTTCTGCAAACAATGCATGTTGTAGTCGGAACTCCATACCATTCCCAAATAGGCTGGTGTGGAAGGCACTGTAGCATCTATTTCTCTGTTCAAGTTCTTATAATGGCATTATAGTATATGAGGCCCTGCCAAGAGATGATTATTGGAATCACAGTAGGCCAGCAGGCTAATTCTCCCTCCTTTTTTATTCTGAGAAAATCAGAATTATATTTTAAAAGCAATGAAAGAGAGAGAGAGAGAGAGAAACTATTTCCTACTTCTTACCCGTTTTTCCTCCTTCACCTCTTTAGCCTCTTTTTCCTTCTTTTCTCCTCTTATTTGTCTTTTATTGCTTAAGTTGTGCATGCATGGGAGTGCCATGTCAGAGAAGCAGTTTCATGCTTTGCTCTGCAGAAAGTGAGATCTGTGTTCATTATTATTTTCTCTTGTAATGAATACCACAGAGCTAGATTTTGTGCTGCAAAAGCACCCTCTCCCACATTTATGAGCATGACTCTCAATATTGACATGTTCATCATTCCTGAAGAAACTAAAGAACTTCAGTTTTAGCTAGTACTTCATGGGAAGCTAATGTAGTGACCAGAAAAATGGAGCAATGCACTCTCAATTACTAGTGTTCCTGAGGAGGCTGGCTGCTTCATTTGACAACTTTAGCTTTTTTAATGTAGGAGTGCTCATCCTTATCTGTAATGAAGGGCGGAGGAAAGGCTACCATATTCATGATGATAATCAATTTTTTTCAGGTTGTGTCTCCTGTGGTGGGTCCCCCACAGGGTGCCACCTGGAACTGAGGTACAGCTGAGTCCTTTGTCTTACCAAAAGTTCCCTCTTGCACTGTGTCATTGTGACAAGCTGATAGGCGCTGACTTCATGGGAACTCCGGGGCTGGAGCACCCACAGGGGGAAATTAGCAGGTGTTCTGCACCCACTAGCAGCCAAGCTCCCCCCTCCTCACCTCCTTCTCCCTGCCCCGAGGAGCGTGCCACATCCCTGCTCCTCCCCCTCCCTCCCAGTGCTTCCTGCCCCCCACTGCCTACCAGCTGTTTGGTGGCAGTTAGGACTTTCTGGGAGGGAGGAGGAGGAGTGGGGACATGTCATGATCAGAAGAAGAGACGGAGAAGAGACAGGGCAGAGGCAGGGACCTGGGGGAAGGGGGTGGAATGGGGGCAGGGCTGGGGTGGGAAAAAACAGAGTGGGGCAGGGACTTTGGGGCAGGGGGTGGAATGGGGGTGGAGCGAGGAAAGTGCAGGGGCGGTAAGAGGTGGGGTGGGGGAGCAGGGGCGGGGGTGGGACAGGGCCAGGGGCAGGGGCAGGGGCAGGGGGGTTGAGCACCCACTGGGCAGAGGGGAAGTCAGCGCCTATGAACAAGCTGCAAAGCCCTCCAAACTTGCATTCACACCAACCTCCAAAGGCAGGGACCACATCCAGCTGTGTTCATGAACCCACAACAGAGAATCTACAGGTAAAATACTCCCAGCTCCCCAGCCTAAGACCCCAGACCTGACCTGTACCATCCTGACCTGGTCAAAATCCAACCAGTATGAATTTATTACCCAATCCACCACTTCTACAAAGGAAAGTGGATGTGCACCAACTCTTGTTCATGAGCTGAGATTTATCCACTTTGCACTTCAAACAACACACAGTATTTTGGGTAAAATATAAAATAGATTATTAACTACAGAAAGATAGCTTTTGGGTGATTTTAAGTGATGGCAAACAGATCAAAATAGATTACCTAGTAAATAAAACTTAGCCAAAGATACTAGAAAGATTGAATATGAATTAGCAGTTCCTTACCCTGGCTGATGATACAAGCACTCCACCAGATTTCCATTCACAGGCTAGAAATCCCTTTACCCTGGGAGCAGCACTTCCCCCCTCCCCAGTTCAGTCTTTTTCCTCCAGTACTTTAAGGTGTGTTGTTGTAGGGAGAGTGAGGTCCAGTCATGATGTCATTCCCCCCTTTTATATCTTCTTCCAAGTTTCTGGAAAGATCTTTTGCTGTGACCTGGGTCAAACAGTTCCCATTGTGTAGTGCTATCTCTGAGAGGTTTCTATTGTACACAGTTCCCGGGGTACTCCTTGTGCTTGTGTATATTTCCTCAATAATCCATTAACATGGTTTGGCCTTTTTATTATTGTACCTAAAAGGTTGCTTGTGGGTGTTCTCAACCTCACAACACGTTTCAATAGCACATACATAGCCAAACTTCATAACTTCACATACAATGATAGCACATACAATCCAATGATATATTAATGTCTAGCAGATCAAGACTTTTAGAATGATACCTCACAAGGCATACCTTGTCCAAAATATATCAAATTATATGACACTGGTGAATGGGGGGGGCTGCCAGGGTATCACATCTCCCTCTTGTGACTGACCTAAGTATCTATAAGAGCTTATAGTTTACTCATAGCTAAAGGACCCCTCTTTGGCAGGGACTTATGTTGAAAGAACTAAGTTTGGTCGCTACTGAAGACCTTGATGCCTGTACACATGCAGCCATGTTTCATATACAACTTCATGGAACAAATGGCCCAAATGGCCTGTAGGGAGGAGGCTGGCTGTGGAGGGGCTACCTTGAAATCCTACCGCCTGCCCTAGAACTCTTCCTCCCAAAGTGCTTAGGCTTAGATATCTTAGGTAGAGTTTAGTTTCTAATTGTATAATAGCATTTCAGAATAATTAACATTGTCCATTAACCAAACTTCCTTCAGTTCCATCATGTTGATCTCAGATGCTTGAGAGACTTTTTCCACTCTTGCAAAAAATTAATCATTTTTTCTTACAGAAAATTTGTCTGATAAGCATCAGTAATCTGTTGGATTTAATGATCTCCAGGACATGGTGATAAATTGTATTAATATGACTTAATTTGAGTTTTATTTTAAAAAAAGTTTGAAAGCACTTTCATCATGAATGTATTTCTGGCAGCAATGGTGGCAGTAGCTTATAGATTTCTCGTTTGGTATCTTTGCACAATTTAAATGTTTTGGAACAACATCTAGCTGCTACAGTAATAGGTGCTGAATAAATAAATGCAAAAAATACATTAAATTAAACTACTGACAGACTGAAATCCTAAACACATTGATAATGCGCTTTAGCTAGTCTCCTTATAAGAGCTACTATTAAATATATTTATATCCTTTCATTTTCTATAGGGGTAAAAAGTAAGCACTAAGCCACACATGTATATTTTAATAATAGATATAGATGATTCCATACAAATCATAGTAAAAAAAATCAGTTATTGGAGTGTCAGTCTCTGGGGGGAAAATTCATTGGACAGATCCAAGAAATAAATCCCTTGCATATTTATTTCCATGATTTTTAAATAGATTTATGATTTGTGAGAGCATTCAATAACTGGAAATTTTGCTGAATGCAGGGATGCCCTGATATAAGACAGGTAAGATGCTGCTAAAGAGGAAGCTTTGATTTTGCATTTAGATTACTTGGTTGTCTCATCAATCTTCCGCCACCATACTGGGAAATCTATAAATGTGTAGAAGAGTCTCAAGCCTTGGCCTTGAGAACCCTTTAAGGATCAGAAGTATGACTCTCCATATTTTTGCTTTCAAGACTTCAATATTATAGAGATAAGTAACCATAAATCAAATTGTACCACTCAATCACCGTAGCTTACACTCCTGAAAATATTGCCAAGACCACCTCTTTCAGATGGCATCCTATAAAGTGCTTAAGTTTTTCAATGAGATACTTCGTGCATTGTAGATCTATCCATACTCTTTGGTTAAAATTAAGCCATTCAGATATGTCAGTCTGCACCTTTTGAAGACACCACAACAGTGGTGGATCACATTTTCATAGATACACATGGTGCACAGAGAGTAGGAAGTGGCCCTCAATACCTTCACCGAGTAGTATGGAATGACCAGATGTCTGTATTAGTTCATCAGCATATAAACACCCAGTATAAAATGGCACATAAAACAAATATCAGTGTCTTAGAAGGTAATTAGGAAAAATAAAAACTTTAAGATGATTAAAAAGTTATTTAATAGCCTTCAATATCGAAAGTGTCAGTTACCTATTCTGTGCTAAGATTCACAAATGAAGTATCTAAGTATTCAGTGTGTCTAAGGGCAAGTTTGACCCTACGAGAATGTAAGCAGATATGTGAGCTCTACTTACATCAATAATTCCATTGACTTAAATGGTACTGTTTGCATTCTTAAAGCTAAGCATGTGCATAAGAATTTGCAGAATGAGGGGTTAAATTGTATTTTACAAAATATCTTTGTCACTTCAAAGAAAATTGTGTGTGTGTGTGTACCTAATATGGTATTTTTTGGGGGGGAGAGGGAAAATCACCTAAGTCACTTAAGAGCACAAGTTCCATTGATTTCAAATTGCAAACTTTCATGGAGTATAGTATAGCCAAGTTGAAACATTTCTGCTTTCTTGACATGTGGAAGTTCAATATAATAGAAGGTAATGTTGGGTGCAAATACAACACAGGCAACTTTCTTATCAGTTTGTGTCTGGGATTGTGTTGCTGTCATAGTTGGTGTTAATGAAGCCCTAGACTTGTGTTTTTCAGCATAGATGAGCATTTTAAGTGTGAAAATGCTTAGTAGAAAAAATCTTTATGCAGAAATCTCAAATTCTACATTTAGGAAGCTAAAGAAATGAGTACAAAACATCCACTTCAGCAATACAAGACAAGACAAGGGAAAGAAAGAACTAGCACTGTGTACATAAAATTCTGATTACATTATAAAGAACTGACTTTTCTTTTAAAATCATGTTTTAAATATAAAAACCTGGTGCACTTTATTTTAAATAATAATTTCTATTGACCCTGCTGTTCCAGCTTATTTTGTCCTTTCTAATATTTGTAGTAGATGGTAGAAAACATAATCTGAAACTTCAAACTTTCAGAGACATGGGATCAGATGCAAACTTCATGGCTGTGGCCTCTCTCTAATAAATATATATGTTACCATTGACTGTAAAATACGAAGGAGTTTACATGACATTTTTGTAGACTTTCCCTCTGCTCTATCAATGATTATTTTCCCTTATTTCCCATTAACCAAAATTTCTCACAAACATCTTCACACTCTCCTCTCTGTTTCTATTCTTTATACTCAAGAGGCGCTCCCTGTAAAGATCTGCAAAGCCACAACATTATCCAAATTCAAATTCACCTCTGCTATAATGCCTACAAAACACTAGACAATTGCTAAGCATTTGTGTCCTGATCTAAAGTTCATTCCATCAATTGATAGACTCCATTGGGATCCAGGTCAGACCCTGTGATGTGAACACTGCTTGTTAACACTTATCTCACTATTACTATGTGCTCTCCCCGTCTTCATGTGGCACTTATCTATAATTTCATCTCATAATTTGTAAGTTCCTTGAGGCAAAGGCTGTTCTTTTGTTATATATGCATACAATGCCTATCATAATGGTGCCCTGGTCCCTGACTGGGGCCTTTAAATGCTACCACAATACTAAGGAAAATAATGTATTACTTCTGGACCATAGTTGTGATAAGCTATTTATACAAGCTGTACAATAATAACCCAGGTGGTGAAAAAACAGGGGATTCTTACAGTTTATTTTCCAACCAGGTCTCCTTTCATGTATCAAAGTATAGTCTACCAAGTTAAACAACATTTTATATATAAGAAAAATTGTGCTTTTCACAATATTAAACAATATATAATTTACAATTTTTTTGTAGTTTTTCTTTGAGTTGTGTTGTCATAGATGGTGGCATCTTATCTTCTTTTGGGCCAAAAGAAATCTAATGAGGTTCAATAAGGATAAGTGCAGGGTCCTGCACTTAGGATGGAAGAATCCAATGCACCGCTACAGACTAGGGACCGAATGGCTCGGCAGCAGTTCTGCGGAAAAGGACCTAGGGGTGACAGTGGACGAGAAGCTGGATATGAGTCAGCAGTGTGCCCTTGTTGCCAAGAAGGCCAATGGCATTTTGGGATGTATAAGTAGGGGCATAGCGAGCAGATCGAGGGACGTGATCGTTCCCCTCTATTCGACACTGGTGAGGCCTCATCTGGAGTACTGTGTCCAGTTTTGGGCCCCACACTACAGGAAGGATGTGGATAAATTGGAAAGAGTACAACGAAGGGCAACGAAAATGATTAGGGGTCTAGAGCACATGACTTATGAGGAGAGGCTGAGGGAGCTGGGATTGTTTAGTCTGCAGAAGAGAAGAATGAGGGGGGATTTGATAGCTGCTTTCAACTACCTGAAAGGGGGTTTCAAAGAGGATGGCTCTAGACTGTTCTCAATGGTAGCAGATGACAGAACGAGGAGTAATGGTCTCAAGTTGCAATGGGGGAGGTTTAGATTGGATATTAGGAAAAACTTTTTCACTAAGAGGGTGGTGAAACACTGGAATGCGTTACCTAGGGAGGTGGTAGAATCTCCTTCCTTAGAGGTTTTTAAGGTCAGGCTTGACAAAGCCCTGGCTGGGATGATTTAACTGGGACTTGGTCCTGCTTTGAGCAGGGGGTTGGACTAGATGACCTTCTGGGGTCCCTTCCAACCCTGATATTCTATGATTCTATGATTCTATGATCTTCAACTCTGAAAATATCAGTAATATCAGTTACAGGAACCTCACTAATAGATTCACTTGACCATTTTGACCTCTTAGTCAATACCCAAACTCCTCCTGAGGAAATACAAGATACATGATCCCAAACATCAGTTTATGCATTTATAATGATGTTCATTTCCAGCAGGACTGATAATGGACTTGCCATTTAATTGTAGTTCCTTCCTTTGGATATATTAAAGTCATTGCCTTCAGATTACATCACAGAGAGAATATATATGAGAGAGTACATGAATAAAATTTGAAAGCAGTACGAACTGTGGATATACAAGCACTAAGACAAAAAAAACAATGTAACAAATATAGAAAAATAAATGAGGTGGCCATTTCTGCTCTTAATCCCAGGCACTTCTATTGATACACAAGGATTTGACAGAGTTGCACTTATTTAATGAGAAGAGTTATCATATTTGATGAGAATTCTGGTTTGTCTGGTTTGGTATCCTTCCTGTGGCAATGATTAGTACTTGTGTTTCAGAGGAAAGCAAACCCTCCCCAACATAGTGTATTTAGCCAATCATATTGCAAAACTTTCTGTGGGCTCTGTGTGTGTATATTCATAAGGGAAAGTCTGGGTAAAAGTCCTTTCCAAATCCCTGAAGGCAATTTGGCTATGATTTGAGGCATGACATTTGATTTTTCTTGATCTGACAAATCTTGAATCTTTTTTCTGACTGAGACACAGAAAGAAAATTTCAGTCTCAGATGTGAGCTACCTGCAATGTTGTAGCCATGTTGGTCGAGTATATTAGAAAGATCGGGAACAGTGGTTGGGGTTGAGGTAATATCTTTTGTTGGACCAAGAGACACAAGCTTTCAAACTTACACAGACCTCAAGAAGAGCTGTGTGTAAGCTCGAGAGCTTGTCTCTCTCTCACCAACAGAAGATGTCCAATAAAAGATATTACCTCACCCACCTTGTATCTCTTGTTAGCTACAGTCGCTCTCTGAGATACAACAACTTCACTTACATTTATTTTGGACATGGGCCTGAACCAAAATAGTGGATCTAAACTTTCCACAAAACTGGAATCTGGATCAAGATCTCAATTTTTAAATTAATTTCTATTTCTAAAATAAGCAGAATTAAAAATCTTGATTTAATACAAGCATCAGATTTTGAGAAGTTTGGCTCCTAAACCCGTTCTGACTTTGTGGCCCATCTTTAATTTATTTGTTGGCTACACAAAGATATTCCTTGCTGGCTATTTCATTCATTATGGGCTCAACTGTTAGGGGACTAAAGCATTTATGTAGAGGAGGGAGCCCCTGTTGTGGCCAGTAAAGCCTGGTCCAGTCATGACTTTAAGCCTATTACAGAAAGAGGCTAGTGGAGAGCAGGGACACTGTGCCCCATGTTAGCTGCAGGAACAAGTGGACAGAATTATGGCTGAAAAGGAACTAGCTGGGCAAGAGGAAGAAATATACTGTGCATATAAAGATACTCCTCCTTTCCCCTGTGTGGCAGGGCACCCCGCCTTCCAGCTTCATTGTTCTGACTCAGACTGCTCAAAGACCTTCCTTTTACCGATAACATACAGTAGGTTATCTACAGTGCTTCACCTCACCCCCTTTTACATATTCATGCAGCCATACTATTTACAGAGTCATTCAGCATAAATAACCCTTCTCCCAAGGGGTGGGGTTGGATGAGGCCTCTCCACAGAGACAACTACCAAGCCCCAATTTGACCTGGTAATCAGAAACTCCTTTCCTTAATTAGGTCTTCCTGGGAGGCCTAACTGGTTAAACATGATCAGTGTGGGTTCGGTTGCTGAATCCCAGCACTCTGACACACTGTGGAACAAGAAAAGAGCAGGGTGGGAAGTGTGTGTATTTAAACTACAATTCTTTCCTGATGTGCTTCCAGGGGCAATGTAGATACCAGATGCCCCCGGCACAAGGGTGAGCCTAGCACTGAATACAGAGAATCATATAACTGGAAGGGACCTCAAGAGGTCATCTAGTCAGTCCCCTGCACTTAAGGCAGGAGTAAGTATTATCTAGACCATCCCTGACAGCTATTTGTCCAACCTGCTCTTAAAAATCCCCAGTGATGGAGATTCCACAACCTCCCTAGGCAATTTATTCCAGTGCTTAACCACTCTGACAGTTAGGAAGTTTTTCCTAATGTCCAACCTAAACTGCCCTTCCTGCAGTTTAAGCCCATTTTTTCTTGTCCTAGCCTCACAGGTTAAGAACAATAATTTTTCTCCCTCCTCCTTATAACAACCTTTTATGAATTTGAAAACTGTTACCATGTCCCCTCTCAGTCTTCTCTTCTCCAGACTAAACAAACCCAGTATTTTTATTCTTCCCTCATAGGTCATGTTTTCTAGATCTTTAATCATTTTTGTTGCTCTTCTCTGGACTTTCTCCAGTTTGTCCACATCTTTCCTGAAATGTAGCACCCAGAACTGGACACAATACTCCAGTTGAGGCCTAATCAGTGCAGAGTAAAGTGGAAGAATTACTTGTCATGTCTTGCTTACAGTACTCCTGCTAATATATTCCAGAATGATGTTTGCTTTTTTTTGCAACAGTGTTACACTGTTGACTCATATTTAGCTATAACTCCCAGATCCCTTTCCACAGTATTCCTTCCTAGGCAGTCATTTTCCATTTTGTATGTGTGCAACTGATTGTTCCTTCCTAAGTGGAGTACTTTGCATTTGTCCTTATTGAATTTCATCCTATTTACTTCAGAGCATTTCTCCAGTTTGTCCAGATCATTTTGAATTTTAATCCTATTCTCCAAAGCACTTGAACCCCTCCCAGTTTGGTATCATCTGCAAACTATAAGTGTATTCTCTATGCATTATCTAAATCATTGATGAAGATATTGAACAAACCCAGGCCCAGAACCGATTCCTGCAGAACCCCACTCATTATGCCCTTCCAGCATGACTGTGAATCACTGATAGCTGCTCCCTGAGAATGATTTTAAAAATTAGTTATGCACCCATCTTATAGTACCTCTATCTAGGTTGTATTTCCCTAATTTGTTTATGAGAAGGTCCTACGAGACAGTATCAAAAGCCTTACTAAAGTCAAGATATACCACATCTACTGCTTCCCCCCATACATAAGGCCTGTTACCTTGTCAAAGAAAGCTATCAGGTTGTTGGACAGAATTTGCTCTTGACAAATCCATGCTGACTGTTATTTATCACCTTATTATCTTCAAGATGTCTACAAATTGATTGCTTAATAATTTGCTCCATTATCTTTCTGGGTACAGAACTTAAGCTGCCTGGTCTGTAATTCCCCGAGTTGTCCTTATTTCCCTTTTTATAGATGGGCACTATATTTTCCCTTTTCCAGTCTTCTGGAATGTCTCCCGTCTTCCATGACTTTTCAAAGATAATTGCTAATGGCCCAGATATCTCCGCAGTCAGCTCCTTCTAGGATGCATTAATCAGGCCCTGATGATTTGAAGACATCTAAACATGTCTGGAGAGTAACTGTGGAATACAGTAGTTGTCCTAACCAACACTTCTGTACTTGGGGTCATAAGATCACCATCACTTAAGTAGAATACCCCAGTGAAACTAGTGGTGTATACTAAAAACTGATGGCATGATTTGAGCCAGACTAGTGGTAGCAAAAGTGACCTATTGAGTTTTACTAGCATAAACAGGAAGAAAAGGTGCATTTAAATATTGCAAAGTTTGAGTATTTTAAATAGAAAACATTTTCTTTAAAAAAAATAAGCTTTCCTTTGTTAGATAAGTTGATTTACACCTGCATTTTTACTTTGAGTCACTTCAGCTGTCCATTTTCAGGGTTCTGCAGTAAGCTCTGGAAGAATTATACAGAGACAGAAGTCACCCGCTGCATTCCCAGGGGGGAAAAAATCATTTCAAGCAAATTAAAAGCAAGTCCTCTGACAGGTTCATTATAAACCTCTTTGTACTTTGGATTTATTAAACTGTCCTAATTTATACTTTGACAACCACAGAAAAAAGGAGGAAGAAAGACTAGAAGAGTTTTATTGCTGATCTACAATGAGTGACTGATATTTTTGTAAATGGATATTGATATACATAGTTTGGCCTTTAGCAGCAGAGGTTACATTGGTATCTTGATAAGAATTATTACTAAATTATTTACAATAAAGAAATAAATAAAAAGACCATGTTGCCATTTCCTTAGAGTACACTGACATGTGATCAAAAAACCAATGGGGAAAAGGCAGGGGAAAGAGGGGATGCATATTAGGGACTGAGACCAGATGTAGCATAGTTGCAAAGCAAATATTTCATATGACTATTAAGGGCTAGGATTTGACTATATGCCCATGCAAGGAAGTAAGAACTACCTTGCCCTCCTTACAGATTTACCTGGGCTACCCAACCAAGATATTGCATTCACATGCATAGGACTAGAACTGGTCAAAATGCAAAATTTCAGTTTTACAGGTAATTCCAATAATTTTTTAAAAATACATTAGTTCCAAATTGGAACAAAGTCAACATTTTAAAGTTTCACGTGAAACAAAATTTCCCCCCAAAATGTGTTTCAGGTCAAATGTTTCATTTCAATTTTGACCTTTTCAAAAATATTTCTTTAATTTTATACTATTTTAATTGTAGTATATAAACTATATTAATATAATTACATGATATATGCAATACTATACTATAATATAAAATATTAAATGACACACAAATAACACACAAAATTAAAATACACTATAACATAAAATATTTTAAAAAATTACCAGCAACTTTCAAAAGAAAATCTTTCCAAAACAAAACAAATATTAAAAATGTTTTCTTTTGATTAGGTTTTCTTCCTTATGGACTCATTTAAAAGCTTCATACTGATTTTTTGACATTTCCCTTGAATGTTTTGATATTGATGATGGCATTTTCCAATGGAAAAATGTTCCATCAGAAAAATTTTGACCAGCTTTACATAGGTATAATTTGGGGATAATTGACAGCTTAATTCTTCCCTGATGTTAGTGGTTAGGGAAGAGAGGAGAACAGAGAACATGCAGAGTCTTGACTCCAGTTATCCCCTTTACATACTAGGCAGAGAAGCTTGAGTCTGGGCAGGATGGATAGATCAGGGAAAAGAAGGAAGTAGGGGAGCAATACGGTCTCAGAGAGATGTTTCTGAATCATGTCTTCCAGTGCTAATACTGAGATGGTGCACCACAGTTAGATGGTGCCTAAAATCATAATCCAGCCCTACATATTTATTGAGGGGGGAGGAGGTGACTGAATTCTAAAACTTTACAATGGTTCTTTCCTTTTTCTAAATGCAGAGGATATAGATTAGTAGATTCACTAAGATCTACTAAGATTCACAGATATTTGAGCCTCTCCTTCTCTCTGTCTGTTACTAGGGATGCAGATTATTAACAAAAAGAATCCTTTAGATTGATAGTTCCTGCCAATAAATATTATAACATGGTGATATCCATGAGCTACATGAAGACTGAATGATAAATTGCACTTCTGATGCAAGTCACCTTCACTTTGCCCACTATCCCATCTCCATCAGGACTTATTCTAGCATTCCAAATCCCACAAGGAGTTTCACACACCTAACACTCTTTCTGAATAGCTTTCCACAAACATATTTCTCTCCTTCATTTCAATTAGATTCATAGAGTTTAAGGTCAAATTAGTCTGTCCTCCTGTATATCGCACACCATTAAATTTCACCCAGTTACCCCTAAAAACTCATATTTGACTAAAACATAACTTGTGTTTGGGCTAAAGCATACATGGATATATTGCAAAATCATAAATATGAAACTTGCCATCACTCTGCACTGGCCTGAGGTGCTAAACCAGTGACAGATTTATGATTTAATATCTTCTGAACAAAAGTAGTTAAAATGAGTGTTTTGCTATCACCTTGCTATCACCCTGAATTGGTATGTTACATCAACCTTTATCCTGAAACAGTCTTTGCTGAGCATGTCAGGTGCATCATAATTCAGGCAACTGCTGTAGCTGCTGGGCGCTAATGCCCTTGTACTTTGTGGGTCCCAAGGTACATGATACCAGGTGCTTCCAACTGCAACACTCTTACCATGGCCTCCAGACATCCTGCCTCCTTGAGCAAGTATTCAACTAACTCACTGACTGGTCGTGGTATTGGGCCAGAACTTTCCCTTTCTCCTATCACCCTTCAATCAGGAGTGAGAAGGGTGACAGATTTTCCCTTAGACTTACAATGCTGTCCTCTGCTGTCCTGTATCTACTCAACCAAATCATCACAGCATCACTAGAGAGTTGGGAATCTCCCATTTTCAAAAATCAAGGGTCAGGTTTTGTTCTGGTGACACAAGAATACAATCAAAGACACAGTTGCTAGGTGGCTTCGGACTCTATCCTGGGAAAGAGACTGTTTTCCCATTCTAATTCACTCTTGGAATGATGGCAGGAGGAAACATCCACCCCCCAGGTGAAAGAAAAGTTATGGGTTAAAAAGAGTGGGCAAGAGAGTTATGAATTAAAGAGAGAGACAAGGGCACAGCCAATGAGAGAGAGTGAGGTGTAGATGCTGGAGTTACTCCTGCTGGGCCTGACCTAAACATGGTCCTTCCCCACCAAGTTCTCCCTCATGGTACTTAAACATTTCCCTTCCCTCCCTCCTGCAAGTAAAATTCAAAATGGCTTAAAGGTTTATAAGTTTGGGCTTGTAAGCACCAAACTATTTAAAACGTAAGAAGTCTTTCAGTAGTGTATAAAAGACATGGTTTCTAGTGCTGAGCCCTTTCTCCCATCTCACTGTTAACAAGTGACCTTCTACAGACATCAGCAACGATTCCAGGTCGCATGCCAATGCCATATCCCCATAGTCTTGGTATGTGCTGAAATTTCAACTGTTAAATTTCTTGGACAGGGTTCTTATCTTTTTTCACCAAAAAGATGAGCCAAATTTAAGTCAGTGCACTAACAAAAGATCCTGGGTCTGTAGAACTCTATTGGAATCTATTGCTGGACATTGGCCCAGAAGAATTCCATCGACTGCAGTGGAATTCTATCTGCCTAATGTCTATTGTTAGTGCTAGACTAGGTCCAAGTAATGTACACAGGCTGCAATATGTGCTTGATAATATCCTCCAGTAAATACAATTTATGAGACTCTGCCATGTATGAGGCTGTAGTAGTCATGAAACATGTTGCTTGCCAGATTCTTGAAAACCTATCCAACATATAATTATAACACATCTGCCCTGAAGGAGAGAAATATTTCTAAAAGATACTTTCTAGCTTGCTTATTCGTCTCTTTACCATAACATCCAAGGGTTGTCAACCATTGATGCAAAACAACAAATCTGTCTGGACATTAATACCTGAGCCTCTGGCAAGGTTATATCCTTTCTTTGCAGGGGCCTCAAAAGATCACTCAGTTCACACACAACAACAAACATTATTCCTAAATTGTGAACAAACTCTGCTGAGGTCAAAGTATGAACCGTAGCACAGTCAGCTTTGAGAATATACGAGCATGGGATTATAGAGACTTTTCTCCAGCACACTTTTTGTGGATCTTTTATAAGAAGAAATCCAGATGAATACTCAGAATCTTGTGAATGATTGTTTCTAAGGCACTTTCAGTATTTCAGTTCTTGCAGAGCTAAGATGGCCAGGTAGCTGATAAAAGTGCTGGGATCTGTATCTGTAGGACATTCTCTTAGTGTCTAGTCCTGTAATATTTGAACTGGAGTATTAGCCTCTGAGGTTGTAATTTAATCTAAAATGGGAGAGTAAATGATCCCTCTTAAGAATTTATTATGAGCAGATCTATTTTCTGTGGGAGACATAAATTATCAAGGGGTAATATGGCTCACTCCACTACCACATCCACGTGCTCTGTCTCTCAACCACAAGCTCTTATCTTTGACTGCAAAAATATCTGATAAAATGACCTGGATTCAGTACCGTAACCAAGCAGGTGGCTTGCCCCCTCTGAAATAAAAGAAATCCAATTCCTCTGTAGCAACTCCTATAATTGTATCACATCTCAGACAATTCAAAAAACCTGCTGGCCTCCCTGCATCTGTGCAGTTATCCAGTTCAATGAAACAGCTCATAAGGAGACCCCCTTGCCACAGCCTAATTGTACATTATTTGGAGTGGCTATTGCTTCATTCTACCATTACTGATGGTGTTGCTTTCATCTTGTGACTATTTAATAAAACTGAATGGTTAAAAAAAAATCTCATACTGATCCCTGGCTGTTGTGTATAAGTACAGTAGTGGGACTGAAAAGCTTGTCAGTTGCACTGTAAGAATATGTCTACAGTGCAGTCATGGGGTGCAATTACAGTTTGTCTAGTTTTTATCTAGCTAGCTCTGGCACCAATAGCCAGTGAAACCACAGCAGCTGGTGCTTTAGCACAGCCTGGCGGTGAAAAAAAATTACCCAGGGTTCCAGTCAGACTTGTACAGCCATCACAAAGGCCCATGGTGCTGCAACTTCACTGCTCTGGTACCTCAAGCTAGCTAGAATAAAACTAGCTCAGAGGTTTATATGTACCGAAGTCCCAACCTGTGACTGCAGTGACTAAGATAAATAGATCAGGGTACTTCAATAGCTGCAGTATTCCTTTGTATTTTCCTGTGCTATTGCTTACAGTAAGAACAGCTAAACTTACTATTTGCAATATTCAATTTTTCAAATTAATTGCAAACCTGATTTAGTTATCTAAGGCATATGGAACATTTTCGAGGGGCACCAGTGCGCATGTTGTTTGGAAAAAACTCATGCTACATTAAGTCGTTTCAGGTCCCCACACATCACTCAGACGCTGCAATTCTGTTAGAGGTCAGTGTTTTTGCTTTGTTCCTCCTGTTCTGCATTACCCCAGAGTACAGGTAGTTATTTCATGTGCTATTTTAACCTGTTTTGAAAATTCAACAGATGTTTTTTGCAGCTGCAAGATGGGATGTGGATGGTTTGCTGTCATGAACGTACGCCCTCCCCCCGCCCCCCCCCCCCCCCCCCCCCCCCCACCCTCACATCCCGTGACAGCTGCTGCACATTTTTATTATCTCCAAATGATAAATAGCTCTGTTCTCTGCACAAGAGAAATGTCCATAATTTTTCAGGTCGTAAATTTTTCACCCTTCAACATGTGCAACAGGCAGCCAGATTGTTCACTACAACTAGCTAAGGGAACTCTGCGGGTTTTTGGAGGCACTGGATGATGGTCCAGCAATCTGGGGCAAGGCGGCAGGTTTCTGCATCCACATAAAGGAACATACATCTTTGATGTATCTTCTAGTAGATTGAAGAATCCATTTTTTTCCCCATGGTACCATCTGGCTGTTCATATTTCCAGCCAGTAAAAGTGTTCATGTGTTCAGATTGATGGAACTGCATAACCAAAACAACAAAATTGTTACATGTTGTTCTCTTTAGTCACAGCTAAGTGAACCAATTCACCGAACAGGACTGCCACAACAATCTACAGATAGTAAAAAACATGCATTCTACATTGCTGGATATAGCATTTTAATATGTTTTCCTGGACATTTGATGAACAACTTGATTCAGTGATTCTGTCTGAATTCTAGATTTGGATTATTAATTATTATTAACAAGTATTATTGCAGCACCTAGGAGCCTCAGTCCTGGACCAGGACCCCTTGCGTTAGGTACTGTACCAACAAAACAAAGAAAGAGTTCCTGCCCCAAAAGGCTTACAATCTAACTATAAGACAAAAGATAAACAGATGGATACAGATAGGCAGGCAGGGGAGTAGAAGCCATGGTCTGAGCACACCATCAGCCTAATCGTTGTCAAAGATTTTTTTGTAGGGATCACAGCAAAGGAGACTTAGTTTTGAGGCAGGATTTGAGGATAGATATTGAGGTAGCTTTGCACTTGTTTAAGGGAAGCACCTCCCAAGCAGGAGGGGCAGCATGGGAGAAGTTAGGGCTATTACATTTCTTTCTAAACAATGGATAACAGGTAACTTATACCGCACTTGTCTTTTGTGCAACAAGGGCCCTCCCTGCAAGGTGGAGAGCCCATCCTGCAAGTCGCTAAGTTCCTGCAGTTCCTACTGAGATCACTAGGAAAGAAGGTGATCTGTATATTGAAAGATGGGACTGGGAGACAAACACACATGGGTTAAAAGTACATGCAGCTCATTTGTGCCAGTGCCTTGTCTATTGGGGGCCAAATCCTGACAGGATTAAATTTAGCCTAGTGCAGAGGGCCTATTCACCACAGAAGTTGCACATAAACCCTCCTCAGAACCTGAGGAAGGGGATTTGGGATCCAGGACCAGCACCCTCCCCACCCCCTATCTCACACATACACTTCTCTGCTTCTCTTTAGCCGCCCCGCCCACCGCACAATTCTGTATCATCCCCAGTTGCCTCCTCCCTCTTCCAGAACCTTTCACCTATTCTATTCCCCATGCTGCCATCCAACATGTCCCCACATTATTTGTTTCTGCTACTACCTATGCCTGTCCTCCAGCCTCTGCTCCTCTTGCACATGAACGGATGGTAGCACTGGGAGGAATATTTTGGGAAGTTTCCCCCATGTGGACAAGGGTTGAAATTCTGGCCCCATTGAAGTCAATGGCAAAGCTTCCATTCATTTCAATAAAGCCAGGATTTTACCCCAAGTTTGCAAATGCCTTCAGCACGTATTGTTTTGATGAAAACTTTCTGAATATGGATTGATGCATTGCTGCCTTCCTGAGGCTATAGATCCTGCATACTTAACTCTGAAAGATGTTAATTACACCCGTACACTGGCTGTTATTATTAGTTACTTTACTGCTGACCATCTTAGGAAACAGGCCCAGCTGACATATTCATATGAGATGTTTAAATATCACAGGAACTAGGGGGACATTTGTGCTAGTAGATTTGAAGCAGAATTCCCACAATGAGATAAAAGAAAACCTCTTTAAAAGAAAATCATGGTGCAATGGGATTCTAGAGATGAGAATGATTTATCAGGAACATGATGTACAACCCGTGGACACCAGGCTGCTTATCATTTAAACTTTCAGAGGAGCTGGATACTGCCAAGTATAGCCATTAAAAATGTTTGGGTATGTTTAGGGCCCTACCAAATTCATGGCCATGAAAAAAGTGACACAGACTGTGAAATCTGGTCTCCCTTGTGAAATCTGGTCTTTTGTGTGCTTTTACCCTCTACTAGACCGATTTCATAGGGGAGACTAGCATTTCTCAAACTGGAGGTCCTGACCCAAAAGAGGGTTGCCCGGGGGTTGCAAGGTTATTTTAGGGGGTCACGGTATTCCAGCCTTACTTCTGTCCTGCCTTCAGAGCTGGGCAGCTGGAGGGAGGTGTCTGTTGGCTGGGCATCCAGCTCTAAAAGCAGTACCCTGATCGCAGCAGCGCAGAAGTAAGGGTGGCCTGGTATTTTATTGCCGGCCTTACTTTTGCAATGCTGTCTTCAGATCTGGATGGCTGGAGAATGGCAGCTGTTGACTGAGGGCCCGCTCTGCAGGCAGCAGGAAAGGACTAAGGGTGGCAACACCATCCTATTCCATGCCATCCTTTCTTCTGTGCTGCTGCTGGTGGTGGCTCTGCCTTCAGAGCTGAACTCCCAGCCAGCAGCTGCCACTCTCTGGCTGCCCAGCTTTGAAGATAGCACCACCATTACCATCAGTGCAGAAATAAGGGTAACAGTACCATAATCCCCCTATAATAACCTTGTGATCCCCCCACAATTCCTTTTTGGGTCAGTGTCCCTACAGTTACAACACCCTTACATTTCAGATTTAAATAGCTGAAATCATGAACTTTACGAATTAAAAAATCCTATGACCATGAAATTGATTAAAATGGACCTTGAATTTGGTAGGGCCCTTGGTATGTGTGTGATTTGGTGAGAAAAACCAAGTGGTAAGAGAGAGACAAGGGCAACAGATAGCATGAAGAGAAGGAAGTGAGGGCCCTTGTTCTTTTTTACTGCAGTAGTGTCTGCGGACCAGAAATGCGGATTAGGGCCACATTGTACCAGGTGCTGTACAAATATCACTGATGTCTCCCTGCCTCAGTCTAGAATTTAGAGACTATACAATGGATGAATAAACAGATAAGCAGGAAGAGAGAGGGGTGAGAGGCAAAGTAACAGACAATTGCATTTGTACAAGTTAGGAGTTACAGTGGTCTCAGTAGGTGCGTGGTGGTTGTGGTACTGTAGGCAGAAAAAGTGAGTATGTTTAATGGAATGGGCATGCTAAGAAAACAATCAACATCAGTAATGCCACAATTATGCCCTTCCCCTCCCCAGGCATATTTGGGCAAAAGAGATGATTGAAGGAGAGTTTGAGAAGAGCCCTGAAAGGAGCCATGTGAAGAAAAGAAAATGTCCAAAAGAAGTACTGAGCTCTGGAAAAGAGCAAGTTGGTAGTTTTTGGGAAAGTTTCTTCTTCTTCTTCTTCTTCTTCTTCATTTTTTTTTGGAGGGGAGGGGCAAGGAGCAAACATGACAGGAGTTTCTGGAACTAAAAATAGATATCAGAAAAGGAGGATCCAAAGTGTGACAAGGGGTGGAGGGAAATACATTGGATGGTCAAAAATACTCTAAAAATTAAAAAGACTGTGTGCATTAAGATTTCCAGTTAAAAGTCTTTGAATCTATGCAATTATTTATGTATGGTTAGGCACAGGTTCCTGGCAAGTTGCCAACAAAGACTTCAGCGCTGCAAATTTCTGTGTCATTGCTTTGAATGGGTAGTTTAATTTTGTTGATATTTGCTCACTTCTCTTGATGAATCCAAAAGTAAAAAGCATAGCACTTCAAGTTATTATTTACAACTATTACTTCTAATTAGCTCATAGAAATGCATGGTCTCTTTCTATAAAGCATTTTCCTTAGCTGGTTCAGTAAAAAGATAATCATTTAGTTTATAAGATGCAGTGTGTAGCCACATATTCACAACAAACTTTAAGCTATAAATTGTGTTAAAAGCTATAAAGGCTTTGATTTATCAGTTCCTCCTTAGTACCACCATTGATCACTTGGACCATTAAATCACTGAAGTGTCAATAGGAAATCTCAAGAAAAGATATGCAGCCTCTAGCCTCACCTTTCACCTTTATGAAATGGCTTTTCTTTGAATATTCATACAACTGTTAAATTTGGTGTTTCTTTGTGACAACAAGGTGACATCTGATTTATAATAGATTGTATTTCAGTGAGGCAAACAAAAGAAAATTCTATCATATCATTTTGTCTTCATCTATCTCTTCTCTTCTTTAGCAATTCATATGCATGTTGTAAAGGGTATGTATTTGCCATTACATGGAATAACCCCAAACAACTATCTGTATTTAATTGAAGTGCTGCATTTCTTTGGACTAATCCTGAATCATACACGTTTTTCTTAAAGAAGTTTCTGCGGGACATCTCAGAACAATCCATTGCAATTGATTCACCTTGTTAAAAAAGTAACTGTTTATATATATATATATATATATATATATATATATATATATATATATATATATATAATATATAATACATATATATATATGTATTCTAGTGACCAAAAAGAGGCATATATATATATGTCTCTTTTTGGTCACTTGAATGGGGACAAATAATGGGAAATATTTGTCAGATACTTTATTTGAAAAAAAAATATTGTGACATTTTCTAAATGAAAAATATTCAAATTAATGAACCAGCTTTATTGGAGATCCCTTATCTCATAAAAGTTATAGGTTGTGCCTATTGTTAAGGTTGCCCATCATAAGATCCTTTTTTCAGTTGCTTATAATTGTGTCAAACTTTAGGTGTCTGGGTTGAAGTTTTCCATGCCAGATATCTGCCTCAGACCATTTTTAACTTTAGCCAAAAGAATTTGGCTATTTCAGAAAACAAAATGAGGGGGAAATATATTTTTCCATGTTAAAAATGTATGGTGACCTTTTTTAAAAAAAAAACATTTGGACAAATATCTTAACTCTAGCATTTCCCAACTTCTGAGCATTTGACTTTGCAATCTTAATAATTTTTTTTCCACATAATACTTGGTGAGTAATATATGTTTACATTAAATGCAATTTCTGTAAGATGGTTCAGGTATTAATAAAGGGTAGGTTTTACTATCTGAGTGGCTGGTTGAATTATGGACTGATTTCACAGGCAGTTCTTGTTACTTATTCCAAAAGAAGCCTTAAAAAGATTAAAAGGCAAACACTGAGTTGCATTCTCCCTATCCAGAAACCGCTCAGTTAAGAGAGTATAAATGCCATGAGTTTAAATTGTATTGTTTTTCCTGCAAATTTATTTATCTGGATGGGAAGTCTGTCCAGAGGGACCATTCAGAAACCTACATATATCAGATCTTCCAGAGACATGGAACCATCTTGCAGAGCCCATAAGCTTCCACATTGCTGACCAGGTCTCCCCATGCTTCCAGTCATCCCCTGCACAAATTGGTTCCAGCAGGAGCCAAGATTTCAAGCACTCTCCCAAATTTTGTCCACCCCAAGGTCAACCAGCTTCAGCAGGGCAGTTCACTTCACAGTAGTTTATGTTGGCTTCCTTCTATCTTCACACCCTGGCTTGGTGATGAGTGGAGAATTTGTCAGTAGTTGATGGCAACTCAATAAAGCTATCACAGGTACGCTTACATCTATCTAGCACACTAGCACCATAGGCTGCAAGAGCCCACCCAGGAACCCCAGGTATGTACTCATGTTGCTATCCCATGCTGAAGCCTGTGCCACCACACATAAACCAGCAGACCCATTTTTTAGAGAAGGTCAGGGCTCAGAAGCAGCACTCTCACCTTCTGTGCAGCCCCAGACGACAACTGGGAGTGTAAGCTCCTGTCCAGACACAGAAGGAGAGGTAGGTTTAGTGGCATCTTTCATCTAACAGAGACAACAGTATTAATTTTGTGTGTGGAAGGTACACAATTCTGTGGTTGAGCCCAAAACCTCCCCTTGCCGTGCTAACAGGAAGGCAGAAAAGGAGACAATTTAAAAGACAGGTCTTAGAGGCACAAATGTGCACTCTAACCAATGAATCAATGTGATTAAATATGGATGAGGATGAAAATAGATCAGAATTCTGAGGTTTCTATTAACTTCTGTTTATGGACCTGAGCCTGCTAAGTGCAATCTTTTAGCAGGAGTTGAGGACCCTTGGCACCTCTCAACTAGTCTGGAATTAATTTAAATAAAATGTTTAGCATTATCATTTATGAGCTTGTGTACTAGATAATAAAGGGCCTGAGGGTGACTTTATTTATCCATCTGCCACCCCTCCAAATATATTAAAAATCACAGGAGGAACATATCTATTCTCTGACAACCTGATCTGAGTATTGGTTAAAACTCTATTTCCTGCTGCAGGACAGCAGAGTAACAAATTCAGCCAGCACCTTAGATTAAGTTATAATTTGCAAATGATTAGGAGGAGAAAAATCCTTAGAAAAAGACAATACATAAAGCTGGGAACTATGCTCACAGTACAACCCAAAACCATCCAGACTCTGTTTGGAATTCTCCTATAAATTTGATAGTCCAACCATAGGTGATAACATTCACAAATCTTTCAAGTAAAATGGGGTACAGCAATTCTGGGTCCAGGTGAAACACAGGAACTTAGACTATCTCCATAATTACTGGTATTTACAGGGCTGAATTCAAATTGGAGCCTGAGATTATGTGACCTGCTGTGCAGAGATGCCACTTTCTCAGGTGTAAGAGCTTGGGAAAACCAGGCAAAAAACATAGCAATAGCTAAAAATACTTACCAGATAGATGGAAGATTGATTGGCATAGCCTTCTAGTACTCAGATGTAACATGGCCACTGTAGGTGGCAGCTGATTCTCTCCCCAGATTTAAAGGAGCAACTACCAGATTTTCATGGGAGGAAGAACCTAGAGCAGAGAGTTCAGTTGTAACTGAAACAGGAAAAAGTTCTTAGGGAAGTGGTTGCATTCCTGTCTTTCTGAGCACTAGGATTCAGGGTGAAAAACATCAGGCTCCATGAGATTGTCATTGCTGAAATATGTTTGAGAGTTATGATGTGTTTTTTTCTTTGATTAGTTTACTTTTAGACTATTTTATAGTCTCTTCTTTTCTCACACTCTCTGCCTGATATTTCTGCTCTGAATTTGGATCACTGAGTCTCAGAGCAGCTAATTTGCTATAACTCATGTCAAGCAGCCAGAAAAAAAAGAAGTGTAGCAAGAAAAGTAACTCACAAAACTGTACCAGGGAATGTGTAAATGAAAATAAGTCACCCTACTTTTAATTGGCATCTAGTTTTGATTCCTTGTTTTGAAAAGTGGGCCCTAAGCCTTCAATGAGCACTATATGGCAAATACCTGCAGCTGTGCAGATCCTCTCTGACATCAAATGACAGGTTTCAGAGTAGCAGCTGTGTTAGTCTGTATTCGCAAAAAGAAAAGGAGTACTTGTGGCACCTTAGAGACTAACAAATTTATTAGAGCATAAGCTTTCGTGAGCTACAGCTCACTTCATCGGATGCATTTACATCCGACATCAAATCAATACATCTGTGTGCAGTTCACTGCAGTACTTGGAGTTTAGACAGCACTCTCAGTACTAACTTGTGTGTGTAAGTCTAAAAACCCACTGATTCATGTGGCTAATACCATTACCCAGATCCACAATGGGATTTGGGTACCTAACCCCTCTATTTACATGTTATTGTGATCCACAAACACCATGTTCAGCTGCTGCCAAACCCTACAGGTGCCTAGACTTAGGTGGCATTTAATTTTTGGTGTAAAGGTTCCTTAGGCACCTAAGTTTCCACTTCTGGGAATGTGCCCTTGTGCCTCAGCCAGGCACTTATCTCACACCTATACCCTATCACAATCCTCAAACCAGATGACAATAGGCATTGGGAAGGAGAAGTTAGCAGCTTCCTTTTTAACTTTTAGTCCAGCAGTTAAGGAATTCACAATGCTCTCCTGAGAGAAAGGGAGTTGAAGAGGGTTTTCCCACCTTTCAAGCAGTTCTCTAACCACTGGACTATGAAACAATCTGATGTGGGTTTCTCTCATTTTGTCTTGTTGAAACCATTCCACTTTGTATAAAATATTAATTGGGTCACAGAAAGAGTGAGAATAACTCTTTACACCAGAGATTGGACCACTCACCTGAGGAGACCCTTGCCCAAATCTCTTTACCTCAACAAGCCTATAAATAAATTAAAGTGGATCTTTCACATCCCTGGTGAGTACCTTAATCACCGGACTGCAGGTTGTAAAGGAGTGGGTACCTCCACCTTTCTTTTCCTTCCTCCCCCAGCCCTGGCTATTTTGTGCAGAATTAGGAAGGTGTCTTAACTTCTCTTGCAAGAACAGTTTAGACACCTAACTCCAGGAGAGGGTTCTCAGGTATGGATCACAAGAGCAGTGGATGACTCCCTCCAGCTCTGACTTAGGTGCCTGACCTCAGAAGAAGGGTGCAGCTTAGGATACACTCCTCTCATTGGCATCTTCAACTGGCTATCTTAGATAACTCCCCACCTAGCATGCTGGCTTTTTTGGATACCATTTTCAGGTGCCTATCCTTTCTCATGCATTATATAGGGAACCTAGGCACCTAATGCAAGATTTGTGGATTCCAGTGATTTTTCAACACACCTAAAATTTAGGTATTGCAAGGCCAAAATCCATTTGTGGATCTGGGTCCACATTAGTGAAATGACCAGGGGTCTAATTCACTCGGGTTTTTACCTCACCTCTGAATTTTGTCCATGGTATTAGTGACTGCAGTTTCACTTTGATATTTGAGGTTGCTTTGTGCCTGAAGCTCAGGATGAAATTCATGGTTACGGAGAAACCATGCAGACTGAAACCAAAGAAAATGTTGGCCTGAACACTGATTTCAACCAGCTATATAAAAGAATTACTGAGAGTAAAAGGAAAACTGGGCAAATAAAAGTGACACCAATGAAAACAACATGCCACATAATCCAATAAATATGTGACAGAACTTCAGAAAAAGGGCTTACTATGTGAAATTGAGAACAAACACATGAGCAGAAGGTCAACAAGGAAAGCTACAGTACAGTGAAAAGCAAAATAAAAAAGAATCACCTGTAAGAAAAATAAGTTTACAAGACTGGCCATTAAATTGTAACAAAGATCAAGTGGAAGGAATAAAATCAAAACACAATAAATAAAATGATACAGGATGCAGCTTTTTTTTTTACAGCTGACAGAGTAATATATAGATATGTTGTCACATAGCATTCACTGCAACTGATGCTGTTCTGTGATGTCTATCCATTACTTTGTGCTGTAAGAACCAGTTTCTACTCCCAGTTCACATCTTGAACAATTGAGTTATGTACCGGGGGAACCCAAAGGATCCAGTTGGGGAAGAGACTACAGACCTTCAAGACTGCAATGACTTCACTGAACCTCCAGGAAGAATGCTCGTGGTATCTGAATAGATATGGATCCACTGGCCCCACTCCTTTCCTGGCCCTCCCACAATATCCCATGCACTCCAGGAAGTTGAATTGCAGGGATCCTCTAGATCATGCAGGTTCATAGACTCATAGAATATTAGAGTTGGAAGAGACCTCAAGAGGTCATCTAGTCCAACCCCCTGCTCAAAGCAGGACCAACCCCAAGTAAATCATCTCAGCCAGGACTTTGTCAAGCTGGGCCCTAAAAACCTCTAAGGATAGAGATTCTACCATCTCCCTAGGTAACCCATTTCAGTGCTTCACCATCCTCCTAGTGAAATAGTGTTTCTTAATATTCAACCTAGACCTCCCCCACTGCAACTTGAGACCATTGCTTCTTGTTATGTCATCTACCACCACTGAGAACAGCCTAGATCCATCTTTGGAATCCCCCTTCAAGTAGTTGAAGAGTGCTATCAAATCCCCCCTCACTCTTCTCTTCTGCAGACTAAACAAGCCCAGTTCCCTCAGCCTCTCCTCATGTGTCCCAGCCTCCTAATAATTGTTGTTGTCCTCCACTGGACTTTGTTCAATTTATTCACATCCTTTCTGTAGTGGGGGGCCCAACACTGGACACAATCATCCTGATGTGGCCTCACCAGTGCTGAATAGAAGGGAATAATCACTTCCCTTGATCTCCTGGCAATGCTCATATTAATGCAGCCCAAAATGCCATTAACTTTCTTGGCAACAAGGGCACACTGCTGACTCACTGTTGACCCATGTGGTTGGTGCCACATAAGGGCTGCAAACCCCTCCATGGAATCATAGTATGTTCACCTCACCTGTCATGCTGTGGTCAAGGAGCACTCTTTTCCCCATCTTAGACAATAATTACTCTTTTCTCTACAATGTAATGATGAAGTGATTCATCTTCTTTCCTTCATTTATATTGCTTTGCCACAAAACTCATCCCCAAGTCTTTTTTTTTTCCATTTGTTACACATCAAACTCTTTAAGTCTCTCCTTATACATCTTATTCTCCCATTGCTGTGTCATTAATGTTGCCCTTTTTAGTATTCTCCTTCATTTTAGCAATATCCTTCTTGGACTATTGGGATTAAAATAGCATATAACATTACAGATATGCTCATATCAGAGCTATGGAGAGTGACATTATCATCTCCCTTATTCTAAATGAGATGCCTTTGTACATCCATCCAGGAATAGCTCTGGGTTGCTTTTTTTTTCTCAACAGACTCATTGAGCAAGCTCATACTTAGCCTCTGTTCTATTGTCACTTCAGATCTCCCTTTCACTCATTGCTTTCTAGACGGTTTCCCCTCCAGTTTGTATTTGCATTGTTTATTTCTTCTTCCCACACTTATGGCGTTACATATTTTTAGTGTCTACTCGCCTCTTACAACATTCTTCCCAATGTAATTCCTTTTCTAGATCACTTTGCATTCTGGACCTGTCCTCCAGTATGTATGCTTCCCTCTAATTATGTTGATATCAGAAAATTTGATCAATTTAGCACTTAAGCCTTTTCTTGTAGCTTATTGATCCATAAGAATGGCCATACTGGGTCAGACCAAAGGCCCATCCAGCCCAGTATCCTGTCTACCGACAGTGGCCAATGTCAGGTGCCCCAGAGGGAGTAAACCTAACAGGTAATGATCTAGTGATCTATCTCCTGCCATCCATCTCCACCCTCTGACAAACAGAGGCTAGGGACACCATTCCTTACCCAATTTAATAGTGCAGTTACATGTATATACCTTTCATCCAGAAGAATGTAAAAAAATGCCTCACTAGCTGTCTGGACAAGGATTATTCCACTACCACAGAAATGCAACCCCCACAGTTGTTGAATGTGAATGTGATGCATCATCTTTCTCGTGCAAGATGGCTAACAGTTTCATGGAAGGGAGTAGAGAATAATTTCGCCATTTGACAATGCAGAGGGAATTTTAGGAAGACAGAAGGTAGCTGTCTAAAGGTCAAATTCTGTCTGCCTTAAGTTGAATAGTACCTTATTCAACCAATAGTTCACTGTGTGTGCTTCTCACCCCTATCAAGCCCCTTTTTGCTATATAAAATGGCCAGTGCTGCATAAAGGGGATCTAAAAACTCCCAGATCCTGCTGAGGGAGAATGCCCCAAGTGCAGGAATTGAAGAACACAGATACTGGTTGCTTCCAATGGCCATCTCACAGTTCCTGGCATAGGGGGAATACTAGGGGTGAAACTGAAAGTGAAAGGGGCATGTTATAGGCAGTGCCATAGTTTGTAGGACTACAGAGGTTCTGGGAAGAGCTGCTACCCATAGACAAGTAATGACAGGATGCTGTAACTTATGCATTATGTACATTAGCGTTATCTAAACTTTTAGTCCCCGCACCAAGCAGCTCAGAATCCGGTGGTGACAAGTATATCTGTTTAATGCCACTTTAGCTTCCCTCCACTGGGGCTGAGAGTTCTGTTGTCGATGGGGCTTCTCGTTAATAATGTTCTATTCAACATGAATAAGAGTGGCAGAATCTGGCTCTAAGTTAGCCGCAGGCCAGCACACCAGCATTAACACATCTATTAGTCTTTGAGTCAAGATTAGGATGGATGTGCATGACTAATAGTCATAAGCCGTTTGCAGCTTTCCATTGTTTGTTAATGTCTTAATATTAATGTATATTTGTACTGCCCAAGGATACTATTCTGTATCTGAAGTAATGTCAGATCTGGCATTCCGGTATTTTAGTATTTGGATGGTGAAAATACAAGGAAACAGTTTCACATTGTTTTGGGCCCCCAGAATTGGTCTCTGTGGCATTACAAAATATGAGCACAAATGCACAGACCATATACGGCTTTAGTTGAATTTTCCTGAAAATTGCCACAAATGCAGATATCTGACTTCAATCCACAGCTATTGCTAGTGCAGTTTTCAGTAATATGATTTCTGTATTAATGCCAACATCAAGATCATTATACCGAGCATTGAAGGCAAATACATAGTTCTAACCTTTTAAGAGCACTTTAAATTCCATATAACAAAGACTTTAGCTGACATGTTAATTACCAAGCTGAATGAAAACTGGGTTATCTTCTGGCCTCTGGCATTTTTTAAGTTCATTAATCTTTTTACCTTGTCTTCCTTTTGCTGAGAATCTCTAAATATAGTGAGATTATAAAAACTCAGCCAGACAATGAGATTGTTGTGGTGGTGAATAAGGAGAAGCATTTGTTGAAATGGAACAAGCATTTTGTGTTATTTGTGTATAATACTAAAAGTAACAGCATAAATGGAAAATTCAGATAACTGATCTTTGTGCAGGTTTATTGATAGCTGCCTGTACTGTGAGTGAGAGATGTCAGAAGCTAATATTCCTTGATACGAATGCCATTTGCAACTACTAGAGTGTTTGGATTATTGAATTTATTTTTAAATAAAAAAAGTATTTAATTTTCATAGAAAATAGTAAACCTTTATTTAATTTTGACAGATAGGTAAATTATCTAATTTAACTAAATTATTTTCCATGTATTTTTTTCAAGCAATAAAATTCTGTAATAATGATTCACTATAGCGCTGCCCTTTGTGCTGTCATTTACACCTGTGCAAAGTGGGTGTAAATTATAATCACTCAGGCTTAGTAGCATTTTACACCTCCTTTACACTGGTCTGAATGATAAATTAAGGTGAGGGGCAGCACAGAATCCAGTCCAAACTGTTCGGTAATACTCTAGAATCCTTTGAATCAGGCTACTCTGGTAAACACCCTTGGTTTACCCCACTAACAAGAATTGCCCTTTCCCAGAAGAATTGCCAGCAGAATATTAGCAGCAATACTGATCACTGCAGAGATTCCAGTATACTACTGAACAGACCTACAAAGCTCAGAGGAGGCACTGATATGCCTGGCATAGAGATGGAGCTTGCTCTCTGTGCCTTGAAATTAAGAGGGGCAGATGCAAGATAAATGTTTTATGACACGGGATATATATGGTAGTTGGCATGGAAGGAGCAAACCAAAACCTTGTCTACAGTAGGAAAATATCTGCTTTTGATAAGGGATGTCAGCAGCAGGTGCAGTAAACGACTGTTCTACAAGGTTTGGCCACAAGAGTAGAAGCACGGTCAAATGCTATTTCAGAAGCAGTGTTTTACTTTTCATTAAATTTGTATTGATTTTGGCTTTTGAATACAAACATCATAATATAAAAAGAAAACAAAAATGAACATTATGAATGTATAATCACCATCGGTAACAAACATACATATGCAAAAACCACTCTAACAACTTTAATATTAAACTACAAAATCAAAGAAATCAGTACTTTATAAAATATGAAAGCCAAGGGGCGGGGAAGATGGGCAGGGGGACAGAGGTGGACAAGTAAATCAATACATAGAATAGAATTGTGACCTCTCTGACTCAGTTACCAAGGAAAGTGTCACTTTTCACCACAGGGATCAATTTGAATTTGAAGGGAACTGTTCTCCACTGGTAGAAACATTTGATGAAAGAGCTGTGTTTAAAACAATGGTTAAAAATAGAGCTGGTTGAAAAACCCAATAGGTTTTCTTCAGAAAATGTTGTTTCATCAAAAGCTAAATGTTTTGTGGGAAGCAGGGGCGCTGGAACAATGTGTACAGTGAAGATGCTGAGAGCCATTGAACCAAACTGCAACCCTGTATATGATGGGAACCACTTCAAGCTAGGGGATGCAGCAGCACCCCTAGTAACCTTAGTTCCAGCATTTATGGTGGGAACATATAAATTTTAACATAATTTGACAGAACAATTCAAAATGATTAATTTAGACTTTCTCGTTTCATGTTGTTAAGGTAAAAATAGTTGTTTTGGTAATGTCAAAACACTATAAATAGTGTGATGATAGTATGAAATATTAAATATAAGGTATAATGTTTGATATGTATACATTATTGTTAGTATTTTCTATGATATAATCATGTTTTGATATATAAAAAAGAAACTTCTACAAACAAAAATATTTCAGAATTTCTGTTCCATATGAAATATTTTGAAATTTCACTTTTTGTCCCCATTTAGAATGAAAAGACATTTCAAAATGTAAGAGAACACTGTGGAATAGAAATTGTTTGTTTTGGTTTTTTGACCCACTCTAGTTAAAACCTGCTAGGCTTAACCACAGGTTTTGAACAATGGTCAACGTGCTTTACACTTATGGTTTGACTGTGTTCAACAGTGGTTGATCTGCACTTACTGTCAGCAGTAGTAATTTTCCTAAAATAGACAAGATTTGTCAGTCAGGAGCTGGCACTGGGAGTCCATGAACTTTCTGTGAGCATTCCAGGTAAGGTATTAGCGATTCAAAGTTATTAGAGGGACAAACAACTAAGAACCATCATTAGACAAAGATGCACAAAAAGCCTACAGCACCCAGTGCCATTAAATCACTGAGCAAAATTGCATCCCCATTACATTGATATGATTAATATTTATTATCACGTAATTCTGGTCTTTGGGAGATTTATCTGTTAAATGGATTCATCCCTTATATGTGTCCTGATTAAATGGAGTGCATCTGTCTGTTTCTCAAGATACTGTTATGGATCCCATCACCATAATAGACAAGTACCTCCAAAGTATTTAAAAATAGGGCAAACAATAAGAACCTCTCTCTTTCTTCCTTCCAAAGGAATAAGAGAACAAATCTGGCTAGTTTTCAGGGGTTTATTATTTGTTAATTTTTGTTTGTGCATGTGATTGGGTGTATGAAGAACTTATTGAGGAAACAGAAATTGATCTAGCAGTTAAAAGTATAAAGTAATGTGTGATAAAATCATATAAGCGAAATCTACAGTCAAACCCAAACATCTTTGTTACAAATGTTCATGTCATTTGGAATATTAACAGAAAAGTAATAGTAACTGCAAAGCACTGAGGCATGAAAATAAGGAATTAGCTTAAATGAAACAGGTTACAATATGAGGTCAAACATTTTCTTAATTGTACCCTGCAATCATAGAGCTGGATTTGACCCATGATCTTTACTTCAAACATTTTTTTTCTTCTTCATTCATTAGTTAAAGGAAATTAGTTATATAAAGGTTTCTTTGCTCAGTCCCAACATTAGTTATTAGTAGAGTTGTGAGAAATGTTTGCAGTAAACTTAACCTTGGGTACAAGATTCGCTACCTACTGTTCCTAGGAAGAACTACATTTCTAAAGCCATTAACAATTATCATCAATAAAGAGACACATTGGTAAAACTGGCTATTATTATTATCATTTACTGTTTGTGTAGTTCCAAACATGAGCTAAATTGATTTACAGGCAAGTATACAAAACCCAACTCATAAGTTTCTGCACCTTATCTAGTCATTTATACCAGTATAAACTAAGCATAAAATGCTTCCATTAGCATAAATGGCTGCACAAGGTGAAGAACAATGGTGAATCAGGTCATCAGTTCCTTCCCTGGGAAATTTAAAATCTAAAGAGACAACATAAAAGTCCAGTCTATACTATGTAATTTTTCTATATATTTTTCACCCGTGCCAATACTGGTTCAGTTCCACCACCATTAGCAACATCAGAAGGCCTTGTGCACAGTACCAACAACCACCCTTTTACACACTAATGGTGAAATTCTAGCAACATTGAATTCAATGGCAAAAAACTTCCATTGACTTCTATGAGGCCAGTGTTTCACCCTAAGTGTACTTCAGTTGCTTAAACCAGGTCTAATATAATCAACAAAGATTCCCAGTGTTGGTAATACAATACTGGTAATACAATACTTGCTACTGGAATAGCTAGAGGCCTTGACTGGTTACTCAAAGAAGAGACAGCCTGTGCATGAGGAGTTAAGGGGATCCCTCTTACTGAAGACATGCCTCAGTGTCTGAGGATTCAATGCCTCATTTGCAGAAGAATTTATACCAAGTGCCATTGAGATACTAAGTCATGATTTTTTTCTACTGATTTTATTGCTTATTAAAACATTGTTAAATGTACTCCCTTATTTGTAGATCACTAAGTTCAAAAGTTCAACGTGCCCAATTCAGCCCTGGTGTAAACGGGCATAACGCTCTTGATTACAAATGAGTGGTGCTTGCTTAAATCAGGGACTAGGTATGCATCTCACCCCACAATTTAATTTTTTACTTGTCCTACTTTTAATTCAGTTTTGAGCTGTTAAATCAATTTTGCTTAATAATTATATCAGTTTTGGGTAAGCTGTACCAAAGGTGGGCCCCAGGCACAAATGCTGGAGCCAAAGATTCCCCAAAGAATGGACGTAAGGGATGGGTTTTGGAATCTGAATCCAGATTTGCATTTTACAACTGACCACTATCCCGATATCAGACAAGTCTAAACAAGAGTTTTGAGGGGGCTTGAGACTGTAGTGTTCAGTAATCCTCAAAAATGCAATTGGGTGGGGACAAGGCACAACATATCATGTGTCGAGGATTCTGGAAGGCAGAGGGGCTTGACATAAGTATTATAAGTTGCTCCCATATTAACATTAAATTGTCTCATTAGCATAGCCACTCCTAAATAAGTATCATGATACCTACCCATACAGAGTCCATCTTTAAAGTGTCCTGTGTACTCCTAATAATTTCCCCTGTTATCTGTTGGGTCTCCTCTCATTTTGTACAATTATCTTTTTGTTGTATTTTGTATGACAGAAACATTTATTAGTGGCCTTGAAACCACAAATCTGCACATTTTCCCATTCAAAATGCAAAGAAGTCTTTTCATTATTATTTCTTCAGTGGCATTCATTAAAATGTGCATCTCTTCTTGTCCTTCAAAAAAATGAAAAAGGGTTTTTGCTAAGATAAAGAGGAAATGCTGTGTTTTATCCAAATCCACATCCTGGCAGTATTTATGTGGTAAAGTCCTCAGTTCAGAACAGAGCTTAGATGAAGAGTCAGCCTTAGTGATGGGGGAAAGCAGAGAACAAAAATAAATAAACAAACAACATGAAGTCCAGAAGTTGTTAAGAAGGGAGCAATTCAATAGCATCACACAAAAAAATTATTTTTACTTCTAAGGAATAAGAGCACAAAATGGTTTACACAATGAGATTCATATTCTTATTCCAGTTGTCTATTGTTAATTATTTTTCTCCATTCTCTAGAAATAAAGCTACTTGTGATAATTCATTGCAAAGAGAAAGCTACTACAAAAAATAATGCCCAAATCAGTTGTGCTTGGGTTATGACTTTGTAGATCCATATGAAAGACTGATCATGGACATACAGAAATTCATCTTTCTCTTCCCTGAAAAGGTTGTAGGAAAGAGTTATGTGAAATTTAAGCATAATAGAAAAAGTACTTTTAAGCAATTCCGTGCAGGAAATTGTATTGGTGTAACTCCTGAAGTCCTTCAAAACACCACCTGCTGCTGTTATTCCCAATCAGGCTTACACTGTTGTGGTTTTTACAGGAAATCTGAGTGGCACTTCTAGTTGCTGGAGCTCTTGCTCCATCTCAAGGAATTCATCATTCATTTAGGAGTTACCAAAATATTACAAGGCCAGCATGTGGGTCTTTGCTGATAAGGGCACTGAGAACAGGGCTCTCAAAAAGAGAGACTCCTCCTCTGTACTGTCCATAAGTGCAGACTCTGCATTCAGGGGAGTGCAGGAGCTGCTACTGACTTGCCCCCATCATAGAATTAACTGGCCAAAAGTTAGTCAAGGAGAGATGAGGAGTAGGTAGAACCATGGTTGTAACCCATTCTATATCCTGGCCAGCAGAGGGTGACCACAAAGGGGGAGTATGCAGCAGCTCTTCAAGGGGAAGTGGTAGCAGTGGTAGTCTGATTTGTGCACTTCTCTAAGAATAATGTATGGTTAATAGTGCTTTTCCTGGAACACTCCAGATTAAATATGTTTACAACCAAGGAATTGTAGGACTGGGGTCGTGGGAAGGGAGAAACATGATCTGTGAGAGGATCTCTCTATGATGAAGTTGTACACGTGATGAAAAAAACACTCAATTTTAAAATAAATATAGCAGTGAATATGTTTATGACCAGTACATTTGACAAATAATTATTCAGATGATAGATACATCAAATAGCAGAAGTAGACAATTACACCATAGACCCACAGTACAATTACTGTTTATCTGATCTTCAATTAACCAGAATGTTTGGTTATAAGATGGTCATCCACATCCACTAATATCAATATTTCTCAAGCATTACTGACTCTTCCTTCCATGCAATCCCCAATGGACTCCTTTACCCCGTAGTGTAGGGAGTTTACATGGTTCCTACTCCCTTCTCCCAGTTGCTCATAGGGGAAGGGCTTCTTGGTGGTGCTTTTCTGTAATCTGCCACATAGGCAGAAGAAAGTCTAGTAACTCCAAAGTGCCATCAGGTCTGTATGATAAACAAACTGAACAGAATTGAGCTTCCTATTCCAGTTCTCAGGCAGAGGGAGAAGAGTATCAAGTAGTATGCCAAGCAGGCAGAAAGGCTTGCCATGTAAGAGACTACTCTGTCATTGCAGGTAGTAAGCCTTGGAAAAAAAGTTTTCTGTATTTTGAAATGTAAAGGCTCCTTCTTAACACATGACCAGGTTTCTGGTGCTTCAAGGAAGCTGCCTTAATTGAATGTAGATGCAGACTCTTATAAGATAGCCTTTTTCAGTCCAGTCAACTCAGTCCAGCCCTAAACACACATTGCTGTGAGGAACGGGGCCCGTGAAGAATCAAGCTTGTACAATATGAGGAAGCGTCTAAATAACTAAAAATCTTACTGGCTGTGCCAGCTGAAAATGAAATCATAGTCAGCCTCAGAGGATGCTTCCAAATGAGGCTGACAGAATCAGGAGTTACTTTATCAACTCCTCCTGGGCGTGATTATATTGCGCTTTAGGAACAAGGGAAACAACAGCACCAGAGCCTTGGGATGTTAAGGAAGGTGCTTTTAAAATGAGATTATATTTATATTGTATAAGAAATGCTTGAGGGAAAGTGTAGGAGGAACAAAGTAAATGAAAATAGGGGAACAGGAGAAAGCTATGGAAAAACCTGCACTCATATGAAAGAAATAAGTCAGCTAGAAATGCCCATATATTAACAAGACTTAAAAAAACCACTACCTTGTTGAGAACTATTGGTACCTGATAATTATATATTATAGGACAGAAAGAGGATGAAATGGAGAAAAGGCATGTTACTTCACTATCATAAATCTGATAGTATGAAGAACTGTCGAAACTAGGAGATTCATTAGGAGAAACCATAAGAGAACAATGAGTTGTACAGTGTGCTGCTTATCAATCAGAATGAAGTATTTGGCTAAAATGAAACAGCACAAGCAATTCCCATTGTCTAGCAATGATAAAGTATTTTCCTGTTTTTCCTAGGGATGGTGAGCCAATTTACCCTCCTGTAGATAGAAACACATACCTTTATGGACTCTCAGACCTTTAAGGACAAAATCATTTTGGCTTTTTTTTTCAATATGTTTTTTCTCCCCTTTTGTATAGTTCATATTATTTATATCTATCACATAGCAAATAGAGAATACTGGCTGTTTTATTAGGGAAATAAATCATGGCAGAAAAGTAGTGGCTGCACAGAATAATCAGCTGACTTTATAGCAGTTTTATATTGTTAGCTTAAACCAAGTGAAGACAGATTAGTAGAAGTTTGTCTCCATTGTAATCTCTATAGCACAAGAAATAACACTGAATGCTAATATTTAACAGTAGGCTTCCACTTCAGGATACAAAATAAAGATCATTTACTTCTCAGGTTTTCTTTCACCACTTGGACTTCCACATCATTAGGTTTTAGAAAACCCTGCTTGATTTTAATCCTGCAATACATTTGTCTTGAAGTCGTAAGCCTGTGGGGGGAAATTATTTCAGTTTCTCTCATTTGAGGTTCAGTATTCTAAATGTTAGTTTTCTTCTCAATGGTAGTAATGAAACTAACATACTTATTGCAGATTGTAAATGAAAAAAAGCCTTCAGTGCTGAATCCTTTCAATAAGAATGCAGTAATATGCTGTGATTTGCTATAGCATGTTATCAATCTACATTAATCTGTAGACTAGGCCTGGGTGAACCTCTAAGGGCTTAGAGTTTAGGTTCAGTTTAGATAAGCATCCACAGAATTATCCAATGCTTACAATTTCTAGAAGCTGCAAAATGGGGCTGGAAATTTCACAATAAATAGATGCTCTCACATATCTGTCTTGCCTTTTATTCTCAGCCCAAGCCAGAACGTGGAAATGAAAAGACATGCAAAATGAATTAAAAAATAATATAAACCTTTCAGAACCTCAGCAATGGTTCAATATACATTCATTGCTAAAAGTGGGAAAAGGATCAGTTAATATTTTATATGAACCAGTTTACTCATCCCTAGAGTGAACCCTTTACATAGTGTGCATATATGTTTGTAGTAACTGAACCCAGGCTAGACTTTGGTGATGGTGGTCAGAGGGGAAAACATTTTGAAGATCTGGTCAGGATTCTGTCCTCCACTGAGGCAGTTGCCCCACCACTTGCTTCATCAAAATGATGCAAAGCTACAAGGACCTTTTCACTTCTTCCCTAACCTTTAAATTAATTAATTAGGTAGAGTCAATGGCTAAAAAGACTTCTTTCACTTGTATTTTTCTAGGAAATTGTTTCCCACTGGAAGACAATCTGGCCACAGCAATCTGTGCACTTGTCACCTCCAGTGTTGCCAACTGAATAATGTGATTTTTGGCCTCTCATCTGGGCAGGCTCATGATGACGTACATTTCCAATGTTTATATAATTTTGGGAAAGCAAACTAGATATGAGTGTGTCTTGGTCACCACTCTCTACCCCTTCTCCCCAGTACCCTGTTGCCTAGTGAAAGTTCCACTAAATTATAAGCCCAAAGACCAAGATTTCTGGCCCACATGGAGTGTAACAACAAGCTTTCTCCTATCACTTATACTATAATTGATGTGGACAAGACAGTCCCATTGATTTAAAGGCTCTGGGTTCAAACCCTGCTGAATTCTCATGTATAAGAGTTAGTATAATGACACTGAAGTAATTATGGGAATGAATTCATATTGCACCTAACAAAATGGGGGCCCCATCCTCTAATGATAACTATTGGACCCTCTAGTGAGAACTATTGCCTTGGAACCAAAATTTCTTTATTCACTACACATTTGTGAGAGCTAGTGACATTGTAATTGTCACAGACACATTGCACTGTGTGTAGAGGGAGTTTAAAAATCAAAAGACAATTAAAAAGGCATGATTTAATCTTTATTTAAAAAATAAACCTCATGATTTTGGGACCAGTCTCATAATTGTTGGGGATTTGACTCATGATTTTGAACCTGGGGTTGGCAGTACTGTTTACCATATTTGGCACTGAATATGTGTGCAATCCAGAGGCTCCCGAATGTGACTTTCTGACACCTGAATGGCCCAGGCTGCCCAACCATTTCCACTGACATTTCAAAGCCTTGAGCTTGATCTCCAAAGCAATTGATGGGTCAAAACACAGCTTCATCAGCAAATGCTTTCCTTCCATGATTTGCCTAAGAACATAAGAACGACTATACTGGGTCAGACCAAAGGTCCATCTACCACTGTATCCTGTCTTCCAACAGTGGCCAATGCCATGTGCCAGAGGGAATGAATAGAACAGGTAATCATCAAGTGAAGCTTTCCCTGTAGCTCCTTCCCAGCTTCTGTCACACAGAGGCTAGGGACACCATCCCTGTCCATCTTGGCTAATAGTCATTCATGGACCTGTCCTCCATTAATTTATCTAATTTTTAACCCTGTTATGGTCTTGACCTTCACAACCTCCTCTTGCAAAGAGTTCCACAGGTTGATTGTGCATTGTGTAAAAAAATACTTCCTTTTGTTTGTTTTAAACCTGCTGCCTATTAATTTCATTTGGTGACCCCTAGTTCTTGTGTTATGAGAAGGAGTAAATAACACTTCTTTATTTACTTTCTCCACACCAGTCATGATTTTATAGACCTCTATCATATCCCCCTTAGTCGTCTCTTTTCCAAGCTAAAAAGTACCAGTCTTATTAATCTCTCTCATACAGAAGGCATTCCATACCCCTAATAATTTTTGTTGCCCTTTTCTAAACCTTTTCCAATTCTAATATATCTGTTTTGAGATGGGGTGACCACATCCGCACACAGTATTCAAGATGGGGCATACCATGGATTTATATAGAGGTAATATGATATGTTCTGTCTTATTACCTTTCTTAGTGATGTCCAACATTTTGTTTCCTTTTTTTGATTGTCGCTGCAAATTGAGTGGATGTTTTCAGAGAACTATATACAATGACTCCAAGAGCTCTTTTTTCAGTGAAAACAGCTAATTTAGACCCCATCATTTTATATGTATAGTTGGGATTATGTTTTCCAATGTGCATTACTTTGCATTTATCAACATTGAATTTCATCTGCCATTTTGTTGCCCAGTCACCCAGTTTTGAGAGATCCTTTTGTAGCTCTTTGCAGTCTGCCTTAACTATCTGAGTAGTTTTGTATCATCTGCAAATTTTGCCATCTCACTGTTTACCCCTTTTTCCAAATCATTTAAGAACATGTTGAATAGGACTGGGCCCAGTACAGAACCCTGAGAGACACCACTATTCACCTTTCTCCATTCTGAAAACTGACCATTTTTCCTACCCTTTGTTTCCTATCTTTTAACCAGTTACCAATCCACGAGAGGACCTTCCCTTTTTTCCCATGATAACTTACTTTGCTTAAGAGCCTATGTTGAAGGACTCTTTCACAGGCTTTCTGAAAATATAAATACTCTATATCCACTGGGTCCCCTTTGTCCACATGCTTCTTGACCCCTTCAAAGAGTTCCAGTTGATCGGTGAGGCATGATTTCCCTTTACAAAAACCACATTGACTCTTCCCCAACAAATTATGTTCATCTATGTGTCTGACAACTCTGTTCTTTACTATAGTTTCAACCAGTTTGCCTGGTACTGTAATGGACTCTGTAATGGACAATTGTGCTTCTCTGGGACTATATGAGAGCCAGGGATAAAGTGCTCTCAGTTGAGGGGATTCAGATGTGGAAAGAGCTTCATGAGGAGTCAAGTAATCCAGTCTGAACACAGTCAGCATATGCTGCAAAAAACTCTTCTTTATATCATGGAAGAACTGCATTGAGCAGGAATTAGTATGATCATGATAAAAAACGTGTATAGCACTTAAAAATACATTAAAAGTTGCATACTCAAGCTTTTGCAATGGAAATGAGAACTGAAAGTAGCCAGAGGGTCAAAGAATGGACTGAAAGGACAGGAGTCTAGAGGCATTGACTTTATACAGGAGTTTAAAAGTGCTTCTTTTCTCCATCATAAGAGAGGTGTGGAATCACCTAGCCACCTTCATCCTTGGAGAATCTATTAGAGCACTAATTTATTCTTAGTCTCAAATGAGATGATGTGGGGATCAAGATGTTACAGATGAGCTAAACATGGCCTGTTTTCATGAAAAAGCATGGACTGGCCAATTACAATTTATCTTAGAACAATGAAGGGACAAAACCATAGTATAATGACTGGCAAACAGTAAATCACATAGCACGAACAAATCTTCTGAATGCTTTAAGGAGTTAGATAGATAGATTAGATTAAATTAGATTATGTTTATTCCAGGGGAATTAATTCAAACGACTTCATGAAGTCTCTTTATACATTGAGGTAATCAGCCTCTCCCACAATCTGTGTAGTTGCCTTGGATCAATACAACTCTCTGGAGAATAGGGTGACTCAATTGCTTTGGAACTCTATTAAGACCACCATAAATTGGTGTGACATTATTAAAATGAACTGGGACCGTATAGATCATTGTTGCCACCACTGTTATATATTTAGAGCAAAGGTTGTTGTGTGAGATACCTATGAAGAGGTTATGATTTGCTGGTTATAATTATGCTAGCTGTATGTGTATATCATTTTTGTATTTGAAGTTATGAATATGGGCTATCCACTTGTTTTTCAAATGTATTTGATTCCAAGTAGCCTCAGTGAAGCATTTGGTCAGCTTCTTGAGAAAGGACTATTCTCAGTAACTGCCCAATCAAGAAACACTTAACTGACAACAGACTTTGGGAGATGCCAATCCACATCTGAGCTTTCCTGGGAACATTCAAACTAACATGTAAACAATGGTGTCAACCTGCAAACTGAGTCATACATGGACATGTGACTTGCCCATGTGACTCCAGACTCCATTTTGCTGCTGTGATTTTCCATAGTAAAAACAAAGGGGTGTCCTTCCATGGGCAGAGAGGATATAAAAGGCCTTGGAAACCCCTCCATTTTGCCTTCAATCCTGCTTCTGACCTCTGAAGGAACCTTGCTACAAACTGAAGCTCTGAACGAAGGACTGAGTGACCCATCCCAGCTGTGGATTGTGATGGAGAAAGGCCAGATGGCTATAGAAAAGTAGTGAGAAACAGGTAGGTTAGCCCCAGGCTAAACAAATCTCTGTTATTGTGGTAACCAAATGGCAGTTGCTCCAGGTTCATCAAGACACCTTGGGCCAATTAAAATCCTTCCAGAAAGCAGTGGAGACAGCTAGGTTGATTGGGGCACGTGAAACCAATCAGGGGCTGGCTGAAACTAGTTAAAAGCCTTCCAGTTAGTCAGGTGTGGGGCATGTGTCAGGAGCTGTAGGAGGAAGTCACGCTGCTGGAGAAATGGAGCAGTACAGACCGTAACAGGCACAAGAAAGGAGGCCCTGAGGTGAGGGTGACATAGATACTGAGGAAGTGGAGGCTGCTGTGGGGAAGTGGCCTGAGGAATCGTACTCATCCTGTTTCCAAAAAGTCAGCTACCAAGAGCTGCTACTATCAGGGTCCCTGGGCTGAAGCCTAGAGTAGAGGGCGGTCCAGGCTCCCCCCTCCACTCCCCAACTAATCACTGAGACTGGGAGACAACAGAGACTGTGCGAGGGAGGATAGCTTCTCCTCACCTCCCTTACTGGCTTATGATGAAAATGGCTCAGTAGGCTGTGACCCTTCCCTCTAGAGAGAGAAGGGCTACATTGAGGGTCACAGTGAGCCTCTGAGGCTAGCGTAATCCACTAGGAAGCCTGGGACCCGCTGAGATAAGGTCAGAGCTTTGTCACAGCATGTACTCCAGAGACTTGATTTGAACCTGCAGTTGATTCCACCACTACTACAAGCCTGAACCAAGAACTTTGCCATTACTGTATGTAATTGATTCCATTTAACCAATTCTAGCTCTCATCTATATATTTTTCCTTTTATGAATAAACCTTTATATTTTAGATTCTAAAGGATTGACAACAGTGTGATTTGTGGGTAAGATCTGATTTGTATATTGACCTGGGTTTGGGACTTGTTCCTTTGGGATTGGGAGAACATTTTTTCTTTTACTGGGGTATTGGTTTTCATAACCATTCATCCCCATAATGAGTGGCACTGGTGGTGATACTAGGAAACTGGAGTATCTAAGGGAATTGCTTGTAAGACTTATGGTTAGCCAGTGGGGCAAAACCAAAGTCTCTCTGTCTGGCTGGTTCGATGTGCCTTACAAGTGGAGGAATCCCAGCTTTTTGCTGTAACTCCCTTGCTCTCAGCAATTTGTCCTGAATTGATACTCTCAGAAATGTCCCGCCAAAGGCAGCATTCTTACAATTGGTCAGAAGACTGTGCTCTGACCCCTCACTGGTATGGGAAACATATAGCTTTTTCAATAGTTCAGGTCTGTACCATTTCAGTTTTCTTGTGATACACTTGAATAATATCATTGAAGTAGACAACACAAGAAATGTCATTCTACTATTTTTCTGTAAATGTAACATGGGTTAAATGCATTCATATAATCAGGCAAATATGATATATCTTATTTCATAATCACCAGGTATCATCCATATACTGGAAATATCCTGCAATATTGTCCCTAGCAAACCATGGCAATTGTCTCCAACAATGTCCACAAAACATCTTCCACTAAATGGTGAGGCTGGAGAACCCATTGGAAACTATACCAGTCCCTTCATTAAAAATGCATTCATACTCAACATACATGAACAAGCATATCAGCCTCATCCTTAGTCCTCATATCCACATCACACTGTGTAAATAATAATACTAGTAATCTAATGATTCATTTAATTACTAAGGTGCTCTATCTTAAAGCTCCTTAATGACTAAAAATATAATTAACAACAATTGTCATCATGGTTAAATAAAAAATATCAGGAGTGTACTGAAACACTCCTCTAGAATAATAACATGGTCTGAAGAGAAAACACGAAATTAAGAAGAAACACGACCTTACTACTAATCAGAGTTTTAGCATCCTTCACTTTCTTTAGTTTAAACCCATGTTAAGAAAACAGATTAGGGGAGGAAAGAGTATTGGCCGTATACCCTTTGTGTATAGCCCTATTTACCTACCTATGGTATTTACAGGGGTTTCATCTCCTCCAAGCACCTTCAATATATCTATCTTCATAATTCTCTTGTGAGTGAGGATAGGACTATTATCACCCCTTTACAGAGACACTGAGGGTATGGCTATATTGGAGCTTGGAGATGTGATTTCATGTGCAGACAGATGGACTTGTACTAGTTCAGCTGAAACTATCACGCTAAAAACAGACATTGCAACACAGCCTAGCCACCTGAATCCCAACCTACCTAATCTCCTGGGTCCATGCCAGGTAGTTAGCCTGAGTCACTGCCAGTGCCACCACATCCACACTTCTATTTTTAACATGCTAGCCTCATCTGAAATAATGTGTCTCTCGGCCCATTCTGGGAATTACACCACCCAGCTGCAGTGTCGACATGCCATATGTAACTTGTCCAAGAGAACAAAGAAAGTCTATGGCAGAGCAGGGAATTAAAGCTGCCAAGTTAAGAGCCTAAACACTAGACAATCCTTCATGGTTTTTTTTTTGCACTGGGAATGTTATTCAAAACGACTCTCTGAGATAACAGAAGATGCTGATGGACATGATGTATTTCTTGAGTCAGATTGCCTAGATTACATCAAAGTTTTTGGCAGCATGCTGAATCTAGATTCAAATGCAAACAATACTTGGAACTCACGGTATCATGGAAGCACTGAATGCAGCAGAATCAAATCCCATGTTGTATGACTCAACTCCTCTGATGTACTGAGTACAGATCTCAATACTTATACCATTCCATTGACACAGCCTATGCAAGTCCCTCCAGCAAAGCCTGTGGTTAGGCATGATCTAGTAGTTTCATTACTCATTCTTATAACAGTGTAACACATTTTTGCCTGTGTGAGGTGAAAGAGAAAGTTGGAGTCAGATAATAAGTAGCAGTACTTTGACACAAAAGGTCTCTTTTGATGTAAAATATTTTTTCAACAGAGGAAGAGAATAAACATAATGACTCTGAGTTATTTTAGCATCATCATGTTATCCCAACTGTGCAAAAGGCAGTGGGTAGAAAGAACCAGCTATTCCTCCCATCCATTCTACATAAGCATGTCTACAGAGATTGCTATAGTATCCAGACTTATGGCACTTCTTGACTGAGATTCAAGATGCTAGGATGTAGTCAGAAGAAAGATTGCTTACAAGCCCGCAGAGCACTGTTCTTCTTGGGCGAATACCAGTTCAAGTTATGGAAGAAGCATATTTATATGTTGATTCTCTCCCCACAGAGGAGCAAGATGAATTCAAAAAGCTGATCTACTAGGGCATGAAAACAACCCCACACAGGGGATTGTGGGAACTGATGTAAATAATCTCCTAAAGAAAGTAACTGCTTCTGTTGTGACTAGAGAGAGAAAAGTCATCCTTCATTTCCCTATTTTCATCCAAACTACTATTCATCTCCTCCTACTACTAAAGATCATAAAAAGAATAGCCACCAAGAAAAGAAGCCAATTTATACTCTAGGTATAGATCTGGGTGAATTCAGTGTGAAGTGATGGTTGATCTATTAATAGTCTGGATTAATATCTATGTAAAACAAATTCTTTCAAATCTCAAAAATGTTTGGAGATGACTGCTGTAGATGTCTTGGGGTACTAATTAATGGGCTGTGACATTTTATTTTTTCTAGTTCACAGTCCCGTGCAGCCCAGGTCAGAAGTGACTATAAGTCATTCAGTAGCTTATTTTAAATGGATTTTTCAGGCTAGCTCCTAATGGACAATTGGCACCTTTGTGGGAGGGTGATGCGTGCAAGAGAGCGAGATGTCAGAAACTTAATGAGCATACACTCTTTTTCTTTGCCCCTTAGAAGCAGCCTCTCCAGATCAGGACTGAGATAAACCAGTGTGCTGGCTGATGTGGGGTAGCTTATACTGACACTGCTCATTTCTACTTGTTTGCAACAAAGCACAATACTTCTCTGGCGCTGTCAATTTAGCATATTTCACATGCAAAAACAAAACCAAAAAACCGATTATCACTTAATGAAAAAAGTTGTGTTTTGCAGAGTGGGTGACTGTTTCAGTAGAACTGCTTAATTATACAAATGTTTATGTCCATCACTGGCAAAGAAGCCTGCAGTATTTAGAACTCTTTGGGGCCCCAAGATAGGTGAAAAATCAACAACAAATACAGCTACTTAAGATAATTATACTTTCATCATATCATGCCGTATTGACCTGCTCGCTAAACGTCTCACATTGGATTCACAGTAGCTGAAAAATCACCCATTAAAGATAAATTAGAATTTAAATCTACAAACTGTCTAGCATTTATTTTAAATTATTATAAATGTATTTACATAGCTACTGGGAATGACTAAGCAGTATAAGGAATTGGGAATGTTAAGTAAGGTAACAAGCAATCTTCACTGGCTTAATTTAGCTGTATTAGTAGATATAAATCCTTCATGATTCTTTTTGTATATTAAGCTTTTTGTATATTAATTTTGTATATTATTTAGCCAAAAATCCCAGGATCCTTGCTGTATGGGCCAACATGTCTAAACTCCAATGCCTTAACAATACTATATTTTAGACTGAGTTAGTGTGTGACTAATGTCTATAATCTATAGTAGGGCTGTGCTTAATTATTCACTCTGGTAACCTATATCCAGAAAGGGACCCCAGTCAACTAACAAAGGATGCCTGTTACTACAGATGTGTGTTGTAATGAATAAGGCAGCGTGATTGATAAGTACTTATGATTCGGGTCAGTGGACCACTGAACAGTTCTGTGACTGATATTTCTTATTGTAGCTGTTTTTGGTGATTTATGAAATAATGGCCCTTTGAAAGATGTTTTTAACTCTTTCGGAAGTGCTTGTTTCCACAGTTGTTTTCAGTAATAATGGGGTTGAAATTCCTTTAGCTTTCAATCATGTAAATGGAGATACCATGCAAGAACTTCCATAATTAATTAAGTAAATTTTAATAGAACAATTTCTGCTATCACTTGCATTTGACTTAAGAATCTAGCCTTACCTCAAATATTTTCCTCCTATCAATCTTATCTTGATTCTCTCATTCTTTAAGGTTTCAATCTTCCACATTCTTAATTCAGGGAAAATTCTCATTGATTTCAATAAGAGTTTTACTAGCAGATGTCAAAAAATTAAAACATTTTGAAAAAAAGGTAATTTAAAAATTACAGATTTGTTACAATAGTTGTTTCCAGATTTATTTACTGTATTAAAAGAGATAATTGAAAAAAGAAATACATACAAGCTGCTTTCGTTTCTAAGAAATAAAATAATTTTAATTTTGTTTTTTTCTCTTACAAATGTGTGCATATTTTCCTTGATCCTTAAAATACCCCTTAAAACATTTAAGCACATGCTTAACCTCAAGTATATGAGTAATGCACCAAGTCTAGCTGACCTTAGTCATTCAAGTAGTCTTACTTTATGTTCTGCCTGGGTAATTTCTGTTGAACTCAATAGCTCGTGGATGGCAATGTGAGTAGTGTGCATGACTAGAAGTACCAGTTTCCAAATGAAACAGGCTGCTAAGAAAAGAAATGGAACTTGTGTTTGTTAGATATCTTTGTTGCAAAATGGCATTATTCTGACAAGCCCATCTGCCCATGTTTTGCTAGAAATTTGAAATGTTTCAATGAAGGGTTGCAGGATCTCCCTTAAAAGCACATACCTGGATTTTACTGCACCAAAAAATCCAGACAAAACTCCACTTCTGACTGTCCTTTTGTTATAGAGAATATGACCTCCTAATTTTTTTAAAAAATGTATTGGTGAAAGAGGTGGCAGGTGTGAGTTTCGTGCTGAGCTGCCTTGTAGTCAATGTAGAGATATGGTTGTAAAAGATTATAATTTAGATATGCTCCTCATTATGGACAGTATTATGAACATAGGTATTTGGAGATGTGCCCTGGAGGCAGGTGTTTGGAACATTGCATGGCTATGTGCAGTAGTTCACCAGACACACCCTCAAGTTGGTCTTATTAAAGTTTTATTCCTTTCTCCTTCACTGGTTTGTTATTTAATGAACCCCAAAATTGTTGCATGATATCAGAAGTGCTGAATGAGAAGGAAACTGCAGTCATTTTGAAGTTAACTCATATGTTTTCAACTGAAAGCAGAGACAAAGGGAGGCATCAGAGAGGCATGTAGAGCACAAGGCACAGAGGGTTTTGTAAGTATTTGGTGAGCACAATAGTAGCTTGACTAGCTTAAGAAGGGAGGGAAAGCCTCAAATGGATGTGTTGCAACCTCCATCCAGTCTGCAATTGTCAGGCAATGTTGCAGAGAACTGGAAAAAATTCAGACAGAGATTTGAATTGTATTTAGAAGCCATAGGGGCAGAGGAGAAAAATGATAAAGTGAAAGCCATCAGTCTTTTTGCATGTTGTTGGGGCTGAAGCATTGATTATTTATAACAACTCTAAGTTTGAAGAAGTTGAAAGCATGAAGTTAAGTAAATACTATTTTATTAATTTGAGGAACAGTGCATTCCAAAAAAGGAATGACACCTTTGAGAGAGAGAGAGAGAGAGAATTTTTTACATGCATGCAAAAAACTGATGATACCATAGAGCAGTATGTCACAGAATTCATAGAATCATAGAATATCAGGGTTGGAAGGGAACTCAGGAGGTCATCTAGTCCAACCCCCTGATCAAAGCAGGACCAATCCCCAACTAAATCATCCCAGCCAGGGCTTCGTCAAGCCTGACCTTAAAAACTTCAAAGGAAGGAGATTCCACCACCTCCCTAGGTAACCCATTCCAGTGCTTCACCACCCTCCTAGTGAAAAAGTTTTGCCTAATATCCAACCTAAACCTCCCACACTGCAACTTCAGACCGTTACTCCTTGTTCTGTCATCTGCTACCACTGAGATCAGTCTAGATCCATCCTCTTTGGAACCCCCCTTCAGGTAGTTGAAAGCAGCTATCAAATCCCCCCTCATTCTTCACTTCCGCAGACTAAACAATCCCAGTTCCCTCAGCCTCTCCTCATAAGTCATGTGTTCCAGTCCTCTAATCATTTTGTTGCCCTCCACTGGATGTTTTCCAATTTTTTCACATCCTTCTTGTTGTGTGGGGCCCAAAACTGGACACAGTATTCCAGATGAGGCCTCAACAATGTCGCATAGAGGGGAATGATCACGTCCCTCGATCTGCTGGCAATGCCCTTACTTATACATCCCAAAATGCCATTGGCCTTCTTGGCAACATATCCAGCTAACTCATATCCAGCTTCTCGTCCACTATAACCCATGGGTCCTTTTCTGAAGAACTGCTGCCTAGTCATTCAGTCCCTAGTCTGTAGCAGTGTATGGGATTCTTCCGTCATAAGTGCAGGACTCTGCACTTGTCTTTGTTGAACCTCATAAGATTTCTTTTGGTCCAATCTTCTAATTTATCAAGGTCCCTCTGTATCCTATCCCTACCCTCCCGCGTATCTACCTCTCCTCCCAGTTTAGTGTCATCTGCAAACTTGCTGAGGGTGCAATCCACGCCATCCTCCAGATCATTAATGAAGATATTGAACAAAATCGGCCCAAGGACCGACCCTTGGAGCACTCCACTTGATACAGGCTGCCAACTACACATGGAGCCTTTTATCACTACCCATTAAGCCCGACAATCACGGTCACTGCCTCCCAAGTTCCCATCCACTTTTGCTAAAACTCAATAAAACATGTGACTTTGGTGAGCTGACAGAGTCTGTGGTCAGAGATAGTATCATTTGTGGCATTAAAGACAATGTGTTAAGAGAGAGTGCATGGTGCCGGAGGGGTTTGGGGTGCAGGCTCCGGCCCAGTGCTGCTTACCTGGACAGGTTCCAGGGTGGCAGCAGCACACACCGGTGTCAGGGCAGGCTCCCTGCCTGCCCTGGTCCTGGCCGTGGCCCCACGCCGCTCCAGGAAGTGGTTAACACCACGTCCCTGTGGCCCCTGGAGGCTCCCTCCCCCAGGAGCTGCAGGGACATGGTACAAGCTGCTTCTGGGAGTGGTGCCCGGGCTGCCATGGGGGTGGCAATACCGTGGGCCAGATCCAAAGCCCTGAAGAGCTGGATCCGGCCCACAGGCCTTGGTTTGCCCACCCCTGCTGTACAGGCTCCCGTTCATTGAAGTGCCAAAAGAGGTGACACCAACTTTAGGCCTGGGTGCATGTGAAAAATTCAGTCTGGTAAAACGGGTGCTCTCACTACAAGATCATACTGAACCTGGCTAGGAGGCAGTCTTTGGGGAATATCATGACCTTTTGCAAAGGTCTATGAACATACTGATGGTGTTGACACCTCAATGGATAACATCATCATCTGGGGCTCAACGAAAGAGGAGCATGATCATAGACTTTGGTAAGTTCTGGATGCAACTAGAGCTGCAAACCTCAAACTAAATAAGGAGAAATGTGTTTTAGGGGTTACTTAACTGACTTTTCTTGAGGTCATTATTTCAAATGAAGCTGTAAAACCTGATAAGAGGAAGATTTCAGCCAATGAAATGATGTCACATGCCCAGTCAAACTAAGATATCCAACAGTTCCTGGGAATGGTTAATTATCTTGGAAAAATCATACCTAATCTATCTACCAAAGCAGCAGCTTTGAGAAACCTCCTAGAGAATAAAAATGAATGGTATTGGGGTACAGAATAGGAGGAATCATGGCAAGGTTTTAAGCAACAACTAATACAAGAAACCAGCATTAAATTTCTATGCACTAAGAATGCCTATTAATCTCTCAGCAGATGCTTCACAGTCTGGGTAAGGTGCAGCGATTTTACAGAAGAATGAGGATTGTTGGCATCCAGTGGCATATGCATCCAAATAACTGACTGAGGTAGAAACCAGATACACATAGATCAAGAAGGAGTTTTTAGGAATAGTGTTTTCCTGTGAGAGATTCATCAGTATATTTATGGACAGACTGTGGAACTTGAAATGGATGACAAGCCCCTGATAGCATTATTTAACAAACAACTAAATGACTGTAACTTAAGGATTAAAGCTGGAAAAGTCTGATTTGGTTATGACCTATACTCCTGGTAAATTCATGTTCACTGCAGATGCACTTTCTAGACAGTGGCTCCCACAAAACCAGAGAAGGCTTTTGAGACAGAGAAGCAAATAGATTTCATTGTAAAGTCAATTCCCATAGCTAACAGGAAACTGCAACAAATAAGAGAGGAAACAGAGGATGAATCATTGGGAATCCTTAAAGAAGTGGTAATTAAATGGTGGCCTGAAAAGATAAGCAGTTACTGTCTTAGTATAAGCGACTATTAGAACTGCAGACATGAACCTACTGTGATAGACTGACAGGTTTCAGAGTAGCAGCCGTGTTAGTCTGTATTCGCAAAAAGAAAAGGACTACTTGTGGCACCTTAGAGACTAACAAATTTATTAGAGCATAAGCTTTTGTGAGCTACAGCTCACTTCATCAGATGCATTTGGTGGAAAAAACAGAGGGGAGATTGATATACACACACAGAGAACATGAAACAATGGGTTTATCATACACACTGTAAGGAGAGTGATCACTTAAGATAAGCCATCACCAGCAGCAGGGGGGGAAAAGGAGGAAAACCTTTCATGGTGACAAGCAAGGTAGGTTATTTCCAGCAGTTAACAAGAATATCTGAGGAACAGTGCGGGGTGGGGTGGGGGGAGAAATAACATGGGGAAATAGTTTTACTTTGTGTAATGACTCATCCATTCCCAGTCTCTATTCAAGCCTAAATTAATTGTATCCAGTTTGCAAATTAATTCCAATTCAGCAGCCTCTCATTGGAGTCTGTTTTTGAAGCTTTTTTGTTGAAGGATAGTCACTCTTAGGTCTGTAATCGAGTGACCAGAGAGATTGAAGTGTTCTCCAACTGGTTTTTGAATGTTAGAATTCTTGACGTCTGATTTGTGTCCATTTATTCTTTTACGTAGAGACTGTCCAGTTTGGCCAATGTACATGGCAGAGGGGCATTGCTGGCACATGAGGACATATATCACATTGGTAGATGCGCAGGTGAATGAGCCTCTGATAGTGTGGCTGATGTGATTAGGCCCTATGATGGTGTCCCCTGAATAGATATGTGGACAGAGTTGGCAACGGACTTTGTTGCAAGGATAGGTTCCTGGGTTGGTGGTTCTGTTGTGTGGTGTGTGGTTGCTGGTGAGTATTTGCTTCAGGTTGGGGGGCTGTCTGTAAGCAAGGACTGGCCTGTCTCCCAAGATCTGTGAGAGTGATGGGTCGTCCTTCAGGATAGGTTGTAGATCCTTGATGATGCATTGGAGAGGTTTTAGTTGGGGGCTGAAGGTGATGGCTAGTGGCGTTCTGTTATTTTCTTTGTTGGGCTTGTCCTCTAGTAGGTGACTTCTGGGTACTCTTCTGGGACACAAATCAGACGTCAAGAATTACAAACATGTATGTTGGGTTCTGTCAGCATGTTTGGAGAGATGCTCCTTTTAGTACTTTGATAGTTAGAGAGTGGAGAGAGTAATTCAGAACTCAGATACACAAATTTAGCCCTTGTTTATATTACAAATGCTCTGCTAGTAAAGCTCTATCAGTAGAGCCCTCTAATGTAGACATAACTTATGCTGACAGAAGTATTCTTCTGTCAACATAGCTGCATCTACACCGAAGCTTTTGCTAGCATAGCTGTCAGGTGTGGGGATGCGTGTGTTTTTTTCCCCATCCCCATGATGGACGTAGCTATGTCAGCAAAACTTTGTAGTGTAGACTTGGCCTTTTTAAAAAAAATAGTTATTAAAAGAAAAGCAAGGCAAACTTGTGAAGAAAAGACTTGAAAGTTTCCCTCACTACTTACCTGCTCTGTGTTTATTTGCAGAAGGCAAACACAGAGTTATTAAAAATAAATTGTTGCATAGGGCAGGGAAAGTGTTACTCTCTGATGCACCCTAGAACAGCAATCTGCAAAACACAAACAAAGAAACAAGACATGCAGGAAGGTGTCAATGAAAACACAAACTAACCATGAAGCAGTTAGGGCAGCAACAGAGTGAACAAAACGATCACAGAAGGCTTCCAGGAAAACACTATAGCGAAACTTTGGCATTTCAACAATTACAGGTGACGATCTTCAAATGATCTGAGGCCATGTCTACACACATGAGCTTACAGTGGCACAGCTGTACCGATGCAGATGCACAGCTTTAAGAGTGCTCATGTAACTGCTCTATGCCTATAGGAGAGACCTCTCCTGTTGACATAGCACTGTGCACCCCTGTGCACTAACACTTATGCTGGCAAAACTCAGGGGGCTGTTTTTTTCACATCCGTGAGCTACAAAAGTTTTGCCAACATAAGTGTTAGTGTAGACATGACCTGAGATTTTTATTTAAGAAAAAAATAAAAGGGTCTGGTACACTTTAAATCTAACAGCATTGAAACAAGTAAACCTATCTATTCAAGAATTATTTTTAAAAGACCCTGGTGAAGATGCTTTTCCAAACTCTTAAGTTAATTGCTTTTTGCCTGCTAGGATTCCTCTGTGCAGCTGGCTTGGAACATCCATAGGACTGGGGATGAAGAGAAGACCTTGAATGAAGCCAGGCACTGTGCCACTGAAGTTCACAGGAGGCAACATTCAGAACTAGATTTCTACAGACATACGCTCTTCTAAAAGGAGAATCCCCCCCCCCCTTTTTGTTATTTTAGGAACTGAGGCTGGATGTCAGGGACAAGCAGACAGACCTACAGGGACACACAAACACTTTACAATGGATCCATTTTAATTTTTGATGGTGACTTGATTTTTCTTCACTCTTGGACCAAAAATTTCAAGAGCCATTTACTGTGATATTAATCAGCATTCTCATGTAGCAGGACCACTGTCTAGTCCAATTTATGTTTTAAAATTTGGAACAATCAATGATGACAACATCACACTACTTGCTGTTTTATGATGTAGTAGGAAGAGAGCCTGAGACATAAGCCCTTGTATCAGAGGCCTGGTACAAGTCAGGACCTGCTATACCCTGTTTGTATCAGGGTATAAAGATGCATCTCAGAGGGAGTACCTTTATCTAGCCTAGGGAAGAACAGAAAGTCTCTCCATTCACTGAGCTGGTCCATTGTTATGGGCATACATGTATTAGTGGTCCGATAGAGTCTGCGGGATACTAGTACCGTGCTTAGTCGACAATAAGCCTGGTTGGGTGCCTTCATCCCTTAACGGAACTTGTGGTCATTGGCCAGTTCACTCAAGGTCTGCCATGTCAGCTTTCTGCGCAGGGCTGGGGCAGCACACAGAGGGAACACACACACACAGCCAAACATCTATCAACATCTAACCATGTAACATATATTAAATTAGTCAGTGGAAAGACAAAAAAATATTTTCTCATCCCAGAAAGAAAATCATCCGCTGTCATGTGTTCATGATAGAGTTTGGGATGCTATTTTTCATGGGGTGAGGAAGTCTTTTTTATGTTTCATCTTCATAGTTATTCTTAATTACTAAAAGACTTCAGAGTATAAGTACTGTGACGAAGCTCTGTCCTTGCCTCCATGGGTCCCACGTTTCCTGGCGGATTTTGCTAGCCTCAGAGGCTCACTGTGACCATCCACATAACCCTTCTTTCTCTAGAGACAAGGGTCACAGTCTACTGAGCCATTTTCATCATAAGTCAGTGAGGGAGGTGAGGAGAAGTTATCCTTTCTTGCACAGTCTCTGTTGTCTCCCAGTCTCAGTGATTAAACAGGGGGCAAAGGTGGGAGGAGCCCGGGCCCACTCTCTACTCCAGGCTCCAGTCCAGGGACCCTAATAGTATCAGCTATGGTAGCTCACCTTTTAGAAACATGACATGTACAATTCCCTGGGCTACTTCCCCCACAGCAGCCCTCACTTCCTCAAGCTCCACTTCACCCTTACCTCAGGGCCTCCTTCCTTGTGCCTGATATGGTGTATACTACTCAGAATCTCCAACAGCGCAACTTCCTCCCACAGCTCCTGACATGCACACCCACCTGACTAATTGGGAGGTATTTAACTAGTTTCAGCCAGTCCCTGATTGGCTTCAGGTGTCCCAATCAACCTAGCCTTCTCCCTGCCTTCTGAAAAGTTCTTAATTGGCCCCAGGTGTCTTCATTGACCTGGAGCAGCTGCCATTTCACTTATCCTGTACGAGGGATTTGTTTAGCCTGGAGCTAATATATCTATCTCCCACTACACTTCCATAGCGATCCTCGGTCTGTTCACGTATCCGGACAGAGTTCCTCTGGGCGGCGTCCTCTGAATCTCTTAACAACTTTGAGGAGCAATGGGCGCTGTCCGGGCTTCTCTGCTCGGTGTCCTCGTCTGGTTCCCTTCATTTGACCCTTTGACCACACTCCTGTCCCTGTTATTTCATTAGTTGACCCCCAAAATTAATTGGAATCTAGGTCCTGTGGATCCCACTTCTAGGCTGGGGGGGATCCTTTAGCAGTGGACGGGCTTTGCCCGCCCACTTCCCAGATCCCAAAAGGACTATTCTTCCATAGCCATCTGGCCTTGCCCCATCACAGTACCTACAACTCAAAATTGGTATACAAAATAACCTTATTAATTCAACTGGAATAGAATCATATAATTATTCAGATAATACTTAGATTTTAAATATTTCTGTATTGCTTTACATAGAAGAGCTATTAATTTATTACCTTTATCTCCATTTTACAGGTGGGGAAACTGAGGCACACGATAGCGAGCCAAAGCGACTTACTCAAGATCACTCTGCAGGTCAGTGGTAGCAGTAGGATTAGCACTAAGTGGTCAGATGATATGATTATGAGTGTAGTGCAGGAGCCTGAACTGCATAGAACAAAGCCAAGGTCTCATGTAATGGGAGAAAACAGGATGGTCTTGGTCAATGGTAAAATTAAAGAATGTGCACAAACAAAATACAAAACAAAGTAAAATATATCCTTACCATTACCCCCTCCTCCACAGAAAACACAAGAGAATGAATCTGAAGCATTTGAAAAGCCAAGGGCCAAGGAAGTCTAATAGAGGGGCAGGTGGCTGTGGTAGCTAGGTAGTTCTCAATCTGACAGCTCTGTCCAAAATGGGTGGTGATACTGCCTGAGAAAGGGTGTGGCTAGGGCATCTGGGGATTCATAGTTGAGTATATCTCCCTCTGCAGTCTTTGGTGGAGCCCCAGTCACTTAGGTCAACCAATCTCTAGCAGAAAACCCTTGAGTTCAGAAAATCAACTGGTGCACAAGTTCAGTATATTTTTCATTCTGAAATATTAATATACTATATATATTATTTCTTCTCCTCCTGGAAGTTGAAGGGCAATAATAGTTTGTGAAAAGGTGGGGAGGAGCCTCTCAGGTTGGTTCTTGTGATTTCACATTGAAAAGAGATTGTGTTGTAGCAAAGTGATAGAGACAGACAACTTCTGAAACCATATGGACTATGTCACTTTCCCAGCATATGACTATAATAATTAGTAGATTCATCCTTGGCATTTATACTTTCATTTTACATCTTTCAAACCCCTTTACCAACATCGTCTACCTGATCTAGCTGACTGAAGGCCTTGATTGATGTCAGAAAACCTCAAGAGTATCTTTTGCCTCTTCCGGATTGCAACTTCAGTATCCCCAGCTCCTGCCAATTTAACTTGTGTTCACCAGGGGAGTTGCCCAACGGGCTGTAGTTTGCATGCCATTTCAGTGGGACATTGCAGGGTTCAAGATGCATTTACAGCTCAGTTTTGGCAAATACCTACACTTGCATTACATTCCTAATGAAACATGTTTACTTATTCAACAAAGTAAACTCTGTAGCCCTCAAAATACGAATAGCAGATTTTTCTAAAGACCCTGAAGGACTGTAAGATGAGTAAGGCAGGGTTAGGGGACTCTGGAGGCAAGAAGTGATAGAGACAGACAGGCAGATTCCCTGCCTTAAAACATTATTTTCTGAAAAATATATGGGCCAGTTTCTAATTAAATTGTAATGTTTGTTTCAAGCCAAAGGCACTAAATACCAGACTAGTGAAAGAGGGCAGTTTGCTCATCACTCCTTGTGATAACTGAAACATCTACAGTGATGCTATAGGCAAAGTGGATGACTTCTGATCCGAACACCTTACCTTAAATTACTCAGTTACCTTGTTCCCAGAAGTTTTCTTTTACTGCTTTGAATTAGTTCTCACAACTCCTGTCTGAACCACCTAGTAAGGAAGACAGCATTATCTAATGGGCCTGATCTTGGGCCCATGGAACTTAAATGCAAAGCTCCTTTCACTTCAATAGTGAAGGATGAAGTAGACTGCAAAACCTAAATTATTGCAAACTTATTGTTCAGAAGAAGTTTACCTGTACAGGACGACTTTGAAAATGTATCTGTTTGGTTGTTATTGCTTTATCTGCAGATCTTCTTTAAAGGACCTTATCACTAATAATTCCTGTACTGAACTCAGACTATCTGCATTAGGATACTTACACTGGTACAAATTATTTCACTTTGTTACCCAATAAAGCTTCAATGGTGTAAGTCCTGCTTTAGGTGGGTGCCGCGTATCTTCAATTGGTATAACTACATTAAGTTTTTAGTTGGGAGTGAATTTCCTTAAACATGAATAGGGCCTAAGAAATAGCAGCAAAGCTAAAGGTTATGCTGTGGGAACTTAAACAAGCAGAATGATCGAATGGACGTTTTACTGATGAGATGTCATCACTACTTGTGTTTCTTGTGCATCAATACTAGTTTCTTCACATTTGCTAAAAGGTGTATTAGGGGAGTTAGAACTCCTACTCCAAATGTCAATGCAGCCAGCCAGAATTCTGGATTAGGAGATATTAATATTGGTATATTAACATAAGACTAAGAATATATCTTTACAAAAAACATGCCTGATTGGGGGGAGTCATGGTGCTCCCCCAAGTTCAAATCACAGACCATGCTCTCCATGCACAGATGACACAAAAATGATACATCACTTACAGTGGATTGTGCAGATTTGTTGACACAATTGTGTCTCTTCTTTCTTGTGTGCTTTGATCAGCAGTGAACTTGTTTACAAATGTTGACATTTAAATTATCAAAATTACTCTTCAGAATAAAATTGGACAAATATTTTTTCACTGAAACTTTTTTCAGCGAAAAATGCAGACTGGTTGACCCCAAAATATTTCATGAATTCATGTGGAATTCACCAAACGTTTCAGTCACTTTACCCCAAAACCTTTTTTAAATTATTTTTCCTGAATTGCCAGTGAACTGGAAAAAATATGTTATTTTCCAAGCTCTATTTCAAAGTTAACACTTCACTAAAATGAATGAAAATAGTTTATTCCTCTCCGAGCTATTGTTTCAGGTTACCTCCAGACTATGGTAGATATCAGAGCATTCATTTACACTGTATTTACATTTTATAAATTGTCTTCACAACAATAAAGAGCTAGAAATTTAAGCTAGATGGGAAAAAAAGTGTTTTTACTTTAAGGTAGTTAACTCAAGATCTCTTGATGTAAAATCCTCAATGTGGCTGCTTGAGCTCAACCCTAGATTCCCCACTTCAGGTTTACTTTAACTAGATACATCGAGGTGAAAGCTACCTGTGCCTTATCTCCACTATTAATTTACTTCAAGATAGCTATCTCAATGTCAAACCACATCTTTACATCTTTGTTTACACTGGAGACCAATACTTCTTTATTATTATTATTTTATTATTAGATGAAAGCATGAATTCTACGGAAAAGTTTGCCCAACTGCTGTAAGCCAGCACAGTTCAACACCTGCCAACAATCGCATGAGTTAGAGAACCTTTAGAGAATGCCAACCTTGCAAATCTTTGTGACAGATGAGATATATGATCTATCGGTAGCTTTAATGACTCTCATGAAAGCTGAAGGCTTCCCCTAAACCGCACTGTAAATATAACTGAATTAGTTGAGTGAAAATTGTACAGTTTCGCCTTGCAGGACCATGAATGAATAAAGGGAAGATTAATTAATATCTACAACAGCACTGGAAAAGAGAAAACAAATGGCTCTGGCCGATGCTCATGACTTTTTTCCCCATTAAATTCCCGGTTATAATTGTCCTTGAATACAATTACATTACATTCATAAACTTGTATGTTTCAGTGAGATTCCCTAGCAAAATGTAACAGAAGGAACCTTTCCTCTGCTCAGTATTATAATGACTGCACTAAAAGGACAGCACCATGACAGTACTGAAGGAACAGTATCACTTTCAAGGCCCCAGTGTCAACAGGCTCTTATGGAAATATCTCCTCCCTCTAACTGCAAGCCTTAGGAATGAATAACAGACTATCTTTGCTGGAAAGATCTGCCAGGGATAAGAACCTCTGAGCAGGCCTGGAAGGAGAGCATATCACTTATCTGATTTCAGCTCAAGAAAATATTAACATCGATTAAAAAGAAAAAAAAAGTCATTAAAGTATTGTAAATGGACCTTCCTTTGTTGCCACTTGCTCCTAGAGCTAGTTTAATTCTAATCCTCAAGAATTTGAGTGACTTTGTGAAGCTTTTGCCCTGCTGCCTTCTTGTGATGAAGTCATTCCCTAATCACCACTCTCCCTCAGGGCATGAAGTAATAGGATATCCTCTTCAGGTGTCTTTCCCCTGCTGACAGCTGTTCCAGTCCTGCAGTGGTCTAATTCTTCTTATGACTCAGTGCTCCAGTTGGGTCACATATGCCCTGGCAGGGTAAATTGAGTCATTTATGTCTATAAACATATAAGCAATATATGTCTATAAGCAACTTCTCGGTGGCTCTTCAGCCCAACTTCAACCTTAATAATCCTTTCCAGCCTTTATCTCTGAGGCATCCACGCTACCTTTACCTTCTACCTTTAGAGGAATCCAGGCCCTCCCTCTATGCAGAGTTCCAGCCCAGAGACCCTTTAATAAACAGCTTTAATAAAAATCTTCTTACCCGGACCACCTCCTTACCTTACCTTGCCTCTACATCTTTCCACCAGTCCCCTCCCAGGCTCATTCCTCCACAAACCCCTGCAAAAAAAAACACCATAGTCCCAAGGAACAAAGTGCATGGAAGAGTCCTGTGATGAGCCTACCTGCCCCTAGGAACACCCTGGAGTCTAGCAGCCTCTGGTTATCTTCCAACCACATCCTGGCCTCCCTTCAGGCAGCCCGAGGACAGGCCCTGACCCCAGACAAGCCTTTTTAAGGGGTTAGCATGAAATGTCCTCTATTCGTCCCAGCCAGCCACTGCATCCGGCCTGTTTCCCTTTTTAACCCCTCCCTCCAGGTTTAAAATCTCTCTCAAGTGAAGCAGGGCAGGGCTGAGTGAGCCCACAGGGTCATTAGCCCTTTCCTGCCTAATGAGGGGTTTGCACACCACATCACAACTTCTCCCTTTTTTCTTAGCTTTCTGTTGACATGACACTAGCTAGGAGGCAGCATCAGGATTTCCTCCATGAAACATGTACAGCAATCTTTCCTTTCCTTCCCCTTTTCTTGTCTGACACCTCTGAGCTTGAGGACCACACTGCACTCATTTCTTTGGATGTAAGACTTTTGTGACTGGTCACTTTAAAAAAAAAATCTATGCAGATGTATTTGTCCCCTTGCTGAAAACGTAATCCCTTGGCAAAAAAATGTTGTTGATTAATTGTCATGATGCTAAAGGCAAAAAACATGCAGGATGTTTGGAAACAACATACTTTTCATTTTTCTCCTCAGACAAGACACGGGACAACATCAGTTATTACTTTTGCAGCCTACCCCTCAACACAGACTTGACCCTGAAAGGAATAAAATCTTATGACAAAATTACTAATAAGGTACTCCTTAGAGGAAACAGGTGGGGTGAGTCTCTTCTCACCTACACAGGCATAAGTCAGGGGTAATGTGATTGAAATTACACTGATGTAACTGAGAGGAGAATTATGCTCACTATCTGTGCCTGGGAGGGGTTATGACTGCTCCCTATAAAAACATCAGGAGAGAGAAGAGCTATTTAAACTGAAGAACAATATCAGCACAGGAAGAAACGAGCACAAACTGGGCATGAAAAAAGTAATGCTGAAAATTAAAAGGTTTCTAACCAGAAAAGTGAGGTTCTGGAATAGCGTCCTAATAGGAGAACATAAGAAAAGCCATACTGTGTCAGACCAACAAAAAAGCTTCAAAAACAGACTCCAACGAGAGACTGCTGAATTGGAATTAATTTGCAAACTGGATACAATTAACTTAGGCTTGAATAGAGACTGGGAATGGATGAGTCATTACACAAAGTAAAACTATTTCCCCATGGTATTTCTCCCCCCACCCCACCCCCCACTGTTCCTCTGATATTCTTGTTAACTGCTGGAATTAGCCTACCTGCTTGTCACCATGGAAGGTTTTCCTCCTTTCCCCCCCCTGCTGTGGGTGATGGCTTATCTTAAGTGATCACTCTCCTTACAGTGTGTATGATAAACCCATTGTTTCATGTTCTCTGTGTGTGTGTATATAAATCTCTCCTCTGTTTTTTCCACCAAATGCATCCGATGAAGTGAGCTGTAGCTCACGAAAGCTTATGCTCAAATAAATTTGTTAGTCTCTAAGGTGCCACAAGTACTCCTTTTCTTTTTGTGTCAGACCAATGGTCCATCTAACCCAGTATCCTGTCTTCCGACAGTGGCCATGCCAGGTGCTTCAGAGGAAAAGAACAGAACAGGTAATCAAGTGATCCATCATTTGTCACTCATTCCCAGCTTCTGGGAAACAGAGGTACTTCAGAGCATGGTTTTGCGTCCCTGGCCATCTTGGCTAATAGCCATTGATGGACCTATCCTCCATGAACTTATCTACTTCTTGTTTGAACCCTATTTTAGTCTTGGCCTTCACAGAATCCTCTGGCAAAGAGTTCCACAGGTTGACTGTGCGCTGGGTGAAGAAATACTTTCTTTTGTTTGTTTTGTGGAGCAGGAAACATACATGGTTTTAAGATGCATTTTAATACACTTATGAACACGATGATATGATGAGCTTGCCTGCGATAGCAAGGAACTGGACTTAGTGACCCATGAGGTCCCTCCCAGTCCCGTCCTGTGTTCATAAGCTAGAGACTGCAAGTTTAAAAAATGTTGGGCTCACAATTTACAACCAAAAATGGGAAGGTGTCTGACTGGAAGTTATAGAAGATGATTCTAGTAATGCAGTGGCTGGCTGGAGTCAGGAAACTAAAATCCTCAAAAAAATAACATATCAAAAGGAAGGAAAGGAATATCTTAAGTGTAGGCCTACTGATCCTCTTGTATGGTACTAGTTGGGGTGACGGGGAGGTGTTAATTTCCTTTGAAAATAGTTCAGAGACGTATTAGCTCTACCATCTGCATTTCAGTTTGATGTTACACTTTTTCTTCAAAGCAAGGAAACAGAGGGACAGAAATCATTTAAAGTTTTGCTTGTTTGCCTTTCAGTATATGATAGAAATTGGACTGTGAGAACTGCAAGATGAGATGGTGAAGCAAAATTTAAAAAGTATTTCTGTGAGATTCTTCCTTGATTATTTACCGCTGTTGCTGAAAAGACAGAGCCTTCACTGATGATGAGAAAAAAAAAAAGTCTTCAAACTTTGAGCTTTGACTGTGTTCATCACTCAGAGGATACTGTGCAGTTTGTGGAACGAATTACATCAGACTGTTATGGAAACAAAACAATTTGGTGCTGATTCAGTGAATTAACCATGTGAGATCAAGCTACATCTCATTCCCCATCCTGCTCTTCATTTTCTACCACAGTTAGGGGCAGAACACTGCAGACTTATGCCCTTACTAAAACACACTACCCCCAAACTGTAGGGAAAAATTCATGTTAGAAAACAAATATTTGGAGTCCTGGACCATACCTGAATGTCTCATTTATATCTATTCTACAGTAGTGCCCAGAGGTCCGAACTCCTGTTGGGGCCTCTTGGTGCTAGCTGTAGCCCACTGGTGAGTATGTATTACAGTTCCCCCTTTGTATCTGATTTTCAAAGGATATAAGTCCATTACAGCCCTAGCTAAAGAGCTTTAGTTCAAGATGTTCAGAAATACTATCTGGATTTCAGTAATTCTAAATAGGTAAACTTGTTCCATCACTTCATCATAATTAGGACTGTATTTTTAAACACATATGAAAGAAGGGATTCACTGAAATGCAAATACAGCCTCAGTGGCGGTAAATGAGTTGCTGCTGTGGAGCCCCCCTCATTAGATAACACATTCGGTGCTATTTACTTGTAAAAAAAGTAAGCATTTCTTATGGATTTTTATATAAAATGTTTGCAATGCTCAGCTGCTGCTTTTTATTTAATTGTATAATTTGCCTCATAATTAGATTTTACTCTATTTTCCACAAACCGAAGTTCAAAGGCTAAAAACCATAGAGCAAATCCCATTGGTACACAAGAATTCATCGCAATGCACAGCTTCAGTCAAGGGGAAGAGGAAAAAAAACAACATGAAGCATAAAAGTAATGTTTAAAGATGTTATATATTATGTTTGATTTCAAGTTACCTCAGGAGAAATCTGCATTATTTTGTCATTGTCTATAGAAATAAAAATAGTTGAACATATTATGCTAGTCTTTTGCTATTTCTTGCAGACAGGCTCTAGTGTTGGTTTTATTTTGTTTTTTATATGATATGTATCTACATAGAGAACACACTAATTTTCCCAAACTCCCTGTCATCCAAAATAACTGTGGCCCTGCCCATTTTCCCATGAGACCACATCTCAACGAAGCAAACTCATTTTTGATTATGCAGCACTATTCACATTCCAATGGCTAATTAGCACAGCTATCACCTAATCAAATGTTGTTTAAATTCTGTATATTAACTATCTCCTTGGCTTTGTTCTCTTCACTTTGTGCTATGGTGGAAAAAAAAGGGAATTCAACAGAAGTTTTACATCACAGCTCAAGATATGGAAGCATTAAGAAAAAAGAGGAGCTGAAAAAGAAACAGCAGTATTGCATGAATTATTTCATGTTTTGCTGCAGCTATATAGGACTCAAATCTTTTTAGTATGTACAGCTTATAAGAACTATAAATGCACATCTGTTAAGATTTGTATAATATAAGAATCCCACTTGTTCTTATAATATTGTAATCACTGTACAGGACTGTATATGGTATTAAGTGGTTTCAATAAATGACTAAGGACCAATTCTACCTTTACAATAGGATAAAACTTCGAATGACATCAGTGGGTTCAATCCAGCTTTCATCACAGTCAATGGGAATATCTCCATTGACTTCAGTGGGAGTTGGATCTACTCCCAAATGACTAATGACCCAGTCCAGCAGCCACTCCAGGTGTTCACTCCACCCACACAAATGCAGAATAATTGACCTCTACACTAGCTGAATGCAGTGTGATTGGGAAATTGAAGTGTCCCCCCCTCACCCCCAAGGCTGTCATGCAAGCACCTCCTCCCCACAAAAAGCTGCTGCTCCAGCCTATGGGCTTGAAGAGTGGTTGCAGTCCCTCTGCCCTGGTTACTCCACATAGACACAGATCAATGGGCCTCTCACCTGGCCTGTCCAAAAGTCATTCCTACTAGGTTTCAGAGTAGCAGCCGTGTTAGTCTGTATCTGCAAAAAAGAACAGGAGTACTTGTCGCACCTTAGGGACTAACAAATTTATTTGAGCATAAGCTTTCATGGGCTACAGCCTACTTCATCAGATGCATAGAATGGAACATATAGTAAGAAGATATAGATATAGATATAAGGTGAAAGTAGCCATACCAACTGTAAAAGACTAATTAATTAAGATGAACTATTATCAGTAGGGTTATTATAATTATTATTCCTAATAGGGTTATTACCAAAGCCTTTCCACTGGGATATGGGAAATACAGCGTCACCTCTGCATGGCTGCACATACAGCCAATGGAATCCCAGCCCTGCCCTTATTCAGGGTTCAAGTGGTACAGAGAGCCTTACACCAGTCATCTGCACTGTGCTGAACTTTGCTCCTTATGCAAACTCCCCATTTGCTTCAACAACAGGCTCTGATTGGGTCTATACCAATTAGGCCTAGTGTAATAGTGCCTGATCAGAAGACGTGCTGAACACTCCAAGTTCCCACAGGAAGTAATATCAGTGAATGAACAACCATGGTTCATATACAGATGTAATCACCATACCTCAGAGCACCTCCTCACAAAAATGTAAACCAAAATATATTTTTGCCTCCCTACCCTTATAGCAGTGAGAAGTGAACTTCTGAAGAATTGGAAAGTTAACTCAGTTCAAATACTGCATTTTCTTCTGCACAACTGAAGAAAGGCTGTTAGAACCACATTGTTTAACAGATCAATCTATAAATCTTACAAGAACAGCATCTCATATAGTTTACAATAACTTCCCAGTTTTCCGTCCTGCCTATTAGGCAGCTAGAAGAGTCCATGATATTCTGGTATTTTTGCTTCTGGTCGTGAAAGAAGCTAAAAGAATATTGGCCTTTTTAAACTAAAAATGGTTTATTTTTGGTTTAACTTCCTGTTGTTCTTGAAGGTTTGGGTCACTTCTTATTTTATCTAGGCTGCTGTGCATATCCCTTTGCTGTAGGAAGTTAAAAGTTATGTTAGTTTGATCATAGTTGTGTGTTTGTTTGTTCTAAAGGATGAAGTCAGTTTGAATTAATCTTCTCTACTGATGCACTGCATTGCACAGGCATTAAAGGACTTATGAAATCTTACTTGACATTTGGCAAAATGTAAATACTATGAAACCTCCCAATATCTATTAAGGAGAGGTGTTACAAGATCTTAAATGAAAGATAAGGAACTTGAATGACTATGGTCAAAAACATTCTATTGAAGTACTTTAAAATATGATATCTTACACTAACTTTCATCTCAAAGTCTCCAAGGCAGAGATTCTCAAAGATATTTAGGCTCCTAACTTCTATTGATATTAAATGGAGTTAGGGCTCAAATCCTAAAAGGGGCAGAACTCAGGAGTTTTGAGGATCTGGGCCCAAGTTCCTACATCATTACAACCTTACATCAAGTTATTCCTACTATTTTGTCAGTGCTGGTCCATGTCAGTCCAAGAGCATTAAACATGATATTAAAGGGTTTACTTGTTTGGCAGCTGAAGTTGGGCCTGTTGATGGAATATGGGGCGGGAGAGGTGGGAATGGGCAGTAAACATTTGCAACCTTTGTGTAAGCAAATTCTTGAAAATGCGTAAGGAACCAATGATCCCAAAGGCTGTGCCCTACTCATGCCGACATTGATAAGAGGTCTCAGTGGTACTGTCACCACCTCAGAACTCCCAGAAAGGGAATACTGGAGGAGCGAGTTTATTTCTTCCAAAGACATCCCTGACAGTGACTAAGGTAAACTTAATTGAAGATGCTAATATAGTCTCGAATTTAAATCTGGAAAATAGAGTGACTGACAAAGATCACCCTTTAATTAAAGTTTAACATCTACTGACAAATTTGATGGGAATCAATACTGCAAGAGAACTGTCTTCCTTGAAATAATTATCACAATTTACATCAATTACGTGGCATTCATAATTATGGCAGTGTCCTGGTATAACTATATGAATTGGTTTCATCTGAATTTCAGTGAAGAAGAGGAGGTTTCAAGATTTGACTTTTGTAAGTCATCTGCACAAAATGCAACTAGGTTATCTTAAAAATAATAATAAACCCACTTCCCCCCCCCAAATGTCTGATTATACATCTATTAGTGACTAACCTGTAGCTAAAGCTTTAAAAGCATCATGTTACTCAGTAGTAACAGCTCCGTGTTTCATATAAAATACTAATTACAGCATGAAAACTTTTTTTTAAATTTTCACTATAAATTTACAGTGCACTTGGGATTTGATTAGTACAAGGGTTTAGGATTATAGAAAAATGCCCCTGTCTTCCTTCCCCCCCAAAAAGCAAGAAATTTTAATTCTACTGTGAAGGAGTGGACAGTTGTGGAGCAAATCATTCCATGCTCCCTGTTCATCATGGTTTAGTTGTTAGTTTGTTTTAACCCCCTCTCTGCCCTGATGTTCTCACATACTGCTCTGAACATTTATTAACACTTGATCCTGTGAAGATATTCTATATGCTACTATTGGAATCATACAGGAAAACTGGACCCAACCAATAGTGCAAAATAGGGAGCTATACAGTAGATTCTACGATTCCTATCAAATTGTTCAAGAACAATTTGTGATTTCCAGAGCAGAATTACGAGCTTATATACCTGTGCCCATCTTTGGAACAGTCTAATCAGTCTGTTGTCTTAATTGTTTCCAGAAAGTTCCTGATTGTTCTGGAACCTTTGCTGTTGCCTTACCCAGGGAAAAGGGACCTACTCAACCTGGGGCTAATATATCTGCCTTCTAGCAGCTCTACTGGAGCCATCTGGCCTGACCCTGTCACATGCCCTATAAATATTGGCAATGATTGGCATAATAGGCACATTTTAAAGTTAAAAATATAAACTGCTTTGTATAGGTAATAAAAAGTACTGATCATGAAAATATGCTAATTTTTTTAAAAACTGAAGGAAAAAATTTTCACTGTAAATTTTGGAAGGTGTGTCAACTATGTGAGGCAAATGTAAAGGAAAAGACATATTTACAACTTTATTTTAAGTGATAGTACTTTCAATAGAACTCAAGACATGCTACCTGTGGGCTGCCTTCTAATCTCATTTATTTTTGTAGAAAACAAAAGTAACTACATTGAAGACACTGGACTTACAGAGATGTAAGTGAGAGCAAAATGAGACTATCTATATCTGCTGCTATATTAAACATGACCAAAAAGATTGTGGGTTGAAACATCAACATTTCAGCACAGTTATACAGAATGCTGCCAAGTTGTTTGGCTTCCCTGTGCATTAGTATGGGGGGCTGAGGAAACCATGATTTTTTCATCATGAGTCAGATGATTAAGTGCCTGATCCTGCAAGGTGGTAAGTACCCTCAACTTCCATTGAGTTAAGGTTTGAGCTTATAGCAGGTTGAGAATTTTTCAATAAACATTTTTTTCAATGGAAAATGCCAGTTCATCAAAACGAAAACTTTTCACGGAAACACATAGGTTTGGACAAAAAATTCAGCAGGAAGATTTTTCAGGTTCAGCCCAGAATTTATAGTCAAAACCAGAGAAAGGACCCAGCCCAGAATAGCAAATAGCCTAAACTGAGATTTGAACCTAGGTTTCCCACATCTCAAGTGAGTGCTATGACCACCAAGATATAGAGTCAGTCCCTCTTGAGAACATCAAAGGAATATTTATTTTTACAAACTGAAACAGTACTCACAGGAGCACTTGAGAGGCTGATTTTATGGCCTGGTGGTAAATCACTAGGACATAGGAAAGCTAGGTTCAAATACCTACTCTGCCTGATTTACAGCAGGGCTTGAACCTGTGTTTGCAACATCCCCTTTGAGTGCCCTAATGACTAACCTATTGGCTAATCTGGGGTCTCTCTTGTTCTGTTTTTTTTTGGGGGGGATTGTGTAATGAGAAATGAAAACAAGTATTGAAACTTCATTTTTTTTTAAAACAGAATCCTTGTTTTCTGACCTACCCTATTTGAGCTCCAATAGTGTTAGTCAAATGATGAATACGCTTGGGATGCTCTAAAAAAAAAGACTTGGTTCTTTAGTAATACAAGTATTCCTCTTCTTTTTGTGGATACAGACTAACACAGCTGCTACTCTGAAACCTATTTAAAGTCCGAGTCCCCTGAATTCACAGTTGTTTCTCACTCTTCAAGAGTTGTATTCAGGATCTCCAACCAATCATATCGAGCTTTTTTCGCATTAACCACCAAAGTTCCAGGCAATGGTGACTCAGACAATTAATTCAGTATGGTTCACATTAGTTCCTGTTAAATTTCTTTCATTGTCGGCTTAAGGGAGCTCCCTTGAACAAAATGAGAGGTCAGCTCCCAACATGCCTAGTGCAATACCTCTTTAGCACATCCAGGTCAGGGATGAGCTGGGGATCAGAACTCTAACACACCTCTCCCCACCCAGTCAAAGGAAAAATGAAATACCATTAAACAACCTGGCCAGATCATTAAAATTTGTTGCTAATATTGCTTTCAGTTTAGGGGCCCAGATTCATTTATTGCTTTCTCTACTGAGGAAATTGAATACAATCTTACTTGCTCCATAAATTTAGATGACTTTGTGAAACCAACTATGAAGAACTATTTTGGGAGAGGTGAGGACTTAGACAGAGTGGTAAAAAGAATCTGAGCAGGATCATTTAGTTGAATACACCTTTTTGCCCCCCAAACAACTCTGTTAAATAAGTTCAGTCTCAAGACAAAAACAAAACTAATGTTTAAAACAACATCCTTCCAAAGGTTCTAAAACATTCAATGAAATTTTTTAGAGCAGTACAGATAGTCTCCCAGAAAAGAAATAGAACAGTTATTCAATCAACAAAAACAAGATGAAGACAGATTTCAACAGCACACGAATTAAAGATAAGACCTTCCAGAATTGTATCAGTTATCTTTCCCCTTAGGATTTGGGGAGCTGGCTTCAGAATATCAAATTCTGGATACAGTTTTCAGTCTTAATTTAAAAAGTGTGAATTTCCTGGGTTCTGATCAACTTCTTTGTCCTTTAAAACCCTTTTCACCAGAAAAGTCACAAATATTGGGATAAAGAAATCTCAGTGATGTTAAAATCAAGTTTTATTGACATAACTTCATACTTTTCTACCAAACGATCCAATGCTAAATGTTCACATGAGTAATACTAGTCCCATAAATTGTTGCCTTGATTAATATCCTCAGTAACATTATTCTCACATATAGGATTTAATGGGATCAGACCCAATTGTGGGATCTCAGTTCCTAAGAAATATATAATAAGCAATGGCTTTAAATCTCAAAAAGCTCAGAACAGCTCCTGACTCTTCTTAGCTAATTTGGCTTCGAAAATGCAAATTATTCTGTGCCTATAGCCCCAAAGCCCATTACCACAGAAACATTTATTAACACGCTCCCTAACCACAATACATTTGCTAGGAGCTAGACTGTTTTTGTATGCTTGAAGTTAATAATGATTTTAAATTGTCAAATAACAGGCTCAAATGGAATTATTTAATCAAAGATTAACGATCAGAGATTAGTGCAGTACTATACAGATTACAGAAAGAAGATATAATTTATCATCCCCCGTAGATGGTGAAAAGAAGGCAGTTTGGTCCCTTCCTCTGTACTTGGTAGAATGTTGACAGTGTTCATTCCTAACCTGACTTTCCAACCCTATTTCAGTTGTAGGGTGTGAGACAAAAACTCCTTTTTGGAGGGAAAATTCTTTCCCATGATTAATTTAACTCTGTTCTTTTTTTTTTAACATTTTCATTTTACCTAATTACTGATGGAATTTCTTTTATGTTATAGTTAGGTTACATGAACAATAAGCTAAAGGGAATGCTAATCCTGTCATTATTACTAACGGCTGTGACGGCAGTTCTTATGGGGTTAAAAACATTTCAATGGATCTTTAATTCATCCATTAAAGAAAACATCTGCAACAAGTATGTCTTATCAATCATTGAAGATAAATTAAATCATAGGCACTCCATATCAATCACCCAGTCTCAGTCTAGCATACTTCTGTAGACAATTTTCATTCACCTGAGGGGTCTTTTCCCTAGACATCTATATCCTCAGCAACTCCAGGTCTGTGGGAATAATTAGATGCAGCCCAAATCTCAATTACATTAAAAAAAAATCCTGAGTACAGATCACTCACAGGTTAAGAGTCATCATTCTGGCCTTAGAATTAAAACAAACAAACACTTTTTGCTAATATCAGAGATTCTGGGACAATAGTTAATATGTAAATAAATTTAATTTACAAGTGAAAAAAAGAGGATTAAAAAGTTTAATATTTACTAACATTATAGATTTAGTAACGAGCCCCAAATAAGGGACAGTACTGAATTGTGACAATTCTGTCCCTGGTTCACTATTTTCTCCAGGAGGAAAGTAATCTGTGCCCGTCCATTACTGAACCCAGATCATTTCCCTTGCTCTGCTTACTCAGCTGTGCTGGCTAATGCATTAAGGCATGGTGGTGGCGATGGAAAAGAGGCTTTGCCTACTCTCTTTCTGCCTGTGTAGCTGCATGAGAGGGAGAATAACTGCAAGTTCATGATGCTGTTCTTGCTGTTTTGTGATCTACAAGGCAAGTACCCTGTACAGGCGAGAATAAAGATCATTATGCATATGACAATTTAGCCTCATAGGACAGCCCTGCACCCTGGCAGGCAGCCCCACAGGGCTAAAGCCCCAAGCCCCAGAAGGCGTGCCCAGCTCTCGAGGTTACAAACATTACCGTATGTGGCTCAGAGGGTCAACAAGTTTGGCCACCCCTGCAAGAGACTCTTGCCAAATTTGATAATAATCCAATTCTATTCTATTAGAGGCTTTGTAGATTTTCTTTTTTAATGGATCTTTCTGATTTATGGAAGTGTCTCATTAGTTATGTCTGGAATAACTTATCTGCTTGCATAATTGCTAATTTCTGCTCTCAGTGACACAAATGTATGTTGTGCGAGTGGGCTGCTAGATAACGCGGAAAATTTACCGATACCTCAAAGGACGTTTTAAAACTTTATACTTACTGGGTATATTACGGAAGATCTTTGTTCTCACCCATGAAGTATAATACCCAAATACAAACAATATTTGGGGCATGCCCAAATGAGCCATTAGTAGCTCCTTGATCCTGGGTCCAGGTCTATACCAGACTTTCCATAGTTTAAGGCAACCTCAGGGCATTCCACACAACACAGCCCCTGTGCTGAGCTAGCTAACCTCTCATTAATTATTATTATTAAAATATTTGCACTGCATTAGTATGACCCGGAGTGCCTAGGGCAGCCGTAACTGGAAATGCCAATGTCAGGGCAGGCTTCAAAAAGGAGAGCAGATACTCCCAAGCCTGGTGGATCACACTTAGGTTAAACTCCTCAACCAGTCACAAACTCTGCTTTCAATCTCCCACACTGGTTATCAAGAAGCAAAAAAGAAATCACACAGCCCCCTTTTTTGCATTCCAGTTCTCTGGCTACCAATCAGCACCTAGGTCCAGTACAGTGAGAAGTTATTTAAAAAACTCTGCTCACATATACAAAATGTTCTTCTGACCCCAAAGGATCAGCCATATTACCAGGTTAGTATAGTTTGGATCTTACCCAAAATACCACGTTGCCAACCAATCCTTTCGTGTCTAAAACTAAAGGTTTATTATATAAAAAAGAAAGAACAAGAAGAAAGATTTAAATGGCAAAACATACAAAGACTTCAAAGCCCATCACGTTCCTAGCAGTATTGGTGAGTTTGCTGGTTTGAACGTCCCTCTGGAATACCTCCACAGTTTGGATGGTCATTCAGTCCTTTTTTCAGGCCTTCATTTGTAGAAAAGTTACTCCAGAGGTAAGAAGCAGGTGTGAAGACAAGAAGCCAGACTGAAGACAAAATGGAGAAAATGCAGCTGCCTTTTATAGTCTTTTGCCAGCAGCTTGATTTCCTTTGTTTCAAACACAAGCTGCCCAGCACATAGCCTGGTAGCTTTAGAGTTCTGTTCATAGGTATGCCCCTGTATGCCTTGCTGAGTCATAAGGTGTATCCCTTGCCTCTCTCAATGGTATAGATGATGTCCCTTGATGGGCCATCAATCAGGCTAGGCAGTGCTGATGCCAATCTGTCTGGGAGTGTCACCCAGATGCTCAGCACAAGTTTTGGAACAGACATACCAGACCTATAACCTACAATACAAAGGTGATACAAACACATAAATAAGATTATCATAACTGGCAAATTATAACATTTTTGCAGATACCTTACATGGCATATCTGGTATAACTCATTGCAATTTTGCAATATTGGTATTCATAATATCCTAACGTGCCCTGCCCCATCTCCAATTCCATAAAGCATCACAATTAGCATCTACAGTTCCCAGTGAGGGAATGTGGTAAGAACTCTTCACACACAAAAATAAAAGATAGTTTTGGCCCCTAAGAGCATACAGGGAGGTGAAGGAGACTGGTGGATACAACAAATTAACAAAATAACAGTGAGAAAATTGTGATGAGCATAGAGTGTTATTAGAAGCAGCAGTCACAACTGCCTATCCATTGTTGAGTGTTTTGCAGGAATCACAACAGACAGGAGTTTTAACGAAGAGATGTAAAGGAGGATAATGTAGTGGACTTACAGATTTTTGACAAAGCTTGCCTACCCGGAGGCATGGGAAAAAGTGCAAAGGTGCTTATGGAAAAATATGACTAAAGGACAATAAAGGCTGGTATTGCTGGTAGATCACAGCTGTATATGGGCAGCTTGACAGCATTTGAGAACATATCAATGGAAGAAATAGACTGTAAAAGTGAAGAAATGTAGTTTGCATTTGATGCAGTGGAAAAAGGTGATCCCATGGGGGATGCTTGCTGGGGACTCCCTCATGCTGGAAAGACCAAACATGCCCCTCCCCCTTCATGATGGTATAGATTAAATAAAAAATTTCAGTGAGCAAGGAAAGAATTAGTAAATGCAACATATCATGTTAGCATAGGAACAGAAAACTTAACTTTTGGAAAAAGAAAAGTAGTACTTGTGGCACCTTAGAGACTAACAAATTTATTTGAGCATAAGCTTTTGTGAGCAACAGCTCACTTCATCGGATGCATTCGGTGGAAAATACAGTGGGGAGATTTATATACACACACAGAGAACATGAAACAATGGGTTTTATCATAAACGCTGTAAGGAGAAAGAAAAGGAGTACTTGTGGCACCTTAGAGACTAACAAATTTATTTGAGCATAAGCTTTCGTGAGCTACAGCTCACTTCATTGGATGCATTCACGAAAGCTTATGCTCAAATAAATTTGTTAGTCTCTTAGGTGCCACAAGTACTCATTTTCTTTTTGCGAGTACAGACTAACAGGGCTGCTACTCTGAAAGCTCTAAAGAGAGTGATCACTTAAGATGAGCTATTACCAGCAGGAAGGGAGGGGGGTGGAAGGAGGAAAACCTTTTATGGTGATAATCAAGGTGGGCCATTTCCAGCAGTTAACAAGAATTCTGAGGAACAATGGGGTGCGGGGTGGGGTGGGGGGAGAAATAACATGGGAAAATAGACTAACACGGCTGCTACTCTGAAACTTAACTTTTGGAGTTTCTTGACTTTTTTCAAGCTTCTCATTGCATTCATATTAGCTTGTGAGTTTAAATTTCCCTGCCATTTCCTAAAAGATTGAAGCTAGAAAACAGAAAGAGGAAAGATTAAATTTTAAAAAATAAATAAATAAAAGCAAATCCAGTCCCCAAAGGCCAGCTTATTCCCCTGAATCATGGGAAAATATATTAATAAAACATTGGTACACACATCTGCACTGTACATGAAGCGTTGACAGACATGTATACTTTGCTATTTTTTTACTCTGCATGATCCAAATGGTATTTGCAAATAGTCATAACTTCATTAATTCAAACATTTTTCAAAGCTAGCAAATAAACATAGCTTATACATATGGAATATATGAGACTGTAAGATCTTTGGGGGAAGGGGTTGCATCTGTTCATATATGTCAGCATTTAAGGTCAGAAGGGACCACCATATCATTTTAGTCGGATCTCCTGTACAGGACAGGCAACTAACACCTCCCAGCCACTCCACACCAAGCAAACAGCCATAATCAGACCACAGTATTACAGCCCTCGGGAAAATAAAGTATTGTGTGCCACAGGCAGAGAACAGGTTGAACTCAGGTATAGCAGTGCATGAGGCTCCAGCAATGGCAGGGAACTGATTAAGTGACATCTAGCCAGGTAATCTTAGCAAGTGACCCAGGCCCCAAGCTGCAGAGGAAGGCAAAAACTCCCCAAACCCCCTGCCAATCTGTCCTTCAGGAAAATTCCTTCCCAACCCCACATACAGCACAACCCTTGGCCCATGCCGCTTCCTGCAGCCCCCATTGGCCTGGAACGGTGAACCACAGCCAGTGGGAGCTGCATTTGGCCAAACCTGCGGACGCTGCAGTAAACAAACTGTCCCAGCCAGTCAGCAGATTTCCCTGACGGGCAGCGTGCCAAAGATTGCCAATCCTTGAGTTAGACCCTGAGAATGTGAGCAAGAGTCAGCCAGTGAAACATGTAAGAGAGAAAATTGTTTGTGCCACCTCAGAGTTCTGGCCCACCCCACCAGTGTCCCATCTCCAGTTATGGAAATCTCAGAGGACGGGGGCGGGGGGAGAATAGTCACAGAAAACACTGGGGAGCGGGGGGAATTCCCTTCCTAGGCCTTGAATACTTTTGTATAGAGCCCAGGATAATCCTTGTAGTGTTTTTGAGTGCTACCCTAATCAAATGAATACATTAATAATCATTAAATATCAGCTAAGTACTAATACTATTATTAACCAGGTTGATTTTTCTCAGGATTACTAATCTGGTATTCAGAAAAGGCTAAATTGTTATATATATGTATTCCAACAGCTTCTCAGCACAGCACAGCTACTGCTATATCCGGTGACAAAACCAACCTATAAGGGACATGCAAGACATCAGAAGATCAATGTTACATGCAGTAAAAAAGCAAAAATAAGACTGTAAAACACAATAAAAATAATAAAAAGACACCTGTCAACGTTCCTTCTCCACTCTGAACTCTAGGGTACAGATGTGGGGACCTGCATGAAAACCTCCTAAACTTACTTTTATCAGCTTAGGTTAAAACTTCCCCAAGGTACAAACTATTTTACCTTTTGCACTTAGACTTTATCGCTGCCACCACCAAACGTCTAACAGGTATATAACTGGGAAAGAGCCCATTTGGAAAGTCTTTCCCCCCGGCAAAATCCTCCCAAACCTTACACCCCCTTTCCTGGGGAAGGTTTGATAAAAATCCTCACCAATTTGCATAGGTGAACAAAGACCCAAACCCTTGGATCTTAAGAACAACGAAAAAGCACTCAGATTCTTAAAAGAAGAATTTTAATAGAAGAAAAAGAATCACCTCTGTAAAATCAGGATGGTAAATACCTTACAGGGTAATCAGATTCAAAACATAGAGAATCCCTCTAGGCAAAACCTTAAGTTACAAAAAAAGACACAAAAACAGGAATCTACATCCCATTCAGTACAGCTTATTTTCTCAGGGTATGTCTACACTATGAAATTAGGTCGAATTTATAGAAGTTGGTTTTGTAGAAAGCATTTTTATACAGTCAAGTGTGTGTGTCCCCACACAAATGCTCTAAGTGCATGTAGTCGGCGGACTGTGTCCACAGTACCGAGGCAACCGTCAACTTCTGGAGCTTTGCACTGTGGGTAGCTATCACACAGTTCCCACAGTCTCCACCACCCATTTGAATTCTGGGTAGAAATCCCAGTGCCTGATGGGGCTAAAACATTGTTGCGGGTGGTTCTGGGTACATATCATCATATCCCTCCCTCCCTCCGTAAAAGCAAGGGCAGACAATCATTTTGCGCTTTTTTTCTTGAGTTATCTGTGCAGAAGCCATACCACGGCAAGCATGGAGCCTGCTCAGCTAACCGTCACCATATGTCTCCTGGGTGCTGGCGGACGTGGTACTGCATTGCTACACAGCAGCAGTTTATTGCCTTTTGGCAGCAGACAGTGCAGAATGACTGGGAGCCGTTGTCAATGTAGTCCTGGGTGCTCTTTTAACCGGGTGCCTGGGCAAACATGGGAGTGACTCAGCTAGTGTTTCACATGAGAGTGTTTCGTCTCATGGTGATTGAGTCCTACCAGCAGTGCACTGTCTTTTAATCTGCAGCTAGCAGAAGAAAATGGCCAGTAGTCATGCTGCATGGTCTTCTGCCGAGCACCCAGGAGGTGACGATGGCTAGCGGTCGTACTGCACAGTCTGCTGCCAGCATGATGTATAAAGATAGATGAAGCGGTTCAAAACAAGAAATAGACCAGATTTGTTTTGTATTCATTTTCTTCTCCCTCCCTTTCTCCCTCTGTGAAATCAACAGCCTGCTAAACCCAGTTTTGAGTTCTATCCTTGATAGAAACTTCTATCCATTCAGTTTCTCACAAAGCCACCCCTTTTGTTGATATTAATTCCCTTTAAGCCAACCCTGTAGCCATGTTGTCAGTCGCCTCTCCCTCCATCAGGGCAACAGCAATTGTTCCGCGCCTTTTTTCTGTGCAGACACCATACCACAGCAAGCATGGAGCCCGCTCAGATCACTTTGGCAATTAGGAGCACATTAAATGCACACGCATTATCCAGCAGTATATGCAGCACCAGAACCTGGCAAAGCGAAACTGGGCAAGTAGGCGACATCAGCGAGAATGATGAGGACATGGACACAGACTTCTCTCAAAGCATGGGCCCTGCCAATGTGGGCATCATGGTGCTAATGGGGCAGGTTCATGTGGTGGAACGCCGATTCTGGGCTCGGGAAACAAGCACAGACTGGTGGGACCGCATAGTGTTACAGGTCTGGGATGATTCCCAGTGGCTGCGAAATTTTCGCATGCGTAAGGGCACTTTCATGGAACTTTGTGACTTGCTTTCCCCTGCCCTAAGGCGCAAGAATACCAAGATGAGAGCAGCCCTCACAGTTGAGAAGCGAGTGGCAATAGCCCTGTGGAAGTTTGCATCACCAGACAGCTACCAGTCAGTCAGGAATCAATTTGGAGTGGGCAAATCTACTGTGGGGGCTGCTGTGATGCAAGTAGCCAACACAATCAAAGATCTGCTGATATCAAGGGTAGTGACCCTGGGAAATGTGCAGGTCATAGTGGATGGCTTTGCTGCAATGGGATTCCATAACTGTGGTGGGGCCATAGACGGAACCCATATCCCTATCTTGGCACCGGAGCACCAAGCCAGCGAGTACATAAACCACAAGGGGTACTTTTCAATAGTGCTGCAAGCACTGGTGGATCACAAGGGACATTTCACCAACATCAACGTGCGATGTCGGGGAAAGGTACACGATGCTCGCATCTTCAGGAATTCTGGTCTGTTTCAAAAGCTGCAGGAAGGGACTTTCTTCCCAGACCAGAAAATAACAGTTGGGGATGTTGAAATGCCTATAGTTATCCTTGGGGACCCAGCCTACCCCTTAATGCCATGGCTCATGAAGCCATACATAGGCAGCCTGGAGAGTAGTCAGGAGCTGTTCAACTACAGGCTGAGCAAGTGCAGAATGGTGGTAGAATGTGCATTTGGATGTTTAAAAGTGCGCTGGTGCAGTTTACTGACTCAGTTAGACCTCAGTGAAACCAATATTCCCACTATTATTACTGCTTGCTGTGCGCTCCACAATATCTGATATTAAGGGGGAGACATTTATGGCGGGGTGGGAGGTTGAGGCAAATCGCCTGGCTGCTGGTTACGCACAGCCAGATACCAAGGCAGTTAGAAGAGCACAGGAGGGTGCAGTGCACATCACAGAAGCTTTGAAAACCAATTTTATGACTGGCCAGGCTACGGTGTGAAAGTTCTGTTTGTTTCTCCTTGATGAACTCCCCACTCCTTGGTTCACTCTACTTCCCTGTAAGCTAACCACCCTCCCCATCTCCCTTCGATCACCATTTGCAGAGGCAATAAAGTCATTGTTGCTTCACATTCATGCATTCTTTATTAATTCATCACACAAATAGGGGGATAATTACCAAGGTAGCCCAGGAGGGGTGGTTGAGGAGGGAAGGACAAGGCCACACAGCACTTTAAAAGTTTAAAACTTATTGAATTCCAGCCTTCTGTTACTTGGGCAATCCTCTGGGGTGGAGTGGCTGGGTGGCCGGAGGCCCCCCCACCGTGTTCTTGGGCGTCTGGATGAGGAGGCTATGGAGCTTGGGGAGGAGGGAGGTTGGTTACACAGGGGCTGTAGCAGCAGTCTGTGCTCCTGCTGCCTTTCCTGCAGCTCAACCATATGCTGGAGCATATTAGTTTGATCCTCCAGCAGCCTACACATTGAATCCTGCCTCCTATCATCACGCTGCCACCACCTTTCAGCTTCAGCCCTCTCTTCAGCCCGCCACTTATTCTCTTCAGCCCGCCACCTCTCCTCCCGGTCATTTTGTGCTTTCCTGCACTCTGACATTGTCTGCCTCCATGCATTCGTCTGTGCTCTGTCAGTGTGGGAGGACAGCATGAGCTCAGAGAACATTTCATCACAAGTGTGTTTTTTTCGCCTTCTAATCTTCACTAGCCTCTGGAAAGGAGAAGATCCTGTGATCCTTGAAACACATGCAGCTGGTGGAGAAAAAAAAGGGACAATGGTATTTGAAAAGACACATTTTATAGAACAATGGGTACACTCTTTCATAGTAAACCTTGCTGTTAACATTACATACATAGCACATGTGCTTTCGTTACAAGGTCACATTTTGCCTCCCCCCACCATGTGGCTAACAGCGGGGAACATTTCTGTTCAGCCATAGGAAAACAGCCCAGCAGGAACATGCACCTCTGAATGTCCCCTTAAGAAAAGCACCTTATTTCAACCAGATGACCATGAATGATATCACTCTTCTGAGATAAAGAACGGATGTTGTTTGAACGCAAGCAAACATACACTGCAATGCTTTGTTCTACAATGATTTCCGAGTACGTGCTACTGGCCTGGAGTGGAAAAGTGTCCTACCATGGTGGATGGAATAAGGCTGCCCTCCCCAGAAACCTTTTGGAAAGGCTTTGGGAGTATATCCAGGAGAGCCACGAATGCCAGGGCAAATTAATCATGAAACATGCTGGCTTTTAAACCTTGTGTAGTATTTTAAAAGGTACACTCACCAGAGGTCCCTTCTTCCCCTGGTGGGTCCGGGAGGTAAACTTGTGTGGGTTCGGGGGGTACTGGCTCCAGGTCCAGGGTGAGAAACAGTTCCTGGCTGTCGGGAAAACCGCTTTCTCCATTTATTTACTGTGAGCTATCTACAACCTCCTCATCATCATCTTCCTCGTCCCCAAAACCTGCTTCCGTGTTGGCTCCATCTCCATTGAAGGAGTCAAACAACACGGCAGGGGTAGTGGTGGCTGAACCCCCAAAATGGCATGCAGCTCATCACAGAAGCAGCATGTTTGGGGCTCTGACCCGGAGCGGCCATTTGCCTCTCTGGTTTTCTGGTAGGCTTGCCTCAGCTCCTTAAGTTTCATGCAGCACTGCTTTGGGTCCCTGTTATGGCCTCTGTCCTTCATGCCCTGGGAGATTTTGACAAATGTTTTGGCATTTCGAAAACTGGAACGTAGTTCTGATAGCACGGATTCCTCTCCCCATACAGTGATCAGATCCCGTACCTCCCGTTCAGTCCATGCTGGAGCTCTTTTGCGATTCTGGGACTCCATCATGGTCACCTCTGCTGATGAGCTCTGCATGGTCACCTCTGCTGATGAGCTCTGCATGGTCACCTGCAGCTTGCCACACTGGCCAAACAGGAAATTGAAATTCAAAAGTTTGCGATCCTTTTCCTGTTTACATGGTCAGTGCATCTGAGTTGAGAGTGCTGTCCAGAGTGGTCACAATGGAGCACTCTGGGATAGCTCCTGGAGGCCAATACCATCTAATTGCGTCCACAGTACCCCAAATTCGACCCAGCAAAACTGATTTCAGCGCTAATCCCCTTGTTGGGGTTAGAGTAAGGAAATCGTTTTTAAGAGTAAAGTAAAAAAGTAAAAAAAAAAGGGCTTCATCATGTGGATGGGTGCATGGTTACATCGATTTAACGCTGCTAAATTTGACCTCAAGGCCTAGTGTAGACCAGGGCTCAGCCAGTTAAAGAAATCAGAATCTAATACATATCTAGATAGGTTACTTACTAAGTTCTAAGACTCCATTCCTGTTCTGTCCCTGGCAAAAGCATCACCCAGACAGAGAGAGAGAGAGACTTTGTTTCTCCCTCCCCCCAGTTTTTGAACGTATCTTGTCTCCTTATTGGTCATTTTGGTCAGGTGCCAGCGAGGTTATCCTAGCTTCTTAACCCTTTACAGGTGAAAGGATTTTTCCTCTGGCCAGGAGGGATTTTAAAGGTGTTTACCCTTCCATTTATATTTATGACAACACCATTGCCAAGTGAGAAGAACAGCTATTTCAAAGGAGAAAAGTTGCCAGAGGCTTGTTCATACTAGACAAAAAAAATGATAAAAATGGAGAGAATCTGCCATACAGATTGAGGACCAATGTGTTGACAAATGGAGTGTTATCAACAAAGACTTCAACTTTATAGGACTATACTTGTGGTAAAATTGTAATGTAAGTCTCCTTTTGCTGGAAGAACTGAGTAGTAAGAGGGACAGTGGCATAACTGACTGGGCAGTAGCATTATGTGGGAGAAATTGATAAATGGATCATAAAAAATAAGGAAAAGAAAGAATGTGCATTTATTCCTGGAAAGTTACAATGAAATACTTACTGACACATGGGAATGGTTATAATGGATCAAACCAGCAGGATTCTAACTCCAAAAGCTACTGGATACTTCAGAAGAAGTTGCAGGCAGCTATCGGATAACTTGCCCACAGGGAGAGGTTCCTCCTAGCCCCTAATACTTAGGAGTAGGCTTATGTGCTGAAAATGCTTGTTGGGTTTTTGGTTAATATTTATTGTGTTAACTCTAGGTAAGTTATTTGTAGAAATATAAAATCCTTTTTGGAATGCTGTTAAACGCTTGGTCTCAGTTATATCTGTGGCAATGAGTTCCACAGGCTGATTGTGAAGTTATATGAAAAAAATACTTCTATTCATTTTTTAATTTGCCACCATTCAATTTCATTGAATGTCGCTCTGTTCTTGTATTATGAGACAGGGTGAATAAAAGTTCCCAATCTACTTTAAAGCACATATGTTGCTGAAATCCATGTTATCATACTGTTCTATAGTATCCCGTGCCTTAGTCTGCCTCACCTGCTGTCTAAACACTGATCTATAACCGCCAAAACTACTTCTAACATTTCAAATCCCTGAGAAATTTTCCTAGAGCTTCTATTTTAAAAAAAGAGAAAAATCTGCCAAAATGTTACACTCCTTCCCCTCAAATATGAAATGATTTCCCCTAAAATGCATTATGCAGGGTAGGCAATATCCAATCCTAAATCAATTTTACTTTTAGGCATTAGTCCTGTATGAGGAACTGCTAGCACTGACACCTATATCGTTGTGGTGTCCTTTTGAAGTCAATGGATTCTTCAAGGGCACAGTGGGGCACACTTGTAGATCCTGGTGCAGATTTGGGATCCTAACCTTCAGGGATCGAAATTGGCTCCGTCTACCACTTAAGAACTGGAAATCCTCTCTCTCCAATAGCATTCTGGACTTATTTCTAGCATTGGTCTGTTGAAGGATATAGGATTTTACATTTTGGACTATGATTGACTAAACTGCTGTATTAAAAAGATTTCTTACATTTATTATACTTTTTAGGCAGCCTGTCTATACAAGCAGGAGGATATGAAAAATAGCAGTACTATGTCTTTTTAAAATTCTTTAAAATATGTTTTTTTTGTAAAGTATGCAGAATGGACAATAGATATATGGTACGGTTTGAAGTTTGTATGGGCACTCATCTGGAATTAATTAGTCTGTTTATAATCGATATCATGTTCTTGACTGTTATATAAATGCTAGACACCCTGAACTAGAAAAATCGGATCGAATAATTATTCTGTTCTGATCCAGAACTCAACTTCACAATTTGGGGCTATGATTAAAATTATAATACTTTTGTTCATCAGGCCTCCTTGTTTTATTCCATCTTAAAGGGACACTAACATGTTTCTATGGACATTTTGATCATTCATTTTGAAAAAAACTAGCTATAACTGTCACTCAGCAAGAGCTGATCATGACTTATATGAGTACAGATAGAGCAATTCTCCTCCAGAGTCCACTGTATTCATGATTGTGTCACTTATGTATCCCTGAAAAAGAGCTTAATTTCATTTTTCTGTTTTGTTTTTGAAAATCTGTCAAAGGCTTGGCTACATCACATCTGTCAGAACACATCAAATCTGACACCATGAATAACTTGTGAAGAGTTTCAACTGTAAGAGCTCAATTGGTCCTTAAAGATGTAACATGTGACAAGTAAAGATTAAGCTGCCTCTCAGAATTCGGATGTATAACTTGCACTTAGAATGACATAATCCAACCGTCAGCCAGTGGTTTAAGATAATGCATCAAGACAAGTGATGCTTATTCAAATGTTCTGTTTTGAAGTGTTATCTCTAATTTGTGTTATTCTTAGATGGCTTTCTATTGGAAAAGAACAGCCCTCGAGTAAGATACTGTACTGTGTTCAACTCACTGGTTTATTCTTCCATTACACAAACAGTATACAGAACTAATTAACCCACTTTGGCAAAACTTTCCTGCTTTTTGTCTATTTGAAAGGTTTTATGAAGCTTTTCCCTATAAATAGCCTTTCCAACTCTTTTCTTCATGCCTGTCAGGTCCAGGGTTAACTGTAATTCTACGCTCTCCATGGTCCCCTCAAGAACACCCTTTTAGGCTCAGCCCTAAGGACGTGACCTCTCTGTGGGCCAGCACCTGTTTTACTTTCCCTCCAGAACACAGTTTTAGGGTCACAGTGCTCTTGCAATTCACTGTGAATATTTCAGTGTGTCTAACTTTAGTCCAGCATCTGCTATTCTATTATCTCCCAGAGGCTATGTCAGCACTTACCAGAGAGCAGCCAGCTCTCACAAAGCACGGTACAGTTATTTTAGGACAAAAGCACTACAGAGAAAGCATATCAACAATAAACAGTCTACAAACACACTAAGCTTACCAGGCATCACCCATCTTCCACATGGAGACCTGGGTTTGTTTCCAGTCCTTCCAGCAGCATTTTGCCCTCTTGGCTAAGGTGTCACATCAGTTGGTGACACGTCAGTTTGTGGGTCAACCTGGAGTCACTTCGAGCTGACACTGCCTACAATTTGGAACTTTTGTTGCCCAGATGTCCTGAAACAGATGAAACCACTCAATGCCACTTTCCTCAAGGGGGTAAAGTTTCAAAGGCTGGATAGCTGAGTAACTGGCATTGGGACTTTGTATTAATCACCTCCATTGCTTCCAGATTCCACAGGAAATCCACCCACTGAGCCAGGAACACAAAGATACATATAACTATTATTTGTACAAAGATCTATGAATATTCTGTGGGCCCACAGAGTCTGGTACATCTCAGTCTCATAATAGTCTTTGAAGTTTTCCACGCTTTCAAGATCAGAGTCTAGTATAGCCAAAAACTCTAAGACTCCCAGTGATATTTGTTTTGTTGTGTGTGTGTTGGAGGGGGAGAGCTCTTCTTGGATTATAAGTGTAACTCCCCGCCACCCCTTTCCTCCCTGGGTTACTAGGGAGTAGGCAACACTCACCTGTGTGCCTGGGCGCCTGATGTTGTTGACATTCAAGGAGATCCTGAGTATCCCAGTGGTTGATGGATAGGTGGGAATCCTCTATCCACACCTCTGCTGCAGTCCCTTTGCCCCCAAAGGAATAAAAAATTGGCGGTGCCTCCACATGGCTAGGCTCTGTACACACTCAATGGTATACCTTGGGAACCTCCAGGAATAAAGCTATTCTAATAACAAATAATAATAATATAATCTGTGGCATAGGTGTAACTCAAAAATACCAATACTTAAATTAGAGCTAACACACCTTTATTAAAAACTTAAAGAACAGGGTATAACAGACTAAAATATTTCACGATTAATTTAAATCCACAGGGGGGGAAGTTGAATAAAATCAATTAACAAATATAGGATACAGTGATAAATGAAACTTATCTAACTGGCATTGACACTGCCACCATTCACCCCATCCCACAGTGTACACTCCTCCTAATCTACAACCTATCCTGAAGGACGACCCATCACTCTCACAGATCTTGGGAGACAGGCCAGTCCTTGTTTACGGACAGCCCCCCCAACCTGAAGCAAATACTCACCAGCAACCACACACCACACAACAGAACCACCAACCCAGGAACCTATCCTTGCAACAAAGTCCGTTGCCAACACTGTCCACATATCTTTTCAGGGGACACCATCATAGGGCCTAATCACATCAGCCACACTATCAGAGGCTCATTCACCTGCGCATCTACCAATGTGATATATGCCATCATGTGCCAGCAATGCCCCTCTGCTATGTACTTTGGTCAAACTGGACAGTCTCTATGTAAAAGAATAAATGGACACAAATCAGACATCAAGAATTATAACATTCAAAAACCAGTTGGAGAACACTTCAATCTCTCTGGTCACATGATTACAGACCTGAGAGTGTCTATCCTTCAACAAAAAAACTTCAAAAACAGACTCCAACGAGAGGCTGCTGAATTGGAATTAATTTGCAAACTGGATACAATTAACATAGGCTTGAATAGAGACTGGGAGTGGATGAGTCATTACATAAAGTAAAACTATTTCCCCATGTTATTTCTCCCCCCCCCCACTGTTCCTCAGACGTTCTTGTTAACTGCTGGAAATGGCCCACCTTGATTATCACCACAAAAGGGTTTCCTCCTTCCCCCCTCCTTCCTGCTGGTAATAGCTCATCTTAAGTGATCACTCTCCTTACAGTGCGTATGATAAAACCCCTTGTTTCATGTTCTCTGTGTGTATATAAATCTCCCCACTGTATTTTCCACCGAATGCATCCGATGAAGTGAGCTGTAGCTCACGAAAGCTTATGCTCAAATAAATTTTTTAATCTATAAGGTGCCACAAGTACTCCCTTTCTTTTTTGCGAATACAGACTAACACGGCTGCTACTCTGAAACCTGTTAAGGCTAGATTGTGGCACACAGGCTTTTCCCCGGAACACTCCCAATAAAGTTCAGAGGCCCCTTTAGTAAAAGGGGCCTAAATAAGGTTTACAAGGCAGGTGCCACGCTTTCTTGGTATCTTGTGTCACCTGAGGCATACCATCAGTGCTTAATAGAGTGAGAGTTTAAAGTCAGAAAGGAGCACCAGATCATCTAGGCTGATCTCCTGTATATCACAGGCCACCCAGCACCCATACACTAAACCCAACACCTGGAATCAAAACAAAGTGTTATGGCCCTCAAGAGACTAGCACTAGCTGAAAACAGGTAAATATATCTCATGAAAGTTTCCAAGAGAAATTAAACCTTTTCCACCTCATTTGAAGTTGTCAGTTAAATGTTTTATTCTTTTTACTTTTAATCACTGTTGTCACTATTACTGCCCCCTATACATTTCTGCCATATCCACAAAGTCTCAATGACTGTAGGATCTAGGAATCTAACAATTAATAGTAGTCATTTCCTTCCTAATCGCAAAATTGTAGCCAATCATATCAAAGTTACCTACTACTAGTTCACAGCATCTTGAAACATAATCTACATAGTGTGATAATGTACTCTTTGGGCTTGATGATTTACATCCTGACCTGACTTTTTATGAGAAATAAACATTGCTGTGCAAGATATATAAATGGGTTGTGTCACTGGTGTTCTCACAGATGCTGATTGTATTTGTTTCAAATTAGTGTGAAGAAAGGGAGATGAGTGGGTCCAAATGTTCAGAAGGATTTGGGAAATTATCAGTTCTCATCCTGCACGTGCATTGTAACATCATCTACACATAGTACTTTCTCCATACCTACACCATTTTATCTACTGCACTATATTTTACATAATTAAGGGCATATTAATTCTTATGTCCTGAACCATTGGTTTTTCTATTCCATGGTTGGTCTGAGATGGAATTAAAATTGTCTGCAAACATTTAGGGTGATTTCAGTCGGGGAAGTTGGACAATATTTCAATAATTTTGTTAATTCCTTTTTATGCCAAAAAGAATCATTTTATTTACTTGATAAGCAAGTAGCAAAAGAAGATTACTGGTAATAAAAATGGATATAGGAGCATGTATATTCTATCATTTAAAAAAACATGAATTGTGTAAGGGGACTGTTGCCTCCTTACTAACATTCAGTGGGGGTGTTTTAGTTGCTAGCTCTCAGTACTAAAAAGGGGGAAGGATCGAAGGGGAATCAGGACTCTGAGACTGACAGCCCCCAGGAACAATGGGGAGAGGCCAATGCTCCAGGTCAGCCTGAATGACAGGGCAGGCAGGCTAATCAGGGAGTCAGGAGGCCAGGAAGGTCCCATCCTCCATGTGAGCTGTATTTGTCTGGGTCAGACAGAGTGGGGCAAAGTCAGGACCTGAGAAGAAGGCCTGGGACTTACAAGGAACAGACTGTGAACTGCCCTGACATTCCAGAGACACTATTTGTGATGTTCCCTGCCACAGAGCGGGTTGATGTGTTTCCTTTAACCTTTCCCATTTTTCCTTATTCTTTTTAAAATTAATTGTTGATTAAATAACTTACATTTGCTTTAACTTGTATATAATGGGCAGTGGGTCAGAGAAGTGCCCAGTGCAGAGAGAGTACCCCGGAGTGGGGACACCCTATCCCCTGTCCTAGATGACCACATCAAGGTTGGGGGTCAAGCCCCCCAGGAATTCTGGGTCCAGCTTTGTTGGAGTTACGAGGACTCTGCCAGACAGGAGTGTGGAAGGGAAGTCCTCAAGGGTAGGGAGGCCACTGGGTAAAGGAAGTGGGAACGAGGACTCAAATCCTTTCGCTAGCCCACTTCACTGGAGTAGTGCAGAAGCCAGGAAAGTTCCCCACAATAGTGGGACTATTCCCCCCTTACAATTGCATCACAACCCACATCGCCCAGTCACTCACCTCTTAAAATTGCCTGAGAGATACTGGATTTAGCAATGGCAGAATACAGATTATCTCTTGAGAGAATTTCATCTTTTTCCAATTAAATTAAAAAGTCAAACTACAAGGGTCATGAGTGACAAGAGACTAGCCGCATTAATGCCTAGTAATTACCAGGATGTATTTATTAGACTACTAGCGCTATTCATATTAATTAGGTAATTGGATGAATGTTGCATATACAGCAAGCCCTACAGTTCAGAGGTACTTAATAGAAGCACAAACGTATGGCATTACTAAATTCTCTACAACTTCACAATATATCCATTCTAGCTATATTACTCTTTTAGAATACTAAATTTAAAAAATACTAGCAGCGTTGAGATACAAATGTTATTTCCTGCAGATTGAAAGGGCACAGTTCTGTTAGCTGAGAGAGATGAACATGGCTCTAAGTAATCTTTTTGCTTCCTCTGATCCTGGAGCCAAATCAGCCACTGATGTAAGTTAGTGCAGAAACAAGTCTGCTATAATTTTTGCCAGGGGTTGGTAGACCACACTGAACTATAGGCCTACTCCTCCAGCTCCAGAATTGTATGTTTTGCATGTTTGTCATGGGACAACGGTTTTCACTGGTGAAAACAGATCTCTTTTCTAAACTCAGGGAAAGTGATAAAGCAATAAAAGACATATTCTGCATTTGGTAAGAACATATTTATTTATTTATGTATTTATTTTACACTGGGGCTACTCTCAACTGGCATAAAACCAAAGTAACAGAGTAGAGTCTCAGGACTACGGTTTCCATTTTAAAAGATTAATTGAGCTATTTGACTTTTGCCCCTTACACCTTTTCTGGGAAAATATTTGTGACACTCTGTACCTCAGAGGGAACACCCAGCACCCCATGTTGATCCTCGTAAAATGACTGTGTGGTATCCAATCCAATATTTTATAGGAAAAATCAATTTACAAAACCTGGCTAAAACAAGGGTTCAGTTATGGATGAGGATGAGGTTTGTCAGGTAATGTAATGGCCCCTACCGATTAACTCAAATTTTCAGAAGTAACCATCTAAGAGGAGGAAGCACCTTCTAACCAAACATCCATCTCTCTCTCTATCTCTCCCAATAGCACCCTGCATTGTGGCACTTGTAGACATATCCATCTAGCAACAGTTGCTAATTAGGAAAGGGTCTCATCCTCTCATGGCTATTTCTATACACCAGAGCCTTCTGGGGGAGCATATGTTGTTAATAGCTTCCAGTGTGGTATGAGAAGCCTGTAATAGGATGCTGTCAGGATGGTTCAAGTAGGAAATTAAGATTTACATCCAAAGCAGCAATCTGACACAGCATGTTGGACAAAATGGCCAGGAAAAGTGTGGTGTGTGTACGTCATCACACTGACAGCAAACAGGTTATTGTCCATCTTACCAGCAGAAAAGTTCAATTGCATCAGCCTAGAAGAAACAGAATTGGACACTGATCAGTCACTCATTAACTGCCAATGCTGCAATGCCAATTGGGCATTGTGTGAAAGTACAACAGCCATCCCTTGCTGGAGCAACCCCTGGAGAAGCAATTTGAGAACAAAAACATATGGCCTTCAACTTTCTTTTCACCGCTTCCTGGCCAGAACATTTCAGAGAAGGCTCAGATATCAATATTCAGATTTTGCAGCTTCTCAAAGAGGAGGACAGCTTTAGCTATTTCTAACATTCCAGGCACCAACTTTATATCGACTGCCAACACACAGGGTACCAGAACGGCCCTTTAACAAGGTTTCAATGGTAATTTTTGCCTCAGAGGCAAATAATCTCTTGGGCATTTCAGCTAAAAGGTCAGTTGACCAGATTGTTGCATACATCTTATATCCTGAGACCTTATATCCTTATATCCTCCAATATCCTGAGACCAACATAGCTACAACAACATTGAATATAACAAAATAGAGAATCAGGGTTTTTCTTTTTTAAAATATGTTTGTTCTTGCTACCAAATGTTAATTAATTATTATTATTAGGTTTGATGCATGCTCTGTATTAAGCAGTAGTACATCACGCTCAATACAGTCTATGCACTATATATAAAGTAGTTTTAAAATGTACACTGTAATAATTGACAAAATATATAAGGCCATCTTTGAAGACACATACACAAACAGAGATAAGGTTTGCTTCAACCTTAACTCTGTTTCCTGACTTTTTGTTGTGTGATTTCTTGGGGTAGAGGGCATCTTTTTGTTCTAGTGCGCACAGCGCCTAAGACAATGGGATCCTGGTCCATGTCTGAGGTTCCTAGGCACTACAGTAATACAAATAATAATCATATGAATATGTAATATTGCTTCAATGGTAGATTGCTGCACAAAATCCACAATAGCATATACCATACATATGAAGGTGTTCACCATATATTAAACTAAAGATCCATTTGAGAAGTAGAATTCAACATGCACTTTTAAACATCTCACCTGCACTCAGCTTTTCAGTGCACCACTACCAGAACTACTTGAAAATGCCCAAGCAGCTTCAGACAACTGCCCTTTCATTATTTAGCATTTGTTTTTGAAAGCAGCCTGACAGCAAAATTTTTCCCTCTTCTGTTATCTAATACAGTCATACTGTGGCCAAATACAGAAAATAAGAGTGCCCATATAGGGTTTTACTAAATCAGGGAAAGTTTGTTTATAGCCAAAGCCTTGGTCATCTCCTTTGTCTGTCTTTTTACTGCACCTTGTCTTTTCTATTTAATTTCATGCGCTGCACTTAGCACTAAGGTATCCTAAACTGCTAGAAGTTTTCTTCCTACTGTTTCCAAATTAATCAAATAGTATCAGAAAACCATTCAGGGATACATGGCTGGGGAACTGGGGGAAATGACTCATTTTAATTCTTCAGCCCCTGTAAAACTTTGGCTCTACAACTCACGTTTCATTCTCTAAAGACAAATATGTTTCATTCCCAGGAACCTTACAAGTCTCTTCACACATACTGAAGTTTCTGTCAATCACTCTTCATTGTTTGGCCCCTATGAAGCAATGTGTAAACAACATTTTCATAAATTAAGATTCCCTTCAGCTTAATTGCTTCTTGTTCATCTCCTACAGAGAGAATGAAAAAGTGTTATTCCTTTTCTGTTTACTGACTGTGGGCCTGTTTGCTTGAATCCTTTTCATTGCTATATTTTCAACATATCCCATATGTGTTTATTTGGCCTATTTTGAGTGAAAGCAGAAACAGTGGCACTTTTAAAAACAAAGATTTAATATGGTTCTTTGTGCAAAACGCAACTTTAAATTTAAAAAAAATGTTGGCATGAGAGATGTAGGCTTTCAAGAATTATATTCCCCTATCACAAAAAAAAACCCTATGCTTTCTTTATCACCTAAGCAGGTATAGTATTTCAAGGCACATAGTAAACTTCTAAAGTCCTTGTTTAGGGGAGGGAAGATGGTAATTTCATTAATGCACAGGACTGCTTATAGGGCTGCTGAATAGAGTTGTTGTTTTTTTAAAAGGTGACTTACAGTTATTGTGTGAAAAACAGCATATTCAGGTCACTTTCACATATGGGTGTGTATTATGCACAGGTCATAAGTGTTCAGAGGGGTACAAGCTATTCACAAAGACCTTCAAGAATCCCCGAAGTTTGACAAATTTCAACATAAATCAGAACATTCTTACCAAAATATATAATAGATTGTTTGTTATTATCATCGTATTTTAAAAGAATAGAACATCCAGTCAGGGAGCGGAAAAATGCCATGCAGCTTAGCTGACCATCATCATTATGAATAGCAAATAGACACTAGTCAAAGCAATCAGTTAGCAATAAACTTCCTGGCTGAAATTGTATTAATTTTGCCAAGTTATTTAGACCTAATTTTTTGAAAGTTGTTACCCAGTTTTAGAGTGGCCAGTTTGAGACATGCAAGGTAAAATCATGGCTCCATTAAAATCAAAGGCAAAACACCTGTGGACTTCAATGTGTCCAGGATTTCTCTTGCATAGTGTGCTATTCAGAGATGTTGAGCACCTAAAGCTCTCACTGAAGTAAATTGTAATTGTGGCTGTCCAGCATTCCTGAAGATTGGGTTTAGAGAATTCAAATGGGCAAGTTAAGTATCACGGTGTCCTGAAATAGGTCACAGATGTGTGTGCCAATCTCAGTTTGGACTGTGAGAAAACTGGGCAGACACACCCAAAGTGGAAGTATATTTTATAATTAGATTTCACCAAACTAATAACAAATGGGCACTCTTGGATCACAACATTAGTTTTACTCTGGAGCCATAGACTGTTGTCCTTAGGCTCGCTAGCCCCTACTTTGCCACCCAGACCGATTGGACTTTATGATGAGAGGTTATTAAAAACAAAACCACTACATACTAGGTTCTTCCAGCCCCCAATGGTCAGTCACTTTTACTAGGTTAAGGTATACTTCAGATCTCACCAAAGACAATGTCGAAGCCAATTCCTTTATTAAATTAAACTAAAGATTTATTAGCTAAGAAAAAGAAATGAGTGTTGTTGAGAGGTTAAAGCAAGCAAATCCATTATAGGTGAATTAAAGGTTGTAAGTTCAAATATTATTTCCTGCAGATTGAAAGGGCACAGTTCTGTTAGCTGAGAGAGATGAACATGGCTCTTAGTAATCTTTTTGCTTCCTCAGAAGCATTTATTAGAGCAATAAGCTTTCGTGAGCTACAGCTCATTTCATCAAGTTGTGACCTGAACTAGTTATCCGTCAGTGCCACACCAAGATGAGTGGGCTATGTGAAAATTTAGGCTTAATTATTTATTTAGGCTTGATAATCACTCTTTTTCAAATTCTTCATTTGTAAAATAGACATAATAGCATACAACTTCATTACAGAGGTATTGAAAGACTACTAGTGAAATCTTGAAAAGCACCAAAGTATTTTAAGAACTGTGACAAAGTTCCTGCTCTACCTTAGTGGGTCTTGTGCTTATTGGCGGATTTGCTTGCCTTGGAGCTTCATGGCAGCCCTCAGCTTGGCTGTTTTTCTGAACCCACAGTACAGGTCAACTCCTTCTGTGTCTGACCAAGAGTTGGGAGGATTTGGGGGGAACCCAGGCCCGCCCTCTACTCCGGGTTCCAGCCCAGGGCCCTGTGGAATGCAGCTGTCTAGAGAGCCTCCTGGAACAGCTGTGTGACAGCTACAACTCCCTGGGCTACTTCCACATGGCCTCCTCCCAACACCTTCTTTATCCTCATCATAGGACCTTCCTCCTGATGTCTGATAATACTTGTACACCTCAGTCCTCCAACAGTCCGCGTTCTCACTCTCGGCTCCTAGTGCCTCTTACTCTCACACACACCACAAACTGAACTGAGCTCCTTTTTAAAACCCAGGTGCCCTGATTAGCCTGCCTTAATTGATTCTAGCAGCTTCTTGATTAGAACACCTGCAGCCAATCAGCCTGTCTTAATTGTCTCCAGAAGGTTCCTGATTATTCTGGAACCTTCCCTGTTACCTTACTCAGGGAAAAGGGACCTACTTAGCCTGGGGCTAATATATCTGCCTTCTATTACTCTCCTATAGCACCCTCTACCCCAGGCCTGCCAGACCTTTTAATTGGACCCCTGCCCCGTGGACCCAACCGACCCCCTCACTGTAAGCCGGCTGCACAAGATGCAGCCGGTCTGCTTTCAAACCACACCAAGAAAACATCTATACGTGCTCATGCTCCACACCCTTCACACCCTCACCCTTGTGTCCTGCCCCGATACAAAATGGTGGGATCTCCTACCACCTTTGGAGGGTGAGGAGCCCCTGTGGGTCAGCCTATATTCCACCTTAGTCCCGAGGCCTGCTGGGGATGTCATTTGGCAGCTCCTTCACGGAGCCATGAGCACGGGCGTGTTCTTGGCATGTTTCACCTCAATCCCAGACATCTGCCCCTTTTGCGGCGTGAGGGAAACCCTGGCACACACATACCTGGAGTGTGCCAGGCTGCAGCCCCTATTCCGGCTCCTCACCCATATTTTATTACATTTTTGATTGCACTTTTCCCCTCACCTTCTTATTTATGCACTCCCTATCTGTGGGCCCACAAAGTCATGGGATCTCCTGGTCAGCCCCCTCCTGGCCCTAGCTAAAATGGCAATCTATAAAACCAGAGTGAGGAGGTTGGCCGATGGAGTCTTCTGTGACTATGGGGCCTATTTCCGATCCTTGGTCCGTTCACGTATCCGGGCAGAGTTCCTCTGGGCGGCGTCCTCTGACGCATTTGATGCCTTTGAGGAGCAGTGGGCACTGTCCGGGGTTCTCTGCTCAGTGTCCCCATCCACTTCCCTTTGTTTGACCCTTTGACCACACTCCTGTCCCTGTTATTTCATTAGTTGTCCCCTTGAATTATTTGGTATCTAAGTCCTGTGGATCCCCTTTTTAGGCGAGAGGGGATCCTTTAGCAGTGGACGGGCTTCGCCTGCCCACTTCCCGGATCCCAATCGGATTACTCTCCTATAGCCATCCGGCCCAACCCTGTCACAGAACCTAAGCTCCATTTTCAAACTTGACTTGGGCACTTAGGGCCAGATTGTTAAAGGTATTTAGGTACATAAGGATGCAGGTAGATGTGGCTAATATGCTTTAAAAAATCTAAACCTTAGACTCCTAAATGCCTGAGTCACATTTGAAAATGGAAGTTAAGATCTTAGGTCAGTTAGTTGCTTTTGAATATTTTACCTACAATCCTAAACATTTGTAAAGCCCTTTGAGATCCTAGCATGGAAGGAGCTATGGAGTGCAATATTATACATAATTTAATTATTTTACTTCCTATCAATAAGGTAATATTTGAATTTATTTAGGGAGACATTAAAAGGATAGCAACTTATTTTTAAACTTAAATAGTTAATAGGAACACTATGTATTTATTATTCTAGTTGGGGATGTTATTAAGTTGTTCCAGTGATAATTGCTAAAATTGTATATAGTTTAAAGGTGACCTTGAACTGAAATAGGTTTCTATAAATAAATACATCTGTTTTTACTACATCCGTTAATTATGATTTATCACTAGATAAAAATGAATGCCATTTACTTATTAAAATTGGATAAAAAGATAAACATATCTCCTTATAATCCCCATCACTATTTCCTAATCATATGCTGAGATTGTGGACTTTCTTATTAGTGAAAGAAAGAGCAGCGGTCATGAAACAGAATGAACATTATTTTAGGAAGACTGATTTTGCTGTTCAGTTGGACAGATTTCCCTCACGTTGAGTTGAGCAATTGTGTATACAGCCAGGACACAGGTTAACTTCATATTCATCCTGGGATATCTTTGGGTTTCCCATAGGAACATTTCAATGGAAACTGCATGTGTCTATCTAATGGAAATAATTTCAGCTATATGTACAATATTTTACTGCAGATTTTGAAATTAAATGTGTGTACTGACTAAAAGAACTGTCAGAGCCTACAATTAGTGAGGCTTTTAAAAAAAAAAAATTATTTTCTGGAGTGAGATCAACATTTCCAATTCTCTATTGCATAACAATCTATATTTATTTATCAATATCCCTGAATGCCACATCATTGATAGCAGGGTTTGGTAAATGATAAAATTATTAATCTGACACAAATTAGTAATGATGGAGCCAATTATGGCTTTTATAAAGACAGCTGTTAAAATGAACGTGAATGTGACCCAGTAGTAACTGGAAATGTTCTGAGTCTTAATCTCTAGCACAAGGGGAAAAAATCCACAAACTCTCAAAAGTACAGACAATCAGACTGATATCAGGAAAATGCTTTTAGTGTTACCTGGTATTGTGCTGAAACCAAAAGCTCTTGGTAACTTTACTCTTTGCGAGGCAGAGGCAGGAAATAAATCAATGGGGACGTGGCCAGTTTGGCCTATAGATAGTTGATGAACCCAGGTAAACAAATGTGCTTTCACTCAAAGCTTCTACTTTATTTAGTCTCCGGCACTTACACAAGCCCACAACAGGTGAGTACCCCAAATTAATCCCAGATTAATATTTACCAGGGTTTAGATGAGGTCTCGAGTGGATTTCTGAAGACGTCCTATGGCCAGCTTTCCATCTGCTGGGGAACATGGCAGGTATCCAAGTGTTCAAGTGTCCAAGAAGCTCAGATTTCTTCCTCTTTTTATATCCAGTTTGTTAGCATTACATAGCTTGTTCATCAAAATAGATAAACAAACAAACAAACTGCTGAGCAGAAGCTAAGTGAGAAATATTCCAGCCTATAGTGTGTAGTTTTCCATCAGTTAACCAGCTGTATTTCGCATAGAAATAGTTAACTATTGGCAGACTTTCCATCTTGCAAAACCACATGCTATGGCAAAAAGCTCAAATCAAGGAGGCACAGGGTCATGTTTACTCCTTGCGGTCACTCATATCTCCCATCACCAGCTAGTCTGTTAGTTGAGTTAAGGCTTCAGAAACTGCCTTTCTCGTTGCTTTCAACAATGAACATAACAATTGGCATTCCAGCTACAGGCAGTGGTGTACCATGTTAATGGGCTCTGGGCTATCAAAATTTTCCCTCTCCTACAGTGCCCTCCTTGAAGGTCACCTCCTTTTAAAAGGGGGCTTTCACATAGCCACAGTCAACTCCACCAAGAGTTATGGTTGCACCAGAGCTGTGATACAATGAAAACTCAAGGGTCTCAGCCGAGATTGATCAAATTTTCTTCTTGTTGGCATCCCAAACTCAGCACACCAGATTAACTGTGTGATGACTATAGGGTGGCAAATTACATACACTCCCCTTCTAAGGATGAGGGCAATGGTGGCAGAAGCCACTGGCTCATCTGTCGGGGGACTTGGAGTTGCCAAATTTTCATGAGGTCCAACATGTCATCAGGCTGAAAAAGAAGATCATTATTACTTGGAACACTAAAATTACTACAATGATATTCAGAGCCAAATTTAAGATCCCTGTGCCAGTGGGGAACCATCCCAATAATAACTTCCACGACTGGAGTTTTATATCCTGGCAAATTCTTGTAAATACATGTTTAATTTCATTGGATTATGATGTATGGTAACCATGACCTTACGCACCTCTTTTTTAGCAGTGTGCATCTGGCCCTGTAAGTCAGAGTGTACAAGCAACATTTATAAAAAAGTTAAATACATTCCAAGGGATACAGCTTTCACAGCACAGTACAAAGTATATGTCTCTTTTAACTGATTATATTTAAGTTCACGCACTTGAAATTCAAAAGTACATCCCAAATCACTATAACATGACAAAAACATTTATTCTCATGAGGATCATGATCTACTTTATGCATGTAATTAACAAGAAGCATAGGATATCAGCTTCTAAGACACACACAGTTATCACCTATATATACACAAGCATAGAGTTATTATTTGCTAATGGGTTAATAGCACAGTGGCATTTCCCTTCAGTTGTTTCCAAACACACATTCTGTACTTGCAGGGCATTTTTGTTGCATTCATGTCCAATTCCAGATTCCTTTAAACAGACGTCACTATCTGTAGATCTTCTTGTCCAGTGTTTGGGGGTGAAAGGGATTGTTTCTACTTAAAAAAAACCTGACTATTCCCCAGTAAACACATTTGGGCTTTCTACAATTAAACAACAGCCTGTTAGTTCCCACCCAGTGACAACTGTAACCAACTGGGTAGCTTTTAGTTCCCCCCACTAACTAATCCACTCCTCTACTAGCCCCTTGTGTTTACATGAGGATGGTGTGGGTACAACCAAAGTGGTAGAGATTCCATAGTCACCAGCATAGACCATTTGGAACCCAGATCATGATACATTACCAGTTCTCACTCATTACCAATGTTAATATATACTTTCGATTCTATTGAAGTGGGGCCATATCCGTCCCCGGGGCCCAAAGGCGTGATTTGTTCTCCCAGGAGGTTGGGATTGGTAGTGATGTTAAGGGTATTGTTCACTTTACATTTCACAGTCATTCATGGATAGTCTCCCTATGCAGCAAAAAGAACAGGTTCCTAATTCACATGACCAAAGGAAAAGATCTGCAATCCAAAGGTCAGCAAAAGCAGCACATAGGAGTGCATTGCCTCCAAGATCTTCCAGTATCTACATAGTTAATAATCTAAAACACAAAGCAAAACAAACATTTCCCCTCCCTATATAGCAGGAGGTATCACTGAACATTTAGGCTAAATTTATTAACTTTTACTCAGACCCATCCAGGCCTGAGTCCCTCTTCCCCTTCCCCTCTTTCCTGGGAGGGGATTCTTGAGCTTTCAACTGTACTTTGAGCACCCACTTCATCAGCCCTGATTTGCTTAGGGCCTCCTGGGGCTAAACATGTTCCTGTTATTTTTGCTAGCGAGAACATGTTTTATGGAGTGTGGTCTTTTTTCAGGACAAAGGACAATCTCACCAGATATTCCCAATGCTGCAAAGTCCATGTTCCTTTTTTCACAGGGAGTAAATCCCCTCTCTACCTCCTGGGAAGACAAAGAAATATGACATCGGGTGGAACTCTGTTCCATGGTTTTGACTCAGAATAGCTCCCATCCCACTCTCAGTAGTCATCAGTTGCAGAAAAAATGGTTCTTCCACCTGGGATATGCTAAACTGGGACCCTGGAATTTAAGAATCAGCTCTACTCTCTGTTGATCAGGGGAGTGCCACTCCTGTTCCAGGATTACTCCGAGGTAGTTTTTTTGCTCGGAGCAGAGCGGGGCTTTCTTTGGGCTTATCTTCAACGCAGTTTCCTGAATCATTTGTAACAGCCTCTCCAATTCCTCCAGATTCTTTTCCCTGGTCTGAATGCAAACCAGGATATCATGCATATAAAAAAATTACACTGTCTCTCCTGGGCATTCCTGCCCACATCTTGACTCGGGCATTGATCCAGCCCATGGAGACCCTACGAAAACACAATTGCTTCCCTTAAAAGGTAAAAAGCAGATTTGTAATAGCTGTCCAAATGTAAAGGGATAACAGAGAAAGCATTGGCCAAATCTAAAACTGAAAATCACTGAGCCACTCCTACAATGGAGGCCATCCCCTCCTAATATCTAGCCATCAGCCAGCTCACCCAATTCGGAGGGGGGAGGAGGGGAAATCCACTACCAGCCTCCAAGTTTTGTTATCACCTTTAAGGAATGGCCACAGAACACCATTATTGGGGCTTATCTGTTCCACCAAAATTCCTTGGCCCAAAAGCCCATCACATGTTTGTTTCAGACTGGCTTTTGCCTCTTATTGCTTCTGGGGTGGGGGAGCAGGGTGTATGACTAATATTTCTGTACCATTTTTAACACGTTCTTATTTTTGGCCCAAATGTCACAGCATTTCTCTGCAATTGCTAGGATTTCTGGGGGCCACATGGGACAATTCAGTTCTTCAGATATCTTAAGAGATGCTCCAGTAGCTTGCTGAAATCTCCACTGGCTCCCAGGGCACGTCAGGGGCCGTTTCCCATAGGATCTGTTAGTAAAATCAACTAACACTCTTAATTCTCTCAAGACATCAATTCCCAGGATCCCTTCTCCTCCCAAATCCATTGAACCATACTGCCCTTTTATTTCTCCTCTTCCCTACTCAATGCAAAATGTTTCGGCAAAAGGGAACAACTCTCTGTGCCTCATTAAACTCCTGCAAGGTTTTAACTCCAGCCGGTGATTCAAATAGGTTCTTATTCTGGGTACTAATCAAGGAATAGGTGGCACCTATATATAACAAATTCTATCCAAACACCCCTCCTTCAAACTCCACATAAACTGTGAACCTCCCCCAACCCATCAGTGTCCAAAATCAGGAGAACTGGGGGCAACTGGCCTCCCCACGGGGAGGCAATGGGAGGTGCACTTGGGATCTTCCCTTCATGCTCAGCCAGCCTTAATAAAATTTCTGGGATGGAAAAGCCACCTATTTGGTCCTTCAGTTCATACCTTAGGCGCTGTCTCCAAATTTCCACCCCCCAGGGATCAGGGGCTCTGCTCGACTTTTGTACCGCCAGTCTCCCTTCTCTTTCCTTTCTTCCCTTTAGCTCTCAAATAAACTACAATCTTTGGGCCCAATCCTTCTTTTGTTAATCTACTTTTTTTCTCAAAACTGCTTTCCAGGCAGTAGTTAGGATCATTAGCAAAGTAAATTTTCCTGTTGCTTGGCAACGATATTTTCAAGGACAGTAAAATACGTTTAGTAAAGTAAAGCCAGCTGGGCTTTAACTCTTAACTTTCAAAACAAAAACACACAAAGGCAAAAAACAGCAGATGGGGGAAGAGAGGGGAGGAGAGAGAAGAAATGGAAAGGGCGAGCAAAGAAAGTGTGTGTGAAGATTGACGTGAGAGAAGGGGAATTTAAGCCAAGAAAAACTATGGACAGCATCAACAAATATAGAAGTAGGGCTCTGTGAGCCAAAGCATCCAGGAACCCAAACCTCTAGTCCTTATCTTGGCTCCAAGAGGAGAATGGGAATTGCCACCACATCCACTGGAGTGAAACCAGGGGTGCCAGCTATGCTTGCCAGCCACCACAAGGCTGTGCTCCAGTTTAACATACCAACCAATTTCCCTGGGGTCTCATTTCAGATGAGAAGGGCCTGACTTCTACCCATTCTTCCCCTCGTTGGTTACCCCCTTGGAGACCAATCTTCCTCAGCATGGCACCTATGGGTGTGGATGTCTGCAGCTCTTCCAGTGTTTCAAGCAAGGGACCATACAGAGATTGCCCAGAAGAGCTCAAAGGAAATGGAAGTTCATAGGGATCATCCTTCTCATCATCATCATAATAAGGATACAAATGAGGGTCCTCCTCTGACCCATCCCCCCTCCCCAGACTACAACTTCCTCTAATTACAGCCACTATTCCCTTCTGCTCTCCAAACCCTGCCTCTTACATTCCCCAGGGTCTGCCTGGGTCTTATCCTTGAGACCCCTTCAGTAAGATTCTAAAAGTTCTTTCACTCTCCACTGTCTGCTATTTCAATCCAGACACTTCCTGCTGCACCCTATTATTCTGTCGCTTACAGTCACACCCCTGCTTATGCAATTCCACTGTCTGAGCCCAGAGCATGTCTGACTCAGGTTTCAGGCTGGATATCTTTTTGTTTTTTTTCAACATTATCTTTAATTCCTCTATTTCTGTCTTTAACTGATCCCTCTCTTTATCTACTGCCATCGCTACCATCTTCTTACAGAGTTGCAGGAATTCTCCAGGGCCAGTCAAGACTCCTGGTTTCCAGGGTCTGTTACCATGTTTCTGTATAAAATCAGTCAAGCTGTCTCCCAACATCATTTTCAACTGTTCTTCCTTACCAGATGTTTCCTTTCCTTTGGACAAAATTCCTCACTTGACCAGGCTGCCAGTCTGAGCTCTAAGTACCAGTAACAGAATGTATCCATTAATTGACTTGCGAGCTAGAACACAAAAGCCATAGGCTGTGACCCCACTTCACTGTCCTCTACTTCCTATTGCAATAAACAACTAGCAATTTGCACCAACAGACGCCTTCCTTTCCACCATCTCACTGGGGCCACCAGTTCTGTTACTTGGAGTTTTGCTAAAGCCAAAACTCTTGGTAACTTTACTTTTTGCAAGGCACTGGCAGGAAATACGTCAGTGGGGATAGAGGCCATCTGACCAATAGCTAGTTGATGCAAGCAGGCAAACAAAAGTGCTTTCACTCAAAGCTTCTACTTTATTTAGTCTCCAGCACTTACACAGGTCTGCAACAGGTTAGTTAATATTTACTCAGGGTCTTGATGAGGTCTCGATTGGATTTCTATAGATGTCCAGAGGCCAACCTTCCATCTGCTGGGGAACTTGAGAGGTATCCAAGGTCTTCAACAGTCCACCAAGCTCAGATTTCTTCCTCTTTTTATACCCAATTTGTTAGTACTACATAGCTTGTTGATCAAAAAACAAAAACCAACTCCTCACCCCAAACTGCTGAGAAGAAGCTAAGTTAAGTGTGGAGTTTTCCATCAGTTAACCAGCTGTATTTCACATAGCAATAGTTAACTATTGCCAGACTTTCCATCTTGTAAAACCACATGTTTTGTCAAAAAGCTGAAGTCAGGAGGGAACAGGGTCATGTTTATGTCTCATGGTCACTCATATCCCCCCTCTCCTCCTGGTCTGTTATTTGTGCTAAAGCTTCAGAATGGCCTTTCTAGCTACTTTCTGCAATGAGCATAACAATTGGCATTCCAGCTATGAGCAGTGGTGTAAGGATGTTACTGGGCTCTGGGCTATCAAAATTTTCCCCCTCCTACATAGAATAGTTTATATAACTTGTTAATTTTTTTTAAATGTGTCTGTGACAGGGTGCTGGGCTGGGACTCCTAAACCAGCCCTCTGCCATGCTAACTCTAATTAAGGAAACTAAATTGAAGCTGTCTAGAGAAACCTGCACCTGATTGACAAAAGGGAAACAGCAGACTGGCCTTACCATGAGGCGAACTGAGGCAGCCGCCTCAAGAGCCAGACTGTGGCGGGGTGCCACTAGGACCCAGAGTGTAGAAAATTGTGTCTGCTGCTGGTGCATATGTATTCTCTCTGCTCTAGATGCACAGAGATGGTGGAGTGCTGTGCTGGAGGAAGGAGGGCACAAGATACATAACAGGCATGCAGGAGAAAAGGTGAGAGGGAATAACAGAAAGCAGCAGGAGCTGCAGGGAGAGAGAGGAGGAGAAGCCTCTCTAGCACCCCCAGAAGCCTGGATGATTAACGCCAGCTTCTCAGGGAGCTTCCTGTTTCCTGCTGCTTCCCTGAACCCACTTGAGGAGAACAGGCAGTCAGCTGAAGTAGTAGGAGCCAGTTAGGCCCTTAATATGCTGATATCTTCCCTCACTCAGGCCCTGCTACCAGCCTGCTTATTTGTCCCCTTCAATTGAGTGTTGAGAGACTCTATAGCTGGCACAGAACAGCAGTCATGAGTGAAAGAAGAAAACGCCCCTCTGGGGCAGCATTCAGAAAAAGAAAGAAAGCAAAGGAAGCTTTTCTATCTACGCAGGTAGGAGCTCTCCTGAGATACATAGACACAAATGTTCACGGAGAGCCTTCCATCCCCAGTGAGGATGTGAGTGGTGAGGAGATGTCTGATCTTCCAATTAGTCAGAGTGCAGGTGACCTGGCAGCTACTGCAGCATCCATATCTCCACCTCAAATGGATATAACCATGAACATTCCTAAAAAAAAGTGTCGATCAGAGAAGAATGTCGTGGAGGCGCAAGAAACAGCTGCTGCTGAGTTTAGTTCCTTAAGTCTAGATGATCCAAGACTGTGGAACTACTTGAGCAGTAGACTGAGGGACTTCTTGTACTGCATGGGCCACAGCAAATGAAAAACTTCATGTTCCCCAAAGACAATGAAAATAGAAGTTTCCATCCAACACATTAGTGGCGTGAAATCCCCAATGATGACAAAGTGGAGAGGCCATGGCTTATGTACTCAAAAACCTAGAATGCTGCATACTGTTTTTGTTGCAAACTCTTCAAGTCTAATGTTCCAGCCACACTGGGTTCTACAGGAACAAAGGATTGCAAAAATCTGGCTAGAAATCTGGCATGCCATGAGAAGGCAGCAAATCACCAGAGAGCATTCCATAGGTGGAAAGAGCTTGAGATGAGACTAAAGTTAAAGGCACCATAGATTATCAGCATCTAGAGAAGATTGCATCAGAGTCTCTTTACTGGCAAAATGTTCTGAAAAGGCTCATTGCCGTTGTGAGAATGATTGTTACACAAAACCTAGCACTGCATGGCACTTCAGATCAGCTGTATGTGCCAAACAATGGAAACTTCCTTAAAATTGTGGAGCTGATGGCTGAGTTTCATGCTGTACTCCAGGGGCATCTAAGAACAGTCACCACCCAAGAAATGTACACACACCACTACCTTGGAAAAACAACTCAAAATGAGATCATACAGTTACTGGCAACAAAAGTCAAACAGAAGATTGTGGCAGATCTGAAGTCAGCAAGATATTACTCTGTTATTCTGGACTGCACACCTGACATCAGCCATATGGAGCAAATGATTTTAATGGTACATTTTGTAACAACAGAACCTTGTGAAGATGTCCCTGCAATTGTAACTGTCAGAGAAAATTTTCTAGAATTTATTGACATTGATGATACTACAGGAGCTGGTATGACGAATGTGCTTCTTAAAAAGCTGGAAGATACGGGAATTGTGATAGCTGACATGAGAGGTCAGTGCTACGATAATGGTGCCAACATGAGAGGAAAGAACAGAGGAGTGCAGACACAGATCCGAGAGTTAAACTCTCATGCTTTTTTTGTCCCATGCAGTTCTCATTCATTGATCTTGGTGGTCAGTGATGCAGCATCAGCTTCTAGTGAGGATGCTGAATTTTTTAGTAAAAAGAAAAGGAGTACTTGTGGCACCTTAGAGACTAACAAATTTATTTGAGTATAAGCCTTTGTGCTGCTACTCTGAAACCTGAATTTTTTAGTGTAATTCAAAGCACCTATGTATTTTTCTCTGCATCAACTCATTGATGGCAAATTTTGAAGCAACATGTGGGAACATCCTCTCTGACACCGAAACCACTGAGTGCCACATGATGGGAAAGTCGAGTGGAGGCGATGAAGCCTAACACACACCAAATTGGAAAGATAGATGATGCCATAATTGCCATGATGGAGGTTAATGCTATGACAAGAACTGTTCATGGGAGAACAGTGGCAAAGGGAAATGGAATCAAGAGAAACATATACAACTTCAAATTTCTGTGTGGCTTAGTGTTCTGGCATGATGTCTTATTGGCCATCTGAGGGATTTCAAAACATTCTGAAGAGTGCACAGAAGTTGGCGAAGAAACTTCACACTGAAGCTATTTTCCCACCCATTCAAGAATATAAGAGTCACCGAAGAAGAAGACATTTTGATTATGAGGCACGGGATAATCCCATAAGAGACCCCAAACAACAATTCAAAGTTGAATTCTTTAACCAGGTGCTAGATTGTGCAATAGTCAGTTGAAGAACGTTTCATGCAGCTCAAGGAACACAGCTGTATATTTGGGATGTTGTATGATATTCCAAAACTCCTCACTATACCTGAAGAAGACCTACCCCAGCAATGCAGGGCACTAGAGACAGTGTTGACACATTATGACATGCACAATATTGATGAGAGTGATTTAGGTGATTAACTGAAAGCCCTTTCAAGATACATTTCAGCAGGATCAACTCCAAAGGCAGTTCTGGAATATATGTGCACAAATAAGATGACCACCCTCTTTCCAAATGCTTTTGTTGTTCTGTGCATACTTCTAACACTTCCTGTAACAGTTGTCAGTGGAGAACGCAGCTTCTCGAAGCTGAAGTTCATAAAAAACACATCTACGCTCCACAATGACACAGGAGATGCTGGTCTGCCTTGCAACTATCTCAATAGAGCATGAGCTGGCCCAGACTGTGGACCTTCAGGAAGCAGTTCAAATCTTTGCAACCAAGAAGGCACAGAAAGCACCACTTTGATTATTCAAACATATAAAAATGCCAGTGTTTACTATGCAGACAAGAAAAGTTACATTTGCTGTTCAGGTGTTTGAAAGTTAAGTGTTACTTAAAATTTTTGAACAAGACATTTTAAGTTGTTAGTTCTCCTTTATTGGTTTAGGTAGCAGAGAAGTACCATGAGAAAAGTAGAACAGGAAGAAGGCAGAATTGAGACCTTTCAAATTTTTGGCCCAAGCGAGGGCACATGGGGGCATCATTTGAGCTCCCTGCCACAGGTGCCAAAATGTTGTGGGCTGGCCCTGGGAAACAGCTGCCAGCCTAATTAGCCTGGGACTTCATAAAAGCCTCAGAGGAAGGAAGCCGAACGGGGCAGACAAAAACGGGGGAAACCAGAAAGTGGAAGGAAAGTGGGAGTGCTTCTCTCCTGGCTGCAGAGGCTGGGAAATCCTTTAGACTGAAACCCCCATGCTGTATGTGGTGAGAAGGTGATGGGATTGCAGCACACTATAAATAAACTGCACCAGTGATTGCTGAACTGGAGTGTCTCTGAGTAGTTTTTGCAGCAGAGCAGAGGCAGGACCCTGGGAGGACCCAGCTATGCCCTGTTAGTGTCCTTAAATTGTTCAAATGAATGATTTTTTGTTAAGTACTTAAGATTGAATATATTTACACTGTGTAAATAATAATGTAACAACTTTCATTATGTTTATAAATAGCAAAAGGGTAAGCTTTTAGATTTGCTCTAAAGTGCTTTCAGATGTGTGTTACCCAAACTTGAACTATTATTGCACTTTAAGGAATCATCCTCAATTGGTAAATTATGAACAAGAGGGAGTCACCAGCAGGTCATTATGAGCTCATGAGACTGGGCTGATTCCCACCTGACCTGTTAAACTATCATTATATCCAGATGGAACACTGCTTCATATTTTGCACAAGTGGAAAGCCAGTCCCAGGAGAAAATTGTGTGATACATTTGCGTTGTGCAGAATAGAACGTGAAACACCCAAGATGCACTATAGACTTTAACTTGCCTTTAGCATCAACTAAAAGAGAAAAGGAGGCAAGGCACAGAGAGAGAAAAAACAAAAAATCTCTGCTTCAGGAGACAACACGAAGAGAGAAAAGAGCAACATTTCTCTTTCTTCATAAAAGGTCTAATTTATTGGAGGAACCAATTAATTACAGTATTCTTTGGATTAGTCTCTAACTTGACAATAAGAAGGAAATGGGAAAAAATGAGTTCCTCCAGTTCTCGAAATCCTTTGAAGATCCATGGTCAATGGCACAAATGTTTCTGAGATGTGGGGAGGTGGATCACAAGATTAAAAATAAAAAGTGACTGATATGCGAGTCCTAGGAAAAAGTTGTTTAGAACTCCTGCTCTGGAATAATATACTCTAACAAGAGGTTTATATTAAAAATATTTACCTTTCAAGAGTTTTTAAAATTTACTGTCAAGCAAATTGAAACACAATATCCCTACATTTTGTACTGACTTTCATATAATGTGACTGCTTAAAAATTTAATTTCCCAAATCAGGTGCAGTGATATAAATACAACTCTCTTTACAATGAAAATATTTAATTTTTATACCACACATATAACAAAACCATAACCCAATTGAACTTCCACTTCATGCTTTTCTTCCTACATAGTTTTTTTTCATTCTTTGATCATTGTAATGAGGTTAGCTGGAGCTTGTCTCTCTCTGGGGCGGCAGGGACCCCCACCGTCTCACTAAGTTCGGGAGGAGGTCTAGCAGGGAATTAGTCCAGCCGCAGAAGTCTTCCTCCGCGGCCTTTGTGAAGGCAGAAACAACACACTTAGTCGTCAGCCCAGGCCCTGGGTCAGGGCGGGGTAATGGTGAGTCAGGTGCTCAGGCCCTCAGGCGGGGCTGAGCAACAACGGTTTATCAACAGTGAGCCCAGGCCCTGGGTGCGAAGGCCTGGGAGAGAGGGAGACTGGTACCCACAAGTTGGGTAGCAGGGGGGATGCAGGCTGATGATGAAGACCCGCTGCTATGTCAGTGAGGATCCTGGCCACAACACACTGACATGGGTTCTGGCAGTGTCGCAGCAAGACTAGGGTCAGCTGCCCCTGGGCTACTTCCAGACTCCCCATCTTGAGGTACCTGGGTCAGAGTGGTATCCTCAGGGGGGTCCAATACCATGGGTTCTTCGAGATCGCTGTTGCAAGGCAAGCTGGGCCACTCTTCCGGGTAGTTGGCCTGGGGCAGGCTTGGCAACTCCTCCAGGTAGCTGGCCTGGGGCAGGCTTAGCAACTCCTCTGGGTAGCTGGCCTGGGACGGGCCTGGCCAGCCCTTGGTCTGCTGCAGGGGCTTCCCAAACAGGAAGTAAGTTGGAGGTATCTGCTCTCCAAGTGAGCTCTGGGGTCGGGCCTTTCTACTTCCTGTGCCTGACCCTTTGGGGGGTGGGCTTAGAGCTCCCCGGCTCCACCCACTGTGGTGTAAGGAGGGGCTCGTCTCTCTCTGGGGTGGCAGGGACCCACACTGCCTCACTACAATCATATTTATAAAATCTACTTGCTATGCTGCTATTATTGTATTAACTTATAGGCAATACAAATATTCATCACTTGGTACAGAATATATCTGATAACTAGTCCATAATACAAACTGTGACTCCTGGGGGAATTCTGCACCACTGCACATGTGCAGAATTTATGTCCCCTGCCAATTTTTTTGCTTCTCCGCAGAAAATGACTTTCTGATGTGGAAAAAAAGGGAAGCCACAAGAGCAGTAATGTAACCTTCCCCAGCAGTACGTTTTGAGTTTCCACAGCAGCTGGCAGAAAAGTAAATTACTGTAGGACAGGGGGAAGGACTGGGGAAGACCCATCTGGTGGCTTCTACTGTGCGCCGGGCTCAGTAGCTAGTTCCGGTTGGACTAGGGAGGATGTGACTTCCTCTTCCCCTGCATGGCATCCGGGCCTGGGTCAGACCCACACCCAGATTTGTCCCCCAGCTCCAGGGAGCTCTGGAAACTCTTCCCTCCGCGCCCCAATTCCTACATCCATTGCTCCTCAGCTGTAGGGGGAGGGATCACTGTATGGGGAGCTGCTCCACTAACCATTGTACATCCAGGCTCCCTCATACCCAAATCCTCCTGCTGAGCCTCACATCCATCACACACAGAGGAGCCCCACTTCCGCTGCATCTGGACCATGCCAATGAGCCACTCACACCTGGATCTGCACCTCACCGAGGCCCAACCAGCTGCACCTGGATCACTACCCCACTGAGCCCCACTCCCCCAGCATCTGGACTCTGCACTGAGATCCCCACATTCAGACCCCCCCCGCCACGCCCTATCTCCCCACACCTCCCTGCTGAGCCCCAACCACCTTCACCTGGACCCTCCTGCAGCATCCCATTACCGTTGCATCCAGAACCCCCTAACAAGTCCCTGTGCATTCAGATACCCCCACACTCGGATACCCCACTGATCCACCCACACCCAGATAGCTCCACACAGAACCCTCTCAATCCACACTTGGATCCCTCCACACTAAGCCCCTCCACACGTGGATCCTGCTGGTCTGAGTCTGCCTGCCCACACCTGGTGCACCTGACATAGAGGGGCAGGATACTGGGGTGTTTCTGGGGCAGGTCCGGTCCTTGTGCTATCAGGGTTGGGTGCAGCCTCACCGCTGAGTCTGTGTCCCAGGGGGAGCTGCAGGATGATCTTCCACCTCCGTTCAGCCAGTGGCCTGTGCTCCCCAATGCCATGCTACAGAATTTTTAATTTTTTGGTGCAGAATGCCCTCAGGAGTACAACTGTGAATACATGCATTTGACTGTCATTAAAGTCAATGGGAGCTGTGCACCTGTGTCCGAGAGGAGAGTTTAGCTCTTTATTTAGGATTGGAATCTGTTTAGTTGTAAGAAGTACTCATCAGAGTCAAGTGAATATGAACAGGCTATACAGTGCCATATATTCATATCTTAAATGACATTGCTATAAAGCAAGGACATTATCAAATAGGTCCATTTTGTGGGCACCTGAAAAAACTAACTCTTTTCTCCTTCATACTAAAGTTTATGAGAGCTAGCTGATTGGGTAATAGAACAGACCTGTAGTGTTCTGACTAGCTGGACATGATATTAAGCATTTGATTTTTCAAAAAATGTAATCAAATGCTTAATATTTTGCCAATCACAAAACATCCGTTTCACTGACTTCTTCTGTAATCTGTATTAAATGTCTGGCCTGGCAAAAAGTCAGCCCTGGATAAGAAAGCAAAAAGGTAGACTAAAGCCATCTTTGCACCAACACACTGCCAAGTAGTGCACACATGAAGATTTCTGTTCATGTGCTTGGTCTTGATTGTGATAATGTTGCCCACTGTTTCAGTGAGGGACATTATACTAATGTTTATATGTTCTGCATTCTATCAGTTTTATCAGCTTATTGTTATGATTCTCAACCATTAGGAGATATGCTCAATTTTAAATTTTAAGTTAGAATAACCTACTTTGCTTTCTCCATTTGGATGAATCACTGTAGATGTCAGGCCAATAAAACTGTGTTGAAGAGGCTAAATTCTGATCTGCATCAGTATACACCAGTGGAAAATTTGGCTGCAAGTCTTTTGGTTATGGATACACCTTATTGATTCATTATCAGTTTGGATGCCATCTGTCTAGAAATGTAGGAAAGACACTAGGCCATAAGTAATATCTATATCTATGCAAATAGAGTTAGGAATCATCCACTTCACAAATACATTAAAATAACCTATCATAGACATCCAAACCTTAGGATTACATTTTCTACCATTCTAGACATTGTATATTGATTTTATGGGCATAATGTTAAATATATATATATATATATATATATATATCAGCTACAGTCACATTCCATCATGTACTCTGATGGCATATCCTAACTTGACATAATCAGAAGAATTTAATATAAACAATTTCTAAAATTACCACCTTTGCTCTGATCATTTCTCACTTTCATGTAGCTAAAAACATAGAGCCTGAAGAAACTGTGCCTGACAAGTGATGCTGAGACCCATCTAATCTCCATCTCAAGAAGTGCTTAGCACCTTGCAGAATCAGTCTCTTTAGATCCTTTTATTCTAAATGAAAACAGGTATCTAAACATAAGTCAGATTTTTCACTGTCTAGATAAAGGACAGACAGGGAAGAGGAGAGTTAAAGTATAAAGGAATAACATATTAAGACTAGGTGTGTCAGGATCACAAATCCCATTGACTTTCAATAGAACCTGTACTACTAAATCATATAGGACTTTTGAAAATCCCACCTGTAAGGAATGGTGTCATGTGTGAGGAAATCACTGGGGCATGGTGATCAGAAAAAAGAATGGAGATTACACAGCAAGTGGTCTGTATGATGGATTTTGGTGGTGACTTCAAAGGCCAGGATTTTCAAAAGTCTTTGTGCAAAACCAAAGGACTATACACACACACACACACACACACACACACACACACACGAGCATCTACAGGAATTAAAAAAACAGGTTATAAGTGCAAAAATACAATACGTAGGGAAAACAAAAACACAAGCTAAGAGGAACACACAATAAAATATGAAACAGTCAAGTTAAAGCAATGGGAGAGGGGGCGTCATTCAAGGTAATAATATAAATCCCAGGTATTTTGTTTGTACAAATGAAAGTCTAGTAAGATTTAAAAAAAAAGACATTTTAAACCAAAGGACTAAAACAGAAGGCAAAAGAAAGAAAGGATGGGAAAATGCAACCAATATGTACCCTCATGCACCGTTTAGATACATTTAGAAACCAAGACAAGTGTTGGAACTGATGATGATTTTAGATAAAAGGAAAATTGAAACGAAAAACGTAGCTTTGAGAAAGCTATAACCCAAAACAGACTTTCTGCACAGAAAGACTAGGAAGACAACATCCCCAACTACTGTAGGTTTCTTAATACAGGAAACTGCTCCAGCACAGATATATGAAGATGTGCAAAATGTTAATATTGGATCTGTCTCAGCTTTTTGGAAATATGAATGGTCAGATTGTGGTATTAAGGCATTGGCTTGACCTGGAAAAGCACAGGGCCAGGTGTACTATCCCTTTTGGTGGTGGGCTTGCTTAATGTGCTCCTAGGCAGCTCTGCTAGTTACTGTGGAAGGGAAAGTCTCACCTTCACACTCATCTTTTGGGGTGATTTGCATCCCCAAAAGCACTAATAGGGATTAGTGCCTACACATTCTGGAATGCAAGAGTCTTACCTGGAAGAAGAAAGACTTCTCTGTGCATTCAGATTTCTCTGTGCATTCATATTAGGTTCAAGATCACCCTGAGCCAAAATATAAGAGGAAAGATCCTCAGCCGGTACATATTGGTATATATTCATTCAGTGTAGCTATACAAATTTCACCAATGAGAAATTTGGCTTTAGAGCTTTTTAGAGCTTTGTGGAACTTGACACTGAGTGTGTAAAGGTTTGTTAGAACATTTTTCAGTTTCAGTTCATATGGGCTTGCATTTTCTGAGTTTTGCTTTGCGTTTTGTTTTCAGAGTTAAAATCAGCTGATTGAAATCATACCCACCACAAGAATTTGCATATAGTCTTTGGTGGACACAAATCTTAACTAGGACTGCTTGCAATTTGGTCCAGGCTCACCAAATTATTTCTGAAGTTTTTTTAACAAAAGTTGTGTGTCCCTTCCTGATTTGGGATTTCCCTATGAAAGCATTGCACATCTATAACCTATTCAAATACAAACCTGGAGATGGAAACCCCTTATCTTGAAAAGCAAGGTAGACAGTATGATATTTTGCCAAGTGCACTTTTTCTAAATAGGACCTCTAAAAATGTTGTCATCTATTACAAATAACATCTCTTATCCATTCAATATGGCCACTGAGCTTGTCAGTACTGAGTGGTACCATGAAGTGCCATACTTGTCATTTCTATATCAATAATCCTGGTTTCTCCCTTCCAAAAGGAAATTCAGAAATGTAATAAATATACAATGTGTTTTATACAGACAAGAAAATAGTAATAGTTAAATGGCAAATGCTCAGTTGTTTCTCTCTTTTGTATAGAAATGTGTCTGGAAAGTTTTCTGACACTCTACACAGCACACATCAGCATGGTGTCTGAGGGTATCATAAAATTTGATGCGTTTCCAGGACAGGACAACACTGAGGGGACTTCAGAACATCTTCCCAACACTCCAGCCTTAGCTGCATAAACACAGATCTGATGTGGCCCAAGATTCAAATAGTTTAAGACGGGAAGGGACCATTAGATCATCTACTCTGACCTCCTGCATATCACAGGCCCTCAAATGTCACCCAATTACTCCTATACTGAGACCATTAACTTGTGCTTACTAAAGCATATCTTCCAGAAAGGCATCCAGTCATGAGCTGAAGATATCAGAAGATGGAGACTCTGCCATTTCCTCTTGTAATTTATTTCAGTATTTAGTCACCCTCACTTAAAATGTGCATCTTACTTCCAGTTTGAATTTGTTTGGCTTCAGCTTTCAGCCTCTGATTCTTATTATGCCTTTCTCTGTTTGATAAGAGAGCCATTTAGTACCCTGCATTTTCTCTCTATGAAGGTATGTATACGGTTTAACCAAGTCACTTCTGAATGTGTCTATGAACCACATGCACAATTCCCTTGTTACCTATCAGCTCTGTGTTCTTGGGAAACCAGGGCACAGTATCCAGCCTGTCTGACTCATGAAGGACCTCCCCCCCCACCCACCCCCACACACAGCCTCTGCTTGAACCAAAACCAATCAGAAGAAAGACTTACAAAAAGCACTGAAAAGGCAGTGGGAGATACACCTAAACCCCTGGGACAAGGGTGACAGGATTAAGGAAACTCCCCTAGCCTCATTTTCATCAAAGATGGGACAGGAAGGCATGTCCATTAGCATACAGAATTGAGAACAGAGATTCCAAGGCAAGAACGGCACTGACCTCTGGGACCAGTAAAGCAGGGAAGCACTGCATCATGGGGGATCTCTGCTCCAGATGTTAATGAACCTACGCCTGCACACACCCAGCTCAGTAGTTATCAGACCAATTCTAGTAATAAATCCTTTATTGGTACCCAAAATACTGAAGCTTCCTAATTCCATTGTGAGCTCCCTCCAAGGAACACTGCCCACAGCCAGGAATGGTCAATTCCTATTTTCCAGCCTGAATAAAACAACTTTGGTATACTCCCTTGAGGCATCAGTTTACCCATAAGCAAATCTAGTGTTCTTCCTTGAATCATTGTTGTTTCCCTACAAAAAAAACAAAAAAAAAACAAAAAAAACCCTACCCACTCTCAGGTAAGTGTTCTAATGTCTGGATTCAAAATCTGCATCAGTTCCATTGGGACTTCATCTTCTCCTGACTGATTGTGCTGGGGGCTCTGCCTCTCTCCAGCACTCCGGACCCTCAGCTGCCACTATCACCTAGGAACCCCGACCGGTTCAAGCTTCACGGGGTGGTGAGAACCCTACTCTCTCTCTTTCCCGCCCCCACCCCACGCTAGGTACAGCTTTCTAACCCTGACTTGTGTGGTCAGGTATAGGTTTCTAAACCTGACTTTTGTAGTCAAATTAAGCTAGATTTAATATTGTAACTGTTTCGTTTGTTTGGCTCTCCTTGTATGGAGATTACCTTGCAATAAATAACTTTTATGGTTAAGCTGGTTGATTCCCTCCCTCCTTCTCTCTCTTTTGCATTTTTGGCTTCCCTATTTGCTCTGCAGCAACGTTCCTCTTACCTAAGCTACAGATCCCTGCAGCACCCAAAACTCCAGTAGGGTTTGCTCATCAAGTGAGTTACTACCAGAACAGTTGTAACGTGAAAGTGGAGATAGGGATGTGCTGAACCTGTGGCATAGGAGGGTGGCAGCTTGGAAGTGCTGCTCGACCCAGCCTGCTGAGTCCAGGGACATCTAAGGGGACAGCTTGGGAGTGCTGATTAACCCAGTCTTCTCAGACATGCTCTGTTAATGTGTGTGTTCATCTGATTCTGGGACTGGAGGAACCCAGCCCTGGGGAACCTAGGTCCTGCAAGATAGCTCCATTAGGAAGGAACTTGCAGAAGGGAGAAGTAGAGCTCTGTATGAGAACACAAGTGACACAAGCAGTACATTGATAGAATTACAGAACTCCCCCCCCCCCCCAGAAGAGTAACCCTAATAAATGAGCATACCCAGGGTAATGGGCAAACCTGGTAACACCCCGTATGTTATAAATGGCAATTAAATAGCATGCAAGAATTATTCTGAGCATAGTAAGCATTCACTGTAATGTCTTTGAACCACCAATGTTTGGGTTTTTTCCAAGGCTGATGGATATTGCAGTTCTTTTGATGTGAAAATTTGAAATCTAACTGAAAGATCCAAATTGAAAGAACCTGGTAGTCACAGTACTTTCTACAGAAGAAATAAATAGGGTTTTTTGGAGCTGATTTCTAAACAAAGGGAAAAAAAAAGTTTACCCAGCATGCCCTTTTCATCATTGTCATAAAAAATGTTTCAGTGTTAACAAACATTCCAGCAGCTTATTACCTCATGAGTTTATTGCAATGTATATGAAATTTAGCAGTGACCAAAAAAATAAAATTCTTCCACTTAAGGAGACTTAGCCATAAGCTTAACCAACTCAGAAATGACCACAACTCCAGTTAAACCTAGATGCCCAATTTTACAATTACTTAAGATATTATCAAATGATTAATATGACACTTGTTAAAACATTTAACACATCCTTCAAGCCAATTGTACTGTATCCTTCTGAGATCATATAAAGTGAGAGAGAATGATTATACATCGTAGTTTCCCCCCCACACACACAATTTTTCCCCCAAAGATTTGAAGATTTGGCTCTTTAAATGTGTTCTTTCTTTGTTTTTCCTGATGTGAAAAAAGCAGCAGCCAGTCTGAAGGTATAGGTTTTGCTCTTTGTAGCCAGAAGATATAATAAGATTTAGGGAAGGTTCAAGTTGGTTTCTATTGCATTAGAACCAATATCCTTACATTAAAAATCCAACCATTTCAGTAAGACAAAATGAGACAAGGGAAAATTCAAAAAGCTAAAGCTACTGCCTAACGACATTGAGGTTATAGCCCAAGCAAGGCTATATACACAGTTTACCTGGGTTTTCAGAAAGGACTTTTGTGAAATACAAAATGACAGGCTGCTGATTAGGCATGAAGCACCCGGGATCCAGGCAGCACACAAGAGAAAATATGCTGAAGACAGTGTCTTTGTAAAGGACAGTGTTTACTTGGGTCTCTCAGAGGTCAATTGTTAGCGTCAGACCCTATTTATATAAAGGCCTGACAAGAAAAGAAAAAAAAGCATGGGAATAAGTGAGAAGTTCAAAAGGGTGTAATTGCTGCCCCGTCGGCATCACGGTTGCCTACTGAAGAATCATTCAGGGCTTGCTTGCTTGCCCTTTAGAAAATGCTTACCTTATTTTAGGCACAGAAATGAGATGAAATTAGCTCCTTTCTCTTTATTAGCTCTCAAACTGCCCTCCTGTCCCCAGACGAAATCATTAACATAGGTGCAATCTAGCAGATTAGTTACAGCCCTATGATTACAACTACTATGATTCGGCAAAGCATTTAAGCACATGCTTTATTTTAAGCATGAGAACAACTCCTTGGAAGTAAATAGGACTGCTGATGTACTAATGTTAAGTATGTGCTTAAGGCAGAAGTCGGCAAACTTTCAGAAGTGGTGTGCCAACTCTTCATTTAGTCACTTTAATTTAAGGTTTCACGTGATGGTAATACGTTTTAATGTTTTTTGAAGGTCTCTCTCACTGTAAGTCTATATTATATAACTAAACTGTTGTTGTATTGTAAAGTAAATAAGGTTTTCAAAATGTTTAAGAAGCGTAATTTAAAATTAAATTAAAATGTTGATCTTACGCCACCAGCCCGCTCAGCCCACTGCTGGTTTGGGGTTCCGTTCACCTAGGCTGGCAGCGGGCTGAGTGGGGCCTGCAGCCAGGACCCCAGCTGGCAAGGGGCCAGCAGTCAGAACCCCAGACCGGCAGTGGCCTGAGCGGCTCAGCCCGTTGCCGCTCAGGTGTTCCATCCACCGGCTCCTGCCAGGGATCCTGGCTGCCAAACCCACTCAGCCCGCTGCCGGGTTTATCTACCTTCTCCCTGGTTCTGGTCATTCTCTTCCTCTCTCTCTGCACTGAGCTGAGGGTGGGAGTGCACTGAGCACAGGGCTGGGGGTGAAGGAGCAGGCTGCGGTGTAGGGTCTCGCCAGGAATTGGAATGAGGGAGGGGGCTCAGGGTTGGGGCAGGAGGTTTGGGTGTAGAGCGCTTACCTGGGCAGCTCCCATTTGGTGGAAGGGGTGCAGGTGGGAATGTGGGGGGGGGGAGGTGCAGGAGCTCCCGTTTGGTGCTCAGGGTGGGGGTGGGTATGTGGGGGGGGGTGCCAGAGTCAGGGCTGGGGTCGTGGGGGACGTGAAGGAGTCAAGCAGAGGACTGGGTGTGTGTGAGGGGGTACAGGACTCAGGGCATGGGCCTTGAGGGTGTGCGGGGCTGCAGGGCTCAGGGCAGAGGGCTGGGTGTGTGTGTGTGGGGGGGTCAGGGCAGAGGGCTGGGGTCATGGGGTGCTCATGGCAGGGGGCTGGCTGGGATATGCCCTGCTTCCCCAAGACTCTGCCCCTGTTTCTTCTCTGCTTCCGCCAGGAGCAGCAAGCACACTGACTCCGCTTCTCCCCCACACCCTCCATTACAAGGGCCGGCAGGGAGGGAGGGACGAAGAGGAGGGGCAGGAACCCAGCACACTGCGGGAAGAGGCAGGGGAGCCTGCAGGACAAGCTGCCGAGACCCCGGCAGGCAGCAGCGTGCCATTAAAAATGGGCTCGCGTGCCGTCTTTGGCGCGCGTGCCATAGGTTTCTGACCCCTGGCTTAAGGGCCAACCTGCATAGGGGCCTAGATCACAATATTTCTGATCCCAGGCATTTCTTGCCAATAGAAAGATTGCTGCTCCAGTTACCATTTGAAACTCAGTTAAGAACTTTGCAAAGCATTTAAATATCACCAACCAGAACTGGCAGTATCCTATTCCTTAAAAATACACACATAGATATATGCCCATAAACAGCCCTCTACAGCCACTCATTTGCAACTTAAGCTCCCTCTATTTATTTAATTAATGAATTAATTTAAAGGCATTTTTATGGTGCTCAGTATAGCTATCCATTTAAACAGGTCCACTGTTATGCTTAAGAGAAGCAACATATTTCAAACATGATTTGGGCATACCTTTGGTAGCTGTTTTAAGAATTTCCAATAAAATTGTATTCCTCTTTCAGTTCTGCAACCACTGCTAGTACACAGAAACCCTACAAAACTATTTACCAACATCCATGTATCTGTGTAAATAAATACATCTATAAACATCAGACACATCTTGTATTACCCACCTCCCTTGTCATATTGGCCTTGTTTCATGAAAGCATCCCTATTCAGAAAAGAATTTAAACACATGCATATAGCCCATTGACTTGGGACTTAAATACATGCTCTTAGAGTGTTCCATCAAACATTCAGGACAACTAATACACACCAAATTCACCTGCAAGGTAGTGAGAGTCAAAAATAAGAAATAAAAAGCTGCTGTGGATATCTTGATCATGTCAAGACCAAAAAGAAATCCCTTTTAAAAATCAGTCCAATTTACTATTATATTGCTAGCTTTTTAATACTGAGAAAGGGTATCTTTCATCAACTTTATTATAGTTCAAAGTTACAAAAAAAAAGCAATACAGTAGCTGAACATGCAGTTCAACACAGAGAATATACATAAACTCATACAAACAAATGACGTAGACTGGAAGTAACTAGGACTATTAGCAGCCCATTACTATACCATAATTACAGCAGGAAGTCAAGTCAGTATGTGGCGCAATAAATCAATTTGTAAATAACTGGCAGGCTGAAAGGACAGGTGAAGCAATCACTACGTAGGGGGTGACCAGACATTGTTTTCCTGGAGTAGGGACTGGAGATGTTTGGTGTGTCTTTCCATGGAGATCCTGACTTCACTTGTGTAGGTGTTTTAGTCTGGGGCCAGGTTTATGGGCATTAGTCAAAACAATTAATGGAATGAGACTAGTTATTAGTTTTTTTACTAAAGGACTTTGTTCAATACAAATACATAAAAATATCTAAAGGCGGGAGAGGAAGGATGGTTAAGGATCAGCACACAAAGTACAACACTTCAGTTCTTAGCTCTATTACAGACTTCCTGTCTGACCATGGGCAAATTATTTAGGGCTAGACTGTGGTGCCCCATATGTGGCTGCTTAGTGGGAGTAAGGGGGATGGCTCAGTCCTGTTTGTATAGCTTATGTAAAGAAGAAAAGTTTCAGCTGCTGCAGACATAGAAGTGAAGGGGCAGCAATGAAGCGGTTTCCTTCATGAAGAAACTTGCTGATAAGAAGGCAGGGAGTCAGTAAAGCTGTGGTTCTCACACATACATGGCTAGCAGAGCTGGCTTGCTGCATTGGGGAAGTACGTTGCCCCCCCTTCCCTCCCTGTGAAAGGGTTGTCATGGATTTCTCCCTCCCAGCACAATCACCGAGTGCGGAAGGCGTTGTACTTTTAAGACAGAATGTTTCCCAATACTACCTCGGATGCAGTGCATCTCCTGTTACAGGGCTATGGCTAAATACCACACTCTAGCCCTTAATCTCTCTGTGCCTCAGTTCTCTATCTATAAAACAGGGAATAATTCCCTGACTCTCAGGGGTTGTGAGGATAGATTCATTAATGTGTGTGAGGAGCTCACTATGGACATTATGTCAGTATCTTGATAAAATTCAAAATATTACAAGTTCAGTCATAACTGTGAAAGCTGCATTATACCTTGAAGCTCATTGGACTAAACAGGAAAGCGCAATTGAGCAATTCAGCATGAGTCAGGAATGAAATTTACAAGCAGAAGAAATCACTTAGGAGCTATTGGAGCAGCCAGTTAACAGGACAGTCAAATTCCTAACAGGAACCAGAAGGCAGTAAACCAATCAGTGAGTCAGCAACAGGCAGCAGTAGCTATGGTGACAGAAACAGAATAGTTCACCAAGAGGAAAAGAATAAGTATCTTGTCAGTGGGTAGGCCCAAAGCTGTGAAAATGAGAGGGCCCCAAAAGTGCCACCTTGCTGCCTGCCTGAGTATGGCTGCCTGTGGTGGTGGGGGGGGGGCAGAGAAAATGGACAGTGGAGTATGGTTCAAGATGGGAAGCAGGGGCTGCATGTGCCTCCCCAAGTGAAGCAATGCCCTCACCTTTCTGTGGAGCTCATGATTGCTGTCTTCTTCCTGCTAGAGTCTGCATGATCCTTAGGGGAAAAAAGCGTTATTGTATTAGCCACACTGCAGTCATTTATTTTGTCTTTTAAAAAGTACTTCTTTGTTGACTAAATGTGATACATAATCACCATCCACATTACAAAGGAGGTTTATAAAAATCATTTCCCTTTGCTTCTTTCATATCAGTCTTGTGCTGTTGTTCAAGTCTTTGTTTGAGCCTATAGAAAGGCAGAGGTTAAAATGGTCCATTGTTCAAGCAGTGTTTTTGTTCTGCTCTGGCCATCTTAATGCTAAACTGTGATAGCAGAATGAATGCTCCATAATAACTGCTCTGAAATAGTCCAGAAACAATAAGGCAGAGTTTTTAGATAATAATAAATAACATAATACCTGGTGATTTAGAAACTTGAGTTTGCCAAAGTTTTAGCTACATGGAGTAGCATAATGTCCATCCTTGCTAGTTACACAGGTAATCAGCTGCCCTCTTGGTGAACCTGTATTTGATTTAGATTTAAAATGTATGGAGCTTCTGAAAAGAAATAAAAGTAAAAGTGCTGCAGATATTGCTGAGTTCTCTTGAGAGTAGCAGGTCAATGAACTCAGATAGGGTCATGCTGGAGACAATGGAGAAAGTGACAAATAAACATAATCTGAAGAGTGGCATATTCTCTGTCTGGTAATGCTGTCAGCAGTTCACTCAGGATTAAGTAATGTATGATATGAATAGTGAAAAAAAATCTTCAGCTGAATATTACACCCTTTTCAACTGGATTTGATGAAGGTTTTTGCCAGAATCCTATATCTTAGTGGTTTTTTTTTAATTTAGATTAGTACAGGAATATTTTGATTTTAAAGGCCATTCGTGACCAGTAGCATTGCCAGCATTGCACATACGTTCTGCAATCTACACTGCTTTCTAATTTATTTCTAGGTCTAGAATAAGAAGTTCATTTTAACCTACAAAGCCCTACATGGGTTTTGTTACCAAAGAGACCTTGTTACCAAAAGACTCTCATTGGGTAAGATCAGCTGAGGTGTCTACGATATCATTCCCCTACTTTAACTAGATGGGACTGGAAATATTTTCAGAGAAGGGTCCACAAAAGTGGAATCTGTTTCCACCATCAGTGTGCCAGAGCTTCAATTTGTTAATATACAAGTCCAATCTTTTCTCCCAGGCTTTGATGATTAATGGTTAGCAAAGGTGGGAGATATGTCACAATCTCACAAAGATCTAGCCTTCCTTCAATCATTCATTATATTCAAAAGCAGTGTTGCATGCTCTTCATTCATGTTGCCTGGATGGACACAAACACCTCAGCATACTGTGCTCTCAATCTCTCCCTAGGACCTCAAAGGGATGCACACCCTGACCCTAACTGGTAATGGCTGCAGGGCTTCCCCAGTGATTCATGGATTCAGTGGATTGAGTCAGATCTGGGAACTTCATTACACTATGTCTGGTACCACATCATCAACCATGGTCACTCTGGTTGGTGCAACAGTCCTCAGTAGAATATCCATATTTGATGATGGAGGTGAGAGGAAAGCTTTAAATAGGGGTTTAGAAGAGTGTTTGGTTTTGGACATCAGTTCTAATTGCTATTTGTAGTATGTATAAAGTTTGAACAATAGGCAACTTTTATCAGTTAAAATAAATAATTAAATTAATTTGACTGTTGATATTCTATAGTTTACTTAAGCTGAGTGTCAGATCCAGTGAAACTATTTTAAAATCAGTGGAGTCAATGGAGTTGCACCTGATTAAACTAGCTTTGGCCCTTAAGAGTGTTTCCAACAACTCATTATCTAATATAATACTAATTTGCAATTCTGTAGTGTGTATCATTTGAGGAGCTTAAAGAGCTTTATAAATATTAACTAATGGATCACCACAATACCATTCTGAAGTAGATAAAAATATTTTCCTTATTTTACAGATGGGAAAGAAGAGCTGGTCAGAACCCAGATTTATTGTTCCAATTTTTTCATTTTTTTCATTCAAATCAGAACAAATGTTTTGAAATTTTCCATGCAGTGAAATTCCAAGGTCTAATTTCAAAAAAAAATCAAAACTTTTTTTTTTGGTCTGATAAGTTGAAATGTTCTGTTTTGACTTTATTGACTCAACTTTTATGTTTATAATGTAAAATGTTTTGACTGTTATAAGTATATATTTTACATTTTTTATTATTTAAATTAGTAATTGGTTTTGAAATTGGTATTCTGACTGGTACTTGGTATTTGGATGAGTACATGATATTCTAGAATCTAACTGGCAATTGTTGATTTGGTAATTGGTATTTAAATTAGTTTGGTACTTGGTTTGCTCAAATGGTATTATAACTTGTGATTTGTAACTGTTATTCCACTTGATAATATGTACTTGATTTCGTAATTGGTTTGGTTACATAACATAATATCATAAAAAACTGGACGGCCTGTCAAGTGGCAGCTCAAGAAGCTGGCCATTCAGGGAGCTGTGGAGAGTAGGATCTGGACAGCCTGGGGAACCTTGCTTCTTTGCCAACCAGTCCGCCCACTGAGATTCCTTCTAAGCTTTCAGTGAAATTGATACATTCCCTCAGAACATTTCGATTTCATAAACTCAGCATTTTCTGATGGAAATCTGGTCAATTGGAAAAAAAATTGCCCATCTCTTTGGGAAAATAGGAAACACAGGAATTGCTATAATGGATCCCACCAATTGTCCATCTGGTTCAGTGTCCCGTTAAGAATCACTTGGGATGATCTTTCTCAGAGAAATTTCCCCATAGTGTTCCAAAACTGGCTTATGCCTTGAAACATGAGGGGTTAGAGAATCATAGAATTGTAGGTATGTAAGGGACATTGAGACATCAATAAGCTTAGCCCCATGTACTGAGGCTTGATCAAGTAAACCTTCCTGTTCAACCTCTTCTTAAAACCCTGCAATGATAGGGATTCCACACCCGCCTTTGGAAACCTATTCCAGAGCTCAACTTCACTTATAGTTAGAAAGGTTTTCCTAATATCTATCCTAAATCTCCCTCACTGCAGATTAAGCCCATTACTTCTTGTCCTACCAACAATGGACATGGAGAACAATTGATCACTATAAATCACAATTGTTTTATAACAGTCTTTATAATATTTTAAGAATGCTATCAAGTCCCCATCCAGGTTTTCTTTTCTCAAGACTAAAACATACCCAGTTTTTTCAACTTTTCCCTCACAGGTCAGGTTTTGTAAACCTTTTATTATTTTTGTTGCTCTCTTCTAGACTCTCTCCAATTTAGGCACATCTTTAGTTAAGTGTGGCACGTACTTCCACTAAGGCCTCACCAGTACCAAGTAAAAGTAGAAGAATAACCTCCCATTTGTCATAATCCAGAGGTTTCAAACCTGGATATTCATGGCTCCTTAGGATTATCATGCTCCAACCCTTCACCCATCAGTTTACTGGCATCAGTAAACCTGGTAAAGCCTTACCAAAATCAAGCTATACCACATCTAGTGCTCTCTCCACTACCCACCAACCATTAGGCCAGTAACCCAAGTAAAGAAGAAAATTAAGTTGGTTTGGCTTAATTTATTTGACAAATCCATGCTGGCTAGTTCTTATAACTCTATCATCCTCTTGGTGCTTACAAACTGATTGTTTGATAATTTGTTCCAGTATCTTTCCATGTACTGAAATTAAGATGACTGGCCTTTAATTCCCCAGGTCTTCTTTGTTCCCCTTTTTAAAGATAGGTATTATGTTTGCCATTTTCCAGCCCTCTGGGACCTCAACTGTCCTTCATGAGTTCTCAAAGATAATTGCTATAGGCTGCGAGATTGCTTCAGCAAGGTCCTTAGGTATCCTAGGATGAATGTCATCAGGCCCTGCTGATTTGAATATATCAAACTTATCTAAATATTCTTTAACCTGTTCTTTCCCTATATTGGCTTCCATTTATCCCTCCTTGTTGTTAATATTAATTATACTGAATATCTGATCACCATTAAACTTTTTAGTGAAGACAGAAGCAAAACAGGCATTAAACACTTCTGCCATCTTGACGTCATCAGTTATTAGCTCTTCTTCCTCGCTAAGAAGTGAATTTACACTTTCCTTCTTTCTCTTGCTTCCAGTGTATATAAATAACATGTTCTTTTTGCTTTTTATGTCCCTGGCAATTTTGTATCTTAGCCTTTCTGATTTTGTCTCTACATGCTTATACTATTATTTTATATTCCTCCTAGGCAATTCAACCATGTTTCCACTTTTTGTAGGACTCCTTTTTGATTTTCAGGTTATTAAAGAGCTTCTAATGCAGACATATTGGCCACTTCCTATTGTTCCTATCTTCCCTTTGCATCAGGATCATTTGCAGTTGTGCCCTTAATATTGTGTTCTTGAGAAACTGACAACTCTCCGGAACTCCTTTTTCCCCTGATATTTTCTTCCTATGGGACTTTCGCTAACAGTTTTATGAGTTTGTTAAAGTCTGATTTTTTTAAGTCAATTGTCCTTATTCTGCTGCTCACTCCTTCCTTTCCTTAAAATAATGAAATCTATCATTCGATGATAACTTTCACCCAAATTGCCTTCCATCTTCAATATCACTACCAATTCCTCCCTATTGGTCAGAATCAAGTCTCAAATTTCTGTTCCTCCCCCCACCCGGTTACTTCCTCCACTTTCTGAAACAAAAAGTTGACCCCAATACAATCAAATATCTTATTGGCAATTTTGTGTTTTGCTGTGTTATTTTTCCAAAAGATGTGTATGCACAATTAAAGTTTCCCATTACCACCAGGTCTAGTGTTTTAGATATTTCTGTTATTTGTTCTAAATATGCCTGACCCCCTCCTTGTTGTGATTTAGTGGACTATAGCAGACCCCTTCCATCATGTCTCTTCAATTTTTACCCATTATCTTTAGCCAGATAAAGGGTGCAAAGATCTTTACAAATATTTAGAATTCCAGATATTTTTATTATCCTAGGTCTGATCTTTTTTTTTTTGACTCCTGCTAAATTCTTGGCCTTAATGCCGAGGTTAAATTATTTTCTGTAGGTCAAACACTAAGTCAGTGGCAGAGCCAAGAACAAAATGCTAAACTCTTGGCTCTCGGTTCCATGTAGACCACATATCCTCTAAACAGTTGCTGAAACTCTCCTGGATACACATAAAACATGCCCATTTTAAGACCAATCTAATCACATTTGTAGAACTGTAGGGATAATAATATTCATTGTGGCATTACTTGAGAGTTTAGTCAACTTCAGTGTTTCTGCAAATGAAAGTTAGATAAGGTATAAATTCAACACAAGTTCAAGCCTCTACTATTTCTTCATACAGCACCTCCCCCTCCAGAATCAATGGTTCAATTATTTCCATTTTATTTGAACAATTATCCTATGTTAAGACAATTTAACATGTACAGCATGTTATGTCTGATCCCAAATCAAGGATTATAGTTACAGTTCACCTCTTACTTTTTAGCAATTCCCCTAAAGGTTATCCAAAAAAGAGAGCCTGAATTGCACAAACTATTTTAAATAATCTTTAATAAATGGAGAACTTTTCAGGGTTGTTTAAAAATTGCACCTTGCCATGAATATATTATACCACTCACTTTACTCTCACCTCTTCCTTCTCAAGCACATTTGCTTCAACTTCTCATCTGGGTCTAGATTTTAATTTTATTTACATCAGTGGAGTGTGTTGCCTTATTTCAATGGAGTATCTCCTGATTTACATTGGTGCAAATGAGATCTAAATCTGGGTATATACTGGTACATGCATCTTAATGGCAATGCCTCTAGCAAAAAACATTTTTGAACCCTTCCTTGGCTTTTGTGTGCATTTGTTAGAGCTTTTCCAACATCATGTATAAAACCTACTTTATACCCTTTTAAAATAAAGTAACTATGAATGAAGAAATAAAAGGAGAAAAGAAGAGACCCTTGTTCGTCTGGGGGCAGATTTTCAATGGTACAGTGAGGCACATGTCTCCCCTTGAATTTCAATGGCAATTAGGTGCTTAATGGCTCTTTGGACTTTAGAAAATTTCCTACTTGCTAAGTATTGAGGATTTTTTCATATGGCATGTAGAAGCATTTTTGTAAAACCTGTGTTTAATTGATCTGTCAAGTTCACTCAAGTCAAAGATGTTGGGCTACTGCTGTGGTGCTGCTCAAGTTTTGTCACGAATATAGAAGTCCCATTTGTGACTGCCTTAAGTGGGTATATTATAGTGGAGAAAAGATAGAGAAAGCACATTTTTCTATCCATCTGAAGGCATAATGCCTTAATGCCATAATGCCACAATGTCTGTCCCCTCTGGAACAGTGCTTCTCCTCCTTCTACTTACACTGCTAATGCAGCTCTGGCCACAAAACAGCTCTAACTGTGCAAATGCATAAAGAGATATTTTAAAGGGGACATGGATGAGTTATCCTCATTGATCAGCAAGCAGTGGATCTAGACTGCTTAAGCAATATTATACTCATTACTCTGGGGGTGGGGGGTACAGAACTTGATCTGGACTTACATTGCTGCTGTGAAAAATTAAGTTAAATCATAGAAAAATCTTTAACAGGAGTAATGAAACAACAAAATGCATTAAGGGAAGTCGTGGATGGAATCACTGTCAGTGAAGATCTTTACTATTAAACCAAATCCTCCTTTTATCAAGTATCAGTTGAGGAAAAGTTAAATTAATCTATTCCTGCCATGATGCTGTACCACAAACTAGATGCACTAGAGCCCCCTTTTAAGTCAAATGATTATGTGATTCCATTCAGTGTGGAAATGGAAGCGTTGATATTCCAGGTTGCCAAAAGCAGACAGCACAACAAACACAAAGGGACAGATTTTTCCCCTCTGTTATACATGTACAACTCACATCAAAGAAAATGAAAAATGGATACACATATCTGAGAAGGGAATTTGGAACAAAAGAGAAAGGAGATTCACTAACTCACTTATTTGTTAAAATGGGAGCTGAGTGAAGTGCCCTTCACTAACTCTGAATCATTTTCTTAGTTCCCCACCACCATGCTCTGTCAGATGCTGAATTACTGATCATCTGGGCATATTATAAAGTCTACATACTTGGCCAGGGCTCTCTGTTAGGTGATGGGTTGTAGGGACTGATGAATTCCAAACAGAAGTGAATGGGAGGTTTGAATAGCATTGGTGCAATATAGTTGCATCAGCCAGTTTTGCTAATAAGGTGAGTTGCAGTATTCCAGGCTATGGGGTGACAAAAGCATGGATCTCAGTAGGTAGGCCCTTGTCTGACAGGACAGGCTGCAATCACCTGACCAACTGAGTGTGAAAGAAAGCATTCCTCTCCATATTAGCCAATCTGTGTGTCCAGAGATAGTGAGGACTACAGCACAACTTCAAGGCTTTACACCACTTTCTTGCTCTGTGGAGTGATACTCTCGATTGATGATGAAATTAGAATTGTTCTTTAAGTTCTCACAGCTACAAAATTCTGTGTTACAACACCCATATTTTCTGAGATGCTAATTCTTCATAGTTAAAAGAAATGTCCAAAATTGCTGTTCTATTAATAAATGAGAGAACATTATCCCAAATGTTTGTCTTGAGCTTCAGCACAGCTAACTTCAAATTAGTACAATTAAGGATTATTTAATAAGTTTTCTTTGAAACATGTTGGTTTATGGATTTAAAAGAATTCTGCTATCTTTAACAACACAAAGAGAACTGAAACAATATTTCAGTCCGGCATCTGTGGCTCCCAGATAATTTGGAACACCACTCTTCTACCTTGGTTAATTTATGGTAGCTGAGTTGCCATGCATTTAGTTCTAAAAATAGTAACACATCCCAAAGTGTCATACCCCTTTATTCAGGAATAGGGAGTAGGTTAGAGTTAGATAGAATGGCTAATTTAAGAATTTCTTCTCCATTCCAATCTGTCCTGAAGCAGTTCCTCCAAAACTCTGCAGCTAACCAAATCCTTTTGTATGACTTCTATTTTTGGCTCTCCCAACCCTCCTCTTACTTAAAAATCAGGCATCTAACTCCAAATCCAATAATAAGGACCTGATCCTGTCAACACACATTTTAAATAAGAGTGCTCATGTGTGAAAAGGTAATCTTGTATATAAGTGTTTGCAACATGGGGGTAACAAACAACTAAACAGCCTTATTCGTAGAGGGGCTGAGCTGTCTTTAATTCCAATGACTTCAATAGGAGCTGCAAGAGATCAGCACCTACATATATATAGGCTGAACGTCCAGAAATCTGCAGATTTTATGAAAAGGATGCAATATAGAACCTGTCATATGTTGTGACTATGCATTACATCATTTGCATAAACACCATGCTACATAGTTAGGGGTGGGGGAGGGAGAGAAGAGAGCACCACACTGAATATCGGCCACATTACCTCATCCCAGAGGTCATCAGCATTCAGCCTTCATACACTGGCTCACAGCACTATGACAAGCCATTTGCCACCTAGACCCTTTTCCACTTATAAAGCTCAATGGGGGCAAATAGGAAAAAAAAGCTACTGAAGCTGCAGATTAACTTTGGAGTGGAAGACAGATTCAGGTTTACTGCAAAAGAATGAACATTCAAATGTCCTCCCATCAACTGGCTAAACAACATGAATAAATGGTTAAAAAACCCAGTCATCATGGTTTGTATAACACTCCTGCAGGGTGGATATATCCATGGCAGGTACCTCAGCTTCAAGCACCAGGTTAAACTCCCAGGACCCAAGAACCTCATTCACTCCTAGAAGCTTTCACATTGATACAGACATAGAAGTCACCACTCTCCACATTCTTTCAATCCCACGTGTGTGGGCTACCTCCCTTCCTCATTGGCCAGTCTCCCTTCCTCCTCCACCTGAACTGTTCCATGAACGTATGTGAGGGCATCATCTTTTTCTCTCTAATGTATCTCTGTGGTATCTCTATACAGCTTTCATGGCATCTGTGATGTGAGAGAGTCAAGTGGACAGCTGGGAGTCCAGCAGAAGGTGCATGAAATTGGCAGTCTCCTGAGCAAAACTGGTTTGCACCTGTGTAAATCAAGTAACTTATTTGGGTGCGTAAAGGTAAGCATCTAAATTCACTTTTAGGTAACCACGATTGAACATTTTGTCCATATATCTATTTGATGACTTTCAGTTATTTTGGATCATCCAGTATTTCAAGGAGAAGATTAAAAAAAGAAACAGAGCTCTTGCCCATGTGTGTCTTCAATCTATACAGCTGCTCTCCACTTCTGTGTGTAAGACACAAACTAAGTGCAATCATTGTGTAACACCTTGGCCAGGTGGTATTGGCAGAAACCAGGGCCAGATTCAATATCTAGGGGTTCCTCTTACAAATACAAAACAGAACTAGCTCAGTCTCCCACCCTGTAATCTGGGAAAATCAAACACCACCCCCCGGGCATCTGTAAGATGCAGTACTTCCCCTCTTGCAAGCACTGAGTCTGTGCTTAACAAAAGAAAACTTTTATTAAAAGGAAAAGGGACCCCAGCATTAATTTGGGAAAACACCACAACCATTATTCAAAAGCATGTAACCATAAGCAAATACCTACCCCACAGTACCGTGGGTAGTGTCCTTTGCCATAATTTCCCACCGTGTGGTGAGGAAGTCCAAGGAACGAATGTCCCTTCAACACACCATTCCTTTTTTCCCCTGCTGCACCCCATTCCCAGTTGGTGGTCCTGGGTCAACCAGACCCAGAGTTCAGAGGTGTGTTCATGAGGATTCACTCCCACCCTCTGCTGCTGCTATCTCTGATGTCGCTTGCTGCTGCCTCTGCTACTTACCGCTGTACTCTGCTGCCACTAGCCACAGCTACTACTGTTTTCTCTGCCATCCCCGGCCGCTCACTGCCACCTGTGCTGCTATTATCTCTGGTGCTGCTGCTGCTCACTGCCACTTCTGTGATGCTGTGTTCTGAGATTCCGCCACTCAACTATGTTCTCAGTGATTTCAACTCTTAGTGCATTCACTGGGTAGCGGGGAACTTCACTGCTAGTACAGTCTCTGCACTGTCTTTCACTGCAAGAGTGCCCCAAGTATATTACTTCAACCACTATTACCTTTATCTACCAAAATTGTAATTTCATCAAAAAAAGGACCCACATTAGTTCGACAGGATCTATTTTCCATAATGCCATGTTGCTTTCCACTAATTAAATTATCATTTTTAATCCTTTATTCATAGAATCCCTTATCAACCTCTCCATTATCTTGCTTGGGATTAATGTTAGGCTGATTGGCCTATAATTACCTGGGTCATCCCATTTAAATTTATTAAAAATTGGCACAGCATGAGCTTGCTTCCATTCTTCTAGAACTTCCTCAGTGTGCCAAGAGTTAATGAAAAACAGCATTAATGGTCCAGCGAGCTCCTTAGCCAAGCCTTGTAAAACTCTTGGGTGCAAGCCATTTGGAGCTATACATTAAAAATGTTTAACTTTGTAGCTTCTGTTTAACTACCTTGTGGCAGGACGGGACTCGCCCCTGAAGCACGCCCTGCTGGTCGTCCAGGGAATTAGCATTTCTAGCCTCCAGAGCACCCTCCGCAGGCCAGTGTCCTGCTTGCCACTGGACCCAAGTCCCTACCAGACCCCAGTGCTCCTTTCACGCTGGGGTGCTGCCCCCTGCCAGTACCCCCACAGATCTGGGTCTTCTTCCCCCTCCCCGGGGAATCCCCACCCCACCTCAGTCTTTGGCTACTGTCAGTCTCCATCTAGCCCCCACTCCCTGGGGCAGAATGCAGTATAATTGCCACTCATCATCAGCAAGGAGGGTCTGGATCTGCTGCTTCTGCCTATCCTTGGGCTGCCCTCTGCAACCCCAGTACCCTTCATCAAGGCCTGCAGCCAGAGGTTTCCCTGCTCCTCTGGCCTTTCCCCAGCCCTGCTCCACTTTAGGTACCTGGCTCAGCTCCCAGCCGTCAGGCCCCTCCCTCTCAACATCTAGAGAGACTCTGTGTCCTCCTGGCCCACTGCCCTCTTTTAAAGTTCAGCTGGGCCCTGATTGCGGTGTGGCTGTTTCCCCAGTCAGCCGAGGCTTGCTGCTTTCCCTAGCAGCAGCCCTCTTGCAGCCTCAGCCCTCTCCCAGGGCTGATTTCAAGCCATTCAGGGCAGGAGCAGGTGACCACCCTGATACATAGCTCCTGAGAGACTAGTGAAAAGGCAAAAGTGTTCTCATCAGCATATGATGAGACTATATCATCTATTTCCCCACTCCTTCCAAACACAGAACAAAAATATTTATTCGTCACTTCTGTCTTCTCTGCATTATTATTAATAACTCTCCTATTTCCATCTAGTAATGGACCAATACCATTGAGAAGATATTTTTGTTCCTAATATTTTTTTAAAAAACCCTCCTTCTTGTTGTTCTAACTCTTGTTGTTCTTAACTCTGTTAACAACTCTTGTTGTTCTTAACTCTGTAGAGCACTCCTAGTGTCCCTTTGCTTCCCTTATCAATTTGCTACAATTCCTAACTTCTGATTTATATTCCTTACTATCAACTTTTCTTTTCTTCCATTTGTCTGTATATATATTATATATATATTATAGCTGTCTTCATTTTCCCTCTGAACCAGTTTGATTTTGTACCCACTATGGCCTTCTTCCTTGATTGTGGAATTATGGATTTTTGGGCATCTGGTAAGATGTTCTTAAAAGATTCCCAATTATCACTCACATTTTTCTGATTAAATTCTTCTTCCTCACTCAATTATTTTCAGCTTTGTGAAACAGGCCCTATTAAAGTACCAAATGTGTGTGTATATGTATATATATATTATTGATCTGGACTTTATTGAGCTTGACATGATCACTTGCACCTAAGCTTCTGTTAATTTTCTGTTCTGTGATCAGTCCTGCTATCTAATATTTCTGTGTTGGCCACAACAATTCTTAAGTCAGGAAATTGTCATCTATAATATTGAGAAATTTCAGGATATTTTAGTACAGGGAGCATGACACATCCAGCATATGTCACTCAAATTGAAGTCCCTCATGATCATATAGCTTATATTCCTGTGCATTATAGATAAATTCAGAAGGAGGCAGTCATCCTGTTCCCTAGTGTTATGCGGTAGACTGTAGCAGACATCAGTTAGTACCCCATCTTGTGCTTTATCTGTTAGGACATTGATCCATAAGCATTCAAGATAATTTTCTTCCAAATTAGCAGTGACTTGGAAACAGGTAATGCCATTTTCTACATAGAGTGCCACTCCCCCTCCCCTTTGGCCACTAGGTCCTTCCTAAAATAGGTTACAACCATTACTTTTAACATTGAAATAGTATGAAACATTCTACCAAGTTTTAGTAATACTAACTAGATCAAATTTATGCTTATAAATTAGTAATTCCAGTTCCATGTGTTTGTTACCCAGTCTCCTAGCATTAGTATATAGAATTTCTTTTCTTAGTGGCCTTTGTTTTTTTTAATCATTTTGTTCACTACATCTCACTTTTGTTCTGAGTGCTTCTATCTTCCCCCCTTTTCACCTTCCCCTTTTGCTAGTATTTAACCTCCTCCTGTGTAATCTATCCTGCCCTTCCCTGAGGAGATTGGTTCCCCTTCTACCGAGGTCGAGACCATCCAAATTTGATAGCCCCCTCCCTCATAGAAGGTGAACCAAAGTTCCACAAAATCAAAACCTTCCACCACCTACCTATCCAGTGGTGCTCTTCAAGCATCTTCTGCCTTCCTTTACTTATGGGACAGGAAGAGATTAATTTACTTGCCCAAGGTCACACAGGATGCCTATGGAGGAGCAGGGAATTGGATCGGGGTCTCTGGAATCTAACTACTGGACCAGCAGCTAACTACTGGACCATCCTTCTCCTGTAGCCTTGCACTGACTACACTAATTTTACCTCAGTCAGAGTTAGCATGGATCTGTTTCCTCAAGCTGTAAATTACACCCTCAGCTCTAGGTGTACACATATCCTCAGTCTCATTTACGCTAATGCTTTAGTTATGAAAAAAACAACCTTAAAATAGGTGTGAACATAATTTTACTTCCACTTCAAGGAAGGCCTCTTTATATTGCCAAAACCACATAGAACAGCCACTGCATAAAAGAGAGTCAGCCCAATCAAGTTTAATACTACCCTCATTTTAGAAGGCCCAGAGACTATCTGCCATGTGAGATAATCCCCTTATTTAAAACACCTCCAGAATATGAAGCAATCTCATACTTAAGATTAAATATCACAATTTTGAGTTGGCACAGAATCTCAGGTGGTTTGAGATTGCACACACTGCAAGTTGCTCTAGCTTTGAGTTAACATTCAAAAATGTGACTTATAAGTAAATTATATGGGGTTTGCCAATACCACAAAAATGCTTTCTTAGATGAATTCTGAGATGCTTTACTTCATTTACAGACTGCTTTGCCTCTAGTGACCACATTACTCATTACAGGTAAAGCTGTTGGTAAATTATGCAAAACATCCCTTATTACACTGTAAGTTCCTGAAGTGAGCAAGAACTGTGTCCTCCTATATTTGTGTTATGCTAAAAGGATTTTGCTTGTTACTGTAATATACATTATAAATAATAGTCAAACACCATCAAGTATTCTTGTTGCTTACGCCACAGGTTAAAGACAGAGCATTTGAGAATATTTTGAAAATTTTAAACTTTTGTTTTAAATAAGCAGTATTAATTTCTGGAATCATCCACCTATAAGGACAGGTTGCCTCATTTGCACAGATGGTGGCATGAATGAACACATGAAGTTGGGGAAAGAGAAAAAGATCCTGATCCTGCAAAGAGAATCATTGGGGCACAAGACGACGAGGAGGAGGGGGAGAAAATGAAGACAGACCAATAGAGAGGGTGTGAAAGTTATTTGGAGAACATAAATGTATATATAAAAGTATATGGGAAATCAACGTAGAGATTTGAGAAATGGAAAAACATGGTCAAAAGAGCAAGAGAGGAAAATTATCTCTTCACTATCTAGGACAAAAATACTGTCTCTGTCGCCTTCTAAGAGCCACATCTACTAATCTCACACAACTTAAACCTATTTTTATTTTCTTCATTTATAACAACCAACTTTACAATATCAGAAAGTTGCTTGGCTCTCAGCACACTATTAGCGTTAGTTTGGTATTGTTCCTGGATTTAATGATTCAAGAAGCTGGCTAATTGCCAACACTGTACAGAGAAAAATTGTTAGGTGACCCCCAATAATCTCTAAATCCCAAAATCAATGCCAGACAAATTGCAACTGTTTAATCAAGCTAATTAGATGATTTTAAAGCGTTCAGCTACTTTCAAAGGAGCAAGAGGCCAGTAAGTGCACCAAAACACATAGTTACAAGTCTACTGGCATAATGAGATAATACTCTGTCTCCGTCGTAAGTAGAAAGAAGTTATGTTTTGTTTCAGCACACAAATACAAATTAAACAAGTATTACTTTTGTCTGTAGTTGGTGAATGTTTCAGGTATCCTGCAAAATATAGTACAGTAATGAGTGTCACAGTGTCAAAGATAAATATATCAGAACAATTAGTTTTTGTAGTTTGCGTTAGGCAAAGCTGTGCTATTAATTACTTTGTCTATGGTAAAAATTGACTGATTTTACTTTTTTAATTAGTGGCATTATGGAAACAGTTATACTTTCCACTATTTGTAAGATGAGATGTGATTACTGTCAAAAGTATTGTCCAAGTGGTCAGAAGGGGGATTGGACTTCTGGAGTGTGTTAATTCATTACCGAAACAGAATTACAGAATCAGAATATTCCTTCCTAATCTACTGTTATCTACAATTATGTATATAGCTCCTATTAATATTTCGCTACGGGATGTATGAACAACCGAAAAGCTTACACAAAAACAATATTATTTTCAGAGCTCCAGCAAAACAGCAGTGCTGTCTTCAAGTTCCTGCAAAATAGGTCCTCCCACCAGCTGTACAAACCCTCAATATATTAAAATTCTTTTATAGAAAACTGATCTGTCAAGCAAAGATTTTTTCAACTAGACACACTTTGTTGCCCTAAAATATTACTATTGTCCAAGGTCAGACAATTACTTTGTTCCATAGGCTAGGTATATGAGGATTGGACAGTTCATCTGAATGAAGTGAGTATGAAGCACACATTTCAAGATACCAGGCTAGTGGTTTTTTGAACTCTTACCATGGCCTCTGTGTTTGGAGGAAGAAAAGGAGTACTTGTGGCACCTTAGAGACTAGCAAATTTAAGGTGCCACAAGTACTCCTTTTCTTTTTGCAGATACAGACTAACATGGCTGCTACTCTGAAACCTATGTTTGGAGGGGAGCTAGCAGCCCTACTGTGGTTGACCAGCCCAGGAAGGATATATCATCTAGGAGCTGAGGGGTTTCCAGCATTCCTTTGGGGGTGGTTAAAATAGGCGTCATTGCATCATATAGAAAAATCCAATTTATTCCATCCTAATCAGAAGCAACGTTAGGGAGGGGCAGGCATGGTCACATGACCTTCCCCAGATGCGGTGGGGATGGGCAGGGGGCACATTCCAGAGGGGGCGGGGAGTTACAGCTGTGCTCAGGTACCTGCCTTGGGCCAGAAGGAGAGTAATTGCCTGCGCTCTGCGGCTGCTTGCCCTGCCCTGGTGAGCTTCTTTCTTGCAGTGACATGGCAAAATAGGAGGGGGGTCCTGGTTGCTAAGGAGAACCTGGTGTCTGGTGAAGAGATGCAATAGATCTGCTCTGTTCTCAATGCCAAACAGAAAGTAGCAGGCCAGTGGTGATAGAGGAGGTAAACCTGGTCTAAGATGACCACACCATTAGCCGTCCCTGGTATTACAGGCCTAAGGGACAGCTCTCTGTTAATGCAGCACAGAGTGAACTTGAAACAGCCAAAGAATCTCCCCAGTGGCAGTGATGGTTCTGCTACCTTCTGCATCTGCCATCTACTGTGCTGGAACCCACTGTGTGGCATAAGGGAAAGCAAAGGCTTCTCGGAGGCAAGGAGGAGACAGAGCCATGTGAGGGAAGGGGAGGAGGAAGAGCTATGCTCTGATATACCCAGTTCTCAGCTGGTTTAAAGTCCTTGGGGGATCTTTCCACTTGGGCACAGTGGAGAATTAAGCCCAAATCTCTAAACTAGACCAGAGTAACGGATCACTGAAATAAGCATCTTGGCCTGGTATCCTCCTTTATATAGCTGTTGTTACAGGAAAACAGTCTCTTACATTTTTAGCCCATGGCTGGTCTTTTCAAATAAGTAATACAGAAGTAAAGGTGGATCAGCTGTCTCATTGATTTGATGGGGATATAGCAGCTCAATGGCATAAAATTCTCATTCACTTTAGCAGGGTTCAAAGCCATCTAGATAACAAATCAGTGACACATTTTTGTGCACTGTCTGAGCAAGACCTTGCTAATTTGCTTCTAAGTCCCCATTCTATTGTCCAATTTGCTGGGGGCTCTCCCCAGACAAACTCTGTCTAGTAGTATACTTCACTGCCTGTTTGCATGCTGTGAGACAGCGTATGTCTCTTGGCAGCCATCTTCCACTGAATTTCTCTAATCCACAAAGTGCAGGTAAAACAACCTTATCTCTGGGCAGCTGCAGGAATTTTTCTGGGAAATGTAAACCCGTTGGAGGGCTAAGCTGCTACTATTCAGAGCTTTCACCTCAGTGGCAATGCTTTTGTCCCATGCTGTTTAATGGTCTGCTTGCATCTTTGCCACTAGACTCAGGAAAATTCCTTGACACTGCCTATGAAATTAATATGCATCTAGTGTGTTAATAAAAATCATTTGTTATCTTAGTGCTTGGGAATGTGAATGAGGGATAGGACTTCATTCCTATTATTAAAATAAAGATAGATTATTTTTCTATCAAAACCTCACATGGTTTCGCTGTAATTATAAAGGTGTATGCAGTTGTGTTGGGGTTATATTTATTCACAAGACTGATTCTGGCCCTTTATTCTAAGGTAGCAGTCAGCACACCAAAAAAGCAATTAACAGAATGCGTAAGAATTTCTGTGAGCACTCTTTTTTTAAGAATCTCAAATGTCAGAGCCAGCAACATACAAATCAGCCTAAATGCTAGTCATATATTAGGACAACTTGCTTAAGATTTTTAATGCACCTATGAAACACAGTTTTCTCATGTGTAGCTCTCTTTAAAAGAGTATCCATTTACTGTTACATAGTATTGTAAAAAATGACATAAAAAGTAGTAGTAGAAACCAAAACTCCTTTATCTCATGAGTACTGCCTTGAACCCCATTGCATACTACCATAACCTTTAAATTGTCCCCGCCTTACTATCTGCAGTTACTAGTCGCCTGTGATCCTAATTACATTTATATCACTGACTTCAGCATTGATCTCTGTAACACTGACAAACTGACATGAGTTGGGGTCTGGCTGGCATCTGTGGGAATGAAGTCTGCCCGTTAAACTCAAGGGAAGCTGTAATTGTGCCAGTATAACCTGGCAGCAGGGATTAGAGGAGCTTCCCCAATTTCGGGTTCAAAAGTATTGTGTGGGGATCCAAAAGGTTCTGCTGATTTTTTGTGCTTAAATAAACTGATCTTCTGTATCTTTTGAGGTTCACCCATCATCATTGTGATCAATTAAGGACCAGATCCTGCTGCATTAACTTCACTGAGAACAGGAAAAATTATGTAGATATATATTATAAATGAATATGATACTATGAATATGACTCTAAATAATGATGGGCCTGACTCTGCTGTCTTTCTTCATGTGACCATTCTCACATGAATCCAGTGGGACTACACACACGAGTAAGGGGGGTAGATCCAGAACCACATATATATATATATATTTCCATAGAGCCTACATCCATTTTCCACTAAAATGCAGGAAATAGAATATATTCTGACTGAAAATCTTATGAAATCTAGTAAACTGTTTGAATTTTAAAGTAGAAGTTAGAGACTCTAAATGTAGCTTAATATCAGAATTAATAGCAGTGCATGTCACCAATACTGCAGCCAGTGTACTGTGAATCATCGAGTCTTGACAGCTTTATATATAAAGCCTTTTCCCTCAGTGCCACATCTGATTTTTTTTCCCCAAGGTGGTATTATTTATTTATGAATCTTATTGGGGGATAGCGACACAGGGTAAGGACTTTTAATTCAAACTTCAAATATGCTGCATGACTACTTAGCTAACACGACACATGGGACTAGTAATCTCCATCAAGTAAAGTAAAAATAACTGAAGTTGTATCTGGAAAGTGTTATAAAAGCTTTTAGAGAAGGCTGGTCATTGTTGCGGAAAATGGGAGGTGCAGGAGGCAATGTTTAAAATAAAGTTTGGACAGAATTTCTGTTGAGCTCTTGAAACTCTTTGATATTTCCTAATTAAACCTTGCCCTCCCTTGAGTTTTTATCTGACATTCTACATGATTAGGTTCCAAGTAACCTGGAGATAATGTCTATTGACTAAGCCATATCTGAAATAGCAAGTACAGTATTATGTAGCAAACACCATAATGAATAGCAACATCCACTGCAAGATGTTAATCAGCAAGTAATTCAAGTACTATGTACAGAGGGTATATTATGCACTGCTTAGCATTTCTTTTCCACAGTTACATTTTTTTCCCTCTCTGCTGTCAATATTTTGTTTTGTACAGTCATTTCTTTTGTTAAATGACTCATTCAAAATGGAGCTATTTGTTCAAGTTCACTGGAATTCCAGAAACTCTTACCCGCTTAAAACCCAAGTAAGCTTTGATTATGGACAGACTGGATCAGATGCATCTTCATGTTTGGTCACAGGAGCTTGTGAGACCAAGTTTCTTGATATCTCCAACAATACTGACCAAAGCTTGAGGTACATGTTCACAATACAGTAGCATCTTTTTGTGCGTGTGATGTCTTCTGTAATGTTCCCTATAATTATATTCTCTATGAGTCAGATTCCACCATCCTTGCTCACACTGAGAAATCAAGAATAGTCCCACTGAAAACAATAGGGCTACTTGAGGAGCAGGATGATCCTTAGTGTTGAGGAGAGGTCGCAAAATCTGGTCAGATATAATATATGCAAAGACACCCACCTGTTATGTAAATATTGGGTTTGGTAACCAGCTGAATCATTGCCAACTCAGTGAATATGCAAAATATCCAGGAAGAAATTAACAATTACAATTAATAAAATATAACATTATAAATTAATTGAACCAGATTTTCCACAGTTGTTTCACCACTTTTAAACATATATATTATATCATTCAAATCAGTGAAGTTACACGAGTGTTAAAACTATGGCATAGGATTGAACAATCTGATTTACTAACTTTCAAGTGTGAGCTCCAAATATTCCCTTCCATCTTCCAAAAATCCAGCTCAGAAACGACCCATACCTCAGCATTTTACCTATATCCAGAATGAAAAGATCAGCAAAGTTATGATGAAAACCTGAAATGGTTGGGAAATAATGGTTGTTGCAAACTGATAAATTTACTCTCACTCATTTCGGGGAAAATTTTCAGAGTCAAAGACCAGTGAGGTGCTCAGCTCCCATTGACAAATCAATGGAAATTGATGTCTAAGTTCCATTTTTACCTTTGAAAATCTCCCACTTTGTTCTGTAGAGTATTGTGAGAATCCAAAGGTTATTTGGGGGGAGGGGAACAACTGCTTCGTTGTCAGGCTTTAAGTCATCTGCATAAAACAGGAGATGTGGCATATTCCCTAAGCAAGAGATACTATATCAGACCAGCTGCCAGTGTGCCAAACAAAGATAATAAGTATGTTAAGAAACAAGCATTACATCCTTAGAGAGAACTCAAAATGGCTGACCACTGAACATAAGAGATCTGATACTCTTATCTAATTTACAGTAATCCAATGTAATGTGCCCAATCACTTCCTTGTCACCAAGGGCCCAATCCAACTATCACTGAAGTTCACAAAAAGTCCTCCTGTTGCCTTCAATGGGAATTGGATTGAGCCCCAAATGAGTGCTGGGTTTTAAAAATTACCCCTTCTTTAGGTAGGTATATCACATACACCACATGGAACCAAAGATACATTTTCTACAAGACCTTCCTGTGGTGATGTTAGAATTACAATGTCACATGTACTTAGATACTCATTTGTAGTGCTGCACACATTGACATTTTCAGCAGGTGGTGCTTAATGGAAAAGAAACTACGGCTGACAAAGAGGCAAAAGCTACTGGGCAGACACAAAGGTGTTGCAGTCTAATTAAATGTGCAATTGTACTTTTAATATAATTCATCATCTAATTGTGTACCCAGACTAAACTGATGCATTTATAAGTGTAATTAATGATGAGTTATTTAAAGGCACTGATTGAAGTGATTGATTTTTCATTGACTACAAAACAAATGAAGGAAGACTAGATTTGATTTTGAATTTTTTTAAAATGTTTCTTTTGTATTATTTCCATTTTAGTTATTTTTCTGCCATATTAGAAAGTTAAGCATTAGTGAATGCAGCTAACAGGAACAAGATATAGCAACAAACCAACAAAACAAATTGTAAGAAACAACAGCTGACAAGGAGGAGACATGTGATATGGGTTGGCTCTTTATCACTCTGACCTCAGTCACGTGACCAAGGCCAGGAAATAAGTTTCTTACTAGATTGACCTCTAAGAGCCAAATAAATTCAGTCCCCCATGAAACAAGGGGGGGAGGAGCATTCTTGTGCCTCTCTCATAATAGTAAACCCTGTGTTCTAGAGAACAGATTGCTGAAAAGGGAGCAAAGGATTGGTAGCTCCTGATTCCCCTACCTCTTTGCTTCTGCCCATGGGACAGGGCCGGTGCACTGGAAGGAGCAATTTTCTCCATCCAAAGAAATGTGACAGATTGCTCATATCCCCTGCCCATTCACACTTTTCTACCACCCCCAAGACACAATCTCCTTGGTGCTACTTCTGGTGCAGGATAGCTCAGCATTGCTCCTTCTTCAGGACAGTGGGGCAAAAGTCATCATTATCCCTTATTGTAGTGTATGCTCGATTTATAGACAGTCACGTGAGTTTTAATTTATATATAGGCTTGGAAGGATTAGATATTTTTTATCAGCAAACATTGATTTCACCATACACTCACAAACATAGAAACAAATATTTCCATCAATGATAATCTAAATTTACAGATACACAGAGTAAGAAAAAATTTTGCTTGAGAACTTATTCAAGTTTTATTTAAGGATATTAACTTTATATAATGATAGGTTTCAGAGTAGCAGCCGTGTTAGTCTGTATTCGCAAAAAGAAAAGGAGTACTTGTGGCACCTTAGAGACTAACAAATTTATTAGAGCATAAGCTTTCGTGAGCTACAGCTCACTTCATCGGATGCATTTGGTGGAAAAAACAGAGGAGAGATTTATAAACACACAGAGAACATGAAACAATGGGTTTATCATACAACTGTAAGGAGAGTGATCACTTAAGATAAGCCATCACCAGCAGCGGGGGGGGGAAAGGAGGAAAACCTTTCATGGTGACAAGCAAGGTAGGCTAATTCCAGCAGTTAACAAGAATATCAGAGGAACAGTGTGGGGTGGGGTGGGGGGGGAGAAATACCATGGGGAAATAGTTTTACTTTGTGTAATGACTCATCCATTCCCAGTCTCTATTCAAGCCTAAGTTAATTGTATCCAGTTTGCAAATTAATTCCAATTCAGCAGTCTCTCGTTGGAGTCTGTTTTTGAAGCTTTTTTGTTGAAGGATAGCCACTCTTAGGTCTGTAATCGAGTGACCAGAGAGATTGAAGTGTTCTCCAACTGGTTTTTGAATGTTATAATTCTTGACGTCTGATTTGTGTCCATTCATTCTTTTACGTAGAGACTGTCCAGTTTGGCCAATGTACATGGCAGAGGGGCATTGCTGGCACATGATGGCATATATCACATTGGTAGATGCGCAGGTGAACGAGCCTCTGATAGTGTGGCTGATGTGATTAGGCCCTATGATGGTATCCCCTGAATAGATATGTGGACAGAGTTGGCAACGGGCTTTGTTGCAAGGATAGGTTCCTGGGTTAGTGCTTCTGTTGTGTGGTGTGTGGTTGCTGGTGAGTATTTGCTTCAGATTGGGGGGCTGTCTGTAAGCAAGGACTGGTCTGTCTCCCAAGATCTGTGAGAGTGATGGGTCGTCCTTCAGGATAGGTTGTAGATTCTTGATGATGTGTTGGAGAGGTTTTAGTTGGGGGCTGAAGGTGATGGCTAGTGGCGTTCCGTTCTTTTCTTTGTTGGGCCTGTCCTGTAGTAGGTGACTTCTGGGTACTCTTCTGGCTCTGTCAATCTGTTTCTTCACTTCAGCAGGTGGGTATTGTAGTTGTAGTAATGCATGATAGAGATCTTGTAGGTGTTTGTCTCTGTCTGAAAATATTCTACGTATTTTATGTGGCTTTTGGTGATGACAGGTTTTTGGTGACACCAAATAGATGGTCCATAGGGTATACTATAGATTAGAGCTATGTCTGCTCCCATTAATGCTTGAATCAGGCCACTTTGGAACAGAAAAAAACCAGTGCTTTTTCCTCATGCCATTCACCCTTATCTCTCTCTCAATATCCCATCAGAATGTTGGGATTCATGGCAATTTTCCCCTAGGGAGAATGTCACATAGAGGCCCAGTGGTGGTTCATCACTCTGTGTCAGTAACTCTAGGCAGGTCTGACATACTTACTACACCTAGCACAGTGTTGTCATAATCTATATCTAACAGGTGCCATGTAAGGTACCATATACAACATGGTAACACACCGATCCCCAAAACCTTTATGTGGTTTATATACAGGATGTGTACAAATAGTTATAAATAGGTGTTAGAATTATGTTCTTAAAATGTGTTTGGCAGGAAATGCACAAGCTCAGTTTGCTTTAGACAAAGAAATGTGTATTTGCTTGTCAGACCAGCCTGGTTATCAGGCAAAGACAATGAAGTTATATGTACACAGAGATGGGGGAATTAATGGTGCAGGGGGTGCTGCAGCACCCCCAGGTTTTGCATCGAGTCCCGGCTTCTGGCCCTGGTACCATCTGCCAACCCTGCACCTGGGTCCCGGCTGCTGGCCCCCAACCTGGGGCTCTTCACCCACCCCCAGCTGTGGCCCCAGCCTTGTCCCCCTAATCCCGTATGTATCCCCCTCTTCTGGAACCATGGCCCTGCTCCTGGCCCCAGTTCTAGGGGTGTCGAGGGACGCAGATGGGGGAAGAGAGGGGAGCAGCTCCCCCACTCTAAAAAGTGTTCCAGCGCCATTGCATGTACATGAAAGGTAAAGAAAGTCATCAGGAGAGCAAGTGGGGAAAGACATTGATTTAACAGTCTCCATAGGAGATGGACACAGCACCCCCAGGAACCTTCCAGCCTCTTGAAGCAGGCGTTAAACTTTGGAAGATATAAGCAAGGACAGAAATCAATTTTGGCATCCTTTACCTAAAGAGAAAGGAACCAGGCACTTTGAGATCTGCAAAGGGTCTTGGCCAGGGTCTGGTCAGCGATGGTGGAAAAGAAATAGGTGAGGAAGACTTCTTTGAGCAAGAGAGTCTACTTTATTAAATCAGATGTTTGTCTTAAAAGCATATTTTACATTGTTTGCCTGTAACCCTTTCTATCTTTAGTCCTTATTCATGGTATCACATAATTCTATATCCTTTTGTTCAATAAACTTGTTTTACTTTTAGTATAACCCAATTCAGAGCACTGATTGATGGGAAAGGTGTGTTGAGCTGAGTTAAGATAACAGTCTGCAGTGTACTGTTTCTTTAAAGGAGCAATGAACTTAACTTCTGTAAGTGTTCAGTAAGGGGGCTGGACACTGGAGGGAGACGTCTGTGGGGAACTTTGGAATTGGGGTTCACTGAGTGTTACCTGAAAGGCACAGTTTGGACTAGCACTATCCTGAAGAGTTTGTTGGCCAGGCAGTCATCAGGGAGTTGTCACACAGTTTAGGAGTAGCAAAAAACTCTCACTTGATGAGGCTGAAAGGGGTAATACACAATTCTGGAAACCCCAGCAGATTGTCACAGAGAATATTCGTGTAGCATCAATGAAATGAGAGAGACAACCTTAGAGAGTTCTCAAAATCAGCAGCAGAGCAAGCAAACCAAGTGAGAAAGTAGATGTCCCTTCAGTTTTGTAGTGCGTGCAACAGAGGTGAAAACAAACAGACAGAGACATAAATATAAATATTTCATACAGAAGTAATCTAACTTCAAGGCCTCAGTAACTGAATAGGAATGAATATCCCAGTCAGTAAATGCAGTTTCCAAGAGTCTTTTTTTTAACCTCTAAATCATTTTTCTGCCTTAACATTTCCTGTGCAGTAGACTACATTTTTAGAAAAGAAAGCCAGTTCCTCTTTTCAGTGCCAGGTAACAAACATCCCTGGCTGTATCAAATAAACACAATAGTAAAGAAGATGGGTTGCAGCATTTCAGTACAAGGAGAAAAGCGACAGTGTGTTGGAGTAAGTACTATGGAATTTGATGTTCAATGGGGGTCTTTTTTCCCTTTTAAACTATTGTTATTCAATATTTCCACCACTTGGTTTAAAGTGGCTAATTTTAGCTCACACTAAAACTAGTTTTGGAAGGAGATAAATTGGGGAACTCTTTATAAGTCTCCCATTGGGCAAACCTATAGGGTCATCGTGATCCACTGAAGTCAATAGTAAAATTCCAGCTAATTCTATCAGGACCTATAAGGACCAAAATAGAACACATAAGGATCTCTTTCTTTTAACCTTATGGGGGAATATTCAATGCAATGGACTCAGCTACCAATTTTGCCTGAGCAGCAAAGTACTCTTGCATATTGTCCAGAAACAGATTAGATGCTGATAGTTAAAGTTTTGACTCAAAACACTAGAGTAGGTATAAAATAACTGAACAGAGTACAGCTGGTTAATTTATTTGTAGTCATATTTGAGAAATGTCACCTATATATGTTTGAAAAGGAAGCCAATGTGGCTATTCACCTGCTTAAAAACTTAAGCATGTGCTTAAATACATTCTTGAATTGGAGCCATAATAAACACATATTGTTTCTATAAAATATAAAGAAATACAGCACACTCAACACAACAACTTTGATCCCCCCCAAAATCCAATTCTTTGAATAGTAATCTCAACACAAACACAACAAAGACCCTTGTAAAAGGAGCATTATATATATATATATACACTGACAAAGTTCCTGCTCTACCTTGGTGGGTCTTGTGCTTATTGGCGGATTTGCTCTCCTTGGAGCTTCACAGCAGCCCTCAGCTTGGCCAACTTGGTTGACTCCTCCTGTGTCTGACCAGGAGTTGGGAGGAATCCAGGCCTGCCCGCTACTCTGGGTTCCAGCCCAGGGCCCTGTGGAATGCAGCTGTCTAGAGTGCCTCCTGGAACAGCTGTGCAACAGCTACAACTCCCTGGGCTACTTCCCCATGGCCTCCTTCCAACACCTTCTTTATCCTCACTATAGGACCTTCCTCCTGATGTCTGATAATACTTGTACACCTCAGTCCTCCAACAGTCCGCATTCTCACTCTCAGCTCCTAGTGCCTCTTGCTCCCAGTTCCCCACCCACAAATTGGGGTGAACTCCTTTTTAAAACCCAGGTGCCCTGATTAGCCTGCCTTAATTGATTCTAGCAGCTTCTTGATTGGCTGCAGGTGTTCTAATCAGCCTATCTTAATTGTCTCCAGAATGTTCCTGATTGTTCTGGAACCTTCCCTGTTCCGTTATCCAGGGAAAGGGGACCTGCTTAACTTGGGACCAACATTTCTCCCTTCTATTGCACTCCTGTATCCCTCTGCCCTGGAGGGAGAGGGCTGCTGCTGCTGGTACTGCTTGCTAGACTCTGGGCTCTCCCTGCTGCTCTAGCTGCTCCTTTGGCTGGGCTAGAGACCACCCCTCCCTGTTCTCTACTACCTGATTGCTGGCTGGCTGCTGGACCCCCCACCCTCGGGTGCTGCTACTGATCCAACTGCAGCCCCTTGGGGGGAGCCTACTGCCCACTCCCCAGAAGGGGGGAGTGAGGGAACCAAGCTGTTGCTACTGTAGACACCACCACCACCTGAGAGGGGTCCTTCTGCCTGCCTGGACTACCACCTGGAGTTCCTGGAGCTGCTGCTGCTGCGATGTCTGCTGCCTGGAGCTGCCGAAGCCTGAGGAGGAAAAGGAGAGGACCATCTACCAGTGGGGGAGCACCTAGAGACTTTGCAGACCACCGTGGAGGGACCTTAAGACTGAGTAACTTTCAAACTGTGCTCTTGTGGTGGGGGTCTTGACTGTGTTTCCAGGGTCACAGGGGGTGTGGTGTGGAGCTGCCCCCTGATCCATCTGTGTGTCCCCCCCAACCCTCACCATTACCACCACTGCTGCCCCCTCCACCACCCCCACTGGCTGGATACCATCTGCCTCAGGTCCTGCCTCTGGGACTCTGCTGCTTGCTTGGCCTGCCATGCCCTTTCATCACCTTTTGGGCCTGAACCAGCAGCCAGCCCAAACTGACTCTTTGAAAGCACATGTGAGTGCACGTGCCCCCCCCATCCCCCTGGACTGGACCCCTTTAGTGAGCCCCAGCTTTGTCCCCCGTTACCTGCCCCATTTTGCCCTTTGCAGCCTTTTTGCCTCCCCTTTACCCCAGCACCTCGCTGGCTTCAGTTTTGTTTTGCCTGCCCTGCCCTTCTCCCTCTGCAGCTTTTGTTTGCTCCGCCCCGGCCTCTGAAGCTAGCTCCTCGGTTCCATGTCCTGCCTCCAGCCTGGTTCTCCCCCCTTCCCACGTGGTACCCCTGCCCTGATTGGCCCCTTACCCAGTGCGCCAATGCCCCCGCCCATGTGCTTGTGCTCTTCCCCTGTTTGAGTTTGCCCCCATTTCACCTCATCCCCCTAACGTTCTTGTGACCTCCCTCCACTAGTGCAGCTAGAGGAGCCGGATTCCTATCCTGAGTCGGTGACTGTCCCCTACGAGCCCTTGATACCCCCCTGTCCAGCCCCCCCCTTTTGGCGCCCTCCTCCCCTGCCTGCAGCCTAGCGGGGAGGAGCAGTTGAACCTGCCTCCCCCGTCCCCTCCTCTCTCCGGTGTTTTCCCCTCCCTCTCTGCTTCTTATGGCAGGGGACATGACGGGTGGGGCCCCTCCAGCAGCCCCAGACACCCCTCCCCTGCCTGCCCCTCCATCACCACCCCAAGCCTCTACCTCACCTGCTGCTGCCAAACCACCTGCCCCCACCAGGGCACCGGCAGCGGCGGGCACCGGGGTGACCTCTGCTGCTGCTATGCCTCTCGCCCCCTCAGATTCCAGGGGAGCCCCCCCAGCTGGCGGGACGGGCCAGGGGAAAAAGAAGGGAAAGGGCCCCACCAAAAAGACCAGGCCCTCCATGGCAGGGACTGCCCCCACTGCCGCGTCCCTAGCCGCAGCTCCCTCCACCAGCTCTGCGGGTGTCCCTCCCTCGGCCCCCAGGGTGTACGCCCAGGTGGCGACGGCCCCCCCACCTGCCGCTACATCATCTCTCCCGCCCACCGCCTCCGCTACAATTTATAGTGGCCAGGGCCCCTTTCCCACCATGACCAGGAAGCACGGCGTCCGTTGCCTCCTGGTGCCTGCCTCGCCCCACGTGGAGACATATGTGCGGGCGTTGCCGAGGGTGGTGGGGCCCACGGCCATTGTGGCGGCCTCCAAAATATACGGAAAGGTTGTCTTCTTTTTAATGTTGGAGACCACCGCCCAGGAGGCGGTGGAGAAGGGCCTGGCAGTGGGGGGCGTGTTCATCCCCTTGGAGCTGCTGGACAACCTGGGCGTCCGCCTCGTCTTACCTCAGTTCCTCCCTTCCTTCCCAAAGCTGCCCTGTTACCCACCCTCTTGACCCTGGGGAAGCCCCTTTCCATCCTGAACCCTCTCCCACTGGGCTGCAAGGACCCCGCCCTCCATCACGTCCTCTCGTTCCGCCGGCAAGTGCAGCTTCAACTGCTGCCGGCGGCGCGTGACGGAGAGGCGCTGGAGGGGTCCTTCCTAGTCCCCTACCAGGGGGCCCATTACCGGGTGCACTATTCTATGGGGGAGGCCTGGTGCTACCTCTGCCGGGCGATGGGGCAAGTCCGGAGGGACTGCCCCTTGGCCCGGCAAGGAGGGGCATCCGGGACCCCCGAGCGCTGGCAGGGCGCCGGCCCCGTCATCGCTGGCGCCTCTGGTTGCCCAGAGCCGCCCCTCCCCCCACTCAGTCCACCACTGCTCCCGCTCGGGCCCCAGGGGTGCTCCCCCCAGCACGCGCAGACGAGCGGGAGAGCCCCGCCTCTGCTGTCTGCAGTCCAGCGGGGCATCTAGAGGAGGGTGCAGCAGGGATACCACCAAGCTCGGGAGAGGGCCCGCCCCAGGGGGATTTTTCCCTCCCTCATGCTGCTCCACCGCTGCCTCCCACAGTCCCTGAGCCATCGCCCCTGCCTCCCAACCCGACCCCTGTTAGCTGGCCCCCTGATGATGCCATGGAGGGCTGGGCCCTAGTCCTGGGGAAGCAGGGCAAGCGGAAGGCTCGAGCTCCACTCCTTCCACCTATCCAGAAGCCCCCCGGAAGACCAAAAAAGGGGGCACCGATGCTGAGCCCTCTGCTTTGCCCACGGCCGCGTTCCATCCCCCAGTGACGGCTGGGGAAGACGTGGCAGCACAGGAGGGCAGTACTGTCCCTCTATTGGAGCCCCTTCCCTTTAAGGCCCCCGATGGAGCCCCTCCTGCCCCATTACCATCCGGAGCCCCTGTGAGCCCCGAGGTGAGCGTCACTTCGGGCATTGGTGGGGAGATCCCCGGGGTGGTGGAAGGGGAGCTCCCCTCCATCTACGAGGAGATCGAGACCCTGGGTCTGACCTCGGTCACCCAGGAGGAGGACGACCCTCTGCCAGTGGGCCTCGATGTGAGCGACCTCACCCCGGCCTCCCCTTCTCCAAGCTCCTCTTCCCTAACTGCTGCTTCCACTCCTGCCCCCGAGGGTTGCCTGGGCTCCTCCATCTTCCCAGCCGCGGGTGGCACCCTGCTTTCGGCCGCCGAGCCCATTGAGGCGATGGCTGGTGCCATGCGGCTGGGACCCGGGCCTCACGGGCTGTCCCTTGTGGGTGTGGGGCAATTGACCTCCTTCCCAGGCGGGAACCCCACTGGAGATGCTGTGGCTACTCCACCGGCTGTGGTGCCAGAGTCCAGCATCGTGGAGGGCCCTCTTCCCACGCCCCAGTCCCTTGAGCTCCACCAAGGGGGGCCACTTTCCAGTTGCGTGGCTCCTGGAGCCCAGAATCCTACCTTTGCCCCTTTCGCTGCCTCTGCTTCCAACCCCTGTCCTGCTCCTACTCTGGATCCCTGCCCTGCCCTCGTTGTTGACTCCGTCCCTGTCCCCTCCACCTCCCGTGATATCATTGCGGCCCCTGGGGCCACCATCTCCTTGCCCCCAGAGGATAGTCCTCAGGGAGCAGCCTCTGTATTTCCCAGTCCTGACTCACCAGGGGCTGCTATCTTCCCTCCGCCGCCCCCAATTGAACCGGGGTTTGAGGGGGGCAATGTGGTGCCAGCCCATCAGGTGCCATGTCGGGGGTCCACCCCTTGCCTGCCCGTCTTGGTGGGCCATGGGGCTATGTCGGCGGTCCCTCCAGAGCAAAACTGGGGGCTACTGACCCCGGCCTCCCATACGCTGTGAGAGGAGCTGCGGGAGTTCCTCGAGGACGTTCGTGGCTCCCGTAACAAGGTGCAGCTTGCTCTCCAGCAATGGGGGGACTTCCATCTTATCCTCCGGGCCACGAGGGCCCTCATGGGGGAGGGCAAAAGGACCGGGAAGCAGGGCGCCGTGGCCTACCGACGGATCTGCCTCTTCCATGACTCCTTACTCACCTACGGGGTAGGTCACGGACTGTTGCGCGGCTCGTCGGGAGAAGCGAGCATCCCTACTGGTGAGGATCCCCCCAGCCCTCCCTATGACACCTCTTACCATCGCAACGTTGAACACCCGTAGCTGTAGTATCGGGGGGTACTCTGTGGTTTTCCTGCAGGAGACCCATACCGTTCTGGACACTGAAGACAGCTGGCGGCTGGATTGGGGGGGCAGGGTCTACTTTAACCATCTCACAGCTCATACGGCTGGAGTGGCGACCCTGTTCTCCTACGGCCCGAGGTGCTGGGGGTCGCTGAGGCTGTGCTGGGCCGCCTGCTGCACCTCTGAGTCCGTATGGAGGGGCTCATTGTTAATCTTGTCAATGTCTATGCCCCGACATGGGGCCCAGAGCGGCTGCATTTCTTTCAGCAGGCGTCCGCCTTCCTCAGCACCTTGGATCCTCGCGAGTGTCTGGTCCTGGGCGGGGACTTTAATACGACCCTCGAGGAGTGGGACCGCTCAGGGACCGAGCAGTGCCCGGCCGCCATGGATGCCCTCTGGGGGATAGTCTACCATCACTCCCTGGTGGAGGTCTGGCGTGACCACCACCTGGACGACGTCTCGAAGTTCACCTTTTTCCGGGTGGAGGTCCATCGGTTGTGCCACTCCCGGTTGCACCGCATCTATTTATCCCGTTTCCACCTTTCACAGGCCCACTCCTCCAGCATTCGGCCAGCCCTGTTCTCCGATCACCACCTAGCCACTGTGACGGTCTCTCTCTGTGCGGAGAAGCCGGGGCCGGCCTATTGGCACTTTAACAGCTTGTTGGAGAATGCGGGCTTCGTGGTGTCCTTCCAGGAGTTCAGGCTGGCCTGGCGAGGGCAGCAGTGTGCCTTTCCCTCGGTGTGGCTGTGGTAGGACCTGGAAAAGGTGCATGCCCGGCTCTTCTGCCGCGACTACACCCGGAGTGCCAGCCGACAGAGGGATGCGGTGATAGGGCAGTTGGAATGGGAGGTTTTAGAGCTGGAGAGGCGTCTGGCCACCAGCCTCGAGGATCCATCCCTCTGCGGGTCGTGCCGGGAGAGGCGGGAGGAGCTCCAGGCCCTCGAGGACCATCGGGCCCGGGGTGCCTTTGTTCAATCCCGCATCCGCCTCTTTTGGGAGATGGATTGAGGCTACCGCTTCTTCTATGCCCTGGAGAAAAAGAGGGGGGCTAAGAAGCATGACACCTGCCTCCTCGCGGAGGATGGCACCCCCGTCACGGATCCAGCGGAGATGTGTGGGAGGGCCAGGGCCTTCTACGCAAGCCTTTTCTCCCCGGATCCGACCAATCCTAACACTTGCAGAGTGCTCTGGGACGGACTCCTGATGGTCAGTGTGGGCGACCGAGGCCAGCTAGAGCTGCCTCTCACTCTGGCTGAGTTCTCAGAAGCCCTCCGCCACATGCCCACCAATAAATCTCCAGGCTGGACAGGCTGATCGTGGAGTTCTACCGCGTGTTCTGGGATGTCCTCGGCCCAGACCTAGTCACCATCTGGGCCGAGTCTTTGCAGAGCGGGGTCCTCCCTCTTTCGTGCAGGCAAGCCGTGCTTACCTTATTGCCAAAGAAGGGGGACCTCCATGATTTACGAAATTGGCGTCCTGTCTCGCTCCCCAGCACGGACTACAAAGTCATAGCAAAAGCAATCTCGCTGCGGCTAGGGTCCATGCTGGCAGACATGGTCCACCCAGACCAGACCTACACCGTCCCGGGCCGCACCCTCTTCGACAACCTATATCTGGTCCGGGACCTCTTGGAACTCGGGTGTAGGGATGGTCTGTTGTTCGCCCTCCTGTCCTTAGATCGGGAGAAGGTGTTCAACAGGGTGGATCACGGGTATCTCCTAAGCACTCTGCAAGCGTTTGGCTTCGGACCCCAGTTTGTGGGTTTTCTCCGGGTGCTGTACGCCTCCGCAGAGTGTCTGGTCAGGCTCAACTGGACCCTGATCGAACTGGTCAGCTTCGGGCGAGGAGTACAGCAGGGGTGCCCACTCGCGGGCCAGCTGTATGCTCTGGTGATCAAGCCCTTCCTCTGTCTCCTCCGAAGGAGGTTGACAGGGTTGGTGCTGCGGGAGCTGGAGCTGCGGCTGGTCATGTCGGCATACACTGATGACATGCTCCTCATGGTCCAGGACCCGGGTGACTTGGCGCGGGTGGAGGCTTGCCAGACCATCTATTCGGCAGCCTCCTCCGTGTGGGTCAACTGCATCAAGAGCTCTGGCTTGGTGGTAGGGGACTGGTGGCAGGCGAGCTCCCTCCCACCTGCGCTTCAGGCCATCCGGTGGAGCACGGGTCCGCTGCTCTATCTCGGCATTTACCTTTCTGCCACGCATCCCTCTCCGCCGGAGAACTGGCAGAATTTAGAGGGCGGGGTGATAGAGCGGCTCTGGAAATGGACAGAACTACTCCGGTGCCTCTCCCTTCGAGGAGGGTGCTGGTGCTTAATCAACTAGTCCTGTCCATGCTCTGGTACCGGCTCAACACCCTGGTCCTGGCCCCAGGTTTCTTGGCCAATCTCCAGACATCGATTCTGGTCAGGACTGCACTGGGTCCCTGTAGGGGTTCTCCATCTATTCCTGGAGGAGGGAGCTCAGGGCCTGAAATGTCTGCTTACTCAGGTCCATGTCTTCCGCCTCCAGACCCTGCAGAGGCTCCTTTATGGTGCAGGTAGTCCGGCGTGGAGCACACTGGCACACGCCTTCCTGCGCCGCTTCTGAGGGCTCCAATATGACCGGCAGCTCCTTTATCTCCATCCGAGAGGTCTTCCGCGAGACCTCTCCGGGCTGCTAGTCTTCTACCAGGACCTCCTCCAGACCTGGAAACGCTTTTCAATGACCAGGGTCCGTGGCGGCCACCAAGGGGGCAGATCTCCTCGCAGAGCCCCTGCTACACAACCCCCAGTTCCGTGTGCAGGTGGCGGAGTCCCGCTTGGTGCGCCAGAGGTTGGTCCTGGCAGAAGTCACAAGAGTCAGAGATCTCCTGGACTATGACTGGGGAGACTGGCTGGATCCCCTGACGCTCGCTCAGCGCATGGGGCTCTCCAGACTTTGTACTCCCCAGCACATACTTCAGGAGGTGAAGGCCACTTTGCCGCCCGCTGCTCAGGTTTATCTCGACCAGGTCCTGCACAACGGCACTTCCCGCCCCCCCCCCACCCCAGGCCCGCCAGACCTTTTAATTGGACCCTTGCCCCGTGGACCCAACCGATCCCCTCACCCCTTCACTGTAAGCCAGCTGCACGAGATGCAGCTGGTCTGCTTTCAAACCACGCCAAGAAAAAAACTCTACACACTCGTGCTCCACACCCTTCACGCCCTCACCCTCGTGTCCCACCCCGATACAAAATGGCGGGACCTCCTGCCACCTTTGGAGGGTGAGGAGCCCCGGTGGGCCAGCCTATATTCCACCTTAGTTCCGAGGTCCGCCGGGGATGTCAGTTGGCAGCTCCTGCACGGAGCCGTGAGCACAGGCGTGGTTCACCTCAATCCCAGACACCTGCCCCTTTTGTGGCGTGAGGGAAACCCTGGCACACATATACCTGGAGTGTGCCAGGCTGCAGCCCCTATTCCAGCTCCTCACCAATATTTTATTACGCTTTTGGTTGCACTTTTCCCCTCACGTTCTTATCTATGCACTCCCTATCTGTGACCCCACAAAGTCATGGGATCTCCTGGTCAACCTCCTCCTGGCCCTAGCTAAATTGGCCATCTATAAAACCAGAGTGAGGAGGTTGGCCGATGGAGTGACTGTGGGGCCTATTTCCGATCCTCGGTCCATTCACTTATCTGGGCAGAGTTCCTCTGGGCAGCGTCCTCTGACTCCCTTGACGCCTTTGAGGAGCAGTGGATGCTGTCCGGGCTTCTCTGCTCGGTGTCCCCATCCGGTTCCCTTCGTTTGACCCTTTGACCACACTCCTGTCCTTATTATTCATTAGTTGTCCCCTGAAATTTTTTGGGATCTAGGTCCTGTGGATCCCCTTTTAGGCTGGGGGGATCCTTTAGCAGTGGACGGGCTTCGCCCACCGACTTCCCGGATCCCAATAGGAATACTCTTCTATAGCCATCTGGCCCGACCCTGTCACAATATATATATATATATATATATATATATATATATATATATATATATATATATATATATATATATATATATTATTGATATTACCAGCCTCTAATCTAAGCCCACATATGTACAATATTTTTACTATAATCAATAGTATTACATTTTTCTTTTAATTACATATACATTAGTCTCAAGAAACAGCAATTATAAGTACTTTCCCAAAAATATTCTATTGTCACTTGACAAATGCAAAATACTATCAGTATTTAAATATTTAATAGTATCTCCTTTAAAAATTTAGACACTGAAGTGAAGAGGATTGCCTAAACTCACTAATGCACTGGTCACAGTTAAGATTGATGTGATGCAATATGCATTTCCTTATACTTCATATTTAAATCTGTTTGTTTATTATGTGGGCAATATAAGATTTATAATGTCTTTATCCATTAATTTCTTTGGTTTTCAAGTTGAGATTGGTAAAGGATGTGGTAGTTAGGTCTATTGTTGTCACATAACATCTTTATATTAACTGGATTTTAAACAAAGGAATTTTGGTTTATTTGTTTAAATCTTTCATATAAATAGGCACCATCTTAAATGGATAAACCTTTCTGTGGCTTACCCAAATCATGAAGAAAGTTATTTTCTGATGGCAGGATTTGTTAGGTACAAGGTCAGCTGTAAAGCTAAAGATTTCCATGATTGTCAGAGGTGGAGATGATTAATGGCTGAGAAATATAATGACTTACTTTTGGATTCTTCTTTAAGCCTGATTGGCTGAATCATTTATATGGCTGCTTCATAATTCCCAGCCTTTAGTAATTTAGTTAAACAGCAGTTCACTTCAGAGCATGTGGAATGGAATAATATATGGCTCTGGACAGTACAGACCAAGTAGGGGCAAGCAGCTCCTTAGAAAGCTGGTTCATAATTCAATATGCATCAGATGGATATCTGGGTTAATTATCCTGACCCAGTATTACCCACAGATGAACTGCATCTTCTTAAAAAGGTTCAGGTGCAGCATCTGTTCATATATAATAAGGCTGGAAAGGATCTGATGTTTTAGCTGGCTTACCACTGCTTCTTTTACACCCATTCTACATCATCAAGCATGAGACATCCTACCTAATATTACCTAATACCTAATATTATCCATCCACTCATTTATTTGATTTTGATTTGTATAATTTCTCTGCTGTTTGCCATGACCACAGCAATTCATCAGCCAAATTGTTCCACTATCATTTCCAGGTTAAAAAAAAATCAATTTCTCTTAACCCTTTTTCATAAACCATAGTCTCACTCATAGTAGCTTTTGAATCCTATCTGCAGACTCTTTGCATGCCATTCTTTTATTTTACCATCAGAAAATATATATCTAACATCTTGATTGATTTTCTGTGTAGCACTGAGATGTGAATTTTGTTAAATTACCTAGTTTAAAAGGCTTTGCAGAGGCAATACCTGCATGTTAGTCAATGCAGGTTTTTGTCTCAGTACAGCCTTCAATATTGGCCTCCAAATCCAGATAAATTGGGGACAATTTACCTTCAAATAATGGTGTGGTGCTCACTTGCCTCAATGGATATTATACTCCTGCAACTGAGGGCAGAACAGGACCCTATTGGCCAAGATTTTCAAAAATGACTAATGATTTTGAGTGTCTCCCTTGTTTCAACTGGAGACACTTGTAAGGGGCCTGGTTTTTCATAAAGTGCTGAATGCCCATCCTCTGAAAATGGGGCCCCTTTAAGATGTCTGAAGTTGGGCACCCTAAGCTCTCAGCAATGAAAATCGCTAGTTACTTTTGAAAATTTAGGCCACTGTCATTTCAACCAAATTCATCTCTAATTGCTCAGACTCTTACCATATCAAACAAGGGGCTCAGCTTGGCACAATCTTTTCTTCCTAGCCTTATAGGGCCTGCCATATAATTTTCTCTGAACAAATGCATGCAAATGGACCTTCATTATGTTTACAAGCATTTTCCCTATGCAAGAAGTTAGGCTAAAACAGTTCAGATTAATTTTTCAGGACATCCTTTTTCTCTTTAAAAGAATAAACTGTATGTCTTCCTCTACTTCTTGAGCACAGTACTTGATTTCTATTTTTTAAATTCTGGGTCCTAAAGGTTTTTCATTGGTGATTACAGGAATCTAAGATGTATGCAGCCTGGTCTTGAATATTTCTGTTCATTAGAGTTAACTAACTAATATTTTGTATCATCTTGGGGCACAATCCTGCAAGGTATCAAGCACTCTGGCCCTGTTCAAGCAAAGTCCTTAAATACATGCTTAATTTTAAACCCATGAGTAAGTGCTTTGCTGGATCAAGGACAGAGTGATCAGAATTTTGCAGGATCAAACCTTTACAGTGATTCTGCTCTAGATTGCAATAATTTTGTTACATAATTGTTCCTTAGATAGCTTCTCTTCTGCTTTCTCTTTAAATGTAAAGTGCGTATGTGATATGTTACAAAACACAAACCTTTTCCCGCCTTGATATTGGCTCCTAGGGTCCCATCCAATTCCCACTGAAGTAAACTTCAGTAATCTTTGGATCAAGCCATTAAGACTTGATTCAAACTCCATTAAAGTAAATTAAGACTCCCTGACTTCAGTGGGGCACTATATCAGGTCCTAGATTACATGTTCTATCCATCTGACACATAACCACTTTGGTGAGACTAAAGAGAAGTGAGCCATTTGATACCAGTTGGTAGTGGTCTTTGATACAGAAAATGTGTTCCCTAGAGACTGGACTGAGACACCATCTTATTTTATATAGGCCACTGGGTAGGTATCAAATGTTAATGACTTTTGAATGCTACTGACAAAAGCTAGATTTATGTTGGTGACCTACATTCTCAAGGCTATGAACATTTCCCAGAACAGGCACCTGGTATTATGTCTTAAGGTGTCACCTCCTTGCTGCAATGCATCTCTTCAGTTTTTATAATTTCTAACCACCTATTTCTAGGCCCTCTGTGGTATGTTTCAGTAAGAACTCTTTTGAAGTTTATGGCATATGAAATAATGGCAATTATATAGCAACTTTCATCCTAGTTGCTCTTAAGAAATATTGAGGCAAACATTTTTAAACCTGGAGACCAAAAGGTAGGTTCCTAACTCAATATTTAGGCACCTAATTATAAATGGCCAAGCTTTAAACAGTGCTCATTCACACAAATCCCATGGAAGACTCTGGCTGCAGTCCATTTATTAGTCTACTTGTATTTCATAAAATATTTAAATATGGATTTAAGATCTTAATTTTAAGCACTCAGTTTTGAACATTTGGGGCCAAGTTAATTAAGCATCAGAAAAATGTTATGGAAACTTAAGTCACTTGCTCAAGATCAGGCACTGAGGTAATGGCAAAAGTTGGGACTAGAGTAAAGCTGGGCAAGTTTTTTTGGATGATTTTTTTTATTTGACAGAAAATGCAGTTTTGGTCAACCAAAAAATATTTGCAAATTTGACATGAATTGTTTTGGCCATTCACAGTATGGCCAGAAGAAAAAGAGGATGGTTTCCCTCCCTCCCTCCCCCCTAGCCTCCAGACCATTGGCTCAAATACTCACCAGGAAGTAGGAGATCCAGTGTCCGCACTCTGAAACAGACCTGACATGGCCTTTTTTTGATTCTCAAAAAATTCTGTTTTTTTTTTCAGATTTGGTCCAACCTGAATTTAAATATTTGTTCAATATTTTGGAACTGTGACCAACCAGAAAAATCAGTGATGCACCTCTAGATCTAGAATACAGTCCTGTATTCCTGACTCACCATCTCTTAATCAAACTATTAGATGGACCATTTCTATGTCACTGCCCATGGTTTCATCTTTTATTGTGCGAAGATCAATAAGTGGATCTGTATTGATGTTACTCCATTGACTTCAAAGTGGTTGTACCAGCTCAGTATTCAGCCTAGTTAGTTCATCACCACAACTGCCACATGTCCTCTACTTTTTAATATAATCTCTGTTAGAATCAGATCTCTGATGGACATTTCCTCTTTGTATCTTTTTCAACTTTTGAGTGTTTTAAAGGTATCCTTTATCATTTTTTTTTTAAATATATGTACCAAGGACTTTTGCTTCAGTACACATTTTCCTTTGTAAATAACTGGAAAGTTGAAGTCACCCAAGAGCGCCAAGATACTTTATCTAACCATTGGTCCCTTTTCCCTTAGCAATTATTCATCCTTCTCTTTCCTTGGATTGTTCCTCTAACAAAACTTTGACTATAAAATATGGTTGATTACTCTTTGTTATCATTCATATTGTTACTTTCCAGATGACACCCTCTCTCAATTTCATGTACGCTGTCAGCTCACTGAGGCAGAGAATCTCACTTCGTGTTTGTACACCATCTAACATATTGGGGTCCTGACCCTCAGTGGATCCCTGGGGTGCTATTGCAATATAAATAAATCATTGTGAAATTATTTTGATTATAACATAACTGTCCTCTCTTCTGCCCATTCCTGTTGTGCAAGAGTGGAAAGAAGAAGTGTATTAGGAGATGAGGTAGCCTGCACATTTAAATGTGGTTTCTGATGATTCTGATATGGTAGAGATGTTGGAGTATGAATAAGAACATCAACTCAAGTCCCATCACCTACTTCTCAAATCAGTGTCACAGAACAAGCAAAACTAAAGAAGACAGCCACCACAACTATGTACTGTTAATGGTAGCATGTTATAGCAAAGAAAAACGGGAGAAAACAAGTATCTGTACCATTGTCATGTGCAATATCTCTAAAAGAAGAAAATGTCATTAGGGTGGGAGTTTTATTTTAAACAGAAGTAGAGAGAAAGATTGATCTGCTTTAAGAAAAAAGAATCATATAAATAGAATACCACATGAAAATCATATGAGCAGAGGGCAGCAGTTCCAGTCTGGACTTAGTACCAGCAATTCGGTAGGGGCTGAGTGAAGAGAAGAATTATGTGGAGTTGGGAAACACAGTGACATCATTTGAAAAGAACACACACATGTGCAGGGCCAAGTCTAATATCCGGTAGGAGTCTCAAAATGCTTCAAGAAATAGGATTCTGAGATTGTGTCCACAGTGAGATTGCCAAGGAGGCTAGCATCAACTGTGGTAATATTTTCTGGGATGGAACTGGAGTGAGATCACCAGCTCATGTCACATAAACCACTAATCATGAGATGGTAAAACACTTGGTCACCATTGATATTGTTCAAATTTGAACTGGTGACCCAGAAGTGAAATGCTCATTATCCATTATCAGGCCTCTTATCCATCTCCATCACACCTTTAAAGGAGATGGAAGGGATGGAATACAGATCAGCAGACATCCTCTGTTGAATGGCACACTACCTCTGTCCATGCAATAGTCAAGGAGGTGGATTGATCGTCAGATGTCACAATCTACTGTACGTAGAAGAAACCTTTTAAATTATATCAAAGTATGGTGGAAAACATGTTGCAAACAAGCAAAACCTTTTCACTTATGGAGTATGAGAGTTTTCATTTCCCTAGTCAGAAATAGCCAACTGCAGCCTCTACTTGTCCATCAGAGGCACATAAAACCCTGCAAGACAGAGTGACCAGGTTCTTCAGCACATTTAAAGTGGAACATTTGACCTGACCACCTTACAGCTCACCTGGTGTTCTTTTCTTTTAAAAATACCTTGACAAGTGGCTGCTGGAGTTCAAATCCACACAGCTGCCCAGCATCACAGCTGCACCCTGAATGTGCCACTTTGACATAACCATTTGACTGATATAACCATGGTGAATGGGATGTAGGAGCTGTATGTCAAAGCCATCCAACACTTTATCCCTATGTCATTCTCCACAGGTAATATGATAAATCTGGTGTATGCCTTGAAGGGTAAGCCATCTATTTATTCATGTTCCATACTTTGTATGCTGCCTCCCTTCTCCTGGCTTTTCACACAAGTTGAGTGAAATGTTTGCAATGAGCTCTTGCAGAACTCACCTAGTTTCATATTCTGTTACAAATGGAGACCTCAGGCCAGATTCATCAGATGCTTTGATGAATATATCTTCTGAGTGATGCCCCATCCAAATGTCAGTGAACCTGGCCAGATATATGGTTTGTGTTGACACAAAACCAGGTGAAAACTGGCATGTTCCCAAGAGTATACATATGCCAGTTAGACCTACAACTCAAAACCATAGCTATACATTATGGCGCATGCCACTTTTACATATTTTAACAATCAAAAACAACTTATAATTCTAACCAGAGGAGTTTAAAAATGCCACAAATGACCAAGGGAAATGATTTTACATATGCACTACAGTATTGTTTTTTCCCCTACAGGGTACAATCCTATGCATATGCATGGGGCGAGGGGATGAGAGGGTAGCTAGACATTTTCCAAAAGGCATATGCAACATTATCGTGCATAAATCCTGCATTTGTGCACACACATGGGAATTTCTATGTGCACTCTTAGTCATTGTAAGCACAAAGATATAGAGTATTCATAAAGGTCAGCATTAGATGTTATCATTTGCTAGAGTAGTTCAAATAAGTAATTATAATGGTCAGCCACTATTTGAAAATTTAGTGTTTTTCTGCTTCAACACCTGTGAGCTTATGATTGTATTTCTATCCTGGAATTTGTTCTAATTATGCATGATAGACCATAGATCCAAATAAATCAGATTTGAACCAATCTAGTGCGAGGTTAACTATAATAAATATTTCACTTGCAGTTGCCGTCAATCGATCAGACCACGCTTGATTTATCATTTACAATGGATCCAATTTTTTTAAATTATTTAGGTTCCTAAAGAGCCAGATAGGCCTCTATTGGGATCTTCAAAAGTACTTAGTACCCATGTTTAAGCATCTAAACACCTTTAAAAATCCGGCCTAATGTGCCTGTTCCAAATCCCATTGAAATCTAAGGGAAGACTCAGACTGACTTCAGTAAGCTTGGATCAGGCCTAATGAAAGTGCATTAGTTATTATTATTGACATCCTTTATCAATAATAGTAACTGGGTGTGCGTGTAGTTAATAAGTGAATTGAAATATGATTATGAATCAGTGGTTTCAGTTCAAGTCAGAGTCTGGATTTCTGGTTAAAGCACAAGAGTGAGAATGCTACTAATTTCTGGCTCCTCCATCTTCACTGTGTGACCTTGGACACATCACTTAACCTTCATTTCCCAATCTGTAAAATGGGTCCAATAATGCTTTCCTCATGCCCAATGTTATTGTGAAGATTAATTAATTACTGAGTGTAAAGCATGTTGACATCCTTGGATGAAAGCACTCTCTATAAACTACTATTCTTTCACAAAACTAGAGTCTCAGCATAGAGACAAAGGACAGAATGGACACCGACCTTCTCACCCATAGAGATTGTCATGTTTAGAACATATAGGAGATGCACTGCTGCTTCTGATTCAATACTGCATTTATTATTTTATTTGTCATAGAGAACTTTGATTTCCAGATCTTTCCATGCAATTCCCTTTAGAAGCAGAAACTTTAAGAAATGCTTTAGCATTATAGTAGCTAGAGTTTTAAAAGACTTTCTAGATCATTGTGTCCCTTCTTCTACAAAAGGCGGTTGCATTCTTTTGACTAAGGAGATTATGAGTACTAAATATTGAAACTGAACAGAAAATTAGAACAAAAACAAAAATTAGCCTGTCAAGAATACTTACATTATCCAAGTAGAATAAAATGCAAAAGGGTAATAAACAGCACAAATGCTGAAAAGTTCATTAATTTTGTTATTCTTTCCACATAAGTAATCCAAAGGTGGGATGAATAACATAATAAGGCCAAGTATGCATTTACATAGCTGTACATATTTTAAACATTTTTTTATTTTGATAGTGTAACTTTAAAAATGATTTTGCTCCTTGGGGGTGAAATTAACATGTCTCTGTGCAGGACCAGTATAAGACCTAGCCATCACCAAAGTCCTATCCTTTGATTATGGAATAAGTCATGGATAGGTTGTGCAGCATCTGATGAAGTAAGCTGTAGCTCACGAAAGCTTATGCTCAAATAAATTTGTTAGTCTCTAAGGTGCCACAAGTACTCCTTTTCTTCTGTACAGGACTGAATTTTATCCTGAATGAATTTTCCCAGCCCTTTGCAGCTGATTTGTTCTGCATAGTTTTTAATGATACACTGAGAATAAATAGTGATTAATCTAGAACTGAAATCAAACTCTTATGTCTCTTCAAAAATTAATATTCAGTTACAAATAATCATTTTCTCATAACTTTCAATGCATCAGGTAGATCTCAGGTATCAGTAATTTCTCAGGTTTCAAAACCATGCTCTCACAGACAGCATGGGAAATGCACAAGGTCTTTACATAGCTCTGGATCTCCAACTTCGTGCCCGCACTGTGTGATCACATGTAACAGCCTACAAACTAGAGCTCATCCTGCCAGAGGGATGACAATTGAAAAATTGAACCTTTTTATGGAACAGAAGATTGAGAAAAAATTCAATTGAAATGTTGAAATGAAACACAGACCTTTTCAATCAAAACAACATGTTTCAATATTCCTGAATCTAAACATTTCATTTGTTTGCTGACTTGATTCCCTATGGTGGCACACCCAGAGGAAGAGGCCATAGGTAATCATAAGCAATGCAGTCAGGCTGGGGAGGACAGGGGAAAATAAAGACACAGTGGACCTGGAACTACAACTTCAATGAGGCATTGCAGCAGCTCAGGTTGTTGCAGACATTAAAGTTGACTCAACTGGAAATTAAACATTTTGTTTCAATTTTCCAATGGAAAATTCTGACAAAATTGATAATTTCCTATGGAAAATTTTGATGGAAACCTATTTTCCAAAAGGAAAATGTTGCATCTGAAATTTTTTCATCAGCAAACGACAAAACTTTATTCATGTGTGACCCATTGAAGTCAGGCAGACTGCACATGTGAGAAACTACTTGTATGAGTAAGCATGTGTAAATTCAGACTCTAAATGTTTGAGTAACAATTACCACATAACAAACAGGTCCCAGTTCAGCAAAGTACTTAAAACTCTGTTTAAGTAATCCCATTGAAAATCAATAGGATTACTCATTTTCACTGATTTGGGTCAGAACACACAGATGCTTAAAGTTAAGCATGTTTAAATTCACTAGTGAATGAGGCCATAGAGTTTGCATGGATAGTCCTATTGACTTTAATAGGTCTATTAACATAAGGGTTGCATGATCATATCCCTGTTTCTTTAATGATCCATCTTTTTATAAATAGCTTTCCTTGGATCTCCCATGGTGCTTGCCACTTTATAGTGACTGCAGTGATAGTTATAAATAAGAATGAATAAAGCACACTGTAAACATCCCAAATCATCGTCCAGTCTCTGAATTGCATCTGAACTTTTTCCCAAACTTAACTAAAGATCCCAATACCGCAAACCAGACTCCATCCAAAAATCATCCAAAAATTCCAGTCTGACACCCTTCCTCTTTGAAGATAGCATTGCTAGGCAAGAAAGTTTCAGCAGCTGCTCTGATTGCAACAATGTGAATTTAGAAGTAGCCTGTATAGAATAGAGAGGTTGTTAGATCTCCCTACAATGGATTAATCAGAAGCTGAGGTTTGTGGGGAACTGAGAAGAGGATGAAACTGGAACCTATGAGAGACCCTTGGGAAGGCAGAGAAAGAACCAAGAAAAAACTCAGATGACAGGAAACAAGCATTCATCTCTTTTGAGGTTCATCCAGTGGTGAGCTGGAGCCAGTTTGCACCGGTTCACTAGAACCCAGTTGTTACATTTAGAAGCCCTTTTAGAACCGGTTGTTCCACGAGGGACAACCCATTCTAAAAGGGCTTCTAAATTTAACCAGCCAAAAGTGGCGCCTTAGGCACCGACTCCATGGGTGCTCCAGCCCTGGAGCACCCAAGGGGAAAATTTGGTGGGTGCAGAGCACCCACCGGCAGCTCCTCGCCCCGGCCCCAGCTCTGCTCCGCCTCCGCTCCACCTCCGTCTCATCCCCTGAACGCGCTGCCCTGCGCTGCTTCTCCGCCCCCCAGGCTTCCTGCAAATCAGCTGTTTGCGCAGGAAGCCTGGGAGGGCTGAGAAGCAGGCCGTGGCTTCCCGCTCAGGCCCAGGGAGGCAGAGCGGAGGTGAGCTTGGGCGGGGCGGGGACGAGGAGGGCCGCCTGCGCCGCAGCAGGTTAGCTGGAGGGGGCACGCAGGGGAACCGCTCCCGCCCCAGCTCACCTCCGCCACCCTGGGCCTGAGTGGGAAGCCACGGCCTGCTTCTCAGCCCTCCCTGGCATCCCACTGAACAGCTGATTCGCAGGAAGCCAGCGGGTGGGGTGGGGCGCGTTCAGGGGAGGAGGCAGAGCGAAGGTGAGCTGAGCTGGGGCCAGGCGCAGGGAGGGGAGCTGCTCTGCATCCACCAATTTTTCCCCGTGGGTGCTCCAGCCCCGGAGCACACAGGGAGTCGGTGCCTAAGGTGCCACTTTTGATGTGATCAGTGGGGGGGAAATATCGTTCCCCCTGCTCCCCCCCAGCTTCACTACCCCACCCCTAGGAGCCAGAGGGACCTGCCGGATGCTTCCCAGGAGCTGCCCCAGGTAAGCACCGTGGGGACTCCCCACCTCACCCCCCGGCAGGTGCCTCTGGCTCTTAGGAGTGGGGTGAGCACCCACTACGGTGGCCCACGAGACCCTCCTGCCCGGTTCTGGGGCAGTCAGGGGACAGGGAGGAGGGTGAATGGGGCAGGAGTCCTGGGGGGCGGGGGTGGGCAACGACCCCTTGTGGGATGAGGAGGGAACCCATTGTTAAGATTTTGGCAGCTCATCCCTGTGTTCATCCCTAACTGCATACAAATGATTCATATTCCAACCAGCACAGGGGAAATAGAACAGAGTTGGCGAAACCCTAAAATTAAAATATAATAAGTGGGGTAGGCCTACAAATTGGCTGTGCCAAGAAGGAAGGATACAGAGGATATTAAACATTAAAGAGGGTCTAAAGTATCCCTAAATGTTTTTTAAAAAATGATCAGTTTCTCCCTTAAACTTCCTGTCTAGGTCCAGGCCTAAAATATCTGTATCTTACAGCTGGATGGTACCTTGTCTCCAAAAGCCATTCTTACAATTTTTCTGACGGCATCTATGAGAATTGTCTAAAGCAAGGCAGCTTGCCACCATAACAGCCAATAATGAATTAATTTCTGAAAGAATGATTGCTGCACATGCACATACACATACACGTGCCTAAGAGTGGCTATGCGTGTTCTTGCCTTTATTTTCTTCCACATCAGTAATAAGCAACCATAATAACCCCTGCTGTGACCATGGATCCATGTATGTGCAATTCACTGTTTTAATCACTTTGATCATTTATATATATTTGTGAATGGTTCACAAATGGTTTCACAAATATTATATTTTGGTCATTGATTCATCTAAGAAGCCCTGGTTCCATTTCAGGACAATGGTGGTTTGAGTGGAGTACTTACATGAGTATAAATAATGACCTGTTTAGCAGTTATAATACTGCTGTTGTGAAATAGCTCTTGGCGTTTCTTGCTCCTTCCCTATTTGCAGCATGTTCTTTGAGACAGTGAATCAATTGAATGGACATATGGAGATTTAAAATCCTATTTAAAATTACTATAGCACTGCTGACATACATTTACCTCACTAATACTGTTACATCGTATCCTATTTTTAAATGTGAAGTGCCTTTAAATGGTTATATTTCATCAGCTCATACAATATATGGGGTTACATGCAAATATCCCACTGTGTTTCAGGAGTGATGAGGAATGCAATAACCCATCACCATGGCAAACGGCATAGTTTATTTGAAAAATACGAATAAAAGATTTGATCCCTTTTGTTTATTCAAAGAAAAATGTAACAATCTCTAACGGTAACACTTGCTTAAGGAGATATTTGTAACCTAATTCAATATAAGATTATACTTTTGACATTTCTCTTTTGTTAAAAAATATATATATATATTTGGTGACTTTGGAAAAGTAAGAATATCCTAATACTTGAAATGCTGCTTTTAATGTTCCTCAGAATGCATTGTGCTATTATATATGAATGGCAAGTACAAGTCCCGAGTACACTGCAATCCCAAAACAATTACCTTTTGCAGCACAATTTGCTATTCTCCTCTAGATTTTTAAAGTTTCCTTCATTATTCTTTTGTATGACAATGTATAGAGGAGTTTACAGGACACGGTTAACTCCAATGTGATTGACATTAAAATTTTGTAAAATGAGGTTTTACAAAGCCTAAGACCAACAGAAATATTGTATTTTTTTAAAAGTATCAATAGAAATAGTTGTTACAGCAATGAGTATTACCCTGCGGTATTTGCAATTCAAACATAGCAGCAACTTCAAATCTGAAAGCAAAATGGATTACAATGATTGACATGTTCCAAGCTGAAAGCAATGCTAAAAATAAACAAAGAACATTAGAGAGTGGAAACTATTTTGGACTTTTAATTTTTTTTTTCAGTTTAAAACATCCAAGGTGTTAATAGTAGCACCGATGAAGAAATTGATCTGTTGCCAAATCCAACAACAATATGCAGGGTCAGAGTTAGACTCGCTGGAGCCCAGGGCAGAAACTAAGGAGTGGGCCCCAACTATGCTCAAGCTGAAGCTCGAGCCCTGCTGCCTATGGTTGAAGCCTGAGCCACTTCCTGTTGCCGCTCACCCCTACCCTGCAAAATTTCCTCCCCTCCTGAAGAGGCACACCCCACACTTTCAAAACCTCTGCTTCAGTGTGATTTCCACCCCACTTTTAGAGATTAAATTATTGTAATACTTGCATTACATTTACCCACAGTAACTCTGTAGAGATGATGTAACTTACCTTCGTGAGGCCCCCTGTAGTGTGGGGCCCTGGGCAATTGCCCTGTTTCCTACCTCCTAATACCGGCCTTGCCAATATGTCTATGATAATCTTTCCATTGACTTCAATAGGCAATGGATGAAGCTCTGTGATTTTTAACCTGGCAGTGCACTTTTAGATTCTATTCTTTCCCCCTGTATGTGCACTGATCATTTCCCCAGATTATAAACCATGCTTACAACATACTGAGTGCCTCACCCAGTACCTTGCAAACAAAAAAGATCTGTTTGAATTATTATGATTAATTGGTTGGATGTAAATATCAGACAGCTTTTGCAGAAATAATTAGAAAGCCTTAAGTAACCCCTGTAATATGGCACTTAACTATTATTATAGCCATATAGCTTTATTCTGATTCAGGATCATCCAGCTTTAGTAAAAGTTGAGCAGATTCCAGTGCTTAAGCTGGCAGAGCTGCAATAGAATTAATGTTTGGGCTCAGAGTAAATTGTTTAAAAACATGACTAATACAAGAGATCCAAGAAAGATTTAAGTGATGTCTATAGAATCAGACTCAACCACAACTAGAAAAGATTTTAACACAATATTTTCACTCTATGTAACCTTTGCTTAAATCAATAGTGTGACAAAATGATCATGGCTTCTATGACACACAGAGTTAGCTTTTTCTTTCAGTTTAATCATGTTAACACAGAAAGCATCAAGTATAGTTGTAGTTTGTTCCTGGGACAAGAAAATCAAAGGTAAAATGGAAAGCTAACAAGGGGAAATCTGGCAAACCTATTTGATCTCCACCTTGAGATCCTTCTCTGTGTCTCTGAAGATTTGGTATTCTGCTCTTTGTCATGCAAACAACACAGCACTGTGATGTTTATTTGAGTAAAAGACAGTAAGCATAGCATGCAGACTTATAATGATATAAAAGCACATTTGGAGATCATAGTTGCTAGGAGATATGAAACAACGCACAGAAGCATCAGTGAAGCAGAGTCTCAATAACCCCACAGAAGAATTTGCACTTTAAACACCTCAGAATTCCACACATCCTGTGCACAGTATATGTGTAGCATAGCAGCAATGGTATATGGAACATTACAAATGGTCAAACAGGGATTTCTCTTCTTCTGAAATGTGACCCCCTACTCTCAATGCCTAAATTTGAGCATTAGGAAAGTCCATCTGCCTGTGTCACTACGCTTCACTTTTATTTGGCTTTAAACCTTCATGTATCTATGACACAATTCATACAAAAGTATCTTATCAAATATTACACAACTCAAATGGCAATTCATTTCTCCTCTTTGGGGGTAGAGGGAAAGGTTTTTGCAGATTAAACTTCCCTAGATTCCATATCTCAAAACTGTAATATAATAATGAAGCAGATGTAATATAAAATATTATGGACCATGGGTACTAAAGCTTTTGAAAGCTTTTGTCTTAGCGTGGTTTCCTTACCCTAGCACTCTATTGGTGCTATACAAATAATACAGATGGTGGCATAAACTGATCATCATTTAAATCAGGAAGAAACATCTCCACATCATTTATTGCCTCACTGAATAAATTATGGCTTCAGTTCAGGAACACACATAAGCATGTGCTCCATGGGCTCAGCATGTGCTTAACTCCCACTGAAATCACTTTATATTAAGCACGTATTTCAATATTGTCCTGAACAGGGATGTCAGCTTGAATAAGTTCCTATGAAGACTTCTCTTCTGAGACATCCTGCACTGGTCACAAATTGAGACAGGATGCCAGATTAAATAGACCCAGGGCTGGCTCTAGGCACCAGCAAACCAAACATGTGCTTGGGGCAGCACTTTTCAAGGGGTGGCATTCCACCCCCTTCCCCCTTTTTCTGCTTTGGCGGCACTCGCCTCCCCCTTTTTTTTGTTTTGCATTGGCGGCACTCTGCTTGGGGCAGCAAAAAACCTAGAGCCCTGAATAGACCTCACATTGCAAGTAAAGTAGACCAATTTTTTTTCAAATCGCAATGAAATTTTGAATTTCAAAGTTAAAAAAAAAAAGAGAACATTTTCTCTTGAAATTTTTTTCCTCCCAAACCGGTCTTTTTACAACTGCTATGCTTTTATATACTCATGTTGTGTTCAAATTCATTTTAGCACATCAATATTTTTTAAAAAATATTACTTGTGCTTGGGGGTAGGAGGTGATGAGAAAGTGGCTAATAGAAGTTTGTGAGAAGTGCTGCAGCAAATAGCTTAAAGGAGTTTTCAATGTTTGTCTCAAAGTGTCAAGATGAGTGAGGTAATATCTTTTACTGGTCAACTTCTGTTGGTGAGAGAGACAAGCTTTCAAACTTACACAGAGCTCTTCATCAGTTCTCTTTCAAAATGTGTGAACTTCCTGCCCATTTGCCTAGTAGGCCGTATAAACTTGAAAGTACTCTTCAATAATGTCATGAGGGGCTGGCAAAAAAATTCAACAAATCTAAAGTAATGTTAAGTGTGAGCTGATGATTAAGGTCCAATCTGTGTCTGGCCCTTGTTCAGGTGTGTTGTGGGGAAGGAGGTCTTAAGGAGCCTTCTAATTGCCTTATGTGGCTCATGTAAAGGCCATATACAGCGGAGATCCTTGCTTGGTGGGAAACTATAGAAGTGCTTCCGTCTCTACTCACCAGAGGGCATACAGCAGCCCAAAGGTGCAGGGAAGGATGGGAAGAAGGTGGGATTATGGTTTTTCCACCCCTCCACAACTACCTGCAGAACAGGACTGTTGTAGAGTAGCATAGCAGCAGCCAGTGTTCCCTGTGCAATAGAGAGCTTGGGACAGGGGTACCAGAATGGGGTGGGAAGCAGTGGTGCAGAAGCAGGGGAAGAGGCGGTGCGGGGCCAGGGTCTTGGCGGAAGGGGCAGTGTGAGCGTGAGGGCTTGGGGAAGAGGGGTGGTGCAAGGGCGGTGCAGGGGGCAGCATGGCATAAGGGGCGGGGCCACATTTCGGGTGTCTATGGCCCCCCCACTTTTAGGGTGCTTCCACCACTCCTATCTTGGGGAGGAATTCTATCTTTTTGAGCTCCACCAGGGCCTATGCAGCTCCAAACTACTCCTAGCTCTGGGCTGTACCTTAAAGATCGTTAATCCTGATCATGGTCCTTTTATAGTCTGAGCGTGAGAAAGATGAAGAGCAGAAGAAACTTACTTTAAAAACACTAGCCATCAAAAAACTGTGGGAGGTTGGCTTAAGTGTTAAAATGCTGAAAAAGCAAATTCTACAATGATAAACAATTAGAAATTGAAAATCTTGAATTACTCCATTTACATGTACCCCAGTAATGGCACTTCTACGTTACAATTTTTTTCCACCTCCACTGATTTTAATAGACTTGTGTACACATCAGATTTTAAATTAGTCAAAAAATTTGCTGTGCTTGGAGGGAGATACTTCTAAGATCCTTCAGCATTTTGGGTAATAATAATTAATGTAACTATCATTAAAAAAAACACAGGAACATTGTCTTAAACTCCTTGCTGTCTCAGTTTCCACATTCAGATAACATCATACCAGCAGGTCTATTTTTCTTTTGGTAACACATGCAAAATAAACATGGCATAGGAGATCCCTCGCATCACAAATTGACCATTGGAGCCCCAGACACAAAGAAATGTAAGCCTAGTTAGCTTCATTCACTGACCCCCAAGGATGCACAGTGACCCAAACTACTGCATAGGTTAAAATGTACTGTGTGGTTCTTTTTATTGAGAAAGCCTATGTCTCATCTCCTTCACTGCATAGGGAATATTTTATACCATTCCATTTAGATGAACAAGGTCCCTGTGGAAAGGTTAAAAAAAAAAAGAAACAGACAATGGAAGCAACAGCTTCTACGCCACTCAATAACAGTGCAGGTCTTGTGACTATGGGCTGCATGCATATTTGTGCAGGCAGCCAGTTACCCCCATCTCCATTGGTTTGTTATCGAGGAATAGACTGAAGGAGGGTACAATGAAACTACATACCTGCACTGCAGCCTGATGTTTCAATAAGATTCAATGTATTACTAATAGGGGCCCACCAAAGGGCCATTTGAGTGGATAATTCCAATGTATCCCTTTTGTAAAGGAATGGATTGTTGGCATTTATCACAGCAGTAATGATCCCCATTGGTTATCTCAGTTTGGGATCCCAAGCCTAGTGCAGAGCTAGAAAGGCAATGTCACAACTACCTGCATAAGCTCTCCAGGGAACTATCCTCACAACAGGCACCACCATAGACTTATTGTTTTTCTGGTATGTTTAAATATATTGCAATAAAAATGTCATTGCTTCATTTATTTTAGGTATTGTTATGGATATGGTATCACAGACTTTATTCAGCAATTAAAAAATATACACAAAGGACAATTGTTTCTTTTTTTTCTGTATTTTTCAAAATTTGATTTTCTTCCAGTTTAAGAACCCAGTTTCAAATATGAAAAGGGCACTTGTTTCTACAGTAACTGTGTACAACTTGCTCAGTTCCAAGTACCGTATTCATTTATTGTTACCACTGCTCTGGTTCTCTCCAGTTTGGGAACTAAAACACTTCTTGTTCCAGGAATGGTAACTAAGTTGTTCTTTCTGATTCTATTTCTCCATAGAGTTCAGCTAGCTTCTTAAACTCTGGTCCCCAGTCACCAAGGTAATTATAATCCTGGTCAGAGTGTGTAGTGGCTGAATCCAGAGAGCTGATAGATCCGGCTTCTGATCTATGACCCTCATATGCATATGTTTGTATGGAGTCATAGGGAGGCACACTGGGATCGAGATCTGCCTCTGCTAATCTTTGTCTAATAAATTCATGAACATCTATACTGTTCAGGCCTGAAGAAGGCTGGTGCCTAGGTGCATACTTCACGTCAGGACGCACATCCCTCCGATACTTCAGCTCCTCAGCAGCTGATGGGTTCCTCAAGGCTGTGATGTCAAATGCTTCAGTGTCCTCCTCTCCACCACCCTCGTCATCATACGTGACAACGTTTTCCCGAACATCCTCCTCGGAAATGATCAGGGGCTCCTTTTTGCTGCGTCTTAATGTAATGAAAAGGACCACAATTGCTAAAGAGAAAATTGCAGGTATTAGGTTAGGTTTACAGGCATTACATATGAAATAAGCAACATATCTCTTACATGGGTCACAAATATGAAATCCCAAAGAAAAATGGATCAGACACTTGTGGACTGCTATTTGGATTCTTGCATTATGATGTTGGGCTTCAGTGGAGTTATGATTAACTCAGCTGTATGTTTGTATACACCGTGGCCAATATTTTCAAACCTGGATGCCTAAATTTGGGCATCAAAGAACAGATTTGCAGCTGAAATGGAGCTGGTGTCCAACTGAGCTGTGCCAATTTACATCTGCTGAAAATCCAGCCACTAAAATCCACCATAGGCAACTAAATAAGGGCATCCTGATTTTCAGAGGTGCAGAACACCTGCAGCTTGCGCTGACTTCACTGGAAATTGTGGCTACTCAGGACTGGTAACATCAGGCCACTTTTGTTAATACCCAGCTTTAGTTACAATCCTACTCCTCCCTATGTCCCTTAACAGCTCCACTACTCAACACATACGTTTCAAATTTCCATTTCCCATTATGGACCCTTGTAACATTCAGATTGCCTGAACCTGCACTATGTGTTCCTGTGTGTCATAAAGCTTGGCACACATAATGTAAAACACTGGAAGAATATGTAATACACATAAACTACAGGTTTTGTGAGCACATCTAAAGTTTACCTCCCATGCACAGCCCATTAGTGGAAGATCAGGCTCCATTGTCAATAAGGCGCCAATTCTGCAAGTTGTCATATGCAGACAGTCTGCTGTACCCATGTGGAGTCCCGCTTAAATCAATGGGGCTCCCTGTTGGCACAGCAGCCTGCCAGAATATAGCAAGAGTGCCTATAATGACTAAGAGGGAAATTTCCAATGGCACAAAGAGCAGTTGGGTGTCCAACCCCGATTAATTATCAATGAGATTTGGGTGCCTAATTCCTGCTTTGAAAATCTTCACCTAATATACAAAAGATGAGATTTTTCAACACTGCATAAGGGATCTGGATGCCCAATTTCTATTACAATTAATAATCAATTAGCTATCAACTTAAAATCATCAAAGTTTTGTTTTTTCCTTTTGGAAAAAATAACAAAATGCTCTTTCATTTCCATGTCCATGTATTTGCACATATTGTGACTGTAATGTTGATAACATAACTCAAGTGCATTTCTGTACATTTTAAAGTTATACTCTAAAACCCAGGAAATGGCTAAGATAAGCTGCGGTGAAAGGAATCAGTAGAAAGAGCACAGGCTTTCAAGATAAATTCATTGAGTTAAGGGATGTATGTGGGTCATAAGACAAATCCCATTGTTTCAAAGATTCTCTGTTAGAATGCATAAAAACACATGGATAGTACAATGATGTTTATGTACAACATGTTGTATCTCTGCCAAATGAGAATATTAAGTAATGGGTAAACTAAAATTGGTCTGGGAAAACAGAGAAAATGCATATCCAAGGACATTTATCTAATGGAATCATTTTATCATTTAATATGTCCCCTGCTCCTCTTGATTATGTTGTGCATTGATATCAGCTCATCTCACAGAGGTAATTAGAAAGTGGATTTTGTACAGTATTAATAGTGTTTCTTACAGAGTAATGCAATTCAAAACTCTTTTCTTCATCTCTCTTCATCATTTTTTCAGCTGTTCTAGTGATGATCCTTGAGTCAATGGCTTTCTAAAATCTTTTCAAATTACCTGGGAAGATCTACAATGCTAATTACTCTGACCTCTGGAAATTTTTTTCTACAGGATGCCAGTTTTTCACCAGTATGCTTTAAAGGCATTTTTCCTATTAATTTTAGCAAAACCTATATATAAAACCATGGTTTTATATTTCTAATTACCTCTTTTCACAAGTAATCCCTGATTCAGAAACGCATTATATTAAAAGTTGCTACTGCCACATTCTGAAGGCTAATGAAAGGATATCAGTATTTAACTAAAAGAGTGGCTTACCCAGAAGAATGATGACACAGAGCAGAATTGCAATTAAGGCTCCTGTGCTCAAACCAGCTGAGGAAAGGAAAGCTTCGGCATGGCAGGTCCGAACGCGCCCATCTCTCTCACATGCACAGACCCTGATTGTAAGGGTGCTGCTGCTGCTAAGAGAAGGGATTCCACTATCAGAAATCAAAATCGGGAGGTAGTAGACATCTTGAGTAGTTCGACTGAATCTCCTCCGTCTGGTCAGGATACTGGCTGTGTTATCTATAATCACAAAAAGCAGGACACCATGGCTTAATGAAGAATAATTATGATTTATTGTTTCTGTCATGCCCAAGGGTGTGAGAGACACCTCAACAAACAGACAGTACTTGCCTCAAAGGGCTTACATTCTACAGTTTAAACATGGCAGGACAAAGGTGTGTGACGAGGAAAAGAATAGGGGGAAGTGTGGTGGGATTAGGCAGGGTTACATAAATATCATGTGGCAGCTTTGCTAGTTCTTACTTTGATAAAGTTTTTGGGCCTCATTCTCACTTAAGGATACTTTGTACCATCTGGGTAGTGTAAAGGGACCTGAAAGGGGGTGTACGTGTAAATTACATCCACTTAACGTCCCATTTTCCACTACCGCAGTTGTGAAAAGTTCTTTAGAATAAACGAGAATAAGGCCCTTCAGTTTAACTGACTGTGTTTTTTATAGGCTTCACAGCAGAAGTGAGTTATCAGGAGAGATCTGAGTGAGGAGAAGAGGGTGGCCAAAAAGCACCAGCTGTGTGACATTCAAGGTGGAGGTGAGAGTTGACGGAGTGAGCTAGGGTAGGGGGCATGGGAAATTAGAAGGTGACGCTCAGCTAAACTTGACGGAACAGGCAAATAGATTCGAGTCATAGCAGAACGAAAAAGAGGGGAAAGGAAGTTCATGTTGAATTTCATTATTGAAAAGTTACTCAGGTCCAGCTGGCATGCACTGCAGTTAATAATAATAGGGGTTATTTTAATTTTACATTTATATGATAGTAGCACCCAGAGGCCCTCATTAGGATCAGGACGCCATTGTGCTAGGTCAGGGATTGGCAACCTTTGGCACGCTCTCACCAGCTGCGGTTCGCCGCTGCAGGCCAATGGGGGCTGCGGGAAGCGATGTGGGCTGAGGGATGTACTGGCCGCCACTTCCCGCAGACCCCATTGGCCTGGCGCGGTGAACTGTGGCCAGTGGGAGTTGCGATTGGCCGAACCTGCAGACGCTGCAGGTAAACAAAGCAGCCCAGCCTGCCAGTGGATTTCCCGGACAGGCCGTGTGCCAAAGGTTGCCAATCCCAGTGCCAGAGGTTGTGCAAACACGTAAGAAGATACTGTTCCTACTCCAAACAGCACACAATCTTCTAAGAAATCAAGTGGAAGAGGGAATTGATACTTTTTATATACGTATACACATCTACAGAAGTATTTTTTAGTTATTATAAATGAGAGTCACTTATCCCCATCAACATGGTACCAAATCCATCCTTAACTGGTTGATTTCTTAAAGACATTGTGAGCAGAGATGAATCCTGAGGAGCAGTATGGAAGAGGAGGGTAGTGGCCATACAGATCAGTTCAGGGAGCGTTGTGATGTTTTCAAGAGAAACTTGTAAGTGAGCTGATGAGTCTGGTATCACTGGCAGAGCCGAGGAGATGGGTCATCGTGTATGTGTTATGCAATTAGGTGGATACATATGACCATGGAGATATATCTCTGTAAGAGTGGAGTGATTAAAGGCAGGGAGGAGAAAACAGTGGGATGATTTTGTAATATTACTGGGAGTCACCAGATGATACTGTTACATAGATAGCCTCACAAGCTTTGTTTAACCAACTATACAGGCAGGAAGATCTTGCACACACGTGTGTTGGGGCAGTTCTTTCTTGGAAGAGGCTTTCACATCACTATTAAAGTCTGTTCACTGCCTGACTCTTTCTGATTGGAATATTTTTGTTTAAGTGTTGAGTTGCTGCATACAGGACATACTGAAGCAAACATAGTCAATATATGAGCTTCTGAAACCAATTGAAGCAGGAAAGAGCATACATATTGTCAAGAGTCCTGTTAAAGGGCCTAAACAGCGGGGTTGGCTTAGTGATGCTTCAAGACTCTGCTAACAATGCTTTGGGAAAGGGGCACAGAGAACTAGGTAGATTTCACTGAAAAATGGATACAGGTGCACGAATATAGATAGAATGGCACATTCCAGCGCACATGGCTAGTTGTTTTCCATGGTGGGTAGGGGTCATGAGTATGACTAGGTTGACTAGGTATTACTTACTTGGTTTTGATTCAATAAGCCAGCCCTTTCTCTATCAAGCTCTTTGTGCCAACATTTTAAACATTGATCTCATCTGTCTCTCTATCCTAACATTTCACCCATGCCTGCAGCAAGATCTATGTACTTATGTGACCCCCATCACCATGGGACTCGAATACTTGGCAATCATTAATAGATTTCATTCTCAACACCCTGTGAGGTAGATATTATCCCATTTTTACATGTGGGTAACTGAGGCAAAGGGTAGATTAATTGACGTACCCAAGATCACACAGCAAGTCTGTGGCTAAGCCAGGAACTGAATGTATTTCGCAAGTCCCAATCCAATGGCCTATTCACTGTGCTTATTGGTGCTTTCTTGGATGACTTAGCTAAATACATTCATCTTTGTCTCCATTTCCACTGGTTGCAATATATAAAACTGCCTCGTAAGTCTCCTTCTGCACTTAAAGGTCAAGGTGCCACTTTTGTGAGACGGGCTGGCTGCCCAGCAGACTTCCTCCCACTCTTTTGGTGGTATGATGCCAGCCTGCATTGTTGCCCACAAATCCATGATCAGGCCCCATATATAAAAACACAAATAGATCATTATTTTGAAGTCATTAATACCCACTGACAGTATGTTCCTACAAAACAGCCCGAGAGTGTGGAAATAATATTTATAATGATACAATCTATCCCCTCTGTTATTGAGGTGCTCGGGTGTTGCACATTTAAAATAAAATGAATGAAAACCCCTCAGCAATAAATAAAAGGGTGTCAAATAGTCTGCAAGAAAACCCCAACAGAAATACTACACAAGAAACACAGCAAATCTGTACAGCTGCTTTTGATTTTGTGACACAGACCTTATTCCAAAATACACCTAAATGTGTATGCAATACAAAAAGATTTGTTTTAAGACATCTCCAAATAAGCTGATAAAATTTTAGTTTTACCATACATTGTCTTGGGAAGTAGCCTTAATGAGATTCTGCAGCTATGACATTTTATTAAAAAAAATCAAGTTTCCTCCACTAATATTCACTGTTTCACCATTAAAGTACATGCTATTTCCACCTTATTTTGCAGCTCCCCTCATTTTGTGTTACAGTTGTGTCACTTGATTGAAATGATCAAATTAAATGTCACTGGGATTCAGATTACATTTATTATATTCAGAGACCTCTTCCCCAGAGCAGGGTGAGTACTGGCCTGCAGATTCTATTCACAGACTGTGCCATGGAAAGAGGTTCATCAAGTTCACAGGTTCACAGGTTTTACAGGCCTCTGCCAATTTAATTTAAAAAGAATTGGAAGATTTGTAAGGCTTATTTGACAAGAGGTTGGAAGAGCTTGTTCTTTGATACATGTATGACATTTTACATTTACTAAAATGTTTTTTACAAACAATTTCAGTTTTTTTATTCTAGCATACAGATGGGGTGATGGGCTATCCTGATGCTGAATTGGCTACAAAAGATCATAATATTGACCTAGCCACTCATTAAACAGTGTGGGGGGGAGGATGTTGTCTGGCTTCTTGGAAAAGAAGTGTGCCCCCTTTAAGTGCTAGAAAGACAAGAAGTGACTTCTGACTGCAGCAGCAGACCAGGGCAGCATGGAGTCTCTGACCTGTCATCCACAGGTGACCATAAGAGAGGGGAGACTATATAGATCCATGCTGGTGCAGAAGAAGCCTTTTTTAACCTGGACCAGTGGAACAGCACCCATCCTACCACCCATGAAAGTGGTAAAATACCAGGTTTTGTCAGGTTCTGCTGTGGGCATTGCACTAGTTGCTCCTTTCTCGGGGCAGGGGAAAAGGGGCTGGGAAGAAATTTTTCCCTCACCACCAGACTGGCAAAGGCAAAGTGTTTTTGTATTGTTTTTTCCTTCCTTATAGCAGGTTCAGGAGGGCTTAGTTGGGCAAACATGAGAAAGGAATTAGACTATGATGTCGCAACTTATTATGTAAATGTGGTGTGGCTGTCCAGTGCAAGTATGCCATAGGGAAAGAATATAATGATCGAACAAAATGGATTGGTAAAGGAGGTATGCTTTAAAGGAGCAGAAACAGAGACATGGACTGAATTACCATTGACTTCAGTTCCCAAAATTGCCATTGACTTCAGTGAGGCCAGGACTTTACACATTGTCATTGTTCATCTAATAACTCAGCCCATATCTGGGATAATTCAAGTTAACTTTTTCTGACCTTGACACCAAGAACAAGATCCTTAGTAATTTTCATACTCAAAAGTACAATGTTATACAATAATGTTTTATTTAATATGGCAAAATTTCCATTGCCTTCAATGAGGCCAGGATTTCACTCCATGTGTTTTTGTAGTGCAAATCTGCAAACCACTCCAAGAGCTAGATTTACAATATGTGAAGGAGGATCATTGTACAGAAGAGCCAACAAATTTGACATTTTAAGAACTTATATCTTCCAGAATGGAATGCCAGGCCTTAAAAATCCAACTGAATTGCATTCTATCAACCAGAATTTTCTCCTGATGAAACAGCATAACCAAAATGTAGGCAAATACTTTAATTTGCAACATGACTTTTTAAAAAGTGCCAAATCCTGACTGGCACTGAGCTCCTGGAATTGCAATGAAGTCAATGGGAGTTGCAGGTACTCAGCACATCTCAGCAGTTTTATAACAGAATGGTCAATGCTAGGGACGGTTTGATTTCAAGTTGTAAGAAACATGGGGTGAGAAAACAACACCACAAAGTTATCTAGACAATGTAATAAAGTAAAAATATCAAGAATACATTCATGGGCTAAAGCTTGTAGTGCAATTCCATTTTCGTGACAAGTAACACCATATCCATCAACTGAGCATCAACAATTGCATCAGTCATGAGGTTCTTCCCAATACAAGTTATCCTCAGATCTTCTACAGCTAATCAAAAATGCAGTAGCAAATGCTATTAAGAATACTGATGATGGCCCTTTACTTCTATTTGTGATTTGTTATTATTCTGTTGTGATGGTGTCTACAGGCCCCAACATATAAGCTCAGTTACTCTGTGTAAATTTAGACAGAATAAGAAGTTCCTACAATATTTGTCCATGTAAATTTGCTTGGGATGACATCCAAAAGAGGTCCAGTCTTTAAATCTGGGAAAGAAAGCATAACAGCTTTCTTTTCCTTTCTTCCCCGACATAAATCTAACCTAGAGTGAGTGATCCAATGCATGCAGCTAAAACAGCAGTGACAAAAATGCAGTCTGTTAAGAAAAAAAACCAAACACATCAGAGACCTAATACAAGAGCAAAAAGTGAACCATCCTGAGCAGAAAGGGTTTAAAGTCACACAAAAAACATGAATAGCAACCAAGCAATGATGAAAGAATTTAAGCATGGAAGCTTATTGGCAAAGCTGTGAAGGAAAGAACATTGAAACATGATGTCTGATATGATATAAGGCAGCAGATAACTGCAGACGGGGAAATCCACACTGAAAAAATCACAAAGATGTCAAAAAAAAAGGCAAGGTTGCGAGAAAATGAAATAAAAAAGTCATGGACGAAGTTGGCAGATGTGAACTAGAGTGAAGAAATGTTGAAAGAATGAAGTTTAACCCCACCCCCCCAAATGAGAAGCTGACATTTTTATACTGTATAAAATAAATTACTAAACACCAAAAAATAGGAAGAATGTAATGCAACTACATTTTTCACAATTTTGCATTTTTAACTCTTCTTAAAAAAGATAGTAACCATCAAGAGGCATGGGTTTAAACACAAAAGCAGTTAGAACCAAGGTCTCTAATTTAGAAATGCCCTTGATCATGTTCATTTTGGTACTTTATATTCTTTCTAAAAGTACTTACGACATGGAATAAGTAGACAAAACCCTAGCTGGAATGTGTCTAAGATCTCTATAATAGTAAGCAAAATTAGAGCCATGTGCACGAAAAATAAGTATTTTTTTCTCCCAGTGGAGGTTTACAGATATAAATACAAGCAAAGGAGATTGTAGGTATGTGTTGTGGTGGTGGAATAGAAGGTCCAGGAGTATCAGCATGTCCATATATTCTACTGTTCATTATTACTATGGGGGAAACCTTGATAAAGGTAATACTTAGCTGTTACATAGTGCTTTTCTACGGTGGATCTCAAAGTGCTTTACAGAGGAGGTCAGTATCTTTACTCCATGTGGGGAAACTGAGCACAGGAAGGTGAAGTGACTTGCCCAAACTCACCCAGCAGGACAGTGATAGTAGCAGAGCTGGTGTTCAGCATTTCAGTCTAGTGACTAAATATGAATAAAGTGAATAAATGTATAAAAGTTCAGCCAAACATTTGCTCAATGACTATTCTTCCTACGTTTTTTATATTTACATTGAGTGACTTTTCTGAGGGAGGAAGAGAAGTTGGAGAAGCCATTGAGAGGGAAACTATGGACTGTGCAACTTATAAGTGGAAAAACTTAACATGAAACAAAAAAATCCCACAAATGTAGAAGGCCAAAGACAGTGGGGTACAAAGAAAGATGCTAATGATCCATTTAAGGGTTATGGGAGAAATAACATAGAGAGTTTCTTCTGACAAAGGAAAAGAGACAGAGGCAGATAGGTAAGAAGGCAGATATACTGGAACAGAAGCAGTAACATTAGGATGATGAAAACTGTACAGGTTGGTTCACCAGGCCAGAAGTAAACCAGCCTTTGTAAATAGGCTAGATGGTTCATGTTCAATGACCTATCTATACCTGTTCCATAACAAAATATACTCTGTACATTCCAATCAGGCCCTTGACTCCTTTAGATCTTTTCAGGAAGGAAGGGTGTAGCTTTGTAAAGTCAGAAGGTGGGTCTCAAGGCTTGCTGGGGATAAGAGGGTTGGCTGCTAAGGGGCAAACTTAGAGAGGGAGGGAGATTTGTCAGTTTTGTAGCTGTGCAAATAATGGTAGTTCATGATAACTGAATTTGTATACACATGAGCTATGCTTTGCAAATACACGGAAGCTGGAACCCAAGACTCTGCTCAAGTGGGTATGAGGTTCAGAGTGGAATATTCCACACAGCTCTAAGCAATCTTTCTTTACACTTTGGAATTGTAGACTATGGATTCAGACTATCCTGCACTCAAGGCCATTATCACAATCCTCTTTGTTTCCAAAGTGCTGTTCATCTCTGACTTTTTATATTTTGTTCCCACCCTGAGAAATGCAATGCAGGAATGGGAAAATATCAAAGAAGTTGAGAACTGGTGCTAGTTCTGGGGAAGATGAAAGTAGGAGCACTTTGTGGACTACTAATTTATGTATTATTCACAAATTGAGGCTTCTATTGACACACTACAGGCAGGCCGAAGAGAAATGAAAGTCAAAAATAAAATAAAAATCCATTTGTTGCTTTAGGCATATTTTAATTTGTTGCTCAGCTCTGCTTATGTCAGCAGCTAAACTTTTAGAAGTTCTCTGAGGTATTGTGACTAATTACAAATAAACAAAATTATCAAAGACACAATGTTTGCATTGGTAATATTCCTAAAGCAATAGCTGCCAATTTCTTTTTTAATATATATTTTATATATTACAATATATAAATAGTTACAAATACAACAAATATACCAAAATACTAGATTCAATATAATACACCAAGTAAATAAAGATGGTTAGAATAAAGGGAGTCAAGGGGAAGCAACATATTTATCCTCAGAGTCTACATTAATCATAGATCTCTAAAAAGTCAGCTCAAATTGCTATGTATATTTTGGGCATTTCCTTTCTGCAGAATGCCAGTCATTTGTTAGCTGCAAGGTCAGGCATATCACTGGCCCAGGCATACATATTTGGTGAAGATCAACTTTTCAATTTTTTCACAATTAATTTTTTAGCGACCAAAGCTGACATTGGAATCACACCACTTTGTTACCAGGTAATCTGTAGGTATCAGAAATATATCCAAGAATGAAATTTAAGGGAGAGGGCTCCAACTTAGCATCCAATATCAAATTGATCCTTTGACCTACCGCATACCAGAAATTCTTGACACAGGGGCACTCCCAAAACATATGCACTAACGTATCAAGAGAGTTACATTTCCTACATCAGTCAGCATTCATGAGGCCCATTATCATTAGCCTATGTGGAGACCACTATATATATAAAAAAAGTTTTTCGGTGAATAAGCCATAGTCTCAGGTCTACAGTTGCTTTTATTTTTGTTAACATTAGATGCAATTGTATTCCATTGGGTAACAGATAGTTGTGTATCCAAATCTCTCTTCCAACCAACTCTCCAATTATCAGTCTTTGGCAGAGTTTTTTGGGTCAGAAAACTGTAAAAGGATACCGCTGGTCAAGTAAATCCAGTAAGTTTCCTCCAAAGTCATAAAAATTCTGGAGTTCCCAGTGCATCCAGTCCAAACACATTCATTAATAAATGCTTTAATTGGAGATGTTTCCATGCTCAGAGGCAGGGCAAGCCAAATTGTTGCTGAAAATCTACAAATACTTTCAATTTTTCATTGCCTATTAGCTGTGAAACAATCTTAATTCCTGTCTCCATCAATCCACCCCAGTCAAGGTTTTGCCACTGATTTTAAAAATAGGATTGCTCTATGGGATTGCTTCTTTATGGAAGAAAGCATGGAAGACGAACTTTCTAGCCAAGTATGACTAAAGCTTGCTTCACAGCTGTTATTGTGGAAACTCTGGAGTCTTCAAATCCATAATAATTCAATTCTACAGTGTCTGAAATAGGGAGAGGATATACCAATTCTCATGCAATCATAGAATCATAGAAGACTGAACACTTTTTGCAGCCAAATCTAACAGCCACAAAGATACCTGGCTTAACAAAAAAGGAGATATCATAATTTTCAAAGTTGGAAAAGCCAAACCCTCCCAGAGAAAGAGGGAGCTGTTCAGAATCAGTCTAGGTTTCTTACCTGCATCCTAAAGGAACATTCTGAAAATATTATTGAATTTCTTAAAATAATTTTGAGGAATAGACTAGGGAGACCCCTCAGAACATAGGAAATTCTCGGAAGGACATTCATTTTCAGTATATTAATTTTACCCCACAAACTGAGGGGTTAAGGAGTTCCATCTCCCCAGATTGTTAGGTACTTGGGTAATTGTTGGCTCTCTCTATTTTAGGAATGTCCTGAATATTCTATATTTGTATAATCAGTATTCCTATACATTTTATGTAAAACGATTGCCATTGACAGTTCTGATTTAAAAAAAGACCTTTGTGGGCATAGTTGTTAATGCCTAAGATTTCTGATTTACTCCAATTAATTTTATATCCTGAGAGGTGTCCAGACTTTTAAACAGTTGGGTTAGAAGGTTAGGAATGGTAACTTTGGGCTTAGATACAAATATAAGAGCATCATCTGCATAGAACATAATGTTGGACTCTGTTATCCCCCACCCTGATATCATAAATATATTGATTTGGTCAGATAGCAATGGCTACAACTTCTAGATCTAAATCAAACAGAAGAGGAGAAAGGGGACAGCCCTGCCTCGTTCCTCTGTGTAACAGAAATGGGGCAGAAATAATACCTTTGGTCACTACCAAATCCAAATTTTGCTAACACATGAAAAAGATAGTCACAGGCTATGTGATTAAAGGCCTTTTTTGGCATCGAAATAAACAAGAGCTAAGGGTTCCTTAGTATCTCCTGAAGCAGCAATCATATCATTCAGATGACACAAATTATCTGAGCCTTGTCTATTATGAAGGAAGCCTACCTGATTTATGTGTATAATGTGTGAGAGAAGTTCATCCAATTGCATAGCAAGAGCTTTGACTGGAATCTTAGCATCACAATTTATTGAAGAAATTGGCCTGTGATTTCTACGTAGTCCAAGGTCTTTCCCAGGTTTAGAAATATTTGAAATTACAACATCTCTTAGAGTAGGCAAGAGAGTTTGCTCATTCTTGGCCTCATTGAACATGTTCAATAATCTGAGTGTTAAAGTTACACAGAACTTTTTGTAAAATTAAGTTGAGAACCCAGCAACACCAGGAATCTTTGCAACTTTCATTTCTTTTACAGCTGGCATTAGTTCCATTATTTCTAAAAGAGCAGCTAAAAGTTGCTTCTGATAATTAGAGATCTGTGGAAGAGACAATACACTAGAAAAGTCATGTAGGGTATCTTTGCTGATTCTCTTTTCAGGTAAATATAGGTTTGAATAAAACTGTTGAAATTCTTCATTAAATATCTGTGTTTTATATAATGTATTGCTACTATCGTGAATAACAGCCATCTTATTTCTGTTAGCCTTTTGCTTAAATCTATATGCCAATAGGTTTCTAGCTTCCTTGCCAGATTCCCAGCAATTTTGCTTCAAACAGAAGAAAGCAAACTCAGCCTTTTGGGACAGAAATTTGTTGATTTCGTATTTTAGATGAATGAGAGTTCTGAGTTCCTCTAGGAAAGGGGCAGATGCAGTCTACATCCAAGGCCTTAATTTCCTTTGAAAGTACATCAATTCTATATTCTCTTCATTTCTTTTTAAAGGAGGCATAAGAGATGATATGGTCTCTGATGAAAGCTTTAAAGGCTTCCCAAAGTGTGACAGCTGATGAAGCAGTGGGGCATTTGTATTAAAAAAATTCTAACTCCTGCTGGATAGAGTTATCAAATGATGTATCAAACAGAAGAGATGTGTTTAAACTCCACATTTTAGTTGGGGGGTACATAACATGGGGACCTAAAAGACATATATAGATAAGCATGGTCAGATATAGTAATAGTACCAGTGACACAATCAGTGACAGAATTGGTCAAGTTTTGTGAAAGTAGGAAATAGTCCAATCTTAAATGTGTTGAATGAGCTGCAGGAAACAAAACAAAACAAAAAACACCCCAAACCTATAGGCTCTGGCTGTAGGAATACCCAATCTCCACACATTTTGTCATCCTAAGTCAGCTATGTATGTTTTTTTTATACGGAAATGGAGAAGATTTATCAAGGATTAGATCTAGAATTTTGTTAAAATCAACAGCTATAAAAAGGATATGGTGGCCCCATGGCATTTATACTCATAAAACATTTATGAAAAAAAAATTGGGATCATCCAAGTTTGGCCTGTAAGTTTGCAAAAGATGATTATAAAACTGCCAATTTCAATCTTAAGGACAATAAATCCACCCTCATTGTCAGATCCTGTGATCAAAATATTAACATTCAACTTTTTATGTATTAGTATAACAACACCCCTCACTTTAGAATTAAAGCAACTAGAAACTGAGAGGCCTACCCAATCTCTCTTCAGTTTATAAGCTTCAAGTTCTGTCAGATGCATCTCCTGGAGCATGGCAATGTGAACGTTCTCTTTTTTCAGTACTGAATTACTTTTTTTCTTTCAATGGGGTTATTAAATTCTTTTATATTCCAGGAGATGCTTTAAATTATTGGAGCCATCATTGTTAAAATATACTGGATAAAATATAAAGTCGTTTTGCAAATAAATGAGAAATTGCAGATGTTCCTAAGTAGCATACAACTCTTTCATATCTTAGCAACTAAAACTATATAATCTAGGCAGAGGGTGTCACTTCCCAGAACATATTCTATAGGCATGGGAAGGAAATTCCCAGCATGGAAGGGTGATGAAAGAGAGGCAGAAAGAGGAATTAAATAAGCAAATAAATGAAATAAAAAAAGATATGGGAGAGAGAAATACACATAAGTATTATACAATCCAAAAGAAGAATTTGTTTAAACTGTCCAAAAATACACACTTGACAACCAGACGAGGTGGTTGGATCAGGTGAAATTTTAAGATTCTCACAACCCCTGGAGCCCCAAACATTAAAATTATAGTAACTGTCTGCTAGCAACAGAACCTTAACACATTTGTCAATAAGAAAGCACCATCTAATAAAGTTACTACAAAAAATATAATTACTGATCAAATTATTGATTTTACATTGATCCTCTTTTTGGACAAGTTAAGGCAACAGGAAGTAAATTGATGCTAACCTTTCAACACTTCAGCCTCAATGAGAGAGAAAAAAAGGAAAAGAAAAGAAACTAACATATCAATATCTAGAGTGCAAATCAACCTCTTTAGAGGGGCCATATCAGATCTCAGAGAGCCATATATTAATTCCTTACAGTCAGAACATTCCTAGATGTCTCTTCTTGTGAGGGAGGAGTGTGCAGAATTTGAGGCAATTTTTCTGCCTCCTAAGAGGAACTGAATGATACTGTCCCCTCACCATTCTTAATATGGAGCATTGCCAAATAAAATATTTCTAGTTTATCTTCCTGGCCAACTGGTTTGCTTGGTTAAAAGCTGCACTCATTGCAACCACACACAGGAATAATCTCGAAAGAGCTGTATTTTAATTGCTGTTTCTCCCCATACCAGCTCCTTTTTCCCCCTCTGGATTTCTGCAGTATAACTCCCATAGTGGTAAACTTCAGGAACTGTACAATCAATAGTCTAGGCTAATTTCCTGGAGCTGGCTAAGAAGCAAGAGCTCATTGTGCCCATTCTATGCCAAAACCAGAAGATCCAACAACTTAGTTAGCAGTTTAAGGACAAATTCAGAGGGTTTACCTTTCTCTAGTCCTTTAGGAAAAAAACACAATCCTCATGTTACATCATTGTGAGTGGATTTCTAGATCAATTAGCTTGGTCTTAACAGTCTTGATATCATTACAGTTCTTCATAACCTGCAATTTGTTCTCTTTGAAATAATATTCCACATCAGAAATTCTGTGTTGTGCTTCACCCATCTGGATTGAGCTTGTAGCACACTCTGAATCTCAGTTGTGGTGGTCTGTAGGGTTGAAACTGTAAATTTAATTTCACCAGTATCTATGGTTGCCTGCAGTAGTACCACCCAATTGTGCTGCCTCAGGCTTGGGCATGCTTCTGTTTGTAGAAATGGGGAGGCAGGTCTCTTCAGTTGTTTTTTTTTCCCCTGTGTTTTTGGATTCAGAGATGAAGACGCAGAACTAAAGGGCATCTTGAGGGCTTCCATAGTTGGAAGCAATATTTCTCTGGGTTGGATGGTGAGTTTTAGGGGACGATATTTGGCGATTCCCCATTGGCTACTTTAGAGCTCAAGAAACTTGCATCCACCTCAGTCACAGTGCCCTCTGGTGTCCAAGCTTTCAATTTCTGAGTTTTAATTTGTTTACGTAGGACTATATTCTTGGGTATTTCCATTTCATTTCTTCACTGATAACACTGGGACAAACATTTATTTCTGGTTAGTTTCAAAAGTACTGTCACGGGGCTGGTCTGCCACTCCAGTAGTGATGGCACAATGTGTGGCTACAGTGCAGTTCAGAGTTTGGGCTTAGGGCACAGAAATTCATTTCTCAGCTAGCAGGGATTGTGAGTTGCAGATTGGGGGGGCGGGGGAGTGCACCCACTCAAACAAAGGGATGAAGAGCCTCTTTGTTACTCTTTAGCATCCCCTCTGGTCAGCTCAGGAGCAGAGGGGGATCTAGCTTTTTTTTCAGTTAAGAAATGTTTTGGCCAGAGAGAGGAGGAAAATAGCAGAGATCTTCACAGCTCTGAGGAGTGTTTAGCTGGAGGAGTTCCCTCCCCCTCACCATGGAAAAACTCCTGATATCTGATACACTCCTTCTCTAAATTCTCTGCATGACTCATAAGTTGCCATCCCTTCTGCCTCCCTTTGCACTTGCAGCAGATTTCCTCTTTATTTTTGTTTTTCAGTTGTGTGATAATATCTGAGCAAGACAGTATACATGCTGCTGATGCCCCAAGTGCTCTGGGGCTCAGTCTTACAGTTATCATAATTAGTGCTAATGCTGTTCTCCTTTCCCAGATATCTTAACATTTTCTCCCTTCCTGCTAATTCAGCAAAAATATGTTCTTTAAAAGTCCACATTTCATTTGTATTTGTAATAGTTCTATAAGTTTTGCTAGCTTTTGGGTTTTCCATCCAGCTCTACAGTAAAGAAGTGATTTCTTCTTGTGCTACTCTACTAAAAATAATATTTATTTCTCTCACGCCCATTCATTAAGTATTAGTGCTACCAGAGCAGTAAAAACATATGTGCATATGTTACATCTTCTGGTAACATCAATGTGTTGCTCTTACAGAATTAATTTTGAAAGTTCAGGTGGATTTCTCTATCTGGGAGAAAACAAAGCTGTTTGATATCAGCAACACCAGCATGAGGAGGTGCCTCTGTACCCTTTTCTTTCTTTTGCCTGCTATGTGCTGAGCCCGGCCTTGATCCCAGAGTTATGTGACTTTGCAGTCTGCTCAACATTGGAGGACAAGTGAACACAATCCATGGAATAATGGTACAGATATAAGCTCAGTAATCAACAGAACAACATGAATTTATTATTGGAAAAGGAAGGCCTAGTGGATAGAGCTTTAGCCTGGAACTTGAGAACCCAGTTCTGTTATGATGTTAGGCCCAGAATGTTAAAAGATATTTAGGCATTTCTTTGCTCAGTGTTACAATGCCTAACTGACTTAGGACCCTAAGTCTTATCTTAAAAAGTTAGTTTGGAAGTTAGGACCCTATGGGTATGTCTACACTGCACACCCCACCCCCTGCCCTCCTGAGATATTGAGTTTCAGAGCCCAGGTCAATTGACTTGGGCTCAAGGGGCTCAAGTTGCAGGGCTAAAAATAGCAGTGCAGACTTTCAGCCCAAGCCCGAATGTTGATGCTGCAATTTTCAGTCCCGCAGTCCAAGCTCCATGAGCCTGAGTCAGATGACCCGGGCCAGCCGCAACTGTGCCAGAAATCTTTGATTGCCACGTAGACTTACATTAAGACTCATCGAAAGTCTATGGGACTTCAGCCCCTAAATCACTAAGATGTTGCAACACATACATAACTTGGTCTCTCTTTGCCTCAGTTCCCCATTTCTAAAACGGAAATAAATGGTATTTCCCTACCTCACAGGAGTCTGGTGAGGGTAAATACATTACAAATTGTGAGGTGCTCAGGTATTTATCTGGACGCAGCTCCTCTCCTGCAGCTGCTGTTAAAATATCTTGTTGAAAAAAGAATAGCAAACAAGCTGTAGCTATAAAAAAGGCATGCAACTTTTCACCCACACATAACTGAAAAATGACTCATTGGAAAATCTTCAAACTTGTTTTCAATATTGATCCTCAATGACAATTAGTGCATGAGACTATCTTTACCAAGTTGGAGTTGAACATTTTCTTGGGGTTAAGTCCAATTTCAGACTTTCAGAAGTCACCAGTCTCAGTGGGTTAAAGCTTGGGGAATTTACAAATTATATTGGCACAGCTGACTAAACACGTACATTCTGTGACACCAAAAATTACAGAGAATTTACCAGAGCCATTGGGGCAGCCAGTAGGATTTGTAAATCTTGTGAGAAAAAAAGTTGTATCTCAAAGAGCTTGAAAACCTTAAAAGTTTCCTGAAACCTGAGTGAAGTTCCCTCTAGAGGTTACAGTCTCTTCCAAGTGTCTCAAGGGGAGAAAAACTTCTGCTTGCAGGTTACAGCATGAACCAAAATAGGGATGAAGTGATCTATCAATCTAATCCTCTCTCTCTCTCTCTGTATGTGTGTATATATATATGTATATATATATATATGTATATGTATATATATATATACATATACATATATATATATATATATGTATATATATATATATATATATAAATACACACAAACACACACACATACAGGAAGACTCTGTATGCATGTGTGTGACTATGTCCATACCAACCTATATATATCTGTACAGAGGTCTTGGGCTTTCACCACAACTTGGAGTAGACAGAGCTGGCTGAAAAACATTCACAAACATTTTCATTGAAATCTATTTTTTTTTTCAAAAATGTCAACCATTCTGCAAACTGGTCAAGAAACCGTGCAAGCTTTTTGCAAAGAAAAAAATATTGTTGATGTTTTGAAAATTTAAATTTTGTCAGCCAGCTCTGCATTCTGAAGAGGTTCTTCTCCCCTCCTTCTGGCTCCCTGATAATGTGGTCCTGCAGCAAAGACTTCCCTGGGTGTCTCTAACTGTGAAAACTCCCGTAAGGAGCCTCCCCCAGCAGGAAAAGACTCGAGGAACAGTTTATGTAGAATGCATTCATGCTGCTGTCTTTTCTATTGCTGTCTTTGGGGAGCAGGGCAAGTCCTTGTTACTGACCCCTTTCCCTTCCCAGACACAGATCCCGAAACCCATGAAGGAACTGAGGTACAGCAAAATCAGGGTATCCGACTGACCATCTTCTGTATGGGATGAGAAAGATCCATATGCAAGGTTCTCTGAATGCTAGAATTGATGAGGAAAGGATAAGGTTTAAAAAAACATAAAAGGAATTAAGCATATTAATCAACTACACATTAGCGGGAAAAAGAGACCATTTGGGTGGGTACAGAATTAATAATAAAGAGCAGATTCACACTGGCAGACTAAACGAGAAGATTTTAAACTGGGTGAATGGGAAACTGTATTGCAAAAAAATGATAGTAACTATGCTAGACTAAGTAATAACTGCTAAGTTAAGACATTATTGATAAATAAAAAAAACCTACAGAGAATACATATTTTTTTCTAATAGATTCCATAATGCCCACTGCTAGCAACATTATGAAGAACAATGTGGGAAGACTAGAGAAGCTCAGAATTCTCCTCCCCCCCAGAAAATTTTGACTTTTTGGCAAAAGTTTATAAACCAAAAATTTTCACCTGAAAACTTTCAGATGAAACCCAAAATTTTTGACTCAAATGCCACTGCACAGCTTCATGGGAGTTGTAACTCATGTGCTTCCCTTCTCTATCAGCCAGGATCCCAGGCTGGAATATATCTACCATGATGTACCTTTGTCTCCTCTTGCTGAGCCTGCGTATGAAGAACAGGAATCCCTGTGGTGCATTTTGAGCGATGCACTCTGGCTGGGGACCCTGAAGGCACAGAGTAGAATGTGGGCATGAGGGAACCAAACTACAAGTCGTATGAGGAACCACAGTAGGTCTTCAAAATTTAATATTTTCAGTTTTCTGCATGAAAAATCTTTCATGTTTGTATGGGATTCAATTTTTTGGACAAGAAGTCACACTTTACCTCAGAAAGTAGTATATTTTGCAAAAAAACAAAAAAAAGCAAAACAAAACAAAAAAAACCATTTTCTTGAAAACCCAGTTTTCCATCAAAAAAGATTTGCAGCGGAAAATTTTCAAATAGCCCTATGCACGACCAACTCCCAAATAATTGAAAAGCCATTTTTCATTGGTCTTGCTTTCTAGAATTGCAGGATTAAATGATTAACTAAAAATGTATGTGATTTTCTTCAATGTAGCAATATTTTGTTGTTTCTTTATTGTATTTGTCTGTGCATACTGTATTATTTTGCTACTCGTGGTATTCTCTGATCCCTCTGGGCCTGATTCTGATACCCTGTTCATACTGCATAATACTTATTTCATAAGGACACTCAGTCAACTTCAGTGAATCTACTTGAGAAGTAAGATACTACTCAACATAAGGAAGAGTATCAGCACCCGGCTCCCCTTTTAATTTTTTTAAAAGGCCCAGACCATAATCCAAACCCAACTTCACATTTAAATTTCAAGAGCTCCTCCTTATTTCTGTGCCAAAATCCTGGCTCCAAACACCCCAGAGTTTTGAAAGGAGCGATTAAAATCCAGGGCAGGCTGAAGCATCACTGCAGAGCTTCAGTTTTAAATTGGTTTAGTCCCACTGATGTCAAATGGTGTAAAATGGAATTAATGTAGTAGTGTATAAGGCCTTAAATCCAGAGCTGAATTTTACAGTTTCAGCCTACTTCTAAAAGAAACAAAGCAAAAAGAAGAAAGACTTGGGCATATGTTAAAATCCAAAAGGTCCTGCAGTTCCTCTTTCACAATAATATTGTAGCTCTGCAGTGACATGGCACAATTCTCATTGAGACACATTTTCATTCTACAGTCTTGAAAAACATTATTGAATTGATTTTTCTCAAGCTTGTTCTCAGCCCAACACTGATATTTTTTTTCTTTTTTGTAACCTAACAATCCCCAAATATTCAGCCATTATAAAGTTATGCAGTTGTAAAACAAAACCAATTTATTAAATTGTTCTGATCTTTCTTTTGCGCAACACTGCTTAGAAATGGTTTTGTTTGAAAAGTTCAAAGTTGTCATATGCATGGGATGTGTCTTCAGCCAAGTCTGGAAAAAATGGTTTAGAAATACCAAAGTTTCAATTGGTTGAAAATTGCATATTGCACATACACTGTATATGTTTTCCACTGATATTTCAGGGCTAGATCGTGCCTAACAACACAGCTCTGAAGAAAGGGTGCTAGATAAATAGCTTAAACCGAGGACACATTGTGCTTCATGGACAGCCTTTGGAGGCACAATTTCCCCCTCTACTTCCCCTGCTCAAGAGTGGTAGTCATTTCTTCTTGTCCTATAACAAAAGCAAATTATGACACTCCATATACCAGCTGTAGTTGGTGGGGGTGGAGCCAATGCTCCACTCCATGTGCCCATATTCCACACTCAGATGCTCCAGGGGGTATAGTAGGCCAGCAGCAACCGCTTACTTCAGTTCAACTGCATCCAAAGTCTGGATAGCTTGCACATAGAAGTAAGGAAAATTCTTACTCTCCCTGACATCCGTATGTGTGAATATGTAGTCCAAGTCCCATTATGGCCCTTAAGCCTTAGAACATTGATATTTTGCTGGTGGCCAGACAAGTGTATGGTTTAGAGCATACAATTTGTTCAAAGGCTCCAAAGGTTTAATAATATATCAAGATCCAGGGATCAAAATATATCCATTCAAGAACATGCAAACATCTGAAGCTCTGTGCATTGAAATGAGTGCAGCTGTGATCCCAAACGTGAAAACATTCAAACACTCAGTGAGTTTATTTGAATCTCCCTTCAATGTTCAAAATATAAAGGCACACAAGTACACTCTGCATTCATTTCAGAGGTAGATCTCCCATCCCTGAATATAATGCTCCATCATGATCTGAACAGAATGACAGCTCCAAGTTGGCAAAGGGCTAGATTGCACCATTAAGTCACAGCCCTGTGAGGGGATAGTGCATTCCCGGGGCAGTGCCAGAGGCCTTCCTTTGGGATACAGACCTCTAGGACTGAGAGGGAGTTCATTTTCCTTCAGTCCTTGGTTTCTCTTGTAAGAATGTCAGCCATACTGACAACTCATACTGGTGTAGTGGTGGTGGCTTTATCATCATCAACTAGGAACCGCACTGACTGCAAACACATTTCTTCAACTCATTTACATAAAACAACCACCATGAGTGGATAAAAAGACTATAAAGCATACATGCTGGGTATAAAATAGAACAGTATATAAAAATGGAACAACATTTTCTAAAAGACTATTTTTGAAATATAGTTCTGGTTATTCATAGTTCACAATACAATGTACAAATATGGTGTCCTTGGAATCAGCCAGTTGAACATTGATGGATTATAGTTTTCACCTCCTGACAAGAATTGTGTGGAAACAGAGCACAATTGCTTTGTTCAATGAGACATCCCAGGCAAAACAGAGTCCTACTTCTTATAGATTAATGTCTTTGATTTACCTTCATTGTCCCTTAGGGTAAAGTTGGGATTCAAAGAAAGGCCTTCATCAAGAGAATAATGGAATCTTGGCCCATTTGCAGAGTTATCTTTGTCAGTGGCTCTGATAGTCTGAATGACCTGAAATATAAATTAAATAGTAAATGTATTGAAATTTCAACTTGACCCAAATATTACCTGACCTCAGCACAATCTTTAAGCTTAGTTTATTTTAATTTTCTACTTGGCTGCAGCCAAATTCACCCATGAAACTACTGGCCCACTAGCTTGATTTCTCTCAAATGAAATATTTTAGGACCCATACTATGGAGCAAGCTAAAAACATCCATACTTCACAATATTTTAATATGAGTCAGGACCTTGCTACAAATATTTTCCTTATCATCAATAGTGCATACTGGGGACTTCCAGAATTACAGTCTTCCATAAACAACTGTTTTCTGAGAGACAAGACAACGATTAGACAAATGTCTCCAATATATAGCATCCTCTGTGTGTTGTCCCTACTAATGAAATGCAAAAGCAGTTGACATTTTTTCCACTCTAACAATGCTTAGGGGAAACAATTGTTAAATCACAGTGACAGACACTCAACACCAGCACTGTGTTTAAATCTCCTTTTAGGACTCAGTACCAAATTGTAAGAGAGCAGAAGATGAAGAGCAGCAGCCATAATCGGTTTTAGTTTGGCTTACCCCAGAGTAACAGTAGATGAAATATATTGAGACAGACACCATGATTAGGAGAGCCAGGTTTGAAAGATAAGATTCCTATAACCCAAATCCCTACTGATTTTTCAAATTGAATTCAACCCAAAACTTTCACCTTTCACTTTAATTTTCTCGGTGGGACTGGAAATTCGAGTGCCAAAAAAGACTGTTCTTAAAGTATTTCTGGATAAGACTGAATAAACTGCTGCACACAAATGACAGAAATCCAGGGAGGGAAATACATTTTCTCATGAGATTTCCTGCTCAGTTTTGTAGACTGATAAGTATCCAAATGTTTATAGACTCATCCACACGGAACTTCTTTAAGGGCTGTTAGGGGTGCTGCTGTATTAAAAGCTGAAGTACACAGGCTTGTCTCAATATCCACTTATACAGGAGTGGCAAAGCAAAAGAAAGAAATGATATTTTTAAAGCTAATATAATACATCAATTAATTTATAATCAGTGGAGTCTGAATCTGAAGCAGATAAGAAGGCAAACAATATTTTCTGATAATTATATTTTATTGGGAGCAGGAGGGAAGATTTGATTTTTTTAAAAGTAGCCACAATAAATTATTTGCGAGATTGTAAGCAATCAATGCAATTATTTACCAGATTGTAAGCAATCAAATTACATCTCAGATCATCTATAATCTTGAAGTCTGCAGCTAAGCAGCCTCATTCTACAGCACCCCCTGTTAAAACTTTGGTAAGCAGCTAATTGCTCTACATTACATTTTGAAAAGGTGGTAAACCCCAAGAGGCATATGTGTAATTGAAATGGCCTTGCAAAATGAAAGAAGGATAGACATGCCTCACCTCATCAGCCTAAATTCAGATATTTCATTTTTAATGTTTAGAGATACTTGGGGAGGGAATATTTTCAATTTCAAGTACGTCAGTTTTTTGGGACTACTGAATTTCTTTTGACAGTTTTTTCTTTTTTTCTTTAATAGCTAGTTAAAATGTAGATCAAAGGCCTGAGAAAATGAAAGTGTGTTTCATTAAGTAATAGTTCCAAAAACTTGGTTGTTTATTAGCAAAAACACTTTATTTTGTCATACATTATACACTTTTCTTTGACAAGCTATTTTTTTGCTAATGGGTTAATCTTCGGGCTCAATCCTGCTTTACTCATATAAGTAGCTCTATCTGACTACACTCAGTATGGAAGACTGGACCAAATTTTTCCCTCCGATGCATGTGCCTTCCATTGAAATGCATCCCTGAGTAAGTAGCCTTTGGTTTCAATTTGAAGGCCTCATCCTAAAAGAGCAGGTAAAGCTATGGAAAGCCAGCATTTCTGGTTAGGCGAAATAAAATCAGTGTTCTTGCTTTTATTTGACATTGAGGATTTCTAGAGATACAGAGAGGTGGAAGATTAAGAACTTTTGAGCCACCACTCCACTATTAGAAATAAATGATCTTTAACAATACTGAAATACATGCATTTTTTTTCTAGTTTTTCATGACGGAACATACCATGGAGTCACTGTGGTTGACACAAGGAAAATCTTACTATCCAAATGTGTAAAAATGTACCTATGTCATTTATCTAACATCTCAGGCCAATGATTTTACAGGATGCCACAGTTTTTCAATACTCTATTTCAAGGTTTCTGTGCCACAGAAGAATTGGTAGAGTGTCTTTACTAGCACTTTAAATCTCAAGAAAATACCCTAACTATATTCTCCCATTTTTGCATGTGAAAGTCCATGTTTACTCTACTTAAGCCATATAACTGAGAGAGTCTATAGTCAATTGAAAACAGGCAATGTGGAAACAACACTTTTTCCATGTACAAAGTGTGTACATTGGGGTTGGTTGAATTTTTTTGTTCAAATTGTTTTTCAACAGAAGATTGGGTTTTTGACAAAATTAATTTGCTTCATGAAACATGTCTGCATTTCACAGAAAATATTAAGTTTTCAGTGCCAAAGAGAGGGGAATAATCACTTCCCTCGATCTGCTGGCAATGCTCCTACTAATACAGCCCAATATGCTATTGGCCTTCTTAGCAACAAGGGCACACTGCTGACTCAGTTCCAGCTTCTCGTCCACTGTAATCCCCAGGTTCTTTTCTGCAGAACTGTTGCTTAGCCAGTCGGTCCCCAGCCTTTAGCGGTGCATAGGATTTTTCCTTCCTAAGTTCAGGATTCTGCACTTCTCCTTGTTGAACCTCATCAGATTTCTTTGGCCCAATTCTCCAATTTATCTAGGTCACTCTGGACCCTATCCCTACCCTCCAGCGTATCTACTTCTCCCCCCAGCTTAGTGTCATCTGCAAACTTGCTAAGGGTGCAATTTATCCCATCATCCAAATCATTAATAAAGATGTTGAACAAAACCACCCTCAGGACTGTCCCTTGGGGTACTCCGTTTGATACCAGCTGCCAACTAGACATCGAGCCGTTGATCACTACCTATTGAGCCTGACAAGCTAGCCAGCTTTCTATCCACCTTATAGTCCATTCATCCAAACCATACTTTAACTTGCTGGCAAGAATACTGTTGGAGACCGTATCAAAAGCTTTGCTAAAGTCAAGATATATCACATCCACCACTTTCCCCATATCCACAGAGCCAATTATCTCATCATAGAAGGCAATCAGGTTGGTCAGGCATGACTTGCCCTTGGTGAATCTACGTTGACTGTTCCTGATCCCCTTCCTCTCCTCCAAGTTCTTCAAAATGGATTCCTTGTGGACCTCCTCCATGATTTTGCCGGGGACTGAAGTGAGGCTGACCCTGACCCTAACCTTAGCTATTGAAATTGGAATGCTTCATTAAATTGGATCGATATTTTTTTGCAGAAGAAAATTGGGCGGGATGGAGGTGGGGAAGAGGGAAAGGTGCAACAATGTCAAAATGTCCTATTTCAACATTTGGGAATGAAATATTTTTGCTTCATTTTTGTATTGTATTATATTGTAGGATATTATATATTGTATAATACAAAATAAAAAATATCCTCAAAATCTACATGAAACATTGAAAAAAATTCCTTCATGGTGAATTTTGAAATAATTGCTTCCCTTTCCTATTTGTAATGAAGCCAAAATATTTTGGAAAATGGAATTTCTGTCCTCCTCTAGTGAGGAGTGAGGTATAAATATATGGGTGGAGGGATATCTCATGTATATGAGGCTTGTTCTTCCTGCCAGACATTTAATCAGCTTCTCAAACTTAATCACACAGTTCAGATGAAAGTTTTGCTATCATTTATCAGGTCTGGATAATATCCATAATTGGAGTCTGAATAGTTCCAGAATACAAGAACCTTGAACTCTGATCTCATTATATGCCATTTTCCCCCCATTAATAAATAACAAGCTTTGAATTTGAATCTTATAATTTGTTTAATAAGGAATACATCATAAAAGAGGATTTTATTTTACAGATGTATTGAAACATGTATGAGTAAAAGTCTTTCTGTCCGATGGTCAAATTCTGTCCTGGCATAAGCTGGCACAACTCTAATTCACTTCAAGGGGAATTGCACTCTCTTATGATGGATTTGAATTTGGTTCTGTGTCTCAAGCTATATTTATTGTGCATCAGTCAACAGTTCCTGTGGGATACAGAATGTATCACCTAAGCAAGGTGAATGCCAGACTAGGAAAGTCATGAGCAGAATGTTCAAATGGTCTTCTCCTCACAAGTGTTTTTGAGTGGGAGATCCTTTTGTGGATTCATTGAAATAATTCCTTTCCAACATTAGGTTTTATTGAATTAAAAACAAAATCAATTGTGCTCTTGGGAAGGGAGGGAGAAACAGAAGGAAAGACTGTGGAAATCAGTGTTGCTGTTAGTTTCCCCACCTCAAACTTATCCCCAAACCCCTACCTAAAAACGCTCACTAAAAAAATCCCACAGGTTTATGGAATTAAAAACAAAATAAATCCAATATGTTAAATCTGCTTTATTCTGCTTAACTGGACACTGGAGGATTATCACTTTGTAAGGAAAACCTTAGGCAGTTTAGGGCTGCTGTAGGGCTACCTGCACTCTCATCCTAGCTGCTGAGGCAGGAGGAATGGCTGGGCCAAAAAGGTATGGCCAGGGGAATCCCTGACTGCTAGTACAGTCTCTTAGGACCCTGGGCAACTAGCATAAAATAAAGCAGCTCTTAGGATGTCATTGTGTCCCACTGCCCCTTGAATTGTAGAATTCATCTGCAGCTAAGAATCTGCCCAACTATGTTATTGACTTTTTAAGTAGAACTGGTTAGAAACTCTCTGGTGGAACAGCTTTGGAGAATGCAGATTTCTCAACATTGAATAATTTGGAGGAGAAGGTTTGATTTCAAGAAAGGTCAAACAGAACCCAGCCAGGGTTCTGATGGAATCCTCCCAGCCAGATAGGTTTCCACCAGACACTTACCTGGTTTCCTGCCAGCTCGCCCACCCAACTCTTCCAAAGTTGGCCAGGCAGGCTTTAGGGAAGACAGGAGCCTGAAAGTGCTGGCTTCAAACTCTAAGGTTCTCAGCTCTGCCGAGGCTCTCAGGGCTTCCAGGATCTTGGATCCCCATCAGCCCACCAGGCAGAATTTCATTTCAAAATTATTGATTTCCCTAAATGATTTTTTTAAAATTCTGTTTTGTGGAGAAAATTGATTTTGGGAGAGGTGAGAATTTATTTTTGTGGGAGGTACTAATTTTGTGGGAGGCAAATCTATTCATTCTGCTATGAGAAGAAAGAAGTGATTGTGTGAGGGGGTGAGTACATGGTGCACAGGGGAGAAGAAAACTTTGGATGAGGCCTAGGTGTATTGTCATGGGGTGTTTTTCTTAGAAAAGCCAGTCACAACTTATTTTCCCTTCCTAGGCATAGACCGGAGATTTTGCTTCATCTGTAGTGTACTCAAGGGGAAGGGAGTTACACAGAGGGAAAAGATGAGAGACAGAGATGTAGAAATTAGCGATAAGCATGGTAATTGTATGTAAATGTTAATGTGGAAATCATGCAAATTTAATGTAAATTAGTAATTGTTCTTTTTGATGGATCAATGTAGGAAAGTGTGGGTTTGATCAACCATTGTGTATTGATGTCAATCTTGATTCTTTAGTTCTTCCCTTAATTTAATTTTTCCTCTGCTATTTCACATGTAGCATCAAGCAGTGGTTCTGAGATTTAAATCTGTCTCAGAAGATATCTCTAGGGCAAAGTGCTTCAATCATTTCTTTAAAATGCTCATTTTGTGCTACATTGAAGGCAGTGTCAGCATAAAAGAAGGTTATAAGTTATCAAGTTCAAGTCTTTGCTTTTCAGTTGCTTTTCTGGCATAATTATTCACCAACTGAATATACAGATTATTCTTTGTCATTTCCTGAAAGTTGAAGAAAACCAAAGAGTTTTCCCGAATTAAGTTGATATTGAAAAGATGCTGAAAGACTGTGAACAAGGGTTTTAATTATCGCAACTTTCAAACAGAAGATAACAACATAGACCAGTGCTACTCAAAGTGGTGGTCCGCGGACCGGCACTGGTCCGCGAGCCATCGGCTGCCGGTCTGCAGGCACATTGGAAAAAAAAATTTGCTGGTCCCCCACATCAGATAGCTTGAGAAGCACTGACATACACAATGCCTCACTTCCAGGATCATTAAAACAGTAGATGTTCTGCTTTTCCACTTCAAAAGACAAAGTATCATTCAGTGTCACATTTGATCTTAAAGAATCTTTACATTTTTATTTAGAATTACCTATTTTCATTACTTCAGTTCACTGAGGATTTTTTAACTTTTTTCAACTTCAGACATATTTAATTAGTGACTAATGAACAATGTTTATAATCACTAAATATTTATCAACCATTTGCAGTATTGATCAGCAGCTTTCACATGTACTGCAACTAGAATGAGAAACAACCCCTTAGTCAATTCAATATTGTGAAGCCTGAAAAACTAATAATCATGTTATCAAGTGCCCTGACTCCTTCAAAGAGTTTCCAGATTCTAGCAAACCAAGCAGTTCTAACAGTTCACAGTGCTATCAAGGACTCTATCAGTTGTTCTGTCCCACTTCTATATATATATATATATATATATATATATATATATATATATATATATATATATATATTGTGACAAAGCTCTGTCCTTCCCGTGATGGGTCCCGTGTTTCCCGGTGGATTTCACTAGCCTCAGAGACTCACCGTGACCCTGCATGTAACCCTTCTTTCTCTAGAGACAAGGGTCATAGACTACTGAGCCATTTTCATCATAAGCCAGCGAGGGAGGTGAGGAGAAGTTATCCTTCCTTGCACAGTCTCTGTTGTCTCCCAGTCTCAGCGATTAATCAGGGGGCAAAGGTGGGGGGGGGAGCCCGGGCCCACCCTCTACTCCAGGCTCCAACCCAGGGACTCTAATAGTATCAGCTATGGTAGCTGACCTTTCAGAAACATGACATGTACAATTCCCTACTTCCCCCACAGCAGCCCTCACTTCCTCAAGCTCCACTTCACCCTTACCCTCAGGGCCTCCTTCCTTGTGCCTGATATGGTGTGTACTACTCAGTCTCTCCAACCGCCCAACTTCTTCCCACAGCTCCTGACATGCACACCCACCTGACTAACTGCGAGGCTTTTAACTAGTTTCAGTCAGCCCCTGATTGGCTTCAGGTGTCCCAATCAACATAGCCTTCTCCCTGCCTTCTGGAAAGTTCTTAATTGGCCCCAGGTGTCTTAATTGATCTGGAGCAGCTGCCATTTCACTTATCCTGGTAGGACAGATTTGTTTAGCCTGGAGCGAATCTCTCTCTCTCCCTCCCACTGCTCTCCCATAGCTTTCTAGCGTGGAGGGAGGTGGGAAGCTGCTACTCCTGCTGCTGCTAGGCCCTAAGCTCTCCCTGCTGCTCCAGCTGCTCCCCTGGCTGGGACAGACACCCCCCATTCTCTGCTACTTGGCTGCTGGACCCCCCACTCTTGGGTGCTCCTATTGCTGCAACTGCAGCCCCGGGGGGGGGGGAGGCTGCTAGCCCACTCCCCAGAGAGGAGGAGTGAGGGACCCCAGCCACTGCTGTTGTGGATACCACCACCACCACCACCACCACCTGAGAGGGGTCCTTTCTGCCTGCCTGGACCACCACCTGGAGTTCCTGGAGCTGCTGTTGCTGCTGTGGAGTCTGCTACCTGGAGCTACTGAAGCCCAAGGAGGAGAAGAAGAGGACCATCTACCAGTGGGGGAGCACCTAGAGACTTTGCAGACCACCGTGGAGGGGGCCCTAAGACTGAGTAATTTTTCAAACTGTGCTCTTGTGGTGGGGGTTTTGACTGTGTTTGTAGGGACACCGGGGGTGTGGCATGGAGCTGCCCCCTGATCCATCTGTGTGTCCCCCCAACCCCCACCACTATTACTACCACCGCTGCCCCCTCCACCACCCCCACTGGCTGTATACCATCTGCCTCAGCTCCTGCCTCTGGACTCAGCTGCTTGCTTGGCTTGCCACGCCCTATTTCCACCCTTTGGGCCAGAAGCAGCAGCAAGCTAAAAAAGACTTGTGCAAGTGCACATGGGCACATGTGCCCCCCCCGGACTGCTTACCCCCCAGCTTTGCCCTTTACTACCTGCCCCGTTTGCCACTTGCTTTGCTTCCTCTTTTGCTCCAGCCCCCCTTACTAGCTTCAGTTTGTTTGCCTGCCCCGCCCATTTCCTTCTGCAGCCTTTGTTTGTTTGCCCCGCCCCAGCCTCTGAAGCTAGCCCCTTGGTTTCCCTGTTCTACCCCCACACCGCTTAGCCCCTCGCTCCATGTGCCCATGCCCCCTCCCATGCGCTTGTGCAACTCCCCATTTCAGTTGCAACCCTCTTCACTGCACCTTCAATGTTGTTGAATCCAGCCCCCCATAGTGCACCAAGAGGAGCCGGAATTTCCACCTTGTGTCGGTGACTGACCCCTAACCCCTGATTGCCCCCCGTCCAGCCCACCCCTTTTGGCGCCCTCCTCCCCTGCCTGCAGCCTAGCGGGGAGGAGTGGTCGACCTGCTTCCCCTCTCCCCTCTTCCTTTTGATGTCCTCCCTTTCCTCCTTGCTCATGATGGCGGGGGATGAGACGGGTGAGACCTCTCCAGTAGCCCGAGCTCCCCCTCCCCCGCCTGCCCCTCTGTCACCCCCCCAAGCTTCTACCTCCGCTGCCAAACCATCTGCCATCGCCCCCGTTGGAGCACCAGCAGCGACGGGCACCGGGGTGACCTCCACTGCTGCCACGTCTATCACCCCCTCAGATTTGCGGGGAGTCCTCCCAGCCGGCGGGAAGGGCCAGGGGAAGAAGAAGGGGAAGGGCCCCGCTAAAAAGACCAGGCCCTCCATGGCAGGGGCTGTCCCCGATGCCCCGGCCCCATCTCCAGCTGGGGTGCCCCTCCCCGCTGTTCCCTCCACCAGCTCTGCAGGTGTCCCTCCCCCGGCCCCTAGAGCATACGCCCAGGTGGTGGCAGCCCCCCCGCCTGCCGCTACATCATTTCTCCAGCCCACCGCCTCCGCTACCATCTATAGCGGCCGGGGCCCCTTTCCCACCATGACCAGGAAGCACGGCGTCCGTTGCCTCCTGGTGCCCGCCTCACCCCACGTGGAGACCTATGTGCGGGCGTTGGCGAGGGTGGTGGGGCCCACGGCCATTGTGGCGGCCTCCAAAATGTATGGCAAGGTCGTCTTCTTCTTAGCATCGGAGGCCGCCGCCCAGGAGGCGGTGGAGAAGGGCCTGGCGGTGGGGGCGTGTTCGTCCCTTTAGAGCCGCTAGAGGACCTGGGCGTCCGCCTGGTTCTGACGTCCATCCCTCCCTTTCTCCCCAATGCCGCCCTGTTACCCGCCCTTTCTACCTTGGGGAAACCCATCTCTGTCATCAGCCCTCTCCCGTTGGGCTGCAAAGACCCCGCCCTCCGTCACGTCCTCTCCTTCCGCCGGCAAGTGCAGCTTCAACTGCCGCCGGCGGCGCGCGACGGAGAGGCACTCGAGGGGTCCTTCCTAGTCCCCTACCAGGGGACCCATTACAGGGTGCATTATTCCACGGGGGAGGCCCGGTGCTACCTCTGCCGGGCGATGGGGCACGTCCGGAGAGACTGCCCCCTGGCCCGGGAAGGAGGGGCATCCAGGACACCCGAGCCCCGGCAGGACACCGGCCCCGTCATCGCCGACGCCCCTGGCTGCCCGGCCCCCGAAACTGCCCCTCCTCCTTCCCAGTCCACCATTGCTCCCGCTCGGGCCCAAGGGATACCTCCCCCACTATGCCCAAAGGAGCGGGAGAACCCCTCCCCCGCTGTTTGCAATCTGGCGGGGCCTGTGGAGGAGGGTGCGGCAGGGACACCACCAAGCATGGGAGAGGGCCCACCCCAAGGAGAATCTTCCCTCCCTTGTGCTGCCCCACCGTTACCCCCTCGAGTCCCTGAGCCATCGCCTCTGCCCCCTGACACAACCCCTAATAGCCAGCCCCTGGATGATGCCATGGAGGGCTGGGCCCTAGTCCAGGGGAAGCGGGGCAAGCGGAAGGCTCGAGCTCCGCTCCTTCCATCAGACGCGGAGGCCCCCCGGAAGACCAGGAAGGGGGGCACCGATGCCGAACCTTCCACTCTACCCACGGGTGTGTTCCATCCACCAGAGCCGGCTGGGGAAGACGTGGCAGCACTGGAAGGCAGTATCTCCCCTCCACGGGAGTCCCTCCCCTCCAAGACCCCCGAGGCACCATCTGAAACCCCAGTGTGCCCCGAAGTAATAGTCGCATCAGGTGCCGGCGGGGAGAATCCCGGGGTAGCGGAAAACAATTTCCCCTCTATATATGAGGAGATCGAGGCCCTGGGTCTGACCCCGGTCACCCAGGGGGAGGACGATCCTATGCCAGCGGGCCTCGATCTCGGTGACTTCTTTCCAGCCCCCCTTTCCCCATACTCCCTCCCCCTAACCGTTGCTTCTGCTCCCACCTCCGAGGAGCCCCTGGACTCCTCCATCAACCCGGCTGCAGAGGGCACCCCGCTGAGAGCCGCCGAGCCAGTTGAGGCGACGGCCAGTGCCACGTGGTTGGAACCTGAGCCACCAGGGGCATCCCTCGCTGGTGAGGAGCATTCGACCTCCTTTCCGAGAGAGGACCCTACAGAAGAAAGTCCACCTCCTGATGCCGTGGCTGCCAAATCCACCAGAGAGCTTGCGCCTGGCATCAGTGAGAGCCCTCTCTCGACCCAGACTCTCACCTCTACCCCTGCCCCTGCCCTTATCCCGCCCACCTCCCGAGATATCATTGCCACCCCTCGGACTGTCTCCCTCCCCTTTCCAACAGATGACTCCCAGGGAACGGCCTTTGTGTTTGCCCGTCCCGACCCACCAGGGGCTGCTATCCTCCCTCCGCCGCCCCCTATCGCCCCAGCATTAGGGTCAACCCATCAGGAGCCCCGACGGGGGTCCGCACCCTGTCTGCCTGTCTCGGTGGGCCACGGAGCTGTAGCAAGGGCCCTGTCGGGGAGTAACCAGACCGTAACCCCAGCCCCCCATGCGCTGCGAGAGGAGTTGCAGGAGTTCCTAGAAGACGTCCGTGGCTCCCGCAACAAAGTCCAGCTTGCCCTCCAGAGATGGGGGGACTTTAATCAAATCCTCCGGGTCGCAAGGGCCCTCATGGGGGAGGGTAAAAGGACCGGGAGGCAGGGCGCTGTGGCCTACCAGCAGGTCCGCCTCTTCCGTGACTCCTTACTCACCTACGGGGTGGGTCACGGACTGCTGCGCGGCCCGCCAGGAGCCACGAGCGTCCCTGCCGGCGAGGATCCCCCCAGCCCTCCTCATGGCACCCTTTACCATCGCAACATTGAAAACCCGTGCTGTAGGATGGGTCTCCGCAGGTCCCAGGTGCTCTCCTTCCTTCGGGAGGGGAGGTACTCTGTGGATTTCCTGCAGGAGACCCATACGGATCCGATCGCCGAAGACAGCTGGTGGCTGGATTGGGGGGACAGGGTCTACTTTAGCCACCTCACAGTTCCTACGGCTGGAGTGGCGATCCTGTTCTCCCCCGACCTACGGCCTGAGGCGCTGGGGGTCGCCGAGGCTGTGCCGGGTCGCCTGCTGCACCTCCGGGTCCGCATGGAGGGGCTCGTAGTCAACCTCGTCAACATCTATGCCCCAGCAGCGAGCCCGAAGCGGCTGCAATTCTATCAGCAGGCGTCCGCCTTCCTCGGCACCTTGGATCCTCAGGAGTGCCTGGTCCTGGGAGGGGACTTTAACATCACCCTTGAGGAGCGGGACCGCTCAGGGACTGAGCAGAGCCCGGCCGCCGTCGCCGTCCTCCAGGAGATAGACGAACACCACTCCCTGGTGGACGTCTGGCGCGACCACCACCCGGATGACACTATTAAGTTCACCTTTGTCCGGGTGGAGGCCCATCGGTCGCGCCACTCCCGGTTGGACCGCATTTATTTATCACGCTTTCATCTTTCACGAGCCCACTCCTCCAGCATCCGGCCGGCCCCTTTTTCTGACCATCATATAGCCACCGTGACAGCCTCCCTCTGCGCGGAGAGGCCGGGGCCGGCCTATTGGCATTTTAACAACAGCTTCCTGGAGGATGCAGGCTTCGTGGCATCCTTCCGGGAGTTCTGGCTGGCCTGGTGAGGGCAGCGGCGTGCCTTTCCCTCGGCGCGGCGGTGGTGGGACTTAGGGAAGATGCGCGCCCGGCTCTTCTGCCGTGACTACAACCGGGGCGCCAGCCGACGGAGGGATGCGGCGATAGAGCAGTTGGAACGGGAGGTCTTAGAGCTGGAGAGGCGTCTGGCCACCAGCCCCGAGGATCCACCCCTCTGTGGAGCGTGCCGGGAGAAGCGGGAGGAGCTCCGGACCCTCGAGGACCATCGGGCCCGGGCTGCCTTTGTTCGATCCCGCATCCGTCTCCTTCGGGAGATGGATTGCGGCTCCCGCTTCTTCTACGCCCTGGAGAAAAAGAGGGGGGCTAAGAAACATATCATCTGCCTACTAGCAGAAGATGGCACCCCCCTCACGGATGCGGTGGAGATGTGCGAGAGGGCGAGAGCCTTCTACGCAAGCCTTTTCTCCCAGGATCAATCCGATCCTAACGCTTCCAGAGTGCTTTGGGAGGAGCTCCCGACAGTCAGCGTGGGTGACCGAGACCGGCTAGAGCTGCCTCTCACTCTGGCCGAGTTCTCGGAAGCCCTCCGTCGCATGCTCACCAATAAATCTCCGGGCATGGACGGGCTGACCATGGAGTTCTACCGTGTGTTCTGGGATGTCCTCGGCCCAGACCTAGTCACCGTCTGGGCCGAGTCTTTGCAGAACGGGGTCTTCCCTCTTTCGTGCAGGCGAGCCGTGCTCACCTTATTGCCGAAGAAGGGGGACCTCCGCGATTTATGAAATTGGCGTCCCGTCTTGCTCTTCAGCACGGACTACAAAGTCATGGCAAAAGCAATCTCGCTGCGGCTAGGGTCCCTGCTGGCGGACGTGGTTCACCCAGACCAGACCTACACCGTCCCGGGCCGCACCATCTTCGACAACCTATATCTAGTCCAGGACCTTTTGGAACTCGGGTGTAGGGATGGTCTGTCGTTCGCCCTCCTGTCCTTAGATCAGGAGAAGGAGTTTGACAGGGTAGATCACGGGTATCTTCTGAGCACTCTGCAGGCGTTTGGCTTTGGACCCCAGTTTGTGGGTTTTCTCTGGGTGCTGTACGCCTCCCCAGAGTGTTTGGTTAGGCTCAACTGGACCCTGACCGAACCGGTCAGCTTCGGGCGAGGAGTACGGCAAGGGTGCTCCCTCTCGGGCCAGCTGTACGCTCTGGCGATCGAGCCCTTCCTCTGTCTCCTCCGAAAGAGGTTGACAGGGTTGGTGCTGCCGGAGCCAGAGCTGCGGCTGGTCCTGTCGGCGTACGCTGATGACGTGCTCCTCGTGGTCCAGGACCCGGGCGACTTGGTGCAGGTGGAGGCTTGGCAGGCCATCTATTCGGCAGCCTCCTCTGCGCGGGTCAACTGGGTCAAAAGCTCTGGCTTTTGGTGGTAGGGGACTGGCGGCAGGCGAGCTCCCTCCCACCTGCGCTTCAGGCCATCCGGTGGAGCACAGGTCCGCTGCTCTATTTCGGCGTTTAGCTTTCTGCCAAGCATCCCTCTCCACCGGAGAACAGGCAGAATTTAGAGGGTGGGGTGATAGAGCGGCTCCGGAAATGGACAGGACTACTCCAGTGCCTCTCCCTTCGAGGGAGAGTGCTGGTGCTTAATCAACTAGTCCTGTCCATGCTCTGGTACCGGCTCAAAGCCCTGGTCCCGGCCCCGGGTTTTCTGGCCCACCTCCGGACATCGATTCTGGAGTTCTTTTGGTCAGGACTGCACTGGGTCCCTGCAGAGGTTCTCCATCTACCTCTGGAGGAGGGAGGGTAGGGCCTAAAATGTCTCCTTACTCAGGTCCATGTCTTCCGCCTCCAGACCCTGCAGAGGCTCCTTTATGGTGCAGGTAGTCCGGCGTGGAGCATACTGGCGCACGCCTTCATGCGCCGTTTCTGAGGGCTCCGATACGACCGGCAGCTCCTTTATCTCCATCTGAGAGGTCTTCCGCGAGACCTCTCCGGGCTGCCGGTCTTCTACCAGGATCTCCTCCGGACCTGGAAACTCTTTTCAACGACCAGGTCCATGGCGGCCACCGAGGGGGCGGATCTCCTCGCGGAGCCCCTGCTACACAACCCCCAGCTCTGTGTGCAGGTGGCGAAGTCCCGCTCAGTGCACCAGAGGTTGGTCCTGGCAGAGGTCACAAGAGTCGGAGACCTCCTGGACTATGACCGGGGAGACTGGCTGGATCCCCTGACGCTCGCTCAGCGCATGGGGCTTTCCAGACCTTGTACTCCCCGACACATACTTCAGGAGGTGAAGGCCGCTTTGCTGCCCGCTGCTCGGGTTTATCTCGACCGGGTCCTGGCATGCCCCGCCCACCCCCTACCTCGGGCCCGCCGGATGTTTTAATTGGACCCCTGCCCCGTGGACCCAACTGATCCCTTCACCCCTTCACTGGAAGCCGGCTGCACAAGATGCAGCCCGTCTGCTTTCAAACCGCGCCAAGAAAACATCTCTACATGCTCGTGCTCCACACCCTTCATGCCCTCATCCTTGTGTCCCGCCCCGATACAAAATGGTGGGACCTCCTGCCATCTTTGGAGGGTGAGGAGCCCCGGTGGGCCAGCCTATATTCCACCTTAGTCTTGAGGCCTGCCGGGGATGTTAGTTGGCGGCTCCTTCACGGAGCTGTGAGCACGGGCATGTACTTGGCGCGGTTCACCTCAATCCCAGACACCTGCCCCTTTTGCGGCGTGAGGGATACCCTGGCACATATAAACTTGGATTGTGCCAGGCTGCAGCCCCTATTCCGGCTCCTCACCAATATTTTATTACATTTTTGGTTGCACTTCTCCTCTCACCTTCTTATTTATGCACTCCCTATCCGTGGCCCCACAAAGTCATGGGATCTCCTGGTCAACTTCCTCCTGGTCCTAGCTAAAATGGCCATCTATAAAACCAGAGTGAGGAGGTTGGCTGATGGAGTCTCCTGTGACTGTGGGGCCTATTTCCGATCCTCGATCTGTTCACGCATCCAGGCAGAGTTCCTCTGGGTGGCATCCTCAGACTCCCTTGACTCCTTTGAGGAGCAGTGGGCGCTGTCCGGGGTTCTCTGCTCGGTGTCCCCGTCCGGTTCCCTTCGTTTGACCCTGTGGACCACACTCCTGTCCCTGTTATTTCATTAGTTGTCCCCCAGAATTTTTTGGGTTTCTAGGTCCTGTGGATTCCCCTTTTAGGCTGGGGGGGATCCTTTAGTGGTGGACGGGCTTTGCCCACCCATTTCTCAGATCCCAATAAGACTACTTTTCTATACCATCTGGCCTTGCCCCGTCACAATATGTATATATATTCATGTAAATACTTCAGATGAACTTAAATCCAAAAGAGTCCAACAACAACAGCTAATTAAAACAGAAATAAAATATTCACAAAACGCTGGGACAGTGTGGGAGGAGGGTTGGACCCAAAACCCAAGTGTTTTTCACAAACCTGCAAATTAGCTCATCAGGAAGGCTGCAGTGTAGTTGTAGCCTAGTCAGTCCCAGGATATTAAAGACACAAGGTGGGTGAGGTAATATCTTTAATTGAATTAACTTCTGATGGTGAGAGAGACAATCTTTTGAACCACACAGCTCTCTTTTCAGGTCTGGGAAAGGTACTCTGAGCATCACAGCTAAATGCAAGATGGAGCAAATTGATTAACCTAAGTAGTTAGCACATATTCTAAGGAACCATTCAAGGTAGATGCTAACTATGTACGCTAAACAATCTGCTCCAACTTGCACTTAACTGTGATGCTCAGTACCTTTCCCAGAGTTGAAGGAAACGTATCTGTGGCTCAAAATCTTGTCCTTTTCACCAACAGATGTTGGTCCAATAAAAGATATTACCTCACACGCCTTATCTCTCATCAGGAAGTGACATTTGAAAAGCAAGTTTTAATCATACATTCATACATTGCTGTTATACATCTGATTTCTTACATAAATTATGTTTTTCGTTAGATGGAACTTTTAAACTGAAGTACTTCATATTTTCAAAGATGAAACTGTATGAAACCCAAGAAATGCTGAGCAATATTTTGCTATTGTAATTATTAGTACAGAACCTCAACTCAGGATTTGTTTACACTACCGCTTAAGTCGATGTAAATTTTTCGCTCAGGGATTTGAAAAAAATACCCCTTTGAGTATGTTGACATATGTTACATTGACTTGAAGTGCTGTCTACATTGCATTATGTTGGGGGGAGACACTTTCCCACCAACATAGCTTCTGCCTCTCAACATAGCACATCTTCGCTGATGTAGTGCAGTGGTGAAGACAAGCTCTTAGTGTTTACATTTTAGCCCTCTGCTTTCAGAAACAGGATTCTTCTGGTTATAGTCCTTCCTACCTCTAGGATTCAATCAAGTTTTAATTTCCCAAACCAAGTTATTTTACTAAAGAGGGGATAGCCCCTTACAACTGGAATGCCTTCTGTGAACTAGTCCATAAGGCCACTATCCTCTTTTCTTGCTAATCCCTACTCTAATTCCATTTTTGATGTGACCCCTAAAGTAAATTTTCCATTGTGTTGACTATTTATGGAGTTCCAGGAAAATGTTAAGCCCCAAGTCTGTATTAAAATAAAGAAAAATATTTTTCTCTGTTAAATTGTTCTTTTAATAGCTAATTTGATTTTTACTCACAACAGTGTAAAGTGAAGCAATCTTATGGAGTTGCTTGACAATTTATTTGCCCTGTGATTAGCTGAAGTGAATGCCTGTTTTTTGTGAATTGTAAAATTGGGTGTTTGAATCTATTTTTTTTATAATCAAGTAATAGAATACAATTCCAGCTTTTATGTTTCCTAACACAAAAAGTGTTGCATCCAAGATGGGGGAATTCTTCATTAGATTTTGTCTTAACAGATAAAGAGGAACTGATTACAGAACTAAAAATTAATGGTAACAAGAATAAGTGATCATGATTTGATCACATTTATAATGTGCAAGCATAATAAAGTCCAGACCTGTAATCTATATACTTGGTGCTTTAATTGGGCTAGTTTCACAAAGCTATAAACAATTATGAACCAAATCACCTGGGAGGAAGTATTTAATCAGAAGACTATGAATGATAATTGACAGTCTTTTAAGAACACTTTACAAGATGCCCCAAAATTGAAGGCAGCTCTTATATATATATAAATGGAAGTTGATAATAATGACAATAAATCAGAAGTAAGGAAGTGCAGAAAATTGATAAGGGAAGGAAAGAGACACCAGGGGAAATCTATGTCCAACAGATTTAAGGAAAATAAAAAGGAGTTTAAGTATACTAGGATCAAAAAGAACCTTAACAATGGTATTGGTCTGTTACTAGATGGAAATCATAGAATTATCATCAATAATAATGCAGAGAAGGCAGAAGTATTCAATAAATATTGTGGTTCCATATCTGGGGAATAAACAGATTATATAGTTTCATCAGATGGTGATGATAACACTCTTTCCATTCCACTAGTATTTTAGGAGGATGTTAAACAGAAGCTACTTAAGTTAGACATTTTGAAATTAGCAGATCCAGATAAATTGCATCTAAGAGTTAGCATCTGAAGGGCTAACTGCACTATTAATGTTGAAGTCTTGAGGGACTGGGGAAGTTCCTGAAGAATGGAAGAAAGCTAATGTTCCAATTTATAAAAAGTGTAAAGGAGGTGATCCAGGTAACTATAGGTCTGTCAGCATGACGACAGTCCCAGGCAAGATAATGTAGCAGCTGATATGGGGCTCAAATGATAAAAAATTATAGGAGTCTAATATAATTAATGCAAATCAACAAGGATTTATGGAAAACAGATCCTGTCAAACAAATTTATTTTTTTTAATGAGATTACATGCTTGGTTGATAAAGGTAATAGTGTTGATGAATATACTTAGACTTCTAGAAGGTGTTTGAGTTGGTACCGAATAACACTTTCATTAAAAAAATTAGAATGACATAAAATTAACATGCCACACATTAAAAGGATTAAAAACTGGCTAACTAATAGCCTCAAAATGTAACTGAAAGGTGGAATTGTCATCAAGCAGGTGTGTTTCCAGTGAGGTCCCTCAGGGATCAGATCTTGGTTCTACATTTAACATTTTTATCAGTGACCTGGAATAAAATATAAAATCATCACTGATAAAGTGGGCAGATGACACAAAAATGGGGGAGTGTAAATAATGAAGAAAACAGGTCACTGATTCAGAGCAATTGGGGTCGCTTGGTAAACTGGGCACAAGCAACAGGAGTTTTAATGCAGCTAACTGTAAATGTATTAATCTAGGGAAAAGATACAGAATTGGGATTTTATGTCAAGCTGGGAATACCTTAAACCAAATACATGTGGAGTCTAAGGATTTAAGAATTGAGGTTGCTTGATGCAATAAGTTCCTTAATGGGACATCCTATTGGTCATTTTCACCAATTGTGGCCAAGTCAGAATAAATAAAAGCAATAAAATGTCTTTTAAATTATTCTGAACCATCATATCTATCTGAACCATCACATCTTTTATCATAAGTAATGGTTAACTTATAATGGTACCCTCATTTTTCCTCCCCTCTTTCTTAATATTTGTCAAACTCGGTTGTTGTATCTTGTCTTCAATTTCATGGTAAGCTCTTTGAGGAAGGGTCCATAACTTCTTATATGTTTCTTGCACAGTACAGTAACTCGATTCTCACTGGAGCCTTGGTGCAATTCCACAATACAAATAAATAACAATAAAAAGTGTGCAATATAGTTTTCCTAGTTTAAAAATAAAACATTAATAACAAGCACACTTTCATATTAAACTACTGTGTTATAAAGTCCTTCCCAGAGGTACTACTTCTGGATGTTAGATTGTAGTGTAGCAGGGGTCATGGCATCATTCACATCAGGGAACAATAGCTCCAGAGAGAAATATAATCCCAGTACACATCAGCAACAGATGTCAGTGTGGTCAGACATATCTGATCATTTAATAAATAGCTTGCTCATAAATGCCCATATACAGAAGTTCCTTTTTAGAGTTTAAATCTTTGTCAATGGGACTAATTTGCTGACTTAAAAACATAGCAAACAAAGAAAACTCATAAACATTTCAGAGTTTTCCTTGTCCTGTTATAACTCATTAAAAATATATCTTGTTTTTAATTTACATCATTTAAAAATAAAAGCATTGCATTAGATAATATCTAGAAGTCGGAAAAGAAAGTCACATTATTTAGGAGAATTTCACAAATTTTTGTCACCATTTAGTTTTGTTCAATTCTTCAGTCCCTGAAGTTGTACTTTATTTGAATCATAGGTCAGAAGGGACCATTATGATCATCTAGTCTGATCTCCTGCACAACGCAGGACACAGAATCTCACCCATCCATTCCTGTAACAAACCTCTAACCTATGTCTGAGCTACTGAAGTCCTCAAATCGTGGTTTAAAGATTTGGTGTGGATATTTCTTACATTGTAGATATGAATATCTTTCCCCTTCCTCAATGCACACATGAGTTTTCATGTTTTTGATGTGAAAGCCATTATTGCTCAAAAAATGGACCCATTAATAAAAATGTGAGTACCCTTGTATTTTGAGTGTTTTTCATTTTGTTACAGATAACACTTTATCTCTAATAGCTGCTCAATATCTGTCTCAGATTGTATTGTAATCTGTGGTAAGAGCAATACTTTATTAAACACATAAAATCAGATTTCTCCACTAAGCATAAATTAGCACAGATTGAGATAAAATGCATCCCCAAATGAACAGAAAATGTGAAAAGCAATTACATCCTAACATCCATTTTAAGGCTGTCAAGCAAACTAGTGCAGATCCAGAAGGAAGTGGTCGCGAACAGTGCAGAATACTGAAAGAGAGTGAAAAATGTGGAAATATGGTAAAGCCCAGGGCACAGATGGAGCCTACCAGCAATGGAAGTAGCAGTAGAGCAGTACTCCGTTATTCAGCCTCAGTTTTAAAAGAAAAAAATGCCAGCCTCCTTTGCATTATGAACATCTGATGCCATTTCACAGGGAAACAAATGTAGGGTTCAGCCTGTTTGTAATCCTCACACAAACTGCTCTTTAGGACAACAAAATGTTCAAAGAAGCACTATGGCAGCTTTGTTGTATCTACCATTGTACAGAGCACCATGAAGGAATCTTGCACCGAGCGTCAACTGGGGTGGAGATACATTGAATTTGTTTTGTAGCATTGTTGATGCTGATGGTGATGGATGATGATGATGACATCTATAAACAAGATCATGGGTTTCCAATATATATTCATTTAACAGATGCGATTATGATTTTGACTATCTTGACTGAACATAGACATCCGATTTTTAACATTAACATCACAAAAAATATTTTAAAAAAATCCCCAAAACACATTTCCCTCCATCTATCACATTTAAAAGTCTGATCAAATACAAAGTATACAAAATATAAATGGCATTCATATTTTTTGCCTATAAAATATGATGCTCAAGTATTCATTGAATCAAAATAATTTTCACGCGACATTACCAGAAATAAATCTGTTCTTTTGCCATACATTAGAGGAAAGAGAACCGTGAGACCAACGGGTTACCTGACCGGGCTTTGCATTCTCACAGACAACTACATCATATTCTCTGGCAAGCTCTGGAGGGTTGTCGTTGACATCCAGGATTCGAATATCAACTGGAACATGGCTTAGCAGGCCAGGGTTGTCTGTAATACAAACAAAAATGGATTCAGTCATTTGACAGTTTTAATACACACTCTAAAGCCTTAGTCTAAACAAAAATTCTTAAAATCATGGTTTGTTGGCAGCTCCAGCTACTACAATAGAACTTTCAGTAAAGATACTTTATAAAGATCCTATTAGCTGAGTCTCATTAACATTTAAAAAAATGAAAAATGAATAGACAGGCATAGCATGAATACTAAATCGCTATTTTGTCATATCAAGAAAATTACAAGTTACTCAGGAACTGAAGTGGGAGAAAATTTTCAGAGTTTAATAGATGGTGTCACACTGTATGCCAAGAAATGATCAATTGGCTTCACAATTAACCTGTAAGTGTCACTCCAGTGTTGAACAAAATCTAAAATTAAATATAGTACTTTTGTTTTCCTGTGTCCCTCAAAGATTTCAGGGTATGGAAATAAAATACTGAAGTGATAAGAGAAGGAAAAAAACTGTTTAAACCATTTTGTTAAACTGGGCTCCAGATTCCATGCAAGATATTACACAGCTGCAAATTATATAAATATAATAAAGTCAGCCTTGATGCTGTTTCATTGAAGTCAATGGGAGTTTTTCAATTGACTTTAAAGGTGCAGGATCAATCACATAAACAATAACAAAATAATGAACAATAAAGGCTTAAGTTGTTTAGGTTTAAAAAAAACAGAGTTTATTCTATGAGATTAGGTCTGTCTCTGATTTCCAAAAAAATCAAAATAAAAAGTACAATAAACAGACTTGTTTCAATTAACAGTTTTACATGATGAAATGGGAAGGAAATGCATGTTTTCTTGATCTGTATGCATATTCTCTCATTTTCATTATCTTACACTGGCTTTTTATATTTCATTGTATAAATTTTATGTGAAAAACCTTTTATAATTAGCATTCTTCATTATAATACCTCAGCTCCTGTAGCAATATCTCTTTCAAAAAAAAATTCAATATGCATCACTGAACAGAAGAAAAAAAATCTTTCCTAACTGGTTAAAAACATAGACCCTTTGCTGAAAATTGTGGTCTTCATTTTTATGTCCTCCACTGGAACCTAACTACCAGTAAAAGACACCTGGGTCCAATATTCAGGCACTTCATAGATGTAAATTGCTTGTAACTGCCACGGAGAACTGTGTTTTTTATAATGTGTGTGTGTGTGTGATATCTTTGCCTTAATTAGCCAATATCACATACCTCTATCAAAAAGGTTATTGGTGTGATGGCTCAGACTCATTATAACTTTGCTGACTGCTGCTCAGAATTCTTCCATCTTATTGATTAGATGAGACAGCTTTCTAGTCCAAAAAAATTCTCTCTAAGGCTATTTCTAGATTTGAGCGGGGAGGTGTGATTCCTAGCTCATGTAAACATACCCATGTGTAGCGAGGTAGCACTATTTTTAGGGAGCTAGCTCGCAAAGCTAGCAGTGGTCCATGAAAATCACACTTCTCAACTCAAATGTAGAGGTAACCTGTATCACCAAATAACTTCCTGGTGAGATAATATATCAGAATGCTGGCATTCTAGTGTACTTTAACAAGGTGAGATAGTCGGCCAGTCTTTTCGAGTTATAGATGGGCTTTGGGACAAAGGTTCTGGTTGACAGGTCCCCTTAAGAGACTCCACTCTCTCGCATGCACACACAAATGCATACAAAAATGTGTTTCAAATTATACTCCACTTCCCCCCTATTCAACAGTTCTTAATGAGTTAACATGAGAAACAGGAGGAAGTTAAAATAATTATAAGAAATCAAGTATCAGGGGGTAGCCATGTTAGTCTGTATCCACAAAAACAATAAGGAGTCCAGTGGCACCTTAAAGACTAACAAATTTATTTGGGAATAAGCTTTTGTGGTTTTTGGGTTAGTGTTTCTGTGGTGTGGTGTGTAGTTGCTGGTGAGTATTTGCTTCATGTTGTGTGGCTGTCTGTAAGCGAGGACTGGCCTGATTCCCAAGGTCTGTGAGAGTGAGGGATCGTTTTCCAGGATAGTTTGTAGATCGTTGATAATCTGCTGGGTTTTAGCTGGGGGCTGTACGTGATGGCCAGTGGTGTTCTGTTATTTTCCTTGTTGGGTCTGTCCTATAGTAGGTGATTTCTAGGTACCCATCTCGCTCTGTCAATCTGTTTCCTCACTTCCCCAGGTGGGTACTGTAGTTTTAAGAATGCTTGATAAAGATCTCGTAGGTGTTTGTCTCTGTCTGAGGGATTGGAGCAAATTCGGTTGTATCTTAGGGCTTGGCTGTAGACAATGGATCATGTGATGTGTCACTCTCACAGACCTTGGGAGGCAGGCCACTCCTTGCTTACAGACAACCCCCCCAACCTGAAGCAAATATTCACCAGCAACTACACACCACAGGAACCAATCCCTGTAGCAAATCTGATTGCCTACTCTGTCCCCATATCTACTCTAGCAACACCATCAGAGGACCCAACCACATCAGCCACACCATCAGTGCCTCATTCACCTGCATGTCTACTAATGTTATATATGCCATCATGTGCCAGCAATGCCCCTCTGCTATGTACATTGGCCAAACTGGACAATCCCTATGTACAAGGATAAATGGACACAAATCGGACATCAGGAATGGTAACAAACAAAAGGCAGTAGGAGAACACTTCAATCTTCCTGGACATTCCATAACAGATTTAAAAGTAGCTATACTTGAACTAAAAAACTTCAGAAACAGACTTGAAAGAGAAACTGCAGAACTAAAATTCATTTGCAAATGTAACACCATTAATTTGGGCTTGAATATGGACTGGGAGTGGCTGGCTCATTACCAAAGCAGCTTTGCCTCTCCCGGAATTGACACCTCCTTATCTATTATTGGGAGTGGACTACATCCACCCTGATCGAATTGGACCTGTCAACACTGGTTCTCCACTTGTGAGGTAACTCCCTTCTCTTCATGTGTCAGTATAATAATGCCTGCATCTGTATTTTCACTCCATGCATCTGAAGAAATGGTTTTTTATCAATGAAAGCTTATGCCCAAATAAGCTGTTAGTCTTTAAGATGCCACTGGACTCCTTAATGATAAGAAGTGTCACTCATAGGGATAGAAGACCTGATCAGGATAGCATAAGAACATCTACTCCTACCCCAAACTTCCCCTCCCCCCCAGTAGTAGAAATCAGATCAAATGAGCCTTTTCAGAAGTAAGATACAGGCTGGACACTTCTATTTTCTTGCTTCAACTTTTCTTGTGTGTTGATATTTTCAATTCAGCTTTATTAAAAAAACTGGTTACCTACCTGTATTGCAAATGTTGTTCTTCGAGATATCACTGCAAATGTGTATTTCGTTAAGGTGCATGCATACCCAGCACACCAGAGCTGGAGAGTTTTCTGCAGCAGTACCCACTGGAGATCACACATGAGCCTTGCACAACCTTGTGACACCTGAGACTATGTCAGGGTGGCGGCACCCCATCCCTCCCTCAGTTTCTTCACACAAGAACATGGCAAAATAAGAATCCGATGCAGAGGAGACAGGGGGGCAGGTTGTGGAATATACGAGGGCAATAACATCTAAAAGAACAACAGTTAAAATACAGATAACCATTTTTTCTTCAAGTGGTTGCACATGTGTATTCCACTCAGGTGATTCACATGAAGGACCATTAGGAGGTGGAGCTCAGAGTCTGCAATATGTAACTGCAATGTGGCCTTCTCAACATTTGCATCAGATCTCAAAGCAGTCATGATGGTGTAATGATGAGTGAAGGTATGCACCAAGAACCAAGTGGCAGCCCTACAAATGTCCAGTATTAGGACATCCTTTTGAAAAGCCACTGAAGTGGTTAGAGCTCTAACTAAATGAACCAATAGTGTACGTGGAGGACGGGTATCTGTTACTCCCATGAACCATGATGATACAGGAAGCAATCCATCTAGAAATTGTGTGGTAACTGCTTGACCTCTGAGTTTGTCAGCATAAGAAACAAATAGCCAATGGAACATCTTAAAAGGCTTAGTCCTATCAGGATGAAAGGTGCATGCCAAAGTACGTACATGTTCTTCATCCTTACGTGAGTGTGATTTTTTTGGGGGGAAGAATAAAATGCAAATGAAAGGCAGACACCACTCGTGGCAAGGCACCTCCTTCATCTCGGCAGACTTAGCATTTCCCCTTCTGGGGGTGGTGGGCCTTTGGCCTCTTGGTGGCTAGGATATAGACCTCTAATGAATTAAGAGTAGCTCAACAGTCATTAAAAGAATGTAAAGTCTCATTAGTGCTGTCTGAAAACAAACACAAACCATCAAACATAGTTTATTGCATGTCCGTTGCTATACCCAAAGTTCTGTAATCAGAAAATTTTTCTCATTGTTAGTACAGATGCTATCACCATAAAAGAAGCATCAGATGCAGCAAATGCAGATTGGAATGCCATCTTGGCCACTATGCAACTTTCTGGCAGGAAAGACTTCACTTCCTCCTGGTAGTTTCTCAGTAAACCTGGACATTGCATCCCAGTTTACACAGTCACATGTAGAAAAGGAGTACTTGTGGCACCTTAGAGACTAACAAATTTATTTGAGCATAAGCTTTCGTGAGCTACAGCTCACTTCATCGGATGCATTTGGTGAAAAATACAGAGGGGAGATTTATATACACACACAGAGAACATGAAACAATGGGTTTTATCATACACACTGTAAGGAGAGTGATCACTTAAGATGAGCCATCACCAGCAGCGGGGGGAGGGGGAAGGAGGAAAACCTTTCATGGTGACAAGCAAGGTAGGCTATTTCTAGCAGTTAACAAGAACATCTGAGGAACAGTGGGGGGTGGGGTGGGGGGGAGAAATAACATGGGGAAATAGTTTTACTTTGTGTAATGACTCATCCATTCCCAGTCTCTATTCAAGCCTAAGTTAATTGTATCCAGTTTGCAAATTAATTCCAATTCAGCAGTCTCTCGTTGGAGTCTGTTTTTGAAGTTTTTTTGTTGAAGGATAGCCACCCTCAGGTCTGTAATCAAGTGACCAGAGAGATTGAAGTGTTCTCCAACTGGTTTTTGAATGTTATAATTCTTGACATCTGATTTGTGTCCATTTATTCTTTTACGTAGAGACTGTCCAGTTTGACCAATGTACATGGCAGAGGGGCATTGCTGGCACATGATGGCATATATCACGTTGGTAGATGCGCAGGTGAACGAGCCTCTGATAGTGTGGCTATCACATGTAACTCACAGTGCTTGCTGATTTGCTATATGCATCTGGAGAAAGGAGGGGAAATAATTTTTTCTCCCAAATAAATCAAGTCTCTTGTGCCCTATTTCTTGTGGGTTGACTTAAATCTCCCCAAACATGATCTTTCTTTGGCAGGGATCACTACTAAAAATTCAGAGCAGAATGGGAAGAAAACCCCTCAAAGTCTTTCACAGGAATACGATAACGTTTGTCTGTGCACTTAGCTATAGGGGCTAAGGATACTGTCATATTCCATAAGGTCTTTGCTGGTATTAGAAGAGACTCATTGATCACAAGGGCTTATGCTGACAAAGTTATGGAGGACTCTGATCAGACTGCAAGGGGTCATCTAAATATTCAGTAGGCATTGCGGATCAAAAATTGATGGGACCACTAGTTGAACGGATTGATCTCTAGTCCATTGTGAAGAGGTCAATGTAGGTACTGAGACAGGTATGGCAGATGATACCACAAAAACCTCCCAAGATGTTAATGGTACATCATCGTGAATTGCTGTGAGAAAGACTTCATAGTCAGTGCAATGGTATAAGCTGGGATCAATAGCCAAGCTAAAAATCATTCTGGTACTGAGGATGTTGATGCCAAAGCAGAGTCCAAGACTGAAAATGAGACCTAAGACTTTCCCACCACTGACACAGCATGTCCTGGTGTCAAAGTGGGTACCAGAGAAGGCACCTAACCCACAATATACTTCTTAGCTGGTACTGATATCAGTACCAATAACAGTCTCTGCACCAGAGTTAAGGAGACAGAGCTGGTACTCTAGGAATGTCACAAATGCATGGACCTGTGCAGTACAGGATGGTCTGGAACAGAGAGGCAAAGCAAATTCTTTTGCTGCCTCAGAGACCTGTGGGGTTGTCAGTATGATGTCAGCACTGAAACAGCATGCACTGGTTCTGGACTCAACAGCCATCTTGTAGATAATGCACTGAGTCAACAGCACATTACTGATATCAGTCCTCCATGGTATTGGACTCAGTTAGCTATCCTAAAGATTGTACCAGAGTTGAGAGGATGGTACTGGTATCGTCTCACTGCAGTACCAGACTCAACATCCTTCCTATCGATGGTACCAGAGTCAATGGCATGGTACTGAACTCAATGGTTGTCCTGTGGATGGTACCAGAGTTGATGACATGGTACCCATATCCTGCTGCTGTAGTACCAGGAAGATGTATACATGGCCAAGCTCTAACATGGGTACCTGAAGAGCCCAATGATGTTTTGAGCTCTCTTTCAAGGAAGACAAGCTTATGTGCCCACTTTTGGGGAGGCCTTGAAGAAGATTGCCCCCTCTTCTCTGTGGAGAAGAGTGCAAGTCCAGGGGACTGTCAGACAACTTGCAGACTTCATGTGAATGGAAGGTGTGATGTCCCAGGGCTTGAAGGCAGGCCAGAAAGTCCCCAAGCAGCTGCCACATCCTGATCACCCAATAGGTAGTAAAGTGGGTGAGCTGAGAAGCTACTAGGGCTACAGCGCCAGCCAAGGGACCACCCATGGGAGCTCTGACTGGAGGATCACTCGGCTCCACCGATTAGCCCAACTATGATATTTAAGCCAAGAGGAGGAACAGGAAGTTTGTCAGAGCAACCCGGGATTTTCTGTTGTGGATGCATTGGATTGTGCTTGTTCCTGCCTCCTCCACTCAACCCTGTTCCTGACTCCTGCTCTGCTCCTGCCTCCTACTTCACTCCCACCTTCTCTCCTATTCCCAATGGGCTCCTACTCTATGCTTGATCCTTGCCTCTCTTCTGTCCTTATGCCTTCCCTCCAATCTTCAGTGACCAGTCCTGCTCTGATCCCAGCCCCCAACTTCTGACCCTGACTCCTACTTGACTCTTGGCTCTGGTATTTGGCATCTGATCTCAACTCTCACCCTGAGTTTTGATTACTGCTTCTGACTCTGGCTTGGCCCCTGGTTCTAGTAACTGGTAATTGATTCTGGTGCTGACCCTTGGCTTCATTCCCCAACCTGGATGCCTGTTCCACCCACTAGACCTGACTCCTGCTCTGACTACTATGCCAGACTGTGTACATGCTGGTTCATAACAGCAGGGCACTCATGTGAAGGCCCCAGGGGCTGAGGCAGGCCTCACCTGCTCCATAGGTGGTGTTTGAGGTGTGGGTTTCGGGAAAGCTGCATTCTTTTCTAAAAATGTGCTCCTCACTTCTCAATGTGCTCCTCACTGAGGATCAAAAAGGCAGCATGTATGAGGGTGACTATTCAGGATAGACACTTATATGATGGGAAGTGCTCAAAGCCTAGTGAACATTTCATGCCACCAGTGCATAGCACTAAAATATTTAAAAAAAAACAAGTAATACATAAAATAAAAAGCTAAACAACAGTTACCAACTGCTAACTATTTACAGATAAGGTAGAAGGCTAAACTGGCTAACGGTAGAAGATAATAACATGAGGTAAACTATACATTGATTTCTGACTCAGGCCACAGGTGATGAAAATGAATTGAGCTGGGTCAGGGCAGTGCTGCCTTTATGTAGGCTCAGGAGAGGCCACAAGGATGTGCAGGACATGTCCCACCCCAACGAGCACTGGCTCTGGCATACTAGGCGCACACACGTATCTGGTGAAATATATGTGTGCAATCACTCGAAGAAGTTGATATATCTACACCCCAAAAAGCCCCTCAGACTCTACTGTTATGGAGCAGGAGAAGGTCTGACCATCCTCCTTTTGTTCCCACAGAATCCACTGTGTCATTGTAAAATCTCTAGCTATATGTAATATTGACATACCACAAATAATGGAGACTGTGGAAGGAACATCCCCAGGAGCTAAAGACCATCCAAACTTCAGCACTTTCTGCTCCAAGTACAAGGTACAATTATTTGATTTTGCCTTTTTAACACAAATAAATGGCAACATGTATATTAAAGAAAAAATAGAAAAATCCACGCTACCAAATCCCAAATCAAAACAAAACAAATTCCTCCCAACAAAACAAGACACTCCATTGCATGCACATCTCCCTATAAGGAGAGAATGAGAGAACATGGGTCAGATGTTAGTCATATTGTTCAATGCATTAGTGGAAGGTACTCAGATATTATAGTCATGAGCATGGTATAAGAACCTATATTGAATAGAATAGATTATATAAATAGATTCATAGCAGCCCACTGTAAACTGAACCATCTCTTCACTACGGAATACTAAAGGCCAGTAGAAGGTGCAACTATGGATATTTTCTGTATCACATTAATGGAAGGATGAGGCATTGAAGTTGTCACCTGCACCAGAGAAGATAACTGTATTGGGAATATTTGAGAATGAAAGAATAGTGGGAAAAGAGGAGATTCAGAACAGGAAGGACACCAACTGGCCACTTCTGAACAGCTGGAAGAAAGGAGCAAGCTAACTGTCTGGTCACTGCTAGAGGGACTTGGAATACTAGTAGGCTTCCCCACAGAAGATAATTCAAAGTAAGGTGGTGGGAAAACCAGACCTTGGTAAAAGAAGATTTTAAGGTATAGGAGAAGCTCAAAGTTGGCCCTCCCCAATAGGCACACCATGAAGTTTCCTAGGAGAGTACGAATGAAAGGACAGCACATTCCTTTTTAGTTGGGAAAATATAGTCATAAGCTGCCTTCTGTTTACCTGATCCCTCCCTCTTGGTGCAGAGTTGGGACAGTCCAAGAGCATGCATCTCACTGGTGGGAAGTATGGGAGGTGGGTTCTGCCAGTAGCTGAGCCTGAGCTGATCTGTGGCTAAGAGGAGACTGATCCCTACTTTTTCACCCAGCAGGTTCGTACATATGGACTGAGCGGGATATGAACTGGAAAGGGACAAAAACTAACACAAGGAGGCAGACATACTGAGGGACAGAGGAGGACAAGGAATGATTGTAGGAGGAATGGACTGGGAAGAAAGTGACAATGTACTTGTGGATGAGTGAATAAAGAAGCAAAAATGGATTTGGGGATAATCCCATCAATTTTGGGGAGAAAGAAATGGAAGACGTCAGGTGAGACATGACCAGAGGGAGCTCGGGGTGAAAAAGAAAGATGATGACTCCCATTCAAAGAACAGCATTGCTCCTCTAAAGGTGAGAGAAATACACTGATGGGGAAGGAAAGAAAAAACGTGAGTGAGAGCACAACATAGAGCAGAGTTCACTAGATAGAAACATAGTGTTGCCTGGTTTCAGAGTAGCAGCCGTGTTAGTCTGTATTTGCAAAAAGAAAAGGAGTACTTGTGGCACCTTAGAGACTAACAAATTTATTTGAGCATAAGCTTTCGTGAGTTACACGATTATCGGATGAAGTGAGCTGTAGCTCACGAAAGCTTATGCTCAAATAAATTTGTTAGTCTCTAAGGTGCCACAAGTACTCCTTTTCTTATAGTGTTGCCTGTGAAGGTATAAGACATTCCATTCCTATGGGATCAGAGGCCCACAACTGGCTGCCTGGCTGATTAGCCCCACCCACTGCAGCTGGGGAAAAGAGCTGGAACTTAATTAGCTGATCCTCATAGAAGAAGGCAGTAAGAAATGGAGGGAGGGGTCAGCAATACCCTCCAGAAAGCGGAGGGGCCAGTGGCTTTGAGCCCAATGGACTGCTGCTAGAGAAACTGTCTTACTAAGGCTCTGAGGTAAGAACCAGGAAAAAATGGGTTGATAAACTAACTGGTGTGAGGGGAAAACTTGGGGAAGGGACTATTCAGCCTGCACAGACTTTGAGGGAAGAGCCTGTGAGGTTTTTTTCATTTGTTTTAAAAGGCTTGAAATAACAGTAATAATTAAAAAAAAAAAACAAAAAACCCCCAAAACAACCACTAAACCTGCTGAAAATTGCTTCCCTGGATTCTGTGAGAGAACATCAGACAGAATTACCCCAGGGAGGAAGTTGGCTCAGCAAGAGCAAAACCTTGTCTGGTAAAATGCTGTTGCTATAGACGGGCCCCACTGCTTTACCCTGCCCCTTTGTGGAGTGTTTGCAGAATCCAGAGACTTGCAGGTAAGTTTCCTGTTTGGAGAAGGAATTGGTGATGCTGAAGCACACATTTTAGTGTAGTTTGTTCTTTCACAAAGTGTATACAAGCCAAGTTTGCTTGAAGAGGAGTGGTAACAAACAGCAAAACAGGCAACTTTCTTCTTGCAGAACCTTCATATCAGACACTGCTACCCTGTCTCCAGAGCAATAATCTTGCACCTCTGTTACTTTTCAGGGGCTCCTCACTCCAGTTCAACTACTTAACAAACTTTGTGCCCCTTGCATTTTTCACCTGGGAAATCCATAATCGAAAGCTGCTCATGGACACCACATAATGTGGAAAGATGAGTCAGGGCCTTTACCCTTCCTTTGTGCAACTGCTCTCTCATGAAACATCTTAAAGACTTAGACAAAAAAAAACATTCTTAAATGCACAGGATACCCTTAATAACACTCTGGATTCAGTTATTGCATGACATCTTTGCTATCCGGTATAACTAGGACCAGGATTTGGATTGCTGAATTCAGTGATAGTTTTCTATGAGAGAAGAGTGAATAAAGACTTTTAAAATTTTGGTCTGAATTAATATTCTAGCAGAATGTAGAAATTCAGAAAAGCTTGAAGCACTTTGTACACCAACCCACACCACTTTGAGTCAAAAAATGTCATGAAGCTTATGACATATAATGAATACTCAAGTTAGTCCATAAGAACATAAGAATGGTCATTCTAGGTTGCAGACCCATGTTCCATATAGCCCCATATTCTATCTTCCAACAGTGGTTAGTGCCAGATGCTTCAGAGGGAATAAACAAAACAGAGCTATTTATTGAGCCGTCCATTCCCTGTTGTCTAGTCTCAACTTCTGGCAATCAGATGATTATGGACATCCAAAGCATGGGGTTGTGTCCTTGACCATCTTGGCTAATAGCCATTGATGGACCTATCCTCCATGAACTTATTTAATTCCTTTTTAAACCCATTTATAGCTTTGGCCTTCACAATATCCCCTGGCAATGAGCTCCACAACCTGACTATGTGTTGTGTGAAGAAATACTTCCTTTTATTTGTTTTAAACCTGCTGCCTACTAATTTCATTGGGTGACCCCTGGTTCTTGTGTTATGTAAAGGGATAAATAACACTTCCCTATAGCCTTTCTCTACACAATACATGATATTATAGACATCCATCACATCCCCTCTCAGGCTTCCCTTTTACAAGCTGAACAGACCCAGTCTTCTTAATGTTCAATAACCCTGATAATTTTTGTTGCCCTTCTCTGTACCTTTTCTAATTCCAAAATATATTTTTGGATGGGGTGACCTGAACTGCATTCAAGGTGTGGGCTTGGACTTATATAGTGCCAATATGATATTTTCTGTCTTATTATCTATCCCTTTCTTAGTGATTCCCAACATTCTGTTAACTTCTTTGACTGTCGTTACACATTGAGCAGATGTTTTCAGAAAACTATCCATGATGACTCCAAGATCTCTTTCTTGAGTGGTAACAGCTAATTTAGACCCCATTATTTTGTACATATAAGTTTATATTGTTTTCCAATGTGCATTACTTTCCATTTATCAACACTGAATTTCATCTGCCATTTTGTTGCCACGTAACGTTTTGTGAGATCCCTTTGTAATTCTTCATAGTCTGCTTTGAACTTAACTCTCTTGAATAATTTTGTATCATCTCCGATCTTTGACACCTCACTTTTTACCCCCCTTTTCAGATCATTTATGAATATGTTGAACAGCACTGGTCCCAGTACAGATCCTTGGGAGACCCCATTATTTACCTCTCTGTACTATAAAAACTTGATAGTTTATTCCTACCATATATTTCCTCTGTTTCAATCAGTTACGGATCCATGAGAAGACCTCTCCTCTTATCACATGACTGCATACTTTACTTTGGCCTGTCAAAGGCTTTCTGAAAGTCCAAGGACAGTATATCCACTGGATCACCCTTGTGAATATGATTGTTGAAACCCTCAAAGAATTCTAATCAATTGACAAGGTATTATTTCCTTTTACTAAAGCCATGTTGACTCTTCCCCAACATATCATGTTAATCTATCCATCTGATAATTCTGTTCTTTGCTATAGTTTCTACCAATTTACCTGGTACTGAAGTTAGGCTTGCTGGCCTGTAATTGCCAGGATCTGAAGCTTTTTTTTTTAATTGATATTACATTAGCTATCCTCCAGTCAACTGGTGCAGAGACTGATTTAAGAAATAGGTTATATACCACAGTTAGTAATTCTGCAATTTCATATGTGAGTTCCTTCAGCACTCTTGGATGAATACCATCTGGTCCTGGTGACTTATTATTGTTTAATTTATCAGTTTACTCCAAAACCTGCTCTACTGACACCTCAATCTGGAACACTTTCTGAATTTGGCACCTCATAAGGATGGCTCAGGTATGGGAATCATCATAACAATTAATTATTCCTCTCAAACACTGTACCAATAACAAAGAAAAGGTGCCTGTTTTTTACTTAATTTTCCTAAAACAGAGGGAAGGTGAATTCTACTAAGTTAAGTCAAATAACTATTTTAGTATTTCACAGAGTAGGGGGAAGCATTTATGTTACTTTTTTAACACATGTGAACAAGAACAGCAATAATTAGTTATATCATCTTAGAAAACAAAATAAATCTTTAGAAAGAAAAAAATAATAAACTGTAGATACAGAACTCTAAATAGTGAGACAATATATGAGATGTGACTATATGTGGTCATATTCAGATTTTGCTGGCATTTATTCATGATGGCTCATGTTTGGTAAAGCCATGACTGAATTATGCAGATTATTACAAATAAGTGCCAGTGTAACATGTTATGACATATATTAGTTAATGCCATATTTTCAAGACATCACTTTAGATTTTTTAAAGAGTTTTAACTAGATCCCCTCCACTCCCACAGTAAAGTTCCCATTATTTGTCGAAAACCCAAAATCTTTCCAGGAAAAGAAATGCTCCTGCGAGGAAAATCAAACTGAAATATTTTATTTCGGATTGGATCTAACCAAATCAAAATATTTCAGTTTGTCAAGCTAAACTGAAATGTTTTGTTTGGGGGAATTTTGACAAATGGTGTCCACCTGGATGTCATGGTGCTTCAGAAGCCATGGTGCATCATGAGGAATAAAGTCCAGTCAGGGAACATGTCCCACAAAGAAGAAATGGGGACATGAGGCACCTGAACTACAACTCCCATATGTACTGCAGTGGCTTAGGATGACTGGGTTTAATGTCAAACCAAGCTAAAATCAAACATTTTGATTTGGGACTGTGAAAACATTTCATTTTTATTAAATGTATATAAAAAGCGCTTTGACATTTCTAAATTCAAATTTTTGGCTTTGGGCTGAAAACCAAAAACATTTATCTTTTAGTGTATTTGGTTTTGGACAAAAGTTGAAATTTTCCACAGAAAGCAGACACTTTGAGAAAAATTAGTCAAACCCCTGCCCAAAATTTTTTTTTCATCAAAAAACAGTTTTGACAGAAAATTTTGCGCAGTCCTATTTTTCCCATTTTATACGCACTATTTTCAGGATCGCTGCACCTCTAGAGTGAAGTTACATTGGTTACCATACTATGCAGGGAGAATACAACCAATGTTTTTTAAAACCTCCCCAAATGATCTAAAATAGGTTTTCTTTCACAAGAGAGATAAGGCGGGTGAAGTAAGCTTGTGTGTCTTACCAGCAGAAACTGGTCCAATAAAAATTTCTACCTCACCTGCCAAGGCTTGTCTCCTTAAAATCTTGGAGCGACACGGCTACAAGTACATTTCATGCACAATGTATTCATTCTGCACAGACAGCATTGTCTCACTCAGTGAATAAAGGAGACTGAAGTTCTGATATAGGCCAGTTTGTGATGCTAATCATAAAAGGTAAATGTTTTAAGGAGGTGGTAATTACCTTATCCTCCACTGAGGGGGAATGCCCTCCTGAAGTTAAGAGAGTATATCAAACTCAAACTGAACTGGGAAAATCAATTAGCAGATAGCACCAGCAATAGCTTCTTCCCTCCACAGAAGGCAAGAAGACCCTGACCATTCCTCTTGAATATGGATCTTGACACATTATCATTAATTATTACTATTACTACTACTGCAATGGAGTAGAAACATTTACCACATTCAGGCTGTACTATGGCAACTCTATCTTGAGATAAGCAACAAGCCACAGCTTGCAGACACCATGGACACTAACCGCCTAGGTTGGACAAACCAAAGGGAAAGTATCATGTCAGGGCACCACAACTTTTATTGGATCCATGACCAGTAATGTAGCCACTTTAAGATTCTGGTACTAATTAACAAAGCCATGAATGGGATGTGGGATAATGCCCACAATATCGGAAAGGTTTCCTTCCTTTCAGGAACCCACCTTGGTAACTACAATCATGAGGAACATTTAATTTATCAGATCCCAGAATGAGCAGAAGATTGAATCTTGTCAAATGCAGGCTCAAGGCTCTGGAACACCTTTCCAAGCGAATTCAGGAATATCCCTATCTCCCAATCTTCAGATGACAATGTAAGAACCTCTGCTTTGTCATACCATTCCCCAAAGAACCCAAAGAGAAAAAAACCCATCATCTCTAGAAGTAAAAACCAATAACTAAACCAAGATTAGGGAGGAGAATGAACACAGGGCTGGGAATTATACTCAGAATGGAGAACTGCATTTTAAACAGTTCTCATTATATTTTTATAATTTTGTACAATGTTTCCACAGAACAGTGAGAAGTATGTTAGAAATGCTTGAAAACAAATAGATAGACTTTCTACAAATCAGCGTGTCATGAATTTTAGGGTCCAAATTCTATTAACCTACCAAGGATGGATATAGATGCTAAAAAATTGAAAACCTGGGATCCCCAGTTCATCAACAGGGTAAAGAGGTATTTCTAGCTCTTGCTGTTTAAAAAGATACCAGACCTTCAATTTTTCATTATTTCATTGAATAAAATATAGTTGGTCTTGGATCTCAGACCCGGTAATTTTAAAATTCCACTTTTACCAGATCCAGATTTAGGGATAAAGGAGGAAATATTTTGTGGTAGATTCTATTTCTTTGAAAAATAAAGCAACTGCCTGGAATATTAAAAGTCGAAGTGAAAATGGATTAGTAGGCAGAATATGGGTGAGGCCAAAGATGAAAAATGAATTCAGTTTATATTGTGATGCAACAGTTTATTTTACAATTTTGAAGTTTATAATAGAATTTAATTTTCTAGATATGACCACCCATGTATTATAAATATATGTGACCAAATTCTATTGGAGTCAATGGGATTATTTGGCTCATTGTGGCTGCAATATATATTGCCTTTGTGGAAAAATTCATCAAACAAAAATCATGGTAAAAAAATTTCCAGGAGCAACAAAATAGTAGAACCAGCAACATAATTACCGCAATTGAATAGGCAATCAGCCAGAACCCTCTGCCAAATACACAGTGTTATGAGCTTAATGTTATAACAATTATGTGATTGAATGCTTTGTATATAATTTTCTGTTCTAGTTACAATCCTGTCATGAACAAAAGGTTGAATTCATCTGTTTAATAATTATCTGATACCAGACATTACAGTTAATTGTTAACTCATGATTATGGGAAAATGTGAAGTGAGAAAATAAAATGGCCTAACATAGTACTATTCTCATTCTGTTCTCAGTTCCATTTTATAAAGAATGAGTGAATGGAAACCAAACAGCATATCCTATTTTAATGGCAGCAAAAATATTAATAGTCATGAGGAATCTCTTTTACCTCTCAATAATGCTCCCTCATTAATACAGTTTCCTGGTTAGAGAGGGGAAGTGGGAGTCAGGTCTTCTGGGTTCTATTTTTGATCATACCACTGACTATGTGACTCTTGGGCATGTCACTTCACCTTACTGTGCCTCAGTTTATACTGGAGGAGAGGTGTCAACATTACATAAAACCACCACAAATTGATTATAGTTTGGAATGTAACTCCTTAAAACACACTCCTGGTTTAAAGTAGTAGTTCTCTCAAAAGAGAAGTGTTATCTTCAAAATGGCATATCTTAGTCTGTCTCACTTTGTGATTCTTCCACATGCTGATCAGGGCCAGCTCTAGGCACCAGCAAAACAAGCAGGTGCTTGGGGCAGCACGTTTCTAGGGGCGGCATTCCGGCGCCTGCCATGCCACCCATAGAAATGTGCCCCCGCCGCCCTAGCTCCCCTCCACTCTACTTCCGCCTGCTCCCCTGAGCGCGCTGCTGCCGCTCTGCTTCTCCCTCTCCCTCCCAGGCTTGCCGCACACCAAACAGCTGTTTCAGGTGGGAAGCCTGGGAAGGAGGAGCAGCTGAGCGGCGGTGCGCTCGGGGGAGGCAGCGGAGGTGAGCTGGGGCACGAAGCAGTTCTCTACCCCCCCCGTTACTTCCTGCATTCCCCCCCAGCCTCGCTCACCTCCGCTCCGCCTGCTCCCCTGAACGTGCTGCCTCTCTCTCCCCTGAGAGGGAGGGGGGAGAAGCAGACGTGTTCAGGGGAACAGGCGGAGCGGAGGTGAGATAGGGTGGGGGTTGCGGGTGGGGGGTGTCGCAGGAAGCAATGGAGGGGGAAATGTGGCATGCCTGGTGGAGGAGGCAGGGCTGGGGATTTGGGGAAGGAATTGGGAAGGGGCGGAGTTGGGGCAGAGCCAGGGGTGGCCAAAAATGTTTTTGCTTGGGGTGGCAAAAGTCCTAGAGCTGGCCCTGATGCTGATCACCCACTGCACTTCCTGCATGTACTGGTTTCCTTTGACTCTGCTTAGGACCTTAGCCTGCAATCTGTGCCCATATGAAAGGCCTTGTGGGATTAGGGCCTGGGATTTAAGGATGGGATTGTCAAAAGTGGTCAACACTGAACCAATTCTGTTTTCACTGAAATGAATGGAAGAAATCCCATTCACTTCAATAGGAACTTTTATGCCAATGCTGAATCTTCTTGACAATCACATCAATAACATTTCTTTTGGGCACAACCATTGGCTCTTCTTTGTTGTAATAGCTTAAATGATCTTCCTAATAGTGTATTTCCTTGGAATTCATGACTGGTTGTAACTAAAGGTCCTTGGGGCTGCTACTCATGACACCAGCACCTCTCAGATTGACATTAATTCCCAAGAAATGTCTTGCACATTTATGGTGGTTGCCTAATTATAATCCAGATTAATAGCCTCAAAAACATTCACATGTGTCTTTGATGGGCGGTGTCTTTGATCTTTAAAATTAGGGATGTGAGTTTGAAAGAATCTCACTTGTTTTTGAAGGTAATTACATTAACAACAATTCTGGTCCTATCAGTGCTAATTCATACGAAAAAAACCCTTTTTCCCTTTTATACACCAGAATCATATCACCCCATATTCTTATTCCCACCAGGCTGTACATATATAAATTCCTTTATCTTTCTTCAAAGTTAAACAAGAGTGCTTGTGTGCATCTATCATTTCATTTTTAAGTGTATGTAAATGTACACACATTTTGGTCACTGTTACCATAAACCAAGCCAGTATGTCTCTTGATAGTGTTAACACATCTATTTTATATCCTCTGGACCTCTACCATGCTTTTGACCATTTTCATTAAACCTTTCAATTCCTCCAGCTGCATCCTTCTCTCTCATTTTTCAGAATCAGTAATAACATGGATTTTAATCTCACAACACATTTCTTTTTCTTAAAAGGAAATAGTCATGTCTCCTTCTCCCTTGCAAAGAGTTATTGCTAGTTTGTTGCTAAAACACAAGCACTCCTAAGAAACAACAGATACTAGGTATGTATGTGAACATATTTCAAAAGATTAACATAGGTACATCCTGACCTAACCCAGATAAAAGGGATTGACAGAAGTGATGAATAGGGATGTTTTGCCTAAGTCATCTGGAGCAAAGTATAAGGGGAGGTAACAAGTAGATATCATGAAACATGTAAGGTGGTATGTAAGTTGTTCGACTCAGTCTATAAATGTTGGGGTACCTCTCCTTAACACTTTGTGTGGCCTAGGGAACAGCAGAAAGTCCCACTTCTGACTGAGCCACTCCTTGTTACTGGGCACTCATGTGTTAGTGTAAACTATAACTATGGAGCCAGAGCGCTAGACTGTGCCTTCAGGGCAATAAACCCAGCTGAGTTAGAATCATGCCCGTGGTCTGTCTTTATGACTGACATTGAGGCCTGATGAATTAGTAGGTTGCATTTTCTGCTAATGCTAATAACAGTGGAGCTCCAAGAAAAGAAGCACTGAGCAGCCATAACAACCTGGCAGCAGTAACAACATTCTTCAGCAACAATCTTAACAACACTTGAAATTTTTCTTGGCTGGGACCTCTGATGCAGCATGCCATTCTCATTCTAATCCTCTAATGCCTCCATGTTATGCTTATTTCCCCCCACAGCTCTCACTCCATATTAGTGGACCAACAGGCTCCAAGGGATATTTTTTAATCTTTCCCATTTGTAGCGTGTGTTGCTTTGATTGTTCAAACTATAAGTTAATTTTAATTGGAATTGACTTTAGAGCTGGAACAAGCCTATTAGAAATGAGTGCTTTAGTACTTCTGCCCCTTTCTGACCCTCATCTTTGTCTTAAAGTAGGCCAGACTCCTATTTGTTGTTTTCAACATTGCTGCATATTGAGCAATAATCTTAAATGAAGCATCTATCAGTGATTCCTGCAGTAGATCTTTCTTCTTCAGAATATATCAGCGTGTGTCTCTACCCTGATATAACGCAGTCCTCGGGAGCAAAAAATCTTACCACGTTATAGGTAAAATCGCGTTATATTGACCTTGCTTTGGCCTCGAGCATTTCTGTTATTAACACAGTATTTGACACAAGAAGTTTTATTCTTGGTGTTGTTTTAGAAAGGCCACAACTGATGTCGTCCTTCACATCAAGCCCAGGGTCGGGGCTCGCAGCTGCACGCCGGGGTCGGGGCTTGCAGCCACGTGTCCCTGTATGGGTCGGGGCTCACAGCCTGGCGTAGGGGTGGAGGTCGGGACTCACAGCCATGCACTGGGGTCAGGGTTCGTAGCCCTGCAGCTCCACACAGGGGTTGGGGCTCGCAGCGTGGAGCAGGGGTTGGAGCTCGCAACTTGTAGCCGTGCGTTGGGCTCAGGGCTCACGACACCCACACATAACTAGGTAGCGACCCCTTGAAGGTTGTAACCCCCAGTTTGAGAACCAATGTTGTAGATGAGACAGAAAACCATTTTTGCTTTACCGCATTATATCCGAATTCGTGTTATATCGGATTGCGTTATATCGGGGTAGAGGTGTATATAATATTACACTGATATATGGTTTGTATCAGTGTTTATTGATACAGAATGTATCAGTGTGTGTGAATATATATACACATGTCTGAAACATCTGCTTTAATATATAAAATCAAAACGTCTCATTCATATATATACATATATATGAATGAGACGTTTTGATTTTTTTTCCCTCCAGTATGACTCCTCACATTTATCCAAGTTTAAATTTCACTGCCCAATTTCCAATATGCTTAGATTCTTCAGGAGTCCGTCTAAATCCTCCTTAGTTTTTACCAACTGGGATGGGACATACCGTAATCTGATTTCACCACTTTTCTGCCCATTTCATTCATTACATCATTACAAAGTATTCTGATCAACACTGATCCCAACATCACCCCCTTAACTATTTTCCTTTCAGAGGAACAACTTTTCACTGAGGCTCTGTTCCCTCTCACTAAATCAGCTTTTAATCTACAACAGCACATTGCCCACTCATTCTGCAGTTATTTCCCTTAATAGTCTCTTGTCAGAGACCTTGTCTCAAACCTTTAGAAAAGCCAAACAAATCATGTCAACTGACTCTCCTCCATCACTATTTCATTTACTTTTTTCAAAGAATTCTAACAGTTAGTGAGACATGATTTACTCTCACTGAAGCCATGCTGTTTTAATCCTATTAATTTACTCTTATCCAAGTCTTATGTTACTCTGTCTTTAATATACTTTCTCAGTCAGTTTTCCCAGAACTGAGGTGAGGTTCATCACTCTACAGTTCCTTCACTTAAGATGTAGTACCACATTATCAACTTTCTTATTCCCTTGATATGTGGGGAATTCATAGCAGGAGTTATTGCAGACTGATTTGCACCAACCAATGCTAAAACAGCCAAAGCAGCTACTTCAACTATATTATTTTCCTGACACATCCCACTTACCCTGACTGTGGCCCTCTTGTATCTCATTTCTTATCCATCTTCCCAGTTAATGTGTTAAAGAAAGGATGGCCCCATTCCCCTTGCAAGGATTCATGCTTTGTGCTCATTGGGGATAGAAATTTTCAAAAGGACTCATTATTATATTCACTCTGCTCCCACTGAGATAAAACTTCAATGGGAGTAGTTAGGCCAATTCTGAGACCCGGATCCCTTGATTTCAATGGGAATTAGGTGCCTAAATACCTTAGCAGATCTGAAACTGAGTTCCTCTCAAAATTCCACCTAGAAAGTGCATGTGAACACCTCCTAGAGGGCTCAGAAACAATAAACCTGAAATGTAAGCAGAGCGTGAGTGCCAGTAGTATACACATAACACAAAGCTCTACATCTCCTTCACATCAAATACCGACAGCATTGTGAGATAAGCTGCAGCATAAAAGCTTAACTGGATAAAACTAAACCTAGGCAAAACAGAAGTGATGTTGGTGGGGAGAGAAAAACATTTTGGACACCTGGCCAAAACTATAATGTCACCAGAGGACCTGTGCCCTCCGACTGTCAAGATGGGGCACATTTTCAGGGACCTTCTACATTCCTCATTGTTATTGGCAAACCAACTGGCATAAATTGCTTAAAGGTTGTGACCCTGCTTGTCATATTAGGATTTAGACATGGTGGTTCTACCTGTTTGTCAGCCACAGGCTTGTCTTCTGAAATGTGTTGTGCATTTGAAAGTGAGTGCCATAGAAAAGATACATATGGTACAATAGTTGGCAGCCTGTCTGAGTAACAAAGAGTGATGAGAACTCTGATGCTCTGCATGTTGTATAGACTCCTGGTCCAGTACTAGTTTCAATTTAAAGTTTCTCAGGGGATTTGGTACAGTGTGATAATCTTTATAACTTGAAGACAATTCCAACTGGCGTACATTAAAATATTTTAATCTTAGAGACTAGTTATGGAAGAAGACGACCCAAGTAAGGTTAATCAAAACCTAGTCTGTCTGCCAATCCCCCCCTTTTAACCAAAAGCTTCAAATCTTTCCAACGCTCCAGTTTTAAGAATGAGAAGTACATGGAGGGAAAGCAATGCCCATTTCCCCCCACAACACAGAGCACTGTGGATGCAGAATTCTAAGGAGATTGTCTTTTAAAATAGCATTTCATCACCATACATCTCATTTTCTTTAGTTATAAATATAATCTTTATTACTATCCTGTGCACAGTACCACTCTCTTGATAATGTGACATAAATAATGTATAGAAAAGCTACATTTAACTTTAATGCTATTGAGATTTATTTTTGCAAAAGAGTTACATTTGGAAAGCCTGGATAGCTACTATTCCTTTTCACTTGCAGCTTCATATGGATGTCACAATGTGGCTTTTAATTTCTTAATTAAAGCTCACTTTTACTATGCACCTGTTTATGATTAGGCCTAAATTATAGTTTAATGCATGTTGCATTGTAATATGACAATTTGCAAAGAAACTGTAAAGCACTCTGAGGTTTCAGTGGTTGTGTTTTTTTATGACTAACCACATAAAACTCAAGATTTTACTATTTACTATAAGCATAATAATAAAATCAATTTGTTGTCCTCATACAATTTTATATATATATTAATAGAATTCTATTGGTATAGAATTATACTAATACTATAGCATATGCTAGTAGCATCTTCCATAAATGAAACTGCAAAACAGATTCAATTTTAATCTGTAGCTGAAACAGATGAAAACAGAGGGGATGCTCACCAGCGTTGGTGGCTATTGTCATTGGTCCACATTGTGTTGCATCATCTTGTGGCAATGATGGGATATAGCAAGAAGAAAAGAAAAAGTGCATCTGAAAATAGTTCATGTTCCCAAGCAAAATCATAGCCACTGAAAGATTACATTTGCGGGTTCAGTTGGCACAGTTTGTGTGGGCACATGCTTAGTATTCCTATCTCCCTTTGTTTTGATGCCAGCATTTATACTTTGCCAGGATGGAGGATCTGTGACGAAAATGAGTTCACTCACTTTTAGCTATTTTCTTAATTGGAGGAGAATTTTAAAAAGTAAAACAATTTTTCCCCTGTACCAATAACATTTTGACAACTTCTTCAGTTAAATAGGGCTACTGACAAAACTGGCTTTACAGATGCAACATATCAAGAAAATACTCTTATTTTAAGATTGCAAGTAGCCTTGTTTCTTCAGAGGAATTTGGTCTGGATTAGGCAGTTATGAGCATTTCACACAGAATGTTTGCTGTAGGAATAGGAACAGAATCCAGATCCAAATCTTATCCACTAAACTACAGTGACCCCCAGACAATTTGCTTCAGCTTTCTGTGTCTTAGTCACAATGAGTAAAAGTTTCAACATTTCCTAACTTGTGTCCCATTTTCCAAAGTCAAAAACAGATTAATAAAACCTTAAGGAATATTTGGGGATTTAATTTCTTAGATGAAAACAACAGGTGGAAGGGGGGAGAGAGATTCAATCTATAGGGTCATTAGGTTAATTCTAGCTATAAACGGAAATGGTTGAATTTCTCAGATTAGGCAATATTCTTAAAAAACTGATACTGTTTATTTGTCAAGAAATATGAAAGCTAATATTCAACCCACACAAAAAGGCTAAATTCCTTCCCGATATGAGAACATTACATATAATGGAGTTGTGCCCAAGACAAATTGGTATTGATGTGCTTATTAGAGGAAAAGGTTATAAATATACATAGATGAATAAATATATGTATTTGTATTTTTTCTGGAATTAGAGAAATAACATGTATACCTCAAATTCTCCTTTACCTCCAAATTGGTGGGAAAAGGCCTGACTTTGAAGAGAACCTATAGACAATTGGGATAATATTCCTTAAAAACAATTATTAGTCTTGCATTCATAAGATAGGGAAGCTTTTCTGTTACACATCTACTAAATGTATTATTTACCTATCTCAGAAGCAGCAACTGTGATGTTGTACCAAGATGTTTCCTCTCTGTCAAAGATCTTGGCAGTTTTAATGGTTCCAGTGTTAGCATCAATGATGAAATACCTATCTTCTTCTGTATTATGGTCAATGAAATATCTATGAAGGAATAAAAAAGCATAAATGCACAGATCTACTCCTTGTGGAATATATAATTGCAGAGCTGAAGAAAGCTACAAAGGAATACAATATGGGTTAATTTGTAAGTCTTTAAAAATGGTGCAGATTTTTAAAAGGTTAGGAGAAATTCTATATTATCAAAGGATCCAAAATAAAATTACATTTATTTCTTATTTCATCATGCAACTTGATTTTTTTATTCAAAACAAAATTTCCACAGGAATTTACAAGATACATTTTGCCAGGAGTTGATTTTTACATACCAGGAAAAAAAAGGTTCAATTCTATTATTAATTATTTGCTGTGACAGCAATCTCTCTTGTTTGCTTATTTCCTGTACCAATAATGTAGCATGTCTCACTGATAATGAATTTTGAAACATGATGATGTAAGATATTTTAGAACATTAAGGGTTGCTGAGATCAAAAATAGCTGATTCATGAAACTGCAAGTGACACTGGACTAGAAGCAGAACTAACCAAGCTTAACTGCCTTGGCTTGTTGGCATGTTTCCTAACAGTGAAAGTGAGAGCCTTGAAGTAGGGAAAGAAAAACAAAATAAAACAGAGTGAGGGAACACAGAGAAAGAGATTGGCAAGCAATATTTTTCAATGTATAATTCATTAACAATTACTTTTAATAAATGTATCATTTACAGACTTCAGTCAAGCTTTCTTTCTAACTCCAGGCTTGTTCATAATCTCTGATGAAAAACAAAGGAAGAAGATACTGAATATCTCTTAAGTACTGTAAGTGGTTCTTCAGATAGTTTATGACAGTCGTGATGTAACTGTGATAGTTTTAACACACAGAAGTTATATAGGTCAAAACAGTAGTTTTGACATACCACATCCAAAATGAAAAATATTTTCATTATGATTTATATATCACTACAAACATGTATTGTACATTGAAGGATAATAAAATACATAGTCCCTATTCCAAGGAGTTTCGAATCTAAGAGTCTGGCTCCTGCAGACACTGACTATCGGACACTTTGTTTATGACCGAGAGGAGACACATAATTGACTATTCACACTAGCATGTACTATGCTTAGTTTTGTTTGAACATGAACACTGTACCCTAGGATTAGATATAGTACAATGAATACAGCTAGAGATGGGAGTAAGTGAGATAAGGATTACAATGTTAGAAACACATGGATGCTTATGGATAACTATCAAATCACTAGACAAACTATATCTATATTATACTTGATTTTCACAGCTGCATAACAAATGGTGGCTTTAGTTTTTAAAGAGGAACAGCTTTGTCCACATCAATTACATATTGTGACAAAGCTCTGACTATGTCTCAGTGGGTCCCGCATTTCCTGGTGGATTATGCTAGCCTCAGAGGCTCACTGTGACCCTCCACGTAACCCTTCTCTCTCTAGAGGCAAGGGTCACAGCCTACTGAGCCATTTTTGTCATAAGCCAGCAAGGGAGGTGAGGAGAAGCTATCTTCCCTCACACAGTCTCCGTTGTCTCCCAGTCTCAGTGATTAGTTGGGGAGAGGAGGGGGGAGCCTGGGCTATAAGGTGGGTAGAAAGCTGGCTAGATTGTCGGGCTCAACGGGTAGTGATCAATGGCTCCATGTCTAGTTGGCAGCCGGTGTCAAGTGGAGTGCCCCAGGGGTCGGTCCTGGGGCCCGTTTTGTTCAATATCTTCATAAATGATCTGGAGGATGGTGTGGATTGCACTCTCAGCAAATTTGCGGATGATACTAAACTGGGAGGAGTGGTAGATACGCTGGAGGGGAGGGATAGGATACAGAAGGACCTAGACAAATTGGAGGATTGGGCCAAAAGAAATCTAATGAGGTTCAATAAGGATAAATGCAGGGTCCTGCACTTAGGATGGAAGAATCCAATGCACCGCTACAGACTAGGGACCGAATGGCTCGGCAGCAGTTCTGCGGAAAAGGACCTAGGGGTGACAGTGGACGAGAAGCTGGATATGAGTCAGCAGTGTGCCCTTGTTGCCAAGAAGGCCAATGGCATTTTGGGTTGTATAAGTAGGGGCATAGCGAGCAGATCGAGGGACGTGATCGTTCCCCTCTATTCGACACTGGTGAGGCCTCATCTGGAGTACTGTGTCCAGTTTTGGGCCCCACACTACAGGAAGGATGTGGATAAATTGGAAAGAGTACAACGAAGGGCAACAAAAATGATTAGGGGTCTAGAGCACATGACTTATGAGGAGAGGCTGAGGGAGCTGGGATTGTTTAGTCTGCAGAAGAGAAGAATGAGGGGGGATTTGATAGCTGCTTTCAACTACCTGAAAGGGGGTTTCAAAGAGGATGGCTCTAGACTGTTCTCAATGGTAGCAGATGACAGAACGAGGAGTAATGGTCTCAAGTTGCAATGGGGGAGGTTTAGATTGGATATTAGGAAAAACTTTTTCACTAAGAGGGTGGTGAAACACTGGAATGCGTTACCTAGGGAGGTGGTAGAATCTCCTTCCTTAGAGGTTTTTAAGGTCAGGCTTGACAAAGCCCTAGCTGGGATGATTTAACTGGGACTTGGTCCTGCTTTGAGCAGGGGGTTGGACTAGATGACCTTCTGGGGTCCCTTCCAACCCTGATATTCTATGATTCTATGATTCTATGATACCCCGGGCTCCAGCCAGGGACCCTGATAGTAGCAGCTCTTGGTAGCTGGCTTTTTGGAAACAGGATGAGTATGATTCCCTGGGCCACTTCCCCACAGCAGCCCCCACTTCCTCAATATCTACGTCACCCTTACCTCAGGCCTCCTTTCTTGTGCCTGATAAGGTTTGTACTACTCCGTTTCTCCAGCAGCCTGACTTCCTCCTACAGCTCCTGTCACACGCCCTCCACCTGACAAAGTGGGAGTCTTTTAATTAGTTTCAGCCAGCCCCTGATTGGCTTCAGGTGTCCTAATCAACCTAGCTGTCTTCACTGATTTCTGGAAGGATCTTAATTGGCCCCAGGTGTCTTGCTTAACCTGGAACAACTGCCATTTGGTTGCTATGGTAACAGGGATTTGTTTAGCCTGGGGCTAACATACCTCTTTCTCACTACCTTCCTATAGCCATCTGGCCTTGCCCCGTCACAATACATATATTCTATGGGAGATTAAAGCACTCAGTGTTGAATGAATAATTTCATTTTTATTTTTTATGTCACTTATGAAAATTTATTTCACTCACTGTTTCAGTTCACTTACTATGATATTAGAGAGAGAGAAAAGTTTTGAATCGTCCCACAGTTGTATTTACCTTTTCACTAGTTTTATTTACATACATTTAGGGATGTATCTTAAAAAAAATCTATTGGGTGGCTAAATATTTTCATGGCAAAGGTAAGAGAAATTTTCTTTGGCATAAATAAATGGACTACTGGACTGTTCTTTCATCTTCCCCAATATCTTATATTAAGAGAGTGTTTCCCTGTCTTCTAAGAGTCCAGAGTCCTCCTTAAAACCACTTCTTGCTTAAAGATTTCCAATACTAATATTTTCATTGAGGTCTCCAACCTCCACATGTCCCAATTGTTTCTTGTGTATCCTATCTAGAAGCATCTTACAAGTAGTTACTGTAGCATGGAGTCCCCCTGATTTCAACTGGACTATGTGCAGAAGAAATGATGCATGCAGCGCTAACTGTTTGCTGGATCAGACTCTTAGATGGTAAACTCTTCACTTGTATTTTATAAGTATCTTGTCTCCTATGTATGGTAAACCATTGTAGGTATGACCCGAAGACCATCCCAATGCCAGAGGGCCAGTATCTGGTAGTGCGTTTCAGCTAGTCTGACCAGTTCAGTGTATCCCAATTAACTTATGTTATAATCTATGTCTAATAGGTATTGTGTAAGGCAGTGTTTCCCAAACTTGGGATGCCACTTGTTCAGGGAAAGCCCCTGGTTTGCCGGGCCGGTTTTTTTACCTGCCACATCTGCAGGTTCGGACGATTGTGGTTCCCACTGGCTGCGGTTTGCTGTGCCTGGAAAATGGGACCTGCGGGAAGCGGTGCAGGCCATGAGACGTGGCCTGGCCCTTCCTGGGGAATCCCCAACCCACTATCCCCACATTACCTCAGTCTGGGCTACTGCCAGTCATCACCACGCCCCCGCTCCCTGGGGCAGACTGCAGTGTAAAGGCCACTCATCATAGGCAAGGGGGTTCGGACCTGTTGCCTTCCTCTGCCTCCCAGTACCTCTATGGGCCTTGGACCAGGAGTGCCCCCCTGGAGTGCCCCCGCTCAGCCTTCCCCAGCACTGCACCAGCCTGGAGAGAGACTTCTTGGGCCTCTGGCTCACAGCCTTTTTATACAGGCCAGCTAGGGCTGATTGGGGCATGGCCTAGCTGCGGCTGCTTCCCCAATCAGCCATCCCCAGCCACAGCCCTCTCCAGGGCCCCTTCTATTTTAGGAGCAGTGTAGCCACCCCATTACAGATACATTTCAAAAGTTCACTGGACTATAAAAGTCAGATAACCCCAAGTTATCTTTCACCTAACACAACAAAGAAACCAAACACTTTGTATTTGGTGGGAGATCCAAAGGGCCCCAATTGTACTGAGTACAATCCTGTTTAGGTTAAGCTACTGTTTTTTGCCAGTCCCTTGAAAGGACACTTTGCTGTACTTATAAAGTACTATGTATGCATACTATTGGTGCTCTAGAAATAAGCTTCCTGCCTCTTAATGACCAGATCCACTGGATTCAGGTTGATGACCAAATAGCTCCACTCAGATAGCCTTTTTTTAGAGCTAGATGACTATACTTCACCTCGGTTTTTCAATTTCTTGGTCCAATCAACAACAACAAAACCCAGAACAAACAACCAAACAAAAACCACCTTGCTGCTTATGACATTAATTAATTAATTACATTGTTATTACTCTTAATAATACTAGTAATGAATGTTGGTGCTTCTGTAGAATAGAAAATGGGGATAGCATCATTGAAGTTCTAAAGCTTCAAATTGTTTCTTCAAAACTGAATTTTCATCATAGATGAAACTGAGATGCAACCTGCATCACCCTTTTGTCAGGAGGGGGGTCTATGCCCCAGAGGGGGATTCGCTGAAGAGAAGGTCAAATGAAATGTGAATCACTGTTTTCCTTGGGTCTTCTGACCCAGTTCCTGGTCAAAGCTATCAGTTTTGGAGTGGGGGTGGGGGCTGCACTGGCCAGCTCTATGTCTTTTAGTTGAGCAGCCGTTGCAGGTGCCCCCAGTTATCTTAAGAAAAGCAAAGTACATTTGCCATGAGGCAGAAACAAAGAGAAGTTATAAAGAAAATAAGCAGTAAGCAGAATATTACCGTACACAGATGTGAAAAGCAAAGTGAGTTAGGCTCTGAGCTTAGATACAGAAAATATTGGGTAAGGGAGATTTTCAAAAATACCTAAGGATTTTAGAAACACAATCATTATTGATAGTCTTTCACTGAGATTTTTGCTTCTAAATCCCTTAGAAGCTTTTGCAAAATCTCCCTAAATTAACTGAAGATGTCATATAATACCAAAATCTGTCTCTCTGTCAAGCCAAACAAGCTGTCAGTTGGAGTTACTGCATGTCTCTCTCCAGTCATGTTGTTTTATTGGAAAAAACCTAGCTTTTCGTCCTATCCTAACCCCTTTTATTGGCTTACACATTACATTATAGATATTACAAACCCAGTTTGGTGTCTGTCTCATACGTCTCAACAGCTATGGACAATAAGAAATGTTCTTGTACAATTGCTCCTTGTCGTCTGGCATACATAGCTATCCAACCTAATAATCCTCCATCAATCATTTTTGAGACAGACCTGAGTTCACAACTCCCAATACATCTTTGACTTTACACATCAAAGCATGCTTAGCCAGGCAACCCTTACATAAACTGTTCATCCCCAAACCAAAAATATCACTCAGATAAATAGGTATCTTGGCATACCTATTAATCACACTATCCACAGACATACTATTATATAATTAAATAGCATTACAGTGATACCTATTGGGAGACTTGATTTGGCTTCAAATCGTAGTAGAGCCTCTTTCTTCACAAAAGAGTCTCAGATTTAAAGCAAAGGTGAGAGGGAAGATATCTCAAACAGTAGCACAGAAAAAAGTAAGTTGTTCCTTTAAGTTTACTGCCTGTGATCAAAAGTTTGCACAAAGATTTTGATCAATACAAACCTTAAAGGATACTGCAGCCTATTGTTTATGTAAGAAACAGTCACATAATACTAAGTGATATGATGAGGACAACTAGCTTTGACTGGTGTCTTGAGCCTAACCTCAGTGGATGTGTTTTGATTTTAAAAATGCATCTCAGAGGACTGGTAGATTGTCACCTCCACCCGCAAAATGGAGAAACAGGATCCCAAGAGGCCAAGTTTCTACTTCTTAAGAAAATCTCCCACTATTTTCAGAGTAGCAGCCGTGTTAGTCTGTATTCGCAAAAAGAAAAGGAGTACTTGTGGCACCTTAGAGACTAACACATTTATTAGAGCATAAGCTTTCGTGAGCTACAGCTCACTTCATCGGATGCATTTGGTGGAAAAAACACCACCAAATGCATCCGATGAAGTGAGCTGTAGCTCACGAAAGCTTATGCTCTAATAAATTTGTTAGTCTCTAAGGTGCCACAAGTACTCCTTTTCTTTTTTCTCCCGCTATTGTTAACTCTGTTTTGTCTCATGGTAGAAGTACTCCACCACTCTAGTGTGGACAGAAAGGTTGTGTGTTTGTGTGGTGGGGGGAAGAGCATAAGGAATCTTTCCTTCCTTGCAATTTCAATCTGCACATTCCTTTTAGGGTCATGGGCAAGGGGGTGTGGTCTCATTATCCACTAGAATTTAGCAGATCTGGATAGCCTTGCATCGGGGTGAACGATGGAATATACAGCACTTCACAAAGGCTTGTAATAGATGTGCTGCTTATGCACTCCTGGGAAACCTCCACATGGCCGGTTACGACAAGCAGTGCCAAACTGATGCAATCCAACCCAGAAAGATTTAAACCTGTACCCTTCCCCATCAGACCCTAGCAAAAGAAGGCAGCCTAAACTTGACATCTGATTTAAAAAAAATAAAAAAGAGTCCCCAGTCATCCTTATTGGTGGTCACTGGGGCTGAATCTGTATATGAACTCTAAATTGATGCAAGGGGTTTTATAATCTTAAATATAGATAGATAGATAGATAGATAGATAGATAGATAGATAGATAGATAGATAGATAGATAGATAGATAGATAGATAGATAGATAGATAGAAGTAACTGTTTGGCTCTAAAGGAATAAAACTGGTAATATTTAGACTTTCAGGCCTTAAGAAGGGTTATTGAATGTGAAGATTCAAGAGAGAGTGGTTAGATCTTATATCCACAGTCCTCCATGTCCACCCTGGTTTGAGTCTAAACACATTTAATCAGTTAATGACAGCCATTTCACCTGGGTGACCTCAAAGATTTAAAAGCCATTGTATACTTTATTGGCAAAACCAGGTTTGAGCAGAGTCTTTCCTGTCATCCTCATGCATTCAAATTACAAGATATTTCTAATGTTCTTCTGGAAAGAAGTTGTGTGCCAGTTGAAGGCAATGGTGCTTAACATCTGCATTGTGCCCAAGAAAATAGAAAAGATTATGGATTTGTCTCATCAGGCAAGACTAAAACTCAGGAGACTGTAATCCTATCCAGCTCTAAATTGGCACTGATGAGAGACTGAGGATTGTGCTAGTCACTGTCCTGCCTTAAGTATACAAAAAGGTCTGAGGATAGATAAACTGGTTTAGATACCTAAGAGGTTTTACAAGTTGAATAGATCCAATACAATCAAGTCTTGGAATAAATTTCAAGTGACCTGGACATTTCTGAGTCTGCGTGGGCACTGTCAGAGAGCTGGCTGCTCTAGCTGCAGTTAGCCACAGCTTGCTGGTCAGAAGACAGAACCTTCATTAAACATTACTAGAGCCCCTCAAATGTGGACAAATACAACTCAGCAGATGCAGCCTTCAGATGTGCCTCCCAAATGTGAAAAATTATGTGGCATTAGCCCACCATGTAAAAAAACAGAATACTTTTCATTCTGAGAAAATGGAATGCTGTTTGTATGAGGGGGAAAAAACATTTTTCCCACACTCACTTCTATTCACTGACAACTTCTACACATCTTTCCTACCCTTGATCATGTGTACTCTATTATCTTGCTTTTCTAGGAAAAGATTTGCTTCCATATTTTCTTTCTTCACCTTTGCATGGACAGAAAAGCCTGTAAGGACCTAAGTTAGAAGCAAAAGCAAGATGAAGATCCCTCTTATTTTACTGACTTCACTGAATTCTTCAGAGAATGACTCCTGCTGCAATGGCACTTTAAATAGGTGTATTGATACTGGGCATCTCACTGTTATAATCAGAATCCCCCTTTTTCAGCGAAATAAATATTTTACTCAGGTTCCAGGGCTGCTAGGTAAGTACCAATATTGAGTTCAGTAAAATACCAGGCCCAGTCTCCATCCCAAGGAACTTACACACTAAATGTGATTTTAATAACATATTTACTCATGCTTTTGGACATATATACACAAAATAGCAGAGTAAGTCATATAAGAATAAGCTTATATATTCATATCTGTTGATTACAGATTGGTGAGGATCAATCCTTCAGATCAAATCATGTCTAGATTTTGGGGACATTCAGATTATGACCTGATTCTTAATGCTATACGCAAGTTATACTCTAGTGTAATTATGCTGAAGTTAGCGCAATTTCACCAGCACAGAGTGAAAATTCAGGCCCTTGGAATTCCAACAGAGAAACAAACTGTCAGTTTTGCTGTCAAAACTATGGATAAGGTAAGAAACCATTCTGGTTGCTGAGAAATTTTGAACACCTTGTACTCGAAATCTGTGATGTGATAGCATCTTTTGGACTTATAAACGGCTGTTTTTATATGCATAGCAGAGATAGAGCACACAGCTTGACGTAGTGCAATAATATTTTGGGTATCTACAGGGAAGGAGCAGCAATTGGATGAGAGCTGCTTCCGTTCCAACACTGTCACTAAAGAGATGTATGCTACAGCCCCGGGGAAGACCCACAGCAATTCAGACAAAGCAAAAGATTTCTAGTCTTCAGCCAGGCAAAATATGGTGCTCTTCATATATTTTGATTTACAGACAACCTTGCAGACCTTGGGAAAAATTATATTGAGGGAATAGAGAGGGCAAAGATATAACACGAGAGGAAAAGAAGGCCCCTGCCTTCTCTGCTTGCATGGATCTGCACATGAGAATTTTTCCGGCAAAAAATGCAGATTCATCGACACTGAACTGTTGTGTGAATGCATGTTGGTTTTGCCAAATTGTTCATGTCAAAAAAAACAGGACACAAAAATGCCAAAAGTGCAAAAAATGTTGAAATGAAATGTTAAAAAAGACAATGTTTTGATTTTTTTATTCAAAATAACTTCATTTGAAAATATGCTTCAATTTTATTTATTTATTTAAAGGAACCACTCAAAATACAACCATTTGTTTTGGCTTGACTGAGTTTTTTTCCTTTGACCTGAGACCATTTTTATTTATTTATTTTTCAATTCACAGAAAATTTTGAAAACAATTGGTTTTGGGTCAACCCATTATTTTTTCCTCTGATTTTTTTGAAATTGCCTTAAAACAAAACAAAAATCAGTTATTTGCATAGCTCTACTGTACACTGAAACTCCTATAGAGATATACAGAGTGAAAACTTTACTGTCCATCTGTCAGGACTTTGATACCATCCTGCTCACTGTTTCATCCTAGTGCCTTACAAATTTTATGAATAAACACTAGAAAGAATGTCTACCTTTTTATCCGCCCTTTGCTTTGCACCAAAGTAGGTTCTGCAGTAGCAAACAGAGTGATCCCCATAGCACAGATTCATAAAATAGAGCCAAAGTGATATATTAAATACAGAACACAGACAGAAAACAGTTCATTCTCTATACTACACCATGATTTAAAATATCAAACTGACCCTTTTCTGAATATACATTATATACTGCATCACTTCTGACTGTAGTAAGGGCCTTCTGTTGACTTCTCTTCTCAATCATACACTGTATTCCATATTAGCCAAGTATTTTTGTTGTTGTTGACCTTATTCTCACACAGTGATTGCATACAGCTTTCCAGTATCCAGTAAGGATACTTCCACTAACCCTACATTTCCATATTAAGCCTGTGCTCCCACAGTTCACAGACTATATTATATAATATAATAGCTTTTACTGTTCCAGCATGTACTGGACCTACTTTATGTAGGGCTTTTCACTGCACTCTTTACATACAGCATTCCAGACTATTATAGGAGCTTTTTATTGCACTGATGATGTAATGTGTTTCAATCTTATATTAGGTGCCTGTCACTCCGTTGTTTATATGTATTGTGCGCCTAACTGAAATAGGAGATGCTATTCTATCATTTATATATTGTGGCCTACTTTATCAATGGAAACCTTCACTCCATTTATATGCTGCATTCCATATTTAATATGTTTTTTTTTCTCCATCAGCTTTGCATGTACTGTAATATAAAAAGAGTAATAAGTGATTCTGGACAGTGTGTTTGCCATAGAACCCACTTGAGCAAGCAAAAAGAAAAGGAGTACTTCTGGCACCTTAGAGACTAACAAATTTATTAGAGCATGCTCGGGGGTCGCATAACTAGTTACAGACTAACACGGCTGCTACTCTGAAACTTGAGCAAGCAGTTTCTGCTCCCTGTTCTGCGACCCCCGAGCATGCTCTAATAAATTTGTTAGTCTCTAAGGTGCCACAAGTACTCCTCTTCTTTTTGCGAATACAGACTAACACGGCTGCTACTCTGAAACTTGAGCAAGCAGTTTCTGCTCCCTGTTCTGCTTCCTCTTACAGTGTGGGCGTGCAGCAGGGTGTAAGTCAGGATGTTTACCAGGACACCGAAGCTCATTAGACCTATCTTCCCAAAGACATGTAAGATAATTGAGCCTGTGCAATTTAGCTTTGTCTGTTTGGGGTTTGTTTGGGTTTTTTTGGAAGGGTGGAGCTAGAATAGTTAGCTTTCATTCTTTTCCCTATTTATCAGCAGTGGGTTTTAGGAAAACCAGCTACTAGGCAGGGAAGAAAAAACTATAAGAACATAATTCTTGCAACATTCATTTTATTTCCAAACCCACACTACAGATCCCTCACATACTCACTCCTAAGATTCTGATACTGAACCAGAACCTACTTTGTGTAAGCACAGGTTTGGCTATTGGTTCCTCAAATTAAAAATTAAGGAGGGTTCAGAATTTGAGGGGTTGCTTTTGTTCCATCTCTAATAAATATAAATTTTTGCATTTAGGAACGTAAATATAATCCAGCTCAAGATCATTAAAGTTCTTAAAGGTCACAAAAAGAATGTTAGTAGTACATTGAATTTCAGGAGGATATACTCTTTGTTACAATATGAATCTCAGTGTTCCTTTTAAAATATCAAAATTTTTCCTGGCTCTCTAAAGTATGATACCATACAATTTGTCAGATCATCCCTATATTTTACTAGCAATGCAGCAAAGGTTAAAATAGGTTTCTGCATTTGCTCAATTATTTGAAACCAAAATTAATTTCCCTATATAATGTTAATTTTATAATCCTGTGACTAAGTAATGTATTATTTAATTAGTAGGTTATTTGAAAGCTCCAAACAAAAGGTTAGCAATTTAATCCAGACTAAACTGACACAATTCTGAGTTCATTACAGCTCCGATATCACTCAATGACTGGAAAGCAGGTTCTTCTACTCTGTAACAGAGTAGGTATCTTAACCACTATCATATATCATCCATTATGAGGTAATACTACGCGACAGTTAGACAAAGCAGAAAGTCAAAAGCAGCCGGGAGACTCTAGTACATGCTCTACTAACTTCCCATAAAATGAGCAGTCTGAAGCTCACAGAAAAGCTTTTCCAATTTTGTAGGTTTCCTTAATCTGGTTAATGCTTTCTACTTTTCCTGGAAATAAAGCAGCTGCTTTGTATAAAAGGCAACTGAACCATGCAGCCCAATTTACTCCGTATCTAAATCTTCCATGTGTTATTCTGTTTTAGCTATATTGACAAGAGTCAGATTGGAGGGGAAGGAAAGAAAGCAGCTTATTTTCTAGTGCATTCAGGAAGGTACTCAGACTACTTTAGTTTCCTTTTGTTAATCAAGCTCTGCATTGACTAATGAAGTTAATTATAGCAAAGTGGAATACCGAGTGGTTTGGTTCAACATGAAAATGCTGTGAATTTCAAAACACTAATACAGTGAAACCTGTCTTAATCAGCCCTGGAAGGATCTAACAAAAGTCAATCACTTAGAAGAGTCAATTTTAAGCAAACAATGATGGCAATTGTACAGAAAAGCAGGAGATGTTTGTATTTGTTGTTATTTGTTACAGTCGTACATAGAGATCAAATCAAAATTAGGACCCTTTGTACCAGGGACCATCTGTTCAAACAGCTAGTAAGAGACAATCCTTGCTCTGAACAGCTTACAATCTAATTTAAGGTAGGACAAACAAATGGGTCTAACAGATGATTGGAGGAAATCTTAAAATTGTTGTTTAAAACAGTGAGTTGAATCCTGGAAATAATGTAAAATTCAATACATGAAAAATATTTGTTAACTAATTTGATATTTCTAGAAGGCTTTGTATTCTGAGCATTTACACTAATTACAGTATGAACCAAACTACCACCATGCTTTGCACTCTTGCCAAGCTTATTGTGATCTGTATGTAACCCTGTGTATGCAGAACCTTTGAGAAGTGATGCAAAATATAAACAGGGTGCTAGGATAATTGGGATAGGAGTCCTTAACTAAATAAAAAGCTAGAAATAATTGGTGATTTGTCCCTCCCAAAATAAATAAAAAACAGACAAATCCAAAAATATATAATGAGTGAATGGAAAGAAATAGATGGATGGATAGAAATATAAGCTTTCATTTGCTTACTTTTATAATTTGTAAAGCACAGCGCTGAGCAAGTAAAATGTCTAGATAAAGTAAATTCGGTACATTAAAAAGAAAGAAATAAGGTCACTGATTTTCCCAAGCACAGAAACCACTGACAATTAAAAAATATTGCATTTTGAAACTGGTACAGAAGACGATGGTTAATCATCATCAATTTGAAGAAGGAGACATATAAAGATTGTGATGATATTGTGGATGGGAAAAAAATAGTAGAATGTTGTCCTCTATGTCAACTATAGTGTCAGTACTAGCAATGTTTAACCGCATGTACAATTTGACACAGCGGCAGCATCCTTCGATTTAGACTTACGTGAAAAATAAGAAATGTTATGTGGGGACAACAATGATGCAATATAGAGGAAAGGATCTCCCACCTCCTAACAACAGATAACAATATCTGTATTTGGTCACCTGCTGCTTGGCTTTATTGCTAAGAATTTTTTAAAAAAATAATTCTCCTTGGGACAGTTATTTGCTGTAATCACTCTTCTGATTCTTACTCTGTCCACAGTGATCATTCTTGCCACCAGAATAAAGTGTAACTTAATTGGGTAGTAAATAAATTGTATCATTAAACCAGCAAGTAATAAATTAATAATATGCTTTAAACCATGTGTGTCTAAAGCTATATCAACCTCAGTAATGGCAGTGTCCCTAAAAAACAGAAAGGACATACAACTGGATTAGGAAACACTGTGAAGAAAGTCATTGCTCTTTAATTGTACTGTGGACTAGTATTCTATAATGGATCTAAGTAACTTAATTGACTGGTAGCTAGCACTGTAGATGGATCAGCGGTGGAACACATACCTTTATCTATGTGGTACACAGGCTGTAGATTTTGTATTTTCTTGTAAATCGATGTCAAGCAAAGTGGTTTTGTTTGATTGTTTTAAACTAGCATTCTGTGGAGATGAACATGGAGAAGGTAATCCTATTCTCCTCCTCTCAACAGGCTCACTCCTGAATTTCAAGACTTTAATCAAACAGCTCTTATTAAAGTTAATGGGAGTTTTATGGCTATATTTCAAACATATTTGGTAAGTTAGTAACTTGCCCTCCATACCATGGCAGGGGAATAAGGGAATCCTTTACTTCCCTCCATTGATTTCCTGAATCATGGGTCATGTAGTCTCCACAGAGCTGCAATTTCCCTCTGCTCAGGTAGGTAAGAAATAAGGAGAGAGATTTGACTCTCCTCCTCAGTGTGACAACAAGCATAGAGGGGGAGGCAATATGCACCAGGCAAAGTGCTCATTTCTGTTCTGCTCATGGGGCAGCACAAGTATGTGTCACCCATTACTCAGAGCAGTCACAAAGCCACAATGCTGCCCTTTAAATATTAAAGCCCTGTGACAGAGTGCTGGAAACTAAAAGATAAGTCAGCCCTCTGACCATTTAGGCACCAATCAGACCCCCTGGAGAAAGCTGATTGGATAATTAGCTGGAAATCCCCAGTCAGGCTGAGAGGGGTGATGAACCGGAGCTTACTATTATAAAAGGGGGTACAGGAAGGAATTGAAGGGGAACACCTGAGCTAGCTGAGCCCTGTATGCTCTGAGATTTTCAGGAAGGGAGGGCTTTTCCTGTAGGAAATGGCCAAAGGGCCAGAAGCACCATAAATACTTTGCTGTGTGAGATTGTACTGGGGATGGTGGCAGGACTGTAAATAAACTCACATGAAGTTGACACCTACTGATAGAGTTTGAGAGGTTTCCGGGGTTTCAGGGGATGGGGATGAAGCCTGCACAGTTACAAGCCCCTTAATATGTTGTGTGTGGGCATAAGATGGTTCAATATTGGGATGTACACTCTTTCACCTCTTGAATTCTGGCTCAAATACAACCCAAAGCTACTATGACAGAAATTGCTACCAGATGATGATTGTTCGGGTGACTATATGTGAAATAAGTTTGATGGCTAGTCCAGCTATTAGAGGATACATATCTCCATAACAAAAACAACCATCACAATTGGCACCCTTTTTGGTACTCTCAGAAGGATGGATAAAGAGAGGATGCACAATGAACTTCCCCCTGACGCCTAACAATATTTCCTACAGGTCAGGATTGAACCCGCTAGTACGGCAGTGAGGGGGTATTTGCACTGCTGCTGTCCCTGCTAAACTTCTACTGTGGATAAAGAGAGGGTTTCAATGTCCAAGGTAGTCAGTCCAGCTCCTTCCACAAGCGTATCTTTCATATAGGGAGAAAACATTAAAAGAGAGAGAAATGGAAGAAAGAATGAGGAAATAAAGGGAATAAGATGAGTGAGGAAAATGATAAGAAAGAAGAGGGCTCAGGCAGGGGTGACCAAAATTTAGGTTTAGTTATTGAAAGAATTTGAATAATTTATGTTGTCACCTCAGCCATTTGTTTCAAGCTGCTAGTGAAAAAGACGCCAAAGGGCTGGATCCACTGCCAGGACCGGTGCCAGCTGTTTCTCCAACTAGTTTCCCACTCTACTCACCAAATCTACTGCCATTTTCCTTCTCAGCCCTTCACAACTTGCTATGGCTTTCCTCCCACCACCTTCTTCTGACTCTTCTCTAGATGAAATTTTCTTAATAGTTGAAAACTGTTGAGGGGTAGTGAATCTCCACTTGGCTTCCTTGTTCTCAGGCCAGCAAGAAAGCTAATCCCTATGTTGCTCCACACTATAGGTCACAGATTCATCTTCTTTACAGCCATTGTCATTTAGCTGACTTAGAAAGTGACTGGTCTCTTAGTCTAGTTAATTTTACTAGTTAACATACAAATGTTATGGTTTAGACAATAACATAACCACAGTTTAAATTAATTATCTTAGCATTATCAAATTGTGGATACTGACTGTTGGATACCAAACAATTTTGAGAGCTGGAGTATCAGCACAAAAACAGATTTCAGAATCATAAAAATTAGGAGTTTATAACATTCCATGATAATTGTTCCACTGTATTGAGAGTATCATATTCATACAGTAGGCTTTAATTAAAATTGTGCATGTCCAATTAACTTCAGAAAGACTGATTGCCATTTACTTTCTCATATAGTCATGCAAGGGATTAACAATTCATTCATAAAAAGGATTAGGCTACCAAACATATAGTCATATGGGAATTAATTTTTTCTAAAAGATCTGAATCCAATTCCATCCTTAGATATTTGTTTGTTTATCTACGGAATTTTCATACTTTTTGTTTGAAAAGAACCACACTTCCTTATGTAAAGCAACACAAGAACCACCACTGTATTCCTCAGTATGGTCTAAAACATGTAGAGTAACTCTGCTGTAAACCAGAAATGGATCCAAACCAAAATTTTAGATATGACCAGCAACCCTCTTTTTCTATGTTGGCTGAATCCAAACACTTTGAAACTTAGAAAATTTCTTGTACCTGGGTATATGAGTTTTCAGCCCCAGCGTGGTGATATGGCCTGTAATACAGAGTGTGTGGAATTTGGAGCCAGCTTCATAGTTCAGATCTTGATGTTTTTCAAACCTAGCTGTGTTATAAACTGTAGTGTCATGGTCAAACCATTAACACAGAATATCACAGAATTTATTTAACCCTGCCCCCTCAGAAACTGTTCCAAGAAATCAATTCCAGTGAGAAGACTATTTGATTTCTTTCTTCACTAAAATGTTATACATTTGTTTCATTTACAAATGACGTATCTGATCTAGCACATGCTCACTACTGAGACAAATAGCAACAGGACTAATCATCCTTGTATGTACTATGCCTGGTAGTAAATGTTTGCAAAGTATGCCTCAAACAATATCAGCAATGCAGGAGAATTCACTAGATGACCAAAGTTCTTTTCTACTCTGATATGAATGAAAAATATTAGAATATTATAACTCAGATTATAAATATTTTGTAAAATTACTGTATTCCCATGGTGTGGGAGGAATCTCCTTGACACCTGGCACAAGTGCTTGTCACTCCTAAATTTCCTCCATTTGGGAAAGTGCAGTGACTGCTTTCTCTCCGTGCAAGCACAGCACCTCAAAAGATGGTGGAGAGAAGCCAGGGTCATGGTCCTAACCAGAAAATGGGCTGGTTATACCAGTTGAACAGCAGACTGTACAGTCTTACTGGATGAATCAGGCAATTAATTGATCTTTGACTATTAGCGGTAAATATGCCCAATGACCTGTGACCGGACGCAAGATAGGATGGGATCTGAGTTACTACAGAGAATTCTTTCCTGAGTGTCTGGCTGGTGAGTCTTGCTCACATGCTCAGGGTTTAGATGATCGCCATATTTGGGGTCGGGAAGGAATTTTTCTCCAGGGCATATTGGCAGAAGCCCTGGGGTGTTTTCACCTTCCTCTGCAGCGTAGGGCCCGGGTCACTTGCTGGAGGATTCTCTGCACCTTGAAGTCTTTAAACCACAATCTGAAGTCAGGGGTTTGTTACAGGAGTGGGTGGGTAAGATTCTGTGGCCTGCGTTGTGCAGGAGGTCAGACTAGATGATTATAATGGTCCCTTCTGACCTTAGAGTCTATGATTCTATGATACTATGAACAGTAAATCATTCCTGCTCAATGGATTACTAAGAGAAGGATTGTGTCAATGTAAGCTTCATGCTAACTTCTATCCAGGTTGATGGCTAAATTCCTCAATTTAGCACAAACTAATTGAAAAGCTGATAACTCCAGTACATATACAAAATTGCATGTTGAGAATAAAAAAAATTCATCCATTTTTTCTAATATAGGTTAACAGAAAATACATAATCTGACATAACCCAGTTCTCATTTATCCATTAGCAACCAGAGATCAATTCAGTACTACTTGGACTTACTGTACCTTACTAAGCTGTTAGTGCTGTCAGGATCTTGTGCTGCCACTGTACCAACAACAGTCCCAATCTTCGCATTTTCATAAACTTCCATGACATAGGAAGGCATAGAGAATAGCGGAGGTTCATCCACATCCCCAACAATGATCTTCAACATTGTTACGTCTTTAAATGGTCCCAAATGTGAAAAACGGAAATCAAGGTGTGTATTTGCTACTTCTATATTAAGTGTATAGGATTTCTTTTTTTCATAGTTGAGTGGCTGTTGGAAGAGAAAGATATGACATTATCACATTGTGCTTTTTTAACTTGTTGCAAACAAAATTTCTTTCAGTTTTGTTGGAAAGACAATTGGAGTATGTCTACACTGCATTAAACCACCTGCAGCTGGCTCATGTCTGTGACTTTGGTTTATGGGGCTATAAAACTGTAGTGTAGAACTTTGGGCTGGGGCTGAACCCATGGAAAAAATTCTAAATTTACATTCTGCTTCTTTTTATGTCCATTCACCCCTTGAATAATAAGTACAAATTAAATTATATTAATGCAATGGTAACTTTGCAGCTGTACATTCAGTCAGGACATATAAAATTTAAGGTTACATGTGCAATCCTAATTCTGCCTCTGGTGTGTAAATATTATGGCATAGGGCCACATTCTTCACTGTTACCCTTCTGATTATCTGGAGTAACTCCATTGAAATCGCTGGAGCAGAATTTGGTCTAGTGTCTTTAATTCTGTGATCACATGGTGTTTCTTAATAATTTTTTTCTTTAAACAATTTTAGATATTCATGTTTACCATCTGGTACTACGGGCTACATGCTCGTAATTTTGTGAAACATCCTGGGGAGTTAAAGGGGGGTAATAATAACCAGCTCGGGGAATGCTTCCAGTAACCTTGCAATCAGTACAATACAATCCCAGGATCACAGAGACTAGCCTGTGATTCTAGATGCAAAGTGAACACATTCCATGATGTACATGTACTCATGTATCAACTTAATGCAAATATGTGCTCAAGCTGTAGTTTTCAAAGGTTCATAAACTAGTAAACTAAAAAATAATAATGCTTTTAAATAAAGAAGGTACTAGTCATGAGAGGATTAAATCTACACCATACTTCCTACGTCAGTCATGTCCAAAAAGAGAAAGAGAGATTCTTTATTTCAAAAGGGAAATGTGAGAGAGAGAGTGTGTGTGTGTGTGTGTGTGTGTATGTGTATTTTTTTCTCCATCACTAAACTCCCAAATGGCTGAAGAGATTTTGTTCTAATGTTTGAACCAATTCCATCTTTGAGCAAACAACAAGCAAGGAAAATATAAGATCACATTTTGAATATTTAAGAAAATTTTGATCATATGAAAAAAGCAGCTTATAATGGAAATTGTTCTGCAACCTCAAGAAAGTTCTAACTGTTTAACAATGTTATCAAGACATTTTGTGAAATTACATGAAAGTAAACCATGTATCTCTTTTTAAACAATGAACATCATGCCTTGTGGTACACACACACACACACAAACAAGACCCCAATTTAGCACTGAGCTTTCTGCAGGCAGAAACAATACCCCAACACAGAACTCCATTGAAATCACAAAGGGCTGACTGAGTAGAACTCGGTGCAAGAGTGAAGCTTCAGAGTGACAGCTACACATATGCATTTCCTATCAACATAAACACTGGGAATCTAAAAAATCACTAATTAAGGCAGGAACTGTGATGAACTAGATGTGTGAACCATGGGGGCTGCATGTGCCAAGTGAAAGGGAGTTTGCTGTGAATGTCAGTTCTACAGTATGTTTTGGTGATAAGGTATGGCATTTAGGTTTGTTTGGATGTTAAAGTTGCCTAAAGTTGTGGTGATTTCTTCAGTTTTTACTGGGTATGTTGAAATGAAATGAACTTGTGCAATCTTAATGCTAAGGAAATGAGGTCTCTTTGGATGGAAATGTATGTTATTTTAAAAGTCATACAAATTTCTCAGGACCTAGCAAATCTTCCAGCATGAAGCCCAGAACCATATACATCATTCAAAATAAATAATCATTGCCAATTGCCACAACATAATTATGTAATTACGACTCATATGACATTGTTAGTCAGTGTTTTAATAAGCATGTCTATTTTAAATGAAGTGAACATAAATTGACAATTCGTACTGCTAGATGGCATGTTTAGACAATGATTAATCAATTATACAACACAATGCAAAATGCAACTAACATACAATGTGTATTACTTAGGAAACACAATTTAAGCCATAGTTGTGGAAAGATGAAAGTAAATGGGCCCATAGCAATATTTGGATTCCCAAGTAAATTGTGGAGAGCTATAAATCATTTTAAATCAAATACATGGTTGCAAGATACACAGTCTAATTAGGAACGTGATTGTTTTTTGCAGTTATCTTAAGTGAAGGGTGGCAATTGTACCCAACAGCGTCAACAAAGTTTATTTCTATTTTAACAATATTTGTAGCTACAGCAAAGTAGGAATAATAACTTCATATAAGCAGGAAACAGCTGAGATTTCAAGGGCATCTATGCCTTTATGTCCAAAAGACAGACCCATACAGTTTTTCCTCTCTTCTTCTTTCTGCTTCCTCCAGCCTATCCAAAAGAATCTGTCATTGAAAAGTGGGAGAGGAAGACCATTCCACTCCGCTATTTTGTGCTTCATGGTGGTGGGAAGACCAATGCCCTTTAATATTTAGCTATTCCATAGCATATGGGACACATACGGTAGAGATTTACACCCCATACAATCATACTGAAGGCAGTGAGATGACAGGGAGAAAATCAGTGGAGAATTTGCCGCTTAAAATCCTAAGGTGAACGTAGGACACTCACTCATATAACAAAAACTAACAAAATAGTCCACAGCTACCAATAATTCTTGTTATCATTTGACCTGTTTCTTTTACATTTGATGTAAAATGTGGGAAATTGAAGTGTGTTTGTAATTTGGACTGACAGAACTAGATTTTGTATGGCTGCTGCTTGAAGTTGTGTACTTAAATTGAATTTGGCTTTATGTAATCTAAAAGAAAAAAAAATCCTGTGTCCATGATTACGTTTGCACCTGAAACAATGGAGGCCTGGTTAAAACTGGGCTAAAAATTTGGTATACAGCATTCAACCTACTATAGATTAGGTTGTATTTGGGCTGTATATACCTTTGTTGTTTTGCTCTTCCAGTTTTTTCAGGTTCATGTTAATATAAAAAACACTAAATGAATATCACGTAACCCTTTCCAAAACTCACCATTTACTAAGCAATTAGGGGATTAATTGGGGGAAGTATTCACTACCATAGTGCCGTATGGGTTTCTTAGGACTAGGATTTTGGTGAGGTTCAGCAGTAGTTCCATCAGCAATAGGAGAGCTGCTTTCTGTTCCACTTCAGCACAGGGGCAATGGGAATGTGGGCTGGGCTGCCTACTGAGGCTATTCCACAGAGTAACAGGGTATCTAGTTGTTTGAGGGAATCAGTAAAAATATAGCCAACTTCTTCCTCAAGAGATAAAATGGGTGGTTGGAGGGAATATGCCACCCAGGGAAGTAATGTTTTTTGTCACACTTTTACCCTCTTCCCCCCAGACCTGATAAACCATATGAAGGGAAGGGAAATTATAGCTTGCTCATAAGATTTTGATGAGAGCTTGAGGTCTCTTCTGTAGACAGACGTCTGAAGTGTGCACTCACAGGGACCATGAGGGAAGGAGGTTGTGAGGGAATAGAAGGCCCTGGGCCAGACCACAACAAGGTTAGAGAGAATCCTCACAGAAGTTTATGTGGGCTTTCCAGTTAGGTTGACCAACCTGACCTAGAGCCTTAAGTGAATCTCTGAGAAGTTTATTCTTGCATCAAAACTTCAAACCTGCCAAATTTCAGATGATTTTGAAGAGAAATTTTGTGCAGACTTCATTACTATATTTACTTGTGACTTTTCTGATGTGCTCATGATACAGTACATTCTTCCACAGAAAAGCAAGAGGGAAGGGATATTCTTATATGCATATTATTATATGCTTTAGAGAATCTGTTGCAACTTTATTTACTGAACAAAACCGATTCTGATCTTAGCGGAGATAAGCTATTTGAGATAAAATGTTACAGCGATTAAACAAGGAGAGAGATTTTTAAAGATTAACTGAAATCACCTTTCATTCCCTGAACTGGAATCATAGGAGTAAAGAATTAGTTTAGGGGCTTGTATTCAAGTTCTTGACAAAAATATAGATCTTAAATGTCTTCCAGGCATCCATTTATAGAATTGACCAAACACTAAACATATTGCTGAAGGATGCTTTTAAAATGCATATATAGCCAGTGGGGATAGTATCATGTCTCAGAGGCAATACAGGGGACATGGGATGCTAGGAATTTTCTGAAGCATTGGATTTCAGCTCATCCAAATCATGGTATTAGCTCAGCAAAATATGCCCTTGTATGTCTGAATGTGCAAGTGACTCATATCACCTATTATTTTGCATGATGACACAAAATAGGCTATGTTCACATTGGTCATGCCCTAAAACAAAATAGTATGAAAATGAACATTTCCCAACAGCTACAGTGTCAGCCATAAATTGAGTTAACTCAGATTTTAAACTGGTTGAAGTATACATTTGTACCAGTGCAATTTCTGCACCTTCTCCTTGTATTTTTAAAATGTCAATGTATTGCATTTAATGGGCAATAGTCATAGTGAGCTTTTAAAGGTTTGAACCACTCTTATTTTAAACAAAATATTCCAGATTATGACTTTAGTTACATTCATATAACCATACTGACTTTACTGGGATTGCAGGGACATAAAGAAGGGCAGAATTTATTTCTATGCATCTGCATCAGTTGTCACTCTTAATATACAGCGACAATTTAATATTAAAAGGCAGATGCTACCCACTCACTATAAACAAATGAATCAAAACTTGACATGATTTGGATAGACATAGGAGCCATTTTAAAAACCCCACACACAATAAAATAAAATGTTATAAAATCTCTTAACTTATATACAAATTAGTTGGGCATACTGTAAAATTAAAAATAACAATGCATAGGCCAATATTGGAGGTGTCATATAAAGGTATTTTTATCTACTTTTAGATGTAGGACTATTGTTAGGTGCTTATACTGGAGAGAGTTTGTTCTCATTTCTTCTTCCTGCCAAGATGGTTGCAGCCTCACTGGCTGGAGCTGAAGGAAGTGTGGTTCCTCCAATGTGTTCACTGGATGTGATGGTGGAAAAGTCCATTTGTTTGGAGACTGATGCAGAAGTTACTCTGCGCAGACTGGTAGATCCCATGGTTCTATGAGCTGACGTTATAAGCCTTGTTCCTGTGTTGCCTGAGGGGATTGTGCACCCAGGCCAAATGCATCCGTAGGGAAGCTGACTTGGGAACTTCACTTGGGGACTGGAAGGATTTGCAATGAAGGGACAGGCAATAGGAGTATGTGTTCAAAAGGAGAAAGAGTTTACTGTACCTTTCTCTGCTGTTGGGGAGCAGCTGACAGAGGAAGTTGTTGGTACAGATATAGTGGAACTAGTTCTCCTTACTCTGGGAAATGGCTTGCAGGGTATACTCCATTTCAAACTCTTCCTGGGTGTTCAAGAGGGGCAAGAATACATTGGAGCTTTGCCACAATCAGGCTGTATCAGTAATGTAGGGGTATAGGGCAGTTTAGCAGTCACACTTATGACTCCCCCTTCCCCTGTGATTGGACAGGGGAGTAGTACTGGGCTCTCCTCTGTTGCAGGGTCCATTCACTTTAATGGACTTTACTCAGGATTATTAAGAATATGAGCTGACCAGAGGGAAAAGTGCCCCAAAAGAAGCATTTTTAAGACTCGGAAGTAGGGTTTTTTGTTTTTCCTGTCCCTGGGCGCCCCAGAAACACAGAGGGAAGCTGCAGTGCTGATAAGGGAGCAGAAAGGCCTGTTTTGAATAAGCAACCATGGAATAATGACAATAAGGAAGGACCTAACTTGTCTATTTCTGACTCTATGTTTCCTGAGGGGCCACCCAGGAAGAAACCCCATGCAGCTATCGTAGCCAATCAGGATCAGGCTTCTGGGCAGGGTGCCTCACAATGGAAGGATTATTTTAGGATGCCTTGGCATAGATTTGTGATATGTCCGAGCTACACAGAGGACATAGACAAAGGTCACACTAGGGATTTTGTTCTTTTGACTCTTGTTAAAATCTTTAGGATTCTCGCTTGCACAGCTGAAAACTGTGATCCATCTGCTAGGCAGCAGAGAATTAATTGTCAGCTTTCACTCTGATAATGAACTGGATTTTTTCTGGGAGCAGTTTGGAATTGGGAAAGGAAGTAGGGATTGGGAGGATATAGTAGCCGTTTCTTTATTCCAACCTGCCATTAAGCCTGTAGCTATTTTCTTCCACAATAAAAACATACATGAAACAGATATTCTACACTGGGTTCCATGTTATGCCAAAGTGTTGTAGCCTCCAGTTAAAATACAGGGTCAATGTAGAGTTTGGAATAGTGAATTCAAAGGCACCTTTGTACTTTTCCAGGTAAATAATACAGTTCAGCATCTTGCCAACATATTTTATTTAGGTTCTGAACAGAATTACTGTAGGCATCCTTGGAAGCCATGCACTTGTCTTAACTGGCATTACAAGAGTGTTTGAGGAAGTACATGCACTTTCGTTCTAATGCACACAAGACTGAGGATGGGAGGGACTTCATTAGATGCTTTGTGTGTGTGTGTGTGTGTGTGTGTGTGTAAAAAGTGGCATGTTTATAGGCAGTGCCCAGAGATATGGCAAAATAGGGAAAGACTTCATTCCTACCCGTGCAAGGACCTTTCTTCCTTCCTTGAGCTGGGGGGGCAGAGGATTCCAAGCAGCCCTGCAATGATTGATGAAAGCCCTATTTTGAGCAGCCTGGCCTCCCTACTTTTGAGAGAAGGACTGACTGTCCTTTAGCGGTAAAGGATTGGGAAGGGATCAGAGTAAGAGGGTACAAGCACTGATAATATGGAGAAGTCTATTAGAGATGATGACAAAGAAAAAGAGAAAATTGGAAAGGAACATCTGCAAGTGTAATTGGTTGTGCAGGAAGCCAAGTCACCAGGGAGGGACTGGCAGCTTCTGGTATAGAAGACCTGATAGTTGGGCAGCATGTTTTATGTGCTGAGTTTCAAGAACAGGAGGATTTTTTTAAAAGAGAGGATCCGAGAAGACTGCTGGGGTTATAGCCTACAACTGTTTGAACCACATATATGGTTGTCAGCTGTCTGATCGCACAAACCCAAACAACCCTTGCCCTGTTCCCTGCCCCGGCCCTTCTCCAAGGTCCCGCCCTGCTCACTCCATTCGCCCCTTCCCTCTGTCTCTCTCTCTCCCCCACCCTCACTCACTTTCACCGGGCTGGGGCAGAGGATTTGGGTGTGGGAAGCAGTGTGGGCTCTGGGCTGGGGCTGAGGGATTTGGAGTGTTGGAGGGGGCTCTGGGATGAGCCTGGGGCAGAGGGCTGGCATGCAGGAGGGGGTGCAGGCTCTAGAAGGGAATTTGGGTACTGGAGGGTGCTCAGGGCTGGGGCAGGAGGTCCGGGGGCAGGAGGGGGTATGGGGTGCAAGCTCTGGGAGGGACTTTGGGTGCTAGAGGGGGCTCAGGGCAGGGGGAGGAGGTTGGGGTGTGGGAGGGGGGTGTGGAGTGCTGGCTCCGTGAGGAGGCTCAGGGCTGGGGCATGGGATTGGGGTGCAGGAGGGATGTGGGCTCCAGCTGGGCAGCGCTTACCTCGGGCAGCTCCTGATCAATGGTGTAGTGGGGCTAAGGCAGAGTCCCTGCCTGCCCTGGCCCTGCACCGCTCCTGGAAGCGGTTGGGATGTCCCTCTGGCCCCTAACCCCCACCCCCTCCAGGTACCCTCCCACAGGGGCTGTAGGCACAGGTAGGGACCTTGGCTTAGCCCCACTGCACCACCAGACTTTATCTCCTAAAAAATCTCAGTTTGGCTTCAGTAGCCTCCGGAAGATAGAGCCCAATTCCGGACGATTCCCTGAGAAACACATAGTATTTTCACAGATCCAAGAAGCAGCATTATAATACAGTTTTTATTAGGCACTCTTCTGGATGAGGGAGAGCAGAGAGATGACCCTGTGGGTGTGTTACAAATGCATTCATTAGGGGAAAGGGACCCAGGGGTTCCTGGGCTTGAGCAACTTCAGAAAGAACTGTCAGCTGGGATCAATATCTGGGGACTCAGAAGGCCCCCCCACAGCTGAGAATAATAAACCAGCCAACAACAAAAAAGTGGCTAAAGGAAAGTGTGTGTGGGTAAATCAGACGGATTAGTAACAGTGACAAGGTGGTCAAGTAGACAGGAATCACAAGTACAAGTAAGTATTTGGACCTCCCTTTGTATAGATGGTTTTGCAACTTGGAGTATGCACTCCATTCTGAGTGTGGTCTGGAGGCAGATGATCTATCAGGTTTTTGGAGGGGCGGGATTTGGATTTCATGGGGATCCAGGAAACAAAAGCAATATTCTAGGTGTCATATTTTGTGAGCGCAGAGAGACTGGAGGAGAAGCTCATCTTTTTGGTCCCCAGCATCTGATACATATGAAGGAGTAGGGGTACTGTTTTATACTTATGGAGCATCAGTATAAAGCGTAGAAGAAATGCAGCTGGGAGAATTTTTTAAATTGATTTCTGTTATTTGGGTTGGGGTGGCACCATCTATAACCCACAGCATCAAAAGTTGAGGAAAGATTTATTTATAGAGGTTGCTTCTTTTTTTTTTTTACAGACATTATGACACTTGTTTTTTATAGGAGATTTTAATTGTTTAGCTGCAGTGACTGACAGTGTGAATCAATTGGCAGGGTTACGAGTTAACGAAGCTTACTTAGAAGCAGTGTGGGTTGCTGCTGGATTAAGAAATGTTTTTAGGTATCCTCATTCAATGAAAGAGGGGGAATTTACATTTTTGTAGAGGAGAATTTTGTAGAGTAGTTGATTGGACAGGGTATATGCAAAAGCTACTTCAATGACTGGACAATGTACAGTGCAGCCAGTAGAGTTTTCTGATGACTGCTTGATCAAGTTGAACTTGGGGAGTATAGAACAGTGATTTTTTGGTCAGTGCTATTGGAAACTAAATGGTTGTTTACTTAATAGAGCAGTGACAATTAGAAAGGTTGAAGCCATCTTTGTAGAAAGAGAAATAGTTTGGAAATTTTATGAACCCCAGATGGAGTGCTGGGAATGGTCACAGAGGAATCTGGTGAGCTATTGACATTCCTTTTCAGGACAGCTGCATACATCTGATTAGGCATTATTTAGCATTGCAGAGCTATTTGAGAGATCTTCATAGTTGACTGCAAGGTGGGGAATGCCTAGAAATAAGGCCCTTTGGGGAAGTTAAGCAGGAAATTGTTCAGTACTGAAGGAGAAAGCTGGAATCAGCTATATTTGCAAAGAAATTGAGGTCAGAAGGTAAAATAGTCTCCTCTGATATGTTTTCAGGATGTAAAGAAAAGAGACTATTGTGGGTTATGGTGGGGTTACAGGATCCTAACACTGGGCAGATCTGCAGGGACTCTAATGGCATGTGGAGGATAATTTACAAATATTACAATGAGCTCTTTAGGGACAAACCATTCCTCCTTTCCAGCAGCAGTAGTTTTTGGATAATATTGCAGGTTTTCCAACATTTGCAGCTCAGGAACAGGACTCACTTGTGAGGCCAATAGAGGAAATGGAAGTTTATGTAGTTGTCTTGTCACTGAAGAAAGGAACTTTTCTGAGGGCAGACTATTACACAGTCAAATTTTATCAAAGGTTTATGAATCCCCTCTCTGCAGTGCTCTCAGTGACACTTTGAATACATGTATATTGGACCTTCCTTTTATGAAGGCCTTTCTTTTTTTCAAAAACAGGATTGGGAAGACATCAGGAAACAAAATTTTGGCTTTTCTAGCCAAAAGATTAAAGAAGAAAGCAGGGAAATTATTGATCCCACTCAGCCTAATGTACTTCAAGGTCACATAGTGGCAGGCACTTTGTGTAGTTTGCAGGAATTATTTGAAACTGGGTGACGGGGGAAATGGGAGAGTTATGTTTTGTCCTTGGATCGGACCAAAACTTTTGACAAGAATGAACTTGTATTATATATGGTTGGTCCAGTCTCATAGTGGTATTTCTCTACTGTTTATTAATTGGCTGCAGCTCTTGTATGTTCATGTATTATGCCCTTTAGTAAAAGAGTGGAAGGGAGAGGCTATTTTCTGGGATAAGACAAAGTTGTCCCTTGAGTCCACTGTTGTATTATTTTTTTTTGGACACTTTACTGTGGGCATTGTATGGTAATAGGATTTCAGGGCATAAATACATGGATTAAGGGGAAGAGGAATTTCACTCTGTCAGTGAAAATGTTTATCCACATAAATGATGTCACAGTGCTGGTGGGCAGTACAGAAGATGGGGACTTTTTCTTTCTTTGCACTTTACATAATTATTCAGCAGCAGCCAGAGCAGCAATTAACATGAAGAAGAGTTTTTGCGGGTGGGGATTTCATGGTGCTCTTTTGTTCTTTCAGAGAAGTTGGAGCTTGTGATGAGCCCTCCCGGAGTTACAGATATTTTGGCACTTGTCTTGGGCAATGATTCAGTTGCTGAGTAGAACTGGGAGAAGCAGGTTAAGGTGATAAGGTGCCAGGTTAAGGTGATGAGGTGGAAGAGATGAACGCTAATGTTGGCAGAAAGGATGATATTAACTATAAATATTCCTATTAGTCCTTTGCATTTATATAGCATATGGCTATCCTGACCCTGGAAAACCGAGTTATTTTTCAGATGCTCTGGGGCAATAATGTAACCTAATGGACAGAAGCATAGTCTACCTTCCAGTTAAAGAAGGGGGTTTGGGTTGTTATGCCCTGAAGCTTTCTTGATGGAATTCTTTTTATTTTTAATTTTCATAGGCTTTGCATGGTTGAGAGTTCAGAATGGTAACTCAATTCCCAGTATTATTCGGATATGTCACAGGGGAAGAAATGGAGTAACTGGTGGGAAAAAAAAGGTAATTTTTTCCCCTGTAACAGTCAAGCAGCCTCCCTCTAACCTACACTTACTTTAAAATGTATTTCCCATTGGTAAATTCAGGCAACAGCATTCTAGCATAGTGGCTCAATTTAGGAGAGCTCTAAACCAGAGTGTGCTTATGGAATATTTCTCCGAATGCCATTTAGCAGTATTGAATTGCCCAAAAGATTGTCTCTGTAAGCTCATTATAGAACCTTCAAATAACAGAGTTCCTGTCAAGTACACGGACATACGATTGCAGGTATTTCGTAGTAAATGATATATTAGAAGTAGCTCATGAGGGAAATACATAGTAGATGAAGGTGATCCTCAGGAAGCGTGCTCTGGATCAGAGGAGATAGTGGAGCAGTTTTTATTATTCTGTTCCCTTCACATCTGCATTTGGGATCTGTTGGCTTCAAAACTGAGAGTTCCATTGTTGCATGGTCAGACTTATGGAAAATTGACTTTTGGATCTTTTTCAGACACCAGAGGACTCAGCATCTGATCCAATAACTAAAAGACAGACATTTTCTCTGAAACTAGGAGTTGTTCATACAATGGTTTTATACTACCTCTGCAAAGCCACTGTTCAGCTGTCTGGGGCAAGCACAGAATGGCACACCTGAAACTCTTGTTCATGCTATTTGTGCAGTTGTTCAGTCACTGGCGATGTGGATAAAAAAGTATGAGCTTGGAGGAATGGAGGCTGAAATGGGACCCTATAATACTGGATTGATCTTCTAGTTTTAAGGACAAAAATTCCGGGGTGGGGAGGGTTTGGATTTGTGTGTGTGTGTGTGTGTATCTGTGATTTGTTCTGACTGTAATTTTGGGGGTTTGGTTATATTTCAATAAACATGAAAAGTGAGATGGGGGAGTATATTTTCTTTCAAAAAGTTTTGTTTGATTTCACTTCTGTAGCTTCCCTCTCAACATCTCCCCTTCTTCATATCTTCCAGAGATTGTTTTTCATTCTTCCTGACTTCATTGAAAGTGAGCAAATACATTAGTAAAATATGAATTTTAATGCATTCTTCCATTGCTTGTTGGTGTAGTATAATCCAGGCCTACACAGGTAAACAACAGCTCCACATCAGAAAAAAACTAATTGATGCCTGTTAATCCAAACAGAGACTTACATCTAAAAATGATTTCCTACCATTGGCAATGTTTTGAAAATTAATTAATTATAACAGCGTATGGTTAATTCCTGTTTTCTTCATGTAAAACTAAACAAAAATCCAGCCACATCCTACAAAGGGTTCTAAGTATTTTTGGGGAATTCACTAGAAACTCAGTTCAGGGGACCTGCTTAATACAGATATGAGACGAACTCGGTGTCATAAAGCCATTTGTGTAGAACTCAGTAAAACATTACCATATATGGCACAAAGCCTTTTGTCTAAAGGCCAACAGTTTGACTAAAACCTGGATAACATAGATAATTCATATAAGTTATAACCACCTGATAGCTACTTAGTGATTTCAGTCTATTTGCAAAGGTGTAGGTGTGTATGTTATACAAACCACCTCAATAATTGGCACCTTTCTGGTAGTCTCAGCAGGGAGGTCAAGGACTGAAAAGGCATGAAAACTAAACTGAATTTCTCATGCCATAGATGAACCTTCTAGGTCAGGATTCAAGCCATTTGGGGACAACTATACCCTTGCTGTATGTCTGTTCTTAGTTTGTTTAATCCAAAATGTTTCATGAACAATATAGCCACTCGTAGGGGCGGGACCTTTAAAAAATCCTTCATGGTTTAATCTGATTCAGTCTATTTGGATATTACTGAATATTGAACTCTGGTCATTCTAGAAGCACAGAATATTTAATTAATTGTTGCCTTCAGATTGTTTCCTATCTCCTTCTCCTTCTGCACTTCCTGCACGGAATTAAAGTTTTGATTGAGACATTATATTAGCATTGGATCAATATGTGCTCTAGTAAGTTTACAAATTAAAACAAACGTTTCCATCTTGACCTCTGCTTGTCTTGTGCAGACTTCACTAACATTTTAATTATATTTACAGAAGCACTTCCAAAGCCATTTGCTTACCTTCTTCAGGGAAAGAATTCCTTCCCGTGTCTCTTTGTCAGTGGATATGGAAAACACTCCAGAGCCATCACCGTTTATGATCATGTATTTCATGTCAGCATTAGAACCAGCATCTGCATCATTTGCCTTGATTTTGCCTACTGCTGACCCAACTTGGGCTGATTCAGGAACATACAGCTGATAATGCTCTGGAAAAAATATTAGGACAATATTTCTAATCAAGCTAGAAACAGAATTTCAGAATACTCAACACCCATCATGCCTGCTAATCAGAGAACACAATTATCTCAGAATACTGACCATACTAAACTGCAAACCATATATATTTCTGACCATAAAGAGCACCAGCCAGAATTCTAAGTGACATTCAGTATTTGTACAAGCAGGTTCTGATGGTCACTAAAAGATAAAATACTAGTTCAAGAGTTAATTAAATAATTGGAGCACAATACCTCTTGTTAGCAAACATTTGGGAAAATACACTGTTGTGTGAATCACTGGTTTATATTATCCACACAAAAATATCAAAGTATCAACACACTGCACATACCTTGACTATGGGTCATGATTTCTTCAAAGAGCAGATCACTGTTTTGAAGATAAGAATGACAGAACCAGTCTCCTTACAGTGGAGTAAAAATCTATGTTAACAGAAAAGTCCCAGTTCTTATACTTTGAAACGTGTTTCAATATAAGGTTTAGAGGCAACAGCCAGTGTAGCATGTGTATTTTGCAGCCTTAGTAAACTTATAACTCTCTATGTTCATTTCCCACCTCATCTGGTGAAGGAAACAAATGTAACTATTCTAGAGTAAAAGGAGAACAATGTTAAAAGCTTGGAGTTGTTCTCTTCCTTGCCAACTCTTGCAGTTGCAAGAATGGTTACCAGTCAAAACTTTATGGCACTGAATAAAATCTGTTTATTTCTGAAGTGAGTATTCATGCACCCCATTGTCTAGACATAACATAAAAATGCCTATTATGTAACGTAAATGCCTGTCAAAAAGAATGAGACCAGAGAAGCTGCAATTATGATACAATGAAACTAATGGCTGTTGATATGGAGCTGGGAGAGTTAAATATTACTGAGCTCATTGAGAAATATGCCCAGTACTGTTATACTAGCAGACCTATATTTAGGCTTGGCAGAATTCAATTTCTTTGATTTGATTTTTTTATAATTGTGAATATTTGATGTTTTATCAGTTTTAATTTTCACAGTATCACATAATTATGGGTTTTAAGCATTTTATTTGATTTTTGTCTATTTAAACATTCATAGTTGCAGGGAATGATGGGGGGGGGTCAAACAATGGAAAGAGTTAGACAATAATTATTTCGTGACAGTAGATGTTGAGATTTAAACAGATAAAGTTCTATAAACGTTAAACTACAAACTATTAACATCACATGTCAAAATATGCAGAGTAAATATGCCTAAATCAAGCTCTAATAAAGATATCAAACAGCATTTTTCTTACTTTATCCATCCGTAAATTTCAATTAATATTGCTGGAAATATTTTTTCATCGGTGTGTATGTGTGTGAGAATGTTCATCAACATTTACCAATAAAAATACTATCCTTCCAGGCCTACCTATATTAGTAATTACTAAGCGACAATAAAATAAAAAAACATTGAGTTTCTGTTGAAAAGTGTAAAGTTGCCTTAAGAGCCCCAGTCCCATGCAGGGGAGGATTTCTTCAGCATAGATATTGAGGAAGACAGCCATAAGGCCATTTCAGAGAACTCTCTCCTAATCCCTGGCACAGGGGATATGCAGAGGACAGGGCTGAGGAGGGAGGGCTATGTTGGGGGAGAGGCAAGTTGGAGGCAAGTCTGCAGCTCACAGTCTTGTGGAGATTCAGGGCAGTGCTACACCCGTAGACAGAACTCTTGGGGCTGTCTAAGGTCTTGGCTACAAGGCATGGAAATGCACACCAGAGGGTGTGACACATTGCACATTAGTTGGCTGGTGTAGATCCTACTCCGTGCACTAAAAGCTCCCTAACACGTGTTAACATAGTGCTCAGTATCACACACTAGGACAGTGGTTCTTCAATTTTTGTACTGGTGACCCCTTTCATATAGCAAACCCCTGAGTGCGATCCCCCACGGTAAATTAAAAACACTTTAAAATATATTTAACACCATTATAAATGCAGGAGGCAAAGCGGGGTTTGAGGTTGAGGCTGACAGCTTGTGACCCCCCATGTAATAACCTTGGAACCCCGTGAGGGGTCCCGACCCCCAGTTTGAGAACCCCTGCACTAGGGGACTTTAAGTTTGTGCCAGCAGGGTCCACACCAGGCAAAAAGTGCACAATTCATTGGTGAGCTTTAGAATTTCCACACTTCTAAGGTGCATTGCCATGCCACATAGACATGCCCTACATTTTGCCCAGACCAGCCCTCAAGCATCCCAGTGTAAGGAGTGCACAAGGATGGCTTAAAGCATCTTCTCCCCACTCCCCTTGACTGAGAGTTATTTCACCAAGTATTTTTAAAATGATCTTTGAAGAGGTGATTTGCAATAGAATGGGGGGTTCATTTCTAGGGCACCAGTTCAAACTTTTCTTGGGTTGATAGTGCCAGTCATTACCAGCAGAAGCAAGATGCGTGGTATGTGAAATGATTTTGTGATCTACCTCACACTCACACACACACACACAAAAGTCACAATTTCTTAGCAGTCTGAGCAGAAGGGCTGAGTAACAGGGGCAAGTGCACTATCCTCTTAGCTATTCAAAATCGGGGTGTGGACAAGTGAAAAAAGGCAGTGTGAGGAAGTTTACACTGCTTAATGCCAGTGTCATAGACTGGGATTGAGGCAAAAACTTCACATAATTCAAAAAGAGATTGGACGTGTATAGATAGCAAAACCACACAGTTATAGTAAGGACTAAACAAATAACTGAATGGGATGTAAGCCCTCATGCTTCAGGGCCAACTCAAGCCAAACTCTAACTCAGAGGGTTAGGAAGAAACTTTCTCTGTTAGCAGGTTATTCCACATCTGGCTATTATAGAGTTTATTCCACCTTCATCTGAAGCATCTGGAACAGGCCACTGTCAGAGAAAAAATACCATAATAGGTAGTCTGATCCACTAGTCTGGCAACTATTCTGGCAATTCCTGTGTTCATATTTGTATACCAGTCTTGTGGGCAGATGATTAAGCAATCAATTTGCAGACACCTAGAAGATAATAAGGTGATCAGTAACAATTAGCATCGATTTGTCAAAAACATATGCCTAACCAAGCTAATAGCTTTTTTGACAGGGTAAGAAGCCTTGTGGATAAAGGAAAGCAGCATATATGGTATATCTTGAGTTTAGTAAGGCTTTTGATACTGTCTCGCATGACCTTCTCATAAACAAACTATGGAAATACAACGTAGGCGGAGCTATTATGAGGTGGGTGCAAAACTGGCTGGAAAACTGTTCCAAGAGAATAGTTATCAGTGGTTAACAGTCAAGCTGGAAAGGCATATCCAATCGAGTCACGCAAGGATCAGTTCTGGGTGATGTTGTGTTCAATGTCTTCATCAGCCATTTAGATAATGGCATACAGAGTACACTCATAAAGTTTGGATGATACCAAGGTGGGCAGAATTGCAAGTGCTTTGGAGGATAGGATTAAAATTCAAAATGATCTGGACAAACTGGAGAAATGGTCTGAAGAAAACAGGATGAAATTCAATGAGGACAAATGCAAAGTACTCAACTTAGGAAGAAACAATCAGTTGCACACATACAAAATGAGAAATGACTGCCTAGGAAGGAGTACTGTGGAAAGAGATCTGGGGGTCAAAGTGGATAACAAGCTGAATATGAGTGAACAATGTAACACTGTTACAAAAAAGCAAACATCATTCTGGGATGTATTAGCAGGATTGTAAGCAAGACACAAAAAGTAATTCTTCCACTCTGATTAGGCCTCAGCTAGAGTATTGTGTCCAGTTCTGGGCATCACATTTCAGGAAAGATGTGGACAAATTGGAGAAAGTCCAGAGAAGAGCAACAGAAATGATTAAAGGTCTAGAAAACATGACCTATGAGGGAAGATTGAAAAAAAAAATGTTTGTTTAGTTTGGAGAAGTGAAGACTGTGTGGGGACATGATAATAGTTTTCATAAGGAGGAGGGTGAAAAATTGTTCTCCTTAACCCCTGAGGATAGCACACGAAGGAATGGGTTTAAATTGCAGTAAAGGCTGTGTAGGTTGGACATTAGGAAAAAAGTTCCTAATGTCAGGGTGGTTAAGCACTGGAATAAATAGCTTAGGGAGGTTGTGAAATCTCCATCATTAGAGATTTTTAAGAGCAGGCTAGACAAGCACATGTCAGAGATGATCTATAAAATACTTAGTCCTGCCTTGAGTTCTGGACTAGATCACCTCTTGAGATCCTTTCCAGTCCTATGGTTCTCTTTCCAGTAATGTCAAGCTGACACCTTTATTGACAAACCCACCTATTTCTTCGTGTCCTTGCTCTTGGTTTACTGTCAAGTAAGTATCTCAATGGACTCACAAAACAAAGCTTTTTATGTGAATATATATATATATAAGTATTTATAAATATATTCAGATGTATATACACACAAACAGAAGTTGATTTATCTGTCAACACATATTAGGAAATATGTATGTTATAAATCTCTAGAGGATAATAATAAAAAAGGCAATGACAAAGGATCATTCATTTTTGTGAACTAAAAGAGGGCACTCCAGTAAAGAAAGTAGAGGATGTCCATTATGACTAATCTGCAAAGCTGAAGATTCCATTTTAATGATGCTGGATACATGAATTCTAAGAAAAGATTTAAATAGAGAAAAGAGAGAGGGAGATAGGTCACCTTGAAATAGTAACTACAAGGGAAGAGTGTGATGAGCTGGTAGAATTTACAACAGAGTTTAAGGATTACACAAATTATTTTACAGAAAGAAAAAGAAATACAGAACAAGAAAATGAAGTCTCAAAATGAAGAATGAGATTGTCTCCATATGACCTGATATGTCACACTGAAAACATTATAGCAGCACCAGAGTAACCTGAGGTTGTTAAAAGATGGATAAAGTACCACCGATAAGTAAAGAAAGGACTTTATTAAAAAAGACTATTTCAGGGAAAAGGAGAATTTAATCTGAATTTAGATTAGACCAATACTTCTGGCATAAAGGACTCCTTCAATGAAGACATAAAACGATGATACTACAAAAGTTGAAGCTGCAAAGGAAATGCACAATAAAATTAATACATCATATAAATAAATAAATGGACATGATGTGAAACAGAAGATTTTACTATGTGTTTGTAGATCAGATAGCACCAAGGGGACTAAATCCAATTATTGTTTCTAGGTACTACTGTAGTACAAGCAAATAAATAAATACATAATAATAATAATAATTAATAATACACAAATAGTAATGTGATAAGGATGGATGAGTGTGATGATCTCTGTAAACACTTAAGAAATGGATCACCGGGGACAACACAAAATAAATGACCATGAATCAGGAGGTTCTCAAGGGAAACACAAGCTATATAGCAGGATAAAACAATATAACTGGAATAAAGTGAAACAATCAACACTGCGGTAAAATTAATACTGAACCATAAAGTAGTGATTCAATTGCAATGCATATTATTTAGGATGCTACTGTGATATCCACATAGAACCTCACCTTTACAAGTTTCAAAAGAGAAACACTGCCATGCATTTTTATATGTTATATTTAAGGGTGATGTTAACTCACATTATCTTACTATCTTGTTTTATCTCACAAAATAAAAATTATAAAGTCAGAGGATCCTTTTGAAATTTGCTTATTGTTAAAATTGATATGGACCACAATCTTGACACTTGTGCCCTTGCTAATACAGCCTGATAAAAAGAATAGACATTGGTCACAGAGTTTTAGCTATACATTTCAGAAGAGTATTGCAATAAGAGAAAAGTGCTATATTTTAAAAAGTCAAAACACTTGAAGAAGCTCTTTAAGTATGAATCGGCATTTGTGGAACTGAAGTGATTTTTCAGAAAATTGACCTAATAAAAGAAAAAGTGTTAAAAGTAAACTTCAAAGAGATTCTGAGGGCTGTCTCTGCCTGAACACCGCATGAGACGTGTCTTTCAAGAATTTTACTACTCTGCATAAGCTTGACCTGAAGATCTGACTGAAATCTGCCCATAAAGTTATGAGCCAATGGAAAACTGATAAGCACAGATATTCAGATCCAAGCCAACCCCGAAGAGGAGAGAACTCAGCAACTCAGTAATAGGTTGATTTTATTACTAACTTTTATTTAATTAGATATTGAAATTGTAGATTAAAAGTTTATTGACAGGTGTTCCTGTTAAATACTGTATAGTTTATTACTGGGAAGCAGACATGCTGACTAAGGGCTCAATCCTGAACCCACTGAAGTAAATGGAAAGATTCCCATTTATTTCAGAGGATTAGAGATTAGGGCCCACTTTAAAAAAGATAGGCTGAATGGGATATAATATGAATTTAAGAGTCTTATTTTTCATTAATCTGCCTGTCTCAAACCACTCCTTAAATGAGTAGGTGAGTTAAAAGAATGCTGAAGGCCAGACACTAGTCTCTACTAAGGCTCATTTACTGGTTAGCCATAGGCACTGTGCTAAATTAAGTGCTACTACACTTCAGCTGCAGGTAGCCCATTGAGAGCTATCGCAGCTGGTGCAACTTTTAGAGCAGTCTTGAAGCTGCTTGAAACTGCTATGAAGGATCAAACCAGTGCCATGATGACTAGGATTGCACAAAGTTGGATCTGGCCCTGAGATTTTAAGTTGTCACTGAATACTCATTCACTCACTCAATTAAGTGACTGAATTAGTGCTCTGTTACAGTGACTGAATGTAAATACTACTAGTAAAATCACTTAGTTTTGTAACTGCTTTTGTTAATCTATAATAAACCAATCTGAATTCAACTTCCTTTAAACAAAATTCATTTAGCTATGAATAAGCTGTCTGGAGTATCTATCTAGACAGGATCTACCTATTGATTAGGAGAATAATAAACTTCTGTTCTAGTTTGCCTAGAGAAATGTATGTCCTATAAGGCAGGGTCTCACTCTTACAGAAATGTCGTCTCTGTTGGAAGTTCCCCACAAGAGAAACACAAGAGAAGACACTGTAACTGAACTTGCATGGTTTTATTACTTATTTTCATGTACTATTATCTTTGTCAAAAAAGTTATTAGTTATTAATAATTATGAGTTCTCTTGCTTGCCAAGCTTATGACATCCATTAAGGCATGGAAGCACTTTTAGATGACAAATAATGGGGTCCCCATACTGAACTGATATCATGGAAAACAACTGTTAATAATTTTGGCCTCCTTCCCATCCATCCCCCCCTCTTGGTTCTTCCTTCCCTCTTCTTTTCCCTGGCTACCTTGTTAGTGTTGTCACCCTCCCGCCCTCCCCCATTTAGTTGTCAAGTATTTATATATTAAATTATATAGTTTAATGTTAAGGAAGTTAAAATGGTTTTTGCATATATAAGTTAACACTATGTTGTATGCTACAGATGGTAATTATAAGTTTATAGTGGTTTTTTATTTATCTTTTTGTATTGTGATTTTTTTGTCAGCCTACCTAATATTTGTTTCTCTAAGCTCTAATTTTAGTAATTTGGTGACAAATATATTTGGTACTTAGTCCCCTAGCTAATATGTGAAATATCTTTTCACAGTGACTCTAACAGCATACTTCACACAGAATCCTTTTGCTATCTACTGGCGTGTTGATATGCTTAGCCAACTTACCCCTGTTAACTCCACTGAGCTCAATTGCAAATTGATGTTGTGTTGCCTTCCTGAGTCTCTGACAGAAGGAAACAATAGTTGTAATTCCCCAAATGCCAAACTCTCCAGCTTTCACCCTGTTATCTTCTAAAACACAGTTATGCATGGTCAAAACAAGATGTGACCACCAACACCAACCCACAAGTGTGGTACATTTAAAAAAAACAAACAGGCATCATTTTTCTGGGTCTTTCCCATAATGCTGCAGCTTTCTAAATTTTAGCTTCTTAGCACTTTCTTGGACAGCTAGTATATATGTGTTTGTCTTATTTCAAGTGGGACTTCTCTCAATATAATACATCCACACTAAATTTGTGATTTTTGTGAATCCAGTCAATACTTGTTTCTCCTACAGCTCACCACAGGAATTTCAAATCCACTACCTTTATTCTGGGTATGTTTTTTGTTGCCAACAACCAAGTCTTGCAGCTCTAAGCTAAGGGAAAGAAACCCATCATTTTAAAGAATGTACATGTTTGGCTTAACCTTCTGCATTGGCAACAAACATCTTCCATATATTCTGAAGAACAGCTGAAGCTTTGGTCACATGAAAGTGAAGTGTTTGGATGTTTGAAAATGCTAGCTATAATGTGACAGACACCGACATAATGTCCAAGACTCAAGCATTTTTTCTGCTGACATGGAAATTCTGGAGAGCACAAATGTCATTTTTAGAAACAATTTTTTTCATAGGTGCAAGAGACAGGACATGTGATGCTTAAACACTTTTTATGTCGTACTATAGTAAGTTGAAGATAATCAAGATTTTTGAAAAAGACAACTATTTTCTTTATTCAAATCATTACTGCTAGGCTGGTCCTTAAAATCCTGCCCACAACAAAGAGCAACCAAGACCACATGACAAACTTCCTGGACTATTTCTTGGAATTCAAGTGTATTACATGCTGCCTTTTCATTTTTTCACTTGTAATACAAAAGCATTAGATGATTACCTGTGTATCCCACATTCACACAGCAAATTAGTATTACTTTCCTCTCCCATTGCTGTTTTCGTAAGATTTATTACAGGTGAAGGCCTAATAAGTATTTCAAAACTATCACATTGGTATTGCATTATCAAAAAACAAGAGATGGAAGAGAACTATTAGATGTGCTGCAGAGATCAGATGAATGGATCTTGCCCATATCCCTGCCAGTGTAGTATTGTTCCCTATGTTGTATGTAGGAGCGTTTTGTCCATCTACATTTAAATTACTTTTGGTCTGGGGCTTCCACTTCTTCCTTCAGGAGAGTACTGTCCAAATAAATAGTTCTTAAGTCTAATTTTTTCCTATGATCAATTGTGTATCATTATCCCAATTATGCTACAATGTACTTTGAATCATTTAACTTGTTCTCCCCCCTCATGAGTATTTATCTCCTTAAAATATGTCGTAATTTTACCATTCAGTGGTAGGTAGCATGAGGTTTTAATGGATACCAATGTGAATGAATCCTTAATAGGTGTTCTTTATGGGATTAACTTTCTTGCACAAAGTAACTATCCAGCTGTCTACAACGGAAGTTCCCATCTTGTGATCCATAGACCAATGGTGGTTCGGGAAGCATCTTGTGGATAGTTAGATAGCAGTACTTCTCTGCCTTATTCACAGCTGCTAAAGCACATTAAAAACAGTTAAAATTCATTAAATGCTACTTAATATTCCCAGTCAGAACCAATATTAAGATGGAGTTCAAGTTAAGAGAATATATTATTTTGGGGGTAAAAAAATACAGCAGTGTTAAAAATATGCCTAAAACAAGAATTATGAACTGAAAGATAACCTTAAAAGAAACCAATGTTAGGATATAGATATCCAGGTCTGTTTGTAAAGGCCTATACTCTAAGAATGTAGGTATATGTTCATCATTTAGCTAGTAATAGAGGTATACAAGAAAGAATCTGTGTAAGGGGCTTCTCTCATTGTGACAGTCTGAGGCCCTGTTCTTAGGCCAATGCCTTTGACTAAGCAGCAGAGGCAGCCATAAGCTGGGAAGCGTACGGTCACCTCCTCACATTCCAAACTAGTCAATATGGGGCTGTTAGGACGGTGATCCGATCTATCACCCCCAGAGAAAAGGAAGAGCCTAGAAGACGTAAAAGGAAATTTAGGTTGATTGAGTTCTTACCAGACAGAAAACTCTTATCAATAGACACAGCTGGGAAACCCTTATGTCTTTATAGATGTAGTTGTAAAATCCTCACTTCTGTATTGTTTTGTCATTATAGTTCCCACTTTGCTATTGTTTATTTGCATGGTCTCTGTCTGGTTCTGTGATTATTTTTGTCTGCTGTAAAATTAATTTTGCTGGGTGTAAACTAATTAAGGTGGTGGGATATAATTGGTTAGCTAATCATGTTACAATATGTTAGGATTGGTTAGTTAAATTTCAGAAGAATGATTGGTTAAGGTATTGCTAAGAATATTACTATATACATTAGGGGCAAACAGGAAGTAAGCTGGGATTCAAAAATAAGGAAAAAGGAACTTGGATTTAAGTTTGCTGGATGTTCATCCCAATAAACATCTAATTGTTTGCACCTTCGGACTTCGAGTCTTGTTGCTCTCTGTTCATGCGAGAAGGACCAGGGAAGTGGGAGAGTGAAGGAATAAGCTCTCTAATAACCAAGACATGCTAAGTCATAGAAATGCATAGTGAAATCACCCAACCAACCTTAATTCTGTCCTGTAGAGATGATATGCAACACCATATGTAGTGTTTGGGATCCCAGGATATATTACACTAGCTTGTAATAACATTACATTATTTCATACTTTTTTTTCCTCATGGTCTCACTACAGAGTAGCTACTGTGGCCACAGGCTGCCAATCTTTGCTAAGGGCAGCATGTGACTTCAGTCACATTAAGAACAAATAGAGACAGTGACCATTTTGAGAAGACCCATCTTAATCGGGGGCAATATGTGACTCAGTCTGAGAACTACAAAAGGTGCTGTCATTTTGAATGAAGACATATTAAACTGATTTTTGAAAACATTATTTCATCCTTTTTTTCCGCATGGTGTCACTACAGCACAGCTACTGAGGCTACAGACTGCCAACCTTTGCTAATGGCAGCCTGTGTCTTCAGACCTACTGAGAACAAAAGAAGACTGGGCCAAAATTGCCACTGTCTTAATTAGGGACAGCCTGTGGCCTCAGTCTTATTGAGAACAACAGATGGTGCTGTCATTCTGAATCAGGACAACTCTTCATGAGTTTCTCAGATGGACACTTTTTTTTTCAGCTTCTGCTTTAAGAGACACTTTCAGTCATGAAGAATAACAGAAAAAAATAGCATTAATCCTACAAAAAGTTATTTTCAAAACTATGCACTGCACTGGATCTACTTAAAGATAGATTTGAAAATTAAATACGAGCTTAAATTCATTGCTGAATTGTAACCTGTAGTTTCGAAAAATAAGTTTTAAGACTGTGATGAACTTTAAGAACACCTAGACTATATTACCTGATGATAACTCAGACTTTGATGCTGTTATAAAGTCTGAATTTGTTTCTCACATTTGGTCTTGCATTCTATTTTTACTTGATAAACAAGGGTTTGTTTTCAGTCTGCTACTAACAAATATACAGTGTTTTCTTTAAATGTGAGACTGCTTTAGCTCTTTGCTGTCAACCCCAAAACTAAACTAGGAAGCTTAAAAAAAATCAGTTTATCTAATTAAAACCCAGCATTGATTTCACCAGTAAGTAAATTAGAACAAAGTAATATTGATTTTATATTCCCTGTGTTACCCAGAGAAATTATGTAAAATTAAGTTCTGAAGTTTTCATGTAATGTATCAAGGACTTGTTCCAAATTCCATTGGAAATCCACATCATAGAGATCTGGGGACTGGATTCTGTAACTTGTTGCATCAGGGCAGAAACTGTACCCACACGGAGTCCCAGTGATTAAATGGGAGTCCTGTGAGTGTACAGGACTACACCTACATAGTCTCCTTTGCAAGGGCAGGCCCCATGTTTGTAACTGTGCTGCTGGGTAACAAAGCACATTTATGACATTAAGTTGTTTAGAGAAAACATTAGTTTTCTGCTCTAGCTAAAATCTTTATCCCTATTTGTCAGTCATGAATGTTTGGTATTTGCTGAAACAAGTCCATTTATTTTCAACGTAGATCCTGGGAAATGTTCTTGTCTACCTTGGAAATGTGAGGAATATATGTGAATAATTTGTTGTATGTAGAAAAGCACAAGGATGACTGTATCAAGTGGAACAATCATCTGGCTATTGTCATGGATGTGGGAATACCCATCCTCCCCACCATCCAACCCCCCGAGTAGGTGAATAAAGAAAATAATTTTTCACAAGCATTTATTTGAATTTAAATACAAATCTCTTTGGACATGTTAGCTACCCTTTTGTGTTTGATTTCCAAGAACTTTAATGTGATCAATTTTTAAGATCACATACGTAAAATACTCTTGGAAACTGAGTATTAAATTTACGTTCCAGGAGTATTTACAATAAAACCTGATTATAAAAATTATGCTTATCTAACTGGGGAACAAAGACAATACCATCAACCTTATGTGACCAAATACAGTTAAGCAACAAACCTCAGTTTTCAAATATTCATAGGGGCAGAGCTCTTCTTGACCTGCTGCTCACAAACAGGGAAGAATTAGCAGGGGAAGCAAAAGTGGATGGGAACCTGGGAGGAAGTGACCATGAGATGGTCGAGTTTAGGATCTTCACAAAAGGAAGAAAGGAGAGCAGCAGAATACGGACCCTGGACTTCAGAAAAGCAGACTTTGACTCCCTTGGGGAACTGATGGGTAGGATCCCCTGGGAGAATAACATGAGGGGGAAAGGAGTCTAGGAGAGCTAGCTGTACTTTAAAGAATCCTTACTGAGGCTGCAGGAACAATCCATCCCAATGTGTAGAAAGAATAGTAAATATGGCAGGTGACCAAATATGGCTTAACCGTGAAATCCTTGCTGATCTTAAAAAAAAAAAAAAAAAAAAAAGAAGCTTACAAGAAATAGAAGCTTGGACAAATAACCAGGGAGGAGTATAAAAATGTTGCTCAGGCATGCAGGAGTGAAATCAGGAAGGCCAAATCACAATTGGAGTTGCAGCTAGCAAAAGATGTTAAGAGTAACAGGAAGGGTTTCTACAGGTATGTTAGCAACAAGAAGGTCAGGGAAAGTGTGGGCCCCTTACTGAATGGGGGAGGCAACCTAGCGACAGAGGATGTGGAAAAAGCTAATGTACTCAATGCTTTTTTTGCCTCTGTCTTCACAAACAAGGTCAGCTCCCAGACTACTACACTGGGCAGCACAGAATGGGGAGGAGATGACCAGCCCTTTGTGAAGAAAGAAGTGGTTCAGGACTATTTAGAAAAGCTGGACAAACACAAGTCCATGGGGCCTGATGTGCTGCATCCGAGGGTGCTAAAGAAGTTGGAGGATGTGATTGCAGAGCCATTGGCCATTATCTTTGAAAACTCATGGCAATCGGGGGAGGTCCCAGATGACTGGAAAAAGGCTAATGTAGTGCCCATCTTTAAAAAAGGGAAGGAGGATCCGGGGAACTACAGGCCTCACCTCAGTCCCTGGAAAAATCATGGAGCAAATTCTCAAGGACTCAATTTTGAAACACTTAGAGGAGAGGAAAGTGAACCAAGGGCAAGTCATGCCAGACTAACCTAATTGCCTTCTATTATGAGATAACTGGCTCTGTGGATGAGGGGAAAGCAGTGGACGTGTTATTCTTTGACTTTAGCAAAGCTTTTGATATGATCTTCCACAGTATTCTTGCCAGCAAGATAAAGAAGTATGGGATGGATGAATGGACTATAAGGTGGATAGAAAGCTGGCTAGATCATCAGGCTCAACAGGTAATGATCAATGGCTCCATGTCTAGTTCGCAACCAGTATCAAGCAGAGTGCCCCAAGGATTGGTCCTGGGGCTGGTTTTGTTCATATCTTCATTAATGATCTGGAAGATGGTGTGGATTGCATCCTCAGAAAGTTTGCAGATGACACTAAACTGGGAGGAGAGGTAGATACGCTAGAGGGTAGGGACAGGATCCAGAGGGACCTAGACAAATTAGAGGATTGGGCCAAAAGAAATCTGATGAGGCTCAACAAGGACAAATGCAAAGTCCTGCACTTAGGACGGAAGAATCCCATGCACTGCTACAGACGAGGGACCGAGTGGCTAGACAGCAGTTCTTCAGAAAAGGACCTAAGGGTTACAGTGGACGAGAAGCTGAATATAAGTCAACAGTGTGCCCTTGTTGCCAAGAAGGCTAACTGCATTTTGGGCTGTACAAGTAGGAGCATTGTCAGCAGATCAAGGGACATGATCATTCCCCTCTATTTGGCATTGGTGAGGCCTCATCTGGAGTACTGAGTCCAGTTTTGGGCCCCACACTACAAGAAGGATGTGGAAAAAATTGGAAAGAGTCCAGTGAAGGGCAACAAAAATCATTAGGAGAGCTGGACACATGAGTTTTGAGGAGAGGATAAGGGAACTGGGATTACTTAGTCTGCAGAAGAGACGAATAAGGGGGGAATTTGATAGCTGCTTTCAATTATCTGAAAGGGGGTTACAAAGAGGACAGAGCTAGACTGTTCTCAGTGATAGCAGATGAGAGAACAAGTAGTAATGGTCTCAAGTTGCAGTGGGGGAAGTTTAGGTTGGATATTAGGAAAAACTTTTTCACTAGGAGGGTGGTGAAGCTCTGGAATGGGTTACCTAGGGAGGTGGTGGAATCTCCTTCCTTAGAGGTTTTTAAGGTGAGGCTCGACAAAGTCCTGGCTGGGATGATTTATTTGGGGATTGGTCCTACTTTGAGCACGGGGTTGGGCTAGATGACCTCCTGAGGTCCCTTCCAACCCTGATATTCTATGATTCTATGATTCACTGTGCCAAGGAGGAATCTCACAAGAAGGACAACCCAGAGCTGGACCCATTATCGCTGCTGCCCAGAGTGAGTACTGGAGCTTGTGACTTTGCTTTGGAAATAAGGAAGAAGGCTGTTGTTAAGCGGGAATGTTGTCACTCTGTATGGCTTTGCAGAGAGTGACAGAAGAAGGCACTATAGGCGTTTTGGGGGGAAAATTTACTGGTTGTGAAGATGTCCAGGACAATCAAGACTTTCCACTGGACCAGAAATTTGCCCAGGATTCCTGAACTGTGAGTGCAGATGCATTGCTCAGTATCTGCCCTTTCAGATTGTGGTACCACTGGGCCTGTTGGACCTTGTGTTGAATGTAACCCTGTTTTACCACTCCACCTAACTTTCTCCACTGAATTGTAAATATTTCCCTTTCCTATATTCATTGTACTCTTCCAGTGTGTGTGTGTTCACTCTGATGGTTTGGAACACGTGCTCTGGGGGTGGAAGATACTTGCCCTGTTGAGTTTTTGTGTGCACCTTTTCTTGGCCAGAACTGCCTGCGGAGCAGACTCCATCTTGGCTACAAGGGCACTAAAGTTACAAGCATAAATCTGTCTGTGATCATGAGGTCCTCCTTGTATTGCTACTGGATTGGGCCGAACACTGCATCCCATCTCCTAACCATGGTAAGCCATGAAACTGTAAACCTTCCGTTAGTCCAGAATTCAGCAGCCAGCATCTCCAACAACATTTGTGACTGAGAGACTATTGTTCTGGGGTTAGAATACCAGCATCCTGATGTGGCTACATGTATGGAGTGAACAATAAGTTGTGGGCAATCAGAACCTTTCAGGATCAAGCACAGTGAAAGCCACTAGCCAGTTCAATCCTTTTTATTTATTTAATAACAATAACCTGTTCCATCAAGTCTTACCAGAGACACAGATCAGACTTCTTTCAAACAGTGTCTCAAGAAAGAAAGGCATGTGGATCAAAATATATATGTAACTTAAAACTGAATGCTATCTATATATGTATTTTTTCCAGATTCCTACATCATTTGGACCCTTCTACATTTCACACATTATACACTATTAAAGAATCTCAGGCAATCCTATGAAATATCTGGAATTTATAAGAAAGTTATTATCGTCATATTTTGTCCTTAACATTTTGGTTTATTCTATAGAAGCTAATGGATTTGTCAAAATATAAGGTCTAAAATTTAATCTGCTATATAAAATGTTACTTATCCAAGACAATAAGGGAAGTGCCAGCTGAAATCTTGCGAGGCAGTGGACCAGGAAATAGTCTCCCCCTTGTTTGCAGGGCCAATGGAAGATCAGGACACTCAGCAATTCTCAGGAGGTGCTCATCTCCTTGCAAGATGAGTTCTCAAACACAAGAGGATTACTGGAGAATGGCCTATGGAATCTATAGCATAGTAAGGCTACCAGAAGAAATGCATTTGTCTGTCCATAACTGGTTCTTTTTGTCAACATTAGCACTTAAAACACTCAGATGTGTCAGTTGAAACCACCATATGTGCTGATGATCCTGATGCAAGAAGAAACAGGATCAAACTAAAGAGCAAAATACATAAAAGATATCCATATTGCACTAAGGCTAAGATCACAGATCATGCTAAGGATAAAGTCTACAGAAGATGGCCATGAAACTTGAAAAGAAGATGAAATTGCCTGTATCATTTTTCTAAGACCATAGAGTAGTTCAAGGAACATTTTATGTCAGAGTTAGAGCCTAAAGCTGGGCATTACTCAACTAAGGTAGACATTGATAATGCTGACCATCATGAACTGGGAAATATAGTTTGCTGAAAACCAAAAGCTCCTTCAAGTGAAATGGTGTCTTCCATCTTGTTCTATATGGGTAGTTCATTTGCATTTAGACAATCAATGAGAGGGAAAGGTTGTGAAGATAATAACATGGATTAAAAAGATGGATTACTATAGGCCAGGGTGCCATTGAGATGCTTGGTGGGGAAGTGTAGTCTAGAGAGGAATTCACTACACTCAGGTCATAGTCTTGTTGAAGTCATATTCACAGGCATGCACCTGATGAATACTTTTGTTTTGCAAACAGAATTGCAGAAATTCATATACATTTCTTATAGCAGGTATTGTTTTTACTACGTATAAAATTATATGTAAAAGGTCCAATCACATTATGAAAATGTATGAATCTGTGTCTTATATTTCCCCTCTCCTGATTAGACTGTTGTAGTATTTCAGAAAATCATATTCCTTTTTAGGGGCTATTCTAACAATTTTTGTTTAGTACAGGGGTGGGCAAACTTTTTGGTCCAGGGCCACATCGGGGTTGCAAAACTATATGGAGTGCCAGGCAGGGAAGGCTGTGTCTCCCCAAACAGCCTGGCCTCCACCCCCTATCCGCCCCCTCCCGCTTTCCCCTGACTGCCCCACTCAGAATCCCCGACCCATCCAACCTCTCCTGCTCCTTGTTCTCTGACCGCCCCCTCCCGAGACCCCTGCCCGTAACTGCCCCCCGGGACACCACCCCCTATCCAACTGCCCCTTCTCCCTGTCCTTCGACTACCTGGACCCCTATCCTCACCCCCTTCCCTTAACAGGCCCCCCGGGACTCCCACGCCTATCCAGACCCCCGTTTCCCATTTCCTGACTGCGCCCCCGAACCTCCACCCCATCCTACCGCCCCCTGACTGCTCCCCAGAACACCCTGCTCCTATCCCCCTTTCCATGCTGGAGCCAGCCATGCTGCCGCGCTACCCGGCAGGAGCCTCGGGCCAGAGTGCTGGCAGCACAGCGCACTGAGGCTGTGTGGGAGCAGGAGGGGGAACAGCAGGGGATGGGCCGGGAGCTAGCCTCCCCGGCTGGAAGCTCAGAGGCCGGGCAGGACGGTCTCGCAGGCCAGATGTGGCCTGTGGGCCGTAGTTTGCCCACCTCTGGTTTAGTACAATATACAAACACATTTCATGAAATCCTACAGGCAGTACAGTAGCTGAATTAAATGGGCATGTTGATCTCAAGTGACTTACTTTTTGTGATTGGAGTTTAATATTTTATATAGTATAGGACAAATTCTACTATCCTTAGTCAAAACTCAATTTTCTTCAATAAGAGATTTTTTGAGAAAGGCCTGAAAGTTCTGGCCTTAACTTTAAATAGATAATAACAACAACAAAGTATACATTTACAAGAGACATAATTCAGGAAAGCTGCGATCAACGTATCCTTCACAATATGCTCTAATATACAGTCCACACATCATGTAGATACAAAACTCAACAGGGTGTTGGTCAATAAAGACATTAACAATAAGGGAACATGAAGTTCAGCCCAGTAGTACAGTCAAAGGTAAACAAGAGTAAATAGAGTATACCTTCTTCTCATCTGGGACTATGGAGTTTAGTTTAGGTTACTTTACCCATTTTTTAACCACTACACCACTAGTTCAGCCTGTGTGTTCTCTGCAAACTTGGCAGCCATTAGAGTTCATACATTGGAGTTACTCATCTCCAAAACCTGCATGGGAGGCAACTTCCACTTTCTGTGATATCCACATTGATATTTAGATATTTATGGTTTTTGATATTTAGTATCCATACTTCACTTACTTTGGGAAAAGGCAGGATTTACTGTACAACACCAACAATCCACAGCAAGACTCACTACATGACTCCAAAAAGGAGCAACATCACCAGCTAATATAGTCTGAAATGCCATGGAGTGTAAGGAGATAGACATCAGGAGCATGAAGGACATGAATCAGAGAAGAAAATCAAAAATTAATTAATTTTATGAATTTAGTGGTTATATTTCATGTTACAAGGATTGCCCTGTGTTAGACCATCCTACATATTTACCATGTGCTGGAGATACATTATTACAGTTTAAGACTAGATTTGCAAGGCGTTTAGGAAGTTTCAATTAAATTTGTTGAGGAAGTGTAACTTATAGTCATGGCTTTAGTATTAGAAACTTGTTTAAGAGCAAGTTGGATTGGGTGGTTGTTCTCCATATTATACATTTCGGGAGTAATATTTTCTGAAAAGAAAAGACTTTGAGCTCAGGAAAGCTTCTGTTACTCAGCCTTGTCCAGTTAGTTAATAGGTGTCCAAAGTTTCAGAAGTGAGATCATTTTGTCTTGTATTTAAAAAAAAATGTGAGTTTGAAGCAGTAAAATAAATTGAAATATATAGAAATATAGTTAACCCTGTAAATATTCTCTACCCACTTACAAACAAATTGAAATATACATAAATCTACATAAAGAAACACACATACACACCAGACATGCCAAACCTGTGGGAAAAAAAAACAGAAATTGGGGTTGTTTCTGGCTTAATTGGCTTGTGAGTTGATTGTTGGCTAGTTTTTGGCTTTTAGCTTGTTGCTTGTTTGGCTTGTAGCTTGTTGCTGCTTCTTCTTTTTTTTTTGATCAGCTCCCGGCAAGCAGGGGCAAGTGGGGGAGAGAGATGCACTGCAGGCCCACCACAGTCCCAGACTGCATGCCGGGGGGATCTAGTCACATAGAGTGTTGGGGTTCTTAGGGATTGGCTTGTTTTGGCCTTATTTTGAAATGGGATTAGCTTGATTTTTGGCTTATTGTGAAAGTCAGGATGCTTATTTATTGCGTGAAAGTTGGCAACTGTGATACACACACGTGTTGGTGTGCATTTCTGTGTCAGTTTAATATCTAAGCACATCCCTCACCCTGACTCTCCCTACCCCCCAATAAAAGGAAACAACTCTCCAAACTTTCGAAAGCTGCTGTGTATTTTTGTCTTCTTTGGTTGCTGAATTCTCACACATCATGGTAACCTAAGACTTTTTATTCCTTAATTAAGATATCTAAATATTACATTTATTCCACTATATGCTGTAGCCTTCATCTTTCCGATGATAATGTGAAAGTGTTAACGATGGTGGTGGCTATCTTGCCAATTTTATGGGATATAAAACTGAATTAACTATCTCAGATTACATTTCAAAGGCTCTTCATTGTGCATATGGGAAGGACAGCACAAGTATTCATTATTACAAAACTTTTAAAGATCTTCCTGACTACATAACATTAATTGTCAGATAATTGTATCTTTCCTTGGAGCTTTGTGATCTCAACTCTTCCTGATAAATCTTTTCCTTTAAACAGCTTAACATATTTCCCACTGGGTGAATTTCTAGTTGCTAGTCCACTATGTTCTACAGTGGCTCTTAATAATGTCTAAATCCAGATTACCATACTTTTACTGGCCCTGAGCCAATTTACAATCAAAAGTAGATTTACTCATGCAATTTTGGTCTGAAAAGTCTCTTAAATACCTTTTTGGGGCCAGACTCTGAAGTCTTAGAAGACTACAATTCCTGTTTCAGAATTCTAAATGTATATGCTGGGTGTCAATACATTTCCTATTTGTTATTTGATTGTGACCTTGTATGCACTTGCAGTTACATGAAGCTACACATCAAGGTGAAAGACAGGCTGTGTCCACCCTCACTCTGGTGTATATTACATGCAGCAATGAAAGGCAGGGGGAGGCAGCGGGAGTGGGGAGGGTGGGTGGGAGGATGGAGAGAGGCTCTGACACTGTGATACTACACTGATAAAAATAAGCACTGCTTGGGTGTGTAGAAAGCTATATAGGGTACATACATTAAAGGCTCAAGCGGGTAGGGCACCCTACTCTACTCACCTAAGCAGTGCCTCATCATCTACACAGACATTTATATCCACGCTAGCTAAGTGTGAAGTGTCTGTACTCTACATGATGCCATAAATGAGGAGTTACACTAAGATATTTTTACTTCATGAACATTCAATATAACTTGTGATGTGCAAGCATTTGTTTTTTGATATTTAGTATCCATACTTCACTTACTTCGGGAAAAGGCAGGATTTACTGTACAACACCAACAATAATAGTAATATCATACTTTGAACTATTGTTTTTAATATCAAAAGTGATTTATAAATCTTGTGTTGGAGTGGGGGGGGGATGTACATGCTGGATTCAAGTTTATAATTCCTTCCCTTTCATGGGAACAACACGATTAACTTGGTGAATCCATACCATATTATCATGTAATTACATTCCAAAATGGATGGAGCAGAACCCACAGTAGAGTTCTTATCTTTTCCCTATTATTATTGTTGTTAGTAGTAGTATTATATGTAAAGGGATCATGGTTGGCTTCTGTGCTGGAATTGTATCACATCCTCACACACTATCCCAAATGAAAAAGATGAAAAATAAACCCCCTGAAAACATCACTTTTTGTGTCCCCTCGCCACCTGTAACTTAAACAGTGATTGATTTTCATTAATAGGTCACTCCCATCACTAAAAATCAGTGTGGCTTTTCAAATCAAATACATAATGAACTTTTACGTACTCTGAGGAAACCTGGGTGGATTGTCGTTGACATCAGTGAGTGTGATATTTACAGTTGTTGACCCTGATAGCCCTCCGACCTGCCCAGCCATATCTTTGGCTTGAATGACAACGGAATAATGCTCTCTGGCTTCCCTGTCCATGTTATGCAAGGCGGTCCTGATGACTCCTGTGATGCAAAGAAAAATAAAAGAAACACCCGTGTTAGCATTTCTGAACAACTGTCAAGGGTAGACATCTACAGAGCCTGTATAGTCAACTGAGGTGGGACACAGAACTTCTACTATTGCAAAGCCCCTTTATAGCCAAAATAAACTATTTTTAATTTAATTTGTGATTTCTAACCAACGGATTGGAAGTCTCTTGTGTGAAGACAACGAAAGAAAATGGGTTATACAATGCATTGTGGAGAAATGTTGGTGATAACTGCATTGTTTTCTAAAACATTGAATATAATTGTGGCAGCATTTGCTAGACAGACAGCTTGCTTGAGGATATGTAGAAATTAAAAACACCCCATATTACAAGAAAATGTAATAATATATTAATAAATGATTACTCCAATTCATGTAATGTAGAAAGACCTCAAGGCACATTGCCAAAAAACAATGTTTTATCTTATATAATAATTGCTTAAGTAGCTGTTTAATTGAAATATTAATGAATATGCATTCAAGCCCCACAAGAGAAGTCTCAAATTCCACTATACGGTAGCCAAACAAAAAATAATCTTTTGTTTTTGCGCATAAAGTTTGGAACTATTCTGAAACGTGACTTCAAAAATGGCACCCTCTTATTCAAAATGCCTTGATCTGATCCCCATACCCATTCACAGCTGTAAACAGTTGACCTTAGTGAGAAAAATGCATTTTTGCTGCTTTTTGACTCCTATTTAGCCCAGCAGAGCCAATAGAGCTGGAGGTGAGTGAGCAAAAGATTCTATTTAATTTTACACATCATCAGCAGAAATGTTTACTAACTTCCAATATCTTCAAGCACACTGATGACAAAAGGGTTGTGCAGGTATCACCTAAGGCTTGACCAATATTACTTTTGTCACTGGTGATATGTTAGATCAGGGGTCTCAAACATGTGGCCCACAGGCTTCTTCCCTGTGGCCCGTCAAGCTCTCCGCTCCGCTCCCCTCATGTCCCCTCTCCAGCGCACCACATCCCCAGCATACCTCCAGGCCAGGGGTGGGCAAACTACAGCCCCGGGCCGGATCCGGCCCCTCAGGGCTTTGGATCCGGCCCGCAGATTTGCCAACCCCGTGGTGCTGAGGGCCCCACACCGCTTCACTGCGGCCCCAGGGTAAGGGGGAGAAGAAATCTCTGTGAGCTGTTCTTGCCTGTGGTTACCTCCCCTGAAGCTCCCATTGGCCAGGAACAGGGAAGCACAGCCAATGGGAGCTTTGGGGAAGGTACCCACAAGCAAGAACAGCTCATAAAGTTCTCTGCTCCCCCTCCTACCGGGGCCACAGGGAAGCGGTGCCTGCGACTTCCCAGAGCAGCACGGGGCCAGGGCCGGGGCCGGGGCTGGGACCTGGGCTGGGGCGAGGGCAGACAGGCAGGGAGCCCACCCTGGCCCCGGTGCGTGCTGCTGCCATCCGCGAGCTGCTCAAGATAAGAGGCGCCAGGCTGGAACCCGAACCCCTCCAGCATCCCGCACCCCAACTCCCTGCTCTGAGCCCCCTGCCTGCACCCCAACCCTGTGTCACACCCCGTACTTCCTCCTGCACCCCAACCCCCTGCACTGAGCCCCCTGCCACACCCCACACCCCCTGCACCCCAACTCCCTGCTCTGAGCCCCCTGCCACACCCCAACCCCCTGCCATACCCCGCACTCCCTCCTGCACCCCAACTCTCTGCCCTCAGCCCCCTGCATTACCATGCAGGTGGGGGTGGGAGTGTGGGGGGCAGGGGTAGCGGGGGGGGGAGATGCGGCCCTCGGGCCAACGTACGAGTCCTCATGTGGCCCTTCTGGTGATTCGAGTTTGAAATCCCTGTTTTAGATAGAATAACCCAGCTACATTCTCTGAGCCCAGACTGAGTTTACAAGGTTGGCAGTCCAGAAAATGCTCCCCTCCTCTCCACAAACTATTATTTGTCAGTGGGGAGCATTTCACACATAAAGGAAACTGCAGGAGTCACTTCCCAGAACAGAGTCCCACTTTAAGATTTAGAATTACAAAAGGATTTGTAAGGGCATTTTGAAACAGATTGTTAAATAGAGAAAGAAAACAAACCTACCACTATCAAAGCTTCCTTAAAAAAATGTGTGAAAGACTAAACTTGTTAAATGTCCTGACATGGTAACTGTTGCTTCTTTTCAAATTTAAATAATTTGATAACCATGCACAAGAACAGACAGGGATATAACAACAAATGCATTGATGGATGAGGGAACTTGATGGGGCTGCAGTGAAAGGTGGGAAGTCCTAGCAGCGAGGGAGGGAGACACTCCACATGGGATAATAGTTAGCTCCTCCCCCTGGGAGTCTCTGGCACCCATTGGCCAGCTGCAGGAGAGAGGTGATGATGGGTCAGCATTTCACAGCTCCCAAGATGTAACTTGGCACAGAAGCCACATGGAGCCTCTTTTGATTTGCCCATTCTTACTATACTAACTAGAAAATAAACTTTGTATGGATAATTTGTCTAGACTCAACGAACCAAACACATCTAATTTTTAACTATTTGTGAAGCCTCTGACCAGCTCATGCCAATACATTCAATGTGTGTACACAGGGAAAATTCTTCAGGATAATATGAGAGAACATCATAATTTTTTTTTTAAATTGGTGAATGTTGTATATAGTTCATATAAATATAACTGTAGTTTAGTGTTCTTAGAAAAATCCCTGATCTATAGGCTTGATTCTGCACATCTGTACTTAAATGAGCAGAACTTGCTCATGCAAGTAACCACAATGAAGATGAGATTACTTGTGTGAGTAAGGGTTACTCATACAGTAAGTGTTTTCAGGCTTGGGTCCTAGATACACTTAAACTGAAAGTAGGGCTGGCTTAGACATAAAAGCATCACTTGCAGTCTACAGCAAGCTTCCAGGTCACAGGTGTTTCAGCCCACTAGGGAATGACTGAAATGTTAATATGATCTTAATTGTGCATGCTCCAGTGAGGTGTGAGGTGGAGTATGAGCTACTTCGTGATGTATGACAGCTCTGCGGTGAGAATCACTCTGCTTCTCTCCCTAATCATTACACTGGCTGGTACACAGCAAAGCGTTCTCCTTCTGCTTTCTGAAACCTCCATTATCCACTTGCTAGTTTCCTAATTCTTTCCAGAAGCATACAAATGAGTTCTAAGAACAATGAGCCAGACCCTCCACTGGAGTAAACTGATATAGCACCCCTGAGATTAATGAAGCTATTTATGGCAATTTATACCAAATGAGGATAAGGATCATTACCGTTTCCTCTTACACTCCTATTCATATCATTAGCACATTGCGCAGTGCAGGGAGTTTGTGGTAGCTTTGCAAGAGGCCTAAGATTAGATCAAACTGGCCGTACTTGAGAAAATACAAATTCCACTTTCAAAGTGAAGGCTATGTCATTTTCCTTGCCATTAGACTCTATAGACTGGCTCACAGGTAAGCAAAACACACAACATATTTCCAGAACTGGGTTAAACATGGTTATGTAACATTAAAACACATGCAACTTTCCTAGTTTGACACTTCATTACCAACCGTAAACTCAGTTAGGTTTATTAAAAGGTTGGTGAATCTTTTGAGATTCTGTACTGTACCATTTCAACAGAACCTGGAACAATGTATGTGTGACATTCCATACCTTGGGGGAGCATCCTGTAGCTCCCATATTCCTCATTTCTATATAATTGTGATCTTATATATAAAGCATGCCTTGTAAGGTGTCAAGGGAATGGTTATGATATGCTGAAAGTCATTTCTCTATCCATACATATGTATCATTACCGCATATTAAGTTATGAGAATTGTGTGGTATGGTTGTCACTAGAACATGCTGTAAGTTGGGGAATAAGCCAGATATTAGCTCCCCAGAGGCAAAAGCAAGAAAAGTAACCAATGCCAGGGTGGGGTATCAATCAATCAACAACCATTGACTAGGGGAATTGCTTAACCTTGCCTGGAGACTCAGCAATGCCCCGAGACAAGCCTGGACTTGTGTTTTCTAGGACTGAGGGTATAAACCAGACACAGAGGCTATATGTTAGCCCTTCTCCTGCCCCCACCTATGCTGCAAGCAACTAAGACTAGACTCCGACAGAGGAGATTGGCCCAGATTTAAGGAACAACCTGTATATTAAGGACTGCAATATCCAATGGGGTGAGAAAAATTGCTTAATCTAGATGTTGCCCAGTTTAATATGGTTGAGAGTTTAGACTGTGTGCTTATATTTTATTTCTTTTAGTAACTAATTCTGACTTTTTGCCTATCACTTCATACCACTAAAAATCTACCTTTTATGCTCAATAAATTTATTTAATTGTTTATCTTTACCAGTGAGTTTGTATGAAGTGTGGGGCAAATCTGCTCAGGTTTTGCAAAGGCTGGTGTATGTCCACTTTCCATTGCTGAAGTGGTGAAGCAATTAATAAATTTGCACTGCCCATCTTGAGCAGTACAAAATGGTATATTCCTGGGGTACAGTGCTGGGTGCTGGGGCCTTTCTCTGTGTGATTCATGGGTGGCTCGGGGAGCATTCATGAAATCTAGCTGGGTGTGGGTCTCTACATAGGGTTTTGCTGAGTGATAACAGCATCTGGAGGGGTTTGCTGCTTGTCACTAGCACGGCATTGTGAGAGACAGCCCAGGCTGGAGAGAGTTAAGGGTGGCACAGCTGTCCCACAGTCCCAGGCTGCACCCAGGGGAACCCATCACAGTATGTTTAAACAGGAAATCATGTGAAAATTTGTGGTTTTAACTCAGTACAGCTTTAAGTCTCTAGGTTCATTATCAGCAGCAACTTAAGATTCTGGAATTGCATACACCAGAACCAAAGGAAGTTTGCTTGACACATCTCACTCAAATAGAAACATTTGTATAGTTCCACAACATTTGTCTTTATTCAGGGTGATCTGTTTACACATATATTTTCCCACAGAGATTCTCAGAACATTTCAAGAATAAATATCTAACCACAATTTATATGTAATTACTAGAACTTGCCAAAAAAATTTGGATGGAACCACATTCAGTAAGAATATGCAGATCTGTCAAAATTGAAATGTTTTGTGAAACCAGATTAATTTTGCCTAATTTCTATTTTGGAAAAAAAGTGTTGGGGCCGGGAAATCCTAACAATATTGCAATTTCCCATTTCAACAGTTCCAGATTAGAAAATTTTGATTTTACATTTGGAAATTACTTCATTCTGTATTTTTTATTTTGCATTATATTATCTATTATAATTAGATTATCTATTATCTATTTTTTAAAGTCAAAATCAAAACAAAACGTTTCAATCAACACAAAACAAATTACTAGGACTGTCAATTAATCACAGTTAACAAATGTGATTAACTCCAAAAAATTAATCTGCAGTTTTAATTGAACTGTTCTACAATAGAATACCAATTGAAATTTATTAAATATTTTGGATGTTTTTCTACATTTTCATATATATTGTATTCTATGTTGAATTGAAATCAAAGTGTAAATATTTTTATTACAAATATTTTACTGTAAAATGATAAAAAGAAGAAATAGTAGTTTTAATTCACCTTATACAAGTATGGTAGTGCAATCTCTTTGTCGTGAAAGTGCAATTTGCAACTGTAGATTTTTTTGTTACATAACTGCACTCAAAAACAAAACAATGTAAAACTTCAGAGCCTACAAATCCATTCAGTCCTATTTCTTGTTCAGTCAATCGCTAAGACAAACGAGTGTGTTTACATTTACAGGAGATAATGCTGCCCTCTTCTTATTTACAATGTCACCAGAAAGTGAGAACAGGCATTTGCATGGCACTTTTGTAGTCAGCATTGCAAGGTATGTACGTGCCAGACATGCTAAACATTCATATGCCCCTTCATGCTTTGGCCACCGTTCCAGAGGACATGCTTCCATGCTGTTGATGCCCATTAAAACAATAATGTGTTAATTAAATTTGTGACTGAACTCCTCAGGGCAGAATTGTATGTCCCCTGCTCTGTTTTAACCACATATATATTTGCCAAATATTTCACATGGTAGAAGTCTCAGGTGATGACCCAGCACATGTTGTTCATTTTAAGAACACTTTCACTTCAGATTTCACAAAACGCAAAGAAGGTACCAGTGTGAGATTTCTAAAGAGAGTTACAGCATTCAACCCAAGGTTTAAGGTTTCCAAAATCTGAGAGGGATGAGGTGTGGAGCATATATTCAGCAGTCTTAAAAAAGCAATACTCCTATGTGGAAATTACAGAACCCTAACCACCAAAAAGAAGATCAACTTTCCGTTGGTGGCATCTGACTCAGATAAATGAACATGCGGCAGTCCACACTGCTTTGTATTGTTATGGAGCAGAACCTATCACCGGCATTGATGCATGTCCACTGGAATGGTGGTTGAAGCATGAAGACATATGAATCTTTAGCGCATCTGTCACATAAATATCTTGCAAAGCTGGCTACAACATTGCCATGAGAACAACTGTTCTCTCTTTCAGATGACATTGTAAACAAGAAGTGGGCAGCATTATCTCCTGCAAATGTAAACAAACTTGTTTATCTGAGTGATTGGCTGAACAAGAAGTAGGACTGAGTGGAATTGCAGGCTCTAAAATTTTAAATTGTTTTACTTTTGAATGTCCTTTGTCCACAGTTCTAGTCTGTAAGTTCAACTTTCATGATAAACAGACTTCACTACAGTACTTGTATTAGGTGAATTGAAAAATACTATTTCTTTTGGTGTTTTTTTACAGTGCAAATACTTGTAATAAAAAATAAATATAAAGTGAGCACTGTACACTTTGTATTCTTTGTTGTAATTCAAATAAATATATTTGAAAATGTAGCAAACATCCAAAACATTTAAATAAAAGGTATTCTATTATTGTTTAACAGTACGATTAATCACATGATTAATCAGGATTATTCTTTTAATCACACAGTTAATCATGATTAATTTTTTAATCACTTGACAGCCCTACAAATAATGATTTTTTTTTCATTTTTCATTCCATTTTGGAATAAATACAACATTTTGAAATCTCAAATGCCAACACAAAAAGGGATTTCTCTCCTCCACACAGAGAAAACATAAGAACATAAGAATGGCTATACTGGGTGAGACCAAAGATCCATCTAGCCCAGTATACTATCTTCTGACAGTGCCAATACCAGCTGCTTCAGAGGGAATGAGCAGAACAGGTAACCATCCAGTGATCCATCCCCTGTTGCCCAGTCTCAGCTTGTGCAAACAGAGGCTAGAGACACCTCTGAGTATGGTTTTGCATCCCTGCCCATCCTGACTAATAGCTATCCTCCATGAATTTATCTAGTACTTTTTAGAACCCTGTTATAGTCTTCACCTTCACATCATCCACAGGTTGACTGTGCGCTGTATGAAGAAACAGGTTTCAGAGTAGCAGCCGTGTTAGTCTGTATTCGCAAAAAGAAAAGGAGTACTTGTGGCACTTTAGAGACTAACAAATTTATTAGAGCATAAGCTTTCGTGAGCTACAGCTCACTTCATCGGATGCATTTGGTGGAAAAAACAGAGGAGAGATTTATATACACACACAGAGAACATGAAACAATGGGTTTATCATACACACTGTAAGGAGAGTGATCACTTAAGATAAGCCATCACCAGCTGCAGGGGGGGGAAAGGAGGAAAACCTTTCATGGTGACAAGCAAGGTAGGCTAATTCCAGCAGTTAACAAGAATATCAGAGGAACAGTGGGGGGTGGGGTGGGAGGGAGAAATACCATGGGGAAATAGTTTTTCTTTGTGTAATGACTCATCCATTCCCAGTCTCTATTCAAGCCTAAGTTAATTGTATCCAGTTTGCAAATTAATTCCAATTCAGCAGTCTCTCGTTGGAGTCTGTTTTTGAAGCTTTTTTGTTGAAGTATAGCCACTCTTAGGTCTGTGATCGAGTGACCAGAGAGATTGAAGTGTTCTCCAACTGGTTTTGGAATGTTATAATTCTTGACATCTGATTTGTGTCCATTCATTCTTTTACGTAGAGACTGTCCAGTTTGGCCAATGTATATGGCAGAGGGGCATTGCTGGCACATGATGGCATATATCACATTGGTAGATGCGCAGGTGAACGAGCCTCTGATAGTGTGGCTGATGTGATTAGGCCCTATGATGGTATCCCCTGAATAGATATGTGGACAGAGTTGGCAACGGGCTTTGTTGCAAGGATAGGTTCCTGGGTTAGGGTTCTGTTGTGTGGTGTGTGGTTGCTGGTGAGTATTTGCTTCAGATTGGGGGGCTGTCTGTAAGCAAGTACTGGTCTGTCTCCCAAGATCTGTGAGAGTGATGGCTCGTCCTTCAGGATAGGTTGTAGATCCTTGATGATGCGTTGGAGAGGTTTTAGTTGGGGGCTGAAGGTGATGGCTAGTGGCGTTCTGTTGTTGTCTTTGTTGGGCCTGTTCTGTAGTAGGTGACTTCTGGGTACTCTTCTGGCTCTGTCAATCTGTTTCTTCACTTCAGCAGGTGGGTATTGTAGTTGTAGGAATGCATGATAGAGATCTTGTAGGTGTTTGTCTCTGTCTGAGGGGTTGGAGCAAATGCAGTTATATCGTAGCGCTTGGCTGTAGACAATAGATCGAGTGGTATGATCTGGATGAAAGCTAGAGGCATGGTGGAATCCTGAAGGTCGAAACAGCAGCCTGGATTTCTACATAGACTGCTTCCGCCGACGTGCACGAGCTGAAATTGTGGAAAAGCAGCATCGCTTACCCGATAACCTCAGCCATGCAGAACACAGTGCCATCCACAGCCTCAGAAACAACTCTGACATCATAATCAAAAAGGCTGACAAAGGAGGTGCTGTCGTCATCATGAATAGGTCGGAGTATGAACAAGAGGCTACTAGGCAGCTCTCCAACACCACTTTCTACAAGCCATTACCCTCTGATCCCACTGAGAGTTACCAAAAGAAACTACAGCATTTGCTCAAGAAACTCCCTGAAAAAGCACAAGAACAAATCCGCACAGACACACCCCTGGAGCCCCGACCTGGGGTATTCTATCTGCTACCCAAGATCCATAAACCTGGAAATCCTGGACGCCCCATCATCTCAGGCATTGGCACCCTGACAGCAGGATTGTCTGGCTATGTAGACACCCTCCTCACGCCCTTCGTTACCAGCACTCCCAGCTATCTTCGAGACACCACTGATTTCCTGAGGAAACTACAGTCCATTGGTGATCTTCCTAAAAACACCATCCTAGCCCCTATGGATGTAGAAGCCCTCTACACCAACATTCCACACAAAGATGGACTACAAGCCGTCAGGAACAGTATCCCCGATACTGTCACGGCTAACCTGGTGGCTGAACTTTGTGACTTTGTCCTGACCCATAACTATTTCACATTTGGTGACAATGTATACCTTCAAATCAGCGGCACTGCGATGGGTACCCGCATGGCCCCACAGTATGCCAACATTTTTATGGCTGACTTAGAACAACGCTTCCTCAGCTCTCGTCCCCTAATGCCCCTACTCTACTTGCGCTACATTGATGACATCTTCATCATCTGGACCCATGGAAAAGAAGCTCTTGAGGAATTCCACCATGATTTCAACAATTTCCATCCCACCATCAACCTCAGCCTGGACCAGTCCACACAAGAGATCCACTTCCTGGACACTACGGTGCTAATAAGCGATGGTCACATAAACACCACCCTGTATCGGAAACCTACTGACCGCTATTCCTACCTACATGCCTCTAGCTTTCATCCACATCATACCACTCGATCTATTGTCTACAGCCAAACGCTACGATATAACCGCATTTGCTCCAACCCCTCAGATAGAGACAAACGCCTACAAGATCTCTATCATGCATTCCTACAACTACAATACCCACCTGCTGAAGTGAAGAAACAGGTTGACAGAGCCAGAAGAGTACCCAGAAGTCACCTACTACAGGACAGGCCCAACAAAGACAACAACAGAACGCCACTAGCCATCACCTTCAGCCCCCAACTAAAACCTCTCCAACGCATCATCAAGGATCTACAACCTATCCTGAAGGACGAGCCATCACTCTCACAGATCTTGGGAGACAGACCAGTCCTTGCTTACAGACAGCCCCCCAATCTGAAGCAAATACTCACCAGCAACCACACACCACACAACAGAACCACTAACCCAGGAACCTATCCTTGCAACAAAGCCCGTTGCCAACTCTATCCACATATCTATTCAGGGGATACCATCATAGGGCCTAATCACATCAGCCACACTATCAGAGGCTCGTTCACCTGCGCATCTACCAATGTGATATATGCCATCATGTGCCAGCAATGCCCCTCTGCCATGTACATTGGCCAAACTGGACAGTCTCTAAAAGAAATGTAAAAATATGAATGGACACAAATCAGACGTCAAGAATTATAACATTCCAAAACCAGTTGGAGAACACTTCAATCTCTCTGGTCACTCGATCACAGACCTAAGAGTGGCTATACTTCAACAAAAAAGCTTCAAAAACAGACTCCAACGAGAGACTGATGAATTGGAATTAATTTGCAAACTGGATACAATTAACTTAGGCTTGAATAGAGACTGGGAATGGATGAGACATTACACAAAGTAAAACTATTTCCCCATGGTATTTCTCCCTCCCACCCCACCCCCCACTGTTCCTCTGATATTCTTGTTAACTGCTGGAATTAGCCTACCTTGCTTGTCACCATGAAAGGTTTTCCTCCTTTCCCCCCCCTGCTGCTGGTGATGGCTTATCTTAAGTGATCACTCTCCTTACAGTGTGTATGATAAACCCATTGTTTCATGTTCTCTGTGTGTGTGTATATAAATCTCTCCTCTGTTTTTTCCACCAAATGCATCCGATGAAGTGAGCTGTAGCTCACGAAAGCTTATGCTCTAATAAATTTGTTAGTCTCTAAGGTGCCACAAGTACTCCTTTTCTTTGTATGAAGAAATACTTCCTTAATTTGTTTTAAACCTACTGCCTATTAATTTCATTTGGTGAGCCCTAGTTTTTGTCTTCTGAGGAGTAAATAACAGATCCTTATTTACTTTCTCCACAGCAGTCATGATTTTATAGACCTCTATCATATCCCCCCTTAGTCATCTCTTTTCCAAGCTGAAAAGTCACAGTCTTATTAATCTCTCCTCATATGGAAGCTGTTCCATACTCCTAATAATTTTTGGTGCCTTTTTCTGTAGTTTTTTCCAATTCCAGTGTATCTTTTTCTTTATATGGGGTGACCAGATCTTCATGCAGTATTCAAGATGTGGGTGAAACATGGGTTTATATAGAGGAAATATGATATCTTCTGTCTTGTTACCTATGCATTTCCTAATGATTCCCAACATTCCCAGCTGCGGTACATTCACTGGATGTTTTGAGAGATTTAGGAGTTATTGTGGATAAATCTCTTTCTTAAGTGGTACCACCTAATTTATACTCCATCATTTTATATATATAGTTGGAATTATATTTTCCAATATGCATTACTTTACATTTGTCAACACTGAATTTCATTGAACATTGAATTGAACAGTATAATCAAGTAATTATAACACAAAGAATATTAACCTCTCTCAAGTGTCAAGAAAAAAGTTACATGAACTGTGAGGTGGAGAAAATTTGTACCCTTAATGCATTCAGAAACCAAGAATAATTCTTTAATATTTTAGAACAAAAATATTTAAAATCAAGTATCATGAAAAAAGTTATACTAACTGTGTTGTTGTGGACTTTTGTCCCCAAATTTATTCAGAAATTAAGAACAGCTTTTTAATGTGTTAGGCAAAAAAACAAATGAACAAAAAAAACAGCCAACAACTTTATTTAACTAGCAAATTGAAAGAATTAGCAGCGGTCTCATTTAGCCCTTCTACCTTAGGTTGATTGTATATATCGAAACAACAAGGAGTCTTGTGGCACCTTAAAGACTAACAGATTTATTTGCGCATAAGCTTTCGTGGCTAAAACACCACTTCTTCAGATGCATTAAGGTGCCACCAGACTCCTTGTTGTTTTTGTGGATACAGAAGAACACGGCTACCCCCTGATACTTGTATATTTAGAGCCCTGCACGGATAAAAAATTTGGACATGCATCCAATCCGCATCTGTGATAATTAACTTGTATCGAATCCGCCTTTTATATGTATGTATATGTGCACCTGCACCAGCACCTATCTCACTATTAGAGCCCCACACGGATAAAAAAAAAAATTGGATCCACATCCGCTCCGCGATCTGCAAGGATGGTAAACAGTACAACTGAATCGGGCTCTGTGGATGCAGATATCCATGGATATAAAATGGGTATCCAGTGATTTGCAGGGTTTTATGTGTACAATAACCACTGTCACTGCAATGCATTATCAATTAGCATATGCAATGTCCTAAAATAACATATTAGGAGGGCCAATGTGCATGAGTTATCCCAACATATATCCCGTAGGGTATATTATGCCATGGATGTGATGAGGGTTAAATTGATAAATTTTAACTAACATTAAGGCAGTTCTGAGAATAAGCAATTTCTCCATATACAAAATAAATCCTTCTCAGTCATAGTTTCTCTTTGCGTCTTCCTTACTCCTAGGCGGTACTGCCCATTCTCTACCCTTCCTGACAATCTCTCACCTGTATTTTCTGGGGAGCAAATAAATAGGCAATTGGTTCCTCTTGCTCCTTAATGCTTGGGCCCAAAGTCTAGGGAAGTCCTTGTAGAGATTAAAAGGTTGTTTTTTTTTACTCCCTCTTACTTGCTTGCACGGGTATGTCATCTATCTATCTATCTATCTATGTAGTGTATATACGTATATCTAGTGCTAAAAGATTTTTGATCCAGTCAAATAAAAATATATTTAAATTTCATAAATATGAATATAGAACATACATATTAAAATTAGGGTAATATTTTGGCAACAAGATATATTTTTCTTTCTTGCATAGATGTAACCTGTAGACAGCAGCCAAACAAACAAACAAACAAACAAGACTCTTAGTGAGGTGCAAATGGAGCACACATTGCTGTTGATGTGCTCATCATCTGAAAAGAATAAACTAAGTTTTTTTTTCCACATTCTTAACACAAAACACTTGTAGCTAATGGAAACTAACTAGGAATATTCATTTCCCTTTAGCCGTTACTCTATTTGCCATGTGGAAGTGCAATCTTTGCATGTGAAATATTTTATTTTGTTGCTGGAACATGAAGCTGATCAACCAGAGGGGTTCATACCAGCCCACTTTGACTCCACCTCTCCTGCTTCTGTGCAATTAGTACTTTAGTTTCTTGTGCTGTCAGTCAGATAACAATCATAAGTGCTAAACACAAAATATACTTTTAAATGTCCACTTTACACACTGATTATGCATGGGATTTTGACTAATTACTAAAGAAAGAAAAAGTGCCTCTGAAAGCATTGGAATATGATAATTTAATTAGTGCCATTTTCTCCCGGTGGATGAAAGCTGTATTTCTGAAACCGCTTTGATTTAAGAATGTGGGGATAGGTTTTTAGATTCATTTTCTGATAGCTTATTATTTATTGGACTGTCATGGGCATATTATTATGAATTTCTAAATTTCTAAATGTGAAAATACCACAACTTTCAAGGAGCTCATCACATCCCTTTTTTGTATTATTTTTGCCTTTTTAGGGTAACTGCTGAAGAAGCACAAGCTCTGAAACTATTCATCACAAAAGAAACTTAAAACTAAAGCTAGAAAATGTAGCTTCGTAAAGTTTGGATTCAATTTTTTTGTTCAGCCTTAATTATAAAGATATGAGTAATATAGAAATTGAGATTTTAGTCCCAATTCAGACTGTGAATACTTCCAAAATATAGGCATTTGGATTCAAGCTTTTCATTCCAGTCTCTCTCTAGATAAAACATATCTTGCATTGTGCTTCTTGCTGAGAGTATACAAGTCAGCCATGAAACTAGATCTGACAATTACAGCCAAGAAAATGGAATAGAACTGATAATATTCCTTCATGTAGGGGTCAAATTTCTGTTACATTAAAGACTGTAGCATTAATGGACACTTTCTGTGTGTGTAAAAGGAAGAAGTTTCCTCTTTAGAGCGAGTTATTGCAGAAATATTTTACTTATCTTACACAGACTTCGTAATTAAGTAGGCAATAATAGTAAGTACTAAATTAGAATACATTTTTTAAATTAAATCAAGTTAATTTAGCCAGAATGGTATTATAAGGAAACTGAGGGGAAAAATCAGTCATGATTTGTCATTAATAATGAAAGCCTTGTCAAAAAGGTTTCTGAATAGCAACCAGAAGTATAAAATAAAAAAAACCTCATGCACTAGCCTTCCAAAAGCAATAATATCTATTGATTGAAGGAAGCCTTCACTGGTAGAGTGGAAAGACCTAACTACAATAATTTCTTCTAGATGCCAAATGTAATCACAATATATTCAACACTTTCTTAATGCAGAGCTAACAAAGTGCATAAAATGCAGTAGATGCTGCCAATGAACAGAAAGGAAAACCTAATCTGTCATGAACAGTGGCTGAAAACTCAAGAACTGTAGGCTACAGAACTACCATAGCAATCGACCACATTAGCTGGGCAAAAAAACCTGTCATTCTTTCTACTGTCCATAGTTAAAGCAGCTATAATATGGATGCCAGATTTGTCAGTTCTTCTTCAGTTGGTGTTTACAATCACATTTAAAAAATATTCTTCTTTCCTCTCTGACTCCTGGAGCTGGTTGAATCAGCAGGATCCTATTACCTGCAGATTGTTTTTCTGCTGAGGTGTTGTAGCTGTCCATTCCCTGCAAATTGCTTTCTGAGTGTTGCTTCCCAATCACTGTGAGACTGAGGGGATTTTGCCTAGGTCTCTGGTGTCCGCTGATTGCAGGATCACACCACTTCGAGTGTGCTCACTTTTGTAAACTTTACCCTTTGACTTTGGTTCACTGACCTGTTTTGAACTAATTTAGCAACCAAACAAAACATATGCATTCTCCAGTGCAAACCAACTTATCTAGTAACATACCAAGTTTTAAGCACACTGCAAAAATCTAAAGCTTTCTATATAGTGTTTTTTTCTTGTTTTTTTTTTAAAGCAGTGATATTTGTGCAAAATACATGAATGGCCCGAACCTAAGCGGGTATACTCTGAAGATAATGAAGTTATGTTGATAAACTCTCTCAGCATCTGGCCCTAACTAGGCTCAATTTTATTATCAGGTACAACTATCATGGATTTCAGTGGGATTGTCTGGATGTAACTGAAGACAGAAAGCTGGCTCTTTAAATGCTTTTCAAGCTGCTTATAAATACTGGGGAGGGATGAATTGGGACTGATAAAAGAAATGCCATGCAGCAGTGCATGCAGGGGAAGGAGCACAAAGATCCCTGCAGGGAAACAATAGACATAAGTGTTTTATTAGTGATAATCGTCAAGTAACACAGATAGTAAATGCCACTTCTAGTGCAGAAAGACGGTAAAACAGTATTTAACACAATAAATATTGCAATACAATAAGAACCAACCTCCCTAATGACATGGTCTAGAACTGTGGTTCTTAATCTTGTGTGCACCAACCCCCTGGGGGTGTGAGATGCCCTTTCTGGGGGTGCGTAACATGCCAGATTTTTTTAGAAGATAAATCATCGAAAACACAATTAAGCACAGGCATGTAAGTACAACTACTATGTTTAATCAAACCTATGTATTTACTAACATTATACATTTTTAACGATTACTGTCATATACAAACAAAATATATCTAGGTTTAAAGAACAGACCTACTTCAACAATTTTTGATAAGGGGTGCAAGAACATATTTTGATTTTGGTAAGGGGTGTGAGAACATATTTTGAGAACCAAAGGGGTGCAGGCTGCAGTAAAGGTTAAGAACCACTGGTCTAGAAGAATGGTCATTGAGCTGGGAGCCAAGACTACAAGCTGTCTATGACAAGCCAATATTGTTCCACAGTTCTTTAGATGTTTCTTGGCTTTCAGAAAAGAGCTTTTAATGCTCTATAAATAGAGAGTGGCCAAGGAAAAGTGGGTAGCAACATTACTGGTCATCAGTATCTTGGCTATTTTTTTCCTGTGAGATGAAGGGATTAATACTCACCTCCTGACACAAAGCTATTAGAGATAGGCTTTTGGACTCAGGCATGTTTAAGGTAAATCTTCTGCATTTATTCGAACACTTAGGAAATTGAAGATGGGAGAGGAAGTAAAAATAGACTTGCATTTAGCCATACCCCAGGCCTTTAACAGATGTACTGAGGCCCTTAAGTGTAATTTTATAAGTTATCCTGATGCATCTGCAATTAACGTGTAATCGTCTAAAAGGATTAACATTGTTAGACCTAAAGATCTTAAAAGGTGAATTCCAGCTCTTATTATTCCTAAACACCTTTAATAGCTCTGGAACTGCACAGAGACCAAATATTGCGACCCTCCCCCGATCCCTTCCAAAATAATCCAAGCAACCTTTTCAAAGTGATTTACTTTCTCTAACTGGGCTTTTCACTGATTTCTTTTCTTTTTAGTGTCAATCAAGTTCCTGTGTCCTTACGGAATTGTTCAGGGGTCTGAGATATAAGTACTGGACGATAATCTCCTGAGGATTTAGTGACAGCAAAATGACTTTAGCTCTGACAAATCCCTGTTTGAACTGCTTTTAGACCCCCCCCTAAATTTCTTCCTCCAGTGTTAAAGATTTAGCTTGGCCTAAATTTATCTGTGGTCAGGACACCCTTCAGACTGGATTGACGGTCAAATATATTACTACTTCTAGCAGTGATATACAACATGCTGGCTCTGTGTGTGTGTGTGTGTGTGTGTGTGTGTGTGTGTGTGATGACGTGACACTCTTCACAATCGGTGGGCAACTCTCTCGGCAGTGGCAGGTTTAAAACCTCTGACGGGGACTGCAAAGTAATCACTATGAAATGGCTGATACGATGATACTCGTTTGGCTTGCATACCAACATATAGTAACTGCATACCTCCAGCAGCAAGCAGGAGTTAACCAGTTCCTACTTGTGACTCACAAGGTGTAGTGGATGAAAATGGTCTCTGGCTAATAATGACTTTGGGCTTTTGTATTCTTTATGTTCCTTGGGATGACTATCTTACTTCTTAATCAGCTCTGTGTAACTCTACCCTAACCGGTCAGAGACTGAAAAGTTGGGAAATCCCTGTGTTTGGGGAATGGCCTTACCTTATAGTCCTGTAATCTAGAATCTGCTGTGACTCCAGTCACACAGCAGAAGATATGCCTTGCAAAAAGAAAAGACTATTGTCATGCTAGTAATTTGTATTGCATCATTTGAATATGTCCCATTTCTCAGTATTTTGCTACACTCCTTGCAATCCAGTTTATGGAATGAGGGGCCCAGGCAGCCCACTGAGGGTGTTTGTTATTCTCCTGGACTTCCTTTCATGAAGGCTCCAGCATAGGGGTTTTAACAATAGCTGAAAAGATCCTTACTGTAATGACCCTTTGTTTGGTGTCTAGCTCTTTACAGACATGGAGGAAGCTAAATACAGAGAAAGAACTAAGGAAGTTCCAATAGAAAGGCCCTTATTGAAGTTTCCTCAAGCCCACAACATATACCACCACACCTGAATCCACTCTTGCTATGCTTGATAGTGAGAGCCACTTTCGGGTCTCATAAAGCTACAGGTCACTTCACTGACTGAATCATTATAATCTCCTTCCTCATCTGTAAGCCAATATTTTCTCCATCATGGGGAGCTCTCCACAATTGCTGGCCCAGTCCAGACACTCTGCAGATTTTCTGGCTGCAATATCTTATAGTTTAAGATGCAAAAAGTTTCAACAGTAGATCTCACTGACTTCAATAGTGGTAAGCTCCTAACTCTCTCTAGAAAAGAGAGCACTTCAGCACTCTTGGCAGCACTTACTGGCAGCACTTGCTTGGGGTTGAGGTCTGACTCAGTGGGGTTTCTATCAGGAGAAAAATCTGGGTGTGAATAGAAATGGTTGAATATTCAAATCCTAGAATCTGGACAATCAAGTTCTAGGAACACCACAGGCCTTGAAGGCTTCATACCATGGGAAAACATCTTCCCTGAGTGATGGACAGTCTACTGGGCCTGCAGTAATATAGTGTCCCTGCTGTGTTTAATTCTATTGCTGCCTAGATGTCTGAGGCCCTGGGTGAACACATATCTCTCTCTACTTCAAAATCCTCTCCAAGCTCCTTCATAATAGATTCATAACACCAGGCAGGCAGGCTGAAATAGAGTGAATGACTGTGCAGGGGATGGGTTACAGAGGAGGTTAAAGCTAAGGAAATCATCTGTTACGGGCTCCTTCTTCAGATAAATTATTTTTTTTCTTATAGGTTTGTATAGTTCCATGGCACTTGGTGAAAAGAAACAACTCTATGCAATTTGAGATGGGGGGGGGAGGCAGTGGTAGCCCTAGGTAAGACCCTTAGATAGTGGGAGCAGATTCAAATTCTCCATCACAAGAAATCTTATCCACAAGACAGAATTCTTGTTGGATGGCAAATATAAAGGTGTGACAAATTTATGTTACCAAGCTGCCTGAGGCTTCAGACGATCAGTCTGAGGCCGCAGGATTGTTAGGGGAGGAGATGACAGAGCACACCAAGTGACCAAATTTTAAAGCTTTATTAATAAAATAATAAAATAAGAGGAGAATCCTGGGGATTCCATTCCCCACATCACTCAAAGGAAGGAAAAAAGTGTTAGTGCCCCAAGCCCTGACGCACTTTCATACTGACACCTGCACTACCCGAGGCTGGACTTTAGACAAGCACTTTCGGCCAATCGCAGCTCCTCCTGGCCACATTTTGCTGTTCCAGGCCAATGGGAGCTACGGGAAGTGGTGGCCAGCACATTCCTCGGCCCACGCCGCTTCCCTCAGCCCCCATTGGCCTGGAATAGTGAACCGTGGCCAGTGGGAGCTGCGACTGGTCGAACCTATAGATGCTGCAGGTAAACAAACAATCTTGGCCCGCCAGCAGATTTCCCTGACGGGCCACATGCCAAAGGTTGCCAATCCCTGCTCTAGGGCCTCAATCAAATCGACAAAAAGCAGGAAAAGTCAGATTAATCTGCTACTTGTCCCATCCATAATGCCTGCTGCTGTTCCATTTATTACTTTTTTCACAATGGTGGGAGCAAAGGATGGAGTGGCAACCTTAACTTTGCATTTCCTATTTATCATTTTAAGTTGGACTCTTATGTCAATTAAATTTACCTTTTTGTCTTTAATAATTATTTGATTGTGTATGTAAACAATCTGAAATAATTAATGTGATTGCCTGTGTTGTTACATAATACTGAAGTTTCAACAGACAGCAGGTCACCTTAATGATAGGGCCAAGATAAGAAACTATGCACCAGAATGGAACATTCATATGGGGTCAGACTAGAGAATAGATGTGAAAACTGATAGAAAAAAAGCATTTAGGAGAATACTTCCATTTCATCTTCACCTTCACTCTACTTCAGCTCAGTTTGATTTATTGATCTGTTTACATTACAGTGCTTTGATGTATAATTTCAGTCTCTATGTATTGCCAGGGAGACAGCATGCTCTAGCTGAAGATCATTAGGTTCTTTTCCCACTTATGCCACAGATTCATTATGTGCCCTTGAACTTAAGCTCAGTACTTCATCCATATATCTCTTAAATGACCTAATGGTCAACTATTTCATGTAATATGGGGAGATTTAAGTAATGTTTGCAAAGCATTTAGTCCCAAATCCTGAGAATCACTTAAAGCATACATGTAAGTTTTGATGACTAGAGTAGTCCAACTGAAGTTAATTTGAAGATGTCAGTGGGACTACTTACATATCTAAAGGTGCATATGTGGCAAAGTGCTTTGTTTAATCAGTGTCCTATAGATTCTTGGATGAACAATGCTAAAACCGTGGACAATGTTATCTTTAACCAATACATCCACAGCATCCATAAGTAATGTTTTCAATCGTGTGGTTGGCTAGGAGACTCTGTCACATCTTGGTGGACAATAATCTTGCCTCAGGTATTCACACCTTTGTCACTTCTCAGCAGGATTACAGCAATGCGATAAACCTGGAAGCTTTCAGCACTTAGGAAATTCCAACTAGTACAGAATGCTGCTGTGTGTCTTCTCAGCAACACAGGCTAGTTTGAGCACATGGAACTTGTCTTCCACTCTTTATACTCACTTCTTGCACAATTTCAAATCAAATCCAAGGTCTTGGCTCTTATCTTCAAGGTACTCAATGGCCTGGACTCTGAGTTTTATCACTTAAAACCCTGGGATGAAGACTGTAGTCAACAACTCTGCTCCTCGAACACAATAGAACTCTCAACAGTAAGGGTAAAGGTCGTCTGTGTGAGAGACAGATCTTTCTTGGAGGCTGGTGGGTGACTGTGCAAGGAACTATCACAAATCTTACCATCTTCCACTCCAAGTCCTATCTAAGGACTATCACAAATCTTACCATCTTCCACTCCAAGTGCAAGACACATTTCTTTGACCTGCCTTCTCTTAACATAAATAGACAGCAGTGTGTGTGTGTGTGTGTGTGTGTGTGTGTATGAGACACTCCATTGTACATTCTTTTCCCTCTTGGGAGGAAATGAGAGAACAATATGCAATGGATGTTAGTCACATAGTTTAATGCAATACTGGGAGATACTCAGATACTATGGTGAGTGTGAGTGCTGTATAAAAATCTATTTAGAATAGAATAGAATAGAATAGAATTATGGGTGGAGAAATGCAGGACCACCTTAAACACCACATTCACTAATTCTGGATGCTTTTTTAGTCATAACAGTACTACTGATCTGCCTTCACTATGGTAAAAGCTATTTCTGCAAATTCCATTGTGTCCCCCCCCCAAAAGATCAAGAAAACAAACATATTACTGCATCTGATTTCTTCCTGGCTGCACTCTTGGCAAATGGTTGATTGAATAGCCAGCTAGTATAAAATGATAGTTTGCTACAACAGGCAGAAATTCATGGCTCCTGCAGATGCTCAGTGCTTGATTTAAGAACCTTCACTATGTGAACACGTTTATTGTTTTCCAACACACACAACAAAGAATGCTGTATGTTATATATGGAACGTGTAACACAATCCCATCAAGAAACTTGTGATGAGTGTTTTTAAAAATGCTATTTTGCTTCTTAGACCCAACACCTCCAATTTATTTATCCATTAGATGACATAATAGGTAGCTATTGACTTCTGTTGGGATTCACTCAGGACTTATTGACTTGAGAGTTGAATATTGATTGCATTGAAGACAAGATAAATCTTTATCTGAAGGTTACAATAAATCTTAAATTTGTCTGAAAATAGATGTTTGTGTTGTTTCATTGTTACATGCACTATGGTACCAGGAAAAAAAAAAGGCTATTAAAGTCGTGAAGTGTTTTGGCTTATGTAAAAAAAAAAAAGTCCTCCAATACGCTATGGTGTATTAAGAAAGTCTTGTCTTCTTTCTCCCTCCTATCCACCATGACTCAACATATAATAAATATTTATAAGCAACATTATGGGACAAACATTTTAAAAAGTTCCTTTTGAATTAACCAGGTATGTTATAGTGTATGGTATACTGCCCTTGGTTGAAAATACCATGGGTGAAATCCTGGCCACACTGAAGTGAATGGGAGATTTATCATTGAAATAGAATTTCGTAAGATTTATGCATCTGAATACTCTGAGTAATGTTGTGACATTCCAGCTAAGCCTAGGAAATGTTGAGGGAAGAAGGTTATGTTAACACCTGCAAATATTACTCCGAAATGTACTCTTGTTCAGGATTGATGTAGTGAATATCCTGTAAAAAGAGGGAATCAGTGAGTAAACCCTGTTATAATAGCGAACACAGCTCCTATTGAGAGAACTTAGTGGAAATGTGCTACTACATAGTAAGTGTCATGTAGTCCAATGTCTAAGGATGAGTTGGCTAATACAATGCCTGGTGGTCCACCAATAGTAAATAGGAAGATGAAACCAAGAGCTCAAAGTATGGCAGCGTCTCATTTAATTATTCCACAATGTAGGGTGGCTAATCAGGTGAATACTTTTACTCCTGTTGGGATGGCAATTATTATTGTTGCGGATATAAAATAGGCTTGTGTGTCTACATCTATTACAACAGTAAATATGTGATGGGCTCATACAATAAAGCCTAAGAAACCAATAGATATTATTGCTCAAACTATCCCTATAAATCCAAATAGTTCTTTTTTACCATCTGTGACAGGGCAAGGCCAGATGGCTATGGAAGAGTAGTGGGAGATAGATATATTAGCTCCAGGCTAAACAAATCCCTGGTACCAGGATAAATGAAATAGTAGCTGCTCCAGGTCAATTAAGACACCCGGGGCCAATTAAGAACTTTCCAGAAAGCAAGGAGAAGGCTAGGTTGATTGGGACACCTGAAGCCAATCAGGGGCTGGCTGAAACTAGTTAAAAACCTCCCAGTTAGTCAGGTGAGAGTGCATGTCAGGAGCTGTGGGAAGAAGTTGCGCGGTTGGAGAGGCTGAGTAGTACACACCATATCAGGCACAAGGAAAGAGGCCCTGAGGTAAGGGTGAAGTGGAGCTTGAGGAAGTGAGGGCTGCTGTGGGGGAAGTAGCCCAGGGAATTGTACAGTCATGTTTCTAAAAGGTCAGCTATCATAGCTGATACTATTAGGGTCCCTGGGCTGGAGCCCGGAGTAGAGGGTTGGCCCAGGCTCCCCCCCCGACCTTTGCCCCCTGATTAATCACTGAGACTGGGAGACAACTGTGCACGGAAGGATAACTTCTCACCTCCCTCATTGGCTTATGATGAAAATGGCTCAGTAGACTGTGACCCTTGTCTCTAGAGAAAGAAGGGTTACATGGAGGGTCACAGTGAGCCTCTGAGGCTAGCGAAATCCACCAGGAAATGCGGGACCCACTGAGGCAAGGACAGAGCTTTGTCACAACTGATGTCAGAAATGGGATTTCATTCACAGCGTGGTGGAAGAGAGGTTTGTTTTTTTTTTTAAAAAAAAGTGCACTGGGCATTTGGATTTTTTTTTTTTTTTGGTTTTTGTTTGTTTCCTTTGTACCACAATGGAGGAGGTGGTAAGAGCTCTGGTACAAGCCACGGCAACCCAGCAGGAGGCCATCCGGGTTCAGGCAATGGCACAACAGGAGTCTATGCGCCTACAACAGGAAACCAATCAATTATTGATGAGCCAGGCGACCCAAGATCGTGCTTTCTTGAGAGAAGTGGTGGACCAGCTGAAGATCCTCACCACCCAGGCCCAGGGGTCCAATGGGATTCAAACCCTGAGGGCCACTGGTTGTCTGCCAAAGATGACGTCAAGAGATGACGTAGAGGCATATCTCCTCTCATTTGAAAGGACTGCTCAGCATGAGGCATGGCCCCAGGAGCAGTGGGCCAGCATCCTCGCCCCGTTTTTGTGTGGAAAGGCCCAGAAGGCCTACTTTGACTTGCCTGCCACAGATGCCACTGACTATACCAGTCTGAAGGCAGAGATCCTAGCACGAGCAGGGGTAACAGCAGCGGTAAGGGCCCAGAGGTTCCATGAATGGAAATACCATGAGAACAAACCCCCAAGGTCCCAGCTATTCAACCTCATACACCTCGCACGAAAGTGATTACAGCCCGAGGTGTGCAGGCCGGAGGAGATTTTGGAAACCCTGGTAATAGACCATTACATGCGGGGACTGCCACCAGATCTCCGCAAATGGGTAGGCCAGAATTATCCATCCACGTACGACAAGATGATAACACTGGTAGAAAGATGGATGACAGTCAGGGGACAGACCCAACTACCCAAGGAAGGCCCCTTTTGAAGCAAGCACCTGACCCCAACCCTGGAAGGTAGGGCAGCCAAAGCCCTGGGGAGTCCTAGGTGGGAGAAGGGAGGGCAAAAACCAGAAGATCCCAGAAGGAAGGGGAGAGTGGGGGGAGCCCCGGGACTAAACCTCCTAACCCCCGGGATAGGGGAGTGATTAAAAGCAATTATAGATGTTATGCATGTGGGGAGTGGGGACACATAGCAGCACAGTGTCCCAGCACCGAGGAGCCTATGCAATGTAACTTGGGGGATTGGGAGGTCCCATGGTCCCTTATCGACCTCGTGGGAGTCGCATTAACCCCGCATAATTACACCGGGCCAGTGAGGATAAATGGAGCAGAGACTACAGCGCTTGTGGACTCTGGGAGTGCTATCACCCTTATATCAGGTAAGCTGGTAAAAATAGTCAGCTGCTACAAGCCAAACACATAGCAGTGACGTGTGTGCATGGGGCCGTGAGCCATTACCCAACCATCCCAGTGGAGACAGAGGTTCAGGGAAACCCCATTGACGTGACCGTTGGCATAGTTCCCCCTGGAGAGGCTGGAGGGAGGTGGGGACCCTGAGGACAGCGACTAGTCACCGGGGGAATGTCAACCACCGATGTTTGCTGAGATTTCTCAGGATCTGTTCTTAGACCCCCCGAAAGACCCAGAAGACAAAAAAGGAGAGGAAGGCCGCGAAGGCCTTGGGAACCCGGATCCTGACCCAGGGCCAGAAGACCTCCCTAGTAGGCAGATGGACGCGAGCAGCCAACAGAGAAACTTCCACCACAGAAGGTGAGCCAGAAGCTGCCCCAGCCATGACGGCAGCGAGCCGCTGGAAGAAGCAGAAGCCGGCCCCTGGGAGCTTGGGCAGGTTAGTCCCGGGAGAGAGACTTTTGGGCGGGACCAGGCAGAGGACCCCAGATATGATAACACCAGGAAAGAGGTGGCTGAGATTGATGGGATACCCGTGGATGGGAAGGTCCTGGGTCCCGAACCTTACTTTATAGTGAAGAAAGATCTCCTGTACCGCCTGGTGCAAATGCAGGAGCAAGAGATACAACAACTTCTGGTGCCACAAAAACATCAAAAAGACATATTGAGTCTCGCCCACAATCACCTGTTTGGAGAACACCTAGGGGTAGAGAAAACCCAGGCACGGATCCTGTGGAGGTTCTTCTGGCCAGGAGTACATGAAGATGTCCGGTGATACTGCACTTCTTGTCCGGAGTGTCAGTTACATTGCCCTCGCCCGCACTTGTGGGTTCCAATAATAGAGGTTTCTTTTGAATGGATAGCCATGAACCTGGTAGGGCCCTAGAGAAGACAGCTCGGGGCCACCAACATGTGCTTGTTGTACTGGACTATGCAACCTGGTAGCTGGAAGCTGTTCCCCTGCGCAACACAGCTTCCAAGACTATAGCTAAGGAGCTAGTACAGATCTTTGCCCAAGTTGGGCTACCCAAGGAGACTTGGGTACACCTTTCATGTCCAAGTTGATGAAAGATCTCTGTTCATTGCTCCATGTACAAGCCCTACGGATCTCTGTATACCACCCACAAACAGATGGCCTTGTGGAAAGGTTCAATAGGACCCTCAAGGCCATGATCAGGAAAGTGGTGAGCCAGGATGGGAAAGATTGGGATATCCTATTGCCTTACCTCATGTTCGCCATCCGGGAGGTTCTGCAAGCCTCCACGGGTTTCTCTCCATTCGAACTACTATATGGGCGCCACCCTCGGGGCATATTGGATATAGCCAGAGAAGCCTGTGAAGAGGAGCCAAATCCCAGAAGGAACATAGTTGAGCATGGACTGCAGATGAGAGATCGGATAGCCCGAGTTACGCTCATTGTACGGGATTACTTGGAGAGAGCACAGGAGACCCAACGAACCCACTATAACCACCAAGTGAAGCTTTGACGGTTCCAACCAGGGGATCGGGTGATGGTACTGGTGCCCACAGCAGAAAGTAAACTGTTGGCCCAGTGGCAGGGACCCTACAAAATAATCGAAGCCATGGGAGAGGTGAACTATAAGGTGCGGCAGCCAGGCTGCCAGAAATCGGAGCAAATTTACCACATCAATCTTCTAAAACCTTTGCACGATCTAGAGACATCCTTAGTCATGCAGGAGACCCTTCCCCAGGAGGATAACTTACACGAGCAAGTGAGGATATCATCCGACTTGACACCGATCCAAAAGATCGAGGCAGCCGACATGATTAATCACAACTGAGATGTGTTCTCTACAAAACCAGGGCAGATGACTGAGATCTATCACCATATCCGCACGATCCCCAGAGCCAAGGTAACATTGAGACCCTACCGAATCCCAGCAGCCAAAAGAGAGGAAATCAGGCCGAAGTAAAGAAAATGTTAGAATTAGGGGTTATTGAAGAATCTTATAATCAGTGGTGCAGTCCAATTGTTCTAGTGCCTAAACCTGATGGTACCATGAGATTCTGTAATGACTTTCGCCGACTGAATGAAATATCCCAGTTTGATGCATACCCAATACCACGCATCGACGAACTGGTTGACCGACTGGGTACTGCCTGATTCTTGACTACTGGATGACAAAAGGGTATTGGCAGATTCCTCTGACCAAAGAAGCTAAAGAAAAGACAGCATTCTCCACCCTGGATGGGCTATTCCAGTATACCGTCCTCCCTTTTGGGCTACATGGGGCCCCAGCCACACTCCAGCGCCTCATGGATAAGCTGCTGCGCCCCCATACTAGTTATGCAGCTGCATACCTAGATGATGTCATCATCCATACACCAGACTGGGGAACCCACCTGGAGAAAATTGAGGCAGTACTGCGCACCTTAAGGCGGGCTGGACTCACTGCTAATCCCGCTAAATGCGCAATAGGGCTAGCAGAGGCTAGGTGCCTGGGATATATTGTGGGAAGGGGCATAGTGAAGCCCCAAACGAATAAGCTAGAGGCAATTCAAAACTGGCCCCGGCCAACCCGAAAGAAACAGGTCCGTGCATTCCTAGGTGTGGTAGGCTACTACAGACGGTTTATTCCCCACTTCGCCACTAGGGAAAGTTCCCTAACGGAGCTGGTGAAGGTCCAAGGTCCAGACATGGTAAAGTGGACCGACACAGAAGAGGGGGCATTTACAGAAGGACCTCTGTAATGACCTCTGTTATGACCCCGTACTCATAGCCCTGGACTTTCACAGGGAATTTGTTTTACAAACGGATGCTTCCGAGGTGGGGTTGGGAGCAGTTCTGTCACAAATGGTGGGAGAAGAGGAACACCCAATCCTCTACCTAAGCAGAAAGCTTCTCCCAAGAGAACAGAAATATGCAGTAGTCGAGAGAGAATGCCTTGCTGTCAAATGGGCTATGGATACATTGTGTTATTACCTCTTAGGCCAACAATTTACTCTGGTGACGGACCATGCACCCCTCCAGTGGATGCAGTAAGGAAAAGAATGCAAGGGTCACCAGGTGGTTCTTATCCCTCCAACCATTCCAGTTCCAGATACGGCACAGGGCTGGATGCCACCATGGCAACGCTGATGGTCTGTCATGAGCATACTGCCTGGCGTCCCACGTGGCCCAACTCCACGGTGTTGAGCGGGGGAGGGGGGCTATGTGACGGGGCAAGGCCAGATGGCTATGGAAGAGTATTGGGAAATAGATATATTAGCTCCAGGCTAAACAAATCCCTGGTACCAGGATAAGTGAAATGGCAGCTGCTCCAGGTCAATTAAGACACCTGGGGCCAATTAAGAACTTTCCAGAAGGTAGGGTGAAGGCTAGGTTGATTGGGACACCTGAAGCCAATCAGGGGCTGGCTGAAACTAGTTAAAAACCTCCCAGTTAGTCAGGTGGGAGTGCATGTCAGGAGCTGTGGGAAGAAGTTGTGCGGTTGGAGAGGCTGAGTAGTACACAGCATATCAGGCACAAGGAAGGAGGCCCTGAGGTAAGGGTGAAGTGGAGCTTGAGGAAGTGAGGGCTGCTGTGGGGGAAGTAGCCCAGGGAATTGTACATGTCATGTTTCTAAAAGGTCAGCTACCATAACTGATACTATTAGGGTCCCTGGGCTGGAGCCCGGAGTAGAGGGTGGGCCCGGGCTCCCCCCCGACCTTTGCCCCTTGATTAATCACTGAGACTGGGAGACAACTGTGCAAGGAAGGATAACTTCTCACCTCCCTCATTGGCTTATGATGAAAATGTCTCAGTAGACTGTGACCCTTGTCTCTAGAGAAAGAAGGGTTACGTGGAGGGTCACAGTGAGCCTCTGAGGCTAGCGAAATCCACCAGGAAACGCGGGACCCATGGAGGCAAGGACAGAGCTTTGTCGCACAGCATAATAGGTAACAACATGTGAGACACTGCCAGGAGAAAGGGAAGGGGCATGATAAACCAGTGGTCTGATTTGGCATGGAAATATCCTATTTCCATAAGAAAGGCAGCATTTTAAAAACTTTATCTTTGGCATGCTATAAATAAAGCTTATTACAGGGAATCATATACCATCATTCATCTTCTATTTGTTTCCTCTTGCTGTCTTTCAGATACATTCTTTTAAGCATTTGATATCAAAAGCATAAGACTTTATTTTCTGACTTCTGATTTCAAATAGTTTAATTTTATGAGGAATTGCTGAAACGTACTAATTTATAACTTGATTGCTCTCTGCCAATAGGAGTCAGTTTCACGTACTGCACTAATCTACTAGTGTACAAAGCATTTGTACAGTAGCATGAGAGAAACAGTAACGTATTTTCAAGGCTCAGTAAATATTGCTGGTCTAATTCAATTAACAGTGAAATGAATCATCATCTGTTGAAAACTGGAACTTCTTATTTGTTCAAATCTTTTATAAGACTCTTGTTTAACAAAACATTTCTATATACTGAAGTGCTTTACATCTTCAGCCAAAACACTGGCTGTATTAACCCTCACAAAACCCCCATGAGATTATTTTATAGATTGGAACAATGAGATAAAGAAGTTTAGGGCACTATCAAAAGCCCATTTAAGTCATTGAGAACCAGAGATGGTTGAAGATCAGAAATTTCAATTCCACAGGCATTCCTGGTATTTCTAAATTTATTTTCATCCCAAATCAGGATGAAACATCAATCTATCAAGATTCTTTTCAGGGGCAAAAAAAAATTCTGAAAATTTTAATTTGGAAATTGAAACAAATAGTATTAAGATGCTGCACAAAGGAAGGCAAACAGTAAGACAGAATACTAGTTTATAATACTAAATCCAAATGTTTTGGGGCCTGGTTCTCTGTTGGTGTAAATTAATGTACCTCTTTCAAAATGAATGGAACGATGCTGATTTACAACAGTTATGTATCTGGCCACAAGGATTAGGAAACATTTCACTATGTTAAATGAACAGAACAGTCATTCATGAGAGAATAATCTGCCACATGAGTAAAAGTTCCACATTCTAAATCATAAACAATAAAACTACAACAATTACACCAGCTGAGAATCTGGCCCTTAGTTCTTAATTAAAGTTGTTTATATCATTGTCTTTTTGTTTTCCAGACTAAAATATGCTTGATGTATAAAATATGCATTTATCGACATGTTGCTATGGCACTGGACTGGGACTCAGGAAAACTGGATTTTACTCCCAGCTCAGTCACTCACCCGATGTATGACTCTGGACAAGTCAATTCACCTCTCTGTGCCTCTTTTTATTTCCACGTTCTATCCATCTTGTCTATGTAAACTGTAAGCTGCCCTGGGCAGGGGCTGTCTCTTAGTATGCGTCTGTAGAGTGACTAGCAAAATGGGGCAGCGCCTCCTGCCTGCCGGCAGCTCTGCCAATCGACTACTCCCTCTCCCTCCCCAGGGCCTTCTGCCCCCTGCGATCAGCTGTTCCGTGGCATGCAGGAGGTGGTGGGAGGGAGGGGGAAGAGAGGAGACGGGATGCACTCAAGGGAGGGGGTGGGAAGAGATGAGGTGGATCAGGGGCAGGAAGAGGTGAGGGGATTGGGGCAAGGGTGGAGTGCGGGTGGGGCCTGGGGATGACCAGGGGTTGAGCACCGCCCCCCGGGGACAATTGGAAGCCGGCACCTGTGGCTATGTGCATGGTTAGGTCTTATGGCCCATGGACTCCAATGGCCAGGTGTGATATCAAATCTGCTTTTTGACTGTTGCTGGTGCAAACTTCTGACTTCAACCTTTTGGATTTCTCTTTCAAGGGACAATTTTATTTTGATAAACTATGCCCATGGGATATGCACTATCCTCTTCAGCATTTGAAAAAATGAGTACAATGCTACACTGGGCAGTGATGTTGGAAGCTGGTTTATGGCAAGTAGTGCTTTACTTATTTGACTTTTTGTTCATGGGCAGCACTAATTCAGACAATTGATGGACACCTTTCAGTCCCTTGCTAAAAGAATTGGGGGTATGAAAAAGCAGCGGAACCTTACACTACACTGACCTACCTGAGGATTGAGCTAAACACACTGGCAGATAAATCATGACTCCCTTAATATAAGCTTCAGGAGCTGTTGGACTTGATTAGGAGACGTAAAGGGGTTACCTAGTTACACTCTGTGAGCTGCAATCTCTTATTGGGAATCTTAACTTTTCCTGCCAGGTGTTAGCCCCAGGGCAAGCATTCTGTGTTCAGCTTGCAGCAGACACTGCAGGTATAGCGAGACCTCACCCTTTTATGAATTACTAGGAGATGAAAGAAGATTTCGGGATGTGGGAACAGTTTCTGGGCCATTTTAATGCAGTGTCATCATAGAAGGAAGAATGGATACTGGAGGCTGAATTAAAGATGAATTCAGATGCTTTGGGAGGTATGGGTTTGGGGGTATTTTACCAATGTGGGGTGTGTCCAGAAATGGCCCTCCACCTGGCTGCAAAAAGGGATAGTGGAGGACATAACATTTCTGGATTTTTCCCCATTTTGGTCACTGTGGTCATTTGAGAACAGAGTTAGCAAATACAAGAATGTGCTTCTGGTGTGACAGTATGGCAGTGGTACACATTATCAATCGCCAGTCCTCCAGATCACACAGGGTTACGAGGTTAGTAAGGATATTTGTACTACAACGTTTAAGCTTTAAATCTGCTTCACTTCCAAACACTTGTGCAGGGTTGATACTGGAATAGTAGGTGCATTGTCTCCTTTTCAGATGGATAGATTTTAGGTTCTGGCACCAGGAGCCAGCAAGGAACCCAAACAGACGCCGCTAGCACTGTGGAACCTTGGCATATGATGGTTGCCAGTATAGCACAAGGGTCGGTGGCTCTGCAAACATTATGGAGCTATGAGAGAATTTTTTTAATGATTTTGTGCCATTCAGGCTCTGGAAAGCCTGTCACTGATATAGCCTATTACAGAGGAACGTGTGCTACAGTACATGTCGTCAACAACCACACGACTGGTGTCTTCAACCATCTCCACTCACCTATTGGCCCTTACATTTGTCAGTGAGCTGAACAGTTAACTAGAGCTTGCAGCAGTTTTTTTAGTTCACCCTAGGGAGGATACACATCATCCCATTACTGTTAATATGCTTAGGGATCTGCTGCTGATCCTGGAACCCATATTGTTGTGTTCAGAGCGGCATTTCTGGTATCATTTTTGGAGCTTTTACGATCAGTAAGCTAAGTACCTAGTTCCTGATAGTGATTCTCTGGAAGGGCTTTGGCACTAAGGAACATACAGTGGGAGGGGTGATCAGTTATACTAACCTTGAGGAAATCAAAGTTAGATCAAGGTGCGGGGATTAATCCATTATTCTACAGGGGCTTGGTAATCCCAGGAACTGCCCCTCTTTATTCACAATGAGGGGAGGCCCCTTCAGAACATTCCAGTTTGTTACAGTTTTAAGATGGGAATTGATGAAGTTGGGGTTCGCAGTGCATGAATTTGGTTCTCACTCATTTAGGATCATGGTGGCAATAGCAGTGGTCCAGCTTGGTCTGAGATCTAGGGCAATTCAGACAATTGGGCACTGGCATTCTGAAGCATACAGAATGTACATGAGACCACAGGTAGGGAATCAGTGTTAATTTTCTGTAGTGTTTTCATTTCAGATGCTGGCAGATAGGCCAGGCAGATGGTGGTGTGGAGCTATGGGCACTGTATCATTTACTTGGTGCACAAGTGGGCTTCCAGGTTGTCTGGAGTTTCGCGGCTGGGCCTCAGTGGTGATGCAGTCCTGAGCCAGCATGGGAGGAGACCAGGTGATTCCCCTTCTGTACCCTGTGGAGGCCCATGAGCGGGCACCCGATATAATTGTGGCTCACCTTGAGGAATATGATTTGGGAATGTGTAGACTTCAGGATCAGAGCTAAGAAGGACTTGGGGCAGATCCTGGAACTTTTCCCAGGAGTAAAAAATTGTGTGGTTGGACATGCCGCAATGCAGGGTATGTTGAGTTGACATGGCTAGGAGGTATGTGAAAAGGTGTCATGGGGTGGGGGGTGTTAATAATTCTGCCTCAGGACATAGCATACATGGCACCGAATTATCAGGGAGGGTGGAGTTCACCTGTCAGACTTGGGAGGGACACGTTTTTGGGCCAATAATAAAGGGGGCATTATGAGATGTCTGTGAAACTGGCTAGGTGTGGGAGAAAAGCAGCCATGTTAATAATTGTTGGTGCCTCCTTGTGGCAGATGTCCTATGCAGGTACTCCATAGGGAAGGGGTATAGTGAGCAGATAAAATGGATTGGTAAAGGATTTAAAGGTGGTATTCTTTAAATGAGTGACAAGGGGGAGGGATAATCTTATGACTGGAGACAACCCCATTTTTATAGCCTCCCCCCAACCCTCATTCGAGGGGTGTGCGGGGTTAAGTCCCTAGCAGAGGGTTGGCTGGGAAGCAGGATGGGTAAGGGGGGCTGATGGAAATCCCACCCTATATATATTGAATATATATTGAGTATATATTGAAATGATTATGGAATTACCTGAACTCTACACTTTTATCTGCTGGGTACTCCATTTAAGAATAATGTTGCGGCGTAATTAAACCAAATACAGTGTCTCCTATCCTTCTTCTAGCATAGCCAGTTAACTCAGTTGCTCAAATGCCCAAGGAAAGTGAACACAAAAAGGATGTTCAGTAAGTACTGCTGTAATAGCTGTCATTTGCTATTACATTTGAGCTAATACTTGTGGAAATATTTTTGTTTCAGTTTTCATGTAGTTCTACTTGTTATGTCACAGAGAACAATTTAGTTATTAACAGACTGGCAACCCTGCATTGGCGCTTTAACAACCAAAACAAACAACAAAACAGAAAACCTTTCTAATATTTTCCAAAACTTTGAGAGAATTAATATCCTGAGTGCTAAAGTATAAACAGTAAACTTTACACATATTTTGATATGTATAAAACCTTTTATGCTTATCTATTACATTAATATTGCATCACTTAGGGTTTTTTTTATAAACTGTGTTGCAGAAGCCATTTACAAAAGATTGGAGAACAGATTTTCATTACCATTTCTAAAAGATGTAATTTATCACATGGACGAGGACACATATATCCTGAGAATTTTAAGATATTGAATGATGTAGACAAATATATTTTGCAAAGGACACTGCTGTATCACTATGCTTTGAACATTTTTTTTAACTTCTACAGAATATGAGATTTGACATTTCTGAAAGCTGTCCTTGAGCATTACATCTCTTAATTTTGGTCTCAACATTATCAAATAGTACCCTCACAATGTAATCCCTTTTTATGTGCTAGCAGGAATTCACAGACTATGCTTATAATTTTCAAATCTGGGTATCTAAACTTAGGCACCTAAAGAATAGCCTAATATTCAGAGGTGCTACGCATCCACAGTTCCTACTGAAATCAAATTCTAACGTTAGTCAACCGATGTTTGAAAATGTAACCTTTATATTTTAATTGCTTGAATCTTAAACATATTCATAACAATTTGTTTACAGACTGTTTACAGATTTGTTTACAGATTGTGCTTTAGTATGTGAAATGGGGGAAAGAAGTTTTAAATAGCTAGCTTTCATTTGGTCTTATTGGAAAAAATGTATATAGACAATGTTATAGATTCATAGATACTAAGGTCAGAAGGGACCATTCTGATCATCTAGTCCGACCTCATGCACAGCGCAGGCCACAGAATCTCACCCACCCACTCCTATGAAAAACCTCACCCATGTCTGAGCTATTGAAGTCCTTAAATCATGGTTCAAAGACTTCAAGGAGCAGAGAAGCCTCCCTCAAGTCAACCATGCCCCATGCTACAGAGGAAGGCGAAAAACCTCCAGGGCCTCTCCAATCTTCCCTGGAGGAAAATTCCTTCCCGACCCCAAATATGGCAATCAGCTAAACCCTGAGCATATGGGCAAGATTCACCAGCCAGATACCGAGGAAAGAATTTTCTATAGTAACTCAGATCCCATCCATCTAATATCCCATCTCAGGGGATTTGGCCTATTTACCCTGAATATTTAAAGGTCAATTACTTACCAAAATCTCATTATCCCATCATACCATCTCCTCCATAAACTTATTGAGTAGAATCTTAAAACCAGATAGATCTTTTGCCCCCACTGCTTCCCTTGGAAGGCTATTCCAAAACTTCACTCCTCTGATGGTTAAAAACCTTCGTCTGATTTCAAGTCTAAACTTCCTGGTGGCCAGTTTATACCCATTTGTTCTTGTGTCCACATTGGTGCTGAGCTTAAATAATTCCTCTCCCTCTCCTGTATTTATCCCTCTGATATATTTATAGAGAGCAATCATATCTCCCCTCAACCTTCTTTTAGTTAGGCTAAACAAGCCAAGCTCCTTAAGTCTCCTTTCATAAGACAAGTTTTCCATTCCTCGGATCATCCTAGTAGCCCTTCTCTGTACCTGCTCCAGTTTGAATTCATCCTTTTTAAACATGGGAGACCAGAACTGCACACAGTATTCTAGGTGAGGTCTCACCAGTGCCTTGTATAACGGTACTAAAACCTCCTTATCCCTACTGGAAATGCCTCTCCTGATGCATGCCAAAACCGCATTAGCTTTTTTCACAGCCATATCACATTGGCAGCTCATAGTCATCCTATGATCAACCAATACTCCAAGGTCCTTCTCCTCTTCCGTTACTTCTAATTGATGCATCCCCAACTTATAGCTAAAATTCTTGTTATTAATCCCTAAATGCATAACCTTACACTTCTCACTATTAAATTTCATCCTATTACTATTACTCCAGTTTACAAGGTCATCCAGATCCTCCTGTATAATATCCCGATCCTTCTCCGAATTGGCAATACCTCCCAGCTTTGTATCATCTGCAAACTTTATTAGCACACTCCCACTTTTTGTGCCAAGGTCAGTAATAAAAAGATTAAATAAGATTGGTCCCAAAACCGATCCCTGAGGAACTCCACTGGTAACCTCCCTCCAACCTGACAGTTCGCCTGTCAGTAGGACCCGTTGCAGTCTCCCCTTTAACCAATTCCTTATCCACCTTTTGATGTTCATATTGATCCCCATCTTCTCCAATTTAACTAATAATTCCCCATGTGGCACGGTATCAAATGCCTTACTGAAATCTAGGTAAATTAGATCCACTGTATTTCCTTTATCTAAAAAATCTGTTACTTTTTCAAAAAAGGAGATTAGGTTGGTTTGGCACGATCTACCTTTTGTAAAACCATGTTGTATTTTGTCCCATTTACCATTGACTTCAATGTCCTTAACTAATTTCTCCTTCAAAATTTTTTCCAGGACCTTGCATACTACAGATGTCAAACTAACTGGCCTGTAGTTACCCGGATCACTTTTTTTTCCTTTCTTAAAAATAGGAACTATATTAGCAATTCTCCAATCATTCGGTACTATTCCTGAGTTTACAGATTCATTAAAAATTCTTGCTAATGGACTTGGAATTTCAGGTGCCAATTCCTTTAATATTCTTGGATGAAGATTATCTGGGCCCCCCCATTTAGTCCCATTAAGCTGTTTCAGTTTCGCTTCTACCTCTGATATGGTAATATCTACCTCTATATCCTCCTTCCTATTTGTCATGCTACCATTATCCCCAAGATCCTCTTTAGCCTTATTAAAGACTGAAGCAAAGTATTTGTTTAGATATTGGGCCATGCCTAGATTATCTTTAACCTCCACTCCATCCTCAGTGTTAAGCGGCCCCACTTCTTCCTTCTTAGTTTTCTTCTTATTTATATGGCTATAGAACCTTTTACTATTGGTTTTAATTTCCTTTGCAAGGTCCAACTCTACTCGACTTTTAGCCTGTCTCACTTGATCCCTACATGTTCTGACCTCAATTAGGTAGCTTTCTTTGCTGATCCCTCCCATCTTCCACTCCCTGTATGCTTTCTGCTTCTTCTTAATCACCTCTCTAAGATGCTTGCTCATCCAGCTTGGTCTACAACTCCTTCCTATGAATTTTTTCCCCTTTCTTGGGATACAGGCTTCCGATAGCTTCTGCAGTTTTGATTTAAAGTAATCCCAGGCCTCCTCTACCTTTAGATCCATAAGTTCTTCAGTCCAATCCACTTCCCTAACTAATTTCCTTAATTTTTGAAAGTCAGCCCTTTTGAAATCAAAAACCCTAGTTGCAGATTTATTTTTGTTAATCCTTCCATTTAGTTTGAACTGAATTAGCTCATGATCACTTGAGCCAAGATTGTCCCCTACAACCATTTCTTCTATGAGGTCCTCGCTACTCACCAAAATTAAATCTAAAATGGCATCCCCTCTAGTCGGTTCAGCAACTACTTGATGAAGGAATCCATCAGCTATTGCATCTAGGAAAATCTGAGCCCTATTATTATTACTAGCACTGGTCCTCCAGTCTATATCTGGGAAGTTAAAGTCTCCCATGATCACGCAGTTTCCATTAGTATTTACTTTATTAAAGACATTAAAAAGGGCTGTATCCATATCCAAATTAGATCCCGGAGGTCTATAGCACACCCCAAGCACTATCGTAGGAGAGGCTTTACTAGTTTTCTTCCCCAATGTAATTTTTGCCCAGACAGACTCTGTCTTATCCATTGCATCGCTTCTTATTTCTTTACATTCTACCTCATCATTGATATACAATGCTACTCCACCCCCTTTACCTTTGTTTCTGTCTTTCCTAAACAGCACATACCCTTCAATACCTGTAGTCCAGTCATGACTACTATTCCACCATGTTTCTGTTATCCCTATAATATCTGGTTTCACTTCCTGCACCAGTAGCTCTAGTTCCTCCATTTTGTTACCTAGACTCCTCGCATTGGTGTACAAACATCTTAATTTTTGCTGTTTGGCCTCGCTCACATTTTGTACCCTATTAGGCACAGTCATTCTACAGCCAGTATAACCTATTAGACTAGTATCCACACCTTCCTCACTCCTTATATACATTCTCCTACCCACGGCTGTATCCATTCTTACTTCATCTTCTTCCCTCTCAATGCTAAAATCTGGCGTGGAGATTTTCTGGACATCTCCCATCCATCTCCCCCCAATTCCTAGTTTAAAGCTCTCTTTATCAGTTGTGCCAGCCTCGATCCTAGAAGTCTATTTCCTTCCCTAATGAGATGAAGTCCATCCCGAGAGAACTGACCTCTGTCTGTGAATGCCTCCCAGTGGTCATACATCCCAAAGCCCTCCTTATAGCACCACTGCCTAAGCCATCTGTTGACAGTCATAATCTTGTCAGACCTTTGTTGCCCTTCTCTAGGAACAGGAAGGATCCCGCTAAAGATCACCTGAGCCTCAATTTCCTTAAGTGTCTTCCCCAGCCTAGCATAGTCTCCCTTAATACTTTCCAGCGAGAATCTAGCCGTATCATTTGTTCCCACATGAAGGATAATTAGGGGATTCTTTCCTGCTCCCTTTAGGATCCTTTTCAACCTCAGGTCTACATCCCGTATCTTAGCACCCGGAAGACAGCACACCCTTCTATTCTCAGGATCAGCTCTAGTTACAGGCCTGTCTATTCTTCTCAATAAAGAGTCCCCGATCACATAGACCTGCCTTTTCCTGGTGACAGTGCTATTCTCCCCTGTTCTCTCTGGCTGCAAGTTCTTTCCATTCCTATTTTCCCTTACAATCTTCTTCAACCCATCCTGTATCCTCCCGGGGCTCATATTTGGTGTAGTCTCCCTTGACTCTTCCCCTTTTTCTATAGGGCTAGCCTCTCTTCTCTTCTTCCTTACCTTTCCACCTTCAACAAGTACCTGCTGAGCCCCTTCTTCATTTTCCAACTTTGCAAACTGTTCCTAAGCTCTATTTCTCCTTCACTAGCCCGTCTTTTCCTCTGCCTGGTTCTTTGAGTCACATGTTTCCACTGACCACTTTCCTCATCCAGTCTCTCCTCAAAATTCCCCAGCCCTGGTTCCATCTGTGAGTCTGAGCTTTTCTCTTCAGATACCTCATATCTTTGCTCCATCATCTGCTCAAACCCCTTCTTAAACTCAACCAGACTTTCCACCTGCATCTCCAAACCTCGGATCTTTTCCTCCATCAGCTGTATCAGACGGCATTTCATGCAGAAAAAACTCTTACCGGTTCCCCCCTCCAGGATCATGTACATACCACAGCTTCCACATCCAGTCATCCTCAATGTGTCTTCCACTACAGGAGTCACTCCCACAGCTGCCTCTGTATCTGTCATCTCCTTCCCACCTAAATCCTGTTAATCTGGGAAACACAAGCCACACCAAGAAGACCACCCTCCCCCAGCAAAAGCAAACCCCAAACAAGCACCACAATACAACCTCCCACTCAAACTCCCCTGTTTAGAGCTCTGTTTGCTAGCTCCTGTGCCGCTGCAGCTGTCTGACTTGACCATTTTAACAAAATAAAACCATCCAAATCAATGCAAAATATTTCCTACAGAGTATGCATTCATAAATTAATTTTACAAAATGATGTGTAACAGTTAGTGTTAACACTCTGTACAGAAGAATGCATCTAAGCATAATGGAATGGTAAGTAGCTGAACTATATTTTAGTTTGCAACAATGTTAAAGCAAAATTTTCAAAGTTATCTAAAAGCCATAAGCAGACAGACTGGCCTGCACATAGGTATGCTAGGTAAGGACACATGGTATAGTTTGTTTATTAATATGGAGTCATTTGATTAAGGGATTACCAGAGATGTTACCATTGCCACTCAATAACCCATTTTTAACATTTCATCTTTCTTAGAACATTTTTTTTTGTGCACAGATAGGGGAAAAAGCAAAAGCAAAAAACAATGGGAAATATCCAAGTTCTATTTATATCATTGAGCTGCCCCTGCTGAGATCTACCAAGAACCAGCTCCAAATTTCAATAAGTTATTGGACTTTGGTTTTGGTTCTATGGAATGGTATGCCAGGCTGCTACTATTCATACATAGGACACCAGCGCTGTCTAATGAAACTTGGAGGGGAGAAAATTATTAGACTATATACGACAACACATCATTTGGTTTAGGACAAGTTGCACTGACCTGGAAGACAAACTATCATGAGTTCAAGTAACCTCTTTTGATAACTGTTGGTAATATTTCTGTGCACTTCACAAGTTTTTATAATGATCAAAGCCTCAGATCCCTACCTAGAAGAAAGTCACTATGATTGCCTCACATTTTGCAGAAAAGCAAACAGAGTTATTTCTAGCAAAGAATAATTTTTCCCTCTATAAAACAACGCCTCCCATTCTCCCCTCAGTAATAATTTTTATAACTGCCATCCCTTTTAAAATAGTCTGGGATCTGAAAGTTAAGCTGTGTTTTTTTTAGCTTCTGCCTCTTCATTAAAATTGTTTTCTTTAGGGCGGGAAATGTGTTCTCTTCAATTGTGCAAAGTGACAACAAAGCTACATGACATTTTAAATACACATGTATTTCAATGCCCAGCATGAACCAAAAAAGTGCTAAAATTGTTTCAGAACATACCTGAAGAAAGAATCAGACTTTCCACTCATTTTTTACCCTGTTGGAGCTTTACTTTGAGCACTTCTTAGTATTACAGGGTAACGTGTGTACAATTTGTTTCGAAACTCAACACATTTCAATAAAATCAACTTAAATGTTCTGAAACTTCTATTATAGAAAGGAGATTTTTAGGTTTGCTTCCACATAGAAATGGATAGCTATTATTCAGCATTGCACAGTACAGAACACTCACAGATATAAATGCTTCCATCACATTAGAAAAGCCTGCTTTTTTGGTTGCTCTGTATTTGTGCCAAACAACTATTTCATGGTTACCTGATTTTTTGCACAACAGTTTGCAGTAAGATCAAACTCTCACTTCTTCTAGTATACAAAGAGACTTCTAGATAATGAACACATGCTTTTATGAGCAACTGGACTATTACATGGAACACAAAACGTAACATCACAAACGCGGGAGATATGAGGCTTTATATCCAGGGAGAATGAAATTTGACAGAAATATTTCTTAATTTAGAATCTATTTTGTTTGCCTCATCATTCTACTTACTATGTACAGTGGTACTTGCTTTAAAGTCTTTCAGATTAATCTACAGGAGTGACTGCTCCAGGGCAAACATAGCGTAGCCAGAGATTAACTGTCCTGAGAGGGAGAAAATCATTCAGAAGAGGGAGAAGGAATTTTAGGAGTATTATGACTTCTTCTCTCTCCTGCTATGGAGTCCCAGGGGTCTCCCAGGGGTGCTGGAACAATATTTATAGTGGGGGTGATGACAGCCATTGAATCAAACTGTAAATGGAATCCACTTCAAGCCAGGGGATGCAGTAGCATCCCCAGCACCTAGGCACACACCAGTGTTTTCTCTGGATGGTTGGGAAGAAGTGTCAAAGTCCCTTCACAAGTTCTTGATTCTTTTGTCTCTCTCACAACTGAGGTAGGTGATTGTGGAGCCTGCCCTGAGAATAAGTGGGGAGAGGAGAGCAAACACAAGAACTTAAGAGAGAGGGGACATGCATCTCCACTGAATGAACAGTGCTGTGTCTTTTTTTTCCTTAACTTCTGTGTTTTCTTCTCCCTTCTCTCTGCTGCTTTTCTCAGAGATCCAGTCAGCAGGCATCTCAGGCTGAGAGAGCGGAAGAGCAAGCCTCCTTCCTCCTGCTATGGCTGCCTCCTTCACCTCAGAGAACTGAATTGCTCAATCACTTCTGCCTCTCTCAAGCTTTTTTTCAGTGCACATGTAACAAATTAAAAAGTGGCAGTTTGAATTTCATGGTTTTTTTTACAGAAATTGTACATTTTTCTTGGCAAATGTTCAGTGTCTCCTTTTCCACTAAACTCCATGGCAACTGAAAAAATCATAATAAAAAATTCTTCATCATCACCAAGATCAGGATTCAGCAAGCCAAATTCTGCCTGTTGCAGCTGGGCAGCTCCAACCTCTTCATATTCTGCCCTCAGGAACACACAGTCAGTGCTCTTGCCCTTCAGTGGGGTTTTCACAGGAATAACAGAATGAAAATTTGAATACTGTGAGATATACAAGGGGCCTATGGAGCAAGTAGAACTCAGATTTTTTTTTACTACAATTGATTTACATAAATTTAAAAAAAATTGTATATAAAGATGCCTGAGACTCTAGGAATTCTAACAATCCATTAATGTTATAGTGTAATCCCAACAACATTAAAACAATGAGCCAGACAGGAACACAGGCAGCCAAGTAAAGTGTTCCTTTCTACCCCCTCTTGCAGCTCAAGAAATACACTCAGCCCTCTCCAAAAGACCTATCAAATGGAAATCATAATTCTGTTTATTGTGTGCAAGCTAGAAAAGAATGAAATTTCCTCTTCTGGAGCTACATTGGTTCTGCTGGGCTAACAGAAGTAAAAAAATCTACCACTTTTTACCACTATCAGTAAAGCAATGGAACTATGATTCAAAATAAATACAGGAAGCTGAGCTGCTATGAGAAAAGGTGCCATTTTTACACAGTCATTTTTCCAAGTAGCTTTCAGTCCAGCAGTTTCATAAAGACAATATACATCTATATGTCTGGACTGCATCATTTCTTTCATAACTTTAATAAGTTTAGTGTAAATGATGGCTAATTTGACATTTTATTTTGCACTTTGCTAGCAGTGCTTTTATTTTATCCTTTTTCATGGCAGTGATAACTGAGAGCAGATAACTGCATCACACATGTTGTATTCCCACATACAGCTGTTGAGCAACACTCAAATCGTTTTCCAGATCATTAAGTGCATTCCCCACCTAAAAGACTGAGATGTTGATAATAAAGCACTGATAATTCAAACAAGTACATGCAGGTGCAAACCTGTCAAAAGGCAAAGCACTAGAAGAAAAACTGGTTTCTAGCCATCACTTGTAATCCTCTTCTTTGAATGCTATGTTTGTGTATTTAGTATGTATCCCTCCTGTACAGATGGCATATTATGGTCTCACACTAACTGAATATTTGAAAAGCCAAAAGAAAAAAAACAAATTCTATCTAAATTAAATGACTAACAACAGATCCTGCAGAGTGCGGGGGAGGAGGAACATTTTTTCAAAACCAGATGCAGTGAGTGTGCCCAAAGAAATATACATGCACATTTTTGCATACAATAAAATGAATATGTGTATGCTCAACTATTAAGTGTCAACTATGCATTTTTTATGCAGCAGCGCAGATTTTCAGAGGGCACAGGATGATTTCATGGGGAGGTACTTGAGGATCTGTTTGTTCCCTGTCCATGCCCTCCAGAGTCCCAAATCATAACAACTCTTTTGGCCAATAAATACTGCTTTGGATACTTGCCAGACAGGCTAAATTGTAAGCACTAAGAATCCCCAAAGGATGAATTTGGTGCTTCAGCAGCATTCCAAAAGGGGCCCCCCAACTTTGGTGGCAAAATATAGACTGCTCTGACTTTCTGAAATGTTTCATAATTTGTGTGTCCAAAAAAGATATCCATTCTTCTGTCGAACATAGTACAGCAGATCATTCACTGGGAGCTTTATGCACAAGCTTTACTTAGTCACATCCTAAACAACCATTCTGATGTATAAACCCTCAAATTACATTGTTTTATTTTGAGTCATTGTAGCTATAACCTCTATTTTAGTTGCTATATTATTTTTTTCCTTTTTATTAAATCCTGCGCTCTCTGGAAAATACATAATCACAAAGGTTTATAAAAAGAAATAGTAGTGTGTCATTAGGTTATAATACTGAAATCCCTTAGCAGGATATAAACTTGCTTAGTATACCTCATGCTATTTTATTGTTTTGGTCTAATCCTTACATTTAGAAAATGTAGGCACCCTAGAACCACAGGTGACAATTTCAGAACAGTCAATTCAGTCCCTCACATTTTAATCGTTGATAGATAAAGTTCTGTCCAATTTGCTTTGTAGTTCAAACTTTATAAACAAAAGGGCTGTCTGCTCTGTGGGGAACAAGATTGTGTGGAACCATTCATAAGGGTAGCAATTTGCTTCAATATCCTTGGACAGAATGTCCCCTCTCCATCACTCTTCTGCAGCACACTGTGTGCTAACTGGATGGCACCATACATCTTAGAAGTAGCTGCATTTCAATGGCACTGTTTGAAAAGCAGAACTTTAGGATTCCTTGGAATGAAAAGCAGTGAATACATATAATAATATTACTCCTTGGAATTTAACTAAGTGGGAATTCTGAATGTGTATGTGTGTGTGTGTGTATGTGTGTGTATGTGAGAGAGAGAGAGAAAATGAACTTCAGCCACAGTTTATGCTGCGGCATGTGTTATATTTCATTCCTTACAGATGTCTAGTAGCTCTGAACTTTTCCCTGTACTATCTTTCACACAGAGAAATTTGGACAGCTGGCTTCAAAATCTCTGTCTGAGCTATTGAAATATCACCTATTTATTGGGAATACCCAGCACATTATTTCAAAATGGTGAAGAAAAATAATTGGAGACGAAGCCAAAGAGGCACAGAAAGAGGCACTGAATCGGCATTGTAGAGATCCCAGAACATCCCTGTTTTAAATAATCCATCTATAACATGAGCCAGTTTACCCTACCTCAGAGAGGTATTGTGAACATAAGAATGGTCATACTGGGTCAGACAAAAGATCCATCTAGCCCAATATCCTATCTTCCGACAGTAGCCAATGCCAGGTGCTTCAGAGGGAATGAACAGAACAGGTAATCATCAAATGATCCCTCCCCTGTTCCCCATTCCCAGCTTCTGTCAAAACTGAGGCTAAGAGCACAATCCCTGCCCATCTTGGATAATAGCCATAGATGGACCTATCCTCCATGAATATGTCTAGTTCTTTTTTGAACCCTGTTTAGTTTTGGCCTTCACAATATCCTCTGGCAAGGCTGTTCCACGGGTTGACTGCATTGTGTGAAGAAATACTTCCTTTTGTTGTTTTAAACCTGCTACCTATTTCATTTGGTGATCTCTAGCACTTGTGTTATGAGAAGGAGTAAATAACATTTCCTTATTTACTTTCTCCATACCAATCATGATTTTATAGATTTGTATCATAACCACCGTTAGTCATCTCTTTTCCAAGCTAAAATTTAACTAGTGTTTATAAAAACACTCTTTAGGCCCTTGATTAAAAGAAAATGATCCTGGAATTCCTAAAATGCTTTATTTTATGTAATATGTTTTGCAATAAAAGGCCAGTTGAGAACTGACAGCCTTAACTCTGAGCTTCTTTACATTTTGTGATGAAGTTGTTATCCTTATCTCAGACTCTAGTCTATTCTGAGAGCTTACTCTGTGGCTGTGATGTATTTACCGTTACATGTTCTCAACATCTTATTTAATAAGGGGTGACGACCGGTTTAAGAAACAGTGTCTTGATGTGATGCTGGAATAATAACCAATTATTGCCCAGTCTCTAACTTCCCTTTTTTGTCCATTCCAGATGCACTTAGCCCTGGTCTACGCTACGAGTTTAGGTCGAATTTAGCATCACACAGAATGAATTCATAACTTTACACATAAAGTTAACAAATGCATTTTGCAATTATATAAATTACCAGAGTGCCATCAGTTTTCATATATACCTCTGTCACAGAAATATACCCATGTTCATACACTACACACTACTGTAATAATTTTGTACAAAGAATGTCATGTAAGGTATCATTTCAAAACTCATCATTTTCTAGTGAGTCTCATCCTGGTAAAATAGGTGTGGCAACATTGTATGTGAAGTTTTAAGATTTGCTTGTATGATGTTATTAATACATGTTCCAAACCCCAGAGCCCTACCCAAACAGAAGTTGGCAAACAGGTCTGTCCTAAAAAAAGGAATGTGTGGTCAGCTTAATTTGCATTTAAGCAGTAAACAGAGACATCAAGCAGGATGGAAGACAAAAGCAGTTCAAACAGGTGAGAAAAAAAAGGGAAGGGACATCCTTCCACATAGGCTCTTTGTCTCCTTGTGCCCAGCTGGAAATGTTTTTTTAAGAAGGGGACTGAAACCATAAAAATGAGGGAAAAACACCCCCAAATGGACCCCTCTCTCTCCCTGCCTATCACATTCACTGCATCTGAAGAGAAAAAGGAGCAAGTGTTAGTCTCTGGAAGAGGAGACTAACCTGAGAATTTGGTCAGTAATCTGCTGGAGCATGCTGTGAGAAACTTTGCTTGAATCTAATATAGTTTATTAAGTTAGGCATTAGTAAAACATGTTATCTTTGTTTTACTTGTAAACACTTTATGGTTCATTAATTGTGCCCACTTAAAATCTCTCTTTTTTGAAGTTAATAAACTTGCTTTACTATTTTATCTAACCCAGTGTGCTTAAACTGAAGTATTTGAATAACTATTTGAGATAATAAAATGGCACATTATTCCCTTAAAGGAATAACAGACTTAAAATAAAAAGAAAAGGAGTACTTGTGGCACCTTAAATAATGTGTTATTTACACATTTACACAATACACATTTATTAACAGATTGATATATCAATCTCCCCTCTGTTTTTTTCCACCAAATGCATCCGACGAAGTGAGCTGTAGCTCATGAAAGCTTATGCTCTAATAAATTTGTTAGTCTCTAAGGTGCCACAAGTACTCCTTTTCTTTTTGCGAATACAGACTAACACGGCTGCTACTCTGAGACTTAAAATATTTTCACTATTTTGGAGAGGGCTGGGCAGTACAGGACATAGATTTCTGGGGGGATATTTAAGACTGGGGATGTGATGGGATCACCTGCAGTATAAACAGGGCAGCTGAGAGCCAGAGTGTAACCCATGTGCAGCTGGCAGGCAAGTTGCAGTTACACACGGACACTCAGGGTGTGGTTGCATGCTTGCAGGCTGTTTTTGAGCAGCCCGGGTGGGAGCTACTTCAGCAAGGCCATTGTAATGCATCTGAGGTGGCAGGGTAGGAGTGACACAGGTGCTCATTAGTCTGGATTGTACCATGGTATGTCACAACCTCACAAGGCATATTTTGTACACATTATTGCAATAATGTATAGGGTGCAAATACAGGGGTATCTAGAGTCACAATTTCTTCTCATGGGGAGTATCAGGTCATGGTGCTGCACTTGGCATATTGTAAACATTCTGAGTCTGGATGGAGTTTTTGGGGAATAAATGGTGGGAAAGGAGTGGGAAGAGACACAGTGGGCTTGTTCTCTCCCTGCTAGATAGCTTGGCAGTATTACATAGTGGGATTTGCAATTTCTGGAAAAGGGTAGAGTTTGATAACTATGCAAAGAATTCCACCTTGCAGAGATGCCAGTCTTTCTCTGAGACTTTTAGGGATGTTTATACACAAAAAAAATAGGGAGGAAATAGGTAAGGTTCCTGGGACTGGCAGCAAGTGTTGAAGGTGCTAAGCCAAATACAGACAGGGGATCTAGGGTAACACCTTGACCACCTGAGGTGCATTTTACATGCACTCCTGTATATGTTAGAGAAACTGGGAACTCTCTCTAACTCCTACCCTCTCCTGGAAAATCTGGTCTCTCTCTCTCTCTCTTCCCCTTGGAGACATTAGGACCTCTCTCTCCCCCTGCCCTTTGCCACTTGTTGCACCTCTGGCCCTCGTGCCCCAAACAGGGAGAAGGGGAGGACTGACCCTAGGAAAGATGCCCTCCTATGGTGCCTGGGGTGCTTAATTACCTTGGCCAGTCTCGGGCCTGGATCTCCTTTCCAGGATGATCTTCCTCTATTGCATTCCCTCTCTTCCTCCTCCTCCTGCCTCTCCTGCTTCTCTCCCTTGAGACTAAGCAGTGATGTTCAGATAGGAGGCAAAGCCATGGAAACTGTCAGTGGGGTTTGGGATGCTGGATTCTCCACCCAAGCCACACACTAAGTATTGTATTTTAACTGCCCCATATGCATCTTGCTGGTGCGCTCTAGACACCTAGAGTGCATTGAAACATGGTGCAGCAGAATCCACATGAAGCAGTTAGAATGCAACGCCCAGCCTGTGGCTTGGGTGATAAATGTAGCAGCACTCCAACCCATTCAAAAACTTACCACGCTTGCCTCCTATCAGACCTTGACTGTGCAGTCTGCACGTATGCTACAGGGGCGTTGGAGAAGGTGGCTCCCTGTAGTTCTTTTTTGCTGTGTTTGTAAGACCCGAGTGGTGATGAGTGACACACAAACTTTATATACGTGTGTGCATGCATATGTTTCAGTTTACAAAATTTGTAAATTTAAACCCGAATTACTAATTTCATAATGAAATGTAAATAATTGGGAGAATTGTGAAAAATTAGGGAGGGGTGGCATCTCTGCACCTTAGTATCTTGGGTATGTTCCTTATTAATAACTTATTGTAACCTATGTGAATTTCTGTATTGTTGCTTGGAAAACTAATAATAATTACATTTTCAGAAGTCCATTAATAATAAAACTGGTGACATCATTTTTGCATGAAAAATAAACTATCCCTCACTGCAGAATTCCTAGGTGCTGCTTTCCACATGTACTTGTACATTAAGGAACATTTTTGTTTATTCACTTTTTGTCCCTCTCTCAGCTACAGTCCAAAGAGAGATGCTTTTCCTCCTAAGCTCCTAATGCACTTACATAACTTCAATAAGTTAACTAAACACAGACACTGGCTGTTGCATTCATCATACTAATTATATACTGAATGGTATGTTTCTCCCATCAAGTGCCTCCCACATATTTGATATAAACCTTTCAAACTGAAAGGAAGAAAAAGAAAACAAGTCCTAGAGTTGTGCTGTGTGATTGAGAGAATCACTTATCCTGGTGTCACTAAGCTACAAAATCAATTAAATGTGTTCCATCATCTTCAGAAAGTGCTATCTAACATGCACCATGCAAACCATTACATTGGATATTCCAAAAAGCAATTGCTTTCCCCATTTAGGATTAGAATTAAGGTAAATTGACCCTTTCTTTACATGTTATGAGTAAAAGGAAACAGATCACTTTTCTTCTGCTTGCCTTTCAAATAGATTTTGCATGCTAATAGAAGCCAAAAAGTAATTGAAATTCTACCTGTGGAATGTACATAAAGCTATTTAACTGAGATGTAATTTCTATGTAAAGTAACTTTCCTTGGATGCATTAGGGTACATAATGTAATTTAAACACTGGTAGTAACCTTCCTTCTAAGTGGATTAAAAAAATAGCCAATGTATTTTTGGTAAACAAAACTGTTCTGATATTTCACTAGCATGTTCAACATTTCTTTTTGCACTTCCCAAATGCCAGAAATAATCTTAACGCCAACTAGATGTTCAGTTTTAATATTTTAATCAAATGTTGCCAAAATTCACTTTACAATGTGCTCAAGTCAGGCAACCCTAGGCTCATGTCCAATAATGAATTACATCTTTTCTTTCTCTCTCTGCCCCCCTCTCTCAATATTTAGTCTTTCTTAAAGGAAGCGGAGGACTGTTGATCTTGCGGTTAAATTAAATGCCTGCAAAGCAGGACATACGAGTTCCCTTCCTGCCTCTACAACCAACTTTCATTGTAACTTTGTGTCAGCCACTTTGGCTCATTTCCTCACGTAAAATGAGAATATTATACGAATCTATCTCAACAGGGTTGTTGTGAGGCTTTGTTTCCAGTCCATTTCTGAATGCAAATCAAGAACTTGGTTTTGCACTATAAAGCTCTTTATAATTTAGGTACTGATAACCTCAGAGACACCCTCTCTCTTTGTACTTTTACCCAACATTTGAGTCGGCTGAGGCACTTAGGCTAACAATCCTTAGACTTAAACATCTGAAGTTTACAGAAGGGAGTATTCAGGAGAGAGCCTTTGACTGGAATTTGCTTACCCTCTTCAGTCAACTGAACCAGAGATTGCTGACATTCCGGAAACACTGCAAAGTCTGTCTGTTTAATCAAGCTTCTCCTGATGAAGTGATTTATAATAGGCAGAACGGATAGGAACAAAAACGAGTTCTTGGTTGGAAGCTAGGAGGAAGTCATGAGTTCTAGTATCTCTTCTGCTGACTGATGTTAATGATTTATATTTACTTCACATATTATTGAGTAAGGCCTCAATCCTAAAATTTGGGATACAACAAATATCTTCCCACCATTTAACAAATGGAGTAACTGAGAGATTGTACAAAGTGCCTTCTTCTGGCACAGATGGGAATAGAAGCCATGTCACTAAAATGTCATATTCCAAGTCTCATCCAAGGAGTCCCATAGCCTTTCAAAATTAAAGGGCCAGGTCCATATACTTGGCTGTGTTGTGACCACTACACCACACTTTCCTTCCAACTCAGTAATAGAACCCAGCAATACTGATTCCCTCCTTCCTACTGCTGTCTAGCAAAGAAATATGGAAATGACTGGCAAAGTCATTGGATTATTTTATATACTCCCCTATAACAACCTAATACTGTTACCTGTTACTTCTTTAGCTCATGTGAAAAATTGCTCTATATAAAAAAGTTTTGTGCTGTGGATATAAAGGCCCTGTATTTATACCCATGATGACACCAGTGGGGAGTCAATATGGTTCCACGTTATAGGAATTCTGCTTTTTCAGTTTCTTTTTAAAAAAAAACAGGAAATTACATACAAAAACTATGCTAAAAGGATATTACCAAATGAAACAGGTTACTCATCATATAAATAATGTAAACATTTGCTTCACGGTTAAAACTCAAGCTACAGCATTGTGGTATACATAAGGACAAGAATATAAAACTGTACATTTTGGCAATATTCATCTGAGCAATATTCAGTCACCTATCCCTATGGTCTGATCCTGGACAGGATACAGCAGCATACCCCAAGTTGATCAGTAATTTTCTAACCCATCAGCTCCTGCTTACACTGTGCAGATCTGGCACCAGGTTCTTCTCCTTAACAAGAGCTGTCCTCTGGAGAGTTAGTCTGATAGCCTTCTACTTCCCAGCCCTCCACCTCTACAGATTTCAGGGGGTGACCTTCTGGATGCTTCCACTTTCTTGGAGCCACGAAGTGGAGGTCTGGCCTATCAGCCTCGTACTTAAGGACAAGGGAAATCATTAAGATAGGTCAATTTCTCCTCCTATTCTCCCCATAGGGTGTCCAGGTGTCCAGTTTGCGACCAGAAAGACCGGTTGAAAAGGGGACCTGATGGTTTCCAGTCAGATCTACTGCTCAGACACACAAAGTCCGATTACTTAGGGTGGGGTGGTGCCGAGCCATCACCTGTATCCTACTTAGCTGGGGCCGCATCCTACCTGCATTGGGCAGCTGCAGCTCCCAGTCCCAGCTGATCAGGTGAATCCATCCCGACCCACACAGGGAGTGGGGGAGAGGGGAAAAAGCAGTGAGCAACGGAGGGAGAGGGGAAGAGGAGTGAATGGGGGGGATGGGGCCTTAGGGGAAAGGGGCAGGGCAGGGGCAGGTCCTCAGGGGAATGGGTAGGAAAAGGGAGGCTCCAGCACTCCTGCTGGAGTGTCCGGTTTTTAAATATTACAAAGATGGCAACCCTATCTCCCCAAAATATAAATCCAGCTACAGCCATCTTCACTGAATGGAGTGTCCGTGCTTTGATTGGTCTAAATTCTAACACACTGTAATTCCATTGGCTTTAATGGAATTAAAACTGGGTCAGATTGGTTCCATTATTTTTAAGAGGGAAGTCAATCCAGCTAAACCAACATTCCTGCATAGAGTTACTAAACAAAAGTTAAACTATTTTCCTGATCATCCAGGACATTTCCGATATAAAAAGACTAATATGTAGATAGAAAATGGTATAAGTACATGCCGGTGCAAACTTGTCAGAAGGCAAAATACAGGAAAGATAATAACTTTCAGGCCATCATCTGTAATCCTCTTTTAAATATGTCATCTGTACATTTGGTGTATGGCCCTCCAGTGCAACTGATATACGACTGGCCCACAGTTAATGAATACATACAGAGCCAGAGTACAAGGGGGAAAAAAAATCTAGCAATATCAGATGGCATTAACAAAAAGTCCTAGGGAGAAATCCAAAAGAAATGTAGCTGAGCATCTTTTAGTTTCTTTCAGTGCTGAGCAGTGGAATACTGGGATCCCTCATTTTCTCCTTCTTCTCCCTCAAAGGCCCCGTAACACAGTGACCTCCTTCTGGCTAAAGAAGACAGGCTAGGACTTTGGGTGTCTGCCAGAAAAGGATGTTTGTGAGTGACACAAAGCTCTCCCAAGCCCAAGGGGCTGTATTTGGGTTCTCTGCAGAAGTTGATATTTTTAAAGGTTTATTGCTATAGCTGAATGGGGGAAAATGCTGCCATGACTTTTCTTGGACTTTTTTATTTATATTCTGTCAAAAATGATATTCATTATTCTGCAAGAGGCAGTACAGCAAACAATGTATTTAGATTTATGCACAAACTCTATTCACTCACTTCCAAACCAATTCTTCCTACAAGTAAATCCTCAAATTACATTCCATTTTATTTTGATCCATTATTTTGATCCATTATCATATAGCTATCATATCATATTACAACATATTTTTTTCATTGTGATGCTTTCTAGGAGAGGCATCCTCACTATGGTCTGTACAGGCACAGAACTATGTTATGGCAGGTTTTATGCAAAGATTTGTAATAGGATTTATATTTGTAATTGTGTTCCACTTTATTTGTTAAAGTCCATACATGTAGAACAGAAGGCATTATTAAACTTCCAGGTGTAGCTGTGAATGAAAGCTACACGTGAATACTTATACATCCAAAATAGATGCCACCCACATCAAATTGCCCAAGAAACTCTTTTTCTAAATGTGGGAGGTAGCATGCTAGTCACATAGCATGTCTCTTGGACAGGCACAGTATACAGTTGATATGCTCCCATGTTTGTTTATATAGAGCTATTGCCCCTGTTTTTTTTTTTCTCTTCCTCATATTTCCTAGCTGGAATAGGTGGATGTGGGAAAAAACAGAGATTTTATCATGAGAGAGAAAATCATTGTGTGCTCTCTCTCTCTTTCATATATATGATTTTTCTCCCTCATGATAAAATCTCTGTTTCTTCCCACATCCACCTATTCCAGCTAGGAAATATGTGGAAGAAAAAGAACCCAGGAGCAATAGCTCTATATAAACAAAAGTGGGGGCACAACACCACTATATCGTGGCTATCTGCTCATCCAAGAGACATGCTAGATACACACACACGCACACACACACACAAACAAACACACACGTTATATATATAAGACAGAAATTGCTGTTCCAAGTTACTCCAGGCTCAGTCTTTTTAAGACCCTGCTAAGTGCAAAAATCATGATCAGTAATGAATTCTCACACACACAAATGCTCGAAAAACTGGACAATAAATCTGAGTCAAAATCTTAATGGTCTTTTTTGGTGTGAAGGAGTGGATGGCACAGATATTAAAATAATATGCCAGTCTCCCCATTTTCTGTGTGTTAACGCTCGTGACAAATACTCAAGACTCATAGAAGTATGAGATGGAAATGATGTATTAAGTCATCTAGTTCCTTCTCTTTGTCAATGCAGGACTGCTCCCTACTGCAAGTTAACCTCACTGTGTAGGAATATATGCTGCAGCATTCATTTGTCTCTCTTCCTGATGGAAGGTTTATTTTATTACACTGAATGTTCAGAGTGCATTTTACGCAGTGAACTGAAACATACAATTTGCATAAAATATTTAAAAATGAATCTATATTTACATTAATAAAGTAAATTGCTTTTGCTTAGAATACTTCCTTTCAAATATTTATATGACCATTTTGTAGAACTGAAGTTAAAACTATGGGCTACAGTGAGTTGCAAATTATCTTATCTTCCTCCTCATATCCTGTGTATTACTCTGTGGATGAGCTAAGGTGAAACACTATGAATGGAAGGGCTTGAAAATCTATGCTATCACAGACTTGAGCTTTTAGTTAAAGTTTGCAAAGCTGATGTGTAGTAAGATCATTCAAAGAGAAATAAAGATTAATTATTTTCACTAAGGATTTCAGTCCACTCTGGTGACAGGGCTGGAGGAGTTAAATACCATGTATATTTTCCACTGGCACCTCAGAAGTTCACTGAATTATTCTCACATCTGAAGCAGCCATTTGCTTGCTCTTCTTTCTAAGAGCCATTGCTATGTATCTAGATTTGCTATTTATCTAGAGTTATGTGAACTGTTTTTTAGCAAATAATATATTTTTAATGAATTTAGCTCCTTTTCCATGCTGACATATACTCTGATGTTTGTTATTCTTCTAAATTATTGGCCAGGTATTTTATGGGAACTTTTCATCTTTTCTGATGTTCATGTTTTGGATTGTCACTAGTTCACAATTCCTATTGGTACTAATAATGTATTTAGGAATGGAGTGAAGTTTAAACAAGCTGAACTAAATTTTAGTAAAAGTTTTGGGTAGGGATAAGTTTCAGAGTAGCAGCCGTGTTAGTCTGTATTCGCAAAAAGAAAAGTAGTACTTGTGGCACCTTAGAGACTAACAAATTTATTAGAGCATAAGCTTTCGTGAGCTACAGCTCACTTCATCGGATGCATCAGGTAGGGATAAGGTTCACACATGCTTCAAGCTGCTCCTCAGAACTGGCTTCTAGCTGTCTTTCTATCACTATCAACTTATCTATGAATTTTTTCCATGTAGTTGTTTTTCTAAGTTATCTATAACATAGTACAGATGATGTGTTAAAGGAAAAAATATTTTTGATTACAAAAACAGGTGTCAACGTTAGCTCTATTAACAAAATGCTGTGTCTTGGAATATATTTCTATAGATATACTAGATATACTATAATCTCAGAGGCAAATAGTCTTCAGAATATCAGAACAGAAAGTGAAAACATTTTTTAATTATACTAAAAACGAATTTTGTGGAGATTTTAATGTTGCACTTATACATCTATCTGTGCATGAAAGCTAGCAAAATTAAGGATTTTAAACATTTTTCTCCTGTCATTGCTAATGGATATTTTGTTGAACCTTTTAAGATATGGTGCTCTCTCAGGGAAAACAAGCATGTGCTGAGTTTCCTAGCAAAGGTATTATTTAATTTGGTTACCATTAAGGTACACTAAAATCAATAAAATCTGAGGTTAAGGCTTTCTGCAGCTTCTGTTAAAGAGAAAACAAGACTGGAAGTTGTCAATTGCCTAAGCAATACCTATTAACAGTAGTAAAGTGGAGATCAATGTCATTTATTAATTCCTTGAGATCTTGGAGGAATTAATCTGTTTCAAAAATAATGTATTTTTATTTCCTTTACACATAAGATATTAAAGGCATTGGAAGAAGGGGAGGTTAGATCATGGCTTGAAGGCTTTATCTAGGACAACAAAAAGGCAGAAACAATAGAAGAAATATTTTAAATTTCTCCATGGAACTACAATCTGATAAATGCTTCTGGATATATTCTTTTAAGACAACTATATCTATTTTCAACTTCAATCGGGCCTCATTCAGTGTCCACCAAATTCAGAAGAAAGATTCCCCTTCTCTTTATGGGGCATTTGAACACTTCATTAATGTTGCATGTGACCGTTACAATCTAGTATTTAAAGATGTAATTGTCTTAATCAGACTTTGTGTTCCTTGACTCCTTACTCTTAACCCAGAAGAGCTATTTGGTGTTGTTTCCTGAGTCCATTTGTCATAAAATAGAGAGATAAAATTTTTAATAAAACTACATGCATTGAATAAGCAGATAACAAGTACAACATGTATAACTGTTAGCTGTCTGACATGTCTGGATATTCAAGGTTGATATTACATCTGTCTCATTACTAAACTCAGATCAAATATGAAAAATAAAAACAGAGTTAAACTTCACAGAAAGGTTCTGTTCTTAATCAGAGGTGTGGCCACCATCTTAAAGATGCTCAAGGAGGAAGATTTACAGATTTTAAAGGTATTTATTAAGGAAACCATAGCATGGCAATGTTTGTTAATGAGGTAAATAGTACTACCAGACTGATGACATAAGGAGGGAGTTGAGGAGAGAAAAAAAGATGACAAGATACGGTAAACAGAAGTGACATACAGTTATGTTTTGGCCTCCACTGGACAGAGTTCATCCATGAGTAGGACACAGTATCTTGGAACTGATTTGCTCTAACAATTTCCCTATCCGAACTGCTACCAATGCATTGATATGCTAGCAACATTGTCTCACAGAAGTGACGCCAGCTGGTGCTGAAGTAGTTGAGAATAAAAACGCAGCACAAATTACAATCAACACAGCAGGGTTGTTACACAGGGCTTAAACACAGCAAAGAGGTATGAATTTAGTTAAATGGATTAGCTCAATCTGTACACTTAAATTCAAACATCTATTCTGTCAATAATCAATTAAAAAAAAGAGCAAACAGTTTAGTCTGGAGGAAATTGGTTTGGCCTAAGGTGAAAGCCAGGGTGTGAAAAGATATCAAATAGAATACATAAAACAAATAAATAAATAAAATATATTATTCCCCACACCATCATTTCCTCTTTTTACATGAAGTCATCTGTTAAAATCCTGATTTTAAGGACTGTTTTTTTTTCAGAATTCCATTTTCTTAATCCATTTTGTTTTGATACCACGATACCTGCAAAACTAACATGAAGTAACAATGCAGATTTTCATATAGCCAAATCTTCATATGGAACCTCTCATTCTACAGTTCAGGAAACTAGTTAATGACAGAAGTTAAGAAATACTGCAAATTGCATGTTAGTTTATGACTGTATTATAAAGAATAAATGTCAGGTTATGATGATTTCAAGTGCTCTGTAGATTTTCATCAGAGTGAAAGATAGCAGCCTTGATCATGCTGTTAAAAGACAGAGTGCTTGTGAGAGAGAGTTGTTCATATCCTATGAAGAGATTTTGTTAATATGCACTTGCAAATTAACAGCTTCTTTTCCTCTCTTTCCTTTTCCCTCAAAGGATTTTACAGGTAGCTGAATAAGATTTAAAGCCCCAGATCCTGAGCTGTGTAAATCAACCTAACTGTGACTTCATTGTAGCTACATTGCTTTCACCAGCTAAGGATCTGGCCATGATCAACAACATGGATTCTTTTGCCTCTAAGGAAATATCTTTCATCTCACACTGTTTGCTGCATTTGCACCTGCCACATTTATAACTGTTGTTTATTTGTTTTAAAGCCCCTAGAAGAAAGCAGACTCCAAACAAGCAAAGGACTGGGGTTTTTAATTTATCTTACAGCACAGCCACAGAAACGACAATAGGCAATTGGAAAGTATTCTGATAACTGAGGATCTGGTCACTACTACCAACAAGAAAACATCCAAACCATATGACCTCTCACCATGGGCATTGGAAATGAAAGTCTCCATATCCTACTATCAAGCCACCCAGTCATCTAAGCATGTGCACTCTATTTTTGAGTGAGTTCATAAATATTTGATAGCATGCAACCTCCTTGTCACCTAAGCCAGTTACTCCCCTCTTCTCTTTCTGTGCCTTTACTGGACAATAGTGCCCATCATTTCATTGCATATCTGAAATGTTTCATATGACACTCATGAAATGCTATGCAAGGAAAGCAGATTTTCATAATGACTTTAAGTCAAGCTGTAGAGGAATCCACAATACACAAGTGTAGTTCATGGCTAAAGAAGGGGGAAGAGGGAACCTTATGAATAGAGCCCTATGAAATTCACGATTCATTTTGACCAATTTCATGGTCATAGGATTTTAAAGATCGTAAATTTAATGTTTTCAGATATTTAAATCTGAAATTTTATGGTGTTGTAACTGTAAGGGTCCTGACCCAAAGAGGGAGGTGGGGGGAGGGGGGTTGCGGTATTTGCCACCATTACTTCTGCGCTGCCTTTAGATATGGGCCCTTGGCCAACAGTCACCAATCTCCGGCCATCCAGCTCTGAAGGCAATGAAGAAGTAAGGATGGAAATACTGTGACCTCCCCTACAATAGCCTTGTGACCCCCACCCCTGCAACCCCTTTTGGGTCAGAATCCCCAGTTTCAGAAATGCTTGTGTCCCCCTGTGAAATCTGGTCTTTTGTGTACTTTTACCCTATACTATACAAATTTCACGGGGGAAACCAGATTTCACCGTCCGTGACATGTTTTTCACGGCCGTGAATTTGGAGGGACCTACAGTAACTCCGCACTTAAAGTCATCCCGGTTAACATTGTTTTGTTATTAGGTTGCTGATCTATTAGAGAACATACTTGTTTAAAGTCGCACAATGTTCCCTTATAAGGTGTTTGGCTTTCCTCATTCCGCCTATCTGGTGCTCCTGGAATGCTAGGCGGGTGGAGCGGAGGAAGACCCCCGGACCCCAACCCCGCTTCCTGGATGGAACGCCAGGCGGTCAGAGCGGTGCAAGCCCCCGTGCCCTGACCACGCTATGCCCAGTCTCAACCAAACTTCATAATTATCAGTGGTGAGAACAGTATTAAATTATTTGTTTAAAATTATTTAAAACTTATATATATAATGTCTTTTGTCTGGCAAAAAATTTTCCCCTGGAATCTAACCTCCGTATTTACATTAATTGTTATGGGGAAATCGGATTCGCTTTATATTGTTTAGCTTAAAGTAGCATTTTTCAGCAACATTACTACAATGTTAAGCGAGGAATTACTGTACTTATGAACGGATATTTTGGCCAAGAGACAGTTTGTACTATAGTGGGTTTTATTCTTCACATGTTTATGCATAATTATTGTTTGCTCAATTTATTAAGTACAGGTTATATACTGATTAGTACACCATGATTATCTTTATTACACCGAATACCAAATACTGTAAACTGTTAATGACTAGCCACTTATTTTAAAATCATACCCTATTGTTTCAGGTAATTTAAAACACTGCCATCAAAAGAGTGGCTTTATTCATTTTAAAATGTAAATGTCATCAGTTTAACTAATAAGAAATAACTGTCTAACCTGCCTAACTATAAAGAAATACGGTGCCTGCCTACCATAAAAATGTTTAAAGGCTTATCAGCTCAGCTCAGTATTTGATAAAGCGAGTAACAACCAGAAGACCTGAGAATAGATTAACAACAATATGAAAAAAGTTTCTTGGTTTCCTATGTGTTCAATTTCTTTCTTTCTTTAGCATGTGATATTCTGAGTCTACGCTGTCTCAGAGATAGCAAATGAGGAAAGCTTATTTAAATGTATGATATCTGAAAGAAAGCTGTACACATGGTAATCAAAAAGGCTCATTAAAGAACAAGGTTTATAATAGAGACTACAAATCCACAACCACCATACTGTCATGAATGCAACATTATAATTTTATTCATGTAAAAAAATAATGAGAACTATTCAGCTTCTAACACCAATACAAAATTGGAAAAAAATGTGGCGAAAGCCAATAAATAGTAGCAAACAGCAAAAGCCTGGGGGGAGGAAAAACAGGGGTCACTGGTGAGAGACTGGGACAATAAAGAGATTGTGCTAGATTCTGCTATCGCTTACACCAATGTAAATAGGTAACTTCATTGAAGAAAATCAAGTTTCCCACTTTTAAGGTATATTCATTGAGGCTATGTTTTAAATCATGTTTCAGCCTTAAAAATAATTAAATGAAATGTTTGTGTATTTTTAACACCACCAACCACTTGTTTAAGTTCAAGATCATACTGGTTTTCCCAGTTATACTAGGAGTTGGGACTAGTGACTGCTGATTCAAGATGTGATTGCAACCATCTGGATTTGATCCTAACGTAACAGTTGGATTTATTATATATAAAGTACAAGGCCCCAGGTTGGATTGAGAACTAGAGGGCTGACCCTTGCAAGGTATGGGTCACCTTCAATGTACATTAATATCATTGGACATTAAACACTTCACAGGACTGGATCCTAAATGCCTTCCATATATTTAGATACATTATTAAATCTGTACACCTTTTTAGAACCAAAAATGCATCCCTTTTAAAGAATTTAAGAGATTTTCATAAAATTGTGCAGAGAAAAAAATGAATGAGATTTCCTTTATCAGAGGTACTGTAATGGGCTTTATTTGCTTACATTGTAAGCCCGAGAGCAAATTATTATCACCGTTTTATAAGACCTGTAAGACTGTTGACACAATATTAACGATATAAATAGATCATAAATAGATCTGTGTACAACTATCCATTTTTATGCTTTTTCACATGTGAAGAGATAGATTTCCATAAGAATTCATGGCTACTCTCACTCTTGGGTATTTTTCCACTTATTTTTCAGAGGAGCAGCATTGCTGGAAAATGTAAATACATAAAATTTATTGTGGAAAAATCCTGGTAAACTGAGACGTGGCTTAATTTGATTAACACAGAATTTTGCAGTAATAGTCTATGAGGCAACAGTTTACTCGATTTGTTACCACAGTGCCACAGCCTTCAGTTCTCACAAAACTGGGTGACTGGGCAACAAAATAGCAGATGAAATTCAGTGTTGATAGATGCAACGTAAAACACATTGGAAAACATAATCCTAACTGTACATATAAAATGATGGGGTCTAAATTAGCTGTTACCACTCAAGAAAGAGATCTTGGAGTCATTGGGAATACTTCCCTGAAAATATCCCCTCAATGTGCAGCAGCAGTCAACAAAGCTAACAGAATGTTTAGAGTCATTAGGAAAGGGATAGATAATAGGACAGAAATTATCATATTGCCTCTATATAAATCCATGGTACTCCCAGATCTTGAATACCGCATGCAGATCTGATCGCCCCATCTCAAAAAAAGATATATTTGAATTGGAAAGGGTACAGAGAAGGGCCACAAAATTAATTAGGGGTATGAAACATTTTCCATATCAGGAGAGATTAAGTCTGGGACTGTTCAGCTTGGAAAAGAGATGACTAAATTGGGATATGATAGAGGTCTATAAAATCATGACTTGTGGAACTCTTTCCAGAGGATGTTGTGAAGGCCAAGACTATAACAGGGTTCAAAAATAACTAAGTAAATACATGGAGGATAGGTCCATCAATGGCTATTAGCCAGGATGGGCAGGAATGATGTCTCTAGCCTCTGTTTGCCAGAAGCTGGGAATGGGCGAAAGGGGATGGATTACTTGATGATTACCTGTTCTGTTCATTCCCTCTGAAGCACCTGTCATTGACTACTGGTGGAAGACAGGATACTGGGGTTGATGGATCTTTGGTCTGACCCAGTATGGTCGTTCCTACTTTCTTAGGGTGCAATCCTCATTACCCAAGTACTGAAAGTAAACAAGCTTTGTGCATCTTAACCTCTATGGAGGATGGAAACATACCCCATACGTCCACCAGCACATGCAGAGTTACTATGCAATGAATGCTACAGTGCTCAGGCCACCATGTTCCCCTACAAAGAGATTTTGGTCAACGAACCCCTCCTCCAACCTACTCTTTGAGACATAGCCAATGCAAAGCATCTCTCCAGTGAGTGCTATGGGTGTCATTTCTCCCTTCCATTTCATCTACATGGCCTGCACTCAAACAGACACAAGCAGAACCACACTGAATGGATCTTCTATGTTTGTGCAATCAGGGAGGATGGGGGTGGGGGGATGAAGGGAGGCTTTCTCCCTCAGCTCCTATTCAAGCAAAACTCCTATAGAGTCCACAGAAGCTTTGTCTGAACAAGGAAAGGGTGAGACCAGGATGTGGCTTTAGGAGCACTCTCACAGAATACTAGGCGGGATTTTGCTGTTGTTTAGTAATTAAAATTTAATTAAAGATCAACAGAATTCTTGACAATACGAATTATAGCCCCAATCCTGTGAAGGCATATGTACCTGGGGAACCTGTGACTTGAATCATGGTCCTGCTGAGCTGAGTTTGTTACATAACATTGTGTGAATCAACTCGTTAACTCCTCTCTCTCTCTCTCTCTTTTTTTTAAAGGAGAAAATGAGTTAAACATCTGGGATCTGATTCTACAATTAGTTGGCACTTCCCTATCCCCACATCCCACTGTGGGAGGCTCAGTAACTTGCCAGGCCCTTGTCATGATATTCAAAAACACAACTTTTAGCAGGGAATCATAGTAGATTCCCACAGTGCTGGCCAAAAACAGGTCTCCTTATAGTTCACCTGGAAGAGCTGTGATTTACAGACCAGATAGGATCTCAGTTCCAGTCTTCTGAAAAATCATTCACAATAAAATTGTAGATTTTAGAATTTTTACAGTGTTCCAGAATTTGTTGCTTTTTCAGCTCATGTTTCAACTGTAGACAACAGCCTTATACCGGTTACCACTATCGTGCTGTGCTGAACTGGTTGAAACAGCACTTGATTCTCTTATTCTATGTAAGAAGGATGAAAAGGGAATAGAATGCCTTTGCAAAAGAAAGCATAATAGATGAATAGCTAAAGCTCAAATGGAAGAAAGAAACAAAGAAAGAAAGAAGCAAGCACAAGGCCCAAACCTGTTCCCACTGAAGTCAGTGGCAAAACTCCCATGAACTTCAATAGTTCAAGATACAAGCTCCATGTTGTATAAATATTGTATATGAAAACCATAATTCCCACAGCTTTTGACAATGGGCTATTCAGAGAACTTCCATATGGTCACAGAACGTCTGATCCCTGCAGGACTAGAAATTTGTGTGTGATCGAATGAAACATCAAAGAACTTAAAAGAGCATGTGGTTCAGCTGCACATGGCACTTCATGCTGATTTCAAAAGCTCTTTGAATTCTCCTGTGTCTGAAACTGACAGTAGGAACGAATATCAGCAAACACATGAGATGATGGGACGAGTGGAAATTGTTTAATATTAAACATGGAAGGACTAACTTCTTTTTTCCAAATCAGCGGCCTGGTCTTGTGGTTACATATATGGTCAGATCCTCAACTAGTCTAATTTGGGCTAACTTAATTGATGACTAATTTACACAAGCTGACACTTATTTCCTTACCAGTAGAATGAATTGCAAGTGTTAATGGCAAACATTCAATCAAAATTATAGGTAATGTATTAAAAAAAAATAAAAACAATATTAAAGAAGCATTACTGTTAGCAAAGTAGTCTGAGGGTAAATACAATAGCACAGAAGCAAACAGTGTCAATTTTTGTTCTTAATCACAGTGTAAACTGGTTTACTTCTGAACAGAATTTAGACCACGGAATGAAAGGAGTTTATTTTATTAGTTAATTTCTTTTATTTTTATCTCATTAAAGCTGAGAAATGAAATTAGTTTCAAGAGTGATGAAAATACACTTACTCATATGCAAAAAAAACCCCAAATAAAAAATCTTGAAATATTTGAAAACATCACTTTCTTCCAAAAGGATTATTTTTTAACATTTCAAAGAAAAGAATAGAACAATGTTTTTTCTTCCCTCTTGTTCCTGTAGCTTTAGTGGAGTCACATACTTTTTATTGATTGATATAAAATATGCAATTAACTTTCACTTAAGATTATGGGAGTGCATTTCCCATCAACACAATTATTTAGATACCAGGAATTCCCTAGTTAAGAAAACATCACCCAAACACATTACATGCTACCTAGCTTTACAACCACATGTAACACTATACATATGTATTCTTACACTATGTATTCCTTTCAAGAAACACATCTATACCAGCCCATAAATACACACAAAGAAAACTAGTTTTGTCTGAGATTCTGTCTAGAATAATCCAAACCTAAATTTTAAACCACTATTAGCAAACTATTTGTTCGCTAGAGGGCATTGAAGGAAAAGTTCAGACTAACAGCATAAATTTTTTAAAAAATTATTTTTAACTGCTAACCTTTAAACCATTGAGCAAATTTTCATGTAAATTTCCAGAAAAAAGTCTCTGTGTCTTGCAAGTATAAATAAAGTGTTATCACCTTATCTCTTCACAAATTTAATTTCCATTAAAACTGTGAATCTCCATAAAACCTTATCTATGGAATAACTAGCAATGCCTTCATACATAACAAAAAAAAAAGTCACATTACATATGTTACAACTTGTTTGCAAATATGGTTTGGGGTTTTATTTTTTGGCTTTGCTAAACCTTTGAATTAATGAATTTAAGATTAATTTATTCTGGGATCTCAAAAAACCCTAAAGGCCAGCATCAAGGCTATCTGTGCAGCCTAAAGCAACTCCTTAGGGGAAGGGTTACCACAGCTTGTCCAGGAACTGAAAACAGAAGCGGGTGATTACTACAGTGCTAGAAATTTTAAATAGCTCCAGAGAAGTACTCTCCCCAGGGGGGGTTGCACAAACTGGTTTAGGGCAGTCCCTAGAAAGAGCAAGAAGAACTTGGGATATCAAGGCTGAGTGTGGGGAGATAACAAATGGATGCAACAAATGAACAGGGCATTGGATCTTCAGGGGACCCCAAATTTTGCTGAATGATTGGAAAGACTTTGGCCAACTGATGAGTATGATGGGTGATTCCTGGAATGTATAGGCTGCGTTCAAATGTGTGTGTATATATATATATATAAAATGTGTTCTTCGTAATGCTTTTGCCTTAAAAATAAGGGTACTTTGCTGTGGAAGGTCACTGGTAAAAAACACTAACTTGGAGAGAGAGTGTATTAGAGATTGGGGCCACCTTTTTGCTGGACCCTGGCTTGTTCTTGCTGAGCCAGAGCTCCCCGTAGGGTAATTCTTCCTAAAACCTTCTCACTGAGAACAGGGAAGGTAATTTCCAGCAGAGTCAGTTGTTGTGATTTCTTTTTCTTTCATTTCAAGTTTTCTCAACAAACAAGATCAAATCTTCCCAGAGTCTGTCCCTCACTCCCCATAAGTTCCTCAACCCCTGATGCTTCAGGCATCAGTCCAATCCTTGACATAAAACACAACAGTCCCAGAGGTTGCTCTAACCTACAACAACCGTAACTGTCTGCTTATAGGAAGTTCTGCAATCCAGAATTGTTGGAGCAAAGAGCACTTCCCTACCTCCCATATCTGGCCCTTTCTCTGCTTCCAAGATGACTTTATGACAGGGGCATAGTGTAGTATGGTGTGCTTGTGTTTAGGCACTGGAATAGGACCTGGGAGAGCTGGACTTTATTCTTGGCTCTGCTCCAGACTTCTTATCATAGAATCATAGAATCATAGAATATCAGGGTTGGAAGGGACCCCAGAAGGTCATCTAGTCCAACCCCCTGCTCAAAGCAGGACCAAGTCCCAGTTAAATCATCCTAGCCAGGGCTTTGTCAAGCCTGACCTTAAAAACCTCTAAGGAAGGAGATTCTACCACCTCCCTAGGTAACGCATTCCAGTGTTTCACCACCCTCTTAGTGAAAAAGTTTTTCCTAATATCCAATCTAAACCTCCCCCATTGCAACTTGAGACCATTACTCCTCGTTCTGTCATCTGCTACCATTGAGAACAGTCTAGAGCCATCCTCTTTGAAACCCCCTTTCAGGTAGTTGAAAGCAGCTATCAAATCCCCCCTCATTCTTCTCTTCTGCAGACTAAACAATCCCAGCTCCCTCAGCCTCTCCTCATAAGTCATGTGCTCTAGACCCCTAATCATTTTTGTTGCCCTTCGCTGTACTCTTTCCAATTTATCCACATCCTTCTTGTAGTGTGGGGCCCAAAACTGGACACAGTACTCCAGATGAGGCCTCACCAGTGTCGAATAGAGGGGAACGATCACGTCCCTCGATCTGCTCGCTATGCCCCTACTTATACATCCCAAAATGCCATTGGCCTTCTTGGCAACAAGGGCACACTGCTGACTCATATCCAGCTTCTCGTCCACTGTCACCCCTAGGTCCTTTTCCGCAGAACTGCTGCCGAGCCATTCGGTCCCTAGTCTGTAGCGGTGCATTGGATTCTTCCATCCTAAGTGCAGGACCCTGCACTTATCCTTATTGAACCTCATTAGATTTCTTTTGGCCCAATCCTCCAATTTGTCTAGGTCCTTCTGTATCCTATCCCTCCCCTCCAGCGTATCTACCACTCCTCCCAGTTTAGTATCATCCGCAAATTTGCTGAGAGTGCAATCCACACCATCCTCCAGATCATTTATGAAGATATTGAACAAAACGGGCCCCAGGACCGACCCCTGGGGCACTCCACTTGACACCGGCTGCCAACTAGACATGGAGCCATTGATCACTACTCGTTGAGCCCGACAATCTAGCCAGCTTTCTACCCACCTTATAGTGCATTCATCTGGCCCATACTTCCTTAACTTGCTGACAAGAATGCTGTGGGAGACCGTGTCAAAAGCTTTGCTAAAGTCAAGAAACAATATATCCACTGCTTTCCCTTCATCCACAGAACCAGTAATCTCATCATAAAAGGTGATTAGATTAGTCAGGCATGACCTTCCCTTGGTGAATCCATGCTGACTGTTCCTGATCACTTTCCTCTCCTCTAAGTGCTTCAGGATTGATTCTTTGAGGACCTGCTCCATGATTTTTTCAGGGACTGAGGTGAGGCTGACTGGCCTGTAATTCCCAGGATCCTCCTTCTTCCCTTTTTTAAAGATGGGCACTACATTAGCCTTTTTCCAGTCATCCGGGACTTCCCCCGTTCGCCACGAGTTTTCAAAGATAAACTTTATGTGATGCTTGACAAGACTATTGATTATAATGCATTAGGACTGCACAAGCAACCTTAAATCTGGCATGTCTGAAGTTTGGAATGCCTGATTTTGCAACCTTAAAATTATTTTAAGATAGCTACTGCTTCTATGAAACTATGCTGTGTAAAATAAAGACATGTATAGGGAGACTACAAGACTGGTTTTTGTTTTCTTTTTGTTTTGTTTTTTAAATATTGGAACAGATCCATTATTTGGGTCTGCCAAACCTAAGGAATCTGTCCTATCACTTAGCTAGCTTTTGCTGGTGTCAGCCTGAATTATTAGAGGGACAAAAAGAATCATAAACACATGAATGACTCTGTATAGAGACTAGTTGGTCTATGCAATACTTCATAAATCAAGGGGCATTTATTCATTAGTAAATTAGCTTTATAATAATGTTTAGTCTTTCTCAATCATTTTGTCCCTGAGTGGGTGAGTCTTAGCAGTCTTATTACATGTTTTCAAAACAGACTCAACAGAGAAGAGCAGGTGATATAGAAAGAGGAACTGTATTGTACATTATCACATTTCTCTTTCTGATTTAAACATTTCACATTGTGGTGAAATAAAGTGTTGTTTGTTTGCAGTTAAATGGAAATTAACAGTTACTTGTACATATCTGAATTGGAACTGCAGATGGGCATTGATGAAAAAATAGTAATATTCTTTGTTTTTTGTTTTTCATATATCAAAGAGAATGTTGTACTTATGAAAGCAAATAGGAAAATCCCCTATGACAATAGCTCCCCCCTCCACAATACTAGGTCCCTAATGCTTTATCAGAATGCTTTAGTCTTTAAAGAAAAACCTGCACTATAGATAGGGCCCTATCAAATTTATGGTCCATTTTGGTCAATTTCACAGGCATAGGATTTACAAAATCATAAATTTCATGATTTCTGCTATTTAAATCTAAAATTTCAGGGGGTGTAATTGTTGGGATCCTGACCCAATAAGGAGTTTTGGGGGGGGGGGTCTCAAGGTTATTGTAGGGGGGCTGAAGTACTGCTACTCTTACTTCTGTTCTGCTGCTGGCAGTGGCACTGTCTTCAGAGCGGGGCAGCTGGAGAGCGGTGGCTGCTAGCTGGGAGCCCAGCTCTGAAGGCAGAGCCACTGTCAACAGCAGCACAGAAGTAAGGATCGCACAGTATGGTATTGCCATCCTTCTGTGCTACTGCCTGCAGAGCTGGGCCCTCAGTGAGCAGCTGCCACTCTCCAGCCTCATATTTCTGAAGTCAGCAACACAGAAGTAAGGGTGGCTATGCTTACTTCTGTGCTGTTGCTGAAGGGGCGCTGCCTTCAGAGCTCAGCACCCATCCAATAGCTGTCGCTCTCCGGCTGCCCAGCTCTGAAGGCAACACAGAAGTAAGGAGTCCTTGTGGCACAAGGAATCCTCATTATTTTTGCTGATACAGACTATCACGGCTACCAGTCTGAAACCTGCCACAGAAGTAAGGGTGGCAATACCGTGACCCTCCCTAAAATAACCTTGGGACCCCCCTGCAACTCCCTTTTGGGTCAGGACCCCCAATTTGAGATACACTGGTCTCCCCGATGAAATCTGAATAGTATAGGATAAAAGCACACAAAAGACCAGATTTCACGGTCAGTGATATGTTTTTCATGGCCGTGAATTTGGTAGGGCCCTAACTATAGATGAAGAATGTTTCCATTAAATAGTGATATCATTGTAATGTCCTAGATTCTGATTTTCTTTAACCTTTTGTGTTTATATCAGCAGTCAATCTGTGCAATACACTACAGTGCAACATAACATCCTCTATCCAAATTGTGTTTGGAAGCACTTTATTGAAATAAGTGACACATTTGCAGTTATAAACAAGAATAGAAGGATGAAAGAAGTTATCAAGAATATGTAACAATACCCACTGTGAGCAGATACTGAACCATGTTCTATGATTTTTGGAACCCTGACCTATAGAGGTGACTAGGAAATAAAGTCAAATCTATTTCAGTTTTTATGACTCAATGAGACCCCAATCCTGAAAACAATTATGGACATGTTTAACTAAACTGAGTCAGAGTTACAGGATAACTGCACATGTTTAAACCCTTCTGTGGTTCCTCAAAAGCACCCACAAACTTAAGATTTCAGACTTTCAGCAATCAACTCCTGGACAGAGACCCTTCTGTCTTTACCTCCTAACTGGGTGTTTTAAGGTTGCACAGCACCTTGCCATACACTTTGATACCCCTATCAAGCCAGTCTTCCTAAATGCCACCACCTGTACTTTGCTTTCTGTGAAGATATAAGGGATACAATTTGACTGAGGTCAGAGGCTGGCAGCTAGTTAGCTGGCTGATTAGCCCCGCCTACAGCACCTGCTAAAGCTGGCAGCTTACCCTCTAATCATCATAAAAGGAGAAGTCAGGCAATTAAAGGGAAGAGTTGCAGTACCTATCAGAGACTGGAGCTACAGCTGGGAGGAACTGCTCCCAGAAACAAAAAGGTGAACAGAAGGAAGACTGTGGGGGAAGTCCTATTATCAAAAGGCTCTCAGGTAGAAGCCAGGAACTTTGGGTTGAGGAACTTATGGGGAGTGCGGGACAGACTCTGGGAAGATTTGATCTTGTTTGTTGAGAAAACTTGAAATGAAAGAAAAAGAAATCACAACAACTGACTCTGCTGGAAATTACCTTCCCTGTTCTCAGTGAGAAGGTTTTAGGAAGAATTACCCTACGGGGAGCTCTGGCTCAGCAAGAACAAGCCAGGGTCCAGCAAAAAGGTGGCCCCAATCTCTAATACACTCTCTCTCCAAGTTAGTGTTTTTTACCAGTGACCTTCCACAGCAAAGTACCCTTATTTTTAAGGCAAAAGCATTATGAAGAACACATTTTATATATATATATATATATACACACACATTTGAACGCAGCCTATACATTCCAGGAATCACCCATCATACTCATCAGTTGGCCAAAGTCTTTCCAATCATTCAGCAAAATTTGGGGTCCCCTGAAGATCCAATGCCCTGTTCATTTGTTGCATCCATTTGTTATCTCCCCACACTCAGCCTTGATATCCCAAGTTCTTCTTGCTCTTTCTAGGGACTGCCCTAAACCAGTTTGTGCAACCCCCCCTGGGGAGAGTACTTCTCTGGAGCTATTTAAAATTTCTAGCACTGTAGTAATCACCCGCTTCTGTTTTCAGTTCCTGGACAAGCTGTGGTAACCCTTCCCCTAAGGAGTTGCTTTAGGCTGCACAGATAGCCTTGATGCTGGCCTTTAGGGTTTTTTGAGATCCCAGAATAAATTAATCTTAAATTCATTAATTCAAAGGTTTAGCAAAGCCAAAAAATAAAACCCCAAACCATATTTGCAAACAAGTTGTAACATATGTAATGTGACTTTTTTTTTTGTTATGTATGAAGGCATTGCTAGTTATTCCATAGATAAGGTTTTATGGAGATTCACAGTTTTAATGGAAATTAAATTTGTGAAGAGATAAGGTGATAACACTTTATTTATACTTGCAAGACACAGAGACTTTTTTCTGGAAATTTACATGAAAATTTGCTCAATGGTTTAAAGGTTAGCAGTTAAAAATAATTTTTTAAAAAATTTATGCTGTTAGTCTGAACTTTTCCTTCAATGCCCTCTAGCGAACAAATAGTTTGCTAATAGTGGTTTAAAATTTAGGTTTGGATTATTCTAGACAGAATCTCAGACAAAACTAGTTTTCTTTGTGTGTATTTATGGGCTGGTATAGATGTGTTTCTTGAAAGGAATACATAGTGTAAGAATACATATGTATAGTGTTACATGTGGTTGTAAAGCTAGGTAGCATGTAATGTGTTTGGGTGATGTTTTCTTAACTAGGGAATTCCTGGTATCTAAATAATTGTGTTGATGGGAAATGCACTCCCATAATCTTAAGTGAAAGTTAATTGCATATTTTATATCAATCAATAAAAAGTATGTGACTCCACTAAAGCTACAGGAACAAGAGGGAAGAAAAAACATTGTTCTATTCTTTTCTTTGAAATGTTAAAAAATAATCCTTTTGGAAGAAAGTGATGTTTTCAAATATTTCAAGATTTTTTATTTGGGGTTTTTTTTGCATATGAGTAAGTGTATTTTCATCACTCTTGAAACTAATTTCATTTCTCAGCTTTAATGAGATAAAAATAAAAGAAATTAACTAATAAAATAAACTCCTTTCATTCCGTGGTCTAAATTCTGTTCAGAAGTAAACCAGTTTACACTGTGATTAAGAGCAAAAATTGACACTGTTTGCTTCTGTGCTATTGTATTTACCCTCAGACTACTTTGCTAACAGTAATGCTTCTTTAATATTGTTTTTAATTTTTTTAATACATTACCTATAATTTTGATTGAACGTTTGCCATTAACACTTGTAATTCATTCTACTGGGAAGGAAATAAGTGTCAGCTTGTGTAAATTAGTAAAATTTAGCCAAATTTTGTGTAAAATTTGATTTTTCCTCTGTGAGTGTCCAGTAAAAGAGACTGGGCACTGCAAGGGAGATGGCCATTGGGAGACTAAGGACTGGAAGGGTTATTGGGGTCTTCCTGCAAGGAGTATCTGGACTGATGAAAGCCAGGGTGAGACCACTATGCTGTCAGAATGCTCCTAGTGTCAGGGCTCTGAGCCAAAGCTGCACAGCACAGAGACAGCCATGGTTATGGGGCAGACTGTAACAGAACCCCTTACTGGTCTCAGTGAACCACTAAAGGGTCCAGTGAACATCGTAGGAGAATAGTGAGCCTGAACATCAAAGAATAAGTAATTGAATCACCTGATAGTATATAGTATTGCTGTAATATAAAAATGTATTGAGGAATGTCTTTTATGAAAGCTTGTAACGTTCTGAATTTGATGGTCATTGGGAGATATGTATTCAGATTATGATTATGAATGTATGTACATATAGATCATTTAAATTGTACCTATGGTGCAACTACAGCATCACCTCACAAGCAATCAGACAGGGAGTGGCGTCTCCCAAGCTAGTTGTTTACACAAAACCAATTTCAAGTACCCATTCATTGTCCAGCCATGAAGAGATAATGGTGGATCATTTGAGTTAACGAGAAAAAAATGAAACAATTTGAGAATGAAAAGAAAACTGCTGTCTTGGCCTTGATCTACACTACAAACTTATGTGGGTATAACTACATCACTCTGGAAAATCCACCCCCCTGGGTGACATAGTTATACTGACCTAACCCCCTGCATAGACAGCACCATGTCATGGGGAGGGCTTCCCCCATCAACGTAACTACTGCCTCTCAGGGCAGTGGAGTACCTATGCTGACGGGAGGTGTTCGGCATAGGCAGTGTCTTCATTAAGTTCTACAGTGGTGCAGCGCAGCTGCACTGTTGCAACACTGTAAGCATAGACAACCCCTCGGAAATCTAAGAGATGAGGGAATTTCCCTCACTATGGATCACTGGAGTCTGAGAGAGAGAGAGAGAGAGAGAGCAACTTTTAAAAGCAGGTTTATTGCTGAGATTTTTTTAATCCAGAAATGGAGGGCCAGCACCTAAGCACAGGGCTGTCTGTGGAATACTGGAATCCCTCCTTCCCAGAGAGCATTCGGGAAAACTGTCCAGAAATTATAGGTAACTTGTATTAGAAAAGGGATTTTAGCTAATATAGAAATATAAAGCTTGAGGTTGTATATATGCTTATTTTCTGGATAACACATCTCTGTTTTCTTCCCTTACTATTTCACCTTTGAAACTAAGACTTTTCTATTAAATTAACTTTTTTTTGTTTATTTTTATCCCAGACAGGTTTATGTTGTGGAGACTGTGTGGTGTGTGTGTGCCAAAGTGAACCTATAACATGAGGAGTAGCTTTCTTCCTTCGGGGTGATGAACCAGAGGGGAAAAGTCCAAATGTCTGGTAGTTAAGAGCTCAGGGTGGACAGATCTGGGGAGACTCAGGACTGGAAGGGATGTTGATGTCAACGTGTAAGGAGTAACTAGGCTAGTGGCAACCAAGGTGAGACCTTTATGCTTTTAGACTGGCTATTGGTGTCAGGGCACTGAGACATAGCAGTACAGCATTAAGGCACCCAAGGTAACAGGACAGATAGTGACAGAACCCTGAACTAGTCTTGGTGATCCCTAAAACATCCCAGAAGCCAACACCAAATTCTGACACTCTGGGTTGGTAAAGCTCAGAACCATTATGGAGGTAATGTGCTTGGGCTTTGAAAGTGGTTTCTCTCCCACCTTCCTGCTCAGATGAAAAAAATGCATTATGGAGGTTCCTGATATCAACTCCTCAGTTAGTGTTGAATTCTAAAGTGAGGTATATATTTCTGTGTTTCCTCTAAAAGTAGGTGGCCAATTGATGTGAAATTTAAATGGTTAGTAGGAAGTATTTCTGCTTGTGCTGAGTTGCAATTTGTCCTTCACAACACGACTTTTCATTGTTGTCCAATGCCTCGAGAAAAATTGTCTATATGCACCTACATTAAAAGACAGGTGGCTCCTGACTAAATCTGGCAGAATAAGTAGTTTGTTTAAAATAAAATGTTGAGTCATTTTTAGATGTTATTCACATTATAACTAAACGTTTGTGTGCTGTGCATTCAAACCTGATTGTTGGGGCCTGAATGCATGCAAATACGACTGATGGACATACATACAACCTTCTCCGTCAGGGAAATCTAATGTTTTTGTCAGATTTTTTTTGGCAGATGAATGAGGATCCATGTGCAGCTGCTGACAGATAAAATGTTCTCCACCAATAGCTGTACTTTTATCACCCCACAGGTCCACTGCCCTTTATACAACCTCAAGCTCTGATTTAACACTAAAAAAATTAGGACTTTAATACACACAACACCTCACTGTGAAGTAATTAGCACAGCATACCTGACACAAACCCACAAAAGCAAAGTCATGACAAGTTAAGTCACCTAATGATACATAACTTCTACTCCTCCCTCCACAAACATACACCTCACCATTAGTACAACTAACCTACATTATAAACCACACTGCTGCCTTATCTCCGCTCCCTTTGGGGAGGCCAGTGTTCCAGCATCCTCTTTAACCTCCCTGATGCACACAGCCTTTAGCAAAATATCTTCATCAAGTGCAACCCACTACTACAGCTAAGATCCATAGCTATTAATGTTGGAAAAAAATCATTAGGTAATGGGGTAGAGAAAGGCAAAGGGTGGCAAAATTAAGGTTCTGGAGAGTGATCTGTGTAGTATGATAGTTGCCATAATGCTAAGGTGTATGTTGTGGATGGAGGAGTAAAAGTTTGTTGAGTACTAGTACACAAAGAAAGTTATATATTTTTGTACTAATATTTTAATCTAAATTATTGAATCAGTTTTTAAAGAAAATGTAAGTATAGAACAAAAAGACAAACAGTATCCTCCGAACATCCCAGTAATTTTTGAATTGAGGATTAGATGCATTATTGGCAACATGTTTTCCCCATTCTTTCTATCATAGTAAATTAACAGGAAGTAAGAAAGAGAGAATCATTGTCAAGAAGAATGACACCTGTTAGCACAACCAAAAACCATGAAGATATTACTTAACTCCACAGAACTGAAATTTGACCTGCAAAGTGTTTCTAACATGTGGAACAAGTCCTAAGGGGAAGAGTGTTTAAGAGTCTGGTGCATTATTCTTTAGAGTCACTGTGCTGGCTCACATCCCAGATGAGCTAAAAATTACAGTGATGTATGTGTGGTTTAAGGGTGAAATCTCTTTTTTTTTCCTGTCCTCCCCCTGAAGTTAAACACAATTCTACAATGCATGCCATTTTCTACATGGTATTTGTATAGAATATTAGCTCACAATGTTTACAAATCTCTTAAATTAAAAAGCTTATACATCTCTTGCCAAAAGCAAGTCAGGGAGAAAGATCTGTGAATAGAAGGATAATCCTACTTTACGGATATCACATTTTACAGCTTGATAAAACTGAATTATTTTTTCTTACACCAAAATCATTAGCTAGTATAACAGCCAGTAGGATATTTTAAGGGCAAAAAAATATAGGCCCTAGCATCCTGAATGAAGTGGGGCCAGTACATGTGAAAAGAGATGCAAACAGCTATCAGACAGGGGAAAGCATACATAATAAACACAAAAGCTGGAGTATCATTATGCTGTCCCAGCATGCAGAAGACAGAGCTCGAACCTCCAATAATGCTGTTCACAGGGCAATTTACACATAAGAGAAGGGAAACAGGTAGTAAGAGTAAGGGAACAGAACCTCTGCTACAGTATACGCCTCACTTCTTCCCCACCATGTGTTTAAGAGTTGGGTATAACAAATACACAGGGCAAAGCTGCCCAGGCACTGCGTCAAAAGTATAAGGATATAATAATATATCCACAGATCATAGGTAAAGGGAAGTATATGTCCACAGAAAACTGGGACAATGCCATCTTAGGATAATGGTTCTGTTTATAGAGTCAGGATGTTAGCGTCCATAGGTGCCATGTCCAGAAGCCTTGAGAAAACAACACTGAACAGGTGCTGACTGGCAATTAGCAGGTAGGCAGACATAATGCCAGTAGGCTGATAAGGATAACAGTATGCTGGATCATCCAGAACATCCACAGCAATTGCCCAGAAGGTCAAAGAGGGTTTTTATTTAAAAAAAAAAAGAAGAAGCCCCAGTGCCCAGCTCCATTTCCAAAGGAGAAGAGCAATTATCTTGGAGTGCTGGGCAGCCTGTTATCCTTTGTCTTGATCCTCTTAACTGTTTTCTGAAATAAACATTATACTGGATATGTCTGGGGTAAAAGCACTGCAGCCTCTTAGGGGGTAATGACTGTCATCCTGTGTCCTGTCTGGGACATGTGTCTGTATCCAATGCCTTTGTCAATAAAGGTCTGAAGCATGCTAGACTGTGCTACATCCTACCTCCTCTTCCTCCTCATTCCAACTTCTCCGAGAAATCTGTTATCAGGACGTAGGTCACCAATGGTGGTTGTCAACTACGCATCATTTTTCAGACAGCTTTGGAGAAGGATGCAAGACCATTTCACTGGCTTTTTTTGGACATGTTGCACACAGTTTTGTACCTTCCTCTGTTCTTTGTACACAAGATTTGCTGAGCACTTTTGTTCTGGAAATTAATGGCTAGGTATCTGTCCCCAGTTTGGGACTCCTCTCACATCCCCCTTTTTTGGAGCGCATCTTGTTCTCCTGTAGTCTTTGCATCATAGTGAACAAATAGCCCTAATCAATGAGGGTTTTAATTGTATGCAAGTCCTGTGAAAGTTTTAGTTGGGCCAAAATAGAGTTCTCAGGAAAACCAGATGCAGAGCAGCAAAAGCTACTTTATTTAATCAAAACTAGGATGTTAAATATTCCTAGCCTGTGTTTTGTAGCACTCAGCAGCATGTCAGTAAATGTATTAAGTGGCATCAACCAACTATTTTTCTTCTACTCTGTTTTTCATCTTCCCACATGTACAACTCATCTCTCTTACCACCTTTCCCTTTCTTTGAGTACCTTTGGGGAACATACTAATGATGTGCAAATGTGCTGAACACAAGAAATGGAAGTACAACAAAGACTGGTGAATACTCGCAGCTTACAATCATAGTAAGAAAGATTCACGTTTGTGTCTTAATTATTGCCATGAAATCTAAAGCGAAGGAAATAATAATACTTAGGGTATTATTAGTTGCTAGTTAAAAAATAGCACTGTTAAAATCAGGGTAAAAAATAATTCTTGAAAAGAGAAACAAAACTAAATAAAAACCTCAAGGATCAGAACAATACATTTAATAATACCTAGCAGAATTAGAAGAAAGTGACTAGACTCTTAATTTTTGTTTTGAGCTTGAATTCCTTGAGATTCTCTTTCTCCAACAGAAAAGTTGGTCCAATAAAATACAGTACCTCACCTACCTTGTCTCTCTTGTAATTCTCTTTGACGGTAAACTGAATGCTTTGACATTGGTGTAAACAGGAAGTAAAATATCCATGGGAGCTATTTCCAAGGATACCTCAAAGAAAAAAAAATAAAACCTGCTCATGGAATATAGTTTTTAAATCTCCTGGAGAAAATGTGAAATGGTCATCCACAACGGAAACAGTAAGTTTTAGCTTAAGTGGAGCTGCATGCTCTGTTAGTAACATATAACACTGATAGAGAAGACCTTGACTGACATGGTCATTCTCCAGTATGACTTCTTTTTGATACCACAAAGCAGAAATCAGTCAAATATAATAAAACATTTGGATTCTGTAGTGGAGGATATAAATAAATGGTCTGAGCGATAACTGTAAGCAAGACTTTCAAGACTCTCTATACTTGCTTGCATAATATAAATAGAATTTATCTTCTGCAAAATTCCATTTTTTGTGTAACAATTCTTGCAGAGTTCTTAAGGTTTGACTGTTGAGCTACAAAGGTTTAGGGCCCTTTGTCATGTCAAGACTGTAGTACAACATAATAAGCCAGATCAAGAATTTACTCTGAGTCCATTTCATTGGGCAGCACTCAGCTGTGCAGTCTCAGCAGCTGACCGAGCAGGGAGTTGTAAATGATTCAAAGTTCCATCCCTGCTCCAATGTGGAAGTAATTTAAGCTACTTATATGGCCCCATTGCCTTAGTATCTGAGCACCTCATCTTTTTTAACATATTTATCCTCACAACACCCCTGTGAGCAGGAGAGTACTATTATCCCCATTTTACAGATGGGGAACTGAAGAACAGAAAGAGGTAACTTGTTCAAGGTCACAGAAGGAAGTTGATGCAGAAGAAAGAATTAGATTCAGATCTGCTAAATTCTGTGCTATTGTCAACCATCCTCCATACCAACAGCTAATTATGAGTCCTACCAAGCAGGCTTGGCTTTGGCTTTAGCTTTAGCTTAGGTCAGTAAGGAATGTACTTTTGCCAAATTTATATAAGACATTGAAACTGAAATGTTCACACAAGAGAGTTTCACCATTGTAATTAAATCAATTTCTAAACGGAAACCAAACAGGCAGTCTCTACGCAAAAGAATAGATGGATACAAATCAGACATGAATAATTGTAACATTCAAAAACAAGTAGGACAGCATTTTAATCTCCCTGGACACTCAATAGCAGACTTAAAAGTGGCAAAAAAACCTTCAAAAACAGACTTCAAAGAGAAACTGCAGAACAGGAATTAATTTGCAAACTGTACAACATCAAATTTGGCCTGAATAAAGACTGGAAGTGGATGGGTCACTACAAAAAGTAATTTTCCCTCTGCTGTTACTCACGCCTTCTTGTCAACTGTTGGAAATGGGTGACGTCCTCCTTGATTGCATTGGCATCGTTAACACTACAAAAATAATTTTTCTCTTTCTTGATATTCACCCCTTCTTGTCAACTGTTGAGAATTTGGCCACTTCCACCTTAAATGAATTGGCCTCATTAGCACTGACCCCCCACTTGGTAAGGCAACTCCCATATTTTCATGGGCTGTAATATATATACTGCTTACTGTAGTTTTCACTCCATGCGTCTGATGAAGTGAGTTTTCACTCCATGCGTCTGATGAAGTTAGCCCACAAAAGCTTATGCCCAAATAAGTTTGCTAGTTTCTAAGGTGCCACAAGGACTCCTCATTGTTTTTGCTGATACAGACTGACATGGCTACCACTCTGAAACCTAAACAGATCTGGTTACGTTGGTGCAAATTTCTCTCTAGTCAAGGCTTCAAACTGTAAGCTTTTTGGAGTGTTGGCTGTGTTTTTATGACCTGTGTGTGTACGGAACTGAACACTATGGGGCCCTGATCAGGATCCCTAAGTTACACTGATACTAACAATTAATAATAAATCAAAAATATAGTGCTCTGCCCTTCCTGTAGTGTTTTGTGCTCTGTGGCTGAACTCTGCATCGAAACAAAGGGACACTGTACCCCCTCCCTCAAAAGTCACAATCCTGCCCAATGTGATCAAAAACATCAAACACACAAAGAACAAAATCATACCACCTAAAACTACAAAGACTCAAGTACTCACCTCATTTCAGCTCACTTAAAAATTCAGAGCTAATGGTAATGGAGGCACATTAATCATTTTATATAGATATACTTTCTCTAAAATAGGAATACAACGTGCCTGTACCATTAGTGCTGCATTTTTAAGTGAGCTGAAATGGGGTGAGCACTTAAGTCTTTGTAGCATATTGCTATATACATATGTGCGTATAGCAATACCATGATTATAAATTATTAATGTTAATAGTTTCATCACATATTACTGTTATGCAGCATGATTTAACATGTCAAAAATAAAAAAGATACACAAATTGTATAAGTCCTACCGTATTCAGTTGGCTTATGAGCTAGTATCAAGTGCTGTTTGTTCCTCCCCGCCTCCCCTCCATGTGAATTATAAATACATTTTTGCAAAATCATTTTTTAAAGATTTTGATACCACAAAATCTAAGTGCTGTCTGTAAATTATGGGTAAGTATATTGTTCTAGACAAAATAGAAGTGACAATATGTTATAAATCACTGAGATAGCCAGTTTGGCACACATGGCACATCCTTATGCTTGGAACTACCTGCACATCCCTTCTTTGTACTGGCACATTTTAAATCATTATTATTGTACTCTCAGTAAAAGAACCAGTCCAGAGATGTTGTAAATTAGTGCTTTCTTATGAGGAATGCTTGAAGCCATTGCAATCTCAGAACTTCAGAATTAAGATTTTACAAAGACTGTCAAACAGTTCATATTCTCCTGTTATATCTCTGACTATCCTACATCTAGATTAAACACACCTTAAAGCCACACACTACATCTTTTTCTTCATTTTCCAGTATCTTAATTTTCCCCTTGAATCATACCAAACTCAGTATACTGATGTTATCGGAACATAACATAACAACATAGTTATTCACCTTCCAAGTGAAATACCTTTCTCCAATTTTCCCTGCCCACATCAACCATCTCTATCAATGTCTCACTTTTCACCTTCCTTATAAAGAATAAAACCTATCTTTCTCCCATCCCATATTTCCAATATAGTCAAGAAGTCATAATATTGTCACATCTTATCATCTACATAAATCTTGAAACCACTTAAATTTATTAGGCCAATCCTCATGAAGGCTTCAGAAATTAATGTTAAATCTATCCACTTTCTGAGTACAAAGACCACTACAACTGCCTTATTCTCTTCCCTGATGTGGGCCTGACTTTCAAACATCCACACACAACCAAATCTGCACTATGAGCCATCCATTGGCTAAGTAATGGCTCCAGTTTACAGAATATCTCATTGTCCAGAATGAATTAGATCGAACATTGCCTTAGAATGACAAAATAAAGTAGAAATATAGATGGCAACTATGGGAACTATAGTTGTCACTGCTGTGATCTGATATCATGTGGATGGTGAATAGTGTGGTGTGGTACAAAGATTGAGAAAATTTGCGTAAACTTAACTCTGAATTTCCTATTTTCTTCTTAAGCTTTTTAAAATGCAATTTAGTTTAAAATTATCTTACTCTAAAAGACCTACATTAATACAATTCTAAAAAAAATCAACTATCAAACACATCATAATGCTTGGCCAATCAAATACAGATATTCTATCACCTTTAAAACACACTCAATTCTTTCTAAAGGATCTGATATATCTATGCGGCATGCATCCACACGTACACACACACACACCTTTATCTAGTTGTCTGAATTACATATTGGAAAGATTTTGTTCTCAACACTCTAAATCAGAAGATGACCCCTCCCTACTGGAAGCTCCATGAGCAACTTGAAGTGTAAAATATTACAAGCCTCATTAATGTATTTCTTGGTACCCTGGATCAGTTTTGCTGGATATAAGTTAGCAAACTGTTGTTATTGTTTTATCAAATTCATCAAGAAATGATGTAGGGAGGAAATTCTTCCTCCCATTCTGGAATCCTTATGCTGCTTTATACTGTGGCAGCAAAATGGGTTGTGAAAATCCTGTATCCAGCCACCATAGGAATGGAGTAGAGGCCATCTCTGCAAATCCCAGATTATGGAATATGTGTGGGGCACCACAATAGTGGATTCTGGGTGGCATTGCTGCCGATAGGCAACATGGTTTAGAGTCCTCAAATATAGGGCTGCCTAAATTGCACCCAGGGCTGTTTCAGCCCACATAGTTGCCTGAAATCTCAGGGCAAGAAAAGATGATATAACAGCACCTTGTATATGGTGTATATATGAAAAGATGATATAACCAGCACCTGGCTGGGAGGTTTGTACTACACCTCTTAAAGACATAGCACAAAATATTGTTTTTCGACCTGAGTCTACAGGCTTCTTGTCTTGAGACATGTCAGGGAAAATTAGAACCCATTGTTCCTGATAAAAAATGTTTTGTTTTATAATCACCAAGGGCCAGATTCAGATACTCTTACCTCACATAGTAAATTTACTCCTCCAGCAGTTGTGCATAGGGAGATCAGCACACACACACACATACACACACACACGTAACAAGTTTTTCATGTCATACAATTTCAAAATCATTATTTGTTTCTGTCATAAATAGTAGTTGTGATCTCTTTGCTCCATAGCAAAATTTTGCTGGCTTACAAGGATTTGTTTTTGAAGAGAGGGAAAAGGAAAAACAACAATTATTAAATTAATCTGAAGTGAATATTGTATTAAATTAAACAGCTTTTTGTTATTAAAGATACAAAATCATGTTAAACAAAATAAAATGTCTGTCATCAAACAATAAATAGGTTAATGGGGTTCAGGAAATTCAAGCAATATTAAACACCCCACTTGGTAGACATTTCTTACTCTTTCTAATAAGCTATTTGGATTTCTTATTCTTGTTTTATGCTTTTATGTATCTTGGGGGGTGGGGAGGGGAGCATAAATGATGCACAGAGCTTAAATCTGATCATTCCAGCTCATTCTCCTCCTTGAGTCATATAGAACACATTTTCAGTGTAATGACAATATTGCAGTTTTAGAAGTACAAACATAATATTTGTTTCTTATGGTATGTGTGTTGAAGCTCACATTCACTAATCCTGCTAAGCCTGTCCTACAGGCAAGACAAAGAATTTAAAAAAATAATTTAGTAGGCACAGTTGAGTGGTTTGCTGAGCCTAAACCTGAAAGTACAAAAAAAGTGATATTCCACTTTGGCTGAATGGTTTATATCACAACTCCTTGAAGAATTAATTCTATACACAGACATTTCATTTGAATTTATAGTACAAAATTGCAATTCTCATAGCTCAAAGGGTGTTCAAGTCAATGGTAGAATTTAATAGGAGAAAAACAATTCTTTTATATGTTGTGTTACAATATACCAGAATGCAATCTATCAGGTGAATCGAACTATAAGAAATATAAAGTGCCCACCTGTTTTAGGGTCAACAGAGAAGTATGGCTGTCCCTGAAGAATACTGTATACCACCCGGGCACTGTTCCCATAGGTAGGGTCATCTGCATCTGTAGCTGTCACCTGTAGAACAGAGGTACCTGTACATCCAGGAAAACAAGGTTTAGATTATAAAAGTTCTAGATTTCCTGTCAAACAATTATTTTTAAATGCACTTCCAAAATTTCCTTCCCCCCGCCCCCCAAGAAATCCCTTCTTTCTAGCTAAAGAAGAAATCAAATTGCAGAATTGCTTCTCCTTTTCCCATCCTTCCATATTTTTAAGGTGTTATCACCTTAATATCCAATTGCAAAAAAATTATGGGTGTTAAGATCTGGGGTTTTGTTTTGGCTCATTATGTAAAGATAGCACCAATTTCAAAATTCATATCCAGATCAAGATTTTGAACCACCAAAGTTATACATGTTGGGATAAGGCCACCATTTACTGCAGATACTAATCTTGAAAGATATATTCCATTTTAAATCACACCAATGGAGCTCCATAAATCAATGAATGGTGTAAAATAATTAAAGTATAGAAATCAGAAGATTCCAAAAGAACAAAAACTTAAACCTAAAACTGCTTTTTACAAGACTACCAATGGAATTTCAGAGACAGAATTCCAGCATTAACAGAAACATCTGCAAGCAGCCTTCTTGCTGTGGTTAACAGATTTTTTAACAAATTATCAGTTGCAACTCCTACTATGTCATAAAGTGGAATAGGGTTATAAACTGCACTCTAGAAAGATTAAACTGTGTGAATTGCTGTGTAGATAAAGTGAAGCAGAGAAGTTTGTGATGGCTCCAGTTGCAATAAAGAAACTTCGAAATTTACTGTAATTTCTCCAGTAAATACTTGATTATGAATCTTTTTTGCTATCTCATTTGGACACTATTTTCAAGAAATCAGTTAGTGGAAGCAGGGTGAAGTTATGGAGGTTAATTCTCTGTCCCACTACTCCATGTAGCCTCATACTTCCTATTTCCACACATAGAGTTGGCCAATATCAATGAGGAGATATATAAGAAATGTAATATTGGAATAGACCATTAGCCCATTTCTAGTGTTATCATAAAGCTGGCAGTGATATTTGAAGCCTATGGCTCTGATCTTGCAGATACTTATGCACCATGAATTGAACTGTTTGAGGTCAATGGGACTCAGAGTCATAGTCAAGTAAGCATGTGAGTCTTTGCAGGATCAGGACCTGTAAATGCTTAGGAAGCATCCATGTTATAAGTGCAATGTTATATCCTGGACATAAAAGTTCCTTTCTACTTCCAAGCTGGAGATTAGCATATACCTTATAAGGTTGAGAATTGTTATCCAATGAAGTTGTTAATTCTACTCACATAGATAACTTGAATACATGGGAAAGAGTGAAATTTGAGAATAGCTTGTTTAATTTGAAAAGTTAAATATAGCTCAATTAGCCAATAATGACCTGACCATTTATTTTTATCCAAGTTTTAATAACCTATATAGAAATGTAACAGATACACTGGCATGCAATTATTTTAGGTTCAAGATGACTGAATTATTTTTGAAGTACAATAAGCTGAAAAGAGAAATAAAATGTTGTTTCCTTAAACTGTTATTGAAATCCATATGGCCATTTTTAACTGTGATGCCCATACTTAATGTTCATGTACAAGTTTCAGCAAATCATGACAGATAACTTCAACTAACAGCAAATGCCCCCTCCTCTGTTTTACAACTTGCCTAACTACCTGAAGAATGAACTTCCACCCTCTTCAGCAATAATATAAACATCAACATGAAAAAGCCATATCTTCTCTGTACCCTAGTATAGTCTAAAATCTCTGCTGATTACAGACTTTCCATATTAATTTACTTATACTTTTTATTAATGAATTTATTATTTTATCTTGACGTATAATTTTATTTTATTTGGGCCACCATCAATGCCAGGACATAGGAACAAAGTGATTTTATTCATTACAATGTATATACTAACCAAAACCACCTACCCATGTAGGCAAGTTCTATAGATATTTAAAATATGGTAAAAACTGCAATCTCTTCCTACCCTCAAAACGGTAATTACCAGCAGGTGCCTTCCCTGTCAAAACATATTAGCCCCATACAAACACCTTCCCCAAAGCTTGGAAAGCATATGAGCTTTGAAGAAGTCTCTACATGTCAATGAATATGGGCTTTTTCAGAAGGCATAGGAGGAGTAAGGTCCAAAGCTGATGTTATTTCACTGTAAACACCTTTCTAACAGTCCCTCTCTCTTTTAAATAGAGGAGTTTACAGGTTGAGTGCCTCTGCTGATCACTGCTATGAGGATCTAAAACAGGGAGTGAGAATGGAGGTCTCATGTAAGCACATTCCAGGACATTTAAGAGTTTACAGAGTACAGCTAACATCTTAAACTACACTTTTGAGATAGTCCAGTAGTTCAGTACCTTTTTTCCTAGAAGTAGGAAGGCATCTGGAGGACTGGAAGTTTGATCCTGTGAGATGCTAAACTCTTTCCCAATGCAGCAAAACACTTAAGTATGTGCTTAACTTTACAGACATGAATAGTCCCAGTGACTCTGTGTGTGGAAGTTGGAGACCTGGGAATAGGTGGGGATGTAGAGTAAAGAATAGTAAGTGGCCAGTATGGCTCCATCAAGAGCTCTTTAATGACCTGAAAATCAAAAAGGTATCCTACAAAACATAGAACCATGGATAAATTTCTAAAGATGAGTGCAAAAGAATAGTGCATACATGCAGGGACACAATCAGAAAGGCTAAGGCACACAAATTGCACCTGGCAAGGAACATGAAAGACAATAGGAAAAAGTTCTATAAAAACATTAGGAGCAACCAAATGAGGAAGGAAACTGTAGGCCCACTACCAAGGAGGAAAGGAGAGAGGATAATGGACAGCACCAAGAAGGCTGAGGTGTTTAAACCCATTTTGCTTCAGTCCTCACTAAAAAGATAAATAGCGAACAGATACTTAACACAATATTAATAACAAAGAAGAAAGAGAACAAGTAAGAACAGGGAAAGAACAGGTTACGATGTAGTTAGATAAGTTAGTTGTATTCAAGTCAGCAAAGCCTGATACAATTCACTCTAGGGTGCTTAAGAAACTAGTAAAAACAACCTCAGAACAATTAGTAATTATCTTTGAAAACTCATGGAGGATCACTGATGTCCCAGAGGACTGGAGTAGGGCAAACATAGCACCTATCATTTAAGAAAGGAACCATGAGGACCTTGGGAATTACAGACCACTCAGCCAAAGTTCAATACCTGGAAAGATACTGGAACAAATTATTAAACAACCATTATGTAAACACATTAAAGATAAAATGCTCATGAGTAATTGCCCACACAGATTTGCCAAGACGAAATCATGCCAAACCTACATTGTTTCCTCATTTGACAGAATTATTGGCATAGTGGATGGGAAGGGATGGGCTGAGATGGGATATATTTTCATTTTAGTAAGGCTTTTGAAATAGTCCCCCATGATATTCTCACAAGCAAACTACGGAAATCTGTTTTAGATGAAATTACTAGAAGGTAGGTGCAAAACTGGTTGAAGGACTTATTCAAAGAATAGTAATCAATGGTTTGCTATCCAACTGGGGGACATATCTAGTGGGATACATCAGGAATCTGTCCAGGATCTGGTACTATTTAATGTTTTCACTAATGACTTAGATGATTGAGCAGAGAGTATGCTTATGAAATTTGGAAATGACACTAACCTAGGAGAGGCTAAAAGAACTCTGGAGGACAGGATTCAAATTCAAAACAACTTTGGAAAAAATGGAGAATTTGTCTGAAATCAACAAGACTAAATTCAATAAAGACAAGGGAAAAATACTACACTTAAGAAGGAAAAAAATCAAATGTACAATTACAAAATGAGGAAGAACTGGCTAAGTGGTAGCACTGATGGAAAGGATCTGGAGGTTATAGTGGATCACAAACTGAATCTGAGTCAACAACATAATGCAGTTGTGGAAAAAGGCTAATATGATTCAGGGGTGTTTTAACAGGAGGGTCACGTGTAAGACATAGGAAGTTAAAAAACTGAGAATGTTTAGTCTTGAGACTAAGAAGACTAAAGAGGTACCTGGTAACAGTCTTCAAATATGATAAGGGTTGCTATAAAGAGGGCTGTGATCAATTGTTCTCCATGTCTGCTGAAGGTTGGACAAGTAGTAATAGGCTTAATCTGCATCAAGGGAGATTTATGTTAGATATTAGGGAAAAATTCTAACTATAAGGTTAGTTAAGCACTGGAATAGATTTCCAAGGGACATTATGGATTCCCTATCCTTGGAGGTTTTAAAGAAAAATAGTTAGATAAACAACTGTCAGAAATAGTGTAGCTATACTTTGTCCTGCCTCAGTGCTGGAGGTGGACTAGATGACCTCTTAAGATACATTTCAGCCCTCCATTTCTACGATTATTTTAGTTAACTTAAAATGGCTTTTTTGTATCTAAGAAAAACAACAAAACTGAGAAAAAATTAACAAATGAAAAAAGTTCTTTCATTTTCAGTTAACATTAAAATTGGTGAAGCATGACCTATTAAGCATTGCAAGGTTGAGACCAAGCACGAAACATGTCGGCCCCCAAAAGCCCTTTTTTTGGAAATTAATACATTGATAAAAGATTCATAGATTGAAGTGTTATCATGATTCTTTACCAAGAAGACACCAGAGTTTAAAATAATCGGGGCATTTTTATTATTTATTCATAAAGAGCAATAAATATGCATTCATGCTTAATTATTTATTTATGGTTTCATTTTTATTTGCTGTTAAAAAGGAACAAAAATGAAAAATAAAGACTTTCTAGAATGCATACTCAGGACCTTTTATCAAATCGCACCGTTGGAATCCATGTGTTATGGCTTTGCTGCAGAAATTACTGTTTTCTTGTGCAGAATGAAATTCAAGTTGTATCTTGTTCGTTGTTGCTGTTTTACAATCCTTGAGAATTCATTTGAGAATTCAGCCCAGAGCAGTTCATGCAGGCAGGCAAGTACTCCCAGCCTTCAGAAATCTTCACCTTATTTTCACTTCTTAAAGTTTTTGTTCAACATTGATCTATCTGAGATTTTAACAGTGCAGCAAATCACAGCAAGTTATACATACAGATTTGCATTCTCAGCAGAAATTTACTTTTTATTAAACTTCCTCATTAAATGTTAAAGGTTTGTCTGCAGAGACACAGACTGACGTTATCCTCTTCAGCTTTTCTTCTCTAGATAACCTTACAACATTCTGATTGCAAAAAAAAAGAAAAGAAAAACAAAGAGACTAATATATGGCTACAGTTCTGATTTCCCAAATCAATTCAGCCTTAGTTTTGATAACACAGGAAAAAGTAAAACTTTTTTTTTTGGGGGGGGGAGGTGATTCTGAAAGTACACAGCCATATTTTACAGTTACAAACAAAATATCAACTAAGTAGAAGTAGTACCCAATATGTAGTTCTAAAAGTGCCAAGGGGAATAGTTTGGAATGGTAATGTACACTGAACAACCAACTAATCCAAGTTTGGGAAAAAAAACACCATTTTTTAAAAAAAATATTTGCAATGTCAAAAATGCTTTCACAGCAAAATTTTCAGTTTTCCTTGATATAGACTTATGCTGTAGTTTAGTGAATAAAGGCCTTCAGGGAAATTAGATATTTATTTTTTTACTTGGTTTCTTTTCAAGAACATAAAAAATGGCCAGAGGGGGTCAGACCAATAGTCCAGCTAGCCCAATATTTTGTCTTCCGACACTGGCCAATGCCAGGTGCTTCAGAGGGAATGAGCAGAACAGGTAATCATCAAGTGATCCATCCCCTGTTGCCCATTCCCAGATTCTGGCAAACAGAGGCTAGGGTCACTTCAGAACATGGTACTGCATTCCTGCCCATCCTGGCTAATAGCCATTGATGGACCTATCCTCCACTAAGTTACCTAGGTTTTTTTTAACCCTGTTATAATCTTGGCCTTCATAACTTCCTCCGGTAAAGAGTTCCACAGGTTGACTGTGCACTGTGTGAAGAATTTTTCCTTTTGTTTGTTTTATACCGGCTGCCTATTCATTTCATTGGGTGACCCCTAGTTCTTGTGTTCTGAGAAGGAGTAAATAACATTTCCTTGTTTACTTTCTCCGGACCAGGCATGATTTTATAGACCTCTATCATATCCCCTCTTAGTCATCTCTTTTCCAAGCTGAGCACTCCCAGTCTTATTAATCACTCCTCATATGGAAGCCGTTTCATACCCTAATCATTTTTGTTGCCCTTTTGAGAGCCTTTTCCAATTCCAATATATCTTTTTGAGGATAGGATGATCAGTATTCAAGGTGTGGGTGTACCATGGATTTATATAGAGGCTATATGATATTTTCCATCTTATTATCTATCCCTTTCCTAATCATTCCCAATATTCTGTTTGCCTTTTTAACTGATGCTGCACATTGAGGTGTATGTTATCAGAGAACTATCCACAATGACTCCAATATCTCTTTCTTGAGTGTTAACAGCTAATTTATACCCCATCATTTTATATATATAGTTGGAGTTATGTTTTCCAATGTGCATTACTTTGCATTTATCAACATTTAATTTCATCTGACATTTTGTTGCCCGGTCACCCAGTTTGGTGAGATCCTTTGATAGCTCTTTGCAGTCTTGGGACTTAACTATCATAAATAGTTTTGAATTATCTGCAAATTTTGCCACTTCACTGTTTACCCCTTTTTCCAGATCATTTATGAATATGTTAAATAGGACTGGCCCTAGAACAGACTCCTGGGGGACACCACTATTTACCTCTCTTCATTCTGAAAACTGACCATTTATTTCTACCCTTTGTTTCCTATCTTTTAACCAGTTACTGATGCAGGAGAGCACCTTCCCTCTTATCCTATGACAACTTACTTTGCTTAAGAGCCTTTGGTGAGGGACCTTGTCAAAGGCTTTCTAAATATCTAAGTACACTATATCCACTGGATCACTCTTATCCATATGCTTGTTGACCCCCTCAAAAAATTCTAGTAGATTGATGAGGCATGATTTCCCTTTACAAAAACATGTTGACTCTTCCCCAACAAAAAGTGTTCATCTATATGTCTTATAGTTCTTTTCTTTACCATAGTTTCAACCAATTTGCCTGGTACTGAAGTTAGGCTTACCGGTCTGTAATTGTCAGGATTGCTACCGGATCGTTTTTTTTTAAATGACATCACATTAGCTATCCTCCAGTCATCTGGTACAGAAACTGATTTAAATGATAGGTTTCATACCACAGTTAGTAGTTCTGCAGTTTCACATTTGAGTTCCTTCAGAACTCTTGGGTGAATACCATCTGGTTCTGGTGACTTATTACTGTTCAATTTATCAATTTGTTCCAAAACCTCCTCTAATGACAACTCAATCTGGGATCGTTCCTCATATTTGTCATCAAAAAAGAATGGCTCAGGTTTGGGAAAGAATTCATTTAGTTTCTCCGCAATGGCCTTATTGTCCTTACGTGCTCCTTCAGTACCTCGATTACACAGTGGCCCCAGTACTTGTTTGGCAGGCTTCCTGCTTCTGATGTACTTAAAAATGTGCTGGTACCTTTTGAGTCTTTGCTAGCTGTTCTTTAAATTCTTTTTTTGCCTTCCTAATTATATTCTTACACTGCACTTGCCAGAGTTTATATTCCTTTATATTTTCCTCAATAGAATTTAACTTTTATTGTTTAAAGGATGCCTTTTCGCCTCTAACTGCTTTTTTTACTTTGTTGTTTAGCTATGGTGGCACTTTTATGGTCCTCTTATTATGTTTATTTTAATTTGGGGTATACATTTAAATTGAGCTTCTATTATGGTGTCTTTAAAAGTCTCCATGCAGCTTGTAAAGATTTTACTTTTGGCACTGTACCTTTTCATTTCTGTTTAACAAACTTCCACATTTTGTGTGTAGTTCCCCTTTCTGAAATTAAATGCTACCATGATGGGCTGCTGTGGTATTTTCCCCACCACAGGGATGTTAAATGGTATTATATTATGGTCACTATGACCAAGCAGCTCAGCTATATTCATCTCTTGGACCAGATCCTGAGCTCCACTTAGGACTAAATCAAGAATTGCATCTCCTCTTGTGGGTTCCAGGGCTAGCTGCTCCAAAAAGCAGAATTTAAGGGTCAAAAAACTTTATCTCTTTATCCCATCCTGAGGTGACATGTACCCAGTCAATAAGGGGATAGTTGAAATCCCCCATTATTATTACTGAGTTTTTGGTTCATGTAAGATTTTTACTTCATTTGACTCTATGCTTTGTTTCACATATCGTGCCACTCTACCACAAGTATGACCTATTCTGTCCTTCTTATATATCTTGTACCCTGGTATTAGTTTATCCTATTGATTATCCTCATTCCACCGAGTTTCTATGATGCCTATTATATCAATATTTAATATGAGGCACTCAAGTTTACCCATCTTACTATTTAAACTTCTAGCATTTGTACAGAAGCACTTGCAATTTTTTACTTTTTCGTTGTCTGCCTTTATGTGATGTAATTGGAATGGGATTCTTTTTCATCTGACTGTTTCTCTTCAGATCCTACCTGCATTTTATCATCTTCCATCCTCTCCTCCTTACTTGGATATGATGTCATGGTATCCTGTCACAGTAAGGATACCTCTCAATTAATCTAAATTAATAGATCATCCCCTAAGATACGTCTCTGTCTGAAGTACATGTTCCTCCACACCTGTCCGCCTTCCCTGAGCCCTTAGTTTAAAAACGGCTCTACAACCTTTTTAATTGTACACGCCAGCAATTCATTTTTGGTTTAGGTGGAGCCCATCCTTCCTGCATAGGTTCCCCCTTTCCCAAAAGGTTCCCCAGTTCCTAATAAACTTAACACCTCCTCCCTACACTATCACATCATCCACACATTGAGACCCTGCAGTTCTGCCTGTCTGATGCTGCATGTGGATCTGGAAGCATTTCAGAGGTTACCATAGAGGACCTGGACTTCAATCTCTTACCTAGCAGCCTAAATTTGGCTTCCAGGACCTCTCTCCTGTCCTTCCCTATGTCACTGGTACCTACATGTACCACAACAACTGGCTCCTCCCCAGCACTACACAAAAGTCAATTTAGATGTCTCGAGAGATCAGTAACATTCACACAGGGCAGGCAAGTCACCATGTGGTTCTCCTGATCATCGCAAACCCATGCAAATATCTATATTTCTAATGATCAAATCCCCCAAGACTATTACCTGTCTCTTTCTAATAACTAGAGTTCCCTCCCCCAGAGAAGTATCCTTAGTGTGACAGGATATCATGACATAATCTGGAAAGAGGATCCCAAATATGGGATCATTTCATTGCTTCAGTTTGATGTTCTCTTTCCCTGAGACTTTCATCCTCCTCAATAGTACAAAGGTTGTCAGACTGGGAGAGGGACCATTCTACTGCGTCCCAGAAAGTCTCATCTATGTACCTCTCTGTTTCCCTTAGTTCTTCCAGTTCAGCCACTCTGGTCTCCAAAGCCTGTATGCATTCTCTGGGGGCCGGCAGCTCTTTGCACCGAATGCACACATACGCCACCCATCCATAAGTCGGGTAATCACACATGCTACACGAGGTTCATTAACATTACTGGTAGCAGTAATGGTGTCCTGGTTTACATATAGCCACATAGTTCATTGGAAGAAATTGTTAATTTGGCTGACATTTACAGGTAATGATAACTCTGAAGGAAACCACTGGAAGAAGTGGTCCTGTCTCCATCAAAATGGTCCCCTGAGCAATCGTCACATTCTCTTTCTCTCATGCCGAACGAGATAACCAGAATCAGATAACATGCGGATAGGGCTCAATCCTGTAAGCTGCTGAACATTCTGGCCTGCACCAGTGAAGCACATAAGCATGTGATTATAGTTACACACAGAGATTCACAGAAATGGAGGGAGGGAAGGACTTCAATAGATCAGTAGTCCATCCTCCTGCACTGAAGTAATACCAAATATACTCAGATGGTACCTAACAGACGTTTGTCTAACATGTTCTGAAAAACCTCCAGTGGCAGCAATCCCACAACATCCCTAGGTAACCTATTCTATTACCTAACAATCCTTATACTTGAGAAGGTTTTCCTTATATCTAATGTAATTCTCCCTTGCTGCAGATTACGAATAGTCCTAGTTGCAGTGGACACAGAGAGCAATTGATCACCATACACTTTATATAGTGCTTACTTTATTTGAAAATTGTTATGTCCCCCTCAGTCTTGTCTCAAGACCAAACCTACCTAATAGGTCTGGTTTCCTAAATCTTTTGTCATTTTTTATCGCTCTCCTCTGAACTCTCTCCATTTTGTCCACATGTTTCTTAAAGTGTGGCACCCAGCACTGGGCACAATACTCCAGTTGAGGCCTTACAGCAGTGCCAGGTAGAGCAGCACAATTACCTCCCACGTCTTAAATACAACACTCCTGTGAATAAACCCCAGAACATTAGCCTTTTTCACAATATCATCACATTGTCAGCTCATATTCAATTTATGATCCACTCTAACTCCAGATTCTTTTCTGCCATACTACTGCCTAGCCAGCTATTCGCTATTTTGTATACATTTGATTTTTCCTGACTAAAGTGTAGCACTTTTCAATATTTAATTTAATCTTATTGATTTCAGACCAATTCTCCAATTTATTAAGGTTGCTTGAATACTATTCTTGTCCTCTGAAGTGCTTGCAACTCTTTCCAGCTTAGTGCCATCCACACATTTCATAAGCATACTGTGCACTCCATTCCCAATCATGAATGAAAATATTGAATAGTACCAGGACCCAGGATAGACCCCTGCAGGACTCTGGTGGATACTCCCCTCCCCTCCCCTCCCCACCCCAGTTTGACAGCAAACCAATGATAACTATTCTTTGAGTATTCTTCTTTCAACTAGTTCTTCACCAAACTTATGATAATTTCATCTAGACCCCACATTTGCCTAGTTTGCTTATGAGAATGTCATGTAGGACTGTGTCAGAAGCCTTTCTAGTATCAAGACATATTCTGTCTACCACTTCCCCTCTATCTACTAGGCCAATAGCCACGTCAAAGAAGGAAATTAGGTTGGTTCGGCATGATTTGTTCTTGACAAATCTAAGCTGGCTATTACTCATCACCCTATTTTCCTCTAGATTCTCACAAATTTATTCTTGGTAATGACAATGAGAAAGACCGGGGCGGGGGGGGGGGGAGAGAGAGAGAGAGAGAGAGAGAGAGAGAGAAGAGATTCATAAAGCATTACCACCAAATCTACTGTAATGTAGAATTCAAGAACCAATGGAAGTACATTGAATGGCAAAACAACAAATTCAGATATCACAACAAGCACAAGAATAGCTACTGGTGAAACACCTTTAACAAATACTAAAATAAAGGTAAGAAGTTCAGCTGTTTATAGCATCCCAGCGGAAGGTTAAAATGGCAAACTTGTCATGAGAGTGGATCCAATCCACATGGGATGAATCTATCCATCAATTGAAGGTGGTGATGGGGAGATAAAGAGACCCCAAAAAATCTACAAAAAGCAATAACAGACTTTGATCAGGTATCACTGGAAAGACTGACAAGAAAACAAATTGTGCACAATATACAATGACTTTTCAAAAAGTGTGACGAGGTGGGGAAAAAAATCAATAAATGTTAAAGAAAAGAATGATCAAAAACCTGCAATGAAAGCATCAAGACTGATTACAGTAAATGGTGAGATGTAACATTAACTCTGAATCACAGGGAAGTTTCTTAGAATATATTCTTTTAACAATCATCTCAGACACAGCCCATCAACAGAAAAAAATATATGTTTTTCTCCACACAAGCTAGATGTTGATGCTTCACCTTAGCATTAGCAGTGTTCTGGGTTAAAATAAAACACACTAATTTATTACCCAAAATGTTGTCCTAAAATAGCCTGGAAGAGTCTGAGGAATCCCTAAAAGCTGATGATCAGGATACATAATTTGTAATGTGGCTGTGAATTAAAGCCAGGAATTCAGACAGATATGAAATGAGGTTTGTTATCTATAGAAGAATAAAACAAGCTCTATCCTGGAGTGACTAGTGAGAGGACAATAAGAAGTGAACTACTACAGATAAGAAGAAGAAATCATTACTTTATGTGCTCTTGACTTCGAGGACAACATCGATCTGTTCTCTACCAACCTTTTCAGTATGTAGACAATAAAGTGACTGCTGAAGAGACAGAGACTCATGAGCTTAATTACAAGTACTACCCTATTCGAGAGTATAGAATTTGAAAAAAGGGAGGAGTAAAACAGGTGAGTTTTCATCATAGAAAGTTGTCTTATTGGAGACAGAACTGACAGAAGTAACTGGCACGTAGTCTGATTACAGATGACTGGAAGGTATTGCAAGGAATGCATATAAACTAGTAACTATAAGACAAAAATAATAATTAACCCAAAAACATACAAAAATTGCAGAGCTGTTTCTATAGTTGTGATGTGACACTGCAGCAACAAACCAAAGACAACTGGAGAGACTTCATGCAGATCTGCTCTATTTTTCATGACAGCAACATTCCCTGACATCAATACTGTTCATGAAGAAATAACACTGTCACGGTTGTAATACCATCTCCAGAAAAGGCCTCTAAGATCATGTCTACACTACGAAGTTAAGTCAACTTCATCTAAGTCCACATCGAGCTTCTGATTTAAGCAAGTTGATCTTGAATTTCCATACTATGCTCATTGTGTCGGCGGAGTGCATCTTCACTAGCAGCATTTGCATCGACACACAGAGCACTGCACTGGGGGTAGCTATCCCACAGTGCATGTAGCCGAGTGGAATTTTGGGTTGGACTTGCAATGCCTTATGGGACTAAAACATTGGCGCAGGTGGTATTGGAACATGGCATTAGCCTCCCATGATGCACTTAACTCCTCCTTCCCTGAAATCAATGGCAAACAAACCAAGCCTTTTTCGAGCCTTTTTTTTATAAGCCAGGGTTACCCACATGGTTGCCATAGCACAATAAGCATAGACCCCACTCAACTGTACACTGTTGTTGCCAGCATTACAAGCACCTCACACCTTATTCTGCAGTATTTACACAGCCGATACAGGAGCTGATGCACACAACAATGTGCTGCCACGCAAGCAGCCCTGCTGGAAGACATAGTGCGGAGCAATTCCCAGTTGCTGGCGACAGTCACGCATCACCTTGACACAGTTGAGCACCACTTGTGGGCCCAGAAAACAAGCACCGACTGGTAGGACCACACTGTTATGCAGTTATGGGATGACAAGCAGTGGCTGCAGAACTACGGAATGTGTAAGGCCACTTTCCAGGAATTGTGCGAAGAGCTTTCCCCAACCCTGAAGTGCAGCAATACTAAAATGAGAAGAAAAGGAGTACTTGTGGCACCTTAGAGACTAACAAATTTATTAGAGAATAAGCTTTCGTGAGCTACAGCTCACTTCATCGGATGCATTTCCACCAAATGCATCCGATGAAGTGATCTGTAGCTCACGAAAGCTTATGCTCTAATAAATTTGTTAGTCTCTAAGGTGCCACAAATACTCCTTTTCTTTTTGCGAATACAGACTAACACGGCTGCTACTCTGAAATTAAAATGAGAGTTGCTCTGACAGTGGAGAAATGAGTGCCAATAGCTCTGTGGAAGCTTGCAACACCAGACTGCTATCGGTCAGAGGGGCATCAATTTGGAGTGGGTAAATCTAGCGATCCAAGTTTGCAGGGCCATCAACAGACTTCTGCTAAGAAGGGTAGTGACTCTGGGCAACACGCAGGACATAGTGGCCGGTTTTGCCGTGATGGGGTTCCCTAATTGCGGAGGGATGATAGATGGAACACATATCCCTATCTTGGCACCATACCACCAAAGAGTACATAAACTGAAAGGGATACTTTTCAATGGTGTTGCAAGCGCTGATGGACCACAGAGGCCATTTCACCACCAGGAACATTGGATGGTCAGGCAAGATGCATGACATGCTCATCTTTAGAAACACAGGTCTGTTCAGAAAGCTGTAAGGACTAGACAGCAGTAAGGACTGGTTCAACCATAGGCTGACCAAGGACAGAATGGTGGTGGGATGTGCCTTTGGACGTTTAAAAGTTGCTGGCATTGTTTGCAGACTAGGTTAGACCTCAGTGAAAGCAATATTCTCATTGTTGTTGCTGCCTGGTGTATGCTTCATAGTATCTGTGAAAGAAAGGGGGGAAAGTTTCTGCAGGGATGGAGGGTTAAGGCAGATCGCCTGGCAGCCATTTTGAGCAGCCAATTTGGAGCAGCCAGACACCAGGGCAATAAGAAGAGCACATTGAGAGTCTCTACATCTCAGTAAGGTGTTGAAAACAAATTTCAGCAATGAGCCAGAGTAATGTGACACATCTGTGCTGTTCCTTACCAAAATGTCCCGCCATTTGCATTTTCTCCCCTGTATACTCCACCCCCACCAACCACTTTGTGTTCAATGACTAAAGAGCCCTTTCTCCTCAAGCACTTAAGTTTTATTATGCACACAAACACAAGGACAGGTTTCAGAGTAGCAGCCGTGTTAGTCTGTATTCGCAAAAAGAAAAGGAGTACTTGTGGCACCTTAGAGACTAACAAATTTATTAGAGCATAAGCTTTCGTGAGCTACAGAGACAGCAAAGAAAAGTAAGATAACCTGAGGCAAAAGGGCTGATAACACCTTGGGAGGAGAAACAAGGAAAGCTTGCCAACAGAATGACTGCAATAACAATCAAAGGTGTCGAAATGGGCACCTTCTGGTCGTGGTACCTTCCCCTGATGTTGAGTGCAAGGAATAACAGACTTTCCCAGCCTCCACCTCACAGGACATTTGTGGGAGGAGGATGTAGAACTGGGTGATGATAGCAGCACGTTCAGCATAGGCTGCAGAGGGACTCCAGCATCCAGCTGACCTTTTCTGAGCCTCAAGCAGACACTTCAACATGTCTGATTGCTCCTTCATAATCCACAGCATCTCTTCCTGCATGACACGCTCTTGTTCCATGATGCTCACCTATACTCCCTGACTATATCCAGGTTCCTGGATAGTGTGATCTTTATGCTCTGAGCTCCATCTTGTCACTCTTGAACTCATTGAACATGTCCTCCCGAGTCTTCTTTTTCCACCTTCTAATCTGGGAAAGTCTGTGTCCCGGTGTGGAGGATGCACCGACAGACAAGGTTTCAGCTGCAAGGAATGCAAAGTACAAGGGTAGCACCGACAGTTCATACATTGTTTCTGGTGCAAGGTTAATTTTTGTAATTAAAAACCCCACCCCTCCATACACTTCACTGCAAGCCGCAACATAATAATGAGTCAATAGCCAGAGGCTATTGCAAGAGTCAGTTTGCTGCTCCAGCCATGGAGAATAAGGCCACAAGTTATGGGCGAGAGGTCTTCTGCTGCTGCTTTTGTGAAGACATCCTTGGGAGCACAGGTTGGAACTTGAGAAAAAACCCCTTTCCCCAGGAACCTGGATGGTGCTTGAGGACAGGGACCAGGGTAAAGCCCCTGAAATAGTTTGGTTTTTAACAAAAGCAGCACTGGGGAGAAGGAGACAAACAGGAAGCTGCCACCCCGCTTTTTTTCAATGCTGCTTGCAATGCACGGTGATCTCTTCCAACCACAACCACTGCACATTTGGGAAAGTGTGGTTGTGTGACCCAGATTTCACCAGAGAGGGGGTAGATTACTTGTTGAATTGTTTGTGGTATAAGGGCTAGCATTGAAAACTCCCCCCGTTTCCCCCAAGTGACCCTATGTGATATCACTCTCCTGAGGGTAACATAGATGGCAAGGAAGCAGACGTTGCAATGCTGTGTGCTGCAATGATGCCAGCAGAGTTAATACTGGAGTGGCACAGGGAAGTGTCCTATCATGGTGCACAAAACAAGGCAGCCCTTCCCAGAAACCTTCTGCAAAGGATTGCAGAATACCTCCATGAAAGCTTCCTAGAGATCTCCATGGAGGATTCCCAGGCCATCCCTGTGCATATAAATAGTATTTTTCAGAAGGCACTCTCTGCGTAGCTGGAAAGGCCACCGATACCCACTACACCTACTTTTTTGTTCAGATTAAACATTAAAAATAATAGAATGTAACTCTCAGAGTTTGATTGGAAATGTGTACTCACTAGAGGTGCTTCCCCAGCATCATACTCTGACGCCAACTGATCCTGTGAAGTGATGGGCTCCAGGGTTAAAAACTGTTCTTGGCTGTTGGGGAGAATTGATCCTCCACTTGCCTGCCCTTCTCCCCCAATCTTGGCATAGATGCCAACATTTCTTCTGCTGGATCGGAGCTCTGCCTGCACAGACTTTTCTTCCCACACAGCAATAAGATCCAGCACTTCCTGTGTATTCCATGCTGCAGTGCGTTTTCAGCCTTGAGTCTCCATTCTCCTCCTCCTCCTCCTCATCAACAACAACGTCCTCCTTGTTGTTGCTCAAGGGTGCCCAGGGCTCCTGGGAGGTATCCACAGAGCGTTTTGGGGTAGTGGTGGGGTCGCCACCGAGAATTGCATGCAGCTCTTCATAAAAGTGGCATGTCTGTGGGGCAGAACTAGAACGACTTTTCGTTTCCCTTGTCTTCCTGTACACTTGCCGAAGCTCCTTTATTTTCACATGGCACTGCTGCGTGTCCCTGGTATAGCCCTTCTCCCCCAATTTTGGCATAGATGCCAACATTTCTTCTTCTGGATCAGAGCTCTGCCTGCACAGACTTTTCTCCCCACACAGCAATAAGATCCACCATCTCCTGTGTACTCCATGCTGGAGTGCGTTTTCAGCCTTGAGTCTCCATCATCAGCTATGCCAGCATGCTCTCCATGCTGCTCAAACAGGAAATGAAAATTCAAAAGTTCCAGGGGCTTTAACAGGGGAGCAGCTGTTTCCTGTGTAACTGGCTGATGTGCAGCAGAGTTGAAAGTGCTTTCCAGAGCAGTCACAGTGGAGCATTGTGGGACACCTCCTGGGGGCCAATTCATTTGAATTACACAACAGAGTCTACACTATCCCCATGTCGACCCATGGATATCAAATCAAGCGCTCCGCCTCTCGCGAAGGAGAAGTACAGAAGTCGACATCCCAGGCCATTTAGGTCAGCAGAAAGGACTCAGTAGTGTAGACCCATACATTATTAGATTGACTTAACATGGCTTATGTCAACCTAAGTTTGTAGTGTAGACCAGGCCTTAGAGACATTACTTCCAGGAATTATATTTCTTCCTGTGGGTGGGGGAGAATTCATATATTTTGGTTGTGGGGCATAGCAGATATGGATTCAAAGCATTAAAATAAAACATGTGGATCTCTTCTTATTAGAATCTGTGTGTGCAGAAAAATCTTGCTAACTCTAGGACAGAAACAATAGATCAATTAAGTAGTCAGTATCCATGAAAGAGTCCTGGATTCAGACAGGAACAAACAACCGTAAGCAAAGTAGTGTTGCACCTTTTGTTTTAAATGATATCAAGATAGTTAGAAAGCCTCCTATCAGTCATCTGAAGAGCTATCTTAGTTCAAAGACTGGCCAATTAGAGTGGCTGATAGAAAGTGCAGAGCAGGTAGAGAGGATTTATGGTGATATCTGGAGCTGGGAGAAAAGGTAGATAATGTGCTTTAAGCTAAAGCAGGGTAGTGGAAGGAGAAGGGGCTGAGGGAGAGATTCCAAGTATGGGGGAAAGACTGATGAAAAAGAAAGACTCATGGAATCAAGGTTGGGAGTTGAGATAAAGACACAGACCCAAGGAAGGGGTGGAAAAAAGGTGACCAAAAGTTAGCAGGAGACCAAAAGAAGGAATCAAGAAGACTTGGGGGCAGAAAGACCCCAAGGGGAAGACTTACCAAAGGATTGGACATTCAGCTATTAGGAAGAGAGAAGGGTACTTCTAAGGGGTGGGAGTTAGGGACAGACTTTTAGAAAGGGGAAAGAATTGGGGAGAGAAACAAATGGAGATTTACAGAATATATCAGATAATCCGTGGAAGAGAAACATGGTGAGGGGGGTTAGAGATGCTGAGCAAGACAGAAATTGGGATTCTATTGCATAATGAGGGTGAAAGAAAGTCTGAGGGGAAAAGACTGAGTGGGGAAGGGGGAGAAGAGAACCAAGGGGATATAACAAGGAGATTGTTCCGTGACCTAAGGAGGAATGAAACAGTAGAGAGGCGAGAAATGGGGATGGAGCTAAAAGCATTAGAAATAGGAGAAAAGAAGGGGATGGAGGGAGAGATTTAGATCCTTCTACATTATGATAGTTACTGTGCTGGGCTGGACAGTTAAAATAATCTGCTCTTGCAGGGTAGATGGGAAAGAACTGTATTTAATCAATGGGGCTAATTCACCTCTCTCTTACACCAGTGTAAGTCCATTTACATCAGCAGCATAATGGCTGTTTTACATCAATGTAAAGGGAGAGGAGAATCAGTCTCAAGTTTTCAAACTGCTACAATCCTAGCTTTGGCTGTTGAATATTTCAGGAACATGATTTAACAGTTTGGTGCTACCTACAATGGTGTGACCAACACACATGCTAATATGTTATCTGCTATATTTTACTACATGCATGTGATGAAGGAAAATGTGAAGGGTTAGCTATGTTCCTGGACCACTCCCACAGCAAGGATAGAGTCACAAACTTGATGAACCCAAGAGACCTATATGTCAACTGGCTCACAGTAATGATGGCAGGTGATGCCCACCCCCCACTCTACATCTTAAATTCCAGTGAGCCAGAAAATGAACAAACAAAGGACTCCCAGCCCAAAGCAAGCTCTCCATACTTTAAATGTCCTCAAATTACCTCTCATTAAAAATAAAACCTTTTTCTCTCTGCTTTCCTTACTCGTACAAAGCACCCCTGATTATTTTTTTGCTGCATCTGGCCCATTATGATGAACCATCATCAAAATTCAGTGTGACTGAATGATGATAAACCATCAAGATTCAATCATACCAGCCTTTCTCTCCAAACATATAATTCAAATAATCACTTTTTTTATGAGAGGCCAGTAACTCAGTTCACTTTGATATTTTTTCCTGTTGGTGTTTATAAATTCTACTTTGCAAAAGTTCAGCTAGACACCTGCTGACTCAAGAAAGAAAGAGTCAGTAGAAGTGAACAAATTATATGTTTTATGTAAATCGACTCCGGAGGGTTATTTTTGTCTTGGACTTCCTGCTGTTCTCTTTTAGAACTAGTGTGGGTAACTGTCCCCAATCACCCATTAGTGATACAAGGCAGCAGGCTTCAGGGGGAAAACTGCTTACAATAGCTGAGCTTTCTAAAAAAAATATATTTTTGGATCTGTCCATCCTGCAAGAGAAAAGATATATATCTAGCACTGTGCCAAAAAAAATCTAAATCAATGATATTATTGAGGAACCAATAAGTAACAGGAACTGCTAGCATGTTGCTGCATCTTTAAATTAGCACTGATCAAGCAGCAGCAAAATGCATGGACATATTATTAATACCTAAGGTAAAACTGTCATAGGGTAATACAAAGCTGAGCTACACTTATCTTACATTATAAAAATAACTGAAGATGAACCTGTGAGGCTGTGGTCTAAAATGAACTGGAGATTTACTTTTCCTTTCATTTATTTTATTCTTTCCATAAATTGCATAGATTATTTACACAGACAAATGCCTCTGAAAATAAAGTAAACAGTGTAGTTGTACAGGAATGTAAGAATGTAACTTTTTCCCCCAAAGTGCAGTTACCCAGGAGTGAAAAACTATTGAAGTATTTAAGAATAGCATTGCATTTCCTCTTCTGCTGACATGCATAATGTATTGTATGAGTGAATTATGGACAGGCAGATAAAGAAAACTAACATGTGATGTTCAATTTGAAATCTTGCTGCCTTGTTATTACTACAACCTTCCAGCTTTTGTTGGCCTTTGTGTATAACTGATGATAAAGAAAATACTTTGTTATAACTCTGTGAAGCTGGTAGCTTCACTAATTAAAATTTAGCTGCCTTACAAGAATAACGCATCTTCCTTACCCATTTCAGACATCTCTGGCACAGTAACAATGTAAGGTCCATCTGTAAATTTTGGTGCATTGTCATTGATGTCCTGCACTTTGATAATGAACTCAGATTCAGGCTCAAGTGGCTTGTTCGTCCGTCTGTCAATAGCCTGAGCATGCAGCACATAGTGTGTCTTCTGCTCTCGATCTAGGCTTTTGGTTGAATGGATGTCTCCCGTAGTGTCATCAATAATAAATATAGTTCCAGCCCCTTCTCCAGTAAGGATATACTTGACTGATCCATCACCTTTGTCAGAATTGGAATGTAGCTGAAAAATATACACAAACACACAATATCATGTAAAATAATATTTAATATAACATGTCATATAAAGCGATGTAATGCATCTGTATGCTTTTAGTACTGGTCTAGAAAAAAACTCCTCCCTGGCTGCTGTAATGTTCTGTGCATAAGTTTAGCCAACTCAGACTTATTCTGCTGTGGGTTACCTCATCATAACTGATCTGCTTGAGTGCCATAGGGATCTCTCTCCAGTCAGTGGGCTTCTTCAACTCTGTCATGGTACCAGCAAGTACATGAAAACAATATTTCTATCAGTTGCCTTTTTTTAAGGCTGGCATCAAACTGAGTCAGCACTGCTGGAGCAATACCTTGAGCACTGTGTCTGAAACATCTATACTGATGAGCTAAGGCAATATGATTAAGTTTTACTTCACTGATTATGGTTCAGATCCCATCACCCATAAGTCATCCCGTATGGCCCCATGCACAATACCATTTGTAATAACTGGAAGCTGGGGATAGCAGCTGAGTGACAGATGCCCCCCCCCCCCGCCTTATTTTACCTCTGCCTAAAACATAACTACTTTTTCACTTTCTTCTATTGGAAAGTCACCTAATCTGCTGACCCCTGTATTATCCATTATAAAGTAATGGAGTTTGAATGGTCTATATCTTAACTACTGCTAGCATATCTATTTAAAATATGTAATTATTTCATCCTTTGAATAGGACAAAAACAACCAAAAAAACTCCTTGTGAACTTCAATAAATACCAAATTGTATTAAAAATGAAGGCTAAAAAGCTATTTATCCAGGCTTTCCCCTACTAAACTCATAAAAAGGGAGCCTAGAAATCTGTTTGCCACAGAAAAAACATGGAAAAATGTAGAATTTCAGCTTTTACAGGAAAAATCTTTAGTTTTTACATTTAATGTAAAGATAAAAACTGGTAGCTTCACTCACTGCAAGTTATCTGCCTTACGAGAATAACATTTTCCTTACCCATTTCAGACATCTCTGAACTCATAACTCATAACTCTGAACTCTGAACTGGCTAACCTAGTGAGGAGGGCTTTAAACTAGGTTCACCGGGGGAAGGAGACCAAAGCCCTGAGGTAAGTGGGAAAGCGGGATACCGGGAGGAAGCACAGGCAGGAATGTCTGTGAGGGGAGGGCTCCTGCCTCATACTGGGAATGAGGGGCGATCAACAGGTTATCTCAAGTGCTTATATACAAATGCACAAAGCCTTGGAAACAAGCAGGGAGAACTGGAGGTCCTGGTGATGTCAAGGAATTATGACGTGATTGGAATAACAGAGACTTGGTGGGATAACTCACATGACTGGAGTACAGTCATGGATGGTTATAAACTGTTCAGGAAGGACAGGCAGGGCAGAAAAGGTGGGGGAGTAGCACTGTATGTAAGGGAGCAGTATGACTGCTCAGAGCTCCGGTACGAAACTGTGGAAAAACCTGAGTGTCTCTGGATTAAGTTTAGAAGTGTGTGCAACAAGAGTGATGTCATGGTGGGAGTCTGCTATAGACCACCGGACCAGGGGGATGAGGTGGATGAGGCTTTCTTCCGGCAACTCACGGAAGCTACTAGATCGCATGCCCTGATTCTCATGGGTGACTTTAATTTTCCTGATATCTGCTGGGAGAGCAATACAGCGGTGCATAGACAATCCAGGAAGTTTTTGGAAAGCGTAGGGGACAATTTCCTGGTGCAAGTGCTAGGGGAGCCAACTAGGGGGAGCGCTTTTCTTGACCTGCTGCTCACAAACCGGGTAGAATTAGTGGGGGAAGCAAAAGTGGATGGGAATCTGGGAGGCAGTGACCATGAGTTGGTTGAGTTCAGGATCCTGACGCAGGGAAGAAAGGTAAGCAGCAGGATACGGACCCTGGACTTCAGGAAAGCAGACTTTGACTCCCTCAGGGAACAGATGGCCAGGATCCCCTGGGGGACTAACATGAAAGGGAAGGGAGTCCAGGAGAGCTGGCTGTATTTCAAGGAATCCCTGTTGAGGTTACAGGGACAAACCATCCCGATGAGTCGAAAGAATAGTAAATATGGCAGGCGACCAGCTTGGCTTAATGGTGAAATCCTAGCGGATCTTAAACATAAAAAAGAAGCTTACAAGAAGTGGAAGCTTGGACATATGACCAGGGAAGAGTATAAAAATATTGCTCGGGCATGTAGGAAAGATATCAGGAGGGCCAAATCGCACCTGGAGCTGCAGCTAGCAAGAGATGTCAAGAGTAACAAGAAGGGTTTCTTCAGGTATGTTGGCAACAAGAAGAAAGCCAAGGAAAGTGTGGGCCCCTTACTGAATGAGGGAGGCAAGCTAGTGACAGAGGATGTGGAAAAAGCTAATGTACTCAATGCTTTTTTTGCCTCTGTTTTCACTAACAAGGTCAGCTCCCAGACTGCTGTGCTGGGCAACACAAAATGGGGAAGAGATGGCCAGCCCTCTGTAGAGATAGAGGTGGTTAGGGACTATTTAGAAAAGCTGGACGTGCACAAGTCCATGGGGCCGGACGAATTGCATCCGAGAGTGCTGAAGGAATTGGCGGCTGTGATTGCAGAGCCCTTGGCCATTATCTTTGAAAACTCGTGGCGAACGGGGGAAGTCCCGGATGACTGGAAAAAGGCTAATGTAGTGCCCATCTTTAAAAAAGGGAAGAAGGAGGATCCTGGGAACTACAGGCCGGTCAGCCTCACCTCAGTCCCTGGAAAAATCATGGAGCAGGTCCTCAAAGAATCAATCCTGAAGCACTTAGAGGAGAGGAAAGTGATCAGGAACAGTCAGCATGGATTCACCAAGGGAAGGTCATGCCTGACTAATCTAATCGCCTTTTATGATGAGATTACTGGTTCTGTGGATGAAGGGAAAGCAGTGGATGTATTGTTTCTTGACTTTAGCAAAGCTTTTGACACGGTCTCCCACAGCATTCTTGTCAGCAAGTTAAGGAAGTATGGGCTGGATGAATGCACTATAAGGTGGGTAGAAAGCTGGCTAGATTGTCGGGCTCAACGGGTAGTGATCAATGGCTCCATGTCTAGTTGGCAGCCGGTGTCAAGTGGAGTGCCCCAGGGGTCGGTCCTGGGGCCCGTTTTGTTCAATATCTTCATAAATGATCTGGAGGATGGTGTGGATTGCACTCTCAGCAAATTTGCGGATGATACTAAACTGGGAGGAGTGGTAGATACGCTGGAGGGGAGGGATAGGATACAGAAGGACCTAGACAAATTGGAGGATTGGGCCAAAAGAAATCTAATGAGGTTCAATAAGGATAAGTGCAGGGTCCTGCACTTAGGATGGAAGAATCCAATGCACCGCTACAGACTAGGGACCGAATGGCTCGGCAGCAGTTCTGCGGAAAAGGACCTAGGGGTGACAGTGGACGAGAAGCTGGATATGAGTCAGCAGTGTGCCCTTGTTGCCAAGAAGGCCAATGGCATTTTGGGTTGTATAAGTAGGGGCATAGCGAGCAGATCGAGGGACGTGATCGTTCCCCTCTATTCGACACTGGTGAGGCCTCATCTGGAGTACTGTGTCCAGTTTTGGGCCCCACACTACAGGAAGGATGTGGATAAATTGGAAAGAGTACAACGAAGGGCAACGAAAATGATTAGGGGTCTAGAGCACATGACTTATGAGGAGAGGCTGAGGGAGCTGGGATTGTTTAGTCTGCAGAAGAGAAGAATGAGGGGGGATTTGATAGCTGCTTTCAACTACCTGAAAGGGGGTTTCAAAGAGGATGGCTCTAGACTGTTCTCAATGGTAGCAGATGACAGAACGAGGAGTAATGGTCTCAAGTTGCAATGGGGGAGGTTTAGATTGGATATTAGGAAAAACTTTTTCACTAAGAGGGTGGTGAAACACTGGAATGCGTTACCTAGGGAGGTGGTAGAATCTCCTTCCTTAGAGGTTTTTAAGGTCAGGCTTGACAAAGCCCTAGCTGGGATGATTTAACTGGGACTTGGTCCTGCTTTGAGCAGGGGGTTGGACTAGATGACCTTCTGGGGTCCCTTCCAACCCTGATATTCTATGATTCTATGATTCATACAGCAGAATTCCATTTAGCCATCTCCATTATCAGGCTCTTACAGTGGTGGGGCTCAGACAGCCAGCCCCAGGCCACTGGAGCTCAGTTAATATGGAGAGTCAGAGGCTCGGGTAAATGGGGTTCTACTGTATATCAATAAAACATTGTTCAAGTAATACCTATACATATTATGGCTAGGGAAAGCAAAGTTCAACATTTCATTTTAATCACAAAAATGTAGATTTTTATGTTTCTTTTAATTTGAGAATTTTGGGGTTTTAACCATGGAAAACTAGTGGTTATGTACATTAAAAATAAATCTGTGTTCTCTGGCAGGAGGGCATCATTATTTGATGGGTTGAAAGTTTTTTATTAACATCACCTTGATAAGAGGAGAGTGAATTTTGTACAATGCTGACCAAAGTGAGAATACAGCTATCAACATCTGTCCCAATCCTCACATTCTCCTCCAGTGGCATTAAACTGGAGAAATAGACTTTCTGATTTTAAGGACTGACTCATTTTCATACTCACTGAATTTGCTTGAATAGCACAAATTGTATTTTTCTAGCATGTGTTAGCATTAAATATCTGGCATTATTAACTTTCCTTGAAGAAAGTGAGTTAAATGTATAGAGAATACCAACAAATGTTATTAATTCAATTAATGCAATACATGGTGTTGCTTTCCAGTTGCTGCTCCAATTTGTGCCTCTCCATTAGTGTACAATTTCCATTCAAACCTCATTTTAGAAACCATTTTAGGACATAGAGTATAATGTAAAATGAGATCGTTAAGGAGATTGTAACGTTCTCGTTTATGCTTTGTCAAGTCAGAAGCTTCAGGCACTTTCTTATCATCCCTTCTACCTACTTCCTTCTTTGGAAACTCTGTTTTGTGTTTGAAAGGCATTTGAGGTTGTGATTTATACAGGTAAAAGACATATGGAGTCACCTTACGTTTTTCATTGTGGTTCTATCAGCTATGCATGGTTGATGTTGCACATCATTTATACTGTGTTCTGTATGTATTTACATTGCTGGGGAAAGTCTAATAAAATTAAAGGCCAGATTCTCAGCTGATATAAATCAGCATAGCTCCATGGTAGTCAGTGTACCTACATAGATTGAAGCTAGTGGATGACCTGGCCTAACGATTAAGATCAAATCAAAAAGTTATAAAATTCCATAACTCTGAACTCATTTTTCAAGTCTGAAAAATAAAAAAATAAAATGTGTGGGGAGGGAGACAAAGTTGTACTGAGAAAGTGTGTGTGCGCAACCATCTAGTCCTGAAAGGACATCTTTCTATTTTTATATATCTCATTTTTTATTCCTTTGGTAACATTCTGCATTCAGATACATGCACATATCTCACAGACTTAAATGGAATTGGTGCTTGTATTATCAAGGGGAGAATCTGTTCATAAGTAAGTCGTCCTCCCCTTAATTTATAATGCTCAGAGTGCTCCGTCTTGTAATGCTTATAAAGCTAAAACACTCACCAAGTTGGAATTTGGCCTGTGAAACTGAAATATCAGAACGAGGATGTTGGTCCATCTAGTGAAATTGCGAGAATTCTCATGTGCATCATTGCTAATTCCACTTTGATGGATAGATTCCTATGTGCCATAATTTTTAGGCCAGTAGAATTTATTTCAGAAAGCACATGAGTGGTCTAATTTCTTATTAAACTGAAGACAAGCTGCATGCGGCAGATCGTTCCAAATCCACCCCTGGTATAAATCTCTGAAGTCAATGGAGCTGTCCCCGCAATGTGCAGAAGCCTACTCCATGCTACAAGGAGATAACAGGGAAAATTCCCTCCTCATTCTCTTTCTTTAATACTCTGTGTGTGTAGTTGTTGTCCAAGCCCAGAACCCTGGTAAGAAATGAACAGACTGAGCAATACAGATTGAATGGGCTCATCCACTTCCTCACTTCAGCTTTGTAAGATTTTTCTGTAAAGATGCCACTACTCAAGGCAGTTCTACTAGTCTACCAGAGAAGGGAACTTTTAAAAATTGTCTGTAGCAGGCTGCTTCTAAGTATGAAATATCTTAGGATATAAAAATCTTCCAAAACCACTGACTTGCTCATGGAACTGAACAGTATTGGACTGATTTTTATTGTGGGGTGGGGGTGGAGGGGAGGACAGAGGGGAAGGAAGGTTAGCACTAGCTTTCAGAATGAAAATTCAGGTATATTTTCAGCCAGGAGAATCTTGACTCTCACAGGTAAACTGTAGGAGGTAAGAAGCATGTACCAGCAATGAAATATTCCTCTGCTCACAGGTGTCAACAAATTATATGCTTGTCCTGCTACATCTTATATGAAAATTACCCTGCAAGCTATTAAAGGAAAATTTGTGCTGGGATAATTAAGGGAAGACAATGAGTTGGATTACATTAGCAAAACCTGAAACCCTCAAATTTTCAATTGTGTCTTTCATACTTCGTTGTAAAGCAACTGCTGAAAGAAAGAAACTGGCACAAAATGATTTGGGTGCCTCTTTTTCTGCTTTTTGTGATTCCCCTGCTTATGAAGAAGTTGGTCTCCCCCCTCCCCCCCGCATACTACTAAATCATCCCCAGTAGAAACAATGTATCCCTGGGGCTCATAAAGAAAAAAAATGACTAGAAGATGGTCCAGTGGTTAGGACACTAGGCAGGGACTCTGGAAATCTGGATTTAATTGCCTGTTCTGCCACTGAATCCCTGTGTGACCTTGGGCAAGTCACTTAGGGCTTGTCCTTATGACACGATAAAGAACATTGGGGGTGTGATTTATAGAATATGCTGCACTCTAACTGCTCAACACAGACCCTCCTGGCACACATTAAAAGGCACCTAATTCATATTATTCTTAGTTCATGCCAGCAGTATCTACATGGAGCTTTGCAGTAGACAAGCCCTTACTCTTATTTGCCACAGTTCCCTATTTGTAAAATAGGGATGTTAGGGTTCTTGGGATACGCAGGACTGTGAATCACCTTGTTAATCCTGACTGTAGAGAGAGAGAATCTTTCTTGTGGTAGCTGGATGACAGATAGGTCCACCAGCCTTACAGCCACTCGAGCACTCTCCTCTAGGCTATGGCATCCCTGACGTCACCTCACAGATTAACAATAGGGACACCACTATCCCTGAGTCCCTTTGAACCATTCTCCTGTGATATCCAGCCACTGCTACTGGCTACTCACAGAAATTCCAAATTCTCTACCCCCAAAGGTACAGTGTACCCCAGTTTACCTGTTTCACCTTATACCACCACTCCCATGAACCACACGGCACTTGTGAACACTTACAAGAAAAAAGAAGTAGGTTTATTTAAGAAAAAAAAAACTAGAAATGAGAGAAAGTGATGGACGCAACTGGTTACAACACGAAATAGTAAAATGCAAATTGGATCTACACTTATCAATAGTTACCTTTCCAATCTAATAAAGTAGGTCCTCCCACCCCTAAAGTCAATCTGTTGCAGAGCTGTCTGGCTTCACAGGATCCAAATGTTCATGATGTCTCCTCCCCACACTCCACCAGGTGTCTCCTCAGTGAACGGACCCACAGTGCTTCTCCCACCCGAGTTATAGTGAAAACAGAATTTTTTTCTATTCACAGATAGGAAGAAATCCTGTCTTGTTGTAAACTTTCTTTTTTACCTTTAAGTGGTTTCAGTTGCTTCTTGTTGCCTCTGGTGGTTTCCTATACAAAATCTTAGTATTCCACAAGGCTGAACAATTGAGCCTTTCACTGAATCACAGGCCAAACAGGACAGAGTATCAATTCCTCTTTGACTAAATAGGCCATCACCAAGACACATCATCTCCTTGTGACTAATTACTACTCCAATATAAACATCTTATGACTTGAATATTACCCATATATGCATCTCCTAATAATCATGAATCTTGATAAGTTATGTAGTTTCTGTGGATACCTTTCATGTTACTCTTTATGGATAAATATCCTGTAAATCATGTGTTTGGTGTAGTGAGTTTGTCAGGTTTGAGGTTACTTAACTTTCCTAATAGATAACATAGAAAGATCAGATGCCAAGTTACCAATGCTTGTTTGGAACCCTATTTCCACTCCTTTCAATGACTACTATTCCTTTGAGGTCTCTCCATCAAAAGCAATATCACTGAATCCAACTCCAAGAAGTCAAAAACAAGACAACAAACCATAGACATGAGGAAAGAAGAATAAATAGTGACCATCTTCTAGGTTAAAACATCTTTAGGTTATTAAAGTACATGAGCTCTGAGAGTCTCTGTGGCACATCTGCCCAAGACATAATCATTTATTCCTAATGTCCCAGGTTTTTTTGTTGTTATCCATGCCAAGACATTTTCTTCTCCCTATAAACTCCACAGACATGGTTGCTCATAAAAGAGCATTTCCACATGCAGGACACAGAGCCAAAATTTTCAGAAATGATTACGTGATTTTGGGTGTCTCAGTTACTGGGTGCACAAATTAAGACACCTTGGATGAGCCTGGTTTTCCAGAAAGTGCTGAGCACCTGTGTTTTGGAAATCAGGTCCCTTCAAAGAGTCTCAAACAGGGCATCCAAAACCAAAGCATTTAAAATCACTAATTACTTTTGGAAATCTTGGCCATTCTGAGTCTGCTTCTGTGTCTCAGAAAACAAGGTGTTTGATTATTCATTTGTCTTGTACTGGACATAACAAAAAATAAAGACAGTACTTGCCCTATAGAAATTACAGTCTAATAAACAACATTCTAAAAGTTAGAAAAATAGAAAAGTGTGATAACACAGATTTTTTTTCCCCTTTCCTCCAAATTGTAAATACATGGAGAGGTTTGAATGGGAGTAGGTTAGTAGATAAACAAACTAGGATTAGGTCATTCCACAAATAGATAGGGCAGGCTATATATTGAAATACTAGAAAGTATTTCTATATGTACCTTTCTCTGTAGATGACCCATACAAAAATAAAAGATAACATCTTCAATGGTGCCTGCGTGACTTAGGAGCCTCAGCTCCCTTTTAAAAAATGATCTAGGCACTTAGCAATCAAATCCCCTTTGACCTGAAATGAGACTTGGGCTCCTACATTATGTCGGCATAGCAGGGGAGTTACATCAGCGGGAGGAGCATTTCAGTGTGTACACCTCCACTATTTTGTCAACAAAACTATATAGTGTAGAAAAGGCCTAAGTCTCTTCTGAAAATGAGATTTAGGCCCTGAATCACTTAGGCACTTTTGAAGATTTTATCCAATATTGTTTATTTGGTAAAATTCCTCGACAGGACAAATACAATACATATTCTGAATCTGTTCACTTCAAGAGGAAGCCAGACAAGTATTGCAGTATGCTTAGTTTTCTTCTTTTATTCCTCACTCACCCCGTCCCTGTCTTTATTTCTTTAAATATGTACCTGTTCTGAGAAACAAGAAAGTGAAAATAATAGCTGAAGAGTAAATCTGAAATGTCACCTTTATCAAGTCAGTAGGCTTCATTTCTTGACATATTTAATAACAGTTTGGCTTCAAGATGATTTATGATAGCTCTTTCATCTTTAACTGGTCTATTTCTCGAGCATATGATTGATTTAGCAGAAGAGTGAGCAAGGTGTCCTTGTTTTGTTAAGACAAACATTTTTCTTCCATTAATGCTATAATATGTCTAATTTTCTTTTATAATCCTCAAGATACCATACAAAGGATAAAGTTTCTGAAAGGCATAATGTTAATAGATTTCAGAGTAGCAGCCATGTTAGCCTGTATCTGCAAAAAGAAAAGGAGTACTTGTGGTATCTTAGAGACTAACAAATGTATTTAAGCATAAGCTTTCATGAGCTACAGCTCACTTCATCGGATGCATGCAGTGGAAAATACAGTGGGGAGATTATATATATACAGAGAACATGTTAACAGATGTCATTTAAACTTCTCTTAGCTAATATCAGTTTCCCACAACTAATTTTAAAACCTTTAAATAAATGCCATACAATTTCAGAGACCTGCAATCTCGATTGCTAACTCACTAACTACGCCACACAGGGATTTCAGTACAATATTTAAAAACCACAGATCCGGAACTAGGTTATCACTATCAAGATCTGTGTGGCACCAACGTGTAGCTACTGAAAGTGATAATTTAGAAGCAAGCTTTATTTCTCATCAAGTTGGGTACAGAAAGGGAAAGGCTATACCTGCTTATTTGAATGATTTTGTAATTGTCACAGTTCAGGGCAACTGAACCTGTATTTCCCATGGATGGTTCACCATGGGCACCTATTCTTGGCTTTCAGCTCCCTAGCTGTTGCCTCTCTTAGGTGAAGACATGCATCTCTCTCTCCCTTCTGACTCTGTGTTTTCCCAGGCTGGAGAGTTCCCATTCCTTCGCTGTGTCTTTCCAGCACAGACAGCTTGCCCTAGAATACCTGCTTCCTTTCCCTTCAGAGAAAGATAACAGTGTAATTGCTACAGATACAAGTTCCACACAGCTCTTTCTAAATAAACTTTCTTCATTTGTAAGGTACAAAGCACTACAGAGAAAACAGATTAAAAACAATAAAAAACCAACAAGGCGTGCTAATAAGCTTACCAGAACTCAACCCAATTTTCTGCTATGGATTTGGCAAGTGCAATCTTTTAACCTAGGGGAATACTTGTGGTTACAAGTTCATCAGACTTTCAACTCAGAACAAGCACTCAGTGTTATGAGGCCTCAGTAGGCCTAGTCCTTCCAAACCTCCCCTAAGAATTGGGGCCCTCCATGGACCTGTCCATTTGCTGGAACAGTAAGAAGGCTCTGAGACACGTTAAACCGCAGGCTTTTATCCAGAAATCCTTTCTTTGTCTGTTGCTCCTTGGAGGCTCCAGTTGGAACTAGCATATGCATTTCTCCCCAAGGAGGGTGGTTTCAAGGGGTTGATATGGAGGAAGTACATTAGTATTTCCCCTCCCTACTACAGGAGGATATATAATGCCGTAACTCTACATACTAAATTGCATTTTTAATACAATGTACCCCAAGGTGTTAGATATAATGCAATAAAGTTTAACTTAACTCTATAAAGTTTACCTTAACTTCATATAGTTCATTTGGTATATTGCCAATCGATCACAGTAATAACTAATATGTTATGAAAGTTCTAGTGCTACCTTATGAGGAGAAGGTAAGAATTGCTAGCAAATTTTATTAAAGCAAAATGTAACCATTAGTAGTGCCACTTGTTTGTGATTTTTTTATATTATACACACACACACACACACACACCCTACCTAGAAAAAATGTTAATTTGCATCATACTAATGAAGGGATCATAATAAATACAGTCATTATTTTACTATGGGGGTTGATTATTTCAAGCAAAACATGATGTGGGATTTTTTGGACTTTAAATTTTTTTGGGGGGGAACATATTTGTAGTAATTTAAATATAGTCACCATAGTTAATTAACCACAAAGAAGGAATTTGTTTCAGTGCTGTATTTGAATATGACAGGAAGGATGGTCCTGTGGTTAGGGTGCCTTGGACTTAGAGACCCATAGAGTATTTGATTTCTCACTGTGCCAAAGACACTGTGTGACTTTGGACAAGTCATTTAATTTGTGCCTGTGCTCCTCAACTGCACAGTATGGATAACAGCACTTTCCTCATTCACTATACCCCCATGAAGTAGGGATGAGGGCCATATAACTACCTTAAGTAGACGATTATGCCTGTGCAACTTTAATGTAGCCCCTTGTGTGTCTGCATTATAATACACTCTTTAATTACATGCTCACACAGTACTTTTCCCCACAGGAGCCCCGCCTCATTCAATGCACAGAGTAGACAGTGCTTAATTAACATGCAGATATTCAACATTTTTTTTATCTTCATTGTTCAAAATGTCTTATTTATTACAAGGAAGATAAGAAATATTAATTTCCTCAGAGACTTTTCTATGGTGCTCATTACTACAGTATCTGAATACTTCAAAAACATTAATTAATTAATTTTCACCAAACGCTTGTAAGGTGGGGTAGTTGTATTATCCCCATTTTACAGATAGGGAATGGAAGCATGGAGATTAAGGTAAAAAATGTCCACCAATTTAGAGTGTCCAATTTGATATACCTAGGGCCTGATTTTTCAGAGTACTTGGCATTATATAGCACTTGTATATATTCAAGCACAGTTCCACTGAATTCAGTTGAAGCTGGGAGCAACTCAGCATTCTGTAAATCAGACCCCAGGGTCTCAAGTCAGGTATCCATAAAATGAGGAAAATACAGTTAGTGAAAGGTTTGGTTTAAGTGACTTGATTCACATTTCATAGGAACTCTGTGGCAGAGACAGGGATAGAATCCAATTCTCCAGGGCAGCATTAAAGTGCCTTAACCATGAGACCATCCTCACTCTTCCTGAAATCCACTGCCTCATTCACCATACAACTTCCAACTTCTGCAACATATAAGGAAGGGTTCCTACAGACAACAGTCTCCTTTACCACACTTTGATTCATTCCAAGAGCAGGTCCATCCTGTGCATGGAATGAGGCAGGGATCCTGTGGCAAAAAACAGCATGTAATTATGTAATTAAAGACTATCATAACACATATGCCAAGTGGGCCAAATTAAGAGAGACAACCTTAATTGTGGCATTTGCTAACTTTTGAGTACCTAAGAGTGACGCATAAGATGGCTCACTGGCTCTGTCCTTCTCTTGCTACAACTGCCCCCTGCACACTCAGCCCCTGTCCTTGGCAGCTGAGTGGGGAATATAAGGGGCAGGACCAGCCACTTCTCATGCCAGCTGCTCTGGGTCATGGTTCTGTGCAACAAAGCAGATGTCTGAGAGAGACTGAGAGAGCCTTGTTGGGGAGATGGTGGCGGGCTGCCCCCTGCCTGCATCCAGCTGCTGTGGACATGGGCAGAGCAAGCCAGAGCCTCCACTCCCCCAACATGTTTTCTGCTTGCTTAGCCCCTATCCCCAGTCACTGGGCCTGCCTGGGAGGCAGCCCACCACTGCCTCCCCAATCAGGCTCTCTCAGGCAGGTGCTGAACTGCACAGAGCAGTGACTTGGAGCGGCCAGCTTGAGCCATGTGAGAAGCAGCTCCCTCACCCTCCCTGCCTGGGCCTGGCTGCTAGGGAGAGCAGCCGAATATACCAGGGGCAGGCACAGCAGAAGGACAGAGTCCCTCCCCCCCATTCCCCGGTAACATGAAATGAGGAGAGGAGAGTGTGGCAGCCCGAGGCTGGGTACAGTCACTGAGCAGAGGAGTCATGTGCGACTGTCACATGTCCTCCCCTTTAGATTGTGCCCCCCCACCCAGTATGGGGAGGCATGAGTCATCTACTCTGACTTTGCAAATTTAATACTATTCTTTGAGTTCTATTCTCAGTTTGTATGGGTGTAATTTCCCAGGTTTTTTTGTTTGTTTGTTTTTAAAAACAGTAATTTCATCACATGGTATTATCATTGATATCCACATGGGACATCACCAGCATTGGGACTTTCAGATCCCACACACAGCTCCCCACCAAATGAGCCAGCAGAGTAACTGGTAGAAGTAGTACACTGACATCCTCCATATGCACCAGAAGTAGAGGGTGAGATCCTTTGCCATTGTGGTTCACAGATACTTGCTGACAGCAGAGAAATAACGAGAATCAGGAATTCTGGATTTTATTCTGGGCTTCAAGAGTGTGTGTGCTTCTGCCCACTCCCCCCAAGCTTAAAGCCTTTTTGCCTCTTCCCCTTTCATCCTGTCCCTGTCCCAGTCCTGTCTCTTCCCATCCTCCTCCCAGTCCCATTCTCCACTCCTCAGGCTTCTCTTCCTAGCCTTAGTGTCCTTGCCCAGCCAGTGCTAGTATCCCCCTACATACTTCCCATCCCAGTTGCAGCCCCTCCTGACTCCCAGTCTTCCCCCACCACTCTTAGTCCCCAGTTCCTTGTCCCAGTCTCTTTGCCCAGGCAGTCCCAATTTTCTCCCTGCATCCTAGTTCCTTGTTATATCTGTTTCCCATTCCCCTCACACCTTGTTCCTTTTGCCACACACACTGGTTTCCAGTCACAGTGTCATTGCTTAAGCTAGTCCCAGTCTTCCCCTCATGCCACATCAGATTTTAGTCCCAGTCTCCCTCTCTGAAGGATCCTAGTCTCATTCTACACCCCCTAATCCCTCCTCAAGGACCAGTTCTTGCCCACTCTGCATTCCAGTCAGACAAGCTTCTCCATCCTGCTGGCCAGGCATCACTGGTGGGACATTGTGAACACAGGAAAGACAGGCTCACATTCTCAGTTCTGAATCCCAATCCTCAGAACCACAGATCAGAAATTGCAGGGAATGTCTATTCAGCCCTGCACAGGGATATGCCCAGTATGGAAGGAATATTTGGAGAATTCAATTGCTACATTCTAGTGAGCAGGTGTGAATTGTAATTTTTCCAAGACTTAAAACTTGGCCAAATTTGGCTCATCCCTGGTACTTGGATTACCCCTCCCCTGCCAATTTTCAAGTCCCTGCCCCAAAACACTAGAGCTTTTCAAATTAAAGCTAGACTTTTTTAAAAAAAAATGGGAAAATAACATTTTTTTCCCCTCTAGGCTCATTCTCACCAACAGTTGGACCATTTTAGCTGGGAGGAAAAAGCTTGAGGCAAAAATGGAAAATTTCAGCCCACGTTCAGCAAAATTATAAGCAATTGAAGACAGGGTCCTATAACAAGAAGTATCAGGCAATATTTCATATTAGATCTCAGCAGTGCTACCAATACTGCCTTTAGTAGAGTGGTTTTTCATGTTGGGATTGGTGTTACAATAATAAAATAAGATGGAGGTTATTAGAGTTGAACAATATTTTGTGGCTAGGTTCCAGTTCAAGTCCCTGATTAGATGTTCCTCTAAAACAGAACAGAAACAAAAGCCTTCCTCGGATAGGCCTGAAGTACTGCTTTGTGTATCAATGAAGATGAAAAGTTTTAACTCGTTTTGATTCTCACTACATTCAGTGAATCTCTGTTGGTATTCAGATAAACAATGACATGCATACAAACAAATGAAACTACATATACACCTCGGCTTGTTTTCTGAGATTTGCTTCAGTAAACTCACTAAGCACCTGGGGAAAACAAAGAACTGTTCCCCTGATAGTCTCTTTCCCCTAGGAACTGCCTCTTATAAGTTCTTTCATTAGTAATAAAGTGCAGCTGCCTTCAGTAAATCAGGCTCCAGAGGGATGCAGGTGTCTTTTCTCTTACCTTCCCTGTGTTAAGAGAACTGCATTGGAGTCTACACTACTCTAAGGTGCCACAAGTACTCCTTTTCTTTTTTGTGAATTCAGACTAACAAGGCTGCTGCTCTGAAACCTTTTACACTAATGTTGCTTCCTTCTGCTCCGGAGACTGGGTCAGGGGGTTACAATGATGTGAGGGGCAGCAAAGCATCTGTACTCCCAATCACAGCAGGGGGTGGGAATTGAAAATTGTTCCTAATTGAGATTACTACTTTGAATTAAAGTAAGGATTGATAAAGAGAGTTTAGCTATTTTGTGATTACAATATATTTTAACAAATTACATATATTACAAATTTGTATGAATGTGAGATGCAGGAAAAGCTCTGGAATGTTCACTTTATATTTTACAGAACTCCAAAAATACTTTGGGTTTAGTTCCACTAGAAGCAAACTTTAAAATTTCTTCATTCAAACAGCATGTGTCCTCCTAATCTCCGATTTGTCATTTTTAGACAACGCTCCCAGCCAGCATCTGCTTCTAGCTTTCCTTCTTCAGCATTCCAGAGTTTATTTTTATCCTGAATTTGCAAACAAATGATATTGCTGTTTCTTCTTTAAACATGCACGCACACACACACAAGAAAAAATGTGCTTCCCCAACCCATAGTCACAGCAGAACTCTATTCAGCACAGCACACCTAACAAGGAGTTAATAAACGAAGGCTGATTTATCCATGCTACTAAATTATATGCAGTCCATTCCACCTTTAAACTAATATTATATTTTCAGATTACCATATGCTAAAATATATTTTATCCCACAAGCCAAGTCCAAAATTCATTTAATATGAATTAACATTAAAATGATAACACAACTTCTTCTTAGAATAAGTAAATTAATAATTAGAATAAAATAGAACATAGAATTGCTGAGCTTTAGTTGTAATGTATTGAGGCTAATTTCTAATTTCCTCAGTATCCATCTGGAACAAAGTGACACAGCTAAAGTCCAAGTAGTAACACGGCCGTTCAGTTCATTAGGGCTTTAGATATTAATGTAAACAGGTTAATCTGGCTAAAACCAGATTAGTTTTGCAACACTAAATTGCATCTGTAGCAATTATATTCCACATACTGCGTTATAACTAATGCGCATGTTGCTGTCCCCACGGAAAGTACAAGCAACTCAAGCTGTGGGATGAAGATCTGTACTGGAAACTGTTTGGTAAGTGAACTGGAACCAATATAAAATGAACAGGAAAAAACCTCTGAAAGAAGTCTCAAGCAGTGATAGTGTTTGTTGTAAAAGAACAACAGCAAATATATACATCAGTGAATTAGTCAGTGAAATCAATCCATTTGCAAGGAGTTTCTTTATTTCCTATATTTTTATTCTGATCCTGCCACTATATATTTTGGATCCCCTATTCTCTTCAGTCCTGTGAACAAACACACTGCTTCTGCCCAGGAAGAAGGCATGGCTTCCTTAAAACTGCTGTCATCGCTGCTCCATTAACCAGACAACATGTGGGTCTACTATGCTACTTCCAAATGTCAAGCATAGTACTACCATAACATTCTTATCTCCACTGACCCAAGAAGGAAGAATCCCAAGATTACTTTACAAGCTGGATCTCCCACTCATATTGCAGCAATCACATGAACTATTTTTGACAAAGAAAGGGAGTAACTGTAGACAATAAATGCATACATAATGCCAGCTAACTTCAGACCTGTATACAGTATTGAGGGCAACTTCTGTCCTTGGGTATGTATATGAGGCTCCTATTCATTTTGTGTTTCTCTAGAAAATAGTCAAAATATAGATATAAGGGAAATTACATTATAATAATAAATTAATAATATACTAAATGGCAAATCTTTTGCTCTCTCTTTGGTACTCATTGTGAGAATATTGATCATGATGATTTCTTTTGATACTTATGTAGATATAATATGTAACTTCACAGAAATGCTCCTCTAATGTACCAGTGAGGTTAACAACCACATACAAAATGCTACCAAATGAGGCATATACTGCATAATCGGAATCTGGCTTGATGCCACTAAGATGTGCATTGTCTCCATGCAACTGAGAGCATCCTCAGACTTCCCCAGTGAATCTCTTCCTTTCGCATATACTACAAAATCTGATTTAATGAAAAGGACTGCTGTGGGCAATGTCACACCTTTCTAATGAATTCTCAGAGGGAATCATTAGCCCAGGAGATAACTGTGTTATCCATAGTGGTGTTCACAAATTGAGTCGGAGCTACTCAAACACCCATGTCAAAAGGAGGCCGAAAACACAGAATTGCAATTGCCCCCATCTGGTAAATGGACTTTCTGAGATAGAAGAAAATAATTGGATTGCAATCATCCAAGAAAACACAACCGAAACTGTATTAACTCTAGAGTATAACACAATAGCACACCAACATCTGTTTTCATGAGATGTATTCATTTAAAGTCCACTCCTTTCCTACTATTTTTGGGGAGTCTGGGTAATGGTTGGAGTGTGCAGATGCATACGTAATGGAGTTTGAAATAACTTCTATAGCATAAAAGCTGATACAAGCGGTCAATGATACTCTTTACTTTGTTCCACACACACAAAAACCTGATAATAAAAGAAAGACCACTGTGAGAATGACTCAAGTGAAATACAGCCTGAAAATAAAATAGCAAAGAAAATAGTCAGCAGAAGAAAACTGAAATGCTCATTTATTAGACCTCTTTAACAAGAGTATCTTTCCTTTAGAAATAAAATGGTTGTAGATTCAGAAGCTACATCTACAGTGCACTATGTGTACCGATCAATATATAAGAAAACAAATCTCTCAGTTATGTTAAAGTTTTCATGTGAACTCCCTTCATAGTAGTAGGGTTTCATTTCAGTTATGTTTTTATTTGTGTGAGATGATGTGATGAGCATTTAAATGTACTATTCACAAGAATAGGGCCCTTTACAGCAGTTTGGATTTAAACACATGCTTCTTTTTTTCAGATGGACCTTTGTACAGCAGGATGGCCACTCTGGTTGCAGAATCATGTGCCCAAACAACATCTTAAGTATGTCACCATTAGACCAAAGCATTTTTTTTTTGCTGGTTATATGGCTAAATGCTCAGAGTATATTGAACTATTAATTGAACATAATTTTGTTCTGCTTGGGAATTTGTTTGAAAACCAACAATTTTTAATGAATCTCTGTGTTATTCAGAATTGTTTGAAAATGATATAATGTGAACATACTGCATTTCAGCCTATAGCCTGCTCACTTCCCCAGCTGCCTGAGCATATGCACTACTGGTTATTCCTGAGGTGTAAGCAGTTACCTTAGTCACAACATATTGCTTCTTTTTTCTGAGTAGGTGAGGGTAACTTTAAAAAGGAAGAGGAATTATGAGACGTTACAGAGTAAAGGAGATAGCACTTTGTGGAGTTAGGGAAAGTTAATCTGGGAGGATTAGGGAATTTTAGGATATTTTAACTCTTTTACTTTCTGGGCCAAAAGAATGACACCACTGCTAGAAAAAATAGGCCATCATAACGTATCTGGGGTCAGATTTAAAATTAATTTTCTATTGTAATATTCAACCAAACCAATGGTCAAAGCTGTGAAGGGTCTTGTCAGAGTCTTGCCTGGATGATTTGTAATTGTCCCTGTACCAGGACTCTGGCCAGAGGTTTGAAAGTCTAGCTACAATGGTTGTGGTCAATATCCTTGCCCACTTTATTTAACTGTATTATTGTTAGGGTTCTGGCTTTGAAATTTGGGAATTCAATCTCTCCCTGTGATACTGTACAATAGCATTCCATATCTACTGCATTTATTTAATTTACTAGTCTCCAGGTTTTTTTCTGTCACCTACCCCACACACCACACTCGCTGTCATAAACAAATTAGTAATTGCAGTAGTAGTACAGACCCCCACTCCTAGTTGGTAAAGCCAACCAGATACTCATAATACCATGATTCTGACCAGGAGTCCAGGCAGCATATCAGTGTCTTTGGATGTATGTTGTTGTTAAGCAGACACCCATCTACAATAACATCCATTTACCATATACTACAGGATTTTTTTTAAATGCACTGGTCTCCAGTATTCTATGATATATCACCATCCATCACAGTCATTGACATTCAACAACTGTAGTCTGTACATGGGAGATTCAGAATTGCTCAATATTGGTATAACTCTCCTCCTGCTGAAATTACATGTGAGTTTTACCTTAGATTTCAATGGGAGAAGAGGTAGACCAATGTTTGAGGACTTTTGAAACTCCTGCCTTGTGTGTACATGCACCATCAAACTGATAAGGGTTCATTAAACAGCTGCAGTAGTCTATGTCAGGATTCTGGGGATCAATCCATTTCCACAGTTCTACTCCTCCATTGTACTAAGAATTGTTCTATTTGTAACTGCTTTACTGGTCATCCACACATACAATGTACAAGAAAATTAGCAGTGGAAGGATATAGGGATCTGCCACAGACACATTTTGAGAGTCTTACAATGGACACTACCTGCGTGACTTCTTTGTCACAATGTGTTTCTTTGTCACTAGCAGCAAACCACAGTGTTATTTTGGAAAGACACAGCAGTCTCTTTTTCTTTCAATTGTTTCAACACATTTCAGCTGCAGACACAAAATTAGTTTTTCATGAACATTTGTACATGTGTAGCTGTAAACCACCCCTCCACACACACCAGTTTCTAATTCCCCAAATGCTCACAAAGTGTTTTGTCTATTTGCTCAGGTCTGTTAATGATTATTGGAATGTAAGCAGTTTTATTTTGTTTTAACCAGAGCTGATAATGTCACATATTTTTTATGCACCATGGACACTTTATATAGTAATAGCCTCCAGGTCTCAATACTTTATCCATGTGACAATGTGAGTCACCTACTCCTTCCCTGCCCCTGCACATAATGGTGCAAAGATAAGAGAAATATATGTGATTTGTTCATTTAGTGATTGTAGTTCAAACGGTAACTAACTAGGAACCATTTTAATTTATGGACTCCATTAATTCAAGAATTTGAACTGGAAAAATATTATGCAGAATGAGTGCAGTAAGAGTTGCTTAGTTTGTCCAATTCCCTTTCACCCCATCCCACCCACCCCAACACACTTAATGCTTATTTTGTTTAATTTTCAGTGTCTGAGGGCTAATTTTCCTCTGCTTTTACTGAGACACTGATGACCGTGAAATAAGAAACAGAGGATCTTTGAGAGGACAGTATCAAATGGCTTCCAGTTCACTAAAACATGAGGTTTGTTTGTTTACATACGATAAAAGAGACATGCCTTTTACAACCTGATATGAAGAATCTCCAGAGATGATTAGTCCAATTTAATATCAGTAAAACTGCATGAATCTTTTTTTTATAAATACAGTAGATAATATAGACATGTTCAAACAGACAGTGAGGAAACTGAACATTTACTGGTAGCCAAAAAGGTAAAGAAAGAAATAAATTTAAAATATATTATGAGAATCTGTCTCCTCCCCTGCTACAGATCCCATAACAATTCAATTTAAAGGGATTTTTCCATCTCAATCTACTCTGTATTACATATTACTTTTATTTTCACTTTGTTTGTTAAATGTTCTCTGGCTTTTAAAAGTTACTTTGAATTATTTCAAAGTCACAGGATGATAAGATCACGAAATTTAGTGGTGAAGATTTTGACTCTGTAGCCATATACAGAGGATATAGCACTACAGAGGTGTTTTGGCTATGGTTCTGATACTTCACTTTTTTCATGTGGCACACAGATAGTACCTTTGCTGGGCACAGTTTAGATGTATATGAAAATTGCTTCAGTCTGAGGTTTCCATTCAGCGTATCTCCTTTACAATACTGTATCTCTTTTGCTCCCAGCCATGATCACTTTCCTGCCTCTTCCACCATAGCACTCTCATTGTCTGATATAAATCCAAAGACCTGTGTGGCCTGGGAATGGAGTGTCATATTATCATAGTGAAGAACGAGGATTAGGAACTACTTTAGAAGGTCACCTGTGCCTCCTGCTCAGATGTTCCCTGATAACGGCAAGGAGGTGAACATCAGGTATGCTATTCATGACACCTCTGCTGGCTAATTCAGATAACCACCAGTGTTGTTTATAAATGTTCCTCACCAGCCCTCTCAATAAAGGCAAGATGTGGTAATGATAGTAATAAAGGAGTGACACAAATGTGGCTACTGTTACAACGATAACTGCTTATATAAACCTCATTCAAAGGCTGAAAAAAAATCTCATACTCGGTTTTTGTTCTGAGATTTCTAATACCAATCTGGTTTAGCTGAATCACACACTAGCTCTGGGTAAAGCCAGGAAATTCCCAAGTTTGCAGAAATAATCTCCATTTCCCTGTCCCCTCCAAAAAAGAAATGTTAACCAAGCTTCTCCTGAACCTCAGCAAGAGCCACATTCTGCCACATTAGATGGATGTGAAGTGGGAGGGTCTGAGAAGCCTTTTCCCATCCGCCCTTGAGCAACCATATGAGAGCTAGGCACAACTGCTGTGTCAGTATTCAGAGGAAGTCAGAAACTGCTCCTGCCCTCCTTCCCTGGGGGTGCATGGTATACTAAATCAGATGGGGAGGAAATAAGGACATGTTTCTGATGGCTACGACTGGGTAGTAAGCTGCTCCCCCCCGAATGCCTCTTGGAGGCATATTGACTCCAAGTCTTCCCTTTGTGGCAATAATGCAGGACTCTGCCTACAAGACACAATCAAACTTCAAATGTTTAGATTTGGCTCAGCACAAGTGCCGGACAAACAATCAAGTTCTGGACAAGATTTTGATACTTATTTTATACAAAATAGTTTGTCCATTCCTATTTCAGATGTATATTGCTATTTGCTGAATAAAACACATTTCCTAGCTTGGAATCCTTGTATACCCTTCAATCCAGTGCTTGTCAGACATGAAATCTTCACCACAAATCTAGTAGGACTTCCTTTCTCCAAAGTCTGCTGTGCATGATAACTTTTCACAAATGACAACCATTACCATAGATAATGACAACATATTATGTTCCAGTAATGCAGAAAATAAATGGTTTCACAACTATACATGACAACAAATAGACAAGGGACACAAAGAAACAATATGATGTTTCTAAAAAGGGGTATCTATTGCATGCTCAGATCCACAACTGCACAAAGCAAATGTCTAACTGTGCTCCTGTGTCAAACATTTTACACATAAAAATATCTGCTTCTCTATGCAAATGTGGGTTTTGAGTGCACAATGTGAACAAAAGCACTGGCTATTGGCAGAAATTAGGTATCCATATCTGAAACCATGCACTAAAATGTATACTTCTAACTTCTGATATGCTGGTACTTTTGATCTGTCACACTGTTCAACAAATCTTTTGCCCACAGTAAAGAACTGAGAATGTGCTAACATGAGCCAGAAAGGTAGATCTTCCACATTCAGCAACCATACTAAAATACTTGAGGGGGGGATTTGTTTTTTTTCAGGGACATATTGGTTCTAAGTTTCTCACTGAAGCAGGATTTTAAATTCTTCACTGCCCTAATGTGGAGTCCATGGAAAGTCTCAACCAGAAGCTGGAATTTGAACTTCCCCTGGTCTGACTGCAGGTTGACTGTACGCTGGTCATGTGGTAATTTCATTACGGAACTTGACACATACACAAAAAAACAGGTCGAGTCAGCCTTCCTTTCTACTTAGTTATCCTCTTGATTAGATTTAAAAGCAATGTGGTATTCTGGGAGTCTCAGAGAGATCCTGCCTGCCTACCCAGTGGCCTGAATTCCATACACCTAGCATATTGTCATCTGGACAACAGCACATTTTACTAGTAATATTTTCCATAAATTTTTGGTGCGTGCCTTTCTCCTTATGATGATGCTGTCCAAAGATCATCAAAACCAAAATCCAAATGGGACACTCTTTCATCCCCCTTTGCAAATACCAACGGAAGTCCATTAAATTCCTAATATACAGCATTGTTGTTTGCTGTCATCAACTCATTTTCAGTTCTATCTTGACCCTTCTTCAGAAACAGAGTTCCCTAATACATGAAACAACAAAAATTAATTACCGACACTTAGAGAACTGGGTCTTCCTCTAGATTCATAGATACTAAGGTCAGAAGGGACCATTCTGATCATCTAGTCTGACCTCCTGCACAGCGCAGGCCATAGAATCTCACCCACCCACTCCTATGAAAAACCTCACCCATGTCTGAGCTATTGAAGTCCTTAAATCATGATTTAAAGACTTCAAGGAGCAGAGAAGCCTCCCTCAAGTCAACCATGCCCCATGCTACAGAGGAAGGCAAAAAACCTCCAGGGCCTCTCCAATCTGCCCTGGAGGAAAATTCCTTTCCGACCCCAAATATGGCGATCAGCTAAACCCTGAGCATACGGGCAAGATTCACCAGCCAGATACTACAGAAAATTCTTTCCTGGGTAACTCAGATCCCATCCATCTAATATCCCATCTCAGGGGATTTGGCCTATTTACCCTGAATATTTAAAGATCAATTACTTACCAAAATCCCATTATCCCATCATACCATCTCCTCCATAAACTTATCAAGTAGAATCTTAAAACCAGATAGATCTTTTGCCCTCACTGCTTCCCTTGGAAGGCTATTCCAAAACTTCACTCCTCTGATGGTTAAAAACCTTCACTTGGTGTGCTTTGCGGTGTCTGCTCAAACATCAGTAGCAAAGTCATCTATGATCAACATTTCAGTGGTTTTACTTCCCAGAGATCCCCTAATGAACGTTCCAGCAGTGTAGGGTTTTATTGCCTCACACTGTATTCTGCCAAAGAATAATTAAGCACCATAAGTGTTACAAAGTAATGTGGGCTTGGCAAAATGACAGGTACATCAATATCAAATACCTCATTTTTGAAGATTCTGTATATGATGAAAATGAGAATTTTAATACAGTTTGTTTCCAGAGATTATTGCAGAGATTATTAAATACCGGTGTGTACTTAATCTGGACACCTCTCCTATTCATTTAATTAAGATTTTCACAATAGACCTTTAAAAAATTAGAGGAATCTTGCAGGAAGTATGTTAATACTGTGCTGATGTGGCAGGGAACAAAGCGTCAGATTTTGATCTCACACCACTGTTATTTTTACCAATATGAGAAACAGCAGAATCAGGCTCTAGAAGTATAAAACCTATGGATGAAGCAGACATGTATGTTTTGTTTCTGGGGAAAAGCTTAGGCTCTTTAACTGTAGCCATATAACTTAAAATATCTACTGCATACAGGTTTCATTCTCTCAGGTAAATATGGTATCCTACCTAGATTAACATAACCAGTGATTTAAAAGGTTACAGTAACATTCACTAATATTCTGAGAACATAGTAGAAAAATAGTTCATAGAGCTGATTGATACAATATGGACTACCAATCAAACAGCCAAGAATATAATGAAATCATCGTTTTTTAAGGGATGTTTTTTTTTCCACTTTGCATTCCTAGGTTCTTCATTTTCCTTTTGGAATTTTAAAACACTTGCTTATAAACAAATTTTGCTACGGCTACAGGCAGCACTACTGGCTTTCAGGATTATAACTCCATCCTGAGTGACCCTTTGTCTAAAAGTATATTGTAAAGCACTCTACTAACCCATCCAGTAGTTTGGGTGGAAAGGACTCTATGCTCTTAATCTTCTTGCAAGGTGCCAAGTACTCTGGCTCTGACCAGTAAAGCACTCAAGCAGCCATTTACCTTTAAGAACAGAAGTAGTTCCACTTAACTGGACCTATTCACCTTCTTAATGTGAAAAACATGCTTAAGTGTTTTGCTGCACTGGGGCCAAAGTACATTGCAGGATCAAGCCCTGTACAGAAAATATATTAATGTGTATGAATAAGGATTGTCCACTAGAGAGGCTTCTTAACAGAGTTGCCAATTCTCACAATAGCTGGTGTTTTTTTTAAACCCCTAACTGCAGAAGACATGTGACTATATGAAGACCACATTTATTATTATTGTTAATAATAAATAATAATAATAATAAATTAATATTAAATATCATTATATTTATATATTTCAGCAAATGTTATGCTTTTTTTAAGACATAACTCTAGTTTTTAACATTTGCGGTGACCAACTGGTGTTTCCAGCATGAAAATCTGTTTTTCTTCAAATGATTAATTTGTAACTACTCAACTGGGTGCCTTCAATACTAAAGTATAATCTGAAAATGAGAATGGCTTTTTTTCTGATGCCTGTACTGTATAGCTGCTATCAAATGTGGAGGAAGAGATACTGGGAAGCTAACCAGAAGCTCTGTATGACAGGAAAAGAAAGCAAGCACCAAATGTAGGAGATAATTCATCTTGTCTGAAAAATGTATAAACAGATTGTTGAATGATAAACTACATATTAATACTCTAAACTGTATCAATGCAACAAGTTTGCATTTGTTGTTGTTTTATATTGTCGTTGTATTTAACACTGTATACCCTTTCCACCCCTCCAACTCTTTCATCATCTTTAGTTTTGGCAATAAAAGGACTATAAAATACAAAACATTCAGAGGGGAAAAAAAGGAATATAGCAACTGCCACACTGTATCAGAGGAGAATGGAAGAAATGTTGTACTTAAAAAGACCACGTGTAACCATTTTTATATGATATTCTAGGAACATTTTTGTGGATACCTGACATGTCCCAGTTTTTCATTTCATGAATCAAAATCTATCTACCTTTGTCCAAGTCAAAAAACATTGTTTCCAGTGAAGAAAAAATGTGAATGAGTTTAGATATTATCAGAGCTATTATTTTGCTAAAAGGAATGTTAAAAACTTAAGTCCAGTGGAGAAATAGCCACAAGTCACTTGTTGAGTCAGACACCAGCAATGGTGGCACCAACACAAAAAGTGTTCTTTTATCTTGTGCATGACTATTTTACAATCCTCAAAAATGTCCCCCTAAAATGTGCCAGGCTTTATCTTATCTTTCCTGGTCACTTATGAAATAATCTGTCCAAATGGGAAATTTCTTCCTAAGCACTGTCAGTTGAAGATTGGCTTATGCCTTGAAACATAAGCATTTAATTTTCTTTTTTTCATTTTAAATCCTATATATTTTAATCTGGATGTTCTTAATCACTTTATAAATTTGTGATACTTTTTAGAGTCCTACTAAGCACCTGGCCATGATAATACCTTGTGGCAATGGATTCCACATTTAATTATGCACTGTGTAAGAAAAGCATTTCCCTTGAGAAGTTTAAAATTTACTACCTTTCAGTATCATTGACTGTCCCCTGGATCTTGTATTATTTAATCTAGGCCTGATTCAAAGTCCACTAAAGTCAGTTTAAAGAATCCCATTGACTTTTGGGGCTTTAGTTCAGACCCATTATGCCAGCAGATACTGAATAAGGCATAAAGACAGAATATTCTTGAAGTAATTATTTTTTATTGTAACTGTTTAGTAAAAAAAAAGAAGCAAAAATTTTGTATAAAGGTAAGATTATTAATATGTATACATACAGTATAATAAAGCATAAATATAAAAACATAACTAGATAACATCATAGAAAGGGGACAACTTTAATTTCAGAGGTCAGCAGACTGCCAGTCCCAAAGAAACACTAAAATAAATAAGGGATATTGTCATATAATGCCTTCAGTTAGCTGACCATGAAAGAAGCACAGCTTATTATTATAGGTTTTATTATTTTCTATTATTTTTGCAAGGGAACATTAGCTTTTCTGTCAGTGAAGCGTTGGATATTTCTGAGAGCCATTTGTGAAAAGATGGGCATGCAGTTTTCTATTTCTCAGAATAGCCCAGTTTAGTTATTGTTAAGGCAATAGAAAGTAGTTTGGATGCAGGTATAAAAAGGGAAGATTTGTGTACCCTTAAGACCAAGGATCGACAGATGTGCAGGTAGGATGAAAAAGGGAATATCCAGCCCTTTTACCTCCAGGAACATTGGGCTGGAAGGGACCTCCTGGGTCACTGAGTCCAGTCCGCAGCAATCAGAGACAACCCCATCATATGCTTCCATTCATAAACTTATCAAGCTCTAGGGTTGCCAGGTTTCCATTTTTTGACCAGAAAGTCTGGTCGAAAGGGGACCTATGCAGTGTCCAGTCAGTTTTGCTGACTTGACACCAAAAGTCCAGTTACCGTAGTAACCATAATTGCCCTCCATTTCCTGGAGGATGGAAGAGCAGCTGCTGCTGAAGGAGCAGGGATCCTCACAGTGCATGGCATTTGAGGAGTGGGGCCAACAGGTGGGCTCGTTGCATGGATAACCTGTCCCACTTTCTCAACCACCCATGGCCCTGGCTCTCTCCAGTACCTCACTCCGCACCTGTGTCCCAATTGGGAAGGCACGCAGGCTCGCTCTGCATCAGCTCCTCCCAACCTGGCTCTGCATGTATACCCCAGAGGAAGAGGGAGAGAGTGACGGGGGAAGAGAGGAGCAAGCATAGAGTCTCTAGGGGTGGAGCTCTGGGGAATGTGGTCCCACACCAGGTCCAGGACTGCTTAAAAAGCAGGGATAATTTGTGGGAGCCCAGAAGGGGCTGAGAGACAGATTGGTCAGGATAGTGACATAGGCCCTGCTGAACTGATTGAAAAGTGAGCCCCAGGATAGGGCTGAAGATGAAAGGACCTTACAGAGGGCATTGAAATAGGCCCCCAGTTAGACTTATACCCTGGAAGGGGTTTGCTTTGCTTTTATGAGACAGACTGTATGACTCAGCCCTCCGGCTGAATCACCGAAGATCCACCACAAGAATGGGTGTGCAGGCACAACCACTTGGCCAGAGGTTGCTCGCGAGAGGTGAGTGTGATCCTGTTACAGATGGACTCTGCATTCCCCTAATCATCCTAATAGCCTTTTCTGCACCTGTTTGAGTTTGAATGCCTCTTTCCTGAACGGTTTCAGAGTAGCAGCCATGTTAGTCTGTATTCGCAAAAAGAAAAGGAGTACTTGTGGCATCTTAGAGACTAACAAATTTATTTGAGCATAAGCTTTCGTGAGCTACATTGCATGCATCCGATGAAGGGAGCTGTAGCTCACGAAGCTTATGCTCAAATAAATTTGTTAGTCTCTAACCTGCCACAAGTACTCCTTTTCTTTTCTGAACATGAGTGACCAGAATTGTACACACTATTTCAAATAAGACCTTGTACAATAGTATTAATATTTCCTTATCTCTGATGGAAATTCCTTATGTGCTATATATAGGTAGGCTGGCTAGTTATTAGGGGTTGGTAGGGCTAATTCTCCAGCTGTGAGCCACACTGGAGACCAGGGGTGGGCAAACTTTTTGGCCCGAGGGCCACATCTGGGTGGGGAAATTGTATGCAGGGCCATGAATGTAGGGCTGGGCAGGGGGTTGGGGTGCGGGAGGGAGTGCGGGGTGTGGGAGGGGGTGCGGTGTGCAGGAAGGGGCTAAGGGCAAGGCATTGGGGCAGATGAGAGATGTGGGGTATATGTGGGGGCTCAGGGAAGGGGTTTAGGATGCAGGAGGAGATGCACAGTGTGGGAGGGGGCTCAGGGTAGTGGTGCAGGGAGGATTGCAGAGTGTGGCAGGGGCTCAGGGCAGGGGGTTGGGCGCAGGAGGTGTGCAGGGTGCAACAGGAGGCTCAGGATAGGAGGTTTGGGTGCAGGAGGGGTGCAGGGTGCGGCAGGGGGTTGGGGTGCAGACAGGAGGCTCAGGGCAGGAAGTTGGGGTGCGGGGTGCAGGAGGGGTGCAGGGTGCAAGCTCCAGCCCAGAGCTGCTTACCTGGAGCGGCTCCAGGGAAGCAGCAGTGCACACTGGTGTCAGGGCAGGCAAGCTCCCTGCCTGCCCTGGCCCCAGCCCCGCGCCGCTCCAGAAAGTGGCTGGCACCACGTCCCTGCGGCCCCTGTGGGGCGGGGGGACAGAGGGCTCCACGAACTGCTCTTGCCTGTGGGTACCTCCCCCGAAGCTCCCATTGGCCGCAGTTCCCTGTTCCGGTCCAATAGGAGCTTTGTGGGAGGTACCCTCCGGCAAGAGCTGCGCACGGAGCTCTCTGCCCCCCTTCCCCCAGGGGCTGCAGGGACCTAGTGCCAGCCACTTCTGGGAGCGGCACGGTGCCCGCAGCTCCACAGGGGTGGCAATCCTATGGGCCGGATCCAAAGCTGGATCTAGCCCGTGGGCTGTAGTTTGACCACCCCTGCTGTAGACTCTTGTAGATCTGTTGCCACTGGGAGCTTCCTGGTGCATCCAGAGGTGCTCCAGGGCTAATAGGAGTTCCTGCAATACTATACACAGCCTGCAGGCAACTGAGGCACAGGGCACACAGATCTCTGTGGGGCTAATTCAGATTAGTCCCATAGATGTAGGTGTTCTGGCTCCTTGCATATACTCCATGCAGCCACATTCTCTCCCTGCTGCCTTGGGATCTGCTTATCCAGGCATAGGGGGCGGGGGACGACTTGATGGAATGAAAATAAGGGGTGTGTAAAGGGGTTTCTGGGATGAAGCATTTGGTGACACAGAAGGTGAGTACCAGATCTGGTGGATCAGGTGGTAGATGTTTTCTGAGCTGTTGCATTCAGGATAGAGTTCGCCTAAGGTTTGTCAGAGAGGAGCTGTTCTTTTGAAAAACCACAGGAGTTCATCGAACTGGAGTGCTTCTTGAATGAGACATACTCGCCAGTTGAAGACCACTTCTTCCCCTATGCTTCTCCCTTAAAACTCTGTTCTCCTTCCAGCACCCTCTCATCCCTGGACACCTTTGTCATGCTCGCCTATAACCCTATATCCTCCAGAGAGCTCCATGCCGCCTCACACAATCTTTCTCCTATTCCCACTCTCTTCTCCACTGAGCACTGCTCCCCACATGCTCCCTCGCAACTATACACCTCATTACACTGCTCACCATCATCCATATCCTCATCAACCTCTCCTCCACCCTGCCACCACATTCGGTTTCTGGTACATATGAACATTCGTACATATCAACATTTAAAAGCTATAATAAATGTGGTGGAGAAGTTATAGAGCTTTGTTAGGGGAAGGGAGATTCAGCAGGGTGCAGGGCTTTTTGTGGACATATTAGAGGAATACAGCTGTGTGCGCTCAGTATGAAAATCAGGGCTGTAGTGGGAAATAAAGGGCATCTGGGGTCCCTGGGAAGCACAGCAAGGATAAATACTTACCAGGGTGGATAGGACCCTACCAAATTCACGGTCCATTTTGGTCAATTTCCTGGTCATAGGATTTTTAAAATTGTAAATTTCATGATTTCAGCTATTTAAATCTGAACTTCATCATGTTGTAATTGTAGGGGTCCTGACCCAAAAAGGAGTTGTGTGGTGGTCGCAAGGGTGTTGTAGGCAGGATTGCAGCTCTGCTACCCTTACTTCTGTGTTGCTGCTGGTGGTGGTGATACCTTCAGAGCTGGGAGGTTGGAGAGCAGGGAGCCCATCTCTGCCAGCAGAAGCACAGAAGTAAGAATGGCATGGTATGGTATTGCCTGTCTTACTTCTCCCCTGCTTACTGCAGAGCTGGGCCCTCAGTCAGCAGCCGTCACCCTCTGGCCACCCAGCTCTGAAGGCACCAGTGCAGAAGTAAGGGTCGCATGGTATGATATTGCAACCCTTATTTCTGTGCTGCTGCTGGTAGGGTGCTGTCTTCAGAGGTGGGGACCTGGCCAACAGCTGCCACTCTCTGGCCACACAGCTCTGAAAGCAGCGCAGAAGTAAGGTGGCAATACCATGACCCCCCATAAATAACCTTGCATGTGTCATTTTGAGTCAGGACCCCCAGTTTGAGAAATGCTGGTCTCTCCCATTGAAATCTCTATAGTATATGGTAAACACACACAAAAGACCAGATTTCACAGGGGGAGACTAGATTTCAAGGTCCATGGTGCGTTTTTTCATGGCCATGAATTTAGTAGGGCCCTACTGATAGTGATCCATGTGGCTATCCACCCGGATATGTATATTAAATACCCTGGGAAGTTTCCCAAACAAAAAAACCCTTCATTGATTTAGAATTAAGGTCACTAGGGTGAAAATTTCCCTAAAGCAATCACTAAAAATGAAGGCAATCCCCAGTGAAACCAGCACTCAACACATACCAAACCCATCTCACATCTCTTAACCAGACACAATCACAAAGTCCACAAGTATGCATGAAACTCAGGTTCAGTCCTAACACAGAACCACTCATAATGGCCACAGCTAATTCCTTGCAATTGCACTCATATGCAACCTTGAACAAGTGGATAAAATTAGGTTTAAACATCAGAATATTTTAAAACACTGAATTTGTAGTTTGCTTTTTTTTTAAACACACAAAACAATGGCAATTTTCAGAATTGTAAGCCTATCACTACTCATAAGAGGAGGGCTTCATGCATCTAAATAAAAGCCGTGGCTACATCTTTGATAAAAGCATTGGCAAAACACACAGAAAAAACATGTGTGCCCACTTCAGTCTGAATGTTGTTTGCTGTTGCTTCTGTTTTTTCTGGAAATACTGGTTTCAATGTAATTTGGTTATTTAAGAGTTGAAAGTCATAATGTCCAATTAAATTCTCAAAATCTTCAAGGACAAATGCAGCCTCTGAGAATTTACTTTCTGATAAAAATCTAGCAAATATTTATTGATAGTTTCATAATCAATTGTGGTTAGCTGTGCTTAAATGGGTCAGAGTAATATTGGCTCTCTATTCATAGTCTATTTATGAGACTGCTAATAATAATGCTGCTGTCTCATCCTTGCCTATAGCTGTTCATGTGACAGGAAGTCTATACAAGTGCTTCAGATTTTGCATATATCCCACATTATTTTTGATGAGTTTGCAACATTTTATATCATTTACATTCCTGGTTTTTTTAAGCCTGATTCAGTTTCAGTAGAAAACTCCCTCTCTCTCTTTTATGCCAAAGGAAACTCTGAGATATAGAAATAGAAGAACTTGGGATGACAGAGGAGAGGTGACATCAGGCAAAGGTGAAGAGGATGTTGTCTAGCGGGAACACTTTCAACTGTATGGCAAATTATAATTGTTAATTAAATCATAATCCCTTATGAAAACCTGGTGTCATATCCCCCTAACTCCAGAAGAGGGCTCCCTTCAATTGTTCTTCTTCAGAGAGAAGAAGAGACTCAGTCCTCCAGGTGAAGGGAGCAATTATTTTCTAGAAAGGGAGGCAGGACTAAGAGAGGTCTCCTGCTGGAGTCATTGTTTAAAAGAACACTCCTGTTAGGAGGTGAGGTCACTGGAAATGGCACAGTGCTGAGGCAAATCACTTGTAGACCTCCACAAACTACATTCAAAGCCTCACAATTGTGGACAGTACCTGGGTCGCCTCCTGCTATGGGGTCAATGCCATAGCACTTGTGAATGTTATAGTAGTGTTGGGAGCAGGCTGATTTTCAGTGTATGTTTGCCAGAAGCTGGGAATGAGTGACAGGGGATGGATCACTTGATGATTACCTGTTCTGTTCGTTCCCTCTGGGGTACCTGGCACTGGCTGCTGTCGGAAGACAGGATACTGGGCTAGATGGTCTAACCCAGTAGGGCCATTTTATGTTCTTATTTTTGGAGTCCTATAAACTACAGTGGAGCATTCTGTAAGGGCCCCCCACACAAGACCATCATTTCTGCAATGGTTCCACCATCTCAGGGAGCTCTAGCTCTACCAAATATTTAACAGACTCTTGAACTTTCAGTATACACTGTACTATCCCTATAGACTGGCATGAACTCTTCTGATGCCAGTAACTATTCGCTTATTAATCATGCTACCTAGATGAACAAACATTTCTTCTTAATTAGGTCTGAATATAAGTTTATTTTAGCTCATGATGCTTGTCCTTTTATCACACTATCTCCGTCCAACTTTCTCTTCTTTATCGCATCACTTTTGTTATTCAACATGTGTCTAGAGCTCCTTAGGTGTGCACACGGCCGGATAGAGAAACAAAGACTTAGTCCCTGTCTCACACAGCTAATAATTAGGGGAGAAGAAAGTCATCTAATGGGAACCCTTTAATTTGTCTCTTGCAGTGTTTTATCTGTTTTCTTTACATATTTCTGCAAATAAAATGATGACATTGCAATTATAATCATCCCAGTGCTACCCTGCACTGACGTAGGATATAGACTGGAAATAACATATGTTCCAAAGTAAAATAATCCAAAGTATATGCATGCCACTCATCTGGCTCTATCCACCATGTTCTCTGGGATTATACTTTACTGTATTCCTGAAAGTCATTACAGCTTCCCTGCTTCAGAGGGACTCTGACACCATTTAATTCCCCACAAGTTTGAGAAGAAAAACAACATTAATATTTGTTATGCCTTTTAAAAAATGAGCCAATTGTGAATTTTAATTTAAATATAGTGATTTTACTGGGATCAGAATAACAGCAAGAAAATAATATAAAAAACAATGAGCTGAATTAACACAATGAGTGGGTATCCATTTACAAGTTATATCTGACCCCACTTCTTTCTTCTCTTCAGTCTTTAACCAAATCCAGCTGCAACTCCTTCCATTTAACAAATCTCTTTTGAGTGCTACACCACATACAGTGGTCAAGGATCCTCAAAGACACAGTAATCACATAGTCATCACAGTATTCTGTATGCTTGGTGGGGGAGTTTTGGGGAGAAAAAGGGGAAGAGATTGGTTGAAATATATACAAAAACAAATCAGTTAATTTAGAGGTTGTGAAAAAAGCAGGATTGATAGTCCTCTTGTTCCCTATCTTCTGGACAAGGAAGTCATCAACTGACATTATTATCCATTCAAGTAATCAGTTTGTTCACAGAACAGGTACAGCACAGAGTAGAACATGGCAAATTCTCTCACACATTCCATGAATATATCAGAACCATGAACTGGAGGACCACATGAAGTTAGTTCAAGCTCTACTGAGGATACCAAAAAAGTCCTGCCTACTCAATAATTAGTGAAGCTGCTTCTGGATAGTCCACCATGTTTCAATCAGGAGAATAAAATGAATGACAACAGATTTTTTGCTTGCACACATAAGCCTAAAATCTTGAAGTATTATACACAGTGAGATATGTGTTCCCATTTTTACTGCAGAGTTATCATTTTTGCATATGATGCAATTACTGTTTCTTTATTAACTGATATAGACGTAGGGAGTCACTACTTTTTGTTTTTAAGATGGAGTTTGTGAAAGTTCATTATACCATATATTGCTTGTAAAATTTGAACATTTGGAGAAAGCAGTGTTTCATATCCATGGGATATACTTCATGCATTTCTTGCTTTCGCCATATAACCCTGACATCACTAAGTATGGCATTTCACTGCATTCTTGTGACAGAGTCCCACTGGCAAACATTCACTGTTCTATAACAGTAGCCCCAAACAGGCCTGACAAACTCACTACATCTAGCACACCACTTTCATAGTATTTATCCATAAAGAATATCACAGAAGGTCGCTAATAAAGAATTATGTCATATAGATCCTCATAAGCATTGTGACGTATGTACAAATGATATGTAAGGAGCTATGTGTATGTACTGAAAATACATTTTAAAGTCTTTCATCAACCAAACAGAAAAAAAGAAAAGAAAAAAAAAGATTTCTTCCAGACAGGAATGAGGATGTATAGTCACTTGTCTATCTGTTCACATGTAAATTAAGCATATAAGCCAACACACTGGGAGACCAATTTACATATGAAGTCAACCAGAGGATGACTCAACCTTGCCGAGGGACTCAGCAAAGTTATTACATCATTCAAGTGTAAGATATTTTGAATCAATAGTATATTTTCTTTTTCTTTTTGGTAAAGACTAGCTTTTATTAATGCACTTTCTATTCCCTGTAACCTTTTTTGTGTTGGTGGATTAATGCTAAATAAAACTTGTTGCATAAAAAATATGCCCAACAGACATGACTGGACTCTCCAAGCACATGGGACTGAGGGTATAAAACAGAACACAGTAGGCCCATGCTTTGCCTTTCTGCTGTCCCTGTGCTGCAAGTAACAAAGACTCTCAGAAGAAGACTTAAGACTCCAACAGAGGAGACTGGCCCAGGTTTCAAGGGTGAAATCTGTATATTATGAACTGCAATATCCAGTGGGGTGAGAAAAACTGCTTAATCTAGATGTTGGCCAGTCTAATAGGGAACTCTAATAGAGAGTTCAGAGTCCATGGTTATTTTATTGTATTTTATTTTGGTAACTAACACTGATTTTTTGTCTATAACTTATAATCACTTAAATTCTATCGTTTGTAGTCAATAAATTTGTTCACTGGTTTATTTTTACCAGTGAGTTTGCAAACGTCAGCAGATTATCAAACACTTCAGGCAAAGGCTGGTGTATATTCACTTTCTATTGATGAAGTGTGATGGGCATTGCTGAATCCCCAGGCAAGGTTGAGCAATTCCCCTGGTTTGGCCTTATGCAGGTGAGTCATTGCATGTAGCTCCCTTGTTGGACAATAGCAAGCGATGGGTTGTTTGACACCCCACCTGGGAATTGGTAACTTTGCTGTTGCCTCTGGGGAAATAATAGCTGCATGTTTTACCAATTTACAGCATGTTTTATGGACAACCATACAACACAATTCTCATAACTTCATATGCATTAATGATACACATATATGGATTAGAAAAATGACTGTCAGCAGATCATACCTTTCCCGATACCACAGCCTGCTTTATATGCACAATCACAATTATATACCAATGAGGAATATGTGGGTTACAAGCCCCCAAGGTATGGTATGTCACACTAAGTTTCCATTTTCTGATTTTGTTTTATGTATAACCATTTTGTTTCTAATTATCCATACTTACTATCTCTTCAGTCCTAATCTGTGATGATAAATTTATGACTGTTTTCACTATAAATGTATCTCAGTGCTGTGATTTTATAATGGACTTGATCTTGAGCTGAATCAAAGAAGCTAGTTTGTATGTTATCCCTCTGGAGATAGCAAACCTAGTAATTTCTGAACTCCAGTGGTTAAAGGCTGGACACTGCAGGGAGCACTCCGAGATTGGCATTTGTCTATCACTAGCCTGCACAGAGGGCATGAGGCCTGTGGAGGTCTGGAAGACAGTGTCTGTGTTGCTAGAAGCTGTTGGCTTCCAGGAGCTGAGCTACAGCAGGCATAGACAAGACCACTTAACACGAAAGACAGGTATTCGTGAGGTGCCTTACAACCTTGGGTATTCCTGGGAAGTATCACACTTGCTTTATCTATATATCCCTGGAATCACCACATATGGCATTTGACTGACTTCTGGTGAGTAAAACAAAGATGCATAATTCTGACACTTGTGGTGATTTTGCAAGATCACTAAGTGTTCTTTCCAAAACTCAGCAAGTGTCAATGGTTAATTAAATTTTTCTATTTTTATTATTCCTTTTACATATTTTTAGCCATTTTGTCTCTGAATATTCTCATTCCTTTTAATCCATGATATTGTTTTTCTGTGTCAGGAAGGAGGCAGCAAAGGCTGCTTTGACTAAGGATAGGTGAACTGATACAGACAAAACAATAAAACCAACGTCTACTAACACAGAGACTTCTAAACAAATCATTTCAGAGGTTTAAAAAGGATTTTTTTAAGGGAATCTTTCCTTTTTATGCCCCTCTCCTGCTCCTGATTTATTCTGGAAGTGGAAATGTTGAGATACTAGCAGAAAAGTTTCTCTTAGTGCATCTGGGCCAACTAGGAGGGGGAAGCATCAGATACCTTATGAGAAAGTTTTGTTCAAGCTCACATTTGGTGACCTAAAAGGTCTAGGGAACTGATAAACCAAATCTCGAAAAAATTTGTGGAAAAATTTCTCAACAAGAAATCAGCCATGAGAAGTATTTGAATAAATTTTATTCTCATTACACAAAACCTCAGCAATAACCATTTAGGGTTACACTAACTTCTTTATGTATCTGTTATGTGTAAATTAATTTGAAATTATACCACCTAAGCTTTGGTTATAGTATTTATGGCATTCATCCAAATTAAGTATTTTTCCTTTGCTAAAAGGAGTATGACCTTGTAATAATATATATGTTACAGGGTTATACTCTATTTACAATATATGGGGGCTGTCCACCATGCCTTGAGATGTCACAAAAAGCAATTTGCAATGTGGAAGACAAATCATTTTTTGCTGAGCTAAAGCATAACTAGTGAAGAATTATATGTATTGTTCTCCAGGACCAAAAGTTGGATGGATTCGACTCCTGAAGTATGTCTACACAGTAAAGAAAAAACTGTGGCAGGGCCCATCAACTCAGGCTCATGCGACTCAGGCTGTGGGTCTGTTTCATTGCTGTGTAGACTTTCAGCCCTGAGAGATATGGACAGATTGATATTGGTATGTTTGTTACATATGTTGTCTTACCTGCTGTACTATGAATGAATGTTGTAAGTAAATATATTTTTTATGATTTCTGTATGTTAAACTCTCATAATTTTTTATGTGCTAACCAACATCATTTTATATTGTATCTATTTACAGTAAAAACTGTGTTATCGAGCACTTTTCCTGGAAAGCTCTAGAAACTGGCATCTCTGATATCTCCCAATACAAATCTTCAGTAGGGTTGCCAGGTGTCTGTTGTTCGATTGGAACGCCTAGTCATAAAAGGACCCTGGCAGCTCCAGTCAGCACTGCTGACCAGGCCATTAAAAGTCCGATTGGTGTGGGGCCAGCAAGCTCCCTACCTGGCTCAACGTAGCTCCCCGGAAGCAGCAATATATCCCTGCTGCTCCTGGTGGAGGAACAGCTACGGGGGCTCTGTGTGCTGCCCCCGCCCCACCCCACCCTGAACTCTGGCTCCACAACTCCCATTATCCGGAAACTGCAGCCAATGGGAGCTGGTGGGAGGCACCTGCAGGTAGAGGCAGTGCACAGAGCCGCCTTGCTGCGCCTCCGCCTAGGAGCAGCAGGGACATGTCACCTCTTGTGGGGAGCTGCCTGAGGTGAGCACCTTCCCAAATCTGGCACCCCGAAACCTCTACCTCACCCCTACCCCCTCCCCTGAGGCCCCTTCCAAATCCAAACTCCCTCCCAGAGCCCGCACCTCCTCCTGTGTCCCAGCCCTGAGCCCCCTCCCACACCTAAGCTCCCACCCTCCATTGGTAAGTATAACTCTTAGTTAACCGGAATTTTTGACTAACCAGCACCCTCCATACCCCCAACATGCCAGATAACAAAGCTTTTACTGAATTTAATGCCTTTTACCTATTGAAACTGAAATGTCCTTTGTCCCACACTTGAACTTAGTTGGTGAAGGGAAAAAGAACTCAAGAATGGAATCTGCATAATCTTTTACCCTGCTCTTTCCCATAACCTTACAAATATAGCCCAGATATATTATTGAAGGGGTACCCCAAAACTAATGAAGTGACCCTACAGAAATATGTTATTATAAACAAGACTGGGTAATTGGTAAGGGGATGCTTATAATCCAAGTATGTGCTGTGATTGATATGAGACATTTGTTATTGCACGTGTTTTCTGTGGTTTATGAAATAATGACCAATTGAAATGTTTTTAACTCATTAGAAAGTGCTTATTACAACAGGGGTTTTTAGCTTATCAATCAGGTAAACTAAGATATAAAAGAAATAAGTAATGATGTAAATTAAGATATCAAATTGTGGGATATTAATTGTGGGGAAATATTTTTTTCCCTTCAAAAGGAATTTATTTGTCTCACATCCTCTAAGATGAAGGAGTGTGGAGGATTTAAAATAGGAATGAACACTGACAATTTTCCTCAAGTTACCAAGGAAAGGAGCAGGGTTTCATCTCTTCACCATTCAGAAAGAGTGGCTCTAGAACTCTGTGGGGTGGGAGGATCCCAGAGCTCAGGCTCTAGCTGAAGCCTGGAAGTCTACATAACAATGAAACAGATCCACAACATGAGCTGCGCGAGACTCAGTCAACTAGTCCAGCTAGCCATGGGTTTTTCTTTGCTGTGTAGACATACCCTAAGAGACAACCCCTTCCCCCATTTGGTCCTGAAGAACAGTACATATAAAACAATATATTTTACTTGCAATTTCCCTTTTTCTCACTAAACTAACTAATTTCACTACAAAGAGTCCTAAATCAAGAAACCCCCAACTCAATTGCCAAAGAGACACCACACTTCATTAATCAAGTTGTATTTGTCATACTCTTTGCACAGATTAATAATCTAGTCACCCAGTTTTTCAGTGTATCCTTAGATAGGCATTCCTACTGCAGACAGGAGTGGGTGGATTGTATGAGATCTGTCCCTTTTACACAACATGAAATTGGTTCTTTGAAATTCCAGACAGTTAAATAAACTGGCTTCTTTCACCTGTTTAATTATCCATGTCCTGTTTGTCTCTACACAGCAGAAGCTTATCAAACAAAAGCCAATTACAAATCCCTCTTTTGGTTGTCAACTGAACATTAATAAAAATCTGAAGCATTGCTGCAATGCTCAAGAATCCATTTGAGGTCACTCTGGTAACTACAAAATTCTGCAAAGTTAAAAATGCAATTGTCTGCAGAAGTGTTCCAAAGTTTCTGGAGTTAATCATTTCATTTTTCTTAAATATCTCTAACATTTCTGATTTACAAGGGTTTTGTTTTGTTTTGTTTTGTTTTGTTTTACAAGGTAAAAGGCAAGCAAACACAATGCCCACTAACCTGAGGACATGACTATTTCTGTGCAATGTTTAGACTGTACTACACAGCAAACAAGTGTAAAATACTTTTTTTCATGCTGGTGGGGTGAGAGGCATTTACAGAAATACAAATTGTTTTAAACTGTAAATAAATGAGGAAAAGATGTCTAGTTATCTTTCTTATGTTCAACAATCCCAACACTGGAAATATTTATGGCACTTATGTCTGAAATGAAGCTTTTAAAACCCAATCATTTATTTAGAAATTCAGGATTTGCAATTAGCAGAAGCAGAGTCTTCTTAAAAGAAGGATGGAATGGAAAAAGCTGAGCAAAATCAAAGGGCTTTGAGTGAAGACTGAAGAGGCAACATAGGGCACTCAAACAGGCTCACTTTAATTTTATATTTGAACTCAAAGTGACAGACAGTGAAGAGCAGCCACTTTGGTATGTACTTTCAATAAATGCAATTTGGGATGCTACTATAACCTGTCTTCTGTGTTGTCTATGTACCTTTGCCCCACATAAGAGATTTTTCCATTGGCTGTAATCAATAGGAACAAGTTGTGTTCCCTTTTAAGCACACACTGACACATTCATGCACTCTGTTACAAGATATAGTTGACTATCTACAGTGTGGGAAGGATTTACAGATAAGGATGATAACCAATGTTTTAATTCCCTCAGAGCAGGTCTACAGTAGAAGCACTACATTGGTGCAGCTGCGCCACTGTAGCGCATCTAGTGAAGACGCTCTATGCTGGCAGGACTGCACTCTCCCATCGGCATAATTACTCCACCTCCATGAGAGGCAGAAGCTATGTCAGTGGGAGAGCATCTCCCACAACCATAGCACTGGTGTGGACAGTACTTAGGTCACTGTAACTTGTGACTCTCGGGTGTGGGGGGAGGTGTCTTTTTCACACCTCTGAGCAATGCAAATTAGATCAACTTGAACAGTAGTGTAGACCTGTCTTCAGTAAGTCTTCAGGCTGTACAACAAATGAACAGCTCTATCAATCAAAACATAGGGAACACAACTACTACAAGGTATCAGCCAAATAGTTCTCTAATTCTCTACTAATTGCCATAGAGGGGTCCAGATCCTCAGGTATTATAGATGGGCACAGCTGCAACTGGTGATGTCCAGGTTATGCTCTTATTGTGTTCTGGGGGCTACAGATAAAACAATGGTCAGTAACACACAGTAAATATAAAAAACTAATTAAAATTATTAAAAATCATTTACCTACTGACTGGGGGGTTGCAATTTTCCGATAACTTAACATTGTGCTCTGCAGGCACCAGACAGTGGAGATACCGATTTCTATCTGCACGTGGGAAAGGAAAAGGAGACAAAAGAGGACTCTGCTTCCACTGTTACACAGCATGACTACCCATTAATTTAGGGCTTCAATGAAGTGAGGAACACTTCAGAGAAAGCAACACTGCTGCAATTACAATTAATTCCCTTGTTTTGTGGTCCTGAGCTATGCCTGGAGCTCCTTTTGTCTGAATAATGCTAACAGATCTGCATCTGTCTGCCCTAAACACCATTTGTGTTGTGACGCCAGGAACCTAGGGAGATTGATTGTCATTGTGTATACTCAGTAGTACATATTACAGTAAAGAGTCTGGTTTTGGAAAGACACAATTCAAATGAAAAAAAAAAGGCAGTGTTTTTGAAGCTGAACCTTCATCCCTGCTTATTCCAGATGTACAGAGTAATAAAACCTAGGAATTAAATTATGTTGTTTCATTTACCAGAAACTGATTTTAATAAACTTCATATATTCTTCATCAGGACTGGAAAGACAGCTTTGGGGCTGAAGACAGAAGATGATGTGACCTTCCAGCTATGTACCTCAGCTTCCATTTCTGTAAAATTGAGATAATATTTCCCCAAATCATAGGGGTATTGTGATGCTAAATTCATTAATGACTGCAAAGAGCTTTGAGATCTTTAGATAGAATGTGCTATAGTTCAAAATCATTTTGATGCATTTTAATCCCTATTTTTTCCTATTAGCATAAGCAATTTACGTACCCTTGAAACATAAATTATCTCCTGGTTTAATTTGTTACATTATCTCCTTGCTTAATTTGGTTCAGAGTATGTTGTAAGCAAAGTGATTGAAAAAACCTTTGGTTTAGCTTCTCTTAGTGCCTGTTTATAACATTCTGCTCACACACAAAGCACTCTATTTGGCAGAAGCATGGACTGAGCTGACATAAAAATTAAATCATGTTTTAACCTCAAAGGAGCGTGTCTGGGGGTGAAATGAAGCAATCTTTTAAAGTTGCTCTTGAAATCACAGGTGCTATGGCATGCAAAGGGATTACAGGTCCCAAATACACTCACGAGTTACTAAAAACTGGGACTGCAATCCCTCAGTGAAATTTCAGCAAGTGAACAGAATCCAGCTGAAGCATTTCAACAGACTTATCTTAAAAAAAAAAACTCCACTTCCCCAGAGGCATTGCTGCTAGAGGTGGGGGCTGGGGAGGGAGAAAGCAGATAATATATAGCTGAAGAAAAAGGGAATAACACAAGAAACATGGAATATTTTAAATTAGGATTATCCAAGACAAACCAGGACAATCACTTGGCTTTGAAAAGACTCTAATTTTGCAGGATATATTTCTTAAATAAAACTTACTGTAATTCAGATTCTTTCCAATTTAGTAAATAGTTATTGCCACTGCATCCCCCGTAATGCAGTGTTAGGGCACTGCATTTGATACGGGCAATTATTAAATAATGATGTATTTGGAATTCTCAGAAGAGGCTCTTTGAAAGTATTTTTGATTTTAAAGGTCAGATAATGCTCTCATAGCTCTGAGGAAAAAATGTTAACCAGGAATTAGAAGGGTGTCAAAACAGCTGGAAAACTTCTGAATTCTCCTTGTGTTCTGAAACTGTAGTGTCATGAAATTCACACTTGTGGCTTTTTTGTATTCTGTTGTTTCCCACAAAAGGCTTTTGGATAGAAGTACATAACTTCTATGCCAATTGCTTATGCACAACAAAAATGTTAGTGTTACAGCAGCTTGGAACATTTTTTCAATGAAATCACAAGGGTCACATCTACACTGTGATAAAAGACCTGTGGCATGGCCATTGCTGACCCGGGTCAGCTGACTCAGGCTCTTGGGCTATACTATTGCCGTGTAGATGTTTGGGATTGGACTGGAGCCCAGCTTCCAAGACCATGAAAGGAGGATCGGTACCTGAGTCCAGGCTCCAGCAAGAGCCCAAATGTCCACACTGCAATGTTTAGCCCCACAACCCCAAGTAAGCTGACTGGGGCTCTGAGACCTGTGCATTTTTTAATGATGTGTAGACGTACCCAAAGAATTGTTGATTTAGTGTGAAATTCACCCTTGTGCAAAAAGCCAGTATAAGGCCTATGCAGCATACCCACTTAAATTTCACCATCAGGAATAAGGATTATTACTACGTATAGTTTATATTACTGTAATGTCTAAGGGTCTCACCCAAGACTAGGACCCCAATGTGTCAGGCAATGTACAAACAGATGGTAAAAGTTTCTGCTCCAAAGAGCTAAATATATAGAAAAAAGTTGGGAGAGGAAACAGAGACGCAGAGAGGTGAAGTGACTTGTGCACTGCCACAGAGCAAGGTAGTGACAGAGCCAGAAATACTATACAGGTCTTCTGATTCCCATGAAATTGCAAGCCCAATGACGAGGATTTTTAATGAATCTGTAAACTCGGGGGTTGTATCCTATGATTGGGGAATTGCCAACATAGTACCTATTTTTAAGAAAGGAGAAAAAAGTGATCAAGGAAATTACAGTCCTGTTAGTTTGACTAGTTTGCAAGGTCATGGAACAAATTTTGAAAGAGAAAGTAGTTAAGGAAATAGAGGTAAACAGTAATTGAGATAAAATACAACATGGTTTTTCAAAAGGCAGATCGTGCCAGACCAACCTGATCTCTTTCTTTGAGGAGATAACTGATTATTTTTTTTAGACAAAGGAAAAGCAGTAGATCTAATCTACCTGGGTTTCAATAAAGCATTTGATTCAGTTCCAAAATTGTAGAAGTAGCAATTTCCCTCCAGCCTGACAGTACCAAATTGGAGACATGGGGATTAATATGAGAATTAAAAGGTGGATAAGGAACTGGTTAAAGAAAAGACTACAATGGGTTACCCTAAAGCTAAACTGTCAGGCTGGAGGGATATTACTAGTGAAGTTCCTCAGGGATCGGTCTTGGGACCAGTCTTATTTAACTTTTATAAATTACTTTGGCACAAAATGTGGGAGTGTGTTAATAAAATGTGTGGATGATAAAAATGTGGGTAGTATTGCCAATATGAAGCAGGATCAGAATATCATAAAAGAAGATCTAGTAGATCTTGAAAACTGGAGTAATAGAAATGGGATGAAATTTAATTGTGCAATGTGCAAGGTCATGCACGTAGGGACTGACAGCAAGAAATTTTGCTATAAGACAGGGATTTATCAGTAGGAAGCAACGGAGGAGGAGAAAGACCCGGGTGTCTTGGATGATCACAGGATGAAAATGAGCTGCCAATGTGATGTGGCTGTGAAAAGGGCAATGTTATCCTAGGATGCATCAGTTGAGGTATTTCAAGTAGAAAGAGGGAAGTGTTAGTACCATTATAGAAGGCACTGATGAGACGTCATCTGGAATGCTGTGTGCAGTTCTGGACTCCCATGTTTAAGAAAGATTAATTCAAATTGGAACAGGTGCAGAGAAGGGCTACTAGGATGATCAGAGGAATGCTAAACCTCCCTTAGGAAAGGAGACTTGAAGAGCTTGGCTTGTTTAGCCTAAGCAAAAAAAGGTTGAGGGGAGATATGATTGCTCTCTATAAATATATCAGAGGGATAAATACCAGAGAAAGAGAGGAGTTATTTAAGTTAAACCCCAATATGGACATAAGAACCAATGGATATAAACTGGCCATCAACAAGATTAGGCTTGAAATTAAAGGAAGGAGTGAAGTTGTGCAACAGCCTTCAAAGAGGATTAGTGGGGGCAAAAAAACCTAACTTACTTCAAGATTGTGCTTGATACGTTTATGGAGGGGATGGTGTGATGAGACTGCCTGCAATGGCATGTAGCCGACCTGCAACTGCTAGTAGCAAATTACCCCAGTGGCCAGTGATGGGACACTAGATGGGGAGGACTCTGAGTTACTACAGAGAATTCTTTCCTAGATGTCAGGCTGGTGGGTCTTGCCCACATGCTCATGCTAACTGATTACTATATTTGGGGTCAGGAAAGAATTTTCCCCCAGGTCAGATTAGCAGAGACTCTTGGGGTTTTTTGCCTTCCTCTGAAGCATGGAGCACGGGTCACTTGAAGGTCTAAAAGTGTGTAAATTGTGGATTCTCTGCAACTTGAAGTCTTTACATCATGATTTGAGGACCTCAGTAAGAGCCAGAGGTTATGGTTCTATTACATGAGTGGACGGGCAAGGTTCTGTGGCCTGCACACTAAAAATAGCAATGTGGATATTGTAGCACCAGTTGGGGCTTGGGCTAACCACCTGAATTTGGACCCAGAGTATGACCTCTCCAGTCACTGACAGAGACTCATAAAAAATCTGACCATTTTGATCCAAAAAATGAAATGTCAGTGAGTGCCATTTCATGAAAACATTCCAAAGGTATTGGTTTTGTTCTGCATTCGAACAAAAACAATTTTGAAACCTCTCAAATTGTCAAACAAAACAGAATTGCTATGCCCCCAGGCTAGCTCTAGAACATTGTTAAATAGTCGTAGAATCAGATTTTCATTAAGAATGTGTGTTTACAAATTCAAAATTCATTTTGCACAAATATACTGAAAATGAGCTTTCTTTTTTGTTGAACATGCCAACCAGGAAATTAATTCACTAGAATATTCATGAAAGATGAACACAAGAAAGAACATAAATACTTCTGGGATTTTCTGTGCCATAAGTTTCAACTTTAAAAGTGTGTTTGTCTATGAACCCATATCAACAGTATGAGTGGGGTTGGTGTAGCCTCTTGTTGATCTTTCTTAAACTTTGTCTTTTGCCTTTTCATTACAGGGTGTTTCCGTTTGACTACTGTAGTTTAGGAGCTCTGTGGATAGTGGCTTATACCTCAGTACAAAACTCATACGGCACAGAATAACTCTCTCTGCTTTCTCTGTTCTGACAGAGAATCATGGGTGGGAATCCGTGGGAGTTGGATCCAGACAGGGGTACACAAAGTGGCAGGAAGGCTACAGGGAAATGTGTGGATCAGGAGGTAGATTGAGAGTGATTCAAGTGAATAGGGGGATCAGGGGAATACTCAAGGGGAAGCAGGGAATAGAAATAACATAAGAAAATAAGAATGGCCCTACTGGATCAAACCAAATGTCCATCTAGCCCAGTATCCTGTCTTCTGATAATGGCCAATGCCAGGTGCCCCAGAGGGAATGAACAGAACATGTAATCATCAAGTGATCCATCCCCTGTCACTTATTCCCAGCTTCTGGCAAACAGAGAGGAAGAATGTCATGTGTAGGACACTGGAGGGGAAAGGTAGCAAAATATGGGGACCAAGTGAATTTACTGATAGGTGCGGGACAGGAGACTGTAGAGGAGCATGAATATTGAATATGAGTGGGGCATCTGCCTATCCTGTTTATCTAAAAGAGGGATAGAGGAGGATAGAATGGAACTCCCCACACTCCACGGAACAGGAGAGGGTAAAGAGACTCCTTTCAAATAGTGAGAAGGCAATCTGGAATTTTTTGAGATATATTTAAAGTTGAATATTAAACCTGAGAGTATCTCACAAAAACTGGATGAAAGGCAAAAAAAAAAATCAGTGACCAGGCAAAAAAACAATGTGATTTTTTAAAAATCTTATGAATTTTAAGCCAATCACACAATTTTGGGGGTTCTGATTAAATATTTGAATCCCTATGAGACAATAATGCTGCTCATGTGCTTAAAGGTACACATGTGCATAAGTGTTTTGTTTGATGGAGATCTGTCACAGGATGATCTCTGGGGCAACTGAGGCAAACTAGCAAATAATATTAGTGGATATTGACATATTCTGGTTACCCGTTGTTATGTTTGACCTAGAAATATCTGAACAAGTGTCTAATGCAGGGGTAGCCAAACTGTGGCTTGCAAGCCCCCTCTGCCTCACTATTCTCCACCTACCAGACTGGGGGAGGTGAGGGGAAGCTCTTGCAGTGCAGTGGTGGGGTAGGAGCTTCTGTCCAATGGGGAGGAGGGTCTCAGGTCTTTGGGGCACACCTGCCAGGGCTCGGGGCTTCAGCAGGAGTGGAGCTGAAGCCCTGAGTTCTGGCTCCTGGCAAGTGTGCTCCAGCTCTCAAACTTCTGAAGATTGTTGTATGTGGCTCAGAGGGACAGTGCATTTGGCCCTGATCTAATGTGTGAAAAATAAAAATCAGTGGCATAAAGTTATACAGCTATCTCCTTTAAACAAACTGATATTGTACTTTTTTTTCATAAATCAAGTGTGTGTTTCCAAACAATGCTTTTTCAATATTCTACCATATCTAAAATGCTTTATATGTTGTTAGGAAGTTTTAGGGGTTTATTTATTTATTAAATTAGAGTGCATCATTCCCACATATATGGTGCTTTAAATAATATAGGGTAAAACAGGAAATACCAAAACAATAATATTAAAAAAATGAGAATACACTTGAGATTTCTGTGCTATTTAAGATGAAAAAAAATCTAGTCAGAACAGTTCAAGAACCATTGATACCATTAAGAAAAGGAGTACTTGTGGCACCTTAGAGACTAACAAATTTTATCTTGATAATTAGTCTGCGAATACAGACTAACACGGCTGCTACTCTGAAACCTGTCATTGATACCATTAAGAAAAGGAGTACCGGTGGCACCTTAGAGACTAACAAATTTATTAGAGCATAAGCTTTCGTGAGCTACAGCTCACTTCTTCGGATGCATTTGGTGGAAAAAACAGAGGAGAGATTTATATACACACACACACAGAGAACATGAAACAATGGGTTTATCATACACACTGTAAGGAGAGTGATCACTTAAGATAAGCCATCACCAGCAGCAGGGGGTGGAAAGGAGGAAAACCTTTCATGGTGACAAGCAAGGTAGGCTAATTCCAGCAGTTAACAAGAATATCAGAGGAACAGTGGGGGGTGGGGTGGGAGGGAGAAATACCATGGGGAAATAGTTTTACTTTGTGTAATGACTCATCCATTCCCAGTCTCTATTCAAGCCTAAGTTAATTGTATCCAGTTTGCAAATTAATTCCAATTCAGCAGTCTCTCGTTGGAGTCTGTTTTTGAAGCTTTTTTGTTGAAGTATAGCCACTCTAAGATCTGTGATCGAGTGACCAGAGAGATTGAAGTGTTCTCCAACTGGTTTTTGAATGTTATAATTCTTTACGTCTGATTTATGTCCATTCATTCTTTTACGTAGAGACTGTCCAGTTTGGCCAATGTACATGGCAGAGGGGCATTGCTGGCACATGATGGCATATATCACATTGGTAGATGCGCAGGTGAAGGAGCCTCTGATAGTGTGGCTGATGTGATTAGGCCCTGAAAAAGCACAAGAACAAATCCGCACAGACACACCCCTGGACCCCCGACCTGGGGTATTCTATCTGCTACCCAAGATCCATAAACCTGGAAATCCTGGACGCCCCATCATCTCAGGCATTGGCACCCTGACAGCAGGATTGTCTGGCTATGTAGACTCCCTCCTCAGGCCCTTCGTTACCAGCACTCCCAGCTATCTTCGAGACACCACCGATTTCCTGAGGAAACTACAGTCCATTGGTGATCTTCCTAAAAACACCATCCTAGCCACTATGGATGTAGAAGCCCTCTACACCAACATTCCACACAAAGATGGACTACGAGCCGTCAGGAACAGTATCCCCAATACTGTCACGGCTAACCTGGTGGCTGAACTTTGTGACTTTGTCCTCACCCATAACTATTTCACATTTGGTGACAATGTATACCTTCAAATCAGCGGCACTGCGATGGGTACCCGCATGGCCCCACAGTATGCCAACATTTTTATGGCTGACTTAGAACAACGCTTCCTCAGCTCTCGTCCCCTAATGCCCCTACTCTACTTGCGCTACATTGATGACATCTTCATCATCTGGACCCATGGAAAAGAAGCTCTTGAGGAATTCCACCATGATTTCAACAATTTCCATCCCACCATCAACCTCAGCCTGGACCAGTCCACACAAGAGATCCACTTCCTGGACACTACGGTGCTAATAAGCGATGGTCACATAAACACCACCCTATATCGGAAACCTACTGACCGCTATTCCTACCTACATGCCTCTAGCTTTCATCCAGATCATACCACTCGATCCATTGTCTACAGCCAAGCGCTACGATATAACCGCATTTGCTCCAACCCCTCAGACAGAGACAAACACCTACAAGATCTCTATCATGCATTCCTACAACTACAATACCCACCTGCTGAAGTGAAGAAACAGATTGACAGAGCCAGAAGAGTACCCAGAAGTCACCTACTACAGGACAGGCCCAACAAAGAAAACAACAGAACGCCACTAGCCATCACCTTCAGCCCCCAACTAAAACCTCTCCAACGCATCATCAAGGATCTACAACCTATCCTGAAGGACGAGCCATCACTCTCACAGATCTTGGGAGACAGACCAGTCCTTGCTTACAGACAGCCCCCCAATCTGAAGCAAATACTCACCAGCAACCACACACCACACAACAGAACCACTAACCCAGGAACCTATCCTTGCAACAAAGCCCGTTGCCAACTCTGTCCACATATCTATTCAGGGGATACCATCATAGGGCCTAATCACATCAGCCACACTATCAGAGGCTCCTTCACCTGCGCATCTACCAATGTGATATATGCCATCATGTGCCAGCAATGCCCCTCTGCCATGTACATTGGCCAAACTGGACAGTCTCTACGTAAAAGAATGAATGGACACAAATCAGACGTCAAGAATTATAACATTCAAAAACCAGTTGGAGAACACTTCAATCTCTCTGGTCACTTGATCACAGATCTTAGAGTGGCTATACTTCAACAAAAAAGCTTCAAAAACAGACTCCAACGAGAGACTGCTGAATTGGAATTAATTTGCAAACTGGATACAATTAACTTAGGCTTGAATAGAGACTGGGAATGGATGAGTCATTACACAAAGTAAAACTATTTCCCCATGGTATTTCTCCCTCCCACCCCACCCCCCACTGTTCCTCTGACATTCTTGTTAACTGCTGGAATTAGCCTACCTTGCTTGTCACCATGAAAGGTTTTCCTCCTTTCCACCCCCTGCTGCTGGTGATGGCTTATCTTAAGTGATCACTCTCCTTACAGTGTGTATGATAAACCCATTGTTTCATGTTCTCTGTGTGTGTGTGTATATAAATCTCTCCTCTGTTTTTTCCACCAAATGCATCCGATGAAGTGAGCTGTAGCTCACGAAAGCTTATGCTCTAATAAATTTGTTAGTCTCTAAGGTGCCACCGGTACTCCTTTTCTTTTTGCGAATACAGACTAACACAACCGCTACTCTGAAACCATTGATACCATTGAATCTAATCTGCTAAATGCCAGATTCTGTGTGCCATTAAGGCCACTATGTGGTATTCTTGCATGGTGACCTGGTCTAAAGCTGACTTTTCTAGATTGTGAAGGATTCCCTAAGTCCTCAAGTGGTGAAGTCCACTGTAGCAGCTCCTATGCCACACTACTTCCTAACCCTATGCCCTGGCAATTAATTCTTAGCAACCATAAACAGCTCCATGGGGTTGGCCTGCACAAAAAAGGAACCCTAAGGATGCTCTCATTTTCACCAGGAACACACTGGAAGACAAATGCACCTAGGACCAGGAGAATGCAGAGGTGACTTTAACTCATGCTATTCCTCTGTCCTCTCCTGACTTACACAGCTTGACCACAGCTTAAGCCTGTGGCTGTAACTCTACAGCCACAAATCTAAACTGGATGAAAATACCACTTCCTCTATTCTCTATATAAGGTTAGAAGTTTCCTTCTCTGTGTTCTATTCAGTATTACTGAAAAATGTTCAAACTGCAACTGACAAGCTCGCAGGGGAAAATGACATACATGAAAATTAACTGCTCACTAAGAACCTTCCATAGCTCCCACAGCTGCAATAAAATGCTGGTGAGCAAAAAATCTGAAATAGTCATTTCACATTGTTCTGACTGATAATTTCTGTTATAGTTAGAGATTATCCTTAAAGGTTTATAAAGGTGTCAGTAAATCTGGGATCTCCCTATTGCTACTTTAAGTCAGTGGGGGGGAGGGAGAGAGAGAGAGAGAGAGAGAGATCTTCTTCGTTCCTAAAATCTAAAGGTAACTGTAGATCTGTGCCAAGGGTTACAGCCTACTTAACCACACTTATGCTAGCCTATGCGCCAGTTAATATCTTACAGGATACAGGCCTGTAGGATTCTTGTGTAATAGCTTAATATAACCGAAGCAACTAAGTATCATAAAGGCAAGCCACTGAATAGAATGAGGTGAATATAATGGCCAAGCTTGCCCTCTGGGTTACAGATGAGGAATCCAAGGGTTTAAATAATTTTTTGCTCCTTCTTTTGGTAGATGTCCATGATCTGTGATCAAGCTTGGCCATTATATTCATCCCATTCTATTCACTGGCTTGCCTTTATGATATTTAATTGCTTCTATTATATTCAGCTACAACACAAGAATCCTATAGGTCTGTATCCTGTAAGATATTAGCTGGCGCATAGGTTAGCATAAGTGTAGTTAAATAGGCTGTAACCCTTGGCACAGATCAAGAGTTACCTTTAGATTTTGGGAACTAAGAAGAGCTTGCTCAATGGTAAGAGTTAGAATGTTCCAGTAAGTGCTACCGCAAGGAACATGGAAGTAACTGCCGCAAATCCGCTTAAACAAGGGGTGACGGTATGGTCATGCACTGAAAGGGTAGTTACACATATCAATATGTTAACCTATAGAATAAGTACACCCTCCATTTTATATTGGTAAAAAGGCTAAATATGGGCATGGAGGACTGAGCACAAGCAGATGATACTCAGGCACTATAACAGGACAGTCACCATGTGATCAGGGGCTGTTTTTTTTTTGGGCCTCTTTCATTGCTGTCTGCTTCTCTACCTCTTGACCCTTCAACTCATTGGGGAACTTGGACTATTGGACACTGTGGTATGCCAGAGACAGGGCTGGTCCTTTTCTCTCTTACCACCAGGTCCTCAACTAAGGTATGAGTATGCAATACTAAGAGCTTATGTACAGAATGGTAACAAAGATAACAAGATAGCAATAATATAGGATTGGGGTTATGTGGCTTGGATCTTTTCTAGCTTTATCCATTGTTTTAATAAAGATATCTAAGGCTTTATTTTGCTCTCAGTGCAAGTGTCCTTGTCATCCACCCCGAGACTCCCCACAAGATATTGAGCTCCATAGTGTGAACTCTGTGTAGCTTGATTCTGGGGGAAGAACCTCATCACTGTCAGATCTATTGGCCATTAATCCAACATTATTTACCTCAAAAAGGTTCAGGCAACACATCTACAGCTTTATTCCTTATTTTCCGACAACTTTTTACTGTAATTAAAAACAGTGCAAGTATCCTTTTTAATGGCGTCACCTTTTTAATGGTATTGCCAGGGCTGGCTTAGACTTGCTGGGGCCCAGGGCCAAAGCCCAAGCCCCAGCCTGAGGGTTTCAGCCCTGGGCAGCAGGGGTCAGGTTACAGGCCCCCAGCCTGGGGCTGAGGCCCTTGGCCTTTGGCTTTGGTCCCCCAGCCTGGGGAGATATAGTATGTTAAAAGACAATGGCTGCTTTTAAAAGGTTGTGTGATATATTGCAGTTGTAGTACTACATGTAATGTGTCTGATTTCTTCATGAGTTTTATTTAAATTTAGAATCTCCCCTACATGTGTTAATTCCCCCTAAGATTATTTGATATTTACAAGATCTATTTGTTATGTAGTAATAATATTTCCAACCATCTCTCTAGTGTTCCATACAAAGGTGGTTTCCTTCTTTTTATCCTCCTAATGAGACATTCTTTACTTTCAGAAGGCAGGCAACCAGGGCCTTCCTTAACTTGAAAGTGGCTAGTTTAAGGAATGAGTGGCCCTGTGCACTTAAAAGTCTTGCCTTGATCAATGTTTCCACTTAGCGCAGAAAATGTTTTAGAAGTTATTATGCTTCAGATACTGGCCTGTGTGGATATGGGGTGAAAGGGCAAGAAGTAACAACAAGGAGAAAGTTAGAGAAAGCTGAGTCTTGTCCTGACTTTTCAGTATAAAAAGAATCTCAAGGAAGATGAGTTCACCCTGATAAAATTTATTTGAACATTTAATTGAAATGATAGTCTCACTGCAGCAATCAGACAGTTTACAGTATGAGGCTAACAAACTGAATAAAGCCTTTTGACAAAAACAATATTCTACTGATATAGTAGATTGAATGTTGTCATTCTGACATAAAAGGACAAATTCCTCCCTGTGGAATTCCACATTGACTTTAGTGAAGTTACACCAGGTATCTGACCCAGAAACACTGAAATCTACTGTGTTCCAGCTTTTGTTTGTTTGTTCTGTCAAGTCAAAATGCACTTGTCAGTCTCATCTAGATAGCCATTTCTTGTCATTGAACTGCATTATGAGTGACAAGGAGAACATGCTCCAGGAAATTTAAGACATGGCTGAACTCTATGTATCAAATTCAGAAGAGTAAAAACAGTCTCTTCTACTGGGTTTTAACTACTCCCCAATAACCTCTGAATGTTTTGAGATTCTAAGTCATAAGGGAGTTCCATTACATTCCATGACTAGTACAATTTGTGTAATGAGTCCCTCTTTCCTTGTAGCCAAACAATCAGATAGTCGATATGTTGAGTACTAACATATAAAAAATGAGGAAGAAAATGTAGCAAGTAGAATGTATTAGGATTATGCAAGAACTAGATGTGGCATGCAAAAAACTGAATATTTACAACAGATTTTATATCAGTACTGTGATAATGGGAAGCCTTTGCTCTTATATTGCAGCCTAATTCAGTCTACCTATCTTACTCAGTGAGTAAGCACTCTGAAATCAATGAGACTAAACACAGAATGGGAAACTAGTGCCTGATCCTGTGCCCAATGAGATTAATGTCAATCACATTCATACAATCATATTCAGAATCGGTGCCTGTTCATCATGATTAAGGGTGGCAAGAACAAGCTCCTAAGCAGCCTCAGATACTAGAAAAGCAGATAAAACACAATAGAATAGAAAATTAACTTAAAAATGACCAAAAGGAAGGTTTGGGCTTTTTTTGGTGCTTCTTTATAATGTACAAAAGATGAGAAACTTTTACTATTATTGTTCTTAAAGAATACTTTTCCCTCAACTGAATTTTTACAGTAGAAGTATCAAGAATTTTACTTGTTATCTTTGCTGTTTTGCTGGAGGTCTCCCTTGAAGGACCCAGAAAGGTAACTTGTGAGTTCTCTCAACCCTTAATTGAAGGAGTTGTTGTAGTGAAACTTTAAGAACAAATTTCTCTTCCCACTGTTTTACACACACACACTTCTTGAAACAGTCTGAAAAAAAATCACTTCCTCTCTCAATCAATCAGGTTTTCCATCCAGGGTATCTATGGGTTCAAAATCTACTACTTCTCTAGTCATCCAAAAAACAAAACAAAACAGGGTAGACAACACATGAATGTTTAGTATAAACAACTAGGAGAAATTAAAAATGTAATTACTTTTATCTGTTTTTAAGAACAGACTTGCAGGCCGTTTTCCTACATTATAAAGGATTTGATTGATTGATTGATTGATTGATTGATTGCAAGTCACATTTAAGTCACAACTTTTGGGAAGTACCCAAGGTCAGTGTAGAAAAGGAACAAGCTGTTCTTTCATGTGCATATGACTATATTAATGTTACCACCTTCATTTTTCACCAGCAATAGATCCTAGAAAAATAATTTTATCTGAATTTATTATTTGTGAAACTAGCAATTTAAAAAGGCATAAAACAAAGTACATATTTTTCTAGCTGTTGATTATGCCACTTGCACTCATCTTTACACAGGCATGAAGACAGCTAACAAACAATGTGCAAAACCTTCAGCGAGATTGTGGCATGTACATTTTTCATTTCATTTTCTTTATCAAGTAAGAACATTGTTTCAAATTATTAAAATAAATGTAATGCCGTCTACTAAATAATCATATGAAAATGTTCAAACACTAGTTACATTATTTATTACATATGAGCTCGTTAGTAAGGTTCAATAAAGTGCATTTTATACATGTGATTTAGTGAAAACAACTTATGTTTCCCTCCTTAATATTTGATTTAAGCTCTACATTTTCAGTTTCTCTCCTTACTAACATTAAGACAAGAAAGTTTGAATTTTCTTGATATTATCAGGAAAATCACTAAATCAATATTGCTGTGTGTTAGAACTAATCTCTTTCAGCATCATGTCACCACATTGTCTTTTTCAGGAAGTATGAATGACAATAATATAGAGAGACAAGGTGAGGTAATATATTTTATTGAACCAACTTCTGGTGGTGAGAGACACAAGCTTTCGATCTACATAGAGCTCTTCTTCAGGTCTGTTTAAGCTTGGACAGAAGTTGGTCCAATGAAAGGTATTTCCTCAACCACCTGGTCTGTCTAATATATTGGGACCAACCTGGCTATTGCACTGCATACAAGTTTAATATACTGTATCTTCAGTCTTCAGGGAATAAAACTTCCAAGGAATTATCTTGAAAATCCCACATGATAATGGGGATCTCTTTCTCTATATGGCTAATTTGCAGTGCAATACTTTACCAGGGAAGTGGAAATGCTATAATTTTCTTTAAAATCGTATCCTCCTCTTGTACTATCTATCACTTGAACTCAGGGCTTTGGACCTGTGCTGTGGCTCCGCTCCAGCTCCAGGCAAAAACCTGCAGCTCCACTGCTCCAGAACTGCTCCGCGCTCCAGCTCCAGGCTCCACTTCAAAGCCCTGCTTGAACTCCCTTTAATCTGAGAGTCATATAATTCCATTTGGTATATTTTGCTGTACTGTCATCATAAATAGTGTGTCAAAGTGTTTTACAGTGAACAGTAAAAAAAATAAATAAGAAAAGGCTAAAATACTCCCAGACTCATTCCCCCATTGTGGGAAGATTTTTGCAGCTGCTTATGAGGGGTGTACCCTTAAAAACTCACAGAACCTAAGGATCACCATCAGAGATAGCAGATTCCAACTTCATGGATCCCATGCCTATGTCACTATGCAATTTTCCTTAGCAGTACAACTCACTCCAGAGTCAGATTGTTATTGCCAGCCCGCCATCACCATGCACTTTACTCGTGTCTCCAAGGTGAGGAATGTTGAGGATGTGAGCTACGATTCTATTTCCTGTGCAGTGCACTTTTAAACATACCGGGAGTATAACTACCTGTCTGTCAGAGGCAGGGATGTCTGAGAATCTTATGGACTGCAAGATGAGCTCTGATTTTCTGACAGTCTCATGGAGTTTTCTATTTGTTGTTTTCCTTAGTCTAACATAAAAGCCAGATCAACTGAAAGTGCATGTTTTTTTTCTTTTATGTGTGGAAAATATACCCAGTGTGAATTATTGCAAGTGAGGAGATGATGCAGCAAGCAGTGCCAACTTCTTTGTGGCTCTCCTCTTGGGACTCTCCCATTTAATGAGAGTAGTGCACTGCATAGAAGAATTGTATCCAACTCCTTCCCAGGTCATTCTGCATATGTGAACCCTGCTTCATCCAGTGCTCAAGGCTCAATGGAGAATGTAGACCTTTGCCTTAACATGTAAACTGCCTACTCAGAGGTAAGGTCCTCCTGGGCCTTTGACTCACTGAACACTCATGAAGGATGGAGAATTTTGTTGCTATCAAGAAAATAGATCCACATAATGGAATTTCTTTCTTTCATGTATATATGCTGGACATCTCGCAAGGACAGATATTAGGTTAGATATCGTGGTTCTCTTGGAAGTTTTCGGAAAACTTCCCAAGATCAACCATAATTTCCCTTTTTAACATAGTGACTCATTCCACATGAAATATATACTCCACAATTGTACATATAACCCCCAAGTATCACATTAGCAAGGCAATGCTAATAATAATATTAACATCAGAGAGAGTCATGTACAATAGGACCATTTCTCATTGTTATCACAATCCCATTTAGTGAAGGGCTGTATTTTCTCATGTTCCATGTTCCTATAAAAAAAACCTTAAGAGTGTTACTAATATAGATTAATTTCATACAATTTTCCAGTCTCCTAGCAACATGTTTCTAGGAGAATAGAAATATTACACTTTAAGAATGGATATATAACATGTTAAAATTCAGGATCAGCGACACAGGAGCCAGCAAACAGAGCTGCAACCAGGGGAGTTTGAGTGGGAGTTCTGCTGGAGAAGGAGAGAGGAGGCAAGCCCCTATTTCTTAGGGGCAGTGATTGAGTTTGTGTATGTGTGTGTGTTTTCAGTTTGCAAAGTCTGGAAGGGAGCAGTGTGCTGAGAGAGAATCAGAAACTTTGATCGCGCAGCCCTGATTAGGGGTCATAGATTCATAGATTCATAGATACTAAGGTCAGAAGGGACCATTCTGATCATCTAGTCCGACCTCCTGCACAGCGCAGGCCACAGAATCTCACCCACCCACTCCTATGAAAAACCTCACCCATGTCTGAGCTATTGAAGTCCTTAAATCATGGTTCAAAGACTTCAAGGAGCAGAGAAGCCTCCCTCAAGTCAACCATGCCCCATGCTACAGAGGAAGGCGAAAAACCTCCAGGGCCTCTCCAATCTGCCCTGGAAGAAAATTCCTTCCCGACCCCAAATATGGCAATCAGCTAAACCCTGAGCATATGGGCAAGATTCACCAGCCAGATACCCAGGAAAGAATTTTCTATAGTAACTCAGATCCCATCCATCTAATATCCCATCTCAGGGGATTTGGCCTATTTACCCTGAATATTTAAAGATCAATTACTTACCAAAATCCCATTATCCCATCATACCATCTCCTCCATAAACTTATCGAGTAGAATCTTAAAGCCAGATAGATCTTTTGCCCCCACTGCTTCCCTTGGAAGGCTATTCCAAAACTTCACTCCTCTGATGGTTAAAAACCTTCGTCTGATTTCAAGTCTAAACTTCCTGGTGGCCAGTTTATACCCATTTGTTCTTGTGTCCACATTGGTGTTGAGCTGAAATAATTCCTCTCCCTCTCCTGTATTTATCCCTCTGATATATTTATAGAGAACAATCATATCTCCCCTCAACCTTCTTTTAATTAGGCTAAACAAGCCAAGCTCCTTAAGTCTCCTTTCATAAGACAAGTTTTCCATTCCTCGGATCATCCTAGTAGCCCTTCTCTGTACCTGCTCCAGTTTGAATTCATCCTTTTTAAACATGGGAGACCAGAACTGCACACAGTATTCTAGGTGAGGTCTCACCAGTGCCTTGTATAACGGTACTAAAACCTCCTTATCCCTACTGGAAATGCCTCTCCTGATGCATCCCAAAACCGCATTAGCTTTTTTCACAGCCATATCACATTGGCAGCTCATAGTCATCCTATGATCAACCAATACTCCAAGGTCCTTCTCCTCTTCCGTTACTTCTAATTGATGCGTCCCCAACTTATAGCTAAAATTCTTGTTATTAATCCCTAAATGCATAACCTTACACTTCTCACTATTAAATTTCATCCTATTACTATTACTCCAGTTTACAAGGTCATCCAGATCCTCCTGTATAATATCCCGATCCTTCTCCGAATTGGCAATACCTCCCAGCTTTGTATCATCTGCAAACTTTATTAGCACACTCCCACTTTTTGTGCCAAGGTCAGTAATAAAAAGATTAAATAAGATTGGTCCCAAAACCGATCCCTGAGGAACTCCACTGGTAACCTCCCTCCAACCTGACAGTTCGCCTGTCAGTAGGACCCGTTGCAGTCTCCCCTTTAACCAATTCCTTATCCACCTTTTGATGTTCATATTGATCCCCATCTTCTCCAATTTAACTAATAATTCCGCATTTGGCACGGTATCAAATGCCTTACTGAAATCTAGGTAAATTAGATCCACTGTATTTCCTTTATCTAAAAAATCTGTTACTTTTTCAAAAAAGGAGATTAGGTTGGTTTGGCACGATCTACCTTTTGTAAAACCATGTTGTATTTTGTCCCATTTACCATTGATTTCAATGTCCTTAACTAATTTCTCCTTCAAAATTTTTTCCAGGACCTTGCATACTACAGATGTCAAACTAACTGGCCTGTAGTTACCTGGATCACTTTTTTTTTCCTTTCTCAAAAATAGGAACTATATTAGCAATTCTCCAATCATTCAGTACTATTCCTGAGTTTACAGATTCATTAAAAATTCTTGCTAATGGGCTTGCAATTTCAGGTGCCAATTCCTTTAATATTCTTGGATGAAGATTATCTGGGCCCCCCGATTTAGTCCCATTAAGCTGTTTCAGTTTTGCTTCTACCTCTGATATGGTAATATCTACCTCTATATCCTCCTTCCCATTTGTCATGCTACCATTATCCCCAAGATCCTCTTTAGCCTTATTAAAGACTGAGGCAAAGTATTTGTTTAGATATTGGGCCATGCCTAGATTATCTTTAACCTCCACTCCATCCTCAGTGTTAAGCGGCCCCACTTCTTCCTTTTTAGTTTTCTTCTTATTTATATGGCTATAGAACCTTTTACTATTGGTTTTAATTCCCTTTGCAAGGTCCAACTCTACTCGACTTTTAGCCTGTCTCACTTGATCCCTACATGTTCTGACCTCAATTAGGTAGCTTTCCTTGCTGATCCCTCCCATCTTCCACTCCCTGTATGCTTTCTGCTTCTTCTTAATCACCTCTCTAAGATGCTTGCTCATCCAGCTTGGTCTACAACTCCTTCCTATGAATTTTTTTCCCCTTTCTTGGGATACAGGCTTCCGATAGCTTCTGCAGTTTTGATTTAAAGTAATCCCAGGCCTCCTCTACCTTTAGATCCATCAGTTCTTCAGTCCAATCCACTTCCCTAACTAATTTCCTTAATTTTTGAAAGTCAGCCCTTTTGAAATCAAAAACCCTAGTTGCAGATTTATTTTTGTTAATCCTTCCATTTAGTTTGAACTCAATTAGCTCATGATCACTTGAGCCAAGATTGTCCCCTACAACCATTTCTTCTATGAGGTCCTCGCTACTCACCAAAATTAAATCTAAAATGGCATCCCCTCTAGTCGGTTCAGCAACTACTTGATGAAGGAATCCATCAGCTATCGCATCTAGGAAAATCTGAGCCCTATTGTTATTACTAGCACTGGTCCTCCAGTCTATATCTGGGAAGTTAAAGTCTCCCATGATCATGCAGTTTCCATTAGCATTTACTTTATTAAAGACATTAAAAAGGGCTTTATCCATATCCAAATTAGATCCCGGAGGTCTATAGCACACCCCAAGCACTATCGTAGGAGAGGCTTTACTAGTTTTCTTCCCCAATGTAATTTTTGCCCAGACTCACTCTGTCTTATCCATTGCATTGCTTCTTATTTCTTTACATTCTACCTCATCATTGATATACAATGCTACTCCACCCCCTTTACCTTTGTTTCTGTCTTTCCTAAACAGCACATACCCTTCAATACCTGTAGTCCAGTCATGACTACTATTCCACCATGTTTCTCTTATCCCTATAATATCTGGTTTCACTTCCTGCACCAGTAGCTCTAGTTCCTCCATTTTGTTACCTAGACTCCTCGCATTGGTGTATAAACATCTTAATTTTTGCTGTTTGGCCTCGCTCACATTTTGTACCCTATTAGGCACAGTCATTCTACATCCAGTATAACCTATTAGACTAGTATCCACACCTTCCTCACTCCTTATATACATTCTCCTACCCACGGCTGTATCCTTTCTTACTTCATCTTCTTCCCTCTCAATGCTAAAATCTGGCGTGTAGATTTTCTGGACATCTCCCATCCATCTCCCCCCAATTCCTAGTTTAAAGCTCTCTTTATCAGTTGTGCCAGCCTCAATCCTAGAAGTCTATTTCCTTCCCTACTCAGATGAAGTCCATCCCGAGAGAACTGACCTCTGTCCGTGAATGCCTCCCAGTGGCCATACATCCCAAAGCCCTCCTTATAGCACCACTGCCTAAGCCATCTGTTGACAGTCATAATCTTGTCAGACCTTTGTTGCCCTTCTCTAGGAACAGGAAGGGTCCCGCTAAAGATCACCTGAGCCTCAATTTCCTTAAGCATCTTCCCCAGCCTAGCATAGTCTCCCTTAATACTTTCCAGCAAGAATCTAGCCGTATCATTTGTTCCCACATGAAGGATAATTAGGGGATTCTTTCCCGCTCCCTTGAGGATCCTTTTCAACCTCAGGTCTACATCCCGTATCTTAGCACCCGGAAGACAGCACACCCTTCTATTCTCAGGATCAGCTCTAGTTACAGGCCTGTCTATTCTTCTCAATAAAGAGTCCCCGATCACATAGACCTGCCTCTTCCTGGTGACAGTGCTATTCTCCAGTCTCTCCCCTGTTCCCTCTGGCTCCAAGTTCTTTCCATTCCTATTTTCCCTTACAATCTTCTTCAACCCATCCTGTATCCTCCTGGGGCTCATATTTGGTGTAGTCTCCCTTGACTCTTCCCCTTTTTCTATAGGACTAGCCTCTCTTCTCTTCTTCCTTACCCTTCCACCTTCAACAAGTACCTGCTGAGCCCCTTCTTCATTTTCCAACTCTGCAAACCTGTTCCTAAGCTCTATTTCTCCTTCACTAGCCCATCTTTTTCTCTGCCTGGTTCTTTGAGTTACATGTTTCCACTGACCACTTTCCTCATCCAGTCTCTCCTCAAAATTCCCCAGCCCTGGTTCCATCTGTGAGTCTGAGCTTTTCCCTTCAGATACCTCATATCTTTGCTCCATCATCTGCTCAAACCCCTTCCTAAACTCAACCAGACTTTCCACCTGCATCTCCAAACCTCGGATCTTTTCCTCCATCAGCTCTATCAGACGGCATTTCATGCAGAAAAAACTCTTACCGGTTCCCCCCTCCAGGATCATGTACATACCACAGCTTCCACATCCAGTCATCCTCAATGTGTCTTTCACTACAGGAGTCACTCCCACAGCTGCCTCTGTATCTGTCATCTCCTTCCCACCTAAATCCTGTTAATCTGGGAAACACAAGCCACACCAAGAAGACCACCCTCCCCCAGCAAAAGCAAACCCCAAACAAGCACCACAATACAACCTCCCACTCAAACTCCCGTTTAGAGCTCTGTTTGCTAGCTCCTGTGCTGCTGCAGCTGTCTGTGCCGCTGCCTGACTGGCTGGCTACCTTTATAGGGCCCCTAGTCAGAAGCCCCACCCCCTAGGCAGGGCTCAGCTGCTCTCTCAGCACAAAGCCCCACCCCCTGTCTGCTCCTATTATGGCAGCCAAGTAGCCAGTCAGCAGCACAAGAGCCAGCAAATAGAATTGAAAACAGGGGAGTTTGAGTGGGTGTTTGTAATGGGAGTACCCAGAAAGAGCTTTGTTTGTATGAAGTGCTGCCTGATAGAGCTGATGGAAGAAAAGATCCGAAGTTTGGAGGTGCATGTGGAAACTATGGCTGAATTTCAGAGGGGATTTGGGCATGATGGAGGAAAATGTCAAGACTCGCAGATGTAAGATGGACTGGAGAAAAGAGAGGACAGACTGCTGGGTGAGGAAAGAGGGCAGTGGAAGCATGTGACTATGAGAACCAAGGACAGGAAAAGACCAGTTAGTGAAGGAGAAAGAGCTCAGGAAGAGGTTTGCTGAGTTGGAAAATGAAGAAGGGGCACAGTAGGCAGTAACAGAAGGTGGGATGGCAAGGAAGAAGCTAAGAGCTGCTATTCATACAAGAAGAGGGGAAGAGTCAATGGAAAGAGTTTGGAGTTCTGGGAGGATACAGGATGATTTGCAGAATATTGCAAGAGAGGACCAAAGACAAGAGGACTTGCAGCCAGAAAGAACAGGAGGAAGTCCAGAGAATCCCACAACACCAGAAAGAGGAAGGTCTACATGATTGGTGACTTCTTACTAAGAAGAATAGACAGGACTGTCACCAGAGCTGATCTGAAGAACAGAATAGTTTGCTGTCTGCTAGGAGCTAAGATATGGAACATGGACCTGAAGATGTAAGGCGAAAGAGGATCCTAATGGGAGCACAAGAGTCCACTGATTTTCCTTCACATGAGAAAAGATGATACTGATAGATTCTTGCTGGAACGCATCAAGAAAGAGTGTGCCAGGCTAGGGAAGAAACTTAAAGAAATGGAGGCTCAGGTGATCTTAAGTAGGATTCTACCTGTTCCTAGAGGAGAAGAATGAAGGCAACACAAGATTTTGATGATTCATACATTGCTCACACAGTGGTGCTATAAGGAGGACTGTTCTCATGGGATAGACTCCACCCTTGTAGGGAGTGAAATAGTCTTTTCTGGGATAGAGGTTGGCAAAACTGATTAAAAGAGCTTTAAACTAGGAACACAATGGTGAAGGTTGGGAAGTGCTTATGTAATCTCCATGCCTGATTCTAATATTGACCAGGATGGAAATCAAAATGAAATACAGCAACTGTGAAAGGAAAAGCAATGGGTAGGAGAATGAAGTTTAAGAGGGAAAGATAGTGTCTGTACCAAAGAAGCTAACAGTCAGGTAGGCAATACTGGCAGTAGAATGACTGTACCTAATCAGGTGAGGAATCTGGGGAAAGCCAAACAGAAACAACTAAGTTGTTTGTACACCAATGCAAGGAGCCTGGGTAACAAACTGGAGGAACTAGAACTACTGGTGTAGGAAGTGAAACTAGATATTATAGGGTTAACCGAAACACAATGGAACATTAGTCATGACTGGAGTACAGATACTGAAGGGTATATGCTGTTCAAGAAAGAAAAAAATAAAGGAAAAGGTGGTGGAATAGCATTGCATATTACTGATAAGATAGACTTCAAAGAAATTGGAAGTGATGGAATGGATAAAACTGTCTGTTTCGGTCAAAGTCTCTTTGGGGAAGAAAGCTATCAGAAGTTCCCCCGAGATAGTGCTTGGGGTATGCTACAGACCCCCAATATCTGATTAAGATATGGATAGAGACCTCTAAGTTTCAAATTAAATAAATACTACTGGTAATTGTGTGATTATGAGAGACTTTAACTTCTCAGATATAGATTGGAAGACAAGTGCTACTAATAATAGTACAGTCCAGATTTTCCCGCATGCGATGGCTGACAGATTTCTTCAACAAATAGTTCCTGAATGAACAAGAGGTGATGATATTTTAGATTTGGTTTGGAATTGGTGACTAGTGAGGACATCACAGAAAAATGGGTTTCATGAGCCAACGTTGGGTCGAATGATCATGAGCTACTTCACTTTAAACTAAATGGAAGGATAAAGAAAATATATTTGCAACTAAGGTCCTTGATCTCAAAAGGGAAACTTAAAAAAATAATGGAATTAGTTAGGGAAGTTGACTGGACTGAAGAAGTAAAGGATCTTAATGCGGAAGAGGATTGAAATTATTTTAAGTCTAAGTTGCAGAAACTATCTGAAGCCTACATCCCAAGCAGGGAGCGTGGGTGGGGGGGCATTGTAGGGAAGAGTTGCAGATCACGCTGGATGATCAAGCATCTCAAACAAGTGATTAAGAGAAAGCGGAAAGCCTATGAGGAATGGAAGGATCAGCAAGGAAAGCTCCCTTTTGGCGGTCAGAAACTGTAGGGCAGGAAAGTGAGAACAGCCAAAAACTAAGCAGAGTTGGGCCTTGCAAAGGAGATTAAAACCAATAGTAAAATATTCTATAGTCATATAAATAAAAAGAAAACAAGGAAAGAAGATGAGAGACCACTAAATGCGGAGGATGGGATGGAGATTAAAGATAATCTAGACATGGGCCAACACCTAAACAAATACTTTGTCTCAGTTATTAATAAGGGTAATGAAAACCTTAGGGGTAGTGGCAGGGTGGCTAATGGAAATAAGGAAATGGAAGTAGAAATTACCACATACAATGTCAAAGACAAAATCAAACAGCTTAATGAGACTAAATCAGGACACCCAAATATCTCCATCCAAGAATATTAAAGGAACTGGAATATGAAATTTAAAACATAATAGCAAGGATTTTTAATAGGTTATATCCTATGAATGGAGGATTAGTAATATAGTACTTATGGGACAGGGTATACCAGATCCTCTGAGGCCCCCTGCTGGAGGCCTCGTGGTCCTGCCACACCCCGCCCCAAAAATGGGAAATTGAGAGGATCTTCCAAACTGTGGAGAGTGCCTGTGTGGGACACAGCCAATCAGAGTCCAGCCACCTAGTATAAGAAAAGCTGCAGGGCCAGAGGGAGTTCAGTTCCTTGCTAGAGCTGTAGGAATGTGGATGGTTTGTGGCTGGCTAATTGAACTACAGAACCCCAGACAGGGCAGTGCAGTCAGAAGCTGGGGAGAGTGAGAAGGAGTTGGTTGCTGGGACTCCATTCAGACAAGGCCTTGAGGTAAGGGTTATGATGATGTAGCGCCACAGGCAATTGGCCCAGGGAATTAGAGAAGCCGTGCAACATTGTTAAAGGGACACAGAAGATGGCAGCAATCTACAGGGTCCCTGGGCTGGGATCCAGGGTAGTGGATGGGCCCGGGTTCACTCTCCCATCTCCAGTAGCCACTGGGGGGGGAAGTGACCTGGACATTGAGGCACCCCAGATTGTGCAAAGTCATTCACTTAGGGAATAAAAAAAAGAATTTTTGCTATAAACTGGAGATTTATCAGAAGGAAGTGACAAAGGAGAAAGACCTGGGAGTACTAGTTAATCACAGGGTGACTATGAGCTGCCAATGTGATGTGGCTGTGAAAAAGGCTAATGCAATCCTAGGATGCATCAGGCGAGGTATTTCCAGTAGAGACAGGGGAGTGTTAGTACCATTATAGAAGGCACTGGTGAGACCTCATCTGGAATACTGTGTGCAGTTCTGGTCTCCCATGTTTAAGAAAGATTAATTTAGACTGGAACAGGTGCAGAGGAGGACTATTCGGATGATCAGAAGAATGGAAAACCTACCTTAGGAAAGGAGATTCAAAGAGCTTAGCTTGTTTAGCCTAAGCAAAAGAAGGCTGAGGGGAGATATGATTGCTCTCTATAAATACATCAGAGGGATAAATAGCTGGCAGGGAGAGGAGTTATTTAAGTTAAGCACCAATATGGACACAAGAACCAGTGGATATAAACTCGCCATCAACAAGTTTATGCTTGAAATTAAAGGAAGGTTTCTAACCATCAGAGCAATGAAAAGCCTTCCAAGAGGACTAGTGGAGGCAAACAACTTAACTGCTTTCAAAATTGTGCCTGATGAGTTTATGGAGTGGGTGGTATGATGACACTACCTAACAATGCCATGTAGCCAATCTGCAACTGCTAGTAGCAAATATCCCCAACAGCTGGTGATATGACACTAGATGGGGAGGGCTCTGAGTTATTAAAGACAATTCTTTCCCAGGTGCCTGGCTGGTGGGTCTTGCCCACATGCTCAGGATCTAACTGACTGCCATATTTGGGGTTGGGAAAGAATTTTCCCCCAGGTCAGATTGGCAGAGACCCTTGGGGTTTTTCACCTTTCTCTGCAGTATGGAACATGGGTCAATGGCAGGTTTAAACTAGTGTAAAAGTTGGATTCTCTGTAACTTAAGGTTTTTAAATCATGATTTGAGGACTTCAATAACTCACCAAGTGATTATGGGTCTATTACAGGAGTGGGTGGTGAAGTTTTGTGGCCCGCAACATGCAGCAGGTCAGATTAGATGATCATGATGATCCCTTCTGGCCTTAAGGCCTATGTGTCTGAGCACATGCTGTACAACACAGTCAGTGACAGAAAATTAATCCATCCTCATACTAAGGATGAGATACCTCACCATTTTGATTAGAGACCTATTCTTGTCTGTAGTGAACATTACAATGACAATGACTGCAACATTATAACAGCATTTTACATAATTACAATGCTCTTGTGATGTTATTCCTAAACTGGGTATGAAAAATGTGAAAGGGCATGTATCTAACACTACCACCAATGAGGCAGAATAGATGACTTGATTAATAATTGACAGCATTGGCAAGTCAGTGACATTGAACAGACGCCTAGAATTACAGAGACACACCCACCCATTCACTCCTTCATAAATCTAGGGTCCTGGTAGAAAAATCTCTTGTCAAATTAAAGGCACATCAGATGAAACCTAGATTATATAGACGAAATTACCGTAAATGTTACAGCAGTTCAGAAACCTATTTCTCAAAATGAAGAGACACTATAACACAGCAACCATGATTTAAATTCTGTTGATTACTAATATTATGTTAGTCTCTACAGATTTCCCTTTTTGAATAAAAATAATAATAAATAAAGCTACCTACAATAATATTGGTCAATCTCTACACTAAATTCGAGCATCAGAACTACTGACAAATGTAAAATGGAATTCTGATCCCTCCCATTGTAAGGAATTTGCTGCAAAGATAAATTCACTAACTTTTGTGAGGCACTAAGATGGTTTGCACTAAAGAGAAGAAAGAAGGAAAAATAATATCCTTATTCAGTGCAGAGTCTGAACTGAGTGCAGCAAATGAGGCATGGGCCCACACATTGAATGAGGGAGATGAAAAAAAATATTGAATAGCTGCCTGAGCACCATCCATCCTGGCCAATGAATGCGGTGGGGGTCCTAAGGGAAAAACTAACATGGTTTAATGAAAGCCTGTATCATAATGTGTAGAAGAGAACAGTGTATAGACAGCCTGTAACTTAGAGGCTCTCAGAAGTCAGGAAATGACACTTTGCAGCCTTCATGTTCTTGTAATACTTTTTAGCATGGATTATCTCATGCAGACAACATCACATGCTGGGAGCCAGTTTTTTGGTTGACACCTACACGTGAGCGTAAGGGTGTGGGGAAAGTATAAGGACCTTTCCCCTGAATTCACTGCATAAAAGCCAGACATAAATGTAGTCCTTGCACTCTCCTTGGGCTCCTACCACTCTAAAGTTGCATCCTAAATGGATGTGGTAGATATGGTGCCATTATCCCCCCAGATGCACACATGGCCAGCTGTGGAAGGAAGGATATGATATACCCTCTGATAGAGGAAGAGTCCCAATGAAACTCCCTCCAAAATGGTGCTTCTGCACACGGATCTCAATGTTGGCCTGCAACTTGTTGGACAAATCTTGTACCTAAAGCATTTCTCAGGGAAGATTTGCAACTTTTTATAGTTGTATGTCATCTTTTTTACTCACCATGATTATTATTGTAAATAAATAGGGATAGTGGGCAAATACTTTGTGAATGTCTGTAACATCATTGACTTCTGAGTTGCTTCCAACTTTACAGGAGACATCAGCTAGATTGGCATCTGGAACAACAATATATTCCTCTCCTAATGTCCCTGTACCCCTTTACAGAAAAGAAATAAGACCTTACCTTTCCCACATACTGGGGATCCGGTCCCAGGTGTTCTTCTAAAACAAAGAACTGATTCCATACCCATCCACGCTTGGGACGATGGTGCACTTCTGTTTCACCTTCTATGTGTTTGGTTTGATTTCTGGTCACCTTGATGGAGCCATGATGAGCAGCTCCATAACACCTCTGCACAAAACAGAGACAAACTAGGACTGGGCAGATACAAGATGTGCTCGTAATTCTCATTGTAGGATAACTTTCCAGTTCAAGGTTTCCTTCTCTCTTTTGGTTTTCTTTTCAGACGTAATCCCTTAATAGGTCCCCAAGAGGGAAGGTGAAGCCTGGTTTAGAAAAACAATCCAAAATGTTTTTTTTTAGTATGTCCATGGTTTAACTGCCCATTGGGGAAAGGTCACACTGCATTTACATCATGAAGAACTGAGTGTAGAAATTTCTGGTATTTGTTCTGAGATCTTCACAATAGACTGCCACAGACAACCATTTTATACCTAATAGAAAGGGGAAAAAATGAAAACCACTTACTCATCACTAGAAACAGTAATTAGAGCTTTTCAACCTCAAAAGGTGATGTACCTACTGCTGTGCTAATTAGTTCTGTCAAAGGGTCCTACACTAATCAACATTTCTTTTCAATTTTTTGTGGAAGTGTTTTCTGATTGTTTTTATGAAAGCACCTTAACAGTTAGTATGGCTCTTTAAAAGTGCATAAAATGTGTGCAATGTAAGGACTGGATGACTCAAGTGATTCTGGTAGTATGATATCAGGCCTTTTACCTACTGGTTCAGGGTGACAGCATTAGTCCAGGTTGGTTGTAATCAAAAACTACTGCTACCTGATTGATAGTGTTTAGCAGTTTATGTGAAATAAGTTCTTGGTCTCCATGAATTTTCAACTGAACAGTGGTCCAACATTATGAAAACCACCATTGTGGCTACTGGTAGTTTCGAGAGAGAGGGCAAAAAAAGAATGTGTGTGGAGACTCCAGGTTAAAACTCAGGCAAATTCACAGAACTGTGTGACCAAACCATAAACTGATAGTGCCTGTGTTTTACCTCCTATGTGGCTGCATAGAAGGCTTCAGTCCCCAGGATTGTCTGGAGCATTCCAGAAATATGTACATAAAACTAATTAAAAAGAGAGCAGTGTTGGTCTGAAAATCAGGAGGCCTTCAAATTGTATAAGATAGGTACTTGTGTCCCAGTAATGAAAGTCCCTTTTCTCTCCCACATTAAAAAAAGGAAAATTAGCCTTGGGTAAAACATCAGTCTTTAAAATGTAATGGTTAGGGGGGAAAATACAAAATAAAAAGTCGCTCAAAATCTTCACAGGATCCAATGAAAGGCCAATGTTCTTTTGACAAGGAGTTTGTTCTATTTCCAGAATTCTGTAGCAACATATAATCTCTGCAGATGTCAGACACTGACTATTCCCAAGGTCTGAAATCACATGTACAAACATTCACTGCAGAGTTAGAATTAAAACTGCCCTCCAATACAGATGGAGCAAGCTTATAATTAGGTAAATTAGCCATTACTGAATCTGTTTTAAAGATGAGATTCACTTCAGTTTTTTTGTGTATTCTTATAAAAGTTATCTGGTTTCTATTGCTCCTCTCCACTGTCATAATGTTCTCAGTAACCATCACAGATAATTTTACTTGTGTAACACTGGGTTGCTTCCCCCATCCTTCCCTTTTTGCCAGAAGATGTTTCTGAGTCATTGATATTAAAATATTTTTGAGGTAAAAGAACACAATATTCCTGATGGGAAAAAAAAACACATCTTTGGTTTTTTTTGTTTGTTTTTACAGATATAATAAAGCAAATTCTATGTGGAACATACTGTTTTCCCTCACACCAATGGGTGTGTGTATCTTATGATAACCACACCTCTGCCCTTTTTGCTGTATTGTTTAATCATCTAATATGACAGTAGAAGCAAACAGACTAGCAACCTGAACACACACCTAAATGTCCCGGGGAGGGCGGAGGGAGAGACCTTTAGAAAACAGTAAGACAAGAAATTAGAAATCAGAGGGGACATATAAGAGCAGAAGTTCACCAATTTTTATGGTTTATGGATTGCTTTGTCTTTCTATCCACACATTTCAAAGGAATATCCCCACCGGAACACTAGCTACTCTTTTTCAGTATTTGTACTGAGTCCAAGTACAGTTCATCAGAGCACAGAGCAAATGCCTGCCCAAACTTCTGCTGCTAATTAACAGGTAGAATAACCCACAAGAGAGACATATTTTCCATTACAAGCATGTAGTTTGGAACAGTGGGCAGTTAGGTGAGGGTATAATACAAGTATTTTCCACCCACGAGAAAAGATCTGTATAAAGTTTAAAGTTTACCTTGATGCCACTTTCATGCTCTCTCTGGAAGACTTACAGAGGATTCACTACACTGGATCAAACCATTGGTCCCCCGTACCTCATCTCAGCTCCAGCAATGGTCAATGCCATGATGCACAAAAACAGCAATGTACTGAGCCACCTTTATTACTAAAACATTTGCCTTACAAGGTGCTTTTCTAACACTGATGAATTAAGTCCTAATCAACACCCCTGTGCAGTTAATAGCATTATCCCCATTTTACAAATGGGAAAATGAATCAAGGACAATTTGAGGGATTTGCCATAGCCAGATAGTGTAGGAAGTCTGTGACAGAATACAGGATTCCTGGCACATACTTCTGTGCCTAGCCTCTGACAGTCTTTCTGCATGTAGGAGAAAGCATTCCTGTCCCATCCCAGCAGGAAATTAGTTTATGCCCCAAAGCATGAGATTTACTCCAGACAATTCACTTACTTATGAAAAACTATTCCAATAAATTAGGTATTGATACATTCCAATATAAATACATGTGAATTAAATGAAAGTTAAATAGTACTTTACAAAAATGCCACACTTTTTCTTTTTAATGATTACTTTTTTTCTTCCCTCACTTCCAGCACAAAAAATGAAGAGCAAAAAAACCCAGAAACCCTTTAAAAAACAATATACAGTGAAATTTCTCTCAGTGGAGCAGTTAAGAAGTATACAAAATGTATCTGATCTCATCATTACACAACATGCCTTTTCTGTGGAAATTTGTGATTTTGTTTTGTGGAAAACACTGCTTACTCATTTATTTTTAAGCCACTATATAGCTTAATTTAAAATTATTCAGATTCTTAGTTTCTACATTTTTATGTTACAAAATAGTGACTGATGCATTTCTTATTTACTAGATTAATTTTTTACTTATGTTTTGTGTCAAGCTCTAATGGGATGAAAATTCAAATTAAAAATGTGCAAAAACAGCATTTTAAAACTGTTTTCAATTAGCTAAATAAACCCACCTCTGCTGGCTACACAAGAAAAAATATCAAAATACGTTTTGCATTTAAAAAATTGATTTATTAAACAAAGGAAGTATGATCTGTAGTTACTGATCAGAACTGACCATTTCTGGTCACCATGTTCTTCATGATTTTAGAAACAGTAGATATCATCCCTTCATGTCTAGTCTGTGTTTATAGATTGGAAGAGGGAAACCACATTTTCTGTTTTTTTTGTTTTTTTAAAAATGATCAGTGGGTTTTTTTCTGTTTTGAGTAAACTAGTCATTGAACTAAATTAGTTGAATGAACTGTAACAAAGAAAGTATTTTCTCTGTACCACAGAGAGGCTTCTGTTGTCAAATGTTCATTCAACGCTTTAACAAATCCTGGTTCCAGGTGCTTAGCCAGTGACCTCCACCAGGTCAATGGTTTGATTTTCTTTAAAACGTGGCAGGAAGCATGTTCTGCAGGCATATAATTTAAATTATTTAAATAGACTATTAAATTGAAGCCCTACTATAGGTTGTCATAATTTCAAATTTAATTTTAAATAGGATTATTTATAACCCCCCATATTTAATTTAAATTAAAACATCCAATTTAAATTATAAATTTGATTTTAAAAAATCTTCATTTTTATCCACCCTGCTATCCAGTATGGAAATTACCTAGTAAATATGACCTGCAAAAGGGTGTATCTTGGTGGGGTTTCCTCTTTCTTTACTATGTATGACCATGTTCTGAACTTTTTATTTTTTAAATAATAATAATAATTAATAAGATGTAAGGATGGATACTGCTTGTTTTTTGTTAAAATTCCAATTCTTGACACTCATGGAATATTGTAGGATGACTAGAGAAATATTTACATTATTACATCATGAGAGACTCAAAGCTGAACAATTGAAAGAAGTAGGAATTTTTAGTGAGACTGTTTAAAATGCTTTGGTTTTAGAAATTCAATACTTAATTGCTCAGGAGAAAAGATCTCACTGATAAAGTTTCAGCTCCTACATTCCTTAAATTAAAGAGCTCACCCCCACTTTAAAAAACAAACAATCCATTGCATTTCCATTTAAGTATTCATGGCAAGGTCTAGCTTATTGGTGATAAAATTACAAAGACAGGAAGAGACTGAACGGTGAACATAATTGGAAGAAAATGCTGAAGTTACTTTAATTGTGAGGGACTAAACAAACATGGGACTGAATCTTTTAAATTCCTCTAAATTGCTGGTTAAGCTGATGCTCTAAGATGCTGACTGCTCAACGCTGTTGTCTGCAATTTTAGATTGAGTGTCCTGCTCTATGTTTTTGTATTATAATGGTATACAGTATTACAGAGCAGACTTGTACGATTGCTGAATCCTGGGAGCCCTCATGAAAATGAGCTGTATCTCAAGAGATTGTCACAATGAGTTAAAATTAAAATAAATTATTAAATAAGACGATGTGCAAAAGTTCTGCTAGCATTGCCGGAAATCATTATTTTAGCGTGGTTACTGCTTAGCGTGGGAGCAGGGCTTTAGTGAATTCCCCTGGAACCAGTGCCGGCATGGAAATGCAGAATAGGTATGCTTCACCAGCAGGAAGATGTGCAGCCCAAGCTGAGCAGTAATTAAGATGGGCCCAAGCAATTCCTGAACCCTAAAGTCACACCCTTCCTAAATGCAAACTGACCCTAAATTTGAATTCAGCTTAATGATTGATTTTAACAGATATTTATACATCTAAATCTGGCAACTCCTTCACATTCACTGAATGTTCTTATCACAGACCTCTTTCATTCCTTGTCTGAGGATAGAATGCTATACATATGTACACACAAAAGCACATATGTAGTGGTGACAAACAGATAAACAATTACAGAATTTTGTGATAAACTGCATTTCTCATAAGCATTTGACTGCTTCACCTGCACTCTGTTCACTGATTTCTCTCTCTCTCTCTCTCCTCTCTCTCTCTCTCGCTCTGTCAGGACTAGAGCTGGTAAAATATTTCCCTCAGAAACTGAACTTTAGTTGAAACTGAAATGTTTCCCACGAGTGTGTTGATTTTGAAAAAAAATTGACTGAGTTAGGCCAGCACTGAACAGTTTTGAAAATCCCATTTTAAAATTACAATATTATGTGCACAGTATTGTTGTAGCCTTGTTGGTTCCAGGATATTAGAGAGACAAGGGGGGAGAGGTAATGCCTTTTATTGGCTCCACTGCTGTTGGTGACGGACAAGCTTTTCAGCTTACACAGACCTGAAGAAGAGCTATGCATAAGCTCAAAAGCTTGTCTCTCTCACCAATAGCAGTTGGTTCAATAAAAGATATTACCTCCCCGGCTTTGTTTCTCTAACATTATATATGACTGTTGAGGGCTATCTCACCAGCATTCCAGATGTTAGGAACCCACACTCCCACTGCCCAACTTCTTTAGGGGATGCCTTCCCCTAAATCCACTTCCAACTCCTGTTTATCAGGAACCGTAGCTGCTTTGTAATGAGTACTTGCACTGGACACTTACCACGTTTGCTACCTATTAATCTGCAGCATCTTGTTACATCTCCCACTGGGTCCCTGATCTGCTTTAAGGAAGGCATACAAAGCCCACCACCACTTGGACAGTTTAGTGGTGAGGGAAATATTTCTTCTGAGCCCCGAACAGAAAGAAAAAGTTGATTAGCTCAATGCCTACAGCAGATCATAATACCCAGTACTACTCTCATCCTATAGCTGGTTGCTGCAGGATATGATGAGAGAAAGGGTTCCATCTGGAGGGCCTAGGGTATAAATACATCCCCACTCTCTATCCCCCTGGTGCTCATGGTGTCCCCATCTGCTCTGGCCACTTCTATTTCCCCCCTTTGGCTCCATTCAGGTGAGTCCCCCTTTATTCTCCCTCATAACCCAATGGCAGTGGGGTGCTTTAAAGGAGCCATGACCCCTTTTCTTCCTGCTGGCTAGATGAAGTCCCACCACATTCAGTTGTGCATTACATATGAAAGGGTCCCTAAAACGTCTTGCTTAATTTCTCTATGTCCACAACCTGTACAGTTGGACTTATGGGAATGTCATCATGGTATGGTGTCATGCAAAAGGTTCCCTCAGCATGGCTTGACACTGCCACCATGTATGTGAAATTCAAAAACACTTTATACAAAATCACATAATCAGGTATTCTACATCCCAGATAATTTAAGAAACTATCTTAACATGTTTTAGGATATTTTGGGCCCTGTTATCTTACCCCTACACCTGTAAAACCAGGTCCTTTTGTTACATGTATAGAACTCAAAAGAAAAGAAAAATGTATAATACAATTAAAATGCCTAACAAATGATTTTAAAAAGTTCTTCTGTACAAAAAAAGTCATGACTTCATAGTCTAATATCTCAGCATCTTCCCACCCTAGAACCAAGTGCCTGCCACTGAAAAGCTAGAAATATTCTTTTTTTCTAATGGTATAAAATTCCTTTTTCTCAATCTACAGAATCATAAGGGATTAGACTAGAAATTCTGCTAATTTTATGCATAAAAACTCTTATTGTTCCAGGATTCAATTTTTCCCATCCTGGGATTTGGGCTGGTATTTTTGTTGTTGTGGTGGCAGTGGTGTTTTTTTTGTTTAAGGAGCTGAGCAGGGAATCAAATGGAAATATTTTTTTTAAATGATAACTTACAGAAACAGCTCAGGGTTTTAGAATGTTAGAATGTATTCTGAGGCTGATGGATTAATGTCAAGTGATGTGATCAAACATGCATAATAAATGTATCACAACCTGTGCAGTTTATCACATGGATATCTCTCTCTCACACACACACCACACTATAAACACGCCCAGTGGAGTCAGGCTAAAATAAATACAGATCTTTCATTTAATATGTCACTGTAGAAACCCTACATTATAAGTTATTTAATGCACTTATTTTAACTCTTATCGACTGCATCATTAAGCCATGGTTAGGTGGACTGGGCAGGTTTAAGATGTGGAATGAAATGTGAAAGAAGCTTGGAGAGAATGGAGAGGAGAGAATAAATGGTGGAGTAGAAAGAGTGCAAGAATGAGAACAAACAGGAATGATGAACCAAAGATAGACAGATAGCATGAAAAGAATGAAACAAACATTGAAGAAGATGAAAATGATAGAAAATTTTGCATGAGATAAAATGATACTGAAAGTGCCTAAAGAAAAGGCATCAGAGACAGAAAAAAAAAGTGGAAAGAAAAAGGAAAGGCCAAGTGGGAACGTTGCAATTGTGCAAGATACAGGGTGTAACTCTCTCTTTCTCTCTCTCTGAGATGGATTTGTTTTCAGAAGACTTAGAATATTGAAAATGACTGAAGAAAGGACATCAAGGTAGATAAGCACAGGAGAAAGAAAAAGAAAAGAACATGTGGTAACTTGGCAATCATGAAAGATACTGTGGAAAGCTCTGCCTCAATAAGAGATTGATCTAATAAATTGATAGCATGCATCTGAGAATTAAAGATGATTGAAGCAGACAGTAAAAAGTTCTGAAAAATGAAAAAGATCAACTGTATATCTTACACAGTTGAAAACACTATTAAACGTATGAAACTATCTATATATCAGCTAGTGGATCAGACAAATGCACAGTATACATTTGAATCCCAGATTCTGGCTTTGGATCTGTGAATCAGCCTATAGGAATTAACTGGATTTATGATCAACCTATAGGAATCATTCTGTAACAAAAGTCAGCACACAGTATTGACAGATGTGAATGCAAAACTGACAGAAATTGGCCCTGTCTGTTTTCTATTTTTCATACAACAACAATGGTTCTTGTTCCGTGTCACATGTCCCTAGTGCAACTCCCACTGAAGTCAGCTGATGATATATTTTGCCCAGGACATGAGAAAAAGCAAACATAAAATGCTTGTAATCATACATGAGTATAGAGAGAAATATTCAAGTTTAATTACTAGAGGCAGCTATACAGTATGAATAGATGCACGATAGGCTACAACATTCTTGTGTACAGTTTGCATGCAGAGAAATGAGTAATGTGAAGTTATTCACCTTGATCTGTAGTCAACTCCTGCTCAGAATAATCAATAAATGCTGCCCAAGTAAAACCAAAAAAGAAAGGAAAGAAAGGGAAAACAAACCACAAACAACAGAAAAAGAAAGAATCTGTAATGTTCTGAGTTGTCACAGCAGTACCCTGTGAAACCTGCTTCTATACAGATTGCATAATACTAGGACTCCCATTCTAAAAGGGTGAAACACATCACAATAAAAGGAGAACAAAGCAACATTTGTAAAAGGAAAGAACACCTCAGATAAAAGGTACAAACACACTGTTTTGTTTGTTGATAAAGTAGTTGCATGATTGCTCCAAATGTGGGATACAAAAGAATAGATACACAGCAGGTGTCAAAAGTCCAAAAAGAAACAATCTCCCATTTGGTGTGGGAGCTCCCTAAATAAGCAAATCCTTCCTTTAGCATCTCAACAGGGCCACACAGAGTTTTTTTGGGTGTCTGGGGCAAAATCTGAAGTTGAGGACCCCCACCCTTCCAAAAAAAATTACCACTGGGGAGGCCACAGTGGAAAGGGTTGGAGATGAAGCCAAAACGGTATTCACCCTCACTGTGGTGGCTTGGCTCCTGTCCTGCAGGCCGGGTCGAATTTACCACTTCAGATATTGTGACCTAGCCCATGGGATCACAGCGTCTCTCAGGTTTGGAGGGGGCCTCTCAAATAGGAATCCTGGAGCAAACTTTTCCCTCCCCTGAGAGGCCTGAATCTCATATTGGTACTCAGGTGCAAATATAAAAAATTGCTGTATTATGTCAATATAGAGACAATTTGATAGCCCAACTGTTGGCTCTGCATGTCCTAGCATTGTGGTAAGGTACCATAATTAAGAAATGGACCTAGAGATTCACAAATCATGCTTCCCTGATGATATTTTCCAAGCTGGCTAAGGAATTTAGCAACACATCTTCTATTTAAATTATTCAGCTGGAGATTCTCGTCAGATTTTTAAAATTCTCAACCTTTGGCTTTTGTGAAGTACTCTAGTTTTGGGGTCATTCTTCTGGTCCTCCTACTGTCTTTTTTTGATTTGCAGTATACACTTGGTCTGAGCCTCTATTATGATGCTTTTAAGAAGTCTCCATGTTATTTGCAGGCATTAAATTTAAGATCCTTTTGGAGGGGAATAAATATACATATATGTACATATATAATATATATATGATTACGATATATGATATATGATATATACATATATGATGATATATACATATATGTACATGTACATATATGTACACATATATGTATATGTATATATGATATATACATATATGTACATATACATATATGTACACATACCACCACAGTACTATTTAACTTCAAAAAAGGGAACTAAGCAAAAATGAGGACACTAGTTAGATCCCTTTTTTGAAGTTAAATAGTACTGTGGTGGTATGTGTCTAGAAATTTTATTTCTTCATTACTCCCTGAGGTGACGTGTACCCATTCAATATGAAGATAGTTGAAATCATCCATTATGATTATGTTTTCTGGTTTTGTAGCTTCTCGAACCTCCCTGAGCATTTCACAATCACTGTCACCATCCTCGTCAAGTAGACAGCAATGTATTTCTACTGCTGAACTCTTATTATTCAAGCATGGAATTTTTATCCAGAGAGATTCTATGGTACAGTTGGAGTCATTTAAGAGTTTTACTTTATATGACTCTGTGCTTTCTTTCACAGAGTGCCATTCCTCCCAGAGTGCCATTCCTGTTATTATATATTTTCTACCCTGTTATTACAATGTCCCACTGATTATCATCATCCCATCACATTTGTGTGATGCCTATAATATTAATATCTTTATTTATTGTTAGGGACTCTAGTTCACCATTCTTAGTATTTAGACTTCTACCATTTGTATATAAGCTCTTGTACATTTTATTAATATTCAGTTGCTTGCCTTCATGTGTTATGTTTAAATGGGACTCGTTTACATTTGTCTGTTCCTTACTAACTGTTACCTGTACTTTACCAACTTCTTTCCTATAGTCTATAGTAGGATATAGAATTCCCTTTTAAGAAATTAATCCCTAAGGGATGTGTCATAAATATAAAGAGAAAGGTAACCACCTTTCTGTATACAGAACTATAAAATCCCTCCTGGCCAGAGGCAAAACCCTTTCACCTCTAAAGGGTTAAGAAGCTAGGATAACCTCGCTGGCACCTGACCAAAATGACAATGAGGAGACAAGTTACTTTCAAAGCTGGAGGGGGATGGGAACATAGGGTCTGTCTGTCTGTGTGATGCTTTTGCCAGGAACAGAACAGGAATGGAGTATTAGAACTTGTTAGTAAGTAATCTAGCTAAGAATGTGTTAGTTTTCCTTATGTTTAAAGGGCTGGTAAAATAGGTTGTGTTGAATGGAATGTATATTTTTGTAACTTAAGGTTTTGCCTAGAGGGATTCTCTATGTTTTGAATCTGATTACCCTGTAAGGTATTTACCATCCTGATTTTACAGAGGTGATTCTTTTACTTTTTCTTTAATTAAAATTCTTCTTTTAAGAACCTGATTGCTTTTTCATTGTTCTTAGGATCCAAGGGTTTGGGTCTGTGTTCACCTGTGCAAATTGGTGAGGATTTTTATCAAGCCTTCCCCAGGAAAGGGGGTGTAGGGCTTGGGGGGATATTTTGGGGGGAAGATGTCTCCAAGTGGGCTCTTTCCCTGTTCTTTGTTTAACACGCTTGGTGGTGGCAGCATAGGGTTCAAGGACCAGGCAAAGTTTGTACCTTGAGGAATTTTTTAACTTAAGCTAGTAAGAATAAGCTTAGGAGGTCTTTCATGCAGGTCCCCACATTTGTACCCTACAGTTCAGAGTGGGGAAGAACCCTGACAGGATGTCTCTGCACAAACTGTGTACTCCCCTACAACTGTGCACTTTCCTTCAGCCATTAATTTAACAAAAAAATAATCTACAGCCTTTTTATGTGCCAGCAGTCTGTGTCCATTTTGCGTTAGGTGGAGCCCATCCCTCCTGTATAGGCTACTCCTTCCCCCAAAGGTTCCCCTGTTCCTAATAAACCTAAATCCCTCTTCCCTATGTCATCACATCCATGCATTTGAAAACCTGCCAAACAGGCAGTGGGGCCACTAGATAATAAAGGTTTTAAAGGAGTATTCAAGGAGAAGATCATTGTAGAGAACAAAATTAAGTCTTTGAATTCATCTTCACTACAGATATGGAGCAGATACTACATGAGACCTAGTCTTTTTGGGTGACAAATCTGAAGTCGTATTAAATTAATGTGTTTATGTGATGGCTGTACAAACCCCACACTGGGCAACAGGGGGTTAAGGAACTAGCCTGGGGTCAGCCAATCACACTCTACCTATAGGAGGAGTTAAAAGGCAGGGGAGCAACTCATTTGGTGGCAGACCAGGGAAGAGCAGACCTGCAATCTGAAGCTCCAGCAGAAAAGAGCTGAGAAAAAAGCAAAATTTCTCCCCACAACATTTGCGAAAAGGTCCCTCCCTGAGGGAAAAAAGGACATACTACAGAGAAAGCCTGAGAGGGAAGCAATCCCCCCTCCCTCTCCTATGGACTCTGAGGTTTTGTTAATTACCCTTTATTTTGTGTGGACTACCCCAGCAGGGAAAAGCCCAGGACTGATCCTGCCCAGGAGAGTGGTCCATAGCGCAGGAGGAGGCAGTTGCTGCCTGAGCAAGAAAGAGAGCAGCCTCACTACACACAGCCACCACCAGGTGCCATCTGGTGAGCGGATACCTTGCACGCTGCCTTAACCCAGATGGTGACTCTGGGGCAATCACAGAGGGAGGAGTGATAGGAACTGGACCAGGGAGGACAACCTTAAGCATCCCCTGACTGTCAGAGATCACTGATAGCTATCAAAGGGTCCTGGGTCAAAGCTTGATGGAGTGGGAGAGACCTGGATGCCCTACCAACAACTCCACTGCAGGTCATGGGCCTAAGCACTGACTACTAGGCAATGCTCCCCTACCACTCCCCCTGACCCCGAAGAGATTTTTTTAACAAAATGATAAAATAAACAGCAATAAGTCACCAGTTGATATGTACACAAGAACTCTGAAGGAACTCAAATATGAAATGCAGAACTACTAACTCTGGTATGTAACCTATCATTTAAATCAGTCTTTGTACCAGATAAATGGCAGGTAGTTAATGCAATGCTGAGATTTAAAAAGGGCTCCAGAAGAGATCTTGGCCAATGAGCCTAACTTCAGTACCAGGCAAATTGGTGGAAACTTATAGCAAAGAACAGCAGGATCATAAGACACCTAGATTAAAAATAATTTGTTGGAAAGAGTCAACATGGCTTTTGTAAAGAGAAGCAATGACTCGCTGATCTATCACAGTTCTTTGAGGGTGTCAGCAAGCACGTGGACAAAGATGATCCAGTCAATGTAGTGTAATTGGATTTTCAGAAACCCTTTGATTAGGTCTCTTAAGGTATTAAGGAAACTAAATGCCATGGACTAAGACAGAAAGTCGTCTGATGGATCAGTGACTAATTAAAAGATAGAAAACAAAGGTTAGAAAGAAATGGTCAGTTAAAGAAAGGCAAAGAGCAGGGTCCCCCAGAGATGTATGCTGGAACCTATGCTGATCAACATATTTATTAATGATCTGGAAAAGGGGGTAGTCACTGAAGAGGCAAAGTTTGCAGATGATACAAAATAAATCAAGATAGCTAAATCTGAAGCAGACTATGAGGAGTTATAGAACGATCTTATCAAACTGGATGACTGGGCAACAAAAGGGCAGATGAAATTTGATGGTGATAAGTACAAAGTAATGCATATTGGAACAAATAATCCCAGCTATACATTTACAGTGATGGGTTCTAAATTAGATGTTACCACCCAAGAAAGAGATCTTGGAGTCACTGTGGATCAGTGGTGGGGAACCTGCGGCATGCGGGCCACACACAGCCTGTTGGGGTAATCCACTGGCAGGCCGGGAGACAGTGTTTACATTGACCATCCGCAGACACTGCTTCCCGCAGCTCCCAGTGGCCACAGTTCACCATTCCTGGGCCAATGGGAACAGCAGAAGTGGCAGCCAGCACGTCCAATATTGCATATTGACAGAGACAGTTCTCACTTATGTTGGTCCAAGAATATAATATCAATTCCACATTCTGGTCTAGGCCTCACACCTTTGATGGACTTAATGCAAGAATTGCCAAGTGAAATTTAATTTATCTCTGTGCTATGCAGAGAAAGTCAGCCTACATGAGCATAATGATCCCTTCTAGCCTTCAAATATATGAATTTGTCTCTCTATGAGAACATCCTCTCTATTCCACCTAATGTATAAACATTGCTGCATGGTCCAGTTTGGTACAAATACATGACAAATAAAAATAACAGCCCTTTTTTTTGCCTTCTCAAAGTTATGCCCCATTTCCTGTTCTTTCCGGCTAGATTTTACACGAATGTTGAAGGATGTTGCTTCCTCCACTATTATTACATTAACTGCTGAATACCGTTACTGTGGCTTCCAAATGATAGCAATTATGAAATTATTGCCACTAATGAATAGGTTGTTTTGGGGGGGGCCACACATAGCTGAAAACCTCCTCTGATTAACCAGCTGCTGCATTTGTTGTTGTTTGATGTAGAGGCCTTTGCACTCATGGATATGTGGAAAACATTACCCAAGTTCTTGTTTTTATTTGCTTCATAGCTTTGGTTTCAGACCATTCATATCCCACTTCAGTACTGCAAGAGCAGGCAGTCCTTTTATTTATTTTCACTACCGCAGAAGCATGGGATTCTTTTTCTTTCTTTGTCAAGATATAGTACCTCAGAGTAATAAAGATAAATACAATTTGGAGACTGGAGTGAAGGAAAAGGGATGGGCATGTTCTTCAAAAAAATTAGAGATTACTGGTTCATGCTGCTTAAGCATCTCTGACATTACTGGGTTCTGACTGTCTTATGTTTGCTCTGAGTAAAGGATTGCAGTACATTTGATTAAAATCCTGACTGAAATCAGGCAGTGTGGAGATTTTATTTATTTATATATGAAAATAAGAGAGAGAGAGAGAGAGAGAGAGATGAAAATAAGAGAATTAACCACATTTCCTGAAGTTCCACAAGGTTTTTGTTCAATTGAGGTTTTTGATAAAAGTCCATTTTTCTCTAGCCATATTCCATAGCCAAAATGCAGTTTTAAAGTCATTCAGAGTCCATATGCTGCATTAGTTTAATAGGCATTAACATACAGTTACCTCACTGGGTAATATGAATCATATTATTTAAATTAGCTGAAGTCATATTAGAGTGCAAATACTAGCATGAATGAATGTTTTTTGAAATTACTCATGGGGGAAGTTGTCCCACATGCCGTATTTGAACAACCTTTGTGAGTTGGGAAGAAGAAAGGCTTCAGAATAGAAATGAGGATCCCCAAAGCAAGAAAAAGTATGTGCAGCAGTCACAGGGAGAGAGTGGTGAGATGGTGCGTTAGCAGCAATATGGTCAATGCAATAACCACCAACACATGAATGGGATGCACTTGTTCATCTAGCTGGGTTCCTGGACAGGCAGCGAGGAGGGTGAGGACCATCCTAGAATAGAAGCTCTTTGTTAGCAACTAGGTAAATGCCATGTTATATCTGGCCAAGACCAAGGGAAGAGACAGTATCACAGTGAAGGACAGAAGCAGAGAACAGCTTCAGCAGTGCCAGAGGAAGAAGGAGGCCCATAACTGTAAGCAGTGCTGGATGAGGCATAAATGCTGCCTGTAACAAAGGCATCAGCTCAGTGAGAGCATTCACTTGGCTGCTGCTGTGATGGTAAAGGACCAAGACCTTAGGTGCCAACGTGGTGCTCTGTAGAAAAGCAGGTGCTGAAGGAGAAGCATGGAGCTGCTCATGGAGCACAAGTAGTCTTGGAGATGGGACAGCATCTGTGGAGGCAGGAGCAGAGTACCATTCAAAGAGAGTCTGTTGACAGTTTAGCCAGGACATTTGACCTGCAAACCATTTCTGTGGTTGCTGCTGCACAAGATCCTGTTGATGCACAGCTGAGCCACATGGGCTTTGCAAGCAGTCAGTCCCAAGCTGGCATGAGCAAAGAGCTGTATTCAGGCTCAGTTGCAATTTTTATTGATTTTAAAAAGAGAAGAGTTATTGTTCACAGTTCATCATTTCAGCTCCTGTTCAGAGTGTGGATCCACTCTGAAAAGTGGCTGTAAAATGGCAACCTGGGGTTCCATGGTCGTTTGGCTCTCAGTGATTTCTATAGCAAATGTGCATTATTTACAAGGAAAAAGATGACTTTTCTAACTTTCAGGTCCGAAAGCTCACCTTGTGCTTTCAGAGTTTGGGGAAAATCTTTCCTCCCTAGACACACCACCAGGGATAGAGATTCTACAGGCCAAATAAGCCCCTCACTATTGTCTTCAGATTAAGGCAGTATGACAAAGGAGCAGTCCCATTTCCATATGTGGGTTAGCACCTGTGTAACTGTTTCGTTCTATAATTACATGTTGATGCACAAGCTGAGTTGCATCCCTCACCACAGTTGCTAAATTATTGTAACAAATGGCTCCAGTGAGCAGCAATTATGGCAGTGATTGATTATGTAGATCAATATATTTAATAAATGCACTGAAGAGACACAAGAAATGTGGATTTATATTAAATGGCAGTAGGAGACTCAAAGGATTTTTCCAACCCTACCTCATTCCCATTCAAGGATCTCACATGGAAGTAATTAGTCAAATATGTGACACAAAGCTAGGAATTCACATCATTTGCAAAAAAAAAATACTGTGCATGACTACACAATAAGATACAATGGTAAATCATTGATAGCAAAATATAATGACAAAACTGAAGCCAGTGGATTCAATAAATGAACCTTGTTTGGCAGATATGATTTATGAAAGACTATGCACCTGTACATGAGTGGAGAAATACATGAGTACTCCTTTAGCCCTTTCCTGATTAGAGCCCTGATACTCAGGCAACTAATCAAGAGAGACACAACAAGATAGGTGACTCCACTATTTGCAAACCCTACATGCCTACCTGCAATTAATGACAATGGTAATGGTTAATAGAAGTGTGACATTAAAGGAAGATCAGTTCATTGTGTGAACACACATGGTAGATATATGAAATATTGTGTTTGGTAGATGGAATAGGCACCTCAATACCTTTAAAAATCTGTCCCTTTTATGCTTTGCCTATTTTCAATTATCTGTTAAGGTGTCATGCTTTCACAGAAGTATTCATTATTCACATTTTTTGACAAATAATTTGTCGGAACAAAGTGTATCCTATGCATTGCAGTAGGCACCTCAATACCTTGCTCCCTGAATCTCTTAGTCAGCAATTAATTGAGAGAGATCTTTGCAAGTAGCAATAAAAACATATAGTATACACAATCAGAGATTGCTGGATGGTTATTGAATTACGGTTGCATATGGAATAGACACAAGAATCCAGCACTTTCTTAAATGCTACTGGCCAAAGCAATGGCAAGTAACAACTAGATTAGCCACACAAAGATCTAGTCACATCTTTCACAATTAGAATTGCACACATACCCACACATGCAATTACCTGATGTGAAAGTGACCCAAGCAAGTTGCAAAGTCTGCTAAATGATCCATAGCTGACTTACAGCTTTCTCTCTGTCAAGCACCACACCAGCTATTTCTAAATCTGGAGTCCATAGAGCTAGCCAAATATAATCCAATTTCATATACAAGAGAGAACTGGAAAATATTTTAAGTGTTCTAAATTCTCCTATTCTGTCTTTTTCCAAGCTGCTCCCCAAGAGAATCAAAGCTTCAGTGATTTCTTCACCCTGTTCATAATGGTTAGGTTATTCAATCAGGGAACAAACAAACAAGCAAAAAGTGATTTTGATGAGCAATTATGCAACTTAAATAACAAATATTTGCAGCTGTCCATTTCTATGTAATCCATACACTTTGTTCAGACAAATTATTTGTCAAACAAATGTGAATAATGATACTTCTGTGAAAATCATGACACATTAACAGATAATTGAAAATAGGCAAACCATAAAAGGGAGAGATTTTTAAAGGTATTGAGGTGCCTAATGATGCAGATAAGCACCGTAGGGAATTTTCCAAAGTGCCTAGGCATCCAAATTACACTGAAACCAATAGGAGTTAGAACTGGAGCCGAAAAGTAACTGAGACAATGTGACATTCAGTATTTCAGTGCCTAATTTTAGGTGCCTTGAAAATCACAGGAACAACACTGCAATCCACAGTGCCTGTGTTAGTACCTAGGGTCTCAATACAGTGAATGGGAAGAGATGCAGGCCTAAGAATGTGATCATTAAAAGCCAGAATGCTAAATGACTCCCCCCCACACCCAAGATAGCCAATGGGAGATGCTGATGAGAAGGGTGTGTCCTAAGTCTCACCTCTCCCCAGAGATAGGTGAGTAAGTCTGGGCTGAAAGGAGGCACCTATCTTTGCTTGCAATCCACAACTAGGAATCTCTCTCCAGGAGTCAGGCACCACACACCTTATAAGTTTTATTGCAGTGGCAAAAGCGTTGGACCAGGATGTGGGGAAACCAAGTTCAATTCCCCACTCCTTGCTTGAGGATAAGAAAGAATTTGAACTGAGGTCTCCCATAACTCTGAGAGGGTTCTAACCACTAAGCTATTCTGATGTGGGGCTCTCTCAATCTCTCTTACTGAAGCTGTTCCACTTTGGATAAATACTTAAAAAGTCATTGGAGTAGGGGGACTGGACACTCACATCCCAAGTGGGTGCCCCAACCTCCAGGCTATAGACCATCTCTCTCTCTCTTTCTGGACCAGCAACTCTTTAAGCATTTATCCATAGTGCAAGAGCTTCAACAGAAGCGATTGTGCGAGCCCCACATCAGAATAGCTCAATGGTTAGCACACTCTCCTAAGAGTTATGGGAGACCCCTGTTCAAGTCCTTTTTTCCCCTGAGGCAGAGTGAGGAACTGAACCTGGGATTCCCACATCATGGGTGACTGGTCTAAGCATTGAGCTAAAAGTTATTGGGTGGATACTGCCATCATCTTCTTCTCCTCAAAGCATGCCTACTGGCTCAGCCGCCTCTAGGAAGACAGGTGTTCACCTGCCTAGCTTCCCCAGCTTCATGGATTGCTCTGGGGCTCAGATGGAAGATAGGCGACTGGACACCTAGAGTGAGGCTGTAGTGCGTGTGCTCTGAAGCAGAAATTTAGGGAACTTACACAGGGGAAATTTAGGTTCCAAGTTAGCTCATCTGCCTACAGGGTTAGCTGTCAGCCAAGGAGGAGCTTTGTGAATCAGAGTGGAGCCTAAAACTGGTGTCTTAGGCTAGGGCCAGTCCTAGATCAAATGGCACCCCGCCAAGACCAGGCCCGTGCTGCTTCCCAGAGCTCACATTGGCTGGGAACAGTGAACCATGGCCACTGGGAGCTGCGGGCGGCCGTGCAACTGTAAACAAACTGTCTGGCGGGCTGCAAGAGGATTACCCTGACAGGCCGCAGATTGCCCACCATTGGAACATTCTAGGAGGTCAGTGAAAAATGAATCCACACACAGAATACCAGAATCATATTACTTCAAACATTCTGTTTTTCCTTTTGTCACTAACAACAATAACAGCACCCTGAGCCTAGCACCCTCCAAAGCCCTGTACCTCAGGCAGTCACCTGGGTCACCTGCCCCTAAACCCGGCTCTGCTTAAGCACCTAAGTCCCTTTGTGGATCTGGGTTGAGGTGCCTAACTCCGCTTTGTGCTCCACTCTTTGTTACAGTGCATGCACACGGGCAGGAAGAATGATGCTTGTGTAACAGTTTTAGATCTATAAAGCATTGTAAAATCACACATCTGAAAGGATAAAAAGTCATTATAATCAATAACTAATGAGTCTTTGCAGTAGTTATTGCACACAAATATGCTTGCTGTTTGAAAACATTTCTTTTCTAAATGCCAAGAGGCATGTCTGCCCTACGTAGAAGCATGCTTTAAAAGGTGAATTTTTCAGACAGAACATGGACAAAATGCATTTTAACTGCTTGATTCTATTTGTATTCCTTGCTTTCCAACTAAATATAGCATAACCAGTTGCCACCGTTGTTTCTTAAACAATCACTATTGTTATTGTTGCTCATTTTTTGACAGCTACCAAAAGTGTGCAAGGTGCATTAGAGGGCAGACCAAAAGACAGAACCTCTGTCCACAAACGCTACCAATCTTGGCAGGGATAGATGGCTCCTGTGAATGGGGGAGGGAAGAGATAGAAGTGTGGGTAAGGGGAGATACTGAGATGGAGGGAGGGGCACAAGCCAGCTTCCTGGAAGTTCCTACCACTGTTCCAATGGCAGTTCCTCTGCATCTGGTACCTATTTCCCAGAACTCCCCAGCAGACCTTGGCTGGCACCCTGTGTGCTGACACCCCCATGCCCCTCACCCAGATGCTGGAGTCCTGTCCCATTCCCCCATCCCAATAGCTAGCACACATGCTCCTGCCCCTCTCCCAGGTCAGGTGTCTCCATGGGCCCTGCAGTAGCTGGAAGGTAGGACCCGTCTGGGAAAAGAAGTCCTACCTGTTCCATGGCAGCCAGGCCAAGCTCCTGCACCACCATGGCCACTACAGCCCCTTCTCTGGGTCCCACTCTCATCTCTGTCCCCCACAACACACATACACGGTGGAAAATAGCCAGGTCCCTCCCTGGCTTCCAAGAGATACTGTGAGGACAAAAAACATTACGGAGTGGAAACACAGATCCACCCTCCCCCGCAATTCCCATTGCGGGGGCACAAGCCTCCCACCTACCCCACTGTCATCCTGGTTCCGCCACCCCTGTCCAATCTAAATGTAAATGTGATTGGCAAGTGAGGATGGTAGTCAACAGGAAAGTGGTCATGTGAGGAAGGACAACGGTTAGAGCTAACAAAATGTTGTGGTTATGCACTGAAGTAGCCATAGACAGGTAATCATTTTCCTATCCCACAAGAGTTTGTGAGATTTCATATTGTTTTTGCATCCTGAGTTGAGATTAAAAATCATGGCTTTGACAATTTTCACCAACTGATCATCCAAACTTTTTTTTTAATCTGGTTAACTGAAATGTTTTGTTTCAACAATTTTGAAATGTTTCATTATTTTGACTTTTTTTTTAGTATAAATTAACAGAAATTTCAAATCCAAAAGTTATTTTGAGTCCAAAATAATAAACTTTTCATTCTGGACATGTTTCACTGGAATGTTTCAACAATTTGACAAGTTTTTGTTCAAAAATGTTTTGAATCAGGAGATTCAATTGAAATCGATTACTTTTCATGAATAGTTTCAGTTTTGACAAATTGACATCTTCCATCAACAAAACCTGTGCCTGAAAATTCCCTACCCGCTCTGCATTTAAGGTATATGCATTTATATATTGTTTTAAGTTTTGTGTTGATATTCTCATAATCATAATTATCATTGCACATAAAGTTGGTAACTATACATGATTCAAATGACTAAGCAGTCTACAGACATACTCCTCAAAAATCAAGGGTGAAATCCTGGCTCCTGCGCTTAATATGGTCTGACAAAAAGGGAAGGGGCGGTCTATCATAACCTGGGAGCAGAAGCTTTACTAACACATGCTTAAAGTGCATGCCTCAGTGACCCAGCTCAATTTTATTTGTAGTTGTTTAATTATTGATGGATCTGCAACCCCTTGTTACTTATCCCATGCACACTTTAATCACTGTCTGGCCCGAATGAAATCAATGGCAAAACTCCCTTTGAGTTCAACAGGACCAAGACTTCCTCTTCAATTTAGTAGCATGCAGCATGAATTGTAGTATCGTGGTAACAAAAACACATGTTATGCACTGTTTATGTAATTTTCCTATGAACTTTTTTCCCTCCTCAAATGTATTTTTATTTGAGTTATAAATTTCTCAAAGCCAAAGTTCACAATTGAAATGTGAACAGATCTTTAATTACAACAATATATGATAGGAAATGCTATGAGTGACTAGCAAAATGCCTCATTCTGAAAAGCTCATTAATTTGTGCTTAAAATATAAACCCCCATGTCTATCTTTAGTTGGCTTCTTAAAGCCGGATCTCTCAGAAACTTGTGGCTCAAATGTTGAGGAGTAGACCAGCTTAATAGCTCAGCTGCTGGCAAAATATCTAACCAATGAAGACCAAGGTTCAGTTCTCTCTCAGCTGGTTAAAGTCAAGAACAGCAGAAGCAGTGATCTGAACCTTCACCCTGCACCTGAACCAAATCTTTTCTCTATTTAAAAAGATATTTTTCATTTTCATGCACTTCCACCTGCCTGCCAAGACTGGAAATTGAAGTGCTAAAATAGCAATATTTGCTATTCTCACAAGATTTCCAGCTCCATGTGGCAGACATAAGAAATGTAGATAGTTCTGAAGTTTCACTAAACCTTATCCAGATGTTTAGAGATTAATCCCTACGGCCCCAAACCTCCAAATCTTGTTTGACCCATCACAAGAGTGTCCTGCAAACAGTATATTAGACTACAGATGATAAGTTTATCAGTCAATGTTTGGACAACAGCTTTCAAAAATTTAAAGGATGTTTAAAGGATTAACAGAGAAGGAACAAGGTGTTGATGGCAGAGGTGCTGAGCAACAACTGAGCTTTCAGTTCAGTGGCAAAATCGAAAAATATATAACTGTATATAGCAATGACAAGTTTTTCCATTTTTTTTTCTAATGAAATGAGAAATTGGAAAACAAATCATTTCTGGGCAAACAAAATGTTTTGTTCAACCTGAAACAAAATATTTTGTTTATTGTATGGGCTTTTTTAGTTAAATCAAGCTAAGTTTCAAAACATTTTTTTTCTTAATGAAAAGTTGAAATGTGACTTTTTTTAGATGAAAAGTTTCAACATGGAACATTTTGATTTTTTTAGAAAGTTCCCTTTCCATTTTTTCCTGAATTTTGCCAAATTCAACCTAAATTTGCAGTTTTGGTTTACCCAAAACTGCGTTTTCGCACTTTTTTTTTTTTACTGAAATAATTCTGCCCAGCTCTAGTTATAACTACTTGCATCTTTACCTGAATTAAACAGAAACTGAAAAAACTATGTGTGTAACATACGTAAAGTATCACGAATTCCACTGATTTTTCTACACACAAACATTCTAGTTGAAAACGACACGGCAAAATATTTGAGTAGGTGGTCTGCTAAAGACTGCCGACAGCACTTCTGGGCAGTTACTTTGTAGGAAAGAAATTACTCTAAACAATTACTATTAAGCTCATCTGTAACGAATCTGCATGAAATCTCTACTTTCCATTTGAAAGAGTGTTGCACTGGAAATCCAAATAATATGTTTCTGAATACCAATTGAAAACACCAGGGAGAGTTAGGTTCTGAGTATTTGCAAGTGTGTATAGATATTCCAACATAGGAGGTGGAGTCATATATGGGGGACAGTTTGAGGTTCATGATAGAATTTTAGCCAATAAAAAGCAGAGACATTTAGTGACTTAGGTGACTTATGGACATGACACAATCATTTTAATTAATTGTCAGCTGTGTTTTGAGTGCTGGCTGAAAGTGGGAGTAAATTGCTCTTGTCTCAGTGAAAGTCCCACACAGTCAATCTCTGCTAATTTAACATATCCTGAAACTCAATCTATAAATATCCTGCTGTTTAGCTGCAGGAAGTGTTGAAGAGAAACAGAGAGAAAACACCAGGGCTCCTCTATTAGTCTTCAAACTCTACAGTTTCTGTTACAGAGGCTGTGGACCTAGATTAGTTTTTAATTTGAAACAGAATAGGTACATAGGAACTGTCACAACTTTTATGAAAGCTGTAGTTAAGGAGGTGGGGTTGGTCAATGAAGTGGCTTGTGAATTGAACCCTATGGGGTGTTTCACAAATGCTGGAAGTGAACCAATGCCTACAGGTTAAATTTAAACTTTCAAGGAGAAATTCCTACAACTGGCTGTTGACTTCAACCTCCTTTTGTGCCTTGTTACCTAGTACATTTTCAGTTGGTTTCTGGGTTTAGAAACTACTACTATAAATCTTATGAACGCCTGGGATCTCAGCATTTCAGTCATGAATAGTAACGCTTGCTAGCCCTTATGAACCTTTTTCAGAACCTTTTTCTCCAAACTTCAGTTCCTCCAGGATTTTAGTGACTATCATCTTGTTGGAGCTAGAATAAATGCTGCTTACTATCTGGAAGTTTTTAAAGTCAGTTTTCAGGGGGTAAATTGCATTAAGGTTAAATTCTGTTATTCCTTTCCTGTGCTGAGTGCAGGTAAGGAGAGAGAGATGTTGGAAAAGGTGTTACAAATTCTGTACAGAGCCAGAGTCCTCCTTAGCCAGAAGCAAAACTTAGAGTAACCCAAGGACTGCTCTAAATAACGCTGGTTTGAAATGGTTCTTTATAGGCCATTATTCCAGCCAGCCATCTTTCTGCCCTTGATATGTCTCTTACTCTCGGGTTGTGGTGTTTGGGCAGCATAATGCAATTATGTTGGTTCTCCAAAAGATGCCTTCACCCCCTTGTAAACAGGGAAATTGTGTGGGGAATGTGTCTTGCATCACAGAGCAGAATCTCAGTATCTAACTCAGAAAGATCAGACTTTAAAGAGGGAGTGTTATTCATTTTATTCAACTGTTTCAATATTTTAGCTGTTTTAGTGTTAACCCTCTAACATTTTCTATCTCTTTCACAAAATGTGAAGAGATGTTAACATCTGTCCCTAGGTTGGGATTCTCTCAATCTGAAAAGTGAAAGTAATCATTTGAGTCCCATGCTACTTCTGTTGTAACATGCAGTTCCTATGTCTACAAGGAAGACAGGTCACAATGTCCCAGTGAATTTTAGTGGAGAAAAATTTAATTCAGGCTCAAGCTGGGAACCTGAGATTTGGGTCTCAGAGCCCAGGCTCCAGAGAGAGTGTCTACACCACAGTTAAACAGCCACCTAGACTGAGCCCTGAGAGTCCAGGTCAGCTAACATGGACCAGCCATGGGTGTTAATTCCAGTGCAGACATATCTAGAGTGCCACAGCTAAGTACAAGGAGGAACAGATTGTTACACACAGGACAAATGAGGGTTAGTGGGTGACAGATCATCCTAAGAATGCAGAGGATGGAAAAAGAATCATCCTCTCTCTTCCTGCAATGATGGTCTTGTGGTTTAGGCAGTTGAATGCTACCGTGGAGACTTGGATTCTATTCCTGTTTTTCTGCCACAGAGTTCCTATTTGACACTGGAGAAACCAAACTTTTCACAGGTAATTGTATGTTCCTCCTCATATCTGATTTGTCCAGGTGCTGAGCTCTCACACCTGGGTCTGAAGTCAATGGGAGTTGTACTTTGAACATACAAAGCTAAATACTCTGCAAAATCAGTTTCCAAGTATCTCAAATTGGGCACCCAACATTAGCAGATACTTTTGACCTTATTCTGTCTGTGCATCAGTATTGCATCTATAAAATGGAGATGATAGCCCCTCACCTCATAGGACTTTTGTGAAAATAAATATGTTTTAAACACTCAGGCACGGTAGACAAGTGTTATACGAAAGCCCAGGAGGAAATTCATAATTCTGTCTTCAGAGCATGGTTTGAAAAATGTGCAAAAAATAAGGTGGGGGGCCATATATTGAACAATGAAGATAAAATATTCAATATCTTCTCATTAATTGAGCACTGTCTACACTGTGCACTGAATGAGGCAGGGACCCCATGGGGAAAAATAGTATGTCACCATGAAATTATCATAATGCATTCTCACAAGGGGGGCAAACTAAGGATGCATAGGCAACCCCAATTCTGGAATTTCCTACCTCCTGAGTGCGTGCACTGCAAATGTAATAATTTTATTTTAATGTAGTTTGTGTATTAGACAGATAGCTAGATGTGTGTTTCAGTGGGGGAAGAAGGGAAGGAGCCAGCTGCCCACCAAAAACTAAACAAATAAAACCTTGGGTCTGATATTATTTAGTAGTGGAATTGTCCATCCACAATTAGTTCTGCAAACAAAAACATATTTGACTTACCTACACCATCTTGGCAGGAAAAGGATCCTTGATAATTTGAAAAAATACCAGATCTAGTCCAGAAGCCTTCCAGAACAGATTGAGAAAATAAAGGACTAAATGTCACATTTTAATTTTTTTCTTAGTTACTTTGGAGAAAATTCACATTTCTGTTTTTAGCAATAACTATTTGTATTGTCACTTTGAAGCATAAGACAAGCATCAAGCATTTTCCTAGAACTTTTCACCCTTGGGGCAAACAAGACTGGCTGAATGGACTTGCACAGAACATTTTACATTTAAAGACATTTATTGTGTTGGAGGATTCTCACTATCCGGATAACTAGGTTATCTATTTTAGGACATGAAAAACCTGAGATTTTTCTATTATTAAAAGAAGCTAGTGTATCTGCTATGAATACATTGCCTACAGTCACTGGAAATCTCTAGAATCTCCAAGAAAGCATCCTTATACGTTTTCCGCTTATAAATTTGCTCAGTATTACTGTTGCAAATAAATGAATCTCAACTTAACTCCACATACAAAAGTTTGATCATATCTAAAGAATACATTTTAAAAAGTAATATTTGTGGTTATTATATCTGCACCAAAGCCTTCCAACAAGAAATGTACTGTAGCAGGGGGGGAAAAAAGTCTTTAAATTTTACTAATGAGTAGGGAAATATTTACCCTACTTACGTAGTAAAAGCGTATTTGCATTTTTTTTAAATTGTATATCTGCAGGTAATTTGGGGCCAAATTCTCTGTTGCTATGATCTATCCCAGCTCTACTGAAGTCAACTATATGATAATATTGATCTCACTGAACCAATTTATGCTAGCAGAGAATTGTGTCTTATATCTAATATTGTTGTACCTCTAAATTTTTTTAAAAACTGTAGGGTTTTTTGTGAGTGGGTTTTTTGTTTTTTCAGTCTGTATACTAGCACATTGTTACTAAAAATATGTCAAGAGCATAATAATTGCTTCTGAGTTTGTTTTGGTGTGTGTGTGTGTGTGTGTGTGTGTATATTTATATATATGTTACTTAGTTAGATATATACCTATACATATACATGTACAATATATACATAATGCAAAAGTGTTTGGCAAATTCTCTTACACATACTTGCAAAACACAAATCCATAGTATATACAATGCAATTCCATAATGTGTGCAAATCCTAATTTTCACAACATACGCATAGCAATTACAAAACTTCCATTACATGTTTGCAACATAAAATAATTTGATGATTTAACTATTCACCTTTCTGACAGCTGGGTTTATGATCTGACAAATATAATATGCTGTGATTCTTTTTGTAATTATTCACATTCGTCAGCCTACGAACATATCACCAATTCAGAATATACATGCAATGCTAACTAATATGTGTGGATATATTTACAAACTGATAGTTTCTCTCTATTGTATATTGGTTCAATAGACTCATAAAGTGGATTGATATCCCAGAACAAAAACATTTTCTGTTTCCGTATTTTTTTTCTTTTTAATGTGTTCTCTGAACTCACATGACTTTCAGCAAATTCTCAGTTTTGGGAATGTGCAAACTTTGTGGCACTTTTATCATGGAGCTGCCATGGGATTTATATTGCACATATTTATGAGAAATCAGTGAAATACAGATTGATATATACTAAGAAGTGTTAAGAGCATTTGTAGCATTCATTTTCAAAACTTCCCCCCCTTCACACTGTATTAGTAGCAGCCTGGCACCAAAACAAACAGTATAAACTTTCTTTTGAAATGTTCTTTATAAAATCTGACACAGAATTTGATATATATGAAGCTTTCAAGTGTGAGCTGAAGGACATTTTAGGAGCCACATATGAGATCACTTGTTGTATGCCTGAGAACATTTCTTTTAATATTTGAAAGAAGCTACTAGACACTTTACATGCAGAAGCTAACTTAAAGTATGACCTATACATCCGCTGGATCTTAATCTATTTCCTAAAAGAAAAGGAGTACCCGTGGCACCTAGAGACTAACAAATTTATTAGAGCATAAGCTTTCGTGAGCTACAGCTCACTTCATCGGATGCATTTGGTGCATCCAAATGCATCCGATGAAGTGAGCTGTAGCTCACGAAAGCTTATGCTCTAATAAATTTGTTAGTCTCTAAGGTGCCACGGGTACTCCTTTTCTTTTTGCGAATACGGACTAACACGGCTGCTACTCTGAAATCTATTTCCTGTAAGTGAAAAGAAAGAACATTTATCATCATCCTACTCAATGTTCAAGAATCATTAAAAAATCCAGGAGTGAACATGCAGAAAAAGTACTGGGGCGAGGGAAGGGAAGGGAAGTGGGGGCCACATACATGTGGGAAGTAAAGGGAGTAGATTTATACATTAGCTCTCTGCTATCACTTCCTAACTGCACATATTTTAGCAGTCTTTTGTTATTCTTTGCTTCTGGAAACCATTCTGCTTTCTTGGTTGCTCTTTTGAGGACATGGGATGAATACGGAGAGCCTTAAAGACTGAGAAATCTGGTAATCTAGGCTGAGTTTGTCCAGCCAGTTTCCTTCCTCAGATGTTCCTTCTTTTCTGCTCACTCCTAGAAATAGCTTGGTACTACCCTTGACTGTTTAGCCCTGCTGCTTTCGTCTCCTTTTAATATTTTCTTCCTTCTGTAGATTTATAGACTAGGAGACAGTTTGTCAGTTTAATTTCTGGCATGAGGAGATCCTACCTTTGATTTCTCTTCTCTCTTTGGAACTTCTCACTTGCTGACCACTCTGTTCTCATTGCTTTGGATTTAAGATTGTTAGCCTGCAGATATCTTTGAAATCTGACTCCCATTTTATTTTTAGTCCCCTTATTGACACATTAGCCCCACTGACACATTTATTTACAGAGATTTGTTATGATGTGTCAAAGTGTTAGAATGATTAGGATGTTTACAAAAAAACAAACTTTTCCATTTTCACCCCAGACAAGACCAGGAGTGACATTAAAAGCAGCTATTTTCTCAATCCTGAGCCCTGACTCAGACTTGAGCTTTAAAAGACTTTCTGATATGATTTTCAAACCTGAGACTTAATGACCTAAAGACTTGACCCTTTAGAAGAAAGAGCGGCAGCTATACAGTGTAGGTTTTCAAATGTTGGATTTACAATTTACAAGCCCAGAAGGAAAAGTATCTGACTGGGAAGTTACAGTAGATGATCATAGTGCTGCTGTGATCATTTTTGAAGAAAATCAAATCCTCAAATAGTTTAGGGCCTGATTCTGCCAGAATCACAGCTGTGTAGTAGTTCCTTATTCCACCATAAATAATCACAATGGGAGTACAGGTGGTAGAATTGGATCCTGTAAACTCCTTGGATGAAATGATGGCTCCACTGACACCAATGGGAGTTTTGCCATTGATTTCTATGGGGCCAAATTTTAGCCCCTTGACTTTTATGGGACTACTTATGTGAGTACCTCCTCACCGATGTGCATAGATTGCACAATCTGGCCCCTGCTGAACAACAAAATGAGGAAAAAGAATATCAGATAGAAAGGGGTCTCTGAACTTTTACATGATACTGATTCCTGGTGAAAACAGCCAACAAATATTCGACCCAAAAGTCCTACAATCTCATCTTCAACATGATGCAGCTATTCCTCACCCAGTCAGGAAAAACGTGGATCAGACATCTTTATTTACAGCTTTGTATCCCTGCATTTTAGTATTTCCTCTCTGATTAAAATATACAGATTATTTTTTCCATATGACAGGAGCACCTAGGAACCCTAGTCATTGACCAGGACCCCGTTGTGCAAGACACTACTACAAACAGAGATTTTACCGATGAATAAAATATATTTTTTTACAGAACGGGGTATTAATTTTGCTTCACTTTTCCTGGCAACGCTTAAGACCATTGATGGCAGTATAGTTACCCCCTATATGAGCTACTATGCTATGCGGTTTATAAAATAAGTGACCACTGGTGCTAATATGCAAACAGCGTATCATAATATTGAGCTCATGGCCCCAATCCTTTGCTGCTGCCCCGAGGAGATAAGTGGCAGGGATGGAGTGTAGAGATGCCTGTAAACTGCCTTTGCAACCCTGCTGTTTGGGGCTGCTACATTCCAGTCTAAACCCATTAAGAAAGTTTCCTAAAGGTTGTAAGGGGCTATTTTGACTGCCAGGGATAGCAGGGGCACTCTTTTTCCCCCACTAATACCCATAGTGCTGGCTTCAGGGATAGAGGCTGGAGTAGGAGCTTCCACAGCAAATCTGTTCTACCTGGGAATTCCCCTGCACTGGAGAAATCCTCCAGAAGCTGGCTAAAATGGCTTTAGAGCAGCTCTGCATCACTGGAGCAGCAGAAAGTTGCCCCCTCTGGTAAGGATCTGGCCCAACTCGCTTTGGAATCTCTGTATTCTATCATCTACTTTAAGGTCATAATTATTTAAATGTGAACACTCTTTTCCTCTCTGAATGTTTGAACTGTACACCATTTACCTATGCTGAAAACTATCTTGGGTTGATTTGAAATGTCTTCCAGTTCTTACCCCATAACCATCACTAACAAAGTCCATCAGAAGTGGGCAGTTGTCCACACATGTTTGGTAGGATAGGGATGATTGTTGGAAACATGTTTCATTAGGGAACAAATCTTCATTTTATTTGGAGAAAATAGAATAAAATATTTTTGTTCCATCAACTGGTATTTTATGGCCCATTGAACAGCCAGAGTAGGAAACATCTTAATAAATAACAGCTTATGTACTATTTAACTGTGAACGTTGACTATTCATATCATATAAGTTCTATAAAGAGTGGTGGTAGGTGCTATGTACACATAACGGCCACTTCTCATATTTGCTCACCAATTATTTTTTGAACAATTAACAAAATAATGGCAGTATATTAATAATGGCAACATACTACCTCTCGGTGTAAATACGCAGAGCACTAGGCAGATGTTTTTATTTTTCCCCTCATTTTTTTTCTGCTTGTGAAGGACACAGGGTTGACAGCTTTGCAGACTAAACTCCTCCATGTGTGACCAGGAAAAGAACAGCATAGCCAGTGGTAAGGCAAGTTTTCCACACCCTGCCTATCCAATCCCACCCGACATTTTGCAGGGCTGACAAAACCTGTGAATTAGGGGATTTAGTCTTCAGCTCCTCCGCTAAAACTGTAAACAAGAGTGACAATGAATACCAGTTGTGGGGTTCTTTTGTTTGTTTTTTCAAACATGGATACCTTTATCTTGCTCATTACACATACAGTGTGAAAAAATCACTGGGTGGAAATAATGTTTGGTCCCTATTGGACTAGGCTGGGTTTGTGTCAGTGACATAAGAAAGAGACTATTTCCCACTAATAAACCCATGAGCCTCCAGTTTCTCTGGACGCTCTTCCAAACAAAGAGCTGCAGGTCACACCTTCTTGGTTCATCTTTGCCCCCCACTTAATTACAAGTTTTATCATCACTCTTCTTGTTCTTATATTTCAGTGGATGCTCCTCTCTTTCAAAACATTGGTGTTGATTTCTGAGGAAATAATGCAGACCTACCTTCAAGGTGATCTTTTTTAAGATAAATTTCATGTCAAACATAGGATTGGCACCTTTTTATTGACTGTAGGAGATGGGTTGCCAGATTATCTTGCTGGTATATGGATGATTCCCATATTTATTCAAGCAAATTAGATCTTTTCTATCACCCCATGTCACTTAGTAATTCATCTGATGTAGCTACTATCTTTGTCTTCCTTCCTTTCTTCTTTCCCACTACTGCATTAAGCTAGTATTAATGATTTATTTAGGTTAGTGCTAGCTTGAGCTTTTAGTATAGAGTACATAGCAAGGTATGGGGTGGAGATGCACTAGAGGCATTGTGGATCTCTGAGTTGTGGTGGGGGGGAGGGGAGTCAGTTATTACAGCCACATAGTGGGAATACTATACTCTCTCACAGCGTAACCAGCCAGAACATGGGCATGGTGGAACCCTTGTTCCACCTCCCCAACCCCTGTGCTCAGTTGTTCCGAGGGGGAGTAGCTGAGGTAAAGTTCCTGTGCTCTCAGGAGTGCAGGAATTCCACATCTTGCTGTCTCTTACATTAATTACACAGATGTTGGCAGGGAAGACCTTATTCCCTCCTATAAATCTGCAATTCTGCAAAAGGAAAAGGCACAATCCATCCCCTAATTATTTGAAGGCAGAACCATGAGACCTAGAGCACCAAACTACATTTCCAGACAGTTCTACCTGAATAGCTCTCAATTTTTTAACTCTAGTTAGTTCATAAATGGCACCCTTACACTTAGTTGTATGTTTTAAGAAACTGATAATTGCAGCATGAAAAGTCACACATGCAAAATCTCTGCATTATTTTCAGAAAGCAGCTGATGGGCTTAATGCAGCTGCAAATAATTCTAAATGTTCGTACACCATCAGCCCTCAAATTTAGTGTATTATGCGCTGTTTGCAAATTAAGTCTACCAACCCCTTAAAGGTTTATTATTATATGTTGTATTCTGCTGCAGGGATATTTTCTCAAGGGGAAAAACTGAAGCCATCTATATTTTACAATGGAAATTAAGCTGGCATTATTCCAAAAACAGTGTAAATTAGCAGCAAGGCACACTGCAAACAAAGCTGACAGTCATTTATAATATAAAACAGAGTGGCATTTTTGTAGCATGCATACAGAATGGACAGATATGGCTTTATTCCTCGCTTCTGAGGGCATAGATTTGTGTGTGCATGCCTACACTGCTCCATCTAATTTTAGAGGGATGTTGAATAATTTTGAATATTATCTATTTAAAACTTCTTGGTATCTGAACGAGTTTACCTGAATGCTGTTTAACACACTTTTCAGTTTGTAGCACATCAATAATTTACTGTATATTTCTGTACAGCGCTTATGTCCAGGTCTCTGATTACCGCCAAATTGATATCTTGACATTTTTCAGAGCACTTCAGTTTAGAAGTAGTTTGGATTGTACACGTGTGTGTGTTACAAAGTGATTGAAATGAAAGTAGCACTCCAGTGCTGAGCAACAAGTCTAAAAACATTTCAAACCAATCACTCTGAATGTTCTGCTCATCTCCATTCACTTCAAAACCAGAAGCAATATGTGTTGCTGGTTAGCTATGAAAATAACACTTAAAACTGGCATGTACTACCCAATGGTAGCTGTGTGCTTCCCTTCTCTCACACAATCTGCCAAGCCAATCTTACTGCTTCTACGATGCTGAAATAAAAATAAGACAACAAATCAGACATTCGCGAAAGAAGAGAGATTTTTAACTCTTGCCCGGAGCTAGAGTTAAGAGTAGCATAAATGATATTGGTACATCTATTTGGAAATACTGTTGACACTTGAGACTCCTCTTCAGAAAGAAATGCAGATAGGGATGGAAGTTCCTTTTTTTCCTTCTGACGGTGGACTCCATTTAACCCCTACCTGCTACAAACTAATGACAATCTGTCAGTGTAAAATCTAGCCACAAATATTTTATTGTGTAAAGTTCAGATCTGACCAAGAAAAAATAATCAGATGGGTTTATCAGGATACTGAAAAATAATCAGATCCATCACCCTCACCTTTGGCCATTTTTAAGAGCAATCCTGAACGTTCCAGAGTATTGAGTTAACTTTTCTTTTTAAATAGCCTCTCTTATTTATTCCCCATGCTATGTCACCTCCAGTTACCAACTGGAAACCCAAGAATCAAAATAGTGCAGTATTAAACAGAACAAATTTCCAGCCTGACTGGAAGCAGAAGTCACATGTGGAGGAGACCCTGATTATGAGATGTCCACCTCAAATTTTCCTATGAAAAAGTCTAGGATACATCAGATGACATTCCATTTAGCACTCAAACTTCAGGGTGCACATCTCACCCAAATGCAAGCCAAATCCAAAACAACAAACGCTCTGTTTTTTCCACCAAATGCATCCGATGAAGTGAGCTGTAGCTCACGAAAGCTTATGCTCTAATAAATTTGTTAGTCTCTAAGGTGCCACAAGTACTCCTTTTCTTTTTGAGAATACAGACTAACACGGCTGCTACTCTGAAACGCTTTATAGTTTGCCTATCATACGAAAGTAGAATCCCCATCTCAATCAACTTCATTGTAAGTTAGACCCATTCAGGGCCACATAAAGGCAACACTCACATACCCACATCCTCAAGGCACTTCTGGCCTTGACCCCAAATTATGACCCAGCTCTCTACTTGAAATGAGGTAGAGTGGAACAGGCAGCAGGATAGGGCTGTGTAATCTCTGTACAGAACAGTAGTGTTGGGGACACCGGGCATGGCCACTAGGTAACTCAAGGGGATGGAAGACCACGAGTGTCGATGAAGCCCCCTCACTCTAGGCCCAGATGCCCCCCCTTCCCTTTTCTGCCCGGAGATACTCAGCGGTCACACTGAGAAATTTGCAACAGTGTATTGCAGGTGCAGACTGGTTGGAGCAAGATTAGGTCAAGCAGGACAGGAATGCTGAACAAACAACTCTATATAGGAGGTAATAGATGATAAGAGGAAAAAGGGGAACTGGCTGGTATACCGGATTGGCTATATGGATACTCAGGACAGCTTGCTATTGGATAACTATGCTAAAGAATGAATGTATAAAATATGTGTAACTGCTTGCACTGGTGTGCAGGATTTGAGATTGTTGTCTCCCTGTACCGCTTGAAGCTTCAAATAAACTTTTCTACTTCTCCACCCCGTTGTGATTATTGGGCGACGCACACCGGGCAACGAATCCAGCTGTTGCCTGCCTCGGGCACTCGGTGCCTGCAACAGTAGCAGATACCTACTCCGCATGGAAGCTTCAGTGGTGACAGGAATTGTCCCTCTCCCCTGTGGAGGCAGTGATGGTAGCTGTGATATATCTGTTTGGATAAGTAGGCTGGGCCTACTGTATTATTCTCCTGTCACCCAGTCCTCGGCCGGAGTGGCATTGGCTGAGAACCCCCCAGAACAGTAGGTTTTGGAGTAAAGACCCCACTGTCATGCATAGGCCAGTTCTTCTTCTGCTGGTGCAAATAGAAGAAAACACTGACTTTCTGACATACATGTGTGACAACTGCTGTTTACTGAAGGTTACAGTAATCACTGGAGCCAGTGAGCCTGACTCCAGTCATGTGACAGGGCTATTAACCCATACCTATGTCAGCTGACTGGGGTAAACAAATAAAGTTCAGTTGACTCTTACTAGCATTCATGTGTGAGACAGACATTTACTAACTTAGTATGAAGAAGCATATACTGTTTCTAGTAAGCTCCATTAAAAATATCAGACAGTGTTAATTTAATTAAAAATTTAAAAAGAGATGCAGCTAAAACTCTTAATCACTCCTCTCTTATGATACATTAGTGATGTCACCACATTGAAGCATATATTCCTTACAATCTTACACCTACAGTTGTTCCATTTTCAGTTCTCCATGCAGTCTGTAAAGCTTGTCAAAACTTAGGGAAATGATGACAGTTTTGTAACATCAGTGTTGCCAACTCAAGATTTTTTCGCAGTGACGGGATTTTAGCTGTGGCTAGAGCCCAGTATGGAGATGAAGAGAGAAACTCCAGCCCTCTAGCGAATTTGAGCCTTGTCTCAATTGCCTGTCTCCTGGGGTACAGCAACCAATCACAGGTGCTATAGGAAAAGCAGTTTCCCCTCCCCCCCACCTCATAATCCCAAACCCATGCTCATGGGAGGGGAGGAGTAGTGAACTAAAGAATTCCTGGAGCTGACACCCCCCCAACACCTGGAAGGGGGAGAGGTGACCCCACAGCAGCCCCCAACCCAAAAGACTGAAAGAAAGGGGTGAAGAACACCAGGAGGAGCAGAAGTGTGGCTGAGAAAACGTGGGGGTGAACTGATGGAAAGAAGGACTGCGGGGGGCAGTCCTGATTTGAAAGTTGGGGCAAAATTAATTTCTGGGCAGTGGATGGGGAGATGTGGGGTAAGAGCCCCTGAAGCATGGGGCCAAACCTCTCTCTCTCACCCCCCCCCCCGGGAGAGCTCAAAAATCTAAAGACAGACCAAAACCCCCACTATTTTATTCAGATATAACATTTTCAATTAATAATAACATTAAAATGTACATGTTTATTAACATTATTGCACTAATAATATTAATAAATGCATATGTTATTATTAATGATATAGTAGTAAATTGCATTTAAGGTCTGACTCATGATATTTGATCTCCTGAGATTGGCAATGCTGAGTAAAAATCTAGTGACATTTTCAAATAATTTCTGAGAACCCCACCAACCATAATGAGGAAAGGATTTTAAAGGAACACTATCAATTTCAAAATGTCATTTTATTATTAATATTGTGGTAGTGCTAGGAGGCCACAGCTGAGATTAGTGCCTCATTATGTTGTTCATACATGTATTAAGAGACAGTACCTGTCCTCAAAAGTTTCCAATCTTAATAGACAAGACAATACAAGGGTGGGAGAAAGGGAGTATTATCTCCATTTCATATGTGGGAAATGAAGACACAGTGATGAAGTGATCTGTCCAAGGTCAGAGGAAGGTCTGTTGTGGAACTCAGTCTAGACCCATGCTTTCCTAAGTTCCATTTCAGTGCCTTAACCAAAAACCTTTTTCTCTAGATCTTTCTTCATTTCTATATGAAAGTCTCTTACCTACTATTTTTGCATGTAACCTTACCATACAGAAATTGCAAGTGGTTAAATAAAATGTGGTGCTCTCTATTTTTCAGCTTATTTTTGCATTAGTTATTTATTTGTATTGCAGCAGTACATGGAGGCCTCTATTAGGGATCAGGACACATGTAAAATTAAAAAGATGTTCCTCCTCCATGGAGATTATGCAATCTAAGTAGCTAGTATCCCGTCAGTTGCATGTCTGACCTGTGTTGATAGTGAAATTCACTTAATTTTACATATCAGCAAGGTGACATCACAGTAATGCCAACTTAGGGGAATTCATGTGTACACAGGTCCTGTAAGAGCATGAGATAAGAGCAGAGGAACAGCTAGAAGGGTGTCTATTCACCTCCCTAAGACTCCTGGAAGAGGCTGAAGGATAAAAGCTGGGATGGTGTCTCCCCTTCGTGGTTCCCCATATTGTTTTAGGGCAAATGAAATCCAACGATCACAATCACCATAGCATGAAGCTCTGAAAGATAAACAATGTGTAGCAAGGTGACACTGGTTTTCTAGTCTCTCCCCAGGCTCTTCGCAGAATTGGAAGAGAGCTGAATGGGAAGGCGGAGTGTATGAGTTACCAGTGGGGGTGTAGCAGGACTCTGAGCCTCCCTGTCTGATCTGCCACTGTCACAGATAATAGCAGGGACTGTAAGCCATGTCATGACCCCTCTCCTGCGTGAAAGCATCAAGTGGGGATAACCAAGGTAGCTGTTAGGTGAAGAGAAGCATTGAAGCTCTCTCCCCTGCTAGCGCAACCCAGGTAATCACCAGAAGGAGAGTAAAGAACATTAAACATGTATGAAAAAGTACAAACTGAAGAAAAATCATGAAGTGGCAGCAAGTTGGGCACAAACTTTAAGATGCTCATTTTAATGACTTTGAAAACATGGGAGATGTCAAATTGATTGCCTTTGAAGACTATCATGAGAGATCAGATGTGGAGATGGAGCACCAAGTTTGGCCTCCAGAATAAAATATAAAATAGAAAAAAAAATCCCTTCTGTGTTAAAATGAGATATGTGTAGTTCCCTCTATAGTGCATTGATAATTCTGCAGCCTTATAATTCCAGCAATTCTGCAGAGGATTTCACTGAATAACAAAGAGTGCCTGTTACAACAAAAACAAAACAAAACCCCTCCTGTTCCTGCAGGTCTGAAGGAAATTTTGAAACACCTGGACAGCACTTTTTCAAGAGTCAAAATATAACGGTTATATTTTGAACCTTGAAAAAGTGCTGTCCAGCTGTTTCAAAATTTCCTTCTGTCCTGCACTTTTTCATACATGTTTAATATTCTTTTCTCTCCTTCTGGTGATTACCTGGGTTGCGCTAGCACATTCATCTACAGTAGCTTTTTACACTGAACACATGTAAATTGCTCCTAGAATATTTCATTTGTCCCCTTTGCAGAGAATGTTGAGCAGGGTGAGTCATGGTGGAACCTGCTTGTTGAGAAGAAATAGGCACTCAGAGTCTGGTTTTGTTCTTCCTTGAAACACACAAGACCAATTATACTAACTAACATCATCATCACTAAAAGATGAAAGGAAGAAGGGAAATGAGTACAACTGTAGATGCTTTAAAAAAAAAGATGTTCTCCCCTTCTGGGTTTAATATCACAGTTGGAATAAATCTGTGTTGATTAGCACCACTCTAAGGATATACTTGGGGGAGAAAAGAAAATAAACAGTATATATTTTTTAAAAAAAATCCAACAACCTTACACTGAAAGAAGTTATTAATATTATCTTTATTACTTTTACTCTTGTTATTGCTTCTTGAAATGGTAAGAGAGATCTAAGAGTTATGGTCTGTTTTCCCATTGATACTATAATGAGCCACTAGGGGAACTAGAAGCAACTTATTGCCACACAAATTATGGCAAGTTTTTTTGGGGGGGGGTTAGGTTGTATAATTGAGGGGAGGTAGTGCTATTGGCAACATGATTAGTCTTTAAATTCCTCACTCCCCACCTCAGGGAGCTGAGCACTGTAACTCCCCTTCTGTATATTTCTAACCGACTAAAGCTATTATCTTTTTGTTTACCATAAATAGTGCCTCTGACTCACTTTGTTTTGGGGAACCTGCCTTACAATCCCAATATAAATGTATGTGGCTAGTCCCTGTGGGAGAACCACAGTGCATTGCAATGGTGCCCAACCCATCATAAAGAAATCTCCCAACATTTACAACTTGAAACAGCGCAGCTATATCATCCCAAGAAGTGATCTTGTTAATTCTCAGAAGGTAAACATACTGGGCCTGACCTACATACCCAACTGTGCCAGGGACTAGTATTGATAATGCTATAGAAGTTATAATATCAGTACCTGACATAACTGAATAATTGCTGTTGTGGGCACTGTGCTATTGAAGAAGCTGTCTTTTAGGTGTGATTTAAAACAGAAGTCAGCTTGACTACTATCCTAGAGACCCAGTTATTATACTTGGGGCATGTAAGAATCCCACAGCAATTTTTGCAAGAGGATGTCATTAACCATCCTTATCTGCTCATCTAATTACAATGTGACATTTTGGTTGGAAATGATATTGTTACTTCCTGTCCTAAGCTCTTGCATAGTGTTTCTGTGCATTTGTTATCAATGGCTATGTTATACTCAATAATTCTTTCAGTTTTGGTAGCGGGTAAAGTGATTAGACTAGACTGATGGACAAAGTGTTTATATCATTTAGCAAAATGTATAAATGCTTAGGGATCCATATGGATGAAAGAAGTCCTCAACATTTAAGGCCCGCAACTTCATTCCTGTACCCCACCCACTTGTCTTCTACACGTTTTTGTACTGGAAATAACATTTTTGACTAATATTGATTACTTGTTTCAGAGTAGCAGCCGTGTTAGTCTGTATTTGCAAAAAGAAAAGGAGTACTTGTGGCACCTTAGAGACTAACAAATTTATTTGAGCATAAGCTTTCATGAGCTACAGCTCACTTCATCGGATGCATTTAGTGGAAAATACAGAGGGGAGATTTATATACACACACAGAGAACATGAAACAATGGGTTTTATCATACACACTGTAAGGAGAGTGATCACTTAAGATGAGCCATCACCAGCAGCGGGGGGGTGGTGGGAGGAAAACCTTTCATGGTGACAAGCAAGGTAGGCTATTTCTAGCAGTTAACAAGAACATCTGAGGAACAGTGCGGGGAGGGGTGGGGGGGAGAAATAACATGGGGAAATATTTTTACTTTGTGTAATGACTCATCCATTCCCAGTCTCTATTCAAGTGTGTATGATAAAACCCATTTTTTCATGTTCTCTGTGTGTGTATATAAATCTCCCCTCTCTATTTTCCACCAAATGCATCCGATAAAGTGAGCTGTAGCTCACGAAAGCTTATGCTCTAATAAATTTGTTAGTCTCTAAGGTGCCACAAGTACTCCTTTTCTTTTTGCGAATACAGACTAACACGGCTGCTACTCTGAAACCTCTCATTATGCAAGGCACTCAATTTAGCCGTATAGAGTGGAAATATGTCAACTTCATGAAAAAACTCGTACAGATACAGACAGACATCATCTTCCTCTCCAAATGCAAACAGATGGACATCATACCGAAAGGACTGAAGGTAAAAAATCCATTACAATCTACATACCACACAGACTATGCTGACAGCTTGTGCCACACACTCTCAAAGAAACCGCAGAACCACCTGATCAACATCCTCTACAGCAAACAGGGAAAGATTAAGAATGAGCTCTCAAAACTGGATACTCTCATAAAGAACCAACCTTCCACACAAACTTCCTCGTGGCTGGACTTTACAAAAACTAGACAAGCCATTTACAAAACACACTTTGCTTCTCTACAAAAGAAAAAGGACACTAAGCTATCTAAACTACTACATGCCACAAGGGGCCACAACAGTGGTTCCCGTAACCCACCCAGCAATAATGTTAATCTATCCAACTATACTCTTAAGCCAGCAGAAGAATCTGTCCTATCTCGGGGCCTCTCCTTTTGCCCCTCCACCCCCACGAACATGATACAGTTCTGTGGTGACCTAGAATCCTATTTTCGACGTCTCCGACTCAAGGAATATTTCCAACACACCTCTGACCAACATATTAAAACAAAGAGACCTTCCTGCCAACACTACAAAAAGAAGGATTCTGGGTGGACTTCTCCTGAAGGTCGAAACAACAGACTGGACTTCTACATAGAGTGCTTCCGCCAATGTGCATGAGCTGAAATTGTGGAAAAGCAGCACCACTTGCCCCATAACCTTAGCCGTGCAGAACACAATGCCATCCACAGCCTCAGAAACAACTCTGACATCATAATCAAAAAGGCTGACAAAGGAGGTGCTGTCGTCATCATGAATAGGTCGGAGTATGAACAAGAGGCTACTAGGCAGCTCTCCAACACCACTTTCTACAAGCCATTACCCTCTGATCCCACTGAGAGTTACCAAAAGAAACTACAGCATTTGCTCGAGAAACTCCCTGAAAAAACACAAGAAGAAATCCGCACAGACACATCCCTAGAACCCCGACCTGGGGTATTCTATCTGCTACCCAAGATCCATAAACCTGGAAATCCTGGACGCCCCATCATCTCAGGCATTGGCACCCTGACAGCAGGATTGTCTGGCTATGTAGACTCCCTCCTCAGGCCCTTCGTTACCAGCACTCCCAGCTATCTTCGAGACACCACTGACTTCCTGAGGAAACTACAATCCATTGGTGATCTTCCTAAAAACACCATCCTAGCCACTGTGGATGTAGAAGCCCTCTACACCAACATTCCACACAAAGATGGACTACAAGCCATCAGGAACACTATCCCCGATAATGTCACGGCTAACCTGGTGGCTTTGTCCTCACCCATAACTATTTCACATTTGGGGACAATGTATACCTTCAAATCAGCGGCACTACAATGGGTAACCGCATGGCCCCACAGTATGCCAACATTTTTATGGCTGACTTAGAACAATGCTTCCTCAGCTCTCATCCCCTAATGCCCCTACTCTACATGCGCTACATTGATGACATCTTCATCATCTGGACCCATGGAAAAGAAGCCCTTGAGGAATTCCACCATGATTTCAACAATTTCCATCCCACCATCAACCTCAGCCTGGACCAGTCCACACAAGAGATCCACTTCCTGGACACTACGGTGCTAATAAGCGATGGTCACATAAACACCACCCTATATCGGAAACCTACTGACCGCTATTCCTACCTACATGCCTCTAGCTTTCATCCAGATCATACCACACGATCCATTGTCTACAGCCAAGCTCTACGATATAACTGCATTTGCTCCAACCCCTCAGACAGAGACAAACACTTACAAGATCTCTATCATGCATTCCTACAACTACAATACCCACCTGCTGAAGTGAAGAAACAGATTGACAGAGCCAGAAGAGTACCCAGAAGTCACCTACTACAGGACAGGCCCAACAAAGAAAAGAACAGAACGCCACTAGCCATCACCTTCAGCCCCCAACTAAAACCTCTCCAACGCATCATCAAGGATCTACAACCTATCCTGAAGGACGACCCATCACTCTCACAGATCTTGGGAGACAGGCCAGTCCTTGTTACAGACAGCCCCCCAATTGGAAGCAAATACTCACCAGCAACCACACACCACACAACGGAACCACTGACCCGGGAACCTATCCTTGCAACAAAGCCCGTTGCCAACTCTGTCCACATATCTATTCAGGGGACACCATCATAGAGCCTAATCACATCAGCCACACTATCAGAGGCTCGTTTACCTGCGCATCTACCAATGTGATATATGCTATCATGTGCCAGAAATGCCCCTCTGCCATGTACATTGGTCAAACTGGACAGTCTCTACGTAAAAGAATAAATGGACACAAATCAGACATCAAGAATTATAACATTCAAAAGCAATTGGAGAACATTTCAATCTCTCTGGTCACTCGATTACAGACCTGAGGGTGGCTATCCTTCAACAAAAAAACTTCAAAAACAGACTCCAATGAGAGATTGCTGAATTGGAATTAATTTGCAAACTGGATACAATTAATTTAGGCTTGAATAGAGACTGGGAATGGATGAGTCATTACACAAAGTAAAACTATTTCCACATGTTATTTCTCCCCCCCCCCCACCCCACCCCGCACTGTTCCTCAGATGTTCTTGTTAACTGCTGGAAATAGCCTACCTTGCTTGTCACCATGAATGGTTTTCCTCCTTCCCCTCCCCCCCGCTGCTGGTGATGGCTCATCTTAAGTGATCACTCTCCTTACAGTGTGTATGATAAAACCCATTGTTTCATGTTCTCTGTGTGTGTATATATAAATCTCCCCTCTGTATTTTCCACCAAATGCATCCAATGAAGTGAGCTGTAGCTCATGAAAACTTATGCTCAAATATATTGATTACTTGTAAACTATATTCTCAAGTAATTTTCAGTTGGTAAGCATTTGCTCAGAAAAGTGATCATCAGAAATGATTTCCTTGTGATTTGTTACACTATAAATATTCCTTTCCTCCCCATCCCCCGTGGCTACTTGAAAAGTCAAAGCACTGAAAGACTAATTCATCTTCTTGCTTTGGCACATAGCTGGAATCCAACTGAGTGACTGTAGTCTAAGCATAGAAACAAGAGCAGCACTCTAGGGAATGCAAGCACCTAGCAGGAACCTAAAAGCTTCAATTTTTAAGCTCCGATAACAGTATAATGATCTTAGTGATCTTACTATGCTACGAACAAAAAAAAAGGGGTGGGGGGAGGGATGGTCACTTAGTGCCCTATAATTTTGAAATGCTACCTACGTATGACATTTGCTTGAAGCCGTATAGAGCCATTAGCTGAACTTGACAACTTTTCCTGCCATAAACGGGAAATGAATTAGCGTACAGCTATTTGTTCTAATGGTAAATTCATTTCTTTCTGAGAATACCAGTAAGAAATAATGTGTGCTTGTCATACATAAACTGCATTTTTGAAGCATAAACCAAATATTTACTATGCTGCCTTTCCCCCCAATTCTTATTGTCTAACTTATAGAGGGTTTTTTAAATCTTTTAATTAAACCTAGAGTCCAATTGCTTGGCTCCCCATAATCCCCTTCATCAGTAGCTTCACCGAGGCATCCATGAAGGGAAGCTCAAATTACCAGCTAGAACCAAGCAAAGGTATTAGAATATGGCCATTTATAGGGTCCTACCAAATTCACGGCCATGAACAATGTGTCAAGGACCGTGAAAACTGGTCTTTTGTGTGCCTTTACTCTATACTGCACAGATTTCCTAGGGGGATACCAGCATTTCTCAAATTGGTGGCCCTGACCCAAAAGGAAGTTGTGGGGGCAAGTCATAAGGTTATTTGGGGGAGGGGGGCTGTAGTTGCCACCCTTACTTCCGTGCTGCCTTCCGAGTTGGACAGCCAGAGTGTGGCGGCTGCTGGCTGGGAGTCCAGCTCTGAATGCAGCGCCCCGCCAGCAGCAGCAGCACAGAAGTAAGGGTGGCAATACCATATCATGCCACCCTTATTTCTGCACTGCTGACTACAGAGCTGGGCAGTCAGAAAGTGGCAGTTGCTGACTGAGGGCCCAGCTCTGCAGGCAGCAGCACAGAAGTAAGGGTGGCAACACCACAGCATGCCCTCCTTACTTCTGCGTTGCTGCTGGTGGCGGCTCTGCCTTCAGAGCTGGGCTCCCGGCCAGCAGCCACTACTCTCCAGCTGCCCAGCTCTGAAGGCAGTTTCTGCCACCAAGAGCAGCACGGAAGTAAGTGTAACAGTACCGCAACCCCGCCCCCTAAAATAACCTTTGCAACCCCCCCCCCAACTCCTTTTTGTATCAGGATCCCTACAATTACAACACAGTGAAATTTCAGATATAAATAGCTAAAATAATGAAATTTACTATTTAAAAAATCCTGTGACCATTGAATTGACCAAAATGGACCGTGAATTTGATAGGGCCCTAGCCATATATTAGTTTAAATAGGCACATGACTTACTTGTACTTCTTATTATACAGGGTAGATTTGTTTCTTTGTGTGTGGTTTGGTTTTCTACGTTACAGAAACAAGCTCGCTGCTTTCTTTTTACATATTTAGCTACAATCCACCTCTGGATGTAAACCCACTGAAGTCAATGTAGTTACATCAGGGATGAATTAAAGAAGAAAAGGCTCAGATTTCAAATTTTCCACTTTGTCAAAACAGGTCACTACCACTTAGTAGCTCCTTTTAAAATATTTTCTATCACAAGAAAGAATTTCAATACATAGTAGTTTCATCTATCTGCATTCACCCTGGTAATAATAACAGCCACGGTGCATTGATAGAGATGGTTCTTCAAAGAACTCTATAATGAATTCAAAACCTAAGAATAAGCATTCCCAGCACTTTGCTAGAGGTGACTGAGATAAACATGACATTACTAAGGAAAACATGTGTTATCAAAATTCATGTACACCCACATTCGGAAGTTATGCAAAATACTAGGGGTCTTCTAAGATTATTCTATTAGCAAGGTTGATTATTATGTGTAATATAATTGGAGCCATGACACCGGACAGTAATTTTCAATGTAACAAATGCGAAAACATTAATTAATAGCAATACAAAGTTAAATAAGTGGATAGCTTGTACTAATCTATTCTTTAAGAGCCATCCAAGATGTATAACGTCGTGACTGAATGCTGCGGAAATTCAGCACATTCAGTAACTTGCTGGTGATCCTCCAAGAAATACCGAACATCTTTAGAGGTACAAAGTAAGTGAAAGCAATTAAATGGCCTCAGATCTCCAAGTTAGGATGAAACCAACACTTGTAAATCTAAATAATCTTCTGTCCTAGAATTTTGTATTTTAAAGTAACAACAACAACAAGTAAATTTATAACAACCACCACCACTTTTCATAAGAAAAGAGATATGAGGGAAAGAGTGCTATGACTGACAAGGACAAGCAATGTTGATGGGACTATATAATTAATTGATCTCATTCTGTTGGTATTGCCACAAAACCTGAAAGAATTGACCAGATTGGATTAAAAGAAATTGTGGTACTGTTTAATGTGGTGGTGTTGAGGAGAAACATAGTACAATCTAAAAATTGTGAACTACATTTACATTCCTAGGGCACATGTAAAAAAGGTATCAATGTCTTTTGGACATGACCAGCATGATCTTGACAGCGATAATCTATCTCAATTTAGCGTCTACTCTCTTCCATGAAAGATAAAGAGTGAGAAGAGAGCTGAAGAGAAGAAGCAAGTACATGAACTGGTGAGCATATATACTATACAGATGCCCACTGTGAACGACAATTCAAGACAGTTTCCGAAATCCTTTCAGTGGCATTACAAGTAGATTAATTTCCTTTGCTTATTCTGATCTCACAACAGTTTTATATTGGTGTCCTTTCAGTAACTCTGACAGAATTCCTCCTGATTTATGCTGGTGTAACACAAAACACAATCATGTTCCCTATCTTTCTTTTTTGTTTTTGGTAAATTGCCAAACAAGATTTTCACTTTTTGAACTCCAGCCATTTAAAATCAAATCACCTAGGTCATCTCATATCTAATGATGACAGAGAACAACAGCAGAAACAAGGTGTTACTTCTTAAACTCTTTCAAGCAAGTATCAATTCAGTCACTTTAAATCCAAAAATTAAAACCCTAGAAAGCATCAGGTTTTCTAGGCATTTTCAGGAGGGCAGAAGGAACCAAATAGCCACAATCAATCAGTGCTGAGGGGCAGATTACCTGACCTTCTGTAGTAGCACCATTCAGGCAGTACTGGGGGAAGAGAAACCACCTGCAGGTCCCTTACCAGGCTTCCCATGGCTCCCAGGCTCTCCAGCAGACTGCCAGTTGGACTACAGAGGACCTGGGAGTCTCCAAGCTATGAGGCTCACAGCGTTTGTTCACTGCCTGGCTAGCCAGCACATCAGATAGCTGATTCCTAGATTGCCAAGCTGCTTGGTTAGCTGCCTTCCCAAGCAGCATGGGACGGTGGCCAGCCAGGGAACTGGGCAGCCCACCCATCCGCCCACACAAGAAACAAACAGCCAACAAGCTGAAAAATTCCATTTTTGTTCTGTTATGTTTTCTGGAAATCCCTTCCCATAAAAAACAGGTTGTGCTTTTTGACTTTTTGCCCCAGTTTGAGATGGGAAAACATTCAGAAACTTTTGTTTTGTGGAAAGGATTTCCATTTTCCAGCCAGTTCTAGGGCAATAACTGGTTATTGGTTCTCATCTTCTCCTGTTTCCCCCATCTGCTGAACTGCCCTTGATGCTGGTGGTAGTGGGTACCATCCTTTGCTATGCAGTCTCCTGGGCTCAAGCAAGGCCAGATAATTCCTATCCTGCTCCCCTGAGACTCCAGTGCATCTGGCAGCAAGCTTCCAAGCCCAGTCAGACCAACTTGTGCTAACAGGGCTCGAGCTAGCACATTAACAATAGCTTTGCGGACATGGCAGCACTGACGGGGTAACCATCCACGCTCAAACCAGAGGGCAGGGTGGGCTGGAGTTTATGTGGTCAGCCCAAGCCACAACATCCTCAGAGCTATGTTTTTTTGTTTCGTTTTGGTTTGGTTTTTTTTGCATGCTAGCACAAGCCCCACTAACACAAGTCTGTCTACCTGGGCTGGGAGGCTACCCCCTGCTACAGGGTAGATGTAATCCAGCACCACAGGAGGCTATGGAGTAGTCTCCTTTCTCTGCAATGCAGCAAGCAGCCAGAGAGGGAGTTGAGCTGCTGACTTGCTGCAGCAGACAGGAAAGACAGCTGCTCAGAAGCTACACACTAGAGCCTGAGGCAATAGGAGAACAAGTGCTAAGCAGTATTGAAAGCCACAACATTTCAGCTTAAAAACAGGGTTTAGGGAGCACTTTTTCAATTAATAACCTAATCCAAATTTTCTTAACACGGTCCTTCTCAAGAGCCAACATTTAGAGCCTGGTGGACACCCTTATGCTAGAACACATCTTCCCTTGTGATGCAGTAAATATATAGAAGGCTTCTATTGAAAATAGCCAACATATCAGGATCTCAGTTCTTACCTGGAGTTAAATTATGAGTTCATGAAGTCAGACTAGATGATCGCAACGGTCCTTTCTAGCCTTGGAATCTGTGATTCTCCATGGAATGCTAATAGTGACATTATGGCAAGTGAAACAACAATCCCTATGCTGAGATAATTTGCTGAAATATTACATCTGAGAAAGCAGTGTTTCTGCAAAAGGCAAGGGACATTATGTCAGCGGAGATAATAAGTAGCTTGGCAGTGCCAAACTGGGGCTCTTACATAGAAATGGTGTGATGATGTAGTAGCAAAGTCTAGAATGTGATAAACACAGACTAGATTAGTGCTGGTCATTTAGAAAAGGTGGTTCATTTTGTTCCCACCTGGCATTAGGTTACGACTGGTGGTGGAATTATGTGTGAGTTGATTGTAAGACCGAGCAGAGTTTGTGAAACTGAAGCTGCCTTCTCTTCATTATATGACCTAGCCTGTTGTCTAAATTGTTTGTGGTAAGAAGAGTATTATTTACTTCGTCCTCATGTTATGTTTGAGTCTTTATATTGTAATTCAGAGAGAATTTGACAATTTTTCATAGAAAAAGGTTTTTTTTAATCGGAAAAAGGAGTTTTATCAATATTTTAAACAAAAACTTCAAAATAAATATTTCAGGGAAAATCCATTGACATAACAAAAGAGCAAACAAACAAAACTATTTTTATTGCATCTTCTGCTGTATAAACTTTTTAAATGAATATTGTGTAAGTTAGTATAAGTGATTGAGCAAATACTTTTTTGTAATACTGTGTGGATTCTTCACTCCAAGAGGGGCTATATATTTATAACTTTCTCCTCACATATAACTTGGACACCTCCCAAACATTAATTTATTCATCCTCACAACATCCCATGAGGTAGGAAAATATTATACCCATTTAATATATGGGGAACTGAGTCATAGTGACATTAGTGACTTGCTCAGATTGTGGCAGAGCTAGGAATTGAGTGCCAGTCCAGTGATTTTCACAAGACTATCCTGTCTCTACCTGTATGAAATCTTTTTCTGGATTTTGCTGTTCAAATATGCAATTGAAAGTGTGCTGTTTAAATTGTTACTGTGTGACTAACTTTGGTGTTAACATATAGTAAAAGAAACAATGAAGACCTGATGTATCGTGTTCGGGGGACCCATGATTGCTAGAGAGAGAGTCACAATAGTGCAGATATTTAGAATGACAAAGAATGACATTGAACTGGAAGAACAGAAGGCCTAAGTGCCTGCCCTTAGCAGAATACTCTTTACTCTTCCAGATACCAAATCACAGAATCAGAAGTGTAGGACTAGAAAGGATCTCAACAGGTCATCTTATGTAGTCCCCTGCAGTCAAGACAGGGCTAAGTAATAATTAGACCTTCTGACAGGTGTTTGTCTAACCTGTTCTTAAAAACCATCCCTGATGGAGATTCCAAAACCTTCCTAGGCAATTTGTTCCAGTGCTTAACTACCCTGACATTGGTTATCGCCTGGTTAAGCCAGGGTGGTCTCTTGCTGCCTTTCATACACAGTGGGATAGTTTGCTCTTGTGACCTTAATAATGTCTTTGAAAAATTACCACCAATCAAACCTTTCTCCATAGACTTTCTTCCCATGGTATCATACTACCAACTCCCTAAGTTTGCTAAATGGTGTAGTTTCAATGAATACTTATAACTAGAGTTGACATTAGTTCCAGCACATGGTTTTTCCAAAACCAGAAAAACTAAGAAATAAAATTTAGAATGAAATTTAAATTTCAAACAGTGTCCTTCAGTGAATGTTCACCAAATGATGAGATGATGAATGAATTAGCGTTAAGACTTTTAAAAGATGATTTGTGTGGCATCCTAAAAATAAAAGTGTGTATAGACAGACTTAAGAGATAAAGAAATGCACATCAGGGAAAAACTAAGAACTAGACTATGTAACTAAAGGGGACTCTTTTTTTAACAGGTCTATGTCATCTTGTAATGGACTTTTTGGTACCAAACATCTGAGTGCAATGACATTTTGTCCTGTTCTATCTCACCTTACTGCTCTTGTAGTGTGATGTTTTATTGGTGATGTTTCAGAGTGATGACATATCATCCACAGAAATAAATATATAGGGCCAGATTCACTGAAGAAGGTGCAGAGAGTTTTAAATTAAAATTTACTCCTCCAGCCTCTCCCCTTGCATGCTCTGTTGTTATCTCACTTAAGCTTGAAGAAAGGCAGATGGCATTCCTGATGCCTGCACTTCCTTGGGGTTTCTATCATGAGTGGGCAGCTTCAAACCCACCAGTAACTGAACAGCAGCTCCCACAGCAATAGACATTGAGAAGGATATAATTATCTGTATATTCCCTAGCTATGCCCTGTTTGTATCTGTTAGCAAATATTAACCCTTTTAGTTCTTTCTGTATATTTGATTCATTTATATCTTAACTATTCTTTAGAATATTTAACTTCAACAAAGAGTATGTCCGAATTTTAAGGCCCAGAACATGGGTCCTTGACTGACAAGTAACCACAACAGAGCCAGCTCTTGGTGTGACAACAAATCTATTTATTTCTGTATTCTGTATAGTGCTGTACTAATCTCTGATTGATAATATTTGCTTAAAGCATTCCAATTGAGCCTGTTATTTGACAGTCTTGAGTCACTAACCCAGACACACAACAGCCCCTTCCACAGCCAGTGCTCACTCAATTTTGGGGCATCACTGGCCTGCAACCACTCCATCAGAGGGTGCACATTTTCTACAACTAGAGTCCACCCACTTGTTGAACATGGACTCTTGGCTGATTTTAGTCTATAGCCTTGGATGTACAACTCCTTAGTCCACAAAAATATGTAGATGATATGTCTCTGAAAACTGATTTCTTAGAAAAAGGAAATGCAGTAGATCTAATCCATCTGGATTTGTGTAAGGCATTTGATACAGTTCCACATGGAAAGTTATTAGTTAAATTGGAGATTCTGGGGACTAATATGAAAATTGAAAGGTGGATAAGGATCTGGTTAGAGAGGAGACTACAAGAGGTCTTACTTAAAGGTGAACTATCAGACTGGAGGGAGATTAGTAGTGGAGTTCCTCAGGAATCGGTCTTGGGACCTTATTTAACATTTTTATTAATGAACCATGGCACAAAGAGTGGGAGTGTGCTAATAAAATATGCATATGACACATAGTTGGGTAGCACTCCCAATACAGAGGAGAACTGGAATATCAAACAAGAAGATCTGCATGACCCTGAAAACTGGAGTAATAGAAATGGGATGAAATTTAATAGTGCAAAGTATAACTATTTAGGGACTAACAAGTAGAATATTTGCTATAAGCAAGGGACTTATAAGTTGGAAAAGACAGAGGAGGAAAAAGACCTGTGTGTTTTGGTTGATGACAGAATTACTATGAGCCTCCAATGTGATGCAGCCATGAAAAAAGGCTAATGCAATCCTAGGATGTATCAGGCAAGGTATTTCCAGTAGAGATAGGGAAGTGTTAGTACCATCATACAAGGCACTAGTGAGACCTCATCTGAAATGCTGTGTGCAATTCTGGGTCTCCCATGATTCAGAAAGATGAATTCAAACTGGAACAGGTTCAGAAAAGGGCTACTAGGACAATCAGGGGAATGGAAAACCTATGTTAGGAGAGGAGATTCAAAGAGCTTCACTTGTTTAGCCTAACAAGAAGGCGGCTAAGGAGAGATAAGATTGCTCTTTATAAATACATCAGAGGGATAAACACCAGGGAAGGGAAGTATTTATTTAAATTAAGTGCCAATGTTGACACAAGAACAAATGGATAAAAACTGGCCATCGACAAATTTAGGCTTGAAATTAGACAAAGATTTCTAACCATCAAAGGAATGAAGTTCTGGAACAGCCTTCCAAGGGAATCAGTGGGGGCCAAAAACCTGAATGGCTTCAAGACTGAGCTTGACAATTTTATGGAGGGAATGATATGATAAGACTGCCTACAATGGCATGTAGCTGGTCTGTGACTGCTAGTCACAAATATCCCCAATCACCCACGATGAGACACTAGATGGCGAGGGCTTTGAGTTACCATAATTCTTTCCCAGGTGTTTGGCTGGTGGGTATTGCCAAAATGCTCAGGGTCTAACTAATTATCATATTTGGGGTCAGGAAAGAGTTTTCCCCTGAGTCAGATCCTGGGGATTCTTACCTTCTCCTAGAGCATGGAGCACAGGTCACTTGCAGGTTTAAAACTAGTGTAAATGGTGGATTCTCTGTAATGTGAAGTCTTTAAAACATGATTTGAGGCCTTCAGTAACTCAGCTAGAGGTTATGGGTCTATTATAGGACTGGGTGAGTGAGCTTCTGTGACCTGCAATGTGCAGGAGATCAGATTAGATGACCACAATGGTCTCTTCTGGCCTTAAAGTCTATGAGTCTGAGGAAAAGGTTGTGCTACAAGTGGGACATGGTACTATGAAGAAAGTACACCATACCCTTAACATTACTGGTAATCCAAATGAAATGGTCAAATCTGTCTGTTTCCTCTTCTTTAGAATAAAACTTCTTCCCTTTCATACCTGCACTATGACACACAGGATTTTTCCAACAATAATGCCACTGAAGGATACAGAGATTGGCAAATTTGCCTACAAGACTAATGTCTACATTGTGAAGCCTTGTTTTTGTTTCTGATTTTCCTATTAGAAAAGACTCTGATATTCTGTGTTTTGCTATGTTCTTTGGATTATTTACATTGAAACTTACATGATATTCATCAACTATTTAAAGGAGTACTTGTGGCACCTTAGAGACTAACAAATTTATTAGAGCATAAGCTTTCATGAGCTACAGCTCACTTCATCGGATGCTCACGAATGCTTATGCTCTAATAAATTTGTTAGTCTCTAAGATGCCACAAGTACTCCTTTTCTTTTTGCGAATACAGACTAACACGGCTGCTACTCTGAAACCTATCAACTATTTAGATGAAGTAAGCAAAAAACAACAACTAGATCTCTATGAAACCCAGTAGTTTTGTTTCTCAGGTGTTTGTGTAAATATTTTCTTTGGTTCTCTCTGCAATGTTTTGCTTTAAGGTTTTGGATTCATTTTAACCAAAATTCAAAGGGAGTTTCATTTGAAATTGCTGAGTTTCACTTGACATAGTGTTAAATCCATTTATGTAACTTCATTGTGAAATCATTTATCATCAGTGATACGATCACAGAAGTTAGCATTAGAAAAGACCTATCAATAACTCAATTTTTTCTGGCATATATAGAAGGTGTTCTCTCGACTATGCTGTAAACACTTCATAGTTTATTCTCTAAGGTGGTCTGGAGTGATGTGATTTATAATAATACATTTTAAAATGTTTTTCTTTTCCAGATTCAGATGTCCCCATAAGGAGACTTCCATTATGTCCCTGCCAGAGCTCACTGACTGGATTTTTTTTCCTGATATTCATCCTACATTTTTCATTTCTTAATTTTATTAAATCGCTTCTGTTTGTACCACATTGTTTCCCCATACTGCATGGCTACCTCACTGAAATATGGTTCTACATGACACTAAGTAGATCAGATAACTTGCAGCGTTTTTCCCCCAATGAAGATTCGTTCTTAGTCTCTTGCTTTGAAATCTAATAAAAATACCCAACTCATCATCAAATCATCAGGTGTCTATAGTAATTATTTTTGAAAGGTCAGATCACAGCTGGAAACATTTATCGCTAGATTGTGCTTTAAGGTATTGTCCTGAACAAAGGGTGATGAGTAGACGGCTCTACACCAGGAGTACATGCCTAGAGGCACTGTACCTTAGAGACACCCCTCTGAGACAAAACTGCTGCTTTTTCTGGGTTCCCCTGAAGTGACTTAGCTCTGCTGCTTGATGCATCAGGGATCTGGAAACAAATCTCAATCCAGTTTCCCTCTTCACCAACTGCTCCGGGAGAGGGGAACTATGTGAACACACAGAGCTTACTCTCTCCTGTAGGTATGGGTAGCCCACACCAGGGGCAGGGTGTATGCGTGTGCTCTTACTCCCTATGTCTCTCTTACATAGATGTATAACTGAAGTAACAGTTGAGTCATTATGCCAAGTGAGGGAAAAACAATATGGATAATATAAGACCCTGATTCTGCCCCTCCCCTGCCTCATACTGAGCAGTGCCTTACTCTGAAAGCAGTCTTACTAAAATCAATGGGAAATAACATACTATACCAGCAAGAAAGACAGTCTTTGGTGGGATATATGGAAACTATTTTAAAATCGAAGGATTAAAAGCAGTCTCCGTAAAACATATTTCTAAAGAGTCAAAGAAAGTTAGTAGTTTAGATGGTTTTGATGATATGAGTATTTACTCCTTTTCGCCATTCTACCCACACTGCTTCGAATATGAAGCTGCAGTAGATAATAACCAAAAAAAGTATTTTGCTCTCTGCAAATAAGTTTTTGAGGTGCCAAAATGTTACTTCTGCAAATACCAACTTTTGCAAAAGCACAATAGTCTAATCTTCACACAAGGCACAGTTACCTGGGAACAGAGCTAAGCATAATGGTTTTAAATAGCCCTCTCAGGCTAAAAATCTATTTATTCACATTAAAGGGATACTTGTTGAAGCATGACAGATGTTGTTCTTTTAATGGCTCATTCAGCAGACTACATCTGAAGCAGGGTGGGCATACCAGTGCTTCCTGATAGTCTCAGTTTCTTTGCAAAAAGAAAAGGAGTAGTTGTGGCAACTTAGAGACTAACAAATTTATTTGAGCATAAGCTTTCGTGAGCTACAGCTCACTGCATCAGATGCAGTTTCTTTGGTGCATCAAGATGAATTTAAGATTTGTAAATTTAGATGCCAGTGGGAGTGGCGGGACAATTTAGGATGCATAATACAGCAGCTGCAAAGAACTGGAGGCTAGAGCTCTGGATGATGGAGGTGGAGGTGACAGAGAGATCACTGACTTAGATTTATGAATTCTATTCAGGTTCTTATACTTCCATCATCACTGCCTTATCTGAGCATCTTCCAGTAGTAGTTTAAACTAACCGCACTCATATGCCAGTATGACTTAGCAGTAATTATCCTGAATCTTAATTTCGGGTATATCACCTGTGCCAAGAGGGATTCAGAAAGAAGAACTTTGCATTCCTCTCACATAAGGTCTTAAACTCTGCTACTTTGATACAGCATATTATTATTTATTTGTTTTACAGTAGCACCTACAAGCCTGTCATGGATCAGACCCATTACTGATTTAACATGACAGGAAAATCTACCAAGCACAATTTAAAAAAAAAAACATAAAATAAAATAGCTGAGTACTGGTAAGACAAGTGACAATTGTACTTTTGCCTAGCTACTTACTGAACTTGTACAGTCACCATTTTTGTAATGAGTTGGGACAAGATTCTTAGCCCCAAATAAAGACTGCACCACAACTGGCATAGTTCAGATTTTCAACAAAATTCTTGACTAAAAATATTACAAAATAAGAACAAGTATTTTAGATGCAGAGAGTAGTAGCCAACAACTTGAAAGAATAAATATTGTATTGGGATGCTTAGTGCTATAATAGTCCTTTAACGTATATCATCTCTGTTTAAATTACATTCCATCCAAGACAGTGTGTTCTCAGCAAAAGTCAGTTCAGTCCTATTATAACTAAGTTTAATGGGCTTCAAAGTAGTTATTTCTTTTCCAGCATGTCATTACTTTTATGTGAAATAAAGCATAGGCTGTCAACTATATATGCTGAAATATGTAATTTGTGGTCCTTTTATGGAGAATTCTATGAAGAGTACATCACTCCATGAGATTTCCAACTGACTGTTAATGGGAAGCAAAATTATAGCTACAGATCTTCTGTCCTGCAGTAAAGTTTTATAATAAATCCCACTACAGGGTCACCTGCTTCAGTCCATCTTTTGGAATAAAAACCTGCTAACAAAATTGTTTCTGACTATGAATTTAATGAGTTTTACTTTTGACAGTAAAGCCTTAAAGGGATATTCAGCACCTATTGATTTAGGAGAGTATGAATCAACACCATATAAGATAAATACACCCCCCCCAAAAAACCCATTTTAAACAAGTTCATTCGTGTAACCTCTTTTCTAATTGTCATAATTAAAAACTAATCTTATTTGTTCACACAACATGATACTCAGTCTACTATGAAACTGGTCATTCAGTTCAGAGGAATTTGGGACACACTAAAGCAAAGATTTTTGTTTAATTTTAATGATAGTGTGTTTATGTACAAGGACTGCACATTCAAACATTTAAGACAGAGAAAATTAGTACAGTCAGCACTGCACCTCATAGTAAGCGTCTGTAGGTATGTGTCTGTTCTGTATATACAGTATTCCTTTTGAAAAATCACATTTTCATGACATGTTCAATAACCACAGAACACGGTGGCTGTATGAGAGCATAATTGTAATGTATATCAGTCCTTGGTCACTTAAAATAGAAGGATTTTGAAAAAGATAATATTATGTGTTTTAAAAACCCATTCAGAATTATTACTAAGTCTTTAGTTCCATTAGACATTTAACTGTTGTTCATTTAGTGCAGTCCCAAGTTAAGTGCTATTAGTGGATAAAAATAAATAGCATGAGTTCAGAATAACTTGAATGAGAGAATTAGATTTGTAGCATGGCCCAGTGAAAAAACAATGTAAAGGGCCCAATTCTGCTCCCACTGAAGATAATGGCAGATGTTCAATTAACTAAAATAGGGAACAGAATTTCATTTATCAATGCATCAAAATAAAACAAATATTCTCCTTCATAGCAAAGCCCTTCTAATTTGTTTACCACTGGATAAAAACTCCTAAAAGTGAGTCTTACATTCCTTGGTTCCTTCCATTTGCTTTGCAAAGGTTAACAAGTTATGAATAAGTCTCAGATGATTTGATGATTTCAATTCAGTACAGATGAACATAAAACACTTTTAATGTACACGAGTCATATTTGAATTCAGCAAAACTCTGAAAGTAAGTCTGGAAAAATCATGAACAGAGCATCTCTCTTGAGCTTTCCAGTACCCCTTCAGATATGTCAGAAACAGTGGCACTGCTTATGGCAATCCTTGCAGCATTTCAATGCTTCTGCCTAGTTGCTCAGGTAAGACCAGAAAGCTACACAGCTGTGCAAAAAAAGGATACTGTAGGTTAAAAATTGTATTTCCATATCTATATTACTAAACTGAATTAATTTAAGCTAATTTATTTTACCCTTTACTTACTGGGAGACCAGAGGGTGGGGAAGGTGGGAAGGTGGTTTTGTTTTTGGATTTCTAAACTATTCAGTTTCACTCTGGTTTCTAAGTAGGTGCCAGTGAATTTCACTTTCCAATTCTCATGCAGTAGCACAATATTCTTAGATTTGAGTTTTACACACTGCAGGGGAGGGTTCATTTGTTAAAGTACTTAGCAGATGTTGGGAAGGGCACAAAATACATTTATGCTTCAAAAGATTGAAGTGGCATCTAATTTGTTTCTGCAATTCAAGATACCGGTTTTAATTAAAACATTCCATAGGGACACTGATACTGACCTCCTTTATCTAGCGCTTTGAGATCTACAGATGAAATGCACGACATGAGAGCTAGGTATTATTTCTGATCTGGGTACTGTATTTTACTTGCTTCTTTTACTCTCTCTCTCTCTCTCTCTCTCTCTCTCTCTCTCACACACACACACCCCTTCCTTTACACACTCTTCAGTTTCTGGTCCCAACATCTGTAACATAGAGGCATACAACTATTTAAATTATATTTACACGTTTTTGTTTTCATATATCACTAGATGGTTTGTTCATAGAAGCATCAATTATTTTATCTGAACCAGGTTGCATATTCCTAGCAGTCATAAATAACTTGGTTATGTTCAAGCTTTTTTTATAAATTCAATGCACTTTTTTAAATTTTACTTTGTTTATACAGTATGCTAAATCCCACTGGCCATTTCTCCATATCTGATAAAAAAGCATACACTCTACCCAAGAAATAGGAAAGATTATTTTGATTTCAGAATGTAATCTTGACCAGTTCTACACAATATAGAGGGGGGGAGGTCTGCATTACTATTCAGTGTGGAAAGGATGAAAGGTAACCTCAATAAATAGTGAACAAAGAGTACTCTGTATTTTTGTTCATGCATAAGCTTCATTTCCGAATATGCATTAACTCTAACATGTTTACCCTTTTAAATTTTCTTTCATCTTTGTTTCATCTTATTCTTTAACTAAAAAGTGATAAACTCACTGTCATGGAAATAAGTTTTACCACTGAATAGGAGAAAGGATTATGGATATTGCTCTGGTTTCCCAGCCTTTCCCACTCTTATAGGAATTCAGTATTGCCAACCCCAAGCTTTGAAATATCATGAGTCTGGCTCCCCAAAATCCTCATTTAATTGTTTTTGGTTTTGTTTTTAATTTGCCTTCTGCTTTCTGAGCCTTTAGGGTACACTCAGCTCTCTCTCTGCAACCATGTGGACTAGATACCTACTAAAAAACCAAATAAAATAGATTCTCATACCAGCTCCTGGTTCCTGCAGATGTGGCTTTTAAGAAAGCAGTTATAAAAATAGAGGAGAAACAATAAGTCAGGAGGCAGCAGCTTTAGGGAGGAGCTACCCAGGATACAGGGCAACTGATCCTTTCAGAAGTCTTTAAAAAGATGGCCAGCCACAGACTGAATCAGAGTATGGAATAAGGTTGTCAGAGAGAGAGACAGAAACTTACATGAAAAAACATGTTTTCTACTCACCTCTTTTCCCCCATTTGTCTGTTTATTCACCCTCTGGGGCAAACACTCTCTTTTGCTATTTGCTATTTGTTTGTATGGTGCCTAGTACAATGGAGGTGTAATCTCTGTATTTATTCCTTAGGCATCGGGGCTATAAATATAATTGGTCCAGGTGATGCAAAGGGATCCCTCCGATATATGGGGAATCATTGGGTAGCATAAAACCAGCTTAGTCTACCATACACCATGGCCTCTCAGCATCCAGTGATGGTAGTGGTAGGGTGGGGAATAATGGACAAAGTTGGCCCCATGGAGACTGCTACTGCAAAGGTGAAGCATAGAATAATACTGAGGCTGTGCTATATGACTATAGGGCTGGGGAGCTGAAACCAATTCTTTTACAGCTTCCCCAGATCTACTCCATAGTCTTTTCACTATGCAAGAAAAAGCCTGAGGCATAGTTTCTATAATTGTACTTTACCTGGTGAAGATGTGTCTCAGAGAGAGAAGGGTAACTAGGAGCTGACCCAAGTAAACCTGGATGATTCACAGTCATATATCAGCTGTTATATTTATCTGTGTATATTTCTCAATGTCCTTGATGCATAATAAATCCTGGGTCCACAAACGATACATCTCACCTGCTGTACTCAGCAGAACACCACATCCATTTACAATGCCCATAACCATACACTTTCTACTGCATGAACAACTCAGGCAACATGCATTAAGCCTTCACATATGAGATTTTCTCACATACACATTACATATGTTTATATTCTTAGTAAAGAATCTTTCTTGGGTTAAGTATGGAATATAATGTATATCAAGTAAGCAAGCATTTCATATTATCTATAGGCAAACCTCTCATTCTGAGTTTTATTGTTGTTGTCTTTTTGTTATCATTAGTGGTTTAATACTTAGTTAAGGAAATATAAATGAATATTTTAGTGTACCTACATTGAGATGTAGCCTCTCATTTAGAAGCTAGTAATCCCACCTTTGTGGTTTACATTATTTTAAGGAGGTTTATAACATATTAATGTATGCATGGAAAAAGAAATGTAAAAATATGATTTTTTTGTATTCACCCTCTCATATACTCAGCCACATGCCCACTATTAATGAAAAAGAGCAAAGTTGATCATTCTTCCCTGTGATTATCCACACTACACAGTGCAAGGATATTTGGTATGCACAATCAGGATGCTGTCAGTAAAAAGAATCACTTTGTTCCTATGTCTAACCACTGAGGGTTCAAAATGGCATGTTTAGCCATTCATACGCCTAAACCATAAAATTATCTCTCCTCCTCCCTCATAGGAGTAGCTAACATTTTATTATCAAGACATCTACTCTTCCAAATCTGCATAAAATATGCAAAGTGAATAAAGATGCACCAAGAATGTGTGAACATTTAGTAGCACAACTGAATTCTACTGTCCAATCAAACTTAGGCCATGTACTCCTGATTGAAGACAGGTGGTATCTCCACACCTCCTTTTCATCACCCTATAGGGCACTTTCTCGCTTGTGCATTCCTTACATTCAAAATTAGCACATTTGACTTGTCTCATAGTTCTTGTAAGTTCAGACTATTTTTGAAAATATTTAAATAAAACTGGAATCTTTTAATCAACTGCATCTCGTTTGTGTCTGTTCAGTTATTGTGAAGTATATTCTTTTATGTGTCCACAATAGTAATACATTAAGGTTTGGTTTCAGAGTAGCAGCCGTGTTAGTCTGTATTCGCAAAAAGAAAAGGAGTACTTGTGGCACCTTAGAGACTAACAAATTTATTAGAGCATCAGCTTTTGTGAGCTACAGCTCACTTCATCGGGCAAATGCATCCGATGAAGTGAGCTGTAGCTCACGAAAGCTTATGCTCTAATAAATTTGTTAGTCTCTAAGGTGCCACAAGTACTCCTTTTCTTTTTGCGAATACAGACTAACACGGCTGCTACTCTGAAACCTGTCATTATGCAAGGCACTCAATTTAGCCGTATAGAGTGGAAATCTGTCAACTTCATGAAAAAACTCGCACAGATACAGACAGACATCATCTTCCTCTCCAAATGCAAACAGATGGACATCATACCGAAAGGACTGAAGGTAAAAAATCCATTACAATCTACATACCACACAGACTATGCTGACAGCTTGTGCCACACACTCTCAAAGAAACCGCAGAACCACCTGATCAACATCCTCTACAGCAAACAGGGAAAGATTAAGAATGAGCTCTCAAAACTGGATACTCTCATAAAGAACCAACCTTCCACACAAACTTCCTCGTGGCTGGACTTTACAAAAACTAGACAAGCCATTTACAAAACACACTTTGCTTCTCTACAAAAGAAAAAGGACACTAAGCTATCTAAACTACTATATGCCACAAGGGGCCACAACAATGGTTCCCGTAACCCACCCAGCAATATTGTTAATCTATCCAACTATACTCTTAGCCAAGCAGAAGAATCTGTCCTATCTCGGGGCCTCTCCTTTTGCCCCTCCACCCCCACGAACATGATACAGTTCTGTGGTGACCTAGAATCCTATTTTCGACGTCTCAGACTCAAGGAATATTTCCAACACACCTCTGACCAACATATTAACCCACAGAGACCTTCCCGCCAACACTACAAAAAGAAGGATTCTGGGTGGACTCCTCCTGAAGGTCGAAACAGCAGCCTGGATTTCTATATAGAGTGCTTCCGCCGACGTGCACGAGCTGAAATTGTGGAAAAGCAGTCTCGCTTTTCTTTTTACATTAAGTACTCCTTTTCTTTTTACATTAAGGTTTGTAAAGCACTACTTTATTGTTTAGTTGAAATGCCCATTGCTTGATTGAATCAACATCTAATGCTGGTGAAGTCCCTCAAATTTGGCTACAAATAGAGAGACACAACCCCCCCACCCCAAACTGGCAATGATTTACTTTTAAAAGGCCTTCCTGAGTACAAACAAATATAGCTTTTTGACCACTGTGGAAATATTGTATGACTGTGAAAGAAGTAAAAGGTAAGGAGTCGGAATCTCGGAAACCGACCTTATGGAACTGTGAATATTTCACAGCAGAGGATAAAAGAACTAGGAAGACGGTAGTATCTTGAGGATGGAGGTGTGTGTTAGGGTGTCTCTCAAACAAACTTGGGGGAAACATTTCCTCCCCAATATTGCTTTATATATAATAGATTATTTGGCAACTATTTGGTTTTATAAACATTGTCCAAAAGATATTGTGCTGGGTAAGGGTGTGTTTCTATTTAACCCCATAATATAAGAACATAAGAACTGCCATACTGGGTCAGACCAAAGGTCCATCTAGCCCAATATCCTGTCTTCTGACAGTGACAGGTGCCCCAAAGGGAATGAAACAGAACAGGTGATCCTTTCCCTGTCTCTCATTCTCAGTGTCTGGCAAACAGAGGCTAGGGACACCATCCCTGCCCAACACGGCTAATACCCATTGATGGACCTATCCTCCATGAATTTATCTAGTTGTTTTTAAAACTGTTATAGATCTAGGGGGCTAGGCTCTGTTGCCTCTACTGGTTCAGAGGCATTAGGGTGTGGGTCAGACGCGGTTGCTTCTCCCTCCTGGGTGGCCTCCTTTTTAGCTGCTTGGGTCCGCCTACCTACGAGAGCGACCCTCTGGCTTTGGGCTAGTATTTGGGTTCCCAAGGCCATAGCTGCCCTTTTTCCCCTTTTTGTCTTTCTACGCTGTCTGGGAATGGAGAACAAATCTGGGGGATATTTCAGAGAAGGTTGGGGGTTGACAGTCTACCTTGGATGCCTCACTACTTTCAGGGCTTCCCCCTTTCTCCAATTCCCGTACCAGGAGTAAGTCTCCAAACCCTGGGAAGTCCCTCCCTATAAGCACCAGGTATGGGAGTTTAGGGACTACCCCAGCTGCTACCTCAGTAGTGTTCCCCTGAATCTCGATTTTTACTGGGATGGTGGGGTAATAACCAACTGTCCCATGGATGCATGTTATCCCCATACACTTAGCCCACAGCAGCTGACTACGCTTCACGAGCTTCCCCAAGACAAGTGTGATAGCACTCCCTGAATCAACCAGTGCTGTGGTCTCTACCCTATTTAGCTTCACTGGTCTGGTGTACATATGTGGGGTTAGTGAGATTCCCACAAGGTGGATTAGGGAGCATGGGTCTGCCCAGTTCCCCAGGTTACACTGCATAGGCTCCTCGGCATTGGGACACTGTGCAGCTATGTGTCCCCACTCCCTGCAGGCATAACATCTGTATGGAGCCCTAAGCGTTCCCCAGTCTCTTGGTTTGGGTAATTTAACATCACAATCCTCTTTCCCCTCAGTGCTCCGACTCTGTGGCTTCTGGTGGACCTTCAGCCCCTCTCTTTTTCCACCTGGGCTCTCCTGGTGGCCTCTAGGGCTTGGTGCTGCTAGTTTAACCCAGGGTGCTTCTTCCTTAACTGGTGGGGTCAGCTTCCTCACTGTCCTTCACCTTTCTACCAGCACGGCAACCTCGTTGTAGCTGGAGGGTTCGTTCTGGCTTACCCAGGCATGAAGGTCTGGTGGTAGTCCTCTCATGAACCGGTCAATGACAAGAACCTCTAGTATCTCCTCCGGACTCCGGGACTCAGTTCGTAACCACTTTTGTGAGATAGATAGATGAGGTCATATAATTGGTTTTGTTTTCCACGTACCTCCACTTATGATATCACTGGGCCCGCACTGCGGTTGTTACCCCAGATGTGGCCAGGATCTCTGCTTTCAGCTCGGGATAGTCTGCCGCAGCCTCTTCAGGCAAATCATAGGAGGCCTTCTGGGTCTCCCCACTCAGAAATGGAGCGAGGATGCCAGACCACTGTTATCTGGGCCAAGCCTCCCGCAGGGCTGTCCTCTCAAAGGCCAGGAGGTATGCCTCTGCATCATCCTCCCACGTCATTTTCTGCAGCCAATTGCTGGCCCGTATGATCTGCGTCCCATCATGGCCACGGTTCAGCTCTGTAAGGGCCTTTACCTGATTTACCAGTTCCCACAACATAGCCCGGTCTTGAGCAGCCTGGTCCATCAGCAGGCGATTAGTCTCTTGCTGCAGCCGCACTGCCTCCTGTTGGGCAGCTACCTGGACATGGGTAGCCTCCAGCTGGGCAGCCATGGCTTTTATCGGTGCCCACACTACCTCCTCCATTGCGGTGAAAAAAAAATAAACCCTCTCCCTTTCTCCCCCCTAATACTCTCCTTCTTCTGCCCCACTGTGCACACCAGATCACATTGCTAACACCAGTTGTGACAAAGTTCCTCCTCTACCTTGGTGGGTCTTGCGCTTATTGGCTGATTTGCTCGCCTTGGAGATTCATGGCCGCCCTCAGTTTGGCCGTTTTCGTGAACGCATACTCCAGGTCAGCTCCTCCTGTGTCTGACCAGGAGTTGGGAGGATTTGGGGGGAACCCGGGCCTGCCCTCTACTCCGGGTTCCAGCCCAGGGCCCTGTGGAATGCAGCTGTCTAGAGTGCCTCCTGGAACAGCTGTGTGACAGCTACAACTCCCTGGGCTACTTCCCCATGGCCTCCTCCCAACACCTTCTTTATCCTTACCATAGGACCTTCCTCCTTGTGTCTGATAATGCTTGTACTCCTCAGTCTTCCAACAGTAACGTTCTCAATCTCAGCTCCTATCGCCTCTTGCTCCCAGCTCCTTACACGTGCACCAAAAACTGAAATGAGCTCCTTTTTTAAACTCAGGTGCCCTGATTAGCCTGCCTTAATTGATTCTAGCAGCTTCTTGATTGGCTGCAGTTGTTCTAATCAGCCTGTCTGTCTTCATTGTCTCCTGATTTTTCTGGAACCTTCCCTGTTACCTTACCCAGGGGAAAGGGACCTACTTAACCTGGGGCTAATATATCTGCCTTCTATTACTCTCCTGTAGCCATCTGGCCCAACCCTGTCACAACATTCAAACCACTGGTATATACCTGCAAATTTGCCATTATCTTAACATAATGGGCTTTTTGTTTTGCTTTGTAACTTATGATTATTTAGCACTTATATAGTGACTTCCATCTGCAGATCTCAAAGCTCTTCCATTCAAATATCTCAGCTATTATTAAACCTCAAAATTACAGCTGTGACATAAGTACTGCACCCATTTTCTAAATGGGAACACAGGTCAACTGTGATATGCCCAATTCCATGAACCAAGTCATTGTCAAAGAAAGGATTAATACTTAGGACCCAGTTCCTTCTCATATGATAAGATGAAATCCCAATGTCAGCAGAGAGAATTACTCTAATTTGGAAGAGGGAGAACTGGTCCCAGGTCTCCTGACTCTCAATCCTGTTCTCTAATCACAAAACCATTCTGCATACATACACATAGCTATAATAAAATGTAAATACATTGTATTATAGGTGATGAATACACCTTGATCTTAAACAATGATCTTGGAATACAGAATGAGATCAATGACAGTTTTAGACAGACAGGCCTAATGTATAATGGCCTTATTAAGCAATAAAAAGCTAATATAAAGCATCATAACCACAGAAATAAAGCATTATATAACAGTAACATGAAACAACACCACAAATTCTATCCTCATAACCTTAAGACATAATCCTGAACTCTTTACTCAGGCAAAACTCCCACTGACTGGAATTTTATAATACCTTTGTCACTCCAAGGTTATATTTATCTGTTTGTTTAGTAATACATGAGCAGCTGCATTACTTTCCAGAATAAGCAGTTATATACCATCCGTTCAGTAAATGTCAGATAAATAATGGGTAAACAAATGCAAAGCTTGTTTAATAATATGAGAAGGGTGAACTGTTCTTGTTCAGAAGATGTTATTGCTACAAAATAATGACAGAGAATCAAAGAAAAGAAAAGGAATATGATCACAGGAAAACAAAAGGCTCAATTTCTCTCCCCCATCCCCTCAATAAATTGGGCAAATACTACATTCAAAGTGGTTACCATAAGCTTGCTGCCTCTGTAGTTTTTCTTAGCTAATCTGAACATCTCCATAAATTTATGATAACAACTGTGGACCTGATTTTCAATGGATGATTCTAAAACAGATGTTAAGCATTTCTTCTGTAGCTAGGGATTCTACCAGCAACCTAATCCCTTAAGGCATTCTTGAAGAACGCACACAAATGTGCAACTTTTCAAAATGAGTATCTGAACTGGATAAATGTCAGGTGTTTAAAGTATCTGTTTTCTATATTCATATTTAGTGGTAAGGCATGACTTGAATTCTTGAAGGAGTAAACATGTTCTTATTCTTATTTTTAGTATGCAAAAATCTGAGCCTGAGTTATCTTTTTGGCTGGCACAATGTAATGTGTGACTTGGCATGAGGTGTAGCATCAGCTCAGGCTAACTGAAAGCATTTACTCCCACAATGGTATAGAAATGGAATCATAATTCTCTGTGATGCACAGGAAGATAGAGCATGTCATCACTACCATTCCACAGTATTGCATGCTGAAGATTAGGAAAGGAACATTTCACTCATACAAGTAAGTCTGTTAATTGCACAGCAAATACTCCTAACAAAGAGAAGAGATCCTAGAGTACATACATCAATGTGGCATATTCGTTCTGACATGATTTATTTTCTAAAATTATAATTATACATGGCATTTTTTCTTCTTTTTATAGGCTATAGTATTGGTTATAGTTCTGGCTATACTACAGAACCTGCTATAGTTCTGACTGGAGAAGAACTATGTTAACATGAAGAGCTTACACTTTCCTTTATGGAGACTCATCTACACAGTCCTATAATCAAAAAAGCCCTGGACAAAATCATATGTCCCTTCAAAATTACTCAGATCTTGCTGATAGCCATAGATAAAGTTTTAATTCTATATTTGGGGGTGCAGCTCCGGCTGCCAATAGGGCAACAGGTGGGAGGCAAATTCTGCAGCTACCTGAGGCTTGCAGTTTGAGAAGGCAATGCCTTTCCACATCCTCTGCACAAACTACACGCATACTGTTGGCATAGTATGATTCCTTGATTAATAGAATACAAATATTTATTGTTTGGGGGGGTTAAATAAAATTTCTATTTTAAGAGACTCCTACACTCTATTATCAATAATTGACTAATTAAGCTTTGATCCTTATGGCATTAAATGGAAGTAGCAATGTACCAACTTCATCCTTTGTGTAAAGTTAAGAAAAGCCATGCTACTCATGGGAACAACTCTTCCAGCATAGAAAGCTCTCAAGTGCTCTAGAACACAGACACTGCTAGATATTAGCTGAAAACTCAGAGAATGAAGTGCTGAGAGATAAGCCTGAAGGAGTGAAATGTAGCTGGAATGTGATGGGTAAAAGCAGTCTGTTGTGTCTCCATGAAAGTGCGAGCAACTGTATTATGAAAAAAAGAAAATACTAAAGATCTATTCCTCAGTAACAAGTTTCCACTGTCGGTGCTATTTATTTCATGTAGATAATTCAGTTTTTGCCTTTAAAAAAAATCAAACAGGTTAAGAAAGAACTCTGTTGACTGAGGCTGGGCTTTTCAAATGAACCTAACAGAAGTAGGTACCCAATTCCCATTACAACACCAAAAAATAGCTATCAATTGCATATTAATGTGATCCTTGTGCTCCCATTTTCTTTTACCCCGTGTTTGTAAACATTTTTCATCCCATTGCATCTAACCTAGTACCCAGTCCTACAAACCCTCACTCATCTGAGTTATCTTTTATCAAAGATATTGTTCCTTTCAAGTCAAGGAAAGTACTTGTAAGGGTAAGGACTACTCATGTGAATATTACTATTCAGGAGCAAGCCTTCAGATTTTAAATTTTTCCAGGCAGGGACATCATCATCTATTTTTCTCTGCAGATAACAAGAATAGCAGTATTCTGGAAGGAAAGAAAGAAAGAGCCATCTGTCTGTTTTAAAACATCATGGGTCACATTAACATATTTTCTTTGTAACCTGAACCTGAAATGTCAAGTAAGAGCCTGCTATTAAGAACATCAACACTTCTCTTTTCTACACTGAATTTTCTGGCCTGAAGTAGAAATACTGAAGTTGACGATTCCTACATGTTAAGACTCAGTACTTGCAGTTCTCTATCTTGAAGATGCCATCTAGCAGTCATGCATTTGTTTGGATTGGTTGCCATGGAAATTAAGTGAAGGGTTCATTCAACACTGCTTTTTGTCTGTTCTCGCTTTTCCACACTTAATAAAAAAAATTGTTAGCACAGTCATTCTGCAAGCTATTTTTTTTCAGTTTGTTATAGCAAGTGACGAACAAAAAGAGCGCTTCCCCCCCACTCCCTTTAATAACTTTAAATATGTCTCATCTTTCATTGACTCAGATACCATAAAAGGCATCTTCAGGAACATTCCCAAACACATTGGTAAGTTCTGATAATTAATTACTCTTATGTCCCAAGTATGACTAGCAGACAAGACTAATAAGCAGCCGTGTACAAATCTTCCAATCATGTTTCTAAAGGCATGTCTACATGTATAGCGGTGCAGCGGCACAGCTGGTGAAGACATTCAATGCCAATGGGAGAGAGCTCTCCTGTAGGCATAATGAAACCACCTTTGCAAATGGCAGTAGCTATGTTGGTGGGAGACGCTCTCCCACAGACGTAGTACTGTGCACATGAATGCTTATGTGGGCGTAACTTATGTTGCTCAGAGGTAGGGAGGTTTATTCACACCCCTGAGCAATATAAATTATGCTGACATAAGCTGTAGTCAGGTTCCAGAGTAGCAGCCGTGTTAGTCTGTATTCGCAAAAAGAAAAGGAGTACTTGTGGCACCTTAGAAACTAACAAATTTATTAGCGCATACGCTTTCGTGAGTTACAGCTCACTTCATCGGATGCATTTGGTGGAAAATACACAGGGGAGATTTATATACACACACAGAGAACATTGAACAATGGGTTTTACCATATACACTGTAAGGAGACTGATCACTTAAGATGAGCCATCACCAGCAGCGGGGGGGGGGGGTAAAGGAGGAAAACCTTTCATGGTGACAAGCAAGGTAGGCTATTTCCAGCAGTTAACAAGAACATCTGAGGAATACAAATCCGCACAGACACATCCCTAGAATCCCAACCTGGGGTATTCTATCTGCTACCCAAGATCCATAAACCTGGAAATCCTGGAAGCCCCATCATCTCAGGCATTGGCACCCTGACAGCAGGATTGTCTGGCTATGTAGACTCCCTCCTCAGGCCCTTCGTTACCAGCACTCCTAGCTATCTTCGAGACACCACTGACTTCCTGAGGAAACTACAATCCATTGGTGATCTTCCTAAAAACACCATCCTAGCCACTATGGATGTAGAAGCCCTCTACACCAACATTCCACACAAAGATGGACTACAAGCCATCAGGACCACGATCCCCGATATTGTGACGGCTAACCTGGTGGCTTTGTCCTCACCCATAACTATTTCACATTTGGGGACAATGTATACCTTCAAATCAGCGGCACTGCAATGGGTACCCGCATGGCCCCACATTACGCCAACATTTTTATGGCTGACTTAGAACAACGCTTCCTCAGCTCTCGTCCCCTAATGCCCCTACTCTACTTGCGCTACATTGATGACATCTTCATCATCTGGACCCATGGAAAAGAAGCCCTTGAGGAATTCCACCATGATTTCAACAATTTCCATCCCGCCATCAACCTCAGCCTGGACCAGTCCACACAAGAGATCCACTTCCTGGACACTATGGTGCTAATACGCGATGGTCACATAAACACCACCCTATATCGGAAACCTACTGACCACTATTCCTACCTACATGCCTCTAGCTTTCATCCAGATCACACCACACGATCCATTGTCTACAGCCAAGCTCTACGATATAACCGCATTTGCTCCAACCCCTCAGACAGAGACAAACATCTACAAGATCTCTATCATGCATTCTTACAACTACAATACCCACCTGCTGAAGTGAAGAAACAGATTGACAGAGCCAGAAGAGTACCCAGAAGTCACCTACTACAGGACAGGCCCAACAAAGAAAAGAACAGAACGCCACTAGCCATCACCTTCAGCCCCCAACTAAAACTTCTCCAACGCATCATCAAGGATCTACAACCTATCCTGAAGGACGACTCATCACTCTCACAGATCTTGGGAGACAGACCAGTCCTTGCTTACAGACAGCCCCCCAATCTGAAGCAAATACTCACCAGCAACCACACACCACACAACAGAACCACTAACCCAGGAACCTATCCTTGCAACAAAGCCCGTTGCCAACTCTGTCCACATATCTTTTCAGGGGACACCATCATAGGGCCTAATCACATCAGCCACACTATCAGAGGCTCGTTCACCTGCGCATCTACCAATGTGATATATGCCATCAGGTGCCAGCAATGCCCCTCTGCCATGTACATTGGTCAAACTGGACAGTCTCTACATAAAAGAATGAATGGACACAAATCAGTCGTCAAGAATTATAACATTCAAAAACCAGTCAGAGAATACTTCAATCTCTCCGGTCACTTGATTACAGACCTGAGGGTGGCTATCCTTCAACAAAAAAACTTCAAAAACAGACTCCAAAGAGAGACTTCTGAATTGGAATTAATTTGCAAACTGGATACAATTAACTTAGGCTTGAATAGAGACTGGGAATGGATGAGTCATTACACAAAGTAAAACTATTTCCCCATGTTATTTCTCCCCTCCACCGCACCCCCCACTGTTCCTCAGATGTTCTTGTTAACTGCTGGAAATAGCCTACCTTGCGTGTCATCATGAAAGGTTTTCCTCCTTTCCCCCCCCGCTGCTGGTGATGGCTCATCTTACGTGATCACTCTCCTTACAGTGTGTATGATGAAACCCATTGTTTCATGTTCTCTGTGTGCGTATATAAATCTCCCCTGTGTATTTTCCACCAAATGCATCCGATGAAGTGAGCAGTAGCTCATGAAAGCTTATGCTCAAATAAATTCGTTAGTCTCTAAGGTGCCACAAGTACTCCTTTTCTATAAGCTGTAGTGTAGACATAGCTTAAACTAATTCAGAAGTCTCTCTTCATCCCATTTCTTACCGCCCCATTGAAGCTTGTAGTTTTCTCCCAAACCACTGTGCATACTATAAGATGCCCCTATAAATGTCCACTGTTTGCTCCCTGTTTGTTGGGACTAGGATAGACTCATCTCCCAACTCAGTCTCTTTTCCCCACGGTTGTTCCGCACATGCGATTACAAACCAGCAACTTACGTAGGAACCAGCAACTGCATCTAACCGGATAAAGCCATAGATTCTTCTGATATTGACAAAGAGACCCAAAATGTAGAGGTTTATAATGCTTTCTGAGTGATGGAAAACTAGACAATAATAACTGCAAAATCAGTTTTTGTTTTCTGAAGTACAGGGAATAGTGTCACTCTAAGCATACATAACACTTTTCACAGGCTACACTGATTACATCAGATGAAGTTCCTGCCCAAACTGCCTTTCCTGTAACAGCTTGTAATCTAATGCAAACATAAGTGTTACAAGACAGCAGTTTAAATGGAAGGAGCAGTTTTGTAATTCACAAACTAGATCACCATCATAATATTTAGTTCTTAGGAACTCATTCCTAGGACCTGTCGGCACTTTAACAAAACATTTTAATAACATAATTTACAATAAATAGCTCTACATGCCTAATTAAGCCACAGAGTAAGAAGCAAGGCTGAGGGAATAGAAGATTTACCAAAATATCCATATTCAATTTCCCTAAATACATGTAACTAAGCATATGAACAGAGTACTACCATAATATAATTTGTGCTTTAAGTCATAGTCCAGCATTCAGCCTTGAATAACTGCTCGGTGCACATATCTGGAACATTTCAATGGCTATGTTAACGCAGAGTTAAAGTTGCTTGGTGGTATATTGTTCCCTTGCAGAAGGTTGAATTGAGCAAAACTCAAACTTAAAAGTCTAGAAAACATGACCTATGAGGGAAGATTGAAAAAAATTAGGTTTGTTTAATCTGGAGAAGAGAAGACTCAGAGGGGACATAACAGTTTTCAAGTACATAAAAAGTCGTTACAAGGAAGAGGGAGGCAAATTGTTCTCATTAACCGCTGAGGAAGAGATAAGAAGCAATGGGCTTAAATTGTAGTAAAGGCAGTTTAGATTGGACATTAGGAAAAACTTTGTAACTGTCAGGGTAATTAAGCACTGGAATAAATTGCTTAGGGATGTTGTGGAATCTCTATCACTGGAGATTGTTAAGAGCAGGTGAGACAAACACCTGTCAGGGATGATCTAGATAATACTCTGAGTGCAGGGGACTGGTCTAGATGATCTGTTGAGGTCCCTTCCAGTCCTACAATTCTATGATTATATGAAACTTCTAAAAATCAGGAAATACACGGTTAAGGTTGCCCATGCAACCATAACATTGCCTCTTTTCTGCAATGCCCCAACACACATCAATAACACACATACCTTTACTCTGCCAACCCTACGAGTGCTGAAATGCATAAGTTTTTCTCCTCCTTTTACAATCTGTTCATTCTTACCCATAGAAATCCATCTAACAGGACTTAAGGACAAAAAGGAGGGGGACGGAGGAAGGTTGCCCAAGCCACCTTGCTTCTATCCTATTTAAACAATGCTGCAACATTCACATACAGTAACTCCTCACTTAACGTTGTAGTTAAGTTCCTGAAAAAATGCAACTTTAAGCGAAATGATGTTAAGCAAATCCAATGTCTCCATAAGAATTAGTGTAAATGGGGGGAGGGTTAGGTTCCAGGGAATTCGTTTTCACCAGACAAAAAACTATATATATACATACACACACACACATACAGTACAAGTTTTAAACAAACAATTTAATACTGTAAACAGCAATGATAATTGTGAAACTTGGTTGAAGTGGTGAAGTTAGAGGTAGTAACCAAGGCTGCTGGAAACCAGAGTGTGACTGGAGTGTTGTTGATAGGCTGCTGGGGTCCGAGCTGCTGGACCAGTGCTGTAGCTATACACAGATGCTCAGATCCTGAGTTCTTTATTTTGGTACCTGGTATCTCTACCCAAGCTGAGTCCTCACTGAGCCAGGGACACAAGGGGTGCTGTCACTGGGGAAAATAACTACTCTGTTCACAAAGAGTAAAGCCATCACACAAACACAATACATTAATACGAAGCTCACCAATGAAATGGCACCCTCAAAAAGAACAATAAAACACAGGGGACCTTATTGAGGGTGCCAACAAAGGTTCTAGGGAAGGAAAGGCTCAAGATTAGCCAGAATACTAGAACTCAACAAGATACATTCCCTACCTCCCTGCATTTACCACCCTGACCCCCAATTACCTCCCTAGCATCTTTCCAGGCAAATGGGACACTGGGGAATTGGTCCTGCAATGGGTGCTGTAGCACAGTGAATGTTAACTGGCTTACACCAAAAGAAAGGTGTTCCCTTGGGGTGTTTACTGAGTAGGGCAGGGTCCTAATCTGGAGCCCTGTGGAGGTCTCAGTTGGTCTCAGCATTAGGTTGGTTCATTGCCTCCCAGATTGTTGGTCTCTACAGGACTGGCACTGCTCGATCAGGTACTAAACCCCACAATAATTTCAAGTCTCCCTTTCTGTGAGGAGTGGGAGTTGAGTAGAGATTCCGCAAGCTGCACTGCTCGTCTCTCAGCTCCAAACTCAAACAGCCCAAGAGTCAAACCAGAACTATTTCCTTTGGTTCTCAGGCAGCCTGTCCCTTCGGACTAAGGGACTGAGCAATCCTGGCTCCCCATTAGTCCAGCGAACTGTCTATATAGAACACTCAATCCAAAGCTTCCTATTGCCTTTAGTAGGAGTTTCCACTCTTTTCAGTCCCTCCTCCGCAGACTCTAAGCAGGCTGGGAAATGGTTTTGGAGGCTCTGGAGCCATTGTTGCTGTAGCCCAGAGGAAAGGACCTGCAGAGGATCAGTTCAGTGTTCCAGGAGCTAGCAACCTCCAAAGGGGGTTACATTCCCATTTGCAGATATAGAATTAAGGCACAGAATGATTAAAGGACTTTCCCAAGGTCGCACAAAAAGTCAGTAGTAGAACAGAGAACTGAATCTGGATCTCTGAGGTCACAAGCTACCAATCTAACCACTAGAACATCATCTCATCAAGTTGGCTAAAAGGAATGAGTCTGCCCTCCCCAGTATATTGGCCAGCAAAACTGGCCAGGTATGAGGAGGAAAATAAGCAGCATTTTTTCCACACTTACAGTAAATTACTTCCCCCAGTGGATCATGAGGGGAACAGGTGCTCCTTCTGGAGATAAAGTTCTATACCACCCCTTAGTCTGGTGTGACCCTAACAAACCAGTCTGACTCCAACTCAATCTAGATAGTCTGGGAATTTTGTCTATAATGTGCTTATACCCACTAACACAAAAATTCTGGGAACACAGTATAAATAATATGTTTGAGAGGCCTGTTTTATTTAAACTAAAACTTTAGGGGTCAGAGCCTCTGCTGATGGCAACAGCATAACTATACTGATGGGAAGGGAGCTACACCAATTTATACCAGCTGAGCATCTGGATGTAGAAGCAGATTTCAAGATTATACTACAGGAGAACCTCAGAGTTACAAACACCTCGGGAATGGAGGTTGTTCATAACTCTGAAATGTTCGTAACTCTGAACAAAAAATTACAGTTGTTCTTTCAAAAGTTTACAACTGAACATTGACTTAACACAGCTTTGAAACTTTACTATGCAGAAGAAAAATGCTTTTAACCATCTTAATTTAAATGAAACAAGCACAGAAACAGTTTCCTTACCTTGTCAAATCTTTCTGTTTAAAAACTTTCCCTTTATTTTTTAGTAGTTTAGGTTTAACACAGTATTGTACTGTATTTGCTTTTTTGTGTGCGTTTCTAATGCTGCCTGATTGCATATTTCTGGTCCCAAATGAGGTGTGTGGTTGACCGGTCAGATCAGTCCCCAGCAAAATCATGGAGAGGGTCCTCAAAGAATCCATTTTGAAGCACTTGGAGAAGAGGAAGGTGATCATAGAATCATAGAATAGAATCATAGAATATCAGGGTTGGAAGGGACCCCAGAAGGTCATCTAGTCCAACCCCCTGCTCAAAGCAGGACCAAGTCCCAGTTAAATCATCCCAGCTAGGGCTTTGTCAAGCCTGACCTTAAAAACCTCTAAGGAAGGAGATTCTACCACCTCCCTAGGTAACGCATTCCAGTGTTTCACCACCCTCTTAGTGAAAAAGTTTTTCCTAATATCCAATCTAAACCTCCCCCATTGCAACTTGAGACCATTACTCCTCGTTCTGTCATCTGCTACCATTGAGAACAGTCTAGAGCCATCCTCTTTGAAACCCCCTTTCAGGTAGTTGAAAGCAGCTATCAAATCCCCCCTCATTCTTCTCTTCTGCAGACTAAACAATCCCAGCTCCCTCAGCCTCTCCTCATAAGTCATGTGCTCTAGACCCCTAATCATTTTCGTTGCCCTTCGTTGTACTCTTTCCAATTTATCCACATCCTTCCTGTAGTGTGGGGCCCAAAACTGGACACAGTACTCCAGATGAGGCCTCACCAGTGTCGAATAGAGGGGAACGATCACGTCCCTCGATCTGCTCGCTATGCCCCTACTTATACAACCCAAAATGCCATTGGCCTTCTTGGCAACAAGGGCACACTGCTGACTCATATCCAGCTTCTCGTCCACTGTCACCCCTAGGTCCTTTTCCGCAGAACTGCTGCCGAGCCATTCGGTCCCTAGTCTGTAGCGGTGCATTGGATTCTTCCATCCTAAGTGCAGGACCCTGCACTTATCCTTATTGAACCTCATTAGATTTCTTTTGGCCCAATCCTCCAATTTGTCTAGGTCCTTCTGTATCCTATCCCTCCCCTCCAGCGTATCTACCACTCCTCCCAGTTTAGTATCATCCGCAAATTTGCTGAGAGTGCAATCCACACCATCCTCCAGATCATTTATTTATCAGGAAGAGTCAACATAGATTCACCAAGGACAAGTCATACCTGACCAACCTGATTGCCTTCTGTAATGAGATAACTGGCTCTGTGGATATGGGGAAAGCTGTGGATGTGATATATCTTGACTTTAGCGAAGCTTTTGATATGGTCTCCCACAGTATTCTTGCCAGCAAGTTAAAAGTAGTATGGATTGGATGAATGGACTATAAGGTGGATAGATAGCTGGCTAGTTTGTCAGTCTCAATGGGTAGTGATCAATGGCTCAATGTCTAGTTTGCAGCAGGTATCAAGCGGAGTGCCCCAGGAGTCGGTCCTGGGAACGGTTTTGTTCAACATCTTTGTTAATGATTTGGATGATGGGATGAATTGCACCCTCAGCAAGTTCGCAGATGACACTAAGCTGAACGGAGAGGTATATATGTTGGAGGGTAGGGATAGGGTCTAGAGTGACCTAGACAAATTGGAGGATTGGGCCAAAAGAAATCTGATGAGGTTCAACAAGGGCAAATGCAGAGTCCTGCACTTAGGAAGGAAGAATCCCATGCACCGCTACAGGCTGCGGACGGACTGGCTAAGCAGCAGTTCTGCAGAAAAGGACCTTGGGATTACTGTGGACGAGAAGCTGGACATGGGTCAGCAGTGTGCCCTTGTTGCCAAGAAGGCCAATGACATATTGGGATATATTAGTAGAAGCATTGCCAGCAGATCGAGGGAAATGATTATTCCCCTCTGTTCGGCACTGGTGAGGCCATACTTGTACAGTTTTGGTCCCCCCACTACAGAAGAGATGTGGACAAATTGGAGAGAGTCCAGTGGAGGGCAACGGAAATGATTAGGGGTCTGGGGCACACAACTTATGAGGAGAGGCTGAGGGAACTGGAGTTATTTAGTTCTGCAGAAGAGAAGAGTGAAGGGGGATTTGATAGCAGCCTTCAACTACCTGAAGGGGGGTTCCAAAGAAGAAGGAGCTAGGCTGTTCTCAGTGGTGGCAGATGACAGAACAAGAAGCAAGGGTCTCAAGTTGCAGTGGGGGAGGTCTAGGTTGGTCTAGGAGGAAACACTATTTCACTAGGAGGGTGGTGAAGCACTGTAATGAGTTATCTAGGGAGGTGGTGGAATCTCCATCCTTAGAGGTTTTTAAGGCCTGGCTTCACAAAGCCCTGGCTTGGATGATTTACCTGGGGTTGGTCCTACTTTGAGCAAGGGATTGGACTAGATGACCTTCTGAGGTCTCTTCCAACCCTAATATTCTGTGATTCTATGATCGTAACTCTGAGGCTCATCAGTATAGTTACTTATTTCTGAGGAGGGACAGGAGGCTGAATACTCAGTATAAAACAGAGGTAATATATACAGGGCCAGATGAACTCTCCTGTGGGCACAGGGCTATTAGATTTTCTGGGGCCCCCTTATACAAGTCTTTTTCAAAATTTAAAAACAAATGATCACAATTATGGCATCGAGGCTATTAATGCTATATTAAACTTGCCTTTTAATTAACATAAAGTTGTTCTGTGGTTACACTTTAGTCTTAAAACATGTAGAATATAGTTAAGTTAATTCAAAATAGCCTACTTCTTATACAGCTGTTATATTAATTTCTTTCTGGGTTGGGGGTTTGGGTGCAGGAGGGGATTCTGACCTGGGGTAGGGGGATGAAGTGCAGGAGGGGATGCAAGGTGCAGGCTGCCTGCCTACCTGCCATAGCTCCATACTGCTCCCAGAAGCAACAGCTGCTGGCACATCTCTGCGCGCCCCTGGGGGGAGGGGAACAGTGTGTTTCCGTGCACTGCCTAAGCTTGCAAGTGCCACCCTGAAGTTCCCATTGGCTAGTTCCTGGCCAATGAGAGCTGTGGGGACGGTGCTGGGGGCAAGAGCAGCACGCGGAGCCTCCTCCCCCTGCCTGCCAGTGGCCGCAGAGATGTGCCAGCAGCCCACCACTTCCGGGAGCGGCATGGGGTCATGGCATGCAGGCAGCCTGCATGAGCCCTGCTGTGCCGCTGGACTTTTAGTGGCCTGGAGATCGCGATCGACTGGCAGAGGCTCCAGGATCCACCTGTCAATCACAATTATTGAGTTGGTGATCACTGAATTGTATATAATTATGGATTTATTTTTGTGGGGGCCCCCTTAGCCAGAGGCCCTGGGCTGCAGCCCCTAAAGCCCCTCAGTTAATCCAGCCCTGAATATATGCCTAGCAGAGTTTGGTTCAGTCTACTAAAGAAATATTACTGGCATAGGTTATATTCCAGAGCAACATGATTATTCCGTTTGAATTGTGGCAAGGACATTACTTACATAAACAAATTGTGTAATAAACAAATAATGACATCCACAACAACAAAATCAGACAAGTGAGCTTTTAAACTTGACTGGTTTAAAAAACAAAAAAAATTAGACTTTCACACCTTCTATGTCCAAGTATCCTACTAATGTCTTCGATGAGACTACTCACAGGAGGAAGAGTTTGCAGAATCACATTTGGTTGTAAATAGGGATTTAATGCGAGTTAACACTAATCACTTATAGTGAATACATCTGTTAGTCTATAAGGCGCCACAGGACTTTTTGCCGCTTTTACAGATCCAGACTAACACGGCTACCCCTCTGATACATGAATTTTAAATGCTCTCTCCTCTATCCTACAGTGAAAAAAAAAAGCACAATGTTGTCTCTGCACATTCAAACTAGGAAGAAACTGCTACTCCAGCTGCCTAGAGTCAATAGTGTGGCTGCACTGGTCCTGATTTCTTAGTTATGGTTGAGTCGAGTTTTGCACTGAAAGCAGAAATACATATTACACACACACATAATCTTGTCATATTTGTCTATTGCATTTTTTGCTCAGTGTATTTTTAGTTTTTAAATGTCCTTTTCAGTAACATTAAGCAGATGAATATTTCCCTATTTTTACATTCAGAAGAAAGCATAAAAAGAATGCTAAATTGCCTACCTAGTCTGCATCCTGATCAGACTCAGACTCATGTTTTATAAAATGCACAGTAAAATATTTAAATTGTGAATAATGTGAACTTCAATTGACACAATTTTAAGTGGTGCTTGGTAGGAACATTAACCTTCATTACAAATGTTCATCAAAATGTACAGCACTGAGCTAGCATCCACCAACAATGCATCATTTCCTTAATAGGGATATTCAGCAAGAGTTTATTGAAGCATAGTTTACCATTCATGTAATATTTATTCCAGTGGGAAACGGGATTGGAATTAGACAAATTGTTACATGTGACTGTTGTCGAAATGTTAAATGTTGCACAAATAGAATACTAATGAGAGCGCAATGGATTAGAAACACATATACTTCATGTTAGCTGACATAGCTCTCTTGGTGCTCATAACAAATCACACTTCAATATCTAATGTTCATTTCCTGTGATTAGTGACCTATCACTTCCTGTCCTGCAATCATAGAATCATAGAATATCAGGGTTGGAAGGGACATCAGGAGGTCATCTAGTCCAATCCACTGCTCAAAGCAGGACCAATCCCCAACTAAATCATCCCAGCCAGGGCTTTGTCAAGCCTGACCTTAAAAAATTCTAAGGAAGGAGATTCCACCACCTCCCTAGGTAACACATTCCAGTGTTTCACCACCCTCCTAGTGAAAAAGTTTTTCCTAATATCCAACCTAAACCTCCCCAACTGCAGCTTGAGACCATTACTCCTCGTTCTGTCATCTGCTACCACTGAAAACAGTCTAGATCCATCCTCTTTGGAACCCCCTTTCAGGTAGTTGAAAGCAGCTATCAAATCCCCCCTCATTCTTCTCTTCCGCAGACTAAACAATCCCATTTCCCTCAGCCTCTCCTCATAAGTCATGTGTTCCAGTCCCCTAATCATTTTTGTTGCCCTCCACTGGACTCTTTCCAATTTTTCCACATCCTTCTTGTAGTGTGGGGCCCAAACCTGGACACAGTACTCCAGATGAGGCCTCACCAGTGTTGAATAGAGGGGAATGATCACATCCCTCGATCTGCTGGCAATGCCCCTACTTATACATCCCAAAATGTCATTGGCCTTCTTGGCAACAATGGCACACTGTTGACTAATAGCCAATTTCTCGTCCACTGTAACGAAGCAGTATTATACATATCTCAGTGCCATTAGGTACACATCATGTCCCTAAACTGTAAAAGTCATTTCTAAGATCAAATAAACCAGATGTCATTACAGGCTACCTAGCCAGGTGGTAATATATATTGAATTTAATTTAGTTAACCCTTACAAACAAATCCCATGGAATTTAAGGGGAATGAAATGAAGAGTGTCTTACTAAAAATGAATGGGGTCCTGTAGAAACTGCTGTAAAAATCAACAGAACCCAGGTGAGGAACCAATATTCACATTGGTGAGCACTTACCTTAGGTTTGTATTTCCTTGGGGATTTTACTGGACCTTACTCAACATTCATTTAATAAGAGTATTTTCAGTTTAGGAGGGGTTGGGTGATAGCAGAACATTTTCATGTGCTGGCAAAGAGCTTTCATTATAATAAAATCTTAAAGGATGATTTCATCTTTTATGTACAACAATATAGCTCCTTAACAACAAGCATAAGATAATACAGCCGCATATATAACAGGTGAATAGCTCTATTATCTGAAATGTTTAAAAAAGGATTATTGGGAAAGAACAGATGCATCCTTGAAATGATTGCATGTGCTGTTCCCAAAACCTAGGCTGAAAAAGTTGATTAGCCCCTGCTAAGCAGTAAATCCATCCTAAGCTTCTATTCAGAGTGTAAACCAGAGGGTTGAAAATAGTTTTTGCTTTCTACTTTCTTTGGGCATTTAGTCGTAGTCAAAATAAGACATGTGGAATATAGTAGGTCAAATCTTTTTTTAAATCTAGAGCTATAAAATATATTCTGTTTTATCTGTGTTAATTCAAGATACCTCTATTTATAAAGCATGGGTTTTGCTCCCATATAAGTCTAGCAAAACAAAATATGGTGGGTGCTAAGCTGCATGATTCATTGCCCTTTTGAGTATCATGTAACACCAAAGCACTCGGATGCATACAGACAATGCCTTTAACAGAGTACCTGCAAAGAAGTTTAAAGGCTTATATAAAACTGCAATCTAGGCGGAATAAAGAAAAATTGGTCCATCAACTAAATGAAGTATTGAAATCTACACTAGTACAGTGGCTGTCTGGTAAGTTCTGTATATGTAGTTTATTACCCTTTATTCTCATTTTACTTTTCTTTTTTTAAACTTCAGTGATAAAGAGAGTGCAGATGATCAGTCAAAGGCAGCTTTCCTGCAGCTGGCTGCAGAGATTACCTTATTTTTTTTATTTAAGCCTTCTGAATAAACAGGCTTGACATGTTTGGACAAAGCACAGTACGGATCATTCCACAATGGCTGTTTAAGCAATATTCTCAACTACTAAAAGGTTTCACACCACTTGATTTACCAAGGCCTGAGGATTTTAAACATTTATTCACTAACTCATGCAGTACAGGGGTGAAAAAGTAACTTAGCACAACTGTTCATACTCTTTAGAGTGAGGTTATATGATTTTCCAAAACTCCAATACTGTACATTCAGTTCCCAGCTCTGCTACAGACTTCCTTTCTGACCTTGGGCAACTCACTTAGGGTGCCTCACTTTCCCAGCTGAAAACTGGGGATAGTAATACTTCCTTACCTGCCAGGGGTGTTGTAAGGATAACTACAATACAGACTGGGAAGCTCTCTCAGATCTAATGATGATAAACACTATGTAAGAGATAGGTAGTGTTTTTGTAATAAATGCACACAACGTACATGGAAAATATAAAGCTACCAAGATTTAAGTAAGATAATGGCACTTCCTACTCAAGGGTTCCATTTCCAGTTTATTAGAGCACTAAAATATACTTTTATTTATTATAAAAAGGTTAATTGACACAAAATATAGTTAAAAATTAAACAAAATTGAAGACTTGAACATGACCAGATTCTACCCCCCTTGCTTATGGTGAGCAGTATTTTATTCTGTAAGCAGTCCCATTGGAATCACCATCAATATATCATACTTTTAAAAAATCTTAACTCAGACCTGATAACATTTCTTGGGGCTATTTTGAAATCTTCATTATACAATTAAGGAATAATATTTTAAATCTGAAGTATATCCCCACAAGAACAGTTCAATAATGGAACTAGAATTAGCTAATGATGGGTAGGTTATGCAAATCAGAGTAAGTTTTAGGGAGTGAGGGAGCATTATATGGTGAAGAATTATGTAGAAACACAGGACACAGGACTGGAAAGGACCTTCCGTGTCGTCATTCCTATAGGGGTAAAATTTTCAAAAGCATCTCACGGACCTAAGAGCCTACATCCCATTTTCAAAAGTGATACATCTAGGAGCCCAAGCCTCACTGAAAGTCACTTTTGAAAAGGGGACATAGGCTCCTAATTCAGTGAGATGCTCAGGAAAAGTTTTCCATACATCTGTTGTTAATTTCCAGACTTTCTAATATTTAAGATTTTTAAAAGATGTAAAGTATTTTTGTAAAGTAAAATATTACTGTAAAATGATAATTTGGAGTTGTTAGCTGGGCTTCATGGAAATATAAAAACTCTTTTAAAACTAATCTTATCTTCATGCAGGCAGCAGGGCTGGCTCTACAGTTTTTGCCACCCCACGCAGTGAAGAAAACTGCCGCCGCGGATGGCAAAAGGGAGAAGCTGCCGCCAAATTGCTGCCGCCGCCGCCGGGACAGTGGAGCTGCTGCCGAATTGCCGCCACCGCGGAAACACTGCCGCCCCTTTCTAATTGCCACCCCAAGTACCTGTTTGGAACGCTGGTGCCTGGAGCTGGCCCTGGCTGGCGGATAGACTAGATGACATCTTGAGGTCCCATTCATCCCTACATTACTAAGATTACATGATTTATTACTACATTGCCTAGCCTTGTAGGTTACAATAATAAAGGCATTCCACCTCATCTTCTAATATTATGGGAAATGTGTATGTATGTATGACATAAATATGTATGAATATACTGAAATAATCCTGAGTCAGTATTCTTCACAACATAAGATACCTCTTCTTGATTCAGAATTTCTATCACACTTTCAAAAATCAAACATGAGCAAAAACAAAACAAACAAACAAAAAACCCACACTCCACCCAGTTACTACTATGTATTTTTTTACCTCTTCCCAGAAAAAAGTTGGTTATTTCAGCTTGATGCTGAGGCTGGATACTTCTCTACTCAGCTTATGACTTTTAGCCTCTGGCGTGCTCAGTCCTTCATCTTCTACACAAAAGCAATTCAATTTTGAACACACTAGGACAAAGAAAAACCTCACAAATAAACTTTCTATTTAAAATGTGGGTCTCTCACACTTGGTCTCCAACAAGCGATTATGAGAAGAGGGCTTTTCACTTCAGTGCTTTGGTGCTGGAAAGTGCTACTCAGTTCTGTATGTCATTGAAACATCCTGAAGTGAATTGCCATGGAAAAAATTCAAGTGTTAATGCCAGACTAATTTTATGAGGATATTGGTTGTTTTAAACTACACACATTGCCATCAAGCACCAACTGTTTTTGGTTTGAGTGCAACAGAACCCACAAACTGAAGTACGAGTAATAGCACCAGCATGCTTGGAGCTTTAATTTTAAATCAGGATTTGATAGCAGTGTCTGGAATCCTGATAAGAGAGTTCCCCACAACATGGAATGTGGTTTTCATTCAAAAGAAATTGTATAGAAAGATTTTTTTTTCCTATAAATTTCTAAAATACTTATTTTTACAGTACATAAGTTGTATCTCCCCCTCAGTGTTTTTGATCAAATGATCAAATGTCTACCTCCTCACTTAAATCTTAAAAAAAAGGACTTAATTCCACCTTCACTAAATTCAGAAATGTACTATACAGTTAAAAGGTACATTCTCATTCCATTCCTGTAATGGAAAATTCTGGAGTACTGTAGTTCAAGAAACTAGTTTTAAATTTCCATCATTTCCTTCAGAGGAGGATTTTGCTGAGCCTTTTAGATAACTGTATCCTTTGCAGCTCTGCTTTGTACATTACACTTTGTACTCCACAATTCATCCAGTCACATTTTCTATAACACATAAACAGCCAAAGCTGATTTACCAGCACAGCACAGTGAAGAAAAAAAAAACAGGCCTACCTTAGAGGACCAAATTCTGCCTTTAGTTACACAAATGTAATTCCAGAGTAACTTCACTGATTTTGATTTACTTCAGTCATACACTAATTTAACAGAACAGCATATGCCCAAGAAATCTGAATAAGGTAATCAATTCCAGGCACAGGGTACTTCTTGATCACTGTTCTGGGATGATGGCAGTTTTTTTTAAATCAATGTATGATTTTTTTTAGCTGGTTATATATTTACAATAAAAACTTAGACACAATATTAACTACATTTCTCTTATTGCAAATCTAGTTTACTGCTGACCCTATTACTTTGAAGATATTTTAAACATTGTTTCTGTTACCATTCTCACCCTCTCTTAAGAGCAGCACCAAGAGGCAGACACTTAAAAATACTTCAAAAATCTTCAGCATACAGCTGCGAGCTGTTTCATTCAAAACAAAATGTTAGACGGGTTTCTTTCTCTTTTCTTTGAATTTGTCCAGCTACATGATATTAATCTCAGAGATATTTAGATATGGTACTTACAAAATGTTAACATTGGTGTCTATAGTTTCCTCCAAAATGGGAATCAACTAATTAGGAAGGTATATAAAACATACAAGGCCTATATTAATGTTAATCACCTAATAAAAGTTTAGAAATCCCAATCCAAAAAAGCAAAGTTCTTCTACCCCTACACACACACACACACACACACACCCCTACCCCCTTGAACATTCTGACAGTGAAAGTAAGATGGAATGCTATAGCAGATTATATAATACAGAATGGAAAGGAAATGTCTACAAGGTGATGCTCTCTCCATCTAGAAATCACCTTTAAAAAAGCCATAGCAAAAGACTAAGAAAGCCTTTAGCCCAAGGAGAGGAGTGAATACAAAGGGTTTTTCAAACCCAATCAGACCATTACAGAACCAGGTGAGAGCCAAAAAAGACTCTGAAAGCACTGGAGAATCCCGATCAATGAGCAACTGAAATGGACTGAAGAGCAGAGTACTGATAAGATTCAGAGCTCAGGAAGTGTCTGAAGTCCATCCAACTATTGTAGTGAAGATCAATCAAAATATTTCTAACTCAAAACTAGAGGTCAAGGCCCAGGCACACATATAGAATGGCACTGGCAAAAAGGAGAAGATTGTTTATTTTAAAGTCAGGAAAATGATATTTTTCACTGTGGTAAACTAATCATAAAAAAATAAAATCATGTAGTCAATTTATTCCACTCATCCAAAGAAAAGAAAAGAAAACAAAGAAAAAGAAATCTGAAGAAACTGATGGAAAAGTCTGTTCCATTCTCATTGTGCCAACTTGCATTTTACAAGATTTTACAGTTTGGTACATAAAGTGGTAAATGGGGGGCTGAGCGATTGAACGTGCTGATTTACCACCCAACCAACCTCTCAAGCAGTGCAAAAGATCAAATGCTGTACTGCAGCTACAATTTTAGATCCATGTTTTTTGCATACACAAATATTTTTAACAGATGAAGACAATAACTTGGAGCCAGGGAGTAGGGACGTTACCTAATACTCACTAAACAAAGGGATAATTACAGGTCTGCTGTCCCTGCTCTTGTAGAGGTGCTGAGGTGTAAGACTATAAAGGGATCTAATGACTTTTGCTATAGAATTGATTTGATCACCAAACTGGATTTTAGGAAATATTTTCCCCCCAGGGCTTATTAGTACAGTGGCATTGGTAATTATGGCTTCACTTAGAGCATGGCATACAGGGTAGAAGGCATCGGTATGGGTGTTTTCAGTTTCTGCTTTTATGTTTCTTAACATAAGTACTTAGTTTAGTGCTAAAAGCCCTAAATGTTGTCTTAATTCTTAACACAGGAAGTCTGTGGCGGAGCCAGAAACTGAACACCATGTCTGCTGGGTTCATTCCTATAAAATAAATCACCCTTCCTACCTACAGTAAAATTTTATATTGTTAACATTAGTGTGTGTGTGTAAGTGGCATTAGTGTGTGTGTAAGTGGCATGATTTGAGTACCTCTAAACATGGAAATATACATCAACCAAACCCATCAAGTAAGTGGTGCCTCTAAACACGGAAATATCCATCAACCAAACCCATTACCTAGTGCACCCTACTATGTATGCTACAGGACACTGGATCATGTTCAATTTGTAATGCACATAATTTCTAGAACAAAACAGAAAACCTGGGTTCGGTAATCCAGAAACAAATTCTTGGTGTCTATCAAGAAATCAGATCCATTGGTGCTTGAGGTACCATTTGAAATGATATTATGATACTAAAGGCTACTGGAGAACAGCTGCATAGTAAGATCATATTGCCCCCATCTCTTTGTTCATTAGCCAATATATGCTCAGTACCTTTTATTTTGCATGTACTTACATGAAGGTATAGTGTACAATAATCTTTTAAGAGATAATTACATTATCCATTCAATTAATATATTGTTCTCAATTCCAAACACTTGTGTCAGTAGAATAAAATCACCTTTTCATTGTGAGGCGGTCACACATGATCCATGGTAACACATTATTACCAACTCATTTGTTCTTTAATTGCCAGTACAAAGGTTTTAATATCCTTGCCATAAATGGCTTATTGTCTTGCACTTTGAGGACAGCAATATAAACACAAGTACAATGTTTATATAAACAGCTCCAATATAATTAGTGACTCCTATTTTTTATAATACTAACAGAACAGCAAATAGAAATACATCATAATAAATAAATTCAGAATGGGACTATTAATGTTATAAGGAGACTTATAGTACTATATGTGAATGATACCTTCCTTGTATTTCAGTCTTATACAAACCAGAGTGGGTGTGACTTACCCTAACAGAGAGTAGAGTTTGGAGATGTGTGTGTGTGTGTGTGTGTGTGTGTGTGTACATATTGTGGTAGGATCTAGGGGCCCCATGGACCAAGACCTATTCTGTTACACACTGTAAAAATATAGAACAAAGAGACAGCCCCTGCCTCCAAAGAGATTTAATCTAAGGAGGGCTGGCCAGGAAACCAAAGTTAAGTTCTGCAAAAAAAATTCAAGTTTTTGGAAAAAAAGGCCTGAACCAGGATAAAAATCCCCAAACTAAAGAATGGAATTGAAATCCTGTAATACATAATTCTGGAAACACAGAAATGTACTGCCTGCCTGGTGACCCATAGTGGAGCAGGGGACCATGGAAATACTATCAGCCCAACACTGAATAGCAGAATTGAAACTGATTAGTCTTGTCAACAGAGAGGTCTGTCTATTAGTCTTTCAAGCCCTTAAAGGCCCAGGGACCAGTACAGTGGGCCCCCAATCTAACTGAATAATAAATAATAATACAAAATACAATGGTCTTCAAGGAACACATTAGTAGAGAATATATGATGTTTATCAATTAAAAACAAATGTGTGCGTACGTGCAAAATATAACTGTGTGTGATCTCTGTGACTCCTCCAAGAAGCCCTACATGACCCTCGCCACCCCCTCCTGCAGGGGGGTAATGACCCACTTTTGGGGAAGCTCTGCTGTATTGTGAAAGTTCTCAGAGTTTCTGTAATGCTATCTGAATTCAGGTGAAACTGCACTGGGACTTGTTCTTTCATGTCAGAAGTATTTCACACTTTACAGATAAGGTTTTGAAAGTATAGCTGTACACAATGGTTAACTGTATCACAGATAAAGACAATATCCAAGACAACTACTCACAGTGAGCTGTCACATAGCTGTGCTTTTAATATAATTAGCCTGATAATGCAGCATGTCTGTAGTGATGGAGAATGATGAACTCTCACTTACCCTAACAGGGCAGAAATGACCTTTCTGATTAGTCTGACACTTAAAAGCACAATCTAGAACATCAAGGAACATGTACCTATGCATTCAGCTTATGAATCCTCTCAACATGGATTTCAGCAGCCTACCACTTGCAACTGCCTTCTAGATCTCTGGGGAAAAAAACTAGGCAGCCCACTCATCAGGTGACTGTAAAACTCTGGTACTCAGCTTGGGCAGTAAGGGCAAGTAATATAATATAGAAAGACAGTGTGTTAAGTAACATGGGTCAGCCATGTAGAAAGTTAGAAGTGTGCCTGGACATGGCCGCTGGGATTTTTCACAAATAAATGGACCTTCCTTGTAGCATAAACACATATGTATGAAGCAGCATTGTCACACGTGCAAGTTCCAAGGAGTTGTTGGTATATCCTAATGCTAAACCTCAATACATATATATCAAATGTAACCAGCCGGGAGGTTCTGAAGTTGTGTTAAAATTCCTAGCGAGCTGTATGTTGTTGAGCTGGCAGCAGCTCACACACGTAAGCAATTTCTACAAAATATCACTCAGGAACTGTTTTTCATTATTGTTCTATGTCCCTCAGCTTACAACACTGTCTGGTAGGTCACTGCTTCATTATATTGTTTTAATGATGTTCTCAGAAAGGAAAATGCTAACAAGAACGAGACAGCATTTTTCCTCATACATGTCACATCACTGATTATCGTGAATGTAATCCAAATAGACTCCTTGACTCCCTCCTCTGAATTCAGGTATACAAAATCATGTTTGTATTTAATTGCAGTTTTAGTTTACTATGAAAGTCCTGCTAACCATTTTGTCTCTTGAAAGAAACCAAGGAAGTTCAACAACTGGTTTAGATTTTTCAAAATATCACTTATTAGCGTGTTTGTGCAAATACATATAAAAGTCACTATTTGCCAAAATGTCAACTTTTTAAGAGATAACAGTTATTATCTATGTTTATGTAGAGAGGAATGCTATGCTATCTAAGACATTACTGTATATTAACAATTAGCAAAGGAAAACACTTTAATGGTGACTCTTATACATAACAGATTGCCACAAAAAGGAGTTACACTGCTGACATTATCAACTTAATGCAAATCAGCATGGATTTTTCTGCAACATGAAAGATTGATGGAGATCAGGCAAAGTAATGTATTTTGTGATGCAGGCATAGTTTCCATATAAAGCATTCCAGAAAGCCACTATTGCTCATCAGGCAAATAGGAAAACAAGAACTTGAGCAAATATGCACACAAACACCCCAAAAGAATGAAGACACTACAAAGATTCAAGATCCTATGACGGCAAATTGATAGAGACAATACAAATGTTTTTATAGATATTAGAGACCAAAAATGTATAAATATATAATAGTTAATAGAGATGAGCACAGACACATACACATCCACATTTGGGAAGTCTAGATCCAAAATGGGATCTAATTTGTGTGGCTTGGGCCTATCTGTAGACAAAATTACATTTTTTTCCACTGTGCAATAAGAAGCGTCAAATGCCCAAGAGCTTAAGGAGTCTTCAACAGGAAAGAGAAATTGACATTCCTTATTACCTTTTAAGCAACAGACTTTTTTAACATAACATTAATACAGAAATGTTACAAGGAGAAATAGTCCAGTTTAGTGTGCCATGTTTTCCAGTTGATGTACAGCTGCAGTTGTAAGCCATGTAAATATTAAGACCTGATAATAGTCTAACTGTTCCAGAAGCCATAGATTGAACCTAGAAAGATGTCTGGTTCAATCCCCAAATCATAAGACATGTCGTAATATGGAATATTATGCCAGTCTTTAAAAGTGAAAAGGAGATGTGATTTAAAATGTCACTTTTGGATGAGCAGTATGAGCTGAATTGTTATGATCAATTATCCAAAATAAACTATATTCAGGAGCTATATGAAGGCAGAGAGGTAGAAAACACTTATAATACTGAATAGAGGAGTTATAGTAGTGTACTCAAACATCTGAATGACTTCTTTATATCAGCGTTGATTGCTTTTTCATATATAAATGTATTTACCTAACAAATAATTCAATAGAATGAGCAAACGCTGCATAACATTAGAGAAGAGGAGTGCTCACATATGCTACTGAGTTCCATCTAAGGTGTGTGAAACTAAACATCTGAGAAAGTGTACTATGTGCTACTCTTTGCACAGGCTGAATTCCAATGTGCCCATGCTCCTTAGATCTATCAGAGTAATATTTCCTACTCATCACACAGTAACAGTAATGAATAAGAATAAAGAATGCACACAGTGAACACAGATCTGGGATGAAATCTGTTCCCATGTCATATTCAACTAGTCAAAAGATCAGAGGCAAACAAAATCTGCCCTATAAAGTGTTGTTGTTTCACTGTGACAGTGACGAATACCTTAATTTTTAAAAAGTAAACATATAATTGCTTAAATATTGAATAGATTATGGACATAGAGCTATAAATAGGCCCAGAAAATAATGTTACACTTTAGTAGAAAATATTAACATATATCACATGGTTTGATTTTCTAATTCATTCTAGCAGTTTTGCACACACACACATTTAGTGAGAAATGCCCCTAAATATTGTATCTGTGCACAGCCTTAAACATTTTCAGTCATCATGGTATAATACATAATTATGGTTTCTAACGTCTAGTTACTAGGAGCAGGCGTTGCCAGGGCATGCAAATGAGATTCAGTATGGCCACTGAAAATAAAATCACATGCCATTTTATGGCACTACCATCTGTGGCTAGATTAATAAAAACAATACAAAAGTTATGCATTTATAATAGAGTTGCCAGTTTTGCATAAGTCATTCAACTGACATCAGTCATTCAGTTAGAATTATCATTCCATAGGAGTATAGAGAGGAAAATCAAATATTTTCTGTGCATCTCTGGACATAGCTCCACTTGTGCTCTGCTTCCAATTTAACAGTCAATCATCAGTAGTATTCCATTCAACCTGGGAAAAATTTCATGAAACAAACCAGAGAGTGAGATGGCAGTGACCACTATCTGCTCACACAATAAAGAATCCCAGCTTTCTTCTTGCATCAGGAAGTGTTTTGTATAGTGCAAAAAAAAGACAACCAACATGTTTGCATCACAAACCAACATAATGAACCTGTTGATACGGGTATAAGGTACTTTGTATCAAAGATTTTATTTTCTGGATGTATGAATAAAGATATTCATTAAAAAGACACTGCTAACTTACAAGTCGCACTTTTGCATGAAGCTGTTTTATCTATTACTACTACAAATAACAGCTAAACTATTTGGGCTAGGGACTAAAGATTGTTTATTATAGTTAGTTTCATTTTTCCCTCTGTATAGGCAATTTCTATGTGAGTCTTTCACAAAGAAACAGGAGAAAGAAAAATGTATTATACATACTCACACACTAATGGAAATTTGATTTTATAGTCAAAAATTGACAAAGGGACTCAAGGGCAGGCGTAGTACCTGAAACTACATTGAGATAATTTTTCTTAAATGTAAAATTAAACACTCAGTAGTTTTTAAAAAATAATAAAAAGAGGACTGGAAGTGTAGATTAAATAAGCAATAGCTAACAAACAAAAACAGATGTAAACAAATATATAGCCATAGAACAATAAAAACGTTATTTGAGAACATCCATCCCTAGCAATCAATACCTTTAATTTCCAACATCTAGTGTGATCACATGACAAAAAAAATATGGCCATGTGCAATTAGAAGGATTTAAGTACATTATGTATTCATTAAATGACAAACAAGCAGAATATAATTGCACATGACCATATTTTTTGTCGTGTATTCTCACTAGATGTTGGACATTAAAGGTATTTATATTGATTAAATAATCCATCCCAATGAATAAAAAACACATTTAAATCCTTCTTTCTCTGACATCTCAGAGTATTAGTTGTTTAACAAAGGCAGATCAGTAAATTTCCAACATCATTTAATTATGTTGTTAGTCACAATAATGCTGCTGATAGCCATTTCTAACTCGGATTATAAACATTCATCTCTCCAAAGTCACATATAATTGTCATCTAAGGCACTATTCAGAACGAACATATCGAAAATATTTGTTAACAAAAGTTTGCAGAACTGTTATAGATGCATTATTTAGGAAACAGATTTTCAGAACTGCTCAGCACTTTAGATATTAAAATCTTTTGAAAAAATCTGACGGTAACTGCATACTGCAAGCTATTAGATGCTGAACACTTTTGAAATTCTGGCTCTTATTTAGGTATCAAAATGGAAGTTGAACTCTCTTAAAAATGTGGGACCAATTTTGGGTGATCCAATATTTGAAAAATATGGCCCTGAACACTTTTGAAAGTATGGTCACACGGGTGGACTATACTGCTGTACTCTGGACTAACCCTTCTACCTTTGTCAGTATGCAGTAATCTTTAAAAAAAAATACTGACTCTCCAAGCCTGCAAGAAACCTTTGATTTATATTTTATTTTTATTTATAACAGGTTCAACTTATGAAGCCAGCAGGAGATGAGTATTTTATTTTGCAAAATGATTCTTTTCTTATAGCAAAAAACAAACAAAAACAAAAAACCACAAACAAACAAAAACCCCTGCACTTACCACCCAAGTGCCTACAGTAAAATGCCAATTAACTATCAGAGTCCTAATCCAAAAATTGCATCCCCTTTGAGATCAGGTACAAAAAGGCTGAAGTTATAGCTGTACCAGCAAGTTCCTCCAGAGCCCCAAACTGGCCATAACAAAGGAATTGGAGGACAATTCAATTTCTGTAGGCTGCTACCAAAATAATCCATATGATGTCTGTGTTATGTTGGGGTTGCTCTCCTGATTCCTCTTTGTGGTGACAGGGTGTATTGAGGGTGGCCATGTTAGGCTCCCTTACTCTTCAAGTTACTGCTGTTTATACAGTATATCACACCCTACAGAATCTCTCAGATGTCCTCTGGATGTCTACTAAGTATTAGATTTTGGGAAAATCCAGCACTCATCCTTTTCATCTCACAGGCGGTAGCAGCGAAAGGGTATGAATTGTAACCTTGCTAATGTTATTCAGGACATTTCAGTTTTCCTCAAACATATCCTGAACACTCCAGCAAACCAAAATTCACCAAACACAAACTCAGCTTGAGGACCAATGCTTGTATATTTACTTGAGAGTTAGAATCTTCCTCCTCCCAAGTACTTTGACTCAGTTCAGTGTCCAGTAGAACTGGGTGAGCAGCATATAAAAGTGCTCAACATGTTTTGATTTTTTTTTGGTGAAAGATTTTTGTGGAGGGAAAAAGCTAATAAAAAAATCCTGCATTTGATCAGCTGCTCACCCAGTTCTACTGGACACCAAACTGAATCAAAGTGCTTGGAAGGAGGAAGACTATTGGGTCATTCAAGATAGATAAAACAAAGATGCCTTTAAACTATCTATCTCTGTTGCCATGGTGAGGCCATGGGGACCTCGTTATAGATTCTATAGTACATTGCTTTCATCTTCCTGTATCACAGTCCCATAGACTACAGAGATGCCATAAGGAGAGGTAACAAGGCTGAAAGTCCTGCATTCTATTACAGACTCAGTCACTGATTTACTGTATGATCACTTAAATGCCAATCCTGCACAGACTTATGCTCATGCTTCAACATGTGCATATGTCTGTGCACAATCAGGGCCTTAATCTCTATGTGATTCAGCTTCTCCATTGCTGAAATGCTATAAAATACTTAATCATTTCTGTTAAGTGTCTTGAGATTTTTTTATTTGGTTTTATACCGATTTTTCTGGAAACGAGAAGTGATGTGGAGGTTAAGATTTTTGTTCAAAGATTGCAAAACATTACTATCATAAATTAATCTGTGAACAAAAGGGACATACATACCATGTTGTAGCTAGTTTAGCCAATTTAGCCTGGTGATCTCCCCTTGAATTCTACTAGTTTTAGGAAAGTGAATAATTTTTGCTACGGCAGAACATTAAAATGCTCTCCGAGTCTTTTTTGTTTTCACAATGTCTGGTCAGTGAGTTTCTAGATTTAATACAGCAGTACAAGAATTCCATAAAAGTAATACCTTTTAAAAATAAAATTAGAATCAAATCAGCTTAGAGCCATTGAGTCCTCAAAAGAGAGATTTTTGTTTGAAAATTATTAGGCTACTTTTGCTTTGGACAATAACTGAAAAATGAAAGCATGGAATGGTTTCTCAGATACTCAGATAGGGAGGTCAGAACCTTTTTATTTTATAACTGATGTTTTTGTAGCTGTTCAAGCTCATCTGAGCTTCCTTGAGAGAACTGAAACTGACTCTGTATTAGACCTCTGTTTTCAAAAATCTATGGAACGTTCTTAAAGACACAAAGGCCTTCCATCATACATAAGGAAGGGCTCTTTTCTGAAAGTAACAAAAAAAATGCTCCAATAAAAATCTGGTGCTATAGGAATAATGCAGAGAGAAGCTTCTCAAGTTAAAATTCAACAGTCTTTTTTTCAGGTGGAGGAAATCAACCTTTTATCTGAAGATAAATAATAAATATATACATATATATACATGAACACACACACACACACAATTGTATATTCACACATCATGTTTATCCTCCTGTGTAAGTAAAGCTTAATTAGTTTACATTTCTGGGATCCACAGAAAAGAATGTTTGGCTCTGTCCATGCTACAGCTAGGACCAGGCTGGAAACAATCGTGTTTAAAATCATCTATAAAACATTTTGCCTGTCTTGTCTTTCATAAAAGAGAAAAAAATCCGCAGCCACATTGGCCAAGAAAACTGTAATAGATACGCTGGCAGCATCCATCCTAAGCATAGCTTCTGCTGGCCTGGTTCCAGTATCAGTAAGACTTTTGATGCTCTGAAACAGGGCCTTGAAAAAATTCTAAGAAGAATGATTTCTTCTAAGTGTTTAGAAAACACAGATGAAGAAGGGCAGACTGTGGAAGTACCAGCCACTCCCTCAGCACACTACAAAATTTTACAAAAAGAAAAGGGGGACTTGTGGCACCTTAGAGACTAACAAATTTATTTGAGCATAAGCTTTCGTGAACTACAGAAGTGAGCTTGTTAGTCTCTAAGGTGCCACAAGTACTCCTTTTCTTTTTGTGGATACAGACTAACACGGCTGCTACTCTGAAACCTGTACAGAATTTTAGTCACTTTAGAATTTTCTAGCATCCTTGTCTACAGAGTACAAGGTATTTCCAGCCCTATCCTAGAAATGCTCCTTTCCACACAAGGTGCTTGTCTCTCTTGTCCTGTTTTCATTACTGGAACTCATCTCCATTTCAAGCATTATGCTCTGGAATAAGTGTTTTCAGTAGCAGGTCTAATGTTTACTTGCATGCATCTTTCTTTTTTAGAGCCTTTTTTGTGGTTGTAGCTGAATTGGGAAGACAATATACTACATGCTCCCAAGGATATTGTCGTGTATTCCTCAACATTGTCCTTTGATTGATAGGTAAAAACAAACCCAAACCTAACCTGAAAGAGGTGAAGCCATCCATAAATTTAGAAGCAGATTTATACTAAAGCCAACACTTACAAATTTCACTTCCCAAAGCTAGGCACCAGATGTGGGCACCCACATTAAAGTGACCTGATTTCAGAAACGCTGAGCACACACATCTCCCAGCACAGTTAATGAGAGTGGTGGCCAGTTTGATTTAGATTTCTAACTTTGGACAGCCACATTGGAAAATTTCAGCTCAAATCTCCAGGTATGTTGTGAAGGCCAAAACTAACAGGGTTCAAAATAGAATTAGATAAGTTCATGGAGAATAGGTCCATCAATGGTTGTTAGCCAAGATGGTCAGGGATACAACCAGTGATGAGCTGCCAGAAGCTGAAGAACTGGTTCCTTCAATCACTCCGGGTCTTCGGCGGCTCTGAAAGACCTGCTGCCGAAGTGCCGCTGAAAGCCCAAAGAGAGTGAAAGACCTGCTGCCGGAGTGCCACCACAGTTTGCCCACCCCTTTAACATCTAGTTCTAAACCGGCTTCAAAATTTAACAACCGGTTTGCGCAAACCGGCTCTAGCTCACCACTGGATGCAACCCTATGCTCTGAGTGTCCTTCTGTTTGCCAGAAGCTGGGAGTGGATGACAGGGGATACATCACTCAATGATTGCTTGTTCTTTTCATTCCCTCTGAAGCATCAGACATTGGCCCCTGTCAGAAGACAGGATACTGGGCTAGATGGATCAGTATGGGCATTCTTACGGTATAGGACAAACGTGCTTAATACTAGTCTCTTTGGAATAACTACATTAGGATGTGATTACAGTGAGGATTTCTGGTATGAAGCCTGTAGTTTTCAGAGGGAAATATCAAACACCTTACACTATAATGTCACTACACTGCTAATTTTGCATCTTTAACCATTGAAAGAAGAAGAAACAATGTAATGAGGTATAAACACAACTGTGATTCCCTCTCCCACCTTCTCTTTCTCCAGTGGCAGCAATCTGTAATAAATGCTGAACAGATGGTATGTGGCTGTCATAGAAAAGAATGTGCTTCCAGGTAAAAAGTGAAAATGAATTTTCTTTCATCAGTTTTATCTGGACATGGCACATTCTAATTTGATTTCTATTCTAGAGGAGATCAAAAGTTCTGTGCTCTCTTATTTAAAAAAGATAGGTGTGTGTTGGGGGGGGGGAGGAACAGAATTAGGGGTCTCTGGAAGATGCTGCAAGATCTGAAAGTGATGCAGGATTCTGTCTGCATCTGAGAAACACAAACATGGGTATCTGCTTACTTTGAAGCAGCTGACCTGCTTTGGCAGTTGAAATTAATTATGATGCCATCAGTTCAGTCTGATACATTCAATAATGATATGCGGGGGAAATATCCCTTAAGAAATCATAAAATGAAACAATTTTACCAAGAGGAGGCTGAACCTTTCACTGGATAAAAAACACATTCCAGACTCAATATCAAGAAATTGTAAAATATTAAAACTCAGTTACAAAATAATCTTAACAAAATATTTTTAAATTATTTCTATTAAAAACACATCCTGATAGCTTAAATAAAAAAATCCACCATAAACAAATCAAACGCATCATCCTGTCTAAACCTTATTCCATCTACAAGAAGAGGACCATTTGTTTACTTTATATAGCACATGTTATTGGAAGACAATAATGCTAAAAGTTGTTTGAGGTTTCTACAAAGGTTGTATAATATACTGTACATATAGCATTACACATTCGTTTTTATCTAATATTACCAAACTACTAAATACCAACTCAATGAACTCAGGAACAATGTTTAAAATGTGGCTCTGCTAATTAGCATAGTACTATTATTACAAAACCAGAAAAAAATAAACATTTGTTGCAATCCTCTGTCAGCAAAAGTACTTTTCCCCAGAAGTAGATTTTCTAGTGCCTCATCCAGTTGAGTTTTAAATATTCTACATGATGGGGCTTCTATAGCTTTCCTTCAGAGACAATTCCACAACCTAACAGAGCTTCTGGTCTGGAAATTCCATCTGACTCAATCCAGATTCAATTTTCCCCTTCTTAATTTTATCCCACAAATCCTAGTACACATGTTTGTTTCACCTTCAACAGCTCCTTTCTTGCTTTGGCTCGTACTCTCTTCAAATATCTAATTTTACCCCCACCTCCATTACAAGACACCCTTAGTCATACTTTAACCAAGCTGTTCATATTTAGTTCTATTTAATGTTTCCTCATGTCTTCTGAGGATTTTTCTCTTTTCTGAATTCTTTCAGTTATTACCAGAAATGTATTAACATAAGGTGGCCAGAACTGAAGCAATTACTGGGGAAGAGGAGAAGGTAAGGATAGTCCAAAGTCAGTTTTACAGATGGTTTTGAAGGAGAAGAGAGACAATGTACCAGTTAGAGAACTAGTGTTCTAAGAGGAAGTAAATCTCAAGGTGCAAATCCAAGAATGGAATATAATTGCAGCAATAAGACCAAAGGATTCAGAGGACTATAAGGAAGGAGAAGGGAAAATTCTGATGTTTCAGTTAGGGAACATCCCGTGATACAATGGAGCACAACCATGGTGCACCCACACCTTGAACACCATGTGCAGTTCTAGTTGCCCCATCTCAAAAAGGATATAGTGGAACTGGAAAAGATTCAGAGAAGGGCAATAAAGATGATGAAAGGTATGGAACGGCTTCCACAAGAGAGAGACTAAAAAGATTAAGGCTTAGAAAAGAGATGAGTAAGGAGGGACATAACAGAGGTCTATAAAAATCATGAATGGTGTGGAAGAAGTGAATAAAAAGTGTTATTTACCATTTTCCACAATACAAAAACCAGGAGTCAGCCAATGAAATGAATATGCAGCAAGTTTGATAAAAAGAATAAGAGGAAGTACTTTTTAACACAGCACCCAGTTAACATGTAATCATTGCCATGTGATATTGCAATGGCCAAAAGTATAACTTGGTTCAAAAAAGAACTAGATATATTCATGGAGGATAGGTCAATCAATGGCTATTAGCCAATATGATCAGGGATGCAACCCCATGCCCTGGGCGACCCTAAATCTCTGACTGATGGAAGCCAGGAGGTAAAGAGAGGGATGGATCACTCCAACAACTGCCCTATTTTGTACTCAGAAGCACAGGTACTGGCCACTTTTGGAAACAGGATACTTGGCTAGATGGACCATTGGTCTCACCTCACCCAGTATGGCTGTTCTTATTTTAAAGAACACCTTTTTTACTTTATTGAATTATTTGTTTCACATCTTTCATACTTTCCATTCCTGCTTTTTAAAAAAAACAGAATATTGCTTAGATCACTGACCAGCATTACAAAGAATGCATACAAAGCTACCTTTTGCGGAGTATGCTGTATATCTGGATAGCCAGAAGCTAAGTGTCATCTGTTGCATCATTTAATGGGCTAGATGTTCAGCTGCAACAAAGTACACTCAGCACAGCTGGAGCAGGCATATGTGTCTTCAAGCTACTCCCTTTAAGGCTCCTTGATCTTAGGGCTGATCAAGGTGCATCTGCACCTGTGACTCCAAGAGGCCATTCTGGAACAAGAATCTGGGCCAAGGATCTAGTTCCCATGTGTGCAGCTCCCGCTAGTGGCATTAAAAGAAGGTAAAATAGTTTGTTAAAGAGTCATTTGCTTGTCTGAATTTACTAGGAGTGCAACTTTTAAATTAAGAACATCAAGCAGACCTTCAGTTTCTTAGAGGATATCCAACTGCAATACACAGAAAACAATTCTAATTTTTTTTGTTATTTTAGATTTAATTCTGCTAAAATTTCTACATTTCCAAATATTCTGCACGACTTGGTTTGCCTGGGCTGATGGTGGTATGGTTGAGATTCCTGCATGGAAGTAAGCAAAGAATGAGGTGCTGAGTGACCAAAAATTTATATTAAGTGTTGATATGGTGTGCAGAGGATCCAGGTTATATAAATAATGTTACTCAACTTTCCTCTGGCTGGTGTCTAGTTGTCATTGTTTATCCATATTAACACTGTTCAAAGTGTATAAATCTGAAGTTAAAAAAGTTTAAATATGAATGATGTTATTTATCAGTGCAGGCCAATCTGACTCCAGTTGCACATCGGTACATTATTAGATTCTGGAACTTGGTATTCACCTGAACTCACCTTAGTGTAACAAAGCTCAAGTTTATTGGCCATCCAGGCACACAACAAGCCCTATACATTCACCCAGGCTTTCTTCTGCTCTGGTTGCTTAAGGGATATTTGCACAGCTGCCAAATTTATGGGTTGACCCTGTAGACAATGGGTTTTCAGAGTCATTTTCAAGGAAATCCCCTCTGATTGGCTGTCCTTCCCTACTCCTCTGTCTCCTGGGTAAAGACAGCCAATGAGAGCAACTCCAAACACTGCAGAATTTTCTTATCCCTCAGCACATGAAGCAGGCAGTGCTCCCTCCCACCCTCCAGCCCCTCTTAAAGGACCAGGATTGCCCCAAGGAGCACAGCCTTCTTTTTCTTCATCTGGGTTGCCATCGCCCAGTTCTGCCCCCTCCCTGGCCTAGCATGATGGAGGAAAGTCAGGGAAATAAAGGAATTCCCTCTTGATCTCTACTCACTGGGTAGAGGGGGAGGGGGCAGGAAGGTGCCCCAACCCAGTGACCTCACCCAAACTCAGGATAGGAATGAGGGAGCAAATCAGATGGGGAAGAAGCAGAAGCCCAGAACAGAGGAGGATATCAGGAGCAGGAGCAGAATCTGAACCGGTGTGGTTGGAGGCACAGTCGGTGTTAGGCTGTGTGGGGGAGAGGGGAATTCACTAATTCATGGGGAGACACACTGTATTACAGATATAATGGTCCAAAAATGGCAACTGCTTTTTATGAATTTATTTATTTATTTATTGCAATTTTTTGTTTTTAGTTTTTAGAAACCATTTCCTACTCTCATCTTTTCTTTCATTTCCCCCTTGTTTTCCCCCTTCTCCTGTGCTCACCAAAAAGAAAGGGTGAGAGAGAAAATGGGGAAAATGAATATTTTTTAAAAAAATAATTAAAAATGCTGTTTTTTTGAGTGAAACAAAAATAGAAAAATGGCCAGGGTTATTCAATGAAATGGTTATAAGACTTTTTTAACTTGGGCAAAACAATGTATTTTCCCCTAATCTCATTCTCTGAAACAGTTGAATCCTTTTTTGCAGAAACTTAAAAAAACAGCCACAAATAAATAAACAAATAAATAAATGAAGGCACACACCCAACATAGTAAATTTCAAAATGGTTGCAACTTGACAAAGTTATCAGGAACTGAGAACTGAGTCTCATAAAGGTAAGTGCCAGGCAACTTTAAGTATAACTAGTGTATAACATAAGCATGACATCTTTAATTAAAGATTAATCTTTGTTCCTGGAGAGTCCAGGCTAATCCTGGATGGTAGGCAACCCTAAACATAACAGAGTAGGGATATAAAACTCTATTAAATTGCATAGAATTTATCCATAATGGAAGGAAAACATCAAGAAAGTTTTAATGGTAACAAAAATACCTGTCAAAGGTCAGTAGTATTAAAAGCATTCCACAGCTGAACCGTACTGGGATTAGCAGTACCGTATAAAACAGCTTAGTGACAGTTATGAAAGTAAAGCTGCAAGGTGAGGGAGAGAGAGGGAGAATATGGATTTATAATCTGGAAGAATCCCATGGATAAAAACCATTATTATATGATTGTTTCCATTATACATCGAGCTAAGAAAGTTGTAAGTCTGAGATCCTTTTTTTTTCTTTTTTTAATTGTGTTGGAATACATTTGTTGGGACAAGAAGTAAAATGTGATCAGAATTGCCATGTCTGAATGTTGTATATTACACACATTTGGTTGTCCTCTACCTCCCCACCTCCAAGCCTTCTATAAAAGTTTCTTATACAAAGCTGTGTTGGATTCTAAGCCTCAATCCTATACCCACTGAAGTCACTGGGGGGTGAAAGATCCAGCCCCCGTGTTTTTTTAGCAGCTTTCAAAGAAGGTTTTAGATGTTTTACAATTTTTTTAAAAACAAACTTTTTAAAATGTAGCTTTTAAAAGAAGCTCATCTCATGTCACTGCAGAAGACATTGCTAACTGAATTGATTTATTTTACACCTTGTACCATACAAATACAAAAATATGTTCACATCACTTTAAGCTGAATAGGTGAGATAACTCTAAGATGAATATCTCTAAACTGAATACAAGAAATCTTGTTTTAATCAATTACAAATGCATTTATTTAGAGTATGTCCTCTTCGTCAGCGAAGCGTGTGAAAATTACATATAACAAATGATGTGTAGCTTTTCTGTGACTTCAGTAATAAGGCCTATTATTTATTAGCAAGAACAAAATTTGAAACATAAAAGAAGTAATGATTCAGAATTTTAATCCAGCTATAAATTACAATTTTCTTCTTTATTTTTAAATATTGGCACTTTCCTCAGTCAGATAACATGCTATGGTGCTGCTCACGTGTCCTAGTTTATTTCACCTTTCCTGAAAGCCAAGATTTTACAATTAGAAAAGTCAGTACTTCCATAGTGCTAATGCCATATATCAATGTTAAAAATACCTGCTTAGAATCAAATGAAATCTTTCTCACTACAGGAGAAGCCATAGTAGCCAGCTTTCTTTCAGCAGGATACTCTACACACACACACACACATACATACACACTGAAAGAATGTCAATCAGTGTGACTGCTACCTAGATATTCCTGTTATATTTAACAAGAAATGTTAAAACAAAACAAAAATAGTTCATCCAAGCATACTCAACTTTTTCATGCTCCTCCAGCAAAATTGGATCCATTGTTATGGATAAAATGTATTGTATAAAAACACAACCTACTCTTCTGCACCAGCTGGAATGTCCCTCATTTATCAAACAACACAACTCTTTTTCATTTTAAAAAAGTCACAGGGCATGAGGCAAACCACATGGGTTCACATTCTGCATTCACACTCATGTAGCCACACTGAAAGAGTGACTTGAATGCAGTGGAAGACAGAATTTCACCCAGTAAGGAAAGCTGAACACAGAAGCAAACTTATTTCTACAACTAGAATTACAAATGTCAAAACAGCCCACGCACTCCAAGTAGCCACAGGAATTGAGTGGTGAAAAAAATCTTTACTCATCATTAGTCTGATATTTAATTGTTTTAATTTTCCCCCCTCTCAAATTTTCTTCAAGTTTCCTGATTAAACCCTGAAGATGTATCCATTATTCCCTGCTTTAACCTTCATTGCCCTACATTGTGACCTCAATTCTTTCAGCTTAGGAGATCTGAAAGCAACATTTATTATTTCAAAGTTAAAAAATCCCCTTCATGGCTACAAGTGCTATTCCATAATCAACCAGTGGGATCGCTATTATGAAACATAAGACATGCACTGTCTCTTGGGGCAAAGAATTTCAATTCATAGTTCTCTCAATCTTTGCAAGCAGGAAAAGACTTGAGTGATACAAGATTCAAATTCAGGTCTCCTGCATTGTATTATATAACATTACCGCTAGGTTAAGTGATCCAGTCATTTAATTTTTTTTAAGATAAAATCATTTAGTGTAATTGTGAAGATGAAAGTTTCCATCTCTGAAAATAAACATATTGGCCTTATTTAAACATTCTGAGAAAGAGATCATTATTCAGCTACACACTGTTAGCAGTACCTTATAAATGTGTTTACTAGTAACAAACACTCTATTCTTAGTGGCATTATTATTGCATTTTTAAAAGCTGATACACTCTTTTCCCTCATCCCCCCCAACGTATTTTCAGTTAAAACATGAGTCTATTAATAATCATTCATTGTGAAATGATACAGTATGTGATGCACCCGTGAAAAATCACTAATAACCTGGCAAAATGAAAACATATAACCCTCTAATAGGAACACTGCCTAAGCTTGGAAACATGCAAGAGTTGCTACATCATACATCAATTAACTAATAAATTACAGTATCAACTTGCTTCATGTTACATTTGAATATTAATTATTATTTTCTTTGCACTTTTTAAAGCTTTAAGTTAACATAAAACATTAATTTCTTTGTTAATCTTCTGCTCTACTACTGGTTAGGGTGACCAGGTGTCCAGTTTTTGACCAGAATATCAGGTCGAAAAGGGTCCCTGGCGGCTCTGGTCAGCATCGCCAACTGGGCCGTTAAAAGCCCGCTCAGCAGTGCTGTGGAGCTAAGGCAGGTTAGTCCCTACCTGTCCTGGGGCACCGTGCTGCACCCTGGAAGTGGCCATCAGGTCCATCTCATAGGTGGGGGGGCCATGGGACTCTGCGGGCTGCCTGAGCGCCAGATCCGCATTCCCATTGGGCTGGTTCACGGCCAATAGAGGCTGCGGGGGGAGGTGCCTGCGGGCGAGAGCAGCACATGCCACGGAGCCTCTTCCCCACCCCGCCTAGGAGCCAGACCTGCTGGCTGCTTCTGGGGAAGAGCACAGAGCCAGGACAGGCAGGCAGCCTGCCTTAGCCCCACTGTGCCTCTGACCAGGAGCCGCCCAAGGTAAGCCCGCACCCCAACCCTGAACCCCAACCCCCTGCCCCAGGCCTGAGCCCTCCTCCCCAAGCTGGGAACCCCCTCCTGCACCCCAAATCCCTCATTCCTGGCCCTACCCCAGGGCCTACACCCCTATTCCGAGCCTCACCCCCTGCCCCAGCCCAGTGAAAGTGAGTAAGGGTGGGGAGAGCAAGCCACTGAGGGAGGGGGAATGTAGTGAGTAGGGGGGGAGCCTCATGAAGGGGTGGGGCTAGGCATTCAGTTATGTGCAATTAGAAAGTTGGCAACCCTACCACCAGCACATCATATTTTTCATTTCCATACTTTGACATTTCCTCTCACTCTGCTTCTCCCCTCTTTCCTTCTCCACTGCTTTCCTGCTCTACTGGCAACATCCCCTCAATCTTCAAGAGCTCCTTCCTCTCCCTCTCGTATACACACTTTCTGCAGACCTCTCAAGAGCCAAAAGTAGTAAGCACATTAGCAGTCACATGATGAAGATACTGAGGCTAGCAGTAAAATGGGGTGGGAGGCATTCCCCCTGCGGCCACTGATTAAAGAAATTATTGCAATTAACGTCATTTTAATTATCTCCAACTGTCTGTTCCCATGCTAAGATCTTGCAAAAAAAATTAAGAATTATTTTCTAACTGTGGAGTCACTTTTTTGTGAGTGTGTCTCTTAATTTACCATGAGCTTGTCTGATTAACTCCAGGCTTAAGTACACATTGTCCTTTCTCCATTGAAAAGCCTATCTGGCAATTGCTTTATGCATTGAGGTTGAGGTCTGTCTCTGCAAAAAAAGTTACTACACACTTTTTGGCGGGGATGGGGGAATTAAGCTTTGGACTTCTCAAATAGTCAGTCAGTGCCCTATATTAAACTGCTTGAAACCAACAATCTATTGCAATATTCCTAATTAGAAGGTTAAACTCTTTTACAGTTTAATTGTAATCAAGTAATCTTTGGTCATGTTAACTACTCTTCAGCGAGGGGAATCCAGGAAACTATTTTTTCTCTTTCTTGCTTTGTCCCAAAGGTGGCAAAAAATTACATTTTTAGTGTTTTGGGGAAACACCTATTTTTTGAACATGAGTTAACATTTCCATGTCTCTTCACATTTGGGGGAAAATCTTCAGTCCCAGACCTAAATCTACCAATTTTGGGTCCCATATTCCTTCATTTGGTAGAAGTGGAGGGTAAAATTGGGCATATAATGGAAACTCATTTGCAACCTTAACTTTGAAACTGCTTGCACTCCATAATTAAGCATCAGGGAATCCCTATATAATTTACATATTATTCATATTCATTTTATAGATGAAGAAACTAAGGCATAGGTAGATTAAGGACAATACAGTGAAATTATGGACAATAATAAGGATAAATACAAAATACTACACTTGGGAAGGAACAATCAATTGCACAAATGCAAAATGGGAAAGGACTGCCTTTGAAGAAGTACTGCAGAAAAGGATCTGGGTGTTACAGTGGATCACAAACTAAATATGAGACAACAAAGTCATATTGTTCAAAAAAATGCAAATCATCATTCTAGACTGTATTAGCAGGAGAGTTTCTATTCTTCCACTCTACTTAGCACTTATAAAGCCTCAACTAGAGTACCATGTCCCATTCTGGGCACCACATTTTGGGAAAGATGTGGACAAACTGGAGAAAGTCCAGAGGCAAACAAAAATGTTTAAAGACCTAGAAAACATGATCTTCGAGGAAAGATGGAAAATAATGGGTTTGTTTAGTCTGGAGCAAAGAAGACTGAGGGAAGACATGATAATCTTCAAGTACATGAAAGATTGTTATAAAGAAGAGAGTGATAAAATGGTCTCCTTTACCACTCAGGACAGAACAGGTAATTGGCTTACATTGCAGCAAGGGAGCTTTAGGTTGGACATTAGTAAAAGCTTCCTAACTCTAAAAGTAGTTAAGCACTGTAACAAATTACCTAAGAAGGTTGTGGACTCTCCATCATTAGAGGTTTATAAGAACAGGTTAGACAAACACCTGTGAGGGAGGGTCTCTTGATAATACTTAATCCTGCTTCAGTGCAGGGGACTGGACTAGATGACCTACTAACGTCTGTTCCAGTCCTAAATTTCTATCATTCTATGAACATGTGACTTGCCCAAGTTCACACAGCAAATCGGTGACAGAATCTGGAACAGAATTCAAGAGTCCTGACTCTTATTGTTATCACTAGACCATATTCCCTTTCCTTTAAGCTCCGACATTGTTGACCCATAACATGTGTGTTCCACTAAAGTCTCAAACCAAATTCTAGCTGGTTTTTTGTACATTGGATTATGTAAACTACTGTATGCACTACCATTTGCTTTGAATCATTTATGTACATCACATAGTGGGTGTCCAACACTATGAACAGAATATATTTTATTGATTTGTTTGTTACCTCTTCCCACCACCCCTTTGTTTCTTGTCAGTCTCCACCCCCATGTTCAGTACACTTAAGAATGCTGTGCCACAGTGTGTGTCATTATAGCTAATCTAGTGTAGGGCTTCTTGCTGTTAGAGAGAGAGAGAGAGAGAGAGAGAGCTTATTGGTACCTCTCCAGTTTGATGTTGTCTGTTCAGAACATTGATCATGTCCAGTAAGTTCAATGCCACAACCACATTAACAGAACACTAATTCTTAATCCAAGTAGGATTTTAGGGAACTGAAGCATACCTTTGCATGTCCATTAAACCCTATTCACTGGACTCTGAAGGAGGTTAAATATTACAAACAGCTGAAGTTCAAAACCACCTGTTCGACAAGTCCAATTTTTAAATTCATTTCTTTTTATTTTTGTTTATAAATTCACAATTGTCACTAAAACCAGTAAATAACTTTAAAATCAGGAGAAAAGAATAAGACAGGAAAAATGTCAATGTATATATATTTTTTAATATCCTTTTCTAATGCAGACCATCTCCCAAACTACACTAAGTTAGGCAAATTGACTATATACTGCAGCTGAGTCAGTAATAGTACACACACATTTTTGGCACACACATACACACACACACACACACACACACACACACACATTTCATTTTGGACTTGATAGTAAACTGCTCAAGACAGAATTACAGCATAGTTCTAGTTCAGGAACTAAAGAATATTGTATGAAATTGCCGAGGGAATTAATATGGGTAGAATGTAATTACCCAAATTGGCATTTTACCAGAATACCAGGGTCAGCACTCCTACTCTTCTGAAGTCCCAAAGGATCTTTAACATCTGCAAGTGATCAGAAGTTTTATTCTGTCTCTGATCTATAAGGTGGCACCATCTCCAGCAGCACAGTGCCCCCTAACACCATGCTGGTGCACTGGATCAATGTTTGTTACCTATACATATGTTCCTGCTCATGGTTTTTTGATGGTTTTCACAGCAGAAATGAAACAGGAAGTGTGTCATTAGTGCTAGTCAGCAAGTTCCCTGGTGATTTTAACCAGTCAGGAAGCACAAAAATATTCTACCAGACAAAATGCTTTATATAATTAGATCCACCATGTGGAATGGGAACCATAACTTGACTTGAAATCCTATAACACATTTACTTAACTCATATCCAAGAAAAGCTTGAGTTAATTATTCTAGGTGATATTCTAAGGTGGTAAATACCAACAGGGTAAATTAGCTTTGGATAAAGTCACGTTATTTTTTCTAAATGTGTCCTTTTCCCTACCAAGAAAGACACTATACCAAACACACGTTAAAATCTTACACTAGTTTACTATCTCCCCTGAAGATATGTGTTTACTACCATAAAGGAGAAGAACAACTACTGCAAAAGGAAAGCTTCACTGTGTTTTCAGACAACCATATTTGATTGACTGCAGCATAGAAAATAAAGCTTTGAAAACACCGGAGCTATGTTTAGAGTTCTGGATGAAGAAAAAAATCTGTACCTTAAATAAAGTCAATGATGCTATCACCTGAGCTAACTGAAGTCCATGCTCTTTTTACCTTTCCTTTTCACCACTTTCCTCTGAGCAAGAGAAAACTGATGGGGCATCACTGTTCTTGAGGTTGGATGTATCCCAAGTCCCAATTTAGCCCACAAAGTACTTATAAAGAAAAGTATACATACTATACTACAAAGTCTGACTCCAAAATGCATTACTATTTGTTTACTCTTGTGACAAGTAAGTAGCTTCCCCACCCTCTTGCCCTCTCTCGGTGCTGTCACTCATGCAGACAAACACAGTCACACATGCACATAGGTTCAATGCCACCTTGTTTTCAGAATACACGTTAGTGAAGCAACTCCTTCCTTGCTAAAAACCTCAATTCCAAACCCTGCGGAAGTTCAATTGGCAAAACCATTGAGTGAGCTAAAGTAATGCTGAATCGTATAATATTTTTTGTCCATTAGCACAAGTTGTGTAGGGGTGGGAAGGGGAAATGAAAGGAGGTCTCATTTCTGGCTGTGCATCATTTACAGTGCCCTTTACAAGAAGTAAAAGTTTAGGCACTGCTTAAGCTTTCACAGGCAGCTACAGCTAAAACCATGACAAGAGCTCTGTTCTACTGCAATTTCAGTGCTCAGATATCATGTAATGTTACGGGTACTGGAAAGACTGATTAAAAATCACTGTTCAAATATCAAATGTAATGTTCCTGCTATACAATCTTACAGGGTTTGCCTTTTAATATATATTTAGGTACATATATAAATGAGATCTGATCTAAAGCATCTGAATGTGATCACCATTAAAATGCATCTGCACATTATTCTTACAAGTTATACAGCAGAAATGTAGGTATTGTTCAGACATTCACAGATAAATGCACACAGAGAACACAGCTATATTTTTATGCTTATATTTTGTAGGTTGCACTGCAATATTCTTGGATAAGCAAACACAATTCTAAAATATCACAAGGGTATGGCTTACACATTAGAGTTAACTTTAAAATAAGCATATTATAGGCTGTGGATCCACTGCTACAGTAATATTTCACAAAATATTGTTGACACTGGTTAGAAGACTGTGTTAGCAGCACCATAGTCCAGAAATATTAATGTTGCTACATATTAAGGTGTCATTTTATTTAAGCCTTACCTTGGCTGACTTGCCCTAACTGGTGACAAGGAACTTAATTTATAAGAAGCAAATGGGGACTTTTCTCAGTGCTCGCAGCACAGCTGCTCCCAGTCCTCAGAGAGGCACACGACTCCAGCTCTGTATACCTCCAAACCCCTCAGCTCATATGCTCTGCTTCTGCAGTTCATGAGAGCTTCTCTGATTGGCTGGCATTGCCTGTCTGTCTGATCCTCTCCTTCTCTCTCTCCTTTTTGTCCCCCTTGTTTTTCTTTCTTAAGCACTTCAGGGCTGTGCAAATTCTAGAGCATACAGTGTTGGTCCCCCTTTAGCCTTTCAGCAAAGTCATCTTGCATGAAACATAAAGAAAATATATATCTTAGCTCAGCATCAGCATCACTGCAAAAAAAGCACCCTTTGGTACTAGAGCTTTGGAAAAATGACAGGTCTGTGGCAGTTAGCCCATAAATTCAGTGCAGGAGAGGGAGGGGAGCAGCAGAAAGAAGGGGCTTGGCTGTCAGATGGATTGGGAGTGCACAGAAGGACTGTACAAGGGAAAGCACGCAGTAAGGCATTGGTTGGTAACCTGGTAATAAATTTTCATATTTCGGTGCAAAGTCGTCACAGCCAGCTAAACATTCAACTGCTGGCTCATTATCAATGATCCACGCGATCTGATGGTGGCTGAGAGATTCAGCATGAGTGATGTCCTTTAGTGCCTTCTTACAGTCTAGCCAGGACACAGATAGCTCACCCCCCACCAGGTCAGCCCTATATATTTAAAGAAGAATAGATAGGATTTTCTGCCCTTCAACATCCCCTCCTTTACATTATTCTACTATAAAATGAAACTCTGTAGGTATTTTGTTGCCTCAGACAGCTCTGTGTTAGGACACACTGGCTTCATGAAAAATTTATTCCAGAATCTATGTCTTCTTTAACACCTTCACTTCAAACAAATCACTCCATACCTATCTACCCCAAGATAAATAGCATTGGCCTAATCCAGCTTTTAGATTACAGAGTAAACAAGTGCCAGATGCTGCTTACCCAACCTGCTGTGGGCAATCCATAAGAAATGTAATTACCATATAAGTGGCAACTCTGGCACACAGACAGTTGGCAGTCAGAGATCCTGTCTTTAGCCTCTGGGGAGCAGCATGAACTGGGGTGAGTGGACAGATGAAACTGAACATGCTGAAGTTACACAAGGAGGAATAATAGGAGAGAAAAATATATCTCATAATGAAACAAAAAATGGAGATGCTCGAGACTGGGTAAAGGAGAGATGGCATGAGAAATTCTACAATTTAATGTAATTGGACTAAACGCCGATATCCTGAATTAGATGCAGGGAGCAGCAGAACTGTGTCCAGCAAACAGTTAGACATCCAAGAGGATAAAATCTGGCGCTGGGTCTTCAGCATTTTTCAAACGTAAACACCATTAGCTTCCTTAGGATACATATTTTAAAAGATGTGTGCAACTTGTGGAGGAACGTTGAAGCCAGGGAGTTAGGAGTTTGGATTTGGGAAATCTAAACTCTCAGCAGGAAGTGAAACAGAAACTGTTTCCATCTGCTATTTGTGTGTCCTCTGGCTTGCAACAGCAACACATATGAATCAATGCTTTAGTGTTCAGTATTTCTGCATGCCCTCTCTCATGCAGCTTCTGTTCTGAACAAACTATGTTTTGTATATCTCCAGATTCAGATTTTTTGTTTTTAACTCAGCTCTTTTTGTTGTTGCTGTTACCTCAGGAATAACTTTCAAATCTCCCCCATCAGGAAGGGGCAGTAGGGCATGTGTGTGAAGAAGAAAAAAAAAAAGCAAAGCACAACAAAATAAACAAACAAAAACTTTTTACTCTTTAATGGGTGATACAGCTTCATTTAAAAAAAATCACACTAAGACATTCTTTAGAGATGCCCTACTTGGTATATTTCACTGCCTCTAGTGAAAAGAGACATAATGTTTGCTTGCCTGTCTGCCTCTGAAGCATTTGTTGAGATGCCACCAATATGCAACCCAGGGACAGACGAAAACAAAATTGCAAGTCTTCCCTGGTGGTTTTCACTGGCTAAAACAGAACTAAGCACAGCCACTGGAAATTCACAATGCAAGTCAACAGGCATTTGCTACTGTACTGTGTAGTAAACTAGGATGACATGCAGAGGGGACGATTGATAATTCCAAAGAGCAGTATACAAAATTCCATAAAGAGAGTTTACAAATTGAGATTACAAGAGTTTACAATGTTTTCTGACATTATACAGACTTCACTTAAGAAACATCAATGTAAAAAGTTTACAAGATGCATTGGTATAAAATTATTAGAAATGTTCTGAACATTTTGGAATTATTAGAGGGGCTCATGGGAGGAAAGGGACAGTCAGAAAAAAGATAAGCCTCAGTATACTGCCTTTCAGACTCTTCTTCCACTCTGGAGTTTATAAGGAGAATCAAAAGGAGCAAATAGCCCACCTATATAAAATCAAGTTATTTGTGTAAGGTGCTTAAGGTTCTTTATATCAAAAATGATTGCAGAAAAACATATAATATATCTGTCACTGGAATTTATTATTGCACTAATCTCTGAGACTGAGAGAATGGGCATTGCTGATGCCAAGTTCCTACTTGTATGACTTTGAGCATGTTAGAAGAATCCTTCTATTGAGTGATACATACATAGCTAAGTGATTCGTACCTACCTATGAATCTAATCCAGAATTCATGCAGAACCTACTATTGAAATGCAAAAGATAAAATTACTGTCCTGGATTGTGACAATACTATCAGAGGTATTCCCAGGGAAATGTAGGCATATCACATTCAAGTAATTCTATACATAATTTTATCTCAAGAGTCCAGTAGGCTCCTGTACTTTTTAATTCTCAAAAGGTAGAAACTCCTCCTGTAGACTACATTCAGAAAGTTCCTTTTGTGAACTCATGAGATTGTGACAATCACAAAAAAACCGGTTCTTTTTAGTATTTTCCAGCATAAGGGCTTGTTATATAGTACTTCTAAGAGTAATGCTGAAATAGAGGTTTCTTGTTCTGAAGTAGAACATGCAGCTCTTCACTACAGCAATAATCCTTTCTTTTACATTAAAAAAGAAAACATGCAGTATTTCACCTCTGGGATATTTTTTCTTTATTGTTTAATACGGGGTTGGAAAACTAAGGCCTGAGGGCCGAATCCAGCCCACGAGACATTTTAAGCCAGCCCACGAGCGCCTGTTGGGGAGCGGGCTCGGGGGCCGCACCACGCAGCTTCGTCCCACTCCGTTGCTCCAGCCGGGGTGCCGGCTGGAGGACCGCACCATGCGGCTCAGCCCTGCTTTGGCGGTCCAGCCGGGCACCAGGTCGGAGACCGCATCAAGCAGTTCCTGGAAGCCACTCCATGGCTCCACACCGAGGGTGGGGGGCCTGCTCCACAACTAGGAGCCAGAGAAGGGACATGCCACTGCTTCCGAGAGCCACTTGAGGTAAGCGCAACTCAGAGCCTGCACACCTGATCCTCTCCCTATGCCCCAACCTCCTGCCCCAGCCCTGATCCCCCTCCTGCTCTCCAAACCCCTTGATACCAGCACAGAGCACCCTCCTGCACCCCAAACCTCTCATCTCCAGCCCCATCCCAGAGCCCACACCCCCAGCCGGAACTTGCACCCCTGCCCCAGGCCTGATCCCCCTCCAAACCTCTCGGTCCCAGCCCAGAGCACCCTCCTATACCCCAAACTCCTCATCCCCAGCCTCACCCCAGAGCCCGCAACCCCAACCAGAGCCCTCATCCCCTCCTGTGCCCCAACCCCAATTTTGTGAGCATTCACGGCCTGCCGTATAATTCCTATTCCCTGATGTGGCCCTCGGGCCAAAATGTTTGCCCACCCCTGCTTTAACAGATCTAGGTAACCATTTGCAGAATAGTTCTAATTTATCTGGTCTCTCTTTGCTGTCACTTATTATGCTAAATGTATTGATCATCTTGCAGTTCACTGCTAGAGAATAGATCATTCAGCTAATATTAAAACAGTTACAAAAAGACTGACTCTTTCATTAGTAAATAAGGTAATAACAAATCAGGGTCATTTACAGATTGAAAACTGCCAGCACCTCGGGGATGTACAGAGCGGCTAAGCATTGGCCGCATGATGCGGCCAACTGAACCTAACATTTAAAAAAAAATAGATTGTCCTGTGTACAGCAGCAGACAAAGAAACTGAACACATTTGTTGCCAAAGATCTCACCACTGCTTCTAGTATTCCGACTGTTCATATGACATTACCACCAGATTTCAGAGTAGCAGCCGTGTTAGTCTGTATTCGCAAAAAGAAAAGGAGTACTTGTGGCACCTTAGAGACTAACAAATTTATTAGAGCATAAGCTTTCGTGAGCTACAGCTCACGAAATGCATCCGATGAAGTGAGCTGTAGCTCACGAAAGCTTATGCTCTAATAAATTTGTTAGTCTCTAAGGTGCCACAAGTACTCCTTTTCTTTTTGCGATTACCACCAGAGAAAGCCTCCCACCCCTGGCTTATTTTTTAGCAGAAACTTTCCAGTTTTACAAGAACAGTTAACAATTATTCCTTCTTTCCAGCAGTCACATGAGACCCTTTGTGTTGTTTTATCATTAATCTACTTCCACCCACCCAAAGGAATGAGATTGCCATCTCTGAAAAGGAATGAAACTCACTCTTTAAATAATAGTGTTTTCCATGGTTGTGGGCAGGGCAAAATGTTTGACTGGACTCCACCATAATTTTTGTCCTCTGCTCTAATGCATAAGAACAGCCAGCCACATCTGTATGTCTGTCTGTCATACTGATGTCTTTCTCCTTTCATTATCTTACTTCTTATGTCATCAACACTTTTTTAATCCACTCAGCCCCATTTACAAGACCTTGACATACGTAACAACAAAACAATAGATGTCAATGTATAGCAGAACATTTCAGTGGGATGGTCACTAATTATTATTACCCTCATCTTGTTGTTTGCTACTTCCATTTTTTTGTATATTGTTTTAATTAAATTCTAAAGTCCTCTAGACAGTATTTTCCCATGAGCCTTGACGTCGCCTAGCATGATGAGGCCTGTATCCTGATTGGGACCTCTGGGAACTAGCACAATACAAATAATAATACTCTTTAAAATCTTTCTGCATACTTCTATAGTATAGTGTATACATTAATGTACCACTCCATCAAAGATTACCCCCATTAAAATCAATGGGAGTAAGGGTTGCCAATGTTGGTTAGACATATCCCTAGAGGTTACATCACATGACATAATTTTTAATTAAAGATTTATCTTTAACTCCTGGAGACTCCAGGACATTCCTGGAGGGTTGGCAACCCATTGGGAGTTCTTCCATTGACCTCAGTGCAAAAAAGGCCCTAATGTTGCAGGCACACTTATCACAACTTTGGAACAGACCATGCATCTCTCCCCTAACTTATATTTCTCCAGGACTTGGAGCATATTTTATGTGTCTAGAAAGTGCATACCACACTTTGGGTTCTGTAGAAATAATAAAAGAATAATTAGTTTATGTTTTGAAAGCTTTTGTAATCCACAAAGACTATTGGACAAAAATGGACCAAATATAGCCCTTTAATAGGCATAATCCTTGTAATGAAACTATGCATCCTTGCATTCATGCCAGTAAAACTGGACATGAAACAATTTTCCACAAGTGTCAGATTAATGAAAAGTTACACAAGAGAAATAGGATCACATTAAAATTAATATGAACATTATTTGTTGGCGATAGATACTCTTACAGATATCAAAGCAATTGACTTAGAGAACAAACACTTCAATTTAGCCACAGTAAATATATACTACGCACAGTAACAGTCTTCTACCTTGTTCTGGAATAATCATCCTATCAAGTGAGAGGATGGTTAATTCTCTATAATCTCATAATCCTCAAACTTCTGACGGAGACTGCCTACAAGGATGCCAGTTAGTGCTAATTGTGGTAGTGGATTTTTTTTTTAAAAAAAGGTTTGGTAACGTATACATTTCCACTGGGAAATTGATTCAGACAAGCAGTTCATTTTACGTAAGTCCCCACTGGTTGGTCCCCTTCTTCATCTGGCCCTCCAATTTCTTTTTAAAAGCTTCTTTTAAAGTTTGATTGTAAAAATAAACTTATTGTTAAAGATTTGCAAATTCTGCAACAGCCAACAAAACTCAAGTGAGGTGATGTTGCTGATGCTGTCTTGGCTCCCTATATATCTAATATCACTGGAATATTTTCTAACAAAACAGCAACAGCTGTTGCTAAATAGAATAATACCAATAATAGTTGCCCATCACAGACAATGAGTGACACGAGGGACCATTTCCCCTTAATATTCCATAAAATGACAAGTAAAACATGTGGCCTGGGCATGCAGAAAACAAAGTTGCACATGCCATGAAACTACCTGTTCCCATCGAATTATGAACTCAACAATTGCCTCTTAAGTTGCAAAGAGGTACAGAGAACATGAAATCATCTCAGCTAGAGGGAGGAAAGGTATTTGAAGTGTTCTCCAACTGGTTTTTGAATGTTATAATTCTTGACGTCTGATTTGTGTCCATTCATTCTTTTACGTAGAGACTGTCCAGTTTGGCCAATGCTCGTTCACCTGCGCATCTACCAATGTGATATATGCCATCATGTGCCAGCAATGCCCCTCTGCCATGTACATTGGCCAAACTGGACAGTCTCTACGTACAGCCAGGCTGTAGCTGATTCTTGTGCAGGTGGGTAAAGGGGTGGGTACAAGGAGCCTTGGCCCCTTGTATTCTGCACAGAGACTGGCTACAACTGCACTCCCTGCATTGCTGTGAGAATCAAACCTCTAAATGATGGAGAGAGGGAGAAGGGAAAAGGTAAGGTCATGGCCCCACCTTCCCTTAACAGACAAACTCTGGTCTATAGTGATAACTGGCTGCAGGAAGGAATACTTGCTATATGCTTGTAAACAGTATAAGAAGAGACAGTCCACTGGTTATGACACTAACCTGGGACTCAAGAGTTAGGCTCAATTCCCTACTTCACCTTCCTGTGTTAACATGGGAAAGTCACTTAGTCTCTCTGTCTCTCATTCCCCATCTATAAAATGGGAGGCTAGGATGCTCACAGGGATGTTATGAGGATTAATTCCTTTAAAATTGGGAGGTGCTCAAATACTACAGTAATGGGGATCATATAAGTACTTTGGGGAGACAGTGTGTTCTCCTGCTGGTCTGTGCTCTGTCTCAAATGCAAACCTGTGACTTAATAGCCTAATCTGTCTCCTAGCATTTAAATCTCCTGCTTCTCTCTTTCCCACATGTGGCTGCATCACTTCCATCTTTCCCTGTTTCCAGTCTGGATATTTAATAAGAAAAAAGTGAATGTAAAATTGAAGGCTAGAAAAAGAATGTATCATGTCCAGACAACTATCTGTTAATAAAAAAGGGAAGGGGGATTTCTGCAACTGTAGCAGTGCCAAACACACAACAGCTAATAAAATACTTCTTGGATGTGTTCTTTTAATTTTAATTAGATTGTTCTGGGATGATCTAGAAAGTGTTTTATGTCAAAGAGAGCAGTTAATCAATGGAGGAGAGGATTTTCATTTCTGATAATTTGTTACTAACTGTGATCCTCATAACAACATTGTAGGGTTTTTTTTGTTTTTCTTTTTTTTAGGAATTTGAAAACATAATTTGCTCTTCCCTCTTTAGTTTATGGAGAATGATTTTTTTCTAATTGCAACCACTTAGCAGATGTACTCTTCTTAAATAGTCAGCAGCAAATAGCAACTAAAGTAAAACATATTTGAAAAATAGAATCAAGTAGAAAGATTGCTCTGCACAGACTCAAATGATCTGAAAGAAGTTAATTTTCTAATCCTCATTATTATTTATAACTACAGAATCTGTAAGCTCTGCCTAAATTCTGGGTAAATATATTTGTGATGCAGACCTCAAAAAGAAAACACAAAGGAAATCAAAGCACTGAGGCTCATCTAAAAAGAGCTGGATCAAAATTAAAGAAAACAATAAAGCACAACCCCAGTTATCCAAAGGTCTAGAAGGACTCTAGAAAACTTCAGATAATTGGATGAGCCAGCTAGCAGGCTTTTAAGTCCCCTGGTCCTGAGCTCAGAGTTCAGACTTACTGGTAGGCTTCAGTGTCATTTCTAAGACACAGAAGGAGCTGCACGTTAGGACTGCAGTGTATATATCTTGATATACTGGTCAAACACAGATATAAAGACTTAGCATATAAATCACTTGAGCATATAGAGATTTATATGCACACGTCTGACCAGTCCAACCTTATATACTGAAGTCAAACCACAAGGGGACAGATCTGACTTTTGCATATCAGAGTTTCCAATTAACTTCCGTTTGGATAATTGAGGTTTGCCTATGTGACACATGGAAAAGTTCTAAGAAATTAATACATTCTTTAAACATTCCCATGGACATTCTCCTTATTTACCACAGACATGTATGCCTTTGTAAAGATACTCTGGCTACCCCAATGGTAAGTAAAATTTCCTTCCTCCTATGGTCCTATGACATACTGAATATTATGAACTTCTAAAATAAAGCCCAGAAGAAAGATGCTGAAGAACATGCACCGAGATTTCAAGATTTTCCACAGAATGTGGGTCTCTGTCAGTAATAGCAGCTCCAATACCAGGGCCCACTGACACTTGACACTAACTCCTAAAACAAATGAAACTGCCACCCACTTGCTTTGATTTATATTAAGTTTTACTGATGCTATCAACTCTTTCGGGAGACACACTAAATCCCAATCTCAGGCTTTGGCAGGTAAATTAAGGAGGAAATTATTTTTAACTCCTTTGATCTTGATACAGCCCTGCTGTCACAGAGGGGGTGGCTTGCTGCTCTCACAGAAGGAATTCACCCCAGGGACAGCATGCTATGTTTGGCAAGGGCTCAGTTAGTGTATCTCCTGGCTGCTCCATCCAGAACCACACACTTTGGGAGTTTGACAGTTTAGGGACTCTGTGGGGTGAGAGTTGGGACTACCTTCCATTGCTGAAATCTTGAGGCTAGGCAGTCTTTCTGCTATGGACTTCTAGTTAACAAGAAAATTGAGTTCTTCCCAACAGTTTGTATTTAACATTCTTCAGGTCTTTACATATATCACAGGCTTCAGTCTTGCTCCCAAACTAGTCGGTGGAAATATTGGCATTTAAAAAACAGCACAAACATGGTCATATTCTGAAAATAATTTGGGGAGTCTTAAACTGCTTAGTGCCTTCTAATCTTTAAAAAACAAGTATGTTTCAGCTTTAAAAGCAGTATATATATGCACATGCCATTTGTTTTTAAAATAGAACTATATTTACTTTGTGTACATATCAAATTATTGCTTTTTTACTCTGGATAGAGTTATAAACTGACTGAGAATGGGGACCCTAATAATCTGAATAAAAAGCACCAAATCAGGAGAAGGAAACATAGGAAGATGAGAACAGCAGCTGTAAGGCATAGTTCCCTTTCTCCTCACAGCCTGCTTAGGCTCGTCTGCCCTGATTCTGGCAAGGACAGACCTCCACTTGTTAAAAGTGTATTCCCAGAGGAGAGATGCTGGAAAGCCACATCTTCCCCTCCAGTCACTGTGGATATCTTTCTAGGAGGCAGTTATGCTCCAAGCAGCAGTAAAATCCATAGACTCCCCACCTCAGTTTGCACTGCAAAGCCCCAGAGGAAGGCGATCAAAATCTGCTTAAATTATGAAGCAGCTCTTGGAATACTATGGCTTTTGCATTTGGGGGCACAGTACCCTGCTGTGTAGGTTTGGAGTACCATACACTGCCCCTTTTCAGCACAAGTGTACCTTCAACTTTATACTCTCCCTACTAAGAGGAAAGCAAAAAGCTGAACTATCTTATCACACAAACATTTTCGTATGCAAAAGGTGAGCTACAGAAATTAACATTTTAGAGCAGATGAACATTTTTCTTTTCTTTCAGGAGGTATCCCAAGAGACTGCAAGTTATGTTGGATTCTACAGTACATTTTGAGGTCAAGAAGAATTAAGGAAAGGCTCTCATTTATCCAGCGACAGCCAAAGGCAGCATTAAAAAAAATCCCAGTCAAGCAGAATGACAGCTCCTTAATTATACCCCAAATAACACAAAATAATTACCTTGTATAACCACTGCACAACTTTACTCCCCTCCACCCATGAATGCCATGACATTGCCTGGCATTTAGCTAGAGGGAACTTCTCTCTTTCTTCTCGGTGTTGTGGGAATCCTCGTTTTGTTACATAGAGTGATATATACAGAACTTTAAAATGGCATTATAAAGAGAAACTTCCATACACATGAAGGTGAAAAGACCTCACTTCTATCACAGCTTGTCAATTATACGGATAGAGCAAAGCGTCACAATTGGGTTTTATTCAATGGGCTACTGGTGAATGAGTATTTTTTACTGGATCAGAATTCAAATCCTACTTTGGTGTATTTTTTATTTTTAAACAAGAAGTAAGGATTCATTTCTTATTTAAATTTAATTCCTCTCATGGCAGCAGATGATAACGTATATATCCCTTTATATCTCCAGATCAAAATTTAAGTATTTTTCTTCATCTCTATCTAGGTATAAATATAGCCCTAATCATTTTTTTTTAACCACAAAGTCACCTATTCCTATTTTTCCATAAAAAAGAAACAGCTCTCAAAGGGCTCAGTCCAACTCCCACTGAAGTCAACGAAAAGGTTCCCTATTCCTCCCCCCACCCCCATCTCAGTGAACTTCAATAGGCATGCATACGCTTCCTTGTGCATAACTGCAGATATTGCTAGCCTCACACTTCACCTTCTTTCCTCTGAAATACAGAAACTTCCATATGTTTACACTGATCTTTTCCAGCCTAAAAAGGAAGCTTCTGGTAATAATGATGTGCTTCCAAAATGAATGGGAATGTCAGATCTAAAAAGAACCATGTCTAACAGTTTACGTAAAGAAACCATGCTTGCTGCACTCCAGTGCAGACCACCTTTGCCTTTCATCATTTCACTATCACCATCTAGCCATGCATATAATGTATAATCCTACCTTAATAAGATTTACCTCAGCACACTAGGCCTTGGTACCAGTCCTCTCGTGTAACTCAACAGGATACACATAGCAATAATTACCTTACATTTATTCATCTGACTGTTCTTTTCTTAAGTGCCAGGTACAGCATGTTTTTGTTGTGGAATTGTAAAATAGCAATCATAATAAAAAGAAACACCATTATTTATTGTCCTTATTTATTCTGTAGTTAGGGAGTAGTTCTAAATCTCGTTTATTCCCATGAGGACAGATAGTGATGTCATAAACTCAGATTTATGATTTTACTGCAGGATCAATCAGAAGAAGAAACTGAGTTGTAAGGGAGGAAGTTCTTATCTGAACAGAAGATATTTGAAATAAAAGAGAAAGGAATACAAATGATAGTCAGCCAGGTAAAATTATTAATTTTTGCAAACAAACAATCTCATTTTTCTACTTTGTCTCAATGTAAAATTCCCTTTTCAATACAACGTAAAATGCATACTTGGAAAGGTACTTAGATAGGAGGCGTTCCATGTACTTTGCAGGATGGGATTTGAATTCATAACAATCTTGACAAATGAAAGAATTGGTATGAAATCAACAAGATGAATTCAGTAAAGACAAGTGCAAAGTACTATACTTGGAAAGGAAAAATCAAGTGTGCAACTACAAAATGGGGGAATAACTGGCTAGGTGGTGCTAAAAACTATCTGGGGGTCTGATGGGGAGCTCACCCTACACCAGCCCCGAGAAGTTTAAGGAAGTTGAGAAAGGGGCCAATTAGTGAAATGGCCACACATGGGGGGTTTAGGTCCGAGAAGCAAACCCTGAGTAGAAAATGGGGCTCAGTTGACCAGGTGGGGGCTGGGCTGGTATAAAGCCAGGAAGATGGTAACAGAAATGGCAACTGTGAAGAAGTCTAGAGCCATCCTCTGTGTATTAGAGAGGGAAGGAGGGAACCCAGGGAAAGAATAGGAACCTGGGATCCTGGCGATGAGAGAAGGGCATACTCTGAAGAGAGAAGGGTGGAGAAGAAAGCCTCTGGGAGCCGAGAAGGAAGCAGTCAAGGGAGAGAGCAGAAAGGCTGGGGATTGAGTAGACCTTGGCTGCACTTTGTAGGGTCCCTGGAGTGGAAAATGGAGTAGTGGGCAGGCTCGGGTTTCCCTATCAGCCACTTACTGAGCGGTGGGATAGTGGGTCCAGAGAGACTCTATACCCTGCAAGGGGAAACAACATGGAGACCTGGCTGGAGGACTGAGTCACAAATTGGAAGCTGCAGCTCCTAGAGCAAGAAATGGCCCATAAGGTGAGAGAGAGGACAATGGGGGTAGAGAGACAGCAAGGCAAGGTGTCAGCAAGTGGAGATGTTGGAAGAGAGCTAATCCCCAAAACAGCAGAAGAAGGTACCACTGGCAGTGAGTGAGTTACCTGTGACAGGGGGTTATAGTGGACCACAAATGGAATATAAGTCAACAATGTGATGCAGAGGCAAAAAAGGCTAATATCATTATGGGAGGTTCTAAAAGGGGGTTATAAGCCAATTATAAAAGGACTGTTATATAAGACAGGGGTTCCCAAACTTTTTTTTCCCTGAAGCCCACCTGTGCAGCTGGAATAGACACTGTGGCCCACTTTTAACACTTCTTGAGGAAAATTATTAATGTTAATTATCACATGCATGTAAACTATAGCACTATAAATGAACAATGTACATGTTTCCTTTTCATTTTAATATAAACAATTGTAATGATAGAAATCCCTAGCAATCTGCACTCAAAAAATACGTCAATATTTTCCAATATTTTTGAAACCAAACAAGCTTTAGTAAAACTACACTTTAAAAAAATGTTGAGAGCAAAATGTAGTGTTCAAACCAGGAAAGCACAATTTGTAAAAATGGAACAATAAGCAACACAACAATGTTAACAAAATTGTTAAAAACAAATTGTGTTATTTGATTTTAAAACAAAATAGTTGTCCAACTTTGAACCCTATATTATATTTTCAATATTTTTAGTGTAAAATCTGAATTTCTGTGCTAAGTGAAGACCCAACCCTATTCTCTACTAATTAGAAAAGAATGAAATATTGCAAATAAAAATATCAAATAACTTACAGACCAGCAGTCGTGTTAATGGGATGGATGTGCCTGCTTCTCCTTGCACAGTTTTTCCAGCTTCACCTGATCTCATCTTAAATTTTCAGCTTTCAGCTAGCTCAGGGGGCAAGGCAAAGGGTAGCAAGGGGCTGTGTGCAGGTGGGGTGGGGGATAGCAAGGGGTTCAGGGAGAGGACTGTGTCCAAGGGGGTGCTGCTGTGGGGCCCATCCAGGCACTTGGTCCATACTTGGCACTATGAGGGCAGCTTCACTCTGCTTGGCTATGTGCGCACTGGGCTGGGCCCAGTCATGCCATCCTACACAGTCACTGTGACCACTGGCACCCAGTGGTTCACAGGCACCATGGACTACACCTACCTGAGCCTCTAGGGCACAGTGTCCATTATCAGCCCACATGGGGAAACTGACCTGGATGCACAAAATGCCTGGCATCACCACTCCCACCAGCCCCTGAAACTCTGCTCACAATGGTGGGCCACTTGGAACTATGCTGAGGCCATCTATGGGCCACTGCCACAGTTTGGGAACCCTGATATAAAACATGAGAGGCAATTGTCCTGCTCTACTTGGCACTGGTGAGGCCTCAGCTGGAGTAATGTGTCCAGTTCTGGGCACCACATTTTAGGAAAGATGTGGACAAATTGAAGAGAATCCAGAGGAGAGCAACAGCACTGACAAAAAGCTTAGAAACCCTTTCCTCAGAGGTCAGGTTAAACAAAAAATGGGTATGTGTAGTCTTGAGCAAAGAAGACTAAGTGGGAACCTGATGACAGACTTGAAATATGTTAAGGGCTGTTATAAAGAGGCTGGTGATCAATTGTTCTCCATGACCATTAAAGGTAGGAAAAGAAGTAGTGGGCTTAATCTGCAGCAAAGGTGACTTAGATTAGATATTAGGGAAAGCTTTCTAACTATAAGGGTAATTTAAACTCTGGAATAGCTTCCAAGGGAGATTGTGGAATCCCCATCACTGGAGGTTTTAAAAAAAACAGATTAGATAAACACTTATCAGGGATGGTCTAGGTTTACTTGGTCCCACCACCCTGTGGAGGGGGCTAGGCTAAATGACTTATTGAGGTACTTTTCAGCCCTACATGTCTATGATTCTGTGTAGTGAATTTAACCATATGCATATATCAGTTAGTAAAATTTAATTTTAAATTTAGTATTTAATGTTAACAGTCAGCAATGTACCTGATTTTTGGATGTGATATAGTTGCAAAATTAAAGCTATATGTGAAAATGTGGCCATTACATTTCCACATATTAAACTGTATAGATTTCAATTTATCAACATTTGAAGGATGAAGCGCTGAGTTGATCCCTGCTGGGATTAAACTTCCAACTGGAACTGAGGCATTTAAATCATCCAGACAACTATGGCATTCCCTCTGAGTAGCCTCTTTTCAGCTTTGAACTACTAAGCACATGCTCTACTATTATGAAAGATGGAAAAGCAACAAATTACCTCCTAGACGTAGTGTTGACCACTTCTGTACACATCATAGAACAGTTTAATGTAGATGCTGAAGATTAAGAAGAATGTTATCTGAGATTCTATAATAGAAGAGCTACCATGGTGTTTTTCTGACTATAAACATTCATTTCCAGCAAAACATAAAATTGAAATGTTGGCCAAAAGAAAAATGTCCTCATCCATCCAAGAAGAATAGCAATCCACAACGATGACACTGATTTAATGAACGTTTCCCACCCCCCAACAAAACTGTTTATGATACATCTTTGAAATAGACAGGTAAAGAGTTCAAACTTGTGCAATTAAAATGGACACCCCCACACACAGAAGGTGCATGTTTTTTAATTATTATTTGCATGCAGGGGTTGTGATCAATATGGCTGTGTGAATTTTACAATGTTCTGATTAAATCGATGTAAATCATCAGACCAAAAATTGTGAGATGCCATGGTATATGAACAGACTTTTTTTTTTCCTTTCCTCTTTTTTTTTAATATTTCACAAACTACAGAAACGAACTGGGACCCCCATTTCATCAAAACATTTAAGCAACTGTGTGTGTCCATCATTAGTTGGTAAAACACTTAAAAGTATATGCTTAAATTGTATTGAAGTAAATGGGACTTACACACATACCTAAAATTAAAACATGTGCTTAAGTTCTTTGCTGAACAGGAGTGGACTGCTGAATTGGGGCCTAATGTTTACTACCTAAATCCCTCAGTGGCTTAATTTTCAAGTGAATTCAATGGGAGTTGTGAGAGCTCTGCTTATCTGAAAAATAAGCCCATATTCTGTTTTACGATAGACTAGTGTGAACTCTTGATGTCAAAATTCTTATAATATACCAACTCTTAGGAACTCAAGTTGAAAAACGTTAGCCTAATGTAATAAAATATAATGTGGCCAATGTGTTCACTCCAAATTGATTTCAGAATATCTCTTGATATAATACTGTAACAACACTTTTGATATACTCTTGATATAATTCTGTCATGATCAGTGTATATAGCACATCCACAATAGGTGGTGGTGTATCATTATCTTATTGTTAAATTGTCTTGTGTTGATATTCTGCTATCTTGATTCAGGAGGAAAAGGAGAAGGTTAAATCCTGCCTGCCTGTGTGCTGCAGTCGTTATTAGCACTGTCCCAATAAATCCTTTGATTTCTATAAGAGAGTTGTTATAAATTTTGCCTTCAGAGCCTTAGCAGAAGCTTCATCCCAGTTACATATACAGAGTCTGAACATGATAGTGTGGTATAATGATTTTACTGGCATGTGTTTAGGGTTGCTGCATCATCCAAATCCACGATAGACTTTTGCAGTATATTCCAGTTGACTGGCAATACACAAGGAACACCTCCTTACTCTATCATGCATTCTGTGTCAGTCACTATTTTATTATTTTATGTGTGTTTTCAAAAATATTATTTACAATTTTCTGTATAGCCTTACCTGCAAATCAAGGCTTCATGAGTCCAAATGTACAGGACTCAAGGGAAAGAAAACTAGAACTGATAAACTGAAAACATTTGCTAAAAACATCTATTTTAAAGTCAGACATCTCAGGACCAACCAGGACTAAAAGCTATGTTTTCCATGGGAAAAGTGCTATGATCTCCATGGGAAAATCCATCTCTTTCCAATAGTCTAAATCTTCCATTTCTTGATGAGAGGTTAGCCAGCAGCAGTATGGTAGACACAATCAACAGAAAGGCACCTGTATAGGGAAAGGGGGGAATATTCAAAGGCACAAAGGGGAGCTGGGAAGCTAACTCACCTTTGTGCCTTTGTAAATATCCCCCCAAGTAACTAGCCATCTATGCCTCAAATCTCTGAGCACTTTTTCCCCAGAGTGACAGATGTTGGGCTTCCCTTGGATCCATGGAATCAACCTTTCATCTCATCCGGTTCCCAGATTTGTAGATCCACAATCCTGTTCCCACTATTTAGCATTTTGGTGCCACTTTTTCATTCCAAAGCTATTTAGACAAACATCAAATCATAGCAATATCCCTGAAAGACAGACAGGCAAGTATCATCACCACCATTTTAGAGATCTGGAAATGAAATACAAGTGACTTGCCCAGGAATACAGAATCACCCAGTGTCAGAGCTGGGGTTAGAAATCAGGAGTTCTTGTCTTCCAGTCCCATCTTCTGACCACTTGACTTTGCCACTCATTATTATGAATTTTTTTTTATTTTTCATCACTATGATATTTCACCTGTATATTTTTTGTTTTGCCATCCATCAGTGTGTTACAAAGTATACTGTGGCTTATATTGACTGTTTATTCCTTTCAATGTAAGTGAAATTTTAATGTTCTTGAAATTGAGGAACTAATATCACTGGCTTGGGAAAGGCATTATATAAAGCTCCACATACGGCAATGTCAATGCCTCAGATTGCCTAGAGATTTATAGATAGATACAATGTACAAATTGAAAGAGTAAATAAATCCTGATCTGCAATGCCAGTGCTACAGCACTGTAGTATTTCAGACCTAGGTCGCTCTTTAACATGAACTGCCAGTCACACCAAACTGATGAGTATTTTGTAATGTGAAAAATAGGGACCAAGATAACATCACCAAATTTAATTTTACTTGTGATCTGAGAAAGCATTTAAACTCAAGCTATTGAAATTGTACACTTCAATAACTGCCACCATTCAGATTCATGCAAATGTATTATACATGCAAACATGTATAACTAGATGTTACAGATGTGATAAATTATGGACTTTTATACCTTATATTTTACATTGCAATGCCATGTCCAATACCAATATACTGTATTCTGTTGCTATAAGATATGACATTGCAATATAAACTACAAGGCTACAAAATATGCTCTGCATTCATACATACGTTTGCCCTATTTTAAAAATCAATTAATGTTGATTCTTATACAGCACTGTCAACATCCTTTACTTTTTGTCTTTTTGTTTAGTGGTGAGTGTGTGTGTGCATGTGTTTCTGCATAGGTATACAGCATATACCCCATTATATAGGTTTGTGGAGGCAGGATTATGGAGAACAGAGTGCGTTTACTTTTTGGCAGCTGCGACTGCTGTCATAATCCGGGGGAAAAAGTTTAAAATGACAGATTCCTATCCACTGGTAAATTGAAACTGACTTAGGCAATTGGCTCAGTAAAATTCCCAGCTGGTTCCCTAAAAAGCCTAAGTTTAAAAAAACAAAAAACAAAAAAAACCAACCTTCTCTCTGGCTCTGGATTATGGATGTGTTCTTGAAAATATCTCACACACTTCTGATTTTGTTCTCTCTGTCTATAAACACAATAGACCAGTTACTGCTGCACTCATATTTCCCAGCTGAATACATATTTGACACTCTTCTCTGAAGCTTCTGATTACTGTAGGGTGACTTTTTGTTTATCTCTTACTAAGGTTGGTATCCCTAAATAAAATGGATAGTTTCTGACTTTTTTCTTTAAAGGAGGTTAGTTTGTTTCTATGTGTCTATTAGGAACTGTGAAATGTACAAGAAGGTTAGTATTAAACAAAGTTTCCTAATAAATACGTAAAATTCTCCAATCAAACTGCACCTTAGATTTTGTGTTCTGCACTTGACATCCATGTCCAACTATCATCAGCGTCAATGAAAGTCCTATATAATGACTGACTGCCAAATGTGAAACAGAGATCTACCCTGCAGAATTAAGAAGACAATTCTTCCAGTTGAATGACACACTAGTCTGTCATGAAGAAAAAGCAGAGGAGAGAGAGTTTCTAGTGGGTTATTGCCTAACAGTGCTATTGGCACAATCAATAACAATAATACATTTCAGTTTATATGTCCCCAAGCCGAACATGTATGGCAGATTAACATGTGGTTATTTTCTGTGAAGTGACTCTCTAAAAAACATCATACTTAGATCCCTTGTTCATTGTCTCAATGCTTTTCTGGTTTAATTTTTTTCAGTTTAAAATATACTCTTTCTGGATTGCACATCATCATCATCATAAAGATTTTGAAGGGGAAATTCTGCCTTTATAATCCAATGAGCTAAATTCTGCTTTCTTTGTGTAAATCCGGAGTTACCCCATTGACTACAACTTTGAGTTCTTCACAGTCTAGAGGGACTTCACAACTAATGGCAGAATTTAACATTCCAGTTTGAATAAAGCACCCAGAATAACCCCCATATGGAAGAAGAAGCTACAAGAGTCAAATCAGTTGCATTAGAATTCTTTCATCAGAAGGTGGAGTTTGCTCCACCCTCATCCTGCCCCCCAAAATACCTTATTGTCTACAAAAGAGGTTTAGGATTACAACATAAAACCTCATTTTATCAAGGGTCTGCTGGTGGCAATATATATGGCTCATCCCATGGCTCCATTCAACTCTGGGGAATGTCTCCTGCATGAGACATGCTGCTTGAAGTTTTCCTTACAGGAGTCCCAAATCACAAGGTGACAGCCTAAGTTATTTCAGACTCTGTCTGAACCAATGGAATTAGTTCAGGAAGAATCCCTACCCCAACTTCCCAAAAAACCAACAGAGCCCATTCTCTGGAACAATCTACAAAAGGGCTTTTGTGGCTAAAAGACAGAGGGTAAGAAAAAAGAAGAGTCAGAAGACCCTCTTCCACAAACAGTGAGATACCTTTCTCTACAGGTAGATCTTTAAATACTATACCAATTTTGTACGGTCACTTTTCAGAGCAGAACTATACATGAACAGAAAATGTCTAAAACACAAAAGGTACAATATTAAAATCTATCATGTCCATAAAAATCTGAGGAATTGGCTCTTTTCATTCTCCCTGTGTATCCAATAATTATATTCAATGATATATTAAGAATATACAAAAACTACACACTGAAATAACAATTAGAAAAAATGACCACACCATGAAGTTGGAAATGAATTAGAAGTTGTTCTAGGCCTTCATTACTTACTTGTGATCCATTGTGGAGTCTGGATACAGATTCTGCAGCCAAATTGTTAAGGCCATAGCTGAACATTCCAAAATGGTATATGTGACTATCTTTTCTCCTCAACTTCCTGTCAGAAGAATCTTTCAGGAAAATGATCCCCTCCATCTGGAAAGCCAACTTCTGCATTCAAGTGACTACAGTATATATACGCATGACAGTAACCTCCAGTTTTGTAATATCTCTCAGGGGCATCACCTTTGTGCAGGGAGAGCATCTAGTTGCTCCCAGATTTCCTTGAATCGCCTCAGTATCTCCAGGGAGGAAGAATGCCCAGTTACCTCTTAATTAGATACCTCAATCTCAGAGTTGAAGAAGTTCACTTGAGAGAGATTTAGCTAGGAGGAAAGTTAGGACTAATGTGTAATACAGCTCTCCCTGAGTAAAATCTCCTCTGGGTCTATGCCTCTGCTCTGGCCTTCTCAAGTTGCACAGGCAGCCAGTCTGGTGTTGGCCTGGTCAGAGGATGGGGGATGTCTTCCCTCCTCTCTCTCAGGCAAGAGTGAAGGTCCAATGGAGCAAGGAGACAGTAAAGTCCAGCCACAAAAGGGACCAGACCCACTTTGTAGTCACTGCAGTGGCTCATGTGCCTTCCAACCCCCCTTCTGCTACCACTGCTGAAGGAGATCCTCCTTTGTCACTGAAGTAGGAAACAACTGTGTCTGAGAAAGAGGAAGATCTGCTGGTAGGAGGGGCTCTGCTGGTTAATGAAAACAACCACCAGTGGGAAAAGCTAGGCATTGCAATGCTAGCAATGATGTAACAAGGACCAGTCAACCGTGGTACTGCCCTTTCAGAAACAAAAATGTAAAGTGAATGTAACGGATAGACAATAAGTTCAATTTAACTATCTTATCTATCAATGCAACAATTATTTCTAGTAGAGGGTAAAATTACTCAGCTAAAATACAAAAGCAACAGCAGAGAGTGACTGAAACTGCAGTACATTAAGGTGGAACATCATTATTAGAGGTCAGGAAAATCAGTATACTGGCAGGAGGGAAACTTTGACTGTGGGGGGGAAGAAGGTCACCGTGTGGAGGGACACTGGAGCACAAGTGTCGGCTACCCATGCTTCCTTAGTGAACCCCAATTTAATCGACCCAGAGATCCATGCAACAATTCAACCCTTCAAGTCCAACTCTTTCAATTTGCCTACAGCCAAGTTGCCCGTCCAGTACAACGGCTGGTCAGGAACGTGGACTTTTGCAGTCTATGATGATTATCCCATCCCCATGCTGTTGAGGGAAGACTTGGCCAATCATGTGAAGCTAGCCAAGAGGGTGGGAATGGTCACCCGCAGCCAGGCTCAGCAAGCCATCACGCCTAACTCTGATCTCAAAAATTCTACCAGGACCTGGACAGAGATGATGGACCCAAACCCCATACCAACATCAGCAACAGCAGTAGTGGATCCAGTCCCAGAGACCCAGACAGAGCCAGTCCCAGAACGGGAACCAGCAGAACAACCAGCACCAGACACATTGCCAACACTGAATCCAATACTTGCAACCCCAACACCAAAGGGCCCCACTGAACCTAAACGGGCAGAAGCTGATAACCCTACACAAGAGGCTCAGCCGGAGCCTAAACCCCAATATAGTGCACCAGCGGAGAGCGGTTCACAGTCTACGGAAACAGCCCCATCCCGTACATTGCTTCCAGAGGGACCAAGCATAGGTCCACAATCCAAGGAGGAACTGATGTCTCCAGCCTCAAGAGAACAGTTCCAGACCAAACAGAAAGCGGATGACAGCCTCCAGAGAGCTTGGACGGCGGCCCAGAGCAACCCAACTCCTCTCAGCTCTTCTAATCGATCCAGGTTTATTGTAGAAAAGGAACTTTTATACAAGGAAACTCTTTCTGGTGGACACCAGGAAGACTGGCATCCTCAGAGACAGTTGGTAGTTCCAACTAAGTACTGGGTCAAGCTCTTGAGCTTAGCCCATGATCATCCTAGTGGCCATGCTGGGGTGAACAGGACCAAAGACTGGTTGGGGAGGTCATTCCACTAGGAGGGAATGGGCAAGGATGTTTCTACCTATGTCCGGTCTTGTGAGGTATGCCAAAAATTGGGAAAACCCCAAGACCAGGTCAAAGCCACTCTCCAGTCACTTCCCATCATTGAAGTTCCATTTCAGTGAATAGCAGTGGATATTCTGGGTCCTTTTCTGAAGAAGACACCCAGAGGAAAGCAGTACATACTGACTTTCATGGGGATTTTGCCCCCCGATGGTCGGAAGCAGTAGCTCTAAGCAACACCAGGGCTAAAAGTGTGTGCCAGGCATGAACAGACATTTTTGCCAGGGTAGGTTGGTCCTCTGAAATCCTCACAGATGCAGGAACTAATTTCCTGGCAGGAACTATGGAAAGCTTTTGGGAACCTCATGGAGTAAATCACTTAGTTGCCACTCCTTACCATCGTCAAACAAATGGCCTGATGGAGAAACTTAATGGAAGTTTGGGGACCATGATACGTAAATTCGTAAATGAACACTCCAATGATTGGGACCTAGTGTTGCAGCAGTTGCTCTTTGCCCACAGATTTGTACCACATCCTGACCTGTCGATTAAATTGGGGTCCACTAAGGAAGCATGGGTAGCCGACACTTGTGCTCCAGTGTCCCTTCACACGGTGACCTTCAAAATTTGAACTTGTATATGGCCGCGAGGTTAAGGGGCCATTACAGTTGGTGAAGCAGCAATGGCAGGGGTTTACACCTTCCCCAGGAACTAACATTCTGGAATTTGTAACCAAGCTACAAAACACCCTCTGAACCTCTTTAGCTCTTGCTAAAGAAAACCTAGAGGATGCTCAAAAAGAGCAAAAAGTGTGGTATGATAAACATTGTAGAGAGCGTTCCTTCAAAGTAGGGGACCAGGTCATGGTCTTAAAGGCGCTTCAGGCCCATAAAATGGAAGCATCATGGGAAGGGCCATTCACGTCCGGGAGCGCCTGGGAGCTGTTAATTATCTCATAGTATTCCCCACCTCCAACCAAAAGACTAAGGTGTACCATATTAATTCTCTAAAGCCCTTTTATTCCAGAGAATTAAAGATTTGTCAGTTTACAGCCCAGGGAGGAGATGACGCTGAGTGGCCTCAAGGTGTCTACTATGAAGGGAAAAGTGCTGGTGGCGTGGAAGAAATGAATCTCTCCATGACCCTCGGGTGTATGCAGCGACAGCAGATCCAGGAGCTGTGCACTAGCTATGCGCCAACGTTCTCAGCCACCCCAGGACTGACTGAACGGGCATGCCACTCCATAGACACAGGTAATGCTCACCCAATTAAAGTCCAACCTTACCAGCTAAAACTCAAGCTAAAACTGCTACAGAATGGGAGATCCAGTATATTCTACAGATGGGGGTAATCCGCACCTCTGGCAGTGCATGGGCACCTCCAGTGGTTCTAGTTCCAAAACCAAATGGGGAGATAGGTTTTTGCATGGACTACCGTAAGCTAAATGCAGTAACTCGCCTAGACAACTATCCAATGCCACACACAGATGAACTATTAGAGAAACTGGGATCGGCCCAGTTCATCTCTACCTTGGGCTTAACTAAGGGGTACTGGCAGGTACCGCTAGATGAATCCACCAGGAAAGGTCAGCCTTCATCACACATGTCGGGCTGTATGAATTTAATGTACTCCCTTTCGGGCTATGGAATGCACCCGCCACCTTCCAAAGACTTGTAGATGGTCTTCTAGAGGGATTAGGAGAATATGCAGTTGCCTACCTTGACGATATGGCCATATTTTCAGATTCCTGGGCAGAACACCTGGAACATCTACAAAAAGTCTTTGAGCACATAAGGGAGGCAGGACTAACTGTTAAGGCTAAGAAGTGTCAAATAGGCCTAAACAGAGTGACTTACCTTGGATACCAGGTGGGTCAAGGAACTATCAACCCCCTATAGGCCAAAGTGGATGCTATCCAAAAGTGGCCTGTCCCAAAGTCAAAGAAACAGGTTCAATCCTTCTTAGGCTTGGCTGGTTATTACAGGCGATTTGTACTGTAATACAGCCAAATTGCCGCCCCACTGACAGACCTAACCAAAAAGAAACAGCCAAATGCCGTTCAGTGGACCGAAGAGTGTCAGAAGGCCTTTAACCAGCTTAAAGCAACACTCATGTCTGACCCAGACTTTGACAAAGCATTCCTGGTAACCACAGATGCGTCCGAGCGTGGTGTGGGAGCAGTTTTAATGCAGGAAGGATTGGATCAAGAATTCCACCGTGTAGTGTTTCTCAGCTAGAAGCTATCTGAGAGGGAAAACAACTGGTCAGTCAGTGAAAAAGTATGTTATGCCATTGTCTACGCTCTGGAAAAGCTATGCCCATATGCTGTTTCCACCTGCAAACTGACCGTGCTGTGCTACAGTGGCTTCATACTGCCACGGGAAATAACAAAAAACTTATTCGATGGAGTTTAGCTCTCCAGGATTTTGATTTCAACATACAACACATCTCAGGAGCTTCTAACAAAGTGGCTGATGCACTCTCCCATGAAAGTTTCCCAGAATCAACTGGTTAAAATCGTCCTTGATATGTGAAAAATATTGTTAGTCTTTATGTACTTGGTATTATATTTAGAGGTGCATGAGTCTTATTAACTCTGTTTTCTGCTAGAGCTCCAGGAAGAAATCACAGCCAGCGTTTCACTCTATCTGTGATTTGGGGGGCGTGTCATAAATATAAAGAGAAGGGTAAACACCTTTAAATCCCTCCCGGCCAGAAGGAAAAAACCCTTTCACGTATAAAGGGTTAAGAAGCTAGGATAACCTCGCTGGCACCTGACCAAAATGACCAATGAGGAGACAAGATAGTTTCAAAGCTAGAGGGGGGAGGGAACAAAGGGTTCTCTCTGTCTGTTTTTTTTCCAGACCAGAGCAGGAATGCGGGTCAGAACTTCTGTAAAGGGTTAATAAGCAATCTAGTTAGATATGCATTAGATTCTGTTTTGTTTAAATGGCTGATAAAATAAGTTGTGCTGAATGGAATATATATTCCGGTTTTTGTGTCTTTTTTTTAACTCAAGGTTTTGCCTAGAGGGATACTCTATGTTTTCAATCTGATTACCCTGTAAGGTATTTACCATCCTGATTTTACATAGGTGATTTTTACTTTTTCTTTAATTAAAATTCTTCTTTTAAGAACCCGGTTGCTTTTTTTCATTGTTCTTAAGATCCAAAGGTTTGGGGCTGTGTTCACCTATGCAAATTGGTGAGGATTTTTATCAAGCCTTCCCCAGGAAAGGGGATGAGGGGCTTGGGCGGATTTTGGAGGGAAAGATGTTTCCAAGTGGGATCTTTCCCTGTTATATTTTTTAGATGCTTGGTGGTGGCATAAGGTCCAGGGACAAAAGGTAAAATAGTTTGTAACTTGGGGAAGTTTTAACCTAAGCTGGTAAAAAATAAGCTTAGGGGGTTTTTCATGCAGGACCCCACATCTGTACCCTAGAGTTCAGAGTGGGGAAAAAACCTTGACAGCTTGTTAAAAGGCAATTTAAACATTTTCATATTTTGACCTCTAGAACACAAAGAACTTGATAAATTGGATTCCAGTGACAGAAAAAGGGTGCAGAAAATAAACTGCTACTAGATATGACACACTTGGCAACTCATTACTCTGTATGCTACTTTTAAATGTCAAAAATATTTAAGCACCTTAGAGCTTAGCTAGTAAAGACATGTTGCAGTCATTGTAAATAAATTGTGCACGGAAATAAACATAAATATAACTTTTGACAAAAATGCTAAAGGCAGCATATACAATACTTTCTCCTAATTTGGAGGTGGAGGGGGGAAAGTAACTTAGAAGAGAACATATTGATAAAAGGAAGGTTGTGTGTGATGTCTGAGTCATGGAAATGTAAGGCCAGACATGATTTTTTAGATCTATATGCATATCTCCCTCAATCTGTATGTAAAGGAGGGTGGATTAGCCATATGCATATATTCTACCCTCTTCCTGGAACCTCACACGGTTTCTCCATGGATTCAGAATCCAAGTGGGGTGGATAAGACAGAGGTAGTGGATTGGCCTGTGTTCACCAGGAGATATGGAGGGAAAGAGTGAAAGGAATTCACACCACAGGCAGATTACTAGAGGATGATAAAAATTTAAACTTTATTACACCTTTTCCTCAGATGCTCTTACGTTTTACAAGGTTTTTTTAAATGGCTAGATCGAGCCAGGGAGGCCATGATGGTACATCCTGGTGGAAAAGTCCTATAGAATTTAATGGACACTGAAAACCTTTTTAGAAATCCTTTGAACTATCTTATAAAATGAAATGGAGCTCATAGAGGAACTTTTCAAAAGCAGAAATGGCAGTTAACCACCCAACTCACATTGACTTCCAACAGCATTTAGGTGCCTAACTGCCATTTGTACCTTTAAACATCTGCTTCAAAATATCCACACAGAAAGGATATTAAATGGTAGAAGTTTGCAGAGCAATATCTACTGAAGTTCTAAAAAACCCTGTTGGTTTCATCCCTCTTAATTCCTGTCAATTTTCTTTAAGGGTAGCTGCACTGAATCATATTGCCAGAAAGCCAGAAAAGGATGGGTCAAGGGTACCGAAACTAGTAAAAAGTCACAAGATCTTTAAAAAGATGGTCTTCACTTCTATGTATTTCCTGCTCCCAGAATGAGGGCACAGAAAAGGGACCTACTTAGCCTGGGGCTAATATATCTGCCTTTTATTACTCTCCTATAACCATCTGTCCCGACCCTCTCACACCACAAAAACAATGAGGAGTCCAGTGGCACCTTCAAGACTAACAGATTTATTTGGGCATAAGCTTTTGTGGGTAAAAAAAACAATTTATTCTGATGCATCAAGCTTATGCCCAAGTAAGTCTGTTAGTCTTTAAGGTGCCACCGCACTCCTCATTGTTTTTCTGATCCCCACAATCCTTCTCCAAGTGAACCTAATGGCAAAGTCCCTATTGACTTCATGGTGTCAGGATTAGGCTCTTAAACCCAGCTGAGGTTCTAAAATGAATAAATCCTCCATCTCATTTTAAAACATAGCAATAAGGTAAGGGGATCTACTAGCAGTTAATGACCAGCAAAAGGTCCTGAAGCCCCAAAGTGAAGCTGGTCATTAATTGCCAAGAATCAGTTACTATTGCTATTAATAAGTATGACACTATATGAATGAAACTGTGACAAAGTTTTAATATAAAAATTGTACATTTCTATAATACAGAGATGATGAACTTTCCTTTCAGCATAGCTATAAGGTGTATATTTATTATAATAATTTATTAGAAAGGGAGCAAAACGCACAGCATTTGGATTGGTATTTTAAAAATTTTCCTCTCTAGAGAGGCAGAAAACTGTATGAAAACTAAATTACATCTTACATTAAATTCTTTGGGCCAGGCCTGCAGTCACTGATGATAAATCATTAATAACCTACTTGCATCATAAATTAATGGTAGGTAAATATAGATTTGACTCAGCAATTATTTTATGTTAAGTGCAGAACCATGGCAAGTGCACTGTACTGTATACCCTCACTAGAACAAACCTGAGCACACAGACTTCACTCTGTCTTGTATTGCCAGACCTAGCTAATCAAACAAAGAGAATCCGCCACATAAATGAGGTTTCCTCGATATTAATACTATCTAGTTATACTTTCAGTCTCAGACTAATTCTAAATTCAGATGGGGTATGTACTGTAGAATAGCTATTCAGACTGTTAGTTGAATTTAATTAAATGAAAGTACTGTAATGATTAAGGGATATTTTTTTAAAGTAAACCATAAAGTACAGGCAGTCTACTCATTAATGGGTAACATTATTTGATTATAATATTATATGAATATCAACATTTAAATATAAATTCCAGTCCTAAAAAAAGCACAACACAGAGACACTGTTTTGACTGAAGTAATGCTTTGTTCTTCTGTTTGGTTTTTCGGCCCATGGGAGTTTTGAAGTTGGGCTAGGATGAGTCTGTATGAAGAAGCATGCAGATCTCTTCCCAATCAGTTTGCCTACTGAGCCACTGATTCCCTTTATTTTATAAAGCAGTTACTTTAAAACAGTCCTAGTGCAAGCCTAAACTCCCTCCTTTTTATGAGTACTTTTTAGAGGACATGGGTAAATTGTTTAAGGAAATTTACTGAGAAAGGTTCAAAGCTTATAATGTTTGTTAGGATCAGTTTCATTCTTCAAAATAATGATTTTGTTAAGAACACAAAAGTATTTTAATGAGGCTGTCACCTTAAACTACAAACATTCCCAATAGGATGCATCATCATGGCAAAACTAGCAAGCTTATTTTACAGTAGCAGATGTAGGTGTCCAAAAACAGATACTAAGATATTACAAGTATTGGAAAAATAATTAAATACTATAAATTTTCAGTACATCTTACATGGGAATGAAATTTTAAGGAGTAGTCAATAGAAATTCAAGGCTGGAGATGTAAAAAGACATTATTATTGCCTAGTGAATAAATGTTTAACCATTGCAGAGCAATGTACAACAGCAAGAGATCTTTATACCATAATTATGCTTCGAAATAAGTGACATACTATGTGTGTTAAAAGAAGGACCAAAAATATTCAAGTCCGGGTGTCCAAAATTAGTCTCCTAAATAATATGTAGGCACCCGGGTACAAATGGACTGAATTTCAAAAGTGCAGATCATCTGCACCTTCCAATAGGCACTGTATCAAATTGTAGAACATAATGAGAAAAACCCTTTAAAAATACTGGGAAAATATGCAAATTTTACAATGTTGAGTTATGAAACAGATATATTTTCCATCTCTAATTGTAACAATCTACTTCTTAATTACATGTGGGTCACTTCCCCCATTTTTGCTGCCTTTTTATTTAATTTAGAAAGAGCAACCAGAGACATTTCCTGGCATAATCTAAGTGGTTACTTTAAGGCAGTGGTGGGCAACTCTGGCCCACATGGAGCCTATCAGGGTAATCTGCTGGCAGGCCACGAGACAGTTTGTTTACATTAACCATCCGCAGGCATAGCCGCCTGCAGCTCCCAGTGGCTGTGGTTTGCCGTTCCTGGCCAATGGGAGCTGTGGGAATCGGCACAGGCCACGAGTTGCCCATCACTGCTTTAAGGGTTAATTGCCATTGGGTTATTCTTCTATAGGAACGTCATGATTCTGTACTTATTGTGGGCTAGTCAGTAGAGCACTGGATAGGAGACCTGAGTTCTCTTCTTGGGCAAGGCACTTTACCTCTCTGTGTGAGCTTGCCGATGTGTAAAATGGGGATAATGATGCTCATCTTCTTTGAGATCTGCTGATGAAAAGCGCTATATAAAAGCTAGGTATTATCATTACACTGTGGCATAATTGTGGTGGAAGAATAGAGGGTTTTTTTTCAAATATCAGTGTCATTTAGGTAGATGGAGTTAATTTGACACAAGAAGTGTCAAAAAAGAAGTTAATAGGAAGTCTTTAGAGACCCTGCTTTGTAAAGAAATAATCACTCAAGACAGAAACTGTCATCAGCCAAGCAAAAGGGAATGTCTCTACTTGACCGTTTGAGAGAGAGAGAGAGAGAATGAGAAGGAATATGAAAGTAATAATGAGGAATAGCCTTCTTGTAATAACTTTGTGTATATTAAACCAAGGGGCTATTTCAACAAAATGCAAGGGGAGTCATTGAAATTGAAGTTTTAAATAACAGATTTCTTTCTGTTCATAAGAACACTCTTTTTTATAGTTAGCTAAGGGCACACATTGGTAAACTGGACCAGATCCTGCATGCCTTTCTCACTCAAAACTCCTGTGGATTGTACTAGGAGCTTTGGGTATGCAAAGAGTGCAGAATCTCAGCCACTGGTAAAATCTGAGGTAAACGAACTCAGAATACAGTATATTTAGATGCACATACAGGGCCTGCTCCTGGTTCCGTTGATACCAATGTTAAAACTCCCAATGACTTTGGGAATGTGGGAGCAAACCCTAGCAAATATAGATTTATATTAGCATCCATCCAAATGTTTTGAGGAAACTGAAGAATGAAGTGGTCAAGCTGCTACCAGAAATCTATAATCTATCATTAAAATTAATTCTTATATCAAGGGACTGAAAGGTAGTGATAGTTGTGCCAGACATGGCAAAATTGCAGAGGACAAAAATGAATTAAATTAATCAACACTAGAGAGGATTGTGAGAAACTTCGGAAAGACCTAAGCAAACTTGACAATAGCAAATTAAAATTATTAGGACTATTAAAGAGGAGATGAATATGAAACAATAAAGGTATATAAAAGTGGTATGTAGGAGGTCACATGGATATTCCTTTTAATTTTTCTCATAATAAAAAAAAAAGACAGGGATACCTAATGAAATTAAAAGGTAACAAATCTAGAAGCAAAAAGAGGAAATACATATATAATATATAATTAAACTTGCATAACATGTAACTAAACTGACACATGATATTATTGAGGCAAAAAGCACAACAACATTAGTCATTAATACGAATGACAAAAAATATCATCTACTTTTACTTTTACTAGGATATACAATTAAAGGGGTGCCAGCCAACATATTTCAGGACATAAACAAGCCGATAATTATCTGAGGGTTAGAAAGAAATTTCTCTCATATTCATACTATTATCAATTTGCTCTTCACTCCAATTAACATCTCCCATTGAATAATCTACTACTGGCCACTACTGGAAACAGGATATTGGATGGGATGCATCATCAATCTCCTCTGGTTTAGCAAGTTTATGTCCCTTACTGACCAAATCCAAAGATAAAATTTCAGTTCCTGAAAAATCATAAGGCTGAAAGTAGGGCAATGAATATAATTATCATTAGTGGGCCCAGCCATTAAATTGGTTACTCCACTGGACTCAAGCTAACCTTTATTCCATGCTGCCTCTCATTCCATTTCATTCTTTTCTTTACATTCCACCATTCATTCCATGTCCTTCTGGTCTTTCAATTGAAGGATTATTTGTTAAGAAAATGAGGTGTTAGACTGGAGAAATACAAAAGGGAATGGCAGACTGCACATTCCTAGGAAAAGGTAGCATCACCATTCGTCACTAGAATGTTCACATATATATTAAGTAACTACTGTGGAGCTGTTTTTGTGAACATCCTATAGTTCCGAATTTTCACACATGGATATGTAAAGTTAATCACTTATATATATATACCAAAGCACCTAAACAAGAAGCCTGATAGTACCCAGTGCTCTAACGGACTTTCAACAGGTTGGTCATCATTTCTGAAAACCAAGCCACTTATTTAGGTGGCAAAGTATGGATGTGTGTGATGAACTCTAGATGTTTCAAAATGTTGGCCTTAACTCCAAATGCTATTTCATTTAATTTCTACAAAAGCTTTTTAGGTTTTCCTCTTACTCTAACAGTAAAACAAGTAAAAATGAACTTGTAAATGAACAAGTAAAAATTCCAATAAGAATGCACAGTTTTCTGCTGTCATTCTAAAGTGCTGTCTAAAGTTACGCTCCTAAATCCACGTTTAGGCACCTAAATAGAAGTGGCCTGATCTTCAGAAGTTTGAGCATACAAGAAGTCCACTGGTGTCAACGGCATCTACAGGTGCACAGAACCTCTGAAAATCAAGCTGTGTATGTTTTTGGTTACTCCTTGGTAAACTTAAGGGCTTAATACTGCTTTCTCACCACTAAATGCAGAGCTTCTTTTTAGACTGTAATACATAAATGAAGATCCAAGTCTCCTATGCTTTAGGACACAAACACTTCATCAGAGACCTTTTGTGCAGGGGGATGAACCTCTCATACTCCAAGCCTTTAGGAGCAAGGTCAGAAAATCCAGTTGCAATGGTTGGCCTTGGACAGTAGTTTTCTGTTAAGATTCAGAAAAAGGCCTTTCGTAGAAAGCTACCTCTCACTAACTCTGAACTACAAAGCAAAAGAATAATCTATATGGCATTTTAGCACAAACATGGACCCCAACCCACACCCATTTCTTCCTCCATCCTTTTCATTTGTGCCTGCTTCTTTCTTTTTTGTAGAACAGCAGCAAATCCTGCATACTCATGGTCATTTATAGGACTGTGTGTTTAAAAAAAATGCTCACCCAAGAAAAATGTTATTTTTAATTATACAAAAATCTTAGATGTTGTGCTCTCATATCAGATTTTTCACTGGTTTCAGTGAAAATCAAAAGGAGATTTCACAAGTGAAACACTACCACCTTGAGTAAACTTTTTTCTGCCAAAATAGGATTTTTTTTTTCCCCTGGTGGACATCTATAATTTCTCTATGTAAACCCTATGTAGTTTTTGTAGTGCAAGGCTGGTTTTTTTATGGTGGAAACCAAGTCATTTAATCTTTGATCACATTCATATTTTTTTTTACTGAAAATAACAATGTTTCGCATGAGAATATGAAAAGTGAAAGTGGTTGTCAAATGCACTACAGAAAGAAGTCAGATTTCATACACAAATACACACACACACTTTGCAGCATCTTCTCTTTATTACTGTTCACATGGTCTCTCTTTTGTTGAATTTCATGGTGTTGTAAAATCACTTGTGAAACTAGTTAGGGTCATTCAGCTTATTTTGATACATGAGTTTTTTCTTCCTTACCTGAGACATCTTGAATTTATTTTGTAATATGTGACTAACAATAAAACTTCATGACAATGTTAAGGATCTTTTTTAATATACAGCTATATAAAGATATTATCTGGTCATCATCTACATAGGTTTAATGAACAAATGGGTACATAATTAGGACAAGATCTTAGACTTCCAAGGGATGTTGTTAGTTATGTACAAAATTGATAATCATAGAATCATAGAACTGGAAGGGACCTCAAGAGGCCATCTAGTCCAGTCCCCTGCACTCAAGGCAGGACTAAGTATTACCTAGACCATCCCAGACAGGTGTTCTTCCAACCTACTCTTAAAAATCCCCAATGACGGAGATCTCACAACCTCCCTAGGCAATTTATTCTAGTGCTTAACCACTCTGACAATTAGGAAGTTTTTCCTAATGTCCAACCTAAACTGCCCTTGCTACAATTTAAGTCCATTGCTTCTTGTCCTATCATCAGAGGTTAAGAACAATTTTCTCCCTCCTCCTTGTAACAACCTGTTATGTACTTGAAAACTGTTATCAGGTCCCCTCTCAGTCTTCTCTTCTCCAGCCTAAACAAACCCATTTTTTTCAATCTTCCCTCATAGGTCATGTTTTCTAGACCTTTAATCATTTTTGTTGCTCTTCTCCAGACTTTCTCCAATTTGTTCACATCTTTCCTGAAATGTGGTGCCCAGAACTGGACACAATACGCCAGTTGAGGCCTAATCAGCGCAGAGTAGAGTGGAAGAATTACTTCTCGTGTCTTGCTTGCAATACAATAATAATGTCTCTGCTTCATAAAACTATATTTGTATTTTGCGTATAGATTTGTACACTTAGCGTGTAAATGACCCACAGCTGGTTGGCAAAAAGATCTATAGCATTGCACAAATGAGACACAAAGGGAAGGTGGATGGTATTAGAACATCACTTATAAATGATGATTGGGGACACTGCTCCTGAGCAAGTGAAGGAGAGATGTAAACAATACTTAGCGAGTGTCTTAAATGAGGCAAAACCCATTTATGAAGTTGCCAACATGTGATCTACCTAACAGAGGATGAGGTGAGCAATGCAGTCTAGGAAATGAAGAATGGTAAGGCAATGGGATCTGATTAAGTGAGGGCAGACCTGGTAAAAATCTTGGGCTACAGAGGCATAAAATGGATGAGCAAAGTAATTAAAGCCACATGGCAAGACAAGAGAATTCCTGAATACTGATGCAAGTCTATCCCGTTCCCAATACATAAGAAGGGACGCATGCATGAAGAAGAAAACTATCAAGGGATAAAGCTATTGTTGCATGGGATGAAGATACTGGAATGTACCTTGGATGTTAGGATTAGGAAAATGGTGGATCCACTCACTAAACAAGAACTGTTTGGCTTTAGAAAAAGGTCTTTAGGAAAGACTTTTGGGGAACACAGATGTCATGTTTTTAATTCATCAGAGGATAGAGAGGCGGCGAGAGCACCAACAGAATGGTGCCTGGGCTTTCATACCCCTATAAAAAGGCATTAGATAAAGTGGAGAGACAGATGCTCACACCAGTGCTGAGGAAATATGGAGTTTCTGAGGATTCAATAGCTATGGTGAATGCCATATATTGATCACCTAAAATAGTGGGCCAAGCATATTTTGTAATGACAAGTCACTTTGACATAAAAGTCAGATTGCACGAAGGGTTGGCCTTAAGTCCACTGCTCTTTATATTATTACTGGACTAGGTCAGCAGGAAGATCCCAATGGAAAAAGTGAGAGGCCGCTATATACAGATGACATGGAAATACAGCATTTTCTATAAGAAGACCTGGAGGAAAATGTATACCAGTGGTATGACCAGCTAAGCAGACCGAGGATGAAAATATGCATGATGAAGGCTGAGGTCAGTAGAGTTGCCGCAGGGGAATTGCACATAAAGATTAATGGACTGAGAATAAACATCGACTGACCTGTTCAAGTACTTTGGTGGCTGGGTCATGGAAGATGGCAAGCTTGAACATGAGATATAGTCCAGACTGGGAAGTGCTGGAAGAGTGAGGAATAACATCTCAGGGGCTGTGCATGACAAACATATGACACTGAGACTAAAAACCCAACTGTTTAGAACAATGGTGTGCCCCGGAACTTGTATGATACAGAAGCATGGACGATATGTAGATGGCGGGTTCAATACCTACAGGTGTTTGAGATGAGATGTCTTTTTTTCCATAAGAGGGCTTATACAAAGACACAGATTTTGAAATGAAAGTATTAGGATGGAAGTCAATGTCCATGATGTGGCTGACAAAATACTGGCAGTGCAACTTCACTGGTTTGGATGCATTCAGAGAACGAATGAAGGGGACCTAATGAAGATAGAATGGCAGGAGAGTGTGGTAGGAAAAAGAGGCAAGGAAGCAATGGATGGATGGCTTCAAAGAAGATGGTAAACAGGTGGATGATGGAACATAATTTCCACTTGATAGGGGGGCAGGGAGAGGAGGAGCAGAAGAATAATTTTGTAAGCTATTGTTGCTTAGACATCAGGGACTAAGTAACAATAACAAATCATTTAAACACTCTGCAACTAAAATAAACAAATTGTAACAATTTTAATTAACTGTCTCAAAATTGTATTTAATGTAAATGTTTAAAAGATAGCAATAGTTTGTTGAATAAATACCAATAAAGATGAAGAATAAATTAAAACCTCTATAAAACACACTGGATGACGGCTTTTGTAATTTTAAAATTAAGTAGTGATGTGTATGACCAATGATGTGGGTTCACACACACACACACACACACACACACACACACACACACACACACACACACACACACAGAGTTGTTTAATCAGCTGTTAATTCAATGCTTTCTGCATCCGGAAGGCTGTTAATTCCTGACTGATTATCTCTGTTTAATTTCCCACGGAGAAGCAGACTGAAGGACATGGCTGTTTACAGCATAATGAACTCAGAGAAACAGCGTTAGGCTGCATATTTCATGGCCATTTTTTAAGCAATCTGCTATATCGAATGAGCACCATGTCTCTGAATTTCAATATATATGACAGTGTTTTCCATAATCTTGCCACGAGGATGGACGAATATTATATGGAAACATATTAAGTCCCTGACATACAATTCTGAATTGTGAAATACAAAATACTACCCTTATGGGAATGGTAACATATCTATGAACAATACAGATTACGGGAAGAAAATATTGAAGTGGTGTCAAAGTTGAAAGTCAGGAGCTCATATGCACTTACAAGGCAATTACGAAAAGTGATGTTTACAGAAGGTAGTAAAAACTTTCTCTGTCCCAGACATAAATTCAGAGGTACCTCATTTCATTAACATACCATGTTGGAAGTGAAGGAAGTATATCTGTAAAGAATACATTAAGTAATGTTAAATCAGTATTTCAGGCACCAAAATGTAATTTTTGTTATAGTGCAGGGTGAGTAATGTAATCTAGAAATCACAGGTTTCAGAGTAACAGCCGTGTTAGTCTGTAACTTCAACTGTTAGTCTGTAACTGTCAACTTCATGAAAAAACTCGCACAGATACAGACAGACATCATCTTCCTCTCCAAATGCAAACAGATGGACATCATACCGAAAGGACTGAAGGTAAAAAATCCATTACAATCTACATACCACACAGACTATGCTGACAGCTTGTGCCACACACTCTCAAGGAAACTGCGGAACCACCTGATCAACATCCTCTACAGCAAACAGGGAAAGATTAAGAATGAGCTCTCAAAACTGGATACTCTCATAAAGAACCAACCTTCCACACAAACTTCCTCGTGGCTGGACTTTACAAAAACTAGACAAGCCATTTACAAAACACACTTTGATTCTCTACAAAAGAAAAAGGACACTAAGCTATCTAAACTACTATATGCCACAAGGGGCCACAACAATGGTTCCCGTAACCCACCCAGCAATATTGTTAATCTATCCAACTATACTCTTAGCCCAGCGGAAGAATCTGTCCTATCTCGGGGCCTCTCCTTTTGCCCCTCCACCCCCACGAACATGATACAGTTCTGTGGTGACCTAGAATCCTATTTTCGACGTCTCAGACTCAAGGAATATTTCCAACACACCTCTGACCAACACATTAACCCACAGAGACCTTCCTGCCAACACTACAAAAAGAAGGATTCAGGGTGGACTCCTCCTGAAGGTCGAAACAGCAGCCTGGATTTCTACATAGACTGCTTCCGCCGACGTGCACGAGCTAAAATTGTGGAAAAGCAGCATCGCTTACCCCATAACCTCAGCCATGCAGAACACAGTGCCATCCACAGCCTCAGAAACAACTCTGACATCATAATCAAAAAGGCTGACAAAGGAGGTGCTGTCGTCATCATGAATAGGTCGGAGTATGAACAAGAGGCTACTAGGCAGCTCTCCAACACCACTTTCTACAAGCCATTAACCTCTGATCCCACTGAGAGTTACCAAAAGAAACTACAGCATTTGCTCAAGAAACTCCCTGAAAAAGCACAAGAACAAATCCGCACAGACACACCCCTGGAGCCCCGACCTGGGGTATTCTATCTGCTACCCAAGATCCATAAACCTAGAAATCCTGGACGCCCCATCATCTCAGGCATTGGCACCCTGACAGCAGGATTGTCTGGCTATGTAGACTCCCTCCTCAGGCCCTTCGTTACCAGCACTCCCAGCTATCTTCGAGACACCACCGATTTCCTGAGGAAACTACAGTCCATTGGTGATCTTCCTAAAAACACCATCCTAGCCACTATGGATGTAGAAGCCCTCTACACCAACATTCCACACAAAGATGGACTACAAGCCGTCAGGAACAGTATCCCCGATAATGTCATGGCTAACCTGGTGGCTGAACTTTGTGACTTTGTCCTCAACAATAACTATTTCACATTTGGGGACAATGTATACCTTCAAATCAGCGGCACTGCGATGGGTACCCGCATGGCCCCACAGTATGCCAACATTTTTATGGCTGACTTAGAACAACGCTTCCTCAGCTCTCGTCCCCTAATGCCCCTACTCTACTTGCGCTACATTGATGACATCTTCATCATCTGGACCCATGGAAAAGAAGCTCTTGAGGAATTCCACCATGATTTCAACAATTTCCATCCCACCATCAACCTCAGCCTGGACCAGTCCACACAAGAGATCCACTTCCTGGACACCACGGTGCTAATAAGCGATGGTCACATAAACACCACCCTATATCGGAAACCTACTGACCGCTATTCCTACCTACATGCCTCTAGCTTTCATCCAGATCATACCACTCGATCCATTGTCTACAGCCAAGCGCTACGATATAACCGCATTTGCTCCAACCCCTCAGACAGAGACAAACACCTACAAGATCTCTATCATGCATTCCTACAACTACAATACCCACCTGCTGAAGTGAAGAAACAGATTGACAGAGCCAGAAGAGTACCCAGAAGTCACCTACTACAGGACAGGCCCAACAAAGAAAACAACAGAACGCCACTAGCCATCACCTTCAGCCCCCAACTAAAACCTCTCCAACGCATCATCAAGGATCTACAACCTATCCTGAAGGACGAGCCATCGCTCTCTCAGATCTTGGGAGACAGACCAGTCCTTGCTTACAGACAGCCCCCCAATCTGAAGCAAATACTCACCAGCAACCACACACCACACAACAGAACCACTAACCCAGGAACCTATCCTTGCAACAAAGCCCGTTGCCAACTCTGTCCACATATCTATTCAGGGGATACCATCATAGGGCCTAATCACATCATCCACACTATCAGAGGCTCGTTCACCTGCGCATCTACCAATGTGATATATGCCATCATGTGCCAGCAATGCCCCTCTGCCATGTACATTGGCCAAATTGGACAGTCTCTACGTAAAAGAATGAATGGACACAAATCAGACGTCAAGAATTATAACATTCAAAAACCAGTTGGAGAACACTTCAATCTCTCTGGTCACTCGATCACAGACCTAAGAGTGGCTATACTTCAACAAAAAAGCTTCAAAAACAGTCTCCAACGAGAGACTGCTGAATTGGAATTAATTTGCAAACTGGATACAATTAACTTAGGCTTGAATAGAGACTGGGAATGGATGAGTCATTACACAAAGTAAAACTATTTCCCCATGGTATTTCTCCACCCCACCCCACCCCCCACTGTTCCTCTGATATTCTTGTTAACTGCTGGAATTAGCCTACCTGCTTGTCACCATGAAAGGCTTTCCTCCTTCCCCCCTCTGCTGTTGGTGATGGCTTATCTTAAGTGATCACTCTCCTTACAGTGTGTATGATAAACCCATTGTTTCATGTTCTCTGTGTGTGTGTATATAAATCTCTCCTCTGTTTTTTCCACCAAATGCATCCGATGAAGTGAGCTGTAGCTCACGAAAGCTTATGCTCTAATAAATTTGTTAGTCTCTAAGGTGCCACAAGTACTCCTTTTCTTTTTGCGTAATCTAGAAAAATATCCTTCCTATCCACAATCGATGTATTAGGCGGCCCACAAGCCGTTATAGCTGTTTGCATTGCTGCTTAAATAAACATTTCTAATTCACTAATATTAATTGTATGGGGGCCAAACTAAGGCAAGTAAATCCTGTTCTCTATCCACATTTGATTTTCTTTTGTTACAATGAAATATCTTGTCAAAGTTCCTTCCCCACTCTGAAATCTAGGGTACAGATGTAAAATCAGGATGGTAAATACCTGACAGGGTAATTAGATTCAAAACATAGAGAATCCCTCTAGGCAAAACCTTAAGTTACAAGAAAGACACAAAGACAAGAATATTCATTCTATTCAGCACAGTCTAATTTCTCAGCCATTTAAAGAAATCATAATCTAACGCATATATAGCTAGATTACTTACTAAGTTTTAAGGCTTCATTCCTGTTCTGTCCCCAGCAAAAGCATCACAAAGACAGACCCTTTGTTTTTCCCTCCCTCCAGCTTTGAAAGTATCTTGTCTCCTCATTGGTCATTTTGGTCAGGTGCCAGTGAGGTTATCCTAGCTTCTTAACCCTTTACAGGTGAAAGGATTTTTCTTCTGGCCAGGAGGGATTTTAAAGGTTTTTTCCCTTCCCTTTATATTTATGACATGCCCCCGAAATCACAGCTAGGGTGAAACACTGGCTGGGATTTCTTCCTGGAGCTCTAGGAAAAAACAGAGTTAATAAGACACATGCACCTCTACATATACTACCAAGTATATAAAGACTAACAGTATTTTCCACATATCAAGGATGATTTTAACCAGTTGGTTCTTGGAAACTTTCACGGGAGAGTGCATCACCACTGTTAGAAGCTCCTGAGATGTGTTGTATGTTGAAATCAAAATCCTGGAGAGCTAAACTCCACCGAATAAGTTTTTTGTTATTTCCCATGGCGGTATGAAGCCACTGTAGCGCAGCATGGCGTTTCCACCTGCAAACCGACCGTCCCCAAACATATGGGCATAGCTTTTCCAGAGCATAGACAATGGCATAACATTCTTTTTCACTGACTGACCAGTTGTTTTCCCTCTCAGACAGCTTCTAGCTGAGAAACACTTCAGGGTGGAATTCTTGATCCGGTCCTTCCTGCATTAAAACTGCTCCCACACCACAGTCGGACGCATCTGTGGTTACTAGGAACGGTTTGTCAAAGTCTGGGGCCCTTCGTACAGGGTCAGACATGAGTGTCGCCTTAAGTTGGTTAAAGGCCTTCTGACTCTCTTCGGTCCACTGAACGGCATTTGGCTGTTTCTTTTTGGTAAAGTCTGTCAGTGGGGCGGCAATTTGGCTGTATTGCAGTACAAATCGCCTGTAATAACCAGCCAAACCTAAGAAGGATTGAACCTGTTTCCTTGACTTTGGGACAGGTCACTTTTGGATAACATCCACTTTGGCCTATAGGGGGTTGATAGTTCCTTGACCCACCTGGTATCCAAGGTAAGTCACTCTGTTTAAGCCTATTTGACACTTCTTAGCCTTAAAAGTTAGTCTTGCCTCCGTTATGCGCTCAAAGACTTTTTGTAGATGTTCCAGGTGTTCTCCCCAGGAATCCGAAAATATGGCCACATCATCAAGGTAGGTGACTGCATATTCTCCTAATCCCTCTAGGAGACCATCTACAAGTCTTTGGAAGGTGGCGGGTGCATTCCGCAGCCCGAAAGGGAGTACATTAAATTCATACAGCCCGACATGTGTGGTGAAGGCTGACCTTTCCTTGGTCGATTCATCTAGCGGTAACTTCCTGCCAGTACCCCTTAGTTAAGCCCAAGGTAGAGATGAACTGGGCCCATCCCAGTTTCTCTAACAGTTCACCTGTGCATGGCATTGGATAGTTGTGAGTTACAGCATTTAGCTTACGGTAGTCCATGCAAAAATGGACTCCCCATCTGGTTTGGGAACCAGAACCACTGGAGATGCCCATGCACTGCCACAGGAGTGGATTACATCCATCTGTAACATATTCTGGATCTCCCATTCTATAGTAGTTTTAGCTTGAGGAGACACCCGGTAGGTTGGACTTTTATTGGGTGAGCATTACCTGTGTCAATAGAGTGGTATGCCCGTTCAGTCAGTCCTGGGGTGGCTGAGAATGTTGGCGCATAGCTAATGCAGAGCTCCTGGATCTTCTGTCACTGCATACGCCTGAGGGTCATGGACAGGTTCATCTCTTCCACGCCACCAGCACTTTTCCCTTCGTAGTAGACATCTTCAGGCCACTCAGTGTCATCTCCTCCCTGGGCTGTAAACTGACAAACTTTTAATTCTCTGGAATGAAAGGGCTTTAGAGAATTAATATGCTATACCTTAGGCTTTTGGTTGGACGCGGGGAATGCTATGAGGTAATTAACAGCTCCCAGGCGCTCCTGGATCATGAATGGCCCTTCCCACGACGCTTCCATTTTATGCGCCTGCAGCGCCTTTAAGACTATAACCTGGTCTCCTACTTTGAAGGAACGCTCTCTGGCATGTTTATCATACCACACTTTTTGCTCTTTTTGAGCATCCTGTAGGTTTTCTTTAGCAAGGGTTAGAGAGGTTCGGAGGGTGTTTTGTAGGTTGGTTACAATGTCCAGAATGTTAGTTCCTGGAGAAGGTGTAAATCCCTCCCATTGCTGCTTCACCAACTGTAATGGCCCCTTAACCTCACGGCCATATACAAGTTCAGATGGTGAAAACCCTAAACTGGGATGTGGTACAGCTCTGTAGGCAAAGAGCAACTGCTGAAACACTAGGTCCCAATCATTGGAGTGCTCATTTACGAATTTACGTATCATGGTCCCCAAAGTTCCATTAAACGTCTCCACCATGCCATTTGTTTGATGGTGGTAAGGAGTGGCAACCAAGTGATTTACCCCATGAGCTTCCCAAAGGCTTTCCATAGTTCCTGACAGGAAATTAGTTCCTGCATCTGTGAGGATGTTAGAGGGCCAACCTACCCTGGCAAAAATGTCTGCTAGTGCCTGGCACACACTTTTAGCCCTGGTGTTGCTTAGAGCTACTCCTTCCGGCCATCGGGTGGCAAAATCCATAAAAGTCAGTATGTACTGCTTTCCTCTGGGTGTCTTCTTCAGAAAAGGACCCAAAATATCCACAGCTACTCGCTGAAATAGAACTCCAATGATGGGGAGTGGCTGGAGAGTGGCTTTGACCTGGTCTTGGGGTTTTCCCAATTTTTGGCATACCGGATATAGGTAGAAACATCCTTGCCCATTCCCTCCCAGTGGAATTATCTCCCCAAGTGGCCTTTGGTCCTGTTCACCCCAGCATGGCCACTAGGATGATCGTGGGCTAAGCTCAAGAGCTTGACCCGGTACTTAGTTGGAACGACCAACTGTCTCTGAGGATGCCAGTCTTCCTGGTGTCCACCAGAAAGCGTTTCCTTGTATAAGAGTCCTCTTTCTACAACAAACCTGGATTGATTACAAGAGCTGAGAGGCGGTGGGATGCTCCGTGTCGCTGTCCAAGCTCTCTGGAGACTTTCATCTACTTCCTGTTCATCCTGGAACTGTTCCCTTGAGGCTGAAGACATCAGTTCCTCCTTGGATTGTGGACCTATGCTTGGTCCCTCTGGAAGCGATGTAGGGGATGGGGCTGTTTCCATTGACTGTGAACCGCTCTCCGCTGGTGCACTATGTTGGGGTTTAGGCTTCGGCTGAGCCTCTTGTATAGGGTTATCAGCTGCTTCTGGTTCAGGTTCGGAGGGGCCCTCTGGGGTTGGGGTTGCAAGTACTGGATTCAGTGCTGGCAATGGGTCTGGTGTTGGTTGTTCCACTGGTTCCCGTTCTGGGGCTGGCTCTGTCTGGGTCTCTGGGACTGGATCCACTACTGCTGTTGCAGACATTGGCCTGGAATCTGGGTCCATCACCTCTGAGTGGGTCCTGGTAGAAGTTTCCAGAACAGCGCTAGGTGTGACGGCTAGTTTAGTCTGGCTGTGGGTGACCATTCCCACCCTCCTGGCTGACTTCACATGATTGGCCAAGTCTTCCCTCAACAGCATGGGGATGGGATAATCATCATAGACTGCAAAAGTCCACGTTCCTGACCAGCCCTTGTACTGGATGGGCAACTTGGTTGCAGGCAAATTGAAAGAGTTGGACTTGAAGGGTTGAATCGTCACTTGGATCTCTGGGTTGGTTAAATTGGGGTCCACTAAGGAAGCATGGATAGTATAGGACACCTGCATAGGACACCTGTGCTCTGGTGTCCCTCCATGTGGTGACCTTCTTCCCGCCCGCACTCACAGTTTCCCTCCGCTCCAAGGGTATCTGGGAGGTATCTGGGCCTGAGGATCTCTGGGGTGATTCCAGTGCAATGAACTGCAATCTGTTAGGGTTCTTGGGGCAGTTTGCCTTCACATGCCCCGGCTCATTACATTTAAAACATCATCCAGCTGACGGGTTGCTGGGGCGAGGTGGGTTGCTGGAGAATGGTGTGGTGGGACGATAAGGTGACTGGAGGGTTCCTTGGGGGTAGATGGGGCCTTGAGCGGCCCCCGGTAGTAGGGTGTGGTCTGAGGTTGTCCCTTCTGGTATCCCCTCCAACTGCCACCAGTTTTTTTCCTCTCTGCCACCTCCACCCATTTGGCTCCAATCTCCCCTGCCTTGATTACAGTTTTGGGCTTCTCATCTAGGATGTATCTTTCTATTTCCTCAAGAACACCCTCTAAGAATTGCTCCATATGCATTAGGAAGAGCAAATCTTCTGGAGATTTAACACTTGCTCCTGATATCCAGGCATCCCAATGTTTCACAGTGTGGTAGGCATGTCGGATAAATGACACATCTGGTTTCCACCTTAGGGCTCGGAACTGCCGACGGAAATGTTCAGGAGTTAGCCCCATTCTTACTCTTGCCTTGGTTTTAAACAGTTCATACTGGTTCGTGCTTTCCTTAGGCATTTCAGCCGCTCAGCTAAGGGTCCACTGAGGCCTCGCTCTACCATGTATTGGTCTGTAGAGATGCTGTACCCAAGGCAGGCCCTTTCAAAGTTTTCTAAGAAAGTCTCAGTATCATCGCCTGCCTTGTAGGTGAGGAACTTTCTGGGATGGGAAGTGGTACCTGGAGAAGGATTGCTAGGGTTTGTTGGTATATCCTGCTGAGCCTTTGCCTTCTCCATCTCCAGTTCAAGCTTCCTCTCTTTTTCCTTCTCCTCCTCCACATGCTTCCTCTCTTTTTCCTTCTCCTCCAGTTCTTTGTCCTTGGCCTCCAGTTCTTTGTCTTTGGCCTCCATTGCTCTCCTGTGGGCAGCCGCTTGGTGTTGTTCTGCCTCTTTCGCTGCCTCCCTGTCTTTGTCCTTTGCCTCTCCTGTGGGCAGCTCTCCCTGTGGGCAGATTCTCGAGCTTTTTCTGCTTCTTTCACTGCTTCCAGTTTGGCTAACTCCAGTTTGAGTAGTGTCTTGGTTTCTGTCGTCTTTACCTCTCTGTTTTTAACTAACTTTTCACCCAAAGTTTAAAAATAAAACAAACAAAACTTGACTTCTAAAATTTTGCTGTGCTGTAATAGGATACCTATATTCTCTGATAATGGTTGTCAGCCTACAGAAAAATCCAAAAAAAACCCTAACACCTTTGGGTCCAGGCAAATGGGCAGAAAACTCCTCTAGTTGCTCTTAGGTAAAAAAACAAAAAACAAAAAAACTTCAGGTCTGTGAATCTGTGAATCAGAACTTGTGAATTGCCCTGCAGGAGGTTAACTATCCTGCCTTTAGATAGAGAAAACTCCACCACACAAAAGGTAATTCCCTTTTGTCTCTGCTCTCGTCCCAAAGCAGAGAAAAAAAAACCCTCTAACTGTTTTCAGTTTAACCTGCTTTCCAGCAGCCCAAAGGAAAAAAAAATATTTCCTTTTCAAATCTGTGCTTCTGGTTCAAAAAAATCTCAAAATGATTTCAAGTTGATCCCACCGCTCTGCCACCATGTCAAGGTTCCTTCCCCACTTTGAACTCTAGGGTACAGATGTGGGGACCTGCATGAAAACCTCCTAAGCTTACTTTTACCAGCTTAGGTTAAAGCTTCCTCAAGGTACAAACTATTTTATCCTTTACCCTTGGACTTCCACTGCCACCACCAAACGTCTAACTGGGTTTATTTTTGAGAAAGCGTTGTTTGGAAACGTCTTTCCCTCCAAAATCCTCACCAAAACCTTTTAACCCCATTCCTGGGAAAGGTTTGATAAAAATCCTCACCAATTTGCATAGGTGACCACAGACCCAAACCCTTGGATCTTAAGAACAATGAAAAAAGCATTCAATTTCTTACAAGAAGAATTTTAATATAAGAAAAGGTAAAAAGAATCACCTCTGTAAAATCAGGATGGTAAATACCTTACAGGGTAATTAGATTCAAAACATAGAGAATCCCTCTAGGCAAAACCTTAAGTTACAAGAAAGACACAAAGACAAGAATATTCATTCTATTCAGCACAGTCTAATTTCTCAGCCATTTAAAGAAATCATAATCTAATGCATATCTAGCTAGATTACTTACTAAGTTCTAAGACTCCATTCCTGTTCTGTCCCCGGCAAAAGCATCACACAGACAGACCCTTTGTTACTCCCTCCCTCCAGTTTTGAAAGTATCTTGTCTCCTCATTGGTCATTGGGGTCAGATGCCAGTGAGGTTATCCTAGCTTCTTAACCCTTTACAGGTGAAAGGATTTTTCCTCTGGCCAGGAGGGATTTTAAAGGTGTTTACCCTTCCCTTTATATTTATGACATATCTCAAGATTTTTCAGAAAAGAATCCTTTGTTTCGATGCAGACACTCATAGGAATTTGGCATAGGCAAAGCCCAAAAGTTTCAACTTGATTTGGATAAACACCCCAAAATTCAGATACTTATCTAAAGCTTATCTCAACAATCAGGACTGCTTCTTGCTGATGGGAGACCTGTGTTAGGGGACTTATTCCTTCACCCACTTACTTTTTCGGTCCTTCTCACATGAACAGAGAGCAACAATACCCGAAGTCCAAAGGTGCAAACAATTCAATGTTTATTGGGGTGAACTTCCAGCAAGCATGATTCCAGTTTCCTTCCCTAATGTCCGCCTTCCCAGCTCTGACACCACAGAGCCTTACCTGTGTCCCTGTTCCCATTCCCCCCTTAGCAAAACATGATTCCAATTTTCCCACCCCCATTCCCTGTTCCCCCCCTTACTTCCTGATTGACTGCAGACTATATAGTAAAACTTGAATTCTGCTTAGCTATACTTTAACCAATCATTTTACTGAAATTTAACTAATCAATCCTAACATATTGTAACATAATTATGTCACCAATTATATTCTACCACTTTAATTAGTTTACACCCAGCAAAATTAATTATACAGCAGACAGAAACAATCACAGAACCAGACAGAGATTATACAGACAAACAATAGGGAAATGAGGACTACCATGATAGAACAACACAGAAATGAGGATTTCACATCCCAGCTATTGATAAGTGAGTTCTTGCCAGACAGGATGCTATCAAACTAAGTTTCCTTTTATGTATTCTAGGCACTTCCCTTTCTCTGGAGGTGATACGCATTAATCAGGACAGGATTGTATTCTTGACAGCCCAATAGCACCTTCTTTCAGTGTGACTAGTTTGGAATGTGAGGATGTGACCGTTCGCTTCCCAGCTTATGGCTGCCTCTGCTGCTTAGCCAAAGGCCTTAGCCTAAGAACAGGGCCTCAGACTTTCACAATGAGAAAAGGCCTTTATACCAGCAGACAGTGATTTTGATTCTTTCTTATACCTCTGTAACTAGCTAAGTGATAAGAATACACCTAAATTCTTAGAGTATAGGCCTTTACAGACAGGCCTGAACATCTATATCCTAACAACCCGAACTACACTCTGCTCATGGTCCATGTGCAAAGCCAGCCTTGTCCCCAGGGTATTTATTGAGGAGGCACTGGAGTGGGATTCGCTGAGATCTGGGTTTAGTTCCAAGTTCTGCCACAGGCTTCCTGTGTGACCTTGAGCAAGTAACTTACTCTCTGTGCCTCAGTTCCCCCTCTGTAAAATTGCTTTAATAATACTTCCCTACCTCATAGGGGTCTTGTGAGGGTAAATTAATTATTTTTGTAAAGCCCTCAAATACTATAGTGACAAAGACCTTAAGATAGAAACTCATGGTGTAAAGTCAGGTAAGTATATAAAGCCAAAAAATCTCAAAGGAAGAACCAGTTCTGGGTTTTTTATTTGTTTGATTTTATACTTCCATAGTACAACAGACCAAATAAAAAGGAACTAAAACAGTCTTTCCATCCAGAAGAATCAGGGCAGGAGCTAAGTAACTCAAGAGAAGCTTATTACCACTATACTTTATTTAAATCACATTTTCATGCCACAATTTCTTGTTATTAGGCCTTCAGAGGTCAGACAGCCTTCACAACATTCATCAAGTTGTTAAGACACAAAAAGAATCTATTTTTATTCCACCCACTCAAGTTTTTGGATACATAAAACAGATGTTGCTAATATCCGTGTTCTTTCTACCGTGCAGCACTTGGGAACCATTTGAAGCTTGTTTATATTCAGTGGTTATTCAGTCATTCTAACCAGTTTGCCTCTACTGCACTTCATTTATTTGCTTGACATGTAGGCGTATGCAATTCTGGTAGCCTGTGGACGATATAGTCACTGGACATCTGGCTGCTGACAACCAAGAGGATATTCCTCTCATCATACTTGAAACAGTATATAATCAGTATCATTTTTCAACAATTAATGATAAAAGCACAAACAATACTTCAGTGTACCGTTTCCTAGCAGTTAGCCAAATGAAAATCTCAATGAGAAAGTAAATTTTAGAAAGCAAATAACTGGCAGAGACTATACAAATGCATTCAATACTAAATATTCACTATTAAAAACATTATTAAAACTCTGCCTGTTTTAAAACTATGCCTGTTTGATTTCCATGCTTCTGTTTGTAAGCCATTACACATTAAGAGAGGAAGGAATGAGAGGAAGGAATGAGAACACAGGCCTGGGAGCCATAGATCTTGAGGAAAAAGAAAACAAGGACAAAAGAAAAGGGACCTCTAAACACTGAGGATGGGGTGGAGATTCAAGATACTTTATTCATGGCCCAACACCTAAACAAATACTTTGCTTCTGTTTTCAAAAGGGTAATGAGGAGCTTAGGGGTAGTGGCAAGGTGGCTAATGGCAATGAGGACTTCTGAGGTGGAAGTCAAACTTGAATATCTTATTGGGACTAAATTGGGAGACTCAGATTATCTCCATCCAAGAATACTAAAGAAACGGGCACATGAAATTGCAAGCCCAATAGCAAGGATTTTTTTAATGAATCTGTAAACTTGGGGGTCATACCTATAATTGGAGATTTGCTAATATAGTACCTATTTTAAGAAATGGGGAAAAAGTGATCCAGGAAACTACAGGACTGTTAATTTAACCTCAATTGTGTGCAAGGTTTTGGAACAAAATTTAAAAGAGAAAGTAGTCAAGGACATAGAGGTAAACAGTAATTGGGATAAAATACAAAATGGTTTTACAAAAGATAGATCATGCCAGACCAATCTCATCTTTTTCTTCAAGAAGATAACTGATTTTTAAACAAAGGAAATGCAGTAGATCTAATCTACCTGGACTTCAATAAGACATTTGATACAGTTCCACATGGGAAATTATTAGTTAAATTGGAGAAGGTGGGGATGAATATGGCAGAAAAGGAACTGGTTAAAGGGGAGACTACAATGGGTCATACTGAAAGGTGAACTGTCAGACCGGAGGGAGATTACTAGTGGAATCCCACAGGGATCGGTCTTGGGACAAATCTTATTTAACATTTTTATTAGTGATCTTGGCACAAAATGTTCGAGTGTGCTAATAAAATTTGGTGATGGCTCAAAATTGGGAGGTATTGTCAATAGGAAGGAAGACTGGAACATCATCCAAGAAGATCTGGGCAACCTTGAAAACTGGACTACTAGAAATGGGATGAAATTTAATAGGGCAAAGTACAATGTCATGCACTATGGAACTAATAATATTTTTTGCTGGGGACATATCAGTTGGAAGCGACAGAGGAGGAGAAAGACCTGGTTGATCACAGGATGACTAGTGTGATGCCAGTGTGATGCAGCAATGAAATGGGTTCATGCAGTCCTAGGATGCATCTGGCAATGTATTTCCAGTAGAGACTAGCAAGTGTTAGTATCATTATACATGATATTGGTGAGACCTCATCTGGAATACTGTATGCAGTTCTGGTCTTCCATGTTTAAGAAAGATGAATTCAAAATGGAACAGGTGCAGATAAGTTTACTAGGATGATACGAGGAATGGAGAACCTACCTTATGAAAGGAGACTTCAAGAGCTTGACTTGTTTAGCCTAAACAAAAGGCTGAGGGGATATATGATTGCACTTTACAAATACATCAGAAGGATAAGTACCAAGGAGAGAGAGGAGTTATTTAGGTTAAGTGCCAGTGTGGACACAAGAACAAATGGATATAAACTGTCCATCAACAAGTTTAGGCTTAAAATTAAATGGAGTTTTCTAACCATGAGAGGAGTGAAGTTCTGGAACAGCCTTCCAAGGGGAGTAGTGGGGCCAAAAACGTAACTGGCTTCAAGACTGAGCTTGATAAATGTATGGAGGGGATGGTATGATGAAACTGTCTACAATTGCATGTAGCCAATCTGCGACTGCTAGTAGCTAATATCCCCAATGGCTAGTGATGGGACACAAGATGGGGAGGGCTCTGAGTTACTACAGAGAACTCTTTTGCAGGTGTCTGGCTGGTGGGTCTTGCCCACATGTTCAAGGTCTAACTGATATTTGGAGTAAGGAAGTAATTTCCCCCCACGGCAGACTGGCAGAGATCCAGGGCATGTTTTGCCTTCCTCTCCAGCATGGGGCACAGGTCACTTACAACATTAAGCTAGTGTAAATGGTGGATTCTCTGTAACTTGAAGTATTTAAATCATAATTTGAGGACTTCAGTCACATAGCCATAGGTTAGGCATCTCTTACAGAACTGGGTTCTATGGCCTGAGTTGTACAGAAGGTCAGACTAGATGATCATGATGGTCCCTTCTGACCTTAATGTCTATGAGTTCTATCCCCAGTGATATTACTAACTCAGGGTGTGACTTGGGACAAAGTGCTTAATTACTCTGTGCCTTAGTGTATTCATCTGTAAAATTGGTATAATTCTTATTTCACATGAGTGTTGCAAACTTATTTTCTTTGTGTTTGTAAAAAACAGCTTATCCTTTGAAAGGGTGCTATAGGATTGCAAAGTATTTGACCATAATTTTAAAAATAAGATACATTTAAATTGATGAAATTATTTTATTTAAAAATGGCCCAATTCAGCTACACTTATTCCACATACCCCATTAAAATTGTAGATTATTCAATTTGAGTTAGCTTGACAGAATCATACCCAAAATATTTGGATATAGAGACAATGATCTAGGATTGTAAAATGAACATGTTTATTGGAACTTCCAATGTCCTGTAATATTTAAGGAACCTTTTTGTAACCTTATGGTGACAGTCTCTCTCTCTCTCTCTCTCTCTCTCTCTCTCTCACCCAGATACATGGTATTTTGGAAAGAAAATCTGTTAAATATTTGAATTCAACTAAAACTTTTATGTTACCCTGTAAGCAAACAAACATCCCCAAATACATACATACATACATACATACATACATACATACCAGAGCTTCAAACTAAAATCTTTACAACCTCATAAATAAGGAACTGTGTTCAAATGCTGGCAGTTAAAATTTTATATCTTAAACTCCATGGTACATTAGAGTCATTAATAAAAAAAAGATGCTAATATGACTGCATTTTAATGCTCCTAATCCGTTTCCAAAATTTTATTTTTAAGAAATCTATGACTGCTAATCCTTCCCCTTTGGGTCAGGACCAATGTAGAAAAGATTTGTGAATGGAACTGAATGGATATTCTTGAATACAGATTTACATTGTTGTTTCCAAGTGACTAATTCGTCTTGTATTACCCAATAATTTTATTTTCTTCCATTCTGAGATTTAAGACCCATGTAAATCAGCAAAGATAGATGCCAATTCCCTCCGATTAAGTCCTGTAGTATCAGAGCCAGCACACTTTCCCACATGACAGTGTTTTGGTTCTGGAAATTTTATATGATCAGTATGATAACCAGCATTTCACTCCTCTCAACTCACTAAGTGTCTTTGTAGTGGGGCAGTTATCCTGCTCCTGAGAGAAAAGGCTAGGCTGATTGGGGAAGCAGCCACAACTGTGGCCATGCCCCAATCAGGCCACAGCTGGCAATATAAAAGGGCTGTGAGTGAGGAACTGAGGCAGTCTCTCTTTAGCTCTGGAGAGAGAAGGACCTGGCTGCCTGGGAGAGAAGGGTACCTGAGGTAGAGTAGTGCTGGGGAAAGGCAAGAGGAGCTGGGGAGCCCCAGCCTGCTAACTCCCCAGGCTGAAGGCCTTGTTAAAGGCCTATCAAAGGTATGGGGGCTGCAGAGATACAGCCTGGGAATAGGCAAAGGCAGCAGGTCCTAACCCCTTGCCAATGATAAGTGGCAATGACAGACTGCCGTGTACTCCAGTGTGCTAGATGATGACTGGCAGTAGCCACTAAAGCAAGGTGGGGATAGAGGGTTGGAGGTTCCCCTGGGAAGGGAGACCCAGAGGGTGGGGGTACTTCTGAGGCAGAACCCAGAGGTAAAGGGGCACCAGGGTCCAGTAGGGACACAGGGGCTGAGGCAAGTGAGACATTGGCCAGCAGAGGGTGCTTCATAGGCTGAAGAGCTAATTCTCAAGATGATGAGCAGGAGGCGCCATGCTGCTGAGTCTTCGCTCCACTACAAGTGGTGGAGAATGTGGGCATAGGCAGTCCACCACTGATACAAGGGGCAAGGCAAGGACTGAGGGACTATTGCCTGGAAATCCAGAGAAAGGGGATGATGGATTCTGGCTACCCTGGAGTATTCTATGTGGAGACCCCAGGTGCCATCCCTGGTGGGGCCCTGGCGGAAGGGGGCAGATGACCTGCAGGGGATCCGGGAGACCCAAGAGGGACTATGGGAGGTGCAATGGGCCCTCCATGAACAGATGGGCTAGCTGTCAGAGGAGCAGTAGGCCCTGGTAAAACTCCTTCAGAGGGAGTTTTGGAGGAGCAGCCGAGAGCAGGACGGAAAGCCTAGCGTTAGGACACAGAGGCTGGGCAGAGAACATAGGGCATGTTATGCCTGTACGAGGAGTGGACACTTAAAAAGGGATTGTCTCTATTGGGCTGGGGGCAGGGCATCTCACCCCAACCAGGGACAGGGGCAAGTCCCTAAGACAGTCCACTGGGTGAGGGAACCCGGATGGCTGTGGACTTGTTGGGCCTGTGGGCAGCGAAAGCACATTTGGAGGGATTGCCCAGGCCCAGAGAACATGACCCAGGACAGGCCAGAGAGGGCTGGGCCCAGAAAGGAGTGGAAAAGGCTGAAGGCAGCAAGGAGGCATGGAGCCTGCTGGGGCTGCCAGAAACCAGGCCACATTAAGAGACACTGCCCCTTCAAGGGCAGGGTGGAGGCAGCAGGAATAATGTCTGAACAGCCATTGGGCCACCCACGAGAGGTGGTGGAGGCAGAAACAGATGGAGGGGACCCAGCAGGAGGTTGGGACCCAGGCAGTTGCTGAGCAAGTCCCCAGTGAGGAAACCCAGACAGAGTGGGGCCTGCAAGAGGCTGGGACCCAGGTGGTTGTGGTACAGGACACTAAATGGACCCAGACCCTGGGTGTATGTAGCCGGGCAGTTACCTGCTCCTGAGAGAAAAAGCTAGGCTGATTGGGGAAGCAGCCACAGCTGGGACCACACCCCAATCAGGCCACAGCTGGCCCTATAAAAGGGCTGTGAGCCAGGAACTGAGGCAGTCTCTAAGTCTGGAGAGAGAAGGACGTGGCAGCCTGGGAGAGAAGGGTACCTGAGGTAGAGCAGTGCTGGGGAAAGGCCCTCTCAGAGGTACTTGGGCTGCAGAGATACAGCCTGGGAATAGGCAAAGGCAGCAGGTCCTAACCCCTTGCCAATGATGAGTGACAATGACAGACTGCAGTTTGCCCTAGTGAGCGGGGGCTAGATGATGGTGGCAGTAGCCACTGAGGCAAGGTGGGGATAGAGGGTTGGGGGTTTCCCAGGGAAGGGAGACCCAGAAAATGGGGGTACTGCTGGGGCAGAGCCCTGAGGTTAAGGCGCACCAGGGTCCAGGAGGGACACGGGGGCCTGAGGCAAGCGAGACATTGGCCAGCAGAGGGCGCTTCATAGGCTGAAGAGCTAATTCTCAAGACGACCAGCAGGAGGCACGTGCTGGTGACTCTTCTCTTCACTACAGTCTTAAAAGAAAGTCCTATCCACACAATGAAACACAAGTACCAAGAAACTGGGTAAAGTTCTTTGTCCTGTGTATTTCAGGGGTCATGAGTAAATGACCATAAAGGACATAAAATATATGAAAAACTGACATGGATGATCAAACACCTGTTTCTCTTTCCATGGAAAATGCCTTCAAAATGAGCATAGGCTGAAGTCATTAAAATATAATCCTTCTGCCAGGTGGAGTCAGCAGCAACAAGAGACAGGTTCAATATCTAAGGGTTTCTTCTAACAATATAATGCAGAACTGGCTCGAGCCCGCACCCAATAATCTGGGAAAATGAAGCACCGCCTCTGGGGGTCGCTTGCAAGTAGAGAGTTGGTGTCTGGCAAAGAAAACTTGTAATAAAAAAAGAAAAGAAAGCCAGCATTAATTTGGGAAAATGCCATAAGCGTGATTTGCAAGTATATGGCCAGGAGCAAAACACCCATCCCAGAGTATGTTGGCCAGTTTTCTTCACCTCAGGTTCTCACCTTGTGGTGTGAAAATCAGACAAACAAATATTCCTTTAATATGCCACTCCCCTTTCCCTCCAACGCACAGTTGTGGTCCTTGGTCAGCGAAGGCTCAGAATTCAACGGTATATTTGTGAGAGTTCACCTCCCACCCTGCGGGGAGGGAGGGAGAAGGTGTCGAGCAAAGCCTCAGTGGCTGCTGTTGCACCAGTCACTCTGCGTTGCTGCTGCCGTCGCCGCCACCACCCCACTGTCCACTCCACCACTGGCTGCATGGTTGCCCTCTGTATTGTTGTTCACTCTGCCACTGAACCATCACTCACTGTATCATTCTGCTGCAACCTGTGTGACGGTCTTGAGGTCCCACCACTTAACACAGCTCTCAATGAATTCAGCAGTTAGTAGGGGAGCCCTACTACTAGGGCAGGCTAGTCAGTTTCTTTCAGCGGAGACACTGCCCCACACCAGGTCTAAGGTTTAACACTTAGACCTGGTTATCAGTGATTTCAGCTCATTAACAAAACAAAAGACTCCCAATTGAGTCTAATCAACATTGTCGTTAAACAGTGGAGAAAGGAAGGGTAGAGACCACACCACCAGACACAAAAGTACCTCTCATATCTCCGCTAGCCTTTGGCACTCTAATTTCCTGCTTATCAAGTGTAGTTCAGTTGAGGGTGACTGCCCTCCATCAGGGCATACCAAGCACAGTTCTGCTGCCCTTTATTCACACAATGAAGGTAACAACACTTTATTATCCTTGCACACAATACCAAAGTGATTTGCAATCCAACACCAGCTAAAAATGATCCTTTGGGCAAAGCAGCCCCATCATGCAGCACACCGAGACAGAGTAGGTGTGTCTGTACAAACAAGGTCAGTTCCTGATGTCTTTTCCCCTCAACTCATCAAGAGATATCAGGGGAGAATTCATTCAGGCCCAGTTTACATCAACAAAGCCATAGGTATATATGACAAAGACACAAGCATACCAGATAAAGCCAGACACATGTTGAATCAAAGAAAGTAATGCAAGTCTTTTGACTGGGAATGGATGAGTCATTACACAAAGAAAAACTATTTCCCCATGGTATTTTTCCCCCCCCCCCCACGCCACTCCCCTTCCCCCAGGGGAGGGGAAGGAAGGGACATAAGGGGGCAGAAGAGTGAAGGAATAGGGGGAAAGGGGTTTGGGGCTGCAATGAGAGGTTGGGGGTTCAGGTGCGTGAGGCATCTCTACCAATGCAGGCCAACTCCCTACAACCTCAGTTCTGCCAATGCACCTCAACCCCGTCAGGAACAGTATCCCCGATACTGTCACGGCTAACCTGGTGGCTGAACTTTGTGACTTTGTCCTCACCCATAACTATTTCACATTTGGTGACAATGTATACCTTCAAATCAGCGGCACTGCTATGGGTACCCGCATGGCCCCACAGTATGCCAACATTTTTATGGCTGACTTAGAACAACGCTTCCTCAGCTCTCGTCCCCTAATGCCCCTACTCTACTTGCGCTACATTGATGACATCTTCATCATCTGGACCCATGGAAAAGAAGCTCTTGAGGAATTCCACCATGATTTCAACAATTTCCATCCCACCATCAACCTCAGCCTGGACCAGTCCACACAAGAGATCCATTTCCTGGACACTACAGTGCTAATAAGCAATGGTCACATAAACACCACCCTATATCGGAAACCTACTGACCGCTATTCCTACCTACATGCCTCTAGCTTTCATCCAGATCATACCACTCGATGAATTGTCTACAGCCAAGCGCTACGATATAACCGCATTTGCTCCAACCCCTCAGACAGAGACAAACACCTACAAGATCTCTATCATGCATTCCTACAAATACAATACCCACCTCTGAAGTGAAGAAACAGATTGAGAGAGCCAGAAGAGTACCCAGAAGTCACCTACTACAGGACAGGCCCAACAAAGAAAAGAACAGAACGCCACTAGCCATCACCTTCAGCCCCCAACTAAAACCTCTCCAACGCATCATCAAGGATCTACAACCTATCCTGAAGGACGACCCATCACTCTCACAGATCTTGGGAGACAGACCAGTCCTTGCTTACAGACAGCCCCCCAATGTGAAGCAAATACGCACCAGCAACCACTCACCACACAACAGAACCACTAACCCAGGAACCTATCCTTGCAACAAAGCCCGTTGCCAACTCTGTCCACATATCTATTCAGGGGATACCATCATAGGGCCTAATCACATCAGCCACACTATCAGAGGCTCGTTCACCTGCGCATCTACCAATGTGATATATGCCATCATGTGCCAGCAATGCCCCTCTGCCATGTACATTGGCCAAACTGGACAGTCTCTACGTAAAAGAATGAATGGACACAAATCAGACGTCAAGAATTATAACATTCAAAAACCATTTGGAGAACACTTCAATCTCTCTGGTCACTCGATCACAGACCTAAGAGTGGCTATACTTCAACAAAAAAGCTTCAAAAACAGACTCCAACGAGAGATTGCTGAATTGGAATTAATTTGCAAACTGGATACAATTAACTTAGGCTTGAATAGAGACTGGGAATGGATGAGTCATTACACAAAGTAAAACTATTTCCCCATGGTATTTCTCCCTCCCACCCCACCCCCCACTGTTCCTCTGATATTCTTGTTAACTGCTGGAATTAGCCTACCTTGCTTGTCACCAAAGGTTTTCCTCCTTCCCACCCCCCGCTGCTGTTGATGGCTTATCTTAAGTGATCACTCTCCTTACAGTGTGTATGATAAACCCATTGTTTCATGTTCTCTGTGTGTGTATATAAATTTCTCCTCTGTTTTTTCCACCAAATGCATCTGATGAAGTGAGCTGTAGCTCACGAAAGCTTATGCTCTAATAAATTTGTTAGTCTCTAAGGTGCCACAAGTACTCCTTTTCTTTTTTCAAGTCTTTTGGTTTCTGAAAGGTCTTAATAATTCTTCTAATGGATAAGATTTATACAGCTATGAAGAGTTGTAAGGCTTTTCACAGATCCTCAAATTTTTGGGCTAGAAAGGACTATTGACCCACTATATAATGCAGGCCATAGAACCTTATCCAGTAATTTCTACATCAAGCCCATAACCCCTGTTTGAGTTATTTAGACACTCAACACCTGTGAAATGATGTGTAAGGATTTGTTTTGAACATTGACTACATGAAATGGACACCTTCCGTCATATACTTGTTGTAAACTGTGACCAGCCTATAGAAGGCAACAAACATGCATAAACTAGTGAACTACAGACTTCTTTCAGTTACAGCTAGTCTCCAAGAGTCTGGGAAATGCAGAAATTCATATTGAAAACCTGGCCACTAGTCAGTAATTGATTCATTGAAGAGGTATTTTCTTACATTTTCTGCCATTGGGGAAGCTAAAAACCTCTTTAAACCAGGTTAGTAACCCATGTTTTGAATTAGCAGGCAACTTGCATTCAGCTAATCTTACACAGAATGGAAGCAAAAGAACAAATCTTTTTTCTGAATATGCAAATCTTGATGTTTGCAAAGTAAGACACAATACATTAACCCAACCTCACTGTAAATCACAACTCCAATCAAAATAAATATTATAATTATGGTTGCATCACAGCATTTGATTAAAGGTTAATCATTCTAAGTCCACTAAAATTGAGATGCTTTGCTGGATTCCTTTGAAATTTGGTGTACATCAGGAGGATGGCAGAGTAGGGTCAGTGATCCAAATTTGGAGTAATTTGAGTCAGGGGTTCTATAGACAGAAGCTCTGAAAAAAGTGCCATTTAAAAAAATATAGGATTGTGTTTCTTTTGCAGAGCTAGAGATCAAACTACTAATATAATGAAGGTCAAAATAGTTTCAATCTTTTAAGTTTTACATGAGGTAGTGCATGATACACACTAAATATCTGGGGCACCAACATTGAGAACGGCAGTTAAGAAAATGTATATTTTGGCACTGCATGTGCACCAATACAGAAAAATAGCTGGGGGGTTTCCATTCCTGCCATTTTATACCCAGATTTGGTGTCATTGGTTTCAAGGGTCCCCCACAAAAAAAAATTCCTTTTTCTGCCTTGTTTTGTTAAACTCAGAGGTACTAATTACTGGATGAATCAGACGCTGTTGAGATTGATGGCTGTGAACTCACTTTTCTATTAGCATATCTAAGGATAATTTAATCACAAACCCATACCTAAGAATGACAAAGGGAATTTTGAATGGAGTGGCTGGAGTTGTCACAATTTGTGAGTCATGGGTGGCAGTATCATGTTGAGGGGAAAGTATTCAAAGTATTTTTGGGGAAAATTATATATTTGAATGCTTCCTGGGAGGGGAGGGGAAGGAAGGGACATAAGGGGGCAGAAGAGTGAAGGAATAGGGGGAAAGGGGTTTGGGGCTGCAATGAGAGGTTGGGGGTTCAGGTGCGTGAGGCACCTCTACCAATGCAGGCCAACTCCCTACAACCTCAGTTCTGCCAATGCACCTCAACCCCTCTGCACTCCCCAGCTCTGCCAGTGAACTACAGTTCCCCTGCTCCCCCAGCTATGCCAGTGTACCCCCAAACCTCATGCACTCCACAACACGGCCAGGTTACCTTTGCTGAAAGAGAGCAGAGTTAAATGTCCATGCAACCTTAACTGTTCATTTCCCTGATTTTCAGAAGTTTGAGTTCTGCTCAACTCAACGTTCTGCAAGGGGATGACATACTGACAAGCAGCTGAAACTCTATTAATAGTGTTTGCCACTGAATTCTATAAGGTCTATAAGGAGAATACTTAGTGTATATTTTAAATGTCTTGCATTCAGCCAGCCAACATACTTAGAACACCTAAGTTAGTTCTACACTAAAAAGTTAGGTTGACCCAGCTAAATTGCTCACAGGTGTGAAAAATCGGCACCCTCGAGTGACATAGTTAAGCCGACGTAATCCGGGTGCAGACAGCACTAGGTCAATGTTGACCTAGTTACCACTTCCTGGGGAGGTGGATTGACTACAGCAATGGGAAAACCCCTCCCGTCTACACCAGTGATACTCAGACTAAGCCTTGAGAGATGCAAGAGGCTCTCCTGCTGCTCTTTGCAACACATGACAGTAAAACACTGTGTGATTTAATTAATAACCAATCTAAATTATTAATCAATCAGGATGCTTTTACTATGTTATTAACCAATTGTAGTTGATAAAGTAATAATACTTGGTCAGTCATTTTGCTGTGAAAATATGTATACACACACACACACAAAGTATTTCCCCTGTCAGACAGCTTAACTATGAATATATGGTACTATAATAAATGAAACAATGAATTCACACTACTGTGGCTCTTTCTGGTAATGTTGATCACTAATTTGGCTCCTGGGACACTGATGTATGAGTATCACTGGTCTACACTGAAGTGTTACAGCATAGTACTGTAGCTCTGTGGCTGAAGCATTTCTAGTGAAGACACAGCAGTAGATTCATAGGTTATGGGTACTATGAAACTATATGTATTGTCTTAATGATGAAAGGACAAAGGAGGAAATTACCCTATGTTGGAGGTGAAGTGTAACTTTCCCTGAATGTAGCTAGCTTTTCATGATAATCTCCAGGTCCAGAATATGCCATTAATATGATATTCTGATTCTTGTGGATTCTATTCTTTCTCTTTCTTTCTTTTTCAAAAATGGCTTTGCTTTTATCACTACACTTCTTTTTTCCTAGTCTCTGAAATTTGTCTTTTGACTTTGGACACTATAATTGCCTAGATAATTGTCCACACAAAGCGATCCTCCAGATGTTTTGACATTGGATCCAGTTCACTTTGAAGTTTGGTCTGGAATCATTGCTGCTTTTTAGTTTACTGACTTTTGGGGTTTTTTAAACACTAACACACTGTACCATTTATCTTCCTGAGATAACTCTCACATGTCCCAGATAGTAAAGTGATGGCACACAGCCCCTTGGGAAGCTCAAAAGCTGGCTACATCTTTGCAACTTTGCCTCTTCTGTGTCTGTCATGTTCTAAACGCTGCTGACAGCTTGTCCTTCACCATTTAATTTGATTTTCATGACTCAGCCTTGATTTTACTTTAAAAGGAATTTGCATACATTTAGAACAAATATGATTTGCTGCAAGTCACTCTTACATGTGCTGTTTATATGTCAATCCTAAGGTTACCCCATCACTGCCAGATGCAGTGTTTTTAGGATGTGAAAAATGTCTTTAAAATAATTCAAGAAACAGTGCTCCCTATTTGACTATTTATTTATTTTGTTTTAACACCTTTCAGATCATAATAAGAAATGTACATCCTGAAGCCTTAGGCCACTCGTATATAATTTATACCATAAAAGGTACTCTAGGGCAAGTTGTATTTATTAAAAATAAATACCTGTTATTTGAATGTTGCAAATTGTTATTCCTCTTTCCATTTCAGTTACAATAATGTTTTATATGAAAGTTTGACATGAGCTGACATAACATGATATGACAGCAGAAAAGTAAATGAGGCCATACTTGCTAATAGAGTAGATCATTCCCTTTTGTTACAATAGCAAATTGTTAGTGGGCTGGATTTTCCTTAAAAAGGAGGTACATTGAATGATCTAGAGAAATTTTATACCTGCAATTAATTTATTACCTGAAAATGTCTACTGTGTGAATTTCTAGTGAAGGCAATCACTGAATCTCATTTTTCTCACTTCTCATCTAAGGTAATATGCAGAGCAAATTACTTGAGAGATTTTTGTTTTAAAATGTTTTGAGGAGAAAATCTTCTCTCTCTCAAGTGTTTTCTATAGCACTCTTTTACCACAGTGTCTAAGCCCTGAGCTGCTGAATTAGTACTGCAGGACAATGTGCAATGCAGAATTCATCACAGATCTAGACAAGCAGTACCTTTCCGGTGAAATGGGATAGCAGCATTGTATCCCCACTAAATTTCCAGATGGAAATGGATTTGGGTGGGAGAAATCAACAGACTCATCCTGGTTTCAATACCATCCATAAGAGTACAAACCCAAAACACTGCTCCCCCTACACATCTTAACTCCTTTATGAAATTTTACACAGTTTGAATCAGAATACAATATTAAAAATCATACAGTGAAGATTTAAACTAAAGATTAATGATCTGGAAATGTCAAATGCCAGTAGTATGTGACCATTAGGAAGCCCTGTTCCCAGAGCTATTAGTCATTATGATTATTAGACCAGTGACCAGATTGACAGTAGTGAAGGAGTTTCTCAGATGTGAGATTATGATCTGACTGTTCTAACTTCTCTGAAGAAAACTAGTCCTCAATTAGTCCATTTTGTATTGTTAAGGAGTGCTATGCTCCATGAGCTTCTGATAAATTGCAAAGTTCTCTTGTTTGTATTAGCTAGTTTGTTCCATGGAAATACTTGTCAAAATGATGAAGAGTCTGTATGTAAACCTCATTTTCTCTTTTTATCTGTTTTCTTTTAACACAATTATCAGCCCACGTTATGGTACATTATTTGAAATGACATTTTAAGGAGATTTTCATGAGGCCCAGTAGAGCCTAGACATACCAGAGCATAAACATAATTGAGCCAGTATTTCCAATTTCTTCCTCTATTACTTACTATCACATGATACAAATATGATTGCCAATGTGATATAACTCAGATGTTGTATAGCTTGCAAACTATTTATAAAAGAACAAATATGTAGGAGTCCACTGGGTTTGTTTGGAAGATTCTTGCTAAAGAAACAGAACAGGAATTACGCTAATTCTAAATAAGCAAGCATTCAAAACATATTTTGGCAAAGTGAACTGAATCCGCAAATACACTGTGCCCTGAGCCAATAATGAGATTGACTTGAAGCCAGTAGCTTCTGACTCATGCCAGATTATTAAAATAAATCAGTGGAAGAAGCTAACAACTCACTAGCCCATCTTTTCTTTTTTCTTATGAGTAGCCCAGTGACTGGACAATCTGATAACAGAGAAGATATTGGTCTAGTTGTTTTGGACACAGGACTAAAAACCAGAATCTTCTGAGTTCTAATCCCAGTCTTAGACTAAGTCATTTGGCCCTAAACTTTGAAGAATATCTGATGACTATTATTGGGTGCCCTACTTAAAAAACCTAGGGCATGATTTTCAAAGGTGCTGGGAATCTACAGCAAGTCTTGAAGTCAGCTGATACCTTGCTCCTTAATACTATTGAAAAATCAGATCTTTGATGTCTCGAGAAGGAGCAAAAATTAGGGAAATTTTATCAAAATGTAGGTCTTAACATCCCAGGCTCAGCTTTCCCATCTCTAAAATAATACTTGCCTACTTTAATGGCTACAGGGTGAATTGTACCTTAGATCCCTTTTGGTCTCTCTGAGTACCACTTAGGTGCAGGCCTGGCTCCCTGCACTTCAGTTTGGGTGGAACCACACGATCCAACCATAAGCAGACTGTTTCTCTGTGCTGCAGTACCTCCTGATTCTCAACTGACACAGGCCTAACTCAAGTCTGGCACTGGTAAGCGTTTTCCCATAAAGAAAAGGAGTACTTGTGGCACCTTAGAGACTAACAAATTTATTAGAGCATAAGCTTTCGTGAGCTACAGCTCACTTCATCGGAGCTGTAGCTCACGAAAGCTTATGCTCTAATAAATTTGTTAGTCTCTAAGGTGCCACAAGTACTCCTTTTCTTTTTGCGAATACAGACTAACACGGCTGCTACTCTGAAACCGTTTTCCCATAGGAAGCCCATGGCAGCATAATTTGGCAGTGGCACAGGAAGAGGGGCTTCAGAACAAAGCATTATTTATTTATTCCTCAAAGGTACAAAGCATTTATGAAAATAGGTTAACAGAATAAAAGACCTAGATGTATACTTCCTTACTGAAGCTTAACCTATCTATCCACAGCTCAGGGAGGTCCTGCTTATTCCCATTTCTTATTTGGAAGAGCCAGCCTGTCCTCTGTCTCTGTGTGTCTACCTATTTTGGTGTCAGTGTCTGTCTGGTGACAACCCACTCCTCTCTCCTCATCCTCAAGCATTTGTTTTAGGTTTAGAATTCCCTTTGATTCTAGACTCAGCCTTAGGAAGAGTAAACTATGGATGGAGCCAAACAGGGATATTCCATAATAAACAGCTTTTCCATTGCTTCCTCCAGCATTTTTTGTGTCTATCATTGTTTCATTTCCTGAAGGTTTGCGCTTAACAGTCTCCTTTGATTTAACTCCTGGCAGACCAGAAGGTTAACATCAAACAGATCACCTAAGGGGCATATGAAATTTATAAAAAATAATACACATGGCTCTCTCATTCTCCTCACCTTCCTTACGGGGGGAAGGGGGGAGAGGGGGAATACTTAATAAAAGCATTTTGAAGATTTGCTAAGTAATATTACTCTTTTGGCAGGGCCGGCTCTAGCTCTTTTGCCGCACCAACCACCAAGCCACCGAAGCAAAAAAAAAAAAAAAAGGCTTCTTCTTGAAATGTGCCGCCCCAAGAACAGCTGGAGTGCCGCCCCTTCAAATGGGTGACCCCAAGCACGTACTTCCTTGGCTGGTGCCTAGAGCTGGCCCAGTCTTTTGGACTCCAACCCTGAGGTGGTTATTCTGCACCCAAAGGGCCAGGGAAGAGTTCTGTACCCATGGAGACTTGTTTCAATCTAGAAATGGGAAAGCCCTTTGGGTAGTGAAAGAAAAGCTGTTGCAGCCCCAAAGTCTTTGTGGAAGTCTGAATGAAATCTGGGGAGCTTAGCCAGGGAGCTAACAAAGAGAATCAGTGACTTATCTACCTTATCAGTACTTAAAGTGACCAACAGCTCTAAAACAGACCAGTCAGCTGGCAAGGGACAGGACCACCTTCAAAACACCCTTATAATCGAAAAGAAAGGGAAGAGGAGGGGTGTGAGAGGTGTAAAAGATATAAGGAGCTAGATTAATGCAAACCAATTTTTAATAGCCTGATACAGTCTAATTATACTTCTACTTATGCTAAATAGCCTTATTAATAAAAAAGAGCAAGATATCAGTTTTATTAAGATGATAGTCAAGTAGGTACTGTAAATGATGTTGTGAAGTATCACCAGGCATGCCAAAACTTCCATTTCATGTAAGTCCTCAAAACGTATCAACGTATAAAAAAACCCCAAACCAACTAACCAAACAAAAACCCTTTGTCACTTTGTGTCATTTTGCATTTCAGTTATAATGAGCACTACAAGCATTTTCCATGTTTTTTATTCATGAAGGAGGAGACTTTCAAATGAGAGTTCAGTGGGCCCTCAAGCTCAAGTTCTGTCAAAAAAATACATGGAAAGTTACAAAAGGATATCTTTCACCAGACTATAAAATAATAGAAATTAGCAATAAAAGAGACTTATTAGGTAATTGATATCAATCCCCATGGTAATGGAATATGGTCTTTATTACACACTTTCAAGTGTTTTCTGCAGTTTAATTTCAAATGCCCCAAGAATTGGGGCTTCCATTACTTCTCATAGAGACAATACAATAGATCTCACTGTCAGGAAGTTGCTCCCCCACCCCCTTCAGCTTGAATCTCTCTTTCTTAAGTGTAAGTTACAACAGTGTAAACACACTCTCTCTGTTCTTGGTATTTAGAGCCTCCAAATAGTTGTGCATAGTTACAACATCATGGTCAGTTATCCATTAGTCAGGATATTCATATTGGACCAAATTTACGCTTGGTTTATATCATCATAAACTAGGGTGCCAGATTCCTGGCAGTGGAAAGTCCATTGCGTGAGGTGTCTCCACACATACTCCCAGCTACCAGAGCTAGCGCAGCCCAAAAAAATGAGTGAGGTTGATTAGAGGGAGAAGGCATAGCAGGCAAGGTCAACCTGCAGAAGTCCTGATCCATCAAATCCCCCTACAGCCTCTAACAACAGGGTTCCTATGGAGAATACAGCAGAAACTTATGTTACCACACGCAGGAAGACCTTCTGATGTACAGCAGTGGTAGAACTACGTCCTGCTCTCCCTGGGGATGAATCCCCACTAAGGACTGTTCAACACCTAAAATTTAGGTCGCCTGAAGTACATGGCTCAGGGCTGTGAAAAATGTCATGCCCAGTACAACAGTTTAGTTGCCCTAACCTGCACTGTAGACACAGGTAAGTTGAGAGAAGAATTCGACCATTGACCTAGCTATGGCCTCTCAGATAACTGGATTTACTACAATGATGGGGAAAAAACTCTTTTTCACTATAGTGCTACCCGTGACCAAAGAGATTGAAATGTTCTCTGACTGGTTTGTGAATGTTATAATTCTTGATGTCTGATTTATGTCCATGTATTCTTTTACGTAGAGACTGTCCAGTTTGGCCAATGTACATGGCAAAGGGGCATTGCTGGCACATGATGGCATATATCATATTGGTAGATGTGCAGGTGAATGAGCCTCTGATAGTGTGGCTGATGTGATTAGGCCTAATGATGGTGTCCCCTGAATAGATATGTGGGCACAGTTGGCAACGGGCTTTGTTACAAGCATAGGTTCTTGGGTTAGTGGTTCTGTTGTGTAGTTGCTGGTGAGTATTTGCTTCAGGTTGGGGGGCTGTCTGTATAGGGTGGTGTTTATGTGACCATTGCTTATTAGCATCGTAGTGTCCAGGAAAGGGATCTATTGTGTGGACTGGTCCAGGCTGAGGTTGATAGTGAGATGGAAATTGTTGAAATCATGGTGGAATTCCTCAAGGGCTTCTTTTCCATGGGTCCAGATGATGAAGATGTCATCAATGTAGTACCAGAAGAGTAGGGGCATTAGGGGAAAAGAGCTGAGGAAGTGTTGTTCTAAGTCAGCCATAAAAATGTTGGCATACTGTGGGGCCATGCGGGTACCCATAGCAGTGCTGCTGATTTGAAGGTATACATTGTTCCCAAATGTGAAATAGTTATGGGTGAGGACAAAATCACAAAGTTCAGCCACCAGGTTTGCCGTGACATTATCGGGGATACTGTTTCTGATCGTTTGTAGTCCATCTTTGTGTGGAATGTTGGTGTAGAGGGCTTCTACGTCCATAGTGGCCAGGATGGTGTTTTCAGGAAGATCACACCGATGGATTGTAGTTTCCTCAGGAAGTCAGTGGTGTCTCGAAGATAGCTGGGAGTACTGGTAGCGTAGGGCCTGAGGAGGGAATCTACATAGTCAGACAATCCTGCTGTCAGGGTGCCAATGCCTGAGATGATGAGGTGTCCAGGATTTCCAGGTTTATGGATCTTGGGTAGCAGATGTGATATATGCCATCCTGTGCCAGCAATGCTCCTCTGCCATGTACATTGGTCAAACTGGACAGTCTCTACGTAAAAGAATAAATGGACACAAATCAGACGTCAAGAATTATAACATTCAAAAACCAGTTGGAGAACACTTCAGTCTCTTTAGTTACTCAATTACAGACCTAAAGTCGCAATATTACAACAAAAAAACTTCAGAAACAGACTCCAACGAGAGACTGCTGAATTGGAATTAATTTGCAAACTGGATATAATTAATTTAGGCTTGAATAAAGACTGTGAATGGATGGGTCATTACACAAAGTAAAACTATTTCCCCATGTTTATTTCCCCTCCCCCCAAGTTCCTCAGACGTTCTTGTCAACTACTGGAAATGGCCCACCTTGATTATCACTACAAAAGTTTCCCCCTCCGCCCGCTCTCCTGCTGGTAATAGCTCACCTTACCTGATCACTCTCATTACAATGTGTATGGTAACAACCATTGTTTCATGTTCTCTGTGTATATAAATCTCCCCACTGTATTTTCCACTGAATGCATCCGATGAAGTGAGCTGTAGCTCACGAAAGCTTGTGCTCAAATAAATTTGTTAGTCTCTAAGGTGGCACAAGTACTCCTTTTCCCTTTCCACTAAATAGGAGTTTTGCCTGCCGAAGGACAGCAAGCAGGATCCCCAAATTCTAAGCCACTCTTGGACCCTATTTAATATTTCACTGTTCTTGCTGGTGTTTGCTTTCCAAGAACTTCAGCATTATTTGTGAATCTCATTAACACAGTTTGCTCCCTCTTCCAGGTCAGTAATGAAGATGTTAAGAAAAACATGTCTAATCCCTGCAGCATCTGTCAGACACCTCCTTTCAACAAAGTACACAGCTGTTTATCATTATCACATGTTTGGGATTTTCACCATTCTCACTGGTAAGCTGAGGCACCATAGGGTTTTTGCCAGCCCCTTGTTAACTGACCTTTGACTAATCACAGTTTTTATTTAAAGAAAAAGAAACAAATGTGGAAGTTTCTCTCCCCTTTCCTTGCAGAGTAGCCTTGAAAACAAACTGCTCCTGTTACTTGATCAGTTGGGTTCAAAAGAACTAGAGATAAGCTCCACTTCTGTAGCGGCTCCAGAGAGACCTAATGATGCCCATACGACACACTTTTTATATGAAAAGAGCCAATTATGTTTTCCACAGAATCATTTCCCTGACCCTCCCTGAAATTCTTAGCTCAGTACTGTGTATAGTCTTGTCTGTTAATGGTGGGCAGGAAACAGTTATTTTGGGGGAGAGGGCAAAGCATTTTTTCACAGGTCTGCCCAAAATACTAAAGCCAATATAATGTTCAACTGTCTCTAATTATGGAACTGAGCTGGCTGCTGCTCTCTCAGACTGTTGCACAGTGCATCCATTGCTCCCTTCCTGCATCCTACACAAATGCATATAGGAATATATGGGGGACACCCCATTGTAGTTCCTGCACACTCTTGCCAGTTGCACCAACAAGGCAGGAAGACCTAGTCTCCCACCAAACCCCTTAACACAAACGAAGAGAAACCCATCCACCTCAGAAACCAAAGGGGATCCATTCCTATCCAGCCCCCACACATGGTGATTTGAAACAAACAACCACCACTATTTCCAGACAAGACTGTAGGATACCCATCAGGTATACAGCCATTGATAGGCGCCTCCATGAAGTCATGAGGAGGGGAAATCACTGGGAATGGGGGCGGGGATGCTTAGATTTGGGGGATCATGTGACAAACTGAGACACACAACCTTTGAGAGTGTCCTTTGTTAAAATCGTGGCAGCACATTACCATTTCCAGTGGTTCTTTACACCATAATTTTAAACTCCTTTGTCAATAAATAAAAGCATGCAAGAGGTGGCAAGCTTCATAGTAAGGGCAGGTAGGCCATATAGTCCCTGATTCTCTCAATGATACACAGAAGTTTTTCATATCCCCATCTATATTGAACTTGACTTGAATGTACTTTGTGTAAAAGTCATTACTGAGAAAAATATTATGTGATTGAAATGCTTCTCTGCTTCTTATAGTTTTTGCACTCATGTGAGTAGAAAACAAGTAACAATATAATGTAAAAATCTAACTTTTTAGGGCACTACTCAGATTCCTCTTCATATAAAAGGAGGGTGAACTATTTCAAAATCAGTAAAGCTACTACAAGATCTAAACTTATGACGCAAGTGTGGAGGTTGGGACATTTGTTAGCTTTGTGGAAACTTTACAGCAGTTGTGAAATGGCTATAAATTAAGAAGATGCAAGATAAAGTCTCATATCTCATGCAGCTTGTGCAAAGCCTTGACAACTCTTAAAACAAGACCCAGTTCAGAATGAGGAACTATAACATTTTCCACTTGAACATTTCCAATCAACATGTCAATCACCTAAAATGCCACTGCCAGTAATCATATTCCAAAGTGTTAAGTCTGCAACAACTGTCAAATGATAATATTTTGTGTATGTTGTAGAGCTTTGCACAGTGAATTTCAGTGTAACCACTCAGATGAAAGCTGATGTTAGCTAAACCTGTGATCGTGTAAGGTCCCAAATACCCTACATTTCTGTTAACATCAATTGGAGTCAAAACTGCTGAGCAACTCATAGGATAGAGTTTTTTCTGACTAAGGGCTCATCCTACAGCCCTTTACTAAATTAGTAGAACTTGCATGACAATAGTAAGTCTTTACAGGATTCAGTCCTAATAGTAATATCTCTAACTAAATATTTTTCTTGGAAAACAAAGTACTGTAGGCAGAAGTAGCATAAAGGAACATGCCCCTGCAGACAATACCTAGAAGAGGTATTTTTTGTCTTTAATTAATTAAAGATTGTCATGAATTTTTGAGTAGTGTAATGATTTTCACAGTATGATCAGACTGGTTTTATTAACTTGAAATTAATTTTCCTAATAATAAAAAGGAAAGAAAGAATGAAATATAACAACTTTAAAATGGATTACTAGACTGCCAAAAGAAAGGTTTGTAGAAATTATATGGTATATTCTAAGTAAACACTATTATATGATGAGTCATTTAGTTGTTTTTCAGTCCTTAGCAATGGAACAAAATGCAAACATCGGTGAAACTGTGTGCTGGCAAGGACATAATAGAATATGGAGCAGGAGGAAGCCCACAGTTACTCCGAACGTAATGGAAAAATCAGATATGAAATCTGATGCAATTGTACAAGACTATTTAATTATAAATGGCATTGTTTCTATAACTGTGCAGTAGCATGCTTGACTCACTGCATTACACTAGTACATTGGGAGAAAGGGGGTGAGGGCAAAGTGACACTTCCATTATAAATCCCTATTCTCAGGAGTTTATAACACATCAGAAAATAAGTCAGTCTGGAATTACATTTGGTATAAGTAATATGTAGTTGGAAGAAGTTTTGGCCAAAATTCTCTGCTGGTATATGGAATTACTTCAGAGAATTGACTCATTGTTTTTATTCTACTGCATATTTTTTTTACAAATTGTCATTTTGTGCCCTGAGCAATCTGTGTGTGTGTGTGTGTGTGTGTGTGTGTGTGTGTGTGTGTTTTGTAAGATCACAGATGCATAATAAGTCAAATTCTATTTCAGTGGGACTAACTCATGTAAGAGTAACAATTCTGTAACAAAGTAACAGATTTTTTAGATAAAGAAAACGCAGAGGATCTAATTTACCTAGATTTCAGTAAGGCATTTGATACCGTGCCACATGGGGAATTATTAGTTAAATTGGAGAAGATGGGAATCAATATGAACATCAAAAGGTGGATAAGGAATTGGTTAAAGGGGAGACTGCAACGGATCCTACTGAAAGGCGAACTGTCAGGTTGGAGGGAGGTTACCAGTGGAGTTCCTCAGGGATGAGTTTTGGGACCAATCTTATTTAATCTTTTTATTACTGACCTTGGCACAAAAAGTGGGAGTGTGCTAATAAAGTTTGCAGATGATACAAAGCTGGGAGGTATTGCCAATTCGGAGAAGGATCGGGATATTATACAGGAGTATCTGGATGACCTTGTAAACTGAAGTAATAGTAATAGGATGAAATTTAATAGTGAGAAGTGTAAGGTTATGCATTTAGGGATTAATAACAAGAATTTTAGTTATAAGTTGGGGACGCATCAATTAGAAGTAATGGAAGAAGAGAAGGACCTTAGAGTATTGACAGGTTTCAGGGTAGCAGCCGTGTTAGTCTGTATTTCGCAAAAAGAAAAGGAGTACTTGTGGCACCTTAGAGACTAACAAATTTATTTGAGCATAACCTTTTGTGAGCTACAGCTCATCCGATGAAGTGAGCTGTAGCTCACAAAAGCTTATGCTCAAATAAATTTGTTAGTCTCTAAGGTGCCACAAGTACTCATTTTCTTCTTGGAGTATTGCTTGATCATAGGATGATTATGAGCTGCCAATGTGATATGGCTGTGAAAAAAGCTAATGTGGTTTTGGGATGCATCAGGAGAGGTATTTCCAGTAGGGATAAGGAGGTTTTAGTACCATTATACAAGGCACTGGTGAGACCTCACCTAGAATACTGTGTGCGGTTCTGGTCTCCCATGTTTAAAAAGGATGAATTCAAACTAGAGCAGATACAAAGAAGGGCTACTAGGATGATTCGAGGAATGGAAAACTTGTCTTATGAAAGGAGACTTAAGGAGCTTGGCTTGTTTAGCCTAACTAAAAGAAGGTTGAGGGCAGATATGATTGCTCTCTATAAATATATCAGAGGGATAAATACAGGAGAGGGAGAGGAATTATTTAAGCTTAGCACCAATGTGAACACAAGAACAAATGGGTATAAACTGGCCACCAGGAAGTTTAGACTTGAAATTAGACAAAGGTTTCTAACCATCAGAGGAGGGAAGTTTTGGAATAGCCTTCCAAGGGAAGCAGTGGGGGCAAAAGATCTATCTGGTTTTAAGATTCTACTTGATAAGTTTATGGAGGAGATGGTATGATGGGATAATGGGATTTTGGTAAGTAATTGATCTTTAAATATTCAGGGTAAATAGGCCTAATCCCCTGAGATGGGATATTAGATGGATGGGATCTGAGTTACCCAGGAAAGAAATTTCTGTAGTATCTGGCCGGTGAATCTTGCCCATATGCTCAGGGTTTAGCTGATTGCCATATTTGGGGTCGGGAAGGAATTTTCCTCCAGGGCAGATTGGAGAGGCCCTGGAGGTTTTTTGCCTTCCTCTGTAGCATGGGGCATGGGTCACTTGAGGGAGGATTCTCTGCTCCTTGAAGTCTTTAAACCACGATTTGAGGACTTCAATAGCTCAGACATAGGTGAGGTTTTTCGTAGGAGTGGGTGGGTGAGATTCTGTGGCCTGCGTTGTGCAGGAGGTCGGACTAGATGATCAGAATGGTCCCTTCTGACCTTGGTATCTATGAATCTATGAATTCAGCTCAATAAATATATTATTAATACTGATCTTACATAAAAGTCTCATAATCAGACTTTATACACAAACACATATATATACATATAATCTGTATTGCAGCAGTTACATTTGTGAACATTATATATTTTTGTTTTCCACTCTTAAAGCTTAAAATATCTCAAAGAATGTTCTCTAAAATTGAGGATATATATCACATATATATATTTCACTGCTGCAATACAGAAGAATGCAGTAGATATGCTTAGAAAGCACATATATTGGAGGGTTACTTTTAGCTCATAGTATTGGTCAGGCAAGGCCCAATCCCACTATTGATTAAATAAATGGCAAAAGCTCATATTGATTCCAGTCAATGGGATCAGGTTCTGACTGGTTTAAATAAAATATTATTTAGAGTTTTCAAATAAAGCAGCTGATATATTTGGGAATGAATTGCTTGTTGTCAAATAATTTAGGCCCTAATTCAGCAAGTTACTTAAGCACATGCTTAAAATTAGTCACATGCCTATGCACCTTGGTGAACTGGGGACATATTGTGCATTCTGAAATACAATATGTGTGTGATAAAAAAAATATTTTAAAGTCAGGTTAAATAAATATAAATAAACTCACTTTATGCTCCCAATTCAGCAATGTATTTTAGCATGTAATTAAATGCTCTACTGAATCAGGGTCATAAAACAATGTATATTCAGAGTAAAAGGAGACATTATATACCCTTGGTAAATAATATGGGTGAAATCCTGTCTCTATTTTAGTCAATAGCAAAACTTACCCTATCTGTTTTATAACTTCCTAAAAGGGACTAGCAATTTTGGGTATCTTGATTTGTGGGTCCAAAGCTAACCCCAACCACCTCTTTTACCCGGGACACCTTCAAGTGTCCTGATTTTCAGAAATGCTAAACAGTCACCTTCTCAATCAGGCCTCTTTATGATTTTTAAATTTGGGGACTAAAAGCTGAGATACCCAAAACAACTTATCGCATTTGAAAAGTAGACCTAGAGGATCATGTTAATGATCCTTATGAACCAAATAAAAGACAACATATTTGAAACTATTGATTCACTCAACTATATTTTAATTTCATTCATTTGGGGGGACAGCGTTGTTTCAGTAAAGACAAAATATCAAATTAAATTTTAAAATTTCCTAGCTTTTGACAATTTAAGCAAGACTCTCCACTTTATTTAAATGTGGTTTTGTATTTAATTTACCTTAAGCAGGCACTAAATTTGTATAACCTTTAGAGTTCTGTTAGTGCTCTTGTCCTAATCAGTAATCTTAATGAAATTCTCTCCTCTATTAATAAATTACATGACTTTGCATTTAATTATAGAGAGCACTGATTATTAAATGAAATAGTCTGTAAATGAGCTTTCAAGATAACTTTGGCACTGCTTGGAAACCATAAGTGCCAAAGATGAATAATAAGTGCCCTAAAGTCATGGCCTTACTTCTGTAGAACTGCACCATTAGACTATCTGGGAACAAAGTAATGGAACATTGTTACAATTTGGGAGACTCTAGAAGTGTGGCCAAATTACTTTTTACTCTGCTCTGAGAGGCTGTAGTCAGTTGAACACCTGGCAGATACAGATCAGGAAGTTAAGGCAGTTAAAATGACAGGGCATGTTATAGTAATTTTATATTGTATATCATCCGAGGGTTAGGCTTCTTGAAAGTTAATGTTTTCTTGTTCCCTTATATACTAAAAAAATGAAAGCCTCGCCACTACACATCAATCAGAAGGCTTGCCAAAAATATATAGGATGACTTTACAATTTATAAATTATAGGGAATATTTTCATGAAGCTCATTCAAGTTTGGATGGTGCTCCTTGCAGGATTGGCAATTTCATGGGAAAAACTAGTTTATGACAGGGTATTGGTAAATACCTGCTTAAACCCAGTTTAAACCATGAAACTCAGAAAAATAATTGCAGGTTCAGAAAGCATAGAACGAATCATTTCAAACTTTGGATACGTCCATTGAAAGCTGAGGAATAGGCATAGTTTATCCAGTACATCAAAGTTTGTCTTTAGACTGCTGAATGACAAAATGAACCTGCAATTCTGATGGTTCTGATTGCTTAATTCTTTCAGCCTACAATTCTGCATTATTGTCATTTTCATATAATCATATAATCAAATGCTTTTTACTTTTAGTTGTATAATATTGAAAATTGAAATGAGTCAAGAGGTATAACTTCCTTTAGGAAATACTGAACCAAGATGTGCACAGACATTCCAGTGTTCTGTATTATAATGATATATATATTGGTATACTAGCCCATTGCAGTTTTACTTTTTATTAGTATAACCCTAAATTAATCTAAGAATTTACTGCCTTATGTAACCACAATATGAATATGTAACTAAAACTAGGTGTAATGTGATGTGCATTAATGAAACCATTTTAAAAATAGAAAATGCCTTAAAGTGGGACTAAATAGCTTTTCGTGAGGTAGTAAAAAACATGATTTTGCCTTGTAAAAACCACCTCAGGTAAATACCAGGCTATCCCTGGCTCCTTGGCATGTGTGTGTTTTGCATCTCTCTCTATTTTTTGAGATAAATATAGATACAACTGATAAGTAACACTCGACCTTTCAAGAAGTAATCCAAACTTCCTCAGATGATATATAGCATAACAATTCTGTAATATGTGGCATCTTTAATTGATTTGCCCTACTTACACTGTATATTTTAATTGGTCATCTAACTCTCTTAATCTTCCTTCCATTAGAATTAATGGAAGTTTTATCTTTGGAAGACTGAAGTGAGAATAGTCTCTCTTAGCATTTACACTAGAAAACCCACCATCACTTCTAGTACACTGTAATGTCCCAGCTATTGAGCTGAGAGATCCCAGACCAAGTGAGACAGCGGAAAAATACTGCTCATAAAGAAAATTATTTTTTTTTACATTTACTTGGTATCCATCTAGAGATGTAAGTGCCTTCTGAAATTTAGAAAACGGAAATCTAAAATTGTCAATACCATACTTTAATTAATCAAGTTTCCCTATTACAAACTATCAAATTAAGAGACTTTCCCACAATGACCACACCGCACCTTTAAGCACGGGGCGGGATTTGGCTGGCTGGCCAGCCGGATGAAGGGAACAGTGCTTTATGGCTTGGCGGGGGGGGAAGGAAAACTGCTGCAAAAGGGAAGAAGGGGTCAGTGTGGTTGCTCACTCATCCCCTGGGAATGAAGGGCTTTAAAGGGGCAGCCCTGTGCCTGAAGTCCCCTTTTACATGGAGCAGGCTGAGGCAGCACCTACCTTCTCTCTCTTTTAGCTGGTCAGATACCAGATTTGGCGAAAATCTGCTGTGGGCATTATGCTGGATGCCCCATTTTTAGGGGGGTTGGGAAGAAACAGCAGATTGGCTTGAATGCAGTTGTTTTTTTTTCAGCCTTCCCCACAATGGGTTCAGAAAGGGCTTTGTTCACTAATTATATAAGTGTAGGGTGGATGTCCAGTGCAGGTACTCCATAGGAAAAGTGTACAGTGACCGGAAAAATAGCTTGGAAAAAGACTTTAAAAGGAGGTGTTTGTTAAAGGAATGAACGGGGAGGGGGGTGAGAGTTGGGGACTCCTATATGATTGGTACAGTAGGGAGCCCATCTCCATTTCTTAAAGCCCACCTTAATTCTCCTACGGGGTGGAAGGGAGAATGCTAAGATCCCAGGGATATATTGGCTGCGGGAACCTGGAAAACCTGGAACCTGGAAAAAGAGGGGGAGCTGGCAGAAGCCCCTTTCCCCTAGGTAATTATGGACTAAATGTGGGGTTACCTGCACTGTACACTGTTTTCTGCTGGGTAGTCCTAGACATCTAATAATAAAGTTGCGGCCTGATTAAACCCATGTCAAAATGTCTCCGGTCTTCTTTCAGTATAGCTGGGCAAAGAAATGAATCTACCTAAACATACCATGAGTCCTCCATTGAAATCATCCTTCAACCTCCAGCCTCCTCTGAACTCCAGCCTACCACAAAGCCTGTGAGAAAAGATGGACTTTGCATTGTGCCTGAATTAAGAAATCTGGGCTCTTCCAGCAATGGATCAAAGCAAATTAAAGAGTTGATGACTCCCCTGATCAAAAATACTATGCTTCTGCAGCCTGCCAAATTTTATTTGCTTGAAGAAACCGTAACTAATACATTTGCATTAATGAAGGGCTTCACAGTGGAATGAGATTTTTTTTCTGAACACTTCATCTATCCAAAATACAGCATATGCCAAAATGTGAGGCACCCACCCCAAAGTGGGTGTGAACGATTAGCCAGTGGATGCAGATGTATAAATGAAGATGGGTAGGCCTTGGCAGAATCTCTGGAGGACATTTTTGTTTTATTTTCCCAAAGGGGTGGTCAGTTATTATACATTTGGGAAATGCTGTGGTAAAACATAGTTTGTTCCCTTCAAACCTCATTTTGCAAGGCTACCATAAACTTAGAATATAGGGCAACCTCTTCATTTGCACAAACGCATATGCACAGTTCATTTACTCCATTAGTATATGATGCCTACTTGTTTTTTATTTATTTTAAATTTATCTCCAAATTTTAAATGATTCTGCATCACATTAAGTTTGGCACATCCTAGCCACAATAATCCTAACATTGTGCATTCAATTTGTACTATGAGAAATTATCTGCACCCATAGTGCAGTATAAATCTTGTTAATAGCGATTCCATCTGTGTACCAATTAGGGTGACGAGGTGTCCAGTTTTCAACTGGAACATCCAGTCGAAAAGGGACTCTCACAGCTCTGGTCAGAACTGTCGACCGAGCCATTAAAAGTCCCGTCAGCAGTGCTGCGGAACCAAGGCAGGCTAGTCCCTACCTGTCCTGGGGCACCATGCTGTGCCCCAGAAACGGCCAGCAGGTCTGGCTCCTAGGCGGGGGGGCCACTAGGCTCTGCGTGCTGTGACCGCCCAGAACACCAGCTCAGCCAATGGGAACTGTGGGAGGAGAACAGTGTCTGTGGGAGAGAGAAGCATGCACCCCAGAGCCTTTTTACTTAAGCATCATAAAATACAGAGCAAAGGTTTGGCATGTTACTTCAATATCATGTATTGTTGATCAAAATTATTAAAAAAATGTTCTCATATATTTAATCCTCATCCACAAATATTGATAACTGCAAATGATAAGCAGAGCTTTTACCTATGAGTTTCTGTTGCATTGAACTCTTTATTAAAAAACAAAAATCAAGTTTCTAGCTCTTATGGCCAAAGTTGATATGTAACCTTACACAGAGGAAACCTTATTATTGAATATCCTCAGGAAGTCTGAAAGAACAGAAAGGTCTGAAGTACATGTATTCATTTCAATGGAGTATATTAAATGTGGCGCCTATCTTAGTGTTACTCCTCTAAACTGCTGTATGGCTGGAAGTTTTGGGAAGCAGCTATCTTCTCTCTCATTCTGAATAAAATTTGAGCCTTGGTAGCAGGTAGGATTCTAAGTAATGATCTACAGGATGATCTGACAAAGGTTGCTCGTATCCACTGTTTCCCCCCCAATATCAACAATATGTAGGCCAACATATTGCTCATGAAAGAACATACAATTACAAGAAACTATTTTGTGAACAATCACTGTTTTGCTATAGGTAATCTCTGTTCACTCTCACTCCACTTGAAGCAAGCTACAGAAACAATTCATGAGATTTGTTACTTTCAGGAAATCAATCATTGAGCCTCTAGATTAACATGGAATTAAGGGTTAGCTAAACCTCAAAGATGAACAATGAAAAAAAGGCAATTTGGGATATAAAATTCTGATGGTTACAGCCTTAACAATTGGATGGGTACAGTCACTTCTTTTAATTTAAAGTCTTTGAAATATGCTGTGTGTCTATTCCTGGGTCTTCCCCTGTCAGATCCGGTGCCAGTAAGCTGTTCATTTTGTTAATTATGTCTTCTGTATCACTTTGGATTATAGCTTTGAGGCTTGGATTAAGCCTATTCTTAGTGTTTCTAAATCAAAGCTGTGTATCTGGTTTTCATTCTGTCAGAAGTATCTAAGTAGTAGGATTTGGTAGGACATACTTAATAGCTCCAACAATAAGCCTGACACTAACACCCTTCAACAGAAACAGGTTTAAAATTAACAGAACAGGCGCATGATAATATACATGTACTACATTAAAACTCAGTTATAATGATCAGAGGAATGCAAAATAGATGTGTCTGCTGAGAGACTGTGCAAAATGACATCAGAATGCAGTTTCAACTCCCCTTAATTTGTGTTACACCATATTTACAATACTCAATGTATACCACATAAAATTTAAATAGACATTTATTAAAATAGAATCGCCTTTAAAATAAATATATGTATTTTTAAGTCTCTGTTCTGCCTTGACTTGCAAAACCATGCTCTGAAGTGTCCCTAGCCTCTGTTTGCCAGAAGCTGGGAATGGGTGATGGGAGATGTAACACTTGATGATTACCTGTTCTGTTCATTCCCTTTGAAGCACCTGGCATTGACTACTGTCGGAAGACAGGATACTGGGCTAGATGGACCATTGGTCTGCCCCAGTATGACCATTCTTATGGTCACTTTTACCTCATACATCCTGGCTGCAGGGTGTAAATCAGCTCAGATTTTGGCCCTTAACTAACTGTGCACATGAAATGCAGGGAGATACCAAATAAGGTAACATTTACCTTGGCAAAAGGTTCTCCCATGAACACCCACCTTCACCAAAGATAATTCAAGAAGAATCTTTGGATACATCAGAACCAGACAATACTTCAGAACAAATACATCCATTTGTAATGAAGACATAGATCTCATCAACCACAGTACAGTGTAATTTACTGCAGGTAAATATCAAAGAATTCTTCTCACCTGAAGTTACAAATGGCAAGAACATGACGAATCTCCCCTCCAACATGTTCGCTATCAGAAGCAATGAGTTTGAAACAACTTCCAACTTCTTCCATGTTACAGAAATCTCCTAAGAGTCTCACCCGAAATCAACATCTGTGCATACATCCCTTTCGACCCAGCATCTATCACATCTGTTCCTCAGATCTGTTCTGCTGCACAGCTTTAAATTCATTCTGGTTCCTTTCCCTACCTCCAACATCAGAAGCACCAGATGTCACAACCAAGTCTAACCTGGCTCCTCACTGCACTCTTAACCGCAGATATCATTTGCTTGTTAGTATATAGGCTTGGGTTTGACCTATCAATATTCTTACACCTTATACTAATATGTGTGAAAAAAAGAACAAAAACAGAGTGTGTGTTGCTTCTGCTTGGCCAGATGGGTTTGTTAGCATAATAGGAACAGAGAAGAGCAGTTAAAGTGTTACTCCTATCTCAAGACCAGGTCAAGCAACCAGTTGGGAGGGGCAAAGATGGATTGGTAGAAGGTATAAAACACTAAAAGGCCAAAGAAGAGCCTGTCCCTGACCATAGCACAACTTCACTCCTCACCCCTCCCAGGGGATACAGAAGAGGTGAGACAAAGACCCAAGATTCACGACCCCCCAAAAAGGAACATGACAATAAGTTTGTAAGGGGTGGCACTGAGGACGTGCATTGCAGATATATTTGGGCCTGCTAAGAAGGGAGAAATGGGAATGAGGAGGAATGGGGACATAGGCAAGGTTCTGCGGTGTCAGAACTGGGAAGGGGGACACGGGTAAACACTCTGTGGTGTCAGAGCTGAGAACTGAATCCTGGGAAACAGATTCTGCCAGTGTATAGAGCGATGAATATGCTTACTTGGAACTAATCCCAATAAACATTGCATTGCCTGCACTTCAGACTTCTGGTCTTCTGCTTTCTGTCTTCTCCCAGGGGAGAGGGTGAAGGGAAAGCCCTCTAACACTGCTCTCACCCCGATTAATCATGACCACAACCCATTGGCATTTTAGTCCTCTATCCAAAAACCAGAACATCTCAGCATCCCTGTTTCTCTCCTTTCACCAAGCCAAATTATACAACCCCAGCACCTCCCATCCACCACCAAGTATAGCTAAAACAGAATGTTTGATAGAGGGAGAGTTACTCTTTTTTAAACGTTTTCTCTTATGTTTTAACAACCCAGATCTTGCAAGTCATGTTTTGAGGATGAAGTCTATAAAGCATGATTTTTCATTTTTCTAAACCTGTTCTTTTGTGTTTCATGTGTGTTCTGTCTTGTAAATTAAAATCTATTTTGGACTGATAACTTCCCAGCAAGGTAAAATAATTCAGAAAGCCCTGAAGTTCAAGAAATGGATAGGCTCTCCTAAGTCAAATGTGTGTTGACAGTTCAGTTGGTGTTCTATCAGTCTCGTTGAGCTGCATGGAATGGCAACTCATCTAGACCATATATAATAAAGGCTAGCTAAAGGTCGTTTTTGGGATATGAAGTTTTCCACACAAGTGTGATACACCACTTCACGTACGAAGCCTGTAACCTAGCAGCTGTTTTATAAAGATCAAGTTATGCTAGTGGGTCATTCACTTCTTTGCTTCTTCAGGCAATGTTCACTGAAAGCAGCAGGGGCTACTTTATCTCTCCATTCTGCCCCCACCCCATCCCTGTGTGCCTCCCATCCCCCTCTATTTTCCAGGGAGTCCCAGCAACTCCACCCCACCTCTTCGCCCATACCAGGAATTGTGTGTACACCTACAATCCCGCAACTCATGTCCCCTATTTCTTCTCTTCACCATACAATGGTCCATCATTCTCCCCAATGCCAGAGAATCTGGGGGCCTCCAATGATACCTCCCTACTAGAGTCCCCCATTCTCCTTTTCCTCCCCAATGCCACAGCTCTTTGTGCTCCCCTCCATTCTCCTCTCATTCACATGCCAGGAGCTGTGTGTGTACCCCATTTATTTTGTGACTGGTCCCACCTTAGCCTACCCATGTCTAGAGGGTCACAAACTCCATTCCTTCTTTAGGCTGAACTCATTATACACACAGGGACTCCTTGCATCCCTCCATCCCCACTCTAAAAGCACCTGGTGTGTCACTCTCCCATCCTCCTCTATGTCAGGGACACATGCAAATATGTAACCTTGTGTAAATCATTGAATTATTTATTTTCTTTCAGATTGGGAGATAAATCACTCAGGATATCAACATTTTGAACTCTGTTGGAACGATGGGGTGAGCTGGGGTGTTATTGTTATGCTGGAAAATGTCAATGGCTTTCATCAGCCAGTTCTTTGATCTACAGAAAATTACAAACCTGGTTAAAACTAATAAGTATACTAGCCAGATGCAATGGGTTCTCTGTCCCCTATTTTTCTTCTTGTTTTTCCAGGTTTTTCCAAAACCAATAAACATCTGTGCACTGATGTCCAGAACATTTCCTGACATTTTGGAATTAAGCAGGTGCAGAATTCAAATGTTATTGTGTTACAGACAGACAAAAATGCCATTAAGTTGAGAGGAAGGCCTTGCTTTGCTCAGCCAAACAGTGTAAATCTAGGGTAACTCCATTGTAAGAAATAGAGTTACTCCATATTTATATCAGGGTAAAAGAACATAATGTGGCTGTACATTATTATGAGTCCACCATATAATTTAATTTGAAAACAGTTTTTGCTTGAATTTCACTGTGTTCTAAAGAGACCGCTCATCACAATATAACAAAGGAGGATCCTAATTATTTTTTCCTTCTGACGTTTTACTTTTTTTCCTTAGCACATTTTACTGGAATGACTTATATTGAGCTGCTTCATGAAAATCCTGTACAAACAATGACAAGAGTAGAAAAATTAGACATCTACAATAACAAAAGAAAGCAAGATTTTCTTAAGATTATAAGTTTTATAAAACTTTCTGCACCCATGGTCACAACACAAAGTGAGTGAAAAATATGACACATGCACTTTCAAAGGCATTTTTTGAAGAAGAAGAAAAAGAAAAAAAAAAGCATTGTGTGAATGAAGTGCTATAAGAGTACATAAAAAGAAAAGGAGTACTTGTGGCACCTTAGAGACTAACAAATTTATTAGAGCATAAGCTTTCGTGACATGTTATTTTGAAAGAATATTAAGGAGCATAAGAAAAAGGAAAAAGTGTGCATCTATGTATAATATAAAGGCTGATTTCTTAGGCCTTTAATTTATGTGTTTTAAAAGTGCTAATATGCAAGTGACAAGATTTTTTTTTGGTGGGGACAAAATAGCTCAGATTATTAGTAATGGGACTCCATATTTTTGAGACTCTGTTGTATCTTCTGTGATATCCAGAATATACATGCAAATACAATTTGATCCAGTGCAAATACAAAGACTGGGATCACTAGCTATCCAGAGATGGCCAATTATAATCAAATTCCATTATATCAAATGACTGATCTTCCTTGATTAGAACAGACATAATACATACTTTACATGCATCTGATGACACCATGACTAAGGCTGCTTAAAGGAAGTTGTTCTGCAGTAAAACCCACTGCAAAGCCAATGTATCATGATGGAGATCTCAGTTGCTTTGTACTGTGGCAATTGCGGCACTGCAACATTGTTTAAGAAATCTTAAAGGCATATTTTATGATGCAATTGATAAGACAGAGTCCATCTGGGCACAAATTACATTGGGGAAGAAAACTAGTAAAGCCTCTCCTATGATAGTGCTTGGGGTGTTCTATAGACCTCCGGGATCTAATTTGGATATGGATAGAGCCCTTTTTAATGTCTTTAATAAAGTAAATACTAATGGAAACTGTGTGATCATGGGAGACTTTAACTTCCCAGATATAGACTGGAGGACCAGTGCTAGTAATAATAATAGGGCTCAGATTTTCCTAGATGTGATAGCTGATGGATTCCTTCATCAAGTAGTTGCTGAACCGACTAGAGGGGATGCCATTTTAGATTTAATTTTGGTGAGTAGCGAGGACCTCATAGAAGAAATGGTTGTAGGGGACAATCTTGGCTCAAGTGATCATGAGCTAATTGAGTTCAAACTAAATGGAAAGATTAACAAAAATAAATCTGCAACTAGGGTTTTTGATTTCAAAAGGGCTGACTTTCAAAAATTAAGGAAATTAGTTAGGGAAGTGGATTGGACTGAAGAACTTATGGATCTAAAGGTAGAGGAGGCCTGGGATTACTTTAAATCAAAGCTGCAGAAGCTATCGGAAGCCTGTATCCCAAGAAAGGGGAAAAAATTCATAGGAAGGAGTTGTAGACCAAGCTGGATGAGCAAGAATCTTAGAGAGGTGATTAAGAAGAAGCAGAAAGCATACAGGGAGTGGAAGATGGGAGGGATCAGCAAAGAAAGCTACCTAATTGAGGTCAGAACATGTAGGGATCAAGTGAGACAGGCTAAAAGTCGAGTAGAGTTGGACCTTGCAAAGGGAATTAAAACCAATAGTAAAAGGTTTTATAGCCATATAAATAAGAAGAAAACAAAGACAGAAGAAGTGGGACCGCTAAAAACTGAGGATGGAGTGGAGGTCAAGGATAATCTAGGCATGGCCCAATATCTAAACAAATACTTTGCCTCAGTCTTTAATAAGGCTAAAGAGGATCTTAGGGATAATGGTAGCATGACAAATGGGAATGAGGATATAAAGGTAGATATTACCATATCTGAGGTAGAAGCGAAACTGAAACAGCTTAATGGGACTAAATCAGGGGGCCCAGATAATCTTCATCCAGGAATATTAAAGGAATTGGCACCTGAAATTGCAAGCCCATTAGCAAGAATTTTTAATGAATCTGTAAACTCAGGAGAAGTACCGAATGATTGGAGAATTGCTAATATAGTTCCTATTTTTAAGAAAGGGGAAAAAAGTGATCCGGGTAACTACAGGCCAGTTAGTTTGACATTCAAACTAAATGGAAAGATTAAAAAAATGATCCGGGTAACTACAGGCCAGTTTGACATCTGTAGTATGCAAGGTCCTGGAAAAAATTTTGAAGGAGAAAGTAGTTAAGGACATTGAAGTCAATGGTAAATGGGACAAAATACAACATGGTTTTACAAAGGGTAGATTGTGCCAAACTAACCTAATCTCCTTTTTTGAAAAGGTAACAGATTTTTTAGATAAAGGAAATGCAGTGGATCTAATTTACCTAGATTTCAGTAAGGCATTTGATACCGTGCCACATGGGGAATTATTAGTTAAATTGGAGAAGATGGGGATCAATATGAACATCAAAAGGTGGATAAGGAATTGGTTAAAGGGGAGACTGCAACGGGTCCTACTGAAAGGAGAACTGTCAGGTTGGAGGGAGGTTACCAGTGGAGTTCCTCAGGGATCGGTTTTGGGACCAATCTTATTTAATCTTTTTATTACTGACCTTGGCACAAAAAGTGGGAGTGTGCTAATAAAGTTTACAGATGATACAAAGCTGGGAGGTATTTCCAATTTTGAGAAGGATCGGGATATTATACAGGAGGATCTGGATGACCTTGTAAACTGGAGTAATAGTAATAGGATGAAATTTAATAGTGAGAAGTGTAAGGTTATGCATTTAGGGATTAATAACAAGAATTTTAGTTATAAGTTGGGGACGCATCAATTAGAAGTAACAGAAGAGGAGAAGGACCTTGGAGTATTGGTTGATCATAGGATGACTATGAGCTGCCAATGTGATATGGCTGTGAAAAAAAGCTAATGTGGTTTTGGGATGCATCAGGAGAGGCATTTCCAGTAGGGATAAGGAGGTTATACAAGGCACTGGTGAGACCTCACCTAGAATACTGTGTGCAGTTCTGGTCTCCCATGTTTAAAAAGGATGAATTCAAACTGGAGCAGGTACAGAAAAGGGCTACTAGGATGATCCGAGGAATGGAAAACTTGTCTTATGAAAGGAGACTTAAGGAGCTTGGCTTGTTTAACCTAACTAAAAGAAGGTTGAGGGGAGACATGATTGCTCTCTATAAATATATGAGAGGGATAAATACAGGAGAGGGAGAGGAATTATTTAAGCTCAGCTTAAATAATTGGGGGCATGGTTGATTTGAGGGAGGCTTCTCTGCCCCTTGAAGTCTTTAAACCATGATTTAAGGACTTCAATAGCTCAGACATGGGTTAGGTTTTTCATAGGAGTGGGTGGGTGAGATTCTGTGGCCTGCGCTGTGCAGGAGGTCAGACTAGATGATCAGAATGGTCCCTTCTGACCTTAGTATCTATGAATCTATGAATTTTAATAAAATACAATTATACTTAGATTTTTTTTCTTTTCTTGTCTATTAAATCAAGTTATTTCATTTAAAATGCAATTAATTATAAATGTAGTCCTATTACTTCAATGGCACATACATATTTATAGGTGTTAAACTCATAGGCGAAGGCAATCCTACTAGTAGTAATCAAAGATTTTAGTTGCTATTCTAAAAGAGGTTGTGTGAAAGATTGTTTTGTTCAATTTGACAAAAAGTGCCAAAAATACTTAAAAACAAAAAGGAAATTGGCCTCACAAATAACTGCAAAATAGGTTTTTACTATGATAGCATTTTGTACAGATCTCTCTTGATCTAAACCAACCTTTAGAAGATGCTGTTTTAAGTATCTTTTGATCAGATATTAGCAGATTTTTTTCTAGATTTACATTTTGGAGATTTCAATATGCAGCTATAACTATCATATAAATATGCAATATTTTGATCATCATTTTCTTCATATAACTAACCCACTACATTAATTTTTGTGGCAGTTGTTTTGGAAGAAGTAAAACACATATTTGTAAACAAATTAATCAATTTCAAATTGATTTGAAAACTATTCTTCTTTTCTAAATCATATAGATCATATCCAAAACAAACTGGTAATTTCAAATTGCCTGCCAACACCTTCACTTCTAGACCACCAGTTCAAATTCAGTCCAGCTTAGCAGAGACTAACATTTTGGTATTGACTAGTGGCTGTTCATTTTTTCTATTTGAAATTACTTTGTCAGTTTCATTGCTCAATAACAGATTCCATATCCCAGAAAGTGACACAATTGAACACTAGTTGCCCATTTCAGTAGAAAGAACAGGAGTACTTGTGGCACCTGTTCTTTTTGCTGATACAGACTAACACGGCTGCTACTCTGAAACCATTTCAGTAGAGATGTTAAGTATTGACTGCACATGGAGGGTTTTTCCCGCAGGTCAGAGATGAGGAAGTTGGCAGCCGGTATAAAGCAGAGTGCCCCAGGAGTCAGTCCTGGGGTTGCTTTTGTTCAATAGCTTCATTAATGATCTGGAGGATGACGAGGATTGCATCCTCAAAGTTTGCAGATGACACTAAACTTGGAGGAGTTGTAGATACGTGGGAGGGTAGGGATAGGATACAGAGGGACCTAGACAAATTAGAGGATTGGGCCAAAAGAAATGTGATGAGATTCAACAAGGACAAGTGCAGAGTCCTGCACTTAGGACGGAAGAATCCCAGGCACTGCTACAGACTAGGGTCCGAGTGTCTAGGCAGCAGTTCTGTAGAAAAGGACCTAGTGGTTACAGTAGATGAGAAGCTGGATATGAGTCAATAGTGTGACCTTTTTGCCAAGAAGACTAACAGCATTTTGGGATGCATAAGTAGGAGCATTGCTAGCAGATCGAGGAACGTGATTACTCCCCTCTATTCAGCATTGGTGAGGCCTCATCTGGAGTACTGTGTCCAGTTTTGGGTCCCACACTACAAGAAGGATGTGGAAAAATTTGAAAGAGTCCAGTGGAGGGCAACAAAAATGATTAGTGAGCTGGAGCACATGATTTATGAGGAGTGGTTGAGGGAACTGGAATTGTTTAGTCTGCAGAAGAAAAGAATGAGGGGGTATTTGAAAGCTGCTTTCAACTACCTGAAAGGGGGTTCCAAAGAGGATGGCTCTAGACTGTTCTCAGTGGTAGCAGATGACAGAACAAGGAGTAATGGTCTCAAGTTGCAGTGGAGGAGGTTTAAGTTGGATATTAGGAAAAAACTTTTTCACTCAGAGTGGTGAAGCACTGGAATGCGTTACCTAGGGAGGTGGTAGAATCTCCTTCCTTAGAGATTGTTAAGGTCAGGGATGATTTAGTTGGGGATTGGTCCTGCTTTGAGCAAGGGGTTGGACTACATGACCTCCTGAGATCCCTTCCAACCCTGATAGTCTATGATTCTATGAATATGAAGGACAAAATAGGAAAGTTTTCACTTCCTTTTCCCATGCTACATTGGTCCAAAAGATACACCAGAAGATGGCAGTATTTAAGACAGCCAGTTAGTATGATGCCTTTTCAAAAGTATGAAATTCATACAAACCAAATATTTTATATAACAAAGAAAAGCAATATACTTTATATTTGATATCGCAGGAAAAATTATACAAATGGAATGTGAATAAATAGTCAGATAAATGGGTATAAGCTCCATTACGAAGAAATATACTTAATAGAAATGGGGAGGGAGAAGGGTTGACAAGTATTACATTATATAGTTATTTATTTATCTGCAAAGCCCCCAGAAGTATGGTGGACACCATGCAGACAAATAAAGAGGATGCAGTCTTAATATATAGGGAATATAATTAAAGGTGCTGGCACAGCATGTAAGCACGAAGGGAGAAAAGGCTGTCAAACATCTTAGCAGGGTACTGGTGTGGGAAAGGGGAATTTGAAAGGATTACAAATGCATTGCAAAATAGTGACTCAGCACTAGAGCATTAGACTGTTCAGCAGAACAGCAGGCTACACAATCAGTGATGGGGGATGCAAAGAAAAAATCCCTAGATGACTGTTAGTTCTTAGGAAGAACGGAAGGACAAAAAATGGTTAGGAGTTCATCGAAAAGGATCACACATAGACGAAATTGTGACATAAGGCCTTAAACCCAGAAATCTCCACATCAAAGTAGACTTCCATAACAAGACAAACGTGTTATAGTTGTGAGCTAAACAATAATATATCGCATATGTGGTGGCAATACATATTTAATAAATCACATGTATAATGCACCTACTTCACTATAAATTTCTAAGGCACTTATCACCATGGTAACATTGACTCACTTGCACCCGGTCCATTAATCTATATTCCTTGTGTCTATCTGTGATATTCCAAACCTCTGAATATCTTCAAGCAACTAAATATATGATGGTAACAAAGCATCATAGTGTAAATCCTGTTTCTGCTTACAATGTCAATCAAATGCCATTGTCTTGATTTTTGAGAGACCTCAAGCCAGGGCAAGATGCTCAATCACCTTCACAACTCCCCCAAAGTAAAAAAAACACCATTTATTGAGTCAAAACTAAATACAAAAAATCAGATGACATAGATGCACATGAAAGCATCAGTTGGTACAGTCTTCTGGAATCAATATTTGAACGATCATTTCGGTTCATTAGGATCAAGAATTGTTTCAATGGCTTTAACAAGTTTCACTAGATAGGGTCTGTTTTTGTATCATTAAAAATCTATCACACTATTTCCACATTTCGGGGCGAGGTGGGGAGAGTTTATTTCCTTATTTTATGATAGTGTTATCTGACTGTGAGAAAGAAAAGGCCCATGGAATTATGGGAAGCCACTCTGAAGGATTAACCCAGAAGGGTATCCTATGATAATTATATCAAATCCCTTTTGAGAAGCCCAGTATGGAATCGCAAGGGAAAGATAGATAAGAAGGACCCAGATGCAGTTTGCAAAGCTGGTCACCTCTATTCTTCTGAGTTTTACACTAGAAAAAGAGACTCCAGGGAATGCTCTTACCTTTGGAAAGATTGTTGGTCAAGGCCAGAGGAGAAGCCAGCAGCAACTACTTACTAATGGGAACCACTATTTTGGAGTCTTCTGAATTAACCTGACGTGCAGCTGATTGATAAGTATTAAACACCACCATAAGAAGGCAGAAATGCAGCATTGCATTCTCTCATTAAGTTAGACAAAAAAGGCAAATACATATTTTCCCTTATAAACTTTTTTTTCTTCTTGCTTTATTCTATCTCCTTATATGTGGTGTTCATTTAGTGCAGGTTATGTAATAGTTTTAAAAACTAACAAAAACTGGAAAAGAAACATGGAAAAGCAAAATAGCTGAAAATATATAAAATCAGCAATTTATGTGTAGCCCTGCTTTATTACATTAAGCAAAAAAGGTTTTTTTATTTTAAATCTTCTAATAGTTGAATATAACAATATTCTTTATTATGCTCCTAAAAGCAATATAAATTGAATACTCACACTATGAGTTTCAACTGTAAGAACAAAGAAAAGGAGTACTTGTGGCACCTTAGAGACTAACAAATTTATTAGAGCATAAGCTTTCGTGAGCTACAGCTCACTTCACGAAAGCTTATGCTCTAATAAATTTGTTAGTCTCTAAGGTGCCACAAGTACTCCTTTTCTTTTTGCGAATACAGACTAACACGGCTGCTACTCTGAAAACTGTAAGAACATACACACTAAATACAATCTATAAAAGACAAATAAGGGCACTTGCATTTAGCACAATGGGAGTCAGGAGGACCTAATGGTGATTGTTTCAATGGATCGGGGGCAGACACATTCTGAAGTATTGTTCTAGTAAGTCATCAGCAAACGGTTGGTTGGTTGTCAGAAGTTCAGTAATAATGTCAGTTCCTTTGTTAACAAACCTATAGGAAATTTGGATATGATAACTGACATCGAAAATTGTGAGAATGTGTGACATATATTTTAATTGTGAGAATGTGTGACATCTATTTCCATTCTTTGGTTTCTCTCTGGTAACTTATACCACAAAAATAATGCTTTCAAATATTGGTTCCTCGAAGAAGGAAGAAAGACAGATCATTGAAAGAGAGGTATCTGTGTTTATAAATTCTAGAATGGTCAATAAGGCTTCCACGATCCAGATAATGTTAGAAAATAAGATATTTTTATTTATTTGTCTAGATGTATAAAAATGTGTTCAGTTTCTTGCTACATACATCTTCAAAATATTCTATTATATTAATGAAATAAAAAAAAATTAGTAAAGCTGAGCCAATGTCAACTAGGGAATACTATACAGAATCCAGTTTAAAGGACTCAACAAAATTCTCACCTCTAACACACCACAAAACCTGTCCAACCAATGTCCTCAAGCAAAGGCTTTAGCAATAGGTGAGGCCCAGGGGTCAAAAGTCTTGGGCAGGGCCACAAAGACCAGTGTATGAGGCCATGAATCCTGCAGTTGGAAAAGCTTTCTCAAAAATACCTTGCTATCAACCCCCACACCAGCTGATCTTAACTTTTGGGGAAGAACATGAGAAGAGAGATGGTTTTTAAGGTAGCCAGGACAGAAATCATAAAATGCTTTTAGAGGTCAAAGCTAACACCTTGAATTACACAGGGAAATAAATTGGAAGTACAGCTACCATATGCTTACACCAGTAACAAAACAATAGCAATTTCCTAGCCAAGTATAGATGGAAGAAATAACACTTGTCACAGCTTGAAAATTGCTATTTGGGAAAACTCAGTGTTTCTGAATAATAGCTGAAAATGTTTGTCTCCTTGACCTATTCAAAGGCAGGTAAAACTGGGGTTGCCAATGGAGGAGGGAAAACAGATGGGTCCCAGTCCTAGATATCTCCAAATAGTAACAGAAAACAGTCAGTCTGTTCTGGATCCCAAAACCTCCTATTACATTACAATGTCTTTGGGAAGCTGTCTGTCTAGCCATCAGCTGCGAGTTTATGGTGTTTCTCTTGTAACTGTTTAGTATCTTTGTGATGCGATTCCTCAGCTCAAGCCTAACCAATGACAGCAGTAAGAGCAGGACTAAAGCTACTTTTATTGCTGTAAAATGGAGGTTGTGAGTATGCTGATAATGGTATGTATAAGAACCTTTACATTAGGAACAAGTGGATGGATGTAGCTTCACTCTAAGCTTTGTCGGTGAAATTTACATAGGCTGAAACAAGTCCACTAAAATTAGAACTACTTCTGTAACCTGCGGTGATAGGGCTAATCACACTAATTTAATTCCTAAAGCAGATCCTGGATTTTCTCAGTACAGCCTCCATTGGCCTGTATACCTACTGATTGCATTCTGTTTTCCACCTGCTGAACTCCTATCAAGCTATATGGAATTTACTTACAAACTATTTTATTTTTGCACATTGAACTGGTAGAGGCTTCACTTAAAATCACTAAACACAAACATGAACTGTAGAGATAGCTCTAATATCCAGAAGAGAACTTTGTGACACAGTCTGATAAGTGTCTATGATTTCTTTCAGAACATTTAAATACTATCCTATTTCATCAACCAGGCACATGGAGAACAGTTGCAAATGCAATGTTTATAAACGGGGTAGAATCACTAGTTATTAGACTTTGTCTGGATATAACTAGCCTACATAGACAGCTCGCTATTTCTGTTGTATTGTACATAGATAAAACACAAACTGATTTCTAAACAAAATAATTTCCAGTATCTTAGAATTATCAAATGCAAGAAAGAAAGAAAGAAAGAAAGAAAGAAAGCCCAATACTTCTGGGCTTCCCCTAAAGTGAAGCAACATGTACATCTTTAGAAATGTGATTAAGAACAAATGTTCAAAAACAGTTACAATTAGTTTTAAACACAAGCAGAGAGACTGAAAAATAGTTTATATGATTTATAAAACAAACATACCTCAAACACACAGGTATCTTAATTTCACCAAAGAATTACTATCTCAGCTGTCTTTTCGTCTTCAGCTCTTGCATTTGTTGCACTGGCCTAGGAAAAATAAATCTCTACTTACTTTCAAACAGAAAGCATAAGGCTATACCAAAGGAAAAAAATGTCAATAGCATTGCTGTTAATACCTCAATAATCCTACTTCATTATCGTAAGGAAATAAATCTCAGAAAAGGATTGCCTTATTAAAATGAATTAGAAAACTGAATGTCATCAGCACAGGGAGGCATTCTCTTAAATGCAATCAGCAAGACATCGTATAAATAGGACACTATACAAAAATATTCCTATCAGGCAATCTTTAACAGATTTTCAACAAAAGTGTACATAACTTTGATTTCATGAATTCCTAAAATAAAATATGTCTACATTATTTACCATGATCTTTCAAACAAATACAAAAAATTTCAAACAAAAGATCTATCTGGCTTTAAGATTCTACTCGATAAGTTTATGGAGGAGATGGTATGATGGGATAATATGCTTTTGGTAATTAATTGATTTTTAAATATTCAGAGTAAATAGACCTAATCCCCTGAGATGGGATATTAGATGGATGGGATCTGAGTTACCCAGGAAAGAATTTTCTGTAGTATCTGGCCGGTGAATCTTGCCCATATGCTCAGGGTTTAGCTGATCGCCATATTTGGGGTCGGGAAGGAATTTTCCTCCAGGGCAGACTGGAGAGGCCCTGAAGGTTTTTCGCCTTCCTCTGTAGCATGGGGCATGGGTCACTTGAGGGAGGCTTCTCTGCTCCTTGAAGTCTTTAAACCATGATTTGAGGACTTCAATAGCTCAGACATAGGTGAGGTTTTTCATAGGAGTGGGTGGGTGAGATTCTGTGGCCTGCGTCTGTGGTCTGTGTGTGCAGAAGGTCGGACTAGATGATCAGAATGGTCCCTTCTGACCTTAGTATCTATGAATCTAAATACAGCAAAAAAAAAAAAGTCATTTAGATTCTACTCAAGGAACAATATTTTAAAGGTATGTAAGGTGCAGACATGAGTGATTATTGAAACATCATTCATGCCTGTTAGGGGGCTTATTCCTTCACCCACTTACTTTTCTGGTCCTTCTCACATGAACAGAGAGCAACAATACCCGAAGTCCAAAGGTGCAAACAATTCGATGTTTATTGGGGTGAACTTCCAGCAAGCATGATTACAGTTTCCTTCCTTAGTGTTCCCCTTCCCAGCTGTGACACCACAGAGCCTTACACCTGTGTCCCTGTTCCCATTCCCGCCCTTAGCCAAACATGATTTCAATTTCCCCACCCCATTCCCTGTTTCCATTTCCCCCACCCACACACCCACCTCCTGATTGACTGCAGACTATATAGTAAACCTTGAGTTCTGCTTAGCTATACCTTAACCAATCATTTTCCTGAAATTTAACTAACCAATCCTAACATATTGTAACATGATTATGTAAACAATTATATCCCACCAACTTAATTAGCTTACACTCAGCAAAATTAATTCTACAGCAGACAGGAACAATCACAGAACCAGACAGAGATTATACAGACAAACAATAGCAAAGTGGGAACTATAATGACAAAACAATACAGAAGTCAGGATTTCACATCCCAGCTATTGATAAGTGAGTTCTTGCCAGACAGGATGCTATCAAACTAAGTTTCCTTTTACGTTTTCTAGGCACTTCCCTTTTTCTGGAGGTGATAAGCATTATCAGGACAGGATTGTATTCCTAACAGTCCAATAGCACTTTATTTCAATGTGACTAGTTTGGAATGTGAGGATGTGACCGTTCTGTTCCCAGCTTATGGCTGCCTCTGTTGCTTAGCCAAAGGCCTTAGCCTAAGAACAGGGCCTCAGACTGTCACAGTAAGAGAAGGACCTTACACTGGCAGACAATGATTTTGATTCTTTCTTTTATACCTCTAACTAGCCAAGTGATAAGAATACACCTAAATTCTTAGAGTATAGGCCTTTACAGACAGGCCTGAATATCTATATCCTAACAATGCCATTTTTCAGTGTCATCAAAATATTTTATTTACCTTGGAAGACTGAAAAAACTGGTTTTGTTTTGATTTTATTGCTATATATAACTCATGATTAAAAAGAAAGTGTAAACCCTTATGCATATCTTAAACACACATCTATCCCTAGCTATAGTTATGTGTGAAGGGTCTGAGCTGGGCAGAAGCAGTGCACAGTAAAAATGCAAACTTGGGACAACTCAGCACAGTGCAAATCATATTAATATAACCATTCCATCTAGCACCACAATATCTATACCTCACACACATCACTTTCAGTCATGTTATTTGAAAATAGGCAGCATCGAACAATTGCTCATTGGAAAAACTCATCCATATTAAAACAGATGAAAATACTATTTATATAGAAATATGTCAAACTTATTAAATATATGGGGAAAAATGGATGTGTACTAGCCAACTACCCCTTGCATTTTTCTTCTCATTAGTATCACTATTTTTCTTCATTGTTTCCAAAATTCTATTCTAATTCTTTACCTGGTGGTCACCCTTAGAATATTTGTATAATTGACATAGCTTTTGCATTATATAGCCGTAACTGCTGTAATAAAATTATTTTGAAGAAAAACAATATAAAAATGATGGTGCAGGTACAATATAAGATGAGAAGACTAGATCTGAAAGATATCCATACTTTGTGGAACCTAGTTAACAGCTGGAAACAAATGGTGGAGACCTTTAAAGCATTCAAATGAAAAACATGTATTCCCTTAGGCCATGTTCATGACACTTTCCACAAACATACTATTTTTTCACTGAATCCTAGCTTCATAAATTCAAAAGGGATATGTGTTTTGTGAAAGGGATCATGTTGGAAATGTCTGTGGAAAGAGAGACAATTTTGAGGAGTGGAGCAACAAAAGGAGGAGAGAACATTTTATTATTATTTGTATATCAATGTATAAGTATTTCTCAACTTTTTCTCTCACCTTAAAAATTTATTTTATCAATCTCTATTAGGGGATGCTGCTCATCACAGCACTATCTGAGCACCTTACACATGAATTCAACAGCAATAGTAAAGTCCCTAGTTGATTTGCATTATCCCAGAGGAGTGCAGCTGACACAGTGGTTCATAAATTGAAATATGCTCTTTAATGTAATTAAGGCTTGATGAATTTCTTTGAAAATTAGACCCAGAGCTTTAAATTGGCATGAGAATCTGACTACGAGCCAGATGAGGGATTAGAGCATAGAGATGATGTGCTCATAGCAGTCTAAACCAGGGAGATGGTGCACAGCTGTATTCTGTACCAGCTAGAGCTTGTGTATCTTCTTCACATTAAGCTTCAGATCCAGTGAATTACAGTAATCAAGACTGGAGATGACAAATGTATGGATCACTGTGGACAGTTCCTTGTCCAGGAGAAAGGGACAAAGTGAGGAGTCAAAAAGTACCTTGAGACCCATGCCACTTTGATGAATGGGGACTGCATGTCTTCAATGGAAGGTGGAGACAACATCTTAGCTGGCTCTTGAAAATGATTCCCCTTTCTGACCAGCATAAGTTTGGTCTTGCCTGGGTTAAACTTGGGCAAGCTACTTTCATGCAAGCATTGATTTCTTGTACACATTCCAACATTTCAGCAATGACAGTGGCTGTATCCACAGAGAATGATATATTTAGTTGAATGTAATCAGCATACTTCTGGCAGCTGAATCCATGTGTGTCTGTCTCTCCCAGTGATCTCATGTAGATATTGAAGAAAAGAGGGGTAGTAGAGCTATCTGGGGGACTCTGCAAGCAAGGGTCTTTAGCAATGAGGAAGAATTACCCATCACCACTCTGAGGTTTGCTGTAGAGGAATGACTGGAACCACTGTGACGCTGGACCATTTACTCCTGTTATGTCATGTAGGTGGGTTAGCAGTACCTTGTGTCAATGGATGTGGAGAGGTCTAGCTCGATGAGTATGGAGATTGTGCCTGTGTCCATGGTCATAAGAAGGTTGCTGTGACCTGATCTGAACCTATTGTGGGGCACCCAATCCCTGATGTCCATGTTGATGAAGATCAGTGGTTACTACTTTCTCAATTATTTTGCCCAGGCTTGGAAGGCTGGAGACAGGACAGTAGTTGGAGAAGTCTTCCAGATTGAAAATTGAATGAACTATTGTGTTTTGCAGTAGGTGTGCTTCTCTGAAGAAGCCCTGACTATTTTTATTACTAGTGCAATAGTTGTTCTTCGCTGGCTTTTACCAGCCAGGATGGGATGGATGCATTTCACAGATTGGGGTGCTAATATTTTCCTTAAGTTGCTATAGTTACTCTTATGGATAATGTATGTTTTAGATCGCTCTTTAGAAGTTACTATATAGTACATTGCTGCTGAAAAACAAAAAACAAAATATTTTACAAATGTTGGTATCTGTCTTTATTACTCCTTAACGGAGGGAACAGTGGTATGATGTGAGAAGGGAGCTCTTAAAAGTTTTCTCGGGTGGAACAAGGGACCACTTTAATGCTTTGTTTGGAGGCTATTGTATTACACAAACCATTGCATCTCTGGTATCACAAGACTGAAACTGAGTATTTCACCAGATTTACTGATCTCATGGGACTCTTCCAGGCTTGGTAAAATGCCTAAATCTTTGAGACTGTCAAACTATTTGTCTAATCTATTTAAGGTATGCCTAAGGTTCCAATAAACTTGGTATCTCTGTGCTGAACAAAATTGTCTGGAAGCCTCTCTCCAGTTTTCAGAGCAGCAAGGAGGGATAAACATGTTTATATTTGTCATGGATTTTAAAAAAATAGCTTATATATTCACTGATGTTTGTGTTGTACCTAAAGAAAAACGTATTGAAGAAATATGCCTTAACTCTTGCTCTGGTCAGAGACAAGCATGGACTCTTATTATTTCTTGGACTCGTGTGTATGTGTGTGTGTGTCTGTTGCTTAGGAATATTCTGCTTCTGAATCTGATAGTTTTAACCTTAGACCCGCAGCTGTATAGTTCTTGTGGTGCATAATTGTCTTTCAGGCCTTTGCAGAACTAGATCTAATATAGTCACGTCTTAATCCACTGAGTGTTTCTAAATAAACACTAGTACTTCAGACCAGGATTTTCAAAGGAGTCTAGGGAAGTTAGCTGCCTACCTCCCACTGAATTTCAAAGGCATTTGGGAACCCAACTCCTTGAGAAATCTCTGAATCAAATTTTGTTCTGAAAAGAATGGCAGTGGAGTTTGTAACACACAAGCATAATGCAGTTCCGTCAGACTATGAGCTGGTATGTGTGGAATCAACTTCATCCTTTTTTGTGGCAGGTGGGCTCTTGGGAATGCTTGTTTTTATAAAATGTTGTAATGGACAGTCGGAAATGAAAATACATTGTTAGTGTATTTTCATTGTTGAATGCCATGGTGTTCCCAGGATGATAACATTAGATGCGGTGGAAAGAACTGAGTGCAATGAAATTAATTTAAGACCACAGGGGTCCACTCCCTGCAAATGGCTTGCTGGTAGCTTGAGCCATTTTTTAATTAAAGCTTGGCTTTATTTAAAGCAACATGAGCATATGCTGGTAGTTACTATTTGTGTTTTCACTGTAGATAGCTACCACTGTCAGAGGAGACCTATTTAGACCCCATCCCTAAAAGATAAGATGATGAAGGAGGATGAGAGAGAAAAACTGGTGTGTGACATCTTGGTGAAAACTACTGCCCCAAGCTTACAATCAACCCCCAGACAAAACATTGCTAAACTTGACAGCCTGCAGTTTTTCTTGCTTCCCACAGGAGGTTAATATTTCCTTGCTGCACCTAATACATATCTCAGCATGTCTTAAGCTGTATAAAGAAACAAACTTGTGCATGATAGTGACACGATTAAAGATTTAAGTCTGAATTTTAGTCCCCTAAAATTTATAATCTAACATGTAATGTCTCCAGAATTAAAAGAATAATTAACAATTATTACATCATTTTTCTGTAGTGAAATTAATCTATAACTTAGACACTGATTATGTAGGATCTACATTATGATTTGTAAAAAGAAAAGGAGTACTTGTGGCACCTTAGAGACTAACAAATTTATTTGAGCATAAGCTTTCGTGAGCTACAGCTCACTTCATCGGATGCATTTGGTGGAAAATACAGAGGGGAGATTGATATACACACACACAGAACATGAAACAATGGGTTTTTTTGTTTGACCAGAGTGATTGAAGTGTTCTCCAATTGGTTTTTGAATGTTATAATTCTTGACGTCTGATTTGTGTCCATTTATTCTTTTACGTAGATACTGTCTAGTTTGACCAATGTACATGGCAGAGGGGCATTGCTGGCACATGATGGCATATATCACATTGGTAGATGCGCAGGTGAACAAACCTGGAATTATCAAGAATTATAACATTCAAAAACCAATTGGAGAACACTTCAATTTCTCTGGTCATTCGATTACAGACCTGAGGGTGGCTATTCTTCAACAAAAAAACTTCAAAAACAGACTCCAACGAGAGACTGCGGAATTGGAATTAATTTGCAAACTGGATACAATTAATTTAGGCTTGAATAGAGACTGGGAATGGATGAGTCATTACACAAAGTAAAACTATTTCCCCATGTTATTTCTCCCCACCCCCCACCGTTCCTCAGGTGTTCTTGTTAACTGCTGGAAATAGCCTACCTTGCTTGTCACCATGAAAGGTTTTCCTCCCTCCCCCCCCGCTGCTGGTGATGGCTCATCTTAAGTGATCATTCTCCCTACAGTGTGTATGATAAAACCCATTGTTTCGTGTTCTCTGTGTGTGTATATCAATCTCCCCTCTGTATTTTCCACCAAATGCATCCGATGAAGTGAGCTGTAGCTCACGAAAGCTTATGCTCTAATAAATTTGTTAGTCTCTAAGGTGCCACAAGTACTCCTTTTCTTTTTGCGAATACAGACTAACACGGCTGCTACTCTGAAACCTGTCATTATGATTTGTGCAGTTACTCAGCAAAAGGAGCTTTAGTTGACCAAATCCCCGCACAAGATGGTGCTTGCATCCTGGATGGCAGCATTGTTGAGTGTGTTAATAAAGATAAATGCGCTACATTTTATTTTATTCTAAATTAGTTCCATTGACAACAAAGAGAAAAAAAATCATGGAACTTGGCATCCTCTCAACTCCTACTAATATGAAAGAGCCAGAACAGGTAGCAAAGGGAGAAGATTTGGTTCTGTGGCACACCCACTGATTCCACATGCACTCAGAGAAGTCCCTCTTGTAGAACTGGAGATAGTTAGTTTTAAATATTATTTAGATGTGGCATTCATTTAGAGTTTTGATAATAAGCCTGAATACACTAATTTTTACTCTTAAAAAGCATGCTTGAAAAACAACATTTTATAAGACTCTGCTTGCACACCAACACAGCAAAGAGGCAAATTACCAGGCTGCAATAATGAAGCACTCTTTTTAACAGGATGAATGTTTCTTCCCCTATTGGCCGCAGATGGTATTCAGAAAACAAAAAGCTTGCCTTCACTTGTATAACAAGAAGTCCAACATCAGACAGTATGTTGCAGGTAGTGCATTACACCTGAAAGCATGTTAAATGTCAAACAAGGAGGTGTTCCTGTCTTGCTGCTGGGCTTACCTGCACAGACTTGTGTAAGTGTCAGAAGTGTGAGAATATTAACCAAAAATCTGCTGAACCTATCTTTCACAATGCTGATGTGTCCGACAAGAGTTACTTTGATGAGTCAGATGCTATGACTGTCACACTGGGAAATAAAAATGTGTTTTACTGAGGGAATAAGCCCTACGGTGCCAACGATATACATGACTCAAAATGAACACTGGATTTGAATAAGAAAATAAAATTTTGATTTACATTAATAATTATGTCAATTCAGGCCAATCCAGCTAAGATGTCAGTTTTAAATATTTGAGAAATAAATGTCACATACAAAGGTACTCCCATAAAAAGTTTTACATTTTACCTTTTTCAGAACTGGAGCTGAGGAAAATATGCTTGTTGTCAAGGGAAAAAGTAATATTTTAGGTATTTACAGAGAAAAATCCATCAGATGTATTAAATTTATAATTTCACATAGTTAGGCCGGCGTATAAACGGTTATTTTGGGAGCAAATGGTAACATAGTCCAGCCTACAGGGAAAGGTGAGTATTGCCAAGAAAAACAAATTATGGGGATGAGGTAAATAACTTGACCTATATTTACCACAAAAAGGTAGACATGGTAATTTATTGCACATTATTTGTTAGACTGATAATTGTAGAAAACATTGATGCATAAAACACCCTAGTAGGGCAAGAATTTTTAGTTCTTTAGCACATTTTATTGTCCATAAATATTAAAAAAAAATAAAAGAATTTTATTCCAAATTGGCTGTTTGCAATATTTTATCTTGTGTATGATTTTTAAGTTCTTCAGTCCATTCAGCCTTACCTTTAATATAGTTTGAGGCACATTTTGATCATTTTCAGCCAATTTGGGCCTTTACGGGGCAAACATTAAGGAAGTTATGGACAAGAACTCTTTATTACTATGACCCCAAAACTGATAACTTTGGATGTGTCATGACAGAAAACTGCAGCGTTTCTTGTGGAAAACTTTTAAACACAAGGTCTCTCAGATTACTGGCTATATAAATTTGCAGAGAATAAAGTAGCGCTCCTGTTGCTGAAACAAAACAATTTTAAGCACAATAAGGGCCTTTCCATACAGCGTATTATAAGACCAAGTCAGAATCAGACACACTAAAAACAAAAGAAGAACAATAAAGCCCAGGCACAATGGACCAAAACAGAACATGCAGAAGACAAAGAATGCTTTAGACAATCACAGCAGCCACAATATCTCAGTTTAATTTACTTCAGAGAATGAGAGTTAGACTGAAAATTGGGACAACCACATTTTCTTGTCAAACAACCAATATTCCTTTCTTTGCCACCTATAGACAAGTGCTGTGAATTTCTTTCTTCAGCCTAGATTAAACTCTGCTGATATTTTTCACCGGGACATACAAAATATACTGACGAGAATGTAGCAAACAACATTCTTAATCCACTACAGTGCTGCATTCAAGAATGGCTTTGGCCCCATAAAAAGCTCCACAGCATATTTTAGATTGCATACTGGTACCCAACTATTATTTCATAATGTGCCCTTAGTCCTCTGAGATTTCAGACAGGCAATGGACCAGCCAAGATGTGTTGGCTATTTCCATGTAAATTGACTCTACGTTGAGGATGTGGTCTGTGGCTTGTGAACAAGTGATCTATGGTTTTACTGCTTAGCAGATGAAGGCTCTGAATACCCAGTGCTGGCAGTGATTTGGCAGTAGTCTGGGACCGTGCCTAATGGCAGAGTATCCTGTCCAGTTTGGGCCTGGGGGCAGATAGAAAGATACCTGGACACAACTGGGCTTAATTTGTGCTACTGGCTTTGAGGAGGAAAGCTTTGTTTCCTAGTATTGTACTGAATTTAATTGCTGAAGTCACAGCAGCTTGAGCCTTTAGTTCCATGGGGAGTTGGCCCTGGCTCAGCCTTGTGGACTGTGAAAGGAACTAATTATAGTGTGCTGTTTCAATTTAAAAATAATAAATAAAAGGAAAAAGAACAAAAAAGATTGAGCTGTACAGGCAGAGCAGAGTGCTAGGGTGTCAGCATTGCCAGAGTCTATATTGGTTATATCACTTGCTCCATGATTGAATCCTTTAACCATTATGTGCCTCGATTTTCCTATCTACGGAATAATAATATTATATTTCCCTAACTTTTAAAAATTAAATTAATAACAATTGGGAAGCATTTTGAGCTCCTAGACTGGACATAACTAGGTAAGTGTGAAGTCATTAAAGATGAAATTAATAACTAATTTTCTTGTATGCACCTACCACAGTTGTTGACAGAAGCCACACAATTTAGGGTCCAACCATGCCACCCTTACTGTGAATAGGTTCTAAAGGATCAAGACCTAATTAAATTGTTGAGAGAGAGGGGCAGGTCTATATACATTTCTCTAAAAACCTACAAAATGTAATAGAGAGTAACATCCTTTGTGTAGGGTCTATGGGTTTTGGTTTGGTTTGGGGTATTATTTTTGTTTGTTTTTTTGTTTGTTTTTTTACTGTTATATAGAATTCTATAGCAAGCACAGCATCCACATTAAAAAGGTGATTTTCAACTGTATATTTTGAACTTTACCATAGGCACCATCCTATTGAAAGCATTAGATTAAATAGCCCACTAACATAGGCAAATCACAAATGTGGACCTACCAATATTGTAAAAACGTGAAGAAGAATATTTTTCAAAGCAGTGCATGCCAGTTTGCCATGAAACCTCTACTGAAGATAGTGGGAATCACACGGCTAAATCCCCATGCACTGCTGTGAAAATGTAGCAGTAAGTAAAAACCAATAAGGTATTCAGACAAACATTATGCCCAGAATCAAATTTTCAAACAGGTATAGAAATAAGCCTTATTGCTACAGTTTAACCACTGGACTGCCTGACCCAATAAACTCCTTTTTTCCTTCCTTAACTATGCACTAGATAGTAACCGTAACAATCAAAAGATCTAAAATGAATAAGGCAAAAGCTGGACAATTTTGTAATTTAAAAGTTATTAACATGTATATAGTGTAGTTATAAACACCATGAGAGTGCATGACACTTTACAAACAAATATAGAATCAAAACAGCTGTGATTTTTTTTTTAGATGAGCATATGGGAATCAAAACATTTTGAGTATCTCTTGGAGAAAAAAAAACAAAGTGCCATGAATAAGAAGGTAAAGAGGTAGGTCTGTGAGTACAGTGTCTACATTTCAGTAAAAAACCTATAGCTGGCCTTGGCTAGCTGAGCTGGGCTTCCAGGGCTTGGGTTAAGGGGCTGTTTAATTATGGTGTAGACATGTGGGCTCGGGCTTGAGCCTGGGCTCTAGGATCCCAGAGGGTCCCAGAGCTCAGGCTGCATCCCAAGCCCGAATGTCTATACTGGGGATTGGTCCTGCTTTGAGCAGGGGGTTGGATTAGATGACCTCCTGAGGTCCCTTCCAATCCTGATATTCTATGATTCTATAAGCCCAATGAGCCCAACTCAGCTGGCACAGGCTAGTCTCAGGTGTCCAATTGAAGTATAGACATACACTAAAAGGGCAGGGGCCTTAGTGGGGAAGGGCAGAGGTGGGGGAGTCATGGTGGCAGTGAAAGCTTTACCTGGGCACCAGTTTCAGCTCCAGAAGTTCTCCTTGCTCTTTAGCAACTCCTCACCAAGCAGTGTCCCTAGATGCCTGCAATGCTGGACAAACTGCATAGCAGCTTGCCTGCTGGGAGAAAGCTCAAACAGGTGCCAGCTGGCTTTTCTGTTGAAAAGCCAGATCAATAGTTCTGTAGCCTGGCTTTTATCTACTGGAACCTAAATGACCACTCCAGTCTCAAGAGATCAAAAGTCAACTGTCAGACGCCATCAAGAGAAAGAAAATAATGAGTTGGAGCCCAAAAAACCATGATATTTGGCCACAAAAAATAGTATATTGTTATTTTTTGGTCTGTGTCTTTTGATTTTTGAAATCTCCCTGCCTATCCCCAGTTTGTGTGCATGTGAAAGATAATGCAACCACATGAAAAGTCTTTGGGGACTAGTATATTAACTTTATGAAGGTTATATATATGTCTGGGGTCTAGAGATTGTATTCTACTCCATTGGGGAGGGTTACCACAGCTCCTTTAAAAACTAAAATCAATGGGAGTTGATTATTATGGTCCCTAGACTGTCAACAGCTCCAGAGAAGTACCATCCTTTGAAGTGGTGTATATATCCTGGCTGAAGCTGGATGTTTAAGAGATGCAAGAGACAAAGAATGAAATTGGGACATAAAAGCCTGAATTTGATCTGACAGAGGGGTGGTTCTTTGTCATTCAACAAAGGGGCATGACATCTTGTCCAAGGGAGCATGCAATCCTGCAGCAGGTTTGGATTGGAACCTATCAGGGTCTCCATCGGACTGATGGGCAGAAAGGGCTATTGGTAAAGCATTTTAGATCCTTTAATTGTGTTACATGTTTTCTCAAAATGCTTTCATTCTGAAATAAACATACTCTGCTTTGGAAGGTCTCTGTGGTCACGTGTAACTGTTGGCATGCACTGGTTCATAGCTGTTGGAGAGAAAGGAAAGTGAAGGGGCTGGATATCAGTCAGAGCTATTGAGATAATCACAGTGCAATCTCAGGCAGCTGCAACCTAATCCTCTGGCCTGGAGAGAGAAGGGCCCCTCCCCAGTTGGGATGATGGCTAGAGGCCTGAGAGGACATTTCTGGAGCAGAGTGGGATCATAGATTCATAGATACTAAGGTCAGAAGGGACCATTCTGGATCAGAGACAGTCCACTCTCCCAGACTTTAAGGTGATTTTGGCCCCCACTGCAAGACTTTATGGGGTAAGGTTATTTTGGCCATACATCTACCTGTCCCCTGCCCATCAATTAATTTTGCCCCCCTCAGCTCCCACTCCCCATCAGTTCATCCTCCGAGCATCATCTCTGCTCCTCAATTAACTAACCCTTTCCCAGGTCCGGGTAGCTGCTGCAGGGTCCCCTCTTCCCCTTCCAGGCTGGGGGTGAGGGGTGGTGACTCCAAGGGCTTTTTACCCCCTTCTGACCCTTCCTAGTCTGGGTGCTGCAGGAGGGAGAGGAGGAGCAGAGCACCATCCTGTACCGATAGCTCACAGGAGTGGAATGAACAGCTGGGTTCGTTAGCACCATTATTCCCCTTTCCCCCCATTAAAAATGGCTTTGGGTTGTTTAGGGGAAGCAGGACAGAATTCCACCTGCAGAAGCTCTGATTGGTTGTTCAGCCCTAGGATGTGGGCAAGTGGGGCAAGCAGCCAATCAAAAGGCTCAAATTTGCTAGGCTGCTGGAGCTTCTCTCATCAACACCAGACAGGGATCCAGTCCAAGCCAAAGTACTGCCACTGTGAAAAAAATCACGAGAGTTGGGAATTCTGTCACCCCAACCTCCCTGAGGGGACAGGAGGGAATTCTTCCTGCATCCCAGCCCTGCAGGGGCCAGGCTGCAGCCTTTGTGTGCCAAGGAGTGCAGTGGCTTACTGTGGGGGACCCTTTGAACTCTGGGACTCCCTGCAGCTGCAGGTTTTGCAGCCGCTCAGAACCAGCCCTCTGTCTGTCTTTTTGGAAGATAGGAACTTTGGCAGTGTGATATGGAACTACACAAGTTCACCTCAGTAAACTGAGCCTGGCGGCTGAAGGAGAGGCCTAGCAGAAAGCCAGCCAGCTATGCGCCCGATCAGAATACAGTGTCCATGTACACAGACACAGCATCAAACACATCACTAAATAAAACTGCTACTCCAGCATGGTCAGTGAGTGTTACTCATTGTTACAGCGGAAAGTGAACATTTTGTTTTTCGGGCATTTTCTGGTGCACTGCAATGTACGCAATGACTGCTTGTTTCAAACAAAAATATTTTTCTTTAAGAGGCTTTGGCTTCCAACAAACTCATGTATCACCAGTGCTACATAAAAATCCTGCTCTAGTTCATCTACAAATTGTTAGGTTTCACACAATAATCACTGGGTCAATTTCTATGGCCTGTGTTACGCCGGAGGTAAGATTAGATCATCAAAATGGTCCCTTCTGGTATTAACATTCTATGAGATCTATAAAATTTCTGGACACTGAAGTCCTGTGTTTATTTACAGAGCAATTACTAAAGTGTAAGTGTAGTGTAAGCATCCCTATTGTACCCAAACAATATACCTCAAACCTACCCTATGATTGTGATCTTCATTTTATGAAAACATATGAAATTATTCCTTTCCAATAATTGCAGTTCTTATAAATATTTATCATAGATACATTATGGGGGGGGGGGAGAGGAAGAAGGGCAGGGTATAAGAGAGAGTTCAGGAAAGATCAAAGGTAGGGTAATATCAGAGAGGAGAACCTAACAGTAGACTTTCAATGCACTACAGTGCAAAAAACAAACTAAAAATATCAGGAAATGATTTGTCTCATTTTTCTTACTTTTAAGAAACAAACCTGGTGATTACATTACATTCATAAATGTTTATTGTTTAGGTTTAATTTGCATATGTCTATATTTCGTTAATTTGATTCAAAAGGATGCTCCCTTGGGATCTGGCACTATAAAGTGCTTTGCTTGAGATTTTGAACAGCAGAATACCAACAAATATACATTGTTTACATTAAGGCATAACAACCTTTCCCAAAAATGCAGTCAACTTATTTCTTATTTCATAATCTAAGAAGTACGATGGCACTGCCTCACCATTGCATATGGGAGAGTCTGGTTCAGAAAAAAGTAGATGGCTTTTTACTCAAGAAGCCATGCATCTCTCTGTCTCTAGTGAGACAATTATTTTGCAAGAACAGACTGTGTCAATCAGGAATTAAGGTAAGGTGAATAACGGGCAGCATTTCTCTGCTGAAAGCAAGGTACAGATCACTCTCCTCTTTCTGATCCTGGTGTGGAGGAGCTCCTCTTCCTTCTTAGCTGGGGACAGGAGGACTCACCACACAGGAAATCCTGAAGAGGTTTTAAGGGGATTTCTGGAATTACTAAGGTTTCCCAAAATGGGTGGAAACAGCAGAACCTGACATGGAAAACAAGGGGCTCCTGTCCTTTCTTCCTGTAACGGAAGATTCTTCCAGGGGCAGACTGTTATCTTTCCAACCCTTCCAAAGGGGAGGGAAAGAAACTCCCACCCTGCATGCTCTGTGTGATGACAGATACATAACTCATAGATCTGAAGCTAAATCTTTCCCTTAAAATACTGTACAATCTTGTAAAATACAGAAAATTATGGCAATCATCAAGGAAGAATCCCCCAGTCCTTTCCCACAGTTTTACACCAATACAGATTTGCCATCCTGGTAAAAATGGGGAAAGAGGAGGAGTCCCATATACATTTGGGATGGGGGCTTGGTTTTTTTTGTTAAATGTTTTTAATTTATCAAAAACAGCTAATAAAATGCTTCATTTACCAGTAACTCACTTTTCAGCAAATGGAAATTGTCTATCACGATTTTAATACAAAAATCAATGTAAAGAATTTTGACTGACTAATTGATGTGAAAAAAACTAAAATGGGTTGATTTCAAACCCAGTAGAAATGGAAACAATTTCACATTTATGAAATGTTGGAAGATTTTTTTTTTTAATTTTCAACCAGCTCTTACATTCTTGCTTAGTTGGATGCAGACCTGGCTATAGGCAGGGACTCCTTTTAGATCAGTGGTGGGCAACCTGTGGCCCATCAGGGTAATCCACTGGGAGGTCGTGATACAGTTTGTTTATATTTGCATGGCCACCTGCAGCTCCCAGTGGCCGTGGTTCACTATTTCCGGCCAATGGGAGCTGCGGGAAGCGGTGGCCAACATATCCCTGTGGCCCGCGTCGATTCCCGCAACTCCCATTGGCCGGGAAAGGCAAACTGCAACCACTGGGAGCTGCGGGCGGTGGTGCAAACATAAACAAACTGTATCGTGGCCTGCCAGCAGATTACCCTGATGTGCCGTGTGTGGCCTGTGGGCCACAGGTTGCCCACTACTGTTTTAGATACTGTTCTCTTTTTTGTCCCCATTTTTCCTTCTCACCACATCCTAGTAAATAATGAAATGCACACTACCACATATTAAAACCTATGTTATCAGCCATAGGTTCACTCCTATCTAGATCTGCTTTAACCACTAGTGTCAATGCTATAGCTCCTTAGTTTACTCTCCTTCTATAGTGAGAGTATTCTATGCTTTATGTACTCTGTGATGTAGTCCCTACAACCTTTTATTTTTTCCCTAGCTCTAAGAACACATTTCTTCCATGGTATGCCCACACCTTGAATAATGCATGAAATTCTGGTCACCACATCTCAAAAATATATGTTAGGACTGGAAAAGGTACAGTAAAGGGCAAATAAAATGATTAGGGTTGTAGAACAGCTTCCGTACAATGACAGATTAAAAAGAATAATCAATTTAGAAAAGAGCTTACTATGAGAAGATATGGTAAAGTTCTAGAAAGTCATGAATAGTGTGGAGGAAGTGAACAGGGAAGTATTATTTACCCCCTTCACCTTATGCAAGAACTAGTCATCCCCTGATTAAATTAATAGGCAGACATTTGAAACACACAAAAAAGAAGTATTTCTTCACACAACACACAGTCAGCCTGTGGAACTGGTTGCCAGAAGATGATGTGAAGGCCAAAAATATAACTGGGTTCAAAAAAGAATTAGATAAGTTCATGGAGGATAGATCCATCCATGGCTATTAGCTAAGATTGTCAAGGATTCAACTTCATGCTCCAGGAGAACCTAAAATTCTAACTGCCAGAAGCTTGGGCTGGATGACAAGGGATGCATAATTCAAAATTGCCCTGTTCCGTTCATTTCCTCTAAATCATTTGTCACTGGCCGCTATCAAAGACAGGATACTGGGCTAAAAGGATCATTGGTGTGATCCAATATGGCTGTTCCTATGTTCTTCTGAGAGAGAAGAAAGCCTTGCAATAATATAAGAAACATCTTAAGAAAGACATTTTATATGAAGTTATTTAGACCGGGAATGGGGGAAGAAGGAAAGAGAAAGGTTCTGCATGTCTTAGTCCCAGGGTTCCAAGTCCCAAGCTCAGGGTTAGGTTGGTGAGGAAGAAAGGATGCACTAAAATTGGAGGACAGTAGCTCTTCTCCTCTCAAACTAAGTTCAATGACCTAAACATATACTGAATAAAGCAAGGCCAGAATTAACACCCCATCGTGCCAAGATATTGTGGAGAATGAATGCTGTGTTTCTGTTGGACGGCACATTTGAGGTAAAAGGTTCCTTTATGACACACCAACTCAATGGGAGCACGCCTAGGGGTACTGTGCTTAGACCAGGCACAATGTGCCTAACCCTCCACTGCCTTGAATGTTATCGAGTTGCTTGCACCAGTATAAAGTGGGTGCAAAACACTGACAATTTTCCAATCCTTCACACTGGTGTTAGTGTTATACTCCCACTTTACACAAGTGTATATGGCTATAAAAGGAACAATCAGGCCTCATGACTCCAAAACCCCAAGGGAAGCACAGCCACAGTATAAGCCTTTGACAGGAACAGCATGTGCTTCCTGGCCTGTGTGCACGCAGGAAATGGCCACTTCTGACTCCCTCTGTCTGAGCCAGCAGTGGCACAAGAGCTATGCAATCCTTGTGCTCAGCCATTGTACAGCTGTGTAAGGAGATGGAGAAGGAAGTCTCCTTGCATTTTCTCTGGCCCACCTTTGCACACCTACACAAAGCTGTATGAAACTGAACCATTAATGTGTTAGAGTTGTAGATCAATGTTCTGCATTCACGAGTTAAGGCCCATCATGTCTAGCTGTTACTGCATAGTGCTTGTATGGCACTATCATTATTATTATTTACAGGAATGCCCAGATGCCTCAAATCAGATGGGAGGCTCTTATTGCTAAACTGTGCAAATACCCCCACAACTCCTACATACATTTGAGTTAAGCGGAAGACAAAGTGTCAAACTTAACTCTGGTATCTCTTTGCTTGTACATCCCATTGGTCGGTGTGTGTGTTATACTTTCTCCTCTGAGCATGATGCATGGAGGATGTGAATCTGTTACTACCCCAGTTAGAGAACCTTGGCTCTTTAGCTGAAGCCTTCATTTAACTCTGGCAGTCCCTAGTCAAATCCTTAATTTCAGCCAAGATGGTGGATATCACACAGACTAAGCCTTTGCTTTCCATTACTGGAATATTAACTTGGCCTTTTGTTTTTATACACAGATCTGCCTTAATATAAAGAGCCAAATTCACCCATGATTTACACAGCGAGAAATTTCACAGAGGTGTTAGGAATGCTGGGTATTGTGATGATGTGGGGAAAATATGAAGGATGAGCTGCCTTTCATCTGAGATACAGGGGCTCAGTCTGGGAGACATAATTTGGGGAAGTGAGCTGTAGCTCACGAAAGCTTATGCTCAAATAAATTTGTTAGTCTCTAAGGTGCCACAAGTACTCCTTTTCTTTTTGCGAATACAGACTAACACGGCTGCTACTCTGAAATTTGGGGAATCTAGCCTGTACACATTTCAATAAAAATCTCAGTAAAACATGCTGATTATTATGTATCTTTATATATTAAGCTTTTCAGCATTCTGTTCTACTAAGTCATTCATTGCACTCATATTTATTATTTCAGAAGGGGTGACTTTGTTGTTTGTGTATATGTATTTAAGATACCTAAACAATTGATACATACCGACTTTACCTAATTTAGGCTGTGTATTACCCCATACATTATTTCATTTCTCTTGCAATAAAATTGGTTATCAAAGGTCATAAGGATAACTCTATAAAGTGAAGAACTAACATTCATTTACTCTCACATTCTCCTTAATTCAGAGATGGCATGGATAATGGTTTATTAGGGGAAAATGTGTGTGTTTCTTTCTAATTAGAGTGCTGTGCAAGTGGAAGGTGCCATGAAACTTCTTGAACTCCTTTCCCAAAGGAAATTGACAGATATCTGAAGCCAAATAAAAACTGCATTAGTCAGATCACAGTCTAAGACATATTATCTTCCACTTAAGTTGATATGGATATCCTCAAGCTTTGCAGAGCATAATGCTACATGTGTGGTACCTCTCCCAATCCCACCATGATATGCTTCCAGAATTTTTTTAAGAGGCTGACTCAGAAATTTTCCATCCTAATTATTAATATATGTGATATCTATAGAATAGGATACTGTTTCCCTCAACTCCTAGAAGACAAGCATCTGCAACACAGCAGCTGGCTAAGGAGAAATATTTGTGTTGAGTAGCACTTGCAGAAGAAGTTCTATTTATTTATATTACTGTTCAAGGTGAGTGAAGATTACAGAAACAGGCCTGGAGCGAACAGAAGCTGTTTCACTTGCAGCTTGAGAAAGGAATTTCTAGATTCATGATTTTAAGATTAAAAGGGACTACTATGATCAGTTAAACCATCCCACCTAGCACAAGACATAGAACCTCACCCAATAATTTCTGCATGTAGCCCATAACTTCTGTCTGAGTTATATCCTATCTTGTAAAAAGATATCCACTCTTGATTTAAACACTTCAAGTGATGGGGAATCTACCAATTCCTTAAGAATGTTGTTTCTGGAATGGTTAATTACCTTCACTTAAAAATTACCCCTTATTTCTATTCTGAGTGTGTCTCGCTACAGTTTCCATCCATTGGATCTTGTTATGCTTTTTTCTGCCAGTTTCAAGAGCTGTCTACTCTCAGAAATTCTTCCCCATGTAAGTACTTACAGACCATGATGAAATTACTTCTTAAACTTCTCTTGGATAAGCTAAATAGACTGAGCTTCCTTAGAATCCTGCTATAAGACAGTTTTTTTCAGACTTTGAATCATCATTGTAACTCTTTTCTGTAACCTTTCCAATTTATCAACATCCTTTTTGAAGTATGGGTCCAGGACTGGACAACACTTTAACAAACAGGACCAGCCTTAAACTTCCAAATAAGCCAGAAAAAAACAATTTCTTTACTCTGCCCAACTTCCCATCAAACAAATTCCCATCTGCCTTTATCTCACTTCTATTCACAAGGGGATTTTGGGGGAGAATAACAGTAAGAGGAATTTTAAAGTATACACCCCAAACCAAGCTATGGGTTTGAACCAAAGTCCATCTAAGTCATTGGAAGTCTTTCCATTGTCTTTAATGGGCTTTGAATAAGGATCCAATTCATTTCACACAAAATATATGTGCATGCTTAGTGTGAGTGGCGGGAAGGGTAGGAGAAGAACTTAGGGTCTACTAAGCCTCCTGCTTCAGACTCAGAACCCAGTTGTATATTCTTTCCAACCCTATTGATTAGCTTACATTTTGAATGGCTATTGCTGTAAGAAACTACTTTTTCTTTGTGAATGAAAGAAATGATCGTCTTCCCTAGAACCCAACATCTGGCTCAATTAGGGTCTGATCCAAAGTCCATTGTATGCAATGCAAAGACTCCCATTGGCTCCAGGGGGCTTCATGTCATGCCCTTAATCAGGGGCTTGTGTAAGCTCCTCCAGCTGATCAGATCCCCCTTCCATTATTTAACTTCATGGGCTGTGTGGAACTTTATCCATACAGAGCTCCTGCAGCAGAGCATCATGAAGGGTAAGAAATTGAAGGGACTGTGTCCTACAGGTGCCAATCCCTGGTTCAAAGAACATGCCACCTTTGCACACAGGTCTACAATGGATGTTCCAGTCCACAGTAATCAGAACAGCAAGGTTTTAGAGGAAAAGGGGTAAAAATGTAGCCTTAGTAATTAAACATCCTAAATCTCTCACATATATTGAAGGTTATATAGGACTTTCACTGATTCAGTAAAACTTGGATTGGGCTGCTAATGCCTAGAGATTTAATGTACTGAATGTGAATGTTGTCTTCCTTTATAATCTAATCTTTTTTCTTTTTTAAAGTGTTCGCACCATTGGGAGAAAGTATGTTTCAGCAGACTAAACTGTAGGTTAACGTTTTCATGTTGCAATGCACACAGATACAGATAGATATCCATAGAGAAATGGAATGTATTTATAGTTTTTAAATAATCCCCACACTATAAAGAAGGAAGTGAACAGACAAAAGATGGACTCTTTGTCAGCTATATTGTCCTTGTTTTTACAGTGCACATGCAGCAAAGGCAGCCTCAGAAAATTAATAAAGCTTCTATGAATATGTTTGGGGAAATATGATAAATTTATAAAGTGTTGCCTTGACCCTCCAAGACCGGCTAGGGTGTTGCTGTGACTGACTAAATTCAGAGCAGTGTAAAAAGTCAGAACACTGGAATACTGCTGCTAAAGCTTAACATGTTAATTAGAAACAAATATTGCAATACTCCTGTGCCATATTGACTAGGAGCCTGCAGAGAGGATATCCATGAAAAAGCGACCGCAATTCACCTTTTGTTCAAGTGGCCAACCTGCTGTTTTCAGTGCACATGTCCTTGGCTCAATTCTGAATAAAGTTAGACTTCTTGTACGTTCAAGTAGCATTTAGATTAAAGGAACTGATTTAATACTGCCGTCTGAATCGCTAATGTGTTAGCATGGGACGCACAAGTCACTAGGTTAAGAACTGCCAGTCTATTGTTAAGAAACTTCCAAGGTGCTGCATCTGCATTCCAAGGACATGCTGGGCATGTTTTCCCACTGATCTTTGGTACTTATTTACACCTATGCAACATACGCGTATATCATCATCATAGCATTTTACACCCATTTTGCAAAGGTGTAAAAAATTACTCAAGGTGTTCTGTGGTAAGCAATCAAGCTCTCAGTATCCTGGAAGGTTTATTACCAAAACAGGAACAGGGACATAGTTACCAAAATTGTTCTATTATGGGCAGATTATGTGCTATTCCTCTGAGGGCACTACTGCACTCTTTCAGTTAGAGACTGAACTGATACTGCAATTCTACTGCTGAGGAGGACTCTTTTTGTTGGATGAAGGGGGGATGTGAAGGAACACACACAAGAGAATCCATGGAGAATGTTGGACACCAGATATGATGCTGGCAGACCAAGTGACAGCTCATGCCAAAGCACCAGGACAATTCACTTGTGCATTAATCATAGAATCATAGAATATCAGGGTTGGAAGGGACCCCAGAAGGTCATCTAGTCCAACCCCCTGCTCAAAGCAGGACCAAGTCCCAGTTAAATCATTAGTATAGATCAAAGTGCTAGTTAAATATACAAGTGTACATTTGGTGTTTAAACTTCATGAAACCTAATGGGTTAGGGATACATTGTTTTTACTTATCTGTATCCTGTTGTAATGTAATAGCAAACATTTATATTGGGTATACCCCTGTAACTAAATAACCCATCAAACAAGAAAGAAGCCTTGTGGAATGCAAATGAGGACCTTTAACAGAAAAGTGCTCCTTCAGAGCAAGTGTCATAGTCTGTGATGATCAGCAATCAAAGACTCAAAGTGCATTCCTCACCCACCATAATCAAAGGAAAAGCTCACACTGACCCTGCCAGCTTGTTTTCTCTGAGAAAAAGCTGTAAATATGGATTCAAGGAAAGATCCTTCATCTCTGGACTGTTTCAACTCTTACAGGGAAGTGTACCAGATGCAAAGTCTAGTTGGCAGCCGGTGTCAAGTGGAGTGCCCCAGGGGTCGGTCCTGGGGCCCGTTTTGTTCAATATCTTCATAAATGATCTGGAGGATGGTGTGGATTGCACTCTCAGCAAATTTGCGGATGATACTAAACTGGGAGGAGTGGTAGATACGCTGGAGGGGAGGGATAGGATACAGAAGGACCTAGACAAATTGGAAGATTGGGCCAAAAGAAATCTAATGAGGTTCAATAAGGATAAGTGCAGGGTCCTGCACTTAGGATGGAAGAATCCAATGCACCGCTACAGACTAGGGACCGAATGGCTCGGCAGCAGTTCTGCGGAAAAGGACCTAGGGGTGACAGTGGACGAGAAGCTGGATATGAGTCAGCAGTGTGCCCTTGTTGCCAAGAAGGCCAATGGCATTTTGGGATGTATAAGTAGGGGCATAGCGAGCAGATCGAGGGACGTGATCGTTCCCCTCTATTCGACACTGGTGAGGCCTCATCTGGAGTACTGTGTCCAGTTTTGGGCCCCACACTACAAGAAGGATGTGGATAAATTGGAAAGAGTACAGCGAAGGGCAACAAAAATGATTAGGGGTCTAGAGCACATGACTTATGAGGAGAGGCTGAGGGAGCTGGGATTGTTTAGTCTGCAGAAGAGAAGAATGAGGGGGGATTTGATAGCTGCTTTCAACTACCTGAAAGGGGGTTTCAAAGAGGATGGCTCTAGACTGTTCTCAATGGTAGCAGATGACAGAACGAGGAGTAATGGTCTCAAGTTGCAATGGGGGAGGTTTAGATTGGATATTAGGAAAAACTTTTTCACTAAGAGGGTGGTGAAACACTGGAATGCGTTACCTAGGGAGGTGGTAGAATCTCCTTCCTTAGAGGTTTTTAAGGTCAGGCTTGACAAAGCCCTGGCTAGGATGATTTAACTGGGACTTGGTCCTGCTTTGAGCAGGGGGTTGGACTAGATGACCTTCTGGGGTCCCTTCCAACCCTGATATTCTATGATTCTATGATTCTATGATTCAAAGCAGAGATTCCCCAGAGACAATCTGGGTACCCTGAAAAGATTTTGGGAAACTGGAAGTTTATTACATCACTGCCACCATTCAGAATTACAAACTGTGACTCACTTGTACATACAAACTTGTACACTCACTTTTACCTGATTTAACTTTTCAATAACTTTCTTTTTTCTTAGCTAATAAACATTTAGTTATTGTACTATAGAATTGGCTACCAGCGTAGATCTGGAATGCCAATTAAGCTGGGGTAAGTGATTGGTCTCTTGGGACTGGGAGCAACCTGATGTGGTGTGATTTTTGGTGTAAGTGACTTTTTATCACTAAGTCCAGTTTGTCTGGGTGGCAAGATAGATTGGAGAGCCTAAGGGGACTGTCTGTGATTCCATGGTAAGACTGATATAGTGATCCAGGAGTTCACATTTGTTACTGGCTTGGTGAAATCTAAGTATAGAACATACCACCAGTGGTGTCTGCTCTGTTTTCTGACAGTCTGCCCTGGGGTAGGCACTCACAGTTGTGAGCTTCTCCAGACAGCATGACACAGGATACAGCCTAATGACTCATTCCTTTGAGACGGACTACTTTCATTGTAACCTTTTCCCCCTTGTCATCCATGTGAAATTTACTTGTAGTAAATAAGTAAGCAAAACAAATTATTTTGAGTGTTTGTGTGGAAGTGTGTGCACGTGTGTGTATGCATACACACACACACACACATTCCCACAGAGAGCGTACACTATTTTGACTTCAGTAGGATTTGCTAGGTTCTCAGCATTTTTGAAAATCAGGGCACATATTTTAGTGGCTAAATATGGGTTTTGGAGCCTAAATTTAGGCATCCATAATTTGAAAATCTTAGCCAATAAGGAGATACAGGAATTTAGCATCTCTCTGGTTTAGATTATAAAGTTTTTGTGACTTTTTCTGCCTACTGCCCTTATTTGATGTTATCATGTACTAAGCTACCCAGAATACTATTAATAATCTCTAATTAATAGGTGTTCATTGCCTTAAATCATTATAGTACAGCACAAGTATATAAGGTTCCTATTACAAGGTTGGGCCATGCCACAAGAAGAAAGAATGCCAAAATCAAGAGGCAAATTCTCAAGTACATAGAAGTTCCACTCAGCATACTGCATCGGGGTGAGGGTGGGGGTGTCAAAGGTGGTGTCAAGCCACCTTTCTGTGTCCCTTGTCCCTTCTTTTATCCTGGAAGACAGCTGAGGGTCAGTCAGCCAGTCATGCAAGTTAAGAAACCTCAGACTGTCTGGAAGTTCTATTAGCTTTTAATTCCATTCCCCCTTGATTTTGGCCATGTCTGCTCCAGCCCTTGACATTTGTTCAGAAGGGAGCTGGGGTTGGAGGTGTGGAGAAGGGGAACAGCTATACTGCCTCTATGCTTGTTAGGGATTCCTTTTCAGAAGGGGAATTCTCAGCTGCCCTGGTAGTGTATCTCTAAGTTCTCTTTGCATTGCAAAGAGGATTTAGCACATGTGATGGGGCAAGGCCAGATGGCTATGGAAGAGTAGTCTTATTGGGATCCGGGAAGTGGGCGGGCGAAGCCCGTCCACTGCTAAAGGATCCCCCCCAGCCTAAAAGGGGGATCCACAGGACCTAGATACCCAAAGAATTCCGGGGGACAACTAATGAAATAACAGGTACAGGAGTGCGATCAAAGGGTCAAACGAAGGGAACCGGACGGGGACACCAAGCAGAGAACCCCGGACAGCATCCACTGCTCCTCAAAGGCGTCAAGGGAGTCAGAGGACGCCGCCCAGAGGAACTCTGCCCAGATACGTGAACGGACCGAGGATAGGAAATAGGTCCCACAGTCACAGGAGACTCCATCGGCCAACCTCCTCACTCTGGTTTTATAGATGGCCATTTTAGCTAAGGCCAGGAGGAGGTTGACCAGGAGATCCCATGACTTTGTGGGGCCACGGATAGGGAGTGCGTAAATGAGAAGGTGAGGGGAGAAGTGCAACCAAAAACGTAATAAAATATTGGTGAGGAGCCAGAATAGGGGCTGCAGCCTGGCACACTCCAAGTATACATGTGTCAGGGTATCCCTCACGCCGCAAAAGGGGCAGGTGTCTAGGATTGAAGTGAACCACGCCAAGTACATGCCCGTGCTCACGGCTCCATGAAGGAGCCGCCAATTGACATCCCCGGCGGGCCTTGGCACTAAGGTGGAATATAGGCTGGCCCACCGGGGCTCCTCACCCTACAAAGGTGATAGGAGGTCCCACCATTTTGTATTGGGGAGGGACACGAGGGTGCGGGCGTGAAGGGTGTGGAGCACGAGTCTGTAGAGATGTTTTCTTGGCGCGGTTTGAAAGCAGACCGGCTGCATCTCGTGCAGCCGGCTTCCGGTGAAGGGGTTGGTTGGGTCCACGGGGCAGGGGTCCAATTAAAAGGTCCGGCGGGCCTGGGGTAGTGGGTGGGCGGGGCGTACCCTTGTGCAGGACCCGGTCGAGATAAACTCGAGCAGCGGGCGGCAAAGCGGCCTTCACCTCCTGAAGTATGCGCCGGGGAGTACAAGGTCTGGAAAGACCCATGTGCTGAGCGAAGGCCAGGGGATCCAGCCAGTCTCCCCGGTCATAGTCCAGGAGGTCTCCGACTCTTGTGACCTCTGCCAGGACCAACATCTGGCGCACCGAGCGGGACTCCGCCACCTGCACACGGAGCCGGGGGTTGTGTAGCAGGGGCTCCGCGAGGAGATCTGCCCCCTCGGTGGCCGCCACGGACCTGGTCATTGAAAAGAGTTTCCAGGTCCAGAGGAGGTACTGGTAGAAGACCGGCAGCCCGGAGAGGTCTCGCGGAAGACCTCACGGGTGGAGATAAAGGAGCTGCTGGTCGTATCGGAGCACTAGGAAGCGGCGCAGGAAGGCGTGCGCCAGTATGCTCCACGCCGGACTACCTGCACCATAAAGGAGCCTCTGCAGGGTCTGGAGGTGGAAGACATGGACCTGAGTAAGCAGACATTTTAGGCCTGCCCTCCCTCCTCCAGAGGTAGATGGAGAACCCCTGCAGGGACCCAGTGCAATCCTGACCAAAAGAACTCCAGAATCTATGTCCGGAGGTTGGCCAGGAAACCTGGGGCCGGGACCAGGGGTTGAGCCGGTACCAGAGGATGGACAGGACTAATTGATTAAGCACCAGCGCTCTCCCTCAAAGGGAGAGGCACCGGAGTAGTCCTGTCCATTTCCGGAGCCGCTCTATCACCCCGCCCTCTAAATTCTGCCAGTTCTCCGGCGGAGAGGGATGCGTGGCAGAAAGGTAAACGCCCAGATAGAGCAGTGGACCCGTGCTCCACCGGATGGCCTGAAGCGCGGGTGGGAGGGAGCTCACCTGCCGCCAGTCCCCTACCACCAAGCCAGAGCTCTTGACCCAGTTGACCCGCACGGAGGAGGCTGCCAAGTAGATGGCCTGGCAAGCCTCCACCCGCGCCAAGTCACCCGGGTCCTGGACCACGAGGAGCAGGTCATCATCGTACGCTGACAGGACCAGCCACAGCTCCGGCTCCCATAGCACCAACCGTGTCAACCTCCTTCGGAGGAGACAGAGGAAGGGCTCGATCGCCAGAGCGTACAGCTGGCCCGAGAGGGGGCACCCCTGCCGTACTCCTCGCCCGAAGCTGACCGGTTCGACCAGGGTCCAGTTGAGCCTGACCAAACACTCTGTGGAGGCGTACAGCACCCGGAGAAAACTCAAAAACCTGTGTCCGAAGCCAAAGACTTGCAGAGTGCTCAGGAGATACCCGTGATCTACCCTGTCGAACGCCTTCTCCTGATCTAAGGACAGGAGGGCGAATGACAGACCATCCCTACACCCAAGTTCCAATAGGTCCCGGACCAGATATAGGTTGTCGAAGATGCTGCGGCCCGGGACGGCATAGGTCTGGTCTGGGTGGACCATGTCCACCAGCATGGACCCTAGCCACAGCGAGATGGCTTTCGCTACGACCTTGTAGTCCGTGCCGAGGAGCGAGACGGGACGCCAATTTCGTAAATCGCGGAGGTCCCCCTTCTTCGGCAATAAGGCGAGCATGGCTCGCCTGCATGAAAGAGGGAGGACCCCGCTCTGCAAAGACTCGGCCCAGACGGTGACTAGGTCTGGGCCGAGGACGTCCCAGAACACGCGGTAGAACTCCACGGTCAGCCCGTCCATGCCCGGAGATTTATTGGTGGGCATGCAACGGAGGGCTTCCGAGAACTCGGCCAGAGTGAGAGGCAGCTCTAGTCGGTCTCGGTTGCCCGCGCTGACCGTCGGGAGCTCCTCCCAGAGCACTCTGCAAGTGTTAGGATCGGTCGGATCCGGGGAGAAAAGCGTAGAAGGCTCTCGCCCTCCTGCACATCTCCACCGGATCCGTGAGGGGGGTGCCATCTTCTGCCAGTAGGAAGATGACATGTTTTTTAGCCCCCCTTTTTTTCTCCAGGGCGTAGAAGAAGCGGGAACCGCGATCCATCTCCCGAAGGAGACGGATGCGGGTCGAACAAAGGCATCCCGGACCCGATGGTCCTCGAGGGTCCGGAGCTCCTCCCACTTCTCCCGGCACGCTCCACAGAGGGGTGAATCCTCGGGGCTTGCGGCCAGACGCCTCTCCAGCTCTAAGACCTCCCGTTCCAACTGCTCTATCGCCGCATCCTTCCGTCGGCTGGCGCCCCGGGTGTAGTCACGGCAGAAGAGCCAGGCGCGCACCTTCCCTAAGTCCCACCACCGCTACGCCGAGGGAAAAGCACGCCGCTGCCCTCGCCAGGCCAGCCAGAACTCCCGGAAGGATGCCACGAAGCCCGCATCCTCCAGCAAGCTGTTGTTAAAATGCCAATAGGCCGGCCCCGGCCTCGCCGCGAAGAGGGAGGCTGTCTCGGTGGCTATATGATGGTCAGAAAATGGGGCCGGTCGGATGCTGGAGGAGTGGGCTCGTGAAAGATGAAAGCGTGATATATAAATGCGGTCCAACCGGGAGTGGCGCGACCGATGGGCCTCCACCCGGACAAAGGTGAACGTGGAAGTGTCATCCGCGTGGTGGTCGCGCCAGACGTCCACCAGGGAGTGGTGTTCGACTATCTCCTGGAGGACGGCGACGGCGGCCGGGTTCTGCTCGGTTCCCGAGCGGTCCCATTCCTCAAGGGTGATGTTAAAATCCCCTCCCAGGACCAGGCACTCCTGAGGATCCAAGGTGCCGAGGAAGGCGGACGTCTGCTGATAGAATTGCAGCCGCTCCGGGCTCACTGCTGGGGCATAGATGTTGACGAGGTTGACTACCAGCCCCTCCATGCAGACCCGGAGGTGCAGCAGGCGACTCGGCACAACCTCGGTGACCCCCAGCACCTCGGGCCGTAGGTCGGGGGAGAACAGGGTCGCCACTCCAGCCGTAGGAACTGTGAGGTGGCTAAAAGTAGACCCTGTCCCCCCAATCCAGCCGCCAGCTGTCTTCGGCGGTCGGATCCGTATGGGTCTCCTGCAGGAAAACCACAGAGTACCTCCCCTCCCGAAGGAAGGAGAGCACCTGGGACCTGCGGAGACCCATCCTACAGCCATGGGTGTTCAATGTTGCGATGGTAAAGGGTGCCATGAGGAGGGCTGCGGGGTATCCTCACCGGCAGGGATGCTCGTGGCTCCCGGTGGGCCACGCAGCAGTCCGTGACCCACCCCGTAGGTGAGTAAGGAGTCACGGAAGTGGCGGACCCGCTGGTAGGCCGCGGCGCCCTGCCTCCCGGTCCTTTTCCCCTCCCCCATGAGGGCCCTTGCGGCCTGGAGGATTTGATTAAAGTCCCCCCATCGCTGGAGGGCAAGCTGGACTTTGTTGCGGGAGCCACGGACGTCTTCTAGAAACTCCCGCAACTCCTCTCGCAGCGCATGGGGGGCTGGGGTTATGGTCTGGTTACTCCCCGACGGGGCCCTTGGTACAGCCCCGTGGCCCACCGAGACGGGCAGACAGGATGCGGACCCCCGACGGGGCTCCTGATGGGTTGACCTGAATGCTGGGGCGATAGGGGGCGGCAGAGGGAGGATAGCAGCCCCTGGTGGGTCGGGACGGGTAAACACAAAGGCCACTCCCTGGGAGTCATCTGTTGGAAAGGGGAAGGAGACAGTCCCGGGGTGGCAATAACATCTCGGGAGTTGGGCGGGATAAGGGCAGGGGCAGGGGTAGAGGTAAGAGTCTGGGTCGGGAGAGGGCTCTCACGGATGCTGGGCGCAAGCTCTCTGGTGGATTTGGCAGCCACGGCATCAAGAGGTGGACTTTCTTCTGTAGGGTCCTCTCCCGGAAAGGAGGTCGAATGCTCCTCACCAGCGAGGGATGCCCCTGGGGGCTCAGGTTCCAGCCGCGTGGCACTGGCCGTCGCCTCAATTGGCTCGGCGGCTCTCAGCGGGGTGCCCTCTGCAGCCGGGTTGATGGAGGAGTCCAGGGGCTCCTCGGAGGTGGGAGCAGAAGCAACGGTTAGGGGGAGGGAACATGGGGAAAAGGGGGCTGGAGTGAAGTCGCCCAGATCGAGGCCCGCTGGCATAGGATCATCCTCCCCCTGGGTGACCGGGGTCAGACCCAGGGCCTCGATCTCCTCATATATAGAGGGGAAATTGTTTTCCGCTACCCCGGGATTCTCCCCGCCAACACCTGACGCGATGGTTACTTCGGGGCACACTGGGGTTTCAGATGGTGCCTCGGGGGTCTTGGAGGGGAGGGACTCCCGTGGAGGGGAGATACTGCCTTCCAGTGCTGCCACGTCTTCCCCAGCCGGCTCTGGTGGATGGAACACACCCGTGGGTAGAGCGGAAGGCTGGGCATCAGTGCCCCCCTTCCTGGTCTTCCGGGGGGCCTCCGCATCAGATGGGAGGAGCGGAGCTCGAGCCTTCCGCTTGCCCCGCTTCCCCTGGACTAGGACCCAGCCCTCCATGGCATCATCCGGGGGCTGGCTAGCAGGGGTTGTGTCAGGGGGCAGAGGCGATGGCTCAGGGTCTCGAGGGGGTAACGGTGGGGCAACATAAGGGAGGGAAGATTCCCCTTGGGGCGGGCCCTCTCCCATGCTTGGCGGTGTCCCTGCCGCACCCTCCTCCACAGGCCTCGCCAGATTGCAAACAGCGGGGGCGGGGTTCTCCCGCTCGTTTGGGCATAGTGGGGGAGGTACCCCTTGGGCCCGAGCGGGAGCAATGGTGGACTGGGAAGGAGGAGGGGCGGTTTCGGGCGCCGGGCAGCCAGGGGCGTTGGCGATGACGGGGCCGGTGACCTGCCGGGGCTCGGGGGTCCTGGATGCCCCTTCTTCCCGGGCCAGGGGGCAGTCCCTCCGGACGTGCCCCATTGCCCGGCAGAGGTAGCACCGGGCCTCCCCCGTGGAATAATGCACCCTGTAATGGGTCCCCTGGTAGGGGACTAGGAAGGACCCCTCGAGTGCCTCTCCATCGCGCGCTGCCGGCGGCAGTTGAAGCTGCACTTGCCGGCGGAACGAAAGGACGTGACGGAGGGCGGGGTCTTTGCAGTCCAACGGGAGAGGGCTGATGACAGAGATGGGCTTTCCTAAGGTAGAAAGGGCGGGTAACAGAGTGGCATTGGGGAGAAAGGGAGGGATGGAGGTCAGGACCAGGCGGACGCCTAGGTCCTCTAGCGGCTCTAAAGGGACGAACACACCCCCCACCGCCAGGCCCTTCTCCACCGCCTCCTGGGCGGCGGCCTCCGATGCTAAGAAGAAGACGACCTTGCCATACATTTTGGAGGCCGCCACAATGGCCGTGGGCCCCACTACCCTCGCCAATGCCCGCACATAGGTTTCCACGTGGGGTGAGGCGGGCACCAGGAGACAACGGACGCCGTGCTTCCTGGTCATGGTGGGAAAGGGGCCCCGGCCGCTATAGATGGTAGCGGAGGCGGTGGGCTGGAGAAATGACGTAGCGGCAGGCGAAGGGGCTGCCGCCACCTGGGCGTATGCTCTGGGGGCCTGGGGAGGGACACCTGCAGAGCTGGTGGAGGGAACAGCGGGGAGGGGCGCCCCAGCTGGAGATGGGGCTGGGGCATCGGGGGCAGCCCCTGCCATGGAGGGCCTGGTCTTTTTAGCGGGGCCCTTCCCCTTCTTCTTCCCCTGGCCCTTCCCGCCGGCTGGGGGGGCTCCCCCCAAATCTGAGGGGGTGATAGATGTGGCAGCAGTGGAGGTCACCCCGGTGCCTGTCGCTGCTGGTGCCCCAGCGGGGGCGATGGCAGATGGTTTGGCAGTGGACGTAGAAGCTTGGGGGGGTGACAGAGGGGCAGGCGGGGGAGGGAGAGCTCAGGCTACTGGAGAGGTCTCACCCGTCTCATCCCCCGCCATCATGAGCAAGGAGGAAAGGGGAAACAGGTCGACCACTCCTCCCCGCTAGGCTGCAGGCAGGGGAGGAGGGCGCCAAAAGGGGTGGGCTGGACGGGGGGCAATCAGGGGTTAGGGGTCAGTCACCGACACAAGGTGGAATTCCGGCTCCTCTTGGTGCACTAGGGGAGGGGGGGATATAACAACATTGCGGGTGCAGTGAAGAGGGTTGCAACTAAAAAGGGGAATTGCACAAGCGCATGGGAGGGGGCATGGGCACACGGAGCGAGGGGCTAAGCAGTCTGGAGGTAGAACAGGGAAACCAAGGGGCTAGCTTCAGAGGCTGGGGCGGGGCAAACAAACAAAGGCTGCAGAAGGAAATGGGCGGGGCAGGCAAACAAACTGAAGCTAGTAAGGGGGGCTGGAGCAAAAGAGGAGGCAAAGCAAGTGGCAAACGGGGCAGGTAGTAAAGGGCAAAGCTGGGGGTTAGGCAGTCTGGGGGGGGCACATGTGCCCATGTGCACTTGCACAAGTCTTTTTTAGCTGGCTGCTGCTTCTGGCCCAAAGGGTGGAAATAGGGCGTGGCAAGCCAAGCAAGCAGCTGAGTCCAGAGGCAGGAGCTGAGGCAGATGGTATACAGCCAGTGGAGGTGGTGGAGGGGGCAGCGGTGGTGGTAATGGTGGTGGGGGTTGGGGGGGACACACAGATGGATCGGGGAGCAGCTCCACACCACACCCCCTGTGTCCCTACAAACACAGTCAAATCCCCCACCACAAAAAGAGCACAGTTTGAAAATTACTCAGTCTTAGGGCCCCCTCCACGGTGGTCTGCAAAGTCTCTAGGTGCTGCCCCACTGGCAGATGATCCTCTTCTTCTCCTCCTCAGGCTTCAGCAGCTCCAGGCAGCGGCCTCTGGAGTAGCAGCAGCTCCAGGAACTCCAGGTTGTAGTCCAGGCAGGCAGAATGGACCCCTCTCAGGTGGTGGTGTTGGTGGTGGTATCCACAACAGCAGTTGCTGGGGTCCCTCACTCCTCCTCTCTCGGGAGTGGGCTCGCAGCCCCCTACCCGGGGCTGCAGTTGCAGCAGTAGCAACACCCAAGAGTGGGGGGTCCAGCAACCAGGTAGCAGAGAATGGGGGGTGTCTGGCTCAGCCAGGGGAGCAGCTGGAGCAGCAGGGAGAGCTTAGGACCTAGTAGCAGCAGGAGTAGCAACTTCCCACCTCCCTCCAAGCTAGAAGGCTATGGGAGAGCAGTGAGAGGGAGAGAGAGAGAGAGATTCGCTCCAGGCTACACCAACCCCTGGTACCAGGATACATAAAATGGCAGCTGCTCCAGGTCAATTAAGACACCTGGGGCCAATTAAGAACTTTCCAGAAGGTTGGGAGAAGGCTAGGTTGATTGGGACACCTGAAGCTAATCAGGAACTGGCTAAAACTAATTAAAAGCCTCCCAATCAGTCAGGTGAGGGTGCATGTCAGGAGCTGTGGGAAGAAGTTGTGCAGTTGGAGAGGCTGAGTAGTACACACCATATCAGGCACAAGAAAGGAGGCCCAGAGGTAAGGGTGAAGTGGAGTTTGAGGAAGTGAGGGCTGCTGTGGGGGAAGTAGCCCAGGGAATTGTACATATCATGTTTCTAAAAGATCAGCTACCATAGCTGATACTATTAGGGTCCCTGGGCTGGAGCCCGGAGTAGAGGGTGGGCCCGGCCTCCCCCCCACCTTTGCCCCCTGTTTAATCAATGAGACTGGGAGACAACAGAGACTGTGCAAGGAAGGATAACTTCTCCTCACCTCCCTCGCTGGCTTATGATGAAAATGGCTCAGTAGACTGTGACCCTTGTCTCTAGAGAAAGAAGGGTTATGTGGAGGGTCACAGTGAGCCTCTGAGGCTAGCAAAATCTGCCAGGAAATGCGGGACCCACGGAGGCAAGGACAGACCTTTGTCACACATAGCACAAGAATATTACAGGAAAACAATTTGGGATCTACTAGCATCCTGAACAGAAGTTTTAATACAGTTAAGTGCACTTTTAATAAATGTAATTTTTTAAATTCTGCCATTTGGATTGTGAAAGATGAACTGCAAAGAGAAAACAAAACTGGAACATAGTGCACAGTAATGTGTTGAACACTTCCCTTTAACCTTGCGCTGGGGCAGTGGGGGGAGAATACAGCACAAAAACAAGTTTTAATGCACTCTTTTAAAACTATTTATCCTCTCCGTGATGCTGTCTCATTACTAGTTTGTTTATATAGTATAGTTCCAAATGCCTCATTCCATGAGATCACAAAAACAGTGTAAATCTTTGGTGAATTAAGAAGAACCAGGAGGTTTTCACAGAAGGGAAATTCAAATTTTGAGAAAAGAAAGTATCTGCTTCATACAGTCTGGTTCGTGGGAGCACTGGGCTCAATCCTGCAAGTCAGTGAGGGTCTTTACCTACCATTAACGTCAGTGGGAGTGAGGGTGCTCTGCAACTCCAGGATCAAGCCAAATTAACGACTGAAATGGATTCTTAGCTCAATTATCATTTTTATTTTGCAGTTCAAGTTCACAGAGGTAAATACAAATCAGTTTATGTTTGATTCTAGGTGAAAATACACAAATGATAGAACTGATATATTACAACACTTGCTGAACCCAACATGCAGGGAATACTCTACTCAGTGGATACAAGAACTCCTGTGGCCCCACAAATCCTCCCCCTCCTCCTCCCGTATAGCTTACTATGTGATTCAGACCAGGGACTTAAACCCGTGTCTCCAACATTCCAAGTTAGTGTCCTAACCACTGAGCTATTGGTTATGATAGTAGTGAAAAAAGTTATGAAAATTTTTTGAAAGGGTCTTGTTTTCATGCTGGTGTAGAAGGAAGACAATTTTAAAAATCTTGAACTTTTTCACAAAACTGAATTCTAACCATCACATGGGAGATCCATAATCTTTAATGAAATAGCCAATCTCTTCAATCCTTTTATAATAAAAGTGTTTCAGCAGAACATGGCTAAAACTTCAGAAGTTTAGACAAACCATGGGAATGAAATTGAAACTTAAAATAAAGTAGAAAATAATTGATACATTATGAGTCCTGAAAACACACCTCCAGCTGTCTTAGCATAAAATACTACATTGCCATAAAATAAAGCATACAGTTCAAAGGATCTTTCCTCCCTTGTACTACACCATAAAACCCACAGGGAATCTTCAAAGAACTCTTTATAGTTTAGTTTAATTATTTTTTAAAATGTGTGGGTAAGAAACTAAAAAGAAAATCTAATGACAGGGCAGAAAAGATGATTTGCTACTGACTTGGGATGATGTTCAGCTAAATACTGCAGCAGTAGGTGAGGGGTCAATAACTGCATATTTCCCCATGACAATAAAATATGGGCCTGGGACAAAGACATTGTTTTGCCCACTGACTGACTACTCACATTTTCTCAGCTAGAACTTATTTATGGTATTTATTCAATAAAATATTAACAGCCACTATTTTACTATCTTTCACAGCATCAGCTGAAAGCAATTCCATGAAAAAGGCTTAGGAGGGGGTCTTTTAAAAAAATCATATTGTGCAGCTATTTCTACTAAAGACTAAGATAACATTTTCAAATTTGGTGTCCTACAGTTGGATACCTAAATTCATGTTTAGTCAGCTGTAATATAAATGACCTAATTTTCTGTGACCTACAAGTCTCACTCACGTAAACACAGGTTTCAGAGTAGCAGCCATGTTAGCCTGTATCCACAAAAAGAAAAGGAGTACTTGTGGCACCTTAGAGACTAACAAATGTATTTGAGCATAAGCTTTCGTAAGCTACAGCTCACTTCATTGGATGCATTCAGTGGAAAATAGTGGGGAGATTTATATACATAGAGAACATGAAACAATGGGTGTTACCATACACACTGTAACGAGAGTGATCAGGTAAGGTGAGCGTATTACCAGCAGAAGAGCGGGGGAGGGGGAAACCTTTTGTAGTGATAATCAAGGTGGGCCATTTCCAGCAGTTGACAAGAATGTCTGAGGAACAGTGGGGGGTGGCGGTGGGGATAAACATGGGGAAATAGTTATACTTTGTGTAATGACTCATCCACTCCCAGTCTCTATTCAAGCCTAAGTTAATTGTATCCAGTTTGCAAATTAATTCCAATTCAGCAGTCTCTCATTGGAGTCTGTTTTTGAAGTTTTTTTGTTGAAGTATTGCCACTTTTAGGTCTGTCTCTGCCATGTACATTGGTCAAATTGGACAGTCTCTACGTAAAAGAATAAATGGACACAAATCAGATGTCAAGAATTATAACATTCAAAAACCAGTTGGAGAACACTTCAATCTCTTGGTCACTCGATTACAGACAAAGAAGGTGCTGTCATCATCATGAATAGGTCGGAATATGAACAAGAGGCTGATAGGCAGCTCTCCAACACCACTTTCTACAAGCCATTACCCTCTCATCCCACTGAGGGTTACCAAAAGAAACTACAGCATTTGCTCAAGAAACTCCCTGAAAAAGCACAAGAATAAATCTGCACAGACACACCCCTGGAACTCCGACCTAGGGTATTCTATCTGCTACCCAAGATCCATAAACCTGGAAATCCTGGACGCCCCATCATCTCAGGCATTGGCACCCTGACAGCAGGATTGTCTGGCTATGAAGACTCCCTCCTCAGGCCCTACGCTACCAGCACTCCCAGCTATCTTTGAGACACCATTGAGTTCCTAAGGAAACTACAATCCATCGGTGATCTTCCTGAAAACACCATCCTGGCCACTATGGATGTAGAAGCCCTCTACACCAACATTCCACACAAAGATGGACTACAAGCCGTCCCCGATAATGTCACTATATCCCCGATAATGTCACGGTAAACCTGGTGGCTGAACTTTACGACTTTGTCCTCACCCATAACTATTTCACATTTGGGGACAATGTATACCTTCAAATCAGCAGCACTGCTATGGGTACCTGCATGGCCCCACAGTATGCCAACATTTTTATGGCTGACTTAGAACAACGCTTCCTCAGCTCTCGTCCCTTAATGCTCCTACTCTACTTGCGCTATGTTGATGTCATCTTCATCATCTGGACCCATGGAAAAGAAGCCCTTGAGGAATTCCACCATGATTTCAACAATTTCCATCCCACCATCAACCTCAGCCTGGACCAGTCCACACAAGAGATCCACTTCCTGGATACTATGGTGCTAATAAGTGATGGTCACATAAACACCACCCTATACCGGAAACCTAATGACCACTATTCCTACCTACATGCCTCCAGCTTTCATCCAGACCACACCACACGATCCATTGTCTACAGCTAAGCTCTACGATACAACCGCATTTGCTCCAACCCCTCAGACAGAGATAAACAGCTACAAGATCTCTATCAAGCATTCTTACAACTACAATACCCACCTGCTGAAGTGAAGAAACAGATTGACAGAGCCATAAGAGTACCCAGAAGTCACCTACTACAGGACAGGCCCAACAAAGCAAATAACAGAATGCCACTAGCCATCATCTTCAGCCCCCAACTAAAACCTCTCCATCATCAAAGATCTACAACCTATCCTGAAAGATGACCCATCACTCTCACAGATCTTGGGAGACAGGCCAGTCCTAGCTTACAGACAGCCCCCCATCCTGAAGCAAATACTCACTAGCAACCACACACCACACAACAGAACTACTAACCCAGAAACCTATCCTTGCAACAAAGCCCATTGCCAACTATGTCCACATATCTATTCAGGGGACACCATCAAAGGGCTTAATCACATCAGCCACACCATCAGAGGCTCGTTCACCTGCTCATCTACCAATGTGATATATGCCGCCATGTGCCAGCAATGCCCCTTTGCCATGTACATTGGTCAAATTGGACAATCTCTACGTAAAAGAATAAATGGACACAAATCAGACATCAAGAATTATAACATTCAAAAACCAGTTGGAGAATACTTCAATCTCTGTTGTCACTCGATTACAGACCTAAAAGGGCAATACTTCAACAAAAAAACTTCAAAAACAGACTCCAATGAGAGACTGCTGAATTGGAATTAATTTGCAAACTGGATACAATTTACTTAGGCTTGAATAGACTGGGAGTGGATGGGTCATTACACAAAGTAAAACTATTTCCCCATGTTTATCCCCACGCCCACCCGCCACTGTTCCTCAGATGTTCTTGTCAACTGCTGGAAATAGCCCACCTTGATTATCACTACAAAAGGTTCCCCGCCTCTCCCACTCTCCTGCGGGTAATAGCTCACATTAAGTGATCACTCTGGTTACAGTGTGTATGGTAACACCCATTGTTTCATGTTCTCTATGTATATAAATCTCCCCACTGTGTTTTCCACTGAATGCATCCGATGAAGTGAGCTTATGTTCAAATAAATTTGATAGTCTCTAAGGTGCCACAAGTACTCCTTTTCTTTTTACTTATGTAAACAGATGTTTTTGATGCTCAGCACCTTGGAAAATCAGGCCATTTATATTAAGGTGCATAAACATGGCCTTTACTCACATATTTACACAGCCGAGTTTGACAATTTGGGGCAAAGAGTTTTTATTTCAGAATATGAATATATACAAGGATTTTACAGAATTTTTGAGGTGACATGTAGCTCTCCATCCTTCCATCTCAGAACAGCTGTACCATTTGGTTCTATATAAAGCCTAGAAGGCTAAGATATTAGTTGGTCAGTTGAGCCAATGTATCTAAGGTAAAGACATCTTGCTGTTCAAAGCCAAATGCTGCCCAAAAAACAAAGCCAACTATCTACTCTATTCCAAGAAAAATGCGTAGCAGGGCAGAGATGGAGACATGTGATGCAGTTGTCAGCCTGGAAAATTCCATATACTGTATCTCATATATATTATGTTTTTTCCTAATCGATGGTCAGTCAGCCAAGAAAGAACCCACTCGTGTTTTATTGGGACATTGCATTTAATGCATCTCCCGAGGTCATTTCCCTTTGCCCCATTTCAGAGCAGAATCTGAGACTCAACTCCTGGGAAGGAAGAATCGTTCTGCCCTTTTGGCACTACACCTTTGCTATAACTGATAGTCAGTACTCATTCCAATCTTAGTTAGTTGTTCATAAAGTCTGTGTGCACTGTTCCAATGAGATCTATTTTCCATTTAATGAACGTTCATGATTTCCATTAGCAATAACTCCAGTTAATACTGTGGAAATTATACATGTTTACGGAGAAGAGAACTGACCAAGCTTGCTTTAGCTGATATCAGCAACTAACCACTAACCACATAATTTAGCAACATGAGCTACTCTGTGTGTTAGTTTAAAGATTTTTTTCAAAGGGTTCCTTAATATTCATAACTAAATATTTCAAAGGTAGTGGGATTGTGGTTAAACATATTTGGTTTTCCTTTTCAATTAACATTTGATTTGTTATAGGGATGATGATGCTTTTTGGAAACTCCTGCCTTGTTCCCTGTGCTCTCAGTATTTGATAGGAAAAGGAATTATGCTAAGTATTTCAATCACAGCACAGCTTTCTTGCTGTGTTTTTCCTCATTTCCTAGTGAAGAATACTAAAATTAACTTTCTATTTTTTGCAACTGTTTAGCTGTTTTCATTTTTCATAATGGATTGTGAGTAAAAACTTATCAGAGAAGCATAAAGGGAGATTGAATAATTTCTATCTACAATGGAAGAGAATATGCTTTTGATTAAAAAAACTGAAGGGGTTTTAGCAGAGATGAAAAGCCTACCAAATTGCTTGCAATTTCAAATGCTTTTAATTTGAAAGAGCATTATAACTAAAAATAAATTTTACACCACACAGAAAATATATTCAAAACAGTATTAGTTTTCAGGACCTAGAAGTAAAATATTGTACATTAGCAAAAAGATGCAGAAGGCAGCCCTGATTTGTTATGGTCTGATGGAAAATAGGAAGGACCAGTCAAACCCTGTCACGGTGGTTCCTAATTGGTTACCCTGACAGTATGCCCTTCACAAACTGTATATGATGAAGAATGGTGGCAATCTTTGACAGGTGACTTGACATACTTTTGCATGAGATTACCTTAGTATAACAATTTATGGATTAAATCATATTAAGCAAGTGAAGGCAAGTGACCAACAAGCCATCGGAACTTGGTTTAAGGGTTGGGGCAGAGGATAAGATTAGATTTAAACTGAAATGATGTTCACAGTACTTTAAAAATAAAAGCTGACAAGAACTATGGATGTTATAGCCCCATCTCCATTAGCCTGATCATTAAAGATAAACATAGCTAGTATAATAACAGACAAAATTACTAGTAACCTTGTGTTATGTTGCAAATATTATAAGGTGACAAAAAAGGATATGTAATGGAGCAAAACTTAATCTGGATTAGTCTTCAAGAAAATGTAAACTAGTGTGCTGTGAGACTTCCAGAAAATATGTTTACCTAACTGGAACTTGCCATTCTTCTTGCCATTTTTTAGCTCACTGGGCTTGAAGTGACTTTTCTAAGACAAAGATTAAAAGAATTGTATTCCTTCATAAACTTAAAAAAAAGTTCTTCCAAATAAAAAAAATGAATGTTGTCCATTCATATTTTTATACCTTGATTTATAATATCAGTAGGATGCATTCTTTTAGTAGACATCATCTGAACCTAGGAGGAAAGATGATACTGTGTGCTCTCATGGACATTTTTCAAATAGTTGATGTTACTTAAAATCAATTTTGAAAACACAGTCTGTAGCTTATGTTGTTTGTATTCTCTTGAACAAGCCTCTTTTCCCCTTGATTTTCTTCCATAGTAGGGTGGATAAAGAAAAATTGATTGCCCAAATGAATTTACTTATAATTTGCAAATGTATTCAAATTTTTTCATTCAAAAATGCTTGAAGAATTAAAAGCATTTGTGTCACGGTGTGTAAGTTCATATTAGGAAAGATAATTAATATCAGAAACTGACTCAGAATGACAAAAGTGAAACTAAAAAAGTTGATTGAATAAGTGTTCTGACTGGGCTAAAAATGGAAGTATAAGGTGAAATTAATGTTTAATAAAAATCAGATGCATAATAGAAAATTAAAAAATAAGGCCAATTTGGAAGGTACATCAGAAACAATGTTTCATTTTGATAGAAGCATCAAAATTATTTTGCCTCTCATGCTCTCGCATATTGATGTGTTCAGGTCAATATAACATGAATGTTTTAAGTCACAGACATGACACAGTACATGACTTGTGACTTCACCTTTATAGTGTATAAAGTCAGTGTAACCTAAACTGACTACCATTGCTGCAATGATACTTGTTGAGCTGAACTTCATGACTCTTCACATGACCTACATCCTTTTTAGGGAAGGCTGGTCCTTTGCAGTAAAGTAGAGCTTTACTGAGGATCAGAGGTGTCTTTCAGGTGGGGAATATTTTTTATGATGAGAGATTGCTCAGCTCTGCTTTAATAGACCGACAATGTATTTTTTTGCTTAAAGGCATTAGCACAGTGGGTTATACAGCAACAAATACTAATATTTAACTGACCCATGAATGGGACAAGTGTCACACCTGATGTGGAAACTGAGTTGATAGAGTATCAGCATCAAATGCAAGCAGATGAAAAAGTTTTCATAATGTCAAATAGAACGTGGGGATCGGTTATATTTGGATGAAGGATACAGAGCATACTTTGTGAAGCAGCTACTGAATACGGTCACACAGACTCCCATAAAATCCCACAAAGAACCTTATGAGACATGGGACCAGTCTTAGAGTTCTTACTCATGTACAACTTTCACTGAATTAAAAGGGTGTTTTTTATCTGGCAGCTAGATAGCACTAGGTCATCTTATTCTAACATGGAAGAAAAGAACATGCAACTGCAGTGGTGGTGTTTGTGTTTAAACAGATCAATCAGCAGCCTAAAAATGTGGAGCCACTTTACTTTCCCAGCAATTTAGAAAGGAGTGCCGCAAGACCTCAGAGCTTTAGTAATGAAGCAGTTAAAACAAATATTGTTCGAATTATTTGAGCACTATTCCAAATGAGCTCTCTCTTTTCAAACTGCAAATAACGGTTCTATACATTTTCCTTAAACAATTCCAGGAGGAAAAAGAACTAAAGAGTAAATGTTTATTAAATGGAGACAATCATCTAATTACCACAATTCATGATTATGAACAAGAATTATAATTAAAAAAAAAGTTTTGCTTAAAAATAGTTTGACAGTCAACTTCCCCTTCTCTATACTCACGCTTATAGAATAGTCAGTACTTCTATCTAGCAATCCCACCAATATATGTCCCTCATCATCTTTGTATTTGTCATTTTTTAAGTATGGGGGATACTCAGTCTTCTGTCTTCTCCCCTTGCCACCAACAATATAGCTTATGATATTTTATTTCTAAATGAATGAATCATTATAAATGAGGATGCTGTAACGAAGTTACCGTGTTGGCTGGGTCTCTGTTTGGCACATGAACACACAGTCTGTAAAGAGTGTGGCTCCTCCAAAAAAGGGAAAGATCCCTGATCCAAGAAGTAACCCTCAGAGGAAGGTGCTTCCTGCCTAAGGGAGTATGCAAAGTCAACAGCATCAGCAGCGAGAGGGGAGTTGCCTCTGTACCATCTTAAAGTAACAAACGCATCTTTTGGTATTACTGAGCTCATGCCAATGCCATGTTTCTAGGGACTCTGGTTGATTGTGCTAACCCAGAAGGAGACCACAAGGTCATGTAATAGTACTACAGTGAGTAAGCCTTGGCAAAGAGGTTGGTTATACATTTAGCTCTGAATGGGGTATGGTTAGTGGCTGGACTTTTTTCTTCTGGTAGTGAGTTCCATATCCTTGGTTTGGCTCCTATGAAAGTTCTGGTTACAAGCCCACCGCTGTTGGCAGGGCCACATAGGGGTCTGTGAAAAGCATCTGTTGTCCTCCACAGAAAATGTTGAGCTTTCCTTGAAAAAGTGAATATTTGTGCCTGCAGTTATTTAATGCAGAGTTAATGATGGATGTCAGTGTTTCACTGCTCATTCATTCAACTAACTGATTGTGCCTGCAAATACTGTGCATCTTAAAAATAGTCTTTATTGTTTTTTTCAACAGCAAGGGTAGTATGCACAATTACTATCTATGGTAAGAGTTTTCTTATTCATTTTGCAACGTATCATCCTATGAAAAGGCAGAACATACGATTACCCTTACTTTGCAATGGTATTTCTAGAATTATTTTGAAAAATTAAGCATTTATTTTGATATGAAGGGACTTTGGGGAATGCTGCTCGAGTCCTAATAAATGCCTCAACTAGTGAGATCAGACAGGAGACGACACTAGATTAGATCGAGACACACTGGAAACAGGGAGATAGATAGTTTAACTACCCCCTATTCTGGAGGAACAGGGAGGTGAGAATCACAATAGTCCTGATCTCCATGATGTACAAGGTGCAAGTTTTGGTGAGGGTTGAAAACAAAAATAAGAATCAAGTCTTGTACTACGTTGCACTCAAACTTTCTAGTGTGCTGTGCCTCCACCTTCTTATTTTCACCATGTCTATCTAATTAAGTATATATTAGCCAATAGAAATACAAATTTCTGGCACTCGGAAGGTTATTATTATAAGCATAAAATTACTGAGCTGTCATCTAATTTTTAATATACAATTATTTACATAATGCTCTAAATTGCTACATTCGCTAATGTGTTAATTTCCTTCCCCTCCAGGAGATTAAGACCCTGATACTATAATCAGATATGCTAGTGTGTAGGGGAAAATCATATGGAATAAAAAACTCAAATAGCATTGGGTGATGGCTCTGATTATGCAAACACTTATGCACATGTTTAACTTTATCTGAGTAATCCAATTTCTCTATCATGCTTAAAGTTAAGCATGTACATAAGTGTTTGCAAGACCAGAGCCTAAATTAGTATCCACAAGCATATTGCCTGGGACCATGTATAGCACAATTAGATGTATTTTATATGTTCTTAGGAAGCATTCAGCTTTGGCCACTGTGAGCTGTAGGAATCCTGTGTCTGTGTGAATATGGGAGCTTTTATATTTGTTTGTTTGTTTTAATTCTGTCTAGGAAACAGTGGGCAGGACTCAGTTTTGCGGAGACTCTACTGGACGACTTAGTCTTATATTTGACCCTGAATACCTTTGCACAAAGCCCCACTACTTTTGATCCAGAAGTAGAGGATTTGGATCTATGTAGCACTTTTGCTATCCTAAAATTTTGATTCATTCTTATGCTAATGACATACCTATATAAATAGTAACTTAACACATTCTTATATCGCAAATACAAGCTATGGACTTCTTTTGATTGAACTATGTTATTGATTGATATTTTGTAATCTTAAAAATCTCCAATGATGGAGATTCCACAACCTCCCTAGGCAATTTATTCCAATGCTTAACCACCTTGACAGTTAGGAAGTTTTTCCTAATGTCCAACTTAAACCACCCTTACTGCAGTTTAAGCCCATTGTTTCTTGTCCTATCCTCAGAGGTTAAGGAGGTTTATTCTCCCTCCTTGTAACAACCTTTTATGTACTTGAAAACTGTTATGTTCCCTCTCAGTCTTCTTTTCTTTAGACTAAACAAAGCCTATTTTTTCAATCTTTCCTCATAGGTCATGTCTTCTAGACCTTTAAACATTTTTCTGGCTCTTTTCTGGATTTTCTCCAATTTGTCCTGAAATGTAGCACCCAGAATTGAACACAATACTCCCGTTGAGGCCTAATCAGAGTGGAATAGAGCAGGAGAATTACTTCATGTCTTGTTTAGAACATGCCTGCTAATATATCCCAGAATGATGTTTGCTTTTTTTATGGAAAAGTGTTACACTGTTCACACATATTTAGCTGGTTACCCACTATGACTTCTGGATCCTTTTCTGCAGTACTCCTTCAGGCCATTTATCCAGTTTGTCCAGATCCTTTTGAATTTTAGTCCAATCCATCTCCCAGATTGGTATAATCCACAAACTTTAAGTGCACTCTATTATCTAAATCATTGATGAAGATATTGAACAGAACTGGACCAAGAACTGATCCCTGGCTGCAAGGATCGTGTCACCAGAAGGAAGAAGGCTTCCTTGACCACGGGATGCTGTTCTGGGAAGATGGACTGCTAAGCACAAATGGGGTCCACCTATCATATAATGGTCCACTCCACTACAGAGAATTGCAACACCGTCTTCATATACAAGCACATAAATATAGTTGTTAGTCTTGACATCACAGAATTACAGGTTGACTACAATTCATGCAATTGACATGTATTCTGGTATAATATCTGAGTGTCTGCAGATAGCAGAATGGTATTTGAGTGCAAGTTAGAAAATCTCACACTTTTAAGAAAGCTAGCTACATTTATGAAAGTCATTCTTTTTTATTCTTCTGCTCATGTGAATCATGCTGTCTAGGGGAGAAAAGTATAAGCCCTATGTTCTTCTGCCTCCCCTGTGGCTCATGAATTGTCAGATGGGGAATCCCAGAGGTAGACTAGGGGAAAAAAAAGTGAGAAGACAAGTAACTGGGGGGAGGAGGGAAGATGGGAGAAAAGATTGCATGAAGTAAGTGCAAACAGAAAGAAAGAACAAAAACAATGAAAATGTGATTTAACTTTTATATTTTCATAGAAAATTTGCAACAACATTATATAAATACACAATAACCATATGCATGTGCATATACGTATATTTACATTGTATTGAAATGTGATAGCTTCACAGGACAGATGCTTATGGGATTTCATTTTGTCTTACATTTTAGCTATCATTGTGAGAATCTGACATACAGTTGGAGGGTTGACACCTATTATGGGCAGGCAGGGGTGAGAGTAGTGCGGGCACACTTGTCAAGGGGTGTGTGAGTGAATAGTGGAAGTTGTGAAGACACAATCAAAGGCTGCCAGACTGAGACGTTGCTGCTAGTTAGTGCACTTTTACATTTCCAATTTGAGTGCTTTCCAGCTGTCACTGTCACTCCATCTCTGTATAGTCCTGCTTCAGAGATCATAAATGATGCAAACTAGTATGCGGTTATATGTAATTCTATAAGTGGCTTTACTGGAGAAGAACAACAATGTAAGAATACAGAAATGTTTAATATATCCAGGTCTGAACATGCCTCCATTTATTCTACTTTAATTTTCGTAATATTGTGGTGAGACCTTTTCCTCCCGATAATCTAAAACTGATCTATAATGCAATAACTTTAAATAATTACATTAGTTCAAGTGTTTCTTAAAAGATTACAACTGTTAATTGCCTCATCATCTAGTCATTCTTCTTAGCATATTTTCTATGACAGCTTCTACCCAGGAATAATCAGTCATCTTGACCAATGTGGCAGAAACACTGGGCATAGGAATGTCGGACTTTTGGCATCCTGTTTAGATGTTCGTTGAGGAGGGAATGTCAACTGGGATGAAATCAATAAATGGCTTTGTAGTATCAGGAGAACTACAGTAGATTAAAATCTATTGTCTAGACGTGGTGATATCACATAAAATGCATTATTTGTATGAGACATTCCTACTGCTCTTCTATATTTCCACATTAGACCATTTAAAACAAACCAGATTCTAAATGGGAACAACATTGTAGTGGCTTAAAAGGCAAGAAAGGGAATACAAATGATGCTTAATCATAATGTATGAGGACCAAGACCAAAATTCTTGAATGTGGTGCCTAAAATTAGGCTCCTACATCAGCAGGCTGATTTTCAAAGATGCTGAGTGCCAAGTTGCTCTCAATGAATCCAATGGGATTTGTAAGTGCTCAGGACTTTTGAATATCAGGCCATTTTTTTTGATGCCTGAATATTGATTTGGGAGCAATCCAGTTTAAGACAAAAATTGAACCCCAGCAGCAAAAATATATGACAACTGAACCACAAAAAGGCAATGGTTGACTAAAAATAAGTTAACACTTTAAATATACACATTAAGAAAGTGATGTACTACTCTCTCTGCAGCTAGGGAAATTAATTATAGCAATTATTAATCTGCTGTGGACCAGTGCTTTATTTGGTTAATTTCAGGAGAGGTTACATAGAAGCGCAAAGTAAATATTTAATTTTCATATAACTCATTATATATTTGTTCCTTACTTAAGGTGTACAGAACATGAACATTTATAAACATTTACTACATATTAATGTATTTTAAATTGCAGCTTGTCATGTCTTGTTTTAAAAATGCAGTACCCCACACTCTAAACTCATTTTGATAGTGGAAAATAGTCACTATTTATGTGATACAGGAGAATAGCGTATTTAGCCTTTGTTATGCTGTTAGTTGTGCATATTTACAGCCACTATGCAGTGTCCTCTACTGGCCACACAACACAAGGAGGTAAGCATTTGTATAAACAGGAAATAAAGATAGTCTTGAATTCACCCCAACCAGGGTGTGCTCGGTTTTTGTAATCTCTACCCGGTGTCAGAACAGGATCAAATAAATACCCAACAGATTACAGACCATCCCTCAGCTGCATGGAGCATATGGGTGTTATTTCCACAATAGACACCCAGACTGAATGGTGTGCAGGCATGTTAGTTGTCTCAAAACCAAACAAGGTTCAAAAATGTGTACATCTTACCTAGCTCAATGGTAGAGAGTGACATTAACTCCCGTGCATTGAACAAAACCTTGGACAACTTAATAAAGCAAGTCTTTTCAAAATTGGAGCCCAGTCTGGGTTCTGATGGATACCACTTATCGCAGAGTCTGTACTTCCAATGACCATCAGCACACCTTTTGTAAGGTTTTATTTCAATTGACTGCCAACTGGCATATCATCTGCTCCTGAACTCTAGAGGAAATGTCACAAGGAGGAAGGATTTGGAAGGGGTTCCCTTTCAAACATCTGACATAATTACCTATGGATCAACTCAAACAACATGATCTGGGTGTCTGCAATTCTGGAAAGACTGGAGAAAGCAGACCTAATAGTTAACGACAAGTGTGAATTCTCAGAAGATAATCATGTTTTTAGGGCAGAGCATTGACGGAACAGGGGTCAGACCAGATACAGAAAAAATGTGAGCAATTTACCCAGATGAAGCAGCTTCACAATGTCAGTGAATTATGTCAGGGCATTGGCATGGTGATACACTGTGAAAATTCCTATGTCACTTGATACAGAAGTAAAACCTAGTATGAGACTACCTGAGCCCACACAATTCCTGGTACTGGGGAACTAAACAGAGACAGGTTTCAGAGTAGCAGCCGTCTTAGTCTGTATTCGCAAAAAGAAAAGGAGTATTTGTGGCACCTTAGAGACTAACAAATTTATTAGAGCATAAGCTTTCGTGAGCTACAGCTCACTTCATCAGATGCATTTGGTGGAAAAAACAGAGGGGAGATTGATATACACACACAGAGAACATGAAACAATGGGTTTATCATACACACTGTAAGGAGAGTGATCACTTAAGATAAGCCATCACCAGCAGCAGGGGGGGGAAAGGAGGAAAAGCTTTCATGGTGACAAGCAAGGTAGGCTATTTCCAGCAGATAACAAGAATATCTGAGGAACAGTGGGGAGGTGGGGTGGGGGAGGAGAAATAACATGGGGAAATAGTTTTACTTTGTGTAAAGACTCATCCATTCCCAGTCTCTATTCAAGCCTAAGTTAATTGTATCCAGTTTGCAAATTAATTCCAATTCAGCAGTCTCTCGTTGGAGTCTGTTTTTGAAGCTTTTTTACTGATTACTCTGTAATCGAGTGACCAGAGACATTGAAGTGTTCTCCAACTGGTTTTGAATGTTATAATTCTTGACGTCTGATTTGTGTCCATTCATTCTTTTACGTAGAGACTGTCCAGTTTGACCAATGTACATGGCAGAGAGGCATTGCTGGCACATGATGGCATATATCACATTGGTAGATGCGCAGGTGAACGAGCCTCTGATAGTATGGCTGATGTGATTAGGCCCTATGATGGTGTCCCCTGAATAGATATGTGGACAGAGTTGGCAACGGGCTTTGTTGCAAGGATAGGTTCCTGGGTTGGTGGTTCTGTTATGTGGTGTGTGGTTGCTGGTGAGTATTTGCTTCAGACTGGGGGGCTCTCTGTAAGCAAGGACTGGCCTGTCTCCCAAGATCTGTGAGAGTGATGGGTCGTCCTTCAGGATAGGTTGTAGATCCTTGATGATGCGTTGGAGGGGTTTTAGTTGGGGGCTGAAGGTGATGGCTAGTGGCATTCTGTTCTTTTCTTTGTTGGGCCTGTCCTGTAGTAGGTGACTTCAGGGTACTCTTCTGGCTCTTTCAATAGTAGGGGCATTAGGAGACGAGAGCTGAGGAAGCGTTGTTCTAAGTCAGCCATAAAAATGTTGGCATATTGTGGGGCCATGCGGGTACCCATCGCAGTGCCACTGACTTGAAGGTATATATTGTCCCCAAATGTGAAATAGTTATGGGTGAGGACAAAGTCACAAAGTTCAGCCACCAGGTTAGCCGGGACATTATTGGGGATACTGTTCCTGACGGCTTGTAGCCCATCTTTGTGTGGAATGTTGGTGTAGAGGGCTTCTACATCCATAGTGGCTAGGATGGTGTTTTTAGGAAGATCACCAATGGACTGTAGTTTCCTCAGGAAGTCAGTGGTGTTTTGAAGATAGCTGGGAGTGCTATCATGCATTCCTACAACTACAATACCCACCTGCTGAAGTGAAGAAATAGATTGACAGAGCCAGAAGAGTACCCAGAAGTCACCTACTACAGGACAGGCTGGTGATGGCTTATCTTAAGTGATCACTCTCCTTACAGTGTGTATGATAAACCCATTGTTTCATGTTCTCTGTGTGTGTATATCAATCTCCCCTCTGTTTTTTCCACCAAATACATCCAATGAAGTGAGCTGTAGCTCACGAAAGCTTATGCTCTAATAAATTTGTTAGTCTCTAAGGTGCCACAAGTACTCCTTTTCTTTAAACAGAGACAGGCATTCACAGAAATAAAACAAGACCTGAGCACTCCACCACTTTTGACACTATATCAGCCAAATAAACTCACCAGTTTCTGCTGGTGATGCACCATATGGCAGGGGTGGGGGGTCCAGCCCTCCTTCAAGGATCAATTTATCGCACTGTGGCAGCCAGTAGTGTATGCCTCACAAGCACAATACAGGGGAATGCAGAGCAGTACTATGCATATATAGAAATGGAAGCACTATCTACTACATGGGCTGTGACCATTTCAAAAACTTTCTAGTGGGCTCAAAATTTAATGTGAAAACTGACTACAAAGAACTTGTCACTCATTTAAGTTAAAAAATATAGATGCATTACTCTCTAAGATACATTTTCAAATGAGACATATGAGTTTTCTGTTCCCGATTGTGCTTGTCCCTGCTGAGAGCTTTGTCACAGCCAATACACTCTCCAGGGCCCCAGTACCAAACACACCACAACAAGTGTGTAAACAGGAGGAGCTGTTCATAGAAGATTTTCTAGATGCAGTAATTAATAATCACCAGTCAAAGAAAAATACCTACAAGTGAAAAAGCAGCAAGAGACAGAAGAATTGCTGAGTCAAGACATAATTCACTGCAAAGAAGGCTGGACCAAACAGACACATTCAGAAACCTCTATGAAACCATATAGGGGGTTTCTGGTAATCTTACCAAAAATCAAGGTCTATTGTTGAAAGGTTACACACTGGTAATCTTTATATCAACACAACAGGAAATCCTTGACAGACTTCAGGAGGGACACTAAGTCATTACAAAATGTAGGGAAATAGCTAAACAGCCTATTTGGTGGTCTGGGCTGACCAAAAAATGACTGCAGAGAATTGAGAAATCTGATGTTTGTGGCTGCATAAGAACCAACCCACTGGGACAATTGTTATCATCTGTTCTACCAGATAAGCAGGAAGTTGGGAATGATCTTTTCTATCTGAATACTACAACCTATCTTTTGATAATTTCTAAAGATTCATTGAAGTTCCCAGGTTTCACAAACCACATCAAGTGTAGTTGTGGAGAGGATAAAACCCATCTTCATCTGCTACGGGATTCCACAGCAAATCATCTCTAAGAATGGTCCTCAATTTTCCTCAGGCCTTTAAGTTGTTTGCAGATACTTATTGTTTCACTCTTGTCATATGCAGCCCTTAGTTCCCCCAGAGGAATTGTGAAGCAGAATGTGCAATAAAGACAATAAAACAACTTATTTTTAATCACATCATCACTGTAGCCTGTTGGCATACTGGTCAACACCTCTAACAAATTGACTCAGCCCTGTAGAACTGTTGATGGGAAAGAATTGAGGTCTACTACTCCAACCATCCCTTGCCAATTAGACCCTTGTTGGCCTCATTTCCCAAGACAAAAGAAGAAGAAGAAAGATCAAAATAAAACCCAAGAGAAGTGGTACTTTGACATATGTCAGAGTCGAATCCTTGAGAGTACTGAATTCAGGAGATCTTGTTTAGGTGAAAGATTCTCAAGAAAAGGTGACAGTGTAGGGATGTGCCAGTGTATGCTACTTTGTAAGAATGCCACTAGGAATCACCTTTCATAGTCAGTGTCATCTTGTGCAATCAGGTGGACCTCCAATATAGTGTGTTACCTTGAGACTGACATAAGGCTGAAGGTTCAGGCTGTCTACCCTGTCCTTCATAGGGCTGTTTATTCTTGTTTTGTATTCATATTTCATGACTGTTATATGTTGTGCTTTAATTGAAAGCTTAGATACAGGGTTCATCATTCTTTCCTTTTCAGAAAGGGGATGTGGTGCTAGCTTTGAATGTTAGAGCATTATAGTAAGGCTATAAGAGTCTCTGTAAACAAGCCTTGCATTCACCATGACCATAGTGTCCTGGGTCTCTAATCTGCTCACTGGTAGGGAAAGCTATGATGTTTACTGTACCTAAGTTACATAGATATTGCAAAGCATAGTGCAACAGGATATTACTAACCACTTCATTTATTTGTGCTGCCACTTGAAAGTACCATTCTTCTGCTTCTCTGTAATACCATGTTACTATATTTTGAGAAGCAGAAGCAATGAAAAAGAACAAAAATCCTCTCTCCTCCATAATCCGTGACACCAGCAAATACTCAGCTGCATTTTTTCCAGGAGCTCTAAGGCCACAATTCAGCAAGGTACTTAAGCAAGTGCTAACTTTAATCACTTTTGTAAGCAGGGTCTGAATGAACTCTCCCCTGACATCTAGTGATGAATTGGGAGAAAGAAACCTCAGAAGCAGACTTACTCTGCCTAGGTGATCAGCAGACAGACCTGGTTTGTCAAAGTAGTTAATTTTAGCAGTTTGGGGCTAAAATTCTCTTTATTAATGAATGTGGGGGTAATGAAATGTTGTTATCCTTCTTGTACAAGTAAAGGGCACCAGAACAGTACTTAACATGCCTTAGCTGCGGGGGACACTATCTTTAACCTCACTGATTAAGCAGGAAGTAATGATCCCAAATCCAAGTAAAGGTCAAAGGGTGAGGGCAGATATTCCTACCTGGTGGCATGACCTTTGTTCAAAAAGTCCCAGTTACCATTTCACTCTCTCCCTCTAGCATCTAAAGAGAGCTGATCAGATTCAATGTTGAGTTCTTGTTTCTGCTCAGTGATTAATAGAGCTGAAGTCACTGATAAGCTTATGTAAGAAGTCTGAACTTTAGATATGGCATAGAGACAATGTTGCAGTGAAAAGACAACACAGAAGAGGAAACAGCAGAGAGATTCCCCACTACCCAATGAAATCCCGGAAGCGCTGAAATCACTAAGAAATGAGTTAAGTGGTGGAACCCCAGAACACAGCATCACAAGTAGAGGTGGCAGCAGCAGACTCAGTGACAAGTGGTGGCAGAGACAGCAGCAGACTGCAGTGACAGTGGTGAACAAAGGTGGAGTAATCACTCAAGCATCCTTCCTGTTAGGAACCCATCCAAATCCACACCTGGGACATTGCTTACCTCGGACAACAAACCTTGAGTGGGGTAGAGTGGAGGGAAAAGGGGAGAGGCATGAGTCTGTTGAACTTTCACACTGCAAAGTGGGAAACTGAGGCAAAGGACATTGGCCAATATACTGTGGGATATGTGCTTGCTTATTACTTGCATGCTTTTGAATAATAGTTTCCCCAAATTAATGCTGAGTTCCCTCTCCCTTTTATTAAAAGTTTTCTTGTATTATACCAGACTCAGACTTGCAAGTGGAGAAGTAAAGCCTATTGGAGGTGTCCAGGGATACTGTTTTCCTAGATTACTGAGTGGGGTCTCAAGGCAGTTCTGTTTAGTGATATTAAGAGGACCCCTATATACTGAACTTGGCCATTGTTGCTGCCCACACCATCCAGCAGAAGTCATTGGATCATTCCATTTGAAGTCAATGGTACTATTTAAATTATGAAAGTTTTACCTTGTTAAAACTGGGCTGAAATCTGATGTAACAAAGAGATGGAAAACATTTCCTTTTGCTTTCAGAACAGCCATTTTGCTTCCCCATGCCGAAGAATAATTTTACAACAGAATGATGACATTTCTTTATGTAAATAGTAATTTTACATTATTCACCATAATTGCAATAAAAAAATCTATGGGGTTTAAGAGAGGGGGAAAAAACGCCTTAATGAAACTTGACTTAAAATCTCAGGCAATTCTACTCCAAAGGCAAAAAGTAGCAGCTTCATACAGCTCACAGTTTGAAGGCACAGATAATTATTGTGGCCCTACTAATAAGAGACGTGGGATAGTCCAAGAACCATGGGTGCTGGAACTAAGGGTGCTGCAGCACTTCCTGGCTTGAAGTGGTTTCCATTATATACACGGTTTACAGTTTGGTTCAATGGCTCTCAGCACCCTCACTATACAAATTGTTCCAGCACCCCTGCCAAGAGCCTGATTCTGCAAGGTTCAGAGCACCTCCTGATTAGCGCTGAGTGTCCTCAGTTCCCAATGAACTCTCTCGGAGGTTAGCACCTTGCTTGGACTCATGGGGCCTGATTCAAAGCCCATTGAAGTCAATGACCCTGGTCCTTTAGGGTATGTCTATACCACAATGCAAGTCCAGCATTCAAACTCAGACTCAAGCCCAATCCCTTTGCATCTACACACAAGTCACATTAGCCCAGGGCTTGGACCAATGGTCCCATGACCTCACAGGGGTGGAGGTCCAAGCCTGAGTCAAGCTAGGACCCAGGGTTTAATCCCTATTGCTTTTCAGTGTAGGTGTAACTCCACTGAGTTCATAGTCTGTGAGCCCCCCAGAAGTATACCACAATTCCACAAGAAAACTTTCTTTATCTTTTGGTGGACATTCAAGTTTTCCTGCACTGGATGTCCAAAAAAGGGCTAGAGTGGCCACTTTTTGGGAGGGCACTAGGAAGTCTGGGATATGAGTAGTTGGATCCAGGTCTGCATAATGCAGTGTAACCCCAGGGTTCAACAGTTCCAAACCCGGGGTTACAAACGAGTATAGATGCTCAAGTCCTGGGTTTACCACCCAGGGTCTGCTAACTTGAGTTCTACTATACTTGGTCTTACAATGAAGATATACCCTTACTGTTCAGTCCTGCACCATTCAAATCAATGGAAGTTTTTCCAGCGACTTGAATGGGCACAGAATCAAACCCTTGGTGAGTATATAGGATAGCTGGCATTATATTTTACCAATGTAGAGAAGTGCCCACATCTCAACATGGATCCTGCTCCATCTCAACATTCCAACATTGCAATTCTAGAGTTAAACAGCATGGATGTTTAAACAATAGAACCATTAAAGAACAGAAAACAGCATCATGCTGGCCTTACAGGTGCACATTATGTTTCAAAGATCTAAAAAGAAAATATTGCATTGTATCTGGTTGGAAATACAATTATGAGTGATGATGGACCATGGTTAAAGATACATCATCAAGTAGTTTCAGCCTACTCTATGTTTAACAACACACCATCTTAAAATCATAATCTGATGGAAATTTTCCTCTGGATAACATTTTAAACTGAGCAAATCAGGTTTTTGTCATAACAGAGTGAAAATGAATGGTTTCACATGAGGCAGGGAAAGAAAATAAAAGTTAATAATGTTGTATTTTCCAATCAGGCTACATAAAAATTGTGGATCAAGACACCTCAGTATTTATTTGGGGAAGAGGTAGTAATCTGGATCTTAACTTTGCACTTTACACACAAAATGAAACAAAATTTGCAACTAAATACAGTAGTTCTCACGTAAGTTTGTGACATGGTCAGCATTTGTTACACTAAAACTTCTGTATTAGCATACACACATGCAACTCAAAAGCTTTTTACAGCATTTTAAAAAAAAATTCTTATTCATGTCTTATACAATTTATAATCTCTTTCCTTCTAGTAAGATATTTCCTTCATAGCTTTTAGATCCTTAGGATCCAAGGGCATAGATCTCTGCTTGTGTACATTCTATTTCTTGGTTGTCCTATATATGCTAAATTAAGCATAAACAGAGCCATACAAATCCCCTCCAAAATCTGTGTTTTTAAGGTTATGTGGATTTCTGTATTTTAGAAAAAGGATCCAGCCCTGAGTAGATATCCTTCATCCCCACCTCGCCTGCAGTCTTTCAAATGTATTAAATATTTAGTTAAAATAATTAGATTCCTTTGACATTTATATGGATTCTACCTATCCCAATAAAGGCACATCAGATGATCCAGGCATATAAGCTTAAAGTTTTCAATGGAAAATAATTATTTTTATTAATAAAAATACAAGTGATGTTGGCTTACACTGGACTATCTTACATCCTGAATGGTAAATATTACTCTACATAGTAAGCAGATCTATGCAATGCAACCTGTGGCACAAAGTGTCAAAATCTTATATGAGATAAACTCTCAGAACAAATAAACATACTTAATTAAAATAAGTATTATCCTAATCTTCACATTTGCATTTAGTTTTCACACACAGCAGAAATATGTCTGGTTCTCAACAGTACTTTGAGAGCATATATGAAGTTTAAGTCTTTACCTGGAAGCACGATTTTGAGTATAATCTGGCAAGAGCTTTTCTTGCAGTCTGTGATACCATTTGGGCTATAACTTCTGTGAAAGTGTGTTGCCCCCCCCTTTTTTTTTTTGAGCTAATCCTTTAACAGACCAGTGCTGCTTTGAATCTCATCAGTAATGGGTTGATTTTATGGCTAAAAATTCTCATTACTTTTCATTGCTGGTTCCATTGAAATAATCATCTTCATTTTTTTCTAACTGAAACAATAGTGCTTATATTCTCATTAATTTATTGAATAGTCCTACTTTGATGAAATGTGTTAGTTCAGATGAAACTTCTCTTTGGTAGTTTGTCTTTATGATCATTTAATTTTACATTGATTATTTTATTAACATTTTTTCAAAGTCGCTTGCTTTCATTTTGAAATATAATTGCAGTACTACAACAAATAGAACATAAAAAAGCAAAGGTAAAGAAAAAGGAGAAATTAATGTAGTAAAAATAGGATGTGCATAACTGATATTTCCTATTTGATATAAATATAGCAAAGTACCAAAATGAAAATGGGAAAGCATATGAATTGTTAGTGCCATCCCTTATCTTTTGAAAACATCTTTTTCATATATGAATCTAATTCCCTCTCTTACCTCAAATTGCTCCTCAAAACACACTTTTGTACAATCTCTTTAAAATCAAACTTACAAGACACTAACTAAGATCTCAAATACTTGACAGAACCTCTTGCTATGCATGGCCTAAATCCATGATTAGATTATTCCACAGTGGTCTTAAACATGATTTAAACAGTGTGTGCATTTTGTGCTGGAGTTTTGTACATATCTGAATTTCATCTTATGTGAACAGGAAGCCAGTGAAGTTATTGAAGAACAGATGAAGGGACGATGTGGAATCCTCATCATTGTAGGTCAAACAAAAACAAAAACCTGTTCCACTTCCTCTAAAATTAAAACTGGGAAGGAAATTAGTTTGATGGATTAATTTTCTTCTGAATTTTTTGCTTCTCTCTTTGTCATACTTCATTTTGGGATGCAAGACCTCCCACATGACAAGTTCTATTGTCATTAGAGTACTAGGTGTCTTTGTGCTTTCCTAATTCCTTGTATTTTAGGGAGATGAGAACTCGGTTGTCATGAATGTATAGGTTCTGTGCTATCCCCCAGCCTTTATATAAATGCAAAGCTTTATCAACAATCTGAGTTGCATGTATATCTCAGATTACCCACTGCTTCATACAATTAATTGATCCCTATTTTGTTTAATAATGGAACATCCTGAAAAGGTTCAGAGTTCTGATTCTTATCTTAGCTATCCAAACCTTTGATCTCTGCAAAAATTGAGTTAGCAATCTCATAAGAACAGACTAACCTTTTACTGCAAAAGTTTTTTGTTCAACACAACATTTTCCTTCAGAAAAGTTGACTTCCGTATTTTAGATCAGCCCATTATGACACAGATGACAAGGTAATGTTAGGTGAGAAAAGTTAAACATGAAGCAGTTATGCCAACCGAACCAAAGTCAGGCCAAAAAAAGGCTGCTGGGAAAGTCTCTGAAAGTAGGATGACAAAATACTTGTTTAAGGTACAGAGTGAGAAAAAGGGGAGGCCTGCATTATTGTACCAGATGTTCTGAGAATGAGATGGAGACACTGTCTCCACTCCCTGTTTTTGTTTCATATATGTTTTAACTCCTCGTCTCCGGTTTTACAACTGAATTGATAAGAAAGTTGGGGAGGCATAACAACTTGCAAAAAGCTATATACAATAGGAAATAGGTATGCATGCATGATAAAGGACTTTTAACTAGCAAAGGGGGGGGGTTGGGCTATTTCATGAATAATTTGTGACGCAACGGACCTGTCTATAAGAACCTATTAGTTTTGCCTAGGAGCAAGCTGGTTCTCTTTGGAGATGGGCTGCTCTCTATTGTTGTGTGCACTCTTCAATAAAGAGCTTTGTGTTTGGTCCTTGCTGGTGTTGCCTGTCTCTCTGCGGTCAGACAACGAACCGCGCCGTCTGGGGTTCAAGTCCCCGACAGTACCATTTAAAACTAGGAAATTTCTGATCTAAACTATTGCATATATTTCAATTATCTTCCTTTATTTTTTATTTATGCATATCATAAACAAATATAATAACCAATCAATCAAAGAACTGGTTCATGTTTCAGTTTGCTTTCTCCAGTAGTTATAATCTCCAGTTTGGGACTGCAAGGTTAAGTACAGATAATGGGTTGTGAAATATACCTAGTTAAAAAAAAATGCTAAAACTGGCTATGCTGCCAATGTGTTCTCTTTCTCTGGAAATTATGGGCTCAGTCATGAGCTACCATGTGTATCCTTGTTAGGGACTAAAGGAGCACAAGGATCTTTTTATCACTTTTGGCAACTGCTTAGGTGGCCCAAACCGGCCGCTGCTGGAGTGATTTGTGGCCAGCTGCTCTGGCAGTCCCTGGGGCCAGCCGCTGCTCAGGAGACCTGGGGTCAGTTGGCTCCGGGGACCACCCAAGCAGTGGTCATGGGGGTGTCCTGGGGAGCACCCAAGCAGCAGCGGTCCCGGGGCAGCTGGGGCAGCAGTCCCTGGGGCAGCTGGAGCAGCTACCCAGGATGCCCAAAGGGCATTTAGAGAGTGATTCCCAGGAGCAGCAGCCGGAGAGCAGTCAACCCCCAGCACTGGAGCAGGGCCCCCTCCCAGCGGGGCTCTCAGAGCAGTAGAGCCCCAGAAGTAGAGATTTAAGTAGGGTATTTTTTTTAAAAAGTCATTAACAGGTCATGGGGGGGGTGAATTTTTACTAATTGCCCCTAATCTGTCCATGACTTTGACCAAAAATACCCATGACTAAATCTTAGCCTTATTGTTGAACTATCCAATCTACATATTATAGTGCAGTTCATCATCTAGCCTGGGAAAATATCTCACTATAGACAAATCACATCAATGTTGTTAACAATTGCTGGAATTAACTGTCAGGTTGTCATTGGTGGAAATCAAATTAGATTTGACAATCTGGATTTCAACTTCAAAGTGATCTTTGGTAATTAATATAATTAACAGCAAGAGAACAATGTACTAACATCACTAGCATATTGTTTGCTCAGATAAATCATTTTCACTTTGGTATTTAATTGATGTGAGTTTTGCTTTAGTTACACTACAATTGTCACATCATGTTCCCGAGTAGATAGAGGAAAAAATTAGCTAAATTACTGCTTTTTCATTTTAAAGGACAAAAATTTAAGTACCAGTTAAAAAAAATTCAGTGCTCAGTATGTGAAGAGGTAAACAAGTACTGGGCAACAATACTTAAGTCTTCTTTTTCAGTATGAAAAATGTAAGCTTGAGTGTTGCTACTACCAAGTGACCCTGGCCGAGTTTGCAACCATTCAACTGCAGTTCATACAGAATATCACCATGAGCCTTCTTTCACCTACAAAGTAGCAAAACCACATGCTATAAGTCCTCCATTGGCCCCTCAGCATCTAGTTAAATCTTACTCTTGTTTTTACAACTTTTGTAAATTTGCTCCTACCTATTTCATGTACTTTGTATCTACACGCTCCCATCCTTGCACCACTCCACTCATCTAGCACCAGCCTCCTCTCCATCCTCACCACTGCTACTATGACAGCTTTCTCCTTTTCCTCGCCTTGGGATATCTTTTCCTGGTGCTTTCAACAATTAGCTCTGGAAAAGGGCAAGGCAGAAGCCTAAAATCCTGATTCACTCACTCCCCACTCATGTTGCCTGAGTATCCAATGCATTACTGTCAACTTCAAATGTCCAACAATCATTAGCTGGCCTCAAAAATCAGGAGAATGGCTTAAAATATGTGATTTTTTGAAACATAATACATTTGATTGTTTTTATTTACCTTCTGGCAATTTATTTCAGCAGGAGATTGGCAACAGACTATCTAGCTCACTTCTTTGAGCCTGGACCACAGTGAAATCATTGAAAGTTGTTACCACCTGATGGCTATGCTGCTTTGTCATCATTAATCAGCTGCTCTTTCTTATCTCAGAGGTGACTTTATTCCACTGTTGGGTTAATCAATTAATCCAATTAGTCAATTAATCCAATTCCTAGTGAGAAATGTATCTAGATCACCCATCTATGTTTCCTTTGTTGCCTGGCTCCGAAGAGAAGCCAAGAACTGAATGGAGACTAAATTATCTTGAAAAGATACACTACAACCTCATTTATACGAAAACCATTAATATGAAAGAGGGTCATGCCTCTAGAAGAGTTTTTGCTGTGTGAAGTTTGGATAGATGGCCAACCAGGTCAGTAGGACTTTATTGCTGGTGCAATGAATCTGTGACCACATGGCCATCTACTCCACAGGTCATCAGCGGAGATAAATCCTGGGACTTTCAACACTACCATAGAGCACACACCACTAATATTCAAACTAAATAGGGTAACTCCTCTTAGTCAATAGCAGACTTTCATCCTCAATATAGAGCAGCCACTAGAGAGGTTCAATCACATCCAGTTAGATAATATATTATATATTCGTTCATTAGTCATGGGTCATCCTCAGGAGCATGAGGTCTACAAGGAGTTCAAACCCTATGAAAGTTCCATTCTATAATGAACATTTCAACAGTCCCCAGAGAACCTCAGAGATAGAAGCCAGGACCTGATTCTGCACCATAATCACAAGTTCCTGCTATATGAGCATAAAAGATCATTGCCATGAGCTGTTGATAAGTAGCAGGTTCTTATCTTCAGCACAGGCTAGTCTTGGGAGGAAGAGAATCACCCACAATTAGCTAAAATGTCTTACCTGAGACTAAAATGCTTTGAGCAACATACCTTAACTGATACGCTGTTAACATACTTCATAGCTATACCTCAGCTTTTGCCCTAATGCCTCTGCACTCAATTGCTCTTTAGTCGTGCTGCATTTGTTGGCCTCGGGGAACCAGCTAGTTGTCTACAACCTGGGGAAGGAGCCAGCAAGATCTGATGCCGAAACTCCAGAGATTTCTCTGGGCCAGCTCCACTGATTATCTGAGGATTCCAGCTGTCCCATGAGCCCTTTGGTTTTATTGAGTTTATCAAGGTTAGGACTGAAGTACAATGGCCAGACCACATGGGAAATCATGCCCTGCCACTGTCCATGTTTTACTTGTTAGGTACATAAAAGAATTAAGGTTCCAGGGTTACTTCTCTAGTCATTCTGAAACGCACAAAAAACAACTAAAAAATAATATTTACTTCTACACTAGAAATTGTTTGTTTGTCTTTTTTTTTTCCTTTGGTCAGAAAGTCTGCCAATCACAGCCAGTAACTGACAGCCTTTGTGATTAACAGCTATCCTTTCCTGTGGGGATTTCTCACGGATTTCACAGAATGTGTAACTCTTGCTTTTCATCCACATACCAGGTATAGCACGAAGAGTAACAGTATCTTCAATCTCAGAGATGGCTGCTCAGCACCTGTGAAATTCAGGCTGTGTGCTCCAGATTTTATGTGGATTTTAGTGTCTAAATTTAGGCATTTAATTTTGACAACATTGGCCTAGTTTTGGATTGATTTTAAAACCTTCAATTATTATCCACCCCCAATCCCTGACCCCCATAATATTACTACTTTAAAATGTCCTCTAATCTTCCAGATTTAACCCTGTATATTTAGTGCATTGTAGCCTTCCCATGCATTCCCAGCTGAGGCCACCATGCTTTCTGTTTTAATTTCCTTTCAATATCAGTACAGAAACATAGGCATTTAAAGCTGCAGCTGCCTTTTTGTAGTTCTGTATACTAAGGTAAAATCCACTCCATCTGTCTGAAGTACACTGATGCTCTGACACCTCAGTGAATAAAACAAGCAAGGACAGAATTACAAAATATAAAGCTATGTTCAAGAATGTTGTATGCAGGGTTGTTGTAGCCATATTGGCTCCAGGATATTAGAGAGACAAGGTGGGCAAGGTAATATCTTTTATTGGAGCAGGTACCTTGACGAAGAGCTCTGTGTAAGCTCGAAAGCTTGTCTCTCACACCAACAGAAACAGGTCCAATAAAAGATAGTACCTCACCCACTTTGTCTCTCTGTTTTCAACAGCAGTTAAAAAAAGTTAAGGAACAGATTAGGTGGAAAGAGAACAAGAAATAAGTCTTCCTCAGGGATGGAGTCCATCTCTTTTTAAAGTTTTGTTTCACTGAAAGCCCTTGTAACTTCACCAATTAAGTTTAGAATTCATGCAATCTGACTCCTCCTTCTAATAACTAAAAATCAAATATAAAAATTAGCTTGGGTAATGTAGATTAACCCCCCCCACTCCCGCCCACACACAACAAACAAACCCATAAGCAAATATTATTTCTATACTGAAAAGATCTGGGGTTTTGTATGAAAGAATAGCAAGAAGAAGAACCCCAAAGGAACTGTGTAACAGAAATACTAAATTGGCTTTCCTAGAATGCTGTCAGAAGAAGATTTTCATCTCTTCATTTTACTGATAAAGAAAGGTTAGAATTGACTATTGCTTTATACCCATGGCTTGGAAAACAAAGCAATTTGAGACTTTGAACTCAGTGATTTTTCTTCCTATCACAAATGATCTATAAGTTTCATTACTCTATGATCTTTGATTCCTCAGGCAAAAGTTCTGCTGTATAAAATAAGCCTCCTGGAAAATGAAACAAACATCGCTACCTGCAGAATTCCAAAGGAAAAAAATATACTATTTCAGTTTATCTGCTTAACCCTGTTCTGCCTGTAGTAGCTACATGCCTCTGTCAACATGCCAGTAAGTATTATGTTCAATTGATTTGTACTTAAGAGCAAGAACTTATTTTCTTTTTTTTAATTTGTCTACACAATGAACAACTTCAAACAATTTGAACACCAGCCATTGTCAGCATAAGTCCTTTTCTTTTTCAGTGGTTACCATGCTGAAGCTTGGTTTAGTTTTAATGTGATCCTCACTTGCTTCCTTAACACCTGTGCCATTGTGACTTCTTGCAGCTGAACAGGGAGACAAGACCTGTCTTGACTACCTGACTTAACAGATCCTAAAGGGGAAAAAATAAATCTTCTGTCTTCATATGAAAAGAAATATGGCAAAATAAGACCTCTGTTTAACACATTTTTCTTGGAAACTTTTTGAGGACCTATTCCCCTAGGTAAAAAGGTAAATAATGAAGGAAACAAATAGTCTCAGATGGATAATCATCCAAATGTTCTAATTAAAGATTCAGAACTCCTAATGCTGTGAAATAAGAACTATTTATTACTACTGTATGTCACAAAGGACACATTTCACAAGTCACTGTCATCGCTAGTAAAACAACTAACTTGATATTCATTTCAAATGTGGATCTTATTGATCTCTGTGGACAAATAAAACAACTTTATAACCAATCTGTGCATGTGGAAGTGTAGCAAACCAGCTCAAAAACAGTAGCAGCAGAGGCAAGAGGTGCTTGTTGCTAAACTGTCTGACTTTGTATTGATTTTATAGCCATTGTCAGGAACACTGAGCAAATTAGCAGGAGATACACCTTTCAGCACCATCTGGAGGTAGGATGAAGAGAAATGCATACAATGTGTGCACTTAAAAAGTTCCTTCAGATTTATGACATAATACATGTTTCAGAAATATCCCCAGTACCCATCAGAGCAAGTAATAAATCTTGGAAACTTTTATATTTCAATAAAGACAGTTTTCAGAGTAGCAGCCGTGTTAGTCTGTATTCGCAAAAAGAAAAGGAGTACTTGCGGCACATTAGAGACTAACAAATTTATTAGAGCATAAGCTTTCGTGAGCTACAGCTCACTTCATCGGATGCAGTGAGCTGTAGCTCACGAAAGCTTATGCTCTAATAAATTTGTTAGTCTCTAAGGTGCCACAAGTACTCCTTTTCTTTTTGCGAATAAAGACAGTATGTGCAATGGATATCAGGAAAAGCAAAATAAAACTCAATCTCCTACAAAGACTTGTGGACATGCTTAACATTGATTTCAGTGGAATACCTCAGAATGTTAAGGAATCAGAATCAAGAGGTTAAGAATCAAGGCCTTAATTTGTAAGTATATTTTTATTCATATCATGAGAGCAAATATCCTGCAGACATAAGGGGTAAAATCCTGGCCCCACTGAAGTCAATTGGAGTTTTGTCATTCACTTCAATAGGGACAGAATTTTGCCCAATGTCTTTGGTTTAAATTTGGAATAGCTCCTACAAAGTTAATTAAGTTATTTTGGATTAATTCTGGTGTTGCTGAAAGCAACGTATGCTTCAGTAATTCTTCTAGGAAGGTAGTATCTCCAGAGCCCAGTAACTAGGGCATTTTAGCACCTGGGGCAAGCAAGCATATTCTATCATTTTTTCCTTCAATTCTCTGCCCCATTGTTCTGCCCTTGCAGCTTTGTGCTCTGGGCAACTTCCCCATTCACCCTGCCCTGGTTATGGCCTTAGGTATCCCATTGGATCTTCTCATCATCATAAGTATTTTTTCTTTTCAGTTATTAATGAAAAATTTCATTAATCTGCAAGAACTATGATATGACAATGGCACTGCTTCCAACATCCTAATTTGCAAAAATATGAAATTTTTCTTGCCATCTATCATAAGCTTCACTTTCCACTCAGGCTTGTCATCATAGCTGTGAATTCATTGTTTCTCTGACTTCTGTACAATGGAAACAGCTGTCAACATTAACTCTTAGGATGGTGTTTTATTACCAACGTCATAAAATTATTTTAAAGACTTTACGATATATTATACTTTTCAGATTATAGTTATTTGAGACTTTGAAAGAAGTCCTTAAAGTCCTAGTCATCAAATCAGTTAGTGTTCTATCATTGCTAATTATGTTGATCAACAAATCACAAATGAATAGATATATCACATATTTGGTCAAAGTTAATACAATGCACATATGTAAAGTGTATCATATGCAATACTCTTACCTATGTGAAGTGCATTTTTGGCATACTGTCAGTTTTGGAAAGCTATTTTAGAAAGGCATTACATTCTTTCAGAGATCTGAGATAAATATTGAGGGCAACATTTTTAAATTGTGGCCTCTAATATTGCACAAACACTCTTATGCACAAAAATATGATATATAAACAGTATTTGCGCATGCAAATTTTGTAATTCCACTAGGAAATATTCAGATATGCAGAATTGCACAAAGTACATTCGAGATTGGGTTGAGAGCCCTTTTAAAATTTGCGTTGGATAGTCACAAAAATAGTCAACTTTGATAGACATCATCATTAGAAATAAGGTTTTCAGCACTGAAAGCTGGCAAACATTTTATTTTTCACCAGTTCCATGTGGACACAAATATCTGACATTTTACAAACAAAAGGCTGTATTATTTGTACTTCAGCAAGAGTGTTGATGGAGTAAGAACATTAGAATTTGGCCAAGAGATGACAATACCATGCTAAAGTTGCCGTGCATGATAATAAACATAGTATAAGCAGGAATTTTATTCATAATTCATCCAAATTACAATGGAAACCACTCACTTTCCATTCTTTTATGAAGGAATTTGGAGGATACCCATGTCAGATCAACCCAAAATGGTTTAGAGATTGTATGATCTGCTTCAGATTTAGGTTATTATTAAATGCATCCGATGAAGTGAGCTGTAGCTCATGAAAGCTTATGCTCTAATAAATTTGTTAGTCTCTAAGGTGCCACCGGTACTCCTTTTCTTTTTAGGTTATTATTAATAACCTCTTATATCAGATTATTCACAATCTTCCAGTGTTTCTGTGAAAGTATAGTATTAAAAAAGATTTCCTGACACTACCATGTAAATGTTTACAATTTCATATTTCTTAACCATAAAGGAAAGGTATTAGCCTCTGAAAATGTATGAAACTCTACTAGTTCCTTTATGACCATTGTAGGCCAATTTCTGTGCTTCAGGGAAAACACATATAGGGCTCTCATTGACTTCAAAGGAAGCTTCACATGAGCATCCAAAGGCAGAATTTGGCATTAAATTCCAAGCATCCAACATTAAATGTCTTAAAACTACAGTATCTAAATCTGAATTGTATAATCCTTCTAACTGCTTGTAGATTATATTTTAGTGCTTCAGTAAGAAAGAAGATAGAATGAATTCTTCTTATAAAAGAAGGGATTTCCTCCATGTCTCCAATCAGTATTCTATTGTAATATGTGATATTAGACTGCCAAACACATAGCCATCTTCACTTTCTAGCAAGTTTTCTTTTGACCTGGATTCCTGGCATTTGGTTAATTTGTTTCTGTGTAAAATGGGTTTGTCTGTGTCAACAGAATTTTAGGAACCCCTGTACATAAAATACTAGAGAGGTTAAGAAAATATTCAAATGTAGGAACTATTTAAATCCATAATTAGGACCTAAACCCAAATGGCTTCATTTGAGAAGTGCTGGGACCCAAATCTCCCATTGAGATCAAGGTTAAGAAAGGGTCAAAATCTGCCTGTCTCTTACCTAGGTCCACATTGTGGGAGGGATGCAAGAAGTCTCTCCGAGTGGATTAAGAATGCTCCCTTCGTGGGATGAGACAGCTCTGCATTGCCCCCAAGATAGAACTGGGCCTAAATGCAAGATGTAGCTTTAAGTTTGCACGGAACTGCCTGGATGTATAAGCTGGACAAAAATAGTGTCCTATCTGATTTTTTGCCAGGTAATCCTTGCCTTAAAATAAAGTCAAACTTCTTTTCTTTCAGCATTTACTCCTTTTTGAGAAAGAATCTCCGAAATTTGGTAAATTATTATTATAAAAAATCCAATCAATCCTATTTAAATTAAATCTCTACAAAAGTTAGAGCAAATATCAGCTCCTATTTTCTCCTTGGCATACAGGTTCAGCAGTGAATGCTTTCACATAATGTCTCAGTGTCCAGAATTCTTGCACTTTTAATGTACCAGAAGTTGATAGTATACTATTAACTTTAAACAGTCTACTTTACAAAAACAAAGTTTCAGGTTAGTGGATCTACAATTTTCCTGGGTTTTTTTTTTTTTTTGCTCTTCTGTGTAACTGTCTTAAAGATCAAAACAAAGAGTGGGAGAAAGGTGAAACTGATTATACACAAAGTGCTGTCAAATGCACAAAGGAATGGCACTGGAAAAAATGAAATTATTTCCTCCTGTATCTATCAATTGTAATAATCATAGGTGATACTTATAGGATAGTAGATATGACATTTTCATGTGGAAATATGGCTTTTAAGTTGATAGTGTCCCTGTAACTCCTGATCTACATCTCTGCAGCATTTTAAAGGAACTTTGTTTGAAGTGAACTTAGGTTCCTGAAGAGAAGAGAAAATAAAACATTAGTTTGTATTTACAGTGTGCTCTTGGATCAAAGCTGTGAGAAATCCAGGCTCAGTTTGCCTCTCAAGCCCATGATAACAGGAAGGAGAGAGAGGCCTTGAATGTTGGATATTACATACACTATCTTATCCATGTTCATCTGAGTGCTCTCACTTCTTTGAAGCAATGCAACTTCCCCAGACACTCAAACTGAAATGTAAATAACACTCACAGCTTTTATGAGACTTCATGAATGATGCACACTGACTCTCAAACCTTAAGCAGATAGACACAGTTTAGATAAGTCTCTTGCTTAATCTATGCACAGAATATGCCCAGTGTTTAGACCATGCCACTCTAGATTTGGCATATATTAATGCACACAAAATTTCCATATAAGGGCACATATACAGAGCTATTGTTCTCTTCCATCTGTCATTTGTGTTTTGTTTATCTTGATGCTGGAGATCTTTAATTCACACTTCCCACTTTTAAATGCATGAAAAAGTGATATTTTTTGTTTATGTATTCAGGAGGCAGCTCAGTAACAAGACACAGTAGTTGATGTTTGTCTTCTGCCCATATAATATGCACTTTGTAAAGCCTTTGTTTAAAAATGGGATGTGTAAGCGCTAGTGTATGCCTGATTGTTTAATTTAGTTTTACAAGCTCACTAAATTGCAATTTGAATGGTTAGAATCTCAGAAGTACTGTACTAACAGTATATATAATCATATTCCATTTGGATCTACTGAAGAGCTGTAAAGCCTCATTAAATACAATCTGCCTCCTATTTCCAGGCATTCAGGATCTTGGGGCACCATGTAGTAGAAGACGAGATTAAAACATATGGGGTAAACTCAGTAGCCTATCGGTAGTATTCTGTTGTTCTTCATGTGCTGAAGACTATTCTCCTGGAGACTTGCAAGGGTTTCCTTTGCATTTTCCAAGTATCAGGCTAAGGAGAATCACTGACTGACTCCTTAGGAAATATTGTCAAATTCTGCTTGTCTGGGTGGATGATGGGTTTGATACAGGGCTTTGAATGTGATGGAGTTTTAAATATGTAAAACTGGTTTGTTGAAAGTATGAACCTCAAGACGCCACAGATGAAGTGACAAACTCCTGAGTGAGGAGGATGGGAATCTTATTTATACTCCATTTCATTTTCATGAATCAGTAGCTTCCATGTAAAATGAAAACAATTTTCCTTGCAAAACGATAACCAAGATAAAATGAATTTATAAGCTGGATCAGTAGTTGCTGATTTCTGTTGTGTCAAATTGCTTATGTAGATTTTAGTAGTCGCTGCACTCAGTCATGCACAATACAGAAGAACTGATATTTCACATTTTTATTGTGGAAACAGGTGGTTTTTTGTGTATTTTGTTTTGTAAAGATCCAAAAAAATTGTTACACATCATTTGATGAGATGTTATGAAAACACTTAAGACATAGGCAAGGGACATATTTTGAAATCTCTATAGTGGGCTTGCATATGCAAGTAGGTGGGAATCATGTCTTGTGATTAAGGCACTGGACTGGGACTCTGGAGATGAGGGCTCAGTTCCTATTTCTTCCATAGACTTTGTGTGACTTTGGATATATCAGTTAATTTCTCTGTGCTTCAGTTTCCATCTCTAAAATGGGGATAATACTTCCTTTGTCTATTTAGACTGTAAACTTTTTTGTACAGAGACCGTCTCATGCCATTTCTCTGTACGGCACAATGACCTCCTATCTTGGTTGCAGAATCTACCATAATAAATATCAATAAATAATGAATATAAGTACCCTTAGCATCTCTAGGCTCTCTCTCAGAATGATTTAATTAATGATGCGTGAGAATGAAATGGTTCAGAGACCTAATTCAGTTTTCAGATGTATTTTGGAAGCTTATCCAGTAACCATACATCTTTGGTTTGGAAATCAGGGTGTAAATCTCACGAAAATATAGGTTTTTGGACAATTTACATTCTGACATGAAACCAAACACATAAGAATCTCTTGGGTTTCGAAATCAAAGTGAAAAAAGTGGGGTGATTTGACCTACAGGGACAAGAACCATGACTGACAATCCTATGTGATAACTAATTGCACGTAAGTTTTCCCTTCTTTAAAGATTCCAGCCATGTAGGTTTCTCCTTCATAGGTCTTGTGGCTTCAGTGTGAATCAGACCAGGAGTAAAAAAGTACTTAATTCTCTAAGCCTATTCAAATCCTTGTTCTCTCAGTTAAGACCGCCAACAACAGTAATATCATTAAGGCAGGGTGGGCTGTTTTAAAGAGGTGAACACCTGTCCATTAGGAAACAGAGCAACAGCTCATTTCACATTCAGTCGTAACATCAATCCCTAATATACATATGCACTATTTAAGGAAAAGCTACAGTGTATGACTTGCCGTACTGGAAAAGGCCTGTGGTTCATATAGTTCGGTATCCTTGCTCTCTCTGTGGGCTAATGCTGGATACTTCTGAGGAAGTAAAAAAAAAAGCCCATAATGCATCTAACAGTGAAATACTATACTGGAGGCTGACATTTCTTTCATATCCTACCTAGTGATTGGTTTATACTTTGAAGGATGAGAACTAATAGTACTTATAATTTTAATGCTACCTAATATACATGAAGATGCTATTCTTATTCATATAACTATCTAATCTATTTTCAAGCTTGCTCAGCTATTACTACCTGTGGCAATGACTCCACAGGCTAATTACAGGCTGCCTCATGACGTACTTCTTTTTATCTCTTTGAAATGTGATATCTTAATTTCATCAAGTGCCTTTGGTTCTTATAATATAGAAAAGGCCAAAGGGGAGCACTCTTTTAGCACCAAAATGATAGTATATTTCTATCATATCACCACAATTGCTGGCCCTAACAGGTGATAGTTGACAGTGACATGAGATACAAATTAGGGGTATGGAACAGCTTCCATTGAGGAGAGATTAATAAGACTGGGACTTTTCAGCTTGGAAAAGAGATGACTAAGGAGGATATGATAGAGTCTATAAAATAATGACTGCTGTGATGAAAGTAAATAAGGAAGTGTTATTTACTCCTTCTCAATACAAGAACTAGGAGTCACCAAATGAAATCAATAGGCAGCAGGTTTAAAACAAACAAAAGGAAGTATTTCTTCACACAACTCACAGTCAAGCTGTGGAACTCTTTGCCAGAAGATGTTGTGAAGGCCAAGACTATAACAGGGTTCAAAAAACAACTAGATAAATTCATGTAAGATAGGTCCATCAATGGCTATTAGCCAGGATGGGCAGGGATGGTGCGCCTAGCCTCTGTTTGCCAAAAGCTGGGAATGCGCAACAGGTGCTTGATGATTACCTGTTCTATTCATTCCCTCTGGGGCACCTGAAATTGGCAACTGTTGGAAGACATGATTCTGGGCTAGACGGACCTTTGTCTGACCCAGTATGCCCATTCTTATGCTTATTATTAACCTAAACCAGACTGAAATAGCTTGTAGCCCATAATTAATCTCTAGTTATCTAACAATGCTGTTTTGGAAAGAGTCATATGCAACAAAGTGGATTCTGTCGTAGGGTTCAATTTAAAATTAACATTTCAGCCCTCTCCTATAACTTTGTCTGTGCACTCATCTGATAACCAAGAATGAAGAATCTTTGAGTGTTGGCCACCTATGACTTGAGCTGTTTGGACTTCATAACAGGCATTGCTTTATTATTACTTTTGTAAACACTGATTTTACTTTACTTTACCATAGACCTTGTAAATTGTATAGGATAAGGCATTGTGGCCAAATATTTACACATTATGGATTTTTTACACACTCTCTCTTGTCTTGGCTTTCCCCTTCAAGCATAAAAAAATTAGGAAATTCATGATATGATCATATTTCATATGATTGTATAGTTAAGAATCATATAGTAAAGTGCATTTGCAAGGGGCAGATATGTGAACTCAGGTCTCTAATGTGGAAAATCTCATCTATATACCCACAGTTTCTTTCAGACTTTCAAATCTGTGTGCTAGGACCCACTCCCTTCCAGAACCTGGAATGGAACCCAAGATTCCTGATTCTCAGTGTTTCCAAACTCTAATACAATTGAAAGAATATCTCAGAGAATGGTCTAAAGAAAAAGAAAGTTAAAACTAGCTTTGAAAGTTATCTGATGCTTCCCTGCCAGAAGAAGAACAAATTAAATAAGTATTCCATATTTATTAAACAGATTGCATATTCAGAAGCTGAGGGTGCCACCTAAGCCAACCCCAAAGGCATGAAGCCATTGAAAAGGTGAACACAACCAACTCTGAATCTAAACAAACCTGGAATAGGTGCATTTTCCTATAATTTCTTAAAAATAAGAAGGAGATGGTATAAAAGATCTGAAGTGAGCATCTCTCTCTCTCTCTCTCCCTCTCCCACACACACACACACCCTTTCTTCTCTGATTAGACAGCAAACACTCCACAACACATCCCATCCCTGTCTAAAAGCAAGCTCTACAAGACAAATAAGAAAAACAGAGAAGACTCAAGAAGAAAACAACCCAAGGAAAATCTCCCCAAACCTTCAATGTGAATTCTTGAGAGAAGCTAAGTAAGACACTGCCAAGGGATTAGATACAGTCTTGTAATGATTTTATTGGGATAATCACCACCCTGCATTTTAAGCAAGGGGTGGGGGGGTTGTCTGATTGGCCGGGAGAAGAGGGCAATGCTTTCTGGCTTGTGGGGAGGAGGGGAGATGTAAAACTGCTGGAAAATCAGTCAGTATGGTGGATGACTCACCACCTAGGAATGAAGGGTTTAAAAAGGTCAGCCTGGGCCTGGACCCTCCTTTCATCACTCGGAGCAGGCTAGGCAGCAAGCAGAGGCTCCCGTAGATGGCTTGCTGCAGGATCATATGCAGTCAGATGATGAGCGGGGATGGGTGGGGGGGGGCAACCCCTTCCCCATTTCAGGACATAAAAAACAGGCAGGAATTGGACACGGTGGAAGGGGAGAGTGGGCACACGTTTCCTGCTCCCTAGAACCCCCGTGTGGAAGCAGTCTGGATGATCAGAAGGGGTTGGGGGAGTGGGGAAAAACCCCTTCCCTCATTGCATGGCATAAAAGCAGTCAGGGTTTGGGACACAGCGGCAGGGGGGGAGCAGGCATTGGTTCCGTGCTCCATAGAACCCTCCATGTGGAATCAGTCCCGACAGTGAGCAGGAACAGCAAGGGGGGAGTAGCCCCTTCCCCATTTCAGGCCATAGAAACGGGGAGGATTTGGGACACGGTGGCAGAGGGGAGCAGGCACTGGTTCCCTGCTCCCTAGAAACTCCATGTGTTCAACTCAGAGCCCTGTTTAAAACAAAACAACAAAAACACAATTCCCTGTCACAATTGGAAGGTAGCAGGGAGAGGGAGGGGGCATAAACAGTGCTCAGTCCACTACCACATAAAGCCACACAGTGTCAGGTAGGGAAAGGCAGGAACCCCCCAACCCCCACCCCAATCGCTGCAGGAGGGAGAAAGAGGGCACTGGGACCAACACAATTTTGCATATAGCCCATATACTGAGGGAGTGGGGGGAAGAAACCTCCTTGCTCCTCTGGCAGGTACAAAAGGGCTCTGGGCAACTCAATTCAGCCCCAAAGGGCAGTCGAGACAGTTAAGTGGGGAGAAACCTTGGCTGCGGCAGGGGACACAAGGTCCTAGGGGATGATCTCAGACCCAAGTGGGGTCCTGATATAGGGCCAAAAGAGAAAGAAAGAGGGAGAGAGACAGACAGAGGCAAACAAACAAACCATTCGGTTAAAAGCCAGTCAAGGAGGGAAAAGGAGCAGGAGCTGGTAAGCAATCTCAGCATGGAAGGGGGCCACAAAAAGGGGAAAAAATGGGTTCACAAAAGGGGAGGCTTAATTCTCTTTTTCCTCTGGCACCACTGGAGCAGGGTAGCAACAGGAGAACAGATTCTCAAAGAGAGGTAGAGTTCATTAGAGGGGGTATAGGAACAAGAAGGAAAAGGAGGGGGGAGCGGGCCCTCCCAGAGCAGTTGCACTGTACATGGATGCTTAGCAAATCATGTTGCAGTTTTTCCCTGCTGTAGCCAGAACAACGGGATGGAGGGAATTTGCATCACCCCCCACAGTTAATTTCTTTACCACAGGAACCCAGAAAGCAATCAAATCAAACACAGGGTGGACGGAGTGCATTTAGTTGGCCCCAGGGCAAGCCAGGGACAGAGTCCATACAGCAAGGGCAAATGGTTGGGGGAGCCTGGGGTCGTGCACTGGAGAATCAAACTCATCCTATCAGGCTTGGAGAAATGGGGACACCAGGTGCAGCACTTGCGCACCCAAGTGCATTGGATTATCACAGATGGCCTATTGGGCTTGGGAAAGTGTGGGCTCCAGGTGCAGCTCTCACTCACCCAACTGAGCTAGCGGCGTCTGATGGGGTGCCAGTTAGCATGGAGTTGATATGATTAATTAAATGTATTGTATATGAGGTTGTTTCCACAGCACTACAGGCTGTACAGAGCTGAACGGGTCACACAGATCCAGGACATCCCACTCGGGAGCGGGGAGGCCAGTTGGCAATATGGCCCATTACAGAGGAACAGGTGCTGCAGTACATGCTGTCATTGGCAACCCATCAACTGGCGTCCTCCATAATCTTGAATCGCCTTTCGGCCATTACATTTGTCAGTAGGCTAAATGGTTACCCAGATCCTTGCAGGGGTTTCTTAGTTTCAAGGTTTTTAGCGGGATGGTCATGTAGCGGTGGACCCAGGGAGGATTCCCGTCATCCCATCAGGGTTTCCGCGCTCAGGGACCTCCTTCACATCCTTGGTGTCATATGTCATAGCACACAGGAGGTGTCCCTATTCACGGCAGCGTTCTTGACAGCATTTTTTGGTGCTTTCAGGATCAGTAAGCTAGTGCCTGGGTCCATGAGGGATTCTATGGGAAAGGCTTTGGAATTTCATGACATAAGCTGGCACAAGCATGCAATGATATTTCCCTTGCGAAGGTCAAAGACTGATCAAGTCAGCCGGGGTGCAATCATTACACTATAGCAGGGTGGTGAGCCTGGGGTCTGCCCCGTTCGGGCATTAAGGGCCTTCATGGCAATACAGTGAACGGGAGAAGCTCCCCTTTATTTACACGGAGACGGGAGTCCCCTCACGGCATATCAATTGATTACCATGTTGAGATGGGGGCTAATGAGGTTGGGGCTCCTGGCCCATGAATTTGGTTCCCACTCATTCAGAATAGACAGGGCTATGGCAGCAGTGCAGATAGGTATGGAAGCAGAGGCTATTCAGGCAATCAGGTGCTGGCAGTCTAATGCATACCAAACGTATGTAAGACCACAGGTGGAAAATCAACATTAATCGGTTGTGTTCTCATTTCAGATACAGGACAGCTGACTATACACACAAAGGTGTGGATCTGTGGGCACAGTATTGTGTTTTGGATGCATAGGCACGCATCCAGGTTGCCCATGGGCTCCCTGCTTGGATTCAGTGGTGAAGCATTACTCAGTTGGCACACACAGAGGGGTATGTTATGGGATTAACTGATATCGCTGTTATATGCTGTGCAGGCGTGTCAGTGGCCACCGGATATATTGGTGATACATCTGGGAGAAAATGGTCTGGGAACACTTAAAGGACTGGAGTTAATGCTTCGAACTAGGAGGAACCTGAAGCAGATCCTGGCAATTTGTCCAGGGGTTAACACTGTCAGGTCAAATATCTTTCAGCACAGTGTCCGGCGGGAAGCCATGAACCCTGCCAGGGTGAACAAAACCAGGAGGTATGTGAAAAGGGAAGTGGCGAAATTCTTGTTGACCTTGGGGGGCACAGTAATTTCACATCCTGGCATATTCTATGAAGCACCACAGTTATTTCTGAAGGATGGGGTGCACCTGTCAGATTCAGGTGCTGCCATATTTTTGGCTCATATAAAAGAGGGCCTTGGGAGATGTCTGGGAACCCGGCTGGGTGTGGGGAGGAGGCAGCCAAGCTAATGGCTGGTGCCTCCTTGTGGCGGATGTTCAGTGCAGGTACTCTATAAATTAAGGCACAAAAGAACAGATAAATGGCTTGGAAAAGGAATTAAGGAGAGGTGCTGGTAATTGAGAGAGCTGATGGCAGATAAGGACTCCAGTGATTGGTACGGCAGGAAGCCAACCCCCCATCATTATAGTCCACCTTAACTCCTCCGAAGAGGGGGGATGATCGGTAAGGTCCTGGCAAGGGAATTGCTGGAGGGACCTGGATGAAAATGCGGGGGAGCTGGTGGAAATCTCCCTTCCCCCCGCTGGAATTGGCTGGAACTGGAGCTTCTCAGCAGTGGATCTGTTGGAAGGACATGAACGAAAAGGTGGCAGGGGGTGGGGGTGGTAAAAGCACTCACCACCCCACCATCCTGGTTAATTGTGGGGTTTCACCTGCAATGCACATTTTATCTGCCAGGTTAGTTCCAGACATCTAATAATAAAGTTGTGGCCTGATCAAACCCATATCTAATGTCTCTTGTCATTCTTTCAACATAGCCAGACAGCGAAATGCTGTTGTAACTTAATACTTGGTTTTTCCTTTTCATCACTAGATGGTTAGACCATGTATTCCTAGAGAAGAGAGTGGGGCTAAACATTGGTAAACAGGGAAATACTAGGACTTAACTGGATTTAGGATTCTTAATATTTATAATTGTTCTGTTTTAAGAAAGCTGATTAAAGCCTTCTCCTAAATAATTTAAATATTTCTTTGATTTCATATGATTTAGTTAAGATTGCTTACTTTGCCCATTTATAAACTGTTTAGGTTAACAACAACTGGACAGATTTCACTTGCTCTTAACCAAATTATGTTGCCCATGAACAGTGTTAATTATCTAATAAGATACTAAAACTGAATTCACAATAAGTTGAGGAAATAATATACTTTGGTTTTAATTTACCAAGAGAAAAGGACCCCAGAGGTGGTTCTATTACAATAGTGTATCTTTTCTTACAAGATGTTCACAGAGGCATGCAGAAAAATTTTCAACAGAAGTAACACATTTATCGTTTGTGTTTAGTCATGGGTGTAGTTTTGTTAATGTTTTCTTTTTTTCTTTCTTTAATAATAAAATAAGTGTGGTTAATAATTGTGATTATTTTGCTTGGTCCTAACTATGGTACCATTTATGGTAAGTAAATGAACCCCTGTGACTACGTAATAGGTATCAGACTCCTGAATTGGTAGTAAGAGAAACAATTAGTAAGAACCATTTTTTGTTTCTCTAAACTAAATATTTTTAAATAAAATTATTGGTGTCCAATAATTAAAATGAACCTTTTCTACTATCACCTCTCATTAGAAATTTTCCCTCTAGCCTCCAAGCATTAGTTGTCTTCATTGCATTTCCAAGGCTTCCTAACATTTCTCAGATATAAATGCCATTTAAAACTCCTTCCCAGGTGTTCTTTTTGTCTAATGTACCCAACTCAATCTATTTAGCTTAACAATGAGAAAGTTAATGGGTGAGTTGACTACAATCTACGATCAACTACATGGAGAAAAATATTTAATAAAAGGCTCTTCAATCTAGCAGACAAAGGTATAATACATTCCAGTGGCTGGAAGTTGAAAGCTAGACAAATTCAGACTGGAAATACGGTATAAATTTTTAAGTATGAGGGTAATTAACCATTGGAACAATTTACCCAGGATCATGGTGGGATTCTCCATTGTGACAATTTTTGAATCAGGGATGTTTTTTTTCTAAAAGAGATGCTATAGAAATTATTTTGGGGAAGTTCTATGGCTTGTGCTATATAGGAGGTCAGACTATATGACCACGATGATCCTTTCCAGCCTTAGGATTTTTGAAGTCCCCTTTCCCAAGAGACTACTGCTTATTTTTCTTTTCTCTTCTCACCCACAGATTGTCCTTCACCCTCCCAACTTTTGCTTCTGTTCAACTTTTGATTTTACAGCAACATCCGGGATGGTAAGTGATTGCTGAGGTGTATCTGTACCCCTTGGAATAAAGGGAATTTGCAGATAACAGGGCAGCTGGGTTTGGCTGTCTGACAATATTGTAAGGAATTATTTCACTCTGCTTTTTACAATCTCAAGATGCATGAATGCAAAACGGAATATGCACTTTCTTTGCAACTTTATATAATAATAAATAATAAATACATAACATGAAACATGAGCGTAGCTGGAAGCATGGTTTTAAAGACACCTGTCATTATACTGTGATAGATTTCTTAGACAAGTATCGCTGTATAAAGACATTAGTATACAAGACATGTACAGCGTAAGTGCGTTACTGAAGCTCTTGGTCTGTCAAGTGACTGTTCAAATATAGAAGAATGCAATACTTATTACATTAATTTCATTTTTTTCATTTTTCATAGAGGATTTTGTAGCAGTACTTGGATTCAGAGTAACAGCTAGTGCTAATATTCTCTTTATATACAAAAAAGGATTTGAAGCAACAAGAAGTTCAAGAAGCCCACAGCGCTCAAAATATGTACATGACCCATATTTTGTCCCTATTAATGAATATAATTTCAAATAAAATAATGGTAATTCACAAGAAATACATACCGCCCAATACAAATTTGCTCCAAATTATGCCTTTGTTTTGCCTACCACTAAATTACAAAACATACCTTAGTAAAAATATTATTGTTACCAGTGCAGAAATGTGAAATAATTTGCATTCAGAGTCTGTAAAAACCTAGTGGAAGGTGGTAGAACAATGTGATTGGGAGGACCCTATGTATTTCCAGAATAAAATGAGTCTACATTTACTACTACTATCAGTTGTATCATGGTAATGGGTAAAGGCCCCAATCCTGGGTCAGGGCCTCACTGGTCTAGTAGTTGTACAGATTACCATAAAAGGCAGTCCCTGCACAAAGAGCTTATAGTCTGAATAGACATGAGATGAAGGCTAGGTGAAGGAGGTAATATGCTGATCCTGTTCCTCAGTTAATGCAGGAACTGATATATTTAATTTCTGTTTATATCAGTACTAAAATGTCCATTTTTGTGGACTCTAACCTGCTCCCATTGATAGTGGTGTCTGTAGGAGAAGGACAGGTCATTTGATTTCATTCTACTGAGCAGGTATTAGTCTAGCCAATTCTCACAAAAGATTTTTGTTGCTTACGATTGGTCGGTCATTCTCTAAATAGCAGAACCATTTTGCAGTAGAAGATGTTTGTAAATCATCTTTCTTCCTTTCCTCCTTAATCAAATATAAGGCTAGATTTTTGCCCTTGGCATTGCCAGGTATATTAGAGGGGCTGCAGAGGGACCATGCAATGGCTGGAATCCACAGAAGGAATTGTGTCTCCACAAGAATTCCCTCCAATGACTCTCAGCCTACGCAGATGAGATAGCTGCCATCTTAGCTGACAGACCAAGGATTGAACAGAGATCCTCCAGAGATGAAGCCATAAGGTACTACAGCTTGACCTAAAGCTCTGTAACAACTCATATCCTCTGTAGAGTGGCATACGGGAGGACTTGGGACCCTCCCTCCGCCATAGGTTACAAAGACACAACACTCTGCTTAGAGAAGTTGCTGCATGCTCCCCCCCGCAACACCACACCCAATCAACTTTGCTGTCCAGTACAGCAAGGGATAGATCGATGGCCTCACTCTCACCTCATTAGCTCTGATAGGGACTTAAGAAGCTGGTCTGTTCACAGGAAGGAGTGGCAGATGGGAGGAAGAAGCTCCTTGTGTCCATTACATAGACATACGGGAGCTGTGCACAGTCTGACCCTTAATATTCATTAGTGATAACACAAGATATATTGTTCAAATTCTAGTTTGTTTTGTGTTGAGTTTTGGGCAATATTCTGTATTAAGAATCTATCGGTTTATGTCTGATTCAAAGTTTTTGCCAAAGTTAGAATCAGATTTTCCCCCCTCTTTTGCTGGCCAAAGAAAGAGCAGAATAATTGGTTGCAAATTATGTTCCATTTTTTAAAAACTTTGTTTCAGCTGCAGATTTAAAATCCAAATGTGACAGTCCAACAACAATTGGCAGGAATCCTAAAATTGTAGACAACTGGATGTGGGAGGATCTCTCTCTGGGCGATTTATTGGTGACTGGTAGTTACACTAAAGTAGAATCAAAGTGCAATTTATTAGGGAGTATGTCTACAGTTTTTCACAAGGGCTTTCCTTATCTTTGCAAGGTAATCTTTATAATAAAGCTTCAAATCAGGTTTATACCATGAACTAATTACTGTTATTTTGCTTACAAAAATATAAATTGTAATAAATAAGTAGTTTGGCCCCAATTCAGCAAGTTACTTAAGCAGCTACCTATGTTTAAATATGTGATTAGTCTTAATAAACCATGGGACTTGGGGAGAGGGGGGAAAAAAATCACGCTACCCAGACTTATGGTTTTTGATGTTTTGTTTTTTGTAAAGTGGCAGCCCATTGAAGTCAATAGAACTACTCAGTGTACACAATCTGGGGATGTGATCCTCACAGAGTGAGTTGATAGATTTGGTCTAGTGGGCTCACTCTAGCTTTCTGAAAATAGCAGTGTAAACAGTTTTGAAGTTGCAGCTCAGACTGGAACTCAGGCTCTGAAGCCTGCAACTTCAAAGCACTGTTTACACAACTATTTTTAGAGCACTAGTGTGAGTCCCATTAGCCCAAATGTGTTGACCTGGGATGGGAGGTTCGTCTGTTTGGGCTGTGTAGACATACCCTCAGGTATTTAAAGTTAAGTACATGTATAAGTACTGCTGAATCAGAGCATATATTATTTACAGAGCACAATAGTGGAGGTACTGTTAACAAGTTAAGGTCAATGTTTTATAAAATGGCATCAGATTTTGTGTGTTTACGTGTCAGAGGGTGACACTGGCCCTTGAACAAGAAAGAGGCCAGTTCACCTGTGACTGGTCAGTTGACAAGATCAGGAAGACCCTCTCCCATCAATGGAACTGCATCATGGATGAGACTTGAGATAAGTCTATTCCTCAATGACTATTTTGAAAACTCATAGGGAATTTGGGAAGTCCTGGACATAGCTACGTGCATTAAGTGAAAATGGTTTGAGAATATGTCTCATTTTGGAGTATGTCTGATGTATCCCATGGATATGTTTGGAAACGTAAAGGAAGGGGTGGGGGTGGGAGTAGAGGCTTTCCCGTGAGATAAGCAGGACTTATTTAATTTTGCTTTTGAGAGGGGCAGTTATGTAACAGGGTAGTGGCTCCTTTAAATGAAATCTAGTCAGACTCTCCTGTTTTAATCCAGATGTGCCTTAGTTTGGTGTAATGAGGAGAGCAGGGAAGTTTTAACCTTGGGGGTATGTCCCAGTATATGCCCCTGGGAGATATAACTGATAGCCCAAACACCACAGGAAGTTTAGATCAAGAGAAATGAGGGCCCACAGCCCAAAGGGAGAGAGTTCAGAACCACATTCCCAAGGTAAAGGGTCCAGAGTTCCGAGACACAGAGAACTCACAAGAGCAGACAGAACTGAAAGGCAATAAGGAGGGGAGAAGCATCCCAACTAGTCTGGTTGGGATGATGTGTTTTGAGAGATGCCAGAGACATACTTGGTGTGCTGATGGATTGTTGGGAATTGAAAGATTGTATGTAGTGCTTGGACTGTGGTGGAGAATTCTTCATGAAGATTGTGGGACTCATAATAAACTAACTCTGCAAAAGGGTGACTTAAATGCTCAGAAAGCTGTACTGGAATTACTGGTACCAGTGAAGTGAAAACTGAGGAAGGGGCACCAGTCATGCAGCAACATGGTACTGGAAGGGATGCTATATGATATAAGGTGGAGATTGTGGGCAGGTGATTGACTACTAGAAGAGGGGAACTATGAGTGCCCAAAACAACAAAATTGAAGCAGAGAGTTGCTTGCATAGCCACTCTGAGGACACGAGGGAGTGCCCTGGAGGTGGCTGCCCTATGACACCAATTTGAGAGAGCTTGGCCCTGATTTTTAGAGGCGCTAAGCACCCACAACTTTAACTGAAGTGAATGGAAGATGATGGTGCTCAACCTCTCTGAAAATCAATCCAAAGGTGTCAGAAGTTAGGCAACTAAAATTAAGGCACTCAAAATCTGTTTTGCCAAGTTTTCAACAGTGACCTAAGTTTTCCCTGTATCTCTTCCACAAATACTACTTCTAAATTCATTTATTTCACCTATCTTAACCACTACTTTTCTTGACTCCAACAATTTTTTTTAAAGTAAACAAGAATTATTCAAAGCAAAGCAATTTATATGTTTTATTTATTTATCTATCTATCTAGGTACTTATTGCTATCATGGTAGTAACTGAGGACAAGATTTTCAAAGGTATTTAGACACCTAGTGATGCAGACAGGCACCTAATGGGATTTTTAAAAGTGCCCAAGCAGGTGAGGCAGCTAACTCCCTTGAAATCATGAAAATCAACAGGAGTTAGGAACCTAACATACTTAGGCATTTTTGAAATTTTCAATATGTGCCGCTCCTTAGATGCTGAAATACCTTTGAAAATCTGATATTGAAAGCCTAATAATTTGCTCTCCTTGAAAACAATGCTCTCCCATTCAATAATGCTGAATAGAGAGTCCATGAAAAATTTTGAAAGGTTTAAGCTTGGAAATATTCTATTCATATACAGCACTATTCATAAATCAATGTACTGGGATCATACCTAGTTTCCTAATGGTTCTTTGCTGACAATTGCAATTCAAATTATATGAGCTGGCTCTTACAAAGATTTATGATAGGCAATGTCTTTTTTTAATCATTGCTACAAAGATGATATCCAAGAGGAACAAAACAGGCTTAATCCATTCCTGCTGCACTAACCAGAAATATTTTAAATTTAACTGAATGTGTCAGAGGAAATGTATTAATAAACTCACCTCTTGAGAAGATTTCATAATTTTGGTTTTACCAATTTCTTCAGACAGGAAGAATGGCATTTCCAAAAGATTACCATATTTTTTTTAATTAGGAGTAGCTCCACTGTGCCAGTATGCTTCAAAGTCTAGTTATTTACTATGAGGCAAAAAATTGAGGCAAGGGTCCCATTGTCAGGGTGCATGGTTGAGAATTCTTAGTAGGTGGCAGTACAAAGGTTGCAGAAGGGTCCTAGCTCCATACAACAGTATGAAAGGAAGCAGGAAAAGGGAAAAAATTCATAGGAAGGAGTTGTAGACCAAGCTGGATGAGCAAGCACCTTAGAGAGGTGATTAAGTAGAATCAGAAAGCATACAGGGAGTGGAAGATGGGAGGGATCAGCAAGGAAAGCTACCTAATTGAGGTCAGAACATGTAGGGATAAAGTGAGACAGGCTAAAAGTCGAGTAGAGTTGGACCTTGCAAAGGGAATTAAAACCAATAGTAAAAGGTTCTATAGCCATATAAATAAGAAGAAAACTAAGAAAGAAGAAGTGGGGCCGCTAAACACTGAGGATGGAGTGGAGGTTAAAGATAATCTAGGCATGGCCCAGGATCTCAACAAATACTTTGCCTCAGTCTTTAATAAGGCTAAAGAGGATCTTGGGGATAATGGTAGCATGACAAATGGGAATGAGGATATGGAGGTAGATATTACCATATCTGAGGTAGAAGCGAAACTGAAACAGCTTAATGGGACTAAATCGGGGGGGCCCAGATAATCTTCATCCAAGAATATTAAAGGAATTGGCACCTGAAATTGCAAGCCCATTAGCAAGAATTTTTAATGAATCTGTAAACTCAGGAGTAGTACCGAATGATTGGAGAATTGCTAATATAGTTCCTATTTTTAAAAAAGGAAAAAAAAAGTGATCCGGGTAACTACAGGCAGTTAGTTTGACATCTGTAGTATGCAAGGTCCTGGAAAAAATTTTGAAGGAGAAAGTAGTTAAGGACATTGAAGTCAATTGTAAATGGGACAAAATACAACATGGTTTTACAAAGGGTAGATTGTGCCAAACTAACCTAATCTCCTTTTTTGAAAAAGTAACAGATTTTTTAGATAAAGGAAATGCAGTGGATCTAATTTACCTAGATTTCAGTAAGGCATTTGATACCGTGCCACATGGGGAATTATTAGTTAAATTGGAGAAGATGGGGATCAATATGAACATCAAAAGGTGGATAAGGAATTGGTTAAAGGGGAGACTGCAACGGGTCTTACTGAAAGGAGAACTGTCAGGTTGGAGGGAGGTTACCAGTGGAGTTCCTCAGGGATCGGTTTGGGGACCAATCTTATTTAATCTTTTTATTACTGACCTTGGCACAAAAAGTGGGGGTGTGCTAATAAAGTTTGCAGATGATACAAAGCTGGGAGGTATTGCCAATTCGGAGAAGGATCGGGATATTATACAGGAGGATCTGGATGACCTTGTAAACTGGAGTAATAGTAATAGGATGAAATTTAATAGTGAGAAGTGTAAGGTTATGCATTTAGGGATTAATAACAAGAATTTTAGTTATAAGTTGGGGACGCATCAATTAGAAGTAATGGAAGAGGAGAAGGACCTTGGAGTATTGGTTGATCATAGGAGGACTATGAGCTGCCAATGTGATATGGCTGTGAAAAAAGCTAATGCGGTTTTGGGATGCATCAGAAGAGGCATTTCCAGTAGGGATAAGGAGGTTTTAGTACCATTATACAAGGCACTGGTGAGACCTCACCTAGAATACTGTGTGCAGTTCTGGTCTCCCATGTTTAAAAAGGATGAATTCAAACTGGAGCAGGTACAGAGAAGGGCTACTAGGATGATCCGAGGAATGGAAAACTTGTCCTATGAAAGGAGACTTAAGGAGCTTGGCTTGTTTAGCCTAACTAAAAGAAGGTTGAGGGGAGATATGATTGCTCTATAAATATATCAGAGGGATAAATACAGGAGAGGGAGAGGAATTATTTCAGCTCAGCACCAATGCGGACACAAGAACAAATGGGTATAAACTGGCCACTAGGAAGTTTAGACTTGAAATTAGACGAAGGTTTCTAACCATCAGAGGAGTGAAGTTTTGGAATAGCCTCCCAAGGGAAGCAGTGGGGGCAAAAGATCTATCTGGTTTTAAGATTCTTCTCGATAAGTTTATGGAGGAGATGGTATGATGGGATAATGGGATTTGGTAATTAATTGATCTTTAAATATTCAGGGTAAATAGGACTAATCCCCTGAGATGGGATATTAGATGTATGGGATCTGAGTTACTACAAAAAATTCTTTCCTGGGTATCTGGCTGGTTAATCTTGCCCATATGCTCAGTGTTTAGCTGATCGCCATATTTGGGGTCGGGAAGGAATTTTCCTCCAGGGCGGATTGGAGAGGCCCTGGAGGTTTTTCGCCTTCCTCTGTAGCATGGGGCATGGGTGACTGGAGGGAGGCTTCTCTGCTCCTTGAAGTCTTTAAACCATGATTTAAGGACTTCAATAGCTCAGACATGGGTGAGGTTTTTTGTAGGAGTGGGTGGGTGAGATTCTGTGGCCTGCGCTGTGCAGGAGGTCGGACTAGATGATCAGAATGGTCCCTTCTGAACTTAGTATCTATGAATCTAGGTCATATTTTGAAAATGCCCAAGAAGATAGAATTGTCAACTCAGCAGACTTATTTTTAAAACTCCTTTATTTAACAGAATTGGTGGCAACATTTTCCTCACCATCTGTTGAGCTTGACAGTAATTTCAGCTTCCAGAATCTGATATTGCTCAGGGAAATGAAATTATAAATGCACAATTTTATTCCCTTTGAGGCAAATCCAGTCCTTTCCTCCTTTGCTGCAGAGCCCCTTGACAGTGGGCCCACTGCAGTTCTGATACATGAGCGGTCATCGTGTTACATGGTTTAAAGCCAGAAGGGACCACCGGATCATTTAGTCTGATCTCGTGTATGTCACAGGCCACTAACATTATCCAGCCACCTCCATACCAAGTCTAAGAACCGAAATGAGACCAGCCCTCAGTATTAGCATTACAGCCCTCAGAAAACAGAGTATAGGAAAGACTGAGGTGCACCAATGCCTTCGGCCCCTGCAATGGCATGGAACTGATTAAATTATGAGGAGGAGGATTGATGATATGTGTAGCTGGATGAGAGGTATCCATGCAGAGGCTCCCTGCGTGGTAATATTCAAGGTATAAGAAAATTTGGAATTGCACAGATCGTTCTGTTCCCTTGATGGGCATATAATGGCTCTCAGAGGGTACTCCAAACATTAGTTTTGGGAAGCCTGTGATGTGCCTATACAACCTGAGAAATAGAATTACTCTTTTCAGCCCCCATGCGTCTTCCCAGTGAATGACCAAACCACAGAACAACCTGGAGCAAGAGGAAGGAGAGCTATCTTGCTTGGACGACACAACAGAAGATATACATCCTTAGAATCAAAGCTTGATTTGATGGAAAACAAATAATGTGATCACTTTCTTTGAGAATATAACTGAATTATAGACAAAGGAAATGCAATAGATCTAATCTACCTGGATTTCTTAAAGGATTAGATATAGTTCCAAATAGATTGGAGAAGACCAAGATTAATATGAGAATAGAAAGTTGGTTAAGGAATTAGTTGAAGGGGAGACTATGCACTTTTTTGCTATAAACTGGGGACTTATCAATATGAAGCAACAGAGAAGGAGAAAGATGTGGGTGTATTGGTCGATCACAGGATGACTATGAGCCTCCAAAGAGATGTAGCTGTGAAAAAGGCTAATGCAGTCGTAGGATGCAACAGGAGAGTTATTTCCAGGAGAGATAGAGAAGTGTTATTACTCTCCTACAAGGCACTGGCGAGACTTCATCTGTTTGCAGCCCTGGTCTCCCATGTTTAAGAAAGATGAATTCAGACTTGAACAGATGCAGAGAAGAGCTACTAGGATGATCCTAGAAATGGAGGAGAGATATGATTGCTCTTTATACGAGTGCCAGAGAGAGAGATAAATACCGGTGAGGGAGAAGAGTTATTTAATTTAAGGTCCAATGTTGAAAAAATGAGAAAATGGATATAAACTGGCCATGAAGAAGTTTATGCTTGAAATTAAAGGAAAAATCAGAGGTTTCTAACCATCAGAGGACCAAAGTTCAGGAACAGCCTTCCAAGGGGAATAATGGGGGAAAAAATCCTAATTTGTTTCAAGACCGAGTTTAACAATTTTATGAAGGGGATAGTATGACAAGGTTGCCTATAATTGCATATGGCTCATCCATAACTGCTATTAGCAAATATCTCCAGTGTCTAGAGATGGGACATTAAAGGGGGAGGGCTCTGAGTTACTACAGAGAATTCTTTCCCAGGTGTCTGGCTGATGGGTCTCTTCCAGAAGTGCATTAAATGAAGATGATTAATATCTGTCACGTGATAAGTCTTCCTCTCATCTTCTCCTCAGGTGAAGAATTGTACATGTAGTGTAGTGTTTTGGTAGGTTTGGTACATGTTGCCATGTGTTCATTTAAGAGAAAGGAAAGCTGAAAAAGTATGCTTTATACTTGGAGCCAGAAGTGGTGAGGATTGTGATGGTCCTTATTTCCTGTGGGAGTTCATTCCACAGTCTCAAGCTGACCCCAACAAAGCTCTGTCTCCTGCCAAATCAGTTTTCCCCTTGTGACAGACTTCACACAATATCCTTAATTTTTTCACCTAATTTAACTGTCACAACTGAACATTTGCACATTCATTTACCGACACTTCTAAATATAACAGAATTGGGGATAACACAATTATTTCTTTGTTCTAGGCACAGGAAAATACTGTTATATCAGAGATGTTGTTAAAAGTTGACTTTGTAATAGTAACCTTGGTTTCACTAGCCAGCTCATGTTGAACAGTGCAGATGTTAACACTCCATGCATAATTTTGGTTTTATTTTAGGTGTATTGAACCACTTATGAAGAATCTAGAACATGAAATGTGTCAAGCTGCCCTACGGGAACCAATTATCTCCCCTTCTACTCAATCTGATATTTGTGCTTATATTAGTAGAGATTTTTATTTGGTAAGTACAGGTTTCTTGCCTTATTCTTTGTGACTTGTATTTTTCTGTCTCCATAACCCTGAAGGATTCTGTAACATAAGGGCACTGTAACAGACTGACACCGGTCCTTTAAGAAGGAGCAGCGCCAAAGTACATTTGCTGCATCAATTTATTCAGATTAGGCTGTGTAAGAAGGTATCTGGGCTTTGAGGGAGAGGAGACAAGAGGAAAACTGGGTGAGTCAGAGCTAGGAAGCCACAAAAATCAGAGGGAGGGGAAGCAGTGAGTCTGAAATGTAAAGCCCAGGGTGAGCTGAGGAACTGTTTTTTGTTTATTTTGTTTAAATTTGACATAAAACTGCCTAAAAGAAACTGTAGGTATCACAGTAGATCATGTGGGAGCTGCAGAGAAGTCCTGCCCTATTACAGACACTGATTCTATGAGTACTATAAAAAGAGACAGTACTCTGGTTTGGATATCTGTGTTATGCAAGGAGACAGGTTATTAGAACACAGCTAATATCTGATTGATTTATTTACTTTTGTTTTAGCTCGACATGTTTCTTATCATAAGGCATTTAGATAAGCTGTTCTAGTATTTTATTTGGTCTCATGTCCAACCAGTTGAAGTTTATGGCAAAAAACAATGCAAAATGAAATAATTACAAGTAGCATTTTGCTTGGTAACAAAATAAAATGTTTCAGGAGATATTGGTGTTCCTACAGACAAATTGGCTTTATTAGTATTGTTACAAACCCCAATTTTGTTTATTTTGGGAGTATGTATTTGAGGCTCCTGGTAGAAAAATATATGGCTCCTGATAGAAAAATTTAGAATTGATTTTCAATTTCAGTTATAACAAAGAAAATACACATCAATTGTAATATCGTAACCTCAGTCACAATCTGTGAGAAACTCTCAAATTATATTTTGTACCACACAAGGAAGAGAAAGGAAAATAAAATGAAACTGCCCTACTTAGGTTGAATCTCCCTCCCCCATTTTAAAAATTTTATTTATCTACTTCAATTTAAATAACTGAAGAATTTCCAAGGTTCTAGGTGCCCTAACACATCATTAACAATACAATTATAGCTGCATTCAAATAACCAGTTCAGCAGGAATTCAGCCAGCCACCTACAAATGCTCCCTTCTGCCCCTTCATTGATAAGAGAAGCATACCTCCAGCCTTTTGAAGAAACCCTATGAAACTAAAGTCTTTTGCAGTATGCCAGGAAAGCTACCAAATTCTAGTGCAGCAGGCTTAGCTGGTGAGCTAGCTTTGTTGAATTTGGCACAATGTTTTGAAATGTATTATTCCAAATAATTGAGATCCTATAAGAGTCTCACACGTACTTGGAGAGTCAAAAAGGAGAGGAAAAAAATCTGAGGACCCCTGGGCTAGAAGAAAGTGAATGACTCATGTTAGCAGGTGGCAGTGACAGATCTGAAATGTGAGATCCCAAAACTGAACTATAAATACTAAAGTCAGAAATATCTGGACATTAGAGGTAGTCGAGCCTCATAACAAAAACAAGGACTGAACAAGAATTAATAATCAGAACCAAGACCTCACTACTCAAGAGGTTAGGATAAAAAGATCTAGATCTAAACCACCCTCGATTTTGTAAATCCAAAACTCAAGCAACAGAGCTTTGGAAAACTAAAATGACACCCATCTACGTTGGATATATGCAGCTAATTTTAAAACATCACACAAAAGCAAAGTTTTTGAAATGACTTTGGGTCTCTTGAAAACATAGGCTTAATGTAGATAAGTGCTATTACTGCTTTGAATCACATCATTTTAGGTGACAAATTAAAAGATATATGCTTGACTTAAAGTAAAATGAAATATGATATTCATCATCACAGGCTCAGGAAGCATTAAAGTATGCAAGGAAATAATTGCTATATAATAACTAATGCATTTTTGGTATATAATTGCAAGCCAGTTCATATATATGAAACTGTGAATAAACATGGAAATCTCAAACTGAAGCAATGGGAACTACATTAATACAACAACGTTCATCAATCTTAATTGACTACATGTAATGTCTAGAAAATATAAGCTCTGTACCAGTTTTAACTCAAGTCCCACTAGAGAACAGTCTCATTGCATATTACCTAATTCGTACCTACTAATATGACAAAAGCTATGATTCTTACACAGATCATTCCAAAAAGCGTGATGAACTTCCCACTTTACTCTTGTAGAAGAACTGAGAGTCTCTCAACAGCATATCTGTCTGGAACAATGAGTTTGCTAGTCACATGTCTATGTTGCTTCAAAGATTTATTTAATATGGCATGGCAATCATCTTCAATAATATCTCTATATATTTTACTTATAAATTATTATTGTGTGTGTGTGTGTGTGTATAAGAGAGAGAGAGTGTCTAAAATTGTTTCTGACTCAGTCAACAGATCAAGCTTCAGAGATTAGTTTTGTATTTAAATTTAAGGTTTAGGCAGCTTTTGGCCAATTTTACCATGATAGTGTAGCCACTGACTGATTGCAGTTAACTCTGCTCTCCATGTAGCCATTTGCACACTTAAAGGGCATGTTTGATCTGCGACTAGTGAGTATCACTTCCATCGACTATGTGGACAACATCAGTTCCATTTATTTTGTGTTTATGGTCTAATACCAATCTCAATCTGTATAAAAAAGTCATTTATCAATGGGATGTCAATGCAAATTCTGCTATGGAAGAAAAACTGTATGTAGCCCTTAAAGAGTACTATAGATAATCTTCATTTTAAAGGCATAAGGCTATATTTTGCCTTAGTTATATCCCTGCAACATCTTCAACTTCAGGGATAGTGATTGGGTGCAACTGAGGGCAGTATTTGCATCATGGTATATGGTGATAATTAATAAATGATTGCTCTTTCAAATGCTCTGCACGTCATACTGCAATTGGAAGACATATACTTGTTCTCAGTGAAAGACCACCCACCACTGTGGCACTGGATTAAAGCAGAAATTAAAGAATATGTTAGGACACCAGCAAGCTATGTTCCTTGAGAAGTGCATTCAGTGTCCATGAGCAATATCAATAGTAGATCATAATGATGGCTGTCCTGCTTCACAAAATTCCTACTATATTCCTTAAATGGCATACTGCTTATTTAAGTAGGTTCTCACTAATGTCTACACTGCTATTAAAAACCTGCAGCTGGCCCATGTCAGCTGGCTTGGGCTAAGGGCTTGTTTAACTTCAGCATAGATAATGGGGCTTGCTTTGGAGCTTGGGCTCTAGGACCCTGTTTGGTGGGAGCATCCCAGAGCTTAGGCTGCAGCCTGAGCCCAAATTCTATGCTGCAGTTAAACAACCCCTTAGCCCAAATCAGCTTTCATGGGCCAGCTGCGGGTGTCTAATTGCAGTATAGACATACCCTTAGACAACTGTTGATACATAGTGGGTAAAAAACTGAAAATTCACTACCCAAAACAAAATTTCATAACTGAAAAAATCTACTTAAAAACTTACACAAAGATTTTATTTTAATTTACATCAAATTCTTTAAAACATCTCAAGATCAGGAGGGAAAATATTTGTGAAATGGGGAGAAATACTTAAGTTTACAAGTGTATAATTTTTTTTATTTTGTACTCCTTTTTTTTTATTTGAGGAAACTCTGCATTTGATTATGCGTTTTCTACCTCCTTCACTCTGAAATACACAATCCTTCACATATTGTCTGAATGTAGTAGGCTTTGCATTTTATCACTATTTTTCCCCACTCCTGGCACCTGCTTTCTATCATCTCTCCACACAATCTCGTTGCTGTCAGTTACCAGTATGAAACAATGCTTAGGTAAGACTGAATCATAATTTTAAACAGAAATTCACAGTAGGAAAAGTTAATGATCATAACCATGGGCTTCAATTCTATAAAATTAACTAAAGCTCAATGAAGGGTTTGAGTCCATGTGGCGGTGGATGCCCTCAACTCCATTGAAATTAGTATGGGAGAGGATATTCAGCTCTTCATAGGACTGATTTCTTCAATAAGTTTGAAGTTTCTTAACTTTATCTGTTTCTGTTTCCTGAGTGTCACTAGAGAGCTGCTCAACAAAAGAACAACTCCTGAGGAGCAACCTGGTATCAGTACTGAATGTTAGCATGAGAAAAAATGGTGCTGTATGTTGAATACAATCTAAGGCCATCTTGTGATCCTCCAAAGAACCAACTGCTAAAGAACCAAGTGTATTATTGGTATGATGATAACTAAGAAATCAACACCTTTCCCCAAATGTTACACCTGGAGGCATTGAAGTGTTATATGGTACTGTGCTTCTGTATCTGTCCATAATGATTCAAAATCAACAGAATTTGATACCTTTCTCTTCTCTCTTCAAAACAAAGTCCTAAGCAAGCAAGTTCTTAGTCATGCACCTGGTTTTTAGTTATACAAATAGTCCTATCTAAGCCAATGAACTTATTCACATGCTTAAGAAATACCTGAGGGTACAATTTTGCTATTTTGGCACACTCTGTGGAAAAATAAGTCCTTGATCTCCTGGGCACGCAGAGGCAGCTTTGGTGGAGTCTAGCCTATGTCTAACCTGTATGTCTTTGCAGCTTCAATGGTCAATGACTACAAGGTGCCTATCTAGTCCCCATTTCCATCCTGACTGACTAGTGTGCTCTGTGCCCCCAGAGGAGAAGAAATGGAGCAGTCTCTGTGCTCCTCACAGCATAACCCCAATGTAGATTGCACAAAGATTCCAGAAAAGGCTCTGTATGCCCTCTCCAATCTAGTCCTAAACACATAAAAATCTACTGGATTTAGCACTCTTTAGACTTTTCTTCTACAATACTGTTCAATTTTTTGCAGTACTACTGATCTACCATTCCAAAGATGCAACATATCTATTCTATTTTACTAAGGGCTGGTTAAAATGAGGATCAATTAGAGGGAAAGCTCATCACACAATGAAAAAGTAACATCGCTCTCTTATGTCTTTCTTTTCAAGTCTTCAGCTTTTCATCTGGTTGATGGTGCCACAAGGGAGGCTCAATCAACATTTGAGATAAGATAACCAGATGTGGTATTAAGAGTGTTGTTGAAAGATCGGTTCTCTATTTTTATTTGATACCACCTCATTTTTTCCTACTTTTGATTTTTCAGTCTCTAGTTATTTGCTAGGCCCTTCCTCTCCAGCCCCCAGCATCTAATAAATTGGCAATGTAAGTCAGGGATCAATATGTTAGTTTTGACTGAGGTCCTAAAAGATTTCTGAAACAAAAAGCTACTCCGCATTTATTAGCGAAGAAACACAGAATTAATGACAAATAGTAAAACACACATGCTTTTAAATATATGTATATATAATATTTATATGTTCTTCCTTTCTAAACATTAATTGTACACTTAATCATAATGCTCATATTAGTGGAAACATTTTATTAGCATTTAGGACTATGGGCCTTTCTCTGCATTGAAGAATTAGCTTTCCCCTCAGATATAATCTCTCTATTTTTTAGCAATTAAAAAGGTTTTGTGGGTCTCCCCCCCCTCGCTATTTTAGAAACACCTACAAAAGATTTCACAGTAACAAAGAACCCTCCTTATGCCATGGCATTTGCAAGGAGTGTGACTTTGGAATATTATTAATATTTATGAAGGAGAACAAATGGTTAGATAAATAATTAAAATAAGAACCTTTTAAGCAACAGAACAAAAGTATTTTTTATATTACATACTGATCTGTCTTAAAGCAAGATCTTCTAAAAAAGGATAACACTGACAAGAATTCTGACATTTCTATATTATTATTTTTTAAACAGTAACATGAAGAACAATAGAAAAACTACCTTATGAATTTTGATGTGAGCCTCTGATGCAATCCTTTTTAGAATCTCTGTTCCAAAATGTCTTCTCTTTTGAAATCTTCTAAAAGAAAGAATAGAGACTTTTGGTTTACAAGATTTCCTTCTTATAGGTTTTAAATATTCAAAAAAATTGTTTACAAAGAAGGCCTATAGAAGTTGTGATACAGGAGGGCCAGGAAGGAGTAGTAGAGAGTTAGAGGGGAAATATATAAGCCCTAGGCTAATTAAGGTGTGGTTTCCTGTAGACTAGGGAGGGTTGCTACAGGTCAATTAGAGCCCCTTGTTACTTAAGACCCTGTCAGGAACCTAATAAAAACCCCCTGCTTCAGGCAGTCAAGGGAAGAGGAGGAAGAAAAGAGGACTGGAGCTTGGAGGTGTGTTTTTGAAAAACCAGAGAACTGAAGTAGGAGAGATCCTGCCCTAGTGTCTAAGGACCGAAGGTACCCTACCCAAAGGGGAAAAGCATAAGAACCTGCAGGGGTTGAGAGGGGTTGGGGCTCAGAGTGAGGAGCAAACCCAGACCACTACCCTGCTTCCTTCCTCTACCACATTCCTGGGCCATTAGTGGGGGCCCTTGGGGGCCTAAGAGCAGGGGCAAGGGGTGGCATCTTAACTCCCCACCAAGAAAAGTGCATGACCCACCATACTAACATTAGCCATCTTGTCACAATGTCCAGAATGGCAGGAACTAGTTACATATAAACTGGACTTTATTGGTATTCACATACTGTATACTGTACTCTTAAGTTCACCATATATTTTTAAAATGGTGCAGTAACGATTTATTTTGTAGATTTAAAAAAAATCTCCATACTTTTCATTCAGTTTAATCAACCAGCCCCATTTATGCTTTCTGGATGGGGGGAAGCAGTAGACTTGTATATCTTCACTTTAGTAAATCTTTTGATATTATCTCACATGATCTTCTCCTAAACAAACAAGGGGAATGCAGCCTAGGTGGAGCTACTATAAGGTCGGTGCATAACTTGTTGGAAAACCTTTATGAGAGAGTAGTTATCAGTGGTTCACAGTAAAGCTGGAAGGGCATAATGAGTGGGGTCCTACAGGGATCAGTTTTGGGTCTGGTTCTGTTCAATATCTTCATCAATTATTGAGATAATGGCAAAGAGAGTATACTTATAAAGTCTGCAGATGATACTGCTGGAAGCTGGAAGAGGTTGCAAGTGCTTTGGAGGACAAATTATAATTCAATATGATCTGGACAAACTGGAAAAATGATCTGGAGTAAATAGGATGAAATTCAATAAGGACAAATGCAAAGTACTCCACTTAGGAAGAAACAAATCAGTTGCACACATACAAAATGGGAAATGACTGACTAGGAAGGAGTACTGTGGAAAGAGATCAGGGGGGTGATAGCTAACCACAAGCTAAATATGAGTCAACAGTGAACACTATTGCAAAAAAACCCCAAAACACATCCATTCTGGGATGTATTACCAGGAGTGCTGTAAGCAAGACACAAGAAGTAATTCTTCCGCTCTACTCTGCACTGATTAGGCCTCAACTGGAGTGTTGTGTCCAGTTCTGGGTGCCAAATTTCAGGAAAGACGTGGACAAATTGGAGAAAATCCAGAGAAGAGTAACAAAAATTATTAAAGATCTAGAAACATGACCTATGAGGGAAGATTCAAAAAGTTGGGTTTCTTCAGTCTGGAGAAGAGAAGACTGAGAGGGGACGTGATAACAGTTTTCAAGTACATAAAAGATTGTTACAAGGAGGAGGGAGAAAAAATGTTGTTCTTAACCACAGCTGCTAGGACAAGAAGCAATGGGTTTAAATTTCAGCAAAGGAAGCTTAGGCTGGACATAAGGAAAAACTTCCTAACTGTCAGGGTGGTTAAGCACTGAAATAAATTGCCTAGAGCAGTTGTGGGATCTTCATCATTGGAGATTTTTAAGAGCAGGTTAGACAAACACCTGTCAGGGATGGTCTAGATAATATTTTGTCCTGCCATGAGTGCAGGAGACTGGACTAGATGACCTCCTGAGGTTCCTTCCAGTCCTATGATTCTCCGATTCTATACTAAGTGGAACTCTGATTTGAACTTCTCTTTGAATCTGGATCACTGTGTGAGCATGATTGAAATTGTAAATTAGACCCATAAGCAGCCAGCCACTTTTATGCCAAAAAAAACCAAAACACACTTTACAGTATTTGAATGAACTCATTCTGTATTGATGTATCTGAATTAGTTTCAACTGTCTGAGGAAGCTTTTAAAATGAGAGAGTATTAGGAAGTAGGAATAGGGTTTAGTGCACTATGCCAATTAGCAACTAAAACTGGAAAAGAAAAGTCTTTCAAGAAAAGTGTTTTCAGTATTTGTTCTTTTGTCAGACCTCAAGACACATTGTGTTTTAATATTGTAATTTTATTACCATATTAATTGTACCATTGTAATTGTTACCATATTACCTCCAGGTTCAGTAATAAATAAGACCACAAAAAGCACATCCACAGAATAAATTTTAGGTCCAAATTATAATGGAAAGAAGTCTACTAATCAGAAAATAATTGTAGCTGCTTTTTTAGAAGACATCATTTCTAGACTTACCAAAATCTATATGCACAAATAAAAGAGACAAAGGAGGTAGCTACAGGACTAAATTCTGTGTTAAATTACATAGCATTTAATAATGTTTTATGAGATGTAAGATAGTACAAAACTTTCCCACTGTAATCAAACAGGAAATGGCAGAGCCCTTGGCCATTATCTTTGAAAACTCGTGGCGAACGGGGGAAGTCCCGGATGACTGGAAAAAGGCTAATGTAGTGCCCATCTTTAAAAAAGGGAAGAAGGAGGATCCTGGGAACTACAGGCCGGTCAGCCTCACCTCAGTCCCTGGAAAAATCATGGAGCAGGTCCTCAAAGAATCAATCCTGAAGCACTTAGAGGAGAGGAAAGTGATCAGGAACAGTCAGCATGGATTCACCAAGGGAAGGTCATGCCTGACTAATCTAATCGCCTTTTATGATGAGATTACTGGTTCTGTGGATGAAGGGAAAGCAGTGGATGTATTGTTTCTTGACTTTAGCAAAGCTTTTGACACGGTCTCCCACAGCATTCTTGTCAGCAAGTTAAGGAAGTATGGGCTGGATGAATGCACTATAAGGTGGGTAGAAAGCTGGCTAGATTGTCGGGCTCAACGGGTAGTGATCAATGGCTCCATGTCTAGTTGGCAGCCGGTGTCAAGTGGAGTGCCCCAGGGGTCGGTCCTGGGGCCCGTTTTGTTCAATATCTTCATAAATGATCTGGAGGATGGTGTGGATTGCACTCTCAGCAAATTTGCGGATGATACTAAACTGGGAGGAGTGGTAGATACGCTGGAGGGGAGGGATAGGATACAGAAGGACCTAGACAAATTGGAGGATTGGGCCAAAAGAAATCTAATGAGGTTCAATAAGGATAAATGCAGGGTCCTGCACTTAGGATGGAAGAATCCAATGCACCGCTACAGACTAGGGACCGAATGGCTCTGCAGCAGTTCTGCGGAAAAGGACCTAGGGGTGACAGTGGACGAGAAGCTGGATATGAGTCAGCAGTGTGCCCTTGTTGCCAAGAAGGCCAATGGCATTTTGGGTTGTATAAGTAGGGGCATAGCGAGCAGATCGAGGGACGTGATCGTTCCCCTCTATTCGACACTGGTAAGGCCTCATCTGGAGTACTGTGTCCAGTTTTGGGCCCCACACTACAGGAAGGATGTGGATAAATTGGAAAGAGTACAACGAAGGGCAACAAAAATGATTAGGGGTCTAGAGCACATGACTTATGAGGAGAGGCTGAGGGAGCTGGGATTGTTCAGTCTGCAGAAGAGAAGAATGAGGGGGGATTTGATAGCTGCTTTCAACTACCTGAAAGGGGGTTTCAAAGAGGATGGCTCTAGACTGTTCTCAATGGTAGCAGATGACAGAACGAGGAGTAATGGTCTCAAGTTGCAATGGGGGAGGTTTAGATTGGATATTAGGAAAAACTTTTTCACTAAGAGGGTGGTGAAACACTGGAATGCGTTACCTAGGGAGGTGGTAGAATCTCCTTCCTTAGAGGTTTTTAAGGTCAGGCTTGACAAAGCCCTGGCTGGGATGATTTAACTGGGACTTGGTCCTGCTTTGAGCAGGGGGTTGGACTAGATGACCTTCTGGGGTCCCTTCCAACCCTGATATTCTATGATTCTATGATTCTATGAAATTCCTAAATATACAAATATAGGGCCACATTTTGCTGACAGTTATAAATCTGTTTTCTTTTCCTCTGTTTGAAAATATAAACTTATCTCCAAGTTGTTTTTTCCTGTATTTCACTGCTGTATAATGTATTCAGTGGACCCTATGATTGTCTGTTTGACAAAACATAGTGCTCTGTTAGCCAGTTAAGAGTCACTCATCTGTAATTCCTGACACTTATCACTTACACAGACATGACTATTGTATACTGCCAGAAGAAGAGAGGTATGAGACCTTCTTTATACAGCAATATAAACAATGTTTGTTTTTTCTCTACAATGTGTACATCTACTATCTCTCTTAATTAGAAAAATGTACATAATCATATTGCACTTTAGTGGATGTGATCTACAAAGGATATAAAAACCTATATATAATATTACAGAAATGTGAATGTTTCACTGATTACCATTAACAGTGTCCTCTTTCAGACATATACTTCCTAAAATATAAAAGCCTGACTTTAAACCTGACTCAGGTTTTTAGGCCGTCCCCTATGGAGTTATTCAAACTCATCACAGCGCCAATGTAATTCACTAAAAAGTCTGAGATAGTAGCAGTACAGCAGTTTTGAACTCTAAGAGAAGCAAATAATATGCACCCAGATGTTTAGCTGACATAACTCAGCAGAGCTCAATTGCAATCAGTTTAACATGAGTTAAGAATCTGTTTCTAAATTTCTAATTGTTTTTCTAAAGCATTTGTTATGTAATGGTCTGTAACCTCTCTTTATAGCACACCATAAAATAAATATTTTACCATGTTTTGTGTTTATGTGTGTGTAAGCACACAGTATAGAGTATAACTGATGGTGTGGGATAAAGGTTTTGTCAGCAAGAACTGAGTTAGGGAGGCCATTTCCAATAGTTGTCAATAAAATATTTATACCAAACAACATTTTCATGTTACATATTTAAAGTTTAAAAATGTTTCAGTGATTTTTCAAAACCTATAATGGGACTTTTTTTAAAACCCTCTTCTTGTAGCACCAGCTTGCCCTGCATGACTGAGTGAGATTCACAAAGGTACCTAGGCACCTAAATCCCATTTTTAGGCATGATTGCAATTAACAAAACTCCTGCTTGGCTGCCACCTAACCCTGTAAGCAACTAAACTCACTTGGTGCCTGAACTGTTGTCTCTGGACAAGCGCACTGCAGCCTCGCTCTAGGCATCTGGGCATCTATCACCTGGCTGAGCATGCACGCTACTGCCTCATTATAGGTAATCTGGATATGTGTCTCCCACGTAAGCCCCAGAGCAACTTACAAACTGGAATAAAGCTGTTTGGGCATTTAAGTCACATGTGGGTCCCTGATCCAGTAGGCGGCGTCTGAACATGCCTCCCAGATTGGGGCCCCTCAAGCAAGTTCATACAAAATAACTATGGGGGGTGGGAGTGGAAAAGAAGGACCTTCCTTGCAACCTTTAGCCTAGTGGGTAAGGTGCCCAGAATATGGGAGACGATTGGTTCAAGTTGCCTTCCTCTTGAGGGAGAGAAGGGATTTGAACAGGGATCAGCTATCTCTCAGAAGAGTACCCTGACCACTATGGAATATTCTGATGTGGGGATCCCTCAGTCTTGCCTAGTGAAGTTATACCACTTTAAACAAACAATTGAATAGTTAAATATTAATTGGGCCAGAGTGAGAATCACTGTCTAGCCTCCTCTCTCCTAGTTGTTTTGTTTTCGTGCCCTATGCATAACATAGGTGATCGAACACCTATTTTCTCCCAGTTGTGGATCACTAACCAAGCTAGCCACTTCCCTGAAGCCCAGATTTAGATGTCTATCTCAGAGAAGTTGGAGGGTTTAGCACATACATCTCTGATCAACATCTCCCATTGACTAGCTTAAGTGGCTCCATGCCTAGCATCTGGTTTTGTGGATCACATTCTTAGGAGACTGTGACTCCCCATCAGGGCCATCCCTACCCATACGCAAAGTACGTAGCTGCGAAGGGAACCAGGGAATTTGGGACATCAAATTTCCTCATGCCCTGTGCAGCTGCATGCTGCTCCAGCCCTGCTCCCCCTCTTCTCCTTGGCCTGTGCCCCAGCCCAACCTCTTCCCACATAGATTCATAGATACTAAGGTCAGAAGGGACCACTCTGATCATCTAGTCCGACCTCCTGCACAGCACAGGCCACAGAATGTCACCCACCACTCCTATGAAAAACCTCACCCATGTCTGAGCTATTGAAGTCCTCAAATCATGGTTCAAAACTTCAAGGAGCAGAGAAGCCTCCCTCCAGTCAACCATGCCCCATGCTACAGAGGAAGGCAAAAAAACCTCCAGGGCCTCTCCAATCTGCCCTGGAGGAAAACTCCCTCCCGACCCCAAACATGGCAATCAGCCAAACCCTGAGCACATGGGCAAGATTCACCAGCCAGATACCCAGGAAAGAGTTTTCTATAGTAAATCAGATCCCATCCATCTAATATCCCATCTCAGGGGATTTGGCCTACTTACCCTGAATATTTAAAGATCAATTACTTACCAAAATCCCATTATCCCATCATACCATCTCCTCCATAAACTTATCGAGTAGAATCTTAAAACCAGATAGATCTTTTGCCCCCACTGCTTCCCTTGGAAGGTTATTCCAAAACTTCACTCCTCTGATGGTTAAAAACCTTCGTCTGATTTCAAGTCTAAACTTCCCGGTGGCCAGTTTATACCCATTTGTTCTTGTGTCCACATTGGTGCTGAGCTTAAAAAATTCCTCTCCCTCTCCTATATTTATCCCTCTGATATATTTATAGAGAGCAATCATATCTCCCCTCAACCTTCTTTTAGTTAGGCTAAACAAGCCAAGCTCCTTAAGTCTCCTTTCATAAGACAAGTTTTCCATTCCTCGGATCATCCTAGTAGCCCTTCTCTGTATCTGCTCCAGTTTGAATTCATCCTTTTTAAACATGGGAGACCAGAACTGCACACAGTATTCTAGGTGAGGTCTCACCAGTGCCTTGTATAACGGTACTAAAACCTCCTTATCCCTACTGGAAATGCCTCTCCTGATGCATCCCAAAACCGCATTAGCTTTTTTCACAGCCATATCACATTGGCAGCTCATAGTCATCCTATGATCAACCAATACTCCAAGGTCCTTCTCCTCTTCCGTTACTTCTAATTGATGCGTCCCCAGCTTATAACTAAAATTCTTGTTATTAATCCCTAAATGCATAACCTTACACTTCTCACTATTAAATTTCATCCTATTACTATTACTCCAGTTTACAAGGTCATCCAGATCCTCCTGTATAATATCCCGATCCTTCTCCGAATTGGCAATACCTCCCAGCTTTGTATCATCTGCAAACTTTATTAGCACACTCCCACTTTTTGTGCCAAGGTCAGTAACAAAAAGATTAAATAAGATTGGTCCCAAAACCGATCCCTGAGGAACTCCACTGGTAACCTCCCTCCAACCTGACAGTTCGCCTTTCAGTAGGACCCGTTGCAGTCTCCCCTTTAACCAATTCCTTATCCACCTTCTGATGTTCATATTGATCCCCATCTTCTCCAATTTAACTAATAATTCCCCATGTGGCACGGTATCAAATGCCTTACTGAAATCTAGGTAAATTAGATCCACTGCATTTCCTTTATCTAAAAAATCTGTTACTTTTTCAAAAAAGGAGATTAGGTTGGTTTGGCACGATCTACCTTTTGTAAAACCATGTTGTATTTTGTCCCATTTACCATTGACTTCAATGTCCTTAACTATTTTCTCCTTCAAAATTTTTTCCAGGACCTTGCATACTACAGATGTCAAACTAACTGGCCTGTAGTTACCTGGATCACTTTTTTTTTCCTTTCTTAAAAATAGGAACTATATTAGCAATTCTCCAATCATTCGGTACTATTCCTGAGTTTACAGATTCATTAAAAATTCTTGCTAATGGGCTTGCAATTTCAGGTGCCAATTCCTTTAATATTCTTGGATGAAGATTATCTGGGCCCCCCAATTTAGTCCCATTAAGCTGTTTCAGTTTCGCTTCTACCTCTGATATGGTAATATCTACCTCTATATCCTCCTTCCCATTTGTCATGCTACCATTATCCCCAAGATCCTCTTTAGCCTTATTAAAGACTGAGGCAAAGTATTTGTTTAGATATTGGGCCATGCCTAGATTATCTTTAACCTCCGCTCCATCCTCAGTGTTAAGCGGCCCCACTTCTTCCTTCTTAGTTTTCTTCTTATTTATATGGCTATAGAACCTTTTACTATTGGTTTTAATTCCCTTTGCAAGGTCCAACTCTACTCGACTTTTAGCCTCTCTGACTTTATCCCTACATCTTCTGACCTCAATTAGGTAGCTTTCCTTGCTGATCCCTCCCATCTTCCACTTCCTGTATGCTTTCTGCTTCTTCATAATCACCTCTCTAAGATGCTTGCTCATCCAGCTTGGTCTACAACTCCTTCCTATGAATTTTTTCCCCTTTCTTGGGATACAGGCTTCCGATAGCTTCTGCAGTTTTGATTTAAAGTAATCCCAGGCCTCAACTGCCTTTAGATCCATAAGTTCTTCAGTCCAATCCACTTCCCTAACTAATTGCCTTAATTTTTGAAAGTCAGCCCTTTTGAAATCAAAAACCCTAGTTGCAGATTTATTTTTGTTAATCCTTCCATTTAGTTTGAACTGAATTAGCTCATGATCACTTGAGCCAAGATTGTCCCCTACAACCATTTCTTCTATGAGGTCCTCGCTACTCACCAAAATTAAATCTAAAATGGCATCCCCTCTAGTCGGTTCAGCAACTACTTGATGAAGGAATCCATCAGCTATCGCATCTAGGAAAATCTGAGCCCTATTATTATTACTAGCACTGGTCCTCCAGTCTATATCTGGGAAGTTAAAGTCTCCCATGATCACGCAGTTTCCATTAGTATTTACTTTATTAAAGACATTAAAAAGGGCTCTATCCATAACCAAATTAGATCCCGGAGGTCTATAGCACACCCCAAGCACTATCGCAGGAGAGGCTTTACTAGTTTTCTTCCCCAATGTAATTTTTGCCCAGACAGACTCTGTCTTATCCATTGCATCGCTTCTTATTTCTTTACATTCTAACTTATCGTTGATATACAATGCTACTCCACCCCCTTTACCTTTGTTTCTGTCTTTCCTAAACAGCACATACCCTTCAATACCTGTAGTCCAGTCATGACTACTATTCCACCATGTTTCTCTTATCCCTATAATATCTGGTTTCACTTCCTGCACCAGTAGCTCTAGTTCCTCCATTTTGTTACCTAGACTCCTCGCATTGGTGTATAAACATCTTAATTTTTGCTGTTTGGCCTCGCTCACATTTTGTACCCTATTAGGCACAGTCATTCTACAGCCAGTATAACCTATTAGACTAGTATCCACACCGCCCTCGCTCCTTATATACATTCTCCTACCCACGGCTGTATCCTTTCTTACTTCATCTTCTTCCCTCTCAATGCTAAAATCTGGCGTGGAGATTTTCTGGACATCTCCCATCCATCTCCCCCCAATTCCTAGTTTAAAGCTCTCTTTATCAGTTGTGCCAGCCTTGATCCTAGAAGACTATTTCCTTCCCTACTCAGATGAAGTCCATCCCGAGAGAACTGACCTCTGTCCGTGAATGCCTCCCAGTGGCCATACATCCCAAAGCTCTCCTTATAGCACCACTGCCTAAGCCATCTGTTGACAGTCATAATCTTGTCACACCTTTGTTGCCCTTCTCTAGGAACAGGAAGGATCCCGCTAAAGATCACCTGAGCCTCAATTTCCTTAAGCGTCTTCCCCAGCCTAGCATAGTCTCCCTTGATACTTTCCAGCGAGAATCTGGCTGTATCATTTGTTCCCACATGAAGGATAATTAGGGGATTCTTTCCCGCTCCCTTGAGGATCCTTTTCAACCTCAGGTCTACATCCCGTATCTTAGCACCCGGAAGACAGCACACCCTTCTATTCTCAGGATCAGCTCTAGTTACAGGCCTGTCTATTCTTCTCAATAAAGAGTCCCCGATCACATAGACCTGCCTTTTCCTGGTGACAGTGCTATTCTCCAGTCTCTCCCCTGTTCCCTCTGGCTGCAAGTTCTTTCCATTCCTATTTTCCCTTACAATTCTCTTCAACCCATCCTGTATCCTCCTGGGGCTCATATTTGGTGTAGTCTCCCTTGACTCTTCCCCTTTTTCTATAGGGCTAGCCTCTCTTCTCTTCTTCATTACCCTTCCACCTTCAGCGACTACCTGCTGAGCCCCTTCTTCATTTTCCAACTCTGCAAACCTGTTCCTAAGCTCTATTTCTCCTTCACTAGCCCATCTTTTTCTCTGCCTGGTTCTTTGAGTCACATGTTTCCACTGACCACTTTCCTCATCCAGTCTCTCCTCAAAATTCCCCAGCCCTGCTTCCATCCGTGAGTCTGAGCTTTTCCCTTCAGATACCTCATATCTTTGCTCCATCATCTGCTCAAACCCCTTCCTAAACTCAACCAGACTTTCCACCTGCATCTCCAAACCTCGGATCTTTTCCTCCATCAGCTCTATCAGACGGCATTTCATGCAGACAAAACTCTTACCGGTTCCCCCCTCCAGGATCATGTACATACCACAGCTTCCACATCCAGTCATCCTCAATGTGTCTTTCACTGCAGGAGTCACTCCCACAGCTTCCTCTGTATCTGTCATCTCCTTCCCACCTAAATCCTGTTAATCTGGGAAACACAAGCCACACCAAAAAGACCACCCTCCCCCAGCAAAAGCAAACCCCAAACAAGCACCACAATCCAACCTCCCACTCAAACTCCCCTGTTTAGAGCTCTGTTTGCTAGCTCCTGTGCCGCTGCAGCTGTCTGTGCATCTGCTCTGCCCCAGCCCAGCTCCCACTCCACCACTTCCCCAAAGCCCCCACCCTTTCTCCACCCCAGTCCCGCCCCCCACTCCCCTGAGGACTGCAGCAGGGCCAGGTCTGCACTCACCGGCGGCGGAAAGTGCAGCGACCCGGCCCCAGCTGCACCGCTGGTGATAGCTGGGAGGCAGTTCCCCGTTTCCCTCCAAGCCATCTCTCCTCCCCACCATGGAGGCCTGGGGCCTCACACTCCCCACCCATGGGGTGGGGGCTGTGTAGGGCCCCAGAATAGCAAGGGACAGCCCTGCTCCCCATTCATTGCATAGGAAGCCTACGTGCCTCACTGCAGCTTTGTGGTTCACAGTGATTTTTCTAAGTGCCTATAAGTAAGGTGTTGCAACATCTAAAACTACACCTACGCTGCACGCCACTTTCAGTGGCATGTAGGGCATATGTAGCTACATGCTGCAGAGAAAATCAAGCTGCATCTACACTGCAGTGTACAACTACATGTATCATGGAAAGCCTACTTTTCTAGCAGCAGGGAAAGCTCCAGCAGCTGGGAGGCAGTGGGATACTATACAGCTAAAGGTAGTAGTGTAGACAGGAAGGCAGGGCTTGGGCAAGTACAGAGCTTATACGGTATGTACTGGAGTACACATGCACACCCTTCAGGCCTGTCTGCACTCAATATACCTAAGCCATGCCTTGCCATCTACACTGTTATTTACACCCATACAATGAGGGCTACCCAAGTACATACTCTTCACTCCGCCAAAAGAAACATTCAGTTCAGATGTAGTCTGAGTCCCTTCCTGGATCTGAACCTATAAGTCTAACAACACAGGAGTTTGAAGGCAGAAAAATTGTAGCTAACAAATTTTAGGAATTACACAATACTATCACCTTCTAATCTCATACTTTGGGTCCTTCTGGAGGCTAGAAGTAAGTATTCTGTGTCCCACTAGAGAGTTGAGAATCTTCTCGTTTCCACTGGTGTAAAGCTCCTGATTTTAGCTATACAGGGTCACAAAATGTCAGACCTCATGACTGTCACTAAACATTTCCCATCCTGTGCGACAGAACAAGGTAATTTTTAGGGGAAAATTCTACCAAATTTTGAGGACAGAAGGAAATATTTCTTTGGCAGGATTATATGAAGAAAAGGTGAAAAGGGGACTGGCACCAATCCAAGTCTTAAAATGTTAGAATCTGTTTGGCTAGATGGATTAGTGGGCACAGTACACTTGAGATGGTTAAGGGTGTATGATAAATGCAATTTATCACATGGCTCTGTGAGATTATCACCTCCTCTTGATAAATATCTGATGAATTGCATAATCGTGTGATAAACTGCAAAGTTGCCTTAGAAGCTTAAAGCAGTAGCAATACAATCTCAACAAACAATATTCCAGCTACAGCAGAGGATTTAGAGACTCTTCCAAAAGCACCCTTAATTGATAAGCCACTATCAGTAAGGTGACTTAAATTTTGATGCAGTGCCAACATTGTGTGGAGAGTGGTTTGCGAAAGGAAGGAGCCTTTTCTGTCCTTAAACATAGCTAAGCAGAGTTCACCATGGAGCACAAGAGCCTGCAAGCACGCATGTTCTATTAACATACATCCTGAGGGAACAATCTCTGTGGTATAGGATTGTCCTATTCTAAGCCAAATTCAGCTGGTAAGGGTATGGGTTAGCCATTAGGATTCTGTTGATTTTTTTTTTTAAAAGATAGGTACCATGAAAGGACAACAGATGCTCTCTGCTGTCTGGAGTATATTACTGAGTTATAAAAATGAATATGGAAGTTTATCGCCTGTTCACTTGTGTGCATGCTGCAGTGACAGATTTTTTTTAAAAAAAAATACATATCATACAGAAGAGAGTTGACTCTGTGGCCCTTAAAGTCAAATAAAAAAAGAAAGTAATATGACAGACAATAATAAAATACTATTTTAAAAGGAGCATGCTTGTATAATTCAGATTTTCAAGAGGAAAAGAAATTTCCTTGAAAATACTCTAACTGCTAAGTATTCGGAGAGAAATCATATCAGTTTCAAGCCTTGTCCATGGTATGCAAAAGTAGTACCTGTAAAACAGCCACTAGCACTTATAGTTGTAACAATATCTTAAGTACTAGTGTAGAGAGATTGGGGTGAAATCCTGGTGCCAGCTTAATGGATCCAAGATTTTACCCTAGGTGCTTTTACCACAACATGCTACTAAAACCATCTGATATCTGTCTACACAAGCACTTTTGCTGGTTGACACTGTAGCCCAAAAGGTACGTACCCGCATGTTTAAGTTAAGCTCCTGCATCTATTTTTACATAGAAAAACAAAAAACAGAGCACATTCAACTCCCCTCAAAGTCAGTGGTACTTAAACACATGCTTAAGTGATTTGCTGAATTGGGGCCTAAAGTTGTGGACTGTCCATTTCAAAAAGAAGGGGTACATATTTCTACTTCACTTTGGCCTCTTACTGTACAGTTAATCATTTTTATATTAAGTAAACCACTCAAAATTTTACTAAGATTAAATGTTGTCTTGACAATTTCAAAATTTAGAAGTAGGATGCATTTTAAACTGAAGCACAAAGATGCACACTAATTTATTTATCCTATTACATTTTCAGTATTTTAATGTATATTTTGGGCCACAGTCTCATTTATTAAAAAAATCCCTATTTTGCTGCTGTGGCAAAGATCCTTAAAGTAAGTGTAAATTACTGTTCCACTCATTTTGAGGCCCTTTACATTGCCCTTGGACATTAATATAAATGAGATTCAGGCCCTTTAAATTTATTTAGATGTTTCTTCCCCTGAAATGGATAAAAGTTTGCACAACAAATTAGTTTTGAAAAGCAGTATTTTTAAGCACTGACATTTTCTGTACTTTGCTACTGAAACACATTTCCAAAACAAGTCAAGAGGGAACTATCCCATAGACTTGGTTATTAATATTTATGGACACACATTCTGCTAAGGCTTATCTTACATTAGAAGAGTACACAATTTTTGTGAAAAATCCAGATTTAAATCCACATGCACCATAAACTGGAAGCAATTGGATGATCAAAATCAGTCTGACCTGAGCACTAAATAAATAAAAATAACCCCTTGCTATTGAACTGAGTGTAAACACTCACAATGGGAAAAGTAAGGATGGCAGTTTGCTCTGGTCAGGTTTCCCTCCCCACTCTGAAATCTAGGGTACAGATGTGGGGACCTGCATGAAAGACCCCCTAAGCTTATTTCTACCAGCTTAGCATAAAACTTCCCCAAGGCACAAACTTTTTGCCCTTGGAGAGTATGTTGCCACCACCAAATGATTTAACAAAGAATTAGGGAAGAGACCACTTGGAGACGTCTTCCCCTCAGGCCTTACACCCCCTTTCCTGGGGAGGCTTGAGTATAAACAAGATGAGCACAAACAAGCCTTGGGCTTTTAGGACCCTAAAAACCAATCAGATTCTTAAACAGAACTTTATTAGAAGAACAAAACAAAGATAAAAGAACAACTCTGCAGGATTAGAATGGAAGATAATGTCACAGGCAGTCAGATTCAAAACATAGAGCTCCCTCTAAGCAAAACCTTAAATTACAAAAAGACACAAAAACAGGAATACACATTCCCTCCAGCACAGCGAATTTCACAAGCCAAAACCAAAAAAATCTAACACATTTTCTAGCAAGATTACTTACTAACTCTATAGGAGTTGGCTTGCTTGCTTTCTTGATCTGTCCCCAGCAGAAGCATCACACAGACAGACAAAGCCTTTCTCTCTTCCCTTCCCTTCCCTCCTCCCCCCCCACCCACCGATTTGAAAGTGTCTTGTCCCCTTATTGGTCATTTTGGTCAGGTGTGAGCCAGGTTACTTGAGCTTCTTAACCCTTTACAGGTAAGAGGATTTTGCCTCTGGCCAGGGGAGATTTTATAGCACTGTATACAGAAAGGTGGTTACCCTTCCCTTTATTTTTCTGACTAGTCAGTATTCAACTTGACTTCAATGTTTCATGCTTAAATAATCTAGGTTTTATGCAGTTTTCATTTTTTTGATAGTCAAGAAAACTAATCTTAATTTTTTTGTCTGGTTGAGTAACATTCAGTCAAAATTATTTATATGTATTTGATTAGTCAATAAACTGACCTGCCATCCAATCTTGTTGCAAGACTGACATTTTCAATATATTCTTGATAGATTATTCTGAAAATATCAAACACTTATTACACACACATTAACCTTACTTTCTCATACAATACTGTAGTGTACCAGATTCAGTTTTACTAAAAATACACATTTCTTGGTGGACAGAAGTCCACATCGTGAAAACTGATATCACAACTGAAATCTTGGTTGGGAATTTCATTACTGGCATGTCTACATTAGGGTAATTTACAAAAGACCCCACCTTAGTGTGATGGAATACACCTCGTGTTCAGACCCTACACAGTACTGTACTTTTTGTAAAAGGTATGATTTGTGACATATCCTTTGAAAACTCGTAACTTGTTGAACAGTAATACTATGGTAAGGTGTATGTAGCAACATTATATGTAAAGTTATGAACATAAGCTGAAATCATGACTGAAGCATGTTTCCCAGATAAATCTGGGGAGTGATTAAACCAGTATCTCAAAGACAAAGGAAAAGCTGATGTCCCAGACAGGTGTCAACAAAGCTAAAGGACCATCACCTACCAAGTGGCCATTCTTCAGCAAGAAAGGGGGGCAGGTACAAAAAGATCTGCATCTTAGCAAGGAAACGGCATAGAGTCTCCTTCCTCCAGCAGACTGCCTGTCTCCTGGTTCTCAGATGAAAATGCTTTTCAAAGAGGGACTAGAACACTATAAAAGGGAAGAGCAAACACCCATCTCTCTCTCCCTGATTATCTAATTCTTTTCACCTCAGAAGAGAAAGGAAATAGCCGATGGACTCTGGGGGAAGGGTCCTGACAAAGTTTCGTCAGCTGGAAGCATGTGGTAAGAAACTTTGCTTTGAATCTAATATAGTTTGTGAAACTAGGCACTAGAAAGCATTTTTTATTTTCTTGTAAAAAATGGTGACTTTCATGTCTCATTGCTTGTACTCACTTAAAATCTCTTTTTGTAGTTAATTTGTTTTACTGTTTTATCTAATCCAATGTGTTTAATTTAAAGTGTCTGGGTAACTCCACTGAAGTTGGTAAACTAGTATATATTATTCACTTAAAGGAATAACAGACTTAATATATTTGGACTGTCCAGGAGAGAGCTGGGCAGTACAAGACACATTTCTGGGAGGAAATCCAGGACTGGAACTGTTGGGGTCACCCTGCACTATAACCAAGGCTGGTGCACTCCAGAGTGTAACCCAAGTGTGGCTGGCAGACTTCAGTTAAACACAGACATTCAGAGTGTTATTTGCTGGCTGGAAGGCTGTTAGTGAACAGACCAAGTTGGAGCTAGTATCAGCAAGATATAAGTCACCTGAGGTTGCAGGGCAGGGGTTACATGGCCCCTCACTTGTCTGAATTGCACCCAGGTATGTCACATTTAGCTCATAATGATTGAGAGGGTAGCTGGATTAGACAAGGGTCCAGCAGCCAAACCCATTTTACAACTTGTACACTTACTGAACTTCCCCTGAATGTCACTGACAGCATCCCAATGCTTTTCTTCCTGCACTAGAATTGCCTTTTGTATAAAAATGCTGTGACAGGCACAGACTAGCCAACCTGTGTATGACCCATAGCAACTTAACAAAGAGGCACTGAAATGTAATCAAGACAATCTACTTGTATGTGAACTTAAAAGGTGTACTAGACCAGCAATAATCAATCCATTTATTTCTATAATAGAAATCAAGGGTAGATGCTAAGAGTAGATGTCTGTGTTTACCGATATGCTGATAGAAGTTTAAAAGTGTAACCAAATTAGCTTGTAATTCCCTTTCGTGTCTTAACTGCCTTAATTATGTATGTTAACCTTAAGATCAAAGATGTGAGACATTATAGGAAACTAATATTATCTATGTTGTCTTCAGCTTAACTATCTAAGCTATAATGAAGGACTGGCTAATGGTCTTATGTGAATAAATGCAACTAGTTTACCTGTGCATGCATAGGAAATAGAAGATTAGTTTTGAAGCAAAGATCTGCATTGCCTATTCTTTCTTGGGGGAAGGCCCTGCTGTGACATTACTGTGAGGAGGCTTGTCAGCTCCTTAGAGAGCTATAAAGGAAAGCCCTGGGCCTGATCTTTTCATCTCAGGTCTGCTTAAACTTTAACAGGGGAGATCTAAGCCATAAGACTGACATATCCAGATAGACACCTGAACTGCCTATCGGAATATAACCCTTTGAACTGATTCCAGAGAGACTTTTACAAATCAGCAGCCTCACCATCTCTGCTATGAAAGTGACCTAAGGACTTTACACATGTATATGTAAATTGACCTTGTAATCATACATAACTCTTCTTTCTTTTATTAATAAATCTTACATTTAGCTATTAAGGATTGGCCATAAGTGTGTATTTGTATAAGTTTTGAAATATTCATAGACCTGGGGAGTAATGTGTCTAATCCTTTGGGATTGGAAGAACTTGATTTATGGTGAATAGGGTTTTAAAAACCTCTCACTATATTAGTCTTAGCTGTCTAGATGGGAGCCAAGAGCTGGAATGCCTAAAGTAGATTGGTTTTGGCTTCTTGTTAAGCAATGTGGTATTACAGAAGCTATTTTGTCACTGGGTTGGTGAATCTAATTATAGAACTAACCATCAGTTTGAGGATTTGTTTGCCCTATTTCTTGCAGTGGGCCCCAAGTGTGGCATTCTCAGTGTGGCCCCTCTAGGCACCTGGTCACAAATGCATATATTCAAATTCTACAGAGTGAAATTGTAAAAGTCATGGTACAAAATACAGCACCTACCTTCCAAAGATCTTAAATCACTTTGCGAATAGTAATAAGTTACTCTCCACAACAAGGTAGGTATTAACAATACATAGCATCTATAGAACATGATTAAGTGTCACACTGTACCACTTACGGAAGAGTGAAACTGAACACAGAAATCTTGATTTCCTATTCTGAGCTTTAACTAGTACACCATGCTTTCATTCTAGGCCATCTTACATTTTGCTTGTGCCCAGAAAACAGAAAATTAATATTGATCAATTTACAAGGCAGCAATGTGTTTTTAAAAGACATCTGTTCTTACCCATATCCCTGAAACAGTCCTATTCCCTTATCTTTCCATAGCAGAATAAAAGTTTTTCTATTTTTCCAAATTTTTTTTAAGACATGTTTTCAAAAACCAGCAATTTTTCTTTTCAATTTCAATTTAGATATGTAGAAAGGCAGATACTTTAATTGGAGTTCAGAAAACACAGTTAAAGCTTGTTAAACATATTTATTCTGCATGAAGCAATACATATATTAAGAAAACATAGGAATGTTTACCTGTAAATTATTTTTGTATCTGACTGTAACTATAAATTCATGTTGTTCTTTTGTATCACACAAGTGCCAAGCCAAAGTTTATAAAAATTGCATTTTTTTTTTTTGGTGGTGGGGACTATGTTCCAAATTAAGCTACCTCATTGTATTCAGAAAAAAAGAGAAAGCTTAAGATGAGCTGGAAGTCCTATCTACTGATACATGCATATCAATCTGCTACCTTCTGAAGGAATGTAAGGAAAACTATACTTTGGACTTGAATCTCTTATCAGCAGAAGGTAACCCTCTCTCCGTCAAAGACAAGGCTATTGCATGAGAGAAATTGTCCCTGACATTCAATGGACATTAAAACCCTTCCACTTCCTGGAAAGCTCGGACTCTGAACAAGATTTAGTGGTCATAGTAGATAACCAATTGAGCATGAGCTTATGGTGTGATAATGGAGCTAGGAGGGTGAATGCAATCTTTTGGATAGATTAGCAGGGGAATATCCAGTAGGAATAGGGAGGTAGCATTACCTCTGTAGTGAGTCCATTACCAGAATTATATGTCCTGTTTGTCTATCCACACTGCCCACTCCCCCAAAAAAAACCCTGAAAAATTGGATGGTTGAGAAAATAGCTACAGGAATGATTAGAGGTCTGGAACACGTGTTATAGTGTCAGACATAAGACCAATCTATTTTGTTTATCCAAGGAAAGTTTAAGCAGTGACTTTGCCACAGTCTACACTTGGAAGAGATTTCTGATAGTTGACAGCTCTTTAACGTGGCAGAAACAGGCATAATAAAATCCAGTGATTGGAAACTGAAGCAAGATAAATTCAGATTAGAAATAAGGTGCACATTTTTGTCAATGTGAGTAATTAACCAGTAGAACAATTACCTAGGGACATGGTGGTTTCTGTATCAGCTTTTAGCTGCATTTATTCTTTCTAAAAGATAGCTCAAATAGAATTTATGGGCTTGATGCAGAAATTATTGGATTAAGTTATTTGGCCTGTATTGTTCAGACTAGATGAGTATAATTAACCCTTGTGGCCTGAAAATCTATGATTATAAGTAGCATTTAAAAATATAAGCATTAATTCAAAATGTCAGGAATGCTAGTGACAATGTAGGATTCAGGCCTGTATATTTATGAGATAGAATTTTGGGTTTTGTTGGCCCATTTGAATATTTTTATATACTTGTATCCTTACTAATGTGTGAACAAAGACACTCTATGTTGCTTCTGCATAGCCAGATGGGTTTGTTAGTATAATGGGAACATACAGTAACAGTTAAATTGTTACTGGGCATAGTGGGGGTATAATGTACAAGCACACACTCAAAGACTGCCTCAACTCCTCTCTCAAGGCAAGGTTAAACAACCAGTTGGGAGGGGCAAGGGAGATGGGGCGGGGAGGTATAAGAAACACTAAAGCCAAATAAATACCTCTCCCTGATCGTAGCACAACCTCACCCCTCCCATGCGTACAAAAGAGGTGGGATGAAGACCCCAGACTCATGACCCCCTAAAATGGAACATGACCATGAATTGTAAGAGATGGGATCAGGGGTATGTATTACAGGTATATTTATGCTTGCTAAGGAGGAGGGTGGATGGAACACTGTTAAACAAGGCTCTGCAGCATCAGAGCTATGGATATGCTTGCTTGAAACTAACCTCAATAAACATTGCATTGCCTGCTCTTTGGACTTCTGGTCTTCTGCTTTCTGTCTGCGTGACAAGAACCAGGGGAGGGGGTGAAGGGAAAACCCTCTAACACAAAGACTTAAGACAGTACCTTGGCATTCCTCCTATTCAAGAGGCTCACAAATAGATGAGAGAATAAAATAAAACATGGCTAAAGAGTTTATGAAGGGCTAGACTCAGGATCCAGATGAAGCCTGACATGAGAATTTACTTTGCGAAAATGGGCCACTAAATGTGAGAATCTACTGGGTAAGGTGAAATTCACCCCAAAGAGCCCCAAAGCCTGGATTTTGGGACTGATAAAGTCCCCTGTGGAGAAAATCAAGGTCTACTCAGCTAGATGAGTTACGAATAGAAAAAAGAACATTTCCTCCTATTCCAAAAGTGTTCTCCCACTTTGGAGCCACCATGGTAATAGACATGAAATAAATGCCTAGCTAAACAGCAGTATAGATTGGGTGAACAAATGCCTCTAAGATGGCCTCACTTGGTTTAGATTTTTGGGGTTGGGGAGAAGGGGATTCAATGCAATTCAGCAGCAGTGGGCTCAAATTCTTTATTTTACACACAACAGGAGTAGAAATATATTCCTGTGACCAAATTTAAGCAAAGCGTTGTCAGAACTAGGGAAAACAGGAAACAGAATATGGGATGTACAGAGCAACATTTTTGTTGATGCTTGATGATTCTTCTGCCTGTCACATGATACAAGCAGCTGATCCATTGTTCCACACTGATGTAACAGTGAAGTCACATGTATTTTTAGAGATTGTGATGAAAGATGCATCTCCTGAAGGCCAGTTTCCTACCATCTGAGGAGATAATTGATTAATCTTGAAGATGCTCTGAAGATGTTAAGAAAATATGGAGTAGATAGAAGAGGTAATTATCTTTGCTGCTTCCTTTACTCAAAGGAAAAGCTCAAAAAATCTCTGGAAGATAGGGGTCGGTCTTGTCATCTCTAGGCAGTCCTTAGAATATTTTATTTTATTTTTCTACCACATTGACCTCTGTGTTTTCCTCCAGGATATTTCAGCTGGAGGAAGTTTTGTTCAGTGCCTTGGACCTTTGGTTCAAGGACTTCTACAAAGCCCAATCTTTGTAAGAGACCCTCAGTGTGGGGTTGATCAACCAATATGGGGTTGATTCTTATTACAGGCTATCAGTCAGTGCATTCTGACTAGTTATGCATTACTATTGGTGACTTGCCCATAATCAGCATGCTAATTTCAATAAGGACCTTTGATCCTATCTAAACAGGAACTTCAAAAACCAAAAACTTACACACATGCACACACTATTCTACTATCATAAATTTAAGCGTGCCAGGCTAGAGAGAGATTTTAAAAGCAGAGTTTGACTGTTCTACAAGGAATATGAAAACTTGAATTATTTCTGTAACATTTTTTTAAATGTCTGATGGAAACCATATACAACTTTAACACTTAAACACACAGACATGATTATTCACTGTAGCAAGTACTGGATCAGATAATCTTCTACTCCCAGTCTGCATATGGTAGTGTCCTACCCATCCAGATCTCCCTTGTTCTATGTGTGGAGGTGCTTTGAGCCTCCTCTAAAACAGTCCTCATGTGGATCCATCTGGGGCCTGCATTGGAAAAGGGGGAGGAGGCTGTGCAGGATGGGACCACACTTTGTTACTCTCCTTTTCCACACCCCCCATTCACTTGTGCACCTTATTAAGAAAAAAGGGGCCACATTCCCAGACTGGATTACCTTTTTCACATAGCCCATTCTGGAGAGTTCCTGCCATTCATGTTGCCAGAGAGTGTTAATGCCAATGGGGGGGAATACAGCCAATGTGGAAGCATATGACCATGACAAAGGTCATCCTCACTTCCTGCAGACCCAACAGTTTTGGGGACAGAGCCTTGCACCTTTACTACATGGAAGCAGGCTCAGCATCCCAGCTAAGATGTTAACTTCCAGAAGAGATTTCCTCCCAAGAAAGCTCTCTTTCTTCAGTGCAGAAGAAGAAAATCTGGCCCATTATCACTAATACTCATTGTTACCAATTAATGTGGTGATTTATTTATTAACCTCCCAATCTTCCTACTTCTAGTGTTAGAAATATAAACAACAAGGGACAATTTCAGGCCTGGTGAAACCAAGTGAATTTGTCTGCTGGTAGCCAAATAGGTGTTTTTATTTTATTTATTTTAATTCCTGCCAATATTCTTGCTAGGAAACAACTAGAAAGTAAAGATCCTAAAACAACTTATCATTTGCAGATGAAGTAACATAAGCTGACCCTACCATAAGATTAGTATGATCTGTGTTTCTGGGCAGCCATATTACTTTTCTGTGAGATATCTGTCCTTGTAAATTAATAAAAACAATAACTTAAAGAAAGCAAATGACATGGCTCAAGAACATTCTCAATATGCCTTACAAGTTTTCCCTTTTACAGCTGCTGCTCACATTACATTCTTTGCTTCTATCTCTCCCAGTGCTTGACTCAAATCTGGCATGTCAGATGCCAAATTCTGAATGGCAATGCTCATCTTTTAGATTAATTTTGTTAATTTACAATGAATTATACAATATGTTAATTAAAATTTTTTAATCTTATTGATTAGACATTGCAACCTGTTTATCTTCCTTTCAGAAAATTAAGTAAATAGCATCATCTGTTACACTGGAAATTATTATTGTTTAATGGGGACAAAACATGCAAGATGATGAATGTTATATATTTGTGGTACAAAAAAGTAATTACTTTATTTAGCAAAACACTACAAGAAGATTTACTTTTTTCCTCCTGAATTAAATCTCCAAATGAAGTTATATTTTACTCTCACCGCTTCATTAATTTTGATAATTCTGTTCTTTATTGAATTCTGAATATTCTGAATTGAATATTGTTATTGAATTCTGAATGCTCTGTAGAGCTTACTACTTATACAAAATAGCATAATGTTAATAAATCTTAAAGGACTACCATGAACTAGAAACTATTAAGACTCTTCTGTGCCTTAAAGCCTCTCAGAAAGCATTGATAATGATGAACACAACACAGAGACATTCTTGACTATGTTAATTTGATAGTTACCACCAAGAAACCTTCTATACATTATATAATCAGCAAACCAACGTATGAACAGCCCTTTCCTCCTTGCTACAATGTGCTGCTCATTCTCTAGCCCCATGGTCATTTGTGGATCAATTTTGTCATTATTTACTAAAGCAGGATAAAGGGAAAACCATAAAGAAGAAAAAATATTTTAATGGACATCATTTAAATTAGATAGAGCAAAGGTATGTTAAAATGCCTGTGACTTAGTATCCTTTCACAATAATACTTAAGGACCCACACAGGAGTAGAAAGACTTTGCCACCTTTTAATTTTCCCTTTAACAATGTCAGGGAAATCACACAAATTGATTGGAAGTCTAAATTTCATTATCTACATAGTATTCATTAAAAAGAAAAGGAGTATTGTGGCACCTTAGAGACTAACAAATTTATTAGAGCATAAGCTTTCATGAGCTACAGCTCACGCTTATGCTCTAATAAATTTGTTAGTCTCTAAGATGCCACAAGTACTCCTTTTCTTTTTAAGGTGATGAGCAACAGTCAGCATAGCTTTGTCAAGAACAAGTCATGTCAGATGAACCTGATAACTTTCGTTGATAGGGTAACAAGCCTTGTGGATGCGGGGGGAGGGGAGGAAGCAGTAGATGTGGTATATCTTGACTCTAGTAAGGTTTTTGATATTGTCTCGCATGACCTTCTCATAAACAAAGTAGGGAAATGCAACCTAGATGCCTAGATACCTTCCACTGAGCTTTTAAAAGCAGAATCTTATTTAAAGATAAAATGTATGACAGCCTCTAAATGATCAACTGGTTTATATCATGAAAACTAGTTAATTTAGGATTTCACAAAAAGAAAAGGAGTACTTGTGGCACCTTAGAGACTAACAAATTTATTTGAGCATAAGCTTTCGTGAGCTACAGCTCACTTCATCGGATGCATTCAGTGGAAAATACAGTGGGGAGATTTATATACACAGAGAACATGAAAGAATGGGTGTTACCATACATACTGTAACAAGAGTGATCAGGTAAGGTGAGCTATTACCAGGAGGAGAGTGGGGGGGAAAACCTTTTGCAGTGATAATCAAGGTGGGCCATTTCCAGCAGTTGACAGGAACGTCTGAGGAACAGTTGGGTGGGAAGGAGGGGGGAATAAACATGGAGAAATAGTTTTACTTTGTGTAATGACCCATCCACTCCCAGTCTCTCTTTACAGTATGTATGGTAATACCCATTGTTTCATGTTCTTTATTTATATAACTCTCCCCCACTGTATTTTCCACTGAATGCATCCGATGAAGTGAGCTGTAGCTCACGAAAGCTTATGCTCAAATAAATTTGTTAGTCTCTAAGGTGCCACAAGTACTCCTTTTCTTTTTGCGGATACAGCCTAACACGGCTGCTGCTCTGAAACATAGTATTCATTAGCGTTTTGGGGCATTTCAGAACAGAAATTATGCTGTCATCCACAGCAACACACTTTTACCTAGAGCATTGTGGGAAGTTGGACCAACTTGGTTGTATTTCGGTAACTGACAAGTCATGAATGATGTTGATATACAAAATAAGGCTAAAAATAATTTAAAAAAACTTTAGTTAAGGAGGCTGATGTCAAAAGAAACAACGATATTAGGAAAACATCACGAAACTAAAAGAAAAAGGCAATTAGAACTTGGAGGATTCATCTCAATCATAAAAAATATGAACTTTGTAAACTGCAGACGGCCTTTGAATTGAGAACCAATGTGTATGGATGTGATCAGTGTTTGCTCTAGATTTTCAAGTCTGAACTGGAAAATTTCATTAACATTGTGCACTTGTCAGGGCAGAGACGCATTAGACAAAAGAAATACCAGCACAACAAATTTAGTAATGCTAATGAGGAATATCTGTCTATACCATAAGAATGAAGCAAACCTTTACAAAACATCCCCAGAGCAATGAGAATGTAGGAAAAGGAGTTTATAGATCATTAGGTATTCATAAGTATTCTGCTATACTGCTACAAACTGGTTTAAGAATATGGGTCTAGAGAGTAAGACAGAAGGTCAAAGTATGAAATTTAGTAGAAAATAAAGAAAAAAAATGGTTAGACCCTAAGGGAAAACATTCTGTGAATACACAGCTTAAAAGATTTTTTTCACAATGCTTTTTTTGTGTTTCATTTATATAAATTCATGAATTAACATTTCTTAGTTTCATTATAAGGAGCCAATATTTATGAATATCCACAAATTATTCTTGTGTGTAACCATGAATACACATTATTAAACCAAGAATAATAAATGAGATAGTTTAACCATAAATATTTATGGCCTATAGAAATTAATCATGAAACCTTTAATGATCTATTATCCTATCTACATTGACAGTTCTCTTATTATGGGGTTAGTGATGCAATATGCTGAAGAAATCACCACGATTTACCCTGGTTTTGGTGCTGAACTATGTACACCTACAGACTTACTGGTCCTTTCCATTCCAAAAAAAGTGATTATTGATTCCTTTTAAAGGTAAAGGGAGAGGGCAGTCTAACTTTCCAAAACACTTTCCTCAACCCTATATCCTACAGTCCCAGAAACCAAACTAATATAAACCTGCTTCAAGAAGAAAAAACAAACAACAAATATTCTCCGTTTTGATTGGGGGAAAAATAGTCTTACATAATACATAACCTTGCTAAGCATTTTGAACCTTTTGTTCAGATTTTGCTGCTCAGGAATCAAATAATGGGAGCATATGTTGCACTGCTTGCCAAGGACAGATCAGGATCAATCATATAGCAATATGAAACAATGTGTTCCTTTGTGAATTTTTTCAAGCTTCATCTAAAAGTTCTATTATACATATTTTATTTGATGTGAAAAGGGAGACAGTGTCAGGGAGGAATATCGGAATATGAGAAAGCATATGAGTGATATGGGAAAAAAATCTAGCACCTGTAATATGGAAAAGGAGAATGCTTCACTAAGTAGCCAAGCAAAGCATCATGGGATAAGCACACGGAATTCTCGGTGGGTAATATACAAAAAATACATACTTTGTTGACACACACTGATTCATATTGGAGCCGAAAATAGAGCATGCAGTTGTTGTGGACTAATAGTGTACAAAAGCTCAATGTGAATTGAGCCCCTGTCCCCCATCCACAAGACAAAAAAATGACTGATTTTACAATTGTAACTCCTGTCCCCACTTCTCTGGCAAGAGCTAATAAGTTTGAGTGGCTGTGTTTTTAGTTTGTGGTGGTTTCAACCTGCTTTGTGCAACTGTCTGTTTAATGGCAACTGGATCTGATGTCATCAGTTAATGTTTTTACTCAATGCTTCCAGTTTTCTTGAGGATATGAACAATATAGGTGTCACTCTGCCTCTGTGAACAATATCAGTTTACAGCAACACTTACTCAGAACTCTGAGTGAATGGAGCAGCCAGCACAAACACAGGAAGAACTCCTAATGTGAAGCACAAAGGGAAAAAATGGAAAATGAAATATTTTATGAAGGAAACAGAAACAGTCAGTTTACCCATCAACATCTTACATCCCCAGATTGCCATTCTCCTAGGTCTCTGTGGCATCTGTTTGTGACAGTAGTATTCTTGCTAGAATACATTTGTACAACTGATCGTTCTGAGAGCCCTAATTTTCTCCAGGCCCAGTTGGTGTGGCTGAAAGGTTCAGTTAGTATATGAAGGTTTCAAAGTAGCATCCGTGTTAGTCTGTATCCGCAAAAAGAACAGGAGTACTTATGGCACCTTAGAGACTAACAAATTTATTAGAGCATATGCTTTTTGTTGGCTACAGCCCACTTCATCGGATGCATAGAATGGAACATATAGTAAGAAGAGATATATATATATGCATACAGATACGTTGGAAGTTGCCATACAAACTGTGAGAGGCTAATTAGTTAAGATGAGCTATTATCAGCAGGAGAAAAAAACTTTTGTAGTGATAACCAAGATGGCCCATTTAGACAGTTGACAAGAAGGAGTGAGTATACTTAACTTTAGAGATACAATTAACTTAGGCTTGAATAAAGACTGGGAGTGGATGGGTCATTACACAAAGTAAAACTATTTCCCCTTGTTTATTCCCCCACCCTCCCATTCCTCAGACCTTCTTGTCAGCTGCTGAAAATGGCCAATCTTGATTATCACTACAAAAGGTTTTTTTTCTCTTTTGCTGGTAATAGCTTACCTTAAGTGATCACTCTCCTTACAGTGTGTATGGTAACACCCAGTGTTTCATGTTCTCTGTGTATATAAATCTCCCCACTGTATTTTCCACTGAATGCATCCGATGAAGTGAGCTGTAGCTCACGAAAGCTTATGCTCAAATAAATTTGTTAGTCTCTAAGGTGCCACAAGTACTCCTTTTCTTTTTAGGGAAATAGATTCAATATGTGTAATGACCCAGCCACTTCCAGTCTCTGTTCAAACCCAAGTTAATGGTATCTAGTTTACATATTAAGTCAAGCTCAGCAGTTTCTCGTTGGAGTCTGTTTTTGAAGCTTTTCTGTTGCATAATTGCCACCCTTAAATCTTTTACTGAGTGGCCAGAGAGGCTGAAGTGTTCTCCTCCTGGTTTTTGAATGTTATGATTCCTGATGTCAGATTTGTGTCCATTTATTCTTTTACGTAGAGACTGTCCGGTTTGGCCAATGTACATGGCAGAGGGGCATTGCTGGCAAATGATGGCATATATCACATTGGTAGATGTGCAGGTGAACGAGCCCCTGATGGCGTGGCTAATGTGATGAGGTCCTATGATGGTGTCACTTGAATAAATATGTGGGCAGAGTTGGCATTGGGCTTTGTTACAAGGATAGGTTCCTGGGTTAGTGTTTTTGTTGTGTGGTGTGTGGTTGCTGGAGAGTATTTGCTTCAGGTTTGGGGGCTGTCTGTAAGCAAGGACTGGTCTGCCTCCCAAGATCTGTAAGAGTGAGGGATCATCTTTCAGGATAGGTTGTAAATATTTGATGATGCGTTGGAGAAGTTTTAGTTGGGCGCTGTAGGTGACAGCTAGTGGCATTCTGTTATTTTCTTTTTTGGGCCTGTCCTGTAGTATGTGACTTCTGGGTACTCTTCTGGCTCTGTCAATCTGTTTTTTCACTTCAGCAAGTGGGTATTTTAGTTTTAAGAATCCTTGATAGAGATCTTGTAGGTGTTTGTCTCTGTGTGAGGGATTGGAGCAAATGCGGTTGTATCTTAGAGGTTGGCTTTAGACAATGGATTGTGTCGTGTGTCCTGGATGGAAGCTGGAGGCATGTAGGTAAGTATAATGGTCAGTAGGTTTCTGGTATAGGATGGTGTTTATGAGACCATCGCTTATTAGCACAGTAGTGTTCAGGAAATGGACTGCTTGTGTGGATTGGTCTAGGCTGAGGTTGATGGTTGGATGGAAATTGTTGAAATCATGGTGGAATTCCTCAAGGGCTTCTTTTCCATGGGTCCAGATGATGAAGATATCATCAATGTAGCGCAAGTAGAGTATGGGTGTTCGGGGACGAGAGCTGAGGAAGCGTTGTTCTAAGTCAGTCATAAAAATGTTAGCATACTGTGGGGCCATGAGGGTTCCTATAGCAGTGCTGCTGACTTGAAGGAATATATTGTCCTCAAATGTGAAATAATTGTGGGTGAGGACAAAGTAATAAAGGTCAGCCACCAGGTTAGCTGTGACATTATCGGGGATACTGTTCCTGATAGCATGTAGTCCATCTTTGTGTGGAATGTTGGTGTAGAGGGCTTCTACATCCATAGTGGCCAGGATGGTGTTTTCTGGAAGAGCACCGATGGATTGTAGTTTCCTCAGGAAGTCAGTGGTATGTCGAAGATAGCTGGGAGTGCTGGTAACGTAGGGCCTGAGGAGAGAGTTCACATAGCCAGACAAACCTGCTGTCAGGGTGCCAATACCTGAGATGATGGGGTATCCAGGATTCCCAGGTTTATGGATGTTGGGAAGCAGATAGAATACCTCTGGTTGGGGCCTAGGCATATGTCTGCACAGATCTGTTCCTGTGCTTTTTCAGGGAGTTTCTTGAGCAGATGGTGTAGTTTCTTTTGGTAATCCTCAGTGGGATCAGAGGATAATGGTCTATAGAATGTGGAGTTAGAGAGCTGCCTAGCAGCCTCTTGTTCATATTTCATCTTATTTATGACGACAACAGCACCTCCTTTGTCAGCCTTTTTGATTTTGATGGCAGAGTTGTTCCTGAGGCTGTTGATGGCATTGTGTTCAGCACAGCTGAGATTATGGGACAAGTGATGCTGCTTTTCCACAATTTCAGCCTGTGCACATCGACAGAAGCAATCTATTAGAAGTCCAGTCTGTTGTTTTGACCTTCAGGAGGAGTTCACACAGAATCCTTCTTTTTGTAGTGTTGGTAGGAAGGATTCTGTGGCTTAGTATGTTGTTCAGAGGTGTGTTGGAAATATTCTTTGACTCGGAGACATCGAAAGTAGGATTCTAGGTTAGCACAGAACTGTATCATGTTTGTGGGCCTGGAGGGACAAAAGGAGAGGCCCCGAGATAGGACAGACTCTTCTGCCGGGCTAAGAGTATAGCTGGAAAGATTAACAATATTGTTGGGTGGGTTAAGGGAACTGCTGTTGTGGTTCCTTGTGGCATGTAGCAGGTTAGATAGTTTCTGTCCTTTTTCCTTTGTAGAGAAGCAAAGTTTGTGTTGTATGGTAACTTCCAATTTATCTGTATGTATATATATATCTTCTTACTATATGTTCCATTCTATGCATCTGACGAAAGCTTATGCTCTAAGAAATTTGTTAGTCTCTAAGGTGCCACAGGTACTCTTGTTCTTTTTTTAGTATGTGAAGAACTGCTGTATACCAGAGAAGGAATCTGAACATAATGCTAATAGAAATCTTAGTGTTTCTTATAGACACATAGTCCAGTACATTATGAAGATCCAATGCCAAAGTTTCACAGTGTTTGAGTCTATTATGGAAAACAACAACAACAAAACAGTCCAACCCCCCAGAGTGTCCTTTTCCAGAAGCTTCTCTGAACTTAACTAGCTAACTAAATAGATAATAGTCCCTCAAGTATCACTTTGGTTACTCACAAAAGCAGCCACAGTGTAGATGGGGGTCCATGAGGTGTCTCAGAAATACGTTGGTCGGCCAGCCCCAAATAAGTAATCCCTATCAACCCCCCTCCCCTCCAGGAGTAAAAAATAATGCTCTAATTGTGCAAACACTTAGAAAATTAGAAGAACTATACCACCTCTGTGCCACCAGGAGATTTCCCCTGTGCTGGAGGAATTCTCAGTGCAAATGGCCAAGGGTGGATCCATGTACCAGACTCCCTAACAATATGTATCAGGGTGTGGAATAATCACAGTTCAGATGTAGTGAAAGTCTCTTCTTTGGGGGACTAGACTTAATACACTATTAGAATATATATCCAAGGAAACAATCCTGCATTGGCAAGGAGATGCACTGGATGATCTAAAAAAACATTTTTCATCTCTAACTTCTATTAGTCTATTCAATTTGTTAATTTTTAGATGCTAGGATAATCTTCAATACGTGGACCTTTCATCCTTTAGGCATGTTAGATATTGCAGAAAATCCAATATGAAATATTATCAGCCCAAGTACATTATGTAGAACTATAGTTGGATAGCACCTAATATTCCCTATCTACTCTTTACATCCTTATTCTTTGTAATAATTTAGCCTAGCGATTCTGTAGCAATTAAAACATTATATAATGCACCCTTTGTGACTGCAGAGTTTAGTAAAAAGTGCACATTATATTTTCATGTTTCTACAGGGATCAAAATGAACATCCATCTGTTTGTCCATATGTTGATAAAAGGTGAATTTTTATCATTTGTACAAGGTGAGAGTCCACTGACTGCTTGTCTCCTGCTTTAGGATGAATATACAGTTCCTACCCTTTTCTGTATCTAATTAAGCACATGGCAACCTACACAGAAATGTTCAGTCATACAGTATGCTGCAGCAATGTAAATGCTCTGTTTTTCCAGCAACTTAAGTTTGTGTCTTTTTTTCAAAATATATGTCTTTGGGAATCCCAGTGTTGTTATCACAATAGCTTCAACCACCCACATAATGACAGGGGAAAATATGCTACTTAATTGGCTTTCGCCATTATTGGAAAAGTCATACAGAATGAGTTCAACCAAACACTCATTAAGACATTTGCATAAATATATAATTTGGTTGTATTTTTCTGTGCTGGGGAATAAAAATATACAAGTCACAGAGGTAATTAAACCACACCTGTTTTTTTCTTATACATCACCAATTATTTTGCAGACTCTAATATTTCTAACTGTTAAAAATCCAATGTGCAAAGTTCACTCAAGTTTCTGGGCCCACTACATGCATTAAGTATTCAAAACACATAGTCACTAATGAGTTTGTGGTGGATTATATATTTAATTCACAATGTCTTGTTTTCAGTAATATCAAATAGCTTCTGTGATGATGGGGAACATCAGTGGTTATTACAATCCAATGATGTGGGAATTGAACTATATGGCAGTTGCCAGGATAATAGTACTGTGATGGAAAAGTATATTACATATTTTTATTATAGGTGCGGATTATTATTAAGGTTGCCTGACACTTCGTATTATCAAAATCTATTTTTAGTTGCTTATAAATTTAAGAAAATTTAATCATGTGGGTTGATACTTTCTATGCTGCACTGATTTTTTTGGAAAATTTCAGCCAAAATGTTACAGTTGTTTCTGAGAACAAGACTAGGGAGAAATATATTGCTTTGCCGATGTTGAAATATTCTGGCAACCTCTTATCTGAAAAGTTCTAGAGCCCCCATGTTTTGGGGGTAGGGATTTGAAATTTGGGATGAAGGGGAGTGCGGGGAAGTGAGTTTTGAGTCAGAGATTTTCCCATGAAAATCTGCCCAGCTTTGGCCAAGTTATAACTCTTTAAAGAACTGCAATTCACACATGCTCAGTATAGTCTTGCTACAGTTTTGCGTTAAGATTCCAGGCTCCCTGAGCATGCTTGAGCCTCTCAGCTCCTAATGATAATCTGATTGTAGATGTACCATCCTGAGATGATGCATCCGATGAAGTGAGCTGTAGCTCATGAAAGCTTATGCTCAAATAAATTTGTTAGTCTCTAAGGTGCCACAAGTCCTCCTTTTTCTTTTTTTCATCCTGAGAGACTGACTGAGCATGCTCCAATTTAGGGTGCCTACAAAGGGGTCAGAAGTGTTTTTCCTGAAATGGGTGTTCTGAGCTGGACTGGGGCTGGCACAATAACCAAGAGCAGGAAGCTTGTCTCTCCTTTGCTTTCAACAACCCTCCTTGCTGCTGCCAAGGCAGCACAGAAGAGGAAGTCACCTGAGTCTAATGCAGAGGGGACAAGAGCCGCTCCATGAGGGAGAAGAAGGAGAAGATTGGGACAAGAAGGCTGGTGAGACTGGGACTAGAGGGGAGAGAACTGTGACTGGGAGTTGGAGGGGGAGACTGGGAGTTGGGGATGGAAGACATGCTGGGCCTGGTTGGGTAAGGAGACTGGAGCTTTAAGGATGGTGGGAGACTGAAAATGGGAGCCAGTAAAGAAAAAGTGGGTTGTGTGTAGTGAATTGGGCAGTGTATTGCGGGGGGGGGGGAGGACAGCCTCATGGTTAAGATAGTTAAATGATGCCCTGAAGAACTGAATTCTAAGCCTGCTCTATACAAGAGTTTCTGTACGATGCTGGGCAAGTCACTTAAACCAGACTTTTCACAGGTGGTCATCAATTGTGCATTCATAATTTTCTGGGTGCCCAACATGAGATGTTGGGCTGTGATTTGCAGAAGCTCCGAGCACTCACAGCTGCAGTTGAAATCAATGGGACCTATGCTTTCAACAGTTGAGATCTTACATAATGCTATGTCCTCTGAAAAATCAAGTACTTGTTGTCTCAAATTGGACACCTGGAATTATTTTGACCTTAATCTCTTTCTACCTCAGCTCCCCATCTGTAAAATCATCTCACAACAGTTTGGTGAAGATACATTAATGCTTGTGAAGCACATGGATATTATAATGATGAACGTCATAGAAAAGCGCATGGGGATTTGAATAATTCTGTCTTCAGAGAAGGGTGTAAATATTATGCAGTAAAAAGGCCTAGGGCAATATATTGAACAAGGAGGATATAAAATATCGCAAGGCTGTTCATTGAGCATTGTTCGTTCCGTGCACCAAATGAGGCAGGGCTACCGTGGAAAAAAATTGTATATGCAATCATGTAATTAAAGACTGTACAATAATGTATACGCACAAGGAACCGAATTAAGTTTGCACAGGAAAACTTAATTCTAGCATTTCCTAATTTTTGAGTGTTTTTACTCTGCAACCATAATAATATTTTAACAGTTTTTGTGTATAATAGTAAATAGATTATAGGGCATATTCTTCTTATTTTTACATCAGTGCAACTTCATATAAGTGCATAATGTAACTGAGGAGAGAATGCAGATGTATATGTATTCTATCAAGAGCACCTTAAAAGAATTCTTATACAAATGCATGTCTAATTCTGTATTATATTTGTGCTAATACCTCTATTAACAAGCATATAAAATATTTGGAAGTCTACTGTTATATATGTTTCTCGGATGCCTGATTTTTTCCCTCGTACTTGAAATCAATTCTGCACTGACAGGGGATTTTAAAAGGAAGTGAACATTGGGAGTGCACAGAGGAAACAAAGAAGTAGATTAAGATACTTTGAAGATAGCTGTGCAAATCTTCCATTACAAACTCTGAAACCACATGAAAATTGGCCTTTAATTGGATGAGCCAGGTAGGAAAGGGGAAAGTGCAAAAAGACAAACCCTTCCCAGAAAGACAGGTATATCCTCTGTAATTTGGACAGCTTACATTCTTAAGACCTGAATTACTGTGTGTGTGTGTGTGTGTGTGTGTGTGTGTGTGTGTTTTAAATTAGCTAAAGCTAAGGAAAGACCAGCTGAGCAGCTATCATTTTCACTACTTAGGGTTCCAGTTTCAGATTCAAAGCTTTTAGTCTTAAAACCCTTGCAGGCAGAGAGCACTGCAAAGCAGCATACTGAGCCCTCGCAGGAAGGAAACTGTGGCACATTTTAATGGCAATCCCAGGTAGATGCATACAGTGAACTTGGAAAGATGGTCACTTTTGACTAGCTGGGGTATGTCCAAACTTTCCAATATGAACTTTACTGACAGTATATTGAGGATTTTAATAACAGGTGTCAAGTTAATTTCCAAAATCAAGTAGGTTTAATATGGGTCATTATTACATTTATTTTGTGGGGGAAACTATTAGTTGCATTTTAGTTACTAAAAATGAATGTTACTACAAGTCTGTTTCTCAAAACACTGTTTTCACATTTTAGAGCATTAGAAGTTCACATCCAGTAAACTCCCTCCACAAAGTGAACAGATCAGACTCTGGAGAACAAAATAGTTGGGTATCTTTAAATACCATAGAGTTCAAGCTAATAAAGAAGTCTGTTTGCCAGCAACTGAAATATCACCTGTACAGAAGGGTTGCAGAACCAGGGACATGGTACATCTAGCTTTATGTATATATGACTACAGGCTTTCCTGATGGGGAGGAAGAACAGGATGTACACCCTCTGATCCCTTCTGTTTGTTCCAATGAGGAATGGAATGGGGGTAGAGCTGGGAGCTATCTTACCCCATCTACAAAACCAGGAAATAAGTTGCTGTGTTTCCGTCCATGGTTACACTGAGCTCAGGCACACCAGCTCTTTACCTCCATTCCCATCTGATGGATGGTTAAGGACTGGATGTTAAAGACAACATTTAAGCTGAGGCAGATGAGATAAGAGGTACTGGAAGCAACAAAGGGATGGACAGCTGTGATAGGTTTATGATAATTTGGGAGAGAGTCACTGGGTGAAACCCACTTCACCCATATAACCTTTGAATTACTGGGCTTTGTGTGCAGCCTGGGATTTGTTTATCCTGATACAGCAGGTGTAGTATTTGGAGAAGAATACACCTCTGGCCACAGAATTGTGTTCCAGATCCTCAGCTTTCATTCTGAAAACATTATGTTTCTAGCTCACCTGATTATAAACAACTCAGAAAATGGGAACAGAGACTAGACAGTGCTGCCTTTCTGACTTTGCAGAGAACCTGACTCTGAGAGACGTGAGCTGACCTGTTTATCTCAAAGGAGGGTTAGCTCTGAACCTGAAAGTGGTGATTTAAGGTGGCAACATTGTAAATTATTTCACTGATGGTCATGTGGGCAGAAACGCTCAGTGAACTTGCTTACAACACAGCCCCAAACTATCTCCACCCTAAGAGTTTATACAATTCAGTTATGTGCTGTCAGTACAAAACGGAAAATAAGAGGCCACCAGAAAATAAATTGAATGTTAAGTTAAATATGCAATTAAGTATAGTAAGTATAGTATTCCTTTAATTATTTATTTTCATGGTTAATTAAATAAAAACCTCAATTTTAAACAAATTTAACTAAAGCTGCCTCAGAATCTCCAGACCCTAGGTCAGACACTCCTCTGATGTAAATCAGCATAATTCCACTGATGTCTATTTACACCAGCTGGGGATGTGTGACTCATTTTCCCAGAATTAATGTGCACTTACCATGAAGAAAACACAACTTTATTCATGCAGATGGAGTATGGTGTGGCTATAGGGTTTCCACTTCTGAGGTACAAAACACCAGGACATGGGGGTGGGCAGTCTGGACTGGTAGGGGACAGCAGGGCTCAGTCCCTGCGCACACTGCACATTGTATTGTTTAAAATGGTGACACACTGAGGAGCATGAGGAAAGAGTGCTGCACCATTGTTAGGCCCTGCATCCCTGTCTCGGTCCAGGCCTGAGGAAAATGCCCAGGTGTCCCCTCTAAGGTGGGCCATGATTCTTTCTGCGTATAGGACAGACTCATCAGGCAGCCAAACCAAGGGCAGCCCCTTGCATGGAGGGAAAACCAGGAGGGAAAGGTGTGCCGAGGGCTAGGGAATGGGATGTGACCAAAACCATGGCTCTTAATCTCCTAGGGAAATTTACAGATTTCTCAGGACAGCTACCTCAAAAAAGGGATGATCCTCAGGAAAATTTGGGTAAGTGTCAACCCAGTGTGGCTGAGGAAGATGGTTCATTTCTTTTTTTGCCACTAGAAAGCATTACAATTCATCAAAATGGCCAACATGAAATATATTTTTACTGAATTGTGATACTCCTAGACAATGGCTTTCTCTTCTTCCCCTGTCATCAATATTTTGTCACTCAGTATTTTGTCAGCTGGCCAAAAGATATCGCATAGGCCAATTTGTACTAGCCAGTCCGAGTCTTATAAACCTCATCTACAACCTGGTTTCAACAGCACCACCAGCAATAGTGAAATGGGTGAGAACAAAAAAGCCCATTTTGATTAACCGTTTCAATAGTGTTTGACAGGTGCACCCCTGAGTTTGAAATAAATGAGTAAGTGGTTTCTGATCAACAAGAGGTTTGATAGGCATAGGTTTGAAGGGCCAGACCCAAAACTTTCTATAATCAAAAGGTATCTTTTCATTGACTTTAATGTGCTTTGAACCAGACACTGAGTTACTTTTTATTATCATGTGTGTAGATCTAGCATAAACATATACAGACATCCATCTTCACTGGGACTCTAAGTAATGGCATGTCAAGCTACTGGTGTCAATATGTCTCCTATTAATTTCCCATTTGCACCATGATCAACCAACCCTTTTAACTTTTAATCTGCAGAGTGAAGCTGCCCTAACTTCAAAGTCAAAATGTGATTTAACAGGACCAGTACAATATTTCTTCATTCCCTGCCTTTCATCTCCAGTGACCAAGTTTATATTCTAACTCAATGAAAACATTATGAGTCCATTATGTACTCACTGAGGAAATACAGTTGGAGCTCAGCAGTGAAGAGACCATGATTAGACCCAATTAAAAAAAAACTGGCAGATGTGACCCATTGTTTACTAAAGAGCTTCAGACTTGAATTCATTAACATTTTCACTGGTACTATATATAAACATATATTTCAGTAAAGGTCTTGAAGACTTTCATTCGAATCATACCTTCAGTATACATTTTTAGACTGTGAGGCATTCAAATATAATGGTCATGAACACAATATAAATACCCTAGATTAGTACATTACTCCTTCTGCTGCTCATATAGCCTTATCTCATTAAAGCAAAAGCTTAAACATAGTAATGGACTAATTACCATTATCTCTTCTGAATTGTTGTTATTGTCATTATTTACAGAATAACTATAATAGGCCTTAAAGTTCATTGAAATTCAAATACACAACCTGTTCTCCCTTAAATCCTTCAACTCAGAAATCACTTTTTATTTGAAATGAACATGGCCTTAGATTGAGTGAAGCAATGTTAACTGGCCAGGAATGTTCACTGCCTCCATAGAACTTTATAAACTTAAAAAAATGCTCAACTAGTATTTTTATTTTATCTACAGGACAGATTCTGATAGACTATATACCATTGAAAAGTTAATGAAATTACTCTGGATTTATGCCAAAATAAGTGAAATTAGAAACTGGCCCAGTTCACTATGGAATTATTAATTCACAAAAGGTTTGTTGAACATTTAGCTGAGCAAATAGGTTGTATAAAAGTCAAGGCTTTTTTCTATTTTAATTGTTGAAGCTATTATGCCAGGTATTTACACCCTACAAGTGAGGGAAAAGATTGATAATTTTTTCCTCCATTTTATATTCTGTATTAACTTTTTGCTTGAATTATCGAGTTCCACATTAAAAGTATACAAGACACCAGTACTTTAAGGAGCAAAGAGACTGAGAATCTTATTGGAGGTTTAACAATAATGAAATACTATTGTCTAGTATGAAAACTGTGGGCTAAATCAATCACTGCTGAATTTTTTTCAGATCAAGGAAACTATTCCTGGCAGGAGTGTGTCCCAATATATTTTTGTTTCAACATTTATATCACTTTAATTACATATTTTTATAGACTTCTTTGCTTTTTGTAAGATTAATGTTTAGAGAAAATACCATGCCAGCATAAGAATCAGTGTGCAAATAAGCAGAACAAATCATACTATATATGACAGGTTTCAGAGTAGCAGCCGTATTAGTCTGTATTCGCAAAAAGAAAAGGAGGACTTGTGATAAATTTGTTAGCCTCTAAGGTACCACATGTCCTCCTTTTCTTTCTGCGCATATATATATATTCTTGACTGCAGCCAATTGTTACACTACCTTCAGTAGAAGCTGGTTTAATTCTGTCACCTACTACAATATTAAAAATGAATTTTAAACAAATTCATTGGATTGACCAAAGTTGAGTTTTATTACAATAATGAGAACTGTAATGAGGATCATAACAGCATAATAATCTGTTACCTGATTAGAAGCATTTGCTGGTTGAAAAAGCTCTAATAAATATTTCTTAACAAGGTAAATCAGGAAGCATCCAAATGAATTCTTGCCTTCAAGGTTTTCGAGTCCCATTTAGAAACCACAGATGTAATAACATATTATAACACTGGATTTCTTCTATGATATGCAAGGCAGTTATTAAAAAAAAGAACAAAAATTAAACTGATGTGAAAAAGCGTGATTTTACTCACACTTTTTCTTGTGCTACCATAACAGCTGGAGCCCTCAAAGCTGGGTGCATTCAATGTACAAAAATAGTGCACAGGCAAAAATAATTTTACAAGGGCAAAAATGAAACATACCTAAACCTGCTGTAGTCATATGTTAAATTGTTCTCTGAGGGTCAGAGCTCTGGGGAAAATTAGCTGTAAGAGTGGATTATATAGGAATGCATATTCATTCAGGGGTATACCCAATTTAGAGGGTATGTGCTTATTGCATTACATTGTGACTACTTTTTTATCTAAGGCTGGTTGGTTGTCATAATAAAAAAATGAAAATATAAGGATAAAAAATGCAAAAATAAATTTAGAAAATCCATTATATGCATACAAATAAATTCCAGGCATGTGAGAGTGACATCTGACTGAGGCTGCCATAATGACTGGTAAAAGGTGGCATTGCTTCGTGGAAGTGTTACATGCTGAGATATAACAGATGACCATGATAAAAGAAATTATATAGAATAGAATAGAATAGAATAGAATAGAATAGAAAATTGAATTACAATGATAAGGAGGAATAACTGGTCCTATTTGTACCTAAGGGTAAGGTACAAGAAATGTAGTTCATATCTGACACACAAGCGTAAAGTTATCATTGTGTTCTCCCATTTTTCTGTGCAAAAGAACAACAAACATGCAGTTTTTAGGTATGCCAACAGTACATTTACTCATGTGGTCATTAAAGTTACTGTAATATTTGTGATGAATCCAACATGGTAAAAATGTATACTGCAATGAAATAAACCTCTATATTTTATTTTTAATGTCACCCACTGTACATGGTAAGCTGTGTGGTAAAGTGTTTACAATTAATTTCTCACTATACACTATTTCATTTAAGCCTCTAATATCTAGCACCATGGACTTGGAAATTCACCTTTCTTGCAGCATGATTCCCCTGAAAACTTCGGTAAAATAACAGGAAAAAGAGCTGTGAAACATCTGGTAATTCAGATGTCCTGATTGGTTGCAAATGGAACCAGTTTCCAAGGGGTTCCCCATTACAGTATTTTAATATCAAAATAGATATGCACAGGATCAAAAACATTATCAGTACTTACCTACCCTTCTTTGAATTGTATAGTTTTCCTTTGGCTATACCTATTCCTAATTTATTAAACTAACACTGTAATTTAGCTGTGATTTTGTCTGGCACATGTATATAGTTTCTGAAACTACAAAAATAATTCTTCTGTGATCTGCATTATACTCTTATATGCCATGCTTGTCTCTACTGTGCACTCCTTTGAGTGTAGAACTCCCACATATTACATGGAAGTTATGTGCAGGAAGTGAGTGGAATAAGTACTGTAGAATTTTCCAAAGGGAGCTGCAATATGAATTAAAAAGGAGGATTTTACCATACATAACTCAATTCCCAGAAGTCATGTATTTTACCCATAATTCTTCCTCAAAGTAGACAACTATGATTGACTAATGATCAAATAATATGAAATGGATGGTAGGTTTACTTTATGGATCTGTCCTGCATATGAAAGCATCACTTTAAGACCCAGCATATTGAGAATACTTGAAATATATATTTTCCCCACAAAAATATTTGCTTTAAGCTAATCGGCATTTTCATGACCAGCTCTAGTTTGAAGTTCACCTTTGCACTCCTCTGATACTGGGGCTGTTGCTTGTACAACTGGCTCCCAAACATAAATCAGAGCATCCTGAGAGCTGTTCTAACTCACACCAGATGCTAAACATCATCCAAGGATCAATATAGGATGGGTGCTTTCCAGTCATGCCCCTTTTCCTTTAACCTACAGCACAAGAGGGGGTTACAGCAAGTTCTGTGCCCCATGATAATATCCAAAGAGTGGGAGTGATCAGGGACGGCTCTAGGTATTTTGCCGCCCCAAGCAAAAAAATTGCTGCCCCAAACTCCAAGAATGCAACTGCCCAAGCAAAAAAAAACCAAAAAAACAAATCCTGCTTTGCTGGTGCCTAGAACCGGTCCTGGGAGTGATAATCCTATTATGGATGGATATGGTGGATCCATTATGGTAAGACAGACAAATCCCTAAAGAAGCTGGATATCTGCACTTCTTGGGGAGCTGAGTACAACTTTTGTGGAGGCAAATCCCTGATACTGCCAAGCTAGTGTAGCTGGCTCTACACAACCCACTCCTGGCCCCCCTGGTTCAAGTGGGTGAGCTAGGATAGGCCAGGGGTGTAGGGTACACTCTGCTCTGGTGATCCCTTGCTAACAGAACAATCCCTAGGATACTATTACTGCTGGTGCAACAATATCACTTTTAGGCATATGCAGAAGTGCAAATCAACTTCTGGCTGGCCTCAGAATCAGAAAAGTTAAAGATGGCTTGCAGCTTCCTTTTCCCACCCCTCGTCTGAGCTGAGCCAAGCTCAGCTGGACCTGAGGATATGACCTACAGTCTACAGAACATGCAACACAAAAGTGGCAACATGAAACCTTCCAATCTGACCCAACAATTAAGTTTGGATAGAACTCAAACAATAAAGGAGGGAAAGTCACTTCACATCCAAAACTGGCCTAAAATCTTTCTCTTTGCTTATCCTTTGCTTGGTGGTGGGTCCTAACTCATTACAGCATCTTTCCTCTCTTCTCTTACTTTAAGTGATTTGTAAAAATACATTTCTAAATATTTAATTTTTTAATAAATCAGGTATTTTTTTCTCAAAAGGAATAGGAGTACTTGTGGCACCTTAGAGACTAACAAATGTATTTGAGCATAAGCTTTCGTGGGCTACAGCCACTGTAATGATGCTGGTTCTGGTGGGACCCCACTGAGAGTGCCAATTCAGGACAAACTGCTTAAAGCAGCAGTTACAGTTCAAGGCTGGGGATTTTCCACCTCTAAGGCAAACCAAACCAGCCAAACAGAGCAGACTTTGGTCTCACCCCACTGGCTAACCCCAAGTAACACAAGCAATTCCCTTAGACACTCCAGTTTCCCAGTATCTCCACCAGTGCCACTTGTTATGGGGATGAATGGTTATGAAAACCAATACCCCAGTAAAAGAAAAAAGGTTAAGGTTAGGGTTAGGCTGTAGCCCACGAAAGCTTATGCTCAAATAAATGTGTTAGTCTCTAAGGTGCCACAAGTACTCCTTTTCTTTTTGCAGATACAGACTAACACGGCTGCTACTCTGAAACCTGTATTTTTTTCTGTTACTCCCTTCTATTTCCAAATATCATTTCCCCTTTTTGCCTACTCTGTAAAAAGCTATCCTTCTATTCTATTGTTCTTTAATTTACTCTCTCTTTAGTTTGTCAGTGAAATGCTATATAAATATTTGAATTTGATCTGAAGAAAATATTAAAGCAAAACCGATTTCTAGGGAGTACATTGGTATGAACATGAAAAATACCAAATACTACACATTCCTAATAGCATACTTTAATTCTGATTTTTTTTCTTGGTTTACATTGTTCACTGAAGGTTCTAGTTCAGCAGAAATTATCTGCACTTCAAAAACAGCTAAATTTGCTAATTTAACATTTGCAAAATCGTGTTATGATATTCAGCAAATAAAATCATTTGCAAGAAAATAACATATAAAATAATAATAATCTTCAGACAGACCACCCTGAGGTGTGAGCCCATCAAATTTCATAAACTAAACAGGTTTTGATCTGGTAAGTACTTGTACAGGAAACGTCCAAGGTACTAAAGGACGTGGTGGAACAGTTTCCCTCAGAGATGAATTACTGCCCGAGCATCAGGGTATTAGTGGATTTTACAAAAGCTCTCCTATTGACTGTGGATGGCTCCGTTTGCAGGCAGGCCTTCCTGTGAGTCAGGCTGGGAGGAATGAAGGCTTGGGGTCACACAGGAAATGTGACCATCTCACCTGGTACTGAAATCCATCTTAAACTTGGTGCTTTTCCACTGGGCGGGGGGGGGGGGGGGGGGGAGAGGGACCCAGAGAGACAAAAGATTCCCGCCTTGTGCCAAAGCCATATAAGCGGGTGGAACAGAACAAGGAAGGGAGCCATCATGAGAAATCCCCTAGCTACCATCTGAGCTGGAACAAGGACTCTATCAGGGGAAAGGATTATGCCCAGACTAGAAAGGTGTCCAGTCTGTGAAAAAAACTTATTGAAACATCTCCAAGGGTGAGATTTTACCTGTATTCAGTATTTATTACTGTACTAGACTTAGACTTGTGGGTTTATTTTATATTGCTTGGTAATTCACTTTATTCTGTCTGTTACTAGTTGGAACCACTTAAATCCTATTTTCTGTATTTAATAAAATCACTTTTTACTTGTTAATTAACCCCGAATATGTATTAATAACTGGACGGGGCAAACAGCTGTGCATACCTCTTTATCGGTGTTATAAAGGGTGAACAATTTATGAGTTTACCCTGTATAAGCTTTATACAGGGTAAAACGGATTTATTTGGGGTTTGGACCCCATTGGGAGTTGGGCATCTGAGTATTAAAGACAGGCACACTTCTGTAAGCTGCTTTCAGTTAAGCCTACAACTGTTAGGGCACGTGGTTCAGACCTGGATCTGGGTTTGCAGTGGACTAGTGGATCTGCCTCAAACCAGGCAGGGAACTGAAGTCCCAAGCTGGGAGGGCAGGAAAAGCAGGGGCAGAAGTAGTCTTGGCTCATCAGGTGGCAATTCCTGGGGGGTTTCTGGGATCCAACCCATCACACCAGTGTCCTGGTGAAGTTTCAGACTGGCAAAATGGCACCTTATAAATAAAATCCTCTTCTAGTTTCAGTTGATTTCAGTATTTACTTCCTATCTAACATGTTGCATTGCAGTTATATTATATCAGTAAAGTACTGCCAACCCCAAGCATTCAATAATCATGAGTCGAGCCTCAGAAAGTGATGAAATTGAATTAAAAATCTTGAGATTTAAAAATAAAGTTGGTTTCTTTCTCTTTGCCTTCTGGTTTCTGAGCCTGCAAGGAACACTCAGGTCATGTTTTCAAGCTCATTTATCAACAAAGAGGAACTAGAATTTTGTTTTGTTTTTAAATTAAAGCTGAGATTTTCACATAATCACATGACACCAGGAGCTGGGGCTTTAAAATAACAAGTATTGAGTGATGTGTGATAATATCATGATTGTTTGCAGCACAGCCTGTAGATGCATTTTTTTGGTAAACGACATGTTTACCTTACAGTTAGTGACATTCTGTCTCCTCGTCACATGTTTGTATGCAACACGCCTATTGACTCCGATGGGAAAAAATATTCCCATTGTTTTATATAATACTTTGGGATGTAAGCATGGAAGGAGCTATATAAATGAAATGTATTATTTCTGAGTCTCACACTGGAAAATTTCAGTTGAATGGTGTAAAAATACAAATAATCTAAATGGCAGACATTAACAGGTTTGCTAATGTTCTGCACATTTTGAACTTTATTCTGTAAAGCTCAATATTCATATCTCTTGCTATTCCTATTCAGAAAAGATATATCTGGCAAGGTTTAGTAGATGTTTATGATGCACTATGCACTACACAACAAATGGCAAAACATACCTCCATGATCAGGAAGCTTGGGGCAACAGAAGAGACATTTATTTTTCATAGGTAAATACATGTGGTTTGCACAGATTTTCTTGAATTCCACAGATTGAGATATGAAGATTTTAACATTATCCATAGTGAAGACCAATAGAAAAAGAAACCCTCCTGAGGTTGCATACTTGCATATTTGTAAGTGTAAACTATCCTTTATTTGAACTGGCATATCGTCACCAAACTGTCACAAGATTTCTCTTTGCCAAAGCAATCATTGCAAGAGAAATGCCAAGTGAAAGACTGCCAAGAGAGGACAAAAGAAGCAATAAAGAATTGTCATGTCAAGAATTAGTGGATGCCAAAGGAAGAGTCTATTATATTCTACGGCAAGGGGGATATCCCGGGATGACAAAACGTACTGTGTTTGAGCAATCTACTGAAGTATGTACTAGGATTATTCAATCATAATAACAAGGACAGATTTACTATGTCTCAACATCCATCAATTTATTTACAGAACTACCTTACCACAGCCAGTTTTAAGTATTCTGATCTGGAGCCTATAAATGCCTGCTGGCATGTTCTTAACAAGAATGAGCAGACACAAAAAGAAAAAGAAAAAACCCTTTTCAACCACTCACATGTCACTATCTGCTATTATCATTAAGCTTGTATCAAATTACCCACTGAGTTTGAGAATGCAGAAGGTTTTTTTTTTTAACAGTTAGGAATATAGTTGAGATTTGTTGTTCCGTAAAACTATTTCAGGTTACCATCTAAAAATATGTTGTTCTATGGGCTTTTAAAAGGTTGAATCAATTGAGGCCGTCAGTGTCTCAAGATGGACAACCAAAACTTGAGGAATCCCAAGTTAGTAGACAACTTTGAAAAGTGCTATATCTGTTTCCCCATCTGCAAAATCAGAATTTATAATCCTCTCTTATCCCATAGGGATAATTTGAGTTCATTTGCATAAATTGATTTAAATTTGTAAAGTGCTTTGTCAAATTTACTGCCAATTTGTATTTTTATCTCTATGGATTGATTGTAAATAGTTTGCATGGAATGTTCGGTAGTCAACACTTTAAAACCTGAGTTGTGTTTCTTCAAGCCAAAAGAGACCATTATGATCATCTAGTATGACGTGAGCCATGGAATTTAACCCAGTAATTTTTGCATCATACCCAATAACTTGGTTAGTTTAGATTAGTCACATGGTATTGTTTCCATTCCCTAAGTGGACAAGCACAACTCTTACAATAAGGAGGACTTGATGAAGCCTCTATGGCTCCAAGTCACTCAAAGAGAGGCAGGAGTTAGAGTAAGGCAGTACACAAGCAGAACTACGGAATTTTATAAAATTTAACCCTTTTTCTTGCCTGGGTTAGACAGTCCTTCTCAAAGCACCATTCCAGAAAGCAACAAGATTTGTTAATAATGTAAACCAGATCAGGCATTTTATGTCTAACTGGGGCTCAGACAATCTCCTCAAAACAATATTTGTTAACTTTGCTTTGTGTTAGTTGTGTCACAATGGTTTCCAGATCAGATCTTCTAAGCTCATAAGCAGAAATGTACTTTTCTACCTACCAGCTCTGAGGATCCACCTTAGATACAGAACAGGCTCTGAATTTCAAACTCCTTTGTTGTTCTGTGTTTGGATCTAGGATGTACTCACTGTCGTAACAGGGAACTTCCATGAAAGCTGAATCCAAAGTTTTGGTCCAACTCTATTTTTATATATAATTGTAGGTTTAGACAGTAAAGTAAGCAGATATAGTTCATTAAAATGAGGGGAAGAGTCAAGCAGATCATAATTTAACTTTGAATATAAGTATGATTCTGCATTCTTTTCACAGGGTACCCAAAATTGGGCCAATAGTATGCAGTACATTACATTACATGTAATTACATTACATGGTCTCTATTTGAATGTGAGTGGTAATTTTTACTCTTACAAAGGGGAGATGGAAGTGGGGAGGGGAGTTTATGGGGAACCCATAAATCACAATTGTGACAAAGTTCCTCCTCTGCCTTGGTGGGTCCTGCATTTATTGGGGGATTTGCTTGCCTCAGAGATTCATGGCAGCCCTCAGTTTGGCCACTTTTGCTAGTGGCTTAAACCTGCTGTCCACTTAGCTAACCTCATCACTGGCCAGCATGGGAAATGGCCAGCACCCTGTTAATTAAAAAAAAATAGAAAATACTTGTTTTTAAACAAATCACCTTTCCTTGAATTTCAGAGAATGCACACATACACAAAATCATATATCCTGGGAAATATTTTAAAATGTCACAGACACATTTCATTCTCCTGTAGTGGAAAAGCTACAAATATTTAATAGGGAAGACTGGAACATAATGCACTGGTGCATAAAGAGATGTAAATCTTGGGTTCAACACCTCCAAACTTCAAAAGTAGTCAGGGAGAGGTGGTATATACATTGTGCTATCCATTTCTGTATTGTTTCATGAAGAAACTAATATGGTTCAGACACAAGACCACATATTTGTGCTCAGTTTTTATATACCCTTATAATTTATAGTTACATGTATGGAATATGGTTGAATCTACATTCATTATATTAACAAAATTTATTCTGCTGGAAGTATGGCAGCATAAAAAATAGGCAGTAAGGATTTTACAATGCATAGGATATTCAAAATAAAGGTTGACCAAAAAATGATGTTTCTTGCTATTGGATTACATTACATTTGAACAGTAATTACTAAGCAATTAGATGTTAGAACTTTTGGGGGTTTTTCTTTCCCTTCTGCAGAAAGGCAAATGATTTGGGTGAAAGTGCAAGCGTACTATTGTTTACTAATTGCATCATATGGCTCAGTCTGATAATATATTTTAGAGGGTCTAATGTGATGATACATACATGAGCAACTGTAAATTTTCCATTCTAATAACTTGTGTCATGTGTCATGAAACAACTGGCTTTGGTGGTATAGCTTTCACATTAAAATGTGAGAACCTTACTGCACAAATCCATAACAAATGGGTAGTAGGGTGTACCATGATATATGAAATCGCAGTCTATCTTACATAAAAAGCATTTACATAAAAAAGAAAAACAATAATTACAGGTTATAGAGATAGCAACAAATAGGCTTCCATATTTCTGGATTTCAACTTTTTCCAGTGACCGCAGCCTATCTGGAACTCGATGCAGTCCACAGAGACATCTAGTGGATGAACAATATACTACTAATTTATGTATCATTACAGGGTGTGTGTATTTGAAGAGAGTAGCTGACTGCTCCAGGAATGTGGGTGGAGGGATCAAGCCAAGAGCAGGTAGTCCCATTGATGGAAGAGTGTGGGAGGAATGGTCTCTCCATGGCAAATCATGCAAAGCCTAAGATGACTGGTAACCAAAAGGTCTGAACACCAAATCCTACCCCATAGTGTGAACCCTCAACTCAATTTAAGATGCCAATTTGCACAAGGATTCAGTACTGCTGCAGCCAGATGACTCATGTAAGCAGACATTATGACATTCTGGGGTGCAATCCTGACCAGTGAGGGACTGCGTCACCTCTGCCCTGCAACCTGGGGTGCCTCACAATGCTTTCTTGCTGAAGCACCCAACCTGGGATCCTCACAAACAGACAAATAGCATGCAGGTTACAGCCTGCGTCTCTGTGTATAGACACAGCTCTGGTCCAGCAACTCCTGTTGTAGCAGGAAGAGGACCTGAGACGTAAGCCCTTGTATCAGAGGCCTGGTATGAGGCCTGAGGCCTGGGCAAAAGTAGTGGTCAAAGCTTTGCTGTTATAAAGCAAAATTAGGCTGTGAGCTATAGGCAGATCCTGCTCACAGAATCTGGAAAGAACAGGGCTGATATTGCAAAAACACACATTCCCAAGAGGTGCTAGGCACAGAGCACTCATGCAAACACATTCCAAAAGGGTGGTATTAGAACACCTCGATACCAACACATTCCCTAAAGATAACAGGAATATGCTGACTCATCCTAAAGATAAGTTCAGGATGACAATGTGATGGATAGAGAAGTACAAGGTGATGGGTGGTAATTGGCTACGTCAGAGGGTGTGAACTAACTATGTCAGAGGGGAAGTATGTAACTTGTTGAACTGAAGTATAACTTGGAGACTCAGAGGGAATGTCTCTGTGTGGCTGAGGGGACAGTGGAAAGTCCCATCACTGACTTAGCCGCTATATTGTTACAAGCATCCATGTGTTAGTCTACCTGTAACCATCGAGCCAGGGCATGAGCACTGTGCTTCATCAGCAATATACCAAGTCTTTATTTACTGGGCAGTTCAATTGGAGCCTGCTGTATGGGCTATCTGGCCAGAGTCAGTACAGCATGCAGAGAGAACACACACGCAGCCAAACATCTGACCACACTGGTGACCCCCAACCGCTGATCTGGTAAGTAAGCAAGCTGCCCTCTGTAAGAATCATGATCTAACATGGCAGAAAACTGTTAGGGAACTCCCTTAACTGCTCCCTAAAAATCCCTAAAGAATTTAACAAGGTGTGGATGTGCTGGGTTGCTAGCAAAACAGTTCCATCTGAATTTAAAAAATATAGTGAGGAAGAAACATGGAATGGAATCTGTAAGGCTAGGACAGAGACTGGAGCCTTTAAATGTAGAATATTGCAAACTATAATCATGGCTGCTAAATGGTTAAGAGAACATACCATTAGATAGATTTTAAGTAAGTTATTAAAGTCAGAAATTTATAAGATAAAATACTTTCTAAACTTAACAAACTAGACTTGTGTGACAGGATCAGGCCACACGGCTACAGGAGAGTGATAGAAGGTAGATATATTAGCCCCAGATTAAGCAGGTCCCTTTTCCCTGAGTAAGATAATGGGCTGTTCCAGAACAATCAGGAAGTTGCTGGAACCAATTAAGGCAGGTTAATTAGGACACCTGGAGCCAATTAAGAAGCTACTAGAATCAGGTAGGACAGGCAGGCTAATTAGGGCACCTGGTTTTAAAAAGACCTCACTTCAGTTAGTAAAGTGTGTATGAGGAGCTGGGAGCAAGAGGGAGCAAGGAGCTGAGAGCGAGAATGCATACTGCTGGAGGACTGAGGAGTACAAGCCTTATCGGACATCAGGAGGAAGGTCCTGTGATGAGGATAAAGAAGGTGTTAGAAGGAGGCCATGGGGAAGTAGCCCAGGGAGTTGTATCTGTTACAAAGCTGTTACAAGAAACCTGTAGACAGCTGTGATCCACAGGGCCCTGGGCTGGAACCCGGAGTAGAGGGTGGGCCCGGGTTCTGCCCATCCCCCCAACTCCCTATTAGATACAGGAGAAGTTGGCCTGGACTGTGGGTTCCATCAGAGGGGAAGGTCCCTGGCCTGTCCCATGACCCACTAGGTGGGTCAGCAGAGACTGTGGGAATTGTTCTCCTTCCTTTTCCCCATGCTGGTCAGTGATGAGGTTAGCTGAGTGGACAGCAGGTTTGAGCCACTAGCAAAAGTGGCCAAACTGAGGGCTGCCGTGAATCTCCGAGGTGAGCAAATCCCCCAATAAGCACAGAATCCACCAAGGCAGAGGAGGAACTGTGTCACACTTGGTTTAAAGTTAAATTCTCACCACAGATTCCCAGTAACACTTGGAGTAGATCCTGACCTGAAACTTGGTCTGCAAAGTCCATAGGCCGTTTCTTTTGTCTTCTTAGGTGAACAAGAGAGATGGGGGAGAGGTAGAGATGAGCTGGGATGTTTTTGCCTCTCACTTTATGGTTCAGTTACCCTCTGAAATGCATTTTCCTGAGGGTTGCAGCTAGTTAAAGTTTATTAAAAAGTAAAGAAGGTGACATGGTGTCTGGTGGTGAAAAGAGGTTGAATGCCATTCCTTCTCACCTCTGTTTGCTGAAATGTAGATTTTCCATGTCTTCCCCCTCTTGCTGACTAAGGACCCTGTTTACCTATAAGTAAATTGAGGTAAACCCACATTCCTTTGTTTAGGGTTTAACAACTTTTCCGTAAGCAGGGCTGTGTGATTTTGAACATGTACTAATAACATCATAAATGGAGATTTCATAACTGCACACATAATGTTGCTACATACATTTCACCATGATATTATTGACCAGCAAGTAATTAGTTTTCAAATGGTACCTTACAAGGCATATTCTTCCCAAAGATTATTACAATAGTGCATAGGCCAGAGGTCCCCAAATTGTGGAGTGCATACGGATGAATGTTCATGGGGTGTGGACAGGGCCTGGATCAGCCCCCATGTAGGATGGGGAGGGGAGGAAGCACCACCCAGCTCCGGTCCTAGACCCGTCCCTGGCTGCTGCCCCATACCCTGGGTCCCCGGCTGCTGGTTTTGGCTCCAGCTGAGGCTCCGCTCCCAGCCCTGCCCCCAGCTGTGTCCCCAGCCTCGGCCCCCTTAGCACATTCCACGTCCCCACCTCCCAGAGCCACAGCCCTGCTCCCAGCCCAGCTCCCAGGGCAGGGGGAGGAGGCATGGACAGGGGCAAAAGGGGGCATGAGGTAAAATGTGTGGGGACCACAGGTGTAGAGTGTGAATATGGGGTGGCTTCGGTCAGAGACCTATTTAATCAAATATGTCACAAGTCCTTCACTCAGAATTCTGTTTGGAAACAGTCCAGAATGGTGCTAAGGATGATGCATAGGAGGAAAGCTTTTGTGAATTAAAAATATCATAAAAACAATGGTATTGATACTGAAAAATACTGGGATGTGGTTCATGCAGTCTTGGGGCAATGATTTTCTCTTTATTTATTTACAGTTCCACATTGCACTAATCTATGCTCACACAGTGTGTAAGAATACAAATAAATATTAAACTTCCCTACAATCCCAAACTCATCTCTATCTCCCGTGCCATAGACACCAAAAGTATAATCTGTTCCTCTCTGTTCACAGGCCACTTTTCACACCTCCTAAAAAGCTGCTCGTAGATACATATCACAGCCCATTTTATGTGCAATTACTGATATAACTTTCCCGTATTCCCACTTTTATGAACAGAATAGGATGATTGGAACCTATTAGTTTGACAGTTTCTCCCTCTCTCTCAACTGATTATTTAAGAAGTTTTCATAATATATCTCCATTTTACTTTCTGCCACCTAGGCATTTTATGAAACACAGTTCCTAGAATTCTTTCTGCATAAATAGGACAAGTAATATTTGCAAAGCAGAAAATGCCATAAATCGTAATGTTACCATTTTGCACAGATGAAATTAGAAAGCAATATGACAATTTAATGAAATTGGAATTAAACTAACATTTAGAAATAGTTTCATATTCTTACTGATAGTTAAAAAATGACTCTTTGGTATGCATAGGAAGCCCAGTCTCCAGTAAAACAAATTATTTTCTCTGTTCTTAAATATTGTTCCTCCAAATTGATTGTTTGAGACAGAAGAAAGCATTTTTGCTGTTGCTCTCACAGCTTCATCTTTCTTTGCTGTCAATGGTGTAAATGTAGTAATTGTCTGGCTGTTCACAAAGAAAGACAGGAGACATTTGATATGGGTTTAATCAGGCTTCAACTTTATTATTAGATGTCTGGGACTACCCAGTAGATAAGTGTACCATGCAGGTAACCCTATGTTTATTCCTTAATTACCCAGGGGGCTTTTACCAGCTCCCCCTCTTCTTCCATCCAGGTCCCTCAGAAAATCCATTGCCAGGATCTTACCATCCAACCCCACTGCCCCCAATAGGAGGGTTAAGGTGGGTTATAAGAATAGGGGGTTGGCTCCCTGCTGTACCAATTATAGGAGTCCTCAAACACTGCCCATTCGTTCCTTTAAGAACAACTCTTTTTAAGTCTTTTCCCAAGGCATTTATCTGGTCACTGTATACCTTTCCTATGGGGTACCTGCACTGGACATCCACCCTACACTTAATGAGTCATGACATATGGTCTACTGCCCATCATGCCATGCATGAACAGAGCCCTTCCTGAACCTGCAATGGGAATGGCGAAAAAACCCCAAACTGCACCCAAGCCAATAGGGTGGTAAGGGAAAAATTCTTTCCCAGCCCCCCTAAAACGTGGGTGGCTAGCGCAATGCCCACAGCAGGTGTTGACCAAACCTGGTATTTTACCACCTAAAAGGGAAGGAGGGTGGGTCCTGCTTCAGCCTTGGTCCATGTAAAAAGGAAGGCTTGAGGTGATGAACTGCCCCTTTTAAACCCTGCATTCCCAGGGTATGAATCGGCAATCACACTGACCACTTTTTGCAGCAGTTTTCATCTTACACCCCCACCCCAGCCATAAAGCACCATTCCCTTCACTCAGCCAGCCAGCCAACATCCCCCCCACCCCTCCCCACCCCACCCCGCCCCGCCCCACTTAAAGGTGCAGAGTGGTCAGTGTCCATGCACATCTTTTAATGACAGTAAATAATGCAGCGTAAATTCTAGGTGAGACATCAGTCTGTTCTCACAGCTGTGTAAAATAGCATTTATTTTAATGTATATTCATGGTCTAAAATTTGGTAGTGGGCACAGAGATTAACCAAGGCTCAGCTACCTCTAAAATACCTTATTTGCCACAGGTGTAAAACCCTTTCCTCATCTTAAGGGGGGAAATTCATTTTCTGTGTCCAGATGTATTTATTACAAAAGCTTAATAAAGTCTTTTATTATAAATCCAAGACTTAAGGGTGAGATTTCGAACACTGAAAAATAACTTTTTAATCTTAAAAAGTATATTTTGCTATTACTATAGTGTGCCCAAGAGGAACGGACAAAATTAATTTAGTTAATTTTGACTCACTTGAACACCGTTTATCTATTTATACGAATATTTTCTTTGATCTAAAAGCTATTAGAGTCAAGGACAAGTTTTAGATTAAATTAACTAATATACACAGATAAAAGTGTAGGTTTAAGTCTATTTCACTGTTTCACTTTACTTGTATAACACAGTACTTCAAAGACACTATAATAAAAGGGAGCAAAAAGAGAAACAGAGAAAAAACAGCAATTTGTGGAAGAGAATGAGCAGAATTCTTTTAAAAAACAGGGAAACAGAAATTCTAATTAAGCAAACAGAAATGCTCATGAAAAAACCTTAAAAACATTTTATTGAGAAATTTCATATAATTTATAGATTTTTAAAGCCAGATGGCAACAATATGGTCACATAGTGTGAGCACCTACACAACACAGGTCACAGAATTTCACCAATAATTAATGTATCTTAGTCCATATCTTGTGGTTTAGCTGGAGCATATTTTTTAGGAAGACACCCGATATTAATTTGAAGACTTCAGGTATGGAGAATTCACCATACCCCTTGGTAAGTTGAACTGATTCCAAATACAGATAGACTTAAGTATAGAGTTGTAGTGTGGTAAGTTTTCAAAACCAGTGTTTCTCAAAATGTGTGGTGCACTCCCATGCAGGGGTGCAAAAGACTGTTGGGATCTGTGCATGTGTGTGTGGACAGACGTCTTAAATGTCTGATTTTATTTTTAAAAGATTTTTATAACTGTTAAGGATGCAAAGAAATATTAAAATCTGACCAGAGTTTAACTGATGCAACAATGTTTGCTAGAGATTACAATATCTCTACGAAATATGACTTGCCACATTCATCTCAATTGGGGATAACTCAGATTCCAATTATATCAACATTGCTAATTATTTCACTGCTGATCAAAACTTGGAAGAAAGGAAAAGAAGGATCTTGTTACAAAGATATACACAATCTACTCTAATTCCTTATGTTGCATAGGTCTTTCGAACCAGATGATGAGGATGAAGGGTGGATGATTGATTTTATTTTCCTTAAGGGGGTGCTCAATTTCCAGAAGTTAAGGAAATGCTGCCATAAAGAACTAATCAGTGGGAGTTAGGCACCTAAATGAATGAGCATTTGGAGAATGTTCATAGAAGTTATTAATGCTGTTAGAATTCCCCTTAAATTGAGCTGCATCTCCCTTAAATTAAACTAAGTGACAGATAAATAAAAACATAAAACAAAGATTTTAAAAATTTGTCTTGGTCTGAAGTTAATATCTATGCCCAGTACCAAAATTCAGACCATGAACTATAGATAGGGTTGTCTTGCTTCCAATGAAAGTTTCAAGATTGATCATTGAGCAAACAAATTAGCCTTATACTTTCATTTTTAAAAAATTGCCAAAAATGACTATGTCTTTTGTGCTTTTCTGAAAGCTGGATAGTCTGTCAGAGAATTTTTGCTGCTGTGCAATAATAAAAAAAAAACAATGGGGTGAGATTCCACTATTTTTCCCCTCTTCTTCTTTTCATCCCAGAGCATCTTTGCAGATAGGGAGTGTGCTATAGCATCGCCATTTTTGAGTCAGTCCATGGCTTGTTCCTCCATTAAACCCAGATTAGTCATATCTCTGTGTAAAATGGCCTGTCATCTAGTTGGTGGTCAGCCTCTAGGTAAGACTGACCTTGGCTATGTTTGCATTATTTCTGTTGGCATCATATCATCTGTTTGTTTTTTGCAATGCCCCCACTTTCAATATCTTTTCAGTTGTAGCAAGTCCCCTATGTTGATTTCATATCCTTCTCTCCTTCCAACATTGTCATTTGTCTTAATACCATTCCATTTTACACGTGCCATCTTTTGAAGAATGCTCGCCATTACTGCTTCGAGCCTTCTGATGTATTTCATTTAACACAGCTACTTCCAAATCATACAGTAATATTGTCAGTGCATTGGTTTTATAGTTTCTCACTTTGGCACCAAACAATGTTTTTATTGGTTCATAATGTCATCAATTTCTGTACTTGTATTTGTAGCTAAAGCACATCTCTATGACAGAATGTCATATTCACACCCTAAACACTCTTGTAATAATCTTTGTACAAAGTATTCCTTGTAAGGTATCATTTGAAAACTCATTATTTGCTGGTCATTATTGTTCTGATAAAATATGTGTGCCAACATTGTATGTGACGCCATAAGAGTCTGCTGTATGGTTATTAAAACATGTTCCAAACTGAGGTTGGCAAACAGGTCTGTCTTAAATAAGAGAATGTGTGCTCTGCTTAATTTGCATTTAAGCAGTAAACAAAGTTATCAAATAGGAAGGGAAAAATGGAAGCTAAAACAGGTGAGAAAAAAGCATCAAGGAACATCCTTCCATATAGACTTTTTGTCTCTTAGTACCCAGCTGTAAATGTTTTTCAAGAGGGATACTGAACCTATAAAAGGGAGGGACAAACACTCACGTCGATGGGCATTCTCTCAATGCCCATTGATTCACTGCACCTGAAGGGAAAAAGGAAGCAGCCATTGGACTGGGGAAGGAGCTCTGACAAAAGAAGTTTGGTCAGTAAGACTGCTGAAACATGTGGTGAGAAAACTTTATCTTGAATTTAACATAGTTTGTTAAATTAGGCACTAGTAAGCATTTTATCTTTATTTTTCTTGTAAAAATTTCTGACTTTTATGCCTCATTACTTGTACTCATTTAAAATCTCTCTTTTTGTAGATAATAAACTTGTTTTATTGTTTTATCTACGTCAGTGTGTTTAAACGGAAGTGTCTGGGCAACTCCATTTGTGGTGGCAAGTTGTGTACATCTTTTTTCTTTTAAAGAAATAACAGACCTATTATAACTTGTATTGTCCAGGAGAGGGCTGGGCAGCACAGGACATGCATTTCGGGGGGGCATTTAAATCTGGGGGTGTGTTGGGGTCACCCTCAAAATAACCAAGACTAGTGAGAACCAGAGTGATTGGCAGGCTGCAGCTACACACAGACACTGAAGGTGTGGCTTGCATGCTGGAAAGCTGTTTGTGAGTGGCCCAGGTGGGAGCTACTTCAGCAAGGCATTATAAAGGCACCCAAAGTTGCAGGGCAGGGATGACACAGATCCTCCTTAGTTTGTATTCTACCCTGATGTGGTCACAATCTCCTTTTAACCTCATCCTTGATGGAACTGTTGGCACTGGTCAAGCTTCCTAGGTACACAAGTCTTTACTTATTCTATGACTTCACTGCTACTGAATTTCAACACTTTATCTATTGTCCTTTTCCAAGATACGAACACTTCATTGTTTAGCATTTATTGGAAGTCCAACTCAATTACACCATTTTTCCAAGGTAGCGAAAAATATCATCATAAATACAAACATGTCTGCCAGTTGTGCAATGTCATCTGCATAAACTCAGGAGTTTAACTCTAGATCACATGTCACACCCTTCAACTTGTTTAGAATTCTTTTCAATATTCAATTTAAGAACATGGTGTAAAGAGATAGTGATTCCATGCCCTCTTGTCTTACATTAAACTTCAACTTAAACCAATTGCTTAATCTTTCCCTAGGAATTCAATTTCTCAAAATGGCCTGCATTTAAAAAGAATTCCATACATATGAAAGGATTGGCTATAATATGCAAAATAGACCAAGCAAAAGGAAAATTAACATCTTTATTTTAGGAAGGTTTTCAATTGTTTCTGTCTTTCATTTGAAAATTGTGTAATACTTCTACCTGAATTGAATTTAGATGCAATCTTAATGTGATTTAAATTCTAGATGAATGTTCAGTCAGTGGTGCTGAGCACCATGTAAAACTGTGTTGCAACACAGTTGTGCTTATTGTGCCACTCTGTAAGATGTGGAGTTTTTTTTTCTTTTTGTTTTTGTCATTAGTTTTACCCAAGAGGCATTTATTTTTTTAAAAAAAGTATTTAACTGGTTTGAAATTTGGTACCTGAATATTTAGGTATTTCCATTTTATATTTCATTTAACATAACTCACCAGAAAAAAAAGTAAAAATAAAAAATCATGCCCACCTGATCCCTTGATTGACTCAGACCATCATTTAATACCTTATAAAATATACTGGGTTCAGCAGAGCTATGCTAATTTACACCAGCTGAGCATTGGGCAGAATTAAATTTGTTGTACCATTCACTGATTTGGGGGCAGAAAAATACATTAATGGAGTTATTCTGAAATAGGTTCTGAAGGTTCTCAATCAAATAAGATTGAGTACTATGAAATGGCATATAAAGAGCCTCAAAAAAATAAGCCAAGGTTAGTTCTAGTAATTTCAAAAAAATAATGTGTTATCCTAGTACTAATCACTTGATTGATCAGTTCAATATTATGTTTCTCTTCTGTTAGTCTGCTTATATTAATCAAAGCAGCAGAGTTCACAAAGCTTTTATTTTTTACTTTTACAACTTTTTATTTGCATTATGAAGATATAATTACAGAAACAAACTGTTCTTGAAGAGCTGGTTTGCAAAGCCACTGCCCTCTATTTATATCACTTCCAAAAATCCATTTGTTCCATGACACCCAAAGAACTTTACGTCATTTTCCTACCTGTTCATTTAACTTATGAATTAACTTATCATTTATATGATGGGAAAGGGTTTGATTTTGGGAGCGAGAGAGGGGGGAAAAAAAGACAGATACTGGAAACTGAGAACTTCTGTGTAGGATTATGAGTCAATTGCATTGTGGAGGAAGAAAGAAGGGAGGGGAAATTAGTATCTAACTCAGAAAACAAACAAACATATACCTTATACAAAGGGTAAAAAAATGCAAAATGTCCATGGAAATTGACATTTTTTTCTTTTTTTGCCACATTTTGGCTAACACTAGTAAATAATGTTATGTGTATCATCATCATTTATTTGTTGGTTGGATCCTTTTTTCCCCAGTGCCACCCTTTGCTGTCATCCAGGTGTTCTTATAGGGCAACTGTAGCAGCGGTGTGGTACTGGCCTATGATGCTTCCCCCTCAACAACCTTAAAAGGCCTATATTATACTTTATTACACACCATTACACATAAAGAGAAACCGCATTAGCAAACTATTGTTAGATAATCACCTTTAGAGAGTAGGGAGCAAATTCAGCCTGGCTGAGGCAGAAAAAGTCCATCTCACTCAACCAGAATCATTTTGGCTCATTTTGAGATTAGCCTACTGATGGGAGCCAGATTCCTAAAAAAATTTAGAATAACTCAGCCCTGCCAGATGATGCTATGTGAAGACCCTACCACTTGTCATACCAAACCAGAACAATGGTCTATTTAGTTCAATATCCTGACAGGGGCCAGAGCATGATGCTTGTGCAGAAGTACCAAAGACATCTGTGGAATGACCTTCCCTTCTTCTCCCAAAACATGCTGGGTGTCAAATATTAATAATGAGAACTGCTTCCTGAAATGGGAAAGTATTTGTTCAGTGTGGCCACAACGGGGACTGATGAAACAAGATATTGGTGGGAAAAGAGGAGACAAAGTTTGAAATTAAGAAAAAAATTAGGATAGAGTCAAATAAAGGGAGACATCACCTTCACCTACATGAGAGAAACAAATGAGGAAAGGAAAGAAGAAGAAAAAGAAGAATTATCATTAAAACCAAATCACAGTGGCGGGGGGAGAAAGAAAAGCTAGTACTAAGGTGAAGATGCTATTGTCACTCGTAGTCAACAAAGACAGACTGCAATGCTAATTTTCATGATATTGCAAGAACACAGCTGGAGTGAGTCACACATTTTTGACTTTATTTTAAGGCACTTTTGAAGTCTCACACTCCAATGATGAAGGAATCTGGAATGTATATCCATGAGTCCTTTCCCTTCTTTCTTCCCCTCACCTCATTCTCACTGATTTAATTTGTCAAAGCTTGTCAACTCTGAGTTACTAAGCAGTAAACATAGATTACCATTGTAGTTCATGATATCACATATAATAAAACAGAATATAAAACTGTTTTGAATGACAAATTTGCAAAAGAGGATGTCCCACATTCTCCACATAATCAGTTAGACAACTTTGAAATTCAAACACCACTCAATAAAGAATTCACTGACTAAACTTTTTGGGCTAGATCTTCAGCTTTTCTGAGGGGTACAGATGCACTGAAGTCACATATATAAAAGTCAGATGCATTTACACTAGCTGAGGATCAGGCCTTTTGAACGGAGTATGATGCACCTTCATTTGGTGCAGCTGTTTCAAAGTGAAAACAATTTTGAGTTACCGTTAAAGTTAAATGATACAGTTAAAGAAACTGATAACATATTTGAAAAAAGCATAAGGCGAGATGAGTTAAGACAGTATTTCTCAACTAGTGGGTCGATATCTCCAAGAGGGTCATGAAAAGCAATTGGGTACTTGTGAGGCATTGAAAATTGCATTACAATTCTAAAAGAAGGAAAACAAAGTTTCCAGAGTAAGTTAAGAGCAGCCAAAACATTCAAAGTTTCTGAGGTCAAATGTAGTAATTGTATTACATAGTCTTATCTTTGATACATTCTTAATTCTTACACTAAATGCACAAAGGGATAGATCATACAAATGTTTGACTTTGAATATGGTGTTGCCACCTGGAAAAGGTTGAGAAACACCAAGTTAAAAAATACAATCTAAGGAGAGAATATATGTTGCATCTGATTTTTATGAAATGTCCGTTTATGACTGAGAAATACAGGAAGAATGTTTTATGTGTAAGAAATCCATATACCAAGTGATAAACATGAGGTAGACACATTAGATTAGATAGATGTAATGAAATTCAGAGAAGAATCTCATTCACCATCAGTGATCACATTATATAGAGGGACAAAGAAGAAGTCAGTGTTGTATGTGTGAAGGGAACAAGAAGGGGAATTGAGAAAATCAAGAAACTAGATTATTCAAACATATTCATGTATATAGTGCCCATTCCCATGCTATCTGGATAAGGAGCTTCCCTGTATCACCATACACAAAGTTGATGCAGTTGCATCTACTTTTTGCCAGTACTGATCCATGAGACTGACAGTAGCAAAGTCTAAGAAGGGTTTTGAAAACAAAGGAAGGCAGTTGTGGACTGGATCCTGAAATGAATAATGAGAGGCTAGAATTGTTCAAGGATGGAAGTGGTATTGCACTTGGTGGAATCTGGGATGACAGAACTTGGGGAAGATGATTGGGGCATAAGTACCCCACACCTTGTGTTATAAATATAAAGGGAAGGGTAACAAACTTTATGTATGCAGTAACATCAAATCCCTCCTGGCCAGAGGTACAGAATCACTTACCTTGTAAGGGGTTAGTCAGTTCAATAAACCTAGCTGACACATGACCAGAAGGACCAATGGGGAAAGAAGATACATTCAAATCAGAGGGAGTGGGAGAAGGTGTTTGTAAGTGCTCTTTGTTTTGTTCCCTCTTGGGACAAAGAGAGAGACCAAGCCAGTAATCCAGCTCCTACTGAAATGATACATCTAAAATTACAGAAATTGTAAGTAATAGCAAGGAAATGTGTTAGGTTATCTTTTGTTTTAGCTTGTTAATTTTCCCCATACTAGGAGGGAGGTTTATTCCTGTTTTTGTAACTTTTGAAGTTGAGCCTAAAGGCGAATCCTCTGTGTTTTAAATATTGTTATTACCCTGTAAAATTACCTTCTATCATGATTTTACAGAGGTGCTTCTTTTACTTTTTTTTTAATAATAAAGTTCTTCTTTTAAGAACCTGATTGGTTTTTAGTGTCCTAAACCTACAGTGTCTGGTCTATACTTTTATTAAAGACAATTGGTTGGTATATTACTCTCAAGCCTCCCCAGGAAAGGGGATGAAAGGGTGTGGGGGATATTTTGGGGAAATAGGAACTTCAAGTGGTCCATTTTCTGAATCTTTGTCTAAATCACTTGGTGGTGGCAGCAATACTGTCCAAGGAGAAGGGAAGGAATTTGTGCCTTGGGGAAGTTTTTAACCTAAGCTGGTGGAATGTAAACTTAGGGGGTATTTCATGCAGGTCCCCACATCTGTACACCAGAGTTCAGAGTGGGGAGGAAACCCTGACACCTTGTGAAGACAGGAAAGTTTTAAAGGGCTGCACTAGGACTCAGGAAGTACAACATCCCTACAGTTCTCTCTTTACATTTGAGATCCTATGGGAGGAGAGGCTCCTAGTCAATTCTTGGGCTCCAGGAGTTGTTGGAACATCTAAATACCAGTCCTGTAAGCAGGACTACCTTGGAATTAAATACAGATAGACCATAAATCCCCCTCCCGTCACACACACACACACACACACACACACACACACACACACACACACACACACAGAAAGATTTTACTGAGGGTGCAAAAGAAACACAGATAAATCTTCCTTCCTACCCTACATCTGCACACAGTTTGATAGAGGGTATCCATGGCTGTCCTGCATAATCCAGTGGGTAAGAATCATCCTACAGGAGCTGGGACAAGGGGATCTTTGAATGGGTGGTGCCGTGATCAGGTAAGCACAGATACGCCTTGCTTGCAGCAGCAGAACTGCCCAGACTGTCTTAGGGGGCTCATGTGAAGATCTCGCCAGGAAAACTAAAGCAGAAATGCTGTGTATCTAGCCACAGTCAAATAAGTAATCAACTTTAACAACACCGGCTGCACAGAATTTGTCAAGGCTCCAAAATAAGTTGTTTGAAAGCTTTAAAAAATCCCATAAAGGAACCTGTCAAGGGATTTTTTAAAAAACAAATAATGATGATTCAGTAGACATATTTTACAGTTCAAAAATGAGAGAAAAGGCAGGAAATTCAACAGTCTGCTGAATACTTGGAAAAAAGCTTTAAAATATCATAGACTTACTCCAACTGAAACAGTGCACCTACCTCTACTGCCACTTTGTACCCTGAGTACACTCACTACTCCTAGGGTCACAGTGAAGAACAAAAAAAAAAAAAAGTAAAGATCATGCCATTGACCAGGCAGGAGATTCAAACTCCTCTATTATTAAATGCAGAAGTAAAATATCATTGTGATGGGGCACCTGCCTTACACTGGACTCTAAGGGGTAATAGAGCTCTAGGAAGGCTGTGCAGGATGCAGCCAATCAGAGAAGGGCTAAAGGGAGTAGCCAAGCAAGGCCAAGCAGGCCCATATAAAAAGGGAGCTGCCGGGCAAAGGATGGCAGTTCTCTGCTGGGAGCCCAGGGAGGAAAGACTGTGTCTCTGGAGGACTGAGAGAACTGCCAGCATCCTGGATAGAGCAGTGCTGCAAGCAGGGACCAGGGGAGTGACAGACAGCTCCTGACTGGCTGCTGAGGTTTGCAGGCTTAGCCCTGTGGCAAGGGCAAAGAGGATGCTGGGGCCATGAAGAAGTAGCCAGACAATTTGCTGCAGTAGCCACTAAGGGAAGTGCCTGAACAATGGACTGCAGATCCCCCAGAAGGGGGGAGCACAGTGTGTGGCATGGCTGGAGGGCTGTGGCATTGAAGAGGATGCCAGGGGCCTTGGAAAGGCATGGATCCTGGAACAAAAGTGACAGCAGTGAGGCACCACCAGGGAAGGATGCATTGTCAAACAGAGCTAATCTCAGGACAGCCATCAGGAGATGGCAGAGTGGTAAGTGAACCCCATTACAATCATGCTTAAACAAACTGATAATATTTCAAAGTGAGATTTATTTTTCACTTTATTGGTATATGTCAGATTAATCCTGAAGTCAGATGTATCGTGGATAAATATAAAAGAAAGTTAGGTTCACTTTAGTTTTGGAAAGCATTCAAAAGTCTGACTGCTTTGCTTTGATACCAGCTGCTTGATTTTGTAATATTGAGGCCTGATCCTGCCAACTCTTATTTACACGAGTTAATTTTATGCAGAAGAGAGGACCAGGTTTGTATTTGGAAATCTCAGGAGTGCACAATCTCTTGTGATATTTCCAGTATTTTTTGCATCTGCTTGAGCAAGAAATATCACGAGATAAGACTTTGTTTAGTCTTTAGCATATCCACTTCCAAGCACCTAGGTTCCCAATTACTTCAGTTATCATCAGATCAGGTTCTAGACACACACACACACACACACACACACACGAAATTAAAAGTCTCATCCAAACATTTTTAACCAGTTGGAGAGTTTGTCTATGGTTCAATTTGAGCTTTGTGAGAAGATCCACTTCTCTTCTTATCTTATTCAAACCACTGCCATCTCTGGATCAGAGATATAAGGGGGCAAAGAAAAAAAAATGTGAAGATTAACATAATGAGTTTGCTTAAATCTATGACTCCTAAAGAGCACTCTTCTTGAATATTTTAAAAATTAAAATAAAGCGAGACTCCGACACAAGTCTTGACTTTTGAGTATTCTTAATTCACTGTCAGAAAGAACCTTTAAGAACACCTTCCACTTCTTAACTAACCCACCTCCTCTCCTCAAAATCAATCTTGATATGAAATAGATTGAATATAGAATAACAGTGATGTGTAACAAGTGCAGAATTGCCTTATGCTCCAGGCTCATTCAAGATAATGCAATGCAATTGAACTGTTGTTTGGCTATGCCTAAAAGAGAACAGGAGACACTGGATATGGTTTAATTAGGCTGCAACTTTATTCTTAAATGTCCGAGAATACCAGCAGAGAAAAATATACAGTAAAGGTAATTTCCTAATCATTTCTGTATGTACCTGGGGGGCTTCCTTCATTCCTCCTCTTTACCCATTATGGTCCACAGTGAACCCGCTGCTGGGACCTCACCATCCACCTTGAAAGAAGGTTAAAGGGGCATACAAAGAAGAGGAGGTGTTGGCTTCCTGCCGTACCAGTCATAGGAGCCCCCAAACCCCAGTTTCATCTCTTTTAAAAATACTTCCTTTAAATCCTTTACCAATCCATTTTATCTGATCACTGTTTCCCTTCTGTATGGAGCAACTGCACTGGAATCTGCCCCAAATTTCCATAATTAGTTGCAAAATCATAGACTAATTCCCATTTCATGTTTGCCGAACCAAACCCCACCCCCCAAAACCACTTTGGGAAAGGCAAAAAAACCCCAACAAACCGCTTTCACCTTGGCCAATTTAATGGTGAAGGAAAAATTCCTTCCCAGCTGCCGAGAAAGGAGCGACTAGCACAATGCCCACAGCAGGTCCTCACAAAACCTGGTATTTCATCACTTCAATGCATGGAAGGGTGGGTGTTGCTCCACTTGGTCCAGACACAAGAGGGCTTTTCCTGCACCAGCATGAACCTATATAACCCTTTCTCTCTTCCTGTCACCTGGCATCGTGATGGATCAGCGTTCCATACTGACCTGGTCTGCTGCTACAGATAAGTGTCACTCCCTGGCTTTCTAGCCCTGAAAAAGGGCACACACCTTTTCCAACAAGCCAGACAATGACCCTGTCTACATAATGTGCAGTGAGGTCATTCTGCAAGAGATATACGGAGAGCATCCTTCCACTTACTCCACTGAATAAACCTTTACTATGGTCAGAACACTTATGTAATTACAACAAATGGCATTAGTTGCAGAGAAGAGTAGATTATGGGATTGCAATTTAAAGATAGGTTAATTGAAAAATGGAAGTGGTGCCTCTCCTTTAAGCATTGACACTTTTGTGGAGTAAGTTTGAATATCAGATATCTATCTTTCCCCCCATCTCAATAGGGCAATCAAAATGCACAGACTTCTGTTAGAAATGCCCGAAGTCCTGCATTTTCCACTTCTAGTTCTTTTGAAGAATATGTCATTTGTTTTATCTGGGGTGGACTTGGAGGAGGATAATTTAGAAAGAAAAATCTACAAATTTCATTAGAGAAAAAGGCAACAGTTGATCTACATATACAAATATAGATTTAGAGACGGATCTTCTCACTTGCATACAATTATTGATAGAGTTTATATATGCCTATGGTTTACATTAACAGCTGAGAAAAACTTTGTACATATACACGTTATATATGTATGCACATATCTAAAAGCACAGTCCTACATATACCTACATACAGTCCAGTCATAATAAAACAAATGTGCACTCAGAAAAAGACAATGGAAAACAACATCTGTTCATTCTTCTTCATCTATGTGTCATGTTTTGAGGAAACAAATAATACACAAGGCTGGTAATTACTGAAATCAAATTGAAGGGGGAAACATTTGGACTCACCGCCTTATGAACAATTCTTATTTGTATCCTTGACATTTATTAAACTAATAGGGCATCATACTGTGAGAATCTTGAATTCTGCCAGATACAATGATAATAATCAGTGGGAGGCTTTCAAAAGCCATACTTAGCCGTGCACACACTGTTCATTAAAATTATATAATCATTAAAGTTTGTATTTCTCTCTAATGGAGGAGAGTAACTTTTATATTCTTCCTGCTTCTGTTTTCATATGTTTGCTAAATTAATCTTGTGGCATTTCAGCATGAACAATTAGTCAAGGTTTGTTGTTAGATCAAAGCAATAAAAGCTACAGGTCCAGAAAATTTACTGTCTTCCAGACAAAGAATTTGGAAACTCAGTGTCATCACCTGAGATTGTCTCTTCATCAGATTCAAGGGGATGATTAAATTAACATAAAAAATAAGAGAGAATATCCTCCCGTATTTCTTGTTTAGCTAACATCATGCTTATCTTACAGATATACAGCATAATTCCTCTTAGAAGAGAAGGATAAATGAAGCCTTCATTTAGCATTCTTTAGCCTAAATTTACTATTACTTGTGTGCTGTAAAGGAAAAAGAAAAACTAACTACCTAGGAAGGATGAGTGGGAGAGAATCCACTGAAGGAAACCAAAATGGAATGAAAAGATCTTACTCTTAGTTTATCTGTTTCCAAAGTATGCTGTAGTACAGTGGTTCCCAAACTTGTTCCACTGCTCCGGGCCAAATGGGAGCTACTGGAAGCAGTGGCCAGTATGTCCCTTGGCCTGCACCGCTTCCAGCAGCTCCCATTGGCCTGGGGCAGCAAACCGCGGCCACTGGGAGCCACGATCGGCCGAACCTGCGGACGCGGCAGGTAAACAAACCAGCCCGGCCTGCCAGAGGCTTTCCCTGCACAAGCAGCGGAACAAGTTTGGTAACCACTGCTGTAGTGTATTTTAATTGGATTTTTCTAATTATGTATTCTAAAATGAAGAGTTGCTGAAAACTAAAAGTCACTTGCAAATTACTAACAGTGCATTTCCCCCAGGCAATCCAAACATGATGGCCAAAAAAATAATATAATATATGGTTAGGCTGTTCAGAAAAGTGCCCTTATTACTTTTCTAGGGTCATGCAATCTGATTAACTGTGCAAGAACAAAGCTTGCTACACATTTCAATTTAATTAATCTTTGCATTTGTATATTTTCTTTCTGGTAAAGTCCCAAGACCAAAGTGGGGTTGGGTTGGTCATCATCAGGCATTAAATAAGAAGAGGTCATAATTAATACATTAATATTGTTTTTCTTAATTTTAAATCCTTTAACATAACTGTTAATACTAACAAAAATGCATAAAACCATTAGATAGTTTACCCCTATTTATAAAAGGGCAAGAGTTTCAAATGGTCAGTTTACCTGTAATCTATTGGGATAAGTGAGGAAAATTAACTCTAATAACATTCTGGGGGAAAAAGGCATTGTAAGAGTTTCTTGTACATATTTGTCTACTGCTTACTCACAGTTGCAGGATCTGTTCTAATTTAGTTAACACTACAAATAGCTCATTTGTTATTCAGTCCATATCACATTTAAACCTTCAGAGTGTCTTTAGTTCTAATATAGTTGCTGATAAAGTAGAGATATGCAAAAAATCTCAAACTGTCACATTTGAACTGCAGTCTTTGAGATTTTTTTTTTCATTTTGTCAAATTCAGAGCTTATATTGTTAGAGTAAATGTACTGGTAGTTATTATTGAGGAGACCATTTGGAAAAAGATCCTATTTAAGTGTTTGTGGAAAAAACAAACCAAAACAAAAAAAACATACTTTTGGCTGAAATTCTTATGCTTGTTCTCAGCCCAAAGGCAAATATTTTTGGAACGATTGGTAAAATTCTGTTTTTCTGTTTATAAATTATGCAAGAATGGAGAAAATATCGGTTTTATGCTTTAAGAAAAATCAGATTTTAATTAACATTAGTGTTTCAATATCACTTCATTTTTAAGATATCAGACCTACCAGGGATGCCTTAATGAGGAAAAATGGAACTGATATGTTTAAAGAAAACTGATTTTGAAGTAATGAGATGAAAGTCATATGTTGTACATGTGCAGTACAAGATTTTTCACTAAATTTTTAGCTTGTAACCAAGAGGCAGAATTTAAACATACACACTCCTTGTTAGTGTTCCTCACATCTACACCATACAGATGTATGCATTCTTTGCCTTTATTGCAATGATACATACTGTATTCAAATAAGCCCAGTTGCAATACTCTTTTTATAATCTCTTTTAAAAGTCCCAGCTAAAAAAAAAAGTAGATAAAAAGGGACTGTTTTAATGCATCTTTACAGCTGAGGCTTTAAGATGGACATGTCAGGAATTTCTATGGCTTAGACTGTGAACCCCTTTCATGGCATGGGCCTGATCCAAAGCCCATTGACTTCAGTGGGAGCTGGATCAGATCCAAGATTAATGAGTAGTGGACCACTTGTGTGAGGAGCTGCCCACCAATGAGGCTCAAAGGTTCACAATCTGTCCATATATTACAATTCTCAAACCAACTCATAGTTATAAGTGGCCTGACCAATGATCCATGTATCTGTTGTGAGTTCATCACAGAGCTGGGTGAAATTTTAGTATAATTTATAGTCAGTCTCTTTCCCTGGCCTTATTCATTGCAGTTATGAATGATTATGAAGAGTCATTCTGAATGACAATGAATTGTGCCAGGGCAAGAGACTGAGAATGACTTTAGAGTTTGGTGGTTAGGACACTCACATAGGATGCGAGAGACTCAAGACCCTGATCCAATGACCATTTAACTATTTTTACACAGTGGAAAAGCTTCGACAGGAGGAAGGAAGACTTTCCCTAGAGCCTAGTGGCTAGGGCACTCTCTTTCAAGTTCTCCACATCAGGCAGAGGTGGGCACTGACACTGGATTTTCCACATTGTGCGTGAGTGCCCTCGCGCCCTCGCCAGAGGCTAGCGGTTCAAAGGGAGGCTGCCTCGTCCTCTGCCACTTCCCAGAAAAATCCATTTTAGGTCAAACAAAACATGGATCCAACAAAACCAAATTTTGTCCCCCAGATTTTTCAGAGCTGCCAGCTAATGGAAAAATTCATCTAGATCTGGAGAATTGTCCTTCCATCTTAGTCATCAAATAAGAATGTGAATATATAGAGTGCCATAATTTTTGCCAGTTTTGCCTTAAGGAGGGTGTCTTGGAGTTAGTGTACAATGGAATTTAAGACATGCAAGGCAGGACAGAGGTTTAAAACCAAACCAAACCAAAACCAAAACAAAAACACACACCTCAGTAATGGTTGAACAATTTGGCTGAAAAGTATACGTGCAGTTCCATACTTGATTCCCAAACACTACTTAAGCAGACCTGCAGTGCAGACCTGCTCACTGCACAGTCACAATATTGCTGCAGATAAATGAGTCTGTGTACAATAAAATAATAGGATCGATAGTTTTCCATTTGGATCCAAACACCTCTAAATCTTTGCAGAGTTTGGGGCCAGGAAAATTCATATTGTAAATCTGAATATTGGTGATATTTTCACAGCTGGTCCTTATCTCTAGAATAGACTGAACCCCAACCTTCAAATCTGAACACCATCATATTGTGTGTATGTGTGTGAATCCAAAACATGGCTTCAGATTAAAATGTACTGACTGGTCCCAGCTCTAATATAAGGTTATTTATATTTCTTTCTACTTGTTTCTACAGCTTACTATTTTACTCTCCTTTACACAAAATAAAAAGGGATTATATTTTATTGCTGAGCTTACTTTACTCCTGTCACTGCATGGGTAAAAATAAAGCCTACCAGTTGTGAGCTAATTTTGGTCCTCTTCAAAATCCCATCCTAGCGGTGTCACAGAAAATTATAGTCTCTTCCAGCAGCTGAGTTCTGTGGCCCCTGCAATTTTGATGGGGAACCCCAGTTTATTATAATGCACACTTGGGGGGCTGCTTTGACAGAAGTCCTCAGAAAATGTGATTTCTTTCTCAGAAATCTTTATGGCATTTTTCAGAGTAGTTGAATTGGACAGAAATATGACTTTGCTGGTGCTGAAGAGCCTAATCTATTTCTGGATGACTATGGAAACAATTTCCATATAGATCATAAAGATAACAATTCCCATATAGACATACATGATGAACTGGGACTAGAACACTAGCCATTCATCTAGAAAATTAGAAGCCACTCCCTCCTTGAGCTAAACTAAGCTAAATGAAGAACTCCTTCAACGGGATAATAGTAGTAATTACTTTACTCTCTCCCTGGACACTGGACGGCAACATTACATACTTGCTGATACACACAAACTAGAATAGATGACGTAGCACAGAGAGCAACTTTTTTCCCCACAACATCAACACTATTCACTCAATGCAGTAGGACAGAGAACTGAACGCTAAAATCCCCTGATGAACTGTTTTCATTTTTTTTAATTTCAAGGGATTTGGGTCCTACAAAAAAATGACATCCACACCCATAGCTGTTATTTTCATAAAAAGTAGCTCCGAACATAATTCAAAAGGACAAGGAAAGTGATTATGAATGAGATATGAATCAAATCTATCCTATTTTTGTCTAACCTCACATTTCTCATCATATGCCACACTAATCTTACTCTACAGCTATCAACATTTTCATTTTTGCTTTCCAAAGTCAGCAGAAAACTATTTGCCAGCTGTTCTTGGGGACACAGGACTGGGTATTTCATAAGTCTCTGAAGAGCATGGCTGGGAGAGTTCTCCAGTGGCGCTGAGCCACTTTGTAAATAATATTGACTTAATTAGTGTATTAAAATTTGCACATACGCTTAGCTGTTGATTTGTGCATTTTAAACAAATCTCTATACATTTTAAAAATTGTCTTCTTTCTCGGTTTCTGTTGAGAAATAATTGATCTTCTGGTCTGTCAAAAGAACTGCTACCGCGATGCTGCTGACATCGTTGACCTATGCCAACAGAAATCATCCTATGATTGTTCTAAGTTTGTTGTAATTATACAACAGAAAAAGAAGGCATCACCCTATTAAAATAATTTGTTTTTCTATTGTGCCTACTTCCTTTTCTTTGTTTTAAATCTGTTACCTATTAATTTCATTTGGTAACCCCTAGTTCTTGTGCTATGAGGAGGAGTAAATAACACTTCCTTATTTACTTTCTCCCACTGGACATGATTTTATAGACATCAATTATATTCCCCCTTAGGGTATGTCTACAGTATGAAATTATTTCGAAATTATTCTATTTGAATTTTCAGAAGCTATTCTATACATTCGGTCTTCTGTGTCCCCACTAAAGTACATGAATTCGGCGGAGTGTGTCCACAGTACCAAGGCTAGCATCGAATGTCGGAGTAGTGCATTGTGGATAGCTATCTGACACTTCCTGCAGTCCCCGCTGCCCATTGGAATTCTGGGTTAAGCTCCCAGTGCATGATGGGGCAAAAACATTCTCACGGGTGTTTCTGGGTGTGTTTCGTCTGTCGCTCCTCCCTTCGTGAAAGCTACGGCAGACAATCGTTTTGTGCCTTTTTGGCGTGCAGATGCCATATTGCTTTCAGCAGATCTCTCCTGCTATTATGAATCCACCTCTCATTTCCTCTCATCTTCCTATGTAATCTCTACTATCTACTCTTTCTCCTCATCGAACACTTCCACTGCCAACTCTGCTCAGCCATCATGAACCGAGCAGCACAGCTTCCACCACCAACTCTGCTCTCCTGCTATTGCCATGCTTTCGAGCTTCTCCATGTTGTCTGTCCTGGGCTCCCACCTCCATGAAAGCTACAGAAGACAACCATTTACCACCTTTTTTCAGCTACTGCGAACCGACCAGCACCTCTTCCGCTGCCACTCTGCTCTACTACATTTCACACCCTTTTTTCAGGATTACCCATGTAGGTGCTATAGCCATGGAGCCCGATCAGATCTCCGCTGCAGTATTGACCATTGTAAATACCTTGCGCATTATCCAGCAGTATGTGCAGTACCTGCAAAACTGGGCAAGAAAACGACGACAGCGTGATTACGATAGTGATGACGACATGGACACAGACGTTCCTAGAAGCATGGCATGTGGCGATTGGGAGATCACGGTGGTGTGTTGGGCCAGGTTCATGCAGTGGAAAGCCGATTCTGGGCCCGGCAAAAGCACAGACTGGTGGGACCACTTTGTGTTGCAGGTATGAGATGATTCCCAGTGGCTGAGAAACTTTTGTATGCATAGGACCACTTTCATGGAACTTTGTAACTTGCTGTCCCATGCCCTGAAGTGCAAAGACACCAAAATGAGAGCAGCCCTCACAGTTGAGAGGAGAGTGGCCATAGCCCTGTGGCAGCTTGCAACGCCCGACAGCTACAGGTCATTTAGGAATGAGTTTGGAGTGGGCAAATCTACTGTGGGGGCTGCTGTGCTTCAAGTAGCCAATGCAATTATTGACCAGCTGCTATCAAGGATAGTGACTTTGGGAAATGTGCAGACCATTGTGGATGGCTTTAATGTGCTGGGGTTCCCTAACTGCGGTGGGGCGATAGACGGAACGCATATCCCTATCTTGGCACCAGAACACCGGAGCGGCCAGTACATAAACCACAGGTGGTACTTTTCCATGGTGCTGCAAGCACTGGTGGATCACAAGGGACGTTTCACCGACATCAATATGGGATGGCCGGGAAAGGTGCGTGACGCTCACATCTTCAGGAACTCTGGTCAGTTTGAATAGCTGCAGGATGGAACTTACTTCCCAGATCAGAAAATTTTTATTGGGAATGTTGAAATGCCTATAGTTATCCTCAGAGACCCAGCCTACCCCTTAATGCCATGGCTCATGAAGCCGTACACAGGCACCCTGGACAGTAGTAAGGAGCAGTTCAACTATAGGCTAAGCAAGTGCAGAATGTGCGTTTGGACATTTGAAATTGCGCTGGCGCAGTTTACTGACTCGATTAGGTCTCAGCACAACCAATATTCCAATTGTAATTGCTGCTTGTTGTGTGCTCCACAATATCTGTGAGAGTAAGGGGGAGACATTTATGGCGGGGTGGGAAGTTGAGGCAACTCGCCTGGTGGCCAGTTTTGCACAGCCAGACAACAGGGTGATTAGAAGAGCGCAGCAGGGCACGCTGCACATCAGAGAAGCTTTGAAAGCCAGTTTCATGACTGGCCAGGACACAGTGTGACAGTTGTGTTTGTTTCTCTTAAAGTTACCTCCCCCACACATATATGAAAGGAAATAAAGTCACAATTGTTTTAAAACCATTCTTTGTTATTTGTTGCACAAAACAATGAAAGAAATCAGAAGCTGGATGGGGAGATGGGGGGGCGCGTATTGGGTTAGTGTAGTGGAGAAGGAGGAGGGAAGGACAAGTCCAGAAACCAAATCAAAATTTAGAATATCCCTGCTTTCTGCTGCTTGTGCAATCCTCTGGGGTTGACTGTGTGGGTCCCAGTAGCCTCCCCCGCTCCCCCCATGTTTTTGGGCTTCTGGGTGAGGAGTCTATTGAAATTGGGGAGGAGGGAGGGCGATTATTCAGGGGCTGCAGCGGCAGTCTGTGGTCTTGCTGCCTTTCCCGCATTAGATCCACTATACAGCGGAGCATGTCAGTTTGCTCCCTCATGAGCTTCACCATAACATCCTGCCTGATCTCATCACGCGTGTCCCTCCTCTCTTCGTATTCATGTAACGCTTTATGCAACTCCGCAATTGTTTGCCTCCATGCATTCAACTGGGCCCTATCAGGGAGGACTGCATGAGCTCGGCAAACATGTCATCCTGAGTTTTTTTTTTCCACTTTCTAATCTGGACCAGCCCCTGGGACAGAGTAGATAGGGGCCACGTTGAAACATTTGCACCTGCTGCAGGAGGAGAAAAAGGGAGGGTAGTATTTTAAAAGATACATTTTAGAGAACAAAGGGGACACTCTTTTTTAGTGAAAGAGGCAATTCATAGTACACAGCACATGTTCTTTCTGTACAAGGTCTCATTTTGTCTCTTATACTGAAGTGCCTGCCACTTTGGTGTGAGTAAGCCATCACATGCAGCCAGGCAACAGAATTCAGCTTGCAGGCAGCCATGGTAAGCGCTAGGGGCACACGGGGTTGTGCTTCTTCCACATTCATTTCAATGCTTTCAAACTGCTGGGCCCCCTTTCCCATAGCAAGCAATGCCTGGTGGGTTTGCCATATAAAAGGAGGGCCTGCGGGCTCTCTGGAATGATCGCTTCACACAACACCCTCCCCACACTCCATCACACACACACACCACGTGGCTCCGATGAGGTTCTGAGCAGGGATGAGCCCTTTAAACTAAACGTGAACAGCCCAGCGTGGCTGGGTTTCCCCCCATCCCCCACTGCGTGGTTCCGATCAAGCTCTCACTCACCAGAAGTGCCTTCTCCAGGGTCATGGTCCAGGAGCATGCTTTGGGAGTAGGGGGAGGCTATTGGCTCCAGCGTTAAGAATAGTTCCTGGCTGGGGGGAAAACAGATTCCCCACTTGCTGCCTCTGCAGTGTCCTCCTCCTCCTCTTCTTCCTCCAAAAACTCATCCTCCTCTCTCCGTGCTACTCCCCCCTTGCAGGTATCCATGGATAGTGGTGGGGTAGTGTTGGTGTCACCCCCCATAATTGTATGCAGCTCATGGTAGAAGCAGCATGTATGGGGCTGTGACCCAGAGCGCCCGTTCACCTCCCTGGCTTTTTTGAACGCTTGCCTGAGCTCCTTGATTTTTGTACAACACTGCTCTGTGTTTTTTGAATGCAGGGGTTTTTTTTACATAATTCTACATCTGTAAGTTCAACTTTCCTGATAAAGAGATTGCACTACGGTACTTGTATTAGGTGAATTGAAAAACACAGTTTCTTTTGTTTGTTTTTTTACAGTGCAAATACTTGTAATAAAAAAATAAATATTGTATAAAGTGAGCACTGTACACTTTGTATTTGGTGTTGTAATTGAAATCAAAATATTTCAAAGTGTAGAAAACATCCAAAAATATTTAAATAAGTGGTATTATATTGATTAATTGTGCAATTAATCATGATTATTTTTTAATCGCTTGACAGCCCTAGTAATTATTAAACTGATATACTTCCTTACAAAATTCTGATCAGAACTCAGTCAGGACTATCCAAAAATGATCACAGTGGGGAAAAAATTAAGAGTGATAAATAGATCTGATAACACTATCAAATTTATTAATCATAAAACAGATGATCCACAGTAAGTTTTATATTTAAATTGCTCCAAAGTAGAAGAAGACAATCAGGGTAGATATAGAAATATGAACTGATGGCCTAGTCTAAAGCTTCTCCTTGAAGTTCTTCAATGAACTTCAATGGGATCATATACTCACAGTTTATTTTAACTAACAGGGCCTATGAACACATGCTTTAAAAGGTTACTTATTATGTTCTGTTAGATTCCGCTAGGACCAATTTGTACTTCTGAATAGTTTGAGTCATATATTTCAATTTCAGCAGGGCAAACATTTTATGGTTTCAAACCCACACAGTCATCATAGTTTTGAATGTTTAACACTTTCTGTTCAGACGGAATCAGGCTGAAATGGAAAGGTGTCCTAAATCAATTGATAATGACATCCAAAAATCTCATTCCACAATTTTATAACACGGATCCTTCTCCTTGCTTAGAGTTTGTAATAAAATAACCCGGTTAACCCCAATCTGATTGTGATTTGAAAAAAAAATATGCAAAAGGAAACTATTGAAAATGAAATAGGGATACAATTAGAAGCTTAGACAATCAAAAAAAGATGCTAATTGTTGATCCCTGCTCTAGTGAAGGCAGAGAAAAGTAAACCGCTCAAAACAAGCCACTTGGGCCTTTACCAACAACCCTCTCTATCCAACATCTGTGTTTCTTCCTCATACCTTTCCTGAGGAAGGTGGAGTAGTGAACCCAGCTGGATGATGGCAAGTATCATGTCTGGAGTACCTGATCTGATATGTACAGAGATTCAAAAATCACATAATCAACAGCCCTCTATCCCCCAAATCTAGCATCACTAAAAATCCTCTCAGCTGGAAAAGAATTAAAATCATACCCAACAATAACATACAGTTTATGATGGTGTGCTACATGCTAGTAGGCAAAACAGCGGAGCAGAAGGGATTTGAGACTGTCACCTGCAGTGGAATCAACAGTGTTGAACCATTTAAAAAAAAACTGATTGAATTGAAGGGCTTCTTTTTCTTTAAGTGTGTGTGTGTGTGTGTGTATATATATATATATAAGGAACTTCCATTAGTTTGTTTTATATATATATATATATATATATATATATATATATATATATATAAAGAAAAACAAAGTAATGGAAGTTCCTTAAAATACAAATGATTTCTTTAGTCCATAACTTCTGTATGCTTTACTAACTACATTTTCTTCAATGTTTCATAGTCCATTTCAAATTTAAGAAAGCCTAATACATATTATTTCAACAGTTGATCTTTCAGATCTACTGGAAATATTAGTCAAGGAAGATCAAAAGGTCTCTAAGTTGAATTGTTCCCTCATACTTTGCTAAATTTTTCATTGTTATGTGTTCATACACAAAGGTTTAATTGTACATCCAAAGAACTGCTACAGATGAACTATCTTGCATTTTTTCAGTAGTTGTTTTATTATTTCTATTCAAAGCAGGAATAAAAGAAATGAAAAGGAAAACCGACAAGGTTGAAAATACAATCCTTTGAACCGAGTTCTACCTTTTGGTTTTCATATGAAAAGATGAATTACCACTTTTTTTCTATGCCCTTTTTGTTGTTGGATTCGTTCTCCAGAAATACTGTAGTTCTCCTGCTATGAACGCCCTAAAGGATATTGCTCCTCTGAGTACATAGATCTCATTTTAAATTGCAGTCTTAAACACTTAACATTCTGTGCACTTGAGTGCACTTATCATTTGCTTTTTTGCTGCAGCTATAAATAATGTTAGGGGAATGTCAGTGTCTAGATGTTCTAAACACACATATGCAACAGGATCAGCAGGTTTCACAATACATTTGTCAAGATGATGCTTGGAATTTTCATTCTACTTACTTTACTAAAAGTAAACAACTGCTGCAAGTGGTTCTCTCTAGGTAAAGTGCTACTCAATTATTCAAACAGCTTTAAACTGTATTGTTTGTATTATGCATTATTCTTTTTATTAAAATAATGTTGAATGTTTAATATTTTATGATCAAAGATAATTGTATTCACAATTAAGATAATATATAGGAGTAAATGTAAAATGTTAAACATATTACAATTTGCTAATTTATGAAGACTAAGCAAGAGTACAGGTAGTTTACTAAATCTATGACCCATGTATTTTAACTGGATTTACATAATTCTATTGTACCCCATATAACACATCCTTTAACATAACGCCTGCTTATTCTTTGACAATAATGTAAAAAAGGCTCTAAAAGAGCTGGGCACTGCTGCTGTTAAATAGAAATATATAAAATGTGAATACATAGAATATGCTGCTTGTTATTTAGAACAAATGGTAAACAGATCGAACTGAATTATTTGTAAGATCAGCTCAGCATGAATTTAAGTGGCCTGCAAGATGGGTCAGATTGGGTTTGTAGAGTGAATGCACTGGAAGTATGGGGAGGAAGGATTAGCCAAAAGTCAGAACACAGGATTTGGTGTCAGAACTCCTTGGTTCTATTCCTTGTTCACTACTGACTGTGAGTGTAATTGTAGGCCACACACCTGATCTATCTGCATAATTTTACCCTTCTGCAAAACAGAGATAATACCATCTTCCTCTGGAAAAGCATCTTCCAAGACAGGCAATACATTTTACAGGTTACAATGATTTACTTGAACCCAGATTTTGCCTCAGTTACTCACATGTAGCAGAATCTTACTCCAGGAATAGTTTCCATTGAAATAAATTGGTGAGGTTATGTGATGCACATCTAAGAAGCACAGAACTCACAGCCCAGAAGGAGAGGATGCTAACATAGTTATAATCCAATTTTGTGTTTTCCCAGTTCTTGGCTATTTCAATAGTCAATGTGATCCACAACATAATTTACACAGACTGGGACTGCAAGACCCATCTCTGAAACACATCCTATGTTGGAGCTTGCTTGGCCGTTTCTCAGAAGACAGGCTGTGGCTGTCTCTGCTCCTATGCTGCAGTAATCTTCTCATGGCTTTTAGAGCCTCTTTATCCCACCATTCTGGCCCCTCTACCCAGTATTCAGAGACTGGAAGGAGGATGAGACTCTCACCCAAAGGGTGATAAATGAAGGTAATACTCAGTGTGAGTAAGGAGGATAGAATCGGGCCCTAAAGTGGAAAATGTCATATTTCCAAGGTTTTTCTCCCCTTTTCATGTGGCAGAAAACTACATTCAATCCATGTTACCTTATGGCCAAAAATCACAAGGAACTTTAAAAAAATGTATCTTTATGTTAAAAAACCCTAAAGAAGTTCTGAAATTTGTAAAGATTGAAAATGAGAAAACTTAAGACTTAAGACACATTTTGTGTGTATGATAAGCTAATGCTGGTATGTCATTTAAAGACTATACTATTTTCTAAATCAAAGATCTTCAAATAATAATTTTTTTCTTATTAGTTTTATGATGTGTTGTTAATTTAAATTATTATAAATTAATAAGGAACATCTGTAATAATTTTATGATGACCTTGCATTTGATAGTCCTGTCTGTGCTTTGTATATAATCTGAAGGGAAGTTGTATGCATTCAACCTTCCTAATAAGTCTCCATACATTTTTCTTTCTTACAGTATGATATTCCTAACTATTGAATCTTACACCTGAACAACATTGCTAAATAGTTATGATTCTATTACTTATCATAGAACATACACCCATATACACCTAGCTCAAAGCATGGCATTTAAAATCAAATACCCAGGTGCAGTTTTTCCTCCTATCTCTTGAAAGAAAAAAATGTTTGTTCAATTTATCAACAAACATACATGAGTATTTTGAAATGAATGACACCGTGGTAGTCTTCCCAGAGGGATAAAAAGCAAACATCAGAGGAATGACCATTACCTATATGATGCAAATCAAGGACCAGATCCTACAACTGACTCCATTTGAGCAGGCTCAGTTCAGGAGTCTACTTGCATAGATGAAGTTTCAGGATCTGGCTTCAAAATAGCCCTTTTAACAGGGCAAATGATCTTGGGAAGCATGGACAATCAGTTACTGTTGAGGAGATTTTAGTTTCTTTCCCAAGAAAAAAAATAAAACAAATTTAACTGCAGTTTGACAATGTTAGGGCACATAGTTAGGGCACAAGCACCTCTCATATGACCAACAACTATTTTAGAAATGTAGCTAAAAGCCTGCCTACTTTTTAAAACAGGCCTACTTTTTAAATTTCTATGAACAACAACAACAACAATATGCTCAGAAACTCCCACTACGCAAGTACATCTGACTAGATTGTAGGCTGCGCTAACAATATATGGCCAGCAGAGTGAGTGCAGTTTAGTGCAGTCAATTAAGGTGTCTGCTGTGTGACCTTTGTGGGTCTGCACGTGAGCGGAAGTCCTGATATCCTGATGTTCCCAGCCCTCAGAATCTTGCTTATGGTTATGATTCATGTGAAAGGTACCTGTGTACCAAACAGTGTTTGATTGGTTGATCAGTTTACTTAACAACAATTTATGTGACTCTGTACTGATTTGTTAGTTGCCTACACACACAAAGTATGGTGTTACCAATTTTTTGGCGATTTCTGCTGGTCAGGTTACCCCATCGTGATTCTGCCTGGTCAGCAGAGCTCTGGTGTCTGTAACCTTGCATCATTAATAAAGGATTTGTTAAATACTTATCTGAGTTTTGAGAGGTCAGTTCCCAGATGGACCAGGAAGAAAGCAGGCACTAGTGGCACTAGAGTGGTTTGCTACTACTCAGAGGAAAGGGTAGGGGGCAGCACCCAACACAGATCTTCCAGTCTACTAAGGGCATTTTGTACTTTTCAACATCTGTAGTTAGCCAGTGGAGAACTCACCACTGGCAGAAAGCTAATAGAGGTGGTTCATGCACCTGCCATGGCAGCCTCTCCCTGACCACTGATGAAAAGGGAAGGAGGGGAGAGGTTATGACAGCACAGAACTTTGCTGTATCCAGCCCATGGAATAATTTATTGCTCTTCTCTTGCAGCTCTAACTTACGCCAGGGCCAAGTGACCGAGAACCAGGGAACCCCAATCAGCTCCCAGTGCCATCTCTGCCATCTCCTCTCCATTGTGCCTGAGTAGAACTTAGGTAAGGTAAAGAATATTTCACCCTGTTTCCTGAAGAACCTAAACTTCCCAGAATATCAAGAACTAAAAGGCACAATTTGCAAAACAGAGATCAACCGATGAAGTTCCAAGTGCCATAGGATACATTTCAAATGGCAAATTACCAAGCTGAGATGGCTGTAGCAACAAATTGTGAAAGTCTTTTCAGGAGTTTCTAATGCCTCAAATGATCAAAAAGTTCCTCACTCTCTTGAACAAGGGAAACCCCCAATTCCTCTTTGGAAGCCAGTATGTTGTTTCCCCTGAAAAAAAGATAAAAATCCAGAAGACCGTTGATCATACCACCATTACTGCTAATTAATCCAGACAATTAGATACTGGCATGAGTGTTAAAAAACCAGCTTTCTCTCTAGCCCTCCCATAACTTACTCCCACTGACCAATCTAGTTTTACCTCAGGGAGTAGCATAAATCATAATATTTGTCAAACATTAAATATAATTTTGTCATATTAAACAAATGAAAGACGCCTGCCTCTCTAGACAAACAGACAGAGAGGTGCTTGAGAGGGCGTTTTGAGACTACATGAATTACTGGAGAAATGTAAATTTCAGACTGCCATTTATAACTTCCATCAAACTGTTCTCTAATTCGCCACAAGTATTCTAGTCCAGCAGCCAGTCTAGTCAAGCGTTAGGGTCCATACAGGGTCTTTTGGGGTATGTGTGTGGATTTTGTATCTCAAGTGTATTCTCTGTATGGTATCTCAAGATCAAATATTTTAAGACTCTGCCTAATGAGACACTATCACTGTTTAGCATTCTGAAATATCGGCATGTCATTCCACCCTTGCCAACTCCCTCCCTCCCATAATGAGTAAAAGCTTGCATGATTTTGGACATACTAAATCAAGACAGAAGAGTTCTAAAACATGAAATTCATGTATTTAACATCTGCAATATCAGTAACAAAATATATTTTAATAATGGGGTATATGAGAAAGTGGGTTGTGAGTATAGTCAATTTTATATATAAACAAACTATAGTCAACAAAATAATAATAAATAATAATTTTAACCAAACATTTCCTTTTGGAATAATTCTTTTTGGTGTTCTCTCTCACTCAAACTGCAGATGAGTGTTCTCTGTTTGATGGGTTCCCAGTCATAGATCTTCTCCTTAAAGCGTGGAACAAAGCAAGGGTATCCTTCTGTCATCTCTTTTGTTTACTATATCCACTAAACTACTTGTAAGAACTGTCAGAGAACCTCCAGAGATTCAGTCATCCATCATGAAGAACATAAAACTGCTCTTGTCATAGATGACATCCTGTTGTATCTTATGAAAAAACAAGCTACTCTTAAACACTTTAAAGAAGACTTAGAAGCCTTCAGTACAGTAGGCCAGATCCTTACCTTGAGTCTGTACATGCGTGATTCAGCTCAGGAGGGGACAGTGCAAGTTTAGCTACCTTTACACTTGGCTGAAGGTTAGTTCCATAATGGCTAATTACATCTTGAAGCAGCCATTCAAGCAGCCAACTATTGCCAGAAACAAGGGGTTCTCCACTACATCCTTTCCTCTAGACTCACCCTTTGAGCTGGAAGCTGAGAGTTATAGAAGTCACTATGTCACTCTACCATATCTATATAAGGGGAATCCTCAATAGCCCTTAAATTTGTGTTTAAGATTGTTTTGCGCTACTAGAGCCCCAGAACCCACAGTGGGAGATAGGAATTCACCCTGTAAGTTTTGTGTGACACCTATCCAACAAGACAGTAATTAATTTTCCATGTTGCTGATTCTCTGAGGAATGTAACAAATTGGGTGATATTTGTACTCCCGGGGTAACTAATCTTAAATCTACTAAGTGTACCAACAAAGATCACATTACAGATGGGGCAATGTGAAGTCTGAACCTACTTGAATCTGCCAAAAAGAACATATTGACCAACACCAACACCAACTTTCATAAACTACATGACACATAAATAAACATCTTGGGATATTACTAAATGATTAAATCAGTCCACTACCAATATAGATTCCACAGAAAACCAAGTTCTGTGCAATCAATATTTTCATCAAGATTTCAGTAGTATGTGGTATTTAGATTTATAAAGAAGGAAAGTTTATTATTCATAATAGTTATATTTACTATGTTAAATATTATTTGTTTTCTTTGTGCTTCTGGTATCTGCTATAACATTCAGTGTTTTTGTTTCCCATGTAACTATCCCATTTTATTTTTTTATCCTGAATGCAATAAAACAAAGTTTCAAAACCAGGAAAGGATCTCCTTTTGCAGCTGAGGGAAGTGTTCCCCCCCCCCCGCACCCCCAAAGTTAATCCTACTAAAAGAAGGATTAACAATGATGTATCTCCTTAACTATTACCACAAAAGTAGAAGATATTGGAGTATTCTAAAATGGGAATCCTGCCTTCTTTGAACACATTTAATGCCTGGACATGGTATTTGGGATGCTTCCACTCATGCCCATCTGTTATATTGCCAAACAATAACATTTTAGACAGGAAACAAGACCTCTCTCTTCTGCAAAAATCCTCTCTCCTCGCTGTTACTGAAGCATTGGAAAATATATTTCAGAACTGGAATACCTGAAAAATGAACCAAAACATGACATAACAGAAAATGTCTTGCTGCCAGTTAAGATGGGTTACATTGCAGCAAGCACTGTGGAAAAATAGAATCACCACTTTTGGTGACAATCATTGTAAACAGGAGAGTACTACTAAGAAAGGGCACACAAGTAGAATCTCATGGTTGAAAACAGCACTGGGAAATAAATGTAGCTAACCTTTTATTCCAAAGATTAGGTATATTTTTAACATTCTGCCCTCACCATACCAATGTGGTCACCAAAGTTTTGTAAGAGCCCACTAAATTTCGGTGCCCATTCTGAGACAGCCTGATTTTCAGAGGTGCTGAGTTTTCACAATTCTCATTTACTTCAGCTGGAGTTTTGGGTGCTTGGAAAATCAAGTCCTGTTTTTCTCAAATTACGTACCAAATATTAGTAAGAACTTCTGAAAACTTTGGCCAGTGTGTCTACTGACTGGCTTCTATGCCTGACTCCTGATTTCACCTCTAGAACTGGGTCTGACTGAGTCTCAATCACACTAGTGCAGCTGAAAGTGCTGCCTGCAGCATATAAAAGAGGAAAGTAAGATGGGGAGAGGAGTGAGAGTCAGGTACTCATCTATCTTCCCTGATTTGAGCAATTCTCTAACACCAATGGGGGTAGTTTTGTTCGATCACAACATGCCTTGGTGAAAACATATCAGAGCTGTTGACTTTTCCAAAGAAATGGGCAAGGAATTGAAGAAGTGGAAAAATGACTGGCCTATAAAAGGTGAAGATTGCACTTGTCATATTTTGATAAAGCAAACTAGGGTGGCCAGTTTTTGACAGGAAAGTCCATTCGAAAAGGGGACCTGACAGTATCTGGTCAGATCTACTGACTAGACACCAAAAGTCTGGTTAATGCACCGGGTCATCACCCGCACCAGCCCCTACTCAGCCGGGGCTGCCTCCTACCTGCACTGGCTGGCTGCAGCTCCACACCGCAGCTCTGCAGGTGAGTTCCTACCAACTCGAGCAGAGGGGGAAAGAAAGGGGGGAGAGAAGGGAAAAACAGCGAGCAATGGGGCAGTGGCCTTAGAGAGAAGAGGTAGGATGGGGTGGTTTTGGCACTCCTGCTGTAGTGTCCGGTTTTTAAATATTACAAAGTTGGCAATCCTAAAAGAAAACACTTGCTAAACTATCTGTTGACAACATACATATATATAATGAATCAAAACAAAAAAAAAAATAAGGATATAAAATGCAGAACATTTTTCAATAACCCACTTTCAAAATTATTCTTTGGCTAGTTGCTCTCTAACCATTACCATTTATGAATCTTTTAAAAAATACTATTTATTTATGACGTATTAACAGGTTTACAAATTCTTGCCACTAAATATCAGAAATAAAGCAATAATGATTTCAACTATAAGTGTTTTGATTTTATATATATATATAGTCACCAGATCTCTCTACTTAACAGCGTGCTAACATACTAAAGAGTGAGCATCATGATGACAACTACAATATATTATTTCTAGTGATTGTATTAAATTGAGTGAAAAATCTGATTACACATATTTAACAGGCTACAGGGACAACAGGAAAGTCTATGAACTGTTAATATTCAGAAAATTTGACATATGCTGGGTGTTCTATTGCAGGTGAATGTACTTTGAATATTGAATAAAATGTAACAACGTATCTAAATACCTATTTGTCATCTATGTTGCAGGGCACGTAATTGGTGCAGCATTTTTTTTCATAACAACAACCTCCCATCTTTTATGAACCATTCTTCTTTGTTTGGACTATTTTCTTTTTCCATGAGAAGCTATCAAGCAGCTACTAGTAGATAAGATATTTATTCTTAATTTCCACTTGTGTGACTGTGTCTGTTAGGAAGTCCCATAAGTATTACAAAAGGCTTATTTGGTAATAAACATCCAATAATTTGTGATATTTGGTTACAGACTGCATCTCAGTACTGGGCATGTCCACCACAAATGCATACAATCTTCTCTTTCCTCACAATTTCCCCAACATGGATCCTCATTCAATCTGTAGCTATATATTTAACCTGAAAGGTCTGAAGTAAGACTGAAATATTCTCTGAAAGACATTTGATTTTATTGTGCTACAGACTGAGGTTGCTGGTCCTCTTTTCCAGATCAAACCCCAATTGGTCTGTTTAGGTCCTTTTCTTGGCATCTCACATATGGACTTTTTTTGTTAGAAACATTGTCTACAAAGACTGATATAAATTAATTAATTTTTTTTGTTTTGTTTTCTAACTGACCAGATGCCATTGATTCCATTGAAGTTAGCTTTCTGTATCAAACATTTTTTCTAGAAAAATGAGAAACGTAATGCCTAACTTGAAAGTAGTGGTACCATGAGAGAGTGGACCAGTAAATTTTGATCTCTAAATAAATTAGAAAATTTCTTTACTGAATAGCTGGACAACCATATGTATTCCATGGCTCTCCCAATCTTTAAAGTTCTCTTGTTCGTGATTTGGGTTAAAATATGGATTATTTGCAATAGGTACCATTAGTGAGGGAAAATAACTTCTCTATAGTTCTAGCCCAAACTCATCACAGTAGTCTTTGCTAAAGGATGTGTATACATTTCTAGAGGATGTGTGTGTGTGTGTGTGTGTGTGTTTTGTTTGGTTTTTAACCCATGGCCTAGCCATGTTAACACTGCCACAATTTTCTTGTTCACATTTAAGTACTTTTTATTGGTTACTTGAAGTTCATTGGCACCTTAGAGACTAACAAATTTATTAGAGCATAAGCTTTCGTGAGCTACAGCTCACTTCATCGGATGCATTGAGCTGTAGCTCACGAAAGCTTATGCTCTAATAAATTTGTTAGTCTCTAAGGTGCCACGGGTACTCCTTTTCTTTTTGCGAATACAGACTAACACGGCTGCTACTCTGAAACTTGAAGTTCATTGCCTTTCTGAATACTATCTTATAGTGCCTTCTTTAATGTAGTTAACATCTAAAGTCTAAGAAACTTAATTCTTGAATTGTTAAAAGTTAAAGGCTTTATACAATGAATACTTCTACAACTGATATAAAGTGTTGTTGGCTACAGGTTCCCTTTACAACTGACTCATGTACTACAGATTTACAGCATGATTCTCCACTGGGGTAGCCATTCACAAACTGAGAACAAATCTGTATAAACTGAGTGCAAAAGGCATTTTGATTTAGTAGAGTTTTGCTCTCACTTTGCTCAGGTGTACACAAGTGGCATGGTTGTGGAGAATAAGGGCCTTAACATTGATCTATGTGTTTTAGCTGGAGTAGCAAAAATATAAGGCATATAAAAGGATACTGAAAATGTGAATACAATCTTTTAAAATAGGGAGCTGACACCATTACCATGTCATTCAGAAACAAGCTTGGCTTACACAGCTGATATTTGAGATAACTCGAGGGGCTACTGATTTTGTATGAAAAGTCCTTTTAGAAATAATAGACAGTAAGTGACATCAAAATCTTTAGGTCTCTAAGTAACTCTAATCCTATTGCAGAACCACCAGGATGAGTGCCCTAGATAGAATGCTTCCGGAAGCATATGTCTGAACACAAAATAAAGGGAAAGGAGGGCTAATATGTATTTAGGGAGGAGCTAAACACAAAGGGCCAGTGAAATTATACTAGAAATGAATTTGGGTCAGAGACTTCCAAACAGAGAAAGTGACCTTTACAAGTCAAGTTGTGCAGGGAAAAACCATCTGGGCTCTGCTGGAAGGAAGACATGCAGAGTATTGTCAAAGAGGACTGTGGTGAGAAAATCCTTGGCTGCTATCCTGGTTCTGCAAGCTTGAACTGTGCTGCTTTTGCTACTAAATCTCATTTCTATTCAGAAACATCTGCAAGAATTATACATTTGTAAATAAAAGTCGATTAGGATAATTTAATAATCCTGTTTTGGCTGCCCATTCATTCTCTCTCCTAAAAGTAATAATCCACTTCTCAGGTCCCCCTGGGTGCTACGTGTGCAGCACCATGATAGTATGTAAAGTGGCTCTTTCCCAAGTACATGTTGCAGCGGTTGTGTGTAAAAATTAGGAATTTTATTGCGAAAAGTTGCTGGCAGTACGTAAAACCAAAAGTAGTCAAAAAGATGGTGCAAATGTGTTTTATGAAACCATAATATGTATTGTATGTCAGCCTGAATAAAGATATGGACTTCCTCTATAGAACTATAAAAGTTAGAGAGGGAAAAGGTCTATTCAGCTATCCAAGCTATCTCCTAAAAATATTTTAAAATAGAATATTTCAAAAATATGTTCATGTTATTATAGTTAGGGCTGGGGGGTCCATAAGGAGATTTTTTTTTAATTGTGAGCAGTTCACAGGCTATAGGAGAAAATAATGGAGCTTCTATGTGTAGTGTATATAAATTCTGTGTGTGTGTATATAAATCTCTCCTCTGTTTTTTCCACCAAATGCATCCGATGAAGTGAGCTGTAGCTCACGAAAGCTTATGCTCTAATAAATTTGTTAGTCTCTAAGGTGCCACAAGTACTCCTTTTCTCTATGTGTAGAATGACAAGACGGTATTTCCCAGTTCTGGGGGCTTTGCAAAAGCTTTTCATTTAACAATTAAAAAGCAACATGTCAGACACTTGAACACATTTAAAGAGATGGGGAAGAAAAGCACTGTAAAATGGGAAAGACCTTATCTTTAATATCATAATACCCGATTAGGACAAGCAGGAAGTATGAAATTGACTATTCTTTTTCACCCTCAGACACAGTGTGCTATCATATTGAAGTATATTAGACACACAGCCACTCCAGTTTAAGAAAATACTGCATTTCCCAGAAGGTCAGACATGTATAATGTGACCCTATTGGTTTCTGCAATAAGTTCGCTTTGGAACATTCCAAAAGTCTGTATTGCTTATCCAGACTTTGTCAGAGCCTCCTGAACTTGCAAGAAACAGAATGAAAGTCTTAAAAGAACAGTCTTTCACAAATGATTTCCAGGGCTACCTGAATCCTGACATGTAAGAGATTCTTACATTGCAAAAGAAGTCTTACCTGCACTATTTCAGCATTTCTGCTTCTGCCTTGCTGGACCCATGAAGTTAAGAAATGGATTAAAATAAATAAAAAATAATTTAACCAAAAGTCCTCCAGACTTATAAGGTTTTCAGATATTTTGGGCTGAAATTTGAAAAGAAGTTTCAGGTCAGTTCTTATCTGAGCTTACTAACCCCTCTTTATTTATGTAACCTTAATTATAGTTGAATGGCAATGTAAACAAATTAGTTTATTTTGCCAATGGCATTCTTCCACTAAACTACATTTAAAATTAAAAATGTTATAGCTTTAGAATCAAAATGCTATAGCTTTATATACTTTTAAAAGGGCTTGTCTACATAGGACCAGGATAATTACAGACCAGTCAGCCTAATTTTAATATCTGGAAACATATTAGAAAAAAATATTAAACTATCACTTTGTAAGAACCTAGAGGATAATAGGTCTAGGTTTACCAGGTCCTGCCTCAGCACAAGGGGATTGGACTTGATGACGTCTGATGATCCATCTTTCTAGCCTTACATTTCTATGATTCTGTATATTAACTACACGTATGGCCTCCATTATCGTAGTATCTGAGAGCCTCTGTCGCAAGACAACATTGACCCTTTAAGATGGAGCAGAGCAAGTGCACCTGTACCTCATGACCTGACCAAGATTAGGCTTTAAAAGAAGACACCTGTGCCTGGTGCAGAGAGAGACTGGTGAGTCAGAGCTAGGAAGCTACAGGAAGCAAGACTGCCAGAGGGGAGGGGAAGCAGTGAGAACCTGACATGAACTGTTCTGAAAACAGGGCCTTCAGGGAGAAAGCAGGACTCCCAGAGTCCTTGAGGACTGGGGCAGCTTAAAAGTTAAAGGGAAAAAATCTTGTGGGGTGAGCTGAATAACTGTTTTTGTTTGCTTTGCAATGTTTGAGAAATAAAAACTGCCTAAAAGAGGCTGTGGACATGACAATAGGTCCTTTGCAAGCTGGGGAGAAGCCCTGCTTTGTTACAGACTCATAATCATGTGACTGTATTGATCCTCCTCTGTGAGGTAAGAAAGTGTTGTTATCCCCATTTTACAGATGGGGAATAGTTAATCTAAGTGACATACCCAATGTGACACAAGAACTCTTTAACAGGGCAAGGAATTGAAGCCGGGTCTACCGAGTTCTAGATTGGCATTGTAACCACAGGACCATCCTTCCTCTCTTCATTAGGAATGTATCTTTCCAAATGGATTAGCATGATTCTTAGAATCAAGTTTCCCCTGGGAATACTCATGATTATGTATTATTTGCAGCCCACAAATATTCTGGAACAAATGTTTAAATTAATTCTTTTGTTGAATATTTAAACCAGTAAACTTGTTTACTTGATTATTAGTAGAAAGTGAGCACAAAAGGGGGCACAAACATAATCAAACCAAATCCTTTAAAAAAAAAACCCCAGACCTATATTTATGGTTAATTTGTGCAGTATTCACTCAGCTCTAATTCTCTGGCTGCAAAAACCTGGGGGGAGGAAATAGTTTTTCTCCTTGGTTTGCACAGCCTTACATAGGGTTCCATAGTGCGAAAGATTAATAGATTTTTGTCACTGACTATGGTACAAATATATCAAGCAGTTGCACAAAGTAAACAAAAAGTGCAGAGTAAACACAAATTTTGCCTGTGTCAATATATATTCTAATTGGAACATTCAGTAAGGAAAGCAGCAAAAATCAGAAGCATGCATGGTGCAATCTTAAAGAAAAGACAGTTTAGCTTACACCCTTTAACAGGGACATGGGTTCCTGCTAATTTATTTCCAACAAGTGTTGAAAAACACAGAGAACTTGCCCAGATCCTAGCTCAAGACAGACTTTTCTGTTTCTACAAACAGGAGGAATAGTTGGGGAAAAAAAGCAAAGAAAAATTTCTTCTGAAGTGCCCCTGCCTCCACTGTCGACACACTTTGCTAATTAACATTCACTATGTGTGTGTATGTGTTTCACACCATATCCTCTGCAAACTGTTCAAACAGCCTTTTTAATGAATCCTGCAGTCTGCATTGATACACTATTGCTTTCTTTGTATTTCTAGCAAAAGCTAAAAAAAGAAAATTACAATAGAGCAAAATGTAAGGTGTGTTAACATAAGATAGGTTATTTTCAGAATTGTCATTTCAACTATTAACAGTCTATGGTTGCGTAGGCTTCAAATAATAATTGTATGAGCAAAGAATGCTTTTTTCCCAGTATCAGCAATGTTAGTTGTGAATAAATGAGCTGATCTGAGCCACTGTTATAAATGAAAATGGTATTTAGGTTGGGATGTGCACAAGGCTCTGAAATACCCAGCTATCTACATTAGCTGAATTAAGTTTCCCATTAGTCTCAGTAGACATTGTGAGCACTGTGTTGTTTTTATCTTTAGAATCATAGAAGATTAGGATTAGAAGAGACCTCAGGAGGTCATCTAGTCCAACCCCCTGCTCAAAGTAGGAGCAACACCAACTAAATTATCCCAGCCAGGGCTTTGTCAAGCCAGGCCTTAAAAACCTCTAAGGATGGAGATTCCACCACCTCCCTAGGTAACCCATTCCAGTGCACCACCCACCTAGTGAAATAGTTTTTCTTAATATCCAACCTAGCCCTCCCCCACTGCAACTTGAGACCATTGCTCCTTGTTCTGTCATCTGCCACCACTGGGAACAGCTGAGCTCCATCCTTTTTGGAACCCCCCTCCAGGTAGGGGTTTTGCCCTCAAATCCCCCCTTACTCTTCTGAAGACTAAACATGCCCAGTTCCCTCACCATCTCCTCATAAGTCATCTGCCCCAGCCCCCCATCATTTTTGTTGCCCTCCGCTGGACTCTCTCCAATTTGTCCACAGACTTTCTGCAGTGGGAGGCCCAATACCAGATGCAGTACTCCAGGTGTGGCCTCACTAGTGCCGAATAGAGGGAATAATCACTTCCCTCGATCTGCTGGCAATGCTCCTACTAATACTTTGTGTTACATTGTGTTACACTCCTATTTTGTGTTACATTGAGGAGAGAAACAAAAAACAAAGCAATGGAAGGCTTCTGGATTTGTCAGTCTTGTGTCCATTTCTTTATACAACGGTCTACAGAGATGTATGATTTGCAGTATAGTTACAGTAATGTTTGCGATAATTTCCTACCCTTCATACCAGCAGTGGTTTCACAGCAGGTTGTTACTCTAAAAGTTTGAGCCCAGTTGTTAAAATGTTTTCTTAAATTTACATATTTTATTCATTCTGCTTTAGATTAAAGCGTGCGCACACACACACACACACACACAATCTAAAAGTAATAGAATCTTGTGATAAAATCTAAATTTAGTAGAACCTCACTAGTTCACTGGTTCCCTTTAGGAGGAGGTGGACATGAATGGGGACCAGAAAGAGTTCCTTCCATAGGTGGGGGGAGGGGGAGGGAGAGACTGGAATTTGCCCCTTCCTCAAGAAATATCTGAGCCAGCTAACTGTCCTCCAGGAACATCTTTGCCAAATATATTTTAGAAAACCACTTGATCCAATTTTACATGTTTAGATGCTGCATTGTATTAATAAGCAAATGACAAAAACAACAACAAAGAACCCACTAAAATTTTGATCCAGACTAGTTTGCCAGAAAGCATAGAATGATATTTTTCTACTTCTAAAAATTACGTTAAGTTATGCATATTTATTCTTTCCTAACCTTTGATCATTAATTAAGGGGTTTTTTTTTTTGCACACCTTGTTTCTTTGAAGAAACTTCTATCTACTTACAGAAGATACATAATCCGTTTCTGGACATATGCCTTTCAGACACATCACCTCCTTTGCTTTGATATATAACAAAATGTCAAAAACAGTTTCCACTCTCACTTTCCATTATGCTCACAGCTCTGGGGACATTGATTTAATTGAAACCCAATTTACATCAGCTGTTTCTACCCCAATCTCAATTAATCAGTGTAGTTTTTATGCATTTTACATGTTAAAGTGTTCTTCACAGGGAAACAGCACTATGCATTTAATTGGCCAGATCTCAGCCCACCGCTAATGAATCTTTGTGTTGCTTATAGGACCTTAAAAGTTCCCTAAGTAGGAAGCTGAGAATTTTGTGCTATGGGGGAATCCTGGTCTATAGTAAGGCCAGCAGAGTGGCTCTGTGCCAACCTCTCCTGGCCCTCCAGCATAGGTGCTTCATAGGAGTGGGTATTTTGGGAGCTGCAATTCAGCAATACTCACTAGTATAATAGCCCCTCAACACCATTACAAGCTTACACAAGTTAAAAGCTGTCCTTGGACAGGTCTAATTTAGGCCCAATTAGGCCTGGAGACAGCCTCTGTCTGAGGACTGAATGGTGGCTTAGGCTACCTTTGATTCTCCCAGCCTCATCTGAATCAAGCTATAATATAGCTGAGGATTTTGTCCTTGATATTTCAATACACTGTATTATTTTAACAATCATTTCTTGGGTTATTTTAAATACATAGTTTATTTGCTGGTAATGTATTTTTGGGACTTGTCTTGAGAAGTGTTGAGCTTCTCACTCTCTCTGTCTCTCTCTCTCTCTCTCTCTCACACACACACACACACACACACACACACACACACACACAGAGTGAAAAGAAAAACATAGACCAAAACCATAATATGTATACCAATGTGACCTTAAAGCTGTGGTTGAATATATCAAACACCTACAAAAGTCCAAAGGAAATTGAAATTGCTGAGACAGAGTGAAAATCAACTCTGATTACCTATCACTTAGTTATGTAGGTAATTACTTAGCTTATATATTACTTAAATACATTTTACAAAATTCATAGCATGGTTAGAAAATGTTACCTTCTTTCCTCTTCACACCATCTCAGAGCCCCCAGTGGAATTGGTTTGCCCAAATAACTTAAAAATAAATGCTATAAATGAATTCTCAAAATACGGTGCTAAGATTTAACTGCCTGTCTCCCATTAACATCAAAGAGAGTCACGTGGCTAAAGTCCTTCACAAACCTTTGAAAATTTATTCCTTTTTAAAAAAATTCCTTAAATAGATCGTGAATGTTGAAGTTCATGGTGAGAGGAGCACATCACAAATGTATAGTTGTATTCCACTGCTCTATATTACTCTTTTACCTATTCAGCAATGATGTGCACAGCATCACACTACTTGAAGAGCTATGGCACTTTCGCTTTTTGCTTGCTGGCTTGCTTTCTAGACACCAGGTAATAATCTGGCTTTATATCTGTGCTCCCTAATGTTCCCTGTTTTTTTAAACTTCCTTGCTAATTTTATTTGTTTCTGTGTATTTTTTATTTATATTATTCCCATGTTCAGAATGTCCATTAACAGTGTGATATTTAAATAATGCCACATACCACATGCTTATTTAGACGAAGTACAGAAAAAAAAACATCAATATGTCTTAAGTCAACCTTCTGACTGGCCACATGCCTCCAAGTAGGATTATGAGGAACACTGATGACCCATTTATGGATTCATAAGTTTAGAAGGCCATTATCATCATCTAGCTTAACCTGCTCCATAACACAGGCCAAAGAATTTCACCCAGTAATTCTGACTTCAAGCCCAGTAACTTGCTGTGGAACTGCAACATATTTTTTAGAAAGACATCCAATCCCGATTTAAAGACATCAAGTGACAAAATCTACCACATCCCTTGGTAGTCTGTCCAAGTGATTATTTACCTTAATGCTTAAAAGTGTATGCCGAATTTCAGATTTGAACTTTGCTAGCTGCAGCTTCTCTAATGGATTTTTTTTGTATGTCTCTTTCTAAGTTTGGACCTAATTCTGCCACACTTATTCATGCTGGAGTACCACCTTATGCTGAGGAGTCCCACTGAATTTAGTAGCAGAATTTGACCATTTGTTTCTAGCCTATTTTATTCAGAATTCAGTTTAAATCTATTTTCATTTAAATTTAAATTAATAAGGGCCCATTAAAAGATGACACTCTTCAGTGAATTGTTTTATAATTTAAAGAATAGTAAATGGCAAGACAAAACTGAACTATTAAATTTTAAATTACAGAGTCTGAGCTTTAGTTCCCTACAGAAAAGTCTATCTATATTTGTGAATATTGATTACCACTGAGTTTGGATTATGTTCCTTTTTTTTTTGGCTCATACAGTCTCATTTCATTGATAAAACTATCTGTTTTCCTTCTTTAAAAGCCAATCCTAGTCAACACTAGATTTTATGGACTGGGCCAATCCTAAATTGTTATTTAAAATTATGTTTATTGCCTTGAACTGATGCGATGGAAAAGCATTCCTGAAAAAAACAAAAAACAGCTCTATTTCTGAACAAATAACCTCAGGAAAAGGCAGCAGTTCAGAATGACATAGTTCCATTACTGCCTCAGTTGGCCTCTTTCTCTATAGGCACACAGACAGCCCTCCTTTCAGAGGAGACAACATATTAAGGAAGATTAGAGAGGCACCAGGGACTGGGAGAAACTGCAGGCTGACCAATCACTACAAGGATAATCTTTTTCTGCATAAGCAAGCCCTAAATACATCTCGGGGAACACATAAAGTAATAATGAATCTCCAACAGGAAGTGGTTTTGATTATGATTCTCAATAGAAGGTCAGTATTTGGGTAAAGGACTGATCAAGGTCCTGCTCCCACTTCCATTGACTTCAATTGGGCAGGATCAAATCCTCTGCTAATTGACAGAGGAGGTTGCACCATAGAAGGAGTCCTCCAGGAAGTGAAGAAATGCCACACTCCCTGTTCACTCTAGATGCAGTCTTTGGGTTCCTGGGACACTTCCTGATGGGAACAGAAACAAAGCTGCCCAGGATAGGGCAGTAACAGGATGCAGCAACACAGAACAGTAGAAAGCTTATTACCTCATTGCTGCACATAGTTTCTGTACATAATAAAGGGTTTATCTTGACACTGGTCTGCTCTTCTGTAAGATATGACATGGTACTAGGAATGGAAGGCACAGAATGCTGGAAGACCAGTCAGAGCAGTAACATTGAAATGGCTACCACAGAGCCAGTCGCACTAAACTCCGCCCTTCCCAGCTCTGAGAATCAGGGGAAAATGCTGAATGTGCCTGTAAAATGTTCAAACAGCAATTTCAACTGTATAACGAAAGCCACAGTTGAAATTAAACTGGTGGATGAGCAGAAGATTGCCTTGCTCTTAACGGTGGCAGGCACAAATGCAACTAGATGTATATAATACATTCTATGTAGATGATGGTGGGGAAAGAGAGGAAAATTTTGGAGAAAAAGAAAATGTTTGAGAATCATTGTGTCTCTGGAAAAAATGTTATTTTTGAGAGACCTATGTTCAGGATGAGAACATGGAATGTAGGGGAAATAGAGGAGTTTGTCACACACACACAAAAATATCAGTCCCGTGAATTTGGAATGTTAACAGACTCTCTCATTAAAAACCAGATTGTACCAGGGTGTAACAATAAAATGTCCATGAATGATTACTAAGGAAAAGGGATCTGACACTAGATACGGCAATATGTATATGCCAAGCAGCAGAACATAATGAAACACAGATGAAAATCCTAGGGAAGGCACAGAGCACAACTGTGAGTACTACAGCTGAGTTAGCAAGGGAAAAGTTCACAGAAATTAAATTGGCAAGGACAGAAACATGGAAAGCAGGAAACAATGCCAGTAATGTGACAACCAGCATGAGTAAAGGAAATACCCAGCATTCAGGTGAATGTGTAAAAACTGTTAAAAGCCCAACCATTATGCTAAAATGTGCAAAGAAAGCAGTAAAGTGAATGTATTAATGAAGAAAGGGATTTCCCCCAAGTGAAGAGGAAGAGCTATTCTTAAGCATAATAATGGAGGAGGCTGAAAACTCAGAAGAATGTCTAATTAAAATGTGCACAAATGACACGTATGTGACATACATGATAGACACTGAGGCATAAATAAATGTAACAAGAGAAACTGGAATAAACAGCTATATGGAGCACATAAAAGTGGAAGAATCTAAAGTATCTGTGAAAGACTACAATGGAAAAATAATTAAAGTGTTGGCTGACATTAAATACAAAGGCAAATGATAAAACAAGTTTGCAGTGGTACACAGAAGCAAGCAACCAGTCTTGGGCCTACACATGCGTTAGGTGTTTGGTCTTGTTAAGAGGATGTATTACCATAGAGCAGGGGTCAGCAACCTTTGGCCTACGGTCCATCAGGGTAATCTGCCGGCGGGCCACGAGACATTTGTTTACATTGACCGTCCGCAGGCACGGCCCTCTGCACTCCGAGTGGCCGCAGGGATGTGCTGGCAGCTGCTTTCTGCAGCTCCCGTTGGCCAGGAACAGCTGCAGAGGTCATGCCTGTGGATGGTCAACGTAAACAAAGTGTCTCGTGGCCCGCCAGCAGATTACCCTGATGGGCCACATGCCGAAGGTTGCTGACCCCTGCCATAGAGAGACAGAAAGCTATACAGAACCGGATATGAAAATAATAATATCATATTAAGATGTATTCTCAGGAAATGGATTCCTTTCAATAATATTCAAGAAGTAGTTAAGAGAAGATGGAGATCCTGTGCTACACAAAAAGTTCCACAAGTCTTAAGAAAGAGACTAGAAGAGTTTCAAAACATGACAAATGGTATCATTTGGAGAATCGAAGAACCAAGAGATTGGATTCACTTTTCAGTGACTGTAAGAAAAAGAAAAGAAGGATGATTACAACTGTGTAAGGACCCTAAAGGGCTGAAGAAAAATATAAAAAGAACACTTCCACTTGCCCACAAGTGAACTATTTTCTGAGATGGCATGAACCAAATGCTTCAGCATGAGCCAGATAAGATGCATTGGCAGGATATTGGCAGATCCCTGTAGACAGTCAGAAATTCAAGATCTACACTTTCAACAAACTATTTGACAGATACTGTTTCTAAGACTGCCTTTTGGAATATGTTTGGCTCCAGGAGTATTTCACTGCAAAATGAATCAGATGCTAAAGAGTCTAGTAGGTATGAAAGTATAAATTGATGACATAATAATTTGGGGCAGGACTTCCTTTGAATATGAGGAATGACTAAGGAGAGTATTGGAAATTGTGACAAATAGAAACCTTAAACTGAACAAGGGCAAATATCAATTCCAAACAACAGAAATAACATAGTCGGGAGAGAGATTGACCTCCAAGGGAATCTTGCCTGATGAATCAAAGGTTCAAGCAACACTCAACATGCTGAGACTTTAAGATAAACGGAATTCTAAAGGCTGTAGGCATGTTGCATTATGTCAGCAAATTCATACATAACCATATAACTCATCTAAGGCACCTCTTCCACAAGCTCATTCAATGGCCTTGGATGCCAAAACATGTAAGAGATTTCAGTGATTTAAGGCACTTTTTGATACCAGCTTCAGTGTGGCAATTTTTTTATCTATTGAAAGACAAACTCTCCACAAATACCTTGAAAGGAGGGATGAGAGCAGTGCTATTACAGTATTATGGAACTAACTGCCACTCTTATATACAACTAGGGCTATGACAGCCAAAGAGAAGACGTATGAACAAATTGAAAAAGAGACTAGGTCTGGTGTAAGGATGTACAAGATTTCACAAATTTCTCTATGGATGTAGCTTCAAAGCAGAAACTGGTCACAAACCACTGACTGCAATACACAAATAAGGACTTGGAGAAGTTCCAACAGGGACACAGTAGCTACTTTTGAAAATACAGAAGTATGATGTCACTTGGAGGTCCAACCTGGATGCTACTTAGAATGGCGGACTCTCTTTCAAGTGTAACCCTTCTGCCCATCAGAGTTGGCAGCAACAAGGGCTGGGTTCAGTATCTAGGGGTTCCATTCCAATAACACAATGCAAAACCGGCTGGAGCCCCCACCCAGTGACCTGGGACAAATATATACCACCCCCACTGGGCGCCTCTAAGAGGCAATACTTCCCCTCTCGCAAGCACAAAGTCTGAGTGTAGCAAAAGCCTTTTAATAATAGAGAGAAACAATGTGGCATTATGTTGGGGAAACACCACCAACAGGATTCATAATACAACCCATGAGCCAAAACCCACCCCAAGCAAATTGGGCCATGTCCTTCCCCTTTGGTTCTTGAGTCCAGCAACCCAAAAGTCACCCAAAGTCCCAAAAGTCCAACAACCCAAAAGTCTCTGTCCCTGGTCAGTGCAGCCCCAAAGTTTGAAAGTTTATCTGCAGAGTTTTACCTCCCAACCTGGGTGAAAATGGGGGGGAGGGGGTTAAGGGGCACCTTACGTGGTCCAAAGCCAACTGTCCAATCTCTCTGTGGGGCTCCGCTCCACCAGCCACCCCACAAATTGCTCTGCTCTGCCAGCCACCCCGCAAACTGCTCCGCTTCACCAGCCATCCCACAAACTGCTCTGCAATATATCTTCAGGCCCCCCCATTAATTAACACAACGCTCAGTGATTTCAGCTCTTTGTAATTTTAGCTCTTTAGTGATTTCAGTTTGTAGTAGGGGAGCCTCAGTGCTGGTACACCATTAGCGCAAAGTGAATTCAGCTCAGCAGCCTGTAACTAGACTCCTAGAGGAATCAAACTAGCTCTGATATTCTACCATAGATAGAGGAGCTGGTACAATTATCCTGTAGGGCCCTCACCAGGAGCCAATGTGAATGTGTCTCTGTCTGTGTGTCAATTCACTGGCTTTTGGAACCCATGACCCTTGCCTAGAGAGTGCTGCTAAGTTGATGGTGAGTCCCTCCATCATAACAAAAGGCCAAGTACAGTTCCACTGTCCTTGAGTCACATAATCAGGATAATAACAGTTTATTCTTCCTGCACCAATAACAGAGAAACTGGGGCTCCTACAGCAGTCAAAGTGACCATCAAGGCTGGGTGGGTATGCCTATGCAAATGAGATCAGCCCCTGAAGTTCTTTTCCATAACCCACCATGACTCGCCACCAGATGTCAGGGTAGAGCTCATCCTGACTCTGCTTCCACAAGAAACATGCTCCATCTGACAATACACAGCCTGATGATGTGGAACAAGGAGTAAACATACATGTGAATATGATAAAAGTGTTACATGCTGTATCTCCAGGCATGTGAAATAAACTGGGGACAGAAACAGCTAAAGATTAAATGTTCCAAACAGTGATACAAGTGATAAGTAAAGCAGAAAACAAAACAAAACAAAAAACACTCCCCACCTGCGTATTCACACTATAAATATAAGGTTTCAGTGATCTCAGGAGTGCTTCTGAAGAGAACACATATTGTGGTTCCCACAATGATGAAAGGATAATGTTGGAATGAATACACAAAAGGCACCTGGGAAAGGTAATCAAAAAGGAGAGCTGGAGAAGCTGTATTCTGGCCATAGATGAATAGTGATATCAAAGAAATGGTGAGCAGATTTGGAACATTTCAGAAATACAGAGATTCCCAGCAGAAAGAACCAATGTTACCACACGAATAACCTGCAGTTCCACATGGCAAAGCTGGAATTGACATATTCAGTTTGGGAAGAAATAATCACCTGGTTATAATAGACTACTTAAGCAATTTCCCAAAAGTAGTCTCATTGGAGGATTCTGATTGATTCTCTCTGAGACTTCTTTTCCCCTCAGTTTCCTAAAAACTCAGTTTGACTCCAGATTTCATTACTCCAGTATTTTTATTTGTTATACAGCAAAGCTATGCTGAGTTGATCAGGTTCAAGCATAGGGGGTGGGATTGGCCTGGTTACTTTGTAGGAGCCAATCCCTGTACAGCATGCTGTAACACATTGTCCGTGCACAATTTACTGTGCCTCATTTTGAAATCCAGGCTTATCGTGTCCATTGTAAATGGTTCCCGGCATGTTTCTCCTTATCTTAGCTAGCACAGACATTCTGTTTCAAAGCCTGATGATCCATTTAACTCCCTAATCCTGTTTCCCAAGAAATGAGACCGCAAACATGTGTACTTACTCATGTAAAACCAAGCCTACAGTTGTCATAGCAGTAACAGTTGTCAGAAACATTAAATCTCTATTTGCATTGTCATGGAATTCCAAGAAAAGTAATAATTGACATCAGATCACAGTTCAAGAATAGGGAATTCCTGAACTTTATTAAAATGTACAACTTTCATCATGAGACATCTAGTCCCAGATATTGTCAAACCTGTTATTAAGGAGCCTGTGATAGTGAGGAAAAGACTGTGAAAGTACAAGTAGACAAAATATTACAATAAAGGAGCATGACCATTTCCACAGCTCAATAAACAAAGCCCCGATGAGAATTTGGCAGAAGATAGACACTGGCCAGTCAAAGCCACAGGGATCAAAGAAGAATAACCTTTCTCATACTTAGTGATCATAGATGAAGGCAAAATATTGTTAAGTAATCATAATAATCTGCTCAAGATACTAAACACCTTGGCCAAGACAAGTAAGTCTGAAGTAAGACCAGATACACACGTTGAAAAATATTCAGACTGACCCTGTTACTGACCAGGAGACTTAACTATTACAGACAAGGATTTACCTGAAGACAGTTTGCAATACAGCAGTTCAGACAAATAGCTGAAATACCATAAAAGACTCAGCAAGGTATATTAGGGTTGTGTTTCAAGCAACCTGAAGAGTTAATTCCATTGTAGTAATTGTAATAGTTTAATAGTTTAGTTTAACAGTGTTTAAGTTCAGTAAGTAAATTTTAAAAAAGGATCCAAAAAAGGGAAGATGTGATATAGAGTAAATTCTCTACGAAGTGTGGAGATGCCACACTTCCTGTATACTTTTCATGCAGTCTTTAGTTTTCTGGGAGACTTCCTAGACTGGGGCAGAATGAAAGAAGTGCAAGAGAGGGCTGTTGCAGGCTAAAGCTATGCTTGTTTCCTCATTGTTATGAACAGGAACTATGTACAGCAAAAAGAAAAGGAGTACTTGTGGCACCTTAGAGACTAACAAATTTATTAGAGCATAAGCTTTCGTGAGCTACAGCTCACTTCATCGGATGCATTTGGTGGAAAAAACAGAGGAGAGATTTATATACACACACACAGAGAACATGAAACAATGGGTTTATCATACACACTGTAAGGAGAGTGATCACTTAAGATAAGCCATCACCAACAGCAGGGGGGGGAAGGAGGAAAACCTTTTATGGTGACAAGCAGGTAGGCTAATTCCAGCACTTAACAAGAATATCAGAGGAACAGTGGGGGGTGGGGTGGGGGGGAGAAATACCATGGGGAAATAGTTTTACTTTGTGTAATGACTCATCCATTCCCAGTCTCTATTCAAGCCTAAGTTAATTGTATCCAGTTTGCAAATTAATTCCAATTCAGCAGTCTCTCCTTGGAGTCTGTTTTTGAAGCTTTTTTGTTGAAGTATAGCCACTCTTAGGTCTGTGATCGAGTGACCAGAGAGATTGAAGTGTTCTCCAACTGGTTTTTGAATGTTATAATTCTTGACGTCTGATTTGTGTCCATTCATTCTTTTACGTAGAGACTGTCCAGTTTGGCCAATGTACATGGCAGAGGGGCATTGCTGGCACATGATGGCATATATCACATTGGTAGATGCGCAGGTGAACGAGCCTCTGATAGTGTGGCTGATGTGATTAGGCCCTATGATGGTGTCCCCTGAATAGATATGTGGACAGAGTTGGCAACGGGCTTTGTTGCAAGGATAGGTTCCTGGGTTAGTGGTTCTGTTGTGTGGTGTGTGGTTGCTGGTGAGTATTTGCTTCAGATTGGGGGGCTGTCTGTAAGCAAGGACTGGTCTGTCTCCCAAGATCTGAGAGAGCGATGGCTCGTCCTTCAGGATAGGTTGTAGATCCTTGATGATGCGTTGGAGGGGTTTTAGTTGGGGGCTGAAGGTGATGGCTAGTGGCGTTCTGTTGTTTTCTTTGTTGGGCCTGTCCTGTAGTAGGTGACTTCTGGGTACTCTTCTGGCTCTGTCAATCTGTTTCTTCACTTCAGCAGGTGGGTATTGTAGTTGTAGGAATGCATGATAGAGATCTTGTAGGTGTTTGTCTCTGTCTGAGGGGTTGGAGCAAATGCGGTTATATCGTAGCGCTTGGCTGTAGACAATGGATCGAGTGGTATGATCTGGATGAAAGCTAGAGGCATGTAGGTAGGAATAGCGGTCAGTAGGTTTCCGATATAGGGTGGTGTTTATGTGACCATTGCTTATTAGCACCGTAGTGTCCAGGAAGTGGATCTCTTGTGTGGACTGGTCCAGGCTGAGGTTGATGGTGGGATGGAAATTGTTGAAATCATGGTGGAATTCCTCAAGAGCTTCTTTTCCATGGGTCCAGATGATGAAGATGTCATCAATGTAGCGCAAGCAGAGTAGGGGCATTAGGGGACGAGAGATGAGGAAGCGTTGTTCTAAGTCAGCCATAAAAATGTTGGCATACTGTGGGGCCATGCGGGTACCCATCGCAGTGCCGCTGATTTGAAGGTATATATTGTCACCAAATGTGAAATAGTTATGGGTCAGGACAAAGTCACAAAGTTCTGCCACCAGGTTAGCCGTGACAGTATCGGGGATACTGTTCCTGACGGCTTGTAGTCCATCTTTGTGTGGAATGTTGGTGTAGAGGGCTTCTACATCCATAGTGGCTAGGATGGTGTTTTTAGGAAGATCACCAATGGACTGTAGTTTCCTCAGGAAATCGGTGGTGTCTCGAAGATAGCTGGGAGTGCTGGTAACGAAGGGCCTGAGGAGGGAGTCTACATAGCCAGACAATCCTGCTGTCAGGGTGCCAATGCCTGAGATGATGGGGCGTCCAGGATTTCCAGGTTTATGGATCTTGGGTAGCAGATAGAATACCCCAGGTCGTGGCTCCAGGGGTGTGCCTAGTAGCCTCTTGTTCATACTCCGACCTATTCATGATGACGACAGCACCTCCTTTGTCAGCCTTTTTGATTATGATGTTTTGTAAATGGCTTGTCTAGTTTTTGTAAAGTCCAGCCACGAGGAAGTTTGTGTGGAAGGTTGGTTCTTTATGAGAGTATCCAGTATCCTGTAGCTACAGCAAACAGGGAAAGATTAAGAATGAGCTCTCAAAACTGGATACTCTCATAAAGAACCAACCTTCCACACAAACTTCCTCGTGGCTGGACTTTACAAAAACTAGACAAGCCATTTACAAAACACACTTTGATTCTCTACAAAAGAAAAAGGACACTAAGCTATCTAAACTACTATATGCCACAAGGGGCCACAACAATGGTTCCCGTAACCCACCCAGCAATATTGTTAATCTATCCAACTATACTCTTAGCCCAGCGGAAGAATCTGTCCTATCTCGGGGCCTCTCCTTTTGCCCCTCCACCCCCACGAACATGATACAGTTCTGTGGTGACCTAGAATCCTATTTTCGACGTCTCAGACTCAAGGAATATTTCCAACACACCTCTGACCAACATATTAACCCACAGAGACCTTCCTGCCAACACTACAAAAAGAAGGATTCAGGGTGGACTCCTCCTGAAGGTCGAAACAGCAGCCTGGATTTCTACATAGACTGCTTCCGCCGACGTGCACGAGCTGAAATTGTGGAAAAGCAGCATCGCTTACCCCATAACCTCAGCCATGCAGAACACAGTGCCATCCACAGCCTCAGAAACAACTCTGACATCATAATCAAAAAGGCTGACAAAGGAGGTGCTGTCGTCATCATGAATAGGTCGGAGTATGAACAAGAGGCTACTAGGCAGCTCTCCAACACCACTTTCTACAAGCCATTACCCTCTGATCCCACTGAGAGTTACCAAAAGAAACTACAGCATTTGCTCAAGAAACTCCCTGAAAAAGCACAAGAACAAATCCGCACAGACACACCCCTGGAGCCAGGACCTGGGGTATTCTATCTGCTACCCAAGATCCATAAACCTGGAAATCCTGGACGCCCCATCATCTCAGGCATTGGCACCCTGACAGCAGGATTGTCTGGCTATGTAGACTCATAATAATTCAAAAAAATAATTCAATACAAGAGTCTTTTCTTTTGAAATCTTCCAGACTTGCTACTTTCTTCACAGTCCACTCTTGTAGAAAAGTTATTTTTAGGAGCTTATGTACAAGGGAGGAGGAGGACTATGAAGAGAATCTAAATAAATGAAAGTATCAGGGAGTACCCATGTTAGTCTGTATCCACAAAAACAACAAGGAGTCTGGTGGCACCTTAAAAACTAACATATTTATTTGAGCATAAGCTTTTGTGGGTAAAAACATAAATCTGTTAGTCTTTAAGATGCCATCTGACTCCTTGTTGTTTTTGTAAATAAATGGAAGACATTCTTTATACTCTGGTGATACAGAGATGCCTAGCACAATGATGTCCTGATCTTGTCTGGAATGTATACATACTAAGACACAATCTACGCCCACAAGAGCCTACAATCTAAATGAAATAGGAGAAAGGAAGTATGATCCTCATTTTACTGATAAGACAGAGTCCGTCTTATCAGAGTCCATTTTACTGTTAAACTGAGGCAAAGGGATTAAGTGACTTGCTCAAGGTCACACAGGGAGCGTGTGGCAGAGCTGGGGACTGTATTCAGATCTCCTCTGTCTTATCCATTGCATCGCTTCTTATTTCTTTACATTCTAACTCATCATTGATATACAATGCTACTCCACCCCCTTTACCTTTGTTTCTGTCTTTCCTAAACAGCACATACCCTTCAATACCTGTAGTCCAGTCATGACTACTATTCCACCATGTTTCTGTTATCCCTATAATATCTGGTTTCACTTCCTGCACCAGTAGCTCTAGTTCCTCCATTTTGTTACCTAGACTCCTCGCATTGGTGTACAAACATCTTAATTTTTGCTGTTTGGCCTTGCTCACATTTTGTACCCTATTAGGCACAGTCATTCTACAGCCAGTATAACCTATTAGACTAGTATCCACACCGCCCTCGCTCCTTATATACATTCTCCTACCCATGGCTGTATCCTTTCTTACTTTCGTGCCTGTGTAACTACCAGCACTCTTATTAACATTTGGAAATTTTCCACAATCAAACTTTAGCTGAGCCCTAAATGTTAGGTAAAGTATTATGCAGTACTCACAAAATGAGCCATGAAATACAAAAATACAGTTTTACAAATTGTAGTGGCTCTAGCTAATTTAACATTGATGATCACCTAATGTATTATATGCAGGTCTTTAAGAGGGAAACAGTTTTCCCTTCCCATGAAAATTTTTGAGATTTTGAAAATTTTCCCATATAGAATTGTGACTAATTGTTGAAATCTCAAAAATTTTCATAAACCAAAAACTGGGGGGGAAGGGAGGTTAAGTTCAGGTCAATCAAAAAGTTTTGTTTCACTAATTTTGAAATGTTTTGTTTTGAGTTCAATCTTTTTTTATTTTTAACTATAACATTAACTCAAAATAAAAAGTAATTTTGAATCCCCAAACCAGAACGACCAACTCTAGTTCATAGTAACTAGGTCAGTTTAAACCTGCCAGGATTAGAGATACTAGCTTTGTTATTAATAAAGTGTTTGAGCTTCTAACTTGTGGAAAAATATTTGAGCTATCTTCTTCAAATAATTCCACCCATGGTACACATTTTGATACTTTTAAAAGCAGGAAGAGTTCCTTATTTCTATCTGTCAAACTATAGTACTTCACATCACATATTATTAAAGAAATCTGGGGTTGGGAGGAAAGGCTCTATGGGGACCTAAGGACTGGGGAGTTGTTTTGGGGTCGTTTAAGTCAAACAAATGGGCATGAAAAATGTAGTCAGGAAACTATTATCTGAATTTTTGTTGACAAATGCATTTAAAATGAAAATTATGCTTGGAACTGTTACATCCAAAACAACCAGGTTTCTAAGTAACGTTGGAAATCTTGCTCACTAATACATTTGATATAAAGATCTTAAGATACATCATGCTGATAACAAAATCCCGGGCCTACAGCAGACCTCTTCAGCAGTCCCATCAAGATGACTATGGAGCAGCATATAGGAGTTACATCAGTCACAGGAGACACTATGCATTCTTATTCCTATTTATTATTTATAGCATGGTAGTACCCACAGGTCACCAATCAGGGATCAAGGCTCAGTGCAATAGATGTTGTACAGACATATAATGAAAACGTGCCCCCTGCCTCAAAGTTTAGAATCTAAGCATTCTATTTTCCTGACCAAAAATGTTAAAAGCCTAAAGCAGGAAAAAGAGGGGAGGGTTTAGAACAGCAAGGAGAGATGTCAAAAGTTAAATAAATTAATAAATCATACAACAAGCCAAATAAGTTTTCATGAGAGGTGACTGAATTTATTTAAAAAAAAAAAAGGTAAAATACCTTTTATTTGATGAGTAGCCCACAGCTCAGAAATGCATGTTGGTTAAACAATCTTGAGCATCTCCCATGAAGATATCAAGAGGTGGATGTGGAAGTCTTCACAAACTTTCACTGAAACAGAATAATACTGCTTTCAATATGCCTATCAGATAACCATGTGCCTATCAGATAACATTTTGCCAGCATGATACCGAAATGAAAAATAGCAATATACCTAAAATGCTGCACTTAGGACAGAGAGATGATGAGATATTTACTTTCAGAAAATATATCAAATTATCGAGTTCCAATAGTAATAGCACATGCTTTTTAAAACAAACAAACAAACAAAAATAAACAGCTGTCCATAACAGCAACTTCAGATCACAACAAATGGATAGTGGGAATGTTTCCAGGCTTGTAAGTAGCTCAGGAATTTTCCTGCCCATACATCACATTCCAGCTTGGAAAATTGGTTAGGCAATCAGCTTTTTTAAAAACAAAAATGAAAAACTGTTATAGAAAGAATGATCATGATTTTTAAAGAGTTTTATGACTATTTAATAGCAAAAGTGTAGAAAAAACATCCATAACAAAGGAATAGAGTTTATACTCTATCCAGGCAATATAGATAATATCTCATGCTCCTTCATATCTTCTTAGCTTCACTGTTTGTTAGCTCTGTGCCATGTTGTAATATTTTAATTAAAGCTGATCAAAAAATGGAATTTCCATACCCATAGGAAGTTCAGAGATATCAATATTTGTTTTTTTCCCAAATTATAAAAGTCTAAATGAAGCTTTTCAACCTTATCAAAACAAAATATTTCAATAATTTCCCAGGACAATCTAAATATTCCTGTGAAAGGTTTTGACTTCTTTGAATCAGCATTTTCAGGAAACAAACTGTTCCATCAGAAAAATTTTGATCAGCTCTAATTTTAATGATGGCAGCAGCGGTTTGAGAGAAAACATGTTTAGTCATATATTGGGTTTTACCATGCATGATTGATAAACTTTGTACTCTATTGCACATTGCAATATACTACCACATCCCAGGCTAGCTATCAAATGGAAAGGGCTATGAGGTAATAATTACGACTTTTATAGTGTTTTATATTTAAAAAAAACACTGTTAAATCATCATAGCATCACTGTGAGTTACTTCTCCCATGTTTAAGAAAGATAAATTTAAATTGTAACAGGTGTAGAAAAGGGCTACTAGGATGATCAGAGGAATTGAAAACCATCTTATGAGAGGAGACTCAAGAATCTTGGCTTGTTTATACTTACCAAAATAAGGCCAAGGGGAGATATGAATCTATAAATACATCAGAGGGATCAATACCAGAGAGGGAGAGACGTTAAGTGCTAATGTTGACACAAGAACAAAGTATGTAAACTGGCAATCAGAAAGTTTAGGCTTGAAATTAGAGGAATGTTTCTAATCACAAAAGGAGTGAAGTTCTAGAATAGCCTTCCAAGGGGAGCAGTGGGTGCAAAAAACTCCCCCTAACTGGTTTCAAGACTGAGCTTGGTAAGTTTATGGAGGGGATGGTATGATGAGATTGTCTATAATGTCATGTGGCTGATCTGTGACTGCTGTTAACAAATATCCCCAATGGCCAGAGATGAAACATTAGATGGGCAGGGCTCTGAGTTACTACAGATAATTCTTTCCCAGGTGTCTGGCTAGTGGTCTTGCTGACATGCTCAGTGTATAACTGATCATCATATTTGGAGTTGGGAAAGAATTTTCTCCCTGGTCAGATTAGCAGAGACCCTGGGTTTTTTTTTTTTAGCTTCCCCCAGATCATGGGGCATGGGTCACTTGCTAGTTTAAACTAGTGTAAATGGTGGATTCTCTGTAACTTGAAATCTTTACATCATGATTTAAATAAGTCAGCCAGAGGTTATGGACCTATTACAGGAGTGGCTGGGTGAGGTTCTGTGGCCTGTTATGTGCAGGTGGTCAGACCAGATGATCATGATGGTCCCTTCTGGCCTAAATATCTATGAAATAATTATCCTATTTTACACAGTGAAGGAAACTGAAGCAGATTTATGGTTATAATTATTCTTTAAGTGATATGATCAAGGCCACACAATAGTCTTGATCCTCCATAGCCTTATGCCCTAAGTTATACCTGTAGAAAATGAATACAAAGTTGGTATACAACAAATGGTAGTATTTTAAATCCACTTTACATGTGCATAAATTACAACACAAGGAGCAAGACACAGGGAAATCAGATCCAGTTAGTTTGTGACAGACTCACTGTTAGGTTTCTAGAGTTTCTACCCACATTCAGTTCAGTGGAGCATAGCCCTGTTCAACAGACTGAAATAATACATTAGCTGACCAGGGATTCTGTGACCTGCTACAGAATAAGAGCAAGGCAAGGATTAGAAAATGGTATACTATCAACAACCATCTCTAACACTTCAAAGAGAAATTAAGAAAACAAATCCTTAAGGCGTGGGCATCTGAGACCTACTAAGCCCTAGATAAGTAAGATTTTACATTAAGGCCAAAAAAGTTACATGTGGAGGAATAAAGCCCTTTATAAGTTTCAAAAACTATTTTATTATTGCCTGAAATTTTGTATTCAGAAAGAAGGACAAAGAGCCCCAACAGTTAGTTTTGCTTTACGCTTGAATTTTTTTCACAGTTCTCTATAAAATATTTCTCTTTGTTTGGGTTCCAACTTCTGGAGTGCCAGTTTAAGTTTTATATTTAATTTTTTTTTAAGTTATGTTTTGGTGTAAGTTTTATGTAACTTATCCTTTATGCACTCTTACTGATTTCTAAGTAAGCTTTAATTAGCCGATAACTATTGCACTATATGCTTAAATATATTCTATTAAGATCAGTGCTGTTTATGAACAGTGGCAGTGCCATACTAGCTCTAACCAGTGGATCATCTATTAGTTCAGTGTCTTGACATCAATAGTGAGTAGTACTAGCTGGTTGTGGGGCAGTTGGAAGTAACCCCTCCCATGAGGAAAATTTCTAACACCTCATTAGCTTCTGCCCAAAAGGATGAGGCTTCATATGCCTTCAAAAACCTGTTATAACTCTGGATATCCTTGTTATCCATAAATTCCAATCTGTGTTTGAAACCTGCTAAATTCCTGGCCTTGATAACATCATGTGACAGGAAGTTCTGCAAGCTAATTCCTTTGTATTGTTATAATTCAAGCAGATTACTTTTCTGTGCTCTGTTAGTAAGCAAATTAGCAAATATTAACACTTTTAGTCCCTTACTTTCTGTATATTTGGTTAATGTATTAACTATTCCTTAGAATCTTTAGGATATTAACAAAGAATATATTGAGTTCAAAAGACCCACTGAAATATATTATCTTGTTAGTCCTCTTGACTGTTAGTCATGTTTTTACACACAAATCAGGTAAACTGAGAATGTATAGAAATTACATCAAAACATGTTTCTTTTGGCAAAAGTTCTTTTTGTTTGGAAATCCTACATAATGACATTGGTATGGGAATTTAGTTGGGGAATGAAATCTACCACATTCCTCCAGACACAGTGGAGGAGAGACACACAGAAAGTTCTTTATCATCATCATCGCCACTACCAAGGAGGTAATGTATCTATTCTTTCTGTCTCTGATTGATAATCTGTGATTAACTAATTCCAATTGAGCCTGTTATTTGACAATCTTGAGTCATCATTAACTCAGACATGCAACAGCTCCATAGTAAATTTCTTGTTTCATGTACTCCCCTTCAAAGGAAATAAAATGCACATAAAAGTAAAAAAATGAAACAATTGTACTAAATTTGCACCACTTTTTCTCCCATTGTTGGAGAAATTACAAGCAATGGAAAATAGGGCTAAAGATCTTCGGTAAGCACTAGTTCCAGTCTCACAGCTCTTGGGTAATTCACATGAAATGCCTGCCCCTCCAGTTACCATGCTTTCAAACCAGCACTGACAGCACATCTGATTCAGTGGCCATACAGTTGTTTTGTTTCCCTATCACAGTTCTCCGCTTGTTCCACCTCTGCAGGGAAAAGATCTGTAGATAGAGATTTAATGCTGCTATGGTACCTGTGGTAGCAGAAAGCCTGTGTTAAAGACCATTGCTATAGAAGTGTGCCACTTATGGTAAATTCTGCCAGGCATGGCCCTAATTTATGCTAACCATTCCCCCATAATGTCATATGGATTTAATACACACAAATTTCTTACTATGTATTGTGTGCAGGAGGGCAACATGTTATATGTTTACTGTTCTGATTTTTGCCACCGTAAACAGGATTAACCTAAATTTGCTGTCCTCAGTGCCATTTAGCAGAGAAGAGATTATGGTTCCTTCTGGGCTAGCTCTAACAAAGGTGTAGAACATGCTGTTTCTTAGGGCAGAAAAGTGTTAAGTGGCTGCTTTATGTGAGTGGCTACACAGGAAGGACAGTTAGGGAAACTGGGCTGGAAGGGGAGGGCATTTGCGGTTTGTGGTTTGCTTAGGGCAGCAAAAGCCTTAGAGAAGGCCCCAGCTCCTAAAAGCAATAGCTGGTGGGTAGGTAGTATAATGTTAGACTCACCAAAACACACTTCTTCCAAACAGTTCAGCTACCTCTATTTTTATAATGAGCTTGTAAAGAGAGAAGTGGAGGAAAAAAGTTGGCACCTGATATACAAGACCTCTGTACTGAAAAGGCCATGAATTATGTAAGCAGCTATTATTACTGAAAGTTAAAACAATTTAAGATGTAATAAAAGACTGCAGAAAAGTTATTTGATGCCAGAGTCATCAGAGCTATCATCAGCTAACCAATCTGACGGGTAATGTTCTTATTAACTGCCAATAATATTCATCCATTAAAAAATTAAACAAATGTATTAGACTATTAAGTAACAATTTATGCCTTCAGTGATGCTTTTGTATGCACAGTTGGCGTATTAAAGCTTTCTAGTGATGCATAAACATATTCTTAATTAATGAACCCAGGATTTATGAATACAGTGCAAAAACTGCATAATCCGTTTGATCTTATTCTTTCTCCTTGATCAGCATGCCAGTGTCTATAGATCTGGCTCTGGATGAGTACTGAGTAAAAATGTGAGAAGCAACATTTGCTCGGTGCACCGTACATTACACTGGGAGAAGTAAAACACAGCTGTATTTTTTCTGTGCTTGTTATACTGAAGCTTTGTTAGGCTTTTAAAAATGCAATACCCATTTTTGTCATTCATGAAATATTCATGAAACCAAACCAAACAAACACAGAACCAAATTCCTGCTCTCTGTTTCATGTACAAGATGCTCCTTTCTGCCATTGCACCAGTGCAGCATGATCCACCATGCTCAGGATACACTCCTGTTTCCAAACAGGGGACCCCTTGGAATGTAGTGCACACACCTCAAGGAAATTTGGTATGTTGATTTGTGGTATAGTCATGCAAACAGATCCACAGGGCAGATGTTTGGCATGAAGTATGCACTAAAAGGAAGAACATGCACTAAGGTACCCCCATTCTTCCGCATCAGTCTTTCTGAACCACCACAGATACACCTCCTGTATGGCAGGAATTCCCCCTCACTCAGGAGGGACTATGAGTAATAACTGGGATATAGGGTAATTTCCTGCAATAGCCTGGAAAAACTTTATTTAATTAAACTTAATTCAATAAAGTTTAACTTAATACCTTTGGGGTCCATTGTATTAAAAATGCAGTTGTTTATGTGTTGCTGGGGGATTGCGTATAACTTTTCTAGGACATTTACTAATGTAAACCTTGGGGATATATTAGGAACTTCAAAGAACTGCTTGGGAAAATATGTGAAATGGGTCTCCTAGAAGGTATTGTGAGTTCTTTTGAAGTCATTATCTACTGATGTCCTGCTCCTGAAAACTCCAGGCCAGAGACCCCCTGAACAGTATAAAGGATGGACTAAACTTGTCCTGGGTGCACATAACAGGTAAGGCTGTTGTGAACTTGTGACCATAGAAGAGACTCTTTTTAGTGTGTGGAGGACTAATCACCTGCCAGAGCTCATGTTGGCATCAGACTGATCTCTGATTAGCTTAATAGCCATGTCTCCAGGAGAGAGCTCACAGCAGCAGAGCTGTACTGATGCAATTAAACCACCCACAATGAGCGGTTGTAACTATGTCAGCAGAAGAGCAGTTCGTGCTGACATAGTGTGGTCCAAACCGGCGCTTCTATCGGTGTAACTTATGTCATTTGTGGTGAGTTTTTTTTTCACACCCCAAAGCAACTATAAGTTCTACCAACAAAATTGTTAGTGTAGACATATCCGTAGTAAGCATGTAGATTCTTTTATTGTTTTAATATGTTTTCTCCATAGTCTTAAGGTAAAAATATTACATAAGTTTGCATAGAAAGAGCTGTGTGGTAGCTTAACTCTAGGCAGTTAAACTGTTATTAGTCTTTGAAATGAAAGCAAGAGGAGTGCTTAGGCAGATTCTCTTTTCCTGGAAATGAGAGAGTGCAGGCAAGGAACTATTCTGCCTAGTGATATCCTGGTCAGAAAGGAGAGAAACATAGTTCTCCCCCTGAGAGAGGTGGCTGGTAAGGAAGCTGGAGGCCTGAGAGTGGGTGCCCATGCCAGACTATCAGAGGAAATATAGACACAGTTGCCATGAACTGTAACACTAACAGCTGGATTTTACTTAGTGTCTGATATCTAAATTTTGAAAAAGCACTTCCAATATTGTGCATGTTAAAAGCTAATATGAAGAGCTGTACACTGGAAGCCATGTGCAGTGCACAACAAGTTGTACCAGTACTGCAAAACCAAGAAACTACGCTGCATATTCTTGAGTGCCATATCGCTTATCTATTTACATGTAAACAGACAGAGGACACACTTACTATGTCTCATCCTCTACTAAAAACTGAGTAATTTCAAGTAGCTATAGTCTTTAAAGTTACAAAGTAACTATACCGTTGTTCTTTTGGGGTTCTTTTGGGAGTCCCTTCCCTCTCTTCTTCATTGTGCTCCAGAGATTTATGGGCCACTAGATTTTCTGCATCAGCTTTGCCAATTTCTGTGAAGCACTAGTAGGTGAACTCCCCTCACAATCTTCCCTACATCCAAATATGGGAGGACTCCTAGATCATCCCTTCAGGACAATCATTCCTTAGGAATCTTAGGAAAGATGAGATGTACTGGACTGCTGCACATGCCTTCTGTTAGTGCATTTCTCTGGTAGAGCAATGCTGTTTGTGGGGTTTTATTTAGTATGCATTTTTTAATTGTTTCTTTACACCTGTTTCTGCTGTGCCATTAGACTGGCTGTGATGTGGGGAGGAGGAAGGTGATGTGATATCTTTCTATTCGCTAATGCTGAAAACTATACAACCAATTCCCAATAGGAAAACGGAGACCCATTAATTATATTGAGCATCTGAAATTTCACGCTGGGCAAACTGAGCTTTGCAGCACTCTCTGGCAGAAATTTCTGCTCTTGTATATAAGGGGTCTAATTCCCAATAATTCAAATGGTTAATCAGCCATCACAAGGTAAAAATTGTTTTGCCATGTATATAAATCCATTTCAAGCTTGCTCCATGGCTGATAAGATATTTTGTGTGCTTCTCCTTGCAGACTGGCTAAAAACATATTGCAGCTATGTCCCTGGCTTGTATCGTCTTTCACCTCACTTCTCATGTTTGGCTAATACAGGATGTCTCAGGCATTGGTACATATGATTCAGCACCAGTGTGGCTTGTGTGTGTATGTGGATTAACATTAGCAGACATATCTTTATGCATTGTGACCCCATAGCCTTTATAAAGCCTTGTACTGTCAGTTCTTCTATGTGTCCCACTGTTCATTAATATTAAATGGCACCTTTCCCATCTCTAACTGGATGACCATTCTGAATTCTTGAACAGCATAGAATCATAGACAATTAGGGTTGGAAGAGACCTCAGGAGGTCATCTAGTCCAACTCTCTGTTTGGATTTATCTCTATCTGCAGCTTGACTATATCTGTCACAAGAAAGAATTCTGCTTAGTTGATATGTTCAAGTTCCTGATGAAATTTCCCCTTTTTGCATATGCTGAAGATTTCATAATCAAATTTCTTGGCAATCACAGTCCTTTGTGGTGATGCTGCCCTCGACAAAAAATCTGCAATGAACACCAGACACTTTGTACAGCCAACCAATGTTGTTAATTTTCATTAACATTCTTTGAAGAAATTTTGGAGCTGATAACAGCTTTATTCCAAAGGTTTTTGTTCTGTATCTATGTACAACTACACCCCAGGAGACCCTAGTCATGCTTGGTGCATGAACCACAATGGCTAAGCATTCCTTCTCTATTTGAGCACAGTTTTGTTGTGTTGGATATAGTGCCCTAGAGGCAAATACAGGATGACCATTTCATGAAAACTCGATCCCAATCTGTATTCACTAGCATCACATTGAGTAACAGGTTCTTTTACAACACAATATTTTAGGCGTGAATGTCTAGTAACTAACTTTTGGACAGACACAGTCTCAAGTGCTGGCAAATTAGGATGTAGTCATTATCCATAGCTGTATTCAATGCAGCCACTCTGATTGCCATAAGAAAAGGAGTACTTGTGGCACCTTAGAGATTGCCATACTTTCTTTGTCCAGACCTTCAGCTACTTCATAGTTTGTCACTGAGGCTCTGAAGAAGCTCCACTTTTTGTAGGTATCCCTGCCTGCACTGCAGCAGGGAATGGAAAGTTGCTCAGAGTCATTGCTGAAGTGACTCAGTGTCTCAGGTCATACATAATGAAGAATTAAAGCCATTAAAAAAAACAAAAAACCTTTTGGTTCTGCTATGATAATAAGAACTGACATAAAGAGCTGCAGCCAGGAAGTCACAGTGCACAACAAGTTTTATTGATCCGATAAAATGCAGAAACTTTGCTACATATTGTCAAGCACCATCAACTGGAATCTTATCTAAAACTATTTATTAGGGGTTGTCAAACGATTGAAAAAATTAATCGCTATTAATCACGTGATTAATCGTGCTGTTAAACAATAACAGAATACTATTTATGGTGCTTTTATGAGGTGAATTGAAAAATACTATTTCTTTTGTTTATCAAGTGAGTACTATACACTTTATATTGCGTTGTAATTGAAATCAATGTATTTGAAAATGTAGAAAAACATCCAAAATGTTTAATAAATTTCAATTAGTATTCTATTATTTAACAGTGCGATTAAAACTGTGATTAATTTTTTTAAGTTAATTTGTTAATGTGATTAATTGACAGCACTACTATTTATATATAGACAAAGCATTTACATAAAATTCTGCTTTGGGATAAACTCCTTCAATTCATAAGAGAACAGTTATTGCCATGGTCACCAGAATGTGTTACCATCCTGACGGGAGATTTCTACCCCAAAGGAGAATTTACCTTAAGTTATAACTCAAGCTGATCAGGAATTCTCCATCAAAAGAAAAAGATTAAAAAAAAAAAAGACAGAAAACACGGTTTCCACAATATTAAAATTTTCCGTGGGGAATTTCAAATTTTGCCATTTTTTTTCAAGTTTTGGTCAGGAAAATCAAAATAAAATATTTTGTACTGGGTGAGGACAACTCAAATTAGAATATTTTATTTTAGTGAATTAACCTGAAATATTTTGCTTTGAATGAGTTAAAATAAATAAAAACATAACCCCTGCATTTTTCTAGCAGATTGGGTAGTTGTAGTTCAGGTACCTATTTCTCCTAAAACCAAGCATATGTCTTCTAGGATGTACCCAGAATTATGTGGCTCCCTGATGATCCATGTAGTTTGATCAGGTGGGTCCACATTGCATCTTGATAGAGTTTCCTGAAGGACTAAATCTATCATATGAAACCATGGGGGCCCAAACTACAACTCCCATGGAGCAACAGATATGCAATATCATGTTTAATGGTTGAAACATTTTATTTAGAAAAAAATGCCCAAATGAAATGTTTGAACATTTCTGAATTGAATTTTTTCAGAATCTATATTTCAACTTTTTTCTTCTGGGATGGAAACAAGTGTTGAAGTTTCAATTTCCTGCAGAATAAACATTCCAAATTTTGATCAGCTCTAGTTCTTACTCACACAATATTTTCCTCAGTTGGCAGTAATATATTCAAGTGACTGTGACTATGTGTGCTGAAGGAAGCATATGGAAGGCATTTGAGAGGGTGACTGAGAACTAAATCATATTTAAAATGGCAAAATTCACCTCAGGGACTTAGGAAACTAGCTGAAGCAATCTTGGAACCATTAGCTATTATCTTCAAGAACTCATGGAGGACAGGTGAGGTCCTGAAGGACTGGAGAAGGGCAAACATAGTACTTAACTTTTATAAGGGAAACTAAGAGAACTTGGGGAATTCTAGAACAAGGAGCATAACTTTGATACCTGGAAACATACTGGAACAAATTATTAAACAATCAGTTTGTAAGCACTTCAAGGATAATAGGGAGATGTATAATAGCCAACATGGCTTTGTCAAGAACAAATAATGCCAAACCAACTTAGTTTCCTTCTTTGATAGAGTTACTGCCCTATTGGATAAGAGGGAAACAGTAGATGGGCTATATCTTGATTTTAGTAAGGCTTTGACACTGTCCCGCATGACATTGTAATAAGCAAAATAGAAAAATGTGATCTAGATATGAAATTACTATAAAGTGGGTGCATAAGCAGTTCAAAGATTGTACTCAGGGTAGATATCAATTGCTCACTGCCCAACTGGGAGATGTATCACATGAGATCCCACTGAGATCCATCCTGGATCTTGAACTATTCAATATTTTCATTTATGACTTGTTTAATGGCATGGAGAATAAGCTTATAAAATCTGAAGATTACACCAGGTTAGGTGGGGTTGCAAACACTGTGAAAGACAAGATTAGAACCGAAAAGGACCTTTATAGATTGGAGAATGGGTCTAAAATCAACATGATGAAACACAGACAAGCACTAAGTACTACTTTTAGGAAGGAAATACCAAATACAAAATGGGGAATAATTGACTAGGTTGTAGTACTGCTGAGAAAGGATCTGGAGGTTCCACTGGATCACAGACTGAATGAGTCAACAATATGATGCATCTGAAAAAAAGAGTAATGTTCCAATATTAACAGGAGTTGAATGCAAGACCCAGGAGATAACTGTTCTGCAGCATTCAGCACTCAACTCTGTTGCCAAAAAGACAATTCACAAACCAATTCAATTGCAAGCAAAAGCCTGCATGCTTCATTTTCACTTGGTCCCTGCCAGAAAACTTATGCATGATCTAACCCTAAATTAAAAAAAAATACCTCTAAAAATATTTTCTCATTGGGATCTTTCTTTGGCTACGATATAAATTACAACTCTAAATCTAGAAATAGCTTTAGAAAAGGGGAGGTATATCATGCCTCTTTTGAGAGCACATCCCTTAAGATCATTAAGACAGTCTGCTGCCTCAGTGTTTGCCTGAACTCTTCAATGCTACTCAAACAGCCATAGTTAAATAGATGCCATTTTCCATCTGCTGCTGCAGAAATGCCATTTCTCCCTCCTATAGGATTCAGACTTAACTACAGTGATACATGTATTCATGACTGCTGCGATTCTCTGTAACTACAAAATAACTGCTGACCTTTTAAAAGCTATATTTATGTCAAAGAAAGTAACAGGATGCTTAAGGCAGGTCATCTGAGCACTGTGCTCTCTCCTCCAAACTCTCATTTGCTATGAGATAATAGAATTATCTATTTAATTACACCTCTACATCTTCCGAACAAAGCAGATGTTCCATTTTTGGTCTACACTTTTCCTCTACTACTTTTTGCATTTTCCGATGCTAAGTATTCCTTGCTAATTTTGATAAAAAATCAAATTCTAAAATTATTTTTAAAAGCTTTCAAAAATGCCATTTTTCTTGTTTCTGGAATTATATTATACTGATGCATTAATTTCAGAACATCATATTGGTTTAATTTCTTTCATGTGTTTCTCCAACTAATATAATTCCTTTTGCAGTGCATGAAAACTAATTAGGGAATATTAAATTGTATCAAAGCTCAATGGGAGCTGAGGATACTCATCACGTCTGAAAAATCAGCCCACTTATTTAAAAACCTAAATATGGATCCAGATGCCTATTTTTAGACATCCACATTTGAGAATTATAGCCATCACTTATATTAAGACAATGTAATGAAATGTATATGTATATAAAATAAAATCTTTCATTCTAAAGGCCATATAATTACTTTGTATTGTATAAAAGAAAAGGAGTACTTGTGGCACCTTAGAGACTAACAAATTGGAGACAAAGATGATGTCTGTCTGTATCTGTGCGAGTTTTTTCATGAAGTTGATAGATTTCCACTCCATACGGCTAAATTCATTGCCATGCATAATAACAGGTTTCAGAATAGCAGCCATGTTAGTCTGTATTTGCAAAAAAGAAAAGGAGTACTTGTGGCACCTTAGAGACTAACAAATTTGTTAGTCTCTAAGGTGCCACAAGTACTCCTTTTCTTTTTTGCGAATAGAGACTAACACGGCTGCTACTCTGAAACTATGTATTGTATATGTACTATACAGCCACCTCTCCATGGTATCTGAGTTTACCACTATTTTTCACTATACTTAGAATAGCAGACAACTGTAGTAATAGATGGGAGTTGTTGTTTTTTGTGACTTCCATTGTTGGAATCATTAATCTGAAACTAAAATGTAACAGCAGACCACATCACATGATCCACTGTCTACAGCCAAGCTCTAAGATACAACCACATTTGCTCCAGTCCCTCAGACAGAGACAAACAGCTACAAGATCTCTATCAGGCTTTCTTAAAACTACATTACCCACCTACTGAAATGAAGAAAAAGATTGGCAGAGCCAGAAGAATACCCAGAAGTCACTTACTCCAGGAGAGTCCCAACAAAGAAAGTAACAGAACGCTACTAGCCGTCAACTTCAGTCCCCAACTAAAACCTCTCCAGCGCATCATCAGGATCTACAACCTATCCTGAATGACGATCCTTCACTCTAACAAATCTTGAGAGACAGGCCAGTCCTCACTTACAGATCGCCCCCCAACCTGAAGCAAATATTCACCAGCAACCACACACCACACAACAAAAACACTAACCCAGGAACCTATCCTTGCAACAAAGCCCATTGCCAACTCTGTCCACATATCTATTCAAGGGATACCAACATAGGACCTAATCACATCAGCCACATCATAAGAGGCTCATTCACTTGCACATCTACCAATGTGATATATGCCATCATGTGCCAGCAATGCCCCTCTGCCATGTACATTGGCCAAACCAGACAATCTCAACACAAAGAATAAATGGACACAAATGAGACGTCAAGAATTGTAACATTCAAAAACCAGTTGGAGAATACTTCAACCTCCCTGGTCACTATTCTCCAACAAAAGAACTTCAAAAAGAGACTCCAATGAGAAACTGCAGAATTGGAATTAATTTGCAAACTGGACACCATTAAATTAGGCTTGAATAAAAACTGGGAGTGGATGGGTCATTACACAAAGTGAAAACTATTTCCCCATGCTAATTTTTCCTCTACTGTTACTCACACCTTCTTTTCAACTGTTTGAAATGGGCCATCCTGATTATCACTACAAAAGTTTTTTTTTCTCCTGCTGATAATAGTCCACCTTAATTGATTAGGAAGTGAAAATAGAATTTCCAACAGTAACCATAGGGGGAATTTTAATAGATCCAAATTGGAATTTGACTAGGAAACCAGGGATGTCAACTCTACTCTTGTGAAAAATATCATGGAATCTTGTTACTTCAAGTTTTCGTGGCCTCAATTTTATATCTTATGCAAACTGTTATCCTCTCCCTCTCCCCCAAAACAAACAATTCAGCTAATACCATTCATTTTTTTCTGCCTTAGCGGGAAAGTCATATACTGTAAAAAAGAAGCACAGATATAAAAAGGAAAAAATAAGCAAAGTGTCTGAAAAACAGTAAAAAGTCACACTTAAAAACAACAATTATACACAACACGTTTCAAACAGGTACATGATATTTGTTTTATCTACTTTCCTAATGTTCCTTATCCACAAGGTTGACACAGTCGCTCAATGATGGAGCAAGGAAACAGATTAAACAGTATCTAGTGATTGAAATTGGGAATTCAAAATAACACAAGTTGCTCTTCAACTACACCCTACTTCAGTGTAAGTGACACAGATTATGCCAGATAAACTTTTGGACACTAGGCAGGCTATAGAAGTAATGTCATTATATGCAATAGGCATGGAAAACTATGTACAAGTTGAAAAGGAGTACTTGTGGCACCTTAGAGACTAACAAATTTATTAGAGCATAAACTTTCGTGAGCTACAGCTCAGTAGCTCACGAAAGCTTATGCTCTAATAAATTTATTAGTCTCTAAGGTGCCACAAGTACTCCTTTTCTTTTTGCGAAAACAGACTAACACAGCTGCTACTCTGAAACCTGTCATTATGTACAAGTTGTGTTTATTAAAAAGGCTTGCAAACTTGCATAGCCTACAGGCCAAATCTCAAAATGCAAGAGTGGATCTCAACACTGTGAAAGATAATCAGTTTGCCCACCATTTGAAATGGAATTCTATAAATATGGAAAGGGGAAAAAATGGTTATTGACACAATTTGTGACCAAATAGCGGCACTGTCCCAAATAGCAGCACTGTCCCTATAAAATTGTGACATCTGGTCACCCTACATATAGCTAATGTGTGAGAACTTTAAGTTGGTTAGGCAATGGCTGCACAAGAAAACAACACTGACTTGGGGGAAGCTGAACACATTTACATACCTGGAAGACAGCTTGCAGCCTGTTGAAACTGCAGTGCTCTGAAAGCAGTAGAAGGAGAAGAGGAGAAAGTGATCTCTCATGCATTCCAACAGTATTATCTAGAACAGTGGTTTTCAAACTTTGTTCATTTGTGGACCCCTAAAAAAACCTTCAAATGGAAGTGCAGACCACTTTGGAAATCTTAGACATAGTTAGTGGGCCTCCAGATTGAAAACCACTGATCTAGAATATATTTTGTGCCAAAGAAGAATGTACAAAAGTGATTCTAAAAAGAGGAAACTGTAAGAAGTCAAAGTGAAGGTGGTGAAAAGTTCTTTGATAAAGCTACATCAAGATTTCAAGCAGCTGCAGACTGAAAAAAGTGTTTGAGAAAACTCCTGCAGGTGCAAGAAAAAACTGTCAGATTTACAAAAGAGACAACTGACAAGGTGTTAAAATATTGAGGGACTCAAGAGTGCAAATGAAGATCTGATGGCAAAAAAGATTAAACTGATTTCACAGGAACTTTGGATGTACCTTGGCAGTAAAACAGACAAAAGCCAGAACCAGCAAGAAAAATGCTTTCTGCCTTCCATTCTTGGTGAGTCAGACACCAGAACTGAAAATAAGCAAGGGAAACAGTTGAACAAAACCACGAAGAAAACAGTTGACAATAAAATGCCTTCAAATAATAATAATTCAGAGGAAACCCAAACCTCCTAAACAATAAGCAATCTTTTGAAATAACCATAGTAAGAACAAAATGTAACTAGGGCTGAAGGTCTGCAAGACTATAATAATGATAGTGCTTTGCATGAGAACTAGGAACAGAAAACTACAGAAGAATATATTTATTAGATATTGTTGTGTTTGTAAGTGATTGGAGGAATAATGTAACTGTGTCTCACCAACTGTAACCTGAGCATTCCAGCATTGCTCAATTTAGTGCACAAAGCGTTCGAGTGTCCAGCAGACTGCTGGAGCTCTGCTCAAAAAAGATTAAATCCTGTATGAGTGTCCCGAATTAATGGTCAAACACAATACACTAACTAGACAGAAGCTAGGCATGGACTTTTTAACTACCTTGTAGTTAGGGATGAATTGAAAATAGAACCTGAACACAAACTGTCATCTGGGGTTTTGGACCAAAATCCACATTTCCAGATCAAGAAGGAGAAAACTGCTGCTAGAGGGAGAAGAAGAGGAAAACAAACCCTTTCTGTGGAAAGGGAGAGCAAGCGTTTCACCCTTGGCTACTTTTACTTGCACAGGGAATAGTGCACATCAAAGTGACCAGGAGAAAGCCACAGGAAAATAGGGCAAGCTCCAGCACAGAAGAAAGCACCCAACCTTCAAAACTCCTTATCTCCACCCCTTTCCTTCTAACAGCCAGGAAAGAATCTCTGTCCTGGTGCACTGTTTCATTCTCCTGTGAAATTTAGCCTTATAACTTCTCTTCATGCATTTGTGTTATCTTGTACCTGCCTTCTTTAGAATACTGAATAGATACACAGTCATATTGCTTTGACCTGTTTCACTTTGCAACAAGTTACACAAATGTAATCCCACAAGCTGATGTAAAGCACCCCAACTATTACTGCTTCCTCTGCAACTCTGCTTCAAGTATTGACTGTAATCAGACACAAAGCTGAGAGCAAACAGTACTGCTCACACAACTCATTCTATCCAGAACCTTGTGGAACCAAAAGCTAACACCATCACAACATGTATTCCCAAGACAAAAACTTGCTAAGAAAAATGGTTCGGAAAGCTTGTAACAGTGTCACCTGTTGATCTGTACCATACCAATATAGGGATATAAATTCTCCCTCCATCAATGAGCAGCACTCAAAAGACAATGAAACTCCATTCTTCCCTTCTCACATCAGGAGTCAAGAGTGAGGAGCACCTCCTCTAGCACTAGAAACAATCTCAGCAGCTGCATCCCTGGGCCTTAGGACTTGAAAGACCTAAACATATCTAAGCCCTTCATTTCAAGAAATGGCTCTAATTTTAGTCACCAAATTCCCAGAACATTCAATATGAAACTGTTTTTTTCTCTTTTATTGCTATAAGTACTAAAAAAAAATTCACAAAAGAGTTATCATAAAAGGTTTAGAGAACGAATAAAGGAATTAACCCCACAGCATTTTAAGCAAAGCTGGTTACATTTTCCCCCCATCAGAATGCTTTTAAAAAAAGAAAATCGGCTTTTCAACCAAAACAATGTGTTTAAAATTTTCATGTTGATAGACATTCTCTCTTCCATCAAAAATGAGAACCAGAAAAGTTTCAAATTAAATTGTTGTTTTCTTGAGTAAAATGAATTTTCAGTAAAAAAAAATATATGGGGTTTTTTGGTTCATTTTTGGATAAAATATTCCCTTTATCTTTCAAAGACCTATTTTTGTTAATTTTCCTTTTTTTAAAGCAGAAAACTCACTTTTTTATTGAAAACTGTTTGCCAAAACCAGATTGTTTTTGTTAAAAACAATTTAGTTGGAAATTAAAAAAACAAACAAATATTTTTAAATATTTCCCATGGAAAATAATTGTCATTCAACCAGATGTAATGTAAATTTCCTACATGGATACATTTTTTGTGTGTGTCCCATTATGAATCTTCTTTACATGTTACATCCCGAGATATGGCTCTAACCAAGGCAGAAACACGTTACCTACTTCCCCTTTTTCCTTGAAAGAAGAAAAGCAGCACCTTCCCATCCTTCCTAGCAGGATCAAGCACTATATCACAGCATGGATGAATTACAACTTCCGTACCAGTCTTTTTTTTAAAAAAGGCCCCCCATTTGCAATGCCACTTTCTTTTAGTCTGTAGCAAAGTTTCACCACTTATCCATCACACAGTTCTTAGTCCTCCCTCTCCTCTCCCCATTATCCAACATCTATATGAAGCATTTGGGAAAGCTGGTGAGGCGATACAAGTTGAAATGTCAGGAAAATGCAGATAATACTCAGTGCAAGATCTCCTTTACAGCCAATGTAAACAGCAGTACATTCAGTTTCCTCAATGCCTTGCTGAAGTCACCCCTGGATGAATTGCAGAGGGCATGGACTCCTGAGTGGTATTAGATGTCCAGATAGCCATGGCAGCAAAAAACTACCAACACTAGAAAAAACACCACCACAGAGAGGCTTGTCAGTGCAGAAGATAGAACTTTTCACAGGATATGGGTCTAGAGTATGGAACTCATTGCCATGAGATGAGAACAAGCAGTTTCAGAACTAAATACAAATCTTATTTCTCAGATGTAAAATTTTACACAATAATGTTGTCACGCACACTTTCAAACCCAACCTATAGTAGCATCACATAGTGTACTTTGCATATATCTTTAACAGGGATACAGCATACCATTATGCCATTATGCCATTTCTGTGTATTTTATTACATGCATTTTGTTGGGTGTCTGCTTTTTTGGTCTACTGTAGACAATTGGACCTTCATATATTTTCAGTAAATGTCTTCCTCTCCAATATTTATGCATTACTCCAGACACTGACAGTAATAAACCAGATTCATGACTAATTTTCATTAGCAGATCATTTAACAGCATGATGTAGATAATTATGCTTAATTTTATATCTAAACATCAATATTTCATCCTATCTAGAAAGAAGCAGCAGTAACACCTGCAGAGTTTGGTCAAGGGCAAATAAGGCAAACTTTGAAAGTAATGAATATTTGTACTAACAACTGCATTTGTTTTTCTACACACTTTACTGCAGGCTAATTTTCTTGCAGAAATATTTGTAAAGCTTGCTTGCTAAGACCTCTATGTCAGCAAGTACCATTACTGCCTCATTAGCTGTCTTTGATTTTCACAACAAAGTTTTTGCTTGTTTTTTTCATGGCCATCTTGTCTATATCAAAATTGTAAATCAGGAGTTTTGGGTAGCCACTGGGTGGATTTTGTAGGTTATGAAATATATGAAAAGCTTCTTCATGAGTATCAAGAAAAAATTAAACCTGCTAAACTTCCAAGCTGGCCTCCTTATGCAAAAAAAACCCACCACTATTAATAAAGCAGTGATTTATAAAAGAGGCGCCCACAAAAAATCTCTTTTTGTCTGTGGTAAACTCTGTAGTAATGGCAGGTGTGCCACAGTAGGGAGACAATGAAACACTTAGAAATGTATTAGATTTCTTTTCCTCTATAAGCAAAAATATCCACTCCACCTCATTCAATGGGGATGAGGAAGATCTCTTGAGTGGACAGCAGGGAATGAACAGAACTCTGTGGCTTGACTGTGGCAATATAAGAGTTCAGGTGTGGCAGGACATGGGCTGCCCCCTTCATCAGATCCTGCACCTCCCAATCGGTTGGGGCAGGGGGTCAGCAGATTGGCTCTCAGATGTGACACCCCCCACAACTCCCCCGCTGCTCTACAGCATGCTTAAGCTCAACTGGGCTTTTCAAAAGACTTTTGCTCCTGAAAATCTCTAAACTTGTTTTTTTTTCCTGTTTAAGCAAAAATCCTCTGTTATAACAGTGATTGAGGAGGGAAACATCAGTGCTTGGCAAACAAATGCATATGGCATATGCTTGCTGGAAAATTTCATACTTTGCTCCTGAAAAATACACTGAGGGTGAGATCCTGGTTCCATTGCAGTCAGTGGCAAAATTCCTATTCTCTTTAATGGGGGCAGGATTTCACCCAGAGTGTATAAATAGTATAAATATATTTGATGTTCATAATTTAAAATAGGGAGTAAAGACTGACAAAGGAGTCTACTAGTATTCTCCCTGTCACAGCTAGATAGATCTATCCCAGTTCAGTATGGCAAGGAACCCTCTCCTGTTAACTAGACTGTTACATGTCCTGCGTGCAGGATTTTCAAATTAATACGACTGAGACAGCTCTGGGGGATTACTTAATTCCACTCAGCAATCTATGGGTCCAATTATGTAACTGACCAGTGTTCACTACCTCTACTCTTTTGTGTAATAACTACTCAGGGTGAGTAAGGGATGTGAAGTTTGGCCCCATACGCCGGCCCAAAACCCCACTATCTGGAAATAAAGATATTACACAAACTTTTTTATTTTCCTGCCCCAGTTACATGAAGAAATGATGACTGGCCTCAGTCACATGACAGGGGACAATATCCACTAGCTATTGTTATAGGAAGTGAGTGTGCCTCTGCCAGGAAGTCATCCCTCACAAAGAGGGATGTAATCAGAGAAGAACAAGTGTTTTCCTTTATCTCTGTAGAATTTGCCTGCAGAAATCTACACTTTGCATTCTAGCTGTGTTTCATTTTCCATTTTTACCATAAACAGAGAGGACATTCTTAATTCTGTTTTACAGTAAAGCAAACAAAGGTATTTAAACTCCTCCTAGGCACATTAGAAAGTTGTCCTGTACTAATCAGAGAGTAATGTCACACTCCCCAGAGAAACTTATTTTGAAAATATCTGAAACATAGTGAAGTATACTCTAAAGGCAAAAACATTGTTCTTCAAAAGTACTTTTATTAGAACCATGGAGAAGTCATCTTGTTGGATCATATTAAAGAAGTTCTATATTAAAATCACAAATGAGTTTCATTCCCCATAGTTTAAATTCCAGGGTATTACTAATTAAGAGGTCTCTTGGTTTTTGTACTGTTTCGCTCCCTCTCTGTGTGAAACTTGCAAGCTGCTAATTGTGTTAGTACATTCTAAGACAGAGTCTGTTCTCAAAGCAATACTTTATAACAACAGAAACAGCACACAGAGGCTCCCTGCCCTTTTGTTGTATTTATCTCACTTTGTTAACAATTGTGATTAAAATAGATGTATGTGGATGGATGCTTGGGGTGGATAATAACTGAATGATCAGGGAGGTGCCAGCCTAAGAATCCAGTGTCTATCAGCCGAAGAAGGCATCAAGTGGAAACAACCAGAGGACCCCCGGAGGGCAGACTGGAATCCACCCAACAGCCTCAAGGATGGGAGAACCAAAGAACAACACAGAGCCGTCAGGAATGTGTTGTCTGCTGATTGATTCAGCAACAGCATAATGAAGCAATTCCCACAGACTGGCATAGGAATACATTCCTATAAAAATGGACTCTAGAAACTGAGAACTTTGGGGTCTGATTCTGTAAACCAACTTCCAGGAGCATCAGATGTGCATCTGCCAAGGCCCTGCTCCTTCCTCATGTCCAAGCCACCTGGCCAGTGGCTTGGCATGATCAACTCTAGTCTGATAACTATGATAATAACCTTGCAGAACCTGTGTGTGTGTGTATGAATGAATGTGTGAATAAATATGAAATTGAATGGAATGGTATAGCTATAACTAACTGCCTTTTATGATTCTTTCTGTATTCACAATAAATGTGGCATTTTGCCTTTTCCCCTTTAATAAGATCCTGTTGGTTTTTATTTTATTGGGATAACAATCTCTGGCAGGGATGATTAAGAAGTGACATGAGGGGGCTTACATTCCATTAGGAGTAACAAAATTATTCCAACTATCCCTTCCATTTGTTACAAGAATTTTAACAGGGGTCTCCTATGAATGCTGATTCTTTTTTTGCCATGACCTCTTTGTGCTGTTCTGCCAAGAGGCTGGAAATCCAATGGATCTGGTCAGCTGAAAATTATCCCTCTGTAGTGGGGAAGCCTGGATGGCTTAAGAACTACTGCATATACAGGGGACAAAACCAGGAGAAAGGGAATATAGTCAGAATGTCTCTGTCCAGTGATTGCTGGACTACTGGAATGGCCTGTTGAAACCAAAAGAAAAGGGTAAGTTTGAGTAGTGTTTGACACTGCTATCCAAGGAGTGATGCATTTGTTCCTGGGCAGCTGCATGCTGCTCTTGGTCATGTATGATCTAGGGCTGATATTAGTGCATTAGTAATAAAACTCTTATATAAGAAAATGACTTTTCTTCTATGTTGCTAATATAGAACTCCCACAACCTTTAAACAGGCACAAGCACCAAGTGCATGTGATATTAACACATAGCCTACTGCCTACCAGTTCTACAGTGTTTTAAGGGATTGTTTCAGAGTAGCAGTCGTGTTAGTCTGTATTCGCAAAAAAGAAAAGGAGTACTAGTGGCACCTTAGAGACTAACAAATTTAAGGGATTGTGAAATTACTTGATTCAGTTTTTACCTTCCATCAGAAAAGTCATGACGTGTAAGTCTAGGGAAATAGAAAATCTGCATATTCATGAATAAGAGATCAGTGATTAATATAAAATTGTCTGCAGAGATCAGACTGCTCCTTTCATTTACAACAATGAAAGTAACATTGCAACATTAAAATAGATCGAGTTTAGTGAGGACAACTAAGTGTGCAAGAGCCAACGACATCACTAGCTCAAAGGGAAGATAGCAGTGCATAATTTGTACCAAGGTTGAGCCCTGGCATCTCTAAGATTTGGACTTCATAGCCCCAGCACCTCTGGGATTTCTACATCAGTTATGAAAGAAATTTTTAAAAAATTGCTTGAATCTTGGCACCTCTTTCATTACAAATTAAGCACTGGAAAACAACTATCAATCTGTGATATATGTAATAAATATATCTATATGGGTACTTCTATGAACCCCAGTGTTGTATTGTCTGAGGATCTCACAAACATTAATGACTTTAGCCTCATAGCACTCCTGGGAAGTAGGGAGGTATGGGGAAATCATGATCTGATCCCAAGTGCATTGTAGTAAATGGAAAGACTCCCACTGACTTCAATGGCCATTGGATCAGGCTTTTAGAGATTAAGGGTATATCTACACTCCAGTTGTACTGGTACCAATCAAGTGAAGCCACAGCAGCACTGACTTCCATGCAGGCTAGCTGCTTGAAGACATATCCTGGGTGGGCTTGTATAGCCCATGCTGAACCTTTTGCAGCTGTAACTTCACTGCTAGTGGTGCTTGAGCTATCTAGATTAAAGTTAGCTCAGATATGCCTATATGTGGTGCAACCACACACTACAGCTACAGCATAGAAATACTTTAGAGACTTACCCAGCATCACAAAGACATCTGTGTCAAAGATGAATCCAGAGCTTTTCAGTCCTTATTCAGTATCCATATATAAATATATATAATTCATCTGTAGCAAATTAAGAAAACTTAAGTCTATGAAGACTGGTAAGCCTACACACTTCTTACTTTCAGAAGACTGACGATATTTGCTTTGCCTTACCACTACAATAAAGTAAAAGCTTCTACATTAGTTGAAAGTACAGCAGTTAATCCCTCTCCATCTTTGCCCTCTGAAAGAATATTTGCTGATTTGCAGCCAATAATTATTTCCAAGGACAATTTAAAAAGACAACTCAAATAAATTATGTGTCACATATCTATGTTTAGAAGCTTGAAAATGATAATGGATTGTATTAAAACAGTGTTATTTCTATTAAAAGTTAAGTCTCAGAAACAGAAATACAGCTGCATTGTTTCATGCGGCTAAATGTAAAGCATTAGATTTAAAATTTAAAGTGATGGTACTACAAAGAACTAAAAACAATAGACCTGTCACACACACATTAAAAATCAAGGTAAAGCAGGTTGAGAGAATGGCATGTGGAAAACAAAAAGACTGATGAAAAAAAGGTGAAATGGAGAATGGATCATATATGAAAATGTAAAATGCTGATGCTTTGGCAGTACAGGTTTGAACCATGACCTACTCATTAAGGGCCTGGTCCTGTTGCCTTTAAATCCATGAGCTTTTTCCACTGACTTTAGTCTGAGAGCTGTCAAGCCGAAATGGAGACTTCTAGCTACATGGATTGTATAACAGCATTAGCAATACATTGTTCAATATCACAAAAGTTCATGTTTTTTCCACTATTTGTTTATATTTTATCATATAAGTTATGTTCAAAATTCTTCTATTTAAAAGACTGTTTCCTTTAAAAAAAAATTCCAAAATATCATACGGAGAATTGCAATGCAGCCCTGTAACCTTATGGCCTTTTTACCATCTTTTGACAAAATAGTGTTTGCAAGATTTTTTTGGCACTGGTTTTGATAAAAGCCTGAAGCCTTCTTAATGTCGACATCCCAATATATATATATATGTTGGCTTCCTTAAGAAAATGGAGACTTGTTCCCTTTGAGAACACCAGTCATCATGTTCCTCAAGATACAACAGGCATACCCAGCTCAGATTAGATACAAAAAAAGAAGTAGTGTTTGGAACTTAATATTAGGAAAACAGAAAACAAAGAGTTAAATATTGTGCACCTGTTATGGATATTGCAGAAAGTGATTTCAAGTGACCACAGAATTTAGTTACATAGGAAAGACACACCCCTCCCAAAGAAACCCATTATTTCACAGCTCCTGCTTTCCTCTGCCACAATGTTTACCTTTAGATTCAACTATTTTCAAATCCTGTCTCTCTGATGAATTGGCCTAGGGAAAATTCTAAGGGGGAGGGAGGGGGCTCAAGTTGAAAGCTGGTGAAACAGAAGGGAATCTAGCCACTTCATTTTTTATGGCACAGGGCAATCTGACCCAATGTTCAGATACTGGGCTTGATCCTGTAAGCAGGGGCACCATTTCAGATTTTGGTGAAAGAAAGAAAATTAAATAAATATTTGACCCACTCATCTCCAACAACAACATGTTTTGACATCTTGTGGCAAGTCGCTTAAGGGACACTGGTTAGGTTTAAAATTTTAATGTATATTCTTACTTTATTACTAACTCTGTGAGGAGATTTCAGAATAGCAGCAATGTAAGTCTGTATCTGCAAAAAGAAAAGGAATACTTGTGGCACCTTAGAGACTAACACATTTATTTTAGCATAAGCTTTCGTGAGCTGTAGCTCACAAAAGCTTATGCTCAAATAAATGTGTTAGTCTCTAAGGTGCCACAAGTACTCCTTTTCTTTCTGTGGAGAGAGAGACCCCGTCACCACTCCTGGGTTCTATCCCAGCTCTGGGAGGACAGCGGGGCCTAGTGGGTTACAGCTGGGAGCAGACATATATGGGCTCTATATAAGAACATCATAATGGCCATACTGTGTAAGACCATTGGTCCATCTAGCCCAGTATCCTGTTTTCCAACAGTGGCCAATGCCAGGTGCTTCAGAGGGAATGAACAGAACAGGCAAACATCAAGTTGCCCTGTTGCCCACTCCCAGCTTCTGGCAAACAGAGGCGAGAGACATGCAGAACATGGTGTTGGATCTCTGCCCACCCTGGCTAATAGCCATTGCTGGACCTATCCTCAATGAACTTATCTAGTCCTTATTGGAACCCTGCTATAGTTTTGGCCTTGACAACATCCCCAGCACAGAGTTCCACATGTTGACTGTGAAGAAATATTTTGTTTGTTTGTTTTAAATCTGCTGCCTGTTAATTTCATTGGGTGACCCCAGTTCTTGTGTTATGTGAAGGAGTAAATAACATTTCCTTATTCAATTTTTCCACACCATTCATAATTTTATAGACCTCTATCATATCTCACCTTAGTCATCTCTTTTCCAAGCTGAAAAGTCCCTGTCCTTTTAATTTCTCCTCAAATGGAATCTGTTCCATACCCTAGGCATCATCTTCCCCTCTGCCCCGTGGGTGTTCGACCCCCACCCCCGGCACCACCCCTGCCCATCCCTGCACCACCCATGCCCAGCCCCAATTCCACCCCCTTCTCCCAAGTCCCTGCCCCTGCCCTGCCTCTTTTCTGCCTCCTCCCCTGAGTGCGCCGCATCCCCACTCTTCCCCCTCCCTCCCAGAAAGTCCTAAGCACCACAAACCAGATGTTAGGCAGCGGGGGGGGGGAAGTGCTGGGAGGGGGAGGAGCGGGGACGCAGTGCTCGGGGGAGCAGGAGGCTAGGAGGAGGGGGTGGGGGGAGCTTGGCTGCTGGTGGTGCGGAGAACCCACTAATTTTTCCCTATAGGTACTCCAGCTCTGCAGCACCCACAGAGTCAGTGGCTATGTTCCATACCCTTAATCATTTCTGTTGCCCTTCTTTGTACCTTTTCCAAATACAATATATTGAGATGGGGTGACCAAAACTTCACACACTATTCAATATGTTGGCGTACTGTGGATTTATATAGAGGTAATACGGTATTCTCTTATTATCTAACCTGTTCGTAAAGATTCCCAACATTCTGTTTGCTTTTTTGATTGCCATGGCACATTGAGCCGATGTGTTCAGAGAACTACCCATGACTCCAAGATTTCTTTATTGATGGATTCAGCTAATTTAGATCCCATCATTTTGTATGTATAGTTGGGATTATATTTTGCCATGTGCATTACTTTGCATTTATCAACATTGAATTTCTTCTACCACTGTGTTACCCAGTCACCCAGATTTATGAGATCCCTTTGTAACTCTTTGCAATCTGCTTTGGACTTAACTATCTTGAGTAGTTTTGTATCATATGCAAATTTTACCACCTCACTATGTACCCCTTTTTCCAGATCATTTATGAATATGTTGAATAGGACTGGTCCCAGTACAGACCCCTGGGAGACACCACTATTTACCTCTCCCCATTCTCACCTTTTATTCCTATCCTTTGTTTCCTATCTTTTAACTGACATGCCTGGCAATGATTTCAGGATCATCTAATGATCCTTATTTTAATGATAGTCCTTTTGTTATCTTAATCACCCTGCCTCTGTTTATAAACAAATTCCCTGCCCCAAAGGCTGTGCTGCTCCCAGCTTCTGAACTCATCACACTCAAGTTGCTGCAGTTAAGAACTCTGTCTGGGGATAGGCTGAATAGACCTCCCCTATGAATCTCGGGGAGGAGGGGGTAGAGCCTTCCCCTGCTCCTCCCCTCCCCAAATGGCACCCCTGCCTGTAAGGTGCAGAGCATCTCCGACTCTCACTGAAGTCAATGGATGGGAAGACAACAAGAACCTAACAGGATTAGGCTCATAACCCCTACTACTTGTGTGGTATCTCATTCACAAAAATGTTATGTCTTCAATAGAAAGCATGATTTCCTTAATAGTGATGCCAAAGCACATATACATTTTGATTAAGACATCCTCCAAATTGGAGGCATAGTTATAGAACAATTACTATTTCCATTCTCCCTTTTTACAAAATAATGACTTAATATATTGAATCTCCTCTGAGAGATAGGGAGACCTCTCTCCCCTTTACTGTTCCTTCCCCATGTGGTTAAACAAAATTTAATGGGATTTGAAACAAAGTATATCATTAGCTGCCTTGTCTTTCTTCCAGCACTCAAAACACTTTGCATGTTTTCAGATTGCCTTTTCTCTTTGCATTGCTAAAGATTTTATTTAGCACCTCTTTGGAAGGAAGGTTCCATTAACATGCAAATGACCAGATCACACTGTGAGCTCCTTTTTGAAAGACAAAGTATATAGTGAGAACACAAGTTCTTTATTAGAGGTAGGGTTCATAGCTCCACTGATTATTCAGGTTGCCTGACACTTCCCCCATTTTAAGACCCAGTTTTTAGTTTGTCATAGCTTTCCCAAACTAATTGTTTGGGCTGAATTTTTCCATGCTGCCTCAGGGTGAAGATTTCTGGAAAATTTCAGTCCAAACAGTTCAGCCATTCTGAGAACAAGTCAAGGAAAAAATATGTTTTTTCCAAGTATCAAAAAATTCCTTAGAGCAAGGATCGGAAATTTTGCAGGTGGTGGCCTTTCTATTGGAGATGTGGCTTTTGCCAAACTCTGAAAACCTGCCCAAATTTGTCCAAGTTATAATCCTCTGAAAAAAATCACAGTTATCTAGTAGAGCTTAGCAGCTAAAGTCTCCAAGGAATCTGTCATCACTGAGCATTCTCCACACTCTCACAGCTCCTAGTGCTGAGCAGACTGTGCATGCACCATCCTCACACAGTAGAGGAGCTTGCTTCCTCCAGCTCAGCACTCCGGGGGCTCAGAAGGACTTTCCATGTAATGGCTGATCCTGGCTGGGGTTGGGCCAGTCACTGGCATTGAGAGCAGGCAGTCTGTCTCTGCAGAGTGACTCCCCCACCACACACACACCCCAGCTGGCAACCAGGCAGGATGGAGGAGGAAACCAACTCACTCACATGGAGTGAGGGATAGAGTGAGAAGGGTAACCAGTAGGTGGCAGGGCTTAGGAACCAGAGAGGAAACTGGGACTGGTAGGACAAGGAGACTGGGAACTGGAAACTGCAGGACAGGGGAAGAATGTGGTGGGAATGGAAGACAGATAGGTCAAGGAGTTGAGCTGAGATGGAAGAATTGGTCTGGCTAGGCAAAAACACTGGGAAAGGAATCGGGGCAGTGAGGATAGTAGAAATGGATGAAAAACCTGGAAAGGGAAACTGGGACCAGGAGTCAGTAGGGATGAAGAATGATAGCTAGGGAATTTGAGAAGGAAACTTGGACTGGCTGGGCAAGGACACTGGGAACAAGGAGCCAGAAGGTTGGGGGTGACTTGGAATGTCTGGGTAAGACAACTAGGAATAGGAGAAGATGGGAGATTGGAACAATGGTTGTAAGTCTGGAGGGATGAGACTGGGACTTATCAGGCAAAGAGGCTGGGGTCTGAAGCCTGAGGAGTGTAGATGGGATTATTTAGACAAGGAAAATGAGACTGGGAGAAGAAGCCAGGAATGGGGAAGGAACTGAACTGGGACAGGTTGGAGGGAAAGGGACAGAAGGGGTTAGTTAAGCTTGCGGGGAAAAGAGCAGAAGAGTTTGTACCGGTTAGAGCACATGCCTCTCCTACTTCCCAGGGTAGAGTCCCTCACCCTGTAAATATTGCCTACATTCTTTGTTCTTAAAATGCATACATTTCCATTTAGCCATATTGAAAACACATTGTTTGATTGCATCTCCTAGTAGTATAGAGAGAAATAGGGACCACCAAATTAAAAAAAAAAAAGAATAGAGATTAAAATGATTAAGAAACATGGGACATGAAGGTTTACACTCTCCCAGTAATACATAATACAGACAATGGACTGATTTTCAGAGGTGCTGAACACTCAACTTCCATTGATTTCAGCGGTGACTGCCAGCATTCAGCTCATCTGAAAATGAGGACAAATTGAAACTATAGTATGACATCAGGACTAATGGCACTTGTTCTTCACTCCATGGAATTTCAGAGACCATGTGTTATACATTTTTCACAAAGAAGCATAATAAATAATATCCTCCCTAACAGCTCAAGAACCATCTGGAAGCAGAGACTGGCATTGTGTGATTGCTTGTCTGCTGGTTGCTTTCTCTGTAAACCTGCAGCTGCTCCAAGAATGTTGAGTCAGCAGCTTACTCAGCAAAGTGAATCTCCCCAGAGATGTTCACCCAGTCTACTCCTTGTGTAGGTTTTATTTAAAACTAATGGAGAGTGCTGACTGGCAGTAAAGTCTGTCACCAAACACTGTTCCTTGAGTAAAATATACCAAAGCTTTCACTACAGACGTCGGGATGGAAGACCTCACTGACCTTTCTGGTATGAAACAATTCTGAAGTGTGTTGATTGCTATACTGCCAGCTTGTTTTTGATGAGGCCTGCAACCCACTAACACTCCTCATGAAATTGCATTCCTTATATTGCTCTCTGCATCAGTCTCCTATCATGAGCTCTGAAATAATCACAGATTATTTTAGAGTGCAGTCCATCTGTATGCATCAGTGCATATGTTGTAGCAAGTTCCTCCTGCACATTAAACAGCTTTCACAACAGTTTTCTGGAGGAAAATAAAAGTAGTCAAAGAAAATAAAGCAAACACTAGATATTGATATTCATCCAGCCTTTTTCCTCTAGTATCCTGGCTTCAGATCTTGCATATTCTTTGTCAAAAAAGGAAATGGGTTTGTGCTCTTAGCAAATTCCTTATAGAGTGTATATTCATATCATGAAACTACCAGGCACACTGGTGCTATCGACAGTCTGATCCGGGCCTTATTAGAACAGTTATGGATTCTATTTGCAAAAATTAATCCTCACAATAATCTGTAAAACAATCATTCCTGATTCAACAACTTTCTACGCACATCCAAAAAAGAAAGCACTGCTTTGGCCTTTCCATGTGCCCTTGCCAATGGCTCCTTATGTGGGTACGATAGTCCAGACTGAGCTGACCTATAGATTTAGTTTTAAAAGTCTGTACTGAGATGAGCCTTACAGTTATATATACCTGCAATGAAGCCACCTTGGTATGTGATCGCAGATGTCATAAGCATATTGACCAACATTTTCAAATTAACTTCAGGGAGATTTGTTATCATGACAGAGGGGTGGCCAGTCCAAACCTAAGCAGTGCTTCAACCTCCATGTGCCATCTCACAATGCCACTCACTGAAATTTGGCCCAGTCCCTTTGTGCCAAACCTGATAAAAATAATTAAATGAGGTAGTAAATGCTTGTAAATGACCTATAGGACATTTGGTCAGTCTGGTCATAGGCTATGTAAGGTTAAACCTTATCCCTGTTTGGATAGGGAGCCTTTACAAATAACTAGGTGCTGCAGCATGTAGGTGTGGTAATTCAGCATGTGGATCTCTTCCATCTGAGCTGACGCTTGGACCAATGATCAAGCATGTAATTAGAGGAAACTGTGCTGGCAGAGCTGCCATCTTTCAGTGATGCACTAAAGCAGAGTCCCAACCATTTCTGATTAATAAATATCCCCTAGTGTTTTTAAAGGAGTATTTAACTTTGATGTCCTGGCCGAAATATCTTTTGAATTATTACTGTGATGCTGGCAGACCCAGGTACCAGATCGTGCCAAAGTTCCTATGGCTCAGCTAGACACTTACAAATATATAACTGGAACCAGTCTGGCTCACCTGTGTGTTAGTAGCATTAACATAGCTATTAGAATTAAAAGTATGTTTCATGTTTAGTCTCTATTGAATGCTTGTGAGTTGCTGCATCCATTAATCTTACTTATAACATTTATATCCCATACTGTAAAGTAATATTTGAGTGGTTGTATTGGAGCCTTTGTGACCTTGGAAATCACCAGACAGGGAGAGACATAAACTAGCATAAAGTGTTGATCTCCAATAGGAGGTATTACATCCTGGAAGAATCCATTGACACCAGATGGACTACTGTGGGATGATAAAGAGGACCAAGGCATTGTGATGTTCTGCCCTCCACCCCCTTCAGATTAGGAAGCAAGTGGATTCCTCCCATCAGCTGAGTTTGCAGCTCAGACCACCAAGAACTATATCTCTGTGACACTTGGACTCTGTGGGGCAATGTGTCCTAGGCATACGCAAAAGATCGGCAGCTGCTTAGCCTCAGTTAGCCCTAAAGTACCTATAGATCTTGCTTATTATGGAAGCTTTTATTACCTTTGGAAATTTAAAATTGTAACTCATTTGTATATATGTTACCTGTTCTAACCTTGTAAATAACTCCCTTGTTTCCTTTTCTTATTTAATAAATATTTATATAGTTTGTTATTGGATTGGCTACAAACATTATCTTTGGTGTGAGATTTAAGGTGCAATTGATCCAGGGTAATGAACTGGTCCTTTGGGACTGGGAGTAATCTGAATATTGTTGTAATTCTTAGTGTAAGAGAACATCTATCACAAAGGTAAACTCGCACGATTGGCAAGATAGATCAGAGTACCCAAGAGGACTGTCTGTGACTCCATATTTAGGCTGGTTTCAGAGTAGCAGCTGTGTTAGTTTGTATTCACAAAAAGAAAAGGAGTACTTGTGGCACCTTAGAGACTAACAAATTTATTAGAGCATAAGCTTTCGTGAGCTACAGCTCACTTCATCGGATGCATTTGCTTATGCTCTAATAAATTTGTTAGTCTCTAAGGTGCCACAAGTACTCCTTTTCTTTTTGCGAATACAGACTAACACGGCTGCTACTCTGAAAACTGTAAGGAGAGTGATCACTTAAGATAAGCCATCACCAGCAGCGGGGGGGGGGAGGAAAAACCTTTCCATCCCACCATCAACCTCAGCCTGGACCAGTCCACACAAGAGATCCACTTCCTGGACACTATGGTGCTAATAAGTGATGGTCACATAAACACCACCCTATATTGGAAACCTACTGACCGCTATTCCTACCTACATGCCTCTAACTTTCATCCAGATCATACCACACGATCCATTGTCTACAGCCAAGCTGTACGATATAACCGCATTTGCTCCAACCCCTCAGACAGAGACAAACACCTACAAGATCTCTATCATGCATTCCTACAACTACAATACCCACCTGCTGAAGTGAAGAAACAGATTGACAGAGCCAGAAGAGTACCCAGAAGTCACCTACTACAGGACAGGCCCAACAAAGAAAAGAACAGAACACCACTAGCCATCACCTTCAGCCCCCAACTAAAACCTCTCCAACGCATCATCAAGGATCTACAACCTATCCTGAAGGACGACCCATCACTCTCACAGATCTTGGGAGACAGGCCAGTCCTTGCTTACAGACAGCCCCCCAATCTGAAGCAAATACTCACCAGCAACCACACACCACACAACAGAACCACTAACCCAGGAACCTATCCTTGCAACAAAGCCCGTTGCCAACTCTGTCCACATATCTATTCAGGAGACACCATCATAGGGCCTAATCACATCAGCCACGCTATCAGAGGCTCCTTCACCTGCGCATCTACCAATGTGATATATGCCATCATGTGCCAGCAATGCCCCTCTGCCATGTACATTGGTCAAACTGGACAGTCTCTACGTAAAAGAATGAATAGACACAAATCAGACGTCAAGAATTATAACATTCAAAAACCAGTTGGAGAACACTTCAATCTCTCTGGTCACTCGATTACAGACCTAAGAGTGGCTATTCTTCAACTAAAAAGCTTCAAAAACAGACTCCAAGGAGAGACTGCTGAATTGGAATTAATTTGCAAACTGGATACAATTAATTTAGGCTTGAATAGAGACTGGGAATGGATGAGTCATTACACAAAGTAAAACTATTTCCCCATGGTATTTCTCCCCCCCACCCCACCCCTCACTGTTCCTCAGATATTCTTGTTAACTGCTGGAAATAGCCTACCTTGCTTGTCACCACGAAAGGTTTTCCTCCTTCCCCCCCTGTTGCTGTGATGGCTTATCTTAAGTGATCACTCTCCTTACAGTGTATATGATAAACCCATTGTTTCATGTTCTCTGTGTGTGTATATCAATCTCCCCTCTGTTTTTTCCACCAAATGCATCCAATGAAGTGAGCTGTAGCTCATGAAAGCTTATGCTCAAATAAATTTGTTAGTCTCTAAGGTGACACAAGTACTCCTTTTCTTTTTGCATATTTAGGCTGTTATACTGACCGAGGAGCTTATACTTGATAATGTGTTTGTGCCCTGGTTTTTAACAGTCTGTCTGGAGGGTGGTATTCACACTCTTGAGTCACTGCAGGTAGCACTGCAATTACATTCCCCCTACACTTTTAATAGGATGTGATAGTCTTATTCACTTTCTAAATTGTTGTGTAATGTAACTATACCTTATTAATTAGCAAAACAAATTGTACACTTATTTTATTGCTGTGCACTACTCCATTTCACTATAGGAAGCGGATCAAGTAACTCCTGTAATGTGAAGGGTTCTGGAATCCTTTAAGATGAAAGGTGCTATGTAAAGCTTTATCACCACCATCAGATGAATCTGATCCAATATGCTTTAACAATATGCTGATCCAATATGCTGTTGAAGAAGAAGAAGAAGAAGCTGTCTTCAGTGCAACTGACATATAAACTTGTCAGCTTTGTAGCTAAAACAGAACTTTGAAAGTTTCAGCCTAAAAACAATTTTGGTGGTTGGGATGTAAGGGCCAGGAGATATGAGAGAAACTACACCCCACCTTAAGCATCATGTTCATTACTCAAATACCTTACTATAGTCTAAATGAATTAAAAATAAATAGAATAAGCTCCAACAATTGCAGGTGAACAGGTATTTTTTTTAAGGATCCTATTCTTATACCCATATTCTGGTGTAATACCTGCTTGCTCCATGACAATAATGGGACTACAACAGCAAGCAGGTAATACACCAGAATAAGGTCCTCTTAGATAAAGCAAAGGATTTTGGATCTCAGTTGTTAGATCTGTTTCCTAATCTGTTGTTACCACTTTTAGACAATAGCTCACCTGCAAATAAAAAAAAAAGAACAGTGATCCCAGGTCCTTGGCTGTGTCAAAGGTTATATGGGTAACTAATGATCATAAAATCAATACCAAAAAAGTCTTATAACAGGTTGAAAACAATACAAACAGAACTGAAAGAAAAACAAATAAAATAAAGTAAACAAACAAACACAGACAAGTGGACTTAAAGCAACACAGGAAGAAAAATATATCTTGAAAAAATAATCTTATAGATGTATAAGAATATTCAGTTTAGAACAGATAGAATACAAGATACTGCAACTTGTAACATTTAGATCCAGCATTAATCTTAAATGTCTAACACACTTTGATTTTTTAAATTTAAGTGTGGATCAAAAGCTGTGAGCATGCAGTTACATAAAAAGAAAAGGAGTACTTGTGGCACCTTAGAGACTAACAAATTTATTAAAGCATAAGCTTTCGTGAGCTACAGCTCACTTCATCGGATGCATTAGGTGGAAAAAACAGAGGAGAGATTTATATACACACACACAGAGAACATGAAACAATGGGTTTATCATACACACTGTAAGGAGAGTGATCACTTAAGATAAGCCATCACTAGCAGCAGGGGGGGGAAAGGAGGAAAACCTTTCATGGTGACAAGCAAAGTAGGCTAATTCCAGCAGTTAACAAGAATATCAGAGGAACAGTGGGGGATGGGGTGGAGGGGGGGGAGAAATACCATGGGGAAATAGTTTTACTTTGTGTAATGACTCATCCATTCCCAGTCTCTATTCAAGCCTAAGTTAATTGTATCCAGTTTGCAAATTAATTCCAATTCAGCAGTCTCTCCTTGGAGTCTGTTTTTGAAGCTTTTTTGTTGAAGGATAGCCACTCTTAGGTCTGTGATCGAGTGACCAGAGAGATTGAAGTGTTCTCCAACTGGTTTCATCTCAGGCATTGGCACCCTGACAGCAGGATTGTCTGGCTATGTAGACTCCCTCCTCAGGTCCTTCGTTACCAGCACTCCCAGCTATCTTCGAGACACCACTGACTTCCTGAGGAAACTACAGTCCATTGGTGATCTTCCTAAAAACACCATCCTAGCCGCTATGGATGTAGAAGCCCTCTACACCAACATTCCACACGAAGATGGACTACAAGCCGTCAGGAACAGGAACAAGCCATCAGGAACAGGAACGATACTGTCACGGCTAACCTGGTGGCTGAACTTTGTGACTTTGTCCTCACCCATAACTATTTCACATTTGGGGACAATGTATATCTTCATTGTACCCGCATGGCCCCACAGTATGCCAACATTTTTATGGCTGACTTAGAACAACGCTTCCTCAGCTCTCGTCCCCTAATGCCCCTACTCTACTTGCGCTACATTGATGACATCTTCATCATCTGGACACATGGAAAAGAAGCTCTTGAGGAATTCCACCATGATTTCAACAATTTCCATCCCACCATCAACCTCAGCCTGGACCAGTCCACACAAGAGATCCACTTCCTGGACACTACGGTGCTAATAAGCGATGGTCACATAAACACCACCCTATATCGGAAACCTACTGACCGCTATTCCTACCTACATGCCTCTAGCTTTCATCCAGATCATACCACTCGATCCATTGTCTACAGCCAAGCGCTACGATATAACCGCATTTGCTCCAACCCCTCAGACAGAGACAAACACCTACAAGATCTCTATCATGCATTCCTACAACTACAATACCCACCTGCTGAAGTGAAGAAACAGATTGACAGAGCCAGAAGAGTACCCAGAAGTCACCTACTACAGGACAGGCCCAACAAAGAAAACAACAGAACGCCACTAGCCATCACCTTCAGCCCCCAACTAAAACCTCTCCAACGCATCATGAAGGATCTACAACCTATCCTGAAGGACGAGCCATCGCTCTCTCAGATCTTGGGAGACAGACCAGTCCTTGCTTACAGACAGCCCCCCAATCTGAAGCAAATACTCACCAGCAACCACACACCACACAACAGAACCACTAACCCAGGAACCTATCCTTGCAACAAAGCCCGTTGCCAACTCTGTCCACATATCTATTCAGGGGATACCATCATAGGGCCTAATCACATCATCCACGCTATCAGAGGCTCCTTCACCTGCGCATCTACCAATGTGATATATGCCATCATGTGCCAGCAATGCCCCTCTGCCATGTACACTGGCCAAACTGGACACTCTCTACGTAAAAGAATGAATGGACACAAATCAGATGTCAAGAATTATAACATTCAAAAACCAGTTAGAGAACACTTCAATCTCTCTGGTCACTCCATCACAGACCTAAGAGTGGCTATCCTTCAACAAAAAAGCTTCAAAAACAGACTCCAGCGAGAGACTGCTGAATTGGAATTAATTTGCAAACTGGATACAATTAACTTAGGCTTGAATAGAGACTGGGAATGGATGAGTCATTACACAAAGTAAAACTATTTCCCCATGGTATTTCTCTCTCCCACCCCACCCCCCACTGTTCCTCTGATATTCTTGTTAACTTCTGGAATTAGCCTACTTTGCTTGTCACCATGAAAGGTTTTCCTCCTTCCCCCCCTGCTGCTAGTGATGGCTTATCTTAAGTGATCACTCTCCTTACAGTGTGTATGATAAACCCATTGTTTCATGTTCTCTGTGTGCGTATATAAATCTCTCCTCTGTTTTTTCCACCAAATGCGTCTGATGAAGTGAGCTGTAGCTCACGAAAGCTTATGCTCTAATAAATTTGTTAGTCTCTAAGGTGCCACAAGTACTCCTTTTCTTTTTGCGAATACAGACTAACACGGCTGCTACTCTGAAACTTGCAGTTACATACTGTCTCATTTTTTACAGCAGAGTTCATCAAACAATTACTTTTTTATATTTTCCTTGGATTTATTACTTATACCGAAACATTTTTTAGGATCATTTCTGTAACTAAAATTTTATCATAACCTATTGCCGCACTATTCTTTTTGCGGCACTGACATCACAATGTCTAGTCTCCTTGTGTGACCCGTTACCCCATCAACGGTTGCTGTGTCAACATTCAGAAGAAAGATTGTAAATGTCTAAGTGGAACACACATTGCACAATTCACCAAATGATGCAAACAGTCGTGTTTTTCATTTGCTGCTTTCCTCATCTGTTCATTTTCAAACCTATTGCTGTTGCCCTGTTAACCTGACTTTGCATAAAAATTCTCCTCTCCAGCAGCCCTTTCATTATGGGATGTGATAGGCAAAATAAACTTTGTACCATTTGCATTCTACCATGTGCAGGCAATAGCCTTTTCTCTTTTATTCCTCACCTTTGGTTTCCTTTTTTTAAAATCGCCACCGGAGCCCTGGGGTAGTGGCAGTAGCCGGGAGCCCTGGGCCCTTTAAATCGCTGCCAGTGCCCTGGGGTAGTAGTGGCGATGGCTGGGAACCCTGGGGCTCCAGCGGCAATTTAAAGGGCCCACCCCACATCAGCAGACCTGCCGGTACGGCGGCTACTTTCTTACCATTATGCCGTACCAGACCATACCGGTTTACTTTCACCTCTGGTTGGTGCAGACAACTACTCTAAGTTGGCCACATCCACATGAGGAAAAAAACCAAATCAGTCAGTACTAACACTAGTTCTGCCACAGTAGTAGAAACCCTATGTAGAGAAGGCTCCAGGACACCTAGTTAGCTAAATAGAACCTCAAATATGGGAGCAGCTACTTGCTCTGACTATAATGGTTCTGGTGACTTCTGATGTTTCTATGACTAAGCTAGTTAAACCTGCTCATCAGCAGGTTTAATTAATTGATACAATGGGAAACATGACCGAAGCTACCAGACGACTCCCAGAGCCTTATCTATTCTTAGGTTCCAACGAGGTAAGATTAATGGTGTAAGGTAGAGGGTTTAGGTTTTGCAGAATGTTGGTGCCCCCTTCTACTGAAATAGAGGCCATCCAAACTACACAGCTTCCTCTACCAATAGACGTTGGACCAATCTCCTCAGGGACCAGCTGGGTAGAGTAGTCAGGAGTGGTTTAAATTAATAGTAAAATCAGTGAGTGAAAAGAGGGAATATATGAACTTTCAGCACAGAACTGAGATCTTGAGAACAAAATCAATTAAGGAACTAAAGAAGAAGGAGAGAAGAAATCACTGAATTGCCTATATACCAATGCTAGGAACCTGGGTAACAAACAACAGGAATTGGAATTGCTTATTTATGAGCATAAATTAGAACTGGTATCACTGAAACCTGGTGGGATGATTCACACAATTGTAAAGTTAAAATCAATGGTTATAACTTATTTAGAAAAGATGGGGTAGACAAAAGGGAAGACGGAGTGACACTACATGAGAAATGGCATTACCTGTTTCTGAATCACTGAAAATCATCTTAAATGTTTATGAATCGATATTGGAATAGATAAAACACAAGATGGGGTACTGCTACAGATCACCCAATAATATCAGAGAGCAGGAAGACTGCCTCCAGTCCTTACGTACCTGTCTATAATGTGCAGGGGAAAAAAAGTTTCATGATCATGGAGGCCTTCAATATGAGTGACATATGCCAATATTAACACATGCTTGGAATTTCTAAAGATTATAGATGACAATTTCCTAACTGAAAAAATGTTGCAGCCAATACAAGGGAATTTTATATTAGGTGTTGTCCTAACAAACAAAGAGGAACTGATTACAGATTTAAAAAATCATGGTAGCTCAGGTACAAGTGATCATGATTTATAATGTGCAAGCAGAATAAAGTCCAGACCAGTAATATATATAACTGGTGCTTTAATAGAGACAGTTTCACAAAGCAGACAACAGTTTTAAGTAAAATCATATGGGAGGAAGAACTTAATCAGAAAAGTGTGAATGATAATTAGGAATAATTTAAGAACAGCTTATGAGAAATCCCAAGAGCCACAACTGTGGTTAAAAAAACTGACCTCATTTAGAGGGGAAGTGCAGGAAGATGTAAATTGAAAAATAATACTTTACAAATGGAAGAAAGTAATGAATATAAAACAGAAGTTAAGGATTGATAACATTGATAAGGAAAGCAAAGGGAAACCAGGAGAAATCTATGGCCAGCAGAGTGTAAGGCAATAGGTGGTTTTGTTTGTTTGTTTAAATATATTAGGAACAAAAAAACCCTGACAATGTTATTGGTACATTATTAGACAAAAATAATAGAATTATCAATAATAATGTGGAAGGGGCAGAAGAGTTCAATAAATATTTGTTCTGTATGAGGGTGGGAGGGAGAGAAACAGATGGTATAGTCTCATAACATGGTGACAACACTCTTTCCATCCCACTAGAATCTCAGGAGGATGTTAAACAACAGCTAACAATTTTTAAAATCAGCATGTCCAGATAACTTACATGCCAAGAGTTTTATAAGAACTGGCTGAGGAGCTTGTTGGGCCATTAATGTGGATTTTCAATGAGACTTGGATCACTGGGAAAGTTTCAGAAGATTGGAAGAAAGCTAATGTGCCAATTTTTAAAAAAGGGAAATGGATGGCTGGGGTAATTATACGCCTTGCATTCTGACATTGATCCCAGGCAAGATAATGGAGTGGCTGATACAGGACTCGATTAGTAGAGAATTAAAGTAAGGTAATGCTATTAATGCAAATAAACATGGGTTTATGGAAAATAGATCCTGACAGACTAACTTGATATAATTTTGGAAGAGATTACAAGTTTGGTTGATAAAGGTAATAATGTTGATATAATATACTTAGAATTCTGTAAGATGTTCCACTTGGTATGTGACACTTTGATTAAAAAAACTGGAACTATATAAAATAACATGGCACACATTAAATAGATTAAAAACTGGCTAACTGATAGGTCTCAAAATGTAACTAAGTGGGGAACCATGGAGTGAGTGTTTCCATTGAAGTTCCTCAGTGCTCACCTCTTGGCCCTATGTTATTTAACATTTTTATCAATGACCTAGAACAAAACACACAATCATCACTAATAAAGTTTGCAGATGACACAAAAATAGGGGAGTGGTAATAATGAAGAGGACAGATCACTGCTTGAGAGCAATTTGGATTGCTTGGTAAACTGGATGCAAGCAAAGAAGATATGTTTTAATACGGCTGAATGAAAATGCATACATCTGGGAACAAAGAATGTAAGTCATACTTACAGAATGGGGGACTCTATCCTGGGAAGCAGTGACTCTGAAAAAGATTTGAGGGTTGTGGTGGATAATCAGCAGTACATGAGCTCCCAGTGTGACACTGAGGCCAAAATGAGCTAATGTGATCCTGGAATACATAAACAAAGGAATCTGGAGGAGGAGTAGAGAGGTTATTTACCTCTGTATTTGGAAATGTTGTGACTGCTGCTGGAATACTGTGTCCAGTTCTGGTGCCCACAGTTCAAGAAGGATGTTGATAAATTAGAGAGAATTCAGAGAAGAACCACTAGAATGATTAAAGGATTAGAAAATATGCCTTATAATGGTAGACTCTAGGAGCTCAATCTATTTAATTAACGAAGATAGGATTAAGGGGGACTTGATTACAGTCTATAAATATCTACATGGGAAACAAATATTTAATAATAGGCTTTTCAATATAGGAGAGAAAGGGATAACAGGATCCAATGGTTGGAAGCTGAAGCTGGAGAAATTCAGACTGGAAATAAGGTGTAAATCTTTAACAGTGAGAGAAATTAGAACAATTTACCAAAAGTCATGGTGGATTCTCTTTCACTGAATTTTTAAATCAAGATTTAAGGTTTTTCTAAAAGATATGTCCTGGGAATTATTTTGGGGAAGTTTTATGGACTGGGTTATACAGGAAATCATCTGGGCTGAACACAGTGGTCTCTTCTGATCTTGGAATGTATGAAAAAACACCACCACCATCGACGGGATTTTTCTAAAATGTCCTAGAGTAGACCTGGCCTTACAAAATATTAACTGATAAATTGTAATAGGAACTATACCAGCTTCCTTTTCATTTCTGGTGCAGTTCAAAGTTATGCCTTTGATGTAAAGAAACCTACATGGCTTGGGTCCTGCCTCCATGAAAAACACTCTCTCTCTCTTTATAAGTATGAGCTGAGGTCAGCTGAGAAGCTCCTAGATTTAAAACGGCCCAGACCCTTTGACTCCAGATCTTGTTTCCTCCAATTGGTGTAACATAGTCCAAGTCAGCTGACTTTGATAACAAATTGTAAGGTCCAACTCTTTTTTCCCCCCAAGCATTGTAGGGTGTGGTTAATGGCAAGAAAAGTTCTGATAAGATATTTCATACAGAAATTTCAAATATGATTGAAAGGTGCCGGAAGGCTGTTCTGAATAACAGCCACTGAGGATACTTCGTCATGAGAGGTAAGATTATATACTGAGGCAGAGAGGAGCCCATAGCAATTTCTGGATGAATAGGAAGGTGGTGGGGGAGAAAAAGAAAAAGGTTGGAGAAAGCCCCTGGCAATAATATAAATGAGGAAACAGCAAAGTTGGGGATGGGGGGAGGAAAGGGGTTAATTTAAAGGCAGTTCCCTGCTTCTGAGACCATTTATAACATATAATTAACATGGAGCAAGGTGAAGTCAAAGTCAAAAAACAATCAATTTAATTTCACTTCCAGAAAATGAAGTAACATTTCAAATTGCTAGAAAACACTTGTATTTAATTGCCTCTATTGATTGCTTCAGTTCTATTGTTGCATTCTAGATCCCCTCCTGATATTCCACTGCACTGTAAAATGAGACATTATTTGATTCATTCATTCTTAAATTGAAATCGAAACCAAAACTCTAACCATTAAACCCCTGTGTATACCTCACAGCTCTCCTGTTAGCCCAGCATTATTTAACTTCCTTTCACCATTGTAACTCTAACAAATGTTGTTGCTATTTCCTTTTAACATAACCGGTCAATGAAAGAACAGGAACACATTTTTAATCTTTTTTTTTCCTTTCTTCTTTCCAGAAGGATATTTTATCCTGAAGACTGATGCCTACAGCAAAACAAACTGACATTCAGTAATGATATTCATTTAAAAACATTATTCCTTGATGCAAAATTGGTTTGATTTTTTTTATGATTTCTCTTCTCACTAAACATTGATCTGGGCTCGAAAAAAAAAACCCTAACATATTTTCTGACTTCATTTCTAAAAGTGACAGACTCATGGGTGCCAAGATTATTGCCTGGTCAGGGAATGTCAGACTTAGATCTGGGCAAAATTTTTGGGACAATCCCCCACTCCCACCCCCAAAAAAGTGCAGATTTAGGTCAACTGGAACATTTGGTGAACTTGTGTAGATTTTGGCAAATGGTTTTGGTTGAAATAAAAAAAATAATTGAAGTATTGAAACAACTCATTCTGACAGTATCAAAATATCAAAACATTAAGCAGATTTAGGCAACATTCCCCAGAGTTGGGGAATTAGTAATCAGAGTGTTCACCTGGGATGTGGAAAACTCAGGTTCAAATCCCTATGCCAAAGCAGCAACTTGAACACAGGTCTTTTCCTCTTAGGTGAACACCCACTTAGGAGGGGAATACCTGGGTTGAACATCTGCTCCAAAGGAACTGCGGCCAACGAGGGTTGTGGGGGCAGTGCCTGCAGGCAGGGGCAGTGTGTGGAGACCCCTGGCCATCCCTCCGCTTAGGAGCCAGAGGGATATGCTGCCATTTCTCGGGAGCCATGCGGACTTCCTCCATTCCTGGGAAATGCTGGGGCCTCCTGAGGTCAGTAAGCACCACCCAGAGCCTGCGCCTCAAACTCCCTCCTGCACCCCAACCCCGTACCCCAGCTCAGAACCCCTTCCCACACCCACACTCCCTCCCGGAGCCCACCCCAGCCCCCTGCCCCATCCCTGAGTCCCCTCCCACACTTCAAATCCCTGGGCCCCAGCCCAGAGCTCTTTTCTTCACCCCAAACCACTCATCCCCACCCTCAGCTGGAGCCCTTGCTGACCCCACACTGAACCCCCTGCCCTGGCCTGGAGCCTCCTCCTACACCCCAAACCCCTCATCCCTGGCCCCAGAGCCCACACCCCCAGAGAGATCCCACATCCCAACCCCCTGCCCCAGGCTGGTGAAAATGAGCAAGTGAGTGAGAGTGAGGGAGAGGAAGCAATGGAGGGACGGGACCTCAGAGAAGGGGCAGGGGAGGAGTAAGGGGCGGAGGAAGGGTATTTGTTTTTCTACAGTTAGAAAGTTGGCAACGCTACCCTTTGGGTCCAATTCAGTAAAACATAACAATGTTACATTACTTAAGATTTTTTTTCAGAGCTTATGTAGTGCAAAAGCTGATGATACATTTTCTAAATTGGGTCTTCACAAAAAATTGAAGAGTAAATATACATCAGAGGAATGTGATGAAAGGATGAATAAACCCACATTTAAAAATAAATAAATAAATGTAATTAGAAATAAAATTGAAACAGAACCCCAAATTCTAATGGCCCTAAAATTTTGGGGAGCCAAATACAAATATGGATCCAAATTTTGCAAGTTGGGCCTCTCTCTATTTTTAATAATGCAAAAATTGTTTGTCCTTTAAAAATATTTGAGCAGGTGACATTTTAAGACTACAGGAATACACTTTGTATCCTTGCTTTGGTAAAATAATTGCAGCTGTATCATACCTGAACAATATTTTGAATTCTTTGATGGCATGGAAGGAAAATGCCATCTCCACATTTGCTATTCCAGAACAGTGAAGTAAAATGTTAAAGTACTTCCAGTGTGGCTGGGTAGATTTACTTAGGATTTCAGAATAGCTGAAACGATAATAGAACGAACTTCTTATTTATGAATATACCACGTGCTTACAAAGGAAATAGCAATTGTCAAGCTAGTCAGTACCAAACTGAGTTTTAAATTTAATCATCCAAATCCAATGTTCCATAAGGGAATGGCTCTATAATAAATGTATGTTTTGCTAGTAGCAATGAACTTCAAAGCTGATTTATTTTATACATACATCAAAAAAACTCAGTAGTTTCATTAAAAAAAAGGATGAATTTTCATTCCTGCTTCATGAACAAGGATTAATACTGCACTATATTTTTTTAAGGAAGACATATCAATTACCAGAACACAAAACTGTATCCATGTACTAAAATATATTGTAGGGGTTTTTTTAAGTGTAAAATAGTTTCCCCTGTATTCCAGATGTAGTGCAGGTTCTCTTAAGAACAGTTCTATAATGTGGAAGGACAAGGTTAAATTTCATATTAATTATTAATGCAAGGTTTAGTTCCTGATAAAATATTTCTTGATTCTCTAACAAATTTATACAGTGCCCCTGAGGTACTGTGGCACATTTAAACTAAAATTAGCACTAATTGCTTTGTGTGCATGCCTGCATATCTAGATTCATATATTCAAACCCTTTGAAACTGCAGTATATTAAGTAATGTTTGTAAATCAATTGTGTTCCTGATCCAACTCCCACTGAAGTCAATGCAAATATTCTCATTGATTTCAACGGGAGTTGGACTGGGCCCTGTAATTTTAAAACAGGCTTGTAACAAGAATACAGACTGATAATTTATTACGAATGAAGTCCTATGTCATGCTCTGCAATGTGGTTCAGCCAGTGGTTCTGTAAAGTTCCCTGTCCAATAGATGTCTAAGTATTCAGATTCCAAAGACTATTTCTATTTTCAAACAAAACCAGAAATTTCAAATATACTGTGGTTACAACAGCTCCCTTTCTTAATGAACACTGTTGCACTTGTGGTAACTGGAGACACTCAGGCTGGAAACCAGTGAGTATAAAAGCCTAGGAGATGCTGGTAAGGCATTCTCTAAGAAAACCCTTTGATTTTGGAACTTCCTCCCTGGGTTCTAAATACTCCACATTATTTGACCTTTATAATGCACTGCAAAGCTTCCCCCCACACCCACACATTCAACCTGGCCTTTAGAAAAGATGGCAGAAATTTGGTAGCACAAGGAGTGGTGGGAAGGGAAAGGATTTTTGTAGTGTCTATATATTCCTGGCCGTTTTTGGTTACAGGAAATTGGTAAAATCGATGGAGTCATAAATTACAATAATTGTATTTTGTTAAAATGTGACATGGGAACTTAACATCGCATATAAGTGTTTTTATATATTTCTGTATAACTCAAAATATGTAAGTAAATACATACATTAGAGAGAGAGACATACATACACACACATATACGTGTGTTATATTAAATGCACATACTATTCTGCAGCTAGAGATAATAAAATAAGAGAAAGGCACAAGTTAGTGAAAGACTGAAAGAAACCTGAGTCTTTCAGAAAGAGATACACACCAAAATCTGCCTATTCACTCGTTCATACAAACAGATTAAAAACCAAAGCTGTAAATTAATAAAGCTATTTGTCTTACAAGAGCAGAAGGAAGAGAGACTGTATATTATTTCTCTATTTAAATACTTGAGACACTGAAGGTCATGCTATTATATTGCAAGATAATGACTTTTTACATCATACATTGCTTAGACTTCATTCAAACTACACTGAAGTCAGTGGAAGTCTTTCCATGGCTTTTAAAGGCCTTTGGATCAGGCCTTACATTATCATTGTCTGCAAAAACTAGCATACAAAAACTATCTGATGTTGAAAGTTAAATACTCATACTCAGAAGCAACTGATGTTTTAATAAATCATGTAGACTGAAAAAAGGTAAACAGCAATAGGAGTGAGAGAGAGAGTGTATGTATGATTGCCACTCTTGGACCAAAAATTCAGTCCCACTTTCTGCTATCCTCTCAACAAACCTTAACCTCCCTTTGACAGCGGGGATGACTGTGAGGATAGCTGTGTCCTGGAGTCAGCACCTTGGAACGTATGTAGTTCAGTACAACAGACTAGATCAAGCATGTTATATGGAAACAGTGTTAATTGCCATTTCTCTGTTTACAAGAACAAAAACAGATCTGTGTGGGTACAGAGAGAGAGGTGATTTCATTCTGCAGAATCTCATAGCTACCACTTGAGGGGTTTTTGCTTGGCTGGTTGGTTTGGTGTTTTTTTTATGTCTCTACCACCCATTCACCACTTACTGGGGCTGGATTTCCAATTAGGCACAGTAGGCAAGTGCCTAGGGGCACTGGAATTCTAGGGGCGACTTAACCTCTCTAAAAATGTGTGCAGCACAAAGGTCAGCAGTAGGCGGGGGGGAGAGGCGCTGAAGATGCTCTGCCTAGGTGTGCGTAAGGTCTAAATCCGGCCCTGCTGCTTACCTAACTTTCCATTTTCAAATTAATAATCAGTATTTCCCCAAATCTCCAGTGACTTCAATGCTTCAGTAAGGACTGCAAGAATGGGCCCTATATCTTTAATATTAACTATGTATAGCACTGTATATTTCTGCAGCACTTTACAGAAATAAAAAAGACATTGTCCCAGACTGAAAGAGCTTTTAGTCTAAATTAGACTAACGAAGAGCCCAGTCCTGCTCCTCCCCCACATCCATGTCAACTAATTGTCACATAACCTAGAGCTCAGTTCTGTAAAACCGATTTCTGTAAAAGAATAAGTTATTCCTCATATTGAGTAAAGGACAAGAAATGGGTCCATGTTACCAGAGCTGGGTGAATAACTCATAATAAATATTGTTTAAAACAAATATTTGCTCCTCTGTGCTTGTAAATAGTCTGTGGTTGTCTCACATGTTCATTACCTGAAATTAATGGTCATATAATTTCTGCAAATATTTGTTTTACTGAAGCTCATTCATGGACAATTATTGTGAGTGTTTTCTATTTAAGCTGTTTTGTTGGACTATGTCAGTTACATGGGATGTTTCTATCCCCTGAATAACTAAATGTAACTCTTAGAGCTAGTCTACCCTGGTAACACTAAATCGCTGCCACTCTCTAAAGAAACCACCTCCACAAGCTACCAGCTCTGGTGCACTGTTTACACCGGTGCTTTACAGCGCTGAAACTTGCTGTGCTCAGAGGGTTTTTTTTTCCACACCCCCTGGGCGAGAAAGTTGCAGCGCTGTAAATTGGCAGTATAGACAAGCCCTTAGGATATGTTTACACCGAACACTTCTTATGGTGGCACATAGAATACATACACTACATGCCCCACCCCAGCACTGGTATAAATAGCAGTGTAGATGGTGAGGCACTGCTTGGGCAAGTAAAGATACACCTGAATATTTAGGGTATGTACCTTACTTTATATGCCCAAGCCATTCCTCCCTCATCAACACTGATACAGGGAAAGACTGACAGTAGGAAGGGCAGTAGGGAAAGCCTCCAGCAGTGGCGAGTCCTCCTGGAGTCTTCCCCTGCTGAAGTGAAAGGCCAGCTCTGCACTACCACTTACTTCGGTACAACTTACGTTGCTCAGGAGTGTGAATAAGCCACTACCTGAGTGAAGTAAGTTACATCAACCTAAGTGTGAAGAGAGCTATGTCAGCAGGAGGGCTTCTCCCACTGACATAGATACCACCTCCCATGGAGGTGGAATTATTATACTGATGGGAAAGCTCCCTTCTGTCAGCGCAGAGCATCTTCACCAGATGTGCTACAGTGGCGCAACAGCCCAAAGACTCTGCCAATGGAGAAAGACTCCTACAGCTCCCCATTACCAGAGCCTGCCTTCCCCTTGCCATAGCTTTTCACAGCTATGTGTAGATCCATACCACGGTGTGGGTTCAGCTTGCTTTTCACTGAGGCATGTAGCTACATACCATCACCAGTGGTATGCAGGGTAGACATGCCTTTAGAATTGGTTTCCCAACATAGATACTCACATTTAAGAATGTGAATCTCACTGGAAACATTCTACACCATTTACCTGTCTTCACCATTTGCACAAACATTCCTTTTAATAAACAAGGACCCATACAAGAAGTAAGGTATTATTCAGAGTGAGATGGGAGGCACAATCAAGGCACTTTAAGGGTTTAGTAGTGTTTTGGTGGTGTGGGTTGGTTGATATTCTAGGTGTTTTATTTATTGTACTGCACCTCAAATACCTCTATCAGCTCCTAAATGAATTAATTTAAAATATGAAAAACAAAACTTTCTTTCTTCTCTTGTTTTATCTCCTGCTTTTTGCAGCTTCAGAATACCTTGAAAATAAATTTCACTTTGGATGCAGTCAATAATTTATTAAGCTATATCAGCACTGGGTTGTAAATACTTCATGTCTAAAGAAATGATGACCAAAAAAATAAAAAAAAGCAAAAGACAGGATAATGTAAATAATAGAGCTTGATGGATAATTTGTAGTGAATAATATATCGAACAAGTTGTACTTGTAGAATCATAGAATTTAAGGTCAGAAGGGACTCCTGTAACAAACCCCTAACTTATGACTGAACTATTGAAGTTCTCAAATATGGTTTAAAGACTTCAAGGTGCAGAGAATCCTCCAGCAAATGACCCATGCCTCACGCTGCAGAGGAAGGAGAAAAACCCCCAGGGCCTCTGCCAATCTGCCCTGGAGGAAAATTCCTTCCCGACCCCATATATGGTGATCAGCTAAACCCTGAGTATGTGGGCAAGACTCACCAGCCAGACACCCAGGAAATAATTCTCTGTAGTAACTCAGATCCCACCTCGTCTAACATCCCATCACAGGCCATTGGGCATATCTACTGCTAATAGTTGAAGATCAATTATTTGCCAAAGTTAGGCTATCCCATCATATCATCCCCTCCATAAACGTATCAAGCTTAGTCTTGAAGCCAGACATGTCTTTTGCCTCCACTGCTTCCCTTGGGAGGCTGTTCCAGAACTTCACTCCTCTGATGGTTAGAAACCTTCTTCTAATTTCAAGTCTAAACTTCCTGATGGCCAGTTTATATCCATTTGTTCTTGTGTCCACATTGGTACTGAGCTTAAATAATTCTTCTCCCTCCATGGTATTTATCCCTCTGATATATTTATAGACAGCAGCCATATCTCCTCTCAGCCTTCTTTTGGTTAGGCTAAACAAGCCACACTCTTTGAGTCTCCTTTCATAATACAGGTTTTCCATTCCTTGGATCATCCTGGTAGCACTTCTCTGTACCTGTTCCAGTTTGAATTCATCCTTCTTAAACATGGGAGACCAGAACTGCACGCAATATTCCAGATGAGGTCTCACCAGTGCCTTGTATAACGGTATTAACACCTTCTTATCTCTACTGGAAATACCTCACCTGATGCATCCCAAGACCACATTAGGTTTTTTCACGGCCATATCACATTGGTGGCTCATAATCATCCTGTGATCAACCAATACTCCAAGGTCCTTCTCCTCCTCTGTTACTTCCAAGTGATGCATCCCCAGTTTATAACAGAAATTCTTGTTATTAATCCCTAAATGCATGACCTTGCACTTTTCACTATTAAATTTCATCCTATTACAGTTTACAAGGTCATCCATATCTTCCAGTATGATATCCCGGTCCTTCTCTGTATTGGCAATATCTCTCAGCTTTGTGTTATCCGCAAACTTTATTAGCACATTTCCACTTTTTGTTCCAAGGTCAGTAATAAAAAGATTAAATAAGATTGGTCCCAAAACCAATCCCTGAGGAACTCCACTAGTAACCTCCTTCCAGCCTGACAGTTCACCTTTAAGTGTGACCCGCTGTAGTCTCCCCTTTAACCAGTTCCTTATCCACCTTTCAATTTTCCTATTGATCCCCATCTTTTCCAATTTAGCTAATTCTCCTCCATGTGGAACCGTATCAAATGCCTTACTGAAATCTAGGTAAATTAGATCCACTTTGTTTCCTTTGTCTAAAAAATCTGTTACTTTCTCAAAGAAGGAGATCAGGTTGGTTTGACACGATCTACCTTTTGTAAAGCCATGTTGTATTTTGTCCCAATTACCATTGACCTCAATGTCCTTAACTACTTTCTCCTTTAAAATTTTTTCCAAGACCTTGCATACTACAGATATCAAACTAACAGGCCTACTTCTTTTGCTTATGAATTGTTTGCAAACATATTATAACATTTTCAAATGTATTAATCATGGATATTATTTGTGGATTTTTCCAGTGAGTAGTTCTCAGGTCTGTATGTCAGTCACAAACAGTGAATATTCAAAATTCACCCTAAGCCTGATTCTCCACCCTTTTTCATATATCTAACTCAATTACAATTGAATCTGCATTTTAAGGGGTACACTGTTGGTGGGTAGTTAATGGATATAGAAAGTTGTTGTCAGTGACTATTTCAGCTAAAAATCTACTCTTTTGCGGCATGTGAATATTAGTGTGAAAGGGAAAGCTTTCATAAAAAGTCATGGATATGGTCTAAATCAGAATTCACTTCCAAATTCAAATGAGTATCCAGGAATATTGTTGTTCACTATTTACCCAGTTCACAGCAGTTTTGCTCTGATCATTTGACAACTTGCAATTCAATGCTAATTTTTTACTACAGTTGCTAGTGATTGCCTATTCTACACATATTTACTTTAATATGTATTTTGCAGAAATGTGTTGGAAGTAATATGTTGATTTTGTTGAGTTGTTGCTTTTATCAGTGTTATGAGACCATTTCTAAGAGTTTCCTTTCAAAATATCAGACCTAATGCATTCAGAAAAATGAATTTGGAAAAATTAGAGATAGAATCATAGAATACCAGGGTCGGAAGGGACCTCAGGAGGTCATCTAGTCCAACCCCCTGCTCAAAGCAGGACCAATCCCCAATTTTTGCCCCAGATCCCTAAATGGGCCCCTCAAGCATTAAAACTCACAACCCTGGGTTTAGCAGACCAATGCTCAAACCACTGAGCTATCCCTGCCCCATCAGTGCACAGCAACAACTATGTGATTCAAATACAAAAATACAACGTAATTTGGGTTTGAGAACTATTCACACAACAGCTCTAAAAACACCACAAATTCTAAGTTAGGACTGAAGGATACAGACTTTCTGGCTTGGAGGCACATGCAAGCCTTGGTGAAAATAATCAACAGTGCCCACATAGCAAGAAATATACTTCTGGCTAGTAAGTTTCTCTGTTGTAAGGATGCCTCATACGTTACTGAACCTGCTTGATACAAATTAATTCTGAAGTAGAAACACTGGAGCTTTCCTTCTAATAAAGAGAATCAAAAGGCAAAGGCAAGGAAGAGAAGATGTTTTCAGGTGATGTTTAGAAGAGGGTAGAGAGTCAAACTAGACAGAAGGGAAGGTAATGCTAGATGCAGTGTGCGGCACAGGAGAAGGCTCTTGCACCCACAGTAGTAAAACTATGAGTGGGCAGAGTGGAGGCCAGGAGGAGAAGAAGGCCTGGTCTAGACTTCAGTTTTATCAGCATGACTATGTCAGTTAGGAGTATGAAAAAAACAAATCACACCCCCAACTTCTATAGCTTTGCTGGCAAAAGCCTAGTGTAGATGTAGCTGATACTGGCAAAAAAACTATAACTGCATCTCCACTAGGTATGCATATCCCAGCAAATCTGTTCTAGTGTAGATATTTTGTATGGTAATAAAATTGATCCTTTATTTCCCAAGGCTGTATTCTATCCCAAGGTAGAAGGTTGAAGAATAACAATGGATTCATATTCTGTAAAATGAGATGATATTTTACTGGCTATAAAATTCAGAAAGAACCAACAGGAGGTTTATGTCTCACTTCTCAGACAGGTTTGCAATAGTTTCTTAATTTCATAATGGCTTATTCAATATAAAATGAATATCTAATTAATGTTCTTGCCTTTCCCCTCTCTTTTGTTAGGAAAATAAACAAAACCATTTTATTCCTTTTGAATTCTACTTCTTCTTCATCACAGTAAACACAGTATATATGTTCTTCCCTGAAAACGCTTTGCCTTTTCATTATAATTAGCAAGCAGGTAACAGTGCGATACCCAACTAAGCATACAACATTGACTCTTATACTTACTGAGCAAATGCACACAGAATACAACAGGAATTCTAGCCCGGGGGTGCTACTCATGAAAAATGCAAGATGCATTCTGGTCCTGGGTGCTACTAGTTGATAGACTGTTTCATACTCAAACTTCAAATTGGGCTAGGCTATACAATACCCTACAATTTATAGGGCACCTTAACAAGGGAGCATCTCAAACACTTTTATAAGAAGAATATCAGAATATTCTAAATTAAAAAGAACACTAATTCCTAAACAACACAGCTAGTGTGTTACATTCTGTGGCTTTTGAGATCATCCGATGAAGTGAGCTGTAGCTCACGAAAGCTTATGCTCTAATAAATTTGTTAGTCTCTAAGGTGCCACAAGTACTCCTTTTCTTTTTGCGAACATGTAGATAGTAAGCATTAGCCTTCACTCCTCATGTGGCTATCAGCTCTATCATGAAAGATGCTAAGTACCCTTTTTTTGATTGTACTCAACAGGAATGGAGGGCACTCTGAACCTTTAAGAATTGTATTGTGAAAGGGCAGCAGAACTAGATCATGCTCTTTTCTGTGGATCTTTAAGGTTGAGTGGAGAGTTAGAAGAGTGGACTCACCACTGGCATGCCTCCTTGGGTGTAGTGTAGCAGCTCTGCCTTCTCTAGAGCCCCTGATGATCACTTCAATCCCTTAGCTGTCTGTCTGCCTCTTCTCATGACTTGGCCCTCTGGCAGGTCACATTTAGTCCCACCCCTTCCAGGTTAACAGAAGTCCAACAAAAACAAATGTCTGATCCCTCTGTATAGTCTGCCACCCTCAATTCTGGGCCCAGTGATCATTATAACCTTTTCTCAGGATTTTCAGTAGTCCATATCCCCTTCTGAGGGCTTCATGCAGACTTTTTACAAGAACAAGAACAGATTGTGCAGCCAAGGTGTGCTTCACGAGACACCTCGCAACTGGCTCCCTGGGCTCCTTCCTACCATTAGCCTTTCTTCAAGGCCTTTTCACCAGCCCCTTTGTGGGCTCTTTGTAACAAGCAACATCTACCAGCGTTTATCCCCACTTCTGAGCCTTGTATCAGGGTTAACCACAGGAGCTTGCTCCAATCCTGTGGATTTCAGATATCTCCTCTTTATAGTGCACTGAGGATAAGAGCTAACAATGGCCATACAGGGTCAGACCAAAGGTCCATCTATCCCAGTATCCTGTCTTCCAACAGTGGCCAATGCCAGGTGCTTCAGAAGGAGTGAAGAGAACAGGTAATCATCAAGATACAACCCCTGAAATCCATACTCAGCTTCTGGCAAACAGAGGCTAGGGACACCATCTCTGCCCATCCTAGCTAATAGCCATTGATGGCCCTATCCTCTGTGAATTTATCTAGTTCTTTTCTGAACCCTTTTATAGTCTTGAGTCTACGGAGTTTATCAATCTGTCCCTGTAGCCCCTCAGACTCCAGTCCAAATGCCCCTTATGCTTTATCTTCACTGCCTCTTGGATGTCACTGCCTTACGCTTTCTTCTGACTTAGGACAGCTCACCTCTGGTTCCAGGCTTCATGGCCCCCAACCTTCCAGGCTTCTTCCTGGCTCAGGAGCCTCTGATTCTGGATTCAGGCCTCCAAGGCTTCCTTCTGCCTTTAGCCCGAGAGAAGCTATCCAGGTCACCTGGGTCTCCTTCTTGGCCTCTTTCCCAACGCCTTAGGTGCCTCCCCAGTTGGGTTTGATCACTAAATACGCTTAGCTCCCATAAATATGAAAACTCCCTAAATATGAAAAATATATTAAAAAAAATTTAATTCCCAACCCAAGAAAGCATTAACAAAGAAAAGAGGAGGGAGATAAGAGAATGAGGAGAAACTGCGCTACCTATGGTTAAGCAATGTTGGGTATAGGCAGAGAACATTCCAAGTTAAGGTAAAAGATATAGCTGCTTGTCAACAAACAACATAATGGTTCAGAATTCAGTGATTTCATTCTAAACTTCCTTTATGCCATCTGTAGGTCCATCTTTAAATCAGCAATACAAAATGGCTAAAAATATGTATCTGAGTAGAGGTCATCCAAGTTCAAGGGATGGATTATCTCATTCAAGCCATGTTAATAAAATAGGTCCACATTCAACAAATAAAGACACAGAAAATGAAGCCAGTTGGTTGATTTAGGTGGGCATCGTTGCTGGTAAAAATCATTGAACAGACACACCAGGGAGCAGCTGGCATGCTGAGCTCAATTGCTTTGAATAAGAAACCAGACATGCATATCAGAGGGCAATTTCATCCTTTTTAAACACGTGTGGGCTTTAACCTTCTTAAATACAATGAAAAAAGTCAATTAAGCTTTGTAAGGCTCATTGTAACATGTGGAGTTTATTTAATAAACAGGAAATCAAGACTATTTTAATTACATGTATATGGCTCTATAAAGAATCGGGGAGGGAATGCCATGGTTTTGAATGTCTCTTGGAACTTGTCAATTATATAGGGAGTAAAGATTTTTAAGAATTACTAGTGATCTGGGGTGCCTCTGAAAATCAAGCCCCTTTAAGATGTTTTAAGTTGAGTACCCAAAAAATGAAGCAACCAAAATCAGTATGCAGTTCTGAAAATCTTGAACGGATGTATGATGAGGGAATTAATATACTAGAATTTGAAAGAAAAGGATAGACAGAAAAAGCTCCATGTGTTTTTTGCCCGTTGAAGAAGGAAATTATATATATATATATGAATGGGAAGAAAAAGCTAAAGCATCTGATTTAGAGTAATTCATATAGAGATTGCAGATTTTTTGGAAGCTCATATATACAAGCAATAACAGCTGGAAGAGAAGAGCTGCACTCAGAAATGAAAAGGGCTTTATCACTGGTATACAATTCAGTTTTAACTGCAGTATTGCCTGCTTGAATACCTTGAATAAAATAAATACAAGGCTCTGAGATGAATAGCCATGAACTTGATTGAAAGAATGGAAAAAAAAAGTGCATAGAAAAGGTATCTCCCAGCAGGCCCCCCTTTCCAGGTCAGAGTAGTGTGAAGCACAATTGTTGGCAATCATGAAAATCTTGCAAAAAGAAAAGGAGTACCCGTGGCACCTTAGAGACTAACAAATTTATTAGAGCATAAGCTTTCGTGAGCTACAGGGGGCTCACGAAAGCTTATGCTCTAATAAATTTGTTAGTCTCTAAGGTGCCACGAGTACTCCTTTTCTTTTTGCGAATACAGACTAACACGGCTGCTACTCTGAAACATGAAAATCTTGGATACACTTTTGGATCCAATTTATAAAACAAATTGGAATCCAGCCCAAACTTTTCCAGATATTTATCCTGGTATGACCAGCAAACTCAGACACAGTTTTTAAATCTCTCTTCCTACATCAAGAAAAGTCAGGAAAGATTTTGATTTTGAGGGTTTAGCTGTCCATTGACCACCAAAGGCAATTCTAATGTTACAGGACAAATTATAGTTTTTTCCATTATGCCATTTTGAGCTAAAGATATTAATGCAGGAAGGACATTCTTGGGCTTGTGGAAACATTCATGACAATGTTCAGGTCTAGGTTTATGCTCTCTTCAGGGTTCTTTGCTTTTTCTGAGATCTGTGCAGTACCCAAAAAGATGATCAGAAACCCTTATGTGAATTAATAAGCAAAAAAATTACAGAAATGCACTGTGGTCTCATTGTAACCCAGATGGAAACTTATTACAAACAGAGTCAGCTCAGCCTGAAGCCAAGTAGTCTCCACCTTTTTAAGTAACTAGCTTCACAATGAACAGTGGTGATAACTAGACAAAGCATCTGTAAACAGAGACATTTGCTTGAATAAATGTGTGGCAGGAAACAATATAATAAAAAGATTTATTTATAATCTGGGTTTTTAAAAAGCAAAGGACAGCAATTCACACAGGAGATATAAAGAAGCCATAGCTGGATGGTCACAGGAGATAAGGAAAGTGAGACCGACACTCTAGTGCATATGATTAAACATTTATTCATTGAGTTTGCCAATCTAATTATTACTCTATGATCTTGATCTATAAAGGAGCTGTTCCGAACAAACAACCCCCCTTTCCAAAAAGGAGGCTAAAGATAAAATTACATTCCATATAAAAACAAATCAGACAACTAGTTGTTCATTCATTTTCCCCATATATATTCATATTTTTAGGCCCCGATTCAGCAAGGCACTTCAGCACATGACCTTAATGATAGTTAACACATACTTAAAGCTAGGCATGTATGTGACATACCAGGGTACAATGCAGACTATTGAGCAGTTGTTTCACCCTTGGCCTGCAACCTTGGTTGCCTTAAAATGGCCTTACTGAAGTAGCTCCCACCTGGGCTGCTCACAAACAGCCTGTCAGCATACACGCCACACCCTGAGTGTCTGTGTGTAACTGCAGCCTGCCAGCAACACTTGGGTTATACTCTGGCTCTCAGCAGCCTTAGTTATACTGCAGGATGACCCCAATACATCCCCAGTTTTAGATTTCCCCCCAGAAATGTGTGTTCTGTACTGAACAGTACAAATTATATTAAATCCATTATTCCTTTAAGAAAATAATATACACACAACTTGCCACCCCAAATGTAGTCTCCCAGACACTTCAATTTAAACACACTGGATTACATAAAACAAGACAACAAGTTTATTAACTACAGAGAGATGGATTTTAAGTGAGTGCAAGTAATGATGCATAAAAGTTAGAAATGGTTACAAGAAAAATAAAGATAAAACATTACTGGTGACTAACTTACAAACTATGTTAAATTCAAAGCAACGTTTTCTCACCACATGCTTTCTGCAGTCTTACTGACCGAACTTCTTAGCTCAGGACTCCTTCCCACAGACACCAATGCTTCCTTCCTTTGTCCCTGCAGCTGCAGTGAATCAATGGACTGGGGGGGGGGGGGGGCAGAGGGGCTTGAGGTATTTGTCACTTGTTATCTTTTCAGTCCCTCTCTGAAAAAAAAACATTTACACCTGGGTACTAACAGAAAACGAGTCTGTGTGGAAAGATGTTCTCTCTGCTGCCTTTTTCTCACCTGTTTGAGTTTCCTTTGAAACAGATTGACAGAGCCAGAAGAGTACCCAGAAGTCACCTACTACAGGACAGGCCGAACAAAGAAAACAACAGAACGCCACTAGCCATCACCTTCAGCCCCCAACTAAAACCTCTCCAGCACATCATCAAGGATCTACAACCTATCCTGAAGGACAAGCCATCGCTCTCTCAGATCTTGGGAGACAGACCAGTCCTTGCTTACAGACAGCCCCCCAATCTGAAGCAAATACTCACCAGCAACCACACACCACACAACAGAACCACTAACCCAGGAACCTATCCTTGCAACAAAGCCCGTTGCCAACTCTGTCCACATATCTATTCAGGGGATACCATCATAGGGCCTAATCACATCAGCCACACTATCAGAGGCTCATACACCTGCGCATCTACCAATGTGATATATGCCATCATGTGCCAGCAATGCCCCTCTGCCATGTACATTGGCCAAACTGGACACTCTCTACGTAAAAGAATGAATGGACACAAATCAGACGTCAAGAATTACAACATTCAAAAACCAGTGGGAGAACACTTCAATCTCTCTGGTCACTCGATCACAGACCTAAGAGTGGCTATACTTCAACAAAAAAGCTTCAAAAACAGACTCCAACGAGAGACTGCTGAATTGGAATTAATTTGCAAACTGGATACAATTAACTTAGGCTTGAATAGAGACTGGGAATGGATGAGTCATTACACAAAGTAAAACTATTTCCCCATGGTATTTCTCCCTCCCACCCCACCCCCCACTGTTCCTCTGATATTCTTGTTAACTGCTGGAATTCGCCTAACTGCTTGTCACCATGAAAGGTTTTCCTCCTTCCCCCCCCTGCTGTTGGTGATGGCTTATCTTAAGTGATCACTCTCCTTACAGTGTGTATGATAAACCCATTGTTTCATGTTCTCTGTGTGTGTGTATATAAATCTCTCCTCTGTTTTTTCCACCAAATGCATCCGATGAAGTGAGCTGTAGCTCACGAAAGCTTATGCTCTAATAAATTTGTTAGTCTCTAAGGTGCCACAAGTACTCCTTTTCTTTTTATTAAGAACATCAAAATCGCAAGACCAGAATAGCCCAATTGTCCATTTGGGCCTTGATCCTGCAAAAATCAGTGTTTTGCACTGTGAGCATTCCAATTTGCTTCAGAGCTCTATGTAAGTTTGAAAGTGCATCTCTCTCACCAACGGAAGTTCATCCTGTCATAAATATAAAGGGAAGGGAAAACACCTTTCTGTATACAGAACTATAAAATCCCTCCTGGCCAGAGGCAAAACCCTTTCACCTGTAAAGGGTTAAGAAGCTAAGATAACCTCCCTGGCATCTGACCAAAATGACCAATGAGGAGACAAGATACTTTCAAAGCTGGGGGGGGGAGAAACAAAGGGTCTTTCTGTTTGTCTGTGTGATGCTTTTGCTGGGACTAGGTCAGGAATGCTCTTCAGAACTTCTGTTAAGTTAGTAAGTAATCTAGCTAGAAATGCATTAATTTCCTTTTGTTAAAAGGTTGGTAAAATAGGTTGTGCTGAATGGAATGTATATTCCTGTTTTTGTGTCTTTTTGTAACTTAAGGTTTTTCCTAGAGGGATTCTCTATGTTTTGAATCTAATTACCCTGTAAGGTATTTTCCATCCTGATTTTACAGAGGTGATTCTTTCTTTTACTTTTTCTTTAATAAAAATTTCTTCTTTTAAGAACCTGATTGCTTTTTCCTTGTTCTTAAGATCCAAGGGTCTGGGTCTGTGTTCACCTATGCAAATTGGTGAGGATTTTTATCAAGCCTTCCCCAGGAAAGGGGGTGTAGGGCTTGGGGGGATATTTTGTGGGGAAGATGTCTCCAAGTCATCTCTTTCCCTGTTCTTTGTTTAACATGCTTGGTGGTGTCAGCATAGGGTTCAAGGACAAGGCAAAGTTTGTACCTTGAGTAAGTTTTTAAACTAAGCTGGTAAGAATAAGCTTAGGGGGTGTTTCATGCAGGTCCCCACATCTGTACCCTAGAGTTCAGAGTGGGGAAGGAACCTTGACACATTCAATGAAAGATATTACTTCAGCACCTTATCTCTCTGATAAACCAAGACCAATACACCTACACCACAACATACTTAGTGTGGAAATTTGGTAAATCAGTGCAGTTTTGTAGACCCAGTCTGGAAATCTGCTGCAGTCATCGAGAAGCTCAGAAATCAGGGGATATTGACAGGAGAAGGAAGTAGGGCTAGAAAAGTGAGCTCCAAACAGTGAGGTCTGGGGAGTGGTGGCTTAGGTAGGGTTTATGATTTTAGACTTTGTTGAAAGCTGTTTGGATTATTTTGTGATGAAGGACACTGAGGTTTTTATGAGCTTTATTTGACATTAAGCCAGTCTGAAAAAGGAGTGCTGTGAATCTGTAACTAAAACTATCTGGTCTACTAAGCGGTCTGGAAGAGAGGGCTAATAGAGATAGGATGCCTGAAAAGTGACCCTTAGCCATGAGGAGGCACTCAATTAGTGGCTACACTCATGTAGACATAGGGTAAAGAAATATATATAATATATATATATATATATATAGCTCTATTTGGCACAGGATAATAGGATTTTCCATCTTGAGTTGTGTATTTAAACTGAATATGGAACAATTTTTCTGTTTTACCTCCAGCCAATTTAATCACATATCACCTGCATTTAAATGTCTGTCTCTCTCTAGAGATTACAAGTCAAGAAAATTGTGTCAAGAATGAAAATGCCCACACTAGTTGATTAGATTTGAATGGGTTGCTAACCTCTATCAAGCATGATAGAAATGCTTTCCTTTTATCTTTTATGCAAAATGACTGGCAGGTAATTGCATTCTCCTCAGTTAATATAAAGGTATTTTCTTTAGAACCTGCCAGGGTGCTCAGGGCATCACTCTGACAATTTATGTTTGACAGAAATGCAGCATCACTCAGGAATCCAAGTTTAAAAGTATCCAGGACCATTGGTAGAGTAGCACAATTTGACTGCAATATTACGAAGTATCCATAGGCTTCAACTATTATGAATATGTTCACGGATGTAAAAGCAGGATTTTCAAAAGCACTTGGAGTTGGCCTAACTCTTTTTCCATTAAAGCCAGTGGTAAATCTCCCATTGACTTCCGGGAGAACAAGAGAGGCTGACACCTAGTGCTTTTGAAAATCCTCCCCAAAAACTTTTCAATAGATTTTTATTTATTGTTTTAAACGCAAAAAAAGTTTGTGGAATAAGCATGAGGCAATGTTATAAAACCAAAATGAATGGGTACATCTCTCACGACCACAAGTACTGCTGAGAGAAAAGGAGGGAACTGCCATTTGTTCACTAGCAGCCAGATTTGGAGATCCTGAGTACCTTGAGTAGTAGACCTGGTGATTTCACCCACACTCCCCTTGAGTGGTGTATCAGATCTGTCTGAGGAGTGTTGCTGACATTACTATATAGGACAATCAATTCAACAGTTTATCATAATGTAGCCCCTTTTGAAATATGCTGGTTAAGGCAATCTGAGGTGAACCACTCCACATGCTCATTAATTGTTGTCAGAGTTGTAAAATATAGTCTTTCTCCCAATCTCACTGTTACTACTAAATATTGACAGGTTTCAGAGTAGCAGCCATGTTAGTCTGTATTCACAAAAAGAAAAGGAGTACTTGTGGCACCTTAGAGACTAACAAATTTATTTGAGCATAAGCTTTCGTGAGCTACAGTTCACTTCATCGGATGCATTTGGTGGAAAAAACAGAGGGGAGATTGATATAAACACACAGAGAACATGAAACAATGGGTTTATCATACACACTGTAAGGAGAGTGATCACTTAAAATAAGCCATCACCAACAGCAGGGGGGGAAAGGAGGAAAACCTTTCATGGTGACAAGCAAGGTAGGCTATTTCCAGCAGTTAACAAGAATATCTGAGGAACAGTGGGGGGCGGGGTGGAGGGGAGAAATACCATGGGGAAATAGTTTTACTTTGTGTAATGACTCATCCATTCCCAGTCTCTATTCAAGCCTAAGTTAATTGTATCCAGTTTGCAAATTAATTCCAATTCAGCAGTCTCTCGTTGGAGTCTATTTTTGAAGTTTTTTTTGTTGAAGAATAGCCACCCTCAGGTCTGTAATCGAGTGACCGGAGAGATTGAAGTGTTCTCCAACTGGTTTTTGAATGTTATAATTCTTGACGTCTGATTTGTGTCCATTCATTCTTTTACGTAGAGACTGTCCAGTTTGACCAATGTACATGGCAGAGGGGCATTGCTGGCACATGATGGCATATATCACATTCGTAGATGCGCAGGTGAAGGAGCCTCTGGTAGTGTGGATGATGTGATTAGGCCCTATGATGGTATCCCCTGAATAGATATGTGGACAGAGTTGGCAACGGGCTTTGTTGCAAGGATAGGTTCCTGGGTTAGTGGTTCTGTTGTGTGGTGTGTGGTTACTGGTGAATATTTGCTTCAGATTGGGGGGCTGTCTGTAAGCAAGGACTGGCCTGTCTCCCAAGATCTGTGAGAGTGATGGGTCGTCCTTCAGGATAGGTTGTAGATCTTTGATGATGCATTGGAGAGGTTTTAGTTGGGGGCTGAAGGTGATGGCTAGTGGTGTTCTGTTCTTTTCTTTGTTGGGCCTGTCCTGTAGTAGGTGACTTCTGGGTACTCTTCTGGCTCTGTCAATCTGTTTCTTCATTTCAGCAGGTGGGTATTGTAGTTGTAGGAATGCATGATAGAGATCTTGTAGGTGTTTGTCTCTGTCTGAGGGGTTGGAGCAAATGCGGTTATATCGTAGAACTTGGCTGTAGACAATGGATCGTGTGGTATGATCTGGATGAAAGCTAGAGGCATGTAGGTAGGAATAGCGGTCAGTAGGTTTCCGATATAGGGTGGTGTTTATGTGACCATCGCTTATTAGCACCATAGTGTCCAGGAAGTGGATCTCTTGTGTGGACTGGTCCAGGCTGAGGTTGATGGTGGGATGGAAATTGTTGAAATCATGGTGGAATTCCTCAAGAGCTTCTTTTCCATGGGTCCAGATGATGAAGATGTCATCAATGTAGCGCAAGTAGAGTAGGGGCATTAGGGGACGAGAGCTGAGGAAGCGTTGTTCTAAGTCAGCCATAAAAATGTTGGCATACTGTGGGGCCATGCGGGTACCCATCGCAGTGCTGCTGATTTGAAAGTATACATTGTCCCCAAATGTGAAATAGTTATGGGTGAGGACAAAGTCACAAAGTTCAGCCACCAGGTTAACCGTGACATTATCGGGGATACTGTTCCTGACGGCTTCTAGTCCATCTTTGTGTAGAATGTTGGTGTAGAGGGCTTCTACATCTATAGTGGCTAGGATGGTGTTTTTAGGAAGATCACCAATGGATTGTAGTTTCCTCAGGAAGTCAGTGGTGTCTCGAAGATAGCTGGGAGTGCTGGTAACGTAGGGCCTGAGGAGGGAGTCTACATAGCCAGACAATCCTGCTGTCAGGGTGCCAATGCCTGAGATGATGGGGCATCCAGGATTTCCAGGTTTATGGATCTTGGGTTGCAGATAGAATACCACAGGTCGGAGTTCTAGGGGTGTGTCTGTGTGGATTTGTTCTTGTGCTTTTTCAGGGAGTTTCCTGAGCAAATGCTGTAGTTTCTTTTGGTAACTCTCAGTGGGATCAGAGGGTAATGGCTTGTAGAAAGTGGTGTTGGAGAGCTGCCTAGTAGCCTCTTGTTCATACTCCGACCTATTCATGATGACGACAGCACCTCCTTTGTCAGCCTTTTTGATATATGATATCAGAGTTGTTTCTGAGGCTGTGGATGGCATTGTGTTCTGCACGGCTGAGGTTATGGGGCAAGTGATGCTGCTTTTCCACAATTTCAGCTCGTGCACGTCGGTGGAAGCACTCTATGTAGAAGTCCAGGCTGCTGTTTCGACCTTCAGGAGTAATCCACCCAGAATCCTTCTTTTTGTAGTGTTGGTAGGAAGGTCTATGTGGGTTAATATGTTGGTCAGAGGTGTGTTGGAAATACTTCTTGAGTCAGAGACGTCGAAAATAGGATTCTAGGTCACCACAGAACTGTATCATGTTCGTGGGGGTGGAGGGGCAAAAGGAGAGGCCCCGAGATAGGACAGATTCTTCTGCTGGGCTAAGAGTATAATTGGATAGATTAACAATATTGCTGGGTGGGTTATGGGAACCATTGTTGTGGCCCCTTGTGGCATATAGTAGTTTAGATAGCTTAGTGTCCTTTTCTTTTGTAGAGAAGCAAAGTGTGTGTTCTAAATGGCTTGTCTAGTTGTCAAAAACCAATTGGAGAACACTTCAATCTCTCTGGTCACTCGATTACAGACCTAAGAGTGGCTATCCTTCAACAAAAAAAGCTTCAAAAACAGACTCCAACGAGAGACTGCTGAATTGGAATTAATTTGCAAACTGGATACAATTAACTTAGGCTTGAATAGAGACTGGGAATGGATGAGTCATTACACAAAGTAAAACTATTTCCCCATGGTATTTCTCCCCTCCACCCCACCCCACCCCCCACTGTTCCTCAGATATTCTTGTTAACTGCTGGAAATAGCCTACCTTGCTTGTCACCATGAAAGGTTTTCCTCCCCCCCCCCCCCCCGCTGCTGGTGATGGCTTATCTTAAGTGATCACTCTCCTTACAGTGTGTATGATAAACCCATTGTTTCATGTTCTCTGTGTGTGTATATCAATCTCCCCTCTGTTTTTTCCACCAAATGCATCCGATGAAGTGAGCTGTAGCTCACGAAAGCTTATGCTCAAATAAATTTGTTAGTCTCTAAGGTGCCACAAGTACTCCTTTTCTTTTTACTAAATATTGTGTTCCTTTCAAAAAACTAGCTTGAATTTCTTTATGGTGCTGGGCTATTATTCATCTTTTTGTGACTCTAGGCTTTGCAATGTTATTTTAAAGATTTTTGTGTCAATACCCCCATGTTTTGAGCTCAGCTTCCTTGTATAGTAAGTTGTGTATTAAAGCAGGATGCATGGATCAATGAGCTTGGATCCTGCTGAGAGGATGTCTATGGACCCAAAATTTTGATCCTAAAACTGTGCTCAAAGTCTGGGAGTACAAAGTGCTGTGAGTCCCACCTTTGGGACTGGGAAGCAATGGCCGGGCTGGGGACTCGGAGCACCTCCACAGAGATGCTTTCTGGTCTTCACCTTGTCCCACAGCTTTTTCCTTTCACCTGACTCTGGCACAACACATTCTCAGCTCTCACAGTAGCAGCTAGACTGTGAGTATGAATGTGGTTTACAGGCACACGGAAGAAGGAGAAACTGCATGGGCTCAGCCTCGTGGAATCTGCCGTTCATTTTTATTGGCTGGACACACCATATTTTCCAGATAGTTCATGCTTGGTGTCCCAGTTCAGTTCACACTTAGGAGTCACCTCTTCATGAGGCTGCTTCAGCCAGCAGCTAGCCAGTTTACAGGTGCTTAATCTGGTCATGCCAGTCATCACAGGGTATTCAGGGACAACTGACTATGACTACAGCTTCCTGTACTCTACTAATCACAGAGATCCTCAGACAGCTATTTGTGCAAGCAACTCACAGAAACTCCCACCATTCCAAAAGAGCAAATAAGTTAAGGATCTACAGAGAGTGGAAGAGTTCTCAGGGTTCATGAGTGTTGGGAAGGTAAATGAGGATGAAGGGCTATCAAACCTTGAAGGGAAAGAGGAGAAGAAATATCAATTCCGATTTCTTGTGTATATTATGTGTCAGATTATGTGAGAAGGGGACACTGGGTTTTCATATATTGTGTGTGGATTTTGGGGAGGATGGGTAATTTTGATGTGCCTTTTTTTTTGCCTGTAACATTTATATTTTGGGGGTATGTGGTTTACTTCTGCTTGTGTTAGATAGAGGGTTATATGGGGAATGGTGGAACACTTACTTGCTGTTGTGAATTCTGTGTTCTCACTGAAATAATAGCGTTCCAGTAGCTCAAATTTTTAGTATATATATTTACTATATATTTTGTGAATTTTTGTAACTAACTTCAAATTAAATTAAAATTGTCAATACAAGTTTAACAAGTTTAACAATTTAACAACTTAATTTTCAAAGTCCTTTTCAAAGGCTAATTCACTTTACAATCCCAATAAGGCCATATCCAGGGTGCAATGGTCCACTGAAGTCAATAGAAAGATTTCCATGGTCTTTAATGGGCTTTGATTTATACCTGTTCTATTTCACTGTTTTTGAATAGTAAGTGAAAACTCTGCTTAAAAAAAAAAAAAAAAAAGGCTGGGTAGGAGGGGTAGGAAGGGGCTAATGAACATTCTTCATTCTTTTGTCTATGCAGCTGTTCTCAAACATTAGCAACCCGAGGACCCACACTGTGATTTCAAATTTTTTGCGGACCCCCAACCCGGCTTCTAATTTTCCTTGGGGGTTCTCAACCCCCGCTCAGCCCCTGCCCCTACCCTCAGTCCACCCCTTCCCCCAAGGTCCCACCTCACCTTTCCTGCCCCAACTCCACCCCTGTCCTTTCTCTTCCTTGCCTCTTTCCGCCCCCCTCTCCCGAGCGTGCCCCATCCCTGCTCCTCCCACTCCCTCCCAGAGGCTCCTGCATGCTGCTGAACAACTGTTCCGTGGTGGGCAGGAGATGCTGGGAGGGAGGAGGAGGAGTTGATCAGCAGAGCCAGCAGCCCTGGACATGACTTGCAGACCCCCTGGAGCCAGACATGACTCGTGGACCCCCTGGAGTACCCATGCAGACCCCCAGGGGTCCATGGACCCCAGTATGAGAATTGCTGGTCTATAGTCAATTTTATGCACTCAGTATTCCTGTTTAAGTATAAAGGCCTGATGCATCTGTAAGTTATCAAGGTTCCTATTGGTAATTTAGAAGAAACCACAAAGTACCGATATTTCACATTTAGTGGAATGGGTGTGAAGTAATGATTAGCATTTATATACTCTCTCTGTTAAAGTGAGAGCAACTGCTAAGCAATATGGAGGAAAGGCTTTTGAGTGTTCTGGTTTAAGGATTATAGTATGCTCTTTTAAAAAGGCTACAAAAATACTAATTATGGATCTGAAGGTTACTCACTATTGAGTATTGAGGTATTGAGATACCTTTCGCATTCTGTATGAACCTCAAGTAGCTAATTAGATGTAGAAGTGAGTATGCTTATCTTCTTGCTTGCCAGAAAGTCTTTCTACCTTGCCTGCTACTCACTTGATGGACTTTTGATCAATTTAGCTTAATTCTAATGACATCACTCTCACTCTATATCTTTTGCTATCACTGAGTTTTGTTTTACCTGAGAACTTCAAAGCAAAACCTTCTATTTTACTTGCATGGCTGTAAATAAAGGATCTGAGGATTTATGTTCACACATAAAACATTAAGTATTTTCTAGCCTTAAAAAGAAACAACAAAAAAGAAATTAATACCCGGATCCTTATGCTTAATTTTGAGCATATGAATGGGCACACTTAATTATATGAGATACTCACATGCTTGAAATTAAGCATATGTAGAGCTGGGTGAAAAATGATCTTTTTGGTTTATTGGTAACTTTGAAAAGTTAGAAAACCTGTTATTGGGTCAGGCCAAAACTGAACACTTCCAAAACTTTTGGAAAATCAAAAAGATTTTAAAAAATGTGTGTGTGTGTGTGGTTTTTTTTGTTTGTTTTTTGTTGTTGTTTTTTTTTATAATTGAATGAAACACTTTGGTCTGTCAAACTCAGAATGTTCTCGTTTTATTAGGACACACTTCTGTGTGTGGAGGGGAGGAATTAAGCAAACAATTTAATTAAATTGACATACAATCAGTTTAATTGAATCTGTATTTTTCACCAAGAGAAGTTTTGCCTGAAAAATATTGCCCAGCTCCATTGTTCCCTCTAATTTTTCCCACCCATGTGCAGAATGAATTTTGTTATGTGCACCAATATGGAGGTGATGTGTGACACATCACCTCCATATTGGTGCACATAACAAAATTCATGTGGTGGGGGTAGGGCTGAGGGGTTTGGAGTGTGGGAGTGTGCTCAGGGCTGGAGCAGAAGGTTAGTGGTGCAGAGGTGTGAGGGCTCTGGCTGGGGGTGTGGGCCCTGGAGTGGGGATGGGGATGAAAGGCTCAGGGCTGGAACAGAGGGTTGGGTGTGGGGAGGGGAGGGCTCCGGATGAGGGTGCAGGCTTGGGGGTGAGGGTTTGGGGTGCAGAAAGGTGCTCTGGGGCTACAGTGTGGAGAGAGGACTCCCCTCAGCTCTCTCTCTCCACAGCAGCACTTGGGCTTGGGGGTATAGACACCTCTCCCTCGGCAGTGGCAGCTCTTGGACTGGGGCTGGGTTCAGAGAGGGGTGCCCTGCAATCGGGCTGGGCCGGGCCGCCCAGGTTTGGGTTGGGCCACCCAGGTTTGGGTCAGGCCACCCTGGCCATGGCTGGTCCAGGCAGGGCTGCTGCGGCTGGGTCTGGGTCAGATGGGCTGCAGCTGGGGCATAGGCGCCAACTCCGTGGGTGCTCTGGGGCTGGAGCACCCATGGGGAAAAATTGGTGGGTGTGGAGCACCCACTGGCAGCTCACTGACCCACCCCAGCTCGCCTCCACCTCCTCCCCTGAAGGGGCCAACATATCCTGCTTCTCCCCTCACCCTCCACAGCACTTGCGCTGCGAAACAGCTGTTTCGTGCAGCAAGTCTGGGAGGAAGGGGGGAGGAGGAATGCGGCACGCTTGGGGAAGAGGCTGGGCCAGGGCAGAGATTTGGGGAGGGATCTGTTAGGGGCAGAGAGGGGTGGAGTCTGGGTGGGGCCGGGATTGGGGCTGGGGAGTATGAGCACCCACCGGTGTCAACAAAAGTTGACGCCTGTGGGCTGGGGCCACAATGCACCACCCCGACTGGGTTCGGGCCAGAGGAGGGGTGCCCCGACATGTCCGAGCTGCAGCATAGTTGGGGCCAGGGGGCTGCTTCGGCTGTTGCAGGTTGGAAGCTGGGCTAAATTGGGGCCAGGGGAGGGGCATCCCTCTCCCAGCCATGGCAGGTCTCCAGATGGATTCCCTGAGTGCCTGCGCGTTGCTAAATAGGTGGCTACATAGCCTCACTGCTTGCAGGAAATTTAGGATGATACCAAGCTGGGAGGGGTTGCAAGTGCTTTAAAGGATAGGGTTAAAATTCAAAATGATCTGCACAAAGTGGAGAAATGGTCTGAAGAAAACAGGATGAAATTCAATGAGGACAAATGCAAAGTACTCCACTTAGGAGTGAACAATCAATTGCACTCACACAAAATGGGAAATGACTGCCTAAGAAGGAGCACTGCAGAATTTGGATCTGGGGGTCATAGTGGATCACAAGCTAAATATAAGTGAAGAGTGTAACATTGTTTTGTGTTTTTTTTTTTTAAAAAAGCAAACCTCATTCTGGGATATATTAGCAGAAGTGTTGTAAGCAAGACACGAGAAGTAATTCTGCCGCTCTACTCTGTGCTGATGACAGACACCTCAGCTGGAGTTTTGTATTCAGTTCTGGGCACCACTTTTCAGGAAAGATATGGACAAATTGGAGAAAGTCCAGAGAAGAACAACAAAAATGATTGAATGGTCCAGAAAACATGACCTATAAGGGAAGATTCAAGTTGTTTAGTCTGGAGAAAGGAAGTCTTAGATATGACATTATAACACTTTTCAAATATGTAAAAGGTTATTATAAGGAGGAGGGAGAAAAATTGTTCTCCTTAACCTCTGAGGAGAGGACAAGAAGCAATGGGCTTAAATTGCAGCAAGGGATGTTTAGGTGGGACATTAGGAAAAACTTTCTATCAGGGTGATTAAACAATGGAATAAATTGCTCAGGCTGATTTTCTAACCTGCTCTTAAAAATCTCCAATGATGGAGATTCCACAAACACCTGTCAGGAATGATCTAGATAATACTTAGTGCTGCTATGAGTGCTGGGGACTGGATTAGATGACCTCCTGATGTCCCTTCCAGTCCTACAATTCTATGATTCCATAGTGGATAATAATAGCCAATGAGTTTTCTTCAGATAAGTTAGAGAGCTTTTTTTTTTTTGCAGCATTTTGCTGAACCTTGTAGCTGGAAATGCAATTACCATTTTACAGTACAAAAACGATCTAACAAAATAAACTTCCTACAGATCCATATAATATCAGAAATACACACTTGAAAGACTTTTTTTCAGATGCTGTTGCAATTTATCAGAGTGGGAATAGATGATGAATGCCTTAATGCTCCCTTCCAAATAAGAAAAGAAAGCAGGCATTGACACTAATATAGGCAATTAGAACCTCTTCCTGATGAATCTTGATAATCTCTCCTCTGTTTTTTCCACCAAATGCATCCGATGAAGTGAGCTGTAGCTCACGAAAGATTATGCTCTAATAAATTTGTTAGTCTCTAAGGTGCCACAAGTACTCCTTTTATTTTTGCGAATACAGACTAACACGGCTGCTACTCTGAAACCATTCTTGATGAATGTGACCTTTCTCTTCTTGCCATGTATAACCATCATATGGCAAGACTGGGTCATAGAATGTTTTCTTGAATTTCTTTAATAGCCTTATCTACCAATATTTAAACCATAAGCAACGCTTCCTTATAATAGAGAAAAGAAGTACTTGTGGCACCTTAGAGACAAACAAATTTATTAGAGCATAAGCTTTCGTGAGCTACAGCTCACTTCATCGGATGCATTTGGTGGAAAAAACAGAGGAGAGATTTATATACACACACAGAGAACATGAAACAATGGGTTTATCATACACACTGTAAGGAGAGTGATCACTTAAGATAAGCCATCACCAGCAGCGGGGGGGGGGGGGGGGGGAGGAGGAAAACCTTTCATGGTGACAAGCAAGGTAGGCTAATTCCAGCAGTTGACAAGAATATCAGAGGAACAGTGGGGGGTGGGGTGGGGGGGAGAAATACCATGGGGAAATAGTTTTACTTTGTGTAATGACTCATCCATTCCCAGTCTCTATTCAAGCCTAAGTTAATTGTATCCAGTTTGCAAATTAATTCCAATTCAGCAGTCTCTCGTTGGAGTCTGTTTTTGAAGCTTTTTTGTTGAAGGATAGCCACTCTTAGGTCTGTAATCGAGTGACCAGAGAGATTGAAGTGTTCTCCAACTGGTTTTTGAATGTTATAATTCTTGACATCTGATTTGTGTCCATTCATTCTTTTACGTAGAGACTGTCCAGTTTGGCGAATGTACATGGCAGAGGGGCATTGCTGGAACATGATGGCATATATCACATTGGTAGATGCGCAGGGGAACGAGCCTCTGATAGTGTGGCTGATGTGACTAGGCCGTATGATGGTATCCTCTGAATAGATATGTGGACAGAGTTGGCAACGGGCTTTGTTGCAAGGATAGGTTCCTGGGTTAGTGGTTCTGTTATGTGGTGTGTGGTTGCTGGTGAGTATTTGCTTCAGATTGGGGGGCTGTCTGTAAGCAAGGACTGGTCTGTCTCCCAAGATCTGTGAGAGTGATGGGTCGTCCTTCAGGATAGGTTGTAGATCCTTGATGATGCGTTGGAGAGGTTTTAGTTGGGGGCTGAAGGTGATGGCTAGTGGCGTTCTGTTGTTTTCTTTGTTGGGCCTGTCCTGTAGTAGGTGACTTCTGGGTACTCTTCTGGCTCTGTCAATCTGTTTCTTCACTTCAGCAGGTGGGTATTGTAGTTGTAGGAATGCATGATAGAGATCTTGTAGGTGTTTGTCTCTGTCTGAGGGGTTGGAGCAAATGCGGTTATATCGTAGAGCTTGGCTGTAGACAATGGATCGTGTGGTATGATCTGGATGAAAGCTAGAGGCATGTAGGTAGGAATAGCGGTCAGTAGGTTTCCGATATAGGGTGGTGTTTATGTGACCATCGCTTATTAGCACCGTAGTGTCCAGGAAGTGGATCTCTTGTGTGGACTGGTCCAGGCTGAGGTTGATGGTGGGATGGAAATTGTTGAAATCATGGTGGAATTCCTCAAGAGCTTCTTTTCCATGGGTCCAGATGATGAAGATGTCATCAATGTAGCGCAAGTAGAGTAGGGGCATTAGGGGACGAGAGCTGAGGAAGCGTTGTTTTAAGTCAGCCATAAAAATGTTGGCATACTGTGGGGCCATGCGGGTACCCATTGCAGTGCCGCTGATTTGAAGGTATACATTGTCACCAAATGTGAAATAGTTATGGGTGAGGACAAAGTTACAAAGTTCAGCCACCAGGTTAGCCGTGACAGTATCGGGGATACTGTTCCTGACGGCTTGTAGTCCATCTTTGTGTGGAATGTTGGTGTAGAGGGCTTCTACATCCATAGTGGCTAGGATGGTGTTTTTAGGAAGATCACCAATGGACTGTAGTTTCCTCAGGAAGTCAGTGGTGTCTCGAAGATAGCTGGGAGTGCTGGTAACGAAGGGCCTGAGGAGGGAGTCTACATAGCCAGACAATCCTGCTGTCAGGGTGCCAATGCCTGAGATGATAGGGCGTCCAGGATTTCCAGGTTTATGGATCTTGGGTAGCAGATAGAATACCCCAGGTCGGGGTTCTAGGGGTGTGTCTGTGCGGATTTGTTCTTGTGCTTTTTCAGGGAGTTTCTTGAGCAAATGCTGTAGTTTCTTTTGGTAACTCTCAGTGGGATCAGAGGGTAATGGCTTGTAGAAAGTGGTGTTGGAGAGCTGCCTAGTAGCCTCTTGTTCATACTCCGACCTATTCATGATGACGACAGCACCTCCTTTGTCAGCCTTTTTGATTATGATGTCAGAGTTGTTTCTGAGGCTGTGGATGGCACTGTGTTCTGCATGGCTGAGGTTATGGGGTAAGCGATGCTGCTTTTCCACAATTTCAGCTCGTGCACGTCAGCGGAAGCACTCCATGTAGATTGACAGAGCCATAAGAGTACCCAGAAGTCACCTACTACAGGACAGGCCCAACAAAGAAAAGAACAGAACGCCACTAGCCATCACCTTCAGCCCCCAACTAAAACCTCTCCAACGCATCATCAAGGATCTACAACCTATTCTGAAGGACGACCCATCACTCTCACAGATCTTGGGAAACAGGCCAGTCCTTGCTTACAGACAGCCCCCCAATCTGAAGCAAATACTCACCAGCAACTACACACCACACAACAGAACCACTAACCCAGGAACCTATCCTTGCAACAAAGCCCGTTGCCAACTCTGTCCACATATCTATTCAGGGGACACCATCATAGGGCCTAATCACATCAGCCACACTATCAGAGGCTCGTTCACCTGCGCATCTACCAATGTGATATATGCCATCATGTGCCAGCAATGCCCCTCTGCCATGTACATTGGCCAAACTGGACAGTCTCTACGTAAAAGAATGAATGGACACAAATCAGATGTCAAGAATTATAACATTCAAAAACCAGTTGGAGAACACTTCAATCTCTCTGGTCACTCGATTACAGACCTAAGAGTGGCTATCCTTCAACAAAAAAGCTTCAAAAACAGACTCCAACGAGAGACTGCTGAATTGGAATTAATTTGCAAACTGGATACAATTAACTTAGGCTTGAATAGAGACTGGGAATGGATGAGTCATTACACAAAGTAAAACTATTTCCCCATGGTATTTCTCCCCCCCCACCCCACCCCCCACTGTTCCTCTGATATTCTTGTCAACTGCTGGAATTAGCCTACCTGCTTGTCACCATGAAAGGTTTTCCTCCTCCCCCCCCCCCCCCCCCCCGCTGCTGGTGATGGCTTATCTTAAGTGATCACTCTCCTTACAGTGTGTATGATAAACCCATTGTTTCATGTTCTCTGTGTGTGTATATAAATCTCTCCTCTGTTTTTTCCACCAAATGCATCCGATGAAGTGAGCTGTAGCTCACGAAAGCTTATGCTTTAATAAATTTGTTAGTCTCTAAGATGTCACAAGTACTCCTTTTCTTTTTGCGAATACAGAGTAACACAGCTGCTACTCTGAAACAAATTACTGGTTACTGGCCCTGTGGATGATGGAGGGGTGAAGCAGTAGATATGATTTATCTTGATTTTGAGTAAAGCTTTTAATGCTGACCCACTTAAAAGTTTGATAAGTAAACTAGGGGAATGCAATCTACATTAAATTACTATAAGGTGGGTGCACAACTGGCTGAAAAACTGTACTCAAATGGTATGTGTACACTATAGCTGGGAAGTGCAATTAGCAGCATGGGTTGACAGACTCAGTGGCGAGGGATAGCTCAGTGGGTTGAGCATTGGTCTGCTAAACCCAGGGTTGTGAGTTCAATCCTTGAGGGGGCTATTTAGGGATCTGGGGCAAAAATTGGAGATTGGTCCTGCTTTTTGAGCCAAGGGTTGGATGATTCTATTCTATGACTCAGAGTAGTTCAGCTTGAGCTAGGATGCTAAAAATAGCAGTACTTGTGGCACCTTAGAGATTAACAAATTTATTAGAGCATAAGCTTTCCTGAGCTACAGCTCACTTCATCGGATGAGCTCACGAAAGCTTATGCTCTAATAAATTTGTTTGTCTCTAAGGTGCCACAAGTACTCCTTTTCTTTTTGCGAATACAGACTAACACGGCTGCTACTCTGAAACCTGTAAAAATAGCAGTGTGAATGTTGAGGCACTGCTGACAGCTCAGGGTAGCCATCAAAGCATAGACCCAGAGAGTTGGGTGGGCTTCGATTCAGGCACTGGCCACTGGCAGTGCTGCAATGTCCACACTACTATTTTTAACACACTAGCTCAAGCTGAGTTAGTGCAAGTCTGTCTACGTGAGCTGGGAATCATATATCCCAACTGGAATGTTGATGTACCCAACCGATAGTTATCAATGATTTGCTATCAAACTTGGAGAATGTATCAAGTGAGGTTTCAGGGGATCTGTCCTTGGTCTGGTAGTAGACAGTATTTTCATTAATGACTCGGATGATGGAGTGGAGAGTATTCTTAAAATCTGTGGATGACATCAAGCTGGGAAGAGTTACAAGCACTTTGGAGCTCAGAATTAGAATTTCAAACAACCTTGACAAATTAGAGAATTGGTCTAAAATCAACAAGAAAAAATTCAGTAAAGGCAACTGCAAAGAATTATACTTAGGAAGGAAAAATCAAATACCCAAATACAAAAAGGGGAATAATTGGTGATGTGGTGGTACTGCATAAGAGGCTTTGGTATTTATAGTGGACCACATATTGAATATGAGCCAACCCGATTCAGTCAAGAAAAAGGCTAATATAATTCTGGGGTGTATTAAAAGGAATGTCATGTGGGACAAAAATGTAATTATCCCACTCTACTTGACACTGGTGAGGCCTCAGCTAGAGTACTGTGTCCAGTTTTTGGTGCCATACTTTAAGAAACATGTGGCAAATGGTAGAGAGTACAGAATAGAGAAACAAAAATCCTGGCATATGAGGGAATTTAAAAAAAAAAAATCTTAAGACAGGTTTGGTCTTGAGTACATAAGATTGAGGGAGGAAGTGATAACAGTCTTCAAATATGTTAAGGGCTGTTATAAAGTGGCTGGTGATTAGTAACATAACTAGGGGGGGAGCGGGGCAGCGGCCGCTCCCCCACTGAGCACAAGTGGTGCCTTGTCAATGTCTTGGCACCTTTTAAATTTTCCCCTGTTGAGGGAACAGGGGGAGCAATCCAAAAAAATGGCGCCACCCGCTGCAGTGCTTTTACTCACGTCGGTGGCGGGACCTTCAGTGCCAGAGAAGACACCCGGAGTGAGTGAGGGCCGGCTGCCGGAGCGCCGCCAGGTGAGTAAAAGCACCGCAGCGGGTATCACCTTTTTTTTGGATCACTCCCCCCATTCCCTCCACCTGGCTACGCGGCTGCTGGTGATCAATTGTTCTCCATGTCCCCTGAAGGTTAGGCCATACTTATCACACCTCTTTCGTTCTCCTCACTGCCTTCTTCCACCCATTTTCCCCCATCAGCCTCAGCCCAGATCACTACATATTCTAATACTTTTCCTGCATGTCTGTTCCTTCTAGAACTTTATCTTGCCCCCAGTCTTTCTGGTCCAACCAAGCTCTTACCTCCTTCTTCCTTCCCTGCCCCACCTCTAACAACATATATGCATCATTGATCCCTCTTCTTGACTCCAAGAAACAAGAAGTTGCTGTTCCTAGGTGTTAACCATTTCTAAAATAAGGAACATTCAAAGACTTAAGGTGCATGAGAATGGCTTTCCTGACAATAACAAAAAAAAAAAACCTGCTTGACAACATACACATTAGCAGTTAATCTGTAAGAATCAGTTCAGCTTCACTATGTAACCAATGTAGTTCTTTTGCTGTAAGCGTTAGCAAGCAAATGAAAGCTGTAGCCTACCTATTAATCAAACTTTCATATCTGACATTACATATTACTGTATGCAGTATTGTTGTAGCCATATTGGTACCAGGATATTAGGGAGACAAGGCGGCTGAGGTAATATCATTTATTGGACCAATCTCTATTGATGAAAGAGACAAGCTTTTGAATACACCCTTGTATTCACACCCTACACACTACTGTAATGACTTTTGTACAAAGTATGCCTTGCAAAGTATCATCTAAAAACTTATAATTTGCTGGTCAGTATTGTCCTGATAAAACGTGTATGGAAAAGCTGTACGTAAAGTTATAAGATTCCCTGTATGGTGTTATTAACACATGTTTCAACCAAACATGCCAAACCCGCAAAAAAAAAACCCCAAAAAACAACAACAAAAACCAAACAGAAATTGGGCTTGTTTTTAACTTAATTGGCTTGTGAGTTGCTTGTTAGCTAGTTTTTGACTTGTAGCTTGTTGCTTCTTTTTTTTTTTTGATCGGTTCCCAGCAAGTGTGGGCAAGGGGCAAATAGGGGCAAGGGAGGGGGAAGAGTCAGGGGTGCAAAGTGGGCCCACCAGAGTCCCAGACTGCACACCAGGGGAATCTAGTCACATAGAGTGTTGGGGTTCTTAGGGATTGGCTTGTTTTGACCTTGTTTTGAAATGGGATTAGTTTGATATTTGGCTTATTGTGAAAGTCAGGGTGCTTATTTATCGTGTGAAAGTTGGCAACTGTGGTTCTAAATCCTAGGTGAGAGCTAGGCATTGTAAAGGCACCCAAGTTGGCAGGGCAGGAGTGACACAGGTGCTCATTAATCTGGATTGTACCCTGGTATGTCACAATAAGGTAATATCTTTTATTAGACCAACTTCTGTTGGTGAGAGAGACAAGCTTTTGAGTTTACACAAAGCTCTTCTTCAGATCTGGGAAATATTCTCTGACATATTATTGTGCTTTGTGCCTAAGAGAGATGTGAGCATAGACAGATGCTGAAGGTTGGTTGTTGCTTTTGTGCCTGATGCTGTGGGGAACATTCGCTTCTCAACTCTATGAGCTAAGATCAAGTGGAAGTAGTCTCTTGGCCTATCCAAGGCCGTGATCAAGTATCTTGATCTTTTTGGTATTTTGGCCTTGAGATAAAAACCTTTCTTGTGTCTCTTGGACCTTGAAGTGAAAAAATTATCTAAGTTATATCTGTTCTTTCAGTTTTTCTTCTTTGCAAAGAACAGAAAGACAGATTTGTGATGGGGTATCATGAAAGCTACTTCATGAGCAGGGAGGAAGAAATAAAACACAAAACACTTCTTATCCTTCACCCTCTTAATATAAATATTTTCTGTGGGAGGGGAAAACCCCCCAGCAAGGATCGTTAAACTAGCTGTGTTATAGATATTCATTATTAGAAAGTACATGAAACACTGATTAATAAAAACTAAGAAAGCCTCAACTCCATTGCCATTCTGCTATAGCATTATGATGTATACTACCAGCTATATCACCCATCTGTGTACATCTTCAAGGGCATTTTTCATGTTGTAATGATGCCTCTTTATGTTTCATTAGAGGAAGTGTAGAAAACAATAAAATCAAAATATTCTCTCAACATTACACAGACAGTTGTTCCTCCCCAGTATCTGCACTGGGATGAGGAGCAGGTGGTATGAAAATTCAGTTATTATGTAGTTGGCACAGAGCATGCACTTTTGCACAATTGTCTGAAATCTCTAAACACTAAAGGAATCAAACTTTAATTTTCCTTTCATCATTTGGAACAGGAAAAAGTCGCCGACTGTCATAAAGTATAAAATCCACTGGATTTTATTTAGGATCTAGATAAAAAAGTCAATGCATGTTTCACAGTTATCACCCTTGATGTATGCAGAAAAAACTGGAACTAGACTATGTAATATTTGGTTACATGTATGCTTCTGTCTATTGGCTTGTAACATGAACTGATGAGATGAAATATAGATTTACTTTGAAACCATGAAGGAAATTCCCCTTTTCCTCTTTTTAATTGCCAATATATTATGAGATGCACAGGTCTTAAAAAAAAAGAAGTAAAGAATAAGGAAGGTCTGGCATGAAGAAACAAGGAGCATCATAATCATCCCTAGTGTAATTCCATTCTGCTCATTGGAGTTACATACGGAATTAATGTGGCTCAGCATTTCTATTGTCAGTAAAATCAATACATTTTATATAATACAGTTTATCATGTCTCTGCAGGATCATTTGCTGAACAACAGTGGATTCCAACAGTGAGGTTTCTGGGAGTTTGTAGGGTTTTTGCAAATTTGCTGGATTTTGGCAGCATCTGACAGGATATCTATGGAACTGCAGAGCTATCTGGCTGAGTGCTTCATAGAAGTTTGCAAAGTACACGATATACCACCTGAGATTTCTAGCTGATAGTGCTCTTATATGTTGGGGTAGGAGTTAACATTTGGTGACCCATCAAAAACATATGTACTGAAGCTTAATTATATACTAAATGTTTTTTTTTTTAACAGATGTCCACTCATTGATTAGGCCCCAATCCTGCAATCAGATTTTAGCAGATGGGCCCTCTGCATCTATGTAGAGCCCCATTGAAATGAATGCATCTTTGCATGGGCACAGGTCTCCAGCTGTAAAGATCTGATTGCTGGATCAGAGTCTTAGAATTAATGTTGCTAGGACTTCTATAAAACACACATTTTCATTCGTGAGGGCTCTCACCAACTTAAATTTACTTTTAGAACTACAGAGACTTTGTTCTTTCCAAAGGAAAATTGCTTCCTCAGAGTCAGCTGTTCAATTATCTTGGTTTCCACACTGTGGCACATCATTTGGGGCTAAACTTCTTCCTGCTGTATATCTATTGAGTTTCTTTAGGCCTTTTGTCTGTCTTATGTACACTCAGTAGGTTCATAGGAATGACATTAGGGAAAACCCTCAGTATACACAATTTATCTATTCTGCTCAGAGCAGTTCAGTCAGATGGGTAAGAACTATTAAAGGAGTCTGAAGTAGTCATCTCCCTAACTTATCTCCATGCTTCCTCAAACAGTTTCACAACACAGACTTTCTCTAAAAATATAAAAATTTTGGCCTTTTTTTGGAAGGCTAAACTATTCAGGAGACAGAATGCCAAAGCTGGATTGTTTGTATTCAAACACACCTGTAGGAAGCATTAAGATTATTAAAAAGAAAAGGAGTACTTGTGGCACCTTAGAGACTAACAAATTTATTAGAGCATAAGCTTTCGTGAGCTACAGCTCACTTCATTGGATGCATTTACGAAAGCTTATGCTCTAATAAATTTGTTAGTCTCTAAGGTGCCACAAGTACTCCTTTTCTTTTTGCGAATACAGACTAACACGGCTGCTACTCTGAAACCTGTCATTAAGATTATTGTAGCACAAGCTGACAGACTGATTTCAATGTCCCAGATTAATATCTGGGGTAAGCAGATAAAGCTCCATTGATTCAGACCAGCAGTTCCCAAACTATGTGGCAGGCCTCCCAGTTGAAGCACAGGAATATATGAAGAAAGGCAAAGGGTGTGTGTGGGGGGGAGGTTAAGAGCTTTGGCTGTCAGCCTAGGGTGGCTGGGGCTTATGCAGAAGTGCCATTCATGCCTAGGAGGTAGGAATAAAGGGAACAGCAGGAGCCCTGCCACCCAGGCTTCTTCTCTCCTTCCCCCCACCCCAATCCCTCACCTGGAGGTGGCAGGGCTCTGGCTGTCAGCCCCAGGGTTGCAACAGTAGCTCAGAAGTAAGGGTGACAATGGGACACTAAGTCTGCGGTGGAAAGTGATATTGACAAATATTCACATTGCCACCCTTCTGTGTTGCTGCTAGCATGTCGCTGCCTTCGGAGCTGGGGACCTGGCCAGTCCTCACTGCTCCTCACTCTGCCTTCAGAGCTGGGGGGTGGTATACGTACTTGGGGAGGGTGGAATACATGAAATGAGAGGGGCCCAATCAAATAAGTATAAGAAAATAGCAAGGTAAGACCAAAATAACCAAGTGAGCCCCACCATGTTACAATACACCACAACTGCTATGATAGCAAAGCCAAAATTGCAGTGTTACTCTGGCACTGTAAACAGTGTGCTATGCATGTAATAGTAATGATAAGGAACTATTGTCCAAATGAGAAATTAGTCAGGGAAGGAGTGTAACAATTTGAAAGGATCTCCTTCAAGACAGCATAGTGGCAGAGGAAATATGGACTGAATGGCAGATCTAATCACTGCAGCAGAACACTGACTGTGCATGTACATGTACCAGTACTATGGAGTGCTATGAGCCAAAGTAATGCTGCAGGCTGTGTGGAAATACAGTATGCATAAACGATTATCTGGAATACAGCAAACTGGAAAATGTCAAGGTGAAGTCTCACTGAGGTAGTGCATGATTAGGCTCAGCAAAGAAAATGAGACGAATGGGGGCACATGGAAGGAAAAGACTCGGGCATACTGTCCAGTTGTATGTCAGATGGTGGCAGTAATCAAGCAGTGCACTGTAACTGGGAGGCAGTTTGCTGTGGCTGTGTCACTCTCCTAGCAATCAGAGTTGAACTGTAGGTACAATACAGATTGGTGTTTTACTCAGATATGCTGAGAGGAGGGAGAGGGCAGGTGATGGGCACACAGTAAACTCATAACCCACACAGAGAAAATTCAGATAATCTAAAAAGGCTACTTTCAGAGTAGTTCTCAGAGCAACGCCAGTCATCAAAGAAACCAAAGAACCAAAACCACCTACTAACCCTGTATCCATCATTGGAAGGAGGTCACAGTCATGTTGTACTACATGGTGTCACCGAGTATAATAGTATGTCATTGGGATGGTGGGAAGGGAGGGCCATTTTAAGTTGTCATCTTCTGCCACTTCAGTTCCTCAGAGCGAACAAGGGGCTTAGTTTCCTATTTGCCTTTTGTTGACCTATGACCTTTCCCCTGCTTCCTCTGCATTAGTTGTTGCAATGAGGATAATGCTATTATCATAGGTATGTGATGGATCTTGCTGTATTTCTTATTGGTTTGAAACAGGAATGCGGGCAAGTAGGTGAATATAAGTAACTGGGTTATCAGGGTTGCTATATTAATGATTTGCTGTATTAGCAGGAAAATTATTAGAAGTAGTTAGGTTAAGGTTTTAGTTATAGTAGTATAGGCGCAAAGGAATATAACCCTTGCTCATATTTTTGCACTCTCATTCAAGAGGATAAACAGGAGACCACAAAGGGACAGTACACCACAAGACCAAAACTCCATACTTACAGAATCACTTTGCAATCGGTAGGTAAGTAGATAGACCACACTGACACATCGGAATTGTTAGGAAATAATTGAGAAAGGATTGATGCCAATGGTTAATATTAGTGATTATGGTTAATTAGGGACTCCCAGAATGCCATTGATGGAGGGGAGCAAGCACTAACATTGATGATTGGGATATCAGAATAAATATGGGCATAAATCTGTAACTTCTGCATAATGTAGTGTATAAGGCCTCATGCTAGTTCCCTTTCCTTGGGTTCTCTCTGGCTCTGGACTAGCATCAACTGGATGTATGGCCTTCTGAGGTTTTCCACTTGCTAATTTACATCCCTAGTTCTTCTTCATCATCATCTTTTATAGTGCAAATATGAAATATGTTTATTACCTTGGCCCTACTGGGTATACAGGCTATTTGGTTGGAAACTTTTTTTTATGCCAGTTTGTGTTTATAGATAGTACAACTATCAGGTTTCTTTGTAAGGTTAGTATTGAATCTATACTACTCTACCATCAATCACTTCAGTCCCTGAAAGAAAAATGGGGGTTCCTAAAGGAATCTCATGTGTAGCCCATTTTGGGAAAGAATCTGTGACTGATTATTCATAATAATCATTATAGACATGACAAATCAATTGTGTTAATACTTGTAAGGGTTACACTTTTTCATTTGTTGTTGACCTTATGGGGATTAAATGATTGCATAGATACATCCCTATATAGCTGTCCCAGTTTATCAACCTCATTTATTATGGCTGGAGATCTAATTTGTGATGTTGCTTGAAGTAATATGAGACATACTCTGCATATATGACCAGGGGTGGGGATGACAATGGTACCCAATTGCATGCAATGCTTTTCTAGTACCAAGTTTCTCTAAATTGTGTCCATTTATGCTCATTTTTGACCGTACACCTTGCTAAATAGTACTGTAGAAAATGAATGGCATTCTTCATATTTCATTGTGACCCATATTTTTGTTGGTCTTATCCACAGTCTTTGCAATTTGCACACCTTTTAAATATGGTGAGAAATACATCCCAACATATTTAACAATCCCAGCCTTCTGCATTATGTGCACATACTGCAGATACTTTCAAAATACATGTGCCTGTAGTGAAGTATTAATACAATATTGAATAGATTTTAAAGCTAGAAGGGATGCTGTGCTCACCTGGTTCAATCTTCTACATAACACCCCATAACATTTTATTCAATAATTTCTGCATCAATTCGCTTTCACTTGCACCCAAAAATAAATAAATAAATCAAATGTTCCCAGCAGGGAGCTAATTAAAAAATTAGTGTACATGTAGTAATTGATTGCTATTTATGTAAATAAGTTATTCATTATGTCTAAATTGAATATGAACTTGTTAGGCTTACTTTACAGTTTTGTTGTCTATTTTTGAAAGCTGTATTAAAATAGAGATTAAATATATTTCCTAAAAAGAAAAGGAGTACTTGTGGTACCTTAGAGACTAACAAATTTATTAGAGCATAAGCTTTCGTGAGCTACAGCTCACTTCATCGGATGCATTTGTTAGTCGCTAAGGTGCCACAAGTACTCCTTTTCTTTTTGCGAATACAGACTAACATGGCTGCTACTCTGAAACCTGTCAATATATTTCCTATTTGCACAAAATGTGAAAGGCTGCAGAGGGCCAGCAGAACCTATGAAATATGCCTCTCCATCTTGCTGGCTGAATGAACAAGAAACCAGCCAGCCTGAAGAACACAGACTACTTTCTGCTCTTTTTTTTTAAACACTGTTCAGGACCAAAATTATGTAAGGCACATAGATGAATGCTATCATATCCTGGGGCCAGCGATGTGTGTATGTATAAAATTTTTAATTTCCCTGTGGCTCCAGACTGAATTTCCGCAACCCACAGTTACTGCAGTTCTAAGATACAGGGCGCCAATTGTGTGTGTGGGGGGAGGGGGAAGGGGGAGGCTCCATCCACCTACTGAGTTTCATACAGGATGTGTGTTCCCAGAAGGAGATCTTAACTGCACAGAATTAGTATGGAATATGAGTTCTGCAGAGAGGTGCTGCTCCCAGATTGTGTCCCTGGGGCAGGGAGTCAGTTTTTTGTTTACAAACAGAGGTAGGGTGATTCAGATAAGTAAGGGCTGATAATTAAACTGAGGATCGGGAAATTGTTAGATGAACCCGTAAAATAGGAATCCCTCTGCAGGGGGGAGAAACTGTTGAAATACAACTAAGCCCTCTAAGCGAAGGTTACATTAAGAAGAGAGGGAGATGTGAATGGGGTAGGTGAAAAGAAGGGGCCAGGAAAGGAATAGCAGTGGTATAGGGAAGTTCCCACTCTACCTGCGGTACTTATGTTGCCCCATCATCATAATATCTGAGCGCCTCACATCACAGCACCTCCATGAGATAGAGCAGTGCTGTTATCCCCATTGTACAGATGGAGCACTGAGGGACACATAAACTAAAGGCCAAATTTTCAAAGGTATTTAGGCACCTAGTGGGATTTTCAAAAGCACCTAGAAGGTTAGGTACTTTGTAAACCCCACTTGATGCCTAGCTGCATCTTTGGGTGCCTAAAAATCTTTAAAACTCTGTCCCTATATCACTGACCTGAGGTCATACAGGAAGTCCATGTGCAGGGGAAGTAGAACCCAGGTCTCCCACTCAGGGCTAGCTCCATCCAGTGGACCAGCCTTTTGCTCTCTGCTGCATGCTGCAAAAAAGAGGACTCGGATGGGAGGAATACCAAGGCGGCCAGTTCCCTGAGTCTCCAACAATTGGTCCCTGGACATTGGGAAGGATGTCATGGCTGACAGTATGAAAAGCAGCACAGAAGTCAAGAAGGATTGAAAAAAGAAAGAAAGAAAATTAGAGTCAGATGAGAGAAGAACACTTAACTGTTAATGGGTGGCAGGTTCTACCCTGTGCTGGGTTGTACAGCAATGCCTGATGTACCATTTCAGATTTTAACTGAAAAACATTTTGTTTTGTCATTTTTTGTTCTGAGTCTGAGAAAAGGAAGGAATGAGAAAGTGTCATATGAGTATCAGATGTGATTATACCTCAAATTCTTAGGGTTTCAGCTGTATTCATGGCAATTCCAGAACAAAGATCAGAAACTGCATTGACAGAGTCCATAAAGTAGATGATTACTGTCATGATTTGTACTATTCACTGGGCGCCATCTGTGTGCTCAGCACTGTTCAGCATATGCCAGAAAATGTAATCCCTGAGCCAATGCATGTAAAATGTGTAACTCTGGATATGATGGCTCAGATATTTAAGTATGAAGGGTATAGTTATTAAGCACACGTTTATATCTATGAGTCTAGGTGCTGATGGAGATAGAAGTTTTATTTGATTAAGGACTAGAAGATTTGATCCTCCAACTTTCTTTCAAGAAGAAGAGCTGCCCAGAGCTCCTGTGCCTGTTTATTTTCTTTTCTTTCTGATATACCTCAGAAGTCTCATTTTTTTTCTCAACTTTAAAATGTGGAATTTTCTTGGTGTTTGCTTTAAAATATTCTCCTGTGAAAGCTGCAACTCAGTTACTCTAGTGTTGTGTTTAAGACCCTTCTGGAAAGAAAATAGCCTTTGCCAACTCTCATGATTTTGTCATGGGACCCATGATAATTATTTTTTTCCTTAAAGCTCCAGTTCCTGGAGTCAAGTGATATATGATGATTTCAGCCTTCATTCTTAAAGAAAAATGATCTTTCTGGCCCTTGTGCCTATGGGGAAAGCTTCACAATGTGACCCCAGTACACCTTAAAGGCTCAAAAAGCAGAATGTAAATAAAAAGTACACCAAATCTATTATTTTTACATAATCTCATTATTTTAAACCCAATCTCATGATTTTTGGTGAGCCTGATTCATGATTTTTGAACATTTGGGGGTGGCAATACTATAAGTGACTTGACAGTGTCAGTTTCACTCCTGTTTAAAGTCAGTTTCTAGTCTATTATTTGTAGTGGGGTAACTACTCCTATCCCTAGAGCCCCAAGCAGGTGCAGTATAAACTCACAAGGTCTTGCCCTAATAGGATGTTTTCAAAAATTAAATGATCTATTCCAGGCTTGAAGAACAGCAACAAAAGTGATAGAAAGTAATCTAGATTTTTCTACAATTGTTTCAATTGTTGTAGTCAAGAGTTAGTAACAAAGTAAGAATATACATTACAATTTTAAACCTAACCAGTCCCTTAAGTGAATGACACATGTCAGAACATGTTAGTATTAGAGCTGCGTGGGTCTAATATTTATTTAATTCTCTTTATATAGGAATTAGAAATTATTGTCTGACAGGAACACTGTATAGATTATTATCTGGAAAAAAAAAACACCAAGAGTTTGCCTCCCCCACCCCGAGTCAGAAATGGCACCCTTCAGGACCCCCTTGAGATTAGGATTTTGCAAACCTACACAACACTAATTGAAAGTACAGGATACTCCACATAATTGGGAGGGCACTAACGCACTGGGATTTCTACTTGCAAGCTAAACAAATGAGAGTGGGTGTCAATGATTTCTGTTTAATCAAGACAGAATAAACAAAATTCTTCTTAATAGGGATGCATTCTGAAAAATATTAAGGCCTCCAGCCTTCAAGTTATTCCACATATGCAGACTCCTATGCATATACAGAGCCCCAAAGAAGTCATAAATTCGGCATAAACTAAGTTCCATTAACTTTTCACAAAAAAGTATCAATTTTGATGAAATCTTGTTTTTGGGAAAAATGAAAAAAAAAAGTGTTCTGGTAAAAATAGATCATTTTGATTTTTTATTTCAAAATGGAGTTGATTCATAAATTAGTTTCTTTTATATTAGAATGAAATTATATAATTCATTCTGATTTTGACTTTTTAAAGAATTACATGTTTTGATTTAATTGAAATGGAACCCTTTTTTTGTTCCAAAACTATTTTCAAAAACTTAATTGTATAGGAAATATTTTTTGTTTCAATTTGAAAAAAAAGTATGTTTCAAAATGGAACGGAAATTTCAGGTTTTGACCAGCTCTATAAAATACCCTATAATTTTAGTTACCCACACCTCTCCCTAAAGTCATTACACCTGTACTAGTTAGCATCTGAAATATTCTAATGATGTCCCAAGCACCAAGCCTGCCAACGATCAAAAGCTTTACAGCTTTAAGACTAGTATGAACTGGGGTGAAAGATGCCAGATACGTTCTGAATTTTAAAGCTATATTAGCTTTCTGCCAGATTCAAATTGTGTTTAAAATTCACTGGGTTGGAATTCACTGCCAATTAGAGCTTTTAGTCAGAAAAGAGGGCATTCATTCTTCTTATATGGGAAGGAAAGAGCATGGCTCCATTTTCACTAAGTGTTATGGGCCCTTTTTTGCCAACACAAAATACTTGAGTTCCCTAGTAATAAAACATAGCGATTCGGAGGTCAGACACCATCCTGGTTGTTGACTTTATTAGGATTTGAATTGTTTTGATTTTTTTTTCCAGTTCCACAGAGTGAGAACATATTAAAAATGAGTGGGGGGTGGGGACTGGAAGGGAAAATAGGCAGCATATGAAATAGAAAGGAAGGCACTGATTCTGGGCTCAATAGTCTGTGAGGCTGTGTACTAAGAGCAGTGCAGAGCTGCGTCACACCAGGAGCAGTACTGGAAGGCATAAGGAATGCCTCCTAGATCTTCTGGGCTTGTAGAAACCATGCAGTCACTGCTACATGCCTGTGACCCAGGCATATTACACCTATGTCTGATCAGCTTCTCTATGTTTTGCCAAAGGCGGGAGTGGGGTGAATATATGTAAAATGTAGGATACTACGTTCCACACTTGTTAGAGATGAAGTAAGTCACCTGAGGCAGGGTGGGCCTCAGAGCTATCTCAATCAAGAGTGAGATCAATCAACATCTTTTGATGCTGACAATCTGGAGAAGATGCAGCCCTGAGCTTTTACAAAGACAAAGGAAGCCCAAGAAAAGACTGAATAGAGGAAAGCCCAAGAAAAGACTCTGAATAGAGGACCCCACAGCTGAGCTGAAGTTAATGAAACACCCTGATTATTATTATGAAAAGAGACAAAAAATCTGGGACAAAACATCTGGGGAAGAAGAAAAGGCACAAAGATGCTATCCGTTACAGAGGCAACAATTGGGCAGCATGTGTCTCATGAGAAGTGGGTCCAGCTCCTTGGATTAGATAAGCACTATAAAGACTAGGAGTAGTTGTGGCACTTTAGAGACTAACAAATTTATTAGAGCATAAGCTTTCGTAAGCTACAGCTCACTTCATCGGATGCATTTGGTGGAAAAAACAGAGGGGAGATTGATATACACACCCAGAGAACATGAAACAATGGGTTTTAACATACACACTGTAAGGAGGTTTCAGAGTATCAGCTGTGTTAGTCTGTATTCGCAAAAAGAAAAGGAGTACTTGTGGCACCTTAGAGACTAACAAATTTATTAGAGCATAAGCTTTCGTGAGCTACAGCTCACTTCATCGGATGCATCTGATGAAGTGAGCTGTAGCTCACGAAAGCTTATGCTCTAATAAATTTGTTAGTCTCTAAGGTGCCACAAGTACTCCTTTTCTTTTTACTGTAAGGAGAGTGATCACTTAAGATAAGCCATCACCAGCAGCAGGGGGGGAAAGGAGGAAAACCTTTCATGGTGACAAGCAAGGTAGGCTATTTCCAGCAGTTAACAAGAATATCTGAGGAACAGTGGGGGGGGGGGTGAGGTTGGGGGAGAAATAACATGGGGAAATAGTTTTACTTTGTGTAATGAAAGAAAAGAAGTACTTGTGGCACCTTAGAGACTAACAAATTTATTAGAGCATAAGCTTTCGTGAGCTACAGCTCACTTCATCGGATGCATTTGGTGGAAAAAACAGAGGGGAGATTTATATACACACACAGAGAACATGAAACAATGGGTTTATCATACACACTGTAAGGAGAAAAGAAAAGGAGTACTTGTGGCACCTTAGAGACTAACAAATTTATTAGAGCATAAGCTTTCGTGAGCTACAGCTTCATCGGATGCAGTGAGCTGTAGCTCACGAAAGCTTATGCTCTAATGAATTTGTTAGTCTCTAAGGTGCCACAATTACTCCTTTTCTTTTTGCAAATACAGACTAACACGGCTGCTACTCTGAAACTGTAAGGAGAGTGATCACTTAAGATAAGCCATCACCAGCAGCAGGGGGGAGAAAGGAGGAAAACCTTTCATGGTGACAAGCAAGGTAGGCTACTTCCAGCAGTTAACAAGAATATCTGAGGAACAGTGGGGAGTGGGGTGGGGGGAGAAATACCATGGGGAAATAGTTTTACTTTGTGTAATGACTCATCCATTCCCAGTCTCTATTCAAGCCTAAGTTAATTGTATCCAGTTTACAAATTAATTCCAATTCAGCAGTCTCTCATTGGAGTCTGTTTTTGAAGCTTTTTTGTTGAAGGATAGCCACTCTTAGGTCTGTAATCGAGTGACCAGAGAGACTGAAGTGTTCTCCAACTGGATTTTGACAACTAGACAAGCCATTTACAACACACACTTTGCTTCTCTACAAAAGAAAAAGGACACTAAGCTATCTAAACTACTATATGCCACAAGGGGCCACAACAATGGTTCCCGTAACCCACCCAGCAATATTGTTAATCTATCCAACTATACTCTTAGCCCAGCAGAAGAATCTGTCCTATCTTGGGGCCTCTCCTTTTGCCCCTCCACCCCCACGAACATGATACAGTTCTGTGGTGACCTAGAATCCTATTTTCGACGTCTCAGACTCAAGGAATATTTCCAACACACCTCTGACCAACATATTAACCCACAGAGACCTTCCTGCCAACACTACAAAAAGAAGGATTCTGGGTGGACTCCTCCTGAAGGTCGAAACAGCAGCCTAGATTTCTGCATAGAGTGCTTCCACCGACGTGCATGAGCTGAAATTGTGGAAAAGCAGCATCGCTTACCCCATAACCTCAGCCATGCAGAACACAGTGCCATCCACAGCCTCAGAAACAACTCTGACATCCTAATCAAAAAGGCTGACAAAGGAGGTGCTGTCGTCATCATGAATAGGTCGGAGTATGAACAAGAGGCTACTAGGCAGCTCTCCAACACCACTTTCTACAAGCCGTTACCCTCTGATCCCACTGAGAGTTACCAAAAGAAACTACAGCATTTGCTCAAGAAACTCCCTGAAAAAGCACAAGAACAAATCCGGACAGACACACCCCTAGAACCCCGACCTGGGGTATTCTATCTGCTACCCAAGATCCATAAATCTGGAAATCCTGGACGCCCCATCATCTCAGGCATTGGCATCCTGACAGCAGGATTGTCTGGCTATGTAGACTCCCTTCTCAGGCCCTTCGTTACCAGCACTCCCAGCTATCTTCGAGACACCACTGACTTCCTGAGGAAACTACAGTCCATTGGTGATCTTCCTAAAAACACCATCCTAGCCGCTATGGATATAGAAGCCCTCTACACCAACATTCCACACAAAGATGGACTACAAGCCGTCAGGAACAGTATCCCCGATAATGTCATGGCTAACCTGGTGGCTGAACTTTGTGACTTTGTCCTCAACAATAACTATTTCACATTTGGGGACAATGTATACCTTCAAATCAGCGGCACTGCGATGGGTACCCGCATGGCCCCATAGTATGCCAACATTTTTATGGCTGACTTAGAACAACGCTTCCTCAGCTCTTGTACCCTAGTGCCCCTACTCTACTTGCGCTACATTGATGACATCTTCATCATCTGAATCCATGGAAAAGAAGCCCTTGAGGAATTCCACCATGATTTCAACAATTTCCATCCCACCATCAAACTCAGCCTGGACCAGTCCACACAAGAGATCCACTTCCTGGACACTACGGTGCTAATAAGCGATGGTCACATAAACACCACCCTATATTGGAAACCTACTGACCGCTATTCCTACCTACATGCCTCTAGCTTTCATCCAGATCATACCACTCGATCCATTGTCTACAGCCAAGCTGTACGATATAACCGCATTTGCTCCAACCCCTCAGACAGAGACAAACACCTACAAGATCTCTATCATGCATTCCTACAACTACAATACCCACCTGCTGAAGTGAAGAAACAGATTGAGAGAGCCAGAAGAGTACCCAGAAGTCACCTACTACAGGACAGGCCCAACAAAGAAAATAACAGAACGCCACTAGCCATCACCTTCAGCCCCCAACTAAAACCTCTCCAACGCATCATCAAGGATCTACAACCTATTCTGAAGGACGACCCATCACTCTCACAGATCTTGGGAGACAGGCCAGTCCTTGCTTACAGACAGCCCCCCAATCTGAAGCAAATACTCACCAGCAACCACACACCACACAACAGAACCACTAACCCAGGAACCTATCCTTGCAACAAAGCCCGTTGCCAACTCTGTCCACATATCCATTCAGGGGATACCATCATAGGGCCTAATCACATCAGCCACACTATCAGAGGCTCCTTCACCTGCGCATCTACCAATGTGATATATGCCATCATGTGCCAGCAATGCCCCTCTGCCATGTACATTGGCCAAACAGGACAGTCTCTATGTAAAGGAATTAATGGACACAAATCAGACGTCAAGAATTATAACATTCAAAACCAGTTGGAGAACACTTCAATCTCTCTGGTCACTCGATTACAGACCTAAGAGTGGCTATCCTTCAACAAAAAAGCTTCAAAAACAGACTCAAACGAGAGACTGCTGAATTGGAATTAATTTGCAAACTGGATACAATTAACTTAGACTTGAATAGAGACTGGGAATGGATGAGTCATTACACAAAGTAAAACTATTTCCCCATGGTATTTCTCCCCCCACCCCACCCCCCACTGTTCCTCAGATATTCTTGTTAACTGCTGGAATTAGCGTACCTTGCTTGTCACCATGAAAGGTTTTCCTCCTTTCCCCCCCCCGCTGCTGGTGATGGCTTATCTTAAGTGATTACTCTCCTTACAGTGTGTATGATAAACCCATTGTTTCATGTTCTCTGTGTGTGTTTATAAATCTCCCCTCTGTTTTTTCCACCAAATGCATCCGATGAAGTGAACTGTAGCTCACGAAAGCTTATGCTCTTATACATTTGTTAGTCTCTAAGGTGCCACAAGTACTCCTTTTCTTTTTGCGAATACAGACTAACACGGCTGCTACTCTGAAACCTGTCTTTGTGTAATGACTCATCCATTCCCAGTCTCTATTCAAGCCTAAGTTAATTGTATCCAGTTTGCAAATTAATTCCAATTCAGCAGTCTCTCGTTGGAGTCTGTTTTTGAAGCTTTTTTGTTGAAGGATGGCCACTCTTAGGTCTGTAATCGAGTGACCAGAGAGTTTGAAGTTTTCTCCAACTGGTTTTTGAATGTTATAATTCTTGATGTCTGATTTGCGTCCATTCATTCTTTTACATAGAGACTGTCCAGTTTGACCAATGTACATGGCGGAGGGGCATTGCTGGCACATGATGGCATATATCACATTGGTAGATGCGCAGGTGAACGAGCCTCTGATAGTGTGGCTGATGTGATTAGGCCCTATGATGGTGTCCCCTGAATAGAAATGTGGACAGAGTTGGCAATGGGCTTTGTTGCAAGGATAGGTTCCTGGGTTAGTGGTTCTGTTGTGTGGTGTGTGGTTGCTGGTGAGTATTTGCTTCAGATTGGGGGGGCTGTCTTTAAGCAAGGACTGGCCTGTCTTCCAAGATCTGTGAGAGTGATGGGTCAAAAATCTTACCTCACGAAAGCTTATGCTCTAATAAATTTGTTAGTCGCTAAGGTGCCACAAGTACTCATTTTCTTTTTGTGAATACAGTCTAACACGGCTGCTACTCTGAAAACTGTAAAGACTGACCATTGAGTGAGAAATATATTATTAGACAGGGAAGTTAGACAGGGTTCAAAAAAGAGCTAGATAAATTCATGGAGGATAGGTCCATCAATGGCTATTAGCCAGGATGAGGAGGTAAGGTGTCCCTAGCCTCTGTTTGTCAAAAGCTGGGAATGGGTGACAGAGGATGGATCACTTGATGATTACCTGTTCTGTTTATTCCCTCTGGGGCACCTGGCATTGGCCACTGTTGGAAGACAGGATACTGGGCTAGATGGACCTTTAGTCTGACCCAGTATGGCTGTTCTTATGAAGTAATAAGTATAGGTTCTAGAAGGCATTTTATATTTTTCTTCTATCTGTAATCTGGATTTTCCATTTACTTGCTACTATTTTGGATCTCTCTTGAGCTGTGTTAAATAAATTTATATTTGGTTTTACTATAGGAACAACCAAGGGCCTTGCACTAAACACACTGTTGAACTGAGGGGAGAACCAGGGTGCACTGCTTCTCTGAAGGCAGCAGATCAGTGTACACTGGGGCTGTCCAGAAGATAAGGGATTGGGCACTCAAAAGAAGCAAGGATGTGTATGCTAGGGGCTAACCTGCAGAGAAAAAGAGCCATGTTTGTAGAGCCTGGAGCAGAGGACGTGTGCTGTCAGTTATGAGGATTCCCTCAGTAGGCACCAATAAGGCTCTCACATGCTGAAATAAGAATGAGAGATTTCCCCCAGTGGGCACCAACAAGTCTCTCTCACTCTCATGGTGGTAGTGATACACCTCTCGTAACCCATGAAGTGTCATAATGCCTTTTTGCAGTGCAGTTTAGGATTGATTTGGAAGCAGGGATCTTCCACCTCCCACCACTTTCATCTATTCACATACTGCTGAGATGTTTCATAATGACCCAACTATTTCCAGTAAATACAAACATAATAAATCAAGGCTAAAATGTTTGTAAAACTCTTTTAAAAAAAAAGAAAAGAAAAGAAAGAAAAGCCAAGGTTTCTGGATACTTTGATTCCCTAGATAGCATATACGAGATTGGACCCTAGAGAAATCAGGCCTTAAAACCTTCAATTCTGAAATCTGTCATGTAAAGAGGCAGAATTTCTAACGAGGACATGTTCAATTTAAACCCAGAAATTGTTTAAAATGTCTTGCAAGTAAACAAAATTTCTGGCAAGTAAAGAATTTTTCAGGCTGCGAGATTAAGAGCAGACTATCATCCAAAAAGAGTGCTGTTTTGTTCATTCTGAAGTAAAACCTTTAAATATGGGGTTGATCACTTAAGAACTAACCAGGGGTTCCATTATTAAAGCAAAAAGCAGGGGTGACAAAGGACATCATTGATCATTCACAGGCCATCTCTTTCCCATGCTGAAGGTATCATTCACTCTGTGATTACTGCCTCCATCGCTGAATGAGGAAACAAACCTCATGAGGAAATAGAACTGAACAGGGGCAAAGAAACCTTACAGAATTTTAATGTTTAATCGTATGCTGTTCTGGATATAGTGATCTCTCATGTAGTAAATCTTATGGCAAATACTACTACTTCCACAATAGGGACATCCACATTTTGAGATTTATCATTGTTTGAGTCTGAAAAATTAATTTTATGTATAAATCAATATCTTCTTATTCATAGGGACCATTTATGATAATGTGACCTGATTTCCTGCATAACACAGACCATAGAATTTCACCCAGTAACTACAATAACGCATCGTGGAACTAAAAATCTCTTTTTAAAAAGACATTCGACCCCGAATTAACTATTTCAAATGCCTGATAATTTATTACTTTCCTTGATAAGCTGTTCCAATGGTTAATTACCTTCACTATCAAAAGTTTATCCCTGATTTTGTCTGATTTTTTCTAGCTTCAACTTTCAGGCTTTGGATCTTGTTATGCATGTCTTTACTAGTATGAAGAGCCCTGTAAAAATGAATCTTCTCAAGAAATATATAATTATAAAAATAAGTTGCTCTCCAAGGGGTCAGATCCTAGCTCATTTCTCTTCCTTGGTCTCCTACTGGACAACTCCTGTACTTAAAGTGAGGCACGTGTTAACCTATATTACCGAACTGGGGCTGGACTGAGCATGAGGGAGTAACAGTGTTAGTGAGTATCTGAGTGTCCGTTGTGGGGACAGTTTGACAGTTTGACCGTGTGCTTGACTGGTTGTTTGAAAAGTGTGAATTGGGAGTGCTTTGTTCCAGGTGAGCCTTGAGTGGGCCTGACTGTTATAAAAAGCCAGTCAGCTGCGAAACAGCTGAGTGGCAAACAGCAGAGAGGCTAACAGAGGGCATTTGCCTGGGAGTTCGCCTAGGGAGAGCCCACTGAGGCTTACATCTTGTCGGCTTCTCTGAGTAGTTACTACAACTCCTGAGGAAGCTCATAGATGGCAGGTAATATGAATGGGGAGCATTCAGCTCTTGTGACCTGCACTGTATGTGCCATAGGTTTCAGAGTAGCAGCCGTGTTAGTCTGTATTCGCAAAAAGAAAAGGAGTACTTGTGGCACCTTAGAGACTAACAAATTTATTAGAGCATAAGCTTTCGTGAAGTGAGCTGTAGCTCACGAAAGCTTATGCTCTAATAAATTTGTTAGTCTCTAAGGTGCCACAAGTACTCCTTTTCTGTATGTGCCATGTTTGTCTTTCTTCTACAGGACAGAAGTGATTTTGTCTGTACAAAGTGCAAGCTGGTCTCCATATTGGAAGAGAAGGTTCAAGGTCCGGAAAAACAAGTATCAACCCTGCGTTGCATAAGAGAAATTGAATATTTTCTGGATAGATGTCGGGATATGCTTCCACAGGCACAATGTTCTGAAGATTCAGAGCAGGCCGCACAGCGGGGACAGAAGGACAGTGAAGAAATTTGGCAGCATTTGACCTCCAGAAGAAGAAAGGGGAGCATCCATGTACCAGCAACGCAGATACAGGTAAGCAACCATTTTCATATTCTCTCCACAGGTACTAATGCAGAGAGGGGACTAGATGATATATCTAAGGGAAGGGAACAGAAGGAGACTCCACCGATTGGAAGGCATGAGATGCACTGTCCTAGGGATGGGGGTTCCATGACCACGGCTCCCATGACAAGGAGGTGGGTGGTGATGGTCGGGGACTCTCTCCTCAGGGGGACTGAGTCATCTATCTGCCACCTTGACCATGAAAACCGAGAAGTCTGCTGCTTGCCAGGAGCTAGGATTCACGATGTGACAGAGAGATTGCCGAGACTCATCAAGCCCTCAGATTGCTACCCCTTCCTGCTTCTCCACGTTGGCACCAATGATACTGCCAAGAAAGAGCTTGAGCAGATCACTGCAGACTACGTGGTTCTGGGAAGAAGGATAAAGGAGTTTGAGGCGCAATTGGTGTTCTCAGCTATCCTCCACATGGAAGAAAAAGGCCTGGAAGTCAAAATTGTGGAAGTCAACGAATGGCTACACAGGTGATGTTGGAGAGAAGGCTTTGGATTCTTTGACCATGGGATGGTGCTCCAAGAAGGAGGAGTGCTAAGCAGAGATGGGCTCCGCCTAACGAAGAGAGGGAAGAGCATCTTCGCAAGCAGGTTGGCTAACCTAGTGAGGAGGGCTTTAAACTAGGTTTACCGGGGGAAGGAGACCAAAGCCCTGAGAGAAATGGGGACATGGGATACCAGGAGGAAGCACGAGCAGTAGAGCACGAAAGGGGAGGGCTCCTGCCTCATACGAAGAAAGCAGGACAAACAGCAAGTTATCTCAAGTGCCTATACACAAATGCAAAAAGCCTGGGAAACCGGCAGGGAGAACTGGAAGTCCTTCCACAGTCAAGGAATTATGATGTGATTGGAATAACAGAGACTTGGTGGGATAACTCACATGACTGGACTACTCTCATGAATGGATATAAACTGTTCAGAAAGCACAGGGAGGGCAGAAAAGGTGGGGGAGTTGCATTGTATGTAAGAGAGCAGTATGACTGCTCAGAGCTCCAGTATGAAACTGTAGAAAAACCTGAGAGTCTCTGGATTAAGTTTAGAAATGTGAGCAACAAGCGTGATGTCATGGTGGGAGTCTGTGATAGACCATCGGACCATCGGGATGAGGTGAACCAGGCTTTCTTCCAGCAACTAACGGAAGTTACTAGATCGCAGGCCCTGGTTCTTATGGGAGACTTCAATCACCCTGATATCTGCTGGGAGAGCAATACAGTGGTGCACAGACAATGCAGGAAGTTTTTGGAAAGTGTAGGGGACAATTTCCTGGTGCAAGTGCTGGAGGAACCAACTAGGGGCAGAGCTCTTCTTGACCTGCTGCTCACAAACTGGGAAAAATTAGTAGGGGAAGCAAAAGTGGATGGGAACCTGAGAGGCAGTGAACATGAGATGGTCAGGATCCTGACACAGGGAAGAAAGGAGAGCAGCAGAATACAGATCCTGGACTTCAGAAAAGCAGACAACCTCAGGGAACTGATGGGCAGGATCCCCTGGGAGAATAACATGAGGGGGAAAGGAGTCCAGGAGAACTGGTTGTATTTTAAAGAATCCTTATTGAGGTTACAGGGACAAACCATCCCGATGTGTAGAAAAAATAGTAAATATGGCAGGCGAACAGCTTGGCTTAACAGTGAAATCCTTGCTGATCATAAACACAAAAAAAGAAGCTTACAAGAAGTGGAAGATTGGACAAATGACCAGTGAAGAGTATAAAAATATTGCTCAGGAATGCAGGAATGAAATCAGGAAGGCCAAATCACACCTGGAGTTGCAGGTAGCAAGAGATGTTAAGAGTAACAGGAAGGGTTTCTTCAGGTATGTTAGCAACAAGAAGAAAGTCAAGGAAAGTGTGGGCCCCTTACTGAATGAGGGAGGCAACCTAGTGACAGAGGATGTGGAAAAAGCTAATGTACTCAATGCTTTTTTTGCCTCTGTCTTCACAAACAAGGTCAGCTTCCAGACTGCTGAACTGGGAAGCACAGCCTGGGGAGGAGGTGACCAGCCCTCTGTAAAGAGAGAAGTGATTCAGGACTATTTAGAAGATCTGGATGAGCACAAGTACCATGGGGCCGGATGTGCTGCATCCGAGAGTGCTAAAGGAGTTGGTGGATGTGATTGCAGAGCCATTGGCCATTATCTTTGAAAACTCATGACGATCGGGGGAGGTCTCAGATGACTGGAAAAAGGCTAATGCAGTGCCCATCTTTAAAAAAGGAAAGAAGGAGGATCCTGGGAACTACAGGCCAGTCAGCCTCACCTCAGTCCCTGGAAAAATCATGGAGCAGGTCCTCAAGGAATCAATTTTGAAGCACTTTGAGGAGAGGAAAGTGATCAGGAACAGTCAGCATGGATTTACCAAAGGCAAGTCATGCCTGACTAATCTAATTGCCTTCTATGAAGAGATAACTGGCTCTGTGGATGAGGGGAAAGCAGTGGATGTGTTGTTCCTTGACTTTAGCAAAACTTTTGACACGGTCTCCCACAGTATTCTTGCCAGCAAGTTAAAGAAGTATGGGATGGATGAATGGACTATAAGGTGGATAGAAAGCTGGCTTGATTGTCAAGCTCAATGGGTAGTGATCAATGGCTCCATGTCTAGTTGGCAGCCGGTATCAAGTGAAGTGGCCCAGGGTCGGTCCTCAGGCCGGTTTTGTTCAATATCTTCATTAATGATCTGGAGGATGGTGTGGATTGCATCCTCGGCTAGTTTTCAGATGACATTAAACTGGAGGAGAGGTAGATGCACTGGATGGTAGGGATAGGATACAGAGGGAACTAGAAAAATTAGAGGATTGGGCCAAATAAATCTGACGAGGTTCAACAAGGACAAGTGCAGAGTCCTACAGACTAGCGACTGAATGGCTAGGCAGCAGTTCTGCAGAAAAGGACCTAGGGGTTACAGTGGACGAGAAGCTGGATATGAATCAACAGTGTGCCAAGAAGGCCAATGGCATTTTGGGCTGTATAAGTAGGGGCATTGCCAGCAGATAAAGGGATGTGATCATTCCCCTCTATTCGACATTGGTGAGACCTCATCTGGAGTATTGTGTCCAGTTTTGGGCCCCACACGACAAGAAGGATGTGAAAAAGTTGGAAAACGTCCAGCGGAGGGCAACAAAAATGATTAGGGGACTGGAACACATGATTTATGAGGAGAGGCTGAGGGAACTGGGATTGTTTAGTCTGAGGAAGAGAAGAATGAAGGGGGATTTGATAGCTGCTTTCAACTACCTGAAAGGGGGTTCCAAAGAGGATGTCTCTAGACTGTTCTCAGTGGTAGCAGATGACAGAACGAGGAGTAATGGTCTCAAGTTGCAATGGGGGAGGTTTAGGTTGGATATTAGGAAAAACTTTTTCACTAGGAGGGTGGTGAAACACTGGAATGCGTTACCTAGGGAGGTGGTGGAATCTCCTTCCTTGGAAGTTTTTAAGGTCAGGCTTGACAAAGCCCTGGCTGGGATGATTTAGTTGGGGATTGGTCCTGCTTTGAGCAGTGGGTTGGACTAGAGGACCTCCTGAGGTCCCTCCCAACCCTGATATTCTATGATTCTATGCCAGCACTTCTTGTAAGAATAACTTTGCATATCCTGAACGACGATCCCTCGCTCTCACAGATCTTGGGAGACAGGCCAGCCCTTGCTTACAGACAGCCCCCGAACCTGAACCAAATATGCACGAGCAACCATACACCACACAACAAAAACACTAACCAAGGAACCTATCCTTGCAACAAAGCCTGTTGCCAACTCTGTCCAATATCTATTCAAGGGACACCATCATAGGACCTAACCACATCAGCCACACCATCAGAGGATCGCTCACCTGCACATCTACCAATGTGATATATGCCATCATGTACCAGCAATGCCCCTCTGCCATGTACATTGGCCAAACTGGACAGTCTCTACGCAAAAGAATAAATGGACACAAATCAGATGTCAAGAATTATAACATTCAAAAACCAGTCGAACACTTCAGCCTCGCTAGTCACTCAATTACAGACCTAAAAGTGGCAATTCTTCAACAAAAAAACTTCAAAAACAGACTCCAAGAAAAGCTGCAGAACTGGAATTAATTTGCAAACTGGACACCATTAAATTAGGTTTGAATAAGGACTGGAAGTGGATGGGTCATTACACAAAGTAAAAACTATTTCCTCATGCTAATTTCCCCCCTACTGTTACTCACACCTTTTTCTCAACTGTTTGAAATGGGCCATCCTAATTATCACAACAAAAGTTTTTTTTTCTCCTGCTGATAATAGCCCACCTTAATTGATTATTATTCATTAGAGGTGGTATGGCAACACCCATGTTTTTCATATTCTCTGTGTGTATATATCTAATCTAATCTAATCTAATCTAATCTAATCTAATCTAATCTAATCTAATCTATCTTCCTATGTATTTTCCACTGCATGAATCTGATGAAGTGGGCTTTAGTCCACCAGAGCTTATGCCCAGATAAAATTGTTAGTCTCTAAGGTGCCCAAGTACTCCTCGTTCTTTTTGCTGATACAAACTAACATGGATGCCTCCCTCAAACCTGTTTGCATTTAATTAATTTTTAGTTAATTTTTCATGAACACTCATGCTTTCACCTTTGAAATCTGTGCCAGCAAAGGTGAATTGCTCAAATATTTGTGGAACAACACTATGGCAGGGATGAAAGCATTGCTGAAATACATTAAAAAAATTCTAACAGGTATTAGTGGGAAAGGTTTCCATATTTGAAATAGTTTTAATTTATATATATGATACATTGTATATAAAGTAAGAAATATGTACATGTCTACATCCATGTGCGTTTGGCTTTAATTTTTAATGTCATTGTCTAGGTTTCCTCCATTAATGTCTCTTTCCATTAAATCTATCATTTCAAGACTGTTCAAGGGATTTGTAGCATTTTGTGAAAGACTTTGTATAGTCTTGTTTTGCAAGTTGTATATTTTATACCTATATTGTCTGTTTTGAACACACATTTTTTAATATTATAATGGGTATGCTTGTAAATGATTCATCTGAATTAGGAAACTTGAATCCCTAACAAAGAGTTCAGGCTGGAAGTTATTTCCTGTGTTACAAAATGGTTGTGATGTAAGATGTTGTAACATTTATTATGAATTAGAAAGGCATTATGGTGAGAGAGATGGTTTTCATTAATGTCAGTTTGACATTTGGCAAAATTGATTTGTTTGACATTAGAGTACTTCTGTTGTAGTATGGACCCTTGTTTGACATTAAGCACACTAAATTACATGAGTTTAGTCTTAAAAGCTTCCCATAGAACATTGTCCTCTATCTTGTAAAATAGCATGACTACTCTACATGTGCCAGGAGGATTCCAGGGAGCAAATAACGACAATGATTGGCACAGAAAGCAAGTCCTCTGACAAAGTTATCTACTGCCAGATTAAACCACCGACTTCCTCCTCCTTCTTCACAGTGAGAAAAGTGGATTTTCACAGATTTTGAAGGACTTATCATATAATTTTAATTGTCAAGAAAAGTTGGAGCAAGACCCACCAAAAATAAAAGCCTCGTGTGGGTGTGTTTCAGAAAAGTGAAATGATGACGTGGCTAACACTCAAAAGGGCAATTGGAAGAACTGAAATCTGCCCTCAAATTAAGTGTGCGCCTCATTGACTTCAAGGGAGTGACACACATGCATTTGACACAAGTTTTAGCATTTCTGAGAGTCTTTTATATTCCTGGCTTGCATTTGAATGCAGTAGCAGACATAAGTAAGGGAAACAGATCAATTAAAGACCGGGCTAAATTCCCTTCAGACAATTTTTTGCCCAAGTTGTTCACTGTAACTGTCATGACAAACCAAGCAATTCAAGTCTTAATATACTTATTATGTACATATGTAAGTAAATTCTCTAGATGTTTAGCTCCAGTGTTGGGTTACTTGACCATCATGTATCACAAAATATGGGATCTGTTCTTGAGTTGGCTGCACTGCACACAGTGCAGAATCCAAGCAGTGGAACAAGAGTGCTTTAGATACATTGGGGAACCCCGACTCTGGAGTTTAAGGTAGAGCAGGCTTCGGGGTTGATCAAGCATACATCTAGAGCCCCAAGGTCAGACAGCGACAAGGAAGAATGAGTGTCCACGGGTTCTGAAAGTGTGCTTGCTTTCCCCCAGTTACATCCTTTCTGCTGCCTCAAGATGAGGCGGACAGATTGAGTCCTGGCACAACCTTCACAACCCACAACTGAGGGATGCCCATACATAGGGGGACTTGCAGTTAAGGCACTTCCACTTGATTTCTAGCACTTCAGCAGCAGAAGTGAAGCACAAAGGGGCTGAAAGTCCTCAGCACCTCTGAAATTCAGGCTCTATTACTCTTTATTCTAATGTATCTGTGGATTCATTTTATGTCAGTCAACTGCTTTTCTAAATCTTTGATGCTGATATTTTATGGCAGTGAATTCCATAAGTGAATTATGCAGTTTATGGAACTCATTTCCTTTTATTATTCTCCTCTGTAAATTGAACAGCCCAGTGCCTTTCAGTATTGCTTCACATGCTTGTCTTTCCGTGACATTAATCATTTTCCGTTGCCTCTTTCTGTGCATCTTTTCCCACTATACTTTTTATAAAATTGGGTAGCCATATGTGAGCTCAGTATTCAACTCATATGATAGCATTCCAATATTTTCAGAATTGTTTTCTATTCCATCCTAACTTCTTTTTTTTCTTTCACTATTGCTGCTGATTGACCAAAATTTTCATTGTCCTGTCCACAATTGCTGTCTGGATCTTTTGTCCAAACTAGCTACAGCTAAATTAAATTTAGAACCTAGCAATATTTATGGTTAACTCAAATTATTTCTTCCAATGTGAACTGCATTCTATTTCTCAAGATCAAATGCCATTTGCCTATGTGCTGACAATTTATCTAGCTTTGTTAGGTCCCTCTGAAGTTCCTCAGTTGTGTCTAGCCTTGAACTTATTAAATAATAATGTGTTACTTACATATTTTGTTCATTATTTCTCATTCCCCTTTTCCAGATCATTAAAGAATATATGAAAAAAACACCCATCTTTGGGGAAATCTTTGGACACACCACAGTTAAATGTTTACCATGTTGACAACTCCTTTTTCTGTTCTGTCACATAACCAGAAAAAAACAATAGGTTGACTGTTAGAGGTAGCTTATCTTCCCTATCCCAGGTCTATGTCTCCTCACGGCTCCCCACATGCCAGTGAGAGAAAAAAGAAAAGATGAAGTCTTCCTATAGAGTGCTCCTTACCCCACTGGGTAATAGTGATTGCCTGATATATTGATATTACTACAGTTTTACATATAACAATTCTAGTAGTAAAGTACAACTATGGTGGTTCTGGCCATTCATGTAATCATGGGCATTTAGGTGGACATCAGCTGACAGAATTCAAAACTAGCTCATCTGTAATTTTTTAAAGCTTTGTAGTAGAAATTGTTCATGTCATTACAGTGGACAAGAATAGTTACTAGATCACTATTTACCTGCAGTACAATAATAGAAGTACTATACCCTAGGCATCATAGTTGTTTCCTCATTGAACAACAGGGAAAACAAGTGGAGCACTTTAGACACCACCATGTGGGAACTGGATCACTGCTAATGCTCACCACCACATGAGATCAAAATTCAAATTCAGCTGTGACCAATACAACTAATGGCTATCCATTTATTGTTTGCCTATATGGTACTCATGTTCCAGCAAATAAGGGAAGTTGAATATTCTTTCCCTCACTGGCTCACTTCTTAAGGGAGATCCCCTTAACTTTAAACAGAAATAGAAATAATAGAAATAATTTTAAACAGAAATACTACTGTTTCTGCATTTTTTTTTAATTGGGACAATGCATTTGCAAGTGTGGTCATATTTAGAGTACAATATAACTAAATGAGAAATTTTGAATGGAATCTGATTATTCCAATCAAACAATAGTGAAGACAGATCTGTATGTTTATGAAGCAAGCAGCTAGTCAAAGTTTGTGGCCCTGGGATGTTCCAGTTAAAAGGAGGAATTGGTGAAGTCTGGTATTTTGTTTATTCAATCTTGTTTGTTTACAAAGTCCTGCTTGTCTGAACACAGCAGGCACAAAAAACTAAAGGAGCAGTCTTTTAGTTTACAGCCCCAAGCCTCTTTAGCCGACTCCAAAGTATGCTCTTAGCTCTTTCCAGCATCACACTGTGCTCTCAGGCTACGGCTTGTCTTTCCTGCTTTTGGCTTTTGCATTTCTCTCTCTCTCTCTTTTCTTGTCTGTTCTCAGTTTTGGTGTTTCTCAGTTTTCCCTTCCCTCACACACACAATTCACCCAAAACAATACTCAGCAAAAACTCCTGTGCAAGTTCACCAACTCTTTTTTTCCTAGGTGTGGGCTTATCCTTATGGTTGTGCTAACTGAAGGATGTGTTCACACCCATCAATCTCAGTGAGGTTTAACCTCAATCCATGACAAGGTTTAACTTTGCTCATAACACTTATTAACAATGTCCCCATTACAATAAAATCCATGACAATCTATGGAAAAGCAGTTTTGGCATATTAGTTTACACTACCTTATGGTCTTATAGAATTGTTTTTCATTGTTGAAACCAAAGGAAACTGTTACTGAATTTAGGCTAAGAACCCAATTCTGTAGCTGTATCAATCTGCTTGCAGAAACAGGGGAATACATTTTTAAATGTACACAGCACCTTTGGTGCAAGAAGAAAATAAGACCTATTCTGTTAGAAATGGAATTAAAATGAATAAGCACATTACATTTTTCTGTTTGATTTTTATTGGATTTGATGTTAAACCAAATCTTAAAATATTAGTCTGAAAAAATAAACTAAGTCTGATTTAGCAATTTTGAAGAACTGATTATTTAAAAAATATCTATATGCTAATAAGCTATTTCTAAAGGATGGGATATGTCAACTGTTGAGCTGATTCGTTTGAATCTGCAATTTAATACAATTATATAGATATCTCAAATCAAGGCCATCTTAATATGTTTACATAGGAAGAGTGAGTCAACATTTAATTATGACACTTCAGTATAGAGTGGGGGGAGGATTATCAAAGCTGCTTTAAGTTGCTATGAAACTTTTTCTGGTTGGCATTTTCTCTTACACTGTGGAACTGTAACCAAAGTTCAGAGAGAACAAAAATTGTGATCTGTAAGGCCATAAAATTAAGAGAAGTATCAGACCAGAACAGCTAAGACCTTAGAGGCATCTCATTAAATACAGTGGATGTAGATTTAAAATAATCAAATATTTGTGCCAAAAGCAGTTCAGTCAAAAGTTTTCTTTGTTTTTGGTTTAAAAAAAAATCCGCAGTTTCCCATGTTCACTAATGGAAATGTAAAAAATCAGTAGTACGAGCACTATTTCCAATGTTGTTAAATCATTATCCTTGACAAGACTATTGTTATGGTTTCTAATATGTATCTATATTGATCCAGGAGAAGGAGCAGCAGTACTACAATTTTCTCATCATGCTAAGAAATCCATAAACATTAAAAATGTTCCAAATTATGCACTATTGGTTTCCTTGCCATTTTCATTTCCAGTGACTAATGAACATCAAGAGCTAGGGAATAATTTAAAAGTCCACAGGTAATTACTGGGAAGTAAACGGAATTATTAGGCTGTGACTTATAGCACACTGAGAACAATGCTCAGTACATGATTTCCATTGTTATTCGAGACTTGTAGTTGCTTTATCACAAAATCAATAAGATCTTGCGATCTCTTAGAGCTGGGCAAATTTGGGTTCTCTGATGTCATAAAATGTGTATTAGTAATGATATAATTACTCTGTAATAAAGCCTTCCATATTCAGTGGCAGTTTTGCATAGTATTAATGAATGGATAATATCTAAATATTAGGTAAAATAACTTGCAGAATCATAAGTACTTGATTTCCAGAATGTCCGCTGGCTCTGGCTGATTTTGCATTGTGCTCTTTAAATTTAGTTAGAATATGAAATGTTAACACACAGGATCAAAACCTTCCCATCTGAGATTACATCCAAGAATACGTATTTTAAAGGCTATATTCATGCCAATTTATACATAGAGCCCTCATTGACATTAAGATTATGCCTGCCACAACCTGCTTATATTTTATTCATAGAACCAAACTCCTCTGCTGATTGTCTCAAATTAACACAATGTTCCAGTATGCAAATATTCATGCTGGGAACTATGGATTTGCACATGACATGTTGCCAGTCAACTCACTATGGAAATACATCTTGGCTGACAGCAAGAAGTAAAAGAATTCTTCCTAAAGTCAGGATTACACTATGCTCCTAAAATGGATTCCATATATGCAATTTTCAGATAGCAGCACACTAACTAGAGCTATATACTTTTGTCCAAAAACCAATCAAACAAAAGCTATGCTCCTTTTAGAGTAGCAGCACCTGGGGTAAAATTCTGATGTCTATTACAAATCCATAATGAATGGACTGAAGGAGATATAGTATTTGTGATGTGGTATACTAGCCCTTCAGGATTTAGTGCAGAAACAATTCTGGACCAGCAGTGCACCATACAAAGCTGGTCCATAATCATTAACCCTATTACAACCCTGTGTCTACTATAGAGATTAATCCAGAATCAGTAGGGTTAAACAAGCTGGCATTGTTTGCCTTCAAATTTGAAACTATGTAATGTGCTAACCTGGCCTGAGCCTGGCTAGGGAGCTGAGATACTACCCAGCTATACCACAAGTAAATTCCCTAGCCTGGATAACTAGAAGGGTAACTCTCCTGGAATTTGGACTAATTGTGTTTCTCTTATTATAATCACTGCTCTTCAAGATTATAAAGGAATAGGGGGGTCTGGGATTGTAGATAGAGGAGTCTGTGGTAGGCATCTTATTATGCTAACAGACTAAAATAAACAGTACCCCTGGCGATTGTATTTATTTATTTTTAACCAATCTGAGATGTTGGTGTGTGTTACTAAAGAGAAACCTGGTTTTGGTTAAAACCCATATAACTAACAACAGAACTTGGCACTTGCAGACATATCTCCAAACACTGTAATAAATCCTTATTTGCAGAATGTCCAATACAATCTTTGCAGATGTCTTTATATTAGAGGTGGCTGGGAAAAACAACAACAACAACTTTTTGTGCAAATTAAAAAACAAAACAAAACAAAACCCCCTTTACTGATTTTTTTCAGTTTTGAAAAGCATCAACATCTTTCAACTTTTGAAAGTGCATCTGCACTTCAGTGCAGATGTATAGTGAATTGGAAATACACTCTACTCCCCACAAAAATAATTGCAAAGTAGATCGTGCCATTAAAAAAAAATAGTTAAACTTGGAACTTGGAAAATTTTGACCAGATCTGAAATATATATCTGCTTGTATTTATGTACCCCCCCAAAGACCCACCCTTAACTATTATTGCATATATCTCTAAAAAGGTGTGTATTTTGTTTCCCTCAGTATGTCTATAGAAATAGTTGCATCCAAATGTATCTGGAAGAAAACCTGATTTAAACCCAATCCTTCAAAAAAACCTTTGCAATAGCACCTCAAAAGTCACAGATTACCCTATTGCACTTGCAGAAATGCTGTCCTGGATCACTTCTGCTCCCATGTCAGCCCTGTTAGTGCTCGAACTGTAGCCTCAAAAATATCTTTTACCATTAGCTCCTTTACTTAATGCATGATTGGTTTAGAGAAATGCATGCAATTAAAATATGAATTAATACTGACGACGTATCATACAAAAAGTTTGTATGGTGTGAGTGGGGCCTCTAGCCAGCTATGTGAAGCAAAGACAGAAAAACCTGAGCATAATCATATGACTGGAGGATCATCACTTTCCAGTTGTTGTAGATGCTGAATACAGATTAATCAAAGCTGGAGAATGAGCTGCTGGAATACAATTCAATCCTAATTCTCTTCTAAATGCATAAGTGGTCAACTTTCGAGACCTCACGAGTGCGTAACTCTGCACAGTTTAAATCCAGAGCTAATAAAAGCCAGTGTAAGGGGAAAACTCACTGTCACATCTAGATTTAAGCTGTGCGGCCAAATGGCTATTGTATTCTGCCCCTGCCATGGTTTCACACAACCCCTCCTCCCCTGCTCCCAGCAACAACCCTGAGTGAAATTAAAAGGATGCCAGATGCCAGAAATAGCCCCGAATCCCATGGTTCAGACCGTGGAGTGAACAGCTAAATTTAAACTGTTCTTATGCAGGCAGCAGGCTACCTGGGGAGACTTCTCTCTCAGCCAGTCCCCCTGCTCCCTGCTACAAGCTAGAGGGGAGCCCCTGCAGCATGCGGGGGTCAGGGGAATGTGGAGCCTAGCCATGACAGCAGCCTGGCTGGAGGAGGAGGAGGGAGGACAAGGAGAAAAATGTGACAGTGAGTTTTCAGGCTTATTCCAATAGTAAAGTTCTGTTACAGACAGTACTGGTAGTAGTAATAGTAGCTTTATTTTCTATAGCTAAGTCACGCAATGGGAGGGATCCATGAAGTATGTAGAAGAGGTGGGTTGCTTGTGTTTGGACTGTAGGGGTAAGAAAAGTAACTTACTTCCACCCCTGGCCCTGCCCCTTCTGCCTGAGGCACCGCCTCTTCCGGGGGGGGGGGGGGAGAAAGAGTGGGACCCGTACGGGTAAGAGCTGTAATTTACTTTCACCTCTGATATTAGGAAAAACTTTCACACTTGGAGGGTGGTGAAGCACTGGAATGAGTTACCTAGGGAGGTGGTGGAATCTCCTTCCTTAGAGGTTTTTAAGGTCAGGCTTGACAAAGCCCTGGCTGGGATGATTTAATTGGGGATTGGTCCTGCTTTGAGCAGGGGGTTGGACTAGATGACCTCCTGAGGCCCCTTCCAACTCTGACATTCTATGATTCTGTGAATCAGTGTATTGGGCCTGATTCTGATTGTCTGATGGCAAAATGCTCATTGATTTCAATGAGAATAGAAATAAAACCCAGGATCTGCTTCTCTGCTGCTTTGCATCTTATATAGCCATTTATATCAGTGCCTATGAAGGTTTTAAAAAAACCCATTGCGAATGGTAGTGATTCTGATTTGGAACCATTTATACCTATTTTGTGCACAGGCAAATGACAGCCCAAGCTGTGTTGGAGTTGAGAATCGGGACCACCATATGGTACAGCCACCATCACTGCTGCTAAGCCTGATTAGAAGATAGCCAATATATAATGTGATAAATAAAGGGTGTGGGGTAGCTCCCTTTTATGGACACCCAGCCAGCTAGTAGCTATAAAATCCCTCTTAGTAGCTGTTCTCTAATTGCTTTACCTGTAAAGGGTTAAAAAGTCTCACTGTGATGCATAGGGAAAAGGAAGTGAGTGGGCACATGGCCAAAAGAGCCAGTGGGAAGGCTAGAGCTTTTTAAAATTAAAACAAGACTCCCCTTTTGTCTGTCTGTTGTTGTTCACTGGGGAGAGGCAGAGAGGCCTGCAGTTATGCTGTAAGAAGCTTTGGGTCAGGTCTGAAATTCATCAGTATCATATCTAGAAACTACTCATTTAAAACTCCAGATATGTAAGTAGATCAGGAAATGTCTAGGAAGATGTGATTAGGTTTATTTCTTTTATTTTTTATGGCTTGTGGATTCCTTTGTGCTAACCCCAAGTGCTTTTTTTTTATTGTAACTTTTAAACTGGACTCAAAAAAGCTATTCTTAATACTTAATCCTTGTAGTTTTTTTTTTAATCTAGCAAAAGCCTAAATTCCCAGATATATGTTCTCTCTCTCTTTTTTTTAATTAATAAACTTTACCTTAAGAACAGAATTGGATTTTTGTGTCTGAAAAGGTTTGTGCACATGTTTAATTAGCTGGTGGCAACAGCTGAATTCTCCCCTGCCCCTTCTCATCTCTTCCCCGGAAGGGGGGCACATGAAAGGGCTTGAGGGTACCTCACAGGAAGGAATTCCCAAGAGTGCCTTCCGGGGTTCTGCACTCGGGTGCTGCCAGCATCTACCAATCCAAGGTCAGAGAAAAGCTGTAACCTTGGATGTTTAATACAAGCCTGGAGTGGCAAGTATTAATTTTTAGAATCCTTGCGGGCCCCCACCTTCTGCACTCGAAGCGCCAGAGTGGGGAATCAGCCTTGACATATAGTAAGGGGAAGTGTGGATGTGGTTAGCATCTTTTTGACAGCTGAATCTGAATCACCCTGCCACAGTGCAGAACAAGAAATGTAAGTAGAATCACTGTTTTTCATGACCAATAACTCATTCTCTTCCTTACATGCATGGAATTAGTTCAAAAAGCTTTGCTGTGCTTTAAAAAATAAAGGGGAAGAGGTGAGCCTGTTAAATAATAGTTCCAGGATACCCCTGCTGACATATGAGCTCTGGGAACAAATTAAAATGGCTGGCAAGGGACATACTTTTGGATGCACCAGGTTCTTCTCTGTATTCTTTTCGTTACTTTATGGAAGACTGGGTTTCAGAATGTCTTTGAAGGGTATCTGAGTGACAGCCAGAGACAGATGTTCCTTTAAAAAAAAATCCACACAACAGGTCCAGTACAATCTGAACTAGTTTCCCTGCACTACCCTGCTCATTTGCCTTAACTCTGATCTGGCAGAATCACCTTTAGCAGAGAAAGGATAGACAAGTTCAGTTCTCATGCCCATGCTGTCCTTGTCTTCTCTGCTAAGATTGTCTGCTAGGATGCCAATTACTGCCAGTTATCTTGGTGGATTTTGTCATGTGGACTAGAAACTGGACTGAGCCAAGACCTAGCCAACTTTTAACTATATGTACACTATTAAGACTAGTCAGGGAACTAACAGCTAATTTTCAAGGACAGAGTCCAACACAAAGAAAAAAGAAGATTTCTGATGGCTGGATGGATTTCACATTTCATACTAAAATGTGAAAATCCAGTTTTTGCTCCTTCAGCATCAGAGGTTACAGAGCCTTGATAACCCAAAGCTTTAATGGAACAAGAAACCAAGGGAAACTCAGTCCCTTGATGAGTTTCTTATACCACACATTTGACATCCATTTTAAATTCTTCAGAAAGGACTAAGATTGGTTCAGGGCTAGAAACTGGCAAAAGTTTAGAGCATGTGTGGAGAGATACATATGTTGGATAAAGATCTTATACCTGAACTAGCTTTCATCCCATCTAGCTAAGGAATCATAATAATTCCTTTCTTGAGCCCCTGTTCCTAATCCTGTACAGTTTTATTTAGAATTTTACACATATAGCCAAGTATCTGTCACCTTAAGATTTTGGAAAAACTAGTAATAAAATAACAAGTAATATAGTAATACAGTACTAGTAAAAACTAGTAATATAATAACAATAACAATCCTTTTCAAAATAAAGGAAAAGAATCCCGCTCCATGATAGAAAACTGCATTCTCTGGTAATAACTAAATGAAAAACTTTTCAAAGACTTGACTAGATAGGTACATCAAGGATTTAATCATCTTGCTTGACCTACAACAAAAATCTATACTGTTGATTTGTGGGAATCTGTGACACTAGAGGAAACTCTCAAGTTATCAGATATAACTGTATTCAGAATGGATATATTGGGAATGCAGAGATTTGGTTTAAATGTATCATCCTTCCCCCTTCTCCCCCTGCCAATGTGGGATCTGCAACCTGGATAAACAATGCATTTGACAAAATATATTATATTCAATTCCAAATAACTGTCTGCAACCAGAAAACCTAGCACATTCTGAAACACACAGCTAGGCAGCTAATTCCAGCAAGTTCTTACATTATTAGCATCGAAAGAAAAAGAAAAAAATCCAAGGACACTAACTCTAACAGCTAGCATAATTTTTCATTCAAAAATACTTTACAATGGACAATAAATCATCCCTATAAGAAACCCATTGTGCCCATTATCTGTTCTAGTACATTTCCTGAGTAGATCAGCTGGCTGAGAACTAACCTTGGCCTGCTGCCACAAACACTCTCTATTTGCCCACTTTGCATACTCACTCAGCAATGTACCACTTTTGTAGTATTTGTTTACAAGACAGGAAGTTATGCAAATAAAGAGGCTTTAATAAAGAAAATCACTCAGAAAAGCCTCCTAGATACAAAGGGCAATAGAATGTTTTCTTATATGAATCTCTGGAGTCAGCATGAACTGCTAAAAGCTATTAGAATGAACTCCCCATCAGATCCAAAACCCATTGAAGTCAATGGAAAGAAGCCTATTGACTTTGGAAAAAGGCCTCATTCTTGCTTTTAGTTGTGGGCAAAATTCCCAGATACATTCCTCTCCTATTGTCCAGCTGCACCCTGAAATTAATGAGGAACATGCTAATCAAGAATGGGAAAATATAAAATAAAATTTGAACTCATATAGCTCTTTAAAAAAAATCATGTTAAGGCTTTAGCTAAGTACAACCACTACAGCAGAATATATAAGAAGTAGTGTTTTAACTTTATAGATAGGGGAAAATGAGAGACCAGGCCAAATTCTGCCCTTGGTTATAATGGTTTTAATCCACTGACTTCTATGAGATTGCATGGTTTAGATGAGAAGTTAAGATGCTGGCTAGGTCTGGGAGCAATTAGTTTTGCCATGTAAGATGAGAATTCAACATTAAAAAAAAATCCTAAATCAGGACAAAAGTCAAAATCTTGAAAATTTTTACAAACCAAAAATCTTTATATTACTACCTATAGCTAACTATCTGGCTCCCTAAGATTTTGAAAAACTATCAATAATAAAATAACAGCCTTTCAGTATAAAGGAAAAGTACCCTGCTCCATGACAGAAAACTGCATTCTCTGGTAATAACTAAACCAAAAACCTTGACCAGATATGTATGTCTTATATTGTGCCTTGATGCTTATTAAACTGGATACCCCTAGACAGAATGAATTCTAGGATGGTAGACTTAGCCATGGAGAGGTTAATTCCAGTTTCTTCTGTAGGCCCAAAATAATATATAATTATCTCCTGTATCTTTTTCTAAAAATCCTTGCAGTTTCATAAAAGATTTTAATTTTCCTGCTGTTCTCTGTACCCATCATGCACTCTCATTCTGTCACACTCTCGAGGTTAAAATAATGGACCAGTTCAGAGATGCTATGTTCGGACTTAATCCCGACAGATTCTCACATCTTCAATTTCCACTGTAGTCAATATGAGGTGAAGGCATTTAGCACCACTCAAGATTGGGGCCTTAACTAGGCCTAGATTACAGTACAGTAGACCTGCACCAGTGTGCACTTTAGAAAGACGCAAATCCCCAAACTGTTAATAAATAATGGCATTTTCAGTGCATCAAACGTGGCACTCCCCGGTTGTCAAGAAAACCACAGTAAAGTGTCTATAGAACTGTGCTCTTAGTTTATATTCTGCTGCACAGCTCAAGTTTATTTTTCATTGTACATTTGTTATCATACAATATCACAATTATATACTTGTATAAACACCAAAATCTGGAAATTTCTAATGTCTCCCCCCACATATTAGTATACATTTTCAAGGTTCTACTGTACTAAGACTAAAATTTAAACAGAAAAGTTGCCCCATGAGCAGAAAACTGATACTGAGACTACATGAAAAAAAAATACCTTAGACAGGACTTCTCTCTACTTCCTTTTCTATGGGAAAATAAAGTTATTCTAAGTTGTTTACTACTTTCTGTTGAGTTTTTACCATCGGTGGTGCTATAGATTGCTCAAATTTTATCAATGTTGGCTCCCTTGAAAATATGCAGGCACAAAGAACATATTGTCATGGGAGCTGACACAAAGCGAACATGCACATCCTACATATTGATAGTGTTTCCGGCTTTCATGTATTCTATAGTCCTGAACCACTGTGCTTCTGACTATTGGAAGTTTAAGCAAGAAGGCACAGCAATAGCATAGCTATAGTCAGCATACTATTTCTTTCTATTAATTCTCCATTCATCCTGGAATTCAAGTGATTTATAAAAAAATCAAAAATACAGGTCATATCCAATTATATTCATGATTTAGCATCAAACATACCATTGTCTTTCTCTAGAAGGATTTCTAATAGCTGCCTATTTCTCTAGTATCTCTGTACCTTGTACATAAATTATCCCTGCCATCTTTTTAAGATGAAATTTATATATAGCTGTAGAAAGTTGATTTATACAGTGATTTAAATACTCTGATTATTTGAACAGGGGAATTATGACAACTGGAATATATACCAGCAGGGACAAGTACTGTAGTTATTTCAAATACAAGCCCTATTATCAATTTTTAGATACCATGAACTTTATTTATTGTACAATTTCTGTGTATATTTGGTGTGTATATTTTCAAAGCACCACCACCTTCTGCTCCTGATGCCACCAATGCAGTCCCTATCCTGCTTTATACATGTTTGGCATTCATTTGGACTCTTTAATTCCAACCTGTGTAGGCTTATTAGGGTATTCTGTGAAAGATTTCAACTCTTACTTCACCAATCACAATGGTTTATGCAGATTATTTCATATGTTTTACCATTCTTTGTAGGCCCTTGACAATTTTCCATGTTTGCCCCATTTGTTTGGTGGTTTTGATGTTCAAATCTAAGAGCTTGTTGTATATGACTACTCGATGTGGTATAGAAATTACGGGGCAGATCCTCAGCGAGTGAAAATCAACAAAGCTCCATAGAAGTAAATGGAGCTTCTCTGGTTGATAACGATTGAGGATCATGGCCCTATAAAGCTGAGCAGGTTGTCTAAAATGAAGTCTTGTTGTAGTGCAAGACAGAGTTCAGCTAGAGCTTTTTATTATTTATGTGTATCACCACAGCAACTAGGACCCCTCGTCATGAACTAGGACTCCATTGTGCCAGGCACTATACAAACAAACAAAAAAAAATAGTCCCAGCCCCAAAGAGATTATAATCTAAAACCAGACACTGGATTTATTGAATGCAGTGATAGTTGTCTATGCTTTCCAATGTTGCCTTGTTTTTTGGCTTCAGCAATGGCATATTCTGCTTTCCTTCACACAGGTCTGAGATTTTCACTATTGATCCAGGGAACCTTTTTTGTGCATGTTGAGCCTAATTTAATGAAATATGTGTAGTGTGAATACTTTTAACTGATAGTGGTTTTTGATCCTGAGGAGCTTAAAGCACATAACAGATGTGGGCAAGCATTAATATAATTAACATTTACAATATTTTTTTTTTGGAATATAAAAATAATTGGACCCGGCACGTCTCTGGACATTTCATTAGTCTTATTATCAAAGGGATCAATAAAGTTCTCTTCCCTCACATTTCCCACTGCCTGCATGTGAGACAAGGGGAGCTTCACAGCAGGACCACCATTAAGGACCATTCCCATCATGATTTCAGCAATATCAGCTCAGCCCTCATTCTCTCAATGTTAACTGAAAAGTGGGATGCAGGGCTAAGACAATTGCCTTTATACCAATGGGAACTCAGAGAATATATTTGCAACACAATCAGGCATTGCTTACCAAAGTTGTTGAGGGGCCAGTGCAGAGTGGAAATCAAAACCTTGCCACATCCCTGAGGCCTGGCCAATCTGCTTCAATATTCCTTCCCTGACTCAAATATGGTGTTCAGTGTTAACCTGTGCAATCCAACAAAGACCAGTATGGATAAGCAATTCAAATAGTCATCTAAACTGAGCACTCTTCCAACGGGGCCCAAAGCCTACTTATACTCAACAAAAGAATTGGGTGCAGAGATTCTGCTACTGTATCAGCAAGTGGGGTAGACATCTATTCTGTGAACAGGGGCTGCTAACAGGAAGTTTCAAAAGGGAGTTCTCCAGGTGAAAGAGGAGCAAATACGGGACTCTTGGGGTAAGTGGCTGTCTGTAGTGTGTGTTTGTGTTTGGGGGTTACTTGCTGTGTGCTGCACTTGTGTTTGTCTGTCTGTTTGTTTGAAGGATCATGTGCTGTGGCCGGCAGTTGGAAGCTGTGAGCTTCTAAACAAGGTTTGAAATCTGGAAGCCTCTGTTCATTGGCTGAGCCCTAGTCAGGGGACGGGGCTATCAAGAAAGCCAGGGCTTTATAAAGCAGTGAGCAAGCGACCAGGGGCCACTAGCAGGGAGTTTTGAGAGGGAGTTTGGAAGAGGAGTGGGAAGGGGATGAGGTACACGTGCCATTCTTTAAAACCTTTAAATTAAACTATAATCAAAACTTCTTGATTTAAATAAAAACCCTATCATTAACCTAGGTAGCTGTAGGAGAGAATGCAGGCAGAAGCCCTGCAATAGAGTGAGGGCTATCCTATTTATTGCACTCAGTGTGGCATGTATGATTACCTGCCCTGTGGGTGGGTGGTGTATGTGTGCATTCGGTGCAAGGAGCTCCTGGCCCTCAGAGACTGTGTACGGGCTTTGGAGGCCAGGGTGGCGGAACTGGAGGAGCTAAGGGAGGCAGAGAAGTATGTTGATGAGGCTCTCCAGGACACTGTAGATTTGTCCCACCTCCGGTCAGACAGACCCTGCGCTGTTAAGGAGGATGAAAGGCCCAGGGAAGAAGAGCAGTCAACGGGAGCAGAGGGAAACCTTCCCATAGTTGGGATCCTCCTTCCAGATTATGTTGAAGTATCCTCTCACACTGAGGTTACCTCCTCAAGGAGGGAACTCTAGTCATTAGGAAAAGGCAGGTGTTAGTAATGGGAGATTCAATCATTAGAAACATAGATAGCTGGGTTTGTGGTGACTGGGAGAACTGTCTTGTGACTTTCCTGCCTGGTGCGAAGATTGCAGATCTCTCAAGGCATCTAGATAGACTTATGTGTAGTGCTGGGGTGGAGCCGGTGGTCGTGATACATGTAGGTACCAATGACATAAGGAAGGGTAGGGGAGACGTCCTGGAGGCCAAATTTAGGCTGCTAGGAAAGAGACTAAAATCCAGGACCTCTATGGTGGCATTCTCAGAAATGCTTCCAGTTCCACGTGCAGAGCCAGGTAGGCAGGCAAAGCTTCAGAGTCTCAATGCGTAGATGAGACAATGGTATAGAGAGGAGGGGTTTAGATTTATTAGGAACTGGGGAAACTTTTGGGATATGGGGAACCTATACAGGAAGGATGGGCTCCACTTAGCCAAAGTAGATCCAGACTGCTGGCACTTAACATTAAAAAGGTTGCAGAGCAGTTTTTAAACTAAGAGATGGGGGAAAGCCGATTGCTGCAGAGGAACACATGGATCGGAGAGAGACTATTCTTAGAGGAGAGTCTATTGATAGAGATTCTCTTGGTTTTAGTCAGGAGGAGAGGATGGAAGAGGATAAAATATGGGCCAGATCAGATGAGAAACATTCACATAAAGAATCTGACACATCAGAAAAGGGCAGACAAATAAAGAGTGGCAAGTTTTTAAAGTGCTTGTACACAAATGCTAGAAGTCTAAATAATAAGATGGGTGAATTAGAGTGTCTCATGTTAAAGGAGGATATTGATATAATAAGCATCACAGAAACTTGGTGGAGTGAGGACAATCAATGGGACACAATCATTCCTGGGTACAAAATAGATTGGAAGGACAGAACAGGTCATGCTGGGGGTAGGGGTGAAGAGTGGCACTATATGTGAAAGAAAATGTGGAATCAAATGAAATAAAAATTTTAAATGGATCCACATGTTCCATAGAATTCTGATGGATAGTAATTCCATGGTCTAATAAGAATAGAACAGTAGGAATCTATTATCGACCACCTGACCAGGACAGTGATAGTGAGGACGAAATGCTAAGGGAGATTAGAGAGGCTATCAAAATAAAGAACTCAATAATAGTGGGGGATTTCAATTATCCCCATATTGACTGGGTACATGTCACCTCAGGATGAAATGCAGAGAGAAAATTTCTCGATACTTTAAATGACTGCTTCTTGGAGCAGCTGGTATAGGAACCACCGGGGAGAGGAAACTCTCGATTTAGTCATAAGTGGAGCACAGGATCTGGTCCAAGAGGTAATTATAACAGGACCTCTTGGAAATAGTGACCATAATATAATAACATTTAACATTCCTGTGGTGGGAAGAACACCTCATCATCCCAACACTGTGGCATTTAATTTCAGACCAGACCAGTCCTTGCTTACAGACAGCCCCCCAGTCTGAAGCAAATACTCACCAGCAACCACACACCACACAACAGAACCACTAACCCAGGAACCTATCCTTGCAACAAAGCCCGTTGCCAACTCTGTCCACATATCTATTCAGGGGATACCATCATAGGGCCTAATCACATCAGCCACACTATCAGAGGCTCGTTCACCTGTGCATCTACCAATGTGATATATGCCATCATGTGCCAGCAATGCCCCTCTGCCATGTACATTGGCCAAACTGGACAGTCTCTACGTAAAAGAATGAATGGACACAAATCAGACGTCAAGAATTATAACATTCAAAAACCAGTTGGAGAACACTTCAATCTCTCTGGTCACTCGATCACAGACCTAAGAGTGGCTATCCTTCAAAAAAAGCTTCAAAAACAGACTCCAAGGAGAGACTGCTGAATTGGAATTAATTTGCAAACTGGATACAATTAACTTAGGCTTGAATAGAGACTGGGAATGGATGAGTCATTACACAAAGTAAAACTATTTCCACATGGTATTTCTCCCCCCCACCCCACCCCCACTGTTCCTCTGATATTCTTGTTAACTGCTGGAATTAGCCTACCTTGCTTGTCACACATCCTCCCCCCCCCCGCTGCTGGTGATGGCTTATCTTAAGTGATCACTCTCCTTACAGTGTGTATGATAAACCCATTGTTTCATGTTCTCTGTGTGTGTGTATATAAATCTCTCCTCTGTTTTTTCCACCAAATGCATCCGATGAAGTGAGCTGTAGCTCACGAAAGCTTATGCTCTAATAAATTTGTTAGTCTCTAAGGTGCCACAAGTACTCCTTTTCTTTCTACTTAAAGATTAAGCACCTTAATTAGCATGGAGGTGTTTGAAATGGACATTTAGCTGCCTAAATACAGATTTTAGGCTGTAACTTCTGATTTTAGGATGTAACTTCAGAGTCTCCTTAATGTGATGGTTCAAAGTGAAGAACATTTCCACAGATGTAGGTAATGATGGTGAAATTATCTTAATTCTAGTCCACTCTCTTATATAAGCACTTTTATCTGCTCCTCACATACCCACGCAAACCTGCACCCATACCTACACATAGCACCGATAACTATCAAATTCACACCTCGTGTAACTCCAGTGACTTACCACAAGCATATATTTAGTACAAGTTCTCTTCTAAACATTTATCCTTCTATCTTACCTCTATTACAATGCCTAATGAGCTGAGTATTAGCACTTTAAACATTTGTAGACCCTTTAGCAAACTGGTGACAATGTATCTTTGTAGTGTTTTTTAATATAGTAGATAACATTTTATTCCAATTCAGAATAGTTTTTTAAAACACGAAATATGAGTGACCTGGCTGGAGAGTCAAGCATGAAGTGGGAGAAATTCTGTCTTGAGAGAGCAAGGAAGAGAGTAACAGAGTACAATTGCAGGAAGGGGTGTCGGCCGGCAGAGCTGATCCCCAGATGTAGCTGAAAGGAGGCACTCTGGCAGTGAGTAGAGCACTTTGTGAAAGATGGGATTAATGCAAGGAAGAAGAGTTGTATGTACTTGTCTGTATTTTAGAAACCTTCAAAATACAGGCAAATCACAATGATACTGTTACAGCGACATTGTTCTCACGTGGTCTGGTAGTAGTATTGAATTGTTACTCCTGAAAAAGATGTTGAAAAAACATTGCAGCATATACTTTAAGTAGATGTTGATATGTATGTCCTCACTCTGTTAATCCCCATTGATTTTGGAAGCATACATTTTATGAAGTTACCTTATTGGACTGTTATTTAACATCTTTAGTAAACAAAAGGAGTTTCTATAAAAACTAATGAAGTCTTATTAATTCTCAGAAGTACATTTCTTCAGACTGTCCTACTAATGAGCCTCAAGTCTGACAGGAGAGACCATCTCAGAAACCTTGGCCACTCATTTCTTAGCCTCTTGACTTAGATTACCAAAATAATGGCTAATTAGTGACAACAATGCATTTGTGTGACGTGAATGCTTCTTCAACATCTACTGGAATCAATCTCTGTTTAAGGAAAAAGAAACTTACAAGATATTAAAATGGGAAAGTTTCTAGTGATACATCTCAAAAAAACTATGAAGCTAATGGGTCTTCTCATAACAGCAGCCACAAAAATAGCAATAATTAAAAATAGATAAATGTTATATACGTGGAATTATGTTAATTCAATTAAGCATATAGTGATATGTGCTCTGAGGCTGCAATTTCACAGATGGTCCTGGTGATAACACTAATTACTTAGTTTTTGCATAACAGTTAGTATCAAGATAGGTTCTTACATATGACATTTGTCTAATTATAACTACATGGAATTCATTTCTGCTTTGTGAGAGGAGATTGCTGTTTCTATGATGTTCAAATAGTTTTGACTACCAAAACTATCTTTTGACCCTTTTTTGCATGAAGATTTGTCCCCCATGTATAAAGGTTAGTGGTTTTGTAAAGAGCTATGACTGATGGCAGGAAAGGTTGCTTTATACTTTCTGACTAGTGGAAGTATTTTGTTACAGGCTAGAGTTAACATTGATTGGGTGGTAGGAAATAGGTCCCTTTCTATTTAATGGTCTCTGTTTGTGACTTGGACGTAAAGATTTAGTGTGCAAATTGCTTATAAAATTTTAATAGCTGTTGGATGAGGAATTAATAATGTGTGTAATAATATGCTGTGTTTGAATTGCATATAGAACTTTAATTCTAAATTAATTTTTTTTTCTGACAGGATTACCTTGCAGGGTTCACTTCAGTCAATATTTTCCAAAAGGGTCAATGAACTTGATGTTTACTGAAACAAGAAGCAAATTAGCCTGATTTACTGGAAGGGTTCTAACAGCATAACATGGGCTGCTTGCTTGGTCGAAAGTCCACTTGGAGTAATAGACTATCATCATAAAATGCTTGCAAACCCTACAACCCAGAATTTGGTTAGGCTAGCTGCAGGAGGAGTGGGGATCAGGGACACTGGAAAGGCACTGATTGAATGCATTCCCCAGGTCTCCTTTGGTGGTGGACCTATTATGGAGTCCTGATTGTGATTTAAAGCTGACTAACCCTGATACATTAAAGCAGCAGCCCTGCCATCTGCACTTTCTCAAGAATTGACTTCCCATCAGATGCAGGTGAACTCAGTTTGTTTCCTACTTCAGATTACATCTACAGGAGTGTACTAAGAACCATGCATGTGTTTAACTGATTAAAAAAACTTAAATATTTCAATCACAGTAACATTTATTAAAAGAACAACAAAACCATGAAAGTACAAAAGTAATTTTCACTGTAGGACCACACATATAGCAGGCTGCATTTGAGTATAAAATTTTAGCTGTCTCAGAACAAGGAGGGGAATTCTCTCTATTTGAATGTGCAGTACACATTCCACAAACTACAGAGACCACAGCAGTACTGTAACTCCTTTGTTTCTCTTCATCAATATGTAGCTTTAAATTTCTGTTGGTTAACTTGAATGATAGAAATGGAATAAAACTTTGAACTTTAAGGAATCAAGAACCCAGAAAATCTAGATATAATTGCTTTCTTTAAATAAATCCATAATTTTGATATACTTCATTTTTGACAATATATAGTGGAAATGAGCACATTTTTATTCTTGTTACTGCTTATTCACTCCTCTTCTGGTGCTACTGCTTCATCTTATATGCCACTCTTCCTTTATCCTCTCCAGCTGTTCCTCCTCTTTTTTCCTCCTGCTTATTCCCACCAGCTGTTTCATGTGAATCCCCTATTCATCCTTTATCACAGTTGACAGTCTTCCTTGTACAATCTTTAATTATTGCTTTCTCTTCATGCTTAATAGATACAAATGGCTGTTTGAATTATTTTCACAACAGTTTGGATTTCACCAGTTTTAATTACCTAGTCATATTGGGTTCAAACAATTTACATACCATCATACTGCAGAAGGATGAAGAACTTCATGTCTAAGGGCCACATTCCGCAATTGGAACTATCCAGGCAGACATATGCACTCTCAGAGACCTGCTGATATTAACGGGGTTCTGAGTGGCAGACTGGTCTGTGCACAAAGATTCAATTCCAGGATGTGACTCTCACAATTACTGATGGGTGAACTGCTACTGCAATTGAAGTGTAGTTCAGAGAAACATCTCATCAGCTGCTTTTATTTCTTGTCCTTTTTTTTGCAGTCTCTGTATTTGTTTTACATTCTACACTTCACATTTTAAATTTTATTTTGTTCTTCTATACTCCTTTATTCCCCCTCCCAACCTCTCTTAGTGGTAAGCAAAGGCCAAGCTACGTGAGAGACCAATGTTGTATTGCAACCCTAGACAACTGGGCAGGTGGAAAGACTACCCCCCCCCCTCCAATTCAAGATGAAGAACACCATTTATTCAGCAACACTCTGATCGAATGTGTCACCTGGAATTGGGAGATCAATTTGAAGACTTAAAAGTCAGCCTCATGTTCATCATATAAGAAGTCTTACAGTTCCTGCCCACTGTGTATTTCCTTTCTCCTCATACTCCATGTACAAAATCTCATGTGCAAAACCCATGAAATCTATCTCATTTAGTAAATTGCCCCCTGGCCTGCACATTCCGAACACGCTTGTATACAAAAGAAATAATAATTTGAGTGATATTAGCCCAATCTCACACACACACCCCAAGATGTGATAAGCGGCATTATTTTTTATCTTAACATTGAGAGGGGAGGTTATCCATTGGGAACCACCGAATGAAATAACTGAATGAGGGACAGAGACTAATAACATTCCACACACTGAAAGAGCAATTGCAGTTATGCAGACATTCACATGAAATAGAGTTGTTTTTTATTAAAGGCCCCTCTGAATTGTGTTGTAAAAACATTTAGATGCTTAAAAACAAGATTCACTGAACATAATCAAATTAAATTCACATTATATAGTACATTTAGGTGGTGGATCTCAAAGTCCTTTGCAAACACTAATTCCTTATATCACTGGGAAGTTTTATTATACCCATTTTATACCTGATGTACACAGAGCCCAGGGTAACACAGTCAGCTGATGAGAGAGGGGTGCAAATTCCCTGTACTCTGGCCTAATCACTTGATTGTCTTCTCTTTTTTATTAAATAACTCATTTCAAGCAAATTTGCAAACCCCTATATCAGTTATAAAGATTTTCATTTATTTAATGAGGAGGACAAGAGAAAAAAAAGAAAAATACATTAAAAAGATCAATTAATTTTTTGCTAGATATAGTACTTCAGTTAGTAAAGCCTCCCTGGCTATGCAGGAGGAGGGTGGTAATTATTTGATCAGAAGCACATTATTGCTCCTTTAAAAAAGAGTGGAGTGCACCATATTGGCTAATTTAAATGGCATACTGCAGTATATGTTAGGTGGCTTAAAGATCTGATCACTTTCTTTAGTTAGAAGACAATGCCCCTTTGGGTCTATTAAGAAAGGGTTGTAGTAGCTGAGATCTTCTCCTAACACTTTACTAGATATCCCAATAAAACAGTCTGCTGTGCAACCATGATGCATTTTGGGAGTTAATGGGAGTTTTGCATGAGTAAACACAAAGCTATGATTTCAGTATTTGGCCCACTCTTGTTAATTCTTTATTATAATTACAGGGCCAGATTTACAGGTAACACATGCTGTTTGCAAAAAGAACAGGAATACTTGTGGCACCTTAGAGACTAACAAATTTATTAGAACATAAGCTTTCATGGGTTATAGCCCACTAATATATCTTCTTACTATATGTTCCAGTGTATGCATCCGATGAAGTGGGCTGTAGCCCATGAAAGCTTATACTCTAATAAATTTGTTAGTCTCTAAGGTGCCACAAGTACTCCTTTTCTTTTTGCGGATACAGACTAACACGGCTGCTACTCTGAAATGTGCATGTATGCTATTTTAGCACTATGCTGAATTAATAGTTGCTCTATGTCATAGGAGCAGTGGAAGGCAGCAAGAATGCACTGGTGAACCTGGCCCACTGTGTTTTCATTTTAGATAGTGTGACACAGGGCCAGAAATTGTTATACAACTATAAGGCTAATTGACCCAGATTCAATCTTTAGAGACATATTAGTAGATAATGATTGTGGTTTTTTGTGCATTTATATATATATTGTTAGATATGGACAATGTAACCAAACAATTCCTGTCTGAATTGACAGAGATCAAAAGGAGATGTTAACATTTAGATGAAATGTAAATGTAGTAATATCACTGACTTTATTTCTCTTTGAAGTTTGTAGTAAACTACTGTAAATGGTGGGAGATGAGCAGTTGCCTTATGCTAACCCATGTAGTTAATTACCAGTGATGCTTAGGACATAGGAGGTCTACTTCAAAGACACAATGTTTCACCTATTATTCACCTGCTGTAAAAAGGCTGCAAGAAAACTACAAAAAGAACTCTAGGGCCCTGATCCTCCATCTCAGATCTGCTTAAGCTTCATCAAGGGAAATGTGAGTCACAAGACTGAAGTCTCCAGTTCCATTCGGGATCACCCCGATATTAGACATTGGATTATAACCTATGGAAATAACTCTGAAATAACTCTTTGCAACTCTGAAGCTCATCACCTCTACCATGAAACTGACCTAAGAACTTTATTCATATCTGTATGTATAATGATCTTTTAACCAATACTCTCTTTTCTTTTTTTAATAAATCTGAGTTTAGTTAATAAGAATTGACTGTAAGTGTGTATTTGGGTAAGATCTAAAATATTAATTGATCTGGTGAGCAATGGTCCATTCTTTGGGACTGGAACTTTTTTTATAGATGAACAAGATTTTCAGGGATCATCATCATATTTGACTTGGCTATCTGGGTGGTAGCCCAAGGTTGGGTTGCTTTAAGGGAACTGTGTTTTGGCTTCTGGGTAACCAGTAAGGTATTGCAGAAGCTGTTTTGTTGCTGGCTTGGTGAATCTAAGTATTAGAATAACCACCAGTTTGGGGGATTGTCTGCCTCATTCTTTGCAGTTTGCCCCAACTGAGCAATCTTAGTGTGGCCTCCCTGGGACCCTGATCACAGATGGTTATACATTCTGCCACTGATATCAAGTTCTAGTATGTCATACTATGAACAGAAAGCATCACTCTTCTTTCCCAAATGTAAATCATATTATATTGCACTTTCTCTTATAAAATAATGGTGATTGGTGGGGAACACATGTCACAACGTGTTGATCTGGCAGATCTGAAAGAAGAGAACTTTTAAAAAACTGTAGCTAAAGAACCCAAGCATTATGGAGGGACTTTAAAAAAAGGGCTTCAATACAGCAAAGTACTTAATCACTTTGTCCATATTCAGCAAAGCACTTAAGTATATGTTTAAACTTTAGGCATGTGCTTAAATCTCATTGAAGTCAATAAGACTTAAGTACATATTTAAGTGCTTTACGGAATCGGGATCCACTTAAATACTGTGATTTGCTAAATCAGGGATTAAATTTATGAACGTTTTCAGGGTAGCAGCCGTGTTAGTCTGTATTCGCAAAAAGAAAAGGAGTACTTGTGGCACCTTAGAGACTAACACATTTATTTGAATATAAGCTTTCGTGAGCTACAGCTCACTTCATCCGATGAAGTGAGCTGTAGCTCACGAAAGCTTATGCTCAAATAAATGTATTAGTCTCTAAATTTATGAAGTCTCACTTGTCAAGAAAAACAAACAAACAGGAACTGTGTATTTAGAAGGTAATTAGGATGATTAATGAAGTAAATCACACACCACTTGTTTAAGAAGCACCTAACATTCTGAAGAAGTTGCTTCACATCTGTGAAAAAAAAATACTGCAGCCACCTTACAAATCACCATAGGGACAATAATACATCAAAATGCTTATCTTCCCTCTCAAAGTGTGCAAATATGCCTCTTTTGGCAATCACTGAAGGCTATAGTCCATCAAGTTCTCACTCAGCTTAATATTTTTAGAGAGGGTAAAATCCCCCTACACACACACACACACACACACACACACACACACACACACACAGAGGATGCACAAACAGAATAGGTCATCTGGTCTGACAGTAGCCTATAATGTCATCACTTCTTTTTTCCCCAAATCTGTTGTAATGAAAACAATATTTTACATCAACCTCAAATGTTGCTCCATTTCAAGATGTCAGAATGCTTCTCCTTCAATCCAGGTGTCAAGGTTCCTTCCCCATTCTGAACTCTAGGGTACAGATGTGGGGACCTGCATGAAAAAAACCCTAAACTTATTTTTACCAGCTTAGGTTAAAACTTCCCCAAGGTACAAACTATTTTACCTTTTGTCCCTGGACTTTATTGCTGCCACCACCAAGTGTCTAACAAATATAACCAGGAAAGAGCCTGCTTGGAAACATCTTTCCCCCCCAAATTCCCCCAAGCCCTACACCCCCTTTCTGGGGAAGGCTTGATAAAAATCCTCACCAATTTGCATAGGTGAACATAGACCCAAACCCTTGGATCTTAAGAAGAAGGAAAAAGCAATCAGGTTCTTAAAATAATCACCTCTGTAAAATCAGGATGGTAAATACCTTACAGGGTAATCAGATTCAAAACATGGAGAATCCCTCTAGGCTAAACCTTAAGTTACAAAAAGACACAAAAACCGGAATATACATTCCATTCAGCACAACCTATTTTATCAGCCATTTAAACAAAACAGAATCTAACACACATCTAACTAGATTGCTTATTAACCATTTACAGGAGTTCTGACCTGCATTTCTGCTCTGGTCCTGGCAAAGGCAACACACAGACAGAGAAAACCCTTTGTTCCTCCTCCGCCCTCCTCCAGCTTTGAAAGTATCTTGTCTCCTCACTAGTCATTTTGGTCAGGTGCCAGCGAGGTGATCTTTAGCTTCTTAACCCTTTACAGGTAAAATGGTTTTTTCTTCTGGCCAGGAGGGATTTAAAGGTGGTTAGCCTTCCCTTTATATTTATGACACCAGGACTCACATATCAAGCTGCATGATAAGGCTTTTTAGCCATCTCCTTGAGTTTTTGCAGATTGAGTCTGGAGTTGTCTTTAGCTCTGGCACATTTTTAAAGAGATGACTGGCTGTCCTGCCTGTCACCTTCCAGAATGCCATTTCAGTTTGAAAAAACCCCTAAGATTTTGAAATAATGTTTTTAACATATTTATACTATGTGTCAGTGTATGTATTGTGTGCATGCTATATATTGCCATGCAACACGTACACAGAGTAGTCACCATTACAATTAACATTTACCACAACACTGTATCTGAGATACCAGTTATTTTATATTCTAAGTATGGGGTGGAGAGATGAAGATTTATTGTCTCTCAGATACAGTGCTGTGTTAATTGTTGATAAAAGTTGAGGTTTAATGGTGACCGCTGTATATAAGCAACATACTGATACACATATATACAGAGTTCCTACTTATACAGTGCATATAAGCAAACACAAATCCTTTGCAGACCTTTTTACCATTCAGTGAAATTTTTCAAGCTTTAGAATGGATTCACATAATCCATTTCTTCCTATGCAGAAAGACCTACCACTTAAGAATATTCAGTACTGTGTCGGACAGTGATGACTTGATACATCCAAGTCCTGGTCTATAACAAGACAATTCACACTTGGTAGCATTAGTGAAACTTTCCAGAACTGTAGTGCTGAGATTATGGCTGTTGATAGCTTCTAGCCCCATTAGAGAATATTATGATGTTTAAGTCTACATAACACTAGAATAAGCCTTTCCTGTATGAATTCCATTGTATAATGTTGTGCTTGACCTTTTGTTTCCTTTGTATCATATAATTTTAAAGAGAAAGCCTAGTTTTCTTGTTTTCTTTATTAGAACTCTGTATTATTAAAACTCTTTGTAATTGACTCTGGCTTTTATCGTCCATTCTCATTAAAAATATAAATGCCTACATATGCAAAGAACCATGTTTTTCATCTCTTTTAAATACAGTACTTTCGTAAGCACTTCTAGTAAGTGGAGAAAATCTTTTTATTATGCAGAAATTTGCAATGCACATCAAATGGTATAAGGACCTTGTTTCCTTCTTTTTTAAAAGCTAGAGTTTCAGTACTGGGTTTTTTTTGTTTGTTCTCAAGTCAGTTTAGAGTCCGAGAAGGGTGTTTGATTGCCAGTGCTCAAGTTCTTTATTTATCTAAAAAACTAGGTACAGCATAGGCATACGAAAAGCATGGGTTCAACTACAATGTATACTGGAGTATGACAGAGAAAATTTCCTCCATAAAAGACCATCTCTATGGTCTGAAGCCACATCATATTAGTCACTGACATCACCAACAAAGTGCCAATTATTGCTTGTTATGATAGCAGCTTAGTAATGAGCACATCTGTCTCTTATGAGCTGAATTGCAACCAACATGCACATTTAACATCAAACAATAAACAGCCTCGAGATGGTAACAATCTGTGCTAACTACTGACTTGTTCTTGATTTGAAACAACAATCTCCGAAATGTTGTAATATTTTACTTTCCAATCAAAAGAGTAAAAAGGCAAGTACCTCAACGTTGTATGTTCACTTAAATACATCTGTCATGTTCACTTTTGGCCAATATCCAGCAAACAAACTGGAATAGTTTAAATAGCCAAGGAGATAACTCTCTTCTCAAATTGTAAATTTTACAGTTGATATGCAGTTCTTCATTCACACTGTTTTGGGTTCCAATCAGGAAATCTGCTAACCTCTGTGACTGAGTAACTTCCTTATCTTTAGCTCAGGTCGGTCTGGCTTCATTGAGTTGAAAGACGTAGCCTGCACTATTTGCAGCCTTCTCCTCCTGTCTCTGTCAGCTGTCTCCTTCAAGCCTGTCAGCTTTTTCAGTGATACATCCAAAGCCACCTCTCCAGCTCACCCCCAGATCTTCTTCCTTGCTGCCAGGGCACCTTCTCAGGGTCCTCTGATCTTTTAGGGTCTCAACATTGGCAATACAAAAAGCATTAACTTTGGTGTTGCCAGGAAGAAGCATCTCCCCGTAATGGCCCCTACCTGCTTTGATGTCTACCTGAAGCTATCTTATCTCTTAGTCATCATTTATTTTCCTGCCAAGGCCAAACCCCCTCTTACTGAGTCTTTTGGGTTCAAGTAGGCAGCAGTATAAAACTGATTGGGGAAACTGAGTCATACATAAACTAAGAAATAATACATTTTCCTAGTTTGTCATATCCTACTCTTAACCAACCCCCGTAATGTGCAAGTGTAACAAATATCATCTTCACTGACACACTGGGGTTTGAACTGGGGACTTTCAGAGCTAAAAGCTAAGTGTCTACAGTTTGAACAAATGAACCACACTCTGTGGCTGAGATCTGTAACAACTCATTATCAGTGCATCATAATATACACTGACCAGTGAGTTAAACAAGTCTTCTATGATAGGTTTTCAGCCTTCTAGAGGAACCAGCTAGTGACTGATCTATACCTTTGTTTATGAACTCATAGGAAAATGACTCTCTCATTCACTTTTTACCAAAAGCATAGATCTTGCAGCCTCCAGTCATGCACTGGACTCAACTCCTTACCCCCATCCTTCATTCTTAGTCTAACCACTCATTAGATGGATTTTCTGTCTAGCCAAGTATAGTTTGGGTTTGCTGAGATGCATTAGTTTCCATGGTAGAAATGGTATAATCAGTGGATTAAGACTTCCGATATGGTCAGGTCAGATAGGATTTGTATCAAGCTGATGGTTTGGGTTAGATATCCGCCTCCATATTCTGACTCTCAGAATGACACATTTATTGCCTGGATACCATGTTGTTTGACATACTATAAATACACAGGTAGATAGACAGACAGACCTTAAATCATAGTCTGAACACACTTCTTGGTGTCATTCTGATTTTCTAAAGTAATCTCTAAACAACCCCCACCACTCCGTCACATTCTGGGTGAGATGTGATGTGGCTGTCACTACCATTTTTGTAATGAGTAGGATTAAACACAATCAACATAATCACAATATTTTTCTTTATATTTTTTATCATCTGCACATGTTGCTTGTTGTCAATAATAAACACACATGATTTAAGAAAGAACAACTATTGGCCTATTTATTTTGTGAGGTAAATCATCAAATGTGTCTTGGCACCTACAGCAAAACAAGGCCTGAGGGGCACCAAGCATCAAATTATATCAGATTAGCCAATATTGCCTCACAGCTCGGATTCATAAGAGATACCCTGAAGGATTCAGAACACTTACCCTCCTGTACAAACCATGAATGACCACTCGAATCCTCATTTCTTCCCACAGTTGGCTACTAAATTGATCTAATTATCTAAAATAAATAATCTTCATTATGGACCTGGAGGGAAGCCTGTTATCTCCTAGGTTAAAGCGGCCCTATCTCCCTTAGGTTTTCTATACAGAGTTTAAACAAAGTTTATTCTTCTATACAGAGTTTAAACAAAGTTTATGCATTTGATTTTCAAGACTTGTTGGGCTAAAGAGATCAAACGCTTAACTGATATGTTTGGTGCTTGAGGTATCCACTTGTTCAAAGAACTGCAATCCTCATTTAATCTTCCCCAGTCTATCTTATTTTGCATATCTCCAACAGAGACACTTCACAACCACACATATTGGTCAAACAAGTATTAACCTATTGATCTTTCCTTGGAATCCACTGTGTTTCCTAAGGGGTATATTGATTATGTTGATAGAACAGCATAACGTTCAACTTGGGTAGCTTGAAGAGGGACGGGGTATCCTCCCTCAGACATTTAAAAAAAAAACAACCCAAACCTGCCGTTAACTATAATCTAGCACATTCCAAAAACATGTCCACCAATTGTTTTTAAAGATTATTTTTAGGAGCCCCATCTTTATATTATCTCTGGTAAGGAAGTGGTACAGTATCCAGACAGAAGGTGAACTTCATCACAGACAGGAAAATTTTCCCCAACTTCCCTTCAGTCTGGTGAAGGAATGTTAATGAACAGCCACTTGAGAGCCCCTTCCATCACATCACTGCTCTGAGCCCATTAACATTGCTCTTTTACAAACCTTAAAAAAGGAGTCTGAGAAATATAAGGAGCTTCCCTCAGACAATGGGCTGACTGTACTGCCTTCATAGCTTCTGTGACAGTGAGCAGATGTAGTATCTCCAATTGGTTTACCTCTAATTATAACTTTGGTTTTACTGATCTTTCTTTTTTTATAAATACTAAATCTCATCCTGACTATAACTAGATTTTATACTAAACCATTCCATCAGTTTGCAGTCCCATTCTTTGGCCAGTATGAATGGAAATAGCATCTCTAATGAGGCATTGCAGGATTACAGGATAAGCAGTTTGTTCGTTCTGGTTTACCAGCCTGAGGCCCCAGTTACCAAACTTTTATCTTTTCCAACTTCTTGTCTTCCATAATGACAGGTTTCAGAGTAGCAGCCGTGTTAGTCTGTATTCGCAAAAAGAAAAGGAGTACTTGTGGCACCTTAGAGACTAACAAATTTATTAGAGCATAAGCTTTCGTGAGCTACAGCTCACTTCATCGGATTCATTTGGTGGAAAAAACAGAGGGGAGATTGATATACACACACAGAGAACATGAAACAATGGGTTTATCATACACACTGTAAGGAGAGTGATCACTTAAGATAAGCCATCACCAGCAGCGGGGGAGGGGTGGGGGGGAAGGAGGAAAACCTTTCATGGTGACAAGCAAGGTAGGCTATTTCCAGCAGTTAACAAGAATATCTGAGGAACAGTGGGCGGGGGTGGGGGGGGGAGAAATAACATGGGGAAATAGTTTTACTTTGTGTAATGACTCATCCATTCCCAGTCTCTATTCAAGCCTAAGTTAATTGTATCCGGTTTGCAAATTAATTCCAATTCAGCAGTCTCTCCTTGGAGTCTGTTTTTGAAGCTTTTTTGTTGAAGGATAGCCACCCCCACGAACATGATACAGTTCTGTGGTAACCTAGAATCCTATTTTCGACGTCTCCGACTCAAGGAATATTTCCAACACACGTCTGACCAACATATTAACCCACAGAGACCTTCCTACCAACACTACAAAAAGAAGGATTCTGGGTGGACTCCTCCTGAAGGTCGAAACAGCAGCCTGAACTTCTACATAGAGTGCTTCCGCCGACGTGCACGAGCTGAAATTGTGGAAAAGCAGCATCGCTTGCCCCATAACCTCAGCCATGCAGAACACAATGCCATCCACAGCCTCAGAAACAACTCTGACATCCTAATCAAAAAGTCTGACAAAGGAGGTGCTGTCGTCATCATGAATAGGTTGGAGTATGAACAAGATGCTACTAGGCAGCTCTCCAACACCACTTTCTACTAGCCATTACACTCTGATCCCAATGAGAGTTACCAAAAGAAACTACAGCATTTGCTCAAGAAACTCCCTGAAAAAGCACAAGAACAAATCCGCACAGACACACCCCTAGAACCCCGACCTGAGGTATTCTATCTGCTACCCAAGATCCATAAAACTGGAAATCCTGGACGCCCCATCATCTCAGGCATTGGCACCCTGACAGCAGGATTGTCTGGCTATGTAGACTCCCTCCTCAGGCCCTACGTTACCAGCACTCCCAGCTATCTTCGAGACACCACTGACTTCCTGAGGAAACTACAGTCCATTGGTGATCTTCCTAAAAACACCATCCTAGCCACTATGGATGTAGAAGCCCTCTACACCAACATTCCACACAAAGATGGACTACAAGCCGTCAGGAACAGTATCCCTGATACTGTCACGGCTAACCTGGTGGCTGAACTTTGTGACTTTGTCTTCACCCATAACTATTTCACATTTGGGGACAATGTATACCTTCAAGTCAGCAGCACTGCGATGGGTACCCGCATGGCCCCACAGTATGCCAACATTTTTATGGCTGACTTAGAACAACGCTTCCTCAGCTCTCGTCTCCTAATGCCCCTACTCTACTTGCGCTACATTGATGACATCTTCTTCATCTGGACCCATGGAAAAGAAGCCCTTGAGGAATTCCACCATGATTTCAACAATTTCCATCCCACCATCAAACTCAGCCTGGACCAGTCCACACAAGAGATCCACTTCCTGGACACTACGGTGCTAATAAGCGATGGTCACATAAACACCACCCTATATCGGAAACCTACTGACCGCTATTCCTACCTACATGCCTCTAGCTTTCATCCAGATCATACCACACGATCCATTGTCTACAGCCAAGCTCTACGATATAACCGCATTTGCTCCAACCCCTCAGACAGAGACAAACACCTACAAGATCTCTATCATGCATTCCTACAACTACAATACCCACCTGCTGAAGTGAAGAAACAGATTGACAGAGCCAGAAGAGTACCCAGAAGTCACCTACTACAGGACAGGCCCAACAAAGAAAAGAACAGAACACCACTAGCCATCACCTTCAGCCCCCAACTAAAACCTCTCCAACGCATCATCAAGGATCTACAACCTATCCTGAAGGACGACCCATCACTCTCACAGATCTTGGGAGACAGGCCAGTCCTTGCTTACAGACAGCCCCCACAATCTGAAGCAAATACTCACCAGCAACCACACAACAGACCCACCAACCCAGGAACCTATCCTTGCAACAAAGCCCGTTGCCAACTCTGTCCACATATCTATTCAGGGGACACCATCACATCAGCCACGCTATCAGAGGCTCGTTCACCTGCGCATCTACCAATGTGATATATGCCATCATGTGCCAGCAATACCCCTCTGCCATGTACATTTGTCAAACTGGACAGTCTCTATGTAAAAGAATGAATGGACACAAATCAGACGTCAAGAATTATAACATTCCAAAACCAGTTGGAGAACACTTCAATCTCTCTGGTCACTCGATTACAGACCTAAGAGTGGCTATCCTTCAACAAAAAAGCTTCAGAAACAGACTCCAACGAGAGACTGCTGAATTGGAATTAATTTGCAAACTGGATACAATTAACTTAGGCTTGAATAGAGACTGGGAATGGATGAGTCATTACACAAAGTAAAACTATTTCCCCATGTTATTTCTCCCCCCCACCCCACCCCACCCCCCACTGTGCCTCAGATATTCTTGTTAACTGCTGGAAATAGCCTACCTTGCTTGTCACTATCAAAGGTTTTCCTCCTTTCCCCCCCCCCCCCGCTGCTGCTGGTGATGGCTTATCTTAAGTGATCACTCTCCTTACAGTGTGTATGATAAACCCATTGTTTCATGTTCTCTGTGTGTGTATATCAATCTCCCCTCTGTTTTTTCCACCAAATGCATCCGATGAAGTGAGCTGTAGCTCACGAAAGCTTATGCTCTAATAAATTTGTTAGTCTCTAAGGTGCCACAAGTACTCCTTTTCTTTTTGTCTTCCATAGAATTCACAACCATGCTAGCGATCACTCAGGTGATTTAAATTTTCCAAAATCTATAATTCTTTATTGTCCACTAAAAGTGTTCATAGAACGGTCGTTTCTTTGCAAATAAAGTGCATACCCAATATGTTAGGATGGCAATAACAATAAAAAGTGATGCATTCTGCAATGAATCTAGCTCTGATGAGATACCACCTGAAGATTGTTTGGAGTTGTCTGTGTGTCTTCAAGTCAAAGTCAAGCACATCTATGATTTTCTGTTGAGCTACTTGTCCAACCCTATTTGATGACAGGCTATAGCTGTAAAATGTATAAATAAATAAATACAAAATCATAGCTAAAGAAAAGTATGCAAAACAACACAAATCTGCTCCATAAGAAGAGATGTTTCACAAATCACTGGAAGCAGGGGGAAAAATACCCACTAAAATAACACAGTATACATCAGGTGAATGCTATTTCAGCAGCAATAAATACAGAGAAGAAAAAGTGGTCTTTCAGATTCTGGTAAGATCATCACCATAATAGAGAGGATGATGGTTGTGGCAGCGGGTGTGGGAACAGTGAGGGAATACTGGGAAGGTGGGCAGTATGACAGAGGTGCCGGTATGACTCAGACCATTTTACTCTACATCCCCTATAAGATCGCAGCTGCAGTGTCACAAAAAACATTTAGCTTCCACAGACATTTATTGGAAAGGCAGTAGACTGGGACTCAGGTGATATACTGGCACTGCTGCAAACTGAATGTGTGACCTTGACCAAGTCATTTAGGCTTCCATTTTCAGAGAAGACTATAATAGTTAGGTGTCCACTCCTCATTGAATTTCAGTGGAACATGCACACCTAACTTTCTTAAAGTTCCTTTGTAAACCCCAGCCGCAATTTCCATGTGCCTCAATTACCTATGTATAAAACTAGGGTAATACCTTCCTTCACCCATCCATCATCTTCCTTATCCTCTTTAGATATATGCTTTTGTGCTCAGGACTCTTTCTTACTAAATGTTTGTACAGTGGCTTGTATGAAGAGGCCCTGATCTCAACTGGTGATACTGTGATTCAGATAATTTTTATTTTAATAATACATTCTTTTAAATACATATTTAACTCTCTAGAAATATTTTTTACAAATCTCTCACAGAGTGTTCCTTTAATACGCATTTACTCATGTGCTCCATATACTAAAGGGGCCATTTTAATATCAGCGTACAATGTGTTTAACTCACTTACCTAAAGACACAAAAAACTGGGGAAATGTAACCTTTTAAAATGAATGGTTGGCACAGTAATGAAACAGCTTCTGTTGCTCGTAATAGTTACTCTGTTTGACATCTTTGTTATGCAAAAAATGGCAAATACTATTCTACCTTGAAACTACAGATTATATAGAACTACAGAATAATTTATGTACTTAAAAATTTACAGTATAATAATGATTTGTAAAAATCAATTATTGATGAAAGAATGCTGTCATACAAGGAATAATAAATGAGCACAGTCACTACCACATGCAATAATTTCATCTTATTTACAGAATTCATAGTAGACTGTAATCGCTTCCTAAGAAGATAATCACTTTTGGGGCAGAGACTGGCTTTCAATGCATATGTGGACACTGTGTGGCACATTGTGGATGCTACCACAAAATAATAATAATAAATACCAGCTATATAGAGCAGTAGGGTGACCACCCTTACCGAATTGGGATTGAGTGGGACAATCCCAAAATGCAGAGTTCAAGTCCTAGGCCCTGTGGCACCGGGCCACACCTGCCCAAAGGTCAGGGGTGCACCAGCCTTTTCCCGGTGGGGCTTAGCCCCCCACCACCATGAAACCCTATTCCCTGCTTTTCCTCTCCCCCCACCATGAAGCCCAGCCCCCAGGCCAGACCAGATGCTGGAGCCGGGCAGTAGTAAGAAGCATCTAGGGAGCCTGGGCTGCTCGCAGGAACACTGAACCCACCACCTGCCCGGGAAGGCGTGCCCTGGGGGGGGTGAGACATGGGCTGGGGGCTGGTCTCGGGCACCACGGCCCGCATCCAGGGCAGATGGAGTGTCTGGGGCTCCCCGCAGCATCCCCGTCTTCCTAGGCAGCTCTTACCACTGCCCAGCTCCGACTTCTGGCCTGGCCAGGGGGCAGGGCCTCAAGGGAAAGAAGAGGGGCAGATTTCAGAGTAGCAGCCGTGTTAGTCTGTATTCGCAAAAAGAAAAGGAGTACTTGTGGTACCTTAGAGACTAACAAATTTATTTGAGCATAAGCTTTCGTGAGCTACAGCTCACTTCATCGAGGGGCAGAGGCTCCTTCATGTGTTCCGCTTTTGCTTTCTGACAAAGTGGTCACCCTATAGGATAGTAGTACAACAATGGCACTGTTTGAATGGCTCTTCTTCTGACCTTATCCGTTTTTATTTTAAAAAAAATAGTTTTTTCCCCTTCTAGTTGCTACAAATTTATAAATTAAGGGCTACTTCCAAACTACTCTTACTGGAGTCCAGCAGGCTCGGGGGACAAAATCAGCTTTAATCCTCCTTCATCAATCCCTGGTGTAAAGTAGAGAAGGCTTAGAGATGCTCTGTTTTATGCTGGCTGTCAGCAACCCCAAGGGGCAATGCCAGTCTGATTATGTGGTCTGATTATGTCCAGAATCTAGCCTCAAACTGAAAAAAATTGAACTGTACTAAACATTTGGTGTGAAAATTGAAAAAGTAAAAATTGTCTTGAAATTTTATCACAAATTCTTCTTAGGTTCCAAGAACAGTTTGCTTATCTTCGTGCACAGTTTTCTTGATACTGGACCCTATTACAGGTAAATAAAAGCCCAATTTTGAGAAAACAGGGAATAATTTGTGGGTTTTGCATCAACATTATGCAAAATCCCATTTTACTTAGTTTTAAAATGCAACCAAAATTAGGTGAGAAACTTATTAGTTTCAAGTGAGATTTGCTTTTGGGTTTCTCTGAACTCAGTTTCAAAGTGAAACCAGAGCAGTGTGAATCCGCATACATCAAAACTGAATTTAAAAAAATAGCATGACTCCCCAGCTCACCTGGCTTTAATTTTATTTTTCAAATTATTAAAAATCAGTTGCTAATTTAGTAGAGTGAAATGTATCTTATTTTCTTGTTGAAAATGTCTTCTGCTTGATGTTGCAATGAAACAGTTTGACACTTTGAACAAGATAAGTATTCTTTAATAATTAGAGTAGCAGCTATTTTTAATGTCTACGAAAAAATGATTCCAGACTACCACAGCTGCTACTCTGATCATTACTTCTCATTCCAAATTAGAACAATTTAAAAAAAATGGAATTTCCCATGGAATAGAAATTCTCAGTTTTCACTACCTCTATGCCTAGATCTTTAGCTGTTTTGTCCACGTAGAGTCAAACTTTGGTTTATAGTAAAAAGATAAAATGTACAAAATGAGTTTTTATTTATCTTGCAAACTCTCTTCTCCTTGTTCAGAACTCACCCTGATTTAAGACAACTGTAACTCTAGCCACTACTGCTGATGTTTACCATTGTAAGTGAGAGGAGAATCAGATCTTTTTCCTCCTTATTCTTTTGAGGTACTATAAACAGGACTTTTATAACCTACTTACTATATTGTTTCAAACAAAGGTGTAATTGAGAGATCATAGAAGCAAAATACCTCCACAATCAAAACCAGAAGTGAATAAGAGTGCCTAGCCTTTCTGATCATAGACAGGTTTACTTATTCTCTTTTGGACAAGCAGAAAGCATGGTAGTATGGAATTTATTCTATGGGCTGGAGTCTCATCTTCTGTAAATTGGAGGAGCTCCATAGAATGTAATGGAGCTAGGTCAATTTACATCAGCTGAGAATCTGGGCCCTATACAGGGTGACCCAAACACTACAGAAATGCCATTTTTTAAAAATACATGTGTTCTAGCTCTACTATACATTTCTGCATGTCTTGCTTCTTTCAAGACTATGTAAAAGCGGTGCATTACCTGTGGTTCTGAAGGTGACACGATATAAGTAAAGGCACAAATGGTGGACACTTGATCAAAATATGTAATTTCTACCTCTGGGTGATCTGAAACCCCAGTACACAAGTGAAATATGCATGTTGTCTTGCACATTAGGATAGTACAGGCATGTTCCCTTCTCTGCTAGAGATTATAGAGGGCTAGGGCCATTCATTTTCCCATGGAGAGGTTAATTTACATTCCTGGGGGATACTAGAACAGAGGACTCCCTGTGCCTCCAGTTGTGCTAGTGTCCTGCACAGCTGATCAGACTGAGGAGTGGTTTCTTAACATCTCCTTGCCTCTCCTCCCCTTGCATCAATAGTTGGGCCAGACACAATCTTATCTCAGAAGGGGAATAAACTGTATTCCTGTTACATTTTTTATAAGATGGTCTCCTTAATTTCCTTCATTATCTCAGTAATTATGAGGGGTATTTTTAGTGATTTCTATTATTTATGGGCTTCGCTCTGTTAGAAACATAAAAATGTTCTGTTACGGACTACTGTGCTCTGACAGTTCTTGGTCTTTCTCCACTTGGATGGTGTTCCCATTAGCCTTCTAACCTGTGTGCATAAATTTACACTCAACATTACATTTTTTAAAAGTCCTCTCTTACAAGCTGAGGGTCCATAGTGGACTACAGAATATGCACTGGGAACTTTAAGTAATTTAGAAAAAAACATCAAAACAGCCAGGATAATCCCTGATAAGTAACAAGAACTGTGACATGGTGATACTAAGAGTTACCTTTCAAAATACTTTGTGTACCCAATGCCTATTACGGAATTGTTCAGATGATAAAGTGGAGCACCAGTGTTTTCAATAACACCACTTCAAAATACACAGCATTTGCCATTCTTATTACCTATTTTTAACAAAGAAATACTATCCAATTTTCTAAATATTTCAAAAAGGAATTTCTTTCAGAGAAGCAAAAGGCATTTGCTGGAAAACACACATCATTTAGTGCAGAAAAAAACAAATAATATGCCAGATTATGAGACAATAACAAATACAAATTATTAGTGTGTTACCTCCCCTATAATGTATCTTGCAGTGTGTGTCCCTCTTTCAAGAGTCTGGGCCTGCTGCTCTGTGGCTGTGAAAGGTAAAAGAAACACACATGGAACAACTCCCCTCCCTGTAGTCAGACACCAACAGCTCAAAATGAGCATAGTGTTGTAGATTTGGCCCACAATCTGTAAAACATTTGATTTCAATGCAAAGAGTGTATGCTCATCAACAGGTCACTCCATGGAGGTAGCCAATATAGATTTAGGTGCCAGTGTTTGAAAATTTTGAGCAATGTCTTCATGATGAGGCCTTTACAACTGAGGCTCTTTGTGGACATTGACGATTCTATGGCACTTCTTGTAAGAGTAGGTGTTTGCTCTTTTGCCCTTGACCTACATTTAATCTTTTCTTATTTTTTAAGCAGCATTGCATATCATACCTGGCTGTACTTCATTGGTGTAACTAACTTGAAAGACAGACCCCCCCCAGTCCTAATTCAAGGAAAAGTCTATTGGTGTTTTGCCGGATCATTAAAGTGAGTACAGAATTGTAGGATTTGGTCCAGTGTTAGTAAAGCATTTGGCCATGGGCGATGTGGATGCTGATAATCATGAGTATCAGGTTACTTATTTAGATACCGTAACAGAGAGTCTGGGAATCTTCCCACAATTCATATATGTTGGGGGGGGGGACGCTTATAGGGGATTAACTGAACCTAGAAAACATCAAGCAACCTGGCCTCCCAAATGCAATCTCAGAGCTAGGATATTAAGTATTTAAGAGGCAGATAGTAATTGTTAAAAAATCTCCATATTCTCAAGTCCCCAAACTCTAGTGTGTTCTGTCCCAGATGTGTAGTCCCAGGGAGTCTAGTTATGGTATCAGTTATTTCAATGACCAAATCATCTCATCCCTTCAGCTATATCTGACATAGCTCTAGTTCTAGGATATAAGGATAAAATATATTGTGTGGTTTGATGCAACTAAACATTAACATTTAGGTTATGGATGGTAGAGCTAAAATTCAGCCAAATTACACTAAACAATTCAGTCACAACAGAAACTAGGGCATTAATAACAACTGTATATAGGAAAATACACAACCAAGCCAAAAGGAAGACATGTGTGCTGCTAATATCTCTCCTTGCAGAGAACACTGGTCAATTGCAGTCTGAATGTGTTATGATCCATTATACTTTTTCAGAGAAAAAGTATCTGCCAGTTGTTCTCAGATGCAGTCCTTTTTTCTAAACAGAAAATAAGCTATACATGCACAGAGGGCCTGAATACAACTAAAGTGCTATTTAAGTGCAACTTCCAGTGCTAATCTATCTATCTATCTATCTATCTATCTATCTATCTATCTATCTATCTATCTATCTATCTAACAGTATTACAGTATTTTCTTTTTCATTGAAGTGCAAGAGAGGTTTGGTTTTGTTTTTCTTTTTTTACTAGATCTTTACAGCTATAATCATGTTATTTTCTCTTTTAGCTATGCCATTAACAAAAAAAAACCCCAAAACAAACAAAAAAAGTAATTGTCATCCTATTGAGCTCTGTGGCTTGGGCTTTCATAATAGTTTCTCAAACAATTTGATGCCATTCCACAGGTGTGAAAATATCATGAATGTACTAATGATATTAAAATGGGATTTGAGCACTCTGAGTTGTATTCTGGATTTTATTTACCACAGACATGTGAATATTATTAATTATTATACATAAGCTTATCTCTGGACATTGTTTAGTGTGGCACTGATGCATGGCATTCTACTTAAAGGAAACTGCATGTAACAGTGATTCAGCATATACAATGTTTGACTGTGGATTTCAAATATAAACATATGGACTCTATCTTTTCTTACATCTGTGAGCAAATCCACACATATGGTACCTTACAAAGTAAGTTCCTACTCCTGTAATATTATGCACATGCTTAGAGTCATGACTCACATGGATTCCTGATGAAGTCAACAGGACTTTGTCCACACACATCACACTGAAGGATAAGGTAAAGTAAGTATCCTTCATTTATGGAACTGTGTTAATACAAAAGAAAAATTATTTTGTTTGACAGCAATCAGCCTCCATATGATCTGCGGATGGTGAGCCAGGATTTAGAGCAGTGATACTAGTACCTAGCACTTTTAATCAATAGACCTCAAAGTACTTTACAGAAGAGGTCATTATCATTATCCTCAATTTAAAGACAGGGAAACTGCAGCATGAACAGATGACTGATCTTGCCCAAGGTCATCCAGCAAGCTAGTTGCAGAACGAGGAATAAAACTCAGGTCTCCTGAATCCTAGCCTAGTGCTCTATCCACTGGGTCGCAATTTTTTTTTTCACATGGCAAGATGATGCTGCAAAACTGAACTAAAAAGCAATGGACAAAGACATTCAGAAGTGACTAGTGATTTTGAGAGCTTCTCTTTTTTTGGATGCCCAATTTGACCTATCTTAAAGGGGCCTGATTTCCAGATGGAGGAGGAGGTTGCTCAGCACTTGCTGAAAATCGATCCATGTTTAGGCATTTCTAGTTGGGCATCCAAAAATGGAGACATCCTAAATCACTAGTCACTTCTGAACATCATGTCCTAATAAAATTTACTCAGTTTATTCATCAACAGGAATTTGGAGGAAATCATTCTGGGAGGAGCATAAGGAAGCTCAAATTGACCATGGAGTATAAAATGTTCTTCATAACAGTTAAAATAAACCCAGCTAAATGCTGGTGAAAAACAATTCAGGTAATAAAAGTGAAAACATCATGACTGTCAGATGTTAAACAAATGCCTCTGCGTGCCAGATATATTTAATAACATCAAATGAACATACTGTAGTTAATTCAGATTGAAATAAGAGATCTATATTTTGCTGCTAAGATTGGTGGTAGAAATAGGAGAGAACATTTAAGAAGGAAACATAAAAACACACAAAACTTACCCTGCATTGTTTCATTACAATACAGCTGCATGAATACTACAGGAGGAAGAAAAATAAAACTAAACAAAACCCAGCAAAAAAACCAAAACTCCTCCTAATATTTGTTTATATTCTAAAAACAATTCTCTTCAGCTGTGTATCTATTTTAAATACTTATATGCCCCCCATAATATTGTACAGAATTTTTAATGTATTTTCCTCATAACACCCCAGTGTGATATCCCCATTTTAGAGGTGGGGAATAAAGGCACAAAGAGAAAAAAAGGTATGTCTACACTTCAAAAAGGCATGTTTTGAAACTGAGTTAGTTTATCAGCATTTGCTAACTCGGGTTAAAAAAGCAGCAAAGCCTGGGCAACTGAGTTTAGCAGCTTGAGTTCAATCCAAGACTCTAACTTGAGCTGCAAACCCAAGTTGCTACGTCTTCATTACTAATTTAACTTGAGTTAGCAGCACACATTTTGTTTTTTAAATGTAGACACATAATTGATTTACCGAAGGAAGTCTGTAGCAGAGTAGGGAATTAAACTCCAGTCTCCTGAATCTGAGGTTAGCACTTGCACCACTAGACCATTCTTCTTCCAAACCAAGAACTATTGACAAAAGTTATTCAGGAATTAATTTCAAAATGCAAATACATTTCTGAAAATATAGCAAAACTGTTCATGTGTCATTTGCTTTCCCTCAAATTTTCTGATTTTTGATAAACAAAAAAAGTTTTGGTTGTCAGCCTTTCCTCAGTTTTGCCACTCCCCTACCTTTTTTCCCTTCATTTTGCCATTTGAAAAAATACGGGAACACCTATTTATGGGAAAAAAAACCACCAAAATCTAAGATTTTGGGGTTTCTTTTCCAATTTTGGGGGTTTTTTCCATAGAAAAATCTGGAAAAAATATTTTTTGTGAAATTACATATTTACCAGCTCTATTTATAATGGCCTACTTGGTACTACTCAATGTGGATGACAGAATCAGACCCTAAAAGGAATTAGTATCTATTACAATAGTGAAGTCTTAAAATGTGAACCGTAATGTTGGTCTTATTGAAATAGGATAAACTTTGAAGTTTATGTAGTTTTGCAGTAAGTTAAGTTCTGGCAATGCAGTAGCTATGCAGACAAAGGAAATCACTATTATGCTCTTACCATGGGTCACTCTCAGTCATTTAACAATAGCACCTATTCTTTGAGAAATAAAATATACCAATGAGCAAGCTGGTGTTTTATTTGCAATAGTGTTATGTAGTTTAGCTTTACTTGCGAGCAACCAAAATAAATTAAAAAAAAATAGTAGATGGGTTCTCTGGGTATTTTTTCATACTTTGGCTTTTGCTTCATAGTGTGGCAATGCTAGTGCTGGCAATGGCTAATAGGCTTAGTACTGGCGTTATACATAAATCCAGAATCTTCTGATCCAAAAGAAGTGTTACAAACTGACAAATGACGGTTCAAAACAAACAAACAAAAAACAACACGCAACACACCCATTCTTAAGCACAATCGGAAAAAAAGCAAGCAAAGGCTTAATATAAAGAGACCTGGATCTACTATGGTTTTCTTGATCTGCATGTTTAACAACTATTAACAGGAATGGGAATTATAGACATGGAACAAGGAGCACTATTAGAGCCTTTAATATTATCAAGGAACAGTTACATACTTTCACACAAGGACATAAATTCAATATAATGCCTTGCACGAGAAGATTCCAAGACTACACCATATTAACATGTTCTTTTAGAAAAAAGAGTTCTTAGACAGGCAATGAACTAAACACTCAAACAAAATCTGGATGGCAACACTGAAAAAAATAATGGAAGGGGCAGTCCAGCAGTGAACAAAAGATCTTTTGAAATCAATAAGATTATTTCTGTCCAGTTATCAGGATTTGCATTTGCTGTAATGGTGCAACATTATTGGAACACCTACACAGACAATAAAACCTGCTATTTTTGCTTCTTTTGGAACTTTTCAGTTATATATTTATATATTTGGCAAATTTAGTATGTACAACAACTGTTTATGAGTCTAAATTATCCAACATGTTAGGGTGCTCCATTTGAGGATCCAACCACAAAGGAGCTGTGGGAGAGCAGAGCAGTCTTTACCTACAGGATTTTGCTACTTTGTGATGTTGCAAATGAAATAAAATAAAATAAATAAGTAAATAAATAAATAATAATAATAATAATAATAATAAAATATATCCTGAAGCTGACGCCTGTTTACATTGATATCTGGGAAAGAGCCTCAAGAACTTGCTAGTTCACAGTATAGATTGTCTTCAGACAAGCTAGAACTAATTGTGGAAGTGGCACAAGAGGAAAGCAAAATATGGAAGTTGAGTTTTTTTCCAGAGAAAATGATTTCTCTGTACAGACCACAAATAGTAAATAACTTAATACTGATTTTAAGGTGCACTTGATTTGAAAACCAGAATGAATGTGTAGGATGCAATGGTATTAACAGTGAAATGAATCATAGCTGTACTTGCCTAGAAATGGGTCAGTATACATATTTATCTGTCATATTAATATGGCTCTTATCACCACAGTATCTGAGTGCCTCACAAAATTAACATATTTCTCCTAAGGAAGTATTATTTCCCCCATTTTACAGATGGGGAACTGGAGCAAAGTGACTTGCACAAGGACAGACACAGGAAGTTTGTGGTGGAGTATGAAACTGAATCTGTTTCTCTCAAGAACTACACTAACACCCTAACCACTGGACCATCCTTCCTCTCCAAATCAAAATCCTGGCCCTGATCAACCTCCAAAACTTGAGGGCATTTGAAATACTACCCCAGATCCAGATCTGAATTTTGCAAATTGCCCCTATTTTTATAATCTACTCACCTGACATCCCAGATCCAAACATCTCCAAACTTTGGTGTATTCAAAATCAGGATCTGAATCTTTCAACTTTAGCACATATGACACTTTGGCAAAGGCACTAGTTGTTTCCTCACACGTTTGGGCACAAAAGTGAACCTGTCCGGATATCAGATTAATGGGTTGCTGCCAAGCAATATATATTCTTCATTAATGTACCTCTTTCACTCAGAGAATCCAGTACGCATGTGATTGGCTGCTGCTATTTGAAGCGAGACTGCTATATACAATCTTCCTTTTGCTTCTGTTCTTTTATGGTTGGAGCTAACACTAGCAGCACTATACTGGAGAAAATCAACTTCTTCATGGTAAAATGAAAGAAATATAGAAACGTCTTAGATTTATTCTGTAATTTATCTCCATATAGTGCAAATAATCAAAAGGGCCCCTGCAATGTGGAGGTGCTTCCATAATACTGATTGTTAAAGTTGTGTAAGGAGCATAAATATATGGTTAAACTCAAAGCCCAAACTCAAGAGCCCCTCTGACAGGAATGTACACAGTTTGTGAATTCAAGTATTTCTTTGGGAACAGTCAATTAAATTAATTTTACTTGAAGTGATTTCTTTTTGGATTTAGATCAACAATTTAAGTTTTAGCATTTAGTTCTATCAGTTGATAAAGTGCAATTTTTATTTTACTTTTTTATAACTCCATGTAGAATACTATATATTTTATATAATCTTTATCCACGAGAATGATAGTTCATAGAATCATAGAATATCAGGGTTGGAAGGGACCTCAGGAGATCATCTAGTCCAACCCCTGCTCAAAGCAGGACCAATCCCCAATTTTTGCCCCAAATCCCTAAATGGGCCCCTCAAGGATTGAACTCACAACCTTGGGTTTAGCAAGCCAATGCTCAAACCATAAATACCAGTGCCAATCACAATTTTCAGTTCACAAGTTACAAACACTTATCAAGGTAGTAGATGACACAATACAGAGTTTTCAGTTTACCACTAAATTACACGTTTGGGAGTTCTTTTTAACTTAGATGTTTTGGGAGGTTATCTTTGGTTATACAGTAGATTGGGTTAGAGCTACTATTTTTAAAGTTTGGGTTCCTTCAGGCTTGTAATTTTGTTTGTTTAAATTTTTAAGAGAATTTTATTTTTTGGGTTTGTGGAAGATGCTGGATCAACACCTGTGAAGCCAAGGGTCCTCTCTTCGGACCTGACTCAGTGCTTATTTACAAAGAGCAAATTATGAGTAATTCCTCTGGTATCAATGGACTTACACTAGTGCCATGCATCAGGTCATTCATTCATATATATAGCAACTATGCAAACTCTCACGCATTTGGAACTCACCTCCAACGGGAAGAGAGTAATACATCTTATCTGATGGTAGAAATGGACAGTTAAGTCCACTAATGGCACAGCATTATTTCAGTTTGTAAGAAAGATTGCAGGATTATTTTTGTATTGATGTACTCAGCCATGACACACTAGGGGTTCTGAACAATTATGAATTAAATTGACTTGCATTCTGCATGTTATGATAATTTTATGAATCAGATTGTAAATTCATCTGTCAGTATCAATAAGTATCTATATAATACTGCTCATTATTGCACAAGTAGCTTCATGACAGTGAATGGGAAGAAAGTGGTGTTTTCTGAGGGAGTATCAGGGAATGGCCCCGGCTGCAGGCAAACAGAACTCATGATAAAGCAATACTCTGATCTGCTATATTTGTATGAGTTTTAATGTATTACCTAACAATTGGGAAACTGGGAAGTTTCCATAGAACAAAATGACTAGAAGTCTCTTTTTTGTTTCTAAAACTTGTACATGGACTAGCAATAACATGCTCAAATGAGCCAGAGGGAGAAAAAGTGCTTATTAGGGTAACTTACAAGCAAACATCTGCAGTTAAAGTAACTCAGACATAGTTCACCAAAAATTACTTTCATGAATTCTTGTTTAAAAAAGAAGGATTCCAAGGCCAGGATTCTGAAACACTCTAGGCAATATAATTAGTAAAAATAAAACCCTCTTCAAAAATAATGAATCTTATATTTTCTTATCAAGATGGCAATATTTTCAGGTTTCAGTGGGAATAAAATCTTTAAATCTTTCAGCAGTCAGCTACTAGCCTTCTACTACTCTAGTCAAGAGAGATTTATTTCTTCATTTCCAATAATACAAGTTTCCCCTTGTCATAAAGAGAACACCAAAAGAACATGATAAGATATTTGTGAGCATTACCAAAACAAAGGAGACACAAAATTCTGAAAGACATCTGACAAGGTATATGGAACCACCTTTTTATCTTTCAGGATTGTCCTAAACCAAAATATATCTGGTCTAGTATCACAACAGGAGCTGTTTCAGGGATGTTCTCCCCCCAATTTTTTTTTATCATCATATTAGGAAATCTTTTGCTTTACTGAAGTTAAACAGAGGTATTTGTTTAGAATCCTCGTTAAGGCAGCCAACACATATTTTTCACCAATGTAGCTTCAGAATTCTGTATCTGCCCCATAGAAACATAACTCTCGAGGTTAAAAGATATGGAAAGGCTTATTCTTAGCTTGTCAACTAAACTGGTTTGAAGAAAGGTGGATTAAAAGCCAATCAGTGAGGCCCAGATTCAGCCAACCTAACTCATGTATGGATTTATCTTTACCATCAGCAACCCTGTTCCTCTTTCTTTTTACTCCTTTCATAAGAAAATATCTCAAGCTATCAATAAATCTGTTTAATTTTAATTTAAAAAGGTGTAACTAAAAATCTTTCAGGTATCAAATTGTGTACAAAGCTCGTTAAAGGGGCCAAAATTTTGCTTTCAGTTACACTGGCTGAATAGGTGTCTTTGACAGCAGGATGTGACCGAAGACTCAGATTCCAAAGGCAGAAGGGACCATTTTGATCATCTACTCTGACCTCCTGTATACCACAGGGATGACTTGGTTAAGGTCTACAAGTCCTACATGGGTAACAAATATTTAATAATGAGCTCTTTGGTCTATCGGAGAAAGGTATAACATGGTGCAACAGCTGGAAGCTGGAAGCTGAAGGTAGACAAATTCAGACTGGAAATAAGGCTTTTTTTTTTTAAATAAACAGTGAGAGTAATTAACCATTGGAACACTTAGTTATCAAGGGTCATGGTGGATTCTTCATACCTGGTCATTTTTAAATCAAGATTAGATGTTTTTGTAAAATATATGCTCTAAGAATTATTTGGGGAAAATTCTAATTTCCTGTGTTCTATAAGGGGTCAAATTAGCTGATCACAATAGCCCTTTCTGGCCTTGGAATCTATGACTCTATGAAAACAATTTTGCATGAACTTATCCTAGGCTTTGTGCACATGCTTATGGTATGTCTGCAGATACCAGATCTTATACATATATAAACTATATTCACCTGGATTTGAATGGGGAAAGGGGGGAATTTTGAAGAGAACCTGATTTGGGATACTAAGTTCCATTGATGGTATAGTGCTGGTGCTCCTAAGTCATGCAAGGTCAGAATTTTAAAGGTATTTAGGCACCTAAAGAGGGAAAAGATGCCTGGTGGGATTTTAAAAAGCATCTAACTCCATAGGCGGAATGGTCTAATGAACAGGATTTAGGCATTTTTGAAAATCACATTAAACATCCTAAAATCTTGAAATTCTTGTCTTTATTCATATTTGAAAAATTTGGAATGTAACAGAAATATAAATTTGATTTTGAATATTTAAAGATTCAGAACATAAGTGTGAATAGGTTACATTGCCACAAGTTTACACATGCACAATTATTTTTGCTGTACCAGTTTGTAATAGCAGAAATAATGTAACTTTTATTACTTGCCCTAGCAGAGCAAAAGCACTATCATTTCATGTATGGTGTTATTTGACCTTGGGTTTTACTTGTTAGCTTGTCTTGTTCGGGGAGGGGAAGGGCAGGCAGGCACACCTGGAGCTAACAATTCACATTTGACACTCTGTTTCACTCTGCTATTTGTACAGACCAAGGATTTCACAGATAAAATCCAACAAACCAGTTTCATGGTTTACACAACCCTGAAGCTGTTTCAGCTAAGTTCCAGCAGAGAAACACACAAAAAGCAAAAAGTATTCATATTTTCATATAATACTATATATAGTATTCTATTCTCTGCCATTATTTACTAACACAGTTCATTACACAGTTGTCTGAAAATGGGTATGAGATCAAATTCATAACTTTAAGAGTTGGAAGTAGAAATGGATGTTTTATGCAATATCTGACTATCCTCCTGTCTCCCACAGGCAAGGGGACCTGAAGAAATGTAGTGTCATTGGATCAACCACGGCAAACTTGGAATCTTGTTATTTGTGTTTATTCAGAAATGGTCATGTTTCTAAGTTCATTATATGGGTGATGTAACATTCCCTTCCCCTGCTCTCTGCATTAGGCTGCCAATCAAGAAGAGAGGAGGTAGGCAATATAAAAAAATAGGCAATCTTCCAAAGAATGAATGGAAAGAGCCAATGTTAAGAGAAATTCTATATGTTCATTGGTTTGAATGACAAATATGAAAGCATAACTTTAGAGCTGCTCTTGCTATTATATCCTGAGACATTAGGATACCTCCCAGTGAAAGGACATCTATGAAGATCATAATATCAGTACTGAATATGAAAGCAAAGGAACTTAATATCGGCCTTTCCTTTCTCCTCAGAATATAAAAACTCAGGAGCCTACTACCTGTGTCATATATGTACAGCTGCAGCAACAAATTACAACACTAAAGACAGTGGACAGTCAGAATAGATTATAAATGCTTCAGGGTCTATATTCCTCTATGTTTGGACAACACTTAGTACAATTCAGGTGCTACTGCAATAGAAATAATAATACTGAATCTAAACAATCGGTATCTACTGCTAAGAATGTGGGAAAGGTGACTTAGAAGGAATATATTAAGCACTAAAAAATAAAATCTAAAACACTCAGAAAAGTAAGAAAAATAATTGCTAGTTCAACTGAACTATACCAGATGGCTGAGGCGCTAACAATCTATAGTATTAATTTGATGACTGATTAGTCCCTCCTTCTCATCCATTAACAACCTATTCCTGACCTCTCCCTTGGACGTCTTTGACTGAAGCAGACTGATACAGAATTTCTGTAAGAAAGAATTGCCAATGGTGAAGATATACCTATCCCTTGCTGTCCCTTTTCATTTGCTCACTGCATGAAATACTTACAGCATTGTAGTGTTGGTGTCAAACCTCTGGCCAATGTAAGATCCTGATTAGTCAGAAGCATGTTCTCATAAACAAATCTACAGGCCTCATCACTGTCCTTTCAAACTCTAATGCATAGGCCAAATAAATCCCACAAAGCCTACTCACCTAATCTTTGGAATTTCAGTTTACAAAAGAGACTAAAAGCTATAGTAGTGCACACTGCAGCAACACTAATACATGAAAGAGCATCAGCAGGAGTAAGACATTTTACTCTGCCAGAACAATTTGCTAATGCAATTGAAAAATGTAACTCATTAGTTATCATTAGTTCACAGTGATGCGGTGCTATTCAGGCAAACAATGTGCCTCTATCAATGGACATTATTCTCTTGATGAAAGGGCTACAAATGTCAGCGTAAAACAAGCTCTAATGTAATGGGGAACGAAATAGTCAGCTGTAGCCAGCTTTGAAGGAAACATTTGTTGGTTTCCAAATCAGTTGCTATCAGTCAGAGAACATTCAGATCACATCTTTTTGGTTGCTGATTACATAGGGATAGGATGAAGAACCTTGCTCAGAGCTGTCAGCACTGGTTGCTTAAAAGCACTTGCATACTAATGAATATGGATGACTCACTAGATAACGCATCTTCCCCTCTAAGTTGTGCCTTGGAGTGTGAGGACATGCTGGAAGACACAGATGAATACTAATAAACAGATCCCTTATTTAGGCTAAGGAGCATTTCCTTTTCCTTTTAAGGAAACATATTGCTTATGACACTACTCACATCAAAGTCACTGATTTGAATCTTACCCAAATCTGTAGTGAATGGAGGTTTTTAACCAACTGATGGCAGATGGTAGCCTACGTAAAGTGAGGTAGCAGTTTCAGTTTGGTTTTAAATGGGAAAATGTTGACATAAGGAAAGGCACAATCACAAATGTGACCTTTGATGCAGTTTCTGTGTTGTTTCCTTTCTGTATAATATTCAGCCATGAGACATCTCTGTGCTGTGTCCTGTTCCAGACAGGGTGAGGTCCTTGGAAAATCACAAAGAAAAAGCTAGAGAGACAAGGTAGGTGAGGTAATATCTTTTATTGGACAAACTCCTGTTGGTGAGAGACAATAAAAGATATTACCACACACACCTTGTGTCCCTAATATATTGGGACTGATATGGCTACAACTACACTGCAAAGAACAAACTATAAATCAAGCCACATAGAAACCTGTTTCTTGGTGTCTGCAATTAATAGCAGTTCCATTTAATAAACACTTCCTCTTTAAGAGAGCCTGTTATATTGCACATCAGGATAATTTCAGTAAGATAAGCCAAGACTTAGTGGAAATGTGAAACACTTCAAGATGGCTGACTCAGACAAGCAAAGTGGAGCTGTCATCTAACATCTTACATATAATATTAAATTCACTTAAAAATCATGCTGATGGTGAATAACTGGTAAATATATGCACTAGGAAACCTAATTATCAGCTATACGCTATTGACAGCTGCATATAACAGCTACTGTTTATGTTGATCCACCTGCAATTTACAGTGTGGGATGTAATTTTAAAGTAGCCTTAAAATAACTTTCCTTTGTCATGAGTACATACACTGACAAAATTGTGCTTGCAGTTATAATTATTTGCAGACACAAATGAAGGTATTTTGATATTTAATTACATGAACTGTGGGCACAATCAGTTTTCAAATGTCTGCTAACATGGGAAGACATAATTTCTGGATGCTGAGCCCAAGAAACATTTAGGAAGCTCAAATTAGACACACTCCAAATTAGTGAAATATAATTATGCCAATTCTATTGTATGTCAATGAAACCTGGATGCTGAGAAAGCCTGAAGAACATTGGATTGATGTTTTCATTTCTTGTCAATTTTGTCAGCTGCTCTATACCAAGTGGTAAGACAAGATATAAATGAGAATGTCTGAAACCAAACCTAGCCTCCTTATCAGCACTCGTTTGGTTTCGGCAGCTTTCTTGGCAGGGACATACTATTAAACTGGAAAAAAGACCAACAAATTCCACAGTGGGTTTACCAAGGAATACTGGTATGCAGCTGGCACATGGGCACCAAAAGCTTTGATGGCAAAACAAAATAGACAATGATAGACAAACACTAAGTACCTTGACACAGATCAATCTGGATATTGCTCGATTCACAAGGAGGCCATGTCCCTTTGGGGCTTGCCATATTGATGATGATGACAATGGATTCTTGAAAATTTGGGCCTATATATGTATATATGCTTATTTACATTCATAATTACTTGTACATGCTAAAAGGGAGGTCAGATCTTTAAAATATTGCTATTTAAATGATCTTGATAAGGGCTGTGAGTGATTTTGTTAGTGAGTTAATAGCACAATAAAATTATGTTTGATCATATGGCGATTACTGATATTTATGATTCCTTACTTTCTCTTTCTAAAACAGCCATCTTGGAGACTGAGAAAATACTTGACCTAACCCAATTCATTCATTTTCTTATATCTAGTTTCCATATGAAATAAGCAGCTTTCATCTTTTTCCAGCAATTTGGGACATTATATTACTAGTTGGCCTCGATGTATTTTGTAGATATCTGCATGTAAAAGGGTGATCTGAATCTGACTCATTTCTTCTTTATAGTCAATCTAAATACTTCCAAAGGAATTGTTTTAATAATAATTACAGACGGTAAAAGATGTGTGGCAAATCATTGGACAGATGACGGGGGAAATAAAGCCTGCCCTCAAGATTAAATTTACTGGGTACATTACATAATTAAATCAGTATATAGGAAGCAAGAGTCCTGAATCTCTTCTAAATCAAGAATCCCATGGAGCAACAAGAATATGCCCTCTGGTGGCTGTGCTGCCAATAGCTTTAAAGGGTCATTTAAGCAAAGTTTTAAAAGTATGGGGAAAATTGAATGTAACAGTTGCAGTTACATTCTGAGACAGGAAATCCCATGATGCTGCATTGTCCATCAAAATACTGGCCCTATGGAAGTAAACAAAAGTAAAATGCAATTGCTTTAATACATTTTGAAATGGAACTGAACTGACAAGCTCTAAAAGGGAATGGGGGAGAGAGAGAAGCACCGATGCCTTCTAATGGTGGTGTATGTTATTTCCAGATTTCAACATCAGACCTACCATATGGAGAAGCCCAATCACATCTGCATTGTGGCATCAGCTAGATCTTCCTTGAAAAACACTCAACATTTCTGTGTTATATGCTACGTTGTATGTGAGTCACTTGAGTCATGAGCTAACGCTGAACTGAAACCATTGTACAGTTATGACTGTAAAATGAGCGTCATCTGAAAATCGGCCTCCAGAGATGAAAGCCCTGCAATGAGGGATGTACTCAGTCCTGACACACACAGCAATGGAGGTGTCTTATTCACTGGAACCAGCGACAGCAAGGATGAGACTATATTCTAGGAGGATGCTCAGGGAGCGTGCGCTTCTTTCTTGGTGCAGAGCCCAGCTTCGCACAGGCTTCTTTCACAGCAGCACACAGGGAAAAAGAGCAACTGGATGGGAGGATCTGATGCTGTACATGTTCTCAGTCCTCCCTGCACTGTGGGGCTGTATTAGGAAAAAGCTGGACTACCTCAAGCATGCATCTAAGGCTAGCTAAGGAGGGAAGAGGAAAAGAGGTCTCACCTTGAATTTAGGCACATCTCCCCAATACCCAGCTACTTGGGCTTGTAGCTGGGTTCAGGGATTTGTTCCATGGTGGCAAAGGGGTAAAACTGTTATATCTATATGGGAGAGATCAAGGGCTATGCTAAAGGTGTTCAGTGCAGCTCAGCAACAGGAGTGTAAAAGTAGTTCTAAGTCACCTGATATCCTGGCCCATCCTGATCACCTGATGCAATTTAGAGAAATCCTGGAGCTGCTGAAAAATATACCTGGCTACCCATGGTCCAGTGGGCTACTCTGGCAGCCAGGGAGCACAAGGGTACTTCAGCCATGTCCACTTCCCTTCCTGCCAAGCCCCCTTTTCAGTAAGAGGAGCATAGGGAGCCACAAAACAGCTGGAGCATAAAGGATTGTGGAAAAACCTGAGTGTCTCTGGATTAAGTTTAGAAGTGTGTGCAACAAGAGTGATGTCATGGTGGGAGTCTGCTATAGACCACCGGACCAGGGGGATGAGGTGGATGAGGCTTTCTTCCGGCAACTCACGGAAGCTACTAGATCGCATGCCCTGATTCTCATGGGTGACTTTAATTTTCCTGATATCTGCTGGGAGAGCAATACAGCGGTGCATAGACAATCCAGGAAGTTTTTGGAAAGCGTAGGGGACAATTTCCTGGTGCAAGTGCTAGGGGAGCCAACTAGGGGGAGCGCTTTTCTTGACCTGCTGCTCACAAACCGGGTAGAATTAGTGGGGGAAGCAAAAGTGGATGGGAATCTGGGAGGCAGTGACCATGAGTTGGTTGAGTTCAGGATCCTGACGCAGGGAAGAAAGGTAAGCAGCAGGATACGGACCCTGGACTTCAGGAAAGCAGACTTTGACTCCCTCAGGGAACAGATGGCCAGGATCCCCTGGGGGACTAACATGAAAGGGAAGGGAGTCCAGGAGAGCTGGCTTTATTTCAAGGAATCCCTGTTGAGGTTACAGGGACAAACCATCCCGATGAGTCGAAAGAATAGTAAATATGGCAGGCGACCAGCTTGGCTTAATGGTGAAATCCTAGCGGATCTTAAACATAAAAAAGAAGCTTACAAGAAGTGGAAGGTTGGACATATGACCAGGGAAGAGTATAAAAATATTGCTCGGGCATGTAGGAAAGATATCAGGAGGGCCAAATCGCACCTGGAGCTGCAGCTAGCAAGAGATGTCAAGAGTAACAAGAAGGGTTTCTTCAGGTATGTTGGCAACAAGAAGAAAGCCAAGGAAAGTGTGGGCCCCTTACTGAATGAGGGAGGCAAGCTAGTGACAGAGGATGTGGAAAAAGCTAATGTACTCAATGCTTTTTTTGCCTCTGTTTTCACTAACAAGGTCAGCTCCCAGACTGCTGTGCTGGGCAACACAAAATGGGGAAGAGATGGCCAGCCCTCTGTAGAGATAGAGGTGGTTAGGGACTATTTAGAAAAGCTGGACGTGCACAAGTCCATGGGGCCGGACGAATTGCATCCGAGAGTGCTGAAGGAATTGGCGGCTGTGATTGCAGAGCCCTTGGCCATTATCTTTGAAAACTCGTGGCGAACGGGGGAAGTCCCGGATGACTGGAAAAAGGCTAATGTAGTGCCCATCTTTAAAAAAGGGAAGAAGGAGGATCCTGGGAACTACAGGCCGGTCAGCCTCACCTCAGTCCCTGGAAAAATCATGGAGCAGGTCCTCAAAGAATCAATCCTGAAGCACTTAGAGGAGAGGAAAGTGATCAGGAACAGTCAGCATGGATTCACCAAGGGAAGGTCATGCCTGACTAATCTAATCGCCTTTTATGATGAGATTACTGGTTCTGTGGATGAAGGGAAAGCAGTGGATGTATTGTTTCTTGACTTTAGCAAAGCTTTTGACACGGTCTCCCACAGCATTCTTGTCAGCAAGTTAAGGAAGTATGGGCTGGATGAATGCACTATAAGGTGGGTAGAAAGCTGGCTAGATTGTCGGGCTCAACGGGTAGTGATCAATGGCTCCATGTCTAGTTGGCAGCCGGTGTCAAGTGGAGTGCCCCAGGGGTCGCTCCTGGGGCCCGTTTTGTTCAATATCTTCATAAATGATCTGGAGGATGGTGTGGATTGCACTCTCAGCAAATTTGCGGATGATACTAAACTGGGAGGAGTGGTAGATACGCTGGAGGGGAGGGATAGGATACAGAAGGACCTAGACAAATTGGAGGATTGGGCCAAAAGAAATCTAATGAGGTTCAATAAGGATAAGTGCAGGGTCCTGCACTTAGGATGGAAGAATCCAATGCACCGCTACAGACTAGGGACCGAATGGCTCGGCAGCAGTTCTGCGGAAAAGGACCTAGGGGTGACAGTGGACGAGAAGCTGGATATGAGTCAGCAGTGTGCCCTTGTTGCCAAGAAGGCCAATGGCATTTTGGGATGTATAAGTAGGGGCATAGCGAGCAGATCGAGGGACGTGATCGTTCCCCTCTATTCGACACTGGTGAGGCCTCATCTGGAGTACTGTGTCCAGTTTTGGGCCCCACACTACAGGAAGGATGTGGATAAATTGGAAAGAGTACAACGAAGGGCAACGAAAATGATTAGGGGTCTAGAGCACATGACTTATGAGGAGAGGCTGAGGGAGCTGGGATTGTTTAGTCTGCAGAAGAGAAGAATGAGAGGGGATTTGATAGCTGCTTTCAACTACCTGAAAGGGGGTTTCAAAGAGGATGGCTCTAGACTGTTCTCAATGGTAGCAGATGACAGAACGAGGAGTAATGGTCTCAAGTTGCAATGGGGGAGGTTTAGATTGGATATTAGGAAAAACTTTTTCACTAAGAGGGTGGTGAAACACTGGAATGCGTTACCTAGGGAGGTGGTAGAATCTCCTTCCTTAGAGGTTTTTAAGGTCAGGCTTGACAAAGCCCTGGCTGGGATGATTTAACTGGGACTTGGTCCTGCTTTGAGCAGGGGGTTGGACTAGATGACCTTCTGGGGTCCCTTCCAACCCTGATATTCTATGATTCTATGATTCTATGATTGCCACCATATATCCTTAAAGATTATCTGGCAAACAGATATACTGGCAGGGTGCATTAGAAATACACCAAGGTAGATTAGTAAAGAGATTAATATATGACAGTTGGAACATTTCTTTTAACAAAATGAAGGTACAACAGGCAGATGCTCTGAAAATAAATCAGAGAGCCACATACCACTTTTTATTAAAGTCATCTGAAATTACTCACAAAACAAAGCATGAGCAGTGAGTAAAAATAAGTTTTATGTGTGTGTACACACACCACACACACAGACAGAGAACTATATATATATATATAAGTGGGCTGTAGCTCACGAAAGCTTATACTCAAATAAATTTGTTAGTGTCTAAGATGCCACAAGTCCTCCTTTTCTTTATATATACATTGAGGATACATATTTTAGTTGTAGGAAAATTTAATCCTGATTTATACTACGTGTATCCCCACAAAAAATCAATACGGTTGGAGAGAGTGTAAATCTGTGCCAATTATGGTTCATTGCCTACAGATTCTATCCACTATTACATCTGTGATTAGTGAGTTAGTTAATGTTGCTTCATCAGTAGATCATGCTGTTTTCACAAAGTCAGAAGGAAGCATCCAATTGCCCCTTGAAGTACATGGGTGCCTGTGTGTTCCTACTTATCAAAGAATTAAGAGTATTTCCTTTGTGTGATTCCATATTTTAATTATTCAATTAGATAGCACAGCTGGGTAACATGGGATGTATCTGCTACCATCTAGAGCAGTGGTTCTCAAAGCCGGTCCACCGCTTGTTCAGGGAAAGCCCCCGCCGGGCTGGACTGGTTTGTTTACCTGCCACGTCCGCAGGTTCGGCCGATCCCGGCTCCCACTGGCCGCAGTTCACTGCTCCAGGCCAATGGGGGCTGCGGGAAGGGCGGCCAGCACATCCCTTGGCCCGCGTTGCTTCCCGCAGCCCCCATTGGCCTGGAGCGGGGAACTGCGGCTAGTGGGAGCTGCAATCAGCCGAACCTGCAGATGCGGCAGGTAAACAAACTGGTCCAGCCTGGCAGGGGTTTTCCCTGAACAAATGGCAGACCGGCTTTGAGAACCACTGACCTAGAGAGCCTAAAACATACATCACACAAAGAACATCTTCCAGCTGAGACAAGCTTAGGAGATATCATCATGAATTGAGTAAAGGAGGGCTTTAGTTTGTCCGATCTGGTGAAATCCCTGGTAGAGCTGGCCTTTGGACCCTAAAACTTACAGATATATTGTTTTAGGATTAATAATGTCACTGTTCAAGTATCATATGTTGATCAGGACTAAATCATAACAATAAGCTCCTATAGGCCCTAAAATTTTGAGTTCTACTCCCAACTTGTGTTCTTAATCTCTCTTTCTTATTGAACCACAAAAATGGCATATGAGGGACATCAGAGGGGTTCAGGAGTCCTACTGCACTTTCCTCAGCCTCCAAACTTTCCATGGTTGGCTCTGCAACTCCCCACACCTCACTTCGACTCCTTCACCAGCACTGCCTCTTCACTCAAGCCCTGCTGCTCTCTGGCATGTTGCACCTCCACTGTGCCCTATCACATAGTTGTAGCTCACATCTATAATCCATTAGGAACAGTTGCAACCATTAATCAGATACATTACTGGCCAGACAACTTCTTATGATCAATCTGCCCTACTTGCTGCTGGGCTTCTCCAAGATGATATGTTCAGAGATATCACACCTGATTCTGAGATTTATTCCACCTTTTTTACATCAGCATAACTCCACTTTCTTCAGTAGAGTTACTCCTTTTTTACATTGCAGGAAGATCAGACCAAATAAAACTGTCCTTTCTTTAATAGAGACTATTTATTGAAAACAATAGATCACAAAATTGCCCTTCCATTAGAAATGTAAAAAATTTAGTTTGCATTTAATATTTGATCAGGTGTGTCGTGATTAGCATTTTTCTGGGACATTGTGCTTATGAGATAGTTTCAAATATAGGTCTGTTAATCATTCTTAGCATTCTTTTCTTCCACAATGGGTGACTTGCAATTTCCAGACATTATGTTTGCTTGTCATCAAATGTCATTATGTATGCAATTTTGAAATTAAAGTTTTCAGGCTTGATTCTACTTCTACTAAATTCAGGGGGAATTTTGCCATTGATTTGCCCAGGATTGGCATTTCATTATGGAACAGTGCTGTGCTTCATTCCCTCTTCTTCTCTTGCAGTTTATAATGAGGGAGGTAAACATCAGCAGCATATATTTATGTGGGAACACAAGATTCAGGCTGTATTTTGTATTTGTTTTTATTCCTTATTTGGCTGTGATACACAGATACTTTACATATATATTTTTATGACACGAAGAGATCTGCTATTATTAATCCTGTATGACTATTTTGAGCAAGCTGCCAAAAGTTAATACTGAGATTTTTACTTTGTGGAAGAATATATTTTTCAAGTGTGTTTCAAGAAGAGATGGACCTGAAATGGATTGCAGAACAACCTAACCACTGCATGGGATTTGAAATCTAGACGCAAACCTGGATCTGGCTTACATGCTTAAAAACCTCTCAGTTACCCCACCCCAGAACTTTTTGAGAAGGGTGTCTGAAATCCAGATCTGAATTCATATCTATATTTTATGGTGCTGTTTCATCTCGAATGTGAAGATTTACATTATTCCATTTGAGTCATTTTCGGTATCAAACATTACACTGGGTCTCTATATATGCTAAAAGCTTCCACACTATATTTTACTTTATTATTTGTACTTTTGCAAGGAAATTGCAGTCTTAAAGATCTCAGATCAGAAACTTAAGAGAAAATTCTCTCCTACTTTGATAAGGCCTCATTAGATTCCTTCTATGAGCTTGAACTGGGACTCAAAAATATGTTCACTGACATTTTATCTTGACTTTCTAAATTCTCCTGAAACACCCATTTAATCTACATTTTATTGTATGAGAAAGAATTATTGTACCTTGCCAATATATATTTATTTTATTTACAGTCCTTCTAGTAGAATTTGTTCTTTGTTAGGAATATTAAATGCATTGTTTTACAACAAACCTTAATCTTATGTCTGATTCCAAATAATCTGTGCGAGGAATTTGAAATTCTGGCATTTGTGATAGAAATCAGGTAAGCAGGAAATCATCATTCCCATCAACCCCATCCCCACTGTTCTATGACCCTCTGAGGTGAACACTCAGACATATCCTTTTCCCTTGGAGAAAGCAGGGAAAGGGACAGAAACTATATTGTAAAACCCTGACCCAGAAAGTGATCTGGCTCTGGGGCAAACAGAGGCCACATGGCAAGCCATGAGCAGCAGGGAAGTTGGATGCAGGAGAAGCCACCAGGGAACTATGTGCAGAGCAGACTGCAGCAGGGGATAGGGAATTGTGTGGGGGCCAGGGTGAGACTGCTGAACATTAGAGCTGGGATCAAGTCTATGCCGAACTTGGGGGGTAAGCAGCAGAGATTGGACCAGGAGCAAGAGATACCATTAAGTGATCCTGGTCTTGACACCTCAAAGCTCCAATTTTATTAGAAGACTGGGCTGTAGATGCCAACCCAGGCATTAAGCTTGAAGATTCCCTAATCCTTGATTGGGCTGCCTCCAGGGGCCAAAATTTGAACTACTATTGTCTCACTGAGTTGTAACTCAGGGTATGAGTTGTATCTAGGGTATCTGCAACCTTTCCCTTTCTTGCCAGCCATAGTAAAATTCCCTTTCCCATAGACATGTATCTGAGTAATTACTGGAACTCACGAGGGCTAACACCTACAGGGCCTAACACTTTCTCAACCATCTTCAGTTCTTGCCTCAATAAACCTGGAATTCTACTAATAGCTTAGAGATTTGATGTAGGGAACTGAACATGATAAGAGGATCCTTGTTCTTACCTGAAGCTAGGATGAATTTGTAACCACAAGGATGCCCCTGGGGTGGGATATTAAAAGACTGCACTTGCCAGAAAGCTGGAATGAACTCTGTTAAGCTTATTGGTATGCACATAGTTTCTTTTAGTATTTTAATATGTTTTCTCTGTAATGTTTACCTTAAGAATAAATTAGGCTGTCATAGAAAAAAATTGTGTGGTAGCATATCTATAGCAATTAAACTGTTATCCACCTCTGAAAGAAAGCAAGCTACCTGTCTTTACTGAGAATGATAGAATGAAGGCAGGGAACAGTCTTTTTTGTTTGTTTTTTGTTTTTTTTAAAAGAGGCAATGCCTTTAACACACCAACTCTTTATTGGCTCCAAGAAGTAACACGACATTGTAAAGAGAAGGCAGCTTGGCCTGGGATCCCACAGAACAGAGACAGGAGGGTCCCGCAGGGGTCAGGGCACCCTCTCAGTGTGGCAGATGGCAGGGGACCAGTTTGTAATGGGCACCGCAGGAGGGCAGCGCTGGGGCTCCCCCTTGTGCAACCAGAACCAGATCACACAGCTGTTGTCCTCTTCACAGATGCAACCCAGGATCCTCTTGCTGGAGATGGAGGGGACCAGGTTGGGATCCTCCTTGGTCCCAGTGTAGCACTTTGGTTGGAGAATGTTGTAGGGATACCCTGGTTAGAAAGGATAGAGATGCAAGAGAAGCCACAAATGGGGAGCTGAAAGCAAAGAGTGAATGCTCTTACTGAACCACTGAGGGGATACAGAGGTGCTGTTGCCCTGAACTGTGAGAATCATATATTAACATAATTATGAGATTCCTCAGAGAATAAAATACATGGACAGATCTCTCAATTTTTGTTAATGCAGATGCACCAATTTACACCAACTGAGAATCTGGACCAGCATCTTTAACCATAGAGGAAACATACAGTGTGAGATATGCTGAGTGTGAGAAGAAATGCTTTTGAAATGAAAGACATTACTCCTGATTTACTCTGGAGTTTTTGGATTTACATCCCTATCTAGAAATAGACTGTACATATGAGTAGAGAAACCCTGTTGAGGTAAGGACTAGTCAACAGCTTCCATAGAGACTGTTACCATAAAAACTCTCCTGATGTTTGCTAAAGCATATATGCTTTTTGTATTGCTTTACCTGTAGAGGTGGAAGGAGATTAGATGAAGAAGCATATAACTAGTCATGATTTCCTTGATGCACTCCTTAGTAGATCAAAGACAAAACATGCTTCTGCAGTAATCTGTATAAACAACGGTAAGTGCCTTTGAGAACACAGACTTGTTTTAACATAACTTTATTTATTTTTACTTAACCAGATTTTATAGTGGTAGAATATTATACTCCCTTGGCCCAAAGTTTATAATCAACTTATTTTTATTTTTTTCTTCCTAAAACATATTCAATAACAATTTAGTTATGGCATTTGTTGTGCAGTCTTTGATCACAGAGACACCATATGTTCTCCTACAAAAGATGAGATAATGCATCAAAGGCATGAATGCAATATTTGTTTCAGCCTTTGATCATTTCAGTAGGCTTAGGAATAAGAAAATAAATGCTTGCATAAAGTCATTACCAACTCCAGATACAACTTCATTAATCAAATAATGATTATTTAATTCAATGCATTAGAAACACCTATAGCAGTGCGCAAGGAGAAAATACCATGTAGGATAGTCAAACATGATCAAAACACTTGGAAAATTCATGTTTGTTTAAAAAAATGTTAGGAATTGTAAAGGGAAATCAGCAGTACTAGCAACCTCAGCTGAACAGAGAATGATACATAAACTGGTCTGAAATAAATATTTGTTAAAGACAATCTTGACTTTTCTAATTGCCTCATTCTCTAATAGAATTTACCCTCATTTTAATTTAATGTTTCCATTTTTAAAAATCAAGCACATTTTCCCCTAGGAGAGACAAGGTAACATCGTATGAAATATAACAATAATGAATAGAGAATTTTCATATACAGAATGTTTATTTAAAAATAAAAGTTAATTCCTCACCCTTGCCTTTATAGAAAAACAAAATATTCTGTACTTTTCTAAGGGTTAATTTTGGAGAAAAAGACAATTAAATTCGATGTCCATGTCATCTTGATTAAAACAGCTATACCCCCTCAATATGTTGTTCATTCATAATGAATTCAATCAAAATATTATTCATTCTTTAAAGGTATCAGACTGTCAAATCAGTCTCAGGGGACTAAATAGACAATACTAAAAGTATCTCAGAGGAAGCATACTTTTTACTTCCACCAGTATATACTACAGAAGTTCTTCAAAGCAGCCATTAATTCCTCGAGGTTTTCAACATTTTCGCTTCCTTCATAAATACATTCTGGTAAATATTTTTTCAAGAGTCAATAATATTTTCCAAGATAATAGACATCTGGACATCTGGAATAGACGTCATGATCCTTTGAGACAGTCATGCTCAGGATTTTTCCTAATAACGTTATAGAATAATCAATTTCTAGTCATATCCATGGGCCTATATGGTTAAAATAAATGCATCTTTCCTAGGCATCAACAGTTGTGAGAATTCCAGGAAATATATTTCAGCATTCTGTAATACATCATATTTCTTTATTTACATGATCCTTTATTTCTCATGCACTCAGAAGCTCTGGGACAATCAGTAACAAAACATTAGGGAAATTTTGCTTTTTAATTTAATTTCAGCCAGTTACAATCTATAAAGTAAAATAATTTAAAATATTAAACTACAGTTCATACATTTAGAAACATATTTCTGTTGGGCTAGGATAGGGTGACCAGATTGCAAGTGTGAAAAATCAGGATGGGGGTGAGGGGTGGGGTAATAGACACCTATATAAGTAAAAGCCCCGAATATCAGGACTGTCCCTATAAAATCAGAATATCTGGTTACCCTAGGTTAGGACCTGCTGTGGGCATTGCACTCCTTTTTAGGGGGGCTGGGAAGAAATATTTCCCTCACCACCATATTGGCTTAGATAGAATGGGTTTTTTTTTCCCCTTTCCCCAGATTGCGTGTCAGGGAGGACCTATTATAGTGATGAAGAAAAGGGATTAGACAATATGTCACAACCCATTTTGTAAGTGTAGGGTGGATGTCCAGTGCAGGTACTCCATAGGGAAGGTATCCAGTGACCAGACAAATGGCCTAGTAAAGGACTTAAAAAGGAGATGCTGGTTAAAGGAACAGAATGGAGGGGAGAGAGGTTCGGGGCTCCTATGATTGGTATGGCAAGGAACCTACCCCTTTTTTAACATCTTAACATCTTCTTGGGGGGTGGAGGGGGGAATGGATGGCAAGATCCAAGCCTTGGGTTGGCTGGCCATCTGGATGGAAAATGAAGGGGGTGGCTAGTGGAAGGCCTGGGTAGCTATTTGAATGAACATGGAGTTGCCTGCACTGTGCAGTTTCATCTGCTGGATAGTCCCAATCATCTAATAATAAAATTTCAGCCTGACTAAATCCATATCAAGTGTCTCCTGACCTTCTTTCGGTATAGCCAGACAATTAGAAACATATTTAATTAAAGCAGAGGTCAGCAACCTTCGGCACGCGGCCCGTCAGGGTAGTCCGCTGGTGGGCCACAAGACATTTTGTTTACGTTGACCGTTCACAGGCATGGTCACCCGCAGCTCCCATTGGCCAGGAATGGTGAACCGTGGCCACTGGGAGCTGCAGGGGGCCATGCCTGTGGACGGTCAGCATAGACAAAATGTCTCGTAACCTGCAAGCATATTACCCTGATGGGTCACATGCCGAATGTTGTTGACTCCTGAATTAAAGAAACATTTGCCCCATAATTATTTCTAAACTAGTCTTCTGATGATATTTTCCATGACTCAGTGTTGTCAACTGCTATACAACTCAAAGTCATATGGCAGCAGTCATTTCAAGTATTGTCTGTTTTTATTTTATTTGAGAATCCTATGTGTATTAATATGGTTCTGGCAAAATTATTTGTCATGAACAATTTCTCATTATATCCAAGATGTCATCTTAGTGCCTCCCCATCCCGCCCCCAACTCATATACAAATGTGTGTGTAAGACATCCTGGGCATGAAGTGAAATTGTTCATGACTCAAATAATTTTTCCATATTTATATTGATATGCATACCTACATACAATAAATAAACTAAAGAACACAATTTCGAAGAAAGAGGAAAACCCTGCTAGTGCCTCTTTTTTGCCTAAGAATATTTAAATAAGGTAAAATTTGTTTTGATCGTGGCCCAAATTTTTAAATAGCTTGTGAAAATTTTTCCCAGCCATTCTAGTGCCACAACAATCCTCAGACCCAGCAAAAATTAGCATAATCCCCATTCACAGATGAGAGAAATCAGGGAAAGGCAGCATTGCGAAGAGTCTACAACCCTTATGCACATCATTGAACAAATATTTCTAGTATTCTTCTCTGTAACAATGCAGAGGGGGGGATCGGGGAAGGAACACTGGTGGTAGAGGACAGGCCTGGAGGTGTGACCAGGGGATCCACAACTACATGAACCAAATTCTTTGTGAAGGGAGATCACAAGCTCAGCAGTCACTATTTTAGTTCTGAGGCTTCTTGTAGTGCCTCTTGCAGGGCAAACATTATGACTTTACAGTTTGTTGTTGCAAGAGGAATAAACTTTCCATTCTCTCTCAGTCTCCTGTGCAGTCCCATTTACAAAACTCAACGTCTTTGTGCAGGAGGGTCCAGAATTTGACCCAAGACCTCTATCCATTTTTGTTCTCCAAAATTCCATTTTCTTCACCCACTGGTTAGAACTGTCCATTGGTGTAATTGACTGAATACTTCTCCATCTAACTTTAAAATATCTGTTAATTCTTGTATTTATTTATTTTACCAATTCATTTACCTCCTGAAAACTATAACTATTGGGCCTGATTACCCTCTCACTTAAACTGGTGAAAATCAAGCACAACTCCATCAAAGGCAAGGGAGTCACTCTGAAATAAAACTAAGAGAGAAGAGAATCGGGACTATTATCAGTAAAACTAGGTCTTATGTTTTCATGAGACTAATAAGCACTCTAATTTTGTTGCTGTATCTTATCAAACAGTTTTACAACACAGAAAAGGATATCAGCTTACATGACATATGTTGAGAGGCATCCTTATCTTGTTCCATGTTACCGTAATTATTGCGACATCAAATTAGACTATTAGTTGGACCTCTCTTTCAAAGAAACAAAAACTTATAGCAATGGTGGAATTGGTTGTTTCTAAATCTGATAAAATTTCAGCTGAAAATAGAACTTGGCTCAAAAAGTTCTTAGAATCATAGAATATCAGGGTTGGAAGGGACCTCAGGTTGTCATCTATTCCAACCCCCTGCTCAAAGCAGGATCAATCCCCAACTAAATCATCCCAGCCAGGGCTTGTCAAGCCTGACCTTAAAAACCTCTAAAGAAGGAGATTCCACCACCTCCCTAGGTAACCTATTCCAGTGCTTCACCACCCTCCAAGTGAAAAAGTTTTTCCCAATATCCAACCTAAACCTCCCCCACTGCAACTTGAGACCTTGTTCTGTCATCTGCTACCACTGAGAACAGGCTAGATCCATCCTCTTTGGAACCCCCTTTCAGGTAGTTGAAAGCAGCTATCAAATTCCCCCTCATTCTTCTCTTCTGCAGACTAAATAATCCCAGTTCCCTCAGCCTCTCCTCATAAATCATGTGCTCCAGCCCCCTAATCATTTTTGTTGCCTTCCTCTGGACTCTTTCCTGTTTTTCTACATCCTTCTTGTAGTGTGGGGCCCAAACTGGAAACAGTACTCTAGATGAGGCCTCAACAATGCCAAAAAAGAGGGGAATGATCATGTCCCTCAATCTGCTGGCAATGCTTCTACTTATACAGCCCAAAACGTTGCTAGCCTTTTTGGCAACAAGGGCACACTGTTGACTCATATCCAGCTTCTTGTCCACTGTAACCCCTAGGTCCTTTTCTGCAGAACTGCTGCCTAGCTACTCGGTCTCTAGTATTCAGAGTAGCAGCCGTGTTAGTCTGTATTCGCAAAAAAGAAAAGGAGTACTTGTGGCACTGTAGAGACTAACGAATTTATTTGAGCATAAGCTTTCGTGAGCTACAGCTCACTTCATCGGATGCATTCCATGAATCCGATGAAGTGAGCTGTAGCTCACAAAAGCTTATGCTCAAATAAATTTGTTAGTCTCTAAGGTGCCACAAGTACTCCTTGGTCCCTAGTCTGTAGCAGTGCATAAGATTCTTCCATCCTAAGTGCAGGACTCTGCACTTGTTCTTGTTGAACCTCTTCAGATTTTTTTTTGCTCAATCCTCTAATATGTCTAGGTCCCTCTGTATCTTTTCTTCATTTCCTCTAACTTATTCTCTTTAGCTAGGATATAAGCCTGCTCAGAATCCATTTGTGGAAAGGTAATTGAATTTTTAAATATCTTACTTTGAACTGGGAAGATCTGGTGTATATAACAGATTAAAAATCAGACAGTTTCAATACACTTTTGCAGTTTTTAAGATTATTTTCTCTCAAGGCAGCCTACTTGTGAAAAGATTATTCTTCATGTCTTTTTTAACCTGACATGCCAAAAAGTTTACTTGCGCATCACTGAAAGAATTCACCCTGGGCAAAGGGACAGTACAAGGCTTACACATCAATTAAGCCCCTCACAACTCTTTATTCAGAGGGCTTAAGTATGACTTGAGTGATGCATAAGCCTTGGGCTAGCCCTATACAAAAGGCTGAATTTTATTCAGTATGAATGAGTATGTGTGATTTTATTCCAGAATTTATTTTACACTTGATGAATGTATTAATATTCTTGTTGACAGTCCAAGACTGTCTAATATTTTGGGATATTTTCAAGGACATGACCCATAACCAGTTGCTTAATTTTTGTTCCACTTGATCAGCTTTATATATTGTCTCTTTCTTTTTGGCGGATGTAAAAGATTGTATTTACCCACAGGGCTAAATTCTCCTTTTAATTACACCAGTGCTTTCAATGGGACTGGACTGGTGTAACTGAGAGGAAAATTTGGTTCAGAATCATTAAGGCACCCTGAAAAAAGCAGGGCTAGTAGTATTAGTTTGCAACTTTAAAAATGCACTTATTCTGTAACACAGTCTTTATTCTCAGTTTAATCTAAAAGATGGAAAATAAAGCTTTAGATCATAAAAGTAGATACAAATTTAATATACAAGTAATCAGGGCATGGTTAATTTAAAGGAATTGTCAAATTATGGTAATTAATTTATATTAGGCAAAAGGTATTTAACATTACAAGAGATAATACGGGAATATGGTTCATGTACCACAGATTTAAAAATATACACTCTCTTTAGTTGATGTTATAATCAGCAATCAAAATGCTTAAAAGAACCTCCATGCTAACCTAATGGGTTCATTATTTTAATGTAATGTGTCAAAGAAACTTGATTTGAAATTATTAACACTTTTCAATAAAGATGTGCTGAACAATCACAAAACTATTTAGAGTTTCTTACAAACAGATAAATATTGAAATATCTGTATTATATTATTGCAGTCATATCTGCAGAGTGTAATTCACCTGTTGTAACAGTTGCTATGAGTTTTGAATCCAGCCATTATGAAGTTATATGTCCTCTATCATGATTTCTTAGCATACTTCACAGAGTAAAATAGTTCCAGGGCGTTGCCTAAATACGCTGATCTTTTGTGCTAATTTCTCTGAATTACCATTTTTTTTTCTATTTTTCTGCTCAGCCCATATTGACTTGTACACCTAATTTCCATTAAAAATAAGAATCAGGCTCTAACTAGAAAATTTGCGTATGTAAATCCTTGTGTAACTAAGAAAGAATATACCTCTAAGCACAGCAGGGCGGTTTATAAAACATATTTGCTATACTGTATATCACAGTATGACACAAGTGGCTCAAATTGTGTTTTAATAAGACTTTTGATGACTGGGTGTCAACTCATAGTCTGGCATTTTTGGGTTTATTGGCTGTGTCTGGTATTTGTTGGGGGAAAATGATTCTATTGTCATTAAAAATGTAATCACAGAGTCTTATATCATAGACCTGTAGACAGCATGTGAGCTTTGATACTAAGTGAATGTTGGATGCGATATCACAGAAATGTGCACACTCTCATACAATGGGATGTCATTTTAGAGCAATTTCATATTAGAGTATGCATTTTTAGTTTCATCACAGTCTGTAGGGGTAAGTTAATACTATTCACTGCTCTGCCTCATGATCACCCTAGAAAAATCACTTTTAATGTAATTAAATCAAAACTTTGATTTAGTTCAGTGGTGGGCAACCTACCGCATGCAACCTAACAGGATAATACACTGGCGGACCACGAGACAGTTTGTTTACATTGACCCTTTGCAGGCATGGCTGCCCGCAGCTCCCAGTGGCTGCGGTTCACCATTCCCAGCCAGTGACAGCTGCAGGAAGCGGTGTGGGCCGCAAGGATGTGCTGGTCGCCGCTTCCTGCAGCTCCCATTGGCCGGGAAGGTGAACCACATTGGCCGGGAAGGTGAACCACAGCCACTGGGAGCTGTGAGCAGCCATGCCTGCAGACGGTCAATGTAAACAGTGTCTCGCAGCCTGCCAACGGATTACCCTGGCAGGTGGCGTGTTGCCCATGGGCCGCAGGTTGCCCACCACTGGTTTAGTTTGAACACATACTCACAATATTTCCCCTGATCTTAATTAGCATTTTTATTGTAATGTTACTGGGGGGAAATGGAAAAAAAAAGATGTTTTGCTGCAGTGGTTCTTTCTCCCCTCACTCCATTACTTATCTTTAATGGCTTGACAAAGGAAAAAGAGAATTCTATCATTTTTTTAAAAAAAAGAACAAAAGATACAAGAATTTTAAATTACAGGATTTGTGCCTAGCACCAAGTTACTGTAGCATAGATGTACAGCACTGGTAAGGTAGCACAGCTGGCATCTGGCCTCGCAACCCCTTCTCATGAAACTCCTGACTCTCTTTTTCAGGTACTTGATCTTTCTTCTCCCACTCCCCCTTTTCCAGTCTCTTCTCTTCTTTAGCTTCCCTTAGCTTGACCCTGCCCTCAGACTTGCATCCTATCATTGAAATCCCTGTAGCATCTCTTGCTTTCAGTTTCTCCAGATGCTGGATCACAGACCCAAGTCCAAAGAGTCCCAGAGACACCAAATATGGCATCATGGGATGTGCAGTTCTCATATTGTCTACAATTCAGCTGGAAGTAGTTATAGTCCTTTGGAGCCAATTCACAGTACATAAAGGCCTTATCAAAACATCCCTGGCAAGGTTTGGAGGGGAGGGGTCTACATCTGCATTATTAATGAAAGCAACCTTGCAAAATTCTACTCAGCAAATCACTCAACAAACATATCATTAGTATTTTCATCCATCACAGTGGTATTTTAAATCATGATGGTAAATGATAGGCTGGAATACCAAGAACCATTCCACTCATTATGTTTTTTACATAAAATATTTTCTTTATCTATAATGATGCAGACATGACACTGTCCATTACAGGTTTCAGAGTAGCAGCCGTGTTAGTCTGTATTCGCAAAAAGAAAAGGAGTACTTGTGGCACCTTAGAGACTAACATATTTATTTGAGCATAAGCTTTCGTGAACTACAGCTCACTTCAAATGCATCTGATGAAGTGAGCTGTAGCTCATGAAAGCTTCCTGTCCATTACAGTTCTTCTAGACTAAGTGGAAAATGATCCAAATGGAAGTGATTTAAGACATATATGGAATAATTTTAGAATATGTAGTAAATGTCAAACACATCCAGGGAATATAAAACCACATTTTTTTCAAGTAACTCTTCACATTCCAAAGATTCCAAACTAGCAAATACTCTGTAAGTGGATTTTATGGCTGTTTGACATTTCCTCAAATTTTGATTGCTACATTATTGGCTCATTTTTAATCTGTCATCTTCGGGCCAGGCTGTACTTAAAACCTGCACTGGCACAGCTGTGCTTCTGTAGCACTTTAGTGAAGACACTGCTATGCTGATGGGATAGCTTCTCCTGCCAGTATAATGAATCCACCTCTGTGAAAGGCGGTAGCTATATCAATGTGAGAAGCCCACTCACATCACTAGGGGTGTGGATATTTTACACCCCTGAGCAACACAGCATCCAATGAAGTGAGCTGTAGCTCACGAAAGCTTATGCTCAAATAAATCTGATAGTCTCTAAGGTGCCACAAGTCCTCCTTTTCTCTTTGAGCTATATTGATGTAAGTTTGTAGTATAGACCTGGCCTTAATAATGTCTCCTAGATCTTTCAGTTAAAAACAAAAACAAAAACCTAAGGTCTCAATCCTGCACAGACATACATATGTGCTTAACTTTACACAATGAATATTCTTATTTAAATCATAAAGCATGAGGTTAAGTAGGAGCAGTGCTTAATTTGCAATGAACAAAGTGCTGGGGCTTAAGCATTTTTTTTTACATTCATAACTGATGCAGCAAGTCCTGAGGTGCTGGGGCTATGAACTGCAAAACCAAGAGGTGCTTGGGCTCAGCCCTGGCACAAATTAAACACTGAGCATGTGCCAAAGTCTTTGAAAGCCTGGGTTCTCAGGTCATTTGTCCAAGGTCTGCTATGTTTGAGCCCAGACAGAACCTTGATTTGAATAAACTAGATTTTGACTGTTGGGTTTAGGTAGCTGTTAGGATTGTTTCTAGCAAAACCTTTGGATTAGCCTCTGTTACAACTTGTTTAGGAATAGGTCTCTAAGCAACTAATTGGAATGCCTGAAAAGCAGGAATGGCTAACAAAGACTGCAAGGGGAGGACTGTAAGGAGAGACAGAACCTGATCTTCAGATCACTGATCTCTTTCTATGTTGAGATAAAGTCAACTGACATTAATTGATCATTTCTCCCTAAGAGGCAAAAAAGCCAAGGAGAGTGAAACTTGGCAGCATTCTTAATGAATGATTTACCCAGCACCACCAATTTGTAAGAATTATAGGCCAAAAATGCCTTCCCTTACAGCCATTCATCCTTATTGGTCAATGGGCTTGGATGGATGAAACTGCTAGTAGAATTTAGCCCTATGCTTTCTTTTTCATATTACAGTAGAACAGCATGTGAAGGGCATTTCATTCCATCCCTCAAAAATATGCCTTGATTAATTTCTTTAAGTACTTTTTTCTTCTCAGAGAATTTTATTATTTGGGGTGTTGCAACTTTGAAGAGCTTTACCAGTCAAAACTGACAATTCCAGCTCTTTTTCTTTTGCAGTCATAAATGATTACCATGTATACATGATTAATCCAGGAAGAAGACTTGGCATGAGCTGTGCAGTTTAATGGGGGGGGGGTAAATTATGTGACTGGTTATAACTTCAGACATATATAACAATAAGCGATAATAGTTTCTCCAATTGTTTTGTACGCATAATATAATGCTAAATTAATGCTTGTCTGGCAGTCAACATATTATTGTCAGAAAGCTGCAAATCACTCACAGTAAAAGCTGGCTGCCAAGCAGTTTAGAAAGCTTACATATTGCTGCTATTTAGAAATAGCCACAAATACAGGCCCCAATCAGCAAAACAATTAAAGCATGGGCTTACTTTTAAGCACATGAGTAATTCCAACTTTCTTCAACACAGCAATTAATCACATGCCTAAATCCCATCGCATGTGCTTTAGTGCTATGCTAAATTCAGTGCTACAAAGGGCTCTCTGTTTTCCAATATGTTTTCAGATTTTCTTTATTTTCTAGTGGCTTCCAGGCTCATAGGGTCAAAATCAGTGGGATATACGAGCTGACAGATGATGACTTTTAAACTCCAAAAAGTAAAGTGACTGTATGAGATGTTTTCATATGACAGAGATAATACATGGCACCATCGCAGGGCTATTGTATAGAGTTAATTATACGCGTCTTTAATTCCTATGAAATAATGTCAGCCTGCTCCTCTAAACACCATAGAGAATGTAAGAAATCAAAATGGTAGCTGTTGCATGCCCTGTTGCAGTAATCTAGAAAATAATGCCTATCGTACCTGCAGTCTGGGTTTTATTTGCAGAATTTTAAATGGGTAAGATTCTTGAACTCACCGCACAGTTCATACCTGTACTGGGAGCACAGGGCTTAGTCCCTTTAGAATTTATCAGTGCCTCTCTCCAAACTGTAAACTGACATTGTCACAAACCCAAAGGAGGATTAGTGATGCAAGGAGAAAGTGTATCTTCAGAATGATTCAAGTTGTTCCCTACATCTTGCCAGATGGTGGCGAGGGCCCTAACCCAAGGCATGGGAGACCTAGGTTGATTTCCCAGTAGGCCACAGATGTCCTCTGTGACCTTGAGCAAGTCACAACCTTTTTTTGTGACTCCTTGACCCAGTTGTAAAATAAGGAAAATTCCTCACAATAGCGTTTTGTGGACAAATACATTAATGATCTCTCAGATACTACAGTCATGGGAACCTCAAAAATGCCTAGGTTTTTAACTACAAGGCAATTACCTCCCCCGTACTGCAATTTAAATCCTGTTCTAATCTTACAGAAGGTAAATTGAAGTAGAGAAACAGAGAAGAGCCTGAAACCTTAATTTCAGATGGGTTAAAAATTCAAAACTAGAGTCAGATCCAAATGTTCTGATTAGAGCTTATCTTTATAATGAGCTGCAATAGAACTGAAAATCTCAACACTTTGATCATGGGGAACAGCTTGAATCTGGTCCCAATTCTTAATTCGACCTATAGTAGAAGCCAATCTATACAGTGTATAGTATGATTAAGTAAGCACAGATGTTCTTTTTAAGCAATGTTAATGAGAAAACAAATTTTAAGGTTTCATGAACAAATGTCCCCATTACATGCTTTGTACTGCTCCCAAAATGTAACAACTTGACCACAACACCATCGGAATGAAATTAGATATATTGTGAGTTATTGAAAGCTCATAATTTTCACAATGGATCAGCACAAATTTATATAGTGCAGGTGTTTTTATAATTGGGCTGGACTGAGAGAATTCAATGTCCTTCAAACTCTCGTATAAAAACTAGGGCTGTTGATTAATTGCAGTTAACTCATGTGAGTAACAAAAAAAAATCAAGATTAAAAATGATTAATTGCACTGTTAAACAATGGAATACCAATTGAAATATTTTAAATATTTTGGATGTTTTTTCTACATTTTCAAATATATTGATTTAAATGACAACATGGAATACAAAGTGTACAGTGCTCACTTTTATATTTTTAATAAATATATATATTTTACAAATATTTGCACTGTAAAAATGATAAAAGAAATAGTATTTTTCAATTCACCTCACATAAGTACCATAGTTCAACCTCTTTATCATGAAAGTGCAACTTACAAATGTAGATTTTTTTTGGTTACATAACTGCACTCAAAAACAAAACAATGTAAAACTTTAGAGCCTACAATTCCACTCAGTCCTATTTCTTGTGAAGCCAATTGCTAAGAGAAACATGTTTGTTTACATTTATGGGATATAATGCTGCCCGCTTCTTATTTACAATATCACCTGAAAGAGATAACAGACATTTGCATGGCCCTTTTGTAGCCAGCATTGCAAAGTATTTTCATGCCAGATATGCTAAACATTCATATGCCCCTCTATGATTTGGTCACCATTCCTGAGGACATGCTTCCATGCTGATGATGCTCGTTAAAAAAATTATGCATTAATTAAATTTGTGACTGAAGTTCTTGGTGCAGAATTTCATGTCTTCTGCTCTATGTTTTACCTGCATTCTGCCATATATTTCATATTACAACAGTCTCAGATGATAACCCAGCATGTTTTTCATTTTAAGAACACTTTCGCTGAAGATTTCACAAAGCACAAAGAAAGTACCAATGTGAGATTTCTAAGGATATCTACAGCACTCAACCCATGATTTCAGAATCTGAAGTGCCTTTCAAAATCTGAAAGGGATGGAGTGTGGAGTATGCTTTCAGAAGTCTTAAAAGAGCAACACTCCGATGTGGAAACTACAGGACCCGAACCACCAAAAAAAGAAAATGAACATTCTACTGGTGACATCTGACTCAGATGGTGAAAATGAACATGCATTGGTCTGCACTGCTTTGGATCATAATTGAGCAGAACCCATCATCAGCATGGACGTATGTCCTCTGGAATGGTGGTTGAAGCATGAAGGGACATATGAATCTTTAGTGCATGTGACACAAATATCTTGCAACGCTGGCTACAACAATGCCATGTGAATGCCTGTTCTCACTTTCAGGTGACATTGTAAACAAGAAGCAGGCAGCATTATCTCCTGCAAATGTAAACAAACTTGTTGGTCTGAGTGATTTGCTGAACAAGAAGTAGGACTGAGTGGACTTGTAGGTTCTAAAGTTTTACATTGTTTTATTTTTGAATGCAATTATTTTTTGTACATAATACAAGTATTGTAAAAATAGAGTTAAGTGAATTGAAAAATACTATTTTTTATTTTTACAGTGCAAATATGTATAATAAAAATATAAAGTGAGCTCTGTACACTTTGTATTCTGTGTTGTAATTGTGTGCTCCTCCTGTAACGGGGGTGGAGGGTTGGGGCTCCGGCGTGCAGGGGGGGCAGGGCCAGCGAGCTAACCTCCCCAACGCGGGGGTTCACCCACTGCCCATGCCTCTATCATATCCCTCCTTAATAGTCTCTTTTCCAAGCTGAACAGTCCCAGTCTTTTTAATCTCTCCTCATATGAAAGTTTTTCTATATCCCTAATAATTTTTGTTGTCCTTCTCTGTACTTTTTCCAATTCTAATATATCTTTTTTTAGATGGAGCAACCAAAACTGCATGCAGTATTTCAGTGGTGGGTATACCATGGTTTTATATAGTGACATAATATTTTCTGTCATATTATCTATCACTTTCCTAACAGTTGCTAACATTCTGTTAATTTTTTTGACTGCTGCTGCAAACTGAGTAAATATTTTCAGAAAAGTATCTAAGATGACTCCAAGATGATCTCTTTATTGTGTGAAAAGAAAAGGAGTACTTGTGGCACCTTAGAGACTAACAAATTTATTAGAGCATAAGCTTTCGTGAGATACAGCTCACTTCATCGGATGCATTTGGTGGAAAAAACAGAGGAGAGATTTATATACACACACACAGAGAACATGAAACAATGGGTTTATCATACACACTGTAAGGAGAGTGATCACTTAAGATAAGCCATCACCAGCAGCGGGGGGGGGGGAGGATGTGTGACAAGCAAGGTAGGCTAATTCCAGCAGTTAACAAGAATATCAGAGGAACAGTGGGGGATGGGGTGGGAGGGAGAAATACCATGGGGAAATAGTTTTACTTTGTGTAATGACTCATCCATTCCCAGTCTCTATTCAAGCCTAAGTTAATTGTATATGGGGATAATTGAAATCCTGCATTACTATTGGGTTTTTTGGTTTTGTAGCCTCTCTAATCTGCTTGACCATTTCACAATAACCATCACCATCCTGGTCAGGTGATCTGAGGTATATTCCTACTGCTATACTCTTATTACTCAAGCACAGAATTTCTATCCATAGAGATTGTCTGGTACGCTTTGATTCATTTAAGACTTTTACTATATTTGACTTTATGGTTTCTTTCACATATAGTGCCCCTCCCCTTCCCAGAATAACTTCCTCCGTCATTCCTAAATATATTTTTGGTACCCTGTTTTTACCATATTCCATTGATTATCACCATTCCAACATCAATACGTGTGACACCTCACGTATCTATATCCTCATTTAATACCAGTCACTCAAGTTAACCCAACTTAGTATTTAGACTTCTAGCATTTGTATATAAGCACTTATCAAATTTGTCAATACTTAGTTGTCTGCCTTCATATGATGCTGTCATGGGAAACACTGGAGAATTTATTTTAACATACTGGGAACTGTAATATAAACTGTAATATATATATGGTCATACGAGTAACAAGTGACTGATAAAGATCACAGAATGACATTTTGTAAAGTGTTGCTAAAAAAACCCTCTATTGTCAGCCTCTTTTCTCATCACTCATGTTCACCTATTTCACAAAACAGACATTTTTTTATCAAAGGACTTTCATGCTATTTTCCTGAGGAGCACTTGACCCTAATTCTGTTTCTGGGCATATCAACTCTCTCTTTTCAATGAGACTGGAAGTGTCCAATCCACATGGTAAGAATTTTCATTGCAGACACTCCTGCAGCTGGTTCCCTCATCGATTTTCTGCCTTTGTTAAAGCAGCAGCTTTAACAAGTTGTTGGATGTGATATCTTTTTCCAGGCAGTTTAAAAAACATAATGAACTTCTAAAACAAAACTCTGCATTGCACACACAATGTCTCCTCTGTGGAGAGAATGAATGACAAACATATTTCTGGAAGCTTCTCAGATACCATTGTAAGGAGAGCATTATAAGAACCTGTACATATCAGAACAGGCATTTGATCTCACCTGCACTGATCACCATGGAAGACGAGATGAGGAAGAGGCCCAAAAAAGGGGAGGAAGCATGCAGATTGCAGACATGACTGTTTCATTCCCAGACTGGTAAATAAACAGCCACAGCACTCTCCAAAGGATACCCTCAGGGAGGCCCAACACTCCTAATTGCTTAATCACAGACAGAAGTCAATTTGGTTGAGGGCACATTCAGTGTGAAACATGTTTCAGGACTATTGGTGGGGCAAGAATAAGGCCCTCTTCATCAACATCCTGGTACTTAGATTGTTAGCATTGAGCTACTATGCTTCATAGGATGATTTACCTAGAAAGCTATGTCTTCCAAATGAACTGATAAACAAAGTAGTAGTGTCATATGTGAAACAGTGTGCAATGAGAAGCAAATGGAACAAGAAAAGCAACTCTTCTGAAATGGGGAGCTTCTCTGTACTATTGGGCAAGAAAGAATGTGAGATCTTAGAGCTCTGCATGAAGGCTGGCTAAACAGAACTCAAACCTATCAGGAATGGGACCATCAAAAAGTATCCTAGGGGATAGTCAGAAGCACTGACTGTCAACCTCTTCACATCAAGTGCAAGCCACTGACCAGAAAGGTTGCACTGCAGTTACTAACTGGATCCCAGGGCCCTGGCAAATGACACATTCATGACCAGGTAGGCAAAGGAGATATTGTTTTAATTACTTCTACAATCTTCCCTCCAGTCCCAGACTTCAACTAGGACTGCTAAGAGAAAAAAAATGACAGCCTGCTTACCCCTCTAGCTCTAGATTGGCTGAGGAGTATGGTTCATAGACCTCCTCCAATTGACCGGTGAATGCAACCTCACTTTTCCAGAAAGGCAGACCTTCTATTTCAAGGACCAGTTCTACACCATGACATGGTAGGTCTCATTCCAGGGCCTGGCTCATGAACAGCACCATTGGACCAGAACAGACGACTCGAAGCAGGTGCTTAGTATCCTTCTCCATTCACAGAAAAGCATCTTCAAAGCTCTTTACAGAATCTGAGATATAGTCACTTCATGGTGCAAATATTTTAAGATTGGAGCACCCCTTTCCACCTCTTTCAGACTTCCTTTAAGATAGGTTTGACAAAGAGCTTTCAGTCAGTTATTGCCCAGTGCAAACCATTGTTCTGAGTGCTCTTTTTGGGGATCAGTCAAGGGCTACCCTGTGTATACCTTCCCCAGAGTGAATAGATTCTTAAAAGATACCACTTGTCTGAAACCCCAGTTTAGTTCTTCTATTCTGCTCTGAGACCTTAAACTTCTTCTGAATTTCTATGGTCAGATCCCATTGATCCTTTTAATGCCACCCCAGGCCAATATTACTACAGTTGTCTCCTAGGCAACAGTATGCTGTATACTGTTGATGTAGTGTTTAAACACAGACACCAAACTAAAACGCTGTCTCCAAACCCTGATGAATTTGGAGAAGTTTGGGTCTTGATCAAGCTATGATACTCTAACCTATGTCTAGTACAAATCTCTTCTTTTGTTTTGGGGTGTTTTTTCTTCAGTTAAAGGGATTTGGGGGCTGAGATAACCTCTCTGCCCATTAATCATGAGTAAGGCTATGATTCTGTCATGGTAGTCACAGATTCTATTCGTTCCATGTCCCCTCCAGGGAATTTTTAGTAAAATTCAGGGACAGGTCACGGGAGCTTCTGTGAATTTTTGTTTATTGCCCACAACCAGTCCGTGACTTTTACTAAAAATACCCATGACAGAATTGTAGCCTTAATCAAGAGGAAAGGGAAGAAAACCAGAGAAAATTAGACAGATTTGCTATGATCTTTTTAAAAAGTTCCCAAGTCATTCATTAACACTTTATGGAACGTTTGCCAGTTAAACTTGTGGCATGAAGGCTTCAGCATTGTTGTGATACCATATTGCCTCCTATTGATTTTTCCCCTTGGTCTTTCAGATTTAAATGTTTGCCTCCTTAAATGCTTCCTAATCTACCACTATTAAATGACTACATACATTTCAATAACATACAAATGCACCTTGGGATGAAAATAATGGACAGAGAGTAATTATCTTAACCCAAGCAATCTCACTTATCTTATCATGCAGCATATACACCTGCAGCTTTTTGTTGTTAGAAGATTCCTGATACATCATCAGCAGAGTTGTGTGCTTGCTGGCTCAGGACTAAAATAAAATTGTTCTTTAATTGCAAATATTCGTACAAACAAAATTATGCTTATATGAATGTTATTGGAAGTGATTTGTTTAGGGATTAAATTCTCCACTTCATTAAACATATTTTACACTAAAATTAATGGAGTATCATTACTGTAAAATTGATGTATTAGAGAGGAGAAGACTCAGGCTTGGGCCTTAAATCATATTTCATTTAATTTAGAAACTAAATTTAATTGACCAAAAAAAAATAATAATAATGGTGCTGGGTAGAAGTGAGAGTTCTTTGTTAAAATTAAATCATTCAATCAGGGATTAGAGACAATACAATGTGAATTAGATGACCAATCACACAATTTAAACAGTGATTTCTGAATATGAGATAATCAAATATTCACTATGAATAGTTTGAAATCAATAGACTGAAATTTGTTTGCATAAATTCAATGATCATATAAAATGAAGTACAGCATTCCAAATTGATACATGGAATAAATTCAATAACACAATTTCTCACTGTAAATAATTCAATAACCTCTAGCAAATGACCAAATGATGGTTGTTAGAGGCTTATATGAAATGGGTGAACAAATTTCTATGTCACAATTACCAGAGTCCATGGCTAAGCAGCTATGCTTACAGAGGCCACAGATGGAAAGAATCAGAAAGACTTAATATCAACTGCCTCACTGCTAGATGTCATCGTTTAAGTCAGGCTTGAAGAACACTATTCAGGTGTCAGAGACATTTGAACAGCTTCTGCCTATGCTACATGTGTTCAGTCAATTTGAAGAGAAATAGAAGGCCGTCATTTCAGCACTCTTCATGAGCAGTAAAATTCATTTAAAATAAAATAATAAAAAAAGCTTTCTTGTTTGAACAGGTGCTCTTGGAGAAGTTTAAAATCTTGCTTGAAATGCTTTTTTATTACAAGAATGATCCATGGTTTAAATAAATAAAAAGCTTACTTCTAATTTATGTGCACACAATTGTAAGCAGTGCATCATAAAGCAGGTCAGTATAAAAATCAAACTACTTCCGGTGCTATATATCAATGATTCTGCTAGATATGATTTCCAACTCAAGAATGATTAATATTCAAACCTGCATGTAAAAGCTCATGCATTCAACCTGCATTGAGGTATCAATTTGCCTTGTTTTATGCTTCCTATGAAATCACAGTTGTAGGAATCTGACAGAATGTTTCCAAATTCTTCTCTGCATATAATGTACTGGAGTCTATTTGAAGAACAAGAGGATAGAATTGCTGGATCGTTTAAAGCACGTTGTCCAGAATGGGATTTTTTTTTAAATCTCCCTTTTCAATCATTCGCCAAACTGTTTGTTATTGAAAAGCATCTTTGTAATTTTTTTTAACTAATGTTTGAAAACTTTTTGCTAGAAGTGAATTCGCTCATGCACTTGTTTTGCAAATCAGCTGCTGTCAGCTGATTTGACATTTTAATCACTCTGTGGATCTGTGAAGAATGCTGGCTCAGAAATGGGCATGTTCCCTCTCCCTCCGCGCAGCCTCCTTGCTTGTGGCAGTAGATATGCTGACCCTTTGCAAACATTTGAGTTTGGCTGATATTCTTTTGTACTACAGGTTCCATAATAATAAATCCAGTTCTGTGATTGTTCAATAATTTAATTTAAACTGGAAGAGTCATCCAATAGGAATTTAACAGCATACTTCGTATATTAAATTCTGTATTATAGTGGATACACCGGCAATAGTCACAGGTGCCACAATATCTTCCAGGACGTCCCATGAGATTACTGGATGAAATGCAACTTCTTTAATAGCACTAAAATTAGTTTATTTCATCTTGGCTAAAACATCTGTACAGTTTAACCCATTCACAGCTGATCTCCACTGAAGCTTCAGTACTGAAATCTAATGTGACAACTTCTCTGAAGTGTTGATGTTCTTCTGTCTCAAGCTAAAATACTCAAAAAAGATAGAAGTGCACTCTTGGTGCTTTTAAACCACATTTACCAGTTTTAGTCATTAAGAAAGCACAGCATTTAAACAGTGATGAGTGAAATATTGTATTCAGTCCCAATATACTCATATAGATGAAGTGTACAGAAGTTGAACTCTGTCTTACTATGTTTCCCATTGAAAAGAAATTGACAGCTGTACTGTTAGGGGGTTTCTGCAGTGGTGTTAAATGGAGAGAAGGTTAAATATTGATGGAAATGTTTCCTATCTCATTCTTGTTATAAAGTTCAGAATCCCTCAAATCTTCATCCTTCATCAGCATGAATCATAATGTTTTTAGAAAAAAATTAACAAGATCCAATCCTGATTTATGAGTTTCCAGTGATGGAGAATTCGGCACAACCTTTGGTAAATTATAACTTAGCTCAGAAGCTAACTCAACATCCTGTCATTCAACTCCTCACCTGTTTAAATTAATTGAACTCTGACTGAAAGACAGGCAGTTGGCAGTGGAGACACAGATGGGGGCTAACTGAGTGGAAACAGTCCAGCAGCTAGGATTATATAAGCAGGAAGGAAGTGCTAGGAGCCTGAAGGAAAGCAGAAATAGGGAGGATTGGTTGCTACAATTGCAGCCTTCCCCAGAAGTAAGTGAGAAAGTCAGCTACTGATCAATACATATAATATATAATAAAACATAGAGGTGGTTCAGAGGATCTGGAGTGGTTGTGGTCTGTGATTAAGGCCTGAAAGGACTCTCAAGGGACCAACCTGTGACATTCTCTCCCAATGATATTATATATTCTTCCAGGTTATTAATAACAAATATTAAATAGCATAGGGCCACAAACTGATCCCTGTGAGACCCCACTAGAAACACATCCACTTGATGATGATTGGTTTCAGAGTAGCAGCCGTGTTAGTCTGTATTCGCAAAAAGAAAAGGAGTACTTGTGGCACCTTGGAGACTAACAAATTTATTAGAGCATAAGCTTTCGTGAGCTACATGCATCCGATGAAGTGAGCTGTAGCTCACGAAAGCTTATGCTCTAATAAATTTGTTAGTCTCTAAGGTGCCACAAGTACTCTGTTTCTTTTTGATGATGATTGTCCACTTAAAATTACATTTTGAGGTCCTTCAATTAACCAGCTTTTAATCCATTTAATGTGTGCCAAGTTGATTTATCATTGTTCTGATTTCTTTATCAAAATGTTCATAGAATCAGAGGACTGAAAGGGACCTTGAGAGGTCAACTCGTCTAGTCCCCTGCACTGATGGCAGGACTAAGTATTATCTAGACCAGCGGTTCCCAAACTTGGTTCGCAGCTTGTTCAGGGTAAGCCCCTGGCAGGCCTTGAGATGCTCTGTTTACCTGAGTGTCTGCAGGTATGGCAGCTCGCAGCTTCCAGTGGCTGCGGTTTGCTGTTCCAGGCCAATGGGAGCCGCAGGAAGCGGCGCTTGCCGGGCTTCCCACTTCCCACAGCTCCCGTTGGCTGGGAATGGTGAACCGCAGCCACTGGGAAATATGAGCAGCAGTACCTAGGGATGCCCAGGTAAACAAAGCATCTCGTGGCCAGCCAGGTACTTACCCTGAACAAGCTACGAACCAAGTTTGGGAACCCCTGATCTAGACCATCCCTGAGAGGTGTTTGTCTAACTTGCTCTTAAAAATCTCCAATGATGGAGATTCCACAACCTCCCTAGGCAATTTATTCCAGTGCTTAACCACCTTGACAGTTAGAAAGTTTTTCTGAATGTCCAACCTAAACCTCCCTTGAGGCAATTTAATCCCTTTGCTTCTTGTCCTATTCTCAGAGATTAAGAAGAAGAATTTTTCTCCCTCCTCCTTGTCACAATATTTTATGTACTTGAAAACTGTTATGTCCCCTTTCAGTCTTCCCTTTTTCAGACTAAACAAACCCAATATTTTCAGTCTTCCCTGATAGCTCATATTTTCTAGACCTTTAATCCTTTTTGTTGCTCTTCTCTGGACTTTCTCCAATTTGTCCACATCTTTACTGAATTGTGGTGCCCAGAACTGGACACAATACTCCAGTCGAGGCCTAATCAGAGTGGAGTAGAGTAGAGTGGAAGAATTACTTCTCGTGTCTTGCTTACAACACTCCTGCTAATACATCCCAGAATGATGTTAGGTTTTTTTGCAACAGTGTTACACTGTTGATTCATATTAGCTTGTGGTCCACTATGACCCCCAGATCCCTTTCCACAATAGTCCTTCCTAGGCACTCATTTCCCATTTTGTATGTATATAACTGATTGTTCCTTCCTAAGTGGAGTACTTTGCATTTGTCCTTACTGAATGTCATCCTACTTACTCCAGTTTGTCCAGATCATTTTGAGTCATAATACTATCCTCCAAATCACTTGCAACCCTTCCCGGCTTCATATTGTCTACCAAATTTATTCTCTATGCCACTAACTAAATCATTGATTAAAATATTAAACAGAACTGGAACCAGAACTGATCCCAGCGGGACCCCACTCATTTCCTTTCAGCTTGACTATGAACCACTGATAACTACTTTCTGGAAATGATTTTCGAACCAGTTTTGCACCTACCTTATAGTAGCTCCATCTAGGTTGCATTTTCCTAATTCGTTTATGAGAAGGTCATGTGAGACACTATCAAAAGTTTTATTAAAGTCAAGATATACCACATCTACCATTACCCCATATCCACAAGGCTTGTTACCCTGTCAAAGAATGCTATCAGGTTGGTTTGACATGATTGTTTTTTGACAAATCCATGCTGACTGTTACTTATCACCTTATTATCTTCTAGATGTTTGCAAACTGATTACTTAATTATTTGCTTCATTATCTTTTCAGGTACAGAAGTTAAGCTGACCGGTCTGTAATTCCCTGGGTTGTCCTTATTTCCCTTTTTATAGATTGGCACTATATTTTCCCATTTCCAGTCATCTGGAATCTCTCCCATCTTCCATGATTTTTCAAAGATAATCATTAATGGCTCAGATATCTCCTCAGTCAGCTCCTTGAGTATTCTAGGACGCATTTCATCAGGCCCTGGTGACTTGAAAATATCTAGCTTGTCTAAGTAATTTTTAACTTGTTCTTTCCCTGTTTTAGCCTTTGATCTTACCTTATTTTCACTGGCATTCATTATATTAGACGTCCAATAGCCACCAACCTTTCTGGTGAAAACCAAAACAAAGAAGCCATTAAGTACCTCTACCATTTCCATGTTTTCTGTTATTGTTCTTCCCCCCTAATTGAGTAATGGACCTATCTGGTCCTTGGTCTTCCTCTTGCTTCTAATGTATTTGTAGAATATTTTCTTGTTACTCTTTATGTCTCTAGCTAGTTTGATCTCGTTTTGTGCCTTGGTCTTTCTAATTTTGTCCCTACTTCCATTATTTGTTTCTATTCATTCTTTCTAATTTGACCTTGTTTCCACTTTTTGTAGAACACTTTTTTGAGTTTTAGATCATTAAAGATCTCCTGGTTAAGCCAGAGTGGTCTCTTGCCATACTTCCTATCTTTCCTACACAGTGGGATAGTTTGCACTTGTGCCCTTTTTAATGTCTCTAAAAAACTGCCAACTGTCTTCAATTGTTTTTCCTCTTAGACTTGCTTCTCATGGGATCTTACCTATCAGATCCCTGAGTTTGCTAAAATCTGCCTTCTTTAAATCCTTTTTCTTTATTTTGCTGTTCTTTCTCCTACCATTCCTTAGAATAATGAATTCTACCATTTCACGATCATTTTCACCCAAGTTGCCTTCCACTTTCAAATTCTCAACCAGTTCCTCCCTATTTCTCAAAATCAAATCTAGAACAGCCTCTCCTCTAGTAGCTTTCTCCTCCTTCTGATATAAAAAAAATTGTCTTCAATAAATTCCAATAATTTTTTGGATAATCTATGTCCTTCTTTGATATTTTCCCAACAGATGTCTGAGTAGTTGAAGTCTTATGCATATAGTAATGAATCTCAGTAAATGGGGTTTTATATTTATATTGAGGTTGATACTTAACAAATCTGGGAATACAGGAAAGTCCTAGAAGACTGGGGAAAAAGCTAATATTGTGTCAATATTTAAAAAGGGTAAATGGGGTGGCTGGAGGGAATTATTATAGACTAGTTAGCTTAACAAGCTTACTGGACAAAATCATGGAAAGGCTGATATAGGGTGAAATCAGTACATAATTAAAGTATGGTGTCATAATTAGTGGACAGTCCTTGGGTCAGTTTTGTTCAACGCCTTCATTAATGATCTGGGTAATGGGATGGATTGCACCTCAACAAGTTTGCAGATGACACTAAGCTGGGGGAGAGGTAGATATGATGGAGGGTAGGGATAAGGTCCAGCATGACCTACACAAATTGGAGGACTGGGCCAAAAGAAATCTGATGAGGTTCAACAAGGACAAGTGCAGAGTCCTGCACTTAGGATGGATGAATCCCAGGCATTGCTACAGGCTGGGAACCGACTGGCTAAGCATCAGTTCTGCAGAAAAGGACCCTGGGATTACAGTGCAAGAGAAGCTGGATATGAGTCAACAGTGTGCCCTTGTTGTCAAGAAGGCTAACAGCATATTGGTCTGCATTAATAGGAGCATTGTCAGCAGATCAAGGGAAGTGATTATTCCCAACTATTTGGCACGGGTGAGGCCATATCTGGAGTATTGCATCCAGTTTTGGGACCCCCACTACAGAAAGGATGTGGACAAATTGGAGAGAGGTGGTAGTGAAGCACTGGAATGGGTTACCTAGGGAGGTGGTGGAATCTCCATTCTTAGAGGTTTTTAAGTCCCGGCTTGACAAAACCTTGGCTGGGATGATTTAGCTGGGGTTTGTCCTGCTTTGAGCAGAGGGTTGGACTAGATGACCTCCTGAGGTCTCTTCCAACCCTAATCTTCTATGATTCTATGATTTTAGAAAACAAAGCAGTAGGTCATTATTTTTAGTAGGAATTTTTAACTGCAAAGTCGAACAGGGAGTATAATTAAAATATTTGTTAAATAATTTATCAAAAATCGTGAAAATCGGGGATATAGTCACATGTCAATATATGTCAATGATATATGTCAAATACTTGAATCATCAACTCCACTCTACAGTTGAGGAAATATGTTTTAAATAATATTTATCAAATATCATATTTGGTCATATTATTAGAGCTGCTGAATATTTTTGAGTATTTTAAAATATGTTTTTAACTCAGTTTAATTTAAGAGACTGAAAGTTTATGCTTATGGTAGGAACTCAAAGATTACAGCCAGAGATTAATTAAAACAAAACAAAAATATTTTCTGTCTACATTTTCCATGGAAATTTTAATTTTTGGTGTAAATTCAAATACTGAAATTTCTGGTTTATGGTGTTCAGTTATGGTGTTTAATATCACACACCCAAAAAAGTCTGCTCCCAGACCCAATTTTCTATTGAAATATATATGTTTGATGGAATTTTTTTGAATTGTCCTGTGGTAGACAATTTTCTGCAATATCCTTGGGAGACTTTATTTAATTAAATGTAAATATCTTTGGGGTTCATTGTATTAAATACATGGTTTTTGTATTATTGTGGGCTGGAACTGTGTATAACCTCTAGAGAGGGTTAATGTGACTGATGTGAGACCTGGGGATCCAAACTATTATATTGAACAATGTGCCAGACAAGAATTGACTTTTCAGACAAAAAGCGTGAAGTCATTTTCCTGGGGTATATTTAGGGGGGAGTTGAATGCAAATTCCACATTCTGGTTATGCAAAACCCCATCCTTTTGACACTATGTCCTGAAGAGCACACCATTGGCTGCTGAACGCCTGTTACATGAGGTCAAGATCAAAGGTCCAACCTACAGAAAAACCTCAAAGTTACAAACTGACCAGTCAACCACACACCACACCTGGAATCAGAAGTACGCAATCAGGCAGCAACAGAGACCAAAAAAAAAAAAAGGTCAGTGGGTGGGGAGGAGGGGAATGCAATACAATACTGTGTTAAATGTAAACTACTAAAAATAAAGGGAATTTTTTTTATAAAAATTGACAAGGATAGGAAACTGTTTCTGGGCTTGTTTCATTTAAATTAGGATGATTAAAAGCAGCATTTACTTCTACATAGTTAAAGTTAAAAGGCTCTATTAAGTCAATATTCAGTTGCAAACTTTTGAAAGACAAACCATAATATTTTGTGCAGAGTTATGAACATTTCAGAGTTATGAACAACCTCCATTCACAAGGTGTTTGTAACTCTGAGGTTCTACTATATCTAAAGAAAAGACTCAACTTTTCATGGTGGTTCAGATTCTGAATCTGAGACAATGAGAAACTAATAACCATCGGGGGGGAAAAATCTGATTTTTTGAAGGACTGACACCGCGCAGAGCTTGCGGTTGGGGTGACCTCTGGAAAGCTTTTTACATAAGAACGGCCATACTGGGTCAGATCAATAGTCCATCTAGCCAAGTATCCTGTTTTCTGACAGTGGCCAATCCCAGGTGTTTCAAAGGGAATGAACAGAACTGGCAATCATTGAGCATACATGTACTTTAGCATGCATGTAGGTACTTTCATTGTTTTTAAAGTGTTTTTCCCCCTCTGTTATGCTTTCACCTGAAATATAAAGATGTTTGATCATAAAGAACTGTGTGCTAACTTATAACTGGGGGCCATTAGGAATTTCATAACCTCTGAAGAGAAAGCAAAGTACAGATGCCGGCGTTTTAGGCAGTGCGGGTTTCTGGGAATATCACAATGTAGGCAGAGAACTGTGCAGCCTGAAAAAAAAATCCATCCAAGAGGGAGAGAGATGTGGTGCTCTACCCAAAAGAGTTGATGGCTGAGGAGCTGGAAGCCTATGGTGGGTGCCCTGGCTGGACCACTAAGGGAGAATACAGGTGCTATTGCCTGAACTGTGACTTGCCCTAGTCACAGCTTTGTGCTACCTGTTGAAGCTTGGGACAGTCCTGCCTGGCCCTTGAGCTCTGTCATAAATATAAAGCAAAGGGTAAACACCTTTAAATCCCTCCTAGCCGGAGGAAAAACCCTTTCACCTGTAAAGGGTTAAGAAGCTAGGATAACCTCACTGGCACCTGACCAAAATGACCAATGAGGAGACAAGATACTTTTCAAGATACTTTCAAGGGGGGGCAGGGGACAAAGGGTTCTTTCTGTCTGTGTGATACTTTTGCCGGGGACAGAACAGGAATGGAGTCTTAGAACTTAGTAAGTAATCTAGCTAGATATGCGTTAGATTCTGTTTTATTTAAATGGCTGAGAAAATAAGCTGTGCTGAATGGAATGGATATTCCTGTTTTTGTGTCTTTTTGTAACTTAAGGTTTTGCCTAGAGGAATTCTCTATGTTTTGAATCCGATTACCCTGTAGAGTATTTACCATCCTGATTTTACAGAGGTGATTCTTTTACTTTTTTTTCTTAAATTAAAATTCTTCTTTTAAGAACCTGATTGCTTTTTCCTTGTTCTTAAGATCCAAGGGTTTGGGTCTGTGTTCACCTATGCAAATTGGTGAAGATTTTTATCAAGCCTTCCCCAGGAAAGGGGGTGTAGGGCTTGGGGAGATATGGGGGGAGAAAGACATTTCCAAGCGGGCTCTTTCCCTGTTATATATTTGTCAGATGCTTGATGATGGCAGCAATAAAGTCCAAGGGCAAAAAGGTAAAATAGTTTGTACCTTGGGGAAGTTTTAACCTAAGCTGGTAAAAATAAGCTTAAGGGGCTTTCATGCAGGTCCCCACATCTGTACCCTACAGTTCAGAGTGGGGAAGGAACCTTGACAAGCTCCCAGCTGGGGAGGCTAGCTCCTGGCCCCTCCCGTGCTGTTCCCCCTCCCCATCAGCCTCAGTTAGCCATGCAGCCAGTGTTCTGCGTGGCGGGGCTGTGAGCTCCTGCTGAGCAGCACAGCGGCAGGTCTGGCTCTGGCTGGACAGCACTGCTGCCAGTCCTGCTGCTCTGAGCAGCATGGTAAGGGGGCGGGGAGTGGGGGGTTGGATAAGGGGCAGGGAGTCCTGGGGGGCAGTCGGGGACAGGGAGCAGGGGGCAGTTGGATGGGGCAGAAGTTCTGGGGGGACGGGTGGTCAGGAGATAGGGAACGGGGGTCTGGATAGGCGTGAGTGTCCTGGAGGGCCTGTCGGGGCGGGTGGATGGGATCGGGGCAGTCAGGGGTCAGGGAATGGGGGGATCAGATTGGGGTGGTCAGGAGGTTGGTTAGGGGCAGGAAGTCCTGGGGGGGCTGTCAGGGGACAGGGAGCAGGGGGGTCAGATAGGGGGTGGGCCTGGGGGGAGGTTGGGACAGGGGATCCCGGGAGGGGGAGATCAGGAGACAAGGAGCAGAACGGGGGTTGGATGGGTCAGAAGTTCTGAGGGGGCAGGAAGTGGGAGAGGAGGTGGGAGCCAGTTTATTTGGGGAGGCAAAGCCTTCCCTACCCAGCCCTCCATACAGTTTTGGAACCCCAATGTGGCCCTCAGGCCAAAAAGTTTGCCCATTCCTGATCTAAAACAATGAGGCATTGACCCTACTCTAATACAAATAAGTAGTAGTAATAATGTATCCCAGTGCTGTGAAGAAAAACAAGGCCACATTTTTTCTCCACAAAACTATTTTTAAATGAAAATTAACTTATACCAATCTGGTAGGTGAAAGGGAAACACTCCACTGATGGCTTTGACAAATCCTAAACCGGTTGTAGACAGAAGGAAAATTTCATGAAGAAACTATTTTTCCACAACACACTGTTTTTTTCCAAATCCAGAATGCACACAATAGAATAACTCAGTTTTTTTGCTTCTCAGTGTGGAGAAGGAACTCTTTGAAATGTACTTCTTATAGTAGATACAGTTTATTTTGCAATTTATTGAATTTCACATGGAAAATTATTTATACTTTCCTTCATTTTAAAGTACTCAGAAACTTGGGGATGGGCAACAATATAAGATAGATTTTACACTTGGGATTGTGCTTGATTTGTATGAGGAACTTAGTGGTTTCCTGTGGAGGCTATTGGCTGCTATGATTTTACTGTCTGACAGTTTCCCTAGTGAATTCTCCCAAGATTTATCTAATAAAAATTTCTGATCGTGGATCGGCTCCAGCAGCAAAACTAAGTTCTGGATCTAGATTAGAGTCCAGACTTCCAAAATTTGGAGACTGTTATATCTACAACTTTCGTTTGGCCCATAACAGAAATATGGGTCTGCTGTAAAATTCAAATCTGGATGTGAATTTCCCAAAAATTTGGGTATATATAGATCAGAGGGGTTTGAAAAATGGTAAAACTACATAAACAGATTTTTCTTGCAACAATCAGAGACATTGATAAACTTCATAAGGAACAAAATTCCACTATTTCCACTATCAGCCTTTTATTTTTGTTGGTGCACAACTGCAAAATTGCAACTTGGAACAAATTGTAAACTTTCACACATTTGTTGCAAGTGGCGATTAATCACTTTCCAACAGTTATCTCTCCCTTTTCATACTACAGGCAGTTTGGTTTTGCATGTGAAAATATAATTATTTTTATTATGGGGCACTATAGAAATTGGGGTCAGATTTACAAAATGACTTTGCCAAATGAGGGTTTGTTAATCTTTTTGTTAAAAAATAAAACATATCTACATCCAGTGAGAAAATATGTTTGCCGTTGAGTCCCCGTCTAATGACAATCATCACTGAGATACCCAAGTGTATGTCAAAACAGTGAGCAGCTGGTCCTAGCAACAAGTCTCAGAGCCTGGTTCAATAGACTCAGGCTTGCGGGGTTCATGGTAAAAATGACTGCATAGACATTGCAGCTTGGGCTGGAGCTCACGCTCTGAAACCTAGCAATAGGCTCAGGGTAGGTCTACTCTGCAATAAAAAATCCCGTGGCACTGAGTCTCACAAGTGACTGGGGTTCACAAGGCTAAACATTGCAGTGCAGGTGTTTGGGTTTGGGTGGAAGCCTGGGCTCTCTGACCCTCCCACCACCAAAGCCTGGGATCTAGCCCAAACCCATATGTCTATACTACAATTTTTAGCCCTGCAGCCTGAATTCCAAAGCCAAACTCATCTGACCTGGGCCAGCCATGGCCACGCTGCTGGTCTTTTATTGCAGCATAGATGTGCCCTCACAGCCTAGACTCCAGCACAAGCCACAACTACACAGCTATTTTTAGCACAAGCCCAAGTGTGTTGATCTGGACTCTGATACTCACTTGTACCTGAGTGGCTTCTCTCTATGAAGCAACCTACTACTACCGATGGCAGAATTAAGTTGAGATTCCACTGGGAAGAGAATGCTTGCAAATTTATTGATAGATGTGGGACTGAGTTCAAGACTTATACAACTGGTGGATAATTATTCTTTTCATATTGTAACTATGGTTATTATGCATGAAAAGCAAGACCTCTCCCATGACTAATTTTGTGGTAATTTCTGTAGTAAGTCCCAGCTTTCTGCTGTTCTTGATAATGCACACCTTAATTGATTTTGAACAACAGTTTGAATTCTAATATATTTGTATTATGCTAAAACATTTACATTTGTATTTACTGTTAAGCATTTAATGTGAGAGCTGTTTTGGTAATTAGTGAAAACGTTGCATTTTGTAAGGTGCTAGTTAGAAAATAGCTTACTTGTTAGGTGTGGCCAAGGCCATGGGTATATTTGTCTGGTATCTGGATACAAAGTTTCTACAATTGGAGGTGCTGGCGTTGTGATGCCTTACTGCAGTATTTTTGGTTGGCTCCCCAAAGTATTGCACAATTAGTGCAGAATGAAGGTGCACAAGAAAGCAGAGAAACAGGTGTCATCTTAAGCAGAGAAGTTTTCAACAGAAATAGTGTTAGAAATAATATTGAAAGGAAATAAATTAATTAAAGTTGGTGGGTGTTTGGGGCACTAAGATTCAAGTAGGATCTGTTCCTAAGGCACATGGCAACCAATGATGAGTATGTGTTCTGTATATTTAAAGCTAGTTTCTAAAAATAGTGTGGCCTTTTATCTTTGCGGTTGTTCTATATGGTTCTCAATTAAAAAAAAAGAAACAAGTTAGTAAGACGTTATTTTGAGTTGAGTGGCTGGCAGCAGTGAAATCAAAAGAGCAAAAATGAATTCATATTTAAAAAGAAATCTGCCTCAGAAACAGACAGTGAAGGCCCGATCCCTAGGTCTTGCTGATCTTTACTTGGGAGACATGGCAGGGGTGAGCATGCAATTGTGGGCAAAGGTGATTTTGTATCACCTTAACACTTACCCTGATTCAGAAATTGACTGGAGGCCTGGTAGGCTCCTGGCACAAAGAAGAACAATCTGTAGGCTAATTGTGGGAGAATGCTTAGACTTACAAAACTTTACTTACAAACTATACAAGAATGATATATCAGGTTGTAGTTGTGCAGCAGAACAGTAGCAGTATGCATAAAGGAAAATTTTTGCATGGGGGAGACCATGCTTCAGGATTTGTATGGATAAATATCCCATTAATAAGCATATAAATGCAATACTGCCATTTGCTGCAACCTCCAGATCAGAAATGTAACAGTAAAATCAGAATGCTGAATGGTACAGGAAATGAGCAAGTGGAATGACACCCTGGGACACAGGAAAAACAGCATCTAAATACCATGAAAAACTCCTTGGAAAAGCTCACTATGGAACTCACAAGATGAGATGGGACCCTACCTTGCCCTCAGTAATAGACAGGATTTAATTCAAGTACCATGTGGCTGAACCACATACAGCAATAATATAATTAAGTAGAAAGAAAAGGAGTACTTGTGGCACCTTAGAGACTAACAAATTTATTAGAGCATAAGCTTTCGTGAGCTACAGCTCACTTCATCGGATGCAAAGCTTATGCTCTAATAAATTTGTTAGTCTCTAAGGTGCCACAAGTACTCCTTTTCTTTTTGCGAATACAGACTAACACGGCTGCTACTCTGAAACCTATAATTAAGTAGGTCACACTTTATATTAAGGGTGCATTTATAATAGCTTGCAAGGGGTCAATAAGTGATTTAAAACTGTGATAATCTTATTAAAAACCAGACATTGCTGTAAGTAGAAATGGTCACAAATTTTTGGTCTAATAGTTTTTTTTTAAATAAAAAATGATTTTTTTGTCAAAATGGAAGCTCCCGCAGGAAATGTCTGTTTTAAATTCAATATTTTTTTTTTTGGAGGGGGGGGGGGGATGAGAGTGTCAATGACAAACCAAAAACCAAAGAGTTCCAGTTATAAGCACATTAGTAGAAGGTGTTACAGATGTTTATAAGACATAGTTTATAAGCCATATGTTTGAGCTGCTGGACTGATATAACCACTGATTTACCATGTAATAAAATATCTATTAAATACTATTTGTTCATGGAATTTTACTATAAAATGTGCCAATTAAAATCAGCAACCTTGCAGCATGTATTGTACTAAACAACAGAAAAAAGTCAAAGGGAGGGGGGGTTTGTTTAGTTTTAGCTTAGTTTTAAATGAACAAGTTAGACAAACATAACTTGAAGTTAAAAGTTGAGATATTAAAATCCTTAGAATCAGGATGCAGGCTGATTAGTTATACCATGGCCTAATTTTTTAGAAGTCACTAAAGATATTGTGCGCCTGACCTGTAACAACTTAAAAGCAGCCTTTTTAAAAAATCGGACATCTTTAAGATGAATCATGTTTTACACCCAAAAATCACTAGTTAGATTTGAAAATTTTGATTCTTATGTGTACCCTTACATGCTGCAAACCCCAGAACAAGGATGAGAAAAAATCCAAAACAGGAAGCAAATACTAAGGGATATATGCAGGTGATTGAGTGGATAGAAACACAGTTATTCAGGCCAAACAAATGTCTTTTAAAAAATGCCCGAGTGATGCTAATAGAACTCAACATAAACTCTAACAAATCAAAATTAACTTACTGTACTTATACTATACAAGCTGTACCCAACTACAGCTGGGCAGGAAACTGTTTCCCATCCCACGGATATGGTCTTGAAACAAGACCAGGACACATTTTTGAAAATATTGAGACACCAAAAACATGATATTTTTTTCATTCTGGGTCAACCAAAATGTTTCATTTTGATATTTCAAAATGTTTAATTTCAAGTTAAATTTTTTTCTCCCTTTTTTAAAAAAGCTTTTTTCACTCTAATTAGTTTAAATTTTGAAACAAAAATCATTTTAAACTGGAAGATGGGAATTTTTGTTTTTGGAAATGACAAAATTAAAAACTAACAATTTAAAAACTTTTTTGTTTGACTTTTTTTTCAAGTTAGGAAATTCATCGAAATTTCACAAACAGTTTTGAATTTGACAAATCAGCATTTGAAGACAAAAAAATGATATATTGAAAAATTCCTGATCAGCTGTATGCACAGTGCACTGAAATATGTAGTTAAAGTAAGTGAAAGAAAAATATGTATTAAATATGTTTGTATGTATCAAATATGTTTCTTGATATTCTTTAGAGCTGAAAATTATTGGTAATAGAGAGTTTCCTTCAACATGCTACATGTAAGCTCATACAGTAGCAGGAGCTCTGAATTTATTGGCATTAAGGACTTTTAAAAATATCAAGATATTTTTTTCTTTTGTCAAATCACTACTTCAAAATAATTTGTTATATCAGATTTGCGTATGGAAAAGAAAAATAGTGGTAATAAAAAAGAAAGCATGAGTGTAGTTACTTTGGAATTATTTTAAAAGTTCACTGATGCTGATACAAGGATCTATGTCATATACATGAAATTCTTTCGTATCTATCTTCAGACCTACTGCAAAACTACTTTTTTTATTTCTACAGTCTGATTAGTTCTATAGTATACTCAAATAACTTGTGTCTAAATGATTTATATATAAAAATGGTTATTGCGTTTACATACTGCAAACAGAGGCAATGAAGATAAGAGCTGCCACAATATTATTCAATCTTGGGGTTTATATTTTAAATCATTCCATTCTTTCTTTTGTCTTTGCAAGTGACAGTACACAAAAACAGTGCGTGCATATGTAAGCACCTGAGCAGTCCCTCTGAACAGCATGCAAATGTAAAGGGTTTTTTTTTTATTGCTGTTTATGGTTAGAGGGCAGAAAGACAGTACGAGTCAGAGATGGCACCACTGCTGACACCAAAATAGCACTCTTTTTGTGACAGGAGGAAGTTTGAAGTGGTGCTAGTTTTCCAACAATAAGCATTTCAAACATAATTACAAAAATCATTTCAATGCCATTGGCACATTGCACATAGTTGAGATCAAATGAACTATGATCTACATGAACTATGATAAATATAGGATGTCAAAAGAGAGGACAAAATAAGGACTCAAATACAATAGAATTATTCACTTGCATAAAGTAAATCAGCTGTTTGCAAGATTGCAGCATTATTTCATCTTCTCTTTTGACTTTCTATATTTATTGCATGTTACTTTGATTCTAAATGATGCACTGCATGTCAGAGATGTTGAAATAACATCTTTTTACTTGATTGTTTATAGGATGGTTAATGCAGATTAGTCACCATCATGGAGCTCCCCTGTCAGACCCAGAGTGTCATTAATTTTGGTGTGAATAGTGACACCATCTCTGACTAACAACAACCACTTTCTACCCAGCATACCTCACTGTTTAAACATAAGGAGACAAGAAGAAACGTCCCAGTAATTTCACAGTTGCATGATGTGAATTAGGGCCCCACTAAATTGAATTTGCATCATGGAAATTAGTGTAAGTAAAGCTGCTATTAAGCAAAACACAAGTAGGTTATTTTATTCAAATGCCAGGAGTCTGATATATTAAAGTAGCCACCTTAGGCTTATCTTAAAATGTGGATGTAAGGGGCTAACAGAGTCTGAATAAGAAGGCTGACAGAGCATGTCTGTTTGAACCTCCCCTCTCCATCAGCCAGTGAGAAATACTGCTCCATCACCCTGTATTGATATACAGCAATGTGCTTCATGCTGGGCACGTTTTCAGTTACTAGAGAAAACATGTGAGACAGGTATAAGACAAACAATATTTCTTTGTCTCTCTGGTAATGCATTGCTAAAGCCATTTATTTAAGGATTGGCCTATGCCAAAACCTCAGCTTTGGCAGAAAGACCAAGAGGAAGGAATCCACAATTAAAAGCCTAAACAAAACATAGATGATACATAATTTGGAACTGGTATACCATAGTGGGGACAATCTCATTTAGTTTCTCTCCCAGATATCTTCCTAAGATTTTTATTATTTTTATTATTAGTGTATTGCCACCCTCGGTCATCCTCAATCCAAAAATCATACTTTGGATTTCTAAGCTTCTGTGATCCAGCAGTCTTCATCTACAAATTACCACTGGATTTTGACAAAATACTGTTTGTTCCATAGACCTGAGATTGCTTCCATTGACTGCACATTTTATGTCCAGTAGAAGCGCAGTAATGTTGGGACAAAATAGAACAGAAAAAGCCAGCAGATCATGATAGCAGACACTGCTTTATTGTAATAATTTGTAATCAGTGGCTGCTCACTCTGGAGTTGATAAGATATCAGACAGGAGGAAACCAACCAGCTGCAACAGTTTCTGTGTGTGCGTGTAACTGCATAAATGCTTTAGTACAATTTAATTATTTTTGTACAAACTTAAAATGCTGTTAGAGGTATTAAAAACATTGCAAATGAGACTGTATTTATCAGAGGAGATTTGAAATTCCATGAGCACTGTGTTCTATCTGTCAAATCATCACCCTTTTCAGCACTCATTATTTATAAAAACATTTCAAATTTTAAATTGTAAATTTTTCAATGCATCTTTGTTTTCTTCAACTAGAGTAACATTTTGCTGACTGCCTCAACTGACATGATCTTAAATATGGGAAATGTTGTCAGGGAAGTGTTCCTGAGATGTGGAAAATGCATTGGCAAAACAGGTTTGTGAACTTGCTGAATCTGTACAGTACACTTACAGGCAAACTTAATGGAACTAAGCTGTTGTAACCTTGTACCTCTGTAAATAGTTTTATGAGTCAGAAAGGGAAGAGGAATAATGTAGTGAAAGAAAAAAAAAAGAAACTTCTTCCCAGTGTCTATTCATCTGACCAACTGAGGCTTGGCAACGGCATACGGACCAAGCAAATGAGAAGGGATGAAGTGGTCATGGCACTGCCTGGATAATAAAGGGGAGTACAAGTCCTAGGAAGAGATGAGGATCAAGGAGACTCTCTATCATGAGTAATGGGGAAGTTTGGATGTTAAGATCAGCAGGGACTACCATGAGCATCCACTCTGACATCCACATTATATGTACTTAACTCAGATAAAATCATCACACAGCTTCATTGATCTTTGGAGAAGTTACTGTAATTGGTCTCAGTAACAGAGGCTCACCATTTGGGGTCCATGATGTTTTGGCCCCCTAAATATTATTCTAATCCCAGCTTTCATTTAAAATTAGGGTACGTTTCTAGCTCCCCTCATTTCAGAGACACATTCAAAATGTAAACTGATTGTAAGTGTGAAAAGTTGTCATAGCAATTTTTCCTAAAAGTAATTGGTGACTCTGTTATCTTGTAACAACCCTCGCACATCAGCAGGGTTTTAATCCAAGACCTGGACTAAAATGGACCTCTATCATGGAGAAGTAACTCCTTTAGCTGACAGCAGTAGTGAGCTGTTATCTCTTGTGGGCTAGTTACTAGTGGGATATATGTCACACACTTTACAAACATGCTCTTTCTGCCAACAGGCAGAAAGCCTTGGCTCTTGGGGCATACAAACACCACAGCCCCAGATTTGTTGGGAGAGCCTTGGCATCCCTACTACTATTAGGGTAGTAGTGACATTAATAGTAGTAGTGATCTTCTCCATTGTCATTTCTTCCTGTCAGCTCAATGAAGGTAGCCCTTGACTCATTCTCTCCAAAGGCTTTCATGTGCAGGAACTTCAGCATTCCCTTTTGCCACCTATCATATGTTTGTGAAGCCATTAGGGGAGACTGATATTTTGGACTGAAGCATCCTCAGTATACAAGGATGCTCAGCTCTATCACACTCTAATTGTGCAGTCTTCCCATGCCTGAACAAGATAATGATCCACATGAAAGAGAAACTGACTGTGACACAACCTGAATAAAATGTAAATGAGGCTTGTTGGCTGTAAAATTTACAGGAATGGGCTGATGCCATTTAGAGAAATGGTTGATGCCAGACCCTCTACTGGGAATTTACTCCTGGTGTGTCCAATCGGAGTCTCTAACTTGCACACTGTCTTCTCTCTATCGCACCTCAAATCATCAGAAAAATATCTGGCTCTCAGATTGTAACCGGGGCCATAATGAATTTCAACATCTATGGCTGGCCAGAAAGTTGTTTCCTTTCCTGTCACAAAAGCCACCTAGAACTTTACATTCTCCAGGTAAGAGTGCTGCAATGACTACCTAGGATACTTTTGAAGTCTAACCAAAAGCTATGGCTTATGTACTATTCCTGATTTTCTGGTAATGCATTTCTTGTATATTTGGAATTATAAATATCAGCGGACATACAATATATTCATACAATATTGCTTCTCACTGCTGCTCTGAGATTCAGATCTCATAGACTCCATACAGTCTTGACTGAGTTCTTATTCAGGCACAAGCCCCATTGAAATCATCTGGATTTTGACCTTGTAACCGATAAATGATTTCACAATAAGGTCCATAATGAGGATGTTTACATAAAAAAGAATTCACTTCAATTTAAGGATCGGCTTTCACTGTATTGTTAGCTCGAACTATAACTCGAGCTTTGCCCCAACTCAACTCCCATCCATACATACAATTCTCTAGGTCAACGTTTCTCAAACTGGGGTTTCTCAAAGTGAGTCATGAGGTTACTCCAGAGCGCCCAAGGGCCCCACTGAATAACTCCTCCCCCTTCCTCGCAGCACCTCCTGCATGCCGGTGAACAGGTGTTCCCCAACATGCAGGAGGTGCTGGGAGGGTGGTGGAGGAGTGGGGACGGGGCGGAAAGAGGCAGGGAAGAGGAGAGGCGGGGGTGAGGCCTTGGGGGAAGGGATGGAATTGGGGCGGGGCCTAGTGCTGAGATGGGAGGGCTAGGGGGTCTGCAAAAGATTTTAAATCTAAATGAGGGTCCTTGGGTTGCTAAAGTTTAGAACCGCTGCTCTAGGTTGAGTTACGTGGCATTTTCAAATTGAGCGAGCCGGCCCATTGGGGGTGTGATTTCAAGTCTGAGTGCTGCTAGAGCTACAGATATATCAATTGAAGTTACAGCTAATCAACTGCTAATCCAATCACTCTATGATGCTAATCAAATCACTGTGTAGCTCTGCTGTTGTTTTGCATAGTGGTCACCCTCATTCTGTTCTCCCTCAAGCTAGACTAATTCAAGTGGAGTTAACCTGAAGCCTGGCTTGCACTCACAAGTTAGGTTGACATAGCGACAGGGCTCAGGGGTGTGAAAAATCTACACCCCTGGCACCATAGCTAAACTACCTAGCTGTTGGTATAGACACAGCTTCCATCAACCTAGCTACCATCACTCAGGAAAACTGAGTTCTTGCAGTGATGGAAAACCCTCTTCTGTCACTGTACGCTGTGTCTATGGTATGGGGTTATGACAGCATACCTACAGCACTGTAACTGTCCCCATAGTGAAAGAGTCTCATTAAATGAGCCAGTTTGATACATCGCTGTCACCTTATAGTAATCACAGGAAAAGATTGCTTATCATTAACCACAAGTGGGAGTAAATAGTTGAGACAAACTAAGAAAAAATTAAAATAAAATCTCACGTGGATAAATAACAGTTACTAAATTAACTGTTCCCTGCTGATAATTTTAAAAGAACGGAGTGTATTGAGCTCTGTGGTATTTCATCAGCCTCTAATAATAATCTGCAAGGTGATTTTGAAAATTACAATTTGAGTTCTTGGCTATTGTGTTAACTTTTGACAGGGAATGGAAATGCTTTTAAGAATAAGGTCCCAGTTGGCTCCCAGAAAACTTCCAGGCTATGCACAATTTCTATTCAGTGAATGGCTGTATGTAATAGCATCTGTTAGTGAAAAATATCACAGACTTGTATGGTATATTTAAACAATCTGCCAAGCACAGCACAATGCAATAAAAGCCATTTTGTCACTTAAATACCAGATGATTGCAATTTATCTTTAAATTATGGACCCATCGCTATGGGAAGTTCAAGTGAAAGACAGTCTCTGGCTAGCACACATTTCATTTGACCTCTAAGAAAAGGTGGCTGAGACAAGTTTCATTTGACCTCTGAGAAAAGGCCACTGTCATAAGACAGGATACTGGGCTAGATGGTCTCATCTTATTATATTCAATAAAGTCCTGACATTTGAATAAATTCTTGTCTGTGAAAGAATGAAAGTAAATTTATCCTGGACACACACACACACACACACACACACACACACACGTTATGCTCCCTTCCAACTGCTAACAAAGTCCTTCTGGAAGAGGAGTCCTAAAAAAGTGTCCACCCATCGACATACATTTGCATATGAAAAGATAGTTGCACTTTATAGCTATATATACACCCAGAGATACTGTTCATAAATGACAAAGCCATGCGATACACACAACTGATAGCCTGCCAAGTGTAACCCCTGCCTGCTTAGTGTGGCACTCTGCCTCCCTTTACTAGTGGCTAGGCCAGCCAGCGATCAATAGACCTGGTACAGCCTTGGTTAAAAGAGATGCATCTTTTAAGGCAGTAGAGGCTTATGCATTAAGCTCAAAGAGATTCCAGGTTTGATCCCTGCTGTCAACAAGGGGATGCTGCACAAGGAATCCTCTTCCTAGAATTCATTCTCACATGTCCAATCCCTAAACAACTTCAACCAGCTGCCATCTTTTAAAAATAGCCTGCTAGAAAATTTTTTCTCCTTCTCCCTTACCTATACACCACAACTGTGGAATTTTTCCCTTCAACATTTACACTGCTTTGACATGTAGCAAGGGCCATATTTGGGTGTGAAACAATGACAGGTGTAAGGTCTGTTCTCTCATGATTTATTAAGGCTAGAAACGAGAGCCCTGCTCTTCCTCCCCTCAAATCTCCATCTTCTTGAACCAAATGGGCAAATCAGCCATTTCAAGGTTCTCAGAAAACCACCTCCAAATATCTTTTCCATTTGGGAAGAGTCAGGGATCTATGTCTACTGCATACATCTCCTCCCCATTCCCCACCCCTGCATGGGGAATCCTCTGAGAGGTTCAACTATCATGAGGCTGTATTCATTTTTCAGCAAACCTCCTTCATCATGTGGACCCTACCCAAAGCATGGAAAGTAGGTTGTTCTAGGGCAGCTGCAGATGGAGCCAAGCTGCCAAAGAGCCTTATAGAAGGCAGGAAGACCAGAGCCAGTGTGAAGGCACAAGGCTATCATGCATGACACAGACCTCTAGTGTATCTCCCAAAATCCATAGGTGCCTGGGGCTAAATTCCCTGTCTGAGTGTTCTCTGTTCGTGTAGACTTCAGTAGAGAATGACCCCTGATAGCCACTCCCCTTTAAGATTCCAACCCTTCCAGATCTCCCTAAGGAGGTCTGCAGAGAAGGGAAACTGAGTGAGGATGAAGGTCTCGGAGAGGAGGTTCTGAGGACCATCCTCATTTCTATGGCTCTCCTGAAATTAACAGAAGGGGATATCCCTTAAAAATCCTTAAATAGATCCCCATTGGAGTCCCCTTGTTACACCTAAGAAGTCTGTTCAGATATCACCCCATGAAATTTAGGAGGGACTTCAAACCTTAATGGGCTCCCCACCCCTGACAAACCAAAATAGGATTATTATCCTCCAGTGAGCCAAACTTAGAGAGAAAATCTTTTATTGGACCAACTTCTACTGATGAGAGAGACAAGCTTTCAAGCTTACACAGAGCTCTTCTGTAGACCTGAAGAAGAGCTCTGTGTAAGTACAAAAGCTTTTCAGACCAATAAAAGATATTGCATCACCCACTTTGTATCTCTACTATCTTGGGACCAACAAGGCTATAACAACACTACATCCAATGAGCCAAAATGGCTATTTGGGGGCTCACAATTAAGCTAAGGCTCCTGGTGAGTTGGGGGTTGCCCTTCATGAGCTTAATAAAGGCAGGGGGAAGAACAATGAATTTAAGGCTTGCTGGAGGGGCGGGTAGCATTTCCCTGCTATAGATCTCTTTAAGTCCACATAAAGGAAGAAAGCACTCTTTTCTCTCTATAAGAGGCTCTTCATGAGCCTTTTTACAGGAAAAATCTTTTTTTCCCTATAGAAAAAACTGTGTAGCTATACTTTTCACCTCTATCTCATCTAAAAGAAGGGTAGAGTGGTGCACTTTTTGTAAATGTTTCCCTCTGTCTTCTGTTGAGCTATACAATGTTATCTGCTAATAGTATAAACTACTTGAAATTAATAACTCTTGAAACCCACATTAAATCAACTAAATGTGAGTCTTTGGCACTACAGATCTCAATCCAGTAAAGCAGATTTGCTCTCTTCCTTTATTTTCTTGCTAGAAAATTGAAAAAAAAAAATCTAAAAAGAGTGTTGGAACAGCATTTAACCCCTATATTAGACAGTATCATATGTCAGGAGTCTCTTCTCTGATTAAGTTAGTATTTTGTGAAAATTTCTACCCTGACTTCAGATCTAACCTATCAATTTTGAGACTGATATGATGGGTGGGTTTTTTTTTTTTTTGCATTTTAGAGGAGAGGCAAAATCAGGCTTCTAATGGAGACTCATTGGAACCAGACCTATGGTACAACTATTGTCATTTCATAACTATCTAGTAAAAATATTTTTTCTGTACTAGATTGACAGCCTGAATAAAAGGACAATGATTTTGGAAATCAGAAGACTTTCGCAACAAGGAAGTCACAGATGGTTAATGGAGTGCCATGGGAACTCCTGCATCTGGTCCAGCAGCAAAGATTAATGACAGCTTATTCAGGGCTTACTTTGGCCATTATCAATGGGATGGCCAGATTAAGCATGGCAAACGTCCAGGGACTTCCTCCATCTGCCAGTCTGCCCCTTAAACCAGAGATATGATAGCCAAATGCAATAGTCAGAACATTCTAAGTATAAGAAAGTGGATATTAATATTAGATGAAGCTGAATATCTAAAGTGTTATGCCAAGCTTATATTCCCCTATGCACTAAGATTTTAATATTACCCTTCAGTAAACAAGTGTCATAAGTGTGGATAATACTTCACAAATATTAAAAGACTGAGTCCCTACCTACAAAATAAACAATAGAAAGACCAACCTGAATTTTACCTTTAGCTGCTTCATGGGAAGAGTCAGGAATATAAATTTTCAAATGTAACTTTCAAAAGAGTCTAAAATCAAACACCTCAAAATGTTAAAAGTATTTCTTTAATTCATGAAATACCATAGCGCCTATTTCTCCACAGCCTTTCACCATATGCTGTCATTTACAGTTGAAAGTGAATATAAAACACTGCCATTCTGATGTGGTAGCATTCTACATTGGTGTAATTGGACTGAACAACCTGCAAGGCACAAAAGAATCAGAACCCAAGTCAGTAAGTATACTGTAACTTATAAGACAATAAGGAAATATATATATGGAATTTTTATAATGTATAAATATATAAAGCCAAATTCTGCTCTTAGTTATACTGATGTAATGTAAATCCAGATTAACTCCATAATAGTCAATGGTGTTACATCAGAGGATATGAGAACAGAATTTGACTCATAAATAGGAAGTTTTACCTTATTTTTTATTGGCAAATGAAAAGAAGTATAGGGATCACTGTACAGGTTAGGACTGGCAATTGATACAGCAACGGATTGAGATATAGTGGTAGTACAGGTTGGCATTAGTCCATGATGAGTGTGATGATATTAATTAGACCAGAATTAGATTTCTCTTAACTATTCTATGTCTTCCCAGCTGTATAAGTAGGAAGAAGCAATTTGCAGGTCATATAAATATAGCAGAACTGCTTGGCTTTCAGGTTACTTACATTATACTCAGGTTAAAGGTGATAGTTTTTGTGGTATAGAAATCAACATTAGGCACCTAGATTATGGTAGATTTACAATAGTTTGATAATATCCATAGCACTAGCCCCTAGTAAAATTAAGCCTGTCAGGTAATGAAGGAATACCATATCCATCAGAGTAAAAACTATTTGTTGGTGTCATTCAATGCCCAAGTATAATGTAACATGATTTTGTATTTCAGCTGAGAAAAGCAGTTTTTATTTCCCCAGAGGGAGTAAAAATTAATTATGGAGATGGGCACGTTTGCTGGTCTATTAAATGATATTCTCCTACCCAAATATAAATTTCCCTGCTAGGACTGGTGCCTAAGGGAGTATAGACTGATTCATTACCTGTTGCCCTCAGAGGGTTAATCATTATGACTTTATTGACCATAGCTCTGCTCAGCAAAAATGCTTATTTGAACCAAGCAATTTACAGTTGCTAAATGCAGCTGAGGGAGCTATCACAGCAACTACTAGTGGGGCCAGGCATGCTATTTGTTATCAGAGCACCCAGGCTGTTTCAATTTACTTAGTTTATCTTTAGTGGGTACATTTTATTTTTTAAAAGCCATGGCTCCACCAGTTGGTTGCAGTCTCTCAAGGCTTTAAAGCAGGTGGTGCAATCATCCACCTTATGGCTACAAGGACACAAAGTTGTGTGTGTGCGTGTACACACATGCACTTAGCTACAATGCCCATGGAGGTTATTTGCTGGCATGTCTAATCAGCCTTTCAGCATGTATATTAAATACAAAATTGGATGGTCTTTTATGTATGGACTGAGAACATAAGTCATCTGGCATCATCTCTCTTTTGGGTCATTGAGCACAACTGCAGTTCAGGGAGCCAAAGGCTGGAACAGGAGCATTTTGTGGTCTTCAGATACAGCTGTAGAGGCAAAAGTCACTCTAAGTAATATTTATATCATCACTAGAGTATTTGACCATTACAAGTATAGCATGTACGTTTGTATTGGAAGATATTTATGCCTCAAGCTAATGATCTCCACAGAGGGATTTCAAAAGCAGTATATCAATAATAGGCCTATGGCAATCACCAGGCAGAATTTAGTCATACGACTGTTTCTTACAGTGCATTTGGGGATGGTTGTTTGGATGGAATAGTCAAATCATTCAATATGCAATTAATAAAGGTTCCCGCATCTTTTCAAAGGAACACAATGTAATGAGAGGAGTTTCTTCAGGGCATGACTCTCTGTGGTCTGCACCAGAATTTTGTCCCTATTTACACAACATGCTTCATTTCAAATCAAGGAAGAAAATAAAAACACCATAGCTTCCTTGCCTCATAAGTGCAATTAAGGGTCAGGTCACTGTCTCAAGAAGCAGAGTTTGCTAGCCACCTTATTTTTAAATGTGTAAAGCAGCACATTCTTCTGAAGGCAAGAAATGGGTTCTTACACTTGTAGAATAATAATTACGCTGTTCATAGGGTTGCCAATTTTGGTTAGATGTATTCTCAGAGGTTTCAACACATGACAATTTTAATTAAAGATTATTCTTTAATTCCTACAGACTCCAGGAGAATCCTGGAGAGTTGGCAGCCATAACAATGAAAGCAATGTTAAAGCAAGGTTTATGGGACATTTAACAAAAGATACTGTCTCAGCTTAGCATGAATGAAAAGGACACAGTTTTCTCTAAGTGTGTCAACTTTTGATTGTTTTTGTATTGACAAAAGCATTACTGGGTTGGTTTACATCTTTTATTATATAAAGTAAATGAGCATATGTATGTTAAATGTTATAATGGGTTTCTGTGTAGTTAGTAGTTATACAAGATGAGATCATACTGTTCTGTGCATTTCCAGATCAGATTCTTTAAGGGTGTTTGTGGCTCTCACTGGTACAAAGAGAAGGGTAATCAGTCTGAAAAATACAGTGGTGTTATAGACTTGCTTTGTTATAAACTGTTATTTTCATCAGACATTACAAATATAATAGGGATGTGTTTGTGAGTTTGCCTGCTGCAGGAAGGTAGAATTTAGCAAAGTGAACCTACATATAAATGTCTTCTTCCTGTTTCAAATCTTTTCCTAAAAGTAAAGATTTTTTTAAGCTCTTGGAGACCATTCCCTCATTTTGGACAGTCTCCCAGTAAAAGCAGAATTTGATTAATTGGATCTACAAGAGTAGAGCTTACATTCATTCTACGCAGGCACAATAACTTACCTCCCAAGACTGTCTTCTCTGTGATAAGGTAAAGGGAAGTAAGTAGATAGAAATATGGAAGGCTCAGGTTTTACAATAGACAACATTACTCTGGCTTCATTTTGGAAAAGTAGACTGAGACTTATTTTTGTTGGAGGAGCGGGGAAAAGTGAGCATTGTTTTGCTGACCATAATTTACCTCAGCTACAGTATTTGTTCAGCTTGTGAAGAGTTCAATCAGTTTTAAATGTGAAAGTATAAAATTATTTGCTGTTTGAGAGAACTATGCACATTTTAAATTAGGTAGAAATTACTTTTAAAAGAACAATGTGCAGTAAGTATTTAACATCTGGATGTTTTAATACAGATTATATATATATATTTATTGTTAGAGGTTGGCGAGAATCAGAACCTCAAATCCAAAACCTTTGAAGTTTGGGAAACTGCAAATATAAATCTGAATTTCTTGTCATAGGTACTACCAGTGGTTCTCAAACCCCCTGGCGGGCCGGGCCGGTTTGTTTACCTGCCGCGTCCGCAGGTTTGGCCGATCGCAGCTCCCACTGGCTGCAGTTCGCCACTCCAGACCAATGAGGGCTACAGGAAGGGTGGCCAGCACATCCCTTGGCCCGCACCGCTTCCTGCAGCCCCCATTGGCCTGGAGCGGCGAACCGCGACCAGTGGGAGCCGCGATCGACCGAACCTGCGGACACGGCAGGTAAACAAACCAGCCCGGCCCACCAGGGACTTTCCCTGAACAAGCAGCGGCCCTAGTTTGAGAACCACTGTGCTAGTGTGACTTTCAGAATCTCTTCTTCCTTGTTCCAGGTTATACACACTCAGTATTTCCAACTGTCACAACTTTATCACAAATCTTACAATATTGGATGTTTTACTAAATGCCCCAGCTCCTGGAGACAAGGGGTTGCATGATTACACGAGGAACTCATCTTTTTTTGTCTATCTTTTATTTTTATTCTTTTTAAAAATAAAATAAAATAATGGTTCTAGCTATCATAAATGTAAAAAAGAAAGGAAAACTTGGTAATGTGACCAATGTGCATCCTAAAAGTTTAAAAAAAAACAACTGGAAAATAAAAATCATGAGTTTTTTTAAAATAATAGTTTAAGTCATTATCATGAATTTTGAGAGTATGACTGAATTTGTGAAAGTTTGGAGTTGGCAATACAATATCCTAATCTTCTTTCCAGATGCATCTTAATGCATGTCCAAAATAATCAGGTAAAAACTAACATGAAAGATAAGTACATGCCCTTCAGAAAGTGACTTTATGAAAATTTACATTTATTGTTCACTTGCATAGGGTGATGGGATAGGACGCACATAGCCCACACATAAAATTAGAAAGAGAAGGAGTTATCTGCTCACATATGGAAAAAGGCAGAGGGTCTTTCCCTGCCCCAGAGAAAATGTTCAATCTGTCAGCAAAAAATTAGGACTCCCCAGATAGCCTGCATTAAAGGAGAGTTATAAAGAGAGTGGGGAGTCTGAAAGGATGAAAGAGGAAGTGTTGGTTCTCTTCTCTTAGCCCAGAAAAACCAAAGTCAGGAAATTCCCAGACAAGTCCACATCAGCAAACAAGGTTTAGCTGTGAAGTTGTGTAGCTTGCTACACTTGGGGCTTGTCTATACTTAAAATGCTACAGTGGCACAGCGGCAGTGATGTAGCTGTGCCACTGTAGCACTTCAGCATAGTCACTACCTACACTGTTGGGAGGGGCTCTCCCATCAGCATAGGGAATCTACTTCCCTAAGGCCTAGTCTACACTAACAAGTTAGGTCTACCCAACTATGTCACTCAGGAGTGTGAAAAATGCACATTCCTGAAAGACATAGTTAAGCCAACCTAAACCCCATGTAGACAGTGCTTGGATGAGAGAATAATTCTTCCATCAGCCTAACTACTGCCTCTTGGGGAGGTGGATTAACTGCATGATGCAAGAACCCCTCTCACTGCTGTAGGGTGTGTCTACACTGAAGTGTTATAGTGGCGTGCATCTCCAGGGCGACAGCTGTGCTGCTGTAGCATTTCAAGTGCAGACAAGCCAGACAGAAGGAACATACGACTTACCACAGACTTTGGTATTTCTCTCTCCTTTCACCCTAATCCTAGCTAAAGCAAGCAGTACCCAGTTTGGCATATGGCTCTTCTTTTGAAACAAACAGGAAAATGTCAATACCTTCCGTGGGTACATCTCCACTGCAATGTAAGCCAATGCTTGAGCCCAGGCTCAAGTATAACCCCCCTTACATCTACACTGCAACTGCACTAACACAGGACTTGGACCCAGGCTCCCAAGAACCTGGAGGGCTGAATGGTCTGAGGTAGAATAAAGACAAGACTGAGGGTCTGAGCCCTATTTATTTGCAATGTCCACAGCCCCACTTCACTCAGGTCTTGGGAGTCATCTGGAAGCTTCCCACACTTCTATGGGACAACTTCCTTAGGCCTTTCTATTCCAACAATCTGCAATCCATTATACTGAAAACAGAAGCGCCTCCCACACCCGCCAGCAAATGGCAGCAGTTTAGGTCAGTGTTAACCAATTCTCTTCAGATCACTGATCTGCAATCACACTGGTAGAGAGCCACCTGGGTATGCAAAGGAGAGCAAATACAGACAGACAATCTGACACCACACAACACCACTTTTGCTTAATATCACTGAGAACTGACGTATCCTCTCAGCCATTGAGGGAGCCCATATTGTTCTAAGAAAACAACAGAAAGACATGGACTCATTTCAAGACTATATTAGAACAAAAATGGATGCAAGAGCTATATTGGCATTCCCTTGTCCCTGCCAATATACACAAACATACAAAATGTCATGAAATCCGATTTATGGTCCAATCCTGTACTCCTTGTTCATGCAAATGTCCTTAAAAAGGAATAGGTAAATTTCCTGTGTAAGGGCTGTAGGACCAGGTGCTTAAAATAGAACCACAATTTTCTGTACGTTTTGCCTACACTGATCCCTAGGAACATGGCACATGTTAACATGACTTCCTCTTGTTATATGGAGGAGATTAGGAGTGTTCAGAAAACACTAGAGAAAATATTCCCAATGTCTGTTTTTGGAAACAACGATAGCTCATAGTCCCAAATTCACTTCAATCCTAAATCTAGTAGTAATATTTGTCTGACTTGGCCTGCAGTCACAATTCTCTCAGTAGAAATCTATATAATTTGCCAACAAGTTTAGAAACAATAAAGTCACCACAATTTGGGTGGATAAAAATAGATACTGAGAAGTAATTAGTTTAGTTCCTAGCTATACAAAACTATAATTAAGTAAATATAAAAAAAGACTACAAAAATAACTAAGGCAATTTAAGAACTTAGTTATACAGAAGATAGGGAATTGATTCTCTGCTCTCTTATACCAATTTTATGTCAGAATAATGGCATTAATTTCAGTAGCATTACTCCTGATTCATAATGCTGTAAAGTAGGAAGAGAATCAGGTCCTAGTTCTGTGCAATTGGAGAAAAGGATATTTAGGGTTTGACTTCAAAAGGAGCAGGACTGGGGGCTAAAAATAATGACCTCGTTTAGGTGTATACACAGGTTTGAAGAGTATTTTAGAAAGTTTAGATTATATTGCATTTATGTCAAATACAAGAAGTGTGAGTACCGAAAAGGAATTTACTTAAAATTGCTTTACATTAGTAACACCAGCAATTAATATGTAGAGTCATCTACTGAAACCAGTTGAAAGAGAATGTCCTGCACATTTTTAAAGTGTTTTGAAAAAAAAGGAGAATAAAGGTGCTAATGCTGCATGAGGTACAATCAGTCTTCTTTTGAGTTACATGTGTTCCTATGAGTTGGAGTAGCAAAGTGATGCCTGGGTAATCATTTAATTGCTGTATTATATCTGTCCCCTGGGATACAAAACACCCACATTACTACCTTAAAATGATACATCTATTCCACTATTAGCACGTCAAAGAATACCACCATATTTTTCCACCACAGATATTGCATGATGCATACCAAAAGGTGAGCCAACAGGTAAATTATATATATATAATTTATATATATATTAGCAGAAATGAATGACAAGTAATGGTGAATATACAAGCAAAACACAGGAGCAAAATATGAGAATAAATTGGTCTTATTGCAATTTGGGGAAAGACTCAGCTTTAAAACCTATAAGTTATATACATTTATTTTCATTCGTATACTATCCTTCCCGAGACCAGGGTATCTTATGATTTACCGCTAGAATTCACTGAGTTGGCACATCTCTAGATTCACAAACCCACATGCCTGCAGTTAAATCCAGAAGTTAAAGCATCATCTACAAGGCAAGCAATCTGAAGTTTGACCTAATTATATTTGTTATCTGAACTCAAGAGTTATTAGTATGGTGCTGAAAATGCACAAACGAACATGTAAAGCAACTCCCACTACAAAAAAGTGTAAGAAAGAATAATGTCTAATAATGTCACTGCACATTCCTTTCAGCAGAATGTAGAATACAGACACTGTATGTACCCCTAGCAAAGATACAAATATCAGTGTAGATGATGAGGTACTGCTTAGGCAAATAGAGCAAAGACATTTCTGAACCCTGTGGGTATGTACCCTGGTATGTAGCCTTCAGGGCTCTCTACTCACCCACACAGTGCCTCCCTTTCTACACTTCTATTTTTAGCAGTATAGTGTCCCACTGCCTCCTCACTGCTGGAGACTTTCACCAGTATGGGAAAATGCTCCAGCACTGGGGAAAGATTCTTGCATTTGGGGAGGTAACAAGGAACAGCTCTGGCAGTGGGGAAGGCTCTAGTTCAGAGGAGGAGGCAATGGTGAAAGTCTCCAGCAGCTCCCTGCTCCCAAGCCCTTCCCTCCTCCCCTCGAGTCTCTCCCTAACATGTGTGATTCAACCTGCTTTTCACTGCTTCATGGAGCTACACAGACCCTCCATGCCACCTCAGGAGATGTGAGGTGTAAACGTAACCTCAAGACACAGATCACACTTCAGTCTTCTGCCCACTAGAAATATATGAAATATTTATTACAGCATCCTTCTCCACGATGGCTAGACACATTTTCAAAATTAAAAAAATAAAACAAAACATAACTTATGCAAAGGTAACTGGAGAAACATGACAGGTTTCAGAGTAGCAGCCGTGTTAGTCTGTATTCGCAAAAAGAAAAAGAGTACTTGTGGCACCTTAGAAACTAACAAATTTATTTGAGCATAAGCTTTCGTGAGCTACAGTTCACTTCATCGGATGCATTTGGTGGAAAATACAGTGGAGAGATTTATATAGACACACAGAGAACATGAAACAAAGGGTTTTATCATACATACTGTAAGGAGAGTGATCACTTAAGATAAGCCATCACCAACAGCAGGGGGGGGAAGGAGGAAAACCTTTCATGGTGACAAGCAGGTAGGCTAATTCCAGCAGTTAACAAGAATATCAGAGGAACAGTGGGGGGTGGGGTGGGAGGGAGAAATACCATGGGGAAATAGTTTTACTTTGTGTAATGACTCATCCACTCCCAGTCTCTATTCAAGCCTAAGTTGTCCAGTTTGCAAATAATTCCAATTCAGCAGTCTCTCGTTGAAGTCTGTTTTTGAAGTTTTTTTGTTGAAAGATAGCCACTCTCAGGTCTGTAATCGAGTGACTGGAGAGACTGAAGTGTTCTCCGACTGGTTTTTGAATGTTATAATTCTTGACATCTGATTTGTGTCCATTTATTCTTTTACATAGAGACTGTCCAGTTTGACCAATGTACATGGCAGAGGGGCATTGCTGGCGCATGATGGCATATATCACATTGGTAGATGCGCAGGTGAATGAGCCTCTGATAGTGTGGCTGATGTGATTAGGCCCTATGATGGTGTCCCCTGAATAGATATGTGGACAGAGTTGGCAACGAGCTTTGTTGCAAGGATAGGTTCCTGGGTTAGTGGTTCTGTTGTGTGGTTGCTGGTGAGTATTTGCTTCAGGTTGGGGGGCTGTCTGTAAGCAAGGACTGGCCTGTCTCCCAAGATCTCTGAGAGTGTTGGGTCATCCTTCAGGATAGGTTGTAGATCATTGATGATGCATTGGAGAGATTTTAGTTGGGGGCTGAAGGTGATGGCTCGTGGCGTTCTGTTCTTTTCTTTGTTGGGCCTGTCCTGTAGTAGGTGACTTCTGGGTACTCTTCTGGCTCTGTCAGTCTGTTTCTTCACTTCTGCAGGTGGGTATTGTAGTTGTAAGAATGCATGACAGAGATCTTGTAGGTGTTTGTCTCTGTCTGAGGGGTTGGAGCAAATGCAGTTATATCATAGAGCTTGTCTGTAGACAATGGATCGTGTGGTGTGATCTGGATGAAAGCTAGAAGCATGTCAGTAGGAATAGCGGTCAGCAAATTATATCGGAAACCTACTGACCACTATTCCTACCTACATGCCTCTAGCTTTCATCCAGATCACACCACACGATCCATTGTCTACAGACAAGCTCTACGATATAACCGGGATAATCCTGTGTTTTGCTAATCCTTTTCTTCTCTTTAGTAAAGTACATGATGCAATAAGCAGAAAATTCCTCCTCAAATAGTATAATAATCAGTTGATTGGCTGAAACAGGTTAATTGCTTAAGCAATTTCCTTTTCAAAGTAGCAAAGTCCTGAAGCTTCTTGAGATTATTTCCAGAAGGGAAGACTGTGTATTGCACTTATAAAGAAACTGTGAGGAATATTTGGCAGTGATATGCCTTGGGTGGGGATAGACTAAATGGAAAACTTTCCTGGCTGAGGTGTTCAGTAACATCTCATGTGAAAAGAGACACAAGACAGATTTAAACAGTTTGACTTCTATAAACTAGACTGAGTGTAGGTCAAACATGGGCATCTCTTGAGCATTAGAAAAATCATTATTTGCATTACTGTATGTAATGTTCCCAGCAGTTATTCCCGGGTGTTATATTTTTAATTAGCAGAACACTGGACTTCAATCCTGGAGTTTACATTTTATTTGATGAAAAAGAAAACTGGTAGAAAATAATGAGAACCATTTAAGAGAAGTTCATAACCGTCAGGTTGTGGGTTTAGTAATTGTTTTTGCTGTCTGCTACATGGATGTTCAAAATACTCTGAAAGGGCTTGTGGTCTTATTGAGCCTTTTAGAATCTGATTGGAGACATCCAGGTAAAGTCAGATGAACATGTGGTGATGAGCTCCTTACAAGAATCTAAATAACACAAGAAACTGACAAGTCTGCAGGGCATTAGAACCATACTGGAAAGAGTTAAGAGGGTCAGGGAATGTATGCTTCTGTGCCTCACAAACCCATCATGCCCAGATGACAATCATAAAAGGAGGAAAGAGAAAAGGGGAAGGAGAGGGGGAAAGTTACAATTTAGGTTGAGAAGGGCCTGTTTCCTTGCTTGTACACCAACAGGAGGAGACGACTTTATCTGGTTTCCTAGAGAGAGAAGAACTTTGGTTCTGGAAACTACTTTCATCAGCAGTGAGGAAGAGCATAACTTGTGACAGGACCCCAATTGCTAGTAGAAATAGAGGAGATAATCTCTGCACAAATACTGAGGTGGGTAGTTTGCACCTTGATCCAGGAGCTCCTGGGAATTAACTAGGCCACTTAACTTGCACACAGCTGCCCAAGGCCCCGGTAGGCCTTGTGACAGCCAAATAATAGTTGGAGCACTGGTCTGCCCCAGCAACAATCCCTCCATATCCTCCAAGCCTTCCCCTGGCCATAGCTGCTGCACCATGGCCTCCTGCAGGGGGTAGGGTAGAATCAGTAGAGCAGATGTTGGATCTACCAGTGGGGCTTTCTTTACCAGGTGTTTTATAGCTTCTTTGCAGCCACTTTGTATCAGTGTAACAAAGTGGCTTCATGGCATCTGTCAATATAGCCCTAGACATTTTAGTGGAATAAGATGTGGAGAAGGAAGAGCAGTTGCTAAGTGCATTGCTGATATTTTGCTCATTAAATTATCTACTTAATTATAGGACTGAGTTTGAAAAATATCAAGAAAAGCTTTCTTGTTCTCTTACATGAGTGCACAGCAGTAATGAGCAACACTTCAAAAGCTTTGATGTTTTGGAATGGCATTCAAAACTTTATCTGAAGCTAATTGAAATTTGTCACATCTCACAATAGGGTTAGATAGCTGAAGAGAGGTGGCTTTCCTGTGAAGATTTTTGGTTTCAATTGGGTAGGACATTTCACAACACTAGTCTCCCATATGGTAATTTAGTATATTCAGATACTGTCCCAGCCAAAACTGGAATGTGAAAGTTATGTGCATATTTTTTTAAAGTTAAACTTGAGAAAAAAAATGGATCTGAACTTTGGATGAAGTTTGGGTCATGTTTCAGTGCCTTTGTACATCATGAGAAATCATTAAATAATGGGTCCATTCTTACTCCCAATGAAGTTAGTGGTAGTTTTTCCATCAATTTCAATTGTAGAGCGATTGAGTCTATCGTTCTACATTCTGCAGTACATTTATTTATCATCCAATAGAGGCTGGAGCCGATGAGTATTGTCTGGATTTTGGATGTCTGGGCAGTGCAAAAAAGGAAAACCCATTTCTTTGTCTCAATTTTTGTTAGAAGAGAAAAACAAAAGTCCATTTACTCCAAGAGGAAAAAGATGAATGCAGCAGTTTATAAACCAGTATATTGCTACTCTCCTCTATATCATACATAATTCCCAGTGGCCACCTGTCTAGTCTATCATCTTCACCTTTAAATATTCTGGGCCATGTACAAGCTGATCATTCTTCAATATTAAGAACAAAATGTACTCCTCAATGGAATCAAGCAAATAGTTAATCGTCATGCATTCTTAGTAACTGAAGTAGTCACTACTAAACTTGCACCAATTTATATCAGGAATCTTCAATAAGTGGAAGGTATAAAATATACTCTGGGTACTGTCCTTAGCCAACTACTGGAATTCATGAAAAATACTTTTAAAAAAATAATAAAGGTATAAATAATTAAAGGAATTGACATAGCTTTGTTGTTGCTATAAACAAGTTAATTTTCTAAGGTACAAATCTGCCAAGGAAGGACAGCCAACTAAAAGAAGTACTTTTCACTATCAGCTGTTCTGCAGGACCTTGCTGATGTATTTTGTGCTCCACAGACCTGCATCATTAATTATTGTACAGAGGAAGATTTGTCTGTGCATTGTTCTACACCTCAGCATATTCAGTGTTTTTGCAAAGCAGTAGCATTTTGTTGCCTCTGTTCTAAAAGCTTTGAAATTCAAGTAAATCCAGAATTTGTAAAAGCTTATCTCCAGACTGTCCTTCCACACACTTTAATAGTATTTTTCTTCATTATACACAGTAAAGTATTTTTTCCTTCTTCATGTATTACAGCTGGTCATGTTAGTTGGATGGAATAACTGTACATATTGGAAAAAAAACAACAACCACATTTCATTGCAGGATTCAAACATCTGATGACCAACTAAAGTTCATGCATTTTGGGTTTCAAGCTTTTTCAATACTTTATATTCACCACAGAACACAACAAGGGGCATATCTTGCAACTGGATCTGCACAGGTGGATCCTTGTACCAATATGGAGGCTGATTGAACACACCTAGTTTCTGCATTGGTGCTGCAAGAGTCCATCCACATATCTGATTGCAGGGTTGGGGGCTACATACACAACAATACAGAACAGTGAGCTGTAGCTCATGAAAGCTTATGCTCAAATAAATTTGTTAGTCTCTAAGGTGCCACAAGTACTCTTTTTCTTTTTTGCGAATACAGACTAACACAGCTGCTACTCTGAAACCTATTATAGAAAGGATGGAGGTATGCATATATTTACATACAAGATGATATGAGGAACAAAAGGTAGAGTTAATATAAGCATTGGCTTATTCCTGAGCTTCTCAAGCCAAGGACTGTAAATAGCTGTCAGTGAGTCATGATCTGTCCTTTCCATATTGCTAAGGGTCCTGGGTTGATCTGAGGTATCTGGGAACAGGGGTCCCAACTTTAATAATTTTTTTAATTTTTAAAAGAAATTGGAAAAATTAACAGCAACAGACCCAGCTTCATATGCATAATATAGTTGATATCGTAAATCAGCTCTATTAAAATGAGTCTTTAACAGTTTTCATAATATTTAAGTTATTCTTGTAAATGTCTTACTTATAGCAATAATAGTCAGAGACACATGACAATCTTCCCCCTCATTGACCCCAAGAAAGCAGAAAATGGGAAAAAATGTTTCCTGTTAAGCATATCTGGAGTCTTATTTGGAGACATGTCTGAATAATTGTTTTATACATCTTTAAACATTCATCAGTGACAAATGTTTTATTCATGTTTAGCAGAGCATCCCAGACTGTTGCAGGTTTCATTAGCTAAAGTTTCAGAGTGACTTCTGTTTATCATAATACCACCTTACATTTACACAGTAATTTTCATTCAAAATTCAAAGTGCTTTACATAGCGTGTGTATTTAAAGGATAAATTCACCACCCAGTAAATTAGAGACATCTCTGCAGTGGAACACAGTAGACACTGTGGCAAGAGCTTCTATGTGAGATTGTGTGCGGGTGCGTTTGAAGAAACCTCATTGATTTTGGATAAGCAGAGTATAATTAAATTATACAGGATTTGTGGAGAAGACAGTGAGCTTGGGGTTAATGCACTAGACTCTGACTCGAGTTCTGGCTTCATTTCCTGGTTCTGCTACAGACTTCTTGTGTGATCTTATTCATGTTAATCAATCACTCTAGGCCTCAGGTCCCCATCTCAAAAATCATACTTCCTTTCTCTCAGTCTTTGACAGTCTTGCCTCCTTACTGACTGTCTGTACGACTGACTGTACGATCTCCAAAACAAGGACTCTCTCTTGCTGTATGTATCTACAGCACCAAGTGCACTGGGTTCCCAATCTTGATTGGAACCAATAGGTTCAACTATAATAAAATGAATTGCAGTCCCTCCTCTCAGAATGCAGCACTTCGTCTCACAGAAAAAAATGCAAACAAGCAAGCATGTGATCATTGTGATCTTCAGGAAAATCTAAAAGGAAAATGACTATTGTTTCTATTTAAGATGCAGTTCTGGGCAGGGACATCTTTTTGCTACATGCGTGTAAAGTGCCTGATCACTGACTGTGGCCCCTAATTACTACCAAAACAACAGTACTTTAAAAGTTAAGTTACCTGTATTGTAAAAGATTTTAAAAGATTTACAAGATTGTAAAAGGTGATTTTGGCTAATCCTCCCATCTTTATTCACATTGAGTAATACCTTATTCTGCGACTACTCCTATTGTCTCGTTCAACTGGATAACTTAGGCCAAGTCTACACTAAAAAGTTAGGTGGGACCCAGAGGGGCAGATCAGGGGTCTGAAAAATCCATACCCCTAAGCAACATAGTTAAGCCAACATAACCCGCCATTTAGACAGAGCTAGTTCAACAAAAAAATTCTTCAGTCGACTGGGCTACTGCCATTTGGGGAAGTGGATTAACTACAGCTATAGAGGACCCCTGCCATCTCTGTAGTGAATGCCTACACTCAAGGGCTACAGTGGTGCAGTTGCTATGCTGCAGTGGTTTAAGTGGGGACATAACTTTATTTGTGTAGGAAGATACAAATCAGCAGGCATAGGAGAATCCCATCTTTTATAAGTACATTGAAAGTAACGTTGAGTGGCTCATACTCAGTTTTAAAAGGTAGCTTTTGTTTTTAACAGAATTACAAATTTCAAAGCTTCTGTAAGCCAACCAGACTTGGCAGGTTACCTTGTCCAGTGAGCAAATATATTCTCTTTCAAAGTTAAACAGTTATAAAAATAACTCTGTCAGAAGTAAAATAATGGAAGAAGGAGGGAAATAATTTTCTGCTAGTTTTGACTCACATTTTTTTCCAACTTCACATTGTGTCACTGTTTTTAGTATATGCATTCCCTTGAGCCTGTCTTCTCATGTTTTAGCAACAGATCACTTGGCAATCATAGAATCATAGAACTGGAAGGGACCTCAAAAGGTCATCTAGTCCAGTCCCCTGAGCTCATGGCAGGAGTAAGTATTGTCTAGAGCAGTGGTTCTCAAACTAGGGCCACCACTTGTTCAGGGAAAGCACCGGTGGGCCAGGCCAGTTTGTTTACCTGTCGCATCCACAGGTTCGGCCAATCGCGGATCCCACTGGCCGCGGTTCGCTGCTCTAGGTCAATGGGGGCTGCAGGAAGCATGAATAGCACATCCCGTGGCCCATGCCTCTTCCGCAGCCCCCATTGGCCTGGAGCGGCAAACCGTGGCCAGTGGGAGCCGCGATCGGCCGAACCTGCGGACGCAGCAGGTAAACAAACTGGCCCGGCCTGCCAGGGGCTTTCCCTGAAAAAGCAGCGGAACTAGTTTGAGAGCCACTGATCTAGAGCATCCCTGATAGGTGTCAGTCTAACCTGCTCTTAAAAATCCCCAATGATGGTGATTCCATAATCTCACTGGGCAATTTATTCCGTGCTTAACCACCCTGACAATTAGGATTTTTTTTCCTAATGCCCAACCTAAACTGCCCTTGCTGCAATATATACCCATTGCGTTTTGTCCTATCCTCAGAGGTTAAGGAGAATATTTTTTCTCCCTCCTCCTTGTAACAACCTTTTATATACTTGAAAACTGTTATTATATCCCCCCTCAGTCTTCTCTTTTCCAGACTAAACAAACACAATGTTTCCAACCTTCCTTCATAGACCATGTTTTCTAGATCATTAATCATTGTTGTTGCTCTTCTCTGGACTTTCTCCAATTCATCTACATCTTTCCTGAAATGTGGTGCCCAGAACTGGACATAATACTCCAGCTGAGGCCATATCAGTGCAGAGTAGAGTTCAATGATGGCATTTAAAAGAAAAATACGACTTTAATAATTCATTTTGAGAAAAATCTTCCAGTCAGTATATTTTTTCTCTACAATATTTGCCTTAATCAAGTAGAAAGATTTTTTTTCTAGGTTTTGGCACTGAGATTTATGAATGGGTTTTTCCTAACCTTTGGACTGCTAAATTTCAGTCCCCAGAGCCACCTCTGATACTGTGCAACTGTTACCAATGCTGAGGAAGGTGTTGAGGAGTGACCTCCTGCATAGAGGAACTGTGCAGCAAATCTGTCACCCAATAGGATGTTTGATGCTAATGAGAGGGATCCCTCAGCACAGGGAGGGGAACAGTGCTAACCACTGATCGCTCTAAGTATACTTATTGGTATAACCTCCATTGGAAAATATTTTCACTAGTTAAGCTCACTCTGTTACTTTTCATCTAACTGTGAGCTGCTCTCAGCTGATGTCAATTTGCTGTGTTAAATAGTGCTATATACAGAAATATATTGCAAATATACTATATATATAAATAGTACTGTATACATAAATAATATTGCAAGTAATTCTCAAGGACACTCCTATGGAGTAGTGTTGTATTCCACTTGATGGGTGGCTTCTCAAGTCAGGTAATACTCAGCATGACTAAGAGTTTCAGAATCCATTCAAAAGTGAGTTCAGTGACATTACTCACATGAGTAAGTGTTTTCCAGTTTAGGCTGATAGAGAAAAAGGGAAATGAAGGTTGTAGCATTTGCTCTATGTCTCATTTCAAACAAATAGCATCCACTTTAAAAGATCACTGACATCTATTCTCTCCTTCAAAAAGAATGTTGCATGTCTGAAGAAACTACCTATTCCATATTCCAAACAACTTAAAGGTTCTTATCAGGCAGCTCAGTCAAATATGAGCCTTTCGCCAACAATAACAGAGCACTCATGAACTATTTCTTTTCATGACAGCTCCCAGGAAATGTTTCTGGAATGAGCAGATATGTAGCATCTTTTGGACATTTATAGCAACTAATATTAAATGCAGTTGTCTTATTTTTCTTGAAAGTGTTTCCCTACACATACTGAATGGACAGCTGGATGGATAGATGGACAGACACACACAATAAATTTAAAACATCATTGTATAAATCAGCATCAGCATCAGGACTAGCTTCTCAACCATCTGCATGCATGCAAAAAAATCATAAATATTTTCTGGTTGCTCTATCTGATTAAAATAGATATATGTTCAGAATAAACTCATTCAAACAGAACATATTTAAAAACGGGTATAGGAACCAATAGTATCTGTCCAACGTGGCCTGCTGTGTGAATAGTATAGGAAGAAAGAGCCCCCTAATGGCTTCAAGTTATCAGTGAAAATAAATAGATTTCAGTTTCCTGAGTTCCTGGTGGAAAGCAGAAGCAAAATATGTTTCTGAATGGCAAAAAATTAGTAATTTGGGTAAGTGGTTGATATTATTGAACCAAAGTGTGAAATAGAGTGATCAGTCAAGATTCTCTGTGCTCAAAAAGTCAAAGGAAATGAACAGTTTAGACTACATAAATGCTTGAAATGAACATGTGTTTAAGAGGTAAATTCAATTATTTAAACCTGGGACTGACAAAAGTGAACCCTTATGGTGTAAAACGTATGCACAGATGCTATCAATGCATTTAAATATAACAATCTCAAAACCTAAAATAATGTGAAGGCTTTGGATTCCCTCCCCCCCTTTTTTTTGAAGAAATAATTATTCAAGCTGAGTATTGCTAGTAGAAAAATAAAAGCCTTGTAATTTTCTTTTAGAATTTCATGATGAGCTTCAAAGTGTTAATGTTTTTAGATACTTATTTGTAGGGGGCTTATTGATATTATACCCCTTTGATGTAACTTAAAACTGATGCTTTTTTTGTAGTTTCATGGGGGGGGCACAGAATCCCATTGAGGGAAACAACCAAGAACAATTAGTGATTCCTCTCTTTCATAAGTGGTACATTTAAAGAGCACAGGTTCAATAAGCAATCATGTCTGCACAGATAAAAGGGAGAGGTGAAATGTGAAAGCCTTCCCATAGCTCTTAGTCAAAGCTATGCAAAAGAACTATTTGGAAATGTTACCCTCAGTGCTACATATTTAAACAGACAGGCATGCATTTTCATAGGCGCCTAAGGGAGTTAGGGGTTCAGCTCCTAATGAAATTCAATGGGAGTTGGGTGAAAAATCCCAGCCACAACTAATATACTTGCTAGCTCTACCCCCTTCAGTACCTGACACATATACTGTGCTCTGTTAACCATTGTCAGTAGATAAAATAGAAAGCATTTGTCTCTCTCTCTCTTACTTTGGGCTGGATTCTGACACTTACCTTGTACAGTACTGTATTCTGGCCGGCAGTCTTATTTATTCTATTGGGACTGTTCATTTAGTGAGGCCCAATTCAATGCACGTAAATGCGGCAGAATCTGGCCCTAAATGAGTCCACTGTTAAATGCGAAGAATATCACAGGAGGAAAGGCTAGAATTACCTATATGCATAAATTGTGTTTATCAACTATAGACAGGCACTGGGACTACTTAACTACACTATGCAAAAACAAAGCTGAATAGACTAGACAGATACTGCTTTTTTTTTTTTAAGGCTTGTCAGTTTGCATTTTTACTTTTCTAGCAATTTTTTTCATAAAGTATATTAAAAATGAACCCAGATACCTCACTCACCCATTCAAGTATGCACTCTGGTCCATTATACTAATGCCAATTTCAAAAATTCATCTATGACCATTTCAGAGTAGCAGCCGTGTTAGTCTGTATTCGCAAAAAGAAAAGGAGTACTTGTGGCACCTTAGAGACTAACAAATTTATTAGAGCATAAGCATCCGATGAAGTGAGCTGTAGCTCACGAAAGCTTATGCTCTAATAAATTTGTTAGTCTCTAAGGTGCCACAAGTACTCCTTTTCTTTCTATAACCATGTTTCCCTACATACAGGTAACTAGTTTTTAATTAATATTTAAGGTCTACAAAATATGAAGAGTGAACTGAATAATTATGAATAAGGTATTTCATGTTACTTGTGGGGGTTTTGTAGTTACCAGGTGAAATAATATTATTTAATACTTTAATGTTGCATATACAACATAGGGAAAATATTTGGGGGGAGGAAAAAAGATAATTGCAGCATATCCATTGATGGTTTGCCATCACCAGGGGTAGACTGCAATGTAGGGTTTAAAAGAACAGAAATTTTAGGATCAGTAACCTTCTGTGAAAAATCCTTAACTTGATGACCCATAGGAAAGTTGTTCCTGGTTGTGAGAATAACTGCTCAAATGCTTGGATTAATGTAGTGACTATTCCACTCTACTCAGATAGAAAATTAAAGTGGCTAGAATACAAAAAATCCTTTTGGCTGGGATCAAGAAGCAGAAAGCACAAACAAACTAACATGAAAGGTGATGCAAATCATCACAGTTAAAAAGTACATGATATGAATGCCTTTTGTTTGAAGTCACAGTGCTGTCTTTTCAGCTTTACTCTCCTGTCACCTATAATCCAAAAGTCAATCAACTTCCTGACTGCTGCATAGCCTAAAGCTCGATTATTTCTTTTCTAACTTATCACCTTCCATAGAGGTAATGAAACTGTTTCCCACCAAGCTGAGGGATGTAATATGTGAAAAGTTTATGGAGAACAAAAGACGCTTTAAGAGAGGGTAGTGTCAATGTCACATCAAAACAGGCAATCAGCTCGATAAGACTGGTACATCAGGAACAGAATAACTGAATATCTGAGGGTTCATGTTTCAGCTCCTAAACCTTGGTATTTTCTTTTCAGGCAGATCATTAGCTATAATTACCATATCTCTAATAAGATGGTAGTATAATGCCATATAATTTAAGACAGATCATGTTTGTGCAGCAGTGGTTAGCTTACCATCAAAAGACAGATTTTGTTTTAAACTACCGACAAGCACTGTGAAATGCTCCAGTGAAATCACTGCCTTACCTGGCTGCACAACATGAATAGCCAAGAATTTATTGCCCTAAACTGCTTAGCATCTGTGGGACAGTTTACATTATAATAATGCACAAGTAGATAGAAAAATGTAATTGCTACCCACTTCATTTTCACTTAGTTTGGGGCAAAAGTATAATTAACATTTTTCACAATCCAGAGCTCCTTCCTAATTCTCTCTGTGCATGCATAGTATTTGATACTTATCCATCTGAGAAAGAGAGAAAACTATATGCAATAAATACATACTGTACATGAAGCCAAAGCTCATAGGTATTTTTAACATGCAAGGTATACAAAAGAATAAGGCATTTTTTTATTAACTGCTGAGAAAGGACAAAGATAAAATCCTTACCTGGAGGATCAAACTGGGTATATCATCAGTGCTGTGTGGGTTTACTGGGGAGAGGGAAAATTTTTGTTTTCAGTTATGGACCTCTTCTTCAGAGATGAAGATTGTTAAGAGATAAGTAAAATGAACTATTCCAAGGTCCAGTCTATCATCACTTGCACAGACTTGAGGCTGGCATCCTCTCATGAAGGAAAAAGGTAGCTCAGTAAGTTGTCCACTGAGGGAGCTAGGTATCAGTGTTATCAGGCACCAGCAGTCACATACTGATGCTATAGTACATACTCTCTCCCTCTCTTGCTCTCTTAGCTCTGAGTCTAAGCTCCTTTATGCTGCTGTATAATCAATCTAGCCTGTATGAATTTAATAGGCCTCTATTTAACCAGCCAATCAATAGAAAGGATTCCAGTGCTGGTCCCCAGGGTCTTTTCCAGAAGTGGTACAAAGTATAGGAGTTTTGGCAGCAGTTTAAACCAAGTATTTTTCAGTATTTTATCTTCCTTAGAGAGACAATGTTTAGGAGACTCCAGCTTCAAAGCTAGCCTTGTCTCTGTGCTCTCTCATGTGAATTATATAAACACACACACACACACACACACTGTGCTGCAGTGGCATTCTCAAACCTTCCCCTCTCTTTCAGTGTTTTCAGTGTTTCAGAATAGAAATGCCAGAGATGGATTTGAACAGCAACCCTCAGATCAAAGCACTTGAATATTAGGGTGTTTAAAATCCAGTTCTGAGTTTTGGAATTTGGGACTATCTCTAGTAAATACAGAAAAGTAGTAAGTATATGCTGACTAGAAGGGAAACATGCCTTGCAGTCTTATATTTATATCCCTCTGATTTTGAACCAGGCTCCTTTCTTATGCCTTTCATACTTCCATTTGTTTTACAACCCCTAACAATACCCTACAGAAGCTTACAAGTAAAAACATTGGGAGGGTCATTGTGCACTGTACATAACTGAGCATTGTATCACCACAAAATTCTTTAGTCTGAATAGTTCTACCACTGATTTTGGGAAACTGTACAGGAAAATGGGTCTGCAAGCTAGTGGTTCTGGTTCTGCTGCTGACCCAGTTTTGATTCTGAAACAGACTGATGGGTAGCTGGTGCCACGCTTCTGACTCTGCAGAATTGGTCTCATTGACATAAGGTGATCCCGCGCCTCATCATGTTAACACTACCAGAGAAGCTGCTGTTTTGCTTACAACTACTGACAATTATTGCTCCCAGCAGACATTTAAAAAAAGAAGAACCTCCTAGTGAGCAAAAACAGACAGTGTGACTTCACAAACCATGTTGCCCTATTTCAGGACTTTGGAGCATTTGCTGACCCAAATCTTTCCAGGCTGAGTCACAGTATATGTGCATGCAACTGTGCGTACATACTCCCACATGAAATTGACTTGCAGTAAAAATTGCTCAACACTATCACTAAGATTCCCAGAAATCACCTATTAAGCCACAGTTCATATACACACCAGCTTCAACTCACCCATTACCACCAAATATAATATCCAGTTTCAGATTCCTCAGCTCCACACTATACTTCTTCTCAACTCCAACATATCAACAACCACAAAGCACACACCACATTCAAACGTGCAACGTGAACTCCAGTCCTAGGTGGATGAAAATAAATCACCTTTCTGCATGCACAGTGGTAAAATTTAGCATTTTACATGTAAATGAAATATTACATGACCAAAATTGTTTTTTCATGAGTGAAGAACCTGTTGTGTGACAGGGTGAGAGCTGTGTGGTTACTATATGGGGGCAGAAGACAGCAAACTGAACCATTCTTAGGTCCAGGAGAGAGGAAATTTGGGGTGTGTGTGTGGGGGGGGATTGGAGAGAAGGAGAAACAGACACAGGAAGCACTGTGAGGGGGGGGTCTGGGATGGTAGGGGGTCCACATATCTGTGCATCAAGGATTCTCATGGAGTTTTTGCCTGGTGCATTAAAGGAACACTTCCCCACTTCTCCCTGTATACTCCACCCCTCAAGTCTGTTCTGCTTTTGGAATTTTAGTTTACCTTTAAGTGAAAATTTCAACACAACCTTAACTGTGAAGTTACTATAGATGCCAGGTATACTGTTTACATACTGAACACATACTCTTATGCATCTACCATAAAAAATATGTCTTTGGCCACCACACAAATACAGCCACTTCTGCGGTAGAACATAGTATTGTTTTAACAGTGCATAGGAAAAAAACTCCACATCAAAAGAGTTTAGGACAGGAAGCACACATTTTTAGTTGAAAATACAAAGAGAGGATATTTAGCAAGGCAGAATTATGCACAGATGTTTTACACCAGAGCTCAGTGTAGTAGCACAGAGTATTGAATCGGTGTGCCAGCAAACAGTGTGAATTAGAGCTAGGCAAAAACAGATTCAGAATAAAAAACATCCTTAGCCTTTCATATGTATCTATAGTCTGCTTATATTATTCCCTGAGGAGACACAGTAATAAATAGCTCATTAAAAGCCAGGTGGCCTAATTACTGTGTTTCAAAACTAAGGGTGTGTGTGTGTGATGACCCACACACATAAATATATACACCCATCTCTGGAGTAGTGAATTTTCACATTATAAATACTATTTCCATGCACTTTTACTCCCCCCCATATCAATATATAAATAGAGCTCACTTTTCCCTGAATTTTGAGCCACATGTGATGAGTTTGTTTGTTGTCTGTATCACAGATCACAGTACAGCGAAAAAGCCCCAGAGTCATGCCCCATTGTTTTCAGTATGGTATAAATGCTTAGGAAGACACAGTCTCTGCCCCAAAGAGATGGGAAAAAACAAGATTATGACAAGCTGTTCATTATTGCTTTTCAGGAGAAAATACAAGCTGCATAGGGATATTTATATCTATATGACAACACATTAATATATATAATAAATAATGATCAGGGAATCCTGGCCTTCTAATAATTCCAATGGGAGAAACCAGCCCTCGTATCAAATGACTTTTTCCTGAGCAAAGAAGCTGTTACAGAAAGTGTCCTAGGAGGTATGTGAACAATACAAATACACAATCATTCAAATATTCCATTAATTAAAAATATAAAATCTTGTCTTTTCCCCACAATATTGGAAGGTATTAAAGATCAAATTCAGTAGAGATATAAGTGGGCACAACTCCTTTAAAGTTAAAAGGCTTGGAGGTACAGAGGCTCCTTTGCCTTTCCAGTTTGTAACAATAAGGATTACAATAGGATAACAACCTATGTGAATATGTCATTGTCTCAGCCATAAAAAAAGAAAAACACAACAGACATTTACTAGCTGAAAAAATAAGATACAGCCAGTAGCTTCCAAGTGCAAAGCGCTTCCATTAGTGCTCCAGCTGCTTGTCTCTGCCAGATTTAAAGAGCCAGACCCAGAAAGGCATGCTGGGAAAAAGTGCCTATAAAAGGTCAACATGCAGCAGAGTTTATGAATCTATGTGGTGTTGTGTGAATGTTATGTACAGTGTGTTAGAAGTTCTCAGTCTAACATGCCGTAGTTATTTTCCCACATAATTTGATTTTATAAATGGTTTGGATTTAATTGTGTTTCAGGTACATTACCAGAGTACTAAAATCTTGAACATAGTTCTGCCCTGGGTACATCTAGAGGGAATAAGGCTGTAAAACTAACTGAAGCATTTTCCTGCTGTCAATGACAAAAACAGGAACTTAATCCTAGGTCTCCCTCATGCATGCCCTAACCAGTGAGCAATTAAATATTCTGGGAGCGGGTCTCTCTCATTCTCTTGGAGAAGCTGTTCTAAACACCAAGCTATAGATTTGTGCTACTGAACCTTCTAATATTTAACTTACTTATAGAAAGTGGAACAGCTTCAACAGAGGAGATAAGGAGGGTCCTATACCCCAAGTAGCCAATACGGGGTGATTTGGGTACTCCCGTAGGGGAGACCTGGATTGACATGCCTGCTGTAGAGTAGGGATTTAAACTGGAGTTCCCCCCTGCCAGAACAAAGCCCTCTTACCATTGGGCTATTGGATAAAAGGGGGTGGGGACAGGAAGGAAAGCACCCTTTTCTTCTTCATTTTATGAATGCCCAAAATCAAAAAGTTTTTCTTTCAGTCAACAAATTTGTTGTTTTTTGTTTCACCAAGAAAACTATATATATACACTTTTGGGTTGCTCCTGAATGATTTTTTTCCTCATTTTTTTTGTTTTGGCTAGCAAACCAAAAAATCAATTATTTGCTCCAAGTATAACTCACTGGTCACTGTGGGTGGGATCCACAAAGGGACTTAGCTGTTGAAATGCTCAGCATTATGTTGCCTAACTTTTAGACACCTAGAAAAATCGTAGGAATGATGCTATTATTCACAAAGCTGAATTAGGTGGCCTACATAATGAATGGGGAGAGCTAGGCACCTAAGAATGTGATTCACAAAAGTCAGCATACTAGGCAGGAAGCCACCTAAGGTAGCTAATGGTTGGCATCTTGGAAGCTGTGCTGCTCGCTTGAAAATAGGCACTTAAATCTGGTCTGTAGGGAGGCACCTAGCCCTGTTTAGCAAGCCACAAATGGGAACCAGATGCCTAAGTCATTTTTGAGGCAATGATTGAGGTACCTGCCTCTCTCTACACAAAATGACCACAAGATGAGCAGACCTTATAACCCACTAGTTAGAGCACAGACCTGTGATGTGAGATTCACTCTTTTCCATAGGGAGAGCTAGGATGTGAACCATTATCTCCCACATAGTAGGCATGTTTTTCAACCATTGATCTACGGAATAGTTTGTGGGGGAAAGTCCCTTAATCTCTCCTGCTGAAGCTGTCCCACTATGGCTAAATAATGAAAGTGATTAGAGCAGGAGGATTGGAGCCAGGCTTTCCCACCTCCCAGGTATGTGCCCTAACCACTGGATGACAGAATCATTCCATCTATTGCTAACTTTCTCCAGCTCGCTGGCCCAATGGAATAATTTCCGTAGGAGAGATTGGAATAGCCCGACACCAGACTATCCACTAGATCAATGGCTAGAGAGCTTTTCTGAGATGCAGAAAAATCGAGTTCACATTCTTTCTCTCCCCCCACCCCACCGGCAAAGAGAAGAGAGGTGATTGAATCTGCATTTCCCGCATCCTAGGGGAGTGTGCTTGTTGCTAAGCTAACAACTATGAGGTGAACATTCCCCCCCCCCTCACCACCACCCCCTGGCCATCACTCTGCAGGTAGACTTTGAATGGGACCTGAACGGGCGGGAAGCCTCTGAGCATACCTACTGTTGAGTGCCCTGTATGCAGCACCTATCTTCTCTCAGTTTGCAAATCACTCTGCACCCCTTCCACCCTGGGGACATACTGCTGGGCTGATTTTTGGTAGTGCAGCTGTGTCCTTAGCAGATAAGCATCTCTCATTTCCAGCACCTCAGCAAAAGGAGAGAGCCTGGGGGTCTATACCTAGGCAGCCAGCCTGAACTTGTGAATCACTCGGAAGGTTAGCAAAAAGAAAAAGAGTACTTGTGGCACCTTAGAGACTAACAAATTTATTAGAGCATAAGCTTTCGTGAGCTACAGCTACTGAAGTGAGCTGTATCTCACAAAAGCTTATGCTCTAATAAATTTGTTAGTCTCTAAGGTGCCACAAGTACTCCTTTTCTTTTTGTGAATACAGACTAACAAGGCTGCTACTATGAAATCGGAAGATTTGGAGGAAGATAGGTGTCCAGGTGCCTGGAGAGAGGCAGAAACATAGGTGCTTAGGGAACTTCTACTTTGAAAACTTAGGTGCTGACTGAATTTAGATGCCTACAGGGTTCTAGGAGAGATTTGTGAACATAGGCACTTAAACCTGAGATTTAGGTGCCTTAGTCTGGGGTTTAGGCACATAAATATCTTTGTGGATGTAGGCTTGTGTCCCTCTCTGTGTCTGATCCATAGAAGATGTGAGTTCATACAGCTACTATCCTGCAAGGCTTTGATTTATAGCTCAGTAAATGGCAACTCATGCTTTCCATCCTGGAGGTCCCTAGTTCAATCCTTGTTAATGGCAAAGTCTTATTTATTGGAGACTTTGACTTAATTTTGCCATAAAATTAGGTCTACCAACCTGATGCCATTGATTACCCATCAATGAAAAGTAATATGTCCTCCTTTCTTGCTATATGTGTATATATATATATATATATATATATATATATATACACACACATATCACATGCTGAAGTGCTTTTCTTCAGGATGAACATGATATAAAAATAAAGGTTTTAAAAATAGTTATCTATCACTGTTAAAGTTTCATATATTATATAATTTCTCTTAAGAAACCAGTGCTGCTCTCTGCAGGCCAATCATTTTAAAAGGGTTTTACAAGCCTGATTTCGAATTTAGTATTATGCAGAAGCAGTAGCCTCTTCTGAATTAAGGTTTCATCAGCTTGCACTATAAATCTCTCTTTCATCTGCCCTCTTCTCCTCCATCTTTGGGATGGAAAACTGATTTTGTTTGAAAATTATCAAATCTACTTTGAAATCTTATACCTGTGCATAGTGCCTAGCACAATAGGGCCTGATCCTGAATCTGGCCTCCAGGTACTTTGTGTGCTATACAATTCAATACAATACAATACAATTCAAAGGTTAAGTAATGTTAACAAATCCAATAGAAAATTATTCTTCACAATCTAAAGAAAGTTCATTAAATGATTTTTGACTACAAGTCCATAACAAAAAATTACCCTGAATTGAAATCTTCAATTAATATTTCTATGTGTTCATCTTGTTCAAAACACTTTGTCTGCCTCTACAATCTTTCCTTGTGCTATGCTTAAAACTATACACAATCTCATGGACTGGCTCTTAATGAAGCCCCAAATTCCCTCCCATCCCCATCACTTTTTTTTAGATAAAGAAAGGATCTCCAACACAACAATACTGCTTTCAAGAAGAACAGGTTCTTTGTGAAAATACCAAGATTTCTCAAGAAGTGTTGGTTTAATGGATGAGTAAGTGTTTTTAATAAAGATCCTGTTCTTCATGAAAATAGTTGCTTCTTTGTCAAAGATCTTCCTCTACAACAAAAGGAAACACTGCTGGGCTGAAAAAAAATCTGTTCTCTCCATCATGACATGTCCTGATAGATAGAGACCATATTGCTGGGGTTATGGACCACCACTGTACTACTCTCCAAAATTGTTAGGAAATAGAGTTGACTGATTTTTTCCCCAAAATCAAGATGAAAATGCATTAAAACAACTCAATCATTTATGGCCAGAATAAAGGCTATCATGTTGTAAAGAAGAGACATTTAGAAGTGTTAGGAAAAGGATAGACAGAAAATACAATATTGCCTCTGGATAAATCCATGCTTCCACCCACATCTTGAATACTGCATGCAGATCTGGTGGCCCCATCTCAAAAAGGATATATTGGAATTGGAAAAGGTACAGAAAAGGGCAACAAAAATATTAGGGGTATGGAACAGCTTCCATATGAGGAGAGATTAAAACTGGGATTTCGAGTTTGGAAAAGAGATGATTAAGGGGGGATATGTTAGAGGTCTATAAAATCATGACTGGTGTGGAAAAAATAAATAAGGAAGTGTTATTTATGCCGTCTCATACCACAAGAACTAGGGGTCACCAAATGAAATTAATAGGCAGCAAGTTTAAAACAAACAAGACAGTAGTTCTTTACACAACACATAGTCAACCTGTAGAACTCTTTGCCAGAGAATGTTGTGAAGGCCAAGACTATAACAAGGTTCAAAAATGGTCCCTTCTGACCTTAGTATCTAAAAGAACCCAATAAGGAGACTAGGTTCATCAATGGCTATTAGCCAGGAAGAGCAGGAATGCAAAACCATGTTGTGAAGTGTCCCTAGCCTATGTTTGCCAGAAGCTGGGAAGGGGTTGCAGGAGATCGTTAACTTGATGATTACCTGTTCTGTTCATTCCCTCTGATGCACCTGGGACTGGTCACTGTTGGAAGATAGTATACTGGACTAGATGGTCTGACCCAGTATGGCCGTTCATATATTCTTAAGAACATATTTCTTTGTGCTTGATAAGAATTCAGAGATTGCTTATGATGTACATACTGTAAGATTTTGTGCTGTCATTAGTTATTTATTTCCTTACTTTTAAGTGGAGAGATTTTATAAACAGTGTGATTGGTAGTAATGTTGCTGCCATTTGGCACTTGGACTGGTTTTAAAAACAATTTTGTTGTTTTTTTTCTGTTTTGGTTTGTTTTGGGAATTGTTACTGCTAGAATTGGGAAGGAGACTGTATGGGGAAAAATGATAGGACATCCTTTAATATTTTCCTCTACTTTTTACTATTTATTTGTATTGCCATAATGCCTAATATTTCCAATACTAGAAAATTTGGGACAGGACAGTTTTTATCAGAAAATGCAGAATTTTTGAAATGGAAACTTTCTACAAGATTGTACCTGTTTCAATTAAACTTTAATCAGGAAAGGTTTCTCAGGACCAGGATGGAACTTCTAGCTGAGAGAGACTAGACATAACCATGACTATCTCAGAAAAAGAAGTACCCAAGAGGATCAAAACACTCCCATGAGATGAGACTTGCTTTCAGTCCTTTTTTCTGAATAAGGCGGAGAAGGAACTTGAACCAGGGAATCTCCCATAGCTAAGGCAAGTGGCCTTAGCACAGCAGTCTATTGGCCACACTGGAGTTAGGGTGGACATCTCTGGTTTTTCATTGAAAAACACCAAATGGTCTTGGTTTCATTCTGATGCAGAGTGGGAACCATTTCCCATCCAGTTGTAGTCCTGACAGTTGATCAGATGTAATATGAGGAAAGTCAAGGATTTTTTTTTCATTTTTCCTCTCAGACTTTCTTCTTTTTCTCCCTTCTCCTTTGCACAACTAACCTCCTTCCCACAATGTCATGTGATGTTTGTCTGTCCATTCCCCTCACACTTAAAGGCAATTGCCACATCCTGCTTGTTCTCCCTCTTCAGATCTTGTATGTCCAACATTTTTCACCCGGTGACTAAAATGTTTGTCTGTGCATCGACAATCTCTTGCTTTACCTAATTGAAAGAACACAGCACCTGCCACTGCAGACTAGAGCAATGTTTCATCTACTCCAGAATTCTGTTTCCTGCATTGGTCAATGCCAGATGCTTCAAAGGATGGTGCAAGAAACCTCATAACAGGCAATTATAGAATAAGCTGTTCTTAGGGGGAATTTCTTCCTAACCTCAATCAATTAGTGGTTGGTTTATGCAGTGAGTCACAGGGGTTTATATACCATTTTTTCCCAGTGTTTTCACTGTGGTGAGTCGACTGCTGCCACTCCCCCATCAACTCTGCCTGCTCCTCTCATGGCGGTGGAGCACAGGAGTCGATGGGAGAGTGCTCAGGGGTCGATTTATCACGTCTAGACTAGATGCGATAAATTGACCCCCTCTGGATGGATCGCTGCCTGCCGATCTGGTGGGTAGTATACATGTACCCTTAGTTGCACATTCCCTCATACAATTGATGGACAGATTTTATTTTCCAATTATGTGTAGTACCTTAAGCCTGGGAATGTTAGGCCCAGGTCTTTGATTGTGGAATGTAGGTTTATGATTGAACTTTGGGGGCACTACCAAATAATTAATACATATGAATAATATGGCTATGATGTATATATTTTTAGTGTATATGTATATGTGTATATATGACACCACCTTATATTGAAGTATAACAATATTTTTTTTAATATGGCGTTGTAGTTTGGTCCTTTTACTTTGGTGTCACAGATAGCAGTTATTACCTGTATGATTATTGGTAGTAGGCTGATTGTTTTAAAATACTCAGATAGGCATTCTTATAGTGTGTTCCACAGTACTATGTATATGAGAAGTAAAACTGAAATTTGCAGTAGTGACATTACAAATGAGGCCTTTATATATAATTTTGTGTGTGTTTAGTTAGTACACAGTACTGTCCATCCATGTTATAGGCAATGTTCCCTCTAACTTTTGACAGGCCATGTGCGCAAAAAATTTCTTCTGTGCAAATTTTTGACAGGCCGTGTGCACAAAAAATGTCTTCTGTGCATATTTTTGTGCGTGAGGTGTTTCGCCGTGTGCGTGGGGTTTAGGATCTGCGTGCATGCGCACACGCGCACAGCTTATAGGGAACAGTGGTTATAGGTTACCCTTACTGCTGGTTGTTACCCTTGGGTAAGCTTTGCTGGGCAGGGAATAGGAACTGTTAGCTTTTTTCGTTTCATTGGTTGCATTGCTCTGTAATACACCAGTAGCTGCTGTAGATGAGTTGTTTTTTTATAGATGCTGTCTTTCAAATAACCTACTGAATGGACAGTAACTAATTTATTAAATATTGCTGTGTTAGCATTTAGTATTGGTACCCTGACACTAAACAAGATTGTTTTGAATAACATGTGCTTTACTAAAGATGCAGTGTTACTGACTTCAGAGTGTGACTGGTACTACTAGGGAATTTGTTGAGCCAATTTGTAGTTACTATGTAATGGGTTTTTAACCAATTTGATTTGCTTTGTTTGTCTTCATGTTGTTTGCTGCCATTTGCTTGTTGATATTTACCTGTGTGTTGTTTAAACATTTTAGCAATGTTATGCACATTGTAAATGGTGTACAGCAATAATACAACAATAAAGTAGCAATACAGCAATAATACATTTGCTTTTACACAGTAGCCAAATTCAAATTAAATGACAATTTAAGCTGGTCCAGTTAGTGGTTTTTAACTGATTGCCAACTTAATTGTCCATATGTGGTGGACTGAGGTGTAGTTGACCAGTATCTTATTTATAAAGCACTTCACTTTTCTTTTCTTGATGCTTGGGGTTCCTTCATTGTACACTGATGTCTTCTAGTGTTTGTGTGGTGTAATAGTTTTGGTGGTTTTGGTGTGCGAGAAGCAACTGTAAACAGCTAGTTAGTTAACATATTTTTTTGTTTGTTTTATATTTGTCATTGTTTTAGTAACCCAAATTTAATACACAGATTAAGTTAATTTGTTTACAATGTAATGGGGACCAAGTCTTTCATAACAATAATTTAGGAATTGTATAGACATTAATTTTACTTGAGGTGCATTACTAATATTTTATATTAGTAATTATATATTACTAGTATTAGTATTAGTATATTATTACTAAATGTAATGCTTAACTGCTAGAATAGATGCTCACAATCTTCTATGAGAAGGCATATTGCTTCTTCTTGCTGAGCACTTTGTTTTAGCAAAAGAGTTAATAACATAATTTTCAACAAGTTTTTTAGAGTTAATTTGCTTGTGATACTAATTCCACTTTTAACTATTTAGAAGCACAATCTTTAACAACTACTTGCCTTTAACATAATATAAAAATGTCTAACAATTAAACCAAAATAAATTTTAAATGCAAGTTTATGCAAACACTTTGAGGGTATTAAATTTTTATGACACTTTGTTATGTTTGGGAGCTAAAGGTGGAAACCTGCTGAAAAGGTAGAAACCTGTTGAAATTCTTTGGATAGCTTTATGCATAAATTGTAATTTTAAAAAAAAAATTGCTATGACATTTCTATAACTATATTTAAAAGTGCAAACAAGTTCATAAAACCCAAATAAGAAATTGACATTTTGTTAATATTATCTTTACCTCAATGTTGAGGTTTCCCCTTTTATTTTTATTTTTTATTCAAAGAAAAAATGTAAGACTGATTAATAAAAGAGTTTTTTTTTAAAAAAAACAGGCCTCTAATACAAGGGCTTATGTCTCAGGCTCTCTTCCTACTGTTATAAGCAACTGAAAACAGGATCATGTGAAGGAATGTGTGAGGCAACCTATCACTGCCAATTCAACCAATAGGACTCACTTCTACATTAAAATACTTATGCAAGTTTCTTAGAGCTCTCTTTACATGCTTAATATGAAAAAGAGGATTTTTAAATGGCCTTTTATTAGCCACTTGCCAAATATAGGTGATAACATAATAGATTTCAATACAGCAGAGAATACTTGTTCAAAAATAATTTAATACACAGCAACAATCAAATTCAAAGCTAACACAATGTTTCTTAAACACACTGCTTATTTATGCTTGGTTAATACTTAATAGAGATTAAACTGCACATTTAAAATATGTTTGTGAGTGTTTTCTGAACAGAGTAAACTTGTATTTTAAAGAGTGAGCCCCTTATACTTACTGTGAAACAGGCCCCCATTTTCATAGTTAGGATCTAGACAAAGCAGAAGAATGATAGTTGTCCAACAATGAAAATTACTTAAGCATTGGACTAAAATTTTATAAAGGTTTGCTGAGCTTTTTTGGCATTGGTCTGTGGCCAAAGAAACCTATAACTTATAATGAATTTCCATTTCTTATATCCTTTGAGTCAGAAATACCACAGATGTCAATGGGAACAGTATCATACTTATGTGGAGGCCTCCATACCTTTCTCAGAGACAAAGAAAGAAAATCAACTTAGTCACATTGTGATGCTTGTTTAAATTTGATATAAACTCAAATCTATTTCTAAGCTGCTTCTCAACATCTTGGAAGCAGTGATGTAGTTCTTCCTCCGAATAGCTCCTTGCTTTTTCCTGGAGGACACTTGTCTTCAAGAGGGACTCTATGGAGATTTATCTCAACAGCATTTCTCCAGAGGAGATGTTGGAAGGCTGTTTGACTAACCATTTTGTTTGCTAAAAAGATCTTTCCAATTCTGTTTCTTCTCTTCTGCCAGTCGAGATCTTCCTGTTTTAAATGCCTCAAAATGTAACGTGTGAGTTTTCATATTACTTTTATCTTTCATTCATTTCTAGAAAAACTTTATCTCTACCCTCTATTCAGGTAGCATTACATTGAAGACATAAGCTCATTAGTCTGATTTGTCCTTTCACTATTACGTCATCTCTTATCAAATATATGGATATGACTCTGGCATCACCAATAGTCCTCATTTTATCCTAAACCAGTACAAAGGTACCTTCAAGTCCTTTTGTCAGCAAATCGTATTTATCCAGCTAAGACAATGGCAAGAGATGTTGACAATCTTTCTTCAAAAACTTTCACAATATTTACTTAATAGACATACATTCTGTGCAGACTTTATCAAAGTTCATTATACTTTAATTCTGAACTTCCTAGAAAATGTGTTTATTACTTTATTTAGGAAAGAGCTGTACTTACTTGTTTGGGTTATTTTAAATCTGCATAACACAGAATCATAGAAATGTAGGGCTGGAAGGGATCTCGAGATGTCATCAAGTCCTGCCCCTCCATTGTAGCAGGACCAAGTAAACCTACATCATCCCCAACAGATGTGTAACCCACTTTTTCCCCAATCAGAGAAGAACTCCTTCTAGCCATATTTTAGATTATACGAGGGCCTAGGTGGGTAAGCATCCCAGGCTGGCATTTTAGAGATTTTTTTATAAACATCATCCTGGGAGTCAGTGTGTGACTGTACATGTCTCATTTTAAAATAGAGGGTGTGGCTGGCAGGGCATTCTGTAAGGGCTCTGATACCCTGAAACTTGTTTCTCAACCTCAGTCTTAAAATATCCTGAATTTGGTGACTTTCAGAGCGTGCTGAAAAAGTACTGAAGCAGGAACCTCTAAAATTAGGAGCGTAAGATGCTAAAGTTGGGAACTGTAAAAATTGATGTCTTCTGTGGATTGACACAGAGGGGGACCTGTAAATCATTTCTGAGTGTGGGTTATGCTACTACCTACATAAAATTAGAGGTAAGTGGAATTAGGCTGAGAGCTCCCCTCTTCCATCAGAGAATTAAAATTAGAGATCAGATTAAGGTATTTTACTTTGGAATCCATATGCATATATCCAGAACTCTCTTGGTTGACACATAGACAATTACAATCTCGAGAAAAGATCAAATCTTAATTCCCTGAAGCCAACCAGGTATAATCATGACCTTATTACATTTCTCAGAAATTTTCCAACTGCTTTTACAGTTTTAATTCTGTGTCTTCAATCTTCCAGTTCCCCAGTGTCTTGACATTTTTCTAGAATCTACTGGTTCTTCAATTGTGCAGTTCCATAGTGCTCCCTAGCATCAGATGCTGAATGCTTTATTAACTTCCTTAAGAAAATTAAGAGATGCTTTTAAGTGATTCTGTTTGTCTACTAAATCATTCTCTCAAATCCTCTTCCCAGTTCATGTTTATTTCACTTTCGGATTGCACAGAAAATGCTCTAGTTCTGTAGTTCTTGAGTTATAGAAACATTTGAACAGACCAATGAACTAAAACTCAAAATGTATTGTTGAAATAACAAGTGGATGTACATCATTGCAAAAGTTTATGCTTTGTCCAACCCAAAGAGAAACTGTTCTGTAGTGCCATCTAATGATGTTAAGAGGGCACATTAGAAACAAACTTCAAAAGGTTTCATAGCAACTGTTTGTAATAAGATACAGTATCACAGGGCATGAAAATAGCCTTCAGAACAACTTAGTAATTGGGTGATGATTATCTACCAAAAAATGTTATCTTCTATTAGTAGAATGGCTGCTCTGTCCATTACTTTCCATACTTGAGAAAATAGATATGAGATATTTTAAGTAGGGCTGTTGATTAATCACAGTTAACTCACTCAATTAATTTAAAAAATTTATCATGATTAATCGCACTGTTCAACAATAGAATAGTAACTGAAATGTATTAAATATTTTGGATGCTTTTCTACATTTTCAAATATATTGATTTAAATGACCACACAGAATACAAAATATACAGTGCTCACTTTATATATTTTTTTACAAATATTTGCACTGTAAAAATGGCAACATAAATTGTATTTTTTCAATTCACCTCATAAGAGTGCTGTAGTGCAATCTCTTTATCATGAAAGTGCAACTTACAAATGTAGAATTTTTTTTGTTACATAACTATACTCAAAAAAAAGGAAACTTTAGCACTTACAAGTCCACTCAGTCCTACTTCTTGTGCAGCCAATCACTAATTGTTTACATTTATTGGAAATAATGCTGCCCGCTTCTTATTTACAATGTCACCTGAAAGAGAGAACAGATGTTTGCATTGCACTTTTGTAGCCAGCACTGCAAGGTATTTTCATGCCAGATATGCTAAACAATCATATGCCCCTTCATGCTCTGACCATGATTCCAGAGGATATGCTTCCATGCTGAAGATATGAGTTAAAAAATTATGTGTTAATTAAATTTGTGACTGAACTCCTTGGGGGATAATTGTACATCTCCTGCTCTCTGTTTTACCTGCATCCTGCCAGAGATTTCAAATTACAGCAGTCTCGGATGATGACCCAGGATGTTGTTCACTTTAAGAAGATTTTCACTGCAGATTTCACAGAACACAAAGGTACCAATGTGTGATTTCTAAAGATAGCTACAGCATTGGACCCATGATTTAAGAATGTGAAGTGCCTTCCAAAATCTGCGAGGGATGGGGTTTGGAGCATGCTTTCAGAAGTCTTAAAAAGAGCAAAACTCCAATGTAGAAACTACAGAACCTGAACCATGAAAAAAGAAAATGAACCTTCTGCTAATGACATCTAAGTCAGATGATGAAAATGAACATGCATTGATCTGCACTGCTTTGAATTGTTATCGAGCAGAACCCATCATCAGCATGGACATATGTCCTCTTGAATTGTGCTTGAAGCATGAAGGGACATATGAGTCTTTAACGCATCTGGTATATAAATATCTTGCGACACCAGCTACAATAGTGCCATGTGAACTCCTGTTCTCACTTTCAGGTGACATGGTAAACAAGAAGCAGGCAGCATTATCTCCTGCAACGGTAAACAAACTTGTTTGTCTGAGCAATTGGCTGAATAAAAGGTAGGACTGTGTGGACTTGTAGGTTCTGAAGTTTTACATTGTTTTATTTTTAATGCAATTATTTTTGTACATAACTCTATATTTATAAGTTCAAATTTCACAATAAAGAGATTGCACTACAATACTTGTATTAAGTGAGTTGAAAAATGCTATTTCTTTTATTTTTACAGTGCAAATATTTATAATAAAATATAAAGTGAGTTCTGTACACTTTGTATTCTGTGTTGTAATTGAAATCAATATATTTGAAAATGTGGAAAACATCCAAAAATATTTATATAAATGGTATTCTATTATTGTTTAACAGTGTGATTAATCGCGTGATTAATTGTGATTAATTTTTAAATTGCGTGATTAGTCGCAATTAATTTTTTTAATTGCTTGATAGCCCTAATTTTAAATCGGTAATTGACTGAGCAACAGCATCTGTTTTAATTTTATGTAGTCTAATATCTGATAAGAAATTGTGCAAACAATCTTAGAACCTGATCCTGCTGTTCTCTCTCAGGCAAAACTCTCATTGAAACCACAGGTAGTTTTGCCCAGAATAAAATGCAAAACTGGAACTATAAGGTACATTAGTATGTCAGACTCCCCTCATTGCATAAGAATGTTGCAACTGCATCACTGCAAATATATATAGTAAAGACATGTCCCTGGATATTTACAACAATAGAGCAAAAAAATCTAGTAAAGTTAGAGGGAGAAAGAGTTCACATGTCTACTGGACTCTTCCTTTTCTCAAAGGCCAAAATACATTGATTATCACATAGATTATACTAGGAGGGTGGTGGGGTTTTGTTTGTTCATTTGGGATTTTTGTTTTTTTTGTTTTTTTTTTTACTTTGGGATTTTTTTTCATTTCAAATATCGTTCTTCACAGATCAGACTTTACTATCAGTCTTTCCTAGCATTTATCCCCCCAAACAGGTTTGCTCACAGCTCTAGTCTCCTGTGGATATGTCTAATAATCATCCTTGAACTGCCCCTTCCTAGGACTAATAATTACAGAGGCAGAGGCACACTGTAGACAGCTGTAGCTCAATTCAAAACTCAAAATTACAGAACTGTAGAAGTAAACAGTTGCTGTAAGTAGCATATTATGCAACAGTTAAACAAGTCAACATGTAAGGGAGTCTTAAAAACAATTCCAATGTTTGTTTGCATGACCTAAGGAGAGGCACAGACACATAACCTCCAGTTCCAGGCACCCCAGAGGACAGAAAGTGAGTTTGTCATGCCAGCTAATCAGCCCCCAAAGCTAATTTTGCTGAGGATGGACTAGAATCTTACCTGGTGTAAATCAGCATAACTCTACTAAATTCAGTGACTGACTACATTTGATTTACACTAGCTGAGAAACGCTTCCAGAAAGTGGAAAGTTACAGTAACTATCTTAACCTTTACCTCCCCTGAATCTCAGTTCCTTACCGTTATATGGCAATGTATATACTCAGTTAAAAAAGGGAGAACAGCAAAGTGGTTCAGGTTTCAGCGCAAGTGCAACCACTGGGGAGGAAGCCATGCAGCAGTATTGCCAGCACTACCATGGTTGCTCCACAGTGCCTAGTGTCACCAAAACAAAACTAGTCCTGAGTGTGCCCCACATATAGTGGAACTGACAAATGATAATGCTGTTGCTTTTTCCCCCTCCAATTCAAGAGGTCTTGTAGTGTTATATTCTGGCTATTGGCATCAAATGGATAGTGAAAAATGTCCTGGAAAGAGGTGCAAGGCACTGGAATTAAAAAAAAATATATACTAAGGCTGATTGGATGTTCAAAGATCTGGTCATTTAAAATCCTGATCTACCAGTTTGTGTGTAGATCACGAGCATTATGATGCATTGCTTTCTAGTGTAAGCAAACCCCATTGCTTCTCTTGCTGCTAATTGTGGTAATAACAATGGTACTGATAACAGCGGGATATCTGATAGAGCACCTCCACAAAACCTCCTCACTGATGCTATTGATTATTTGGATTTGCTTGCCCTTCTCTTCTGTTTCTATCATCCTTCCCTTCCAGTCCCTTACTTCAAGATGATCACAAGAATCCTTCTGAACTGAGCATATACAAAAATAGAGCCTTCATAAGTATACTCACTTACATCAATATATATGTAAGCCTTCTTTTTTGACTTTCTTATAAATAAATGTTCGGTCCTACAAATCAATGCAGAAAATGAATAAAAAGGGTCAAAGGTAATTCAATTTAGAATTCAACTAAAATGTAGTAGGAATTGGCATTTTCAGTGTAAGCCAAGCTCTGTTAAGAACAAAGTTATGATGTTGGTACCATCTACTTTATGCCCCATTCTGCAAAGACATATCTATGATTCTATTCTATCTATGCATGGTATTAACTTTATGAACTCTGAGTAAAGGTAAGCCAGTGTATATGTCTTCGCAGGATGGTGGGTTTAGTCTGCATATTTTGCCTATAATTTAAGTTATTCCTTTGAATATTAAAAAAAAAACTTCTCGGCCTCCCAGTGTAATAATTATTTTCTATATTGTGATATTACACTTAGAAAACAACCCACTTCCTGGCATTCAAAACTCAATTTATTGCTAAACTCTGTCTTGTTTAAAAAAAGCAACCAGACCATCTCATTATGTGTGATGTTAATATTCATTTATCTGCAGGGGTCAGTGCCCCTTGGATGTTTCGCTTAATGTTTAGAGCAACATGGGCATGATTTTTGTAGAAGCTTCAATACTGGCGATGGACTGAGGTGGGGAAGGAATGTTGTATGAATATCAAAGCCTTTTTACTCAAATGAGTGAAGCTGCTTGGCTTACTTGGCAATGTTACTGTTTTGTGTCCAGGAGCTCTCTGCTTCAGTCCCTCCTGACTCTTTGCAATGATTTATGTGTGTGTTAATATTAAATCACGTCCAGAAGAGACAGCAAAACTGCCTGTGTTGCGCAGGTGGTTGATTGCTAGAAAGGCAGTGATTAGCATTTTTAGTTACTTAATAGGAGGTACCTGTGGATTGACAGCATCTATTATATATGAGGAAAGATGAAAGGTGTCCTGAGTTGAATCAGGTTACAGTGCCATATTGATAAACAAAACCTTATTAAAGTAGAAGCAGATCAGATAATACCTTCCTCCCTTTTGGTTTGGAAAGATAGTGAAAGTCTTCTTATGAAGAGAAGACTACTGAGTTGTGCCTTCCAGAAGTGGCACACGATAATTAAAATTGACTCTCTGGCTCTAGCGTGCTCATTGCAACTATTTGAATGAGTCCTAATCAACCCCAGATGCAGGTCAGTAGAAGCCTCTGTTCTTCCTGTGAGAGCAGTCATTGCCCTAACTCACATGAGCTAGAAAAAGAACTTCTGCAGGCTGTATTCATATTCAAACTACAGCTCATTGAGGGAATAGAAACTCAACATTTTTCCACACACAAAGACACACTTTTGATAAAAATTGTCAAGGAAAACGTCTCCTTTTTTTGAAACATTCTAATTTAAATACAGGTTGCTGAGTAGAAATTTCACTTCTCTTGTTGACACCCTGACTCTAGATCCATCCAGTGTGTGTTGCCTAAAATTTGCAGATTTGAGATGCAGGAAAGGGGAGATTACAGTAGAAATAATTAGAAAGCCAATATTTACCAACTCTTACAACATGAATTACCAGCACTGTCCATGGTAGCAAATGTCCAGTCTTATTTATTCACATTCCAGTGACATATCTGTGGTCCATCATTTTCATGTGGTTGTGAGCACTGCCAACATTTCCCACATATCCATACCTGAATCATCACAGTGTTCCCCGCTGTTTCCCATAGGGGATATATGTGGTAATTGTGAGATAACTCTCCCGGCAAATATTGACTTTTAACACCATTGCCTGTACTCACTACCTAACATTTTCTTCATCTATCACTTGTTTACACATGTTTAGGTTATGCACAACTGGTAGCAAGTTGTTCAAGCAGTAGTGTTTTCAGCATTGAATCTTTGGACACACTACTCCTGGAGGAATTTTGAGCCACTGCTCATCTGAAGAATTCATGTGAAATGCAGATTTTTTCCCCCTGCAGAAAATACATTGAGCCAGAGAGGCCCCACAATTACAGCCTTCACTCACCAGGGGCTGCTGTGGCACCAGAAGAGAGGACAGCTGGGTTTGGGCCAGAACACCCAGCTGTGGAGAGGGAGGAGAAGATGCTGACTTCTCACAGCACCTTGCTTGTGGGGCCAGTTGAGGAGTCATGGGATATCAAGGGGATGGACAGTATGGCACTTGGGGCTGCTGGGAGTCTCACAGTCTGAGGTTCAGAAGGGCTAGTGGTAGGGACAGAGTGGGGTAAGCACACAGGAGGTAGTGGGGTGAGAGCATTGAGCTAGGGTTGAGTGGGGGTGCAGGGCCACGGGGTGGAGGCAGGGATTTCCTCCCCTCCCTCCTGAATTTCCCCAACACCCCACCCCCAGTGGTCAACCTCTAGGCTTGGCCTGGGACCTCTGGGCTTGACATATCAGTTATGAAAGTAACAAACTTTCTTGAGCCCCAGCACCTCTTTCATTACAAATTAAGCACTGGTCACACTCAACTGAACTGTCCTCGCTAAGCAGGGGGGTTGGATGCCAGATCCAGGTGGGGGGAGAGAGGGTGGGGCACAGGTGTGTTGCTTGGTGGTGTGTGCTCTGCCTAAATGCCACAGCACTATTGACCTGCCCCTCTTTCCTATTTAAAGATAGAGGCTGATTAGACTCCATAGGTAGTCTTTTGGGGTGTTTTTTTAAGTGACCACTACAGCTGAAATCACTGATTATCAAGTCAAAGGGTTAGACCTGCTGCAGGAGAGAGTTTCTGTGGAAGAGACGGCCCAGCCTGCACGAGCAGTGAGGTTCCCCCAACGAGAGCTGAAATCACTGAGAGCTGGTGGAACCTTGAGAGACTGACTCACAGAGGTCGTAGTTGCAGGTGGCAACAGAAAGTGACAGTGCAGGGTCATTGGGGACAGAGCCATGGAGTGAATGATGGCATGATGGACAACAGCAGCCAGAGCAAGTGGTGAGTAGCTGGAGAAACAAGCAAGGTGGGGGTGGGAGGAGAACTCACATGAAATCACCTTTGTACTCTGGGTCTCCACTGACCAAAGACAACAACGAGTGGGGTGCGGTGGAGGGAGAAGCAGGGGGGAGGGAGCACATTGCCGATCCCTGCTGTAAGTGAAGAGGACAAGAAGTGTTTGTTAAGCCAGCTGAAAAAGTACAGAGACTTGATGCTTAGAAATCGACAACAGCGACTTCTGGATTCTACTCAACCTCTGTGTAACTTTTACAGATGCCTGTCTTATAAAACACTGACAGTTGAGTGGAGTGAGGCACTAACAACAATGGGGTTGCCATGTGATCAGGACAGAATATAAAGAATTTGAACACAGAGTGTAATATCTTATGATGAATGAATGAATGAAGATTTGACTTCACCTTCTTCTTTATCATCCCTAGTGGTTCGACCTAATCTTTGTGCTATGTTTTCTGGGATGAAAGAAGTATGAATTCATCGCTTGTTATCCCAGTCACAACAGTCTTAGCTGAGTTCTTTCCCCTCATTGAATAGAATATTGTGTACTGAAAGAAGTTGCCTTCTGCCTGACCAGGAGCATATCATGAAGGACAAGAAGTACCGGACATACAAGAAGCCAACCAAAATGAATGCACTGCATTCAAGAAGTTCAGTAACAGAGTTGTTCAAAATTACAACAAGAAACCAAGAAGGATGTAAACATCGTGCTTTATAGTAGGCCTGAGTAGCCAACTTTAATTTCTGTGATGATTTTAAAACATGAGTAAAATCTAATAAAATGATTGTGAAACATTTTTCAATTTTTACTATTGTACCATACAGCCTACTTTCATCCTCATGCTGTCACCCCTTGTTGCCGCTCACCCCCTTGTATATTTGAACACCTCGTCTAATTTCATTTCCTGGGAAAAACACTGGGAAGAGGGGTGGCTGAGTGGGAATACAGGGACACAAGGGGATGGGGGAGGGTTTGCAGGGGCACATGGGGACGGGGAAGATGTGCCTGACTGAATGGGAGAGGCTAGGAGTCAGTCAGGGTCTGCATGGGGAGGCTTCCCAGCTCCCTAACCTCTCTAGCTCTCTATCAACCCCCCACCCCCCAAAAAACCCCAAACAAACCTATTTCATACTTCTCCCACCCACACCCAACAACCCTCCAGGTTCACTCTCAGTCTCCTTTCCAGGAATTTCTTCCTTCTCCCTCAGCAACTCCATTACCCTATACTTGTCCAAGCTGTTCCACTGCTTTTCAGGGGTGTGGGAAATGCATTTCCATATCGTAGTTTAAATGAATTAGTACTCAAATTTTTATATTAATATGCCTACTAAGGAATCTGTTTGTCAAAAAAAAATAAAAAATCCTGAACCTTTTTAATTGTCTTTATTGTTACAGACATATTTGTTGACCTGTATTTTGAAATAAATTACCAAACTAATTGAAACCAGTGTAATTATATTGCTATTCTGACAAATAAAATATGGAGAATTTTAAAATATTGTGCACATAATTTTTAATTTTTGTGTGCAGAATGCTCATTCTGCATGTTATTCCTGTGGGAAGGCTCCAAGTTGGATGCAGCTAGGAAGTGGAGATTTTCCACGTCTAAGCCCCGGTCTACACTGGGGGCGGGGGGGATCGATCTAAGTTATGCAACTTCATCTCCGTGAATAACGTAGCTGAAGTCAACATACTTAGATTGACTTACCGTGGTGTAATAAATACAAGGAGTGTACTAGGCCAAAAATCAGTACTTGTAACAATGTTGAGCAGTATGTGGTATAGCTGTAGCTGAGTCGGTCCCATGACATTAGAGAGGCTAGGTGGAAGAGGTAATATCTTTTATTTGACCAAGTGGCAAAGAGTCCTGTGGCACCTTATAGACTAACAGACGTATTGGAGCATGAGCTTTCGTGGGTGAATACCCACTTCATCAGATTAACATGGCTACCCCTCTGAAGCTTTATTTGACCAATTTCAGTTGGTGACAGAGACTATTCTTCAGGAGTGTGTGGCATGAAAGCTTGTCTCTCTCACCAGCAGAAGTTGGTCCAATAAGAGAAAAGTTTTTGAGCCACACAGAACTGAAGAAGAATTTCTGTCTCCAACAGACATTGATCCAATAAAAGAAAGTATCTCACCCACCTAGTCTTTGTAATGTTGAACAGGTAATTTATGATCAAATGGAATGCACTTTAAAGAACCCAGCAAGATTTGCTCTTTTGTGACTTGTGATTAGGTTCTTTGCTACATATTTACACACACATAAAACAGGAAATATCATCTTTAGAGAAGGGCCTTTTTGTTAAACTCTTCAGCAGTGATTTTTTTTAAAGTATTCTTGTGGAATGAATAGCATTGTGGAACTATCATATGTGTGCTACTTCCTTACATAAAAGAAAAGTGAAAGAAACAGCTTAGTATCACTGCGCCAGTTTGTCTCTTTCTCCCACGCAGGAGCCACAGACCTTAATTATTTGGATCTCCCTAAGTGAAAGGGGAGTGCTCTCCTCACGTTACTGTCCCTACTCACTTCCACCTTGTGGATGCCCCTCCATAGGTGCCCAACAGAGAAGGGATTCCATTGAGTTTTGGTGATGGAGACGTGTATAGGAGAAATGGACTGTTCAGATTTCATGGCACTACACTCTACCAGATCTCTGCATAGAAATTAGAAGTTTACTCTCAATGGTAGTTCTCATATTGATTCCTGGGTTTCACCATCCATACTTTATCCACCTTTATGATTACTTTCCTTAGATATATTGGCTTGCATTCAGTTTACATGGATACCTAAGTTAAAACTTCTCCCTCCATGTTGTCCTTCACTAAAAGAAAATTTTTTACTTCAGGTTCATCGGGATTAAAAATGCTCTTATAACAACCCAGGCAGCTCCTTCAATGCCAACTGGCAGTGAACACCCCAGCCCATAACTCACATCAGGCCTGACATACTCCTTGCTCCAACTCACTGTGGTCATAATCTGTATCTAAAAGGTGTCATTTAAGGTATCATATATAAGCTGATCGCATGCTGGTCATTTAATATTATTGTCTGTGGTATGTACAGGTGGAGTATACAGAGTTATATATGTCCAGCACACATCTGTTCTTAAAATGGGTTTGGCAGACAGTGCAAAAGCCCAGCCAGTACTAGACAGAGAATGTTTTTACCTGCTTGACAGTGTCTCCAAGCTAATTGAACAAGACAAGGCCAGAAACAATGAAAGTTTTTACATATAAGGTAAACTAAACTACCAAACTAGCAAATGTGGGAGATGACCACTTAATGATCACGATGGGAGATTGAGTCTGTATTTCAGGAAGACTTCTTGGCCCTTGAAATAGAGAAAATGGACTTTGAGAAATACAAAAAGGAACAGCCATTTTGGCATCCGTCACTTGAGGGACGAAAGAAGCGAAAGCTCTTGAAATCTGAGAGAGTTAGATCCTTCAGCCAAGTGGGCTAAAGTCTCTGAGAACTGACTATAAAAGAAGAAACCTCCTTAGACAAAGATTGGAACTTGCTAAATTTAAGTTTTAGTCACTAAAACGTCTTTGTAACCTTTCAAACCTTTTGCTCTTATTTGAAAACACTGAAACCTATGTTCTTTGTTTAAATTATTCTTGTTTTATTACAAAACTATGTCCATGTGTTATATTGAGGTGAAGTGTGAGTTGTCAGCTTATCTAACAGCTGTTGTTTGCTGCCTCCAAAGAGGTAGGACATACCTAATAACTTCTGTGATTTTTTTTCTCCAGTGAGAGGGACTGGAAACTGCAGAAAAATGTCTCTGGGAACTCAGGAACTGGGGTTCACTGAAAGGCTAAGTTTGGGTTGGCAAAGTCCTGAAAAGTTTGCTGGCAAGGCAGACAAGCAGGTGTGTCAAGGACTTGACACATAGCTTAGCAGCAGCAAAGTTCATTGTTGCTGAGGCAGAGGTGTAATACTGACTCAGAGTGCTGGGTGACCTGAGCAAGATGTCACATCCATACTTTTCAGCTAAAGAAAACCTTATTCCCTCAGTCAAAGAGAATAACAGAAATATGTAGTGTCTAGATATCATAAAGGAGGAGAAAATGTTACCTGTTTCCTGGTACCTTAGAGAAGCAAAAATCTTTCTCTCTAGAGCTCATGTCTTTCCAAGGTTATTGATGACAATGGGAATTAGGTCTGCGTGAGGAATAACTAAGGATTTTCAAATTAAGGTTTTTGGCAATAAATAGCATGTTACAAAACGTGTTCCTGCAAATTAGAAACATAATCTGAGTTTTATGATGTCATATTTAGCCTTCAAAACTAGTATGGAAGCCCAGATTGCTACTCTAAAATGGATTTACTAGCACAGAGATTTCTATTTTTCTTCTGTCAATAAATGAAGGAGCTACTTGTTTTCAGTTGCTTGATACCCATCCAAGATGATCCTTCAGCGGCTAAGAGATTAAAATGCTGGTTGATCTTTCTAGTCCTTTCTCCAGCTAGAAAATCCTGTATTTTAAAGTAATAATTGCAGATGTTTCTTAACCTCAGTGGTTTTACTAGTACTGTAGTGACCATATACTCTTATCTAATTTTTTAAATCACCTTTTCTATCAAGCATTTTGGGGTTTATATTATGTCTCTATATAGGGGTAATAAGAAATGATTAGAAATGGACACCTGACTCCAGATTAGGTTTAGGACAGTGGTTCTCAAACTTTTGTACTGGTGATCCCTTTCACATAACAAGCCTCCTCCCCCCGATAAATTAAAAAGCATTTTTTATATATTTAACACTATTATAAATGCTGGAGGCAAAGCGGGGTTTGGGGTGGAGGCTGACAGCTCATGACCCCCATGTAATATCCTCTCAACCCCCTGAGGGGTCCCAACCCCCAGTTTCAGAACATCTGGTTTAGGATGAAGTTTGGGTTCATACTTGATACTGAGTTGTTCTTGCAAGATTCTGCCCTTAAATGGTATATGATAAAATCAGATGATCTGACTGGGTTTACATCATCTTGAAAGGTGGAAAATCTCATGAGGTCAACAGCTTTTATGAGCATTTGGTTTAATCCAATCTTGAAAGGGACTTTTTTGTCTTATTCTAAAGTTGGACAAGAACCAGAACTAAAACAGATAGGGCATGTTTAAATGCAGGGGCTTTGAATAACTTTTTTTCTCCACCCCAAAAAACAAGTGTTTGGATTCAACAGGTTCCTGTTTTTGGCCCATATCTAATAAAAACATTGCCAATTGCACCAAATAATACAGGGTTTTTTTTCAGGATCACTATCTTTTTCTTCCCTCCCTGCTTTTCACATGGAATCATTCTCTATCCTTTGTATTCACATCACACATGGCTGGTAGACTATGGTCTGACCTCATCACAATAGGGACCATGACTTGGGCTCCTAGATGCAACAGTAATACAATTATATTATAATAATCCTTCAAAAAGCTAAAGGAATTTTCAGGATTCCATCCTAAAACTGAAACCAATCTTCCTGTTCCCAAAAAGTTTTAATGGTTTGAAGATCTGAAAAGTCATTCACACTACATCCTAGTCACACATGCATCTAGCTAGCTAGCTAGCTAGCTAGCTAGCTCGCTAGCTAGTTTAAATAAATACTTTGTTTGATAAAGGTTTCTTGAGATAAAAGGAGACATTTTAAAAGTATTTTATATGTGCCAAATAGTCTTTTCAAGATGCATACTGAGCTATACATTGACTGATTCACTTGAAGTTATTTGTCTTCAAATTGACATTTCTGTATTACTTTAAAATGCTTTTTCAATTTGATTAATTTCTGTAGCATTCTAAGTTACTGACATCAAGAGGGCTATAAGTATAAGTACAGATTGACTGATGTCTGAATCAGGCCAGCATTGTGTAGGTGTAGAGAATATGTGTATTTTCTAGGGGAAAAAGTTATAATAGATGGTATTGTGATGGTACTTACTAATTTTAATTCTCTACATTCATATTCTGATTTTTCTAGAATAATCTGAATATATGAACTAATATTCAGTTTTGAGCATTTCTATCTTCTGAAATGGCTGCTTCCACCTCTAACACAGTTAGCCAAATCTACATGCATACCATGAAAAGTATCTGAACACTTGTTTGAATAAAAAAGTAGAGAATGCCTTGTCAAGTTCTCTCACAGGTGTATGAACTCCCACCCCTCTGTCCAAGTTGCATCTCATCAATAACAGATTGGAGTTCTGAGTGAATAAACTTCACCAAGGACCCAGGGGTCATCTTGTCAGGACTCTTTCCTCCAGCTGCTGGGTATGGCTCCATAGAAAGACTACATTGTCAAATATACTTAAAAAAACAGGAATAAGATGATTTGAAAGTGCAAATCATGTCTTTGTTATTGCATCTGCATTGCATAAGCATTGGCCTGGAGTCTGTAATTATTGTGCTTGTCATGAAGCAGGAGAACGGTTGGCTCTATGAGTGGTTTCTGATCACAGCCCAGGCTCTGCAATATCTGCTAATTATGGATAGGGCTCCTGGTTTGGGGGTTTATTAATTTCATTTTCAGAATTATTCTTATCAATTTTTGAGTTCTATTTAGGTGTCCAAAAATTGTGGCTGTGGGGAGGGGAGGCTGGAACTTTCTTTGAATATTTTGTAATGTATATATTATACATTACAATATTGACTATTGTAATAAGTAATTTTAATAATTCACTAGGGACCATTACTGTGTACAGCTGTTTCAAACAGCACTATATTAAAGTGTGCTAGGGAACCCTTAATGCACACAGAGTCTACACAGACCAATTAAGGCACAACATGTTAATCTTTAGAAATCACACCCCCAAAATGCATATGATGCCAATGTCTAGAAAAGGCCTTAGATACAAGTAACCATTTCTTGTGTTTAGTGGGTAAACATCAATTTCATTTTTTTTTGTATAGGGGATGTTTTATTAGTGTTTATTGGTTAAAACCTAAAATCAGAAGTCCAGCTTATGGCTTTGATTTTTGTCCACTGCACTGTTGTGAGATGGGATTTTTTTTCCCATTAGCTAAAAAAACATGTCAGTCCCTTGCAGAGTGGGGTAGAGCTCTCCAACTCCTACCATCACAGAAACTTGTGATGCTGATGGGGACTATTCTTTTGAATAGCTCCAAACAGTGTTTACAGATGATGCATCATACCTGCTGTGGCCTCTGGAATATTCAGGAGGTTAGTCTTGTTCTTTGTTTATTTTCCCAGGTTCTTGTATTTTTGCCCCATATAACTGTCTGTGTCTGCAACAGGCTGGCAGGACCCACTTCACATAACTGAGCCCCTACTCACCTTCTTTGCCCTGGCAGACTATAGGGAGTTCCCTGTTTCTGTCTTAACAGTCTATTTGTGCAACATTTGAGCAGGAAGGAAGCTGTTTTAATATCACTTGAACAAAGTGACTAATTGCCTCCCTTCCTATCATAGTCTGTTCCGATGGCCTTTTCAATCCATTCAGGTGCTTGTACTGCCCTCCCTCCCAAGAATAAATACTGCAAAGAGAAGGCTGAAGTGACAGGAGGAAACAAAGACAAGATGGTGAGGCTATCACATTTAGAAACAGGGGAAAGTACCTGGAAACCATATAAAAATCATCAAGACTTGGAAAATCCAGTTCAGCTGGAGAAATGATAGTGGAGAAATGATACTCCCTGGTCACCCACAACCAAAAATGTCTTCAGAGCACAAGTGTTGCTCAAAATTTGCTTTGAAAATTTCCCCTTATTTTCTAAGTGTTGAAAAGTGGACAACCCATTCCACTGCAGAGCACATAGCACCTTTGAAAATTTCCCTCTACACAATATTATTGAACAACATGTAGAAATCTGTTCACAGTTTACTTGCATTCAGAACATAATTGAATAGATTGAAGTAAACAGTATGCTATGAATAGCTCTCTCAACTGTACAATTAATACAATTCTTAGACTATATTATACAGTGCTAATTAAATGCAAAATAAAAGTCAAATTACTATCGTATAAGCTTTGATGTGCATCTCCAAGTGAATGTAATCTTGTAGCTGAAGTTTTTTTAGCTTATTGAGAAATAAATGACAGATATTGAAATACATAAGATGGGGTAGGTTGTTTTGTTTGGTGGCAAGGTCTCCATTAATTTGTGTGGTTGTAGCTGGTGACTTTTCCCCCTTGCTTATTGGGTAATGTTCCTGAGTAATGAAAGTTCAAAAGAAAAATCCAGTGGCTGAAACACATTGTTTATGCAGGGCTCTTAGGGCTGCCGGCTCTTTTCTTGAGAGTTGGTGCTTCCTTCAGCTCCTCTCTTGCTGCAGAAGAGAGGAGAGAAACTTCCTCTTACCTTCTGTCAGAAACTCCAGCTTTGACTGAGTACTCAGATCCTCCTTTCTAGGCCCCAAGTATGAAGCTCTTTATGCCTCCTTATTCAAGGCTGTTTCCTTGGGATCCTCCACCCTCTCTGGAATCCTCTTGACATACTCTACTTCTCTTTTCAAAAGTTTCATCTTCCAGCATTCAAAATCCTCTCTGAAAGCTATTTCTACCTTGGCTTCAAGGAAATTAAAAGATTTGGTGTATAGCTCTCGCTCCTTCAACAGCTTACCACTGGTGGAATACTGTTGGAGTACTGGTGGAGTGTTGTTTGTTCATTTCCATGCTCATGTGCACAATCATGCTCTCTCTCTTTTTCTCCTCCCAGGCCTCCAATGTGTACACTGGAGATACCCACTGTCACCACCTGTTCTTCTAATAGTTCCGGTCAAAACTTTTTGAACAAATTAGTTATTTATCAAAATCCTTTTTAAAAATCAAACACTTTAATGATTTTTTAAAAAATCTCTAATTATGATCAAATTGAAAAATTTAGTTTTTTCTGGTTTGGGTTTTTTCTTTGTTCTATTTTTTTTTTGGTTTATCACTTTGCCTTTCTTTGCGGTACCCTAATGTGCACATTTGCTGGGCCTGATCCAAAGCTTATTAAAATCACTGAGAATGTTTCCAACAATTTTAATGAATGTTGGATGAAAATCTTCACCACACTCTATTCATCATGTATGCTACTTTTGCTGTTTTGGGTTTTTTCTTTTTTTGGTTTATCACTTTTCCTTTCTTTGCTCTACCCTATTTCCCTTTCATTGTCAAAAGTGAGAGAAAAGGGGATGGAAAAGTGTAAAAAAAAGAAGAGAAAGATGGAAAAAGGAATTGAAAAAAAATGGAAAACATTTTGACAATGTCTACTGAAATGTTAATATATTTTGAATATGTGGGTCAAAAATGGCTAAGAAATTGCATAATTGTTCACAAATTATTTTTCCATTTTTTTTACCAGCTCTAGCCTCTAGAGATAATTTATTATTTGCTCTTTCCTATTACTCATTGTAAGCTACTACAAGTTGTATGATCCCTCTAGGAACCACCTCAGAATGCCTTGGTTTTGCTGAAACAGGAGGATAGTACTGTAACTCTGGCCTTTCCTTAAAGGGACAGTATTCCCTTTTACATGCCTTAGTAACTAAATTTCTTTTGAGTGGAAAAATTATCTGAAATACTTTCACAGTATTTAGCTTTTCACAGTGCTTTCCCCCCTCCTCTATTCCTTTCCAATAATTTTTTTGTTGTATAGAAGTCTAATTTGAGAATAATTTTTAGTGTGTTCCTTCTTTATCACTTCACCACCTGATGTCATTGCCACAAAAACACATGGAAATAAGGATTAATATAAGTAATAAATAAATTAAAACTGTAACTAATTCACATGTCACTGGTATATTAATGGGTTTCTTAATTTTCTACTTTCACAGTAAAAGGTTTTACCTTCCTCTTGCATACAAGAACACTTAACCTGAACAAATAAATTGCTTTGAAAAGCACTGTGTACTTGTAATACAGTGATTTAATTAAAAATCAATTGACTACATAAGAACCAATTACTTTATTCTTTTAAATTATATTTAATAAAAATAAACAATGCCTCTTTGCTTTGAGCGCATGATTCATAGTTTAATAACTTTTAATAAGCAGATGTTTTATTTACTGTTCAAAATTGCAGATAAATATAATATAGGGGCTGAGAAGTGGGATGTAAGTATAAACTATTTAATTGGGACCTGATCCACAGCTCATTGAAGTCATTGAGAATGTTTCCAACAGCTTTAATGAACTTTGGATTAAAGTTTTCATCACACTCTGTTCATCGTTTATGCTACTTTTGTTTTGTACTGTAAAAGGTAAAGAAAAGAGGTTGTTATTTAAGTGAGACTCTTGATCAGAATGTTACTGACAAATAAACATGATTTACTGAAGCAGGAGTTTATCTTTTCATGTCAGAGCCTTTGCAAAATAAACAAGTGCCTGAGGCTTTCCATTTTTACATTGCAGTTCTCAAAACTTTCTGTAAGTCTTCCTATAGGCAATTATGGATTCACCCCACTAATATCTCTGGGCATGGACACCACTTGGTTTTCACTGATTTCAACGTTTAACTGAGGGAAGGCAGAAAGGATGGCTCCTTCTTATGAGAATTATATGTATTGCTTCTCTAACTACATGGACACCTTATACTATACCAGTGGTTCTCAACCCGTGGGCTGCATTTAGCACACAGCTGTGGCCAGTTGTTTGCTAAAGGCTGCTGAGTCATACAGCAGGGTCCAGGTTCCTGGCTGCCGCCCACCCGGCCCATCACCCAGGGCTCTGCTCTTGGCCCCATTCTGTGGAGGGATCTCTGGGCAGGAGGTGCTGGGCATAGGGGTTTATGGGTGGAGGGGGATGTGCTGTGGTTCTCAACCTGCAGCCCAGGTAACACATTGTGGGCTGCATATGTAGCCCATGATGATAAGTAGATTGAGAACCATTGTACTATACTGATAAGATCCTAATTAATTTCAATAAAAATAATATGCAAGCAAGGCACTAGACGCAGGATTCACCTGGGGGATTTAGAATAAGGATTGCCCTGTCTAACTCTTAGGTGTCCTACCACCAAGTGGAATCCACAATGTTGAGTTTAGGCACTCAGCTTCTCTTTACAATATATGGGCAAGTTAGGTGCTTTAGAGCGGGATCCATAGAAGCCAATATGCTGAGTGAAGAGCCACTGAAGTAGCCTCTAGGAAATACCATGGCTGGGAGGTTAAACTCCACCCTCTCAAAGTGGGGGGTATGCCAATCATTTCCAGTCAGGACTCACAGCTGTGAACTTCCTCCTGCAGTTAGGCACCTGAAAAAGGGCTGGCCATTGCTTAAGAAAAATAGAGGAGGAGGAGCTGTTGCTTCCTTTCTACCCTATAGCTCAGTGGTTAGAGCATTTATCCTAGAGGTGGTAGGACACCAAGGTTCAAATCCCGCCTTTGCCTGAGAGGAGCAGGTACTTGAATCCAGATTCCCATATGCCATGGGAATGCCCTAATCACTGGATTATCTTGTAAAAGTGGTAGGGACACCACCACCTATGTTTTATCGGGTTGGGGGAAAATCCATTAGATGTGCTGATCATAGATCATATCTATAAGATTAGGCCCCGATGGAAAAATACCTGCGTGAAATGCCTAGCTTGTAAATCCCATGAGGCCCTCACCGCTGCTCACTGTGGTCAGGACTGAAGCAGCTATGCACATGTTCATTGGCAGAAATTTGAGGTGACATTACCAGTGAAAACTTTGGTGCCTATTGGGCTAGGGGGCAGTTGAACATGGAGGCTTTGAGAATCTACATTTTGGACTTAGGCACCTAACATGACTTTAGATGCCTAGGTCCCTTCCATGAGTCCCATCCTATTCTGCCATATGACCTGCAATGTGGCCTATTCAGTGGCTTCCCTGGACTGGGACACAGGAGAGACCTCAATTCTGTTCCCAGATCTGGCAAAGGCCTGGTATGTGACATTGTGCACATCACTTTGTCTATCTCTCCTTCAGATTCCCCATCTGTAAAATGAGCATAACGATATTTGCCTCCTTTGGAAAGTGCTTTAATATCTATGGATGAAACATGCTATATTAGTATTGGTGCCAGGGAGGGCTTCATTGTAAGGCTGATCTTTCACATCGTTCCAAACCCCAATTTTAAGGTAATACAAATGTTGAGACCATTTTAAGGTAAAGTCTCCAGAGACAGGATAATTTCCCCAGAATATCTAAAAGAAACTGAGCAAGTCAATTTTTGAGATTTACAGCCAGGAAATTGTGTCTAGTATTTTTGCAAGTTTTCTTATGTTTGCCTCCTTCTCTGAACCCCTTGAAATTAGATAACACTATATTTTGGAACAACAGCAGCTGTAATAAAATAATTAAGTCCTATTTAAAAACTGTCCTTCATTCTCAAACAATGAAAAAGACTCCTTTCCTTTCCTGGTGATCATTTGACATTTCCCACTGTCATCATTACATTTCACCTCTCATGACTTGTCCAATATTTTGTGGTCAAAGACACAAAGACCTCAGTATCACTCAGAGCAAAAAAAGCATAAGTCTTACATACCCATACAGTGGGCACTACCTCATGGATTCATCTGATTATATAAGAACCTGTGTTTTCATTAAAGCAATGTTTTAAGCATTCACAGCTGTAAAGAAAATCTTGAAAAAAAAATGGCCAGATTGTAACCAGTTTAGCGATGGCTGTAGACAAGCTGAAACAACAACTTGAAAGGGGGTGAACCCTCCGTGGGTTGTGAACTCTAAGACCTGCTGCTCTGGGGGACCCTGGAAACACCACAGCCAGAGAGACCTCTGCTGTGGTCCCATCTCACCTACCCAGGCAGATTAGCTGCTTATGTTGATACTACATGTCATGATGTGGGGACCCTTCTTCTAAAAAAAAATCTCTCTTTAAACCTGTTTTTTTTCCTCAACTACTAGAATCATAGAATCATAGAATATCAGGGTTGGAAGGGACCCCAGAAGGTCATCTAGTCCAACCCCCTGCTCAAAGCAGGACCAAGTCCCAGTTAAATCATCCTAGCCAGGGCTTTGTCAAGCCTGACCTTAAAAACCTCTAAGGAAGGAGATTCTACCACCTCCCTAGGTAACGCATTCCAGTGTTTCACCACCCTCTTAGTGAAAAAGTTTTTCCTAATATCCAATCTAAACCTCCCCCATTGCAACTTGAGACCATTACTCCTCGTTCTGTCATCTGCTACCATTGAGAACAGTCTAGAGCCATCCTCTTTGAAACCCCTTTCAGGTAGTTGAAAGCAGCTATCAAATCCCCCCTCATTCTTCTCTTCTGCAGACTAAACAATCCCAGCTCCCTCAGCCTCTCCTCATAAGTCATGTGCTCTAGACCCCTAATCATTTTTGTTGCCCTTCGCTGTACTCTTTCCAATTTATCCACATCCTTCCCCAATTGTCTCCTCATGTTCTTTTCTAACTTCTTGGAATGGGTTGCTTCCATAGGCAGCAGGTGAACAGGCTGTTGGGGGAGGCTAGAGGCCCCCCGCCCTCTACCCTCCATTCCCCCGGAACCCGGAGCATGCACACACCCTACTGCTGCCACCCCCTCCCCTGCACACCACCAGCACTGGGCGGTATGGCTGGAGCACCCCCAGTCCTGGAGTGCTGGGCGGACAGCACAGTGCCAGCGCCAGGAGGTTTGGCTTAATGGCCCCAGCCTAGGGGTCCTGTGTGTACCGTGGCCCCCAGTTTGCCTACCTCAGCCTCTGGGCCACAAGGGAACAGCAGGCAGGAAAGGGCCTCGGGGGTGGAGCGTGGGCAGGGTCATGTCAGGCTGTTTGGGGAGGCAGAGCCTTCCCCTGCCTGCAATAACTGCTGCCCATGGCTGCTTCTCCTCAAATTCTTCCTTCCCTGATCCAGCATTCTATTCACACATCTTCCCAATCTTGTTTTCACTTATGTCTTTCTACTGAGGCAATGGTTATGGCATTATTAATTATTTGTTTGTGGCTAAATCTAAAGGTTTTACTTCTGTCCTCAACCTTCTTGAACTATCACCTGAATTTCACATTGCGGATCATGCTCTTCTCTTTTAATTCCTTAGCACATGCTGTGTGGTTTCTCTGATTTTGTATTCCCATTGTTTTCTTCCTAATCACAGCCCTGGAATGTTAAAATTCCAACAACCTTCAAAAAGGGAGATTTTTTTTAAAAAAATAGGAACTAGGTGTTCATTGAATTCATCCTGCAGGGCAGAAAGTCCTTTAAAGGCCTGGAACAATTTTAAGGTGGCATAAAAGTAAATGACTAATACTTTAGAGGACATGAAATAATAATATTTCTTTCTCATATTTTCTCTTGCAGCAGATGGTGTTCCCAAGTGCTTTGCTCTGCATCCCCTACTCTTTTCTCTTTATACTTAACCTCTTGGAGAAATTGTTTCTTCATATGACCGACTGTACCATTTGTTCACTGATGATACTCAATTGCAAACCTCATTAAATTCATTTTCCCCATCTTTACAACTTTGTTTCTGCCTGTCTTCTCTTCAGTTTCTCTTGGATAAAAGCTAATTATTGTAAATTAAATACTGGCAAGATAGAAATTTGTTTTCTTACCCTCTAACTCTCCTTTATTCTCTGATGACTTTAACATCAACAATATTCCCATTAGTTGTTTTGTTATTGGGGTTTTTTTACTGCTAAGAACATCAAGTGAAATTGTGGCCCCTTTGAAGTGTATTCCAAGACTTCCATTGACTTCAGTGGGGCAAGATTTCACCTATGGATTTTATCTATAAGTAGTAACACTATTTTTGTGCCCATATTTCTGAAGTTGCTAAATCATAGATACTGTCTAAACATCTGAAGTCTCTACAAGTTTCTTAATGTTTAATACAGCACATACTAGGTGCATATATTTCTGATCTCATGTCTCCAGTTCTACAATGGTCTTCTGAAATCCAATCAAAACTCATATAGCACATCCAGTTTTTGTTTTACCTCACTACTTACGTGTTTCCTTTCTTTCTTCTTTTTGCCACCCACCTTTCCAAAGTATTCACCTGCCTGGGTCAGAGTAAGAGCTGCGTGGGCAGCTTTAGGGAGCCACGGACCCACCACCTGCCGGGGCAGGAGGGGTACTAAGGGATGGGAACATGGGTTGGGGGTTACTCTCAGCTCCCCCTCCCCAGGGGTCCCCAGCCCAGTTCCAGCTTCCAGCTTGGCTGGGAGGCAGGGTCTCAGGAGAAAGAGGAGGGGCAGGTCCCCCTAGTCATAGCCCACCCCACGCACTTTTAGGCAGAATCCATCACCCCAGCTTCTAGGTCTCTGCAGACCTAACCCTCTCCTGTACAGGCTCATGACAGACAAAAAACAACCTCCTCCACCACTGTCCCTCTTATTCGTATCCAGCACCCATCACTGGATACTCACAGAAATAACCAGGTAAACAGTCTCTGAAGAGAGAGAGAGAGAGAGAGAATGTACACACAGCTGAACTGGTAAAACACAGGATCAGGTCCTTTATAACAGTACAGTAATGAAATTTACTTATAGTGAAAATAAATGGTTGTTTACTAAGATTACAATATAAGAAAGACATCCTTTCAACATGATTTGCCCTACTCAGTTTTACCTTTCTACTTTTTCTTTTTACTGGGAACCACTTGTCTTTTTAAATAATAAACAAACTGTGATATGTCATGTGAGTTTCTGAAGCAATTTTGTGAATACTGACATGCTGAGGCCCCTTTAAGAACAAGAATGAAATCTCTGAACTATATATCTGAATATTATTGATGCAGTCCCATGAGGGAAGAGAGTTCTGTTTGGACTTGCTACATCTTGTTAACGATGATCTCCTATATTCTTTCTGCAACTAAAAAGAAAAAGAAGGAGATGAAAGGAAATTATGAATCACATAATTTGTTAGTCTCTAAGGTGCCACAAGTCCTCCTTTTCTTTTTATGTTACTGTCAGATACTTTCTTAATCTTATTTGAATTTCTGGTCAAATTGTTTGTAGCATCAAAGACAAATATCACACAGTTACTTGAGATATAAAACTTTGTTCTGTTTGTATAACCCACTGGTGCATGTGTATTATGAGTCCCCTTCTGTGCTGACCTACAGAGGATATGGGTTTTTGCAGCCCCACCTACAGAGCCTGGACTCTTTAACTCAAAATATAGCATCTTATGTGTCAAGTTCTGGAGGTCTGTGGCTTTATCGCCAAGATGGCAGCCATAACATTTACACAAAGGAATAAAAATGCTTTGCAGAAACTATCAGTACTCATACAACCTTATATCAAAAATCCAGTCTACAAAGAAATTAGAAACAGAAACTCAGGAAAAGAATTAGAAAGTTGTCACTACTGAATTTCAGGGAAACAAAAGTTCAAATATTCAAACTTCTAAAATATCTTCCTTTAATAAACCGCCACAAAAGGTTGAAAACATCACAAATGGCATTTGTGTATATTCTTTGGACAAGCTGTTACTGTTCAATAGCTATTAACAATGTTCATGTTAAATGAAGGACTGTTAAGATCATTTATCTTTGCTGAAAAGAATGCAAAAAGAAATATGTTTTGCATGCATCTCGGCTGCCCCCCCAGCAATTGCATTAAGTTGTATAGTTACATCTGTTGAAATGATATAACTTAAATACAATACCCCCATTCATGAAACATTAAGGATGCACATTTTAGTGAAAGGAGAACTAGATTATTTTTGTCTAACATGAATAATTCCCCCACATTGGGCTCAATCCTCTACTGCACTGAGTCTTCAGGGGTCACATCTCAGGGGAACTTGTGGGTGATGGGGATGGAGAGGAAGGTGCTTCTTAATCATCTTTCCATTGATTTGATTATATACCAGCTGGAGGCCAATACGGCCTCCTGTAAATTATGCTAGCTTCAGCCACAATGCTGGCCAAGATTTAGCAGACAACTATGCACTCCACCCTGCCCCTGACATGCCTCCTATCTAGAGATGCTGCCAGCTTTGTATTAGCTGAGAATTTCCTATGTCAAAGGTCATCTTCAGTGGCAAGGCAAAGCACACCAAATGGAATGAATGGTTAGCCTGCTGTAACTAATGTATTTACTGGGGATAAGCCTTAACAAAATACTCCCCAGATTTTGGATTGCTTAAGTTTCAAAATGCTCATCTGTATTTTATCTCTAACATATTTAATGTGCAAAAGTAGTGCATACAAAAAAACTGCATTTAAACAACTTTATTAAGGTTGCAAAGCCAAGCACTCAGAAGTTACAAAATGCCAGAATAAAGGTTGCTTCTGCAACATTAGTTCACTCCCCTTGTGCATGTGCATTATGATACAGTCTATAATTACATGATCACATACTATGTTTTAAAGCAGGATCCCTACCTCATTCAGAGCACAGGCTGGACCTGTTCTGGGCAATGAATCAAGCTTGTGTATCACTCCTTCCTGAACTTCTGGCAGCAATATCCCCTCTCTCTGCCTCTTTTGTCCCTTTGTCCCAGTTTTTTTTCTTTCTTTTTTCCCTGCAACTGACCCAGTTCTCACTTCATATCCACAGCTTCCTGTGAAATCTGTCTTTCCTCTCCTTGCCCCTCTTCATCCCTCACTGTTTCCTACTTCCACTATGCCTGTCCCTTCTCCCTCAGTTTCTTATCTGATCTCAGTGCTTTCCCTCCCCAATCAAATAGCTACCAGTCACCTCCATTTGCCTCACCAGGTCCAAGTCCCAATTTTGTCCACTTCTAGCTCTCTCTAGCTTCTCCTTGTCCAAACAGTCCTAGTCTCACCATACTCTTGTCCCAATCTACTCATTTCCCACCCATAGTCAGGCTTCTGTTTCCTCTGCATTCAAATCAGGTGGCTTCCTTCCGGGCTGGGGTCATGGAGAGCACAAGAGAGATAAGCTGCCTGCTCTCACTCACTTTTAAAAGTACAGACCCGTAATTTCATATTCAATTAGAAGTATACTTTTTCCCTGGTGAGCATTTGTCTCCCATTAGCACTAATGGGGGCTATGCATGTACATGGAAGGGAAAATACATCACACAGACCTAATTTTGAGCAAGAGGAAGAATCTGGAAGTCACTTATTTACTAATCTATTTCTCTTCTTGCATTAGTCTTTCCGTTAGATGACACTAGCAGTACTGATTTTTACAGATTGCAAATCATTAACTGCTTATTTTCTTAATTCTTTTTCTGATTTGGATAATGTCTTTCCTTCTCCTGCACATCTCCTTTCCACTCGAAGTGCTAATTTCCCTTTAAAATCTGCTTCTTCTGCTGAAGTCAGCATAGAGCTAAATAAATTGAATTATTCTAAACAATGTGCTTCCAATGTGCTCATAATGGGACCAAAACTTATTGTCCTAAAATGTCAAGTCACTTAATTTTAGGACAATATATTTTTTCCCTCTGATTTGACTTCTTTTGTGTATGTGCGTGCCTTATAGCAGATCTGAATACTGTACTTACTTATTTCTGCTTTTCCAAAAGCCATCAATAAATTCACCTTGCAATGAAGAGAGGAAATATGTGTAGATGCATTTCTTGTTTAGTTAGCAAAAGATTTCCATTCCATTTAATTTCTTATAAATAAGCTGATCTCTAACACCAAAATAAATTGCAAGCAAGCCTCTTCTTAATGTTTTGTGTTAGTGATGGGGCAAATCCTGACCCCCTGATTCTGATGCATCTAAATGATGTGTGGGGTGAAAATTGTTCAGAATACCAGTTATGGCTCTCTTCCTTTTCATCATTCTTAATGACTCCACCATCCTTGCTCACCCACACTTTCAACATTGGTGTTATGTTCAGTTCTTCCCTTTATTCACCTTTCTGTACATTTCTAACAAGATTCATGGAGTTTAAGTCCAAGAGGGACCATTAAAAATTCATCTGATTTTCTGTAGGTCGCAGGCCTGTACATTTCTCCATTACCCCAATGTTGAGTCCAATAATGTGTTTGACTAAGCATACTTTCCAGAAAGGCTTTGATTTTAAGACATCAAAAGGTGGAGAATCCTCCATTTCACTTGGTAGTTTGATCCCATGGCTAATCACCCTCGCTATTAAAAATGTGTGCCTTATTTCCAGTTTAAATCCAGGTGACTTCAGCTTCCAGCCACTGGTATTATCCTTGGGTATTATCCTGGTTGCTGCTATATTAAAGAGCCCTTTAATACCCAGTATTTTCTCCCAATGAAGGTACATATGCAGTGTAATCAGCCCACCTCTTCATGTTTCTGATAAACTAATCAGATTTGAGCTCTTTCAGTTTCTCACTATAAGGCATTTTGCTCAGCCCTTGAAACATTTTGGTGGCTGTTTTCACCACCTTCTCCAATCTTACAACATCCTTTAAATAGGTGGGACACTGGAACTGTATGCAATATTCCAGTATCAGTCTCACCAATGCTGTATCCAGAGATAAAATCACCACCCTACTAGGGCTGGGCAGGAAATGGTTTCCCTGCCCCAGGAAAAATTTGAGATTACAAAATATTTTCCCATTCTGTGTCAGGATGCAACAGAGGCATTCTGAGATTTTTCATGAAAATGAGAGTGTGATACCAGAACAGCCAGTAGCCCAGAGGTTAGGGCACTCATCTGGGATATGGGCATCCCAAGTTCAGGTTCCTACTCAGCCTGATTCCTGGGCTGGGGTCTAATCAGTTGTATGCGATAGAAGAGGAAAGAGACCTAGGCATGTTTGTTGATCATCTGATGGCTATGAGCCACCAATGTGCTGGAGCTGCAAAAAAGGCAAATGTGATCCTAGGATGTAGTAGGGAAGGCAATTCCAGTAGAGAAAGGGAGAGGGATGACAAAGCCCTGGCTGGGGTGATTTAGTTGGAGATTGGTCCTGCTTTGAGCAGGGGATTGGACTAGATGACCTCCTGAGGTCCCTTCCTAGCCTGATATTCTATGATTCTATGATTCTATTAATGCTATTGTACAAGGCATTGGTAAAATTTCATCTGGAATGCTGTATACAGTTCCAATCACCAAATTCGAGACAGATTAATTCAAATTAGAGCAAATGTGTAAGTATAGAGCTTGCTAGGTATGAATAAACTTGAATATAGCTTGATCTGAGTGCAAGATTAAACTGTAAACAAAGGTGTGACAGGCTGTGTACTGAAGGTGGTATATGGGGGGGGGGGTAAACTGAGATAAGTGGGAACACCCTGAATTGATAAACTTGAAATGTAGATAAGGTGAGCACATAAGCAATTGGTCCTTATACAATCTGAAGAATATTTGTCCTTATATGATCTGTAAAATGTCCAAGACAGTTAGATTCAAGAAGTATAGATGTTAGTAGCTAGGAAAAGTGTATATGAACTGTGTAGTGGGTCATATGACTTGGGATAGTGGTATCCGCCCTATACCTAAACTCCCTGTATCTGGGCCTGGCTAGCATGGGCATCGATCTGTTACATGCCTAATAAAGATACCTGAGAGATGAGCTGGAGTCTAACTGAGTTTTTGGATCCCAGAGAAATGGATGACGTGTCTGGATAAAACCAGTGGAAAAGGTCTCAGAGAAAATCCCAAGAAGAGACAGAGTACAGCTACTACAATGATCAGCACAATGGAGAGCCCATTTTATGAGAGGTGACTAAAAGAGCTTGACTTGTTTAGCTTAGCAAAACAAAGGCTGAAAGGGGGTATGATTTCTTTCTATAACTATATTGCAGTGTAAATACTAGGGAGAGTAAGAGCTGGTTAAGCTAAAGACCAATGTTGGCTCAAGAACAAATGGGTATAAACTAGCCATGAATAAGTTTAGGCTGAAAATTAGAAGATTTTTTACCACCAGAAGAGTGAGGTTCTGGGATAGCCTCCCAATAGGATTTTTGGGGGCAAATTACCAAATTATTTTTAAGAGCTTGATAAATATGACTGGATTGTATGAGACTGCTGCCTGTGATGGTGGAGTGCTGGCCAGAGCTGTTCTGGGGGTCCCTTCTTGTTCACAACTTATGATCTTAAAATCTGATGCTTCAGGATTTCTGCTGGTAACCTATGGGGGTCAGGAAGGAAATTATTTCCCCCCAGTGTATTCTGGCATGGTGCTTTTTGTTTTTATTTTTTTCTCCTTCTTCCGAAGCATGAGAGATGGCCACAGCTGGAGATGGGACACTTGATGAGATAGGCCAGTGCTCTGACATGGCACAGAGAATTCTCTTTCTCAGGTGCTTAATTGGGAGGTTTTGCTAACGTGCTCAGGGTCTAGCGGATCATGATATTCAGAGTTCAGAAATAATTTCGCCTCAGGTCAAATTGGCAGTGATGTTGGGACTTTTGCCTTCTTCTGCAGTGTTGGGCCTGAGTCATTTGCTAGAATCATCTGGATATATCTCCCTAAATCAATTCCCTGTCATTGTAGGGGTCTTGGGCATTGATGCACCTATGTCCCTCCTATTCTCTGCCTGTGGGTTGTAATAGTTCCATCTGATTCTGTATGTTGGCTTGGTTTGTGAGTGCTGGGCGGCATTGAAGGCCTGTGATACATAGGAGGCCAGACTCAATGATATGATGGTCCCTTCTGGCCTTAAACTTGATGACTCCGATTCTTAGATTCCTTCTGGGAGAAAGTCCTCCATTCTCTAGGTATGACCTGCACGACTTGTTCCTAGATATATGACTTTGCATTTGTCTTTACTGAAACACATTTTTTGGATGGGCCCAGGTCACCAAGAGATCCAGATTGCTCTGAACTACTACCCTGTCATTATTTACCATTCCTCAAAACTTTACGTCATACACAAATGTTAGCAGTAGTGATTTTATATTTATTTCTAGATAATTGATACTGTTGAAAAGTGTTGGGCCTAGTACTGACATCTTGAGAACCTCACTTGAAGCACCCCATTCAATGGTGAATTCCATTTGATTACTTTATTTTAGTGCTGTTAGCCAGCCATTCTTAATCCACTAAATGTGTCACTTATTGACAGTGTATAGTGATATTTTAAAGTCAGAATGTTGTATTGTATTAAGTCAAACACCTTACAAAAATTGAAGTACATCTACACAGCTAGTTTTTGTCAGCCAAACATGTAAAGTCCTCCAAGAATAAATCGGGTTTCTTTGAAAAAACCTATTCTCCATAAAATCATGTTGACTGGTACTAATTATATAGCTATCATTTAAATCTTTATTAATTACATCTTGAATCAGATTTTCCATTATTTTGTCCAAAATTGATATCAGGATAACTCTGCTTTAGTTACCCAGCTCATCCTGTCTGCTCTTTTTGAATATTGGTACAATAGCAGCATTCTCCCAGTCTCCTGGAATTTTCCTGGTATTCTCAAATTTATTACAAATGAGCATGAGAAGGCCAGAGATCTCCTCAGCTACTTCTTCTAGAACTCTGGGATACAATTATCTGGGCCTACTGTTTTGTTGTTGTTGTTTTTTAAATGGCCATCATGCACAGTTGAGTTATCAACACAGTTGAGTTATCATATGAATAATAAAACAAAATTTATGTACCAGATCATTCTGACAAACACCCTCCCTGGCTTATGCTTCATGTCAAAGTGAGAGTGCACTTGTAGTTTATCTCCTGTATAAACTGCTATGAGCTACTCTACAGCCAACTTTATTGAAGAGAGGCTTGGGCAAAATGCTTTAGATGGTAATATTCAAACTGTTTTATGTTGGTGGAATTCCACAACCAAAAGCCTTAATCTCAAAAATACAAAGCCCCCGATCTCAGCATGTTACAGCCTATGCTGTGTTAGAATGAACAGATCAATCAACAAATGTACGTGTAGTCTGAGCCCACAACAGGGAATATACCTCTACCCTGATGTAACATGACCCCGATATAAGATGAATTTGTATATAACAGAAAAGCAGCTCACTGGAGAGGGGGCGGGGCTGCGCGCTCTGGCAGATCAGCGAGTCAGTGTGTCTGGCTCCGACACGCTACTCTCAGCGGTGTGTTAAGGGTGCCAGGCCGGGGCCGAGGGGTTGGATAAGGGGCAGAGGGTCTTGGGGGGTAGTCAGGCGACAGGGGGGTTGGATGGTTTGGAGGTTCTGGGGGGCGGGCTGTCAGGGGACGGGGGCATTGGATAGGCCGTGGGAGTCCCGGGGGGCCTGTCAGGATATGGAGGTGTGGATAGGGGTCGGGGCAGTCAGCGGACAGGGAGCGGGGGGGGTTAGATGGGTCGGGGGTTCTGAAGGGTCAGTCAGGGGACGGGAAGTGATTATTAATAACAGAACCGCTTGAGGCCAAAGCAAGTTCGATATAACACGGTTTCACCTATAACACAGTAAGATTTTTTGGCTCCCGGGGACCGCGTTATATTGGGGTAGAGGTGTATTTCATACACACAAATCATGTACATCTTTTTCTGTCTTTATTTGCAGATGGTTTGTGCTTCTCTAATTTTTTCTCTTCATCAATTATGGGGACACTGTTCACTCTTCATAAGAGAACTACAGAAGATCTTCTTGTTCTTGTTGTTATTTTATGGAGTCATTTTGGTGCCCATGACTGAGTTGTATATCAAAGCTCAAATTAGTTATCTTTTGCCAGCAGAAAGCTATTTCATTTGCTATTAATGATACATAAATAATTGCATAATAATGCTCCAATTTATTAATCCTTTTCCTTCTTTATTCATTGATAGCACTGGCTATTTTTTAAGATATTTTGACATATATATATATATATATATATATATATATTTTGCTGCAGTCTTTGCTTCTAGTGTGGGTGTTATTTGTATAGTATTATAGCTTTTCACTGGAATGTTTTGTAAAATATCACAAAGTGAAGAGTATTCATTAAATCAGTGTTATTGTCTTAGTTGAAAACAATATGCAATTGCAGATTATATTTATCCTTATGCTAAAGATGCATTATATATTTGTTGTGAATGGAATTAGACTTTTTTTTGGTAGTATAGCAACATATGCTTGATTCCCTAAGCTCGTCAAAGGCATTATTGCATGTGAAATGTTTCCATCACACTGCAGGATTTTAAAATTTTTAAAGATATCTTTGTCAAAGCTTATTTGTAAGGACATGCAAATAGTTTCAATCCAGAGCTGATGTTAGCTCACTGGGAGCCCTAAATAGGAATATTTTGCCATGCCCCCATACTAAAACAGGTTAGGTCTTATAATAAAAGTGAATAGGGGACCCTTGAGCTGCTAGGGCCCTAAGCAATTGCTTAGTCTGCTTATGCTTATCACCAGCTCAGTTTCAATCACATCCTTAGATTTTCCAATTTTCCACCTGTAAGAAGAGCAATTTTAATTTCCCAGCCATATTCATAAAGGATGTTAACATAATAAAATTAACGGTTTAGGATCTGGTTTTGCAGCAATGATGTCAATTGTTTTCAGTGAGAAGGATGTGTAAAGAATAACTGGCAAATCACACAGAGAACAAGTGGATCCCATCTATAGTTACACTTAGGGCTGGCTGGTCTACACTACTGCTTAAGTTGATGTAACTTACATCACTCAGGGCTGTGAAAAAGACACCCTCCTCCCCCAAAGCAATGCAAGTTACATAGAGTTAAGCACTGTCCACACCAATGCTATGTTGGTGGGAGTCGCTCTCCTGCTGACATAGCGTTCACCTCTCTTGGAGGTGGAGTAATTATGTTTATGGAAGAGCACTCTCCTGTTGCCATAATGCATCTTTACCTGATGCAAAACATGAGCATAGCTGCATCAATGCAGCTGTGCCAATGTAGTGCTGTAGTGTAGACTTGCCCTGTAACAATAGCATTAAAGTAGACTTTTGTTCTATATTTATGTTGTGTATAGTGATTTTTTTCACCTTTTACATGGAAAAAATTTTTTATATTTGTGTAGAGCACTGGCCTATCAAGTCTACCTAATTTCTCACATTAGTCTGTGTCTAAGACAGAGATGGGCAAACTACGGCTTGTGAGCCACATCCAGCTCCCGGCCCCTCCCCTGCTGTCCTTCCTCCCGTGCAGCCTCAGCTCACTGTGCCACGAGTGCAATGCTCTGGGTGGCGGGGCTGCAGAGCCGCAGCCTGACCTGGTGCTCTATGCTGTGTGGTGTGTGGCTGGCTCCAGCCAGGCAGCGTGGTTGCCTGTCCTGGTGGAGCCACGCTGCCAGCCACCGGTGCTCCAGACAGTGTGGTAAGGGGGAAGGGAGAAGTAGGGGTTGGATAGAGGGCAGGGAAATTCGGGGCATGGTCAGGGGCCGGGGGTGTGGATAGGGGTTGGGGTGGTAAGAGGGCAGGGAACAGGGGGGTAGAATGGGGGCGGGGTCCCAGGGCGCAATCAGAAAGGAGGGGGTTGGATGGGGATGTGGGCAGTTAGGGGCGGAGGGTCTGGGGGCGGTCAGGGAGAAGAGGTGGTTGAATTGGGCAGGGGTCCTGGGGGTGCAGTCAGGAAGGAGAGCGGGAGTTGGATGGGGTGGTTGGGGGCAGTTAGGGGCAGGGGGTCGGGGAAGGTCAGGAGACAGAAAGCAGGGGGGGTGGATTGGGCAGGGATCCCGGGGGGCCGTCAAGGGGGGTGAGAAGCAGGGGGGGTCGGATAGGGCGTGGGGGCCGGGCCATGCCTGGCTGTTTGGGGAGGCACAGCCTCCCCTAACCGGCCCTCCATACAATTTCTGAAACCCAATGCGGCCCTCAGACCAAAAAGTTTGCCCACCCCTGGTGTAAGGGATTATAGCAAGAGGAAACTCTGCCTCCCCCAATAGTTCACCCAGACAATGGTGCAAGTCTGTGTAGATGGGGAAAAAAATTACTCTTGACCCCAGCAGGCAATTATCCTTGCTTTTGTGAACATACACATTTAATAAACAAGGACCAAATTTTGCTCTGTAATACACATGCACACATTACATTTAAGCAGGACATCTGGATGAAAATGATTGATAAAGGAGTCAACTGGAATAAGGACAAGAAAAAAAAAGAAAGACAATGGAAATAGGGCAGAGAATTGAAACAACAGGAAAAAAAGAGAGAGAAGGGAATGCAGAGAAAGCTACAGTTTGTGTTTGGGATTAGACATAGGCCTAAACTGCAGAGCTCAGATCCCAACTGGAACTTCATAAAAGTTCAAACCCATGGAGATTTGGCCGCTACAGATATAAGGATGAGAAATAAAGGCTGGATCTGTATTGATATCCAAGCTTTGTCCAATGTCCAGGTGTGTATGGGCCATTCTCTTGTTTGTGAGATCATTTAAATGATTTGAACCACAAAGGTTGCTAACTCCTGCTCGAGACCTTGAACTTCACCACTTTGGTATGGATTTTTATTGGTTGATTTAAATCTCAAATCAATCAACGGATTAACTACCTTAGGAAATTTTAAAAATACTTTGCAATGGCAACATCTTACATAAACCTTCAGGTCCACTTGTAGTGCTGGGGAAAAATAACTTGCCAGCTATTTCTGCTTTGTTCAGTCATTGCATATTGTGTCTAGCAACAAAGACTTTTAGCAGTGAAAGACAGTTTCAGGCTTTTCTCCTGAGCCCACAGAACTGTCAAAACCAATCATATACACAATAAGATTGCACTGCAGTATTTCACAGGCACTCATACTTTTATTCTTCTTTTAACCTGACATTGATTTTTAAGACATACAGTATTTTATCACTTAAGGAGCTGTAATAATGTGCTAGCAAGAAGTACAGCTATTTTGTAATTTGGAAATAACTGGACTGTGTCCCTATTCATTTGATTGGTTAATGACACTGTCATTCTCTAATCTATTTAGGTACTTACAACAGCGATGAAGGCAATATATCTGATCACCTCTTTGGGGTTTTTTTTGGATTTAGCCTCATAACACCCACAAAGTCAAGAAGTCCTATCAGTGACATTTTACAAATAAGAAACTGAGGCACAAGCCATTATGGGTCAGCTTTTCAATGGTATTTATGCGCCTAAAGATGAAGACAGATGCCTAGTTGGATTTTCAAAAGCACCTAAGCAGGTTAGTCACCTAATTTCCCCTTAAATAAATGACTTGTCCAAAATCACACAGGAAGTCTGTGTCAAAGCTGGGAGCAGAAACTAGGATTCCTATAGCCCAGTGAAGTACCTTAATCATAAAGTGATCTGTTGGATGAAAAAATGAGATCTAATTCAATTTAGGCTTAAACAGTTTCTTAGCGTTTATTATGTACATTCTATTTTTTAAGATAATGCTATTATCACATATGAATTACAAATTCATGCAAAAAACAGAAAATGCAAGAAAAGTAGTTTGATCAAGAAATCTCCGCTGCGGACAGGGTGACTTTTCAAATCTCTGGTTTCTGATGTGTTTGCCTTGTGTCTTCTCCACTGTTATTGTTAATCATCTCTCTTTTATCCTGACAGGTTTCAGAGGAGCAGCCGTGTTAGTCTGTATTCGCAAAAAGAAAAGGAGTACTTGTGGCACCTTAGAGACTAACAAAATTGTTAGTGTGTAGTTCAATGCCTTTCATGCTCGGGCCTCGTGGAAGGCCTGTGACCTGTTTTCAAATGGCACTGTGACGTCTACCATGAGGACTTTCTTCTTTTCTGTGTCAGTCATAATGATGTCAGGTCGCAGTCAGCTATCTGTCCCTGGGATGGCAGAGTCGACGGTGATCTTCCCCAGGGACGGTGGGATGGCTTTCACCAGCTGGTTCTGGATGGCATTGTGGTGCCAGGCTCCTGAGTGTAGTTTGCATCCACACAGGACGTGTAGCAGGGTCTCGCTGGTGTAGCCGCACTTCCTGCAGTGCTTGTTCTGTTTGCCTTGGCGGATGGCTCCACTGAGGGGAATGCAGTTGAGTCGGGTCCGGTGGATGAACTGCCAGTCAGCGAACCTGGTGAAGCTGCCCCTGGGGAGGAACTGGTTGCTGTCATCCCACTTGCTGGACACCTCAAACACCTTGCCCTCGTCCGGCTTCCGCTTGAGCTTCTCGGGTTAGTGGCAGCAGATGGCATCTTTCAGAGTCCTTTCCAGCATTGTTCTAGTGGTCAGGGTGACGATGGTGTGGTCCCTGGTCTTTATGCACGGCACCAGTATTCCCAGCTCCCGGCATGCCTCGCACCACTTCCAGTGGCAGCTGATACTCTTTTCTAGGTGTCTCGAGATGTTGCGGACACAGGACCAGAGAGGACAGGTCTCCCCCCTCTCTCTCAAATTCAGCTTCCAGGGAGCCGCTGAGGTAAGCTGCTTTGAGGGGGCCCTGACGATGCATTTCCTGACTATGTCCCATACGGCTTCCTCTGCGATGCTCCTCACCATCGGGTCCGGGCATGTCAGGAGGCAGAAGGTGTGGGTGATCACCGCCACATTGCACAGGTCACCATCTGAGGTACGTTGGCACCGCCCTGCCTGTGGGAGATGTAGATGATGTCGGTGCTGCCCTCTGGGAAAGGTAAAGCCACTTCCTCACCAGCTGCTTGATGGTGCTGTCAGCCTTGTTCAGGGGCACCTTGGCTACAGCCGATCCCCTGAGGACAAAAGAGATGTGGGGGATCAGGAAGGTATTGAGGGCATTCATCTTTTGCCGGGAGCAAGCAGGGAGGAGTTGATTTGGGCCGTGTCCCGCAGGATCTTTGCAATGGTGTCTTCAGGGTCTGTCAGGCACAGACTTCTGTGGGTGTGCCCAGGTGTTGGTATACCTCTCCCTCCTCAAGGGAGGCCATGGGCTCGTCCTGGATCAGGAACCGTATCACCTGGACCAGAGCCCTGGCGCTGCCTTCGATGTGAAGGGAGGTGCACTTTTTGGAGTTGAAACAGAGGACTATTCACTCAGCAGCTCGGTGATGTCAAGCATCTGCTGGAGGCTTTCCGAGCTGTCAGCGACCAGGGCCAGATTGTCCACATAGGCCAGGATGCTGATTTTCTTGCCATGTAGGTTGAAGCCAGTCAGGCCACTGGAGATGTCTCAGATGAGCAGTTCCATGGTCAGGTTGAAGATGATGGGGCTGAGGGGGCAGCCCTGTTTCACGCCACAGAAGATGGGGATGGCGTCTGTCTCTCCATCCGTGGCACGGATGGTGGTGGTGCAGTCCTTGTAGAGGTCATGGAGGATCTAGATGAAGATCTCTGGCATCCCAAAGTCTCCCAGGGTGGTGAAGATGTGATGGTGGAGTATGGACCCAAAGGCGTTGGTCTGGTCAAGCCATGCTACGGCGCACTGCCTCCTGGATCTCCTGGCCACTTGGATGACAATCTGAAGAAGGAAATTGTGCTCATAGCATCCCTCGCAGGACATAAAGCCCTTCTGCACTGAGCTGACGGTGCCCCCGCACACTGACCAGTCCGTGATCCTTGCCGTGAGGCAGCTGGCATTCAGCTTGTAGATGGTGAAGCAGAAGGAGATAGGCCTCCCGTTGCCGGGGTCATCTCGTTCATCTTTTTTGTGAATGAGCACGATCAGGAGCCGGGGAGGGGCGCGGCAGAACTGCTTGCATTTGTTGAAGATGGTGGCAAGCATTAAGCAGCCAGGGTCTTGCTTCTTTAGCAGGTGGTAGCGGATGCCATCTTTTCCGGGGCGTGTTTTTGGTCCTCATCAGCCTCACCAGCACCTCCTGTGGGAAAAAATCTCATTTCAGGTCCTCTGTGAGGTTGATCCGGGGTAGCAGAAGAAGGCACTCTGGGTGTTGTACATCGGTCTGGGCCTTGTGATCAAACACGTCCTTGAAGTAGGAGTAGAGCCTATTGGGCTGGATGGCACAGTAGGAGGAGGTCTTGTACAGGATCTCCCTCATGGCTTTTGGGTGGTTCATAGATGCATAGATACTAAGGTCAGAAGGGACCATTCTGATCATCTAGTCTGACCTCCTGCACAACGCAGGCCGCAGAATCTCACCCACCCACTCCTATGAAAAACCTTACCTATGTCTGAGCTATTGAAGTCCTCAAATCATGGTTTAAAGACTTCAAGGAGCAGAGAATCCTCCCTCAAGTGACCAGTGCCCCATGCTACAGAGGAAGGCGAAAAACCTCCAGGGCGTCTTCCAGTCTGCCCTAGAGGAAAATTCCTAAATTTCGATCGTTCTGTATAATTTCTGAATACAGGATGCAGCCTCCAGATCATAGCGACAGCTGGCATCCCTTCTCTAGCCTTCTCTGGTGGTGTTGTTACAGCTCGGCGCTGGGAATCTGTGAGTGGTCCATGTGGACTCCTGGGGTTCCCTCCTTCTGGCTGTGATTTCTGTAGACAGTTCTGCAGTCAGCCTGTCCATCAGGGTGTCGAAGTTCTCGAAGTTCTCAGCCTTTGCCAGCTCTTCCGTCCAGGTGGATTGCCATGGCGTGGTGACCCTCACTCACAGCCATCGCTCCTCCTGCTGCATTGTCTCCACAGGTTCAGGTGCTGTGGGGACATTCTGTGACCTTCTTGTCTCTCGGACTGGGGAGTGGTGTTCAGGTGGATCTTGGGGCGGGGGTCCTGGTGAGGTGGGGGGAGCAGCTCTTGATGTCTTGGAGGAAGCTCCGGACCTTCTGGGAGGGAGTGGGGTTCTGGAAGCACCAGTGTTGGACTTTGGGGGGACGCGGTCATGTCTGGGAGCACTAGGGATGGTTCTGGTTCTCCTTCAGGCAATATCCGGCTTGGGGGACCTCAGTGGGGCATGGGATTTTTGGCAGTCAGGGTCTCACTGGGCAACCCTCGAGGAGGTGTTGGGTCTCCCAGGGGTGGGGTCTGGTCATGGAGTCTGGCGGCTGTGGGAGGCTCCTCTGTTGGCTGGATCTGGCCAGGCTGCCTGGGGGGAGGTGCTAGTTGCTCGTATTGCAGGGCGGTATGGTTTACCTGTGGGGGAGCGCTGCCCCGTCTTTTATCTGTGTTGTGCCAGATGGTTTCTATGAGGTCGCTGAGGCCTCTGGTGAGGTTGCTGATTTGCGAGATGATGGTGATCCTCCTCAAGACAGGGTCCAGTGTGGGGATTCTGGAGACGGGACTGGTTCTTTTGGTGGCGTCGTCTTGTTGATCGGTCCTCAAGGCAGGGGTCGTGCTTCCCTAGGGTTGGCAGTTGGTCCCCCCTTATGTGCTGTGGCTCTGGGGATGCTGGCTGGGGTGCTGAAGCCAGAGCGTTAGTGGGGGTTAGGGTTGGAATGCTCAGGGTGTCAGTGGGATTGATCTTTGCCATTGTGAGGGGTCCCTTGCATGTTGTTTGGTGGTAGTTACATTTATTTTGTGTCTCAAAGGATAGATCACAGCGGCTACACCGGAAGGTGATCGGTTTGTTGTGGACCTTTCAAATGTGTTTGTTGAGGCCCCCGAGGGTCTGGACTCCATGGAAGGGGAAGCAGAAGGGGTAAAGGAGGAGGCCTGTAGGGATCGGGTACTGGAGGTAGATGCAGTCGTCTTCCACTGTCTCACCCTCTGCGCCTCTATTGTGCCTGCAGACTCACCAGGAGGTTCCTCTCAGCCTGGCAGAGAAGCTTGAGGAGGTGAAGTTGCTCTTGGTGGAGGCTGGACTCATTGGACACAATATCTCTTTGCCTGGAAGGACAGCGTGCGGCATCGAGATCCTGGGTTGTGGAGTGCATTCCCCTGGGAGTGGCCTTCCTCCAGGCAGCAGGGTGGTAAGTAGTTTTGGAGTCCCGAGTTGAGGAGATGGTTCCTTCAGGAGCATCCCCCTGGAGCAGCGGGGCAGCGATGAGTATCCTGGTCCTGGGTCATTGTGGGGGCTCCTCTGGTAGCTGCCTTCTTTGGAGCAGCAGGGCAGTGCTCAGCATCCTGGTCCTGGGCAGTGGGAGAGGTTCTCTGGGGGTCCTCCTCCTGAAGAGCTGGGGAGATCTTGTTGCTCCTCGATGTGAGGTCCCCAAGAGACATCCTCATGGCACCAGGTCTCCCTGCAGAGGTATCCCCAGGGGTTTTCTTCAGCCAGGTGATGATTTTTTCATCCTTGCTGGTGGTCTGTGTCTTCCTTGAGGCGCCAAGGGTGGTCTTCGAGATGGGCTTCCGCTGAGCTTTCTCAGAAGTGGAAGATTCAGGCGCAGTAGCCAAGGGTACAGCTTGGGATGTCTCAGGAGCAGAGAGAGGATTTTCTTCCAAAGTAGCAGCAGCAGAGTACCTATTCAAAGCAGCATTGATTTTTTCAAAAATGGCAACAGGAGAATCCATCTTCAGAGAAGGTGTCCTAACTGTCTATCAAAAGAGATTAAACTGATAAGAACAGATTTAATAATTTTATTAAGATAATGTTGAAGTAAAAAGAAAACGGTACAGAGTTTAGGCATAGAAGTTTCTGGTTAACAGGGAATAACGTACAGATTATCAAGGGGTGCGAAATTCAGTCTAGGAGTGGGTGGCGTAAGGAATACATAATCTGTAATCTCCCTGATGGGGGGAAAAGTTTAACGGGTCAAAATACAGACTTTGAGATATGGGGGTATGTTGTCCATATAATGGCTATGTTCATTGTGGAGTATAATGAGCAGATACAATGATGAGGATGGATCTACCCTCATTTGGTGGGATTTAATGTTCAGTGAGTTTATGGTTCCAGTTCATATGGTCCAATGGAAAAAGTCTCTCAGTCCCTTTCCCATAGTTTTGCACGATGTTGTACTGGCTCACACCTCCTGGTATTGTCGGTGGCCGGTGATGTGTTTGATGTAGATGTCCCTGGACCATCGGATTGTGTCCAAGACCATGAGGCGCCACCTGAGCCGTGCGTACCATCGACCGATCCTGCAGGTCCGCAGCACACGCTCATTGCAGGGGTCCCAAGCGCCCAGGGCTCCGACAATCAGGGCATCCATCTGCACCTTGTAGCCCTCCGCTCTCAGAGTGTCGGCCAGTGGAGCGTATTATTCCAGCTTACAAGCCTGGGATTCACGGAAGGCCGGGGTCCTGTCCTTGAAGGAGACCGTGATGTTGATGAGGATGATCTTTTTCTGGTCGTCGGTGACTACCATGTCAGGTCGCAACTGGCTATCCGTCCTGGGGATGGTGGAGTTCACGGTGACCTCCCCCAGTCGCGGTGCAATGACTTTCACCAGGCGGTTCTGGATGGCATTGTGGCACAGCTGCCAGACTCTGGAGTGGGGCTTGCAGCTGCACAAGACATGGGTCAGGGTCTCGTTGCAGTAGCCGCATTTCCTGCAATGCTTGTCTCAGTTCCCATGGCAGATGGCTCCATTGAGCAGGACGCAGTTGAGCCGGGCGCGGTGGATGAACCACCAGTCGGCGAAATGGGTGAAGCTGCCCCCGGCGAGGAAGTGGTTGCTGGCGTCCCACTTGCTGGTCAGTTTGAAGACTTTACCCTGGTCTGGTTTACACTTCAGGGTTTCCATGTACAACGAGTAGATGGCTGCCTTCAGGGTCCTCTCCAGCATGCCCCTGGTGCTCGGGGTGAAGATGGTGTTGTCGTCGGACCTGATCTGTGCCATCTCCTGGCGCTCTTGCACCACTCCCAGTGGCAGCTGATGCACTTCCCCAGGCAACGTGTGGCATTGCAAGCGCGGGACCACAGTGAAGCGATGTTGCCACCATCCGGTCCAAATTTGCCATCCAGAGAACCGCTCAGGAATCTGGCGGTGTCTTGGTTGGAGGGGGCTCTGCCGATCTGCTTCTTTGTTGCATCATGGAAGGCGTTTGCTGTGATGTTTCTTACCATGGCGTTGGGACACATCAGCAGACAGAAGGCGTGGGTGATCACCGCGATGTCACACAGGACATCCATGCGGGGGACATTGGCACCGCCATGCCTGTGGGCAATATAGACCAGCTCATTGCTGGCTCTCTCGGGAAGGAACAGCCACTTCTTTACGAGCTGCCAGACAATCTTGTCTGCTTGTTGAGGGGTACCTTCACCATGGCGGATCCCCTTAGGATGAATGAGATGTGGGGGATCAGGAAGGTATTCAGGGCGTTTATCTTCTGCCATGGTGCCAGCAGGGAGGCGTCAATCTTGGTGGCATCCGGCAAGATCTCCTGGAAGGTGTCCTCGGGTGTCTGCCGGACACGGAAACCTATTGGCATGCCGAGGTGCCAGTACGCCTGCCCCTCTGCCAGGAGGATGATGGGCTTGCCCTGGATCTGGAACCCTGTCATCTGCACTGAGTCCCTTTTGCTGCTGTCTATGTGGAGAGATGCGCACTCCTTTGCATTGAAGCGGAGCCCCATCCAATCGGCAGCTCGACTGGTGGCATCTAGCATATGTCGGAGGTTCTCTGGGTCATCTGCAGTCAGGACCAGGTCATTCGCATAAGCCAGGATGCTCACCTCTCGCCGTGGAGGTTGAAGCCATCTGTGCCATGGAGATCGCTCGCAGCAACGGCTCCATGGCGAGGTTAAAGATGATGGGGCTGAGGGCCAGCCCTGCTTAACGGCGGTCTCCCTTTCAACCGAGCGAATGGTTGTGCTGCATCCCTCGTACACCTCTCGGATCACATGGAGGAAGTTCTCTGGCATCCCTAACTCCTGGAGCATGGCAAAGATGTGGTGGTGGGGCATGGACCCAAAGGCATTAGCCAGGTCGAGCCATGCTACTGTGCACTGCCTCCGCGCCCTTCTGGCCATTTCGATGGTGGTTTGGAGGACAAAGTTGTGTTCATAGCAGCCCTCACAGGACATGAAGCCTTTCTGGGTGAAGCTGATGGCTCCCCCACACACTGACCACTCCGTGATCCTCGATGCCAGGCAGCTGGCATAGAACTTGTACATCGTGGAGCAGAGGGTGATGGGCCTCCAGTTGCTGGGGTCGTCCCGCTCACCCTTCTTGTACACCAGTACCATCATGGCCTTCTTCCAGGAGCTGGGAGTCTGGCAGAATCACTTGCACTGGTTGAAGAATGTGGCGAGGACCAGGCAGCCAGGATCTCGCTTTTTCAGGAGGCTGTAGGGAATGCCATCTTTCCCAGGAGCTGTGTTTTTTGTTTTTGAGAGTCTGGCCATCACTTCCTTGGGCGTAAAGTCAGTTTCCAGGACACCTGTTTTGTCAACACAGGGCAGGGGGCGGAGACACTCTGGGCGCTGCGTGTCATTCTGGGCTATGCAGTTGAATACATCCTTGAAGTAGGTGTAGTGATGCTCAGATGTGATCGTGCAGTAGGATGAGGGCCTGTCTAGGATCTCCCTCATGGCTTTGGAGTGGTTTGCCCGGTACAGCTTTTGGATCCTTGAAGCCGCTGCTGGATCGTAGCGGCGGTTGGCGACTCTACTTCTGGCTCCACTGGTGATGGTTTTGAGGTTTGGAGCAGGCATTCTGTGGGCAGGCGGGGCGTTCTCCTGGTTTGAACTTCTCCTGGCAGCGGTTTCAGCAGACAGTTCTTGGGTGAGCCTGTCTACGAGGAGGTCAAAGTCATCAAAGGAAGCTGTCGCTTGTAGCTCCTCAGTCCAGGCAGTCTGCCACGTAGTGGCAGCCCTCACCACCGGCTGCTGGCAATCATGGTCCTTGACCTCATCTGGTGCAGGCTCAAAGCCTGCATGATCGGCCTGCCGTCTATCTCATGACTCAGGATTCCCATTGGTTGGATGCTGGGGTGGGATCTCTGGACGGGTTGCTGGTGTTGCTAGCGGTCGGAGAGACACGGTCTGGCTCGGGGGTTGCTGGGACACCGCTGGTCCTTCTAGGAGTGGCTGCTGTCTGGGCAGTTGCTGCTGGAGCGGGAGATCTCCCATAGGCAGTGTCCTGCAGAATGGACTCGGGGGTCGTGCTGGGCCGTCTGGTGACGAAGGCCCTGTGCTTTGCTGTGGCTGCGGGGCTGGTTCCTCCAGTAACGTCTGGAGTTTGTAGGGCGATTTGGGGCACGGTGCTGGCTCCTCTGGTGGCTGGAGCTCGCAGGACAGTCTGAGGCTTGGCACTGGCTCTTCTGGCTGCTGGAGCTCGTAGGGTGGTCTGAGGAGTGGCTCTGGCTCCTCCAGCGGTTAGAGTTGGCGGGGCATTCTGAGGGGTGGCGCTGGCTCTTCCAGCAACAGGATCTCAAGCAGCTATGCACTGTGGGGCGCTGATCCTTCTGGGGATGGGGATGTGCTGGGCAGGTGCCAAGGTAGTACTGAGACATCTGAGTATGGAGATTTGCTTGGCGATGTGAGAAAGTGAGATGGGCCTACTGCTGGCGAGGACCTGAGTGATGTTCGCCGAGGCAGCAGGTACCTTCTCGGTCATAGCACCCCGTTGTGCTGACCTGGCGATGGAGATAGGCTTCTTGATGGCAGCTTGCATGATTGCTTTTCTTTGTTGAGGCTCAGGAGCATCGGGCCGGCGCACAGCAGAAGAGCTGGGAGCCGGGGCAGCAACTGTGTTGTTCCCTTGAGGCGTTTCCTATGCTTGATCTTAGCCATGAGATTAGCCCTAGTTTAAGAAGATCCCTTTTCCTTGGGAAAGGTAACAGGGGCAGTTCCAGAACAATCAGGAATTTGCTGGAACCAGTTAAAAGCCAACAGGCTAATTAGGACACCTGGAACCAAGTAAGAAGCTGCTAGAATCAATTAAGATAGGCAGGCTAATCAGGGCACCTGGTTTAAAAAGGACCTCACTTCAGTCAGTGAGGGATGTGTGAGGAGCTGAGAGTGAGTTGGTGTACTGCTGGAGGACTGAGGTGTATAAGCATTATCAGACATCAGGAGGAAGGTCCGGTGGGGAGGACAAAAAAGGTGTTGGGAGGAGACCATGGGGATGTAGCCCAGGGAGTTGTAGCTGTCACACAGCTGTTCCAGGAGACACTATAGACAGCTGCAATCCACAGGGCCCTGGGCTGGAACCTGGAGTAGAGGGCGGACCTGGGTTCCCCCCAACTCCCTATTTGATATAAGAGGAGTTAATCTGAACTGTTGGTCCCACCAGAGGGGAAGGTCTCTGGCCTGTCCCCCACCCATTAGGTGCACCAGCAGAGACTGTGGAGATTGTTCTCCTCTTTTCCCCCATGCTGGCCAGTGATGAGGTTAGCTGAATGAACGGCAGCTTTGTGCCACTAACAAAAGGAGCCAAACTGAGGACTGATGTAAGCCTCTGAGGTGAATAAAATCTGCCTGAAAGCACAGAACCCACGAAGGCAGAGGAGGAACTTTGTCACACAAGTTAACTCATCTGTCTATCTATCTATTGTAAACCCCCCAATTTATAAACAGTCTCAAGCATAAATCTTAATAACAAATACATTGTTGTTTATCCTCTAAAACTTACTTTTATCTGTTTACTTCTGTCATCACCACTGGCTCCATCCAGTTCTCCTCTTACAATAATTTGTATTCTTCTTACTGGTCTAATTTTGTGGCTTTGGGTTTTTTGTTAGCATGTCTTATTTTGGAGGAAAGGGGTGCACCTGAAGCTAATAATTCCCTCTTGACACTCTGCTTCACCCTGGTATTTACACTGGCCAAGGATTTTATAGATAAGACACAAAAACTAGATTTCTGATTTACAAACTTTCTCAGCCAAATTCAAAGTGCTGTATTTGCAGAAATACATGCAAAAATTCCTTTATAGTTTCTTATACTGTATATAATATTAGTGTGTGTGTGTATATATAGTTAACTAATACAACTTATTACCATGTCTCTAACATAGCTTTCCTTCCCTAACAGTATATTCTTTATTTAATATCTCAAACTGTACCAGTAACCTTTTATGATACAAAACATATCAGAAATTATTCCAAATCATAATGCAATTTTCATCAGCTTTCATTACATATATCAGACATATAATGTATCTAACCCCATTGAGAGATTTCTTTATGGCAGCCTACAGATACCATAAAAACCAAAAGAATTCTTAGGGGTACATTTTCTGGAGAGATATGCATGGTTTTAGCAATTTGTGCGAGATTAGTCAATGGGAGTCCACCTGACTTAAACCATATACACCACTTTGAAAGTTCATCCTGTATGTGATTCATGGCTTTACATAATGTTTATCAAGGAAAACAGTAATGTGAACTAAACAGTTGGTGAGGAGCTTCCTAATTAAAAAGGGCTAATGGTTTAGTATGTACTTAAGGATGTAATCAGCCTCTGAATTTTGGACCTGAATTTAATGTCCTTAATGCAGGCAAAACTCTTTGAAGTCAATGATAATTTGGCCTGAGCAGGGACTCCAGGCCTGGTCCCTTGTAAGTGCTTGAAAGTTAACCACAAGTCCTAGGTGAACAATTTGCATGGAATCATTATTAGATGAAATCTTGTAGATTATCCACAAACAGGCCTAGATTGTTATTAATTTATTTGGCTGATATTTTTGGACAGGATTATTATTCAGCAAGTAATTCTTGCAAACACAAACTTGCTAGTATGAACAGCTATTAATGTTGTTTAATAATTACATTGCACTTTGACTCTCACATTTGCTACCTGAACCTTGGATTACTTTAAATCCCTCCTTTTATTTGATCCTTATGTAGAAAGAAGGGAAGACATTTTTATAGCAGGTTCTTAGTTCAAAAAAATAGTAACCATGTTACATTGAGAGAGATGAGAACACAGTATAGTTAAGAACTCTGTACAGGATCCATGAAGAAAATTGGGTATTTCAAAGCATAACTTTAGGTACCTGGAAAATCACTGGAATTCACAAACCCTGGCTCCTAGGCTCTCTATACAATGAATGGGGAGGGACAGGTGCCTCAAAATGGAATCCACAAAATCCAGCACAGTAGGCAGGGAGCCACCTAAATTAACCAAAAGAAGATGCTGATGAGAGGGGTGAGTTCTAAACCCACCCTGCTTAGGGATTTAGGCACTTAGCTCCTGGCTTCAGGAAGTTACCTATCTTGGTGATCCACTCTCCTGGAGCGTGGCAGCTTTGGTGCCTAAACTGTTGTAGAAAGAAAAGCTGGATGAGGAGGGACTGCCACCTCCCTTATAACTTTTAGCATATTTGTTAGACCACTCAACTGGCATCAATTCCTTTCCATCAAGCAGAGAAGGGAAGGACTTGAACAATGATTTTTCCACACAGCTCAGGAGAATGCTTGATCCACTGAGCAATGGGATATTCAGAGGTGGGGCTTCTTCAGTCTCTCCTGTTGAAGCTGTTTCACTTTGGATCAGTACTTAACCAGTCATTAGGGCAGAGAGAGACACTGTATAGCTGGTTAGGGCAGTCTCCAAAATGGGAGACCACTGTTCAAATCCTTGTTTCTAGCTGGTAGAGGGGAATGAAACCTGAGTCTCCCACCTCCTAAGTGAGTGTATTACCCACTGGGCTAAAGTATACACAGAAGGTGTTATTGGTGGTCCTCTGGATGGATGGATTTTGAATGGGCCTTAATCAGATCAAGCCTAACAGATGAGATAAATGTTCCCGCACCTATCTTCACTTGTTGGCTGTGACCGGGGTCCTAGTGGGGAGCCAGTTATGATCACTCAATTTAGGTGAACTGCAAAGAATGGGGCAGCCAAATCCACCAAGCTGGTGCGTATTCCAGTGCTTAGATTCACCAAGCCAGCATAAAACAACTTCTTTATTACCTCATTGGTTACTCAGAAGTCCAAACAACACAGTTCCCTTAAAGTGATCCAACCTCAGGCCTCCATCCAGGTACCCACGTCAAATATGATGAAAATTTCTGTAGATCTTATTTCATCATATAAAAGAAAAGGTTCTACTAATCTCAAAGGAGCGGACCTATTACCTCCCAGGTTAATGAATGTTTCAGATCTTATTCAAATACACGTACAGCCAATTATTATTAACTAAACTAAAATTGATTAAAAAACAAAAGTATGGTTAAAAGATCAGTATACACACAAACAAGAGTTCAGTTCACTGGGATTCAGATTCACAGCAGAGATGGTGAGCTTTGTAGTTGCAAAGAGTTCCTTTAGAATTCAGTTCACAGGTCGTAGTCCAAAATCCAAATATCATATTCAGGGCGTACCAGCATAACTGGGATCTCAGTCCTGGGACTCAAACTTCCCCTGACGAAGCCTAAGTAGATCTGAGATGACAGAATCAGGACCCAATGATCTTTTATACAATTTCATGTCTTTTGATGAATTGGAATTCTTCCAGGAACAAAAGGTAATTAGGATGACTTTAAAGGAGGTCCATCACCTGTACTTATCTATATGAATTAACATAAGGCCATTTGCTTTTCCTCCACCATTCACAGTACGTTTCAAAGAGAGATGAATCCTGAGATACCCCATGTTTACAATTAATTTACATGATATGATGTTTTTTCTGACCTCTGAATTATCAGAATACAGCATAGACAAGGACTGTTGATTACATTGTCCACCCTACTCATACATATGTAAATACACAAACATATCTCCCCACATGTCTTTTGAGGGTTATTTATTTTGCAGGATGTTTTACCCTTTCTAGTATGCATCACAGTGGCTTAGGCATCCAATCACCTAGACCAAGGTAACAGTGCACATGCTTAGAGACAGAAACATAGGTGCCCAGGAGACTTTTACAGTGAAAATGTAGACACCTCATGGGCAGTCTCCCCTGGTGCTGCCACTCCTGCCAGACCCCCAGTTGCAGGGTTTGGTGGAGGAAGTTTTTGTTTTATTATGCCCCATGCAGGTTCCAGGATGGCTGAGGAGGCAGTATGTTTTATTCAGCTTCCTGGGTTCATCAGTAATCTCCCTGGACTCCAGAGAGATTACTGATGAACCCAGGAGGCTAAGTAGCAAATACCATCTCATCAGTCACCCCAGAATCTGCATGGGGCATATCAAAACTTCTTCGGGACGAGATGCTTTTCCTCGGGGTGGCTTCAGGTCTGGGGAGGGGAGTCAGATTGCCCAGGGCTCCTCTGGTTGTGGGGGGGAGGGGAAGACACAGCTCTGGGCTTCGTTGGCCTGGGGCTCCTCTAGCTGAGGGAGAATAGGGGGTCTTGGAGCTCTGGGTGTGGGTGGGGGGCATGGAAAGGATGGAACTGGGTGCTAGCCTCTCCGAAATGAGACTACGCCCATGGGGTGCCTAATGAAGATAAACACTTACAGGGTTAGGCAGCAGCCGTAAGGGGATTTTGTAGATTGCAATGGTCCCTAAAATGGGAATTTAGACACCTAAATCTGGGATTTACGTGGCTAATTTCTTTTTGTAGCTCTGGACCACTGTAACAAGTCAAGGATACTGCAATCTACAAAGGATTAAGAGTCCCCTGCCTGTCACACAGCTGCTTGGGAGGAAGTATAAAAGGCAGGGGAAGCTAGGGCAAAGGGTACTAAGAGCAGTGCTTAATTTGTAGTGAAAGAGGTGCCTGGGCTCAAGCAATTATGTGTCGGGGTTCAAGCTTTTTTTTTTAATTTTATTTTTTAAACATTCATAACTAATGGGGCAAGCCCAGAGGTACCGGGGCTATGAACTACCAAGCCTGGGCTCAACCCTGGAAAGCTGTGGCACAAATGAAGCACTGACTAAGAGGAAGAGGTGTTTTTCTCTTCTGTCCTGTCTGGTTAAAACAGGAACTGCCTAGGGGAATTATTTGCCATTGTTTTTCATTGATTTGTTTGTCTTGTGATTGTAATTAAAACAAGGCCTTCGGAAAGGACATTAGAAGCTAATGCCTGAAGCCTTATTTCTCTTTTTCTGGCTGGAGAAACTGCCCACTTCTCTCCTCTCTTCACACTTTCCATCCTCTCTGTTCAAGTTTCTATGTGCAATGTGCATGTGGACAGTTAGGATGGCATTGTACGGTTCAAAGGAGGCAACTCTTCTTTAAACCAGAACCGTGATGTGACATGGTTGTGTAATAATATTTGGTCCCATCCTAAGCAACGCTTTACAGGAAAGCAGTTCATCAGGCAAGATGTTAAGTTGGCAAATACCACACCAAAATTCTATAGGTAAATCCAGATGTAGTCCTGGCTCCTGACAGGCAGAAAAAAATTCCCACAAATCTATGCTATATACTTTCTCTACACTCCAGGTTTTATTTATTGCACTATACATACAATTAAAACAATCTTTATTCATAGGTTATAGGAATGGAATAAATCAGCAAAGCTCCACTGAAGCCAACAGAGATGTATCACTTGATGTCAGCTGAAGAACTGGTGCTACAGATCTACTCGTATTTCCTTTTGGCTTTGCATTTACCCAAGATACTTTGGCTTGTGTAGTTCCATGACATGTATGAATTCATGCAGAGCAATAGGAAAGAGTGGCTGTTAAACAAGGTGATGGTGATTTCTTTACCTCAGACCTGACATATAGAATAGTTGTCAAATGAAAGATTATGTGTACCTCATTGTGCATTAGGGGTTGTGCCAATCATTTTCAAACACAACTACCACATCTAGCAGCCTGCAGCAAGGGATAGAAAGGATGCCTGTGCTACTTTTTTTTTTGTCTGTGTCAGATCAGTTGGTATATACTGTATATTTTTGGATACTTCAGAAAATATGTGAGTTAAAGTACGTGGAGGTTGCCAACTTTGTGTTGTAGTCACTAGTAACAACTCATTGTCAGAATGGTCAATGCTTTGAAGGCTGGATGTGTGTTCTCATATTCTTTGTTTCACCAGTGCAGTAAGCCTTTGAGGGCAAACTTCCCTTAGTAGATTGTAACATAGCAAATCTACTGGGAAATGCTGAACAGTTGTGAGAATTGCCTCTCATCAGTGATTCAAAACCAGGTGCTATTTGGGACCTTCTACTATGGTACTTATTGTTATCTGTATTATCATAGCACCTAGGAGCTGTAGTTGTGGAACAGGACCCCATTTTGCTAGGCACTGTACAAACACAGGACAGACTATTGAGTAATACTACTGTGTTTAAAAAAAAAATCACAAAAATATGTTCAATATTTATTCCCCCTGGCTTTCTATCCATTGAAGGGTTTTTCGGCTGAAATTTAAAACTTTGACAAATTCACCAAACTTTTGAAATGTAATATTTAACTGGCTGTCTAGTTGATGCATAAATAGGGGAAAAAAACACCTCAAACATTTTTCTATTTTTTTAATCAAATTTCAAAATTTCATTGAAAACGTTATTGCAAAATTGAAAATCAGAAATATTTTGTCCAATTCATAACAGTTATGTCAGGACCTGTGTACCATACATATGTCATATGGCCCATGACCCTGATTCAAGAAAGCATTGAAGTGAATACTTAAAGCTTATTTGCTTCTTTGGGACTAAAGCACGTGCTTGAAGTTAAGCTTCCTTCCAGAATCATGATCTGTCTGTCTAATCAAAACAGCTTAAGTTTCAAACATTGAATGCTCAAAGTGAACTACTCCCAAACGAGCTACTGGCCAAAAATTATTCAGAAAACCTTTTGGTGAATCGTTTTTAAAAACAAAAATGTAAGAGAATATTCATCCTTTGATGGGCATGTTGTGCACAGAGAGAGAGAGAGAGAGAGAGAGAGAGTCAAGTCACCGAATAAATGTATACCTTCAAGTCAGCGGCACTGCAAGGGGTACGTGCATGGCCCCACAGTATGCCAACATTTTTATGGCTGACTTAGAATGTTTCCTCAGCTCCCGTCCCCTAACTCCCTTTCTCTACTTATGCTACATTGATGACATTTTCATCTGGACTCATGGGAAAGAGGCCCATGTGGAATTCCACCAGGATTTCAACAATTTCTATCCCACCATCAACCTCAGCCTGGACCAGTCCACACAAGAGATCCACTTCCTGGACATTATAGTGCAAATAAGCGATGGTCACATAAACACCGCCCTATACTGGAAACCTACTGACTGGTATACTTACCTACATGACTCCAGCTTTTATCCAGACCACATCACATGATCCATTGTCTACAGCCACGGTCTAAGATTGTTACACTAATAAAATAATACCAATAAGATCTTATAAGAGGGATAAGGCAAAATGTCGCGTTTATTGTAAATACAATAGTTAGCATATGCTATTTAATCTCTCTCTCATACACACCATGCACACAGTCCTGCCAGTTGATGTTTATAGTTATCAGTGCAGAGTCTGGATCAATCTAATCACCAGCCAGACTGGTCGCAGAGGGGAGCAGGGCTCTGTCGGTCGCGATCCAATGCTCCTGGAATGTGGCAAGATGAACCCAAGGTCTCATGGCCAAGCACCCTGTTCTTATAGTCTTTTTTTTTTCTCTGTTGAAGTCTATGGATTTTGCTGTATCAGTTTCTGACTGGTTACTCCTTGATTGGTGTTAACATTTCAAAACACCTTTGAGAGTGTCATCCTGTCCTGGTTTCAATTTAATCAATTGTCTTTAGGGGTGCCAGCCTTTCTCTCAGGGTCATCAATCTGCCCTTCCTTCATTATGGATGCGCATTGATGATTTTCTGGAGTTGTTAAGTCTCTTCACTCCTCCTTCCTTGACCATCTGGCTATAACAATGGCCTTCACACCTTATCTTTTCCTGATGTATGCATTGCTCATTCACACAGTATCTCACAGAGAAGATGGAAATTAAACTTCACTAAATCTTGTGGTCAAAAACAGTTTACATTGTGCTCAGGCCTTCAACATTCCTTTAATCTAATTAATATAGACACAGTACAAAATCCTGTCTCTTATTAACTAAACTTTATAACATGTCCTAATTATAATGCATGTGGGAAAACAGAATCTCGTAGTCCCAGAGGGTCATTCCTTTCTGCTATTCAAATGGGAAGGGCTAGCAGGATGAAATCAAGACATACATTAATTCTTATAGTACAAATATAAAATCCTGCTCCTATAAAATACAATCGCATTTGCTCCAATCCCTCAGACCGAGACAAACACCTACAGGATCTCTATCAAGCATTCTTAAAACTACAGTATCCACCTGCTGAAGTGAAGAAACAGATTGACAGAGCCAGAAGGGTACCCAGAAGTCACCTAATACAGGACAGGCCCATCAAAAAAGTAATAGAATGCCCCTAGCCGTCACCTTCAGCCCCCAACTAAAACCTCTCCAGCGCATCATCAAGGATCTACAACCTATCCTGAAGAACAATCCCTCACTCTCTCAGATCTTGGGAGACAGACCAGTCCTCACTTACAGACAGCTCCCCAACCTGAAGCAAATACTCACCAGCAATTACACATCAGACAACAAAAACACTAACCTAGGAACTATCCCTGAAACAAACCCTGTTGCCAGCTCTGTCCACATATCTAGTCAAGGGACACCATCAAAGGACCTAAGCACATCAGCCACACTATCAGAGGCTTGTTCACCTGCACATCTACCAATGTGATATGTGCCAGCAATGTCCCTCTGTCATGTACATTGGCCAAACCGGACAGTCTCTACACAAAAGAATACATGGACACACATCAGACATCAAGAATTATAACATTCAAAAACCAGTTGGAGAGCACTTCAACCTCCCTGGACACTCAATAACAGACCTAAAAGTTGCAGTTATTCAACAAAAAAAATTTCAAAAACAGACTCCAATGAGAAACTGCAGAACTGGAAATAATTTGCAAACTGGACACCATCAAATTAGGCCTGAATAAAGACTGGGAGTGGACGGGTCACTACAAGAACTAAAACTAATTTCCCCATGCTCATTTCCCCCTACTGTTACTCACAACTTCTTGTCAACTGTTTGAAATGGGACACCCTGATTACCACTACAAAAGTGATTTTTCCCCTCCTGCTGATAATAGCCCACTTTAATTGAATTATCTCATTCGAATTGGTTAGGAAATGCTCATCTTTTTATGTATTATGTGTGTGTGTGTATATATCTATCTGTCTAATCTTCCTACTGTATTTTCCACTCTGTGCATCTGATGAAGTGGGTCTTAGCGCACAAAACTTATGCCCAAATAAATTTGTTAGTCTCTAAGGTGCCACAAGTACTCCTCATTGTTTTTGCTGAATAAATTATTTTATGAATAATATAGTTCTACACTCTAATTAATCCAGGTGGAGTACCAGTGCTATATGTTCTAAAAACATGAGTCCCTTAACTAGAAAAACAGATGTAAAAATGAAAAACAAACAACCAAAGAAAACCAAACCCAACCAACCCTTCCCCCGCATGCCCTCAGACCCCTGCCATAAAACAACAACCTTGCCAAAACAGGAGTCCAGAATATAGATGTCGTCTGAAGGACTTTTTTCACCTTGTCTAGGTTTTGAAAGACGTCTCACTCGGGAGAAGGAATTTTATGGTTGCACCAAGGAATTCAGTGTTGCTAACAATGTTGAATTGAATTGTCTTCAGTGAGGATCTTGAACTCTTTTGTTGTGAACTCTTCTGAGAACAATATTTTCCTGTTGGTCATAATCATCTATTCATTGCGTGAAGCACCAGAAGCTAAACCTATTGGCTTCACTGGGAAGTAGAAAGACTCGCACTGATGTCAATGGTTATTGGATTGCACCATAAGAATACAGTGCCAAACTTTGACCCATGACGGTATCAAATCTTGTGTATTTCTTGCTAACAGACAGCTAGAGCAAAACATGATGAAGCCAAAGGATTATCCTTGTTACTTTCTCTGATCAGTACTTTAACTTACAACTGCCTGCTGCCACTGTCAAACACAGGTTTCACAGTGGTAGCCGTGTTAGTCTGTATCAGCAGAAAGAATGAGGAGTACTTGTGGCACCTTAGAGACTAACAAATTTATTTGAGCATAAGCTGATGAAGTGGACTTTAACCCACGAAAGCTTATCTCAAATTTGTTAGTCTCTAAGGTGCCATAAGTACTTCTCATTCTTTGTCAGACACGGGACTCTCTCACTCTGAATATAAAGAAATGCTGATTGCATCTTCAGTAGAGTCAAAGGAATCTATTGTATGCTGAATAACTGGACTAAGGATGATATACTCTTAGTAGATAATGACTTCTTTTTGGATAGTTGCCATTTATTCTAGCAACTCCAAATTGTTGTTAGACAGGCAGGGAAACTTTACATTTGCAATCTTATAAAAATATATGACTGCTTTTGATCAAAACTAATTGAAACTGAAACTATTGTGATGCACATGCTGTGCAGCAAACTTCCCTTTTTATAGCTGATGACATACTAGTGGGTTATTTGAGAGAATTGCTTTACCACTGACTACAAGAGAAAAAGAGATTTTTATGTAGACAGAGCAAAACTGGTTACAAAAATAGCTAAATATTGGTGAAAATACTTTGGATTCACTTTTTCTGTATGGTTGGACCAAATCTTAGCCTTTTTGAGGTGTAGATAAGTAAAAGATATTCACAGATTGCAGTGACTGTTTATTTTTAAGTGACAATCTCATGTACAACAGATTTCATTCAAACCAAGATTTTTTTAAGACCCAAAGTCTTCTGTGGGCACACTTCTGCTATGCACAGGTTGGGGGCAGGCTGTGAAAAGGCCTTGTGCTTAGGTTGGGCACCCCTGGTGTGCCAGGGAGAAATGCTCTGACCATGCATCTTCTGCACGAGTATAAACGAGAAGTTTGTGGATGCTGTGCAAATAACTTTTTTGTTTTGTTTTTGGGGGCAGAATCAACAAATAAAATAGCTGTTTGGTGAAATGAAAGTCAAAAATTTTGTTAAGCAATTTTTTTTCATTTTTGATTTATCTTTTTAAAAAACATTTATTCAAACTGAAGTATAGTTAAAGTCATTTAAAATCAAATCAAAACATATTGTTTAAAAAATCAAAATGAAACACTTTTTTTTAAACAAAAAAATTCAGCAAATTAGACAATTTTCAAAATGTATGTTGGCCCAATTCCCCATTTTTTGCAGAGGAGAGGACAGAGGGAGTTTTGTTTGAAAATTTTTACCCAGCTTTAGTGCTGTCAATAGATTTGTAGTTTGTAGGCACTGAGGCACGTTGGCCATTAAGGCTTCTGAAGTTTGTGGTTTGTTGTAGTAATTCTACTTAGTACTTTTCCTTCATAGATCTTCAAATGTAGATATGTAGTAAATATCACTTTATATGTAGGGAAACTGAGGCATAGAGAGACGTCAGGTCATTTGCCAGCATCACACAGCAAGTCAGTAACAAAGCTGGGAAGCAAGTCATTCTGACTTTCAGCATGGTGCTACTGGATGAAATTTAAATTCATAGCTCTGCAGCATTGTGGAAAGGATTCTGTACACCTAGTATTTCTAAGACAATTCTTGCAGAAAACACATTTACTAGGCCTTTGCACAGAAAGGAAGCATTTGTCTCACAGGCAGGAGCATCTATAGTACTTCTGCAGAGGCTTAAAGGTTTATTCTGATTAGCCAGAAACACTAAGGAGATCCAAAATAACACATTCAACCATCCAAGAAAAATTGCCATATTTTCTCCTACAAAGTGTTTGTAAAACATCATAAAATGCAAACTGGAAATTTTATTTCTCCATATTGTGTAATTAGAAAGATGGGGTGACCAGCTCTGATAGGAAAAAGCTGTGTTAATGGGGACAAACAAACTTTTAGCAAAGTAAGTTAATTTTCTTTGTCTGGGATTATAAAAATGATTGTTCTAGAACTAGGAGCTCTAAGGTGATTTGGCTAATAGAGAGGGAGGATTTGAAGGAAATCAATGAAACACTCTATAGGAATGTGTCAGAATTTTCTGATTAGCATTAAACAGTCTAAAGGGATAGCTGGTAGGAACAGAAGCACTTCAGCTGACATGGCAAAAATATCTTTCACATTCTTTATGTACATGAGACTTGTTTAGTGGATATCACATAACTGGTGTATTTACAATACATTTATTTTGAGTGATGAGGGACAGATGTGGCACTCAGGCCATATACGTTATTTAAAATACTGTGAGTAACTTTCTGTGGAAAGCCACACATCCTTACATTTAATTGTCAAACTTTACAACATATTCAAAAAGTAGTTATTTAATCTTTGGGATATAACTTAACACAGCAATAACAGAGCCGTAGGATAATGCATGTAAAAATATACAAAGCCCATGCTCATTGTGAAAGTGCAGGAAACTTGAAAGCTTGTATAATAGTAAAAAGAAAAGCAGTACTTGTGGCACCTTAGAGACTAACACATTTATTTGAGCATAAGCTTTCATGAGCGACAGCTCACTTCATCGGATGCATTCAGTGGAAAATACAGTGGGGAAATTTATATACACAGAGAACATGAAACAATGGGTGTTACCATACACACTGTAACCAGAGTCATCACTTAAGGTGAGCTATTACCGGCAGGAGGGGGGGGCTCCTTTTGTAGTGATAATCAAGATGGGCCATTTCCAGCAGTTGACAAGAATGTCTGAGGGGGTGGGGTGTTAGTCTCTAAGGTGCCACAAGTACTCCTTTTCTTTTTGCGAATACAGACTAACACGGTTGCTACTCTGAAACCTGTATAATAGTAGTGTGATATTAACTGCAGTGTGCTTTTGAAAGAGACCAAAAATGTTAGTTTTCATTCTTCAGTTGTTATCTTCCCAGTTTCAGAGTAGAACACCTTGCAGGACTGGGCCCTATATACATTCAGTACCATTAATGTATAGATGGGTTTGGAGAGGGATAGTGCAACGTAGAATTGGTGCACAGGACATTGCCCAAACATTTTTATTTACTGACCATTCAAAAGTTTTATTCTACTATTTATATGCACAACCTTCAAATAATCTGTTTTTGGAATATTTTATTGTAGCAAATTTATTTTAGAATATAAATCATTGCAGAGACACGCAAAAAAGTCAGATTTCATAATTCTGTCATTTAAACTTTATTGTATAGAGTCGAGGGTGGATAAAATGGAACAAATTCAATGAAAATTACATAATGTTCATTTCTTTAACTTTTTTTTATTCTTCAAAAAAAACTTTCATCAAGGTACATGAAATAATGAAGGCAATAGAAAAAAGAGTTATGAAATGCTGCTTTATGCCCTATCTAATGTTATGAAAACAAAGTGATAACTCATGACTAAAAAGCAGTACATTTTAAAATGAACCAAGGGAAATGCTTTCCTATAGTCACCCTCTTGAACTGACTTCTGCAAGAGATTATCAAGACAAATAGTGTAGCAGGATTTATAAAAGGCAGGATAACATGGGAACTATTAAATTAGCATCTAGAGTATTGTTAACTCTTTCACATCTCCTTATTCTCTACTGTATTCTTCAAATTATTTATGTCCTGAAAATGTTCTGGTAAGAAAGCAGTTACCTTCATCTGGATCCCCAAAGAGATGTCTTTCTTAGAAACTGGTTCTAATCTTTGCAGGGTACAAAATTGCTGTTAGCGCAATATCCTCTGGAAAAGCAGCCTTAAGATTGATCCATTATTTCTGAGGCGGGGGGGGGGGGGGATGAGGAAAAAAAAGTACTTGGCATTGTAAGAAGAAAAAATAAATTCCAGAAGAGTATGCATATGTTTCCTGATGTATATGTTTGTGCAGAGCAATTCAAGCCCTGAAGCACCATCACATCAATAACACCTTTTCATTTTTATTCCCAGCCTCTTGTGTGCTGAATTGGTTTTGGCTATTGTCTGGAACATGACTGCTGTAGGAACAACCTCCTCCTCAAAGCAGTGTACCTCCTAGACCGGAGTTTAGAGTAGGGGTGGGAGAACAAGCTTTGCAGGATTTAGAATGCATGCAGACACTGTCGGTATACATTTAGAATTGGTCCTAAAAACAGATCCTTGTGTGGTAAGGTGTCTATTTGTGGCTTGGAAACAAACAAACAAAACACCTCCCTGGGGGTGTTAAGTTTCATGTTCTTAGTGGTTCTATTCTGTAAACAAAGCATGATGCCAATCGTAGCCCAGCAAAGTGACATAAGTTTGACTCTGTGCAGTTCAGCAGCATTGAGGTGTAAGATTGTCAAAGTCAAAAAGGCCAAAAAGCAAATATAAAAGTAAAAGCAGTGTCCAGGTCCTATTCTTCACATGTAGGATACAAAAAAATCCCACTAGATATCAATGAGTTACTTGAAATCTCTAGGGGGGTGTTACCCAGGGTTTTCAGAACCCAAAGCAGTGGTAACTTAACTTTTTCTCTCCAGGCCGTGTCAGGAATAAATCAATGGGAACACAACTCATCCGTCTGATAAATGATTAATACAAACTAGTGTGCTTTTGCCTAAAACTACTTTTTATTAGTTTTCAAACATGCATATGTACATGCATGCACACACATCTGTTGTAGCAGTAGGTTCAGAACATTCCAAGCATTTAAAGTTACCCCAAAAGTCTGAAATGGTTTTGAGGAATCAACAGCCAGGCTTCTGGGGAACATGGGTGTTAAATCCTCCTTCTGTCTGCCTGCTGGGGAACTTGGGTGTTAAATCCTTGTCCAGAGAAAAACTTCCTTGGTCTGCTCCAAAGCACACTTTCTAACTAACTTTTTATCCAGACAAAAAACACATAACTCATAATACCCCTAATAGAATAACAATTTCCCTAGCAACAGCCAATATCATTTCATTATTCTCCTTATCAGCAAAAGATTTCCAGTAATAACAACAATAAAACTTACATGTCAGAGGCACCTAAAACCAAGGTCAGTTATCCAAACATTCCTTCTATTTCCACAGTACATTAACTTCTTGTCCCAACCTTCTATTCTGATTACCAGAGCTGCAAACATGCAACTGCACAGTCTGGCCTCTCAGGGCCGAACATTATTCTTAGCTATGTGATGTTTGATTTTCAGCTGGCAGTGGCTGAATACACAAGATGGCTGACTGCAGTGCCATCAAATTCTGGGGTACATGCAGGAATGTCAAATTTGGGGGCTATATGGGTTTGGGAGAGTTTATGGGCTAGCTCCTTGGGCTCTCATAAATGGAGAGTGTCAAGGTTCCCTCCCCACTCTGAACTCTAGGGTACAGATGTGGGGACCTGCATGAAAGACCCCCTAAGCGTATTCTTACCAGCTTAGGTTAAACGCTGCCACCACCAAAGTGTTACACAAAGAACAGGGGAAGTGCCCACTTGGAAACGTCTCCCCCCCCCCCAAAATATCTCCCCAAACACTACACCCCCTTTCCTGGGGAAGGCTTGATAAAAATCTTCACCAATTTGCATAGGTGAACACAGACCCAAACCCTTGGATCTTAAGAACAATGAAAAAAGCAATCAGGTTATTAAAAAGAATTTTAATTAAAGAAAAAGTAAAAGAATCACCTCTGTAAAATCAGGATGGTAAATACCTTACAGGGTAATCAGATTCAAAACATAGAGAATCCCTCTAGGAAAAACCTTAAGTTACAAAAAGGTACAAAAACAGGAATAGTTCCATTCAGCACAACTTATTTTATCAGCCATTTAAACAAAACACAAACTAACACATATCTAACTAGATTGCTTACTAACTCTTTACAGGAGTTCTGACCTGCATTCCTGCTCTGGTCCTGGCAAAAAGATCACACAGACAGAGCGAACCCTTTGTTCCCGCCCCCACTCCAGCTTTGAAAGTATCTTGTCTCCTCATTGGTCATTATGGTCAGGTGCCAGTGAGGTTATCTTAGCTTCTTAACCCTTTACAGGTGAAAGGGTTTTTCCTCTAGCTAGGAGGGATTTAAAGGTGTTTACCCTTCCCTTTATATTTATGACAGGGTGTCAAAGTTCCTTCCCCACTCTAAACTCTAGGGTACAGATGTGGGGACCTGCATGAAAACCTCCTAAGCTTACTTTTACCAGCTTAGGTTAAAACTTCCCCGAGGTACAAACTATTTTACCCTTTGCCCTTGGACTTCCACTGCCACCACCAAACGTAAGACTGGGTTTACTGGGAAAACGTTGTTTGGGAACAGATTTCCCCCAAAAATCCTCACCAAAACCTTGCACCCCCCTGCCTGGGGAAGGCTTGATAAAAATCCTCACCAATTTGCATAGGTGACCACAGACCCAAACCCTTGGATCTTAAGAACAATGAAAAAAGCATTCAATTTCTTACAAGAGGAATTTTAATATAAGAAAAGGTAAAAAGAATCATCTCTGTAAAATCAGAATGGTAAATACATTACAGGGTAATTAGATTCAAAACATAGAGAATCCCTCTAGGCAAAACCTTAAGTTACAAGAAAGACAAAAAGACGAGAATTCATTCTATTCAGCACAGTCTAATTTCTCAGCCATTTAAAGAAATCATAATCTAACGCATATCTAGCTAGATTACTTACTAAATTCTAAGAATCCATTCCTGTTCTGTCCCCAGCAAAAGCATCACACAGACAAACCCTTTGTTTCTCCCTCCCTCCAGCTTTGAAAGTATCTTGTCTCCTCATTGGTCATTGTGCTCAGGTGCCAGTGAGGTTATCCTAGCTTCTTAACCCTTTACAGGTGAAAGGATTTTTCCTCTGGCCAGGAGGGATTTTAAAGGTGTTTACCCTCCCCTTTATATTTATGACTCAGAGAGTAAAGGGGACGAAAAGCTGCTTTAAGGCAGCAGCTGAAGATTCTTCTATTGTATGTATTTTCGTATGCCCAAAACCTAAGCCAGCTGTATGTCACCTCCCACTTCACTAGTATAGTACTCAGTACATCTAGGGGCTAAAGGGAGGGACTTACGTGACTTCATGGCACCTTACTGGCCCTCCATAACCTCTCACCCAGAAGTTTTTGGGCAGTTTGGTAGAGGGGATCCTGGCAGTGATCCAGCCCCTGGTGTGCCCCCAGGACTGGGGGCAGGCCTCAGGAGTTTGGGAGCCCCAGAAAGGTGTCATAAACTGAGTGCATCTCTGACATCACTTGGCATCTAAGCCTGTATCCCTTCAGCTGCCCTTTTAATGTGATCCTAAATTTCTACATTCTCATGCTGCAGGACTTCTCTTCAACTGCAGGTAACAGGTAATCTATTTAAGAAGAGAGTATTACAGGCAAATAAACAAGTACATCCAAAATGTAAAATGCCATCTGTAGATTCCAAAGGTTAACCACATTACCAGTGTTTGTTTAATACAATAGAACTATTGTAATATAAGAATACAAATATAGTAGAAGCATAAAAACATATGCCTTACATCATTGCACAAACACAGAGATGAAAGTTTTTTTTTAAAGGACAATTAAGTTATTTTCATGTAGGTGCGTTGCTACTGGAAACTATAAAACTGAGTTTAACAATAAGAAAAAATGTGCATCAATACAAGGGAAATTATAATTCACTAATGATAATTTATTAATCTCTTGGTTGTGTATTTTTTTCAAATAAACAAGTACAAATACTTGCTGACATGCATTCCTACTCTTATCACTTCTGGCTTTTTCCTCTTTGGGTTTTATACCCAGCCGTTGCATCTTGTTCTTATTTATGCATGGGTCTTGCAAACACTCATGCACCAGTGCAGTCCCATTGAAATTAATGGGACTAATCATATAAATAAAACCAAGTTTGTGCATTTCCTTTTATTGGTTTTAAATTTATTCTCTTATTTTCATTAGATATCACCTGTGACACTGGCAGATCACATCATACTAGAGTGTATTCAGGTCAATTCACTTGTGTATTAGCGTGGATGAAAGTGATTGTTAAATGCATAAGAGCATATTTGGTGTTGAAAACTAAAGTGATGTTACATGCATTGATTTTACTTCTCTGTCCTGTTATAATGTAATAGCAAGCATTTACATTGTAAATCCCCCTGTAACTAAATAACCTATTAGACAAGAAAGAAGCCTCACAAAATGCAAATGAAGAAATTTAACAGAAAAATGCTAATTTCAAAGCAAGTAGCCATTGTTTGAGATGACCGAAGGTCAAATACTCAAAGTGCATTCCTCACTCACCATTATCAAAGGAAAAGCCTATGTGGATAAGGACACTGTCAGATTGCTTTTGTCAGAAGAAGCTAGTATAAGTATAAATTCAAGGAAAGATTCTTCATCTCTGGACTGTTTGGAGTTTTACAGGGAAGTGTATAAAATACAAAGCAGATATCCCCATAGACAATGTGGGTACCCTGCAAAGACTTTTGGGAAACTGGCAGTTTATTAAATCAGTGTAACCATTTGGAGTTACAAACTGTGATTCACCTGTTAATATATTTTACCTGCTTTAGCCTGTCAATTATGCTCATTTCCCTTTCTTAACTAATAAGCCTTAAATTAGTTTACTATAGAATTGGCTACCAGCTTTGGTGTAAGGTCTGGAATACCAATTGATCTGGGATAAATGATTGATCTCTTGGGACTGGGAGTAACCTGATGTGGAGTGATTTGTGGCTGAAGTAACCCTTATCACAAAGTTCAGTTTCTCTGGGTGGCAAGATAGACGAGAATATAAGGGGACTGTCTGGGACTCCCTGGTAAGACTGGTATAGTGATCCAGGGGTTGACATTTGTTTCTGGTTTGATGAAATCTAATTATATAATATGCCACAAGTTTGGGCTGTCTGCCCTGTTTTCTGACAATCTGCTGTCTTGCCCAATCTTTAGATTATGTATTAATTATAGGGATTACTTAAGGATCCCCAGTTATCACTTTGAGTGTTGACAGGTTCTTGTCCCAGGATCAGGCCCATATTATTCAAATTATTATATAGTTGGGAACCCTGATGCGCACAGTTGCAACACTCACACTATAGGGGAAAAGAGTCCTGTGGCACCTTATAGACTAACAGACGTATTGGAGCATAAGCTATCATGGGTAAATACCCACTTTGTCGGATGCACATAGTGGAAATTTCCAGAGGCAGGTATAAATATGCAAGCAAAAATCAGTCTAGGGATAATGAGGTTAGTTCAATCAGGGAAGATAATGCCCCTCAGCAGTTGAGGTGTGAACACCAAGGGAGGAGAAACTGCTTTTGTAGTTGGATAGCCATTCACAATCTCTTTAATCCTGAGCTGTTTAATCCTCAACCACACCATCACCAGTTCATTCATCTGCATGTCCACCAATGTAATCTACGGCATCACGTGCCAACAATGCCCCTCTGCTATGTATATTGGCCAAATTGGACAGTCCTTATGTAAAAGGATAAATGGACACAAATCAGATATTAGGAAGGCAATATACAAAAACCTACAGGAGAACACTTCAGCCTCCCTGAACACACAATAGCAGATTTAAAGGTAGCCATCCCGCAGCAAAAAAACTTCAGGACCAGACTTCAAAGAGAAACTGCTGAGCTTCAGTTCATTTGCAAATTTGACACCATCAGCTCAGGATTAAACAAAGACTGAACGGCTAGCCAACTACAAAAGCAGTTTCTCCTCCCTTGGTGTTCACACCTCAACTGCTAGAAGAGGGCATCATCCTCCCTGATTGAACTAACCTCGTTATCCCTAGCCTGATTCTTGCTTGCATATTTATAGCTGCCTCTGGAAATTCCCACTACATGCATCCGACAAAGTGGGTATTCACCAATGAAAGCTTATGCTCTAATAAATCTGTTAGTCTATATGTGCCACAGGAATCTTTGCCACTTTTACAGATCCAGACTAACACAGCTACCCCTCTGATATTTCACACTATAGGAACTTTTATATTTATAAATATAGTTTGTTAATACATTTAGCATTGTCACAAACACCCCGTCTCAGTAGGTAGATAGTGATAATACAGAATGTACATCTGCACATCCATATACTCACACCATCTCCTGTAAAACAACCTGAAGTGTTAGCCATCATCTTCCTCATGACCATCACCCTCCCCATCATCATCAGTGGCCATCATTCTGGCACCTCCTAAGGACTGGAGATCTCTCTCCCATTGCTCCTAGGTTGGAAGCAACTTTTATAATCTGTTACACTGCCGCCATTATGTTAAATGCATATTCAGTATGGGATTCTTTTCCTTATTTGTATTTCCTCATCTTAGTCATGTTGGAGTATCTTTTTCTATAGGTTAGGATATCAATGATCTTAACTTATTATCATATATTTCAATTCATTACCATGGGCCATTTATGGTTGGATATCACATTTATTATTTCTGTCCTAACTGCTTATTTTGGTTCTTTCCAAGTTCCAAGTTGTGGCATATCTTTTAAGTTTAAAAGGGTATGAACTTCAGAAGCCTCCAATGCCAGCCTACTTCAACGCATCCTCTATGTGAAAGATCGCAGCTATATATGGACCTATATATAGCTCATCACCATCTCTCTAGGTGAAAGGTCCCAAATATATGTATGCTAACTTTTGCCTTAGCTCAACATACAGGATGTGGCCTGTAGGTCCCTTGTGTTACGGCCAAAATATACTCTAACACAAACTTATAATAAAACAAATAATTAAACCTATTAGAAAAGATATATAAGAAAGCAGGCTAGCCTTAGATGTATATTATGTATCTGTTATGTATGACAGTTCAGTGCCAGGACACTTCTGTGGTTTACTCATGTACCTGTGATCAGAACTTCCCCTTAAACTCTATTTTCAGCTCCCCACATACTTGGGGTTTTCTGTTGGGCCGTTTATCTGTGTAGTTTCTGTTCAAAGTTCATAGGCCTCAAGCCTTATGCTAACTTGCTGAAGCTAATGTCTTACAAGATACAGGCCGGTAGGTTTTTTGCATTACTGCTGAATATAATGCAAAGCAGTAAATATAATAAAGGCAAGCTAGCGCACTGGGCTATAGCCCTGAGATAGGCATTCCAGAAAGCGTGACACCACCTTTTTCTTGTATTACGAGAGGTTAAATATAAATTAATTTTTCTCTTTCTAGCGTGTTCCCTCTTAATTTGACACTCTACTAAATTAAACCATCCTAACATTTTCACTGTCTCTCCTCACATGGAATCCTTTCCATAATTCTAATTATTTTCTTTGCCCTTCTTTGGGCCCTCTTTTTCTGCTTCATCTTTTTTGAGATATGGTCACCTTCTCATGGAATACCATGGGTTTATGTAATATTCCCTGGCATTTTATATATTCTATCAATTGATGTCTTTTTTTAAATGCTACTTCACATTGAACAGATTTTTTTTGCTGAACTGTTCATACTGCTGCCCAGGTGTCTTTCCTATCTGGCTAGAGTTAATTTAGAACCCAGTGCTGTGTAGAATAGCTGAAAGTATTCCTTCCAATATGGATTATCTTCCATTGGTCAACAACTAATTTAATCATTCTGTGTCTGTTTTGCCTTGAAAATTGGACATTTATTCAGATTCTTGGTTTCCTTTGTCTTAAGTTTCCTATACATGATTGTATTTAAACACTTGTTGCTTGACTACATATTTTCCTTAATAGCCTTTTGTGGTTAAAGGCTTGTTGAAAGTCAAGATCAATTATGTAAACTGATTATCTTTTAAGAAGTATTTCACCAACAACCTCTAATAATTCTAGTAGATTGGCAGAGCATGCTTCTCCCACACATAATCCACCTGTCAGGGATGTTCTAGGTATACTTTATCCTGCCTCAGTGCAGAGGGATGGGCTAGATGGCTTCTTGAGGCCATTTCCAGCCCTATATCTCAGATTCTATGCTGGCTTGCCCTTATCATATGATTTTCATGTAGGGGAGTTATACCTCAGAAATAAGTGATTTTTTTTCCAAACCAGCTTCTCTTGAACAAAAAGTACAGATCTGTAACCTCAGTGTCTTTTTTTAAAGTTACCTACAATGTTTCTTTGCTTTCCACTCTCTATTTGAAGGGTGTGTGTGTGTGTTTTTGTTTTCTCCCCCCAATTTGTGTGGGCCAACTATGACTTCCAAGGGTTAATGCTAGGTTACAGGAATATTTTATAAAATGCATGGAATATCTTTCAAAGTCTTCACGATTCTATTTCCAGCACTTCAGTGGAGTTAGCTATACAATTTTAAATTTCCTTTCCAATTGCCCAAATAAATCCATGTTTCATGGTGGTCAGAAATCCTAAGGAATGAGAGCAAAACCCATCACACTTAAAATAGACTGTCTTCAGTATCTTCAGTGAGCTTGCCTCTTTCAGTGTAAGCAGACCAGACAAACTCATAGCGCTGGAACTTCCAGTGCTGCAGGTGACTGGCACCCTGTGCTATTCATAAAATGCTGATAGATCTGCAACATTCTCTCAAAGCCCTTTGTTAATATGACGTTTTTAAACCAATGTTACAGTACTTGCAGTTAGATGGATTAGACTTTGAGGCCACACTCATTAAATTCCTGTTACATGCTAATTAAAGTCAAACTAACCAAGTTTCTTTTCTACAGCACTTAAGGATTGGACTCCCCCCCTCCCCTGACATACTCACACCTTTCTATTTTATATGGATAATTGCTAAAGCAAATATATTTATACTGCTGGTGTTTGAAGAACAGCCTACTGAATACTAATTCTGGCTCACAACTATCAGCAAAGAGGCTTTCTGAACATCTGTTTTTTCTCCTCAACTAAGAAATAAATTTATTATACCACAAGGAAACTGTGGCTGCCTCATTGGAAGACACTGCACTGGAAATGAAATCGTTGTATAAAAGCTTATTATTTCAAAGATATTAGTAGTTAATTGTTTTGCAGTTACTTAGACTATTTGCTTTTACCATCCTAGATGCAAATTACTCATGATGGACCAAATTCTGTTCTCAGTTATGCCAGTGTAAATCTGAAGCAAACTAAATTGAAGTCACTAGCTGAAAGTGGAGTTTAAACCAGCATCATTAACTTGGTCACTTTTCACATCCTGAATATCTTATGGTAAAATGTAAGGAAACAACATGTTAGTATATGCATTTAAGGAGGAAAACATGTAATTGAAAATTCACCATCTGTTCAACTTACTTATGACTGGCACAGAAATCCATTACAGTAGCATTTAAAGACCCCAACTAAGAGGAGACCTCCACTGTGCTAAGAGCTGTACATTCCCATGTGGTAAGATTATAAATCTGCCTTTGGGGCAGAGACACAATCTAAATAGGCAAGACGGGGAAAAAATAGGATAAAGCAGTATTAGCTCCATTACATAGATGGAGACCTGAGGGTCAGAGATTAAAGTCCCAATCCTGAAAGTGATGTGTTGGTGGACCCTGCAACCATGTGGAATCCCAATAAAGTAATTTGGACTCCATCCATGTACATAACTCTTCTAGATCAGGAACTAAGTGTTTTGTCTAAAATCACACAAGGATTCTGACAGACGCAGTAACTGAACCCAGGTCTCCTGAGTTCTAGTCTAATGCTTCCTTCAGACCTTAATTTCTGCCTTTCTGTACAGTTTCAGTTTAATTTGTTTGCCAAATTTCTCTGAAAATCTGGAACATCTTTTTTTTATTATTAGTAGTGGCCTGGTAGCACTGATAATATATTGGCTACTGTCAACATACACATAATACATATTTCCTACTTCAAAGATATTTTTAATTTCAGTTTTGATTTTGTAAACTAAAACCTCTTTAAATCCTTATTACAACTCAATTCCACATCTAGCTTCACACATCACACCCAAAACAGTGCAGTAGAATGAAGAGTTCCCTTAAGGCTACCTTATCATGGTAACACACAATCCTCAGCACTTCTGGAAATTAGCTTGGAGCATGACTTCTAAGAGGAGGAACAGACTGCTTTTAAGAGGATGGCCTGTGAGACACCCTGGCACCACAATATTCACCACTGTCATATAATTAGGATATGTTTTGTATAAAGTATGCCTTGTGAGGTATCATTCTAAATGTCTTGATCTGCTAGACAGCAATATCTCATTGGATTGTATGTGCTATTACCGTATTATGAAGTTTGGCTATGTATGTGTTACTGAAACATGTGAGGATGAAAATACCCACAAACAGCCTTTCAGGTACAACATTAAAAAAGGCCAAATAATGTTAATAGCTTATTGAGGAAATGTACACAATCCCAGAACTGGGTACAATAGAAACATGTCAGAGATAGCACTACAGAAGGGGAACTGTTTGATCCAGGTCACAGCGAAAGAGCTTTCCAGCAAGTGGGAAGAAGATATTAAAGGGGGGAAATGACATCATGGGGGGACCTCATTCTCCCTACAACAACAAACCTGGAAACACCTGAGGACTAAAGACTGAACACGGGGGAAGTGATGGTCCCAAGCTAAAAGGGATTTCTAGTCATTGTATGAAAACCTGGGAAACAGAAGCTGCGAAGCCAAGGTGGCTTGTGCCTTAAGACTCTGTCAGCCTGTTTATCACTCAGGGTGAGAATTTGTTAATTCATATCCTATCTAGTACATTAAGCCCAGTTTTTGGTTTTGTTTATTTACTAAGTAATCTGCTTTGCCTGTTTGCTATCCCTTATCTATCTTTTTTGTAGTTAATAAACTTGCTTTGTTTTGTCTAATCACAACTTTCCTTTGGAAATCACAACTTGGAACAGAAAGCAGTGTATATTCTGCTCCACATTGAGGGAGGAGGTAAATTTCATGAGCTTACACTGTACAATTCTCTGTGCAGCGCAAGACAGTATAATTTTGGGTTTACACTCCAGAGGGGGGTGCATGTTTTAGGAACTGGGACGTGCCTTAGTTGAGCTTTCCCATGCAGAGCTGAACTCAGCATCTGTGTGTAGCTGCAGCTGGGTGTGTCCCTACTTGTATGTGTGCTGGACGGGGCTTGAGGGCCTGTCACAGCAGTACAGTGTAAAGGGAGCCACACCAGTGGGTCAGGAAGGCTCAATGGTACCCCAGTTCCAAGTGGCACCCCAAGGGAAACCAGTCACAGCCTGTGTATATTTACCTTCAATATGACAGTACACAGAGCCTATCATGCATAGGGCAGAAGGTAGCTGTAGCGAAGCATAAGCTGGGCTCCTGTGGTTTCTGCCCCTGCTTCCCTCGCAAATCGTTCAGGGATGCCTCAGGTTGATGCAAACACCAGTGCTGTTTATTTACAGCTGTTCCCTACCACCACCTTACTATCTATGTACAGGTTTTTCCACAGCCAAACTTTGCCAGCAGCAGGCCTGGCCAGCAGCAGAGTAGAGGGCCCCATCCCTCTCTGTGCCTGGCTTGGTCTGGCCTCTCTCTTCCCCCTACTCCTCTTCCTCTGGCTTCCTTCTTGCCAGCCTTTATAGCCCCTGTCTGATTAGTAGGCTAGCAGCTATTTCTTGTTGCCAGGCAGTTCAACCAGCCCCAATCCATTCCCCGGGATTGGGGTTGGAGTGGCAAGGGGCTGATTAAGCCCTTTACTTAGCACCCTGTCACACATCTCCCCCCTTAGGTAACCACTAGGTTTGTCATTGCCCGTCCTCCCTCTACCAGTGCGGTTACTCCAGGGGAGTCCCTCATCTCCCACTGGGTGATCCCTGGGGTCATCCTTGCAGGGTTCATTCATCCCCCACCCAGAGAATGTACACCGGCTAGGCGGTGGATGGCCCCACAACTCCACTACCACCCACAGATCTTCACACCAGTTGCATCCCCAAGTTTGTCCTCTTGGCTGCTCCCCCTGGCAGGGAATCAGGATCAGTCCTGACTTCCCCAGGACACCCAGGGTCTTGGGTTCTCCTACCCTGTCCAGTGAAGTCTTGGTCTCCTTGCCTGGGGACTCTCTTTTGAGGCACTCCTTGGACACTTCCACATCTACTCCTTTCGGCTCTATTGTCTAGGGTTTTCTTCTGTTTTTTCCTGAAGACCATGGTCTTCGCCCTCACTGGGGTCCACTAGTGTAGGGGGCTCCCCTCCCTTCTTCAGGGTCCTTCCCCCTTTCCTTCTTTTGGGTCTCCTCCCACTGCCTCCTTTTCCCTTTGCACAGTGGTCCCAGTCCACCCGCAGTACTACTGTGTATGGTAACCCCTCCACTACCTCGACTCGTTTCCAGCAAAACTTGCCCCAGGCTTCCAGGGGCACCTGGGTCATTTGGCAGTGCTTCCTATCCCCATGGACACACTCCAGTTTCATCCTTGCCCCAGGAATAAGCCAGTGTGGCTTTACCAACCCCCTGTGGATAAGTGAGCAGGCAGAGGCCGTGTCTACCAGGGCCCTCTGGGGCTTCCTTCTCATTCACACTGGAATGGTGGCTATTCCTCACTCATTCCCCTGCCCTCCAATCTTAGTCCAGCTGCAAAACTTGGCTAGACCATATTCCATCTCCAGGCAGTCCCCCCATTTATGTCCTGGGTGCCCACACTGACAGCACATGGGCTGTCTGGGCTCCTCCTTCTTCCTCTACAGACCCTTCTGGGGGGCGTTTCTCATTTTTCCCCCCACTCCAGGTCCCTGCAGATCCAACCCTCCTTCGAGGGGAAGTCTGCTTCCATATGCTCCTCAGTTAGCTTGGCTGGTGTCTCCTGACCCAGATTTGCATGCTTTCAGGGAGGCCCTGTAAAAACTGTTTGAGGATGACTCGGTCCATAATTTCTCACACCGTTTGGGTATCTGGCCACAACCAATGAATGGCCCAGTCTGTGAGCTTCAGGGTGAAGGCTTTGAGTCGCAATCACACCCATCCATCAGGCTGACTGAAACTTCTGCCGGTATTTCTCTGCCAACAGCCTCACCAGGTCTAGAATGGCCGCCTTCACTGCCTCATAGTCTTTGGCCTTGTCATTGCTCAGTGCCATATAGGCCATTAGAGCCTTGCCAGCCCGATAGGGAGACAGTCATAGGGCCCAGGTTGCCCTATCCCATCCGACGCCCAGGACTACCCACTCAAAGGTAGAGGAAGGTGTCCAGGTCATCAGTAGGGCCCATATTACACAGGACAAATCCCATTGCTTGGGTGCCATCACCCCCCGTGGGACTCACCAGTCTCTGTAGGAGCTGCTGCTGCATGTTGGCCTGCTCCCTTATAAAGTCCTACAAGGTTTTTGTTGTTCCACTTGCCAGGAGAGTAAGGCCTACCTCTCTAGCTGGTGGGATTGCTGGAAGGTTTGCAGCACCGTTTGCATCTCCACTTGCTGCTTCACTAGCCACTACAGGGTCCCCTCTATCTCTGGGCCACCAAACTCTTGCACTGGCTTCAGCTCCCAGACAAGCCCCGACGTGTAGAGAGGCATAAGCTGGGCCCCTCTGGTTTCTGCCCTGCTTCCCTTGCAAATCATTCAGGGATGTCTCAGATTGATGCAAATACCAATGCTCTTTATTTACAGCTGTTTCTCACCACCACCTTACTATCTATTGTGATAAAGTTCCTCCTCTGCCTTGGTGGGTCCTGCACTTACTGGCAGATTTACCTTGACTGGGACCTGCACGAGGGCGCATCCCGCCCACCCTCCACCCTCCTGGACCTTTTAATTGGGCCCCTGCCCCGTGGACCCAACCGACCCTCACACCCCTTCACCGTGAGCCGGCTGCACAAGTTGCAGGCGGTCTGCTTCCAGACCACACCAAGGAAACATCTATACACGCTCGTGCTCCACATGCTTCACATCCTCACCCTCGTGTCCCGCCCTGATAAAAAATGGCGGGACCTCTTGCCACCTTTGGAGGGTGAGGAGCCCCAGTGAGCCAGCCTTTATTCCACCTTTATTCCCGAAGCATGCCAGGGATATCAGTTGGCGGCTCCTTCACGGAGCTGTGAGCACGGGCGTGTACTTGGCACGGTTCACCCCTATTCTGGATACCTGCCGCTTTTGTGGCGTGAGGGAAACCCTGGCACACATATATTCGGAGTGTGCCGGGCTGCAGCCCCTCATCTGGCTCCTCACCAATATTTTACTATGTTTTTGGTTGCACTTTTCCCTCACCTTCTTATTTATGCTCTTCCTATCCGTGGCGCCAGAAAGTCACGGGATCTCCTGGTCAACCTCCTCCTGGCCCTAGCGAAAATGGCCATCTATAAAACCAGAGTGAGGAGGTTGGTTGATGGAGTCTCCTGTGACTGTGGGGCCTATTTCCGATCCTCTGTCCATTCATGTATCCAGGCAGAGTTCCTCTGGGTGGCGTCCTCTGACTCCCTTGATGCCTTTGAGGAGCAGTGGGCACTGTCCGGGATTCTCTGCTCGGTGTCCCCATCCGGTTCTCTTCGTTTGACCCTTTGATCACACTCCTGTCCCTGTTATTTCATTAGTTGTCCCCCGTATTTATTTGGTGTCCAGGTCCTGTGGATCCCCCTCTTAGTCTGGGGGGGGGATCCTTTAGCAGGATCCCAATAGGATCACTCTCCTGTAGCCATCTGGCCTGGAGGGAGAAGGAGGGAGAGGGCTGCTGCTCCTGCTGCTGTTAGGCCCTGGGCTCTCCCTGCTGCTACTGCTGCTCCAAATGCTCCCCTGGCTGGGCCAGACACCACCCCACTTCTCTGTTACCTGGTTGCTGTCCGGCTGCTGGACCCCCCTACCCTTGGGTACTACTGCTCCAACTGCAGCCCCTTGGGGGGGGTCTGCTGGCCCGCTCCCCAGAGGAGGGGAGTGAGGGACCCCAGCCCCAGCTGTTGTTGCTGTGGACACCACCACCACCACCACCTGAGAGGGGTCCTTTCTGCCTCCCTGGACCACCACCTGGAGTTCCTGGAGCTGCTGCTGTAGAGTTTACTGCATGGAGCTGCTGAAGCCCCGAGGAGGAGAAGTAGAGGACCATCTACCAGTGGGGGAGCACCTAAAGACTTTGCAGACCACCATGGAGGGGGCCGGTGGAGTCTCCTGTGACTGTGGGGCCTATTTCCAATCCTCCGTCTGTTCACGTATCTGGGCAGAGTTCCTTTTGGCAGCGTCCACTGAATCCCTTGACGCCTTTGAGAAGCAGTGGGCGTTGTCCGGGCTTCTCTGCTCGGTGTCCCCATCCAGTTCCCTTCGTTTGACCCTTTGACCACACTTCTGTCCCTGTTATTTCATTAGCTGTCCCCTGTATTTATTTGGTGTCCAGGTCCTGTGGATCCCCCTCTTAGGCTGGGGAGGGGGATTCTTTAGCACTTCCCGGATGCCAATAGGATCACTCTCCTGTAGCCATCTGGCCTGACCCTGTCACACTATGTACAGGTTTTTCACAGTCAGACTTTGCCAGCAGCAGACTAGAGGGCCCCACCCTTCTATGTGCCTGGCCTTTCCCTTTCCCTTTCCCTTTCCCTTTTCCTTTCTCTCTCTTCCCCCTCTGGCTTCATTTCTGCCAGCCTTTATAGCCCCTGGCTGATTAGGCTGGAAGCTGTTTCTCATTGCCAGGCTGGCACAGAGCTGTTCAACCAGCCCCAATCCATGTCCCTTGATTGGGGCTGGAGTGGCAGGGGGGTGATTAAGCCCTTCTTACTCAGCACCCTGTCCCAGTAGCAAACTGTGTTAGAAAACTGGGCAAACCCATAGAGTGGAGAGAACAGGAGATGTACTACCTATTCCTGGAGATCAATCTGCATTGAGGTTGGGGTGAATCTCATTGTAGCCTTCCTAGGAATGATTGCAAGTTGAACTAACAGCAGTGCTCTGTCCCCCTCACCCTATGCATCTGTTTCAATGCAGCTTTCACTTGGCACCTCAAGGTGGTAATACTCCTGAGGAAGCCAAACTGCAAAGGAAATGGGAAAACCAAGGAGGAGGCCCTTGGACTGCTCCTGACCTTCCTAAGCATCCTACGACTTCTGCAGATCTTTGAACATTTATAGGCTTAAGAGGCCAAACCCGAAACTATTTTCAGTGGCTATGAGATGGGAAACTTTGCGTTCTGCAAAGAGAGAATTATTTGTGGGAATCTGCACAACTAGACACTTTGTTGCTTGCCTTGCTATGAAGAAAAATTGCTAAAGGGAGCATATGACCCATGGACACATTTATATATAAATGTCCTAAGAAAGTATTACAGCCTTTATTTGCATTCAGTAATAACCCTTTAATAGTAGTTAACATTACCTAATTAAAGATATCTCTTTCTGATTAATAACAGCTAATACTACTCATAGGCTTGCCATTGTTTTCTTTGTGCACCAGCAAGAGCTCTAGGTGAAACTCTGCCCTTTCTGATCTTTCTGTTTGCACAGCACCTAGCTAGTCCATGACGGGGACTCCCAGAGACTACTGCAATACAAATAATACATAAAAATAATCTTTAAAAATCATCCACAAAATCCAGAAGAATATGCCCTGTAACTAAAACTAGTTGGACATTTCCCAACAGGACATTTTTACATCACAAAATGTTGATTAATCATAATAAAACATTTTGTGAGGACATGTTAATTTCAACAAAACTTCCAACAGAACCCAGACAGCTTCCAGTAGACTTGATGTGGGATGAAAAATGTTCCAAAATCTCAAAACTCCTCAAAATGAAATTCAGTTTTTCAACCAGCTTCACTTGTAAACTCAAGCAACCTTCAAAGTAACTGGAAGTCCTTAACTTTCATGGACAGATTCTTCAATCTGATGAACCAGAGGTTCTCTAACTGTGGTCGTGGACCACGAGCTCCATTCAGGTGGTCCATGGATAGTTCCCTCTAAGTTGCGCGCATGGGCGGCTGCACACAAGAGAATGAAGGGCCACCCACCTAATTAGTGGAGCTGCGCAGGCATGGCTCCAATAATTAAGTGCCTGGACCCTGGAGAAGACACACATGTAAGGTGAGGTGGTGGCCTTGGGGGGAATAGGAGGTAGGTTGGAGGGGGCAGTGGGGTGAAAAATGGGGTGGGGGAATTTGGGATGTGCAGGGTTGTGGCAGCCAGAAAAAGAGGTGACTTTCCACAGCTCCAGGGCTGTGGCTGCCAGGGAGATATGGCCCTCCTTCCCAGCCCCAGTTCTGTGGCTGCTGTGGTGGGGGAGAGAGGGAGAGACCCCACTCCTTCCCAGCCCCAGCTCAGGGGCTGCCGCAGCGGGGGAGAGAGGGCACATCCATCACATTAGAAAGGTAAGACTACTGATATGAAAATATGAGTTGTGTGCTTTTATTTATAGAACAAAAAAAGTTAAGGTTTTTATATATATATATCACTTTTATCCAAAGTGCTTTACAATAGTTAGCTAATGGTACAAACAGCATTTGGAAAGATCATCACCGTCAAGACCCTCAGCAATTTTCAAGTGGTCCACGAAAAAAAATATTTGAGAGCCACTGTGATAAAACCATATGGCCTGGTGCAACCTTAACTTGCACTGGGGATGGGCAGCTCTGAACTGATCAGCTGCAATGAGATCTGCAACTACGCTCCTCCCCCTTTGCAGGTCGAAGCAGACCTTGGATGGAGTGGAGCATGAAGCCCATTAGGACAAATGCTTTCAGAAGCTCTTCTTTGGAAGTGCCCAGTTCTGAAGTCTTTACTCATTTTGAGTAGAATATATTCACGTGAGTAATTTCATACACTGCAGTGTGAGTGGTACAAAATCTGTCCCTAGTTTAGTGCCTCTGTAGCTTCTGCATATATCAACAGTGCAAAAATCAATTGCACAAGTACAAAATGACTCTAGTTTGCCTGAATGTGGTGGGGCTTTTTTCTTTCCCCCCCCCCCATCATGATCTTGTAAACATATTCATCATTGCTATGAGCTAAGATATTATGATATATCTGCTAGTAGCTTTTTAACGAACATTTGCAGCATAGCTAGCCTTGACATCACCAGTGCCTTTTCAGAATGTCATGAGCTCGTGTTATTTTTGCTCATGCAGTGTCAAATAACATTGATATTTGAGGCAGAACTCGGCTTGATGCTCAATATGGAAAACATTCTGATTGGCATACAAATGGGTTTTTTTCCCCCAAAGACTAGTAATGTACCTAATTCCATTGCTTTCCTACACTTTTCATCCTTTTTGCAGAGTAAATGCAATCAGAACTAGAGCAGCAGTGAGCTGTTCAGATCCACACTCTGGCAAACAAGGCTCTGTAATCCTTTTTGGAATAAAAATAACTTGCAATCTGCAACTTGTTTCACCGGAGACTGACTGAGGCTTCCTAACCCTTCCAGAATGCTTGGTATTTAACTCCAAGTTAATACTGATATTGACAGATAAATTTTTGTGGTTTCAGCTCTGTTAGATACACACCTAAAATCCAGATGCTTCATGAAGCTTATCCAAAAAATCCAGTCCTCATTGGCTTACAAAAGTGGATGGGAAATTTCCTGAGAATCGGGTGCTCTCATGAGTAATCTTGTATTTCTTGATTTTGGTAAAGCCAAAGCAACTGAAAGACCATCCTTTTCAGAGCTGGTTGAAATTTTTCCTCCTGCAATTTTTTGTTCCATCAGAAAAAGCATTTTCACCACCATCATCCTTTTCTGTCGGGGAAAATGATTTTTGAATAAATTTTTCTATTTTCCAAAGTAGCTTTTCTAAACAAATCAAACCATTACATTTGCAAATGCTGACTCAGACCAATTTATTTCAATTGTCAGGTTGACTTAGTCACTTTAAATGAAAATATTAACTTAAAAGGAAAAACGTCATTTCAAATCTGTATTTCATTTCAAAATGTCTCTACTTTTTTATTTTGACATGTCTGAATCAATTTTTTTAACTTTACATTCAGCTAAAATATTCAATAGTTTGTGTATAAAAATGTGTTGAAATTTCCTTTGGGATTGAATTTTCATTTTCTGGCAAGCTCTCATCCTCTCTCACACAAATTTGACAATTCAGCATCCAGGCAAAAATCTCAAATTCAGGAGTAGGTTTCAATGGAAAATAAAGATTGACCAATCTTACCAATTTCAAAAAGGCATCATTTCAAGTTTATTTTAATTTTAGGAGCATGTTCCAGATGTTTTTTAAATTAATTAGCCCTACTTATTTTACCATACTTTCTTTATTATATTATAACATATTCACTTGTCAGCACTTTATTGTCCTTACTGGGGTTAATTTGAAACATCCAATCCAGCAGTAACAATAAAACCCCAAGTGTGAAATAATTATAGACACAAATGTATCATTCCACTTATAGGCACATATACATTCACCTGCTCAGAGTGCAAAGACCCCATTTAGCAGTACATCCCTGATCAGCAAAGCATGTACATGGAACACATTCTACCTGCAACAGCCACAGATAGCTAGGGAAGCTGGCTATAGTAGACAAAACTTGCTTTCCTATTACTGAATACATGAAGAGCATAGAATGTGCTATTGGTTTAAAATGAAAGTTTATGTGACAGTGTTATGGCATGGACTCTATTCATTATAAATCTTTATGTAAAAGATTTGGTGACCCACAAAATTTTGAGACCTCAAAAGTTCCAAAGAACAAAAGGAAACACAAGAGGCAACAGCACACAAAAAATGCAGAGAAGAAATCTAGAAAATAAGCATTAAACTGCAGAAGATGCAGAGTTCTTATGCTCACTGTCTGACCAGAGTGCTTCAAAATACTGTGAGAAGGATTCCTCTGATCAGATGATAGATATATTAATGTAGTTCATCATTTTTGACCTTTTCAGGGGAAAAAATGAGAGATGGCAGAAGAGAAGATTTTAGTCTGACATTTAGAGGTTATAATCTAAATAGTCAATACTGTACTGCATAGAAGCAAGACATAAAGATGTCATGGGTTGTGCATATGATAGAGGAAGAAATTATTTTCTCTTTTAATTATCATGATAGAAAATTAATAAAAAGATTTCAGGAACAGCAATATGAAAAATAGAGCTGGTTGGGTAATTTTTGGACAAAATATTTTTTTTCATCTAATGACTATTCATCAAAACCGGAATGTTTTGTAGACATGTATAAGTTTTGACAAAAGTTTTGTTAGGAAGGGCTCAGCACCAGGCGAGAGGAGGAAACACAATCTAGTGGTCTCCAGCCCCAGTCTAGTGGTTAGCGCATTCAGCTGGGATGGAGGAGACCTAGGTTTAAATAGCTACTCTTCCTGATTTGAAACAGGGACTTGAACATGGGTCTCCCACTTTCTAGGTAAGTACCCTAATGACTGGGGAAGAGGGTCTCTGTCTTTTGCTTTTTCAGAAAAAATTCTAAAGTGTCATTTTCATTCCAATACAGAATTGTGAAATCTCAATGTTTTTGATGAAATGGAATCCTTGCTTTCCAGCCATCTCCAGAAAGAAACTAGAAAATAGAATTTAAAGAAATAATCTGGATATTTGTCATATTAATGATAATTGAGAACTAAAACATATATTTCACATTCTTTTTTTGGTTTTGGTTTTGTTGAAATAATGAATGCCAGGATGTTGGAGGTGCAGACTATGAGACTGACAAAGACTATAGGTGGCTACAGATGAAACCCACTGTGTTAGTATAGCAACTGAAACATGTTGCATTTGAAAATCAGTTTATCTAATTTTTTTCCCCAAAGGCAGGATTTTCTCTTGTTCAGATCTTTTCAGTGTATCTTTCAAACTCCTCTTGATATCAGACTTATAAAAGTAATAAAACATTATCATGAATATTCTATTATTTGAATAAAATCAAAAGCCAAATGTAGGTAGTTACCTCCTAATTTGTTCTTGTCTGTTCTATAGAAGAGCAAATCTGAGGCTAAATAGGCAATTCGAAAGAACATGCGTCCTGCTTGACCTTTGCAAAAACATACTTACTGGTACTGTGTTGATTTTCTGATAGATTAGATTTGTTCAAATATACTTCCACTGATTTTTAGTTCCATGTAATGATGGAAATAAAATGGCTGGCTTCTACAAATGTCTATTGTATTTAGTACTATTAAAGTTATGCATAAACTCCCCAACTAAGATCAAGCGCCTGCTCCTGTACACATACTTTGCATAGGATAATGAGACTACATTCTAAGGCCCCCATCCTGAAAACACCTGTGGTGTGTGCCTTTACACCTGAATAATCCGGTTGATGTAAATGAGACTACTCATGTGAGTTAAAATATCCTTGTGTATAAGTATTTGCAGGAATCAGGATCTATATGGACAAGACAAAGGGTAGGAAAAAGTAGTAGTTTCCCTATTTGACTGATAGGGAAATGAGACACTGAGAGATTAATGGACTTCTTCAAGGTTACAAAGGAAGCCCGGAGGAGAGCTGCCATCTGAACCCAAATCACTGGAGTCCTAGTCTAGTTCCATAACACAGGCCCATCCTTCCATTTTGTTTTGATGTGTTTTATTACGGTCACTAATGAGTACCAGTAGCAGTTTACAGGCAGAAAATGTATTAATCAGAATGAATGTACTCCTTTAATAGACAATGCAAATTTTTTATTCAAAAATATTTCAGTTTCCCTGCTTTTATATTTTTAAATCAAGTGTTATAGGTACATCCAGCTTCTGTTAATTATGTAATTAATTTCTGTGGGGAAAAACCTACTAATCACAAAACCCATAATTTATAATATATAATAATATAATTATAATAAAATATAAAAATAAGGTCTTAATCTTTATCTGATTTGTGAAGTATTTTCGAAAGCTAAGGTCTGCATTTTAACATCAGTGCATTTAATGGCCTGATCATGGAAGTCTCTGTGCTCAGATTTCATGTAAACTTCAATAGGATTTGTGAGTGTGGAGTGGCTCCAAGGTTGGACCTCAAATGTCCTGTGTGAAAATGACCTGTAACTACGGAGTTTTGTGGATTTATTTATCTATTTATTTAAGGAGCAAGCCTGACTATTCTTTTTACTACTATAATGTATCTGGGCTGATGTGTGTATGTCATCTGGGGGTGTTGTTGAATCCCTTGTTTCTGTCAAATGACCATATAGCAGTAGTTTTTAGTAATGCTTTTAACTATCTTAACCTAGATAGGAGTTTGTGACCATTTGCTTCAAATGCATACTTTCATTCTGTGATCCATGCCTCATGACTCGATTACAGCAATGCTCCCACCCTGGGGTCACACTTTAGGTCAATCTGGAAACTCAAGCTGGAGTAGAATGTGACAGTGTGCCCATTAAGTAATGTTTCTTGGTGGCGGCATGTGGCACCTCTGCTGTATGACTTGCACTGGTAGACTATTGGTTTCCAGACTGTATTTAAGGTTTTGGGTTTTTTTCTTTTTTTAAATCCCAGAGCAGCTTGCTGCTTGAGTGACCATTTATTTCCCCATGCCATACTTCTACAGTTGCCACCAGCAGAGGCACTGGGATTGGATTCCCTTCGTTTTAAAAGATAGGGTGCTGGAGGTAGTGCACTCTTCATGGAGGGGCTTTTAGCTCCGCAACTGGCTTCCATCCCTGGTGCAGAATAGCCTGAGTCTGACCTTCAGGACATTCTCCAAGGCACATCTATTTGTGTGGAGTGCCACAGAAGGCTAAAGGGTGGGCTTATATGGCAAGTTGTTCCAGGGCAAAGAGGGAGCTGAGTCCCAGGCTTCAATCCAGTGAAATGAAAGTAGATGGAAATACAAGGGAGACATCATGGACACATCAGCAAATGATTACAAAGAGTCTCTGATATGGAACCCATGTTTCTGCTCTTTTATCAAAGAGGATGAAATATAATTTGCCACCTACCACAGGCAAACTTGCAGGAGGGGAATCAGAGAAACAGAAAAATGTTGGGAGGTCAGCCTCATGCTGTTTTCTGGAAAACATCTCTTCAAGGGGGAAGGCACTTGGGAGCCATGGTGTTTCAATTAGGCCTTCCAGTCTCATAGATTGATGGGCTAGAAACTGCTTCTAGTAGTACAGCTCAGATTGGGAGCTCTGCTGCTGTTGGTAGGTTTGCTTGCAGTTGCTCAGTAGTAACTGTGGATAGGACAAAGCTAGTGTTAACCCAGGTCAGAGCTGAATTAAATGCCAACCAGAAATCTGGTCTGTCTGCAGGAGAAAACACTACCTCTGCAAGATAGAGAAGGCAGGGACAGTGCCATAGAAGCAGTACTCTCCTCCTTGCGCATAAGATCATCCTGTGGAGGGATGGTGTGGGCCAGGAACAGGAAACTTATCACTCACTGGGCAGAAAGCCTGCAAATAGGATTGTCAACTTCACTATCACCAAAAAACTCTGACCCATTTTTCTGCCTGGTAATTGCACCCTTCTTATTCAATTAAGCATCCACATGTGTGCACATGCATACACCCACCCTCACACCTCCCCAGCCACCATAGAGTTAAGGTGGAAGAAAGAAGCAGCAGTAGTGTTCTTTCCTATTTATTTATAGAGAGACAAGGTGGGTAATATCTCTTATTGGACCAACTTCTGTTGGAGAGAGAGACAAGCTTTGGAGCTACATAGAGCTCTTCTTCAGGTCTGGGAAAGGGGCTCGTAGCATCACAGCAAATGCAAGGTGGAACAGATTGTTTACCAAAAGTAGTTAGCACACGTTGAAAGGGATTATTCAAGGTAGAGAGGCCTATTAACACCCCTCCAAGTCATAGGGAGGAAAAGGAATGAGGGGAAGCAGCTGAGGGGGAGGGTTGTTGATAGGTTATAGATTGTTGTAATAAGACATAAATCCAATGTCTCTATTCAGTCCATGATTTTTAGTATGTAGCAGTTATGAATTTAAGCTCTCAGGCTCATCTTTTGAAAGTGTTTTGCAGGTTTCCTTTGAGGATGAGGACTGAGAGGATAGCTATAGAGTGATTGATTTGTGAAGAGAGTTTATCCACAGGTGATGTGGTGTCTTCGTCTTTTATCAATTTCCTGTGTGAGTCCATTCAAGAGTGTTGTGATTGTCTGATTTGACCCACATCATTGCTACTGGGTTATTTAGCTCACTGGATAAGGTACACCTACATGTTCTGATAGGAATGTGTAAGACCCACAGATCTTGAAAGGTGTCTTGTGGGGGATGTTGATCATTGTATCAGTGGAGTATGTCTACAGTTTTTTTCAGCTGTTCTGGCAGGGTCTGGTGCCACTTTGAGTTGGTGTATCCTGGTCTGTGGAGAGCTTCCTTCTAATGATGAGCTTGGAGATTTTGGGGAGTTGTTTGAAAACCAGAAGAGGGGGTTCAGAAAAGATTTCCTTCAGGATGGGGTCCTCATTCATAGATTCATAGATTCATAGATACTAAGGTCAGAAGGGACCATTCTGATCATCTAGTCCGACCTCCTGCACAGCGCAGGCCACAGAATCTCACCCACCCACTCCTATGAAAAACCTCACCCATGTCTGAGCTATTGAAGTCCTTAAATCATGGTTCAAAGACTTCAAGGAGCAGAGAAGCCTCCCTCAAGTCAACCATGCCCCATGCTACAGAGGAAGGCGAAAAACCTCCAGGGCCTCTCCAATCTGCCCTGGAGGAAAATTCCTTCCCGACCCCAAATATGGCAATCAGCTAAACCCTGAGCATATGGGCAAGATTCACCAGCCAGATACCCAGGAAAGAATTTTCTATAGTAACTTAGATCCCATCCATCTAATATCCCATCTCAGGGAATTTGGCCTATTTACCCTGAATATTTAAAGATCAATTACTTACCAAAATCCCATTATCCCATCATACCATCTCCTCCATAAACTTATCGAGTAGAATCTTAAAGCCAGATAGATCTTTTGCCCCCACTGCTTCCCTTGGAAGGCTATTCCAAAACTTCACTCCTCTGATGTTTAAAAACCTTCGTCTGATTTCAAGTCTAAACTTCCTGGTGGCCAGTTTATACCCATTTGTTCTTGTGTCCACATTGGTGCTGAGCTTAAATAATTCCTCTCCCTCTCCTATATTTATCCCTCTGATATATTTATAGAGAGCAATCATATCTCCCCTCAACCTTCTTTTAGTTAGGCTAAACAAGCCAAGCTCCTTAAGTCTCCTTTCATAAGACAAGTTTTCCATTCCTCGGATCATCCTAGTAGCCCTTCTCTGTACCTGCTCCAGTTTGAATTCATCCTTTTTAAAAATGGGAGACCAGAACAGCACACAGTATTCTAGGTGAGGTCTCACCAGTGCCTTGTATAACGGTACTAAAACCTCCTTATCCCTACTGGAAATGCCTCTCCTGATGCATCCCAAAACCGCATTAGCTTTTTTCACAGCCATATCACATTGGCAGCTCATAGTCATCCTATGATCAACCAATACTCCAAGGTTCTTCTCCTCTTCCGTTACTTCTAATTGATGCGTCCCCAACTTATAGCTAAAATTCTTGTTATTAATCCCTAAATGCATAACCTTACACTTCTCACTATTAAATTTCATCCTATTACTATTATTCCAGTTTACAAGGTAATCCAGATCCTCCTGTATAATATCCCGATCCTTCTCCGAATTGGCAATAGCTCCCAGCTTTGTATCATCTGCAAACTTTATTAGCACACTCCCACTTTTTGTGCCAAGGACAGGAATAAAAAGATTGAATAAGATTGGTCCCAAAACCGATCCCTGAGGAACTCCACTGGTAACCTCCCTCCAACCTGACAGTTCGCCTTTCAGTAGGAGCCGTTGCAGTCTCCCCTTTAACCAATTCCTTATCCACCTTTTGATGTTCATATTGATCCCCATCTTCTCCAATTTAACTAATAATTCCCCATGTGGCACGGTATCAAATGCCTTACTGAAATCTAGGTAAATTAGATCCACTGCATTTCCTTTATCTAAAAAGTCTGTTACTTTTTCAAAAAAGGAGATTAGGTTGGTTTGGCACGATCTACCTTTTGTAAAACCATGTTGTATTTTGTCCCATTTACCATTAACTTCAATGTCCTTAACTAATTTCTCCTTCAAAATTTTTTCCAGGACCTTGCATACTACAGATGTCAAACTAACTGGCCTGTAGTTACCCGGATCACTTTTTTTTCCTTTCTTAAAAATAGGAACTATATTAGCAATTCTCCAATCATTCGGTACTATTCCTGAGTTTACAGATTCATTAAAAATTCTTGCTAATGGGCTTGCAATTTCAGGTGCCAATTCCTTTAATATTCTTGGATGAAGATTATCTGGGCCCCCCGATTTAGTTCCATTAAGCTGTTTCAGTTTCGCTTCTACCTCTGATATGGTAATATCTACCTCTATATCCTCCTTCCCATTTGTCATGCTACCATTATCCCCAAGATCCTCTTTATCCTTATTAAAGACTGAGGCAAAGTATTTGTTTAGATATTGGGCCATGCCTAGATTATCTTAACCTCCACTCCATCCTCAGTGTTAAGCGGCCCCACTTCTTCCTTTTTAGTTTTCTTCTTATTTATATGGCTATAGAACCTTTTACTATTGGTTTTAATTCCCTTTGCAAGGTCCAACTCTACTCGACTTTTAGCCTGTCTCACTTGATCCCTACATGTTCTGACCTCAATTAGGTAGCTTTCCTTGCTGATCCCTCCCATCTTCCACTCCCTGTATGCTTTCTGCTTCTTCTTAATCACCTCTCTAAGATGCTTGCTCATCCAGCTTGGTCTACAACTCCTTCCTATGAATTTTTTCCCCTTTCTTGGGATACAGCCTTCCGATAGCTTCTGCAGTTTTGATTTAAAGTAATCCCAGGCCTCCTCTACCTTTATATCCATAAGTTCTTCAGTCCAATCCACTTCCCTAACTAATTTCCTTAATTTTTGAAAGTCAGCCCTTTTGAAATCAAAAACCTTAGTTGCAGATTTATTTTTGTTAATCCTTCCATTTAGTTTGAACTGAATTAGCTCATGATCACTTGAGCCAAGATTGTCCCCTACAACCATTTCTTCTATGAGGTCCTCGCTACTCACCAAAATTAAATCTAAAATGGCATCCCCTCTAGTCGGTTCAAAATGGGTTGCAGATGTTTTATGATATCTCTTACGGGTTCCAATGTGAGGTGACAACTAGGGGTTTGCAGGTGGAGGGTGTTTTATTTCTGTATTGAAGCAGGTTCTCTTGGGAATTTGGGTGGCCCATTCCATAATGTAATCTACATGTCTGGTGGAATGTTCTTGTTTGGTGAAGGTGGTTTTGAGTGTGTCAAGATGTATATTCTTTCTCTGTGGAACATATTCTGTGGTATCTGAGTGCCTGGCTGTAGATAACAGATTTCCTGGTGTGTTTGAGGTGGTTACTGGATCTATGAAGGTAGGTGTGGTGATCTGTGGGTTTCTTGTCTCTAGAATTCTATTGTTGAAGCAGATTGTTGTGTCCAGGAAGTGGATGTGGGCTGGGAGTGTTCCAGAGAGAGAGTCTGATGGATGAATGGTGGTTGTTAAAGTTATGATAGAAATCTGAGGGACTGAATAGAGACTCTTGATTTGTGGTGTATTACAACAATCTATAAGTCACTGACAGCTATTTAGCACTTTTTTAAATGGAGGAAAAATATTAACAATCAATTTGTCAGGACTTTTTAAAAACTAAAATGATGACTTTCACAGTTTTGCCATGACAAACACCTAACCTTTGTTATTAGCCATTGTTAAACAGGGGGTTCTACTGGAAACTATTGTGCAACTTTAAACAAAGGAGAATGCTATTAGCTCCCACTAATAAATTTCCCAGAATGTTAATTTAGAAACACATTTAGTTTATTTCTGATTAAGTAAACCACCAGACAAAGTTCAAATTATACCAGATCAATGTATTTGTATTTTTAAGTCTAGTAATAGTAGGGTCTCAAATTCAATGAGAGACTGAGTATAATGTGTACAAAAGAAAAGGAGTACTTGTGGCACCTTAGAGACTAACAAATTTATTTGAGCATAAGCTTTCGTGAGCTACAGCTCACTTCATTGGATGCATCCGATGAAGTGAGCTGTAGCTCACGAAAGCTTATGCTCAAATAAATTTGTTAGTCTCTAAGGTGCCACAAGTACTCCTTTTCTTTTTTGCGAATACAGACTAACACGGCTGCTATTCTGAAACCTGAGTATACTGTGTAAAACTGTTCTGCTTTATCGAATATACAGAATGACAAGATCAAAAAGAACATATCACTTACATCTTTAAGGATAATTTGAGAGTAGAGGTGATTTTTAAATAACATAGTGAATAGCGGAAAGCCCTTGATTTGGTCTTTTTAACAAACAGCCTAGATCATTGCAGCTGAAGTGCCTGGATTCATATGCATTATTTTCTTTTAAAGCAAGGTTACAAAAAGGCACAGTCTGTGCTTTCCCTAGCAGCAGATCTAGGTTTTCTAATTTGGAAGCCTGGGGGCATCTGTCACTGTTGGGAGCCCCATAAAGAATTCAAAGGTACATCACCACAGGACTATTTCTTCCTGAATAACTTACTTAACTTTCAACTGCTTGGCTGTTCTCTCTGCCCTGAAATGAAAAATATATCTTTATCTATTTGCATTTGATAGACATTTATATCAGAACAGGAAGTTGCAAACATATGATCTCCATGTGGGGTATAAATCAGGTAAGGAACCACAAATAGCAGATACCCTTAACAGGCCAGTATGCAGATGAAAATCACTTGAAATTGATGATGAATATGATGAATGCAGTAAGGCTTATGCCTTTTATAACAACACAATTAGCAGAATTTTAAACATACGCTTGTAGAGGTAGAACCCCAAGTGTGCTAGAGCAGTTCTCAGTGTACTTACACCTCATATGAAGACATGACCACTATGTGATAAATTTCTTTATTTTTGCAATCATAATAATTGCTAAATTAATAATATAAAATATATGCTAGAGTAAGTGCTGCAGTTTACAATGTTTTTTGATTGCATGGTAACAAAATAATACAGCCATACTACGGTGTGATAGTATGTAATATATACTGTAAGAGTTCAGGAAGAACACTGCCTTTTGTTAGGAATATGTATTTATGTAGATCATTTAAAAACATATTATTGATAAATAGTAAACATTCTATAGGAACTGTTTTGATTTATTGACTGAATGCTGTAATGCCTAAAAAGTGTCCAAATACATAATGATGTACTTGAACCTGGCAAACTATTCATAGTAAACAACTTATTCACTGAGTATAGCCTCTATATAACTTACATAAATGTGCTTATTCTACAAACTATTTGTTTGGTAAATGCAAACAAGCATATTTAAAGTCTACGGATTGATCACACATTGTAAATGTGAATAATGCTTTGAGAATTACATATTTGTAATTTCATATTTGAGCTGTGTGATCCCTAGAGTGACATATTACTTTTTCTGTTCCCTGATTCAGCCGTCTATCACTACTAAGCAAATGCCTAAACTTAAGCATGCCTTTAGTATTTGCTTTTACTGACTTGAATGTGATATAAACATGTACTTTAAGACAACCAGTAAGCATGTGGTTAAGTGATTTGCTGAATTGGATTCAGGATAATAGTAACTCTCATATTATGGTCTTTGAATAATAAAAATTAATGTCCTATTAGAGAACAGAAACAACACCAGTGGCTCCCCATAATTAAGATTGCAATGATATTCCATTATAAAGTACTTAAACTTTGGGATTTAAAAATGAGCTTGAAGTACTCTGTTGAATGAGGGTCATAACTCTGAGTAAGGACTGCAAGATAGTAAACTATACATGGAATCTATCTATCTATTCTATTCTTGAAAAGATAATTTTTTTTACTCAATGAGCACCATAACATCCCAGCTTTTTGGCTTATACCTCTCTTTAGATATATAGTAGAAGATCAGTATGCAGATGTAACTACAAAGTGTTCTAATTATGATAATTAAAAGGCTTTGATGAATTCTTCATTTTTGGTTCATCTAAGGAATGGCCCATCAGACTATTGTATGAAGCTATTGCAGTTTTTCTATGAATTTACTTCCATCTATGCAACTGATATTTGCTGTCATTTTACTGCTTCTACTTAACATAGGTTGATCAGGTTGCACCTATCCTTTTGGAAACTACCATTTAAACTGACTGTTTCAGAAGAATAAAACCCCTTGCAATGAAATGCTGTACTAGAGAAGTATTGCAGGTTGTCTTACTTGAATTTTTTAAAAACACATAATTAGAATGTAAAGTCTCTCTCCTTATGCTCCATTCTTTCTGTTGAGATCAGCTGGGACATTCTCAATATTTAAACAATAGTGGATATGGGGACAGGGTGTTTTCTATGAGAAGGGCTTCAGTTCTGAAATTCAGTTTTCATTCGTTCAAGAGACACCAAACTTATTGACTTTTAAGGCATGTTGCAAAGTCTTTTCTTCCCCTAACTCAGGCATGGTCTACATTACCAACTTATGTCAGTATAACTACATCACTCATGGGTGTGGAAAATCCATATCCCTGAGTAGGGTGAACATATTTCCCAAAGGGAAAATGGGACACGTGGGGCTAGCCCTCCCTCTAGCCCCTGCACAGGGCTGGCCTGAGCAGCTCACCAGAGCCCTTCCCCTTTGGCCCTGCACGGGGCTGGTATCATGGCTTGCCTGTACCCTGCCTCCCCCCTGCGTGGGGCTGGTATTGCCACTAGTACCCACCTCCCCCCCACACATGTTCCTCTGCACCCCACTTTTTGGCAAAAGTGGACATTTGTCCCACTTGCCTTTGCCAACTGATCAAGTTGTCAAGAGCAAATGAGACAAATGCCCATTTTTGCCAAAAAAGTCAGGATGGCCAGGACAGGGCTTAAAAAAGGGACTGTCCCTGCCAAAACGGGACATAAGGTAACTCTAGCCTGCAGTGATGCAGTTATACCAACCTGACTCCCAGAATAGACAGTACTATCTCAATGGGGGGCTTCTCCCAAGGGCATAGATACTGCCTCTCTGAGAGTGGGAGTACGTACGCCGACGGGAACAGTTCTAAGTGGAGCAATGCTGATTTTTACAACAACTGGGGACAGATTCAGCACCTTGGATCTGCTCCTCTGCCCACTGAGCAAAATTCCAATTGACTTCAATGAGTGCAGGATTGGACCTTTGAAGAGTTAGGTGGTGGAGAAAATTGTTACAAAAGAGACCAAGATCTAATTGGATTTTCTGAAGTTATTTCTCTCAGTAGTTGTTTTAAGAAAACCTAGCTTTGGTACCCAAACACTTAATGAAAATGACATCCTCCTCTGTCCTGAATTGGATTCAGGATAATAGTAACTCTCATATTATGGTCTTTGAATAATAAAAATAATAAAAATTGCCGGGAGGCAAGACCTACTGGGCTAGTATGGAGCAATGAGAAGTACTCTGAATTTGTTGGCTGTATTTTCCTGTTGATGGTGACAAGGAAGAAAATGGAGGGAATGAACACCAGAATTATTCATTTCATAGGATGAAGATGTCATATAAATATCATGAGCTTTTCCTGTCCATTCGTTTTGAAGAATGTTGGTTACTTTGGGCACTCAAAAAGTTCCTCACAGATGCAAGTCAGGCTGTGCCCTACATAAATGTTATAATCAGAAATATACTCAAACCTAGCTCCCACTTCCCTGTAGAGAGAGTCTTATCTTATTAGCTTGTGGATATAGCTTCCTTTTGATGTTTGATTGTGAATCCTCTCTCTCTCCCTTCCTGCTATATCAGTTGCTTTTGTTCTTAGAGAGCACCCTATGCACCCTGTAAAATATCCAGTGGATCTCGTGGTAGCATGAATAAACTGAACACCAGAAAGCTGCACTTTCAAATGGTCACTTATTAACACAACCCTCCCACTACTCAAAACAAAACCGCAGCACTAAAATAATCAAGGTCAGCATCTACTACATGGCTTCTCACCAGGTGTACCATTTACATTGTAAATGAAGTATAATTTCTGGGAATTCATAAATCAATCCAAAGGGAAAACCTCTGTTCTAGTCTTTGAACAGACACCAGCTGACTCCCCATCTACAGTAAACCTTTTTACAATTCCTGTAAGATACACCTGTCCAAAGTACTCTGATATAAACCCTTTTCCTGGACAAAAAATTCCCTCAGGTGTCACAGTCACTTTGCTTTCATGAAGATTACTCCCACTGTACAGCCATGTCAGAAGGAAGGCAGAAGGTAATGGATGTGGTTTAATTAGACTGCAAGTTTATTCAGTTAAAATATCTGGGAGTACCTGGTAATATATTGTACAGTAAAGATTGTCATCTTTTCCTTAATTCTTTCCTCATAATCCCCAATCTGGTCCCAGCTATCCTGTTGCAGCCTCCTCCTTTGCTTCCCCACCCACAAGAGGATTAAGGGGACTAGAAAAGGAGTGGGTTGTGTCCCATGAGTAACAGCCTTAGGAAACCCAAGCCTTCATTCCTCAGCTCTCTTAAGGGATGTTTTACTTTACATCCTTTTCCTATCTGTTTTCTCTAATAACTGTATCCCTTCCATAATGAGTACCTGCACTGGACATCAGCCACAAGGAAGCTCCACCAATTATGTTTCTCTCTCTCTCACACACACACACCCTTCCCAGGTATTCTCTAATTTCTTTCTTAATATCAGACAAAAATATCTCTCTCTCTCTCTCTCAAATCATATGTGTATCCTTTCCTCCCTAAATAGCTTGGGTTCCCAATAAGATCTATCTGGATATGGAAATACCAATTACCATGGTTATGTATGACTTTAGCCACCTCCCTATCTACATGCCTCTGGGTTTCTCCAGGACTTCACAGGGTATAAACACCCCACCTCACCTCCACAATTTCTGGCCAGCTGGATGGGCCCCCTTGACCTGGTCCAGCTGTTTCCTGCTCCTCCCCGCTCCATACAGATAAAGCATATCCCCTTCCTCCATCTGTTACCAGTTGATGGAAGAGCCCTTAAAAGCACAATAGCTCTTTTTCAATAGTTCTTGGCAGCCAGACAAGGACCCACTGCATAAAGCTGCAGTGAGCACATTTCTAGCTTAGGTCCCCTTTCCCAACTAAACGAGCAGTCTGACCACACCCAGAGTAACTTCTTTTGATATGGACGAAAGTTCAGGATAAAAATCAGCTGTTCAGCCAGAACAGCATAAGGTAGGAAAAAAGAAGAGACCCGGGACCAGGAGGGTTCTCTTCAGGGTGACCAAATATGCCAGCCCTCAGGTGAATAAAATGAAGGTGTAAGAAGAGAGGGTAGAGAACAGTAGTACCACAGGGCTCCTATCTCATATCTTCACTTGCTCTGAGGGAAAAAAAGTAGGGTGTTAATCTGCCACACACCCTCTATGATGTTCATACAACAGGCTATAGATGTTCTGTGACCATTTTTTCTTAATATAGACGAAGTTGTTTGGAAAGAGAGTTTTGTTAATTCTCATGCTTCCTTGACTTCTAGATACTTCAGGCTTAATTTGGACTCCCCATGTTTATTACCAGATTCCCTCATACAAATAGTAGTTAGGCTCCAGTTCTGCCATGAGCTCTGTGCAGGAGTGGGGGTCTGCCCACATAAGGCTAATCCAGGGAAAGGGACATTAGACAGGCTGGCATCTAGCATTATCTTGCTCTCAAGTGAAACTCAGTGAAGTTTTCATGGAGAAACTATTTCTCTCGGTAACCCCTATTTTAAAGTTGCTTTTTGTTATTTGTCCATAGAAGTGTCAGAACATGGTCTAGACAGCACTGCTGGAAGTTCCACTTCTGAGGAAGAAAGGCCTCACTTAAGAATGTGTTTTGTTATAATGGTAGCTTTTCAAATATAAACATCTGTCTTTGAACTGACAACAGTTCAAATTCACGTTACCATAAGATATATGGTTTTACATCTTTTTGTTGTATAGCTTTTTCCAAAGATCTTGTACATGCTTCTGTGGCTGGGTGAGATTAGATCTAGTAGCAGAGTCACGTGCAGAGCTCTCCACCAGAAACATCTTCTGGCTTACATATAATTTAGGAGAGTCAGACTTTGAAGAGAAGTCTTCCATGACACAGAATATATAAATGAAAGACAAGGTTGATCAGATATCCAACAGGTTTCTCAGCCATCTTGGATATTTTGGTCACTTTGTTTATTTTATTTGCAGAGAGGATTTTAGCCATAACAGAAGACATAAAGATATTTTCAGTACAGTAACAGCTGAAAAGAATATCTTTGAATAAATTTATTTGAGACCCTGATATTCACTTGAAATAAGACTGTTCTGGGGCTAAATGAGATTCACTTGACAAGTTTAGGGGGGGAAAAACATGTATACACTTTTTGGATCTCAGAGTTTGGATGAGACCTGACACATACCGGTGATATCCTCTTATTGAGGAGTAGCTACAATCAGTCTCTTCTTCTTCAGCAGGATTCATAAACTGAGAAAATTTTAATCATGATTCTTCATCTTGAGGGGAATCTTGTGAATGTGGAAATATTGTCATCTTGTTGATGCAGCATAGAAATAACCTTTTCATTCAGGTATACAAGTTTATTAGGCAGTAGGGCATAGTAATGGCTCAGAGGAAACTCTTGGAAACTTTCCCTCATTGTGCTAGAAACTATTTTTCACTCTGCTCTGTATAGCCTGTTTTTTTTCCTATGGGAATGGTGGGGTGAGGGGAAGGAAGAAGTGGAATAATCTTTCTGCTTTTGTGTTATCATAGAAAAGGGGAAGAAAGGAAACTGTCTTTTTGTTTCATGTTTACACTTTCTTTTTCTGAGATGGGAGAAAGGAAAGAAGTCACCTGCTCCCTTTATTTTCTTTTGAGTTGTGCTGCATTTCAGTGAGGTTGGCAGAGGATGGTTGAAATATCAGGTAATTCCTCTTGAGATAAATAGCTTTTGTCCTGAGAGAATGAGGGGGGAAAAAAGAATGCTGGCTTCTCTCAGATGCAATCCCTGAACTAACTGAGCACTGACTCTGAAACTGTACTTTTGAGAGCATTTTATTTGGATCTCTGAGGCAAACAACAGTGTAATGAGAAGCCACAGAAAGTTGGCAGCAAGAACAGTGCTCAGTTTGGCTTTCTGCTGAGCTTTGTTTGAGCACTTTGTGTGGTCTATATGATTGTCTTTACAAGAAAATACACATGAGGGGCCTCTATTAGTTTTGGGGAGGACCCTGACAACAAGGCTCTAGAGGTGTAGACTAAACTGTGCTTTCCTCTAAAGCAGGGGTGGACAAACATTTTGGCCCTAGGGTCACATCTGGGTATGGAAATTGTATGGCGGGCCATGAATGCTCATGAAATTGGGGGTTGGGGTGTGGGAGGGGATGAGGGCTCTGGGGTGGGGCCAGAAATGAGGAGTTCAGGATATGGGAGGGGGCTCCGGACTGGTGCAAGGGGTTGGGGTATGTGGTGGAGTGAGGGCTCCAGCTGGGTGTGTGGAGCTGGGGATGAGGGGTTGGGGGTGCAGGAGGGTGCTCTGGGGTGGGGGCAGCCTGTGGAGCCCTCTGGCTGCCCCTACACGTAGGAGCCAGAGGCAGGACGTGCCACTGCTTCTGGGAGCCGCACAGAGTAGTGCTAACGAGGCCAATACAATCAAGGTGGATATTGGCCTCATTAGCACTACAAATGTAATTTTCCCTCTGTTGATATTCACCCGTTCTTGTCAACTGTTGAGAATAGGCCACTTCCACCTTAATTGAATTGACCTCATTAGCATTGACCCCCCACTTGGTAAGGCAACTCCCATTTTTTCATGTGCTGTAATATTTATACTGATTACTGTATTTTTCACTCCAAGCATCTGATGAAGTGGTTTTAGCCCATGAAAGCGTATGCCCAAATAAATGTGTTAGTCTCTAAGGTGCCACAAGGACTCCTCATTGTTTTTACTACTAGGTTGTGATTTGTAAGATGATGTAAGAGGAAGAGAGATTAGACATGTATTGAGGTGGAAGAATCAACACGGTGAAGCTTTCCTGAAGTGAGAATGAGTAGTGAATTGAGTTAGTGTTGAGGTGGTACATTAAAGGCAACAGAACTTTTCTAGTATTGGAGCCAGACTGGTGCTACAGATGACCTTCCAATGCAGTGGTAGTGCCAAGTCCCAAAAGCCACTTCACAGTAAAAGAGGCTGTAGCTGAAATAAAATGGGTTCAGGTGAAGAAAAAAATATTAATTTCATTTCTGTAGAGGAAAGAGGAGCTGATAAGGGAAGCAGCTCAACTAGGGTTTCTGCTGTATAGTAACTAGGTTACTATAGCTTCCTGTTAATACAAAATCTGACACATGCCTGTCTCCAAGGAGACCAGTTCTGTAATGAGCCCTCCAGAATGGTATGCGTGACTCCCATTACATTTGACACTGAAACCAAAACCTTTTCTGCAGGTGTGTAATATAAAGACACACCATAAAGGTAAGTGTAAATGATCTGCTGTTCCTTTTCTGTCCAAGATGGGAGGAAGGAATGGGTGGATGGTGTGCAGATGCAATATCCTGTCATATTTTTCTAAAGAGACTAAGTCTATTCAAGTTAACTTCTTATTCTATTCCATTCTATGTAGGTTTTTATACCGCACTAATCACTGTAAAATCGAAGTGTCTTTCAGGAGTGCATTAATCAATGTGAATAACATCTGTCAAGTGTGGTTTGTTCTTTATCATTTCACCAGGATCTTAGGGTCAGATCCTCAATTGGTATATATGGGTGTAGTTCCACTGACTTCAGTAAGCTTGTCTCCTCCAAGACTTGACCTCTAGATTTGCCTACACTTTGTAGCAATACAGTAGACCTGTTTAAAACAAAAGCAAAAACATAGAAAAAATATTTAGGATCAGATTCTGATCTCACTTGTGCCCATGTAAATCCAATTGAGTTCCACTGACTTCGAAAAAGTTACTCTAGATTTACACCAGAGTTTGGACCCTACAAGGGGCAGATCCTCATCTGCTATAAATTGTTGTAGTAGCTCCATAAAGGATCTAAATTTTGATATTTGTTGAAAGATCATATTGTCTCTGAGAACTTGAAAAAATGTGAATAAAAGTACATTAAAATTAGAATGGGGAAGAGTTCTAGAATGCAAACATTAAAAAGAGTAAGATTAATGAAGTCAATGGAACTATGCCAATTTACTGCAGCTAAGGATCAGGTAACCTGCTGTCATTTCTTTATCTGAATTAATCTTTGTCCATGCCTCAAATCAAGGTTTAGGAAAGTATTTGATCATACTGTACCAACCAGGAACCACTTTTTGGAAAAGGAAAAAAGCCTATTCAGTTGTGTAACTTCATCAGCCAGGCAACAGCATCTCCTGCTCCAGATACGTGAGAACCAGTAAACATGAAACCAGTCTCTTTGAGAACAGTATACATTAAAAGTATAAATAAAAAGGGAGTATATGACCTCACTGCTTTAAAATTCAGTGATGCTCTGGAGTGTGCCCAGAGTTAACGCCCCAGTGTTCAATACAGAATGCTGAAGTCCCGATGAACACAATGAAACACTTTCCTGCAATTCCTAGTACTCATGGGAACAACAGGATGGTTCCCAAAACAAAAGACACCCTGAATTTATTGGGAGAACGGAGGTCATATGAGAGTTAAGCTTGGATGAAGAAGCTTCTGGAAAGATCATATAAATTTGGGATAAGCACCATAATTTTTTGTTTCAGAGTAGCAGCCGTGTTAGTCTGTATTCGCAAAAAGAAAAGGAGTACTTGTGGCACCTTAGAGACTAACAAATTTATTAGAGCATAAGCTTTCGTGAGCTACAGCTCACTTCATCGGATGCATTTGGTGGAAAAAAAATTTAAAATAATTTTTTGCTGATCATTTAAACAGAAGCTTCTGTCATTCAGCCTTCACTAATTTTTGTTTTCATTTTTTTCCCCAGGAACCAATGTAGTGCTTCCTTGTCAACAGCAAATATGTATTTCAATATGGTGTAATGATGTGTTAGTGAAATGTGCATATAGTTCATTCAGCACAATTTCTTGTGGTGGTTTGAACTACAGTTAGATAACAGAAAATGACACGTAGCTTTATTTTCCCCAGGTCTTCATGTTTTTCACTTTGAAAGAACAAAACAGTAGCAGCTGCCTTTGGGTTTATGATGGTGAATGTGTTTTCTATTGACTAATAAAGCAGTTCAAATGTCAAGAGAACAGGACTGCACTTCTGATATGCGGATGCAGATAAATGGGCTGGCAGCTAAACTGAAGCTTTTCATGGCATTTTGCCACCCAGCGATATTAATATTAATCCATGCTTAATAACAACCATTAAAAAATCCTAACTTTTCCCCACTTGAGTAGTAAGTTAGACTTTGCACGCCAGAGATACTTTCAAGACTGCTGTGGCTAATGCTTTTCTTAGCTAAATCTCCATTAGTAAAACATCAGTAATCTTTAAGATCATAATACAAAACAAATGGAAATTTCAAATGAAAAGCATTGAGTCTTTTCTTTTGTAATTTACAAGTGGCAATGATTCAAGCAGAGTTTTTTCACTGTTTAAGAGAAGTTTTCTAATTCGAAAGTGGCTCTCCTAAAGTTATTTTCAAGTACATTTTAGCCAGTGCTTTGTTAGCTAATGTATAGTATTTGTATATGAAAGGTTCTCTACAGAACAAGGAAACTTGGGTCTAATTCCTGTGTGGAATGGATGACCTTGTTTTCTCTCTAACTTCAAACCCACTTGGACTTCATGGATTTGAAAATTCTACTCCAACTCAGTATTGTCTGGCTTGCATCCTACTTGATAAGGAACAGAATGGATTATGTTGGGAGGAAAATACAAATGAAATAGGGTGAAAATGGTGTAGATTGCAGGCACACTGAAAAACCTTCAGATAGACATTGTAGAAAAAAGGTGTAGAGAAGAGATTATTTTCTCATTTATGCCTATAAAATCAAATTGCTCAATATAAAAATTTTATACAGGACTCCTACTTCCATCACTCTAACTTCTTGGAGGTACTTCTTCTTCATTTAGGTAGAAAAACAAAACTTGCAGTATAAATCAAGTCACCCTTAGAGACTGATTGGGGTGGGGAGAGAATAAATATGGAATAAATTCAGAGTCCTTTTGTCAGTTTTAATTCACTCCTTTCCCAGGAAAGTTTCCACTGATATTCATGAAGTTTATCTGGTGAGGCACTCAGGACTTTCAGGCTTGCCTAACTTACAAAGGAAAAAATGTTATTCAGCATAGTTTGAGGTTTGCAAAGCACAGCTCTTGATGTTGTTTCTACTCCTGAGTGATAACCAAATATTGGTTCATCTGTAACAAAAAAAAATGTTTTAAATCTATTAAAGAGCCTGATTCTAACTCAGGCTAAGTTATTATGGGCAGGGCAAATGTTTGCCCAACACTTTCCATTCTAAGATCCTATTTGCAGTTGCTTATAACTTGTTCATATTTTAACTGTTTGGGCTGAAATTTTCCATGCTGGGTGTCTGAGGCTAAATCATCTTGGAAAAAGTCATCCAAAAACAGTTCAGCTGTTTCAGAGAACAAGGCTAGGGGAAAACATATTGAAAAACAATGTAAAAAATAAAATCTGGTAACTTGTTATTGGAAAATTCTAATGCCTCCATACTTTGGAGCAGGAAATTGAAATTTAGCTTGAGGGTGGCCTTTGAGTCAGGGTTGAGCCTTTTGGCATGCCTGTGAAAATTCAGCCAAGTTATTTGGATTTGGAAAAAATCAGTTCTTACATGCTCAGTAGAATCTTTGAAGATTCCATCTAAACTAAGTATGTTCGAGCCTCTCTGTGCTGACCTGACTGCACAAGCACCATCTCTTCAGAGCCACTGAGCATGCTCCAGCCCAGAGCTAAGATGGCTCAGAAGGACTTTCACTTTCAAATACCATTTTTTTCTTAATCAATTTTACTTATTTTCCTCACCTTTGGAAAATTAATCCTTTTGAAGCCCCAAATTAATATTAATGGTTAGGATTGTCATCTGCTTTCCCACAATGACTAGAAATGGTTTTAACAGTCCAGTCATTGAGATTATCCTGCCTGCTTTCAGTATTGCCAATGTATTCTTCCCATCAATGAGAAATTTCAATTCTTCTTGCTTATCACCCAAATTCCAAGCATTGCTATATAAGCATTTAAATATTTTTTCTTCATATTCTTTGCCATCTCTAGTCAATGTGGTCATGACACCTTGTGTTTGAACTACATGTGCCTCTTTAGCACCGTTGTGATAATTAGGCTGACAAATTTACCGTAACTGAGCTCAACTGTAAAAAGTATATAAAAGTTCATAAGATGTCACAGTAAGTCTATAATAACAAATGTTAATGGGAAAAGATACAAAAAGGAGACAAAAACGGATTTAATCAAAATAAAAAGGACTACTGATATAACTTAAGGATTGAGATCATCCTTGGTAAACAAAACAATGTGAGTCCAGAAGGCAGTGAACCAGAACTGGTGTATAAGAAACTAGGTCTGACTGGTGGAAAGAATAATAAGGGGATGAGCTATTCTACCGATCTTTCCGTTTTTGAGTCCTTACAGAAAGATGGGGGGGGGAGATGGGAGTGGGCATATGGAAGAGCAGACAGAGGCTACTGGAGCAAACTTCTCTATCATGGCTACCACCCCCTCCATTTGCTGGGACCCTGGGCTTTTGTAACCCTGATTTTGAGAGATGGCCAGACTGTGCTAAAGAGAGAGAGGGACTCAGGTAATAATGGAATAAATGGGCTGTAACAGAGTCCCTGGGGAGTTGGGTGGCCTAGTGGTTAGCAGCCCCCAGTAGTGGGGGCAGTGGTAGGGTAGCCCAGTCCTACCCACTCTGCTGGGCTCTGACCCAGGGCCCTAGAAGAGTCAACAGCATTTGGCCTCTGAAGGGCCCCACTGAGTTATCCTGCCTGAGTCACTTCCTCCCTCAACTTCTGGTCCCAGATAAGTGAAAAAGAAACCCAACTATCAGCCTCAATCCTGCTCAGCATATAGTTCTATTCCCTCAGGGAGGCTTCTCCAGCCGCTCTCCAATGAGCCTTCCAGGTAGGTCTGTCCTCCTCCCTTCTGAGTGGGTTTCTCCCTTTTCAACCCTGTCTTCATGTGGAGCATGTTCTTCACAGCTAAAGGGGCTGGGTTACTTGGGCCCCATAGTGGCCTCTAACCCCTTCTACCCCAGTGTGGGGTTTGTATACCACATCACATGGGCCAAAGGTGTTAACGTAACCCAGTCACTGTCCAACATTAAACAGTGTTAAATAAGGTTCGGGGTTTGGAAGAAAGGGTCCTCAGTCTGCTTATTACCATGGCAAATACATCACTAAAAAGTATTTTAACCTTTATTAAAGATACAGAAAAGAAGGAAAAACAGTTAAAGCCTTTCATTTTAACTACATCCCTTGTTCTCTTGCCCCCTGGAGAGAGTTTTAGAAGGAAAAAAACAACAACCCTTGTTTGAGAGATTCTTAGGGGAAAGAGAAAAAGTCAATTGAGATGGGCTGAGGCTGATGTTTCTGCTGTCTTTACAATCTGACCCTGTTTTATGCCAGGTGGTGTCTGGGACACAGCCCGAGCTGGTAAGGCTGGTGGTGTCCTCCAGATTCCTCTCTCTGGCCTGGTCTGGTCAAGAATATCTCGGGATCAGAATCAGGATGACAAAGGCCTGTAGCCCCAGGAAATGGTGGGGGTGGCAGCCATGATGGTGAAGTTCACTCCAGTAGCCTCTATCTGTTCTTCCCTATTTCCTCTCCGCACACACACACACAAAGTTTCTTTAAGGACCCCAAAAGGGAGGGATGGGTGGAATGTCCCATCCCTTTATTCTCTTGGCCACCAGTTAGGCCAGGTTTCTGACACATCAGTTTTGGTTCACTGATTTCTGGATCCACATTTTCTTGTTTACCAAGGATGATTTTAACATAATCCTTGAGTTTTATCAGTAGACATTTTTTTTGTCTAGACTTATTTAGTCTCTGTTGCTGGTTTTCTTGCACTTGTTTATAAGGTTCATTATTGAAAATAACTTGATCTATTTTTCATAGTTAAATCCCATGTAGGCAACAGTTTCATAGACCAATTATCACAACCACTTCCTCCTGATCACCGGCTGAGACCACCCAATTCCTCCCTACCCCCAGCCTCATCTCCCTTCTCACTCCACAATTCCATCACTGCTCCCTACCAATTAATCACAGAATTTCCCCCATTTTTCCTCCCAGACCTCATCCAGGAATCCCTGTTCTCTGGGGCCCCGCTCATCTGCCAGCAGTGGCCCAGGGAGGCCACTCTTCATCCCATGGGTCACTGACTGTAATTCTCTCTGTAAGGGCTGCTTTGGATCAATGTGGCTCCAGGCTCTCCCACCCGGTCTTCTGTGCTGTGAAACAGATCAGATCAGCCTTGTCCTGTAGCCAACAGAAGTGGGGATGGAAATAGAGTCTGTTAGCCAGGAACCTCCCTGACCCAACCAAAGTAGCCCCAGGCCTATGGGGGAGGACAGAGAAATATGCCCCCCCTTCTAAGTCTCCTCCAACACAGGCACCATCAGAAATTGGGACAGTGTCTGTGGAGGCAGGGAATCCTGGATTGTGTGGCAAAAATGTTCCCATATAGGAGGTCATAGATCATATGGGGGTTGTGGATTGTCCAGGATGAATCTTCTGTGACAGGATCGGGCCAGATGGCTATAGGAGAGTAATAGAAGTCAGATATATTAGCCCCAGGCTAAGTAGGTCCCTTTTCCCTGGGTAAGGTAACAGGGAAGGTTCCACAACAATCAGGAACCTTCTGGAGACAATTAAGACAGGCTGATTAGAACACCTGCAGCCAATCAAGAAGCTGCTAGAATCAATTAAGGCAGGCTAATCAGGGCACCTGGGTTTTAAAAAAGGAGCTCACTTCAGTTTGTGGTGTACGGGAATAACATGCATCCACGGGACAGTTGATTATTACCCCACCATCCCAGTAAAAACTGAGATTCAGGGGAACACTACTGAGGTAGCAGCAGGTGTAGTCCCTAAACTCCCATACCCAGTGCTCATAGGGAGGGACTTCCCAGGGTTTGGAGACTTACTCCCGGTAGGGGAATTGGAGAAAGGGGGAAGCCCTGAAAGTATTGAGGCATCCACAGTAGACTGTCAACCCCCAACCTTCTCTGAAATATCCCCAGATTTGTTCTCCACTCCCAGACAGCGTAGAAAGACGAAAAGGGAAAGAAGGGCAGCTAAGGCCTTGGGAACCCAAATACTGGCCCAAAGCTAGAGGATTGCTCTCGTAGGTAGGCGGACCCAAGCAGCTAAACAGGAGGCCACCCAGGAGGGAGAAGCACCCGTGTCTGACCCACATCCTAACGCCTCTGAACCAGTAGAGGCAACAGAGACTGGCCCCCTAGATCTCGGGCAAATTAGCCCCGGGAGAGGAAATTTTGGATGGGACCAGGCTGAAGACCCAAGGTACAACAACATTAGGAAGGAGGTGACCAAAATAGATGGGGTCCCTGTGGACGGGAAAACCCAGGGTCCAGGACCCTACTTCATAATGAAGAAGAATCTCTTATACCGGGTTGCACCAGTACAGGGGCAGAAGGTACAGCAGATCCTAGTACCTCAAAAACACCAGAATGCTGTATTAAATCTGGCCCCTAGTCATCTTTTGGGGGGCATTTGGGGGTAGAGAAGATCATGGCACAGGTCCTGTGATGATTCTTCTGGCTCGGAGTACATGAAGAAGTGCGGAGGTACTGTGCGTCCTGCCCGGAGTGTCAGCTGCACAGTCTCTGTCCCCACTTGAGGGCACCTTTAGTATCTCTTCCCATCATAGAGGTCCCCTTCGAGTGAATAGCCATGGATCTAGTGGGACCCCTGGAGAAGATAGCCCGGGGCCACCAATATATATTTGTTGTTCTGGATTATGCTACTCATTACCCAGAAGCTGTCCTCCTGAGGAACACGCCCCCCCCCCATGGTAGCTAAAGAGTTGGTGGGGATCTTTGCCCATGTGGGGCTACCAAAGGAGATATTAACAGACCAAGGTACCCCATTTATGTCAAAGCTAATGAAGGACCTCTGTACACTGCTCCATATACATACCCTGAGAACTTCAGTTTATCATCCGCAGACCAATGGGCTGGTAGAAAGAACCCTCAAGGCAATGATAAGGAAAGTGGTAAGTTGAGATGGGAAGGATTGGAACACTCTACTACCCTACCTTATGTTTGCAATCCGGGAGGTACCTCAGGCCTCAACTGGGTTTTCCCCCTTTGAATTATCATACGGACGCCACCTCCGTGGCATACTAGATATTGCAAAAGAAATCTGAGAAGAGGAACCCAATGAGGGGAGAAATATAATTGACCATGCATTGTAGATGCAAGAACGGATAGCCCGGGTCACCCCTATTGTACGGGAACATTTGGAAAAGGCGCAGGAGGCCCAGCGAACCCATTACAATCGCCAGGCAAAAGTCCGACAGTTCCAACCAGGGGATTGGGTGATGGTGTTGGTACCCACGGCAGAAAGCAAGCTTTTGGCCCAATGGCAGGGGCCCTGTGAGGTGGTTGAACCCGAGGAGGAAGTAACCTACAAGGTGCAGCAGCCAGGACGCCGGAAACAAGAACAAATTTATCACTTTAACCTCTTAAAGCCTTGACACCAACGAGAGGCATGTGTAGTGGCCCAAGAGACCCCGACCCAGGGAAATAACATGCAGGAGCAGATCAGGATATCCACTGATCTGACACCAAACCAGAAGAAGGAGGTAACTGAGATGATCAACCGATACCAGGATGTGTTTTCAACCAAACCAGGCCAAACCACTGAAGCATATCACCACATTATCACAGACCCTGGGGTAAAGGTAACTTTAAGGCCCTGTCAGATCCCAGTGGCAAAAAGGGAGGAGATCAAGATAGAGGTAAAAAGGATGTTGGAGCTGGGAGTCATCGAAGAGTCCCATAGTCAGTGGTCAAGCCCGATTGTGTTGGTGCCCAAATCGATGGCACCACTAGGTTTTGTAATGACTTTTGCTGGCTGAATGAGATATCCAGATTCGATGCATACCCCATACTCCGTATCGATGAGTTAGTTGATTGCCTGGACAATGCCCGATTTTTGACCACCCTTGATTTAACAAAGGGATACTGGCAGATTCCCCTTGTCAAAGATGCGAAAGAAAAGACGGCATTCTCTACACCAGAGGTTTCAGAGTAGCAGCCGTGTTAGTCTGTATTCGCAAAAAGAAAAGGAGTACCCGTGGCACCTTAGAGACTAACAAATTTATTAGAGCATAAGCTTTCGTGAGCTACAGCTCACTTCATCGGATGCATTTGGTGGAAAAAGTAGAGGAGAGATTTATATATACACACACACACACAGAGAACATGAAACAATGGGTTTATCATACACACTGTAAGGAGAGTGATCACTTAAGATAAGCCATCACCAGCAGCAGGGGGGGGAAAGGAGGAAAACCTTTCATGGTGACAAGCAAGGTAGGCTAATGCCAGCAGTTAACAAGAATATCAGAGGAACAGTGGGGGGTGGGGTGGGAGGGAGAAATACCATGGGGAAATAGTTTTACTTTGTGTAATGACTCATCCATTCCCAGTCTCTATTCAAGCCTAAGTTAATTGTATCCAGTTTGCAAATTAATTCCAATTCAGCAGTCTCTCGTTGGAGTCTGCTGGTGATGGCTTATCTTAAGTGATCACTCTCCTTACAGTGTGTATGATAAACCCATTGTTTCATGTTCTCTGTGTGTGTCTGGGTATATAAATCTCTCCTCTGCTTTTTCCACCAAATGCATCCGATGAAGTGAGCTGTAGCTCACGAAAGCTTATGCTCTAATAAATTTGTTAGTCTCTAAGGTGCCACGGGTACTCCTTTTCTTTCTACACCAGAGGGTCTGTTTCAATATACTGTTCTTCCTTTTGGACTGCATGGGGCACCTGCCACCTTCCAGCATCTTATGGATAAGCTCCTATGGCTCCCTACCAGTTATGCAGCAGCATACCTGGATGATGTAATTATTCACACCCCCGACTGGGAAACCCACTTAGGAAAGGTGGAAGCGGTTCTGGACATGCTAAGACAGGCTGGCCTCACAGCCAACCCAGCCAAGTGTGCTATAGGGCTTACTGAGGCTAAATACCTTGGCTACATTGTAGGAAGGGGCATGGTCAAGCCCCAACTAAACAACTAGAGGCTATCTAAAATTGGCCCTGGCCGAATAGGAAAAAGCAAGTCCGGGCATTCCTCGGTGTGGTGGGGTACTACCGATGATATATTCCCCATTTTGCTACCAGAGCGAGTCCCCTGACAGATCTGATAAAAGTCCGGGGTCCAGACGTGGTGAAGTGGACAGATGCCTCAGAGAAAGCATTCATGGATCTACAGACAGCCCTCTGCATTAACCCCATGCTTATAACCCCAGACTTCAACAAAGAATTCATTTTACAAACAGATGCATCTGAAGTAGGAGAGGGAGCTGTCCTATCACAGATGGTTGGAGATGAAGAACACCCAATCCTCTACCTCAGCAGGAAACTCCTCCCAAGAGAGCAGAAATATGCCATGGTTGAAAGAGAGTGCCTCGCTGTGAAATGGCCATGGAAACACTACATTATTACCTTCTGGGACGATGGTTTACCCTTGTGACCGATCATGCACCCCTCCAGTGGATGCAGCGAAATAAAGAGAAGAATGCAAGGGTGACCAGATGGTTCCTGTCCCTACAACCTTTCCAATTCACCATACAACACCAGGCTGGAAGCCACCATGGCAATGCAGATGGCTTGTCATGAGTACTCTGCCTGACGTCCCAAGTTGCCCAACCCCGTAGTGTTGAGCGGGGGGGTGGGATATGTGACGGGTTGGGCCAGATGGCTATAGGAGAGTAATAGAAGGCAGATATATTAGCCCCAGGCTAAGTAGGTTCCTTTTCCCTGGGCAAGGTAACAGAGAAGGTTCCACAACAATCAGGAACCTTCTGGAGACAATTAAGACAGGCTGATTAGAACACCTGCAGCCAATCAAGAAGCTGCTAGAATCAATTAAGGCAGGCTAATCAGGGCACCTGGGTTTTTAAAAAGGAGCTCACTTCAGTTTGTGGTGTGCGTGTGAGGAGCTGGGAGCAAGAGGCCCTAGGAGCTGAGAGTGAGAACGCGGACTGTTGGAGGACTGAGGTGTACAAGCATTATCAGACACCAGGAGGAAGGTCCTATGGTGAGGATAAAGAAGGTGTTGGGAGGAGGCCAGGGGTAAGTAGCCCAGGGAGTTGTAGCTGTCACACAGCTGTTCCAGGAGGCACTCTAGACAGCTGCATTCCACAGGGCCCTGAGCTGGAACCCGGAGTAGAGGGCGGGCCCGGGTTCTCCCCAAATCCTCCCAACTCCTGGTCAGACATAGGAGGAGTCGACCTGTACTGTGGGTTCAGAAAAACGGCCAAACTGAGGGCTGCTGTGAAGCTCCAAGGCAAGCAAATCCGCCAATAAGTGCAAGACCCACCAAGGAAGAGCAGGAACTTTGTCCCTAGCGGGGGTCAGGATGCTATGAGGGGCAGGACACACTTGGTGCCAGCTCAGCAGGGGAATATTTGTACCTTATTTCCACCCTGGAGATGCTCCATGATGACTCGAGAGAAGTTTCCTCCAGGCCAGGACCACCTTCTCCTCATCCACCTGGGTGTGGAGGTGAGTGGGTGGGGGCCTGCAACTGAGAAAGGTGTTGGGGAAGAATTGGGTGTAGCGAGGAGAGAAGGTTAATGTGCCCCAAAGATGCTCTCAGCCCCATTGGCTTCAGGAACCACGGCATAGAGGGCCCCATGTTGTCTCAGCCTATCTAGAAAGTGCCAGATCACTTCCTGCCCTGGGGAGGCTGGGAGCTTTTCAGCAGTTGGGTATGAGTTGGGTATGCCTCATTCTGCATCTCATAGCTGGGATCTTGGCTCCTGTGCTTCCTGGAGAAGAGGTCCCAGAGCTGCCTTGCTTAGGTCCCATTTTGTGCTGGGCCCTTCCTAACCAACTACATCCTGTACCACCTCCATTTTGGCCTAGATGGTGTGTTGGTGCTGCTCTGGGAGCTGGTTTCCTCCTCCAGTTTGACAGGCATGTCCACCTCTGGGTCTGGATCAGAGCTGCTTGCCCCTGCAACAGGGATGGAAGGGATGCTCTTATCCTGGGAAGCTGAAAGTTGCCTCCATGAAGCTGCAGGTCCACCTGTGGAGACTTATTCCTCAGTATCCTCTTGAGCCAGTCCATCCTGGAATCGAGAGAGGAGCAGCTGTAAGTCTGGGTTCAATGCAGCCTTTCCTTAATGGAACTGTCTGCCTCCTCCACACCCAGCTGGGGTGATGCCTCCTCACCCTGCAGCCCACTGTGAGTCACATGGACTGGAATCCAAACACACTGCTGGGATCCAAACACACTGATAGGACAGGCTGCTCCCAAATCTCCCCCATATCACCCCAGGCACTGTGACAGCAGGGGATTATCATCCTTTTACTGTAGGTTTGGTCAGTCTCCTTGGGCTCCTGGCATTGGAATGTCTCTCTCTTCTTAGAGATCATGTTACTTTTGAAAGCAGTCTGTGACACCATTTTTCTTTCTGTCCTTCCACTGGGGATTTTCCAGGCTTTGACTCCCTGTGGGACTGCTGTGGCACAGAGTCATTTGAAATCAGTGGTTCTGTCAGAGGAACCCTATTATTCCCCCAGGACAGAACTATTCAATATTGATAATCTCTTGATGGTCCTGTTCCAACTTCTGCAACATAATCTGTCCATGCTGCAAAATGGAGGTTCTAATCCACACTGAAGGTTATAATCATAACTCTTCATAAAACAAACAAAAAATTATAATTTCCTAGGGTATTTTTTAAAAGCAAACTGAAAAATCAAATTCCATCTTGTGGCACCATACTGACACTCACATGGGCCATCAGCAGGGTGAGAACCTTTAGATTCGCTTTACAAGCCTCTGCCACTTGAGTTAACAGACTAGTTGTTTGTCATCCTCTCTGTGGATCAGCACTAGAGGGAAATGAGACACACACTATGCCTTGGGTTTCATAGCTCTTTGCTGACAACAGAGGAATGGTGAGACTCAGGGATCTTTGGTTCCAGTGCACACTCTGGAGGAGAGTGTGTTTTGGTAGGCACAGACTCTTCTGTCCATTCCCTGCAAGCTTGACTCCTCTGCCTGTCCCCTGTAACCTATCCCTCTCTTCGGCTTCTGTGCTCCAATTCCATTCTCCTTCTCTATCTAGTCTTCACTCCCAGACAGTCCACATCTTCCCACGTGGCTCCTTGTCATATCTGTCTCTCCCCTCCTCCCATTAGCTCCCAGTATTCCTCCCCAGGCTCTTTCTGCAATTTCAGTTTCCACCCTGCCTGGCTCCTGCCCCCTAGCACCCTTTGCTCTACATTCCTCAGACTTCTCATCACAGTCTTCTTGCCCAACCAATTCAAGTCCCCCCTTGACACATTCTGTTTTGTCCCATGCCTCACATCCACTGATCTCAGCCTCAACACTCCTCACTGGACTCCTCATCCAATCTCAGTCTCCTCTGCCCCAGCTTTTTTCCCAGTTTCCAGCCCACTAGCAGTCCCAGTTCCCCGCTCCTGTCTCCTCATCCAATCTCTCTCTCTCTTCCCTACCTAACCTCCAGTCCAAATCTCCATCCATACACTCCTCACTCAGTGTCCCCTCCTCTCTCTCTCTCTCTCTCTCTCTCTCACAACACACACACACACACACACACACACAGAGTGTCACAGAGCATGCTTAGTTTAGATGGAATCTTTGGGGAATTTAGTTGCTAAATCACAGGAGTCTCTCCTGAGCATATGTGAACTATGATTTATAATTTGGCCAAATGTAAGCGATGTTTCTTGGTATTGGGAAAAGTTACATCCCTGACACAGAGGCCAACTCCCTGCCCAATTTAAAATCCCTGCTCCAAAGCTGGAGGTTGTTTGAGCTTTTCAAAGACTGGATCCCCAGATTCTTTTAACATGGGAAAACAAAATATTTTTTCCTAGTCCCATTCTCAAGAAGAACGGAACCATTTTGGCTGTAATTTATTTAAAAAAAAAAAGAATTAGCTTAAGTCAGACACCCACCATGGAAAATTTTAGCCCAGAAGGTTAAAGTTTGACAACTTTATAAAAGCAACTGAAACAGGATCTTACAAGGCGATGCCTCAGGCAACATTATTACAAGACAATGCTACCAGCCCCGCTTATAATTATACAATACTTACATATTGTATACATATTTGAATTCTTAGATTGGGACCTGATCACTATCTTGAAGGATTGGACCCTTAACCCATTGATCCACTCAGTCTAGTATCGAGCCTCTGAAACACCTGGCACTTGCATTGTCAGAGAGAGATTTAAAACAGCAAAACTTACTGCAGCAAGGTCATTGCATAATGCTGTGCATGGGAATGTGTCAGAAGGAAACAGCCTTTCTGCACATAATCTGCAACTCCTGAACATCTTGTGTCCTGAAGCCTGAGAGTTATTAAATTAATTCATTGACATCTAGAGAGCTAAATAACCCTAACATTTTGGGGTTAAAGAATTCCGCTGGACATGAATATTCAAGTCAGCTGATTTTTCCAAACTTTAATTTTTTTGACATTGAGGGGAAAGAAATCAAATTCTTTTTTTCTTTTTATTGTTACAGTGAGTCAGATTGGATACACCGTATCACAATTTCAATGTAAAGATGTTGATTTAATTGCATCATATGGACAGTTTGAATGATTCTCGGCTTACGGCAAATTTTTTGAGTGAAAAAAACTGCTTTAAGAAGATTCCATTGTATAACAGTTTCTACGCGTTGTCTATTCTCTGTTTATTCTGTCTTGTCTCTGACTGTTAAAGATTTCACAATGAAAACAATAAGAGTACATAGTGGGACCACTGGGTGTTATATCAGGTCCTCGTGCACTGTATCCCAATTAACTATTTAGCATACACAGTCTGCTTTGTTTCAGAGTAGCAGCCATGTTAGTCTGTCTCCGCAAAAAGAAAAGGAGGACTTGTGGCACCTTAGAGACTAACACATTTATTTGAGCATAAGATTTTGTGAGCTACAGCTCACTTCATCGGATGCATTCAGTGGAAAATACAGTGGGGAGATTTGTTTAACTTCATTATATTTTCTTGACTCGGTGGGGAGTGGGAGGGTGAGTGCTTTAGTAAGTCTGTAACTAAAGAAAGTGCAAATAGGTACCAAGGATGATGACTTGAAAAATATACTCTGACATGTTAGCTTATGGATCTGAGTGGACTGACAGAGTTGTAACCAAAGGCAAAATTACTCCTAGGGCTCAACTAGACAAGGTGCATGAGGGAAGGAAGAAGGAGTTTCACCAAAATGAGAAAATATGGACAAAACCTAGAACTTAGAATTTAAAAGCTATAAAGATGAGGAAACAAGTGGTAGATGAGAAATAGAATGCAAATTCAGTAGGTGTATATAATGTATCATAGAAATTATTATACATTTGTTTATACATTTTCTTGATGTGTCTTTTGTTACACCATATATCCCCTCCACTTTGTAACTACTAAACTAGTGTTGAGAGCTCAGAGGAGAACCCAGGCTATTTATGGGGTGCCTCGGGAACCCTTCTGCATAAATATTAAAAAAAAAAAAGAGCCAGAGATGGAAGAATGAATGGAGCAGGAGCTATATGAAAATAAAGCCAACAAGGTGGAAGTGAGTGAGTTATCTGTATATCTATTTCAGATCAAATAATTTATTGAATATGTATCTTGCAAGGGAGATGAACAATATATATTGGCATTTTAAAAGCTTCTACTTTAAAAGCTGTTATTATTGTTTTTGCATATTTCTATTGTTCTCAAAAACTAAAAAAGTAATCAATTTACTTTTAAGACATTCTGAATAATTTCCCAATAAAACTGATTTTCTGCTTGGACTCATATTGGTAGTCTGCATCATGACTGAAACCCAAGTGAAATCAATGGAAATCATTGCCTGGCATGTAAGACTACTTTTGATCTGAACCTGATGTTTTGCAGCATTTTTAGAAGCCCCTGGATTGAGAATTTGGGGTGAGAATTCACAGCTCCCCCCGAGCTGCACCTGGTTCCTGCTGTTCTTGGCCGGAAGGTGCGGGGCCCCAGCTGAGCCCAGCCCCTTGAATCTCCTCCTCTGCAGCACCCCCTGCCCACGTCCTCTCAGGAGGCAGCAGCCGGGGAGCCTGACAGGAGGAGTGGCCCCCAGGCAAGAGTGGGAGACTCCAAGGTGAAGAGGTGGCTGGCCCTGGCGCGGCCCGAGCGCTGGAGACTGACAGGTACCTGCCCCTAAGCAATTGTGTAAAAAAAAAAATAAATAAATAAATAAAATTGGCGCATTGCTTTTTGGTTCCCCAAATCTTGGCACCCTAGGCGGCCGCCTAGTTTGCCTAGTGGTTAAACTGGCCCTGACCCTTAGCATAATATTGAGAGCCCTGGGTGCCTGCTGATGGGCTGCAGTGCTATGCAAAATCTCCATAGCCCTGAATGCTGAGGCCCGGCCCTAGCAACATAACCTTCCCACCCCTAGCTATGTCCTCGGCAAACTCCCTGAGCCAGGTCACGTGATGGAGTCATTGGAAAGCAGCCTTATGGCTGTCTTCTTCATTGCCTGGGGAAATCGGTCCCTTTTAGGGTGCCTTTACTTCTTAAGCCTTTGGGGAAATACTTGCAATAGCTTCATCTGTGGGGAAGGAGAATCTCCCCCATCTAATATTTTTCAAAACCAGACACCATTTTATGTGAGGTTACAAAGCTTCTACAATCCAGTTAATGGTCTCCTGTCCCTAATTTAAATCACTATTGAGTAAACAAGAGATGTAGGACCGATCCTTAGCTAGGGCAAGTCAGTGGAGCCCTCCAGTGACATCAATGGAGCAATGCCAATTTATCCCAGCTGAAGATCTGGCACATTGAATTTAAACAGAGTATACTCATAAATTGACTTTTCTAAAGCACATTTTTCCTGTAGTTAAAAACTTTAGAACTTTAAAAGACAACAGCTTACATTGCACATAAAAGCTATTTTCCCATAGTTTTCTTTATATGAAACTCTGTTTAATATAATTTAATGTATAAATTAAGCATCATATTTAATTGGAGGAAAAGTTGTACATGGTTCTACTGATGTATGGATATATTTCATATTTTCCATTATAAACTAATTAAATGGGATACCTTCCCTTGTGTTTCATCTATTTTGCATTTTTCTTTTTAGAAACAATATTATTCATTATTAAACTTAAAGCCTATCAAGGGACAGAACATGATTTTTTAGTGTCATTTCCTTTTTTTTATATTCAATGTGGCTGGATATTTAATATTTGCACATTGCATCATCCTTTCCCATTATACTTCCCCCATGAATTTTCAGGTTTTATTTTTTTTCAAATCACACAAGACAGTACCTATTATATCAAGCTAAGATTAATTTTTAGTGGCCAGCATGAGGGCACTTCTCAGAAAGCAAGTCCTCCTAAAATGAGAGATTTAAACCTGAAAGCTCTGCCATTCCCAAATTAAATGGGATCAGCATGTTTTTTGTACTCACTGATTGAAATATAATTAACAGTAACCATTTGCTACATCCAGTCAGAGCCTGAATATTTTTAGCCATTGCTTCACTCCATATGACAGCAAATCTCGGATTGGGCTCCAGTCCTGCAATAAGCACTATGAATAGCCCTTGCACCACACAGAACATCATTGACTTGAAAGGGCTTTTGTGCAATTGCAGGAGTCCGTGCATGTTGAAATGAATTATATAGAGGACCTATGTGCAGTAACAATGAGGCTCACCCAGTTTCCTCTTCTGAGGAGTCTACAATCTGTAACTGAATTCCTTCCTGGGCCAAATTCAACAAAGTGCTCAAGAATGCAAAATGATGTGAGTTACTATACCTAAAAAGTGTGTGTGTGTGTGTGTGTGTGTGTGTGTGTGTAAAGTCTAGCTAGCTTTAGAATGGCTCTGACAAGGCAGATAGAAAAGAATAATGACAGAGAAAAAATGGAATGTGTACTTGTGACTGTATGGTCCCAAAACCAGTAGTCCCTAAATCATGTGGGTCTGGGACAGGTGCTCCTGCCAGAGGCAGTGCTAGCCCAATGGGGACCCTTCCCTCCCCACAACACATAATAAAAAATGAATAGGGGACCCCATTGAGATGCTTATTCTGCTTATGCCTACCACTAGCTCTGGATCCTGCCTTTGGCCAGTCCTTCATAAGAGTACAGAACTGCTTAATACGTAGGCACACATTCATAAACCAATTATTCTGGGAAGAATGAAAACAAAAATAGACTGCACAAAACACAATTTCTTAATACACAAAACACTGCCGCAAATGCAGGTGTTCTTATGAATATTTACACCATATAAAAACTAACTCTCTCCCCCACACATACCAATTATAGACGCTATAACATTAGCTTTTGCAGAAATTATGCAATACTTTATACTTACAGAAAAATATCAAACACTTTTCAACAGAAGGAGCACTATATTAATGTTTGTCTTAAAAAGAAAAATCAATATAAAATAATATATCCCCATCCCATTTTCTTCTTCATTCTATAAAAAGTTGTCAGACTTGTTCAAAACCATTCACCTTGCCCTGTAGCAAAGCTTCAAGTCTATAGCAATATCTCAGCTCTGTTGATTCACGATCCTTCCCGTGAGAAGGATTTCCAAAAATGGGCCATAAGGATCTGACTCTAAATTTGAGTTGTTAGATAAAGGTCATGGTGAGTCGATAACAGTTAGTAAGAGAAGGATATAGACAACAGATTTGTTTACGATGTGATTTTGACTTTTAAAGCCTTGTTGTCCTCATGCTTAACCTGATTTTACAGGGAGGTAATACTGCCTTCTCTACAGTGACTCCTGATTTACACGACCATAAATGAAAGGAGAATCAAGCCAGTAAAGTTTAATAGATTGTGTTCATTTAAAGTGTACAAAAATATTTTGTTTCCTCCTTTGAATACACATTACCTCTTATTTTTTGTTTGGTCTTTGTTGGTTTTAAGACATTGTCAAAATCCATGTACATTTTCTGTCAATTTCTGGAATTAAGTGGCAGTTGCAATTCGAAGGAATGGAAGAAGAGTTCTGGGCAGAAGATATGTTTGGGTTCACATTGTTCTGATTTTGGTCATCTGCCTCTTCTTTTCTTTTGTTAACAAACAGAACCCTTCATCCTATTATTTATTCCACTCCAAGCACATCGCCAAATATATATTTCCTACCTCTAACCTGTGTTTGATTTGGACTCTGAGGGTATGTCTACATAGAAAAAAAATCCAGCTGGCTCACAGAGCTCGGGTGGTGGGGCTGTTTCATTACTGTGTAGACATCTGGGCTTGGGCTGGAGCCCAGCCTCTAGGACCCAGCAGGATGGGAAAAATCTTTGGTCACAGCCCAATCATTTCAATTCAGACATGCTGCTATGGACTGGGCTCCCCTGTTGGACTACATCTCCCATGGTGCACCGTGGCCTCCCCATTTAGTGATGGGAGTTCCTGCCCATGGTGCATTCTAGAAGATAATGTCTGGCTAGGAAGCCCACCCAAGAAAGGAGAATGGGGAAATTAGGGACCCAAACTACAGCATGTCTGAATTGAAATATTTAGGTTTATAGGTGTTGAGCTTTTTGAAAAAAGTCAAAATTCTCCATAAAAAGCAAACACTTTTGTACAAAATTATTTAACCAAATATTCAATTTTCCATCTTATAAAAGGCTTATGGAAAAAATTCAGCATACTTACACTAGTTTTACACAGGTGTATTTCCATTGTGGTTGTATTGATGCAATGTAATGGAGAATCAGGCCCTGTGTCACTGTATGTGTCATTGGCTTCACCATTTTGACCACGAAGGTAGAGTCTGTCCCCTTTCTTAATGACAATAGGTTGAATACTCAGCCAGATAACAGTTATCCAGGTTATGCATTAAAATATTCAGTTCAAGACTGAGAAGTAGAGCAGGTCAGAAAAATTCTGTTGAAACTGTTTTGTTGTTGTTGTTGTTTTGGCTCAATTTCAACTGAGTCATGGCAGAACACAGACTCTCTGATGGAAACCTACCTGATTTCCTGCCAGCTTGCCCCTTGGGCTCCTTAGCAACCCTCCATGTTCACTGCCTTGGAGTCAGAGACCCCAGGGCTTCCATAGGTCAAGGCTTTGGGGACGAGCTGCCATAGGGACTGTGTTGGAGTTGGAGTCACCAGGGTTTTCAGGGTCTGTGACTTTGGGACACCCAGGATGGGCTTTACTGTAAGAATGCTTCCTTCAAAGAAAATTCACTATCAGCTTTATAGACAGAAACAACCGCTGGCAGTCTCACATATGCAGTAAACAACTTGTTACAAAAATAAATCTCTCTTTTTCATCACATATCATGTTCACTTTCTGATTTGCATAACAAATAGCCAGTCCAATTTTGTAGTTGCTAATGATTCTTTGCATTGCATTATATATAATCTTGTCTATCTGTAAATATTTTACTGTTATCAGTACAACCATTTATGTGAAACACAAAATATTACAGCATTTAGAACTATGACATCTTGCTGCATACTCCAGTAAATTGGAGATTCTGAGCACTCTGTCTCCAAACATCTTTGCAACATTCCAGTAACAATGACCAGCAAATAAAGGAGTAGTAATTTTCTTAAGGCAAAAAAATGGACTAGACTCAACATTGCATAGAGTATGTGCAGAGACAAAAACATTAAACAAATAACAGCTTTTGTACAATTATCTGTCTTGCAATGTTTTGAACATCTCATTATGTCAAGTGCAGTGATTTGCTGAACAAATATTTACAATGTCTTTCTCTATGTCTTTGCTAATGACAACCTATTAAGTTCTGATTAGCTATTCTTTATTGTAATGGCTGGGAGACACACTGCACTCTGAAGTTTTGCCTGTTTGAATAGAAAATAATCCTTCACACCATGGAAGTTTTTAAGAAAATTGGGGATTGCTTAATTAATGTGTCTTTGATTGTATATTTTCCAGCAGGAGAGCTTTAGGAATTTTAGCAGAGTTTCTGTAATTGATCATTCTAAGTAAGATTTCAATGTCCTGTCACAAGGCAGAGATTCAAAGCTGAATTACTAAAATGATGACTTGGGACTTAATTCTTGAGCTTCACTATGTCCCTTTTTTGATGTTCTGGTAGCACAGAGGAGCCATATAAGTTGCTTAGACTGTCTCACCACACCCCTCCCCCAGCTGGTGTAAGGGCATTTCGCGGCAGCCCTATTGTTTGATGGCCTCTTTGGGGGCCATTACATCTGGGTTATGTGTAGGCTTGGCAGGATTCAATTTAAATCATTAGTTACTAGTAAATGTTGATTTCAACTGATGCACAGAAATAAACAAACAAGCAAAATCAATAGCAGTCAGTGAGCACAGTAGCCCCCGCACCTGGTGCCTGCAAGAATATTGTATTCCAGTCCCACAAATGTTTAGAGAGACCCCTGCAACCAAATTGTGAAATGGTGAAAAATTAAAATGGACAAAAATCAGGAAAAATGGTTAACAATAAACATAGTTATTAACCAAAAAATTTACAAAAAAAAAAAGAATTCTGTCAACCCTAGATATGTGTAGTAAAATGGTTGGCATGGTAATAGCCTTATTGAGTGCAATATAGGATGGAGTCATGTTCCACTCCTCTCTTATTTCCTGATTTGTACATGGAAATTCCCCACCATGTACACATGGTTATGTAGTTGAATAAATTAGCAAGTTCCTACTGAGAGTAGAGAGTTTGTTTATGTCACACTGATCAGTGCCTTTACAAGAATATGGTTTAGAGCACCTCAAGGATTGAACTGTCCCTGATCCTGAAAAATGGGCAAAGCAGAGCCTTAAGACTCCAGTGTTTTCGTCCAGTTCTTTACATTTTTCCCCTCTTTTATTATTTCCTCCAGGTTACAAATTGGGGTATTAGAGGAGTTTTAGAATTCCTCTGAAGCACTCAGAGTTGGCCACTGCTAGAAAGAAACTTTAAATTTGATGGAGCACTAGTTGGTTCTGGTATGGCAAACCCTATATATAAACTCAATGTCTCAAAGATGTAAAGGGATTGAGCTCTCTCCTCCCTCTATTGGGGAGAAAGAGAAAAGCCAGCTCTGGCCAACATCATTTACATAAATTACAATGTTTACCTGGAAACAAGGTGGGTGAGATAATATCTTTTATTGGACTCACTTCTTCTTCCTGAAGAGGAGCCCTATGTAAGTTCAAGAGCTTGTCTCTCTCACCATTAGAAGTAGATCCAATAAAAGATGTTATCTCACCCACCTTGTCTCTCTAATATCTTGGGACCGACACTGCTACAGCAACACTGTATACAAAGTTGTATATCCATAATTCTACCTACTGAGTTATGTAGTTTTAGTGGAATTTGTTTATGTTTTTACATGTTAATGTGATAGTAGGTTACTATCTTTAGTGCACTTGTGAAAGGATATAGAAACTAGGCAGGATATGACCTGGATGAGTGATCACCTTGAGTGTACAAGAAATTACTTGGGTTGGGTAATGAAGTTATGATCAGCAAGAAGTGATGGCAAGAGAGATTTGTATTAGAGATGAGTGCTAGCCTACTGGCAGGGCTTCATCCAAGGGTCTGGTTTTGTTCTGGGTTCCCCACTGGGAAATTATGTGCCAAGTGTGCAGGGCTCCAAAGAAAGGCCCGATTAGAATGTCAGAGCAAAAATTAGTTGGCAGTGAAGCCTGACCAGACAATATTCAGCTGCCTTCAGAGGGCTCTGGCCCTCATAGCTGGTAGAAGCAAATCTGAAATCACTGAACTAGACTTGGTAGTTGTTCATGTGACTGGGACCTGGTAGAGCAGTTCTACCAGGACTAGAGCAGACCACCAGATGAGCGCCATCCACTGATGTCACTTGGCTAACTCTAGGATGGACTTGACCCACAAGTGGGGTTTTTGGTGGGTGGGGTTGTAGTGAGAATGGGTTCTGGATCTCTATAGCCTGGACATTTAGACTGAGGGGGTGGACCAACTCCTAATGTGTTAATTTGGGTTGCTCAGTTTGTCATATGAATATATAAATATATATTCCTGGGATGGGGAGAAGTGTCATGTTTCCTTTGACTGTGTTCTCCTTCCCCCTCCCCAAATAAAAAAGATTCCTGTGTCCCATGTTCCCAAAGGACTCTTCAGTGCTTGCAACAGGAGGGAGAAAATATCTGCAAAGGGGACAGGAACGTGTTATTTTTATTTCTCAAAGCAAGAAATAAAAGCACAGCTCTCAGTGGGATGGGGGCCTCAAGCCATAGATTTATTCATTATTCAAGAAGGACCCTAAGCACATTGAATCCTGCCTTTGGTGCTGCTATTGGCACTTGGCAGAAGAGTTACATATGCTTCTATGTGTCCATATGACCATCCCAATAATAAGATGCCTTGACCAAAGCCTTTTCTGCAGTTGTCCAAGCAGTGGTTGCAGTTAAGTAGACACATTCAAGCTGTGTGACATGGTTCCAACAGCACATAAAATCCCAGGAAAGTCATTTGGCTCTTTGTTCAATTACAAGCTCACAACTCAGACTAGGTTCTCCGCACTGTCCTTTTGAAGTTTATGTGCCTTTAGAACAAACCAGGCAGATTACATGTTCCTCTTGAAAACTAAGTGAAATGAAAAGCATTGCATGGTTTCCTTGTAGGAACTCAGCAATAACAGTTTAGTTTACTAAAGTTTTGTGTTTGGGGTTGTGATAAATGAAGCGGGGGGGGAGGGGGAGGGAAAGGGGTAGCTCCCTTTTATGATACCCAACCAGCCAGTTAGCTGTAAAATCCCGCTTGGTAGCTGTCCTCTGCCTTTACCTTTAAAGGGTTAAAAGCTGTCCTTTACCTTTAAAGAGTTAAAAGTTCCCCAGGAAAAGAAAAGGAAGTGGGCACTTGACCAAAAGAACCAATGGGAAAGTAGAACTTTTTAAAATGGGGAAAGAAACTTTCCCTTTGTCTGTTGTTCTCTCTGGGCTGCAGGGACATGGAGCAGCAATGCGGTAAGCAGCTTTAAGCCAGGTATGATTATCAATTCATACCTTGAACCTACTTACCAAGCCAAGGTCAGAGAAAAGCTGTAACCTTGGAAGTGTAATACAAGCCTGGAGCAGCAAGTATTAATTTTTAAAATTCTTGTGGGCCCCCACCTTCTGCATTCAAAGTGCCAGAGTGGGGATTCAGCCTTTACAGGGGTTTTGAAAGCAAAAGTCACAGGTGCTAAACCACAAGGATTTAAATTTCAGATGAACCCATAGATACCAACTGCTCTGTTCCATATAGCTCTAAGTTATGTCCTGATTTTGCTGATATAATGAGTGAAAGCCTCAAGCCTGCTCCTAAAAGTGGGCACTTTGCAGGAAATACGATCCGTTATAAAACCAGTTCTTAATATTTTGCAGTTTGATTATATTACATTTTCTTCCCTGTAGGGGGTGTAGCCTCCCTCTGAGACTGATGGGGAGGAACCTCACCTCCCCAAACCCCCCCCGTGAGTGGAGCCAGGACACTCACATCCATCCTGCCAGAAGCAGAGGGGCGGGACAGGAAGTATAAAAGGCGGGCCTTGCAGCTCAGTTGGGTTGGAGTTGCTGGAGGAGATAGATATCTTCCACCTGCTCCTGGGGTTGGAGCCCAAAGAGGATCCCTGTAGTGCTGAGGACTTACCAGAGCCCCTGGTTGACCAGGGTGCTGAAGTGCTGCTGAGACTGCCACTGGCTATCTACCCCGGGGAGATGGAGGATACCAATTGCACTGAGGTACCAAGGAAGGGTTTGTAGGAAGTATCCCAGGGACACTAGTCTATAGTCTGGTTGGGTTGTTATTTGAATCCAGTTCAGCATATTTTGAGCTGGTCCCCAATGACACAGTGGCAGAACACTCTGCCAATTTTGGACCCTTGGCTGGGACCTGGTGGAGTAAGGTGGGTACAGGTCCCCCTACCTCCTGCTGCCAATCTCACCCCTGGGGTGGCAGCCTCCCCACCTTAGGCCAGGAGGCCTGTGTTTGTTGGCCATCTGCCAGAGCTAGGACATCATACTGTTTGGTGCTCTGCCCTGCTTGAGGGTCTGAGCCTCTACACTGCTTTGTGCACACCCTACCTGAGGGCCTGAGCCCCTAGATTGTTTCTTGCTCTGCCCTGCCTGAGGGCCAGAGTCCCTTTGTTGCTCAGCCCTGCCTGGGAGCCTGAGAACATAGACTGCTTGTTGCTCTGCCCTGCCTGTGGTCAGGGCCCTGGACTATCTGCTGCTTGGCCCTGCTTAGAGGACCAGGACTTTAGAGGCTGCTAGCTGCCCCCCATCCCCCACAGTCTTTGCCTAGAGGGACCCAAGAACGCAGGGGTGTGGCCTCCCTCTTGAGATTGATAGGGAGGCACAGCCACACACTTCTACAATTCCACAAATATTGTCAGATTTTAAAAGTCCTCTACTACAGTCTAGAAAGGGCTATTCTGCTATGCAGGCAGGTCAGGTGATGACTAAGGCAGAAAAAAAAAATTGTGGCTATGGGACTATAGAGATTGGACAATTTTCAGTTGGCATAGGGCAACTAAGATCACTAGTGCAATTGCTGACAATTACGTTTGAATACTTCCCCTCAGAAGACACATGAAGAAACACAGCCATGTTACCCCATCTTCAATAAACTGTCCAGAAATGAAATGTTCTGTTCATTTCAGAATCCAATTTTGAACTGCGATTCTTGCTTTTAAAACCTTCATGAACATTGTCTTGTTCATCTCATGAACCTCACTTTTCTTTCCTCCCCTGCATTCTCCTTCTTCTCACCTGGCACTGACCTCTCTCTCTTTTATTTATTTTGTTGTTGACTTTTTCCACCATCTTTACTCTGTTGATGTGACAGCCTTTACCTCCACAACTCCCAGCATATGTCATCATGTGTGTCTCTCTCCATTATTAAAGACCTGTTCCAAACCCCACAAAAATCCATAGGAGTCTTGACTATGATGGACTCTGAATCTGATCCTAATTCTTTAATGAATTCTGATTTGCAATGTATATCTTCCCCTCATTTGGTGACATTCAGGACAGTAGATGGAAAGAAATGTTGTTGATTAACTTTATAATTGTGGTGTTTTAATTCTGTATGTAATTTTGGGATGGAGTTTTGAGAGGCTGTATAAAATAAATTTGTACTGTTAAGAAGTTTTCAGACCAGACATCTATTAAACCTCAGGATTAATTCCCCCTTCTAGGCTGCAATAAATACCAGATGCCCTTCACTAAGGCTGACACCTTGAAACTCATTTACATTAATGCTGATGTGTAAATGAATAGTACAGTCTCTGGCATATGGCACTGGTTATTGCAAGACATTCCCAAATATACCTCATTCAGTGTTATTACAGATCTTCCATTAGAAAGTCTGGGTCTGCTCCTGGCATCCATTAAGGTGACTCTACACTGTTTTGGTGATAAAAAAGTAGCCTTAATGCTATTATAACTCACTATCAGGGATTCCTTGGTATGGGCAAATCCTTGGGTGTTTCAGAGCCAGTATAACCAGCTCTATATCACTTCCCTTAGAGTCCTAGTACTTGAAACATACCAGAGACATGTAAAGGAGAGAGAGAGCAAATGTAAAATGCTGTCAGCACTGTGAATGGAGTTCCCCTCTGTTTCTTTTTCTCTGGTTTTTTTCACTTTCCATTTTGATTGTCTGTTTTTCCTTTCTTCCTGTTCTTATTGCAGCTTCTCCTAATGTTTTAGTCATATATGGCTAAGATTTGCAAAAAATATATATATGCAAAGTTAGGTTCATGCAGTCATATTTAGACACCTGGACCAAGATTTTCAAAAGTGATTATTCTGTGTGTCCTGTCTGACACACCTTAAGAGGGTCTGATTGTTCAAAAGTGTTGAGTGCCCAGGAACTCCAATTGATTTGAATGGCAGTCACTGGCTGCTCCACACTTTTGAAAATCAGACCATTTATTTAGTTGTCTAACTTTAGGATCCTATTTTTCACAATTTTGGCTATATAGTATATTAAATAAATTAGGTTAGATTATTACCTTTGTTCTCCCCTCTTAAAGGGGTAGGAGTGGTGTAAAGGGGCTCTAAAAGCACTAGATCTGGTTAGAGGAGACTTCTCCCAGCAGAGGCACTGAGGAAGACAGCCACAGACTGTTCTCCAAGGACCCCAGTAAACCATGGTGTAAGGGGTATAGCAAGGATCAAAATGGGTGATGAGTGCAGGGCTATACTGTATAGTGCTTAGGAGATCCTAGATAATGCTGCTAGGAAACTGCTGTAACTGACAGTCCCTTTGAGTATCTAGATTTAACTGGAGGCTGCTGGAGCAGCCCAGAATCAGGAGGCTGCAAAAGTGGATTAAAGACACTGTAATTCCCTCTCCCCTGAGCTGTGGGTTGCAAAACAGAATCTCACCCACAGTGTGTGCGTATAATATATATAAAGATACCAGGCATGTAAAATAAGAAATAGTCCTTCCTCTCTGCAAACAGGACAGATGTGTAATCAGTTCAAGGGAGTCTCCGATCTGCTTTGGTTCTGCTAAAGTTTGGGAATTTTCAAATGAAACACAATAGTGCATGTTGTCATTCATGTGCCTATTATTTCGGTATCTGTAAAGCTTAAATCAGTCTTGCTCATTGTTGGGCCTTAGGCAGACCTATAGGAAAACCCTCTAAGATTATCCAAGGGTTTGCTTGGGCCAGGAAAGAAGTAATTTTAAAAAGCTATAGGCAACTTTTTAGAGTAATAAAGAGCTCCTTGCCCATATATATATAACCAGCTCTATATCACTTCCCTTAGAATCCTAGTACTTGAAACATACCAGAGACATGTAAAGGAGAGAGAGAGAGCGAGAGCGAGAGAGCAGATGTACAATGCTGTCAGCACTGTGAATAGAGATCCCCTCTGTTTCTTTTTCTCTCAGTTTTTTTTGTATATGTATATGTATATGTATATGTGTGTGTGTGTGTGTTAAATGAAACTTACCTTGACTAAGGTTTCAGTATATGGAAAATTTTAAGTAATTTGATTGTTCTCCAGTTCCTACAATGTTGTTAATGCTTAATAAATTATATTGCTGTTTGTCTGAATTCCTTAAATTAATCTCTATCAATTCCTACTGTAGATAGGAAACCTCTTTCTAGTAAGGAATTGAGGCCTCTAAGCTTTCATGTGTAGGTGGCTGGGTTGTATTAAATTGCCTGTGATGGGACATGAAGAGGGAACATTTCTGAACTGCCTATAAACCAATGCTAGGAGCCTAGGCAACAAACAAAAGGAATAGGAATTGTTCATTTATTAACTTAAATTTGATCTAGTTGGTATCACTGAAATGCAGTGGGACAATTCACACTATTGGAATGTTAAAATAAATGGTTATAACTAGGGCCCTACCAAATTCATAGTCCATTTTGATCAATTTCATGACCAGAGGGTTTTTTAATTGGTGAATTTCATGTTTTCATATGTTTACATCTGAAATTTCATGGTGTTGTAACTGTGGGGGTCCCAACCCAAAAGGTACCCCAGAGGTGGGTCTGATCTCCCCACACTCCCTCCCCCCAAGCATCCATGCAGCGAAAGGACAGGTCCTGTCCCTCCCCAGCCCTGTGGGGACTCGCAGCTAGAAGCCTCCGGCTGGGGCACTCCCAGCAGCAGGGGGAGATCGGACCCACCTCCACAAGCCTCCTGCTGCATGAACCCCTGGGGCTGCTGCTCAGGCCCAGAGCTTCCTGCATCAGGGGGAGGCACTCAGAAGTAGATCTAATATCCCCCCAAAATCGGCTGTGCAGGGGATGGACAAGTTCTGTTCCTCCCCCACCTGGCCAGGACTTGCAGGTAGAAGATCCCATCTGGGACGCTAACATCAGCAATGGGAAGATCAGATTTCACAGGGAAGGGCTTATTTCATGGTCCGTGACATGTTTTTCATGACCGTGAAATTGGTAGGGCCCTTTTTATAACCTATTTAGGAAGGATTGAGTGGGCAAAAAAGTAGGGGCAGTGGATCAGTGTCCTAACAGATAAAGCACAAGATGGGGTATGAATTGGTGTCTGCTACAGATCACCAAATCACACTAGGAAAAAGTATGATCACCTTCTTAGGTACCTATCTACAGTGTGTAGGAAAAAATTGCTGTATGATCATGGTGGACTTCAATTTGAGTGAGAGATGCTGGAGGGCTCATGCTGCCAGCACTAAAAATAATCCTTGGAGTTTCTAAACATTATAGATTTCAGTTTTCTGAGTCCAAAAGTTTTGCAACCAAGATGGCGGAGTTCTCTATTAGACCTTGTTTTAACATATAGATGACCTGAAAACTAAAAATTAATGTAAGCTGAGGTACAAATGATTAAAACTTGATCACATTTATTAATGTGCAAGCAGAATGAAGTAGAGACCAGCAATCTATAGAGAGTGTTTATATATATATATATATATATATATATATATATATATATATATATATATATATATATATATATATATATAGTGTGTGTGTGTGTATATATATGTAGTTGGTGCTTTAAAGGGGCCAGTTTCACAAAGCTGAAAACAATTAGGAGTCCATTGAGCTGTAAGGAAGAATTTAATCTGAAAAATGTGAATGATAATTAGGAATCATTTCAGAACACCTTTCTAGATGCCCTAACAAACAAAATTCCACAACTGAGGAAGAAGATTGTACTGGTTTAAAAAAACAACAACCCTGGTTTACAGAGAAAGTGAAGGCAGCTACAAAAATAAAAACATAATATGTAACTAATGTAAGAAAGCGGTAGCTAATAGTAATGACCATAAATCAGAAGTTGGGGAATTGTAGAAAATTGATAAGGGAAGCAAATGACACACTGAGAGTTAAGGACAATAAAAATGAGTTTTCTAAATATATTAAGAACAAAAAAAAATCCATTACTAGGTGGAAATGGCAGAACTATAGTGCAGGAAAGTCAAGACGTGTTCAATAAATATTTGTTCTTTATTTGAGGGGGAAAACCAGACAACACAGTCTGATCATACAGTTATGATAACACTCTTTTCATTTCCCATGTCTCTCTGAAGGATGTTAAACAGAAACTACTAAATTTAAACATTTTTAAATCAGCAGGATTGAATAACTTGGATCCTAGAGTTTTGAAAGAGGTGCATGAGGAGCTCACTTCACTGTTAATGTTGATTTTTCAATAAGCATGGGAGCACCGGGGAAGTTCGAGAAGACTAGAAGAAGAGAAATTGTGCTATTTTTTTTTTAAAAAGGCCTGTAATTACTTGCTTCGTCCCATTTACCCTATCAGCCTGACATCGATCCCACACAAGATAATGGAGCAGATGATATGGGACTCAATTAATAAAGAATTAAAGGAGGGTAATGTACTAAATGCAAATCAACATGGGTTTATTGAAAATAGATCCTGTCAGACTAACTTGATATTTTTTTTGGAGATTACAAATTTGGTTGATAAAGGTAATAATGTTGACATAATATACATAGTCTTTTCTAAGGCATTTGACTTGATACTTCATGACATTTGGGCTAAAAAACTAGAACAATATAAAATTAACATGGCACATATTAAATGGATTAAAAACTGGCTAAATTGTAGGTCTCAAAATGTAACTATATAAACATGGAATCATCATCTAGTGGTTATGATTCACGGGGGTCCCATAGAGATTGGTTCTTAACTAGTTAACATTTTTATCAATGACCTGGAAGAAAACATATAATCATCACGGATGAAGTTTGCAGATGACCCACAAATTGGGGGAGTGGTAGATAATGAAGAGGACAGGTCAACAATACAGAGTGATGTGGATCATTTGATAAACTAGACATAAGCAAACAATATGTGTTTTAATGTCTAAATACAAATGCATACTTGTAGGAGCAAAGAATGTAGACTATCCTTACAGGATGGTGGACTCTAGCAGTGATTCTGAAAACAGTTTGGAAGTCATGGTGAAGAGCCAGATGCACGTGAGCTCCCAGTGTGATGCTGTCACCAAAAATGTGAAAGCAATTCAGGTAAATCCTGAGTAGGAGTTAGAGATGTTATTTTTACCTTAGTATTTGGCACTGGTGTAACTGTTGTTGGATACTGTGTCCAGTTCTCGTGCTCACAGGTGAAAAAGGATGTGATAAATTGGAGAGGGTTAAGAGAAGAGCCACAAGAATGATTTAAAATTAGAAAACATGCCTGATATTGACAGACTCAAAGAACTCAATTTATTTAGCTTAACAAAGGAGGTGAAGTGGCATCTTGATTATTGTGTATAAGTATCTACTCGGGGAACAAAAATTTAATAATGGGCTCTCAATCTAGCAGAGAAAGGAATAATATAATCCATAGGCTGGAAGTTGAAGCTAGACCAATTCATCATTAAAAAGTTATATTTATTTCCAGTTTGAGTGTAAGTAATTTACCAAGGAACATGGTCGACTCTCCATCATTGCCAATTTTTTAAATCAAGGTTGGATGCCCCCCCCCCCCCCCCTAAAAAAATATGGCCTAGGAATTATTTTAGGGAAGTTCTCTGACCTGTGTTACACAGGCAGTCAGACTGGATGATCACAATGGTCCCTTTTGGCCTTAGAATTTATGAAATTTATGAACCTATGAATATATGAGACTGGATTTGGTGATCTGGTGATCCCTATGACTTTAGTTATGGGACAAATTATAAATGCAAGCATAGAACCATATCACTGCTTTTAAACCTAAGGTATACAAAACATATAACCCAATAAACCAACATAGGATCATCAGATCAGAGTAAAACAGATTTTACTCCAAATTTACTCCATATTCTCCACATTCTGTTCTGCCTTTGTGTTAGTTATGACTGCCATACAATTCTTTGCAAGAAATCAATATATTTGAATTGTTTTCTCATTGTTATAGGAACCAAGCTATCTTCTAAAATACACTTACTAGAACTAGTCAGAGATTTTATGAACCTGCAGCATTTGTTTGATTGTATTAATTGAATTTCTTTGTGAAGCTATTTTTAATCTGTGGATTGATGACCTGTAATTTACTGTGAATATTAGACTTTGGTTATTCTATATTCCAGCTTTGTTAGTTAATTGCGATTGGTCACATAAGTCACATGGTAATGTTTCTGTTCCTGGACTGAATTAACATTACTGTTTGTATAAAAAGGAGGTCTTAAAGACATTGCTGCTCTGAAGCTCTGAGAAAGGTAGTAGATAAGTAGGGTCAGGGAATTGTATCATGTTTAAAATCTTATCTTTTCTGAGCCAAACAAGCTTTATCTAATGCATCCTTTCTTGAAAAAATAGGTTACTGTAACTGTAATTACACTTAATTGTGGGCCATCAGAAAGACCTTTCCCTGGAATCTTTAGAGCCAGAAACACTTTTAGAGCCCCTTTAGAATGTAGTGGTAGGCTGCAACAGCTGTTGAAACCAATCACTAGAGGGAGCCAAAATTCCATGCACTAGACCAGTGTATTACAGAGTTTGAGTAGATGAAGATTTTACACTTGAACATCTCTTAAGCAGCTATTTGTGTAGCTTTGATGTGGTCTTATGTGTGAAGATGGAAGTCAGAGTTTTGTCTGGGTCACTTAACAACACACTTTGGCAGTGGATGGTGGAAGCACAGTTGCTGGGCTACGTCAATATCCCGTCCCTGGTGTATAGGGCTGGCAAGGATGTAGGACCTAGCTTCAGCAGAGGACGATGCGACTTTCAGTAGCTCATGGAAAAAGCTGTCCAATAATACCATCCTCAAGGCATTGGAAGCAGACTATTAGAATTGTTTCACTTAAGTAATGGTCTGAGCAGAAACTGCTAAGAATTAGTTACATTCTCAGGACACAGTTTTTGGAAAGCTGCCCACAGTGTTTCCAGTGAGCGTCCTAGTCCTCAGCACAAGAGACTACCTCAACTTTGATGCTAGTTAGTCTGCCACCATACTGTCTCAGCAGCTTAAATAGGTCCTGAGACAATGGGAATCTTTACTTTAACTTCAATAGACACCTGATCAGGGCCCCAGTGACTCTCTGCATTTACTGCATCAGAAAATGATTAAATGAAGTTGCCCTAATTCAGTGGATAACAGTGTAGAAACATCTCACCTAAAAAGATGGACTTGTTTTTAGACCTCAGTAGAATGACTAACACTTAGACCCCCAGGGAAGAAAATCAGACTGCAAAGAGTTTGCTTCATACGCAATTAAAGTACATACAAATGGCAGAATGTAAAATGGAATTTAGAAAATGTTTGTAGGGAATTTTCACCAAAATTGCTTAATATGAAGACTATATTATTATTGCACACTAACAAGAAAGTCAGGTGGCATAAGAGGCAGCTGAGGAACAATGACACTAATTGCAGTCATTACAACAAGGCTAAAAAGATTACTCAAGGCCAAGTTGTGATACCATTACTCAGTCGTAGAACAGTATTCTGTGAGTTGCTCATGCAGTAAGATATTATTCAGTGTAAATAACTGTGTTGTAAACTGACCTCTAGACTGACAACTCTTTGGGGACAGGGTCTGTTTCTTGCTATATGTATGTACACAACCTAGCACAATTGGGGCCCGAATTTCAATTTTGCTATTATAATACTACAATCTGAGTTATTTGGAAAAGAATACTTTTCCAGACGTTCATCAGTTAATATACAGAAGATGCCAAATTGATTGTTGTGCTCACAAAATCCTCTACGGCAGAAGAATGCAGGACTGATCATTACCTCAAGCAAAAATGCACATGCCTACTTGAACACTAAATCTGCTCCTTCTCTGATTGGAAGGTAAGAAAATCAAGCTTATGGGGAATTAAATGACTTTGCTTAAGCCAGAACATTAGTTTGTCAGCACTGTTTAGCAGTCTAAGACATCTTCACTACAGTATAACTTGGAGCTATTTTAAAATTATGTTCTGTTTCATCTCTATGATCTCATGAGCTAAAAGTAGCTTCTCTGATAGATCACAACTAGCATTGTAGTTAGATAAGGTTTAGGGTTAGATTTTGACTTGGATTATTCACTCACAGAGACCTAAAGAAATCTCAGACATACCCAATGTTCTCTTCTTCCCCTCCAACACAGGGTAAGAAGGAAGGGAAGGGAAAAAATGACAGCATCTTCCTTCCCCAATCTCCAGAGCAAGGGAGGAATAGGGAGAGGATAGCACCTCAATGAGGCATGAGTCTTTCTCTGTGCTGCTCCAGGAGTGGCCACTTACATGTTGCCCAATACACAGGGTTCAGGGCTATGGCACAATCTAATGCTATGTGTTTAAGAACAATTATTGTACATTCACAAAGATTTGCAGACTATTCACCTTTTAAAATGGAATCAAGTGTGTTGATACCTTTGATACTTGAAGCTACTACTGACATTCTTTGGATAAATATGGATGTATATAATTCCACAGAAAAAAATAAATTAAGAAAATATTTAGGCTCTGTAAACTAAGTCAGGAAATACAAAAGCCAAGGTTACCTGGGCACCTCTGCCCTCAACAGTGTATAGATATTTTAGATAGTTTTAAATACACAGTTGCATTGTTTCTCACATACAGTATACTATACCCCTTTATATGCACAAGAATACTATTTTGTAGTAGTTTGTGCTACTTTTTTGCCAAATAGAATCCATTAAAGTGGCTCACATGAAGTCCATTCAATAAATGGTACTTGGCCACCAGAGTACAGATGAAATGTAACACAGAATCATAATGGAAACTTGTTGACATACATATGCCACTTACGTTTGCACTTGTCATAGAAAAGTTGAGTTCAATGCCATTCAGCAGTACTTTGATAGTGAAATTAGTGCAAGTGCAGAATAATGAAAAAATATTGAAGATGCTACACTTGTATCTGAAGTCACAATCCAAGTCAATGGGGCTGCCTACGGATCCATGTTCTGACTGCAGGATCATGCCTGAGGGTTACAGAAGAACTTGTATGATTGCTTTTTTAAATGAAAATAGTATGTGACCATGTAATAAAAGGTTGTAGGATTGACTGGGTGTTGTACTGCCAAAGGAATTCATCCGGGGAAGAAATAAATTTAAAAAGACAATAATTCTATAATAACTTTGTCTTGTCAGCCTTTCAGGATTAAATGGCAAAAGCTTTAGCTACAGTAATTTAGTATGGTAGTTAATGAGCATCATATTATCCAATAGTCTGCTAATCTATTTGAAATGTAGGAAAACTGCAAACAGCATTAGGTAAATCATCTTCCACTTAACACTTTCTGCCTTCTTACACAAAAAGAAAAGTTCTATATATTCTGCTGCAGTTTATAAAATGCTATATCCTATATTAATACAGAGATTTAAGAGTTTTCTTTCACTACCAGGAATAGAAATTCAATGTGGACAATAGCTAATGATTATATGGCATTAAAATATTTGCAGTAGCTAGCAGCTTTAATTACAAGATTTCTAAAAAGGTCTCAGGATCCCTCTTGAATCAATATGTACAGACTACAGGGACAGTTTAATTTACCATACAGAGCTTGAGAATTAGATGGAACATACTGTTTAAAGTAGATTTCTCTTGGTTATTCTGACAAACTTAATGCACTAGTGATCTCTTGGGGAAATTATAATCTTTTGCTATATTGTAAAGCAAAAATTAGCAGCTATTCCTTTGACGAGGAATGGTAGCTACTTTGTGTGGATTATAATAACTTTATGCATTACAGGATTATAGATTTTCCCTCACATTTATTTTAAAGGCAAATTACAATATAGAAGCAAACGTTTCAGTGTGATTTAAGTTATCAAGATTTAATTCCAGGAATAGTAAGGTTGAAAAGTTCACTTTCCCCAAATTTAAGAAATATATGCACTCTTTTCAGAAGATATAGAAGATTATAATACTCAACCAATAACAAAGTCAGAATGAAAACTCTGACAATGAGCCTGATTCAATTAATGCTGAAGTCACTAAGAGTGCTTCCATTAACTTTAAGGGAGATTGGATGAGGCCCTCTATTTCATTTCCGAGAGAGATCAATGACAGTAAACTATTGCCAGATGGAGAAAAACAATTTTCAGAGATTGCTGCCTGAAATCAAAGGCAGAGGGTTAATATTCCATGACTGATGTCCAAGTTTTTATATGGTCACCTCTCACTGTGGTATCTGAATGTGTATGACAACAACTGTGATTGCCCTTCCTTTTATTAAATAACCTCCTTTACCTCCCTCAATTTTCATTTGGTTGTTTTAGGGAGGTTTTGAATCACCTGTTGGTATGGAGAAGGTCTTTACGTCCTTCTCTCTGGATGTGTCAAGGTTTCTTCCCAAATCTTACCCCCCTTTTCCTGGGGAAGGTTTGATTAAAAATCCTCACCAATTTGCATAAGTGATCACAGACCCAAACCCTTGGATCTTAAGAACAATGAAAAAGCATTCAGTTTCTTAAAGAATTTTAATAGAAGAAAAAGTAAAAAGAATCACCTCTGTAAAATCAGGATGGTAAATACCTTACAGGGTAATTAGATTCAAAACACAGAGAATCCCTCTAGGCAAAACCTTAACTTACAAAAACACACAACAGGAATATCCATTCCATTCAGCACAACTTATTTTCTCAGCCATTTAAAGAAAACAGAATCTAACGCATATCTAGCTAGCTTACTTACTAAGTTCTAAGACTCCATTCCTGTTCTGTCCCTGGCAAAAGCATCCCCCAGACAGAGCCAGACCCTTTGTTTCTCCCCCGCTCCAGCTTTAAAGTATCTTGTCTCCTCATTGGTCATTGTGGTCAGGTGCCAGCGAGGTATCCTAGCTTCTTAACCCTTTACGGGTGAAAAGGTCTTTCCTCTGGCCAGGAGGGATTTTAAAGGTGTTTACTCTTCCCTTTATATTTATGACACGCCCTCCCAAATCACAGATAGGGTGAAACCCTGGCTGGGATTTCTTCCTGGAGCTCTAGGAAAAAACAGAGTTAATAAGACACATGCACATCTAAATATACTACCAACTATATAAAGACTAACAATATTTTCCACATCTCAAGGATGATTTTAACTGGTTGATTCTGGGAAACTTTCATGGGAGAGTGCATCAGACACTTTGTTAGACGCTCCTGAGATGTGTTGGATGTCGAAATCAAAATCTTGGAGAGCTAAACTCCACTGAATAAGTTTTCTGTTATTTCCCGTGGCGGTATGAAGCCACTGTAGCGCAGCACGGTCGGTTTGCAGCTGGAAACACGATCCCCAAACATATGGGTGTAGCTTTTCCAGAGCATAGACAATGGCATCACATTCTTTTTCACTGACTGACCAGTTGCTTTCCCTCTCAGACAGCTTCTTGCTGAGAAACACTACAGGGTGGAATTCTTGATCTGGTCCTTCCTGCATTAAAACTGCTCCCACACCATGCTCGGACGTTGGTGGTTACTAGGAATGATTTGTCAAAGTCTGGGGCCCTTAGTACAGGGTCAGACATGAGTGTCGCTTTAATTGGTTAAAGGCCTTCTGACACTCTTTAGTTCACTGAACGGCATTTGGCTGTTTCTTTTTGGTTAGATCTGTCAGTGGGGCGGCGATTTGCCTGTATTGCGGTACAAATCGCCTGTAATAACTGGCCAGCCTAAGAAGGATTGAACCTGTTTCTTTGAACTTGGGACAGGCCACTTTTGGATAGCATCCACTTTGGCCTGTAGGGGGTTGATAGTTCCTTGACCCACCTGGTGTCCAAGGTAAGTCACTCTGTTTAGGCCTATTTGACTTCTTAGCCTTAACAGTTAGTCTTACCTCTCTTATGCGCTCAAAGACTTTTTGTAGATGTTCCAGGTGTTCTGTCCAGGAATCTCAAAATATGGCCACATCGTCAAGGTAGGCTACTGCATATTCTCCTAATCCCGCTAGGAGATCATCTACAAGTCTTTGGAAGGTGGCGGGTGCATTCCGTAGCCCGAAAGGGAGTACATTACATTCATACAGCCCGACATGTGTGGTGAAGGCTGACTTTTCCTTGGTGGATTCATCTAGCGGTACCTGCCAGTACCCCTTGGTTAAGTCCAAGGTAGGGATGAACTGGGCCCGTTCCAGTTTCTCTAATAGTTCATCTGTGTGTGGCATTGGATAGTTGTCTGGGCGAGTTACAGCATTTAGCTTATGGTAGTCAATGCAAAAATGGACTCCCCATCTGGTTTGGGAACTAGAACCACTGGAGATGCCCATGCACTGCCAGAGGGATGGATTACCCCCATCTGTAACATATCCTGGATCTCCTGTTCTATAGCAGTTTTAGCTTGAGGAGAAACCCGGTAAGGTTGGACTTTAATTGGGTGAGCATTAACTGTGTCAATGGAGTGGTATGCCCATTAAGTCAGTCCTGGGGTGGCTGAGAACGTCGGCGCGTAGCTAGTGCACAGCTCCTGCATCTGCTGTCGCTGCATATGCCCAAGGGTCATGGAGAGGTTCACCTTTTCCATGCCACCATCACTTTTTTTCCCTTTGTAGTAGACACCTTCAGGCCACTCAGCATCATCTCCTCCCTGGGCTGTAAACTGACAAACCTTTAATTCTCTGGAATAAAAGGGCTTTAGAGAATTAATATGATATACCTTAGGCTTTCGGTTGGAGGTGGGGAATGCTATGAGATAATTAACAGCTCCCAGGCATTCCTGGACCGTGAATGGCACTTCCCATGATGCTTCCATTTTATGGGCCTGGAGCACCTTTAAGACCATTACCTGGTCTCCTACTTTGAAGGAATGCTCTCTGGTATGTTTATACCAGGCTTTTTGCTCTTTTTGAGCATCCTGTAGCTTTTCTTTAGCAAGAGCTAGAGAGGTTGGGAGGGTGTTTTGTAGGTTGGTTACAAAGTCCAGAATGTTAGTTCCTGGAGAAGATGTATATCCCTCCCATTGCTGCTTCACCAACTGTAATGGCCCCTTAACCTCGCGACCATATACAAGTTCAAATGGTGAAAACCCTAACCTGGGATGTGGTACAGCTCTGTAAGGCAAAGAGCAACTGCTGCAAGTCTAGGTCCCAATCATTGGAATGCTCATTTATGAATTTATGTATCATGGCCCCCAAAGTTCCATTAAACTTCTCCACCATGCCATTTGTTTGATGGTGGTAAGGAGTGGCAACCAAGTGATTTACCCCATGAGCTTCCCAAAGGCTTTTCATAGTTCCTGCCAGGAAATTAGTTCCTGCATCTGTGAGGATGTCAGAGGGTCAACCTACCCTTGAAAAAATGTCTGCTAGTGCCTGGCACACACTTTTTGCCTGGTGTTGCTCAGAGCTACTGCTTTCAAACATTGGGTGGCAAAATCCATGAAAGTCCGTATGTACTGCTTTCCTCTGGGTGTCTTTTTCGGAAGAGGAACCAGAATATCCACAGCTACTTACTGAAATGGAACTTCAATGATGGGGAGTGGCTGGAGAGGGGCTTTGACCTGGTCTTGGAGTTTTCCCACTTTTTGGCATACCTCACAAGACCGGACATAGGTAGAAACATCCTTGTCATTTCAATGGGAGGGAATGGGCATTCCCAAGTTGCCTTTAGTCCTGTTCACCCCAGCATGGCCACTAGGATGATCGTGGGCTAAGCTCAAGAGCTTTACCCGGTACTTAGTTGGAACTACCAATTGTCTCTGAGGATGCCAGTCTTCCTGTTGTCCACCAGAAAGAGTTTCCTTGTATAAAAGTCCTCTTTCTACAACAAACCTGGATCGATTAGAAGAGCTGAGAGGCGGTGGGTTGCTCCGTGCCACCGTACAAGCTCTCTGGAGGCTTTCGTCTACTTTCTGTTCAGTCTGGAACTGTTCCCTTGATGCTGGAGACATCAGTTCCTCCTCGGATTGTGGACCTATGCTTGGTCCCTTTGGAAGTGATGTAGGGGATGGGGCTGTTTCCACTGACTGTGAACCGCTCTCCACTGGTGCACTGTGTTGGGGTTCAGGCTCGGGCTGATCCTCTTGTGTAGGATTATCGGCTGCTGCCGGTTCAGGTTCGGTGGGGCCCTCTGGTGTTGGGGTTGCAAGTACTGGATTCAGTGCTGGCAATGGGTCTGGTACTGGTTGTTCCGCCGGTTCCCGTTCTGGGACTGGCTCTGTCTGGATCTCTGGGACTGGATCCACTACTGCTGTTACAGACATTGGCCTGGTGTCCGGGTCCATCATCTCTGACTGGGTCCTGGTAGAAGTTTCCGGAACAGAGCTAGGCATGACGGCTTGTTTAGCCTGGCTGCAGGTGACCATTCCCACCCTCTTGGCTCGCTTCACATGATTGGCCAAGTCTTTCCCCAACAGCATGGGGATGGGATAATCATCATAGACTGCAAAAGTCCATGTTCCTGACCAGCCCTTGTATTTGTACTTGTACTGGACAGGCAACTTGGCTGTAGGCAAATTGAAAGAGTTTGACTTGAAGGGTTGAATCATCACTTTGATCTCTGGGTTGATTAAATTGGGGGCCACTAAGGAAGCATGGATAGCTGACACTTGTACTCCGGTGTCCCTCCACGTGGTGACTTTCTTCCCGCCCACACTCAGTTTCCCTCCTCTCCAAGGGTATCAGGGAGGTATCTGGGCCTGAGGACCTCTGGTGTGATTCCGGTGCAATGAACTGTAATCTGTTGGGGTTCTTGGGGCAGTTGGCTTTCACATGCCCCGGCTCGTTAGATTTAAACATCGTCCAGCTGACGGGTCACTGGGGCGAGGTGGGTTGCTGGAGAATGGTGTGGCGGAATAAGGTGTCTGGAGGGTTCCTTGGGGGGTAGTTGGGGCTTTGGGCAGCCCCCAGTAGTAGGGGGTGGTCTGAGGTTGTCTCTTCTGGTATTAGCTCCAACTGCAACCAGTTTTTTTCTTCTTTGCCACCTCCACCCATTTGGCTCCAATCTTCCCCGCCTCGATTACAGTTTTGGGCTTCCCATCTAGGATGTATCTTTCTAGTTCGTTAGGAACACCTTTTAAGAACTGTTCCATTTGCATTAGGAAGGGTAAATCTTCTGGAAATTTAACACTTACTCTTGATATCCAGATACTCTCCAACGCATCATCAAGGATCTACAACCTATCCTGAAGGACGACCCATCACTCTCACAGATCTTGGGAGACAGGCCAGTCCTTGCTTACAGACAGCCTCCCAATCTGAAGCAAATACTCACCAGCAACCACACACCACACAACAGAACCACTAACCCAGGAACCTATCCTTGCAACAAAGCCCGTTGCCAACTCTGTCCACATATCTATTCAGGGGATACCATCATAGGGCCTAATCACATCAGCCACACTAAAGGAGGCTCGTTCACCTACACATCTACCAATGTGATATATGCCATCATGTGCCAGCAATGCCCCTCTGCCATGTACATTGGCCAAACTGGACAGTCTCTACGTAAAAGAATGAATGGACACAAATCAGACGTCAAGAATTATAACATTCCAAAACCAGTTGGAGAACACTTCAATCTCTCTGGTCACTCGATCACAGACCTAAGAGTGGCTATCCTTCAACAAAAAAGCTTCAAAAACAGACTCCAACGAGAGACTGCCGAGAGTTTGCAAACTGGATACAATTAACTTAGGCTTGAATAGAGACTGGGAATGGATGAGTCATTACACAAAGTAAAACTATTTCCCCATGGTATTTCTCCCCCCCACCCCACCCCTCACTGTTCCTCAGTTATTCTTGTTAACTGCTGGAATTAGCCTACCTTGCTTGTCACCATGAAAGGTTTTCCTCCTTTCCCCCCCCTGCTGCTGGTGATGGCTTATCTTAAGTGATCACTCTCCTTACAGTGTGTATGATAAACCCATTGTTTCATGTTCTCTGTGTGTGTATATAAATCTCTCCTCTGTTTTTTCCACCAAATGCATCCGATGAAGTGAGCTGTAGCTCACGAAAGCTTATGCTCTAATAAATTTGTTAGTCTCTAAGGTGCCACAAGTACTCCTTTTCTTTTTGCGAATACAGACTAACACGGCTGCTACTCTGAAACCTATCTTGATATCCAGGCATCCCAATATTTCACAATGTGGTAGGCATGTCGGGTAAATGACACATCTGGTTTCCACTTTAGGGCTCTGAATCACCAATGGGAATGCTTGGGTTTTAGCCCCATTCTGACTTTCGCCTTGGTTTTAAACAGTTCATATTGGTTCATGTGTTCCTTAGGCATTTCAGACGCCATCTCAGCTAAGGGTCCACTGAGCTGCGGCCTCAGCTCTACCATGTATTGGTCTGTAGAAATGCTGTATCCATGGCAGGCCCTTTCAAAGTTTTATAAGAAGGCCTCAGTATCATCGCCTGCCTTGTAGGTGGGGAACTTTCTGGGATGGGAAGTAGTACCTGGAGAAGGATTGCTAGGGTTTGTTGGTATATTCTGCTGAGCCTTTGCCTTCTCCATCTCCAGTGCATGCTTCCTCTCTTTTTCCTTCTCCTCCTCCACATACTTCCTCTCTTTTTCCTTCTCCTCCAGTTCTTTGGCCCTTGCCTGCATTTCTTTTTCCTTTGCCTCCATTGCTCTCCTGTGGGCAGCCTCTTGGTTTTTTTTTTCTGCCTCCATAGCTCTCCTGTGGGCAGTCTCTTGGTGGTGTTCTGCCTCTTTGCTGCCTTCATTTCTTTGTCCTTTGCCTCCATTTCTCTCCTATGGGCAGCTTCTAGGGCTTTTTCTGCCTCTTTCGCTGCCTCCAGTCTGGCTAACTCCAGTTTGTGTTGTGTCTTGGTTTCTGTCATCTTTGCCTCTCTGTTTTTAACTAACTTTACACCCGAGAGTTAGAAAACAAACAAACAAAAAATTTGGCTTGTAAAATTTTGCTGTGCTGTAATATATCTATATTCTCTGATAGTGATTATCAGCCTACAGAAAAATCCTAACACCCCCCCCCCCAAAAAAAAAAACCCTAACACCTTTGTCTCCAGGCAAATGGCAGAAAACTCCTCTAGTTGTTCTTAGGTTAAAAAAAAATCTTCTTCCGGTCTGTGAAGACTTGTGAATTTCCCTGCAGGAGGTTAACTACCCTGCCTTTAGGTAAAGAAAACTGCAGCTCACAAAAGACAATTCCCTTTTGTCTCTGCTCTGGCCTGAAAGCAGGAAAAAAAACAACAACAAAACCTCTAACTGCTTTCAGCCAAAACCTTGCTTTCAGCAGCCCAAAGGGGGAAAAAAAATCCTTTTTCAAATCTGTGCTTCTGGTTCAAAAAAATCTCAAAATGATTTCAAGTTAATCCCACCACTCTGCCACCATGTCAAGGTTCCTTCCCAAATCTTATCCCCCTTTTCCTGGGGAAGGTTTGATAAAAATCCTCACCAATTTGCATAGGTGACCAAAGACCCAAACTCTTGGATCTTAAGAACAATGAAAAAGCAATCAGTTTCTTAAAAGAAGAATTTTAATAGAAGAAAAAGTAAAAAGAATCACCTCTGTAAAATCAGGATGGTAAATACCTTACTGGGTAATTAGATTAAAAACATTGAGAATCCCTCTAGGCAAAACCTTAAGTTACAAAAAGACACAAAACAGGAATATCCATTCCATTCAGCACAGCTTATTTTCTCAGCCATTTAAAGAAAACAGAATCTAACGCATCTCTAGCTAGATTACTTACTAAGTTCTAAAACTCCATTCCTGTTCTATCCCTGGCAAAAGCATCCCCCAGACAGAGACAGACCCTTAGTTTCTCCCCCCCTGCAGCTTTGAAAGTATCTTGTCTCCTCATTGGTCATTGTGGTCAGGTGCCAGCGAGGTACTCTAGCTTCTTAACCCTTTACAGGTGAAAGGGTTTTTCCTCTGGCCAGGAGGGATTTTAAAGGTGTTTACCCTTCCCTTTATATTTATGACAGGATGGCAGGAGAAATCTTTGGAATGTGAAGGTTTGACTCGAGGCATTCTGTGACCCCCAAAGTAAAAGTCCTCAGGGATGGTGCAGACTGGGTTGTCTGTCACTCCTGTTCATCTCCTTCCCTCTCATCTGAAGCTCATACAGAGGGAGAGAACAGGGCTGCCTGGCCAGTTTCTATTGCTGAAGAGATGGGAGGGAGAGTCCTGCTGTTCCTCTCTGTTCTTGGATAGGTCTAGCAGCTTTTTTTTTTTTTTTTTTTTTTTTTTTGCTTTAAATGGCCCCTTCTGATGCTGACAGAATATCCAACTAAGAGAGGTGTAGCTGTTTTTGAACTGTCTGCTTCTTGTTGTACCCGCATGGCCCCACAGTATGCCAACATTTTTATGGCTGACTTAGAACAACGCTTCCTCAGCTCTTGTCTCCTAATGCCCCTACTCTACTGGCGCTACATTGATGACATCTTCATCATCTGGACCCACGGAAAAGAAGCCCTTGAGGAATTCCACCACGATTTCAACAATTTCCATCCCACCATCAACCTCAGCCTGGAACAGTCCACACAAGAGATCCACTTCTTGGACACTACGGTGCTAATAAGCGATGGTCACATAAACACCACCCTATATCGGAAACCTACTGACCGCTATGCCTACCTACATGCCTCTAGCTTTCATCCAGATCATACCACACGATTCATTGTCTACAGCCAAGCTCTACGATATAACCGCATTTGCTCCAACCCCTCAGACAGAGACAAACACCTACAAGATCTCTATCATGCATTCCTACAACTACAATACCCACCTGCTGAAGTGAAGAAACAGATTGACAGAGCCAGAAGAGTACCCAGAAGTCACCTACTACAGGACAGGCCCAATAAAGAAAAGAACAGAACGCCACTAGCCATCACCTTCAGCCCCCCAACTAAAACCTCTCCAACGCATCATCAAGGATCTACAACCTATCCTGAAGGACGACCCATCACTCTCACAGATCTTGGGAGACAGGCCAGTCCTTGCTTACAGACAGCCCCTCAATCTGAAGCAAATACTCACCAGCAACCACACACCACACAACAGAACCACCAACCCAGGAACCTATCCTTGCAACAAAGCCTGTTGCCAACTCTGTCCACATATCTATTCAGGGGATACCATCATAGCGCCTAATCACATCAGCCACACTATCAGAGGCCCCTTCACCTGTGTATCTACCAATGTGATATATGCCATCATGTGCCAGCAATGCCCCTCTGCCATGTACATTGGCCAAACTGGACAGTCTCTACGTAAAAGAATGAATGGACACAAATCAGACGTCAAGAATTATAACATTCAAAAACCAGTTGGAGAACACTTCAAACTCTCTGGTCACTCGATTACAGACCTAAGAGTGGCTATCCTTCAACAAAAAAGCTTCAAAAACAGACTCCAATGAGAGACTGCTGAATTGGAATTAATTTGCAAACTGGATACAATTAACTTAGGCTTGAATAGAGACTGGCAATGGATGAGTCATTACACAAAGTAAAACTATTTCCCCATGTTATTTCTCCCTCTGACCCCACCCCACCCCACCCCCCCACTGTTCCTCAGATATTCTTGTTAACTGCTGGAAATAGCCTACCTTGCTTGTCACCATGAAAGGTTTTCCTCCTTCCCCCCCCCTCCCCTCGCTGCTGGTGATGGCTCATCTTAAGTGATCACTCTCCTTACAGTGTGTATGATCAAACCCATTGTTTCATGTTCTCTATGTGGGTATATCAATCTCCCCTCTGTTTTTTCCACCAAATGCATCCAATGAAGTGAGCTGTAGCTCACGAAAGCTTATGCTCTAATAAATTTGTTAGTCTCTATGGTGCCACAAGTACTCGCTTTCTTTTTTGCGAATACAGACTAACACGGCTGCTACTCTGAAACCTATCTGAAGAATGCACTTTTTAATAATAATAATAATAATATAATAATAATATATTTAATTAATGGAAGGGGGAGACATGCTTATATCTTGGCCCTTCACTTGTTCAACCTTTGTTTCCTAGTCATGAACCTCACTGGCTGCCTCAATATTTTGCTAAGGGGAAAGAAATTATGTAGAGGGGGATAATCCTGCATATCTGTTTTTTCCCTCTGCATAGACCTTGTGCCAGGGTGGTAAAAATCAATGCTTTAAAATAAATAATATACACTTTTTTATTAAATCAGATCCCCACCCCCACTTAAATCAGATTTGTTTAATTCAAATTGATTTTTAAAAAAGAAATACAGGCTTATATTTTAGAAATAAACCTATTTAAAATTTAATTTTAAATTGACAACCTATGTTAAGGCCTAAACTACTTATAATCTTTTTTTAAAAAAATAAATAATTTTAAGCAGTAAATGTTTGCTGCCAAGTTTTAAAGAAAGTCAAGTCACTGAACTGCTGGAAGTCACTGGCTGAGCACATGGGAGCAGAGTATATTGAAATGGTAAATCACCTTTTGACAGCAGCGGCCTCTTCTGCAGATTGAGAGATAATATTTTCTTAATTTTAGGTTATTCAGTTCAATGACTAGTTCATTCAAAGTGAAGAAACCAATATGGAATTCTAGAAAGCAGGAAAGATGGTATTTCTCTTCCAATGTATGAATAGAATCTAGATGTGAGAGAATAAGATCTACTAGTTGTAAAATCTTGAAGGACATGGTGACCAGTTTGAGTCACCAGAATTGTCAAGTTCAATTCATTAAGTACAGATAATACTTCCTTTCTTTAATGGTGCAAAATGTTTTGTGATAAACTATTTTATAAACTTTTTTTAGTATGTGTTCAGAATATTTAACATAATTGTATTGAATTTATTTTTTTTCTCATCTTGAATTTTAACTGATTTTTAATTTCCATCCAAATGGAGCTTGACACAAATCACAAGTTAAAAATTAATCTAGTAAATAAATGAAACATTCATCTTTTTTAACATATAAAAATGTAAAAATTAGGAATCTGAACAAATGTTAACTAAGCTTATATAATTGCTTAAATAAATATGTATAGATATAGTGTATATGCCTAGTAAGCGGAAAGAAGCACCATTTTTAGTGCAAAGCCTATATTTACTTGAAAATCAACATGTTTTAATAATTACCAACAAATGAGAATCAACCATTCTTTAGGAAAATAACTAAAAAGTACAAATGCAAACATGATTAAAAACTGTGATTTAAATCAAGATTTCCTGCTTGCTGATTTAAATCATGATTAAAATTAAAAAATCCACCCTCCCCTATGCTCTGTCTTTTTTTCCATGAGAGTGCCAAGGCTAAGCTCTTTCCTGCAGTACACATTCATTGACCTTATGGTTTTTCAATATAGTTCATGTAACCCTTTCAGACTGAGTAAACCAACTTTTTGAGTGAATATTAAAAGCTTTGCTTCATCAAACAGGGTGCTGTAATTGCTGTGTTCAGAAAACATACAGAATGTATGCATTGTTTTGAAAAACAAATGGATGTGATGTAAGTGCACTGTGCCTGTCACCTGGGGAAACTATTCTGTAATTATTCTGCAAACCACCAAGCTCCCCTGGAAGGCAAAACTGCCTGAGTGAGTGAAATAATCAGAGACACGGCAAAAATCAAATCAAATCCTCAAAGACTTCAAACTTTTTTTTATTAGCTTTCTTATTAACATTTTGTATTCTCATCTCCAAAAAGTTTGTACTAACAGCCTCCTCTTCAACAGTAGAGAGAATGAGTGATTAAAAATGTAAATTTCTCTTCCATGAATCTATATTTTGTGCCATATCCAGGATATAATTACAAAAGAAAAGCCAAAGTGTTTTGAGTATCACTAGGCAACATTCTACCTTCAGTTATGCCCACAGATTTCTTAAAAGCATACATTCTCCCAATACAAGGCTGTATTTGATTTCACACTTTGATATACCTAAACTCTTCTTTTTCCAGTATGGCTTCTTGGCATGTGAAATGTTTAGATCAGATGTGAACATACTGTTGATTTGCAATAATTTGCCAATACTTTGGACATCAGCCATTAATTGCTAAACTCAAGTCTTTTTAAATTAAAAAATAAAACACATAGAAGTATCCAAGAGATCACGAAGGAAGAGGAATGAGTAAATTACTTCTATATAGAAGGAGGTCAGGATGGAGTGAGTTGACTTCAAATTGTAGAATCGGGGTATGTCTAACTTGGAGCTGGGAGTGTGATTCCTAGGTTGCATACACATATCCCCCCTCCTGCTCTCATTGAGCTAGCGTGAGTATAAATAGTAGTGTGGCTGTGGGAGCAAGGGCAGCAGTGAGCAGCACTGGATGTGTCAAGTACAAACCGCCTGAACCCTGTGGGTATGTACTCGGCACGGCTTTGCCTTTGCTGCTGCTCACCGCAGCCCACGCTACTGTGGCTACAGTACTCTTTTTTTTTTTAAGGACTCTAGCTTGATGAGAGCTGGTATGTGCATGGGAGCTGGGACTCGCACTCTGAGTTCCAAATGTAGATGAAGCCTCATCTAGAGTCAGACTCTGCTCTGAGTTACACATGTAAGTCCAAATACCTGAGTCCTACCAAGCTATGCTTGGTGGTGGGAGTGGAAAACTATTGCTAAACATCTTTAAAAAAACAAACGAAAAAACACCCTCTCTAGATCATTGGGCCAGATCTGTCTCTGATGTAAATTAAAGGAGCCTCTAGTCTACTCTAAGTTTTATCACCCCCATGGGAGCCATTCCACAATCCAAGCATTGCAAAAAAGCAAAATGTCATACCCCACAAAGTCCCCTGTGCTATGATAAGTCCAAGAGAGCGAGGTGTAGAGCTGGCTATGCAAAAAGAATCCTCAGTTGCCGTATTAGGCCAATTTATGGAGCAGTGAAAACAGATGTGCCAAGGTAACAACCTTGCCCATATAAAGTACTTATGTTGCATTAGGAACCACTAGTGTGGAGCCTTGTGCATTTCCACTTAAGTTGATGGGAGCCTGCACCAGAGTAGTGGTCTGAACAAGCAGTTCCCATTGCAGGAGCTGTCCCTAGGTAAAGTCATTGGGTCTGCAGAAATTTAACTAAGAGCTAAATTTGGCCTACAGCATTCCAGAGATGCAAAAACATCTGTTAAGTTCATTCCTGTCTAGTGCAAGATACCTGCCTCAGTTCTTTCCCTACAAAATTGAAGGGGAACAAGGCTACACAGACCAGGAAGGCTTTAAAATTCAAAGTGAGTTGAACAGTGTTAGAACACGTAGAAAAAATCATATAGTTTGCTGTAAAGAAATTGACTGGGGCCAAAACAAGCAAACGAAAATTCAACCACCACCAATAACTAAGGGGACTAGACTTCAGATAGTCAGATGAGACAAAGTTTGAATAAGAAAAAGCAGGGGGAATTCTAATGGACAAAACTATAAATCCATGGCCAGAGAAATGTGTCGTAAAGAAAGCCAGCACAATTCTGAGCTGCATCACTACAGATTTTGAATATGTCTAATGGAATTATTCTAACACCACATAAAGAAGTAATGAAAGTATTTTAGAATAATATGTTCAGGCCTGTTCATTTTCTTATATTAAATATATTTATAAAAATAGAGAGGGCAAGATGATGAGGGATTTAGAGAGAGCTTTTCAAAAGGCCAGAAAAAACTGAGCTTGGATTATTGGGAAGAGAAGATTAAGGTCCTATTGGAGTACTTTCCAGTTCTGAAGGAGAACCGGAGTGGACTAGTGTGGAATATTTTGAGCATCCCTTAATGAGAAGAAATCTGCCCATATTTTAATGAACTCAGACCACTTTTTGACCATACCAGTTTAAAGACTTGTAACATGTCGTCTTCTTAGTAAGTTATAACTGTTCAGTGGGCCAATTTTTGCTCTCATCTGCATGAGTTTAACTCTCATCCTTAGCTAAGGCGTAAATGCAAGCTGAGTGTCTTAGATCCTCTTCACATTTGTCAGTCTGGGTTGAAACCTTAATATGCTACAGAGATGGCATGTGTGTGTCTGCTATTTGTCATTATAGTTCACAGTCTAATGATCTGGCAAAGTTGCTGTCAGGTCTATTTATTTAATATAATATTAGATGTATAAATGGCCAAAACGGAGATTGCAACCATTTCTTTTGGAAGGGGACCTCACCTCCATTATTCATGTCACTGACATATTAAGATTAGACTACTGGAATGTGTTGTTCAATAGGAAAGATGCCAGTAGATGGCACTTAAGAATATGTAGTGTATGCCTGGGTTACCACTAAACTTTATTATTGTGCAATACAAACAGCTTACTTTGGTAGCTCTTTATATTTTTTTTTTTTGACAAGCATCTACATGAGATCTCAAGTCCATTTGAAAAAAATAAGCTGGTGCTGACTGCATCTTGTCTTACTGGGAACGTGGGCTGGAACACCAGCTACCTGCTGGTATCTCAGTGCAGTTGAAAAGCTTTATTTTTGATCTATAAAGCTAGGAAATGTATGAACTTCCTACTATGGAGAAGACCTCTCTCTCCACACCATGTTGCCTTAGTGGCAATCAGCAAAGGCTCTTGAGCTGGAACACCCTCAGTTAATGGCACTGCTGGAAAGGCATTTTCCTGAGAGCCACTTAGCTTTCTCAGTCACTTTGCCTTTCATTTGCAATAGCCTGAATCTGCTGAACATCAGGGCAGGCTGCAGAACTCATCTGTATGAACTAGCTTTCGATTAGGAGGGAGCACAATAATGGTCAGTAAAGATCGTGGGTTCGAAGGGTGAGGGTTGGTGTTACATTTTGATTGGATGTTTTTTAGATACATGGTGGTTGTGGTGGGAATAAGCTGCTGCATCTATATTTGTTATTGACTATCAAAAGTGCCTAGAACACAAGATAAGTTGTCCTTTCACTTTGTTTTCAATAGTATAAATCCAAAGTAAATATGAAGCTTCCAGTAAGGTAAGACATACATTTATTCTCTGTAGGCCACAATCTGCAGATATTGTGATGCCCCTGAGTCACTTTGAGGCCTAGATGAGCTCTCAGAGAGTGTTCTCTAGGTTTTTATAGGTGTGTTTTATCTCCTCTTTTGTAACTGTCTTCTGTCACATTCCCAGTGCATTTTCTGTGTAACAACTTTATTTCATAAGGTTTCTTTTCATTATGTGACCCTATATAAACCCTATGGAGCCAATATTTCAAACCAGTGCTTGAAGCTAAGCACCTAACTCTGTATTGAGTTACCTAATATAAAAATGTTCTGCTAAGGTGAAAGGGAACTTTGTGATCACTTCATCTCCGATAATCTGACCATTTTTACTTAGGTGCCTGGATATGGATTTAGATGCCTTACTTTAGTCCCCTAAAATTGGAATCCTGGGCCTATATGTCCATTTCTTTGCTCCTTTGAACCCTTATGCAGACATTCACCTCTGTAAACAGCTAGCAGTTCTGAATGGTAGCACTTTGTTCTGACTTGTCACTGACTCTGTATAGGGGTTAATACCTTTGAAAGGTGCAAGTTAGTAGGGAACCACACATTTGATCTATGAAACACTCTTGCTGCAATTTTTAAAGGAATTACTCAGAGATCTTTCTGAATAGCTGTTACCCAATTGTATCCAATGGGGTGGATATGTCTGTCAATAATCACGGCAAAGGGAGTATCTGAGTCACTGTCTCAGGCTATGTCTGCACTGCAGTTAAACAGCCCTGGCTGGTCTGTTTCAGCTGAGTTGGGCTTGCACGGCTTAGGCTACAGGGATTATAAAATTATGGTTTGATGTTCGGGGTCAGAGTGGAGCCTGAGTTCTGGGATCCTGCGATGGGGAGGGTCCAAGAGCACAAGCTCCAGGCTGATCCCGATCATCAACATGACAATTGTATAGCCCCGTGGGCCCAAGCCCCATGAGCCTGAGTCAGCTGACATGAGCCAGCCACAGGTGTTTAATTTCAGTGTAGACGAACTCTTTCAGGTCTGACAAGCCAGGGAGTGTACACCATATTTTGTTCACCCATTAAAGGTGTCCAAGCTGTCTCTTAAGAGTAATTATGGAATGGAATTTAGATGGGAATCTGGGAAAGAGGCTTGAGACCAATTCAATGGGAGTCTTATTTGCATAAGGAGTATGAGATTGGGCCAAACATGAATTTTACCAAAAACAAGACATATAAATTTAAAGCAACTACTGCTGAAATGAAGGTAGATGAGGAGAGGCTTTTATAAGTTGTATAAATTCACCATCGAAGCTGCTTTTACATGATTTAATTCTGAAAGCAAAATGATTAGCAGGCACATACAGCATTAAATATTTGACTGCATTAATTGACCACCTTTTCTGCAGACAGGAGTACCGGGTGATTAAAAGATTAATTACAACATTAAAAGGTATAATGTATTCATAAGACTTGTAATGAGAGACTTCACAGCTATGTAAAATTCTTTAAAAACAAATTCCGAACAGTACAAAGAAAGTTAGAGTGGAAAGTGAGCTTTGCTGACCTTGTTAAGATTGTTAAATGTTATATATTAAAATCCCTATTATAAAATTAAAAGGAAAGAGAGTGACCATGAGTTAGTCTGACTTCATAAAAGTATTTTTAAAGAGTATTTTAGTGTGTCTCTGCTTCACACAATGTACTCCTTCTTAATGTGGACTTATGAGCCATATCTTTTTATTAGCAATAGTTTAGTAATTTAGCTTAATGTACCATATTAAAAAAATATTCAGCGACTGGGGAAAATCATGAGTTTATCACTACTGTTAAAAGTTCAGCTCTTGGATTATATTGGCCATCTCCCTGTGTTTCAGATATTTTCTTTTCAAGATTTTTTTAACTCTTTGAGGTGTAACTGTAACTCTTGGTTCTTTTCAGATGCACATATATTCATGTAAATCCTTCCAACAGTGTTGTATTGACATTAAATTTCACACCAATGAATTTCTATTAAAATGATGCACATTTGCTTAGTAGTATCCTGAGGTGGGTTCACTAAAAAAGATATATATTTTTTAAATAGCTGTTGGAACTCAAGTTGCTGTCAGTTATTTCCACATACCCTCGTGCACATAGCCATAGGCTAAAGTAACTAATTACAGTAAACCTTGATTGTAACAAGTTTCTTTATATGTGATTGGTTATCAGAGATTGCTCAATTATTTTTGATACTAAAAAGTAACAAATTTGTTTTCTTTACAACCATGTAATTCTTGTTCCACTTAGGAGTGTTGATATCATGGCAGATGTTCTTAATATGTTCCCAGCCTTGATGTTGCCACCTCTCCATTATTTACCACATACCTGTAGAATTCTCTCTAGTACGCTGGTCCCAAAACTTCAAAAACAGAGGCCTCTACCACTTGGGCAGAAGGCAAATTTCTCCCAGTATTAGACTTTTATGTTCGTTCTTGGCTGCAACAAGCCAGTGGCAGTTAATGTGCTCACAAATATTCCCATTGAAATCTGTGGAGTTTGTATCGGGTCCATAATGACCATTGGATCAAGACTGGGCCTCAAGCTATCAACAAAAATCATTAATAACTTTGCATAATTGAAACTTTTTTTCTGACTGTCACTGTGGCATGAGTTATCATATAGATAGACAGTTTGAAGGAATAACACCAGCTATTTTTGAGGAACCAGAAGGCAAATCTGAGACAAGTTAATTTCAAATCAGGGTAATTTTCTTTATTGCTCCATCAATTTTCCAACCAAAAACTATATGAGGGCAAAAATAGGGTTTTATAATAGGAGTTGCAGACACCATAACTGTATTAGTCTCCATAATTAGGGCCCTGTGTAAATCACTTTTTTTTCTTTAGAAAATTAATGACAGTGTAAATGCCAAAGTACTGAATTTCAGAGTATTTACAGTGAATGAATTTTTAAGGTAGATGTAAATAATTTCAAGAATGGAATGAGTTTTACAGGTAACTGTGAAAGATATGACAATGTTCTGCATATTCTTGAGACACTACTGAATTACGTTTAGACATCTTTGAGGTCCACTGTATTAAATGCAAATGTATGTATTATCATGGGCTGAGATTGTATATAACCTCTCCAGGAGCGGGAGATTTGATGTGAGGTATGAAAGTTAAAAAGACAATACAAAAAATGTGCCAGACAAGACTGTACTTTTGGGACAATAAATGTGAAGTGGATTTGCTGGGAAATATAACTAGGGAGAGTATAATGCACATTCATAGAATCATAGAAATTGATAGCTGGAAGGGATCGCTGGTTATACAAAAAACGAGTCTTTGGAGCTATGCCCTGAGGACATTGTTGATTACCTTTTCCCAGAGACTGGAGATCATAGGCCCAAGCTGTATATAAAAAAAAATGCTGAATTGCCTAGTGAGAGTTTTGATTCTGAATCTGAGGCAATCCATGAACTTGTAACTACAGGGAAAGCCAAGTTGTGAGTTTTGAAAAAATGACACTTACCAGAACACAAATTAGGATTTGAGGGAGGGGGTGACCTCTGGTAAGCTTTTTAGCATTCATGTAGATTCTCTGATTTGTTTTTAATATGTTTTTTTCTGTAATGCTTTCACCCTAAGAATAAATGAGCTTGCTTAGAAAGAGCTGTGTGTAACATAACTCCTAACTATATAAAAAACAAAAACATCCTATTACTCCTGGGCAAACACTTTTCACAAAATGATCACTCCAGTCCAGATCCACAAAGAAAACCTGCACAGCATCTTCCAAATATGAGTTTGGGCATTTACATTTATAACTTTGCTAAATACTAAAAATCATGGTCATAAGAACATAAGAATGGTCCCAGTATCCTCTCTTCCAACAGTGGTCAATAACAGATGCTTCAGAGAGAATGAAAAGAAAAGGGTAATTATCAAATGATCCATCCCCTATTGTCCAGTCACAGCATCTGGCAGTCAGAAGTTTAGGGATGCCCAGAATATGGGGTTGCATTCTTGACAGTCTTGGCCAATAGCCACTGATGGATCTACTTACCGCAAGCTTATATAATTCTTTTTTAAACCCAGCTATAGTTTTGGCCTTCATAGAATCATAGAATATCAGGGTTGGAAGGGACCCCAGAAGGTCATCTAGTCCAACCCCCTGCTCAAAGCAGGACTAAGTCCCAGTTAAATCATCCCAGCCAGGGCTTTGTCAAGCCTGACCTTAAAAACCTCTAAGGAAGGAGATTCTACCACCTCCCTAGGTAACGCATTCCAGTGTTTCACCACCCTCTTAGTGAAAAAGTTTTTCCTAATATCCAATCTAAACCTCCCCCATTGCAACTTGAGACCATTACTCCTCGTTCTGTCATCTGCTACCATTGAGAACAGTCTAGAGCCATCCTCTTTGAAACCCCCTTTCAGGTAGTTGAAAGCAGCTATCAAATCCCCCCTCATTCTTCTCTTCTGCAGACTAAACAATCCCAGCTCCCTCAGCCTCTCCTCATAAGTCATGTGCTCTAGACCCCTAATCATTTTCGTTGCCCTTCGTTGTACTCTTTCCAATTTATCCACATCCTTCCTGTAGTGTGGGGCCCAAAACTGGACACAGTACTCCAGATGAGGCCTCACCAGTGTCGAATAGAGGGGAACGATCACGTCCCTCGATCTGCTCGCTATGCCCCTACTTATACATCCCAAAATGCCATTGGCCTTCCTGGCAACAAGGGCACACTGCTGACTCATATCCAGCTTCTTGTCCACTGTCACCCCTAGGTCCTTTTCCGCAGAACTGCTGCCGAGCCATTCGGTCCCTAGTCTGTAGCGGTGCATTGGATTCTTCCATCCTAAGTGCAGGACCCTGCACTTATCCTTATTGAACCTCATTAGATTTCTTTTGGCCCAATCCTCCAATTTGTCTAGGTCCTTCTGTATCCTATCCCTCCCCTCCAGCGTATCTACCACTCCTCCCAGTTTAGTATCATCCGCAAATTTGCTGAGAGTGCAATCCACACCATCCTCCAGATCATTTATGAAGATATTGAACAAAACGGGCCCCAGGACCGACCCCTGGGGCACTCCACTTGACACCGGCTGCCAACTAGACATGGAGCCATTGATCACTACCCGTTGAGCCCGACAATCTAGCCAGCTTTCTACCCACCTTATAGTGCATTCATCCAGCCCATACTTCCTTAACTTGCTGACAAGAATGCTGTGGGAGACCGTGTCAAAAACTTTGCTAAAGTCAAGAAACAATACATCCACTGCTTTCCCTTCATCCACAGAACCAGTAATCTCATCATAAAAGGCGATTAGATTAGTCAGGCATGACCTTCCCTTGGTGAATCCATGCTGACTGTTCCTGATCACTTTCCTCTCCTCTAAGTGCTTCAGGATTGATTCTTTGAGGACCTGCTCCATGATTTTTCCAGGGACTGAGGTGAGGCTGACCGGCCTGTAGTTCCCAGGATCCTCCTTCTTCCCTTTTTTAAAGATGGGCACTACATTAGCCTTTTTCCAGTCATCCGGGACTTCCTAACACAAGCTGCCTTGTGTTCCACAAGTTGACTGTGCATTGTGTGAAGAAGGACTTCCTTTTTTTTAAAAAAAAAATCTTGTTACCTATTAATTTTATTAGGTGACCCCAGGTTCTTGTGTTATAAGGGGTCAATAACACTTCCTTATTCATTTTTTTTTCTCCACACCATTCATGATTTTATAGACCTCTATCATGTCTCTCCTTGGTCATCCCTTTTCCAAGTTGAACAGTCCCAGTCTTTTTAATCTCTCCTCATGTGGAAGCTGTTCCACAGCCCTAATCATTTTATTGCCCTTCTCTCTACCTTTTCCATTTCTAATATCTTTTTTTGAGATGGGGTGATGAGAACTGCACGTAGTATTCAAGATGTGGGTGTACCATAGATTTATATAGTGGCACTATGAGATTTTCTATCTTACTACCTATCCCTTTCCTAATTGTTCCTAATGTTTTGTTAGCTTTTTTAACTGCACATTGAGCAGATGTTTTCAGAGAACTATCCACAATGACTCCAAAATTTTTATTGTGTTGTAACAGCTAATTTAGACCCCATCATTTTGTATATATATAGTTTGGATCATGTTTTCCAATATGCATTACTTTGCATTTACCAAAATTGAATTTCATCTGCCATTTTGCTGCCCAGTCACCCAGTTTTATGAGATCCTTTGCAACTCTTCACAGTCTGCTTGGGACTTAAATAACTTGAACAATTCTGTACATCTGCAAATTCTGCCACCTTGCAATTCACCCCAGTTTTCTAGATCATTTATGAATATGTTGAACAGCACTGGTCCCAGTACAGAGCTTTGGTGGTCCCTGCTATTTACCTCTCTCCACTCTGAAAACTGACATTTATACCTACCCTTTGTTTCTTGTCTTTTATCCAGTTACTGATCCATGAGAGGACCTTCCCTTTTATTCCATGACTGATTAGTTTACTTAAGAGCCTTTGGTGAAGGACCATGTTAAAGGTATTCTGAAAGTCCAGTTACGTTATCCACATTACATTATCCACTTATCTGTGTCCACATGTTTTTTGACCACGTAAAAGGATTCTAATAGATTAGTGAGTCATGATTTCCCTTTACAAAAGCAATGTTGACTCTTCCCCAACAAATTGAGTTCATATTTGTTTCTGATAATTCTGTTCTTTCCTATAATTTCTAACAATTAGCTTGGTACTATAGTTAGGCTTACTAGCCTGTAACCGCCAGGATCTCCTCAAGATCCTTTTAAAAAAAATCGTGTTACATTACCTATCCTCCAGTCATTGGGCACAGAAGCTGATTTAAGCAATAGGCTACATACCACAGTTAATAGTTCTGCAATTTCATATTTTAGTTCCGTCAGAACTCCTCGGTGAATACCATCTGGTCCTGGTGATTAAATACAATGGATTTATGGTTTATAACAACAATCTGTAACCCACTAGCCTCCCCCTTTTTTGTCCTGTGACTGGTCACTTCATCTTGAATGGTCTCTTACAATATTAGTTAACTACTTATACTGAACAATCTGTTCCTCCTTGTATTTAGCTGTGACATTCAGAGTACATTTCACAGACCTGAAGAAGAGCTTTGTGTAGCTCAAACGCTTGTCTCTTTCACCAACAGAAGTTTGTCCAATCACAAATATTACCTTACCTACCTTGTCTGTCCATTATGCGGTAGAAAACCTAACAGGAAAGGAATGGGAATCAGAGGACAGGGATCAGTCCAAGCAAAAAACTTACACCTGTGGGGAAGGAAGCCATCACTGAGAATCCCTGACATGGATGGGAAAAATCAGAATCTTATCTGTGGGCATCTGGGTAACTTTGCTCAGGATTGGCCACTCCTCCCATTGAGGCCCTGCGGAGTGCTAAAAAGCTCAAGCCCCACCTCACAGAGTTTATTGTGTGACTGAATTTCTGGAGGGAAAAACTCACACAGCCAGTCTGCTGGTGGCATATAATTTGTATGCTGAGCCATCCGCACCCCAAATCACCACCCACATGTCATACTACACCTTTCTCAGGGCAGATCTATCCAATCACAAGTGAGAATGGAAGATGGTAATCAATGGAGAGACATTCATTGGATGAAGAGATACTGGGCTGCTAAGATCATAATTAAGCCCCATTGAATACTCCAAGGATATGAAATATGGGTTAACATTCCTGGTGTAAAATCCTTTGCTCTGCCTACAACACCGATTTCTATATAGATCCAGAAAGGGTTAGAGGTGTTGGTTACAGGTGTGTTGTCAGATAGTCCATTTTCTTCATTTTTGGGAATGATATTATGACTTTAAAAGCAGAAGGGGCAAATCAGACCCCTCAGTTAGCTCCAGACTGGCAAGAGACTGTGTTAGCCAAAATGAAAATGGAGTAGCTGACATGGAGGAAGATGCAGTGGGGGTGGATCCCCCTGCCAGTATCCAAGAAGAATCAAGTTACCTTCCCAGAGTATGCAGGCATATACTTGATGGGGGAGGTGGGGTAAGACAGTCTTTTACTCTTCAGGGGAGTGACACAAGACCTAGTGACTTGAAGGGAAATTCTCTGGGTCCAAAATCCCAGGCCAGGGAAATAGGGTCTCTGCCTTCTCTTACAATGGAACAAGGGACAGTACAGAGCATGGTGATGGTTGGGTCTGCGGCCAAAGATAGGAACACTGAAGCAGCTGCAGAGCACTGCCATCTCTACAACATCAGGGAAATGCCTACTAAAGTGTATGACAGAAAAGAGAGGGATCTGCTTCCCGTAGTCTCTTACTGCCTAATAGTTTGTAAAAATGTAAAGGAACCTAAGCCTGGTGGGCGAAGAACTGCTGTGGACCTTGATTTAGTATATGGGGATCAAAGGCTGTCCCAGTGGGGTTGGGGATCAATACTTCTCTCCCTCCGCCCCCCCCCCCGGGATCTGATGTTAGGTGACCAGAGTCCCCAGGCCCTGACGTCTGATGAGGTGGGGCAGAGAAAGGAATTTGGCCATAAGAGAGGTTTAAAGAATTTCCCTTGATCAACCATTTCTAATTTTAAAAACAGTGCCTGGTTGAAGGCCACTTCACAAGGAGGCAGTTTTGCCTTATTTCTCCCTTTTGTCCAAACAGTTGCTTCCTAGAATACTCCTGGGAGGTGGGGAGTCTCAAGCCACTGCTGAGGGAGCTAACCCCTGGAGGGACAAAGGGACACTACAGACAGTTCCTAGAAACTGAATTTGAGGTGAGAATGGGAGGACCGGGTTTCAAGTTCACGCCCAAAGGTTTAGTGGTGACAGAGGTAAGATGGAGCTCAAAAGAGCTCCTACAGATCTGTCCCACAGGTTATAATGGGAGAAATGATTCAGGATGGTTGTTAAACAACTTGGTATGCATTTTGGAAGGATGTATAGAGGCTTGCTAGCAAAATGTTTCATATGCATAGTTAAAATATGAAATTATGAAAGGCAATGGCTGAAATGCCATCAAGGGAATAAACCTGTGTGTTCCTCTAGGATACAGGTCAAGCACCCTAGTTTCACTCACTTCCCTAGGATGAGGATATAACAGGTATGGTAATTTCTTCCATATCCCTGGGACACATTGAATTCAGTTTAAGTATCTTTTGGGGTCCATTGTATTAAATGCAAAGTTTATATATTATTGTGGGCCAGGATTGTATCTAACCTTTCTAGGGGGCAGTGGAGATGTGAGGCTTGGGAATTCAGAAGACTATATTGAAAATGTGCCAGACAAGAATGGAATTATGGGACAAAAAGCATGAAGTGGATTTGCTGGGAAATATCTCTCACCTCTGGCTATTGAAAACCCCAGCCTTTTGAAGCTATTCCTTGAGGAGTGGGTCATTGTCTGCTGATTACGTGTTCCTAGACAGTAGCAATCAAAAGCCCAAACTCTGTAAAGAAATGGCTGAACTGCCCAGCAGGGGTTCTAGTTCAGAATCTGAGACAGTCATTAATTTGTAATCACAGGGAAAACCCATCTGAGTTTTGAAGGACTGATACCTATTAGAGCCCCAATTTGGAGTTGGGAGTGACCTCTGGTAAGCTTTTTATCATGCATAAAGTTTCTTCTGTTTTTAATGTTTTCTCTATAATCCTTTCACCTTAAGAATAAATGTGCTTGCTCAGAAAGAGCTGTGTGGTAACTGTTAACTGTGAGCAATACATTGGCCCCAGCCTCTGCAGAGAAAGTAAAGTGCAGACTCTAGCCTTTTAGGCAATCTGGCTTGCTGGGGATAACATGATGTAGTCAGGGAATCATGCAGCCTTAAATATTTCCTGGTCAAGAGGGAGAGAGACACGGGTCTCTTCCCAATAGATGTGATGGCTGAGAGCTGGAGACCTTTAATGGGTGCTCTTGGTAGGGGGGGAAACAGGTGACTTTACCCTGTAACTCTGACAGTTTTGACTAATTTTGACTAATGTTACTTGCAAATTTCATTCCTCCCTTGAAATTGACTAGTTAAGATTTTTTTATTATTATTATTAAAGACTTTGTTGAAGACATTTCCTTTAAAAAATGTGGTTTGGGGACATGGTTTGGGGTTTCATGATTTCCATGCCCTCCATGAAATTGTGATCTATACAGGGCCCTATCTATAACTTTGGTTTTAAGTGCATAACTATTAAGACAAGGGTAAAAACAAAAAAAACCTAAAAATAAATAAGAAATTTTGTTTTAATTCTGTATTTTTTAAATCAACATTGTAATGCAATGTATCTCCTTTCAAAGACCATCATAAAGAAAGTCAATATATCAGTGAAGAACAAGCTCATCGTTGAAAGCAACATAAAGCTGATGGAAAGTAAGAGAGAAAACTTTACTCCTTTTACTATATACATTTCTCAGTATTATCCCTAACAATATACCCTAGTATTATCCTTGGTGGTGATGACCAAGGAAAGAAATACTTAAATGGTAACAGACTATTCTGAAACCCCACAGTAACCAAACTTTGTCCTTTGTACCTACTTAATTAAATAGGGTGCGCACGATGGGGAGAAAGGGGGAAATGCCATCACTTAGGAAGGCATAAGTGACTGCTAACTTGTGCCCTTTTTGTTATGATCTAGTGTAGTATCAATTTAATGTCTGCTGCTTTCAGTCAGAGAATAAAATTCTGTGCTGGCAAGGAAATGCCTGACATGCAATATAAATATTTTGCCTTTTCATCATCATATTTTTATTTTGGTGATCTATTTTGGTGCTCTTCTTGTTAATTCTTCTCTTCCCTCACCCCCACCCCCCCTTGTTTTTTGTCCACTTTTACCGATTTAGACATGAATGAATGGTGGCTGGACCACAAAATTTACCATTATTTCTTGGTTCTGAAATTCTCAAATGTTAATATTGATAATAATTGAAGGTAAACAGATAATGTCCTATCGGTAGGGGGGCTGGGGAAAGAAAAAAAAGTTCTTAAATGTATTTTTTTAATTAAAAATAAAATGTATAAAATAAAATACCCCCACTTTGACTTATGCTACTACACTACAGAAAAAGAAACAGATGCTAAGCATCCTACATGTTTCGAAGGACTAGAATAAAATCTGCAAAACTGACAAATTAACCTCAAGAAATGTTAATTTTTCCAGCTTTAGTCTATTTTATTAGGAGAATACAAAGCTGATCAGCAAAAGTATTTATAGTTCACAATACCTAGTATTGGCCAAATGCTTTGGTTTGGCATTATGAAGCATTTTTATTCCAGTCTTACACTCAGCTAAGTAACTTCTCTATGTCATGTTATATATGAATTCATAGTCCTTAAACAGGAAACATTTCTTTGTGTGTGTAAATGTAAGGTTTTTTTGTAACAGTCAGACTTCCACAGAGCTCAGTTTCCAGTTTTGCGTGCATTATTTACCAGGAAGTATACTCTGTCTAGACTCCATACAGTCCACACAAACACCTTATGATTGAATAATATAAATGCAAATATGCATTATTACATTCTATATGATAATTAAATGTGTATTAAAGTAGTTTTGTCCATTTTTTAATTTTATTTATTATTTTCATTAGTAGCCAAAAGCCCGGATCAGAATTGGAGTCCTGTTGTGTGAAGGGACGGTACAAACAAATTTCAGTGGATAAAATGCATCCATTGTACCTTCTAGATGCCTCTCATCAAAATACAAAAGTGCTTGCACTATGTTAAGAGAAATGTGATAGTTGGTTTTAAATTTCGGTTGAATTAACACACACAAATGATTATCTAAGGTAGAGGCACTGTTCTTACACTGTCATCTATTAGCCTCTATGCAGGGCTGCTCAGAGCTACAAAACACGTTACTGGCTAATAAATTTTGGCCTGACTGAGGTCTGAACTTGCTTTCAGTTGGCCTCCTCATTCCTGGCTTTCCCCTTTCTTTGATGCCCACATTTAAGAAAGATTTACTGTCAGATGCAGCAGTTTAAGGTTAATCTCTGCAATGAACCTGGCTAGATGATCTTTTTAAATCACATGTACTTCAACATACAATAAGCCATCTATTGGGAAATCCTAAAGGACCATGGAGCTTGTTCCTAAAACAACAAAATACCCTTACACTAGGCCTGAAACTAGTCCTCTTGGTCATTCAAAAGTAAAATATTTATAAAGTGCTTCTAATGTTCCCTTTCAAGCTAAAATATAATGCTACTGCTATTGATACCTGAGTAAAATGGTTTGGCCGAACTCCCACTGTGTTCCTGAAATTGCAATCAGCAAAGGAAAACTCAGCAAGATATTTAGGCAGAAGCAGGAAATTGGGTAAGAGCAGGCTTCAGATAAATACTCTAAATAGAAGTCTATGTATTTTTTTTGTTTCCTAATAATTAATAATGGATGATAAGAAGAAGTACCAGCTTTCATGCCCAGCCAGGCAGTAAAAGTGTGAATGTCTAAAATAACGAGAGATGGGACCAAACTGTAAAGTTCAGAGACCACATTATGAGTTGCAGTATTTGAAAGGCAGAACCTTGGGGCAAGAGACACCAACTTTTACACTCACCAGTCTGGGGAGCTGTGGAGGTCAAAGTGGCTGCAGGCATAGCAGTAATGAAGATCTACAATGAGGAGCAGTAACTAAGCCTGTAGGTAACATATGATGGATTCTTGGAGGAGTACCACTACTTTTTATTTTCTCCCAACCTGTCTCTTAAAAAATTTCTTCTTCTAGATCTAATTTCTATAATTATCAGGAACCTGTTATTTTTAATGGTTGTATTTACTCAAAACTGCAAAGGTTTAGCTAAAAAAATTATATTTGTATTTATTTATATATGTGTGTGTGTGCAATAAAATGGGGGGAAGGGGATAAGACTGGTGTTTAAATATAATTAACACTCTATTTGAAGAGAGGTTTAGATAATTCTACTTCCCTGAAACCTTGAAAATTTGAGCTTCAGGATTACCTGGTTTCTCAGCCAGGGATATAGTTGTAATTTTATTTTCTGTTCTGGCCAACTGTTCCTCCATCTCAGGATTCCAAAGGAGTTCACTCTCTTCCCTCATGTTATCCTACAGCTATGGGAAGCCAGTGGGAGAGCTGGTGAGACAACACAGTTTGAAGTATCAGCAGTAAGCAGACACCATACAGCTTTGCATTTCACACCATACAGCTTTGCATTTCCTGCAGACCAAGCATATACAGGACCATGTTCTAGCTTTCCTAGTGCCTATCTGTAATCAGCACCTGGATGAAGTATAACAGGCTAAAGCTGAACCCAGGTGACATTGAGGTGATGCAAGTACAAAGAGGGAAACACTCAGAATAAAATGCTTTCTCTATAACATCTCTACTGTCCATGACCTCTTCTCTCAGATTGTTCTTGATCTGCAACCTCTTCAGGCTCTGGACTGTTCAGTGCTATTTGATGCCCAAGTAGCATAGATGGTAAAACACTGCCACTTTTTGCAGCAAATGGACAGAATGCACCCCATCCTATTAGAATTTGTAAACCACATACTCCAATTTATCTTGTGAAAACTCCAACTGGTACAAAACTTGAGCATGCAGCATAAGTGATCTGTGCTCTGCAATGGTTCCCTGTTGAACCTAGTTCAAGTGTTCTGATTTGATATTCAAAGCCCTCTTTAGAAGTGCCCCTTGCTATTTCAGACACCTGACTGACCTTTCCTTTTTATAAGGTATCCTTGATTATCTGAGGACAAATAACCGAAGGGATAAATATTACATAAAAATGGTACTGAGATGAATGTAAATTTTGGCTTCACATCTCTGGTGAAATACAGCACTTTCCATTTTACAATATAGACATCATGAAGAGTAAATTTAATTTTGCACTTTCAGGAAATTAACACACATTTTACCAGTTTGGTTTAAAGTTTCTGAAGTTTTTCACTGCATGATTAGCACACAGTACACCATGTTCCTGTCACGGATCATATTAAGAAGAAGAAAATTTGTCAAGAAATGTGGACTCAAAGCGCATTCCTGATTTGACTTCTTATTGCTGTTTGATATGGTGTTGTATTGTCCCTCGGACATATTCAAAAATCCAGCATACTGTATCTCTAATGTGATATCAGCTGCAGTAGAAAGTAACAGGAAGGAGTCAGCTATATTTCCCGAGGCTTCTCATGTATTAGATTTTTCCCTCAGTAACCTTTCCAAATTACTCACAAGTGGTCTTATTCTAGATCACACTGGCACCTGACCTTTGTAAACTTGGACACTAGAGAAAATAAAAAGCAATTTATAAAAAGAGATACAATCTTCCATTTCAAAATGCTGTTTTATCTGAAAGCAGCAAGGATTTCATGACATAAAGTTCAAAGTTGTGTTGATTTTTTCCCTTCAACTACAATATCTTTTAGCCTTGATCATTTCTCATGCCTGGTAAATTTCTTTCCAGCTTTTTAATGTCCAGCACTTCTTTCAAGCTTAAATGTTGCATTCATTTTAAAACAAGCACAAAAATAGGCATACATGTAAATTTGACAGGAAAAACCCAATCCCCCTTCATGGACAGAGAATACAGTAATGTTATTATGGATATAATACAGGTCCTAGGAGCAGATCCTTAGTTGTTACAATAGAGCATGCCCTGGGGCCTGAGCATCTACACTCGTCTGTAGCTCCAGCTTAGGAGTTGTTGAATCTGAGTCCCCCCTTGGGACCTCAGCAGCTGCACTGCATTGTTGAATCCAACAACCCATATCCTAGATTTCCTAAAGCATTCCCCAAATGTGGCCATTCTAGGCCTTTGTTTGTGGTGTAGTATAGGAAAGCTACTCCTGAGCATGAGTCTACACTGCTTGAACCCTGGATCCTGGTTTGACTCAGACTTTACCCCCTTAGGGTCCTGGGATCCTGGTTCCAAGCCCTGAGTTAGCATGATTCGTGTGCAGAAAGAATAGGGTTTAGAACCCTCCAGGAATTGGCCTCAATCTCCCAGTTACTATTAAAAGCAATCCAGGAGATTTTAATAGGCCACAAGTTTGGTCAGTGATGCAGCGGGGCTAAGGCAGGCTCCCTACCTGCCCTATCTCCGTGCAGCTCCCAGAAGCGGCTGACATGCCAAGCTCCTAAGCACAGGGGCAGCCAGGGGGGTTTGCATGCTGCCCCCACCCTGAGCATCGACTCCACAGCTCCTATTGGCCAGGAACAGCTGCCAAAAGGAGCTGCGGGGGTGGTGTCTGCAGACAGGCCAATTATCAAAATGATGCAGCTTCAAATTTATAAAGATATCACAATAATTGTATATGTGCATGAGATTTCTTTTAACTTTGCTCTGAGACTACTCCATACTCAAAGAGGGTTAAATGGTAAGGACTAATGCCAGCATTATTAGAAGATATATTAATGGAATCAGGTTGCCTCATATGTTCTCATGGCCACTGTCTAAAGTATAGTTAAAGGGCTGTAAAATAAGGATCACGTGATCTCCAAACTAACTCTGACAGAGATATCCACTTAAGATACATTAACTGATTATTTGATTTACATTAGATCTGGTTGGACACTGTCAACTAAGTTTGGAGATCATTCATTTGATTTCAGAATAGCTGTTTGAGTCAGGTGAACTTATTCCTCTTTTTAGTTGCTATTGGAGAACATCCCCATGAACAACTTTTTTGTTTTCACAAATGTTTGAGGAATGACTTCTGAAGAATTCTCCTATTCTCATGTAAACAAGGGTATTTCTAGATGAACAAGAGTAGTTTCCAGTCATTATTTGTTCTATCTCTTTATTCTCCAGTTTTTTAAAAAAAGTTTCAACATAAATTGTTATTGCAGTTAGTCAAAAGTATTAGTGTCAGCCCACCTTCACTATTTCCATAGCTTTCATGTTGATCATTTAATTTAAAGGGTATCTTCTCTAGAGCAGTAAGGTCACTGAAATAGTCGAGTCTAAAACATTTGTATCTGGGACAGCCATTTTGATCAATACAGATTCAGTGTTGGTACTATAAAATAGGCTTTTGCTGTTTCATAGCAGTTAGAACACTGTCTTTTGTGGAGAGTTTGCTTACTTGAGACTTCATCATGGAGACACCCTGAATGTTATAATTTAAATAAAACATTCCCTCCTCCCTCTTCAAGTCACGCACAGAGTTAGAATTCATCTGGGAATTTGCCAGGCCAAAATAATATAAGTTCCAACCAAAACATTTTGTTTCTATACTTTCCGGATGCATTCAGCTTGCTTCCTGCTTTACCAATTTTTTCATTAAAGAAATTCCATAAGCAATATGACTGCATTGTCTGCAACTAAAATTCTGGGCCAGATTCTCTTTGTGTTGTTTTGGTGGTGTAAAGGAACTTTAGCTGTTGTATAGCAAGTCTCCCCTCCTAGTCCACAGGGAATATGTTATGAATATGAATATGAATATTCCCATATGTCAAAGGTATAACAGAGTGTGTTGCACTGTGGCAATTCCTGCCAGCATAACAGCCCCTATGAGGTACAACTAGGCATTCTGCCCACTTTTGCAGTGATGTAAATGATCACAAATGATATTTTCAAAGAGATGAGTGAAAACACATCAAACTAAGACAGAGCTCAGATGTGTGTGAATGCTTGTTCTCCACCCCAAAAGTATTTGCTGTATCTGCAATATTCAAAGTTTTATTCTGTGCCATTTACCCAGATGGGAGACTTAGCAATGCAGATCAGAGTGCAGCTGCGCTTGAGGGAAAGCGTGTACTTCTTACTGTAGCTCGCAGTGTCAGGGGCTCTTTTTAAAAGGTAAGGTGCAAAACTGTATATGCTAGACTTCCCTTGGCACATAGTTGCCATGACATTAGATACAAATTGGATATGTGTGTATGCTAATTATGAATATTTGCATATGGAATGACCTGATCTGTATATGCAAGTGAAGAAACAGAGGGTGCAAATTGGTTCAGTGATAGAGTTCACAACTGTATAAAATTAGGCTTTGTATATCTTTGGCCAAACTGCATATATTACAAACACCTCAGGAATGGAGGTTGTTTGTAACTCTGAAATGTTCGTAACTCTGAACAAAACATTATCATTGTTCTTTCAATAGTTTACAACTGAGCATTAACTTAATGAAGCTTTGAAACTTTACTATGCAGAAAAAAAATGTTGCTTTCCCTTTATTTTTTTTAATAGTTTACATTTAACACAGTACTGTACAGTATTTGCTTTTTTTTTCTCTCGCTGCTGCCTGACTGTGTACCTCTGTTTCCAAATGAGGTGTGTTGTTGACTGGTCAGTTTGTAACTCTGGTGTTCATAACTCTGAGGTTCTACTATATGAATGTTAAGAGCAGAATCATATTCATAGCATATTGTACTTAGAGCTGTTCACTCTGATAATGCTTTCACTGGAGCCAAAAACAAAACTCCTACTGACTTTAAGCATAAGTCTGCCACTCTTATCTCCTATGAGTGCAGCATGATAACACTGCAAAACATTTCAACAGTGGAAAGGTGACTGCAACCCCTTTAGCATGGGATACAATAATCTAACATAGATCTCTTGGGCCCTGAAGGTTCTGTCTGGCCTGTCACAAGCAGCATTCTGTATTTCTCCAGATTAGATGATTAATGATCAAGCCTCACAGTGAGAGGTACAGACCACATTATGTCTGTTAGCAATAGAAAATATTTCTGCTCATGTTCTCTTTCCTTATGCTACAATTCACTCTGCCAGAGTTAGGCCTAAAGTCACAACACCAGTTGCTGTAGCACAAGCCATTCTTATAATGAATTACAAAACAAATAGACATTTTGAATGAAATTCACCTGGGGAGAGCCTGTGCAAAGCATATGCACCATTTAAATAGTCATTAGGGTAGGGGAAAGGAGAAGGACTGCCAGATTCACACAGTACCTTTTAAATACCTGCAATAGAGGGTTTATAGAGGCTGCTGCCACTAATTTTCACTCTTCCTGGCCCTGATAACTTGGAACAGCAAGAGTTGGGAGTATACTAGTGTCATGGACAGCCTACAGATTAGGGAGGGATTCGGTATGCTCCAACTTTAGAGTTCTTCACACAAAGTCTGAAGTGTAGTTAGTACATTCTCTGTCCTGCAAACCGTTGACCTAATCCTACATCTGGTTCCTGGGTGAAAATCCAGGAATCTGGATTTCAATTATTTTAATGAAAAAATAGAGCCAGATTTTGATCCCAATTGCACCATTGTAAATGTGAGGTGACTCCATTGAGGTCAATGGTGTTACTTGACTGTAACTAAGAGCAGAATCTGACCCACATCTATTAGAGACCTGACCCTGCTCTCACTGAAGTCTATGGCAAAACTCCTTTTAAAAAATTATTTCTATTGTAGTAGCACCCAAAATACACTGGGTACTTTCCAAACAGAGGGGAAAACTCAATGGAGATCAATCCCTGTACAAAAACCTAGACATTTATACTAAGACAGCAACATATCTAGTAGAATAGAATGTAGAATAGAATAGAATACCACAGCCAGGAGAGAAAATTATCTGTCCCACTGAAATCCTTGTGGTTCACTGCTTCTGTCAAGCAATATAATGTGCTTGTAAATATAACCTGACAGAAAACACAACAGAACATCAGCAGCTTGATAAAATGACCAAAATCCAAACAGTGACTAAGTGACTACAAAAAGAAAAGGAGTACTTGTGGCACCTTAGAAACTAACAAATTTATTAGAGCATAAGCTTTCGTGAGCTACAGCTCACTTCATATCCTTCCAACACTCTTCACAGCACAGCAGCAGAAAGAGTTAATGCAATGCAAGAAAAAAATCCCACAATGACAGGAAAACAATGACTTGCTAAAGAAACTTCCCATTGGCTGTGCCTATCCCAGCTAAAAACAGAATATTCCAGCCACAATTAGTGTGATCAAAGTGGTTAAAAAAATAAACAAGATCCTTTAGAAGTGCTCTGCGACAGGCAGTGGCTTGTGTATGCTTTTCTGTGACATCTTGAGGAGTTTATATGAAGCTAGTTTTTAACAAATATAGCAATCCAGCCAAAGGAGATTGTTCAACTAAAATATTTCTCTTCAGAGGTGGGTTTTTTTAAATTAATTTAATTCATTAATTAATTATTAATTAATGGTAAGGAAGTACAATAAAAATACAATGAATTTGATCCCACCCTTTAAAAAAATAGGTTCTCTTACATGGAATCACAAGTCCATAGTTTATCATCCCCCTTCTGTTTAAAAAAGGTTGGCACAAGTAAAACTATTCCCTAAATCTCCATATTTGTTTGTTTTTTTAAAATCTTTTAGCAGCTCTACCATATCTCCTTAGAGAAGAATGTTGAATATTATTGTAAAGTGTGCAGGTGATATGGCCTTCAAGACTCATGTTGGACTGAATTCCATGGGTAAATGCATGCCAACCTTCATATATACTCCAGTGTAGAGATCCCTTGTACATCCACCTCTCCTATAGGTTTCCCTCCCAGCACTGGCATCATGGCCATCTCCCTAACCATACTGCCATCAGCTGCCTAATTTCCCTTCTATTGGGGACGTTCATCAAGCAAGTAGTGGAATTTGAATGCTGCTTTAAAAACATGAAGTTTTGATTTAACTTGTGTTGTTTGCAGCAAAGAACGTGTTGTGCAGGGCAGCTGTTCCCCCAGCACCATCCTTCACCAGGGCCAAGGCCACTAATTCTGCTAAGTTCCCCTTGTGAGTTAGAAGTGGCTATGTGAAAGAAGAAGATGCTACCACAGAGACACCTTTCCTCTCTGTCTTACCCATTCTGTGGGTTTTCCTTGGATTTGTTTTCCTTCTTTACCATATAGCAGAAGACTGCATGTGGGCCACAGATATTAGAGATAGGAAAGAGATACCGTAGTAGATCATTATACTGTGACAGGGTCAGGCCAGATGGCTACAGGCGAGTGTTAGAAGGCAGATATACTAGTCCCAGATTAAGCAGGTCCATTTTCCCTGGGTAAGGTAACAGGGGCAGTTCCAGAACAAGAAGGAACTTGCTGGAACAAATTCAGACAGGCAGGCTAATTAAGACACCTGGAGCCAATTAAGAAGCTGCTAGAATCAATTAGGGCAGGCTGGCTAATCAGGGTACCTGAGTTTAAAAAGGACCTCACTTCAGTTTGTGCCATGTGTGAGAGGATCTGGGAGCAAGAAGCACTAGGAACTGAGAGTGAGAGGGTGTACTGCTGGAGGACTGAGGAATACAGCATTATCAGACACCAGGAGGAAGATCCTATGGTGAGGATAAAGAAGGTGTTGGGAGGAGGCCATGGGGAAGTAACCCAAGGAGTTGTAGCTGTTGTGCAGCTGTTCCAGGAGGCACTCTAGACAACTGCAGTCCACAGGGCTCTGGGCTGGAACCCAGAGTAGAGGGCGGGACCAGGTTCCCCCCAAACCTCCAAACTCCTGATCATACACAGGAGTTGACCTGGACTGTGGGTTCCACCAGAGGGGAAGTTCCCTGACCCACATGGTGGATCATCAGAGACTGTGGGGATTGTTTTCTTTCGTTTTTCCCATGCTGGCCAGTGATGAGGTTAGCTGAATGAATGGCAGGTTTGAGCCACGAGCAAAAGAGGCCAAGCTGAGGGCTGCCGTGAATCTCTGAGGCAAGCGAATCTGCCAATAAGTGCAGGACCCATCAAGGCAGAGGAGGAACTTTGTTACAATACCCATACTTGTGCAAAGCTTTTTCCTTTAAAACTCATTTACAGTATGTTCTAGAATCCAAATAGCAAGTGGTAAATGATGTATGAAATGAAACATTTGTGCCCATCCAGTGCATAGAGACTTCAGAAAAAAATGTTGTTGTCATTCTGAGACATATTATCTTATTTGCCATAATATCTGATAGTAAGACAAACTGTCAAAAGAACTCAACAGGCTCAGAAGATTTAAACCAACCAATCAAATAAGTAAAAAATAAAAATAAAATAAAAATGAGGGCAGGGAGATTTTAAAAGGCAAATGGTCTGTTCTGCGAAGAAGGAAAACAAAATCACTATTGTTATAGTATAGCCCATGTGCTAGACATCATCTCAATACTGCATTCAAAGAGAAGTAGGGCACCATCTCAGAAGATGGATGTTATTGCTTTAGAGATGGAGCAATGTAAGGTGAATGTGATGATTCCAAGTATTAAAAAAATATATTTTTGGATAAAAGTTGGATCCTTTATTATGTGAAAGGTAAAGATTAGGGTCTATTCTGAAAACTATTTAAAGTTATGAATAGAGAAGAAACAAACTTGAAAATTGGTACATATTTTCAAAATTTATGATTGTATCCTTTGCTTTTTTAAGGAGTAATTCAGGTGTGGTAGGACATCTACCTATCATGTGGTAGGTGAATAAAGGTAAATACATTTGACTGAGTCCAGATCTTCTGTTATAATCCATTCATTTGCACCAATTAAATTTGCTTCCATCCCTAAAACTCATGTTGCTTAGTACAGTGGTTCTCAAACTAGGGCTGCTGCTTGTTCAGGGAAAGCCCCTGGTGGGCCGGGCTGGTTTGTTTACCTGCCGCGTCTGCAAGTTCGGCCGATTGCGGCTCCCACTGGCCGCAGTTTGCTGCTCCAGGCCAATGGGGGCTGCAAGAAGCAGCGCGAGCCGAGGGATGTGCTGGCCACCCTTCCTGCAGCTCCCATTGGCCTGGAGCAGCGAACTGCGGCCAGTGGGAGCTGCGATCGGCCGAACCTGCAGATGCGACAGGTAAACAAACCGGCCCGGCCCGCCAGGGGCTTTCTCTGAACAAGCGGTGACCCTAATTTGAGAACCACTGGCTTAGTATACAGTACTGTAGCTGCTATGACCTTTAACGCTCCGGGCCTAATCCTATTCTCTGTTACTGCAGTTTAAATCTCAACACTTTACACCCTTAGCATAGAAAACCCATTGTTTCCCTGCACAAGTAAAAACAAAGACTGAGTGTTCTTGAAGCTTCCAAGAAGAACATCATAAACTTTCAACTGTCAAAATCGAAAACTAGAAAAGGAAATAAAACAAAATATTCTCCAGTGCAATGTTTTACTTCAAAAGATCAGATGTCTTGAAAGATGTTAGTGGTCAAGCTTTTGTTGACTGATCAGCATCAACAGGCAAAGATGGTTTTGGAGATTAAAAACAGGTCTGGGAATTTAGAGACATGGGTTCTATTTCTAGCTCTTGCACAGACTTCTTGCGTGACTTTGGGCAAAGTCTAACTTAACTAATCAGTGACTCAGTTCCTCTATCTGTAAAATAGTAATAATAATATTCACTATGTTTCACAGTTGCATTGAGTAGGGCTGATAGACGTTTTTCCATCAAAACTGTTTTGAGGTGGAAAATTGGGGTTTTGATTAAACATTTTGTGTGTGTGACATGTCTTATTTCTGTATAAGATTGACTGTCTGGGGTTTTTTTTGTTTTTTTTTTACAAAGACCTGAAAAATGTAGGCCAAAGCCTGATTTATTTATTTTTTTTCAATTTGGCAATGCTGTCACTGTTCCTCATGCCCCCATCCTCTTCTATAGTCAAGCTGCACCACAGAGACTCGGCAAGAGGTGAGAGACTATGGTGTATCATGGGATATGTAGTTCAGCCAGATAGGAAATTTTTTCCCAAAACAAAAATTTATGTAGAACTCACCCCACCCCTAAGCCCTCTTTTGATCAGCTCTAATTGTGAGGCTTAATATACAAATGTTCATAAAATTGTTTTGAGAAACTCAGTTTGAGGGCCAAATTCTTCACTCAAAAAAATGACTTGGATTTCCACGACTGTAAATGAGAGCAAAATTTGACCCAAATCTCTAACTCTGTCTAACTGTAGTTAACATATCTTTCTGGAGACCTGCACAGGCTAATTTCATGCAGACAAATAACAACATGTAATGTAAGTTCTTACCATTTTTTTCCATTATAGAGTGATCAAATGGCTACTGCTGAAAACATACATTTTCATCTTAGGTTTCAGAGTAGCAGCCGTGTTAGTCTGTATTCGCAAAAAGAAAAGGAGTACTTGTGGCACCTTAGAGACTAACAAATTTATTAGAGCATAAGCTTTCGTGAGCTAAATGCATCCGATGAAGTGAGCTGTAGCTCATGAAAGCTTATGCTCTAATAAATTTGTTAGTCTCTAAGGTGCCACAAGTACTTATTTTCATCTTAGTAACTGAACTAAGCATACAATAAACACAATTCTTGTATTTATTTACTCTTATTCTGTGCTTTTTCTAAATTGAAAATATGGTGCTCCTGTACTAATGTCGATTCTCCACCTAGTAGGATCTGATCCTGTATCCTGATAAAAGTCAGTCTCATTAAATAGTAGTGCTGGGTACAGCCACAGTAGTCCTCAAGACTAATTGGAAGCACAGTCTGCAAATCGAAAATCAATTAACATTCTGGCTTGCGATAATTACCCACAGTATGGGAGGCTCTTCCAAGATGTAGCTTCCACTGTGCCTAATAATAGGATTCTCTAAACACTGATAAATATTTTCATGGACACACCAGTGCTCTCATTTCAACTGTCACTTATCTCAGACAGGGGAAATGAATGTCCCTCATTTTTTTTTCCCCATAAAGTAAAGTACACTGCTGTTCTGAAAAGTTGTAGTGTCACTTAAAAGTCACCTTGAATCATGTTTTAATCAGCTGGAACAAGGCAACATCTCATTTATTTCTGCAGTTTCCTTGCTCTGCAATGCACTGATTGCCAAGACATAGAAATCCAAATTGAACTCTGATTAAAATGGAATGAGGATGCACATGTTGCAGTTGGTTTGCAGGGACGTTTTGTCCCGTACTAGGAAAGGTCGAGGTGACTCAAGTTCTAATTATAAAAGAAAGATTTAAAATAGTTCTAGGATATGCTGCTCTCATAATTGTTTATATTGTGACAATCCAAAAATATCTTGTTAGGTAACTTACACAAACAAGGATAATTTTAAGTTTCCTTTATTGGTATTAGAAATATTTGCAAGACTGAATAATCAATATATTGAACGTACTATCTCATTGCCTGATGCTGAGTCAATAAGAGTTTTACTCTTGGCTTCAGTGGGAGCTTATCTTCCAAGAGCAGACAGGAACAATGCTCACAGAGATCTCAGTTTCCACCGAGATATGTTGTACTGAAGGTTCATTAACGTCTTGGGAGATAAATGGTTTCTTCATAGGTTCTCACATTTTGGACCAAATACAGCTCAGACAAAAGGGGGCATAACTCCAATTGAAATGCGAGAGAGCTGTGCCCACTTTTGTTAGAGCTGAATTGTATGTGTTACAATAATAATAATAATAAATAATAATTAATAAATAAATAGTAAACATTATTTTTGTTACTGGAAGAGGAGAGTTGAGCCATCCATGTATGTGTATCATGGTCAGTGGAACTGGAGTCAGAGAACCATAAACTGGAAGGGGCTGTTATTGACTTGACAACAAGGACCATGGGCAAAGTGCATAGTACAGTTCTACGAGTTCAAATTGACCTGCCTTCAGCCTAGCTCTTTGCTAATGAAACAGTGAAAAAAATATTAATTTTAAGATGCATTCCTTTTAATTATTCCAATTTCCCAGCAGAAGTCAGTTCAATGGTGGGGTATTTTTGTCTCTCTCCTTTCCCTCCATGCTTTCCAATAAACTGATTCAGTTATGTGGGAAGCATGAGCTGGTTTCGAGGACTGGAGTTTCCAGCTGAGCCAGTTTTGGAGAGAAGGGATGAAAGTTCTTTGTTCATTTAGCTGGTTTTGAGAAAGGGGAGAAGAAGAGAGATTGGGTATGTCCTCTCCTGCCATATGCCAAGTGGTTTTCCTGGAGATGGAGGTGGCTCAGGGATGAGGATGTCCCACAGTCTGCAGAGCCAAATGGGACCCACCAGAGTGTGAACAATTTCCACCAGCAATGGGGAACCTCAGTTAAGTCCACCCCTGAAATGGATCTCAAAGTAATTCTTCTTGCTGACAATACAGCAGTGAACATGCCAGTGACTTTGAGAACATACAGCATGCAAAGGAAGCACTTTCCGCTCAACATTGTAATTAAAACTCAAAAAAGCAGAAATGAAAAATTTTGTGCATAAGGTATTTTAAAAGGACAATCTATTGAATGTTATTGAGGTTCTGAAGCAAAACAACCTCATGTTTCCCCATGAGTGAAATATTTTTCATTTTTGCCTTCAATGGTTTGTGAGAAGAGGTTATTTTTTTTGTGTGTTCAGTAGTGAATTATCATTTTACGCTAAAAAGGTTTTGTTCTTTTTGTTTTATTCCCTGCAAGAACAGTGGGAATTTATATGCAGAAAATGCTGAGATTCCTCCTTGAATATATTTTGACTCTTGCTCAGGTGTGGTATTTTATCACATTTGCTACAAACAGCCTTAGGGCTTATCTATGCTTGAAATGCTACAGCAATACACCTACACTGCTGTAGCACTTCAGTATAGACACCACCTACGCTTACAGAAAGGGTTCTCCCATTGGCATAGGTAATCTACCTCCCTGAGAGGTGGTAGCTAGAAGAATTCTTCTGTCAACCTAGCACTGTCTACTCTCGGGGTTAGATCAACCTAACTACACTACTCAGGAGCATGGATATTTCACACCCCTGAGCGACGTAGTTAAGCTGACTTAATTTTCTAGTGTAAACCAGGCTTTTTATTCTTTTGGTAGAAATAGTAAAATTTTGCTTTCAGTAAGACATCAACTATCACTTCTGATAAGGAAACAATAATATTTTTATTTGAGCATAAGCTTTCGTGAGCTACAGCTCACTTCATCGGATGCATTTGGTGGAAAAATTTCCACCAAATGCATCCAATGAAGTGAGCTGTAGCTCACGAAAGCTTATGCTCAAATAAATTTGTTAGTCTCTAAGGTGCCACAAGTACTCCTTTTCTTTTTGCGAATACAGACTAACATGGCTACTATTCTGAAACCAATAATATTTTTGCAAATCTATTTATTTGCTTGTAATAGTATTTCTGAACCACAGTCTGTCACCTTGGGTATGTCTATACTGCAATGTAAGCGCAGGCTTAAACTCAGGCTCAGGCATAACCCCCCTTCAATATACATTCAAATTGTGCTAACCTAGCACTCAGACCCTGGATTTCATGACCCTGCAGGGCTGCAGTCGGAGGATGAGTTGAGCCAAGACTCAGGGTTTGAGCCCTATTGCTTTGCAGTGTAGGTGCATCCCTGTTTGACTCATGTCCTGGGAGTCTGCCAGGGGTATCTCACAATTCCATGGGCTGACTTCCTTAATCTTCTCTATCCCAACAATCTCCAATTAACTCAATTGAAAGTGGAAGCTACCCTCCTTTGGCATATAGCAGCAGCTCAGTGAGTGAACATTAACTCATTGTCTTTTGATCACCGAGCTGCAATCATTGAACAGCCTCCTGGATTTGCAACAGAGACCGAACTGAATAAGCCTTTGGCAAAGTAAGCTGCTTCCTGGTCTTCAGAGGACAGACAAATTTTGGTGAATCTCTGATGCAAGGTCACTAAAACTCTGGACTTCGGCAAAAGCAGCAGGAATGACCATATGTACCAGAAGATAGCTAAAAAGCTAGCAGTGTTGCACATTTTCCAGACAGGTTATCAGTGCAGGTAACATATTAAGAGGCTGATGAGCGAGCATTTCAAGACAAGGGACAAGAACCACGCTTTAGGCAACTTGTCAATGTCATTCCTATTTTATGAGGAATTTGACTGGGTGCTGGGCACTGTGCCCAGGATGGAGCCAACTGTGCTTCATGATGACCTGGTGAGTCAGAATGGTGCCCTGCTGGCTTCTGAATCCAGCATAGGGACTCATGGCAGCCAGTAGAAGGCTCCAAGTGAGGAGCATAAATTGGCTCTGCCTATGAAACCAGTCCCACAGCAGTCTGTGGATCAGGTACAACAACTAATTATAGGTTGCCACTCAGAAGAGCTGTTTAACACTCCATCCCTGCCCCCCAGGAACATGCTGCTGCCAAGCCTGCAGCAAACCCAGTCCAAATAGAAGCTGCCCCACAGCCTGGCAAGTTCCTGACTCCAATTTGCAGTTTATTATTACAGTGGTGTGAGGGATTTCTGCTCTAAGAAGCAATGCAAAAGTTAGGAAAAGCCCGAGCTACCAGCATGTGTCAGCAAAGGATGGACTGTATCACAACATCTTGATGTTCCCCTACCGCTGCATCATGTGGAGTTCAAAATGATGCCTGGGAATTTCAAACATTAAAAAACAGCTTTAAAGAATATTTTCTCTGTTAAGTCACAGATGTTTATGTTTTCCAGAGTCATTTATGTTTTCCTTTCAGTCTAACGAGCGTGAAATTTGCCGCTCTGTAATCGCTCCACAGTCGACGGAGCTGCCTGGAAACAGTAAACTCACTCAATTACAGACCTAAAAGTTGCAATTCTTCAACAAAAAAACTTCAAAAACAGACTCCAACAAGAAACTGCAGAACAGGAATTAATTTTCAAACTGGACACCATTAAATTAGGCTTGAATAAAGACTGGGAGTGGATGGGTCATTACACAAAGTAAAACTATTTCCCCATGCTAATTCCCCCCTACTGTTACTCACACCTTCTTGTCAACTGTTTGAAATGGGCCATCCTGATTATCAATACAAAAGTTTTTTTTTCTCCTGCTGATAATAGCCCACTTTAATTGATTAATCTCCTTAGAGTTGGTATGGCAACACCCATTTTTTTCATGTTCGCTGTGTATAAATATCTTCCTACTGTATTTTCCAATGCATGCATCTGATGTACTGGGTTTTAGCCCATGAAAGCTTATGCCCCAAAAAATTTGTTAGTCTATAAGCCCTGATCTAAACTACAGAGTTAGGTCAAATTTAGCTACATTAGGTTGATTTTTAAAATGAATGCATCTACACAACCAACCCCTTTCTGTCGACCTAAAGGGCTCTTAAAATCGACTTCTGTACTCCTCCCCAGTGAGGGGAGTAGTGCTAAAATTGACCTTGCTGGGTCGAATTTGGAGTAGTGTGGACACTATTAGATGGTATTGGCCTCCGGGAGCTATCCCAAAATGCTCCAATGTGACCGCTCTGGACAGCACTTTGAACTCTGATGCATTATCCAGGTACACAGTAAAAGCCCTGGGAAATTTTGAATTTCATTTCCTGTTTGGTCAGTGTGGCGAGCTCAGCAGCACAGGTGACCATGCAGTCCCTGCAGAATCGCAAAGGATCTCCAGCATAGACCGAAAGGGAGACATTGAATCTAATTGCTGTATGGGGAGAAGAACTTGTGCAGGCCAAACTCTGATCAAAAAGAAGAAATGCTAATATATATGCCAAAATCGCACAGTGCAGGGTGGAGAGAGGCTACAACAAGGACACACAGCAGTGCTGCGTGAAAGTTAAGGAGCTCAGGCAAACCTACCAAAAGACAAAGGAGGCAAACAGTCGCTTCGGGTCAGAGCCCCATACATGTCACTTCTATGATCAGCTGCATGGCATTCTAAGGGGGACCCTATCACTACCCTACCACTGTCCATGGACACCTGCAAGGGCGGAGTCTTACACAACAGGGAGGAGGATTTTGTGGATGAGAAGGAGGAGGAGGAGAATGCACAGTAGGCAAGCGATGAATCCATTCTCCCCTGCAGCCAGGACATTTTCATCACCCTGGAGCCAATACCCTCCCAAGGCGGGATTCCCGACCCTAAGCCGGAGAAGGCAGCTCTGGTGAGTGCACATTTGTAACTACAGTACAGGGTTTAAAACCAATAGTATTTAATGTTTGATTTGCCCTGAAGAATTGGGATGCATTTGCGGCCAGTACAGCTACTGGAAAAGTCTGTTTAACATGTCTGGGGATGGAGCGAGAATCCTACAGGGACATCTCCATGAAGGTCTTCTGGAGGTACTCCCAAAGCCTTTGCAAAAGGTTTCTGGGGCGGGCAGCCTTATTTCATCCTCCACAGTAGGACATTTTACCACTCCAAGCCAGTAGCAAGTAGTCTGGAATCATTGCAGCACAAAGCATGGCTGCAAATGGTCCTGGGTTTTGGTTACATTCAAGCAACATTTGGTCTTTATATTTCTGTGTTAGCCTCAGGAAAGTGATATCATTCATGGTTGAAATAGGGGAATTTTTGTAAGAGAACAGTAAAAGGACCCCGTTCATGCTGGGTTGTTGTGTTTGGCTAAACGGTATCATCCTGGAGAATAGCCACACGGTGTGGGGAGTGGTGAAGGGATCATCCCAGAGAATAGCATGTGGTGAGGTGGGGGGGAGATGTGTGCTTCACATCCACCCGAAAACCGCAGCCCCTCCTTTTAAATGTGAAACCCAACTGGCATTGCTTTCTATGGGAAAGGATGGTGCTGCAGTTTGAAACCATTCCCACATGTTATGAAGGCAGAAGAAGTCAACCCCACATACCAACAGTCTTACCATGGCTGCCTGGAAACTGAATTCTGCTGCCCAGCCATGTGTGATGTGTCACCATACCGGCAGGCGCTTAATGTAAAAGGCAAAATGTGACCTTGTACCTAAAGCACATGTGCCATGTGCTATGAATTGCTTGATTCACTGTGAAAGAGTCTCCCTTTTGTTCTCAGAAATGTATCATCTTAAATTTTACTCTCCCTTTTTATCTCCCCCCAGGAAGCAAATGTTTCTATCCTCCTGCTATCATCTCCATCCCTGAGGTTATCTCAGATTAGAAAGCGAAAAAAATGCACTCGCAATGACACATTTTCCGAGCTCATGCAGTCCTCCTGCACTGATAGGGCACAGCTGAATGCATGGAGGCATTCAGTGGCAGAGGCCAGGAAAGCATTAAGTGAGCACGAAGAGCAGAGGCAGGAGGTGATGTTGAGGCTAAGGGGGGAGCACATGGACATGATGAAGTTTCTGTTGGAGCTGCAGGAAAGCAACAAGAGCACTGACACCTGCTGCATCCATTGTATGACTGCCTGCCCTCCTCCCCAGGTTCCATATCCTCCTCACCCAGATGCCCAAGAACACGGTTGGGGGGGAAGGCTCCAGGCACCCAGCCACTCCACTCCAGAGGATGGCTCAAGCAACAGAAGGTTGTCATTCAAACAGTTTTGATTTGTAGTGTGGCTACAATAAGCAATCTGGACTTGTCCTTCCCTCCTCCTGCACCGCACCCCACCCAGGCTACCTGGTCAGTTACCTGTTTTTTTTAATTAATAAAGAAAGAATGCATGGTTTCAAAACAATACTTTATTTCCTTTGCCAGCTGTGATTTCAGAGGGGAGGGTGGTTGGCTTACAGGGAATTAAAATCAACAAAGGGGGCAGGTTTGCAGCAAGGAGAAACACGGACAGCTGTCACACCATAGCCTGGCGAGTCATGAAACTGGTTTTCAAAGCCTCTCTGATGTGCAGCACACCTAGCTGTGCTCTTCTAATCGTGCTGGTGTCTGGCTGTTCAAAATCGGCCACCAGGCGATTTGTTTCAATCTCCCACCCCGCCATAAACATCTCCCCCTTACACTAACAGATATTATGGAGCACACAGCAAGCAGCAATAACAATGGGAATGTTGGTTGTGCTAAGGTCTAACCTAGTCAGCAAACAGCGCCAGTGAGGTTTTAAACATCCAAAGGTACATTCTACTACCATTCCGCACTTTCTCAGCCTATAGTTGAACTGTTCCTTACTAGTGTCCAGGCTGCCTGTGTACGGCTTCATGAGCCATGGGAGAAAGAGGTAAGCTGTGTCCCCAAGGATAACTATTGGCATTTCAACATCCCCAATGATTATTTTCTGGTCTGGGAAGTAAGTCCCTTCTTGCAACTGCTTGAACAACCCTGAGCTCCTAAAGATGCAAGTGTCATACATTTTTCCTGGCCATCCCATGCTGATGTCGGTGAAACGTCCCTTGTGATCCACCAGTGCTTGCAGCATCATTGAGAAGTACCCCTTGCAGTTTATATACTGGTTGGCAAGGTGGTCTGGTGCCAAGATAGGGATATGTGTTCCGGCTATCACCCCACCACAGTTAGGGAACCCCACTGCAGCAAAGCCATCCAGTATGACCTGCACATTTCACAGAGTCACTACCCTTGATAGCAGAAGGTCAGTGATTGCACTGGCTACTTGGATCACAGCGGTCCCCACAGTAGACTTGCACACTCCAGATTGATTTCCGACTGACCAGTAGCAGTCAGGCACTGCAAGCTTCCACAGGGCTATCATCACTCGCTTCTCAATTGTCAGGGCAGCTCTCATCTTGGTATTCCTGTGCTTCAGGGCAGGGGAAAAGTTCAAAGAAAGTGGCCTTACGCATGCAAAAGTTTTGCAGCCACTGTGAATCATCCCATACCTGCAACACTATGTGGTCCCTTCAGTCTGTGCTTGTTTGCCAGGCCCAGAATCGGCATTCCACTGTATCAACCTGTCCCATTGCCGCCATGATGTCCCAATTGCGACAACCCATGCTTTCAGGAACCTCTGTGTCCATGTCCTTATCACAATTGTCCTCGTGCTGGTGTCTCTTGCACATACTCCAGGATAATGAGCGAGGTGTTTGAAATGCTCACAACAGCAGCGGTGAGCTGAGAGGGCTCCATGCTTGCCGTGGTATGGCGTCTGCATGGGTAACCCAGGAAAAAAGGTGCAAAATGATTGTCTGCCATTGCTTTCACGGAGGGAGGGGTGACTGACGACATGTACCCAAAACCACCCTCAACAATGTTTTTGCCCCATCAGGCATTGGGAGTTTAACCCAGAATTCCAATGGGCAGCGGAGACTGTGGGAACTACCCACAGTGCACTGCTCCGTAAGTCGATGCTAGCCACGGTATTGAGGATACACTCTGCAGACTTTATGTGCTTAGTGGGGATATACACAATCGACTGTATAAAATCAATTTCTAAAAATCGACTTCTATAAAATTGATCTAATTTCGTAGTATAGACATACCCTAAGGTGCCACAAGTACTCCTCGTTCTTTTTGCTGATACAGACTAACATGGCTACCACTCTGAAACCTGTCAGTGTGTGTGTATGTCTGGATAACAATCTTCTATTTCCAAATGTGTCCCTTTCAGTTAGAGGTAATCCATGTAGTCTGTGGGTCACAAAATCATGTCTCCCAAGTATGAGTGGAATTTCCATTTTTGTCCAAAACTGTGCCAGCAACGGGGAGGAGGAAAACTTTAGATTTCTACATGTTTACATGCAACAATAACAGGGTAAGACATATGTGAGCTAATGCAGCATCCTGTTAATTCCCTCATGGATTCTGATCCAATCCCAGTTACTGATAGCTGCAAACATTTCCTGAAGAAGGAACTCCGGGGAGTTAGTCACATTAATGGAAAGGGCATATTTTCCAGGCCCTCCTCAATAGCTGACTAACCCACTCCATTCACAGATGGTCTGTTCAGTCACTATGTGTTTAAATAATTTTGCTGCATGCACTGCAGGTTTCCAACAGACATTGTGAAATAACATCTCCCTTTTCCAAGAGGGCACCACACGAACATTTATGTCTTCCAAAATGTGAAAGGTCAGAAATGGTAGAAAAAGCCATATGCAATTTTTCTAAAATAGAAAAAAGTTTGCATTTTTAAACTTACTATTGTTTCTGCACTTCTGTAGCTGATTAACCAGTCTGATTAACCAGAGAGATTATGTGGACTGAAACATCCCATTCATAATATATGTAATACATCCAATGAAGCGAGCTGTAGCTCATGAAAGCTTATGCTCAAATAAATTTGTTAGTCTCTAAGGTGCCACAAGTACTCCTTTTCTTTTTGCGAATACAGACTAACATGACTGCTACTCTGAAACCTGACAATATATGTTGTTTCAGTTTTGAAATGTAACATTTTATGTCCTTGATATTGCACAAGAATTAATTCTGGGCTCCTCCATTGAGGTACTTTAGACAATAACCCTTGTTTCTTGCCCTATTATAGTCCCCTCATTCTCTACTGCCAGCTTCCCTGGCCCTGGCTCAATGTACCTTCATGGACCATTCCAAAAGGAAGTATTTCCATGATGAAGATATGGTCAATGTGCTTGAGAGGGCAGAACAGTAGGTCCTGTACTAGAAGCAGAGGGACACAAGACTGGAGCAATGGTATGATGACAGGCAGGAGGAAAGGCTCAGGTTCACTGTGCAGGTGGATGAAGTGGATTCAGCAAGGGAGCATCTGCCAGTGTGAGTCTGCTTTGGCAGGGTATTCCTCCTCCTCCTCCTACATTACTGTGAAATCTCTCCAGTATCGTTGGTAGGACAGAAAACACTGCTGACATGTTCACCAGTGCCTTATGGATACTCTGCCAGTTTCCTGACACAGGCGTGAAAGCACAAATAAGAGAAGTTATTCAAAGGCACCTCCTCCATATTACTGCTCTGGTACCTGGGAGCACACAGACCGAAATGATTGCTTGGCAGATTGTGTTAGTGGGCCGTTCAAACTTTCAGTAACATGTAGTGCAGGCAGTAAAGTTTTCTCACAGTGCATAAGGGTCATAGTGCTAGAGAGACAACGTTTTGGGAAGGCACTAGGTACTCTGGGATATGATTGGTTTGACTTGGGTCTGTGCCCTGCAGTGTGGACACTAAGACCCCATTGGTCAAGCCTGGGTTAGAAAAATCTTAACATAGTGTTAAGAAACCATATAGATGCTCAAGCCCAGAGTTCCCTAACATGGGTCAGTTGGCTCAAGTCCCACTGACCCTGGGCTTAGCTTTACGTGTAGACATACTTTAAGAGGCATGGAGAGATGGTTTGTAAGAAGTAATTTTATCCTCTCACAAGCTGACCTTTGCTCCACTATGGCCCTGCAATCTCTGGGAGCTGGCAATCATGAGCTTTTCAATAGTTTTTAATAAAACCTGTCATATGTTGATTAGTACTCAAATTTAAAATAGATTAAAGAAGAATTTGGATATCAAGATACTGAATATCTCACATTGACCATATTGTAGGTGGCTTTTGATTTGCAACACACAGACTGTATGGATGGTCAGATCTATAGGAGAATTGCTTTTTATCTACATATTATTTAGCTGGTGCCAATTGGTTGATAAATTGTATAAGTCAATTGCTTGACCAAACTTTGGTTCATTATGAAATGTACTGAAGAGATCAAATAACTGATATTAGTCAGGTTTATTGCTAAAAGCCAATAATAATAATAATATAGTACAGGAAGAAAGGCTCTGTGCAATGCCAATTTCTGGGAAGCCATCCCTTGTAGCATTGTTAAATTCATCTCATACAAGTGTGCTCCCAAAGTTACACATTTAAAGTTCTTTTATAGTCAATATGTTTACAAGTAAAAAGGTACTGTGTGTGTCCTCTGAAATGAGATTTAACCAATCAGCTTTCTATCTAGTTTTTTCTGGTAGCATGGTGTACCGCTTATCTCTTTGTATCTCTTGGTACATGAATTCCAGGTACCAAGTGGTTTGAAGGGACCTCTTAAGTTTTATGAAGGTAGAATCTATCTATCTATCTATCTATCTATCTATCTATCTATCTATCTATCTATCTATCTATCCTGTGAAAGTAACTCACTATGTTGCTATGGTAAAACACACCTATCTCCTGATCCTAACAGTTTTTTTATACACTTAACCCAAAGCTTACTTCAGTCAATGCACAATGTTATGGAATACTTGACATGGGAGAACAGAATTGTGGGGAGAGTATAGTATATCCAGTTAACATAACTGCCCAGCACTTACATTAATACTATGCCTAATGTACATGAATTAGCTAACAAAAGCGGGGAAGGGGATTTACTAACAAATATGAAAATATGGGGCCAAATTCTACACCATTGTATGGACTCTTAACATTGTCCCACCTGTGTAAAGGAATGCTGAACCCAGAGAAACTGAGCAGGTAAGGGGAATTCCAAGTTGACATGGAGCTTCGGGCATAGGAGGCATGACTTAAATTTCATTTTTTCCAGTCATTGATGGAAATAAAATTAGATTGCTCAAGTGTATGCAGAAACTCAACACAAAGAAGTCAAGAACAAGGATGAAGTTGATCCATTTGTAAACTGGAGTGAATATCTCTGGTATTAAAAAATATTGTTGTTGTATTCACCAGATCTAATACCTATTAATGTTAGCTGGGATTGTCCAGGTCCTGTCACCCAAGATCTGGTTCACATGCTATCGGATAGAGAAACAGCTATTTTCCCCATCTGCCCGTGAACAGGTTTCAAACTCCTTGAAGGCAGAGTTAAAGCTGGTCTTTGATCTGTCTGGGAGTCCCGTGATTTGATGTCTTACGGGGTATTCTAGCCATGAATAAGTCATTCAGGAAAAATACAAATTCAATTTCCTATAAAAATCTTTGTATTATAGTGTTGGGTGTGCAAGGCTGAAGGCTCATGTTACTTTGGCCAAACATCCTGAAGGAGTTTTCTACATGGATTTTTCAGATTCTGACCTTAAAAAATATCTCCCACAATCTGAAATTAATACAAATATTAACTCCCTGCAAAGCCTATTGTGCATATTTCTTATCATCTCGTAGGGACTAGGTGCCCAGATTCCAGTACTACTAACCTTCCTGAAAAGCTCCATGACCAGGTGCATTTAAAAGAAAGACACGTTTATTCTATATAAAGTGTCCTGTATTTTATTAAAGTACTGAGAAAATGACTGTCTAGAATTTTGCTTATATTTATCATAATTGAAAAGTCTGAGCAATCAGCTTTAATGTTTATTGTACTAGCAATTAGTGTCAAGCTTTTACACAGATGGCACATTGTTCTTTTGCTAAAAAAGGACCTGTCTTTGAAGAATTAAAAACGTTGATTGCTTATATACTGAATATTCACAATCCCAAATTATTTAAGCACATTGATATGAAAACACATTTATATAATAAATTAGCCCTTATCCTGCCATACTACACTTGTGACTGATTTCTGAAGAAAGCAGTGTTGCAGCCTTTTAAATAAAAATTCAGAATGCTGTTTGCTGAATGCGGGAGGATGGTCTTGTAATAAAGGTTTGGACGGTGACTCAAAATATCTGAGGTAATTTCCCTGCTGTACCTCAGACTTCCTTTGTGACCTTGGTAGATCACTGAATCTCTCTGTGCCTCAGTTCCACATCCGTAAAACAGGAATGATGATGATGCATGTTGTCTTCCCATCTTTTGTCTGTTTCATCTGTTCAGATTTGCAAGGACTTCAGGACAGGAATTGTGTTTGCACATAGGCTCAGGCACATAGGGGCCCTGAGGCTTTTGGACTTCCATAATTAGGTGGGGAGGGGGTGCATACCATATCAAAAGAGGCCATTTGCACACAGTGATGTCTGAAATATTCCAGTCATTTCCTTTCCCTAGCACAGGGGTGTGATGCTGCTGGCAAATGTGACCTCTGTTGTTATATCACTGTTTTGCCACTGGGCTAATATCAAGGCTGAGCAATTAGTTCCTCGTACAACAGATTCCATCAGCTAGGGCTGCAGAATTTCACTTTGGATGAGATTGAAACACGGCAAATCTCAGTTTGATACTCCACTAGGGTGGTGATGACCATAACAAGTAATTGTTGCAAATCTCTTGTACAATGATAGATACATGTATTAAATTCTAGGGGTATATTGAAGGCTGCAGGAGCAACAATAATTGCCTTCTTGTGTTTAAAAGTAATTAAGGAACCAACAAAGTCTAGGATAATAATAATAATAATGGCAAAATACTGGCACAATAATAATGATAATAATTAACAATGGGTTTTCTAAATATTAACTGGTTGAATTTCATATTATGGCATAATTCAGAGAAGGGATTTATTGATTAAAAATATTGCTTCTTAGAATATGTTATGTTCTTGCCTACAAGAATGGAGATGATTCTCAACACAGCCTTAAGTAATAAAGGGAGTGAATACTAGAAATGAATGTAGTTATCTCCCCTTGGAGTAACATACGGATGATGAATTTCACAGGGTAGATTTTAGAGCTTTGAAAAATAATGTTAACAGGAGGCCGAAGGCAAAACACTCAGAACCCATGTGTAGCCCACACAGGCCCTGAATGGGTTAATGTGGACCTGAGCGGTCAGTTATGTTAGTTGGATGCACCTGGAGGGAGAGGCAGACTAATTGATCATGAAGCCCAGCTGGGCAGAAGTGGGCTGGTTATTATAAAGAGAGGATGTCTGTAGCAGAAAAGGGTTGTAGGTAGAAGTTCTGTAGTTGCTTTTTCTGGAAACAGAAGGTGGGGGAGGAAGAGAAACCTAGGGGGAAGATAAAACCTGGGATTATAGCAGTGAAAGATAGGTCAACCCTAAGATGCTGTAGGGCAACAAGCCTGAGAGAGGCTATGTAGGAAGAAACCCAGAGAAAGCAGCAAGGGGTGGGACTGTAAAAATCTTGGCTGCTGGTTATAGGGTCCCTAGGCTAGAACTCTGTGTAGAGGGAAGGCCTGGATTCCTCTACCAGCTACTGGAAAAGTGGCATAAGTCATGATTCTGCAGACAGAGACCTGTCACCAGGTCTTGGAATTATTTGTTGGACTTTTGTTTGGTGAACTTTGTGATGATTGTGACAGGCTGGAGAGCCAAGTCATAGAAGAGACTCCACTGCTGCAGTGGAATGAATCCCTGTTTGTTTGCAGGGAGCATCAGAGCATAAGACAGCTGTATATGCCATGCCTGGCCAGGAGGAGGCACTCCTACCATGAGTCAATCCCTTTCCACTATGGAATCAGAATCTTATGTTAGAAGCACAGATGTTTTGTCCACTAATAAGGAAAGTTAGGATGGAGAGAGAAATTTACTGGGATAAACTAATTACAGGAAATTACTAAGGGCTGAAGAAATATCCTGTGAAAGGGAGAGGGAAGGGAGTTCTCTTCTAGTAACACAAGTTATTCCTACTTACTTGAAAACTGGAAGATAGAACTGGTCAGGGTTTTTTTGGTTGTTGTTGAAATTTTCCATAGAAAATTCTCTTTGTCGAAATAACAACAACAACAAAAAAGCAGCTGAAAATCTAAATTTCTCTTTCTGATGGAATTTTTCAGGTTTTTCCATGAAACGTTGCATTTTTTTCCTGTGGAAAGTCATGCAATGTGGCTTCTACCAGGAAAAGCTGTTGGAGAAAAATGTTTGTTCAAAAACCCAATTTTCTGTCAAAAACCAGTTTCAAGGGAAAAAATTTGTCAGCCCTCGAAGAACATATCTTAAACACAGTGCCTCTTTAACGTGGTAAAGTTCTTCCAAAAAGTTAATAATAGTTATATAAGGTTATTGGGCCATAATGTGTGATATTTTTCAAGAGCTCAGTGTTGACCTAACTTTACCCTTATAGAAGCCAAGAGGAAACTCCTATTAACTTCAAATGGGAGCAGAATTAAGCTAATATTATGGCTTTATTTTTGAAAATCAAACTGAAAGTTCCAAGAATAATTATCAAGGCCTTTATAAAAATATGTATTAATACTTAGCTCTTATGAAGCACTCCAATGCAATAGACCTGTAAATGCTTTGCACGGGATTGTGAGTGTCTTTATTCCCATTTCTCAGCTGGGAAAACTGAGGCACAGAGGATGAAGTGATGTGGCCAAGGTCACACAATAGGTCATTGGCATAACTTGAAATAGAACCTAGATTTCCTGATCCCCAATCCGATGCTTTGCCAGTGCTGCCTCTCACTTCCATTCATGGTGCATAGGTGTAAATTGACTACACAAGATGCAAGACATTGGAGAATCAGGTTCAAACACATGTAGTCAATAGCTCTTTCTCAGAGTAAAGGAGACAAAGAGGAGCTGTTCATTTGTTCGACTTAAGAAATTGTATTGAGGCTAGTATTTTTAACACTCTGATAAACACCAAACCAACTGGGAAAGGTTCAACTGCACCTGAGACCTCTGAGCCCAACCTTGTTACACCTGGAGGGTATGCCAGTCTCAGGGAGGAGTTACAAAAAAGGAGTTAAATGGAAGAGGTACAGAGGAGATGTGGTCTATAGTTCCTGCTCTCTGGGAAGTGCCTGACAGAAGTCAGGCTGAGAGAGAACTGGGGAAAGTTACAAGGGTGGAATTAACTCCTATGGTGCACCTTGAAACAAAGGCAGGAATCCAAGGTGGCAGCCTTTTGGCTGAAGTTCCATAAAAGAGTGGACCATGGGGAGAGCCTGAGATGTACTGAAAGATCAAGCCAGTGATGGAAGGAAGTTATATTTTTCTGTCCCTTGGATTTTGCTAAGGGACTGCAGAGGGCAGCCCTGTGAGCTTCTGCTTCTCTGGAGAAGAGAAGAGGAGCCAGGAGGGGTGGTAAATATTATGTTCATTAGCACTGTTTTGTTGGGCTTGGGCAGTATTTGTTTGGAACACTGGAAGGCATTGAACTACTGTGTGATGTAGTCTGAGGGCCCACCAGAGCATTGAAGTGCTGAGGAGGAGAGTGAGGTATTTGCTGAAATGTTGTCACATCCTGAGGTGGAGCTCCAGACTATAACTGTCACAAGTATTAAAGACTTGGAGAAAGAAATGGAAAGTGAGTTTGTAAATGTACTGATGGTGACACTAGCTTCTTTTTTCTACTATTATCATTCAGGTGGCTGTAAATACATTAGGGAATTATGCAGCATAATAGCTGAAGTTCAGCTAAAGTCAATGTTCCTTTGCAAAAATACATTACACTTCTCAGGTATGCTGATTGACTTTGAATGTGTTGGAGTCTTTGAAGAGGAAAAGAAGTTAGAAGTCATTGGATATTTCAGAGAAGTGTCCAATGTACAATAGTAGCCAAAAATTTTAATAAGATGCTGGCATGCACTTGGGAAGTGACATAAAATGATACAGAAAGCATTATGGTTTACCTTGTATTGAACAATATGTCTTCTGGGGTTATCTAATTTAGTCACTATTTTTAAAAAGGGTCATTTTGAAAATTTTAAATGATTCAGGGAAGGGAGATAAAGATAGTTGGAGGACTTCTATATGATGAGAGCTAGCAAAAACTAAGTTAATTTATATTTGATAAAAGAAAGAGATTTAGGGAAATTAATCTGAGATGTAAAAAGTCATTAAAGTATATTGGACACTTATTGGTACCACCTCTATTCTTTCCCATGAATGAAGAATAGCTAAACTAACATGCAGTAGTTTTAGCAAAAATAAAAAGGGAATTAGCCTTTGGACCAGCAGAATTCACTGCTGTAAGAGGTCATTAAGTCAGATAAACTGGGTCTGATGACATTTACATTTGTGCAAACTAAAGACTAAACAAACCTCATGTTTCAGGACATAAAATGATCATGTTCTACTATCATGTTAAAGATAACATATCAAATCCCTGTTCAGCCTTTTTGTTCTAAAATATAGAAAAACGTCATTAGCTAGACTTGGTCCATATACATCTGGCCCTCTTAAGAGAAAGTAGATTCCTCTGCTTCCCAGTACATTTCTTTTAGAGATTTACTGTTTGGCTTCTGAATGGAGACTAGATTATATGGACAGATTAGTGTGATAGTAACCTACTGTACCCTGTGAGTGCTGCACACTATAATGAGAACACTGATCATAAATATATTTGACTAATAATGAATCTATTATAAAATAGAAATAGAATCTATAAAATAATGTCATTGAATCTTTAGAAACAAAACTAAGTCTTTAATATATAAAGACATGTAAATTATCCAGGTGAGGTTATATGTGTCACGTATTCATCCTTGGTAACAAATGTAATACAAAATGTAAACCTTTATTTCAAAGCTATTTTCAAAAATTCTTATTAGGCATTTCCTTTAATGTATTTTTTTCACTCAGTGTTTTTGAATGACTTAAAAGATTTGAAATTAGAAAAGCCATGAATAGGGTCTTCTTTTTAATAGCAGTCTTCCCAGAAACTGTCTTATCTCAATACACATGCAGTAGTGTTTGTTAAAATGATTTAGGTCACATTTTTTTCTTTTATTGTCTTGGTTTTTATCCATTGCATACGTCAAACTCCCCCTAATATTTTGTTTCTATAAATAGGTGCCATTTTCCATCCTTGGTTATGTTATTCCGTTAAATTGTCATAACCTGGGAACATTTTAAACTACATCCAACCAGTGATATGGGAATTCAGCCTGACTTTCCAAAAGTAACCCTTCATGGAAGAAAATGAGCTCTTAAACCTAAGCACTACATCAAAATTATTTTGATCCCCAAACAATTTTGTATATTGTTGCTGTATGTTTAGTGAGTCAGTCAAGAAATGCATGTCCACTGTTGTGAATAGCCACATTTCCTATGTCCTATCATGGTGCAATTTTTACTTGATAACTTTGCCTCATGAAGCCCATTTTAAGAGTGAGAATAAATGGTCATCAGGTTATCAGCTGGAAACTAGGAAACTTCCATACATCATTTGATAGCTCATGCTGTGTGTAAATTAACCTCCCATCAGAAATACTTCTGTCTGTGCTAAATTCCAGGAAATAAGCATGAAAACTGGCAAATAAACAATAAACAATAAAATAAATAAACAATAAAAAGTTAGTATTACTTCTATGCGCTCCAATTGTTCACTGTCTCAATTTGCTTATGTGTATTTTCTGGATCCTTGTCTTTATATTTAAATGCTTACAACATAATGCATTTTCTTTAGGGGGAAAATGTTTAAAGTGTTTGGTATCTGTGGTTTGGTTTTATTTCTTGTAAATCTTAAGACACTATAGCTCTTCAAACCAAATTAGAAAAACAGTGTTATTACTTTCTACTGTATAAAAGACAGCTCAGTGTGGGATTTGTGTTTAATATAAAGCATTTGAACTTTATTTTTGTAGCGATCCATGCTTCATCATATAAAGACAGATTTTAATGAATGTCTTAACTATGGAAAATGCTCCATAGCTTGTGAAAATATCTATTGGGATGGTCCAGCACTTCATTACTCATATCCTCTGTCAAAGTAACATCATTAAAATATTCATGAGCCACAGATGTTAAACAAAGACTATCTGCCTTCTCATTAAGGTAATCTCAGGGAATGGTGTTTGGGCAGTCAGACTGGAAGAGGCTGAGCCAGAGTCAATAGCCATGAACTGGGAGCGATGTGAGGAACAAGGCAAGGAAGTAGGGGTTGGGACTAGGAGCAAGGCAGTCTCTGCAGCCGGTCAGAGATCTGTCTTGTTGCACAGAGAATTTCCTTGCACTGTCTGGGCCAATTAGAGGTCACAGGATAATCTGCCAGTCATCTCTACCATGCACAGCACTTCCTACAATGATTGGTCTCTCAAGAAGTATGGTGCATTGACCATCATAGCAGTAAAGAAGCAGTGCTTCCCTAGAAGTTTGCAGACCTGGATTCAAGTCCCACAAATCTTTACAGGCAGTATGCTAACATTCTTTTTTTTTTTTAACTGACAATGAGGAAAGAATTCGTAGCTACATTTTCAACACTTGCATATGAATTAGATCTTTAATCCATGCATAGGAAGCCCAATCAAGTAATCAATTAAGTGAGTAGAAAGAATCTACTCACCTCAGTAAACTGAACTGGTTTGGGACCAAAATTCCTAAACTCAATTCATAGGGGAAGAGTACAAAAATAATTCAAGCATGATGTAAGGATTGTGCCTGGAAGATTAAATATCTCTAAGGCTATGCCTATACTATGGACCTTACTGTGGCACAACTGTACCACTGCAGCTGCACTGCTGTAAGGACTCCTGTGTAGTCATTTTATGCTGGCAGGGGAGAGCTCTCCCACCAGCATAATTAAACCACTCCCAAAGAGAGACAGGAGCTATGTGGGCAGGAGACGCTCTCCCACCGACACAGTGCTGTCCACACCGGCTCTTTTGTCATTGACACTTTTTTCGGTAATGGTTTTTTTTCATACCCCTGACAAGTTTTGATGACAAAAGTGCTAGTTTAGACAAAGTCTTACTGTGCTTGATCCTTTGTCCCTTATATTAATCTAGAATAACTGATTGTTGCATCTTGCTTGCATGATTTTTTACTTTTGCAAGTATAGAAATGAGAATCATGCAGGAAGAAGGGGAAAACCATGCCCTTAGATATGGAGCACTTTTCCCTTAATTACCAACAATATTTAAACAATTTTGTACTCCCTGCAGTAGCGCTTTCTTTGCATTGCTTTAGAAGTGATGGCAAAAAGATGCTAGTGGATCTAAACCAGAAAGTCACTAGCAGTCATGGCTGATCCTGACTTTTCCTTCCCTTTCCATACTATACAGCACTGATTCTTTCCCACTGAACCACATTGTCCAAAAATTCTGGGGCTCATCTGTTCCCCAGCACTGTCACAATTCATTGCTATGAAACCAAACTTGTAGTTAACTATGATTTGAGCAATGAAGGTGCAGATCACTTGTTGCCCAGCTGAGAACTTGTTACAACAGGAGTCTGAGGTAATTATGAGGAAGAGGTAAAATGCCAGCCCTTAAAAAGAAAAGGTACACATGGTCCTGCCCCTTAAATTTGCAAACACAGTCCTTGTTGTCAGAAGTGGGCTAAGTGACCACTGGTTAGATGGTCAATAGATATTATTTTTACTGTTGAAAAATTGATCAACAGTTCAAAAATGTATTTTGTTATGACTGTAGTGGCCATTTGGACTGTCTCAGAAGCTATAATTTCTGTAAATAAAGATGTTTAAGAGCTTACAAGTTAACCATGAATAGCTTTTAGAGTGTAAACCATGAACAATTTCTCCCAAATATTCTAAGTACAAGAAATTTCTCTCCAAAAATAAGAATATAGATCTACCTATATATTGTCACAAGTCACCACTGGTTTCCTAGTGCAAATTCCTAGTGAAAGGTTTTTCTCCCAATTCTAGTCAACCAGTCTTTGGAAAAGGTCAACCAATATTAGTCTGTTCATTTGGGCCATAGCTCATCCAAACTGAAGTCAACAGACCAGAAACCATAGACCAGTTGAAGAATGTTAATTGCTATTATCTTCTCCAAGCAATGATTCAGTCACATACTTAGTATAAAGAAAAGGAGTACTTGTGGCACCTTAGAGACTAACAAATTTATTAGAGCATAAGCTTTCGTGAGCTACAGCTCACTGCATCGGATGCATTTGGTGGAAAAAACAGAGGAGAGATTTATATACACACACACAGAGAACATGAAACAATGGGTTTATCATACACACTGTAAGGAGAGTGATCACTTAAGATAAGCCATCACCAACAGCAGGGGGGGGAAAGGAGGAAAACCTTTCATGGTGACAAGCAGGTAGGCTAATTCCAGCAGTTAACAAGAATATCAGAGGAACAGTGGGGGGTGGGGTGGGAGGGAGAAATACCATGGGGAAATAGTTTTACTTTGTGTAATGACTCATCCATTCCCAGTCTCTATTCAAGCCTAAGTTAATTGTATCCAGTTTGCAAATTAATTCCAATTCAGCAGTCTCTCGTTGGAGTCTGTTTTTGAAGCTTTTTTGTTGAAGTATAGCCACTCTTAGGTCTGTGATCGAGTGACCAGAGAGATTGAAGTGTTCTCCAACTGGTTTTTGAATGTTATAATTCTTGACGTCTGATTTGTGTCCATTCATTCTTTTACGTAGAGACTGTCCAGTTTGGCCAATGTACATGGCAGAGGGGCATTGCTGGCACATGATGGCATATATCACATTGGTAGATGCGCAGGTGAACGAGCCTCTGATAGTGTGGCTGATGTGATTAGGCCCTATGATGGTATCCCCTGAATAGATATGTGGACAGAGTTGGCAACGGGCTTTGTTGCAAGGATAGGTTCCTGGGTTAGTGGTTCTGTTGTGTGGTGTGTGGTTGCTGGTGAGTATTTGCTTCAGATTGGGGGGCTGTCTGTAAGCAAGGACTGGTCTGTCTCCCAAGATCTGAGAGAGCGATGGCTCGTCCTTCAGGATAGGTTGTAGATCCTTGATGATGCGTTGGAGGGGTTTTAGTTGGGGGCTGAAGGTGATGGCTAGTGGCGTTCTGTTGTTTTCTTTGTTGGGCCTGTCCTGTAGTAGGTGACTTCTGGGTACTCTTCTGGCTCTGTCAATCTGTTTCTTCACTTCAGCAGGTGGGTACTGTAGTTGTAGGAATGCATGATAGAGATCTTGTAGGTGTTTGTCTCTGTCTGAGGGGTTGGAGCAAATGCGGTTATATCGTAGCGCTTGGCTGTAGACAATGGATCGAGTGGTATGATCTGGATGAAAGCTAGAGGCATGTAGGTAGGAATAGCGGTCAGTAGGTTTCCGATATAGGGTGGTGTTTATGTGACCATCGCTTATTAGCACCGTAGTGTCCAGGAAGTGGATCTCTTGTGTGGACTGGTCCAGGCTGAGGTTGATGGTGGGATGGAAATTGTTGAAATCATGGTGGAATTCCTCAAGAGCTTCTTTTCCATGGGTCCAGATGATGAAGATGTCATCAATGTAGCGCAAGTAGAGTAGGGGCATTAGGGAACGAGAGCTGAGGAAGCGTTGTTCTAAGTCAGCCATAAAAATGTTGGCATACTGTGGGGCCATGCGGGTACCCATCGCAGTGCCGCTGATTTGAAGGTATACATTGTCACCAAATGTGAAATAGTTATGGGTCAGGACAAAGTCACAAAGTTCTGCCACCAGGTTAGCCGTGACAGTATCGGGGATACTGTTCCTGACGGCTTGTAGTCCATCTTTGTGTGGAATGTTGGTGTAGAGGGCTTCTACATCCATAGTGGCTAAGGTGCCACAAGTACTCCTTTTCTAGTGGCTAGGATGGTGTTTTTAGGAAGATCACCAATGGACTGTAGTTTCCTCAGGAAATCGGTGGTGTCTCGAAGATAGCTGGGAGTGCTGGTAACGAAGGGCCTGAGGAGGGAGTCTACATAGCCAGACAATCCTGCTGTCAGGGTGCCAATGCCTGAGATGATGGGGCGTCCAGGATTTCCAGGTTTATGGATCTTGGGTAGCAGATAGAATACCCCAGGTCCTGGCTCCAGGGGTGTGTCTGTGCGGATTTGTTCTTGTGCTTTTTCAGGGAGTTTCTTGAGCAAATGCTGTAGTTTCTTTTGGTAACTCTCAGTGGGATCAGAGGGTAATGGCTTGTAGAAAGTGGTGTTGGAGAGCTGCCTAGTAGCCTCTTGTTCATACTCTGACCTATTCATGATGACGACAGCACCTCCTTTGTCAGCCTTTTTGATTATGATGTCAGAGTTGTTTCTGAGGCTGTGGATGGCACTGTGTTCTGCATGGCTGAGGTTATGGGGTAAGCGATGCTGCTTTTCCACAATTTCAGCTCGTGCACGTCGGCGGAAGCAGTCTATGTAGAAATCCAGGCTGCTGTTTCGACCTTCAGGAGGAGTCCACCCAGAATCCTTCTTTTTGTAGTGTTGGCAGGAAGGTCTCTGTGGGTTAATATGTTGGTCAGAGGTGTGTTGGAAATATTCCTTGAGTCTGAGACGTCGAAAATAGGATTCTAGGTCACCACAGAACTGTATCATGTTCGTGGGGGTGGAGGGGCAAAAGGAGAGGCCCCGAGATAGGACAGATTCTTCCGCTGGGTTAAGAGTATAGTTGGATAGATTAACAATATTGCTGGGTGGGTTACGGGAACCATTGTTGTGGCCCCTTGTGGCATATAGTAGTTTAGATACCTTAGTGTCCTTTTTCTTTTGTAGAGAATCAAAGTGTGTTTTGTAAATGGCTTGTCTAGTTTTTGTAAAGTCCAGCCACGAGGAAGTTTGTGTGGAAGGTTGGTTCTTTATGAGAGTATCCAGTTTTGAGAGCTCATTCTTAATCTTTCCCTGTTTGCTGTAGAGGATGTTGATCAGGTGGTTCCGAGTACCCAGAAGTCACCTACTACAGGACAGGCCCAACAAAGAAAACAACAGAACACCACTAGCCATCACCTTCAGCCCCCAACTAAAACCCCTCCAACGCATCATCAAGGATCTACAACCTATCCTGAAGGACGAGCCATCGCTCTCTCAGATCTTGGGAGACAGACCAGTCCTTGCTTACAGACAGCCCCCCAATCTGAAGCAAATACTCACCAGCAACCACACACCACACAACAGAACCACTAACCCAGGAACCTATCCTTGCAACAAAGCCCGTTGCCAACTCTGTCCACATATCTATTCAGGGGATACCATCATAGGGCCTAATCACATCAGCCACACTATCAGAGGCTCGTTCACCTGCGCATCTACCAATGTGATATATGCCATCATGTGCCAGCAATGCCCCTCTGCCATGTACATTGGCCAAACTGGACAGTCTCTACGTAAAAGAATGAATGGACACAAATCAGACGTCAAGAATTATAACATTCAAAAACCAGTTGGAGAACACTTCAATCTCTCTGGTCACTCGATCACAGACCTAAGAGTGGCTATACTTCAACAAAAAAGCTTCAAAAACAGACTCCAACGAGAGACTGCTGAATTGGAATTAATTTGCAAACTGGATACAATTAACTTAGGCTTGAATAGAGACTGGGAATGGATGAGTCATTACACAAAGTAAAACTATTTCCCCATGGTATTTCTCCCTCCCACCCCACCCCCCACTGTTCCTCTGATATTCTTGTTAACTGCTGGAATTAGCCTACCTGCTTGTCACCATGAAAGGTTTTCCTCCTTTCCCCCCCCTGCTGTTGGTGATGGCTTATCTTAAGTGATCACTCTCCTTACAGTGTGTATGATAAACCCATTGTTTCATGTTCTCTGTGTGTGTGTATATAAATCTCTCCTCTGTTTTTTCCACCAAATGCATCCGATGAAGTGAGCTGTAGCTCACGAAAGCTTATGCTCTAATAAATTTGTTAGTCTCTAAGGTGCCACAAGTACTCCTTTTCTTTTTGCGAATACAGACTAACACGGCTGCTACTCTGATACTTAGTATAAATATTTTTTTTAAAAGAGCACTTTTAAATTTTGCTTCTGAGAAAGAAGAATTCATAAGTGAGGGATTTAAATGTCTATACATTTATTTCTAATAAGTGTGGGTCTGTCTTGTCACTGTATTGGTTCACGAGAGTCATGACAAGGGCTGGCCAAAACTCAGTTTATGTTTTGCAGGAAATTACATCAAAATCAATGAAAATGAAAAATTCAATTTATTTGGAACAGCTTTTTCTGATAGCCTGTATTTTGGGAAAAAAATAAATTTCCAACCAGCTTAGTTATGACCAGACAACTGCAGAAAGACACAGGCAGGGAGAGCAGCAGACACAGAGCTGTGTATATCAAGGACAGGGAAGGTATCTTTAAAAGTAAGAACCGAAACCAACAGAATAATATATTGCACTTCCTCATCAGGACGGAAGGATAGCAGATGTTTGTGAAAGCTACATCAATGGCAGCTAGAGGGGAAGCAGAAAAAAGTAGTTAGCCAAAATTGCCTTTTCAATTTGGACTAACCCTCAATTAGCAGTAGGTCTGTTTTGTAAGCTTTGTCTGGTAAACTTTTCTACCACTGAGCCTGGGAAGGAGGGAGAAAGGGCAAGGGACTTTATGTATGTCATAAAATGATTCTTCACCTTCATAAGCCAAAAGTGGTTGACCAGGTTTTGCTAAAACTTTCCAAGGGAGTAAAAATGTCTTTGAGTTGATACCAGCCATGTGATCTCTTCCACTTCTGTTATACCAAAAATCAGGGCCCTGACCCTGAACGGTTAAAGTAAAATGGGAGTTTTTCCAGGTCTTCAATAGAAGCAGGATTGAGTCCCAAAAGAGAGTACATTTCTAGGTTCTTATTGCGAATTAGATTCATTGGCAACAATTTGATTCTTAGCTTCCTGGTAAAGCGCTATTAAGACTGACTCTTATATAGCACATGCATGTACAAGCTCATTTCTTTTCTTGCACAGACTGTTTGTTTTTACTGATATTTTCAACTTGGCTGAATAGAAGAAAAATGTTTGGTCTAAACAAATGGTCCAAACTGAATGATAACTACATCCAGGAATAGGAAAATACTAAACACAAACTGAGTGAGACATATATTCCTGTATTTTCATTACCAGAAGAAAATTGGATTGAGACACTGCTATCAGAAATATTTGTCTCTCGAGATTATATACAGAATATAATTGTCTGCAAAGTGCAGTGGTTAAACAATATGGCCATCCCAAACTCATGGCAATAATATCTTGTTATTACACTGTCTTATATTACTGTTATGCCTAAAGCATTCAACAAATATGTTTAGGCAATGTGGCTGTAAATAGTAAGATATTGCCTGCTCTGAAGAACTTACAATCTAAATCGACAAAATATGATAAGGAAACCGACACAAAGGTGAAATGACTTGCCTAAGATCAGCCAGCAGGCCAGTGCTAGAAACAGAAATGAAGTCTCTTAGATCCCAGTGGGGGACCCAACTGCTGGACCATATTGCCTCTGATAGATTAGATTTGTGCTGCACTTATGGTTGACACAGAAGCTCCACTCTTTCCAATGGCATTCCTATTTACATAAAGCTCTGTATTTCTAACTTGAATAAAATGCTGTGCCAGAAGTATGAAATCAAGCAGTGGTGACTAATACACTTTAAAGGGTTGAAAGTGCCATAGGACTTCTGAAAAAGCACAAAAGTGCATATCTGGGGCACTGTTTCCTTGGCACTTTTTTGGAAAAACCTTACATCTTTTGTGTTTTTGTGTATCTATTTTAAATTGTGATGGCAAAGCTTATACAACAGGTGTTAAAAGTGAGAACTGGAAATATAAGTGTTAATTAAAACGGAAAATTTGTTCCAAGCTAAGCATATAATTGGTTTAAATGTTTGTGTGTAAATGTCATTATTTTCAGAGGAAATTGTAATGCAAAAGATCAGAAACCCAGGAATTTCAGCAGTACTTTGATTTGAGTCGTTAGTTTCCTTTGGACCTTCAGCTTGGAGACTAACTTGAGGAAAGCAAAACGCAAGATAATTCCATAAACTTTTGCAAAGCAAAACCAATAAATTCTTGCACAGATCTCATTGAGGCTTGTTCTGAAATGCTAATTTTAATTTTAATATAAATTGAATTGTCTAAATTGCTAAATGTCTAATGTTATAAAAATGAGAGAAATCCCAGTTTTTTTCCCAACTTTCTGTGTTTGGTAATTACTCTGCAGTGCTGACAGTTACAATGCTGTCTAGATGTCAGGAAGCATTTCATTAAAAATGATTTTCAGTGTGTGTGAGAGAGTGCTTAAGTGTGTGCCTAAAATATTTTTATCCCAGAACAAACTCAATGAGTATACACTGACATCCGATGAAGTGAGCTGTAGCTCATGAAAGCTTATGCTCTAATAAATTTGTTAGTCTGTAAGGTGCCACTAGTACTGCTTTTCTTTTTGCGAATACAGACTAACACGGCTGCTACTCTGAAACCTATACACTGACAGTTCACTATTTCAAATTCTGATCCAGATAAATTTAGTGGGGAAACCAATAATTCAAAGTTAGAAAGTCTTGCTGTAGTTTTGCTTAAACTGACAAAGTAAAACTAAGGTCAATTGAGATTCAGGCTTGCTTATTAAAAAAAGTGGTCCTAGTTAATTTTGACTCTGAAACCATATAATGGCTCCACCCCACAGCACAGTACTAATAGGTTTTTCTCTTGCACTTAGAATTGACATGTTGTCAGTGTTTAGTTCTATGTATGCTATGAAATCAGCTTTATTAAGCACAATCAGAGCAAAAGAAAAATTACAACTTGTCTTTAACAATTGACCCCTGTACTCAGAAAACTTAAGTTCTAACAAATTCCCTTATCACCATGGAAAACATTAAAATTACTGGAAAGATACAATATTATGAAGCCACAGTCTACTCAGTCTGAATTAAACCGTGTACAAAAACTCATTAAGCCAATTGGATTTATCTAATCAGTGTTAAAGCTTATTAAATGAACACACAATCAGCAAGGAGGTAGTTATCAGTTCAATTTGACCCTAACTTACACTTGAGTATCTTAATGATTATATCAGCAACTTGAGGCTTGGGATAATGGTGAATGTTGACCTTGCTTGTTAATGCTTGTCATTAGGCAGTATATTTTTAGTGCAATGCACAGTTACTTGCAATTCCCAGGAATATTACTGGGAGCTGCTCTGCTTAACTAGAGCTGTGTAAAACTTTCACAGCAAAACTGAAAATCCAGTTAAACTTGTCAGATTTTGGGTTTCATTATACATTCAAAACTTCAGTCCCATCTACACATTTCTGAGAAAATTTGTGCAGAAGTTCAAGAAAATCAGATTCCAATCTGAAACTAGAAAATGCATCCGATGAAGTGAGCTGTAGCTCACGAAAGCTTATGCTCTAATAAATTTGTTAGTCTTTAAGGTGCCACAAGTACTCCTTTTCTTTTTGCGAATACAGACTAACACGGCTGCTACTCTGAAACTAGAAAATTTAGGTGGACTCAAATGAGATTGTCTGTCTGTAGTGTTAGCTCAGAGAATTTGCACTTCTAGAATTTGGCTTTGATTTTGATTAAGGAGGAACGAACAACTGTAAAATCCTCCAGCCATATAAAATACTACTCTTGTCAATAAGCCTGTCTTCTTCTTTATAATGTAACTGCATTGTAAACAATCTGCATAAGAGATTAGCATTACTACAACAGGCATGATCTGACAATGACATGAGTGCATATATACAAATAGTGATTAGATAAGGTGCCCTATATGGCATTTAAGAATGCGTCCTATGTCTTGGGTTTTGTCGGATTAACAAAACTTCCCATGCCCTGCGAATGTTCCTCTATACAACTCTTCACACGGTGCTCTTACCAATACATCATTCTGGAGCCACCTATCTTCTGGTTAGAAATCTCAGAGAAGCAACTTTGTTTTAGAATGATTTGTGCTTTAGAATTGTATTTTTGATTGCTATAATTTAGCCAGAGAATTTTTTTCAAAGCTTCCTACCTGACTTGGATATCTGATTCCTATTAGTATTAATGGGAAATGCCAATCTAAAGCCTGTTGGCAGCAGAGAACACCTCAGACTTTTAATATTAGACATGCTTGTATTCTCCTCCCACACCCACAAGAAAGAGCAAATACTAGGGAACACAGTCTTGCCAAGCAGATCACAGCCACGACTAGTATGCTAGCTTCAGGATTTGTCTATGGAGGAGGTGGTTAATCCACATTAATTTGAGTTAGTCTGATGTGAATATGCCTGTACGCACATGATTCAATTCATTACAGCTCACTAACTCTGAATCTATTGTGAACTCTAGAATTCCCTTTCAAAGGACTAAGTTCAGTGTAAAGAGAGTGAGTTTGGTCTTTCATTTTGTGTACATGCAATGCTTCTGTGTGCTCCTCTAGCAGTACTCCAATTGCTATCACCCACTGTTGGCAGGTGGCTGTTACTGACCTATGTGTCTTCCACTGCTCTGAGGGAAGTTGACAATGTCCCCTTCTTTGTCTAAAATTCTGTATGCCCTGTAACATGCCTTCATTCAGCACAAGATATTTACCTTAAGAATAGGAAAGCCTTACAGCTCTAAATGGATTTTCAAAGGTTCAGCTAGAAAGGGACTGGGACCATATGGCATTCCCCTGGTGTTATCTGGATTGGTGATCTGCTAAGTCATTCCAATCCTCGATCCAATCCTCTGGGAGCCAGCTTTACCCTACTCTGTTGTGAGAACCCCCACTTCTGAGCTGTTCATGCACAGCATCTGGTATGTAAGCTGCTTGGATTGTGCAACTGAATGACACTAGCCAATATCTCCAGTCCCAGACACAATCCTAGGAACCTCTGTCTTGCAGTGTCCAGTTATGCCCTCTGGACACTGCAAGCTTATATGAGTTTGTCAAATTAACAAAGAAATTGATATGTACCAGGCTTGTTATTCTAAGGGGAGTCTCTGACATGCTTCAAATCAAACGCACTGCTTCAGGTAGAATAAACAAACAAACAAACTACAAAAGATAGATTTTAAGTGATTATAAGTCAAAGCACAACAAGTCATACCTGGTCAAATGAAATAAAAGCAAAACACATTCTAATCTGATTTTAACACTTTCAGTTCCTTACAAACTTAGATGTTTTTCACCACAGGCTGGCTGGTTGCTCTTCAGCCAGGCTCTCCCCTTTGATCAGCACTTCAGTCACTTGGTGGTGATCGCTGTAGATGGAGGTGGAAGAGAGAGGAAAAGCTTGGCAAATGTCTCTTCCTTTTATCATGTTCTTTCTTCCCTCTTGGCTTTGCCCCACCTGCCACCCCCTTCAGGGTCAGGTGAGCATTACCTCATCGTAGTCCCTGACTGACCAAGGGAAGCGGTGGTGACTCACTTGAGAGTCCAGCAGATCTTTGGTTGCTGCCTTGACAAGTGTCCTTTGTTTCTATGAGACTGGGCTAGGTTTGTCCCATACCTGCCCTGATGAGGTGTGAACTGCCCCTCCATTCCTGGAGAGTTTTGCCTGGGCTTGTTTTAAGCCATGAGGACACATTTTCAATCTCAAGCTATATACATGAAATTACAACCTATAACATTACTATAACAATGCTCAGCACATCATGAGCCTTCCGAAGACCCCGACATGACAAACTTTGCATTGGATACCACACAATCATATTATAAGGATGAACATGGGGATGCAGGGTGTTCCCCTGAGATACAGAGTGTCACAGACCAGTTAAGGCTTAAAACAATCAGTGCAGAACTCTATATATTCTCTCTATTTTCAGTATGTCTGCAGGGGCAAATAAAGCAGAATCTCAGACTGAGAAATTGTTTATTTTTCATCCAGACATTATTGAGCACAACCGCATGATCACTTCCCCACACATACCACTTGCAGTTCCTTTCTATTCCTGCAGCACTTCTGGTGGGGCCATCTTACTGGTCTGCCCTTTCCCTTTTTGAATAACGCCATTTTCTGCCTCCTAGTCAGCCAGAGTCAGGACATGCACAAGGGGATGTAAAGGGATTACGATCCAACTTGCCCCCAGATTCTCCACCTCTGACCCTATATGGGTACTTTCTAGGCATGGGAAAACCACAAAGCTGACCTGGAAACATAATTCCCAAGTCTCCAAGCCACAACAGCAAACCTGAACTGCATATTCTCCACAACCAAAAATCCCAATCTAGTCCCCATCATGCACACACCACTTACTGTCTCTGATGTTCCCCCTCTCCCCTGCTCCCAGAATTCTGGGAATAATCGCAGTGCAGGAAATTAGCAATAGGCTCTTTGGAATATGAAAAATAATTGCTTGGGTTATTTTGTTCTCCCCACCCATGGCACTTGCAGTGGCCAGATCCTCAAGGACATGGCCATTATCAACAGCTGGCTAACCTGAGGGAGATGAAACAGAAGACTCTGAATGAAATGACTCTCCTTCCCCAAGCCCCAAAATGAGAACAAATCAGAGGTGGAGGCTGTATTTGAAGTTGGAGGGGTAAAAATAGGGGGAGCTGGCCAGAAACATTGTAGAAAAATATTGGGACCTATAGATGGAACTCCTGGAGGCAATAGTGCTCTGCTGCAGTGCATGCTATTAGTGGGCACACAAACAATCCAGTGTCCAAGGACCAAGCCATGCTGTACAGCCCCTGGACAATACAAGGTACAGCAAAGACTAGCACATGTTCCCAACTGTACTCCCACAACAATGCTCCCAGAAGACAGATGTTTTCTCTTAAGCTTCCAACCTATTTCACAGTCAGCACAGCCTTCCTTTCAAATAGCCCAATGAACATTCTACTGCCATTCTGCAGCTACTGAGGTGGTAGTTACATAGTTCCTCCTTCTATCCAAGTGGATTCCATTATCAAGGGATAAGCTGGATCTCCCAGGATAAATAGTGTACCTAGTGATCCTGGGAGAAAACTGTCCTTTATGAATAACTGTTAACAGAACTGAGTTCTGAAAAATCCTAGCATCATGGGCCCTTTCAGACCACTCTGCTTTTACATTTGCAAACCTGCCACAGTGGTCAACCAGCCGTGGGAGCCCCATGGAGAAATCTTTCTGTTGATCAAATGATTCCTAATAGGGGGAAGGGGTGGCAAATAATAGGTACATGTATAGTTTGGAAACCCCATGTCTGCTAAGCTATCCATCTCCTGAACAGTACCAAGCTTTATAATCTGAAACAACTGCACTCTATGCATGTCATCATATGCCTGCATGATACTGGCCCAGCTGATCTCCCCATACTGAACTAGTTGACTGAACTGGTAGCATTCAGGAGTAACTAGCTTCCTCTCCAGAGGCAGGAGACACCACATGTTGGTACACTGCAGCACTGGATTTTTTATTTTTATTTTTTTAGCAAATCTCAAAAGAGGTTGTGTTTGCCATCTTGAAATTCTCTCACCACTGTTGATCATCCCAGGTCTGCAGAACGATCCTTTCCCATTAGTCTACACTGCCTTTTCAAGCCCAGATACATACCTGCATTTTGTGGAACAGCTCCTTTAGCAGCAGTTTCTCTGTGTCATCCTTTTTGTCATCATCCTCCTTTTTCCACCACCGCTGAAGCTGCTGCTGCAGCCACCACATCATCTGTTCAGTGTAGTGGTGGGTGAAGTACAAAACTAAAGCCATCCAGCTTTGAGAGCTGAATTATAGCCCAAACACTCTGTGTATTTGCAGTTGCCAGCATAGTGGCACAGAAAATTTTGGGGTCCATGCTAGCCACCAGCAATTTGAAATTGGCACTAGCCCACCCAAAGCATGTGACAGAGAGCAGAATAATGGGATGGGGGGGCAGAAGAGAGAGAATGATCCCAAGTCCCAGAATTCCACTAGCTTCTGCCTAACTCTACTATACATCCCATAATGCACCATGAGAAAAAAAGGCAGAATTCACACTACTCATGAGTGAAACAAAGAACCATGGGATACACTCCAAGAATGCCACATGCTTAGAACAAGCAAGCCCCTGCCCTGTGTACACAGTGCTGTGAGTTTACAAAGCACACAGTCGTCCCATGTGAACACTATTAGTATGGCTTGTATATTGTGCACTAATATGCCAGCTAACTGCAAACTAACCCTGTTATGTTTATTTTTATAATGCTTTTATTCAGTAGATTTCAACATGTTTCTCACAAGCTTTAAAGATTAAACAGGTGACTAATATGTGCTTGGTCAAAGCACAGATCTAAAATTTGAACATCTGACTTCTTTTCCTGGTTTAACCTGGAATGTTCTATATAATTTTTATCTTTCCCGACATTTTCCCCATCTGGAAGAGGGATGTTATGCACACTTCATAGGCATGATGCAGAAATACATTCATATTTAAAATGCTTTAAGTCATTTGGATAGAAAGTATTGTAAAAGTGTAAATTATTACTACTGAAAGCTAGGCTTACTGAAAGATAGGATGATCAACTGGCATAGTGAGAATGAAAACACATAGTGTTGCCACTTATCTGGATATGCTTGTTTTTCTTATGATATGGATAACCAGTTCAGTAAAAACTATTGCAAAACTAGTCATTAATCCCCAGTGTTCTAATCCTATATCTCTGTCCTTGTCATGTTGATAGACACATAGGCCCTTAAGCAGTACTTAAAGGTACTTAAGCAGCCATTCACATTTATTTCAAAGGGAGTTGGGCCCCTAAATACCTTAGTGGATCTAAGGTATTTAGGTATTAATATTTCACCTGTTCTCTGAATGGTTGATCATAACTCTTTAAAATCAGGTTTCCAGTTACAAACACTCATGCATATTACTCCTGGGGCAATTCTGTGCCACTGTCCCCCGCAGATTTCTTTGCTTCCCCACTTTCTGACAGAGAAGCAAAAGGAAGCTGCAAAACCAGTGACGCATCACTCCCTAGCTGCTCAGGTACATTGTTTCAGGCACCCAGAGCAGCTGGCAGAGAGGTAAATCACCGCAGGGCTTGGGACACCCCAACCAGTGGCTCCTAGCCTGAGCCAGGATCTGCTGCTAGTCCCAGCTAGGCTGAAGGCGACAAGACTTCCTCTTCTCCTGGAAGGAGTGGCTGGGGCTAGACCCACCTCCAGAAACCTCCCCAGCTGCAGGAAGTGCAGCATCCTCCTCTGCTTCCTGCCCCCATCACTCCTCAGCTGCGGAGGGAGGGGTCAATGTACGGGGACCTCCTCCCCTTCTGCCCAACCCCCTGCATCCAGACCTTCCATATTCAGACACCCCACCAACCTGCACCACATACACCCAGAACCCTCCTAGCCCTCCATATCCGAACCCCACCCCACTGAACCTCAACCCCTGCATCTGGAGACCACTGCACCCAGATCCCCTGCCTCCGGACCCCCACCCCGCACCCTGATCAACCCCCTAAGGAGCTCCCTGCACTCAAACCCCACCCTGATGAGCCCCACCCCCTGCACCAGCCTGAGCCCCTACATCCAGACCCCCATGCCATTGACCCCCAATTAGCTGCACCCAGACCCCCACACCACCAAGCCCCACTCACCCAGACCCCCCTGCTGAGACTCCCACATCCAGACCCCTCCTCTGAGCCCCAACTACTTTCATCTGGAAGCCTCTACAGAGTACCATTGCCCCCACACCTGGAACCCCCCCCCCCCTCGAGCCTCTGTGCATCCAGGTCCCCCCCAGACCTAGACCCCTCCATGGAGCTGTCTGAACCCAGATTTTCCCACACAGAATCCTCTCACCCCACACTGAGCCCCTCCACACTTGGATCCTGCCTGTTTGAGTCTGCCTGCCCCACACCTGGTGCACCTGGCACAGAAAGGCAGGGCCCCAGGGTGTTTCTGGGGCAGGTCCAGGCCTTGTGGTGTGTCAGGGTCGGGTGCAGACTCACCACTGAGCCTGTGTCCCAGGAGTGGGGGATGGAGGGGCTGCAGGCTGATCTCCCACCTTCATGCAGCCAGTGTCCTGTGCTCCATACTTCCATACTGGAGCCTCTGCATTTATTTATTGACAAATAAAACTTGCAGAATTTTGCAGTATTTTAAAATATTGTGTGCAGAATTTTTATTTTTTTGGCACAGAATATCCTCAGGAGTAGCATATGAATTAATATGCTCCCACAAATATTCTCATGAGTAAAAGTCACCCCTTCAGAAACAGCCAGTATGAGGCTTGTACATCATTCAAGTCCCATCTGCTGTTTTGAGGGGATAAGTAAGACTTAATGGGGCACAGAACTTGGCCCTCTCTAAAAGGAGAACTTCTCATTTACATATTTAAAATTCAGCATTTACACAAACATTTCTTCCAGTAAATTCATATGGACGAATGAGATGTGAACACAGTTGAAGCAAATTCAAGTTTTTATTCAAATGCTCACATAAGATCCATTCACCCACCTCTAATTATTATGTACAAAGTTATATATTGCAGCCAAATTCTGCTCTCGCATCAGTGTAAATATGGAGCACTCAAAGTTCAATGACATAACTTCATGTTGTTGTAATTGAGAGAATGATTAGGCCCAAGTAGTATACTCCCTTTTCTCTGGCAATATTTAAAATTCATATAATTACAAATTAAATGTCATCTGAGTGATTAAAAATGTAATGAATTACAGTAATATGGAATTTAAGCAGATGTAGTAAATTATTTTTTTGCCTCTGGTTGTACCGGCTTATTGGAACACAGTGCCTGATTCTGCCATTCCTTAGTAATGTATTTAGTTTGAGCGACAGCAATGGGACTACTTGACTTTGAATGGGCTACTCATCAGTGTTTCCAGGATCATGCCCTTTGTGAATTACACCTTCATGGAAAAAAAATTCAATGTAAATCCAAATACTTCACCTCTGAAAACAGAGTTTAGATCCTTGCTTTGTTATCTCTTTTCCTCTACATTAGAATGTGTGCATCGCTATTATTATATGACAGTGTATTTCAAGAGGTAATTGCCGATTTCCATCCAGTAAATACTGAAATGTTAAAATCAAAGCAGATTTAACATCATTCAGCATTTAACTGACAGAAATAATTGAGCAGATTCTTCCTTTTCAAATTCTTCCTCCTCAGATATTTTACTCTAATCAGGCTGTCTGGTTTTTGACAGTCGAAAAGAGGAATCAGAGTAGCAGCCGTGTTAGTCTGTATCCACAAAAAGAAAAGGAGTACTTGTGGCACCTTAGAGACTAACAAATTTATTTGAGCATAAGCTTTTGTATAAGCATAAGCACACAAAAGCTTATGTTCAAATAAATTTGTTAGTGTCTAAGGTGCCACAAGTACTCCTGTTCTTTTTTCTAAAAGAGGAATATAATACAACCCAACTAGCCCATAAGCTTGCACTGCCATGTGAAATACAAAGATTTAGAATAATTATAGGAGAAACTAGTAACAGTATATTTTATGTTGTAGAATGTTAATTTCTAGGTTGGCGATGAGGCTTTTTTTAAAAATTTCATTTTTGGGATAAGCAAATGCAGTAAACACAAACTGAAGACCATAGACTGAATCCTTTCTTCACTCTTAGACAAAAAAACAAAACAAAACAAAAAAAACCTTAGTCTGAATTAGAAGACGCTCCATTTAGCGTCATCCTGCCTTTTCTGGGCTGGGATTTCCCATTACCCAAGAAGGAATAATGTGATCTAAAGTTTATCCATAGCTGAGACATCAAAAATGCATTACCAATATGGAAAATAAAGGGATCAATTCTGTTCCCATTGAAGGGGTTGGCAGAGGCTCAATTGCATTTAATAGGAACAAGATTAGGAACAGAATTGTTGAAGTATATGCACATGAATGGTCATTATATAAAAATATCTGCACAGCCAAATCAAGGGGTCAGTGTATACATTTGGCAGGGGCAAATGTTAAAAATTGGCACCTTGATCCTCAAGCTTGTGTCTCATCTGTGTTCTCTGGGATGACAACAGTCAGGATTCCAACAGCATTACAGGACCCATCATCCTGGACTTTGATAGAATACTCAAGTGTGACTGAGATTCTGCTCCGTCTTCATTCATTCTTCTCAGTATGAAACCCTTACAGCTAGTTTACAAGTTTGGGATTTGGAAGGGATAGAGGCCACAGCACTTGAGCTACCCTTACCCATTTGCACAATTCCTGTCACTCAGGCACCAGGTCCAGGAGTGACCAGCGTTGGTAATAAAATGCTCCATGGGGAGGAAGGGAAGCCTCCACCAGCTTTTCATTCCTCCACCTAAAATTCCAGATGTCTGTCGCTGTCCTCATTGGCCCCTTGCCATTCACAAAACAAAATTAGAAAGCTGAAAGAAGAAATAAAGATCAAATTAACTCTGAATAAATGTTATGAAAATCCCAAGCTAGGGTGACATACCCAGGGTACAATCCAGACTCAGTAGCTGTGTCATCCCTGCCCTCTAACCTGGGGTGCACTTTACACCCATTTACTGCTGTAGCCTCCAGTCATGACTGCTCACAAACAGCCTCCAGCATTTAAGTCACTCCCAGCTATGTCCATATGTGTGCTGTAACCAGCCAGCCATGCCATGGCTATATTGCAGGTTGATGCCAACACACCCTCAGTCCTACATTTTTCTCCCAGAAATGTATATCTTGTACTGCCCAGCCCTCTCCTGGACAATACAAATTCTTATAAAGTCTGTCATTTTATTAACAGAAATGATATGCACACGTTACCCCAAATGGTGTTTCCCAAACATTTCAATTCAAACACAGCGGATTAGATAAAACAAGTGTATTAACTACAAAGAGAGAGGTTTGAAGTGAGTATGGGTAATGAGGCATAAAAGTCAGAAATGGTTACAAGAAAAATAAAGATAAAACGCTACTGGTGTTAACAAACTATGTTAAATTCAAAGCAAAGTTTTTCTTACCACTTACTTTCAACAGTTTTATTGGCCAAACTTTTTAGGCCAGGATCCTTTCTTCTGTTTAATGGCTGCTTCCTTTGCCTTTTCTCATGCAGTGAATTAATGGGTGGAGATAGAGAGGAGTGATGCCTTGGGGTATCTGCCCCCTCTTTTTATAGTCCTGTTCCCACTTTGAGAAGCATTTCCAGCTGGCAGCAAGGTGACAAGCAGTCTGCATGGAAGGGCGTGCCATGCTATTTCTTTGCTAAGATTTACATTTTTTGCCCTTGCCCCACTTCCTGCCAAAGAACGGCCACTTAGAAAATAATAGCCCATCAGCCTTGTTTACACTTGGCTGAGGCATCAGCTTGCCCTTTGTCTCTGAGGATCTAGGCTGGCCACTCCTCAGATTTATCTGGAAAATGTACTTTTAGTCGTGATCTCAATTTATGTTTATAACTTCACCTATAACACTGCTACATGCATTTTGGCATGATATTATTGATCAGTAAATTGAGGGTTTTTTTAAAACGATATCTCCTAAGGCATATTGTGTATAAAGTTTACTACGATAGTGTGTAGGGTGTGCATGCAGGCTACATTCTGTCCACCTAGGTCTAAGTCTTCCCAGCCTCTTTCAGGATTTCAGAGCTCTTTAAGTGACAAAAGAGAGATGAAGAAATAAGATATTCTCATTTCTAGATTTGTGCCTGTCACTTTCTCCCCCTTGACATAGTTATTCCCCTTTCTGTGAAAGGGGCCATCTCTGGTTAGCTTGCAGTCCTAGAGTCCTTTTGCTCTGGAGGCCATCAGCAAATAGAATAATGAAATTAACAATTATTAATATATTTTAGTGTGCATTGGTGGAGGGATGAAGCAGTTGCTAGAGGGATTCTTGTGATGAGGTGGTTTAATTGGTCTAGTTATAAGCAATGTCTGTGAGGTGTGGTAGAGTGGACTGGCTGCTGTTTGGAATGATTTATACTGAAGTTCCCTTAGTATATTGGTTTTAAATGTATGTTAAGGGCTCCCAGAGGTAAAGAATGGGCATTTTTGATGTGGAGTTGTATTTAGGGTGGAAATAAAAATAAATCCTAATATTACCCCATGGTTAATGTGAGTGGCTAGGTATCAATTTGCTTATTACTATAATGGCAGAGAGATATCCTTTGTATTTACATCTTGACAATTTAACTACTTATTTGTATATTCCTCAATTAGAATAAAGTTTGTTTGTTTGAAAATTGAAGGGATCTTTCATCAGTGGCAGTTGATTGTTTCCCTGAAGGGTCAGCTACCTTTTCAGTTCCAGTTTTAATCAGAATTAGGACCAATCACTTTAATCTCTCTTACGCAGGCTTTTACACCAGAATAACTCTTTTTGACTTTGGTGGAGTTATTATTTACTCAAATATGAGAGGAGAATCATGTATGTGAGAGGGGAATGATGCCCATTGTATTTTTCCAAAATTGCCCATTTATAACTCATAGTAATTTGTATCAGATTAGGAGTTGTAGGCTGACAAATATATAGGACTACATAAACAATTATTTCTAAATCAACCAAGCACAAAATCAAAAGTAAAAATCAAAGTAATCCTCAGTCAAACCTTTGCCTGGACAATAGTGAGGCATATGGTGTTTTCATGAATGGTACCATGCCATTTTTGCTGCTATTGTTGTTTTTTTTGGTCTTCCCCAGAAACTATTCAGTAGTTTAGGTAGTCATCTACCATAAACCATTTTTTCTAACTTTCTGGCTGACACATTCTGTATGCCTTTGTGAACATGACAGATTGTGCCAGTCTTATTAGTTAATGCTGGCACCTGGAAAAGGCAATTTAAATCACAAAACCAAAAGTTACTCATTGGTACAACTCTGTTAAAAATAATTCTTTATCAATTTGTAAGTAGAGCTCTTTGAGTGAGGGAGAGGGGTGAAGAGAGAGATCAGGAACAAGTAAATCCTACTGGAAGTGGTCTTATGCAATGTAAGGCCTTTGCGGGTCTCTCCCCACCTGTCAGGTAGGGAGATCACACCCCCTCTCTGGGATGCTACTAGAGTGACTCCATTCAAGGGGAATTATCCAACAGTTAATCAGCTGGGTCTGGTAGCCCCAACACTCAGCCAGAGTGGGGAAGCACACATTTAATGTGTCTGGCCTGCAATTGGGCTGGGTGGTGGCAAGGCTATAGCCTGGAGTCTTCAATCAGGATGGGGCCGTACTCAGTTAAAGGCTCTAGCTTGCAGTCAGGCCACGCAATAGTAAGTCTATCTGCCCAGGGCCCTCAATCAGGGCTGGGCAGCAATTAGGTAAGTGATCTCTGGTATTGTAGCAGCCTCCGTCAGGGTCTCTGGTACTGTAGGTTTCAGAGTAGCAGCCGTGTTAGTCTGTATTCGCAAAAAGAAAAGGAGTACTTGTGGCACCTTAGAGACTAACAAATTTATTAGAGCATAAGCTTTTGTGAGCTACAGCTCACTTCATCGGATGCATTTGGTGGAAAAAACAGAGGAGAGATTTATATACACACACACAGAGAACATGAAACAATGGGTTTATCATACACACTGTAAGGAGAGTGATCACTTAAGATAAGCCATCACCAACAGCAGGGGGGGGGAAAGGAGGAAAACCTTTCATGGTGACAAGCAGGTAGGCTAATTCCAGCAGTTAACAAGAATATCAGAGGAACAGTGGGGGGTGGGAGGGAGAAATACCATGGGGAAATAGTTTTACTTTGTGTAATGACTCATCCATTCCCAGTCTCTATTCAAGCCTAAGTTAATTGTATCCAGTTTGCAAATTAATTCCAATTCAGCAGTCTCTCGTTGGAGTCTGTTTTTGAAGCTTTTTTGTTGAAGTATAGCCACTCTTAGGTCTGTGATCGAGTGACCAGAGAGATTGAAGTGTTCTCCAACTGGTTTTTGAATGTTATAAATGCATCCGATGAAGTGAGCTGTAGCTCACGAAAGCTTATGCTCTAATAAATTTGTTAGTCTCTAAGGTGCCACAAGTACTCCTTTTCTTTCTGGTACTGTAGCAGCCTCCATCAGGTCCAAGCTCCAGCCGCAGGGTGGGGGGGGGAGATGTCCAGTTTCTCTGGCAGCTCTGCCTCTACTGAGTTAGAGGGCCAGCCTTTTATAGTTCCTGTTACTGCCCCGCCCCTCCGTTGCAGGCGATATGGCTGCGGGTATCCTGGTTCTGCCCATCAGGGGGTGGTCGCGGTTCTCTCCTCATCTGTCAGGGACGGAGACCATGCCCCCTCACTACAGCTATAATACACTTTGAAAAAGAGTAATCTGATCTATTCCAGGTTATACTGTAACCTGACCATACATAAATTCCTTTGTTATTAGGGCTAAATAATGTATTTAATTTTACATTGTACTTACAAACAATTAAAGCTAAGAAGTATGTTTCCATTCATTAGCAGCTTCAGATTCTGTACTATATTTTTACTGGTATGATTATTATAGGCCAAATTTTTCATAAAATAAGGATTTTTGTTTGTTTGTTTGTTTGTTTTTTTGTTTTTGGTGAAAAATGCAGATTTGGCAACACCAAATCACTTTGAAAAACTGACATGAATTTGACCAAGTGGTTTTTTTGGGGGGAACCCCCCCAAAATGTCATCTTTGACATTTTCAAAATAAAATGTTTTGAGTTTTTTGTTCTAAACAAAAGTTAACACTTTTAATAATGAAATTTATCCGGATTACTTTAAAATGCTCAAAATCTAACCAAAACATTTTATTTCAGGTCAAATAAAATATTTAGTAAAATAAAATAATTTGACCCAAAACTATTTTTTTTTCATCTCCAGCTAACTGAAAAATCCATTATTCACACAGAGCTCCTTTATAGTATGCACACTTGGGTTTTGTTTATTTAAAATGTGAGAGCCAAATCCTGAAAAGTGAGAAGTACTGCAACTTTCACTGAAGTCAATAGGTTCTCTGAGTATACCCCATTATATCTCAGGAATTAGCAAATAATAAACGTGACCATTACAAAATATCTGGTAATAAGAAGTATAATTTAATAAAACAAGTTTTTCAGTAGGCCTGAGTCTCTTCTTGCTTACCACAGCTTTACACTGGAGTTACTCCATATTTCAATTTGGTGCCCTTGATTTATGTTGGTGAGAGAAGAGAATCAAACCCAATGATGTTAAATCATTAACACTTAAACAGTTGTAATATTTTTGACTTAGGTGTACCATTTGCTATAAATGTACATGACTACTGTACTTCACTACAGTCTTAGGGCAGATAATTATTAGGACAGTAGCTTTAAAATTAAGCTGCCCAATATTTGGGGATATGCAAAGTTATTACTAAATTGTGCCATGTTATTATATTTTACAAGTGGTTATAACTCTTGTTTAATCATAATATTTTATTTGTGTTGGACAGTCTGGGTGCAGTTACTCCAACAAAACTAATGATATTTGCAAAATATCATGGATATTTGATGACCAAATGTGCTCAGGAACTTGGAATTATGTTACATCCTATATGTAGCCTCTCCAGCAGCCCAGTGCCACATAACAGCTATGGTAGGACATTTATTTTTATACTTATGTCCTGACCCTACAAATACTTATACCCTAGATCATGTGAGTTAACCTAGATCAGGTGACTAGCTCCCATATCTAAAATATTGATACCCTCCTACTTAATGTAAATCAGTGCATAAATGATTAAAAGATTGGCATGTTAGGTGGAAAAGTGTTGGTTACTGAATCACTATCACCACCATTGGCTGTGTATTGAGTTTCCCTTGGAGGTCTCCCATCCAGGTAGTGACTGGGCTTCTCTCCTGTTTAGCATAAGATATCCAATAAGACCATAGCCTGATGTACAGCTGCATAAAATAACTTTACAAAATCTAAATAATAAATATTGTAACTATGAAACATTAGCTGCACCCTTATTGAGATCTCTGAGTTGATTCCAATTTCCTGATAAGAAATTATTTGAAACTTTCAGTAGCACACAGTGCTAAGAGCACAGGAGCCAGCACAGTGAACATAAGAAGGGCCATACTGGGTCAGGGCAAAGGTCCATCTAGTCCAGTATCCTGTCTTCCAACAGCGGCCAATGCCAGGTGCCCCAGAGGAAATTAATAGAACAGGTAATTATCAAGTGATCCATTCCCTGTCCCTCCTTCCCAGCTTCTGGCAAACAGTGGCGAGGGACACCATCCCTGCCCATCCTGGCTAATAGCCATTGATGGACCTACCCTCCATAAATTTATCTAGTTCTTTTTGAACCCTGTTATAATATTAGCCTTCACAAAATACTCTTGCAAAGAGTTCCACTGGTTGACTGTGCGAAGAAATATTTCCTTTTGATTGTTTTCAATCTGCTGCCTATTAATTTCATTTGGTGACGCCTAGTTCTTGTGTTATGAAAAGGAGTAAATAATTACTTCCTAATTTAGTTTCTCCACACCAATCATGATTTTATAGATCTCAATCATATCCTCCCTTAGTCGTCTCTTTTCCAAACTGACAAATCCCAGTCTTATTAATCTCTCCTCTTATGGAAGCTGTTCCATACGCCTAATCATTTTTGTTGCCTTTTTCTGAACCTTTTCCAATTCCTGTATGTGAGTGCAATGTGAGCAGAAGAACAATTTTTTTTACAGAAAGAGGTTATTACATCTTGTATGCTGTAAATAGATAGAGAGAGATAACCGTGGTAGACTACACTTATGCCCTCACTGCAGAAGAAAACATTCTAGCAATCAGCATTACAGCTCGTTATTGCTGCTCTCTGACCCTTTACATTGGCTAACACATTTTGACTTGGATTTTCATACAATTCCCTAAACACCTTTTTTAAAAAAAAATCTAAATTCCTTTGCATCACCTATACGTTCCCCCCTTTCTTCATTCAGGCAGATTAAGAAAATGTTTCTTTGTTTAATCTTTTCATAGACAATACCGGATAACGTATGCCAATAGCTAACCTCAGACTCACTCTAACTTCTCTTCTCCTGCAACTCAGTATGACTCCAAATTACTATTATTTTCTTGGACAAAAACTGGATATGGTACATTGATGCTTTAGCTAAATATAGAAGTTGCCATCATCTCTGTCCACAGCAGAGTCCAAGCCGTTGGTTCTCCATCCTCAGTGCCTAGATACTTTCCCTTTTAGTAAACTAATTTATGTCAGGGGCTTCCCCCCACCCTATTATTTTTAGATTTAGATTATTCAAGTCTTCGACCTTCCTCAGGCTTTAAATTTTTCCACTCCTTCCAGTTGCACTTTACAACTGCTTATGGGCAAACAGCTTTCCAGCCCGGCTGAATGCTGTAAGTAAATAAATGGAGAGAGGGATATTATGGACATTGTTTTATGAAATTCCTGCATCTGATTCCTTTATGGAAGCTGCCTCATGTCTTTCTCAAGCAATTAAACAAACTAAATAAAAACATTGCTTCCTTAAGTCCTTGAGCAGGAACATGTAATTTTTAGATCAGGCCTCGGTCAGAAAGTCAACAGTTGGTGAAGAGGAAAATCTGATTGACTTCTCCCAGAGTTAAACACTAATGCAATTACCTGAGGAAGCTGACCTTGCTCAAATATTAGGCAAAATGCTGGAAAAGAGAATAGGGGAACTGGATCTACTCCAGTTTTCACTAAATGCTATGCACAATTATTTTCCCTCAACATGGTATACCTTTGAATTAGTCTTAAACCATGTAAACTAAGGAACAAGTTTGCAAAAAATATTTTTTTAAAGAAAAAAAGACTCACAGCTCCATAAATAAATGACCAATAAGCCAAAAGAGTAAAAATGAGATCAGACGCAAGTAAACCTAAGTGATTAAAAAACAAACAAACAAAAGCTGAGCATCTAAGCAGTTTTCAGACAGTCAACTCTCTGCCCTTTAAATCTTCTATTCCTGTTTTGGTATTATACTAACTATGCCTCAATGGACCTTTATAAAATTAAGGCTGATAATTTCCAACTCACCTTGGGGATTTGGATGCCCAAATTTTCTGGGAAGCTTGGAAAAGCTCAGCCGAAGACTGCAGTTGCAAAAGGTGCAGCCATGGTGATTTTCTCCTTAGTTGAAGAGAATAGTTAAATCGACAGCCTCATAAATACATGAAGGGCTCATCACATCACCCTATGAATTTTCATAGGACCAATAAAATCCCCCTCCCACTTCTGAGTGAGTTCCTCCATGATTAATACAATTCTTCCTGAATTTTTCCCCCCAGCCCCGAAAAGCTTGCCTTCATCCTAGCCTTTTCTGCTTGCAAAGAATGATGTAATGCCTGCTTAAACCCAGTAACACTGTTCACTTGGAGAGACCCAGAGAAGCCCCTTCAAATGAGAAATGCATGCTTGTAGTCTTGCAGGAGATTATGGGGTATTACAGATTAAGGGGAGAGGAGGAGGGGAGGCACCAAGGAGCTGCTACAATAGGTAGAATTGTTCCCTTGGCAAACCTTCATCGTGCCTTATATAGTAGGGAAGTTCTATGGCCTGTGTTATACAGGAGGTCAGACTAGATGATCACACTAGACCCTTCTGGCCTTATAGTTTAAGAAGCTAATACAAATTCTATAGGCATTGATGCCGTGGGTTGCATCAATAATCCTGCTTCATAGTATTTTCTCCTTTTGGAGTGAGGAGGAGCTGAACGTAGTATCGCTGTGGAGTGAGGGTATAGAGGGGTAAGTGCCACATAGATCCCCTAAAATCCATAGGACTTAGAACAGGATTGTGAGAGTATCACAAGAATTTGCATTGGTCAAAGGCTGTGTCCCTTTTTCCACCATCCCCTCCCTTTGCAACCCTGCAAATTTCTGCCCCTGATGGCATAACAGATTAAAAACTCCACGTGATTAATTTATTATTGTTCAAGGATATTTTTTGTTTCTCGGGGTGGAGGGTGGATGTTTCTTCAAAGAATGGGATGAGTTAGCCTTTAAACTTTTGCATTGTTATGGGTAGCCCTTACATTACATAATACTTACTTTTTGCTCCCACCGCAATAACCCACAACCCCGACTATTAAAGTATATACTGTATATAGAAATACTATACTTTCCCTATCACATTGTGAGACTGTTGAACATGAGCAATACTGACTCTTATCCATACTGTCTTAGTTAGCTATTATAGAAAAGTGGAAAATCATCTCTAGTGTAAACTCAGTAAAGGAAAAATGTGTTTTTTAGCACGCTGCTCAAAGCCTCTAAAATATGCATTCCCCCCCTCAGATAAACCACATTAAAGACCACAGTCAAGTTGTGAACATGAAATGTTTTCCTTAAAGCCTTTCTCAAAGCTAACTAAACTCAGCATAGAGGAGTGTTGTCAGGTTCTACAAACACACACATAATTGATTTATTTAAACATCAGCTCTAATCTGCATTAAAAAGGAACCCATAAAACTAAAATAACAGCAAAAAGGAAAATACCACTGACCCAAAAAGGCCACAGGAAGAACTTATAATACCTAGTTCTTACATAGCATTTTTTATCAGTAGATCTCAAAATACTTTACAAGAGAGGTCAGTATCATTGTCCTCATTTTCCAGGAGTGGAAACCAAAGCACAGTGAGGCAAAGGCCCAGATTCACAAAAGTACTTATGCACCTAAACTCTATATTAGGTGCCTAAATCTAAGTTTAGGCACCCGAGTCCCATTTTTAGGCTCCACCACGATTGAACGCTATAGCTATCAACACTTACTTAGAACTTATGTTTTTGCAGTAAACAATTTCCTCGATGCCTATGTTTCTGGCTTTGGGCACGTACACTCTACCTCGATCTAGCATCCAGGTGTTTAGCTACTGCCTAAACTCTAGAACAAATAACAAATTGCAGAAAATAGGCTTTCACCTTCCTAGACTTGCAAGTTGGACCCAATGCAGTAGGTGTATTCAGCGCACACCTATTGGATCGGGCCACTCAAGAGAATCCACACAAAAGAGTGGGGTGGGGGGAAGAAGGAGGTCCAGTGATTATGCCAGAGAAAGGGTGAGGGAGGAGAAGGAGGGCCAGTCATTGGGGGTGGGGATAAGAGTATGCACAAGTGTGAGAATAACTCTACAGCCAAATGGTTTGAATATTCCTTTGTGATTTGGGGGACTCAGAATCCATGTTCCAATCTGAGCTGGAACAGCTTCAACAGGAGAGTTGGCAGAATGTCCCATAGTCCTAGCCCAATGGTTAAGGCACTCACCTGAGAGGTGGCAGATTACTTTTCAGATCCTTTCTCTTCATCAAGTGGAGAGGGGACTTGAATCAGGAGTCTCCCACACTACAGATGAGTAACCTAAACACTGGGCTAAAAGTAATGAGGAGGCCCTCTTCCTCCTCCTCCTTCATCTCCCATCCCCACTCACACCAGCTTCTTGCAAACAAACCACTTAACTTGAAGAAAAGGTTCACAGCCAAAAATTTCTAGCATAGACAGGCATGTTCCTGCAGCCAAGACTTCAGTGCCTATCTCCTTCAGAGGGTTGGGGTTAGCACCCTCCCCCTTTGTTGGCATCTCCTACTGCCTGCCTGCCTAGTGTGGTGGCTTTTGTGAATCACAGTCCAAAGCTTCTAACTCCACCCATTAATCATATAGGAGCCTAAATACCTAACTCAGGCTTTGTGGATCACGGTGTTGTTCCTGTAATTTTCTAGGCACCTAAAAGATTAGGCGTTGTGTTGCTAAGCATCACAACATCCAAATACCTTTGTGAATCTAGGCCAAAGTGATTTGCTTAAGACTCCCCAGCAGTCTAGCGGCATAGATGGGAACTGAATCCAGGTTTCCTGATTTCTAGTTCTCTCCACTAGGAAACACTGTTCTTGGAATAGTTACCTCATGTGGCAATAACCTTATACCCCTCTACACTAATATAAATATTCGGAGTATGTTTAGGAATATGGTATTGAAGTGTAGGTCCTTTCTATATTAGAGCTCAAGTAATATTAGCAAGAATCATGTTTAAAAATATTTCACAAGAACTGCCAAGTATTATTAGTGTAGACTGACCACAGACCTGGATTGGAACATGGGTTTTTAAAACCGTACTTTGTAATATGGTTTATTTCCATCTATTTTGAAACCATGTTATCAACCTGCTAGTTAATGCCATGTTTGAGCTCTAGTGTGGACAGAGCATTAATAGTTATCTTCATTTATTTCTTCAAATAACACTAAAAAAGAACATAACCTTCTCTACACCATGAAGTAGAGCATAAATGATGATTTTTTTCAATTAAGAGTTTCATACAGAAAGATGCAATTAAGAGCAACAGGCAGCAGTCCTAGTCAGTGAACCACAGCACTGTTGGGGCAATCATTCTCCTGAATGGAAAACACCATCGAACAAGGCTACCAAAAGGTTTAACTGCCATAGTTATCCAATATCCTGACACTCAGTCCTGTGGTGCAGCTGCAAGATTTCCCAGGATAAGTGAGGCTCACTTCATTGCAGACCTGTCCTGTGGAATGATCAGGAATTGTGCAGAATGATGGAGGACCTGGCCTTACACTGCCAAACAGTGAGTTTTAGAGACATGAAAATGTCTAGAGTATCAAGTGATTAGTTTTTTCTCTGTCTTCTCCCCACACCTTTGGGAGCATTTTTTATCTAACTGTAATAGTACCAGGGTGAAATCCTTATCCCCATTTTATTTTTATGTAAAAGGGTCTAACAGCTCTGCATGTAGCTTAGGAAGGATTGCCTTGGTTCAGGCACTGTAGAAGACAGCCATAAGGCTGCCTTCCAATGACCTTTTTGAAACCCTGGCATAGGGGGTATGCCACAGGCCAGACTGGGGGACTGAAGGGATGTGTTGGGGTAGGGCTGCAGCCCGCATCACTGTAGAGATTCCAGGAAGCACCACAGTCCATATGACAGCCCCGGTAGGCTGCTGTCATATAGATAGGCCCCCAGGACCATTTAAGTTACACCAGTGGCCTATATTACCCACAGTACAGCCAAAGAGTAGGAAGATGGAGAGTTAGTTTAAAAGCACCTTTTCCCTGGACAAAAGCACAAAAGCACCTTTTCCCTGGACCGCAACTTCTGTCCTGTACCTCTAAGAAACACAGCACAGTAGCTCATCAAAATCCTGTTAAAGTCAGTGGAGTTGTGCTGTTTTACATCATCTAAGGATCTGTCCTTTACAGCTCAGTTTTAGTAAAAATTCAGCTATACTTGAAATTTGGGTAGGTGAAAATTCAAATAAACAAATATCAAAGTGAAATGAAAAATAGTAAGACTTTGTAATGCTTTTGAAGAAAATAATTTGTCTCCTTGCCCACATCAATTATATATTGAATTCATAGTTGTGGCTAAAATGCTTCCAGGGATAGGACTAAAATGATCATAAGGCAATGCCTCATACAATAAGAGGATACATCATTTTGTTTTGGACACCAAGGAAACAAAGTCAGGAAAAAGAAATGTAAAAGCAAAACAATTTGGTTCTGTGTATGACGGCTTTACAAGAGAAACACACAAAGGAAAAACATTTTACCTTGGTAAATGGTAATGGTAAACATTATATAACCCATGATCATTTTAGCAACAGGCTTATTTCCAATAACAGTAATTTCAAAATAATAATTTAAGAAGAGCTAATAATTGTATTTGTTTTCATTTGGATATAAAGCGGCAATAACAAAACATCCATGAATTTTAATTAGATCAGCTAATTTCTCCTGGTTGTAGGAACATCAGATCATTTCACCCATATAAATATGTGCCTTATCCTCTGAATGAAAAATCATTTAATAAACAAAGGTAATTTATTCCTTAAGAATGTTAACAGTGTGAAATTTAAAATATTATAGTTTTCATGATATACTGTAACTCCAAGAATCTATCAGGCAAAAAGAACTTATTTAGGAGGGATTTGAAATATACAGACTGAAAATGAATTATACACATACACACACACTCTAAGGATGGGTTTTTCAAAAGCTCTGATTTGTTTTACCATTGACTTCAACAGGAGAAGTGTTAGAGCTAGATCCACAAAGAGATTTAGATACCCAGCTGCCATTCTAGGCACTGACCTCTAACATATAGAGCCTCACAACCTTCCCCACCATCCCCCCACCTCAGCTGCATTTAACCCTGAAATCACCTAAAGTCCCTACGTTTCCGCTAGCAAAGTCCCCTATGTGCCTAAAAATCTGCCACCGTACATATGCACAGCTATCTAAGTGCTCACAACTGGTGCCTAGCTTGCACCTAAGCCTGAGCAAGATCCTCAGATTTGGCATTCCCTCATCTATCTTGCTTGCAGAGCCTGTTCCAGTCAGTGTGTTCAGAGGCTGCTTTCAAACAACCTCCTGGCTCAGGCCCTGCATAAAACATAGGTGGTAGCCCTGCACATCTCCATTTTATCCAGTAGCCCAGTAGTTAGAAAACTTTTTACACTTTTCTCTTATCGCTTTCAAACAAAACAATTGCATGTATATGCATACTCTTACCTGCAACTGTGCTATTTACTAATTAATTAGTAATTGCATTGTGCAATTATGATTGATATAAGGTGAGAAACTGAATCATGAATTCACCCAAATCAGCCTTAATACTTTTACCTTTATTTATAATTTTTTCAGATCAAATTATTGCCACTTTTAGATTCTGAACATATATTTAAATAGACAATAAACAAATAAGATGGAACAAGTAGGAGCCCAAGTTACTGACTTCCTGGGTACTGTAAAGCTCTCCTGCACTTCATGATGGTCATCAGTCTCAGTTCTGGTCTTTCTGTCTCATTCCTTCAGTTTTCAGTCTTCTATTTCTCTAGACTTGGGTCCTTTTGTTCACTGGCTTTTATGGCTTTCCACATTACTTATTCATTAGCTTTCCTCCAATCAATATTAAGCAATTGTGGCTTATATAACCCTTACAATATACATGCACATACTTTTTTTGCTATTTACACTATTTTCATTTAATCATGTCTTCAAGTCACCTTTCTCCTGTTTTTCCCCAAACATAGGGACTTCTAGCATTATGTTTTGTGCATTATGTTTTATTACTCTAATTAAGCGGCAAAGAGTCCTCTTGCACCTTATAGACTCTTTGCCACTTTTACAGATCCAGACTAACATGGCTACCCCTCTGATACTCTAATTAACTTACTCTTATCTTACTCTTCTAAAACAATAACAAAACATCACCTTTGTCATTTCAGCAGTGAGCACTAGCTAAACAAATTGATGAAAATGAGACTGACAAGACAACACTTATGCAAGGCAAGAACAAGTCAAAGCCTGGTATAAGTATTACCTGTCCAAACTCATTCATTATCCATAATTATAAACTATTAGATTAATCCAACAAAGCCTTTATTTTTACCATTCAATAATTCTTCACCTTTAAATATAAATGTAATTCCGTATATGTGAATCATCTTAAATTATTAATTAACCTTTTTTTTTTTACTTGAGTAGGAGAGTTATGGGAGGTGGCATGACCTTTAATGTCAGCATTTCTTTATTTCCAAACACAGGTTTTCAGGGGATTTTTTGCTCAAAGTCTAGCATCATGCTTATAAATTAGTAAAAAAACCTTGTCAGTAATTTTGCCCATTGCATTTTGAGGCACTTGTTTAGTTTAGGGTCTTGGTATTCAATAGTTCCCCTCCAAACTGGTATAGTGATATACCCTTCTCTGTCTCATTTATTGTGCTGTTGGTAAGCACTTTACAGTTATATTCTTTATAACTCCCAATTCTATTTATTGTATTTTCTGATCTCCAGTGGTCTGTAATGGTATCAGCATTCATATCAGTCATTGTGACAAAAGATGCAAATTGCAGTGTACATGGTCATGTACATTTCTGAGGTAAGATCCCATGTCATGATTTTGGCCAGGAGAAAGATGAATATTTCAACAAATGTGTCCCCCTTTTGTATTAATTAAGCATTGTTTTCTTTGTTACAAACTTTACTGGTCATCAGCACACAGTGAATGAGAAAGAACAGAGAATGGAAAAAAGGGTCTGCAAAAACGATGCATTTATTGTTCATATGGATCTCAGGGGACTCTGGTAACATGGGTGCTGTTGCTATATAGGGTCTGAGCTCCCAATCCTTAAAAGGAATGGAAATATATCAAGGGCATGACCCATTTTTGCAGTTGAACAGGGTGGTTTAATCTCATAATCAAGTACTGTAATATAGTTGTAGAAACTGAGTTATATACCAAACCACAGAACATAAGAGGGGACTGAATGTGATGAAAAATGTAACTCTGGAAGGACTATTCTTCAGATTGGTAATGGCTGTGCTGATATCAGTAAATCCTGATTGTTTGAGATGAGTTATCTGGAGTCTCAAACTCTCATGATCACAAATTATGAATCCTAACAACACTGTCAGAATAACTTTATCATGACAACCTGGTACTTCTGCTAGTGACAGACCATGGTGATCTGTTGCCCAAATTAAAAAGAAAAATATTGATTTTTTTTGGAAAAATAGTTTGTGGGAAAAAGCAGGAAATCTACTTTCATATTTGAACATAATGAATTTTGACTTTTTCCCCCACAAATTTTACTCAGTCACACCAAGATTTTTAGCTGTGGGCCTAGAGTTAGTTTTCCACAAACATTTGTAAAAACACAAGTTTCTTTGAATTAACATTCACAAAAAGTGCAATACATGCCCCAAAGGAGTGCTGTCATGAGGTGTGTATACCCCATGCTTGCCCCACAACCAAGGGGTTAATGCAGGTACTGCTGGCCAATGCTGACTGGCAGATTCAAAGCAACTGTTTGGGACAATAAAAAGAGCTTGGAAGCAGAGTGGTGGGTTGGCTGCCAGAGGAGTGAGCAGACTGGAGAAGGGAACTCCTGCCTGCAAGCTGTTGAAAAGTTGCTCACAGACAACGTCTAAGAAGGAATGAGTGGAACTACAGTCTGAAGAGCCTATAGAAACCAGGGGAAATTAGAGGGAGCTCAGAGTATGACCAGAGTTGTTGACTCCTGATTCTGCCTGTCTAGCTTCAGGGCCCTGAGCAGGTACCCAGTGGAATGGGAAGGCCTGGCTTCCCCTACCAAGCTCTGAGACACATAAGACTAGAGGGTGGGTTGCAGCCTCCCCCGGGCTCCAGGAACTGACAGACATTCCTATCAGGCTGCCATGTGCAACACACCAGATCACAGATACAAAAAGGACTAATCTAATTCCACAAAGTGTTCATGGATAACTTTCCTGCAATGTTCACTAATTTCTACACCAATGGCCAGGCATGATGACTTACCCAGCAATATTTTCAAATTCAATTACATCTATGTTGTGGGGGAAATTATATGAGCTAGTGATTACAGAATGGGATAGGACTTGTGAATCCCAAGACCTGGCTCTGCCACATACTTGGGCTCTGATTCAGAAAAGCAGCACAATTCAGGAAGGAAGATTAAATGCTAAACGGAATTGTGCCTTAGTCTGGGATGCAGGACAAGTCCTTTTGCTTTTCTGTTTCATTTTCAGTATATGTGAAATAATATTGATTTAATAACAATAGTACCCCCCCAAAAGACTTAATGGTTGTAAAACACCTGAAAAGCCAAATATATTTTCTTAACTTTTGCAGGCTATAATTTGGTTTTAAACCTAGATTTTATAACTACAACATAATCAGATGAAGTTAAGCAAGATTTTGAATTAATATCAGGAAAATGTCCTATGAATGAGATCTATTAGGCTCTAAAGTGTTTTCCTAAGCCATGTGGTAGAATCTACATTACTTGAGACATTTTTAAAAAGATAGGATTGATGACATTTTCCATCTCTGACTTCTGTGATTCAAATCTAGATTTCCAGTGGCTTCACCAAGCTCTTATCTTTGATATTTTCAGACTGGGCAATTGTTAGCTCCTGCTTCTTAGTAGGAGAAAATAAATTATATATAAAAAGTGAACTTACTTTGCATAAGGATATGAAGATAAATTATTATATTTAACAATATAATTTTAATCATTGTGTATGTTTAGTTGGAGGCATAATATATTTAATGCTTGTACCATGGCTCAAAGAGATTAGACAGCAAATTGAAAGAAAGGAAAATAACTTTAATTTAATGATTTAAAAAGAAGTCTTGCACATTATGTTAATTTTACACATTTTTTTAAACAGCGTACTGCATTTATTTTTATTTATGGTTTAAGATTCCAGTAGTAGTTCCATAGTGTTTAATTGCCTGCAGCTGCATGCTTTATCACAGAGAGGAACTAACTCATTGAAAAAGTGCAAGGCAGGAAGAAAGTATATATTGCAGGATGGAGTCTAAAAAAGACACGTTTCAGAGTAGTTTTTTGTAACAGCATGCATACGTCTTTCTGCTCTTAGCTGGGTTCAGATAGATATAGAAGATTATGAAATAGCCACATTTGCAACATGTTGTGAAAAGTTCCATGTGTGCTGCAACCTTTTACAAATTGGTTAGAAATGGACATAGAAGGGTACCCTTGAACACTACTTTCATAGGTTTCAGAGTAGCAGCCGTGTTAGTCTGTATTCGCAAAAAAAAAAGGAGTACTTGTGTTACCTTAGAGACTAACAAATTTATCTGAGCATAAGCTTTCGTGAGCTACAGCTCACTTCATCGGATGCATTTCTTTCATAGGTTTCAGAGTAGCAGCCGTGTTAGTCTGTATTCGCAAAAAGAAAAGGAGTACTTGTGGCACCTTAGAGACTAACAAATTTATTAGAGCATAAGCTTTCGTGAGCTACAGCTCACTTCATTGGATGCATCTTTGGTTATACAAAATGGAAGTTATCGATTCTGAAAATGTAATTGTAAGGCTACAGGTATGTGAATAGGCAAACCAAACTCTAGCTGCAAATCAGGTCAACTAAGTATTAAAATAACCCTCCATTGTTCCTAAGATGTGAGCTTTGGCTTCTTTTAATGTAGACAGCAATAATATTTGCAGTGCCAGAGGTACACATTGAAGGGGGGGGGAGGACAAAATTCTAAGTAAAATTGGCACAGAAACTGCATCTTTTGACCCATACTCATCAGACCAGTGAAGGCAAAGAAGGCAAGAGAGCTACCAGATTTGTCAGATTCCAGCCACATCCTTAAGGAGATTTTATTCAGTCTGGAGGACGATTGTACAGGGTTAGAAGAACACAAATGCCTTTGGGTGGGAACTCTGTTTTCATTGGTTGCACAAAGTGTTTCACTTTGGATTTTGTGCCTGCAAAATAACTGAGCCTGCTATAGAGAGGCTGCAGGGGGCACTCTCTCCCTGCTTCTTTCTTTCTTCTATAATGACAGGTTTCATAGTAGCAGCCCTGTTAGTCTGTATTCGCAAAAAGAAAAGGAGTACTTGTGGCACCTTAGAGACTAACAAATTTATTAGAGCATAAGCTTTCGTGAGCTACAGCTCACTTCATCAGATGCATTTGGTGGAAAAAACAGAGGAGAGATTTATATACACACACAGAGAACATGAAACAATGGGTTTATCATACACACTGTAAGGAGAGTGATCACTTAAGATAAGCCATCACTAGCAGCGGGGGGGGGGGGAGGAGGAAAACCTTTCATGGTGACAAGCAAGGTAGGCTAATTCCAGCAGTTAACAAGAATATCAGAGGAACAGTGGGGGGGTGGGGTGGGGGGGGGGAGAAATAACATGGGGAAATAGTTTTACTTTGTGTAATGACTCATCCATTCCCAGTCTCTATTCAAGCTTAAGTTAGTTGTATCCAGTTTGCAAATTAATTCCAATTCAGCAGTCTCTCATTGGAGTCTGCTTTTGAAGCTTTTTTGTTGAAGGATAGCCACTCTTATGTCGAGTGATGCATAAATCGAGTGACCAAAGAGATTGAAGTGTTCTCCAACTGGTTTTTGAATGTTATAATTCTTGATGTCTGATTTGTGTCCATTCATTCTTTTACGTAGAGACTGTCCAGTTTGGCCAATGTACATGGCAGAGGGGCATTGCTGGCACGATGGCATATAAAGATGTAGAAGCCCTCTACACCAACATTCCACACAAAGATGGACTACAAGCCGTCAGGAACAGTATCCCCGATACTGTCATGGCTAACCTGGTGGCTGAACTTTGTGACTTTGTCGTCACCCATAACTATTTCACATTTGGGGACAATGTATACCTTCAAATCAGCGGCTCTGCGATGGGTACCCGCATGGCCCCACAGTATGCCAACATTTTTATGGCTGACTTAGAACAACGCTTCCTCAGCTCTCGTCCCCTAATGCCCCTACTCTACTTGCGCTACATTGATGACATCTTCATCATCTGGACCCATGGAAAAGAAGCCCTTGAGGAATTCCACCATGATTTCAACAATTTCCGTCCCACCATCAATCTCAGCCTGGACCAGTCCACACAAGAGATCCACTTCCTGGACACTACAGTGCTAATAAGCGATGGTCACGTAAACACCACCCTATATCGGAAACCTACTGACCGCTATTCCTACCTACATGCCTCTAGCTTTCATCCAGATCATACCACTCAATCCATTGTCTACAGCCAAGCTCTACGATATAACCGCATTTGCTCCAACCCCTCAGACAGAGACAAACACCTACAAGATCTCTATCATGCATACCTACAACTACAATACCCACCTGCTGAAGTGAAGAAACAGATTGACAGAGCCAGAAGAGTACCCAGAAGTCACCTACTACAGGACAGGCCCAACAAAGAAAAGAACAGAACGCCACTAGCCATCACCTTCAGCCCCCAACTAAAACCTCTCCAACGCATCATCAAGGATCTACAACATATCCTGAAGGACGACCCATCACTCTCACAGATCTTGGGAGACAGGCCAGTCCTTGCTTACAGACAGCCCCCCAATCTGAAGCAAATACTCACCAGCAACCACACACCACACAACAGAACCACTAACCCAGGAACCTATCCTTGCAACAAAGCCCATTGCCAACTCTGTCCACATATCTATTCAGGGGATACCATCATAGGGCCTAATCACATCAGCCACACTATCAGAGGCTCGTTCACCTGCGCATCTACCAATGTGATATATGCCATCATGATCCGATGAAGTGAGCTGTAGCTCACGAAAGCTTATGCTCTAATAAATTTGTTAGTCTCTAAGGTGCCACAAGTACTGCTTTTCTTTTTTCTTTCTTCTGACTGTACCAGCTCCACCCTGCCACCTCATGGAAGGAGAGAGAGGTTGGAGCCCAGTTCTCAACCCCCAACAAGCCTCCTGGGGGAAAAGAAAGTCTGAACTGAGTACTGAACTGTCTTGTTTGGGACTAGAGCTGCCAACCCTCCAGGATTGGCCTGGAGGGTCCAGGAATTAAAGATTAATCTAATTAAATTAAGGTTAATTTAAGTAAGCATTATGTCATGTGATGAAATCTCCAGGAATACATCCAACCAAAACTGGCAACCCTATCTGGGACCCAGAGAAGCACCTAGCACAGGGTGGCTTCCTTCCCCACACAGCCACCTAGAGTAGTCATAAGGAGGAACTGGGAGCTGCTGGAAGCTTCAAAAGAAGCCTACAGATCCGTAGGAAAGTGGGTGGAGGGCAGAGACTAAACTTGTTGGGATGGAAAGATGCTGGGGTGTGTGTAGAGAGATAATTAACTAGCTTGGAGAACTGCATGTTGCAGAATAGAAGGACTAATTGCTTCCCCAGCATCTCCAGTCTCCACAAGAACACAGAGCTGAGCACTAAGGGAGCAATCACATGTGTAAAGAGAGCAAACCATTCTTCTGTCAGTCATGCTGAACTCCCCATTTTGGCCATATGCCTCAGAGGTGAAGGAAAGAGAGAATGGAGTGGCTGAGCAGCACCCAAAGGCCTGAGTAGGTAGTTGGGAAGCTTGGGGTATGGGAAGGCCAGCTAGTGTTTAGACATTACAGGAGACTAGCAATGGAGCAGGAGGAAACTCCCTGTCATGGAGTGCTCTTGCTTCAAGCAGGAGCTTTGGTAGGCTTGCCTCAGACAACCCACTTTTGAAAGTCATAGGCTGTGACTATGGGGAATGCCAGCCATCTACCATGGGGAAGGGATGTGAAGCAGCCCTGGGTACTTCTACTTGCTACAAGCCCGTCAAACTACAGTGAAGATACACTTCTACCCCGATATAACACGAATTCAGATATAACGCACTAAAGCAGCGCTCCGGGGTGGGGGGGCTGCACGCACTGGTGGATCATAGCAAGTTCGCTATAATGCGGTTTCACTTGTAACACAGTCAGATTTTTTGGCTCCTGAGGACAGCGTTATATTGGGATAGAGGTATACTTCATTAATATTTGTAAAGTGCTTTGAAAACCTTGGCTGGAAAGTGCATACTTACTACTACTGGGGTCAGTTTCTCAAGTGTGCAGTTCTGTACACTCAGAATTTGTGATCTACTGAGGGAAATAAAAATGTTGCATTTCAATATCTGGCTCATCGCTGTTAAAAATAATTGTAGGAGCTATTTGTTATACTGAGAAATGTACTATCGGCCAGGAGGTCCCAGTAACGTCTGTTCAGTCCTGCCCTTCTGAAAGTAGCAACAAATTTTTGCACCCATATTTTGCAAACATAACAGTAGATCTTCAATGGGGGTAAATCAACAAAACTATGAAGTATGTGAAGCTGTGCCAATTTACATCAGCTGGATGTCTGACCCATTAAGTGAAGTTGGAATTATATTTGATTTAAACAAACTGAGTATGAAGTATCTTTACTCTTACATTTTCTTCTGTGCAGCTTTTTATAATCCTGGTGAGCTGCTGGGACTGCAGATCGACAAAATATATCTGATCCACCCTGATGCTTTAGCTGAGATTTCCATGAAGGTTCAGTAACAATTTACTATAAATACCATGTGAGACAGGTATTGCCTGGTGATTTTATTCACTGGTTAATTCTCTAAGGGAAGGCTACCCGAATTACCATCAATGATTACCAGATATATGGTTATATTCAGTGATGAGCTGCCAAAATCTTAACAACTGGTTCCCTATAAAAAGTTCTGATTTAAGGGATGTGCCACAGTATGTATTTTTTGTACCAGTAGGTTACCATACGTCCGTATTTTCCTGGGAGGAATTTTTAAAATTTAAAAATCCCGGACGGCGATTTAAGAACCAAAAAGCATGACATGTCTGGGAAAATACGGATGTATGTTAACCCTACCTAAAGTTCTTTTTTAAAAAGATGGGCCTGAACCAGAAATGAGCTCCATTTCACATGTGTGGGTCCCCACCACTCCCTGGGAGTGAACTAGGGTGACCAGATGTCACAATTTTATAGGAACAGTCCCGATTTTGGGGACTTTTTCTTATATAGGTTCCTATTACCCCCCACCCCCTGATTTTTCACACTTGCTGTCTGGTCACCCTAGGGTGTGCACATGTGTGGGTCCCAGCTGCTCCCTGCTCCACTCATTGAAGCAGGTCTGCAGGGTTACTGCCCTGGGAACTGCAGAGCACTAGTGGATGTGGGGCCAGCTGCAGACAGGGGCGTGGAGCAGGGCTAGCTGGAGGCACGGGGTGCTGGGCTGGCTGCGGGCAGGCCAGGGGGTGCAGAGCTGGCTGGAGACAGGAGGGTGTGGGGCTGGCTGGAGGCAGGGCAGGGGATGACTGGAGGTAGGGGTTGCCTGCAGGCAGGGCAGGGGGGTGCGGGGCTGGCTGGAGACAGGGGGTGTGCAGCTGGCTAGCTTCGGGCAGCGGGGTGTGGCAGAGGTTGGCTGGAGACAGGGCAGGTGGTGTGGAGGCGCTGGCTTTGGGCAGGGAGGTGCATGCAGCAGGGGTTGGCTGGAGACAGGACAGGGGGTGCGACATGGGCTGGCTGCGGCCGGGGGTGCAGGGCTGGCTGCAGGCAGGACAGGGGGTGCGGCAGGGGCTGGCTGGAGACAGGGCAGAGGGTGCGGCAGGGGCTGGCTGTGGGCAGGGCAGGGGGTGCGGCAGGGGATGGTACAGGCAGGGGGTATGGGGGTGGCTGGAGACAGGGGCTGGCTGCAGGCAGGGCAGGGGTTGCAGGGCTGGCTGGAGACGGGGCTGATGCGGGCAGGGCAGGGGGTGCGGGGGTGGCTGGAGACGGGCTGGAGACAGGGCAGGGGGTGCGGCAGGGGCTGGCTGCAGGCAGGTGATGCAGGGCTGGCTGGAGACAGGGCAGGGGGTGCATGCAGCAGGGGCTGGCTGCGGGCAGGGCAGGGGGTGCGGGGGTGGCTGGAGACAGGGGCTGGATACAGGGCAGGGAGTGTGGCAAGGGCTGGCTGCAGGCAGGGCAGGGGGTGCGGGGGTGGCTGGAGACAGGGGCTGGAGACAGGGCAGGGAGTGTGGCAAGGGCTGGCTGCAGGCAGGGCAGGGAGTGCGGGGGTGGCTGGTGACAGGGACTGGCTGTGGGCAGGGTGGTGGGCGCTCACGGGGAGAGCGGCTCGGAGCAGCCCGAGCAGCAGGATGCAGCCCAGGCCCAGCAGAGCAGGCGGGGACCCAGCAGGCAGCAGCGGGAGCCTCAGGGCCAGGGGTCAGGGGAGCAGCAGCAGCACCAGGGCTCGTGCCCAGGGCCAGGCAGCAGCCCACATGGCTCCCGCAGTGCAGCGCCCCCGGAGGCCGGAGGAGGAATTACATCACTTCCCGGCTGGAGCCCATCAAAGCCTCAGCGGCCCCTTCAGGGAAGCGGGTTAATAACCGGTTCTAAAACTGCTTAAAAATTTAACAACTGGTTCGTGCAAACTGGTGCGAACTGGCTCCAGCTCACCACTGGTTATCTTCATCCCTGGCATACCTCCATTGAAGCCAATGGGAATTATACCAGGGATGCACCTAATCCACAATTTCTGCTAGAGTTTTATTATTATTATTATTATTATTATTTATTTATTGCATGCTGTACCTCACCAAGAACAGTGAAGAACATATATCTTCTAAATTCAGTCTTCAGATGTTCTGGAGGTTTCTCACTGGCACAGGCATGGCCTTCCATTCACTCTTCCATCATTGCTGTTCATAAGCTTCATATAGTCCTGTTCCCTTACGTAGTGAAAATGGGTTATGGTTCTGTTTAACTGTTGAACAACTTTCAGTCATCCCAAGGGTATCCCCCATCCTCTGTTATGCTTTTCTGAAACATAGTCAAATCTTTACAAACTTTTTTTTAAAAAAAAAAGCACAAGGACTATCAGCAAATGGAGAGAATCCAATAGGATAGCTAGGATTTTATATCTCATGTGAGATGCTGCAACAAACTAACTAACAAAAACTTTTAAAAAGTTTTGTATCCCTGCTGGAAAATGTAGAGAGATTGGCAGTGTTCCACAGGAACCATGAAATCTTCATTGCCATTTTGGATTTCTTCCTCAAAAGCTGTGAGTCCCTGTAGCAGTTCTGAAGCTTCAAAGATTTTGTTTTCAGTTGGGATGACAGATTTGAGCTTTATTGCTTATGTTCAAATATGCCTTTGTAAATGAAGAAAAAAGATCCTTTAAAAGTGGTCATGGGGATTCATTCCTTCTGAGGGATGAATAAAAAATGGCAGCCACAAGCAAGTCACCGTAGAATCTTTTTCATTTCAATTGCCAATTTAAAGTTAAACATTGCATACTTAAAATCTAAATATACACTCCTAAACAGCCGTTTATTCTATTTTATAACTCAGCAGTTAGTTCAGTAGATTACCCAAGTTGCACATGCTTCTGAAGAAGAGGGACATTTGATGTGACGTATCTGGTTAAAAATGTCATTCAATAACAGCCTGCAAATCCTACCAGGTGAGTTTTAAAAACAAAGTGCTTTGAGTTTAAAACTCTCATGAAAGTCAGAATTTGATATTATTACATCATTCATGAGCTTAACACTCTTAGGGACACTTTTACAAAGAATGTCTTCTATTTTGCAGGCAAAACTTGTGCCCTTAAATTAGTGCCTATGATTTTGCAGGTGCAGAATTACAGGCAGGTTTCTTTTTTACCTGTAACTGGGGTATTTTTACCTGCAACTCTCTAAATAAAGGTGGAAATAAGTTAATAATTGTTCTATTTATTTGTCTTGCAGTACAGTTTAGTGACCTCAATTATTGTCATTATGTTAGGTGGCTTATAATCACTAAGAAATGTCATGTCCCCAGCCTTTTTACTAGCTAAATTAAGAAAGCAGACAAAGATTAGGAAGGAAAATAGAGGCACAAAGAAATGACGTGAGGTGTCTGAGCTCACACATCAAGTCAGTGGCAAAGCCCAGGATAAAATCTAGATCTCCTGAGTCCCAGGCTAATGCCCTTTCTATTCGGTGTTAAAAATGCAAATTAACAGTTTTGCTCCCACACTTAATTTTGTGGTTATAGAATGATAGGCACAAATTGTTCCCAGAGAATAGGGTGCTGGTCCTCAGACTGCTTGAAAATTTAGGCCTTATAGTCTACCAGCCTGCAGCACTACCAAAAACATTGTATTTTACTTTATGCAGAGCTGGTTGATAGATTGTGTCAGACCAGTTTATATGCAAAAAGAAAAGGAATACTTGTGGCACCTTAGAGACTAACAAATATATTTGAGCATAAGCTTCAGCTCACTTCATCAGATGCATCGGATTTATATGATGATAACGCTGGTCAAATTCTCAATTGTCTGGAAACTTAGCTCATTTACTATATCAGTGCCCCTGAACAATAATTTCTGGGAGCAGGTGTGGTCTTTTGTCAAGTTTGCCATAAGCATTGATATTGATTTACCCATGTCTCTGGGTATATGAAAAGCCATGATCAATCCCAGTAATATGGAAATTGACTTGAAAAGATGGGTGGATATTTTATTATCACTAGTGTGAAAAATTATACTGAGTAACTGGCACAATCTTGTTCAAATACACAGTCAAATGTAGTTTAACCCTGAATGTTCAATCTTTGGGCGTGAAAGGCATCTACTAATAATAATAAGCATCCCAATGGCTTTCTTGATAAATGGTCATGTCTGAAGTGATACTTAATTATGTTAAGCAACTTAACATGATATATCAAGCTAAGAAGAACATGTTCGTATTTGGACACAAGTCTGTTCTTTAACCTTTTTTTGCTGGTCATGTACTGCACCTGCTGTTCTGCTGTTACCTATTGACAGCCCAGTGAATTAAGGGGAAAGTTATGATGTTTCATGTACTGTTAGCAGTACAGTGTGGGCTCCTTATGATAGGCTTGAGTTTTAGGATTCAGAAGCCTTACAAATTTGTGCACAAAACTCTTCATTAAGGCCAAGCTAAGCCTGCGGATACATAACTGTGTTTTAGGTGTATGTTACCTTGACAGATTATCAGAGTAAGCAAACAAACAAACAAACCTAAACCAATCTCCACACACATTAAGAACTCAGGAGTTAAAGATGAAGTTTAGCAATAACATGTAGTCACCAGGGGTGCTGGAAATAGGGATGGTGGAGGTGCAGCAGCACCCCTAGGCTTGAAGTGGTTTCTATCATATACAGGGGGTAAAGTTTTGTTCAATGGCTTTCAGCACCCCCACTATAAAAATTGTTCCAGTGCTACTGGTAGTCACATTCAAGCTTAATTTCTCCCCAGCAAAGTTATGCCAAAATAGTAATATAAGATTGATTTAAAAAGTACTGTATGATGTTGTGGTTGGGTTTTTTTCTGTTTGTCTTATGAAAGTCTATGTGTTGAGTTGCAGGTCTCTGGATGAAGTAAATTAGGAACAAAAGTCCAACTCTTGTACAATAACATTTAGAGTACAAAGTGATTTTCAGTTGTTCTGGAGGATTAAATATCAACATAATGCCCACCGGCAACTGTGGACATCTGTACTTTTAAAAGATTGTACTAGCTAGAAGAATAGAAATGGCTCATGGTGCCGTCTTAGTATATGACTTAGTCACACATGTATTATGAAAAGCTTGTGATTTTAAAATGGCTTTAATAACAGGCCATTTTAAGAAAATATATCATTGTAATTTTATAATCAGTTGTAATTTAAAAGAGTGGTTCAGCCTGTCAGTGCTACCCTTTCATAGAATCATAGAATCATAGAATATCAGGGTTGGAAGGGACCCCAGAAGGTCATCTAGTCCAACCCCCTGCTCAAAGCAGGACCAAGTCCCAGTTAAATCATCCTAGCCAGGGCTTTGTCAAGCCTGACCTTAAAAACCTCTAAGGAAGGAGATTCTACCACCTCCCTAGGTAACGCATTCCAGTGTTTCACCACCCTCTTAGTGAAAAAGTTTTTCCTAATATCCAATCTAAACCTCCCCCATTGCAACTTGAGACCATTACTCCTCGTTCTGTCATCTGCTACCATTGAGAACAGTCTAGAGCCATCCTCTTTGGAACCCCCTTTCAGGTAGTTGAAAGCAGCTATCAAATCCCCCCTCATTCTTCTCTTCTGCAGACTAAACAATCCCAGCTCCCTCAGCCTCTCCTCATAAGTCATGTGCTCTAGACCCCTAATCATTTTCGTTGCCCTTCGCTGTACTCTTTCCAATTTATCCACATCCTTCTTGTAGTGTGGGGCCCAAAACTGGACACAGTACTCCAGATGAGGCCTCACCAGTGTCGAATAGAGGGGAACGATCACGTCCCTCGATCTGCTCGCTATGCCCCTACTTATACATCCCAAAATGCCATTGGCCTTCTTGGCAACAAGGGCACACTGCTGACTCATATCCAGCTTCTCGTCCACTGTCACCCCTAGGTCCTTTTCCGCAGAACTGCTGCCGAGCCATTCGGTCCCTAGTCTGTAGCGGTGCATTGGATTCTTCCATCCTAAGTGCAGGACCCTGCACTTATCCTTATTGAACCTCATTAGATTTCTTTTGGCCCAATCTTCCAATTTGTCTAGGTCCTTCTGTATCCTATCCCTCCCCTCCAGCGTATCTACCACTCCTCCCAGTTTAGTATCATCCGCAAATTTGCTCAGAGTGCAATCCACACCATCCTCCAGATCATTTATGAAGATATTGAACAAAACGGGCCCCAGGACCGACCCCTGGGGCACTCCACTTGACACCGGCTGCCAACTAGACATGGAGCCATTGATCACTACCCGTTGAGCCCGACAATCTAGCCAGCTTTCTACCCACCTTATAGTGCATTCATCCAGCCCATACTTCCTTAACTTGCTGACAAGAATGCTGTGGGAGACCGTGTCAAAAGCTTTGCTAAAGTCAAGAAACAATACATCCACTGCTTTCCCTTCATCCACAGAACCAGTAATCTCATCATAAAAGGCGATTAGATTAGTCAGGCATGAACTTCCCTTGGTGAATCCATGCTGACTGTTCCTGATCACTTTCCTCTCCTCTAAGTGCTTCAGGATTGATTCTTTGAGGACCTGCTCCATGATTTTTCCAGGGACTGAGGTGAGGCTGACCGGCCTGTAGTTCCCAGGATCCTCCTTTTTCCCTTTTTTAAAGATGGGCACTACATTAGCCTTTTTCCAGTCATCCGGGACTTCCCCCGTTCGCCACGAGTTTTCAAAGATAATGGCCAAGGGCTCTGCAATCACAGCCGCCAATTCCTTCAGCACTCTCGGATGCAATTCGTCCGGCCCCATGGACTTGTGCACGTCCAGCTTTTCTAAATAGTCCCTAACCACCTCTATCTCTACAGAGGGCTGGCCATCTCTTCCCCATTTTGTGATGCCCAGCACAGCAGTCTGGGAGCTGACCTTGTTAGTGAAAACAGAGGCAAAAAAAGCATTGAGTACATTAGCTTTTTCCACATCCTCTGTCACTAGCTTGCGTCCCTCATTCAGTAAGGGGTCCACACTTTCCTTGGCTTTCTTCTTGTTGCCAACATACCTGAAGAAACCCTTCTTGTTGCTCTTGACATCTCTTGCTAGCTGCAGCTCCAGGTGCGATTTGGCCCTCCTGATATCTTTCCTACATGCCCGAGCAATATTTTTATACTCTTCCCTGGTCATATGTCCAACCTTCCACTTCTTGTAAGCTTCTTTTTTATGTTTAAGATCCGCTAAGATTTCACCATTAAGCCAAGCTGGTCGCCTGCCATATTTACTATTCTTTCGACTCATCGGGATGGTTTGTCCCTGTAACCTCAACAGGGATTCCTTGAAATACAGCCAGCTCTCCTGGACTCCCTTCCCTTTCATGTTAGTCCCCCAGGGGATCCTGGCCATCTGTTCCCTGAGGGAGTCAAAGTCTGCTTTCCTGAAGTCCAGGGTCCGTATCCTGCTGCTTACCTTTCTTCCCTGCGTCAGGATCCTGAACTCAACCAACTCATGGTCACTGCCTCCCAGATTCCCATCCACTTTTGCTTCCCCCACTAATTCTACCCGGTTTGTGAGCAGCAGGTCAAGAAAAGCGCTCCCCCTAGTTGGCTCCCCTAGCACTTGCACCAGGAAATTGTCCCCTACGCTTTCCAAAAACTTCCTGGATTGTCTATGCACCGCTGTATTGCTCTCCCAGCAGATATCAGGAAAATTAAAGTCACCCATGAGAATCAGGGCATGCGATCTAGTAGCTTCCGTGAGTTGCCGGAAGAAAGCCTCATCCACCTCATCCCCCTGGTCCGGTGGTCTATAGCAGACTCCCACCATGACATCACTCTTGTTGCACACACTTCTAAACTTAATCCAGAGACACTCAGGTTTTTCCACAGTTTCGTACCGGAGCTCTGAGCAGTCATACTGCTCCCTTACATACAGTGCTACTCCCCCACCTTTTCTGCCCTGCCTGTCCTTCCTGAACAGTTTATAACCATCCATGACTGTACTCCAGTCATGTGAGTTATCCCACCAAGTCTCTGTTATTCCAATCACGTCATAATTCTTTGACATCACCAGGACCTCCAGTTCTCCCTGCTTGTTTCCAAGGCTTTGTGCATTTGTATATAAGCACTTGAGATAACCTGTTGATCGCCCCTCATTCCCAGTATGAGGCAGGAGCCCCCCCCTCACAGACATTCCTGCCTGTGCTTCCTCCCGGTATCCCGCTTTCCCACTTACCTCAGGGCTTTGGTCTCCTTCCCCCGGTGAACCTAGTTTAAAGCCCTCCTCACTAGGTTAGCCAGCCTGCTGGCAAAGATGTTCTTCCCTCTCTTCGTAAGATGGAGCCCGTCTCTGCCCAGCACTCCTCCTTCATGGAATACCATCCCATGGTCAAAGAATCCAAAGCCTTCTCTCCGACACCACCTGCGTAGCCATTCGTTGACCTCCACGATTCGACGGTCCCTACCCAGGCCTTTTCCTTCCACGGGGAGGATGGACGAGAACACCACTTGTGCCTCCAACTCCTTTATCCTTCTTCCCAGAGCCACGTAGTCCGCAGTGATCCGCTCAAGGTCATTCTTGGCAGTATCATTGGTGCCCACGTGGAGAAGCAGGAAGGGGTAGCGATCCGAGGGCTTGATGAGTCTCGGCAGTCTCTCCGTCACATCACGAATCTTAGCCCCTGGCAAGCAGCAGACTTCTCGGTTTTCCCGGTCAGGGCGGCAGATAGATGACTCAGTCCCCCGGAGGAGAGAGTCCCCGACCACCACCACCTTTGACCTGTGCAAGCTAAGTGTTGCTCTGCCTACACTGGGAGAGGCTGCCATTTCTGCTGAAAAGTTTAGTCTCATAATGATGCTTGCAGAACTAGCAGCAACACAGCCATGAAACTTCCGTCCCCAGCATGGAGCTTTCCTTTGTAAAATGACTAAACTAAGAAGGACAGGAGTCACCTGTAGATCTGACTCACATTCAGTCCAAAGTAATGAAGAAAAAACAGAAAGGGGTTGTGGGATTGTGGCCAAGTCTATACAAGCAAATTGTACCAGTTTAACTTAAATCTATTTTTAAACCAATTTAATGAAACCGATGCAAATCCCTGTGCAGACACTGTCTTTGTTGTGGGTTCCTTTTTATTTATTTATTTAGCTTAAAATGTTTCCTAACTGATTTAAGCTAAACTGAAATAAGTGTTCATACTTGTCACACTCTCTAGGGTAGCTCACAACTGTGAGTGCCAATCTCAGGGCAGATTTCAGAAAACAAGGTAGCCACTCCAGACTGGTGGTATGTTCTATAATTAGATTTTACCAAGCCAGTAACAAATGTGAACTCCTGGATCACTATACCAGTCTTACCATGGAGTCAGTCATGTTAGGATCTCCAGCCCATTTTTCTACCCAGACAAACCGGACTTCGTGGCAATGGCCCCTTATGCCAAATATCACATTACATTAGATTACTCCCTATCCCAAAGGGTTAGGCAGTTACCCCAGGTCAATGAACACACTCAGTATACACCAAAGACAATGCTGGTAGCCAATTTCTCTAGTAAACTAACTGAAGATGTATTACCTAAGAAAAGGAATGAGAGTTTTTGAGAAGTTATAGCAGGTAAAATACATTAACAGGTGAGTCAAAATTTGTAAGTCTAAAATGTTAGCAGAGGTGAGTTTTCCATAAGTCTCCCAGGGTTGCCCAAAATAACTTTGGGGATCTCTGCTAGCATCTGGAATTCTCCCCTCTGAGTGTCCAAACAATTCAGAGATGCAATTCAGAGATTCCCTTAAACCAGTATTTATAGATCCTGCTCACAGAAGACAATATGAACAGTGTCTTCACGCACATATATTCTTCCATTGACAAAGAATACGCAATGCAGACAGTCTATGAATTCCCATGGTTGCTTAAGGGCCAGTCCTTTGAAGTTAGCACTCCTCTTAGATGAGCAGTTTAGAGAATAAGATGCAGATAAATGAGAACCGTACCATTATGCATTTAGGTGCAGCCAGCCAAAAAACCTTTCATTAGTTTTCATATCAAGTAAATTCTCATCTTAACACTAACACACACATTTTTGATCAAGGGTTACCTAATCACAGGGTATATGCAATGTTATGTGATAGCCATCAAGAGTATGTAACTAGGAGAAATCATGCCTATTAACACTTCCTTTAAACACAAGTGAATTGGTCCATGTATACTAATTCACTTAACATTTCTTTGATATTCACACACAAGTGAACTGGCCTACAAGCTCTAAACTGAACTAGCCTGTTAGAGTCATAATACACTTTTGCACCTGTTTAACTAAATAAGTTTAAAACAGCACCTTAAAGGTGTAATACTGTAAGGTAGGCAAGACCTAAAATCAAGCACATTTCTTCAAATCTGCATGCACACAAGTTGGCACACAGAGGGACGTAAATACCAATAGAGCATACAGAGCAAGGTCACCAGATAACCATTCCCCTGGGGACAGAATAACAGAAAAAAGAGAACTTTCCCCTTTCCTCTTCCTAGAAGCAGATTCCTTCTCAGGACAGATGGGACAGTTTCTTAATATAGATTTAATAAAAATAGAAGAGTCAGGACTTAACAGCTTATAATTTTCCCAATGACGGCCATGTAGTTTTTCCCTCCCTTCAATTGATTCCATCTCTCTTATTATCCTAAGGAGGTTGCACATTCTACCAGGAGCATTCTATTTCAATGCACCTGGAATATTCAGTAGCAGTCATGCAGTTAATATTGCACTACAAGAAGCAGAACTAATGCTAAAATATTTGCTGCACTCATAAACTGCCAGTTACAGTAGATCTCAGACAACCCAAATAGTTTGACACATCTTTATTTTAAACAAGCATATGCTGCATGGAGCTTCTTCAGACAAAATGAATGCTTGAATGAACAGGAAAAAAATATTGAAATAGCTCAATTTATCAGGCATAAAGAAATAAAGCCAACCTCTTCTTACATCAATATTTCAAAAAAGTATTGCACTATCCAGATATCTAGATGCCCCCCATTACTATGTTATTTGAGTGCCTCACAAGTATTTATGGATTTAACCTCTCAACACTCCTACAAGGAAAGTGTTAATGCCCCCATTCAATGCCACTGAGGCATAGAAAGATCAAGTGACTTGCCCAAGGTCACTCTGAGTTTCTGCAGAGCCCAGGTCTCCCAAGTCCCAGCTGAGTGCTTTGACCACAAGCTATCCTAGATCACTTAAGGACACCATTGCTGTCTGGTTGGGCATTATTCAGTGAGTTAGAAAATGTCATCAGTTCATAGAAATAAAAAAAAAAAACACTGAGCCAAATTCAACCCTAGGACAGCTCTTTTGGGGATGAAACAGAAGTGAGTGAGTGACAATTGAATTTAGCTCATTGATTTTGTGTTTTCCCCTCAAGTCGCGGTATATTTTTGGGACTTGTATTCATGAGGGAAAAATATTTCAATCCATTCAAATGGAAGAACACTGATGTTGGCCTGATGTCAGAAATACAGTACCAGGGGATTTATTCCCACTCAGACTATCTCTTCTTTTCAACTGCAGAGGGTGAAGATGGGGAAATATGGTGGGATGAGTGCAGGAGAGAAGAGTGAGGAGAGGATTCTCCCACTGAATCTGTGGAATTGCTCTATGGCTGCTACTGCATCTTTAGCTCACATGTTTCCTTCATGATGGGACTCCTGAAGGATCCTGTTGGAACAGATCATCTGGCCTCAGCCAATCCAAAACCTGCTTCTTGCATACAGGGAGCCACTTCAGGGACTGCACAGTACTTGCCTAGACACACAAATCCTAATGTGCCTCCTCCCTTCTCAGGCATGACAGAATTGTCAATGTTCTGTTGTTATGGACGCTCAGCTCCAATGAAAATGAAGGAAGCATTTGTCCCTAAGTGCCCTGAAAACGAGGCAAAGAAGAATTCAGCATAAAGCTAATATCTTTATGCGCCTTCATAAAGTCCTGCTTATCATCCCAGGTCTGATGTCACCCAGGTCTGATGTCTGATGTGTGGAAGAAGTGGCACCAGAAGCTGAGAAGTAGCTGTGTGAGCTGTAGCAAGAGTTGGGTTAGATAGTTTTGTAGAGCTGTGGAGCTTTCCCCTGTTACACAATGCCAACAAAGGAGGCAGGCACAGCTGCATGGTCTCATGCTTTCCCCCTAAAGTTACCAGGCCATAGTGGAAGATGGACTGAAGCAGCAGGAAAGCTAAGGCATTTGCCATGGGAGAGAGTCAGCTTTACAAGCTCCACCCTCCCTCCTTCTCTGTTTGGAAGTGTCAGTGGGGGAAGCCTGATTTATTAATGGCAACAAGAGCACTTCCAAATGATCTGCTAGGGCTGTTAGTGCACCATCACGCTACCCTCCCCTCTCCAAACATGTATAAACAAGTGATGGGAAAAAATAGTGCAGTCTCTTAATAGTAATATAGCAGATGTGCCAGTAGATCTTTAATCATAGAAGATTAGGGTTGGAAGAGACTCTGGAGGTCATCTAGTCCAACTCCCTGCTGAAAACAGGACCAACACCAACTAAGCCAGGGCTTTGTCACTGGGCCTTAAAAACCTCTAAGGATGGAGATTTTACCATGTCTGTAGGTAACCCATTCCAGTGCTTCACCACTCTCCTAGTGAAATAGTGTTTCCTAATATCCAACCTAGACCTCCCCCACTGCAACTTGAGACCATTTCTCCTTGTTCTGTCATCTGCCACCACTGAGAACTGCCGAGCTCCATCCTCTTTGGAACCCCCCTTCAGGTAGTTGAAGGCTGCTATCAAATCCCCCCTCACTCTTCTCTTCTGCAGACTAAACAAGCCCATTTTCCTCACCCTCTCCTCGTAAGCCATGTGCTCCAGCCCCCTGATAATTTTCATTGCCCTCCACTGGACTCTCTCCAATTTGTCCACGTCCTTTCTGTAATGGGGAGAGCCTAAAACTGGATGCAATACTCCAGATGTGGCCACACCAGTGCCGAACAGAGGGGAATAATCACTTCCCTCGATCTGCTGGCAATGCTCCTACTAATGCAGTCCAATATGCTATTAGCCTTCTTGGCAACAAGGGCACACTGCTGACTTATATCCTGCTTTTCATCCACTGTAATTTCTAGGTCCTTTTCTGCAGAAATACTACTTAGCCAGTCGGTTCCCAGCCTGTAGTGGTGCATGGCATTCTTCTCTCCTAAGTTCCGGACTCTGCATTTGTCCTTGTTGAACCTCATCAGATTTCTTTTGGCTCAATCCTCCAATTTGCCTAGGTCACTCTGGACCCCATCCCTACCCTCCACCATATCTACCTCTCCCCACAGCTTAGTGTCATCTGAAAACTTGCTGAGGGTGAAATCCATCCATTCATCCAGACCATTAATAAAGATGTTGAAAAAAACCAGCCCCAGGGCTGACCCCTGGGTTACTCTGCTTGATACCGGCTGCCAGCTAGACATTGAGCCGTTGATCACTACCCGTTGAGCCCAACAATCGAGCCAGCTTTCTATCCACCTTATAGTCCATACATCTAATCCATACTTTTTTAACTTGCTGGCAAGAATGCTGTGGGAGATGGTATCAAAAGCTTTGCTAAAGTCAAGATATATAATGTCCACTATTTTCCCCATGTACACAGAGCCAATTATCTCATCATAGAAGGCAATCAGGTTGGCCAGGCATGACTTGCCCTTGGTCAATCCATGTTGACTGTTCCTGATCACCTTCCTCTTCTCCAAGTGCTTCAAAATGGATTCCTTCAGAACCTGCTCCATGATTTTTTCAGGCACTGAGGTGAGGCTGACCGATCTGTTGTTTCCCAGATTATTCCTCTTCCCTTTTTTTAAGATGGGCATTATATTTTCCTTTTTCCAATCATCCAGGACCTCTCCTGATCACCACGAGTTTTCAAAGATAATGGCCAATAGCTCTGCAATCATATCAACCAATTCCCTCAGCACCCTTGGATGCATAGATTTAGACCCAGGGACTTGTGCATGTTTAGCTTTTCTAAATAGTTCTTAACCTGTTCTTTCACCACTGAGGGCTACTCACCTCCTCCCCATATCGTGTTGCCCAGAACAGCAGTGTGGGAACTGACCTTGTCTGTGAAGACTGAAGCAAAAAAACCATTGAGTACTTCAGCTTTTTCCACATCATCTGTCACTAGGTTGCCTCCCCCATTCATTAAGGTGCCCACACTTTCCCTGACCATTTTCTTGTTGCTAACATACCTGTAGAAACCCTTCTCGTTACTTTTCACATCTCTTACTAGCTACAACTCCAGGTGTGTTTTGGCCTTCCTGATTACATCCCTGCATGCTCAAGCAATATTTTTATACTCCTCCTTAGTCATCTGTCCAAGTTTCCACTTCCTGTAAGCTTTCTTTTTGTGTTTAAGCTCACTGAAGATTTCACTCTTAAGCCAAGCTGCTCACCTGCCATATTTGCTATTTTTTATACACATAGGGATGGTTTGTCAAGATAGAGACATTCACCAGATATGTGAATATCTCTAACAGTGGCAGTGTCTCACTGCAGAAACTGATTTTGCAACACTTTGTGCATCTGGTGGGATCTTTGCTCTCTTTATCAAAAGGGATTCTGTCACTTTGCTCTGAAACAGAGTATTCCTTTTTGTTTTGCATATGGATTGCTGCTCCATTTGCTTTTGTATATAGCCTGGTATGATTTAAATATTGGTGTCTCAGGGCTATCTGAATTTCTCCCCTCTGCTGTCCATTTCCATTCTAGAATGGTTTTCATAATAGTGCTAGCCCCACAGTAGTTGTCTTATGTGTTAGAAATTTCCTGAGAAGTCAGGTTTTATGGGATTTCCAAGCCAAGAAGGGGGAAACTCATGGCTTGACTCAAAAAGCAAAATATGGTTACCTGCTGTGAAGTTCCCCTGTGCTCTGTCTATACTCTACAGAACATGAGCACAGAAGAGCTTATGAATGTCACCTAATTCTGAACCAACCTGTCTTGGGTGGATTCAAAACCAAACACAATGTGTTAATCTGTTACTCTCCAACCTCCCTGCCCCCCTCCTGTAAATCTAAAATATACATACATGAATGGAAGGGGGGCGGGGGTTGAGATATTTTGTGAAATAAAACAATATACTCCATACTCTTTCCTGTGTTGTTCTGTGATTGCTTCAGGTCTGTCAGTCAGGAGCTGGAACACTTCCCGTAAATCATGAACTGATTTGACCAGAGGCTGGACTGGTCTCCATGCTCATTAGAGCAGCCTCAGGACTCCTCTAGAAGAGGTCTCTAGAACCTGCTTTTCTAGCCTAGGATCACAAGATGGCACAACTCTCCAGTTTTACCCTGCATCTGTAATTTTTACTCCATGCATCTGAAGAAGTGGTTTTTTTACCCACAAAAGCTTATGCCCAAATAAATCTGTTAGTCTTTAAGGTGCTACCGGACTCCTTGCAGTTTTACCCCCTACCCCATCCTGATATGCTGCCTTACCTTCAACCTACTCCAAGGAGATAATGAGGGAAACAGGTGGCATAAAGCTAGCTGTGTCAGTATTATACCAGCTAAAGAATACCTCATGCTAAGGAGCTCCCCAGCTGCACTTTTATGGCTGGTTTAAGGTCTTTTTTTGTTATTGTTGTTGTTGTGAGGATCTAGCCCAAAACGTCTATCATATTTTGGTACAACAACTCATAGGCTACTTTATTGTTTAGGAGCTAACCCCGTAATCACATTGATGTGTATATGTTTATTTACCCTGGGAAAATTCTTCTTCGGTAATATTGCTTAACAGAACCCAGATAGCATGGTGAAGAACACACCATCAAAGTGCATGTATAATAAAAACTATTAAAATTCTCTTTAGATCTCATGAAAATAGCTCACACTTTCATTATTATCATTGAAATATTTTGATATGTAGCCAAAACACTGATTACAAATCAAGCCTTCACACCCCAAGAGATGTCCATTGTCTCTGTGTTTCAGTCTGCCCTTTTCTCATTTTCTGTCATGTTTTGTTTTGGAGTTTTTTTGGCTGCCTCTTTGATTGCACAGCCCATTTGATCACTCCCATTGTAATATGCCCTCTAATAAGGTGCAAAAAGGCTGTTAAACTCTGCACTGTGCTTGAGCCCAGGCCTGTCTTCACTCCCTAAATTAATTGCAATAGTGGGGGCCAACAAAGAAGATAGCTGGAAAATACTCAACACATTTGGTCTGGTCTGCAGGTAGCTAAATTTCTGAAACCATATCACTCGAGAGAGAGAGAGAGAGAGAGAGAGAGAGAGAGAGAGAGGAAAGATTGCAATTATTGACTGTGGTTCTCTACTGTTATATCTAATCACTCCCAGCATATTTCCATGGTGTACCTCAGTCAAGCTGTTTAATTTGGAATCTAAATCTCATCTGTTTGCATAGGGTTTACAGAGTGTAACAATATAATAAGAGTGTTCTTTTCATATGACAGGTTTCAGAGTAGCAGCTGTGTTAATCTGTATCCGCAAAAAGAACAGGAGTACTTGTGGTACCTTAGAGACTAACAAATTTATTTGAGCATAAGCTTTTGTGAGCTACAGCTCACTTCATTGGATGCATGCACGAAAGTTTATGCTCAAATAAATTTATTAGTCTCTAAGGTGCCACAAGTACTCCTTTTCTTTTCATATGAGACATATATATATATATATATATATATATATATATATATATACACAAAAGAAAAGTCCTTCCTGACAGCAATGGAATAGAATAGCACTTTCCAGGGAAAGGGTTGAATTGTTCCAGAGATAGGGAAATCACTTTGCTCCCCCTTCCATTAGATTAGGCAGAATAAACTATTACTGAAGGATACTTCATTAGAATATTTTAGCATTTAACATTTTTCAATCTTCTGTTGAATATCTTCCTCAATATTTTTCAGGATAATGTCTGCCTTTCTGTATCCTTCCAACCCTTCCCCCTTCTTTCTGTTCCTCTCTGTCTGATGTAAAATAATCAGTAAATTTAAGCTTGATTCTTCATTCAAGCAAACTAATTCCTCAACCACATTGTTTTCTTTTTCCCTTTTGTTCTTTCTCCCTATAGGATTCTCACATATTTATTTCATTTACTCACTCCTCCTGTGTTCAGTTGGCCTTAGTTACATCAATCCCCAAGATATCTTCTTCCTTCCTTTCTCCCTTCTTCCCCTTTGTCTTATAATTCCCTCCTCATCCCTAGTATATCATTACTCTGTGCTAACAGCTCTTCTTCATCTTTCCGTCCTTCCCTTCAGTAATTATTATAGTCATGTTTTGGCCCATGGCCTTCTACTAGGAAAAGTTTATCAGGGTATCCAAGATTGTATGAGCAATCAGTGGGACTAAACATAATATAGTGGGAGTAGTTTCTCCTTGTTTAGTATTTGCCTATCCTCTCAGGATGGCAGAATTATCAAACACTCATCCATTCAGAGAGCTGAACGCTATGATATTTACTCAAAAATCCTAGAAGCTGGATGCCATATTGTTTCTGTGGATAAAGGAGCTGGGCTAGAACCTGACACTGACTACAAACTGAACCAGGACTTTTTGAATACTCCAGTCTGAATACATTCACAGCAAGGTTTGGTGTAGCATATTTAAATTATAAGAGTGTATGGATCTGGAGGAGTTGTTGTTCCTGGGACCGGGGATACCCACATTGTAGAAGCTTCCTTATGTGCTGAGTTCTCTGTTGCACCCTTCTTTCATTGACTGGCTTTGTGATAAGAGAGTCATCTGAACCACTTTGGAAAGACATCAGAGAATTATTACTGAGATTGAAGCCACTTTGTAATTATCTGCAAACTCAACATATCTGTGCAGGAATTTGTACCACTATACTTAGTACACTGTACTTAGTTTCAGCCTGGTTTATTGGGATAAGTCACATCACGGAAGGGAAGTCAGATAGACAGTATTTCTCTTATGTTCCTGATTACACCGGTTTATCCCATGTGATCAAGATTGCCAGCGGGGCTCCACAGAAGCATCTGATTTTTCTAAGCAAGAGAGTGCTGATCTGTCTGATCTGGATATGATTCATTACAACAATCTGGAATCCATAACTGTCTTTTGACCTACAACTGCAGAGGTGTTAACTTGAATGGTCTCTTGCAATCTGTGTTAACTTCTTATCTGTTCTATCTTGTATTTAGCTGTGACACTCTGAGTACCTTTCCAGACTGAAGAAGAGCTCTGAGTAAGCTCAAAAGCTTGTCTCTCTCACCAAGAAGTTGGTCCAATAAAGGATATTACTTCACCTACCTTGTCTCTCTAAAACACATCAGACATAAAACATTCTCTTCCAACTTTTGTTTCTGCCTGACTCTTACAGGCACTTACCTTTCCATTTTGTTATTATCTTCTGTAATATTTCCAGTTAGTGGAAATTGCTTCATGCCATTTTAGAGTTTGGCTCTTCTAGTTACAGCCCAGTTCTATACTGAGATCAGTTCTCTTGTTACAACAGGGCTGATGCCTGAACCCACACCTGTTTCCAGAACACCCATGTGAATAGACATGAAACCACTGAAACCAAACTGTTTATGGGTTTAACAATGGGAAAATGAGGTTCACTGAAAGTTTAGGGCATACTGGCAGGTTCTCATGAAGAAAAAAGAACCTTTTGAACCAAACGTGCAAGAATTTGTGTAGTTCTGTTAATAATCCTGCATTTTCCAAATCAAAGTTGCAATGCTCAAGTTTCATTTGGAGTAACGGAATATGGCTGACCTGGGGTGCCTTAGACATCTGTCTGAACCCAGTTTACCCAGTTCTGGCTTCAGGATTTTGGCAGTCCCTAGAAAGGTTATTCTTGCAGGGTCCCCTCCTGGACTCTCTTTCTCCTCACAAATCCCCCTGTCTCTCACTCACCAGCATACTCCAAAGTCTCACGTTAAGTATGGACTTATTTGTAAATTGGGGGCCTCCTTCATCATCAAATTTTACAACACTCAAAAATCAGCTCTGCCTGTGACAATTAATGCAAATTTATGTTGAAAGTGTAAGTGAATAAAATATCATTGATGAAGCAGTGTCTTGTTCCACTCTGGCACAGCAGACATTTGAAGAAATCAGCAGACCCGGAATGAAAATCAGCATTAAAATCCCGTCCCTGGTAATAGAAAATATCTTGTTATTAGTATGGGAGAAAAAAATTCTGGGCATACTAAAGTTCCAGTTCAGTGCAAAATGACTGTGAAAGTACAAATGCAAGTGTCTCTAACTCGAGGACATTTTCCAGAATGTGTTTTTGGTCAGAACCTAGTTCCAATCCACGTGCGAAGAGCATAGTCAGGATATTCATACTAGCTCGGAATTCATGAGTGCAAGCAGAATCTCTGCCACTCCCCTGAGGTGGAACTAGAGAGAGGACATTTTTTGTTAGCTTATGTTAGTGCCTGCAGTATAAAATGTCATAGCATCTTTTTCATTTTTATTTAAACTTCTTCATATAGCTGCCAGTTCTAACAGAAGTTGCTTTACAATTAGATTGGTCTTTACCTCTATCTGAAGAGTAAAATGAAAAGAATATAGCTGCATCAGATAGTTAAATTCTAGTAAACAAGCTCATGTGGTTATCACAGATGTACCCACTATTCATCTTACTAGGTCAAGCTGAGCCCAGACTAATCAGATGCCATTTTCACTGTAGTAGAAAGAAACCATGCCCAATAATTCCAGGGTTGAATTTAATCTATTGTTTCTTTCCCTTGTAGATGGGAGGTGGTGAAAACCCAGAGCTGACACACTGACTTTTGGTGTGTTTGCATACTGAACCAAACTTTGCAACTCAGATCCACTTCTGCTATCCAGTCACTTCTTTACACTTTTATCATGTAATGGTTATGGGGTTTTAATCTACTATAAAAATAAAATGATATTAAAATAAAATTCAGCTGCAAAGTCAAACATTTGAAAGTTAGGGAATGCCAGATTTACAGTTGCTTGTGTGAAGTTAATTCAGACCACTTGTGTATCCAACTTGTGACATGAATGAAGCAGGGATCCTGTGGAAAAAAAATAGAATGTGATTACATTATTAAAGATTGTCTCAATCTTTACACAAAAGGGGGCTGAATTAAAATTGTATGCCAACAGTTAAAATGACATTTCCTAAACTTCTGAGTGTTTGATTTTGTAACCTAAATAACATTTTTAAATATAGGAGTCTTTTTGTATATAAATTCCTATGTTTTTGGAGAGTTTGTTTATATCCACAACAATAGCAACATCCAGGATTGTTCATTTTCAGGCAAGGGAGAGAATGAGTGTAGATGGAACATTTAGGTAATGTGCCTGGTGTAGTAGGTAAGATAAAGGGACAAGGAAGCCTGATCCAGCTGTCTACCTCCATGTCACCATCTGTAGCTACGGATGCTCTGGCAACATCCAGGGATGCCCAGTGCAATGCATTGCTGCTGCTGTGTTAGAGGCAGCAGGGCTCAGGGCTTTAGTATGTTTGTTTTCATTTATTCTGACATATTACCAAATTTTTTCTGAGGAGCACAAGTGACAAAAGAGAAAAGGTTACTGTAAAAGTTTAGAACTCATTTAAACCGGAATGGAATTCCATGCGATTAAGAAAAGGCACTTCTCTAGCCCAAGTACTTTCTCCCTGACAAATTACAAAGGCCTGCTGCAAACTATGGAGGTTTTAGAACTTCTCAGAAAGTGTTAAAAGAATAATTTATAATAGAAGGTATAGGGCAACCTAAATATAGAGGTTGCTATCAGCTCGCCCTACAATGTATAGGTCCAGGATTTGGCATCGACTGAATACATAATTCTACATTATTAAACAAATAAAATGTTTCTGCTTGAAATGAAATATTCCTGTGCATAAAGTTGAACATCCCTCAGCTACAGATATTGCAACTTATCAATGCAAACAACAATACACCTTAGGCCTGCATTGATTATGTGGGTATAATAGTGCTGCAAGCATCTATCTCCTTTCCAGTAAGTAGTACCACTCATGTAAAATATCTTAATATGTATGTTACATACCTATTCAGTGACTAGGATCAGTGAAGCAGAATTGTTTTTTCTGCTTTTTAGTTTAAAAAAAAAGGTTGGTATGAAGATATGATATGGTATAAAGATCCAATCAAAGAATCACGTATATAAATATCCATGCAAAATAAGTGTAAATGTTTGCACTTAATTTTCCAGTAAGTTAATTTTACACACAAAGAGGTATTTGTGCATACAAATAGCAAGGCAGAAACACTGCTATATATTTGTACGCACTAATTATCATGGGTGCTGATATTTGATTTCCATGAACAACTATGGTAACTGCTCATGAAAAATGGGTATACATTTGCACTTCGACTTTTCTGTATGTCTTTGCATTCCTGACCTCTTGAAAAATCAGACTCTAAATACCAGATCCTCTCCCCAGCTCTCAGCTCCAGTAAAATGGCTTCCCATCTCAGACTATGGAAGAGGACGAGAGATTCTGCCAGACATATTTGCAGGATGGTGCTGCTCTCATTCCATAGCCTGAGATGGGAGCATTTATCTTTCCTTGGTCTAATAGAATTCCCCAACACAAAGACAAGTTACCAGTGCTGAGAGCTGCAAAAAGGATTTGTTGTTTGAGGGGAAACACTAGAATCCACCTGTTCATCCAAAAAGCTCAAGATAAGTTTTGTTTGTGTTGTTAAAAATAAAGGGAAACTACAAAAGGAGGTTGAGTTTTGGAACCTAGCCCAGGGTTTGTCTGTGCCATGCTCAGAGCAAGTTGAGGACTTTGCCCTTTGACGATTACACATTAAAAGGATTTTTGTGACACAACCAGTTTGCCTCTGTTTGATATGTATATATCTGCATATATAAAAATTTCAAGGCATATCACTTATTGTATGAAGAAAGGAACATACAAATAGGAAGACTACATGTAGACAAAAGTTAGTGGTATTTCACAGAAGCTATGTATTTGTCTCAATGAGTGCACCACTTTTGATTCTAATACATCACAGTGGAATTTTGAATTCAGACTGCAGCCAGTTCCTCAATGTTCTCCCATTCGAAACGTTCTCCCATTCTTTTGTCATGGATTATTGCTGAAGTGAAATATCCAATTCAGAGGTCTTCCACTGAAAGAGAATTTTCATAATAACTATGGAATAAGACCAGATTCCATTACCATTGCTTATACTGCAGCGAGCCTTACTCAGTGTGTAGTCCCACTGAGTTTGATGGGACTACTCACAGAATAAGGTGCTGCTAATCATGAGTAAGTATGGCACAATGTGAAGTTTGCAGAAAACAGAATCCCCCTACCTTCCACCCCCCAATAAAGGGAGTATAAAGCTAGTTCTTCTGTCTACATAGCCTTTGCAAAAGGAATAGGATCAAGTTTTGCAAGACACACACAAACACATGGAACTTTAGCGTGTAAAATATTTCAGCATCCCTGATTACGATTCGAAATATGTGCCCTGCTAGTTTCTTTCTTTGCAGAGCTCGGCTATATATCAGTAGTGAGGAAAATGAGCTCTCTTACAGTAGAACTCATAGAATAATTACAAATTCCAACAACTGTTCATTGTAAAATGTCTCAAAATATCCCATGTGCACAATACTTACAGACACTTTTGTGAAATAAATATAATGTATGACTGTGTGTGTGAGACAGAGTGCAGGAAACTATCTGGTTCCCAATGAACAAAGTGTTAACTGAAGTTCAGCTCCATCTTTACTCTTATATATGTGTTCAGGAGTTGGCTTGTAAAATAGTCTGCTTGGGAAGGGGGTGAGATTGGGGAGAAAATGCTATTTGGAAGGTAAGTATCCACAATCAGGGTCAGAGACTCCTAGCTGTGTTTTCTGGGGTTTTTTTTGGTTTGTTTGTTTTTTGTTTTAACTTCCTCTCCTCACTACTCTCCATGTTAACATCTTTAATCTTTAGGGAAAGTATCTTTTTATTTTTGATCCTGCACTGAGGTCTACATGGACAGAGGTCCCTGGGATTCTGCTCACCCACAGTTCAATATGGGCCAGGAGGTAGGCTGGCAGGTGACAGTCTTGGTTTATAGTAGCCTCTATTTGCAAACCCTATAGTAGGCATTTCTGATGCACCATCACTTTAGTTGCTAGGTTCCCTTATGACATGGTTCTCAAAGTTATTTGACCAGGTCCCCCTTCTTTGTATCTGGTTGTTTACGCCCCATCCCTACAAGTACATATCCCACCACGCAGCAGAGAGCAGCAGCAGCTGCTGGCTGGGTGCTCAGCTCTGATGTCAGCGTCGTGCCAACAGCAGCACAGAAGTACGGGCAGCAATGTGAAAAGTCATATTTGTAATAACATTTCACAGCAGACTTAGCACCCCATTGCCACTGTTATTTCTGCACTGCTGCTGCCACCTTGGGCTGACAGCCAGAGCCCTGCTGCCTTTGGAGGGGGTTGGGTGGGTAGGAGAGCGCAAGCCCAGACTGCTTACTGGTGAGGAACTGAGGTGGGAGGGAAGGAGAGCCTGAGTTTGGATGGTGGGGCTCTGGCTGTCCCCTTTATTCCCACCTCCTGGGTATGCACACCCCTTTTGCACCAGCCCCAGCCAGCCAGGGCTGACAGCCAGAGCTCTTAAAAAATAAAAATAAAAAAAGCATACAGCCCATGCCACCTTGACACATTCTCATGCTTCCCTTGGGAGGCCTGCCTCATTGTCTGAGAACTGCTGACCTCTGATGTGAAATGTGTTTCACTGGATGTGTCTCCAATCATCTTACTCAATTTTTATTTATTTGCTATGCTTTCTTTTAACCTGGTTTTAAAATAAAACCAAAATGTTTTATGAGGCTCTGGTAGTGTGAAAGGAGAGTTGCTCTTCTAAATCTAATGTGAAAAATGCTCTCCACCTCTTGAACAATTTATTTGCAGCATATACTGAAGAATGTATTAATCAATAGTGATATGTATTTACGTGCTTTTCTGTTGCATTCATCACTATAGTTACTATTGAATGTAGCCACATGACATTTTAGGGAACCCTCAGAGAAGGTAAGTGACTTACTCAAGGTCAAACAAGAAATCTGTAATGGAGCTGGAATCTGAACCAGTCTCCTCTTTCCCTCTTGAGTGACTTAATCAAAATAGCATCCTTCTTCTGTTATTCTAACAACATTTATGTCATTAATCACAAAACAGAAAATATATAGGGAGAATTTGCATCCATTCATAATGCTGTAACAGTCATTATATTGTTGATTTATTTATTTTTTTAAAATTATTCATGTATTGAAGAGGAAATTGCTGATTGAGGAGCAGGGACCCATATGGGATCCATGCTACAAAGAGTTAACTTTGGTCTTACGCAACACAGAAATGCAGTAATTTCTGTCCTATAGTTTCCTGCTTTGATCAAAGGCTACTACGCCACAGTAGTTGTCCTGTGGGCCTTTAGTCCCACGTTTGCTGATTCAGTTTTGGCTTTGGAACAGGGCTAAGACCTCCCAACTTGAAATCTTTTTTTTTTCCTTACAGATAAATTTCTTGCATTTAAAAGACATCTTTAAAAAAATCTTGATACAAACAGATTTAAATGTTTCTGGTAGCTAGAGCTGTACTTTGCAATCAGCTTTGCTTTGAAACCATGTTTAGAATATCAAGTGAATTGTATAATAAAACTACCCCTTTGAAGAGAAATAAGTGTGGACAATTCTTACAGGCTATGATTTTACCTTGGGTTTATTTTTTTTAAATGTATATATAATTTTTTAAAAACTTTTTTTTACAACAAAAAGGATATTTCAAAGTTATAATACAGGATTTTGGCTCAGATACTCCAAAGGAGCCTAAAAAGGTGCCTAAATACCTGTAAGGATCCAAACCTTCCAGTCAGTTTTTTTTTTTTTTTTTTGCTGAGCTTATGTGACCCCTTTATTCTGCCTGGATCCATTAAGGACCCTATGTCAGTGGAGGAAGTTAGAAATGCCTGTTTGCAGCTATGGGGGAACTGTGCAAAATATCCCACGACAGTGAGTGTCAGTGTCCACATCAGCACAGGCTTGCGCTATGGAACTAAAAAGAGCAGTGTAGATGTCCACTTGGGCTGGAGCCCAGACTCAGAAACCTAGCGAGGACAGTGAGCCAGTACTTACCCATCAAAAGTATCATATTTGGTGCTGAGTCATTCAGGGAACATGGAATACATCTCTCTGAAATGGGTGCTGACTTACTTTTCACCAGTGTTAGGAAGGGAATTGTTAGCTATTTGGGAATCTGGCTCAGGGCCGGGGGATGCAACTCCCTTTCCCCGGTTCCTTAATCCTCTGTTACCAAGGTGCCCCATTCTGGCAACAGATGTGGGATACACAATTATGAGTCTATCCCCAGGGATTTGCCTAGACACGCCTAGATTGCCATATTCAGAATATTTCACTGAAGGAGGTCATGCGTGGTCTCTGCTGAAAGTTAAAAACTTGTTGGTTGTCGTCGTTATTATAGGATGTATGTAAGGATAATATTTTAGGACTTATGTGATATGTAGAACATTATGTTCCAAAGCTGCTAGAGGTAAAACTAGTCACCAGGAACCAGACAGCTTTTAGAGCTAACCCAATCAGGAGTGAGAACAATTGACCCAGCCCACCAAGTGTTTAGAATCTAGACCAGGTGCATGTTTGAGCTTTTATAAAGCACAAAAGAGCCCAAGAAAAAGACCTTGAATAGTAGGGCCATCAGGGATGAACTGAAATTAAGGAAACACCCTGATTATGAAAAGAAACAAAAGGTCTGGAACTGTATTATAGAGCAAAGAAGGGCACAAGATGACATCCATTATGACACTCTGTCAGCATGAGTGTCTTAGGAAAAATGGATCCCAGCTCTCTGGACTGGACAAGCACTGTCTGTAGTGACCATTGGGTAAAGAATACCTTGTTATACAGGAAAGGAACTCGTTAATAAGTATAGACTCTAGATTGTGTTTTATATTTTTCTTCTAGCTGTAAACATGTTTTCAATCCTTATTCTTGCTTCTATTTGAATCTTTATCTTGAATTTTTTTCAAACTTCTGTTTGGTTTTACTACAGACACGACTAACTTGCTTCGTTCTAAGGAGAGTGTTGAAATGAGATGAAGCTAGTTGTAAGGACCCCTGGGTTCCTGGGCAGCTCTCACATCTGGCTGCCACTGGGCCGCTCACCCAGAACTATTGGAAGTGAGGGGCTAATAGTGCTCCCAGAGGCACTGCCACAATGATTCTGATTGGGAATAATGACTGGCCCCACCAGTTGGCCCAGCCATACTATTTAAAGCAGAAAGAAGCACAGGATGTTGCCTAACCATCTCAGAGACTTCCTTACTGGCTCCTGAACTGGATCTGACTCTTGCTTGATCCCTGGTTTCTGATTCTGGCTCTGATCCTAGCTTGGTTCCTGATTCTGACTCTTTCCCTCGGCTTGGATCCTGGTTCCTGACTGTGACTCTGACACTGACTTGCACTATGTTTGACTTCCCTACTCTGACAACTAAGTCATACTGCCCATGTCCCAGTCCTGACAGGTTGCTCAGACCACTAGCCTCTTGGGGTAGGCATGGATCCAGAAGAGTTCCTCTCGCCCCATGGGAGGCATTGCCCAAGCAGGTAGCCTGCCTTCAGGCCTACAACCTAGCAATGCAGGCACAGGTTGAAACCAGACATTGCAGGAACAAGTGCTTCAACTTTGCATGGAGAATGCTGTGCTTTGGATCCAATCTTATGCACCACCACACCTGAACCAGCACCCATGATCCCCCTGCCAAAGCCTGCAATGAGGCAGCCCAATTGTACCAGTTCTGGTGAGGCCTGTAAGAAGAAATCAAAGATGAGCTGTCTCAGATCAAGACCCCAGCAGACCAGGACGCTTTTATTGATTTCACCACCTGCATCAATAATTGATTGTGGAAATGGCAGGAATACAGAAGCAGAATGATACATTTCCCAGAGACCATGAGCGAGATTACACAGCCTGGCCAGATCACCCATGCATCTTGATCTCGAACTCCCCTCCCAGTACAGAGATCACACTGTATTTAAAAACACCAAAAAAGAAAATGAATTGCCTACCATCACACTGGAAGCATGACTGCCCATAGAATTTATGGGATGGCATTTATGCAATGTTGAAGCCCAAGTTAGCCACCCTGTGGCTTTACCTTCAATTTATTTATTCACAAATCCACCTTGCCCACTGGGATGCCAGTAGTCTTTGTGAAGAAGAAGGATGAAAGCCTCTGATTGTTCATGGATTACCAATCACAATCAGGAATGACTCTCCACTGCTTCTAATCCCCAATCTGTTGAACCTTGTGGAGTCTGCTTAACCTGTCAAGGGGAGTACCATTTGGTATGCATTACTGCAGGGAATGAATTAAAAAAACTGCCTTTTGAACAAGATATGGTCACTTTGAATATCTCGTAATGCCATTTGGTTTGAAAAATGTACCCACCACATTCCAGCATTTTAACCATGATCTGTTTGGGGATATGAGGGAGCAGTATGTGGTGGTATATCTGGATGACATTCTGATTTTCTCTGATGGTGCAGAGAGCACACCCTGCATGTCCTCAAAAGGCTACACCAGCATGGCCTCTATACCGGGGTTCTCAAACTGGGGGTCGGGACCCCCCAGGGGGTCATGAGGTTACTACTTGGGGAGGGGGAGGGTTGTGAGTTGTCAGCCCCAACCCCCAAACTCCACTTTACCTCCAGCATTTATAAGGGTGTTAAATATATAAAAAAGTGTTTTTAATTTATTAGGGGGGTCGCACTCAGATGCTTGCTGTGTGAAAGGGGTCACCAGTACAAAAGTTTGAGAACCATTGCTCTACACCAAGCTAGAAAAATGCAACATTCTTCACTCTTCCATTGAGTTTTGGAGGTTTTTCCTGTCCTTAGAGGGTGTCAAGATGGACCCACGCAAGGTGAAGGCTGTCCTCAATTGGATGGCACCTTGGAGGAACAGTCACAACCTGCAGTATTCACTAATTTGCCTGTGAAAGACTAAAATGAATATTCATTTCTGCTCCCAGAGTGGTCAATCCTGATCCCACATAAGCCTTCACTGTCTAAACAGGATACTCCAATGTGACAACTGGGGCAGCGCTTTCCCAGAGTTGTACCCAATACCCAAACATATATTGTATCCACATGCTTTCTATTCCAGGAAAATCAGACCCGCAGAACAAATCTATTAAATCCTGGGCAAGGAGCTACTTGTGAATAAGACTGTCTTTAAGATTAGTGTCACTATCTTGAAGGGGCCTGGTACCCAGACCAGGTGTATGCCAATCATAATAACTTGGAATATCTGTGCAGGGCCAAGGCCCTTAATCAACAACCACTTTGCTGGCCCCTGTTCTTCTCATGCTTATATTTTGTTATTTCCTATCATCTTGGTCCTAAAAATAGCAAGCCTGATTCAATGTCCCTGAACAGAGAGCATCCTGCTGCCAGAAAGGCCCAAACCCTGAAGCCTCAATCATCCTCAAGCCCCAGAACTTTCTTTGAACAGTCCCTTGTCAAGACCTCCTTACCTAGATCCAATTGGCCTCAACCATATTATCCCCCCCAACAAACAGGAAGCATTAAACTAGGGGGACTCCAGCATCTATTATGGGATAGGCTATGAGTTTTCCCTGTGCCCTTGAGAGTTGTAGCTCTGCAAGCATGCCACAGCTCCCCTCAGGCAGGGCATTTGAAGACCGAGCTTCTTGCCCCACAGTTCTTTTGGTGATGCCTCATGCAAGTCACAATACAGCCCTAAAAAACAATGAGGAGTCCAGTGGCAACTTAAAGACTAACGGATTTATTTGGGCATAAGCTTCCATGGGTAAAAAACCCACTTCTTCCTACGAAAGCTTTTTACCCACAAAAGCTTATGCCCAAATAAATCTATTACTTTTTAAAGTGCCACCAGACTCCTCGTTGTTTTTGTAGATACAGACTAACACGGCTACTCCTCTGATACTTAATACAGACCTATATCATCTCCTGTAACACCTGTGCCAACATGCCACATGATAAAGAATCATGACCTTTCAGACTCTGAGCAGTTATCACCCTAGACTTCATAGTGGAATTACCTGAATCTAAGTGATTTACACCAATCCTGAATGTTGTATACCACTTCTCCAAGATGGTCCACTTTGTTTCCTGAATCGGCCTGCTCTCCTCCTGTCTCTGGGTGGACCAAGTCATTCACCATCTTGGTCTTCCATCTCCAATCATAGCCCACAAGTTGTCTGCTGTTTCTGGTGGGAGGCCAACTTCATGCTCCAACCACTCGTCCACCTACTGCTCTCAGACAAATGGCCAAATGGGAAGATCAAATAAAAATCTGCACCAGTATTTCTGGTGCTGTATAAATTATCATCAGAATGATTGGTCTTCTCTACTACCCTTAGAAGACTTTGTGTACAACAACACAGAACATGCCTCTTCAGTGAAAAGCCCATTCTTTTCAAATTATGGGTTCCACCCTCATTTCCATCTAGAGCTATATGTAACTTCCTCCAACCCCACAGCTGCAGACTGGGTACAACTGATATGCTAGACCAAAGAGGACCAGAAAACCCAGCAGGATGATGCTAAGAAAAGTTACAAACACTATACAGATCAGCGTCAGCAGCAAGACCCTGTATTCTCTGTGGGCCAGAAGGTTTGGCTCTCAACCAAACACATACACATGTATAGGCCATTCCACAAGCTAGAGTATGACTTCTTTGGCCCCTAGTGAATTCACTGCCAAATCAATTCAGTCACCTTCCATCTCCACCTACCTCAATCCCTCTGGATACACCCAGTGTTCCATATATATAGGTCTTCAGCAACAATGCAAGATCCAATCCTTCACTATTCCCAATCATCCCTCCCTCTGGTGCATGTCCATGATCACAACGAATATATCATTCATGAAACTCTCGACTCCAAAATAAAGTCAGTCAAACTTTAGTATCTGGTCAACTGGGAAGGCTACAGACCAGGAGAATATTTCTGGGAGTCTGCTGACAACATACATGTCCCCAGTCTAGAGAGGGCCTCCCATGACTCTCATCCTGGCAAATCAGGCCCAATGCTTTCCTGAGGGTGCCCGAGGGAAAGGAGTGATGTAAGAGCCCCAGGATCTTGAACCCAAGCTGACAGGTTCTCAGACTGCCCTCACACTTTGGCTGCTCCTGGGAACCTCACCCAAAACAACTAGAAGTAAGAGGCAGCACTGACACTTCTCTCAGGCACTGCCAATGATGTTCTTGATTGAGCACAATAACAGCCCCTCCAATTAGCTTGGCCATATTATTTAAGCCAGAAGGAAGCACAGGAAGTTGTCCAAATAATTGATAGACTTTCTGATTGGCTGCTTCACCAGGCCTGACTCTTGCTTGATCCCTGATTCTGACTCTGACCCCTGGTTTGAATCCTGGTACCTGACTGGCTCTGGTCACCAGGCCTGACCACCTACAACCTGGCCCTGACACTAGTGAATTGGTGATCACTACATCCATGCAGGAAGTGGATCTGTGTTTAGTGAACGTGTTAAGAAGTTGAAGGACTAGGCACTTGTAATGAAGTGGCATGTAGAGATTGAAGGGATCTGTGCCCCAGGGCCAGAACAGAACTCTGGGGCTAACTAGTTTGATAGATTTAGCCACAGGTTATCTTTGCTCTGCCCTGAGGACTTACCTAGGGAGACAAAGGGTGAGAGTGTGAAAATTGCTAGCTGCAGAGGGAAAGAGCCAGTCTTGTGAAGCCCAGATTATTGACTTGTTTTGCCAGTAGCTGGTAGTTTGCGGCATGTTTCACAAGTAGGAAAAAGCAATGACCTCTTGTGCTGTAAGTAGGTGTTAGTGATTTACTCTGTACCCCAGAGGAAACCCTGAAAATGGCACACCCTCCTATCAGAAGAAGGTAGTAGGTCCCAGCAATTGGCTGAAACCAAGTTTGCAGGGGTGGAGGACTGATGGTAGCCTTCCCCACATAGGTGGAAACAATTAAGGAAGAAATCATGACTTGTACTGTACAAGTTACTGCCAGATAATTCCCAGAGAAGTTAAGTTCATAAAGTTGTGGCATAATTAAACCACCTCTCTTGTTTCTTGTCTTTCTTCCTGCATGTCCAGGAGAATATGTACTCTATGGTAGTGAACTTAGAATTGTTTGATATAACTTAGAACCATTTGGCCATGAAAACCACAAGTTCCCTGAAGCACCATCCTGAATCTAGCAGAGCTTTGTTGCAGGAGAGAATCTTACTGTGATGGGTTGGATCACAGAAACCCCTCTAAAAAGAAAAGGAGTACTTGTGGCACTTTACAGACTAACAAATTGATTTGGGCATAAGCTTTCATGAGCTACAGCCAACTGATGTGCCAAGACTACTTCTGCCTCTGCTTTCCCTGCCCTTCCAGCTTGGGAATTCAGTGCCCTGCCTGGTTTGAGTCAGACATGCTAGCCTGCTGCAAACCCAGACCCAGGTCTGAACCACGTCCCCTAACAGCTGTAGGCTTAATTGAAAGCAGGTTAAGAAGTGTTTCTGTCTTTAACACTCAGATGCTCAACTCCCAATAGGGTCCAAACCCCAAATAAATAAAGCTTATACAGGGTAATCTCATAAATTGTTCACTCTCTATAATACTGTTAGAGAGATATGCATGGCTGTTCCCAGATATTAATATGTACTCTGGGATAATTAATAAGTAAAAAGTGATTTTATTAAATACAGAAAATAGGATTTAAGTGGTTCCAAGTAGTAAAAGACAGAACAAAGTGAATTACCAAGCAAAATAAAATAGAACATGCAAGTCTATGTCTAATACAGTTAGAAAACTGAATACAGATAAAACCTCATCCTCAGAGGAGTTCCAGTAAGCTTCCTTTTACAGACTAGTCTCCTTCTAGTCTGGGTCCAGCAGTCACTCACACCCCCTGTAGTTACTGTTCTTTGTTCCAGTTTCTTTCAGGTATCCTTGGGGGTGGAGAGGCTATCTCTTGAACCAGCTTAAGACAAAATGGAGGAGTCTCCCAGGGATTTAAATAGACTTTTTTTTGGTGGGTGGACACCCCTCCCTCCCCTTTGTGTAGAATTCCAGCTACAAGGTGGAGTTTTGGAATCACATGGGCAAGCCACATGCCAATTCATGACTCAAAACTTACAGGTAGCAGCCATGGTTCACATGCTATCTTGAACGTCCTCTTGTAGACTTCTTATGTGGATTGGAGCCTTCCAAGACCCATTGTCATAGATTCATAGATTCATAGATACTAAGGTCAGAAGGGACCACTCTGATCATCTAGTCCGACCTCCTGCACAGCGCAGGCCACAGAATGTCACCCACCCACTCCTATGAAAAACCTCACCCATGTCTGAGCTATTGAAGTCCTCAAATCATGGTTCAAAACTTCAAGGAGCAGAGAAGCCTCCCTCCAGTCAACCATGCCCCATGCTACAGAGGAAGGCAAAAAAACCTCCAGGGCCTCTCCAATCTGCCCTGGAGGAAAACTCCCTCCCGACCCCAAACATGGCAATCAGCCAAACCCTGAGCACATGGGCAAGATTCACCAGCCAGATACCCAGGAAAGAGTTTTCTATAGTTGTCCATTAAGTGCTTCCTGATTGGGCACTTAACTTGCACATTCCTTTCTAAAGAAGCTGACCAAAGTCTTACTAAGGTTATTTAAAATCAAACAAGTATATAGCCAATATTCATAACTTCAAATACAAGAATGACACATGCATACAAATAGGATGAATATATTCAGTAGATCATAACCTTCACATAGATATGTTACACGGCATATGTAGCATAAAACATATTCCAGTTATGTCATATATACATTCAAAAGCATATTCCCATAAAGCCTTAAAGGTGCAAACTCACACTTACCCTATATTTTTTTAAAGTAAGTTAGGTATAAAATTATAAATCTATTTCCTTTTAGCTGAATAATAAAAATCATACCTGAGTTCTTTTCTAGTACAAACATGACATGCTTAATATCATCCGGGTCTAAACAAACATGGACCTTCCATTAATTTTGAAATCTGAATGCAAAATAAGTGGAGACCAGATACTATAGTGCTGTTTTGCTTTGAATCAGTTATCCTTAGAGGAAAGTACACATTGGTATGTATAGCTACCCAAAGGGTATAGCCCACCAACTGTACCACCATCTTTTGCATATATTTACTTAGCCTCCTGGGCAGAAAACATGTTTAGTCTAAATTCTGAGCCACTAAAAAAGCTAGATTCTATAGCAATGAAGCCCTACTGGGAAATATTTGAGAGAGGATAAAGAAAAAGGCTATGCAGCACTTCCTCTAATACCATTTGTACATGTTCTTTGACTAAAATTTCACAAAAGAATTAAAGGGGCGGGGGAATAATCCATGAAGTTAATGACTGGGGAAAGATATGAGTAATAAGATAATATAAAAATCTTAACAAGGGTGTAATAGATGCTTTGAAATTAGTGATTTTTGATAAAGTACTTATAATAAAGTCAATCTTACAGGGAATGTTAGTGGATTACACTTCACACAGGAAGGAAGTTTAGTTGAAATTTCTATACAATAGTACTTATACTCCTCCTGTAGCTCAATACAGAATGCAAATTGAGTCATATACTAGATGCATTCCTACATTACAGGCATTAATGGCTCTATTCATTATTATTTTGTTTCATGTTATTCTGTGATGCATCATCTGTTAGAACTGTAGCACCTTTATTCTGCCTGAAATATTTAGGGACAGGGGCAAGGGATCTTGATGTTTATAAGCTAACTGAAACTTTGGGAATGTATTTACAGCTTTTTGGTTCTACCTCATCATTTGAATGGATATTCAAATCAGTCTAAAGCTGGAACAAATGTACTCTGCATCCACAAACTGACAGCTTGTTTTATGTTTAGGACCCTACCAAATTCATGACCATGAAAAATACATCATGGACTGTGAAATCTGGTCTCCCTCTGTGAAATCTTGTCTTCTTTGTGCTTTTACCCTATACTATACAGATTTCACAGAAGAGACCAGTGTTACTCAAGTTGGGTGTCCTGACCCAAAAGGGAGTTGAGGAGGGGGTCACAATGTTATTTTAGGAGGGTCGTGGTATTGCCACCCTTACTTCTGTGCTGCCTTCAGAGTTAGGTGGCCAGAGAGTGGTGGCTCTGACAGCAGTGCCCTGCCAGCAGCAGCACCGAAGTAAGCGTGACAATAACAAACCATGCCAGCCTTTCTTCTGCATGCTACCTTCAGAACTGGGTGGCTAGAGAGCGGTGGCTCCTGATTGAGGGCCCAAATCTGTAGGCAGCCGCACAGAAGTAAGGGTGACAATACAATACTATGCCATCCTTACTTCTGTGCTGCTGGTGGTGGCAGCTCTGCCTTCAGAGCTGGACTCCTGGCCAGCACCACCGCTCTCCAACTGCTTAGCTCTGAAGGCAGCTCTGCTGCCAGCAACAGCGCAGAAGTAAGGGTAGCAGTACCATAACCCCCTCTACAACAACCTTGCGACCCCCCTCCAACTCCTTTTTGGGTCAGGATAGGTACACTTACAACACCATGAAATTTCAGATTTAAATAGCTGAAATCATGAAATTTATGATTTTTGAAATCCTTTGACCATGAAATTGACCAAAATGGATCATGAATTTGGTAGGGCTCTATTTATGTTCCATAGAGCTAATGCCACAGAACATGAATGGCATGAATAATGATTAGACTCAGAAGGTGCTAAATACTGGGACCATGCCCTGCCAAAACTCAAGTTGCCAGCCATTGTAAATTAATACAGTAGAATGATACGAGGAAATAAAATATTTTAACCCTTTAGTTAAGTAACTCATACAATTAGCTAGACCCTAGTTTATTTAGAAAAATAATAGGTCATGATTAGGGTGTCAATTAATCATAATTAACTCATGTGATTAACTCAAAAAATTAATCATGATTAATCACAGTTAATATATTTATTTCAATTACAACACAGAATACAAAGTGTACAGTGCTCACTTTATATTATTATTTTTATTACAAATATTTGCACTGTAAAAATGATAAACAAAAGAAACAATATATTTCGGTTCACCTCATACAAGTACTGTACTGCAATGTCTTTATTGTGAAAGTGCAATTTTCAAATGTAGATTTTTTTTTGTTACAAAATTGCACTCAAAAACAAAACAATGTAAATCTTTAGTGCCTACAAGTCCACTCAGTACTACTTCTTGATTAGCCAATTGCTGAGACAAACAAGTTTGTTTACATTTACGGGAGATAATGCTGCCTGATTCTTATTTACAATGTCACCTGACAGTTAGAACAGGCATTCGCATGGCACTGTTGTAGATGGAGTCGCAAGATATTTACATGCCAGATGCGCTAAAGTTCTACATTGTTTTAATTTTAAGTGCAGTTATTTTTAGACATAAGTCTACATTTTTTAAAGTTCAACTTTCATGACAAAGACATTGCACTACACTACCTATATGAGATGAATTGAAAAATACTATTTCGTTTTTCATTTTTACAGTGCAAATATTTGTAACCAAAAGTAAATATAAAATGAGCACTGTACACTTTGTATTCTGCGTTGTAATTAAAATCAATATATTCAAAAGTGTAGAAAACATCCACAAATATTTAAATAAATGATTTTCTATTATTGTTTAACAGCATAAAATAAGCCTTTATTTTAGTCACAGGTATTTTTAGTAAAAGTCTTTGACAGGTCACGAGCAGTAAACAAAAATTCACAGCCCGTGACCTGTCCATGACTTCTACTATATACCCCTGAACCACAGTCAATGGGAGTTGTGGGGACAGGGCCTACAGGCAGTGTGCAGAGCTGCCTGGCCACGTCTCCACCTAGGAGCTGAGCGAGGGGGAGCTCCCCGAAGTAAGCATCGCCCACAGCCTGCCTCACCCCATCCCATCCCATGCCCCAGCCTTACTCCCTCCCACACCCAAACTCCTGCTGCTGCTGGGGGAGGGAGGCGCGGTGGCCTGAGAGTGCCCCAGCAGTGACTGGTGCGACTTGCACAGGTGCCTTCGTGCTAGGCGCACTGGCCGCTGCAGAAGTCACGGAGGTCACGGAAAGTCATGGAATCCGTGACTTCTGTGCCTCTCATGACAAACTCGCAGCCTTAATCATGATGAATTTTTTTAATCATTTGACAGCCCTTGTCATTATTTATGTTTATCATCACCCTGATCCTCGTCCTGAATGTGTGTCCCTTTCCCAGACACACTTCATCTGCCTTTGGCCCCAACTCTCAGATAGTTTAAATTGTTATAGATCCAGTGACTTTAACTGTCTCCAAAAATTTACCCAAGTTGAGGGTCTGGCCCTTTGTCTTTTTAAGGCCCCATCCCTGTAATGGATAGCACATGGGTGGGCTTCAGTGGGATACACTGTGGGCGCAGTGGTCCATTTGCAGCTTTGAATTGCAGGATTGAAAGGAATGTTTTGGAGTTAGGAGTGATATTTTCCCTTCTGTTTAGGAAACTAGTTATACTTTAGGAACTATTGTCATGTAATAGGTAAATTATGATAATAAATTAAACATAGGGCTGGTGAAAGACACCAGCTTGACAGTCCACATACATGGAATCTTCATTTTATCCACAGCCAATGAATGGGCAGCAATGCAAGCGTCACCATGCTATTGATGTAGCTCAACTCAATCTTAAGGATACTCTGAATCTAGAATATTCAGAGGATATTGGTTCATTCTGAAAGCATTCAGACCTTGGCTTCTCTGTTAAGACTGCTACAAAGTGCGCCAAAAATGCCAACTTTGGGGGTAGTGGGTTGTGCACAACTGTATGCTAGCAATTAGTCTGGATCCTGGATTGGCAGATGGCAAGTCGGTTGTTTCAGTTAATTAATTAATAAGGATTTATATGAATATAAAAATTAAACAAATACAATTATTGAGTTGCTTTCTGTTCTCCTCCTCAACAACCAGCAGGACTTCATCCCCTACAAAACACAAAATAACCTAGGTTGGATTCAGACAGTTGGTATAGCAGTGGAAAGTTCATTACACAATTAGCAGTTTCCTGAACCATTCAATCCTTAATATTTTATTTTTAGATAATTACTAGATTGATTCAGGATTATCAACCAGTGATTAACTCCCTCCCTCCCACACCGCCTTATTTTTCAGTGAAGTGTTTTCATCAAGCCTTCTAACCAATAGAAGCAGAGTTGATTTTATTGTGTGTGCTCAGAATGATGTCATGTGTCCTTCACCTGGTCAATAGGGTTCAGCCCACCCCTCACCTTTCCAGTCAATTTTCTCATGCCACCCATGACTAACAATGACAAAGAAGAATCTATATCTATATCCCCCTGGATATAGTTTTCAGGGCTACACCTGCTACTGGCTGCAACCACCTCTCAGTCTTCCTTCCACCTACTGAAGAATAAACCTGCTCTGGCGGCCTGATTAATCTTTAACCCAAACTCCACATCTAGACACTTCACTATTGACACATCTGCAATTACAGACCTGAAACCACTTAGCATTGAGCTCATGTGGTGCAAATCTCTCTCTTCCTCCATCACCATGGATGGCTCCAGATGCTGTGGATGCATGAGAGATGGCAGAGCAAGATGTCTGTAGACCACTAAGAGTGTGCAGAGCATCCATCATACACAATATAGCTTGTCTCTTAAAGGTACACATTTATATTTTCTCTTGTGCATTCATTTGGTCCCTGCTTTTCATCGACTCCTTCCGTATCATTGCATGCCACTTCTGTTTTAAATGTGGCAGTGTTTCATTAAAGTAACATATCACAATTTTTGCTTTCTGACAGTCGCTACCAATCTCTTTCCAGAGTATCCTACATGGACCTTTCAGAAATCTGCATCACATGAATCTGTATTTGTTCCTTTAATGCATGTGCGTATGGTCTCCTCAGTGGAATCCACTTAGAGCAGCTCTGGCATCATCTGAATACAAATTAACAAATGTTGCCCTTATTTGTTGGATAATTTGATGAATAATAGCAAAAAAAGTCAAATCCAGTATTCATTGTTGGTGTTATTTTCACACTGGCACATATTTGCTGAACAAATAGGTTTGCTGCACACTCTACATATTACCCCTTATGTTGGATAATTTACCTTTGTTTATGGGCATTCCTAGCCACCACAAATTACTGCAGCATGTGCTACATTTTCTACTTTGTCTAATCTGTTTTGGAAGGCACAAATCACAATGCTGTCAGTTGTAATCAAATGCTTTCGGCTACAAACTGCTTGGTTCTTCAGCTCTGTAGACATCATTTGTTTGTATTAAGACTTAAGCCAGGTTCTCTGAATAGCTTAGTTTTTACCTTTAAGGATTTGACTCCCTCATAGTTCTTATTAATTAAATTGCCTATAAGTTGTTCAGAATTATAACAGAGTCATTAATTTCTTAATGTACAAGAATAGTGATAAAATATTCACCCATCTGATTTTTGCTAAAGACCATATCCCTTTTCCATATATTTTTTTTTCCTAGGGATCTACAAGTGGTTGAAATTTTACAATTAGTTTTTCATATTTGTGCTAAGTGTTGACTTGCAGACTTGCACTGCAACAGCATGGCAGTCTTTATGATTTAGGCTCATCAGTTTAGCAGTCCCATGTGTGACCAGCATACATGGCTCATTTTACAGTACCTTTGACACTACTGTCTTTAAGCTGCATTGTATTCTTGCAAAGTACTACAATATGATCCATAAAAAGGAGGGATTTTTTGCCTATACTTGCTCTCAGTTTGTCAAGTTGCCTCAGGTTCTTTGGGGCTTTTAACTCATCTAAAACAGTTCATTACTGTTATCCTAAACCAAAATAGAACACAGCAAAATAGAAATATGAACAAATAATGCCAATACCTTACTGAAAAAGTATAGTTTAAATAGTCTGTACATTATTACAGTTCTGTTTCTAACACAATGTATTGCTAAGAAAAGGTGGTTTATTGATTTTAATTACTCAGTTATTACTACAGGTAATATTCAAAAGCTAAACACTTCTGATAAATAATTAATAAAATAACTTGCACTAATATATTATTTATTCTGTGTATTGTAATAGCACATAGAGGCCAGAACCAGAGCAAGGCCCCATTGTGCGAGAGGCACTTCACAAATATGTGGTAAATGGTCGTGCATGAAGATCTCCCAGTCACTAGATGTCTCTTGTGACTAACTGGATGGTTGTGGAGGTTATAATAATACTTCCTTCCCTAGAGAAAGCTGATCTGATCTGAAGCCACAGACTCAAACACTTAGATGCCTAGGCTATGTATAAGCCGCTGTTTTGATGTTTTTGCATGCAAACCCAGGATGTATGTTCAAACTTGATACAGGCATTGATTCTTTGGCATGCCTATGCTTGCATCCATCTGTCAGGTTATCATTGTGCCCAGTCAACAGGAGGTGGATTAAGTTAAAAAGTGTCACCGTATGCTTTATTACAAGACAGTACATCAGTAACTAATGTAGACATTATACTGCCAAATACTAGCTGTATCCCATGTCATGCTCTCTTGTGGACAGTATGTGAGAGACAGGACAAGACTGCAAAAGGGATATGTCTTCAGATATACCTCTTCTTTAAAATCTTAGACCTCTTTAACTTCTTGATATTGCGTTTCTGTTCTTTTAATTTTAAACCAAACATTTCCTCCTATCCCTTACATAGTATGGCATGTGTGTGTGATTTTTCCCCCATCTCGCATGCCTCAGAGATGAAGGTTAAGTTCTGTTAAACCGTGTGCTCTTTCGTACTTGACCATAGATTTGGTTTATAACCTGTAATTATCCATTCCTATCAGTAGTGTATTGATCATAAATTAATATGTAGGTTACAGCATAGCAGACATCATGAGATATTGGGCATGGAAGAAAATGAAGTGCCTCATAATTTTGGATTGGATTCTGCTACTTTCATTTTCTTTGAGCAGTACCTTATTGTGCAAGCCGTTTCAGGGAAATTAAGGTAACAGTTTGCCGAGTTAGATGCTACACAGCAACAATAAAGATGGCAGAACTGGACTTTATGCTGAATGCTACAAGCTGGGGTGATTTTGGTAAATTGGGGTCTAGGTCTCTCATTTCCACATCAAAAGGTCCACACACCTTTTGGAGGTGCTGAATCAGAGCAGCTGTCAAAATGGAAAGGGACAACATTAATCTTTGCAGCTGGCTTATAAGCGTTAGGCAAACACAGAAAAAATGTACGATCATTGTAAAGTTAAATAGGTCAGCATTTTCATGAATTAAAATTAACTGATTACCAAGGTACCAGAGTAATTTAGAGTGTTGCTAATCCTGATTGTTATACAAGATCCTTCCATTCAAAGCTATCATTTTGAGATATATGTATTTCAAATCCTTCGGAACTGAGCAACACTCCCTATTCAAACAATACATTTTCAGATCAGTTCAGTGAAGGCAGTTTGAGACATTTTAAAATTGATGACTTATAATAAAAGATTTGGCAAATTAATTATGTTATGCAAATGGATGTACATGATTTTTCCTGGCAAGTGATTTTTGCAAGAGCTTCGTAGCAAGGATTATTTTTAGGGCTAATTCCTCTAACTCAAGTGCAGTAAACACTACAAATAATGCAGAATGGGTGAGGTTTTTTTTTCCCCTTAGAGTTGCGCAGATTCAATATGCAGAGAATCCAGGTCGTGCGTGGAGCAGAGAACGTCAATTCAGTGTGGATCAAGAGCCGTTGCTCTATAACAGCTGCATAAGGAAATGCAATAACCAGAGTGAAAAGTGAAGGCATGATATTATTAGCCTATTATCAAGTTAGAAATAACTGGAGTACCTAAAATACCACTGTGTGGTAAATGTTAATGTTTTAGTGACAAGTACTGTAGAATCTATATTTGTTCTACAAAGTGAACCCAAATGCCAAATGAGATAATGACAAAAACAGTTTACACTGGTTTGTGGGCAAAACAGATATGTGCAATTTTTTCAGCTTGCCTGTTGCATTATAGATTGGAAATTTAGCCAAAGAAGCATAGTCTTGTTATGATCAATCTTAGTGACTAAAACGGTTTATTTTATTAACACGGAAAGCATGTTAATGTTTGGGAGTTGTAGACTACAGTCTTACAGTTACAGCCCTGGATAACCTTGAAAAGGCCTCTTTTCATTTGAACGATAAAGAAAGGAATTCACTGAGATGATTTTTTTTAAATTTTGTTTTAGGATTATTATATTTTTGATATCATTTGCATCAAGGACTTTGCATTAAGGTTCTTCTGTGTACGTGTTTATTAATACATCTATATTACATCTTTATAAAAATTTTACTGAGCTTTGTTGTGTGGCATTCTATTTTGGAAAAGAGGAAAAACCAGCAGCTTGGAAGAGAAGAGGAAACAAGATTATCAATTGATTTCCAACATGGATTTACAAAGGACAGGGCTTGTCAGATAAATCTGATGGAGATCTTTGAAAGGCTGACAAAAAATAATGGAAAAGGGGTGAATGTGATCTATGGATTTTAGTAAAGGCATTTGTTAAAGTGCCACATAGAAGGCTAATCTAAAAGGTCAAAAGTATGAGTATGAATGTTAGGATGAAGTCCTTGATTGAAAGCTGGCTGGAGGGTGGGGGCGGGGAGGGGGGGTGCTATAATTAGCTGTCTCAAGTGAGGCCCTACAAAGCTGAGCATTGGCAGTAATTTTATTTAACACTTTTATACAAAAATGATTTTGAAGCTGATTTTGTACTTCTTTACTGATGACACCAAGATAAGAGGAGCAATTATAAGAGCTGAGGAAGGCAACATATTACAGATTGTCTTAGATAGATTGAAGAAATGTGGGCAAAAGGAAATGTGGCAACTGTTCAATCTCAAAGTGTAAAGCCATTGATTTGGACAGCAGTAATAGCAAAGACAATACATCATGAAAGGAATAGAACTGAAGGAAGTAAAAGGACAAAGGAACCTAGAAGTTTGTACTATCAGAATGGAGGTTTAGAGTGTATCAGCAGCAAGAAAAGCAATTGGAGGAATTATATTTAATTCAAAAGAGATTCTACTGTACTGCACTCATTGGGATGTATCTGACAAGTTGTGGAGTCTGTTACCTAAGAATTAGGGGGAAAAAAAGCCATCTGGAGTAACCAAGATGTAACCAACCAAGGGCTACAAGAATTAATTTGAAGATGAAATGGTATGTACTGTAGGAAGTCCTAATGGGCTGTATGCATTTAGTCATGAAAAAGATGCTTAGGAGATTACTTATGTTGTACACATGCATCGAAGGATACAACTAACTGAGAGCCAGACTGTGCTTGGTCCTCGTAGGTGGTGCAAGAGGAGAGTGAGTTGAAGAGCCTTCTGCCCTCAGGCAGGAGTCATATACAATCTAGGTCCCTGCAGAACTCACAGGAACTTTCTTTTCCTAGCATCTATATAGTGCTAGCCATCTCAGTGTGAGTGGGAAGAGCCCAGGAAGTGACATGAATTTGCCCTCAGGTGCTAGCCAAAGCATTTTTGGATACACATTCTGAAAAAGTATTTTACCCTTTCAAAAGAAAGGAGGAGGAGGACTAAACAAAACCATGGTCCTTCCCATTCTGACTTCTGTTTCCCATGTCACAGGGCACCCTCGGAATGTTACATAATGCCTTTTGTTCTTGTTTGGTCTCTCTTTGATATTTGATTTCTGTTTGTAGAAGTCCTAGGAACGGGCAAACTGTACACTTTTGTTAGAGATCCAATGCAAATAATTTATTAAAGCCAACTGGCATTTTAACTGAATATGTATTGTTTCTGGTTTCATCTTAGGTAGATTGAGCTGATAACTGTTTCAATCAATTATATCAATGTTTACTTGAAATTAAGTATTCTAGATACTACTCTTCAGTCTAGTGAAGTAAAGGATTAAATAAATCGTATTCATGTTTGCTGACATGCATTACTACTGCCACCACAGTAACGGATAGAAATCAAAATAAATTGAGCTGATATCTGTAGGAACTAATTCAATCCATGCTACTGATTTTTTAAGGAAAAAAATATTGTAACATTGTGTAAGAGACCAGTGCAGCTTCAAAGTCCATATTGAGTCACCTTATTATTAAAGGATATTATAAAAATGAAGAAGGTACAGCAGAGGGCAACCAGACAAATACAATGATCTGGGTTATTTAAAAAGGTTAAAGAAACTACAATACATTCCTTTTCTTGAGACGATAAGTGCTAAATGATCATTCTAAAATTAGTGTCAAGTACAAGACAGAGGAGGTATTTGAACTTACATTAAAGTAAGGCAGAGCACCAATGGGTTTTATATAACATTGCTCACAACTGGGGCTCAGTCCTGTTCCTATTGATGTCAGTGACTTGACTGAGGAATGAGATTGGTTTTAGGGAGTAATTATATATCATAATAGGAGGAAACAATAACAGAGAGGGCATTAGGAGAAGCTACTATCTTCAGATACAAAGTGTGTCAGTTGTGAATTTAGAATTTTATGTTTACTTGATTTATACTGTAGCATAAGTGTGCATGGCTCTTTACCAACATGAAGGACCTAATTCCTCTCCCCTTGAACTCAGTGGGAGATTTGCCAACAACTGCAATAGGAGTAGAACTGGGCCTGAAGTAGAATGGCTTGAGGATTTACAGATGTTTGCACAGATATATCCTTACATTCCAAAATGAGGCATGAAAGACGCTCACAGAATCACTGGCAATCAACAAGAACAAGATATAAAACATCCTCTGGTTTGTTTATTCCTGTTTATTCCCAGACAACAACCTACATTAAAATGGACTTAAGGTTGCGACTACATGTCAGTAACTTTGAGAGTAAGAAAGTTACAGGGGTTCTGTAGTTATCCCAAAACAAACATTATGACCAAAGGAATTTCAGAGTTATGGTTACAATGAAATCCAAATATTTTAAGGTATGTAACAATACAAGTAAGGCAAACAAACAAACTTCTCTTTCAGTGCCCCAGTTACAAAATGGGATAAACTGCTGAAAGTCAATGGAGACAAAGTGGGTGAGGAAATATCTTTTATTGGATGAACTTCTGTTGGTGAGAGAGATGAGCTTTCCAGCTCCACAGAGCTCTTCTTCAGGTTGTGGAAAGGTAAGTCAAGCTAAATAAGAGCTGGAGCAGATAGTTAAGCATGAAACATTAACACATGTTTTACAAAACCATTCAAGATGAAATGGCACTCTGCAGTTATAGGACAAATGAGAGTTACTGGGTACAGATTGTTTAAAAAGACATAAAACCAGTGTGTCTACTGAGTCCAGGATTTTTGGTGTTTAAAAGAGTAATGATTTAAGCTCCCATGCTTGTCTTTGTTGTGCAAGTTTCCTTTCAGAATGAGGACTGAGATGTCAGCTATGGAGTGATCATTTTGTGGAAAAGGGTTTGACCAAGGATAATAGGGTGTTCCCCCCCCCACTATCATCATTTTTCTGTGTGAGTTCATTTGATAATGTAGTGGTTTTCTAGTTTTACCCACATACTATTTGGGGCATTTGATGTATCTGAGGCACACCACAGGTGTTGATAGGCATGTGTAAAACCCAGGGGTCTTGAGAGGTGTGTTGTGAGGGGTATAGATCATTGTAGCAGTGGAAATATGGTCTGCAGGTTTTGCATTTGTTGTTCTCCCAGGACTGGTGTTGCTTTAGAGTTTGCATGTCCTGGTAAGTGGGGAGCTTGCTTCTGATGATGAGCTTGGTGAGATTGGACTGTTGTTCGAAGGCCATAGAGGGGGTTCAGGAAAGATTTCTTTCAGGGTCTGGTCCCCATCAAATATGGGTTGAAATTCTTTGATGGTACCTTGTATGTATTTCAGTGTGGGGTGCAGTCAGTGTTCCCCACAGTTTAAAGCAGTTTTTCTCAGGATATTAGGGTGGCCCATTCCATGATGTGGTCTGCTCCTCTGGTGGAGTGTCCTTGTTTAGTGAATACAGTGTTGTAGCCATTCTGGTGCCAGGATATTAGAGAGACAAGGTGGGTGAGGTAATATCTTTTATTTGACCAACTTCTACTATGAAAAAGACAAGATTTTGAGCTTACATAGAACTCTGTGAAAGCTTGTCTCTCTCACAAACAGAAGTTGATCCAGTAAAAGATATTACCTCACCTACCTTGTCTCTCTTGCTTGGTGAAGGAAGTTTTAAGTGTGTTAAGTATCCTGGTCTTAAATTATTGTTCAGAAACTGACCACTCAAAAAAAGGTGGCAAAGCAATGCATCCAAAACAACATTATACTTGATTTACATGTGAAAAAAGGGAAGTATGCAGAACGTGCTCGAGAAAGGAACCAAACAGATTCAGTATAAATAATAGCTGCTCTGTTTAGCTCTTTGTGAACAAGATAGATTGTACCAGTATAACATTAACTGTGTCTTTCATATTAAACAATGGCTTTAGTCAGCACACACATCTCACTATTCCCCCTCCTTTGTCTCTCACCTTCTTTCCACAATTCCCTGGGTTCCCTGCTTCCTCCTGACTAGTATTAGCTATATTTTAAGACAGATTAATACAGTTTTACACAATACAAGAGCTGAAAAATCAAAAAATGTATTGTCATGACATTCCTATTCATTTTCAGTGGTAGGAAATATATTCCTTTATGCAAACTTTAAACAAAGCCCTGATTAGCATTTATTACAGTAATGATGGCTCTTCAATCTTCCATGATGTCTCTTCCAAGTGAAGATCTTCTGTTTAATTCTTCCAGTCACCAAAGTCAAACATTTTGTGAGGAAAAAAAGTTGTGTCTCCCTTTCTTCATAATATCAAAGTTCTGATATTTTATATGCATTATTTTTGTTTTTAAAATATCAATAGAGTTTTTGAGGTTTCAGCCAATAATGATAAGTCTTAACTTCTCAAACACAAACACTTGGCTTCTTGTTAAGGATCTTAGGTAATGAAATTCAAAAACAATTTCCTATGTTAAGATAGTACTTCAGATTTCTGCACCACACCTTTAAATGTGTGTGTGTTGGGGGGGGGGATTCGTCTGGCTGGCCTAATGAAGGGAGCAGTGCTTTGTGGTTAGGGAGGGCAGAGACGGAGGTCAAATTGTTCAAAAGAGACAAAGGGCAACACTGACTCATCCCATGGAATCCAGATGGGTGGAAAGGTTTAAAAGGGGCAGCGCATGCGTTGAAGCCCCCTTTCACATGGAGCAGGCTGATGCAGCAGCAGGGAACAGAGGACTTCAGCCTGTCTCAGCATGGCTCCACTTGGTGAGAACGGAGAGGGGAAGGGTTGCTTTCCCACTTCCCCTGGTTCAGGTAGAGTGAGGCAGGCAGAGGAGAGTAGCTCCAGCAAGGAAAGGGGAGTTGGCTAGTGAGGCAGCCTGGTTCCAGATTCAGTCCCTTGGTATAGAGACAAGGAGGGGGAAGTGGGAGAGCGCGACCGCCTCTCATAGCAGCTGTGCTGTGGGTAGAGGAGTAGGTTTCAGGTTTTTCCTGCTGTGGGCAGAGGACAGCAGGAGGGAATTTTGCTTCTCCCTCAAGATTGGTCTCACTGAATCAGGAATCAAACCCTGAGAGGGCAGAGCAGACGGAGTGGGGTTGTGGTGGCCAGTGTTGAGCCAGGGGCAGGATCCTCACAACAAGGGTGAGGGGAAGGTGGAGCCCAAAGTACTGGGTTTGATTACCAAGGGCAGCCTCCAAAGCTGATTGAAGGGGCAGGGGGTTGGGTGAAGCAAACACCCATGCAAGTGAGCTGTCTGCGGTTGCTGGCGGGACAGCAGGGATTTGATGCAAGTGGTCCAGGCAATTGCATCTGAGGTTGTTTCGGCAGCATTACAGAGCTCACAAAGTGTAATGGGGTTACCTGCACTGCACACTTTTATCTGTCAGGTAGTCCCAAACGTCTAATAATAAAGTTGTGGCCTGATTAAAATCACATGTTAACATCTCATGTCCTTCTTTTGGTATAGCCAGACAATTATAGTATACTAGGGTAGGCAAAGAACCATAGGCCACATGCCATGCCTAAGTAGCTAGGGAGGCAATGGGGACATATGGGGGAACGGGGTAGAGGCTAGAGCTAGATGAATGTTTTCATACCAAATTTTCAGTAGAAAATGCAGATTCAGTGACACTGAAATGTTTTGTACATTTGTGTTGGCTATACTGAATTGTTTTGGTTGGAAAACAAAAAGAAACTTAAACTAAAGAATAATCCCACAAATATTGAAATTGAAATTTTAACAAATAAATGTTTTGATTGTTTCTGTTTGAAGTGACTTTTTATTTCATTTTAAAAAAAATAAAATTAAAAGAAAACTAAAAATGTTATTAAAAGCTCAAAATCAAAATGGGATACTTCATTCAACCAAAACAATTTTTTCAAATTTTTGATTCACCAAAAATTTGGAAATTTTTCATTTTCAGTTCAGCTGAAAACAAAATTTCTTTTCAATTATATGGAAGTGCCAGGAAATTGGAACATCTGTTATACACACAGCTCTAGTGGAGATATCTTTAGACTAAAGAATGGAGAAGGAAAGAAATAGGTGCATTCATGTTGGAAGGACATAATGAGTGGGGTCCCACAGGGATCAGTTCAATATCTTCATCAATGATTTAGATAGTGGCATAGAGAGTAGAGGTATAAAGTTTGCAGATGATACCAAGCTGGGAGAAGTTACAAGTGCTTTGGAAGATAGGATTAAAATTCAAAATGACTTGGACAAACTGGAGAAATGGTCTGAAGTAACTAGGATGAAATTTAATAAGGACAAATGCAAAGTACTCCATTTAGGAAGGAACAATCAGTTGTACACATACAAGATTAGAAATGACTGCCTACAAAGGAGTACTGCAGAAAGGGATCTGGGGGCAATAGTGGCCACAAGCTAAATATGAGTCAACAGTGTAATGCTGTTCCAAAAAAGATGAACATCATTCTGGGATGCATTAGCAGGAGTGTTGAAAGCAAGCCACGAGAAGTAATTTTTCAACTCTACTCTGCACTCATTAGGCCTCAACCAGAGTATTGTGTCCAGTTCTGGGCACCACATTTCAGGAAAGATGTGGACAAACTGGAGAAAGCCCAAAAAAGAGCAACAAAAATGATAGGTCTAGAAAACATGACATATGTGGGAAGATTGAAAATATCGGGTTTGTTTAGTCTGGAAAAGAAAAGACCGAGAGAGGAGATAATAACAGTTTTCAAGTATGCAAAAGGTTGTTACAAGGAGGAGGGAGACACATTTTTTTTCTTAATCTCTGAGGATAGGACAAGAAGCCATAGGCTTAAATTGCAGCAAGGGAGGTTTAGGTTGGACATTAGGAAAAAGTTCCTAACTGTCACAGTAGTTAAGCAGTGGAATAAATTGCTTAGGGAGGTTGTGGAATCTCCATCACTGGATATTTTAAGAGAAGGTTAGACAAACACCTGCCAGGAATGGTCTAGATGATGTCATGAGTGCAGGTGACTGGACTAGGTGACCTCAAGATCCCTTCCAGTCCTATGATTCTATGATTCAGATAACAGAGGATCCCTGTTCTCACCATGCACTAGCAGACAGGGAGTCCCCACAGATCTTAAGTTTCATCCCATATAGGGAGCAGCCATAGCTGTCAAGTAAGCACCCCAAATACTGCCCTTCACTCTACAGGATAACCACACTGGGTATGTCTACATGGCAACATAAGCCCAGGGTTAGTAGAACTTGAGTTAGAGGACCCTGGGTTTGTTAAGCTAAGGCTTTAGCATCTACACTTATTTGTAACCACCAGTTAGGAATTGTTGAACCCTGGGTCACAATCTGAAACTCCAGCATCTACACTGCATTACACTGAGTCCAACCACCCATACCACAGACTTTCAAGTGCCATCCCAAAATGAGGCCACTCTAGCCTTCTGTTTGTGGTACAGTGTGGCAAAGGACAAACAACTTGGCCTAGGGTATTATGGGATGCAGACTCCTAGAGCACAAGTCCAGTGAGGCTGCATCTACACTACAAAACAATAGGGCGAGAACCAAAGGTTCTGGCTTGTCTCATTCACAGACTCTCCACGCTCACGGGGCCCAGTTTCCGAGACCTGGGCTAAACTGATTTGTGTGTAGACAGAAGGGGGGTTAGGCTTGAGCCTTAGTTTTAATACTGGGCTTATACTGCAGTGTAGACACACCCATTGAGTCACTGGACCTGACACAGAGGAGGTGTCAGCATTGGCCCCAGTGTACATGAATTACATTGCAATGGCTCTCATTATGAATGAGTTCTTTGAGATCTGAAGAATTTGACAGTTTGGGTTTTGTTTTTTTTGGATTTGCATCCCTTGAGTTAACAAATTTGCAAAAATCTCCATCAAAAACCATAATGTGAGTTCCAGGGTTAAGATTTTCAAAGCCAAGTGGGGGATTTTACCTCCTCCTCCTGATTTCAATGGGAGTTGTGTGGCTCAGTTCTGTATTTCTCTTTGAAATATCTCAACCAGCCCATGTACCCTGTTCACAAAGAACAAACCTGGCCCAGGATTGGCTCACCTGGTTTTAAGTGACACCTGCGCCATATTTACTAGTTGCCTGTTTTAAAACAATATATTTTCATCCTGAAGATAGCTGACAACATTTGTTGCCATAGAAAAATATTTAAACACCTGCTGCATCTGCCAAAGAAAACACTCAGATTTTTAAACTAGCCAATTCATGTAGGTTAATAAAGTGTATTGCACTAATATTTCACCCAGCTCAAAGTCAGAGTGCAGACTGCATATACATAACAATTTAAGTAAGACTGAATAAAACCCCAAGCTTCAAATTCATATTTACATCCTATCCAACACTCCTTAACACATTCACTTCTAACCCACTGTCAGTTCTTCTACTCACTGTATCTTATCCTAAAAAATTAATGCTCCTGAATGGATTTGTTTTTATCTTTTTATTTTAATCCCTGGACCTTTTTGGAAGAGAATAGCCACACCCAAGGATTTTACCCAGATTGATGAGACTTGTTTGTATTTGTTACCCAGAGAGGTGCCTTGCTAATCCAGGGAGTGGATAACTTAACCAGCAAATAAGCCATCCTAAGTCTATTTCTTCCCAATTGGGTTCACCTAAATAAGAATAAGAAAGTTTGGTGCCAGTAACCATGAGACACTGGAACTTAACATAGTAAGGATTGGCTTCTTAGAACACAGCAGTGGAAGGATATTAGATTTCAGGAGAAGAGATAATTGCAGAGCCTAGTTGTGATCAGATCATATCAGAGTGCATTCAGGTCAATTCACTTGTGTATTAGTATAGATCAAAGTGATTAGTATTTTGGGTTTTTTAATGTAATACAACAAATGAGATGTTGCATGCATTGTTTTCACTTATCTGTTCCTGTTATAATGTAATAGCTAACATTTACATTGTAAATACCCCTGTAACTAAATAACTCATCAGACATCAAAGTGGCCTTGGAGAATGCTAATGAAGGACTTTATCATAAAAAGTGCTAATTCCAAAGCAAAACAGCGATTGTGTGTGATGACCTGAGGTCAGAGACTCAAAGTGCATTCCTCAACTATCCTCATGAAAGGAAAAGCCTATATGGGTAGAGACACTGTCAACTGGCTTTCTATGTGAAGAAGCTATAAATATGGATTCAAAGAAAGATCCTTTTTTCTCTGTTTGGACTCTTACAGGGAAGTGCACCGATGCAAAGTGGAGATCCCCAGAGACAATGTGGGTACCCTTTAAAGACTTTTGGTAAACAGGCAGTTTATTACATTACTGCCACCATCTGGAGTTACAAACTGTGATTCACCTTACATGTGTTTTACTTGCTTTAATCTTTCAATAACTCTCATCTTTTTTCTTAGCTAACACAACTTTAGTTAGTTTATTATAGAACTAGTTGCCAGCATTGTCTTTGGCATAAGATCTGGAGTACCAATTGGTCTTAGATAAATGACTAGTCTCTCGGGACTGGAAACAACCTGACGTGGTGTGATTTTAGGTTTAAGTAATCTTTTATCACAAGGTTCAGTTTGCCTGGGTGACAAGATAGACTGGAGAATCTGAGGGGACTATCTGTGACTCCATTGTAAGACTGGCATAGTGATCCAGGAATTCTCATTTGTTATGGGTTTGGTGAAATCTAATTATAGTAATTGGGGTGTCTGTCCTTGTTTTCTGACTGTTTGCCCTGAGCTAGGCACTCTCAGGTTTGAACTACTCCAGACAGGATGACACCAGTTACAGCCTTGCTAGTGTGAAGACACAGGGACTTCCCCACTGAAGACTGCCCATACATCTTCCAAAAGCAGCCATATTTGGGTATTGATTTTCTGGCTTATTCCTCTGGGAGGGTAAACCTTATCCCCACAAACAAAGGAACATTTAGGAAGAAACCCTAAAAGTAGATCATTGAATGTTTCTTCCTTTGCGCTTCCTTCCACAAGATTTAAAACATACCAAAAGTGGGAAAGGGATCAGGACACCAAATAAAAATACACTGTTAGTCATGGCTTTTAGGGAAAACAATAAGGGCAACTAAAAAAGCAGAGTGAATCAATGTTAGCTAACGGGCTTAAGAGAGCTTAGGAGAAAGGATTTTACAAAGATAGCAGGTGAAAAAAATGTTTTAAGATAAAGTGGCCTGATTAATACGTGGAGAATTTAAATTAATGAAAACTCAGAAAAATCTGTGAGAATGAACTCCTACCTATCTTTAATAAGGAACTGAAAGAAAAGAAGTCTGGATAATTAGGGAGTAATGAAACCTTGTAAAATAGCTATTGATGGAAAATGGATAAGGGAATGTGTGAAAATTCTGATCATATGCAAGTCAGCTTGGTCCCAGTAATATTAAATCATAGAAATGGAAGGGACCTCGAGAGGTCATCTAGTCCAGTCCCCTGCACTCAAGGAAAGACTAAGTATTATATAGACCATCCCTGACAGGGGTTTGTCCAATCTGCTCTTAAAAATCCCCAATGATAGAGATTTCACAACCTCCCCAGGCAATTTATTCCAGTGCTTAACCACCCTGACAGTTAGGAACTCTTTCCTAATGTCCAACCTGAACTGCCTTTGCTGCAATTTAAGCCCATTGCTTCTTGTCCTATCCTCAGACGTTAAGAGAACAATTTTTTCTCCCTCCTCCTTGTAACAACTTTTACGTACTTGAAAATTGTTACCATGTCCCCTCTCAGTCTTCTCTTTTCCAGACTAAACAAACCCAATTTTTTCAATCTTCCCTCATAGGTCATGTTTTCTAGACCTTTAATCATTTTTGTTGCTTTTTTATGGACTTTCTCCAATTTGTCCACATCTTTTCTGAAATGTAGCGCCCAGAACTGGACACAATACTCCAGCTGAGGCCAAATCTGCGTGGAGTAGAGCAGAAGAATTACTTCTTGTGTCTTGCTTACAATATTCATAGAATCATAGACTTTAATGTCAGAAGGGACCATTATGATCATCTAGTCTGACCTCCTGCACAATGCAGGCCACAGAATCTCACCCACCAACCTATGTCTGAGCTACTGAAGTCCTCAAGTTGTGGTTTAAAGACTTTGAGGTGCAGAGAATCCTTCAACAAATGACCCATGCCCCATGCTGCAGAGGAAGGTGAAAACCCCCCAGGGCTCTACCAATCCGCCCTGGAGGAAAATTCCTTCCTAACCCCAAATATGGTGATCAGCTGGACCCTGAGCATGTGGGCAAGATTCACCAGCCAGACACCCAGGATAGAATTCTCTGTAGTAACTCAGATCCCACTCCATCCCATCACAGGCCATTGGGCATATCTACCGCTAATAGTTGAAGATCAATTAATTGCCAAAATTAGGCTATCCCATCATATCACCCCTTCCGTAAACTTATCAAGCTTAGTCTTGAAGCCAGATATGTCTTTTGCCCCCACTGCTTCCCTTGGGAGGCTGTTCCAGAACTTCACTCCTCTGATGGTTAGAAATCTTCGTCTAATTTCAAGTCTAAACTTCCTGATGGCCAGTTTATACCCATTTGTTCTTGTGTCCATTGGCACTGAGCTTAAATAATTTTTCTCCCTCCATGGTATTTATCCCTCTGATATATTTATAGAGAGCAATCATATCTCCTCTCAGCCTTCTTTTGGTTAGGCTAAACAAGCCAAGCTCCTTTTATAATTCAGGTTTTCCATTCCTCCGATCATCCTGGTAGCCCTTCTCTGTACCTGTTCCAGTTTGAATTCATCTTTCTTAAACATGGAAGACCAGAACTGCACAGAATATTCCAGATGAGGTCTCACCAGTGCCTTGTATAATGGTGCTAACACCACCTTATCTCTAGTGGAAATACCTTGCCTGATACATCCCAAGACCGCATTAGTTTTTTTCACGGCCATATCACATTGGCGGCTCATAGTCATCCTGTGATGAACCAGTGCTCCGAGGTCCTTCTCTTCCTCTGTTACTTCCAAGTAATGCATCCCCAGTTTATAACAAAAATTCTTGTTATTAATTCCTAAATGAATGACCTTGCACTTTTCACTATTAAATTTCATCCTATTACTATTACTCCAGTTTACAAGGTCACCCAGATCTTTCTGTATGATATCCCGGTCCTTCTCTGTGTTGGCAATATCTCCCAGTTTTGTGTCATCCACAAACTTTATTAGCACATTCCCGCTTTTTGTGCCAAGGTCAGTAATAAAAAGATTAAATAAGATTGGTCCCAAAACTGATCACTGAGGAACTCCCCTAGTAACCTCCTTCCAGTCTGACAGTTCACCTTTCAGTGTGACCTGTTGTAGTCTCCCCTTTAACCAGTTCCTTATCCACTTTTCAGTTTTCATATTGATCCACATCTTTTCCAATTTAGCTAATAATTCCCCATGTGGAACTGTATCAAATGCCTTACTGAAATTGAGGTAAATTAGATCCACTGTGTTTCCTTTGTCTAAAAGATCTTTTATCTTCTCAAAGAAGGAGATCAGGTTGGTTTGACATAATCTACATTTTGTAAAACCAAGTTGTATTTTGTCCCAATTACAATTGACCTCAATGTCCTAAACTACTTTCTCCTTCAAATTTTTTTTCCAACACCTTGCATACTACAGATGTCAAACTAACAGGCCTGTAGTTACCTGGATCACTTCCCCCCCCTTCTTAAAAATAGGAACTATGGTAGCAATTCTCCAGTCATACGGTACAACCCCTGAGTTTACAAATTCATTAAAAAAATTTGCTAATGGGCTTGCAATTTCATGTGCCAGTTCCTTTAATATTCTTGGATGAAGATTATCTGGGCCCCCCGATTTAGTCCCATTAAGCTGTTCAAGTTTGACTTCTACCTCGGATGTGGTAATATCTACCTACATATCCTCATGCCCATTTGTCGTCCTACCATTATCCCTACGCTCCTCATTAGCCTCATTAAAGACTGAGGCTAAGTATTTGTTTAGATTTTGGGCCATACCTAGATTATCCTTAACCTCCACTCCATCCTCAGTGTTTAGCGGTCCCACTTCTTCTTTCTTTGTTTTCTTCTTATTTATATGGCTATGGAACCTTTTACTATTGGTTTTAATTCCCTTTGCAAGGTCCAACTCTACATGGCTTTTGGCCTTTCTCACTTTATCCATACATGTTCTGACCTCAATAAGGTAGCTTTCCTTGCTAATCTCTCCCATCTTCCACTCCTTGTAGGCTTTCTGCTTTTTCTTAATCACCTCTCTGAGATGCTTGCTCATCCTGCTTGGTCAACAACTCCTGCCTTTGAATTTTTCCCCTTTCTTGGGATGCAGGCTTCTGATAGTTTCTGCAACTTTGACTTGAAGGAATTCCAGGCCTCTTCTGCCTTTAGATCCACAAGTTCTTCAGTCCAATCCACTTCCCTAACTGATTTCCTTATTTTTTTAAAGTTAGCTATTTTGAAATCAAAAACCCTAGTCACAGATCTATTTTTGTTTATCCTTCCATTTAATCTGAACTGAATTAGCTCATGATTGCTCGAGTGCTGAGGGAGCTAAATCAGAACTTGTTCAGATTACAATAGACGTCAAAAGCAAAGCTAATCAGTTTTAAGGGGAACATGATTTGGCCCCAATTTACCAAATTCTGGGAGCATGTTCTGGAAAGTTATATAAAACTAAGGAGATCTGAGAAGACTGGATAAAAATAAGTGTAGCAGATGTCTTAGAGAGGAAATAATTAACCTGGATATTGTTGTTTTAAGTCCTAATAAACTATAAGAAATAATAAGAGAAAATAAATCAGAAAGCAACTAGATGATAATAGAATCATGAGGAATATGATTGGAACAAAGGATCAATATGCATTACACAAAAAACAAACCCCTATCTCAGCAGCATATTGTTTTGTGTTCTATAGTGTCCTCCCACACCCTCCAGGCTGAGTCTTTATAGAAGCTTTCCCCCAATATGCTTTTCTGGAGCAGGCCCTTCAGAACTGCAGTTGTGTGAGTCTGCCAAACTTAACATGTCCATTTTGTACTTGCAGTGGCTGGCTGCATCTTCTTCTTTTCCAATTGCTAAATGTCTCTCTCGACCCCCACCTGCTTTTTATTTTCTTATTGTTCCACAGATGGTTTTCTTAAAAGGATGGAACAATTCATTTCTTCAGTCTTAATTCATTTTGTAATTCTATTTTTCAATTATAAAGAACAAAAGGTATAATTTTGTATTTAAGTAAAGTATTTGATACAGTCCCTTGCAAAATATTCCTTTTAAAATTAATGTCTGTTGGGTCTGGCTTGTAACAGAGCAGTGTCATGTTGAAAATCAACGAATGACCATAAAAGGTTAATGATAAATGGCAAATCATCAAGTGAGAGGGAAATATTTAGTGAGGGACTACAAGGAGTGATATGGAAATGGTCTTACTTAACATTTTTATTAGTTATTTAGTTGCAGGAATAAACATTATGTTAATGAAATTCACAGAGGATACTAAATTGTAGGATGTTTCAAACAAAAAAAAATTGTATGGTGAGGGTGCTGAGAGCCATTGAACCAAACTGTAAACCCTGTATATAATGGAAACCACTTGAAGCCAGGGGGTGTGGCAGCACGCCCAGTACCTCTAGTTCCAGCACTGAGGCAGTGAGGGCAGAGACATAATACAAATAGAAGGTTTAAAACATGGCCAGAAATCCCGCCAAATAAGAAGCTGCTACAAAACAACAAAGTAATATATCTGAAGGAAAATCATCTCAACATATATATTCAGCCAGAAGGATAAACCTGTAAAACAGTAATTTAAAAAGAGATGTAGGGATGACAGTGGACAAAAAAAGTCAGACATGAGTTTGAAATTCAATGGGGTGGAGAAATGGCTAATGTAAGTTAGGGTTGTATGTGGTTAAATACCATCTACAGCCTTATCTACATCAGGGTTTAAAAATGTGATGTTCACATGCATTAGCTAACAAGTGCTAACTAGTGTGTTTTAATAATCTAGTGTAGACAAGGTTTCTAACACATGCAAAGCTGGTTGAGTTAAAGCCTAGAGAGTATCTTAGGTTTAATGAAATCATTTTAGCATGTGTTAAATTATACACTTCCTTGGCTGCACGAGAATTTTAGAATATATAGTATGTATTAGCTAACACGTGCTAACAATACACTTTATTCTTCTTAGTCTAAACAGGCCTATGTTGTGTCACATAAGTGTAACTGTTTCTTTCTGTACTCCTATAAGGAAAAGAAAATAAATATATTTTTGCCCTTCTTCAAATACCAGTGTCCCAGTGCTAACATTAGTATTGCCCTTCTGGCTACAGAATTCTACGGTCTGGAGCTTCCCAGTGGAGAGGAAATCAGTGGCTCAAAGTCTGGGGGTCATTCAGTGCCATTCACTTTATTTTAGGCTTGCGACATCCAAGAGGCAGAAAAGAGGCCCTGCCACTACCTCTCCCACCTCCTGCCCAAAAACCTGCCAGTGCCATGTCTCCCACCTCAAAAAGGGTCCTAGTGCTGACTAAAGCTACATATTATTAAAATGTTTTAGAAAACCATTTTATACACATGCATGCACGCAAATACACACACACACACAATGTATGTGTTACAATTTTCTTATCTTAACCTAGCATGGCACTATAGTCCTGCCTACAGGGGTATGAATTGTAGAGCACTCTAATATGTCCCAAGTGAAAAACAAAACAAAACAAAACAAAGAAATAATAATAAAAAGTACATTACATTTTTAAACCATCAAGGCAATACCAAAACCAGCCAAGTAGCAACCCTCCTTTGTTTACACATATATGTCAGTCCTGGAACAGAAGCAGCACAAACAATATGGAGGCAATCCATTCTTTGAAAAATCTTATGCCATATACCATATGCAATGATAACTACTTTCTATTATAGGGCAAAACTACTTCCTACACACAGCAGCTTTCTCTTTGCAGAACTGTGCAAAACTACACTGCAACAATACAGCCTTTCTAAAACTTGATTGTATGATCAGACAAACAAACAAACCCCCCAAACTTGGAAGACTGTGGACAACAGCACCACCTAGTGACTTCTCCCATAACAGTATATGAGAGATAAATACTTCTGCATCAGGGTATAAACCTAACCAGTAACTGGCTAGAATCAGGAAGAAACTTTCCTTCTGAGTTTGACAGGTATCTGTTGTAGGGATTCTTGCACCTTACTCTGAAGCAATTGCTCCTGTTCAGTGTTGGAGACAAAATACTGTGGTAGATGAATCACTGATATGATCAATATGATAGTCCCTCTGATCCTAATCCATCCACTATTGAGACTGATTTTGCACTTCGAGTGGGCAGCTCTTGTAACCATTTAATACAGAACTGTACTAGTATATACTATTCAAAAGTTCATTATCTATCATGCTCATAGTTCAATATGAAAACAAAATAGCCACTTTTGGTCTAAATTGATTTTTAATTTAAATTAAGTGGAAAAACAGATCAGTGTGTATGTTTCCTTTAATAGACTACAAAATGACTTCTCTCTGAGAAGAGTGATTAGAAATGTAAAAATGCAGTACATGGAAAACAGACATAAGAGTAATGTGGCTAAATACAACACAATGCCAATACTTTAGACTTAGTGAAGTAACTGTATTATGGAAATATGTATTATGTTACAAAAGCTTCCTGAAATGAAGTCATTCTTCACCATTATCTGGAATCTCTCCATTTGTAAGTGAAAGGGAAAGTACCATTCTCTCATTTTGTTTGACTTGACTAGAACCTGTTATAATCCAAAGTGCAATTGCTCAATGTGGATATTTAAAATCTCAAACTTAGAATCTCCCCACAACCTCCTATCCCTCCATTTAAGCTTTAAAGTTAAAATGAAGCTGTTTGTTCTCATTAACAAAGAGCATAGTGATTTCACAAAGATTAAAGCTTCTGAGATTTTGTTTCCCAAAGCTCATACAAAGAAAAATCCTATTAACTTCTTGTATTATTAATGTGTCATGTGATATATTTAATTTCACAGATTAGTATTCATTTTCTGCTCTGTTTATAATTTTCAGAAACACAGTTATTGTAAATCCTAATAAGATTTTTTTTAATGACAGGAATTTCAATGTCTGGGAAATAATTACCAAAAGATTTTGGTTCATGCATTTTAATGATGTAAATTTCAATGTACCCTAGTAAAGCATTCTGCTTAGGAGTTATCTAAAAAATTCTATTCCAGATGGGTTTGTTTTCTATTATAGAGCAAATTGTTCCAGCTGAAAGATGTTGCATATAAGAAGTCAGTAGTCATACAAGCAGGTTATTTCTAGCAATATTTTGCAGAGCAGAAGGTTGTGTATCTATTCTCTGCTTGCTAAGAAAGCTCTATCACACTTCTTTTGTGCATTGTCCAAATAGTACCAGATTACGTGTGTTATCAGTGTAAACTACTGCTGCAGATATTGTATCATAATGTAGTTCTGTCTTAAATAGTTTTAAATCCAACCTGCCTAAAATCTGTCCTACTGCCAGAATAATTAAATAACAAAATAATACATTCTGTCAAAAACAAATATGTCAAAATAAGATTCACAGCTTTAGTCATTTTGGAATATCATGTACAATTCATAAGAGGAAAATGTTTTAATATAGCCTATTGATGCATGAGGTTTAGATACAGGACCATTTGTTACAAAGCTGTACAAGAGAGCTTGTCAAACACAGAGGGAAAAGTGTGAATTTCTAATTAATACAAGGGTCTCAATTTCATTAACTTTATTTAAACCCATTATGTTTTTTTCTGAATTTATAAAACTTCCATTCAGTACACTTATTTGACACACTGCATATCTGCTTTTGATGTAGCTTCATTTATTTGACTCCTGTCTGGTCTTGTTTTTAAAAAGTTTAGCTTATCCAGTCAGATAAGAGAAACAAAACCAAAAATGTCTGTATTGTTCTGTTTCTAAAATGGTCTGTGATAAAAGAAACACTGAAACAGATGGTACATTCTTAAAGGATCCAGTTTTTAATAATTTTAAGTCAAACTAATTAACAGACTTTCTGGTAAATACTCAAAAAATTCATTTTGTACTTGGAGAGAGTAAATGTGCAAATTTGGTGATGATGTGCTATATTTTTTTAATAAAACGCCCCAAAGAGATTGAATCCCTTCTATAAGTATAATTTATGGATAGTGTGGGAGAGTGGGGATCAGCTTATCTATTTGCCTATACCAGGTTTTACCACTGATTCACTGTTGATGTGGGCACTGGCTTAAATACACTGTGACAATGTATATCTTTTTGCAAACCAGATATAATAATTGTCTGCCATACAGGATTGATGTAAACATTAAGGAATAGATTTAAACACATTTTGGAATCTAGGGGTAAAAGGTAGTAAATAATTGGCCATACATTAGGCAAAATATTTAACCCTTCATAAAGCAAGAATATATTTATGTGGAAATGAAAGCTTTTTATCTGCAAAAGCTGTATCTTAGTTTTACAGTAAGCAGACAAAGATCAGACAATGACCAGTTTGACATTAAAACAAGATTTTTTTCACAGGGTTTGCCTGCAGCAAAAATATACTCTTGTATCTCCAATCCAGAACTTTGTAAACTCTTCCAGTGATAGGAAAAATCAAAATGTTAATTCCAGAAGCTTTTTACACAGTACCATTGGGTTTAAACAGTGCAGAAGGTCAAAGACTCTTGCCCTGCCAAAAATATTTCTCTCTATCTTAGCACAATAGACTTTTCAATATTGTCTTTTGAGCATGAAGTTACACAGAATGGGAGATGGTAGCTCCCAATAAACATAGGCTACACCTTCCCACTTGTATCAGTCATTAAACAAAGGACAATCTTTTTGCATGCCATGAAGACACATCCCCTGTGCCCAAAAAATACAATGGAAGTATATAAGAAGGTAGCTTAGTACTGGTGTGGAATAGGTACAATTATTTAACAGTGTAGATTTTGGGCCTGATTCTCCACAGTCTTCTACATAGTGCAGTCATTTACACATCTGCAAAATGAGTGTAAAATGATAATTATTTTGCACTCATTTTTTAGACATTTAGACAACTACATGTTCAAGGAAGATGAGAGTCAGATGCAAAAGATCACAATGTAATTTTAACTACATTAAATATAGATAGAAATTACTCTGTATTTATAGAAACAATCACTGAGATATACCTAGCATAGGTGTTGGGGCACCCTCTGGCTTGAAGTTGTTTCCATTATACACAGGGTTTACAGCTTGGTTAAATGGCTCTCAGCACTCCCACTAAAAAAAATGTTCCAGCATCCCTGATACATACTACAATCCACTTCGGGAAGGACTCAGCTTTAGGATGAATCGAGTATAGAACACTGATAAGATTGGAGGAGGGAGGGGAAGAAAAGAAATTAAAAGTAGATTAAACAGGTCTACAGGATATAGTGAATTTCTTTTTAATGCCATGCAATCCAAAACTGACTTACGAAAAGGGGACATAGAGATTAACATGTTAACATGGGCTGCTGAATAGTGGGTGTATTTCACCCAAGTGCAGATCATCACATAACTCTTAGCATAAGCCGATGTGGTCCAGAGATTTAGCCAGAACTCAGAAGGCATAGTTTGAATTCCCAGCTTAACTTCTTATCTGCCGTGGGCAAATCAGTTCACCTCTCAATTTCCCCTGCCACACTGTATGTATTTTGTCTATTTAGATTGTAAGTTCTTCTTGGCGAGGACTGTTTCTCATTGTCTATACAGTACCTAGTACTGATCTTGGTAAAGGCATTTAGGTCCTACCATTAGACAAATAAATAATAATTAAACTTAAGTGGTGCATACCATTTTATGTACATCAAGGTGAGTTCTGCTCAGTGTGACTAGCATTTATAATACCTCTGAAAAAGTTACATATGTTCCTGTATATTTTTAAATGAGAGAACTGAATGAATAAAAAAAGTCATAAAAAATAATATTCATAAGAAAGGAAGCAGTGAAGATACCTTTATTTGGTGTTATTTGGACTTTTCTGTGTGCTTCACTCCTATCCTGTTTATATCTCATCATACTCCTCTTACCTCAAACCTGTGTTGCAGCATTATAGAAGATTTTTTTTCCTGCTCTCTCTGAGGATGAGTATCATAAATTCTGTTTGTTATAATGCTTGAACACTTGGAATGGGAGGATCCGCAATGAGTATATTCAGAACTCTCTAAACTGTGCTGCAAGTGGACTGCCATGATTAAAGAGACATTCAGGTTCTCCAAGTGTCTTGAAGTCAGATCATGGTTTCACAAAACATGCATTCTCCAGGACTAGGATTATATAATTTAAAGCTAAAAGTGTACTTTCTGAATAAATCACACAGAGGATTGTAATATCTGATTGCTTTGCTCTGCTTCTGGAGTGGGGGGGAGGTTTAATTAAATACTCAGATAAAAATTTGAAGCTGCCTACTTCTAATAATCGTGTGTTGTTTGCTGAATCTGCAGTTTTATGTCATTTTTTTTCCGCGCTTTCCACACTATCTAATCTTGCATAAATTGATACAAAATATTTTGAACTTTTTATCACAAATATTCTTCGGGGCTAGTTATATGTAGATTTGTTTCAAATGTTAATTTGACCATTTAGAAGGTCAAAATTGTATATTTTATTTTATTGATATTATATATTCTCATCATCGAAGATAGCGGTACAGTTAAACAAATCTGCTTGACATTTTAGAATGTTAACCAGTGTACTTTATCATCTAGTGTAATGGACAGACTTGCCAAGAAATACTGGTAAATTTTATTTTTATTTACTTGAGCAGGGATAGTACTGCATGAATAATAATATTTTACTGAAAATTTACAGTGTTCAAGACTATTAAGTAAAAACATTGCTTACTAGTAAAACTTACAAACTGGAATCCTTTACGCAGTGTTAGGGGTCCAAATTTTGCCTAAGGAAGACCAAATAACTAAATGAAAGGTAAGCCCTGCAAAATATATAAATAGGGGAACAGTAGTCTTATAATATGTGGTCTGGGGAGGGGCCAAGTAACCCGTGTAAATGTCTGGATTGAAGTGAAGAGAATGTCTTCTTTTTAGTGCTGAGTGAGGTAAGTGGAAGGAAAAAAAACAAAAAACAATCTCTAGCTGTACCCCAAGGTAGGCAGAGAAATTGCTTTTGTTTCTGATGTTTAGTTTGAGTTTTGTGTCTGAAGAAAAAAAATGTGCCTGGAAAGATATGCGGGCATGGTAGTGAGTCCTTCCTGGAAGATCCAATTTGAGTAAGGGGAAATTGAGGCAGCTACTAGCCTGAAGCTTGACAAGTCAGATGGCACTGCTACGGGCCTACATAGTTGATACAGGTATTTGTCTTCTCATGTTGTACAAATTTTGTAACATTTTTTATGAGAATTACAGAACTCTACTCAACAAAGAATCTTAGCTCAATTTCCAAATTACATGTAGCCTGGCAAAACTGGATAGATGAGTTGTAGGCTGCAGAGCTGGGGGGAACTAGTTGGTGCCTTTCTCCTTCTGATTCATGAGAGGCTTTAGGTGCCTTCATGCAATCTGGCTGGGTGTGGGGATCCACCTGCTATTGTGCTGAGTGAGAGACAGCCCAGCGTGGAGAGTTAAGGGGACACAGCTGTACCCCAGTTCTGCACCATTACGGTTAGATCCATCAATGGCTATTAGTCATATGGTCAGGAACACAACCTCATGCTCTGAGTGTCCCTAAACCTCTGACTACCAGACGCTGGGCCTGGAGGACAGGAAATGGATCACACGATAATTGCATTGTTCTATTCATTCCCTCTCAAGCATCTGACATTGACCACTGTCAAAAAGCAGGATACTGGACTAGGTGGACCATTGGTCTAATCAAACATGGCCATTCTTATTTTCTTATGGACTAATTTTTCAAGGGTAGGTACTTGATTATTTTTGAAAATCAACCTTCTCTATGGTATCTCATGTTGGGCATCCCAAATCACTAGACACTCCTGAAAACCTTGGTCCATAATTATCTGCTGATTTGGAAAGAAAGCCACTAAAATAGGGCCAAAGCTCGGATGTGGCTGAAAAATTAGCTGGCAAAACAAGTAACTAATTAACTGAAATATGTTCATTTTCTAAATCAGTGGTAACCAAATTGAAAGGAAACACCTCTTTTAAAAGAAGTGGGATCGTTGTTTTCCTAAAACTTGAACACACTTTGTCTACATATGTGGGGCACCCAAGAAGTAGGTGCTATTGAGAGCTAATGTAAAGAGCTTGCAGAGGAAGCCATTTGCAGTATACAACATGTTTTATTATTCTTACAAAACATAGGAACTATGCTACATATTCTTGAGTGTCATCTCCCTTATCTATTAACTATTTATATATACATAGAGCACTCTTTAACAAGGACAAGGTATGTCTATTGACATATTAGGATTTCCTTCCTTCAGATACAGTTTTAGTAACTTTTTGGACTAGAAGTGTATGAGATACACCTTCAGAGACTTTGGGCTGACTCTCAGTGAAGTCGACAATATAATCAGTTCTGAGGCAACACCAAGTTTATTTCTGTGGTAGAAAATATCATTTCTCTCTTTACATATCGCATTGCACAACAGCAGTATACAATGTTATTTGTCTGCTTCTTTCTGAGCTTTGAGAATTGGACACTTCTTTGGGCTGATTACCAGATAGTGAACCAATGGTCTGATCTCATAAGGTTAATCCTAGATTTCTATTTTATAGATTTAGAAAAGTGGTTATTATAATTCTGTGTATGGCCATGTGAAATTGTTAGTCTGTACCCCTCATTCCCCAAGTCAGAAACACAATGCACATAGGAAATCACGCACTGGGGGAAGCTGGTATTCTGGATGGTTTGGGGTGGCACAGCTGAATCCCAGGCAAAGAGGAAGTGGATAGGCAGAGTCTGTTAGGGATTATGTGCAACTCTACTTATAATGCTGGTTAGTGGCCATGATGGTGGAAATTGCTGAAGACCCTTATGAGTGTGTAGAGGAAACAACAGTAAACATAACCGACTATCCTTTTACATGTGCACTTAGAATTTTTCTGTATTGTATGAGCTAGGAATGTCTAGTGGGACAGAGCTCACTCCCACATGTGCAATGTTTACCTCCATACCAGGTATGATAGTGTCTCACAGCCTGTTTATGTAAAATGTGGGGGCCTGCCTATCTTTTTGAACCAGGAGCACATTTTCAGGTTCCTGAAGGTTTTTAGTGCTTACTGTCCTCCTCTCCAGAACACTTAGAAGCAATTACGGTTCAAAGCAGATGGAAAGAAAGAGCAGGAATCTACCTAAGGAACTTTCAGTAATGCAAATTGTGTGATATTATCTAAAATTAAGGGTTTGATCCTGCTCCACTGGAAGCCAATGGCCCAAACCCAATTGACTCCCATGGAAAGGAACCAGCCCCAGCAACCAAAATACACAAATTAAACCAGAAGAATGTTAGGCAAATGTTGGAAGATTTGTGCCTCAAGATAGTACATTACATAGACTTTAAAAATGTCCTAAAATGCAATATTTTTGACAAAAAGCTATAATATAAAGGAAACTGATCAATTAGATTTTAAAAAAACAGGCTCTTTCATTATTTTCTGGGGTGAAAAATCATTTCGACACCTGGATTGATGCAAGTCATTAGTCTAGTATATCTCCCCCAGACCTTGGAGAAATTCAAAATCTCCTACAATTGTAGAGTAATAAAAGGAAACTGCACATTGTTACTCAATGGATGTAAAAGTTTATTTGAATAAACTACAGATGATATTCAAAATATCTATATGAATTTATGGAAAGAAACAATATGACCAAACATACCTTAACAGAATCTACTTTAGAACAAAATGAACAAAAATAATAATTAAAGGGACCAAATGTGCCATATACAATAATCAACAGGTTCACTTTTTTCAGGAATGGGAAATATTTGGGCAGCTGGGGTCATGGCCTGTCCATATTAATGAATGATATTATTGCTCTGATCCTCCTCCTTGCTACCCAGGCCCTTTCTATGGCCAGGCTCTTTCTGTGGCTAGCTCTAATGTGACTAAGCAGAGGAGGAAGACCTTCAGTTCCTATGTGTGGCTGTGTTAGGATTCCTCCTCAGACAGTGGTTTTGGACACGAGGAGACGTATCATGTGGATAAGGAACTACAGTTGGAGCCTTTACTCTGACCTTTACTAGCCTTTAGCCCCCCCCCCCCCCCAACATTCTGTACAGTGGAGCTGAGCAGTGCAAGCAGGGAAACAAATATGCACCATCTAGTAAAGTGCTGCCCAAATTACTTGCCCTATGAGTAAAGAGGGTATTGTGGACAAATTGTGACCATGAGTCACAGTTACTGCTTATACTCAGGATATTGAGAACAGGATTTGTCTAGCCCTTAGAATTAACTAAAATCACTTGTTCTGAATTGGCTTTATTTAGATTGAAAGCTCTATGGGAAGGGATGATGCCAACCATGTTTGTAGATGGCCAATAAGGTCAAGTTCTTTCCCCAAAAGAAGAACAAGAAATACTGCAAGCAAGGAAGAGATGCTGCTTTTTCTGTTTTGCTTTTATAAAGTAAAAGCTATAGATATTTGGAATTTGTTCATTAATTTTGTCATTTTTTGTGTGGGGAACCTATGCTGGGAACAGTATTGAAAAGAGACAACTACACTATTTAAGACTGCAGATTTCATATTAATCAAGCCATTTTAGTGGAATTTTAGTTAGATTCAAAACCAGACCAAACGGGTAGTTTCTATGTGTGCACAGGTTCTCTTGAAATTGCGCCACTTACAAATCTTAGCAGACCTTTCAAGAAAACCTGGGTTGACTTGATTTTTAAATGACACCCGAAAACCAGAAGTTTTGAATTGCAAATGACACTAGAGTAATGAGTTTTGTAATGCAGTTTCATACATCTAGCATTTAGGCTTTCATTGCACTGAATTATCAGTTAATGTTACAATCCTAGAACCTTAATGTATTTAGTAAGTAAAAATTCTAGAATAGCTAATTCCTTGTATTTTGTAGCAAACATGATCCATATTTCTTCCCCAGGAAGGAGATCTTGTTAATTTGCTATTAATTCTTATTATCTACCTCCACACACTGTGCAATGCAATAAATAAATAAGAAATTATTTTCTTGCAAAAATAGTTAGTCAATGGAAGTAAAATACTTAATTGAATACACCCTTTTGTAGATACCCAATTAAATGTAATTCTCCTCCTCCCCCCAAAAACATATACTTTATCTTCTGTGCAAACAGTAAAAAAAATCATGTCAGTAAAATACATATTTGATTTCTTTCACAAAATGCATTTATCAGTTCATGTTACAGCAGAATGCATTGATTCCTCCTTTTTGAGTCAGCATTTCTTGCATGAAAAAATAAAACTCCTTTTGTCTTTGAATCTTGAAATAAGACACTTGACCAAATGTCAGAAAATTGTTTGTGTGTATTTTGCATTTAAAGTCATTTTTTTCCAGTTCCAAAGAGTACCACAGTTGGGTCCACCATTGAGCCTGACTAGTGGGTTTTGGGTTTTGTCAGCAAAGTTCTCTCTTCTACATGGGTACTGGGCTACATTTTCAAAACACAACATATAGTGTATTAACAACAATTTATTTTATGATTAAGTAGTAATTCAGTTTAAACAAACTTTTCAGCCACTGAAAAATGTATTTGTTATCATTGTCATGTTACCTGGTTAGTAACATGCCCTTTTATTTTAGCATGTTTTACAGTATTTGCATGTTTTTCCTGACTTGGAAATACAGGCATTTTATTACAGATGGAGAGCTTCATCTCCTTTCTCAAAAATAAAAAATGGAACGTGTTCCTAAGTAAGGACTTCATGGTTGGACGTGTAGATCACTAATATTTCTCTTTATGAAGGGCTAAATGTTATTGCACATCAGGCATACTTCTGAAACCAAAATTTCAGATTGGTATAGCTCTGATTACATTTAGGATGGAAAAAAGCATCCCTATATTACAACACAACGTTCATTCTTATCATCGGGAACATACAAATTCTTTGTTCACTCTGCTTACTTTCCTAGGCATCATAGAGAATAAATATATCTTATCATTTCCACATGTCCTATTTTGCTCTTGAGTGTCATGGTAAATGATACCCACCCTGGTGAATGTTCTATCTTTTTTCTTTATAAGTCAGTTGCAAATCTCTGATCTACTTCTTCATACCGCCCTGGAGGCTTATAACAATTACTGCTATCATTTTGATCTATCTTCCCAGCCTAGACTACAGGTACATCACAGCTTCTGCAATGCTCTTTGAAAGGGTAGAACTCTTGCATCCTCCTTACACACAGCCAGGCCTGCTAGCTGGTGGGCAGCCAGCACACTTTGTGCCCCACTTGAGTAGGGTACAACTGCTATTGGCACTAATGTACCATAGTCCTAGTGCTCCCTGAGATAAACACTGTGAATAGGCCCCCAAAAGAGTCTGTGAACAAAGGGATGGGAGGAAAGTATTGTGTCCTTTCCTGCTGTTTGTACACAGACACATAGCTTGGCACAGTCTGGTCCAGTATGCCTATGATTGTATGTTTACTGTACAGACACACATATGTCAAAAATCATGTACTTATTGTATACTAGTCTCTTCCTCTCAGTATGATGATATAAACACATGAAACAAGTCCTCTGCCAGTGGACTGACCATCAAGAGAACAGAAATCAAAGCAAATGTAGAATACTGCCTATAGACTGAAGATAGATGTGTCCCGACATGCTTATTCACCTTCAGCCCACATAATACATTTTCTTTATGACTGTGTGTTACAATCACAAGTAATACATACAATGGAGAAGAGATTCCAGTTTCATTGTTACCTATTGTGAAATAGAAAATGCATAGCGTTTTAGAAAAAGTAAAGAGTAAACACAAAACAGTACAATGCTGAACCCTTTCAATATCCTATCATCTGGGTTTTTTTTTTTTTAGCAAACTATGTTTCTTTATCTAAGTCAGGGGTTCTCAGCCCTTTTCTTTCTGAGGCCTCCCACCCCAACATGCTATATAAACTCCACAGTTCACTATGCCACAACAACTGTTTTTTGGCATAAAAAAGCCAGGGCCGGTGTTTGGGGATAGCATGCAAGGCAACTGCCTGGGGCCCCATGCCACATGGGCCCACATGAAGCTCAGGCTTTGGTTTCAGCCCCAGTGTAGTGGCTCAGGGCCTTGGACTTTAGCCCCATATAATGGGATTTGGGCTTTCTCCCATGGGCCCCAGGAAGTCTAATGCCGGCCCTGCTTGATGGCCCCGCTGAAACTTGCTCGTAGCCCCCACAGGTATCCCAGATCCCTGGTTGAGAACCACTGATCTAATTTATCACTGTTAAATGCCATGGGTTTTTTTTGTTTGTTTGTTTCTCTCTTTTAGTAAGGTTTTACTTTCATCTTTTTGGTAGCATTTACACTTTTAAGGAAAATTATTCAACTATCTTTCACAAAAGTTTTGTTTGTTATCAGTAATGTATTTTTCCTTTATCTCATTTAGAAACTTCTTCATTCCATAGGGTGTGTGTGCGTGTGTGTGTGTGTTTTACAATTTAAGACCTACATGGAACAACTGTGATGCCAGATTTTATTTTTTTATCTAATAAGGAAAGTCTGTCATCTTTTTTTAAAACAGTGATTATGTTCATTGTGCTTTTTGTTGCTGCCTAAGTAATCATCCATTGATTTTATTAACATAACACATAGCGGGGAATCAAACAGTATGTATGCAAAAACTTGATTTCAGAAAAACTTACTTAAATCTGTACAAATATAAATAAAAGTGGAATCTGTAACATCTTTCCAGTAATAATGTGAAAGAAAAGATAATTAGGGACAAAACTATACGTAAAATGTACCTAGAATTTAATATGACTATTTTGTTGGACTTAAAATAAAACTGGTGTGTTAGTAAAACCCATTAATATTAACTGATTATAAAAACAGAATTCTACCAGCAAATAAGGAAGAATGCACAGAAATGGTTATATTTTCTCTATTCTTTTTCTTTCAGACTTGAAACTAAATACTGTATTAATTTCTTGATGTGTGAGGAAGGCTTAAAACCCAGTACTGCTCTCACTAAAGTATGGTAAAACTCTCATTAAGTTCATTAGGAGCAAAATGGTGCCCATCCATAGTTTCTCTCCTTATAGAGACACAGCCTCCAAAAAATACTTTCTATTCTCAAAACTTCAAATCTGGCCACATCCATACTCAGCATTCAGTCCTCCAAGGTCACTTAATCACTCCTGTGAGAACTGAATGCCATCAACTCCTAATGACTTAATGCCCACCCAAGCACTGAGCACTTTGCAGGATTGAGCCCGAGAGGAGGAATATTGTGAAATAGAAGTTCTCTGGCTCCCTCTATAAGTGAAATGGGAGAGGTCAGGGTGTGTACGACCTGCTGCTAGACTAATTTGTGTATGCAGTTGTCTAGCCCTACCTATTGGTAAAAGGAGGAAAACTGAGGAGCTTCTTCCCTTCTGGGAGATACAATTTGTACATATGTCAGATAAATTCCATAAAGTGCTCAAACCTGTCTCATCCAGAGTTCTTCTATGTCCCACACACATAAACTGTGTGAAATATACTGTGTTACTGTACCTATGCGAAAGAAAGGGTGCAAGTGTGTGAACAAAATAGAGTATTTAACAGGAAAATAACAAGGGGTCCAGACTGGGTAGCCAGGCTCAAGATATACTGATGAAAAGTGTAGAAATATCTTCTGTGGTCTTCTCATTGCTCTGGCAACAAAGGCTCTAACCAAGTGCCTCAAATTCCATCAGTGAACTGGATAGGGGCTGGCACTATTTGACTTGAGCCAAACTGGTTGGACCATTGCAGGTGATTGGAAGGGAGCTGGCAGCCTGGGTGGCAGCAAACCAGACAGGAAGTGGTAACAGGTCCAAAGTAGTCCTGTTTTGGCAGTGGCAGACTGGACAGAGCCAAAGTCAGCAAAGGAGAGCAATTCCACACTGAAGGGACCAGGTGAGGGAAGCATCTGCAACTACTTAACAGAGATGGAATTAGACTGGACTTGTGTGACCAAAGTTTGGCTTCCTCTGGGAGTTGAATTTCTAGGTATGGGATGGCCAATTGGTTTCTTCTTTATCTGCCCAAATAAAATTGTCTGTGTTTCCAAGGTACCAAGACTCCTGTGTGTTTATGAGAGGAGAAGGAATTTGCCATTAAAGGTGACCAGACCATTTAGATTTCTATTTATTAGAACTAGAAGTGTGAGTACAACTCTACATAGGGACTTGAGCCAAACCCTTTGTTTTCAAAAAGGATCCCCCCTGTATTGAACCTTGCAGTAAACTGACACATAAATATGGTGGTTTAAATATGATGGTTGCTAACAGGGTTCTAACATATCTTCACTTAGCAGTGTAGACCTAAGCTTGTCCATGTAGACCCCACTTGCTCGAAATGTAAGACAGAACAAGATTTTTAAATTTAGTTCTAATATTGGCAAATTAGAGGTGCTAGAAATAGGTGCTAGAACCAAATTTAAAGTATAGTGGTAATACAAATAATAATCTGAACAGGAAAAGCAGCTTCCAGAGACCATATGATTTTTAAACTATTTAATTCCATGATGCCCAAATGTTATGTTTTAATTTAATTCTAAAAATAAGTTCCACTCCAATCCCCAGTTAACTGGGGATATCCATTTTGGATAAAATGGGACCCTATTAGAGTTTACCTCAGTAAAGGCCTTGATATTTTAATTTAGTCTTCTCAGAGTTCAGCCAATGTTGGGGAAAGGCTGTAGTGGGTGACCAGGAAGTACCTGAAATATTACAACTCCACTCCTGTTTTCAGAACAGATATAACTATGCTTAGGTAATGCTTAGGTAGCATTCAGATATTTGGATGCTTAACCAAACCTCTGAATTGTGAGCTATGTTCATTACTAAAGTTAACATTATCATCTAGATATGAATGTTCTTGGAAGATTCCATACTGACAGGAAGGTACATTTACTGTTCATCTTTAAAATTTTTCACTGTAAATTTCATTTTCCCCCCTTTACTTATGTAAGTAACAGTTTTTTAAATGCTTTGTCAGCAGAGAGTGGTGCTTTGTATACTATCTGTGGTCATTCAATGATGCAGTATTTTGTACTTTGAATATATTTAAACATTGTTATTTAGAAATTCAATTAACCTTGAGTTCCAAACTTCTTTTCGGCATGTGTTCAATCACAACCTTTAGAAAACCGAGTTGCCTGGAGTAGAAAAAAAGGGCTAGTAGAAAAAAACATAAATGAAAATTAAGAAGCTTGGAAAATGTAAAATGTCAAGGGTTCTGAACAACTGAATTCCCAGCTAAATTGTGCATGTGTATCTGTCTTTGTAAGAGAGAATACCTACTATATCTACCAAGTTGCACAGTTTCTAGGATAATCCAGGAGTTTTAATACAGTGTTCCTCCATGCACTACACAAAGGAAAGCAAGCACAGCAACAGAGGCAGCTCGATGGAGAACACTGCTATAAGACAGCCAGAAAATTGTTAATCAGTGTTCAGAAGCTGGTGAGCCTTCAGGATCACTTGTCAGCCAAGTGTTCTGATGATGCAATAGAGGTATTATTGAGTGTGTTTTCAGTCACATCCTTTCAGACTTGGAGTTTTTCTTGAAGCTTGGAGGAAACTCCTGCTTGTTTAGTATATTTTTAAACTGAAAGTGAGTCTTTATAAATAGCTTCTTAAATTTCCATGTTCGTTTTCTCTCAATGACTGTAGATCAGATTTATTCGTTTTGAAAGTTAATACTGTGTACTTTTAATCTCCAGCAAGATTTCACTCTAGTAAGTTCAAGTCAAGCTATGCTATTTTTAGCTCAAACGTTCACTTTTGGGGGTGGTTAGAAGGATGGTCTACTGGTTTCAGTATTGTTATAGCCATGTTGGTCCCAGGATATAAGAAAGACAAGGTGCGGGAGGAAATATCTTTTATTGGACCAATTTCAGTTGTTGGAAGAGACAGTGTTTTGACCTTCACAGAGCTCTTCTTCAGGTCTGGAAAAGGTAACAAGGACACATCATCTTCACCTTAGCTGATAGTTTGCTGCTATTCCATGCACATTTATGTAATAGCGCAAAATTTTTAGCTTCTTTTCTAATTCTGTTAGATAGTTCAATCTGAAGTTCAAGAGACCTGGTTATCATAAATTTCAAGTAACAAGAGCTGTTAATGACATGAAGTCATTTACCTTCCAAAATAATGTCAGGCATTGGTTCTTCCACCCCTTGGTATGTGATCAGGCTTCTTGAAACTGAAGAGTAGAGTAGCAGCTGCTGTTAAGTGAAAGTGTTGGAGGATGCTGAAGAATTCAAAAAGTAAGGGCTTGTCTACACAGCAGTGGGAAGAGTATTAAACTGGATTAAGTGAGTGACTCATGCTGGAAAATGCTTGCATACACCCAACACAATTTAGTTTAGTGCACTAGCTCTGCGTTATTGGGAACCTTGGAAGTCTCTTTTCAAAGTGAACAAACTTTGCTATGAATTGACTTAGTTTGGTCTATTCATGTGTAAGCAAGGCTCCTGCACAAAGCTTTGGATGGCTTTGAACACTGGAATAATAGAAAAGGGATGAAATTGAATAGTTCAAACTGCAAGGTCATACATTTAAAGACTAACAACAAGATATTTGTTCTATAAGCTGGGGACTTGCTAGTGGAAGCAACAGAGGAGAAGAAAGACGTGGGTGTATTAGTTGATCACAGGATGACTATGAGCTGCCAGTTTGATGCAGCTATGAAAAATACTAATGCAGTCCTAGGGTGCATCAGGTGAGGTATTTCCAGAAGAGACAGGGAAGGGTTAGTACCATTATAGAAAGCACTGGTGAGACTGTGTCCAGTTCTGGTCTCCCATGTTTAAGAAAGATGAATTCAAATAGGAACAGGTGCAGAGAAGGGCTATGAGGATGGTCAGAGGACTGGAAATGAGACCTTATGAGAGGAGACTCGAAAAGCTTGGCTTGTTTAGTCTAACCAAAAGAAGGCTGTGAGGAGATATGATTGCTTTCTATAAATATATCAGAGGGATAAATACTAGTAAGAGGGAGGCATTAATTAAGTTAAGCACAAATGTTAATGCAAGAACAAATGGATACAAACTGGTCATCAACAAATTTAGGCATGAAATTAGACAAAGGTTTCTAACCATCAGAGGAGTAAAATTCTGGGTCAGCCTTCCAAGTGGAGCAGTGTGTGTGTGTGTGTGTGTGTGTGTGTGTGAGGGGAAACCTGAATGGCTTCAAGACTGAGCTTGATAAATGTATGGAGGGAATGATATGATAAGACTGCCTACAATGGCATGTAGCTTATCTGTGATCGCCAGTCACAAATATCCCCAATGGCCTCTGATGGGACACTAGATGGGGAGGGTTTTGAGTTACCATAATTCTTTCCCAGGTGTTTGGCCGGTGGGTATTGCCAAAATGCTCAGGGTCTAACTAATCACTGTATTTGGGGTCAGGGAAGAGTTTTCCCCTGAGTCAGATTAGCAGAGACTTTGGGGGTTCTTTGCTTTCCCAGGAACATGGGGCACAGGTCACTTGCAGATGTAAAACTAGTATAAATGGTGGATTCTCTGTAATGTGAGGTCTTTAAATCATTATTTGAGCACAGCAGTAACTCAGCCAGAGGCTATGGGTGTATAACAGGAGTGGGTGGGCAAGGTTCTGTGGTCTGCTGTGTGCAGGACGTAATTCTAAATGACCACAGGGGTCCTTTCTGACCTTAAAGTCTGTGAGTCATGTTTCCTCTGCCTCTGAAGCTGTATCTGTTGCTGTAGGAGCTGCTGCCACCACATCATCATCTCTGTGTGGTGTGGCACACAGAGTCCAAAGCCAAATTCATCTAGCAAGCAGCTTTTGCACATTCCCAGTTGGCAGCATAGCAGCACAGAGCATTGTTGGGTCCAGGCTGGCCAACAGTAATTCAGAAATGGTGCTAGCACACCTAGAAAGGAAGCGTGGCATAGAGAGAGCAGAAACATGGGATTTTTTAAAAAAGCAACCCCCCGGGCTTCCACTATAGATCCCACAATGTACAGCAAGAAAAATTCCAGAATGCACACTGCTTAACAGAAAAGCAAAGTGCCATGGGATACCCTCCATGAACACCAAACTATTAGTGCAATTTGTGTATTACCTGTGTAGGTAAGTGCTAAAGCTCCATGTTGGAATGCTTGATGAATGCTGAGCAGAACAGACAGTTCTACTCTGCAGCTAAGAGCAGGTTCTGGAGTTTGTAGTGGTAGGGAAATGTAAAAAGAGAATAAAATAATTTGGCAGATGTGTACATGCTCTCATTTTCATCATAAACACAACTTATAGTAGATGGTACAGACTTCACAGTGGAATCTCATTTCCACACTGGTTTTAGTCTAGACAAGGGATCAGTTTATTTTTGTTTTTTTTTTACAGTTGTCCATTACTAAACTCTGGCAAAGGTTGTTTATTTATTTATTTTTTGTGTGTGTTTGTGTGATGATGTTTTTGATGCAAGCACATAACATCCAGTGAGCAAAATATAATGCATAGCTCATTTCTCTGAAATTTGCCATGTTAGTATTTTGTCCTTTGCTAATTACAGCAAAGTGCAGCTGAAGGGGAAAAAAGAAGCTGTCAAGCTAATTTTATTGGAGTGCAGCTGGAAAACTGATCATATACATGTGAGAAGGATAATTATAAGCATGAGTTATATTTTTGATTGCTTTATAGATACAATACAAATATTTGTTATAAAATTCATTATGGGTGCAGTTTAACCAATAACTGACAGTACTGTAAGTTAATAAATGCTTCAGATATATTCTGAGCTGTCTTCATTAATCAAAGTATTAAGGCATACTTTAGTATGTAAATAATAACATGTGTCTGATCAATGAAAACACTAAATTTAATGATACCATCATATACATCAGGTTAATGTTAATGGACCATATTGTGTCAGACTTTTTTCGGCAGATCTCCTCACTGGCTTTTATGGCAACTTCTGCTTAAAAATGAAGTATGATATTGATTAATATAAATATATTTTTCAAGTAGGCTTGAATTGTGTATATTGCCAGATGATAGTAGTAATACAATAGTAGTAATACAATATTTCTTCCAGATCATTTAGTGTTTGAACAATAAGACATACAATGTTTCCTTTTAGGTGACTTATTCTAAATTATAAATTTCAACTATTATTGTGCAGTACCCAGTTAAGAGGTGTGCGTGGAGAAGCATGAGGCAGAGACTTTCAAAACTGAACTACCGAATGTTTAATTTTGAATGAATATTAAAGACATCAAATGTGCCAGAAAGGTGGGTGGAGGTGGAGTTAATTTACATGCACTTTGTCTTCTGGTATATTCAAGCATGGACTTTCACTAACCTCTCACATGAACAAACAAGGGAACTAGTCCTCACCAACTTAGGTCCATTTTATTGAGATTCTTGAATCTCTTTTCTGTAAAATGAAAATCCTTACAGGGTCATCTTAAATCTGTTTAGAAAGTTGAAGAATGCAGCTGCTCTCTTAAGTGGGATAAATCACAAAGGATATGTAACACCAAGGTACTGAGATTTCCAGCCCCGTGTTGGTTTTCATGCAGAATAAGGTTTGATTTGTACCTATAAAGCCTTAAGGCTAAGCACCCACATTCTTGGCCATATTTTCTAAAAGAGATCAACATGTAATGTAAAAGTGTCTAAAGGAAAGCTAAGGTGTTTTTGAAATCTGGCCCTAATTGTGAATATTGAGTGTCATAGTTCAGGGCAACTCCACCTCACATGGGCCACCAAGAGCATCCACTCTAGGCTTCCAGCTCCTCAGCCATCTCCTATCTCATAGTGTCTCTGTCCCTCATGGCCAGGATTTTTCCAGGTTGCACAGCTCTGTGCCTCTACTGTGATATCCTCCACAAGCCAGACTGCCTAAACAGCTAGTGTCTGTGCTTTGCTTTCTCTTCAAAGGCTATGAACACCTTTAATTACCAGCTGTTATAATTCGTCCCACCACCCTTTATAAGCAAGCACATTTATTCTTAAAGTGAAAGAATTACAGAGAAAACATATTAAAAACAATAAAAGAATCTACACAGGTGCTAATAAACTTACCAGAAATCAAAGACTCCCACTCCAACAAGAGCTATGGTAGGAATCAGTCCTTCAGACCTGACAATAGTGTTTTCCTAAAGTTACAAGTGCATAACATCCTTAGTTCAGAACTAGCACCTCTGAATAAGTTAGTCTTTCTTTTATACAGTTTGAACCTTTGACCTGGAGTCTTAAAATCAGCTAATCGGCAGACAAAGGTCCCCCGCTCAGGGAGTGGCTTTGAAAGTCTGGGTTTTTGCACAACCAGAGATGGAAGTTTCCATTTACCTCCCCCTAGAGAGTCCTCAGGCAAACCACTTGACATGGTTCATTCCAAAACTCCATACTTGTCTGACACATTGTTTGGTAAAGGCCTTTGAAATTCATAACACTTCCCAGGGCTCACATCCTATCTCTGTCCTAGAGAGATGTTACATACAATCCTGACCCATGATAACACATATACCACTCATTTAATACAATGGACTCCAAACATACTTACACTTAATTCAATAAGGTCTCCTAAAGGATACTGCAGGAATTTGCCTCAGCTGTCAGGCTGAGCATGTGAAAATATGGCTCTGAGCTCTTTTGAAAATTTGTTTCAAAATGGCCTGGGACCTGTTTCCGGTCTCAGATACAATCAATAGAAGTGCTGAAGCTGTAGCCCCCTTTGCTTTATAGGTGAGGGAGCTGCTGGCAGAGTGCTCTCCAGGAATTTGCTGCCCCTCTGAGTCTGAAGTAACACAAATGTTTTGACCTTCTAGGCATACTACAAAGCAAATAGACATTAGGAAAGGGTTAGGGTTAGACTTGGTGTCCCTGCAGGAACTTAGTTTGGGATGTTCTGTCCCCCCACCTTGTATATTGTGTTTTGGTGGGATGGAGGGGAGAAATGTTTCAGTTCTTGTGATTGATTTGGATTGTAATTATAATAGTTAGGGTATCTAGATACTTTAGATGAGCATCTCCTGTCTTATTATATGTTTAGTTTGAAATATATTAATATAATACAAACCAAACAGGTAAAAGTTAGAAGCAGCTTGTTTTTGGTTTGAATAGTATTGTGAAGATTTTTTTTTGCAAACATCTCAGACTTGCTAAATAATCTTTCTCATAGAATTTAGATTATGGTTCCATTTAAAATATGCCTCTATTTGTTAAATTGCACAGTGCTTTACGTGATGCTTTATAACAATTTGAAATTGCAAATTAAACTAGTATAAACTCATAAAGTATTTATATGTTATAGTAAGCTTTATAGCAGCAAAGTATTTTCTTACTAATGTACATAAGAACATAAGAATGGCCATACTCGGTCAGACCAAAGGTCCATCTAGCCCAGGATGGTGGCCAATGCTATATGTTTCTAAGGGAATGAATAGAACAGGGCAATCATCCAGTGATCATCGCCTATCATTCAGTCCCAGCATCTGGCAGACAGAGGCTAAGGAACAGACACACCATGGCATGACATCCTTGACCATGTTGGCTAACAGCTATTGAGGACCTATCCTTCATGAACTTACCTAATTCTTTTTTTAACCCAGTTATAGTTTTGGACTTCACAACATCCCCTGACAGAGTTCTACAGGTTGACTGTACATAACAAGCTTTATACAGTAGAACCTCAGAGTTACGAACGGAGGTTGTTCATAACTCTGCAATGTTCATAACTTTGAATAAAACATGATTGTTCTTTCAAAAGTTTACAAGTGAAGATTGAATAATACAGCTTTGAAACTTTACAATGCTGAAGAAAAAATCCTGCTTTTAACAATATTAATTTAAATGAAACAAGCACAAAATCAGTTTCCTTATCTTGTAAAATCTTTTTTTAATACTTTCCCTTTTTTTTTAGTAGTTTATGTTTAACACAGTACTGTACTGTGTGCTGTTCTGTCCCTAAAATGGTGTAAGAAGTTTTAGAATATACTTGTATTTATGTGAAAAAATATATAGAGAAAAATACACACGGCTAATCTCATATGTGAAGCATTTCATAATATTTTAAAGGTCAAAATAGGATTATTTTTCTCCCAAATGTAAAAGGAGATTTTTAAAAGATGCAGCATTAGGGAGGGGAAATTCAGGTAAAATAAGTAGAGATGAAGGTCCCTTCATTCAAATAGGCTATGATTTACTCAATTAATATGATCATAGATCTTCTACTATACTCAAAGTACAAAAAAATAATTAGAACCTTGATTCCTTGCACAGAAAGTGCCTGATCCCGCACCTATTGAGGTAAATGGGAGCCTTTTCATTACATTTAGTAATAATACTTAGGTCTTATCTAGTGCTTTATAATAATAATTATTATTATTATTATTATTAATAATAATTAATAGTGTTTTTCAGGACTTGAGTCAAAATAGTGACTTGGTTCAAGAGGATGGAAGCAAAGCAAGAAAGAAAAAGCAGCATGCTGTAATCTTGGATTCCAACTCAGACAACACGTGTCTGTGAAACTTGTAATGAGCTGTGTCACTCTCGAATTGGGCTTGTCAGCCATATGTGAATTCATCAGGCACTTGACTAGACCTTTTACACGTGTGCCATGATCCAGTGGATCAATGGTTGCCTAACATCTTTGAGGAAAGAACTCAGTTTTATAGTCCTTTTAGGATGCATTGGGTTTAGGAGGAAATTGGGGGAGAAATTGGAAGCATGGTGGACTAAGTCAGTTTGTGGGTTTTAGGCATTGGAAGATATATACCAAAGAGATCATTTAAAAAGTAAAAGAAGAAAAAGAAAGTAAAAGAGATAAGAAAAGTGAAAAGCAGGAACAAGTATGTAAGCTACAGGTTCAGTTATTTCATTCTTTCTCTTCTCCTCTTGGGTATGCAATTGGGAATCAGCTCTCTAATAAAAATAATAGGCTTTATTAATTACAATGAATTATGCTCTATTTCTTTAATACATGTATAAGGTGCCCAGAAATTATTATGTTTTAGAAAGTAAAATATGATTGTTCAGGAGAAAAGAGCATTCTTTTCTCCCCTTAATCATTTATGAGCAGTTTGATTGAGGTGATTTATACTATGTGTGAACAGAACTGGCAAAGGTAATAATTAAACTAGCTCATTTTGCCAATAGTTTTGTGTTAGCATAAGTGTGTATTCTATTGTTGTGTACCTGACAAGAATCAGACTGCATTGTACTAAGTGATGTATTAGCATATAAGAAGAAATGGTCACTATGGTAGTCACCATTTCCAGGAAAGGGGGAAAAACAGGAACAGCTGCAATGAATAAGAAATGCAACAAAAGAAGAAAAAGGTGGAGAATCATTCTGTAAAGGTTTGAAATGTGATTTATGCTCAAAGGTCTCCCTCGATTAATTAGTTTAAGATAGATTACAGACCTAGGGACAGTTGTTATAATTGAAGATTATATGGAAACTTTAACAGTAGTTTGGCTTTTTAAAATTATTTCTCACACTTTAGTAAGAATTGGCAGAAGAGGTAAGAAGGGCTCTACCTACATTCTCTGAAGTCAGTGGCAAGACTCTCAACAGGAACAAGAGAAAGCACTTACAGCTACATTTTTAAAAGTGTCCATTGACTTTGAGTACCTCTGTTTCTTGGTATCCAAAATGAGGCACTGTGGCATTGATTTGTAGTGTTGCTGAGAACTTGTACCTCTTATTGATTTCACTTGGAGTGTGAGCATATGTGAGAACGAAACCCAAGTTTTTAAGTGACACATAGATAGTTGTTTGTTGAGCAGGACTTGAGTCCTTAGAGCATTTGTACCTTTGCATGCTCAGTGAAGGATAGCAGCATGTAAGTTTCCTTATTATCACTGCAACCTATTACTGAGAGCACTAAATGAAAAGCAAATTTGGTCTGTTTCTTGCATGAACCTTTCACACAAACTCCCAGGAGCATATAAAAGGTCTAGCACATTCTCTGATAACATTTAAGCAATAAAATGTAATTATAATGTTCACCTACAACACTGAAAATTTATTATAATGTAAATTTAAACCCAGCCTAGAAACCATTGATAATACTTGTGTCCATCACAAGCAGTTTCAGTAACTCCTGGGGAAAAGAGCCCAAATTCTCACAGCTCCACTCTTCCTATTTCTCGTACATTTATGAAGCATGTGCTCTCCTTTGAGAGATACTGTTGATACCCTCCTAAAAAGGCTGTGATATTGCCTCGGAACCTTGTGAAAGGAGATCCTCCCAACCAGTTGAGTATAGTGAAAAATATGGTTCCCAGATTCCTTTACTGATTTGCAATGACAGCAGCTGCAATAACTTCCCAAGGACATATCTGAAAGTATTGCCAAAATGGAGCCAAGAAAAGAAACAGCATGGAGAAATATTGACTTTGGGAGGGTTGTATAATGGTTATATTTCATGGGGGCAGCGCATGCCGAAACAGTGTCATATCTGTGGTATTATTACTGCATTAAAGAGCAAATATGGCTAGTAGATACTGTATTATGTATACCTAGCTATTTCTTCTATGTCCTGAGACAGCTATAGATTACAATGCATACTCAGCCTAAGGTATTTCTAAAGGGCTTATTGCCATCTAGACCAACATTTCCACATCTTAGATTTATCAATTTAAATCTAATTGGTCCATTTAATTGCATGGTCCTGACTAAGCAGCTCTGTGACTCTTAGCCTAAAAGGACTCCTTGCTTTCCTTTTCATCAGTCCACCTTTTCCTCTTCTGCTGACATTCATTTAGAGTACCTGTACTTGTAGTGTTTTCATGCTGGTCAGAAGTATGCTTATAAAAACAGCCTTATGGTGATGTAAATAGGGTAGAAATCCTCATTGCTGCAGTTCAGTATTGACTGGATGCTAACTTGGCAGTTGCTATGTTGACTGATGAGACATTTCTTTACAGTAACATCAAAGACTAAAAATTGTCACCACGGGATATTTAATCAAAATCACGTTCACAGTCACATCTATATGTGTTCCAATTACAAAATTCACACACCGTAAGCATAGGACTCCTCATGCTTGTCCAGAATGTCTATTCCTAAAAAAAAATCTTTTTAATTTTTCTTTCATGAACACAAGGGTCCTGGGGTCAAATTACAAGTCAGGTAGTTACATTCTATCTACCAAAATTTACTTTAGAATTGATGGGAAGGGATCCCTGGAGGCAACCTGGGGGGGGGGTGCAACCTGGGACTGGGGTACCACTGTGCCCCCTTAACTCTCCAGCCTGGGGTGTCGCTTACAATGCTTTGCGAATGACAAGCAACAAACCCCTCCAGGCACTGTATCACTCAACAAAAAAGCATGTGGATCTGGATTGCATGAAGGCTTCCAAAGCCCCTATGATATTTTACGTGGTATGCTTTGTATGAAATCTCACAGCCATATATGAATGATTAGGGTGACAGATGTCCCATTTTTAAAGGGACAATCCCATATTTAAGCCCTCCTGCAGGAGTCCTTACTTTTTCTTCAAAATAGGCAAATTGTACTATATTTTCTGTCTCCCATCCCCCATCAGCACTGGTGGGTTCTGTTACTGGCCAGATCCCTGGTCACCAGCCAGGTGAGTTGGGGGAAGGGTCCAATGGCCGACAATGGGGGTGGGTGTGCAAGGTTGTGAAGATATAGCACATAGGACCAGCCCCTCCACCGGCTGATCCATCAGAGCAGCCCCCGTTCCATGCCAGCTCTCAGCCAGCAGGGACCTGTCACCTGTCCTATTTTCGGCCAACACTGTCTGTGCACTGCAAGCTGCGGTGGCTGGTGAGTGCAGGCAGGTGCCAGGCAGCAGCCAGTTATGTGTTGTCTCTGCTGCCCACCCATCAGCCCTTTATGTGCTCCCCCTCTCACTGTCCTCTCCCTGCTTTGCCCTTTCATCCCCCCCGCCTCAAACCTGCTGCTCCTCCATATTCCCACCAGTTGGGCACATCCCACTTCCAGCACTGTGAGGAGAACCAGCCCCTGGTCAGAGCGCTCAGCTCACCAGCAGCCTGGCCGGTGGGCTTTTTCCTTCCCCCATTGCCTCTGGCTTGGCTGGCACTCTGGGAAAGCCCAAGACCCTCTGGCCCTGGGCACTGGTCAGAAGGAGCTGAGCCCTGCATGTGCCAAAGTCCCATACAGTGCTAGCACAGGGAAGCCTCTCCACCCCTCAGCTAAGCTCTAGGGTAGCATGGGGGGGAAGCAATTGCCAACGTGTTCATAGCCCGAACTTACAGGCTCCATAACAGCCCAGGGAGCAGGGACTTAGCACCCCTTCACCCTCCATGCCCCCATACTAGGTCCTGCCCCCAGGGACCATGGGGCTACTCAATTCCCTAGGCACCCTCCCCTGCTGAGCCACCTCTCTGGCTGGGTTTGCTGGAGCCCCTGCAGACAGGTTCCCTGGGCCCTGCTGCACAATGCATCCTTAGGGCTTAACCCCTTCCTGCCCATGCTGTAGCTGTGGGGTGGGGGCACAGGAGGCAGCTGGCTTATGTCTGTGTCCAGCAGCAGCCTGGAGGTGTTAGCTGCCTTCCTGCGCCACTTCTGAGGGCTCCGATACAACCGGCAGCTCCTCTATCTCCCTCCAAGAGGTCTTCTGTGAGACCTCTCCAGGCTGATGGTCTTCTACCAGGACCTCCTCCAGACCTGGAAACTGGTTTCGACCATCTGGTCCATGGTGGCCACCAAGAGGGCAGATCTCCTTCCAGAGCCCCTGCTACACAACCCCCAGCTCCGGGTGCAGGTGGCAGAGTCCCGCACGGTGCTCCAGAGGTTGGTCCTGGCAGAAGTTACCAGAGTCGGAGACCTCCTGGACTACAACCGGGGAGACTGGCTGGATCCCCTGATGCTCACTCAGTGCATGGGGCTCTCCAGACCTTGTACTCCCCGGTGCGTATTTCAGGAGGTGAGGGCTGCTTTACTTACCTCGACCGGGTCCTGTGAGAGGGCATGCCCTGCCCACCCTCCACCCCAGGCCCTCCAGACCTTTTCATCAGGCCCCTGCCCCATGGACCTGCCAGGCCATCCCACCCCTTTACTGTGAGCCGGCTGCACAACTTGCAGCCGGTTCAGTTCTGGACTGTGCCAAGAAAACATATGTATACGCTCATGCTCCACACTCTTCATGTCCTCACGCCCCATCACAAAGAGGCAGGACCTCTTTCCACCTCTGGAGGGTGAAGAGCCCCAGTGGGCCAGCCTATATTCCACCCTGGTCCCGAGGTGCACTGGGGATGTCAGCTGGGGGATCCATCACAGAGCCGGCATGTACTTGGCACTGTTCACTCCCAGACACCTACCCCTTTTGTGGCATGAGGGAGACCCTGGTGCACATGTATATGGAGTGTGCCAAGTTGCAGTCCCTATTCCGGCTACTCTTGGATATACTATTACTTTTTTGGTTGAACATTTCCCCTCACCCGTTCATCTATGTACTCCCCATCCGTGGCCCCACAAGGTCGCGGGACCTCCTTGTCAACCTACTCCTAGCCCTGGTCAAAATGTCCATCTACAAAGCCAGGGAGAGGAAGCTGGCCGATGGGGTTTCCTGCAACTGTGGGGCCTATTTCCGCTCCTCAGTCTGTTCATGCATCCAGGCAGAGTCCGCTGGGTCTCTTGACACCTTTGAGGAGCTGTGGGAGCTGTCCGGGGTTCTCTGCTCTGATCCCTGATCAGATTCCCTTTGTTTAGTCCTGTGACCTCACTCCCATATCTGTTATCTCATTAGTTGTCCCCCGCAATTTTTTAGAAACCTGAACATGTGGATCCTCCCCTTAGGCTGGGGGGGGTCCTTTAGTAGTGGGCGGGCTCTGCCCACCCACTTTCTGAACACAAACAAGATACTGTGCGGGCAGGAAGGGACAAGCTGCTTCCAGCCACAGGCACAGGGAGAGGTAGAAGAGATGACTCTGCAAAGACATGGGCCAAGTCATCTCTTCCCCCCACCCCTTCCCTGTGGCTGGAAGCAGCTCCCCTCCCTTCGCTCAAGCACAGTGCCAAAAGTCTGCTGCTGGCCACATTCTGGTGTGAACCCTGGCAGAAATCTGGGCGGGGGGGCATGTGACCCTGCGTGCCTCCCTCCCCCTCGGTGTTGCCTCAGGAAGACATGGTCGGTCTCAGAGGCCCAGCCAGGCATGGGCAGGGAAGATCAGGTTGGTTTGTCATGCCCACTCCCACCCCTTATGAGAGAGGTGTACAAGTGTGTGTGTGTGTGACCTCTCTCCATGTGTGTGTGGAGCTGTGTGTGTCACTCCTCCCTGTAAGAGCCCTAAAGATACGAAGGTAAATTAAAAGAACTACACAGTATTTCTTTTTAATGGGAGCTCAGTCAGCTTAATATTAACTTGAACGTTTGTACTGCAGAGTTCTGTTTTGATTGCCGTTGAACTCTCTTGAATATGAGTAATTTTAGCAGGAGTCCTGTATTCAGCATAGGAACATATGGTCACCCCATGAATGATGAATATGGAGATTACAAAATGTTATTTTGAGGTACAGTGTGTCATAATTGGATAACATATTCTTCCCTTGCCTTCCAAAAACACTGTTCTGTAATGTTGCTCACTTAGCATGTTTCTGTCCCAGAGAAGAGAAAAGGGCACAAAATGGTGGATAAAATTATTCCCACAGCTTCTGTGAAGGGCCTTGTCATTCTTCAGCTAGAAGGATACTACACAAATGTGTGTCATTATATTTGTACTTAAACCTTCACTAAGTTTTGTTGTTGTGAAGAGTTTGAGACTATTGCAGTAAAATAAAAAAGTGGTATACAACTAGATCCATCCTGGATTCTCTCAAAGCTGTTTTAAGAAGAAGAACTAAGGGGAACTGTGACGGGGTCAAAACTCATCACCGCTGGCACCACCTGCTGGTTGCCCCAGGAATTAGCTCTTGTCAGCTGCGGAGCACCCTCTGTGCGTGGTATCTCACCCATTGTCTGCTCTGCTGATTTGGGGCCCACATTGCTCCCCGCTCAGTGGCAAACTGAAGGACTGCTGTTAACCCTCTCGCCGCCCTCCCTTCTGGGGGGGAGGGGCGAGATGGTTAACAGTAGTCCTTCAGTTTGCACTTGCCTCGATGGCCAACCGCAACCCCGAAGTCTAGCCTCTCATTGCAGGGGCAAGTTGCAGGGGAGGTTTTTCAGTTGTCACTTGTGCTATAAAGTTCTGTTAGAGATACCCATTTGGTGATGCCTTAGTGGAATTGTTATACCACATTAAAGGCTCAGTTTTGCAGGCTTGCTGTCAACTCCCATAAGGTTTTAAGGGGTGCTCACTAACTTACATGATTAGACCCAAGAAATCATTGGTTTTGTGAGACAAGGAGTGGACCATGCCAAATTTTTCTCTTGTGACTTTTCTATTTTTCATAGATCATCTTTGGATTCTGAACCTCTCCAAAAGTGTGGGTTGCTAGGAATCCGCTGTTTCGGCTGTAGCAATTTCAGTTCTGTAGGTTAAGTCAATTAATCAAAATATTGTGGAGAAAAAAGCCAGAAAATAAAAGACACACATTTTGTTTGGAAATTCTGTAGTGTCTAGGCCCATTTGGACAATCTATTTCACTTGCTGACAAATTACCTCTAGAATAAGCTTCCTGTACAAGTCTGCGATTTCAGTGTTTCCATTTTTTTTTAGTGTGGGAGAAATGTCAGCTCATCAACTCAATTTTAGCCAAAGACTTAATAAAGCATAGTCAACAAAACATAGTCTCAGGTATGTCTACACTAGCAATTATTGCACAATTTGACTAGATTGGCTACTAGCAATGGTGGTAGCACTATGGCAAACTGAGTGTTTAGATGATGTTGCCAGCCCACCTCCACTCACTACCCATATAGATCTTAATATGAAGATGCTCTGCACAGCATATCAGTCTCTAACCACTCCACACTTGCACGGTTGCTACTGATGGACAACTCCCACTGCTCCTGAAGGTGAGAAAAGGCCAGACCAGGCAGCAGGAGAAAGGGCAGTGGTAAATGCACAGTGAAGTAGAGCTGGTTAAAAAAATGTCCAGTGGAATGTTTTTTCATATAGAAATTTATATTAAATCCTAATTTTTAAATAATATATATGTTTCACCTGATTCCCCCCACCACAAATCAGAAGTTTTATTCATGGAAAACTTCCAAATTTAGACTTTTTGTTCCAATAAACAAATGGATGGAAATAAAAGGAATGAAAAAAATTGCAAAACATCAGAATTCCTTGTGGAATGGAAATTATGCGTTCTGACCAACTCTGAAGTGAACATACTGGCTGGAGAAGGAGGACTGGTTCTAACAAATGGAGGGAAGGCGGGTCAGTACCAGTAAACCATCTTGGGGTTCAGTCATCATCTGCCTTGTAACCCTGGGTGCCTTGTGGCTGTGCACCTGACCCCCACAGCCTGCCAGCAGCCCACAAGCCTCACCATAGCTTTGTCCAATGTGGTTATTCCTTGCAAGCTCACCTTAATACCCTTCCAGCCCCAAATTTGTCCCCAGTTTGTCCTCCTGCAGGATCCAGTCCCTCTCACTGGGCCCTTACAGGGGAAAAAAAGTATTGGGCTTGCTGCCTCTACAGAGACAATATAACATCCCAACCTATCAGCTTACTAGAAACACAGACTGTACTGAAATTGCCCAGTTCTAAGGAAAGCAAAACCAGTTTCTTAACAAAAGAGCATGGATTAAGTGACACCAAGTAAAAGAGATAAAGGCAGGAATGCTTACAAACAAATAAGAGTGAAAACACACATCTAAAAGTCTATAACGTAATCTAGCAAGAGACATTCTTTGCTCTAAATTTTTTTTTCTCTCACCCTCCCAGTCTTCCTCTCAGCTTTTCATTGACAGGCCTGGCCAGGACCTATCTACAGAGATCAAATTGCTTGATTTCTTTGTCTCCTTGAAGTGAAGAATACCTTTAGGATTCACTCCCCCTCACCTTTGAATCTTTGAAATGTATTCTTGTGAAGGGTACCCCAAGATAAATTAATTCATGCTGAGTAAAGGAGTCAGAAGGTTTGGAAGATAAAACTCCATGCCAGTTCCTTTCCTGCTGATAGGATAGTTGCTACTATGCAGATTATTTTTTCCTGCTCCAACCTCCAATAAAATAAATAAGTCACTGAAATTGGGCCACACCTTACTTGAGGAGTCTGCCTCTTTCCCCTGTCTGGAGAAAACCTGTTTACCAACTCCCCCTGACAGCCTTTAATACTTTTTAGTCACTGTCTTTAAAGCATAATATTAGTGAGTATCCAAAATTTCATAGACATCATTGTTACACATATTCTACAATGGTATTATTGACCAGTGTGGTGTTAGTTTTCTAATGATACTTCACAGGACATATTTTGTACAAAAAAAATATTGCAGTAGTGCATGCAGTGTGAATACAGGGGTGCCTAGAGCCACAACTAGCTTGTTTTATGTCGTCCTGGCCTATACTTGGGACATTTGTTTCGCAAATGTGTGTCTGACTCTATCTCTCCTGTGTCACATTGGCTGTGCAGTCACTCCTCTCTGTGTTTAGACTGTGTCTTGTGCATCATGATTTCCACATCTAGCTGAAGGTTATTGATCCTGTATTTGGTGAGAGTCTGTCTTAGTTTTATGCATTTCACTATAGTAAGGCAGTCTACTATTGTGATAAAAGAAAAGGAGTACTTGTGGCACCTTAGAGACTAACAAATTTATTAGAGCATAAGCTTTCGTGAGCTACAACTCACTTCATCGGATGCATTTGGTGGAAAAAACACAATCTCCCCTCTGTTTTTTCCACCAAATGCATCTGATGAAGTGAGCTGTAGCTCACGAAAGCTTGTGCTCTAATAAATTTGTTAGTCTCTAAGGTGGCACAAGTACTCCTTTTCTTTTTGTGAATACAGACTAACACGGCTGCTACTCTGAAACCTACTATTGTGATAGTTCTCCACAAGGATTGGTGATATTCCAACTTGTTGCTTTTTTTTTATTTGTTCTTGCCAGCAATTTGTATGTTAATTTTGAGTTGCCAATCTAGCAACTAGTATTGACCATTGAGGTTCTGATTGTTTTGCTCCACTAGTCAGGGAGTTGAGTTGTTGAGCCTGGGAAATGATGATGTATAGGAGTTGGTTGTTTTCATTTTGATTTAGTTCTTGATCTTCTATTACTCTGTGGTGAAGGAAGTGTTCAGTGCTTTGACTGAGGTGGCATCAGACATTAAATTCTCTTCTCTGTGTTGATCAGCAGTAGAAATGTGGTCTATTTTCACTCTGCAGCCATTCTTACTGGAGTTCCTAGCTGCATGGAAATGTAGGGACCTCAAGAAGTCATCCAGTACAGCCTCTCATGCTGAGGCAGCACTAAGAATATCTAGACCATTCCTTACAGGTGTTTGTATAACAGGTTCTTAAAAACCTCCAATGAAGTATTCACTTGAATAACTGCAGATTTAGGGATTCTGTGTAGGGTTTTATACACTAGTGTCTTCTGTTAAAGTTGGGCCCAAAATTTCACTCCTAGAATGCACTGGATTATGCTATTGAATGTTTTCAGCAATAGTCTAAAGGAGGCAGGAGGAGGAAGGTGGTTCCTCTATTCAGTGGTTTCTTGATGGAACAGAAGACCTGTAGAGCATTTTCTTCTAATGCTTTGATCAAACAAAAGCTCCCTGGTGCATTTATTCTGAGGCATGGGTATGTTTAATTTAGGATGTGTTCAATCCCTTTGTCTCTGTTATGGAATTTACTTTGGATTATTCTGGGCCTTTTTCTGAAATCATGATTCTTGGGTTTTTTTGCAGGTAGACCTGTAAGGACTGTGCATTGTAATGGGTTTCTAGAACGTAATTTTCTCTGGAGATCATCTTGTGTAGATGATACTATGAGCAAGTCATCAGCAAGCATTTTATCTCCATGTTCCTTAATGGAAGTTCCAGGTTTGGGTATTATTTCAGTATGGTTGGAAGGTCATTTTATAGGTTGAAGAGGGTCAGTCTGGGGTTATATCCCTACTTTACTTCCCTTTCTAAATTGAAGGCCTCTGTTTACACATTGGAGATTTGTTTATTTATCCTTTCTTTGATGGATTCGTAGATGGATTTAACAAGGACATATTTTTTCCACACCAGTTCCATTTTGAGCAATTTAAAGCTCAGTCCTGAGTGCCAGTTTAAATCAAAAGCTTTTTAAAGCTCTATGAAGTAGACAAATATTTCCACCTGTATTTTGTTTTTTGCATCTCTGTTAATGAGCATCTGGAGAGTAAAGATGTGATCGGTAAATCATTTCTTTTCTCATGAAGGAAACCAATCTGACAGGAATATATTTTGGCTGTTCAGATACCATATTATTATTTTCTTGACAATGCTACAGAATAGTTCGTTAATGTTGCTAATGCAGATACATTTGGAGTCGTTTGAGACAAAGGCATCTCAACTTTTCTATATTGAAGTAATTAGTCCATCTGACTATGTCTCAGGAAAGTGCCCAAATTTAAGGGTCAGGTTATATAGTTTTAGAAGGGCATTCTGCATATATTCAATGCTGTGTGTCAGCATTAAATTTAATATATAGTCTGGTTCACATTATTTCCTGGGTTTGAATTTTTTAAAGATTTGTCTTTAGTTCTTACATTGTTATCAGTGTGTCCAGCAGATTTTGGTAGTTTTTAATGGTGTATTCAAATTTTTTGTTTTGTTTTGTTTTTGGTTTTGCTTGTATCTGATTTCTGGACTGGATTCTATAATATAGTCCATGGAAATGTCTTGTCTAGATTATACTGTTCTGTCTGGCTGGGCTAAATCCTCATCATTTGATTTAAATTCTTCCTAGGTTTGCCAGAATAAATTGGTATCTATCATAACTTCAATTTGTGCTATACATTTTCCTTTCATAATCTGTCATTATTTTGTTTTTGGGTTCTCCTCCCATCCCTGGAACATTTATTGTAATCCTGCAATGTGTCACAGTAAATAATGTATATTTTAATATAATGTTGTTTTTATTTTCTAAGTAGGTGAGCTCCCTTGCTTTTTTCCTCTATCAAACTATTTTTAATTCATTCTCTTTGAATTGCAAAACCTTTTTTTTCTCATTGTGTGGTAAAGATTGCTTTGCTCTGGTGAGAATTTTAGGGAAGTCTATTCCTTTTATCTTTCAAAAATATGTGTGATAGCTCAAACAGAAGTAATGCTCTTGATACCAAAACCACTAGATAAGATTCTTTTTGTGTTATACAGGAGGTCCAATTTGAAGAGCATAATGATCCCTTCTGGTCTTAGCATCTAAATACCTATTTTAACACTATTAATGGCATTTGCTGTTTGATCATAGTGTTTGTTTAGAAATATAATTATATTTTCAGTTAAGGGATTTTCTCATAATATTCTTTTCAGTTCTTCTTCAGATATATTTTTGGATAATCTGTAAAAGTTTTGCGGTGCTGCTTTTTTGCTGTTACTTAGCGGCAGCAGTTGGCAGTGGTCTGAAAATCTAGAGATCTCTAAAAAAGCCATTAGGCATATACCACCTCCTGACAGTAGTGCACACTCTTGAATTAATCAGTAGCTGAGAACTAAAGGAAACTTTAAATTTGTAGACACTATAGTCCCGGGACAATGAATCATTGGCAATGCCCAATATGCCAAAGCTCTGGATACAGACTTCAGAAACAGTATTTGTTTTCTCATTCATCAACTTTTTGAAGCCAACTGTTTTTCTGGAATCCCCATAGCAATTTCTACATGATGTTTGAAATAAAATATTCATACCCACTCTACACAGAGAGAGAAAAAAAAGACAGCTTTGCAATCACTGCTTTGACATGCGTTGATATTTAGTATGAAAACAATTGCTAACAGTAATAAACTGAGACACCCAGAATACCCAGAAAAATATCATTTAAAAATCCCTTTGTAAGAGTATTTTGAATTTTTCTTTCTTTTCAATTTTCAATTTTACTTCCACCCTTATCCTATGCAGCCTTAGCTATGCTGTGCTACATTCAGCTTTTGGATTTAATATTTTCTCTCACACAAAGTTATAACTCCATAAAAATAAGTGTTTAGCAAAAATTGAGAGGACTGATCATTAAGAGACTACACACAGACACTTACAGTTTAATTCCCTAGATATTTGCCAACAGTTACCATTGTACTTGTAGTCACAATAGAAATCTTTTCACAGTGTTATTTTTTTGTCTTTATTTAGCTTTATATTACTCTTGCAAATTTAAAACATAAAACACCTTTCTCTAGCTGTTTGTCCTTTTCATTGGAATAACAATATTGAGTACAAAATGGGTTAGAGTTAGCATAGAACTTTGACGATATACAGAGTTATACAATGGTAATTATTATTAAAATTATTTATAATACTACAATAATATTTGTATACTATTTGTCAATGTATCTGGAATACTGTTTTTAGTTCTGGTCATTCTCTGTCCAAAAGGATACAACAGAAATAGAGGGTGTTCCAAGACAAGCATTGAGAATGATTATAGGTCTGCAGAAACTCATATGAATAGAAGTAGAAAAGACTGTGAATATTTACTTTAGAGAGTGGATAAGATAAGCAAATAAGAGGAGAAATAATAAAGTATGCAAAATAATGACTGACACAGAAATTATTGATCTGCCCTCTCTACTCACCCCTTCTCATAATTTCTCAAAAATGAGGGATGTTCAATGAAACTACAAAACTGATAACAGGAACTTCTTTTTCACATGGCACATAATAAGCCTGTGGTACTCCTTATCCCAAATTATCATTGAGGCTGAGAACTTAGAAAGAGTCAAACAAGGACTGGACATTTACATTGGTAACAACAATATCCAGAGTTGTTATGGCATGGATTTTTTTTAAAAGTGTTTTTGAGTGGCCACAAACCCTCATGTTTCAGAACAAAAGCCCAAGAGATAACTTCTAACTAACAAGAGCTAGAAAGGAACTTCTTTGTGAGCAGATTCTCCCATAATGGCTTTACTTATGTATTGGGCTCCATGTCTGTCACAGAGGTGGCGGAAGTGACAGGTTCCGTGACTTTTCGCGACCTCCGCAACTTCTGCAGGGCTGGTGTGGTTAACTCCAAGGCCGCCCAAGCAGCTAGCTCCAGGGCCAGGTGCTCAGGTGGCCCCCAGGACAGCCACACATAGTGAATTTTTGTTTATTGCCCTTTATCTGTCCATGACTTTTACTAAAAATACCTGTGACTAAATCGTAGCCTTACTCATGTATAATATCTTATTATGGGTTTAACTGTGAAACTTTTTTTCTCATTGGTGAGCAGTTACTCACATAAGTAGCCCCTTGGGCATAAATTGGGTTCTATGTGTGTGTATTAATATCAATGGAACTACATATGGACTAAAATACTACTCAAAACTGTAAGGTTGGACAAATTTAGCTCTGAATACGTTAATCCATGTACACGTTCAGTAATTTGTATTAATCATCTCAAGGTTAGAGTAAAGAAAGGGGCACCAAATTAACTTAGAGGTAATTTCAGCTATCACAATATTTATCTTCTGTTTCTTGTAAAGTACCAGCTGACACACTGTAACTTTGCTTTCTTTACTTTTGTCTTTGGCATCATTGAGGTTGTTAGGACAGCTCCAGAAATTGTGCTGTGTAACCAAGTTCTTGGTGATTCTCCACTCCAAAGTTGGGAGAACCAGACTATGCCCAGTTATCTACCTTGGGTGGTTTCAGCACAGGCTCCACATCCTACACAGGGGAGCTCATGGGGAAAATGGAGTATCTCCCCCCTATAGATATTGGAGACTAACAGTTGGGCCCTAGTTTCCCAGTCTGCTTTGCTAGCTCGAGGCAAGAAAGTCATTCTCCCTGTAATTTTAACCAGGGCCATTGTTTCTCTCTCTGAGGGTTTATGACTTCTCCATTTACCATGGCTGATTGATCATATGTGTGGGAAACTGTGGGGTTCACTCACTGTTCCTGCATAAGGTTGGTGTCTGAGGCAAGAATATCTGCATGGGCATTATAGGTCTTAACTTTGGGAAATTCTCTAGGAATTATTTTGGGAAAGTTCTATGGCCTGTGTTACAAAGGAGATCAGACTAGATTATCATAATAGTCCCTTCTGGCTTTGGAATCTATGAATCTTGGAATCAATGAATACAAATGTTATGGTAGCTTACATTTTTGGCATAAACTACTTGAAACTATTCCTTCACGAATGATCACAGCAAAGTTTCCCAAACCCCATGGTATATGTGTATGTGAAGGTATAGTCTGAGAGCATTGGAGTCATGCAGGTATTTCTTTAGGCTCCACCCTTAGATGGATCAATTTGATTCAGTCAGCCATGGTCAGTGCAATTTAGTTTAACCTGTTGGTAGTAAACTTACCTTCCCTCTCTTCCATGTGAATAGATGATGGGTTTTGTTTAAGGTGTAATTTCAAGTACTTTACAGATCAATAACTCAGATCAAATTAACTATGTACCTTGAGGTTTGATTTTCATTATTAGTAGCATTTCTTACCAAGTCACATACAGCTTTGTCAAGCATTGTATACAGGAACATAGCATATGTCCATACAGGTGAACTGTTGAAAGTACATACCACATGCACAGAAAGGGCCCAATAAGGAACTCTATACTCAGGAAAATGCCAAAGTTGGAAGTGCACAAATGAATTATAAACTGATTAACTTCAGACCATCTCTTATATTTAGAAAACAATCCTGACTGCTCCACCAGTTTTTCTCCACATAAACTTCCAGTAATACAGAAATTATTTTTTTTTCAGAGAAATAATTATGAATTTCATCATTAAAAATGAACTAATATACAAGAGATTTTATTTATAAATGTTTTTTTGCATCATGAAAGTAAAACAAAAACTATTTTATCTATTCCAAAATAATTCATATTTTGCAGTGTTTGGTATTCGTGTTCCTTTTTGGGAAAACCAGTCTTTCAGAGATTCTGAGCTCAGCTATCTTTGTAATATTAATCAAACAACATCAGAAAATATACTGTTATGGCAAAGAAGGTAAAAAAATTCATTTTACTGAATTATTTAAATTAATTCCAAATATGAAAACATTTATGAAAATGATAAATCTAAGGAACGTTGGCAAGAGAGCCTTACAATATTGGATATAGGATTGGGTTGAGCTAGCTACTTGCAGTCACACCCTGATGAATATTAAAGGAACTTTGCTAACAAAAGGGAGCCATTACAAGTTAAAAGCCTTTGAAAGGATCTTTCATGTTTTTGACAATAAGTCCAATGTGCCACCAGTAAAATTTACCAGTAAAAATAGTCTCCCATAATGCATAAAGAAAACTGCCCTCTGATAATAGTTAGGCTCGTGGTGAGTTGTGATTGCTGCTACTGATAGACAAAGTATTGAATGCACAGCTAGCTTCTGCTAAAACATCCTTGTTTTGGTACCCTATGTACTTCCTCCCCATAACATATGTTTTTGTGTTAGCCACTTATTATATCTCTTCTTTCAGACAGTGAGCTCTCAGGATGGGGGCTATTTACTAGCACAATGGGGCCCCAGCTTGGTTGAGTATTCTATGCACCAACACAATATAAAGTGTTAAATTACAGCAAGAAGGCCTTATACAGATTAGCCCCGTAATTGTAACAAATCTCTTACAATTTGGTCTTCAGAACAGGCATTTTGACTCACCTAACAATTCATCTGCTGTGGTTTTTGCTCCCATATTTAAAGTTTCTCTTGAAGGTAAAAAGCTTTATTGATATTTGTCATATTGTTAAATTCACCATATACCACATGCATGTGTAGTATGCAATGTCTTGGGAAATAGAGAATGATTTAACAGGGCCAAGCTTTATAGTAATTGATTGATTTTTAGTTGGTGTAATATAAAAGTTGCCATATATTGGAGGAAGAAGTAGAACCTAGAAATATGTGTTTGGTTCAAAGCAAAGATTTGTTATAGCAATGTGACACTATATGAAGAGTTTGCAACCTTAACTTAATTGCAATTACTCCACTGTGTTGGCTCAGATTCCATGCTGCCAGTTCCCATTGGATCCCCACTGGAGTCCCAGATGTTTGATTAAAACATTTCACACCAGAACTCTGTTCATCTTGGGCCTGACCACCCAGTCTGGCCCCACTGACTTTCAATTTAGAATGGCCCATTTTCTTTATTCAATATTATTTTCACATTTGCAACCATTGTCACATATCTGCAATTATGTAGCAAATTCAACACAGTTTGCACATTTATGAAATTCCAACTGGTAGAGATTTGAATACTACATGGAACACTTATGTGCAAATTATAACTGCCAACAGGTCAGGAATACTTCGGGTTTCCCTACTCTCCCATAGGGAGAGTGAGAAAGAAGCACCTAAAACTATCCTGGCAGCTGGTAGGAACATACCCTCAGGTCTCCTTCTTAACTTCTAAAAGGAGCCACAGAACTTCTGTTCCTATCAGCTTGTTAACCCTACCTGGGAGGACATAAGGCTAAGGGAACAACCCCAGAGAGAATAGTGCTATTGTCTTGTGGATGAATTCAGAAGAATGTAAGGGGTTATGAGAGTAAACTCAGACAGAAAATTTGGAATTTGGAGTGGAGCCCCAAAGGCGGTCATGTACTAACATTTTAGTATATTTCCAGCAACTCCTGTAGTGGACCAGGTGCCAGATGTATTGGTTCTTCCTCTCCTCTGGATTTTATCAGTGACACCAAAAGGGGGCCCTGATGCCTCAGCAACTCAGGGCCTCCATATCATCTGCCCAGGCTTGCACCCTGAAGAGGTACTCCAGCTTTGCCTCAAGCATTGACACAACACAGGAGGCAGCAGTCATTGGTTTTAAGTTCCTACTTGATTGGCTTAGAATTGAGTGTCAGGGGATGTCTCCGATGGTGGGAGAGATCATTGTATCTCACTGGATAACCACCACCTGCCATAAAACTGGGCAGCCCCCCAGACAATAGGGTGTTGTCCCACCACAGTCTACCTGCTTCAATGTGTGCTTGGAGCTTAGAATTTTATAACTCGACAAGTGGACTGTAACCAATGCCCCAGGCAAATCAAGTAAAAGTAAGAAAACACCCTTAAAGATATGGTGCTGAACATTTACACCATGACAACCAGATTATCTGAGGACCTTCAACAAATTAATTATGCACATAAAACTGCCATGATAAATAATGAGCTGAAATGGCTGAATGTGGATATTGCACTCCCTCAAAGAAACATGGCTAACATCAAGTGGATTTCTCAGGGGAAAAGACTACACATTTTTCTGGCGGGAGAAAAGTGCTGAAGAAAGGCAAGAGCATGGAGTGGGACTTGCCACCAAGAACTCATTTCTGGGGATGACTGAGCCACTTACAAAAGGATCAGAGAGAATTTTGGCACTATGGTTGTTCACATCTGAGGGCCCAGTCAACTTTATGAGTGTGTATTCCCAAAACTCCCCTCGTCTTCTGACATCAAGAACCAGTTCTATGACCAGGTGAATACCACCATCAGCAGGATTCCACAGCACAGATATATTTTCCTGATAGGGGACTTCAATGGAAGGGTGGAAGCTGATCATGAAGCATGGACCAACTGTTTTCATCATCATCAAATTGGTAAGATAAATGGAAACAGTCAGAGACGACTAGAATTTTGTTCCTATTACGACCTCGGTAAAAAACTCATTCTTGCAGACAAAGCTGCAACACAAAGTGTCTTGGAAAAAACACAGATCTGGGCACTGGAACCAACTGGGTCTTAACATCACAAGGCATAACACCCTTAATACTGTCTTCATTACTCGCAGTTATCAAAGTGCTGATTTTGACACAGACCACTCTCTGGTATGCAGCAAGGTCAAACTTAAACTAAAGAAAATACAAAGATATAAAGAAAAAGGATGTCCTCATATTAACATCAGTGCCACAGCAGACCAAGAAAAGTCACAGATGTAAAAGAACTTACTACAACAAGCCCTTGACTCCAGTTATTGTGCCACGAGCACCCAGCTGAAATGGGAGCAACTGAAGAACACAATCTATGACGCAGCTGTCTGCCTGTCTTTTGAAAAAAGGAAAACAAGACCAAGTAGTGGTTTGACATATATTTCAGTGTTTTGACACCAGTCATAGAGGCCAAATGCACAACCCAAACCAACTACAAGAGAGACCCAAATAAAAAAAAAACCACACAAGTGTTGAGAGTGGCAAAAACCAAGGTTCAACAAATTGCTTAACACTGCATAAATGACTATTGGCTGCACTTATGCAAAAGCACCCAAGTAGCAGCTGATGCAGGCAACATCAGAAACATGCATGGTGGAATCAAGAAAGCCTTGTGTCCAACTTCAATGATGACAGCCTCATTGAAATCAACAACTGGGGAAACAATCCACAACTACACCAAACAGATGGCTCTCTGGGTAGAACACTACTCTGAGATTTACCTTTGTGAAAATATTGTTATGGATGTAGCCATCAATGCCATTGAAACCATGTCTGTTATGAACTAACTCAACAATAAACCAATTGTTGAGGAGCTTAGCCTTGCCATGCATGGCCTCCCCAATGGAAAGGCCCCCCCAAATACTGCATACCGGCAGAGGTCACAAAATGCGGAAAACCTATTCTAGTGCAATATCTTCATGAGTTGCTCTGCCTGTGCTTGAAAGAAGGTGAAACACCACAAGAAATAAGAGATGCCAACGTCATCAGTCTCTGTAAAAACATGGGTGACTGGAACGACTGTAACAACTATTATGGCATTTCACTTCTTAGCATTATGGGCAAAGCCTTTGCCCAAGTCGTCCTGAACAGATTTCAGACCCTTCTAGACAGAATCTATCCTGAATCACAGAGCAGCTTCAGAGCTGAAAGATCTACTATTGACATGGTCTTTTCACTGAGACAACTACAAGAGAAATGCAGAGAACAAAAGAAGCCCCTTTACATAGCCTTCGTTGATCTCACAAAGGCTTTTGACCTTGTCAGTAGAAGTGGACTATTTGAGCTTCTTGAAAAGATTGGCTGTCCTCCCAAGCTCTTAAGCATGATTCAATCCTTCCATGAAAATGTGTATGGTATAGTTTGATATCATGACTCTGAGACTTTCCAGATTCATAGCAGAGTTAACCAAGGTTGTGTATTTGCCCCAACTCTGTTTGGGGTCTTCTCCTTGCTACTGAAACAGGCTTTTGGTTCCTCAACTGAGGGAATCTATTTGCACACATGATCTGATGGAAAGCTGTTCAGTCTTGCAAGACTCAGATGCAAGACTTGGGAGGTCCTCATCCAATACCTTCTCTTTGCTGATGATGCAGCAGTGACAACCCACACCGAAGCTCATCTCCAAAACATTATGGACAGTTTTTTCCAAAGCCTGCCATAAGCCTAAAAAAGATGAATGTGCCAAGGAGTTGAGAAAGAACCCTTTATCTACATCAACAACTATGAACTCGAAGTGGTGAACCAGTTTACATACCTGGGGTCCACTATCACAGGCAATCTTTCACTTGAAATGAAACTCAACATCCGCATTAGAAAAGCCACTGATACCTAGATGTCTAAATGTCTAGACTCAGCAAGAGGGTATGGCAAAACAACAAATTGACAGAACTCACAAACATCTGTGTGTACCATGCAAGGATTATTAGCAAACTTTTGTATGGGAGTGAGACATGGACCTTATACTCTCATTAGGAAAAGAGACTTAACAGCTTTCATAAGCATTACCTTCGTCGAATCTTTGGCATCTCCTGGAGGCTCAGAGTCACCAACACTGAGGTGCTCAAGCAAGCCAGCATACCCAGCATGCAAACACTCCTCAGACAGAGATGCCTCCACTAGCCTGAGCATGTGTGCTGAATGAATGATGGATGCATCCCAAAGGACATTCTCTACGGCAAATTGGCATATAGAAAAAGAACCAAAGGACTCCCAAAATTGTGTTTCAAAGGTGTTGCAAGCGAGACCTCAAAGAAATGGATGTGGATGTGGACAACTGGGAAGATCACACTTAAGGCCTCAGCCTTGGGAAACAAGAGCTTAACAAAGGTCTCTGGAGTTATGAGAGGAAGCAGTTCAGCTTGGTAGAGGAAAAAAGAGCTCACAGAAAGCAGAGCCCAAAGGATCAAAACATGACCTTTAACTGTGACAGATGCAGCAAATATTGTCTCTCTCCAGTGGGTCTCTTCAGCCACATTCACAGCTGCCATAAAACCAACTGAGCAAATTCTTTACCTCACAGGGATGGATATGCATGATCTCTTGAGACTAAAGGATGCCTACTACTACATAATTAAGATGGGTGACTATACTGCCAGTATCTCTGGGTACTACACACTTCTGAACTAAGTGTCTGAAGCTCTTAGGTGACAGTAGTAAGCAGAGGCAAACACTGCTTTTCATGTTGTTGTGTATCCTTATGTGGCCTTTTATTCATTCACTTTGATTCATTTGAATTTTTCAGTGATTGCATCTTAAGGAGCCACATTTAATTGTATTGCATACTTTACTTTGCTTTTTCTTCTCAAATAATCATTCCAGAAAGAAAGAAAAGAAAAGACCATTTACGTGAAGAGTTAGTTCTCACACATCAATTGTGCCCTCTTTTCCACAGACAGTAATGTCAGAGAGAAAAAATTGACACTCATTTTATTTCACAGATAAAACTAATTTATTTACAGTTCTTGCATGTGTTTATAGCTTGAAATTAGCATTTTGTTCCACACAGTGCAATTTAAAACCACTTTTCTGTAATTCTGATTTTTATGGTGGCAAATAATTGCTATGTGAAAAATGAATACACAATAGAAAATTGTTAAATGCATAATCTCATTCTACAAAGACATCCACTCTATTTGCTGCTGTTTATCTGAGAGGACATCACTATGTTATAGTCTATATCTTGGGGCATTAGAAATCCCTGGGTGCAGGGTTTGTTTCTGTGTAGCCCAATCCTCCTTAGTGAAGCATTCTGTCCCGCTCTAAAGGCATCTATTCCAGATAGAGATTGATGAGTCTGCTATAGCCTTAGCTAAGAGGCATGTGGCTTTTAGTCATGCTGTAGAGACTCATGCACTAAGCTTCAGAGGTCCCAGATTCAATGCAGCCTGCTGATGATGGGGGTCTGTCACCGTTACCTTTGTAAATTTTGGGCATGGCTACGCTTGCAGATGTAGAGGGCTGTGAGTTAAACCCACCTTCATAGAGCACAGAAGGGAAAGCGATGCAGTCTGTCCACACTGACAGCAGACAGCACACTGGCATGGCCACATTTGCGGCATTTGCAGTGGCATTGGGAATGGTACATTATGGGCAACTATTCCACAGAGCACCTCTTTCCATTCTGGAGCTGTGGCTTTTGGGAAGGGGACGGGGAGTGTGAGGCATTCTGGGTCCTGTCCCAATGCCCCGTGATGCATCGGTTCGCATCCCAGCATTCCCTTTGCTTCCATCTATATTTGGCACCATCTTTCAACGGTTTTTATACTGTGCGCTCTGTCCTCCCTTTCAGCCTGCAGGAATGGAGCCTGAACTGCTGAGGAGTATGCTGACAAGTCTTGCCAGCACGTCATGTCTGGCAGTCAAGTTATTCCTATGATCCAAAGTAACAGTGAGGGCTCTGAGGATGATATCGACTTGAGTAATGCATATGACACGAGTTTGCTTGTGTCATTCATGGACATACTCACCACTGTGGAATGCCACATTTGGGCTCGGGAAACGAACACTGAGTGGTGGGATCACATCGTCATGCAAGTCTGGGATGACAAACAGTGGCTGCAAAACTTTCAGATGAAAAAAGCCACTTTCATGAGACTATTTGAGGAGCTTACCTCCACCCTGTGGTGCAAGGACATGAGATTGAGAGCTGCCCTGATGATGGAGAAGCGGGTGGCTATTGCAATCTGGAAGCTGGTAACTCCAGACAGCAACTGATTAGTCGCTAAGCAGTTTGCAGTGGGGAAGTCGACCGTTGGAATCGTGTTGATACAAGTTTGCAGGGCCATTAATTGCATCCTGCTCAGAAGAACCGTGACTCTGAGTAACATGCATGACATTGTGGCTGGCTTTGCACAAATGGGTTTCCCTAACTGCGGAGGGGCGATAGATGGCACTCATATTCCAATTCTGGCACCAGCCCACCTAGCCACCGAGTACGTTAATCGGAAGGGGTATTTCTCGATGGTTCTCCATGTGCTTGTGAATCACCGTGGGTGTTTCATTGACATTGGCGCAGGCTGGTCAGAAAAGGTGCATGATGCATGCATCTTTCGGAATACTGGCCTGTTCAGGAAGCTGCAAGCCGGGACTTTTTTTCCCAGAGCAGAAGATCACTGTAGGGCACTGGTTCTCAAAGCTGGTCCGCCACTTGTTCAGGGAAAGCCCCTGGCCCGCCGGACCGGTTTGTTTACCTGCAACGTCCGCAGGTTTGTCCAATCACAGCTCCCAATGGCCGTGGTTTGTCACTTCAGGCTAGTGGGGGCTGCGGGAAGTGGCACGGGAGAAGGGACATGCTGACCGCCCTTCCCGCAGCCCCTATGGGCCTGGAGCAGCAAACCGCGGCCAGTGGAAGCCACGATTGGCTGAACCTGTGGACATGGCAGGTAAACAAACTGCTCTGGCATGCCAGGGGCTTTCCCTAAACAAGCGGTGGACCGGCTTTGAGAACCACTGCCGTAGGGGACTTCAATATGCCCACTGTGATCCTTGGAGACCCCGCTTACCCTTTAATGTCGTGGCTCATAAAACCCTACACAAGAAGCCTTGACAGCAGCAAGGAGCAGTTCAACAACAGGTTGAGCCGGTGCAGAATGAATGTGGAGTGTGCTTTTGGATATTTTAAGGGCCGCTGGCACTCTATGGGAAGCTGGACCTGTCCGATGACAGCATCCCTGTGGTTATATCTGCGTGCTGTACCCTCCATAACATTTATGAAGGGAAGGGTGAAAGATTCACTCAGGCATGGAACTCGGATGTTCAACACCTGGAATCTGAATTTGAACAGCCAGAGAGCAGGGTTATTAGAGGGGCCCAGTGCGGGGCTGCAAGATTAGGGTTGCCTTGAGGGATCAATTTGACGCTGAAAGCCACCAGTAATGTCTGGTGCCCTGCACGGGAATGAAGTACAGTGGTTCCAATGTTAGTAGGAATCTGTGTTTGCTACACTGACCTGCAGTGCCTGTTTCTTTCTTGGGCTAAGGTATGTTTTACTTTATGCAATAATAAAGAATGTTTTCAAAGCCAAAAAATCCATTTATTGAAAAGAAAATTCATGTATTGAAAAGAGACACAACTGCTTGGGAAACAGAAAGGGCAAGGTGGTGGGGAACGGAACAATCACAGATTTGCGTATTTCCTGTCTGAAGTGCTGTGCAATGAATGCTGCACTTCAGGATGGCTATACTGCATGGTGATGGGGGTTGAGTGCAGTGGGTAAGGGCTGGGTGAAGAAGCTACAGGTGTTGGAGGCAGCTGGTGGTGGTAAGAACCCCACATTTTCTACAGGAGTTTGTCCTGGAAGATATCTCACTGCTGAAGGTGACCTCGGTCTTCTACTGCAATGCGGCTTCCACCCTGGCCCATATGCAGCTTGCCTGTGTGCAGCAATGGTCCCCCCGCCCCTCATTGCACAGTCGCATGGACAAGTTAGCCTGACTGGGACAAGGACCACAGTGGTTCTCCCGAGAAATCTGCGCAAGCGCATTGCCCAAGTTCTGGATGAGACCTTTGAAGAGATCACTGAGGCCAGTTACCACGATGTGAGAGAGCAAATCAACACCGTATTCCTCATTTAGGCATGTATGAAGCCCTAATCCTCCTCACCCCAAGAGCCCACACCGAATAACTTCCTTTCCAAAATAAAAGCCGCTTACCGGGAACCTCCTCTGGAGTTTGTCCTTCCCCAAGCACTGGCCACCTTCCTCCTGGCTTGAGAACAGCTCCTGGCTGCATGCTTCTAGGGATACCGGGTTGTCTTCCTCAGCCTCAGCACCCTTGCTCCTGCTTTGCTCCTTCTCCTCCTGCCTTGTTGCACTGGGCTTTGAAGTGTCCATGGTGGTCCCTGGAGTGGAGGTGGGGTCGCCCCAAATTTTCGCGTCCAGTTCTTTGTAAAAACGGCAGGGGGCAGCACTGGAGCAGCTGTTTGCCTCTCGGGCTTTGTGGTAGGCATTCCGCAGCTCCTTCACTTTAATCCTGCACTGCCATGCATCCCAGTCATGATGCCTTTCCATCATGTCCCTTGATATCTCCCTGAAGGTATCTTAATTCCTATGGCTGTAGCACAGCTGGGACTGAACAGCTTCCTCCCCGCAAACACTGATGAGGTCCAGCAACTCGCTATTGCTCCATACTGGGGCTCGCGTGGTGCGTGGAGTATGGTTACCTGGAAAGATTCGCTGAGAGCACTCCAGGCCTGGCTGAGCAAATAGGAAGGGATTTTTCAAAATTCCCAGAGAATTTAAAGTGTGGGTCTTAGAGTTGGTCACCTGAGGGTAGGGCAGTAGAGTTCAAAGTGATGACCAGAGTGGCTAACATAGGCATTGTGGGACACTTCTGGAGGCTGATCAGAGCGCACTTGTGATAAATATAAAGGGAAGGGTAACCACCTTTCTGTATACAGAACTATAAAATCCCTCCTGGCCAGAGGCAAAACCCTTTCACCTGCAAAGGGTTAAGAAGCTAAGATAATCTTGCTGGCACCTGACCAAAATGACCAGTGAGGAGACAAGTTACTTTCAAAGCTGGAGGCGGGGGGGGGGGGGACACAAAGGGTCTATCTGTCTGTGTGATGCTTTTGCTGGGACCAGGTCAGGAATGCTCTTCAGAACTTCTGTTAAGTTAGTAAGTAATCTAGCTAGAAATATGTTAGATTTCCTTTTGTTAAATGGCTGGTAAAATAGGTTGTGCTGCATGGAATGTATATTCCTGTTTTTGTGTCTTTTTGTAAGATTTTGCCTACAGGGAGTCTCTATCTTTTGAATCTGATTACCCTGTAAGGTATTTACCATCCTGATTTTACAGAGGTGATTCTTTTACTTTTTCTTTAATTAAAATTCTTCTTTTAAGAACCTGATTGCTTTTTCATTGTTCTTAAGATCCAAGGGTTTGGGTCTGTGTTCACCTATGCAAATTGGTGAGGACTTTTGTCAAGCCTTCCCCAGGAAAGGGGGTGTAGGGCTTGGGGGGATATTTTGGGGGGAAGACGTCTCCAAGTGGGCCCTTTCCTTGTTCTTTGTTTAACATGCTTGGTGGTGGCAGCATAGGGTTCAATGACAAGGCAAAGTTTGTACCTTGAGGAAGTTTTTAACCTAAGCTAGTAAGAATAAGCTTAGGGGTTCTTTCATGCAGGTCCCCACATCTGTACCCTAGAGTTCAGAGTGGGAAAGGAACCTTGACAGCACTATAGGGCCAGGGCGTCCACATTGGTGCCGCGGCGCTCCAGCAGGGGTGCAGCAAAAGTTATTCCACTCGCCAAGGTGGAGTACAGCAACGCTGTACCCGCTGAGTCAGAGCACTCTACGTGCCTTGCCACTGTGTATGGGTAGTGAGCTAGTACACCCGGGGCTCCTTTATTGTGCTGTAACTCGCAAGTGTAGCCAAGACCTCAGTTGCTTTAGGGCTTGCCATGGATTTTATGTGTTGCAGATGTTGTCTGAAAAATGTAAGATTACCTGTTTATATAAAACACAAAGGCAAACAAGCAAAACCAAAAACATTTTTTCGATGTTTCTGGTTGTGATGCAAACTTTCCTCTGAATGATTCAGTGTTGTCAGCCTCAACCTTCAGACAAGCAGACTGAAATGTATGAAGTGTGCTATTTATCTCAGGGCATGTCTACACTAAAGATTTAAGTTGACCTATGTTAGCTTGACTTACTGCCACCACAGTAATTCCTGCAGTGGTGCATGTCTACACTACCCTTCTTCAGCTGATGGTCACGTCTTCACCAGAAATGCTTCCACTGACCTAAGTGGGGCAGAGTGGGGAGTTTGAGAGCCCAGGCTCTCACCTCCACTCACAGCTCCCCGCTGAGAACTCAGCTGCCCAGTGGGCTCCAGTTGCCTGCCTATATTTCCTGCTCCCCACTGGAAGTCAGGCTGTCCCCCCCACCATCTACTGACTTTGAGAGGTGCAGTTCAGAATCTAGCTTCTAGACCCATCACAGGCCAAGTCTACATTACAGAGTTAGGTTGGCATAGGCAGTTTATGTCGACCTAACTCTGTAAGCATCAACACTAAAATGTAGTTCCTACCGAGATGCCAACTCTGTCAGTGCCCTGCAGCTGGAACACCCACGGGGAAAAATTAGCGGGTGCTCTGCACCCACCGGCAACCAAGCTCTCCCCTCCTCATCACCTCCTCTCCCAAGCATGCTGCATCCTTGCTCCTCCCCTTCCCTCCCAGTGCTTCCCACCCCCCCCCCCACTGCCTAACAGCTGTTTGGTGGCGCTTAGGACTTTCTGGGAGGGAGGGTGAAGAGCGGAGATGCAGCACACTCAGTGGGGAAGGTGGAGAAGAAGCAGGGCAGGGCTGGGGACTTGGAGGAGGGAAGGGGGCAGTGCAGCGGCAGGAAGAGGTGGGGCCAAGGGCAGGGTGGAGGAGAAGTTGGCGCCTATGACTAGATCTACTTAATAACTCCATATCCACACGAGGCATAGCACTTAAATAGATGTGGTTAGGGCAATGCAGTATCAGTGTAGACACTGCATTGCTTACATTGACTGTTGCTGCCTTTCAAAAACCATCCCACAATGCCCCACACTGGCAGTTAAATCAGTACAAGAATTCCTGGTGAGGACGTACACGCCAACACAAGGAACATTGTGTAGATGTTGAAAACAGACTCAATTACTGAAGTAGCTGTATGTCAATGTAATTTAGGTTGACTTAATTTTGACGTGAAGACTTGCCCACAGTAATTCAACTCCAGTCTTTCCCCACTATACATCTTCCTATGCTCCTTCACAATAGCAGAAGAATGGGGGTATGTGAGTTTTTGGGACTGCCTCACATTTGTCACAACTTACATTGGTCTTTTGATCATTTGTCAGTGTATTGCCATCTGCTGTGATGTTACTGTCATGGGCAGATTGGTCACTTAGCAGCCATACGTACATGTTACAGCAGATGTGCATGGTGGTGGTACAGGGAGGGGGCATGTCCCAAGGGAGCACAAGGAGGTGGGGAGGATGCTGGTAAAGGGAAAGAGAGAGAGGGGAATAGCAATTTGCCTCTGGAAGTCCATAGATTGCAAGATGTGGCATCAAAAATAGGACAGAGTAGGAAGGAAAGGGAAGGAGAACAGTTATGGTACAATTCCCTCCAGTTGTAAGAGGAGGTAAAGAAGAACTTGCCAAAGAGGCTGCCCTTCTAGAGGTAGGTGGGAGTGCATGGATAAAAGGTGGTTGGGACTATGTGCTGCAATTTGCACTAAGTGCCACAACAGCAGAAGCTGGACACTATGGTGCTAATAAGCGATGGTCACATAACCACCACCCTATACCGGAAACCTACTCACTGATATTCCTACCTACATGCCTCCAGCTTTCACCAAGATCACATCACACGATCCATTGTCTACAGCCAAGCTCTAAGATATAACCACATTTGCTCCAACCCCTCAGACAGAGACAAACACCTACAAGACCTCTATCATGCATTCCTACAACTACAATACCCACCTGCTGAAGTGAAGAAACAGATTGACAGAGCCAGAAGAGTACCCAGAAGTCACCTACTACAGGACAGGCCCAACAAAGAAAACAACAGAACGCCACTAGCCATCACCTTCAGCCCCCAACTAAAACCTCTCCAATGCATCATCAAGGATCTACAACCTATCCTGAAGGACAACCCATCACTCTCACAGATCTTTGGAGACAGGCCAGTCCTTGCTTACAGACAACCCCCCAGTCTGAAGCAAATACTCACCAGCAGCCACACACCAGAACCACTAACCCAGGAACCTTGCAACAAAGCCCGTTGCCAACTGTGTCCACATATCTATTCAGAGGACACCATCATCGGGCCTAATCACATCAGCCACAGTATCAGAGGCTCGTTCACGTGCGCATCTACCAATGTAATATATGCCATCATGTGCCAGCAATGCCCCTCTACCATGTACATTGGTCAAACCGGACAGTCTCTACGTAAAAGAATAAATGGATACAAATCAGATGTCAAGAATTATAACATTCAAAAGCCAGTTGGAGAACACTTCAATCTCTCTGGTCACTCGATTACAGACCTAAGAGTGGCTATTCTTCAACAAAAAAGCTTCAAAAACAGACTCCAACGAGAGACTGCTGAATTGGAATTAATTTGCAAACTGGATACAATTAACTTAGGCTTGAATAGAGACTGGGAGTGGATGGGTCATTACACAAAGTAAAACTATTTCCCCATGTTTCTTCCCCCCCCCCCAACTGTTCCTCAGACGTTCTTGTCAACTGCTGGAAATGGCCCACCTTGATTATCACTACAAAAGGTTTTCTCCCCCCACCCCCGCTCTCCTGCTGGTAATAGCTCATCTTAAGTGATCACTCTCCTTACAGTGTGTATGGTAACACCCATTGTTTCATATTCTCTGTGTATATAAATCTCCCCACTGTATTTTCCACTGAATGTATCCGATGAAGTGAGCTGTAGCTCACAAAAGCTTATGCTCAAATAAATTTGTTAGTCTCTAAGGTGCCACAAGTACTCCTTTTCTTTTTGCGAATACAGACTAACACGGCTGCTACTCTGAAACAGCAGAAGCTGTGACAGCAGAGGGAGAAAAAAAAACAGAACGTAAGGGTGACCCTGCCATTGGAGTAGAAAGGTCTCAGGCCACTAGGGGGTGGCACTGTTGGGCAAAGAAGGAGGGGGGAAAAGGGTTGCAAGCTTTGAGATGCTTAAGACGATTCCTAAAGCCTCATATCCTTTGGTAAGGGATTTGGAGATTGAGGAGGAAGGGATTGACCTCTCTCCATGTCTAATGCCTGCTATAGTTGGGCAGTGGTGGGGGAGACAGATGCCTCCCCAGACTTTGACCTACTCAGGTAATTCTTCAGTCCTCTATAAAACTCTCCTCTGCCCCTTCTTATTCTGCCTCTTCCCATCTAACTTTGGGCAATAGGTTTGTTCCTCTCAGGCCAAGGAGGCAGCTCAGGTGGCTTTTGCTGCCAATGCTGCAAAGAGCCTTACTGTAATGTCTAATCAGCATGCCAAATCCAGAGTTCAGGGGCATGAACCAGAGAGTGGTGAGAGCAGTCAGAATCTTCAGGCTGAATCAGCTTTTGGCAAGGGCTTGCCACAGATGGAGAGGGGTATGATTTCCCTCTCTCTTTCTGACCCCCTGCTTTAGCTCTGGATGGGAAATGGGCCAGAGGTATCAGTTTCCTCTGAATAAATGCAGTCCTTGTAGAAGATTTCTTCAGTCACCTCTAGCTAAAACCACTGACCAATCTTGTGAGGTAGAGGGACAGGGTTTAGGGGGAAGGGGCAGGTCTTGGACCCCAGAAAAGAGTGTAATGTAGGTATTCGCTCCAAGGAGGAAAGGGATTAAGCCTGAGAGTTCCCAGATACCTGAGGAAAGGAATCCTGCTGTGAGCACTGACCATGAATTAGGGTTTGAAGAACAACCATGTTTTACTGGCGGTGCAGGGGAGCAGGAGGAGGATATGGAATGAAGAAAATTTGGAGGAAGAAAGGGAAGTGAAGGGGTGAGGAAAATGTATGCCAGTGGTAGAGGACTACATGTTTCTGAATGCTAATATAAACCTATTTCATGGAGCAGGGGCAGCCCCCATTCTTTTTATCTCTGGCCTAATATTTTCTTTGTCAGGGACAGAGGTGCAATTTTAAGATTAGGGATGTCTCCCCCTACTGGAGCCCAGCTGAAGGGCTGATAATTGTTTTAATTTGCTCATATGTGATGTGGATATTTCTGAAATTTGTGTTGCTTGTTGTGTTTTATAATAACTTTGTACACCTATGGGCTGTTTTGGCACTATTGTGTGTAAATGCCTTTGTGAATAAGTAGTAAAGTGCAAGACTAATTCTAATAAAAGATCTTAGCTCAGAGCCAGATGATTGGCCACAGGTGGGGTTGTCCCCTGCCCCATTCTTCTTTAAAAGGCCAGCCACCCTCTCTGTCAGACCCTTATGTCAATGAAGTCTTCTGTTTAATTCAGTGGGTCTCAATGTAGGGGAAGCATTTGCTGGCATAGATCCCTATGGACCAAATCTTGTGTAAACTGATTTATCAACAGCAGCAGCCTACTGCTATCCAGCTGAGATAATTATAATTCTAGTATAGGCCATGTGGCTACTACGCAGCTGAATGCACTGAAAAGGCCTGCAGTGCTTGGTTCAACTCTGCCTGAAACCAAGCATGGTATCTGTACTTTATGTTTCAGAGACTATAATTAGAAAGTACAGGCAGGAATACTGCAGTTTGAATATTAATAAAGATATGTTTGCTAAATAAAAGGTCAAAGGGTGCCTTTTTGGTGAAGCCAGAATTTAGCTTTTTACTCCAGGGAGTTTCAGGGCTAAAGCTGTTCCAAAACTGGTGACAAGATCTCCCCCGGCGCGCTCTCTCTCTCTCTCACACACACACTTACTCTGAAATAAGAGGGGAGCATATTTCCCCTGATGTTCTCCTCATACTCCAAAGTAACTGAGCTGTGTGGTCCAAGCCTTCTTCACAAATTCAACTTGAAGCAAAACCAAGCCAGAAAGTATGATCCTGAAGTGTGAATTTTGGAAAGTTACAAGCAACGGAAAAAAATTTCTGCAACCTCGACTACAGTGCTCACTGCTGCTCCTAACGTACCCAAATTGTAATATACCAATTACCAATTGAGTTAAAACACACTGCTCCAGTAAGCTGCTATTCCTTACCAACTATCTCACTGACTCAAAGATATGTGAGAAGATCTATTTTAGTATGCTGGTGTTTTCTACTCAAATGAATAACATTTCTGAAGACAAACAATTATCTATGACAGACAACTGTAGCTGTTACTAGGTATTCAGCAGTGTCTTTAACATAATTCAGTGAAAAGTTGCCTAAGGAAGACTAATGGCATAAGAAGAATGGTATAATTAAAAAAAAAAACCAAACAAACAAAAACACAAACCACAATTTTCCCCTAAGAAATTCAAAATCAAATTTGGGTATAAATGTAAAATGGTGAGCAATTTAAACCTTCAGCCTGATCCCGAGGCAACTGTCTACTCTTTGAGATCTCCAAAACAGTATTTAATAATCACATACTGACTGCTGTGTATTGAAGAATGACAAAATGCTTAACTTAAAGTAAAAGCTTCCAAGGAGTAACAGTGACCAACACATCAGTCTATATCAAGTTCCCAAATTAACATCTCTACAGTAGCTTCTCAAAGCTCTTATCCAGAACACCAAGAGCCAAATCTTACCCTGAACTGCATACTCCTCATCATCTTTGATTTCAGAGAATTTATGTTGGTAGGGCAGGATTTTGTTCCTAGTACAGATTTATTCCAGAATTTCTAAATAGATTTCAGCTTTCCACAACTTCAGGCACTTCTAGTCAGCTGGAGCACAGCAACTCCATGGAGCCAAATTCAGAGAAGATCTCAGTGTTAGTTGTATGCTGTTAAATTCATATGAATTTCAGCGGGAGTATGAACATAACTTACAATTAGTAGCAAAGGGACAAAGTTACACCAGGTTAATAGCCAACAGGTTGGTGTAAAAATCATGGTTGCTTTTCCTGCTACGCCTTTGCCTATCTGCCCTTTATCATGCAAGTTACCCTTTATAATTGAGATAGTTTAGATCAGCTTTCTATCACTAATTTATGCCACTTCTGAACTTGGCCCAGTGGCTCTTTTTGGCTCATGTGCCTACATTACAAAATCCATTTAACTCAGTTGATGCTTTACAATATTTTGCAAAGCAAACTAAACCAAACCCCATTTCTTTCAGTGAGTTGAGATGTTTCCAAATGATTTGGGAGACATGACTGAACTTTTTACAAATATTAAATATTTCTCCAATGGGTCTGCAACCACCACCAAATTTCAAATTTGAAAACACATGGTTCTGCGTGGTGCCATGTGGCACACACTTAAACAATGAAATCTGTGGACACTTCACTAAAACAAAGGAACACATTGTTTCCTGTTTTCAGTTAATTTGTCAAGATACTGAAGTACAAAGCAGTGGTATTTTTCTTATTTTAGTTTGGCAGTTTTCCATACACATAAGGGCTGCTATTATTTTAGTGAACCTGGACATTATGAAAATTCTGCTTAGTGTACCATAAAACCACCTATTCTAACTAGCTAGAATACTATGGCCTTATCCAACCTTACTTCAAAAAACTTGTAGATAAGGTGCCCCAGCTACCTCACCAAGCAAACTCTTTCAATTGTCTTTCTGCCAAAGCACTACATTTAGCTTTCTTTGTAATTTTTTTAACTTCAGCCTATTGCTCCCAGTTGGTGTCTAGTACACAGAACTGGAGTAGTTCTCCGACTAAAATGTTCAGTGCACACCAATGGATTAGATTCTAAGCCTCCTTGTGAAATCAGGAGTAGAGAACATCCAAAATAGAAACAGCGTGTTCCTCCCTTTTCCTATGCCCCCTGAATATCATCCTGGCTGGAGCTGAATATGAGAGGAAGAAATGGCTTACTCAAGCTGGATAAACTCTCTAAATAGTTCAGCCTACTGCAGAGCTGAGGCTTCAACCATGAGAAGTTTTGATGCAAAAACCTTTTTTTAATATTAGGCTAGAGCTGTTAGTACACATTTTAGCTTTGCACACACAGAACTATCTTTATTGACATACTTCACCATGCTAGGGTTAATTTCTTATGGGCTAGTTATTTATTTATTGAATAATAAAATATGGACAGACAAGGAAACAAAGCAGAGCTTCATCATTTGATTCCTCCTTTTGTATAAAAATTAAAAGTAAAATTAACAAATCAGACAGCTATTGTAACCTGATTTCTTCCATGCTGAATAGAGATCTTTAGGTAAGTTTTAAAAAAAAAAAAAAAGCTTTATTTTCATACACTTAAGTAATGCATTACAATTGGAATTAGAAAAGAAATAACAGCCTTTTTACATGGTGCAAAAGAAATATTTACCCCTTTTATAGTTCTACATTTTATCACATTTAGAACCTATTGATAACAATGTGGAAAGGGCCAGTGGGTCTAATTTCGTGTAGCTTTGTGACAATGGTGCGCTTTCACAGACTTAAAAAAGAAAATAGTTCCCCAGTATACTCTTGCTCACAGAAACAAAGATACCGGTTGCAATTCACCGAGGAGTTCTTCTGCAAGAAGTTGCTAAATAACATTATTTTAGCAGAGATGCATACAGACACTGAAATTGAACAAGGGAACTTCTCAATCCATAGCTCCCATGTCAAGATGAGTGAAACTATAATACTGAGTACAGAAAGATATATTCCATGACCATTTCAATAAGACATTTGTAAAACATAGGAGAGATCCATAAGCTTTAGTCAATACATTTTTAAAAACAATTAGCTACAAAGCAAAACTAAAAATTGAATTACCTGGGGACTTGTATAATAGATTATCCCCCATTAACAAACTTGTGGGGGCAAACAGCACAGAGACAAGCTTCAATTACCTGATCCAAAGTCACGGTCTCCCTTTGATACTTCCTGGTTCACTGAATATATTCTAGACTGCAACATCAAAAATAAAGACAAATAACTATAAACCATTGTATTTGTGGTGTCAGAGAGTGTCACATTCTAAGATTCCTTCAGAAAACCAAGAATTACCAAGATGATTTCACTGAGGAAAACAAACATTGGAAAGAGAGGAGTTGAACGTGAAGCTGAGCAAATACAGCAAAACATTATCCTCCAGTGGTTGCTACTTTCACATTCAGTTTTGACCTTCCTTTCACCCTGTAGAGATCAGCAAGTGATAAAAGAAAAGCTACCAAAACAATCATTATTGGTTTGCATTGTATCAACTTTACTGAGGTTTTAAAGCTACAGTCTAAGTGCTTGATAATGCCCCACTAAAGTCAATGCAAGTCACAGTTCCTTCCCTTCCACTTTCTACTCCCAAGATGAAATAATTTGCTACTGCACACCTTACCAGCTGCAGCTGATAAACCATTGGGCTGTGCCCATTCCTCATCCAGCCCTACCCACCTGTGCAACAAGAAAGAGCCAGGGTTGTAACAGGTGGATGTTTGTGAGAGGAAGATGGGTTGAATCTTTACTCTCCCTTTACTCTACCCCTCCAGGGTAATCCACAGGGGAAATTAAGGCAAAAAAACTGAATTAATAAGAGATAGAGGGGAATGATCCACTCTCACGATGCAGCAGGATCTGGCCCTCCCTTCTCACAGGAAGGGGACTTCAGGCAGTAGTTATCTGGGAAGCTCCTGCTTTCAGTCAGTCCTTTTCCCTCAGGGAGGGAAAGAGCTCTGCTTCTTCCTGGTCTGCCAACAACTGAGTTGCTATGCTCCCATTTTAAGTTCTTCTTCTAGCCTGTGCACATGTTGCAGGTGTGCTGGGGCAGAGATGGCTGAGCCCAGAGCAGTTTCTTAACTCTTTGCTGTCCAGTGTAGTGTTTGCATACCCATCACACACCCACATTTTGCTACTAAGGAATGGGTGGAGTAATCTTCTATACAACACCACAGTAGGGCTTTCTAAAATAAATTCCCAGGAAAATAACAGGGTTTTTTGGAAGAATAAATGCCCTGCTCACTAAACAGTAAATTACAATAATAATGTGACCTTGCAGACTTATTAAAAGAACATATTTTCTGACAACATTTGACAGTGAACATCAAGGAGAATAGTGAAATATCTCAGTGACTTAGCAGCAGGCTCCAGGGAGATATTAACTCCAACTATGGCAGCTATATCATCATTTTGAATAAATTCTCCTTAATGCTCATTTTAATCTCTTTGAAATATTATGACAATGTGGATTATATGTTTACATTATAAATGTAGTGCTTCCCTTTCCAAAAGCTCTGCTGACTCTCCGCAATACGCTACCTTCCCCTTTGCAGTTCTTTCATCCCTACCTGGCAGCTGACCAAGTATAGCCAAGTATAGGTCAACCTGCTTTTGATCATTTGTTCCTACCACATCTGTCAGGCCTTCCTACCATCCATTGACAATCTGTATCTCCTTCCCTCCCTCACATAACAACATAAGTGCAGCCATACTGGGTCAATCCATGGTGCATCTTGCCCAATATTCTGTCTCTGACAGTGACTGGTACAAGAGTTTCAGAGGGAGTATACAGATCAGGGCAATTATGAAGTAATCCACCCTGTCCTCCACTTCTGGCTTCTGGGAGTCAGAGATTTAGGGTCTCCCTGACCCTCGGGTTGTGTACCTACTTATCTTGGCTAATAGCCATTGATGGACCTATCCTCTATAACTTATCCAGTTCTTTTTTGAACCAACACAACATCCCATGGCAGTGTGTTCCACAGGTTAGCTTTGCATTATACAAACAAGTACTTCCTCTTGTTTGCATTAAACCTGCTACTTATTCATTTAATTTGATGACCCCTGTTTTTTGTATTGTATAAAAAGACAAATAACACTTCTGTATTCACTTTTCCCACACCATTCATGATTCTATAGATCTCTATCATACCCCCCTTAGTTACCTCTTTTCTAAAATGAACAGGTTTAAGTCCTAATCTTTTTTTGTCTCTCTTTGTATGGAAGCCATCCCATACCTTTGATCATCTTTCTTGCCCTTCTCTGACCTTTTCAGGTTCTACTATATCCTTTTAGATGTGGGGTAGCCAGAAATTGACACAGTATTCAAGGTGTGGGCGGGCAAAACATGGATTCATAAAGTGGCATTATGATATATACTACCTTATTTTCTATCTCTTTCCTAATACTTCCTAACATACCTTTAGCCTTTTTGATGGTGACTGCATATTGAACTGACATTTTCACAGAACTATCCGTGGTAATTCCAAGACCTTTTCCTTGGAGGGTAACAGCTAATTTAGAACCCATCATTATATAAATTTAGTTGGGAATATTTTTTCCAGCATCCATTACTTTGAACTTATTACATTCCCCCTTAACTATCCCTGGTTCACCACACCCACAAGATATTACACCCTAGTATCCTCTTAGTGCTTCAGTGATAGACACCCCTGTCAAAAGTAGGGAAGCTTTATCAGGATCCCTAGAAGAATGAGAGAGAGGATCACCAGAAGAAAATGTGAAACTAATAATTCACAGTCCTTGGTTGAGGAAAGGAGAAGGACTAGGTTTCCTTGGAATTTGTGGGAAGGAAAATAGAAAAGTAAATGTAAAAGCCACGGTGGCTCTTTTTTAGTTCTTTTATTGTGTTTTTTTAATTTGGGGTATACATTTAAGTTGGGCCTCTATTATGGTGTCTTTGAAAAGTGTCCATGCAGCTTGCAGAGATTTCATTCTAGTCACTGTACCTTTTAATTTCTATTTAACTGACCTCCTCATTTTTGCATAGTTCCCCTTTCTGAAATTAAATGCCACAGTGTTGGGCTGTTGAGCTGTTCTTCTCACCACAGGAATGTTAAATTTTATATTATGGTCACTATTTCCAAGCAGTGCTGTTATAGTTACCTCTTGGACCAGATCCTGCGCTCCACTCAGGACTAGATCGAGAGTTGCCTCTCCCCTGTGGGTTCCTGTACCACCTGCTCCAAGAAGCAGTCATTTAAAGTATCAAGAAATTTTGTCTCTGCATTTTGTCCTGAGGTGACATGTACCCAGTCAATATGGGGATAATTGAAATCCCTCACTATTATTGAGTTTTTAATTTTGATAGCCTCTCTAACGTCCCTTAGCATTTCATGGTCACTATCATTGTCCTGGTCAGGTGGTTGATAATAGATCCCTACTGTTATATTCTTATTAGAGCATGGAATTACTATCCATAGAGATTCTATGGAACATGTGGATTCATTTAAGATTTTTATTTCATTTTATTCTACATTTTCTTTCACATATAGTGCCACTCTCCACCCTCACCCCCAGCATGACCTGTTCTGTCCTTCCAATATATTTTGTACCCCAGAATGATTGTGTCCCATTGATTGTCCTCAATCCACCAGGTTTCTGTGATGCCTATTATATCAATATCCTCCTTTAACACGAGGCACTCTAGTTCACCCATCTTATTATTTAGACTTCTAGTATTTGTGTACAAGCACTTTAAAAACTTGTCACTGATTATTTGTCTGCACTTTTCTGATGTGTCAGATTCGTTATGTGAGTGTTTCTCATTTGATTTGGTCCATACTTTGTCCTCCTCCTGACTAAAACCTAGAGAATCTCTGTCAATAGACTCTCCTCTAAGAGAAGTCTCTCTCCGATCCACATGCTCCTCTGCAGCGATTGGCTTTCCCCCATCTCTTAGTTTAAAAACTGGTCTGCAACCTTTTTAATGTTAAGTGCCAGCAGTCTGGATCTACTTTGATTTAGGTGGAGCCCATCCTTCCTGAATAGGCTCCCCCTATCCCAAACATAAAAGACTGAGGGAAGGATCTGGGGCTTTTGGTTGGAAAAAATAAGTCTTCTTCCAGAAACCTGAAGTAGGTGATGGGGGAAGGTGAAATGGGGTGGCCAGACAACTGAAGAAAATGCCAGGAGAAAGGGCTGGGGAGGAGCCATAGAAAACAGAAAGGGAGAAAAAGAGGTAGAAAACTGAAGGCATTTTCTAGACCCTCTAGATAATGGAAGAAGGCACAATGAGACAGGGAGGAAGCATGAGGGGAAGATACCAGAATATGGGGAGAAAGGGAACAAGTAGGAAGACTTCATCGGATGCCAACAAATTTATTAGAGCATAAGCTTTCGTGAGCTAGTGAGCTGTAGCTCATGAAAGCTTATGCTCTAATAAATTTGTTAGTCTCTAAGGTGCCACAAGTACTCCTTTTCTTTTTGTCTGGTTTAGCCAATCCATGACCTGCTCAAAGGGCACTAGATGATTACAGAATATGACAGTGATCTTCTTAATACCCAGTTGTATCAGGGAAATCATTACCACCTGCAGCCAGCACCCTATTGCCCTGCATCATTGTGTATTCCCCCCCCCAAAAGGTTTCCATTAGCTCATTTGACTGAAAGCACAGATCTGGGTTTTTGGACCTAGTTAGCTGTATTATTGCTAGAAGGACCACTAGAGAGAAGTGCATCCCTCTCAATATTTGAGTGCTCACCAATGTGCTCTGGCATGAGGTGACCCACAGTTACATACTATAACCACACCTTGGTATTTCTCTGCCAATTTCCAGCATGTAGCTCCCCTAGTTTTCCCTGAACGCTTCCCTGGAATCCACACCATTGACAGCAACCCAACTCTCATCCTCCTCCCATCTTCCCTCATGTGGCCACCCACCGTTGCAACATAGAGACAAAGGATTGCTTGCCAGCCAACAGTAGCCTAGTATCTAAATGAGAAGACACCTGTTTTTCCTTCTGGACAGCTTTGCACCCAGCAGATTCTGTTCTTCTCGCTGTTCTCTTGCTGAGGTTCCTTTCGGAGTAAAATCTCTACTGTGCCCATGCTAATTGGGACCACTGCACTCCCTGTCAATGCTTGTACTGGTCTGGCCAGCTTCTCCGAGGATTCTTGGTCAGCAATGCAAGATAGCAGTGTCCAACCACTTCTTCCAAGTCCCTGTCCTCTCCTTCCTCATCTGATTCTGCACTTGGTCACCTCAAGCCATATGCTGCATAAGCATCTCCCCTTAAGATGTAAAAATTGAGAGAGGGTAAAGCAATACTGCCCTGAGGTGAAGTTTCTCCCTCGATCCCTACTCCCTCATCATCTCCCCCACCTCAATATCTTTTCTGGTGCCTCCAGCTGCAGGGCTCGCAAAGCAGAGGCCACGAGACCTCACTCTTGTTCCTCTGGCCCACCAAAGCTCCAGGCTGAGACTGCACCAGCCTCCTCCTTCCATATTCCTGTACTTCCACACACCTCAGCAGCCTCAGGAATGTGTACTGGGAATTCCAAAAGGGAGACTACCCTACCATTTCTGTACAAGAGAGCTTCTTCCATCTGCTACATTTTAAAAACAGCAGAGTTCTGACCCCTTATCAACACCTCCTCTAAAGCTTGGGGACCTAGCTCTGCTACCCCAAGCAGCTGACATGATATCACATCCCTCTGTTGCTACTAGCATTAGACTCCGTCAATGTCTCTGCTGGACTGGTCTCCACCTGGGCTTTTCTCCAGTTACTAGATGTTGTTGTCCCCTCCTGGGGACACTAGAGAAGAGCTGACTTCACAGTTGCTCCTTCCCCAGCAGCAGTTTCCACATCCACCAATGCATGCTCCAGCTTTGCCAATGGGTTCCCCCTTTGTCCTCCACTTGCCAATCTAATGTCTGCATTATTTGGAGTAACCAATCCACCATCCTTCATGGTTGCCTGGAGAACTACAGATACTTCAGATACTCCTGCCCCACGTAGCTTGTAACTAACAAATTAATGTAATATAAAAGTTGGATGTAAGAGCTAGTTAATAGCTTAAGGTTTAACACTGAAATGCACAAAGACTACAGGCTTAGACCTGCAACATTTTTAGCATAGTCAAATGAAGCCTTAGAGCTTAGGATAAGTTAGTATAAATAAATTAAATCTGTGTCTATGCTGATATTGTGGAAAATAACTGCTGAGTTTGGATAACGATGTCTGAGAGATCAGTAGACTTGACAAGATGACTGTTGGTAGCCAGGGTGAAATGTTAAAGACTTCCTTAAGGCAACCACGTGTGACTTTGGTGACACAGTAACATAAGTGTTAAGTTAAAAGAAGAATTATCCAAGTAACCCATCAAGTAAACAATCCTCCAATGATATTGGGGTGACACTCCCCAAGATGGGCATGAGGGGTTCAATCCCCATGCATATTAATGAACTTTTGTGGCAGTATGCATAACTTATACTTGCAGTCTGGCAGATAGCTGGAGGTTGTAGCTTCCTGGAGGTCATTGTTTCCTGACCCTCAACTGGAGCCGGTCATCTCCACTCTTCTTCAGGATTTCATATGAATATGTGAGTATGAAAGAATTGGAAATACTGGTGCTGGATGCTTTGTTTTTTCCCTTACCATTGCAATTTATGTGGCAGTTATATTAATTGGAGTTTTCTATGTGATAAGACTTTAAATAAAGGTGCATATGATTAAATGTGATTGCAAGAAACAATTATGCAAGCCCATATGGTAGTGTTTTTTTTCCGTTCGAGTCAGGACATCTATATAAGTATTTATCTATGATTGATAAAAACCATTAGGCCCTAACAAAAATAAAAATACAACAGGTATGACATGAACTATCCAAATTAGTTTCCAACTTGATCATAGATGGTAAATTTCTCAAAACAGAAATTTCATAAGGCTCAAAGGACAGGCATATTAACACAAGAATTCAGCAGCTACGCTGTATCTGTCATTGCAAAAGAATATAGCTTGGAAATGTGTACCCAAACAGCATTTTGGTTCTAAGCTTTAAGGTATAATACACACAGACAGCTATATTTTAGCTGTCTACAGTTTAATTTTACAAGAAAGAAAGGGTTTTTTTTCTTTTCAAATGCCACAATAACTTATAGATATTGTCTTGACACTTTAATCTCCCACCTAAAATAAGGAAGAATGTTTATTTTTTACAAAATCTAAGTGTTATTTGGGGACTTCATACTGAAGACCTCAAAATCACCTTCTGGGGATTTGTCTCTTCATGATTATTGCTAGAAAATCAAGCTGTATGTTTGTTTTTTGTGTCTGTAAAGTGACAAACTTTACATTCCTTTGATAGAGCATGATCATATTCTATACATTCTCAGAGCGAAGGGACTGACTTAGATAATTGGTTCATTTTCAAACTGATAAACATGCCAGATAACCATCTTAGTTTTTAATTATGAAGTTAAGATGTTGTTTCAAATGTCATACTCTGATTGTATAATCAATATTCCCATTATTAAACAGCCACTGTACTGTGAGACATTAATATACCCCTATATTGTGTGAGCTGCTTGAAAGGAAGTACTGTAAGGGAATATTCAGACACATTTCCCACCACTATTCTCAAAGTTCCATAGTACAAAACTTGATCTTTCAAAGAAGGGAACTCTTTATTGTACAGACACACACTTCCACACTCATTATCTAAATCTTTAACCAATTAAATATTCAGGGAGAGTGTAAGCAGATTTCACAGTTCCTAGCAGTACTTTTAAAAAATTGACCAAGTAATTCTCAACAAGTGATAACAGTATTGCTACCTATTATTTTAAAATAGAATTGTCCATTAACATCACAGTTCTTTACAATATAGGCAGTTGTAGGGACCGGGATGTGGTTGATAAGGCCACATGGTTAGTCAGGAGCCTAGAACCAGAGCTGGGTCAGAGACAGAGACAGGTGCCAAGCTAAACGACAGAGCCAGAGACAGCATCTGAGGTAGGGCATAGAAGCAGGGACTTGAAGCAACACATCAAAGCAGGAACCAGGAAGAGATGGTCTGGGACAAAGAAAGCAGGAACAAGGTGGGAGCAGGGCATAGGAGTCAGGTAAGTATCCAGTGTCCATAGTAGTAGCCAGCCAAGAATTCACCTAATTCCTCAGACATCTTCCTCTGCCTTTGTCTGGCTTAAATAGTTCATCCCAGCCAATCAGTGGAGCTGGACACCTCACCCAATCAGGGGTTTTGTGGGAAGGGCTTTTTTCTGAGTTAGAACTTCACTAGACGGCTTCTCCACAGCTTCAGGTGAGCTGCCATGTGGCAGTGACAACTGGAGCACTGCCTGGGGACCTCTAGGAATACACACAGGAGTAAGGCAAACAGTATTTAGCCCTGTACTTTATCTTCCAGTTTCAGCTTTGTTTTGTAGCTCTTCTTTGACAGAATTATTAATAATGTATTTGTTAATGCCAGCAGTGTGCCAGGCTACTTATAAAACACAATGACAGGTTCCTACACCAAACAATTTATAATGTTACTAGACAGTATATGAAACAAGAAAGTTAGAAGAGGAATGATGAAAGCAATGCAATTGAAAGGTAAGGTAAAAAACATACGCCTTATTAGTTCCATAGTTTTTTATATGTGTGCATGATATTTTCAGTAGGAGAAAGCATCATTCAGTTACTACTTCACTGACTTGGAACTCTGACTTCCCTCTAATCTGGTTCCCAAGACAGAGGAGTTCTCTAGGCTTCTCTTAAAATCCAGATGTCCCCACCTTTTGCCCAGTTGATCTTCCCACTGCAGAAGCTCTTGTGTCATTCCTGACCATTCTTCCAGATAAAGAGAGCTAGATGCAGCTCCCTTCATAGCCCCTGCATAAAAAACAGTAGGTTTGCCACAGAGCATAAGAGATTTTTCCAATAACCCAGTGGGTATGTGCATGCTCCCTCTCTAACACTCTGAGCCTGGGAGCAAAGTCATGAGTCTAAGATTTCAAGCCTCACTGTGGCATGCATAGCCGCACCAGCATTTTGATTGCTACACCATCTTCATATATTTCTTTCTAAACAACATTAGTTTACTCCAGGCATCATTATAAATCCATCACACATGTTTCTTATGATTCTGTTTGAAGGATACATTTTACAGACAAGGTTTTCATTTTGAGTGACCTCAATGGAAAATTAATGAGTAACATGAGACAAGAGATTAAGCATTAATTATCTCAGGTAGTGGTTTCTGCATAAATTTTTGAGTGATATTCATTTCTTACCAATATTAATTTTAATAATGAACTGTGAGTGTCAATTAGATGTCATTCTTTTAAGTTTTAATCAACCAAAGTTTCAGCATTCACTAGCAGCGAACTGATTAACTAAAATAGTGAGTACAATATTCATTTTAAAATTGGTGTCTTCAGTAGTTTTAAATATTTACCATGCCTAGGGAAGGATATGTAAAGAAGTTATAGTTTTGTCAGGTTATTATCCAGAAAGTTTTAAAGTACTTGTACATAATATCTTCTCTGAGGTAATTACCAATGTCAAAATCAGCTTGAAAGACCCTGCAAACTTACAACTGAAAGCAATGCTGAATCTAAAGCATATAATATACTTTAAACAGTGTTTGCTGATTAACTGTTTGTTTTTGTTTTTTGTATTTTTAAAAACTATTGTTCATAGTTTCCATGCTATCAGAAAATAAGGATGACAAATGTTGGTAAGCACACATTGTACTATATCTCCGCCTTTTAATGTTACTTTAATGAAATATTTATTCTACAGGATTCACTATTTGGATTGTCTGTGATGGATAAGCTCCAGGTTTTTAAAAACTAAGAATTATGGGTGAAGTCCTGACCTTATTCAAGTCAGTGGCAAAACTCCCATTGACTTCAATGGAGTCAGAATTTGAAATCTGGAATTAGCAATCATGACAATGATCAAACCATTATATATGACAAAACATTATTTAGTATTACCAACGGTAACAAAAGGTAAATGCAACAAGCAATCAAATACTCAATCAAGTTTTGTCCTTTTGAGACCTGATCTAAAGCCCATTCCAGCCAATGAACAAACTCCCATTAAGTTCAAAGGATGCTGCATCAAGGCCTTGAAGATTTGTGCTAATAACACAAAATAATTGGCTTTGGAGTAGAGCTAATCATAAATCCATGTAGGATGAAGAATTCTGGCTCACTGAATCCAACTCCTCTAGAAGCAGGATTCATTCTCCTTTTTACATTCCAAGTTAGGTAACTCATCTTGCTAGAAAATTTTAACAGTTGAGTCGATTACTCCTTAAAGCAATTTTTTTTCTGTCCCTTGTCTCACTGTCATTACTTTCTGCTTCTTCAAATCTGCACTACGTTTTCCCTCTTTTTTTTTTTTCAATTTCTGCACTTTGATTTATTTATTTACTGCAGATCAAAGATTTGTACAGTTACTTTCCAGTACTGAAGAAATGGGCAGACATAAACAAGTTATTGGAGGTGAACTTTTTAGATGGTGTAAGTGATACTTTCTGGCCAATATTTTTCCTCCATTCCTCCTATCTCTTCAGCACTGCTTGGGATAGCAGTACTTGGATTGCTAATGGAGGTAGGACTAGGATTGGTCACTGGCATTTTAACCACAGCATCATCTAATTCTTTGCAGAGTAGATTTACACAATGTGGTCCTTAAAATGCTGTGGATTTTGATGCTTTGCCTACACTAGTGATCCCACTGTTGTTACCACTAGCAGAGTTGAACCAGCAGCAGCAACAATGGAAAACTTTAGAGGAAAAAGGGTAGTGTATATAAACCCTGCTGACAATTCTACAGCTTTTTATTCAGCATTTGCCATGAAAGAAAGGATAGCCCAGTGATAAGGGCACCAGCTTGGGACTTAAGAGACTTGTGTTCAATTCCTTGCTCTGCCACAGACTTTGTGACCTTGGGCAAGTCAATTAGGCCCAAATATAAAATGTCCCTACCTTATAGGTGTAGTAAGAATAAGTGCATTAGGGATTGTGTAATGCTCAAGTACTGTAGTAATGGGGGCCATTAGTACTTCAGATAGATCTCAGAACATCTTAATAGCTAAGACTAAAAATGAAGAAACCAATGACTTTAATGCTATTGTTAATCTGAGTGTTGTAATGTTACCATTTTGGCAGCTATTACCTGTGGTAATTCGTAAATAATCAAACTGTGGGTTCATTAAGGGGACAAAGTACAACCTCCCCTTTATGCAGGGCCAGCTACAATTTGAGTTTTTGCACTCTTGGCTAGCAGCACTAACTACCACAAAAAGGACAAAGTGAGGCGGAGAGGAGGAGAAGTGATGGCTCTGCCTGTCTGTGTTGGCCGGTGGTGTTGGTGGCATGTCTGTATACTGTGCACCTTAAAAGTGACAGTGTGTTTCATGGACAATATCAATTTGTTCCCCATCACTTCTGGCACAAGTGACTGCGTATAAGCCACAACATTGACAAGAGTCATCGCTCCAATAATACATGTCTTTGAAATCTTTCATGTGAGATTCACAATAAAGATCTAAGGGAAAAAGCATCAATTTAACTTTAGAAATTAAATATAAAACAAATAATTCTTTCTCTGTGTTCTCTGAAGCTTTTTCCAAATATGTTAGGCCTCAATTAATTCTTCAAAACTTCCCATTTTTACAGTGGTAGGAAAGCTTCCCTTCAATTATTACACTCAAAATTTGCAACTATTGATTCTCCAGTCCTTTCTGCTGTATCATAATTATTCAGAAGCAATACTGAGTGTTTTTTATAAAAATCATCATCCTGGGAATAACTTTTGAACCACCAGATAGCAGTAAACTCGGTAGGCTAAAGTTTCTCATTGTGGAGAATGAGTTAAGTGCACAACAGCAAGGATAAGATTACAGTGAAAGACTGACAGAACACAATGAGTAGTAGAAGAAGAGAAAAAGAGTCTAAGCAATCAGTGTGGCATGTGCTCTAACTGAAATTTATATAACGGGATAGCTAAAAAGATTGAATCTTACAGAAAGAGCTTCATAAAGTCTGTTAATATGTCCAGTGATGCCTCTGAAATATACACTTATAAAATACAGGTGCTTATTCTGCTTCCACTGATGTTAGGAGAAGGGCTCATCAGCCATTTTAATACAAAAGATGTGTTTGAGACTTCTGATCCAGCTAGTAATGAGTGAACATGTATTGTATTTATCTGCTCTGATTCATGTACAGCAGTAGTAACCAGTATGGGGCTGATTCTTCACTTAGTTTGTATGCGGTCCTTAAGTCCGAATGCAGTCCCATTAAAATCAGTGGGGTTGTTTTGAACAAAGTCTGGAAATATATTGATATGTAAACGTACAAGCAAAATTTCATGTTTCCTATCTTTTAATCAAATAAGTATCCTTGGGAAAACTGGCTAAATCTGGGAGTATTTTAATGGAGGCAAGCATCATGCCTCTGTCTAGCAGGGGGCAGCTGTGATAGAATACAGGACAGGAAACAGCCAGTAGTCTTTTGCAGACTGAGGAAATGGATAACGCTTAATTGGCAAGGCACATTTGCATGATTGTAGCTGTTGAATATTTATTCCTACACTGTTATAGTTGAATTCCTACAGAGTGCAAAGAATAAAGAGCCTGGTTCTCACAGATGAGTATTTAGCAACGTAAGTCAGGCATATAGGTGTTAATGATGATAATGAATAATAACAAATGCATGCATACATAGATTTTTTTTTTCATGGTCCAATAGACTGACTAATCCTGGAATTCTAAGCCGTAATAAGTAATTTAGTATGATGCCCATTTTACAGATGTCTACATTAAGACCCAGAGCAGTGCTGTTGGGGATTATTTAAGGGATTGCTTTATCCAGCAGAGTTTTGGAGGCAATACATGATTAAACACTAAAACCAAGATTAGGCTTGTAATAAACCCAATTGTCGCAAGTAAAATGCAGCACTAACAATATTATTTTAATATAAAGCAATATAAAATGCACGTAATCAAAAGTGGAATAAAACATTTTTTATTTTATGAAGGATAACAAACTATATGTTGCTGCTTTTTTTAGGAGTTCCATTGATGTCACATTGAGGTTAGGTCAGGTAGAAAAAAGCTTAAAAGCAGATTCAAAAGGTGAAAATCTTAGGGCTTGTCTGTATATGAAAGCTAATCCTGAGATTCTAAAACAACTAACGATTCCCAAATAACTCCATGTCTGGATGCTCTTATTCAGGAAAAAGTGATTTTAATCAACTGAATGAAGCTAATTTGGAATGAGCGTGTCCACAAATGTACTTATTTGGGAATAGCTATTTCAGAATTGCTCCCTACATAGACAAGCCTTTAGAGTAGGGGTAGGCAACCTATGGCATGCATGCCAAAGGTGGCACATGAGCTGATTTTCAGTGGCACTCACACTGCCCAGGTCCTGGCCACCGGTCCAGGGGACTCTGCATTTTAATTTAATTTTAAATGAAGCTTCTTAAACATTTTAAAAAGCTTACTTACTTTACATACAACAATAGTGTAGTTATATACTATAGACTTTTGAAAGAGACCTTCTAAAAATGTTAAAATGTATTACTGGCACGCAAAACCTTAAATTAGACTGAATAAATGAAGACTCGGCAACTGAAAGGTTGCCGACCCCTGCTTTAGAGCAAAGAACTAAAGAGTCACAAGGTTTCTTCTTCCACTGAAGAAAAGCCATTGACAGATTTGTGTTTCAGATGCAGCCCTGATTTGTCTATACTTAATATACCTAACATCAAACTTTAGAAGCAGGGAAATGAAAAGTAAAGTGATTGAACAGTGCATTTCTTCTATCCATCTATCTACAGATATAGATTTTGCTAATATAAAAATCTACAAATACCACATTTTAAAGCAAGGTAGGGTTAGGGAAACATTGTGGAATCTGTATTGGTAATTTAACTTTCATTGCAAGAGAAATTGAGCCACCTAGTCTGTAGTTCCATGTCAGTGAAAACTACTCAGCCTGCAGTCTGTTAGTTTTAGATATTCAAGAAATGAATTACCAGTAATACTCAAACTGGACTATAAAATGGGACAACCCTTCCATTATTTCTTAGCTCACTGGGGAACTTGGTAGCCTATCATCTAATGCCATCAGCAAGAACATCTCTTGCCTATATTTTGAATTTGCTGTAAAGCAGCAGTTTCTTGGAAGAGTAGGACTTGATATGAAGCAAAAAATTGAGAGAGGAATATAACAATTAGAAGACATTTAATGATACACTCATTTTCCTCTCCCTTGTAGTCCATCTCATTACACTGCAAGCTGCTTCAAAAGAACAAATCAGTGCTTTATTCCTTGCTCCTGAGGAGAGAAGTTGTACTTTGATGCTGTTTCCAAATATAGAAAATACTTCTATTTTAAAAATGCAGCTGATTCCCTTTTCCCTCTCTGCTTTGCAACAAATCCTGCCTATTGTAAATGAAATTTGAATATGACTCATTTATTCAACTTGAAGCCAGAGGGGAAAGAAGTAAATGAAGAAAAAAAAATCTGCATGGAGACATCCTCCTCACAAATCAAATATTGTTCCAATTATGCTGAAATGAAATTAGAAGATTTAAGAGTAGAATACTGATAGAATATAATCTCAGATGCTGTTTATCGAATCTCGGACTCTGACTTATTGGGCTCTTGGTTTGATGTCATGTAATCATGCATTAAATCCTATATGTTTATAGGACTATAATCAACATATCTGTAAGTATCACACTTACAGCAGATTTACACCACTTATTAATTTGGCAATTTATTCTTTCCACCAGTAAAGTAGACAGGCCATTCTCTCAATCCCCATACTGATCCAGGATAGTCCACTATTGTACATACACTATTGCTTTATTTAATTTTAAAAATCCTGCTTAAGACAGCTTGCATGTCTTCCAATGGATGACTATTACATTTTAGGCAACTTGTCCCTACAAATAATAATAATAATTTTTTTTTTAGTGGGGATCAAATTTGAGGGATGTCCAGTAAAGGCCTTGCACGGACAATGAAAGAAAACAGAAGTAAGGAAACGGAGGTTAACAATGGACAAAGCGTGAATTCACAAGTGGCCGTGTAAATAATATGTAGCTAGTAAATATAGAAATAATAAGACTAGTAATGTGTGATAAATTTACAGCTGCAACTTTGCTTATGAGCACTCTTTGTAGCTCACACAAAGGTTATGGTATAAATAGGGATTGTATTACTAATTTTGTGCAGCAATGTGCAGGACTTAAATTAAGTTAGAACCGCCTGGAGATGAGCTCCGGTAAATATTTTCAAATTTGCAGAAGCCCTGACACCTCTTGCAGGGCAGAAGCCCTAAGTCCCTGGGCCTCCTGTGGGGCTGAAGCCCTGGGGCTCTGGGAAATATTCTGTGACAATTTAAGCCCTGACAGTGTGTAATACAATGTAGAATGTAATGTGCATGTGTTAATGTGTATTCTAATAACTGTAAAATCTAATTTATAATTATGTACTTTGGAGTTGTGGCAAAGAGTCCTGTTGCACCTTATAGACTAACAGATGTATTGGAGCATAAGCTTTCATGGGTGAATACCCACTTCGTCGGATGCATCCAACGAAGTGGGTATTCACTCATGAAAGCTTATGCGCCAATACGTCTGTTAGTCTATAAGGTACCACAGGACTCTTCGCTGCTTTTACAGATCCACACTAACATGGCTACCCCTCTGATATTTGGAGTTGTGGTGCATCTTGACCCACCCCCTACCTCTGAGCCTAATCACCTCAGTTGTAGCTTTATGAAATCCTAATAAAAAACCCTCCAGTGAAGAGTCCCAATTCGAACCAATTATGTGGATTCCAGAGAACTGGATAAAGAGTTCTCCCAGAACTGGAGGAGGTGTTCTAAATAAGCCCACTGGAAAAAAGTCAGTTAAGGAATCCTACCATCCACGTGGTAGATAACAACTCTTTAGCTTTTCAGAAAAATCAGAAAGCAAACAACAACAAAATCCTGCTGCCTAGTTTAGACTCCTTGGCATGAAATCTCAAAGCAGGTCCCAGATAGGCTGGGTGGAATATGGATGTTGGCTTTAAAAGGATGTGAGTTCTGTTTTTCATGATAGGCAGCTGGCCCCCTTTCCCTTATGCCTCCTTGGGGTAAGACCTGGCACAGAGAGCCATTCATCTTGCGTCCAAAGTATCGACAGAAAGGGGCCAGCTCTCGCCTCTTGTGCGCTTGCAGATTCATGGGAAACATGATGTTAAATCATACATAGGCAATTTCTTTCTGTGCTAGGGCTTTGTGCATAGAAGACCACCTACTTCACTGTGATCCATTGAAAGTCAGCTCTTAATACAATGTTTTGTCTACTTTCCCACTGCCTCACCAAAATAGAACCTACCAGGAGGTGGGAAGGTGCCTTTGCTGTGTGGTAGAAGGCACTTCCTGCCATGAGCTCCTGGGGACCCTTTCACTTATCACCAAATCCCATGTCTCCTGAATCCCTGTAATGAGTCTAGAGCTGGGTATGTGGTAAAGTTATTAGCATTTATTTCAATATTCAGTGGAAGCATGGTACCATTCAAATGTATTTCCATGCAAAGCACTGGCTTTGTTGGCATTGAAGGCAAAATACCATGTGTTCCTCTCTTCTGGGTGTTGTCACCGATACTATTCAGATGAAATTGTACTGGGTGAGCTGTTCTGCAATCTCAATCTTTCCTTCTGCCTCGGGTGGAGCTGCCAGCTGGCTTGATGTAAGCAAGAGCCAGAACTTGAAGAAGGTTGGAGGAATGAATTTGGTTGGTTGTCTGGAAGCAGATGATATAAGTGTAGGGAACCACTGTCCCATGTGGAGGACCAATTTTTGTGCCAGGAAAAGGTATTCCTGGTGGCATTATAAGATGTCAGCATTTGATCAGATTTGGACAGACCTCCCACATATCTGTTAAAATCCAGTACATACAGGCTTGTTTTGAGTCTCTTCCCTCCTTCAGACTGGATCTTCCATGATGCCCTTACCACGTGCAATGGTGAAGAAATACATGGGCTTCTTGTCTGCACACTTTGGTGCGAGAAGGGCCTGGATTTGGAGGGTGGTAATCTCCCCATGACTTGAGGAACTGCTGAACCAAGAACTGAGAGAGGAACCATTGGCTCTTTCTGTTCTCTTCCAAGTGTGTAGCAACCCAAGCACATACCCAAGGTCCCTGGCAGGCTTGTACTGGGACAGCTAGCCAGCACTTAAGTCTGAGGCACCACAACTTCACTATTATAGTTACCTCTACTAGCTAGATTAAAACTATCATGGTTATGCCTATCTATGCTACAATCACTCCTTAATTTATGATGTAGAAGCATCCTGAATGAGAGATTTCAGAGTAGCAGCCGTGTTAGTCTGTATTTGCAAAAAGAAAAGGAGTATTCATGGCACCTTAGAGACTAACAAATGTATTTGAGCATAAGCTTTCATGAGCTACAGCTCACTTCATTGGATGCATTCAGTGGAAAATACAGTGGGGAGATTTATATACACAGAGAATATGAAAGAAGGGGTGTTACCATACATACTGCAAGGATAATCTACCTGCCAAGGAGTATGGATACTCTAATTCACATGTTTAGATTCATGACTAAGCTGCTTTCTGCTCTTATATTTAGTTAATTTCAAGCAAACATCAATAGATAGGAATCCCTTACTACTGTATATAAAAGGAAAAATTCCACTGAATGCATCTGATGAAGTGAGCTGTAGCTCACGAAAGCTTATGCTCAAATACATTTGTTAGTCTCTAAGGTGCCACAAGTACTCCTTTTCTTTTTGCTGAATGAGAGAGAGGCTCTTTAGTACCATTCACCACTCATCTTGCAAACCTACTGGAAAAAAACCCCACAAAACAAGTAGAACTGTGATGGGACAATAGGGTCAGTGTCATAGCAAATGCAGAATAGGAGTAGAAGGAAAGGAGGAACCTATAGGTAAAGGCATTAAGGGGTCAGGTTTTGCTTCAAGACACCTATCTCAAAGCCAAAAGAATACCAAAGGCATTGTTACAAATGTCTAGGCTTCACTTTCTCAAAATTCTTCTACATAAATGGAAATGAGTTTGGGTGGTGGGCTGGTTGGGGGGGGGGAATAAAAGTGTGAAAATTTCACTTGCACAGGATATGGCCTTACTCATGGAGGTAAGATGGGGGAAAGGTGAGAAACTGGCGTGGGGGTTGTCATGTAGGCCAATTCACAGGGAACTCACTATGGAGCATGTATAATTGTGTTCCTTTTGTAAACACAAGTGGCATAAAGATTAGAATGAAACTGAATTTTCAGTTATCCTTCAGGAGGGTACCCCACTAGGCTACCCAGACCTCTCTTTTGCAAACTCGCCTCACTGTGAATGAGCCATACGAGGCTGCTGAAAAACATTTACCCTGGCAAATACCACCATTATACCAAACAGCAGTGGGATGCACAGATTCGAAGGGATCACTGATCATTTAGTCTGATTTCTTATCTAACAGAAGCTTTAGGGCTTTCCTGCATTCATCCTGTTTGAACTGAAACTTTTACATGGAGTAAAACATTTAAACCTTTAGAAAAACATCCAATCTTGATTTAAAAATGACCAGTGATGGAGAATCCACCACAATGGGTGGTAAGTGTTCCAATGGCTAATTAAGCTCACTGTTAAAAATGTGCACCTTATTTCCAACCTAAATTTGTCCAGCTTCAATTTCCAGCCACTGTATCTTGTTATACCTTTGTCTGCTAGATTGAATACTCATTGTCAATTTGTTCCCCCATGTATGTATTTATAAACTGTGATCAATCCTACTTATACATCCCAGGATCACATTAACCTTTTGGCCATAGAATCACACCAGGGACTCATGTTCACCTGATTCTCCACCATGATCCTCAAGGTCTCTGAGTATGTCTACACTGCAATAAAAAACTCACGGCACCTGGTGTCAGAACTCAGGTAAGCTGAACTGAGCCAGCTGCATGTCTTTTATTGCAGTGTAGACACACACTTTGAGTTACAGCTGCCCAGGATATAGTCCCCCATCCTGTAAGAATGGCCTATATTCTTTGTTCCTAGGTGGAAACTATACAGTTAGCTGCATTAAAATGTATATTGTTTCCTTGTGCCCTACTTGCCAAGCAACTCAGATTGCTCTGTATTGGTGGCCTGTCCTCTTCACTGTTTAACACTCTCCTAACCTTTGTGTGATCTATAAATGCTGTCAGTAATGATTTTGTTTTCTTCCAGGGTATTGATAAAAATTGGGCCAAGACTAAAGGTGGGGAGAACATATCTTTGACCCTGATACCTAGTGTCAAGGTTCCTTCCCCACTCTGAACTTTAGGGTACAGATGTGGGGACCTGCATGAAAACCTCCTAAGCTTACTTTTACCAGCTTAGGTTAAAACTTTCCCAAGATACAAACTATTTTACCTTTTGCCCTTGGACTTTCGCTGCCACCACCAAACGTCTAACACCGGTTACTGGGAACGAGTCCGTTTGGAAACGTCTTTCCCCTAAAATCCTCCCAAATCTTACACCCCCTTTCCTGGGGAAGGTTTGAGGAAAAAATCCTTACCAATTTGCATAGGTGACCACAGACATAAACCCTTGGATCTTAAGAACAATTGAAAAGCATTCAGTTTCTTAAAAAGAATTTTAATAGAAAAAAAAAGTAAAAAGAATCACCTCTGTAAAATCAGTATGGTAAATACCTTACAGGGTAATTAGATTCAAAACATAGAGTATCCCTCTAGGCAAAACCTTAAGTTACAAGAAAGACACAAAAACAGGAATATCCATTCCATTCAGCATAACTTATTCTCTCAGCCATTTAAAGAAACCAGAATCTAACACATATCTAGCTAGATTACTTACTAAGTTCTAAGACTCCATTCCTGTTCTGTCCCTGGCAAAAGCATCACAGAGAGAGAGAGAGAGAGGCTTTGTTTCTCCCTCCCCCCCAGCTTTTGAAAGTATCTTGTCTCCACTTTGATCATTTTGGTCAGGTGCCAGCGAGGTTATCCTAGCTTCTTAACCTTTACAGGTGAAAGAGTTTTTCCTCTGGCCAGGAGGGATTTTAAAGGTCTTTACCCTTCCCTTTATATTTATGACACCTAGTCCAAGGGCCCTGTCAACCTGTGCACTATAACTGGAGTGTATGATAACTAGGTCAGAGGACCCAGTAAAATTGAGCCAGGCCCTGCTCATGGAGCAGTTATTTGTGCTGCATGGCAAGGAATTGCCTAGGGAATGAACTATTCTAATTAGAAGTGAGTGAGGAAATCAGCTTTTCTTGTTTATAATTCCACTGTACATGCACAGCCATCCAAGCATATATTGTTAGGTCCATGCAGTTGAACCATTCTCCTTTTCTCAAGGTAAACCATAAATTGTTCTCTTATAAGATACTGCAGTCATGGATTGCTACAATATGAATCCAAAACCTTTATTAAGAGTATGTTGGCCATCCTTTCAAGGATGCCAATATAATGGCCCATGTAGAGTTGTGGAAGGGTTCTTTCAAATGAGCTATTGTGAATAACATCCCATCAGTAAAGTAGAATTGAAATGACTCAGGCTACTTTTCAGCTTTTGTCACCCAATATACCCAAAGACAGCACCCAATTAATGATCCTAAGCTCTTTATCTAAAATAATTATTTTTTAATACAGTGACCTGCTTAGACAGTGCACAGTGTCCCAGGTGCAGGCTTAGGGTTGTTGCTGTATATAATTACCAAAACTACTAATGCTGCAGTCTCCAGGCCTATATCCCCAGAAAGTTCCCTTTAGCTACTAAATGGGAAGTAGAGGATTGGCCTTCAAGCAGGTGGGGAATGGGGAAAGTAACAAAGCCATACAGCTATATTGGAGGGGGGAAATTATCCCCTCTAAAAATGATCTTTTGTTCCCCTATAATAAGTAATTAATCCTGTTTAAAATTTAGCCATGAGTCCCTATAACATGTGCTATGTACCATAGCATATCTTGTATCACTGTTTTGTCACAGCTCTGGAAGAAGGCAGCAGATAGTGTTTAATAGATTAGTATATCTGTAGACACATGATCTAGATATCTATAAGCAAAAGTGTTTTACCAATGACCAGATCTGATTTCCCAGTTTACAACACAGTGAATTAACCCCTTCCCCGCTGTTTTGACAAGTCCACACAAATGCAAGATGCATGAAAGCAATAAAGGTTAAATGTATGCCATTAGTTGAGTTTTAATGCATAAATGCTATTCCTTTTCATTTGTCTACTTTTGAATTTTTAATGACTAGTTCTAGTGAGAATTACCAATTTTCTGTATATACATTATGGAGAAGTAAAACGTAATATGTCGATGATAGTAACATTCAATATTTACAAAGAAAAATTCATCTACAAATATAGAAAACTAGTAATTATCACTAGAGATATTTGTTAAAATTCAAAAGCAGAGAAATAATGAAGGTGGGTTATTTATACTGATACTTTATAAATAAAACATTTGTACTCATCATTTTGATGAATCCTGCTGTGAGCCTGGCATTTTTCTATCTGAACCTTGTACACACCATTCCAATTTTTCTCACAAAAGATTAATAGGTTTGTGGTTGTAAGGGTGCACTCAAGGGGCAGGTAACTGGTTCAAAATTGCTGATAAAGAAGCCAAGGACTGAATGGACCTGGAGAATGAATTATCCTCTCTAATCCCAAGGTGGTCACACCAGGTCAGGATGCAGTCACATTAGGTCAGACTCGGATCTCACAGACCTGTTACTCTAGTGGAATTACTCCTGATTTATACCAGTTTAAGTTAGGTCAGAATCAGGCTCTGTGCCCGGGAAGTGCAGGGGGAAGTTTGAATTGCCACTGCCTGCAGTGTTCTTATTCTTGAGAGTTACTAGGCTGCTCACTGAAATCTGTTTGATCTGCAGTGTGTTGGCATGATAGCTTATACTGCTAACATAATTCTCTCTCTTTCTCAAGGGATCAGCTATGAAATCTTCACCTCTGATTCTTCAGAATACTGGATGTACATTGCATTGTGAGGAGTGAAGTTGTAAGAAAGTGAGAAATGGCAGTTAGACCAATAACTGGATTAACAAGCTTGGATTTCACTTTTCTCATTGTGTATTTTCTCCCTAGCCTTGCAAGGCTTCAGTTATGTAATTCTAGAAGTTCTCTTAACAACCATGAGAATCTATTCCAGTGTTGGTATGGAGAATCACAGAGTTCTCTTTATAATAAGTTCAATAAGAAACCTATTAAAACAAATAATTGTTCTCTAAATTGTGAGATCAATAGCTAATATGATTTAACTCTAATATAAGTTTCACCAGGAAGTTTCTATGGCCATTAGTCACTCTTGGATTAATACTGAAACTTCTGCGTAGCATGGTGCTCTCAAAAAGTCCTACATTTGGAGGATCAGATTAGTGATTTTTAGAATTCTTTTTCTTAAAAGAAAAAAACCACTATGAATATCTTTTCTGCTTAAAATCCACTTGTATACATTATGTTGTTCCAGTAATTTCTACCAATACTTCAAATATATGTCTATGATGTGTATTTATCAGTGACCTCATATCTTATTATTGCATTATGCCTCTATTTTGTGTTGGTTTTCAAAATGTTTAATATTAGCCTAACCTTCATTGTTATGTGAAATAGTGATGTACCTTTTGGTGGTGTCATCACAACAAATAGAATATTTTAACTACAATAATTATACTTAAATTAACTATTCATTGTGCATTCAGATATTGTCAAGCTATTTTTCTAAATGAAAATTCATTTTTATTAAAATTTTGTGTCGTAATAATAGAAGTTTTACTAGGAGAGGAAATCTTATAATTAATCCTATATTGATTTAAGCAGAGGTCTGTGAGATTAATGTTGACCAAGGTAAAAATGAAGTCTTTATGAGTCATTGTTCTGCTCATTTGGCACATACCTGAGTGTCTGCAGGCTGGAAAATTCTGCATTTTTTATAGGAACTAGTACAAATGGAAAAAAATCATGAATTTCAAATTGTTGTTTAAACTAGAGTGTATTGTTGCCCCTTTATACCTGAGAGGTTGGCCAAAATATGGGGTCTTGAGCATTATTTCCATTTGGAGGAGACATCGATGATGAAGTCTGTTGTTGTTTTTATTCAGTCCAGTTTATTTACAAACAAGATACATAACGTCCTGGTTTCCTGAACACAGGAGGAATCAAATAGAAGGAGACAGTGTCTTTGCTCATAGTACCAAGTCTCTTCCCAGCTAGCACTAACCCAAAATCACTCTCTTACCTTCTGGCCTTCATCTAAGTAGCATGACCCAGAATGAAAGGTATCATCGAATCTGACCTCCTGCAAATCACAAACCACAGAACCTCATTGTCAGGGTTTGGTCAGGGGTAGCCTCTGTGCACAGGCCAGTTACCAAATTTCAATCAGGAGATGAGTAGTGCAGTCAAGGGTCCAGCTGCATCAGGAAGTCAAGGCACCAAATTACAGACAACAGACAAATAGTGGATTTGTGGACAAACCAGGGTCAGAAGCTGGAGTCTAGAGTCCACAGCAAGACAAGGTCTGGAACAGAAGCAAGCTGACCATCCACATTATTGCTTAAACATCTCATGTTGGCTTCCTGGTTTATATATCAGCATGAGCCAATCAGTGGGCTGAAAGGGGCCATCACTCCTGTTCTGCTGGGCAGTACTTCCTGCAATGCCTAGCTTGACAGGGTCCTCCAGTGGAACTCCAGCCTAAGGTTCCCATGAAACATCAGCAGCCCAGACCCCTTATGGTCCCAGGTTCTAGTCCTTTAAGTTCTTACACTCACCCACCTACTCCTGTTATAAGCCCATAACCTCTGACTGAGTTACTGAAGTCCTCAGATCTTGATTTAAAGACTTCAAGTTATAGAGTAAATCCACCATTTATTTTAGTTCAAATCATCAAGTGACGTATGCCCCATGCTCCAGAAGAAGAAAAATAAAGAACCAAGGATCTCTTTCAGTCTGACCGGAGGAAAAGCTCCTTCCTCTCCCCATTTATGGTGATCAGTTAGACCCTGAGCATGTGGATAAAACCCACCAAACAGACCTGGGAAAGAATTCTCTGTAGTAACTCAGAGTTTTCCTCCTCCTTCTCTAATGTCCCATCTCTAGCTTTTGGAGATATTTGCTAATAGTAGTTGTGGATGGGCTGTATGCTATTGTAGGCAATCTCATCATACAGTCACCTCCATGATTAATTTATAAAGATCAGTCTTGAAACAAGTTAATTTTTTACTCCCACTATATCTGCTGGAAAGGTGTTCCAGAACTTTTCTTCTCTGATAGTTAGAAAGCTTCATCTAATTTCAAGCCTAAATTTGCTGATGGTCAGTTTATATCTATTTGTTCTTGTACCAACATCAGTGCTTTACTTAAATAACTCATCTCCCTCCCTGCTGTTTGTCCCTCTGACATATTTATAAGAGCAATCCTATCTCCCCTCAGCCTTTCTTTTGTTAGGCTAAACAAGCCAAGCTCCTTAATACTCCTCTCAAAAGGTAGGTTTGCCATTCCCCTGATCATCCTAGTAGCCTGTCTCTGTACCTGTTTTAGTTTGAGTTAATCTTTCTAAAGCATGTGACACCAGAACTGGACACAGACTTCCAGATGAAGTCTCACCTTCTATACATTTTAATATCACTTCCCTATCTCTGACTCTCCTTGGTTTGCTGCTCCTTCTCTATGTTGCTCTTCCCTTGTTTCTCTCCCACCTGCAGAGACACAGAAATGCAATCAAATCAGTCCCAAACTGCTTGGACCATATGGCCCAAGACTGCTCAGGTTTGTATGTGGTTTAGTCCTTTGGGCACTGGTTTTCCATTGTTTCAACTATACCAAAAAAAGGGCAGTTAATTGTTCCCTCAGTTAGTCTGATTGGAAGCTTAGTGTTTAGACCTGATGAAATGCTTGTAGTATGCTGCATGTGTTGCTCTCACTTATAACATCTATAGCCCATGCTATAAAGTTATTATTGAGTGTTTTGGATTCAAAATCTCTAACTATGTAATTCACCAAACAGGAAAGAAGCATTAATCAAGGTAAAAAGCTGGCCTTGCGCACAAGAAGGCTCACTGAAACCAAATGAGCCATTGTGAAACATCAAAGGACTAAGACATTGTTGACTGTCCCCTCTCACCCATGACTCCCATGAAGAGGAGACCATCACAAACACTTGTCCCATTAGTTTGCTCTGAGGGAATGGAATACAAATCCCTGACCAGAAGGAAGTCCCTTTGTAAAAAAAAAAAAATGGTCTACCAATTGCCCTTAATTTTTACATTGGGGAGTTCCACCTCAAGCTCTCACTGGATCATAACTGTGGAGGTATTGGAGCAGGGAAGAGGCAGTCTTTCATAAATGAATTTTAAACCAATTATGGCACTACAAGTTAAAAACCAGTGATAAAAGGAGGGAGAGGCTCTCAATCATCTTATGCCATCATGTCTGCTGCTTGCATCATGCATCTCCTGAGTAGTTCACCTGCTCCTCCTGCTGTAAACTGGGATCTTTCAGAGGTTTTCCTTCTCCCCATGCCTACTGATTCTACCGTTAGGGCCTGAATCAAGCTTCACCTATCCTCCCATCCCTATCACTTCTTTCTGGCCCTTACCTTCATCCATTCCGTGCCTTCCCCTCCCCTCCCCTCTATAACGTTAGTTCCTCACCCCACCCTACCCTTAATCTAATTATTGTGAGACCACTTCCCCTAAATGCCCCTACCTTCTAAATCTCAATAACTTCTATCCTTCCCCCTTTTTGGTCCTGTCTATCCTCTCCCATGAGCATGATCTCTTAGTCCACTTTTCTCAGTGAGATGTGGGTGAAGAGGATCTCATCCCCACCACAGCAAAATTACACACCTGATTGGAAGTTAAAAGGCAGGATGTTCTCTATAGGTGACCATCTGCTTTGAAAAAAGAAAAGGAGTACTTGGGGTACCTTAGATGAACAAATTTGAGCACAAGTTTTGTGAGCTACAGCTCACTTCATCCGATGCATACAGTGGAAAATACACAGAGAACATGAAACAATGGGTGTTACCATACACACTGTAACAAGAGTGATCAGGTAAAGTGAGCTATTACCAGCAGGAGAGAAAAACAAAAAAAAAATCTTTAGTAGTGATAATCAAGGTGGGCCATTTCCAGCAGTTGTCAAGAATGTCTGAGGAACAGTAGGGGCAGAAAATAAACATGGGGAAACCCGTTTACTTTGTTTAATGACACATGCACTCCCATTCTTTGTTCAACCCTAATATAATGGTGTCCAGTTTGCAAATTAATTCCAATTCAGCAGTCTCTCATTGGAGTCTGTTTCTGAAGTTCTTTTGTTGAAGACTTGCCACTTTTAGGTCTGTAATTGAGAGACCAGAGAGAGATTGAAGTGTTCTCCAACTGGTTTTTGAATGTTATAATTCTTGACGTCTTTGTGTCCATTTATTCTTTTACGTAGAGACTGTCCAGTTTGGCCAATGTACATGGCAGAGGAGCATTGCTGGCACATGATGTCAGAAATCACATTAATAGCGTGGCTGATGTGATTAGGCCCTATGATGGTGTCCCCCAAACAGATATGTGGACACAGTTGGCAACGGGCTTTGTTGCAAGGATAGGTTCCTGGGTTAGTGGTTCTGTTGTGTGGTGTGTGGTTGCTGGTGAGTATTTGCTTCAGGTTGGGGGTGCTATCTGTAAGCAAGGACTGGCCTGTTTCCCAAGATCTGTGAGAGAGAGTCATCTGTCAGGATAGGTTGTAGATCCCAATGATGCACTGGAGAGGTTTTAGTTGGGGGCTGAAGGTGATGGCTAGTGGCGTTCTGTTATTTTCTTCGTTGGGCCTGTCCTGTAGTTGGTAACTTCTGGGTACTCTTGCTTTGTCAATCTCTTTCTTCACTTCAGCAGGTGGGTACTGTAGTTGTAAGAACGCTCGATCGAGATCTTGTAGGTGTATGTCTCTGTCTGAAGGGTTGGAGCAGATGGATCGTGTGGTGTGGTCTGGATGAAAGCTGGAGGCATGTAGGTAAGTATAGCGGTCAGTAGGTTTCTGGTATAGGGTGGTGTTTATGTGACCATCCCTTATTAGCACTGCAGTGTCCAGGAAGGGGATCTCTTGTGTGGATTGGTCCAGGCTGAGTTTGATGGTGGGATGGAAAGGGTTGATATCATGGTGGAATTCCTCAAGGGCTTCTTTTCCATGGGTCCAGATGATGAAGATGTCATCAATGTAGTGCAAATAGAGTAGGGGCATTAGGGGACAAGAGCTGAGGAAGCATTTTTCTAAGTCTGCCATACTGTGGGGCCATGCAGGTACCCATAGCAGTGCCGCTGATTTGAAGGTATACATTGTCTTCACTCATAACTATTTCACATTTGGGGACAATGTCACAAAGTTCAGCCACCAGGTTTGCTGTAGCGTTATCAGGGATACTGTTCCTGATGACAGGTAGTCCATCTTTGTGTGGAATGTTGGTGTAGAGGGCTTCTACATCCATCGTGGCTAGGATGGTGTTTTTAGGAAGATCATGAATGGACTGTAGTTTCCTCAGGAAGTCAGTAGTGTCTCGAAGATAGCTAGGAGTGCTGGTAACACAGGCCCTGAGGAGGGAGTCTACATAGCCAGACAATCCTGCTGTCAGGGTGCCAATACCTGAGATAATGGGGTGTCCAGGATTTCCAGGTTTATGGATCTTGGGTAGCAGATAGAACCCCGAGCAGGGGTATTCTAGGGCTGTGTCTGTGCAGATTTGTTCTTGTGCTTTTTCAGAGAGTTTCTTGAGCAGATGGTGTGGTTTCTTTTGGTAACCTTCAGTGGGATCGGAGGGTAATGGCTTGTAGAAAGTTAGCAGCCTCTTGTTCATATTCCGACCTATTCATGACGACAACAGCACCTCCTTTGTCAGCTTTTTTCATTATGATGTCAGAGTTGTTTCTGAGGCTGCGGATGGCATTGTGTTATGCATGTCTGAGGTTATGGGGCAAGTGATGCTTCTTTTCCACAATATCAGCCCATGCACGTCAGCGGAAGCACTCTATGAAGAAGTCCAGTCTGTTGTTTCAACCTTCAAGAGGAGTCCACCTGCTCTGAAGCTCATTCTTGTTTCAGCAAGAGTGCAAACCAACGGTATCACTTCAAAAAATTCTGGGTGGGAGCAAAGTTGCATCAGCATGTAGAACATTGTATGTATTGTGACAAAGTTCCTCTTCTACCTTGGTGCATCTTATTGATGGATTTGCTCGCCTCAGAGATTCATGGCAGCCCTCAGTTTGGCCGTTTTCAGGAACCCATAGTTCAGGTCAGCTCCTCCTGTGTCTAACCAGGAGTTGGGAGGTTTGGGTGGAACCTGGGCCCACCTCTACTCCGGGTTCCATCCCAGGGCCTTGTGGAATGCAGCTGCCTAGAGTGTCACCTGGAATAGCCGTGTGACAGCTACAACTCCCTGGGCTAGTTCCCCATGGCCTCCTCCCACCTTCTTTATCCTCACCCTAGGACCTTCCTCCTGGTGTCTGATAATGTTTGTACTCCTCAGTCCTCCAACAGTATGCCTTCTCACTCTCAGTTCCTAGTGCCTCTTGCTCCCAGCTCTTCACACACACACACACCCCAAACTGAAGCAAGGTGCCCTGATTAGTGAGCCTTAATTGATTCTAGCAGCTTCGTGATTGGCTGCAGGTGTTTTAATCAGCCTGTCTGTCTTGTTTCCAGAAAGTTCTGGAACTGCCCCGTTGCCTTACCCAGGGAAAAGGGACCTACTCAACATGGGGCTAATATATCTGCCTTCTATCACTCTCCTGTAGCCATCTGGCCCAACCTTGTCACATACACCCCCCCCCGCTCAACACCATGGGGTTGGGCAAATTAAGATGTCAGCCAGAGTACTCGTTACAAGCCATCTGCATTGCCATGGTGGCTTCCAGCCTGGCATTATATGGTGAATTGGAAAGGTTGTAGAGACAGGAACCACCTTGCGTTCTTCTCTTTATTTCACTACATCCATTGGAGGGGTGCATGGTCGGTCACAAGGGTAAACAGTCGTCCCACAAGGTAATAACAGTGTTTCCATGGCCCATTTCACAGCTAGACACTCTTTCAACCACAGCATATTTCTGCTCTCTTGGGAGGAGTTTCCTGCTGAGGTAGAGGATTGGGTGTTCTTCATCTCCAACCATCTGCGAAAGGACAGCTCCCAGTCCTACTTCATATGCATCTGTTTGTAAAATTAATTCTCTGTTTAAGTCTGGGGCTATAAGTATGGGGTTACTGCAGAGGGCTGTTCATAGATCCATGAATGCTTTCTCTGAGGCATCTGTCCACTTCATCATGTCTGGACCCTGGGCTTTTATCAGGTCTGTCAGGGGACTAGCTCTGGTAGCAAAATGGGGAATAAATAGTCGGTAATACCCCACCACACCCAGGAATGTCTGGACTTGCTTTTTCTGATTCAGCCAGGGCCAATTTGGGATAGCTTGCAGTTTGTTCATTTGGGGCTTGACCATGCCCCTTCCTACAATGTAGCCAAGGTATTTAGCCTCAGCTAGCCCTATAGCACACTTTGCTGGGTTGGCTGTGAGGCCAGCCCATCTTAACATGTCCAGAACCGCTTCCACCATTTATAAGTGGCTTTCCCAGTCGGGGATGTGAATCACCACATCATCCAGGTATGCCACTGCATAACTGGTATGGGGCTGTTGGAGCTTGTCCATAAGACGCTGGAAGGTGGCAGGTGCCCCCATGCAGTCCAAAAGGAAGAACCATATATTGAAACGGACCCTCTGGTGTAGAGTCTCTTCTTTCGCATCTTTGGCAAGTGGCATCTGCCAGTATCCCTTTGTTAAATCAAGGGTGGTCAAAAGTTGGACATTGCCCAGGAGGTCAACTAACTCATCGATATAGGGTATGCATTGAATTTGGATATCTCATTTAGACAGTGAAAATCATTACAAAACCTAGTGGTGCCATCAGGTTTGGGCACCAACACAATCGGGCTCAAACACTGACTGTGAGACTCTTTGATGACTCCCAGCTCTAACATCTTTTTTACCTCTGCATTGATCTCCTCCCTTTTTGCCACTGGGATCTGACAGGGCCTTAAAGTTACCTTTGCCCCAGGATCTTTGATAATGCGGTGATATGCTTCGGTAGTCCGACCTGGTTTGGTTGAAAACACGTCCTGGTATCAGTTGATCATCTCAGTTACCTCCTTCTTCTGGTCTGGTGTCAGATCAGTGGATATTCTGATCTGCTTCTGCATGTTATTTCCCTGGGTCGGGGTCTCTTGGGCCACTACACACGCCTCTCGTTGGTGCCAAGGCTTTAAGAGGCTAAAGTGATAAATTTGTTCTCGTTTCCGGTGTCCTAGCTGCCACAACTTGTAGGTTACTTCTTCCTCGGGTTCAACCACCTCACAGGGCCCCTGCCTCTGGGCCAAAAGCTTGCTTTCTGCCGTGGGTACCAACACCATCACCCGATCCCCTGGTTGGAACTGTTGGACTTTTACCTGGTGATTGTAATGGGTTCGCTGGGCCTCCTGCACCTTTTCCATATGTTCCCATACAGAGGGGTGACCCGGGCTATCCGTTCTTGCATCTACAATGCATGGTCAATTATATTTCTCCCCTCATTGGGTTCCTCTTCTCAGATTTCTTTTGCTAGATCTAGTATGCCATGGAGGTGGTGTCCGTACAATAATTCAAAGGGGGAAAACCCAGTTGAGGCCTGAGGTACTCCCGGATTGCAAACATAAGGTAGGGTAAAAAGAAAAGGAGTACTTGTGGCACCTTAGAGACTAACAAATTTATTAGAGCATAAGCTTTCGTGAGCTACAGCTGTAGCTCACGAAAGCTTATGCTCTAATAAATTTGTTGGCATCCGATGAAGTGAGCTGTAGCTCACGAAAGCTTATGCTCTAATAAATTTGTTAGTCTCTAAGGTGCCACAAGTACTCCTTTTCTTTTTGCGAATACAGACTAACACGGCTGCTACTCTGAAACCTGTGATAAGGTAGGGTAGTAGGATGTCCCAATCCTTCCCGTCCTGACTTACCACTTTCCCCATCATTGCCTTGAGGGTTTGGTTAAACCTTTCTACCAGCCCATCGGTCTGTGGATGATACCTGAGAATTTCAGTCTATGTATATGGAGCAGCGTACAGAGATCCTTCATTAGCTTCAACATAAATGGGGTACCTTGGTCTGTTAATATCTCCTTTGGTAGCCCCACGTGGGCAAAGATCCCCACCAACTCTTTAGCTATCTTTTAGAGGCTGTGTTCCACAGGGGAATGGCTTCCGGGTAGCGAGTAGCATAATCCAGAACGACAAGTATATATTGGTAGCCGCGGGCTGTCTTCTCCAGGGATCCCACTAGGTCCATGACTATTTGCTCAAAGGGGACCTCTATGATGGGAATGGGTACTAAAGTGCCCTCAAGTGGGGACAGGGACTGTTCAGCTGACACTCTGGGCATGATGCAGAGTACCTCCACACTTCTTCATGTACTCCGAGCCAGAAGAATCATCACAGGACCCATGCCATGATCTTCTCTACCCTCAAATGCCCCCCCCCAAAATGACTATGGGCCAGATTTAATACAGCATTCTGGTGTTTTTGAGGTACTAGGATCTACTGTACCTTCTGCCCCTGTACTGGTGCAACCCGGTATAAGAGATTCTTCTTCATTACGAAGTAGGGTCCTGGTCCCTGGGTTTTCCTTCCATGGGGACCCCATCTATTTCAGTCACCTTCTTCCTAATGTTGTCGTGCCTTGGGTCTTCAGCCTGGTCCCATCCAAAATTTCCTGTCCTGGGGCTAATCTGCCAAGATCTAGGGGGCCAGTCTCTGTTGCCTCTAGTGGTTCAGAGGTGTTAGGGTGTGGGTCAGACTCAGGTGCTTCTCCCTCCTGGGTGGCCTCCTTTTCAGCTGCTCAGGTCTGCTTACCTACGAGAGTGACCCTTTGGCTTTGGGCCAGTATTCGGGTTCCCAAGGCCTTAGCTGCCCTTCTTTCCCTTTTTGACTTTCTATGCTGTCTGGGAGTGGAGAAAAAATCTGGGGATATTTCAGAGAAGATTGGGGGTTGACAGTCTACTGTCTACCACACTAACTTCAGGGCTTCCCCCTTTCTCCAATTCCCTTACCAGGAGTAAGTCTCCAAACCCTGGGAAGTCCCTCCCTATGAGCACCAGATATGGGAGTTTAGGGACTAAACCTGCTGCTACCTCAGTATTGGGACACTGTGTAGCTATGTGTCCCCACTCCCCACAGGTGTAACATCTGTATGGAGCCCTAGGTGTTCCCTGGTCTCTTGGTTTGGGTAGTCTAATATCATGATCCTCTTCCCCCTCAGTGCTCTGACTCTGTGGCTTCTGGTGGGCCTTCAGCCCTTCTCTTTCTACCTGGGCTCTCCTGGAGGCCCAGTCACCCGAGCTCTAGGGTTTGGTGCTGCTAGTTTAACCCAGGGTGCTTCTTCCTTAATTGGTGGGGTCAGCTCCCTCACCATCCTTTGCCTTTCTACCAGCACGACAACCTCATCGTAGGTGGAAGGTTTGTTCTGGCTTACCCAGGCGCGAAGGTCTGGCGGTAGTCCTCTCATGTACCGATCAATGACCAGAACCTCCAGTGTCTCCTCTAGACTCCGAGACTCAGTTTGTAACCACTTTTGTATGAGATGGATGAGGTCATAATTGGGACCACGGGGTTTTGTTTTCCTAGTACCTCCACTCATGATAACTATGGTTGTTACCCCAGATCTGGCCAGGATCTCTGCTTTCACCTGGGGATAGTCTGCTGCAGCCTCTTCAGGCAAATCATATTAGGCCTTCTGGGCCTCCTCATACAGGAATGGAGGAAGGATGCCAGACCACTATTGTCAGGGCCAAGCCTCCCGCAGGGCTGTCCTCTCAAAGGCCAGGAGGTATGCCTTTACATCATCCTTCTGTTTCATTTTCTGCAGCCAATTGCTGGCCCGCATAATCTTTGTCCCACCATGGCCATGGTTCAGTTCTGTAAGGGCCTTCACCTGGTTTACTAGTTCCTGCAACATAGCCCATAGTCTTCAGCAGCCTGGTCTATCGGCAGGCGATTAGTCTCTTGCTGCAGCCGCACTGCCTCTTTTTGGATGGCTGTCTGGACACGAGTAGCCTCCTGCTGGGCAGCCGTGGCTTGTATCAGTGCCCGCGCTCCATCCTCCATTGTTCTGGAACTGCCCCAGTTACCTTACCCAGAGAAAAGGGACCTGCTTACCCTGGGACCAATCTCTCCCTTCTATCACTCTCCTGTAGCCCTCTGGCCTGGAGGGAAGTAGAGGGTTGCTGCAGCTGGCGCTGCTACGAAGCCCTGGGCTCTCCCTGCTGCTACTGCTGTTGCTGCTCCAGCTGCTCCCCTGGCTACGCCAGACACCTCTCCCCTTCTCTGCTACCTAGTTGCTGGCCAGCTGCTGGACCCCTCCTACCCTTGGGTGCTGCTACTGCTCTAACTACAGTCACTTGAGTGTGGGGGGGCTGCTGGCCCGTTCCCTGGGGGGGGGAGTGAGGGACCACAGCCCCAGCTGTTGCTGCTGTAGACACCACCACCACCACCACCACCTGTGAGGGGTCCTTCCTGCCTGGCCACTGGACTGCTGCCTGGATCTGCTGGCGCCCCAAGGAGGAGAAGGACTAAGGACCATTTACCAGTGGGGGAGCACCTAAAGACTTTGCAGACCACTGTGGAGGGGGCCCATCACGTACTAAATATCTCTCAAACTGTGCTCCTGTGGCGGGGGTTTTGACTGTGTTTGTGGGGACACAGGAGGTGTGGTGTGGAGCCTGCTCCCTGATCTATCTGTGTCCCCCAGCCTCCCCCCACCACTGCTGCCCCCTCCACCACCCCCACTGCCTGTTTACCATCTGCCTCAGCTCCTGCCTCTGGACTCAGCTGCTTGCTTGGCTTGCCATGCCCTATTTCCACCATTTGGGCCAGAAGCAGCAGCCAGCCTAAATAAATTCTTTTGTGCAATTGCACGTGGGTGCACATGCCCCTCCTTCCTTGGACTGCCCACCCCACAGCTTTGCCCCTTCCTACCTGCCCCATTTGCCCCTTACAGCCTTTTGTGTCCCTTGTCCCAGCCCCCCTTACTAGCTTCAGTTTGTTTGCTTGTCCTGCCCTTTTCCCTCTGCAGCCTTGGTTTGTCTGCCCTGCCCCAGCCTCTGAAACTAGCCCCTTGGTTTCTCTGCCCCATTCCCAACCAGCTTGTCTCCCTCCCCCTGTGATTCCCACTTACCCTGATTAGCCCCTTGCTAAGTTCACCCATGCCCCCTCCCTTGCACTTGTGCCCCTCCCCATTTTAGTTTGAACCCCTTCACTGCACCCTCCCCAATGCATTTGTATTCCCCCCTCCCCTAGTTTAGCTAGAGGAGCCTGAATCCCACTCTGTGTCAGTGACTGATCCCTAGCTGTTGATAGCCCCCCCATCCAGCCCACCCCCTTTGGGGCCCTCCTCCCCTGCCATGCAGCCTAGCGGGGAGGAGTGGTCGACCTGCTTCCCCTTTCCCCTCCTCTTTCTGGTGTCTCATTTAGGCAGGGGACAAGGTGGGTAGGACCCCTCCAGCTATCCCACCACCCCTCCCCCACCTGCCGCCCCATTGCCCCCCCACAAGCCTCTACCTCCGCCACTGCAGCTGAACCACCTACTACTGCCCCTGTTGGGGCACCAGCAGCGTTGGACACTGGGGCTGACCTCCACTGCTGCCACATCCCTTGCCCCTTCCTACTCTGGGGAAGCCCCCCCCAGCCAGTGGGAAGGGCCCTGAGAAAAAGACTAAGCTCTCCAGGTCAGGTGCTGCCCCCACTGTTGCAGCTGTCACCAGCCTCGGAGTCCCTCCCCACTGTTCCCTCCACCAGCTTTGTGAGTGTCCCTCGCCCCATCTCCCAGGGTGTACGCCCAGGTGGCGGCAGCCCTCCTGCCCGCTGCTACATCATCTCTCCCGCCCACCGCCTCTGCTACCATCTATAGCGGCCGGGGCCCCTTCCTGACCTTGACCAGGAAGCACAGCATCCGTTGCCTCCTGGTACCCACCTCGCCTCACGTGGAGACTTACGTGTGGGTGTCGGAAAGGGTGGTGGGGCCCATGGCCATTGTGGCAGCCTTCAAAATGTATGGAAAGGTCATCTTCTTTTTTGACATTGGAGGCTGCCGCTCAGGAGGCGGTGGAGAAGGGCTTGGTGTGTGTGTGGGGGGTGTTCGTTCCCCTAGAGCCGCTAGAGGACCTGGGCATCCGCCTGGTCCTGACCTCTGTCCCTCTCTTCCTTCCAAATGCCACCCTGTTACCCTCCCTCTCCACCCTGGGGAAACCCATCTCAGTCGTGAGCCCTCGCCTTTTGGGCTGCAAAGACCCCACCCTCCGTCACATTCTCTGGTTCCACGGGCAGGTGCAGCTTCAACTGCCGCTGGCGGCGTGCGATGGAGAGGCGCTTGAGGGGTCATTCCTGGTCCCCTACCAGGGGGCCCATTACCGGGTGCATTATTCTACGGGGGAGGCCTAGTGCTACCTCTGCCAGGCGATAGACTGCCCCCTGGCCCAGCAAGGAGGGGCATCCGGGACCCCCAAGCCCTGCCCCAGTCATCACCGGTGCCCCTGGCTGCCTGGGGCCCAAAGCCTCCCCTCCTCCTTCCCAGCCCACCACTGCTCCCGCTCGGGCCCAAGGGGCACCTCCCCCACTATGCCCAGAAGAGTGGGAGAGCTCCACCTCCACTGAACACAATCTTGTGGGGCTTGTGGAGGAGGGTGCGGCAGGGATATCTTCAGGCATGGGAGAGGGCCTGACCCAGGGGGCATCTTCTTTCCCTTGCATTGCCCCATGATTACCTCCCCGAGCCATTGCTCCAGGCCCCTGACCTGACCTCTGTTAGCCAGCCCTCAGATGATCCCATGGAGGGCTGGGCCCTAGTACAGGGGAAGTGGTTCAAGTGGAAAGCTTGAGCTCCGCTCTTTCCATCAGATGTGGAGGCCCCCTAGAAGACCAGGAAGTTGGGCCTTCTGCCTTGCCCACAGATGCATTCCATCCACCGGTACCATCTGGAGAAGACGTGGCAGCACCAGAGAATAGTATCGCCCCTTGATGGGATCCTCTGCTGGAGCCTCTCCTGCCCCTGTACCATCTGAAGCTCCTGTGAGCCTCAAGGTTACCGTTGCTTCCACTGCCAGTGGGGAGAACCCCAGGGTGGTGGAAGATGATCTCCCCTCCATTTATGAGGGGATTGAGGCCCTGGGTCTGATCCTGGTTACCCAGGGGGAGGACGACCCTCTGCCAGCAGTCCTCGACCTAAGCAACCTCACACCGGTAGCCTTTTTCCCATGCTCTCTCTCCTTGATTGCTGCTTCTGTTCCCACCTCAGAGGATCCCCGGGCTTCTCCATCTGCTCGGTCACAGGAGGCACCCTACTGCCAGCCGCCGAGCCTACTGAAGCAACAGCCAGTGCCATATGGCCAGGACCTGAGTCCCACAGGGTGTCCCTTGTGGGTGTGGGGCAACTGATCTCCTTCCCGGGCACGGACCCCACTGCAGGCCATCCACCTTCTGATGCTGTGGCTTCCACACCATCCCTGGAGCTGGAGCCAGAGCCTGGCATCATTGGGGGTTCCCTTTCCACCCCCTCCAAGATCCCTGAGCCTGACTGAGAGGTGCCACCTCCCAGTGGCCCGGCTACTTGGCCCCAGGATCCTGCCTCTGCCCCTCTTGCTGACTCTGCTCTTAACCCCTACCCTGCCCCTACTCTTGATCCCTACCCTGGCCTTGATGCCAACCTCATCCTTCTCCCCTCCACCTCCTGTGATGCCATTACTGCCCCTGGGGCCATAACCTCCTAGTTCCCAGAGGATAGGACACAGGGAGCAGCCTCTGTATTTCTCTGTCCTGACACACCAGGGGCTGCTTCCCTCCCTCCGCTGCCCCCAATTGAGCTGGGGTTTGAGGTGGGCAGCGTGGTGCTGGCCCAGTGGGCGCCACGTCAGGGGTCCATCCCTTGTCTGCCCATCTCAGTGGGCCAGAGGGCTGTGTAACAGGCCCCTTCAGAGGATAACCAGGGGCCAGTGACCCTGGCCCCCCATATGCTGTGAGAAGAGCTGCAGGAGTTCCTTGAAGATGTCCGTGGCTCCCATAATAAGGTTCAACATGCTCTCCAGCGATGGGGGGGGATTTTCATCAAAATCTCCAGGCTGGGAGGGTCAACATGAGGGAGGGTAAAAGGACCAGGAAGCAGGGCACTGTGGCCAACCAGCGGGTCTGCCTCTTCTGTGATTCCTTACTCACTTAGGGGGTAGGTCATGGTTTGTTGCACAGCCAGATGAGGGCCGTGAACCACCCTTCCGGAGAGGATCCCCCCAGCCCTCCTCATGGCACTATCAGCTTCGCAATGTTGAACACCCAGTGCTGTAGGAGGAGTCTCTGCAGCAGCCAGGTGCTCTTCTTCCTCTGGGAGGGGTGGGTACTCTGCAGTTTTCCTTCAGGAAACTCCTATGGATACAGCTGCCAAATACAGCTGGAGTGGGGAGACAAGGTCTACTTTAGCCATCTCACAGTTCGTACGGCTGGAGTGGTGACCCTGACCTATGGCCCGAGGTGCTGGGGGTTGTCAAAGCTGTGCTGGGCCACCTGCTGCACCTCTGGGTCTGTATGGAGGAGCTCATGGTCAACCTTGTTAACTTCTATGCCCTGACATTGGGCCTGGAGCTGCTGCATTTCTATAAATAGGCATCCACCTTCCTTGGTGCTTTGGATCCTTGTGAGTGCCTGTTCATGGGCAGGGACTTTAACACCACCCTCGAAGAATGGAACTGCTCGGGGACCGAGCAGTGCCCAGCCGCCACGGACGTCCTCCAGGAGAGTTGAACATCAGTCCCTGGTGGACATCTGGCGTGACCACCACATGTGAATGTCCAGATGTCGTCCACCTTTGTCCTGGTGGAGGCCCATCGGTCGCACCAATCCCGGTTGGATTGCATTTATTTATCATGCTTCCACCTTTCATGAGCCCACTCCTCCAGCATCCAGCCGGCCCGGTGATGGCTTCTCTCTATGTGGAGAGGCCGGGGCCAGCCTATTGGCATTTCAACAACAGCTTGTTGGAGGATGTGGGCTTCGTGGCATCCTTCTGGGAGTTTTGGCTGGCCTGGCTAGGGCAGTGGCGTGCCTTTCCCTCAGCGCAGCAGTGATGGGACTTGGAAGGCGTGTGCCCAGCTCTTCTCCCGTGACTACACCCGGGGCACCAGCCAATGGAGGGACGTGGCGACAGGGCAGTTGGAATGGGAGGTCTTAGAGCTGGAGAGGAGTCTGGCTGCCAGCCCCGAGGATCCATCCCTTTGCAGAGCATGACGGAAGAAGCAAGAGGAGCTCCGGGCCCTTGATGACCAGCGGGCCAAAGGTGCCTTTGTTCGATCCTGCATCTGTCTCCTTTGGGAGATGGATCACGGCTCCTGCTTCTTCTATGCCCTGGAGAAAAGAAGCACGTCACCTGCCTTCTGGGAGAGGACGGCACCCCCCCCCCCATCATGGATCCGGTGGAGATGTGCAGGAGGGCCTAGACCTTCTACGCAGATCTTTTTTCCCTGGATCTGACTGATCCTAACACTTGCAGAGTGCTCTGGGATGAACTCCCTACAGTCAGCGCGGGTGACAGAGACTGGCTAGAGCTGCCTCTCACTCTGGCAGAGTTCTCGGAAGCCCATCACTGCATGTCCACCAATAAATCTCCGGGCATAGATGGGCTGACCATGGAGTTCTACCGCGTGTTCTGGGACGTCCTCGGCCCAGACCAATCACCATCTGGGCCAAGTCTTTGCAGAGTGGGGTCCTCCTTCGTGCCGGTGAGCCATGCTCGCCTTATTGCTGAAGAAGGGGGACCTCCGTGATTTACAAAATTGGCATCCTGTCTCACCCCTCAGTACAGACTACAAAGTCATAGCGAAAGCCATCTTTGTGTGGCTAGGGTCCGTGCTGGCGGATGTGGTCTGTCATGACCAGTCCTACACCGTCCCAGGCCACACCATCTTTGACAGCCTGTATCTGGTCCGGAACCTCTTGGAACTCTGGTGTAGGGATGGTCTATTGTTCGCCTTCCTGTCCTTGGATTAGGAGAAGATGTTTGACAGGGTGGACCACGAGTATCTCCTGAGCACTCTGAGTGTTTGGCTTCAGGCCACAGTTTGTGGGTTTTCTCCAGGTGCCATAAGCCTCCGCAGAACATCTGGTCAGGCTCAACTGGACCCTGACCGAAGCGGTCAGCTTCGGGCAAGGAGTACAGCAGGGGCCAGCTGTATGCTCTGGCGATCGAGCCCTTACTCTGTCTCCTCCGCAAGAGGTTATGGGGTTGGTGCTGCACGAGCCGGAGCTGCGGCTGTTCCTGTTGGTGTATGCTGACGATGTGTTCCTCATGGTCCAGGACCCGGGTGACTTGACGCAGGTGGAGGCTTGCCAGACCATCTATTCGGCAGCCTCCTCCACCCAGGTCAAGAGCTCTGGCCCAGTGGTTGGGGATGGGTGGCAGGTGATCTCCCTCCCACCCGTGCTTCAGGCCATCTGGTGGAGCGCAGGTCCACTGCTTTATCTCGGCATTTACCTTTCTGCCACGCATCAATCTCCACTGGAGAACCGGCATGATTTAGAGGGCAGGGTGATAGAGCAGCTCCGGAAATGGACAGGACTACTCAGATGCCACTCCCTTTGAGAGAGAGCGCTGGTGATTAATCAGCTAGTCCTGTCCATGCTCTGGTACCAGCTCAACACCCTGGTCCTGGGCTTCCTGGCCAACCTCCAAATGGCAATTCTGGAGTTCTTTTGGCCAGGACTGCACTGGGTCTCTGCAGGGGATCTCAATCTACCCATGGAGGAGGGAGGGTAGGGCCTGACGTGTCTACACACTCAGGTCCATGTCTTCCACCTTCAGGCCCTACAGAGGTTCCTTTATGGTGCAGGTAGTCCGGCGTGGAGCATACTAGCACACACCTACCTGCACCGCTTCCGAGGTCTCAGATATGGCTGGCAGCTCCTTTATCTACATCTGATAGGTCTTCCGTGAGTTCTCTCTGGGCTGCTGGTCTTCTACCAGGACCTTCTCCGGACCTGGAAACTGGTTTCAATGACCAAGTGCATGGTGTCCACCATGGGGGCAGATCTCTTCATGGAGCCCCTGCTACACAACCCTCAGCTCTGTGTGCAGGTGGCGGAGTCCCCCGCTGTGCACCAGAGATTGGTCCTGGCAGAAGTCACAAGAGTCGAAGACCTCCTGGACTATGACCAGGGAGACTGACTGGATCCCCTGACACTCGCTCAGCGCATGGGGCTCTCCAGACCTCATACTCCCTGGTGTGTACTTCAGGAGGTGAGGGCTAGTTTGCCGCCCGCTGCTCGGGTTTACCTCGACCGGGTCCTGCACGAGGGCACACCCTGCCCATCCTCCACCCCAGGCCCATCGGAACTTTTCATCGGGCCCCTGCCCCGTGGGCCCAACTGCCCCCGTTCACCGTGAGCTGGCTGCACGAGCTGCAACCGGTCTGCTTCCAGACCGCACCAAGGAAACATCTAAACATGCTCGTGCTCCACACCCTCACCCGCGCAGATACAAAATGGCGCCTGCCACCTCTGGAGGGTGAGGAGTCTGATGGGCCAACCTATACTCCACCTTGGTCCTGAGGCCCGCCAGGGATATCAGTTGGTGGCTCCTTCATGGAGCCATGATCATGGGCATGTATTTGGTGCAGTTTACCTCTATCCCAGACACCTGCCCCTTTTGCAGCATGAGGGAAACCCCTGGCACACATATACTTGGAGTGTGCAAGGCTGCAGCCCTTATTCCGGCTCTTCATGAATGTTGTGTTACGTTTTTGGTTGCACTTTTCCCGTCACCTTCTTATTTATGCATTCCCTATCCATGGCCTCACAAAGTCACGGGACCTCCTGGTCAGTCTCCTCCTGGCCCTGGCTAAAATGGCTATCTATAAAAGCAGAGTGAGGAGGTTGGCCGATGGAGTCCCCTGTGACTGTGGGGCCTATTTCCGATCCTCTGTCTGTTTACTTATCCAGGCAGAGTTCCTCTGGGCAGCATCCACTGACTCCCTCGATGCCTTCAAGGAGCAGTGGGTGCTGTCCGGCTTTCTCTGCTCAGTGTCCCTGTCTGGTTCCCTTTGTTTGACCCTTTGACTATACTCCTATCCCCATTATTTCATTAGTTGTCCCCCATACTTATTTGGTTTCCAGGTCCTGGGATCCCCCTCTTAGGCTGGAGAGGAGAAGATCCTTTAGCAATTCCTGGATCCCAATAGGATCACTCTCCTGTATCCATCTGGCCCGACCCTGTCACAGTATACTCTGCAAAGTCTGGAGGGAGGGGAGGAAAAATAGGGAGTGGAGCATATTGACCTATGAAAAGTCAAAAACCAATCAATGGGGGGGGAGGGGGAGGGAAGCAATTGCCATTTACCCCAGCAAATGAAGTCCCTGGTGCATGTTTCAGAGTTAACCTTCAGGGCACTCTGTCAACAACACTGATTCTGCTGGTACAACACTAATTCAGCCTAATCTTAAAGTGACAGAGTTATGGAGGACTGTAGCAAAGTCTGTATCTGAAAGAAAGTAAGTGTTTCTTCTTTCCAGATGCAGGTGATATGAGCAGTCTTGGCTCTTGTTGCTTCTAGGGCTGCTAGCTATATGAACTTCTGGAGTCTCCTACCCAGTGCTTCATTTGTGCCAGGGCTGTGCCCCAGGTCCTTTAGGCATGGTAGTTCATAGCCCTGGCACCTCTGAGCTTGCCATACCCATTATGAAAATTAAAAAAAAATTGCTTGAGCCCCAACACCTCTTTCATTACAAATTAAGCACTGCTCTTATCCTAATGGCCAAATACAAGATTCATAGTTGTTTTTTTTTTAAGTTAGAAGGGACCACCACTATAGTCTTGTCTGACCTCCTTTGTAACAGGACATAGACTTTTACCCAGTAATTCCTGCATCAAGCCCCATTAACTTGGGGCAGAGTACAGCGTGCCTTTTAAAAAAAGACATCCGGTCTTTAGGATGGGATAAAGCAGATTAGTTAACTTTAACCAAGTTCATAAGGGCCAGAATTTTAAAGATCTTTAGGCACTTAAAATTGAAGGTAGGTATTTAATGGGATTTTCAAAAGCACCAAGGTGTAACTTTTGGTGCCTAAATACTTTTAAAAATCAGGCCCCGAGTCCTTTGCTGCATTGGAGTCTTATTTATTGTGAATAGTCAAGAATGTTATAATAAAAACCAACAGATGCTTCAGGTCAGACAAATGGCTTTAGCATTTTTACCAAGTAAAATACATTTTTAAAAAAATTATGTACATAACTTGTAGTTTAAGCATTTCATGTTCATATTTATCTATAATAATAAACTAAAAAGTAAGCTTTTTTTAAAAATGCATAGAACTTGTAGCTGAATATAGATAGCTTAAAATTTTTAACATAGCAGTTGATATGGTAATATCTAGTGTGAGTGTTGCACTATTTGTAAGAACTAGTGAGGCCTGGAAAAAAACACAAACACAACAACAACAACCCCACCATGTCAACAGCCTTTTGCTATTAAAATATATGCAGTTATGTCAGTGCCCACAATGTGTGGTATACGATAATCAGCTGCAGTTCATAATAGAAAAAATGCCATTATCCTCAAACAACCCAATAAAAACCAATAATGCATAAATAAGGTGCAACTCTTATGAAAATGTCATTTTCAAGCCTTTGCATAGCTTGAGTCATAGTGTGTGCCATACCCCTATACAAACAATTACCATTTCAGTCTTATCTGTAACTGTAGTTCTGATACAGCCTGTAGCAAATATATATGCATCCATAACTGCTAAAGCAAATGGCTGACTTTGGGCATATCTGCAAACCACTTTTTATGAAGTCAAATGGCAGTATAATCCAGGGAAATATATTCCTCGCTCTCCCCTGTTCTAGTTCTTTAGAGCTGGAGGAACTATTATCACAATGGAATATAACTATGCCCCAATCCTGTTAGGTGCTGAATGTCCTTAATTCACTTTGGCCCTATGACCCACCTCAGGAGAAGAGGTAAAGTGGCAAAATTAATGAAGTCTCAACACACTAATTAAACTTCACTAGCCAAAGGGGTTGATTTTGTAAACAGCCTTCTGCCTTTAGTTCTGCTTTATGATTGTTTTTTTTTCCCCCACCACTTCCTCTACTCCCACATACGGTTTCCCAATCACCTTTTTGTTCCTGTACCATCAACACCACTTTTTTTGCCCAGGAGCAAATGTTTGGTTCTGCCCTTTTTATTGGTAAGGGAACAATTAACCTGTGCTGCAACCACCCTCAATCTCATTTAAGATGGGATTTTCTTATCAGCTCAAGAAATTCACTTCTATGGAGCCTTGATCTATGTTCCTGATATTTTCAATAAAATGGCAAGTCCATGTGGAAACAGATGCAGTGAAGCATCCAGTCATGAACTTGACCTTTTTTATTCTGCTGGTTTGATAACATTTCTACAAAAAGGGGACCATTTTTAACTTTAGCTAAAGTGACATTTTTACTTTTCCATATACAAACAGAAGTAGAAATGCAATTTCATTGGGCTTCACTTTTCTCATTGAACTGTCCAGACCTTTTCAAACACATTCTTTGGTTTAATAAAACAAAAAACTCCTACTGCAATGAAATATTGCCTTATTTTTACACACATAAAAATCCATATATAGGAACTCCTAAAGGACATGAATATCAGTGAGTGTACTCTTTCACCAATCTATGCTCTAATGAAGACTAAATAGACATTTTATAAATTATATCTAGTATTGTTCTGGAGATATTTTAACTTTAGAAGTGTAGCCAGCTAGACAGCTTGATATACAACATCCAAATGATGCTTTGTTTCCTGAAGCCCTTTCCCTCCCACATCAAAATAAGGCTTTAAACTATACACTGTTGCTTCCTTGGAGGTATCTTAAAATATTTTGGTGATGTCATCTCATTTAAAAAAAAAAGACCTATTTCTATGGAACATTTACTAAACACAATAAACTGGCTTAAAGAAATTAAAACATTTTATGTATCTTGATTTAATACAAGAAAATGGATGCCTGTTCCAGGCTTTGGGCATATCAGCTGTTTGTACAAAATAATCCAGGCAAAAAAAAGCAACCACCCTGAAATGTAGCTCAGCCCACACGCAACAAAAGAATTTGTGGAACAATAACTCCTATCTCAGCATTTGCTTTGTGAAGCATGCATGGCCTATATGCAGGTTGCTATGGAGGAGAATGGCTACTAGGCAAAGGTGAAAGTCAGTCAAAATAGCTCTCAATTTTTGGTGTTCATATGTTGTCGTGGGTGTTAATATCACATGGGGACATAATACTGAATCTTTTTTTTTTTAATATAGCACACAGAACAGGATGGGGACAGGGACATTATAATATTACACAATCTGAAAGGAGTAGATGTCCCAGAGAAGTCCAACAAATAGCCAAACAAGCGTGTATTTAAGAGGTGAGGAGGAATGTGGTGTTGCAGGGGTGAGGGAACCCAGTAAGTGCAGCTGTGTATGATATTCTTTTTGTCCCCAATCACCCTCTTCACCTCTACCCTGCTATGGGAGTGCCAGAATGAGCGAGGGAACTGACAAGGTCATTCTGTTTCCCCTGGATTTTGAGTAAGCAAGGGAAAGTGTCCCTTTTCCCTTCACGTTGACAGAGTTGGAGATGGCAGGCTGTCTTTTTCTGTCTGCTCCCCAGGAGGGGTGAAGGAGTCATCAGAAGGAGTGTAGAAGAAAGAATGGCAGCTAGGGAACTCCCATCAGGTGCTGGTGCCTTCACCCACTAGTGAAAGGGTTGGAGGCCCTTAAGCTCTTCCGTCTGCCTGAGGAATTCTCATTTGACTAACAAGTGAAGGAGGACGAGGAGGAGAAACTGAAGAAAAGCTTCCACAAACCGAAGAATAGGAGAAGATGGGGAATGGTCACTTGCTTTTAATGGAGTATGGGGAGCTGCTTTAGTCTCTGTTCCCTCTATTTAACCCTTGCTGCCAGAAACCCCAGGCTGATAGTGGTTCTAGGCTGGAAGGATCACAACTAAAATACAGGTTTCAGAGTAGCAGCCGTGTTAGTCTGTATTCGCAAAAAGAAAAGGAGTACTTGTGGCACCTTAGAAACTAACAAATTTATTAGAGCATAAGCTTTCGTGAGCTACGAAGTGAGCTGTAGCTCACGAAAGCTTATGCTCTAATAAACTAAAATACTTTCATTTAAAGCAAAAGGTCAGCTATGCAGAATGGAAAATGAAGAATCCGCATGGGGGCATTTCTGGGAAGGAATGTGGTCCATTGCCACACAGTTTGTAAGATAAGCCAGAGTCCCTAAATGAATTGCTAGTACCACCAGAGTTTCTTTATGGCTTAAAGGTCTGCCAAGGTTCTTATTCAGCTTGTAGTGTTTGCGGGGACTCTTGTCACTGAAGAATTCTTAGACATCTTTAAAATCCTAAATAAAACTCAAGGCAAAAAAAGTGTTGGATCATTTTTTTTAAAGCGAAAGATTAGAATTTTCAGATTTTTTTTAAAAAGCTACAACCTTCCCAAGATTAATTAATTATTATTATATTTGGCAACATTAACTCCATGTTAACAACTTTTTTGTTGTTGTCTATGAATAGTTAGGATCTGTGAAAGTTTTCACTCATTCCTGGGAGATGAGTATGAGGTATACTGAAATTGAATGTTGAATTGCTGAATCTGAAGTATTGAACTAAAATGAGCCTGATACTATAAATTTATTAGCTACCACTAAGGCATTAAATGGGCTACTATTGAACTTCTGATTTTCTTATTGTCTAATTGAAGTATTCCTTAAGGTCCAAGTTTTCATGTAAAGTAGTATAACTGAGGGGAATTTACCCAGAGAGGTGCTAGGAAATTAATTTACAGAGTGATTATCTTACTAGTAGTTTTTTTTTTTTTGAGTGATTAAAAAGTTTCTCTATATTAGGCTACCTGGGAAATAATGTATTTTTTAAACTTACCTGTAAGATCATTTTTGATAGATCTTAGTTTCAAGCAATAGCCAAAATATTACAATTCTCCATATAGAAGTTAAATTGATTGTCAAGCAATAGTTAGAATATTACAACTCCCCTTACAAAAGTTAAATTGGTTTTCAATCTACTAAATGGTCTTCCATTTTAATGGATGTAATAATTTTATGGGAATAGAACACATGCTGTATTTATACTTAGTACGTGAGGCAAGTATTATAGATCCAATTCTTAAAATATAATCATACAGTAAATAATCCTTACGCCAAGTAGTCCCACTGATCTACATACATAGTTACAGGATCAGGCCCCAGATATGTTATTGCCATCCAAGACTTTTGAGGTGAAGTTCAAGTTATACTGAGTGCTTAGGTAAATATTAACTGATGTGAAAATTAGGTCAATGAATCTTGAAAGACAATGAATCTTAATGTCCACCAGAATAAATCATCAATACATGCATGGTTAGATACTTCAATCAAATGGATAGCGCACAATTCCTTTTAAGTACGTAAATCACTAGCAAGTGTTTTCCTCTTAAACTGAAAGTATAAAAGAAAAAATGAGATTAGAGGTCTGCAAACACACAATTGTTCATCTCTTCAGATATAGCCAGTTGTCTGCTGCATGTTGAGTGAAAAATAAACAGGAAATATCTTTGTGTATGCAATCTTATTTGTTAACATTGCTTCAGGTTTTAGCATTAGCAATCTCTGAAGAGATTATCAGAAATAAGATTGACTTGCTATGATTTGAGTCAATCATGACCCAGGATTTCTTCAAGACTATATAAAAAAAAACCAAAAGAGTAGTATTAATACTTTGCACTGATGTAAAGTCTTCCAACAATGTGTGACTCTGTAAATAAGTAAGCCTTGGAACACACCCTTGTAATGGCACTAAATAATGGTATATCCATTTTAACAATGGATAAACTCACTTGAAGAAGTATTAAATAGAGAGACATAGTGAATCACTGACAGACCAGAGAACAGACAGTGCTAGATTTACAAAAAGACTTAGGTGCCTAAATCCCAGAATCAGGCCCCACTGTGATTCACAAAACCACTGCTCAACTGCTGCTGAAAATTGTAGGCTCCTGAACTCATATGGTGCTTGTAAAGATTTGGACCACCTCTGCCCACATTCTCCACCACGATGTAAAGGTATGAATTCACCCCTACAGCGCCTCCTGCTGGTAGTCATTGGGAATTAGCTCATCCAGCCCCAGAGCACCCTCTGCAGGCTGGTGATCTGCCTTACCACCAGCCTGTGTCCCTCCCAGGGCCCAGTACCCATTTCTCTGGAATGCTGCCCCCCAACAGTACTGGGTTTCACCACCCAGGGAAACACCCACCCTCTAACCCCACCTTGCCTCAGTTTGGGCTACTGCCAGTCCCCACTTAGCCCCTTGTATCGGAGGCAGATGCAGCATATATGCCACTCATCACAGGCAAGGAGGTTTTAGACCTGCTGCCTCCACTTACCTGTAGGCTGCCCCTCTGCAACCCTTCACCTATTTGGCCTGTTGTCAGGCCTGCAGCTTGAGGCTTTCCAGCTCCTCTGGCCCTTCCCCAACCCTGCTCCAATCTAGGAATCCTGCTCAGTACCTTGCAGCCAGACCCTTCTCTCTCTCCAAGCAGGGGGAAACTGCCTGGGCTCCCGGCTGACAGCCTCTTATAGGGGCCAGCTGGGCCTGATTGAGCTGGCCACAGCTGCGGCTGCTCCCTTAATCCAGCTGGGTTTTTCCCCACAGCCAGAGCCCTCTCCCTGGGCTGGCCTCAGCCCTGTCAGGGCTGGAGCAAGTAACCACCCTGCTGCAGGAAGGAGAGATTAGTCTGTTCAGGCTGCCCTACTGGCTGGAGCTCTCTGCCTCCCTCCCTTCTGGGAGCCACTGCTGTTGCTGTGGGGAGGAAGGGCCTTACCGGCCTGCCCCACACCCTCACCTCTCTGAAGGGAGGAGAAGCGAGGGCCTCACTGGAGGACAGCAACGGGTTGGCCGCCGCGTCCCCCTCTGCACCGAGGGAAGAGCTGTGCCATTTCCTGCTGGACACTTGTGGCTCACAGGGCAAGGTGCAGCTCGCCCTCCAGCGTTGGGGGGACTTCCATCATGTCCTCCGGGCCATGAAGGGCCTTTTGGGGGGAAGGGAGAGAGACCGGGAGGCAGGGCTTCGCGGCCTACCGGTGGGCCTGTAAGTTCCGTGACTCCCTGATAACCTTCGGAGTTGAACATGGGTTGTTGCGTGGCCCGCTGGAGACCGTCGATTGCCCTGCCCGTGAGGATTCACCCCAGCCCTCCCTATGGAGGATACCATCCTTGCTACGCTGAACACCAGGGGCTGTAGTATGGGTCTCCGCAGGAGCCAAGTGCTCCCCTTCCTTCGGCAGGGGGGTACTCTGTGATCTTCCTGCAGGAGACCCACACGGCTCCGGCCATTGAAGCTAGCTGGTGGCTGGAGTGGGGGGACAAGGTTTACTTTAGCCACCTCGGCGCCCGTTCCAATGGGGTGGCCACCTTTTTCTCTGCCGAGCTATAGCCTGAGGTGCTGGGGATAGCCGAAGTCGTGCCGGGTTGCCTAGTGCACATCCAGGCCTGCATGGAGAGGCTGAGATTCAATCTGGTCAATGTTTACGCCCCAAACGCGGGCCCGGAACGAGTGCATTTCTATCAACAGGCGTCCTTCCTCAGCACTCTGGATCCTCACGAATGCCTGGTCCTGGGCGGGGACTTCAACACCACCCTCAAGGACCGGGACTGCTCAGGAGTCGAGACATCCCAGGCAGCCGTGGGCGTCCTCAGGGAGATCATGGATCCTCACTCCCTGGTGGACGTCTGGCGTGACCACCACCCAGACGACGATGTTACCTTTACTAATGTCCGGGTGGAGGGGGATCGGTCACGTCACTCCTGGTGGGACCGCATTTATATCTCGCGTTTCCATCTGACACGAGCCTATACCTCCGGCATCCAATCAGCCCCGTACTCAGATCACCACTTGGTGACCGTGACAGCCTCTCTCAGTCCGGAGAAGCTGGAGCTGGCTTATTGGCATTTTAATAACAGCTTGCTGGAGGTCGTGGGCTTCATGGCGTTCTTCCAGGAGTTTTGGCTGGCCTGGTGGGGGCAGCAGCGTTCCTTCCCCACAGTGAGGTGGTGGTGGTGGTGGGATGTGGGGAAGATGTGCGCACGGCTCTTTTGCCATGACTACACCTGGGGCACCACCCGGCGGAGGGATGCGGTGATAGGGCAGTTGGAGCGGGAGGTTTTAGAGCTAGAGAGGCGTCTTGCCTTCGGCCCCGAGGATCCACCCCTCCGTGCAGCGTACTGGGAGAAGTGGGAATAGCTCCGGTCCCTGGAGCACCATCGAGCCCAGGGCGCTTTTGTTCGATCCTGCATCCGTCTCCTTCGGGAGATGGATCGCGACTCCCGCTTCTTCTACGCCCTGGAGAAAAGGAGGGGGGCCAAAAAGCACATCACCTGCCTCCTGGCAGAGGACGGGATCCCCCTCACGGATTCTGAGGAGATGCATGGAAGGGCCAGGGCCTTCTACGCTAACCTTTTCCCCCTGGATCCGACCGACGCCGATGCCCGCAGGGTGCTCTGGACCGAACTCCCGACGGTCAGCGCAGGCGATCGAGACCAGCTGGAGCTGCCTCTTTCTCTGGCTGAGCTCTCGGAAGCCCTTCGTCGCATGCCCACTAATAAATCTCCAGGCATGGATGAGCTGACCATGGAGTTCTACCGTGTGTTCTGGGACGTCCTCAGTGCAGACCTTTTCATCATCTGGGCCGAGTCCTTGCAAAGCGGGGTCCTTCCTCTCTCGTGCAGGCGAGCTGTGCTTGCCTTATTGCCGAAGAAGGGGGACCTCCGTGACTTACGGAATTGGCGTCCCATCTCACTCCTCAGCACAGATTACAAGGTTGTAGTGAAGGCCATCTCACTGTGGCTGGGGTCTGTGCTTGCGGAGGTGGTCCATCCCAACCAGACCTACGCCGTCCCAGGCCGGACCATCTTTGACAACTTGTATTTGGTCCAGGACCTCTTGGAGCTGGGGCATAGGGATGGTCTGTTGTTCATCCTCCTGTCCCTGGACCAGGAGAAGATGTTCGACAGGGTGGACCATGGGTATCTCTTGGGCACCCTGCAGGCGTTTGGCTTCGGGCCCCAGTTTGTGGGCTTTCTCCAGGTGCTGTACGCTGATGCGGAGTGTTTGGTCAGGCTCAACTGGACCCTGACCGAGTCGGTCAGCTTCAGGCAGGGAGTACGTCAACGGTGCCCCCTCTCGGGCCAGCTGTATGATCTTGCGATCGAGCCCTTCCTCTGTCTCCTCCGCCGGAGGTTGATGGGGTTGGCGCTTTGGGAGCCGGAGCTGCGGCTGGTCCTGTCGCGTACGCCGATGATGTGCTCCTCGTGGTCCAGGACCCGGACGACCTGGTGTGGGTGGAGGCCTGCCAGGCCATTTACTCAGTGTCCTCCTCTGCCCAGGTCAACTGGGTCAAGAGCTCTGGCCTGGTGGTCAGGGATGGGTGGTAGGCAAGTTCCCTCCCACCCGCGCTTCAAGCCATCCACTGGAGGGCGGATCCACTGATCTATCTTGGAGTTTATCTATCCACCACGCATCCTTCTCCGCTGGAGAATTGGCAGGATTTGGAAGCCAGGTGGGTGAGCGGCTGCGGAGAGGGACAGGACTGTTCCGGTGTCCCTCCCTGTGAGGGGAGAGCACTGATGCTGAACCAATTGGTCCTGTCCATGCTCTGGCACCAACTCAACACCCTGAGCCCGGCCCCGAGGATCCTGGCCAGGCTCCAGAGGATGGCTCTGGAGTTCTTCTGGCTGGGGCTGCACTGGTCTCTGCAGGGGCTCTGAGTCTTCCCCTGGAGGAGGGAGGAGAGGGCATGGTTTGCTTGCGCAGCCAGGTCCATGTCTTCCGCTTCCAGGACCTGCAGAGGCTCCTTTACGGTGCAGGTAGTCCAGCATGGAGCACGTCGGCGCACGCCTTCCTCCGCCACCTCTGAGGGCTCTGATATGACCGGCAGCTCCTTTTTCTCCATCCGAGAGGCCTTCTGTGAGACCTCTCCGAGCTGCCGGTCTTCTCCTCCGGATCTGGAAGCTTTTTTCAGCAACCAGGTAATTTGTGGCCACCGAGGGAGTGGACCTCCTCGCAGAGCCCCTGCTACACAACCTCAATCTCAGTGTGCAGGTGGCGGAGTCTCCCTTGGTGTGTCGGAGGTTGGTCCTCTCAGAAACCACCAGAGTCAGAGACCTCCTGGACTATGACAGGGGGGATTGGTTGGAGCCCCGCGTGCTCGGACGATGCATGGGGCTTTCCACCCTTTCGACACCTAGGCACGTGCTCCAGGAGGTGAAGGCTGCCTTGTCACCCGATTCTCTCATTTTCCTGTGGCAAGCCCTGCGAGAGGGCGTTCCCCACCCACTCCTCACCCCTGGCCCACCAGACATTTTTCTCGGGCCCCTGTTCCGCGAGCGCCCCTCCCCGCTCCCACACTCTGAGCCGGCTGCACCCAGAAACCATCTGTACACGCTCGTACTCCATACGTTACATTTCCTCACCCTCGTGTCTTGCCCCGACACCAAATGGTGGGATTTTTTCCCACCTAAAGAGGGTGAAGAGCCCCGGTAGGCCAGCCTTTATTCCACTTTGGTCCCACGGCTCGCTGGGGATATTAGTTGGTGGCTCCTTCATGGAGTTATGAGCACGAGCGTGCACATGGCGCGGTTTGCCCCTACATCTGAGTCCTGCCCCTTTTGCAGCATGAGGGAGAACCTGGCGCATGCCTATCTCGAATGTGCCAGGTTGCAGCCCCTATTCCGGCTCCTCCAGAACGTTTTGTTGAGGTTCTGGCTGCACTTTTCCCCACACGTGTTTCTCTTTGCACACCCTATCCATGACCCCACAAAGTTGCGAGACCTCCTCGTCAACCTTTTCCTAGCTCTGGCCAAAGTCTCCATCTATAATACCAGGAGGAGGATGTTGGACGAGGGGGTGCTCTGCAACTGTGGGGCCTATTTCTGTTCCTCCCTAGTGTCACGCATCCAGTCAGAGTTCCACTGGGCAGCGTCCGCTGGCTCCCTCAACAGCTTTGAGGAGCAGTGGGCACTGTCCGGGGTTCTCTGCTTGGTGTCCCCATCCGGTAACCTCATTTTGAACCTCTGACTTTCACTCCGGTCCCTGTTTTTCATTAGTTGTCCCCCATAATTAATTGGTCCCTGGGTCCAGTGGTCCCTCCCGCTAGGCTGGGGGAAGGGCCTTTAGCAGTGGGTGGGCTTGCACCCACCCACTTCCCGGGTTTTTCCAATAAGACCCTGCTGCAGAAGGGAGGGTCAGTCTGCTCGGATTGCCCTGCTGGCTAGAGCTCTCCCTCTTTCTCTCTGGCTGCCCTGGGCTGTTGTTGCTGACTGGAGCTCTCTCCTTCCTTGGAGGACTGCTGCTGCTGAGTGAGGGGGGGCCCTTGCCGGCCTGCCCCTCTACCCCCCACCTCTGGAGGGGAGAAGCCAAGACCCCACTACTGCCACCTGTGAGGGTCCTTTCTTCCTGGCCGCCAGGGCTGCTGGAGCTGCTGCTGCATTTGTCCTGGGGAGCTGCTGGAGCCTGGAGCAGGAAGAGGACTAATAGGACCATCGGATGCTGGGGGAACACACAGAGACTCTGGAGACCACGGTGGAGGGGGCTGTTGAGGACTGAGTGATTATCGAACTGCGCTTTTGTGGTGGGGGTCCTGACTGTGTGTGTTGGGATGTAGGGGGTGTGGAATGGAGCCTGCCCCCGGTTCATCTGTGTCCCCTCCCAACCCCAACCACCACCGTTGGCCCCTCCAGCACCCCCACCAGCCACATACCATCTGCCTCAAGCTCCTGCCTCTAGGACTCAGCTGCTTGCCTGGCCTGCCATGCCCGCTTCCACCATTTGGGCCTGCAGCAGCAGCCCAGTGACTTTCCGCAAGCGCACCTAAGTGCACGTGCCCCCCCTCTTTTGGACTGCGCCCCTATGATTACAGCCCTTTCCCCCCCCCAGCTTCTTTGTCTAAGCCCTTTGCAAAACCAGTTTGTTTGACCGCCCTGCCCTTTTCCCTCTGAGGTTTGGTTTGTTTGTCCCGCCCCAGCCCTACAGCTAGCCCCTTGGTTCCCTTGCCCCATCCCCAACCTGTTTGCTTCCTTTCCTTTGCGGTCCCTCCTTTCCCTGATTGGCCTTCCCTTTGTGTGCCCATGCCCCCTCCCATGTGCTTGTGCCCCCCCCATTTTGGTTGATCACTGAACCCTCCTGATGCTATTGTGACCTTCCCTTCCCTAGTGCAGCTAGAGAAGCCAGACTTCCATCCTAGGTCGGTGACTGACCCCCCCCCCGAATCCTTGATAGCCCGCCTATCTGCTCCCCCCCATTTTGGCATCCTCCTCCCCTGCCTGCAGCCTAGGGGAGAGGAGTGGTTGACCTGCTTCCCCTCTCACCTCTTTCTCTGGTGTTTTTCCCCTCCTTCCCCTCCCTCACAGCTCATTATGGCGGAGACACAACGGGTGGGATCTCTGGGGCAGACCCTGCCCTCCCTCCCCTGCCTGCTCTCCTGATGCCTCCCCAGCTTCTACTTCAAACGCCGCTGTGGTGACACCGGCTATTGCCCCCGCTGGGGCACCAGCAGTGCCGGGCAATGGGGTGACCTCAGCTCCTGCCACGTCTCTTGCCCCCTCTGATTCTGGGGGAGCCCCCCAAGCTGGTGGGAAGGGCCAGGGCAAAAAGAAAGGAAAGAGCCCCGCTAAAAAGACTAGGCCCTTCATAGCAGGGGCTGCCCCCACTGCTGTGGCCCCGCCATCGGCTGTGGCATCCCTCCCCACTGCTCCCTCCACCAGCACTGCAGGCGCCCCCCTCCGGCTCCCAGAGTGTATACCTAGGTGACAGCGGCCCTCCCCACCAACTACTATGTCATCTCTCCCAGCCACCGCTGCTGTTACCATCCATAGCGGCCGGGGTCCCTTCCACACCTTGACCAGGAAGCATGGTGTCCGTTGCCTCCTGGTGCCTGCCTTGCCCCACATGGAGACCTACGTGTGGGCATTGGCAAGGGTGGTGGGGCCTTCAGCCATCGTGGAGGTCTCCAAAATGTATGGCAAGGTTGTCTTCTTTCTTGCCTCGGAGGCCACCACCCAGGAGGCGGTGGAGAAGGGCCTAGGGGTGGATGGCATGTTTGTCCCCCTGGAGCCGCTGGAGGACCTGGGTGCCCGTGTAGTCCTGAACTCCGTTCCTCCTTTCCTCCCAAATGCTGCCCTGCTGCCTGTCCTCTCTACCCTGGGGAAACCAATCTCCATTATCAGTCCTCTCCCGCTGGGCTGTAAAGACCCCACCCTCCGCCATGTCCTTTCGTACCGCCGACAGGTGCAGATACAAGTGCCACCAGCGGCGCATGGTGGAGAGGTGCTCGAGGGGTCTTTTCTGGTCCCCTACCAGGGAGTCCGTTACCAGGTGCATTATTCCACGGGGGAGGCCCGGTGCTACCTCTGCTGGGCGATGGGGCATGTCCAGAGGGACTGCCCCTTGGCCCGGCATGGAGGAGTGCCCAGGACCCCCAACACCCGGAGCCGCCCCTCCTCCTTCTCAGCCCACCACTGCTTCTGCTCGGGCCCAAGGGGTACTTCCCCCAGTGTGCCCAGACAAGCAGGAGAGCCCTGCATCTGCTGCATGCACTCTGGTGGGGCCTGCAGAGGAGGGTGCGGTGGGGGCATCGCCGGGCATGGGAGAGGGCCTGCCCCACGGGGTATCTTCCCCCCCTCATGATGCCACACCATTGCCTTCCCAAGTCCCCGAGTCATCCTGCCTGCCCCCAGAGCCAACCCCTGTTACTCAGCCCACAGATGATGCCATGGAGGGCTGGACTCTAGTACAGGGAAAGCAGGGCAAGCGGAAAGTTCGAGCTCTGCTCCTGCCATCTGATACGAAGGCCCCCCGGAAAACCAGAAAGGGGGCCACCGCTGCCGAGCCTTCCGCTCTGCCCATGGCCACGTTCCATCCACTGGTGCCAACCGGGAAAGATGTGGTAGCACCAGAGGGGAACACCACCCCTCCGTTGGGGTCCTTCCCCATGGAGGCCTCTGATAGAGCCCCTCCCTCCCCCTTAACATCCGAAGCCCCTGTGAGCCCCGAAGTGGGCATCGCTCCGGGCGCTGGTGGGGAGGGTCCTGGGATGGGGGGAGGTGAACTCCCCTCCATCTATGAGGAGATCGAGGCCCTGGATCTGATCCAGGTCACCCAGGGGGAGGTTGACCCTCTGCCAGCGGGCCTTGACCTGAGCAACCTCACCCCTGCCCCCCCTTCCCCGTGCCCCCTCCCCATGACCACTGCTTCTGTTCCTGCCTTGGAGGATCCCCTGGACTCTTCGACCTGCCCGGCTGCAGCCCTCCCTGATGGCCGCTGAGCCAGTTGAGGCAATGGCCAGTGCCTCGCGGCTGGGATCCGAGTCAGCAGGGGTATCCCCCATTGGCGTGGGGCAACCAACTTCCTTCCTGGGCAGGGGCCCCACTGAAAATTGCCCACCTCCTGATTCCGTGGCTGTCACATCTGCCATTGAGCCTGAGCCCAACATCGCTGCGGACCTCCTCCCCGTCCCTCAGATCCCTGAGCTGGACCAAGGGGAGTCACCTCCCGGCAGCCCGGTTACTGGGTCCCAGGATCCTGCCTCTGCCCCTCTCCCCGACCCTACTCCTGACCCCTGCCCTGCCCCTACTTCTGACCCTGTCCCTATCCCCTCCACCTCCCACGATGCCATTGCCACCCCTGGGGCCATCTCCTTCCCTTTCCTGGAGGGTGACCCCTAGGGAGAAGCCTTTGTGTTTTCCCCAACCCGATCCATTAGGGGCTGCTATCTTTCCTCCGCCGCCTCCCATTGAGCCGGGGTCTGAGGCAGCCCCCGTGGTGCCGGCCCATCGGGCGCCATGTCAAGGGTCCGCCACTTGCCTGCCAGTCTCAGTAAGCCATGGGGCTGTGCAAGGGGCTCCACCAGAGGACGACTGGGGGCCAGTGACCCTGCCTGCCCATCAGCTGTGAGAGAAGCTGCGGGAGTTTCTAGAAGATGTCCATGGCTCCTGCAATAAGCTGCAGCTCTCTCTGCAGCAATGGGGAATTTTCATCAAGTCCTCCAGGCCGTGAGGGCCCTCATGGGGGAGGGTAAGAGGACTGGGAAGCAGGGTGCCGCAGCTTACCATCGGGCCTGCGGCTTCTGTGACTCCTTGCTCACCTTCAGGGTAGGTCACGGTTTGCTGCATGGCCCACTGGGGGCCATGAGCGTTCCTGCTGGCGAGGATCCCCCCCAGCCCTCCTCATGGCACCTATCACCTTTGCAACATTGAACACCTGGGACTGTAGGATGGGTCTCTGCAGGTGCCAGGTGCTCTCCTTCTTTCAGGAGGGGGGTACTCTGTGGTTTTTCTGCAGGAGACCCATACGAATATGGCTGCCGAAGACAGCTGGCAGCTGGAGTGGGGGGACAAGGTCTATTTTAACCATCTCACAATTCATACGGCTGGAGTGGGGACCCTGTTCTCCCCCGATCTATGGCCCGAGCTGCTGGGGTTGCCAAGGTTGTGCCGGGACACCTGCTGCACCTCCGAGTCCACATGGAGGGGCTTATAGTCAATCTCGTTAACGTCTATGCCCTGACATGGGGCCCAGAGCAGCTGCATTTTTATCAGTAGGCGTCTGCCTTCCTCGGCTCCTTGGATCCTCGTGAATGCCTGGTCCTGTACGGGGACTTCAATGCCACCCTCAAGAAGCGGGACCGCTTGGGAACCGAGCAGTGTCCAGCCACCGTGGACATCCTCCGGGAGATCTTCGAACATCATTCCCTGGTGGACGTCTGGTGCGACCACCACCTGGACGATGTCTCAACGTTTACCTATGTCTGGGTGGAGGCCCATCGTTCATGCCACTCCAAGTTGGACCACAACTATTTGTCATGCTTCCATCTTTCATGGGCCCACTCCTCCACCATTCGGCTGGCCCCTTTTTCGGATCACCATCTGGCCACCCTGACGGCCTCTCTCCGTATGGAGAGGTTGGGGCCGGCTTATTGGCATATTAATAACAGCTTGCTGGAGAATGTGGCTTCGGGGCGTCCTTCTGGGAGTTCTGGCTGGCCTGGCAAGGGCAGCGGCGTGCCTTTCCCTCAGCGCGGTGGTGGTGGGATGTGGGGAAGGTGCATGCCCAGCTCTTCTGCTGTAATATACCCCGGGCACCAGCTGATGGAGGGATGCAGCAATATAGAAGTTGGAACAGGAGATCTTAGAGCTAGAGAGGCATCTGGCCACCAGCCCTGAGGATCCATCCCTTTGTGGAGTATGCCAGGAGAACCGGAAGGAGCTCCGGGCCCTCGACGACCATTGGACCTGGGGTGCTTTTGTTCGATCCCGCATCCGCCTCCTACAGGAGATGGATCGTGGCTCCTGCTTCTTCTACGCCCTAGAGAAAAAGAGGGTGGCCAAGAAGCACATCACCTGCCTTCAAGTGGAGGACAGCACCCACCTCATGGATCTGGCGGAGATGTGCGAGAGGGCCCAGACCTTCTACGCACACCTATTCTCCCCAGATCCAACCAATCCTACTGCTCGCAGCGTGCTCCTGACGGTCAGTACAGGCAACCAGGACCGGCTAGAGATGCCTCTCTCTCTGGCCAAGTTCTCGGAAGCCCTCCGCTGCATGCTCACCACAAATCTCCGGACATGGATAGGCTGACCGTGGAGTTCTACTGCGTGTTCTGGGACATCCTTGGCCCAGACCTGGTCACTGTCTGGGCTGAGTCATTACAAAGTGGGGTCTACCCTCTTTAGTGAAGGTGAATCGTGGTCGCCTTATTGCTGAAGACGGGGGACTTCCATGACTTACAGAATTGGTGTCCCATCTTGCTCCTCAGCACGGACTACAAAATCATAGCAAAGGCCATCTCGCTGTGGCTGGGGTCCATGCTGGAGGACGTGATCCACCCAGACCAGACGTACACCATCCCAGGCCGTACCATCTTTGATCACCTGTATCTGGTCTGGGATCTCTTGTAGCTTGGGTGTAGGGATGGTCTGTTGTTTGCCCTCCTTTCCCTGGATCAGGAAAAGGCATTTGACAGGGTGGACCACGGGTATCTCCTGGGCACTCTGCGAGCATTAGGTTTCAGATCCCAGTTTGTGGGTTTTCTCCAGGTGCTGTATGCTTCTGCAGAGTGTCTGGTCAGGCTCAACTGGACCCTGACCGAGCCGGTCAGCTTCGGGTGGGGAGTACAGCGGGGTGCCCCCACTTGGGCCAGCTGGCTGACCTCCAGATGGCAATTCTGGAGTTCTTTTGGCCAGGACTCCACTGGGTCTCTGCAGGGGTCCTACATTTGCCCCGGAGGAGGGAGGGCAGGGTCTGAAGTGCCTATGCACTCAGGTCCATGTCTTCTGCCTCCAGGCCCTACAGAGGCTCCTTTATGGTGCACGTAGTCCAGTGTGGACAGTACTGGTGCATGCCTTCCTACGCTGCCTCTGAGGGCTCAGATATGACCGGCAGCTCCTTTATCTCAATCCGAGAGGTCTTCCGCAAGACGTCTCCAGGCTCCCGGTCTTCTATCAGGACCTCCTCTGGACCTGGAAACTGTTCTCGGTGACGAGGTCCATGGCGGCCACCGAGGGGGCAGATCCCCTTACGGAGCCCCTCGCAGAGCCCCTGCTACACAACCCCCAGCTCCATGTGCAGGTGGTGGAGTCCCCCTCGGTGCACCAGAGGTTGGTCCTGGCAGAAGTCACCAGAGTCGGAGACCTCCTGGATTATGACCGGGGAGACTGGCTGGATCCCCTGATGCTTGCTCCATTTACTTGGAGTTTGCCAGGTTGCAGACCCTATTCCAGCTCCTCACAAATATTCTGTTACGTTTCTGGCTGCACTTTTCCCCTCACCTCCTTCTCTATGCACTCCCTATCAGTGGCCCCACAAAGTCACACAGGACCTCCTGGTCAACCTACTCCTGGCCCTGGCTAAAACGGCCATCCATAAAACCAGGGAGAGGAGGTTGGCCAATGAAGATTCCTGTGACTGTAGGGCCTGTTTCCAATCCTCTATCCATTCACATATCTGGGCAGAGTTCCTGTGGGCGGCGTCCACTGGCTCTCGACGCCTTTGAGGAGCAGTGGGCACTGTCTGGGGTTCTCGGCTCGGTGTTCCCATCAGGTTCCCTTCTTTTGACCCTTTGACCGCACTCCTGTCCCTGTTGTTTCATTAGTTTTCTCCCGGAATCATTTGGTTTCCAGGTCCTGTAGATCTTCCCATTAGGCTGGTGGTTGGGGGGGGGTCCTACCCGCCCACTTCCCGGAACCCAGTAGGTACAGTGCTTAAAAACTTTTACATCAAAACTTCCTGGGACACCAATGTTTCTGCTTCTCCACACGTGCACTGCTGCTCCCCTTCAGGTGTCCAGATACTTAAGCCACTGCAATACAGCAATTATGAGAAGGCTGGCATTCCTTCACCTAACTTGCCTGCAAGACCCAACTGATAACAGTACTCAGTGCTTGCCTAGTGGTTTGGGTCCCTCATGCAAGCTCACACAAAACAGCCAAGGGGAGGTGAGGGACAACTGCACCCTCTGTCAGATTTATAGCTCAGTGGTTGTGATACTCACCAGGAATGTGGGAGAGCCCCAGTTCAAGTTCCCCCTCCACCTTAGGGGAAGAAACAATTTGAATAGGAATCTCCTATCTTTCAAGAGTGGGTTGAAACCACTGGGCTATAGGATAGTTTGATGTGTGGGGGGTTGGGAGGGGCTCTCAATTTTTCCTGTTGAATATGTTCCTCTGTGGGTAAATAGTCATTAATCGAGAGAAGGTTCAGAAGAATGAGAATGACCATGTATCCTCATGCTCAGAGTACTCACCCAGGAGGTAGGAGAGCTAGGATCCAGTCCCCCTGTTCCAATGGTTCTTTTTTTATTTAGTTACAGTGGAACGGCTTCAACAGGAGAAATTAAGAGAGTCCCACATCAGAAGGTCCCATAGCTCAGTGGTTAGTTGGGGTGCTCATCCTCTGACAGGTGGCAGGTCCTGGCTCAAATCCCTTCTCTCCTTGGGCACAGGGGTGATTTGAATTGAAAAGTTTCCCACATTCCAGGTGAGTACCCAAATCATTGGGCTAAAAATTCTCCTTCTCCCTCCCTAGCTGCTTGCAAAACACCAAGAGATGGTATGAGGCTATGAATACCACGCAGAGGGAGTCACTTCCTTGAAGAACTAAATTTAGATGCCAAACACCCTGAGACAGGTGGGGCATGGTACACACCCCCTCCTCAATCTCTCCGATTGGCTAGTGGAGGCACAAAGCTACTGAGTTTGCTGGCTTTTGTGACTCCCATTCTTAAGCACCGGTCTCTTCCCCCTTCACTGCACCGGGAGCCTAGGCACTGAACTTGGGTTTGTGAATGCAAAAGTTCAGCATAGCATTCTCAGCATCACCACACCTAAGTTCCTTTGTGAATCTAGCCCTAAGTGACTTGACTCCTAGTCTTATGCTTTAACCTCTAGATTGTATCCCCCTCTATTCTGCAACTATGGGCACCTTGGTGAACAGTTATCTTAAGCAGATTTGTATTCCTTTTCCAGGAGTTACTTCTTTGTAATACATTTTATAGGTATATACCAGTAATGCCACTTGCACAAGCAAGCTGTATGTAAAAAGTTAATGAGTCTCTGCCATATTATTATGGTTATTACAAACCATCTGTTCAACATTTTTCGCTTAAATACCAGATGTAGAATTATTTTCCTGTAAAAGGAGATTTTCTCCAAAAAAGTTAATGAAAAAAATATATGGACTCAAATTCAGAAAGCCATACTAACTTCTCTGTTGTAGATCTTATTGTACATTATACGTATGGCAAGAAAAATAGGATCAGGAAATTTTAGATCTTAGGACATTAGATTTAATGTGATATTTAATTTATCTCATCTCAAAGGCTCAAAACCCCAAAGGATCTGCCAAAGACAGCTGAGCACAACAGGTGATCTGAAGCCTGAAGAAAGCTTAAGTAGGACAACCAGAACCAAAGCAAATGCTGGGAAAAGTGTGTGTGTGTGTGTGTGAGAGAGAGAGAGAGAGAGAGAGAGAGAAATCTTTGTTTTTCCAACATTTGGGGCAAAATTAGTCCATTGGTAACCATTATGTCCCCACATTTTAAAGTTGGCACAATTGACACAATACATTTTGTAGATGTCTCTTTATTATACATTACACTTTTGTGGTTATGACAGTTTGCACCAGAGGTATAGCATAATACTCTGATAGAAAAATAAGTTCTCAGTTAGTGGTATTTGAGCACCCATTTAAACAGTATTCCTTGGTTTTTAGTCTTGTCCTAACTGGCAAAAATCAGAGACAAAGAACCATAAGTTTCTTTTCACTACATTCACAGATGAATGCACTCATGAATGAATGAAGAAGTTGTTGGACCAGTTATCGCTGTTTGGTTAGCCATGCACTGCTACACCTGTACTGGATGTTGGACTTAAAAAAGAAGGAGACTCAGAAGCCGAAGTTGGTTGGAGAGGAGGTTGAAGTCTGTGAGGAGCGAGAGGAGAGCACAAGGCAGGGAGAGGGTATTCTGGAAAAAGAAGGGAGCAACCCAAAGGAGCCCGAGGTGGACTGAAAGAAATAGAAAAAAGCCTGAAAAGAGAGAAATGTGAGACCAGAGTGGACAGAAAAGAGTAGCTGAAATTAGAGGAGAGATGACAGCCACCTTGGAAAGGAAGGACTGGGCCCAATTTCAAACTGGGACAAAGGCCTTGTATTTTGTCTGATTTTTGAGCTTGAATGTCCCAGAAAGGATGGACTATTGTTAACAACTAGCCAGAGGCCCAAGTCATTGCAGCAAGTCACATCTGTGACTGGAGTAGGCCAAAGAGCATAGTAAGGAAACTGAAGTGGAAGTGCTGCAACATCGGGCATTACTGTGAGGGGACACTCTGGGATGGGGAATCTTATATTAATGCCCACCCTTTTTATTAGTGCTTCAATGCAAAGACTGTGTCTTCTTTTAAGCTTGGAAAGAAACATAAGATGGTGTGGGTAGAATCAGAAACAAATATACAGTGATAATATATATATATAAACTTTCATCAGCTGTGATATCCAAGTTTGCAACAGTGGGTTATGGTAGTGGTAGTATATCTATTGATTTGTTCTATACATGACATCTTGTATTAATAAAAAAAACATGGCTTTCTGGGTGAGCTAACTGAAACTGCAAAATGTCAGACACTAATATGAAAGATGATATCATTCTGGCCTATGTGCTATGAGAATGAATGAATTATATTAGAAGTGGGCTCCAGCAGGCAAGACTTTTTTGCAGAAACAAAGACTGCATCATTTCGTAAAGGATCTCTCAATGTTCTGGCATTTTGTACCCCCTCAAGAGATCAAGGATCTCTGTGCTAAAAAATGAAGGGTGTGTGTGTGCAGGATGACAGATTCATTGCTTTGGAAGCATGAAATATTCCAAGACTGTATATCAACTTTATAAATGTTATATGCATCTTTATGGTCTGGCTAGTGATTGTATTCTTGACTCAATAGGTGAGCTAAAATGTTTCCTGTCGGAAATAAAGTCACATTCTCACTCCCCTCTCCCTTCCCAGCCCCCAGTAACTGACACACATCCCTAATGCAGGTATTTTACCCCCTGGGAAACAGTATATATTGATGAAGCATGGAAAACAAAGAACAACAACAAAAACTGTATAAAGAGACATCTCTGATCTGGGAGAAGGATCTCACTCAATCCAAGAACTGATTTGAAACCATGACTAAGAGCTTTAAATACTTTAATTGCATCTGGGATCCCATGTGGAACATGGTAACTTCCTAGTAAGCTAGACCTGCAAATAAACTGTTTATTGTGTTCACGATATGTTTCCTTTGTAATGTTTTTGTTCTAAATAAATAATAGTTTTCTTTATAACAGCTGGCTGGTCGCTGGGTAACCCTGCCATTGTTTCTGAGAGAACAGGACTCCAGGTGCTAGAATAAAGTCAGACCTGCTGAGATAATCACAGTGAATTTCAAAAAGAAAAGGAGTACTTGTGGCACCTTAGAGACTAACAAATTTATTAGAGCATAAGCAAATGCATCCGATGAAGTGAGCTGTAGCTCATGAGCGCTTATGCTCTAATAAATTTGTTAGTCTCTAAGGTGCCACAAGTACTCCTTTTCTTTTTGCGAATACAAACTAACACGGCTGCTACTCTGAAACCAGTGAATTTCAAGAGTCTGCTGTTTAAGGCCTAAGTCTACAGGAAAAAGAGTTGTGAGACTCTGCCCTGTGAAAGCTAACAGGCAGAGGCCTGAGTTGAAAGTGGAAGTGCACTCAGGGAGTCCATGAGGGGGTAAGAAGGGGAAAAGTGACAGGAGGGACTCTGTAAAAGGAAATCAAAAGGACAGAAGCACAACCAATCCTAGTGCTAATGGCTAAGATTAGAAATCAAACTTTGGTAAGCAGGAAATGGAAACATATTGCTTAATAAATACAAAATAGTTCAAAGAACTTCATTTATGCACATACAGACTATAGTGTACATAAACACTCAGATATACAATGAAGATTGTTTTTTAAATAGTCAATTTAGTAAATAAGGGACTGATTCTCCAACACTTGCTATTGGGGGGGTAATGCTTACTGTCTCTCACTCTTTGCTCTTATCATGCAACAAGGGAAAAGGAAAACAAAAGGAAAAAAACCCGGGAGTTGTAGCTGTTAAGCCTTATATATGATTGTTGGTCCTTGTTTGTTAATGTTGGTGCAGTTTTCTAGATTAGCACTAAAATTGGAAACCACATTTCCTGTCCAATGCAAAGTTGTCCTCTACTATTCTTATGATTTTGTAGTTAACATATTGCAACCCCTGCAGACAATTTTGGCAGGGTGGGTGAGGTGGCCTTGGTCTGGTCAAGTGAGAACAAAGGGTTTATGGGTAGTCTAAGAGCTCCCCATTGAATCTGAAGGTTGGGTGCAGGAAAAAGGGTGTATCTCCTGAATCAAGGGCTTGCTGGAGAGGCTCAGGTAAGACATTGGCTCCCTGATTGTGTGTGGGGGAGTAAATATAATATATATCTATACTTTCCTGTCTGGATGTAGCATCTCTCTTGCTTGGATTAGCATTAAGACCAGGTTTTTGGTCCATTGTGGGCATTGAGACTAGTAAGGGTTCTTTCCTTCACTGTCAGATTGGCTGGGGCAGGGTGAGTTTTTTGCAGAGCAGCTCTTAGACCCAGTGGGGGTAGATCAGGAGATACTTAGCAGGAGGCAGGTTTACACTACCTTTACTTGTTCCAGATGGGTGGGGTTCCCAGAATTGGAAATTGATTTAGGTGAAGGCATCCCATAAAGAAGCTGAGGAATGTGATTGATTGAGGCTCATAATATCTAGTAAGCAAGGGGGCAACACCCTTCCCCCAACCCCTTAATTATCCTATAGGGGAGGCCGGTGGGGTGCCTGCAATGGGCTGGGACCAGCTGTGGATAGATTGAGGTAGGCATGGGGAGGGACTGGTTGATGGCAACCCTTCCCGAATTGATGGAAATAAGTGAGGGAGGGATTATAACCTGCACTGTATGACCTATTTTGAAACAGTCCCACATGACATTATGATAGGTAACTTGGAGACATGCAAGCTTGACAGAACTACCGTTAAATGGGTACCTAATTGGATAAATAACCACAAAGAATAACCATTAATGCAATGATGTCAGATTGGAGGAAGGTCTCAAGTGGGGTTCCACACGGATATGTTCTGGGCCCAGTGTTTTTTAATTCTTTATTAATGGCCTATTAAAGGTATAGAGAGCATACTGATCTAGTTTGCAGATGACACAAATCAAGGGGGGTTGCAAACACTTTAGAGGATAAGCTAAAGTTTGGAGGGATCTTCATAAATTGAAGAATGGGGCTATAAACAACAAAATGAAATTCAACAAAGACAAATGTAAGGTGCTGCACTTACAAATGCACAAATACAGAATGGGGGAAAATTGGGTTGGCAATATCACTACTGAGAAGGATTTGGGAGTTGTGGTGAATTACAACCTCGAGATGATGCTGTGCAACGCTGTAACAAAAAAATGCAATTTCAGGTTGTATTAACAGTGGCATAGCATGCAAGTCATGGAAGGTGATAGTACCACTCTACTCAGTACAGGTTGGGCCTCACCTGGAGTACTGTATCCAATTTTGGTCACCAATGTATAGAAAGGATGGAGAGAAACTGGAAAGGATTTAGAGGCAAGCGACAGAAATGATTAGAGCCCCACAAAGCAATGGATATCCACTTTATATCCATGGGTGAGAATATAGATATCCGCAGACCATGTTTGCAGATTGGATTGGATGCAGATGCAAATTTTGTATCTGCACAGGGCTCTAAAGATGATCAAAGGGATGGAATACAAGCCATATGAGTAATGGCTTGAAGGAACTGGGTATGGTTTAGTTTGGAAATAGAGGAGATTAAGGGGGGATATGATAGCAGTCTTCAGATACTTGAAAGGCTGCCATAAAAAAGATGTTCTCTTCTGTCACAGAGGGCAGGACAAGATGCAATGGGTTCAAACTACAGCAAAGGAGATTTAGATGAAATCTCAGGAAAAACTTAGGACAATACAACAGACTGCTTTTTCACCAGAGGTTTTCAAAAGGAAGCTGGATATCCATCTGTTTTGGAAGGTTTAGACACGACAAGCTTTGTGCTGGGAGAGAAGCTGAGCCCTGATTGGGGGGGGTGAGGCTTCTAACTAGAGGTCCTATAAAGGTAGCCAGCCAGTCGTGCAGCGGCACAGACAGCTGCAGCGGCACAGGAGCTAGCAAACAAAGCTGTAAACTGGGGAGTTTGAGTGTAAGGTTGTATTGTGGTGCTTGTTTGGGGTTTGCTTTTGCTGGGGGTGGTCTTTGTGGTGTGGCTTGTGTTTCCCAGATTAACAGGATTTAGGTGGGAAGGCGATGACAGATACGGAGGCAGCTGTGGGAGTGACTCCTGTAGTGGAAGACAAATTGAGGATGACTGGATGTGGAAGCTGTGGTATGTACATGATCCTGGAGGGGGGAGCCGGTAAGAGTTTTTTCTGCATGAAATGATGTCTGATAGAACTGATGGAGGAAAAGATCCGAGGTTTGGAGATGCAGGTGGAAAGTCTGGTTGAGTTTAGGAAGGGGTTTGAGCAGATGATGGAGCAAAGATATGAGGTATCTGAAGGGAAAAGCTCAGTCTCACAGATGGAAGCAGGGCTGGGGAATTTTGAGGGGAGACTGGGTGAGGAAAGTAGTCAGTGGAAGCATGTGACTAAAAGAACCAGGCAGAGGAAAAGACAGGCTAGTGAAGGAGAAATAGAGCTTAGGAATAGGTTTGCAGAGTTGGAAAATGAAGAAGGGGCTCAGCAGGTCCTTGTTGAAGGTGGAAGGGTAAGGAAGAAGAGAAGAGATGCTAGGCCTATAGGAAAAGTGGAAGAGTCAAGGGAGACTATGCCAAATATGAGCCCCAGGAGGATACAGGATGGGTTGAAGAGGATTATAAGGGAAAATAGGAATGGAAAGAACTTGCAGCCAGAGGGAATAGGGGAGAGACTGGAGAATAGCACTGTCACCAGCAAAAGGCAGGTCTATGTGATCGGGGACTCTTTATTGAGAAGAATAGACAGGTCTGTAACTAGAGCTGATCCAGAGAATAGAAGGGTGTGCTGTCTTCCGGGTGCTAAGATACGGGATGTAGACCTGAGGTTGAAAAGCATCCTAAAGGGAGCGGGAAAGAATCCCCTAATTATCCTTCATGTGGGAACAAATGATACGGCTAGATTCTCACTGGAAAGTATTAAGGGAGACTATGCTAGGCTGGGGAAGACGCTTAAGGAAATTGAGGCTCAGGTGATCTTTAGTGGGATCCTGCCTGATCCGAGAGAAGGGCAACAAAGGCGTGACAAGATTATGACTGTCAACAGATGGCTTAGGCAGTGGTGCTATAAGGAGGGCTTTGGGATGTATGGCCACTGGGAGGCATTCACAGACAGAGGACAGTTCTCTCGGGATGGACTTCATCTGAGTAGGGAAGGAAATAGACTTCTAGGATCAATGCTGGCACAACTGATAAAGAGAGCTTTAAACTAGGAATTAGGGGGAGATGGTTGGGAGATGTCCAGGTGATCTCCACGCCGGATTTTAGCATTGAGAGGGAAGAAGACGAAATAAGAAAGGATACAGCCGTGGGTAGGAGAATGTATATAAGGAGCGAGGGCGGTGTGGATACTAGTCTAATAGGTTATACTGGCTGTAGAATGACTGTGCCTAATAGGGTACAAAATGTGAGCGAGGCCAAACAGCAAAAATTAAGATGTTTGTACACCAATGCGAGGAGCCTAGGTAACAAAATGGAGGAACTAGAGCTACTGGTGCAGGAAGTGAAACCAGATATTATAGGGATAACAGAAACATGGTGGAATAGTAGTCATGACTGGACAACAGGTATTGAAGAGTATGTGCTGTTTAGGAAAGACAGAAACAAAGGTAAAGGTGGTGGAGTAGCATTGTATATCAATGATGAGGTAGAATGTAAAGAAATAAGAAGCGATGCAATGGATAAGACAGAGTCCGTCTGGGCAAAAATTACATTGGGGAAGATAACTAGTAAAGCCTCTCCTACGATCGTGCTTGGGATGTGCTATAGACCTCCGGGATCTAATTTGGATATGGATAGAGCCCTTTTTAATGTTTTTAGTAAAGTAAATATTAATGGAAACTTCATGATCATGGGAGACTTTAACTTCCCAGATATAGACTGGAGGACCAGTGCTAGTAATAATAATAGGGCTCAGATTTTCCTAGATGCGATAGCTGATGAATTCCTTCATCAAGTAGTTGCTGAACCAACTGGAGGGGGTGCCATTTTAGATTTAATTTTGGTGAGTAGCGAGGACCTCATAGAAGAAATGGTTGTAGGGGACAATCTTGGCTCAAGTGATCATGAGCTAATTCAGTTCAAACTAAATGGAAGGATTAACAAAAATAAATCTGCAACTAGAGTTTTTGATTTCAAAAGGGCTGACTTTCAAAAATTAAGGAAGTTAGTTAGGGAAGTGGATTGGACTGAAGAACTTATGGATCTAAAGGTAGAGGAGGCCTGGGATTACTTTAAATCAAAGTTGCAGAAGCTATCGGAAGCCTGTATCCCAAGAAAGGGGAAAAAATTCACAGGAAGGAGTTATAGACCAAGCAGGATGAGCAAGCATCTTAGAGAGGTGATTAAGTAGAAGCAGAAAGCATACAGGGAGTGGAAGATGGGAGGGATCAGCAAGGAAAGCTACCTAATTGAGGTCAGAACACGTAAGGATAAAGTGAGACAGGCTAAAAGTCGAGTAGAGTTGGACCTTGCAAAGGGAATTAAAACCAATAGTAAAAGGTTCTATAGCCATATAAATAAGAAGAAAACTAAGAAGAAGTGGGGCCGCTTAACGCTGAGGATGGAGTGGAGGTTAAAGATAATCTAGGCATGGCCCAAAATCTAAACAAATACTTTGCCTCAGTCTTTAATAAGGCTAAAGAGGATCTTAGGGATAATGGTAGCATGACAAATGGGAATGAGGATATGGAGGTAGATATTACCATATCTGAGGTAGAAGCGAAACTCAAACAGCTTAATGGGACTAAATCGGGGAGCCCACATAATCTTCATCCAAGAATATTAAAGGAATTGGCACCTGAAATTGCAAGCCCATTAGCAAGAATTTTTAATGAATCTGTAAACTCAGGAGTAGTACCGAATGATTGGAGAATGGCTAATATAGTTCCTATTTTTAAGAAAAAAAAAAGTGATCCAGGTAACTACAGGCCAGTTAGTTTGACATCTGTAGTATGCAAGGTCCTGGAAAAAATTTTGAAGGAGAAAGTAGTTAAGGACATTGAAGTCAATGGTAAATGGGACAAAATGCAAAATGGTTTTACAAAAGGTAGATCATGCCAAACCAACCTAATCTCCTTTTTTGAAAAAGTAACAGATTTTTTAGATAAAGGAAATGCAGTGGATCTAATTTACCTAGATTTCAGTAAGGCATTTGATACCGTGCCAAATGGGGAATTATTAGTTAAATTGGAGAAGATGGGGATCAATATGAACATCAAAAGGTGGATAAGGAATTGGTTAAAGGGGATACTGCAACGGGTCCTACTGAAAGGCAAACTGTCAGGTTGGAGGGAGGTTACCAGTGGAGTTCCTCAGGGATCAGTTTGGGGACCAATCTTATTTAATCTTTTTATTACTGACCTTGGCACAAAAAGTGGGAGGGTGCTCATAAATTTTGCAGATGATACAAAGCTGGGAGCTATTGCCATTTCATAGAAGGATCGGGATATTATACAGGAGGATCTGGATGACCTTGTAAACTGGAGTAATAGTAATAGGATGAAATTTAATAGTGAGAAGTGTAAGGTTATGCATTTAGGGATTAATAACAAGAATTTTAGTTATAAGTTAGGGACGCATCAATTAGAAGTAATGGAAGAGGAGAAGGACCTTGGAGTATTGGTTGATCATAGGATGACTATGAGCTGCCAATGTGATATGGCTGTGAAAAAAGCTAATGCGGTTTTGGGATGCATCAGGAGAGGCATTTCCAGTAGGGATAAGGAGGTTTTAGTACCATTTTACAAGGCACTGGTGAGACCTCACCTAGAATACTTTGTGCAGTTCTGGTCTCCCATGTTTAAAAAGGATGAATTCAAACTGGAGCATGTACAGAAAAGGGCTACTAGGATGATTCGAGGAATGGAAAACTTGTCTTATGAAAGGAGACTTAAGGAGCTTGGCTTGTTAGCCTAAGTAAAAGAAGGTTGAGGGGAGATATGATTGCTCTCTATAAATATATCAGAGGGATAAATACAGGAGAGGGAGAGGAATTATTTAAGCTCAGCACCAATGTGGACACAAGAACAAATGGGTATAAACTGGCCACCAGGAAGTTAAGACTTGAAATCAAATGAAGGTTTTTAACCATCAGAGGAGTGAAGTTTTGGAATAGCCTTCCAAGGGAAGCAGTGGGGGCAAAAGATCTATCTGGTTTTAAGATTCTACTTGATGGTATGATGGGATAATGGGATTTTGGTAAGTAATTGATCTTTAAATATTCAGGGTAAATAGGACTAATCCCCTGAGATGGGATATTAGATGGATGGAATCTGAATTACCGAGGAAAGAATTTTCTGTAGTATCTGGCTGGTGAATCTTGCCCATATGCTCAGGGTTTAGCTGATTGCCATATTTGGGGTCGGGAAGGAATTTTCCTCCAGGGCAGATTGGAGAGGCCCTGGAGGTTTTTCGCCTTCCTCTGGGGCATGGTTGACTTGAGGGAGGCTTCTCTGCTACTTGAAGTCTTTAAACTATGATTTAAGGACTTCAATAGCTCAGACGTAGGTGAGGTTTTTCATAGGAGTGGGTGGGTGAGATTCTGTGGCCTGCGCTGTGCAGGAGGTCGGACTAGATGATCAGAATGGTCCCTTCTGACCTTAGTATCTATGAATCTATGACAAATGCTGCTTCTTGGCAGGGGGTTAGACTAAATGACCCTTGCAAACCTTTCTAACCCTATGATTCTGTTGCCACTGGTTAGCTCTCAGATGAGTTAATAAAAGTGCAGCCTAATTAAACAATATCCATTGCATGTTGTCATTCTTCTTGCATGCGCAGGACTATGAATAAGGGATTGTGGTACAACTTCCTTTCCTCTAATGTTTCAAAATTAATGCATGAGAGAAACAGTTTAATGCTAGATTTGAATTTTTATCTTTCCTTTGAGTTATTATTGCCATTATGTATGAGACTGTAAAATAAAAGCCATGGAACTCAGTAAACAGGCTGAGAGAAATAGCTCACAAATATTTTTCTAGTTGCTGAATATTGACTATAGCAAATAAACTTTAAAAACGATTTGTTAAAATCAATGGACACTCTCCCAAACTCATTCTCTCTGCTGATGGGGGCGGTTTTCAGTATTACGTTGCTTTATGTACATAGCAAGGATTTCCAGAGATCATCTAATTGTTCCACGCTCACTTTGTCTGGATCACACACTATCTGAACAAAGCTTCAAATTTAGTTTATACTCCTTAAACTCAGCCAACGGATGTATAGATCAGAATTGGGTGAAATTTTTTGGACAAAACTTTTTTCAGCAAGCTATGCAAATTTAGTGACACCACATTTCACTATATCGGTTTTGACAAATTTTGTTGGGGAGGGGAGGTGAACAAATTTAAAAAAAGTAGAAAAGTTTCATTTTGACTTTTTAGAAAAAAGACAATATTTCAGTTTCTGTTCAAAGTGATTTTTTAAAAAAAAATACTTCATTTTTTTGTTCTAAATTCAAAAATATATTTTAAACAATTAAAACTGAAACAGTTTGGTTTCACCTGAAACTTTTGTTTCTTTTCAGCTTTTTGATCAGACGAACATCTTGAAATATTTTATATTTGGTTTGTCCCAAACTGTTTTTTAATTGCTGTCAGATTGAAAAATCAGTTATTTGTGCAGCTTATTATAGATTCACACAATGGTAAATTGACAATATTTATTTATCATAGAAGTGCTTCAACCTGTATTAGTATAGCCAGCATAGCTCCAGATTTTTGAAAATTATTTACACTTCTTGCACATAACACAATGTCATCTATAGTTTGTTAATATGTAGCAATAATCTTCCTCTGCAACAGGCTTGGTGCTTCAAATACAGCCACCTCACTCCATTCCTTCCACAAGTCTGAGAAATTTGTGTACATCAAAACTGAAAATAATTCAGCATGGGATTTGATTTAATTCACAATGAATAGAGATGATAGTGGCACAGCTTAAAGTTCATTACTTCTTTATTTTCATTCAACAAGGTGTGTACTTACCCAACTCCAAATGCTGACTGTAAGAGTAGCTTTACAGCAGTCTTCTATGCTTCATTTTATTCACAGCCAATAATCCAGTTATCACGTAATTGCATATCTGGGGTGTTTCTATTCCCAGACATGACACTCTAATCTTATGATAATGCCTATTTGTATGTTCCTTAATTAGGCCTAACAGCACCCCCATAGTTAAGGTTGCGAGACACTTTCTATTTTATCTTCTCATCTAAGTTCTACATGAAAAAAGTTCTCTTTATCTGATATTTTGTGTAATTGGGCCCTGACAGAGGAGACTTTTTGAGATGGATCGCACCGGTCACATATGAGATATGTGACTTTAAAAAACAAAGCTCTCCCCCACCCCAAACCCTCTCCGTTTCAATTTAGGAACTGTTTTGTTTGCTTGTTTTTCTTAAACAACTTGAATTCGGAACTTGTTTAGGTGTCTCCAGGCGCATTATTGCATAGGGATACACTGAATTTTTTTGCTTGGATAAATGAACAGTTGTTTGTAAAAATGTGTGCATGTGAGGGGTGACAATTTTTGTGTGGAGGAGATATACATCTATAGGCCCTGTATCAGGAAAGCATCAGGTTGGAACTTAAGCACATGCTTAAATTTAAGTTTATGGTTTAGTCCCATCAAAACCAACACTACTGAAACATGTTTTAAAGGTAAACAAGTACTTAAGTGCTTTCCTGAATTGGGGACCTTTAATAGCAGAAGGAGCAGAAATAGAGCAGGACTTCTGCACAACTTATAAATCTAACAGGGATTTCTGCAAAAGTTAATCATTTACCATGAGTCTTGTCCTTAATTGATACACACTCTCTCCCTCCTACAAACTTATGCATGTGTGGGGTGCTAAATTTGAAGCAACTATTGCTACAGGGCCTGCTTGTCTGGTCCAGTGCTATTGGAAAATGGCTGTGCTCTTCATGGCCTCTGAGAGCCCCTTCTTAAAATACTGCCCTCAACTTACAATGAGTGCTGTTGGAGTGATTTCTCTCACTGATAACATTCATAGACTCCCTAGGTATACTGCTAAATTGTTCTTTCCAGCAATGATTTATTGGTTCTTATAACAATACTTTGTGAAGGATTTTTTTAATCTTTCAGAAGTAAACCCAAATTGCCCAAATTAGTAGTTTCTTTATAAAAAGAAATAATGCTTGGGGAGGACATCCCTGAACCAATACAAATTCTTCACCACCTCCTATTCCCACTGTGACAATTTTATATAAATTGAGCAATTGAGGTGGTAAATTTTTCAGGAACAAAGTATAAAACTTTGAACCAGATTCACTGAATGAGTTTCATTACCAAGAAGAGCTGCCTCTGGATACAAACCTGGTAGGTTATATGGCCACAATCCAACTGAGTACTTGCTCATAATTAGGAAAGCGATTAATTCCACAGACTTCAGTTGGATTACTTGTGCTGACAATTACGCACTTTGCTGAACTGGGGCCAGAGTGTGTTAAGCAACTCTAAGGTCTGAGCCCTCCTTCCTTTGTTATTGTTAATCAGAGAATTTGGAAAACAATGCATAGATGCACCTGTTCCTCCTCTTTTCACTTACTCCTCTTCCTAATTATGCTGGGTTCTTGAAGTCCATTGCAGAGGATGGTGAACTTTTTTGTCAGAGTCCTTTACCAAAAAAAAAAGCCAGCCATCACCATATTAAGCCTGATTTTATGATGTCTCCTTTGCCACTCTGATTTACAATTAATTTTTGTTACCTTCATGTTAGATAAGATTCATGACTTGGCTTCCGGGTCTAAATATAGCTCTATCTTTTTTAAATTGATGCAAGGTGGTTCTAGTTTTAAAGACCACGTTAGCTCACTTATGGCTATTTAAAAGTTATTCTAGTGACAGAAGATCAAATCTATATGTGGTCTTGGTTTTGGTCCATCAGATTGGTAATTGCATGATTTTATGTTCTGAAGTTACTCCTATTATAATACCTACAGTTTAAGTCCAGAAAGGACCGTCGGATCATCTAGTTTGACCTCCTGTGTAAATCATAGGCCATCAATACCATCCAGCGTCAACACACTAAACTCAACAACTGAAATGAGACTAAAGTGTTGCAGACAGCAGGAGACTAAACTATTAGGTACCAGAGACAGAGAATGAGAGGGCTTGAGGTGCACCAGGGCCTGAGGCCCCCACAATGGCAAGGAAACAATTGAGATATACGAAGATAAATCTGGCAAGAGACCCATATAGTGATCTCCCATAAATCTAAAACTATTAAATTAACTAGCTGTAACACAATTGCAGGTCTCGTTTGCTGTCTTTGATGGAATCCTGAAGGAGATGTAGCATCATTACTGCTAACTCACTGTGGGCGAATGTGGCTTGTTGGACTCCATTCTGAATATAAGGGGGAAGGGAGGGGGGGGACTAACTCCTGGGCAACAAAGATCTGACAGAATACAGGTCATGAGGGAAGGGATTGTAAGAGTATTTACACACTGCAATAAAACACCTGCAGCTGGCTCTAAAGTTGCAGGCTCTAAAGTTCGGGCTCTAAAGTTGCAGTGTAGATGTTTGGACTCAGGGACCTCTCCCACTCACAAGGTCCCAGAGCCCAGGCTCCAGCCTGTGCCTAAATGTCCACACTGCAACTATATAGCCCCACAGCCTGAGCCGCGAAAGCCTGAGTCAGTCAGGAGTGTTTGACTGCAGCATAGACACTCCCTAAAACCTGGGAAGAAAGGCTAAGTTTGGGGATGCACACAGTATAATTTTGAAATCACCTTGTTAATAAAACACATCATTGCAGAAGGTTGTTTTATGACTCTACATTTTTGTCAGGTAGAGAGTCCGGTAGCTTTTCTTAGTGCAAAATATTCTCACTTCTGATGCTCGGATAGGACCAGCTATGCTATATCTCATGTTTCCGGAAATGAAACAATTGCCACTTAGTGGTCAGGAACTGATTTCTATTCCTACATAAGGCATTTGGCTAGGTGTGTTAATGGGCTTTCAAATATCAACGACTAGCCGCAGCTGGAGGCAGGATATCACATTTGAGAGGCCAGTGGGGTAATCCATATAGAATGTTCCAGAGAACTGGACTTAAATCCCAATTTAAAATACAAGTAAAATACATTTGTAGACATCACCCTAATGCTTAATTGACATGTACCTAAATCAAAAAGCCACCACAGAATATGGAATGACTGACCGGTCTCGTTCATGAAAGTCCTAGAACTAGAATAGCAAGTTTAGGTTCATTGATAGAGACTCTGAGAGAATTGTGTGAGCATAGTGGTGCCTGATTTAAACGAGCATTAACTTTACCTGCAATTAAGGGTCTAATGTTCAGCCTTAACCTAAGTTAGAGCTCAGTGGCTTGAAAGAAGTAAAACATAGGGTTAGGTGCTGAGTCCCTCAAATCCCACTGACTTTAATAGGAGTCAAGGGCATTTAGCACTTTACAGGAGTGAGCCCATAACAAACAAGAGGAAATCCCAGTGTCACAATGATGTGGCAATGGTATTCATCAGTGCAGAACTGTATCATGTATCTCATTTTTCCGCCACTTTGCTGCTCCTGTAACTCTGAATTTAATTTAAAATTAAACTTTTATAACCCATAAGAATTTACATGTTCATGGCCTTGCTTGTTAACTAAACTTTTTCTTGCTCTGCTTGTAACCTGTGGTCCTTGGGTGCTATTTTATAACACTTTCTAAATACAGACTAGAGATGGCTTGTCAGTTTTGCTTGAGGCTATTGAATTCCCTGCCACTTTTTTGCCTCTGTTAGAAAGCAGGATGAAGACATTCTTATTCTCTCGAGTATTTCACGCATTCCTGTTTAGTTCTGTTATTCATTTTCTTGTATGCCACCTTTCAAATACTACATATTGGAAAGCGCTTTATAAATGTGTAGTGTATTATTCTGTGGAGATGAGTAGCGTGTGGATGGGGAAGTGGGAATTCTCTAAGACATAAAACACAGCAACAATCCTACTCACTTCCCCCAGTTGACTATGTGAACGTTTGAAGTGCCTGAGTTGATGAAGTACAATAATTTTGATTTGGTTACATTTTGAGATACACAGACTGTGTTTCCTGATTTTGAAGTAGAAAAAATTAGATGCTTGACTACCGTTGCTGAGCTGCGGCAGGGGTAGGCTTGCCAAAGATGACTCAGACAAACTTAAGATGCAGAAGAGCCACGCAATTTTTGAACAACTACATTAAAAGAACAAAGTGTTTGGGGATTTTTTTGAAGTGTCTTCTGTCCTTGAGGAAAGTCCAAACTCATTATAATGCCCTGCTCCTGAACCTTATATTGGAGTTATGCTTCAGCCTGATCTGCATCCCTGGAGATCGAAACAGCCTGAAGTAAACTGTAGCCTACTGCAGTTCTGTTACTACTGTTTTGTACAACAGTAGTAAGGGTAGTGTCTTAGTGACAGGGTAAAGCACACTCTGTCAAATCTTCTCCTCATGTAGAAGCTCAGTTGAGCTCCTGAATGGAGAAGTTGAATGTCTCTTCATTCCCATCTGCACAACACCTTTTCCCACCTGCAACTAGGGGTTGTTCCCAGTTGTTAATATTTCCTACTCTGAGAACTTTTTCTTGAATATGAATGTCTGTGCTTGTGGTACTAATATAATATGAAAGGTACATAACTATCCTTAGTATTCTCTTTCCCTGTGTCTCCAATTCACTGCAATAATCTGCCTTGTCAACCCTTTCTCAGAGTAAACAAGCTATCCGGATAGCTGCTCACTGTTTGTACAGTGTCTTGCACCATGGAGTCCTAATCTCAGCTAGAGCTTCTAGGTGCTACTGTAATACCAAAAATGAAATATTAACATCCTTATTTCTATTTTCTCCTTATTTAAAGGGCTACATTGGAAAGGACCAATGTGCCATTTAGTCTCACCTCCTGTATAACACATGACATAGAACTTTCTATGAATTAATTCCTTTTCAATGAGAGCATTAAAAAAAATCCTAACTTAAAACTTTCCAGTGATGGAGAATCTACCACAACTCTGGACAAATTATTCCAATGGGTCCTTTCTGGCCTTGGAATCTATGGTCATCTGATTGAGAAACTAGTGTCAATATAAATTTGTTTAAGACCAAACTCTCTTTGTCTTTCTGAGCATGGTGGAGCTCTCTCAGATGATAGACATGGTTAAGGTCAACTAAGAGGAATTATATTTAGACATAGAAGCCTCACTAGGACTTTGCTACTTATGTTACTACACATTGTAATGTGCCACATAACAGGCTTTTTAACATGATTGTCAAACTGATCTTTTAAGGTGATGCTACAGATGTGATTTGTATTTGGATCTGAATGCATGAATTTCACCTATGGAGAGACTGGTGGATGATATTAATGATATAAGAATGAAGGTCACATCTTTGGGGTTTTTAAAGCCCTGTTATCTCCTCCTGGGGTTTTAAAGTGTTTTGTTTTTTTGTTAAAAGCAACTTTCAGGTACTTTTCAAAGGAATGGAAATACTGTCTTCTTCCACTGTGTTTACCTCCCTCCCCCTTTTTTTGGTCCCTCATTCTGGTTTTTTGCAGCAACCAAAAATAGAGAGAACCTAAATACACTTAATGCAGAATGAAACAGCAGTCAGTGCAAAGGGAATTCTGTTCTAGCAGACACCGTTTCTTCACTTCACTTAATTTCATTTGTTTTTTTATGCAACCACAGGTGCAGAGCTACGAAACCATTAAAAGTCATGGTTGACAGAATGGTCTTGAATGTAAGCCTCCAAGAATAAATATCCAGCTTGAAGAGGAACAAACATTAAAACATTGACTATTGTGTCTTCATGGAAACATAACACACTTTTGCTAGGTGTAGTTCTTAACAGTCCTTTGTAGTCTTGTTTTCAGGTGCAAAATGAGATGTCACAGCGATGGCAGACTTTAGAATATAGTCAAAACTACTAGAGTGAAACAAGGAAAAAAGTTACTTAACTGTCTTTTTTATTCTCTGGAGGTGTGTAGTTAGAATAGGTCACGCCTGAATTCATGCTTTCAGTGTGAGACTGGCACAGCTGGCTAGAAAAGTAAAAATTCTAAAAATCTCAGGAGAGACATAATTATTTAACCCAAAAATCAGAAAGAATGACCCAGCCCCCAATAGCAATTCCTGTTTGAGTAACATAAACCAAATATAACATGATTCACAACTCTGAGAAAGGGGTGAATGAGTGTGAATTTATTGTAAATATGCTTTCTCAGATCAATAATTGTAGGTAAGTAATTTTTATTTCTCCAAAGGTAAGTGATATACTAGATCTCTGTTTCAGAAGATTAAAAAAGATGAAGGTGTGGCTAGAAACCTGAAATAAGTTTACTTCAGTAGGAACTGGACTAGGGCTAACTTTTTCTCGATAGCCTTTCATATACAGTATAACCAAAATCACTGTTGGGTGGAGGGGAAAAGAGTTGCACCCTTTCCTTAAGTGATAAGGGAACATCGGGGGAGATACGATCAGTGCAGATTCTATATAGCATGTAAAGAACCTTGTTATGGCTACACTTAAGTAAAAAATCTACTTGTCAATTACTGTACGGTTCTTAAAAGCTTGTCTTTTTTTTGTAGATTATCCCATAATCTAACATTAGACTAGTCTGAAGAATGTATACACTGTATTGTGTTAGGTTGTAAATTGTACAATACAGCCATATTAACATTGCTTGAGCAACCCTGACTTCAGAATTTGCCTAATATAACATTCATGCTGCTCTAATACTATTTTAAATTCAATGCCCTGTTATTTCCTTCTAAGTAAAAGGAATACACAGGAAATTTGCTTGCTAAACTAGAGATTTCCTTATATCAGCATTCCTATTTTGTCTTTCAACAAGTTCCAGGGCCCTGACAACTTGGGATCTAAAAAAATTTATTGGCACTTTTTACAAAATTAGACATTTTCATTTAACGTTGCCTGTGCTAATAGCATCTTACCTGCCTACATTTTCCTTGAATTTCAAAAGAGATTATTCATAATTTCCCTTCCTTATTTTTTTTTCTTTAGTGTTGGTGGCCCAGAATCAGTCTTGCCCATTAATGAATTAATGGTGGATGATGAGAGCTTTGTACAAGACTTAGATTTATGTGTGTGAACATAGATGTTAATAAATAATAATATACATCCCTTTGTCTCATTCATAAATAATAATACATAGCATTTATACAGTACTTTCTCCCTGCAGATTTCTAAATAGTGGTTAAACAGAATGAGAAAATCTTGACACATTTCCTACTATGTGGAATAAATTATTATTGCTATCTCTTTAAAAATTAAATAAAACTTGAAAAATATGCAACCAAGAAGAGAGCTTTTAAAACATTACTGCATAGATGATTATGCCATTTAATGTGTCAGATACTTTAAGAATTAATTGTTTTCCACCTGGACCATGTAATTCAATGCAATTAGCATCCTGTCATATATAAATGCATATCATCTCTAAAGGAACAGAAACAGAAAGTTAAGGGACACAGGGCTTGGAGGGGCTGGATAGTCACATTCAAGTATGGTACCTCTGGAATTTGAGCTTTAGAAAGGGATATTGTAAGAAGACAATACTGACTGTCAAGCTTGCTTATTCAAAGCTTATTGTGAAAAATATGTTTGTGCAGGTGCAGAGTTCAAGTGATAGTCAATCATGCAATTTAGCAACCCAACAAGTAGATGACCTTGTTCTTTTTCCCCGCACTATCAGTTGCTACCAGTTGTATGTAGTGTAGAAATGTGTGATTCCCGGTGCTGTATTAAAATGTTGCTTTTTCAAAAATTACAAGCTTTGCTGTATGTATGTGTGGGTCCTTTGTGGAGGTGCTTTTGCTTTGATTTCAATCTGATTAATTAGTAATCCCTAGCACAGACCAGAGTGTTCAAGAAATCCCATTTTCCTTTCAGTTAATTATGACCTGGTGCTTAATCTCACAGGATTCAGTGATATTTGTTTAGTACCAGCTTGTGTCTTTCAGTAAATTAAGTCCTTGGTAGTTCTTTGTATCTCACTATTTACATAGGAAATCTTAACTATTTCAAATGAAGCTACTTTTCTATGGTGCTATTTGGCTGAACTCCTTTTTTTGGTCTGCATTTCTACCTAACATGTGTTTTCTTTCAGTATACTATCTATCACAATGAGGATATATGTGAAGAGGAAGAGATAGTAGGGATAAAAACATGGTATATGTCACTATTATTTGAATTTAATTTGGTTTTCTTATTTTGACTGTAGGAAGTGAACTCTGGTTCTAGCCAATGGATAGTATATGTCATTAGTGTAAATTTCATACAAACAAATGACTACCTTTCTCCTATAATCTATGATGTAGTAGGCATAATAAGACTAATAATATATGTATCTAAATTAAATTGTACAACAACAAACCTGTATGTATTCTTGACTTTTTTTCTGAAGGTAAAAACATAAAGTTTTTGTAAAGAAATAAGTGAATAACTTTATGTGAGATGATTAGGTTGGCTCAATACAATTCCTAGTGGACCGGTCACCACATCACACGTTTTTGTTTAAAAAAAGAAAAAAAATCACTCTGGAATTCTTTGTTAGTAGTGTCAGCAGAGAAACAAAATATAGCTCAGATCTTTGCCGGTAGGCAAAAATCACAGTATAACTAGCCAGGTGGGGGGCACTTTTTAAAGCTACCTTTGCACTTCTCCAATCTTGGGTTAATCCCCAGGCAAAAGTTAGAACAGCCAGACTGCTGCCTTGTTGTACAGTAGTAGTCATCAGAAGCCACAACATGCTTGTCATAGAGTGATACTGGCCCTTCAAGAAGGAGCCAGGCCAGTACACCTCTGCTTAGGCTGCTTACCCCAATTAGGTTTAAAAGAGAGCACCTGAGCCGGAGTGGGGAGAGATGTCTGATTAGTCAAAGCCAAGAAGTAGAAGTTCCTTTGGGAGCAGAGATGGTAGTAATCTGCTGGTGGCAAAAGGGGGTCTCTGAGAGGAAAGTACTGGTTTGCAGTGCTCAGTGAACACATTACAGAAGGTTCCTGCAAGAAGCCCTGAAGCAAGGAGGGCTGAAGGTAAAGGGGAAAATCCCTTGGGAGCTGTGGCCCAGGGTGGCCTGAGGAACTGGCTTTGTGAATTTTGCTCATGTTGGGGAAAGTTGAACTCTTAGAAAGAGACTATGGGTGTGGCAGTGGGTCCTTTGTGAGCTGGGCAGAAGGCCAGTTTATTACAGGTCTCCTACTTGAGCCATGGGTGGGGGAATAAAGTACTGCTCAGTGGAAAAGCAGTAGAATCGGGCTTTGCTGTGCAGAAAGGTCATCCAAGGTAACAAGTAAAACTCAGCCAATTGAAGTCAGATAAATTGATACAAACTTGAATTGTTTCATTTATAAGAACTGTGATGGGAGGGGGGCTTTAAGGATATGTCTACACTGACACGTAAGTTCTGGGTTAGTAGAAATCAAGTTAGTTGACCATGAAGTTTGTTAATTTAGGGCTTGAGTGTCTACTCTCATTTTTAAACCCAACTTAGGAATTGTTGAATCCTGGATCTCCAGCATTACGTGAGCCTAAGTCCACTCACCCATATCACAAGTCTTCCTAGCACCCACACAAAATGTGTCCACACTCACACTTTGATTGTGCTGTAGTGTGAGGAAAACTAGACTGTCCACCAAACTTGACTATCTAGAGAACAAAGAAAGCTGCTCTGTGTTGTTAGGGGATACTTTTAGTGGATCCCCAAAGTATGAATTTAGTGGGATTGCATCTACACTGAAAAGCAATATGGCTTGAATCCTGAGTCATGGCTTGATTCAGGCTCAGATTTTTATACCCCATGGGGTCTTGGGACCCTGATTCTGAATGTGGAGTTAGAGCAACTTGTGTGTAGACAGAAGGGAATTAGACTTGAGTCTGAAATTGAACTCTGGGTTTAAATCAGAGTGTAGACTTAACTGAAAACTATCATAAAGTCACTGCTTGATATGACAAGATAAAAGATTCTAGAAATGGGAAGAGATGTTTATAAATGAAATAACAAATGTCTCATTTGATTGGTGTTAATGGGATGAGGCTGTCACCCTTCTTACATACTGTTTATAGGGGTTGTTCAAAGTAAACGGGGTGGGTGGATGGGAAGAATTCAGCTTTACCACCATGGCTGCCACCCCTAGTGTCTCCTGGGACCTGAGGATCCACCATAACACCATTGGGTCTTCATCATCCCAATCCTGAAAGACATTTTAACAAGATTGGGCTAAAGAGAGGAAACCAATGACATCACCAGCTTCAGCTAAATCCTAAACAGCACCTGGAATGTGAAACTTTGGTTCCTGCTGTCACTGTCTCTTTCAAGTTTCAGAGTAGCAGCCGTGTTAGTCTGTATTCGCAAAAAGAAAAGGAGGACTTGTGGCACCTTAGAGACTAACAAATTTATTAGAGCATAAGCTTTCGTGAGCTACAGCTCACTTCATCGGATGCATTTGATGGAAAAAACAGAGGAGAGATTTATATACACACACAGAGAGAACATGAAACAATGGGTTTATCATACACACTGTAAGGAGAGTGATCACTTAAGATAAGCCATCACCAACAGCAGGGGGGGGAAAGGAGGAAAACCTTTCATGGTGACAAGCAGGTAGGCTAATTCCAGCAGTTAACAAGAATATCAGAGGAACAGTGGGGGGTGGGGTGGGAGGGAGAAATACCATGGGGAAATAGTTTTACTTTGTGTAATGACTCATCCATTCCCAGTCTCTATTCAAGCATAAGTTAATTGTATCCAGTTTGCAAATTAATTCCAATTCAGCAGTCTCTCATTGGAGTCTGTTTTTGAAGCTTTTTTGTTGAAGGATAGCCACTCTTAGGTCTGTGATCGAGTGACCAGAGAGATTGAAGTGTTCTCCAACTGGTTTTTGAATGTTATAATTCTTGACGACTGATTTGTGTCCATTCATTCTTTTACGTAGAGACTATCCAGTTTGACCAATGTACATGGCAGAGGGGAATTGCTGGCACATGATGGCATATATCACATTGGTAGATGCGCAGGTTAATGAGCCTCTGATAGTGTGGCTGATGTGATTAGGCCCTATGATGGTGTCCCCTGAATAGATATGTGGACAGAGTTGGCAACGGGCTTTGTTGCAAGGATAGGTTCCTGGGTTAGTGGTTCTGTTGTGTGGTGTGTGGTTGCTGGTGAGTATTTGCTTCAGATTGGCATACTGTGGGGCCATGCGGGTACCCATCGCAGTGCCGCTGATTTGAAGGTATACATTGTCACCAAATGTGAAATAGTTATGGGTCAGGACAAAGTCACAAAGTTCAGCCACCAGGTTAGCCGTGACAGTATCGGGGATACTGTTCCTGACGGCTTGTAGTCCATCTTTGTGTGGAATGTTGGTGTAGAGGGCTTCTACATCCATAGTGGCTAGGATGGTGTTTTTAGGAAGATCACCAATGGACTGTAGTTTCCTCAGGAAATCGGTGGTGTCTCGAAGATAGCTGGGAGTGCTGGTGACGAAGGGCCTGAGGAGGGAGTCTACATAGCCAGACAATCCTGCTGTCATGGCCCCACAGTATGCCAACATTTTTATGGCTGACTTAGAACAACGCTTCCTCAGCTCTCGTCCCCTAATGCCCCTACTCTACTTGCGCTACATTGATGACATCTTCATCATCTGGACCCATGGAAAAGAAGCTCTTGAGGAATTCCACCATGATTTCAACAATTTCCATCCCACCATCAACCTCAGCCTGGACCAGTCCACACAAGAGATCCACTACCTGGACACTACGGTGCTAATAAGCGATGGTCACATAAACACCACCCTATATCGGAAACCTACTGACCGCTATTCCTACCTACATGCCTCTAGCTTTCATCCAGATCATACCACTCGATCCATTGTCTACAGCCAAGGGCTACGATATAACCGCATTTGCTCCAACCCCTCAGACAGAGACAAACATCTACAAGATCTCTATCATGCATTCCTACAACTACAATACCCACCTGCTGAAGTGAAGAAACAGATTGACAGAGCCAGAAGAGTACCCAGAAGTCACCTACTACAGGACAGGCCCAACAAAGAAAACAACAGAACGCCACTAGCCATCACCTTCAGCCCCCAACTAAAACCTCTCCAACGCATCATCAAGGATCTACAACCTATCCTGAAGGACGAGCCATCGCTCTCTCAGATCTTGGGAGACAGACCAGTCCTTGCTTACAGACAGCCCCCCAATCTGAAGCAAATACTCACCAGCAACCACACACCACACAACAGAACCACTAACCCAGGAACCTATCCTTGCAACAAAGCCCGTTGCCAACTCTGTCCACATATCTATTCAGGGGATACCATCATAGGGCCTAATCACATCAGCCACACTATCAGAGGCTCGTTCACCTGCGCATCTACCAATGTGATATATGCCATCATGTGCTAGCAATGCCCCTCTGCCATGTACATTGGCCAAACTGGACAGTCTCTACGTAAAAGAATGAATGGACACAAATCAGACGTCAAGAATTATAACATTCAAAAACCAGTTGGAGAACACTTCAATCTCTCTGGTCACTCGATCACAGACCTTAGAGTGGCTATACTTCAACAAAAAAGCTTCAAAAACAGACTCCAACGAGAGACTGCTGAATTGGAATTAATTTGCAAACTGGATACAATTAATTTAGGCTTGAATAGAGACTGGGAATGGATGAGTCATTACGCAAAGTAAAACTATTTCCCCATGGTATTTCTCCCTCCCACCCCACCCCCCACTGTTCCTCTGATATTCTTGTTAACTGCTGGAATTAGCCTACCTGCTTGTCACCATGAAAGGTTTTCCTCCTTCCCCCCCCTGCTGTTGGTGATGGCTTATCTTAAGTGATCACTCTCCTTACAGTGTGTATGATAAACCCATTGTTTCATGTTCTCTGTGTGTGTGTATATAAATCTCTCCTCTGTTTTTTCCACCAAATGCATCCGATGAAGTGAGCTGTAGCTCACGAAAGCTTATGCTCTAATAAATTTGTTAGTCTCTAAGGTGCCACAAGTACTCCTTTTCTTTTTGTCTCTTTCAAGTGTCCTTTTTCTTTCCTCATCTTATTTCTTCCCTCTCTCTCTCTCCTTTTTGCTTTCGATTTAGCTGGCCATGGCAGCAATGCCTTTGCAATACTAAGATCCCATGATGAGAGAGGGAGCTAAAGGTTACATCCTGATGATAGAACAAGTTTTCCAAGTCTCAGAGTGGCTAATAACACCATATGCTGTGTCTGTGTTTCTCCTGCGGTGAGGCTGCAAGTATGAGTCAGCAGCTGTTTTCTATCTTTGCTTTTTTGTTTTCTCTCATTTGTAGTGGGCATATGTGTCAAAGGAAGCAGAAGCAACAACAGCTGCAGCCTGTTGCCGCTTACTACTTTTTGCCATTCCTCCAAAAAGATTGTTATTGCCATCTTTCATATCACTTACAGGCCAGTCGAACAGTGGGATTTCCCTATTAAAAGCTGTGTACAAGTAAAGGGAATAAAAGTATTGTTAAAATGAAAGTTGTACTTAATTCCCTATTTAAAGTGCTTCAACTGTTTTTTTTTTTCCTTTTTCTGTACCTTGTTTTGATGGGGTGAACTGGGCCCTTAGATTCCCCCCCTGCTGTGGTGCCTCATGGTCCTACCACACCTTATCCCAGAAAAAAAGCTGTGAAGGAGAGTCCTCAAGGCCTGCCTAGAAAGACTGCTTCCCTGCAGCATAACTGAGCACAGCAGGCTCCATTAAAGGAGTTGCAGGGCCTGAGCAGATCAATTTGCTAGCTGGGACCAGAAGGGTGAAGAAGGACTAGACATCTGTGAAACTCCACAGGTAGAGACTGGGGAGAAACCCTGCTCAAGCAGGGATAAGACTGTAAAGCTTTCCAGGCATGGAGTCTGGGAGATACCCTACTCAAAGAGGTAACACAGAAAACAAGAAGATGATGGGACAGAGTGGGAAGCAGCCCAGGGAATGCAGCACCAGCAACTACTAAAGAAAGCAGCATGTGGCTTGTAGGGTCCCTGTCTTTGGACTCAGAGTAGTGGGTAGGCCTGGTCCCCGCCTCCTCCACTCCCAATGGACCTAAACCCCAACTCCCTCCCTAGGCTTCATAGCCTGAGCTCCAGCCTGAGCTGTCATGTCTACACAGATATTTTAGAGCACTAGCATGAGCCCTGCAAGCCTGACTTAGTCACTCCAGTCCTGGAGGATCACTGCTGTGAGAATTAAACAGCACCCTTCAAGAGGGGCATTGTAAGCAGGCTCACTATTCAGGCTGGAGACTTCAGAAGTTCTGGGCTTTAAGGCAAAATGACTATTGGCTTCTCCTCCACCTTTAATGGCCCACACTTTGCATAATTTCAATAGGCCCTCAGAGTTATATTTCATATTTCTAGTTTCAGATACAACAGTGATACACTTATACAAATAGGATGACCACACTCAGTAGATTATAAGTTCTGTAATGATACCTTACAAGAGACATTTTCCATGAAGCATATTCTAGTTACATTACATTCATACTCATGAGAGCACATTTTTATAAAATCATATAGAGTGCAACGTCACAGGAGCTTGTACACCATTCTTCCCACTCACTTCCCCCAAACCCAGTCTAAGCTGTGCAGTCAGTCTGCCTAGCAATCAGACAGCTCAGCACTGTTGTTTTTTTCTATATTGTATGTACTTGGAGTTTTAAAGATACATTTTATAATTATTTTTAATTTTATTCTTTTCTATAAAGAAAAGATTGCAACCATCTCTCTAGCCAGATGAAACTAATGTTTCTGAACAATTGAATCAAATTTTCAGGAGGGTAAGTGGCAAATTTTGAAGTTTTTCCTTGGAAAATTTGAAATTTTGATAACTTCAACCATCTCCATTTGTACTTTAGAATAACAGTATAATAGTGATATTGAATTTCACATTGCACTTGGTGAGAGGCATTTTACATTCAGATTTGTAGCAGAGCCCTGGATGTTTGTGCTCAACAAGATAAGTAAATAGGTCAGCAGGCTTTAAAAAAAACTCAGGTTGTCTGAGCCAGCTTAGATCAGAGGGAGAATATCCAGGGAATCATTTACTAATGGACAAGATAAGGTAGAAATGCAGAGATGAGGCAAAAACAAGGCCAAACATGGACAGACCATGCTGTCCAGGGATTGGTTCCTGCAAAGTAACCAAACTAATCCTGAAACGTGATGCAATGCAATATATAAATTATATAAAGGAAGAGGTTCTGTGTAACTTTGGATGTGTGGTACACTCTATACCCACCTGCTATGCTTCCATCTGATCAAGTCAGTGTAGCTTTGCTGTAAGCCAAATACAGGAACTTGAGTGATAATATCTGGAGTTGATCTGAGAGTTCTGGATCCCAGAGAACTGAATGAAGTGTCCTCCCAGGACTGGGCAAGTTGATCTGGGTAAACCAAGTGGAAAAAGGGTTGGAGGGAATCCCAAGAAAATTCTGGCTTTAACTCTATGGATGAAATCCTGATTTCATTGAAATCTAATGACACAACTGCCTTTGACTTCAGTGTAGCAAGATTTTACCACAGGGCTTACAAGTTTCTGGAATAGCCTCAGTTTCCTCATCAAGGTCCATCACTAGGTCTGCAATGGAGTATGTTCAATATGGTGAGCTGATGTGATCAAGTGAAGCTAAGACTAGGAGAATTACTTAAAACTCTACACCTCAGTACAAATGATTATATTAATTTTATTAAGCTACAGAGAGAATGCATGGCAAATTCCAACAGTCTCGGGTTCCCATTCCTCACCAGCATTGCAGGACTTAAGTGTTTATGAGGCTGATTTTGGGGGAGTGGGGGATTCCAACTGCCTTTCTAAAGCTTTGTGATGCATCATAATAAAAACTACTTTTCCTATACCTGAAATGTGTACTCAACCCTAGCCGGTGGGCTAACTGTATTTCCCAAATAACAATCTTTTACTGCACCTGGGTGTTACGGAGTCAATTACACCATTCAAAGCTGAGAGTAGTCTTGAATCTTCTCTGTTATTGCATACAGGGTTGCCAGTAATTCTTGAAATGAACCATCTTGCCTATATATATGCACTGCTTGATGGGATGAGCTAGTAACTGACTTTTAAGCAGGTGTTTGTGCCTTAAAAATAAACAGTTTATCCATGATTATCTTCTCTTTGAGCATTGGGACCGTAATAGGGCCACAGAATATACTCTTCAACTAATTATACCTTCTCTAAACTTCCAAAGGTAAAATGCTAACACAGAACTGGCAAATTAACACAGTAGGGTTCCAAGTCTGTATCTACATTCAAAACTGCCTTCACCATGGTTATCTTTATTTTGTTTGATTTTCATCTAAGTAAATATTTATCCAAATGTAATCTTACTCCAACATCACTGAATACAAAAACTGCTTGTTCTTATTCCTTAACAAGGCAAAGTGTGACATCTGTATTTTTTCCCCTCAAAATTGCTGTCGGTCTGCAGTCACTATTGAATCATAATTTATTTTATTTTTTTCTTGTATTGATGCCTATTTTATGACTTTTCTAAAATATGAAATATAAATAATTTGACAAATAGTATTCTGATACTGTAATAAGTGGTCACTTAATCTTTGGATTCTGATTATGCACCTATTATACAGAGATGTGACAGCAGCCAGCCGCTTCTGGGAATGGCGTGGGGCCACCGGCCACGGAATGTAGGCAGGCTGCCTGCCTGCCTGCCTGTGCCCTGCTGGCTGGGACTCGGGGCCAGGTTGTCAGATGAGATTTGTCCTGCATTTTGGGATGGCTCCCTGGCATTGGGGGGTCCCCGTGCCATCGCATTGTTTGTTGCATGGTAAATCCGCCTCTGAATTACTATAAAGAATTATACAGACAGTGTGCATGCAAGCACATTTATTAAAATTAGTTCATCCTTTGCCTCTATGCCAATGTATTCCTGGGCGCTACTCTTTGGTGGCGGGAGGGGGATTGCACAATGTTAATTTATGCATAAAAGTATATATTCTCACTTTATAGCTTCTATAGTATATAAAATTCCCATTTTCCCCCACAAAAACAATGGCCCAAATTCATTGCAGCCCTAAGTGAATGCAACTCCATGGACATTGAGACCCCCTACATGCCAGAAAAGGATCTGGCACGGTATTCCCTGTTTGTGCTTGAACAAATTGCTGTACTTTCCAACACAAAGGGTTTTATTCACCAATGAGTTGCTCCTTTGAAAGGAACAGGATCATACCAGTGTAAAACTGGAGTGGCAGTGGCTTAAATCTGATGGGATAGCTATATCCATTTTTTAAAAAGCTGTTTATAATTACAAACATATATTGGAAATATTATTGCTTCTGTAAAGAAAAGCTGAAAGATTTTCTCCTAAGAAACACATGATTTTAAACTAAGAACATTTTAGAGCAGATGGTTGTTTATAAGAGGTAATAAATTGTTGGGTTATACCTTTATGGGGATTTTATATATCACTTTAAAAAAAAAGTGACAGCACCTGATCCACTAGAAGAATAGATATTGTCCCACAGAAGCAAAAGGCACCAAACAATATCTTAGAAACAAAAGAGTGATGTTAGACCAAAACAACAAGACAAACGGATGCACATGCGCACACACACAAGTTCCCAAGAAAATTTAAGGAAGTTGTAGGTTTTATGATCACTCTATAAGCAAACTAGATAGTCCATAGAAAGTATTGGGGATTAGTTATAAAAAATATATTATCCCAATAGCAACTTAAGAAATCAAATTACGTTGAAGTCAAAATTAACTTCAACAAATCTCCTCCTATTAAAGGTAGTTAGTTTAATTCTTTATCTTTTTTGCATGTACTCTCTCTCATAGATATGTATTCATGGTTAAAATATGAACACCTGCCTAGTCTTTTGAGAACTGAAGACATTCCCAAAGCTTGGTTAATCCCATCACAGTTTTTCTGTTACTTCACTTGTTTTTTCTACTTAGTCATACTTCTGCCAGTATAGGGAAAAATCTGGCAAGAACAGACTGCCAACTGTATTGCTGACACCTTCCCCTTACCATTAGGTTAAAAAGCCACTGGGGAATAGTGTTTTATATACCACCTTTCCTTCCCATTCCAAAAAGTAAAATTGAATCAGGCTCTTCCATCTTGCCCATTCATTCCGTGTGTTTAAAAAAAAAAACAAGAAAAAAAATTCTGCATGATGTCTGTAGAACTGCTGGGTGCTTCGCACTTCTGGAAATGAGGCTGCATATGTAGGCATCTAAATATAGGTGTAGGATCCCAATTTTAGGCGATTTAGGATTAGTTAGCTTGAAAGCTTAATCTTGGCATTTATCCCTGGGAGCTCCTGCTGTAAATGTTGTATTTTGCATGTACTCACTTGGGTGTGAAGGACTTAATATTCCAGGAATAGATACTTCACTTGTACCAAACTGTATAAAGAGCAAATTTCAAGTAAGAGGAACAAAATCCAATAGTAAGGTAAACAGGCTCCCGGAGTCTGCAGGTGGTAATAGAGGAGTTTAAAGCAAAGGGACCACAAGGAAAAGGAATATAAAATCTCATTCATTAACTGAAAAAGATGGTGTATACCCCATCCCCATTGCTAGGATCTGCAGAGACAGAACACACTAGAGCTATCGGCAAAAAAATAGCATTCAAAACTGAACATGGCACAGACATCTTGCAGAATTTTTTTTCTTGTTTTTTTTTACACACAGCATGAATGGGCAAGATGTAAGAGCTTGATTCAATTCTACTTTTTGTAATGGGAAGGAAAGGTGGTATATAAAACACAAGGGGAAGATGTCAGCAATACAGTTGGCAGTCTGTTCTTGCCAGATTTTTCCCTATACTGGCAGAGGTATGACTAAGATCTGGCAAGTCTACTCCCCTCAGAAGATCTTCTTTTAGAGCAAGATCCAGCAGTGACCTAATTAGTTACTCTGTGCTATAGCCAACATTCTGCTCAGGTAGTTCCTCTCTCCTGGCCAAATTGGCATTGATGAGATGTGAAGAAGCTGGACCCTGGCTATTGCTATCTCTCCCTGACCTTTTAGGTGCTAGGAACTCACACCCAAAGGTCAAGGTCAAAGCTCAAAAGAATAGTCATAGAATTTGTGGTGGGAGCAGATGTGCAGAAGCAGGCTAGCCCTTGGAGAGGTCTGAAATCTGCAGGCACAAGGGATAGAGTTTGTCCATAAGGACTGCTAGAAGTGAAGCATTGTCTGGGGTTGTGGGAGGGGTCACAGAACTGCCTCAGGGAGACTGATGGAGAGTATTGCCAGACTTGGTAACAATGGAATAACTAACTATTTCTAGTGGACTGATAAACTGTGGGCAGTGCAAATGTGCCCAGCTCCAGTCCTGGCACTAATTAGCAAAATTTAGGTGGACTGAGGAGTTAGAAGTCCATTCTAGCATAGCTAAGTGGAAGCCCCAGAATGGATGTATGAGGTGGCATAAGGATTGTTCATGTCTCCTTGCACAAGATGTGCTTAGACAAGCCTCACCTACTATATCCACATCAGGGAAAGAGAAAGGAAAAGAGGAGGGGATGGAAGAATCCCTCTGTTCAAATGTGCATAATGTGGGGCAAATGGACGAGGAGACCACTCTTTTGTGCTGGCATGGATTTCATCCAAAATGCTTTACAGACAGAATTACTCATAAGCTAGAGGAAAAATAGAAGGCACAGGAACTTTGAAGAGCAGAAGTGAGTTATTGGTTGGGAAGGGGGAAGAAAGAAGAGACGTAGTTATACAGGGGAACATAAATGGAAGAGCGGGTGTTTCAGCACTTGTAAAATGCAGTGTAGTGTTTGATTACAGTAACTGAATTGTTTCAGAGTAGCAGCCGTGTTAGTCTGTATTCGCAAAAAGAAAAGGAGTGCTTGTGGCACCTTAGAGACTAACAAATTTATTAGAGCATAAGCTTTTGTGAGCTACAGCTCACTTCATCGAATGCATTTCCGATGAATGCATCCGATGAAGTGAGCTGTAGCTCACGAAAGCTTATGCTCTAATAAATTTGTTAGTCTCTAAGGTGCCACAAGTACTCCTTTTCTTTTTGAGTAACTGAATTGTAGGAGATGTGTTGTGTGTATTTATTGTTGATGATGCAGGGCTGACTTGATATCGATGGAGAAAGAAGACTTCTCTCTCCTTAATACTGCCTGTAGCAAAGGCAATGATAGTGTGGACCTCCACACATGCTGTTTACCCAGTTTATAGCTTGGTTCTGATCAAAGCTGTTTAAAAACAATTGGCACAGCAGAGTGAAAAATGACCAAATGAGGATACCTGTCAATAGTGCGTGTTTTTTTGTTTGTTTGTTTGTTTTTTGGAAGGGGGGGGAGACTGCTAAGGTGCCAAATAATCTGAGGTAAAAACTATTCTTAATAATATTTAATAATATCTGATCTCTGTGATTAGAGAGAGACTTTACTGTTAAATTTGTGAAATTCCTCAGCCATCAACCATCTAAAAGATAGTAAAGTTGGATGTAACATTGAGGGAACTATAAACAGATGGATATTTGAAATTGAAAACAAACATGTCATACTCTAGTGAGGTGATCTTCCTCTGGTCATTAAACTGACAAATAGGCTCCTACAGTAAGATCTGTGAGTCCGTGATCTCTCCTCTCACAATCAGGTTTGAAGTAACGTCACGTAAACTTAAATATTTGAACTTGTGATCATATAGGCCAAAGAGAAAGTGGAAGACATTCCACTGGCCCCACTGATTTTTTTTTAATTGTCTCAAAGCTACATTGTGTTGGGTCGATGTAATCACCTATCTGTGAAATTGTGACCCTAAATGTAGGCTGAGCACATTTCCCAAAGGGAAAATGGACCACTGCATGGGACTAGCCCAAGCCTCTCTTCCCCAACCCCTTTGCATGGGGTTAGCCTGAGCCCTTTCTCCCACCCCCCTCCTGCATGGGGCCAGCGTGAGCTGCTCACCTGAGCCCCCTAACCCTGCAGGACTGGCATATGGATCCCACCCTGCCCCCCACGAGAGGCTGGGACTGGCATCACTGCTTCTCAAGCCCTGCATGCCCCCCGCCAGAGCCCTGCACATTCCTCAACACCCTACTTTTTTTTGGCAAAAATGGCTATTTGTCCCGTTTGCTCTTGCCAACTTGATCAGTTGGCAAGAGCAAATGGGACAAATGCCCATTTTTGCCAAAAAAAAAGTCAGGATGTCCAGGATAGGGTTTAAAAAGGAGACATATGATCACCATACCTAAATGGGGACAAAATCTACATGTAATAGGGAAAAATGAGATAAAGTAGCTTTCAACATCTTCTAATAATAAAGCAAGAATTAAATTCACTATCAAGAATAGGAAATCCACAAATAAGGGTGTCTGGTTATTATCATATAAAGAAAATAACAATGACAATATCAGACGATGAGGTGGAAGCAATGGCAGTGCGGTACTTCTAATGCCTTGGGCAACGGTACATAATTCCAAGAAACAATACACCACTAAACAAAGTATAAGGGGGATAGAAAGAAACAAATCGGCAAAAACCTATAACTATTTTTTTTTACGAAGTGTTCATAAATGATAAGAATACTATATTCAGTATTGATCAGTGACCTTTTTAGTACATGGTTCTGTTCTTATGCATGGTATCGGTGGAAATCAGAATACAGATCTGATACAGAATGATACAGAATACAGTATGAGAGAATTTTGCAGTGTTATTTCACTTGTGGATTGATACATGACCTACTATTTTATTAACTTTTCAAATAAATCTATATGGGTAGGATGAGAATGTATTTTGTTGTTTGTTTGTTTGTTTTTTTAATTTGAGCTAATTTAAAAACTCCAGTTTAGGCCCTAATCCTACAAACACATACTACCAAGAATGAGACACAGTGAATTCTATTGCACAGGTTATGCTAGTAAGCAATATGTTCAGCAGCATGTTTGTGCAGTGTCATACTCTTGATTTTTACACTGATATTGCTCACTAATTATTAGTGTGTGTCTTTGAACTAGGTTTAGGTAAACCAGTTCTGACATGACATAACTGGTAGAACTTTTATCCAAACATCACTAGGGATTTTTAAGAATAGGTTGGACAAACGCTTGTCGGGGTGATCCAGGCTTACTTGGTCCTGCCTCAGCATAGGGGCTGGACTTGATAACATAACGAGGTCCTTTCTAGCCACTTCTATGATTTTGAGAGAACATGAAGAATGTGAAGCTTGCTGCCTGCCCAATCCATTGGAAAATCTGGCCTACTGAGACTTCATTAAATGTTGGTAACACAGAGATGATACAAATCATAGGAAAAAAGAACAACAGGTAGGCAGGAAATAGGCATACAAGTGTCTGATTACAAGTCTCGAAGTGGGTTGGGAAATTAGAAACTGGATTTGTGATGTGTACGATATCAAAAAAAAAAAAAGCCTCTTCCCAAGGACTGTCTGCTTTAATGATTTCCTGGTCTCTACTACCTCTCCTAATGCAGGCTTTCCCTTTCATCAGAACTTTGGCCTAGACCCTGAAATGTATTTGGACACCTAACTGCCATTGAGATCAAGCCTTTCCCCCAGCATACTCTTCTGGAGCTGGCTCTTTAAATTTGGCAAAGTCAAGCAGTTCCAACCTTACAGTGTCCATTTTGCAACAGCCACTAAGTACTTTTGGGGTTTTTTGTGCGCTTTTTTTCCTTTTTTGTTCATTACCGATGTGGTACATTATCTGCATTATGTGTACCTGGGGATAGAGAGCAGTGGTGGTCGTTTGGGGAAGGGAAGTAGAAAGTGGAGTGGCCTGTGAAAGAGATCCAAAGAGGCCTGGGTAGGTAGGTGGAAAATCAGTGGAAAAGATCTCTATGTTCAGAAAAGTGTCTGAATATTCCAGTGTTTATTCAGGCTGGCTCCTGGAGCCTTTTGAGGCTCACTCTGTGAGAACAGTCTTATTTTATTAATGTAGAAAATGGCATTTGAACTTCTCCCAGCTTCCACGCTGAGTTTTACATAACTGCATTGCCTCAATAGAGGGTTAAATAAAATGAAATGCTTCCAAGTGTAAAATTCCAGAGAGCTGCAAGCAAGCTCACTTTAGGCTCAAATAGGCCTATATTCCCTATGGTTCGTATTTTTTAAAGCCAGGCAATGCAGCCCTAATTGAGTCATTAACGCATCAGTGTCTTCAGTCACTGCATGAATTTCATTTTGCATATTTGTGTATCTAATTTAACCTTAGAAAAAATATTTTTAGATTAAATTCACATTCTGTACAGGTGCTTCCCCACTGATCATGCAAGCCCAGTTTCTTATAGAGAAACAAGCTTTCTTCAAGAATTAAGCAGTTTCTATTCCATGTTTTTATACTGCTAAATAGTTCAGTGGTTTCTAAAGGGATAAAAATCTCAATTTTTAAACAAAGGCAGTCAAAGTTAGTCAGGAAATTTGTTTTATAGCTATTTAAATAGCCTATAGCTGGTATCACTTTGTCATCCTTTAAACCACCATTTGTGGATAGCCTGTGGTGTGTGTTTTTTTTTTTTTCTGGAGGCGTAGGTAAGTATGCAGGCAAGACATGTAATCCCCAGATATAGATATAGGAAAGCTAAGTTTGTTTGTTTGGTTTTTTTTATTGATAGAAAACACCAGGGAGCAGTGTACATATCTGTTGATGCATTTCTCCTTCATTAGCCCAAACTCTTTTCCAATAAACACTTTTAAAATGATCAGCTTGGGGATAATAATTATCTGCTATAAATATCTCTTCCTTGAAAATTTTAGCTACTAATAGTCCAATCCAGCTTCTATTGAAGTCTACTAGAATTTGGCATTAAGTTCAATGGGAACAAGTCTGGACCCTAAATGTGCTTGTTAAGCATATATGAAGAACTCTACATTATAAGTGGGATTCCTGTTTGGAGCTGGGGGAGAGGGGAAGGAGGAATTAATTATAACACTAAAGGGATTCATGCTGGAGGATTCAGACATGAAGTAAAAGAAATGAACATGTAAAACTTTCTATGGGTGAAGAATTTTTCTCATTGGCGCATCAGCATGAGTATGATACACCATTGAAATCCAACTGCAGTTCTACTTTAAGAGCTTTAATGGTGTATAGGCCATGGGCTGGTTCTCTGCGCAGGAATTAACTTCAGCCCATGAGAATTAACTAGTTATTCTCAAACTTCTTGACCCTGGAGCCCCATTAATATTGTTTTCCTCTGCGATATGCTCTGGCTTAGTCATAGAATTTAAGGCCAGAGGGGACCACCATATCATCTAATCTGACCTCCTGCACATCACAGGACACCAACACCACCCAGCACCTTCACACTAAAACCAATACAATATAATCTCCCTACCCACCTCTTGCCATATTCACCTTTCATCTTTCTGATCTCCAGTTGTTAGAATATGACATTGTTCTGAATAATAGTTTGACTAGAGCTGGTCAGAATTTTTTTCCACCAGGAAAATTTGAAAAATCAAAATCTGAAATTTTGACCAACTGAAATGTTGATGCTGCTCTAGCGATTCATGGGAATGGTTATTGGTGTACATCATGAGCCCATTCTCCTCACTAGGCGAGGCTCACTGGTCAAATTACATCTTCTCTCTTGATTAGGGGAACCAATGTGTCATGGGAGATTAATCTGGCTGGGGAGATTGGCCCATGGAGGAGAATATGAACATGAGGTACCAAATGGCAGCTTCCATGGCTGCAATTCAATATTTCATGTTTCAGACAAAAACTGAAAATTTTGAATTTTCACGCATTCAATAAAAAAACTTTTCCATAGAAAGCAGATGCTTTTCACAAAATATTTAATTTAGTCAAACCCAATTATCTGTGTGAATTTTGTTTGCGGTTTGTTTTAAAACCATTTTGCTGGAAATTTATTGACCAGGCTCACTTAAAATGTTAACTAGTTTTGTTGTGGGGGAGAGAAATCCTGTGGATGAGGTTTCAGGAGTATTCTCTCCCTGTGTTTGTTTTAAATCTGTACCCAACGGGACAGATTTAAACCAGTCTAGTGCAATCCAAAGTTTTAAAAATATTACTTCTGGAAATAATAGTACCCTCAAAAGGTTGGACTAACCAAGAGCAAGGACAACATGCTCTCACCCCAACCACACAGTTTAAATGTGAATGTGTGAGAAGGTGTGTGTGTTTGTATACATGTATAACACTTTCCCAATCATCAAATACTTTTTAATGCTCAGCTTTTTATGGCTCAGTTGCTTTTGCTCATAATTATGCCCCTCTTTCGTACAACACTCCATTGTTTCTTTCTATTTATTTATATTTCCTGTCAGTTTGTCCTTCTCTGTTTCCATCTCTCTTCCCTTCATCTTGTGCTGCCCATTAATGGAAAAGGAGGTTGCTGAGTAGGGTCAAAGTGACTTTATTTGACCTCCCCTTCCCTCACCCAGTTCTTCAAATAGAGAGCAGGAAGGTGCAGAGATGTGGGGCAATTCTTTGCTCAGCATAAAAAGCCATTGGCCAGGCATATAGGTTCCCAGAGCACTGCTGAGCACAGTCTTGAGACTACTGAAGTAGCTATGACTTTGTGGGAATCCTAGGCAGTCATAAAACCCAGAGATAGAGCTGAGCGAATATATTCTATTTTTTCGTGGCTTACCCGATAAAATTGAAGACACAAATTGGTCAGTTTCAAACCAAACCTGATTTTTTTTCTTGCTGAAATGAAGAAAAAGATGGCTCAAACAAAATAACTTGTGTGTTTCATTACTTATTCAGGGGTCTTTTTACACTTTTAATATTTTTTAAACAAATCCTTTTGAAATGCAATGGAAAGTTTGTTTTAGTTTCTTTTCTCTTTGAACCAGGTTAACTAATAGTCTTGTTCTTCCTGAAATGGCCTTTTTGACAAATTTACTGTTTGACTGAAATTTTGCCCATCTCTATTAGGAGAATCCCAAATCACACTGCGTCCAGTCCCAGGTCCACTGGTTGTCTTTCCATTGATTTCAGTGGGTGTTGAATATGTCCAGTTTGAGATGCTGTAGACAACTGGGACTTGCCTATGTACATCTTATCAGCTTCTTCTGAGTGAAACATTAAAAGTTATGTTTCTGAGGTCATGTGGATGAGCAAGTGAAAGATCTTAAGCAGGCTTTTTGTGTGTACATTGTATGTCTAACTTGTTTGCACATTATTCTATGTTTCTATGCCACTAGATTGACCTTTTTCCCTTCTATACCATTACTATTTCTTTTAAAAATCTAATATATTGGCTTTTTGACCCAAAAATAAATAAATAAATCTCTGATTTCAGAGAAACAGCTACTGAAGATTTTATTTTACATTTCAGTACCACTGATTAAGCACAGCATACATCATATTAACAAAAAAAACCCCAAAGGTATTGTTTGAGACTGAGCTGCCAAGCTGTTTATATAACCGATATTTTGTTTCTGTGGAAAAGGTTATAATAAAATTACTTCAGTGGCATTAATGCCTGAGGTCTTCAGTAGGCCATGTATACATTTGGGGGTTTGTTTGTTTTGCTTTGTCTTTAATACAAAGAGGTCCAAGGCAATAATCAAGCCTGAATAAGCACAATGGAGCAAGAACTTGTGTTTATTATTATTTATTAATAACAATAATAATAGAAATAATTTTACAGGTTACAGTTCATCTTGGAAACTCCAAATACCTGAAAAATACCTTGAGGTTCATGAAAATGTGAACTCTGAATTCATCCACCCCTAGGTGGTATTCTAATTTTTAAGATAGGGAAAACTGAGGCAAGCTAGTTAAGTCCACAGAGAAAGTATTAGAACTATGTCTAGTAATCAGTTTCCTGTGTCCTATTTCTCTGTTCAGAGCAGTATGCATTATTCTCTGTTAACTAAAGAAACCAGTGTTCTCTAGAAATACACTTCAGGAGTCTTTTATTAGCCTTTTGGGAATTTTGAGCCAAAATTGATGTTAGTGGAGATGTGCCAACAGAGTTTAGGCTTTTTAAATATCTTTCTTTGTTTCTTTTTATAGAAAACTATGAAACCACTTCTGTACAACAGGATCATCTCTTCCCCTTTTCCCAGAGATTTTATTTTTCCAGAGATGAAAGTTATATTACCAGAAATTAGGAAAGTCTATCTTTTTCCAGTGCTACATACAGTTCTGTAGACTTTTCTGACTTCTGTGAAACTATCAAGTCTACCATTTTACAATGAATGGATTTGGAGTGGAACACATCTTTTTCAATACATCTTTTTCATGTATGGCAATGATACATTAAAGGAACCATTTTTAATAGAATTTCAACTGAAATATTTAAACTCTTAGCCATATTTTTAGCACTTTATATAGAAATAAGCTTCCTCACGTTAAGAAAATTGAATGGGAAACTATTCTCCCAAATGTAGAATTTGTCTTTTAAACTTTAATAAAAGTTGACTTTTTCCCTTCAATTTCCACTTTTCAGAGCTCAATTTCAGACTTTCAAAGCTTTCTTCAGAGCTAGTAAAAAGCCTGTCAGAAAACTCTTGTTGCCTCTCATAAGCCAGGGGCTTAGGGTGTAGTTAAAAGAATGATGTGCTTCAATTTCCCAGATTTTCAGTTCTCACCTAGTCATGTATCACAAATCACTTTGGTTCGGGGGAGCGGTCATGATCTGTGGACAAACAACTCATCACCCCAAAAATACATTATTGCTTTAAAATATATATTTTATAATCTGATCTAGTAGTTAGCTTTCAATCATTAACAGTGATATTTCATTTTATTAAAATTTATATGATAAGAGGATCCAGAATTAAATAAGGACTACATAAAACCAAGAGTTTTTGAAAAGCTATAACCTTCACAATGCGAGCTGTAAACCAACCTCTCTGTAATCAGTAAAAAAGAAACTTTCCCTGTGAGCAGGTTATTCCATAATTGCCTACAACGGGCTCTCTTGGACCTTCCTGTGAAGCAGTTGGTGTTGGAGAGGATCAGCAAAGGGAAATTAGATCTTCTGGGGCCATTATAACACTGTTAATTGAAATACCAAAGCATCCCTCAAATACTGTTTACCTGAAAATGTTCAACTTCTTACTGTAAGGTTGGTCTGCCTACCCCAACTTGTTCCAAAGTATGGACTGTTAAATTTTGATTTGGCATGCTGCCTTTGGATCTATCATTATGCAGATTCAAAAGCTACCAGATCTCCTATAAAGGTACATAGAGGGACTGTAGCTGCTATCTCGGGCTGGCCAGAAAACAAATTCCATTTTGCAAAATATTTGAAGCTTGTTTTCATGTCAAAGCAGAATGATGCCTTTTTCATAATGAAAATGACTGATCCCTTGACTTATATGGCACATCCATCCCATGTTCTATGCAAACATGCAAACGATCTATTAAAATCATACAAAAAATTAAAACTAATTTATAATTCTGGTCATCACAACTAATAACTCTTTTAGCCACAAACTCGCATAGTCCTCAAAAACCCAAACCTCTATTCTTTCAGGCTATATCCTTCAGTGATATACACATACTTTCTTTTTCTTAGTGGTGGATTGTTCAGTAAAAAACTCTTATAATCCCATCACTGGAAGATGGAACTCCTGCACCAGTAGGATTGTGGGGGCGGATTTAGCTACTCAACTCACATTATTGTCATTGGATCTTGGCTAGCTAACACCTGCTGTGATGATTTGAAAGTTTAGAGGCAAATATTTATTTTATGTGGGTAAGATGTTTTCCTAAAATAAATCATCTGAGAAATTTCAGTTCAGTATTTAAAAAAAACCCTTAATATAATACACACTTAGCAAAGGGTAATGTGTTTTGTAGCTAGATTATTTGAATGTATGTTTCTAATTTTTTTCTTCATAAAGAGTTGCCATTTAGAGGTAGTCCCATTATGGTGTATAACTTCTTATACAAGACAGAAACTGAAGTAAATCCCCTGAATTCAAATGACTCAAACTAAATGTTTGTGAAGGGATTAAAACTCTTTGATAAAAGACATTTCAAGGAGCAGGTACTAACATCCTATATAATCAAAACAATAACCTCTTCCAGCAGACAGTATTATCTGGGGAGTGCAATGAAGGAAACGCTTAAATGTAGCTACTAAAATAACTGTATTTAAATACGCTACAATATTATGAAAGTCAATATCTCTTTAGAATGCATCTGAGAACACTTGGCACTAGAACAGAATTTACCAATTAGCAAAGAATCCCATCCAGTATTTGGACTGTGTATGTTTCATCGTACGTATTTGAAATTCAAAACACTTGGAGGCCATGGGTTACAGATGTTACTGTGGAGTCAAAAGGGAGTCACATTTTGGCCAAGTTAGCAGAAGTTTAGCTGAACTTGTCAAGTTAGAAAGTTTTCAGTTTAGATTTTTTTTTCTCTCTCTCCTGGCATGCGAGCTTTGTTCTCTTCACCAGTATTCTATGAACTGGTAGATGGCTTACCATTGGATTGGGTTTACGGTTTAGTGGAGCTCCCAAATATATTCTAATAGGCCAAAGTTTCCCTACACTCTTATATACCCATAACAATGTATTTAGGTGTTCTATTCCTGTAGATTCCATTTTGAAGTTCCTTTCTAATACTATATCTGAATAACAAACTAGCATCTAGAAGTGGTGTTGACTCCTAAAATATATAATACACACACTTCTGGTAAACAAGAACAGCAATACAAAGCAGTTCATTTTTGCTTTTAGGCATCCATTTCCAAACCACAGCACTTAAGAGACTGTCTTGACTTGAATTACATCAGTGTAAGAAGCTTTTAGTGCTTTACTAAGAAAATTCCAAATTAATTAATGCCAACTCACAAAAGAAAACTACACAAAATAAAAATGAAAACTGAGAAGTTATTGGTCTAAAATGATTAATACCATCAGATGATGGTACAAAAATGGTCATTAATTAATAGATCATAAGAAGAACCTTGAACAAATGCTTGTAAATCAGAGCCAGAACTCGACCCATAATGTCAGCTGCAAATGAGCTGCACAGATTGATAAGAATGATTTAAACTTAATTTATAAAGAAGAGTGAGTAGACTGCTATAAGTGAGTGCAGTGTTTGAGATGAAATATAATTAAATAGAATAAAGCTTTATCATGGAATTCAGGTTCTACTTAGGCAACTGTGTATAGCCACTTACAAACAGAAATACCAGAGTGACCACCTATCTATCAGTCTTGATAATTAGAAGGATCCTAACAGTGTAGTATCTGAGCACTTTATTAGAGTTTATGAGCTAATCCACACATATGACAAAAGGAACAGAATTCTTAAACTTGTGTTCCAAAAACAAGGTGTCACTTTTCTTTTCTTTTCTTTTCTTTTCTTTTCTTTTCTTTTCTTTTCTTTAAGATCAAGTAACTCCAGTATCTGTCAGTGGTAGAGATGTACAGAAATCTAAACCTCGTATTGCAAACTCTAGACAAGTTGAGATCTACATCCAGACTTCATGGAAATCTCTTTATAGAGCCATAACAAATGTATCCTCTTTGTAGGCTAGCTATGGTTCTTGATAATAAGTCAATCATGAATGCTCAAGTTCTTAATTTAGTACCAGATTCTGGTAACCTGAGTACTCATGCTGAAGAGCACACCATCAGAATCTCATGCGTAAAAACATAAGAATGGCCATATTGCATCAGACCAATGGTCCATCTAGCCAGTGGCCTTTGGCAGATGCATCAGAGGGAATGAACAGAACAGGGAAATTACTGTGTGATCCATATCCCATCACTGAGTCTCATCTTCTGGTAGTCAGATGTTTAGGGACATCCAGAGCTTAGGGTTGTATTCCTGACCATATTGACTAATGGCTATTCACAGATGTATCATCCATGAAATTATCTAATTTTGTTTGAACTCAGTTATGCTTTTGGCCTTCAACATTCCTTGGGAATGAGTTCCACAGCTTGACTGTGCATTGTGTGAAGACGTATTTCCTTCTGTTTCTTTTTAAACCTGTTGCCTATTAATTTCATTGGGTGACCCCTGGTTTGTTGTTATGGGAAGGGGTAAATAACATCTTTTCACCACACCGTTCATGATTTTACAGACGTCTATCCTAGCCCCACTTAGTCATGGCTCTTCTAAGCTGAACAGTCCCAGTTTTTTAATCTCTCCTCAAACAAAGCTGTTCCATAACCCTAATAATTTTGTTGCCTTTCTGTACCTAGTCTCTTTTTTTTTTAAGATGAGGCAACCACAACTGCATTCAGAATTCTTGCTGTAAGCAACCATCAATTTATATAGTGGCATTATGATATATTCTGTCTTATTATCTACCTCGTTCCTAACATTCCTTTAGCTTTTTTGAGTGCTACTGCACACTGAACAGATGTTTTAATTACTCCAGGATCTCTTGTGTGGTGACAGCTAATATAGACTCTATGAATATTCATATATAGCTGAGGTTATATTTTCCAATTTGTATTACATTGTATTTATCAACTTCAAATTTGATCTGCCATTTTGTTGTCCAGTCAGCCAGTTTTGGGGATTCCTTTGTAATTCTTCCCAGTCAGGTTTGAACTTTACTATATTGAGTAATTTTGTGTCCTCTTCAAAATTTGCCATTTCATTGTTAATCTCAAAATTTATGAATATGTTGAACAGCACTGGTCCCAGTACAGATCTTCAGGAAACCCCACTATTTTCCTGTCTCCACCATGAAAACTGATCTTTCTTCCTACTTTTTTGTTGCTTAGGTTTTAACAAATTGAGAAGACCTTCCCTCTTATGCCATGACTGTTAACTTTGCTTAAGAGTCTTTGGTCAAATGCTTTCTAAAAGTCCAAGTGTGCTATATTGACAGGATCACTCTTGTCCACATACTTGTTGATCCCCTCAAAGAATTCTAATAGGTTGGTGAGGCATGCTTTCCATTTACAAAAGCCATGTTGACTCTTCCCTAACAAATAATATTCATCGATGCGTCTGATAATTCTGTTCTTTACTATAGTTTCAACCAATTTGCTTGGTTCACTGTCATGAAAGGTATGTGGGTGGACTCGCATAGTGGTCGGAGCAGAAGTTAGACTGAATCCAATAGCAAGAGGGCAGCGTCCAAGACAGGCCAAAGGGAAAACCAGAGATCAGGAGTCAGGGTCAGGTTACCAGGAGATTAGTAGGAGCAGGTATCACAGGGGAAGTATTCCCAAGCAGGAAAGAAAACAGTTGTATGTTCAACTTCCTGTTCATATGCTTGAGTTAAATAAGGGCTGTGGAGCAATTTGGACCACAAGATCCCACCAATCAGATCCCTCTGGAGTCCTCTGTTACAGTTGAGCTGATATTCTAGCAGCTATAGGCAGGTCACAGCATGGCATGTTGGGCCTGCCTAGGTCTTAAGAGTGCTGTGGACCAGAGTGCAGGACACATGGTACTTGATTATATTTGAATTAGATTTACCAGCCGGTAATTGCTAGGGTTACCTCTGGAGCCTTTTTCAAAAATCAATGTTACACTCACTATCCTCTAGTCATCTGGTGCTGAGAGCAATTTAAGTGGATAGGTTATATATCACAGTTAGTGGCTGTGCAATTTTCATATTTGAGTTCCTTCAGAACTCTTGGGTGAATACCATCTGGTGCTGGTGACTTATTACTATTTAATTTTATCAGTGTTTCCAAATCTCCTCTATTGATACCTCAAACTGGGACAGTTCATCAGATTTGTCTCTGAACAAGAAAGGCTCAGGTATGAGACTCTCCCTCGCATCATCTGCAGTGAAGACCGGTGCAAAAAATTCATTTAACTTCTCTGCAATGGCCTTTATCCTCCTTGAGTGCTCCTTCAGGACCTCAATCATCCAGTGATCTTTCTTTAGTAGTGGAAAAACGCTTACATATAAAGACCAGTAGATATAAATCTATCTTTCTGGGTGTACAGGGTAGCATTTATTTAAAATTAGGTGGTTCTCCATACCCCGTTTCTGTAGCTGTTTTTTGACTGTGACTCTTTGTGTTTGCTAATGTAAAATGATGAAAAAGGGCTGAAAAGATTGGAACAGGTCAAAGGATCCTTCCAGACTGTGTGGAATTTGGAGACAGATTACATTAATCAGTCAGTCAAAGTATATTATATAACTTTACAATAAGGATCCAATATGTAAGTTGATATATTTTATTCAATTTTGAAGAGAGATGCAATCTCCAGTGTGATGCTTTATTAAAAGTATAATGAGAAGTTACATTCACATTCTATAAAAGGAAGATTTTGTTTTAATGGCACATCCGTGGAACAATAAATTGCATCCCTGTTTTGCTAGTGGGCCACAGGCACGCTCGTCAGCCTGGCACATACTATGCTATACCTCCTAAAACTGTAGCAATAAAGCATTACACTTGAACTATACAAACTGATCACTTTTATTATCTGACGTTCTGTGTGATTCTATTCCATTGTCAGATACAGTAATTCTGGGTCCCACAGCATAATACTGAGATGGCACATTTCAAAATGTTTCAATGAAAAAAGCTGATGTCACCACCAAAGCAAAGGAAAATGTAGGGTACCCTGAGTTATATGGACAACACATATGTATTTCACTCCTTTAGCATTTTCTAGTTGTGGAAGCTATTCCCTTTCTGCATCAAATTTTCAAAATCATTTGTGTGTACAATGTGAAGTTAAACACATGCTCTTAGGAACAAGTGAAGGGCACTGAAAATATAAATTCTAACACTTCCACACACAAAAATACAGTGTTAACCCCATCAATGGACTTTTTCAGAATGACTCAATTCTAATTTGACATTTCTAAACTTTATACTAGTCATCTCGATTAAAAATTATCTAATAGTGAGGGGGAAAATAAAGTTACTTTCCCACTAAAATAACATTTCTAGCTAGAATATATTTCCTTTAAAATAGCTGAGTCATGTTGTCTACATCTGTAGATAACCTATTCCAAATCAGATATATTGTACTTTATATAAAAAACATGTTGTTCCCTAATGCACAAGCAGATGGTCCTTTAAATATAATCATCACTATTAACTATAAAGCCATAGTACAAAGTAAAGCTACCATTCACAGCAGTAAATCCAATTTTAACTTGGTCCCATGTTTCATGTTTGTTTGTTTTTTTCTGCTCTTGAGTATTTGCATTATAAAAGTTCCTTAAGTCACAGTGAAATGCATCAAAATGCTTCATTCATATCCTTTTGTGTAGAAAAATCATTGGCTGCTGTTCAGTTGTCCTTGGGGCTGTCAAATACTAAAATTATCTGCTTGCTGTTGATCAGGAAGTTCTGTTTCCAGTGGATCAATATCTAACTTCACTGAAAATTTTCCCAAGCAAAAGCTGAAACAGAAATAAACTTTAAACCCTCTATTTAAAAATCACACTTCTGTTTGGGGGGGAAAAATGTACCGACTATTGGTACAAGTAATATCTCTGATTCTGACAGCTAAAAGAAAGTAGAGATAAACATGTCTGATCTTTGTTTTCTTTGTGCATCTCATGGTAGGGGGTGTATTGCTGTTTTCCCTGTATTGTCAGCTAGGGCTCAATCATAAGTTACATGAGTAACTTTACATGAGCAAATAGTCCCACTGAAGTCTTTGTACAGTCTGTTTCTGCATTGTTTATGCAAATCTTTCATATGCAGGGAAAAACATTTTTAAAAATAAAAAAAAATTGAGATGGTAAAAATCACAAACCTTAGCAGGTGAAGTCAGCACCAGGTGTAGTTACTGAACTACTAACTACATTTTTAAAACTGACTAGATTTCAAATTGACAGTGTCCCTTTAATCTGAGAATTGTTGGGCTTGGAAGCAGCGGTCGAATCTGAATTTTTGTGATCCCATTTTCCAGTCACATTCTTTTCTGTTCAACTTGTTTTGTTTATTTCAATATTTCCAATACTTACCCAAAGCTCTGGGCCATTTCCTAATGTGAAGTCTTCACTGAAATAATTTAATTCTTAAATGTTTTAATTTCTTAATTCATGACTGATTATTGCCATACCTGCTGCACATTTGCTAGCTGTACAACTGGATGCCAGTAGCCAGATTTTCACAAGTGCTCACTACACAGCAGCTCCCATTAACGCACAACATTTGTCACCTTTTAGAAAAAAAAAAAAGCTATAGAGCCTATCCAAAGCCCATTAAAGTAAATGGAAGTGTTCAGCATCTAGCAGCTCTTATTAATTGGAGTTGTTGGCTTCTGAGTACTTGTTAAAATATGGCCAGAAAAATATAGTGGGATTATCAACCAAACAATATGGGCTTGACACACAATCCATTGAAGATCATAAAATGTAGTCTCAATAACTTCAGTGGGTTTTTCTGGATCAGGCCCTATTACAGGCTTGGTCTCAGTTAACAAAACTATAGCTTGTATGTTCCTGTTAACCCAACCCCAGTTTTCCCATTCAAATAGAAACACCTATCATTCGTGTAGTTGCTGTAATAACATGTGTTGGGTAATATGACTGAGGTATGACAGACCTCACTTTAGGCCAGAATTGACCCTTGTGTACTTTTGGCTGAAACTTTTGTCTTGGATTCAGAGTAAACTGGAAGATGCTGTCAATACATTTATATACCTATTACAATATTCACCAAGGAGCTAAAGCTGAGCAAAAGGATCCCACATAAAGCAATACTCACAAATTTTTGAGAAGTGGGAGAAGGGAATCACTCCTTTTGTAGAGAGAAAGAAGGGCTTTCTAATCTTGGGAAAGGCTTCCAAACAATCCATGTATACACATCCTGTAGGGGATATACAGGAGAGTAAAATGAGGCTTCTGAGTCTGAGCTTTATTTGAATTTTTTTCACTGAGTGGGTTTTTTTTGTGTATACTTGGTAACTCTATGAACAAAGCATTTTAAAAATACACAGAAAACAGCTATTAACTCATTCATTTAAACAAAAAATGAGATTTTCTGTTTTTGTTTTGTTTTGTTTTTTTAAGAAATTTAACTTGCCCCTTTTGAGAGAGTTACCAGACTAGGTGGTAGCTGCTCTTCACTAGGCAGTGACATCACAAGGACAAATAATCAATCTATAAATTTGGGGGGGGGTCATACTTTATGGCTAGAGAATTGCTAATATAGTTCTTATTTTTAAGAAAGGGGGAAAAATGTGATCCGGAAAATTACAAACCTTTAAGTTTGACCTCAATTGCATGCAAGGTCTTAGAACAATTTTGAAAGAGAAAGTAGTTAAGGACATAAGTAAATAAAAACTGAGATAAAATACAACATCGTTTTACAAACAGTAGATCATGTCAGACCAATCTGATCTCATTTAAGAAAACTGATTTGTTTATTTTGTCAAAAAAAATCAAGCTCTAATCTATCAGATTTCAGTGAGGTATTTAATAGAGATCCACATGGCAAATTATTAGTTAACTTGGAGAAGATCGGGATTAATACGAAAACAGGCAGATAAGGAACTGATTAAAAGGGAGTTGAAAGGTGAACTGTCAGGCTGGAGGTTGCTAGTGGAGTCCCTCAGGGATCGGTCTTGGGACCAATCTTATTTTAACATTTTTATTAATGACCTTGGCACAAAAATGGGAATGTGGTAATAAAAGTTGCAGATGATACAAAGTTGGGATGTATTGCTAATACAGAGGAAGACTGGAATATAATACAAAAAGATCTGAATGACCTAGAAAACTGGAGCAACAGAAATGGGATGAAAATTAATCATACAAGGTCATGCACTTTGGGATGAACAAAAGATTTTTTTTGCTAGAAGTTGGGGACGTGTCAGTTGGAAGTGACCGAAGATGAGAAAAATCTGAGGGTATTGGTTGATCACAGGAGGACTATGAGCTGCCAATGTGATATGGCCGTGAAAAAAGCTAATGCTGTTCTAGGATGCGTCATGTGAGGTATTTCCAGTAGGAAAGTGTTAGTACCATTATGCAAGGCACTGGTGGCACCCCATCAGGAATACTGTGTGCAATTCTCATCTCCCATGTTTAAGAAAGATTAATTCAAATTAAAACAGGTGCAGAGAAGGCTACTAAGATGACAAAAGGAATGGAAAACCCACCGAATGAGAGGAAACTCAAAGAGCTTGGCTTGTTTAGCCTCACCAAAAGAAAGCTTTGAGGAGAGATATGACTGCTCTCTATAAATGCATCAGAGGGATAAAGACCAGGAAGGGAGAGAAGCTATTTAAGTTTAAGTTATTTAAGCACCTATGTTACTCCTGGAAGAATTTTTTGCCAAAAAAAATAATTCTTTGGACAATATTTAAAAATTCAGCAAAGTTCTGCATATTTTAGTTGTCAAAATAATGCAATATTCTTATGTCAGTTTCAATTATTTTGGCAACTTATTTAAACTACAATACTGAAGCAAGTCACAATAAGTACTCGGCATTTCCTGAAAACAAGAAAGTTAAGTTCCAAATAGTTGGTAAACGGTACCCTGCATTTTAGTTGTTATCCGGCATTTTCATTTAAATTACATTACAGATGACCAAACGGTAAAATAAAAATGGAAGTCAAAACTGCTCAGCACTTGCACACATCTAGGCTACACATTTTTGCTAATCATTGTCCTGAATTTCAGTACAATCCAGTATTTTCATTTAAATTATTATACAGAAAACAGAGCTTTCTAGTTTTTCTCACTTAGTGATTTCTTCTGGCAGAAAGGATTGAATTGTACAGTGAAAAACTTCTCTGTGAATTTGTAGAGTTTGAGACACCATTTACTCAATTCAAGGCCAGTTTAGTGATATTTGCAATTATCTCTCACTGAAAGCCAAAACACTTGGAGGTCTACAAAAGCAGCTTGACCTTGCATAGGTTCAGGCACAATCTTTACCATCTACAGTTTTAGCTCCTGTTCAGGTACTTCAGAAAAACGAGGTATAGCTTGAAAATACTCAGTGTTCTGGCAGGATATAAACATGATGAGGATCAAATAACCTACAAGCCTTCAGAAAATTCAGACCTGGTTGTCCAAGTGACACACATTTTATCAAGCTTTTCAGAAGCTTCATGGAATGCCTCTTTAAAGAGAACTAGACAGGCAAGTCTTTTAACAGGAGATAAATTTTCTGCCTCCCTAAATTTGAAGGGAGCTCTAGTTGTGAATGGAAATATATCTGCAGTTCTTCCAGAAGGTCAAATGCTTTAACAGTGCAAGGTTATCTGCTCTCAGACACCAGATTTCAACAGAATTTATTCACATTTCTTTGCTAGAAAAACAGTCTGTTCTTTCAACAATGCAAACTTAGTTGAGTCATTCAACAATTTCTGAATAGTTTGCACAGAAACTGGGGAGCTGCTATTGCGCTCTTCATTAAAGAACTCCTTGTAAACTGAAAATTCTTAGCGATACTGAACAGCATGGAACCAGCTGTGCCAGCATGTTCCACCTAGATTACGAGGCATGGATGCTTTGGCATCTGGAGACTCCTCTTGTAGTTTTTGATTCCTGAAAGAGAGGTATTTCACTTTCCTACTACCAGAATCATAAAATATGTTTTTGAAGCACCTTACACATGTATCAACCATTTGAAAGGCTTTCTGAATGATTCACCAATTAAGTTAACAATATGCACCAAATAGGTGATATGCACAGAATTTGGAAACTGTGAATACTAGTGGTGGGCAACATGCGGCCCGCGGGCCACAAGCAGCCCATCAGGGTAATCCACTGGCAGGCTGTGAGACAGTAAACCCACTGCAGTTGTCCATTCCTGGACAATGAGAGTTGCGGGAAGCAGCACAGGCCACAGGGATGTGCTGGCCACCGCTTCCTGCAGCTCCCATTGGCAGAGAATGATGAACTGCGGCCACTGGGAGCTGCAGGCAGCCGTGCCAGTGGATTACCCTGGTCTCGCGCCCTGCCAATGGATTACCCTAGTCTTGATTGAACACAAAAGTTTATTATCCATATAACATATGAAGGGTATGGTTGTGTTCATTTTGAATAAAATGTGATTTACAAGGTACTTATGCATAAAGAAGCATGCTGTGGTTCACCACTCTAGGAACTTTCTAGAAAAGGCCAAGGGGAGGGGGGCAAGTTCAACATGTGGAGTGGAGAAGTATAAGTATGTGATGAACAGATCCATGTTTAGAAAGGTTAAATATGATTGGTTAGAGGTTTGTGTTATGTAACTGCCATGTGCTATAAAATTACAATGGGAGGGGCTCCTTGCTGGAGGGTTCTCCCTTTGTGCACATTGAATAAAGTCTTGTTGAGTTGAATTGAATTGAATCGAAGACCCTTGATTCTGCCCAGCATATGACTCATTTGCTTATTATCGGGAACCACAAAATCCCAACACATATTTAAACTTAGATTAACACCTTTATTCATATTATTTTTAATTTTAATTTAGATTTATGGCAAATTATAATAGGTGTGTGTGTGTGTGTGTGTATAATATATAACGTATACACATACACATATATATGTATATATAGCACAGTATATAGATATTGGGTTTATGCCTCTATCCAAGGAGACTCTCACTGAATAAGAACTGCATTATTAAATTATAATCAACTGTAAACATCATGTGAAAGTGCAAGAGTTACCTAATATAGAGTATTATTATTTTAATTATTATATTAACAGAAAACTGACCATAGTCACCACTCTGCAAAAAGCTTTAAAACTGAGCTATCTATTCAAGACCTCAGAGCAAGTAGAGACCTCATTGCTATGCCTTTTCTAAGTCACTTACCTTATTTCTGTATTATAAAATTTTCTTATTTCCACTCACCTCCACATGTTCTTTCTCTGCCTCTGAAGTGTTTTTCAGTGTGCTTGTAATGGCCTTCTGAAGTTTGTTTCTGCCACCTTCTTGAGCCATGTGTTCCTTCAGTTTGGGGGGGATTTTTATGCAAAAATGATCCACAATTACAGACCACCAGTCATGACTGAGAACAACATTGCAGTATGTGCAAATTAATTGTCGCCATACACATGCAGTTTTGCAGGGAATTCTCTAGCATAAGAATCTGGTATAGCCAATTTTGATGTGTGATGTGAAGGCCATTCATGTTGTGCAAAAGAATGAATATCCATTTGGTCTTTGGTAACTTCATCCAGACCTGGCTGGTTTGGGAAGTATTTTGTCCTGACATTTTATCAGCTGCTTTATCAACGTGTCATGACCAACTTAATTTAATAGTATACCATAAGGTTTTTATGTTGAGTCTTGCTGCTCACACAGCAGGCGTTCTGATGTGCACACAAAGACATCAAAAGACTCAGAAATAAGATCAACCCCTAAAGATCTTTGACTTCCTCCTTCAAAAGGTGCATATGTGCAGGGGTCAGGGAATTTGTTACTATCTAACAAATCTGTACTTAAAATTCTAAGTTTTTCCCACAAAAAATGATGTACACAAAATATGTTAGTGCACTTTATATGAAGTAAAGTGGGAAAGGATCAAAGTTAGTTTATGTTCTAACATTTTATTTGCCCTCAATCTTTTTTTATTGGTCCATAAAATAGATCCTGAGCCGTAATCTAGCCCATTACAGCTGTAATCTATCTGTAATCTAGCCACTCTGGCACAGGAAAAAAGCCAGAAAGCACATAGATCTTCCTAACTGAGTATTCCTTTGGTATGGAAGAGTCCTGACTACTGTACAGGCAGTTCCTATGTCAATCCCTACACAGGAAACAAGGACTGGAAAGGGGCATGGTCAGAGCATGCTACAGTGTTCATGATGGTGGGTCACCAGATGAAGATGATCACTGGTGACCCACCAGCTGGCATATTTTGGAGTAGCATAGAGAGACTGCTCTAGAGTTCACTCGGGACTGGGCTAACATAGACTAGGCCCCAGATTCAGGGAGCTGCATCCAGCTGCATGGTGGTGGTTCTTCTCAGCTGCATCCAGAGGAAGCCAGTTACTATAAAGAATTTAATCTAATTGAGCACAGAGCCAACAAGCTCCTTTTTACACTAACACAGTGCAAGGGCTGTGCCTCCCCAGAAACACCCTGGAGCCCTGCCCCTCCCTGCTGGGTGCCCCATGATAGCAAGCGAGAGGGATAGTGTCTTGAAAGAACACTCAGCCCCTTCCTCCCTCCCTCCCCACCACCTACCCCTGCTGAGGCAGTGATTTGTCTCTTCTGGCTACTCTTGAGGCCTGAACTGGGATCAGCTGCCCAGGAGTGGCATGTGACCATTCTTGCATCTTCCCTTTACCACCCCTTCACAATCAATTATTCTGGTGTGGGGGGGAAATCAATTGTGTGTGTGTGTTTGTTTGTGTGATAAATATAAAGGGAAGGTTAAACACCTTTAAAATCCCTCCTGGCCCAAGGAAAAACCCTTTCACCTGTAAAGGGTTAAGAAGCTAGGATAACCTTGCTGGCACCTGACCAAAATGACCAATGAGGAGACAAGATACTTTCAAAGCTGGGGGGGGAGAGAAACAAAGATTCTCTCTGTCTATGTGATGTTTTTTGCCAGGAACAGAACAGGAATGGAGTCTTAGAACTTAGTAAGTAATCTAGCTAGAGATGTGTTAGATTCTGTTTTGTTTAAATGGCTGATAAAATAAGTTGTGCTGAATGGAACGTATATTCCTGTTTTTGTGTCTTTTTGTAACTTAAGGTTTTGCCTAAAGGGATTCTCTATGTTTTGAATCTGATTACTCTGTAAAGTATTTTCCATCCTGATTTTACAAAGGTGATTCTTTTACTTTTTCTTCAATTAAAATTCTTCTCTTAAGAACCTGATTGCTTTTTCATTGTTCTTAAGATCCAAGGGTTTGGGTCTGTGGTCACCTATGCAAATTGGTGAGGATTTTTATCAAGCCTTCCCCAGGAAAGGGGGTGTAGGGTTTGGGGAGGATTTTTGGGGAAAGACATTTCCAAGTGGGCTCTTTCCCTGTTAGATGCTTGGTAGTGGCAGCAATAAAGTCCAAGGGCAAAAGGTAAAATAGTTTGTACCTTGGGGAAGTTTTAACCTAAGCTGGTAAAAACAAGATTAGGGGGTTTTCATGCAGGTCCCCTCATTTGTACCCTAGAGTTCAGAGTGGGGAAGGAATCTTGACAGGAGCTGTGGACATTAATTCTGCACTTGCGCTGTGGCACAGAATTCCTCCAGGAGTATAATGTTGACACAAGAACAAATGGCTATAAATTAGCCATCAAAAAGTTTAGGCTTGAAATTAGACAAATGTTTCTAACCATCACAGGAGTTAAGTTCTGGAACAGCCTACCAAGGAAAGTAATGGGGGCAAAAAAGCTAAATGGCTTCAATGGTGAGTTTGACAAAGTATGGTCTGATGAAACTGCCTACAATGACTTGTGGCCAATCTGCAACTGCTAGCAGTAAATTTCTCCATCAGCCAATGATGGGACAGTAGATGGGGAGGGCTCTGAATTACTACAGAGAATTCTTTTCTGGGTGTCTGGCTGGTGGGTCTTGCCCACATGCTCAGTGTCTAATTTATCACCGTATTTGGTGTTGGGAAGGAATTTTCTGCTGGGTCAGATTGGTAGAGACCCTGAATTTATTTGTTTTTGGGTTTTTTTGCCTTCCTCTGCAGCATGGGACATGAGGCACTTGCAGGTTTGAACTAGTGTAAATGGTGGATTCTATGTAACTTGAAGTCTTTACATCAAGACTGGAGGACTTAAGTAACTCAGCCAGAGGTTATGGGTCTATTACAGGAGTGAGTGGGTGAGGTTCTATGGCCTATGATGTACAGGAGGTCAGACTAAATGATCATGATGGTCCCTACTGGCCTTAAGTCTAAGTCCTGCTCATGAGGTCATGCATGTAGAGGCCTCCCTACAGTACACTCTGTCTTTTCACACTGAATACAGTAGCATCCCCTCCATGACACCATTGCCCTATGGAAATGCCCTTGTAGAGCACTACCATACAGGTGAACTTTTGTAGAGTTCAGTGGGCAGAGCTGTGGATGGGAGTTTGAGGAGCAGAGGTGATTGGTGCTAGCTATTCCTCTGCTGTGCCAGGGACATTCAGCTGAATATTGCTTTCTTGTATAGAAAAACAAACTTGCTCTTTGTTGGGGTGGTGGAACTCTGTCAGGAGCAAAGCTGGCTCCCTGTCTGGCTGCTAGCAAACCAGCAAAGCTCAACCTAACAAGCCTTCTCCACATGGTTGTGCTTCCTGTTTTGGCCAGGATAGTCTGTGGCCTGCTATTTTAACCTTTTCTTGGCCTCAGCAGCACAGCAGCTGCACAACATATCCTATGCCTGTTGCTGCATTTTCCCTGCTTCTAATCCTAGCTCCAGTCTGGTTGCAGCTATTCCTCTAGCTTTGTTCAAGTCCTGTTCCAGACTTGATTCCTATCCACTCCAGTCTAGTCTTTGCTTCCCTGCCCAACTCCCAATCATGGCTCTGATTCTGACCTATGGCTTGTTTTCTTGACATTGACATGGGCTTGGTGTCCCAGTTCTGACTTCTGGCTTGGCTCTGCAACCCTGACTCTAGCTTCACCTGCAGTCTGGTACCTGACTCCTAGAGCTTCACTTGCCATTTCTCAGAACTGCCAGCACAGCCATCAGACAGGGTCCTGTTCCACTCACTATGTTGGCCACCCAACCCTCGCCAGTTCATAGTTTGAGCAGCCCACAAAGACCAGATGCAGGAAGGGTGCAGGCTTAACAACATAGAAATCCCTTCTGGAATTACAACAGCAGGAACCCCACTTACCCTTGTAGACTTGTTCCGGGTCTTACAGAAACTGAAAATCTAGGTTGCTGCACTAAAAGACAGTGCTGCTGCCCCCTAGGCCCAGGTGCAAACCTGGTGGTAACTGGAGAAATCCCCCCCCAACTCTCACATGTACTGTTCCAACATCTCCTTACCTGACAAGTTCCCTGGGGACCATGTCAAATTCCAGGTGTTCTTGAAACAGTGCTGCTTGCTGTGACCACTATCATGTACCATGGACTGATTCTGAGTAGGACTTGCAATTACCATACTTACCAGAGAGATGTTGAGGTGGGCTTCCCCACTATAGGAGGGGCCTTACTCTCTTCTCAAACACTTTAAAGAGTTTGTCCAGGCATTTTTGATTACCTTAGCAGACAGTGCACTGTAGAAGCTGCACCCCAAGCCCTCAGGCAGGGGTTCCAGCCTGTTGCCTATACGCAGCTCAGACTTGATGCCTAGTAGCCGATATCAATTGGAATAAGACCACACAATGACATCATGTCTGACAAGGATTCAATATTTCTAATTAAAATTGGATTAACTCAGGCCACCAAAGCTACATTTTATTTTTAAAAAAGAAAAGGAATATTTGTGGCCCCTTAGAGACTAATAAATTTATTTGAGCATAAGCTTTCGTGAGCTACAGCTCACTTCATCAGATGAAGTGAGCTGTAGCTCACGAAAGCTTAAATAAATTTGTTTTTGCAAATACGGACTAACACGGCTGCTACTCTGAAATTTGTCATTTTATTTTTAGTATGCAGACAGAGCTAGTGCAAGTGTCTCCTTGAGCTGGAAATTATTCCCCAACTTGAAGTGCAAATGTACCTTTAGTCTGCATTTTTATTACGACATATACTGTTCTTGCCCATATCACTGGGAGGCATTCAGTTTCTATGATGACAGGTGCTAATAGGAGAACCTAAATAGATAGATAAACAACTTCAGTGAAAATCATTGATATGCAAAAGTACACAATGGCAAATAACAGGATTCTGAGTATTTTTGCTAAAAGTCAACCCTATAATTCAATCCCTATTGTCTAAGCACAATACTTACTTTTCCATTCGTCTTTCCAACAAGCATTCATATAGCAATTACCTTTAATGATATTAAAGGGAACATTCCTCTTTTCCCTCTTGAGTATCTCTATAGTGGCTTTCAAGTGTTGTTCACCCCAACTTCCACAGAATGGCTGTGCAATGAATTAAGAATCAAGCTATTTGGCATGAGAATTTAAAACTTGTAAGATGTTTGCTTTTTCCTTAGGTAATGAACATTTTGTTCTCTATAAAGACTAGCTGTGAATTTAAAATGTTTTCTGAAATTTCTGACTAGAAGATTTTTACTATATGTTGTCAATATATTCTAGACTGCTAAGAAAAATAACTCTCTATTTCAAGTCATTACATTATATTCTGACATATTAAAAAAGAAAGATCATATTCCTCCAGGAACATCTTCATTACCCGGAAGCATCAAAATTCAGTAAGGAAAATGTTGCCTTATTCAGTGCCTGCGTGTGCGTGCGCGCACGTGCGCGCGTGTGTCTGTGTGTGTATATATGCTTTCATCAATACACCTTTATATACCTTTCAGGTAGCACAATTTAAATATTGGGAAATATAAATTGGGAAATGTCAAAGTTAAGTTTTCCTATAGAACCTAAACTCTGCCCAATTATCTGTTTATGTTATGATAGCCTTTATTCACACATGCCATACTATTTCTCAAATGTAATACAATAGAAACAACTTGTGAACAGTTTAGTAATATATTGCAATATTATTTTGTTTTCTAACTATAATATTTTCATTGACCTAATATACTAGTATATGGAGTTAGAATACCAGCTGATTTATGGCAGCTGAAGCTCAAGGCTTTATATATATATATATATATATATATATATATATATATATATATATATATATATATATATGTGTGTGTGTGTATATATGTGTGTGTGTGTGTATATATTTTAAATATATATATAGATATATTTTAAAAAAACTCTTTCTTCTGAAGGACTGATTGTGCCATTCTTATTCACACTGGGTAGCACCTGGCTCCACAAGTGCATTTCAAAGAAATCAGTGGTGGGATTTGTGGAATAATGTTCTAAATCAGTAAACTTGTAGGGATCAGACTCAATTTTTTTAATATTTTAATTTATTTTATGTATTTTAATAACTTTGGACTTGGTTTGGCAATTCTTACACTGATGTGAACTTACTCAAATGAGTAGTTACAAAATGTCCAATTTGTCTCAGTGTGGGTATTCTTGAATGCAAGAGTTGCTATCTAGCACCAGGCATGAATATATAGAATTGTTTTTCTTGCCTTGTTTTTCACTTTCCCTTCATCCATATGTTTCTTTTAATATTTAAAATAGGGGATTTGATGTGCAAAAGGAGTTCTCAATTTGCCTATTACTCAGTATCTGCAACACAGTAGGGGCATAAGCTCCTGGTATTCTCTCCCTCCTTGCTTGCATAAGGATTTGTTGTAAACTGGCCATTGATATGCTCTGGCCAAGCTAGGCTCTAGACCAAGTTGTGTTGACTGGCAGGGCATACAATCTAAATTAAAATTTTTCTGAATTGATTTAATTCTAGCGTAAATCAAGATTCAAATGGCAGACAATTAAAGATTTAAACTTGATTTAAACTCAAATAAATAGCTCTGTAGTGAGATTTGCAGTACTTTATCTGGGAAAATGGTTTGTTTTTTATGTGCCTCCATTGCTTGCCATTGATTTAATTTTAAAAAATCCTGTAATTAATGTGTTTTTTTTCTAAATTAAAGAACAATGCGATGTAGGTCAGAAAATGTCCTCAACAAGGACAAGTGCAGAGCCCTACACTTAGGACGGAAGAATTCCATGCACCATTACAAGTTGAGGACTGACTGGCTAAGCAGCAGTTCTGCAGAAAAGGACCTAGGGATTACAGTGGATGAGAGTCAATAGTGTGCCCTTGTAGCCAAGAAGGCTAATGGCATACTGAGCTGCATTAGTAGCTGCATTGCCAGAAGATCGAGGGAAGTGATTATTCCTCTCTATTCAGTACTGGTGAGGCCACATATGGAGTGTTGCATCCTGGTTTGGGCCCCCCACTACAGAAAAATTGGACAGAGTCCAGCAGAGAGCAACGAAAATGATTAGAGGGCTGTAGCACATGATTTAAGAGGAGAGGCTGAGGGAAATGGACTTATTTAGTCTGCAGAAGAGTGAGGGGAGATTTGATAGCAGCCGTCAACTACCTGAAGGGGGAGGGGGGTTCAAAGAGGATGGAGCTCGGCTGTTCTCAGTAGTGGCAGATGACAAAACAAGGAGCAATGGTCTCAGGTAGCAGTGGGGGAGGTCTAGATTGGCTATTAGGAAACACTATTTCACTAGGAGGGTGGTGAAGCACTGGAATGGGTTACTTAGAGAGGTGGTGGAATCTCCATCTTTAGAGGTTTTTAAGGCCTAACTTGACAAAGCCCTGGCTGGGATGATTTAGTTGCTGTTGGACCTGCTTTGAGCAGGGGGTTGGACTAGATGACCTTCTGAGGTCTCTTCCAACCCTAATATTCTAAGATTCTATCATGTGGACTCTAAGAGTATTGGGAACATTACATGGCCCAGAGTTAGAAATATAACTGCTTACTTGCATATTTGGTATCATCAATTCTATAAAAACAATTTCTGTGAGAGAATATCACCTTTTTAGATATTGGATTTGTCATTTTAAGGGAACAGATACTGTTTGGTTGTTAAACTTTAACAAATATTTCTTGGGATAAGTAATATATCTGCACAGAAGACTAGAAAAAATACAGAAGATATTTCTGTAGGACCAGATATCTAATAACTATACTGTGGTGGGGTTGACTACCAGTAGAGAAACTAAGAGCTAGGATGGCAATACAACAAAATTTGAAAAAAATGAAAAATAACTAAGCACATGATATATTTTGTTGAATCTGGCTCTCATTTTTCTATAAATAAAACTCTGGGATATTAGAAGTAAAGAAATATTACTTGCACTCCGACAGCTGGCATCAGACCTAACTAAACTTTATGAATGTAAGCATTTTGTATTCAAAGAGCTGCCACATTCCTTGAAGAAATTACTTGCAATAAACAGTTACACTAGCTCTAATATGTCTAATAATGTTTTTGTCCATGAGGCTATTTAGGGATAAACTTTGTTCTTAGAGATTCACAAATTCCATAGCTTAAGTGGGAATTGTTTAAGGGCAAAACTTGTTTCTTAGAATGTTTAAAGTCTTTAGGGTGAAGTATCTCTTAGAAAAACAATTTTGCCCTTCAATCAAGGGTAAGAACTACATCTCTGTGTGATATTATGTAGGAAGACTTTTAAGCAACCACAACTCTGATCTGAGTTTGTTGTTGTTGTTTTTTAATTGCAGTGTCCTGGTCTTCTTTACACAGTAATACCACAGTGCTCAGAAAATCTGCTTTGTCTAGTAAACACATCTTTAATTGTTTTGCATTCTTTTTAGCTGATGATTGTACAGCATCATGGCTCTTAGACTCATGGACGTTAAGGTCAGAAGAGACCATCATGGTCATTTAGTCTGACCACTTGCACATTTCAGGCCATAGAAAAGCTCACCCACCCACCCATGCAATAGACCCATAACCTCCAGTTGAGTCCTGAAGTGGCCCATGCTGCAGAGGAAGGCAAAAATCCTCCTAGGTCTCTGCCAATATGACCCAGCAGAAAATTCCTTCCTGACCCCAAATACGGTAATCAGGCCCTGAACATGTGGGTGAGACCCGCCAGCCAGGCTTCTGCTTTATTTTGACTAAAACAAGCAATAAGTAAGTGGAATTGAACCAGGATATTTTTATTTTGCAAATTCACAAAAATATACCTACCCTACTTATTTTTATATTTCTTCCCCCTGGGCTCCCTCTGATGTTCTTTAACATGTATTGCATTTACTTCCTTCTACTCTATGTAAGCATTAGTGTTTCATACAACAATTGCATTGCTTAATCATCAAATCCATTGGAATGTTGTTAGCAGCTCATAGTTGGCTCAGCCCATCAATGGCAGCAAGAGGTTTCTCTTTCTTTTGATAAGACATCAAAGAATTTCTCTTTCCATATTTACTTTTCTAAAGCAGAAAAATAAAAAATGACAAATCCCTGATTTTTTTTAATTATTATTATTATTTATTATTATTATTCAGGAGAAAAGTGCTCCTGCAACCCCCCAAAATCTACATCTACACTTCTCAAATTAGTATGCATGGAGATTAGAATAGCTGAGTCAAACTCATGTTGCAACTTTGAGAGATCAAGAAGGATTGAATTTCTGGAGTGAGTTAATTCCTTGATGGAAGGGGAAAAAATGTCAACAGCTTCTTACTGAATTAAGGTAATCAATATTGCACTCAAACTGATTCAAGAGTTAAATTGGCACTACCCCAGTGTGGATACTGGGTGAATTTAGGAACAAATTTAGTGAAATTTGGTGCAATTTCTGGGTGTATACCTAGTCCTAGACTCCTTTGTTCATGATTTGTACATAGTTCAAATATGAAGAATGAATAGATAAGATGGCAAAAGCCACTATAAAAGTTTATATACAAATAAATCCACTTTCAAAACTCCAGCTATCCATAGGTCTGGATTTAAGTTCTCAAATGAAACTGCTTAGTTCTTTTTTTTACTAAACATGTTTCCTTAGTTTTGGTATGCTTGAGTGTGGTCATCCCTACTCTAGCTCTGGAAAGAATGTAGCACTTCCCTCCCCCCCTCCCATAGCCTCGTTCTACATCTATTAAGAAGCCAGACTTTTGTGTTTCTGTTTTTAAACCAGTCTTCCACTTTTGTTGGCACAACTTTGCACCGGCATTTCATTGCATCAGCAATGTTGCACCCACAAAGAACAGTGGCACAATGAATGGCAGGCATAAGATTATCCCTGTGAAAATGAAATTCCAGTGTGGAAAGCTGAACCACAAAGTACTTTTCTGATCACTCTTTTACTTGGAGAACGTGTATAATTCAAAGCCACTGGCCCACACACTGGTGTCCAGTCATACTCAATGCCTACTTTGAGTTGTCTCATCTTAGATTCTGCAGCCAGACAAGACAGAAGTTTATTCCCATCTGCCATAAGTTGCGTTTTGTTTTTGTGTTTTTTAAAGTGCCACTTCATTGAAAACAATAGGTTTTAAATGATGCAATGAATTATAGGTGGAGGTAGCAAACGTCTACAGTTAGTGTTACCTAATACTTTTCATAAGCCAAGAATTATAATGCATATATTTTGGCATATATATACATTGTTTTCTATCACTTCACTATTGTACTGTGGAATTAGTGTACAGCCTATTTTAATTTTGCTCCCTCCTCCCACTGGTGTACTTGAACAAATAAAGTGTTAATTTCTTTTACCTAATCCTATGTCTCCTATATTAATTATATAAATTTACCTTGCTTTTGCAAAAAAACAATTGTTACTTACATTTTTGTTACAAACAAATTGCTCTTCATTTTCTCATCTGTTTGTTTCTAAAATGAATAGAAAATTATTGGAAAGATTGATTCATATGAACACTTTTTTTATAGTTGTATAGACAGTTGAACTCATTATTTACACAGCCATCTGAAAATTTTCACAAATATGCAGAGCTTGAATCCTGTCAATCACCAATAATAGAACAAAGCTACAGCACATTTTGAATGTTGTTCAGAATATTTTTGCAACCTTTCTTTAATAAGCCACAATTTTTCCATCCATGGAAAATTGCCACACTATTGAAGGCCTGAACATTTATACGGTGTTCCAACTGAACTGATATTAAACCCCGGGACTCTGGTCAACCTCTAGTTTAAAAACAAAGGCAATTTCAGAGAGGATTTGAACTCTTTTTTTTTTTTTCTTGTTTTTTCTGGGTTTTTTGTCCCTTTGATCTCTACATTTTGGTTTGCTGGGTTGGGAGGGGAAGAGGAGGAATTGCCTTTAAAAATATTGGCAAAATGTAGCTGAACAAATTTGGAAGAAAAATGTATGTTCATTTATTTGTATCTGAATGACTGTAGCTTATAGCACTGCTGAAAGTTTTGCAGTGCCACTTCCTATATTGTCCATGTAAGAGCCTAGCAATAAAGCAAGCATACAGAAAGTAAATTTAATCCAGTGCTAGTGAGTGCATGTGGTGTTTGAGGGGATTCATTTACAGCACTGAATAGCAATGACTTCAGAGTCTTGTGACAATTGCCTGACAAATGATGCTATTAGGAATGTCTGGGGAGTTCTATACCTAAGTAGAAGGGCAAGGTTGTAATGGTCCACTTTGGTGTCAACAATTTAATAGGCAGCAACAATTCTTACTATAATTTGGTCAGATCTTTCTATTACATTAATTCTTCCCCAAGAACAAAACAATTAATTGTTTCATGTATCAGATAACTTACAGAACTTCTCTGCTTAATTTCTACTTAATTTACTTCTTGTATCCAATTTTCTGTTATATCCTGATCCACTACACATTTTTCAAAAAAGAGCTTTGTCTTGCAAATAGCTGAGCACTCTGTACCTCTTCTGAAATTAATAGGTGTTGGGGCCAAAGTTATAATGATAAAATCCTACACTATGGTGACTCTATAAGATGGCATAGAGGCCATTAAACACAACAAATTTCTTCTGATACCAATGTTGGCCCTCTCCCTAGCAGTAGCAGATTGCCCTGGCCTTGCGGGTCAGCTTCCTAGTGAAGGAGAAATCATTGAAGCAGAGTCTGACTATATTCTAAACTGAATTTGCTTTACTTACCCCGCCAGTGCTTGAACAGACCTCTTCCAGGAAGCTCAGCCCACGCACCACTGCCCAGTTCTTAGGAAACTACTCTGCTCCAAGCACTGCCTCCAAATACAGAAAATAAGAGAGAACTTTTTGCTACCTGCAAAGAACAATTACTCTAGATTAGGAATAGGGAAATGTCCCTTTAAACCATTTGTGTGTACTCTAATGGTGCTTACTATGCTTTGGTTTGGAAGCCACCAGAAATCATTAAAGGAGCAATATGTATATATTTAGTCCTTGCATATTTGTGTATAGTTGGTTAAACACTGTTATCTGGGACTAAGTTGGTTTGGTGTGGTTTCTTCAGATCTTTGATGTGTAAAGAGCAAAAGACAACAGTAGCCAGATTAACACTACAGCATTTCTTCAGACTAAAAACTAGCTTACATGAGGAGACATACATGTGTAATCCTTCAGATTTTACGTGCTATATTATGGGTTTCTAGTATATTTACTAACAGAGGTCCTGATCCTGCAATTTGGGCAGATTGCTGCTTCTGTATAAATCCCCTTAACTGCCGTGGAGCTCTCCTCCAGCATTTAGGCCAGGGGTGGGCAAACTACAGCTCGTGGGCTGTGTCCAGCCCATGAGGCCTTATAAACTGGCCCTCAAACTCCCACAGGGTAGCAGGGTCAGGGCCTTTCCCTGCTCCAGCTCTCCAGCCGGGTAGTGGGCTTTGGGGCTTTCTGCGTGGCTCCCAGAAGCAGTGGCATGTCCCCACTCCAGCTCCTATACGTAGGGGCAGCCAGGGGGCTCTCCGCATGCTGCCTCCGCCCCCCCCCGGCAGCTCCCATTGGCTGGAAACCGCAGCCAGTGGGAGCTGCAGGGACAGCACCTGCGGATGCAGCAGCATGAAGAGCTGCCTGGCTGCAACTCCGTGTAGGACCCGGAGTGGGAGACATGCCTCTGCTTCCAGGATTTGCTTGAGGTAAGTGCTGACTGGAGCCTGCAACCCTGAGTCCCCACTCCGCGCCCCAACCCTCTCTCCCAGTCCTGATCCCCCTCCCACCCTCTGAACCTCTTGTTCCCAGCCTGGGGAAGCCTCCTGCACCCCAAACCCTTCATCCCCAGATGGAGTCCTCACCCCCTCCCACATCCCAATTTTGTAAGCATTCATGGCCCACCATACAATTTTTATACTTAGATGTGTCCCTCAGGCCAAAAACTTTTCCCAACCCTGATCTAGACCCAACTTACTGCTGCATAAAATAAATTTCAAACCCTAACATAACTTTTACTTAAAAATAATAGTCTTTTTTTGAACACCATAGAGTAATGGATGAGCTATACTCCTGAATTCTTTTTGTTCTGGAAATAAACAGGTATTGAAAATTGTAACAATGTTCCATCTTTCTGCATTTTTAGTGCACCAATCTCCATTGTGTCTAAGTACCACAGTATATTTTCCTACAGTACACAAAGCCATAAAATGGACAAAGTCATGAGGTGTCCTAAGTACTTATTGCCTAGATACTGTTGTTAATGGCACTATATAAATAACTTGCATATACAGTAGAAACTCTGAATTATGAACACCAGAGTTACGAACTGACCAGTCAACCACACACCTCATTTGGAACCAGAAGTAGACAACTGGGCAGTGCATGCGCACACACACGCACTACTGTGTTAAATGTAAATTACTAAAAAAAATGAAGGGAAAGCAGCATTTTTCTTCTGCATAGTAAAGTTTTATAGATGTATTAAGTCAATGTTCAGTTGTAAACTTTTGAAAAAACAATGTTTTGTTAAGAGTTATGAACATTTCGGAGTTACAAACAACCTCCATTCCTGAAGCATTCATATCTCTAAGATTCTAGTGTATGTTTATGCCATTAATACATTAACATTAATACAAAAAAACAAACAATGACACTCAAGTTTGATATCTTTTTCCTATCTAGCTCTTTAAAGAAAAATTGAAGTCAGTGGGTTTGCTAATGACTTAAATGGTTTTTATATATTTTATAAATGTTTTATATATTTAAAATAAATGACAGAGCTTCTAATTTCTTGACAAACCTGAAAGGCAAAAATCCTTGTTTTAAAAGCATTTATTAAAACGACAGAAAATAATTGCTTCTGAGAATGCTGATGTCGGATAAGGATATTTTCCTTTGCCACTCTTACTGCAGCGTGGAAACCATATTCCATATTATGACACACGGTCCACTTTGGCTTGCCTGTAAAAGTTGAAATGGTATTTATGCTGCCTGTCACAGGGTGTTAAAGCTCATCTGTAACACACCTAGCTCACTTCCTCAGGTGGAGAAATGAGCAAAGTCATGTGAAGGGCAGCTCCTGTGGCTCAATGAGTCCTTCTTTGTGCAGAGTGTGGAGAGAAAAGACAGAAGCCTCTGGAGAGCGAGAACAGGAAGACTATATGTAGGAAGCCCTGGGAGTCAGTGTTTGGTGAAGGCTGGGAGAGAATGAAGAGTGTTTGAAGAGAAGACAGACCGTTAAGAAATGCATCCGATGAAGTGAGCTGTAGCTCACGAAAGCTTATGCTCTAATAAATTTGTTAGTCTCTAAGGTGCCACAAGTACTCCTTTTCTTTTTGCGAATACAGACTAACACGGCTGCTACTCTGAAACCTTAAGAAAAAGGGGCTGTGCCCAGTTTGAGACTGGGTGGAAGATTTGTTTGTTTGTTTGTTTGTTTGTTTGTTTGAACTTGGATACTCCAGAAGTGGTTGACTTTTTTTTTTTTTTGACTTTGGCAGAGAGCTCAGCAAGTCTCTGCAGCAACCAAATTAAGTTAGGTCGAGAGATCCAAGTTGTGTGAGAGGAAACTCAGGCAGTGGCTAGCTCCAAGCCAGACCAGGTAGGTGGCACTGCTGTATTTTCATGTTACTAGATGATTTGAAAACTGTAAAAGTGTCAATCTCAGGAAGGAAGATACGTCAGGAGTTTCACCTGGGCTTTCTGCACAGTTGACTCCTAATGCAGATTACCTACATACAGCTTTAAGTTAAATGAATTGGGGGGAGAAAATTGAAATAACCAGCATTCAAGGACATATAAATGGAAAGTTTAGTATATTTCATTCACTACCATCTATTTTGGTTTTGACTCCATTGGCATCATTATTAAACCCTGTAACTCCTTAGTCATGATGATTATTCACAGAATGGAAATCCTTATGCCTGACCCTCATTCATCTGTGGTTAAATATAACTGCACACAACTACATTAAAATAACATTATTATGGTTGCAAAGTCAAGCACTCAAAAGTTAGGACAGGCAGAATTAATGCTGTCAGTGCAACATTAATTTGCCCTCCTTTGCGTGTGAATTATGAGACACTCATTAATTTGATGATCACATACTACTTTGCTTCATTATAAGGATGGATGGTGCTCAATTAATGAGCAGCTATTCAATATTTTGTTTTATACTCACTCTTCAATCTATTACTTTGTCCAGCCAGTCTTAGCCCCTGTGGGGCTTTGCGTCAGTGTCACTCTTCCCTCCCCCCAATCCTCCCATTCTTTTCCCTTCCCCACACCTTGTTCTCATCTTCTGGCTCATTCCTAGCTCCTTATCCAAATTCTCTCTCCCCTACCCTGCCCCCCCACCCTGGGCTTTCTCATCCAATCTGTCTTTTTCCCCCATCCTTTTCCTGGCTCATTGTCCCAGTGTTTTTGCTCAGTCAGTGCCAGTTCTCCCCCAACACCTGAGCTCTTTTTGTCAGATCAGCCTCTCCTCACTGTTGCACCTATTCACATCCCCCCTACCCGCCAAACACATACCTTGGTTCCTAGTCCCAGTCTCCCTCCCCCACAAAAAAATCTATGCTGCACCTCTAGTACCAGTCTCACCAGGTTCCTTATCCCAATATTTTCCTTTCCATCCCCCATCTGGCTTTTTTGTCCCTTTTGCATTCAAATTAGATAGCTGCCTGCATGATAGCAGGGATTCACTGAAAGCACAGGAGACGAGGTTTCCTGCCTCCATTTCTATTGCCTGGCCTGAACCTAGCCTTGAGCATTTGGGAACAGAAATTGCAGTGAAAGACCTTCTGAGCCCATAGAGAGCATGTTCAGTTCCTTTTTAGGGATGGCATGTGCACAGCACTAGGAATTGTGAAAGGCTCAGGCATGCTCGGTGAGAGCAGAATCTTTGGCAAAACAGCTAAAATCTAAGTCCCTACTGACCATGTGGGAATAGCAATATTTTCCAAAGACTTATAACTTGGGCAACTTTGGATGGAGTTTTACAGGAATGGTGAAAGGCATATACCTGACACAACACCCATCTCCTTGCCAAATTTCAAGTCCATACTCCAAAGCATGGGAGTGCTAGAGTATTTCAAAGAAAAGGTCTCAAGAATTGAATATGGAGGAAAAAATATTTCCCCCTTCCTTGTCTTCAGAATCTGTTGAACCATTGCTGCTGAGGCAGACATCCAGCATAGAAAATTGCTGTCTGAATGGCTAAAGTTTTGCAAAGTTATAAGCAACGGAAAAAGAGGGTTTTATGGGAAGTGTTGAGACACTGTAAAAATAGATGGTGCTGCCTGCCTTTAAGAGCCCAATGTTTAGACACCCATTTTATTAATATAGCTTATGATTTTAAACACATATTGTGTTTAAATACGTTCACTTATCCAGAGATGTGCAGGTTCTAGTCACTTCATTTCTCTTTGTTTCAAAACAGTGTGTGATGGGGGAGAGAGAGAGACCCTACACCAGCAGCGAAAGGGTTATGGAGAGCCTATGAGCCCAGCTAGCCCCACCCTGCTAGCCCTGCAACCAATGCCAAGCCTGGAGGAAGGAATAAAAGGAGAGAGCCTAGCTCAGTTTAGGGCTGATTGGCCAGGAAGGCGGTCAGAGCTCTGCCTAAAGGAAGGGAGCTTTGCATGCAGAGTTGCAGAGCTATTGATCTATTACCTGAAGCAGCCACTGGGGAGGAACGTTTACATTTCAAGGAGCAAGCAACACACCACTAAGACTGTTTGGGAACCAAGTCCAAAGGAAAAAAAAAAGGAGGAATGTCCCATAGAAAGACTGGTGAACAGCATAATAGTGTGTTTGGTTTGCTTTTTGTTTCAGAACATTTGGGGGCTAAACCCCTCTACCCATTGCTACTACCCTGAAAGGAATAACACTGAAGGACAACTATCCAGGTGGCAGGAGACTGCCTTGGTGCCACTGAAGGCCAAGACTTCTTCCCCTCCAGGGAGACCCACTTGAAAAATCCACAAGAGGATGATGCTCCAGCCATGCCACTATGCAGTGGCTAATTGATTATGGTAGTTTTAAGTTCTTTATATATGCCTAGAGGCTAACTGTGAGGGGGACTTATTATAAACTTGAGCAACAAGTAATATTAAGTTTCCAGTTTTCTCATTAGGAGACAGTTATGGCCGACCTTGTTATGGCTGTGTAAAAGGTGGTCTCCACTGACAATTGTCAAGTTTTCAGTGTACTTTTACAAGGCACAGACATAATTAGACTTCTTGTCAGAGGCGGATACAATCCAGCTGTGCAGAGGCATATTTAGCGAAGATATTGGCTAACTAAACAGAGCTGGAGTTGAACGTTAAATGCCTATTGCTCCTTGAGAAGCTTACTGACTATATTCACACCTATAGGTACTTTCAGAACTTACGCCAATCCGCTAAAAGATCCAGCAGTTCTGTAGGTGAATTTTTATTGAGCTCCAAAAAAAAGAAAAGAAAAAAGATGTCCTTCTGCAGGGGAGACAATATGAAGTGGACTGGATCCCATTTGTGATGGAATGGCTGGTATAATGAATGATGGCACCAGAGAGGAAAAGAAATCTGTAAAATCTACTGTTCTACATAGGATGAAAGCTTGTGTTGATAAGTACTCAAACAAAAAGGCTTGAGCTTCCTCCAGTTTTCAGTTCCCAAATTAAGTTTATTAAAGAGTACATCACTTTGGCTTCCTAAAACTCCAATCAAGAACTACCCAGTTCTCCTCCTGCTGGGTTTATGGTCTTGACGTTGGGGAATACAGCTACATGCTGGCAATTGCCCTTGCTACAGCAGCAGAGGGTTGAGGGGGGAGTCTGACAAGAACTAATTGCCAGAAGTGATGAAGCCTGCTGCCTGAAACTGTCACAATATCTCTAAGATTTTCTTTTTCTTCCATTTGAAAGGATATGTCTTGTTCTTCTAAACTTCTCATTAAACTCTAAGTTATAGCTGGACTCCATAGGTGTCAATATAATCATATCATAACTTTTTAAAAAAATTACTGCTGGTTCAGTACGAAGTGGACAATTTTAGAGTGCAAATCTCTTATCCAAAACTCATAACTAACTCAGTTTAGTTATATAGAGGTGAAAGTAAGCGGGTACGCCCCAGTATGGCATAACGACAAGAGCTGGTGCGCCATACCGGGGTGGATTGGCTTCTCCAGGCGCAATTTAAAGGGCCTGCAGCTCCCAGCAGTGGTTTGAGCCCCCAGCCCTTTAAATTGCTGCCAGAGCCCAGAGGTAGCGGCGGTGGGGCTGGGGCAGAGATTTAAAGGGCCCAGGGCAGTAGTGGCGGCCAAGCCCTGAGCTCTTTGAATCATCCCCGGAGCCCCACCACCGCTTTCCCAAGGCTCCGGCAGGCTCCGGGGATGATTTGAAGGGCCCGGGGCGGTAGTGGTGGTTGGAGCCCTGGGGAAGTGACGGCAGGGTTCTGGGGATGATTTAAAGGGTCCAGGGCTCTTTAAACTGCTGCCAGAGCCCCTGACTGCCACTGTTACCCTGGGGCGGGGGAAGGAGGCACTTGCCGGTACAGGGTGGGCTGGGACTGGCTCTAACCTCCCCCAGCCCCACCCCTTCTGCCCAAGGCCCCACCCGTTCCAGGGGCCAGACCCAGACCCAGCCCAACCCCATACCGGTAAGTTCCTAGACTTACTTTCACCCCTGGTTATATAGCTTTGCTGGGAGAAAATCCCACTGAATTTTTTTATCCTTAATCACAATATTTCCAGATAGCCATATGCAAGAAAAATGTCTTGTCAGATAAGCCACAAGTGCCCTGTTGGAGTGGGACAGTGGCACTCAAGTAGTAAAAACATCCCCCAAATCCCATGTAAAATGTTCATGTGAATGAAACCACTAGAATGAGAACTCTTTGTTTTCTCACAGAATTTGTTTGACGTGAAATTGATAGCAGTGTTTTTCCTCTAACCTAGGCTAATTAGTTAAAATAATGGTGGTTTTGCATGTAGAATTGCTAATACACTGTATTTTAATTGTTGAAGCTATGGGATCTTATTCACCTTTATATGCTGTTCCCTGTATACCATTTTAGCATTGTAACAGAGCCTTAAAGTGGGCACCAGAGCAGTGTAAAGGGGCCATAATGTCCATTCTGCAGAATATGGAAGACAAGTCAGTTTAGGCATGATATAGAGTGAGCTGGCTTCTCCTTGTTACATGCATTTAAGTAGTGCATACATGAATCTAGGAAGGAGCTATGCCCTGAAATGCTGGTGCCACAGTTATTGGTGTACACTTGAAGCTTGTTCTTCTTTCCAGTAATCTGAACACAGAATAAAGTAGTGGCATTATCAAATTAGCCTTCTTGAATGAAGGCATAACATTTAAAACTTTCATAAGTCTCATTAGTGGAAATCAATTGTACTCTTTAATTACAGAAGCAGTTGTTATGTGGTAATACCTCCCTCTCCTTGTATTGTTGACCTTTTGTCACTTGATGATGTACAGAGACTGTAATGTCTGTGCAGAAATCATTTTATTTATTCAATAGCTCCATTTTTTCCCCAGTGTTTTGGACTGAAAAATCTTGTTAAGTAGTGATAAAACAAAATATCTGCAGTACCTATGGTGGCTCTAATAACATGCTATCTCTCTCCTCCACATCTCAGTTGGGTCACTATCTGTACTGAGACCCATAGTGAGCAATATGAACTACACATGTCATATGAAAAGGAGGAGACTGCTACATAATACAATGAAATTAGAAACACATGTTTAGTAACAGTCTGTAGTTTTCCAGAAGAATGTGGACATGGAAACAGGTCTGATATTCAGTATAAAAGCAATGCATCACATGAGAGACCTTCAAGTCTATATGCAGGACAAACCCACATGACATGTAATTAGAGTAGGAGGTAAGTAGCAGCCCATATCAAACTCACGATGTAGCCTGGCTCAGAAGAACCTGTTAAGATAGAAGATATTCTACTATATTTCTTCAGTCACACACAAAAATAGCTCTATTGCTCACTTTTCCAATAGTGGATCCTATAAATGTGGTGTAATACAGTAAATTAAGAACAGAATTGTCAATTTTTTTTTCAAATCTTTTCTAATTTTCACTTCTTCTCTGAACATGGTATGAATGGTAAAAAGAGCTGCTTGTCCTTAAAGCTATAAAAGGTGGTGATACTTTCCATGTTCATTGTGAATAAATTTAAAATATCTATCAGGCACCAAATAAGCTGCTTAATTTTATTTATGAAAATGAGATCTCTATGTTTTAAAAGATAAAATTAAATCAATATAAATACAACATTGACAAACATTTCATAGAAGTAGTTACTAAATGTACATTCTAGAAGAGAATGAGTAAGAGAGTGTGATTATTTTTGCTAGCCCCAGGAGCAGGGCATGATCTGAATAGCACATACAATTATACTTTGGTCCCTGTCTGAGAACTCTGTGACAAAAGCAATCTGTGCCTTATAATGGGCTGGTGCAGATTGCTTTCCCCTTTTCATTGGCTCAACCATGTTGGCTGGAGCATGGATGGTGTGGAGCCAAAGCTCTCCCCACCTGTACAGGAAGCAAAGTACAGGCCATCATCAATGACATTTCACCCACCATCCCAGCATTGTGACCCTCAAATTTGACCAGTGTAGATTAATAAGGAGCCATCTTATTCCTCCTTGCATCCTTGTATGGGTGCATAGACAGGATAACAACTGATCCCCTAGAACTTTAAAATATTAATTAAAGAAACACCAATAATCAACAGTGATTATAAAAAGGTCCTCTTGAATATAGCTTTAAATTATTAATCATGTTTGTTACAGTACAAATATTTATGGAATGGAGACTCTATGGCCTGTTCTGGTCTGCTTGCTGTAATTTTGTGAGAGTGGTGGTGGTCCAATAAATTATTAATCACTGCACTTGGACAGTTCTGGAAGCTGGGAATCACAAAGATGAAAGTGAAGGGTAGCTGGGTACCTTCACTTCTGTGGGTGGCATAGGTGCTGGAACTAGATATCCTCTGGCTGCTGCAGCACCCTCTGGCTTGAAGTGGTTTCCATCATGTACAGGGTTTACAGTTTGGTTCAATGGCTTTCAGTACCCCCCCCACTATACAAAAAGTTCCAGCACTACTGTTGAATGGGCATGGAAAGAGCGAGAGATGGCTACTGAGATAGCTAGGGATTAATATCAGCACTTTGAATAGTGCCCGGTATAAAATATTACTGGTGCCAAATGTTTCTTCAGCCACCACTGCTGAGTCAGCACAGTCTGTTCTACTTGTAACTTCAGAGTAAACTTCAAGAATGGCCACAACTGGGGTCTGGTTCTCTCTTATTTAAGCCAATGGCAAAACTCCTCTTGGCTTAAATGGAGCAGTGTCAGGCCCACAAAGTTCAGTACAATAATGCATTTGGGTGTCAAACAAGGCATGGATGACTGGCAAGGTGGGATGGGGAGGAGAGGAAACACTTTTGGGCACTGCTGCCATATGGGAATCCAGCAACTATCAGGAATCCAGAAAATTCTTATTTTTTTTTTTTTTGGTCAAATCGTGGGCACATTTCAAAAGTGGGGACTCATTGACCCTATCACATTCTCATGTGGTTGCCCAAATCAACTAGCATCACAACTATATTAATGTCCTGAGCAGCACCAGTACATGCAGCCTTAATTCTGTCCCCATTGAATATTGTACTAGATAGACTGAACTGCCAGCAGCTGGTAATGACTTTCCCCTCTCTGTTCTTAGCTGGGTTTGAAGCAGTGGCCTAGAGGTCAGATTCCATAGTCCATTGCTCATTACCATTATCATCTGAGCCATCCATTCATCCAAAAGCACAGCTATGTATGCTCGATCTTGCTGAGCGCTATTTGCAGCCGGCATCTCGGCTACTGTTTTGAATAAATAGTGATGGCTGAGATGCAAGTCTCATGTTGTGCCTGGCTGACTTACGCAGGAGTTTTGTCTGAGTAAGGGCTGAAGAATTTGGCTTATCCATCCACTGCCCAGGAAATTGTGTAGCATACTTTGACTTCATAAAAGCTATTGTTTATCATCTGAAGTATAAACAGTGGGAAATCTATAGGTATCTTCCATATTTTAAAAAAAGACATTTATTTTCTTTCTTTTTATAAAGAAATGTTGTGTGAATTTTTAGAGGCTTTATGAATTGGAGAGTGAACAGAAACTATAGAAAAGCTCTGATTTGATTAGCTTTTAAAATGTGATGAGTTCTGGAGGGTTTTCTCAAATTGCCGTTTTTACTAGCTGAGTTAATAAAGAGGCTTAAGACCTTTGAGTACCCCAGCATTCTTTAGAGTTTCAACATGTCTGTTAGCAACTATTAGAACTAGCTTAAAGTCAATAGCAGATGCACAAACCATATTAATGAGTTTATTTTCCAACCTTTTGTGGGTTTGGAGAACTATCACTGCATTAGAAAAAGATACTCGTGAAGACTTTATGATCTGAAATGGCTACAATATATTTTAAGAAATGCTGGGACTTATCTAAAATGATGTCTCTAACTCTTCTCCTTACCTTTTTAGTCAATATTTTTAAAAAAGTGTTTAAAATAAAGGAATTCCATAAAGAGAGAAATGCAAAACCTTAGTTCTGCTTGAATGAATTGGTAACAGTGCCTTGTCCCCTCAGACATTGTAAGGCCTATCCTACTGGCTTAAACTCTGACTGCAGCCCAAATCCTTAGGTGCTATGAGTTGGTGTAGCTCCCTTTAAAGCAACCAGAACTATGCTGATTTATACCAGCCAAAGATCAAGCCAAAAGTATGTAATACCCACACTACCTGCAGCTAACATTTCAAATGCCAGTAGAATCAACTCAGAGCTCCACCCTTCTGAAGCTGATAACTTTAGCATCCTTCAGGGATGAGGGTTACTAACCCTCAGATGAGAAAAAACTATGTTCTCTATTCTTCTTGAATGTAAAACATCCATGGTGAGTGTTCTCGCCCAACATTTCCCTTCTCAACTACTGTGCTGTGTGCTGATAGGCTGATTCCCTCCATCACAGAGGTGACTTCATTTCAATGGTGCTGTTAGTGGACCACATCAGTGTCCTAGTTCAGAGCAACTGCACCTGTATTCCCCCTCCATGGATCTTCAGGGGAACCCAATCTGGGTGCCACCTCTTCAACTGTCACCTGTCTTGGGGTAACGACCCATGCCTCTTTTGCTTTTGGCCAAGGTTTTTCCAGACTTCACAGTCCCCTGCCTACACTGCATTCCCAACAAGCCAGATTCCCTAAACAGTCCAGCATCTACACTTTACTTTCTCTTCAAAGACAATTAACAAGTAAAATTTTCAGCAGTTATAAATGAGCACACAGCTCTTTATAAGCGAGCATGTTTATTCGCAAGGTGAAAACACTGAAGTTAGAGTCACACAGTTTAAGGCAAGAAGGGACCGATAGATCCCATCATAGGGCCTAATCACATCAGCCACACTATCAGAAGCTCGTTCACCTGCGCATCTACCAATGTGATATATGCCATCATGTGCCAGCAATGCCCCTCTGCCATGTACATTGGCCAAACTGGACAGTCTCTACGTAAAAGAATGAATGGACACAAATCAGACGTCAAGAATTATAACATTCAAAAACCAGTTGGAGAACACTTCAATCTCTCTGGTCACTCGATCACAGACCTAAGAGTGGCTATACTTCAACAAAAAAGCTTCAAAAACAGACTCCAACGAGAGACTGCTGAATTGGAATTAATTTGCAAACTGGATACAATTAACTTAGGCTTGAATAGAGACTGGGAATGGATGAGTCATTACACAAAGTAAAACTATTTCCCCATGGTATTTCTCCCTCCCACCCCACCCCCCACTGTTCCTCTGATATTCTTGTTAACTGCTGGAATTAGCCTACCTTGCTTGTCACCGTGAAAGGTTTTCCTCCTTTCCCCCCCCTGCTGCTGGTGATGGCTTATCTTAAGTGATCACTCTCCTTACAGTGTGTATGATAAACCCATTGTTTCATGTTCTCTGTGTGTGTGTATATAAATCTCTCCTCTGTTTTTTCCACCAAATGCATCCGATGAAGTGGGATGTAGCTCACGAAAGCTTATGCTCAAATAAATTTGTTAGTCTCTAAGGTGCCACAAGTACTCCTTTTCTTTCTGGTCTCTTGTATATCAACCCCACCTAGCACTTGCACACTAAGCCCAACAACTAAAATGAGCTTACAACAAACAGAAGACTAGACTATTATGTTCCACAAATTGATACTAGAAGGGACTGAGGTGCCCTGAGTATCATTCACATAAATGACTTAATAAATAAGGTTAAATACACATATAAAATGTCCAAGAGGGAGGGGAAAAATAGGTAAAATGTAAACCTTTATTTATAGATATGTAAAGTGGAATTAGAAGGCTTAGTGTTGGTCTAACCTTAGAAAACTATTTGGTAAATAATCAGCTGAACATGAGCTCGTAGTGCAACAAGGTGGCCAAAAAGAGCTAATGCAATCCTGGGCTTCATTAACAGGGGAAACTTGCGTAGGAGTAGAGACATTTGGCCTCTGCATTTGGCACTGGTGCAACAATTACTGCCTACTGTGTCCAGCTCTGGTGCCCACAATTCAAGAAGGATGTTGATAAGCTGGAGAAGGTTGAGAGAAGATCCACACAAATGATTAGAGAAGATGCTGTATAGTGATAGATGCAAGGATCTGAATCTATTCATCTTAACAAAGAGAAGATGAATAAGTAACTTAATTAGTCTACAGGTATCTGTGCAGGAAACAAATATTTAATAATGGACTATTCAGTTTAGCTGAGAAAGGCATAACATAATACAATGGCTGGACATTAAACTTGTATAATTGATTTCACTATAAATATATCAAAGTGCCATGTGTTAAGCAGAAGAGTGGTCAGAGGTATAGCTGGTAAACTGAGGTATGCTGTTTCTTTGGAACCAACAAGTCTGTGAGTACTGCTCATGTCCAGTGGATCAGCGATTTGACATTCTTGGGAGATGTTTGCAGTGCTCAAGGGTTGTCATAAAAATAAAGGAAAGGGTAACCAACTTTCTGTATACAGTGCTATAAAATCCCTCCTGACCGGAGGGAAAACTCTTTCACCTGTAAAGTGTTAAGAAGCTAAGATAACTTCGCTGGCTCCTGACCAAAATGACCAATGAGGAGACAAGATACTTTCAAAGTTGGAGGGGGGGAAACAAAGGGTCTGTCTGTCTGTGTGATGCTTTTGCCAGGAACAGATCAGGAATGCAGTCTCAGAAACTCTGTTAAGTTAGTAAGTAATCTAGCTAGAAATGCATTAGATTTCCTTTTGTTTAATGGCTAGTAAAATATGCTGTCCTGGGTGGAATGTATATTCCTGTTTTTGTGTCTTTTTGTAACTTAAGGTTTTGCCTAAAAGGATTCTCTATGTTTTGAATCTGATTACTCTGTAAGGTATTTACCATCCTGATTTTATAGAGGTGATTCTTTTATCTTTTCTTTAATTAAAATTCTTCTTTTAAGAACCTGATTGATTTTTCATTGGTCTTAAGATCCAAGGGTTTGGGTCTGTGCTCACCTGTACAAATTGGTGAGGATTTTTATCAAGCCTTCCCCAGGAAAAGGGGTGTAGGGCTTGGGGGGATATTTTGGGGGGAAGACATCTCCAAGTGGGCTCTTTCCCTATTCTTTGTTTAACACGCTTGGTGGTGGCAGCATAGGGTTCAAGGCCAAGGCAAAGTTTGTACCTTGGGGAAGTTTTTAACCTAAGCTGGTAAGAATAAGCTTGGGGGGGGGGGTCTTTCATGCAGGTCCCCACATCTGTACCCTGGAGTGGGGAAGGAACCTTGACAAGGGTCAAAGTGTGCCTATTGCTAAGTTGCAGGGTGATAGTGGGACCTACAAGGCCTAGAGTGGAATGTTTGTGTTGCCTGTAACAATGGAGTTGGGGAGCTTACCTTTGGTAAGCATAGATAATGCTTTGTTATGCTAAGGACAGGTGGTGTGAGGGTGCATCCACAGGAAGTGTCATAACATGTTCAGAGCAAGCCTGCTCACAAAAGCCAGCAGAGGAGGAAATGTCCCACTCCTTTTTTTATACCTAATAGTCCAATTGTTAGAAAATTCACTTGGGAGGTGGAAGACCCAGGTTCAAATCCCCATTCTGCGTATTTGGCAGAGGGAATTCTTGAACTCAGCTCTCCCACCTGAGTGCCCTAACCACTGGGAGGTTGGGATACTCTGGGTGAGTTTCTCCTGTTGAAGTTGTTCCACTTTGACTCAGTGAATATTATTTTACACAGAGAAGAGAGTAGAATGATTCTATAGCCTAAAGGTAGGGCACTCACTGGGAGCCAGGGTGTGTGTCAAGTCTCTGCTCCAAATCAGGCAGAGGCGGGGAATGAACCTCAGTCTCCCAGACTCCAGGTGAGTGCTCTAACCACTGGACTATTCAGCATAAGGAGACTATCTAGCTACCTTTTGATGGGTGGGGCTAAGGCTACATCCCTGTCCTTCACGTTTCCTTCTTACTAGCTTACATGGCTCCCCACTCAGCATACTAGCTTCTGTGACTCCCTTTTTAGGTGCCTAATTCTCCCATGCATCATATAGGGAGCTTGGGTGTCTAACTTGGAGTTGTGAATTCCACTAGGTGGCAGGGCACCTAAAAGTTAGGCACTGCAACACTGAGGCTTGCAACATGTATGTCCTCTTGTGAATTCATCCCAAAGTCTTCAGCTTCTTTATCATAAATCTTTTCATTTATTTGACATAGTGTCCTTACACTGGTATTTTCTGTAATCTATCATGGAATAACTATCGTCTGCTGTTTTATGTTTGATTGTACTAAACCACTTACAGAAAAGTTGCCACTGTAAAAAATAAAGTTGCATTGAATTTTAATGTATAATTGAGGGCAAGGAAAATAAAAGTTTTCTCCAGAAGAAGATGCCAGCAAAAATGGCTCTTAACCCAGGCTTCAATGGCAACTCAGAATTATCAGCACAAATGCCTATAGAGCTCATCTAGCAGCCAGAGATCACTGCTGAAAGAATACATTTGATAATTTTGTGTTTGGATCACGTAATGACCTGCTGTTTTCTTTATGTGCCACATTATTTTGTGATAAATGTGCAATGACTTTAGGTAAGGCTAAGATTTTGCCATGGTTATTTTTAATAACAGTCACAGACAGATCACAGGCAATAATCAAAAATTCAGGGAAGCCGTGACCTATCTGTAACTTTTGCTGCTGCAGCTCTATGGTTTCCCTGACACCCTGGTGGCTGGGAGCTGTGGGGTTCCCCCTCTGCTTGCAGCAGCCGAAAGCTGCAGGGTGATCATATTTCCCAAAGAGAAAATGGGACACTCCAAGCTGCTTGCTGGAGACATCCACCTCCCCCACATCCTGCGAGGTTGCCCGTTGCTGGAACCTTGCAGGGGGCCCACTTGTTATGTGTCACTGCTGTCGCCTGTTGCTGGAATCCTGCCAGGGCGTCACTGGCTGCCAGCTCCAGAGTCCTGCAGCCCCTGGGGCTAAAGCACAGAATGTCAGGGTGGAGTCTGGAAGTCACTGATTCCATGACTTCCATGACCTCTGTGACATAAACATAACCTTAAAGTCCTTGAGAGACTGAGGTCAAAATCAACCCTCAGTGTCAAAGCACTGTCGACAGAACTCTTTTAGAGTGTTAGTGTAAGCCCCACTAGCACAAGTCTGTGGTCCTGTACTAGAAGGCTTATCCCCCAGTGCAGTGTAGACATGCTCATTATGGACCTAGTTTATGGCTGAATACTTGCTGGATCAAAAATTTAAAAAAAATATTTTGATCAAAATATATCTAGTTTGATTTATGTATGACCACATCCTTAATTGTAGTGTGTAATGTCTTACTGCACAAATTGACTCACTTATTCAAAAGGATTACTCATGGAGTAAGGTGAGCAGAATCTGATAACATCTGTCCTCTTGTCTTTTTTCTGCACAAGATTTCAAAAGCCTTTAGTTTACAAGTTTCAAATGATTGGTCGTTTTTCAATTCACAGTAGAGTTTCTTTGTGGTTGTAGCTCCTATCTTGCTGTATTCATTCTACTGATTTGTTTGCCTGAGTGTCTTTTGTAATCTTGTTTTTTCTAGCTTCCTCCATGTACTGAACCATAAAGAAATTCTAAATCTTTGATTTTGCTGTCAGCTATTCTATATATCGTAATAACTTGTTTTACCACAACTTTATGGTCCTGTGTTACTGCTATCATTTACAATGCCTTCCTTTTAGCATTGACAGGGATAAGTTATACCACTGGCCTCAGTTACATGCTCTTCTTTACAATTAATATAATTCTGAACACCATTTAAATGCTGTACCTTCATGAATTGTAACTTGCTGTTCAGAAGAAAATATGTATGTATTTAAATTTCTCTGTATGTGTGATATACCTTGTTTGCACTGTGCTTTTCATAGCTAGACCAGGACATCTACACATTGCAGTCATCTAATAACATCTAATGATAGGCTGATGAAGACTCAGTTTCCTGCATCCAGTTGCTGCTGCTTAACAGTTTCAAACTGTAATTACTTGGAACCTAAATTACATTGCAGTGTTTGTTTCTTACCAAAAGTGACATAATGGTTATTGATCGGGCTATTGTCTTTGCCTTGCTCAGTAGCTATTCCAAATATTCATCCCAGAGTGCGAGAGGAAATGTAACTTACCATCCCTAGACTCTTAATATCAACCATATATTGCTTGCAATCACATATTAGATACCAGCTATGAAAATATCTTGACTTTGTTTTTATTTTCTCAAAGAAAATGGACTCTTATTTTCCCACTGAATACACTCAAGGACATGATTAATAACAGTTACTAAGGTGTGTGCCTATTACTATGTCATTTGTATGTGCTACAGCAATATTGGTGCCACTATTTACATTCTAAACCTAAGGTGAGATTTTTTTGAGCACTTATATGTTGCGGGAGTTAGGCACCTAATGGCTTTCAGTGGGAATTTTGTGCCTCTCTCCCCTACATGCTTCTGAAAATCCCACCCTAGTTTTCTGTAGTGATTAGATAGATATCTGCCCAAGAGATGGATGGATCAATGGAGCTAACTTTAACACATTTTAGGAAGCTTCTTCCTATCTCCCCCAGATGCAGGAACCAGAAGACAGACAATATCTGAGCAGGAGGCAAAAAACAACTCCAGGACCAATTAAAATGTCAAATCCAAGAAACACCATAGCCTGAGGTTGACTATGTTAGTCTCCCATTAGGCCCATAACTTCGACCAGAAAATAAACAGAAAAGGAAACAAAGTACGGATGGGGAAAAAATGAAACAATTGACATGTGAAAATGAGCTCTCTCCCCCATCTCCCCTTCCAGGTTACTCTGGGATTTATACTTCTCCAGTCCATGAAAAACTACCAGGCTGTTCAAAATGGTCTCTTAGAGAATTTTGCAGAAGATTCCCCCATCCATTCCCATCCCCGATGTCCAATTCAGACAAACTTAACTCAGAAAAAAAGGAACCACTGGTAGCTTAGACAGATCAACAAGTATCCAGTTCTCAGAATGCAGGTTCTCTTTAATGTGGCTCTAACTAAATGATAGTAGGCCTTTCCAAAAGTTCCAAAGTAATAATCCATAGTCTGTAAACCTGCTGCCATCTCTCTCCAGGTGCGAGGCCTGCCAGTTGGTCCCATTGGCCCAACAGCCCCTCTCTCGCTATTCAAGAAGCATTCAGTGCAAGTGCCTTTACTGACTTCAGTTGTGTCGGTTTACCATGGGGAGAGGGACATGGCCATGCTAGAAAGAAGGTCCCATCCCATTTAAAGCTTTGTCACTTGAAAGGGATGATTCCTATCTTACCAACAGGACACAGAGTGTTAGTGTCTAGCCCAGGACTGTAGTAACAGCTGGTTCCAGTATATACTGTAGGAATACATGCAAAATGGTGTGAGGAAAGATGGCTATGTTAGGGTTATTCAGTGCTTCAGCATCAATTCTTTCCCTTCCAGGCTCTTCATCTCACTTCAGAGTTGCAAGACTGTACATGAATTATTTTGTAGTACTCCATTACTTTAGAGAATGACTTCCAACCATTCCTAGCAGGAGATGATGTAGTTAGAAGGAGTTGTGTGGACATACACACTTCAATTAAAGCAACATACACTATATATTCTGCATATAATGGTGCCTCTGAGAAGTAAAAATTACCATATGATTAATCTCCAGTCAAGTAATGACTTTTATGAGAATTTCTATCGTCCCTTCCAGGTAACCTTTAAAGACTTTCATTTCCAACTATGTATAGCACCAGGAATGGGAATTGGCTTCTCAGTGTTGAGCAGAGACCATATTATCCCAGAGAGGCAGGTGAACAGCAGATTTAGCTCTTTATGCAGTGCTTTTCATACATGCTTTATGAAAGAAGGTAAATATAATTCTCCTCACCTTATATATGGGGAAACTGAAGAACAGAGAGGTGAAGCAACTTTATTGTAGCTGGTAGTTGCGAAGGTAGCTCCTCAATCAGCACAGTGGAGAAACTGCAACTTTATTTGGTCCACTGGCAGCTGATTAATAGGTTTGACAGTCTGGAATGTATCATCTTCCATTATAACTATTGTGATTCTCATTGAAGTTGTTGGGGATCTACAATATGGACCTAGCAAATGTTTGATTGAATCTTGTTTTTTAAAGAGATGAGTTATGCGAGATTGCAAGGTTTGGACTTTTCTCTATTATCCTTTACATACAGGGACAGTGTAGGAGCAGGATTTTACAATTGTACTGTAAGAACAGAAGTACTAAAGTATGTCTTGATTTCATTTTACCAGCCACCCTTTTTGAATAGCAGAAAGGAATGACCCTCTGGAACATGGGTAGGAATGCATCTGACAGACTGCCAGTGTCTGTATTGATGTTAAGGCATGGACAGACCAGAACAATCCTTATGACTGATTATGGTCACCCTTTTATTTTAGGATAAGTTATAATGTCTACTATGCTTTCCTGTATGTATTACAAATTAGGCACTGTAGTTAAATATACACTTCTTTGTTTTAAGGTTTAATAAGTAAGAGAAAGGATCTTGTATTGTGTCTATGTTAAGGAGATTCAAAATAAACTTGTGGCACCTTAGAGACTAACAAATTTATTAGAGCATAAGCTTTCGTGAGCTACAGCTCACTTCATCGGATGCATTTGGTGGAAAAAACAGAGGGGAGATTGATATACACACACACACACAGAGAACATGAAACAATGGGCTTATCGCTGGTGATGGCTTATTTTAAGTGATCACTCTCCTTACAGTGTGTATGATAAACCCATTGTTTCATGTTCTCTGTGTGTGTATATCAGTCTCCCCTCTGTTTTTTCCACCAAATGCATCCGATGAAGTGAGCTGTGGCTCACGAAAGCTTATGCTCAAATAAATTTGTTAGTCTCTAAGGTGCCACAAGTACTCCTTTTCTTTTTGCGAATACAGACTAACACAGCTGCTACTCTGAAACCTGTCATTATGCAAGGCACTAAATTTAGCCGTATAAAGTGGAAATCAGTCAACTTCATGAAAAAACTCATACAGATAAAGACAGACATCATCTTCCTCTCCAAATGCAAACAGATGGACATCATACCTAAAGGACTGACGGTAAAAAATCCATTACAATCTACATACCACACAGACTATGCTGACAGCTTGTGCCACACACTCTCAAAGAAACTGCAGAACCACCTGATCAACATCCTCTACAGCAAACAGGGAAAGATTAAAAATGAGCTCTCTAAACTGGATACTCTCATAAAGAACCAACCTTCCACACAAACTTCCTCGTGACTGGACTTTACAAAAACTAGACAAGCCATTTACAATGCACACTTTGCTTCTCTACAAAAGAAAAAGGACACTAAGCTATCTAAACTACTACATGCCACAAGGGGCCACAACAGTGGTTCCCGTAACCCACCCAGCAATATTGTTAATCTATCCAACTATACTCTTAGCCCAGCAGAAGAATCTATCCTATCTTGGGGCCTCTCCTTTTGCCCCTCCACCCCCACGAACATGATACAGTTCTGTGGTGACCTGGAAACCTATTTTCGACATCTCCAACTCAAGGAATATTTCCAACACACCTCTGAACAGCATACTAATCCACAGAGACCTTCCTACCAACACTACAAAAAGAAGGATTCTGGGTGGACTCCTCCTGAAGGTCGAAACAGCAGCCTGGACTTCAACATAGAGTGCTTCCGCCGACGTGCACGAGCTGAAATTGTGGAAACGCAGCATCGCTTGCCCCATAACCTCAGCCATGCAGAACACAATGCCATCCACAGCCTCAGAAACAACTCTGACATCCTAATCAAAAAGGCTGACAAAGGAGGTGCTGTTGTCATCATGAATAGGTCGGAGTATGAACAAGAGGCTACCAGGCAGCTCTTCAGCACCACTTTCTACAAGCCATTACCCTCTGATCCCACTGAGAGTTACCAAAAGAAACTACAGCATTTGCTCAAGAAACTCCCTGAAAAAGCACAAGAACAAATCCACACAGACACACCCCTAGAACCCCAACCTGGGGTATTCTATCTGCTACCCAAGATCCATAAACCTGGAAATCCTGGACGCCCCATCATCTCAGGCATTGGCACCCTGACAGCAGGATTGTCTGGCTATGTAGACTCCCTCCTCAGGCCCTACGTTACCAGCACTCCCAGCTATCTTCGAGACACCACTGACTTCCTGAGGAAACTACAGTCCATTGATGATCTTCCTAAAAACACCATCCTAGCCACTATGGATGTAGAAGCCCTCTACACCAACATTTCACACAAAGATGGGCTACAAGCCGTCAGGAACAGTATCCCCGATAATGTCACAGCTAACCTGGTGGCTGAACTTTGTGACTTTGTCCTCACCCATAACTATTTCACATCTGGGGACAATGTATACCTTCAAGTCAGCAGCATGTGATGGGTACCCGCAGGGCCCCACAGTATGCCAACATTTTTATGGCTGACTTAGAACAACGCTTCCTCAGCTCTCATCTCCTAATGCCCCTACTCTACTTGCGCTACATTGATGACATCTTCATCATCTGGACCCATGGAAAAGAAGCCCTTGAGGAATTCCACCATGATTTCAACAATTTCCATCCCACCATCAACCTCAGCCTGGACCAGTCCACACAAGAGATCCACTTCCTGGACACTACGGTGCTAATAAGCGATAGTCACATAAACGCCACCCTATATCAGAAACCTACTGACCGCTATTCCTACCTACATGCCTCTAGCTTTCATCCAGATCATACCACACGATCCATTGTCTACAGCCAAGCTCTATGATATAACCGCATTTGCTCCAACCCCTCAGACAGAGACAAACACCTACAAGATCTCTATGATGCATTCCTACAACTACAATATCCACCTGCTGAAGTGAAGAAACAGATTGAGAGAGCCAGAAGAGTACCCAGAAGTCACCTACTACAGGACAGGCCCAACAAAGAAAATAACAGAATGCCACTAGCCATCACCTTCGGCCCCCAACTAAAACCTCTTCAACACATCATCAAGGATCTACAACCTATCCTGAAGGACGAGCCATCACTCTCACAGATCTTGGGAGACAGGCCAGTCCTTGCTTACAGACAGCCCCCCAGTCTGAAGCAAATACTCACCAGCAACCACACACCACACAACAGAACCACCAACCCAGGAACCTATCCTTGCAACAAAGCCCGTTGCCAACTCTGTCCACATATCTATTCAGGGGACACCATCATAGGGCCTAATCACATCAGCCACACTATCAGAGGCTCATTCACCTGCGCGTCTACCAATGTGATATATGCCATCATGTGCCAGCAATGCCCCTCTGCCATGTACATTGGTCAAACTGGACAGTCTCTACGTAAAAGAATGAATGGACACAAATCAGACGTCAAGAATTATAACATTCAAAAACCAGTTGGAGAACACTTCAATCTCTCTGGTCACTTGATTACAGACCTAAAAGTGGCTATCCTTCAACAAAAAAGCTTCAAAAACAGACTCCAATGAGAGACTGCTGAATTGGAATTAATTTGCAAACTGGATACAATTAACTTAGGCTTGAATAGAGACTGGGAATGGATGAGTCATTACACAAAGTAAAACTATTTCCCCATGGTATTTCTCCCCCCCCCCACCCTACCCCCCACTGTTCCTCAGATATTCTTGTTAACTGCTGGAAATAGCCTACCTTGCTTGTCACCATGAAAGGTTTTCCTCCTTCCCCCCCCCGGCTGCTGGTGATGGCTTATCTTAAGTGATCACTCTTCTTACAGTGTATATGATAAACCCATTATTTCATGTTCTCTGTGTGTGTATATCAATCTCCCCTCTGTTTTTTCCACCAAATGCATCCGATGAAGTGAGCTGTAACTCACGAAAGCTTATGCTCTAATAAATTTGTTAGTCTCTAAGGTGCCACAAGTACTCCTTTTCTTTTTGCGAATACAGACTAACACGGTTGCTACTCTGAAACCTGTCAAAATAAACTGACACTGTTTGTATTCTCAAAGGTCTCTGTAAAAAGATTGTTTGTATGAATGAGGAATGTATGCACCAGGAAAAGATAAGGAGTGAAGGCCATAGTTATAGCCAGATGGTCAAGAAAAATGGGGAAAAGAGACTTAAGGATACCAGAAAATCATCAATGTGCATCCATAATGAAGGAAGGGCAAATTGAGGACCCTGAGGCGAATTGAGGACCCTGAGGCTTGCACCCCTAAAGACAGGACAATTGATTAAATCAGAACTAGGACAGTATAACTGTCTCGGAGGCATATTGGAATGTTTACATCAGAAGATAACACCAATTAAGAAGTAACCTGTCACAAACTGATACAGCAAAATCCATAGACTTCTACACAGAAAAGGAACTATAAGAATAGGGTGCTTTGCCATGGGATTTTGGGTTTGTCTTGTCACTACTCCAGGAGCATAGGATCGTGACTGAGAAAGCCCGGCTCCCCTCTGCAACCAATCTGGCTGGCCAGTAGATTGATCCAGACTGTTAACTATAAAAACATCAACTGGCAGGACTATGTGCATGATACGTATGTGTGTGTGACTGAAAAGCATATGCTAACTGTTGTATTTTCAACAAATATGGCACATTTGCCTTCTCTCTCATAAAAAAAATCCCATGTGCTTTTTATAGCATAGCAGCAGCACCATGATTTATAAAATTGCTCCAGGAAATAACATCAAATATGCTCATTTATTGGATATTTTACATTATTTCTGTAGTGAATGGTATAGAACAGCTTCTGTATGAGGAGAGATTGATAAAATTGGGACTTTTCAGCTTGGAAAAGAGATGACCAAGGGCAGATATGATAGAGTTCTATAAATTCATGACTGGTGTAGAGAAAGTAAATAAGGAAGTATTATTTACTTCTTCTCATAACACAAGAACTGGGGTAACCATATGAAATTAATAGGCAGCAGGTTTAAAACAAACAAAAGGAAATATTTCTTCACACAATGCACTGTCAAATCTGTGGAACTCTTTGCCAGAGGATGATGTGAAGGCCAAGAATATGACAGGCTTCAAAAAAGAACTAATTCAATTTATAGAGGATAGGTCAATAAAATAGCTAATCCTATTAGCTAGGATGGGCAGGGATGGTGTCCTGAGCCTCTGTTTGCGAGAAGCTGGGAATGGATGATAGGGGATGGATCACTTGGTGATTACCTATTCTGTTCACTCCCTCTGGGGCACAAAACATTGGCCACAATCAGAAGACAGGATACTGGGCTAGATGGACCTTTGGTCTTACCCAGTATGGTTGTTCTTATGAATGCCTTTCAGCGGGAGGACTCTGAAGAATGATTTCACAGTATTTCTGCTTGGAAGATTCTCTGGGTCACTGGTGTTCTAATACTTACTCATTTATAATTCTTTGTTAGTTGACCTTTAAATTGCATGCAGATAGAGAAATGATAGCTGAAAACTTTTTTTTCCTAATCACAGCTATAACTAGCCCCCCCCCAGCAAAAATGAGTATTTTTATACTAGATATTCATCGTAAAGTTGCATAAACTATTTCCTTATGGGGGTGGGGGGAAGCCATTGCTTATTTTCATCCAAATTAAAACAGAAACCCCATTTTGGAAATGTTTTAATGCATCCATTTGTTCAAAGTTAGTGAAACAATTTAATTGATATGGCAACAGGATTCAATGATTTAACTTTTTTTTGTTTAAGCCACAATGCAGAACAATTTTAAGTCATCAGATAAAGAATAAATGTGCAAGAAGAGGCTTTAAGCAATTTACTCAGCAGGAATAGCATTATGATTTTTACCAGCTTGCCTTTCAAGCTCACAAACCCTTTAGCATTAGGTTTCTAATTTGCTAGTCCATGTGTTCTGCATTGTACCTGTCACAATGGATACCACTATGCTTCTTGAGGGATCGCACTGTCAGGCCATATCTCTGTAGCAAGAGAGATTGATTTTTCTCATTGAGTCCCAATAATGTAATCATTATCAAATAAAATGGATGTGTATATTTGATGTATATTATTAATTCCACCTAAGAAATGCCTTTGGCTAATCTTACTTTAATGAACCAGGAAAGTGCAAGAAACATAATTAATATTCTAAAAGTCATGTATATTTTCTCTTGCAACTTTACAGTTTGTTTAAAGGAAATGGACTGAAAAAACAAAGATATTAAAATATGTTGAACAACTAAAGTCTTATTTATCAAAAGCTCATACCAGTGCTCTGGTTATTTTACTAAAATATAGCTGCTTCTTTTAAGGGAATGAAAGCTCAATCTTTGAAACACTGTTTTGTGAAAATAAAGAATTGCTGGAACAATGATTTTCTCACTACAATTCTGACTTGTTTAACTTAAAGAATTAGAAAATTATTTTTAGTAGTGGTGTTTAGAAACATAATTTATTTTAGAACCACTCCAAGTTTAATGAGGAATTAGAGTGATTAAATCTAATGATCTCATTAAGTTGCATAAAATATTCCTAACAGCTTGTTCTGGGCCAAATTCTGATCTTTCACTATTGTAATTGCAAAATAATTCTCTTGACTTCAGTGCAATTACTCTGGGTTTATCCAGGAGTAAACAGGAGTGGAATCTGGATACTCAATACATCAACTGATATAAACTGGTGTTAATGGCATATAAACCAGTAGAGTTACAACAGTTTAAAAATGGCGTGTGTAGTGTCAAGTCCTACTTGTACTGTCAAATTTATAACTAAAGCATAGTGCCTGTTCTATCTAGTTACCAGCTGGTGCAGAAAAAATACCATAGGTATTCAGTGAAGTACCTGTCTGGTGCTCTCCATTTATGTCACTCATTTAATGGTGGGGGACGGAATCAAGGGCTGGTGTATGCTTATTATTAGCCTCAACTGAAAGTGAGGTCTGTGGAGACCTGGACAGAAAAGCTTGTATTGACAGAGGCCGTTGATTTCAGGGAGCTCAGTTAAAACAGGCACAGACAAGACTGCTTCATGCTAAGGCAACTAATGGTGAGTTGCCTCACAACCCTGTGTACTACCTGGGAGCATCATAAAGGGCTCTCTTATAGAAGCTAAAATTGTCCTCTCAGTGGTAACTCTGAAACAGGGAAACTGGGAGTTATGCTATCTGTCTTTCCTTGGGTGATTTCCCCATAAGGGACAGTGGACTAGTTAAATATGGCCCTCTGACTGTAGTTCATATAGAAATGTGTCAAGTAATTTATCTAAACAAGACAGTAGATAATTGAAAAAAATTGTCAAAGCAGTGCATGAGAGTCAGCCATACAACTGCCATTAGCATCTGAGTTGCACAATAAAATACTGTGTGGCACTTCTGAAATGCATGGGCATGTGTTTAACTTATGATCTTAGTTAATGTAAAAATTTTACTACATAGGGAATTTCATTTGCATACTGTAAAACTGAGAGAAGAGGCCTTTAATCTTTTTAATACAGTGTATTAATTTGTCTGCCAAAGCTCAGCAGTCCTTTTGGGTGCATGCAGCCTGAAACCAGTTGGAACCAGTTAGTATTAGTAGAAATAGGAACCAGTATTTTTAGCAATAGCCATCAGTGTGGCTAGTTAACGCCATTACATACTCTAAAATGGCCACCAATAAAATTCAGGGAAACACTTTTCTGTATAACCCAATTGTTATTTAGGAGCTTTTGCTGAATTTCCAGTAGAAGAGGGACTTGAAGTCAGAGTTGCAGGTAGATTGAATGTAACACAAATGGTATCTGTCAATTCAATGATGCTTTTACATCTTTCCATCCTGTCCTCTGATTCTTCTCCACCACGTCAAAACAGTAAGACTAAGATTTATGCTACTTTTTTAACTCTTGTATGTCTAAAAGGACTCCAAATTGATGTTGTAGAGCACAGAAAGGAAAAGGCATCATGATGGCAATTTGTTGACCTGCCAGTTTCCTTCACTATTAATTAACCTGTTATAAACCTAGAAAATAAAACTGATTACTTAAATGAAATGATGGTGTACTGAGAAAATGTAGTTGTAAAGAGCATTCCCTTAAACCTGTTGTAAAGCTTCTATCACCTGAGGAAGTAGAATCCAATTTTGCTTTGTTTTTTAAACTTATATTTCCACTACTAATCAGCAACTTTACCCTTTCAAGAGATGGTTTGCTTGTTAGATGCCATTGGTCACGATTAAGTACTTTGGCAGCTGCTACTGCTTCCAAATGCACCTACAATCTAATTGCATCCAGCAATCAATGTTAATGGACAGTGTCAGTAATGTACCAGTAGAAAAAATAAATCTAAAAATGGTCCAGAAAATAAAGTAGGCGAAGTGAACAGTTTGTGAATGGTTTCAGAGTAGCAGCCATGTTAGTCTGTATCTGCAAAAAGAAAAGGAGTACTTGTGGCACCTTAGAGACTAACACATTTATTTGAGCATAAGCTTTCGTGAGTTACAGCTCACTTCATCAGATGCATTTTGTGAATGGTGCAACCTAAATGGAAAAGAGAGTTGGGAGGAATATCCAGGCACAGAAGCACTTGCTATGGAAACCTTTTGAACAGAACTTTATTGCACATACAGAAACTTCTCCTTGTGCTCCTAAGCTTTCCTGAACAGGGCTCTCTTTTCTTCTGAACTTTGCTTTGGGCTTCTTTGATTGTCCAGCACTTTACCCAGTAAAGGAGAAAAAGTTCTTCAGCCATGATGAAGAGTCCAGTCATCTTTTCAGACCCTGTCCCCTGTGTCTCCCACTTTTCTCCTTAGTTTTCAGCTGAAAGGCAGTCTCAAGTTTTTGAGAAGAGTCCCCTGAAATGCTGCGTTTACATCCATTATCTTTTGGGGAAGGTACCTCCATATTCAAGATGCTCTGCTCCCTTCTACACTATGAATTATGAGCTGAGTTTTCTTGCCCATCATTGTTACCATATGTTTCACACAAATCTTTCCAGGGTGCAATACTGCTTGTAGTTTTCCATTTATAATATATTTTCCCACTTGCTGTTCTTTCCCAAATCAATGTTGTATACCCTTTTCAGCTATTCTCTGAAGGGAAAACAAGATTCTGACAGTCAAGGACCACCTGAAGAATCAAATGAAAAATTGATTCCAGTTGGGGCAGGATTTTACCTACAGTGTTGGATTTTGTGCCAGCATCAGGTTTTATCTGGGTCCAAAGGCCTCCAGTCCTTAGTTTCCTAGTTATCTATTGGGGATTTAAAAGACAGAATGCAAATGCTCATTGGAGGCAACCCTGTTGCTGGCTTGGATCTCTCTATTTTAGGATTTTATAATACAGCCAGCTCTCGAAAGGTAGGACTAGGGAATGGAGAATTGGCCGTGGAATGAGATTCAGGAAAGTGCACCTGTGCAAAAACCTCCTACGGATTCTTCATTTTTCCACATCCACTTTTTTCTTTAACTGATAACATGTATAATTGACCTGGTGTGGATTATTGTTGCTGCTGCCACTGTTGTTGAATGAGGACTATAATTATTCTGCAAACGTCTAAGAATAAGAATGGATGATTATCACATTTTTACATTGTGTGTTTCTTTTGTGTGTAATATTTATTCTCAAAAGTAGGGGAATTAGAACAATAGCTTTCTGGAAGACCCCCTACCAGTCTCTAGGTAGAAAAATATATTCAATATAGATGCAGTGATTGCTATTAAAAAGTCAGAATTTATCCCCCATTCCAAGCTCCCCCTAGGATTGAGAGTCTGAACTACAACCTCCACACGGCTACTTTTAGAATGCTAGCTTGTGTCCCTCTAGCACAAATCTTACTACCCAGGCTGGGAGTATCACTCCTAGTTGCAGTGTAGGTGGTACCTTCAAAGGCTGTACTGGGGTGGAGGGGTCAAGGGCTCATAAGTCAGCAGTTTTGTTTTGCAAGTTTTCATGCCAACACTTTCCTTAACTTCAGGCTGCATATAAGAGGTTTTTTTTATCAGTTGTTTTATTTTGTAGCATCCTAAAGTGTGTTATGTCCTGTTGTGGTAACTGGGCCTATACATTTACCCTAGTTTTAAACTCCTCTGTACAAAGTGAGTGAAGAGTAATAACAATGACCTGCTACATAAAATTGTTTAAGAAAAGATGTAAGAAGAAGAGAGAATAAATTAATTTAAACAGAAGGTGTTTTATTGATACCACTCAAAGACTGAATTAAGAATACTACTAGCAAACAAGAGAAGAGGACTGGCAATTAATGAACCAAAATTGGTGTGTCGGAAATTAGGCCTACTTGTGGACAAAATAATGAGAGAATAGACTAATCTTCTTTTTTGGGCTTTTCACAGAAGCAATTTTAAGCCTAAACAATTTTAATTTCCATGATTTATATAAATGTACAGCTTTAATTGTGTAAGCAAGAGAAGGGGCAGTGGTACTCGTCTTTACCCATTCTGTAGTGATAAGAGCGGGGTTTTTTTGAAACTTTTTTTGAATCTTACAAACATATAACAGCAGCAGTTTTGAGCTTTACTTTAGCTACAAATGAACTGAGTTATAAGTTCTTAGCACAGAGATCATAGAAGGACAGACTCTCTCTGAAACCGTTTACAATCTCAGTTTTAGACATCGTTACAGATAAGGGTGAAAAGAGCGGGGAGGAAATGGCAGAGGGAAGGAAGAAGGATACAGTAATCTGATAATGTGGTTACTCAGCTTAGGTGTGTGCATTTTCTGGTGGTTTTGATCAGAAAGAAACTCAAATGTTATTGAGGAAAAACTTGGTCAAAGCCACCAGTTTCACTTGATTCATCTTCAAACCATTAATTTTGCATTTGTTTGAAGCAACCATAAATTGACCCAGGTTTGTGAGAAACTGGTCCAGGAATGTTCAGATGGTTTGTGTTTCAGATTTATAATGAAACCATGATCATTGTTATTTAGAATCTCTCTGACCTTTTCATTGCCAATCACATTATTTCGTGTTATTCAAAACTGAGACTGAAAATAATTTATTTTCTAATTGCCTCCTAGATAACATCGTAACTATAAAAGTATTGCTTGATTTATTAGACATATTCACTATGCACCAATTTATGCCTAAACAGTTGACATATTTCATTAGTTTTATTACTAGTTTCCACACACCCAAAACTGGTCTGATCTATATTATCTCATTTATTATTCAGCTGCTCATTCGGATCCTGGGATACAGTGTATAGCAAATTCCCACTCTCTTTATTATCTTTAAATCTGATCCACGATGACTAAGGATGTATATTTATCATGGCTGTCACTGGAAAGCAATACATTGTGTTAATTTCATTTTTTAAGTGTACATCTTTATGTCTCACCAAAAAACCCCAAAACCATCATGCCTTTTAGCGACAACAATTTTAATGGGTTCACACAATAATAAAATAAAACTAAGAAATAATCCAGCTAGTACATTTAGAGGGTCTGCAATGGGTAGACAAACCCCACTGGGCGAGAAGGAGTTAAAGGCCAGTACTGTGCCCAGGTGCCCCGCTCCTCCAGCCCTAAAGAGCATCCTCCAACTAGAGAAGGGCTTGAAAAGGGAGCAACACAGCTTAGAAGGAGGCTGTGGAGGAGGACAGCCCTATCCTGAATGCTCCTGACGAGGATGCCAGAGAAGCCTCCCTGCGTGAACAACAGCGTATGCTGAGCCTGGTTGGGGCTCATGGTTTGGTCACCTTTTCTTTTCCTTTTCATTGTAATTTGCACTGGAAGCTGGGAGAGAAATCAGCGGTAGGAAGTGACTCAGGGAGGATAAGTCAGAGGGTACATTTGGGGGCCAGACACTGTTGACCCTCCTAGGGCCCTGGGTCAGAGCCTAGTGGAGTGGGCAGGCCTAGGCCCCCCTACTACTGCCCCCACTTCAGGAGGGAACCAAACCACCTGCCCAGCTCTCCACACCTCTGATTAAAAGATGACCAGGTCTACAAGACTTACCCACAGGAGTGGGCACTAGGTGCACTAACCATTCGGCCATCTAACCCACCTCTTACTGGGTCCCTTAAGGATCAGTACTTTAGTTACTACCAAATCTGTGCCTGACTTCTACTAAGTTACCCTGACTGCTGTTTCATGTGCCACTTGCTGGGTAATAATAGAAGAAGACTCCATATTTCTAAAAATAAACTGGTTCTTTATTAAGAGGACAATTTACAGATGTGGTACAATTGTAGCTAGTATTCTAATCATGTAGACACAGACTGACTTCCTGGTGCTGCCTCCAAACTTTACTTCCTGTAATCCTCCCTCTAAGTTCCATGAAGGTGGCTACAATATCTAAGTGACTTTTCCCAGAACTGACCATGCTATCATATCCAATGTTTCTTTTCATGTGAAGCTACTCCTTAGCCCTTTCTTTTCCTTTATTTACTTTTCAGGACTTTCCCCTTAAGTTTTCACCCCAATTAAGGGCCAGATTCTGCCAATCTAACTCATGTACAGTCGTATCTTATTCCATCTATATGACCCTTGATTTCAATGGAGTAAGATAGTACTCGTCTTGAAGTAAAAGTGACACAATCTGACCCTAAATTACTATATGCTACCTGGAATTCTTTTCTGTTAAAATAACATTTGTGTACATATATACCCAGGTTTCTTATTATCCTTGTACTCTTTATGCATATGTGTAGAAAAGCTTTAGATCCTGAGTGATGTACTTATTATTTTCTATTTCCCCCCGATTTTCTGATTTTATTTTTATATGAACATTTTCTCCTGGTTTTCCCCTCTGTGCTTTATGCAATGTGAGAAACGTGACAGTATTAGAATACAGTTGACTCACGTTTGGGTTACTGTAGAACCAGTGTCCTTAGGAGAAAATGATCTTCTGGATTAAAGGTATAACACATTGAATCAGCCTTTGACAGAAATAGACTTGCTAAAAAGTATCTCAGAAAGGTGTTTAAAAGAAACTTTTTCATCATTAATCCATATCACATGTGAGTAGAAGGAGGAAACATGGAGGATACACAGCTTTTTGAAAAATAGCATATTCATGTACTTTATTATATTGGAATAATTTGTAAAGAAATTCAATTATCCTTAAAATCCTTCCCTGCTGTCACAAGCTGACAGGGTACAAATGAAAATTGGAACACTGTTTGTTCATTCATTTTCCACTGAGAAATAAATGCCCTGAAGGGGAAGAAATTGAAAAATGGATCTGTAAGAGTCTGAAACCACTATAAAAACAGAGCAATCTATATGAAAAATAAATAATTACTACAGGAGAAAGGTACTGTGTTTAAAATGACTAGAAATAGAGAATATTAAATATATAACATGGTTATTTTAGCAGACTTTTAAAGACATTACTGAGCTGAAAAGATTAAAGTTATTGTTGTAGCTATTTATTACAGAAGTCATTACAATTAAAACCAAAGTGTGATGTATGATTTGTGGAAATTGGAAGAAATCTGAGCACAGTGATTGACCATAACAAACTTTGTACATATGTGCAGAGAGCTTCCAAAACACTTTGCAGCTGGACATGGCCTAGTGGGTCACACAGATTGAAAGGAGTCCACCAATCAACTCTTATCCTGCTCCTTGGTCTCTAGACTTGTATGAATAAAGTAAACTCTGGTATCTCTTTGCCCTGTCACGCTAAGACGTACTCTAGACAGATACTGCAAGCTGATGTCATCAGCTCTTGTAACATTTAGAGCAGTCCTACTTTACTAGATGATATTTTGGGCCTTGACTGATCCTATGGATAATGAACCCTGTGTATTGGAACACTTTTATATAATGTCCTTGTGTACAATAGGGAGAAAACCAATATAAAGGAATAGTTACATGAGCATAATTATCTCATTGCCTAATGAAGAACAAGATAGTCTTATAGGATACTTAGACATTAACTTCAAGGCTAATATCTGATTGACCACCAGAAAGATGCACTCCAAGTTACTCTGTGCTCTCATTGCTATAATAGAGGTAAAGACAATTTTGCTAATTTTCCCCCTACTACCTGATTAGTGAATGATACTCAGGCAAGCTCCGGCACACCGGCTGATTGTCTCTTCATTCTTATCCCCTTCTCAGGGGTTAGGTGGTCTGAGCCCTGAAATGTGCTAAAACAAAAAGCAAACCTAACTCAATATTGGGCTGTTCCCCAGTCTTCCAGTTCATGCCTTTTCCTCTGGGCTTCATTCAAAAACAGTCTCTGATTTGTGTTTTTGCCCAGTGCTTGCTCCTGTTAGCAAGCCTATCTCTCTGTAAGTGAAACTCCCTTCAGGTAGAGATCCATCCTCCCTCCTGCCCAGTCAGCCCTGAACAGGCTCTCTCCTTTTATTCTCTCTTCAGGCTTGGCATTGGCTGCAGGTGTAACAGGGTGGAACTACCTGGGCCCATGGGCTCTCCTTAAGCACTTCTTTGCTGGTGTGGGGCCTCTCTGCCCCACTGCAATCTATTTTTCCCCATAGGTTTACATCCTTTTTGTTTGTTTGTTTTAGTTTAGTAGAAAATGTCTTGCTGAACCAAATATTCACATATAATATAATAAATTACTTGTAAATATGTAAAACTTGAACTTTAAATGTATGTAAGATTGTGACATAAAAAGTACATACAGCCATCCTGGAAGCACATCAGCCAAATATTTCCAGTTCACTTATCAAATATATCTATACCATTAAGGCATGTAAGGCTTAAATCTTCCACAGTGTACATGCACAAACACTATGCAGGCAACCTATGATGCACACGTCATACTTGGATTCATTTGAATGCATACATTGTGAGTTGTGACTGTGGTTTAGATCTTTTCAAAATGCTTGTACACGTCTGGAAAACGTGGTTCTTTTTAGGTTTCAGCATTGCAATATATGGAAGAAATAGATGCTGTTTTGAATGCTATTTGGTAGTGATTTTGGTCATAGATACATGGACAGAGTTAAGGTTATCTGAATAACCATAAATGTTTGTTTCCATATGCTCTAACATTCCCCCCCTTAAGTATAACATTCAGTCTGAATTTCCTAACGCTATAATATTTGTGCTTTTTTTTTCAAAACTAACATTCACTAAAATAATAATTCTGTAAGTAACTGTTAGATGTTCACAGCCTTAATTCAAAGTTAATAGAGACTTGCCTAGGAATCACACATTCTCTCAAATGCTGCAAGGTGACAGGCTCTTGGCAGAAGTATACCCTCCTGATCTGATGGTATACAATAGAGCAATAAGTATTCACTAACAAGGTGGGGCTGGCGCTATCAGGAACAGTCTGAAAAGTGGACAGGGCTAGTCCAGCATGGGAGAAAGTCAAGGGAAGGCCAGAACTATTGATTAAGTATCGCTCCTTAGTAACATCCATCTCCACTGTCCCCGGTACTGTCAATCACAAGCATTCAGAAATTGAGCTATGACTCTAAAATCACAAGATTATTTAAAAAAAAATAAAAATCATGATTTTTAAGCCAAATGTTTTGTTTTTTTTAATTTATCCTCAGGTTTTCCAGCCTTTAAGATTCACATTTCCAAATGTTTCTCAGCAACCACCGGGATTAGCCAGTGTCTTTTAATTAAGTGAAGGCTGAGATTCTCATGTATTCATATGACTCCAGGAGCTGGAGCTTTAAGAAAAACATCAAACACCACCAAACTTGTGATTGGGATGAAATTCAATAAGGACAAATACAAAGTATTCCACTTAGGAAGGAACAATCAGCTGCACACATACAACATGGGAAATGACTGCCTAGGAAGGAATACTGCAGAGAGGGATCTGGAGATCATAGTGGATCACAAGCTAAATATGCGTGAACAGTGTAATACTGTTTAAAACAAAGAAACAAAGAAACATAATTCTGGGATATATTAGCAGCAATGTTGTAAGCAAGACATGAAAAGTAATTCTTTTGCTCTACTCCACACTGATTAGGCCTCAGCTAGAGTGTTGTCTTCAGTTATGGGCGCCACATTTCAGAAAAGATGCTGGCAAATTAGTGAAAGTGCAGAGAAGAGCAACAAAAATGATTAAAGGTTTAGAAAACATGACCTATGAAGGAAGATTGGGAAAAAAAATGGGGTTGTTTAGTCTGCAGAAGAGAAGACTGAGGGGGGACATAACAGTTTTCAAGTACATAAAAGGTTGTTACAAGGAGGAGGGAGAAAAAATATTCTCCTTAACCTCTGAGCATAGGACAAGAAGAAAGGGTTAAATTGTAGAAAGGGTGGTTTAGGTTGGACATTAGGTAAAACTTCCTACCTTCAGGGTAAGTACTGGAATAAATTGCCCAGGGACATTGTGGAATCTCCATCATTGGAGATCTTTAAAAGCAGATTAGAAAACCACTGTCAGGAATGGTCTAGATAATACTTAATCCTTCCATGAGTGGAGGGAGCTGGATTAGATGACCTCTCGAGGTCCCTTCCAATCCTACATTTCTATGATTTTATGATTAAAATCATGAGAGTTGGCAGCACAGTGTTCCTGTGAACTAGATAATAATGTTGCCTTCCACCTGTAGAACCAGTGAATGATCATAGACAGAAAGTGATCACTTGTTCCAGTTGGACTGAGATTGGCTCAATATATAATTTACATATTGTGAAAGGAAATTAAACTGTAACAGAAAATTATTAAAATTATGGCAGAGGCAGATATGAGACATGTTTTATTGGCTACCTCTTTCATGCAGAAAATCCATTTAGAAACTATCAAACAGGTGTCCTGATTTCAAACATGTATTGAATGAGCTGTATCAGGCTATTGGATACAGAGTATGGAAACTGCTTGCATATATTCCAGACACACATTCATCAATTCTATTAGGGAGCTTGGAGTAGCCACACAAAAGAGAATGTACTTATTTAGATCCATGGTATTTGATAATGGCTTGTACTTCAGAAAGACTTGAACAAAGAAGAATGGCATAAGAACAATGGGGTACGCTTGTGAGGAAAGAAGGATCCTCCTGGTTAGCCATGCATTACAAATTTAAGTGAGATCCAGGAATCAGGAGAGGTTTGCAGGAAGAGACTTTAGTTAAATATTGGCAAATAGATAAATGCATAGGTAGGTGGACCCCTATTTTGGATAAATATACAAACTTTAGTCCAATATTGTGTTGGGAGTTTTGAGCACTAAGCAATTTAAATGATTGGACCCTATAAAGATCAGGATCTCTGATGTGTTTTCTCACTCATCACTTTCTCATGTTTTGGACTCTGATCTCTCCATGAGTAGCAGGGTGTCTTTAAATTCTTTGGGGCAGATCCTCAGCTGCTGTAAATAGTCAGTCATAGCTCTACAATGGAGCTACAACTATTTACAGCAGTTGAGGCTCAGAACATTCATTTTGAATTTTGCAACTATCACATAAGGAGGAGAAAACAAAGTGCTTTCCATTATGCATATGTGATAGCCAGTGATAGTGATTTAAAAGTGAAGCTAGGTATCTTAGGTACCTACCAATTACTACCAATTTGTCAAAACCTTCCCCATGTTGATGAGTACTTACATCAGTAGTTGTGTTTATTCCTGTTCTGTTAAGTAAATGAGAACTAATGGGAGTAAGGGTTCCACAACTGGGCTCATCGTTTGGAAGCATTAAGGGATGTTAATAGTGTAGACAATGCATTCACGTGCAAAAGAAAACTTGAAAGTCCTTTGAATGCACAAAGTTTATTCAGAAGTTTTTGAATATATAACTCAAGTTATTTTTGGCACTCTCGATATATTGGTTTCACAATATTCCACCTAGCATTCTCTGAATGCCGCTTGGGAGAAGGAAAAATGATTGTGCTTCTTGTTATAACAACATTTCTAGAAAGAATTTTAAAAGGCCCTGACACTGTTACATTACCGTCCTGGAGAATAAATTTGTAATGACCTTGCCCTGTAAATCTAGGGTTTGGATATAAAAGGGTGTGACCACAGTTATTTTATCTAAACAGGAAGGAGGCTCAACATAAAATATGATGCAGCATGCATAGCTGTGCTAAATATGTATTTAATACAGTTACTTTCTTGCAACCAAATAAGAAAGACAACCCTGATATGTTAAATTTCTCAGCAAAAAGTGGCAGTACTACATTGAATGCAATGGGGTTGCAGCCATCAATGGCACTGGTGAATATGGTCTATAATTTACAGGGATATTAACAAATATATCATATTTTAAATCTTAAGTTCAAATGTATTTACAATTTGAGAAAAATAAATTTTTTAAATTAAAAAAGTGTCCAAATTAGAGATACCTATATTAGTGACTGGCAAACTTGACTATATTCAGAGGCTGGTTTTGTCATAGATAAAAATCCAAACATTTAGAAATTTTATCAAAGCTCCTCCAAGTTTCCTGTTTCTTCAAAGTTGCTTTGGAAATCTTGCAAGATTTTCTAGCACTTTAGCTTCACCAAGGGCAGCTATGCTACAAACAGAACCAATTATGTGTTATGGGTGAGATTTTCAAAAGCACTCAACACAGGCCATGTTCCATTTAAGCCAATGGGTGTTTTTCCACTGATTTCAATGGGCTCATAGGTAGGAATTTCAAAAGTCCTCAAATCAGTCCATCCATTTTTATTTATTTGCAGATCAGCCATTACTACTTAGATTCATAGATTATAGGACCACTGTGATCATCTAGTCTGACCTCCTGTATTATACATGCGATAGAACTTCCCCAAAATAATTCCTGCTTGAACTAGAACATATCTTCTAGGAATACATCCAAGTTTGATAAAAAAAAATGCCAGTGATGGAGAATCTATAGTAGCCCTTACAAAGTTATTCCACTGGCTAATTGTCCTCACTATTAAAAATTTGCTCTTTCTTTCTAATCTGAACTTGTCTAGCTTTAACTTCCAGCATTTAGATCTTGTCAGTCTGCTAGATTGAAGAGTCTATTATCAATTTTTGGGGCCTCATGTAGATTCTTATAGACTGTGATCTAGTCACCACTTAATATGTCTCTTTGTTAAGCTAACATCTCCTAATATTACTGCAGTTTATGTTCCAGATATAGCCAAAAGAAGGAAAATTAGAAACATATCCCAACATTTCAGATCTTTACAAAAGGTCTAATTAGTGACTTGTTACAAAACTTGGCAAAGGTTCAGGGGTTTCATTTGTTTACAAACTAGTTCTCCTATCCCTGCTAAAGGTACATGTTTACTAGCTAGTTTAACACCATCTTAATCCAGAGGCCTTCATTTGAAATATTTGGAGTGAAGTTCTCACCTCTTAAGCAGTCGGCAAAGAAACTGGATCTATAACGTATATTAACATAGCAGTAAACTTTAAACAATTTCATTTACCAAATAGATTTGGTGGCATATGGTATAGTTTGACTAAGAATAAAGCAAATAATTACAAATAGAGATATCTTTTGCAATGCAACTTTTTTACCCCCACTAAGATACAAAAAGTATTTGTGTAGCCTTACAGATTTTCACCACTTTAAAGCAAATATCACTATTTGTTGTTTTATAGAGATTGCATCCCATATGAACTGGCCTCTTTAGAATTAATGCAGCCCTAATGTGCATACTTTCATTTGAAAATAGAAGGTAAGGTTATCTCAAAAGAAACTACTTTATGATGCCTGGGTATTAATATTATGTTGTGCTAGAGGCAAGAATAAGCTTCATGAGGCATGTGTTGCTATGGAGGTTTATTAATAAAATTCCAGTTGTTAACAGTACAACTTCCTACTTCCATGAGAACAATAACTCTTCAAGCACCTTCCATCACAATTGAAAGGGAGTTCTCTACAAATAAATTGATTATCAGTAAGAAACTTTATAATTGTATCTGTATACGTAGGGCCAAACTCTCCCATCCAGTGCATTGCCTGTCCGTACATTAAATCTTTTCATAAGGGGCTGCGGAGGAAATGTTCTTTCTTCTAAACTTAAAACCACCCCAAAAGTACCTCCTACTCCACAGCCATCCACTCCCTTCTGAAGTAGAATCACACCAATTCCCCCTCTGGGACATCTCTGCACCCTCAGAAGCAGAGGCAAGATTGTTTTCCCCTACCATCCACACATGCCAAGTCAAGATATTTTCATACTGAAACTAGAAGTTTCACCATCTCAGAGAATTAAATGCTACCTGTCCTTCAAGCAAACATTTTAACTACAATGGTTTTGTGTTTCAGGAGAATTTTCTGCTCACACTCTTCCTTAGCCTTTAAGTAGGCTTTTGTTAGCTATAAAATGTAAGCCCTTGAGACACACTCTAGATTTGTCCATAGTGTAAATCAATACATTTATACTAGAACAGCAGATTTAGACTTAATCCTCTCAAAGAAGAGACATCTCTTAATTTGACTCTGTTATAAGGGTGGGTCATTGCTACAAAAGTTTCTTAAATCAAGAAGAAAAGCTGCCAAAGAGTATGGATTCTCTAATTCACATGTTTAGATTCATGAGTTTAAGCTGCTTTCTGCTCTTATATTTAGTTAATTTCAAGCAAACATCAATAGATATGAATCCCTTACTAGTGTATATAAAAGGAAAAGGAAAACTTGTGGCACCTTAGAGACTAACAAATGTATTTGAGCATAAGCTTTCGTGAGCTACAGCTCACTTTGGATGCATTCAGTGGAAAATACAGTGGGGAGATTTATATACACAGAGAACATGAAACAATGGGTTTTACCATACAAACTGTAATGAGAGTGATCAGGTAAGGTGAGTTATTATAGCAAGGGAGGGGAGGGGGAACCTTTTGTAGTGATAATCAAGGTGGGCCATTTCCAGCAGTTGACAAGAACATCTGAGGAACAGTGGGGGGGGGAGGAAATAAACATGGGGAAATAGTTTTATTTTGTGTTATGACACATCCACTTCCAGTCTCTATTCAAGCCTAAATTAATTGTATCCAGTTTGCAAATTAATTTCAATTCAGCAATCTTTCGTTGGAGTCTGGTTTTGAAGTTTTTTTGTTGAAGAATTGCCACTTTTAGGTCTGTAATCAAGTGACCAAAAAGATTGAAGTGTTCTCCGACTGGTTTTTGAATGTTATAATTCTTCATGTCTGATTTGTGTCCATTTATTCTTTTATGTAGAGACTGTCCAGTTTGGCCAATGTATATGGGAGAGGGGCATTGCTGGCACATGATGGCATATATCACATTGGTATATGTGCAGGTGAATGAGCCTCTGATAATGTGGCTGATGTGATTAGGCCCTATGATGGTGTCCTCTGAATAGATATGTGGACAGTGTTGGCAACGGGCTTTGTTGCAAGGATAGGTTCCTGGGTTGGTGGTTCTGTTGTGTGGTGTGTGGTTGCTGGTGAGTATTTGCTTCAGACTGGGGGGCTGTCTGTAAGCAAGGACTGGCCTGTCTCCCAAGATCTGTGAGAGTGATGGGTCATCTTTCGGGATAGGTTGTAGATCCTTGATGATGCGTTGGAGAGGTTTTAGTTGGGGGCTGAAGGTGATGGCTATTGGCGTTCTGTTATTTTCTTTGTTGGGCCTGTCCTGTAGTAGGTGACTTCTGGGTACTCTTCTGGCTCTGTCAATCTGTTTCTTCACTTCAGCAGGTGGGTATTGTAGTTGTAAGAATGCTTGATAGAGGTCTTGTAGGTGTTTGTCTCTGTCTGAGGGGTTGGAGCAAATGTGGTTGTATCGTAGAGCTTGGCTGTAGACAATGGACCATGTGGTGTGGTCTGGATGAAAGCTGGAGGGATGTAGGTAGGCATAGCGGTCAGTAGGTTTCCAATATAGGGTGTTGTTTATGTGACCGGGACATTGCTTATTAGCACAGTATTGTCCAGGAAGTGGATCTCTTGTGTGCACTGGTCCAGGCTGAGATTGATGGTGGGATGGAAATTGTTGAAATCATGGTGGAATTCCTCAAGGGCTTCTTTTCCATGGGTCCAGATGATGAAGATGTCATCAATGTAGCACAAGTAGAGTAGGGGCATTAGGGGACGAGATCTGAGGAAGCGTTGTTCTAAGTCTGCTATAAAAATGTTGGCATACTGTGGGGCCATGTGGATACCCATAGCAGTGCCACTGATTTGAAGGTATACATTGCCCCCAAATGTGAAGTAGTTATGGGTGAGGACAAAGTCACAAAGTTCAGCCACCAGGTTTGCCGTGACATTATAGTTCCTGACAACTTGTAGTCCATCTTTGTGTGGAATGTTGGTGTTGAGGGCTTCTACATCCATAGCCAAGCTCTACGATACAACCACATTTGCTCCAACCCCTTCTTGCTGATGACCATAGTGTGTGTGTACACACAATACTATAACTGCACTGAAAAATGATATCTTTACCCAATCTTATTATACCAACAACAATATATCTCTGTATACACAGAGTGTACTCACATTTCTGAGTGCCAGAGGTTTTCTAACAGATAATATATGGTAAAATATTAGACTTGGTTACATTCTCAATTATTTCTGTATTTAGAATACTGAACAATTACTGTCTAGAACCATGGAATATTGAGAGTGAAAAAAGTTACAGTGTAGGGGACAGAGGCCATGCTCCTGCAAACAGTTACGCACCTGCTCAACTTTACTCACATGTGCAGTCCTATTGAAGTAATTAGTCTATTTCATTTAATTCATAAAGTCACATGCATGCTGAAGTCTTTGCAGGATTGGGGCCCAAATAACAACAGAAAGACACAAACTGCAAAATTCTGATTTTGAACCCTCTCGAGTTGGAGATGATGGGTATTATCTAAGATTTCAGTTTTGGCCCATATTTGCTCGTAACACATGAAGCTGTTGACTGGTTAGTCCTGGGGCAACATCAGAAAAAGGGTCAGAGAAGAGAGAGAAAATGTACATTACAAATATTTATTTTTTCCATTTAAAAAAAGGGTCTGACAAACAGTATGTTCCACTATGGATCAGGTTAAGCTCTTACCCTCAAACTGATTAAAGCTTTGTCAAATAAGTCTGAACTGATAGTCACAAGCCTTTTGCAGGGAAGAAAAATGCAGAAAAAAAACAGTCTTCCTGCTACTGGTAAGGAGGACAAACACAGTTTGCAATTTTAATGATGCCCATTGAGGGGTTATCTGTGTGGACTGAATCTGGAAATTCTGGATCCAAAATCATGAGAGATCCATCAGCTCAAAGGCATTAATGGATTCCTAAAGCTCTGTGGTTTGGACACTAGATGGGGACAGAAAGATGCACCTTGTTAGCATGGGTTGCACGCTCCCTTTGGTTGGGAAAACTCAATTCAGAGTTTGACATCTGCAGTGGTCCAAATGACTGTGTGCACCACCAACTGAAAAAATGCCATGGATGAGTCATTGGAAGTGCTGCATCTGCATAGGTTACACAAGTAATATGGAAGACTATAGCATACACAAGTATTTTAGTTAATGGAAAAAATTGCTGGAGTTACTACAGTGAGAAGTTTAAGCTGTTAAATTTGAGTGCTCCTCCACTTACTTTGTCAATCTAGTCAGTTTTTCTGAAAACCAGACTACTGCAAAGTCTACTAAATCCTCTTTGAAATTAAGCATTAATAACCAGGAATTAGCAGAGGAGCAAGTTTAAATCTTTTTTTTCCTTTTGTAGATCTTTTTAATACATTAAGCCACTTGACTCATTCAAATAAGTAATTCTTTCTTTAATAAACCAAACTCTGGTATAATTTATTTCCCTGATTAAAGTTTGGTATCTGCAATTTTACTTAATGTGTAAGGAAATATTTCTATAGCTTTTCTCCTGAATTGATTTAAAAAATGAAATCCACTAATTTTGATACACTATCTTGTTTTGAATTATTACTCCAAATTATCTTAGACAAATGTCACAGCCAGTCAAAGCATCTGAAATGGAAAAGGCATTTATAGGATCAGATATCAAGGATGTGACCTATTTCTGCAAACCACAAGTATTCAGTCAACAGTTTGTGCTAGTTCGTTAGAAACAGGCTTGTAATGAAATAATAAGTTCCTTCCCCACTTACTGTTTTTAGCATCTTACCACTGTAGTGTATGTTATTAGCAACAGAACCTTTTCAGTCTGTATTTTACCGTCTAGTTCTTTCTGTCTCAAGGTATAGCCTTGCACACCATAGGGCTTGTCTTCAATTCATTGTTACCTCAAGGTATAATTTGAGTGTCACCTCTAACCTGACTCCTGACCACACCCCAACATTTCTAGCTCAATGTAACTGCGGTTTTAAACTCAAGGTAGATAGCCCATCAGCAACAATGTATTAGTGCTTGAGTGCTGCTGAATCTTGAGCTACTAATAGAGTGGGAGCTCAGCTGTAAAGCATAGATTGTGCCCATGTCCTAAGGGGGGAATAAGTCCCTCACTTTATTACCCAGAGTTTTTTTAACTCAAAGCAGTGATAACTTAACTGTTTTTTTAGGTGGTGTCAGGAATACATCAATGAGGACACAGTTGATAAATGATTGATATAAAACAGAGTGCTTTTACCTAAAACTACTTTTTATTAGGTCTCAAGCACCCACACCCACACATTTACTATAGCAATAGGTTCAGTACATCCTAAACATTATATCAGAGGGGAAGCCATGTTAGTCTGTATCCACAAAAAAAACGAGGAGTCCGGTGGCACCTTAAAGTCTAAGAGATTTATTTGGGTGTAAGCTTTCGTGGGTAAGTGGGGTTTTTACCCACGGAAGCTTATGCCCAAATAAATCTCTTTAAGGTGCCACCGGACTCCTCAGTGTTTTTCTAAACATTATAAAGAAAAGGAGTACTTGTGGCACCTTAGAGACTAACAAATTTATTAGAGCATAAGCTTTCGTGAGCTACAGCTCACTTCATCGGATGCATTTACGGATGAAATGCATCCGATGAAGTGAGCTGTAGCTCACGAAAGCTTATGCTCTAATAAATTTGTTAGTCTCTAAGGTGCCACAAGTACTCCTTTTCTTTTTGCGAATACAGACTAACACGGCTGCTACTCTGAAACTAAACATTATAGTTACCCTATGTCTGAGATGGTTTTGAGTGATCACCAGCTGGGCTTCTGGGGGCCCTCCTTCCATCCAGTGGATGGGAAGTTTAGGTGTCAGCCCAAAGAAAAGCTTCCTCTGACTGTTCCTAAGAGTATTCCTTTGCTTAATTTTTATAGCAGGTGTAGACAAAGTACATAATTCATAGTGACTCCTAGTGGGTCATCAATTCTTTTAATTTCAGCAAATTACTTATTTTTATTATTAAAGCATTTTTTAGTATTTCTAGTCATAACAATAAAACTTATGTATCAGGGCACTTAAAACCAAGGTTGGCTGCCCAAACATTCCTTCCATTTTCATGGTACATTAATTCTTTGTCCCATCCTCCCATTCTGATTAGCAAAACTGCAAACATGCAGTTATTTGTCCATGCTTCTCAGAGCCCTAATGATTATTTCTAGCTGAGTGGTATTTGGTTTTCAGCTGGCAGTGGCTGGACACACAAAATAGTTGACTACAGTTTGGTCAAGTTCTGTGGTTACACATTCCCCACGTAGCTCCATAGGACCTATCTAGATCACAGCTCAGAACGTGGGGAGAGAGAGGAAAAAACAGTCTGTGCTGAAACTAGCCTCATGAGCAAATGGGAAGAAGAGGCAAGATGTAGCAAGACCTGTGAGTGCAGAAGCAAGGGAGTATGCTGAGTCTAGTAATTGGCTGACACAATATAGGAAAAGTGAAGTACCAGAGGAATTGTGTGTCAGAAGGGTGTTTGAGGCACAATGTCATCCCACACTGTTTCTGGGGCAAGGTTTAGGTCTCTGTGCCCAATGGCTTGACCTAGTGCCAAGTAATTATTATAATCCAACTGGTAAAGTAATACAACATTGGCATTAAAAAAGCTGTCCGGATCATGCTAACCACCACCTGAATACTGAAGTTGCAGGAGAGGGCCCATGGGGCCTGATTTTAAAATGTATTAGGCACCTAAATTTGAAAATCATACTAGGCACATAGCTTCAGTGGAATCAATATGGGAAATATGGCTGAAGAGTTGTGAGGGCATAGCCAGCCAAAGTAGAGTGTCACAGTATCCATGCTGAGTGAGAGGATATGAGAACAGCACATTTCAATTATAATGATTAAAACTTGACTAAACTTCCTGTCAGTGAGGTTAGAAATAATCTTTGGCAAGCAAATTATATATAGTGCATTTGCCATAAATGTTTGTACTCTGTTCCTGGAAAATATACTACTCTTTATAGTATAGTATTGCATTCAGCTCCTCTGCTTTTGAAGTGGGGATCTGATAGTGGTGGTCGTGCCCTCTGTCATTTGATGTAATTGAATGCATTCCAAAGGTAAAATAGGAGGTATTGGAACTGCCTTATCGATTTCTGCCTATTACAATATTGTTTATGCATGGACCTCCCAGAGCTAACAAAGAGGCTGGCCAGTCATGAAAACTAAAAATTGTATGCAGGTTCGCACAACAGACATAGGCATCCCTTTCAACCAGGCCAGAGTGGTATCACCCAACCCTTTTTACTGCTCTTATGACTCCCGCTTATTCTACATTTTTCCCAGTGGCCCCAGCAAGCCTGCAATTTTGCATCATCCACTGAGCTACCATGAGATTTAAAGCATGTTCAGCCACATTTATATTCCATATTTAGTCTTCCTGGAGATAATTAGGGACTATAAAAATGCCTTCAGTCTATCCACTGGGGTAAATCAGTGGCGCTCCGTTGATGCTGGTGGACCTACACTAATTTATGCCAGTTAGGAATCTGGCCCAGAATATCCAGAAAATCCCATTTTGGGGATTTTTTTTTTGTCTTTGTGTTTTTATAAAGCTCCATAAAAGCTGACTTTCCATAAGCAGATGAAATTATTTTGCTAGAGGAATTTAATTTCTTCCTCCTGTGCCCACATCTTTCAACTTATCAAAGCTTTCTCCCCACTGGTTGACTGAGATGCTCCAAACACTCCAGGAATGTCACTGTTCCATTATATGATGATTTAAAGTTATATGTAATTTTATCTAGTCAAACTTAACATTACATTTCTGATACTTCCTACTTCCACCTGGCCAAGTGCTGGAATGAAATGTTATATTGTATTAAACCATTCCGCCACAAGGTGGCACTGTGTGTAAAATACCTTATTGAAAGCTATCCTTAGCTACACCAGGTAGACCATTAAAGGATCTTAGGAACATGTCAGATGTGTATAAGCAAGCTTTGTAGCCAGTTCATATCCAGTACAGGTGTCAGGAGTAGACTAAGGTGACTACTAAGGTAAACTAAGGTGTCAGGAGTAGACTAAGAACAGAAACAGAAGGAAAACAGCAAAAAGTTTGCTGACCAAAGGAACAGCAACAAAAGTTGCAGGATCTCATCAACATGCCACTCTTCAGTGCCCCAGCTTTGACAAACCTTCACAATGGACATCCTGGAAACAGTATTTTTCAATATTTTTAATTACAACCAACTCCACAAAGAAACTAGAGATATACAGGCATCTTCTTTAATAATTGCTAGGGAAGCAGGCAGAGCATATCTTTGGAGCCTTTTGACTTTACCAAAGTTAGTCAAAAAGATAACTATGAAAGGCTTCTGGCTATGTTCACTGCATACTTTATACCTCAGAGAAATGTGGTTAGTGAAAGAGCATGTTTTCACCAGAGTATTCAAGAACAAGGGGAAAATGCTTAATGTTTTAAAAGAGCTCTGCATGCAAGTGCTGAAAAGTGCCATTTTTTTGAAATGCAACAGAGGAAAATATCAGAGACAAGCTGGCTATTGGGTTAACAGATTTGGAAAATAACACCTTTCACAGCAACTACAATTGAAGAGAGATTTAACCCTAGCCAGAGCTATTAAAATAGCAAAGCAATCTGAGCTAGTGAGACAGCAAAACCAAGAACAACTTGCCAAACTTGGAAAAACAAGACACTAGTTTATAACATGTTAAGACATGCAACATGAGTGCTAAAATCCATTACCATAAGACTCCTGAGGGAAGGTGAGAGAACTCTAAGGCTAAGAGGGACAAATTCCAATTTACGTGCACAAGGTGTGGAAAAAAGTCATATCCCAAGAGACAATGGATGTCCAGGCAGAGGCACACTGTATAATAAATGCATGAAATATGGACATTTTCCAGCTGTTTGCTGCACGAAAGCAGTCAGAGAGTTGACTCATATTACAGACAATCAAGAGTCATTTGTTTCTGGGATCAGTGATGACATAGTGCCTGCTTGGCAAGTGACATAGAATATTCATGTCAAGGCTATTGACTTTGAAAGTGACTCAGGCACTGATGTCACAGTCATCTCAAAAGGCACTTATAATCTCCTTCAGCCTGTCCTAAAGCTAAAGTTACCTGACACAAAATACCCTGGAGGTATTTTGAACTGCTTGGGCCATTTCATCACAGAAACAACTTATCAAGACAAAATATTTGCATTCAGAATGTATGTAATCAATGGACAATAGGCCAACAACTTCCTCAGCCTGAGTGTGGCTGCAATGATGGCCCTCATGGCAAGGTGGAACAAGTCAATGAAATATGTTTGGTGATATGGGACTTTTGAAACAAGTTCCAGAACAGAATAACCTTGAGACGATTCTGAACTATGTAGTGTACATACCCCCTACATGATTTCTATCTCATTACTTCATAAAGTGGAAACTGACTTAAAGAGAATGGAGTGTATTGGCATAATCAAGAAAATCTCTGAGCCAACACCATGGTGTGCACCAGTGATACCAGTTAAAAAGAAAAATGAAAAAAAAGAACTTAAAAGACTTAATTAAGCAGTTAAGTGAGAAAAATATATCCTCCCAACACTGGATGACCCAAAGTAAAAAGAGCTACAATATTCTCCGAGCTGGGTGCCTTGAGCAGATACTGGAAAATTCCTTTCACCAATCAAAGGGCTAAAATTGACTGCATTTAGTATACCCTTTGAGAGATTTTGCTTTCAAACATTATTTTGGGGATTGCCAATGCACCTGAAATTTTCCAAAGAGACATGGCAGAATTGTTCATAAACACAAATGGAGTTGTAGTTTTCATAGACAACATTCTGATACATGGATCTTCAATTAAAGAACACAACAAAACCCTGAAAGAAGTCCTAAGTCTACTCAGTCAGTCTGGACTGAAACTAAGGCTTTATCTACACTGGCAAGTGAAAGAAAAAACGTTTGCCATTCAGAGGTGTTAAAAAATGCTCACCCCCGAAAAACAAAAGTTTTGCCGATGACAAGTGTTGGGGTGAACAGTGCTTTATCAGCAGCAGCTAATAATACTAATGCTACTCATTGGTGGGGTGGAAGGTTTTGTCTGCAGGAGAGCTTTCTCTTGCCAACAAACAGTGGTGACACTGCACAGTGGCATAGCCATGTCCCTAAAAGCTATGCAGTGCAGAAATAGCCTAAATAAGGAAAAAATGCATTTTCCACTTATCCCAAATTGAGTTTTTGGAATAAACAGTAAACAAAGATGAAATCAATCCGAGCCCTGAGAAAGTAAAAGCAATTTGAGAACTGAATGCATCAACCAATATATGAGAACATATGCTGGCAATGGCAAATTACCTTAGTCAATATCTAGAAGTGACAAAACCACTGAATGAAGTGTAAAGTACAATATATCTTGGTTATGGGGACCAAATCAAGAAATTGCCTTCAAAAGGTAAAATAAGAACTGTAGCTGCTGAGATAATTTATGTACTATGATGTGAACGAATCCACAATGATCAGTGTGAATGCAAGTGGCTATGGCCTAGGTTGTGTATTGTTGCAACCACATGGGTCTGAGTGGAAGCCAAATGTATTTTGCTCTCGCACACTTACAGAAGCCGAATAATTATCTGTACAGATTGAAAAGGAGTGCCTGGCAAGTATATGGGCATATAATAACTTTTACAGGTATCTGTGTGGACAGGATTCATTGACACTGATAACAGACCATAAAGCTAGCTTGCAACCCTCATCACCAGAAAACACCTGAATCAAGCACTGCTGAGATATAAACATTTACTGCTAAGGTAAATGTGATTTAACCCAATTGCTAATTATGTTCCTGGGGAAAATCTGGTAGTAGCAGACACTCTGTTATAGAGCCCAGGATTGCACTCAACTACCCATGAGCTGCTAAACTGCTCCCTACATGTGCACTTCAAGAGGAACAATGTCCCAAACCTGATGAGAAGTCACAAGGAGGAAACAGGGCCCATTGCCCTTCTGTAACAACCCCTAAAGTGGTCCTGTGCACCAGAAAGCTCAAGAAGGGATTATAACCTTGTCAGCGTTCCATCCCTACTCTGAACTCTAGGGTACAGACGTGGGGACCCGCATGAGAGACCACCTAAACTTATTTCTACCAGCTTAGGTTAAAAACTCCCCAAGGCACAAATTCTCCCTTGTACCTTGGATTAGGTAACGCTGTCACCACCAAGTGATTTAGACAAACTCAGGGAAAGGACCATTTGGAATTCCTACTCCCCCTAATATCCCCCCAAGCCCCCACACTCCCTTTCCTGGGGAAGCTTGAGAATAAACAACATGAGCACAGACCAACCTTGAGGTTTTTTAGGACACTAAAAAAAACTCCAATCAGATTCTAAAAGAAACAGAACTTTATTATAAAGAAAAAAGGTAAAAGAAGCACCTCTTTAAAATTAGAATGGAAGATAATCTTACAGGGCAATAAGATTCAAAAACACAGAAGATTTTCCTCTGGGCCAAACTTTAAAGTTAGAAAAAGAAAACCAGGAATACACCTATCTCTCAGCACAGAGAAAATCACAAGCCAAAACAAAAATAAGCTAACACATTCCCTTGCTAGTACTTACTAATTTGAATGAAGTTGGATTTCTTGCTTCCTTGATCTGTGTCCGGCAAGCGCACAGAACAGATAGGCCAAAACCTTCCCCCCCCCCCGCCCCGATTTGAAAGTATCTTATCCCCTAATTGGTCCTTTTGTTCAGGTGTCAGCCAAGTTACCCGAGCTTCTTAACCCTTTACAGGTAAAAAGATTTTGTGCCTCTGGCCAGGAGGGATTTTATAGGACTGTATACAGAAAGGTTGTTACCCTTCCCTTTATAGTTATGACAACCCTACTGCAGAACAACTCTTTCTTAAGCTCCAATTGAGAGAATGCAGCACCCCAAACTCAAGGTTGCGGCTATGTGCCATGGACTACCTAGCCCTAGTTTGTTCTCAGGCAGAAGTGCTTTCTTTTCCAAGTTATCTGGCCTGAAATGTAACTTCTGTACTTCTCCAGATCCTTCTCTTTTTACTTCCATCAACTCTGAGTAGGGCCCGATGCTATGGGCTGTGACGTTTTGTGGTTTTGCAATTTGCCTATAGTGGAAAGTGCTTTCCTGTGCTGCAAGCCTCCCAGTGACAAATCCTCTAGCTACACCCCCTCCCCAGCAACTGCTAAAATCCAGCTATGTGTTACTTGTATCAAATTCAGTTTCAAATAACTGTTAAATGGAAAATCATTTATTAAAATATTAATAGTAAGAACACTATCACCATTATCAGTAGTGCTGATCTGTTCTTAAATGTTTGCTTCCATCCTCTATGTAAAAATTCAATTTATCAATTTGTCACAGATTCCCTGGAGAAATCTAAAAATATTTCTATAGAATTTAGGTCCATCATATTGCAATACAAACCAGTCTGGGTTATAGGAGACTCTGAAACCATTAGTTTTCTCTAAGTTTTATCAGCAACTCCAGACAGGTAGATGTGTTTAAAAGAACAGAAAACAACCTAAATAACTGAAGGGTAGTTTTATTTCTTGCTCTTTTTTTTTAAACTGCCTTTCCACCAACATAGTTCTGTAAAGAATGTCTTGAAAAATGAGATGAAATTGCGCATCATGTAGACTTACAAATCCACTCAATTTTTGCCATGAAATTTAAATCCTAGTAAATTAAAACTATCTGGGTGTAATTGTAACTTTAAAAAAAACAGAGACTTCTCTATATCTGTCTGCCACAAATGTACCATTAAGATTATTAATTATTTCTATCATGGGAATGAGAGAATAATAAAATAGACAAAACAGCAAGGAACCTTCAGTATGTAATTATTAGCTGATTCTCTTCCTGAGTAGGACAAATTATATAAAATCATAAATACCCTTGGAGTCTGTGGGGGGGACCATGACCAGGGTGTTATTTGAATGCTATATTAATCTTGCAAACCTCCCTAAACCCTGTTTAATTGCTTTTTCAGCATTAATAGTACCCTAACTGCTTTTTACGTATAATTAGGTGTAGATTCTTTTTTGAGGCACAAGTAGTAAAATTAGCAACAAATGTGGGACCGAGTCCTTACTCATTCAGTGGGAATTTGTTGGTCTTGTGACAGGAGTCGATTGTGTCATTTAGAATTAGTCCTGCACTGGGGTGGGAGGCAGGGCAAAATCACACTTGCCTCAAAGATGTCCCAGGAGGCATTTTGGTGGTGTGTCTACACTGCTACACCCCTTCATGGGATGCTGAATACACCTGGACAGGACAGATCTTCTGAGAGATCCGCTGAGTGTAAGAGTGAGTTCTGCCCAGCCATGATGTGGACCATGTAAGGACAAGGGTAGATTGGGGGATGGCTCTTCACCACCCCACGGCACAGCTGTATAACTACTAGACACAATGTGGCCTTACATAAGGATTCTAAGACTTTGGTTGCTTTGAATTAAGGTTTCTGAACCCGCCCAATCAAGGAAGAATATCATTTACTAATCCCAAACATCTTCTGAAACCTAAACCTGATTGTTTTTAAAATGTTTCATATCTGTTGCATCCCTAAATGCTTCCTAAATGCATTTCTATTCACATTTTAAATGCTTCTATTCACATTTTAATACCTTGTGTAGTGCTGTCAGCTGTACATCCATACTCAAGTACACTTTTATTTCCACACTTGTGAAACCATCCCATGCAAAGGTGGTAAAGAACCACAGAAATGGTCACTTTAGTCTAACACTGAACAAAAAAACTCTATTTAAAATAAGGCAAACAGTATAATCCCTCAAAGAAAAGGAGTACCCGTGGCACCCTCAATTACTCTGCCTCCCTCTGCTCTGCTGTGTAGAGCTTTTCCTAGAATCGTTTCCTGCTCCTTCTGGCCTGGTTCCTACTACATTCTTGAAGAAACACTACACCTATCATAAAAGTGTACAGTACCTTAGGAGTAGAATTTGCACAGATGAAATAGGAAACATTTGTATTACACAATCAGAGTATATGCATTAAAATAGATTTGCTAGCGGAGCATCTCAACATGCGCATCAGAAACTTCCAGCAGGACAATATAATTGGGATCTTTCAATTATACTAAAGGTACCTTCTGATTTAGTCACAGGCAATTGGAAGAATGTGTATTTTAAGGTAAACTTTTCTCCTCTGCATCAGTTTGACCCAGATTTAATTGTCACGTTAGTGTCTGTTTGACCAGATAAACCAGTTGTTTCCAGCAGAGATGTGGAAACCAGCTGAGCCTCATTATGAAGTCTTCTCATTGAAAATACTGTCATGATTGTAGACAGATTGCCAGAAGAGATTTTTTTAATGATATTTTTTACAACAGGCAATCAGTCAATCAAACTCCTGGATAATTAATCTTACAAACTGAAATGATTATCTTTCCTCCAGCCAGAACCTACACCTTTTTGATGGGTCTGGTCTTCAACTCTCTCCCCAAATCACCTGCCTCTTCACAATGTTTTCTATCCTACAGCTGGAGGGAACAAACTGTAGTGTTCACAGGGAGACCAAATGTGCAACACACCGTTTCCTTGCCTCAGAAAGATCTGGTAAGGCTACATTTCTTATCTCCCAGTGGCCATGTAAGGTCTGTATGTAAGGTGTTCATCTCTCCCAGCTGTGGAAAATACTAATATATCCATAGCTCGAAGAGCAGATTAAGCCTAGGTTTCTGCCAGAGCAATATGGGGCTGGAAGGCACGGGGGAGGGGGAGGGAGACAACTACATAGCTGATCCTTGGCCCCTTCTACCTACCATTTTCTATTTAGACTAGGTGTGCTATTCTGCTATGTGGGAGGTGGTGTCCCAAAGATGGCTCATCCCATACTGAATCCCAGCATTACCACCCACTAATTTCAAACAGAAGGGAGGCTGACAGAGAAGCAGGTGGACCATGCATGCAGTGAGGCCAGCACTCTGACAGCTGGACCTGCCCAGGGTTAAGATGTTGTAGGAGTGTCCGTCAGAACATGGAATCCTTCTGGCAACCAGCATTGCATGGACATGTGTGTGCGTACTCTGACTCCAATGAAGTTACACCACATAAACTGTAGGAGTGGAGAATTGGGTCAGACTTACTTTGGGAATATAACATGAGAGAAAAGCAGGATGGAGAGAATGAATTATGAGGAAAGATAAAGATAGAGAAAGAAATGGAGGAATATGAAAGAGGTAGTTCAAGGGATCAATGGAGAGAGAAATTAACCTGATTGGGGGAAAAAACAAACAGGAGAAAGAAGAAGGAAAGAGTCTGAAGTAAGGGAGGTAATGGAAAATAAAGAAGAGAGAAATAATGTGCCCAATGCATCCAAAATGTTGTCATTGAGTTAACTGCATAATCACACCTGAGATGAAATCCTGACCCTGCTCATGTTAATGACATTCTTGTCATTGATTTCAGTAAAGCAGGGTTTCACCAACAGTTTTATATGAGAACTGTGAAGGCATAGATTATGCCACCCTTACTCTGTGAGTAGTCCCACAGGTTTCAGTGGAACTACATGCTGAATAAGATTCTACTCAACATGGCTAAAGGGGGGTAGAAAGCAGTCCGAAATTTGAAAGAAAAAACTAAAAAGAAATATGTCAATCTATAAGGCCAAATTGCCTATTCTAAAATCTTATGGAAAATAATGTATGCAGTATATGCTAAGTGTACAAAGTTGAAAATCAAGTTTGTGCTTACTCAAGCATATATATTGCATATACTGTACAATATGTGTAACCACAGTACAAGGGCTATTTATTGAAAGAACCCTGCAAATAAATATATCTGACTTTAAACTCTGTTTATTGAGCCCACTGCTCTCTGAAGTGGAACACTGCTGATGCACTAAAAAAATCCAAAACCAAACCAAACCCCAACACTCTATCGTTATACCTGTTGTCAAGTGTATTACACTCTTGAAAGTCTGAACGTGTATGTGACGTTGGCGCAGATGCTTAGTAACAGAATGCAAACATTTTCACCTTACTGGTTTAAATATCACTCAGGTGTAGTCTGACAGGCAGAGCATAGAACTGGGAGTCATCGGGACCTTTCTTTCAATAGAAACCTCTGCCATTATTATATACGTTATAATTCTGGGCAAATCACTTGACATCAGTCTAGCCATTCATAGAATTGGTGCAATGATACTTACCCACCTCACAAGTGCTTGAGTTTTAACTGGTGATTGTAAAAATACTTTGGGATGCTAGACTGAAAGGTGCAATAAGAGTGCAAGGCATTAACTTTCAGTAGCGTTGCTGGTCTCAGTTCATCTACTAGAAGACAACTGTCCATTATAATAGTTATTAGTAACTGTTGCCTGTTTTAGAATCTTATTCGGAAGGATGAATACTGAATGGAGACAGAGAGTGGCTTACCTTCCTCCTAGATGTACTCCCTCTAGGTCAGACCTGAGGCACGATGGTGTGACAGTGTGGGATGCACTAAATGCATTTTAACATTTTTGATGAATCAGGTGTGACACATTTCTAGACCCTTCTAACAGAACACATAAAAGTCCTAGGACTAGTACCCACCCTTATTCATTCAAGTAGCCTCATTGCTTCCAGTAGAACTACTGGTTATGATAGGGGCCACAGTCCCTATTGAGCAGCAAACCTGGGAGTCTTCACTTTAAAACTCAAAGATGGCGACCATTTCTCCCTCCACCCACACCCATAGCTTCCCATGCTTCTTCCAGCTACACAATTAAAAAAAATCCATACCAAAATGCTGAAGCTAAGCGAACACTGTACACATTCCTTCTATGGCTCATCTATACTTTTACTTATAAAATGTATGAGGCATTATTGCCTGATTTACCAAATAACCTTTTCAGAAAAAAGTTTTTGAGAAGCAGAATTATTTTTGAGCAAAAATAAAGGGTGAGGAGTGGGGAAGGAGTAGACTGTGTGCATCAAAGGAGTGTTCTCTGAAGGGGAACAGGGGGCAGAGAAAGAAACTAAGATTAGAAATGGAGTTGTTTAATATGAAATGAATACTGAAATGAAAAGAAACTTCTCTGAAAAAGCTTCAGTTACCAAAAAAAAAAAAATCATTTAAAGCTATTACCACATGTTCACTAAAATAAGCCAGAAAATGTAAATGTGTCTATGCAAACATCCTCAATTTAAAAAAAAATCAAAAAAATAAACAGACTGAGGGTATTATTATGGCAGTATTGCTTACACTGTGTCTAGGACAAACCCCAGATTTTCCCATAAGGCCATGTCTTCAATGCAACATTAACTCAAATGACTGACGCCTGGGTTAGTCTACTAGTTACTGTGTCCCCACTGATACTGCACTCTCCTTTTTGTGTACTGCTCGAACCATCCCTTGGTTTTGTGGGGTGCACTAATCTCAACCACTCTTTGGCCAGTTCTACAATACAGACCTATATCGGTGTAACTATTTCATCCTGGAGAGATGTAGTTATATCAACCTAACCTCTGGTGTAGATAGCACTATTCCAATGGGAGAGCTTCTTCTGCAACATAGCTACTGCCTCTTAGTGAGGTCAATTAACTCTTCAGATAGAAGTTCTCCCGTCGGCGCAGTAGCATTTTTACTAAAGTGCTACACAGTGAATTTGTACCAGTGCTTCTGTAGCGCTATATATGAAGACAAGTCCTATGACTCTTTCACTCTGAGTTGTGAGGGAACTTGTCTGTTCTTCAGTGGGTACATGGGAAATTGTGGGAAGGCACTGGAGGACTACCAGCATGAGCAATTTAGCTTGCATCCCAACTGCAAAGTGGTTGGAAATGGATCTCGGGCTCTAAATCTTTACCTCCAGCTAGCCTGGGTTGAAGACACTATTCAACTCAGGTGAGAAGGTTTAGTACCTGGACAGGAGGAGGGATTAGGAGCAATACCTGGGTAAGAGCTCAGGCTAACTCTACAGTGAAGACATCCCATTAAATGGATTATTCCTACATAGCAGAAAAGAAATGACAAATTTCCTCTTTCAGGATTTCCCTAGAATTCTCCCACCCCTGAGGAGGTTTGGATTTGTCACAGCAGGTATAGCAGGAGGAGGTTCAGCCCACATGATCTATGGAGACCAAAAGGCCAGGGCCATCTAGAATTCTGGTGGCTACCAGGAGCCTTACCAGTCCTACTAGATTCCTCACTGGCTGCTGACCTGGAGCCTCCTCTGTCAATTTTACATCATACAGAGAAAGTCTACCAATGTTAATGCTGATACATGGCTGACAGCTCTATGTTAAGAAGTGGATACTTCAGTCTGCCCCATTCAAATCATTGGTCCTGATCATGGGACCCAGGCAAGAATGAGAAAGATGAAAGGGAAGAGTCACTCTCCACCTCCCAACCTGTGGTGGGACCTACCAGATTTCTCCCCATGGTGTTCATAGAAGCAGAGAAGGACAATTTAATGCTAGTTAGGCATCATTGGAATTTAGTACTCAATAAGATTTTGGGGCTCTGCTTAATTCCTTCTCCTGAAAGTCAACTGAGAAACAAATTATGTATGATTTTGAAGGTAAACAAAGAAAGTTGTACATTGCAGGGCAGTGGATCAAGAGACTAGTCTTTCACATCTAAGGGTATGTCTACACCATCCATGGAAGCAAGCCTTTCAGTATGGGATGATAGACTTGTGCTAGCAGGCCCCAAACTAGCACTCTAAAAATAGCTGCACAGACATCACTTTGGTGTTGCACCTCAGGATGGCACTCAGGCTCCGAAGCTCATCCTTCCATCCTTAGGCTTCAATTTCAAAACGTTGTCTTTATGGTTATTTTTATTTAGAGTGCTAGTGTGAGCCCTACTAGCTCAAGTCTATTGACCTGGGCTGGGAGGTTCACTTCCATAGACTGTGTGGACATATCATATTCCAATCAGAATTAAGTGACAGTGAAATGAGAGCAATGGTCTCAACCTAGTTTTTAGTAGACATGAATCAAGTTTACTAAACTGCAATACAAGCCAGCATAATTGACCATTTCTATTAAGTACCAGATTAGGTAGGTCAGGTAAGAACCAGAGTTCAGTCACTTAAACATGTGCAAAGTAAGCAGGTTACCAGCCTGAGTATTCAGCATGTTTAAGTAAGTTAATAAACATCACTTGTTTATTAAATATTTTGCTGGATTGGAGCCTTTTTATAGAAGCAGACACACTCTACTTTTTGAGGAGCAACAGATTAACTCAAAACAATATAAAACAGACAAAAAGACATAACATAGATAGTTGGGAACTAATCCTGCAGGACTGATATCACTGGAATTTTTCAAGTGACTTCAGCAGAAGCAAGATCAGATCCTTTGGGATCAGCAAACATTGGGTGTTCTGAGAAATATTGTTCTCAGGATGAAAGGAGCAGGTACAGTTCATGATATTTTGTAGTGGAATTTCTATTACAAAAGAATGTCACACGCACAAGATATTTGAAGAAGGGAAAAAGAAGAAATATAATGCCAGGTGATACTGCATGGTACAAGGATACATTTCATCCTAAATCATTCTGGAGTTTTAATGAATGCTCATGTTAACCTTCATTTTAAGCTAAATAAATCCTTTCAGAATTTGCTGCAAATCTCAGCTGCTTTTAAAAATTACTCTTCTTTGACAGTCACATTAACTTATAGCTCTGAATAAAGGATTTGCTTTCAATACACACAATGTAATATTGGGTTATATATTTAAAAAGAAGAGATGAGAGGATCCAAAAATATAATCTTCTTCTTCTAATCCTGTATTAATCCATTCTCTAGTCATAAGGTTTTTGACTTGAGTTTGGAGCTCACAAAGATTCTGGCAGAGGAAAAAATAAAGACTTCCTTATTTAAATCCCTAGACCCACACCTATAACGAATTTTGCAATCTGCAAGGAAAGAAACAGGCCCAGGAACTAATCTCTTATTGCATGGATTTCTGTCCTTTTGTCATGACCTTGGCTCTCCCACATCCCCAGTAAGCATCTATACTCTTGGTCATACTTGGAGCATGCTGCTACTTGTCATCCCATATGCCTCTTCAGTATCAAGCTGCTGTTTGATTAATCCTACGCTGAGATCACTCAGGCTGAGAAGGGGTTTTACTGCAACATCAAGATGACAAATCAATTGATTTTGGCATGCAATGAAAACATCAGTGATTTAATCATCACATACTGGTAGTAAGCTTATGTGTGATCTGATCTACACTGAGAAAAGAGAACAGTTTGCTTGGAGTAGAAACCCACATTAAAGATATAAGACATGAGCAATATAAGACATGAGCAAAGATATAAGACATGAGCAATATTTCAGTTCATGACACTTCCATGTAGATTCTGAGAAACAGTTTAGCAGGATAAAACAGTCTGCCTTTACTTTTAAAGTGCATTTGCATTTCAGACATATGAGCATTTGTTTAAAACAACAAAAAAATCATCATTCTATTGAGGATGGGCCCAAAACTAATCTGAATCCAGATCCCACTTTCATGGCTTCTCCTAATCTTCATAATGGACCAAACCAAAATGCCAGGATGAAATCTTGGTCCCATTGAAATCAATAGCAAAAATCTCACCGACTTCAATGGGACTAGTATTTCTCCTCAGATCCACATGCTCCTGAACTTTTCAAGAGAACAAAATTCCATGGCTTGGGCGTATCTATTCTTAATAGTCTAATGAAAGCAACCTAAGTCATTGCAATTAGTCAAGGCAAATGCTAATGACTAAGAAATGCAAAATATGTTCACATTTGGGTAAACACACAAATAGACAACACTCGTGAATTTTGAATGCTGCTCCTTTATAACTCTGGAACCTTAATTGTGTCAGGAACTATGAGCTGCTCTGCAGCACTGTATTTTTTTGGGTACATCTACACTGGAGCTGGAAGGTGTAATTTCCAGCTAGGGTAGACATATGTATGCTTGCATTGATTGAACTAGTGCACAAGTAGAAGCATGTCTGTGATGGCAGTGCGAATGGTGGGACAGACTAGCGGTCCTGGGTATGATTCCATTTGAAACTCCTTAGCCCTGGAGTTAAAAGACAGAGAAATACAGGCCCAAATTAAGACCCAGAAGCATGAACCTGCTGTAATGGAGTGAAAGAGACAAAACCCTTCAGCAGCTGTCTCCACCTCCCCAGAAATCCACACATGGGAGCAGTTGTGCCCACAGTATGATGAATCCAGTGATATTGCCGAATATTTCATCAGCTTTGAGAGACTCTCAATCACAATCACAATCACATGCACTCTCCATGTGATTCCTGAAGATCAAAAAATGACTGCTTTGGTTGCAAAATTGACTGGGAGAGCACTGGACTCAATAAGATATCTATTGATGATGCTTCAAACTATGATAAATTTAAGGAACTGGTTTGGAAACACTTCCAGATTCCACCTGAAACATACAGGGTAAAATTTAGGAGTCTTAAGAGGAGATCTGGATTAAGTAATGTGACCTATGGTAAATGAAATGAAAGATTTGTTAGACAAGTGGGAGAGGGGGAAAGGCATTACAAGCTTTGAAGTAATGTATGGTTTAGTTACTCAGGAACAGTTCCTGAATATATGCAGTGATGATGTAAAACAGGAATTGTGGGACAAAAAGGTGGTTGCAGTGGGTGTATTAGCTGGGTTTCCAGACTCTTTTGAGCAATCACAAGCTGCAATTAAACATAAACCACTGGCAGAGGGGTACAGGGTGGGTGGAAAGAAGAATCACCATTTTACCCCGGGGAAAAAAGGAGGCTGATGTTCACCTCCCCATTCCCCTGTTACTCGCCCCAGGTCTCCTGTACAAGCAGAGATGCCCAGAAGGTGCTATCACTGTAAGTCCACTGAGCACCTGAGGAATAAATGTCCTTGGCTGAGTGGGAACAGGCACAAGGTAACACGTGAAACTGCTGCTTCTCAGAGCATGGGGGTATCCCAGGCTACTGCCTCTTTCCACACAGGATTTGTAAAGGCTGCTTCTGCACAACCAAGCAATGAGCATATGCATGCTGTTAAGCTTCATGGAAAAGTGCTCCAAGGATGGAGAGATACTGGTGCACAGATTTCCATGGACAGGAGAGACCTGATCCAGGAGAAGGATTTCTTACCAGGAAAAATGGCAGAATTAGAATTGGTGGTAGGTTACAAAGTCCTTCCACCTTTAGCTAAGGTACACATGGAAACTGGTGATTTTCAGGTTGAATTAACTGTTGTAGTGATGGCACACAATTTTGCACTGTTTCTACTGGGGAATGATTTTTTTTGTTGTGGCAGAATTTGTCCCGGGGTTTGCTAGCAGCAAGAAGGAATCTTGTGCTGAAAGCCCCAGAGGAGATGGTGAAGTCACATGTGCTGCTGGAAAAATAGGAAAGTGTCTCTTTAATTCCTCAGTAGCAGCCGGGATGATCATAATCAGTTCCTTTAGCCCAAGGGCTCAAGGCAAGTCCCTGCAGGAAGGGCTGGATAGGGCCAGCTCCTCTCCTGTGATCATCTCCCTGGTGTAGGGGAATGTTCCACCTTATAACAAGGAGGCCTTCCCAGCTGCTGACTGCCAAGAAGTTGCAGGTCAGCAGGGGACGGGTCCTGTCCCAGGGTACACAGAAACATGTATCCCGGAGATGGAAGTTGGGTCCTGACGACCGCTGCAGTGGGAACAGACCCCAAGGGCTCTGTAGCTGGAAGTAAGCCCAACCTGAGTGAATGGGGGGCGGGGGGATTTTGCTAGCCAGCGAAGGGTCTGTCATAGATGGTCGCTGTGAGCCCACAGCTGGACTAGGGTCACCTTCCCTTTTGGGGGACACAGGAGTGTCTGCCCCAGAGGGGAGCCCAGAGAGAGAAGTCCAGATGGAAGGTGAGGGGGAACAGGAGGGTCTGCCCATCTTTTGTCGGAAGGCTTTTCGCCAGGAGGAGGGTGAAGGATCTGCATCTGAAGCACCAGATCCCTCACCTGTGTATCAGGTTTTAAAGGAAGACTGGGGGTCAAATCTCCTGGAGGGGAGAGTCCTCCCAGCTGACCTTTTGGGGACAGAGAGTGGGATGACTGGGGGGATCTTACCAGTCCAAAGCACTCCATTGTTCCTGCTATGCTTGTAAGAGATAAAATTGTCAAGGCAGGAGGAAGAAAAACTTTGCATTTGGGAAACTTCACAAGTGGGTGGAGTCCAATACAAAGAGATTCCAGAGGGAGTGGCTGAGGGCAGGCATGGTTGCAGTGCACCCTTTCCTAGCCAGGACCCCAAACACATACCTGAATTAAGAGCCTTCTCCAAAGAGACAGGAGTATCTGTATCAGAACACCTAGCATGGTACACAAAGGGATTGGGAAATGGAATAGACACTGAACAAGCCAAATTGTGTGAACAAAGTCTGTTTGACATAAATTGGCTGTTAATCTTCTGTCTTTTGCTACTTCATCTATGGCTCAAGACAAAGAAGTTGATGCTAATGGTAAACTCTTTAAAGATGTATAACATACCTGATTTGTGGAAAAAAACTTTTCTACATGCTAGGGATAGTGACAAGACAGTCCCACAAGCATGTTGCTTTTCAGCTTATAGCTGTAAATAGTCTGGAAGCTTGGCACTGCAGCAAAAGCATAACCGGCCTACACTGCTGTGTGGAAGGGGAAACCTCATGGCATTGGTGGCTAAATGCTAAGGCACCTACACTTTAACAGATAGTGCTGTCTGCATTCTGTTAGCAATACTGCACCCCAATATGTTTTAGGCACCCAGGGGCCAGGAACCCAGAACTTTGCTAGGAGACTGATGAATGACATCATAGGGTTTAAAGGTACTGGAAGGGTAAGTAACCAGAGACAAACTGAGCCCTGGTCTACACTAGGCGTGGGGGTCGACCTAAGATACGCAACTTCAGCTACACGAATAGTGTAGCTGAAATCGGCGTATCTTAGGTCGACTTACCTGGTCGTGAGGATGGCAGCGAGTTGACTGCTGCCACTCCCCCATCGACTCTGCTTCTGCCTCTTGCAAGCTGGAGTTCCGGAGTCAATGGGGAGCACATTCAGGGATCAATTTATCACATCTAGATGAGAGGAGATAAATCGATCCCCGATAGATAGATCACTATCCAGCTAGTAGTGAAGACCTGCCCAGGGATTTTACATGTACTGCCTCTGCCATGGACAGTGTCCAAAACTCCAGAAGTAAGTTTAGGAGGAGGGTATGACGTTGCACTTCATATGTTTATGGAAATATGCTTATGAGTGTGAATATAACATAGCTGGAATATGCCTTATGCAAAAGGTCTCTTGTAAGGTATCATTAGAAAGTTTATAATCTACTGAGTTTGTTCATCCTATTTGAATGTATGTATCCTTGTATCTAAAACTAGAAATGTGAAGTATTACTCCGAAGTCCTATTGTAATTATGCGAAGTGTAGGCCATTAATGGTGGTTTAGAATCTTGATGTCTCCCATTGACTAGGACAATTGGTTGTAAATGGCTCTGTTTACTTGCAAGCCTTCCTGCGTTCCTGTGAGTCAGGCCAGGAAGAATGGAGGCTTGGGGTCTCACATGACATGTGACCATGTCACCTAGAACTGGAATCCATCTTAAACCTGGTGCTTTTCAATTTAGAAGGAGGAGGTGGACCCAGAGAGACAAAAGATTCCTGCCTTGTGCCAAAGCTATAAAAGGGAGGTGGAACAGAACAAAGGGGGTGGCCAGTTATGAGAATCCCCTAGTTACCACCTGAGCTGGAACTAAAAAGGACTGTACCAGAGGATTGGGCCCAGACTAGGAAGGTATCTAGTCTGTGAAAGAAGCTTATTGGAACATCTCTGAGGGTGAGATATTACCAGTATCAGTTTCTTAATGTATTAGGCTTAGACTTGCGTGTTTTTGCTTGGTGACATACTTTGTTTTGTCTGTTATAACTTGAAACCACTTAAATCCTACTTTATATACTTAATAAAATCACTTTTGTTTATTATTAAACCCAGAGTAATAGATTAATACCTGGTCAAGTAGACAGCTGTGCATATCTCTCTATCAGTGTTATAGAGGGTGGACAATATATGAGTTTACCCTTTATAAGCTTTATACAGGGTAAAACTGATTTATTTGGGGTTTGGATCCCATTGGGAACTGGGTGTCTGGGTGCTGGAGATAGGTGACCAGCTGAGTGGTTTTCAGTTAAGTCTGCAGCTTTGGGGGCATAGTTCAGACCTGGGTCTTTGTTGCAGCAGGCTAGCGTGTCTGGCTCAACAAGACAGGGTTCTGGAGTCCCAAGCCATCAGGGAAAATGGGCTCAAAGGTAATTTCAGCACATCATGTAATAGTCCCAAGGGGATCTCTGTGACCGAACCCGTCACAGGAGTCACCACCCAGGAATCCCTTCCCATAGCTCACATGAACCTTTGCTAAGAGCAGATCTCTCCCTCTTTACTGCTATTACTTAGTCCTTAAAGGAAGAGAAAGCACTTGACATACTCAGCTTACATAGTTACCATGTAAATGCCCTGTTTTAGCTCTGTCTTCACAAAAGCAACTTCTCTTCCCTAACCCAGCTATTAGCCCTGATCAGTTCAGGAAATTGCCTTTCCTTTTCATTATCATGAACTACTGTGTGTTTGCCACTAACCAGTCCCCTATGAGCCTATTGTTTCATATATTATATTCTACTAGAAACTTCAATTTTAAAAGAATTTTTTGTTAAAGCTTGTTTTTTTTTAAATATTTATTACAATTTTGGATTTGCCTTCCTTCTCTACTCTTGCTGGTAGAGCTTTATGTAAATGTTCTGTGGCTTTGTTGATGTACTCTATCATTAAGATGCTATGCCAGTTTCTGTGTACTCTAGCCAAATGCTCTTTCTGATGTTAGATTAAGAGTGTTTCATATTATTCCACTAGGATTGTGGTAGGAGACTTTTGTGGAATCTTCATCCAGTTGATAATGTGGTTCTCTAAAACAAAACAGTCTTTTCTTTGCTAAGATCCTAGTCCCTAATAATTCTCTCTATTTCTGGGTTTCATTTTTACAGGGATATTTTTCCCAGCATGCCTTTCTGAGGCTGGTCTTTTAAATTTGGGAGAGCAAACTAGCTGAAGCCCCAAAGTGGCCATTTTTCAAATTTGCTGTTGGTTGCATCTGTCTCTCCCAAATGGTAATTCACTTTCATGTTTCCTTCTCATTTTACCTTTCTTGTTAAAGTACTTGAATTGAATTTCCTTATGTTTAGTCAAGGACCAAGTTTTTTATTCTTTCTTTTTTTCCCCTCAATCACTTCACTTTAGCTGAGAAATGACCTCAGTATTTGACTTTACTGAGTATATTAGTGTGAGTAAGGATTAATCTAGTTAGGTTTTCTGGGTTTGGATCCTTGAAGAGCAGAAGTCGCTGAAGTATAGAAAGAGGCAGTGAAACATGTAGCTTCATTATAATATAGGGGTCCTATCCTGTAACCCTTACTTACATCAAAAAAGCCTCATTCTACTTCTACTCTCTTACACGTAGATGTAGATCTTAGAGGCCATGTTTTCAACAACTTGTTCAAAAATTGCTGGGTATATATTTCTGTATCTAATCTCTATGTAGTACTCTTTGGTTTTAAAATTATTTTAAAATATTTATTGAAAATGTAATACAATGAAAGATAAATATGTTTCATTAAATGATTGGTTTCATTCAGTTTCTGTTCTTCATTCCCAACAATATCTTTATTAAAACAACAACTTTGCATAAAAGGTGAGAAATAGGCATTTGAACAGATGAGTTTAATAAAGGTTCTGCAATATATTTGCCACAAATAGTTAAGCACTATTATTATAGTGGCACCAAGATATGACTTAGAATAAAGAACTTTCAAATGTTTTGTGCTCACAATGAAGTTTTAGATTAAAAATAATGGTTATAATGTATATCTATATTCTGTACATAGATCAAAAGAATACATACACTGCAACATCAATCATCACTGTCCTTCCAGACTAATAAAACTACAAGTACATACTGTAGTGAGAGTGCAGTGGGGTCAGCACTATGGGTTTACATAATGCCACTCCCAGTTGAGCTACAGTCTGGGGTTTGTTCCAAAACATAATGTAAAAATAAATGATCTAAAATGTTCACCCACACCAGTTATTAAAGCTTTAAATTTTCACAAGCTTCTTTTAAGGCTCTTGGTCTGCATAAGATCTAGAGGGAGGATTTTCTAACCTTTTCGTTCTCTGCTGTGGGCTATTGTGTCCCAATAACACAGAGAAAAGTTGACAGAATTCATAAAGGCAGATGTCTAAGGACAAAGTATTCATGTAAGGAGGTATTCAGTAAAAAGTCAAATTAATTAAATATATGTTTAGTAACCCACAAAACCAATGTGACAATACTTGCCATTAGAATTAAAATAGTAAACCTTCATATTGTATAAAAGCTAGTGAAGGGGAAGTATCAAAAGGTTTAGAATTTGATTCAGCTATACATTCAAACGTTTGGATATGTCTGAAGCTTCCTCATTCATAAACCTTTCTGATCAGTCAGTTAAGGTAGAAATATCATGAGATTAGATTCTCCTGTAAGACTTCCAGATCTTCTTGGCTTGTGGCCATGCAGAATTACTGCAAAAACAGCCACTTTTAGGGCATGTGGCTAAATCAGCTTCTAGTACCAGAAAGTGTAAAGGCACACAGAAATGATGAGAAGCATAACATGATTTAACCAAAATACAGACTCAGTTGCTCTGGTATAGCGAAATAGAGGAACTGATTTTCCATTATGCTATAGCCCCTTGACAGTGCTGACAGCATAAAAGGGCCAAAAATTGCCCCAATCAGTCCCACCTGTGTGGGGCCCTTTGCCAACTCTCAGCATGTCAGGGGAGGCTATACTGCACTTCTGCTATTGTCCGAGGCTCATGGCCTATAGCCTTGGGAAACCAAGTGTAATTTAGAGTAACCATGAGGCCACACAGGCCCCCAATAGCCCCAGAATATGAGGAGTAAAATGTGACTCCAAGCTATCTTTATCATCTTTCCCCCATTCCTATGCTGAGCACAGGGAAAAGGGAACAAGAATCAAGATCAAGATCTGAAGCTACCTTCCACTGAAATATCCTGATTTAATAGCACTATCATGTTGGCTTGAAAAATACATTGGTCCTGGAAATGGGTTCATTTACTCTAAAAGAAAAGGACAATGTTTCTGTCAAGTTGAAAGAAAATGTATTTTTTAAACTATAGACTATACAATAATTACACTAATTTGAAATGTCAACTTGTGCCTAAGATTTCAGTTTCCCACTTGCTCAAATCAGCTTATTACTTCACCTTCAAAATGTCGACAATGTTAAATCTCCTTAAAAACTTGTGTGCAGGGAATATTAGAATAAAACAGGTTGTAATCAAAGTTACTAGTGATTTTTTTTTGCTATAGAGAGCTTTTGGATTAATTCTTCTTCCTGTTATTTTACAGTCCTTTAATTTAGGAACCTACTGATTTAGGACCCTAATTTTTAGGCATCCAGGTTTGACATTTTTTTTAGCCAATGTGTTTATGATGTGTGAAGTGTAAGACCTGCTGCTTCCTTAATTATTGTTTTTTGTTATTTTTAAGTGTTTGGGATTTTGTAAGTGATGTGATGGATAACTACACATTGTCACCTGAGCTCCTTAATTTGTTTTGAAATTATTTTTGTGTGTGTTAAATATCTGTAAGGGTTTGTTGATTTATGTATACTGAAACTTTAAATCTCCAAGATTTGCTGTCTGCAGAGACAGGAAACTACTTTTGCCTCAGAGAAGATAGACAGACACACATACATATGCTGTGTTCTGCCCTTAGAAGCCCTCTCATCCCCCAGCTCTTTAAGATGACAGACCCAACTAGGGGACTTGAATTCCTTGTGTATAAAATGGCTGATCTCACACCAAAATGACCTGCATTAAAAATAGTTTTTAGTCAGCCTCTGCCTAAATATGTACGCAGAAACAGAGCTGTCTGTTAATGGTATCCTCTACTAGCTATGAAAAACCCAAAAGGAGAACTGGGAGTCGGTCTGTCTGCTTTTTGTGCTGAATAAGAGCCTGAGAAGACAGATTCTTGTTGTGTGTTTAGTATAATACCTTAAAGGAAAATGCACTGTATGATTCTGACATTCTGAGTTTAATTAATTATTTTGGTTAAGTTTCTGGTCTCTGGCTGTTGTGTGCTATCAGAGAATTAATTCCTTCTCACCCACAGTGACCTTGAGGTTGTATAGATAAATACCTACCAAGATGCATACTATCAAAATTCTCCCTTTCCCAAACTTAAGTCACTGCATCCATCATAAAAGTGCTTGTCACTTCAACTAATGGCTATTTGATTAGTAGCAAATTGAAATTGTCTGGTTGATTTGTCAATGACACCAATTTAGACCTAGATCAGAGTTATCACCAGGATGAGAGACAAAAGGAGATGCAGCATAGCAGCTGTAGCTTTAGAGCTGGAAGAATTAGGGGAAAGCAAAGAGAGCATTTTGTTTTTCCAACTCGCCAATAGTTTTATTGCAATGGGGCATGGAGCCAGAATAATCAGTTAAAAGGCTGTAACCATTTGGGGATGCAGCATGCTAAATCTGACAATAGTCATTAAGAATTAAACAGCTAGTTTGGTTGCCTTGATTCTCCTAGGAGGCTTTTTTATTTGAAATGCTGTGCAAGAAACAATGCAATTAAAGATGCAAATGTTTTCATGCTCTTCATTCAGTGAATATTCCTGAGTGATGATACAAGAAAAAGGGCAATATATTTATACATAAAACATGTAGGAAGTGACAGCTTGTCTTCTCCAAACACAAAATATTCTATTTCATCAGACATAAAAATAAATATCTTTAAGACAACAGGCTTTCCAAGAAAAAAATAATTCATTCCTCCATTCCTAAGACATTAGTTTTATTTTATTTTATTTTCCCTTTCAGCTAATGTCTATCTTGTATTTCTGAAGCAGATTTTATGGTGACATTTATTGAGTTCAAGGGCAGGGACGTAATTTGTATTCAAACTGCATGCTTAAAGAACTATATGTATTTATTTGCATAATACAAAAGCCCAACAAACAAAGCCTAAATGCTATTATAAACAAAATAAGATGGTGCAATTAGTAATGAGTGAACATACCACCAAAGGAGGTGCATACATTTTATAGAGTGGGGATTACTAGATACTTCAATGTAACTGAATAGAATGACAGAGGGAAATTTCCCTGGAACTATGTCGCAATATTCCTGTGTAGCCAACTTCATCACTGGGATCCTGAGGCTGAGAAGGCACTCAGTTCTTCTATGCCTTTCTCTCACACCTTGGGGGTCTCCTTTAGGAATCCCCTTCAATTCCATACATTAGAAAGTCCACATCAGAAAGTCCTCTTTCCTGTGAAACTTAGGAGATCCTTAGCTGAGGAAGACACTTTGCACCATCACCTGCTATGGAGCTTCAAAGGGACATTGTATCAATGCTCTCCACTGTTTACTTTTAAGGAGTTTTCATGAAAATTTTGTAAACACTTTGATATCTTATCAGGGACACAGGATTCTTTCGCTCAGTCCCTGTGCTTACAAGGTGCATAGGAGCCTATCTTTAACCCCTTCACAATATACATGATGCATGAATGTAATTATAGTACTGTGACACTGAAATGTTTCTATTCTTTATTTTAATTGTAGCTTACCACAATTCATTTGGTTTTCCTTTCTTCCTTTTCTTAACTCTACTTCCTCTCTTGTATATCTTATGTATCTCAACCTCTTCTTGTCTTCATAGTTCTTCCCTTTTTCATTTTTTTGCTTTCTCCCCACATCTCCCTACCTCGCTTTCATGACATTGTCCTCTTTTCCTTCTCCTCAATCTCTCTCTGTCATCTTGCCATTCCAACCATCTCTCACTCCTTCCCAAATGTTGTTGGCCTATCATTTCTACCAGTACTTACTTAAAAAAAAATTTCATCAGTCTCTTTGGACTCCAGATCTATTCACCACTCACCCAGTTCATCCACCTATCTATTCTAGATACCCCTTACACGTTTATCTGCACATCCACTTGCTGTTCAATATCAGTCATATTCTCCCAGTCACCCACCCATTGTTACCGGGGGAGTGTGCCCAGAGACCCAAGGAGGATCACCTTTATTAAGCTGGTGCTGAGTAGAACCAAAGTCCTGAAAGGGAAGACAATATCAGTGTAGACCTTTCACAAAGGGATGCATTTCCTGCAGGCAACAGGAGGCCAGGCTGGACTCAAACTATTCATTTGTCCCAGTCTAAAGCAATGGGAAGCTGAAAGGGAAAAATATTTCAGAAGGGGAGACATTTTTCTTAACACTTAAGCCTAAAAATTAGATATTAACAGGAATAGGTAAACAACACAACCCTGTAACCTCAATGAAATTAACGCTTTTACACAAGTGTAACTCAGAGTGTGTCCTGCAGCCCAAATTCCACCCTGGGATGTATGTCCCTCATGTTGACATTGGTGTAGGCTGTGTTCCTTACTTTCAAGGTCCAATATAGATGATGCTGGTTTTTTTCAAAACATAAATGACATCAGAGTTCCTTTATGCAATGTGAACTGATTGGTTTATTCCCATCCACTTCTAAACCAATCAGAGTAACTTCTCCTGTTTGCCTAACACGGTAAATCATAAGGCACTGGCAGCTTCAGTGGGAATTACAAGCTTATAAGGGCTCAGGATCTTAGAACTGTATTAAAAAACTGCTATGTTCTGTTTTGTGAAAGACACAACTGAGAATTTTCACTGAACGATGTTCATTCATAGATTCCAATGCCAGAAGAGATCATTATGATCATCTAGTCTGACCTCCTATATAAAAGAGGCCATAAAAATTCCCCAGAATAATTCCTAGAACATATTTTTAAACAAAACATCCAATTTTGATTTTAAAAATTGCTAGGGAATTTTTCAAATCCCTTAATCAAGTTTATCCTCTTCTCATGAACTATTTATCAGTGATTTTTTTAAAATATATTAATCTTATAAGTAGATTTATTACTAATTATTATCTGTATTGCAGTAGCACCTAGAGCAGAATTTCTCAAATGCGTCAACCATGGCCACCAGGGACTTTTCTTGTGACCACAGCCTCCTGGACTGTGATTGGGAGGAGGGTGGGTCAGTAAAGCACCGGCTCCTCCCCTAGGGTTGTGTGCAGAGGTTGGTTCCCTCCCCCTTATGGAGCCAGGAACACAGTAGGAGCAAGCAACCAGTCTGAGTTCCCCACCTTCCTTGGGGCGGTGTGGTTCGGGATTTGTGCTTCTACCCTCGGGGGGTGGGCAGCAGGCTTTGGCTATGTGGCGGCAGGGTCTATTCCCCAACCACAGGGTTTTGGTCTCCATCCCTGGACTCACCCCCATCATCACCTCGACCCCTGGTGCCTCCTCCAGACCCCCATTACCACTGCCGCCCCCGCATCCTTACAACTTCCTCATCCAGGGATGAGGAAGGCTTTTAAGGGCAAGCTGCACCCGATATTCTTTTCACAGGCTAGAAATCCCTCTAGCCTGGGTCCAGCCCTTCTACCCAGTTCAGTCCTTGTTTCGCAGGTGTTTCCAAGAGTCTCCTTTGGGCAGGAAGTCAGTGAAGAACCATGATGATGTCATTCCCCTGCCTTAAATAGCTTTTGCATATGGCGGAAAAACTTTGTCTCTCGGTTTAGTTCCCACACCTTACAGTGGAAAAACGTGTTCACATCACTGTACTGCTATAGCAGCCATGACTCCGAGGCTGTTTGTAGTGTCCTCAGGAAGGCTTGCTGGTGGGTGATAAGCATTTTCTAAGACCTATTGTTCTCCCTAATGACCCTTCCTAGCCAACCATCTAGACTGATTGCATTCTGACTAGTGGACATTTCCCAGTTTTAAACACATTTTTAATAGATGCATAGACAACATTACTAACTTCACATACCAAAATGATACATGCATACAAATAGGATAATCCTATTCCGGGAATCATAACCTTTTCAATGATATCTTATATGACCTATCTTGCATGAAATACATATAATCATAATATTACTATGAACAGTATGGAGTCTAGTGTAACAGATAGCCCTTCCCCAGTGGTGATCTAGAGCCATTTCACACTGGTTTGTACGAATTGGTTGTTAAATTTTGTAGCCAGTTTAGAACCGGTTGTTAAAGGGGTGGGCAAACTGTGGCCCACGGGCCACATGCGGCCCGCGGGACTGTCCTTTCCGTCCTGCCTGAGCTCTCGGCTGGAGAAGCTCCTCTGAGAATTTTTACTCACCCAGCAGCACTCTGGGCCTTCGGCGACACTTTGGCTGCAGGTCCTTCAGTGCCGCCGAAGACCCGAAGTGACTGAAGGAACTGATTCTTCAGCTTCTGGCAGCTCATTGCTGACCTTCCCCAAACAGCTTACAATTTAAGTATAAAATGAGAGAGAATGGATGGGCTCAAGAAATGACAGAGGGCGGAACACAAGGTAACAGAGATGATCAGGATCTATATGATAAGTACAAATTACAATACACCAGCTGCCTAATCTTTATTGAGTTTTTTGTAGGTATTGTAGCAGAGATGAGTTTTTTAAAGAGTGAGTTGAAAGAGGACAATGAGGTGGCTTTGCAGATTTTTACAGATCTCTCTTTCCATGCATAAGGGGAGATATGGGAGGAAGTGCAAAGATACTTTCTCAAAAATTGACAATTGGGCAATGAAGGTTGAGGCCGGTGATGAGGTGGATGTTGACATTTCAATACCATATATATGCTCATAGTTAAGGTGTATATAGGCCATGAAGGGCTTCAACCGTGAAGATGTTGTTTATGCTGAAGGTTTGTCTGAAAGGATCTTTCTGCCATCAGCATAAAATGGTTTGAGGTATTCAAAGAATAACTGTTATAACAAAAACAGTCCTTTAGAAATTATTGACTTTATGCTATATTGAGAACAGGAAGTGTTGGCATTTTTTGGTAAAGTGGTCAAAACCATCAGTTATTGCAATAGATACATGTTAGATGATGGTTTCAGAGTAGCAGCCGTGTTAGTCTGTATTCGCAAAAAAGAAAAGGAGCACTTGTGGCACCTTAGAGACTAACAAATTTATTTGAGCATAAGCTTTTGTGAGCTACAGCTCCATTCTCTCTTGCCTTCTAAATAGTTTTACTGAGTCTTGTTTGACTTAGGAACACAACATGAATCCACTTGTTTGGTTTCCAAGACCTTGAGTTTAATTATCTTAAACAAGGGGAACTAAATGGTATTAAGCTAATGAAGTATTTATTCAGTCCACCCCATTAATCTATACCAGCTTGTGAAAAGGCTAAAGCATATGCAATTAAGTAGGACATTTACTAATCGATTGATTGCTTTAGAGGGCTTACGGTGTGTGCTAGATTTTGAAGGCACTGGTTCTGAGTGCATTGTGAAAGGGCATCACTTTATTTGAAGAAATGGTTACATAAATGAATGTTACTGAATTTATATTCTATGAAAAGAACAAAGATTTTTTTACATGCAAGATGCAGAGGGACATTTTGCTTGGGTATATGGCTGTTAGAACAAAGCCCCTGTTTGTGACATTTCTAATGCCTTGATGTTACCATTCATGGAAATAGGCAGGAGACCTCAAGAATTAAGCATTGCTTTTTCATCTTCAGCTGAATTTTCACTTCTGCATGAAGGTGTTATTTGTATGTTTCCTGCTTAGGAGAAGAAAAAAATACATGCACATAGGATGTGCATGGAGAGGTTATCATAAACTTGGGTCGGCCCATGTCAGCTACAAAAGCACCATAGAAGTATTCCCTGGGGTACAGATTGTAAGTCAGGTTATGTACTTTTGTTTAAGTACAAAAAAGTAGGATTTAAGTGGTTTCAAGTAATATGAGACAGAACAAAATAAGTCACCACGCCAAAAGCAAAAACATGCAAGTCTAAGCTAAATACATTAAGAAACTGATTACATGTAATATCTCACCTTTAAAGATGTTCCAATAAACTTCTTTCACAGATTAGACTCCACATCTCAGATGGTAATCCTAGGCTTTCTCATGACTGGCAGCCCTTCTTGTCCTGCTCCACCCCCTTTTATAGCTTTGGTACAAGGCAGGAACCTTTTGTCTCTCTGGGTCCCCGTTTCTCGTTCTAAATGGAAAAGTACCAGATTTAAGATGGATTCCAGCATCATGTGACATGGTCACATGTCCTGTGAGATCCCAACCTCCATTCTTCCTGGGCTGGCCCACACTTATACAAGAAGGTTTGCAAGTAAACAGAGCCATTTACAGTTCATTGATTCTGAAGCACACTTAATGGCTTCCACTTAATATGGTTATATTAGTAATATAAGTTTATATCTTATTCTCCTAATTCCTGTCATAGAAATAATATATGCAAACAAATAGGATGAACACACTCAGTAGACTATAAACTTTATAATGATACCTTACAAGAGACCTTTTGCATAAAGCATATTCCAGTTACATTATATTCACATTTATAAGCATATTTTCTTAAAGCATATGGACTGCAACGTCGCAATATGAAACACAGCCAGAGTACTTTCCTGATTTTAACTTTCCATGTACAGGTATAATGTATGGTTTCTGATGGAAGGGAAATGATCCAGGCAATTGCAAATGACAGCTAGCTGTCTGTGAGGCAATCAAGATGTGATCCATGCTGTAGGTAAAATCTGACAAACCCTGTCTTAACTGGCTGATACACCAGCATTTTTGCACTGAGTTTGGTTTGTCTAGCTCTGTTTCCTGCTAGGGTCTCTCAGTTGTTTAGACAAGGTTGTCTGCAAAACATTCTAAAGCAGTTTTATGTACCTTTAAATTGTATTTTAGCCATTTCATTACAGTTGTTACCGCCAATATTTTTCTGAAAAAGGTGATCAAGCACTAACCTACCATGTGGTCATTTTGAATGGCTTACAAAAAGAGCAGCCCAAGCAGATTGAAGTGATAAGACACAAGTTAAATATTGATTTTCAAAAACTACTGTATACTGGGCACTATTGCTTTCAGAATTCTGAGATTGCCTATTGACTCCAATTCCTGTTTACCCCGCATGGTATAGCACATTCCTTAATCTGCAGCATGATAATGTGTTTGTCTGTATATGTATAAAAGCTGTTTTGAAAAGACACTGTGAAGGAATCTTCGCAGGCTTGTGCACAGAAGTACAGAATAAGGTGATGTGAGCTAAAGTGATATAATCAGTAGTATTGAAGAAAGTGAGCCAAATTCTGCTCTGTTAATGGGTGAAATCCTGTTGAAATAATCAGTGTAACTCAGTAGAATTTGCCCAATAGTATTTAATAGCTCTGCAGAGGGTTTGTATATTAGAGTTAGAAGACAGAGATGCAGATTATTCTGACCAGTGTCAATGAAGGACATTGAAATGATGATGTTGGTGCCTTTGATGGAGATGCAATCAATTAGGCTATAAAGATGGTGACTGATTCCACTGCCTCACTTTGAAAAGTATTAGAACTTTCCTATCTGAAATACTGAAAATGTTTTCTGGGAACATCTTTCTTTCCTGTAGAAACTTCAATTATATCCCTAGTGACTTCATTAGGAAGACTGAGAGTTTGTGAAAACCCACCTGATGAGTGAATTGGCTTTAAAAGGACACTATCAAATTGACAGTCAGGTGCCAGCCATATTGTCTGTCTCTCTGTGCAGTCTCACCATGTGTGTCCATCCATGCAATTGATTCTCTTTTGTGGTTTTGTTCACCTGCACAAGGATTGAGAAGGGGGAGGCTTGGCTCCTTGTTGGTTAAAGTAGATCAAGAGAAAAAAATTACCTTCTGCCGTAAATCTGAGGACTTGTGATTTATCCCTTCTTTCTGCCACCCTAAATTATTCCCCATTATTCTTGACTTGAAGCCAGTGGAGTTACTCTAGATACACATCAGACTATCTGAGAGCAGCCCACTGGTGTTTACTTTTAAGAATGTCAGTTATTCAAGGAACCCCAACCTGTCTTATCCAACACAACATTGCTTTCAACTTGTGCAACACACTGCTGCTACATTCTTTGAACATTTATAATGTGGCTTTTGGAGTTGAAATAGAAAGATCCTATACTTTCAGAATTCATACTAACCTGACTTTCTTGAATAAAATCCACCATTATCCCATAAGCAAACTTAGGTAATGCTTTGCAAATGAATAGTATAGGGGTATGTCACTATAAATCTTAGTGCCTGGTGTTCTGCACCATAGAGGATGGCAGCAACCATTAATTACAGGTGGCTGCTGAGTGATTATGTTTTTATTCTAGGTATGATTGGTGTATTTATTGTCAACTTTGCTGGTGGTGATGCAGTGAACTATTTCTCTGATTTTTCGTAGCACTAAGGGTATTAGATGAATGCTGACAGAAAACTTTCTCTCCTACCCCTATAACTCCTTACAGTGATGATGGTTCAAACCAGAATTCTGGATGCAAACACCTTCCCATATGGGGTGATCAATATCTAAGCCTGGATCAGCTATGTTTTCAGCTTGAAAACCTATCTACTTAACAATCCTCACAGCAGCAGGATGTGAATCTCTTGAGGCAATTCCAACCAACACAATTTTAAATAAATTATTTGTGGCTATTATTGTTTCAGATGCTTCAAGACACCTGGCTTGCATTAGTTTGAATTACTTTTATGTAGCAATTAAACTGATAATTGTGTGCTTATTAAACAAGGTGTAAACACATACACCTTTACTAGATAGAATCTGTACTGGTCATCTATGTGTCAGAGGCCCAGAACTGCCAACAATTTTCCTACAGGCCGTACTTCTGGGACAGAAATATCTTAGTTCTGTCCCAGCTGTTGCTCTGACACTCCAAGTAGCCATGATGTGCAACATCATAAGAACCATGAAGTTCATACTTGGTCATAGATTTGTAACAGCACTTTTCTCATTAGAGGTTAGAAATGAGTCGTCTTATTAGCATGGTGCAACTGCTTCTCATGTGCCTGAGTTTCTCATCTGATGCAGAAATTGCCCCGAACCACAGAGTTCAGGCATACTTACTTACTGATTTTGATTCAACCTATACTAGCACTAGAAGCTAGTGATTCACTTCAGTTCCCCTATTTGAGTTCAACTGTGTTTGGATACAGGGATTGGCTGGGCTAATCTCTGCCTTCTTTTTTGTGTAGTTATAACTTGAGTATAAAAGCATTACCTTTACTACTGTATTATTATGATGATGATGCTCTCCTTCCTGCAGTTTATTTAGTTCTGCTGAATCACAGGCTAGAGATTTAACAAGAATTTTTTTCAGAAAGAACAGGAGTACTCAGCATATACTCTAATACATTTGTTAGTCTCTACGGTGCCACAAGTACTCCTGTTCTTTTTGCAGATACAGACTAACATGGCTGCTACTCTGAAACCTATCATTTTTCAGAAAGAGTGACACAGAGTCCAACTTAAGACTATTGTATTTAATCTTGAACTTTATACTAGCTCCCAGTCACTTTCAAGAATATCACATGACTATATAATATACAAGTATTATATTAATTTAATACAAATAATAAATAGAAACACTTGTTCTTATGCATTTTAACAGCACTTACATAACTTTTCAATAAAGACTGTATGGAATTCATTAGTGTGTCCTTTCTGTCTAGACTTTCTGAAGACTTTTCTTTCTGCCTATATATATTGATATGATTTTATAGATTATAAAAGCAGAAGAGCCATGACAATAATCTACTCTGACCTCCTGTATAGCACAGATCATAGTATTTATAACTACTTTGTACCAGCTCCTATGTCTCCACATTCACTCTACTTTATTTCAGCATACACACTAATATCGTTTCTTTTCTAGTCTTCAAAGATATTTCTTAAATTGCTTGAGCAGAATTGGAATGAAAACTGCAGTGTTTCTCAGTCCATACACAAATGTTTCTGTATCTTTGCATCAGAAAGAAACATCTTGCCTTTGAACCCTCTTGTCAGCAGCCATCCTCTCAGCTGGTCCCTAGTTTGGCCAGATCAGGAAATATTAGCTGAAGAGGGGAAGGTAATGAGACATGGCATATAAAGCAATAGATTCCTTAGATTTGCATAAAGAAAAGGAGTACTTGTGGCACCTTAGAGACTAACAAATTTATTTGAGCATAAGCTTTCGTGAGCTACAGCTCACTTGCAGCTCACGAAAGCTTATGCTCAAATAAATTTGTTAGTCTCTAAGGTGCCACAAGTACTCCTTTTCTTTTTGCGAATACAGACTAACACGGCTGCTACTCTGAAACCTTAGATTTGCATGCCACTCCCAGGAATCCAGGCTGAACTGGATCACAATTTTATAGATCCTTTCTAACTGATCTCTGCCTCTGGTTTTCCCTCATTAGTTAAGACAAATTTCCAAATTCAAGTAACTAGCTAACAGTTTCATGGGGCTTTTAGAGCTAATGTTCCCTGTAAGGATAACTGAAGCTCCTCTGCCAATGCTGTTTTGTCAGTCCTACAGTGAATATCCTAATGGGCAAAGATACACTTCTACTCCACTTTAAGTTACTCTACCTTCACCTACCGACAGCTCTCAAAGAGGAAGTAATCATTCATTATGAACATATATAGCATACACAATGATGATTACATGTTGATTTACTAACCAAACAATCCTGTGACTCAGTAGAATGGACTCATTTCCTGGTGCACTGAAGTAGTTGCTAAATGAGTGTCCTGGGACTGGTATTTGTGCATTTGAAAACTAAATATATGTTTGTATATTCATGTTTATGGTCACATTTTTTCTATTTTGTTAAATCTCTTAGCAAGCTAGGATTTTAGTTGCAATATTTGCAATGTCCCTTAGAGTCTCAGCCAGGGAAATGGAGAACATGGGCTGAAGTGAGGATTTCTGTTATCCAGGAATTTTGAGGTGCCATAAAAAGATTACTGTACAGCTTCCAGTGTGTTGCTGCCCAAAGGGAAACAGAGATTTTTTAAATTGTTTGTAATAAGTTATATGATCAGTCTTCTCAATGATGTGTGTGATAGGATGCAATGTCACTATCATGAAATATTTCCTGTTCAATCATCAGCATTAGGTGGCTGAATAGAAGGAAAAACCAATATTATGACAAATGTTTGACATAAATAACTATAGCACAAACAAAAAGCAGTTAAAACATAACTGAATTGAAATGTTTGCGCCTTTTCCTGCACCATTTACAGGTAGAGCTGGTGGTAGCATTACTGGTACTTAAGAGTGCCCAACACTTCCTTTTGTAAGCCCCTATTTTCAGTTGTATAGAACTTTGCTAGATATTAGCTTTATGATCCGAAATGTTCCATTCCAGCTGTCTCAGCCTGAATTGTTTTTAAAAGTTTGAGCTTGAATGGTCCCATGAAGGAGCTTTCCAAGAAGAGATTAGAAAAAAGAATGAAGATGGGGAAAAAAAATAAAACAAAAACATTCTAGCAACATGTGACAGGGTGCCTCTCCAGAATACACCTTTTTAGAGCACAGAGTGGCCCTGCAGGTACCTTGCCCCTCAGTTCTTGCCTAGTTGTCCCAACAACTTAGTCTCAGCCCAGAGTATTGAAGGCATCATTCCCCTGTTTGGGGACTAATTTAAGTCTTTATGAAGTAGTCTTCTTTGTTCCTTCAGGCCCAAACCTGACCCTTTTAGGGTTTCAATTGTCCCTTGTTACAAGGCTCTGGGTTCCTAATTCCCTCTGAGCAAAGGTGTTTTGCCACTTTATTAATCTCTACCTCCCCCCTCGCTGCCCCACCCCATAATGCCCATGAAAGCAAGGCTTCACCCTGCCCCAGCACCTTACATGTAGGGTGCATTAGACATAAGGAAATGAAGCTTCAAATGTTCCCTGGGAGGAGCCTCTCAGGAATTCTTTTTATATGTGCAGCGTTCTCTCTCCTCAGCATAGTCACTCCTCCCTTGTCATTCATTCCTTGTGACAACTATTTTTGTTCTCATCCTTCCTCCTCCATATGATCCATTGAGGGTCTTCCACCATGCAGTCCTTTGTGGCACTTACCTTGTTTCTCTCTCTCTCTCTCTCTCTCTCTGCCATTTCTTTCTTCTCTCTCCCCATAATAGCCTCTGATGACCTTACCAGTGCAGTTGTTGAATGAACTTATAGCAGCTTTCCCCATACTCACTTGCCTCTGTTGTTCTTTGAGGTCAGAATGCTATGGAATGTGAGGCAACTATCAGGCATGAACTGCTGACATTCGAACATTGTTGCATCTCACCTATGATGAACTTCATCCGGGACAAAGAAAAGTCACAACTGGTCTTGAACATATATTGTTTCTTCCATAGTCCCATTGTCTCAGCTCATGCATAGGATGGATGGGGCTCTGTACATGAGGCAATTATTCCATATTTATTTTAAATCTCACATTATGATTGTATGCCTCTCCTCCTCAGGAGTTTACCTCAACCAGCTAACATGAGTTAAGTGCCCAGCTAGTGCATAACTGAACATTTTAGTTTAAACAATTTATCCAGCATCCAAGAGGAACTCTGTAGCAGGAGAGTAATCCAGATGTCTGGGGCAGCATTCAGCCGCCTTAACCATGAAACCCTCCTTTCTCTTTCTGCAATCCCCTCCTCATTCACAACATACCATTCAAATGAGGCTGGGTCCTACAGGCAACAGCCTCATTCAATAGTCAGCCCTCATTAATTCCTTGAGTACCATCTGTCCTGTGCAGTGATTGAGACAGTGGTCCTGTGGAAAAAATAGTATATCGTCATGTGACTAGGCAGTATTACAATGCATTCTCAGAAGGCAGCTGGATTAAAGTTGCACAGGCAAGCTTAATTCTGGGATTTCCTGATTTAGAGTGTCATTTTGAAACCTTAGTGTTCTTTTTAAATAGTTTTTTGTGTGTGTGTAATTTATAAATAAAATAATAATACTTTATTCTTCTTTAATAACCCAGCAGCATTTATTACAGCTTTAAAACCAATATTGCAAGAGCCTTTTTTTGCAGTTCACCAGTGTAACATACAGTATTTGCTTTGTAATTCATTATGGCTATATAAAAATTACAAAGTCAAATTCAGACCACGTGCACAGGGATGTAATATCACTTGCTTCCATGTAGTTGTAATCTCTTAGCAGAAGGTTTGAATCTCAACTGTGCATTTAGAGACTTTAATACATTAAGATGATAGTTACATTTTGCATCTTCCTCATTAAAATGATCACTATAGAACACTTCTCCATTTAAATACTGCTTTAGACAATATGTGCTTCACGGTGATAGTGATAAAACATAGTTTAATTACCTAATCATTTAAAAGTACAGCTCCTTTATAGTCAAGTTCTTTCTTTGTTCATAAAAAAATATTTTTTCATTGTGTATTTATTTTAGCACATTATTGGGAAATGCTCCAGAGTGTAATTTTTAGTGTTACATTAATGGGATTGTGTATGTATTGTGCTCTTAAATAGAGGAGCAGATTTTTATCTTTTGAACCAATAATCAGCAAATACAGATTCCAATTGACAAAGCAATTTAACAATATCTAAGTTGCTAATTATAATTAGTTATTCTTTCCACAGACACCCAACCCTAAAATGTGTTGTTCTTGCAAGACCTTCAAATATCCTATTTACATATCTGTAAGCTTGGGTCTCAGGTGCTTAGTACAGCCTTGAAAAATTGTGTAATGCATGTCATAGAGTTTAAGGCCTGAAGGGGGGTGGCACTAGATCATTTAGTCTCATGTTTGTATGTCACAAGTCAGCAATACCATCAACACCCGCAGACTAAACGCTACAATGGAAATTAAACCAAAGTATTACAGCCCACGGTAGACTAGACTATTCTGTGCCACAAGCAGAGAACAGGAGGCTCTGAGGTGTCCAAGGCCCCTGCAATGGCAGAGAACTGAGTAAATAAGATATACCCAGATAATCCTGGCAAATGACCTGTGTACCCACACACTGCAGAGAATGGCAGTAAATTTAGGGAATTTTGCCTATCTGACCTGAGGGGAAATTCCTTCCTGACCCCACTATGATCAGTTAGACCATGAGCAAGTGAGCAAGAATCACCAGTCAAGCACTTGAGAGAAAGCATGTGCAGTGCCACTTCAGAGCCATAGTCCTCCCTATCCAATGTCCCATCTGCAGCCATGGCTATCTCTGATATTTCAGAGGAAAGAGGTTTTTTTTTTTTAAAAAAAAAAATCACAGAATACAAGGGTGGGGGGAGAGGCGGGGGAAGATATCTCTTCCTGATCCCTGCTGATGGCTGGCTGAAACCCTAAGATTTAGGAACATAAAACATAAACTCAAAGTGATCCCCAGGGTTGTTGAGCCCTGCTCCCTACAGTCACAAGCAATCCTGTCATAGACTAGCGCTCATAAATTTTTCCAAATCTCTCTTCAAACTAATTAAGTCATTTGCCCCGACAACTGCTATTGAGAGGCTGTTTCAAAACCTCGCCCTCTAATGGCTAGAAACTTTCTTCAAATCTCCAGCCTGGAATTTGTTCATGGCTAGTTTATAGCCATTTGTAGTTGAGCCAATACTGTGCTTTAGCTTAAATAGCTCTTCACCCTCTCTTGTGTATTTACACCCTTAATGTATTTATAGATAGCAATTATTTTCCCTCTCAGCTTTCTTTTTGCTAGACTAAACAAGTCAAGCTCTTCCAGTCGCCTCTCATAAGATAGGCCCTCCATTCCTCTCATCATCCTAATAGGTCTTGTCTACACCTGTTCCAGTTTAAATTAATCTTTCTTGAACATGAGTGACCAGTGTACACAGTCACTGAGACCAGATGAGGTCTCACCAGTTCCTTCTATAATAGGAGTAATGCTTCCCTATCTCTGCTGGAAAGACCTCACCAGCTCCATCACCAAGTTTTATTTCCCAACATTTAACTATATGCTTAGTGGTTAAAAATATTTGAATCATCCATTTAGAAAAAAAAACTTGCTGTGAAAATTTGCAAGGGAGATTTTGTATAACAGAAAGGGGGGAAGAATCATAGAATCATAGAATCATAGAATATCAGGGTTGGAAGGGACCCCAGAAGGTCATCTAGTCCAACCCCCTGCTCAAAGCAGGACCAAGTCCCAGTTAAATCATCCCAGCCAGGGCTTTATCACGCCTGACCTTAAAAACCTCTAAGGAAGGAGATTCTACCACCTCCCTAGGTAACGCATTCCAGTGTTTCACCACCCTCTTAGTGAAAAAGTTTTTCCTAATATCCAATCTAAACCTCCCCCATTGCAACTTGAGACCATTACTCCTCGTTCTGTCATCTGCTACCATTGAGAACAGTCTAGAGCCATCCTCTTTGAAACCCCCTTTCAGGTAGTTGAAAGCAGCTATCAAATCCCCTCTCATTCTTCTCTTCTGCAGACTAAACAATCCCAGCTCCCTCAGCCTCTCCTCATAAGTCATGTGCTCTAGACCTCTAATCATTTTCGTTGCCCTTCGTTGTACTCTTTCCAATTTATCCACATCCTTCCTGTAGTGTGGGGCCCAAAACTGGACACAGTACTCCAGATGAGGCCTCACCAGTGTCGAATAGAGGGGAACGATCACGTCCCTCGATCTGCTCGCTATGCCCCTACTTATACATCCCAAAATGCCATTGGCCTTCTTGGCAACAAGGGCACACTGCTGACTCATATCCAGCTTCTCGTCCACTGTCACCCCTAGGTCCTTTTCCGCAGAACTGCTGCCGAGCCATTCGGTCCCTAGTCTGTAGCGGTGCATTGGATTCTTCCATCCTAAGTGCAGGACCCTGCACTTATCCTTATTGAACCTCATTAGATTTCTTTTGGCCCAATCCTCCAATTTGTCTAGGTCCTTCTGTATCCTATCCCTCCCCTCCAGCGTATCTACCACTCCTCCCAGTTTAGTATCATCCGCAAATTTGCTGAGAGTGCAATCCACACCATCCTCCAGATCATTTATGAAGATATTGAACAAAACGGGCCCCAGGACCGACCCCTGGGGCACTCCACTTGACACCGGCTGCCAACTAGACATGGAGCCATTGATCACTACCCGTTGAGCCCGACAATCTAGCCAGCTTTCTACCCACCTTATAGTGCATTCATCCAGCCCATACTTCCTTAACTTGCTGACAAGAATGCTGTGGGAGACCGTGTCAAAAGCTTTGCTAAAGTCAAGAAACAATACATCCACTGCTTTCCCTTCATCCACAGAACCAGTAATCTCATCATAAAAGGCGATTAGATTAGTCAGGCATGACCTTCCCTTGGTGAATCCATGCTGACTGTTCCTGATCACTTTCCTCTCCTCTAAGTGCTTCAGGATTGATTCTTTGAGGACCTGCTCCATGATTTTTCCAGGGACTGAGGTGAGGCTGACCGGCCTGTAGTTCCCAGGATCCTCCTTCTTCCCTTTTTTAAAGATGGGCACTACATTAGCCTTTTTCCAGTCATCCGGGACTTCCCCCGTTCGCCACGAGTTTTCAAAGATAATGGCCAAGGGCTCTGCAATCACAGCCGCCAATTCCTTCAGCACTCTCGGATGCAATTCGTCCGGCCCCATGGACTTGTGCACGTCCAGCTTTTCTAAATAGTCCCTAACCACCTCTATCTCTACAGAGGGCTGGCCATCTCTTCCCCATTTTGTGTTGCCCAGCACAGCAGTCTGGGAGCTGACCTTGTTAGTGAAAACAGAGGCAAAAAAAGCATTGAGTACATTAGCTTTTTCCACATCCTCTGTCACTAGCTTGCCTCCCTCATTCAGTAAGGGGCCCACACTTTCCTTGGCTTTCTTCTTGTTGCCAACATACCTGAAGAAACCCTTCTTGTTACTCTTGACATCTCTTGCTAGCTGCAGCTCCAGGTGCGATTTGGCCCTCCTGATATCTTTCCTACATGCCCGAGCAATATTTTTATACTCTTCCCTGGTCATATGTCCAACCTTCCACTTCTTGTAAGCTTCTTTTTTATGTTTAAGATCCGCTAGGATTTCACCATTAAGCCAAGCTGGTCGCCTGCCATATTTACTATTCTTTCGACTCATCGGGATGGTTTGTCCCTGTAACCTCAACAGGGATTCCTTGAAATACAGCCAGCTCTCCTGGACTCCCTTCCCTTTCATGTTAGTCCCCCAGGGGATCCTGGCCATCTGTTCCCTGAGGGAGTCAAAGTCTGCTTTCCTGAAGTCCAGGGTCCGTATCCTGCTGCTTACCTTTCTTCCCTGCGTCAGGATCCTGAACTCAACCAACTCATGGTCACTGCCTCCCAGATTCCCATCCACATTTGCTTCCCCCACTAATTCTACCCGGTTTGTGAGCAGCAGGTCAAGAAAAGCGCTCCCCCTAGTTGGCTCCCCTAGCACTTGCACCAGGAAATTGTCCCCTACGCTTTCCAAAAACTTCCTGGATTGTCTATGCACCGCTGTATTGCTCTCCCAGCAGATATCAGGAAAATTAAAGTCACCCATGAGAATCAGGGCATGCGATCTAGTAGCTTCCGTGAGTTGCCGGAAGAAAGCCTCATCCACCTCATCCCCCTGGTCCGGTGGTCTATAGCAGACTCCCACCATGACATCACTCTTGTTGCACACACTTCTAAACTTAATCCAGAGACACTCAGGTTTTTCCACAGTTTCGTACCGGAGCTCTGAGCAGTCATACTGCTCCCTTACATACAGTGCTACTCCCCCACCTTTTCTGCCCTGCCTGTCCTTCCTGAACAGTTTATAACCATCCATGACTGTACTCCAGTCATGTGAGTTATCCCACCAAGTCTCTGTTATTCCAATCACGTCATAATTCCTTGACATCACCAGGACCTCCAGTTCTCCCTGCTTGTTTCCAAGGCTTTGTGCATTTGTATATAAGCACTTGAGATAACCTGTTGATCGCCCCTCATTCCCAGTATGAGGCAGGAGCCCTCCCCTCTCAGACATTCCTGCCTGTGCTTCCTCCCGGTATCCCGCTTTCCCACTTACCTCAGGGCTTTGGTCTCCTTCCCCCGGTGAACCTAGTTTAAAGCCCTCCTCACTAGGTTAGCCAGCCTGCTGGCAAAGATGTTCTTCCCTCTCTTCGTAAGATGGAGCCCGTCTCTGCCCAGCACTCCTCCTTCATGGAACACCATCCCATGGTCAAAGAATCCAAAGCCTTCTCTCCGACACCACCTGCGTAGCCATTCGTTGACCTCCACGATTCGACGGTCCCTACCCAGGCCTTTTCCTTCCACGGGGAGGATGGACGAGAACACCACTTGCGCCTCCAACTCCTTTATCCTTCTTCCCAGAGCCACGTAGTCCGCAGTGATCCGCTCAAGGTCATTCTTGGCAGTGTCATTGGTGCCCACGTGGAGAAGCAGGAAGGGGTAGCGATCCGAGGGCTTGATGAGTCTCGGCAGTCTCTCCGTCACATCACGAATCTTAGCCCCTGGCAAGCAGCAGACTTCTCGGTTTTCCCGGTCAGGGCGGCAGATAGATGACTCAGTCCCCCGGAGGAGAGAGTCCCCGACCACCACCACCCGCCTTCTCCTCTTGGGAGTGGTGGTCGTGGAACCCCCAACCTCAGGACATCGCATCTCATGCTTCCCAACCAGCGGAGTCTCCTTCTGCTTTCTCCCCCCAGACATATCATCTGGTCCACTCTCCGCATTGGTACCTGTGGAGAGAACATGAAAGCGGTTAGTTACCTGTGTCTGTGTTACTGGAACCCGGACATTCCGCTTACCTCTTCTGGAGGTCACATGTTGCCAAGCTTCTTCACTGGCCTCTTGGCTCCTCTGTGCAACCTGCTCTATATCTTTAGAGCTTTGTGCCCCTAGAAGGCTATCCTGAGTTTGGTCCAGAAAATCCTCAGTCTCTCGTATACAACGCAGGGTCGTTACCTGTTGCTCCAGACCTTCAATCTTCTCTTCCAATATGGAGACCAGCTTGCACTTTGTACAGACAAAGTCGCTTCTGTCCTGTGGAAGAAAGACAAACATGGCACATCCAGTGCAGGTCACAATAGCTGAACCCCCCCCTTCCATATCACCTACCTACTATGAGCTTCCTCAGAGACGTTGGCAAGATGTAAGCCTCACTGGGCTCACTCCAGGCGAACTCCCAGGCAAACTCCTGCTGTGACTGCTCTGCTGTCCCCGCTGCTCCGCTGGTTCGCTGCCGCTCAGCTGGTTCGCGAGGCTCTGGCTATTTTCAAACAGCCAGGCTTCCCTGACGCAAACACACAGACACCCTAATGCCCGCCCCCTGCAGGCTAGCAGCCAATCAGACACTCACTCAGGCTCTCTCCCTGCCCTCCCAGCAAACACACGCTCGGATACTTCCTCAGCAAGCAAACACACACACTCGGATACTTACCAGTCCCAGGCAAACAAAAAAGAGTGATGGTATGCCATAGTATTTCTTGTCCTTTGAAAGCAGAAGACAATGTACCTCCCCTGTATCCTTTTCAAGCAGTCCTTCACCTTGGAGGAGTGGAATGGTGGAGATGAGCAAGGAATACAGGAGCATTAATGTGTGGAACAGTTTTTGTTTGTCGTCATCTCCTGCATTTACCAAGCAAGAGAAAACACTTATTTATTTTTTTCCAGATAAAATGAGGGACTCTAAACACCAGCCCTTTAAAAGAGAGAAAGAGAAAGAGCTATTAGCATCCTGTGACTGAAGAGCTAGATTTCACCTGAATATCACAAAAATGTAATCCTAGATAAGAAATAGGATAATCTCCACTGCACATAAAATGGGCAGAATCTTCTGGCTCTTGCAATCTGCCAGTAGTCTGGGGAAAAGGACTCACTGAAGAGAGAAAACCATACATACGTGGCCAGAGTACTCTGTAGAACAGTTGTGTAGCTTTGTTCTGATCTTATTGCTTGTTTTGGAGCTTCCTCTCCCTAGGAAGTAACTGGACAAGGAAAAGGTGAACAGATGACTGTACAGAAAGCATGATCCTTGTCTCTAGCCACCTATTATTGTCTCTTTATTTATCCTCCTCCATTGGTCTGTCTTTATCCATCTGTTGTTTCTTCTTCTTCTTACTTAAATTGTAAACTCTCTGGAGCAGGGACTGTCTTTTTATTCTGTGACTAAATAATACCTAGCACAGTGGGGTCCTGGTCCACAGTTATGGCTCTTATGTGCTACAGTAATACAAATAACAATAACAATAAAGCTCGAAGTGCTTTACAAAGAAATTAAACATAATCATCCCAATTTTACAGATGTAGAAACTGAGGCACAGGTCAGTTGAACTGTCTTGTCCAAGGTCACCCCATATCCAAATGAGGAATACAACCTAGGTCTCTTGAGGCCCAATCCAGTAACCTCCACTACCTGCACCAATATCAGCAAAGGAGTGGCAATGGAGAGCAAATATGCAAGGATTTGTCCCCCGCTTGGGTTTTACTTTTCTGTTACATGTGTCTTGTGCATATTGAATATTTTTTTTACAAGTGTTACAGGCATAACCTCAAGAAGGGTTTGAACCAATGGCACAATAAATATACAAGTATATAGTTGTGCTTATGTGGAGAAAAAGGATTTTATCAGTATAAAGAACATAGAGTAAGGTTCCATTTATACAGGAAGCACACTTGGAAATCTTCACAATAAAATAGCCTAGTAGAGTTTAAGGGAGCCTGATGTATGCATTGTTTTACAGAAAAACTTACAGACATCAGGAGACAAACACAGATCAGACGGCGCCCGTTTATGTCTTCTTTAATTTAAAATAAATTAAGTTGTTAACCTTTGTATTTGGGAAGATAGCCTTTGATATGTGATCCAGCCAGTTCACTGTTGCCTTTCTGAGTTTGCACTTTAGGCAGCTTGCTCCCAGTTATCTGAGATGCTTAACTCTGAAGCCTAATGATGACAATCTAGTTATGAACTATTATATTACCAATCAAATCCCACAACAGAGGATTATTAGAGCTGCTCAAAAATGCCAATTATTTTTCACTGAATTAAAAAAAATGGTTACCAACCTTTTGTAACTTGTTCTTTAAGATATGTTGAACGTGTCTATTCCAACATAGGTGTGTGTATGCCTGAGCACAGTCACCATAACTTTTTCCCTCAGAGGTATCTGGGCCAGTTCTGTTGCCCACTGGTGCTGAATGCTCAGATCGCTGGTATAAAGGTGCTGGCCAACCTGACGCCCTCTCAGTTCCTTCTTTCTAGCCAACTTCAATAAGAGGGATAGGAGGCCAGGTCTTATAATGGACATGTGCAACATCTCGAAAAATCTAAGGAAGGTTAGTAACTATTTTTTCTTTAAGCAATTGCACATGTCCATTCCAGTGTAGGTGACTCCCAAGTAGTTGAATAGGTGGTGGGCTCAGAGTTCAAACATGCTGACTGCAACACAGCTCGACCAACAAATCTGGCATCGTCCCTGGCCTGCTGTGTGATGAAATGATGAGAGGAGAATGTACACACCAACAACCATGTTGTAGCTTTGTAAATGTCCTGAACAGGAATCTGAGCTAGAAATGCCACTGAGGATGCCTGTGCCCTTGTGGAGTGAGCGGTTCAGAAAGGCAAGGGTGGAACGCCTGCTAGTTCATGATACGATATATGAGGGAATTATCTGAGCAAACACAGGAAGACCTTTCATCTTGTATGCTATTGCTATAAGGATAAGGTCTTTGTCTGAAGCCATATTGTAAGGCCTAAAGCCTAAGGCCTTCGTCTGCAGCCAGATTAAAAGAGCAGCCGAGCAGCAGCCATTAGCTGAGTAGCAGGAAGTCACATCCTCACATTCCATCTAAATTACATTAAAACAATGTAATATCATATTAAGGAGGAAACCCTGTCCTAATGGCACCCACTATCACCAGATAAAGAAATAGATCTTAAAATGGCTAAAGAAAACTTAGTTTGATAGCATTCTGTCTGTCAAGAAATCACTTATCAATAGTTGTGGTTGTGAAATCCTCATTTCTTTCTTGTTTTGTCATTATGGTCCCCACTTTTCTATTGTTTATCTGTATGGTCTCTGTCTGGTTCTTCAGTTGTTTCTGTCTGTTACATACTTAATTTTGCTAGGTGTAAATTAATTAAAATGGTGGGATTTAATTGATTAAATACACTATATTAGGATTGGTTATCAAAATTTTAGTATAATGATTGGTTAAGGTACAGCTAAAACAGGACTCAAATTTCACGATATAAACTGGGGTCCAAAAGGAATTTCTTTGGGAATGAACACCAGGACACAGCCCCAAAGATCAGAGCTGCCAGACCTCAACACTCTGCCAATGACACCGTTCAGAAACTGAAGTTCCCCAGACGGACCTCATCCTGACTGGCCATCAAGAAAAGTTCATCTGTTTTACTGGTAGTGGTGAGCGCTGTATGTGTAGCGTGTGCAGTATAGTTCTGGCGATTGTTAATAAATAGAGGTTATATAGTATATTACTATGTAAGGCTCTTTCACTGGTAAAAGGTCCTACAAACCTGAAGAAATAGTATATACCCAGAGCCGTACGGATTAGGAAAGGATGTGGGTACTTAAATTGACCAGGTTAGTTACACCCTGAGCCCTATGAATTGGGTACCAGTGGCCCTAAGCTCTACTAATTGGGTATGGATGGGTGCTTTTCACCTGGAGTTCTACGAATTGGGAAAAGGTGGGGGTGCCTAAATTAATTGGGTTACACCTGGAGCCCTAATCACTGGGAAAAGGTGGGGTGCCCTAATGAGTACAGGTAACATCCCTACAAATAATCAGTTTCAGGAGGAATGTGAGGTGAGGATATAACTATACTTTATCTTTAAAGAAAACTGTATATGGAGGTTCCGAAGTGAGGGCACAGATCTATGAAACCCTCCTAGAGGCAGTGATGGGCACTAAGAAGGTCACTTTCCAGAAGAGGTATAGAAGGGAATATGATGCTTGGGGCTCAAATGGTGGGCCCATAAGCTTTGATAAGACCTAATTGGGATCCTAAGGAAGGACAGGCTTTCATACTTGGGCTCTCATACATCCTCTTTAGGCCCTTAAGGAAACGGATAGACAGCTAATGTGAGAACATGGACCATACTGAGAGTGAAAATTGCCTCTCAACACAGGGAGGAAGAGTGAGCCCCTCCTTCTTTGTTGGTATAGAACATGACCATTGTGTTTTCTGTGAGAACCAAGCTGTTCTTGCCCGCGAGATGAAGTAGGAATGTCCAATGTACCCGGTGGTCTGCCCTGAGTTCTCTGACATTGATGTGGAGCTCTTCCTAAGACCAAAGGCCTTATGACCTCAGGAGCCTCAGGTAAGCTTCCCAGCCTAGCGCTGATGCATCAGAGACCAGGGAAATTGACATTTGGGGCTGAGAAAATAGGATGCCTGTGCAAATCATTAATGGATCTAACCACCAGTTAAGGGAAGCAAGAACCAGGAGAGAAATCATGAGGACTGAGTCCAGATGGTGGTGGATTGGAGAGTATACCAAGGCCAGTATGTCTGGAGAGACGTGTCTGGAGAGACCTGAGGCATAGTCTTGCACACTGGACCACATGAGGCCAGTGGCCCAGCAGCTTCAGGCAATATTGGGCTGTGGTAACCAGTTGCCTCTTGAGGTGTGCTATGAGGGCCATGACTGCTTACAAATAACCTTCCAAGAGGAAGGCCCTGACCTGGGCAGAGTCAAGCACCACTCCAAAAAATCTGTACCGGGATGAGGATGGACTTTTGAACGTTTATTAGCAGGCCTAAGCGTTGGAAAAGACAACTGAATAACAAAGATGCTGGACTCCACCTGAGCTCTGGACTGACCTTTGACCAGCCCTTGCCTTCTCGGGAAGGCCACTGCTACCACTATGTACTTCATAAACTCATCCAGGCCAAAGAGGAGGAGTGCAAACTGATAGTGCGTATGGCCTTCAATGAATCTGAGGAACCTCCTGTGTCCTAAGAAGATAGTGATATGAAACTAAGCAACTCTTAAATCAAAGACAGTGTACCAGTCCCCTGGATCCAGGGAGGGAATGATGGAAGCCAATGAGACCATGTGGAACTTTAGCTTATTGAGGTATCAATTGAGCTGGCATGAGCCTAGAATAGGTCTGAGATCACTCTTGGATTTTGGGTTTAGGAAATAACAGGAGTAGATCCCCTGACCCTTTAGGTTCTGTGGAACCTCCTTCCACAGTGCCCTCTCTTAGGAGGGACTGAACCTTTTGGGCTAGGAGTTGCTTGTGAGACGGTTTCCTGAAGAGGGTGGGGGGAGGGAGGGAAGGAGGGTGGAAAGTGGGGTAGAACTGAACTGGATGGTATATCCCACTTCAACCGTGCTCAGCACCCAACAGTCTGTAGTAATACGGGACCATGCCTGAAGGAAGTGGGATAGGTAGTCCACAAACTGGGGAGAACAGGATCCCAGAACTCTGAGACTGGTATAATGTACTTGAGCGTCCCATCAAAAGCCTGCTTGGAGCCACCTGAATGTCTGGGAGGGGTGGGCATTGATGTTGAGAAGGCAGGGGGCACAAATCTGCTCCTAAAGCTCCTTCTCCTTTTCCTCTGTGCATCCTGTCCAGCCAGCAGAGGGAAGTACCAGGAGGACTACTGAGGCTTACAGTGCTTCCTTGAAGTCGTTATGGTATACAAACCCAGAGACTTTAGGGTTTCCCGGGGTCTTTCAGACTGGAGATTTACATCAATCTGATCTGAGAAGAGTGAAGCCCCCTCAAAGGGTAGATCCTGCAGGGTTTGTTGTACTTCCCAAGGGAAACCAGAGGATTGGATCCACAAGCCCTGATGCATGGCCATTGTGGAGGACATGGACCTCACAGCCAAATCAGCTGCATCCAGGGCTGCTTGCAGGGAGGCCCTTCCTGTAGATTTCCCCTCTTCTACCAGTGAGGAAAATTCCAGTCTGGCCTCATGCCAGAGAGAGTCCTTAAAAGATGGCATGGAGTCCAATGTGTTGAAGTCATATCTGCTGCTGCTAACTTATGTAAACTTTGTTAAAGAAAGCTTCATACTCCAGTTTGATCGAGTCCATTAGCTGATGGATATCTTGGACTTAGGGTTACACATGCAAATCAATATGGTTCAGCAAATCTTGCAAGCTCAGATGCACTGAACTGAGGACTATTATCGGTAATGATTTGCTGTGGAATCCCCCAAATAAATAATAGATGCTTGCTTGCTGTTTTAATATGATATGATGAGAAACTCTAGGTCTCCCCAAGAACACCATTGGTGGATACTTAGTTTAATAATCCATAATGGCTGCATAGTCTTTACGCTAAAGCACAAATAAGTCTATGCCCAATTTTTCACATGAAAATTCTTCCTTCAGATCCACTATATCTTTTGATTATTAATTTCTGTAGTGCAAAGAGAAACCAGTTAATTGTCAACTCTTCAATAACTATATATTGTTGACTAATTAAACTACTTGATTTATTCACTATTTGCATTTTTCTATTACTAAATGACTCTCATGCCCATGTATGGATAAGCTTTTTCATCCATGCAAGAGTTACAATTCTTGTACCTTTCATTAGAACTCCAATCTCTGATAGTTCTGCATTGCTTATTATGGATGAATGCTTTTCCATCTTCGGAGAGCCAATTGTTAGCAAGGTTTCTGATAGTGTCTTTGGCAACTTCTTGCTGCACAGCTGCAGAAATGAAACACATACATCAATCTGATTAGACAGACCTCAGTTTATGAAGCAGGGGGGGGAAAGCTGTGAGATATGTATTTTAGTCTCATGCTTGGAACCATGTCTCCCTTGAATAACTGATTTCCTTGCACATATTTTCCAGATAGTATTTCTGCACTTTTAACATTATTTGCTTATGAGAAAGTACATTACCCCAGACTATTTTGAGATGGCAATGAGAGCTGTTTGAGGTTCCTTGTTGGGGGATGATCTGATGGGCAATAATATAGTTGTGGAAAACATGCATCCATCAGCAATTCCAAAGGTGTCTGGGTTTGGATATGTGCATATTTGCATTCCAAAGGTTATCATTGCACTGCATGGATACACACTGGGTTTATTATCTGTCACTAAAATTTCCAAAATGTATATAAAAATTAATTTGGAAAAAAACAAGCTCGGAGAAGCTTCCTATGCTGATCTGATCTAAAAGGGACCCTGCAGGCCTCTCCTATGGACAACAACCCCCTTCTCTTTCCCAACATACTCTGGATCCCTCCCTATCTACCATTTTCTTAAGGAATTATTTTCTATGCCCTGCAATCTGATTGGAGACTGATTCCCCTCCCTCCACCTTGTGTCTTCAGGAGGAAGAAGGTAGCCAGTTCACTCCTACAGAATTTTTGTGGATTACCTCATCCTCTCTGAGGTTCCCCCATGTTCAATCACTCCCGAGGTGTCTTCTCTTTTGGCCACCACTGGGGTATCTCACCTATTGTATTATACTGACTTGACATGTGAGTACATGATGGCTGGCACATGGAAAAGGTAAGGGACATGCTCCTTTTACCAACTAAGATTGTTTTGCCTTTTCAAGGTTCTTAAGCTGAAGGATCGGAGTTCTGTACCAGCTTCCCTTGTGTACGCTTTATACAGTAATCAAGTCTGTCTGCAGCACATATTAACCTCTGTCTCTCCCAGGTTTTCCCAAGGAAAGTAATCTGTAGTGGCCAAATGATATAATTGAAGTTACTTTTGTTTTATTGAGTCTCAAATGTTGTAGCACTCAAGACTGTTTGCAAGTGTGAGGGAAGAATTAGTGAGAAACAGGGAGAGTGTTGTGGAAGAGAAAAAGGATTGATTAATAAGTGGGAGGATCCACCAAGACAAGGTGGGGGAGGGGACAAGATGGAGAGCAAAAAAGGGAAAAAAACTCCACAAGAACAAAAGAAATAGGAAAAAAAATAGAACTGGAGGGAGAAGGGCAGAAAAATATGAGATTGGGTAAATCCAGAAGACGGTACCCCCCAGACAAAGCCAAGCTGACAATAAAATTATTGAAAATAATATTGTTACAACATGGTCCATCAAATAAAAAACATTATGTGATGTTTTTTCTCTCTGCCTTCATACTTACACTAATATATCCTAACTGCGAAAATGCAGCTGCAAAGGCAAACCTTGGTAGTATTGATTTAATTAAGCAATAAAATACAACAGAGCATGCAGCGATACTGATTAAAGTATACCTCAGATACATACAAGTCTGAGGTCAGTATATCTACAGTATCCAAGAAGTGTATTAATCAGTACTCCACACAGTATTCTGTCTCTTAATTGCAATTATAAAATGGATATTTTAACAAAAGAATAAGTATATAGAGTTTCTCTTTATTTTTGTACATAAGCCCAATAATGATGAATGAAGCATCTTCTAAATGTAAATCAGAAACAATAAGTAAGCATGCATGAATTTATCATCTTATATAACTCAGTGATTGACAGCTCAGTTGGGCAGCATATTTCCTGTTCTTTGTTCAAAAGTTAACCATGTCTTACCAAAGTTTCTTGCTAAATCCATCCTTTCTAGAGACCAGCATGGAAGGCAGGCCATTTCAAAACATTTTGGACATCTTCAACAGGCACAAAAGAAATATCAAAGCTATTCCTGCATACTTGTCACTAGAGTTTTTATTTCTGTGCACTGTACAAATCTACCATGCACTATCCATTTGTGAACTGGAAAATTATTTTTAAGTACAAGACTGAACATAGGAACTGCATACCTGACTCTAAAGCTGTGGCCCATCTAATTCAGCATCCTTTCTACTTTAGTGGCCAATGCCAACTGGTAATGCATATGAATTAAATTCAAAGCCTTTTTAAAACCATCACTTCTTATGGTTTCAGTAAATCTGGTGACGCATGATCTGTTTCTGGTACATTTTCTTAAGAGTCTCTGGACTTTCAGGTCCTAGATGATAAGCTAGCAGGTGCCTTTCAATCTTGTGAGGAAACAAAGGAAGGTCCCCTAAACAGATTAACAGGGGAGGTTGTGGAATTTCCCTCATTGGAGGTTTTAAGAACAGGTTAGAGAAACACCTGTCCGGGATGGTTTAGGTTTACTCCTCCTGCGTCAGACCAGGGTCATGGACTAGATGGCCTCTTGAGACCCCTTCCAGCCTACATTTCTATGATTCTATCATATTGGTTTGAAAACAAAGTGGAAGAGCTTTATTCCAATTCCAACATCCTGATCTAAGGTAGGGGCTTTGCCATACACAAACTTCCCATTATACACAGCCTGAAATCCTTACAATAATCCAGCAACAAATAACTCTGCAGCATGCCCATGTGAATTATTACCAGAGGATTCCTATTTCTGCATCTGCCTAAATAATGAAAAGTAGCTTCCATGTCACTGCCAATGAATGCTCTTTCTGTGGGCAGCAGATGCTTTGGCTTGTGTTAAAAGAGGATCCTTGGTTGTTGTTGTTCTTTCTTTTAAGTTGTTTTATCTTGCATTATAGCACATTCATGTGTACGGGAAACAAGGGGTAGGGACTAGCTTTGTTATTCTTCTAAACCACAGACCTCTACCCACTTGGTCTCAAGACATATACATATTTTTAACAGTCCCATATCCACTCCCTGGGCTAGTGACTACTAGAGGGTGACAATTCCTCACCTATGGACAAAACCAACTTTTTGCTTTGTGTTTGTGTTTCGTGGTTTTTAACTGAATAACACATCCATATTTTAAAAATCCACCTTAAACATTATGAGATGGCTGGAGACGTCTCTGTTCTCTGTAGCAAAAAAAAAAAGTTAAGACATTTCTTGTAACTTGTTGATGGTGCTTTTTACTTATATGAATCTAGTTGAGTTACAAGTGTAACATGCTTTCATCTGCTATCTTTTACTTAACCTATAGTTTGCTCACAATGTTAATGTCTCATATTAGTGCCCATCATTTCTTTACTGCTTTCTGTCTCCCTATCTCACTAGCATGAAAATATATGGGAGCATGTTACAATCCCACCTTGCACCTCAGCAGCAGGCAAAAATTAAATGTTAAGAGACAGGATGGTAGGGATGAGAGAGCTGGTCTCCATACTCCTGGCATGGTCCTGCTCCCTTTTATAATCCCCAGCCCTGCACAGGCGCCACTTCTCATGCTCAGTTCCAACCCTCCATCCTAACCTCCTCTCCATACCACACAGCTCCAACCACTATCATCATCTTCTCACCTGACTCACCTCCAGCTTCCTCATGTCCCTCTCTCTCTTCACAGGCATAGCTCTGATTCCCACACCTCCATCCTAAAAAAGTCTTGCCCCCCTCTCTTCTCTTTCCTTCTGCACAGATCCAATTCTCAGTACAATCAAGCTCCTTCTCCTTTTTGGCACAGCTCCATTTTCATAGAATCATAGAAACTGTAAGGTACCACAAGATGTCATCTAGTCCAATCCCCTGCACTTAAGGCAAGACTAAGTATTATCTAAACTAGTGGTTCTCAAACTCGGGCTGCTGCTTTTTCAAGGAAACAGTGTGGCTGGAGGATGTCAAGAGTAACAAGAAGGGTTTCTTCAGGTATGTTGGCAACAAGAAGAAAGCCAAGGAAAGTGTGGGCCCCTTACTGAATGAGGGAGGCAAGCTAGTGACAGAGGATGTGGAAAAAGCTAATGTACTCAATGCTTTTTTTGCCTCTGTTTTCACTAACAAGGTCAGCTCCCAGACTGCTGTGCTGGGCATCACAAAATGGGGAAGAGATGGCCAGCCCTCTGTAGAGATAGAGGTGGTTAGGGACTATTTAGAAAAGCTGGACGTGCACAAGTCCATGGGGCCGGACGAATTGCATCCGAGAGTGCTGAGGGAATTGGCGGCTGTGATTGCAGAGCCCTTGGCCATTATCTTTGAAAACTCGTGGCGAACGGGGGAAGTCCCGGATGACTGGAAAAAGGCTAATGTAGTGCCCATCTTTAAAAAAGGGAAGAAGGAGGATCCTGGGAACTACAGGCCGGTCAGCCTCACCTCAGTCCCTGGAAAAATCATGGAGCAGGTCCTCAAAGAATCAATCCTGAAGCACTTAGAGGAGAGGAAAGTGATCAGGAACAGTCAGCATGGATTCACCAAGGGAAGGTCATGCCTGACTAATCTAATCGCCTTTTATGATGAGATTACTGGTTCTGTGGATGAAGGGAAAGCAGTGGATGTATTGTTTCTTGACTTTAGCAAAGCTTTTGACACGGTCTCCCACAGCATTCTTGTCAGCAAGTTAAGGAAGTATGGGCTGGATGAATGCACTATAAGGTGGGTAGAAAGCTGGCTAGATTGTCGGGCTCAACGGGTAGTGATCAATGGCTCCATGTTTAGTTGGCAGCCGGTGTCAAGTGGAGTGCCCCAGGGGTCGGTCCTGGGGCCCGTTTTGTTCAATATCTTCATAAATGATCTGGAGGATGGTGTGGATTGCACTCTCAGCAAATTTGCGGATGATACTAAACTGGGAGGAGTGGTAGATACGCTGGAGGGGAGGGATAGGATACAGAAGGACCTAGACAAATTGGAAGATTGGGCCAAAAGAAATCTAATGAGGTTCAATAAGGATAAGTGCAGGGTCCTGCACTTAGGATGGAAGAATCCAATGCACCGCTACAGACTAGGGACCGAATGGCTCGGCAGCAGTTCTGCGGAAAAGGACCTAGGGGTGACAGTGGACGAGAAGCTGGATATGAGTCAGCAGTGTGCCCTTGTTGCCAAGAAGGCCAATGGCATTTTGGGATGTATAAGTAGGGGCATAGCGAGCAGATCGAGGGACGTGATCGTTCCCCTCTATTCGACACTGGTGAGGCCTCATCTGGAGTACTGTGTCCAGTTTTGGGCCCCACACTACAAGAAGGATGTGGATAAATTGGAAAGAGTACAGCGAAGGGCAACAAAAATGATTAGGGGTCTAGAGCACATGACTTACGAGGAGAGGCTGAGGGAGCTGGGATTGTTTAGTCTGCAGAAGAGAAGAATGAGGGGGGATTTGATAGCTGCTTTCAACTACCTGAAAGGGGGTTTCAAAGAGGATGGCTCTAGACTGTTCTCAATGGTAGCAGATGACAGAACGAGGAGTAATGGTCTCAAGTTGCAATGGGGGAGGTTTAGATTGGATATTAGGAAAAACTTTTTCACTAAGAGGGTGGTGAAACACTGGAATGCGTTACCTAGGGAGGTGGTAGAATCTCCTTCCTTAGAGGTTTTTAAGGTCAGGCTTGACAAAGCCCTGGCTAGGATGATTTAACTGGGACTTGGTCCTGCTTTGAGCAGGGGGTTGGACAAGATGACCTTCTGGGGTCCCTTCCAACCCTGATATTCTATGATTCTATGGAGGGATGTGCTGGCCACCCTTCCTGCAACCCCCATTGGCATGGAGTGGTGAACCGCAGCCAGTGGGAGCTGTGATTGGCCGAACCTGTGGACGCGGCAGGTAAACTAACTGGTACAGCCCGCCAGCAATTTTCCCTGAAAAGGTGGCAGCCCTAGTTTGAGAACCACTGATCTAGACCATCCTTGACAGGTGTTTGTCCAGCCTGCTCTTAAAAATCTCCAATGATGGAGATTCCACAGCCTCCCTAGACAATTTATTTTAGTGCTTAACCACTCTGACAGTTAGGAAGTTTTTCCTAATATCCAACCTAAACCGCCCTTGCTGCAATTTAAGCCCATTGCTACTTTTCCTATCCTCAGAGGTTAAGAACAATATTTTTCCCTCCTCCTTGTAATAAACCTTTTATGTACGTGAAAACTGTTATCATGGCCCCTCTCAGTCTTCTCTTCTCCATTCTAAACAAACCCAATTTTTTCAATCTTCCCTCATAAGTCATGTTTTCTAGACCTTTAATCATTTTTGTTGTTTTTTTTGTGGACTTTCTCCAATTTGTCCACCTCTTTCCTGAAATGTGGTGCCCAGCACTGGACACAATAGTCCAGTTGAAGCCTAATCAGCGTGGAGTAGAGCGGAAGAATTACTTCTCGTGTCTTGCTTACAATACTCCTGCTAATACATTCCAGAATGATGTTTGCTTTTTTTGCAACAATGTTACATGGTTGACTCATATTTAACTTAAAAAGAACAGGAGTACTTGTGGCACCTTAGAGACTAACACATTTATTTGAGCATAAGCTTCATCGGATGCATAGAATGGAATATATAGTAAGAAGATAGATAGATAGATAGATAGATAGATAGATAGATAGATAGATAGATAGATAGAACATGAAAAGGTAGAAGTAGCCATACCAACTGTAAGAGGCTAATTAATTAAGAAGAGCTATTATCAGCAGGAGAAAAGAAACTTTCGTAGTGTTAATCAAGATGTCCCATTTAGACAGTTGACAAGAAGGTGTGAGGTACTTAACATGGGGAAATAGATTCAATATCTGTAATGACCCAGCCACTCCCAGTCTCTATTCAAATGGAAGCTAATGGTATTTAGTTTGCATATTAATTCAAGCTCAGCAGTTTCTTGTTGGAGTCTGTTTTTGAAGCTTTTCTGTTGCAAAATAGCAACCTTTAAGTCTGTTACTGAGTGATCAGAGAGGTTGAAGTGTTCTCCTACCAAATTTTCAATGTTATGATTCCTGATGTCAGTTTTATGTCCATTTATTCTTTGGCATAATGACTGTCTGGTTTGGCCAATGTACATGGCAGAGGGGCATTGCTGGCACATGATGGCATATATCACATTGGTAGATGTGCAGGTGAACGAGCCCCCTGATCGCATGGCTAATGTGATTAGGTCCTGTGAGTGTGTCACTTGAATAAATATGTGGACAGAGTTGGCATCGGGCTTTGTTGCAAGGATAGGTTCCTGGGTTAGTGTTTTTGTTGTGTGGTGTGTGGTTGCTGGAGAGTATTTGCTTCAGGTTGGGGGGCTGTCTGTAAGCGAGGACTGGCCTATCTCCCAAGATCTGTGAGAGTGAGAGATCATTTTTCAGGATAGGTCGTAGATCTTTGATGATACGTTGGAGAGGTTTTAATTGGGGGCTAAAGGTGACAGCTATTGGCGTTCTGTTCTTTTCTTTGTTGGGCCTGTCCTGTAGTAGGTGACTTCTGGGTACTCTTCTGGCTCTGTCAATCTGTTTCTTCACTTCAGCAGGTGGGTATTGTAGTTGTAAGAAGGCTTGATAGAGGTCTTGTAGGTGTTTGTCTCTGTCTGAGGGGTTGGAGCAAATGTGGTTTTATCATAGAGCTTGGCTGTAGACAATGGACCATGTGGTGTGGTCTGGATGAAAGCTGGAGGCATGTAGGTAGGCATAGCGGTCAGTAGGTTTCCGGTATAGGGTGGTGTTTATGTGACCATTGCTTATTAGCACAGTATTGTCCAGGAAGTGGATCTCTTGTGTGGACTGGTCCAGGCTGATATTGATGGAAGGATGGAATGGAATGGATGGAAACTGTTGAAATCATGGTGGAATTCCTCAAGGGCTTCTTTTCCATGGGTCCAGATGATGAAGATGTCATCAGTGTAGCGCAAGTAGAGTAGGGGTATTAAGGGACGGGATCTGAGGAAGCGTTGTTCTAAGTCTGCCATAAAAATGTTGGCATACTGTGGGGCCATGTGGGTACCCATAGCAGTGCCACTGATTTGAAGGTATACATTGCCCCCAAATGTGAAGTAGTTATGGGTGAGGACAAAGTCACAAAGTTCAGCCACCAGGTTTGCCGTGACATTATTGGGGATACTGTTCCTGACGACTTGTAGTACATCTTTGTGTGGAATGTTGGTGTAGAGGGCTTCTACATCCATAGTGGCCAGGATGGTGTTTTCAGGAAAATCACAGATGGATTGTAGTTTCCTCAGGAAGTCAGTAGTATATCGAAGATAGCTAGGAGTGCTGGTAGAGTAGGGCCTGAGGAGGGAGTCTACATAGCCAGACAATCCTGCTGTTAGGGTGCCAATGCCTGAGATGATGGGGTGTCCAGGATTTCCAGGTTTATGGATCTTGGGTAGCAGAAAAATATCCCTGGTCGGGTTTCTAGGCATGTGTCTGCACTGGTCTGTTCTTGTGCTCTTTCAGGGAGTTTCTTGAACAGATGGTGTAGTTTCTTTTGGTAATCCTCAGTGGGATCAGAGGATAATGGCCTGTAAAATGTGGAGTTAGAGAGCTGCCTAGCAGCCTCTTGTTCATATTCCAATGTATTTATGATGATGACAGCACCTCCTTTTGCAGCCTTTTTGATTATGATGTCAGACTTGTTGCTGAGGCTGTTGATGATGTTGTGTTCAGCACAGCTGAGGTTATGGGGCAAGTGATGCTGCTTTTCCACAATTTCAGCCCGTGCACGTCGACGGAAGCAATGTATGTAGAAGTCTAGTTTGTTTCGACCTTCAGGAGGAGTCCACCCAGAATCCTTCTTATTGTAGTGTGGGTAGGAAGGATTCTGTGAGTTAGTATGTTGTTCAGAGATGTGTTGGAAATATTCCTTGAGTTGGAGACATCGAAAGTAGGATTCTAGGTCACCACAGAACTGTATCATGTTTGTGGCCCTGGAGGGAGAAAAGGAGAGGCCCCGAGATAGGACAGACTCTTCTGCCGGGCTAAGAGTATAGCTGGAAAGATTAACTTGTGATCCACTATGATCCCCAGATCCTTTTCTGCAATACTTCTTTCTAGGCAGTCATTTCCCTAGTTGTATGTGTGCAACTGATTGTTCCTTCCTAAGCAGAGTACTTTGCATTTGTCCTTATTGAATTCCATCCTATTTACTTCGGACCATTTCTCCAGTTTGTCCAGATCATTTTGAATTTTAATACTATCCTTCAAAGCACTTTCAGCCTCTCCCAGCTTGGTTTATCATCCACGGGCTTTATATGTGTACTCTCTATGTCATTATCTAAATCATTGATGAAGATTTTGAACAGAACCAGAGCCAGAACCGATCCCTGTGGGACCCACTCATTATGCCCTTCCAGCATGACTGTGAACGACTAATAACTACTCTCTGGGAACGATTTTCCAATCAGTTATGCACCTGCCTTATAATAGCTCCACTAAGTTGCATTCCGTAGTTTGTTTATGAGAAGGTCATGAGAGAAAGTTTTAAAAGCTTTACTAAAGTCAAGATATACAACATCTACCACTTCCCCCCTATCCACAAGGCTTGTTACCCTGTCAAAGAAAGCTGTCAGGTTGGTTTGACACAATTTTTTTCTTGACAAATCCATCCTGACTGTTATTTATCACCTTATTATCTTCTAGGTAATTATTTGCTCCATTATCTTTCCGGGTACAGGCATTAAGCTGACTGGTCTGTAATTCCCTGGGTTGTCCTTATTTCCCTTTTTATAGATGGGCACTATGTTTGCCCTTTTCCAGTCTTCTGGAATGTCTCCCATCTTCCACGACTTTTCAAAGATAATTGCTAAATGGCTTAGATATCTTCTCAATCAGCTCCTTGAGTATTCTAGGATGCATTTCATCAGGCCCTGGTGATTTGAAGACATCTAACTTGTCTAAGTAATTTTTGACTTGTTCTTTCCCTATTTTAGACTCTGATCCTACCTCATTTTCACTGGCATTCACTATGTTAGATGTACAATCACCACCAATCTTCTTGGTGAAAACCAAAACAAAGAAATCATTAAGCATCTCTGCCATTTCCACATTTTCTGTTATTGTCTTTCCCCCCTCGTTGAGTAACGGGCCTAAACTGTCCTTAGTCTTCCTCTGGCTTCTAATGTATTTGTAGAATATTTTATTGTTCCCTTTTATATCCCTAGCTAGTTTGATCTCATTTTGTGCATTGGCTTTTCTAATTTTGTCCCTACATACTTGTGCTGTTCGTTTATATTCATCCTTTGTAATTTGACAATTTCCATTTTTTGTAGGACTCTTTTTTGAGATTTAGATCATTGAAGATTTCCTGGTTAAGCCAGCATGGTCTCTTGCCATGCTTCCTATCTTTCCTACACAGTAGGTTAGTTTGCTCTTGTGCCCTTAATAATGTCTCTTAAATTGCTTTTCCCCTTAGATTTGCTTCTCATGGGATTTTACCTACCAACTCCCTGTGCTTGCTAAAGTCTGCCTTCTTGAAATCCATTGTCTTTATTGTGCTGTTCTCCCTCCTACCATTCCTTATAATCATGAACTCTACCATTTCATGATCACTTTCAACCAAGTTGCCTTCCACTTTCAAATTCTCAACCAGTTTCTCCCTATTTGTCAAAATCAAATCTACAACAGCCTCCCCCGAGTAGCTTTCTCCACCTTCTGAAATAAAAAAATTGTCTCCAATACATTCCAAGGACTTATTGGGTAATCTGTGCCCTGCTGTTTTATTTTTCCCAATATTTGTCTGAGTAGTCCCCCATCAACAGCATGTCCTGTGCTTTGGATGATTTTGTTAGTTGTTTTTTTAAAAAAAGCCTCTTCCACCTCTTCTTCCTGGTTTAGTAGACCCCTACCATGATATCACCCTTGGTTTTTACCCCTTTTATCCTTACCCAGAGACTTTCAACAAGTCTGTCTCTTATTTCTATCTCAACCTCAGTCCAAGTGTATACATTTTTAATATATAAGGGAACATCTCCTCCTTTTTTCCCTGCCTGTCCTTCCTGAGCAAGCTGTATCCTTCTATACCAATATTCCAGTCATGAGTATTATCCTACCAAGTCTCTGTGATACCAACTATGCCATAGTTGTGTTTATTTACTAGCATTTCAAGTTCTTCCTGCTTATTCCACATACTTCTCGTATTAGTATACAGACATCTAAGATACTGATTTGATTTCTCCCCACCCCAGTTCTATCTTGTCTCTCCTGTATTTCTGCTATAACAGCCCATGCTTCCCCCAAATTTCAAACCTTCTCCAAGTCTCCATGTTTTTGACTTACCTGTGGGCTTTGGTCACCTGCCCTTGTTGAACCTAGTTTAAAACCCTCCTCAGTAGCCAGTCTGTATCCAAATATGCTCTTTCCCTTCCTTGATAGGTGGATCCCATCTCTGTTTAGTAGTCCTTCTTCCTGGAACATCATACTGTGGTCAAGGAAGCCAAAGCCCCCCTGGCGACACCATCCCCACAGCCAGGCATTCACCTCTAGGATGCATCTGTCTCTGCCGAGGCCCCTACTGTCGACTGGAAGGACTGAGGAGAACACCACCTGTGCTCCCAACTCCCTCAGCCTTCCTCGCAGAGCCCTGTGGTCACTTCTGATCTGCTGAGGGTCATACCTTGCAGTATCATTAGTGCCCATATGGATGAGTAGCCTGGGGTAGTAGTCAGAGGGCCAGATGATCCTCGACAATCCCTCCATAACATCTTGGATACATGCCACTGGCAGGCAGCATACCTCCCGGGATGCCATGTCAGGGCAATAGATGGGAGCCTTCGTCCCCCTCAGAGGAGAGTCTCCAATCACCACTCCCCTACGTTTCCTCCTGGGAGTGGTGGTTGTGATCCTCCCAGACTTGGGGGTACATGGCTTCTCTTCTTCAACCTTTAGGGGTGATTCCTCATCACTCATTGCCAGGCCAGCATAATGGTTCTCCATCAACATGGTGGCTGTGTTGAGAGTAGGGGCGGAGCACTGCCTGCTGCCAGAAGTAACCAGCAGCCAGTGTCCTCCCTGTAACAGCACCTTATCCTCCTCCCCCAGTGCCATGACAGCAGTCCTCTCTAGCTGAATAGTGTCCTCAGCCTTGGAGGTCTCCATATGAATACTGTCAATGAATTCCTCGTTTGCATGGATGCTCCTCAGCCTAGCCACCTCCTCCTGTAACTTTCCCACCTGCTTCCTGAGAGATTCCATGAGCAGGCACTTCTCACATTGGATGTTCCCCCCCAGCCTGGCTTTCTGTGAGTGGGAAATGCAGGCCACAGTCTCTGCAAATCCACACTAGGATCTGGATAGAGGCATCCATGGTTAGGTTCCATGTCTGGAAAGAGGCGCAGGTGAAGGAGACAGGAGTAGTATTGGCACTGGCAATGCGGCCCTTCCTAACCATGACGATTATATTATGACTCCCTCCTACAAACTTCCTCTCTCAAACTCCCCTGTTTGAGGTCTCCCGTTCACTAGCTCCCTTTGGTCTCTTAGCCTCTGGCTTTTTTAAGGCCTTCCCTCCTAGGTCAGTCTTACCCCCTCATTGATCACACAGGGGAAAGATGATGACAAGGCTGATTGAGGCTGATGAAGGATTATCAAGGGAACAAAGGCTCAAACTGTCCCCAAACACACAATCCCAATTGACCCTGTAACTTCCTCCTACCCGAAAACCATCCACCATGATTTTCATCCACATTGAAAATACTTATCAGCAAAACCTGTTTTACTGTAGGCTGTAATCGATTATGAACTGTATGGGTGTGTCTACAGAGCATTTTGGAGCAAGTGGGAATCACTTTCCCATCCAGATTGGGAGATTCAGATTCAAAAGCTAGTTCTCTAAAAATATCTCTTTAGATAGCATTTTGAAGTATAGCTCAGGCTCTGAAATGTACCCCCCTCTGTAGGCCTCAGAGCTCAAGCTCCAGCCAAGCCACAACCTAAAATGCTGTCTATACAGCATTTTTTAGAATGTTAGCATGAGCTAGGCTAGCCTATCGACCTGGGCCGGGACACCTGTTCTCGCTCATTTCAAAATGATGTGTAGACATACACTTTGGGATACAGACTGTCTTCTTGTATGTGTGGATAGCGTCTAACACACAGCTACTACCAGATTACAAAGGAATAAAAAGTAAATCTAAAGTAGACAGGAAGTGCATGACAACAGGAAAAATCTGGAGTAGTTAGAATACTGCTAAAGTTAATTTAATTTTGTGAAAAAATTATTTGAGGGGAAAATAATGAAGCTATTGATTATACAGTCCACAGAAATGTACAGGGGAGTTGTTTAAGTGAAGTAAAAAAGGAAGAAGAAAATAGCACACTTGGGTGAGTATGAAAAGTTGATAAAATCAGCAATCCCAAACAAATGTTCAGTGTGCAGTAAGTGAAACTGCACTGGCAGAGATTAAAGAGACACTGGGTGAGGTGAGGTCTGCTTCAGTTCTAAGGCTAAGTGGGATCAATAATGAATTACCTAAGTCGTCTTCCTAACGGAGGAAGGGGTGTGTGAATGATAGCAGAGTGCATGAAGGAGGTCTATATGTGTGGCAAAAACAAATAGCCTGCACTTTACTATAATTAGAACTGTTAAAGGGTTACAGGAAATTTAGAATGTCTTTGCACTGGGAGCTGCTATTAATCATAATAGCAAAAGACAACATTGCTTCTATTTGGAATAGGCCCATGATGAAGAGAGAGCAGAGCTTCTCTGGCCCAGGGAGAGAGTGGGGTTTTTTGTGTCTCAGAAAGGCACAAAGAGCTCCCTGATCTGCAAGGGAAATAAGTCGGCCACCACCTTCCCCTAGGAGGCGGCAGCATGCACTGCCTGCTATGATCAGCCAATGTCCTGCCTCTGGTGGCATGGGTAGTATACTGTTTTAGTGAGGGAATGAGTCAGATTTTAGGAGAACTTAGTAAACTAAAAAAGAACAACTTATAAAGTCAAAAAAAGTACTGATACTGCTACAGCAGGGATTCTCAAACTCAAATACAGCAGGGATCGCGGCCCCTCAGGGGGTCGTGAGGTTGTTATATGGGGAGTTGCGAGCTGTCAGCCTCCACTCAACCCTGCTTTGCCTCCAACATTTATAATGGTGTTAAATATATAAAAAATGTTTTTAATTTATAAGGGGGGGTTGCACTCAGAGGCTTGCTATGTGAAAGGGGTCACCAGTACAAGAGTTTGAGAACTACTGGGGTACAGCCTAAACCGTCTGCATTCTCTGTCTCACACTCTGCAGTTAGTTCCTGCCTCTACATGTGAAGAAACATTTTCAAAGGTATTAATGAGAGTTAGATGTCTAATTCCCGTTGACTTTCCGTGAAGTTTTCCTTGGAGAGTTTTTTTTTCCAGTGGCTCATTAATTTCCTCAGAAATGTCCCTTTTAAATTAGTTAATTTATACTTCTGCAGTTTTGAAGAAATTCCAAATGAGACTCAGCGTACTGCTGGTTTATTGAATCTACAAACAGCCTTAAATAGTAGCCCTGGTGGTGTGAGCGCTTCACGTTGTTTTCAACTGAGTGTTGATTCTGAAACCTGACAATGATCATTTTAATAAGAACAAAGTTAACTATTGAATTACTGTTTGTAGTGCTGTTGTACCCATGTTGGTCCCAGGATATGAGAGAGACAAGGTGAGTGAGGTAATATCTTTTAGCGTATGTCTACGCTGGAATTAAAAACATGCAGTTGGCCCATGACAGCTGACTCAGGCTCAGATGAAGTGGATGTTTAAGTACAGCGTAGACTGTTTTGGGGCTTGGTCTGGAACCAGGGCTCTCTGACCCTGAGGGGTGGGAGTGTCCCAGAGCTCAGGCTGCAGCCCAAGCTTGAACATCTATATATTTAGTCTCAGGTCCCTTTCTATCTCCTTCCATCTTTCTTTGTCAGTATCCAGGGGAGCAAACAAACTGCCACATCCCTATAAGCAATGCAGCCTGCTCCATTTCATATGGCTGGTGTGAAAGGGGGGAGAGGCTAGCAATTGTTCCGTCTCCTTTCTACACCTCCAGCCTCCTCCTCCTCCTTCCTTTTGGTGCCCCCAGGTGAATAATTAGGAACGAGTCCCTTTGCTTCTCTGACCACAAAGACTTTAGGGGTGGCTGGCCCAAATGGGCCATGCCAGACTAGGGAAAATTTTTACTCTACCCCAACACAATAGACAGCCATGAACTTATCCCTGAGTTGGTAAGCATAAAAACATTCATTCCACTTTAGAACAAAAAGGGAAACAAATAACAAATGTCTCTAGTAAAGCTAGATTTCTTGGCTCCTTTTGGTGGGGACAGAGGTGGACAGAAGAATGCCAGTGTATATTTTTGTGATCTAAGTAGTATTTCATTGCCTTTTATTTGATTCCTGAACACTTAAAATGATATTAAAATGCCAGTCTAATATATTTTAATGAATGTCAAATACAGCCCTTTTCACTGTAGTTAGTATTTTAGGGAATGGCACCAGAGAACTGTGGTCCATTTAAATGGGATCATTAGTCACGATGAAACTGGGAGATTTGCATTGAAATGCACTGCAGTAGAAAACATTTCAGATCTGATTCTGCTCTTAGTTGCACTGGTGTAAACACAGAATGAATTTGCTGAAGTCATTGGGTTTTTTTTAGCCAGTTAAAAAACAGTGCCCGAATGAGCAGAATCAGGGCCGCCGTGGTTTCTAATTGCAATTTCTTTAAAAGTGAAATAATGCAGTTAGCACCATGTTTTCTAATATGGGGAAACTCTACAGTACAGAATCAGGTGAAATAGCATGCACTTTTTATATTTACATTCTGAAGTAATGCCATTGACAACCACTTCATACATTCTTATTCCAGATGTATACATTTCCAAAATGTCAAAGGCACTTTTTATTAGCAGTAATGAAGATTCATATAATATGAGCTTTAGAAATGCAATCAACTAGCTTCAAAATCATTGTTAATTGAAAGGATTTTCCCTCCGTTTATGTCAGGGGTTTTGTTAATAAGAGATCTGTTAAAAAGAGTTCTTAGAAATTATTCAAATAATAATCCCATAGAAGATCTAATTTTGATGTCTTTAAAAGTGCTAATGATTAAGCTAAACTTTAAAAAATCATTTAATTCCATCAATATGTCCAGAAGACTTGATGTCTGAAATATTCAAAGAACTATCATAGCTCTCACTCAATAAGGCTTAAAACTCAACAAAGCAAAAAGTAAAGGTAATTTACTGAATATTATCGAACTAATTTTAATCTTTGAAAACTTTGGCCTAATGCAGTCACAATCTGTCTAACTTTGGTACATGTTCTTTCAGGACAGGGGCAGCAACATTGGCAGCATCACTCCAGTTTTGTTCTGCTTTGGGGAACAATACCACAGTGAACTGGAATCTTGTCCAGCAGCTACCATCCTCATGAATAATCAGTGGGCCCAGCTCCTGGTTCTGTAGGGCCAGGGAAGCTCTGGCTGCCCCCTTTTGTGTCACAGGCATTCATCCACACATTACAATAACATCACCAAAGCTTTTTTCCCAGTTTCGTCTATTTTAGAATACCTTAAGCACAGCAACGCTGAACTGGATGACAACAGTACATCCAATAATGCAATTGCCTGCCTGGACCTGTGCATGGCTACCTGTGGCACCATCTTGTTTAATTTGAGCGTGGAAAAGAAGGCTGCAATTAATGCTACCTTAAATAAAAGGCCCTCTATCCCACAGTTGAATGTCCTGGACAAAGCCTTTTAATAACCCTATAAGAATGTCTATGGTTAAGGAGTTTCTGTCATCCCTCATGTGCCTGTTGCCTCTGGACCTTCCCTCCTAGAGCTTCCTCATTTTGCAATCTCTACAGGGGTCTGGGAAATCTGTTACACCTCAACAACAGGCCAGCTAGTCGACTTGATATAGAGAAAGGAGTTATCCTGTGGTGCACCAATGATACACACACCTTGCCATGTGATGCTTAGGGATGGGCCACAGATGTTGGAACCCTCCAGGGTTCTAAATTCCAGGAACTCATTAAGGCAGGCCTTATGGCCCCTGAATGGTCTCAGAGCAGCTAGTCCTGTGTCAGAAGCCAAGGTTCCACAGTTGGTTTTACATAACTTACTCTGTTGATTCCAGGGGTTTCCCTGTTTGTTTATTTTCCACCAGTCACAAGGCGAATGGTTTCATCCAAATTCCTGGTTCCTGTGCACCAAGATCTCCCTGATCCAGACTGCTCCTCAGTCAGGATGGGGGCGCTTTTCTCTAACTCCACTTCTCAGCATCGTTGCCTTGCCAATGGTCCCTGTCTACTCCAAAGTCCTGTGGAAATGGAAAATATTTCTCCCCATGGGGCAGCAATCTTAAATTCATTATTCCCCAGCAAAGCTACATAAAGGGATCCTCACCCTCTGAGGTCACCACTCAATGTGTCTATGAGTACCAGACTGAAGTTCTTAGGGTAGGAAAGGGGACACCTCATCTATGGCCCTGGGCTGCTCCTGTGTCCCTCTTTCCTCCAGCAGCACCAAGCCCTGCTGTAGCTGCAGGGTGGGGCGGGAGGGGGTTCTATTTCAAAGCCAGCAGTTATAGCTGCCTTCTGCCCCAAATGTTTATGGATGCCAGAGTAAAACGACGACTGCTTCCAACCAAGGTCTGCATTAGGACAATGTTGTAAAGAATGTGGCAAGTTGAACCATTTTAGTAGCATGGGCAAGCAGAAGAAGTTTCAGAAAGATTCAATCAGACTTTTGTACAAATGGGGGATGGCACATCAGACAGCAGTGATGACATCATGACTCTTTCCTGGAGTGCAAGTGCCTATCAGGTTCAGGCTGCAGAACAGGAAAGCAAAAAGACACAGTACTAACCTCCATGCATGCAACCCTGTTAACACGGAAGGGCCCTGTGTGATTTCAGGTGGATAGTGGGGCCTTCTGCAGTGTGAGTCCCCGTGGTGAATTGGACTTGAACATGTCTATTATGAAAAGCAGATGCAATGTTATAATGTACCATAAGAGCATAACACAGTCTGTAGAAAAATGTGGCCTCATAGTAACTAACCTGAAAAATAACAAACAGAGCCAACTAAAGTTTTGGGTGGTCAATGGTGAGTAAGACAGACCCCTCTTGGGGAGTACAGCCATACCACCATTGATCTGATTGGGGTGCATTGTCAGAATTTTAATAACTGAAGTGCAAAAAGCAAAAGGGAGAATTCCTTGGATAATGAAGACAATTTTAAAAGCATTTTAGGGATGTTTTCAAAGGCAATGGGTGCCCTGAAGGAAAGCTGCAACAGGAAAGTTGCTGTGCAACCTGTGCTTACTACAAAGAAAAATGCCATCAGCACTCTATAATCCAGTACTTATGGCACTCAAAAGTCTGCAGAGTAAAGGTATTATAGCTCCTGTAGAGGCCAGTGCAGCCCAGGTAAGCAGCATGGTGGTGGTAAAAAAGCCATGAGGCAAATGATGTATCTACATAGACACAAAGCCAGTGAACCAGGCATTGAAAAGATGCCAATATGTACTGCCCACAATTAATGACCTCTTGCCAGAACTCTCCAAAGCCAGAACCTTTATGGTCTGTGATGTGAGGAATGGGGTTTTGTCATATAAACCTGAATACAGAGTCCAGCATGCTGCCAATGTTTGCAATGCCAATTGGTCACTATAGATGCCTTCATATGTCAAAGGGCATAAGAGAAGACTCATCCATGCTGTGGAATGGCTGTCTCACTTAAAAATAATTGTGAATTGCATCCTCATTGTAGGTGAAGGGAACAGTGATACAGAAGCTGAAGAAGATCATGATAGAAAATGACAAGCTTTTCTACAGCAATGCAGGGACAAGAACATAAAACCTGAACCCAGAAAAATTCATCTCAAACACTGTGAGGTGACTTACATTGGACATTGGCTCACAGCCAAAGGACTGAATTTGAAACCAGATGCCCACAAAATCAAAACAGTCAGAGACATGCCAACTCCAGTGGATGTGAAAGGAGTACAATTCTTTATAGGAGTGATAATTTATCTGTCTAAGTTCAATCCACACATGGCTGCAGGAGAAGAGCACATGTCAGTTCACAAGGCAGGATGTTGAGTGTGACTGGGCAAATCCCCAACAGCAAGCATTTTATACCCTAAAATAAATAATGGTTGCCCCTGTCTTGAAGTACTAACAGCCAGGAAAGCGACAGACACACCAATGTGATGCATCAAAGAAAGGATTGATTGTAACTCTTTTGCAGGAGCAGTTCATTGCTTAAGCCAGCAGAACCCTGTTAGAGACTTAAAAGGGGTATGTTCAAATAGAAAAAAATCTTCTGGCTGTGGTATTTGGAGTGGATCAATTTCATCAATGCATCTATTCCCACCCAGTAGTAATGCAATCCGACCACAACCCGCTAGACGCAATAATTGCAAATCCCCTTCGTAGTGGTCCAAAGAGATTGCAGCACATGATGATGCACCTCCAGAACTACCAGGTACAGAGCAGATATTTCCAGGATGATTACTAGTGATAGCTTGACACCCTGAGTGAGATACATGTACCCAGCATCTGCGAGTTGGGAGAAAGGAATTGGGACACAGTGCAGCATGTTAATGAATTCAGTGTCCCAGTTTCAACAGCAAAATTGGTAGGAACCAAAGAAGGTACGGAAAAGGATATCAGACTACAAGTAGTCAAAAGAATGAAATTAGCAGAGTGGCCAGAAGACAAAAGCCAAGTAGCAGTAGGAGCAGAAACATATTTGCAAATTAAGGATGAGCTGGGTATGCAGGATGGAATCATATTTTGAGGACAGAGCTGTTGTTCCTGTCTCATCTTATAAGGATATCATGCCTCACACTTGGGCATTGGCAGCTGTCTTAGATGGGCTTGAGAGTGTGTTTTACTGGGGAATGAATATACAACTCTGCTCTTTGATAGAAGTCTGTGACACCTGCTGGTTGTGTGATAACTGCCAACAGAGAGAGACTCTGTTACCGCATGAACTGCCCCACAACCAGGGGAAAAGGTGGAAAGGGACTTATGTAACTTTAAGGAAAAGCAGTACTTGCTTATAGTGGTCTATTCAATTTTTGGGAGGTTGATGTCCTTTTTGGTACAAGAAGCAAATCAGTGATTGATGAACTAAAGGCCCACTTTGTGAGATATTGCATTCCGGACATTGTATTCACTGAAACAGGCCCCAATTTTCCATAGAAAAATTCAAGAAATTTGCATACAAATGGGAGTTTGATCACCACACCTTCTCCGCAACATACCCATAGAGTAATGGTACAGTGGAATCTGCTTTGAAAACAACTAAGAGACTATTCCAGGCCGTTTCTTCTGGCTCAGACCTTTTGATAGCATTTCAGGCACATAGGAAAACCTCATGATAGGGGTGATAAAATGGTTCCGTGCAGGCACTGATGGGATGAAGGAACAAAACCTTGCTACCAATGAGGGGAGGTCTGCTGCAGCCAGAAGGATGGAGATCATAGACTTTAAGGTCATGTGGGACCATCATGATCATCTCGTCTAACCTCCTGCACTTTGCAGGCCATAGAAACTCACCCACTTGCTCCTGTAATCGACCCCTAACTTCTGGCTAAGTTACTGAAGTTCTCAAATCATGGTTTAAAGACTTAAAATAAATCTTCAAGTGACCTGTGCCTGTGCCCCATGCTGCAAAGGAAAGCAAACCCCCTCCCCCCAGGGTTTCTGCCAAACTAACACAGGGGAAAATTCCTTTCTGACCCCAAATATGGCAGTCCATTGGACCCTGAGCATGTCAGCAAGACTCAACAGCCACACACCTGGGAAAGAATTATCTGTAGTAAATCAGAGATCTCCCCATCTAGTGTTCCATCACCTACCGTTGGGGATTTGCTATTAGAGCCGCAGATTTGCTACATTCCATTGTAGGCAGTGTCATTATACAATCCCCTTCATAAACTTATCAAGCTCAGTCTTGAACCTAGTTAAGTTTTTTTCCCCCCACTTCTCCCTTTAGAAGGCTGTTCCATAAATTCACTTCTCTGATGGTTAGAAACCTTTGTCTAATTTCAAGCCTAAACTTGTTGCTAGCCATTTGTTCTTGTGTCAACAATGGCACTTACCAGAGAGTGAGAGGAGATATTTAAGTTATTTATCCCTCTGATGTATTTATAAAATACAGTCATATCTCCCCTCAGCCTTCTTTTGTTTAGGCTAAACAAGCCAAGATCTTTGAGTCTTCTTCCATAAGGTAGGTTTTCCATTCCTCTGATCATGCTAGCTAGCAATTCTATGCACCTGTTCTAATTTAAATTTATCTTTCTTAAACATGGGTGACCAGAATTGCACACAGTATCCCAGATGGGGTCTCACCAGCGTCTTGTATAATGGTACTAACACTTCTCTAATCAGAGAAGCAGGGACTAGAGTTTGACAGATCAGCCAAGGACCTTCTTGTCCTGGAGACAGGCACACATGTAAGTATCCAACCATTAAAGAGACACCAAAAGAAGTGGATTTAAGGAGTCACGAGAGGTGCAGTGTAACCCAGGTCATATGAGATGACTACACAAGAGGGACAAGTTATCCGAGGGAACAAGAGATACTTATAAGCCAGCAGACACAACAGAGAGTCTACAGAGGTTATCACAGAATGGAGGGACTATGACTCATCCATAGGCCAACCCCACAGGGGGAGGGAGGAGAATCCACTGAGATAGTTTGCTAGATTCAGAGACAGGTGCCAAGGAGTCAGAGAGAAGTCATTTCATGTGTGGTCTCCTGTTGAAGAGACCAGACTATCTCAAAAACCATGTAGCCTGATGAGTCTGTAAAAATGAGACTCCAACTGAGCTATGTGCTAGCAACCTCTGGTCTAAAGAACATGGGGTATAGGGTTTGGCCACCAATTATTTGATTTACATGTTTGTAAAACCGGAATGATGAATCATGATCAGCTGAACTGGAATCAGAGGCCTATGTTCTCTGCAGGGATTGTTATTGAGGGGACACCAACAGATACAGGGAGTGTGGGGAGTTAGGCTGGAAGCAACCCCATCACATGGACAGAACAGCACCCAAGATTTAATCAAATTCCAATTGTTCATCTTATCTTGCATTCAGCTTTGCTCTTTTGCTAATGAAACACCCACATTCAAATCCCTACTCTGACTCATTCAAAGTGGGGACTTGAGCCCAGGTCACCCACCTCTTTGGTGACTACTCTAACAGAAAAAGCTTGGTGATTAGGGCTCTCACCAGAGAAATGGGTAACCTGGGTTCAAGTCACTGTTCCAAATCAGATAGCACTGAGATATGAATCAGATTCTGCCCCCTCCCAGGTGAGTGCTCTAACCACTTGACCATTCGGTATAATTGAGTGGGTATCTTTCTCTCTGACTTTTTGTGAGAAAGGACTGATCTGGAATAGGTACCTAACTTCAGGAGAGATTTCACTGCTGAAAATCCCAGGCAGAGTTAGGTCTGTCAGTGGAGTGCCTGAGACCCAGACCAATAGGAGTTAACCCTTTAAGTACTTTGGTGAATGTCAGCCATAAACCTTGTCCCTTTCTTCTACATTTCACTCTTGGCTAGTTTAGGTGAGTTTGATAATGACCACAAATAACAGGAACCGTCTACTTCAGGATGGTCTGTAGAACCTAGAGGGAGCAACTCATCTCTAATTCCAGAATACAAGCTGTATTCCTAGTCCTGATTCTTATTTATATGTTGTAGTATGATTTTAAACTAAACACTTCCTACACTTCCTGCATTGCCTGAGTTAATAATGGCTGCTAATTCAAGTATCTGAAGGATGTTTATCGGTTAATGTTATGAGTCTGATTTATTAGGATACCGAATAAGATTTAAGAGTTTCTCCTAGGAGCCTGCAGACTGCAATTTGTTGCCTTTCTGTGCTGGGTTCCTCCTATTACTCAAAATGTGTTTTTGAAAATGTTATTAATGAACCAACACCACCACCCGTTTCCCAATGTCATCCTTACAGGATAACAGCCAGGAAATGTTTACTCCTCATTTGTCTTTTCAGTATCAAGCTGCATCTCAGCAATTAAAAGGACATCAGCATTATAATTATAAATTGTCGTCATTATTGTCACAGGTGGGTGTGCAGTTGTGGTTGGGGATAGATTTTTACTTTTGCTTTTTAAATTGTTGATTGTATTAAATTGTACATGTGCTGCTGAGACCAGTAGCACAGCAAATATGTAACTAATCGGAGGTTAGTCTTAGACATATGGCATATGTGTGCTGAAGTACTATTGGTTAAAGTTGTCAAAGGATTAATACTTTGATACAGCCTTTTCTTTTACACTCCTGAAAACTGAGTCACCATCATTCACCCACTTTTCCTAACTTTATGCTGCTATTTTTATACTCATTTTCCAAACACTGGAAGCCTAATTTAATCTAAAAAAAGACTTATCCTGTTTCTGAATATTGTTATTTGAAACCCCTTTTGCCTTGTGAATAATTGAATACTTCACAGTCACATTTCAAAGGGTGAGGGAGTTATCTAAATTAAAGCCATTCTGTGTCCTAGTATGTAAAATAGGTGTATGATTCGACACAAATTATGCTATCAGAGCACGAGTGTGTCTAATATATGGCTTTTCTGTAGCATCAGTCTGAAGTTAGGCAGTAAGGTATTATATTACTTATAAACCCAGTCCTGTAGCCCTTGCTCATTCTTTGCAAATGTAAAACTCCCATTATTAAATTAAATATGAGTTTTCTCTGTGTAAGCAATGCAGTATCTGGTCCTAGTTATTATCCATATTTATCCAACAATATATTATTATTTGCATCAAAACAATTTCATGTAAATTTTTGGTAGGAACTTGTGTTGCAGTAGGTGCTGAACAACTTCAAAACGTGCAGAGGCTGGTGTTATATTATTATTCAAACATTCAACTGTGTATCCAATAGGACTAGTGCTGGGCAAGTATTACAACAGTCTCAACGTGTGTGTGTGTGTGTGTGTGTGTGTAAGTAATTAGTTTGAAAATCTCCTGTAAATGGGATATTATGAATTTCTTTTTTCTTCTTGGGGGGAAATTCCTGTATTGGGGGAAAAAAACCAAGAACAAGAATATTCTTCCCTTACCCCATATATTAGCACTTCATTTCTGTTTCTGAGTGAACTAGAAAATATAGAAATGTGGGGGAAATTATCTTAGTCATAAAACATGATCAAACTCCTAGGAACTAGTATAAAGTAATAAATGATGACATATATAGTAAATGGTAGATACTATCAATGTCAAAGACATCTATGTGAAGTTTTATCTAGAACTCTGAACCCTCACATAGTTGTAAATTGTTTGGAGTTCAAGATGAATCAAAGACATCGATCCCACCAAAATTTCTCTGAATACAAACTCTAGCTTCCCCTCCATGTTAAGGGATCCCATATTCATCTTTAATGCCTTAAGGGGAGGAGGTAGATTGACCTTCTATTGTCACTTTTAGCTAGGTCTCATCTTTGGGAGACACTGGCTGACTGTATCTACTGGTCCCTGCTGCCATATTCTGCAAGCAAATGTAAGAGGCTGGAAGGGTCTGGAAAGCCACAAAGGGCGGAAAGAGTTCAAAAGCCTCCCTCTCCTTCAGAAAGCCACTCTGCACTAACCCCCAGGGCTTAAATTGCCCCAGAATATTTGTGTCAGAGTTACCAGGGGAAATGTCCTCAATAAATCTATGCTGCTATGTGCTAACCCTTAAGAGTTATTACTTTTCCCTGCAGCTTAGAGAAAAGGCGGTAAGGCAAGAGTGAAGTTTCCCTTTCTTCTTGCTAATGAGAGGTAGTTCAACCATTTGAAGGGATCCTTCCTGGCATTCCATGAACACTCCAGACATAGGGACCCATCAGCCTTAGGAGTCCAGTCACCAGCTTCTTGTCCATCAAAAATATTAATTGTGAATCTGAGGGTGCCAGGGGGGAGGAGTGGAATCCATAAGACATTGGGGAGCAGGTATACAGTGTTGGGAGTGGGAAATATTTTTTTTCTTGCAGGTTCAAATTTCTTGCACAAGTTCAATTACCAGTAATTATTTATTTTAAAATAAGTTGACCTATTTTTTTTTAAACAAAGAAAAGTTTTAAAGTTCAAGTACAGAAAAATATATGGTAGGAATCAATCCTGGCTTGGCACAGATGTAGACTCAATAACTTAATTGGTCTTCTCTGTCTGTGAAGTTGTTCCAGCCCTGGTCTCCCTACCCAAGGCTGCCAGTCATTCAGCCCATCAAAATAGATTGTTGATTTTTGTCTTTATTTATAACTATTATTATTATTATTATTATTGGTACATTAAATACAAAAATAAGGTGTATAGGAACATACTGGTGCATGCCTCAACAGAAATGATGACACCTCAGTCAATCAGAACTGACACATAGGATACAAAAATAATAAAAACAAACATTAAAATACAGTTAAATAAATGAAATTGGAGTGCGTTATTAAATTATCAGGATAAACTATGCTCTGCACTCAAATACAAGTCGACCTTATATGAGCACAATCAATATTTGAATCATTTTAATGATTCCCAAGAATTTTCTCCAAACTATATTTTACTCTACTAGTTCATGTTGTGTTTTATAACTTAACTTTTCAAAAGATGTTTATGTGGATATAAATTTCCACAAGGTTTAAACCAAGAAATAGCATCTACTCATGAAGAAACCTGAATGTCTAGAGTAAAAAGTCTATATAATGATTTGACCCATTATGGCACAAACCTCCCTGCTAGGTTTCTCTAACTTTAGATGTCATGAAGAATGTTCATTGATTTCTGGTTTTCGTCTTGTTTTTCATACATTGTCAGATTTCATTAATTGGATTGATTGCAGTCAGTTATCTTCATGGTCTAAATCCAGAGTAAGTTCATGAAATGTAGTAGAGTTATTCTAGATTTATACTTGTATCAATGGTAAAATAACATAACCCTAGGGGTTCTCACAACATATTTTTGGTGGCCTTACAGTACATCCCACCACCCCAGGGTAGAAACCTGAAGCCTGAGCCCCATTGCACCCGGGAAGGTGGGGAACTCACACTGGTTGCTTGCTCCTACAGCAGTGGTTCCCAAACTCGTTCCACCGCTTGTGCAGCAAAAGCCCCTGGCGGGCTGGTCCGGTTTGTTACCTGCCCGCATCCACAGGCTCAGCCGATCGTGGCTCCCAGTGGCCATGGTTCATTGCTCCAGGCCAATGGGAGCTGCTGGAAGCGGCAGCTAGTATGTCCCATTGGCCTGGAACAGCGAACAGTGGCTACTGGGAGCTGTGATCGGCTGAACCTGCGGACGCGGCAGATAAATAAACCGGACCAGCCCGCCGGGGCTTTCCCTGCACAAGAGGCGGAACAAGTTTGGCATTCCATCTTTTCCCACAGTCCAGAGTTCCTAAAGATGCGAGAGTCATAGATTCATAGATACTAAGGTCAGAAGGGACCATTCTGATCATCTAGTCCAAACTCCTGCACAGCGCACGCCACAGAATCTCACCCACCCACTCCTATGAAAAACCTCACCTATGTCTGAGCTATTGAAGTCCTTAAATCAGGGTTTAAAGACTTCAAGGAGCAGAGAAGCCTCCCTCAAGTCAACCATGCCCCATGCTACAGAGAAAGGTGAAAAACCTCCAGGGCCTTTCCAATCTGCCCTGGAGGAAAATTCCAGGTAGGATTGAATCTCCATTAGACAAAACTTAAAGTCATGTACTTTTCCCGGCCATCCCACATTGATGTTAGTGAAACATCCCTTGTGATCCACCAGTGCTTGAAGCACCATTGAAAAGTCTCCCTTTCGGTTCATGTACTGGCTGACTTGGTGGTCTGGTCCCAAGATAGGGATATGGGTTCTGTCTATAGTCCCACCACAATTAGGGAATAGCATTGCATCAAAGCCATCCACTATGATCTGCACATTTCCCAGAGTCACTACCCTTGATACCAGCAGCTCAGTGATCACATTGGCTACTTGCATCACAGCAGCGCCCACAGTAGATTTACCCACTCCAAATTGATTCCCGTTTGGCGTTGCAAGCTTCCAGAGGGCTATCGCCACTTGCTTGTGAACTGTGAGGCCTGCTCTCATCTTGGTATTCCTGTGCTTCAGGGCATGGGAAAGCAAATCACAAAGTGCCATGAAAGTGGCCCTATACATACAAAAGTTTCGCAGCCATTGGGAATCATCCCAGACCTGCAACACTGTTGGTCCCACAAGTCTGTGCTTGTTTCCCAGGCCCAGAATCTGCGTTCCATGGCATGAGCCTTCCCCATTGCCACCAGGATGGCCAAATTTATGGGGTCCGTACTTTGAGAGAAGTCTGTGTCCATGTCCTTATCACTCTCCTCACCGTGCTGCCATCGCCTACTCGCCTGCTTTTGCAGGTTCTGGTTCTGCATATATTGCTGGATAATGCACGTGGTGTTTAGAGTGGTCACAACTGCCGCAGTGATCTGAGAGGGCTCCATGCTTGCTGTGGTATGGCATGAGCAGGAAAGCAGAGTAGCAGCAGGTGGATGAGGATGCTGACAGCAATATGGTGCCCGCATGGAAAAAGGCTTGAAATGATTGTCGACCATTGTTTTCACAGAGGGAGGAGCAAGCTGATAGTGCTGCTGGCTGGGAAAGCAGCCTGAGGCAGAATGGCCCCCTCAAGGATTGAGTTCACAACCCTGGGTTTAGCAGGCCAATGCTCAAACCACTGAGCTATCCCTCTGCTAATATTCCAGGTAGGACTGAATCTCCATTAGACAAAACTTAAAGAAGAGCATGACCTGAGTCACTCCCGTTTATGTGCAGGCACCCCTGACAGACTTTACCAAGGTCTGCCAGGAGCACCCATGTCTGCCCAGGCGCCCCGAACAACCTCGCCGAGGCCGGCCAAGAGCACCCAGGAGACAATGAGGATGGCTACTAGTACTGCACTATCTGCTGCCACAAAGCAATGAGCTGTTGCTGTGTAGCAATGCAGTCCCACGTCTGCCAGCACCCAGGATACGTACGGTGATGGTGAGCTGAGCGGTATGCTTGCTGTGGTATGGCATCTGCACTGGGAACCCAGGAAAAAAGGCGCAAAATGATTGTCTGCCCTTGCTTTCACGGAGGGAGGGAGGGAGGCCTGAAGACATGTACCCAGAAACACCCGCAACAATATTTTTTGCCCCATCAGGCATTGGGATCTCAACCCAGAATTCCAATGGATGGCGGAGACTGTGGAAAATGTGGGATAGCTACCCACAGTGCAACACTCTGGAAGTCGGTGCTCGCCTCGGTACTGTGGAGGCACTCCGCCGACTTAATAGTTTTAAGTGGGGACACACGTAGTCTACTGTATAAAATAAATTTATTAGAGCATAAGCTTTCGTGAGCTACAGCTCACTTCATCGGAATAAAGTGAGCTGTAGCTCACGAAAGCTTATGCTCTAATAAATTTGTTAGTCTCTAAGGTGCCACAAGTACTCCTTTTCTTTTTGCGAATACAGACTAACACGGCTGCTACTCTGAAACCTGTATAAAATAACTTTCTAAAAATTTGACTTCTATAAATTTGATCTAATTTCATAGTGTAGATATACCCCAAAGGATCTCCCAGTCGATCGCAATCTCCAGTGGTGCAGCGGGGCTGCTGCTAAGGCAGGCTCCTTGCCTGCCCCAACAGCACACCACTCCTGGAAGCAGCCAGCATGGCCCTGCGGCCCAGGGGAGACGGAGGTGTCTCCCTCCGCGGCTGCTCCTGCCTGAAAGATTCGCCCCTGCAGCTACCAGTGGCCAGGAACGAGGAGCTGTGGCCAATGGAAGCTGTGGGGGCAGATCTTGCAGAGAGGGGCAGTGCGTGGAGCCACGTGCCCCCCGCTGCCCCCTCAGGGGCCGCAGGGGCATATGTTAGCCCCTTCTGGTAGCGGTGTGAGGCTGGGCTAGGCAGGGAGCCTGCTTTAGTGGCAGCAATGCCTCACCACAGACTGGGAGCCACTGGAGGCAAGTACTCCAGGCCCCAAGCCCCCTCTTGCACCCCAAGCCTCCTCCTGCACCCCAAGCCAGCACTCCGTATCCCCTCTTTCATCCCAACCCCCTTGGCCCAGCCCTGGCACCCCTCCTGGAGCCAGCACCCCATACTCTCTCCTGCACCCAACCCCGCTGACCTCCCTCCCGGAGCCAGCACCTTGTATCCCCTCCTGTAGCCCAACACTTTGCCCCAGCCTGGAGGCCACTCCTGCACCCAAACTCTTTGCCAGAGATTGCATCCTTCACCCCTTCCTACACCCCAACTCCGTGCCCCAGGCTCAGCCCAGAGCAGCCTCCCACACTGTAAACCCAACCCCCCTACCCCATCCCTGTGAAAGTGAGTGAGGGTGGGGGAGAGCAAGTGATGGAGAGAGGTGGGTGATAGAGTGAGCAGGACAGGGCTTTGGGGAAGGGGCGGGGTAGATCCTGGGTTGCCCTTAAATTCAAAAAGTGATCTTGGGTATAAAAAGTTTGGAGAACACTGATCTAAGGCATGTAGGAATACATAGGTATGACCAATGTTAATATCCATCCAGAAAGCTAAAGATCCCGATTAACTGCCTCTTACACTATATTCTTTCAACTGTTCCTGACCCATTCCTTTTCAATTATTACATTTGGCATTTTTAGTGTTAGTGAAGTAAATATTGCAGAGGGCTTTTAGGTAATAGAAAAACCTGTATTTACATTTAGGAGTCAAAGGAAAGTGATATATATTTTGTTCTTATGTGCCATTAGTTTTCTCTTATCATTGCTCCTTTGTGCACAATTGCACCATTCTGAGAATACAGCAGAAAAGTGAAATTGAGATAATCTCAGACAGCAATATAATCTGCACAAATGTATTAGAACAACAGAAGGAAGTAACTGGAAGTGGAAGATGAGAATATTGGAAGCTAGGAGATTGACAAGCAACAGGTGATTAGGGGAGGGAAGAGAAGGAAATAGAAGTAATTAGAAATGGAAGTATGATACTCAGGATTTTGGCAGAATGTTTTTTTGCTGAGAAATGCCAATTCATCAAACCCAAAACTACTCATGAAGCAGTGATGTCTTTGATGGAATACCTGACTTGAATTTTTTTTAGGAAAATGTTTCAAGATTGTTTAACTGGAAATTTTCAGTTTTTGCCATCAAAAGAACTTATTTTTTCCACATTTTAATAAATTTATATTGAAAATATCAAAATTAATCTGAAGCACTTTGAAATTTTCAAAATGATACATTTCTGTTGACTCAAACAGATTTTATTATTATTTTAGGCTTGTGAAAATTTGAGATTTTTCACTTTTATTGTTATTTGAGACCAAAAAAACTTTCAATGTGTTGAAAATTCTTGTAGGGATGGAAAAATCTGTTTCTTTCCCAGCTGCACAAGTGACTAGGAAAGAAGTGGGTTGCGTTGAACTGAAACAAATGGATACATTAGTATGGATAGAAACCAGGTAGCTTGGGCAAATGTGAAGCAACAAAAGAACAGGAGAAAGGAATCCCCATTATTCATAGGATTATTAGTAGATAGGATCTGATAGTCAGAGATGAAGAAGTGGCATCCCTCTAAAGGTTTTTGGCATCTTTAGTTCTGTTCACAGATTGCCAGTTCCAAAAATAAAATAGCTGGCACATTTGGGATAATAAACCAACATAGGTATTTTCCCACCTCTCCCACAGCGAGTGATGTTAGTGATAAAGTGGCTGTCTTCTTTGGATCAAGCATTTTGGCCATCCAATGGGGGGGGGGTGAAGGAGGAGGTACAGCAGAAGTTCCTTCCTTTTACATGTGCAGTAGGTTCATGGCAGCGATTGTGTGGTACCCCCATCCCAAGAAAAACAGCTATTTTAAGTGGGTTATAGAAGGCTAAAAGCACTAGAAATTACACTATACAGTACGGTACCTGGATGGGTAAGACCTGACTCTACTCTGTTCATTTCTATAGTCAGATCAAGGCAGGTGAATTTGCTAGTTTGCCTTTGGATCAGGAATTCTAGCTCTTTTTTGTTTGTTTGTTTGTTTGTTTTTGTTCTTTCTCTAGGGATTGTTAGTGCTTTAATTTGCTTTTCTAGTTGGAGTGTTGCATTGTCATTGGTATGAGATTGTCGAGTTGCAAGCAAACAAGCAAAACAAGCAAAATGGGCCGTGAATACCAAAACTAAACTAGTTTTAAATTTTACCTAAATATTTGCAGAAAACTTTTTCTTTAGGATTCACCTACCTCTGATCCTCATTCATGTTATTGATGTTGATGTTTTGGGGATGTCTTTCAGCAGTACTGCAGGATTTCTGGGTACTTACAGAAAGGCTTATTACTTGTATTCCATTTGCTGGAAAATGAGGTAGCTTCAACACATATTAGACATTTGCATTTTTGGCTGATTTACGACATAGTCTTTGCTCTAACTTTTGTTTCTTAGACTAATTTGCTGCATATTTTACAAGATGACTGTCATTATACCTCCAGATTTATTCATTCCTCAACCCTCTGATATTTTTTCTTATTATTTAACAGCAATAATCTACATTTGAACAGGGATTTGTTTTACCTATTTATTTAAGGACTTTTTTCTATTACTGAATCAGGCCTAATAATCAATTCACAGTATGGTTATTATCCATTGATCTCTCTGGTATTTTATGGCCCTCCTCACAATATGAGTATGAGTGTCTCACAATCACTAATTTTATCTTCCTCATGTGTGAAACACAGAAGTATTTATCCTCATTTTACAGATGAGGAAGTGAGATATAAAAAAGATAAGTGACTTAGCCAAGGTCAAACAGGAAGTCTGTGACTAAGCTGGTAATTGAACTCAGCTCTTGAGTCCCAGACCAGGGCTCTCTCCAGTAGATCATTCTCCCTACTCTATGATTGTGCATTTGAAACTTTTAAACAATGCTGCAATCCCAAATAATTTCTTGCTACAAACCATCTATCTAATACAGTTATCTGAAATGCTCTATATAGTCTTTAGGGAAAAGAAGACCTGATGACACAGCTAAGGATGTCTGAAAACCACAGTGCTTATATGAGTTTTGTTTCCCATTTCCAAAGTCATGGTATAGCTTTGTTTCCTTTGGAGACAACACATGAATGTGCCCCCCCACACACACCTGTCTAGACAGTGCAGCTCATTTGGAGAGAAATAGATTTTTAAACATGTATCTGTCAGTGCATTGCTGTAAGATAAAGCTCTGGAGATCTCTGGAAGCTTCTCGAGGAAAGGCCTCATTGTTCCAACTAAATCATTTTGTTTACTTCTTCTCAAACCCATTTCTATATTTTGAAGAGACCAAGCTGACAATATGACATAGTACATACATTTAAACTTCTGTTTACTGGAGAAAATACTTCTAAAAAAGGAGAGGGGAATAAAGCAGTTCTGGATGTTTTCTCATTACAAACTCAACTAATTCTAAAATAAGCAAATATTGTCATTGTTGTTTGTTTGTTTTTTACAGAAACCCAGAAAACTGAGATTTTTTAAACTTAATAAAATATCTAATAATATATGAGTATTACAGGTCTGATCCTCTGAGTTACTAAGAGCATTCAACTCCCAATAACTTCATCAGGATTTGAGTGATCTGTACCGTAAGGTTCAAGCCCCCAGTTAGCTGATCATAGAATATCAGGGTTGGAAGGGACCCCAGAAGGTCATCTAGTCCAACCCCCATGATGACGTATTTTAGTTGAAATAAGAACCTCTCCAAAACCTCAGCCCAAAAAGCCAGACAGACATGAACCAAAATCTTTCTTGAGGTTCAAAGTTCAGAACTATTTATTTAATATCCCTCTCACACATCTGTACTTCTAAGTACTATCATGATTTGGAACGGGAAGTGCTGGCATTTCCTACAAGAGAGATTCCTCTCACAGTATTTCTGGCCCATCTGGAAAAAAAATGTATAAACAGGTGAAATACAACCTGTTCTCATGAGATTTCATCTTGATTTTACAAACCCAAGAAGTTCAGATGGTTGAAATAAACCAGATGACCTAGTGAAACAATCCAAATAATATCTTTCATGGTTTAAGGCATTTCCCAGGGAATATAAAATGGACACTACTATTGACTGTCCATGAAACCGATTTGCCAAACAGATTTTGAGGATAGAAAATTTAAGGAAAGTCATCAAGGCTGTAGATGCAATGGGTAAGATACTTTGGGAGAGTTGAGAAACACATACATGGGAAGGTATCTCAGTTTAGGAAACTTGAATAAGGTTTTGAAGCTAGGGCATTACCAGATGCTTACATTTGCTGACGTTACAGGTAAATTTTCTGGAGCCTGTTCCCCCCCCTCCCCTTCTGGATGCCAGATCTCAATACTGGCAGAAATAACTGGATAAAAAGTTCATTGCTAATACTTTTAACACCTCAGAAGGAAGATACAGGTGCACCTTCTGCTCACTCTTTGCATATTGCTAAGCCCATGAAGTGTTTTAAAAGGATGCAAATGAATAATATAGAGGGGTACAGTGATTGTACCCTCTGTTTGTATGGTAGATGAGATATTGTTTCTTGGAGATAATGTGGAAGATCAAGCCAATTCAAGTGGCTAGATACCTAACCAATCCATGCTCTACAGACCTACTAGTAAGGGGGTCAAGTTGAATCAGAGCAAATAGATCATCAGAGTAGATATCCCCCTGTTTTCAAGGAGGCTAATGGCATATTGGGCTGCAATAGTAGGAGCATTGCCAACAGATTGTGGGAAGTGATTATTCCCCTCTATTTGTCACTGGTGAGGACACATCTGAGTATTGTGTTCAGTTTTAGGCCCCCCACTAGAGAAAGGATGTGGACAAATTGGAGTGAGTCCAGCCGGAGGGTGATGGAAATGATTAGTGGGGCACATGACTTATGAGGAGAAACTGAGAACTGGGCTTACTTAGTCTGCAGAAGAGAAGAGTGAGGGGGGATTTAATGGCAGCCTTCAACTACCTGAAGGGGGGTTCCGAAGAGGATAGAGCTAGGCTGTTCTCAGTGGTGACAGATGACAGAACAAGGAGCAATGGCCTCAAGTTGCATTGCGGGAGGTCTAGGTTGGATATTAGGACACACTATTTCACTAGGAGGGTGGTGAAGCACTGAATGGGTTACCTAGGCAGGTGGTGGAATCTCCATCTTTAGAGGTTTTTAAGGCCCAACTTGACAAAGCCCTGGCTGGGAAGATTTAGTCGGGGTTCGTCCTGCTTTGAAAAGGGGGTTGGACTAGATGACCTCCTGAGGTCTTTTCCAATTCTAATCTTCTATGATTCTATGAAGGGAAGTATTTTGGTCATATTCTTTTTGCTGAATTGACAAAAAATGGCAGCAATCACTGGATAAAAGCAACCAGAGAATCCTGCCAAGATAGAAGAGCTATCAGGAATAATTAGGGTTATATCAAACCATTGGCACCATTAATTAGTCTCCTAAAGAAAGACTGAGTTTCAGTAAGGTGCTGAGTAAAGATTCAATCTTCACCAAAAGCAACTAACTGACAGTGGAGGGACATTGATGAGCTACGATATTAATGAAGCGGTAATTCTTGAGACTGATACATCTAAGTAAAGCTTTGGGGCTGTCTCCCTACAAGAAGGGAACCCAGTAGTTTAAGTACCCAAGTCTTTCAAAATTCACTGAAATAAGCTCTCCATAAATCAAAGAGATGAATGAAATTGTGTTCAGCTCTGAGTATTTCCATTAATATGTGTATGGGAGAAAAGTAATAGTGAAATCTGACTGAGTCTTTAGAGGCAATAATAAAATCAATAAAACAACACCAAACAAGCATTGCAGATGTTCCATCAAGACTAGAAAAATATTGCACCTGAAAAAATAGAACATTAAACAGAGACCAAGGTCGGATATATCAGTCATTCATACCTGAAGCAGATTATTTCTGGAAGGACATAACATTATGGAGGCACAAATTCATGTAGTCTGTCCAGATTATCTACGTAGAACAAGAAATTGACAAAATTAATGATTGTGACTAAATAAGGTCAGCAGCTAGCCACACTATTACAAACCATTATTGTTGCTTGGTCAAAAGAAAAGTGACTGCCAAAAGTGTTAGGGCACAGGAAGTCTGAGGAACTAAAAGTTAATAGATCATCTGATCTTCAAAATGAAAGATTTGTGGGTCCATTGTCTCTGAGATTTGGAAATTACAAAAATTACTCGTGTGTCCATTCCAGACACACGAGTAAAAAAGTGCAAACGTAGGGCTACACATTTGCTGTTTTGACTTGAGATGAATGCAGAAGCTGAAGAACTGCTATACAACAAGAGAGATGGTCTTGTGCTCAAAGCACTGAAATGGGCCTCAAATGTTGTGAATTCAATTATCAGATTTACCACAGACTTCCTATGTGACTTTGGGAAAATCATTTATTCCTCTGTAACTCTGTTCCCCATCTGTAAAATGGGAATAATACTACTTCCTTTCTTCTGTCTCCTCTCCTGCAGATAGAAGTAGTCACAGATGAGGAATGCTGTTGTCAAAGCTGTTATCTATTCACAAATAGAGACCTCAAGTCCCTAAACAAATAAGAAGATGGTGACGTTTCATGTGGAAATTATAAAGTCTGTCCAAGCTTTCATATCCCTAAAGGATTCTTTGTCATCATTGCACCTGTAAGAAGCCCAGTTAAATATTCCTCAGGAGGAGAGTCCTCTGTACATTTCTCAGCAACACAACTGTATTGATAATGGTTCTCTCAAACAGACAGGTTATGTTCCAATGCCTGCCATTTTGTTCAATTATCTGCTTTATATTTTATTTACTTAGTTTTATTTATTTATTTATTTATTTGCTGAATTGATTTATTTTAAGTACTAACAGAAAAAAGTTTAGGAAAAATTTCATGGGAGGGTATGATTCACCTCTCTCATTGGTCTATATATGCCATAATTTAATTGACGTCAGTGTCGTCTTTGCACTACTTTGAAACCAGTGAGAGGAAAATCACATCGTATTCTCTCATTGATGTTTTTTTCACTTCTTTCCACTGAAACTTCTGTCTCCTCTATTATTTCTTCTTCACCTACTGGTCTCACTTGAAAATAGTGTACTATATTTGTTTTTTACTGTCTCTTCTTATTAACCAATTATCCCTCCCTTCACCATCCATATCTCCCTTTAACAGTCTTCACTTCAGTAAACTGGACCTTCTTTTCTGCTATGTCACCTTCGGTATTTAAATCTAATAAAAATAAATCTCAGACAATCACTGAACCGCCTCTGTACTGCTGCCTTTTAGTGGTAGCTTCTCCACCCACATCCTGAAATTGCTAATCATTAAAAACATCCTGTTTTGTTTTTTTAATTCTCACTCTTCAGCATTTACATAGACTAAAAATTGGATGTAGGCGTTTTTAAACTGAACAACACAATGGCGAACAGATACAAACTATTACACTGCCAGAAAGAACATACTGAAAGTAGAATTGTGGGGGAAAATAAACTCCAAAATCGAACAGAACAAAACATGCTGTAAATCCTTTTTACTGAGAAATTGTGGAAGAGCTTGTCACACTATTGTGTGCTCTAGGAGTGTACTGTCATAAGGAAAACCCTTATGTTCATTTGCCCCCACTGAAGGGATTGTAAGTTATGCCATTAACAGGAGAAGGGCTGAGCCCTTGAATTTGGTGGCAAACCTAATTAGCAGGTACTGTGATAGTAAATGCCTCTTGTGATAGCTTGATTTTAATCTGACAATAAATTATATTTAATATAGAGTAGCATATTGGTAAAAGACAACTATCCAAAAATGTAAATACTGTTATTTTTAAAAACAGACTGATCTTGATTCACTCTAACATTTCTGGCCAAGGGACAATTGACATGTAAACCAGAATCTGGTCACCATGGGTGAAATCCTGGCTCCATTGAAGACAATGGCAATACTCCCATTGACTTCAGCAGGTCCAGGATTTCACCCCTGATTTTAGTCTTACTAAGATGCAGATGAGTTTCAAAGAGGCATTTGAATGAGGAAATGGGGAATTCCTCCACGGCTCTATAGGGGCGTGTTAAAAGATAAAGGGGACAGTAGCCATTGTAAGTGAAATAAATGTTGCATTTCCTCCCATGCCCAGTATGTCTGATAAAACATTACATTGCTGAAATACTGATACGATCTCAGCCAACATGCCTGATGCAATGATTAAGAATTCTGTCACATCTTGATCATGACAAATGGTTACAGACAATAAAAGACTGGAATCCAAATGTGAGACACCTGCAACTATAAACTGCATTCCTGAGTTGCTGCCTGACCAAGAAGGTCATATAGAAAAGTAATTCTGAAAAGCTGGGTGACAGAAGAAAAGGAGAGTGTGTAATTTAGACATGTAAGGGTATTTTTATTCCCTGCAATTATATCTAAGTGTTACCAATCTAGAAGAGATCTGCAGAGTTTTCCGATCAAATCTGCTATGCATAGTGTGGCAGATATGTCATTTTCCTGCAATATCTTTGGGAAAACTCTTTGAATTAAGTTTTTAAGTATCTTTGAAGTCCATTGTATTAAATGCAAAAGTGATACATAAATTGGGCCTGGATGATCAAAGTACTGTGTTGAAAAATGTGGCAGTCAAGGATGAGATTTTGGGACAATATATGTGGAGTGGATTTCTCGGAAAATACCTAGGGGGAGGTGAATGCAAATCTGCCCCCGCCCATTATGCAAAAATCCATCTCTTTAAAGCTACCCCCTGAGGACAGAGCAGTTTTCTGCTGATTATTGTTCCCAGGGTCCCAAGATCAAAGGCCCAAATCATATAAAGAAGTGACTCTCAAATTTGTGAGTCTGCTTGTTCTGAGCTAAAAGATGTTATGAATTTGTTTCCATGGAAAAACCCGTTGGTAGGATTTTGAAGGACTGACATCTACCAGAGAGTTGTTGGAGTTGGGGGTGATTGCTGGTAAGCTTCTTCATGCATGTAGGTTCTTTTATTGTTGTAATATTTTATCTGTAATGCTTTCACTATAAGAATAAATGTGCTTACTTTGAAGGAACTGTGCGGTAATTTCTAATTGTGGGCAGTTATGATGTTTATAGCATCTGGGGCAAAAGCAAAGCAGACCTGCTGAGGAAGTCTGACTTGCTGAGGAACTTACAATGTAGTCAGGGAACTGTGCAGCCTAGTAAATTACAGGAGGGAGAGAAATGAAGTTCTCTGTGCAACAGAGATGACAGCTGAGGAGCCGGGAGCCTAGAGTGGATGCCCTTGCTGCACCACAAATGGGAAATATAGGTGCAGTTTCCCTGAACAGACACAGTTGCTTTTGCTTTACTATGATCTTTTCTCTGTTTTTAATGCAGCTTGGTGTTTAATCTGATGACTTGAGTCTTATCGCATGTCTACTCTACAAGTACAAGTCAACCTATGCTAGATCAACTTACAGCCTCCATGGGTGGTGGTGGGGTCACTAGGATAGCGTTCAGCTCCTTATAGAACGGCAGTCTTAGGTGTAGCACCAGAGTGATAGTTTGCCTCCCTTGCCTTATGGTTCGCCTGCCTCAGCTCTTTTATCTTCACTCTGCACTGCACTGTGTCCTGATTATAGCCCTTTTTGCACAAGACTCGAGATATCTGCCTGTAGGTATTAAAATTCTTACAGCTCAAGTGCATCTGTGACTGCACAGCCTCCTCTCCCCATATACTAAGCAGATCCAAAGCAGTCCAAGACAGAGAGCATTTGCTATGATAAGATGCCATGGTCACCTGGGAAGATGCAATGAGACCTCTCCATGTCAAGCTAACAGGAAATGGAATTTAAAAAATTCCCAGGGCTTCTAAGGCAGAGGGGTGGATGGTTGTTTACCTGGCTTGAGGTTGTCTGTGGGATGGAGACAGTTAATGGAAATGTTTATGTGATGAGGTTTTTTTTTGTGATGAGTTCTTACGGTATCATGAAAGAAATCTGTGCTTCTTTTATACATGAGGATATTAATGAGTGCATTTCCTTGGTAAAGAGAAATTGTACACAGATTAAGAGATCTGATGTATAGTAAGGTGAACTTTGCTCATGTGTACAGAGGTTTATATGTAACATTGCTTATATATATAGTCACCAGTTCAGCAAGGTATTCAAGTGCTTACTTAACTTTAAGCATATGAGTATCCCATTAACTCCAGTGTGTCTACTTGTGTGCTTAAAGATAGGTACATGTTCAAGTATTGGGGTTGAAGGACAATCCAGAGAGCAAGCGGTGTCTTGTGGTTAAAGCAATGGATATAGGGATTTTATTCATGATTGTACTTCACCCTTATGGTGCAACAGTGGACCTGTCACTTAGTATCTCTGTGCCTCAGTTCTCCATCTGTAGAATGGTGATAATACTACTTTTTTCTCACCCTTTCTCTTGTCTATTTGGACTGTAACCTCTACAGGCAGGAACTGTGTATTTGCACAGTGCCTATCTGGGGGTGGGGGAGGTCTAGGAATGATTGTAATGCAAATAATTAATATTATAGAAAATTACTTATTTGTTAAGGTAACTTTGTCTTTAGAATAAAGTTGCGGCCCTCTTATGCCATGGAATTGATTTATTGAGCAGTAAAGCTGGGGAGAATATAAGTATGTGCCAGCAATAATATATTCTTAGAAGACTGAAATTTAATTGACTAGATGGAGCTGTTTGTACAAGACATTTCAAGAGACATTGGCAATGCTTGCAATGACAGAACTGAAGACACACGATAAAAGATGGAGGAAAATATAGCTAGGGCAAGAGCCCAGGAAAAACAAATTTGCTTTGGGGATTCAATTAGATTTGCAAAGCAAGAGGTGTTGCTAGAAGAGTCTGCAATATGAATGTGTAATGGAGAATTAGAGATGGATCTGTGTTAGTTAATATGATGGAAATATGTCATGTCTCTATTTACTTGACTGTGTTGCTCACCTTAATTTAAAATCCCTATAACCACTCCTCAAAGCTATCTGAATTCATTACACTTTCATTAGCAATATTTGCACTTGTCATCCTTCAACAACAGAAGCCACAGACTAACTAATAGGGCAATATTCTGGATGTATTTAGGAAGAAATTCACACTGGCGCAAAAGGGCCTCTTTTAAAAACATCTTCCACGTGACTTCTTGCCCAGGAGAGGGGTTGTAGGTGGAGCAGAGCTGTCCTCCCACCTTGAGTGCTATGGAGGGTGTATGTCTGATGGTTCAGAGCAGGCTGATGTGACAGGACTGGCGAAGAACTGGAATCTCCAGTTACATGGATCTTGTGTTCCTTATGACTCATTGCAAATGGCATGTTTTTTAAGGTACTTATATGGCTTCCATCACTCTGGTATTTGAGCTCCTCACAAGCTTTAATATGCTTACCCTCACCACACCCTGTGAGGAAGGGAAGCACTACTATCCCCACTTTTACAGATAGGGAACTGAACTACATAGAGCTTAAGTCACTTGTCCAAGACCACACAGGAATTCTCCCAAGTCCTAGGCTAGTGCCCTAACCCTTGGCCCATCATCTCGTTCCCCCCTGGCCCATGCAGGGTCTGCAGTCCATAATCTGGAATGGCTGCAATGAGGCTGTTCTTCAACCCGATCCCTGGCCCTGGATGGTGGATTTTAACCAGTCTAACACACTATTGTATCAACCAGGCAAGGTACTAACAAGCTTCAACAGGACTTTATTTTCAACGTGGAAACCTCTTTACCAAGCTGCTCCTGCACCCTCTGTAGCTTTCTCCCAGTCTCTCAACTCCTTCCCCATTTTCTGTTCTTTCAGACTCCCAACAGCCAGTGCTCCCAATTCTAATAATTACAAGCAACATCTAAACACCACACACGTATTGTACAGGCAAAATAATATCACCAGTTTACACAAGTAATATCTAACTAAATTCTTGTGGAATCCCAAGGATTTTGGGGACAATTCCACAATTGCCTAAAATTTTTGATTTAGTCAGTTCAGTTCATTTGGAAACTAAAATAAAACTGAGCTGGATGGAGAGAGATTTCCATTCATTTCTGCCATTTGGAAGCTGGCTAATTTCCTCATTTGGGGAAGGTTTGGAGCAAGGTGGTTCTGTTGCTACTGAGAGAATGACCAGGGTTAAGGCTACTGCTTGCAGTGAAAACCACCTTTTTGTACCTCCTCCCTGCTGGGAACCTGAAGCAGAAGACTGGGAATATGGGTGACAGATTTCCAAGAATAAGGTTCATGCTGGAAAAGCAAACAATTTACTGATGGCAAGAGGTTGATCTGGCCCCAATTCAGCAAAGCAGCCAAACAGTTAAGGGCATGCTTAAAGGTAAGCATATGCTTAAGTGCTTTCCTGAGTACGGTCCTAACTGCAAAAGATCTCACCTCAGAGTGAGAATGCTCAAGCTTCTGAAGATATTTAGTTCACGTTGGGTATGCTCAATAGCTTAAGAAAAGCATAAGCATAATCACTCCCATACTGGTAATTTCCTTAGAGAGGAAGTCTGGTGGCTGTCACTGAAAGCAGACTGTAATGGAAACATGATTGATTTATTGTAAGTTCTGAGAAAAATGATATAAAGCAGTTGTGATTTAAATAATAAAACACCACACAATTTAGTGAATTATAGAGGGATTCAAATGAAAGGAAATACCTCTTTTTCAACCACTTGGATAAAGTCTAGTGCAAACTTTTATTTATGGACTAAATTTTAGTTTACTGGGAGGTAAGGAGCAAGGTTTTTTTGTTTTGTTTTGTTTGCTTCTTTTACTAGTTTCCACATGTGATGTTATAGCGGGTGTTTTAACCGTTGTATTTTGTACAGAAGCTCTTTTGAATATCAGAGTATATGGAAGTCTTTTTTTCATTCCTCTGCATATTAAAAAAAAACAACAACAAAAACAACAAACAACAAACCTTACATCTTTGTAACAATCTTCCTTTTTATTTAAATCCACATAGTCTGTTTTCAAGAACAATTTATACTTTCCAACATACACCTTAATGCAGTAGTATTTGTTATGTTGCAGGGATTTTAATTTCCCAGCCAATGTTATTAATTGATAATGTAGATAATATAATTTGACAAAGTTTCAGGAATATTTAATTCATTTTAGGGCTGTATTTGCTTCTTTAAATTATAAATAAGATATTTGAAATGTCAGTTAAATGGAGGCTATTTTTGAATCTTTCTAAAGTGATCTTTACTTGTAAAAAATATTACTAGATCTAGGACATCACAGTGCTCTTGCATATCAAATTTACAGTAGCCACAACCACTTTATATGACTGTGTAAACAATTTATTGCAATTAACAAAAATCATTATCATACAAACAAACAAAAATTATGTCAAGGCAACCCACAATGGGTAAACAAAGATGGCAAAGCAGAGGATATAAACGGTTTTAGGACATGGGCTATCTTCTGTGTGTTTACCAGGCACACCACCATAATGGGGCCTCAACAATGGGTCCTTTGGATGCTAATTCAATACAAATCATAAAAGGAGGCCATAAATTATCACATATGGACCATGTTCATTACACACCATCCAACAACTGAAGGGAGAAGCAGGGATGCTCTAGTGCACAGGTAAATTCACTGCATGGTCATGCACCATTCCCTGTTCAACATGTGAACTGACTGAGTCAGTGATTCTGAGAGGTGGGGAAATATTATCTGATCATGTAATAAGACTGCATACACACAAGGGGCACAAGTTAAGTTATTCAGACAAATGTAACTTTCTCATTTTCTGACTTTTGAGCACTTCACTTTGCAGCTTTAAATGTGCTTTCTAAGGAGCTTTCTAAGGACCCAAAGCTCATGGATATTTAGAAAGATGTTGAGTGGAAAAACTGGGCTGTGGAGTAGCATGTTATTTCTGGGGGAATTCTGTGCCAAAAAATTAAAAATTCTGTGCACAATATTTTTAAATTCTGCATAATTCTGAATATTTTATTTGTCAAAATAACACAATATAATTACCATGCCACCATCAGCCTCAGCCTGGACCAGTCCACACAAGAGATCCACTTCCTGGACACTCTCTATGTCTACTGATGCATGTTGTCACAGGATGCCTGGCCCCTTTAAGGGGAGATGGCCCTGTGAGCAGTTAGCTGCTATCTCCCAGTTGAGGCTTTAGGGGCTGGTGAAGAGCACCTGGCCCTTATACAAGCTGACAGAAGCTCAGCTGAAGGGAGAAATGTGGAGATTTGCAAGGAGGCTGCTGTGGAAACCCCTGGATTAGCTCTGAGGGGAGAAAAAAACAGAACAGAGAGGAACTCCAGCGAGAACAGTTCTGAGACACAGTACTGTAAAAAAGGCAGAGCTTAAGCAAATGCCAGAAAGGATTGAAGGGTCTTTTGAAAGAGAAGGTACGCCCTCAAGAATCAAGGGATGTGCCTAGCTTGAGATTGGGTTGAAGACATGTATGTGTTAGGACTTTGATACTCTGGAAGTGATGGATTTTTCTTGTATGATTTAGCTGGAGGGTGAGTTACTGCAGCAAACAAATCATGTAGGAAGATTTGGGAAAACTAGCCTCATTGATGGGAAACTGAGGTAGCCTCAATCCCAGAGTAGTAGTTCTGCTCTGTGTGTGTGTGTGTGTGTGCGTGTGTGTGTGTAGATGGAGCTGCTAGCACGTCATATTAAGATTGCCTGACACTTCACTTTGTGTGCCCCTATTTTCAGTTGCTTACAAGTTTGCAGCAGTTTATCAGCCGGGGCTGAAATTTTCCATCATGGGTGTCTCTGCCAGTATGTGGGGGGGGGAAAGTAATGCAGCCATTTCTCAGAATGAGGCTAGGGAAAAATACATTTTGTCTGTGATAAATTCCTATGACCTTTTCTTTGACCAGCTCAAGCACCCTGATGCTTTGGAACAAGAACATAAAATTGGGCAGAGGGATTGGCCTTTATTGTGCCAGGGATGTGCCTTTTACCATCCTAGTGAACATCTGCCGGTATGTGGCCAAGTTAGAAACCTTTGCAAAATAGCAGTTTGCACATGCCCAGTACTTCTTATAGTTGAGCAGCTAAAAACTGAAGAATTCATCCTTGCTGGGCCATGTTCCAGCCCCTCTCAGCTTCAAATCCTGACCAGACTGTGCCTGCATCATCCCCACAGAACAACTGATCAGGTTCTAGCCAAGGTGGTGGAGGCTCAGAAGGAGGCCCTTTTCCTGTAACAGCTGTTCATGTTAGAAATTGTTTGAGTTTTGTAGATCAGATTCAAATTAATCAGTGCGCTTCGAAGTCTAAGTAGATCTCATTCATATTTCAAATACATTGTTTGCAAGGGCACATTATGACTGGCACTGGAACTGACTGCAGGGGGCCTGAAACTCCTTTACTCTCTGTGCCCCCTCACCCTGACCCTTCTGGCGGTACCCAGGTAGTGTAGAGGGGATAAAGAGAAGGGGAAACTTTTAATTCTGATACTAACTTTTGAGTGTTTGACTTGGCTACCTTAATAATGTTCTTTAACATGGTTTTGTGTGTGCGTGTAATATCTACAATATTGCAGTTTCAGGGGTATCTGTAGGAATGAGGTAAAGCCACATTCTCTAAAAATATGATGAACTTTAATGCAGCCACAGCCTTCACACAGCAGAGGCCCCCCTCCTGTAGACAGTACTGCTTTCCCAAAAGAACACAGTTTCAAGTCTCATTCGCTCAGCTTCTCCCTCAACCCACACCCAACTGCAACAGTTAGTGGGGATGGAAGCCTATTACACTACCTGCAGTGTCTGTCTATGTACATATGCATAGATGGTTACCAACAAACTGCTAATATGTTTGTGAGAAGAGATAAAATAATGGGCCTGCCTGCTATACTAGTAAACCAGTTAAAGCTTCAGTGTCATCTTTAAAGCACTGACCCATCTTGCCCTAAAAACAGTACTTCTGGAAATGACAAAATTGTATCTGACAAAGCCAACACAATGATAGAATGAAATCATAACTCGCTTCAATCCAGGTGTTCAAGATGGTGTTGACTCAATTTCACCTTATTTACAAGTCAATACTGTAAAAAACAAAACAAAACAAAAACAAAAAAACACTGCCCTCTCTGACCCTGGCAAGGGTTCACAAACATTTTTATGATGTGCATCATGTCCTGGAAAGAGACAGTGAGTAACATTTTCAAAAGCACCTAAGCAATGTGACTGTCACTTTCAAAAGCATCTTGAAAGTCAATGCAACAGTCACTAAGGCTTCTAAGTCACTTAGCAATTTTTGAGAACTTTATGTATTATCTTGTGTCCCTTCTCTTCCTTATTTATAATCTCATGGGGCACCTCCCCATCCCTTCACAATCATTCTCCCATTTTTGGTCAAATAACATACCTGAATCAATCACATTAATTCCTCACATTTAATGGAATTCTTCACATTATAATGGAAAATTAATGTTAGGAAAATATGATATTTGTATCTGTTTCTGGTTCAATTTAACATACAGAAACAAGAAGGAAAAGCCAGCACCATGTGATCAGCCATTTCTCCTCCGATAGTGGTTGTCTCTGGTTCACAGTTTTGGAATCACTGATCTGTGGCAATTTTTGTAAGAGATGGGACATTTAACCCTAATGTCTTCACCAAAATGCAGTTCCAATAACTACACGGTAACACTCTAAAATTCCACCTGCAGCTTAAATTGCCTATAGAATATCTTCACTCCTATCCTAAATCACAATATAGTGGTAGTGTGTGTTAAACCAGTGCTCCCCAAACTGTAGGCAGTGCGCTGGGTCCCGAGCCAGCCTCAATGGGGGTGGGGAAGGAGCATCACCCAGCACTGCTCTGCTCTGGCCACGGTCCTGGCTGCAACCCCAGCCTTGGCCCCTGGCTCCCATCTCAGCTGTGGCTCCACTCCTGGCCCCAGCCATAGTCCCAATCTCAGTTCCTGGTCTTGTTCCCAACCACGGCTCCTGGGGAAGGGGGAAGCATAGACAGGTGAGTGGGGGGTGGGGAACATGACCTAAAAAGTTTGGGGACCACTGAGCTAAAATATTCTCTTGTCATTCAGTGGTGAGATCCTATTGCTTATACAGTCAATGAGGAGTTTGCTGTTAGCTTGAATCAGAACATGAATAGGCCCAATTATTTTACACGTAGTTAGAATCAGATCTGACAAAGGGGTAATACATTAGAGGTGCTCAGTATCTTACAGGATCATACCATTAATACAGTTAATCAAACATATTATAACCATCTAAACAAATGAAAGGCTGATGAAATGTAAGATCATTAGTTCAATGGGATCACTTTCCCCCCAACCAACCTTCCCAAAACAGATGCATTCTTCTTTCCTCTTTTTTCATTAGCTCATAAATTGGTGATACAGCAGAGATCACTGTCTCCCAAATAGAACTGAAGAAATTCTCTCTTTTAATATTACAATTTTGTTCTTGAATAATTTTCCATAACAATATATTCCACATTTCCCGTATGAAGTATCAAAGAACATTGCAATTAATATGTAAAACTCTCTCCATACATTCATTATTTTTACTCTATATTTGCATTCAATACCATTGTGCTTAATATATTTAAAGCAATTCTTTGCTTAATGTGAGAACAGAACACATTGTACCACTATCACTTCTACCCTCCTTGCATTGTAAATTATTCTAACAACAAAATCTATATGTGTGCACATTTCTTAAATCAGAGCAAGTGTATTATTATTATTATTTATTATTGAGGCAAACTACCCTTGAAACTAAAGTGAATGCTGAGTCTGAACTATGACTTTCAAAGTTCAAGTTCAGTAGCTGTGAAATGACTGGCTCTCGCTCAGCTATATATAATGCAAGTTTCTGTTTAGATGATATCTCATCTCCCAACCCTCACTTGAAATACCAGTGGGAGCCACGATTATCCGAACCTGCAGACATGGCAGGTAAACAAACCGGTCCGGCCTGCCAGGGGCTTTCCCTGAACAAGCGGCAGAACAAGTTTGGGAAACACTGGCCTAAAGGGATAAAACAGAGGACTTTAAGATTTAATTCATCCCCATTTTAGTGTTTTTATGTGAAGAGCCTGAACTTCCCACTGTTCTCATATCAAGAGTGTTCATTAACCCTCTTCTATCCTTCCTTTTCCTTTTCTGAGAACAGCAGTCTTGTCTTGTTCTCTGTCCTCAGATATATAAATTGGAAATCTCAAGTTAGGAGTAGGGAGTTAATTTTACCTCTATATTTGGCACTAATGTAACTGTTGCTGGCATACTGTGTCCATTTTAGGCAGTGGTGGGCAACCTGCGGCCTGCGGGCCCGTCAAGAAAATCCGGTGGTGGGCCATGACACAGTTTGTTTATATTGACCATTTGCCATTCCCAGGCAGTGGGAGCTGTGGGAAGTGACACAGGCTGCAGGCAAGTGCTGGCCGCCGCTTCCTGCAGCTCCCATTGATCGGGAGTGGTGAACCGCAGCCACTGGGACCTGTGGGCGGCTGTGCTTGAGGAAGTCAATGTAAACAAACTGTCTCGCGGCCTGCCAGAGGATTACCCTGACTGGCCGCAGGTAGCCCACCACTGGTTTGGGGTATCTACAATTCAAGAAGGATGTTGATAAATTGGAGAGGCTTCAGAGAAGAGCCACAAGAATGATTAAAGGATTGGAAATTATGCCTCACAGTGATGGTTTTAAGGAGTTGAATCTATTTAGCTTAAAAAAGGGAAGATTAGGGGTTGATTTGATTAGAGTCTATGTGTACTTGTCTGATGAACAAATATTTGACAATGGAGTCTTCAATCTAGAAGAGAAAGGTATATTCCCAGGGGTGGGAAGTTGAAACTTCACAAATTTTAGACTGGAAATAATATGTAACTTTTTAACAGACAAGTTAATTGATCTTTGGAACAATTTACAAGGAATCAGGTGGATTCTATCCTGTATATTGGAAAAAGTAACTTGCTTTTACCTCTTGGCAGTTTTATTCTTTCTTAAGATCCAGCTCCTTCATGCTTGCTCCTCTTTCCTGCCAGTCTTCTCAATAGCTCCTGTTTCCCAACCAAGAACAATCAGTTTTCTCTGTCCTCCATCAGAACACCCCTAACTGGTCTTTCTCTCCCCCTTCCTCAGCTAGTTTCCCATTTCTCTGTGAGCAGTACAGCAGAAATGTTAACATTTAAATTTTGATAATGTATGTTATAGAATTAATGTCCTTTGAGATGAATTGGAAAGATCATAACTCTTTGTGGCTATTTTTCTATCTGCAGAATCACTAAGCCATCACTTCTCAGTTCATGCTTAGATTTCTCCTGTAAACCTGGGTAGAATATTATTTTTTTCTAATTACATTTAGAAGTATATAACACACATAATGGAATGTGCCTAAAAGTTGCACACAATTCTCTCTCATGTTGTATGGCAGTGCTGCTTGTTTGTATGAAAAGAAAGAAATACATTCAATAAGAAAAATCAAAGACTTAACTCCTAGTGCACAAATAGTTCCTATTCTCAATTGTTAAAGTAGCTTAGCTCAGTGGTTCTCAAATTTTTTTCCCACCAAGGATCCCTTTGGCATCTGATGAGATTTACTTGGCTCCTTTATTTTTTTATACTTAAGTTTCATGTTGTTTTTATTCTATTAATTAGGTTAGTTTATTATTTTAAAAATGTAATTAAAATAAGACTCAAAGGAACCAAAAGTCAACCATTTGTAATTAATATAAGTTACCGCATCACCCTTATTTTCACTTTAACTAACACAGTCAAGGAACAGCTACCTACATAACCTAGGGAATGCCACTTTGGAAAACACTGCCTTAGCTCAAACAGGTAATGTAAAGAAATGTTAGGTTTCAGAGTAGCAGCCGTGTTAGTCTGTATCCGCAAAAAGAAAAGGAGTACTTGTGGCACCTTAGAGACTAACACATTTATTTGAGCATAAGCTTTCGTGAGCTACAGCTCACTTCATCGGATGCATGCAGTGGAAAATACAGTGGGGAGATTTTATATACACAGAGAACATGAAACAATGGGTGTTACCATACTCGCTGTAAGGAGAGTGATCAGGTAAGGTGAGCTATTACCAAGAGGAGAGAAAAATAACCTTTTGTAGTGATAATCAAGGTGGACCATTTCCAGCAGTTGACAACAATGTCTGAGGAACAGTGGGGGGGGGGGGAAGAGAGGGATAAACATAGAGAAATAGTTTTACTTTGTGTAATGAAAACTCCCAGTCTTTATTCAAGCCTAAGTTAATTGTATCCAGTTTGCACATTAATTCCAATTCAGCAGTCTCTCGTTGGAGTCTGGTTTTGAAGTTTTTTTGTTGAAGAATTGCCATTTTTAGGTCTGTAATTGAGTGACCAGAGAGATTGAAGTGTTCTCTGACTGGTTTTTTAATGTTATAATGCCTGATGTCTAATTTGTGTCCATTTATTCTTTTACGTAGAGACTGTCCAGTTTGGCCAATGTACATGGCAGAGGGGCATTGCTGGCACATGATGGCATATATCACATTGGTAGATGTGCAGGTGAACGAGCCTCTGATGGTGTGGCTGATGTGATTAGGCCCTATGATGGTATGCCCTGAATAGAGATGTGGACACAGTTGGCAACAGGCTTTGTCGCAAGGATAGGTTCCTGGGTTAGTGGTTCTGTTGTTTGGTGTGTGGTTACTGGTGAGTATTTGCTTCAGGTTGGGGGGCTATCTGTAAGCAAGGACTGGCTTGTCTCCCAAGATCTGTAAGAGTGATGAGTCGTCCTTCAGGATAGGTTGTAAATCCTTGATGATGCGTTAGAGAAGTTTTAGTTGGGGGCTGAAGGTGATGGCTAGTGGCATTCTGTTATTTTCTTTGTTGGGCCTGTCCCATAGTAGGTAACTTCTGGCTCTGTCAATCTGTTTCTTCACTTCAGCAGGTGGGTATTGTAGTTGTAGGAATGCATGATAGAGATCTTGTAGGTGTTTGTCTCTGTCTGAGGGGTTGGAGCAAATGCAGTTATATCGTAGAGCTTGGCTGTAGACAATGGATCGTGTGGTGTCGTCTGGATGAAAGCTGGAGCATGTATGTAAGTATAGGGGTCAGAAGGTTTCCGGTATAGGGTGGTGTTTATGTGACCATCGCCTATTAGCACAGTAGTGTCCAGGAAGTGGATCTCTTGTGTGGACTGGTCCAGGCTGAGGTTGATAGTGAGATGGAAATTGTTGAAATCATGGTGGAATTCCTGAAGGCTTCTTTTCCATTTGTCCAGATGATGAAGATGCCATCAATGTAGCACAAGGGGCATTAGGGGATGAGAGCTGAGGAAGCATTGTTCTAAATCAGCCATAAAAATGTTGGCATACTGTGGGGCCATGCAGGTACCCATAGCAGTGCCGCTGATTTGAAGGTATACATTGTCCCCAAATTTAAAATAGTTATGGGTGAGGAGAAAGTCACAAAGTTCAGCCACCAGGTTTGCCGTGACATTATCAGGGATACTGTTGCTGACGGCTTGTAGTCCATCTTTGTGTGGAATGTTGGTGCAGAGGGCTTCTACATCTATAGTGGCCAGGATGGTGTTTTCAGGAAGATCACCGATGGATTGTAGTTTCCTCAGGAATTCAGTGGTGTCTCGAAGATAGCTAGGAGTGCTGGTAGCGTAGGGCCTGAGGAGGGAGTCTACATAGCCAGACAATCCTGCTGTTAGGGTGCCAATGCCTGAGATGATGGGGAATCCAGGATTTCCAAGTTTATGGATCTTGGGTAGCAGATAGAATACCCCTGCTCGGGGTTCTATGGGTATGTCAGTGCGGATTTGTTCTTGTGCTTTTTCAGGGAGTTTCTTGAGCAGATGGTGTAGTTTCTTTTGTAACCCTCAGTGGGATCAGAGGGTAATGGCTTGTAGAATGTGGTGCTGGAGAGCTGCCTAGCAGCCTCTTGTTCATATTCCGACCTATTCATGATGACGACAGCACCTCCTTTATCAGCCTTTTTGATTATGATGTCAGAGTTGTTTCTAAGGCTGTGGATGGCATTGTGTTCTGCACGGCTGAGGTTATGGGGCAAGTGATGCTGCTTTTCCATAATTTCAGCCCGTGCATGTTGGTGGAAGCACTCTATGTAGAAGTCCAGTCTGTTGTTTCGACCATCAGGAGGAGTCCACCCAGAATCCTTCTTTTTGTAGTGTTGGTAGGAAGGTCTCTGTGGATTAGTATGCTGTTCAGAGGTGTGTTGGAAATATTCCTTGAGTCGGAGATGTCGAAAATAGGATTCTAGGTCACCACAGAACTGTATCATGTTCGTGGAGGTGGAGGGGCAGAAGGAGAGGCCCCAAGATAGGACAGATTTTTCTGCTGGGCTAAAAGTATAGCTGGATAGATTAACAATATTGCTGGATGGGTTAAGGGAACGACTGTTGTGGCCCCTTGTGCCATGTAGTAGTTTAGATAGTTTAGTGTCCTTTTTTCATTGTAGAGAAGCAAAGTGTGTATTGTAAATGGCTTGTCTAGTTTTTGTAAAGTCCAGCCACGAGGAAGTTTTTGTGGAGGGTTGTATTTTTATGGGAATATCCAGTTTTGTGAGCTCATTCTTAATCTTTCCCTGTTTGCTGTATAGGATGTTGATTAGGTGGCTCTGCAGTTTCTTTGAGAGTGTGTGGCACAATCTGTCAGCATAGTCAGTGTGTTGAAAAAGAAATGTTTTGTCATCTAAAAGAACACTTAGCTCTCATTAAGAAATATTTAGCTCTCATTAAGAAACATAGTAGAAAAATGACTTGAAAATCTTGTGTTCATAGACTGTCATATTCATCAGAAAGTGAAGTGCTTACTGAATCTATTCTCATCCCCATTTTGGTGTAGCATTTATATCAGGAACCTTACCTTTCTTAATCAGTGTCTCAAGAGAATGTCTGCAAAACTCAGTCCATTACAAAAAAGTAAACAGGAAAACATGCCAATTCTTGTTGTCACATTCCACAAACCACTACATTGTTCTTTTCAGCAACTTTGAATTCAAGTGTCTGTGCCTGCTTAATGTACTAGTACATTTTTTCCTACGTTGTTTGTTTGTTTACTATTTTAGTCCTACCATGAGATAGGTGGAGGAAAAGCTAAAGGATCTACAATGACAAAGATCCATTAAAAGCCTTCCTAAAAGGTAGCGTTACTTATCAAATTTATGAGCTTTGGTAAATCAGGTTCTTGGTAACCTGGTAAATCAGGTTTTGGTTCAATCAGGTTAGAACTCCCTGGGTCTAATTCTCCACTGTGGTACACCATTTGTGGTCATTTACATATGTGCAAAGTATTATCTTTCTGATTTGGTAGTATTTTACACCTAATTTGCTGCAAGTGCAAATAAGTACATAAAGCACAAGACTGAGAATGAAGCTCTCTTTGAGGGGCTGAATGCCTCCTGGATCTCTCCAGTACCTTGATGGGAGTATAATTTGTGATATTCATGTATATAGTGCAGCTAGCGCTTGTTGAAGAAATGTTTTTCTGCAGACAAGTTCTTTTTTGTCAAAAAAATAAAAAAATGTTTGGTTTTGGCAATCAAAAACTGCCAAAACTCCAAAAAACTGTTGACTTTCTGACAATCTAAAACTTTCAAGGAAATCAGACACTTTCTATGTAACTTGACTGAGATGAAAACTCAATTTTCCATCAAACTATTGGAAGAAAACTTTTAACCAGCCCTAGCTGCAGCATACTGCCCAGTGCATAGCCATCCAGCTCTGCTGGCTGAGTAATGCATGAATGGGAGTGGAGCAACAATTCTTCTTACTTCCTGCCCCATATTGGCTTTTTTTTATTATTATTTTTATTTTGGTGGCATATGAAAACTTGTGGCTTACACCTGTGGATTACTGCAATATATTCCAACCATTGCCCTGCTGTGGGGTGACTGGGGTACACTGGGCTACGCCAATATGTGCTCTGCTATGGCACTTAGTAGCACACCAAGCACATGACTTGGGCACCTGATTCATGTGCTCCAGCTATTGGGTCCTATTAGCTGAAGCAGTAAGTATATTCCAATATTCATTCTCCAATCCTCATGCTTCTACCAGGGCCTCAAGACACCCTGACTCCATGATCCACTCCCCACCAACCATCCTTATATCTGCCAAAAAACATTCTTCTCCTGTCCTGCCATCCTCCAATCACCTGTGTCACCCTCAAGCGAGGAGAAGAGGAGCGGATTCACTCCCAGCAGATAAATCACACTGCCCTCTGTTGGTCTATGATTGTCTAGTCATCCTTCACACTGTAAAACAGCTATTAAAAGCTACTTATAGGGGATTAAAGTAAGTAAATAAATAAAAATATTTCTGAACCTATTGCTTCTTTGTAGTTTATTAGCTTTGTAAGACACCTTAAATGGCATGTTATTCCATATTCAGATATAAGAGCTAATAAATTTACTTTAATAAGAAAGAAATAGATGCCCCTTGCAGACTTCTGAATCACTGTCCACCCATCTATGTTTTAAATTACACAGTACAGAGTCATTTCTGTGAACACTGCATGAGATTCATATTAAAATATTGGTTGTGAATAATATATGACTAGGACCTAATGTTTTGACATTGCATCAATTTTCTCCTTTCTTTAGCTATTATAGCATAGTTTATCATAACTCTTGTTTAAATAAGAGCTTTGTTCTCATTCAGTGTTTAAAAATAATGCATAATTATTCCTCTTCCTATTATTGCCCTGTATGATCTGACCTTCAAATGCCAGCTTACCTCTTCTTGATCATGCATATAATATGGACCTTGACTCACTTATCTGAAGCTAAATTAAACAAAGGTCCTTTCATGATTCAAACCTTGAGTTAACAAATCATATTGTATCCATTATTTAGCTGCTTTTTACCAAAGGAAAAATAGATATTTTAGCCACTGTTAGTATTTTTTTCTTCTGATCTAGAATAAAAGTGACAGAAACACAGAAAATGCAGCTTGCAGCATAAAGACAAATGTAATACATACTGCTATGCAGACACTAATGCCTGAGCAATATCAAATCACATTTCAAAGAATCAAAAGAGAACTTCAGTTACAAAGAGAACTCCAGTCTTAGGGCTATATAGTTCTCAGACTGGTTCATAGTCTTTATCACTTAGTTATATTTAACTATTCTTCAAGCACTAAATATAGCATAAGCCAATATTATATTCTTTCTTCCCTGAATAATAGCTCCAGTGCAAAGTATCCCTCCCTGTATGTAAAGTTTCATATAGCGTTAGTTTTCTTGTTTTACTTAGATTTAATTATACATTTATTATCTATTTTCTTTTTACCTGTATAAGTTTTAAGTTCTCCAATAGGAAATTCTTATCCATTCCCAGGATAGGTCCCATGAAAATGTCCCTATTACAGATTTTTCAAATTGTAATACATTACAGAATGGGAAATATTAGATTATGAAACCCCTTTTGTGAAAAGTAAAATCAGTATCTTAAATATTTGCAGAGCTATGTTTAAGTCTACATGTATCTCTGTCAGAATCAAAAGGGTTATAGAAAACTTACTAGCCCTATTCTCCTCTTCCGCACACTAGTGCAAAGCAGGAATATCTAACTCTATTGACATCAAATAAGTTACACATATGTAAATGTGGTGTGAAAGGTGAACTGTGGTTTTGGAAAATTAAACATGCATTCTAATTTGAGATAATGTTTCTATCAATCTAGATCTTTCTTTAGCTCCAATCACCATAATTAATTAATTTATCTTTGGACCTCCCTGTCACTTAGAAAGCTATTAATGACAGCTGTGTGAATCATTGATTCCCCCCCCCCCCCCCATTTACCAGCAGTTCAAAATATATATATATAAAATCATTTTGGGGCAACCCAAACATTTTGAGGGGAATGTTAAGGACATGAAAAATGGGTGGGGTGGGGAAGCCTTTTGTTCAACTTGAAACAAAACATTTCACTTAGATTTCCAACTTCCTTTAACTTAAAAATAATGAATAAAAGGAAAGGACACTTGAGAATGAAGGGCTTGATTCAAAAATGACTTAGGTGTAGAGTGTGAGGATAAAATGCTTTTTTCTGGGTGGCTTGCAATTCCAAAAAAATCAGCTCTAATATCCACCCCCCCCCCAAAAAAAAAAAGAAAGAAAAAAGGTTCATTGGAGGTCAACCTGAAAATGAAAATTTTCAGCGAATCAAAAAGTTTTCAAAAATCTATTAGGTTTCAGGCATTTTGGAAAAAAGCAAAGTGGAAAGGAAAGTTCAGTCCTCCCTTCCCCCAGTGTGGAGAAGGAATTTGAACTTGGGTCTCCTATAGCTCAGTGAATACCCTATAGCCACCAGGTTATACTTATTCTGGCTGTTTCTTTGGCCCAATTATTATGCCTTGTCAATAAGAATGAGTATGACTTAACACTAAGAATGACAGTAAATGTTAATTGGGTTGCCTGTGGGAATGACTCTATAGGATGGTGATTAGGGAACACCCGTCCGGGAAGGGGGAATATCTGGGTGCTAGTTCCTGCGCCAGTGAATATTTAATTATTCATACAAAGTGGAACAGCTTCAACAGGACAGCTTGCAACCCACAGCAGAATAGCCTCTAGCATGAGAGTCAAGGGATTCACCTGAGAGAACTTGGTTCAAATATTGCTCTGGGGTGCAGGTTTAAACCTGGATCAGCCCACCCTAGGTGAGTGTCCTAGTCACCAGATTAGTGCGTATAAGGAAGGCAGTAGCTTCTCCTCCTCTGTGACTGGCATCTAATTAAAAAAAAACTTTTTTGAAATTGACATGAATTTGCAAAATGTTTCAGTTGACCCAAATCTGCATTTTTTTTCTGAGAAAAAAGTTTAGCCAAAAATTTCACCCAGTTTTTTTTATATGTGGGGAATTCAGGCATAAAGTCTAAATAACATCCACAAGGTCATACAGGATGTACATGGAATTAAAGTATGCTGAGTCCCAGTTCAATGGCTTAATCATAAGACTATCCTTCTTCCTACATTGTCCTTGGCTTTCTTCTCTTGTTTTCCTTATTATCTGGGACATCTGCATGACGATGTGCACTTTGATTACTAAACCTGGTCAAAAATTTTTTGCTAAAACTATTTTTGTTTGAAATTTAAAAATAAATAAATAAATGCAAGAAACTAAGTTTTTAAAATATTTGTTCCCCATGTAACTTTTCAGCATTGATTTTTAAAAAAAACAATATTTTATTGAAAATGGTTGATGTGTTGTTTTTTGTTTACGCAGGTACCCCATTTATTGAAAGCCCAAGATTCAGTAAATGATATGTTTAGATTAATTGTTTTCATTAAAAGCAATTGTGAAAAAATACTGAAAAATGAATTCACTTTTAAGCCTGAAAAATTAAAATGACTGATTTTTTTTTTAAATTTCAACCACTTCATTTATGCCCTCATTACTTAACACCATAATTCGATTTGTTTCATCACATTTAACTACTCTGGGGACAATCATAATGTCCAAGTGGCTTATGACTTCCATGGATTAATGAACTCCAAAACAACAAAGAATCTCTCTCTCTCACATACACACACATTCTTTGTGGCTTTAGAATTTATTAATCCATGGAAATCATAAGCCACTGGGACACAGATAGTCAGAAGGCTCACTAGTGGAGAGATGATCTCAGCTAAGTGTTGGAGGAGGACAGGCCAATAAACTTGCTTGAACTTCTATAATTAAAGAATCCATACTTGTCATTTAATTTTCATTATTCAAAAGTAATCATTTACAACAGTTACTGCTTCCACAATACATCAAATGAATGCGGGTGGGAAAATACCTTGTTTGCTGTGACACACATTGTGCTAGCTTTGTTGTTTTCTGTGACAGCTCTTCTGGCCATAAACACTTCTGATATGGCTTAGCTTCTTTTTGCTACTAGCATCAGAAGACATGACAAATGACTCAGAATGAAATGTAAGTCAGTGAGTTGTCAGTGACAACTATTCATTCTATGCACTTTTACCCAGGTATACATGCCAGTGGTGCAGTGTACTATTCCCCTCTTCAACAACCCATAAATGAGAATTCACTTTCTCTTTCACACTCTGATAATTCCTAGGAACTGCTCTGAAGAACAGAAACATTGTTTGAGAAAAGGCACAAACTGTTTTGACTGTTGGCAAATGGTCCTGTAATCTCTCAAATTCTGTTTATTCAGTCATGGAAATGGTTGAACACTAAACGTTAAAATGTGGACATGGTTCATCAGAAATGACAACTTTTTTGTGAGAAATGTTAAATAAGTCATATTTTTACTTTTGTAGAAACTTCCCACTTAAAAAAAAAACACCCTCTTTTTTTAGGGGGAAATATGTTTTTGAAAAATGTTTTGGTTTGGTTTTGCTTTTGGTAAAAAGTCTCTGTTTTAGGCTTAAAAAATGTGGGGTTTGGGGATTTCAGTTTCTGGTTTCCCATTTTTGTCAATAAAAAGAACATTGTCAAATTATTATTTGTGAAAACATTCATATTTGATGAAAAGTCATCTGCCTTTAAATTCCACTTCAACACCAAAAAAACTCAACCAGTTCTAGTTAATCTACCTTATACTTAGGTCAACTTCTTTTCCAATGTATAATGGACTGAATCAACTATGCGTTTTTTTCTATAAAGATAATATGGCCCATTCTCCATCAATCCCATCTGAGCACACTAGAGGGATTAGAGGAGGAAAAATGCCATCTCCACCTCATATCTCTGGGCATGTTTGCAGCCCATTCCTTCACGTATGTTGGGACTTTGTTTGGAGTCAGTGGTAGGATTGTGTCTAGCTTCTCTTAAGACTCTTCTGATTTACCATTGGAAACTTGACTGGAAGTTAATAATGACATAAAATAACAATGCCTAAGCATTAACTTCTGCTAAGTCTCATTCAAGAGCTAAGCAGACGATCAGAAGGCCAGTGGGCTTAAGGGTGGTTGGGCATCTGTGCAGAGACCATATACATCCAGGAGTGTTTGCCAAGATCAGTGCAGATATTAAAGTCTAATGGTTTAGAGTGGGCAAAAGTTCTTCTATTCCTGGGAGGTGGTGGCCAACTTTACCCTTCCTTCTTCCAGTTAGAACAATGAAGAGAGATTTCAGGAAGTTTAAACTTGTGGGTTTTCCTACCCTCTGTGTTTTCTTTATGCAGAGGAAACTATTGGCCCATTGCCATCAAATTATTGATATTGGCCAACATTTTCTTCTGTGTAGGAAAAAAACATGCTTGGATATTACATAGATTATATACCAATTAAACGGCGGATTGAAGGAAAATGCTTTCTAAATATTAAGATACTGCTGTATCCTTGTTTTTCCACAATAATTTCTGAGAATTTCTGAACTGCTGTGGATGGAGAAATCTCACTCTAAGAGTCTAAAATAAAAAAAAAAAATTGGGATTTTGATTGTGACTATAAGGTACTGCTTTAATTATCATCTCTGTCATTATTACTAATTTCATCTTTTCTCAGCCAGTGTATAAAGTGAAATTATCTGAACCAATGACTCAGGGAGTGTGGAAAGCATTCTGGCCTGGCTCTTACTTTGGCATACAGTCAGCTGGAATCATCCTGTAAAATGCTGCCTTTCTACTCAATTGACCATACATCCAAGGGAAGTGGCAATCCTAGAATTTTCACACTGAAGGATTTAGCTATGGATTTGTTTTGTTTGAATGGGACAGCAGCAACATAAGTGCTAGCCCAGAAAAAAGACACAAGTATTATTTAATGAACCACTGTAAATTATTTTATCTTCAATCCCTGAGCTAACAATTCAGATAATTTTACTCTCACCTACTGAAAAGCTTAGAAGTACTTTGGAGACACAATCCAGATTTTTTTAATTTAGATTTCTCAGGTGAAATATCTCTCTAACTACGATCTTGCAGTATTTTAATATTTAGAAAGCATTTTCTTACAATCCTCTCTTGTATCTAGTAACATTAAAGTAACTAATTTTATAATGATGGGCCATATTATCCTTACATGGAAAAAACACATGGGAGTAGATTTAATTTACATATCATAGATTTATGCATCTATATCTATCTGTGTGTGTGTGTGCATACATACATATTTATATATTTGGTAAAGAAGAAAGAAGTTGACTGAAGATTGTGATGATTTTGACCCCACACTAAATGTGGTGCATGGCAGATGCTGCAATGCCAATCCGATGGAGAATCTCTGAGTGAGAGTTGGAGGGACTGGTGAGTATAGAAGCCAGATAGCAAAAGCTGGAGACTGCTTCAATAGTAGTTTCCTTATTCAAAGAGATTGGAGTCATGGGTGGACCTGATCCTAGATTCTGAAGATTTGTCTTTGACCACAAAACATGGAAGCGAAACATAGCCAACTCTTCCATTTGCTGGAGTGTCTTGTGAAACCTGTCAGGGATCAGTTCTAGAAGAACAACATCATCAGCATAGTCAAGGTCTGAGAGCAAGAGATCACCAATCTTAATGCATATGGACCTGATGGAATGCTGCATTATGAAATCAATGATCCAACAAAAGAGTACAGGGGCCAAGACGCAGCCCTGCCTGACACCAGATACTGATTTAAAAGGTGCTGACATACCATTTCCTCAGACGTACACGGGCTGTGGTTCCATTATGCAGCTCTCTAATCAAGTCCAGCAAAGCAGTAGGGACACCTATGCCCTTTAAGGCCTTCTCTGAAGACACCATTGAGTCTATTCCACAATGGACAGCAAATGGAACACCTTGTTGTCCCCCCATCTTCTGAGGAAGTCTGGCATGCCATCACCCAGACAAAAAAATCACAAGGCACCAGGCCCAGATGGCATTCCAGCTGAGGTTTTTAAAGCTGGTGGAACAATGCTCCAGCACAAAATTTGCCAACTTCTTGACAAAATCTGAACCTAAGAAGAAATTCCACCTGACTTCAAGAATACCAACATTGTTACAATATTCAAGAAAGGAGACAAATCTTTTTGCTTGAACTACAGAGGTATTGCCCTCCTTTACATCGCAGGGAAGATCCTTGCCTGGATCCTACTAAACCTCCTTCTTCTGCTTGCCAAGGAACTCCTCCTCGAATCACAGTATGGCTTCAGACCATCCTGAGGCACAACAGATTCAGGAGAAGTGCAAAGAACAACACCAGGAACTGTTCATGGCATTCTTTGACCTAACCAAGGCCTTTGACTCTATCAATCATGATGCCCTATGGAAGGTGATGTGTAGGTTTGGCTAGCCACAGAAATTCATTTCCATCATCAGACTACTTCATGATGGGATGATAGCCACCATTCTGTGCAATGGTTCAGACACTGAACCATTTACCATTTGCACTGGTGTCAAGCAGGGCTGTGTCATTGCTCCAACACTCTTCTCCATTTAGCTTGCCATGATCCTGATTCTCATTTGCGATCGCCTTCCTGATGGAATTAGGATTGAGTATTATATGGATGACCAACTCTTCAATCTCCAGTGTCTCAAAACAAAATCTAAGATCACAAGAACTGGCATCACTACCTTCAGTATGCAGATAATTGTGTCATTCTCGCACACACAGAGGCTGACCTGCAAAGCACCCTACACTTTTTTGCAGATGCCTGTCATAGTCTGGGTTTCTCTCTCTCAACATCGGGAAAACCAAGCTACTCTACCAGCCCTCACTTGCATAAACTACTCTTTGTACTCCAAAAATTACCATCAGCTGCAGACCCCTGGAAAATGTGGACCATTTTCGATAGCTTGGGAGCCACCTCTCTGAAACCACCAGCATTGACACAGAAATTGAATACAGGATCCACTGTGCCTGCACATCCTTTGGAAGACTACTCAAACAAGTCTTAAATTATAGGTATCTGCAAACAGGCACCAAGATCTTGGGTTACAAGGCAGTTATCATTCCCACCCTTCTCTGTGTTTGAGACCTGGGTAACCTACAGACGACATCTCAAGTGGCTGGAATGGTTCCAGCAGCGCTGCCTCAGGAGGCTTCTCAGAACCAGCTGGGAAGACTGATGTACTAACATCAGCATTCTCTCTTCAGCCAACATCAACAGTATAGAAGCGTAGGTCATGAAACACCAACTCTGCTGGGCTGGCCACTGTATACGTATGCCTGACCCTCGCCGCCTGAAGCAAGTACTCTTCTCTCAGTTGTCAGGGAAGAAGGGCTCCTGGAGGGCAGTGGAAGAACTTCAAAGACATACTGAAAGTACACCTTAAAATGGGAGACATCAACCAAAAAAAAAAAACTGGGAGGACTTTGCACGGACAGACACAGTGGCAACTTTGAGGAGAACAGACATGCTCATGAGACAGAGAAGTGGCAAAGGAAGAAAGAAAGGGCACAATAGTCTGTTGTAGGAGCAGCAGAGATCTGTATGCTCTGTATGACTATGCGGTGTATAACCTGTATGCTCAAAAGGTCTGTTACAATCCCATCCCCTTTTGTTTCCTCTCCCTCTTTGAATCCTGTGAAGTGGCTTTCCTCCTCCTCCCACCCCATCCTGGAATGCTTGTGGGATGAATGGGCTGGTTGAACAGATCAGAAGAGCTCCCAGGTAGACAAGGTGTCTAAGACTTTAATAAGGCAGCGCTCACACACCCAGTGCATGGACGCTGCGTGGACACTGCCTGAGGTGGAATGTGACCAACCAGACATGGCCAAGTCATTTCTAGTCGCAGGCCATGACACTCTGATTAGGCAGCGCTCACACACCCAATGCATGGACACTGCCTGAGGTGGAGTGTCAACAACCAGAAGTGGCCAAGTCATCTCTAGTTGCAGACCATGAGAAGCAGGTCCTTAAAGGGGAAGGGGCCATGTGCTCAGGAGTGCAATCACAAGCTTGTACCTCCCATGAAGGCCCTTCACCCAGACCGCCTGGCGAGTGGTTCACTGCATTGCATTCTATTTGGGAAGACTTACCTTCATCGCACCGTCCATTCCTGCACTGTTGGACACTTACCTTGAAGGATCCTGACATTGCCGGTGCCGTGCCTGTCCTGGGAGCGTGAGTATGCAGAAAGCAGCATGTTTATTATACTGATAGCTAAGCTCAAAAGAAAGGGGACGGTGGGGGGTGGTCACACTCAATGCAACACTTTACAGACTAGAGGTCCACTCAGTCCTACTTCTTGTTCAGCCAATTGCTCAGACAAACAAGTTTGTTTACATTTGCAGGAGATAATTCTGCCCCCTTCTTGTTTATAATGTCACCTGAAAGTGAGAACAGGCATTTTCATGGCACTGTTGTAGCCGGCGCCACAACCTATTTATGTGCCACATCCACTAACGCTTCATATGTCCCTTCATGTGTCAACCACCATTTGAGAGCACGTGTCCATGCTGATAACAGGTTCTGCTCGATAACCATCCAAAGCAGTGCAGACTGACACATGTTCTTTTTCATCATCTGAGTCAATCAGTTGTCACCAGCAGACGGCTGGTTTTCTTTTTTGGTGGTTCGGGTGGTGTAGTTTCCGCATTGTAGTGTTGCTTTTTTAAGACATCTGAAAGCCTGCTCTACACCTCATCCCTCTCAGATTTTGGAAGGCACTTCAGATTCTTAAATCTTGGGTCAAGTGCTGTAGCTATCTTTAGAAATCTCACATTGTTGCTTTCTTTGTATTTTGTGAAATCTGCAGTGAAATTGTTCTTAAAATGAACATGTGCCGAGTCATCATCTGAGACTGCTATAACATGAAATATATGCAGAATGTGGGTAAAATAGAGTCGGAGACCTACAGTTCTCCCCCAAGGAGTTCAGTCACAAATTTAATTAGAGCATTATTTTTTTTAATAAGCATCATCTGCATGGAAGCATGTCCTCTGGTATGGTGACGGAAGCATGAAGCAACATAAGAATGTGTAGCATATCTGGCACGTAAATGCTGGCTACAAAAGTCCCATGTGAACACCTGTTCTCACTTTCAGGCGACATTGTAAATAAGAAGAGGGCAGCATTATCTCCCATAAATGTAAACAAATGTGGTTGTCTTAGTGATTGGCTGAACAAGAAGTAGGATTGAGTAGACTTGTAGTCTGTTAAGTTTTGCATTGTTTTGTTTGAGCGCAGTTATGTAACAAAACAAAACGTACTTTTGTAAGTTGCACTTTCACGATAAAGAGATTGCACTACAGTACTTGTATGAGGTGAATTGAAAAATACTGTTTCTTTTGTTTATCATTTTTATATATTGTAATAAAAATAATAATATAAAGTGATCACTTGTATACTTTGTATTTTGTGTTGTAATTGAAATCAATATACATGAAAATGTAGAAAAGCATCCAGAAATAATTAATAAATTTCAAATGCTATTCTATTGTTTAATAGTGTGATTAAAGCAGATTAATCACAATTATTTTTTAATCACAATTAATTTTTTGAGTTAGTCCCATGAGTTAACTGCCATTAATCGACAGCCCTAATAAATAATGCTGGTATGTACTTAATCTCTTGCTATTGCCACTTGTTACTGCTTTCATAAAAGAATTGAATATCAAGACATAGTTTACAACACTGGCTATCTAATCTTAGGCTCACAAATCCTTATTTAGGTATATAAATAAGTGGCTTGATTTTCAAAAAAGTTCTGATCATACCAAGGAGCTCCCCCTAACTTCAGACTATGTATCTAGGTGCCTATGTAAGGATTTAAAGACCCAAACATAGGCACTCATTTCTTTGTGTTGGCCTAAATGTCCAGAGAGCTCTAATGAACAACTTTTGAATATGATCTCTCAAAAAATTTCTTTAATTTCTCACTCTTCAATGTTCTTTCTACCTCTGTCAGTAAACATCAGCCACAGGTCCTGAATTTCCACTGTCACCTCTGAGTGACAATTACACTGAATGAACAGGTGCAAAGTGGGTGTAAAAGGCTGCAATTTGGATTTGATAACGTCTAACACCAATTCTACAAAAATGTAAATTACTACATAAGGAGCCTGATGGAATTTTAAAGACAAATACAAATATGTTATGGATGTGTATGGAAATGAGGTTACCACATACATAGAACACCATCAGAATCTGGGGCAGAACTTTGTTTCGTATGGAACTTGCATAATTGTTCCAATGCAAAGAGGAAATAAAGGAAGGAAGTTAATGGCACACTAATAAAAATGATTATGCTAATATACACTCTAACATGAATCGTCATGAACCATAAACAAACGCTAACAAATATAATTTGCCAGCAAGTATCTAACCTGGATATAGTTTTGGCTGAATAAAAAAATAAATTAAACAAATTGAAACTGTTGGACATTGAGGTGGATTTGTTTAATAATTTTTATAAATGGTATAAAACATCCAAAATGTAACAAAACAAAATTCAAAACAAATACAAAAATTCATTTCAGGTCAAATGAAATATTAGTTATCCTGGAATGCTAGATTGATTCATTGATTGATTGATTGATTTTGAGCAGGTAGAAGGGCAGTTGATGATTTTCAGTGAGGAAAAAAAATAAACAAAAATCAGTTTTAGTTTGGTACAAACCAATATAGGCAGGGAGGTATTTTTTTGATCTGACCAGTCCACCCATCAAAATATCAATGATTTGATCTTATTTAATCCTTGGAAAAACTGCATCTCTTTCCATTATAAATTGAGGCTAAGTAATGATATTTACAATAATGTTGCAGTGCTTTGTGCGACCTAAATATTTAGAGCCAGGGCCCTGTGCTGTTGGAAACAGACATAGCTCCAGTGAAGCACAGGATCTCATCCTTCATGTTTGTAAAGCATTTTACAATCCACAAATAAAAAATGTTAAATAAATGCAAATAATGTTTGTTTCCCATGCAAGAGCTGATGACATTACAATTACTTAAACCACAACAGAGAGTACTTATGTTTCATTGTGGACCATTTATTATTTCATAACAGTTAAGTATGAATATATCCACAGATATATGGAGAAGCCCCTCTGCTTCTTCAGTTCTCTTAACTCGTTTCTTTGATGGAAGATTACACATTATAGTGTTTCAATGAATGGCTGCCTGGAAAGGTTTTATGATTTAGATAATAGTTTTCTCAAACACCATTTAGATCTTTATTTTTTTCTGTAATTGTATCCGCCAACATACTATAGAGGATACACCTAGAAAGTAACTTGTTTGAGTTCACTTTTATAAACAGAAATGACAGAATGTCAATTTTTATTTTCAGGTTGCATGCTGTGCTTCGAAAATAAATAAACAACTGTATGAAATCTAATTTAATTTATTTTGATACCTTGTTACTAGACCTACGGCCCAGTTGTTTTGTCAATTGCAACAAAATAGCCTATCACATGAGCAGTAAAATGAAGACTACTCATTTTTCTCATGTTTTGTATTGCAGATAAATTGCACATAATTTTCCAAGGCTTTCTTTTCAGGTGTTTTATGTTGGTCTTTGTCTCTCTCTTGGTCCTTGCTCTCCAACCCTTTGTGTATTATTACTTTCTTCTTAGGCCCTCATCTTGTGAGTATTTATTTTTGCAGGAGATAAGGCCATTGAGTTGACCACTCATGTCAACATGAACTGTTCTTATACCACCCTCATAATTGAAGTATCTTGGCATATTTGTATGTGTTTAGGTCAGGGATCGGCAACCTGTGGCACGCTGCCCATTCAGGGAAATCCATTGGTGGACTGGAATGGTTTCTTTACCTGCAGCATCTGCAGGTTCAGCAGATCGCAGCTCCCACTGGTCGCGGTTCACCATTCCAGGCCAACTGTGGCTGCAGGAAGTGGCGGCCAACACATCCCTTGGCACAAGTTCTCAGACTGGAGTCCAAACATTTACACAGTGTTGTTTTCAGCCCTAGAGCCCGAGCTCTGCAAGCCAGAGTCAGCTGACCCATGTCAGCTGCAGGGTTTGTTTGTTTGTTTGTTTATCCCTGTGTAGATGTACCTATAGAGCTAGATTCGGATACCCTGTTAAGTACTATCTTACTTCTCAAGTAGTCATAACTAATCACTGGGGCTATATATGAACTAAGGTTACATCAACTGTGAGTATCCATGGGGAAAGCTTACATAGGAATAGCCATCTTGGTTCAGAACTGTGGTCCATCTAGTCCAGTCTCTTGTTTCCAACTGTTGCAGATGCTTCAGAGAAAGGTGCAAGAAACTATCCCACATCTCTCTGATGAGTATCTGCCCCTATATTAGGTCTCCTCATAATCCCTGATATGTAGAGACTGGTTTAAATTCTGTTGCTTGAGATATACTTCCAAAATATTTCTTACCATTAACTATTATAACTCTGAATATTCTTCTTCTCCATATAAATGCCAAATCTCTTTTTGAATCTTGATAAACTTCTATCCTATACATTCTGTGACAGTGAGATCCACAGTTCAATTACGCTTTGCATGAAAAAGTATTTTTCTTTATCAATTTTGAATTTGTCACCTATTAATTTCATTGCGCTTCCTTTTGTTCCTAGTTTTATGGGACAGGGAGAATGAGTTCCCAATCTACTTTCTCTAGACTATTAATTATTTTATATATTATCTTGTCCCTTCTCATTCATCTCCTTTGTACAGTTTACGATTCCAACTTTTTTCAGTCTCTCTTCATACAAGAATTGTGGTAATTAAATAGTTAATGTGTCTAAAGCACTATGTTGAATGTATGTTAAAATTCACCAGAATATACACACTGGAATTTATCTTTCCAGTGGACTTCAACTTCTTTGTGTAATTCTCACCTTATATATTTTTCAAATTTGGCCACTATCCTCAGACCTCTAAACAAGTACCTGAGTTTCACTTCTCCAGCTGCAGGAAGCTAGTGTGGAATGTGAACCTAAAGATCCCTATCATTATCCACTTTACACATATTCTTCATGCAAAATGAGTCAGTTAATCTAGGGATGTATTATCCCCCCCGCCCCCCCCCCAAAAAACGCTCAATAGCTCTGCACAAAAGCTTCAGACCAGTCCTTTGCAAAGTGATAGGATCTCAGTGGACAGGAGTCCTTTACTTTTGATAAAGAGAGATAAAAACATAGGCCTGCCCTCTAAGAGTAAAGCAGATTTTGCCTGCAGGAACAGGAAAGCGGGAATGTGCTTAACCTGTCCCAAATAAGGGCGGGGGGTCACCCTCAACAACCTCATTAAGCCAGGGGCTTGAATGCCAAAGCACTGTGAAAGTAAGAGGGGTGGGGACAGATGTCCGAGCCAGGAGGCTGCAAACCCGCACCAAGGGTCTTCCTTAGACTGCTTTAACCTCTTCCCTCCCACTATTCAAAAAATAGAACTAAATAGGATTCATTAGGAGCCTCTTTGTTATTTTAATTGCTCAATCAGGGCTGAAAACAGCTGTGGTAGGACTGTGTTTCTACCCTGCCTGCTGAGAGCTAAAAATCACTGAGAGCTGAAATCACTTGAGATGGGGCAGTGTTACTGTCTAGCCTGCAAAGAGCTGAAAATTCTTAAGAGACTGATGTGCAGGAGTCACAGCAGAGAGACAGGTGGTAGCAGAAGGTAACTTATAGTTGGCTGGTGAGCAAGTGGCTGGTGAGGTGTAGAGACGTAACATGTGGCCAGCAGGGTGGCTGGTGGAGATGAGCGGTCAGCAGGGTGGCCAGCAGAAAGGCACAGCGAGAGGCCAGCAGAGTGGTGGGTGGAGAGGGGCCAGTGGAGCTGCAGGAGGCCAGCAGGGCAGCGGGTGGCGAGCGGCCAGCAGGGCAGCTGACTGAGAAGGGTGGTGAGCTCAAGCAGCGGAGCAAGTAAGGAGCCTCTTTACCCCCCACCCACGGTGGGAGATGAACTCTGCAGATGCACCTCAGAACTCTGGGTCTGCACTGACCAAGGACAGCAACTGTGAGTGGGATGCAGAGAAGGGGCGGGCACATGAAAGGGACTTTTAGGTTGCTGGACTTAAGAACCTGAGGGCAATAGGACACTGCCCAACTTACTTGGGGGTGGGTCTTTTGCTCATGGTTTATGTTTATGATCCCTGTTTGTGGTGTTTTATCAAATTAATGCTGAGTTACTTCCCTTCTTTTATTAAAATGTTTCTTTTCTATACTAAGACTCTGTGCTTGTGAGAGGGGAAGTATTGCCTCTTGAGGCATCCAGGGGTGGTGAGTAATTTTCCAAGGTTTACTGAGTGGGGGCTTGAGCCAGTTTTGTGTTGTATCGATGGACAGGAACCCCTAGATATTGAACCCAGCCCTGGTTGCTGCTGGCTCCACCTGGCAGAAGGGTTAGAATTAAATAATATTTTCTGTTATTTTTAGTATCTGCAAGTAGCTCAACATCAGTTTCTTTGCTAGTGATATTTCCAAAAGAAACTCTGGGAAACTCTGTTCTTCTGTATTGTACATCTCAAATGATGGCTATCTGAATATCTCATCCTACTTTACCTCCCACTGGCTTAATATACTATTTCCAATGGTACCTGAAAAGGCATTGGCATTTGACTCTGGATCCAGAGAGCCATGGTCTTCCATAAATACTGTAACTGTTCCTATTGGACTATTCTAGCCATATGAAAGCCAAAAGAAAATTAAGAACCACAGGACTGTGGCAATTGCCTGACCACACCACGTTCCAAATATTTTACACTCTCTGATTTGAAGCTTATCCAACAAACTGAATTAATTACTAGCTGTGCAATGTTTTTTTCTAGTAGAAAACCTATAGCACTTCTCCCATTCTGTCTTTTTCTTGCAGCAATATAGTGTATGGAAGTCAATAACTATTTGATTCATTGTTTAAAATATATTGACAGTGAAGAATATTGAACTGTTGTAAAATATAGTTCCTGTGCAAGATATTTCAAGAAAATGTGAACTACATCACAAAAATAATTTCCTTTGTCTTTGTTTTTGAAGTAAAAAAAAAATACACACAAGAAATTTGGTACATCCCCTTTAAAAAAATGAAAATTCTTCAGTATCTTTACACTGACATTTCTATTATGAAGACTAATACCTTTGTATAACTGCACTGGAGAGAATTTCTTGGGCATTTATATGGCCCCACTTAAGGTAATAGCCATGCCCTTCTCACTCTTTAATGTATTTATGCTCACAGCACCCCTGGAGATAGGGAAGCATGTAGCCACAGAGAGGTTACATGACTTGGACAGGGTTACACAGGAAGCTTATGTCAGAGAGAGGAGGTGAACCTGGATATTTCCTGTCCTAGACTAACACCCTAACCACTGGACCAACCTTCCTCTAAAAACACAATTCTTACATGCTTAAGTGTAAATCAATGAGCCTACTAGTGTATTAACATTTCCTACAACTTGAATGTTAAGCTTGTGTAGCCTACTGGTCAATACAAGCCTTTGATTCTGTCAACATTACTAGTCAGGCTTTGTTTAAATAAAATATGAATATTCCAGCTCTAGAATTGATTTTCACAGCACATTATCTGAAGCCACTATTAGCATTGGTCAAATAATATAACAATAAAGTCACAAACAATTTATGGTAACAGCGGCAAAGAATTATATGAATACAAGACTATTTGCTGAATAATTTAAGCAAAGAATTATGCTCAAAATATTTTTAAAAGACTTTTGAAATATAGCCAGTGCTGAGGTCCTTACTCAGAGCCTAATTCTGCAAATGTTTAAATGTGTATAACTTCATACAAGTCAAGTTATACATGATTAAGTATTTGTGGAATTTGAATTAGATGGTGCTCCTTAAGTAGGTAAAACTCCCATTGCGTTAAGTTTGGCTGTTTATGAACCTTGGGATCTGATCCTAGATTTGTAAACTAAATAAACTTGATATGAAAAATACTATTTGAAAGAGAATAAATATGAATCTCCACAATCTTCTTTTTGGATAAACTTTTCTGAACAAAAGTGGATTTGAAATGGCTTGGTTTATATTTAGGCTCACTCTCCCAGTTAGGCTGCTTGTTCATTGATAGACAAAACTAAATGACTTCTGGGATGTTATAGCATATTTGTGGAAAAACAATGGTATTGCTTCCAAAGGAAGGAATTCCTTTAATTTATATAAAAAGTACAAATTCTACCAAGCCAGCAGAGAGACGCGTATGTTCACATTATTATGTTTCCCACAAAAGTTACTATTACTTACAAAAAACTGCTGACAAAATAACATATCTCTAATGTTTCTACAGTTAAATCTGTATATAACAAATACCATTTTGAATGAGCATAATTACAGGGTTCTGCCTCCTTTAACATTAAGTAAATAACAAGAAAGCTATTCTTCATACACTTTTAATTGCGAGAGCAGAACTAAACTATGTGAACTCGATATAGAGAAGAATGAATTTATTCTGGGTAATGAAGTGTTAATAGTGATTTATCACTCTCTCAGGATCTTGTATAAGTTGTATCATGCAGAGGGTTCTGTGGTGGATTTTAACACATGCACCCAATATTAGCATGGGGTGGGAATCCAAAGACATTGTGCAATAATTGTGATTTAGAAACTTTAATTCCCTACACTTTCATAGGCTATTGATTGATGAAACTTCTTGTTGGCTTTATTCTGGATTTCTGGAGTGAGAGGGAGCTCTGTAGGCTCTATTTTTATTCCTGAATATTTTTAACATGTGCTTAATTTTCATTTGAGAGACTAGCTCTGAGAAGTTCTTTTGCTCCCTCCTTCCACTTCTGCATATAGACAAACACACACTCTCTCTTTAAATCCCTCACAAACAGGCAGAGCATCATCAGCTATCACAAACTACACCAGGCCTACCACCTAATATGCGACTAATCATTTGTCAACATGTTGCAATGCCCATTCCCTATCATCCTGTTGGAGAGAAGAATTCTATTTATTGTGAAATAAAACACTAGCTAATGAAATATTTTTGTCCCAGTACTCTCACTCTTCTAGCTTGCATTCGCCCAGGTGCACACATCGAACAAATGGATTTGTTTTGCAAATGTTGCATTTTCATCAGTGTCAAGCAATTATTGACAGATGTGTTCTTAATTCCTGATCAGTTTGAAATATTTTGATGATTCCAACATCCATTAGTTAGAGTCACAAGGTGTCGCTTACTCAAAGACTTGTTATTTTCACATTCGGATGTGGTTGCGGGCCATAAACAGGAATAAATTTGCTTTTTGCAGGTTCATTTTTCAGTTATAAGAAATCTTAAAATATACCTACTTGCTCATCTGTTAAGTAGGCTTTTTTACTATGTTGCCACATACGTGGCAGATTTGGTGTTAACACATTATGGAATGCTCTGGGTTTTGAGTCTTTCACAATTAGCAGCTTATATTTTTCTTTGTGCTGACATTCAAATGCTGCAAAGGATTGGCTTTTGCTACCAGCAAGGATTTCTTTCCCTCTGCCACCATGGCTTTCCATGACAGATATCAGAATGGTAGCTGTGTTAGTCTGTAACAGCAAAAACAACAAGGAGTCCTTGTGGCACCTTAGAGACTAACAAATTTATTTGGGCATAAGCTTTCGTGGGCTAGAACCTACTTCATCAGATGCATCGAGTGGAAAATACAGTAACAGGTATATTTATAGGTTTCAGAGTAGCAGCTGTGTTAGTCTGTATTTGCAAAAAGAAAAGGAATACTTGTGGCACCTTAGAGACTAACAAATTTATTTGAGCATAAGCTTTCGTGAGCTACAGCTCACTCCATCGGATGCAACCGATGAAGTGAGCTGTAGCTCATGAAAGCTTATGCTCAAATAAACTTGTTAGTCTCTAAGGTGCTACAGGTATATTTATACATAGTACATGAAAAGATGGGAGTTGCCTTACCAGGTAAGTGGTCTGTCTAACGAGACAATTCAATTAACAGTAGAATACCAAGGGAGGAAAAATCACTTTTGTAATGGTAATGAGGGTAGCCCATTTCAAACAGTTACCAGGAAAGTGTGAATAACAGTAGGGGAAAATTAGCATGGTAAAATTAGGTTTTGTAATGACTCATCCACTCCCAGTCTTTATTCAGGCCTAATTTGGTGATGTCCAGTTTGCAAATTAATTCCAGTTCTGACGTTGACATCTGTTTTTGAAGGTTTTTTTGTTGAAAAATTGCCACTTTTCAGTCTGTTATTGAGTGACCAGGGAGGTTGAAGTGTTCACGTATATCATGTGTATCATGACAGATATGTTCCAGTGGAACAATGAAACTGCTGGCCAATACGGGGAGACTCAAGAGCCCAGAAGACAGAATTTTTACAAGCCAAACTTAATCTATGGATTTTAGTCCCACAAGAGATAATGAACTCAGAACTAGGTACATTTAGACCTACAGGCAAAACTAATTTATGAGCTTTTTATTTGTTTGCTTCCTTATGGTAGAGAGAAATTGGACCTGTGAGTTTAGAAAGTACTGATGGGAAACTAAGTCAAAAATGAATCAGGCTTATTTATTCTGTGTGCTGGGAAGGAAGAGAGAAAAGGAGTGTTTTAGTTATTTCTTTTCATTACTTGGGAGGAACAGTCATACTATAGTGAAAGAGGCCATTAAGTATTTAGAGTGTTCCTATCTCTCTCTGGATTCAGGATGAAATCTCTTGCTATTTCCCTGAAATTTTCCACCTATCATGTTTACAGATGCCCTTTTTTTTCTGTCTGTTAAACTTTATTTCTGTGTATAAAAATCTTTTAAATATTCAAGGTTTAAATTTAAAGAAGAGTTGTGAAGCATATTTCCAAGCCCAGCATTCAAAATTCATGAGTCAGGCCTCAAATATTTGAGATTGGTTTAAAAATCTTGGGATTTTTCTTTTATTGAAAAGATAATATTGGGGTCATTTTATTTGTCATCTGAGCCTTTAGGATGCACCTGTGTCATGTTTTCAAGCTTTTCTTGGCAACCATTGGAGCTAAAACCCTTTCTTCCCCCCATTCCCCCCTCCCCCCGTTAAAGGGAAGCTTTGATTCTCACCTAATAAAAAGAATCCAGGAGCTGGCCATTTAAAAAAAATGATGTGAGATTTGCAATAACACTGAGAGAATTGGCAACACTTACAATAGTTACAGTAAATGAAGGACTGGTGAGTTAACCACCCAGAATCATTTGATACTGAAACCTTCTATTAATGCACATACATTTGGATTGGGCAATTAGGCTCAGCCCAGATAACAGGAATAACTCAACACCCTTCTTGCCCACTTATTTTTTCTATCTCCCCTCCTCTCCCCATCCCACAAGAGCATCTTGCCAGAAGATCTTGTGCTTCCCTCTCCCCATCTTGACCACTATCCAGATCTATAATCAAGGCAGGGCTCAGGGCTTTAGATGTCTTATTCTTTGAGACAAGGACTACAATTTGTACAGTGCCCAGGACAATGGGGCTTTGATTCCTGATTATTGTAATACAAATACATAAGGGAACTCGTAAAAAAGAACTGTGGAGCCATAAAATTACAGTGCAGGTAAGCAGTGGTGTGTGCTTCCACAATGTGCTTCAACTCAAGAGACCAACACTAAAGATCAAGAACCTCCAGTCTCTATGCCTACTCATAATTTTGCCTGTCCATGACAGTCCAACCAGATATTGTAATGAGGGGCACCCTGTAAATACTACCGCTAATAATAAAGCTCGCAGTTCGCACCAATGCTTTTGCCTCTGTTTGTGATGTGAATAGTTGTCTTCTGGGAACTGGACTAAAAGCCGCAACATTCCACACATTACCTCCCTAATGTGTATCAGTGTTGATGTGGAAGGGCCTTCTGAAAAAATGAGAAGATAGTTCAATCTCTGTGACCATTCATTTCTTGCCCATCTGCTGAGACAGCCAACCATGGTGACATTTAATGACAATTGTGATGTTTCTCTTATTTATGTGGACTCCTGTCCACTTGGCACTCAACTGATAACACCAAAAATATCAAGTGCATTCCACATTAGACAACCAAAGAGACATAAGTTGGAGGTAACTTTGTTACTATTGATCTGGCTTGGAGTAGGACTTCACAGCCTAGACATTAGAGACTCTTTATCCCATTACCAACCCCTTCAGCCTAGTGTTCTCTTTTCCTCATGTTCCTCTATAAACAGCTAAACTTACTGCACACATCTAAATCTACTGCAGCAGTCCTAACACTTTTGTAGCAGTAGTGCTTATACCATTTCATGAGAAAAACTGAAACAATAATATTTTTTGCAGTATCCAACTTTTTTTTTCTTTCAACCCCAGACCAAAAATAAGCAATCAATACTTTGATGATGGTTAGACTCATAGACTTTAAGGTCAGAAGGGACCATCATGATCATCTAGTATGAAATCCTGGACATTGCAGGACACAGAATCTCACCCACTCCTGAAATAGACCCCTAACCTCTGACTGAGTAACTGAAGTCCTCAAATCATGGTTTAAAGACTTCATGTAACAGAGAATTCACCATTTACACTAGTTTAAACTGGCAAGAGACCCATGACCCATGCTGCAGAGAAAGGCAAAAACCCACCATAGTCTCTGCCAATCTGATCCAGGGGAAAATTCCGTCCCAGCCCCAAACATGGTGATCAGTTAGACCCTGAGCATAAGGGCAAGACCCACCAGGCAGATACATGGGAAAGACTTCTCTGTAGTAACTCAGAGGCCTCCCCATCTAGTGTCCCATCTCCAGCAGTTCAGGATTTTTGTGCCTGACAGTCACCAATAGGCCACGTGCCATTGTAGGCAATCTCATCATACCATCTTCTCCATAAAATTATCAAGCTCAGTTTTGAAGCAAATTAGGGTTTTTTTCATCCACTGGTCCCCTTAGAAAGCTGTTCCAGAACTTAACTCCCTTGACAGTTAGAAATCTCTGCCTAATTTTGAGCCTAAATTTTTTAATGCCCAGTTTATACCCATTTGTTCTTGTGTCCGCATTGGTGCTTGACTTAAATAACTCCTCTCCCTCCCTGGTATTTATCCCTCTGATGTATTTATAGAGAGTGATAATATCTCCCCTCCTTCTTTTCGTTAGGCTAAACAAGCCAAGCTCTTTGAGTCTCCTCCCATAAGATAGGTTTTCCATTCCTTGGATCATCCTAGTAGCCCTCCACTGTTGAACCATGGAAAAGCAATAGAGACATCCAATAAAGTAAGATGTAGCTCACGAAAGCTTATGCTCAAATAAATTTGTTAGTCTCTAAAGTGCCACAAGTACTCCTTTTCTTTTTAATAGAGACTCTGTAACCTGCAATCACACCCTCATGGTCAGCAGTGGAATGAATACAACTTTTAAAGTCAAAACATAATAATTAGATCAATATATTGGATCTGCATGTTCCGGATCCACCATTTATATCCATGAAAATTGACAAATCAGTTTAACATAGGGCTTTTAAGTAATTTGCCGATAATGCAAACACATTTATTAGTGCACCATAGAACAAGTGAAGTCTATTTTTGGATCTCTTACAGCACTGAAGCATTCTGCCAATGCCACCTGTGGTTCATGAATTGGGATACTAAAACTCCACGGCACTGATGGGGACAGCTTTCACTTCTACTGACCATCTGTCACCGGTGCTGGCACCAGAATATATTATTAATTCTATACGTTAAAATGTCAGTTGAACTAGCATGCTTGTTTACTACTAGGCTGTTGGGTCATGTGTCTTTGAATGCCACTACAGCTAATTGAGCCAGCTCTTTGTTTGTGACGTTCAAAAATGAGTGCCTGAAAAATCTGTGTGCCTGAAAAAGAGAAGGAAGATGTTCCATTAGGGTTCCATTGATTTACCAGGAAGGCATATTCTCAGAAGTCTTGAACAGCTTGTTTGTTCAGTTCAGCAGCAGAGACAACCTGCAGATGATTAGCTCCGCTCATGCCCATATGTGTCATGACAGTAAATACTGATGATTACAAAAGGGTTCACAGGAGCTATAAGGGTAATTGAGGAAAGGTTAAAAACAAATGTACACAGAAATTTATTAAAACGTGTAAATAGTAAAGGGTGTCATTCATGTCAATATTATTTGTATTACAGAGAATGGAGTTATACAAATACATGTGTAATTCTCTCCAACATTTTACTGCTTATTATGTGTTAATTGCATTCTCTTACAACAGGTTATTTCTTTAAGACAGGAATTAAAGGGCAAATTTTCAAAAGTGCTCAGTAAGTACCTATACATGGGGCTGGTTTTTTTTTTCCTCAAAAGAGATTATTTCTTATTTTAGGGCCCTAAATGAATTGGCCAGGTCTTCAAAAGTGCTCCGCTCTCACTGACAACAATAGGAGCTGCTGATGCTTGAAGATTTTTGAAAAATCATGAAGTTGACTTAGTTTGCTAAGTATTTCTCAACAGAGCAGATCCACTAAGAAGCTGAGGAAAGAACTGAAAAGCTCCTGGCAGACAAACTGCTGTACATAATTCCAGATGGTCTGTTTAGGGAAAATCCTTCACTGAAGTAGTTAGTGGATGCACAGGCAATTTAAAGGCTAAATAACCTTTTACTTGAAAAAGGTAAACAGTTAATCACATTTGTGGTTTGGACTTGACAGCAAAGGTTTAGTCTTGTCACTCCTACACAGATTGTGGTTTGCGTTTGTTTCAGAACATTGTCCCCAGCCCTTCCAGGCCTTTCAGCATCAAAACAGCTGGAATTCCATCCAGGCTTGTGTCATGTTTATTACAGAAGTGCTTAAGGGCCAACCAAGAAGTGCCTAAGTGCCTAGGGCCCCATTGCACTAGGCATTTCACAAAGACAGAGTAGTGAACACTCTGGAAGATGAGAGGGGATATAGCAGAGGTGAAGCTGAAGAGGGTTGGAGACTGAACTGATGGTGGGGTCTGGAGGACAGGTTTAATTGCTAGGCAGGGGATGGGCAGATGGGGAGTGAAAGCTTCTGCAGTGGGGGTCCAAAATCACCTTACACAGTACATTTGAGATGGTGGGCCACATTAATTGTGTGTGTGTGTGTGTGTGTGTGTGTGTGTGTGTGTGTGTGTGTGTGTGACACACAGGGCATTCAAAAATGGGGGGAAAAAACCAGACCAAAACCACACAATGTAATATATTTTTTAAAATCTCTTGAGGAGTCCAACTCATGATTTTTGATCTCCTGTGGTAGGCAATACTGAAATCAGCACAGGGCAGAGCAAGTCAAAAAAAATTTCAACTGGTTTCACTGGAATGTCCAAAAATGAATAAGGTCCCTGCTTTTACTATTTCCTTTTTTATTGGCTAGAATTTTGGAATGGCTTCTTGCTGCAGTTTTACTCCAAGGCCACATGGCAGAAAAGACTTTTCCTATAGCACTCAGTATGACACTGGTAATACATATTTTCATGTTCTTCTGTAGATTTTGTAACACAAATTAAAATACATAAATCAACCATAACTGTGTCCTTACTATTTACAAGTTAAATGGTTTTCATTAAACCTAACTGGTATTCCAATGGGTGTCATCATTCAGTGTGTATGAGCGGCCAAGATCCTTTGGTGGGAGTGCTCCTTTCCCGATGCCTTTTGAAATTATCACTATTTATTGTCAGCTCTTTGCTCTTAACAATGAGCTTGCATGGTAGGGATTTTTTTTTTAACAGTGCCTCCAGTTCCGAGGAGATGTTTTCCACACTGCCTCTGAAAACAACATCAGTGCACAGTTCAGCTTGCATAGAATTTTAAGGATTTGGTTAATTAGTCAGGCTATACAGCAAATTCTTGACTATCTTATTATTCATCCTCTTTGCCGTACCAGCCATATTCTGTTTCAGAACTGGGAGAACAATTGTAAAGTGATGCCATCATGTCTGGCTGAGTTTGCAGACAGGCAGCATAAAGCAATATCTCTGAGAGGTCTGATCTCTTCCCCCCTTCCCCGCCCCGTCTCCATTCAACTAATTGAAGTGTTAACTCTAAAGCCTAATTATGACATTTTAAAATGTCAACATTAATTATTTCACCTCTTATGAATTTCATTGCTGGTATGGATGGGAGTGAAGCCAACGGTTGGGAGTTGAAAGTTGGTACAGAAAGGAAAATAAAAAGGACAACTGCAGAAAAGATACAAGGGCAGAGAATAGGTAGAGAAATAATCTTCATAAGGTACCGGGACTGGTACAGACTTTCCCATTCTGTGTTTAAATGCATCTTATGTAGACTTGATAGACCTGCAATGAATGGGTTGTCACACATAGGCCTGGGAAGGCTTATGATCAGGTGTGTTTGTTTGTTTTTGCATGTGTGTTACACATAAACTGAAGGACATGCTCAAAGCAAAACAGAGTTGCACACACTTCTTTTTATTTGTGAATAATTTATATTGGAGGTTCCTGCAACTTGAATGCCTAAAACTGGAGCTCTTCAGAAAATAGAATTTTCATCCCACAGTAATTTTCAAAGTTCATTTCTATTCCAAATCAGAACAAAAAATGAAAATATTAAACACGTCATGGAACAGAAATTTCAGAAAAGCTTCTAATCAGAAACGTCAACATGAAATTTAAAAGGTTGATATTTTCAATCAAAATGAATAGATTTGACATTTTAAGACTTTTTTTTTTCATTTTGCATAGACATTTTGAAAAAGACATTTTCATTTTCATTCTCCTGATCAGAGAATCTAATAAAAATTTCCATTTTCCAAAGGAAAATTTTTTTTTACCAAACTACTTTAATTAATTAATTAATTAATTAATTTTATGAATGATGGAAGTGAAAATTGTGCCAAAACATTTCAACTATCTCTACCTAAAACGTTGGCTTTCCTTCTTGCAGTAACTCAGACCCATGTCTTTGCTTGCATTGGATCTTCCTGAACTGTTACTTCTATTTATATGATTGCATTTCTACGGGCCTGCATTAGCAACTAGTTGCTATGTTTTCATGAATGTGGAATTTTGCTGTGCATGCTACTGAAATGGAGTAATATTTTAGGAGCTTTCTTAGTGGTTCCCAAACTTCTGTGAGGTGTTTCCATCCTTTATATCTTTTCTAGTTCAGAGTGATTTTCTTGTGGTCTCTTTGCAACACTGGGCTTGATACCTTCAAGTGGATGTGACTAAGATATTTTACTTCAAAACTAAGATATATTGGCTGTTATATGGTTTACAAGATGTAAAATTCTAATATTCTTTTGGATATATGTGCTCCTATGCTTGGTACATCCTCAGAGTCCCTTGCCACCATTGCTAATATCATATATGTTGTATGTGGGCATGAATTATAAACAGATCTGAAGGATGCACTACAAAGGGAGGAAGGCAGAAGTCCTATTGGTAACATTTTTGTGATGACAAATCTAATATGATTTTATACTCAGCTGCAACTTTAGATTTCAATACTCTGAAGTATTATAGTGAAGACAGTGGGGAAGATATACCGTAAGCTATGTGACTTTTAGGTTCCCTTATATTAAATAAAATAATATATGAGCACAATATATTTTCTGATATGTTGAATAAATTCTGTATGGCTGACCTGGAATACCAAGGTGGACTAACAGCTTCCTTTTTATTATTAATTATTAGTTGTAGTTTGGAAATCAGAAGATATGGTCAGCGTGAAAAGAGGATGCAAATATAACAATAATTAGTTCAAAATCTTTCCACACCTTTTGCAAAATCTCAGCTTAAGAATTGAAAGTGGTTTATCAAAAGCTGTTTGAGAACTGAGAGTGGGATTTTTAACTCATGTGAACACTGCCTCACAATTGCTTTATGGTCATGTTCTGAACTCTTTTCAAGGTTTGGCAAGGAGACATTCAGCTGAATGTTGCTATCTCAGGAGTGGAACTCACTGCAGCTGGAGATGGGGCATTCTTGGTGAAAGGGGGCTCAGCTGAAGAACTCTGCTGCAGAAGATCAGAATGAATTCATGCCTTTAACTTCTTTAGAGCACAGTGCAAAACTCCATCTGTTTGCACTCACCTTTCCTTAAGAGAGGCATTGACACTCTGGCTTGTGAACCTTCCTCTATCACCCCCAACCCTCACCCCTTCAGATTACTTCTATCTGAGATAGAAAGGGATAAATGAAAGATTGGGAAGATCTACAGATTTCTAGTGCCCCCCCCAAGGATGAAGCATAGTTTTACTGTGTTAAAGCTTAAAATTCCTGTATTTGGCTTCAAGATATGATGGTTGAAATAGTATATGTCCTTATACAGGAACTTTTATATTTCTATAACATTCCTGGTTTTACCATAAAGTGCCTAGAATGGCTCTGGGTGTATAAACGTGAGTTCTTTTCACTAGACTTTTTTATAGAACCAGAATATTTTCCTTTGACTTTAATGCATCTCTCATTTTCCCTCCCAGTTTTCAGGGCTTTACTGTATTAAGAGATGTGCAAAAAGTTTTAAAGTTTTGTTCACCAGTATCCTAGATCAATCTCCTTTCTGGTGTTCTGTCTGCATGACTATTGAGAGAACATTTCCTATTTATGCTTATTCTATTTTCCCCTGGACTCATACCCTTATATTTGTCCACAATGAATTACATAATCTTTATCCCATATCTATATATCTTACTGACATTTATTGCCCTTTTTGCACCAATAGGTCCCCAGTTTTGTATGCTTTGGAAATGTCACCACTTGACTGCATATATCTTTCCTCCAGAGCACTGAGTCCCAGTTTAGTGATTCAGCCAATTTATACAAAGAACGTTCTTGTCAATAAAGGGCAGAACCTGGCATCATTTTCTGTTGCTTCGCAACAAAACAATGTTATCAAATGCGGTGCCTTTATGCATTGGTCCTTGGTGTTCTGTAATTACCATATTGGTTTGAGGGAGAGGTTAATATACCTTGGAGGCTATACACATAACCTTTAGTATGTGTGCACTTTAATAATTGGTTATAAATTAAAATGCCATTGCTATCAGCCCTATGAACAGTAGCTGGAATAAAATAATCAAGAAGCGCTTGATTCTCCATGGCCTCTGTGTAATTATTTACACCTGTGCAAAATGAGTGCAATAGGTGTGTAAAATGCTACCCATTTGCTCAGTTAAATGTTTCACTCCCACTTTGCACAAGTACAAAGGAAGTGGAAAATCAGGTCTAATATATGTATGATTCACTAAAATGCAGATAGAAGTTATATTGTTGCAGCCCACTGCACAGATTATATGAATCATTTAAAGTGTGGCATACCTTCCTCTGTCTGTCTGCCTCAGTGACACCCCATTGCTACTTAAATATCATCTGAAAATGTTGCCTATATCTTTTACTGCCTATATCTGCCTATATTTTCTACTTTATCCTCTGCTGTAGTTTATCAAATAACTCTGTAACCAGTAATTAATGAATGATACATTTTTACAGAGAGATGCTACCAGTTTATAAAAGATATTTTGTGTTGCATTTCATAGGATTAATTGTATTGGAAAGAATGGAAATTGAAGAAGAATACACATTTCACTACTATTTTTCAGGAATTATAAACACTTAGTTGTTGAAGTTTATTCTTCCTGGAGAGGAAAATATTTTGAGATTACCTACAGCGCCATCTGCTTTATAATAAGTGTTGGAGGAAATGCAAGTCCAGCATTTGTGCTCTAGATAGTGCAGAAATCAATGAACACAACGGAATGTAATTAGCGCTGAATAATCCACTTGCTTTCAAATGATGTGTATGCCTGCAATATCTCTAACACCTTGTAGCCTTTGTTGAGTCTGATTACTTTACTCTGCACTGACACAAGTGCTTTATGTAGGCAACACTAATCACTTGATACTCTAAACAATGCATAGTAATTAGGGCCTTGATCCTGCAATGGGACATCTGTGCCCAGAGATCTCTATTGGGGATCCAATTGCAGGATCAGGGAATTAGATATTACATTGCTTTATGGCCAAATCCTGACACCCCTTAGTTTTGCCATTGTTTTCAACGGGAGAGGGAACAGGGCTTTAATTGTAACGTGCAGTTTTTGTCAAAGAGGTTTGGGCTTATATTTGAAACTCTAGATTCCCAGGAGATGAAAAACTGGCAGTTTATCCCTAATGATTTGTTTTCTATTGTCCCATAAATGCTTGTAGAATATTTCAAGTGAACTACACATTGAAAATTCATCAGCCTAATAGTACTTTTTCCTTCTTCTCTAGTAGCCTTTGAAGAGTAGCAGAAGTTAATGCAGAGGCATCCATCTCAACATATTCTACGTATTCTTGTTAGATTCCAGCAAATTATGCACTCACTGTGGAGAGGGCATCTGTGCGCCCCACATATCATGTTGGCTTGAACATCACATGATGTAAAGTTATATATTATTTATTCTGTGGCACCTATTTCTTCATTCAGATTGTAGAAGTAGGTTGTGTAACGTATGCTACTTATTCAAACCAAGTAAAATATCCAGCTGTGTACAAAAATGGAGCTTTAGTTCTCACATGACATTCAGAGACCAGCCTGCTGTCAGTCTTAATAATATAAGCAATCATCGTTCCTTGTGGGAAATGCTTCAAAACAAACAGCTCCCACAAAACTGGCTCAAGCAGTGCACATTGCAGTGTATATGTGAATGCAGTAAAATCAAAGACTCATCTGGTTGGGAATCTGCTCTAATCCTACTGCTTGCATTGACCTTGTGAGATTAGTGGTGGTGGTGTTTTCCTCATGTTCAGGGACTACTCCTGAAAAATATAAATTTCTAAAAAACTTTAGCTGGTTCCCTTATGGATTTCTTGGAAGTTGAAGCTCCCACCTCTCTCACCAGACATTTTGTGTGAAAGTAAACCCAATCTGGCAAAACACTTAAGTATGTGAGTAACTTCTGCCTTGTGAGTAGTTTTCCAATAGGTGCTTTCCTGGACTGGGGACAATGTAGGGATGTTTGAAACTAATGAAAAGATTTCTGTGATATTTCTTTGCATTAACACTTTCATCAATGCATTTTTTACAGATTTCACGTTCTCTGACATGTTGAAGGACCAAAATATTTTGCAGATCAGTTTGCAAAATCCAATTCTAGATTGAATGTTCTTATATCAACTTTTATATTAGAGATTTTGGTTGACAACCAGAGGGCCCTCATTTCAGTCCAAAACTATATTTACAAATTTTGAAAACCCAAGTAATGAGGTGGTACCTCTCCTTTTCCAGAGGCACATGGTCTAGTGAACAAGAGGAGAAATTCAGACAAGTAGCAACTGTTATAAATAATAGATTATACTTTCCATAGCAGTTTAGTGACATTCCTCATGTCAGTATTATATCATTGAGAAGAAGTGGCCCCATAATTTCAAATGCTAAAATGATTAGTGAAAATATAAAAGGATGAAAACACCAAGAATCCAGTGATCCCTTACAAGAGTTATTCTGGAGTAAAAAAGTGGAAACTCCATAAATTGAAACTTGTAAAGTTTTCACTCTTCAGATTAATTGTTTGCCACATCAGAGAAGAGAATACAGTTCAGCTGGGCAAGGATAATAGGAGAATCTTGACTGGTGCATTAAGCCTCATGATATTAAAAATAGTACTTTAGAGGTAGACTATTCAATCATATCAGATTTTCTGGCTCATCCTATGAGAGAGTTCTTTATTTTTTTTCTAAGGGACTATAAATTAATAACTAACTACCAGTAATAACAAATCATGCAAGCTATTAATTTAATTTCTCACAATTCTTCACATCAATTATTTTGATTTACATGATCTCTCATAACTACAGAGATATCTTAATAACTAGACAACAAAAGAAACGATAAAGTTCAATGATATTTTAAATGAAATGCTGTACCAATAAATTATCACTAAGTCCATACAGTAATACAGTATTTCATTTCAATATGAACACTTGAGTATTCACTTTCAAAAAAATACCTCCATGTTCCATACAAAAACTGCATTAAAAGAATATCAAAGCTGTCAACTCTAAACTCAACCTTAATGCTGTCCCTTCATGTGACTACATTTCAAACACTACTGTTTAGTTGAATGACCACACACTGTTTCTCAAACTGAACATCATCTTGAGTTTTATCCAGTCTTGTTGCCTTTTGGTCTATGGTGTCAAGGTGTCTTCCAGTTGAGGCTATACCTTAGTCTGACCATAATAAAAGTGTTATGGAGAAAATATTCCATGTTGAATCCAATTGTAACATCTTTGACAATAGGCAGTGAGTAAAGTTTTGGACTTAGAAGGATGAATCTTGTTATTTTGCTCATATGTTCATGTAGCGGGGTAGTCATCCCGCTCCAGTCAGAAAGGCATTAAAACTAGCTCTGGGAAAGGGCTGCCCGAGGAGCCAATCAGGGGATGTAACAGGTGGCAGCCAATCCAGGCCCGGGGAGGGCTGGTATAAAAAGGGCTGTGAGCTAGGAGGCAGGCAGTCTAACTACAGCCTTGTGGGTGGGAAGGATTGGGCTGCCTGGGAGCACAGGGTACCTTCAATAAAGCAGTGCTGGGGAAGGGGCAGGCTGAGCTGGGGAGCTCAGGTCTAGTGACCTCCCAGTCTGAGGCCTGACAGGAAGGCCTAAGGAGGTACTGGGGCTGCAGGGAAAGGCAGCAGGTCCAGCCCCCTAGCCCGGGAGCGGCAACCTTTGGCATGTGGCCTGCCAGGATAAGCCTCCTGGCGGGCCGGGTCAGTTTGTTTACCTGCCGCATCCGCAGGTTCGGCCGATTACAGGTCCCACTGGCCTTGGTTCGCCGCTCCAGGCAAATGGGGGCTGCGGCAAGCAGTGCAAGCCAAGGAATGTGCTGGCTGCTGCTTCCTGCAGCCCCCATTGACCTGGAGCAGCGAACCATGGCCAGTGGGAGCCATGATCAGCTGAATCTGCAGACGCAGCAGGTAAACAAACCGCCCCGGCCCGCCAGGGGGCTTACCATGCCAAAGGTTGCCAATCCCTGCCCTAGCCAATGATGAGTGGCCATTGCAGACTGCAGTTTGCCCCTGATAAAGGGGCTAGATGAGGACTGGCAGTGGGTGACTGAGGCGAGATGAGCTTAGAAGAGTGGGTTCCCTGGGTGAGGGGCAGCACCCCATGGTAAGAGGCTCCATGGTCTGGGAGGGACCTGGGGCCTATATGTGGTGGAGATAAAGGGACTGCAGAGGGGTAGGTAACAAAGGATGAGGCACCGGCCCATAGAGGGTGCTTCAGGACTGAGAGCTAATTCCCGGATGACCAGCAGGAGGTCCCGTGCTGGTGAGTCAGCAATCTGCTACAGTTCAGTTATATATTGCTATATTTAGTTTGATACTGGGTAAATCCAGACATGAATCACATTCTTATCTATGTAACACATCTGATTGATAGTCGGGAGATTAAATTTTGTGTTTCTTTTTTAAAGGTAGTATTTTCATATGGTATTGTACTGCTTATGGAACAGAGACAACATTCTGGACCCAATGCTGTGCACAGAAATGCATGCACAACTAACTAACTAACTAACACACTCTCTCTTTCTCTCTCTGCTTATTTAGCAAGACATATCACCGTGCTTTTATTCTGAAGTACATTTTTTAAAAAATTTAGTTGCATGTTTATCTGAGTCCCTGAACTGATATGACCTTGGGATAGATCACACAATTGCCCGATCACACCAATATAAATTGGGGATCTCCCAGCTGAAGTCAGTGGAGTTATGCCAGTGTGAGGGGAAAAAATCATGAAGTCTAAGGCTTCTTCTTGGCTGTATTATATTGGTTTTACAACAAAGTAGTTCCACTGAAGTCTATGCAGTTCCATCAGCTGGCGTAACATAATGTAGAATCTGACTCTGAAGAATGTAAAAGTTGTTGTATTAATTTTGGTGGTTTATTTATATATATATATATATATATATATATATATATATATATATATATTTCTTCTGTGGACATGGTGATTATTGGATTACTGCTGGCTAAAGGGTAATTAATGAGTTAAATCAATTTGAGCTAGCTTTGAATTGCAGGAAACATAGACTAACTGGGTGTAGACAGCCATACTCAGATGCACAATGGAGGTGATAATTCCTTTGAAGATTATCTCCATGAACATGGAATAGGGGTTTATCTAGTCTCACAAAAGGGTGGATAGTCAGGAAAGTATCCAGCTTGAAAAGCTCCAGGAGCTTTTAGGCAGGCATTTTTAAACAAAAAGCTTGCAAGCAGTTAAAAAATTGGATCTCCTAGAAGAGAGGGTCAGAGGATCTGCAGAGAAATGGACTGTAACATACCCCGGTGCTCCAGCATTGAGGTCTAAGTGCAGGCGTACCTAAATTTGTAAGGGATGGCCAAACTTAGATAAGACTCTATGTCTATAGATATCTGTTATTCTTAACCCTTTTCACTCTGCTTGTGAAGTTCCTTTAGATAAATAAACCATGCTCTTTTGAACCAGTTTTTTTTTTCTCATTACATTTAGCAGCTTGTCACAGCTCCCAAAGAGGATTCTACAGCAGGACCCAATCTTGTTTGACCTGCTGGAGGTAACATGGTACATGGACAGTGGGTAATGTAGCCTGATGAGCCAGTCTAAAGGTGGAGTTGAACCCTGACGGTTGCCAATCTGAGAAGAGTGCAAATGTAGGTCTGTCACTTGGAAAGGGTCCCCACAGGAGAGACTGAGAGAGTGTCAATAGTGCAGTGCACCCCTGAACCACAATACAGGCTCTGTGCATTTAGACAAGGAAATATTGGATCTCCTGGACCTGTGGGGAGAAAAGGCTGTGCAAGCACAGCTACAGACCAGCCATAGAAATATGGATATCTGTGAAAAGATTGCATGGGGGATGCAGGCAAAGGGGGCTGAAAGGGATCAGAAGCAGTGCTACTTGACAGCAAAGGAACTGCAGCAGATGTACCACAAGACCAGGGGAACCAACAATTATTCTGGTGCAGAGCTTCAGACTCACTGCTTTTACAACAATCTGCATGCCATGTTTGGTGAGACCCACCAGTATGCCACAGATCTCCATAGATATCTCAGAGGAACTTGAGACCGAGATTCTTGCCATGAACAGATAGGAAGTAGAAGAGTTGCGGGGAGAGATAGCAGGGATGGTCCAGCTATGCCACAAGACAGGATTGGTTTGAGGCTCCATCACAGTCTAGCCAAGCCCACCAGCTGAGAACAGATGAACCTAATGAAGGGGAACGAATCCTAGGTATGTGTATGCATGCATTTTCCCTTACAATATATAAAGGTAAAGATGGTGTCCGGCCCAACTTTAAGTTAACAAGACACAAGTATAAACTTTTTACTGGTTTACTTATATGGAAAGAGAAGACTTCCCAGAAGTCATTGTGCCTGATGGTGGCATGTGGCACTGTGGGATACTTAGCCATAATGCATCAACAGAAGCAGTCCTGGTGAGTATGTGTAACGCTTATGCAAGCAGCCAAGTATGTACACACACAAGCAATGTTCTAACTTTGGTGGCTGTATGCCAGTGTAACTTGCGTTGACCAAAGTTTGTTGAGTAGATGTGGGCTTAGTGTCCAAATGCCTCCTCCTCCATCCCCCCCCCCACCTGTGGGGATTTGTTTTTCTCAGTAACTCAACAATGATAACACAACATAAGCCATAGTTTAAGCTACATCCCTGAGTTTGGGTGTGCATAGACTTTTTCTGCCAGGATCACCTTTGCCCTTACTTCCTAGTTCCTTCTCCCTAGTAGTCTGGCTGGATTGAAGGAACATCATTTTTTAAAAAAAATATTTCTCTGTTACCATTGCAAATGATGTTTTTCAATAAAGTTCCTTGTGGCTGCTTTGCATTACAGAAGTTTGAATCATCACTGAAAAGGTATAACTTAGAGTTGAAATAAAGTGCACAGGCTACAGTATTATTTGTTTAGATGTCTCTTGGCAGAACCTTTCCATGAAAGCTTCCAATACCATGTTTCAGTTTTCATGGAAAATGCCATAAGGCTTTGTTAGGTACTTATGTGTTCAAGTGCACTGTGAAAGCATCACATAGATGTTGTATTCACCTGTACTGATCTCTATCTCTCAGGAAAAACTTTAGTATTTAAATGGCCATCTCAGCTGAATTCCACCTTTACAGAGCAAGGAAGGTGGTGATTTTTAACATTCTGACACAAAATAAATCATAATAAAAGACATTATTTAGCTTCATTTTGCACCTATTTTTGAAAATATGGCCAGTGCTTTCACCTGATGAGAACCTCTTAAATGTGGTGGTCACAGGGAAGCCTAACTTTCTCTGAGTGCTGTGCAGTGTAGAACCAGAGGAAGGGTCATGTTTCAGAAGGCTTTCCAGATACAATACTATCAATGCAAAGCTGCACTCTAAGAGAGAGTGCACCATCTCACTTGGAGTACCAGGAGGTATTGTGTATCAAGGATGAATAATGCCTCTTGTAGTACAAGTGGAATGCAATTGCTGCAAACTGTTTTCAAAGTTTTTTGAGCACACTACACTTGAGCAGGGCCAGCTTTTCTGGCTTGTTGTGGATCTGACGGGCATGACAAGGCCATGAATTCCATGTTTGCATGATCAAACTTTCATTTACATAGGTGGCTCGCATGGAATTAGAGAGTCTTAAGTTGTGAATAACCCAATGCAGAACTGGTGGCCTGGCTATATATTAGGTCAAATCTATCACGTACCTGTATGGTATCCTAATAGAGCTGGGCAGATAACTGATTTTTCGATTTGCTGGTGATACCAAAATAAAATAAGTAATTTCCAGGTCAACCTGAAAACAAATTTTTTGGCAAATCAAAAAAAATTTTTTTTTATATATTTTTAAATCAGTAACAGGGTTACTTGCCCATTTAATGGACAGGTACTTGGGGGCCAGCCAACCCTAATTACTGAGGAGGAACACTTGAGGAGGGATCAGAGTAGCAGGAAGTGGAAGTAGTCAGTGCTGAGGGAGTTGCAGGAAGTGCAGATAAAGGAAGAGCTGCAGGGACTGCAAGAACTAGGAGAAAATACCTAAGGCCAAATGGTATTTGCGCTTTGGTTTATTGATTTTTTTTAAATTTTATTTATTTTTTAAATAAAGCAAGTGCTGCCAGAAGGGCCTACAGGACTGATCGGTGTGGAATTCAGCTGGGGAGCCCTGAAGACGGGAGTGATGGATGGCAAGGGAGCCATGAGAGGTGCCAAGAAGGAGGTACCTTCTGACAGAGGTCAAACAAAGCATTTCATGTTTATTTCAGGTGTTCTTTTAAGTTTTATTTTTTGGATAAAATTGAAGGAAATTTCTAAATGAAAAGTCATTTGAATTTTTTTTTTTTAAAAAGAGCACTGCTCAGGTATAGTGTGCTCTAACTTTTAAAACAGTTTAAAACAGTTTGCAGCAATTACACTCCACTTTACTACAAGAGGCATTATTCATCCTTGATACACAGTACCTCCAAGTGAAATGGTGCACTCTCTCACAGAGTGCAGCTTTTCATTGATACTATTGTGTCTGGAAAGCCTTGATCACACTCATCTGCAAGATGGACAGCCTTCTGAAACATGACCCTTCCTCTGGTTCTACACTTTCATTTTAAAAAGTCTAAACAAAATGGTTTAAGCTTTTTTTAATTTAGTTTTGTTTTTTTTTCTGCACAAACAATTTGGCCAAAATGACACCAATTCACAAATAGTTTTGATATCACCAAATTTGCTCTTTTTGCAAATAGGAGTCTCAGATGAAAATAGTCACCCAATTCTCTGTCCAACCATAATGGAGCCCTGATCCTGATTGGCATGTCTAGAGGTTACAAATAAAAACTAATGATCCCACAGAGCAAGGTTCTCACCTGCCCCTGATATGTGCTGACATAGGTTAAGGAAAACTGTTTGTGGCTTCTCCATCCTTAGTTTATTTTGTATTAGCCCTGGCCTTCTTTCTCCCAGCTATGTCCCTTACTCTGGGAGGGAGGTGGTGTAGGAGTACATACTCTGCCTCTATGCCAGTGGACTCCCATAGTATTTAGGAAACAATATGACACAGGTGTATATGTATTTTTTAAAAAAAAAATCATATGAGACAGGTAGGTTCACAGGTTAGAATCCAAATGTAGAACTTTTCCTATCCACCTCTGCAGTGGTTTTTGCTTGTGTTGGAATTCCAGGAGAGATTTGGTTATCAAATTTTCAGAGAAAATTATAAAGTGGCCATAATACTCCCATTTTTCATGAGGCGCTGGCACCAACCATGCAATCGTTTCTGAATGAAACAAATGGCACAAAGCCAAAAAAACCTTGTATCAATTTTGTGGCAATGATAGGTTGTTTCATAACTGTAGATTTGGGAGAAAAGAAAAATAAAATAATTTTCAGCTAATTTTGAAGGGAAAGGTGCTAAACAAATGGGTCTGAAGAATGAAAGGTATATTGAAAATTAGACAATGAAAAACATTAGATGAACAGTGTAAGCAATCCAGAGGCTGGGAAATCCTGAGGCTTGTAAAAATGACTAACTGCAAAAGGGAGGTTTCAATGCGTTTTAACTAAGTAAATTAGTTTCTCTTAGTATTTTTAGTATCACACAGATAAAGATTGTTATGTTGGCATACAGAATGTTAGCTCTCTTGGAATAAGGGACTTGAGTTAATTGCTTGTCTTTTTTCCCCCTCTCTTTTTATGTTCAATTGGATTCTAGGAAGAATTTATCTTAAAAGAACTGGAAGAAGCTTAAACTATATGGGGCCCGTCATAGTTATTTTTTGTGTTTCTTTGCCTGCACATGATTTCATTTCTATTCAGAGTGAATCTTGTCCTTTACTGTGTCCAGTAGTATGTCTGTTAATGTTTTCACCTTCACACATGATACAACTAACAATGGTCAGAAGTAGATATATACAGATGACAGACATTTCATTTTGCAAAGGATTTTGAGATTTTGAAATCTGACTTTGTTCCAATTTGGAACGAAAACTGCAAATTTTGAAAATCTCCGTGAAGGAAAACTCCAAACAAAATTTCTTTGTAGGTTGATCAAAACATTTTGTTTTGATTTTGACTCTTTTTTCCCCATATCGAATCACAGCATATAAGAAAATACAAAGTTTAAAAACAAATTCAAGACAAAAAGTCAATTCAAAATGAAAAATTGAACTGTTGAGTTTCACAAATGGATACCCTGATTTTTGAAGCATTTCAATTTCAACAGAAGTACATATTCCAGTAAATTGCTGCAGCAAAGTTTTTCTGACCAGCTTTAGTCAGAAGACAATCCTGAGAGGGCAAATCTCAAACCTCTTCAGGCCTCTAGACAGCCAGTTCTCTCCGAACATCTGATGGGGAAAGAAGGATGGTCTAGTGGATAAGTTGCTAGGCTAAGACTCGGGAGCTGGATCAGGCACAGACTTCCTGTGTGAACTTGGATACTTAATGTATCTGTGTCTAAGTTCCTCATCTGCAAAATTAGTATGATACATTCCTAAGTCACAGGTTTGAGGACAAAATCCATTGATGATAGTGACACATACAGATACTATGGGGATGAGGATGTAAAAGTAGATAGACTTACATAACTGTACACACAATAAATCTAAGTGGCATCTGGGCCTATGTGCTAACATTTAAATCAGTATGCAATAACAGTCTCATTCATGTGGGAAAACAAGTTGCAGGTTTGAGAATGAGGTACTTTTACAGGATAATTACCAACCTTACCAAAGTTATTAGAAGGTACTCAGCAGGACACTTCTAAAGTTTCAATTATCACTAATTGTCCAACCTGGGTAGCTATCCAGCCTCATCTATTGCGGATAGATTTTATTTAACCAATTCTGATTATTTTCAGAAACAGATTGCAATTCCTAAATATTAACTTTAACAGTTTCCCCCCCAAAATTAATTAACATGAAAACTCCCTTGCCATGAAATCCTCAATCTGTATCCATTTAAAATAATCTGAATTTAGCAGTTGTCTCTGTTAACCCTACATGGTAATGTGAGGCAAGAGCCAGAAATATTTACAATACATGCATTCATTCCCCCCCCACCCTTTATTTTTTGTTTTAAAATCTGCTGCAGAGACTGGGTTTAAAGGCAATCTCAAAACAGTGTAAAATGCTGATGGACAGCTTAAACTTTTATTTTGTTTTCCAAAGACCTATGATAGCCTTCTAAAGATGGCAGGTGAGGGTCAGTGAACAAGTATATCTGAGAGCCAGATTCTGAGCCAGAGTCAATTGAGATACAGTAATTTACACCATTTGAGGATCTGGACCTGAGATTTGTGTGATAAAATAAAAGATCAGATAGTTTATATCTCCACAAGTTTCCCTAGCCTCTGTCCAAATATCTACCTCCATGTAGTTGTCAACAGTGATACTCAGTACTTCTCAAAGTATCTGGGGGATGGCTTCCAGCATTCCCTGCTTTATCTTGATCTCTCCTCTCTTACTCATAACTGTTTAGTATTTGAGCTTACACCACTGCTTCCCCAACTCCATCTCCATTTTATACTGTGAAAGCCTCTTAACATTCACATATAGTCATGACCCCCAATATTACATCACACTCATCTCTGGAATGCCATTCCTAAATACTTTGTGCCATCCTGATACCTTCATGGGTAGCTAGAATCCTGGCCATACCTGATGAGCTCCAGAGGCTGAATGTGCTATGAAGCTGGCTGCCTACATGATGGCACTCAAGCTCAGTCTCCTGAATATTTTGTTCTTTGTCTCCAGACCACTTCTTGCTTTCTTAACATGCTCAGCAGTGATCCTTCTGAGTCAATCAAATTCCCCACTAATCACTTAATGGCTTATCTTAAGTGATCACTCTCCTTACAGTTTTCAGAGTAGCAGCCCTGTTAGTCTGTATTCGCAATAAGAAAAGGAGTACCCGTGGCACCTTAGAGACAAACAAATTTATTAGAGCATAAGCTTTCGTGAGCTACAGCTCACTTCATCGGATGCATTTGGTGGAAAAAGCAGAGGAGAGATTTATATACACACACACAGAGAACATGAAACAATGGGTTTATCATACACACTGTAAGGAGAGTGATCACTTAAGATAAGCCATCACCAACAGCGGGGGGGGGGGGGAAGGAGGAAAACCTTTCATGGTGACAAGCAAGGTAGGCTAATTCCAGCAGTTAACAAGAATATCAGAGGAACAGTGGGGGGGGGGGAGGGAGAAATACCATGGGGAAATAGTTTTACTTTGTGTAATGACTCATCCATTCCCAGTCTCTATTCAAGCCTAAGTTAATTGTATCCAGTTTGCAAATTAATTCCAATTCAGCAGTCTCTCCTTGGAGTCTGTTTTTGAAGCTTTTTTGTTGAAGTATAGCCACTCTTAGGTCTGTGATCGAGTGACCAGAGAGATTGAAGTGTTCTCCAACTGGTTTTGGAATGTTATAATTCTTGACGTCTGATTTGTGTCCATTCATTCTTTTGTGTCCAGTTTGGCCAATGTACATGGCAGAGGGGCATTGCTGGCACATGATGGCATATATCACATTGGTAGATGCGCAGGTGAACGAGCCTCTGATAGTGTGGCTGATGTGATTAGGCCCTATGATGGTATCCCCTGAATAGATATGTGGACAGAGTTGGCAATGGACTTTGTTGCAAGGATAGGTTCCTGGGTTAGTGGTTCTGTTGTGTGGTGTGTGGTTGCTGGTGAGTATTTGCTTCAGATTGGGGGGCTGTCTGTAAGCAAGGACTGGTCTGTCTCCCAAGATCTGTGAGAGTGATGGGTCATCCTTCAGGATAGGTTGTAGATCCTTGATGATGCGTTGGAGAGGTTTTAATTGGGGGCTGAAGGTGATGGCTAGTGGCGTTCTGTTGTTTTCTTTGTTGGGCCTGTCCTGTAGTAGGTGACTTCTGGATACTCTTCTGGCTCTCTCAATCTGTTTCTTCACTTCAGCAGGTGGGTATTGTAGTTGTAGGAATGCATGATAGAGATCTTGTAGGTGTTTGTCTCTGTCTGAGGGGTTGGAGCAAATGCGGTTATATCGTAGCGCTTGGCTGTAGACAATGGATCGAGTGGTATGATCTGGATGAAAGCTAGAGGCATGTAGGTAGGAATAGCGGTCAGTAGGTTTCCGATATAGGGTGGTGTTTATGTGACCATCGCTTATTAGCACCGTAGTGTCCAGGAAGTGGATCTCTTGTGTGAACTGGTCCAGGCTGAGGTTGATGGTGGGATGGAAATTGTTGAAATCATGGTGGAATTCCTCAAGAGCTTCTTTTCCATGGGTCCAGATGATGAAGATGTCATCAATGTAGCGCAAATAGAGTAGGGGCATTAGGGGACGAGAGCTGAGGAAGCGTTGTTCTAAGTCAGCCATAAAAATGTTGGCATACTGTGGGGCCATGCGGGTACCCATCGCAGTGCCGCTGATTTGAAGGTATACATTGTCACCAAATGTGAAATAGTTATGGGTCAGGACAAAGTCACAAAGTTCAGCCACCAGGTTAGCCGTGACAGTATCGGGGATACTGTTCCTGACGGCTTGTAGTCCATCTTTGTGTGGAATGTTGGTGTAGAGGGCTTCTACATCCATAGTGGCTAGGATGGTGTTTTTAGGAAGATCACGAATGGACTGTAGTTTCCTCAGGAAGTCAGTGGTGTCTCGAAGATAGCTGGGAGTGCAGGTAACGAAGGGCCTGAGGAGGGAGTCTACATAGCCAGACAATCCTGCTGTCAGGGTGCCAATGCCTGAGATGATGGGGCGTCCAGGATTTCCAGGTTTATGGATCTTGGGTAGCAGATAGAATACCCCAGGTTGGGGCTCCAGGTTTGTGTCTGTGCGGATTTGTTCTTGTGCTTTTTCAGGGAGTTTCTTGAGCAAATGCTGTAGTTTCTTTTGGTAACTCTCAGTGGGATCAGAGGGTAATGGCTTGTAGAAAGTGGTGTTGGAGAGCTGCCTAGTAGCCTCTTGTTCATACTCCGACCTATTCATGATGACGACAGCACCTCCTTTGTCAGCCTTTTTGATTATGATGTCAGAGTTGTTTCTGAGGCTGTGGATGGCACTGTGTTCTGCATGGCTGAGGTTATGGGGTAAGCGATGCTGCTTTTCCACAATTTCAGCTCGTGCACGTCGGCGGAAGCAGTCTATGTAGAAATCCAGGCTGCTGTTTCGACCTTCAGGAGGAGTCCACCCAGAATCCTTCTTTTTGTAGTGTTGGCAGGAAGGTCTCTGTGGGTTAATATGTTGGTCAGAGGTGTGTTGGAAATATTCCTTGAGTCTGAGACGTCAAAAATAGGATTCTAGGTCACCACAGAACTGTATCATGTTCGTGGGGGTGGAGGGGCAAAAGGAGAGGCCCCGAGATAGGACAGATTCTTCTGCTGGGCTAAGAGTATAGTTGGATAGATTAACAATATTGCTGAGTGGGTTACGGGAACCATTGTTGTGGCCCCTTGTGGCATATAGTAGTTTAGATAGCTTAGCGTCCTTTTTCTTTTGTAGAGAAGCAAAGTGTGTTTTGTAAATGGCTTGTCTAGTTTTTGTAAAGTCCAGCCATGAGGAAGTTTGTGTGGAAGGTTGGTTCTTTATGAGAGTATCCAGTTTTGAGAGCTCATTCTTAATCTTTCCCTGTTTGCTGTAGAGGATGTTGATCAGGTGGTTCCGCAGTTTCTTTGAGAGTGTGTGTCACAAGCTGTCAGCATAGTCTGTGTGGTATGTAGAGTGTAATGGATTTTTTACCTTCAGTCCTTTCGGTATGATGTCCATTTGTTACTATTTCCCCATGGTATTTCTCCCTCCCCCCCCCCCCCACTGTTCCTCTGATATTCTTGTTAACTGCTGGAATTAGCCTACCTTGCTTGTCACCATGAAAGGTTTTCCTCCTTTCCCCCCCCTGCTGCTGGTGATGGCTTATCTTAAGTGATCACTCTCCTTACAGTGTGTATGATAAACCCATTGTTTCATGTTCTCTGTGTGTGTGTATATAAATCTCTCCTCTGTTTTTTCCACCAAATGCATCCGATGAAGTGAGCTGTAGCTCACGAAAGCTTATGCTCTAATAAATTTGTTAGTCTATAAGGTGCCACGGGTACTCCTTTTCTCCTTACAGTATGTATGATAAACCCATTGTTTCATGTTCTCTGTGTGTGTGTATATAAATCTCTCCTCTGTTTTTTCCACCAAATGCATCCGATGAAGTGAGCTGTAGCTCACGAAAGCTTATGCTCTAATAAATTTGTTAGTCTCCAAGGTGCCACAAGTACTCCTTTTCTTTTTGTCCCTTGGTGTTACTCAACTAGGAACATAAAGATACCAAAGATTGCACCTGATACCGTGAGGTGCTGGATGCTGCAAAAACTAAAATGTTCACGTATATTTGTTCAAATTCCAACCAGCTGTTTTGTTTGTGTCATACTCTTTGTATGTGCTGTTCATTAATAATTGTGGACATGGTTTTTGGGGGGAATGGCTGCTCTTCATAGGAATACATATATTGTCATTCACTAAAGCTGTTCATTATTTGTTGTTCACTAGTTTCTTGGCCAAATTGATCCCTAACCCCTTTAGAATACCTTGACAAGGGGCCAGGGCTAACTGGGGGATAACAGAAGTTTAAAAAAACAGCTCCTAAACAACCAGAGAAGCTAGCTTTAATTGTGTTTTCTTGGGCCACATCTGAGAGTGCCAAATTCAGGACAAATTGCTGAGAAATAGGGCAAGTACACCCCAAGACTGGTGGCTAATCCCCCATAGAATATTCCAAAGTAGCAACAAAAGTAAACTTTTGTTTCACCACACTGGCTAACAAGAAGTCATAAAAGCAGTTTCCTTAGACAATCCAGTCTTTGTATTACCACCGAAAACACTAGACTTAGAGATGTGTGGTTCTTTAAAACCTCAAATAAAAGTGCTTCTGATCCCAAAGGACCAGCCACATATATAACTTACATCTTTCCCAAAAATCATGCTGATGCCAATCCATTAGTATCTAAGATCTAAAAGTTTATTCATAAAAAGAAAGAAAGGTGAGAGTTTAAATTGGTGAAGGTAATCAAATACATACAGTAATTGCAAAGTTATTGGTTCAGGCTTGTACCAGCGATGGAATAAACTGCTGCTTTCAAATTATTGGAAGGTTCACTTGTTAGAATGCTCCCAATAGTATAGTCCAGAGGTTTGGGCAGGAAAGAGGCAAAATGGAGGGGTTTCCAGGGCCTTTTATATCTTCTGTCATGTGGAGGGAAATCCATTGTTTTAAACAAAACCCTCAGCACAGCTAGTGGAGATTCACAGGTGATAAGATGGTGTATGGAGTCACGTGGACAAGTCACATGTCCATGCATGAAGGTTTGGATACAGTAGAAGCAATTTTCTATACCTCAAAAACATGTTTGCAGGACAGTCCATTCAGTGTAGATGGGCATCTCCCATGGTCCATTGTCAGTTAAGTGTTTCCTGATGAGCCACTTAATTTGAATATTTCCTCCAAGATGTGCTGGCTAACTAACTTGTTGGTGTTACCCCAGGAGCAAACATTTGAAATACAGGTATAGAGCCAATACTCATAACTTCAAATACAAAAATGATACATGCATACAGATAGCATAATCATAACCAGCAAATCATAACCTTCTCATAGATGCCTCACTTGACAACACAAAGAAAAGGAGTACTTGTGGTACCTTAGAGACTAATAAATTTATTTGAGCTCACGAAAGTTTATGCTCAAATAAATTTGTTAGTCTCTAAAGTGCCACAAATACTCCTTTTCTTTTTGCGGATACAGACTAACACGGCTGCTACTCTGAAAACTGTCACTTAACAACCTTTGTACAAGATTTATTGCAAATATATTACAGTGGTTGCAACAATGATCTATATGGTCATATTTTAATCAGATAATATCACACTAGCAAACAGGAACATCTAACAGCAGTTTTGTGAGGGAGTTCACCAGGTGAAGGAGGAGAGACTACGCGATCTTTGGGGTGAGTTTGGTCTGTTAGTTTTTGTTTTGTGCTTGCTTGCTTGATTCCAAGAGTATAGTGTGATCTGTTGTGGGGCTATATGCTGAGCCAAGCAGCCTGATAGGCAAGGCTGAGAGCTTACTAACAAGTCTCTAGCTCTGACAAGGGGGTAGGCTAATTCAAAAAGAACAGGGGTTTAAAAAGCCAGCTCCTAAGCAACCAGATAAGCTAGCAAATAAAGGAGTTTAATGAGAAAGTGCAGGAAACAGATACACCGAACAAACATACTCTAAACTTAGGTCAATAACACCCTCCCCTCTCCCAAGAAAAAAACAAAAAAACTTCCAAAAAACCTCTGTGGAAGAGTAAAATGAATGCAGACAGAAATCCAGCACAAGACTGGGGCTATCTAATTTAATGTACTAAATGCAGCATGCTGATTGCTTGCTTTGTGGGCAGGTGGTGTATGTGTGCATACACTGCAAGCACCTCATGGCCCTCAGAGACACATTATGGATTCTTGAAGCCAGAGTGGCTGAACAGGAGGAGCTAAGAGAGACAGAAAGGTACAGAGATAAGACTTTCAAGAACACAATAGAATGATCCCACCCCAGTCTGACAGCCTCTGTGCTGCTGAGGAGGATGAAAATCTCAGGGAAGAAGAACATCAAACTGGAGGAGAGAAAAACAATCCCATATCTGGGACCCTTCTTGCAGATTATGTCAGCATATCCTCTCACACTGAGGAAACCACTTCTAGGGAGGGAAGCCCAGATACAAGGAAGAATCAGGTAATAGTAATGCATGATTCGATTATTAGAAATTCGGAAAGCTGGGTTTGATGACTGGGAGAACTTCATGGTAAATTGCCTGCTGGGTGCAAAGGTTGCATATCTCATGAGACATATAGACAGAATTATGTGCAGTGCTGGGGAAGAGCTAGTGGTGGTAGCACATATAGGTACCAGTGACATAGGGAAAGGCAAGAGAGAGGTCCTGGAGGCCAAATTTAGGCTGTTAGATAAGAGATTAAAGCAAAGGACCACAATGGTAGCATTCTCTGATACGTTTCCAATTCTACACACAGGACCCAATAGACAGGCAGAACTGCAGGATAAGACAGTGGTGTTTGGAAGAGGGATTTGGGTTTTTTAGGGAACCATTTGGAAAAGGAGGGGCCTATACAGGAAGGAGGGGCTCCGCCTAAATAAAAAATGGAACCAGATTGCTGGTATGTAAAATTAAAAAGGTCATAGAGGAGTTATTAAACTAAGGGCTGAGGGAAACTTGACAGATGTGGAGGAGCACATGGTTCAGGTGGGGACATTCCTTAGGGATTAATTTATTAAAGGGGGAACTCTATATCTTAGTCAAGAGATTAGGAAAGAAGTTGGTTAAGTACAGGTAAGGGCTAGTGAGGAACAGTCAAACGTATAATAGTCCCATTTAAATATAATACATGAAGGCAAGCAACTGAATATTGACAAAACGTACAAGTACTTATGTACAAATCCTAGAGGTCTAAATACTAAGATGGGTGAACCAGAGTATCTGGCATTAAATTAGGATATTGATATAATAGGCATCACAGAAATTTGGAGGAATGAAGGTGATCAATGGGATGCATTAATATCATGATACAAAATATATAGGAATGACAGAGTAGATCATGCACGTGCAGGAGTTGCACTATATGTGAAACAAAGCATAGAGTCAAATAAATAAGGCACTACCAAATTCGTGGCTGTGAAAAATGCCTCACGGATCATGAAATCTAGCCTCCCCCGTGAAATCTGGCAAGTGTAGTGGGGCTGCCTTATTTCCACCCTTATTTCTGTGCTGTCTTCAGAGTTGGGCAGCCAGAGAGTGGCGGAACCCAGCTCTGAAGGCAGTGCTGCCACCCAGAACAGCACAGAAGTAAACGTGGCATGGTATGAGATTGCCACCCTTTACTTCTCCTTTGCTGCTGGCATCAGCTCTATCTTCAGAGCAGGATTCCTGGCCAGCAGCAGCCACTCTCCGGCTACCCCCTGAAGGCAGTGCAGAAGTAAGGATGGAAATACCACAACCCCCCTACAATAGCCTTGCAAGTCCCCTCTCTTCTGGTGACCCTCTTTTGGGTTGGGACCCCCACAGTTACAATACAGTGACATTTATGATTTAAATATTTGAAACCATGCATTTCAAGATTTTTTTTTAAATACTGTGATCGTGGCATTTACCAAAATGGAATGTGAATTTGGTAGGATTCTGCAAATAAAGTAAAAATCTTAATAAAACTTTGCCATAGAATCTCTATGGATAGAAATTCCATGCTTGAATAATTAGAGTTTAGAAGTAGGCATATATTACTGACCACCTGATCAGGATGGTGACAGTGATTGTGAAATGCTCAGGTTGAATAGAAAGCATATAAAGGCAGAGAGGACAATAATAATGGATTTCAATTATCCTCATATTGACTGGGAATATGTCACCACAGGAAGGGGTGCAGAGATAAAATTTCTAGACACAGTCGATGATTTCTTCATGTAGCAGCTTGTCCTGGAACTTGCAAGGGAAGAGGCAAGCCTTGATTTAGTCCTAAGTGGAACACAGGATTTGGTCCAAGAAGTGAATATAGTTGAACTGATTGGTAATAGCAGCCATAATGTAATTACATTTAACATCCTAGTAGAGGTAAATGACAGAGAAACCCACCTTCAAAAAGGGAACTGTAAAAAATGAGGAAGCTATTTAAATGGAAATTAAAAGGAACAGTCATAAGTGTTAAATGCCTGCAAACTGCATGGAGACTATTTAAAAACACCATAATAGAGGTTCAAGCTAACTGTATACCTCAAATTAAATATATATACATTCTTTTGCTCCTCTTACTCTCTCTCACTCTCTCTCTCTGTATGTGTGTGTGTGTATATATATATATATATGTATATATATATATATATATATATATAGTAAGAGGACCAAAAGAATGCCACCATAGCTAACCAATGCTGATAGGTAAATCGTGTGGTCCCCAAAGGATATATACTGGGATATGTGCTGTTCAACATATTCATAAATGATCTGGAAAAAAGGGGTAAACAGTGAGGTGGCAAATTTTTAAGATGATACAAAATTACTCAAGATAGTTAAATCCAAAGCAGACTGCAAAGAGTTACAAAGCAATCTCACAAAACTGGGTGACCGTGCAACAAAATGGTAGATGAATTTCAATGTTAATAAGTGCAAAATAATGCACATTGGAAAAATAATCTCAACTATACATACAAAATGATGAGGCCTAAATTAAAAGATCTCAAGAACAATATCTTGGAGTCATCCTGGATAACTCACTGAAAACATCAGCTCAATGTGCAGCACCAATCAAAAAAGCTCACAGAATGTTAGGAATCATTAGGAAAGGGATAGATAATAAAACAGAAAATATCATAATGCCACTATATAAATCCATGGTATGCCCAAACCTTTAATATTGCATGCATTTCTAGTCACCTCATCTCAAAAAAAGATATATTTGAATGGGAAAAGGTGCTCAGAACGGCAACAAAAATGATTCAGGGTATGGAACAACTTTCATACGAGGAGAGATTAAAAAGAATGGAACTACTCAGTTTAGAAAAGAGACAACTAAAGGGGGATTTGATACAGGTCTATAACATCATGAATGGTGTGCAGAAAGTGAATAAGAAATGTTATTTATCCCTTCCTATAATACAAGAACTGGGGGCCATCCAATGTAATTAATAGGCAATAGGTTATTGTTGCTTTTGTTGCTTTAAAAAAGTACTTTTTCACACAATGCACAGTCAACCTGAGGAACTTATTGCCATGTGCTATTGTGAAGACAAAAAGTATAACAGATTAAAAAATATAGATAAGTTCAGGGAAGATAGGTCCATCACTGGCTATTAGCCAAAACGTCAGGGACACAACCCCATGCTCTGAGTGTTCCTAAACCTCCATCTGCAGATGCTGGGACTGGACATTGGGGGATTGTTCACTCAAAATTTCCCTGTTCTGTTCATTCCCTCTGAAGCATCTGACACGGGACACTGTCAGACACTGTCAGGATATTGGGCTAGATGGGCCACTGATCTGACCCAGTATGACTGTTATGTTCTTATTCAATGAATAATTATGAATAATGAATATCTATTTGGAGACCAACAGAGTGATGTCTTGAGACTCTCCAAGTTAATAATACCTAAATAATATGGCTTCTTTAGAACTAGGGAGAGGGGGTGTTTTGTAGGGTCAGAGGTCTGTTGTGGGTTAATTAGCTGGAGGGGAGCAGAAAACCTTTTGTAGCGGCAGTAGAGAGGGTAGTATCTGGTGTAATGTAGAGGAAGAAATGGTATTAAGGGCATGATTTTCAAAGGGACAGAGAACCGTCAAGTCCAACTGAAGATAATGGGATTTGTACATGTTCATCCTCTCAAAAAATCGGGCCCTAATAGTAATAGTTTAGGTGAATTCATATGGGATTTGGGTACAGCATCCCCATTTTTGAGGATGCATTCAAACACACCTTACTTTTGCAGTTTGTTAATATTGGTTTTCATATTCTTCCTTTCTACTCACCATAAATGAAATAGAAATGTACATCATCCAGAAATGAAATCAGCAAGAGCAACCCAAACCCCTAAAGAAGAGCTAACAATTAACATGCCCCCCAAAAGATTAAATGATCATAGCATGTTTTTATTTAAAAGTATTTTTTCACCCCACTAGCCCTCCAAAAAGAAAAATAGATCAAAAAACTTCTCCAGGCTTTTCCTTCTCCAGCTTTTACCTGAATCTTGCCAAGTCTTGTTAAATCAATTCAAGCAATGGATCAAAAGGTTATCGTTAAGACTAGCAGTAGACCAATTCTACATTTTGGCAAAATTCCATGTTCACCCTTTTGAGGCAAACAAGCAGTGTTTATATTAAAGCTCATATGGCATTGTTTTAAATTGGTCTATTTGCAACAGGTCAGTAGAATGTTTTTTACACAGATAATTTCCTCTCAACTAGTGATATCAAAGATGATTGCACAGAGTGATTTCTTTCTTACAGTTAAATTAAATTGAGAGGGAAAAACAAGTTTGGTAGAGATTAGGTCAAGCCTCATAAAACACAAGAAATTCTGATTAAAATACTTTTTGCCCAAGCAGGGTGAATGCAGGGAGGATCTGATATGTATGCTGTAAATCAAACTGTATATTGAGGACAAGGACATTAAGAATTCACCTTGTATTGCTTTGCAGTACTTCTTGTCCTTAGAAACAGTAATCAGTCAGTACAAAGCACTTTTAACATTGATAAATCTCTCCAAAGTTTCCTGATTAAAATGCTCCTCTGTTATTTACTATTCCCCATTTGCCAGTAATGCTGAAGTGAAGGAAATTGTACTATGGGTATAGGTACAGAAATCATACACTGAATTTTCTCCCCCCTCCATAAGTTAGACACCAATTCAGCAAAGTATGTTCTTTACTTTAAGTACAAGTTTAGGTCCCATTGACTCCAACTTTCACAATATTTTCTGGGTTTTTTTTCTTAAAGCCCCAAGTCCTGGTGTCATATGTTTATATGAGAATCTCAGTTTTCATTTGAAAACAAAAGTAAGTTTCTGGCACGCATTTCTGTGAAGAAAAGCTTGGAAACATGAACCTTCAAAAACCAGAAGACAAAGAAAACCCCCCAACTTATTTTTTTAATCTTATTCTTTAAGCCAACCTCATGATTTTTGAATGCATGGGGTCAGTAGTATGGCAAATGTCACTGTTAGACCTACAGATTCCAAACTGGTATGGAATAGTAATCTGGTTTCTATCCTGTCTCATGCTGCATCAATAGTTTCAGCTACATCCTGATTGTAAAATCATTATCCTTGATGATGTGTAAGTAGCATTTTCATATCACAGGTAGATTTACTTTTTATTATTTATTGAGGTTACACCTTAAACCCCTGAGATTTCAATGAAACTGCACAGGAATAAAAACAGCAGGCCACTGGGGTGAAAGCATTTTGGCAATTTGCTGATGGTAGACTCTCCAGTTCAGCAAGGTTGAACTGATCACTGATCATAGACTGCAACATTTTCAAATTATTACTGTGAGTACCATTTTATGTTAAGGGCCCCTGCTAATTTCCATGCAAGTAAGTGGAAAGTCTTCCATTTACATCACTGAGAGCTGGATTGGGCCTTGGGGCCCTGCTCCTGCTCCGATTGAAATAAATGGCAAAAAACCTATTGAGTTCAATGGTGCACAACAGCCACTAAGAGAGCAAATCCTTGTAAAATTAAAGGAATTTTATCACTCTTTGTCCATGCTTTTGCTATCTCTCCAGCCCACTCACAATCCCTGTTCCAGTATGTCCCATTGAAAGAGCCACCACAATCTTAGCTACGCATGGCTAGGTTCACAAAAAACAACAACAGCAACAAAACATAAGTGTAGAGGTGCTAACTTTTAGGTGCTCAATGATTCTTTCATTATTTATCAACAATGCAGCAGCTTCAACATGGGTGGGGGGAGTGGAGAGAGAGAGTGATTTTATAGCTAGAAGTTAGAGCAGCCAATTGGGAGGTGGAAACCCAGGATCCAGTCATACTACTCCAATTAAGTTTTTAATCATTTATCCACAGTGGATCTGCTTCAACTGTAGAAGCTGAGAGTCCTATATCAGATTATCCTATAGCCCAGTGTTTAGAGCACTCAGTCAATTTCCTTTTCCCACTCAGGTGGAGGGGGGGACTTGAACCAGCATCTCCCACATCCCAGCTCTAACCTCTGTGCTAAAAGTTATGAGGGAGGGCCGCTGTCTCTGCTGCAGAGGCTGTTTTGTGTATGGTTATCTAGAGGGGACCAATCTGTTAGGTGAGGTTTAAGCACAGTTACCAAATTAGACCCTGCAGGTGAGTTAGGTGGAGTTGTGCATTGCTCTGGGGCCTAGCCATCTGGACCCCTGTTGTGTGTCTGCAGTGCACATGGGCAGAGGCACAAACATAGGTGTGACGACTAGTGTGTGTATTGATGTGTTGCCTTCCTGCTTATTGCTTCCTGTTCCCTCTTCCTGTTATTGTTTGTTTCCTTGTTTCTGCTCCCTGAACTCAGTGTTCCAGTTGCTGTTACTCTGTATGTATGTGTACACATAGCATTGGATTGCGAACTTACTGAGGGTCTGCTGCTGTGTATCATTCATTGGCCTAGCTCAATACCTAGCTGAGCATGCCCTTGTCAAGCCACTGTTGAATTTAACCAGGGCTAAGGCCAGTTGGTTTGGACAAAGCAAGGTTTTGAAATCCTGCATGAAGCCTTCTATCAGATCCAATCCCATGCTTATTTTGATCTAAGGAAACCTGTAATGATTCAGATTGATGCATACTATTGGGGCTGGGGTGCAGGTCTGCTCCAGAAGCGGTGCCCTGTTAAATTTGCATCCATACTTTCATCCTGACAAAAGCATATTATTCCCATTATTGCCAGTTTGGCAATGAATTTTGCTATTGTACATTTCAAAGTCTATTTAGTGGGAAGACATTTACATTAGAAACAGATCATTTGCCTATTTTGGGCCTAAGTCATAAAGCCATTGATCTACTGAGTGTGAGTCTGCGGTGGTAGATAATTCAATTACAGCAGTGTGACTTTAATTTAGTACATAGAAAGAAAGATGTAATTTACTTGCACATGCTCTTTTGAGAAATTCTGCTGGGTTGGCACTCTCGTATGCAGAAACAGCAGAGTACACTGAATGCTTTTTTCCTGAAAGATATTCCAACTTAGCTTAGGGCAGAGCACTGATGCCTCTCTTTAAGATGTTGAACAGTGCAAGCTGCTATGTTCTGTGTGAGCAGATTAGACAGACCCAGTCTTTATGAAAGCTTTGTCTACGTCATACAAAATTTGTTCTGAGATCACGGTGAAGACATATCTTATGCAGAGGGGCTTGGGTGATAGTTCTAGCAGCAATACAACAAATAGTCCTGGATGTGGCTCATGGAGGACAATTGAGAGTTTTGAAGATGAAGGAACTTCTGAGTAATTATGCTTGGTGGCCAGAGGCAGGGTCAGGGCTCAGACACTGAACATCATGTGAAGGTAGATCCTCCAAAGGAGGATCCAAGGAACAACAGGCCAGTCAGCCTCACTTCAGTCCCTAGAAAACTCATGGAGAAGGTCCTCAAGGAATCAATTTTGAAGTACTTAGAGGAGAGGAAAGTGATCAGGAACAGTTAGCATGGATTCACCAAGGGCAAGTCATGCCTGACTAACCTAATTGCATTCTATGATGAGATAACTGGCTCTGTGGATGAGGGAAAGCAGTGGACGTGTTATTCCTTGACTTTAGCAAAGCTTTTGATAGCGTGTCCCACAGTAATCTTGCCAGCAAGTTAAAGAAGTATGGGCTGGATGAATGGACTATAAGGTGGATAGAAAGCTGGCTAGATCATCAGGCTCAACATGTAGTGATCAATGGCTCCATGTCTAGTTGGCAGCTGGTATCAAACAGAGTGCCCCAAGGGTTGGTCCTGGGGCCGGTTTTGTTCAATATCTTCATTAATGATCTGGAGGATGGCATGGACTGAACCCTCAGCAAGTTTGCAGATGACATTAAACTTGGAGGAGTGGTAGATATGCTGGAGGGTAGGGATAGGATACAGAGAGACCTAGACAAATTAGAGGATTGGGCCAAAAGAAATCTGATGAAGTTTAACAAGGATAAGTGCAGAGTCCTGCACTTAGGCTGGAAAATCCCATGCACTGCTACAGACGAGGGACCGAGTGGCTAGGCAGCAGTTCTGCAGAAAAGGACCTAGGGGTTATGGTGGACAAAAAGCTGGATATGAGTCAACAGTTTGCCCTTGTTGCCAAGAAGGCTAATGGCATTTTGGGCTGTATAAGTAGGAGCATTCCAGCAGATTGAGGGACGTGATCATTCCCCTCTATTTGGCATAGGTGAGGCCTCATCTGGAGTACTGTGTCCAGTTTGGGGCCCCATACTACAAGAAGGATGTAGAAAAATTGGAAAGAATCCAGCAGAGGGCAATAAAAATAATTAGGGGGCTGAAGCACACGACTTATGAGGAGAGGCTGAGGGAATTGGAGTCTGCAGAAGAGAAGAATGAGCGGGGATTTGATAGCTGCTTTCAACTACCTGAAAGGGGGTTCCAAAGAAGATGGATCTAGACTTTTCTCAGTGGTAGCAGATGAGAGAACAAGGAGTAATAGTCTCAAGTTGCAGTGGAGGAGGTTTAGGTTGGATATTAGGAAAATCTTTTTCACTGTGAGGGTGGTGAAGCACTGAAATGCGTTACCTAGGGAGGTATTGGAATCTCCTTCCTTTGATGTTTTTAAGGTCAGGCTTGACAAAGCACTGGCTGGGATGATTTAGTTGGAGAATAGTCCTGCTTTGATCAGGGGGTTGGACTAGATGACCTCCTGAGGTCCCTTCCAACCCTGATATTCTATGATTCTATGTCATGCTCAGCCTGCACAACGCATAGAACTGCTGCTTCTCCTGTACCCTTGAAACTGCTGTGTACCATCTTGAAGGAAATGGGATAGTGGAGAGACTGTGTGGGACTCTGAAGAAGCATGTAGCTTGCATAGTGGAGGAACATTGAGATACACCCTTCCTTATTGCTATGAGTCGTGCTTTACATTATATTCGGAATACACCTCTTGGAAGTACTTGAAAAACCCTGTTCTATTGGCCGTTCTGCCATCCTATGATGACCAAGATGTCTATGCTGAGGTGAAAGGTTCATCCCACCCCTTCATTATCCTCAAAGCTGATTGATCTGACCAGGAAATATGTGACTCAACAAGGGTATTCATCAATACTCCATGTGTTCTATCTGGGACAAGCAGTGTATGTTAAGTGAGGATCTGGAAATATTTTTGATACTTGTGGAGTGATCTTGGGGGCTGCATAGTAGAGAGTGTGGCAACTGTGTTTATTACATGGATGTGTTAACCAACAAGATATATTATCTACTGAAAAGGGAACAGATAGGAAAGCAGACATTCTTTCTGACAATTATGATGTCATGTCGCTAATTGGGGAAGTTGTATGAGAGCAACAGCATCCACACCCTCAGCTGAATCAGCCTTTGGCCTCAGGATCCCTTGGTGCTTCTGGTAAGCTACTTTGAACTTTTGAGGAAGAGTAAAGGAAGCTGTAATGACTGGTGTGTACGTGTATTGCCTTCCTACTTTTTGCTTCCTGCTCCCTCTTCCTGTTATTATTTGTTTCCTAGTTCCTGCTCCTGGAACTCAGTTTTCCAGTTCCTCTGTGTGTGTATGAGTATGTGTGTACATAGGGTTAGGTCCTGCTGCCACATACCATTGTTGTTGTTATGGTTTGCATGGACTGTTGGTGACTTAACTGGATCATGGTCAACATGAGGGGATCAACAAACATGTGGACAAGGGGGATCCAGTGGACATAGTGGTAGAGAAAGCCTTTGACAAGGTCCCTCACCAAAGGCTCTTATGTAAATTAAGTTGTCATGGGATAAGAGGGAAGATCCTTTCATGGACTGAGAACTGGTTAAAAGACAGGGAACAAAGGGTAGGAATAAATGGTAAATTTTCAGAATGGAGAGGGGTAACCAGCGGTGTTCCCCAAGGGTCAGTCCTAGGACCAATCCTATTCAACCTATTCATAAATGATCTGGAGAAAGGGGTAAACAGTGAGGTGGCAAAGTTTGCAGATGATACTGAACTGCTCAAGATAGTTAAGACCAAAGCAGACTGTGAAGAACTTCAAAAAGATCTCACAAAACTAAGAGATTGGGCAACAAAATGGCAAATGAAATTTAATGGAAATTTCACTTTGGAAAAAATAACCCCAACTATACATACAATATGATGGGGGCTAATTTAGATACAACTAATCAGGAGGAAGATTTTGGAGTCATCGTGGATAGTTCTCTAAAGACATCCACACAATGTGCAGCAGCAGTCAAAGAAGCAAATGGGATGTTAGGAATCATTAAAAAAGGGATAGAGAATAGGATGGAGAATATCTTATTGCCCTTTTTTCAATCCATGGTACACCCACATCTTGAGTACTGCATACAGATGTGGTCCCTTCATCTCAAAAAAGATATACTGGCATTAGAAAAGGTTCAGAAAAGGGCAACTAAAATTATTAGGGGTTTTAGAACAGGTCCCATATGAGGAGAGATTAAAAAGGCTAGGACTTTTCAGCTTGGAAAGGAGAAGACTAAGGGGGCATATGATAGAGGTATATAAAATCATGAATGGTGTGGAGAAAGTGAATAAGGAAAAGTTATTTACTTGTTCCCATAATATAAGAGCTAGGGGCTACCAAATGAAATTAATGGGCAGCAGGTTTAAACAAATAAAAGGAAGTTCTTCTTCACTCAGTGCACAGTTAACCTGTGGAACTCCTTGCCTGAGGAGATTGTGAAGGCTAGGACTATAACAGGGTTTAAAAGAGAACTGGATAAATTCATGGAGGTTAAGTCCATTAATGGCTATTAGCCAGGATGGGTAAAGAATGGTGTCCCTAGCCTCTGTTTGTCAGAAGGTGGAGATGGATGGCAGGAGAGAGATCACTTGATCGTTACCTGTTAGGTTTACTCCCTCTGGGGCACCTGGCATTGGCCACTGTTAGTAGACGGAACATTGAGCTGGATGGACCTTTGGTCTGACCCACTATGTCCATTCTTATATTCTTATGGTTATTACATGCTTTGATTGACCATCTACCTGCATGTCCTGCTTTGATTTCCTTGTGTTTTGGGATTGCTGCATCAGAGCGTAACAATTCGTGCATAGGCAACTTTTACTGCAAAAAATTTAAGATCTGATTCATTCTAGATTCCTACAGGATTTGGGGATGGTTGTTTTGTGAATCCCAGTAGACCCTGAATTGGGGATTTAGGCACCTAAAAAGACAGGCATCTAAGTCCTTTTTGTGAATTCAGCTGACAGTGTCCAGTGGTGTTACAGAAGCTATTTTCCAGTTGTCTTTCCACAATAGAAATGTGCAATTTACACTGCCTATCCTTCCTTATTTTTCCATGATGATGGTTGCTAGCTTCCATCCTGAGATGTGATTTTGAAATAAGACTCAAGGGATTCTTTTCCTTCACCTATTTAAGAGAACTGGTTATAAGGAAGCGATGAAGAAAGCAGTGTTTTAAATGGTATTTTTAACAGTATGAAGAAGTTCTGATAAGTTATCCAACTGAATGGGCCTTCCCCCCATCCTAGGTTCTGTCTGTCTTCAGACTCTACTGTCTTGCCCTTCTTCCATTTTGTAATCTCATCCCTTTTCCCCCTGTTCCACTGGGCAGGAATTCACAGGGGTCAGTAGTGTTGGGGAAGGGACCAAATCAGTCAGCCCTAGATTGTGTGTGTGTGTGTGTGAAGGCCCCAAGTTCAGGTTCTCCGGCCTGCTTAGTTAGTAATGGGAGACATGACTGAATAGTGAGGTGCAAACAGGCAAGTTTATTTACAAAACACAGGTGTACATATAATAAGGACCCCCAACTTAACTATCAATAATAAAACAAACTCGGTTGTCAACAGATAGAATTGGTTTGAAGCCAGAATCCAAAAGTCCTTACAAAGATACTAGGGGAAATATAATAAGAAACAAACTTAATCACACTACCATATCTCGATGACAGGAGAAGCAGGTAGGTGGTTACTGGGCCGCTCCTACTACCTGCTTGTTGTACCAGACACTTCTCTCTGGCTGGAGAGCACTGATCTTCAAGCACCACAGTGGTAAGGATAGCAGCCTGGATACTGCTTACAACAGCACAGTGGGTCAATAGCCTTACAGGACCATCCCTCAGCTGCCTGAAGAGATCACAGCCCAGCTATGGTCTCTGGCAGACAAATGGCAAATAGCCCTGACGGGCGGGTGAATGCCCCTTAAATAACCTCATTGTTGCTGGGCAGATTTTAGTCAGGTGACCTTCCCTTTTTTCCTACACATTTTATTAAAGGCACCAAACTTGGTCTCCCAACATGGAGGCCAACAGCAACAAGTTAAAAACAAATATGTCCAACATGGAAACCAAAACTAAAGATTCTTCCACAACATATCCTTTCCTTGACAATGAGCTGCCATGGGTACCTTTAGTTGCCACACCTGATTTAAACTGGTGGTGCATCACTAAGTATGTTTTGATTAGTAACCCCTCTAATTTTTACTTTCACCCAGCAGATGGTCACAATAATGGATACAATGGTTACAAACTGAACCACCATAATAATGACAAACAGATGAATTAGGATTTGTCATTAATGATTCATTTCAGTAGGACTTACAAAAAGCGATTCTCACCAGTGTGCAAATTCAGAGGACTGAAGCACTCTTTTTAAGGTCTTTTTAGTTTGGGTTGTGGAATTACAAGCCAACAGTTATCATAGTATTTTTACCTTGTTCTACAAACTCCTTTACACATTGCTCCAAGTCTAGATGCTTTACTAATTGTCTTAGCATGCTAAGGATAGCACCAAGACTATTGGTGTCTACATGCTGGTACAGATTATAGGCTGACCTTACATCCTCGGTATTCATTTTTTTCAGCGATAAAGCTGATATCATATCCCTTTAAAGACAATACAAAGGATAAGCACAGATTTATATGGGGATCATTAACAATTGGGTAAAAGAAATTATCAATGAACTGATCACAGGAACTTCTGACACAAACAGTGATTATTAATTAGTACCAACTCTGACTGGTGTGTTGCCTGAGGTTGCAGGTTGTAATGACTTAGCACAGAAGAAGGTAAAAGGCATATGTGAGGTCTTTGATATATTTCACTTGAGCAAACATATCCAGTGTTTGCTTCACATATCTATACCATAATTCTCCTCGTGGTTTTTTATTACCTATCTTGGCAGATTAATGGGGGTCATTACTGTGTGATTAATGTTAATTCCCAGGAGAATCAGAGGATATATTCAATTTATAGTGCCATTAGCATTGGCGAGTATGTAGGTTTTGATCTTGTGAGCACCTATATCTTAATTAAAATTTAACAGTTTCCACAACGAATGGTAGTTCCTCTCAAAAGGAGACATGTCTTTTAACAGAGGGATGCTGCCCGGGAATCCTGTTCTTATGATGCCTCCAGTGACAATTTAGAGCCACATTTGCACCTGGGTGCAGGTCAGTGCCCATGAAGTGTTACATAGAGCGGCAGCCATGGCATCTATGACCCTTTTAAAATCCTGGCCTTGAGCTTTATACCATGATTGTAGAGTAGTGATTATATCGTAGTTAAACTCTACAATTTTGTTAAGGAACTCTGTTAAAGGATGGTTCAGTGATGTTAGCTCATGCCCTACATTACTGATACACTGAGCTACAGTAACGGAACTGAGGCATTAAGTACCCCTAAACCTGTTCGAACTCCTTGTAGCATCTTTGCAGTAAGATGCCTTTTCTGCTTGGCATATCTAGGCTGTGCACTGCTGATCCAGGAGTTCCATCCCATTGCAAGTGATTGAGTAAATGGGGTACATGCAGATTATATATGGTTTACTAGGACTTGCATGTCCACTGTGATCTTTCTTAAGGCATAACTGGAATGAACTACCATCAGACTTTTCAGGTCTTCCTTAATGACTACAGGGCCTATATGGCTAACATAAGGTTTGGGGATTACATGCACCTGTATTTGTTGCCTTGCCCCACACAAGAGTCCAGACCCCTGTATCATTACTGGTCACAGAAATACTTAACTCTCCCTGGCAGCTCTCCTTATTTACAAATGGTCTGTTTAATGAACAAAAACTATTTACATTGTCAGTCACGTTACAATATTGGCGAGGAACATTTTCACACTTTAAATCAATGAAATATTGCTGAGAAGGGGTATTCAATCTCATTCTCTGTGAGGGGATATAGAATTGGACATCAGAATACATCTTAGCACCAAATGTCCCCTCTTTGGCCCTACCCACCAGCTTAGATGAGATGCATGCACACTTAAGAGGACTCTTTGACACTAGACCTCTGTGCAACCAGTGACTCGAAGATCATAGAGCTCCCAAATGCAGGTCTTTGCCAGTTTGGATACTTTATCCAGGGGCAAGATTTCTTTATTTGACAAAACACTGTTGAATGATACCAAAATTAAATTGGCTCTTTCTCCCTGCTTCTTCTTTCATTGGAGGATACAGTTATCTCTTTTGTACCCAAATATTGAGACTGGACCAACAACAGCCGCTACTGCATACTTTTGGCTCACTAGGTTTTAGACCTCTGATATCGTCACTGACTTCATGGTACAATAGTAATGGTCACCCTCATATACAGAAATCATAAGACATGTATTTATAGGACACATTAACCACGTAAGGCGATTGTTGATTCTTGACTCCTGTGATACAGAACAGAGAGAGACAACAATTACCTTATTTTATAACAGTATGAACATTAGCTTAACCTCCCTTCTGTTCCTTTATTTGACTGGAATGAAATCACTTAAGTTTGGGTTTTCCTCACTTATTGCCCTTCATTTCCAGTTCAGAAACTACAGAACTAGCCTTATTAGTAATGAGAACCAGTCCTACCCATCTGGGGCTGAAGGTAGGTCCCTTTTCTGAATAATATTTGTATTATACCTTCTCCTCAACCTCCCATTCCTTGGGCTTGAAGGAGTCTCCTAACCTTCTATCCATGGATCTGATATTGGCTTTTAGTTGGATAGACACCTGACACTGGATATTCCTAATGTCCTGTAAGATCTTCCTTATTAGTTGAACAATGTGTAACTGAGTCTGGTAATCATCTGGCAAGATGCTTCTGACCGACCAAAGTTCGGGTAGGTGCATGGGCCGTCCAGTCATGGCCTCCTGGGGAGTGAACCCATGGGATGCGATGGGTAATCTTAGGGACATGAGGCCCAAAGGGAATTTTCTGTTCCAGTCTTTGCCTTGGCTGACTATTTTTCTCCAGGCAGTTTTTAGGGTTCGTCCACTCCACCTGGCTACAGCTTTGTGGGTCTGCCACAATGTATAATCTCTGGTGAATCCCTAATACCTGGCACAAGGCTTTGGTGACTTTGCCTGTGAAATAGGGCCCTTGATCTGAATGCATTGTTGCAGGTATCCCAAACCTCGAGAAAGTTTCCCTTAAGAGCACCTTGGCAGTTGTAGCAGCTATATTGGACCTGGTGGGATATGCCTCCAGCCATTTGGTGAATACATTGATAATCACCAATACTTACAACCTTGAGCAGTAGTCAGTAAGTGACCAGTGTGGTCTATTTGGATGCGATATGACAGACCACCAATGGGCTGGAGTTGCATGAATTCTTTCACTAGATTTAAAGATTTCCATCTTTATGAAAACAACTTCCATCCATCACCCATGTGGTGAGGCCTTGTTCCTTAACTTCCTGGTAACTACCTTCCAACTTGAAAGGTGATTTGATGAGATTGGTCTCAGGAATCGGGAGTGGACAAACGTGATCTTGCCCCTTCATCAGCAAGGCATATGGCAAAAATGCTACCTGTGGTACCTTCTCAACCTTTAGGCTACTATTTAAGAGGCTCAGAGTCCAGAAAGCTAACATGGGGCTAGATATTCTGCCCTCATTGGTCCTACCTGAGAGAACATATTTTACAGGTATATGTGTGGTTCTGACGACCCCCAATGGGGCCATTCCCATAATATATTCTCAGTGTCCAATAGCCCACACAAGGCCCAGGACCTCTCTTTCACATGGGCTAAACTGGCGCTCCACCTCACTCAAAATCCTAGAACCATAGGAAATAAGATGTAGGCCAGTTCCATGGTCCTGTAACAATACTGCACTAATGGCTTTGTCAGTTGTTGCCAACTGAAGGTAAAACAACTTCTCAGGTCTTGGATCGGTTAGTGCAGGTGCAGAGGCGAGAGTCTGCTTTAGAGCAGAGAAAGCTTGCTGCTGCTCACTGGTCCATTTCCATTCTTGCCCCTTTTTGAGCAGAGAATACAGTTGTCTGGCTAATTTTGTGTAGCCTTCAGTAAACTCCCTAGATAAACCCGTTAAGCCCAGGAATGAGCTAAGTCAGGGGTAGGCAACCTATGGCACATGTGCCAAAGGCTGCATGCAAGCTGATTTTCAGTGGCACTCACACTGCCCAGGTCGTGGCTACCGGTCTGGGGGCTCTGCATTTTAATTTAATTTTAAATGAAGTTTCTTAAACATTTTAAAAACCTTATTTACTTTTTTACATACAACAATAGGTTAGTTATATATTATAGACTTATACAAAGAAATCTTCTAAAAACATTAAAATGTATTACTGGCATGCGAAACCTTAAATTAGAGTGAATAAATGAAGACTTGGCACACCACTTCTGAAATGTTGCTGACACCTGATCTAAGTCCTGAAATGTCCTGTGGTACAGGGAGCTTACATATCAGGCTAACGCATTGAGCGTCTGGTCTCTTGCCATTCTGTCCAAGGTGGATTCCTAGATAGGTGACCTCTGGTGAGACTAACTGTGTCTTTATACGGTTGATGACAAAACCTGTGGTCTTTATATGGTCCAGGATAACATCTAATATGCAGAGGTTTTCTTCTCAGATAAAGGTGAACACCAGAATGTCATCCACATAACTAAGAATATGCTGCTTATCCTCCAGAAAGTCCCACCTTTTAAAAACTTGTTTGTGGAAAACTGATGGAGTGTTGTGTAGACCTTGTGGTACATGGGTGAAAGTGTACTGCTGCTCCCTGTAGATAAAGACGAATTTGTGTTGGGAGGAAGGTGCAGAGGGATGGAAAAGAATGTGTTAGATAAGACTAAGACCCTGAAATACCTCTCTCCTGTAGTAACTGCTACCAATACCTCATTAAATTTCATAACTACAGGGGAAATCCCAGCTATAACTCTGTTTAGTTCCCAGTAGTCAATTGTGAGGCGCCACGTTCTTCCATCTGCCTTGATGACCAGCCAGACTGGTGAATTATATGGGCTCTCTGTTGTTTCTAGCACCTCTTTTTGGAGCAGGGATTTGATGGTATCCTCAATACCCTTTTTGGCAGCTGCTATATTGCCTCATTGATTTAGGATCGGGACCATCTACCTGGACTTCGGTGGATGTTCTGCCACATTGGAGTTTGCTCCCAGTAAATACTTCTAGGTGTTTTAGAGCTACTTTCACCACATCAGCTGGCCATTCTGGAAGTTTAAGCTCTTCAGGTGCCTTGATTGCAGCTACTCGGTGAGAAGCTGGGATGATCTCACACTGCTGCTTGTTGGTTTCCTGAACCAGCTGTCTATTTGGCAGGTCCACAGTCAGCCTTAACTCAGAGATTAAATTCATCCCAAGGAATCCCAGTCCCCCTAAAGACTGGAGGCCAAAGGATGCCTTGGCAACAATAATGTGGATGTTGCAGGTCACTGTTTCAGTGAAGGGAACCACATATTCTCCCCCACTGAATCCCTCCAATACCTTAGAGTTTAGTGGTGGGGATGCATTTTGCTTCTGGTGCTCCATCCACACAGATTGAAGGTACAATGGCATCCATGTTGATGAGCAGTCTTTGCTCTAATTGTCCAAAACCTCTCTTGATGGTAACCAATGCTGAGGGTCTTCCCCAATTGTCATTTTCTATGGGTGCCATAGGTGGGGAAGAAGGGGGAGTTTGGCCCCATCATAAAAAATTTGAGGATTTCTGTTGGAGCTGTCAGCTCCTCTTGTGGTGGGCCAGCTTCTGTAACAGCTCCTCCGTGGGAAGGCAGTCTATGGCTTCCCTAGTTTCATATTGCAAAAGTCTCTTCCATATGCTATTTGGAAATGTCTTTTTGCTCCTCCCTATATTGGCCATCGAAGTAATTGCTTTTTCTTTGCTGGTCTGGAGATCTTCAGTTCCTCTGTTACAGTGGGGATCTTCTGCCTTCTTACAGGTGCCTTTTAGTCTTGGGTGACTCCTTGCTTCTGTTACCTTTGTCTTTTACTGTGGCCATCTTTTTCTTAGCTCCTGGTGCTGGAAAGGGCTCTCGCTGGATTTCATGGGCTTCCCTCAAGCGGTCTTCTAATCCTCGAGGGAGATGTTCTGAGGGTCCATTTGACCAAGAGCTATCCTGAGGGTTGGTGTCAAACCCTGGAGAACTGCTTCCTGGAACTCTGTTGTATCGCAGGAGGGTCCCCGGCCAACCAATATAAAAGCCTTTTCCGGCCTAGATTCTTCTCCGATCTCTCACTGGGGGTACTGTCTCTCGGAATAATATTTGACAATGAAGTTTTGGTGAGGGTAGTAAAATTTCAAAATGCTCTCATACAGCTGCAATGAGTTGCTTACACCCCCCACTTGCAGATGTATGGGCAAGGCACCAAATTCTTCATGGGACATACACTCAAATCAGCTATATCCTCAACTCCTACAACTGGCAAGGCATATACTTTGGCTAGCCAGTCCAAAACATGTCCCTGGTTAAAGGGCTCAGAGCTTTCCCACCCACATGGGCTTGCTCGGGTGTATACGATTTTACTTCATGGTGTGTTTCTATTGGCCTTGCAGACCCTGGCCCGTAACTCACCACTGTGGTCGTTATTGGTGCCATAGGCAAGCTCTCAACTGCTGGTGGACTGAGTTCAGGTTGGGCAGAGGATTGTTTTTCCTTTTCCATCCTTTTAACTCTATGCAGTCTAGCTGGTTGATGGAGCTTTTCCATTTCAGAGTCATTGGAACTGGTAGAGATGTCTGATTGCTCAGAGTCCTTATGCAGGGGATCTCTGTAGGCTGCTCTCAGAAGCTCCCGAGTCTGCATCAGCTTAGACTGGAGCCTCTGGAGTTCCTGCTGACAATCCGAGTGCTCCCTTTCTTTGGTCTGGCTAGACTTGAGCTCCTTCATTAGCTCTGGGATCACTGCTTGAGCCTCCTCCTGTTTAACGGTCAGCCTGATGGAGTTCTTTGACTCGTTTGGTTAAAGTGTCCATCAGGTCTTGGATCTGTAAATCCAAATGACTAACCTGGGCTAGATACCCATCATTCTGGGTTTCCAGTCCCTTTACCTGGTCCTGAAACTTCTCTAGTTCAACGTCCCTGGCTCTGATTTGCTGTTATAAATGGCTATCATATATGCCTGGGAGAAGCAGACCTCTTGGAGTTCCCTGGCCATGATGTATAACCCGTAAATCAGAGCCTGCTTCTTTTGCTTTTTGTTGGGAGCAGGCTTTCCTTTCACCAACATCTCCCAACACTTTACAAGGGTAGAATAAGCTTTGCCCATCTTGAGCAGCCCTCCCACCCTAGGGTTTTTCCCTTCTGCAAATAACTCTACACAGTATACAATGGGATTTTTATTTTGTACCGGTAACCACCCCACTTCTCCAATGATCCAGGTGCACATGTGAGTCTACAATAGCTTGGCAGACCAGCTGGGATCTGAAACCACTAGGCCTCTCTGCTGTAGTCCTGAGGTTTACAGGAACTTGCAGGTGCTTGGCGGCTCTCAGTAGTGGCTGAGGAATACCTCAATAGCATCTTGGCTATTTATGTAGGATGGGGCTCTGTCTGCTATGTCGAGGCAGGGTACAACCTGCTATTACTCCACAATCCAAGATCAGCCTCAACCTATGGAACGGGGCACTGCCACATATCATGGTTAGGCTTTGCTGCCTCAGACTTTCTGCTTGCTTCCTGACCTAGTGGCCTGGAAGTTCAGGCATGCGGCAACTCAAACAGACAGCACCCACGCTGTTTGGGCCCACTGAAGGAGGCTGATCCTTCACTCACTGTCTGGAGACTAGCCCCTCCTGGACTCTGGCCTGGCAGGGAGTAAAATCAGCAGTAAAGGCCAATGGCTCTTCCTAGCCACCACTAGGCAGTCAGCTAATGGTGCAATGCCACCCTTGTGGGAAACACCAGCACATACTGCAGGCACACAGGCCAACCTGTCAATGGTCACCATTTTGGTACCCACAGAGACAGTTCCCTACCCACACAGCTTACGGAGCTGCTTGTTGTTGAGATCTGAGAGAAAACAATAAAAAAAATTCTAACTAAAGAGAAGGGGGTCCTGCCACGGTCACCGTAAACTGTTGGGGCCAGGACTGAATCAGTCAGCCCTAGACCGTGTGTGTGTATCAGAAGGCCACGAGCTCAGGTTCTCTGACCTCACCCATATCTAGACATCAGCCTGCTTAGTTAGTAATGGAAGATGTGACTGAATAGTGAGGTGTAAAAATGTAAGTTTATTTAAAAAACCACATGTGTACAGATAATAAGGACCCCCAACTTAACTATCAATAACAAAACAAACTCAGAGACAGAGACACTAGGGGAAATATATCGGGGTAAGTGCCCCTTAAATAACCTAGCTGTTGCTGGGCAGATTTTAGTCAGGTGACCTTCCCTTTTCCCCCACACGTTTTAGAAAAGGCACCAAACGTGAGCATGAAGAATGTTTCCTAACATGAAGGCCAAAAGCAACAAGTTAAAAACCAATATGGCCAACATGGAAACCATAACTAAAGATTCTTCCCCAACAATAGAACATGAGAACCCCATAACAGAACCCCAGCACTTCAGTTCTTTTGGGTTCTAACTATTGCTTTCAGTGGTTCCTGCCATATTCCAGAAGGAAAAATAAATTATCTTAATCACACCAATATTTTATTAAAGGGCAGTGGCCTGAGCTCATTGAGTTAGGGAATGGGTTTCTATTTGTTATTAGCCTCTGGCTGAACTGAGGGCAAGTCCTCCTCTGACATCTGATGTGAATGCTAGCTTGCACAAAGCATTTTGGCTGCTAGCCTGTGGTAGCAGCAGGCTATTGTTTTCCTCTTATGCCAGACCCCTATGACTGTAACAGTGTGCAACTGTTACTCTGAAGCACATAGAGAACAAAGAGGAGTACTTTCTTTCCAGAAGCTACACTGACAAGTGGTGTTTGGTTCAGAAATATGTCAGGACAGCAAATGAGAGCCAGCTCTGGGCAGAGGTGTGCACCTGCAGTGCCCAATCAGCCAACTACTATTAAGAAATGAACAAAGGAATGTTTAAATCCCCATTTAAATCCACTTTGGCAAATCACATGTTTTGGGTTTATTTTTCTCATTAAAAGTTGACCTTGCAAAAAGTCAGGTTCTCACAACAGTTGATGTTGAGTTTAGCAGCTGAAAAACATTTTACTTTCCTTTGCCTCAGTGATGAAGTTGCTTCCAACAAACACAAGATGATACACCTGAAAATGAGTAAAAAGCTAGGAAAATAAGAGGCCCAGGTCACCCAAATTTGGAGTAATTGTGTCATGAGGCTGAAGACAATAAATAATCATGTTAGACAACTTTCTATTCGCACTTTTCTCTCATTTCCTTTCCCTTGGATGTGTTAATGAAAAATTGCCAATTCTAACCCGCTTGGAATGCAGAAACACTTCCTATGGCTACCTCACCATTGCACTGCTGCAGTTTTACGCTGGTGTAACTACATCAATTTCAGTAGAGTTACACTACCACAACAGTGCAATAACACAGTAGTGAGTGAGGCCCCATGGTTTTATTGTCTAAGTAAGTAATTGCTCACCCACCTGGAGTCTTGAGAAGAATAAGGGACTAAATCCTTAGCTGGTGTAAAGCTGCTTTAATGGTGCTATGCTGATTTATGCCAGTTGAGGTTTTAGCCCTATATGTGCATCTCATGACGCTAATCCACTAATAACAATTGTTTAAAAAATGAATGACTTTTGCCTTGGAGAGGGTAAACAGCAACAAAAGGAAGCAGTGAATAGGATGACAAAGTTGCACAAGAAAAAAATAACTGCCCTCGTTAGTCTTTTAAATAGTGTTACTTCCGGAAACCTAAAAAGGAAATTTCTAACTGTGAATATCTTAAATTGCACATCTGACTAATGTTTAATACAATGCAATGCTGCAAGGAACACAGCCATTTTGATCGCATGTAAAGACATGGAAGCTTTCATTATTTTTATCATTTGACACCTCTATTTTATACAAAAGACTGTTTTGTTAATGAGCACCCACTAAGAAATCTCTACAAATCCTTAAACTCTAACTATAAAGATGATTTTTTTTTCATACATGTTGTTGTAAAGTATAACAAAAAGGTTTTAAATAAATCACCTTGTTAATTGGTTAAAAGTCACTGGATTTCATATTCTCTCTCTAATGCTAATATTTTCATCAGTCAGAGCTATTGGTGTTATATGTTTGAATCGACTTTGCTATTAAGGGTAGGTATTAGAAACACAAAGAGAAATCTTTCCTCTTGAGTAAGTGTATGGCAGCAGGATTTAAAAAAAAATAAAGAGGATTATAGAAAAAATAAGAAGAGATAATTTATGAAGAACTAAAAGAAAGTGATCCTGATTAAAATTTCTTTTCTGAAGGAGAGGTCTTAGTTATTAAGACTAAATCCATATACTTGCATGATAAGCAAGTATGTTTTAAATGTACTAATCTACATTTTTTTGTTCTTTAATTCTTATTTCCCTTCTTTTGCCTTTCTGGTGAGGACTGTCTTTTCTGCCCAGTTTGGAAGGACATCTGTAAAATTCTCCAAATCAAAAATGTGGGGCAGTTTTCTTTTTTCTAGTGGGCCAGATCCTGGGATGCAGTGTTGCAGCTTTGGTTTACTGCACCAGTGGAATCTGGCAGAGCTGGCACATATCCATGGCCCCAACTCAGCAAGGTGATCCCATGTACCACTACAGGCTGGGGACCGACTGGCTAAGCAGCAGTTCTGCAGAAAAGGACCTGGGGATTACAATGGACAAGAAGCTGGATATGAGTCAATAGTGTGCCCTTGTAGTCAAGAAGGCTAATGGCATACGGGGCTGCAAGTAGGAGTATTGCCAGCAGATCAGGGAAGTGATTATTCTCCTCTATTCGGCACTGATGAGGCCACATCTGGAGTATTGTGTCCAGTTTTGTGCCCCTCCTCTCCCCCCCATACAGAAGGGAAGTGGACAAATTGGAGAGAGTCAAGCGGAGGACAACGAAAAAGATCAGGGGGTTGGGGCACATGACTTACGAGGGGAGGCTGAGGGAACTGGGCTTGTTTAGTCTGCACAAGAGAAGAGTGAGGGGGGATTTGATAGCAGCCTTCAACTACCTGATTGGGGGGGGTCCAAAGTGGATGGATCTAGGCTGTTCTCAGTGGTGGCAGATGAAAGAACAAGAAGCAGTGGTCTCAAGTTGCAGTGGGGGAGGTCTAAGTTGAACATTAGGAAACACTATTTCACTAGGAGGGTGAAAAGAAAAGGAGTACTTGTGGCACCTTAGAGATTAACAAATTTATTAGAGCATAAGCTTTCGTGAGCTACAGCTCACTTCATCGGATGCATTTGGTGGAAAAAAAAAACTTTTGCGAATACAGACTAACACGGCTGCTACTCTGAAACTAGGAGAGTGGTGAAGCACTGGAATGGGTTACCTAGGGAGGTGGTGGAATCTCCATCCTTAGAGGTTTTTAAGGCCCAGCTTGACGAAACTCTGGCTGGGGGATGGTTTAGTTGGGGTTGGTCCTGCTTTGAGCAGGGGGCTGGATTAGAGGACCTCATGAGGTCTCTTCCAACCCTTATTTTCTATGATTCTATGGTTAAACACATGCCTACCTTTAAATACCTTGATGAATTAGGGCCCATCGTTGCAAGGATCACTCCATTGTAGGGAATCCTCTGGTGGATTTAAAGACAGTGTAGAGACTCTACACCAGTCTTCTGGTGGCTGAGTGCACATGGACAGAGGAAAGCAGGTGTGACCATAATTCCTGTGTAACACCTATCCCTGGTTATAGTCTTAGGCCCTTGGGGCTGGAAGCAGCCAGTATAAGTCAGAGAAGTCCGCAGGCAGCTCTTATGCAGCATTTGGGAACTACCACTGCATACAGATTCCCCAGGATCAGGGGAGTGAATAGGTGAGTTTATGCCCCCTTTGTACATTCATCCCTTGTGTTCCATCCTTGCCATCTGGCCCAGTGTTAACACTTGAGCTAAACTGGTGGCTCATATTATGTTGAGCCCTGCTTGTCCTTTTTCTTAGTTTATTTTCCATTTTTACCTGTTGCCTGCAGTGTGTTTTTAACATTATGGTGGTGTGGCACCTATCGGCAATCTTTATTTTCTTCTCACAAAGTTATTTTCCCCAGACTCAATGCCTTTAGGTCAGGAAGTTATTAATTTTCTGAGCCCTGTTCTGATTCTGTGGCTTTTCATCCCTTTTTAGCGCTATCGGCTGTCAAGAAATACAGGAGCTGAGACAATCACCATTGTTGTTTTTTGCCAGCAATGCCTGAGCTGCACTGCAGGTGGGAACTGTTAGTTCATTTGCAGCACCTGTGCCTGAACTTAACTCTCTGATTTCTGCTCCTCACTTTCTTTTTTCCAGAGCCCCACTTACGTTGGATTAGTGGATGAATACAGCCTTCTATGTACCCCTTATCTCCTACCATATGTTATTTCTTCTGTCATTTCTTTCTCCTTGTCCTTTTCAACCTGATTTTCCTTTATCCTTCTTTGCTTGCTATCCCTCCCTTTTGATTTCTAATTGAAAAGCTTTTTCTTCTTTATTGCTGCCTCTCCTCATTCTGTGACTCATGTGAGTGGGAGTGCCCATTGGTAACACCATAGGACAGGGTGTTTCAAGAGACAACTGAGTGCAATGGAGAAAAAAAGGGGGGGGGAGTTGGACTGGTTGTCTAATACATGAATCTATGGCAGTAGTCTTCCAAGGATCTGTGGTGTTCCTGAGATCCTTATGTGCCTATGTCACCTGAAACAGCCCAGAAAAAATGGGGTAATAAGAGGAACAGACAGAACTGCCGGCCATTAGATGCACTCCGTCCCCCTCTGCAAATGCGTTCCAATAACTTGAAAGCTTGTCCATTAAACAAAAGTTGGTCCAGTAAAAATATTACCTCATCTACCTTGTCTCTCACATACACAGAACAAACACTTCAAGAAGGAAATTTGTGAGTGAAATGGAAACACAACCCATGGGTTTTCAGTGCATTGTATGAGCTGTGAGTTCATTTATTGCTTCTGAATATGAAGGAACAATAGCAGTGGTTGGAGGCAGATATAATGAGAACAGCTGCAATAAAAGCTTTCCCCTCACAGCTCTGTCAATGTACTTTAATTCTGACATGCCAAGCATTACAGTTGTAGGTTTCTTTGAAGGTGAGGTTGCCTATAGTGCAAGTTTGTAGCATTGTTTGATGATTTCCATAAATGACTACTATCAAATCAAATCTATCTTTTGCCCATTACTTTAGTATCTGAGGGCTTTTACTGAAAAGAGATTACTTGAACTAATGTTTGTGTGTAGTCAAAGATGAGATTTGAATTAACTATTCTCCAGTGGTGAAAACCAGTGGACTAATCTACGTCCCCACTAGCAACCTCTCCTCACTCCCTTACCTTCTTAATCAATTGTGGATGAAAAAAAGTTGCACTAGACTTATCATTACAAAGGTGGGAAAGTTACTATCCAAAGAGGTTTTAAGACGTCTTGGGGCAGAGCCTTAGATAATGTAAATTGGTGTGAATCTATTTCAGTGCAGCAATGCTGTTATCTAATAGCTGGCCCTATAAATTATTTGAAGTAATCACAAAGTAAAGGGCAAATCCCACTCTGACATGCCAGCTATCTTTTTAGCTTGCATAATTTCAGTGAAAAGAAAAGGAGTACTTGTGGCACCTTAGAGACTAACAAATTTATTAGAGCATAAGCTTTCGTAGCTCACGAAAGCTTATGCTCTAATAAATTTGTTAGTCTCTAAGGTGCCACAAGTACTCCTTTTCTTTTTGCGAATACAGACTAACACGGCTGCTACTCTGAAACCTATAATTTCAGTGGAACTCGATGGCATTTGATGCCTCAGAAGATACATAGGATTGGGTGCTAAAAAAATTTAGTATTTTAATACACATAAATTAATTACTGATTAATGTGCAGGCCAATTATTGAAGGACTCTGTCTAAAACTAAGTCAGAAATTTTTAGCTCAAAACTAGTCAGTTCTCCAATAGTTCCTCTCCCCCTTTAGCATCCCAGAAGAGTAGAGTTTCTTTTTCTTCAAGGCACACTCCAAGCTTGGACATGAAAGAGAAGAGAAGCATTTATACTTTAATAGGGCTTGCTTAGATAACAGAAGAACTTATGTCTTTCTCTGTTAGATAGGCAGAGCCTTAAAAACACAGTCCTACCTAAAACAAAACTAGCAAATGTTTGTCCTCTTACAAGTTTTGCTTGTGGCATGAAAGTTCAGATGCTTCAATGAAGTCTTCTTTTGAAGCAAAAAATAAAAAAAATCTGCATTTTCTACTTGTAAATTTTTTCCTGGGCTGGCCAAAATACTAGAGTGTTCTATTCCTCCTTGGCCTTGGTTCAGTAGATCTCAAATTAAATATGGCATCTGGAGATGTACAGTTGTTTCAACCGCTCAGGAGTCCTCCCTTGACCTTTTCTATGGAAGCTTAACTCTGTTAGGCTATTTAGTGGCATCCTTCTAGCCGTTGTTCTAATATGTTGCAATTCCCAGAAGCCATTGCTGTTGCTTGCTGGAGTCATAATAAATGGTGTTCAAATTTGTTTTTCAAAACAAAACCATATAAAAATACTGTTCTGTAGTTTTCAGCTTTCTTCTTTCCTCAGTAATGACGGTTATGGTATAACGCTGAATTCCTGTAAATTAATAAAAGAAAAAAATACACACTCCCTTCCTTCAGGACTGATTAAATTGAAATATTCCTGCATTTTCTCTAGACAGAGACCTAGGGATGGAAAACTCAGAGATAATTAGTAGTCCATTAGTTCTATGACCTATGTTACAAACATCACTAGATGATCAGCATCATCTCTTCTGGCCTTAGAATCCGTAAACAGAATTACACATAAACCAAATAAGCAGGAACAGGTGATCTTCCTCACTGAGGTGGTAATGCTTATTCATTTACAGTTCTTGGCTGTGGTCCTCTAGTAGGTAGAAGAGAGCTGCAGTGCCTGTGTCTGTCATCTGTTGTCTTCTCTGTCATCGTGCAAGTGTTGTGTGGATAGATGTGTGGGTTGAAGACAATCAGTGCTAAGGATTCTTGAACCATATTATGAGTATCGACAGAAAAGATTGGGGTTCTCTGTAATATGACAGCTGTACATCTGTAGGACTGCCCATAAGCAGGGAGGCTGATACAGTTTTACATCACATATCCAAAGTAACTGATTAATGAAGGTTTTCTTCCATTTAAGTCAGAATTAATTGTGAATGCATGGGCGGTATTTCCTCCTCCACCTGCTGCCTAAAGATGGCAGGGAAATGGAGGCCTATGTTGTCAAAAGTGGCTTCTCAATTTTTTTGTGCCCAGCTCAAGATCTCTAGGGCCTGATTCTCAGAGATAATGAGTACCTGCAAATTCATTTGAAATCAGTGGAAGCTGTGGGCACTCAGCATCTCTAAAATTAGTCTTTATTCAAGATGTTTTCTCCACTTTCCCCCTCCACCATGAGCTAAATCCCTTTAGTTTGTTTTTTTCCCCCCAAAGTGCACAATATAATTCCAAGACATTGCTAGAAATCAGTGCAGTGCACTATGCCAAGGCAATAACAAAATTAATCCATGGAAGGAACACTGAATGATTTGAGATGAGATCATTTTAGTTTTTAATGATAGGTTTCAGAGTAGCAGCCGTGTTAGTCTGTATTCATAAAAAGAAAAGGAGTACTTGTTATGCTCAAATAAATTTGTTAGTCTCTAAGGTGCCTCAAGTACTCCTTTTCTTTTACTTTTTAAGTGTCAGTAAAGAAAGCATTTGGACTTTCAGATGTGCTTTAAATGACAAAAGAAGCTTTCTTTACCAAAGATGTTCACAAACACACTGGTGCAAAGGAAAGAAAAGTTTTTAAGATGACTTCTGTTTTATTCTTTGGGGTGTTACCTCTCAATAAATTTGCATTAGTGAGTCATTTTCATGACACACTGAGAAAACAGATAACCTGAAATTTAAGATAAGTAATTCTGTGCCTCTGAGTCATTAAAATGAATCACCTGTCTCCCTCCCACTTCTGCCTCATCCCTATTACATTGATTGAACATGCACCTCTGTAAAATATACAAGAAAGCTTGGATCACTTTTTTGGTTATTTTTATAACTCTTATTTTCAGGAAAAGATGAACTCATCACCAACGTAGATAAGACAGAGTTTTTCCAAATGTATAATAAATGTATTGTTCTTAATCAGTACTTACATTACAATAGCTGCCAGGGGCCCCAGTGAGGACTAAAGTCACATTCTGCTGGGTATTGTGTATGAAGATATGGTCCCTGCCTGGAAGGTCTTATAATCTAAAATGACAAGTGCCACATGAAAGGTTAGCTTCCAACTACTGTTGGGATATTGATTTTTATTGGTTTATCCTTCTGGGTTAATAGTCTGAAATAATTATTTAATTTGTTATCATCCATTTATATTACTTATGAAACCAGCAATGTGCAATTTTGGTTTCTCTGCTGTTATACATTGATGATGAAGGAGTTTTGTGTCTTTGTAATTTTCACAATAATAATAAATTATAAATAAGTATTTAATAGTGAGGAAATGCATAATGGTTATACATTTATAGATCTAAAAGAAAGCTGGTGGAAAAATCACTGCTTATGTGAGTTTCTCTCAATGTCAATTTCACATACATTTCTAGGAGAGATCTAAAGTTCATTTTGTGTTCACAGAATAATCAAAACCTAACTGACACTCTGATCATATTCTATTGTATATAGATTCCTATATCACCTTCATCAATGCAGTATCTGCGCCCCTTCTAATAGTTTATTAAGTGACACGACTAATAGCATCTGTCACCTGTGGTTTCTTCTTTCTCTCATTCTCTCCTCAGAGGGAAAATTGATTATGCAATATAGTGTTTGTTTTGCTAGGGTTTTTCTATTTTGCTTTAATTTTTAATTGCACAGGCTGCTTTGTGTGTATTAGAGAAGGCAGGCCAAACAAGTGTGCCTGAAAGAGTGAGCAGAAGGTAGTAAGGATTGTGATAATCTTTAGTTCCTGTGGGAGTTCATTCCAGAGTGTCAGACCAGTCCCTGAGAAAGCCCTGTCACTGACACAGAGGATTTTTAATTGTGTGGTTAAAAGTTGGAGTTGTCACCATGGTCTTCATCCCGGAGCTGTAGTCTATCATCTAGCTACCCTAGCCTGAGACCACTGAGCGCTTTAAAGATAAGGACCAAGACCTTGAACTTAAGTCAACTTGTGCACTCAAGCTGTCATATAGTGCCCCATCTTCACTAGGCCATCATGCAGGCAGAGTATGGGACTAGCAATTGCAGGACCCAAGAGCATACTCTTTAACTTAATTTAAGAAGTCTTTCTCTGTCATTTTTCTGTATAATAATCTGTACCTATTCTTTCTTTTACTGTGTAACTTTCTAATTTTGTGAATCTCCAGTTTCTGTGGTAGGCGTGTCTTTTGTTCATACAACATCAATATGAAAGCAAGATTACACAGCTAGGAACAAGCCAGGAGAATAATGGGGAAGGGAAACTTTCTATTTTAATAACTTAATATTGTGATCACCGGAGGGATTCTAATTCTAAATGCTTTAAAAAGGAGACATGAAACCAGTTCCTGTAAATTATGTTGCTTCATTGAACCCGATGGCATGACATGAATTTACACCAGCTGAGAATCTTGGCCCAAAATTCTCCAAGGTAATTAGATGCTTAACTCTAGTTGATTTAAATGTGAGTTACGTTCCTAAATACCTTTGAGGATCTGAGCCGTTGTTCTTAGCTAAAAATCTTGCTGTGTTCTATTTTGAACAGCCATTTCCTTTGGAACATTTGATAATGCAGTCCTGGAGTCTTGCAATTCCTTTTGTACTACAGGGAGTATCTTTTGTCATGGGAACTCAGTGTTTTTCATTGTAACTCACTCTGCAGGGTGGATATAAGTCACTCTGAATGTAGTTTTACCTGTTATTTTTCCTTCATTTTGAGTTTAAAATACTAATGAATGTGGGACGAAAATCTTAAATATTTTCTCATTATAATTATAGAATGAAACATAACACACACCCTCTTTTCTTCTCACACCTTCCATCCTCCCTTCAATCTGTCTAGCTTCTCTCCTGACTGCTTCCTCTGTCTCCTTTTGCCACTCCCTACATCATGCTTTCTTCCATGTTGTCCCTTCCCTAAAGAGCAACTTTCTCAGTAATGTACACTAAGCTCCTATTGACCATACCTCATTGTGTGCTTGTTTGCTGTAGGATGAACATGCAGATCAGTGATGGAAAGGAATTGCATAGTGTTATGAGAGATGGAGATTTATTTAGATACTTTGATTTTCCCTATTTTGATCTAATTGTCCAAACTTTATTCATGTTAATGTCAATAACCCAATTAAAGCTAATGGGACTACTCTCATACATGCATACCAGTGTGAATAAGGCCCTTTGGAATTATTTATTATTATATATTTGCAGTAGCTGCTTCTGGCCTGTCAGAGCACAATACATTCAGCTGTGGATCTCTGCTGGTAGGTCACTATCTCTGTAAGGTCTTGGGTACTCCACTAGACTCATGACAGAAGGCCCAGCCATTGCGGGAGGCTTCAATAGGATCACAACCTACTGCACTAGCTGCTGTTATTTCAGTTATTGCTGAGCAGCTAAGTCTTGGATTAGTTCCTGCTGCTGGATGGCCAGCTGCTACTGGTGGCACTGAGCTACAGGAGCTACTGTTGGCGTTGAGTTTCTGCTCTGCCATCCATTGCAGTAGCTGTTCCATGTCCATATTGCTGGGAATTGCTTCCGTAGGCAGTGGTGCTGGAACAGGTTTTTTTTCCCCCTGAGAGTCATTGAACCAAACTGTAAAACCTGTATAAGATGGAAATTTCTTCAAGTCAGGTGGTACAGCACAACCCCTAGTTCCAGCCTCTATGTCCGTAGGTGTTTGTTTGAAGTCTTGACCTGCTCCCTTCCACAGGGGCTAATTCCTTGCCCATAGTCTCTGCAAAGTTTGTGACCAGGTTGCCACTTTGGCACCCCCCTTGTGGTCCATCAGGACATGTCTCACTCAGCAGGTCTCTGTCTTGGTGAGGTCTGTGGGAGCTGTGATTTGGGCCCCTGGACAAGGCACACTTCAATCCTACCCCTTCTGGGGTGTTCAAGTCCAAAGGAAATCAGAAACAAAAAAACCCTCAACAACTTAAAACACCATTGTCCTAAAAACCTTTGGTGAGACCCCTACACCCTCTTCTATTCAGGCCTTGTCTCCAAAATACCTATGCTTCTGCTGATTCCCCAGGGTCTGCTCATCCCTTCTAGCAGAGGCTTGTCTAGCTGGCAAACTAACTTAATCTCTAGGCTGAAACAAGGCTTTTCTCCCATCAAAAGAATCGGAGCTTTTCTCTCCTTCCTGGTCAGCCCTGAGCTGGGTTAGGTCTCCCCCTTTTAACTCCACTCTTCCTGCTTGGCAAGTGCTGCAGGTTAGTGGGGTGGGCCAGTTGGATCCATAGGCTTTTATTAACCTTCTTGTTGCCAATATGGGGATTATCTGCCCCATCAAAGGGCCCCATTGCACTATACCCTATATAGACATATACAAAGAATTAGCCTTTTCCTCAAATAGCTTACAATCAACTTCTTGCTACTGACATTAGTCTTTGTCGTTATGGTTCTAAAATGACCAAATACTCCCTAATATAATTTCAAAACATTGGTTGTGATTTTTATTTCCATTTTTCCAGTAAATTATTAATTATTTTATTACAATAACACATAGAGGGCCCAATTGAGTTTGCATCCTCATTAGACAAGGTACTGTACATACATATAATAAGAGACAGAATTTTCTCCAAAAAGCTTTCAGAAAAAGGTTAGAAGAAAGGAAGTATTGCCTTCATTATAAAGGTGAGGAACTGAGGCAAAGAGATTAAGTGACATGAAGAATTCACTGGCAGAGCTAGGAATTGAACCTAGATCACCCGAAACCCAATATAGTACCTTAAGCATTGGACCATCCTTCTTTTCTAAAATGTAATAATGCCATTATTTTCAAGATACACTGTGAAGATACACAGCACAAACTCTGAATTACTTGCTTTCAGTGTTAATCTCATTTGTAGCAACAAGCTCCGTAGAAACAAATTCCCTCTTAGCTTCCATAATGATGCGTTAAGTCCTTCTCAGGATTTTTATGCCATCTACAGGACATTTTAAAAAATTGTGCTTTTGCTGCATTTTACATCAGGCTTGATAATGTAGTACTTTGTATATATAAAATATAAAATTAACTTATCCTTACATTATCCTGTCTCAATTTCATTATTTTTCTCTAAGTATTTACATTGTTATGCATTTGATTTAACTACAGGTTTTATAACAAAATTTCATTGGTAGCTATTGCCTAAACAGCTCTAATCTTTATGGCTAGATGTTATGGATAAATTCTATTCTCTGATCAACTTTGAGGATTACTTAGTGAGTTAGTTAGTTATTCACAATCCTTAGAAGAGGGCTGGGAACTTTACTAGAGTCACTCTAAAACATGGAAGTAGTTTCAACAACAAATGAAACATTTTAAACTTGTTTTTGCTTTTTAATGTTTGAAAAAGAACCATTTTTTTCTAAATGTTTGCAATTTTTAAAAATGCTCCTTTAAATTTTTATCAACAATGTTATTGACATGGTTTTCAACAATTTTAGTTTACTAAAAATGTTTTCTTTCTTGTAAGTGGAAACTTTTTATTTACCAAAACCTCCACTTTCCGGGATACAGAAAATTTTAGAAACATTTTTCATAACATTTTTGATGTTTTCACTAAACATTAAAAAGACACAACATTTTAAATTAAAATGGAAAAACCACAAAATGGACATATTTTTTAAATAATGAAAAGGTCATTTAAAATAGGCCACTTTTTAACAAAAATAAGTTTTTGACCAGCTCCACATCTTACAGGATATCTAGAAAGACAAGATCTCTGCCCTAACAATCTAACTTTGTCACATCATATCTAAATAAAGGTGACACGCAGTGTGTCAGCGGGGAGAGAAAGGGGAGAGATGATATAAGGACATGTACAGGGTTTGCTACAATAAGATTACATGGGTCTTTTGGTTCTCTTCATATCTATTCTGATATCTGTACATGTACAGAATACCTGCTGACATCATGTTCTCTACCTGTTGTGACTGGCAACAAAGCGAAGTATACTACAGAGTCCCTTGCTAGCATTATACGATGGTTCTAAGATGATTTTAAAAAATACTTTCTGTGCTGGTCATGGAAACTGTTCAAGATTCTCGGAAGCAACACATATGTCTAGCGCTCTCTCAGGGTGGACAAGGCCTGAGATTAATGCTTTACATATTATTCCCTTGTCTTCCGACTCTCAGAAAAGACAAGATTTATTTTGCTTTGGGATTAGAGAGTTCTTGATAGTAAGATTCCAGCAGTGTATATATCAGATTTTGCTTTTTTTGCAGGCAAATGATCCAATTGCACTTTTAGTCAATGGGAATTGTACGTGTCTATCCAAGGACAGAATTGATCTTATATCTGTAGAGCTCTACAACAAGGTTAACCAAACACAAGGGGAAAAATGTGCAATAAAAGGAGTTACACAATAAAAGACTCTTATGTCAATACAAGAAAATAACCATGACAAACATGGAAGTCTGTCTTTTGAACATATTTTTCTTCACCTGAAACATTCAGTAGTACCCCCAAGTTCTGGCTGCCAGCTTTTGTCCAGCTTGAGACAGCTATGGCATGATTTTTTCAGAGGTGCTGAGCACTCACAACACCTTGCTGTGTCTGTTTCCCCATGAATAAAATTGGCACCTTTGTTGCCCTCCTACTTAGTGCCATTCTAGCACACAATGATGTTCCTATCTGATAATTTGAGGAGGAATATGGAAAAGTTCATCTCACAAAACATATGTGGATGTGTTTTCCAACCACTTCATCATCTGGACCCATGTAAAAGAAGCCCTTGAGGAATTCCACCATGATTTCAACAATTTCCATCCCACCAGCAACCTCAGCCTGGAACAGTCCACACAAGAGATCCACTGCCTGGACACTGTGGTGCTAATAAATGATGGTCAAATAAACACCATCCAATATCAGAAACCTACTGACCGCTATGCCTACCTACATGCCTCCAGCTTTCATCCAGACCACACCACATGATCCATTGTCTACAGCCAAGCTCTACGATACAACCGCATTTGCTCCAACCTCTCAGACAGAGGCAAACAACTACAAGATCTCTATCAAGCATTCTTACAACTACAATACCCACCTGCTGAAGTGAAGAAACAGATTGACAGAGCCAGAAGTTACCTACTATGGGACAGGCCCAACAAAGAAAATAACAGAATGCCACTAGCCTTCACCTTCAGCCCCTACTAAAACCTCTCCAACGCATCATCAAGGATCTAGAACCTATCCTGAAAGATGTCCCATCACTCTCACAGATCTTGGGAGACAGGCCAGTCCTTGCTTACAGACAAGCCCCTCAACCTGAAGCAAATACTCACCAGCAACCACACACCACACAACAGAACCACTAACCCAGGAACCTATCCTTGCAACAAAGCCCGTTGCCAACTCTGTCCACATATCTATTCAGGGGACACCATCATAGGGCCTAATCACATCAGCCACACTATCAGAGGCTCATTCACCTACACATCTACCAATGTGATATATGCCTTCATGTGCCAGCAATGCCCCTCTGCCATGTACATTGGCCAAACTGCACAGTCTCTACGTAAAAGAACAAATGGACACAAATCAGATGTCAAGAATTATAACATTCAAAAACCAGTTGGAGAACATGTCAATCTCTTTGGCCACTCGATTACAGACCTAGAAGTGGCAATTCTTCAACAAAAAAACTTCAAAACCAGACTCCAAGGAGAGACTGCTGAATTGGAATTAATTTGCAAACTGGATACAATTAATGTATGCTTGAATAAAGACTGGGAGTGGATGGGTCATTACACAAAGTAAAACTATTTCTCCATGTTCATCCCTCTCCGCCCTCCCCCCCCCACACACACACTGTTTCTCAGACGTTCTTGTCAACTGCTGGAAATGGCCCACCTTGATTATCACTACAAAAGGTTCCCCTCCCCACCCCACTCTCCTAGTGATAATAGCTCACCTTACCTGATCACTCTCATTACAGTGTGTATGGTAACACCCATTGTTCCATATTCTCTGTGTATATAAATCTCCTCCCCGTATTTTCCACCGAATGCATCCGATGAAGTGAACTGTGGCTCATGAAAGCTTATGCTCAAATAAATTTGTTAGTCTCTAAGGTGCCACAAGTAGTCCTTTTCCATTTGCAGATACAGACTAACACGGCTGCTACTCTGAAACATAGAGCAGTGGTGGGCAAACTGTGGCTTCCCGCAGCTCTCATTGGCCAGTAACGATGAACTGTGGCCACTGGGAGCTGCGGGCAGCCATGCAAATGTAAGCAAACTGTCTGGCGGCCCACCAGCAGATTACCCTGAAGGGCTGCGTGCATCCCGCAGACTGCCTGTTGCCCACCACATACCCTTAGATACTCTCTCAACCACACACCCCTGAAGCTTCCTGCTGCTTTTTGTATTGGAATCCCCTAATTTCTCTCATCTTCTAATCAGAGCTGTTTTAGCTGCAGGCTCTCCAGCCTGCAGGCAAGCCCCCCTGTTATCACATCTCTTCTACAAATTTTTAACTCAAACATCTGCAATTGCCAGATTTGCTGCCAACTTTTGGTATCTGCCTCTATCATTCGTTGTCATATCTGCTGATAACCCTCATGCAGAGTTATGCATTAGGTTGATTCAAAATGTGTTGACTGCCCTCACAATCCAAGCACTGTCTCAGATGTTTTTTGGATCTGCACATAAATAAATATAGTCATACTGCAGACCTTGTTCTCTTATTTATATTGGAGACGAGGAGCATATCTTTGCAAGGTCAGATCATTATCTTCTTTGGCTTGAGATTAGGGATCATATTTGGTCCCATGGGGACTGGTCATGGTTTGTACTAAGACTGGTGGAACCAATTGGGCTTCAGAACTCTCTGAAGAGGAATTCTGCACAGCTGATGGGCCATTTTATTGATAGCCTAGTAGGAAACTTATAATCATCATTTGTCCTTTATTATTAATTCACTAGCTTCTAAACACTATCCTCTGTGGCTTCCTCCTAGGTCATAGCAGATAGCCTGAGTTGGGAGGAATGGAGGTTGCAGTACCAGTGGTAGAAATAATACTGTGAGTCTTATTGATAGTGACATAAACAATGTTCTGAAGTATTATTCCATGGATGTGATGGAGATTAAGAAATTATTCTTCTCTTCCATCATAGCAACTATATGGAACTATTCCAGGTGTTTGATGGAGTGGGGAATCTGAGTTGTCTCTAGCTGTAATTTTCCATCGACTTCAGACATAACACTGATTGATTCAGTGGTAACCATTCCATGCTCAGTGCATCAGGGGAAGAGGATAAATGTAACATCTTAGCTTACTGAGTTCTGGTCATTATAACTCATTGAGTGTTGGGAGCTAATGCACAATTCAGATCTGTGCTCTTTATGAGTAGCTAAATTTAGTGGGAAAATAGTGTCCTATGTTGATGGCGATTGTTCAAGAGATGCCAGAACCCAACCCTCCCTTGCGGAAGTATTGACAAACAGGCTTAAGGCCTTTGCTCAATCAACATTTTCTTGCTGGTTTTAACAGCCCATAAAGGATATGGTTTCAAAGAGCCACTAATTACCTAATGTTCCCCAGTCAACTTCAGAATCTCATGATTGTCTACCGTGTACAAAAAAATAGAATTATTAGTAGGGGAGATACTGAGTTCCTTGTAGGAAAAGGGTGCCAGATCCTCCCAAACCACCAGGGACTACAGGTCTTGAGCCCTGGTCTACAGGGCTCTTAGATACTAGTAAGGGCCAATCTGACATTGTTGCTAGCATAGAAGCTGAACTCTGACAGAGAAGACAGTCCTTGGCTCTGATTGGTGGAATACTGCGGTCCTGATTGGTCTCAAGCTTCTATTTCAGCCAAGCACAGTGTCAAGGTTCCTTCCCTACTCAGAACTCTAGGGTACAGATGTGGGGACCTGCATGAAAGACCCCTTAAGCTTATTCTTACCAGCTTAGGTTAAAAGCTGCCACCACCAAAGCGTTATACAAAGAACAGGGGAAGTGCCCACTTGGAAATGTCTCCCCCACCAAAAAATATCCCTCCAAGCACTACCCCCCCTTTCCTGGGGAAGGCTTAATAAAAATCCTCACCAATTTGCATAGGTGAACACAGATCCTAACCCTTGGATCTTAAGAAAAATGAAAAGCAATCAGGTTCTTAAAAGAAGAATTTTAATTAAAGAAAAAGTAAAAGAATCACCTCTGTAAAATCAGGATGGTAAATACCTTACAGGGTAATCAGATTCAAAACATAGAAAATCCCTCTAGGCAAAACCTTAAGTTACAAAAAGATACAAAAACAGGAATATACATTCGATTCAGCACAACTTATTTTATCAGCCATTTACGCAAAACAGAATCTAACGCATATCTAGCTAGATTACTTACTGACCTTTTACAAAAAGAAAAGAAGTACTTGTGGCACCTTAGAGACTAACAAATTTATTTGAGCATAAGCTTTCGTGAGCTACAGCTCACTTCATCGAATGAAATGAGCTGTAGCTCACGAAAGCTTATGCTCAAATAAATTTGTTAGTCTCTAAGGTGCCACAAGTACTTCTTTTCCATTTGCAGATACAGACTAACAGAGCTGCTACTCTGAAACCTGACTTTTTACAGGAGTTCTGACCTGCATTCCTGCTCTGGTCCCAGCAAAAGCATCACACAGACAGAGAGAACCCTTTGTTTCCCTCCCCTCTCCCTCCAGCTTTGAAAGTATCTTGTCTCCTCATTGGTCATTTTGGTCATGTGCCAGCGATGTTATCTTAGCTTCTTAACCCTTTACAGGTGAAAGGGTTTTTCCTCTTGCCAGGAGGGATTTAAAGGTGTTTACTGTTCCCTTTATATTTATGACACACAGGAACAGAAAGCTGTCCGTGTGACAGTCTTGTCTTAGAAGTGCTGCCTCTGTATTAGCTGCTCCTACTATCTGACACTGGTAAGCTGATCCTGCCTGACTCCTGGCTTGCCCTCTGGCCTGTCTTGGACTCTAATCTCCTGGTATCTGACCTAGTTTAACTCCTGCTCTAACCATTGCCCATGTCCAAGTCATGATGTAAAAGGAAGTACTAGGGTACTAGCATCTCTGAGACAGAGAAAATCACTTCTCACTGATAATCTTGTTATTTATTATCCTGTCTCTAGTTTTCCTGTTTGGTGACGGTTAGTGACAGGCTATGGCAAAGCACTTCTGGCATTAACTTCTATTTCGTGGACCCCTTTCAGGGGGTTGGAACAGCCACACTGCTTCTCCTAATGAATTATCTTTTCTTAGCTGAACAAAGACCTGGTGTCCATGTTGGCTAAATTTGATAGCATTGACTACTAGGAACATATAACTATTATTTTGTCTCTGAGAAGATTCAACACGGGTGGTATTGGGTAATATATGGTATCTATAGCTCCTTAGACATGGACAGGTTTCTTCTTTTCTCAGGGTCTACATTGCAACTGAGGCTTGGATGAAGGCTAGCTGACTAAATGCAATCCATCCAAAATATGGCAAGGTATGTTTAGGCTTAGGGAAACATTCAGAGAAGAATGATATTTGTCCATTCTATAGGATTCTGTTAATAGAGAATGGAATTTAGGGGTTCTGTGGGATCCCTAGTTGCTTTTTATTGGCATTGGGATTATATTGTTCTTTGATTCTTTAGAAAATTCAATTAATAATCAATTCCAAAAAACATCAAAAGTAATTTATTTCCATTGACCTCGGCCTATTCAAGGAGCATTGTTCTGAAACACTAAAAGTGGTCATTGGGAAAAAAAATACACAAACAAAAATAGACTTGGAAATAGCTTGAAAAAATAAATTAATATTTATACACAAATGCAGATGCTTCTCCATTAGAAAGCTGGAAGCCATATGGATTCGACTCGTGCATGACACTTGCTGAAAGAACATTTAAACATAGGCTCTTTGCTTAAATGGCAGATTTTGCTCTCACATCTAATGTAGCAGATCTTGAATGAGTCCAGTGTTCCACTCTTCATATAGGCAGAGAATTTCCATTGGTATCAATAGAAGTTGCCTCCTTTGGAGGACACAACCTCAAGATTGGCCTTGAAGATGTTTTAAAAAGAATTGTCCCCTTGTGGAGTGGAGGTTTGGAGTAGGACACACTTGTAGTCTATACCATTATTTTTGTGCTTCTACTCTTGCAGGCATTCCCCCGCCCCCCACACTCCAAAACAAACAAACAAAAAACAACCTTACAGGTATCATGAGCAAGAGTGACACTAGAGAGGTCTTCATCCCCCAAACCCTGCAATGAGGAGTGTGGCTTAACAGTCTCAGTAAATATTTTAAATGTATAACTCCACTAGAAAGATGTAACATTTTGTATTATGGTTCCATTTATAAATAGTTTTAAAGGGATAATAAAGGTTTAATAGCTGTTATAAGTATGTTATAGACATGAATATTATGTGTTACAAATGGTTATAATTACATCAGTAGAAGATATTGTAGATGGTTATTAGCCATGGTTATAAATAGGCTTCGAAGGCTTAGGTTATTATTGGTAAATTCCACCGTACCCACACAAACCAAAGAGAAAATAATACCATCATTAATAATCAAAATCTACAGATAGGCAAAGTAAGCAAAATGCTTTTTGAAAAATTATTAGGATATTTACTTTGTTTTTTTTGGCAAATGATGTTAACAATTTGTATTTTAACTGTTACAAAATTTGACATTTTGAATCTCAATGTTTACTGTCATTAAATAATTATTGTCTGACCCTTCATAATTTCCTGCAACTGTGAAAATGTTAATTGATAAAAAAATTAAAATCCTTAAAATCCATAATCTTGTGCAACTGTGAAAATTGTAATGTTTAAACATAAAAAAATACTTAAAAATAAAATTTCTAACATCCATAAACATAAAAAAATCAACTCAAATCAAATTCTGACAAGCCAATTAAACTCTAGAAGTATCTCGTTGTAGTGATTCAGGTTATTCAGCATGCATTAAAACATGTAATAATCATTTATTAACTCTTTTAAAACTATTAATGGAGTTTGAATATAAAGTGTGACATGATAACATTGACAATCAACTAAAAATTATTCTATAAGAATTCTTCTACTTTAAAATCTTTGGCAACAGATTAGACTTTTGTAATCACAAAATGGTTGTTTAAGAAAGTAGCCATTGGTATTACTATCACTTGTGTCCCTGAAAGAACATTTAAACACTGGACCAAATTCACCATTTATGAAAGAGGATGTAGCTTCATTGACTTTAATAAGGTATGCATGCCTATGCCAGTGGTGAACATAGCCCATGGTATTTGTTTTCGAATAAAAATATCCTTACAAATTATTTATTTCTAATTTCATTTGTCCAGGTGATTACTTTGTGCTGAATAAATAGAAAAGATGTTCAAGGGTGTGAAATTCACCCCTGTGTAGACAACCAGCACAAAGGACTGTACCTATGTAAGTCCTACTTGAACCCTGTTTTGGGAGTAAGTGGTGCATAGGCCTTCCGGTGACCATCTGCATAGAGATGAATTTTTCACTACCTAAGAGAGATGGCTGGAGCTTTAGGGTTGCAGTGCGCTGGTGAATGAATACCCAGTACCACAGAAAAACAAAGGATACCATGTGATATTACAATATTGGGGCGGGTGGGGGGGAAGTGTCTACTGTTGAGGATACAAAAGAAATTAAAGTTGAGAGATTTTTGGACACATTTCTATCAAGAACCTTTTTTTTCTCTTTTACTGATTTAATCACTACTACAGAATAAAAACTTCATTGTACTACACTTTTCAATCTTCCAGTTTGATTTATCATGCTCAAACCTGACCCTTTACTTGGCACACATGCATGTTTAGATTTTTTTTTTCTGTTTTAATTTTTCAGCTCAGAATTATATTAACTGATATGGAAGCTTGGCACTGAACTCCCAGAATTGAGCCTATCTGAGAGATTTCAGGTCTAGTTTTTATTCGATCCTTCCAATATTCTGAACCATAACAGACATGACACCTGCTAACAATGAAGTATGAGATGAATTGCCAGATATAACATAGCTCTCTTCTCTGGCTCTTCATCAGTGCACACCAATCTAGCAAACATGGGACTCTGATTACCCCTCTGAGAAGAATTCAGAGAAAACAGACTGAAAATGTACAAGAATTTCAGCTTGCCCTTCTCAAGCTTCTCATCCATATAATCAGCCATTATATAAGTCACTTCACTGATGATCCTAACAGAAGTGCCTAGTTCAGGCAAGTTAAATATTGGGTTCTACAGCCCTTACTTTTGTTGACTAGTACTTAAGCATGTAAGTGGTTCCACTGAAGTTAATGGAGCCACTTGCATAAGGAAGGTTTACAGAATCAGACTTGTTGAGGAAGCTAATTTAAAAGCAATTCAACACTTTTTATATTTATGTTTCTCTTTCTTGTTTTACAGTATTTTGTCATCATCTTGTCAAGATTAACTTTGAAGAAATACTTCTCCAAGAACTAAGCAGCTGAGATCTTGTTACACGGCTTGAAAAAATCAACACAGGTCAAATTGTCAATAGAAGTGGAGCAGGTTAGTTAATCAAAAAGCGTGTCTTTTCAGCATGTTTGCATAATGTGATCCTTCCAGACCGTTACGGCTATCTCTGAATGACAACTTATCATTAAGAGGAAACCCTTGCAGCAAAGAGAGGTAATTCTGTTTCATGGAAAAGTTCCATTTTCTGAAATTTGGCTTTTTTCCAATTTGGAACAAGACCCCAAATGTTCAAAATTCTCTGCAAAAGGGGGTAGATCCCAGTGTGGACCAGCCCACCAGGCAGACTTCCTTGGAGTTGTAGACCACAGGGCTTCCAAGATCCACAACTCTGAAGCAGTCTGCATGTAGGGGCTGCCCCAGAATTGTAGACCCTGAAAGTCCAGCAAGTAGATTTATCAGGAGCTTGGGAGTCAAACTAGCAGAAAACCAGGCAGGTTTCCATTGGACCCTTACTTGGGTTCTGTTGGAACTTCATCAAAATGAATTCATCTCTACAATTTTGATAAATTAGTAAATGTTGATGAAAAACTGTTTCTCACCATTCCTACTCACATTGAGAGAGGGGAAAAATATAACAATTCAGAGTACATGCATTTCTTCAGTTGTATTGAAGAAATGTGCTACATAACATTTAAGAGCTAGTTATGAGCAAATTATGTGACTGTTTTGTGGTATTATGTATGAAAAGGTTAATCTGATGCATTATCTCCAGTCAGTTCCAAAATAAAGCAAAGACTTCATTGGGAAAGACATTGCCATACAAAGATTTTATATTTTAAAAAAGAAATCCAGTCACTTAGGGTCCAGATTTTGCTACCCTTATTCACATAGATTAATAACTCACTCCCATTGGAACCTACATGACCGTGTTATATTTCAGGAGAGTTTTAGAAACAATATTAAATAAATGCCCTAAGGTATCACTAAGCTATAGTAAAATAAATAACATGAATAAACTACTGTGTAATAAAGGTGAATGGGAAGTATTAATGTCCTATCTATTTGTTTTTACCAATATATAATACATTGTGGTTTAGTTTAGTTTTCTAATAGGTACCTTTCAATTTCTAGACAAGCTAAACTTACTGTTTCTAAAGCCTCCTCTTCCTCTCTGTAAATTTATGCAACATACAATCTGATTTATACACAATGGGGAGGGAAAGAGGGGCACCATGCTTGTTAAGCTAAGTCCTTTTTTGAGACTAGGCCTGAAAGCTGTCAGCTTAAGAAATAAAAAGGAGTGGACCAGCCAAGGGTTTAATCATATTTTGGCCTGTATGAGAGTGGTGCAGTACGAAGAGTGAGGTGCTCAAGAAGAATTCTTCCCTGACCTGCCGCGTTCATAGGGTAATTTTCCCAGTGCATTTTCAGATGGTGCAATAGAATCCCCTCTGAGCACCTGGCCAGCCCAATGGGCTAGTCTGCATGGGCCAAACCCCACTTCCTCACATCCCTTTGGCATGGTTTGCACCCCTGGATTGTGCTATTAAGGAGCAGGCTTTCTGAGAGCACAGGCACAGTAATTGCACCCAGGTCCTGTGAGGGGCAAAAAAAGAAGATAAGGCTTCTTGCATCCTGGCCTCTCCTGTCATATGCTTGATAATGCTGTGCACCAAAAATTACAAGCATGCCTGCAGTGCATGGAAAATCCACACACCCCCTCCCCCAGCAGTAGTTAAACTAGAATACAATTATTACAGTCTGGAATATTTCAGAGCTCATAATGGTGAATATTTTTCAAACACTTCTTCAGTGAAAGGAATATACAAGGAGTATCAGAGTCCTGCTACATCTACTAAGACTTTGGTTCTACAAACTAAGGCCCTGATCCAGCAACTGGAATTGCATGGTGTGATTGCTTGGGTAATCTGTCTGTATGATTTATGAATTACAGTTGATGTTACACAGTTGTTGTTAAATTGTGTATCATGGAATGTTTCTGTTGGAAGTGGAATCCACCATTTGCTGACAGGACTGAAAGCATGTACTTACCAGACAAGGTATAATGGAGAGCAGTTAACCTTAATGAGTGAACTGAACAATTGGTATACTAAGGAGGTTGGCTTGAGCTAGATGGAAATATTTCCTCTAGGTTGTTTATAGGGTGCTAGTGAAGTGGAGAGTGGAAAAACACCTATAGTAGAACAAAAGTAACCTAGTTGGTATGGGGACATATAAACTTGAGATAGGAAGAAGCAGCTTTTGGCAGGAGGGTGGAAGAGATGGACAGGTTTATGTGGGGGGAAGAGGTGGTTCCAGTTTAACATCAAAACCAACTGAGGTCAGAGAAGGCTGGTCGGGGTAGAGAAAGCTCCTTGTTTTGGAAGAGAAGCCATGACCTTCCAAGGAAGGATTCTGCACACCTGAGAGGGCTGTGCTCAAGCCTCCTCCAGAGTGGCGAAAAACACAAGGCATCAGAATGCATACAGATGTGTTTATTATTTTGTCTGTGTATCTCTTTGTGCTGTTAAGTAAAGAGCAATGGTGTTTTAGAATCCTGTGAAAAGTCTGTCTGTGGCTGTTGGCTTTCACTATCACGTGCTATGAAGAATTAAACTGTAAACCATTCAAACCTTGAAATGGATTCTGGGAATTTTGCAAGATCTGCTTGGTAGGCTTGGCAAAACAGTTCTAGTTTCTGAGTCTAGCCCTTGGACCTGGGGAAGCCGCATTGCCCAGGTGTAAGATACTAGCTCTTCACCTGAAGTGCATGCCTAGAGGACCAAAGCCAAGAACAGTGCCTAGACTCTGCTTAGCCCCAACAAGCAACTCAGGTGAGTCAATCTTTGGTTCCCCTAACAGCAGTCTGTGAGTGGCCAATAGGTAGAGCTCAACCAGATTTGGGACATGGGCAGATTCTTATGCTCACATGGAGCCCCACTGACTTCAGGGTACTCTCTGTTGGCCATGCTATCCAATGAAGGACTGTGGCCCAAGGGAGAAATTTATCCTTCTGTAGATGACTTACACAAGGAACTATGCATACCCAAGCCTCAGTCTGAGGGCTTAAATGAGTTATATACAATGATGACTAGGAATTTTATGTGTTTTATGTAAAGGGGTAATTTTTTTTTCCCAGAGAGGAAAGTGGAAGGAAGAGTAAATTTTATACCATATTATCTAGCCAAAGGGTTGAGTATTTTTAAAATAAATCTTATTACAATTTTGCATTCTACAAGCTAGTCTCCATAGATGGTATGCTGTGCAACTTCTAAATCCATTTATGTATCACTGGGACCTTTCTTGATTTCTATTGCTGTGTAATACTGTAGATAATATTCCACATGAAAAAAAAGATTTGCAACAATTTCTGTTTGTGAGAAGAAGCAGACTCTTCTTCTCACAAATGGGAGGGATACCCAAGAGGACCATCCTTGAATTCAGTGAAGAACTTGTACATTTTTCAACAACTTGTTAACTATTGCTGCTGGCACAAAATGCCCGAGGCAGGTAATAGCTGGATTCGTTGCCCGGTGTGCGTCGCCTAATAATCATAATGGGGTGGAGAAGTAGAAAAGCTTATTTGAAGTTCCCCTTTTTCCTCTTATCATCATTCCCCCATATATGGAGTTGTTTGTTCAGCATTATCTAACATTTCTGTCCTGCTTGACCTAATCTTGCTCCAGCCAGTCTGGGCCTGCAATAAACTGTTGCAAATTTCTCAGCGTGAAGGCTGTGAGTGTCTCCAGGCAGAAAAGGGAGGGGGGCCATCTGGGCCTAGAGCGAGGGGGCTTCATCGACACTCGTGGTCTTCCATCCCCTTGAGTTACCTAGTGGCCATGCCCGGTGTCCCCAACACTATGATCACACATTTTACCAGTAATTTTGTAATCTGACATAAATCCATAGTATATTAAATCAGTGTGTTCTGTGGGACATTTCCATCATTTGTAAATATTTGATATAGTCTCATTTCAGTGGGTTTTTTTAAATCCAATAAAGACCACAGATTGAGCAATAATCTACTTTGCATTTTGTATGCATTGCTATATTCTTTGTGTGTTGCTGGTGATTATTTTAATTCAAAGCAGGCATGTGTCTCAGTCTTCTTTGTCTGTCACAGAGTTTTAGTTAACACTAGCATCGATCCTGTCCTTTTAGCAAGGCCTTCTACAGAAATTCTCTGTGCTTGTGAGCACAGGAGTAATTGCTCCCAAGGGGTGCTTTCATACACTGGATAGCAGTGTTGCATACTTTAAAACAGGGATGCCTGAGTTATCTCCAGTGCATTTTACTTTCTTTCACGTTGACTTATTGTTCATGTGAACACATACTATGGTGTAACTCCTTCCTTGGTCACAACCAAGATGGACTTTGGAGTTCTCCTTTTAGGGTCTGTCTCTCAAAACACTTACTATGGCTGGGTGACATTCAGTCCTGTGAAAGTCCAGTATGAGGCCTGTGATCCACTTATGTCCCACATAAGCAGTCAAGAGTTTATACTTAGGTAGTTATATTGACTCACTGCTCCAGGCTAAATTTCACCTAGAGAGAAGTTGAAAGAGTAACTGGCTCAGTGGAGACAGTTACATTCAATTTTCTTCCGTCCCCAGTTCTTTAACATAAGCACCTCTCCCTTCACATATGACAGCTATAGCACTCCAAAGGATGCCATACATTTTTATATGGGAAGATTGTAGTATAGCATCATTTAAATAAGAGAATTTCTATTGTCATTTTTGCTTAAATTAAAAGAATATTGAATAAATACAATTCCATACTGTTCATACAAGTGTAAATACAAGTATATTCCTGTGCGATCCTCAAGCTAGTTTTTCCCCTAGTTTAGATTGAACCTAGAGCTGATTAGGAGCCAGAATTTCCATTCCATGGAAAATTCCAAACATTCATTTATTTCAATTCCAAACAAAAAGCTGAATTTCTGAAATTTCCCACAAAATGGAAACTAAAAAAAAATCAGGACCATTGAAACATTCTGGTTTTGATTGTGACAAAAAGTTTAGTTTTTATAGCATTGTTTAAATACATTTTGTTTTAACTTTTTATAGTCTATTAAATAATATATATTACTAATACATAATATACACTACAATAAAATTTAATATGAATGTAATATAAAAGTTGAAACAAAATGAATCAGAATCACCCTATTAAAACTCAATGATTTTTCACTATAGAAACAAAACCTTTTGAATTTTTTCTCTCAAAATATTTGTTGAAATCAACCCATTCCTGTAAAATGTTTATTTTGATTAAACTGATTTTTTTAATGGAGAAGTGTTCTGTCATTTTTACATTTTTTAAAAAAATGTTCTGATTGAACCATTAAATACACATCAGTTATATTAGAACAGCCACTTTCTAGTCTAGATCTTGAATATTAAACAGTAGAAGATAGAAAATAGGTCTGGCTGAACCAGTTCTGATCAAGTAGATAAAATATAGAAAAACTTCAGCTTAGGTTAGATTCACAAAGAAACATTTTAGGTACCTAGAAAAATCACTGGGATTCACACAACTTGATTTCAGTGCCTAGGACAGTGGTGGACACCTTGTGGCCTGCAAGCAATCCGCTGGTGGACCGCAAGACAGTGTTTACATTGACCAACCGAAGTCATCGTCGCCTGCAGCTCCCAGTGGCCACGGTTCACCATTCCCTGACAATGGGAGCTGTGGAAAGTGGTGGCCAGCACATCCTTGCAGCCTGGGCCACTTTCCGCAGCTCCCATTGGCCACGAACGGCAAACTGTGGCCACTGGGAGCTGCGGGCAGCCATGCCTATGGACGGTCAATGTAAACACTGTCTTCCGGCCCGCCAGTGGATTACCTTAACTGGCTGCAGGTTGCCCACCACTGGCCTAGGATCTCTATGCAGTGAAGGGAGATAAATAGGTGTCAATGAATGAGATTCTCAAAAGTCAGTACAATAGGAGGCTTCTCGTCTAAGCTAAGCAGGGGAGGACCAAAGCTTTGGAGGTGGGGGTGGAGGTGGGGGACAGAGGTGCTAAGTCCCACTCTGCCTCCTCTCTCAAAGATGGTGTCAGGGTTCCCTCCCCACTCTGAACTCTAGGGTACAGATGTGGGGACCCACATGAAAGACCTCCTAAGCTTATTTCTACCAGCTGAGGTTAAAACTTCCCCAAGGCACAAATTCTTTGCCCTTGGAGGGCATGCTGCCACCACCAAGTGATTTAACAAAGAATCAGGGAAAGGACCATTGGAGTTCCTATTCCCCAAAAATATCCCCCCAAGCCCTTACACTCCCTTTCCTGGGGAGGGTTGAGAATAATATCCTAACCAATTGGTTACAAAGTGATCACAGACCCAGACCCCTGGGTCTTAGGACAATAGAGAAATCAGTCAGGTTCTTTAAAAAAGCATTTTATTTAAAAAAGGAAAAAAAGGTAAAAATCACCTCTGTAAAATCAGGATGGAAAATAACTGTACAGGGTAACAAAAGATTCAAGAACACAGCAGAACTTCCTCTAGGCTTAGTTTCAAAGTTACAAAAAACAGGAATAAAGCTCCCTCCAGCAAAGGAAAAATTCACAAGCAGAACAAAAGATAATCTAACATGCCTTGCCTGGCTTTTACTTAGAATGTTTGTAATATGAGAGACTTTTAGGATGGTTTATAGGAGAAAGAGTTTTCTGACATGCTTCCCAAGAGAACACACAAGCACCCCCCCACCTCCAAGATTTGAAAGTATCTTCTTTCCTCATTGGTCCTTTTGGTCAGGTGCCAACCAGGTTATTTGAGCTCCTTTACCCCTTACAGGTAAGGAGGAATTCTAGGCTGTGTGGTTATGACAGATGGGCATCTCTCTCTACTTGGGATTCTCAGCTGCAAACCCTTTCTTGGTGTTAGGTGACTATGCTGTGTTTTGCAGGGGTGGGGAGGGAGGATAAATAACAAAAGAATTATTGGTCTGGGATGCGAGTGGAAGAGAGAGTGACTGTGTTGTCTGGTGGTTAGAGCACTCATACCCCTAGATCAGTAAGAAGGTTTTTTCATTTGTTTTTTTTATTCCATAATCTCATGGGTTATAAAATGTATAATGATGGGTCACATCCTCCACAAGAGTGAATCAGCCTATTTCCATTATTTTTTTCAAGATGGAGCAAAACTAAATTCAATGGACCTACACTGCTTCACTGCAGCTGAGGAATGACAAACTATTAATAAAATATCCTCCTATTCCAGAAATAAAAGTGTCACTGTTGTATTCATAATTCAGTATTTTTGCTCAATGCTACTGTATCCCGTTAGTTTTAAAATCCAGAAGTGTTAAATGATTTGGTAATTTGTTTATAATTTAATACACAGTAATGCAGTTTAAAATTTTTGTTTCCCTTTTTTTAAATGATGGAAAAATTTCTAGTTCCACACCTGATTCAGCAGTCTGGCCCTATTAAGCAAAACATTTATCCATGTGCTTATATTCCATTGACTTAAATTGAACTGAAAAAATGTGCCTAGCTGTTTTGCTGAATAGGGATGATTTAAGCACATATTTAATGCTTTTCTGAATTGGCACTGCTAGCAGCATCCCCCATTATAAAGGAAGAATGCAAATACACTCACTTTTAATTTTATTCAAGTGAAGGGAGTTCAGTGGGATTTCCCATCTGTGTAAGAACATAAGATTGGACATACTGGTCAGACCAGTCCATCTAGCCCAATATCCTCTCTCCAGTCCATGGCCAATGCCAGATGCTTCAGAGGTTGTGAGCAGAACATGGCAACTGATCAAGTGATTCATTCCTTGTCATCCAGCCCCAGCTTCGAGCAGTCAAAAGTGTATGGACATCCCAAGCATCAGGTTCCTTTCTTGACTATCTTGGCTAATAGTCATTGATGGAGCTATTCTCCATGAAAATGTTTCATTCTTTTTTTTAACTCACCCATATTTTTGTTGTTCATAACATCCCATGACAAAAACTTGCACAGGTTGACTATGAGTTGTATGAAGATGTAGTTATTTTTGCTTGTTTTAAATATGTTACCTATTAATTTCATCGGGTGACCCTGGGTTTCTGTTATATCTGAAGGGATAAATGACACTTCCTTATTCACTTTCTAAATACCATGCAGGTTTTTATAGACCTTTATCATATCCCACCTCAGTCATCTCTTTTCCAAGGAAACAGTCCCAGCTTTTTAAAATCCTCATACGGAGCTGTTCCTTACCCCTAAGCATATTTGCTGCCCTTCTCTGTACTTTTCCCAATTCTAATATAGCTATTTTGAAATGGGATGACAAGAACTGCACACAGAATTCAAGATGTGGGTGTACCATGGATTTATAAATGACCCAATCCATTTTTTTCCTGTTGGTGAAAATTTTCAAGATTTAGACTTTGTCCTAATCCGGGATGGATTTTTTTTTAATCTTAAACATTTTCAGGGATGGGAAAACCCTTCCTGCTCAGCTCTATATATTACAATATTGTTTGTGAACTATTAGTAGTGTCCTCTAGATATTTGTTTACCTATTCAAGACAAAATCAAAGTGGACATCAAGTCATCATTTATTTAAACTTCAGCAAGAGTCAAATGCTTAGGTTGCAAGTCTAACTTAAAAAATAAATCAATAAGAAGAAATAATGGTTTTTGTTGTGTAAAGTACATAACTGTTAAATTTTAATGGGCTGGAGGGGAAAAATAGCATTGACGAAAAGAAAGCAGTGATTAACACACAAACGCTATTTCTTCACCCCATGCACATAACAGAAACAAGCTGCCTGAAAATAATGAAAACATGATTTAAGTCATAAGGTCAACAGCATGAAATACATTATTCTGCCTAATGAGACACAAAGGACCTAGCAAATACAACAGCTCTGTTTCTTCTGTTGTTGTTTGTTCATGCTAAAATATTATAAACATAAAAATACAATATCAGTACAAGAATCAGCTGTTTGTGGATTACCTGTGGAAGCAACATGGATACAATTCTCCCCCTCTGCCCTCCCCAATTTTTTTTTTTTTTTTGCTAGGATAAAGCTGAGGGACAGGAGGCACATACTGATGTTTTGAGTACATCTTACCTTTCAGGAAAATTGGCTAAAAATAGGAATCCAGAAAATTCTGAAGTTAAGATTGTATTTCCACAGCAAGCCATGGATTTACAGTCCAATAGCCACAACCTTAACTGTGCCCAGATACAGTTGCTAAAATGTAGCCATCTCAGATTGATTTAGAAAACATTGCATTATTTTGTTTTATTTTATTTTTCAATTCACCTTAAGGGAGTCTGGGTATTCAGTTTAGTTAACTTTAAGTAGGTGAAATTCCATTAAGAGAATGATGGTGAAATTGTTGACTTCATTTAGCGACTAATTGTGCTACGCTCTTTCACGAACCTCTGGCCTATATTGTTATTTGAAATTATTTTCTCTTGGTCAATGTAAGCATCACAAAACTTATATCCTACCATCCTAGAAGTGTGAACCTCGGGCATCATAATGCATTTGTATCTTTTGTGACTTAGTCATGTATTTGTGAAGCAAAATTGATATTTTGAAATATTTAGACAAACCTACATACTTGGGTTCTACTGAGCTTAATGTTCTCAGTGGTCATGAATGATCCCATTAAGTTTTTATTAAGGTTTCCAGGGGAATCCTCAAGAAGCATCTCAAGATTTTCAATAGGACTGGGCCCCAGAAAGACACAGTTCCTGCAGACTTCCCAAGGTCCACAAGAAGTGAACACCTTAGCAGGCTCCCAGTAGGGGTGCCTTGGGTTAAGCAGAGGATTTGTGTGAGGAGGGATAGAATGGATAGCAAAACAGGACACTTCCCCCACCTCATCCAGTTTTAAAATGTCTTCTGCATACTGTTGATCTAACATCTGGCAGAATTTTGAGAATTTTCTAACTGTGAAGAATTTTATAATGGTGTGTTAATTTTCAAACGGCTTGAGTGTAGACCACGCTAGACCATACTACCATATCCTAAAAGTTCCATAGTGCACTTTGATCTACTGCTTATAGTACATGGCAGTAGGGTCCCCATAGCCATTTAGTGCTCATGACGGTAGAGAACTGTAGATGTACACCTGGCTTGCAATGCACTAAATTGCCATATAATATATCCTAATTAACTTTCATGTTGGTAGTAACATCCCCATTCATGGGAACAAAGGACTACAGAAATTGCCATAATAGATCAGGCTAGTGGTCCATCCAGTCCAGTATCTTATTTCTGTCAGCACCAGCTGGCCTATTTCTGTCGACACCAGTTATTCCATAAGGGACGATTATGGAATAACTTGCCAGGTGATGATTAGGCAAAGGCATTGACCACATTTCTTCTTACTCTTGTCAGTTAGTGTGTGGCTTTCTCTTTTGTTTTGGTTTAACCCTAATTTTGAAATTTGAATTAAGAGATAAAATCTTGGGGAGAGAAAGGGGGCTTGGGAAGGAATCGTGTGTGGAATGGGAGATCTTGGAGGAGGGTGGGTTAATTTTAAAATCTGACTCTTAAATAATCTATTACTTTTTCTTAATTTTTATGTGTTACCAAATGTAGCCAAAATGAATTCTGAAAGCATGCTTCATAATATCTGACTGAGACTGATGAAAAGTCATTAGTATTGCAATGCAGGTTGCAAAAATTCTCATGCAGATTTCTATTGTTTTGGTTCAATGTTTTTTTGTTTGTTTGTATTATTAAGTGAAGAATTAATGGTCAGGACCAAAATTCTTTGCTCTTTACATGCGTAAAGAGAACCAGCCACCATCAGCTTCCCCACAAAATCACTGGTACCGCAAAACCTAATGCCTGGCACTACCTCCTGTATCTTTTGTTTCTGAATGATGGAGATAATTGCACACTGAATCTTGGGTCTGGGATTTGGAGAGACCATTTCCTCACTCCATTTATATTCAAGAAAAAAAAACAAAAAAATTGCAATTCACTGTGGGTAAAAGCCCATGCTCTCAACTGAGACTTAATTGGTGCACATGCCTTGTACTGTCCCTCTGCACAAGGATGAATTTCACCTGTCTAATTTTAATCTGCTCTGCTTGATCACCTCAAGAGAGGGTGCTTTAGTGCCAATGAAAATATGCTTCTGAAGAAAATGACTGCAGCTGGAATAAATAACATACTTGTAATGGTCAGTAAGCAGAGCTAATTTGTATTCAATGAAGCTTAACATTAAAGCTCAATTTTCAGAATCATCAAAAGGTTTAGACTTCCCTTGAAATATATGTCAATGGAAAGCTGTGATCCTGCTGAACTCCAGGAGCTCCTACTGAGGTGGCATATGGCTTATTCTTGATACTCCCTGGGTGCACCATCCACTTCTTTTTTTATGCCTGTAGGCTGAGAGTTTCAAAGCTGCCAAGTGGATTTAATTGTAATGGGAACTGGGCATCCAAATCCCTCAGGTGGCTTTGAAAAATCTCATTGAAGTTAAACTTGAGCTTCATGATTCGATATCTCAACATAGATAGAGGTCAAATGCTGTTCATCTTGCCCATGTGAGAGAAGCCCCTTTGACTTTGAAAAGGACTACTGACATAAGGCAAGCAGGAGGCAGGTGTTGGCACTAAGTGAGAAGGTCATTGTGTTGTCTTGCAGTTGTCACTTGTGTGGTGCAACAGACTGATCAGATGAGGCCAGATATAAAAATTAACTGCTGACAGCAGATGGAAAAGAGAATAATCATTTCCTTTTTAAGACTTTTAATTTTGTTCTGTCATTTTTTTCCCCACATTTAGGAGTCAGTGAGATGGTTCAGAAAAAATAAGAGGCTGTCCAAACTTCACCTGCATTGATTTTAAAGATTAGGAATGTTGGAGGTAAAAATGCATTTCACTGTGCAAATTCCACTTGTGGTGAACATCTGGGACATTAGTAAAGTTGTCCTGGACGAGGTGGGAATGGGTTTAAAACAAGAGGGCCGCTGTTTCTTCTTCTGTGCAACCTCCCACACCTTCTACCTTTGCTGGGTCTAAGCTGGTTTGTCAGTGGATGCTAGGTTGCATTATCTGCTGTTTTGTTCTGGTTTGTGGAAGCCCCAAAATATACTAGCTTTGACTAGAGTAGCTTGGCCACAGCTCAACAAAATAAGTGTCTGATGTGAGAACGATCTTAAGCTCTTTATTGTGTAAACCCATAAAGAGGATCACAGAAAAGGACTTGTGGAACAACCAAAGAAATGAATGGAACAAAAAAGGATGATTTGTTTGGGTCGAGAGGCTGGGGAAAGGCTGTAAGAAAACAAGAAGGCCCTAAGAGAGCAAAGTTCAAATAAATTTCTATAGTTTCCAACTAAGCCTGGAGAAATTCAGAGGCTTATCAAAACTGAAATTACAACTTTGCCTTCCAGTATTTGTAAAATGTTTGTTTGTGGTTTTTAAAAACGTGTGGAAATAAATTTGTTTTAAAGATTGTAATAATCTTTCTAAATGGATAATATAGGAGGCCATACTCTTCAGGAAATGGGATGTAATTAGCTTACTGGTTTAGCATTTAACAGAGAGATAGAAAAGACCTCTTGGGTCATCTAGTCCATTCCCAACTATGCAAGGTTATTCTCTATAGCACATTTCCTGGTGCACGCTACAATTTAGTTTTAAATGTGCAATGGAGCTAGGTACATTTCCCACACCTATAACACACTTCATTCTCTGGGAATCGTTTCTGATATTTGGCCTCTGCCTTTTCCCATTCTTAATTTAGCAAAGTTCCTCCTAATTAAATTTGCTGCCGATCCCTAAAAAATTCTTCTCTGTCTGCTTATTACTTTCATGGTAGTCATGCTGAGAAGAAGGCCCCATTTTACACACAGATAGTAGGAGAGATTTCCTCCTCCAAAGAATTTACAGTCTAAATAGACAAGAGAGAAGTACAACTGTGTCTATTTTACAGATAGGAAACTGAGTCCCAGAGGGATTACATGACTTATCTAAAGCCTCACAGGCAGTCTGTGATAGAGCTGGGAATTGAACCAAATTATCTGAAGTTCCATGCAATGATCTTAACCACACAACCATTTCCCTACCTCTCTTAGCATTTATAAGGTTCAGTAATTGTTGACTGTTTTCACATCCCTCCATTAGCCAAGAAATGCATACTGTCTAAATCAACAACTGGCATAAATTGGCACAGCATCATTGAAATCAATGGCATTATGCTCAGGTACAGCAGCTGAAGGTTTGACCCATTGTCTTTAGCTTTCATTCTTTCCTCCTAAGTCAGTCCTTCCAGTCCCCAATCATCGATAAAATATCCAGTTAGAATCATTAGAATCATACAGGGACTGTTACTTCTCTTATGTATGATATGCTGCCTTTGTATTTGCAGTATAAAATTGCACTGGACTATTTTAGGACCATAACACATTGCGAAATCATGTCTGTCTTCTGTCCACTATCAACCACAGCTCACTTCTTTCCAAGATTTGCTTCCAACTAAATATCTATGTGTTGGATTATATTTTTGGAGATGTATTTAGTTGCTTCTTTATCAAGTCAAATATATCACTTTATTTTTCTGCCCATGTTTCTAATCTCTCGAAATTCCATTGTGTTATTTCTCTGTCCTTATTGTTATCTACAACTCTTCTGAACCTCTGTATTTTATTAGCATGCAGTTTATCCCCTCTGTGAAAAAAAAAAAAGTTAAGTAAATCTAGGCCTAATAAGACTCTCTGAGCTAGATGCCTCCTATTTCTGTCATGTGTTGTTGTTATTACCCTTTTTTTGCCAGCTTTTAGTTTTCCCAAATATATTTTGAATTAATTTCAAAATATTGCTTCACATTTTTTAGTAAAATTTAAATACATTCCATTTTCCATTATCTTTTTCTGTGGAAGGATGGAATACATTGCTACAAAGTCATCTTTACTTTGTAATAGTGCAAACTTCTTTTCTAAACCCATGTTTACAGTATGAGAGCTTTGCCAGTATAGCTATACAGTATACTATATCAACAAATTATTCCTTGTTTGGATGCAGTTTATACCAGTATAGCTGCAATTTTACTGGCATAGCTTATTCTATCCTGACTAGGAAAGACAAAATATAGTGGCTAAAGTATGGTTTTGACAATATAACTGTGTCTAGGCCTTGGTGGATTTTGCTAGCGCAGCTATGTCAGTCAAAGATCACAACCCTTCAAACTCCTGACCAGATAAGTGTACAGTCACTCGTGTAGATGTAACCATGGAGTGTGCAATAAACAGTCAGGATTTTGTGAGTGTGTGCTTTGGGGAAAGGATGAAGGAGTAAAAAAAAGAAGAGATAGAGACAAAAAGAAGTGACTTATAGTCTACCACTACCTACATTGGGAAGAGATTTCTGATAGATAATTGTTTAAGGGAAAAAGGCAAATGAGATCTAATGGTTGGAAACTGAAGATAGACAAATTCAGACTAAAGAAGTAAGGAGCCTCAAAGTCTATGAATCTCTGAGGGCAGTATGTTACCACTAGTGTGAGTGACTGGAGAATTAAACAAAAAAATAAAGACAAACTCGCACTAATTTTCTTTGATAAGTTTTGTCACTCTGGAGAAAATGAAGGGCTATGATGTTAGAATTCTAATCATGAATTGCAACTTGCCAATGGCGTCATTTCATTTGCATGTCTTAGTTTGGGATCAGGTCACTTCATCGAGTTTTCTAAACAAATCAGGATAAAAAGAGATATAGATACAAAAGCACATGATTAAGTCCATCCTTAATGAGGACAGCAGTTAAAGACATGCTCAACTTTATGCATGTTTTATGTTTCATTGAAATAAGACATAAGGACATGCTTAAATGCTGTCCTGAATAGGGATATTTTCTTTAAAGTCCTTAAAAATTCATTAGTTCTCCTTTCCTGCTGTCTTAAAATACATGAACAGGGAGTAACTAGGTAAAAATAATGGAAGATACATTTAGATCAAATAAAAGAAAAAATATATTTTTTCCACATAGTGTGTACACAGACTGTGGAATTTACTGTCAAAGAAGATTATAAAGTCAAATGCATAGGTGTATATGGACTTACAAAAGAGCAGGATATTTGTATGATCTGTTTTATCACTGATACTTGTGCACGTTAAGAGACGGGTAATTAAGTTTCATGGTTAAAAATATAAGCAGATCATCTCAGGTGTTAGGTTGGAATCTTTTCTACGGTGTATTGCACGAAACATTGGCTAGGTTCATTGACCCCCCACCCAGTCCTTTAATTTTATTGAATATGGCCAGAGGCAAGATATTGAACTCAATGGACCAATGTTTTTTTTCCAATGGCAAATACGATGTTTCTGTGTAAACAATATATATTGGACATCTCAAAATTTCTTCCCATAGAATGGTAGAGATAGACATGTTGCCACAAAACATGTATAATGCTGCTTGGTGAATGACTAAATCTGAAAATCAGTAAGCCTTTTATTAGTTGGACTAAAAACTAGGCTGTTCATTCACCAAAATGGAAAATTATGACACAGTTTTTCACAAGGATAATATTTTGCTTTTTTTCTTTATAGAATCATGGAAGATAGAGATGGGATAACCCATTTGAAGGATCCATTCCATCTCTTTGTCAATGCAAGTCTGTTCCCCACAGCACCGGTGTGTTTTATAGTGCTTTGTCAAGTTTCAAGTTTTGAATGTCACAAGATAAAGAGTTTCTGTCATTTTCCAAGAGATGCACTTCCAAAATGTAATGGATTCTATGTCAGGAAGGTTTTCCTGACAGTCAGCCTAAATTTCCCCTTTCTTAATGTCATGTCATTATTCCTAGTTATAGTCCTGTTCAATATTGCTGTGATCACAGAATATCAGGATTGGAAGGGACCTCAGGAGGTCACCTAGTCCAACCCCCTGCTCAAAGGAGAATCAATCCCCAATTTTTGCCCCAAATCCCTAAATCGCCCCCTCAAGGATTGAACTCGCAACCCTGGATTTAGCAGGCCAATGCTCAAACCAATACAATCATGTGAAAAAAGAGAATAATTATATAAAGAAATAAATTGGAAGACCCTAATCTACACTAATTAAACAGAATATGGACATAATGCAGTACCTTTCGAAAGGACATTACAATATTCCTTCTCATGTATATTCTTGTGATGCAGAGCTCGATTCTCAAGGCAAAAGGCATTATGAATTCTCAAAATTCCATGCTCAATCTTTGCTCTGGAGCACCTGTATTTATATCCACTGCAATGTAGATAATATTCAGATTTTCTCACCCCTAATAAATTATATAAAATAAAGAGAAAATCACAATACTTGGAATATTGTATGGTTCAAACTTACAAAGGTTGCAATGAAGTTGCTTCAGCTTAAGAAAAAATTTACTCTGTGGGTGGAAAGTATGACAAACATATCTGAAGTGTACTTAACTCTCAAGTGGCCTCCTGCATGATCCATAAGGTTATTTAGTATGCGCCTCAGGAACAGAATGAGATAATTTTGAGAGTATTATAGATGTTTGGTAATTTATCAGTTCAAAAAGTCCTGAAAACTGATGGCTTTAAAACAATCATTTACTTAATTTGGAGCAGCAGTTTTGGTATATTGGTTATTTTAATAGCTAAATGCCAAATTCTATACTGACTGAAACTGCTGCAAATTTGTTGATATCAGTGAGGTTGCATGGGCTGCAAGCCACCACAGAATATGTCTGTATATAGGCTAATCAGTCAAATTTAAGCCACAAGGCTCAAAAGTTGTGGGTTTCCTAAACGTTTGTGATTTTAAAAAAACAAACAAAATGTTTTGAAAATAACATTCACATACATTGCAGAATCCTTGGCTGAATTATTTTTCAAGCCTGATTCATTTTTAATTGCCAACTATACCCTGATAATCTTTGTTATTAATCAGTCTAGCCTCCCAGCTCTGTTATGTCATGCATATAATTAAAAAGCTACAGATGTTCTTGAAGTAAAATGATCATATTGTAACTAATATTTACCAACATGCAACTATAAAAATGTAGTATGGTGAAATTCTGGTATAAGAATCCATATATATAGCCCTGTTTAATCATTATGTCTAAACAAACAGGTCCATTTTAAATAAGAAAAAAGTGTGGTTCCCAAATCAGGTGTGAGCATAAAAGAGAAAATCTCCATCTACTAGGCATTTCAATGTGCAGATAGGTCAATTAAGATATAATTGGCACTAAATAGCACCCCCACATGTTGTAACAAACTTTACTTTCAGTTGAACTACACTCATAAGAACATAAGAATGGCCAGACTGAGTCAGACCAAAGGTCCATCCAGCCCAGTATTCTGTCTACCGAATGCCAGGTGCCCCAGAGGGAGTGAACCTAACAGGTAATGATCAAGTGATCTTTCTCCTGCCATCCATCTCCACTCTCTGACAGAGGCTAGGGACACCATTCCTTACCCATCCTGGCTAATAGCCATTAATGGACTTAACCTCCATGAATTTATCCAGTTCTTTTTTAAACCCTGTTATAGTCCTAGCCTTCACAACCTCCTCAGGCAAGGAGTTCCACAGGTTGACTGTGCGCTGAGAGAAGAACTTCCTTTTATTTGTTTTAAACCTGCTGCTCATTAATTTCATTTGGTGGCCCCTAGTTCTTATGTTATGGGAACAAGTAAATAACTTTTCCTTATTCACTTTCAATATTTTATATATCTCTATCATATCACCCCTTAGTCTCCTCTTTTCCAAGCTGAAAAGTCCTAGCCTCTTTAATCTCTCCTCATATGGGACCCATTCCAAACCCCTAATCATTTTAGTTGCCCTTTTCTGAACCTTTTCTAATGCCAGTATATTTTTTTTAAAGGAAGGGACCACATCTGTACGCAGTATTCAAGATGTGGGCATACCATGGATTTATATAAGGGCAATAAGATATTCTCCATCAGGCACGGAATTCTTTCTTCCTTTGAAAAATGAAAGCAATCATTCCTGATGTGATCCTTACAACTGAAAACTCACTGATTAGTCTAATCAAGAGGCAAGCACATTAGTACCAATGACAACTGGCTTTTGCAAAGCAATTTTTGATCCATATAGTTGAAAGAGCGCAACAAGTAGTTATCAGTAAAATTGAATTACAACATACATTAAAATGAAAATATATTACTCAATTTAAATCAATGGATTAGATTACTCATTAAAGGTAAGTACTTAAAAGAAAAAAAACAGAACATGGATACAGATGAGCAATAGGTAGTACTTAATTACACACCTACTTTAATTATATGGAGAAAGAAGTATGACATATTGAAGAAAAGAATCTACAGTATTTTACTTTTATAGTATATACTGTTAAAATAAGCTTCCCAAAGAATTATGCAAAATAAAACATTTGAGAACTTCCTGGTCTCAACAGTTTCACAGAAATAGTGCCTCCCACACACATAAACCAGGTGCTTTACTCTGTTTGGTCAGACACGAGGATAACTTGGGTTCCTCTTGTTTATATTCTTCATTGAAATGCCCTCATCCTCCTTCCTTCTGTGAGAGTCTGTGTGGGAAGAAGAGCTGTGGTAGGAAGACAAAGGACGCTTTAGAAAACCTAATATGTTTTCAATATATGTAGTACAGTATAATCCCACCCCCCCCATTTTTAACTGATTTTCAGGATCTTTACTGTAATCATTGCATTTGCCCTGCAGAAGTAAGGTTTCAATTTAGTCCTTGCAATATGGCTCAAATTATGCTGCCAACCCATATTCATCTCTGCCAAATGTTTACTCATTCTGAATCTGTATGTGTTTAAATAGCTTGGCCTTTTCTTCTTAGTCCTGCAATCACATGCCCTATCCTTTTAAATTTGCATTGCAGTTTTAATGTAAAGAGATATAAATCCTGTACCAGAGAGGCAGTAGCCTTACTTAACTTAAAATTGTAGAACATTTGTTTCCTCAATAACCATCTTAAACAACAGATGGACGATGAAAATTGAACATCCACTTTGTCTACCGGATTCTTGCTAACACATAGGCAGCCTTTTAAATAATTTTCTATGGATATAATACATCAGGTCTAAATAAAAGGGAACATACCATTCAGCACGATGATGTAAGTTTCTTAGCTGCTGCAGTTGTGTTGTGTTTTCTTTAGCTTTGACAGAATGGTCCTAGTGGCCACATATTGCACATGTCATTGTTCAGTTACATTGCAGGAGGGTCAGTTAAAAAACCAGAAGGTACAGATTGGAGAATAAACAATGCACTGTATTGTTTCACACTTCTGTGGCTTCACAAGAATCACGTGGCCTTCTGAAAGCCTTCAAGTGCTTTGCTTATTTTTCCTGGTATAGCTATGCATGGTGGGTGGAAGCAGGAGGCTGTGCCTATGGCATTGTCATTAGTTTAATAATAGTAATATACTCTGCCAGAGTGGGACCTACCCAAATGAATGGATTTTAAAGAAAGGAACTATTTTAAAAGATGTACTTTCTGTGCAAGAAACCAGAGTATATCCGACTACACTGAAGCATTCATAAATGAATAATTGGGAAAGAAATAGACTTGTTAAATGCATAAATCTCTCATGGCTAAAAGAGGGAAAGCAATAGAAAAGCAATCTGATAATTAATACATTCTCCATGTATTAGACTTAAATATATTTCATAAGAACACAGGGATCCTCTGAAATTAATACCTCTTTAAGAAATAGATCTGTTACAAAAATTATATTTTGCTGCTACCCAGTTATCAGTTTGAAAGGATTTAATATTTTATTTATAACTCAGCATAATAAATGAAGTCAGCACTGACTTAAACTAGGTGCCTGGGGAGGAAGCCTAGATGACGGTGACAGAGTGTACCAACCCCAAACTGGTGAGGTGAGGGTTAAGGATTTGCTCTGGACACAGGAGGCCATGCCCCCTCACCCTTGCTGATAATGGTCCCAGGAGAGGGACAGTTCAAAAAGGAGCAACTTAGCTCAGTCTGGGTAGACTGAACTGGAGAGCTATTGTATGCTGCAGTGTCCTGCAGAGAAGTCACTGGGCCTCACAGTCAAGCCACTGCCAGCCCTTCAAACGTGGGGCTCAGGATGATGAGTCACTACTGATAGGGGAAGAAGCTCTGGAGAGTGACCTGAGAGGAACAGAAGTAGAGGTAGGAAGTGACCCAGGGAATAGGTGTAAATGTTCCTGCCCCTAGGCCATGTAATTGGACCATTATTTTGAATGGCCCAGAGTTGGAACCAGGTGGAGCAGGGTAGGCCTGGGTTCTCTCTACCCTTAGGAACTGACTCTCGCTGTTGGTCACCATTGGCACTGGCTCTAATGGCTAGGTAAGGCAGCCAAAACCTCTCACTATTGAACAACATTGCCACTGACTCTAGCGGCTAGGCAAGGTGACCACTGACTTTCGCCACTGGTGACATAGCCTGGAGTATTGCCACTAGGCAATACTATTTGCCTTGGAAACAACCCCCCAACCCCCCAAAATGTCATAAAGACATAAAAGGGATTGCTTTTTAGAAGCGCTGAGCACTTGTAATTCCCTTTGGCTTCAGTGGAGTTGTGGATGCTCAGAACATGTGAAAATCAAGCCCAGAGAGTCGAATTTTGCTGTGTTACATACCTGTAAATCTGGAGTAATTCAAGTGCAATCAATGAAAGTGTTGTTTACTTGTGTTACAGTAGCACATAAAGTCCCCAGTTTAGGTCCGATCCCCTTGTGCTAGGTGCTGTGCAAACCCAGATTAAGAACTGGTCCATCTGAAGAGTTTACAGCCTAAATAGATGAGGGTGGGAGAAAAAATGAGGCACAGAGCAGTGAAATGATGGTCCCAAATTCACACAGCTGTTCACTGGTACAGGTAGGAATAGAATTACCACTGATCTCCTATATTCCACTCCAGTACCCTTTCATTTGGACTATGCTTCCTCTCCAATGATAATAAGGCTTGATGCTGGAAGGTGCTGGCCACTCTGGCCCTTATCCAGCAAAACACTTAGCCATATGCTTAACTTTAAGCATTAGTAGTCCCACTGAAGTGCCTACACACATGCTACACACATGCTTAAAATTAAGCATGTGATTAAATACTTTCCTAGATCAGGGCCACAGTGATCAGCATTTTGTAAGACAGAGCTCTGAATGAGACTGGTAGAACACAGCAGAATGTGTCCCATAGCAGATGTTGTTAATTTTGATTCAGCTGATTTTGTTTTTCAGTTAGACATATCCTCCTTACCAAGCAAAATTTGCTTGTGTTGTTTTCATCTTTTTCTTAATGAAGATAATGTTCTTTTTAAATGGATTTTAACTCTGATGTTCTCAGTTGCCTAGCCTTTCTTGTTCCTTCAAATGACAATTGTATGGCAGAGACTGAAAGCAATCTCAGCATTCTTTCTGGACAAGTGTAAACAACTCCTACACTACTCTGCTAATATTAATGTCTTTGTTATGTTGCCTGAAGACACTCATAACTGGTTCATAAAACTGATGCTGCCTGAAAAAGCTTTCTCTCTCTCTCTCTCTCTCTCTCTCTCTCTCTCTCAAACTTTACATGGGTCATCTGTACTGTGGTGTGTCCTTAATTTTATTTTTTTCATTTCTAAGACTAATTACCTTCTTTTGTTCCCTGTTCTTCCTCCTATTTATTCATTAGATTCCACAATGCTCTCTTATGTATCAGTCATTGAAACACTAGAATTATAATTTAATCAATTAAATTTGTCAATTAAAACCTACTCCAGAATTATCCAATTTATTTAGTGAATTTAGACATTTTTCTTTTTCACTAGTGGTGACATTCTGGCCCTTATTGAAGTCAATGGAAAAACTCCTATTGACTTCAAGCAGGCCAACATTTCTCCCTAAACAATCACAGACTACAATTATTACATACTCATTTGGTATTCAGAATTGATCAATGACTGTTTTATGTAAACCAATTATCACTCCGAGTTGTGTTCAAACTGTGTACAAGTGTCATGACCAGAAGATCTAAAAGGATGGATCTCTCTGTATTAGGGAGAAGGGGAAAAAGCTGTGTCTGGCGAGCCCCCCATTTACATCTTGTTTACCCATAATTCCACCTACTGAGTTTTAAGTTTTGCTGTTTTGGTTGGTATTTGTTTAATTTTTTTAGGTGTAAAGGTGATATTAAATAGTTATCCTTATTGTCTAAGGGCATAGGGTCTGTGCAGTTTATGCCCTGGGTGAGATATCATCATGATTAGAGAAAGATGAAGCTAACACACAGAGTATGATTCTTGGAGTATCCTGCATTTGGGACAAATGGACATGTGGTGCCAGATAAGTGATTGATTTGCCTTGGCTGAGGGTAAGCACTTTCAAGTACAAGGTCTCATCTCAGAAGAATGTTCACAAAAGTGCTAGAGCTGAACTTAAACCCCACAATAGCACTTTTCTGTCCATATTTGTACTTCAGGGGGGTTAATAAATCACTCACTATTGCTTCTTTTAAAAAGCAGTGGAGATATGGGACAACAGTGGGAAGAGGAGAGAAAAGCAAGCATACTATAACTCTTTATAACACTAAAAAGTGAACATACAACTCTTTACACAGGTGAATACAACTCTTGGGAAACTGAATACCATAGAACTGTTATTTCATCTGAGCGGCTGAAACAGGCCTATGTGCCATATCTATATGGTCTGAATTACATAATCAGAGTGAGAAGAATACAATCTTTCATTTTTAAAGAAGTATGTTTCTAACCCTTGAGTCAGTAAAGATAATCTCACAGAGAAGAAATGACTGTAAAGTATACAAAACTCCCATTGACTTCAAGGGTTTCACTCATAATGTTTGCCTGAGTCTGCAGGTAGCCTGGAAAAATGATTCAAGAGGGTGAATTCCCCTGTCCCCTTCAGTGTCACCATTAGCTATGTCACTGCTGATTATTTTAGCAAGTGGTGGGTATTGGGAAAGAAATGAAAAGGGAAGAACAGAAGAGACATGAAAAGAGGGAGAGAAATAGACAAAGGAAGGGAAACAAAGGATAGAAGTAGTAGTGGTCAGCAGAGGTACATGATCATGAACGTAACAAGATACAGAATAAATAAGTTTAGTTTTATATAAAGTCAGAATTCTCCTCTTGGTTCATTTGCAAAACTCCTCCTGACGTCAGAAGGATAGATGCTTTGGATCAAGGGGAGTATGAAGTCCTGAATTTATATCCTGCCCCACTAACCACAATTAATCCAGCCCTCTCCTCTGAATGAACTCATCATCCCTGCTATAGATAATTCCCTTTCCAAGCTATGCTGGAGAAGCTGTGCAGCGCTGACATTGTCCAATGGTGATTATCTCACAAAATTTCTAGCCTAGATTCTTTGCTGCATCAAGTTGGGGGGCAAAAGCAATCAGGGGCTAATCTCAGTTTCCTGATTTCTCTGGTCAGTTTCACAGCTCTGTCAGAGTTTAGAGCAGCTTAGCTCGGTCAGCTGGTGACTGTCCTCCAAGGCCTGTTTCAGACTGAACCTTCCAGTGCACAGTGTCATAGATCCCATCCTTTCTCTCCACCTCATCTCCTTTGGGGTGATTTGTGCCCTGCAAGAAACATGGGGGAGCCCTAGCATGGGAAATGCAGTTGTACCTGGCCTATATGTACAGTTCATGAAGGAGCTTGCACAAAAACTGACAGTCTAAATCCATAATTATAGAACACAGTTTATACTAATCTATCCTTTCTCAATTTGGTCCTTTAAGAAAACAGCACCTATGTCTATTATTCTTTTCACACTGTTTACATTTAATGACATCAATGAGTGCTCTTGAGAAGGTTAAAGGAGTAATACATAAAGCTAACATTCTTCCCAAAACATTTCAGTATAAAATAATGTATAGAGAACCAGGTCTCAGAAATACTACTGGATTTGCAATATGTATGATTTTAATGGTTCTTTCCTTGCTTAGCCAAAATGCAATACAGAGAATATCTTTGCAGGAAAATATGTAAAATACTCCCACATTACTACCAAAGATCATTCTTAGTTTTTTGCTCCCTTATTCTCTCCATTAGTTTGTCACAAACCTTGCAAAGCTATAGACCAAAACTATTCCTCCTTATCCTGAATTCTTTGCACGAATTTCCTAAACATAAATATTGACTAGAATGCCATAGATTAAGCTGATTACATTAACTCAAGAGAAAGCTAGCACAAGGACCATTATCAGATAATGAAAAATATCCTGTCTGTCCTTAAGGAGCAGCTCAAGTTTTCCTCTTACCTTGCTGGCATTTTGTGTGGTCCCAATGACACACAGAATCAAATGTGAAAATTTAATCTAATGTACAGTCAAAACCCATCATCTGAATCCTGTGACAGTGGTTACAATACAGAAATAAAACAGCATGAGTAGATATGTTTGTCATGCAATAGCAGTACCAATAAAAAATATAGGGAGCTGAAGACTGAAAAGTAACATAATTAGTGTGGAAATCCAATCAAAGAGATTGCATTGAGAAAATGACTTGCTGCATCAAGCTCCAACCCAGAATGATGGCGAAATGCCACAAACCCCGCACTGCTCAATATCTTCTCTGAGGGAATCTCGTGGAAAGCAAAAAATCATTTCTATACCAGTTGTACTAACATATGGCATGTGTATGATGTCTTCAGCCGAGTAGGTTAGGATCCTCAGAATGAGACTCAATGGGCTGAATAAAGTGTGACTACTACATATCAATCATACTTCCTCTTTTCAGCAACGTGGGACATGCTGAATGCTATCTAGGATCCCTTGTGGGTACATGCAGATCTGCCAAGTGTCAAATACCTCATATGATGCTCATGCATTCAGGCTCTCTCCTCATGCATCTCCTCAGACCTGCCTCAGCTGGGCTCTGGGCAAAGAGGAGCATCTTGCTAATCACAACAGTGGGGCAAATTGAACAGGTGGCCACACCCGCTGCTGCTTTCTGCTACCCCTGCTGGTTCTCAGCCTACACGAGCAGCAGCAGACAGCAAGGAAGCCGTGGTATTGTCATCAGTGCCCCACAGAGATGGGCAAAGAGATTGTGATGGGAAGAAGGGACAAGAGCCAGGGGCTAAAGAAGAACTAGGAGGAGCAGCAGTTGTTGTGGGGACAGGGGAAATAGAAGCCCAGGGAAAGAAGGTGGGAGCAGAACCTAGTATGAAAGTAGGCACTAACAGGGTAGCAGTGTGGCAGCAGAAGCTAATGATGGAACAGGCTAACGAGTTTAATGCCACCCTGTAGTAACGCCTTTCCCCGGTTTCATTCCAATAATCCCCAGTCTCTCTCCTGGCCAACAACTACACTCTTCTGAGGCTTCCTAGCTTCCCCATGCTGCTACTGGTTCCTCATATCCTCTGAACCTGTTTCTGATGTGATGGGGCAAGGCCAGATGGCTATAGAAAAGTGGGAGATAGATATATTAGCTCCAGGCTAAACAAATCCCTAGTACCAGGATAAGTGAAATGGCAGCTGCTCCAGGTCAATTAAGACACCTGGGGCCAATTAAGAACTTTCCAGAAGGCAGGGAGAACACTAGGTTGATTCAGACACCTGAAGCCAATCAGGCACTGCCTGAAACTAGATAAAAGCCTCCCAGTTAGTCAGGTGGGTGTGGATGTCAGGAGCTGTAGGAGGAAGTTGTGCTGTTGGAGAGACTGAGCAGTACACACCATATCAGGCACAAGGAAGGAGGCCCTGAGGTAAGGATGAAATGGAGCCTGAGGAAGTGGGGGCTGCTGTGGGGAAGTAGCCCAGGGAATTATATGTGTCATGTTTCTAAAAGGTCAGCTACAATACCTGATACTATTAGGGTCCCTGGGCTGGAGCCCGGAGTAGAGGGCAGGCCTGGGCTCCACATTTCCTCCCCCCTGCCCCCCGATTAATCACTGAGGCTGGGAGACAACAGAGACTGTGCAAAGGAGGATAACTTCTCCTCACCTCCCTCACTGGCTTATGATGAAAATGGCTCAGTAGACTGTGATCCTTGTCTCTAGTGAGAGAAGGGTTATGTGGAGGCTCACTGTGAGCCTCTGAGGCTAGCAAAATCTTTCAGGAAACATGGGATCCACAGAGACAAGGACAGAGCTTTGTCACACTGCGGGCTGCAAGGAATAAAGTACTACTTTCCCACACTTGTTCCAGCCACTCTGGGGAATCCTGTGAACAAAACCAGTGACTTGTCACTACTGCCTCTCTGCTTTTCTTCAGCTTGACCAGCACACACTTTTTAAAAAAGGAAGTGTATGGTTATCTGAAAGTTATCAAATAATTTACAAGCATGCTAATAATGTATTGCACAATATGCATAAAATGTCACACATGGAGCTGCACATTTTTGGTGGCCATGCACATGGTGACCAAAAGGGGGCTGAGAGAATACAAAATCATGGCTTTGTCCCTTACATATCAGCCTGCACAGATGGCCCACTGTTACGTTCTGTACCTCAGGGAATACCCTGGACCCCCATGTTCATCCTTATAATATGATTGTGTGGTATCCAATGCAAAGTTTGTCACGTTGGGTGTCTTTAGAAGGCTCATGATTCACTGAGCATTGTTGTTATAGGTTGTAATTTCATGTATATAATTATGAGGCTGAAAATGTGTCCTCATGGCTTAAAACAAGCCCAGGCAAAAACTCTCCAAGAGCAGGGGGCAGTTCAGGGCATGTATGGGACAAACCCAGCCCAGCCTCACAGGAACAAAGGACACTGGTCTAGGCAACAACAAAGAATCTGTTGAACTTTTGAGTGAGTCACGCCCCCGTCCTTTGGTCAGTTTGGGACTACGATGAGGTAATGCTCACCTGAATCTGAAGTGGGTGGGAGGCAAAGCCAAAAGGGAAGAAAGAACATGATAAAAAGGAGAGACATTTGCCATGCTCTTCCTCTCTCTTCCACCTCCATTTATAGACATCAACACCAAGTGACTGAAGCTCTGATCAAAGGGGAGAGCCCGGCTGAAGGGCAACCAACCAGCCTGTGGTGAGAAGCATTTAAGTTTGTAAGGACATTGAAAGTATTAAGATCAGTTTAGAATGCATTTTGCTTTTATTTCATTTGACCAAATCTGACTTGTTATGCCTTGATTTATAATTACTTAAAATCTATCTGTATACTTAATAAATCTTTGTTTATTCTACTTGAAGCAGTGCATTTGGTTTGAAGTGTGTCAAAGACTCCCTTTAGGATAACAAGCCTAGTACATATCAATTTCTTTGTTAAATTGATGAACTCATATAAGCTTGCAGCGTCCAGCGGGCATAACTGGACACTACAAGATGGAGGTTATGAGGGTTGTATCTGGGACTGGAGATATTGGCTAGGATCATTCGGTTGCACAATCCAAGGAGCAGTTTACATGCCAGAGGCTGTGCGTGAACAGCCCAGGAGTGGGGGTTCTCACAGCAAAGCAGGGTGAGGCTGGCTCCCAGAGTCAAGGATTAGAGTGAGCTAACAGATCATCAGTCCAGATAACACCAGGGGAATGTCACACCCACAATATGGGGAAGAGAGCTTCACCCCAGGAAGGGGCTATCTGGGAGGCATTCTGCTTCCGCGTTCTCCCGGTGGGACAGTGTGGCAGTGTATTCCTCCTCACTAGGTTCACCACTTTGCTAATGAAAAATAAATATTCAGTTGTATATTCTCCTTGTAAAACACATTACTTAGATAAATGCAACCTAATGATTGAAACCACCAAGTTTCAATTTTTCACAGAGGTACAGATCTTTGGGCATTCCTGATTTCCAGGGAGTGAATTTAGTTTTTTTGGTTCTTAATTTTGTATTTTCAAGAAGTAGAACAATTTAGCACTCATAAACACTGGTTCTCTTCCTGACATTTTTCTCATAACAAGATATATATATAGCATTAAAGTGACATGCTATATCTTAGAAAGAAGGACCCAGAATAACAGAGCAGCTTTGTGTTAAACTTTCACCTTTCCACCAAGAAGCCTGACAGCACTGCTTTTCCATCACAGGCAACAAGAGATTTCAAATAAACTTATGCTTGGAGCGTCAAAGTCCTTTAATGAACTCAGTTTTAAGGTGGTGGGGTTCCTTTCATGTGGTTTCTCAGGAGGCTTTGCATTTTTACATTTTAGAATGTCAGACACAGCTAGGTAGAACTCACATTTTATGCTCCAATTGTCAAAGTAAAATGAAATAATAATTTATGAGTTTCTGCAGCTGCTCCCATGTGTCCCCATTTTCAAACCAGACCAGAAGTAGTACAGTACTGTAGTTCAACAAGTCATTTTTTTCAGGTAAAAAATCAGCAAATGGTCATTGTTAGAATATAATCTAAAAATAATAACTCTGTCATCAAATATTCAGCAGGTGTATTATACCCTTGAGTATAACAGTTAATTCAAAGAACGTGTTTTGCATAATTTTCTCTCTGATGGTTTGCATAACTTTCTGTTCTGTTCAGAATTTTAGCAAATCTTCTCTATGTGAAAATAGAGTGCTAGTAATAATAATAGGGCTCAGATTTTCCTAGATGCGATAGCTGATGGATTCCTTCATCAAGTAGTTGCTGAACTAATTAGAGGGGATGCCATTTTAGATTTAATTTTGGTGAGTAGCGAGGACCTCATAGAAGAAATGGTTGTAGGGGATAATCTTGGCTCAAGTGATCATGAGCTAATTCAGTTCAAACTGAACGGAAGGATTAACAAAAATAAATCTGCACTAGAGTTTTTGATTTCAAAAGGGCTGACTTTCAAAAATTAAGGAAATTAGTTAGGGAAGTGGATTGGACTGAAGAATTTATGGATCTAAAGGTGGAGGAGGCCTGGGATTACTTTAAATCAAAGCTGCAGAAGCTATTGGAAGCCTGTATCCCAAGAAAGTGGAAAAAATTCATAGGCAGGAGTTGTAGACCAAGCTGGATGAGCAAGCATCTTAGAGAGGTGATTAAGAAGAAGCAGAAAGCATATAGGAAGTGGAAGATGGGAGGGATCAGCAAGGAAATCTACCTTATTGAGGTCAGAACATGTAGAGATAAAGTGAGACAGGCTAAAAGTCGAGTAGAGTTGGACCTTGCAAAGGGAATTAAAACCAATAGTAAAAGTTTCTATTGCCATATAAATAAGAAGAAAACTTAGAAAGAAGAAGTGGGGCCGCTAAACACTGAGGATGGAGTGGAGGTTAAAGATAATCTAGGCATGGTCCAATATCTAAACAAATACTTTGCCTCAGTCTTTAATAATGCTAAAGAGGATCTTAGGGATAATGGTAGCATGACAAATGGGAATGAGGATATGGAGGTAGATATTACCATATCTGAGGCAGAAGCGAAACTCAAACAGCTTAATGGGACTAAATCGGGAGGCCCAGATAACCTTCATCCAAGAATATTAAAGGAATTGGCACCTGAAATTGCAAGCCCATTAGCAAGAATTTTTAATGAATCTGTAAACTCAGGAGTTGTACCGAATGATTGGAGAATTGCTAATATAGTTCCTATTTTTAAGAAAGGAAAAAAAGGTGATCCAGGTAACTACAGGCCAGTTAGTTTGACATTTGTAGTATGCAAGGTCCTGGAAAAAAAATTGAAGGAGAAATTAGTTAAGGACATTGAAGTCAGTGGTAAATGGGACAAAATACAACATGGTTTTAAAAAAGGTAGATCGTGCCAAACCAACCTGATCTCCTTCTTTAAGAAAATAACAGATTTTTTAGATAAAGGAAACGCAGTGGATCTAATTTACCTAGATTTCAGTAAGGCGTTTGATACCGTGCCACATGGGGAATTATTGGTTAATTTGGAGAAGATGGGGATCAATATGAACATCAAAAGTTGGATTAGGAATTCGTTAAAGGGGAGACTGCAACAGGTCCTACTGAAAGGCAAACTGTCAGGCTGGAGGGAGGTTACCAGTGGAGTTCCTTAGGGATCAGTTTGGGGACCAATCTTATTTAATCTTTTTATTACTGACCTTGGCACAAAAAGTGGGAGTGTGCTCATAAAGTTTGCAGATGATACAAAGCTGGGAGGTATTGCCAATTCAGAGAAGGATCGGGATATTCTACAGGAGGATCTGGATGACCTTGTAAACTTGAGTAATAGTAATAGGATGAAATTTAATAGTGAGAAGTGTAAGGTTATGCATTTAGGGATTAATAACAAGAATTTTAGTTATAAGTTGGGGACGCATCAATTAGAAGTAACGGAAGAGGAGAAGGACCTTGGAGTATTGGTTGATCATAGGATGACTATGAGCTGCCAATGTGATATGGCTGTGAAAAAAGCTAATGTGGTTTTGGGATGCATCAGGAGAGGCATTTCCAGTAGGGATAAGGAGGTTTTAGTACCATTATACAAGGCACTGGTGAGACCTCACCTAGAATACTTTGTGCAGTTCTGGTCTCCCATGTTTAAAAAGGATGAATTCAAACTGGAGCATGTACAGAAAAGGGCTACTAGGATGATCCGAGGAATGGAAAACTTGTCTTATGAAAGGAGATTTAAGGAACTTGGCTTGTTTAGCCTAACTAAAAGAAGGTTGAGGGGAGATATGATTGCTCTCTATAAATATATCAGAGGGATAAATACAGGAGAGGGAGAGGAATTATTTCAGCTCAGCACCAATGTGGACACAAGAACAAATGGGTATAAACTGGCCACCAGGAAGTTTAGACTTGAAATTAGACGAAGGTTTCTAACCATCAGAGGAGTGAAGTTTTGGAATAGCCTTCCAAGGGAAGCAGTGGGAGCAAAAGATCTATCTGGCTTTAAGATTCTACTCGATAAGTTTATGGAGGAGATGGTATGATGGGATAATGTGATTTTGGTAATTAATTGATCTTTAAATATTCAGGGTAAATAGGCCTAATCCCCTGAGATGGGATATTAGATGGATGGGATCTGAGTTACCCAGGAAAGAATTTTCTGTAGTATCTGGCTGGTGAATCTTGCTCATATGCTCAGGGTTTAGCTGATCGCCATATTTGGGGTCGGGAAGGAATTTTCCTCCAGGGCAGATTGGAGAGGCCCTGGAGGTTTTTCGCCTTCCTCTGTAGCATGGGTCACGGGTCACTTGAGAGAGGATTCTCTGCTCCTTGAAGTCTTTAAACCACAATTTGAGGACTTCAATAACTCAGACATAGGTGAGGTTTTCTGTAGGAGTGGGTGGGTGAGATGCTGTGGCCTGCGTTATACAGGAGGTCGTACTAGATGATCAGAATGGTCCCTTCTGACCTTAGTATCTATGAATCTATGAAAATATTATGGGCTAAAAGCAATTTAGTATCTTATTAGTCTCCCAGTTAACTTTTCCTAAAAAATAAACATCTACTGTATATTACTTTATATAAACTCAATGCAATCATACATACACAACAGATTTACTGTAGATTGGGAGGTGTATGTGTGAATGTGTTTGAGAGAGAGAGAGAGAGAGAGAGATGGAAGATGCCCATATTGTTTTATGAATATATTTGTTTGTGGTGGTGTTGGACACTGTATTGATTAAAATGGGACCATGGTACCAACAGGAACAGACAGCAGGGAGGCCAGGAAGGGATACCATAAAGTTCATATAGCACCATTCCCCAATATTTAACAGGACAATACAGGTCACAATCCCTTTGAAAAAAGAAAAGGAGTACTTGTGGCACCTTAGAGACTAACAAATTTATTAGAGCATAAGCTTTCGTGAGCTACAGCTCACTTCATCGGATGCATTTGGTGGAAAAAAAAAAGTTTTTCCACCAAATGCATCCGATGAAGTGAGCTGTAGCTCACGAAAGCTTATGCTCTAATAAATTTGTTAGTTTCCACCAAATGCATCCGATGAAGTGAGCTGTAGCTCACGAAAGCTTATGCTCTAATAAATTTGTTAGTCTCTAAGGTGCCACAAGTACTCCTTTTCTTTTTGCGAATACAGACTAACACGGCTGCTACTCTGAATCCCTTTGAAGTTTACTTTGCGCCACATTGATTTCAACCGGTGGCTTGGTACAGTGGTGCAGGAAGTCCAGGGAGGAAACTAAAACAAATGTCATGGAAGTGTTTAAAAACGGAGATCCTGGACATAGGGGAGAAAGTAAAGCAGAGACTGCATGGGGGCAGACTGACCCCATCCAAACCCAGATGTCAGCATACCAGGGATAAGCGAGGTCTACCTAGAGTTTAGCTGAGACATGCATGTAGACTGTTGGTTGTGTTGGTTTTCATGCTTTGAGTACTACTTTGATATAAGAAAAGGAGTACTTGTGGCACCTTAGAGACTAACAAATGTATTTGAGCATAAGCTTTCGTGAGCTATGAAGTGAGCTGTAGCTCACGAAAGCTTATGCTCAAATAAATTTGTTAGTCTCTAAGGTGCCACAAGTACTCCCTTTCTTTTTGTGAATACAGACTAACATGGCTGCTACTCTGAAACCTACTTTGATATGTGACTTTTGTCATTATAACTGCATCTACACTTGGACCTTCTCTGTCAGTCACCAATCACACCTTGGACTGACATAGCTGAGCTGGCAAAAAGTTGGGACCATATCATCAAATGCTTTAGGAAAATCTTTCTCCAAATAATGGGGTTGTGAGGGAGGAAAATAATATTAATGATTCCTCCTATTATTAAAGTATTACAAGATTTGCCTGCAGAGGCAAACCAACCCTGTATCTTTCCTGTTTCTCTCGCCTCTTCCTCTCCCCTCATACCTACTCTCCTTTAAACATGTTGGACGAAATCCTGGCCCCACTGAAGTCCATGTCCCTTTAAATTAATTTCATATTTCAAACAGCAATTGAGATAACTAAATATTTCCCAAGTAGGGGGTTTTTTTGGTGGGTTTTTTTTTACAATAAAGAGGGGAATAATTTTTTTTAATCCCATAAACTGCACTGCAAACTTCAGGCTTTTGTGTTGGTGGATACAGGAAGAAAGAGCTCGAATAAACCAGGATCCTGTTGGGACAGGGAGAGAAAATTTTTAGAAAAACTATATAGAAAATGTATATTCATAATAGTAGTAAAAATAGGGCTATAAAATTGTCCATACTACATTCTCTATGAATTATTTTTCATGGTGCAAGGATAAATTCTTAAAAAATATTTTGAGCTATTTCTTTTTATGGTCAACATATCACCTGTATTTTCTATCTTGTGATATGCTATACAGACCCTACACTGACCAAGAAGGGGTTAAGGAGAGCCTTTGGATCCAATTACCCTACCCCGTTATGCCTGTACAAGGTGTCAAGTTGGACTTGTTTTATCCTGAAAGAGGTAGAACTAAAAGTGACCTGGCTGAAGAGCTGAGTCACAGGATGAGGCAAATCACTACAGAACAGGGGTGGCTGTCAGCTGGAGGCATCAAAGGAAAAGAAGTTACAATGTCATACCCAGCCACAAGTAGATGTACTAACTGTGAGTACACTCTTCTACACGTGTATGTATCAGCATATTTTCATATAGCTTACTGTTGGTCTGAAAGCATCTTGGCCAGGTGAATAGGATTGTGATGAGTCTGGTTCTTCTGGTTCCATTATTTAGCAACTGCTTCAGCACATAGCAACATGCATGTTTAAAGCAAATATAAAACCCTAAGAAAACACAACACTAAACACAAAACTCTCCCCATGAAGAGAAGATGACAGAACAATTTCTGCAGGACAGACATTAGTCCCGTCATTTAGCACAATGTGTTGTTTTCCACAGCTCTACCATTTCAGGTTACCCATGTGCTGCAGAATTTTGTATTGAAAATGTGTGACTAGCTTAAACAAATTGGCATTAGGAAGCTGGAGACTTTGATAACTGGCTAGATGAGGACAGATAGATCTTTTTGGCACCAATGACAACATGGAACGAAGATTAATCATCTTCATATTTCTAATGCTGATCTACACACAATTTTTGTAACAGTATAACTATGTGAATTAGGGGTGTGACTTTTTTTAAACTGATACAGTTACAGTTTTAACTGGTACAATCCCTAATATTTTTATCAGGTGACCCTTTTCCTCTTCTTCTACAAGCCATCTTGATCTACACCACAAAGTTTTACTGACATAACTATGTTGTTTAGACGTGAAAAAAATTACACCTCTAAATGACATCGCTATATTGGTGAAAGGACTAATATCAATGCATATGTGAGTAAAAAAAGTCTCTTGCTAATCTAGTTTATTCTATTTGGACAACTAATTTAAGCTATATTCCCAAAATACCGCTTTTGCTAGTATAAACTGCATCTCCCCTAAGGGGATTTGTCAGTATATGTCTAGCAACAAACAATTTGAAGTGTAGACATGCGTAGGACTGTGTTATGTTAGCATAAACATACTTATATCTGCAGCCACTCTACAGAAGCTTACATCTTTAACTTTAGTTAAATAATGAAAGTGGGAGGTCAGTTCAGACCTTTAGACTGTCTGGAGATTGAGGAAAATTGCACAGGCATTGATTTACACTCTTCACTTTTGGCTTTTCTTTTTGTTTTGCAAACATACAGGCTAGAAATTTTACTTTTGTTTTTCTTTAACAAAAGCTTACATTTTAATGCATTTCTATACTGTAGCAAGAGGTGGACTTTGCAGCATGGTGTTAATTTTTTACTGCAACAGTATTGCATTGTTGACTCATATTTACTTTGTGATACACTATAACCCCCAGATCCTTTTCTGCAGTACTCTTTCCTAGGCAGTCATTTCCCATTTTGTATTTGTCCAACTTATTATTCCTTCCTAAGTGGAGTACTTCACATTTGTCCGTATTGAATTTCATCCTATTTATTTCAAAGCATTTCTCCAGGTTGTCAGGATCATTTTGACTTCTAATCTTGTTCTCCAAAGCACTTGCAACCCCTCCCAGCTTCATATACCATACTTCATACCCCAAACTTTAGTAAATGTACTCTCTATGCCATTGTCCAAATCATTTATAAAGATATTGAATAAATTGGATCAAGGACAGATCCCGGTGGGAGCCCATCTGATATGTCCTGTCAGCTTGACTGTGAACCATTGATAATTACTCTCTCTGTAAGCTTTGCCAACCATTTGTGCACCTACCTTACAGAATGATTGTCTAGGTTTATTTTTCTAGTTTGTTTATGAGAAGGTGAGTTGAGATGATATCAGAAGCCTTACTAAAGTAAATATATATCACATCTACTGCTTTCCTTCCTATCCACAAAGCATTTTATCCTGTTAAAGAAGAATATTAGTTTGGCATGATTTGTTCTAGACAAATCCAAGCTGACTGTTACTTATCACCTTATCTTCTAGGTACTTACAGATTGATTGTTTGATTATTTGATCCAGTATCTTTCTAGGTATCACAGTTAAGCTGACTGGTCTATAATTCCCTGGGTTGTCTGTATTCCCATTCTTATAGATAGATATTATAGTTGTCCTTTTCTGGTCCTCCATGAGTTCTCAAAGATTATGGCTACGGTGACCAGATGTCCCATTTTCATAGGGACAATTCAGATTTTTGGGTCTTTTTCTTATATAGGCTCCTATTACCCCTCACCCCGTCCTGATTTTTCACACTTGCTGTCTGGTCACCCTAATTATGGCTAATCTCTCAGAGATTTCTTCCTCCAGTTCCTTAAGTATTCTAGGGCATATTTCATCAGGCACTGCTGACATAAGACGTCTTTTTTCTAAGTAATTCTTAACTTGTTCTTTTCCTAGTGGAGAGTTGAGCCTGTAGTATAAATATATTTACACTCAGACAATAAATAAATAACCACTCCAAGGCATATGTTGGTCAGTTATCAGGTATCTTTACAGACATGGTGCTTCTGACATTTCAGAGCCAATTGACCTCCTCCTCCTGAGAGGCAAAGGTGTGTGCCTGAACTCTATTTCTGACTAGTCTTGGCAGACCCCTGTCCTCAGCACTGCTGGCACAGCTTCAATTATTTCCCACAGGTAAAAAAACTTGGAGTATAAGCTGCAAGAAATGGGGCAAAAATCTTTAGCGCCTCTCTGAAAGATGTCCCTAATGAGTACAGTGGTTGGAAGAATTAGTTCTCTCTAGTTTAAAGTAGCATTTATACAACCAGATCACATTAGATGCTTTCATCTCCTCATAGTTCTTCACAGGAAAGCATATTGCTGAGTTTAATAGGTTTTTCACACCCACTATTTTTGACATCTATTTCAATGTAACACTGTCCAAGTTTCCATCTTTGAACCTGTGACAGGTATGCCACAATCCACATACTTTAAATCACTATCTGAATCTACCCAGATCATTATTTTTTCAGATCTTTTTCACTTTCAGAATTTCTGTAATGAGAATGTCATGCCTGTCAGTGTTGACCTCCAGTGCTGATACCTTCCCATTAATGTTTTGCATATTCTTCCCACAACTCACCAACACTTTCTCAATCACTTCCTATAAAGAGTCAAAATTGGCTTTTAATCATTTCCAGAACTTTTTTGTAAAGTTGGTTCTCCCGATGGACCATGGGGTGGGCAAGATGGCTGATGAAGTTGTCACACTTCTTGAGGTTTTTTTGTGGCAATGTTAATTTAGTGTGATAAGACCAGAAAAATATATATTAGAAATAATGGCAGAAGTATTAAGATGAGACTATCAAATAAGTAAATGCATCAAATAAAGCTGAAAAAGTGTGATTAAACCACTGCATTTTGCTATATCGCCTATTTTATTATTTATTTCTATTGATGCACTTTGGTTCTACTGAAATTAAAAAATCAGGACCCCATTGTGGTAGGCACCCTATAGACAACAGTAAAAAGACAATCCCTGTCCTAAAGATTTTTGCAGCAATGCTGTGTCCACCTCCAACTCCACATATTAAATATGAAGGGCATTATCAAAACACACATGACTAGATAACACAAAATAAATTTGATAAGTATTCATTCAGAATAATTTCATTTAAATTTCTATGCAGGAATCTTAAACTTTCCTGGTACTGTTTTCTAAACCAAGGAAAATGAGCAGGGTTTTAGGCCCAGATTTAGCAAATTACTTAAACGTATGGGTAATTTCAAACACATGCCTAAATTCCATTGATTTAAGTGTTTTACTGAACACAAGCTGGCCTAAAGTTATTGCACCACATATAAAATTGGGGTAAGGAGCCAGGGACTTCTTGGGGCAATTTCATCTGTGACTTAAATTGGGTAAAAGTTACATGTGGGGTGTAAGTAAATACAAAATGTAAAGTAGTGTAACTTTCACCACTTTGGCACTCAGTGGGTGTGCAAAACAAGTGTTTCTTTTTTATGTTTACAATCACTCCATAAAAGAGGCTGAGGCCGTACTGTATTTTACATAGCAAGGAATTAGGGTACTGTTCAAATAGGAGAGTATTGACCAGGGTGGATAAAAACTGATGATTAACAAATGTGTTGTTTTTTTGTAATTAAATGTTTTCTTTTCAAAAATCTATTTAATTTTAATAGGTTTCATAATTTCATATCTTAAGACCTACACTTACTACAATCTCTTAATTATTTAATTTAAATAGAAATATTCAAGAAGTACATATTTGCTGAACTTTAATGAAAGTCAAACCACTGAACAGGTGGAGGTTGCTAGTTTAGCATCTAGAATAAATTTCTTAAAGTGTTAAAACAACTTTTCACAAAAGTAGTCCCTTCTACAGGTGCAGAGAGAATACTTTCTTCATTTCAGTTTATTAATCCAATTCAGTTCAGTCAGTAGTTCAGTCAAAATAATGACAAAAAGGAGTTGAAAAAGGTAGGAAAGCCATGAATGAAAACAAAGTGTTGGAAAATGAGATCATCTCGTTCTAAAATCTTGAAGGACATGGTGATCAGAAACAATCTGTTCAATAACAGATAATACTTTTCTTAGTAAATTATTTAGTTTTAAATGCAAACATATTTTGAGAAACTTATCTTTCCCTACATCCTGCACATTTGAGGCAATTTTATTTAATTAATAAAGAACTTTAAAATGCTGTTTGTTTTAATTACAGTTTCCATCTTTGTACCGCTTGATGCAAATCATGTTGTTTTTTGGTTTTGTTTTTTTAAAAAACACCTTAATCTAGTAAATAAGTGTTATTCATAATTTTTCTAACAAAGTAAAATAAGAATTTGAATAAATGAATGTTAAGCTATAATAGTTGCTTAAATGAATGTGTATAGCTTTGTTGTATCCCCCTGGTTAGCAAAATAGTGCCAGATTATATGAATCAAAAAAGTATGTAACAAAGTACAAATGCAAAACCAGATTAAATCAAGATTCCTGCTTGCTGATTTTAAATCATGATTTAAATCTGTAATTTAAATCAATCTACCTTGTTGTTAACATAGGGTATGCAACCACAGATGTGGTGAGGAGGACATGTTTAATGGAGTATTAATCACGATCAAAAAAGACCAAGCTGCCTTTCGGAACTTGATGCCAATGAAGTTACACCACCAACAAAAAGGAGTAGCAGAGTAGAGAGCCAGGCCCTTTAACCTTAGTGATTGAGTCCTTATATATAAATTGTCAGCTTTTCCCTTCCTAGTCACACTGGTTGTGGTTTTCACAGGGTTTGGTAGAAATGGAATGAAGTAGATGGAATGAACTGGTAGATCTTGCTTATATTATACACACAGACATTCTTGTTTGTGCCTATTTTGAATTAGTGAGAGTGTGTAACAGAGTGCTAGGAGCCTAGAGCTGACCTTAATATGTCAGGTTAATATGCCAGGTTTTAACACTCTGGTCACTAACGTATTAGCTATGGCCCCTGGAGTGGATTTCATTGGTGTGGAAGGGAACTCAATTGCTTAACTAGGCAGGATGCAGACAAGCTAATGAGAGCAATCAACCCATCTTCTGGAAATAGCTCACAGGTAGGAAGGAAGGGTAAGGGGAGAATCTAGCAAGGGCTAGGGGATACAGAATCTCAGGATGATGAGATCTTGTCCTCTCCTTCCCTAGATAGGGGACCAAGGGGGGAGTTTACGTCCCATTTATGTTGTTGCTCAAGGCTGTATTGGTGAACTGGTTGAGGGGACTAATAGACAGCACAGTAATGCTTATAAACTTGGAAGCGTCCAGCCTGTTCGTAGTGGCCCAAGAGGTGGAGAAAAGAGTGCTAAACTGGCAGGGTATGTGGGATGAGGTCACTTTCCTTTATGCCCATGTTTTGCCAGTAACAAACAATCTAATTCCCTTCCACAGATAAATACAGCCTAGTTCAGCATCAAACAGTCTGGGAGCAAATATATTCAATGAGCATCTAATTGTCCAGGAGCTATGCCAACATACTCCTGTCTATTCCTTAGACAACTGCATGGAACTTGGCTGGCAACCATTCACTGAATATAGTCAAATTTTTAATTGTAAACCTACAATGTTCAGTTTTTCCTTGACTCAGAAGTTTTTTTTGAAAGCCCTGCTTCTGTGAAATGTTTAGATAAACACAGAAGTGTCTTAAGGTACTCTAATAAAGATTATTTTTTTTACCCTGATGTACTTAGCATTGTTTGAAAATTACATATGGTAGAGAACTGTTCTTGAAGATTGCAAGCTGAATAAGATATTTCTTTAACCTTGTAATTTTACATTACAACGGTTCCTCATTTAAAAAAAATCACTTGGCAGGTCCCCAGCAATCAACAGAACAAAGATTAAAGTATTTTGCTATGTAAACAAAGAATTATTTCTGTAGTTTTCTTCTTCTGCCTTTTTTTCCTTTGTGGAAACTTTAGGCAGGGAGCATCATCTTCAGATTTTGGGTGCTTAAAGCAAGACACTCAAATACATATCTAAGCACTTAAATTACTGGCCTGAGTTTCTGAGCACCTGCAATATCTATTGAAGTAAATGGGAGCTGCAGGTATGTAGTACCTCTGGAAAACCTCACCACTTTTGTTTAGGTTCTTAAATATAGGTTTGAGGCTTCTAATTTGAAAATTTTGGCCATGGGTCTTCTGACCATATTTGTAAAGACATATGTGAGCAGATCTACAGAAAATAGTGAAGCTATACTGTGCAGTCACAAATATGGGGTTATATGTGAATTTGCTTTAATGTTTGCCATATGACAGATACATAACTATTTATGATAATGTTTAAATGAAGAAACAAATGATGGTTGTCCCCTTTCACAGATTGCATAAACAACCCACTAGCCAATACTTGGCTAGACATATTCAGATACTGCAAATTTTGAGCATAATGTAATATTCTAAATAATTACAATAGAACAGAAAAACACTAATGCTGGTTAACTCACCTTACTATTTTCTTCACTTCTGTTCTGTCAGTAAACACATGTTCTTATTGTTTATGCTGTAGTCCCCTGGGCATCCACTAAAAATGACCTTTACATAATTGTACATCTGGCAGAGAATATTAGATTTCTTATTTACTCCCCTTCCCCCACTTCTCCTGGCATATTAGCTGATGAATTTTGTTTTCTCAAAATGCAGGAATGCAAGAGACGGTAAGTTCAGAATAGGCACTGCAATACCTTTAGAGATGTGCTCGGAATCATTTTTTTATACACCTTAATGTAACAGGAAGATGTTAGAAATGGATCAGGACTGAACTATCTAGAACAATGCCTTTGGCTTGAACATAGTAACATGGCATATCTCAGTCAGGAGATACAACTTAGCTCAATAGCAAGAGATCTGCAAATTGGTAGGGCTTTTGTGCATAATATTGGAAAGCACAGTTCATCCTAAATGTGGCAATTACAATTTATAAAAAAGGAGTACTATTGATGAACTGCTTGTCTTACTATACCCTTCAAACAAACAGTAAATCTCTGCATATTTTCAGTGGTATATTTCACCTTCTCCCTCCTTCAGTAGGATAAATCCTGAGGTCCTGGTTCGCTTATTTTTTGCTCAGGCAAACACCTATTGACCTCAATGCATTTTACTCTATAATTTGCCTGAGGACGGTATGAAAAGTGAGTAAGGACCCTCATCAGGGTTTGGTCAATGAGAACTTCTGTGCTGCCAAAAGGAAATATGTGCATTATATAATATTCCTGATTTTCTATCTTTCTAATAATGAACTGAATTGTGTAACATAGTGCAAGGCTTTGCAAATCTTAAAATATACTTTTTTTATATATGTGTGATTTGCATTCTGTGTTATTCCTGTCTCTGGAATTCCCAGACCTGAGTTATGTTGTGAAGAATTCATCCATAGCGAATGAGATCTTCTTCTCCAAATATAGAAGTCTCCTGAACTGGACATACTTACTGTACATAGAGCATTGCTCCACTTCCTTGCAATGGTTTTGAACAATACAATACAGTATGCCACAATGGCTGCTTAATTTTATAACAAAAGTTTGTAGCCAAATAAATATAAGAACAACCATACTGGGTCAGACCAAAGGTCTTTCTAGCCCAGTAACCTGTCTTCCGACAGTTGACAATGCCAGGTGCCCCAGAGGGAATGAACAGAACAGGTAATCATCACATGATCCATTCCCTGCTGCCTATTCCCAGCTTCTGGCAAACAGAGGCTAGGGACACTATCCCTGCCCATCCTGGCTAATAACCATTGATGGAACTATCATCCATGAACTTATCTAGTTCTTTTTTGAACCCTGTTATAGTCTTGGTCTTCATAACATCCTCTGGCAAGGAGTTCCACAGGTTGATTGCATGTTGTGTGGGAAAAAAAATACTGTTTGTTTTAAACCTGCTGCCTATTAATTTCATTTGGTGGCTACTAGTATTTGTGTTATGAGAAGGATAACACTTCCTTATTTACTTTCTCCACACCAGTCATGATTTTATAGACCTCTATCATATCTCCCGTTAGTCGTCTCTTTTCCAAGCTGAAAAGTCCCAGTCTTATTAATCTTGCTTCATGTATCAGCCATTCCATACCCCTAATTATTTTTGTTGCTCTTTTCTGAACCTTTCACGCGTCCAATATACCTTTTTTGAGATGGGGTAACCACATCTGCACACAGTATTCAAGATGTGGGTGTATAATGGGTTTATATAAAGGCAATATTCTATTTTCTGTCTTATTATTTATCCCTTTCTTAATGTTTTCTAACATTCTGTTCTCTTTTTTGGCTACCACGGCACATTGAGTTGATGTCTTCAGAGAACTATCCACAATCACTCCAAGATCTTTCTTGAGTGGTAACAGCTAATTTACATCCCATCATTTTATATGTATAGTTAGGATTATGTTTTCCAATGTGCATTACTTTGCATTTATCTACATTGAATTTCATCTGCCATTTTGTCGCCCAGTCACCCAGTTTTGAGAGAATGCCTCAAATGCCTTTGAATTACAGCCATGTAAGTAATTTTTTCTAAAATTCATGAGCACTTTAATGTTTAGATGGATAGTGTGGTGGCTAAAGAAATGGTATTCATGAGATACTAACTGTTCCACAGAATTCCTTTATGACATCAGGCAAGTTATTTCAGGCCAGATGATTCTCTAATCCAGTCTATACCTCTCAGGTAGGAGAAAGGAATTAGATTTTGTCCATAATTGGCCAATTGGAAACTTCCCTTATAGCGGGTAATCATTAGAACCAGAACCTGTACCAGCCACTCCAAATCCTACATCAGTATAGGGGACATAGCTGAGGAGAGAGGTGGCATGAAGTAGGCAGACTGAAACTCCGCTTTATTATTGCTCAACTGGCACATGGGCCCTAGGCTGAGCTAACTCAGGCTGGGTCTGAACCCAGCAAAGGCCATATACTTTTCCTAAGTCCATTTAAAGTTTCTCTTGGATCTGGACCTTTTCACCATGACCTCTGGACTGAATCATGCCCTACCTGGGGCTATAAATTGAAGATTGTTCAGAAACTATAACTGCTGAAGAATGTAGCTGCTAGCCAGCTTAACTGTAAAGACCATATTAATCTGCACTCTGGCAACTGTCTGGCTCCTTCTCTGTTTCAGAGGGCAACTTAATTGTTTAAATTTTGATCTATGTAGGATGGTAGTACCTTATGGTTTCAGATCAGGATCAGTGCCCATTGTGTTAGGCAATATGAACATGATGTGCCCTGCCCTGAAAAGTTTAAAAGCTAAGGTCTCAAGCGTGCAAACACACGAGCATTTATGCACATGCTTGGGAATAGGATTGGGACCTAAATCTGAAAATAGTGTGGGAGAAAAAGAGCATGGATGAAGGTAACCATGATAAGATCATGCAGATATATAGGGTAGATAGTGCACAAATTGTTGATTTCTGATTCAATTAAAAGTTTGGGGCAGGCAGTGACTAAAATTTATTAGTCTCCAAGATGCCACCAGTACTCATTTCTTTTTGTTGATACAGACTAACAAGGCTGCTACTCTGAAACCAGTAAAGATAATGTAATCATTTCCATGCTAATCCTTAATTGTCTGGGCAGATACCCTTTATAAGAGCCTTATTTATATTTCAGGAGCACCTGGAGGCTACAACTGACACCAGTGCTCCATTGTACTCAATGCTGTACCATCTCATGAGAGAAAATTGCTCCCGCAAAGAGATTACCGCCTAAATACAAAAGGCTGACAAAGAATTGGAGGGAAAACAGCAGTGACTTGCCCAAGGTCATTGTAAGAGCTGGGACTAAAACCCAGTGCTTTTGACTCCTACTACATTGCCTTATCCTTTAGATCACTCTGCCTCTCTTGGGGAAGCTCCTACCATCCCACTTATAGTCAGACAATTTCCCTTTATGGAACCACCAATAAAGGGCAGCAGTGATGTCACAAGTTTGTGTGGTTAGGGTCCTATTGTGCTAGATATTATGTAAACATATATGATGTCATCACCCAGTCACTCAGTGTCTTCTAAGAAGGTGTGTAACTTAGGATGGCTACCAGGAAAGGCATACAATCAAATGTATACAATTTTATATACATTGTTTTATTATAATTATTAAATAAAATGGCAGCTATCCCCATCTGCCCACTAGCCATTGTTAACCTAGCTGTTGGCAATTTATCGATAGTCATTGTAGTAGCATTGGGTCTCAAGGAGGGGATCTGAATGACTAGAGGGATTTATATTTTGTTGAGTTTTAGATCTAGCCTTTTTGAAATAATAGTCACAGCCCCTGTGAGCATAAATATTTTCCCCCTTTTTCAAAGTGTAAGTCTGTGCCAGAAGGGTAAAGTGACTTATCCAAGGCCACAGAAAGAATCAGAACGGGATGAGAATGCAGGCATGCCTCATTCTTAGTCCATAGACTGTGTTGCCTCATGCACTGACTCACTGCTTTTGGCAAATGGTCTCACGCTTAGCAAGCAGTTGGCTGGGGAGGGGGGCGAGGGGGAACACCTCATGGTGGCCATACTGCCATCAGTGGCAGGTTGCCTTCACAGCAGTGAAACGAGGTCCTCACAAAAATCGTGGGATTTGTGGCTATGGATTTTGAAGGGCCAGCGCTGGGCAGCTATTTGGCAAGGACTGTGTGGTATTCAGGAAAATCAGGAACAGTCTTTCATTCCTAGAGATCAGTTTGCAATGTCAAGACTATTTCTCTCAGGAAAAGGTCTAGGAACATCTTAAAACATGTTCTGAGAATTAGACCTGACATTGCTAGTTATCCTAAATCAGATGAGTTTTTTTGCAGATCCCAGCCTGTCTGTGTCATCAGGAGCTGCTAGCTAGTTGCTGGAACCAACAGGGATTTGATCATTTTAAAAAAGTAAAAAAAGAATTCTAAACCTAACCAGGCTTGGGAAAGCCCTTATCTATGGAGTGATGGAAAGCTTTTTAATTCTAAAGAACAGTCTCCTGTGTTTTGCAAGACTATGAAACCAGCCCTGTTATGCTATCTACAGGAAAGCTTTCTAGGACCATTCATTTTTAACCTTTTAAAATAAATGTTCTTGAGCATTCATGAAAGCACTTTTTTTTTTCCATCTCTCTCTCTCAATGTCTGCAACCTGGATGGACTTGCTTGAAAGAGCCTGCTATCTGAAAAATGCCACATGTGGCATTGACAGGAAGCTATTCAGAGACTGGCAAACAGCCAATAAATCACTCAGTGGAGTTTCCTGTCCTTTCAACCATGTCATAAAAATCTACTTGTCTTCAAACAGTATACGTCAATGTCAAAGAGTTTATGTTCTGTTTAAACTTTTATACTTTCCTGTGACAAAAACAAAAACAAAATAAAACACATTGTGTTGCTAATTGATTTCTTCTCTCTTTTTATAATTCAGGTCCAAAATTTCAGCACATGTTAACAAGTCTCTTACAGTGCTCCAAAACAGCTGGAATGCATGCAGCCAAAACAAGGTGTGTGCCCCCCCCCCGATCTCAGGGAAAAATCATGCTACAACTCAGGCCCCTGGATCATGCAAATTTCTAATTGAATTAATGGCAGGTTTTTATAAATCTTCAGACTTGAAACCTCCATTTCAGTGCTAATCAGAGTATAAAATCAATATAAAGGATTACATACCTTCTTTCTATTTATTTCAATACATATTCATAAACCCACATTTAATGGTTTTTTTAAAAAAGCTTTCAGCATCAGTCTAACCACTCTCACTGAAATTGGTGTATATGGGTGAATCTGGTACTATGATTTATGGTAAAGCAATTCAAGGGAATTTATGACAATACTGTATACCTTAATCTTGATGGCCTAACTTTGGAAAAGTGAGCAGTGATATTTTGGGCATCAAACATGAGATGCCATAGTGGGACTTGTTTTACAACTTGCTGAGCACCCATCCTATGAAATATCAAGCGTTTTTAAGGTGCGTCCAACTGGACACTCAAAATTGGATATATCCCAAATCGTAGTCACTTCTGAAAATTGAAAACATTGTCTTCATGTCTTTATCACATGTCGCCTATATAAATTACACACACAAATTATATATAATATTCAGAAATCAGGGATACAAAAGACGTATTTTCACAGATTTCCGATATATATCATATAGAAGTTTGAACTGCTTAAGTTTCAAGTTTGAGTCTGACATCCATCTAATTTTTCACCTATTATCTGACTGAATCTCAATACATATTGCTTCCTATCCTTTTCCCAAACAGATTTAATGTATTTCATCAGTGTTCAGCAGAATACCATGTAAGGAAGATGATTGAAGTACAACACCCCTACATTTAATTAGTATGTGTGACATTGTGCTCTCTGATAGAATTCTTCTAAACTGGTATCTAATTTTTCTGGGTTTTTTTGCCTCAATTATAGATAGCATCTTCATCTTACTGAATCCCATTGTTTTATGTGAATCCAAAAATATATAAGAATAAGGGCCAAGTTTGCAAGTGCCCTTTGGCTGCTCTGTGACACTTGAATAACACAAAGGAGCCATAAACTCTGTTAACTGGCTGGTTAAACCAGGCTTATAGCTTCTTTGCATCAATATAATGTACTTCTGAAACTGGCCCTAAGACCTGTGTAACCTCTTAAATTGAAACAAATAAACAATATAAGCATAGTTCAAACTCATCATATTTCTATGCAACTTTATTTTTACACTTAGATTTCAGTGCACCAGAACCTGGAAAATGGTATTATTCTTGAGCAATGCTGGAAAAACAAAGGTCATGTTTGTGATTCTAGCCATGTTAAGCAGCTGTCTGTAGTCATTCAGTTTGTTTATATTATTGGAAGCCCTGGAACATTTTCTTTCCTCCATTTTGTCACCTACATGAGAAGGATTGAAAGATTGTTTTCTGGAACAACTTGATGAATGTGGGGTCAACTGAGAAAGTAAGAAGGGCATGGGATTATTGGGCCCAACATGAATGTTTTTTAGGCACAAGACAGAATATTGGCATTGAAACCTAGAGTTTTGTGTGTCATGTAGATTCTGCACCTTAAACTGGATTCAGGGGGAGTCTGCAGTGTCTTCTACTCTCTCAAAGAGCCAGGTCCTCAGACAATGTAAATCAATGGAGGTACACTGATTTACAGCAACTCAGGACCTGGTCCAAAGTCCTTATTCAGTGTAATCCAGAGTTTATTATCTGTGAGTTACTTGCAACATAATCTAATCACTAGAAAGTTGTAAAAGCCGTTAGCCTGTTTTTTGGAGGAGTTGGGCACCCACCACTACCAATGAGCTCCACAGGAGCTGTCCACCATAAAAAGTAGATTTGAAATATGTAGCCTATCAGAAAAGGCCTGTTAGACATCCACTGGGAATGATGAAATATCTGTGAGTTCACTCAAAAAGATCTTCTACTACATACATATATATAGTAAATTCTCCAGCTAAGCATCTGAAAAAAACTCTTTCATTTGTTAATTGTCTGGTGTGTTTAATGAACAAGGAGATGCAAAATAAATGTCTTGATCTCATGAGTGCATTTGACTTGACTGGAAGGATACTTGGATTCCTTAAGCTTTATGAAGAATTGATTACTGTAGCTGATGTTTACTTAACCAAGGAGATTGTTGAAGAAGTTAATTGTAATCCAATCTTTATCACTGATAATATCAGTGATGGAAAGAAGTGGAAATTTCATTGCAAGACCCAAGCAACACATGGTGGATCATTGAGACAAACAGAACTGTATCACACACTTGCACTATTTTATGAATCCTTTTCCTTATCCTGTTAACATGGAATTCAGTGATAGTTGAGGTTGCACTTTTTTTTAAATTGTAATTGATGACTAAATGAGAATTTGTAATATATGTGGTTCTTTGTGTTTTGTGGATGTATATTTCACTATGAGACACCAAATTGAAGGGCATTTTAGTTTAATTTCCCTGCCTCTGGAATTCAACCTCTTTTTGAACAGTTGTTCTTATTATAAGGTTTTCTTTTGCTTATTTCTGTTGTTTAAAATATTTGATTAAACAAATAAGCAGGCCAGATTGCAATATGTAGATTTACACCAATTTAGGTTCTGACTTGACAAGCTTATATTGGTAGGACAGCATTATGTATGAGTACTCATAGATTTTACTCCATATTTGAGAAATAGCATGTTTGTATATCAACTGAAGTAATTAAATCTGCAAAATTTAACAATGTATATGAGACTTTGGCTTCCTAATCTAGCTTCTCTTTCATGTAACAATAGTGGTGAGTATATCAGTTGCCACCATTTGCCAAGCACAATCATCATGGTACCCACCTAGGCATTTTTTTGCATTTCCTTTGAAATTGTTCTGATCACCTCTGGAAACTACTGATCCAAATATATGTTGCATAGGCAAAATACCCCAATATATGGGATCCTTTTGCTTCAAACACCATCAATTGGGAAATATTTAAGATTTATTCAACAAGCTTAAACTGTGTCTATAGAGGACTCCTGTTTAACAAAGATAGAGTACGTAAAACAAATCCCTTCTAAAAAAGATACTGTAGAAATTAGAAACTACTCCATACCCTTGTTTACTTGAGGCTACTTTACCACAATATAGAACCCGATCCTGCAAAGAATTAAGCACAAGATTAACTTTATGTAGTGTATGCAATCTAATTGAATAGTTAATGGGACTACTCACAGAGCACAAAGATAAGCAATGCCATAATTCGTTGCAGGATTGGGGCCATAATGAATATTTGACATACTATTTCTAGAGGCTATACATCTGCGGAAGAGAGTAATACATACAAATGTCTGATTTTTCCCAAAATTAAGACCCAAGTCCTTTTGTATAATCTGTGTGGAACTACATGCAGTAGTTGCAAATGAAAATTAGGCAATTGCACACACAATCAGAAATTTACATATGATTATGTTCAGTTATGTGACAAAATACCATCTGTTGCATAAATATCTGATTTAAGCCTATTTGTGGTAGCTCTGTGCACAACTGTGATAATTGCACAGGTGGACTGCCACACACGAGTATGCATACAATAGCATAGTATACTATTTCTGCTCCACCATAGATTTCTTGTGGGACCTTGGGCAAATCATTTAGGCCCAGAGTCGCAAAGTTTTCAGACACCTTTTTGAGGATCTGGGCCTTTTGTCTCTTTGTGCCTCAGGTTTCCATCTTTAAAACTGGGATAATAGCACTTCCCCTCTTGACAGGAATATTGAGGATAAACATTTTAAAGATTATGGAACACTCAGATACTACAGTAATGTGGGATATATAAGGAACTAAGATAGATAATAAAAAGAATAGGGTTACCGAACTTTTATCTTCATTTAATACTATTAGATACATTACAATTGAAATTAGAATAATATAGGAAAAAGAGCTAACATTTTAAATTGAGTACTTTACTATTCAGACAGCTGTAGCCAGTAGGCAATTTCATATTGAATTTAATGTATTACTTTCATATTCAAATCATAGAAAGCAGATATATACCTTGGGATAAATACAGAGAATAAACACTCCTAATTAGCATTGCCAACAATTATCATCATAGTTATTTGAAACACCTGGTTGAGACTCAGATAAAATAATGTTGAAACAAGAGGGACTGTAATAAAACAGATATTTAGAGATATCATTTTTATTATGAAAATTTTTGGTAATTCAACTCATCTGAAATGTAATTGTTGCACTTCTTTTAAGAGAACTGTTTGTCTCGCTTTGAAGTTTGCTTCTGAGAAACAGTATGCATAAGGTGTGTACACGTGCACAACAAAACACAAGTAAAAATAATAATCAAATGTAATGTACATAATTTGATACCCTTCTTAGTGTGAGTAGTACTTATGTCCAGACACCAGTCCTTTTTCGTGGCAGATGGGATTAAGAGATGTTCTCCTGCCCACACAGCTTCCACCTCCCATGGAGGTGGAGTAATTATGCCGTCGGAGAGTATTCTCCTATCAGTATAGCGCGTCTTCATCATAGTGTGCTAGTCTATGTTAAATCTCCCTTGCTGCAATTTAAACCCATTACTTCTTGTCCTGACCTCCATGGGTAAAGAGAACAATTGATCACCCTCCTTTTTTAATATAAACTTTAATATACTTGAAGACTGTTATGTGGCCCTCCCCCACGTCTCCTCTTCTCCAGACTGAACAAACCCATATAAATATCCAGTCTCTTTTGAATCTTGTTAACTTCTCAGCTTCAACAATTGCCTGTGGTAAAGCACAGTCAAAACACATTCTGTATGAAAAAAGTATTTCCTTTTTCAGAAACTCTGTGGTTGAGTTCCCCAGCTGAGCCTGGGGCTAGCTAGTTCAGCCCTCAGTCATGTTAATGAGCCCAGCTGAGCTGTAACAGAATCGCCTGATTGGCCAGCTTGTCTGATTGGCTGAAAGTAACCAATAGGTCTGTATGTAAGCTCAGAAACAGCATATTACTGATTGCTCAACAGTTATGCCTGCAGTTGTGATATCTCTGGCTGTAACCACTGGGTCTAGTTACTGACTTCCAGTTCTGACCACTAGCTCCAGTTACTGGCTTCTGACTCAGGCTCTGACCTCTGTCTCTGATTATTGACTCTAGCTCTAACCTTTTGATTCCTGGTTCCTGACTCTGGCTTTGACCTGTGGCTATGGTATCTGTCCTCTTGCTTTAACCATTAGGTAAGGACATCCACATCCTGGACCTGATATTGTCATAACCCAATGGCCCCCTTCCTCGGGGTCCCCTGGGGAGTCAGATCAGCATTGTATGTTGCTAACGCTGTGGCAGGCATCGCAAGGTATTTTGGGAAGGGTTGAAGATGTGAGTTTGCACGTTGCGAGAGGCGGCAGGGGGAGGAGGGAGAAAGGAATGGGTTAACTTGACACTCCAGCTAGGTCTGAAGATAAGACACTGACTCCAGACCAAGGTCACAGAACACAACCAACTCTTGGCTGCCTGCCAAGAAAGATGGGGGTCTGGATTCCACCCCAACCAGCCATGAGAAACGAGGATTCAGCTGAACAGAACTGCAGGGGCTGTGAAAACTAGTGAGACAGTGAAGGCCAGCGAGGGGGAAAACAACAGTTTTCACATCCCTGAAGCCAGTGTGTTTTGAAAACGCTGAGGAAGCCACAGAAGGCTGGTTTGGACTGGTACAAAGAGTACGGGGGACAGAGGTCCCTGAACAAGATGCCCCCAAAAGACCCCAGGACTTAAAACCCTCCTGAGAGCTGAAGCAAATCGGAGATCAACAGCGGACCCTAGATGGCCTGTGCACAGAACACAACTCTCGTCTACCCTTCCCCCACTTCTTCTTATGTTACACGCAGACTTGGCCAGCCTCAGGTTGTGTGTGTGTGAGTATGAAAGTGGGTTAGGGCACGGGCACTAATGCTTTCTTCCTTCCTCTGAGTGACATGGGGGGCACCCCACACTCAGAGCTGTTATTATATCAATAAAGCTTTAAAATTTAGTCACTTGGTGTGCCCCTTCATCTCCTCCCCAATGATCCTGCGGCTTCAGCCTGATCACCTAATGCCTCAGGCAGATTGGTAACTTAAATCTGTCACAATATTCTTTTGTGGCTTTTGAATTTCCTATCTTTCACTTTCATTGATTGGCCCCTTGTTCTTGCGTTATGAATTAGAGTGAACAGAAAACCCCAGTCTCCCTTGTCTAGACCATTTATTATTTTATATATTTTATCACCTCCCTTCTCCTTCATCTTCTTTCTATGGTAAACAATCCCAATCTATTCACTCTGTCTTCACATAGAAACCTTTCCATGTTCTTGGTAATGTTCACAGATGAGCGATGAAAACCTTCTAATTCTGCAATTTCTGTTTTTCCAGAGGGTGACTAGTACTGCACAGTGTATTCCAGATGAAGCTGCACCACTGATTTTTATAAAGGAGTTATAATATTCTTTGCATCCTAACTCCTCATTAGCTTTTTTTGTTTTTACCACAGTAGCCCATTGAGCAGAGGCCTTTATTGAGCTAGCTACAATGATGCTTCAGGGCCCTTTTAGAAAAGATTAAACTTTTCTAGGTTAGTTTTGCTTTCATTGAAATTGTCCATGTGGAGAAAAAACTCTAACCAGTTCTAATATATATATATATATATATATATATATATATATATACACTACTTCACTAATTTCAGTTGTACTGACTGATTTGAGCAAAGCAAGCAAGAGTTATTTTGTTGTGTCCAAGCTCTCTTGCTTTTCCTGACTTTTTAAAATTTTCATTATTCAATTGTACTCTACATGTATTGTATTCAATTGCATATAGACATTTTGGGCTAAATTTAGCCCTGGTGCAAGTGGGTGCAACACCACTGTTTTAATGTGCTCCATACTGCCTTGATAACTGCTTTTTCTATTTCTATGCCATATCAAGGGTTGAAAAAGGTTATTCTGTCTGCAACAAATGGCATAATGCCTGGAACAATGTGTTTGAGGAAAATTAGTTGATGATCACTATTAAGTATCAGTAAGCATTATAACTTCAACTTCCAAACAAGCCACACAGTGTGGTGCTCTTCTAATTACTATTATTTATTACATAGAGCAATTTTATTTAAAGCAAAGATATTAAAAAGAGACTAGGTTCCAAGAGCATTTAAAACACAACTGCTTTGGAATGACATTTATTCAAAAGGTACATTTAAAAAAAAAGTCAGGTAGACTGAATCATGAATTATTTGGAGTTCTTTCTGTAAGACATACATCAAAGATAACTAGAAAAGATAACTGTAGATTATTGTAAAAAGCTCCATTCCAGACACAATCAATTTCAGTGAATTGTTGAAAATAAGGAGTGAATTGATAAGTCCTCTGTCTGTATGTTGTATAATGTTATTTTTTCATACTTGTTTTCATAGATTTTAAAAGGCCAGAAATGACCATTACAATCACCTAATTGGACCTCTTGCATAACCTGGGGCATAGAATTTCACTCAGGAATTCTTGCATCAATCATAATTTATGGTTGCTCTAGAAAATATATCACTTAGAAAGATATTAAATCTTCATTTAAAGATTTCAGGTGATAGAGAATCCACAACATCCATAGGTAGGCTATTTCTATTATTTGCTCCCCTCGCTGTTACATATACGTTCATTATTTCTGGTTTGAATTTGTCTAGCTTCATCTCTTCACTTTTCCTTGAATAAACTAAATAGATTGAGCTTCTTTTGTCTCTCACCTTTAGGCTGATTTTCCAGAACTTGAATCATTCCTGTAGCTCTTTTCTGGATCCTTTCCAATTTTTTAACATCCTTTTTAAAATATGGATACCAGAACTGGACACAGTATTCCACTATGGTCTTGCTAATGTTTTATGCTGAAATAGTACCACATCCTTATTTCGACTCAATGTTCCCCTGCTTGTATATCCTAGAATTACATTACCCCACTTAGCCACAGCATCTCACTGGGAGCTCATGTTCAGTTGGTTATCTACCATGATCCATAAGTCCTCTATTCTAGAATACAATCCCTCATCCTGTGTTACCTATGTTATTTGTTCCTACATGTATGACCTTGCCTTTGGCTGTATATTAAAACATATGTTGTTCAAATGAGCCCTGCCTGCTTACCAAGTGATCGAGATCACTTTGTATAACTGACCTGTCTTATTGTTAAATTACCACTCCACCACTTTGTAATATGGCATACCTCAGGTTTTAAACTTATAAGATAAATATCAAAATGAAAAAGTAAATTCATGTATAATACAAATTGCCATTCAGATCTTGCAAATTAATTTGTCATCATTAAGGGTGAAAAAAGGTAAGACTGATTTATCCTTGAGTTTCTCTCTTCTTTTGATAAATCCTAAATTCAGTTTTCCTAGGAAGTGATCATCAAGTCACATCTTGTTATCATGAAGGCCAAGGTAGGTGGAGAAGTTGGAAATGGAGCTTCTGCTGATGAAAGCTGAAGACAGTCTATATTGCATGTATTTCATATATTAAGACTGAATTTGGTAAGTAGAACATATCTGCAAAGGAACTGGGCAAATGTAAATTGGCATAGCTCCAAGAAAAGAATCCACCCCGGTTATTGCCTAAGAATAAGATGTGCTCTAGGAATTTTGAGCAGGGGGGAGTTCTATGGCTTGTGTTATACCGGAAGCCAGACTAGATGATAACATTGATCCTTTCTGACCTTGGAATCTCCACATCTAAATGGTCAAGAGATCTCCTGCATCTACTCATTTAATCAGGGAAGGTTTGTTCCTGCTAATGGAATAGAAGAATAGTTTTTAAGAGGGTCACCATTTTTAAGTCTGTTTCTATAATAGACTGCAATAGGACTCTGTTTTGAATGGAATCATAAGTGAATCAAGCCCATATTCTCTGTGGGGTGCAATTAAAAAAAATCTAAACTTACATAGTCTCAGAAAAAAAGTCTGAAAAATGTGTGGACTTGGTTCTAACATGAAGATGGAATATTCTTACATGCTTCCTCCCCACCCCCATTAGCTGCCATAGTTACACTTGCAAACCATAATAAGTCTTTTCTACTATTCTGTTATAGGAATAAGCTAAAAGTTAATTTACTTTGAATATTCCTTAATCATAGTAATGAAAGTAGTAGTTTTAACAGGACCATTCACCAAAATTAAAGGGCCAGATCCTCAGCTGTTGTAGAGATTAATTGGCTTAAATTAAACTACGTTGATTTATACTAGTTGATGATGTCCCATAGCTTTTATTATTAGGAATAAGAGAGATTTATTCGAATTCTCTTTTAAAAGATGCTGGATTTTCCACTATTTAATGAACAGTGCAACCCTCCCAGGCTTTAAGATAACTTTTAAATTAAAATAATGGCAATCAGTGGAATAAATCTCTAAATTATAAAAGCATTATATTTAATATTTTTACTTTTGAGCATTATTATCCTTAAGTCACAGATAATTAGATACATCTAATCCTTTGAAGACAAGGACTGAGAGTTTGAATATGGAGTGATCACTTTGTGAAAAGTATTTTCCCATGGGTGATAAAATGGTAAGACAAAAAGCACCTTATCTAACCTAGTGGTTAGAGCTAGAGTCCATAGTTAGAGTCAGGAACCAGGAATCAAGCCAAGGGTTAGAGCAGGAGTCAATAACCAGAGACGGGGCCAGATCCTGAGTAAGAAGCCAGTAACTGGAGCCAATGGTCAGAACCAGAAGCTAGACAAGGGAGCAGGGCCAGGGCCAACTGGAGAAGGACCGGAATGGGGCAGGAACAGACTGGAGAAAGACAGGAGTAAGATTAGAGTAAGGCAGGACCAAGGTGGGGAACAAGGCAGTCACAAGAGTGATCTCAGCTGTGGGCATAAATACTCAACAGCTTATTTATGTATTGTCAATGGAGCAACCCCACAGTTTGCCTTTCAGAATGCTTTGGTTAATTGTCTTTAAAGTTTGTTTTAATTTCAGGAAGGTTCAGACCCCAGGATTGGTGTGTTTTCTTTATATTATCATTTATTATTTGACCTGGACAAAAAAGGCAGGGTAATTTTTGAAAAACAGGTGAAAATGTTCACGTACATTTTTCATAAAAATTTTGAGTTTTGACATCTTTTTACCATTCTGTAAAATGGCTGGCAAAACAAACGAAGAAACTGGATTGTACTGCAATTATTATTATTTGAATTGTGGCAGCACCAAAGGGCTCTAAAGAGGCATCAGGGCTCCATTGTGCTAAGCACTGTACAAACACATATCAAAAGATGGCCTCTTCCCTGAAGAACTTAAAACCTAAATATTTCAGAGAGAAATGAAATGCATATATGGTATTTATCTGCCCCCCACCCTTAATGTATTATTTGACTTACCCTAACTAACCCCTGTGAGGTAGGAAAGCACAGATATGCCCATTTCACAGATAGGGATCAGATGCACAAGGGCCCTGATCCACAAATAAATGTAGGCAATGAGACACTGAGCCACAACAAATAACATTTAGGCACTTGGAAATTCACAGGGACAACATTGAAATTTATGAAGTCTGAGTTAGGGACTTAGGCTTCCTATACAATGAATGGGGAGAGACTGGCACCTTAGATTCACAAAAGCCAGTACAGTAGATGGGGAGCCATCTAAACTAACAAGTAGGAGTTGCAGATTAGAGGGGTGTGTGCCAAGCCCTGCCCTTCTCTTGGAGATTGGCCCCTAAGTCTGGTCTGCAGAGAGGTGGACACAGGCACCACCATCACTTTCTTTTCCTACTCCTCTGGCCAGATTTTGAATAGGACCCAAATGTGTTAGGGGCCTTTGAACACAGCTACCACACCGGTGAAGCTCCTATATTTCCCTAGTTTGTGGATCACACTGGGGCTTGGTCAGGAGAGAGGTATCCGGGTGCCTAGAGGGATGCTGTAGCATGCATGCCTGGAGGCAGAAACTTAAGCACCTAAAGAACTTTTTACTGTGAAAATGTAGGCACCAAGTGCATATAGGCATCTGCAGGGTTATATGGTAGCTGAGCAGGAGTTGTGTGAATCACAGTACTGCCTAAAACTGGAGTTTAGGTGCCTACATCCTTGGTGGATCTGAGTCAAAGTGACTTGCCCAAGGTCACATAGGAAGTCTGTGGTCAAGTAGGGAATGCCCTGTGACTCCTTAGTCCCAGTCTATTGCCCTAACAAGTGGACCATCCCATTGTGATTTATTATCGAGGAACCAGTTGTGTCCCTAGTGGTAAATTTGGCTTGACAATGGGTACAGTTTTAAACAGATATGGAAAAAACAAAGCATACCTACAAGTTCCATTGATTTCTATTGGAGCTGCAAATTCTCAGCAAGAGCATGAGCAAAGTCCATTGAAGTCAATGGGAGGGTTTGTTTTTGTCACACAACATCTCAGAATTTGGCCATTTGTTCCTGTAGTCCAATAGCTTGACACTCTGGTGGTGTAAATAAGCATAGATCCATTGATTTTAATGGAGCTATGCCAATTTACACCAGCTGAGGAGCTGGTTCTAAACTTTCTTGGCAAAATGTGATTTGCAATGTTTCAAGAAGCATCTTTAATTGAATCTAAAATACATTTTGTTCATATTAACTGTAACCTTTAAACAATCAATGGCTATACAATTTCAGTAACAGTTCCTTAAAATTAGAATGATTGAAAAGCCTTATGAGCGGTGATGAACCGAATAAAGTAATATTGATCAGCCAATGAGAGACATTGACTTGGTAAACCAATCTAACGCTGGAAGAAATATATTATTGTGCTCCTTTCTGCGGCTCTGTTCCTAAGTCAACTATAATTAGATTCACAGATTTTATTTTATAAAGGAAATAGTATATTAACTTAAACAAATGTATGACTCCAGAAATTTCAAGATCTCAAATACAGCATGTTAATTGAACAAGAGGTGTAAATATTCACTTATTTTGTATTGCATATATTTTTGCTGCTTATCTTTTACTGAGAAAATATATGTACTGATATTAGTCATTGTCATTCTTTGTTTCCAATATGCCAAGCTTGTGGAAATCTGAGCTTGTTCAATCTTAAATAAGAAAGAAGAGTAATATGTAATTTTACACTTATATAATTATTTGTCATTGTTACATTAAATTCAATCCAATTTAGAGACGATATTTCCCTGGAACTTATGAGGCATGTGCATTATGAACGTCTAAATAGAGATAAGATGATCTGAGAGAGGATTATGTCAGGAGATGCCAAACCGGAGGACTTCCAAATAAACTATGCCATTAGAGATATTCAGATTTTATTCAGGGAAGAATAAACTAAAATAGAGGTTTACACAGTTTAGAACACTTATGGCTAGCTCATGGTCCATGGCCTGAGGAATGAGACATGGGAAAGTTTCTACCGCTTGTGACCTGAAACCTCACTGCAGGTACTTCAGAGAGAGATTTATTTTCCTATTTTAAATATGCGGAATCTAATTGTATTCATGCTAGCATCCAGCACATCACCTACCAATTAAATTCTCCCCCTCTCTGGTACACCTAATCCCAGTCTCATCTGAGAGAGTATTTGGTGAACTTCATACTCTGTTACTCCTGGGATCATCCAAAAAATTAACTGGTATGAACAGTGGTGCATTTGAGCTGGGACTCAACTGTAACAGAACCTCATCCATGGTTAAAGGTAAGAGGGGATAATGCAGAGGAAGATGGAGAATCATGGTATGAGGTAGAAAGGCCTTCTGGAAGCTGTGGGTGGGTGGAGAAGAAAACTGGCATGCAGAGAGAAAGAAGGTCAGAGGAACGTAAATATACATGGACCAGAAACCAGGACCCTCAGATACCAAAATGTTCCAGCATTCCACTACATGTTCTTCCAATATAACCCCATTGCAGGTGCCAAGCCTTCTGCTTCAACACGTGCACACAACTGCCTTCCCCCAGCTGCCAAAATCTGCATCCAGCACTATATTAATCAGCATACGCACGAAATCCAAGGCTAAGGCACAGAGATTAACACCATTGTAACTACAGTGCTTGTTGGCATATTTTATAATAATTTACTAGATAATCTTAAAATATGTTTTTACTATTTGACCAGCTTTACAAACCATTGTGCATGTTTTATAACTTAGACCTGCCAAAAACGGTGAGAGCTGAGTTAATTAAAAACTCATTGCATGAGAATAGTAAGTTCCCATACACTCAGGCATAGGCAGTACTGCACACCTCATCTCACACGTGAGAACAGGTGGGATTTTCAAAGCTAATCAGTGTTGGCCCAACTTTGCTCCCATTCAAATCAGTACCAAAGCTTTCATTGGCTTCAGTGGGAACAGAGTTAGGCCAATGCCAAGCATTTCTTGAAACTCTCAGTATGGCTTTGGGCCTCTATTCAAATGCTGCAGCAAGAGAGTAAGAGAATGAGGAAAAAAAAATGTTGCCCTTTGTGCTGGTGCCTAAAGTTAGCTTTGTGTTTACTTAGAACAAAGACACTCTTAATCACAATGTTGTAGTAGTCTATCCATCGCATCTTCCAAAGAAATGAGTCCCAGAATTCTGTGCAGTGCTGAGGCATTAGCCAGCCCTTGAAACTAACAGGTGACTCCTTCAGGTCATAGACTGTACAGCCACAAGCAGGAACCACTATCCACTTAGGCCATGAACATTGCCAAACATTGACTGAGGCAGATGTTCCTGGAGAAAAGGAAACAGTCCCTTGGAATCCTGCTGAGAGGAACAGGAAAATATTAAGTTTGGCTGTTAATTGAATACACGGGATTTAAGTTACTTGAGCAAACACATTAAAAGTACATCAGAAATGCTTAGTGTCATAAAGGGGGAAAAAAGAAAATAATAGCAATAATAAAAGACCAGCACAACTGATATTTGTGCAAAATCAAATCAAACAAACAAACAAAAAAAGCAACACTTCAGCTGTTCTGAAGTCCTATCTTCATTGACAGTGACCACACATTAATTTCTGGCCATCTGGCAGCCTAAGTAAAATTGGTTGATCTCAGCCCAGGTTCTAGTGGATAGATGTCCACATCACAAAAACTACAATCACAATTAGACATGTCCAGAAAGACAAAATCTACAATTTCTTGGACAATATTTTATTTCTTCTATGAACAGAGGGCTTTGACTGTGTCCCTATCATTACCACTACGGTCACTTGCACTATACTTAGATTCCGCCACCCACCAATGTGCTGAAGTCCCACTTCTCTCACTACCTTCCTGCTTCTGCATTAATAGTGCTTTTTAACAAGCCTCTAATGAACCATCCTTACTATAAAAATGGCCCAAATGTTCTTCCTGCTGTATTTCCATAACAACCATTGCTAGAGAGAAGATGTACACATTTGGATCTGTGGTGTGGAATGTTTCAACTCCTTCTGTTGGATCATATTAAAGTAGTTCTGTATTAAAATCACAAATGAGTTTGATTCCCCATAGTTTAAATTCCAGGATATTACTAATTAAGAGGTCTCTTGGTTTTTGGTATTGTTTCTCTCCCTCTATGTGTGAAACTTGCAAGCTGCTAATTGTGTAAGTACATTCTAAGAAAGAGTCTCTTCTCAAAGCAATTCTTTGTAACAACAACTACTCACAAAGAGAGAGATTCAAAGCAATACTCTGTAACAACAGAAACAGCACCCAGAGACTCCCCACCCTTTTGCTGTATTCATCTCGCTTTGTTAACCATTGTGATTAAAATAGAGATAGAAGATGTATGTGGATGGATGCTTGGTGTGGATAATAACTGAATAATCAGGGAGGTGCCAGCCTAAGAATCCAGTGTCCGTCGGCTGAAGAAGGCATCAAGTGGAAATAACCAGAGGTCCCCTGAAGGGCAGACTGCAATCCACCCAACAGCCTCAAGAATGGGAGAACCAAAGAACAAGATAACATCTGGCAGCACGGAGCTGTCAGGAATGTGCCATTTGCTGATTCATTCAGCAACAGCATGATGAAGCAATTCTCATAGACTGGCATAGGAAGAAATTCCTATAAAAATGGACTCTTGAAAGTGAGAACTTTGGGGTCTGATTCTGCAAACCAACTTCCAGGAGCATCAGATGAGCATCTGACAAGGCCCTGCTCCCTCCTCATGTCCAGGCCAGCTGGCCAGTGGCTTGGCATGAGCAACTCTAAGGCTGGTAACTATGATAACAACCTTGCAGAACCTATGTGTGTGTGTATGAATGAATGTGTGAATAAATATGAAATTGAATGGAATGTTATAGCTATAACTAAGTGCTTACTGTGATTCTTTCTGTATTCACAATAAATGTGGCATTTTGCCTTTTCCCCTTTAATAAGATCCTGCTGGTTTTTATTTTATTGGTATAACACTTCCTCCATCAGTGCTAAAATAAAATTCTTTTCTCTGATCCACATTATGGACATCTTATCAGCATGGATCTATATTGCAAACTCTGTATTTGCTCTGTGTGCAAATCTCCTACTGATGTCAGTGGAAATGTCAAGCATTAAATGAGTTCAGTGTATGCGAAAGGCCTGCACTGTGGTTCAGAAGAGATTTGTGCTCCAAGTTTGTCTGCATTTGTAAACCCTGTTATATAAAAGAGATCCAGTCTTCGTAAACTCACTTGCAAGGGTATGTATTTGTAGGTAAGTATAAGTTATGTTTATGGGGAGGGCGGAGTTTCAGCTTGCACTGGTTTTAGACCAGTTAACTTCTATTGAATTAAATGTAATTACACTGGACTTGCACACTGGTTCCTGAGTGTCTATGGTTTGGCAGGAGGATATATGAAAAAGACCACATGACAGAATTTCAGAATGCTGAAAACATTTTTTATTGTTTTCAGTGGGAACTTTTAGGTGCTGAACACTTTTCAAAGTTCACTCATTTCATTTAGATGCCAAAATGGAAGCTGAGCTCTTTAGAAAATCCAGGCACTTATTTAAACTAGATGTGATATATTGGGTGTTGAGCTGTTTTAAAAATCTCATCCCAGAATATATATATTAAATTCTGGGGTAAAATTTTCAAAACAGCTCAACATCCAATGGATCGAATATTATATGTATTCCTTTTCTGCTTTAGATTTTTTCCCCTTAGTTACATCTATTCTGAAAGAGACAGAACCTTTTTCTTCTTCTGTGTACTTTGGATTTACACCAGTGTAATACATTGCAATTCAGTAGTATTAACCCAGGTTTATACCAGTGTGAGAAGAAAATCACACCCACAGTATAGGATTTCCTTCCATAGTATTTTAAGAAACAATATTGTTTGGGTTTTTAAGTTTCCCTGTAATTATTTTTCTGACCTGACAAATGTGGTGATGAGGCTGTTGAGGTTATTGGATTAATTGAACGGACAGGGAACACATTATTGATTCTAGGCTTTTGCACATGTGCTCAATAGGATGCTGTTGGGATCAGTTCAATGGGCCAGAAAGAAGCCACACTAGAAGGAAGGTGAGAATATCACCCTTTCATGTGACATAGTGACATGGTTTTCTCATAAGGCTTTGCAGGTTTCACATGAAGATCACATGCAAGAATAATTTTCAGTAGGGTCTAAAGACTGTATAACCTCATTTGTATTGTTTATTTGCAGCTACCCTGAGAAAGATAAAGAAACACAGAGAAAAATGAAAGGGGATACTAGAGAATCTGGAGAATTTGAGCTTTTTTATGGGAGGCAGTCAGATAGCACAGGGAAGGGCAACCTTATAAAAACCTAGATAAAGAAATATGCACCAAAAACGTGCTAAATAATAACAGGTTTCAGAGTAGCAGCCATGTTAGTTTGTATTTGCAAAAAGAAAAGGAGTACTTGTGGCACCTTAGAGACTGACAATTTATTTGAGCATAAGCTTTCGTGAGCTACAGCTCACTTCATCGGATGCTGTAGCTCACAAAAGCTTATGCTCAAATAAATTTGTTAGTCTCTAAGGTGCCACAAGTACTCCTTTTCTTTATGCTAAATAATAAATCACCTCTGAATTCTTCTGCTCTGATATGCACTAGTGGTCACTGGGAGATTTGTGTCATTCTCTTAAATCTAGCCCTTACTCATATAAACATGGGAAACAACATGCACTGAAAACACAGGCAATTAACAAATCCTGAGGTATATAAACTGAGGACAAATAAACAAGTCATATGAAACCCATGCAGGTTCACCTTCAATGAATCATAGCAGTCTGGAAATCTGAAGGCTTTAAATAACTCTCTGTCTGAAGCTACCCCTCTCATGACTGGTTAGGCTACCAATAGAGCTATGGTTGAACAGTATGAAAAGAGATTCCCAAATATTTTCATTCCTCACCATGAATTTGTTATGCTGTTATTTCTGGTGTCATAGCTGCCATTGTTTGGGAAGTTTATTTGTTAAAAGGTTCATGAATTCCCAAACTTTCCTAAATAGTATAAAGAATGATTATGCATGTTAATATTTACACTGGAAGTACATTTTACTGTTATTCATCCATCCATATACTCCTGTTTTAAAAATTTTAAAATCCTGTCAAGGATCAGAAGCTATACCAAGTGATTTAAGTTACCAAGCACACACTACACAGATCTGGCATCCCAGCTAGATTAATGTCTCTGTAATCAAAATAATCTTTGCCCAACTCTACCACGTCATGCACAGGAACTGCAGTTGGAATTTCAGGCCAGAAACTCTGCAAAAGAATTTGAAGTTTATCTTTTTTCAACTTTTTTAAACTCAATTTTGTGTTCAAGACCTGATGTATTCTGGTTCCAACGGCTACATTTTTTGCCACAGAACCCACCCCTTGCCAAAGAATGATGCATCAGACTCTAACTTTTATTTAAAAATAGAATATGTCTATATTATTATTGCAGTGACACCCTAGAGACCACAGCTGATATTAGGGTCTCTTTGTGTCAGGTGCAATTATTGAGGCTGCCGCATACTTCAAACCCTAAGGGTGTCTGTAGCATGCCAGGTGTACTGCGATTTGGACGCAAGCATTTCAGGTGATTCATCAACTAGGCCTTGGAGGCTCTAACTGAGATGGATCATGATTGCCAGTTACATGCATGGCCAAGTGAGAGGGTATTTTACTAGGGCTGGCAGGAAAGGGGAAGGTTCCAGATATCCTAGGTACAAAGGCTTAAACAGTTACAGTACAAAGTGAGCTATTGTGGTTCCATGGGGGCCATGTGAAAATTTAGGGAGAGTATAAAATAAATGTAGTTCAACATCAACTTAAATAACTCAAGGAATGCTGTATTATTCATTTTCATATACGACTTAATAAAAAACCTCAATTTTTAATTTGCTGGAATCTGCTACAGAATTTCCATGCTAAGTCTTTCATATGTGTGCCTAAAGCTAAGCTCCTAAAGAAGTGGATGGCATTTCAAAAAGTCAGTGGAAGCTGCTGGATGCTCAGTTCTTTTGAAAATCAAATCATTTAGTTAGGCAACTAAATAAGAATTCAGATCTTCAGTAGTACCTAAGAGCTAGATTCACAAACGTACTTAGGCACTGCAACACTGAATGTTGAAATGCCTGACCCCTAGTCATCCTCTGCCTAGTGGACTTCTCAAGTCTGAGTTAGGCATCCAGGCTCCCCATACTAGTCATGGGGAGGGTTAGGTGCCTAAGAATGGGATTCTTAGGAGTCAGCATGCTAAATGAGGAGCTGCCTATGCTAGCCAGCGGTGAAATGCAAAAGAAAGGGGAGGAGTTCAGGCCCAGATCTTTGAAAGTATTTTGACCCTATGTCCAGTGATCTGAACTTTAGCTGCCTCACTAATGGGCCAGAGAGAATCACCTCCTTGTGCTCAGAGTTCTCAGCTGGGAGCCCTCTCTGACAGTTAAGTTCCTAAACCAGGTCAGCCCTTTCTTATGAAAAAAGAGAGAGAGCCATGCCCCACCTCTGAATAGCCAGTGTCCCAGTGGTTAGGGCACTCACCTGAGATGTGGAAGACCTGACTTTAAGCAGGTGGGCCCAGAGCATGGCTACAGTCTTGGGCCCCATTGGTGAGGTAAGTGGTGGAACACACAGGTTCAGAATCTCACTTTGGAGCTGCTGGATCTTTAGTTTGCTTACGGCTCCAAGCAGCTCATTAGCTCTGGGGTGGCATCAGGACTTAGGCAGCTTTGTACATGGCAAGCAGCAGAAAATTAGGCTGCAGATGAGCAGTGTATTTTGGGAATATCAGCGGTGACTAAATGTTGGACTTCATGCCTAAAGTTCAGTTAGGATCCTATGTAACTTTGTGAATCTGGACTTCTCAGGTGAGTGCCTAGCCACTTGACTATACAGTGATTCTCATTCTTTCTCTGGCCCCTAATTCAGAGAGACCCACATAAGAAATCTCCTCCCTTGGCCTTCCCTCCCCTGGCCATTTTGTGCAGGTTAGGCATTCCAAGAGCACATCTTACTCCTGAGGGCATTCTGAGCCAAAAAAATAAAAATTCTGTGCACAATATTTTAACATTCTGCAAATAGTATTTGTCAAATAAATGTGGAGGGTCCATAATGGCACTGGGGAGCACAGGCTACTGGCTGCACAGAAGTAGGAGATTACTGTGCAACTTCCTCCGGGACACGGACTCAGCAGTGAGGCTGCACCCAACCCTGACACACCCAAGGGTCAAGCCCCTCTGTGCCAGGTGCACCAGGTGTGGGCAGGCATGCTCAGAAATGCAGGATCCAAGTGTGGAGGGGCTAAGTGTGGGGGGGGATCCAGGTGTGGTTAGGGCAATTTGGTTGTGGGTGGCTCAGTGTGGGATCTGGATGAACAGGGGCTTGTTGAGGGGTTCCGTGTGTAACGGTAATGGGTTCTGAGGGGTGGGGCCCCAGGTGAAGGTGGTTGGAACTCAGCGGGGGAGTTTGGGTGTGTGGGGGATAGAGTTTGGCAAGGGGGTATGGGTGGCTCAGTGGGGGGTCCAGATGCAGCTGGTTGGGGCTTGGTGGAGTGGGGATCTGGTTGCAGGTGGCTCGTTGTGGTGGTCCAGGTGCAGGGGGAGTTGGGCTCATTGCACAGGATTCTGAGTGCAGGGGATGAGGCTTGACATGAGGGTCTGGGTATGAGGGGGTCTGGATGCAAGGCGTGGGCAGATGGTGGAGCAGCTCCCTGAGCAGGGATCCCTCCCTCTGCAGCTGAGGAGCAATGCATGCCAGAGGCCGGGGAGATTGCAGAGCTTCTTTCAGCCAGGGGAGAAATCTGGGGCTGGGTCTTACCTGGCCCTGGATGGAATGCAAGGGAAGAGGAAGTCCCGTCCTCCCCAGCCCAGCCAGGACTAGCAGCTGAGTCTGGTGCAGGGTAAGAGGCACCAGCCAGGTTTTCCCCAGTCCTGCCTCCCCACCCCATAGTGATTTATCTCTCTGACAGCTGCCTTTGCCCCCCCCCCCCCGACCCCAACATACTGCTGGGTAGGGTTACATGACTGGTCTTGTGGCTTCCCTTTGCTTCCCCATCAGAAAGTAATTTTTCTGCAGGGAAGCAAAGAAATCTGCATGGGACATAAATTCTGTGCATGCACAGTGGCACAGAATTCCCCCAGGAAGAACACCAATCAGATTGGGATCTGCAGACAAGATATATTGAGGAATGAGGAACCATCTTCCCATGATTTGTGAATCACATTGAAGCTTAGGTAGATGTCTGGATGCCTAAAGTGAGGTAGCAGTGAGCATGGCCAGAAGAAGAAACATAGGTACCCAGGGATTTTTTTCAGTGAGAATTTAAGGTGTTGAGTAAATTTAAGTACCTACACCATTATGTGGCAGACAAGAAGAGTTTTATGGATTGCAGTGGTGCCTTAAAATGGGACTTAGGCACCTAAATCTGGGCTTTAGGCACCTAAATCATTTTTTTTGCATATGGGCCTGTCTCATTGACTTTCACTAGTAATCACTGTTCAGTGAAGTATTTGTCTCACCTTTGGGGGAAACTTGGTCCCAGTCCATTGATGTGGAATGCTGCAGAATTTAGGGGCATGGATGGAGAATTTAGTTCATGATTTCAGTAGAGTAAATGGGGGCTTCTTAATGTTTAATACATCTGTTAGGGGTATTTTAACATTATGTGGGTTAACCAGAATGCAATTTTGTTTGTTTTTTAATTCAAGTATTTTAATTACCTACAGATTTATTCTTGCTCATTAGGAATTTAAAACTTAACCATGTTTACACGAAACAAAATGATAGCTGAGGCCTTATCTTTGCAATGTCTTAAATGCTAAAGCTGAGCATGAGGTAATTTAACCACGTGTCACTAAAATAATAATTATAACTGATTTCCCTTGGCATAAAATTTATTTTGAAATTATACTACAACAGTTTCATGGGTGAGACATTTCAGTGTGATGATTTCCATCTTAATGGCTTAATCAAACTATTTTTGAGCTCTTTGTCCTCTCACATTTGAATGCACTATCGATTGAATGTGAAATAGCTATGCAAGTTACTGTTGCTTTTGTGATTCTGGAGAAAGACAGTTCTTTTCAGGCAATGGATATTTCTTTTCATTGAAGAGGAACAATATTTCTGGATTCTAGATACAATAGTTAAACTTCAAAGCCTGTTCTTTTTATCCTTTGGTCCTTTAATAAGAGAATATTTGTACAACTATCTGTACAAGAACAAACTTCAGAGATCACAGAAAAAGATTTTAACAGTATCTGAGGGGGAGGTGAGTCTCCAAAAGCAATTTTTTTATTAGAGCAAAAGGCGAGGAGGAGAGGGGAGGATTTTGATTCATCTTTGTTCCCACATTGAATTCAGGCTCATCTATCAGGGACAATAAAATGTTTCTCGCCTTTCTCTTTTAACCTGCACCTCACCATACATACAAACAGGTGTGCGTTCATACTTCTAATAAAATAAAAGACAGGAGATCTAAAGCCTGTCCATGAGAGTTTTTTCTCAATCAAGTAACTCAATGGTATCCGCCATTTGGAAGGGCTACAATTCCGTTGCAGAGTTCTCTGGATCATAAACAACAGGGAGCTGTGTAGGCACAGTATTCTAAACATTGATATTATTGTTTTGTAATAACACCTGCAAGTCCAAAACAAGATCAGGAGCCTATTGGACTAAGTGCTGCCCATAAGGAGAGGCAATCTTTGCACCAAATGGGACTGATCACAAAATTAAAGTTATGCACGTTCATAAATATTTGCAAGTTTAGCGTCTAAACAGAATATGATTATCCTCATTTTACAGATGGAGAACTGAGATTCAAAGGCACCATTCAGTAAAGTGTTTAAGCACCTGAATAGTCCCATTAATATGAATAAAATTACTCAGATGATAAATTTAGGCCCATTGCTAAGTACCTTGCTGAATCAAGAGATTTATATGGGATAGTCTATGTGGGCCTCTCCTTTTGAAGCTCTTCCCCTATAAATGTTGAAGCTGTACCACTTCCCAGGTGGGTGCCTTAACCATTGAACTACAGACTCCTTCTCTCTTCTAATCTCTCTCTAGCCTAATGAGTATTTAAGTATTTGTCCACATTGTAACAGTCTTTGGGTGAGAGAGAGAAAGACACTGTAATGCAGTGTTTGGGACACCCACCTGGGAGATGGAAGACCTCAGGACCAGTCCTCTTGCTCCAATCATGCTTTCATTATTTATCCACAGGGGAACAGCTTCAATGGCAGACACTGCACATAATCAGAATATTCCATAACTCAGTGGTTAGACCATGCTGCTGAGTAAGTGGGAGCTCCTTGTTTAAGTATTTTCTTAAGGGGAGCACTGGTACCACCATCTCCTCCTTCTCCTTCTGAATTTTGAAGGACCTGATCTGATAGAGAGCCTCTGAACAAGCCTACTGGATCAGGTTCTGCACAGGGCTTAGACAGCCAAGTGCCTAACTTCTCCCAATTTGTGAATCACTCTGGTGAATTTAGACAGGAGATAAGTGTCTGGGCTCCTAGATGGTGGTCACAGTGTGCATGTTCAGAAGCTGAAACACTGGTGCCTAGGGAAATTTTACCCTGAAAATTTAGGCACCGAATGAGTTTAGGCACTTACCAGGTTTAGTGGGGATTATGTGCATTGCAGTGAAACTAAAACTGGGACTTGGGTGCTTAAATCTGAGACTTAGGTTCCTAAGCCTGAGGTTTGGGCACATAAGTACCTTTGTGGAGGTAGGCCCAGGTGATTGCTCTGATGTAGCACAGGAGAGACAGTGAATGTGTCTGAATGTAGCAGAGAAGGACAGAGATGAGTTCATACTGTTTCTACCGTACTAAGACAAAGCTAATACTACCAAGTTGTTTTTGAGGACCCCTCTGTTAGAAAAACACCACTGCAGCTGCTGGCTCAGACAGAGCAGGTTGAAATCTTTTTGTCAAACATATGGGGTTTGATTTATCAAAATGAAAATATTTGTGAATGGTTTTCATTTTGGATGAAATTTGTTTGACAAATAATTAGAAAAAAAATTAAAAAATCAAAGTGTCTCATGTTTTGCTAGGGAAAAAGTCCACTTGCTCTTTTTTACTCTCTCCTCCTTTATTCCCACTGGAAAAGAAGGGTAGAGAAAGAGAGGGAATGAAAGACAGTGTTGTTGGTTTTTTCCTGCTCAAAAATTAAATTGTCCATAATAAGAAACAAATTTTAAACTTTCTTTTAAAAATACCTGAAAAACTATTAATGACAAATATTGGTTCTTTTTAAAGTTTCCATAATACCCTTTGTTTGTTTTTAATCAACCCTACTCATAGAAATGTCATGGGCTTCCTGAATATCTGCAGCTAATGATGCTAATCCCCTGTTTGGCAGGGGGAGTATTTCCTAGCTGGGTCATTCATGTGTTTATATTTTTATGCTTCCTGGGCAAACCTTAGATACTGAACTTGATTATTTGATGGGACAGGTGAAATAAGAAGAAAGTGCATGCTGTATCAAGCCATGTTTTTCTTGATGAGTTCAGTCTCTTATGGAACTCTTAGAGAGCTTATTCCTTCACTCTCCCACTTCCCTGGTCCTTCTCGCATGAACAGAGAGCAACAATACCTGAAGTCCAAATGTGCAAATAATTTGATGTTTATTGGGGTGAACTTCCAGCAAGCTTAAATACAAGTTCCTTTTTCCTTATTTTCAAATCCCCACTTACCTCCTGTTTGCCCCTAATTTTTATAGTAATATTCTTAGCTATACCTTAATCAATCATTCTACTGAAATTTACCTAACCAATCCTAACATACTGTAACATGATTAGCTAACCAATTATATCCCACCACCTTAATTAGTTTACACCCAGCAAAAATTAATTATACAGTAGACAGAAAAAAATCACAGAGCCAGACAGAGACCATGCAAATAAACAATAGCAGAGGGGGAACTATAATAACAAAACAATAAAGAAGTGAGGATTTCACAACTACATCTATAAAGACATAAGGGTTTCCCAGCTATGTCTACTGATAAGAATTTTCTGTCTGGTAAGAACTCAATCAACCTAAATTTCCTTTTACATCTTCTAGGCTCTTCCCTTTCTCTGGAAGTGATAGATCAGATCACCGTCCTAACAGCCCCAGATTGCCTTATTTCAATGTGACTAGTTTGGAATGTGAGGAGGTGACTGTTCGCTTCCCAGCTTATGGCTGCCTCTGCTGCTTAGCCAAAGGCCTTAGCCTAAGAACAGGGCCTCAGACTGTCACACTGAGAGAAGGCCCTTACACAGATTCTTTCTTTTATACCTCTATAACTAGCTAAATGATAAACATATACCTACATTCTTAAAGTATAGGCCTTTATAGACAGGCCTGAATATTTATATCCTAACGGGAACTATCATGCATGGTTTTCCATTGTTAAATGGTTTGGAAAAGCATGGACCTCTTGAACTGAATCAGGCACCAAATTTTCCTACCCATCATTTTAATTTGGTTCAATTTCTATGAAGTCAGAACGATGAGTGAGGTTTATGTATGTATTTTACTCAAAAAGAAACCAAGTATAACCCAGGATGAAGTCTAACTTCACTTTGCTACTGACTGTGCTAATGCAACAATTCTCATCTTTGCCAACATGGAGGGACTTCAGGGAGTTAAATACCACAAGTCTCTACAGATTTTTCTAAAAAGCTAGGTTGGGGTGGTGCTAGATCCACAAAGGGATTTAGGCATTGCAATGCTCAGTGTTGCAGTGTTTAGTCACCCAGTAGAATCCAAAGGTGGTGAGTTAGGAACCCAGGCTCCCTACAGAGTGCAGATGGAGATTTAGGTGCCTAAGAATAGTGTTGGGGACACCGGGCATGGCCACTAGGTAATTCAAGGGGATGGAAGACCATTAGTGTCGATGAAGCCCCTTCGCTCTAGGCCCAGATGGCCCCCCCTTCCCTTTTCTGCCCAGAGACACTCACAGCGGTCACGCTGAGAAGTTTAAAACCGTGTATTACAGGCACAGACTGGCTGGAGCAAGATTAGGTCAAGCAGGACAGGAATGTTAGATAATGCTGAACAAACAACTCCATATATCGGGGAATAGATGATAAGAGGAAAAAGGGGAACTGGCCGGTATACCGGATTGGCTATATGGATACTCAGGGCAGCTTGCTATTGGATAAGTATGCTAAAAAATGAATTTATAAAATATGTGTAACTGCTTGCACTGGTGTACAGGATTTGAGATTGTTGTCTCCCTGTACCGCTTGAAGCTTCAAATAAACTTTTCTACTTCTCCACCCCATTGTGATTATTGGACAATGCACACCAGGCAACGAATCCAGCTGTTGCTTGCCTCGGGCTTTTGTGCCAGCAAATTTTTTGGCGTCCCTGGGTGGGCTAGAGACTACAACACAAACCTTGCCCGGATCCCTTGCAGGGACCGGCAGGTGAGGACTCCGACCGATGCCCAGTGCACACCGGTGTGATTTCCAGGGGCCTCGGAGGGGCATAGTCCAACCGGCCCCGTAGGGCACAACAGTGCAACGCGCCTGATAAGTGGAGAAGTGCCGCGGGCGACGGTGGGGAACCGGTCCTTTGGATAAGGTAGGAACCTTTTGAAATCCGGATTGTCTGCTCTGTTTTGAACCTGGGGACGCCCAGAGTTACCCTGTAGGCATGGGACAAGGACAGAGCTCAGGAGGGAGGGCACAGTGTACGCCTTTAGAGTGTATCCTAGCACATTGGAAGGTATTTGGATCGGATTGGAGGACTAAGAATAAATTAAAACGATACTGTACAGTTGACTAGCCTCAATATCAACTAGAGGACCAGGAGCAGTGGCCACCAGGAGGGTCAATTAATTACAATACGATCCGCCAGTTACTTTTGTTCTGTCAGCGAACGGGGAAATGGAATGAACATCTGTATGCACACTTGTTTTTGGCTTTGTGTAATCGATCAGATGTCTTACAGCGATGTAATTTGACTCTGACTGGTTCGGTAGTGGCTAATGTTAGACCCCAGACCCCCACCCCAACTGTGGTGGCAGGTCCGGTGTCCCCTTCAGCCCCCATGCCCCCGCCTGACAGGGCGCCTACAGTGGGCTTATATCCTTCACTTACTGAAACTAAGATCTCCTGTACTGGCACGGGTGAGCGTCCGGCCATGACTATGCAGGTCTATACCCATGTGCCCTTTAACCCTATGGATTTGGCTGCTTTCAAAGTACAGGCAGGGCAGTTTTCCACCAACCCGAGTAGATTTATTTCAGTTTTTGAGGGCTGCCTTAGCAGCTATAAGCCGGATTGGGATGATTGCAACGTCCTCCTGCGCACCTTATTGTCTGAGGTCGAACGACAACAGGTCGTGTCCAAGGCAAGGGAGGAGACACTATTCTATAGCATCTATGGATGCTATTCGACAGAACACCAATGCAAACCCCGATGATCAGGAAACTGAGGCAATCATTAAGGGAATTTTCACAAGCAGAGCAGCCCCTGATATTAAGAGAAAGTTACAGAAAAAAGAGGATCTAATGGGCATGACCATGGCACAAATCTTAGAAACTGCAAACTGAGCTTATAGTCTAAGGGAGGCAGAAAAGGAGAAAAAGCAAGTTAGAATGATGGTAGCGACGGTACAGGCCGGCACTATGGGAGGGGCCATGGACGCGGACGTCCGGGCCCGCAGGAGAGACGACTGGGTCGCAACCAGTGTGCCTTGTGTAGACAAGAGGGACACTGGAAGAATGAGTGCCCAGAGAGGAATGGAAAGGGGGGTGCCCCTATGATGGCAATGGAGGAACAGGAATAGGGGTGTCAGGGGGGATGGACCGCCCTGCCCCCAGAACCCCGAGTAAAGATGCAGGTGGGAAGTTCGGAAATAGACTTTTTAGTGGACTCTGGAGCGATACGAACTGCTGTGAATCGACCCCTTCAGTTGCTGGTAGCAGACTCCTTTACCGTGGTGGGCGCCACAGGCAGAGGCAACAAGTGCCCAATGTATGCCCCAGCAGATGCACTTTGGGAAATAGGACTATATCTCACAAGCTGGTCTATCTCCCCGAGTGCCCGACGCCTCTGCTGGGACGGGATCTGCTTTGTCGCCTAGGCGCCACCTTGCAGTTTACTCAAGACGAAATAACCCTACCCCTCCAGAATGCATGGATCATGACCCTTACTGTTGAGCCCTCAGCTATGCAAGCCCCAGAATGGAGCCTGTGGGAAGACTGGGTGTACCCTCTAGTGTGGGCAGCGGGGGTCCCAGGAAAAGCTACCCATCAAGTCCCTGTTAAGGTTCAGCTCTTGCCAGGAAAAGGCCCGGTGCGAGTCAAACATTATCCAATTGCGAGGGAAGCCAGAGAAGGTTTACAGGACACTATAGATCGGTTCCTAACATATGGAATCCTCCAGGAAAGCCAGTCAGCCTGGAACACTCCCATCCTGCCCGTATGAAAACCTGATGGCATGTATTGCTTGGTACAGGATCTAAGGGCTGTTAATGAACGGGTTAAAACTCTGCACCCCCTGGTTCTGAATCCGTAAACCTTACTGGCTTCTGTAGGAGGCAAGTATACCCATTTTTCAGTCCTCTATTTGAAAGATGCGTTCTTCGCTATTCCCGTAGATACCTCGTCCCAAGAAATCTTTTCTTTCGAGTGGGAGGACACAAAAAGGGTTAAAAAGCAACTATGCTGGACAGTATTGGCCCAGGGATTTAAAAATTCCCCCACCCTTTTTGGGCAGGCTTTGTCCAGGGATCTGGAAGAGTGGAACAACGAGGAGGGGGCTCTTCTTCTTCAATATGTAGATGATTTGTTAATTGCTACAGTGGGCCTAACCCCATGCCTCAAAGCCACTGTGGGTCTCCTGAATTTTATTGGCCTCCGAGGATATCGGGTATCGAGAAGCAAGGCTCAAATTGCCCTCCCGATGGTACAATTCCTGGGGTTCCACATAAGGCAGGGGGAGCATCAGCTTTCCAATGAGAGGAAGGAGGCTGTCTACCAGGTTCCCGTTCCCATTAATCGTAAACGCCTCAGAGCCTTCCTGGGCATGGCGGGGTTGTGTAGGATAAGGATCCCAGAATTTGGACTGTGGGCTAGACCCCTGTATGATTGTGTAAAAGGAGCAGATCATGACCCCTTCTATTGGACCCCATAGGCCGACAGGGCATTTAAAATCTTGAAAAGGAAGCTGATGGAAGCTCCGGCTCTGGGCCTCCCGGATCTCACTAAGCCGTTTCAGTTGTATGTACATGAATGAAAGGGGGTGGCCCTAGGAGTGCTCACACAGTTGTTGGGAGCATGGAAACATCCCGTGGCCTATTTCTCTAAGCAGCTGGACCAAGTGGCAAAGGGATGGCCAGCATGCCTGCGGGCAGTTGCAGCTACAGCCCTGACGCTGGCTGAAGCTGAGAAACTAACTTTGGGAGGGACAATACAGATATATACCCCTCATATGGTCCGAGCCTTATTGGATGCAAATGGAGGCCTTTGGCTCACCCAGGCTCGGATGGCTAAGTACCAGGCTAAACTTCTAGAGAACTCTGAAGTCACCTTACAGTCTTGCCCCTCACTTAACCACGCCACCCTCTTACCAGAGACTGAGGAACAGGAACATGATTGTTTAGAGATTATAGATGCCCAATACTCTAGCCGTCCAGATTTAAAAGACATACCCCTCCTAAATGCAGATCATGAGTGGTATACTGATGGTAGCAGCACTGTGATAAACGGGCAAAGGAGGGTGCGCTATGCTGTCGTAACCCTCCATGACACTGTGGAAGCCAAGGGTTTGCCCACTGGGACCCCTGCCCAGCTGGCTGAACTAGTCGCCCTCACCCGTGCGCTTAAACTGTCAAAAGGAAAGCGGGTCAATGTTTTTACCAATTCAAAATATGCCTTTGGAGTGCTACATGCTCATGCTGGCTTATGGAAGCAAAGGGGAATGCTGACTGCTCAAGGCTCCCCAGTCAAGTACGGTCCCCAAATCCTCCAGCTCCTAGAAGCCGTACAACTCCCCTTGGAAGTGGCGGTGGTACACTGTAAAGCCCATCAAAGGGAAGATCAAGATGTGGCCAGGGGTAACACCCGGGCAGATAGAGAGGCTAAGCATGCTGCCACCTTGATATCCCCTCAGACTGAGAATGCTGATATGCATGCCCTTATCCCATCCGTGGGGGAGCTTCCGACCCCCCAGTACTCTGGAGAGGAGAGACAGCTAACCGACAAACTCGGTCTCCAGGAAAAGGAGGGATGGTTCCATTCCCCGGAAGGGAAGGTCCTTCTACTGAAGGGCCTGATCCGGCCAGTGTTACAGAAATTACATCAAACCACTCACGCTGGCAGAGAAGCACTTATCCAACTGATGGGAAAATACTTTATAACTTCTGGACTCCGACCCCTGGATACCCCGGTACAGGCTGACTGCTTAGTCTGCCAAAAGAATAACCCCCGACCAGGACATCCAGGGCCACCTGCTGCTCTGGAACCCACTCCGGGCCCCGGACGGGTGTGGCAAATAGATTTTACTGAGTTTCCTAAGACCCAAGGGTACAAATATCTCCTTGTCTTAGTGGATCGATTCAGTGGATGGCCAGAAGCCTTCCCATGCCACAATTGCACTGCCAGGACAGTGACCCTTAAGTTTGTTAAGGAGGTCATTCCTCGCTTCAGACTTCCCCAGTGGATAGAATCTGACAACGGGACACACTTCACATCAAAGATTGTCCAAAGCATCTCGAATGCCTTGCAGATCCCCTGGAAACTCCATACGCCCTGGAGATCACAAGCCAGTGGTGTAGTAGAGCGTACCAATCAGACCCTTAAACAACATCTTTCAAAAGTGTGCCAAGAAGCCTCCCTGCAATGGCCTGATGCCTTACCCCTCATCCTGCTCCACATCTGCGCTCTCCCAAAGGGTAGATTAGGGCTTAGTCCCTTTGAAATTATGTTTGGAAAGGTATGGCCTATGAATGGCACACCGGTTCTGTCAGGGGAGTGGGAGCTGGGTAATGGTTTTTTGTCTCAGTATATGTGTTCCCTGTCTGCTGTTCTCTTGTCTCTTCACAGGTATACTAAAGACTCCCAGCCTCTTCCCTTGGACTCTCCCATCCTCTCCTTACAGCCTGGTGACTCTGTGCTTGTTCGCACCTGGAAAGACGAGCCTCTCCAGGAAAAGTGGAAAGGACCCTACATCGTCCTGCTGATCTCCCATATGGCGGCAAAGGTCGAGCGACACAAGAACTGGCTCCATCACTCACGTCTGAAGGCAGTACCTACCCCTTCATCAGCAGAGCAGTGGACCGTCCACCCCGTTGACTCCTCATCTAGTGACGATCTCGGGGTAAGTTACTGTTTAAGAGACACAAACAGCGGGCACCTTAGCGCCAAAATGGGCCCACTCAAAAACTGGAAACCCTGGACCGGGAGGACCCTGGTAATAATTAATCGTGTAACCCTGTTATTTTCTATGTTGTTATTTCTAAACTGTGCATATTGGGAACATAATTCCTTTGTTTTACTTGTCCACCATGTTGCTACTTTAACAAACCAAACTGATTGCTGGGTGTGTGCTCCGACTCCACTTTCCCCCAGAACAGGCGTGCCCCTTGTCATGCTGCCCTTAACCCTAGCAGAATTAGCCGCCACCAGAGAGCAGGAAAGTAGAAATTGAATGGACTCACCGTTCTGGGATAAGATCTCTTTGCAGTAAGCTACCTACCAGGATCAGGAGTATTCAGTTGCAGTGCTCACTGAGGGAGTGTTTTGTTTTACCCAAAACCAATCTGATCACTATAGGCGTCCTGTGGGAAGGAGCTCCTGTGTTATTACACAGTGGGCCGATGGATATTGGATAAAAACCGAGAGGGGAGGTCAGCAGTGTAGATGTAATGGTTCCTCGCCTTTTGGGGAAACTCTTACAAATGATCCTTCCACAAAAGGAGGGTCAGGAAATATAAATTACAGTTCAGTTAATATTTCCACTATAGCAGGCAATGGTGGGTTTGCAGCGGTCCTTATGGTGAGTGCAATTTGAACGGCACAATTCGGAATACCCCCCTTGTACCCACTCGGGAGGATGGGAAGCCCCCCTGGGGGCATATGAATTGTTTGGAAAAGCGGCCTTAAATATCCCAGATCCCTCTAAGAAACAGTTCTTACTGGGCCGTACAGGGTCACTATTTTGTATGTGGCCTAAAGGCTTACAAGGTATTGCCTGCCAATTGGACAGGTAGCTCTTATATAGCTTATGGAGTTCCTCATCTTTCAATAACCACCACACTGCCCAAAGGAAAGATTAGGAATGCCCGAGATACCTCTGTTGAGTCATGAGAAGAGACCCTGCAGTGACTCAATGCAGCCTTGGAGGGCAATGCTAAGAATCCCCTCACAACTGAAAAGCTTACAGGGTGCTCCATACTGGGAATTGTGCCACTGATTACCGGGCCAGCCATAGCATGCATAAGTCGCTATATTGTAAGGCTTCAAATGGTGCTTGAAAAAGTCGCCTTAGAAATAGAGGACTCGATTTGTGATCTAGGGTCAGCAGTAGTAACATTAAATAAGGAGGTACAGCAGCTCAGGATGTATTCCCCCCCAAACAGGCTGGCCTTGGACTACCTTTTGGCATCCCAAGGGGGTGTTTGTATCCTTGTCGGGTCCCTTTGCTGTGTATAAATAAATGACAGCAGTTATGAGATTTATGATAAGGTAGTACAGGCTGAAGCCCATGCCTGAGCCGGAGCACAGGCTGCCTACACTGCCCCCGAGAGTGTTTGGTTGCAAACCTTGTTTTCAGGCTGGGGTTTGTCATCTTGGCTTGGTGGTTTATTTCGTCTGTTGTTGAAAAGTTTTCTTCCTGTTTTAATCGTACTGATGGTGTTATGTTGTGAAATATCATGTATCAGAGCCCTTGTAAAAAACATGGCAATGCATTCCCTTCAGGGCTACCACAAAGTGTTTATGCAAAGTCCCCTTATAAAAAGATAAGTGCCCAAGTGAGAAAACTCAGAGACAAGGCTGTTGAGTATTCTCAAAGGAGGGAGTTGTTGGGGACACCGGGCATGGCCACTAGGTAACTCAAGGGGATGGAAGACCATTAGTGTCGATGAAGCCCCTTCGCTCTAGGCCCAGATGGCCCCCCCTTCCCTTTTCTGCCCAGAGACACTCACAGCCTTCACGCTGAGAAGTTTGCAACAGTGTATTGTAGGCACAGACTGGCTGGAGCAAGATTAGGTCAAGCAGGACAGGAGTGTTAGATAATGCTGAACAAACAACTCCATATATGGGGGAATAGATGATAAGAGGAAAAAGGGGAACTGGCTGGTATACCGGATTGGCTATATGGATACTCAGGGCAGCTTGCTATTGGATAAGTATGCTAAAGAATGAATGTATAAAATATGTGTAACTGCTTGCACTGGTGTGCAGGATTTGAGATTGTTGTCTCCCTGTACCGCTTGAAGCTTCATATAAACTTTTCTACTTCTCCACCCCATTGTGATTATTGGGCAACGCACACCAGGCAATGAATCCAGCTGTTGCTTGCCTCAGGCTTTTGTGCCAGCAACAATAGGTTCCACAAAAAACAGTATGTCGAGCAAGGAGATGCCTAAATTAAGCAGTAAGAAATGCCAAGGAAAGGGGTGTATCCTAAACCCAGCATTTGAGAAAGAGTTCAATGAATAAATCTGGGCCAGAGGAGACCCTTCCCTCTGCTTGGAATTCACAGCTAGTCCTGTCCCTCTCCCTCTCTCTCAGAAAAGACACCCCCCCCCTTTACTTTTAATTTAGTGGTTAGAAAAATCATCCAGGCTGTAGGAGACCTAAGTTCATTTCTTCCCTGCTGTGGAGAAAGGATTTGAGTTTCCCACATGAGTGCCCTAATCACTGGATTCATTTGCTGTCTGGCTAGCCTACTGAATATTTAATTAGTTATACAGTGGAACAGCTTCAACAGGTGAGACTGAAAGCCCTGTGCCAGAATGTCCCAAAGACCAGTGCACTCTCCTGTGAGGTAGGAGGCTCAAGTACAAATCCTTTTTCCACATCAGACAGAGAGGAGAATTGAACCTGCCTCTTCTACATCCCAGGTGAGTGCGCTCATCACTATGCTGCAAGTTGCTCTTCTTGGCTGCAGGATTAGGTGTGTGCTGAGAATGCCTATTGGCTTTGACCCCACAGTCAAGATAAGTAGGGAATGCCTAATGTGAGGATCCTGCTAAGGTTTAGGCACCTGGGCTGTAGCAACAGCGCACATACACACTGACAGACTTTTAGGTGCCATGGGGACTTTACCAGCAGAAGTGTTGGGATCTCTAGAGTTGGGCAGCAGCTGAACCAGGGTTTTAAGAATCTCAAGGGTGCCTAAATGTTGAATTTAAATGACAAAAATTGCAATTAAGCTAAATCCTACTTTTGAATCTAGCCCTTTGTAATCAGAGACTATAACTCACCCATCCGCTGTGTGTTGGACACAGAGGAGAAGACATGGAACATACTATGGAGTGTGTTATAATACATTAATACTTTACACAAGAGGTCTCTTCTTTACCAGTTTCTTAGTTCCTATTAACTCTTTTTAGAACCTTCTTTTAAAGGGATTTCCTTTTATACTTATTTTCCCAGCACACCTTGCTGCACTAGACCTTTGAATTGGGCAGAGCTAAGCAACTTCACCCCTAAAGGAGCCATTTTGTACCTGAAAGATGCCTCTCTACTTTTCTTTTTGTAAGTATTCAATTAATGTTTTGTATTTAAGGGTGATACACTCTTACACTGGGGTCAACAAATACTGTTCTAAGTGACATAAAATGGAATAAATCTGGACCCTCATCTGGCAAACACTAACCGTGTGTTATCTGTGAGTTTTCCTATTGAAACCAATGGGGTATGGGTGATAGCAAAACCTATGGGTTGGTGTTTGCAGTACAAGAGTTTGGGTTTCTTCTCTCTGTTCCTCATTTGCTGATGTAAGAATCAGGAGAGTGTCCTCAGCATATTTTGGGTGGCAATTCCATAATAAAGGATATACTCCTATATTTAATGGTCTTTTCTGCTAGAACTGATTAAACTGTGTGTGTACCAATGTGTTAGAAGGGAGCCACCACCCTATCATTGAGATAAATTATTGGAAGAATCAAAAGTTTTGAAGCCTCACCTTTGCAATTATATCTCTAAACTGCAGTTTTAATTAAGGCAAAATGCCCACTGAAGTCAATGGGCGCTTTGCAGGATTAGTCATTTAGTTAAAAGTTTTCAAAGAGGAAAGACAATGGTACTAATTCAATACCCTTCTGTATTAACTCATTAAAGGGAATATCCCTAAGTGATAGGGAGTCCATATAAATATTTTAGTAATGAAAAATCTTTGAAAGACCATCTCTCCTCTTCATGAAGTTACATATGCATTATTTATTTCTTTGATCTAAACATTATCTTCATCTGGAAACCTGCTATCAAATCCTAGTGAAAAGAAGGAAACAACTACTTATTCATTTTAGGCAATGAGCTCTCCATGAGGGCACCTCATTGATTTCAACAGGGGTCTACATAAAAACAGGAATCTGCATGTATGGGGCTCCTTGTAGGATCAAGAATTTAGGGTGTAAATGTAGGCTACAATCCTGCAAACCTTTAGGCATGCACTTAACTTTTAATTAGACTATTCATGGTAGTCAAGTTTAGCAAATGTGTAAGTGTTTGCAAGATTGGATTATATTAATTAGGGTCTTGCAAAAAAAAATATTCCAGAGTACAACACACATCTGAGGGATACAAAAGCATTAGTCATCAATTCAAATATTGGGGGGGGGAAGAGCCATAAACATTTATTAATTAAGACATTTCTAATTGTAATTTGTAATAAACTTTCCTTAACTAAAAAAAGACTTTAAACCCTGATCCTGTAATAATTTATGCACAAGCTTATCTTTGCACACTGTTAGTTCCACTGAAGTTAATGGGACTACTCACTGTGTGTGTAAAGTTAAGCATATACATAGGTATTTGCAGTGTTGGAGCCTTAGACAACAAATTGTTTTTCTTTTCTTTTCTTTTCTTTTCTTTTTTTTTTAATTGTAGTTTACTTCACGTTCAGTAATCCATATTTTCTCCCTCACTGGCTTAAATATTAGAAGTGACATATCAAGTGCATGCTATTGAAAAAAGCCAACATTTACTTAAAAATGACTTGGTAAAGTAGTAATGGTCTCTGTTAAAACTAGATTTCTCCTTTTTGAAATAATATATTTTTTACTTTGGCAATTTAGAGTACTCATTAGCTATGAAAAGAACAGGGCAACCTCATTTCTTGTATTACGAGCAAGTTGTCAAGTCTCTTTCTTTGGAGTTTGTACCTGAATCTTTTTAGGGATAATTTGGCTTATCATACAATATCTTCATTTGTGATGATGCTTACTGCACAGATAATAGAATAAAGTGCATTGGAAGCTACGTTCCACTAGCAGAATTCCTATCTTAGCTTCCAAATTACTTTTCAAAATATTTTATAGCACATTCCAGTATTGCTGTTACAAGCCTTTACCTGATCATTTTAAAGTGTTTTACAGATTTTTGGTAGTACAAAACATTAATAAATTTCTTCCTTGCATATAAAGGGGAAAATAAAGCTTTGTGTTAAAGGATGATGGGAAGTTACTGCAGTTCAGCTCCCAATTAAGGATAAATTCATTCTAAACATCCCTCTCTCTGCTTCAATGATACTTCCTGACAAAAGACACTCTTGGGTATATTGTGTTTGAAAATGTAGCAGTGGTAAATTAAGACGTGTGAATCAGTACCAGGGAAAACTGTCCAAGGACACATCTTTTATTTTTCACCTTCTATCAAACCATGAAAACATACAGGCCAGCAATAGATAACTTCTCTTGCAAATACAAAAATAATTGGACCTATCCTGAGTGTCAGTAGAGGTAGACAGAGTTTCTCTGGCTGCAGTCTTGATTGTCTTATTTATTTATAGTGGAAGCTTCAAGGAGGCTTTGAATTTATTGTCAAAAAAGAAAATAATTTGTAAAGTTTACTTTTTTAGACATATAAAAAGGAATCTTTAACTATACCTCATCCACTGTACTCTACAGTTAAAGTCTATTTCACTATTTCTATTATAACCACCTGTTTCCTGGAATTTTTAACAGGCTTACAAATTGGCTGAACTTTAGCACACAGGAGTCTCAGGCTGGAAAGGAATGTTGTTGTGTTCAGGAGTTATAAAACTCAAATTATATTTAAAGAATAAAAAATAATATGGATAAGACTTCATTATTATTTTCTTGGTTTGGACATCCAAGATGTTATCAAAAAGACTCAATTCTTCCAACCTTATGTTGAGTGGTATCCAACTTAGTGAACGGTTCCATGGACCCATATGTTGAATATAATACTAAACAGTAAAGTGTGTCAAAAAAAATTCTGTGTCATTGAAACTGAAATGTTTCGCAGAAATGTGTCAGGTCCATGGAAATATTTTCTCAGGCCAAGGGTGAAATTTCACAGAGAAATATGGAGACACTCACCACCCCAGAATAGGTAATAACATGGTGGTAAGGCTAATAGCCTGTTTAATTCAGAACAGGAACTTGAATTGGGGTCTTACAAATCCTATGTGAGGGCCTTAACCACTGGACCATTGGCTATTCTAAGATGGGTTTCATGAATAAAGTTTTTCATGAATAAAGTTTCAAATATTCTTATTTGTGTTCTGTATTAGAAAGAAAACAAATTTTGAAACCTCAGTATTATTCATTGAATGGGATTGTTGCTTTTTGGACAGCTCTGCTAGTTAACATGAGTAAGATGACAAAATTAGGCTGTAAATTAGCACATCTACCTTTCAAATATATTAATAAACATATCTTAATCACTCTTTCTATTACATTTCAATTTGTATTTTCATTAAAATTTCCTTTATAAATCAGTTAGATTAATAGCATTTTAATGTACAGTTCATCAGTTGTTATAGATTGATGCAGAATCCAGCTTTTCAATTGGCTACTTATAAGAAGGGCTGCAATTATCTACAACAACCTTCCACTGATGTGCCTATAAGCATCCATAACACATTACTCAAGTCTGTAACATATTTATAACATATTTTAATAATTTATAAATGCTTTATAACCCATTTACAAATGTAATTTTACTATAAAGTATGGCCCTCTTTCTATTAATGCTTAATTTGAGGCTGATTATTAATTGATACACTTTGCAATGTGCATTTTTAGTTTATCAGAAGAAGCTTTTTCACTAGCTTCACTAACTCAGACATCCAATTGGCTCTCCTGTTATCCCCAGCTGGCCAATGGGAGGCATAGAAAATCCCACCACTACCCCTATGCACATTCCTAAATTCATTAGAGATATGAGAAGAGGCCTGGCTCTGGAATTTCTGGGCAGAGACTATCCCCCTCTTTGTGGAGTTTGGATATCATTCCTGCTAGTCCAATCCAAAATATCCCCCCACCGATAAGGCATTTAGTAATCATTCTTAAACAAGACCCAGTTGATGGAAGTCTTGTTCCTTTGATCTTAGAATTGACTTGCATGTAATGTACTACACAAGTTCTGTCTTGATTCTTTTACAGATAAAAAACAAACCCAGTAACCCAGCTGCACTTCTTGTTACAATAACATTTTAGGTGCATTATATCTAAACTTCAAAACATAATATTTTTAAAATATATGTCCCCCTATTCCCCCCCTGGGAATTTTGCCTTCCTTAGTAGCAGAATCTCAAAGAAATATCTCTACTTATCTGATAGCCTGAAAGTCAGAGCTAACTGCAATTGCAATATTCAGCGTGACTAGCAATACCATGAAATCCATTCAAACTCTTTAACAGGTGAAGTAATGACAATAGTATTCATATAGGTCTGACAGACAGCTGCAGCGGCACAGGAGCTAGCAAACAGAGCTGTAAACGGGAATTTGAGTGGGAGTTCTGTTGGAGGAGAAGGTATTTGTACTTGGTTTTGTATTTTTAGTATTTGTGTGTGTGTGTAGAGGCTTCTAGGGGCTTTGTGCTGGGAGAGAAGCTGAGCCCTGATTAGGGGGTGGGGCTTCTAACTAGAGGTCCTATAAAGGTAGCCAGCCAGTTAGGCAGCGGCACAGGAGCTAGCAAACAGAGCTGTAAACAGAGGGGTTTGAGTGGGAGGTTGTATTGTAGTGCTTGTTTGGGGTTTGCTTTTGCTGGGGGGGGTCTTTTTGGTGTGACTTGTGTTTCCCAGATTAACAGGACTTAGGTGGGAAGGTGATGAAAGATACGGAGGCAGCTGTGGGAGTGACTCCTGTAGTGGAAGACACACTGAGGATGACTGGATGTGGAAGCTGTGGAAGGTACATGATCCTGGAGGGGGGAAACAGTAAGAGTTTTTTCTGCATGAAATGCTGTCTGATAGAGCTGATGGAGGAAAAGATCCGAAGTTTGGAGATGCAGGTGGAAAATCTGGTTGAGTTTAGGAAGGGGTTTGAGCAGATGATGGAGCAAAGATATGAGGTATCTGAAGGGAAAAGTTCAGACTCACTGATGGAAGCAGGGCTGGGGAAATTTGAGGGGAGACTGGGTGAGGAAAGTGGTCAGTGGAAGCATGTGACTAAAAGAACCAGGCAGAGGAAAAGACGGGCTAGTAAAGGTGAAACAGAGCTTAGGAGCAGGTTTGCAGAGTTGGAAAATGAAGAAGGGGCTCAGCAGGTACTTGTTGAAGGTGGAAGGGTAAGGAAGAAGAGAAGAGAGGCTAGTCCTATAGGAAAAGCAGAAGAGTCAAGGGGGACTACACCAATTATGAGCCCCAGGAGGATACAGGATGGGTTGAAGAGGATTATAAGGGAAAATAGGAATGGAAAGAACTTGCAGCCAGAGGGAACAGGGGAGAGATGGGAGAATATCACTATCACCAGCAAAAGGCAGGTCTATGTGATAGGGGACTCCTTATTGAGAAGAATAGACAGGCCTGTAACTAGAGCTGATCTAGAGAATAGAAGGGTGTACTGTCTTCCGGGTGCTAAGATAAGGGATGTAGACCTGAGGGTGAAAAGAATCCTAAAGGGAGCGGGAAAGAATCCCCTAATTATCCTTCATGTGGGAACAAATGATACGGCTAGATTCTCACTGGAAAGTATTAAGGGAGGCTATGCTAGGCTGGGAAAGACGCTTAAGGAAATTGAGGCTCAGGTGATCTTTAGTGGGATCCTTCCTGTTCCTAGAGAAGGGCAAGAAAGGTGTGACAAAATTCTGACTGTCAACAGATGGCTTAGGCAGTGGTGCTATAAGGAGGGCTTTGGGATGTATGGCCACTGGGAGGCATTCACAGACAGAGGACAGTTCTCTCGGGATGGACTTCATCTGAGTAGGGAAGGAAATAGTCTTCTAGGATCAAGGCTGGCACAACTGATAAAGAGAGCTTTAAACTAGGAATTAGGGGGAGATGGTTGGGAGATGTCCAGGTAATCTCCACGCCAGATTTTAGCATTAAGAGGGAAGAAGACGACGAAGTAAGAAAGGATACAGCCATGGGTAGGAGAATGTATATAAGGAGCGAGAGCGGTGTGGTTACTAGTCTAATAGGTTATACTGGCTGTAGAATGACTGTGCCTAATAGGGTACAAAATGTGAGCGAGGCCAAACAGCAAAAATTAAGATGTTTGTACACCAATGCGAGAAGCCTAGGTAACAAAATGGAGGAACTAGAGCTACTGGTGCAGGAAATGAAACCAGATTTTATAGGAATAACAGAAACATGGTGGAATAGTAGTCATGACTGGACTACAGGTATTGAAGGGTATGTGCTGTTTAGGAAAGACAGAAACAAAGGTAAAGGTGGTGGACTAGCATTGTATATCAATGATGAGGTAGAATGTAAAGAAATAAGAAACGATGCAATGGATAAGACAGAGTCCGTCTGGGCAAAAATTACATTGGGGAAGATAACTAGTAAAGCCTCTCCTACGATCGTGCTTGGGGTGTGCTATAGACCTCCGGGATCTAATTTGGATATGGATAGAGCCCTTTTTAATGTTTTTAGTAAAGTAAATACTAATGGAAACTGCGTGATCATGGGAGACTTTAACTTCCCAGATATAGACTGGAGGACCAGTGCTAGTAATAATAATAGGGCTCAGATTTTCCTAGATGTGATAGCTGATGGATTCCTTCATCAAGTAGTTGCTGAACCGACTAGAGGGGATGCCATTTTAGATTTAATTTTGGTGAGTAGCGAGGACCTCATAGAAGAAATGGTTGTAGGGGACAATCTTGGCTCAAGTGATCATGAGCTAATTCAGTTCAAACTAAATGGAAGGATTAACAAAAATAAATCTGCAACTAGAGTTTTTGATTTCAAAAGGGCTGACTTTCAAAAATTAAGGAAATTAGTTAGGGAAGTAGATTGGACTGAAGAACTTATGGATCTAAAGGTAGAGGAGGCCTGGGATTACTTTAAATCAAAGCTGCAGAAGCTATCGGAAGCCTGTATCCCAAGAAAGTGGAAAAAATTCATAGGCAGGAGTTGTAGACCAAGCTGGATGAGTAAGCGTCTTAGAGAGGTGATTAAGAAGAAGCAGAAAGCATACAGGGAGTGGAAGATGGGAGGGATCAGCAAGGAAAGATACCTAATTGAGGTCAGAACATGTAGGAATAAAGTGAGAGAGGCTAAAAGTCGAGTAGAGTTGGATCTTGCAAAGGGAATTAAAACCAATAGTAAAAGGTTCTATAGCCATATAAATAAGAAGAAAACTAAGAAAGAAGAAGTGGGGCAGCTAAACACTGAGGATGGAGTGGAGGTTAAAGATAATCTAGGCATGGCCCAAAATCTAAACAAATACTTTGCCTCAGTCTTTAATAAGGCTAAAGAGGATCTTAGGGATAATGGTAGCATGACAAATGGGAATGAGGATATGGAGGTAGATATTACCATATCTGAGGTAGAAGCGAAACTCAAACAGCTTAATGGGACTAAATCGGGGGGCCCAGATAATCTTCATCCAAGAATATTAAAGGAATTGGCACCTGAAATTGCAAGCCCATTAGCAAGAATTTTTAATGAATCTGTAAACTCAGGAGTCGTACCGAATGATTGGAGAATTGCTAATATAGTTCCTATTTTTAAGAAAGGAAAAAAAAAGTGATCCGGGTAACTACAGGCCAGTTAGTTTGACATCTGTGGTATGCAAGGTCCTGGAAAAAATTTTGAAGGAGAAAGTAGTTAAGGACATTGAAGTCAATGGTAAATGGGACAAAATACAACATGGTTTTAAAAAAGGTAGATCGTGCCAAACCAACCTGATCTCCTTCTTTGAGAAAGTAACAGATTTTTTAGATAAAGGAAATGCAGTGGATCTAATTTACCTAGATTTCAGTAAGGCATTTGATACCGTGCCACATGGGGAATTATTGGTTAAATTGGAGAAGATGGGGATCAATATGAACATCAAAAGATGGATAAGGAATTGGTTAAAGGGGAGACTGCAACGGGTCCTACTGAAAGGTGAACTATCAGGTTGGAGGGAGGTTACCAGTGGAGTTCCTCAGGGATCGGTTTTGGGACCAATCTTATTTAATCTTTTTATTACTGACCTTGGCACAAAAGTGGGAGTGTGCTAATAAAGTTTGCAGATGATACAAAGCTGGGAGGTATTGCCAATTCAGAGAAGGATCGGGATATTCTACAGGAGGATCTGGATGACTTTGTAAACTGGAGTAATAGCAATAGGATGAAATTTAATAGTGAGAAGTGTAAGGTTATGCATTTAGGGATTAATAACAAGAATTTTGTTATAAGTTGGGGACGCATCAATTAGAAGTAACGGAAGAGGAGAAGGACCTTGGAGTATTGGTTGATCATAGGATGACTATGAGCTGCCAATGTGATATGGCTGTGAAAAAAGCTAATGCGGTTTTGGGAGGCATCAGGAGAGGCATTTCCAGTAGGGATAAGGAGGTTTTAGTACCATTATACAAGGCACTGGTGAGACCTCACCTAGAATACTGTGTGCAGTTCTGGTCTCCCTTGTTTAAAAAGGATGAATTCAAACTGGAGCAGGTACAGAGACGGTCTACTAGGATGATCTGAGGAATAGAAAAGTTGTCTTATGAAAGGAGACTTAAGGAGCTTGGCTTGTTTAGCCTAACTAAAAGAAGGTTGAGGAGAGATATGATTGCTCTCTATAAATATATCAGAGGGATAAATACAGGAGAGGGAGAGGAATTATTTCAGCTCAGCACCAATGTGGACACAAGAACAAATGGGTATAAACTGGCCACCAGGAAGTTTAAACTTGAAATCAGATGAAGGTTTTTAACCATCAGAGGAGTGAAGTTTTCGAATAGCCTCCCAAGGGAAGCAGTGGGGACAAAAGATCTATCTGAGATCTATCTATTTAAGATTCTACTCGATAAGTTTATGGAGGAGATGGTATAATGGGATTTTGGTAAGTAATTCATCTTTAAATATTCAGGGTAAATAGGCCTAATCCCCTGAGATGGGATATTAGATGGATGGGATCTGAGTTACCCAGGAAAGAATTTTCTTTAGTATCTGGCTGGTGAATCTTGCCCATATGCTCAGGGTTTAGCTGATCGCCATATTTGGGGTCAGGAAGGAATTTTCCTCCAGGGCAGATTGGAGAGGCCCTGGAGGTTTTTTGCCTTCCTCTGTAGCATGGGGCATGGGTGACTTGAGGGAGGCCTCTCTGCTCCTTGAAGTTTTTAAACCATGATTTGAGGACTTCAATAGCTCAGGCATAGGTGAGGTTTTTTGTAGGAGTGGGTGGGTGAGATTTTGTGGCCTGCGCTGTGCAGGAGGTCGGACTAGATGATCAGAATGGTCCCTTCTGACCTTAGTATTTATGAATCTAGGTCTGAAGGTGTTAGGAGAACTTATGCACTGATTAATTGTCCCTGAGTCCCAATGTGTGGCTCTTTAATTTGAGAGATGTGTTTATTCTGAGATGTTGTTATTTTCAGAAAGACTCAGTTTCTAGACATGAAAGGGAACTGATATTACTTAATTAAAACTTAGAACTAAAACTGCCATAACTTAGTATATACTCTAGTGGAAATGAGGTCCTCAAAATTTACTAAGAATATTTACATGAACTTTAAAATTTTGATATACATTTATATACTGAAATATATCTTATATGCATGCTTCGGCTATGGTTCATAATGTGATTTAGAGTACATTTGAGGCAAAGTAGTATGAAACAGTTACATAACTTTGGTGAAAAAATATAAAATAATTCAATTATTATTTTATTACCCAACTACCAGTTTCCACATAAAGGTGTTGGATGAGTATAGTTGTTAAAAAAAAAATAGCAGTTACAAAAATTATTTTTTCTCCTTTTTTAACCTTTGAAATAAAATTGTTTACATTTTTAAAGAGTTTTCTAAAAAATTTAAATGTTTAAACTCTATAGACGGCTAAAAGAGTGAAATACAAATTTGTGACAAAGTTAATCAAAATACTTAAATTGTATCCAGCTCTCATAAAACAAAAAAATATGATGAACTATATCTGGGTCACCAGTTGTTCAAAAACAAAGGCCCCAGACTTACAATTACTTATTAATTTGTTTAACATTACTGCTGTGGGTTGTCTCATTGAAATCAACGGGGCTACTCACAATGGTAATGATGAGCACATATATGAATATTTTCAGGATCTGTGACCAAAGTTTGTAAATCTACAAATGAGATCTTCCTTCTAAAACACTGCTGTTCTAATTTAGTGCACAGAGTCTTATTGACACAAATGAGCTCCATACAGGTGCAGTGAATTAAAAGATCATGGCCTGAGATCGAAAAAGAGCTAAGTACCCATTTTTCTTATTTTATTTCATGTAAATTTTAACACAAATGTAATGCAGGACAGAGAGTTTGCTTTTTAACTGGAACATAAATTGGTTTACCTTGAAAAACTTTGCTTATGTTTTGCACCCATGTTTTTAATGATTTATAGCACAGTACAACCTCAGAATTATGAACATCTTGGGAATGGAGGTTGTTCTTAACTCTGAAATGTTTGTAACGCTGAACAAAACATTACGGTGGTTCTTTCAAAAGTTTACAGCTGAACATTGACTTAATAGCGCTTTGAAACTTTACTATGTAGACAAAAATGCTGCTTTCCATTTATTTTTATTTTTTGGTAGCTTGTTTAACACAGTACAATACTGTAATTTGCTGTTTTTCTGTTATCTCTGCTGCTGCCTGATTGCATACTTCCGGTTCCAAAGGAGGTGTGGGTTGGTTGATTGGTCAGTTTGTAACTCCAGTGCTCATGACTCTGAGATTCTACTGTAAAGAGAGATTTCTCATTTTAATAATTGAAAATGGAGGTGCACTGTGCCATTTTTGTCCTTTCAATATTAAGATATACTGACTAATGTGTTACAAAATATCTTTCTGATATTATTGCTAAAAAAAGGTTTAGAGCACTGCTGTGTATTAACAAATGCTTGGATAAAATGAAGATCCTTTTAAATCAGTTTGGTTTGAATTTTGACAATTTTGTTTTTAAAGAGTCACAGTGAAGGAGAAACATATTGGTTTGATATATTTAGTTTTAAATACCAAATAATGACATGGATGTGCTAATTATTAATAATGTGTGTGATTACCAAATATGTTACGAGGTTAGAGGGAAACAACTTAAACGTTGACCATACATTTTGGAGTAAAACTGAATTTTGTACAAGCCTGTCCACACCAAATTAATATAGAAAGGAAGTTCTTCAACACAGAACAAATAAAAATCTTCAGGAAGTTGGAAAATAGATACGCGTAAAAATTAAAAATTATATAAGCTGGTGATATATAAAAAACTTCATGCAGCTTTAATGGTAATAAAGTTATTTTTAAAAATATATTAGGAAAATATTAGGCAACAAGATTCCTGAGATTCCAGCATTGTTTGAACAAAGGCCACCTATTGGAAAACTTGATAAATACGTGTTTTATAATACAATTAATCAAAGTCTTATCAACTTTATTTTTATATGAGATGTTTCAAAAAGTGTGCAGGCAAAAGATGCAGGTATTCTTCAAGTAACTCAATCTAAAAGAGCTAATTTACAGTTTTAATAGAAATCAGTGAAAGGCTGATGTAATATAAAAGGACTATTTTGCATCTGCACATTGAGTTCCAGTTAACATCAGACACCTCCCACTATGGAAGAAGAATAATTTTGAGGAATAGTGAAAGAATTCTCCATGTGGAAAACATCAAACCACAGCTTCAGCAGTTGAGGCACTGGGACAAGCTTGTGGGTGAGACCAAACGTGTACAAAGTAGTTATCTATTGTTATCCATAAGTCAGCTACCTATACAGATAGCAGCTATTCTGATTTGATGGAAATAAGAAATAGTATTAATTATAATTCCTAGTCACAGAATTATTTCTCTAGTGAGTTTGGTGGGCCTACAGATACCTATATTGGATTTAAAGTGTACAGATACTTTAGTAATTTCCTTTGCTGTACATTAACAGATATGTGCTTTGGGATCTAACTGCAAAAAAAATAATTTCTTTGTGTCTGGTATAAAGGACTGCAATTTAAAGGAACAGAAGTTTATTCTAAATATTCAGTTATGAATAGGGTAGGCTAAAACACACAGACAAGGTTTACTGAAACTGAATGTTGTAGTACTAAGCAACCTTCTGTTGAACATTGAATTGTGAAGGAGAAATATGTGTTGTATTAGAGATCATGTATTGGTAATTATTATTGAAGTTCATTTTGTTGTGTGATAATGCTTAGGTAATTAATTTAAGGTCAAAGAATTCACACAAATCAGCTTCTGGACGTGTAGAAATGACCCTGGGAACGAGTTAAGACTATGGTGGATGGTTTTTTATTGGTAATAATTAATTGTTAAGGTTTACTGAGCATTAAACTCTGTCAAGGGCAAGCCAGAAAACCCAGTTGTTCTGATCAATTTTCTGTAAGGTGCTTCTTGAATTGTACTTGAATATAATTGATGTCTGAAGGGATTCATCCCTATTTGCTCTGTTTTGTTTTTCATGTAAAGTCACAACTGTGCAATTAGTAGCTCAGAAAATTTATTCTCCCTAAAATACCTTTCCAGGAAGAGTTTATTCTCATTAATTACCCCCTGTTAGAAAGTTTAAAAATGGAGAGAGGGGGAGAATAAGAGCAGGAGAGCTGAAACTTGAATACATTACCAAGTCTTGATTTTTATATTATGTCTCGATATCCTGGAGAATGTCTTTCAGGACTCTTGAAATGTTCTTTTTTTTCATTTTAATCAGTCAAATCATTTTTTATATAACTACAAAAATCTTTGTTCAAAAAGTATTGCTGTACCAAGTAGAATTTTCTCTGTGTTTACCAAGAACTTACAATCCCAGGGAATGAGCACTCTGTGATGAACAGTGTTTGCCAGTGTCAATGCTCATTTAACGTTTCTTTCCATTCCAGTGCTGCTGTTTGGCTCAAAGTGAAGTTAACCCTGGCTCAGTGTTTCATAATACACTAATTCAAAACTCTGTTTCTGAAAAATATCCTGTGCTCAAAGACATAAGGACATGTTGCTTCTGTGTCAATAGATGGTAGTAGCTACAACAGCATACACTTTAAAAAGTATAATTTTGTATTGTATACTACTATTTCACAACCCCCAAAATTTGCTACAATTTTCCCAGCTTCTGATTTTGAAAATATAGTTATCTAATCCTTAAAACAGGTTTTCAATAACTCACTATATTTATAAACAAATAGGCCTTACTTAATGTAAGTCTAACCTCTTAAGTGATCTAGATGGGAATCATTATAATTCCATTTTCAAGAATAAATTGCATTAGGTTAAAGTTTCACGTCAATATATGGCACAAAAACATTGTTATGAACCCATAGTAACCAAACAGTGTTGACAAAAACAACATCCAAAGACTTGCTAAAAAGAAACCTCTACGAGATCATCATTTATTAGATCATTAAAACATAGCAATGGTTAGAAAATAAAATGTGTTTTGTTAAGTGCACCAACTGCACAATTAAGGGAATATAGTTTTAATAATGAAAATAATTGTAATTTAAAATATTAAGTTAATCTTTCTAGAAATTGTATTCCCCAAAGTATGCTGCAAACAACTTTAGTTTGATTAGTGTTAACATACCAATAACAATAGTGTTAACTTTTATATGGTTATGTAGCAGCTTGTATCTCAGAGAGTTCTGAAGGGCTGTAGATACTATTTTGGCCCATGATCCAAAGTAGCTCTGCTGAAATGAGTCCTGGTGTAACTGAGACAAAATATAACCCTCTGTCTTTGAATGTGAACTAATGACTCCCACTGACTTAAGTGGAAACTGCAAATGTAGCACAGAGTAGAATTTAGTCCATAGTTAGTAAAGAGCCTTGGAGATATGATTTTTATTCATGAGTATATTTTTCGTCCTGTGATATCCGTGACTACTTTTCTGTGTTAAAATAGAACATAATGTGAAAATTCCCTTTTGTTCAGTTAACATTTAACTTGGCCAGCTTTCTTACTTCTGTCTTCAAAATATTATGTCCTTCAGACTATAATATGACTCAAGAAACTAGAGCTCATTCTGTTAACTATATTTCTGTCACATTATATTATTTTATGACAGGTTTCAGAGTAGCAGCCGTGTTAGTCTGTATTCGCAAAAAGAAAAGGAGTACTTGTGGCACCTTAGAGACTAACAAATTTATTAGAGCATAAGCTTTCGTGAGCTACAGCTCACTTCATCGGATGCATTTGGTGGAAAAAACAGAGGAGAGATTTATATACACACACACAGAGAACATGAAACAATGGGTTTATCATACACACTGTAAGGAGAGTGATCACTTAAGATAAGCCATCACCCACAGCAGGGGGGGGAAAGGAGGAAAACCTTCCATGGTGACAAGCAGGTAGGTTAATTCCAGCAGTTAACAAGAATATCAGAGGAACAGTGGGGGGTGGGGTGGGGGGGAGAAATACCATGGGGAAATAGTTTTACTTTGTGTAATGACTCATCCATTCCCAGTCTCTATTCAAGCCTAAGTTAATTGTATCCAGTTTGCAAATTAATTCCAATTCAGCAGTCTCTCTTTGGAGTCTGTTTTTGAAGCTTTTTTGTTGAAGTATAGCCACTCTTAGGTCTGTGATCGAGTGACCAGAGAGATTGAAGTGTTCTCCAACTGGTTTTTGAATGTTATAATTCTTGACGTCTGATTTGTGTCCATTCATTCTTTTACGTAGAGACTGTCCAGTTTGGCCAATGTACATGGCAGAGGGGCATTGCTGGCACATGATGGCATATATCACATTGGTAGATGCGCAGGTGAACGAGCCTCTGATAGTGTGGCTGATGTGATTAGGCCCTATGATGGTATCCCCTGAATAGATATGTGGACAGAGTTGGCAACGGGCTTTGTTGCAAGGATAGGTTCCTGGGTTGGTGGTTCTGTTGTGTGGTGTGTGGTTGCTGGTGAGTATTTGCTTCAGATTGGGGGGCTGTCTGTAAGCAAGGACAGGTCTATCTCCCAAGATCTGAGAGAGCGATGGCTCGTCCTTCAGGATAGGTTGTAGATCCTTGATGATGCGTTGGAGAGGTTTTGGGTCAGGACAAAGTCACAAAGTTCTGCCACCAGGTTAGCCGTGACAGTATCGGGGATACTGTTCCTGACGGCTTGTAGCCCATCTTTGTGTGGAATGTTGGTGTAGAGGGCTTATACATCCATAGTGGCTAGGATGGTGTTTTTAGGAAGATCACCAATGGACTGTAGTTTCCTCAGGAAATCGGTGGTGTCTCGAAGATAGCTGGGAGTGCTGGTAACGAAGGGCCTGAGGAGGGAGTCTACATAGCCAGACAATCCTGCTGTCAGGGTGCCAATGCCTGAGATGATGGGGCGTCCAGGATTTCCAGGTTTATGGATCTTGGGTAGCAGATAGAATACCCCAGGTCGGGGCTCCGATACTGTCACGGCTAACCTGGTGGCAGAACTTTGTGACTTTGTCCTGACCCATAACTATTTCACATTTGGTGACAATGTATACCTTCAAATCAGCGGCACTGCGATGGGTACCCGCATGGCCCCACAGTATGCCAACATTTTTATGGCTGACTTAGAACAACGCTTCCTCAGCTCTCGTCCCCTAATGCCCCTACTCTACTTGCGCTACATTGATGACATCTTCATCATCTGGACCCATGGAAAAGAAGCTCTTGAGGAATTCCACCATGATTTCAACAATTTCCATCCCACCATCAACCTCAGCCTGGACCAGTCCACACAAGAGATCCACTTCCTGGACACTACGATGCTAATAAGCGATGGTCACATAAACACCACCCTATATCGGAAACCTACTGACCGCTATTCCTACCTACATGCCTCTAGCTTTCATCCAGATCATACCACTCGATCCATTGTCTACAGCCAAGCGCTACGATATAACCGCATTTGCTCCAACCCCTCAGACAGAGACAAACGCCTACAAGATCTCTATCATGCATTCCTACAACTACAATACCCACCTGCTGAAGTGAAGAAACAGATTGACAGAGCCAGAAGAGTACCCAGAAGTCACCTACTACAGGACAGGCCCAACAAAGAAAACAACAGAACGCCACTAGCCATCACCTTCAGCCCCCAACTAAAACCTCTCCAACGCATCATCAAGGATCTACAACCTATCCTGAAGGACGAGCCATCGCTCTCTCAGATCTTGGGAGATAGACCAGTCCTTGCTTACAGACAGCCCCCCAATCTGAAGCAAATACTCACCAGCAACCACACACCACACAACAGAACCACTAACCCAGGAACCTATCCTTGCAACAAAGCCCGTTGCCAACTCTGTCCACACATCTATTCAGGGGATACCATCATAGGGCCTAATCACATCAGCCACACTATCAGAGGCTCGTTCACCTGCACATCTACCAATGTGATATATGCCATCATGTGCCAGCAATGCCCCTCTGCCATGTACATTGGCCAAACTGGACAGTCTCTACGTAAAAGAATGAATGGACACAAATCAGACGTCAAGAATTATAACATTCAAAAACCAGTTGGAGAACAATTCAATCTCTCTGGTCACTCGATCACAGACCTAAGAGTGGCTATACTTCAACAAAAAAGCTTCAAAAACAGACTCCAACGAGAGACTGCTGAATTGGAATTAATTTGCAAACTGGATACAATTAACTTAGGCTTGAATAGAGACTGGGAATGGATGAGTCATTACACAAAGTAAAACTATTTCCCCATGGTATTTCTCCCCCCCACCCCACCCCCCACTGTTCCTCTGATATTCTTGTTAACTGCTGGAATTAACCTACCTGCTTGTCACCATGGAAGGTTTTCCTCCTTTCCCCCCCCCCTGCTGTGGGTGATGGCTTATCTTAAGTGATCACTCTCCTTACAGTGTGTATGATAAACCCATTGTTTCATGTTCTCTGTGTGCGTGTATATAAATCTCTCCTCTGTTTTTTCCACCAAATGCATCCGATGAAGTGAGTTGTAGCTCACGAAAGCTTATGCTCTAATAAATTTGTTAGTCTCTAAGGTGCCACAAGTACTCCTTTTATTATTTTATGGTTTCTTATCCTATACTAATCTATAACTGTATTCTTGAGTATGAGCATCGTTATTGTATTTGATAAGTTTGCCCATTAAATTCTTGTGTTGAGCTTTCACTTGTTTCAAATTCCATTTGAAAAGCTGATTTAAAAAAAATGAAATGGCTTGTGCAACCAATTTCTGTTTAAAAATAGTCTTCATACTGACCTTGATCAGGAACATACAAAGGGCATGCAAGTACTATAATGGTTTGTATAAAATAATCTAGTTCATTATACCCATTCCTTTTATTGTGAGTAAGTCTCTACTTGTGTGTAGATTTGATTTCCTACTGATGCTATCATCACCCCAACTCAGTTTAGCAGCATCTTTAAATAACTGTGTACATCAAAGCTGCTTTGACTGAAATCTGTCACCTTTATAGTGCTCAGCGTTCACACCTACTCCATTAATGAATTGTTCATGCACAGGTTATGCAGAGTGACATTGCAAGCACCCTTAAACATCATTATTCTCACAGCAATAAATATTCCACTTGCAATTGAAGAGGATAATTAAAACCATTTCTGTGACTAGAATTTTGGTGCTTAGTGGAGTCCTAGCACAACATTGCTGAAGGATTTATGAATTAAATTTGCCTGATGAGCTGCAACAAAGGTGACAGCAACTCCAGTTTACAGCCCGGTTTTTAATTTCAACATGTTATGCATGGCCAGAAACAACAACAGTGATTTCCTTTTAACAAGCATTATTATTTATAAATCATGTCAGTGGGATAACTGCATTAATGTGAATGGATGAACAGATAGTGGTGCTGTAACTGCTTGATCTGTTTTCTAGTCTTCATCCACAAGAAAACCCAACACAGCCATAGAGTGGGATTTTGGATTTAATTGCTTTTATGCATTAAAAAGTAGCTACTCCTGAGGGGTAGGTTTACAAGGAAGGATAAAGGTCTAAGGCTCTGATTCAGGAAAGAACAAATTAATGCTTCTCTGAATTAAAACCTAAGTCACCCACCTCACAAATACAGTGTCAGAGTACTACCTGTGAGGAAAAATTAGAATCATATCAGAAAAAGGTGGAGTTTCCAAACTGCCATTTTTTTGATAATATATTATTAGAACTTCTTTTTAATGGGTAAAGTTCAGCCCTTGACTTTATTAATTTTTATTTTAATATTAAGTCTTCTCAGTTGGATTCTTACTAGGACTCTTCCTTGAGTAGTATCCTGGTGATTGAAATGTGATTAGGAATTTTTTGATTAAACTGTTTTTTGTCAGAAAATGCCAATTTATTGAAACTGAAACTTTGCAAGAAAATATTGGTTTTGATAAAAGTTTTGTCAGAAAGGCTTCTCAGCTGCAGCTTGGGAGGAAAGGGAAGAGTGAGAGAATGAGAGAGACAACCACACACATGTGCCCCAGAGTTTGGAAGCAAGGATTACATAAAAACACTGATAGCAAATTTCTGTATTTTAATGGAGGGCTCAAAAGATAATATCCATATTATTGGCAATATTGTCACTTCTGTTGAGTAATAGTGGGTGTCAGGGACTTGCAGATTGGCTTCTTGTTAGAGGAGAAATCTAGTCTATATATTCTTAGTGTCATTTGTTTCATTAACATACATGCACCAGTCCTGGAACAGTGGTGGTCTCAATGGTCTGATAATCGCCTCTTTCACAAATCTCAACCAAGTACCAATTACTATAATCCAAAAATTAGCAGTTCTAGCTGAGATTGTGACACTAGAATGCTACAAATGGCAATACTGGCTTTAATTACCTCTACAACTGAGTAATGCACACCTATTTGGAAAAGAGACTCACACACAGACCTTGTTGATACCCAGCTAAATTTGGCTATGAGAATTATAACTAGCACCCTGATGTCTGCTCTGCTGCCTTATGCTGCCTCACAAACATCCCTCCTTCAACCACCAGGAGAGAGATGGCTACATTACTTAAAGAATTGGAAAGCTCTTTGTAACCAAAAGCTCCATCTGTGTGACAATTTTTTTCACCCTCCTCACACTCACCTTAAGTCCTACTGACCATTCTGGGTGGCTGGAGAAGCTCTTTGTTTATCCAGCTTCGACCCAGAAGACAGCTGGAGGATGCAATGGCCAGACTCTGATGTAAAAATAGCAAGCACCTCATAAATGATCCCACCACCAAACCACCTGGTTTCTTGCTCTGACAAACACAGTGAACGATCATTAACCACTGCAGGACATCACATGGAACATGAGTACATCTGATACACAAACAGAGAATCAAGGATTTTCCATAATATGAATGCGGAGATCTACAAACCATTGACCATAGTGTGAACAAGTGTCCCATTTTTTCATTTCCAGGAGGCATAGCAAAGATGCATTCTGAATCTCCTGAAGCTCTCAAATGGATTTCAAACCTTTATATTAATTTGTAAATGTTGCGATTTTCATATGAAAGGAGTGTCAATGGCCAGTTCCTTGGGAGCATCTCTGTCTCAAGAATGGATCCCTTGTAGAGAGATTATGACAAAGTCCAAATTCCTTTGCTACCTGCAACAGTTTCAGCAAAGAAATGACAGAAAACTAAAAATAACATGTTTCTTCCAAAGTTAGTTTTATCATAGTCAAAGAAAAAAAAACCTGTAAGAGTATGGATAATAGCTCCATCTGGTTATCCCTTGCCATAATATTTAATATTTATATTTTGATAATGTCTGGAGGACTCAACATATTAGGGAATCTGACACTCTATACAACCATTGTAAATGATAGTTCTTGCTCCCAAAAGCTTATCATCATGATAGATTAGGTGGATAAACAATTAAATTGTAAATACTGCCTTTAATGATTTTAATGATCATTAGCCAACAAGGATATCAAATAGACACAGCAGCTAATGAGGGGTGGAAATGACTGTTAAACAGGGGTTAAACACTTAAGACACAGATAGATGCAAGGGTCAGATCCTATCTTCCCTCGGTGTAGCTTTGCCATCATGCTCTGAGCATTTGCAGAAACATGATTGTGAGTTCTTAAATTCTACATCATGTGACCATTTTTGCAAATCAAACACAGCTGTTCAAATGTTAACTAACTCTATAGAGATACAGACAAAACTGAAGAGAGAGAAGTCTGAGCAAATATTTGGGTAAATACTTTTTGCAGTATTCTCCTGACTCTACTTCAGAGTAAACTAATAAATGCACTGGTATATTTTGCAAAAATAATTAAATCCTGAAATAAGAAGTCTTTGCAGCAGCTGTTATTAAATCTTTACTGATACATGGGGAGAGACAGATTTTTTTTTTCCTGAAGATTATAAAGTATGTGGTTTAGCAAAGCAATGATCGGAGTACAGTTGTAGATTTTAATTCAATAGCTACATATTAAAATGTGTACATTTCTCTGACCCCATCCAATATCCTGATCTGATTGGAAAGACAGCAATGAAATATGCACAGTGGTGGGAGTTCCAGCACTCACTAGTTTCATAGTATTGTTCTGATAGCTTTTCCTAGTACAAAACAAAGGGGTAGATGAAATATTAAAGCGACAGTATGGACATGGTGCCTGTCATGAGAAAATTGTATTTGTGGCTCATTGTCAGAAAACACAGTACAGTGCTCCTAGTCCCCAAACATTATTTCATGATGATCTCCCTTTCTGTTGTTGCCTTATAAGTTATGAAAAGTCTATTTTCTGAAGGGAAGTGAAAATATGTTTCTTCTGCTACCACTCATCTTCAAGATAGAATTGACAGTTTAGAATATCTGAGTCATGTGATTTTGATTAACTTGAAATGGCTCATATTCATAGCATATTCAGTAATTAATGCTGTTTTTTTTCCACCAAGCTTTTGTACCAGTATTTTCTTGCCTATATTAAATCAGAACAATTAAGCCTCAAACCATTCTCTGTCTAAAGTGTCAGTACAGTGAAACTGAAGACATTTCAACATGCACACAACTTGAAAGGTGAAAAGATTATCTTGGTAAATGTTTAAGATTATAAACTTTAGATTCTAACATGCAGCTCCACAGAACCATGAGTTTTTCATAGAACCCTATGCAAAGAAAAAGTAGGGACTGTACAGCTAATGATGAGACAGGAATGGACAGTACTGTGAGGGGGTGAGAGAAATAACCATATGGGCCAAATTTTCAAAGGGAGATTCAACTTGGTCTCAATTTGTGCATATGGAAACTAACAGCTCTGTTCAGTAAGTAACTTACAGAATTTCATATACAAAACCAGTCTGGCCAAAAAGGACAACATACAGAGATCCTCCTATAGAGCTTGCATGGAAGTCGATAGCAGTCCATTGTGGCATGCATGTAGAATTAGACTCTGTACTGAATCCCATTTCAAAAAGCCACATTAAACATTAATTAGGTTGAAGAATCAAACACTCAAAACTTAGGAAATATCAGGTTTACAGTTCCCCAGGCAACCTTAATTTGCATTCCCTTGTACATCCATCCATCCTATACACTGAATGAGGCATGGGTCTTGTGGATGAAATAGCATGTGATCATGTAATTTAAGACTTTATCATAATGTATACCAATTTCTCTTATTTTATTTCATGTACATTTTAACACAAATGCAATGATTTATAGCAAGACAGATTTTGCTTTTTAACTAGAACATAAATTGGTTTACCTTGAAAAACTTTGCTTATGTTTCGCACCCATGTTTTTAACCAGATTTAGCCAAGTACTTTCAATGCGAGCCAAAGTGCTGACCTGTTGACCAAATCAGAAGCTGCTATGATGTCGATATGTGCTGTGGGAAGCAGGTGATTATATTCCTGGTGCAGTTTAGCCAGAATCAAAGGATGAGGACAGTGGAATCTGAATGCTATGGATGTCAATGTCTGTTAAGGAGTGGCTGCATCCTGCCTAGCAGAATGTGACTGAAGACTTTTTTTCCAGGAACTGATAACAATGAGACAAACTGCTGAGAAATAGGGCAGACACACCCCAAAACTGGTGGTTGTTCTTCCATAAGATATACCCAACCAGCAATAAAAGTAAACTTCTGTCTCACCACACTGGCTAACCAGAAGTCAGAAATGTTGTCTCCTTAGGGTACATCTACAGTGTGAAATTATTTTGAAATTATTCTATTCGAATTTTCGGAAGCTATTTTATACATTCGGTCTTCTGTGTCCCCACTAAAGCGTGTGAATTCGGCAGATTGTGTCCACAGTACCAAGGCTAGCATCGAATGTCAGAGAGGTGCACTGTGGGTAGCTATACCACAGTCCCCGGTGTCCAGTGCAATTCTAAGCTCCCAGTGCAAGATGGGACAAAAACATTCTTGCTGGTGTTTCTGGGTGTGTGCCATCAGAAAGCTATGTCAGACAATCGTTTTTGCACCTTTTTGGCGTGCAGACGCCATACTGCTTTCAGCAGATGGTGAACCGCTGCTCTCCTGCTACTATGAATCTACCTCTCCAACTCAACCCTGCTCAGCCATCATGAACCGAGCAGCAGTTTCCACTGCCAACTCTGCTCTCCCGCTATTGCCATGCTTCTGAGTTCTCCATTTTGTCTGTCCTGGGCTCCCACCTCTGTGAAAGCCACAGAAGACAACCATTTTCAGCCTTTGTTCGGCTACCGTGAACCAAACAGCACAGATTCCGCTGCCACTCTGCTCTCCTACATTTTGCACCATTTTTCCAGGATTACCCATGCAGGCGCCATAGTCATGGAATCCGATCAGATCTCCACTGCAGTTTTGACCATTGTAAATACCTTGCGCGTTATCCAGCAGTATGTGCAGTACCTGCAAAACTGGATGAGGAAGCGACAACAGCGCGATTACTATACTGATGAGGACATGGACACAGACGGCACAGCATGTGGCAATTGGGAGATCATGGTGGGATTGGGCCAGGTTCATGCTGTGGAACACCAATTCTGGGCCTGGGAAACAAGCACAGACTGGTGGGACTGCATAGTGCTGCAGGTATGGGATGATTCCCAGTGACTGAGAAACTTTCATATGCATAGGGCCACTTTCTTGGAGCTTTGTGACTTGCTGTCCCCTGCCCTGAAGCACAAAGTCACCAAAATGAGAGCAGCCCTCACAGTTGAGAAGCGAGTGGCCATAGCCCTGTGGCAGCTTGCAACGCCCGACAACTACCGGTCAGTCAGGAATCAGTTTGGAGTGGGGAAATCTACTGTGGGGGCTGCTGTGCTGCAAGTAGCCAATGCAATCATGGACCAGCTGCTATCAAGCATAGTGACTTTGGGAAATGTGCAGATCATTGTGGATGGCTTTAATGCGCTGGGGTTCCCTAACTGCGGTAGGGCGATAGACGGAACACCGGAGCGGCCAGTACATAAACCGCAAGGGGTACTTTTCCATGGTGCTGCAAGCACTGGTGGATCACAAGGGACATTTAAACAACATCAACGTGGGATGGCCAGGAAAGGTGCATGACGCTCGCATCTTCAGGAACTCTGGTCTGTTTGAACAGCTACAGGAAGGAACTTACTTCCCAGACCAGAAAATTACTGTTGGGGATGTTGAAATGCCTATAGTTATCCTTGGGGACCCAGCCTAACCCTTAATGCCATGAAACCAGACACAGGCATCCTGAACAGTAGTAAGGAGCAGTTCAACTATAGGCTGAGCAAGTGCAGAATGGTGGTAGAATATGCATTTGGACGTTTGAAAGTGCACTGGCACAGTTTACTGACTCGGTTAGATCTCAGCACAACCAATATTCCAATTGTAATTTCTGCTTGTTGTGTGCTCCAAAATATCTGTGAGAGTAAGGGGGCAACATTTATGGCAGGGTGGAAGGTTGAGGCAACTCGCTTGGTGGCCAGTTTCGCACAGCCAGACATCAGGGTGATTAGAAGAGTGCAGCAAGGCGCTCTGCACATCAGAGAAGCTTTGAAAGCCAGTTTCATGACTGGCCAGGGTACAGTGTGAGAGTTGTGTTTGTTTCTCTTAAACTTACCTACCCCCATATATAAATGAAAGAAAATAAAGTCACACTTGTTTAAAAACCATTATTTTTTATTTGTTGCACAACATTAAGATAAATCAGAAGCTAGAAAGGGAATAGTGGGAATTGGGTAAGGGGGGTGGAGGAGGAGGGAAGGACAAGTCCAGAAACCAAATGAAAATTTAGGATATGCCAGGTTTCTGCTGCTTGTGCAATCCACTGGGGTTGACTGCGTGGGTCCCTGTACCTCCCCATCTTTTCTCCCCCACCCCCCATGTTCTTGGGCATCTGGCTATGGAAGTTGGGGAGGAGGGAGGGCAGTTATTTAGGGGCTGCAGCAACAGTCGTGGTCTTGCTGCCTTTCCCGCATTAGATCCATCATACAGTGGAGCATGTCTATTTGCTCCCCCATGAGCTTGACCATAGCATCTTGCCTGCTCTCATCGTGCAAATCCCTACTCTCTTCGTATTCATGTAACGCTTTACGCGACTCTGCAATTGTTTGCCTCCACTCATTCAACTGAGCCCTATCAGTGTGGGAGGACTGCATGAACTCGGCAAACATGTCATCCCAAGTTCGTTTTTTCCACTTCTAATCTGGACCAGCCTCTGGGACAGAGTAGATAGGGGCCATGTTGAAACATTTGCACCTGCTGCAGGAGGAGAAAAAGGGAGGGTAGTATTTTAAAAGATACATTTTAGAGAACAATGGGGACACCATTTCTCAGTGAAACAGGCAATTCATAGTACACAGCACATATTCTTTCTGTACAAGGTCTCATTTTGCCTCTTATACTGAAGTGCCTGCCACTTTGGTGTGAGTAAGCCATCACATGCATCCAGGCAACAGAATTCAGCTTGCAGGCAGCCTGCGGGCTCTCTGGGATGATTGCTTCACCCAACACCCTCCCTCCCACCCACACACACACACACTGTGGAGCTCTGATGAGGCTCTGAGCAGGGGTGAGCCCTTTAAACTAAACACGAACAGCCCAGCACAGCTGGGTTCCCCCTATCCCCCACCGCGTGGCTCTGATCAAGCACTCACTCACCAGAAGTGCCTTCTCCAGGGTCATGGTCTGAGAGCATGCCTTGGGAGTTGGGGGAGGCTATTCCCTTCAGTGTTAAGAATAGTTCTTGGCTGGGGAGAAAACAGATTCCCCACTTGCCCCCTGTGCACTCTCCTCCTCCTCCTCCTCTTCATCTCCAAAAACTCATCCTCCTCACTCTGTGCTAATCCCTCTTTGCAGGTGTCCTCGGACAGAGGTGGGGTAGTGGTGTCGTCACCCCCCATAATTGCATGCAGCTCACGGTAGAAGCGGCATGTATGGGGCTGTGACCCTGAACGCCCGTTCGCCTCCCTGGCTTTTTGGTATGCTTGCCTGAGTGCTTTGATTTTTGTACGACACCATTCTGTGTTTCTGGAGTAGCCTCTTTCCGTCATGGCCCTGAAGACTTTAGCATAATATTTGCATTCCTTTTTTTGAAACATAGTTCTGCCATAACAGATTTGTTTCCCTAACATGCAATGAGATACAGTACCTCCCATTTGGACCATGCTGGAACTCATCTGCTAATCCAGGACTATGTGGTCTCTTGAGATGGTGGACTCTGCATGGTTGCCTGTGCTGATGGTGACGAAACAGGAAATTCAAAAGTTCCCGGGGCTTTTACTGCCTACCTGGCTAGTGCATCGGAGTTCAGAGTGTTGTCCAGAGCGGTCACAAGGGATCATTCTGGGATAGCTCCCGGAGGCCAATATCGTTGAATTGCATCCACAGTACCTGTAACCCGGAATTGCGATCTCGATTTTAGCACTACTCCACTTGCCGAGGTGGAGTGCAGAAATCAGAGTAAAGAGCCCTTTAAATCGAAAAAACTGGTTTGGTCATGTGGACTTAGCCAGTTTTATTTTGAGGTAACTTGGCTAATTCCGAAATAAACACGTACTGTAGACTAGGCCTTAGGTATCCCAGCTCTTGTTCCAACACCCAAACACTAGACTTACTGGTGAATGGTTATTTAAAACCAGTTTAATCAAACAAAGATTTCTTCTGATCCCCAAGGACTAGCCAAATACACTGGTCAATATACAACTCAGATCTCATCCCAAAGATCACGTTGTTGTTAATCCTTTAGTATCTAATATCTTAAGATCGAGAGATCAGAACAGGAAAGAGGCAAAATGGAGATGTTTCCATAGCCTTGTATACCTTCTGCCATGTGAAGGGAACTTCATTGTCCCAAACAAAGTCCTCAGCAGAGTTTGTGGAAAAGTACAGGCACAAAATGTAGTTCAGTACCACATGACCTAGTCACATGCCCTTGCCTACTTCAGTGAGTCATAGCAGGGGCCATTACCCATATTCTAGCTAGAACATCCACAGGAAAGTCCATTAGGTGGGAATGGATTCTTCTATGACCTGTTTTTTTTTTTGATGGCCATCATCTTGAATACTCCATTCACAATGTGCTAGCTAGACTGGATATAAATTACTATGTGGGTGTTACCACAGGAGCAAACATATTTGAAATACAGGTACATAGTAAATATTTATAACTTCACATACAAAAATGAAATACACATAAAAAGAAGTAATCATAGTCAGCAAATCATAACTTTTCCATTGACACCTTACATGACATACTTTGCACAAGCTTTGTTGCAATTTTATAACAGTAGTAGCAACAATGATCTGCATGGTCATATTTTAATCATATAATGTCACAACTTGTAGGCGCCACACACCATGCAAAATCCTTCACATTGTATAGGGACTCTTTCCATTCTGCTGGTACTTTGCCTGATGGCCACACTTCTAAGACAACTGATGCAACCTGATGCCCACTGGGTTCCAAGGCATCTTTGAGCAGCTTAGGTGGAATACAATCAGGTCTAACACTATGTCCATTCCTTAACTTTTGGATGTCCTTTCATACTTCCTCAAGAGATAGAGGATCAGTGTTTGTCCCTGGGTCTTTAGCCCTGTGGTTTGCCTGGTTACTTAGTTCTGGACAGTCACCAGCAGGTACATAGGTCAGCACCTTTTCATAATGTGTTTTATATCTATCCAGAATCTCTTCCATTCATGAGCAGGGAGAGCCATCTGGTTTCATGATGGGGACGTTAGAAGGCTGTTTATGGCTGCCAACCAGGTGTGTGATGGCTCTGGAGACAGGATTCAGATTATTGTATTTTAGACCATCCTCTGCTTCGTTGGCCAGGGAGTTGATGAGGATCTCACGGTCACATTTTGCCATGGCCTGGAAAATGCCTTTCAGCCATTTATGCCACATTTTTACACAATCTCAGATGTGCATCAGGGATGTGTTTTTGCCTTGGCACTATTCTCTCAAGCTATTGACTGCATATTAGGACTTATTGTTCTATATGTCTGAATCAAGCTTGGTCAAGAAATGTTCATCGACCAAGACTAAACCAACAACACTGCCTTGCTTTTGGAGAAGTCAGAGAAGTGCCCTCCAATGTCTCCAAGATGCTGCCCACACTATGAGGATGAATGTTTCCATGACAGACGACCAGGGTTTAGAACCTGAGAGCTGGCCCACTGACCCCTCCAGTGCAAGTGGGGGCAAGTCCTATAAAGAACATTGATAAGCTGATCTTTGTAGGCTGCAATCAAAGTTAAAACGTCAGAGCAAATTGGGCATTTGTCGATGACTGTGTCTTGCTGCCTCCTGGATAATATCCATGTCTCATTTATGGATGCAAAAATATCTTTGAACTGAGACAAAGATCATGGTCTATCAAACCTATGTACAACCTGCATTGGTATGGGTCAGAAACCTGGTCCTTTTTACAGGCAGATATGGAACAGCTAGAGGCATTCTACGTGCGCTGTCAGCCCCAAATCCTAAGGATGAAGTGCAAAGTACAAAATTTCATAATCTTGCAGAGATCTGGCCCTTCTTCAATCACTCCTTATATTCAAAAGCATCATTGCATGCTCTTTGACCATGTCATCAAGATGGACAAAAATGCCCAAGTAGGTCATGTTCTCAAACTCTCTATTGACTTTTGAAGGGGTACATACCCTACCAGGAGCCAGAGATTTGCAGGATTGAGCCAGATCTGGAAACTTCACTATATGATGCCTGGTGTGATGCCATCAACCATGGTCACTCAGCTGGTCTAATGATCTCCAGTAGAATATAGAATATCAGGATTGGAAGGGACCTCAGGAGTCATCTAGTCCAACTCCCTCCTCAAAGAAGGACCAATCCCCAACTAAATCAACTATATGATTTGGTAATACATACACTCTGCCCTTCCCACAGACTCCATTTCAACATAGTTTTTGTCTGGGAATTTTACTTTTATGATTTATTCAAACAGAGCTGGATCTTGCAAATCTTTTTTCATGGAAGCAGTTACTAATCATCTGTTCCCTTGACTAGCCATTTGAGTAAGGTTAAGGTTTGTATGATTTAGCCCATATTAACAAATTTACATAAAGTAGTTTGATATTTGTTGTTATTATATGAATATATTATGAGATTGTTTTTTTTTTTCAAAAAGATGTATGAATTTAACACATTGTGTTGATCTTAATGCTGTCTTGAAAAGAGGGATTGGCAGTGGGCACTTGTTGATGAATAGCATATTTAAAAATATGTTTACATTTTTAACTACCTATTACACTCCTTGATAGCTACACTCATGCACTGTTACACTATATAACTGCATTTATAAGAATTGCAGGTGCTCTCTGTTAAGGAAGGACTTCAAGTATCATGAATCTGCATAATAATATGGTCTCCAAATACAAAAGCCAGATTAGTGCTAGCTGCAGTTATGTTTTGAAAGAAGTATATATTTTAGAAGGCTTTATTTTATAGTGGATTTCTCGGCTTGTGACTATCTTAGATTTTAGGTAAACATAATGAATATGATACATAAGGACTTTCTAAATATCTGGAGTATCTGAATTCCTGTTCACTGTGTGCCACTGTGACTAAACTGCATCATTCTGGCAAGTAATTTTCTACTTCATAATTGATTGCTCCCCATTCCTTTGGATACATACTTTGCTGGGTCTAACCTTTCTCTTGATGTTGCTAGGAGTCAGGGTTTTTTTTCCCCAGTTATGCAGAACTGCAGCAACCTTTCTACATCTAGTGTGACAGTGACATCTACAGTAGTAACCTGTTAAGCTCATATTGCAGGTGACTATGGTCTCTTTGGACTGTCAGGAGAGATCACTTCAGAAATATGTTTGGTTATCAATTCTTGGGGCCAGTTCTTCACCATATTAATTTGCTTGTGTGTTATATCACCGTCCTTTATCCTTCTTCTATTTTATGTCTTTTAAATAATGAACCATCTGGAGCAGGAATTGTCTTTTATCTATATTTGTATAGCTCCCAGCACATTAAGGGCCCATTCTTGGGGCTCTTGGTTGCTACTACAATAACATAAATATTTATTAGTAGTGATGTTATCTCTTGGTCTCTTAGGGTCCTGCAGATTTATTGATGAAAAGCACTATATAAGAGATATGTGGTGGTATTATTATTACAGGTCAGCTTCCCATTAGAGCAGAAATCACTGACTTGGTATCTGGGTGTAGTCTTAGTATGACTTGTTTTATTTACACACATATCCCAATCCTTAAACAGAGGTGGTGACAGACCGTACCTAGGCAATGTCTCCTTACAGGAATCTCAGCACAAACAGTAATGTCTGGTTCCCAGGGAACAGCTCTGCCACGAGAACTGATTCTGGTTAAAGAGATTTAGGCAGTGCACACAAACTCTCTTACTATTTGCATTATTTTTGTCAAACAAAAGAAAGAAGAAACACATAAGAAACCCAAACTGCATAAGAAAACCCATAACCATATCATATTTTCTTCCAAGACTGAAAACTTGCTCACGTGCTAAGAAAAGGAACTTGTAAGACTATGTGTAACAGTGCAATCTGGTGACCCTGCTGTAACAATAACTAACTCAGCTACACTGAGGGACAGTTGCCTCATGTTGAATGCATCACTCCTGTGCTGTATGGAGGAGATGGCTGATCCACTTTCTGGAGAGGTGATCCAACATTTTAGGCTGTCTTTTTCTCACTTTTTACTTACTGGCCTTTTTAAATTTGGAGCAGATTGACAGACTACTTCTCAAGCCAACAATGTTAGAACAAGTTTTGCATATAGACGTACATATGCACTCATATCTAAACTGAATTAGTGACTCTCATCATTAGCTGAAAATGGCATTTGGTTTGATACCTAAAGAGGCTGCTCACAGCTTGAATCAGGAGCAAGAGAAGAGTGCACAACTACAGTGAAGAGGAGCTCATTGATTGAATAATGTAATTGTTTTTTAGTGAACGTATATGCACAATATAGTTAGAGAGAACTATATCAAGAACACATCTTTCTTTCCATCTTGTGATTTTGTTCAGGTTTGCAAAAGGAATCAGATCATTTCAGTGCTGATGCTCTTTATGGCCTTATGGTTTTATTGTGGATTCAAATGATTATATAGTACACCCATAATACCAAAGGTAGTATAAAGGAGCTGCTCATGTTTAGTCACCTTAAGGGAGCAGTTTAATAGATTAAAATCCTTGTTGCATTTTTATATCAAACATTGTAATTACTGAAAATTTGTTTAACTATGTGAAATGAAAGACCATTTTACCATCTAACTTCTAGACATTAGCATCATCCTAGGCATCTGAATGTCTGAATTTGTTCAATATTTAGTCCAGTTCACTACACCATACACAAGTTGCACAGTGCATGGACCTTACTGGAACAGCCATTCACAGCTCCCCATTTGGGTCCAATTCACTCTACCCACTCTGAGGGCATGTGGCTGGTTATGATGTTGCCAAATGCCAGACTGGTAGATGTGCTGCATGTATATGGCACAGGAGCCTCCCTGACTGTGGTGTATAGTAGGATGCAGAGGGAGCAATCACCTTGTCCTTATGGACCTGGTTTCTGTCCACCATGGAATGTCTTTTTACTTGAAGTCTATTCCTTGGAAATATATTTTAAGATATTTCCTCTTTTGGAATGAGATAGAAAGGGCAAGAACTTATCACAAACCAGCAACAGACATCTAATTTCTTTGTTTCACAGCACAGACCATTACAAATAGTGGTGAAAAAAGGTTTAATTCAAAGCCTGTTGAAGTCAATAGGAATCTTTCCTTTGGCAGCAATGAGTTTTGGATAAGGCCTATAAGGGGTGTAAAATTATGAGGGGAGGGAATCAGATGCTTGCATAAATCTTAGAGAAAAAGCTCTGTTTGCCTATTCCTTTTCCAGTTATTTCTTATTATTGTTTCCTTTTCTCTTCTGTTCTATGTAGATTCTTATACTCTGGTCATAACCGTACTATCTGAGCACCTTCCAGTCGTACATTAAGCAATGAGACTAATATTCATAACATCTTGTTTGTTCTCTCTTCCTCTCCAGAGGGGAAGAAGTATATATCCTGGAGTGTATTTTGTAGGGTGGTTTTAGGGCTTGAAGATGTTGGGGTTTGTTTTTTGTTATGTTTTTGTTATCTTTTTTTTAAAATTCACATGTTATGTATTTATGCTAGATTAAACAAAATCAAAGAAATGTACTTCGCACTTGGAGTGGAAGATGGTGATGTCTGTGATGGTCACTAGATCCTGTGGGAGTTCATTCCAAAGTCTCCGCCCCCAAGAATGTTCTGTCTCCTGCACAGATGAGCTTTACCCTTACTTCAGAGAGATTTGTTATGCCATAGGAGTGGAGTTGATTACCATTGTCTTCATTCCCAGTGATTTAGGCAGTCTTTTAGATATCTCCAGGCCATAGAATGTTTGAAGATAAGGACTGAGACCTTGAACTTATGGGAGCGATGATGAGGAAGGAGCCATCTGGGGGGCAGTATGTCAATGGTTGAAGTAATGGACAATAATGGCAATTCACTAGGTCCTTGACTATCAGCCTGTGGATGGAGTGCTGTTGTCCTTTTAGCAGGCTCTGGAATTTGTTGGAGTCCTTAAATCTTCACTGTCAAATCAGGTTCATTGGTTCATTTTCGGTGCTTCATCACTGATGAGGTTGCATACTCTTTGTGTGTTTGTGCTGTCTGCTCCTGGCCTGTGTTGAGGTAGAGTTCCTTTGCAGTAAATAAGTGCTAGATGTCCGGAATATGGATCCTTATCTGTTTTTTCTGTTTCCTTGGACATTTGCTCACAATCTGAACTGTGATAGATGACGTTGATTGTACTATGGGATAATCCAAGTGGAGGAAAGGTTCTCTGATGTGCCAGATATCCTGGGAAAGGCAGGTCTGTTGGCTACCTTTTGGCATGGTAATATGGTTCAGTTCTGGGAATGGGTGGAGCTGAAGCAGTGTGTTTCTGGAGTATTGGTGTGTGTGCTGGAAGCATGGCAGCATAACTGCAATGGAAATAGAAATAATAATTGAGATAACAGGTAGGGTCAAGCCCAACAGAAGGAGTAAGCATGCATAGCATCAGTTATCCATTTCCTGAAATAATCTGTATGTTTTTTCATGACACCCCTGGATACTCCTACCCTGCTGTGGGAGAGGTGGAGAGGAGAGAGGAAGGGAAATTGCATTTACCATTTAGTGCTGGGAAGTGTCCTCCAGGCCAGGAGATGGCAGTGAAGCCAAGACTTGTCTGCAATGAATGTAAAGGAAGTACAGAGGGAGGCTTTGGGCACAGAAGTGGATGATCTGGAGTGGCAGACTTGCATTTTCTTTGCTTAGAAATGGCTCAGCTGTTATTTGTTTCTCTCGTGGTCAGGGACACAGGACTTTCTATACATTTTTTTTTGTAAATAAATACGAATACACCAAAGAATTGACCTGACTTGAATCATCAATTTTTCATCATAATGGAAACAACCTGAATATCAAGCTGAATATCAGCTGATTGCTCAGCACAGAGGCAACAATTTAAATATTTAACAGGGCAAGAATATGAATTCATTTGGAGCCACATAATAGAAAAGGAAAGGAAAGTAATCTGATGCTACTGCTCCCTTAGTGGATGATTTGTATAATAAATGTCTGGGAGTGAGAAGTCAGAAATCCCTTATGAAAAGTAAATGTCATAAAGCTCTACAAAATGATGTGAGGCAGGGTCTGTTACATGCTGAGTCTGTAGCCTTCATCTTGGAGAGCGATGCTCATGGTGTGAGTGGCTTCCCTTCTGTGCAGGGATTTGATAAATCCTTTCAATGGAAACAGTGATTATGCCCTTTGATAATAAGCAATAATGAAGTCAAATAATTACTAAAATGGATTTCATCTGAATGCTGTAGGATGTGGAGATTAAAAGAGAGAGAATGTTCCTGTTGAGTTGCTGAGTAAGGAATAAGTATTAGCAGAATCCATGATTAAAGGGAAATGATTACATCAGGATTCTTAGAAGGAGATATCTGCTCAATAAGAAGAAATGAAAGTTCACTGTCTTATTTCACCCCTGCTTTATCAGTGTCCTCAAAAATACATTGCTGTAGAGGGAAGTTAACTCATTGATCTGAATGGAGATTATTCCAAGTTGCATATAAACAAAACCAGTTGGTGGCCTCAGACTTGTTGCCATTTGTACAAACCAAAAGATCAAACCACAGTTTGGCACAAGTTTGTTTCAAAAGAGATCCAGGACTGGAACAGCAAGGACGCGACGGGTCAGAAATAAGATGCATTGGTAGTTTGTGGGGAAGGCTGCACAATGCTGTAGCATTCCTGGTTCTAACCAGTGCTACTAGTTCCTTACTTTTACCATGCAGTAAATATTGATTCACACATAAGAGTAAATATTTAAATTTGAATGATGGTGAAGTGATGATGGGCCAAACTCCATCTCAGAACTACATCTTTCGTGATGCACCATGGCCTCTTCTCTGATGAAGCCCTGCGCTCCATCATGGCAGTCTCATAATTGCAGATGCAACATCAGATTTATAGTCTGGTCAGGAAGCCTTGCCAAATAGCTAAAGAATGAGGATAAAAAGCACTTAAACTACAACTCCCATGACTTGCTGTGGTACCATAGGCAGGTGCAGTTTAATGTTGAACTGGCACAAAGCGAAACCTTTTGACATTTGCAAATGGATTTTTATATGCAAAAAAATGAGATATTTTAACAAATATCAGAATTTCCCACAGGATGGTAAAATTTTAAAAAGCAACTAAGTCCCTAAACCAAAGGATATACAGGAAGTCTGGACCAGCTGGAATTGAACCCAGACCTTCTAAATTGAGTCCAGTGCCTTAACCACAAGATCTTCCTTGTCAATAACACTTACTTCACAGTCATGGTCCCAGGATCCCATTGTGCTAGTTGCACCAAAAATACAGAACAAAATGAGAGTCCCTACCCCAAAGAGCTTACAATTCAGGTATAAAACAAGAGACAACTGATGGATATAGACAGACCATGGGGGAGTACAAGGAAATACGGAGTCAGTATTGGTCAGCATGAGAGCATTTGGTCTCAGCACACCAGCATCCTAACAGTTGTCAAGATTTCTGTAAGCATCTCAACAAAGGAAGAATTAGGGAAGCTTTAAGGAAGGATTTGAAGGAGGGTAAAATGTTTGCTGGGAGCTTCTCCCAAAAGTGAAGGGGAACATGGGAGGAAGCATGAAAGTGCTTGTTTGAAAGTTTAACAATGCTTGAATCTTCAGTATTATTTTCTAGTGCAGCTCTAATGTTATCTGGTATGCTTTATGTATGTGCCACCTGCATTTATACAGTATGGCTCTCTGTTCCCTCTAATGGCTGGACCGTATAGGGTTTGAGTCTGCTGCAGCCCTTGTCCTAACAGAACTAGGATTTCTAGTCCAGGCACTAGAGGATTGTGCTTTTAGATCAAGAGGTACCACGTATAATCCTCATTGTTAGCAGCCCACTCAGGGATGTCATGCTACATATTCATTCAGATATGGGCATATTCTGCATCCTGCTAGAACCTTGAGCAGTCACACCCTGTGAGGTTTTGCTGCATGGGGACAGGACAGGATTTAGAAGGAACTCCCTTTATGGCAAAGGATGGAGTTAGATAGTGTATGCAGGCAAGGAAGAGGGCTGGACTTTTTGCTGCTATGCGGTTCCTTCCATCCTCTACCCAAGAGCTAAAAACATAAAAGCCACTCCACCATTTTAGCCTGGGATGGTGGGAGGGATGGTTACTCTTCCCTCCTTTTCCCTGTTTGTCTGCACAGTGTGGTTACTTGGGCTGGACACTGAGCTCTAGATTTCACCTAAAACTACTTAATAATTATATTTCTATAGGGTTTTCTTCCATGCTGAAGATTAGTACTGTGCATTACTCAGATGGGTATACAGTTTTGGTAAATGGCCTCTTTAAATGTAAGATGAGAGAACTGACACAGCAAACTAATTCTCAATTAGTCCCTTAATTGCTTACAGCTAATAAGATCAGGATAGGTCAGCAATGAAATGGTCCTGGCAAATTAATAGCCAAGAAGATTTGGAAAGAAACTCTGCTAACAAAGCGGATAGTGAGGTAGTTTGCTCAGCTAAACTCCTCTTCAGAATTACAAGGTGGATTTTTTTGTCTTGTAGGTTTAATAGGTTATTTCATCAGAATTTTGTCTGGGCCTTAGACACAAAGTCATTTCAGACAGAGCCCAGATTCTTTGTCATGTCAAGATCCACACAATGTAGCTGAGAAGGGGGATTCACTAAGCTGTGCCAGCCCCCAATGGATTGTATGTTAGATGGGGATTGGTGGAGAACAACATTCTCTGCTCCTGCACTGCCTTTGACACACATCATGTGAGGCTGGTTCAGGAGCTGGGTATGTTAGTTTTAGCATTTCCTCACATGAGGGGAATTATAAAATGGCCAGATCCAGCTGCTTTCTGGCATCCTTACTCTGCCTGAGTGGCACAAAGGCGCCAAATGCACAAAAGTATCAGTCTTACTCTCTATATTGCTTTTTAAAATAAGCAGGGATGAAATCTATTTAAGCATGACCAAACTGGTTCTGGAAAGATGAAAAAAGGGCCAGATTTCTGACTAAATGTTGACAGAAGTCAACAGGAAACTTTTGTTAAGTTTGAGCTATTTAAAAAATTTCTATCAATGCTATTTTAGCAAATAGAAAATGCTTTTGCTTTATTTATTTATTTATTTATTTATTTACTTATTTATTGTTCTAAACATTGCTTTAGGCAATGTCCATTTTTATTAAACTTTTCAGTATTAATCAAAACACTTATTTTTTCCACATGTATAATTTCAACAACAAGAAAAAAAGAATTTCTCGGGAGTTCTAAGAAATGCTTCCTTTCCTTCTCCACATGTTCCAAAATTGGGATTACTGTAATGGGAAGCTGTCATTGGGTCTCAGAAGGGTCTGACAATCTCTTGCTACTGTCTTCAGATCTTATGAGCTATGGAGCTACCTAATCTTGGGTATTTGACAAGAGTCTTGGGCTTTTTGACAGAACCACGAGAGCTTTAAGGACTGTTCCCTAAATTTCAGGTTTTTAGGTTTTGCTCTGGTTGTATCTGTTGGCACGAATGCAAGAGGTACAGATACAGCTGTGAAAGTGAAAGCTGCATTCAGTGTTCCATGGTTCTCAACCGGGGTACATGTACCCTGAGGGGTATGCAGAGGTCTTCCGGGGGTACATCAACTCATCTAGATATTTGCCTAGCTTTACAATAGGCTACGTAAAAATCGCTAGTGAAGTCAGCACAAATTAAAATTCAATAGACTTGTTCATACTGCTCTATATACTATACACTGAAATGTAAATACAATATTTATATTCCAATTGATTTATTTTATAATTATATGGTAAAATGAGAAAGTGAGCAATTTTTCAGAAATAGTGTGTTGTGACACTTTTTTATTTTTATATGTGATTTTGTGAGCAAGTAGTTTTTAAGTGAGATGAAACTATGCAACACAAATCAGGCTCCTGAAAGGGGTACAGTAGTCTGGAAAGGTTGAGCACCGCTGCTTTAGAGCACGTCACAGCAATGTGTGCTTATAGACACCCACCATTATGGGAATATTGCTTTTAGTGCAAGATTACAATAAAAAATGAATCCTAGAAATTTTCAGAGTAGAATAAAGTTGTAGGGAATATTTATATGAGAACAGTAGATAGCTACATCAGAGTGGGAAAAGATTTAGGACATTAATGATAATAAATGCACTTCACAAAACAAAAGGTTCAAGCATAATGATCATACTAATTGGATTATAACACTAAATTACAGAAACAGTGCAGTGTGTTTGGAAATGTTGCCTAAATGGAAGAAGTGTTGATCTTGTTTGTGTTTATAAGAAACCTTTTTAACAATGAGTAATATCTTACTCAATGAGCAATCCCATTGACTTCAATGGAACTGCTTATAGGGTAAGATAATACACAGCATTAGTAAGGGTGGCAAAATCTGCCCCAAAGACATTATGCATAAAACTCTAACTTGATGGCTTTGACAGGTCATGGATGCTTTAGCCTGGGATTTTAAAACAAAGCTAATGGAATTAGATGTTCAACTCCTGTTCAATTTATTTGTGAGAGGAGAATCTAACTCCATCAGGATTCTGAAAATCCCACCCTTCCACAAAAGCAGGATTTTCTATTAAACTTAGCTAGTGCCTGGAGGGAGAAAGAGGATTAATGGTAAAATAAACTAGTATAATAATCAGCATCATAATTAACTATCTTCCCTAAAAGAAAAATAGACCAAATGATAACAAGCAAATGTAGTTTGCTTCAAAAAGACGTATATAAAAAGACGTGATGTATATTCTTTGACGGAAGTGTGTTTAGGAAAGGTTGACCATGGTTTTAGTGGACATGTAGTAATATAATACTAGAAAAAATATTGATATTTAAATATAGGTATTGATACATATAAGATCTTTAAGATCCCTTTAATGCTATTGCCTTACAGACAAAATGGAAAACACATTAAACTCAAACCTGTGTAAATCTTGTGTAAAACATTAAAGTACTGAAATCAACATGCTCTCTGTCTGTCTTTATAACTGAAATAAAATAATATGAATATAAAGGTATATTGTAGACATAAAAAGTAAAAATCTAAATTGGACAAGAATTAACATAATGTTAAAAAGGTATTATGCATTCAAAATGAGATGTCACTGTCGAAAAGTCACAGTGATTCTAAAATATATCAATTAATTCATGTGCAAAGGTACAGCAAAGCAAGGAATCAACACAGAAACAAAAGCAATAAGTGGACAGAATATTGAACTTGGCAAGGAAAAGTAAATAAACTTTTACATCATAAGCTTTTGTCAAGGCTGAATCCCAACTCTGTCACTCTGAATGCAGAAGTTTGCCCCACAAGGATTTTAAAAATTAATACTTGCCACTCCAGGCTTGTATTAAACTCCTGAGGTTACAGCTTTTCTCTGACCATGGCTTGGTAAGATGCCACAACTTAAAGGCAAAATAAACCCCCAGGAAGGAGTACTTGGGAATTCCTTCCTGTGGTGTACCCTCAAGCCCTTTCGCCCCCCATCCGCCCCCTCCGGGGAAGAGCTCGGAAAGAAAACAAAGGAAACTAGTTGTGGCTCTCAGCTAATCAAACAATATGCACAAACCCCTTAGGACACCAAAAGTCCAATCCTGTTCTTTAAAAAAGGTAAATTTTATTAAAACAAAAAGAAAGAAAATACATCTGGAACTTTTGCTAGATTTTTAAAAGAGCAATTCCAAAAATCAAGCACCCAAAATAGCATTCTCGGGGATTCAGCTTAAAGGTTACAAGCAAACAAAAGCATCTGGGATTAGCACAGAGAAGATCCACAAGCTTTGAAAAATAAACAGAAATATACCTGATCATGTCTAGCTAAACATTCTGATGTACTTACATCTTTGGGTTGTTAAAAGTAGTTCTAGATATGATCTGATGATTTTCATATCTGGTTCAAACTTTACACAGCATTCCTGCTGCCCTGTCTCTTCAGCCCAGAGAGCAACAGACAAAAGGGAAGTTTATTTCCCAATTTTAAAAAGTTCTACCTTCCCAATGGCTTTCGATCAGGTGCCCACTTAATTTTCTTTACCCGGGGGACTTTTTAACCCTTTACAGGTAAAGGAAGTAAAGAACAGTTACCAAAGGGATTTTACAGCTAACTGGCTGGCTGGGTGTCCATCAAAGGGAGCTATCCCCCCACCCTTTATTTATCACAGCTTTATATGCAATTTAATTGTTTTAGAATGTGCCGAATAATTATGGCAAAATGTACCTCTAGCAGTGCCCAATATACAAGGTATGTCATTGTGTGATTAAGCATTGTGTTCAAAGCTAGTTCTTGGGGAAGGTGAGTGGGGCAGTTGCCCTGGATTTCCAGGGAATGCTGTGCATCTGGACTTTTTTTCCCCCCCTCCCACCACTGATCATCTGGCTTTGCACTTCAGGTGCTGGGGATCTGGGGAGCACAAAAATGTGTTCCATCCTGACCAGGAAAACATCCGGGATCACTCCAGATTGTGTTGTTCAGATCAATGCTACTGATCCACATTGTCTCATTATATGACCTTGAACAGGAACCAGTTCTGCAGGGATTTAAGACCTGATCCAACTTCAGTGAAAGTCAATGGAAATACTCCCATTTTTTTATATCTATCTATCTATCTATCTATCTATCTATCTATCTATCTATCTATCTATCTATCTATCTATCTATCTATATTTATTTTATTGGATCCATACTGCCAGGCAGTGTTTACTATTGTGAGTGGTCCCTCTCACCTTCCCATTGCCTAGTTTACCTTCTTTTTACAATTCATTATTTTTTACACCGCTATTATGAACCCTCTTAGTCTTCCTTCTAAACTAAGCAGACCTAGGTTGTGATTTTCAAGGGAACCTATGACAGGTAGGCGCTCAGCTACCATTAATAGTATCAGGGTCAGATTCTCCATTGATCTGCATCTTGTTTACATCATTTGTTTACATCAGTGCAAAATGGGTGCAAAACACAAGCAGTGTAATTTAGTACCCTTTGTATCCACTTTGTACTCTTGCCTTTTGTACAGTTTCTCAGTTTATTAAAAATTACCACCTGACAAAAGTTCAAAATGAAACTGTTTTCTTCTTTCTTTAATGCTTTGTCACCCTATTGTCAGTGAACTTATTTTTCTCAATTCCATAGCTAGCAATGTCTTTATTCAGTGTCTTGGGTTAAATGTTCAGTACATTGCATTGAGAAGTACACATACCCATCTCATTAACAATAATTCCCTTCATATATTTGAAACAAAGAAATTGCCGTACACTGGATGAGAACATTTGTCAAGTTAGAATAGCATCCTGTTCTCAGCAAATGCCTGATGCTTTATAGTAATAGGAACTATACATAGCGAACACCTTGTGAGATTTTTATTCAATTGTCTTGATATGCTTGGGAGGAAACATTTTTCATGATACAGATAGATGATCTCTTTGCAAGCTCGAGCATGAGATTTGATTGCCCATATCATTAATCTCACTTGCATAATGTTATGAATATTGATAAAAATATCTAATCTTTCTTTCTTTTTTCATTTTTTCTTTTTTAATCCAGCCATAATGTTGGAGTCAATGAATCCTCTGCAGGAAAGTTAACCAAGTATGTTGAAGTGAAACCAGTTGTAACTTTACAGACACAGAGGTGAAAAGATTGAATCAAAGCTATGGTTATTTGGTCAAATGATAAAATTAAAATAGTACTAATCCTAGCTAAAGGGTTTGAAAATCCACTCAGTAAAATTAGGTTTACATACAAACTAGACGGCTTATTTCTTCACCTCCTGTTCAGTTTCCTACTCACCAATAATAATTGTGTGGATTTTTGAAGCCCATCAGATGGGATTAACACTATTTTAATTTGTCACATATATTATATATTCATTATTGTAGTGAAAATAACCTTCCAAATGTGAATCTGTGCAGCTCTGTGACTGAGTCTGCAGACAGACAGCTCATGTGTCTCTCATATGGTTCATAGATTTCCCAGAGTGAAATTAACTAGTCCCAAGTCAGATACCTTGACTAAACTAAAAGGGAAACTGACAGGGCCTGTACTTTTTTATTTGCTGATGACCAAAGCAGCATCCGAGGCAGGCACTTGGGGTATCCACAAGGAGGAAGGGTCTAAAAATAGGTTCTTGGGGAGAAGAGGTATAGTAGTTGCTAAACTCAGAGGTTCCCATCAGGAGGCTCTGGGTCAGGAGGGCACAAAGAGAGAAGGAGACCTCCTTTTTCCTTCTAGTAAGCCAGAAGCAAATGGAGAACAGCTTGAGATTTCAAACACCTAGTAACCAGGAGCTGACCTGAACTATGAAATCACGAAGAAATTGTGAGAAGCACGACCACTGTTGCTGTTATTTTCCTCTTGTTTCAGGATATTCTATTTTAAAGATGGATGAATACTGAAGAATTTCTCATTAGTGTTCATTTAAATTTCAAAATGAATTTGCTAGGCTGTGCTCACAACCCTTGTGTTCATTGTCTGAGAACATTTGAGTAATCAAATTGTATATGTGTGTGTATATGTATATTCATACAATATAAATTTACAGCCACACACTTGAGTCAATGTATTTGAAATGATACGTTTTATTTTATACTAAGAGCATTTGTTGTAATTTTGGGAAGGATACATAATGAAATAGCTGAAACATCTGCTTTAAATGAAAAAGTCAGCTCAATCTTAACTATGGAAGTGGGGCTGGAGCTTCCAAATTATTCAAGGGTTTGATATTTTGCTTGACCCCACCACTGGCAAAGGTACAAATTACTAGATTTCTTAACTTTCTGGTGGTGAAGACATGCACAACAAGAAACACGTATAAAGTATCTATATTTTGGATTGAAAAACTGAAAAATCTCTTTTGGCAAATATAAAAGTTTAATTCATTCTAGAAAGCTAATTGATATCCTGAGCCAAAAGGAACTGAGATCACAGAATGCCAAACACAGATTTGGACTGTCCCCATGTTTTTTTCCAATTCTCATTAAAACAACAGTTAATTCAGTTCTGAAAAAGACATTGTTTGCCTATTATGTACCACTTACTCAGCTATTGTTCTTTCTGATGCCTGACAATTGGCATCATGCTCTGTGCACAGCAAGGGTTCAAGTGGGGGGTAAAGAGAAGATTTTTTTTTCTTCCCAAATTGCCTGTGCTATTTAGAATTAACACTAGTATATCTAGCTTCTTTAAGGTGACAGATGTTTTTCCATGTTCAAAAAATACAAATGTGATACCATTGTTAGGAATGCATGTTCACTATTTATACAAAAACTTTGGGAAGGAAACTATATTTTTATTTTCATCCACATGAATTAACTTGAGGTTTATTTTTTAATCTAACTCATTTAGCTATGGTAGGCTTTTATACCATGAATGTCATTATGTTACCTAACAAACTCAGAATGAAACCCAGTAAAATCACAAGGCTCTATGTGGTTTCCCATAAAAGTGAGACCAAGCTGCAAATTTCACATTATTTTGGGTAAAGATAGGCTAAAACATGGAAACTTTTGTTTAACCCCTCCACCCCATGCCCCAGACCTTGTGGTATTCAGATAGAATGGGACTAGAGGGTGCATCACGTGTACTTTTGATTTTCAATTCATAAAACTAAAATCAGAGAGCCTTTGCAGAATTGAAATAATCCCTCTTCTCACTCTTCACCCCCTTTTATTTTTGTGCACATTTAATTTTGGAGTGAAATCATAAACTCCCCATATTGACTTAAAAGATTTGTGAAAGCCTGGTTTGAATGTGTGACAAAAGCTAAAACCGGGTGAGAGTCAAAATTTTATATATCTCTAATCATTATGAAAAGAAATATCAGTGCCTGTGGAAAAGTACTGGAGAGTGCCTACATAATTCAGAATGAAATTCACACAGATTTTCAGCAGACATAGCACTCTGCAAAATGGTCTTTGTTTTGATCTCATATGTAAATACTTTATTATTAGTAGTAAGTATTTATTTTTCCAATAGCACACAAATGTCCTGAGTGCAGGGTGCTGTACAAACACAGAAAAGACAAACCTTGCACCCAGATTCTATAATAATCACTACAAAATTACTTTTCACCATATTGTTCATTTGCTAATTCATGTTCTCCAAGATTAATATCCTTTTGATTATACATTAGAATATCTTGCTTACACTGTTTTATGAGAAGTTTAGTTTTTCATGTTTTGAATACTAACCATGTAGAATAACATTCTAGGCCATTTAATTGTGCAGTACAAATACAATGTAATGTAATCTCAATGTTCTTTTTATGCATGAGAAATCAATTTTTCCCCTCTCCTTTTCTGAAACAGAAATGCTACATTTTTTTCATCTCCTGCTGACCCTGATTTTCTTATTTATCTATTTTATAACAATTACTATAACAATGGAAATGATCTGCAGTAATCTTTTATTACTTTTATCACTTTCAAATCAACCATAGCATGGACAAGTTTTTATGAGAAAATTGGGTGAGATGTTTTCCAATAATTCTTCCATGCAAATGGGCAAAAGAAACACTTAAAACCTCTGAATTATTTATTGCTGATGTATGAAAATAAAAGATTCCATTTTTGCAGGACAGTTGTTAGGTGCAGCACAATTTTCCAGTAGCACCAGCAAATGTTCCTTTGTCTTATTTCATATGTTCTCCAGCTTGTCAGTGAGCAAAAATATTCATTAAGTGAGATTTGTGTCTTAGACCAGTTCAGGCTTTAGCAAGCAGAACTTGTTGCATCTTTAAACATGTACAGCTTGCCCAGTCACCTTGTAGCCAGGGGTGTGTGCAGCAATTTAAATTTGACCACTTTTGGAGTGGCATGTTAGAGCAGCGACCAGGGGCTGGGTCAGTGGCCAAGGACTGGGTGAGCCACTGGGGCTGGAGCAGTGGCCAGGGCTGGATCTGGGGCTGGAGAAGCAGTTGGGGCTGGGTGCAGGGCTGGAGCAGAAATACATATTTTTAATGACTGTTGGGGGACGGGGGTGTCCCTGCTTGATCCCCCTTTGTGCACTCCCCTGTTTCTGCCAAAACAGTGAAAGGCTAATAATGGAATGGAATGTAGAGCCAACATTATTTTCTGGTTTCAGAGTAGCAGCCGTGTTAGTCTGTATTCGCAAAAAGAAAAGGAGGACTTGAGGCACCTTCAAGACTAACAAATTTATTTGAGCATAAGCTTTCGTGAGCTACAGCTCACTTCATCGGATGTAGCTCACAAAAGCTTATGCTCAAATAAATTTTTTAGTCTCTAAGGTGCCACAAGTACTCCTTTTCTTATTACTTTCTGGGTAACTTTATGCTACTTACATAATCAAATATCCTATTTATACATTTTGTTTCATCTTATGTAACCTCTGTGTTCCACTTTGGTCATTCTTTATCACTAGGGTTATTTAAAGTTAAGCAATATATTTTATTTCTTAAGGATTCAGTTGAACCCAGCCCCTATATAGTTGCACAATGCAGGGGGAAGGAGAGGGCAAAAGATGTCTTCTCTCCATCCCTTGTCTCATTCCCATGTGCAGGGCAAGGCATCATTGAATTTTTTACTCTCAAGTTACAGAAGGGCTACAGAAGTCCAGAGCAACTACTGGTGTAATGACTGTCATCTCTGTTATTAGCAGGGATTGAACCCAGGACCCTCCAGAATTAAACTACAGATTTCTACGGCTTCAGTCTAAAGGATTTAGGGCCAAGATTTTCTAAATCTGGTGCTTAAATTGAGGCTGCTAAATAAGGGACCTGAGTTTTCAAAAGTGTGGAGCCACCCTATAGCTCTTTCTGACTTGAAAAGGGGATGCTGAGTTTTTCAGGTACAAATTCTGGCTCTTGTATGTAGGTGTTACATTGCTTGTACCTGCAGAGTTCTGAGTGAATGTATGTGATTATGCAATTTTGCTCTCATTTTAAAACTGGGGGACTGATCATTTACACCATAGAGTCAATCGAAGCAACACAGCTCTCATGGATGCTCACACCTAGGTAATTCACATGCAAAATGTTCTCAAAAACTAGCACAATCAGAACAAGAACAAAAATGACCCTTGTATGCCTCAATTTCTTGATGATATAATTGAGTATAATTGCCCAGGAAGCTGTACAATTTCGTAGTTGTAGCACAAAAAATGTGTCTGAAGGTTCTGCAGGGAAAGGGATCACTGCTAAATTTTGCTGCCGTTATCTACAAGGAATCCTTCAAAGCATCTTCCAAAGTCCTTAACCAGTTCATAAAAGTTCTGTAACACTGTGTTTCAGGGTAGGCACTTTTTAAAGGATTTTGCTAGATAGCAAGTAGTGTCATTAATCAATTCATTCAATGAAGAGAAAAATAGATAGAGCTTGTTATTGTCTAAGTAGCAAAGGCTTTATTTCAAAGACAGATATGGAAACAAACGTCTGTTACGTGTTTCTCACAGATAACAGGTTCAACATGTCCAATGATCTGTGGTGTGTCACAGGACAATCAAGTCTAACACCTTTCAGGACTAATAGGTTCTGGGGGGAAAAAATTCTTTTTCTTTAGGAATATCACCAGAACTGAAGAGATGGAGGAAGGGAGGGCATGGAGAGAGAAGCACAAACTCTGCTTCTGCTTAGTCATGTGATATATGAATATCACAGGAGGGAATATCACAAGGAGGGGGGAGGGATAGCTCAGTGGTTTCAGCATTGGCCTGCTAAATCCAGAGTTGAGTCCAATCCTTGAAGGAACCATTTAGGGATCTGGGGCAAAAAAAAGGGGGGGATTGGTCCTGCTTTGAGCAGGGGGTGGACTATATGATCTCCTGAGGTCCCTTCCAACTCTGATATTCTATGAATAGCAGGTCCTGATTTTACATAGCAATAAGTTTATTTTGTGGGTGTTAATTCTTGTGGATGTGATGCCCTGGAGTCTCAGTTTTTGGGCCAGATATTCAGCTGGTATAACTTGTTGTAACTGCATTAATTGGCATAGATCCATGAAATCTACACTGGTTGAACATCTTGGCTTTCTCTGTTTAGCCACTCCTTTCACATAGTGCATGCAGAGGCAATGCCAATGTCTCACCCTTAACTGGAAGGCACATTTCTAAGGGTGAGTAAATAAGCCAATGTCAGTCAGTATTGACAAACCCAAACATCCAAAAAATCATGAGTCAAACCTAAAAAATCAAATTGCTTATAGAACATGATTATAAAAAATCCCCAGGCATATATTTTGGGTTCTTTTTATTTGCCTGCTAATTTTTAAGTCTTTTGGGGTTCATGTTTTCAAACTGTTCTCTACAACCATGAGGGCTAGAAACTTGTTTTTTTTTCTCTCCTATAATTACATGACTCCAAGAGTTGAGGGCTTTAAGAAAATCATCCAACATCTCTAGACTTCTGACAGTTGGCATTACTGCTTCATAACAACATTCCCCAGTCTCTTGACTGAGGGACCCACTCCAGAAATCCTTAATCATTCAAGCACTGACATTGTCATCTGTATCCTGCTGGTGACGGAAGGCTTTCTGGAATGAAGCAGAATACCCCTGTGCTCCGGTTTGTGTGATTTAATTAAGCTTGTTGATGTTATAGCTTAGTTTTTCTAATTCACCTCCAAAATTTTTAATGTTACAGTGTTGCAAACTGTGATATTGTAGTTCTTGTGAACATTTGGTATTTTTCTTAAAGCCCCAGATCCTGGAGCTATGTGAGAATCCTATCTTTCATTTAAAAACAAACAAACAAAGTTTCCAGCTCTTCCATTTGTGGAGGAAAGCTTGAAAATATTAACTTAAAAGGCTCAAAAGTCAGAAGGCAAATAAAAACCCCACCATTTATTATAGATTTAAAATATCATGACTTTTTAAACCAATCTCATGATTTTCTTGTACACCTGACATGATTTTTGAGCACTTACTATTAGCAATACTGATGCTATTGCTGCAAATGAAACAGTATGGACACATGTCTGCTGGTAACTGAACTGAAGTGACCAAACTAATTTTCTATAAGCCACTAAAATGTACCTCTTTTCAGTTATGTGGGAGGGATTTGAACTGTTGGTTTTAAACCCTGATCCTGCAATTCACTCTGCACAGGAATACCACCTGCCTCTGCACAGAGTCTCACTGAAGTTAATGGGGCTCCGTGAAAGCCCCAGGATCCCATTTTGCCAACCCCCAATGTTCATCGCAAATGGTAATAGCACACATGGTGCAATCACAAATGTGATCCCAGTGACAAGATGTTAGTGTTGAAAACTTATAATTAGATTTTATATTAAAATTATGGGCAGCTCATTTGTAAATGAAAGGGATTTTCACCTAAAAAATGAATCATTCATCTTATCATTTGTGTCAGAAGTGTCATACAAGTTGAGCAACCTTTTCAAAAAGGAAGACCCTAAAGTTGGCCTTCTAAATCAATGGCCTGACTTTCAAAACTTCTGAGCACCCAGCAGCTCCCACTGATTTCTAGTGAGAAGGAGTTACAAAGGTGCAGAAGCTAATCAGATACAAAACTGACAAAATCAGCTATTACTTCAGAGTACCATGTACAGCTCTTCCTGCATGGGATTTATTGCCAAGGAGGTGATTTTTCTATGGTGTACACTACACCTGCATTCGTTAAAAGGGAAAAAACACAGTCCCCGCAGTAACTAGAAAGTTATCTTCATTATATCTCCATGTGAGAAAGCTTTGTTCTTTTTTTTTCAGGAAAAAAAAAGGAAAATAAGGAAGGATGATGCTATATGATTCACTACTTTACTGAAGGCCCTTGGAGAAATGTCTGGTGATGGAACAAAAATTTCATCTCTTTCTGTGTTTGTCTACACAGATCATTATCGTTTGTAATGCCAGCAGGCAGGATTTTTTTTTTTTACAAAGATGTGTTTCTATGTACCAGATGGAGGTAGCACCAAACACAATAAGAAGGAAGTTGGTGATTAAGGCCCTGGATTGCGACTCGGGGTTATGGGTTCAGTCCCTGCTCTGCTGCATCCGAATAAGTCACTTAGGCTACATTTGCATGACACATTATTGGCAGTGGCATGTAGTATACATGTATCTGCACATTGTGGTGAAAAGTTTGCTACATGTGTCAGTGAAAGGCTCTGGCAGGGGGGAGACAACTGGGAAAGGCTGAGCCGTTATCAAAAGCCATGTTGACTTTTTCCCAACATATAATGTTCGTCTATGTTTCCGATAATTCTGTTCTTGACTATAGTTTCAACCAGTCTGGCTAGTACTGAAGCTAGGCTTGTTGGTCTATAATTGGCAGGATTGCCACTGGAGTCTTTTTTTTAAAAAATCAGCATCACATTAGCTGTCCTCCAGTCATCTGGTGCAGAGGCTGATTTAAGTGATAGGTTACATACCACAGTAAGTAGTTCTTCAATTTCATACTTGAGTTCCTTCAGAACTCTTGGATGAATACCATCTAGTCTTAGTGTCTTATTATTGTTTACTTATCAATTTGTTCTAAAACCCCTTCTGTTGACACATCAATGTGGGACAGTACTTCACATATGACACCCAAAAAGAATAGCTCTGAAGTGGGTATCTCTCCTACATCCTCTGCAGTGAAGACCAATGCAAAGAATTCATTTTGCTTCTCTGCTATGGACTTGTCTTCCTTGTATGCACCTTTAGCAACTTGAATGTCCAGTGGCCTCTCTGATTTGACAACCTTCCTGCTTCTGATGTACTTTAAAAATGTATTGTTAATTTTTATGTCTTTTGCTAGTTTGCACTTCAAATTATTTTTTGCCTTCCTAATTATACTCTTATGTTTGACGTGCCCGAGTTTATGCTCCTTTCTATTTTCAAAAGTATGATTTTTAAAGGATGCCTTTTTGCCTCTAACCTCCTCCTTTACTCTGCTGTTCAGAAAAGATGGTATTTTTGGCTCTTACTTTTTTTTTTATTTGGGGTCTACATTTTATCTTATAAAAATGAAGAAGTTGAAATCTATACAAAATCTGTCAGTTTTGTCAGAAATTAAACATTGGATCATCCCAAAATGAGATTTTTTTTTAAAAAAAAAATTGTCACAGGGACTTTTGAAATTTCAAGGTTTGATTTCTAAGCAAAATGAAAACTAATTCTGAAATCTCAAAGTGCTCTGCAGAATGAAATTACCATTCTCTGAACAGATCTAGTAATATATATATAATCAGGGTAATAAATAGGTGTTACTGGGTATTGTCATATTCTTGCATTTTGTTTGAAATTCTTTATATTCGGGTGCTAATAATTACTAGGTCCTCCTTCAATATGTTCATGGCCCATGGGAAAATGTTGTGAATATGGGAATACTAAGACAGTATTTCTGAATTTGAAAGTATTTTTAGCTACCTGGTATAATTGAAAAACTGGTGCAAATGTTCATTTTTATATTTTTCAGCTAATAGTGAATGGTGAAACCCAAAGCTGTTTTAGTGCATCGTGTCATTTGTTAAAATGCCATGTTAAAACAGCAGCAGCAGTGGGGACACAAATGCTTTTCTGAATCAGGACCTCTAATGCTGAAGGATGTGTTTTAAATGGGACTTAAGCAAATGCATAAGTTCTTTCTTGAATGTGAGCCAGAGTTAGGGTGACCAGATGTCCCGATTGTTTAGGGACGGTCCTGATTTTGAGTGCTTTTTCTTATATAGGCACCTATTTCCCCCCCCCCACACACCTCTGTCCTGATTTTTTACACTTGCTATCTGGTCACCCTAGCCAGAGTGAGGTAAGAATTTTAAAGAGTGCTTTGAAAATTGGCATCAAACAACTAGGACCCTGTTTCTGTGTTCCTGGCTGTAACTTCAAAAACGTACTAAAATGACACAGTTAGAATGCAATGCAAGTATCTTATGGCAAGGTGCAGGTGATAGAGTGCTACATGCATAGATATAAACTCTGTGAAACCAGTTGTCAGCTGCACACATTTGTAACCTAACTTTCAACCATCCTAAGCACCATCCTATATGTAAGAACACAAGAATTGTTATACTAGATCAGATCTGTGGTCTATATAGTCCAGTGTCTTGTCTGGCAGTCTCCAGCACCAGCTTCTTCCATGAAAGATGCAAGCAACACTACAGTAGGCAGATGCAAGATAATCTGCCTCATGAAAGTCTAGTTCCAATCCCTAGTAGTTAGAGATTGTTTTAAACCCCAAAACATGAGGTTTTGTCTCTCTTCTAAGAAACTTTTTTGTTGAAATTAACTGTTACAATGCTACGTAGTCTTGAGAGACAAAGTGGGTGAAGAAATATATTTTGTTGTACCAATTTCAGTTGGTGAGAGAGACAAGCTTTCAATCTTACACAGAGCTGGAGACCTGAAACCTGAAGAAAGGCTCTGAGAAAGCTTGAAAATTTCTCTCTCTCACCAACAGAAGTTGGTCCAATAAAAGATATTACTCACCCATTTTGTTTCTCTGTTATAACTCTGATATTCTTATCCATATGAATGTCCACTCCCTTTTTGAGTCTTGCCAAATTCTTAGCCTCGGTGACACCTTGTGGCAATGGATTCACAGTCTAACTATGTCATAAAGTAGTTCCATTTATCTGTGAAAGGTGAAAAGTTCAAAACTTTCATTGAAGATCCCCTTTATCTTATGTTATGAGGCAAGAACAGAAGTAACCAGTCTATCATCTCAATACCATTTGTTATTTTATATATTTGTATAGGTGGAAAGAGTCTTTGAAAATTTGGCCATGAAAGTCTCTGTGTTTCTGAATTTTACCCAGGAGCAGAACTGGAAGTGCCACAAAAAATCTGTTCTCGTGCTAATTCTGCTCACCACATAAGTTTCAAATACCTCATGAGAGGGCCTCTTCTCTTGAGATTTCCAGTTCAGTATAGCTAATTTATAAGATTCACAGTACAGGGAATCATCCAAAGTTTTAGGGGTTCACCATTCACTCATATTAAAGCATGAAGAGCAATCCCAGCCTGAACTAGAAACCTATGGAGAAGTTGGGATCCAAACAATTCCTGTGAGTTAATGGTGTGTATTTTAATTAAGTTTCGCTGATACCATGCCCCTGAAGTTGAAAAGACCAAAAATCATGCAAAAAGTTCAACAGTCTTTGAGTAGCAATTCTTGTAGGTGATGATTCAATCCTATTCCAGTTATAAAAAGTTAACATTCTGTAAGGATCCTTTAATTTTGTCTCAGAGTAGCAGCCGTGTTAGTCTGTATTCGCAAAAAGAAAAGGAGTACTTGTGGCACCTCAGAGACTAACAAATTTATTAGAGCATAAGCTTTCGTGAGCTACAGCTCACTTCATCGGATGCATTTGGTGGAAAAAACAGAGGAGAGATTTATATACACACACACAGAGAACATGAAACAATGGGTTTATCATACACACTGTAAGGAGAGTGATCACTTAAGATAAGCCATCACCCACAGCAGGGGGGGGAAAGGAGGAAAACCTTCCATGGTGACAAGCAGGTAGGCTAATTCCAGCAGTTAACAAGAATATCAGAGGTTTCAGAGTAGCAGCCGTGTTAGTCTGTATTCGCAAAAAGAAAAGGAGTACTTGTGGCACCTTAGAGACTAACAAATTTATTAGAGCATAAGCTTTCGTGAGCTACAGCTCACTTCATCGGATGCATTTGGTGGAAAAAACAGAGGAGAGATTTATATACACACACACAGAGAACATGAAACAATGGGTTTATCATACACACTGTAAGGAGAGTGATCACTTAAGATAAGCCATCACCAACAGCAGGGGGGGGAAGGAGGAAAACCTTTCATGGTGACAAGCAGGTAGGCTAATTCCAGCAGTTAACAAGAATATCAGAGGAACAGTGGGGGGTGGGGTGGGAGGGAGAAATACCATGGGGAAATAGTTTTACTTTGTGTAATGACTCATCCATTCCCAGTCTCTATTCAAGCCTAAGTTAATTGTATCCAGTTTGCAAATTAATTCCAATTCAGCAGTCTCTCGTTGGAGTCTGTTTTTGAAGCTTTTTTGTTGAAGTATAGCCACTCTTAGGTCTGTGATCGAGTGACCAGAGAGATTGAAGTGTTCTCCAACTGGTTTTTGAATGTTATAATTCTTGACGTCTGATTTGTGTCCATTCATTCTTTTACGTAGAGACTGTCCAGTTTGGCCAATGTACATGGCAGAGGGGCATTGCTGGCACATGATGGCATATATCACATTGGTAGATGCGCAGGTGAACGAGCCTCTGATAGTGTGGCTGATGTGATTAGGCCCTATGATGGTATCCCCTGAATAGATATGTGGACAGAGTTGGCAACGGGCTTTGTTGCAAGGATAGGTTCCTGGGTTAGTGGTTCTGTTGTGTGGTGTGTGGTTGCTGGTGAGTATTTGCTTCAGATTGGGGGGCTGTCTGTAAGCAAGGACTGGTCTGTCTCCCAAGATCTGAGAGAGCGATGGCTCGTCCTTCAGGATAGGTTGTAGATCCTTGATGATGCGTTGGAGGGGTTTTAGTTGGGGGCTGAAGGTGATGGCTACTGGCGTTCTGTTGTTTTCTTTGTTGGGCCTGTCCTGTAGTAGGTGACTTCTGGGTACTCTTCTGGCTCTGTCAATCTGTTTCTTCACTTCAGCAGGTGGGTACTGTAGTTGTAGGAATGCATGATAGAGATCTTGTAGGTGTTTGTCTCTGTCTGAGGGGTTGGAGCAAATGCGATAAACCCATTGTTTCATGTTCTCTGTGTGTGTGTATATAAATCTCTCCTCTGTTTTTTCCACCAAATGCATCCGATGAAGTGAGCTGTAGCTCACGAAAGCTTATGCTCTAATAAATTTGTTAGTCTCTAAGGTGCCACAAGTACTCCTTTTCTTTTTAATTTTGTCTTGATTTTTTGTTATGGAAAACAGAGGGCCAAATTTTGCTTTCATTGACTGATGTAAACCCAGAGTAATTTAACCGATTTCCTGGGAATTGCTCTGGATTTTACACCACCGCAAGTTAGAGATAATTTGACCTTAAACACTTAAAAATAAGATTTTATATAAAACTTCAACATTTCCTGTTTTCTAGCTCTGCAATGATCTCATTTATTTTACTTTGCTTTTCTTAGATTCTTAGCCAAATTCAGAGTTGTCCCAAAGCAAACTTGTAGCTCATCCTGCTAGTAAAAGGGAAAGATATTCACATTATTGCTGACATCTTATTTATTTTATTTATAAGAACTTGTTTCTAATGACCAATGGCTAAACCCATTGGAAGCTTGAATTAGTGTTCAGTTAATATCTTGTCGATGAAGACTTTTCTCTGTTAAACATTTATTTTACTCTACAAATGAGAAATGATTGAAAACCCGAGTTTTCTGCCAATCTTGATACAGCAATATCCTCTGGGCAAGATTAACTTTTTTGTTCATGTGTTTCTGCATAACTGGAGAAGTAATTTTAATAGGGACTTCAGCTGGCATAAACTAGTATACAGGTCTCCTGCTGCCTGGGAGGTCCCCATGGCCCTCCATTGATGTGTCCACAGGTGACCTGAGTAGGTGAGGTAGGGGCATGGCCAGGGCACCTATGGTTATTCAGCACATCCTTACTGCATCATCCACCAATAGGTCATTTGTACAGCCCATCACAGAAAATAAATCTGCCTTCCCTTTGCATGTCTGTCTAGGAACTTGGTATATCTTTACATTAGAGCTGGTAGTGTAATTTCCAGCTTGTGCAGACATAGCTGCACTAGCTCTGATCAAGGTAGCGTGCGAAAAATAGCAGTATAGCTGTGGCTGCATGGGTGATTGGAGGAGCTGGCCTCCCCAAGTACATACCCAGGGTTACAGTTCGGATTGTATTCAGGGTGACTAGCAACTCATGCAGAGACACTGCTATTTTGAGTGTGCTAATGTGAGTAATTCTACCCATGCTGGAAACTACCCCTCGAACTTCAGTATAGACACACACTTTGGTCTTGTCTACACTTGCAAGTTAGAGCACATAAAATCAGCCCCGGGTGCCCTAACTCCTGAGGTGTCCCAACTGACAAAGCACATAAAGTGTTCAGACTCCGTGACTGGAGCACTCCTGGTAATTCATCTCCACGAGAAGCATAAAGCTTGCTGCTCCCCAGGTGGAGCGCTCCAATGCCAGTGTGGATGCCTTGTATATTAATGCGCTCTGATTGGCCTCCCCAGAAGTGTCCCACAATGCCTGTTTTAGTCACTCTGGTCATCACTTTGAACTCTACTGCCCTACCCTCAAGTGACTAACCATCAGACCCACTCTTTAAATTTTCTGTGAATTTTGAAATTCCCCTTCCTGTTTGCTCAGCAAGTTGTGGAGTGCTCTCAGCGCATCTTTCCAGGTGACTATGCCTCCATGAGCTAGGCAATCCCCAGTATGGCACAATGGCGAGGTGCTGGACCTCATCAGTGTTTGAGGGGAGGAAGTTGTCCAGTCCCAGCTGCGCTCCAGCCATAGGAATTAAGATACCTATGGGCAGATATCAAGGGCCATAATGGAAAGGGGACATGACCGGGATGCACTGCAGGGCAGGGTTAAAGTGAAAAAGCTGTGAAATGTCTTCCACAATGCATAGGAGGCAAACTGCTGCTCCGGTGCTACCCCCACAACCTGTCATTTCTACAAAGAGCTGGTTACGATACTAGGGGTTGACCCCACCTCCATTCCAAAGGCCCCCATGGGCACTTCAGAAGCTGTAAAGCACAGAGTTCAACAAGGCAGCAGGAGGAAAGCGGGACAGAGAGTGTTGAGGAGGAGGGGGGCCCAGAGCCAGAGGACGGCCTGGCATCCGAAGATGCATTCATCTAGAAGCTATTTTCAAGCCAGGAGGAAGGTAGCCAGTCACAGCAGATCGTGTTTGGAGAAGAACAAACAGCAGAGGAGGTGCCTGGTAAGTGGCTTTTATTTTGGGAAGGTAGTTGTTTGGTGCGGGCTCTTGGGGAGAGGAGGGTTAGGGCTGCATGCATGCCTAGATGCGGAATAGGGTGTTGATGTGCTCTCTCACATCGTGGTAATTGACTTTTAGTGATCTCTTCAAAGGTCTCATACAGAAGCTGGGCAATCCATTTGGGCAGGTTCATTGGCAGAGCTACTATGGTTCTTGTCCCAGTAAGGCTAACATGTCCACGCCACTGTGCTGTGAGGGTGGGGGGAACATTGCTCCACACAGGCAAGCAGCATAAGGGCCAGGGCGGAAGCTGCATTGCAGTAGAAGACCCTTCCTTCCTTCCCAGGTCATCCTCAGCAGTGAGATATCTTCCAAGACGAACTCATCCTATGGAAAATGTGGGGACAGTATTCAATATAGAGGACCCCTGCAGCTGTTGACTCTCCCCAAAGCACAGAACCAACCTGAGAGGACAATATAGCCCTGAAACAATCAGTCCCCCTTGCCCCTGTGCTTACTCACCATTCTGGGGCACTTCTGGATTATGTGCACTCGATTTGGGACCGGCACTTTCTGCTATTGTACTTGTCTTTAAGTACAGCCAAATAATTGCTCTGTCCAGTGTGAACAATGCTGCCTCCATTAAGTGTTGCATTTTGGATTTACAGATGCAACCTTGAGATCCCAGCCATCCTTGTTATCAATGGATGAAAGACTACAAAGCACCAGGAAGCATACGCGAAGAACCAAAGAGGACCTGCTGCATGAAGTAATGCAGCAGTCCCTTACTGAAAATCAAAAAGTATAGGAGTGGTGGAGACTGAAAGGAGGCTCCCCCAGCAGAATGTGGATGGCTGGCATCAAAGCACGGAGTGGCTGCTAAACATTATGGAGCACCAAGCGGACTTGATACTAGCACTCACAGCACTGCAGATGGAGAAGATCCATGCCTGCCCCCACGCCCACAGCCCTTGTCCCAAAACTCTTTCCCTTGTGCCCCCATGTCACCACCAACACACTTCCCCAACATCCAGTTTCTTTCCGCCACCAGCTGCCTCCAACCCCTGTAGTTTCACCACCCAGCCCTACAAACTACGACCCTTACCCACTGCACTCAACCCCCATCACCATGCATTTTAGCTAGCCTGAAGTGCAGCACTCATTGCATGGCATTCCAGACAGGAAGGCTGAATATGACAACAGGACATATGCAAATCTGTGATTGTCCCGTTCCCCACCCCACCCCCTTCCCTCCTCCCATATAGCACAGATATGTCATACTCTTTCTGTTTCCCCAGCAGTTAAGTTTCTTTCAATAAATGAAATTTTTGGCTTTGAAAACACTTTATTGCATTAAGTTAAAGATACCGTAGCCCAGGAAAGCAACAGGCATTGCAAGTCAGTGCATAGTACATAGCAAACACAGATGCCTACTAGCATTGGAGCCACTGCACTTCACTCCTGTGCAGGGCACCAAACATTACTGGTGGCTTTCAGCATCGAATTGCTCCCTCAAGGCATCCTTAATTCTTACACCCCTCTGCTGGGCCCGTCTAATAGCCCTGGTCTCTGGCTGTTCAAATTCAGCCTCAAGGTGTTGAACCTCTGTGGTCCATGCCTGAGTGAAGCTTTCACCCTTCCCTTCACAAATGTTATGGAGGGTACAACACACGGCTATAAATGTGGGGATGTTGTCATTGGCCAGGTCCAGCTTCCCATACAGACAGCACCAGTGGCCATTTAAATGGCCAAAAGCACACTCAACAGTCATTCTGCACTGACTCAGCCTTTTGTTGAACCACTCCTTGCTGCTGTCAAGGCTCCCTGTGTAGGATTTCATGAGCCATGGCATTAAAGGGTAAGCAGGGTCTCCAAGGATCACAGTGGACATTTCAACTTCCCCATCAGTGATCTTCTGGTCTGGGAAGAAAGTCCTGGCTTGCAGCTTCCTAAACAGGCCTGTGCTCTGAAAGATGTGTGTGTCATGCACCTTTCCAGACCAGCTTGCGTTAATGTCTATGAAATGCCCACTGTGATCCAAAAGCGCTATGAGAATCATAGATCAATATTCCTTCTGATATATGTACTCGGAGGTTAGGTGGGCTGGTGCCAGAATTGGAATATGTGTCCCATCTATCGCGCTCCATAGTTAGGGAAACCCATTTGTGCAAAACCAGCCACAATGTTATTCACGTTGCCCAGAGTCACGGTTCTTCTGAGCAGGATGCGATTAATGGCCCTGCAAACTTGCATCAACACTATTCCAGTGGTCGATTTTCCCACTCCAAACTTGTTAGTGACTGATCAGTTGCTGTTTGGAGTTGCCAGCTTCCAGATTGCAATAGCCACCCACTTCTTCACCATCAGGGCAGCTCTCAGTCTCGTATCTTTGCACTGCAGGGTGGGGGTGAGCTCAGACACAGTCCCATGAAAGTGGCTTTCCTCATCCGAAAGTTCTGCAGCCACTGCTCATCATCCCAGACTTGCATGACAATATGATCCCACCACTCAGTGCTTGTTTCCCAAGCCCAAAAGCGGTGTTCCACTGTGGTGAGCATGTCCGTGTGTCGTATGCATTATGTGAGTCAATATCATTGTGGGACTCCTCACTGTCAGTTTGTAGGTTAAGGAGTAGCTCGATTGCAATTTATGACATGCTGGTGAGACCCATCAGAATATTCCTCACAAGTTCAGGATCCATTCCCACAGACTGAAAGGGAAGACAGAGCACGTAGTATAAAAAATGTTGAAAGATGGCGCCAAATGTGGACGAAAGCACAGGAATTGCTGGGATACGAAGCAATGCATCACAGGGCATTGGGACAGGACTCAGAATGCCCAGCCCCCCTGCCCCCTTCCCACAAGCCACAGCACCAGAATGGATAGAGGTGATCTGTGGGATAGCTGCCCATAATGCACCGATCCCAATGCTGCTGCAAGTGCTGCAATGTGGTCACGCCACTGTGCTTGTAGCTGACAGTGTGAACACATGGCAACGCTTTCCCTGAGGTCTCTGAGGGCTGGTTTAACTCAAAGCTTTCTATGTCTGCATGTGTAGCCATGCCCTTAGACTCAGCTACTTGTGCCTGATGGAGTGAAGCTGTCCTTGTTTTTATAAAATGATAAGGTATTTTCAAGAGAGGTTTGCTACCTGATGTCTGTCAATTTGGGAGTTTAATATATATTGCTGCCATTGATTCCATGTGTGTCTCAAACTGGTAGAGTAAGCAGCTCTGCCATTCATGCCTGATTAAATGAAATCAATAATCCTGTCTTTGTTTGTCATAAGCAATGTACTCATGCCAAGCTTTCTGCTACACTAATTAGTCTGAACTTCTTTCTTCATTTTGTTATACTGTAGCAATTTTATACTACCAGAATCTGGATTTTTCTGGTCTTATACAATGTAGCTGCAGGCTTCTATTCTTCCCTCAAGAAAGTTTGATTAAATAATTGTTATGACCAGATAACCAGTGGGAGATCATGTTTTATTATGTGATACATTGACTGTATCATTAAAAGAAACAGATTGTTTTAGATATATTCACATGTGATGATATTCATGTGATAAATTGCAGAGGTGTTATGTTATTGGTGTGTGTACAAGTTTTGTTTAACTGAGCGCAAAGGCAGTTATATTTCAGGGAAATGTTAGTTGTGGAATAGTTCCATTTTAGAAGTTGTTAACTATACATTAGACAAGTTGATTCACAATCTGCATCTCTGACAGAACCATTTTTTTTTAGTGGCAGAACTGTTATCTGCAGGATATATACACACACTATGTGTAAACCTTGCAGAAAAACTTGGGACCCACCATTAGCAGACACCATCAACCCTTCCCTATGAGAAAGCACCTTGCCAGAAATTTATAGATGGGCAATTTATGGTCCTTGGACAAGAAATCATCTCTTGATGAATCTTACTAATATCACCTTCTCCCATTTTGGGGGAAAGATTATTGAGAGGGTTATGGCAAAGTAGTTCTGACAATATCTGGATCCCAAAGATTTTCTAGGTCTTTTAATCTGTTTTTTGTCCTGGGTGTAATACAGATATTGGCCTAATTAGGCAGTCATCTTTCCCCATAAGCAGCTGTACCCTTTGCTAATCCCCCCTTTTGGTTTCCTTTATATTATTACTTTAATGCACACTCACATTTACAATACTTATTTTAATACTCTCAAGGATTGAGTTAAGTGAAACATTTCAGTTGCACAGAATTATTTTTTTCTGGCACTGCCAAACTGCTTCAATATCCTGATACTTGTAAAGCTCAGAGATAAAAAGTGATCAAATTCTCCTAATAAGAAAAACAAACAAAAATCAATTCAGGTCTGTATATGAAATACCTTGTCACTGTTAATCAGAATCAATCTATCAAACCACATATTTTGTTTACTTTCTGGAAAATAAGTTCTGATGATCTATTGCTTGAGGCAGTTAATTTTAAATTGGAAAATAGGTAACATTTTATACGAAACTTCTGAATTCTCTGTACGCTAAGTGCAAAAGCAAACATTCTAATCCAGTGAGCTATGGTTTCACTCTTATGCTGGATCTTCTAAAAGGTACTCTTTAGAGTTCTCTCATGCTGGCATCTAGTGACTATTAACTAAGTATGAGCATTTGAGAAGGATGCAGATGGCACAGAACACAGATTGCTCTGGAGCCTCAGGGAAGTGTGGGTATTTTGTTTCTTGCTCTGTTATTTTGTTATTTACTCCTGGATTATCCCCCCCCTCCCGCCCACCACCAAAACAAACAGCTGTTAGAGAAAAGCGAGGAGTGAGTTTTGCTCCATGATGTCTATGAATAATGTTTTAAAAGAGATGCAAGGGTTCTGGATATCTCTGATCAGTGGTGCTGGAATAATGTTTATAGTGGGGGTGCTGTAATCGGAAACCATGTATTCGGATGATTATCACTTCAAGCTAGGGGTATGACAGCACACCCAGCATGCCTAGTTCCAACATCTATGTCTCTGATTCTAATTATCTCTCGTATTCAAAATACAAGGCTGAATTCTACACTCATTTGCTCACTTTGTATACCACCATCATTGGTCCTGTTGTGGCTGCTTCAAACCTAGTACACTCTGGGCTGAGATGTTGATTTTTGTAAGCCATGGTATATTGTTATATCTTCTGCTAGAGAGATGCTTAACAGTGCTCCTTATTGGGGTCTACAGAGCAATTATTCAAATGGCATGAATAGTGACTGTAATTATTCAGATAGACTAAGATATCTACATATAGTCAATATTTATTCTATTCAGGAGGCTAGTTATTCATTTCACCTACCTACAAAACTATACAATGTATTTTACAAACTATTTAGAGTACTGTTGAAGTATTAGTAATATATCATATCTCCATAATTAGTCAGTGAAAATTAGTTGTTCTATGACAAGGCTTTTCTCATTGCAGCTTACATTTGTTTGTTTCTAATAAAACTACTGAAAATCATTAATATTTTTGTGAATGAAAACAGTTAATTCCGTTGACTGTTGTTCATGCCAGCCATGTGAATAGGCAATAATCAGAGAAGTATTTTTTTTCTGAACCCAGGCAAATTTACAAATGGTAGCATGAATAATTATGCATCTTAATATTCATATTAGAAGTGTATTATGTATTATTTGCTATCCATTATTCATCATTCTCTGTTCATTATTCTTCTCTCTCTTTTTTTCTCTATCTTATAAGCAAGGAGCAGAAACAATAACCTGTGACTTAGGTAGCTAATCATCCTCCATGAATAATGAGTAGTTAACAGACAAATTGGTCAGCTCTTGAAAAACACCTTGGATGAAAATTGTTCAGTAGATTAGTCAGATATTCACAAATAAAATAAATTTGCTGAAATCAGGATTAGTTTACAAATAATTAGGGACCATAAAATGGACTAAATTGGTTATGAATATTGTACCCAGCACATAATTAGTCAGCTCTAGGTCAAATTCTCTGTTGGTGTAAATGAGTGAAAATGCATTAAGGTCATGTGAGCTGGCCTCATTTACAGCAGGAGAGAATTTGGCCTGTTGTCTCCACATTCATAATGAATTGCTGTTAACTGCTGGATTATTAACATCAGATACTGCATTGTCCTTAAAATCAATTAGAATCTGAGTTATTCACAGGCACTGTATTTAAATACCATCACTGTGTTACTAAGGGAGGGAAAGACACATTTTTATTAAAAGAGAATTCACTCACAAAATCGCATGCAATTGCACTTTAAACTACATAGTTATTAGGATTTATTATTACCCTGATGACTTGAATATATTTCAGGGTTCAGTACAATTGACCTTTGTATAATAATCTATTGAGTGATCAAGCCCTTTCATTAAGCAGTTTAAAACCAACAAAGCACATCTAAAAAAGCAATTCAGTGGAAATGTGCTATGTCACATGCTAGAAAAATGGTACTGAATCTATAGATGCTCCTTTACCTGCATGTTACCCAGCACCCTGCCTTCCTCTCCTTCATCCACAATGGAATGATAATGACAAAAACATTGAAAAGACTAAGAGAGAGGGAGGAGGCTGGGATACACACAAAGTGCAAAATCTGCACTCTCCTCCAGTCTTACTGAACAGGATATTCGTAATTTGGACCTATGCTGTTTGGCTCATTTAGGTTCATCCTAAAACCTGAAGGCAGATGCTTATCTAGTGTAAATCAACCTAACTTCACTGAAGTCAATGAATTAGGCTTCAAACACTTAACTAGTGCTTAGGTGTCTTTTCATTATGGTATTTCTAGATTACCATCACTCTAGTATCCGGTGACAGAATATCTTCAGTAAAGAGTTATTGAACTGGAACTAACAGGCTGTCAAAACTTACAAGCTTTGCTGTATTTGCCCACAGTTTGTTCTTGAAGCATTTATCAGCTATCTCCAAAGGAAAAGAAATCTGTGAAGGTTACACACCAGAAAAATGTCCTCACTTACACAGCCTATGCACAGCTTCATGAGACACAGGAACAAGGGGTAGGCTGGGTCTCCAAGGATAACTATTGGATTTCAACATCACCAACAGTAATTTTCCAGTCTGGGAATAAAGTTTCTTCTTGCAACTTTCTGAAGAGACCGGAGTTCCTAAAAGATGCACGTGTCATGTACCTTTCCCGACCATCCCACATTGATGTTGGTGAAACGACTCCTGTGATCCACTAGTGCTTGCAACACCATTGAGAAGTAGCCCTTCCAGTTTTTGTACTCGTTGGCAAGGTGGTTTGGTGCCAAGATAGGGATGTGCATTCCATCTATCACCCTAGTTAGGGAACCCCATCACAGCAAAGCCATCCGCTATGTCCTGCATGATTCCAAGAGTCAATACCCTTCTTAGCAGAAGTGAATTGATTGCCCTGGCTACTTGTATCACATAATCCCCCACGGTAGATTTACTCACTCCAAACTGATTCCTGACTGACCAGAAGAAGTCTGGCATTGCAAGCTTCCACAGGGCTATCACCACTTGCTTCTCAACTGTCAGAGCAAGTCTCATTTTGGTATTCTGCACTTCACGGTTGGGGAAAGCAATTTGCAAAGTTCCATGAAAGTGGCCTTACACATTTGAAAGTTATGCAGCCATTCCTCCTCATCCCAAACCTGCATCATGATACAGTCAGTGCTTGTTTCCCTGGCCCAGAAGCGGCATTCCACTGTGTCAACAAGCCCGGCTGCCGCTGCCAGTCTGTGTGAATTGCTCCATTTCATGGCTTCCAGTACAACTATTTGGTGGCATCACATTCTTCCATGCGGCTGCTCCTGGCTAGGCTCTGCAAATACCACAGGAGGATGTGCGAGGTGTTTGTGATGCTCACAACAGCGTACAGCTGAGCGGGGTCCCTGCTTGCCATGCTGTGGCGTCTGCATGAATAACCCAGGCTTAGGTGCACCATTGCTTTCAGGGAGGGAAGAGCCAAGTGCATCATGGGAGGCTGAAGATATGAACCCAACACACCTCACAGAAATGTTTTTGTACCCTCAGGCATTGGGAGTCTAACCCAGAATTCCAGTCGGGAGCAGGAACTGTGGGATAGCTACCCATTGTTGTGGAAATGCACTCTGCCGACAGAATTTACATAGTAGGGACATACACCATTGAGTTTGTAAAACTGGAGGCTTCAGGTTGACTTTAATAAATTCAAACTAATTTTGTAGTGTAGACAAGACCTGGGTCATGCCTGGGAGTTCTGGGAGGCATTGTCCCTCTTAAGGCTAAAGTGACCATGGATAATGTTTTCAAAATGATTTATGAACCCCAAGTCCCATTTGACTTTCAGTGAAACTAGCCACCCGAGTCTAAGGCTGCTTGACCCTCTGGATCAGAATTCAGATGGTAGCCTGAGCTGCCATTAGTGCCACAATGTCCACGCTGCTGTTTTTCATGCACTAGCTCAAGCTGATCTAGCGTGAGTCTGTCTGTCTATGCTGGGAATCACAGCTCCCATCTGTTACATAGACATAGCCTTGGGGTTCTAGTGGTTCAGTTACTTATGAAAATAATATTTAGGTTCCTAAGTCATTTAGGTACTTTTGTAAATGTTGCCTCATATGTCATGGATTTTTATATGATATTTTGATGTCCTGCAAGTAACTGTCAGGATATGTGAAATGTCCAGTTTTTTGTTTTAGTAGTCAAAATATTTAAGTATTTTATGATTGAAAAATGCTTGTTCTAGATGGATTACTATAGTGAGTCAAATTTGTTCTGGATTTGACAGGAACAAATAGTCCAGTGCAACGAGTGTTCAGGATGACTAACAGCTCGGCATGAAGGACACCATCATGAAGAACAGACAAAGTGAAGAATCCAGTTAGGAACAATCTCAGTTGTGGGGGTGGGGATTATTAAAATGAGAAAAAATGTATTTTATTCAGCATTACAAACTACAAAAGTATCTGAAAGGATTGTATTCAACCATATCATTAAATGAAGACCAAACATCATTACAATTAACTGTGCCAATAAGTATTCCCATTTAGGATCCTAACTTTTGATTACACAAAAAATCCAATAGCTTCGTGTCTAAACAGGCATTTGTCCACACTTAATTTGTGCATACAATTTGTGGCTACACTGTTGAGGCTCAGATAAGAACCAGGTCATCTACGCATCTGATTTATGTGAAATCTGGTATTTTAACTTCAAAATGACCTAAAGTGCGGTAACCAGATTGCAAACCCCAGAACAGAAGCCACTTCTACTGATATTCCTCAGTTTAAATACAGAGAATCTCTCTCAAACTGGTAGAATATTTCAAAATAGAAGAAACTTTTTAAAGTGTGTGTGTGTGTGTGTGTGTGTGTGTGTGTGTGTGTGTGTGTGTTTGTGTGTGTGTGTGTGAGAGAGAGAGAGACTTTCAGTTATTGCTTTGCACATGCTCCTCTCTATCTCTTGAATAAATTTGTGTAATACATTTAAAAAAAAAACTGACTAGTGTTACTTGCCTTTCTCCATGCCCGCAGGCTAAACCCATTCTGAAAAATGCATGAACATATATATCAAAACATATGTTGAGAGATCACAATACCTTATTTTTTCAATAGCTCTACTAGCTCCTTTGCTTGGACATTTTTGGGGATATCTATTGGATTGAATTTAGTGAGTTTAAGATTTGGACTTTATATGTCCATTGGACACATTCTGACTTGAGCTGAAAGAATCAACCAGGAGGTAGCTTGCATGCTCCAAGCAGCTTGTTTAGTAGTGTTTGTCAGACTGGTGAACAGTTCACTAAAGCTTTACTCTGTGTCATCACTAAGTGACAGGCACAGCTCAGTTTAGCAAACAAAGCACTTTACTTCCAAGATTTTGCATTGTGATTAATCTAATTATCTCCCCTTCTGTAGGAGGGCAGAGATTATATTGGATGGTTTTGTTTCCTGCAGCAAAATAATTTTCTGCATGACCAACAATAACGTAATATGGGAGATTTTTAATAAATGGCAATTATTTTTTTAAATTAAACTTTTAACAGAATGCAGATTGTAATTATATGGCAGATATGTGTACAAAATTATGAGCCACTCTTAAAACTGTTAACCCTGAACTGTGTACCAATACAGGATAGCTATGACAAAAGGAACAGATTTTACCCTGCCCACAAAAAAACAAAACAAAACAAAAACAACTTAATACAAGCAGAAGGGTTGCATTCTGCTCCTCTGGGAGTTTGGCTATTGGCATCAATGACAAGACAGTCTATTCATTATTACACCCAAAGACCTATGTCAAAAAGATTGTTTTTAAGGTTGCAAAGTCAAGCACTCAAAAATTAGGAAATGCCAGAATTAAAGTTGCCCATGCAATTCTGTCATTTCCAAACTTTTGAGTGCTTGAGCTTGCAACTTTTAAAGAACGTTATTAATATAGTTTGTGGGTAATTTCCTAGGTTTTTTAAACATCAGACTGGGGGGAGAGAAGGGAAGGGAAAGAAATTATGTCACGTGACATCTTGTTGAAACCATATTATTCAGCAGCAAGGTTGGAACCTTTAGATCCACAGTATAGACATCTGCCACTTGAGCTAATGGAGTAACTGATAGTAGTAAGTTATCTTTCTCTATGTGGCTCAACAGTAGAGGGGGATGAGACATGCCTTTGCCAATGGATTTTACATTGCTGACATTAGAAGAATGTGCTCTAGTGTGCAGACACATACTCTTCTACCTGTTCTCCATAATCTTGACCCCTTCTGTCCTGTTTCAGTTCTGTCTCTTCTCTGCTCCTGCTCATTGTCCCAATCCCATGTTCCTAGCCAACCTAGTCCCATGGTCTACTCAGGATTTGTCTTCACTACTGTATTACATCTGCACAACTGTATCAATGCAGCTGAGCTGATATAGCATTTGTGGTGAAGACATGCTAGGCTGACTGGAGAACGTTCTCCCATTGATATAATTAATCCACCTCAATGAGAGGCAGAAGCTATGTTGTCAGGAGAGCATCACCTGCCGACACAGTGCAGTGTAAACACCCTTTTAAATCTATGTAACTTACATTGGTTTTCAAACCCGAGTGACGTAAGATACATCAACATAAGCAGTACTGTAGTATATACAAGCCCTCAGACTTCTCATCCCAGTCCTAGACTCTTTGACCAGCTGGTTCTAATCTCTTTCTGGGGGCTTACTATCACAGTCCTAGTCTCTACTCCCAATCTCTCCCTGTCCCCCCACCCAGTCCCAGTCTCCTTGCCCAGCCAGTCCCATTTTCCCAGCTCATCATTCAATCAGTCTTTCCCCTGACCCCCCACCCCCTAGCTCCGAGTCCTGGTACCCTTCCCAGGATAATAGTCCAACCTAAGTCTCTCCAGGCACCCCGTTCCTGGCTCCATGCCCTACACACTGTTCACATTCCCTCCACACTGGTTCCTAACAGAGCTGACTGGAGGATGAAAATTCTGTTTCCCAGCATCATCAAGTTTTCAAAATATTCCCAATGAAGAATAAATCCAAAACTTTTTCAAATGTTTTTGCTAAAATTGAATTGTCAAAATGTCTAGTTTTGAATAAAAAAAACCTGGAGGAATCCACCTTTATGTCACAGTCCTCATCAGGAATAGTTGAAATTTCAGAAGAAATTTCAGTGTACTGGGATTAAAAAAAAGTGTTAATTAGCAAGATTTGACGTTAGAAAGCCAGTAAGTCCCTCCATTAGACTCCTTTTACTGATCTTTATAGTTTTGACTGGTTTCTACTGGTCTCCATTGTTTCTAGTTTTAGGTCAGTAACTCCAGGAAACAATAGATCAGAGGATCCATTGTTCTGTTCCAAAACCCATGTGAGAACTGAAACCAGCTGAAAATGTATCTGTACAAGGAGCAGCAAAAAGAAAACTTATCACAATGTGTTTTTTTCCTGACTGAAGTAGATAAGGACAGACAATAAAGAACAGAACATTAGCAGATGAGGAAGGTTCCTTTTACCCATGAGTATCTCAGCAGAAGTCTAAGGAGTGTACAGGCTTTCTGGCAGTGGCAATTTAAGTTGTACATGATGGCCAATTGGAGAGATGGGAATGTCTGGACCTTCAAAGCTGATATTACCTCAATATGATAACAACTCTGTTACATCATTATCTTTATCACTTACTGTATGTGGAGGAAAAGCTAAAGTTTTAAATGTGCAAAAATATTTTACAGTTTTATTTGAAAAGGAGGAGGAAACCTGAGGTTTGCTTCATTTTATGGAATCAGAAATTGAGTCATTAATTCCAGACAATGTATCTTTCAAAGAATGGAAAACATGTAGAAGTTTTACAAATATTCAAAATATACTGCTTATAAACTCTCTGATTTATAGACCTGATCCAAAGCCTACTGAAGTCATTTGAAAGACTCCCATTGAAGTCGAGGAACTTAATATCAGCCTCTATATCGCCAGGGAATTTTAATAACCAATTGCCTCTTCAGGTTTTTAAAATAGTTCTCAAATAGGTATTTGAAATTAAAAAGTAATGTGTTCCTCCAATAAACAAAGCCCTTTTTAGTCAGCTTACTCTCTTCAGCAACATCAAATAGTCTCAGAGGAGGAGATTTTCAAAGACCCAAATGATAACAAGGCACCTAATTCCCACTGAAAGCCAATAGGAACTATACACGTAACTGCCAGTTGTGCTGTTGGAAAATCTCTCACAATACCTATTCCTGACCCAGGTTTTGCTCAACCATCTGATGTCTTCCCAAGGAACACCTGTATTGTGACATTTGTCTTTACGGTGTATCAAACTGGGAATGGATTTTATGACTAGCGAGATGGTATAATGGAAATATTATTCAGTGATTAGACAGATGTTTTTCTTTCCTGGCATAATGGGAAGAAAAAGAATGTTAACCTTTTTTGACAGAGATTAAACATGAACTATAAAGGGAAATTTTAAACTCAGATTCCCCTGTCATTGCTAGATGAGATGAAATGGCAAAGTGCATTTGTTTTATGATCCTAACTAGAGGCCAGATTTGTGTTTCTTAAGAATAAAGCTTTCAACAACCAAAAAAAGTCTCTCCTCAACCCTAGATACTCAAACATCCAATCCAAGAGAGGAAAGATTTTTGAGGAAATTGTAACAATGACATTTCTGTCCCTTATAATTATTTTTAGTGTTTTCTTTCTTCTTCTTGAATGTAGAAATATATATCTTCAGTCTGAGAGTGACAGTTTTATCATACAGAATTAAAAGTTGAGCTACATCATGAGTGGAAGATTGTATATTTATAGCTTTGCTTTATTCCAACTTTTAAAGTTTCTGTACTATTAGCCACAGTTCATGAAACTACATAAGCCCGGATATTGCAAAGACTTACACACATGCTTAACTTTATATCCTGTAAGCAGGACTTTCATGAGAATATTCACAGTGCTGAAAGTTAAGCGCTTTCAAGTCTCTGCAGGATTTGAGTCATTTTTCGTTAACATTTTTGCTATTGTATATCTCTGCTTGTGCATTTTAGGGAGATTTTAAGTATTGTGAATGGCTATGAAAGATTCTTATATAAGAAAACAAGGGGGAAAGAATGTTTTGTGTAAGACTTTCAAAAGTGCCTAAGTCCCATTGAAAGTCATTGAAACTAAGATCTGCTTAAAAATTTTAAGGTACAGGACTGGGAGGCTGGAATCCTTGTCCAAATCTTAACAAGCCAAAGATCTGAAGTAGCACTTTCTGAGTGTAATTATTCAAACTTGGCCAGACAAGATCATGCAGTTTTCCTATCATGAAGAATTACAATCGTGAGTCCAGGTTACTTATATCATTTTTGTAATGTTTACCATGAGGTTTTGTATGTTTTTGTGTGCAATTTTCCGATGATGATGATGATTTTTTTTTGCAAGCACTTATGTGTATTTTCCAAATATTAGGGACAGATATGACCATTTTTCTTACATTCCTGTTTCAGAGTAGCAGCCGTGTTAGTCTGTATTCGCAAAAAGAAAAGGAGTACTTGTGGCACTTTAGAGACTAACAAATTTATTTGAGCATAAGCTTTCGTGAGCTACAGCTCACTTCATCGGATGCATTCGATGGAAAATACAGTGGGGAGATTTATATACACACACACAGAGAACATGAAACAATGGGTTTTATCATACATACTGTAAGGAGAGTGATCACTTAAGATGAGCTATTACCAGCAGGAAGGGGGGTTAATTCCAATTCAGCAGTCTCTCGTTGGGGTCTGTTTTTGACGTTTTTTTTGTTGAAGGATAGCCACTCTCAGGTCTGTAATCGAGTGACCGGAGAGATTGAAGTGTTCTCCGACTGGTTTTTGAATGTTATAATTCTTGACATCTGATTTGTGTCCATTTATTCTTTTATGTAGAGACTGTCCAGTTTGACCAATGTGCATGGCAGAGGGGCATTGCTGGCACGTGATGGCATATATCACATTGGTAGATGCGCAGGTGAATGAGCCTCTGATAGCGTGGCTGATGTGATTAGGCCCGATGATGGTGTCCCCTGAATAAATATGTGGACAAAGTTGGCAATGGGCTTGTTGCAAGGATAGGTTCCTGGGTTAGTGGTTCTGTTGTGTGGTGTGTGATTGCTGGTGACTATTTGCTTCAGGTTGGGGGTCTGTCTGTAAGCAAGGACTGGCCTGTATAGCCCTAGAAGCAGGGAAGAAATATTTAAAGGGGAGAGGAAGTATTATTTCAGTTAGCAAATCAAAAGTGCACAGTGGAAACCTGAAAGGTGTAAAATACTGCAGATTCCAAGTGGCAGAGAATGCAAAGGTTGGAATAGTTTGAGGCTAGCAAAACTAAGGCACAATAACTGGGCTTTCACTTAAGTATCATGCCTGGCAAATAAAGAAACATACTTTATTATCAGTATAATCAAGATATTGTGCCTCGTCTAAGTAATGTTTGCAGCAATTTTGCAAGGCCATACTACATACAGATAGTCTTTATGTTAGTCAAAAATGTATCACCTTTAAAAATCCTTTTAACTTCCTTACTTAAATATAGTCTCATAGTGCTGAAAAAGTGGTGTTTTCGCTTATCCATTTTTATGTCTGTTTCTGGAGATGCCCAAAGAATACAAAAATAATGTTCATGAATATTTGTTTGCTTTTCCAAACAGCTCATATTGTGAGTACCTTTTTATCTGCTTTATGCAATCATTCATGTGAGTACATTTTGGGATGTAACAATATTTGCAGAATGACTGTTCTAAGAACAAATAATATACCACTATTGACATGCATTCAAAGGTATATGCACATGAACAAGACTGTTCTGTTCGCTTTTCATTATTCACAAATGCTATTCATTATTTGCCACTTGTTATTATTCTCCTATTTAAAATATTTCAGACAATCATGGAATCAGCAACATTTCCACACAACTTAAGGGGCTCTGTAAATAAAGAATAGCCAATAATGAATAGTTGAAGTGAACCCTTTGCAAATAATGTGAATATTATTTGTCAGAGTTACTCAGTAAAATCTTACTAAGGACAAATAAATTTACATAAATACAGTAATTGCAGCACTGGGTCAGACTGGAGCTCCAGTTAGCCCAGTATCATCTCTCTGACCATGTCCAGCACCAACTGCTTCAGAGGAAGATGTAAAAACCCCACAGTAGGCAGTTGTGGGATTATCGCATTTTAGACATTAGATCTCATCTTGATATCTAATAGTTAAAGATTAAGCTCTGAAGCATGAGGTTTAATATGCCTTCCAATATTTTTAGTACCAATAACAATTGCAACTCCAGAGCATCTTTTTATCTACATAAATATACATGACATTAACGTGGGTACACAAACAATTAATGACCTGAGAATGGGCCTAAATTGGTCATATAGTTTATTTGCAATAAATAAGGCCACCTTTTTCTCTTATTATTATTGTATTTATTTGTGTTTCAGTAGGGCCAAGAAACTGATGCCCATTGTACTGGGCACTGTACAAACATATAACAGAGGACTGCTTCTGCCTTCAAAAATTTACAGTCTAAGTATCACACAGGAGACAAAGGATGCAACCAATATCCACAGTGAGATTATTTGTTTTACTTTGATGTTCTCTACACATGCAGAAAGTCTATTTGAAAATATAATGGAAGTGTTAGTCCTTAAGTGATAACTTGCAGCAGCAATACGTAGAAAGGGAAATATGGAAATCACTTAAGTGTCAAAAATATAATTTGTTCCTTCCCTAATACACTGCACATAGTTTATCTACTCCACTGTTGTTACGTAGCATACTGAACTAAAGTTCAGGATGGTAATAGATTAATGAGACATTTGTCACAATATATATGAGGAAGTTAGCAAATTTACATTACTGTAAGCCAGAAGATGGATGAATGTACTTTCTATTTTGGTGCCTTGAATTTAATTAATCAGTGTTACCAGGAGAAAATGCATTATTAGGAACATGCTTCAAGGGAATTTGGATTGTGGTTGTACTAGGGCCATGTAATTGAAGGTGTTATTTACTATGGATCATCGCAACAAAAAATGAGGGCCCAATTCTGTAATTGCTAGGTACTTTGAAAGGATCAAGCTCTTACTTTGTAGGAAAATGGAATAATTTTTGTTATATTTCCATGTGCTGAAAAGCAAATATAGGAAAAGTATGAAGTTATGAGGGAAAAAACTGCATTTTGTTTCTTTGGTCTTAAATTTCTTTAATTTTTTGTTTTGTTAAAAAAAATGTAAAACTTTGTTTTTTATGTAGACTTTAAAAATACAGTCATAATCTCAGAATATTCATAATTCCCTAATTCAGGAAAATAAAACTGATTGCTTTCATGGGTTGGATGGAACTTAAACATGTGGTTAACTGCTTTTTTCAAAAGAGGCCATTCTTTTTGTCCATAGATCTTTTAGTTTATAAGAATAGAGTAATATTTCTTTAACTAGTCTGTGAGCTTTCTAGTGGTGCTCACTGTGTTCTTTGGTTAGAACTGGACAGAAGCAAGCCAGGGCAGCAATATGTACTTGTATCTAAGCCTTGCATGTTGTGATTATTTAGTAAACACAATTATTTGAACATCACTGTGCCCATATGAGTCCTCTATATTATGTTCATTTTGTTAAGAACAAAAGATACAATTGAGTGTGAAATGCTTTACAAAGGTATTATCCCCATTTTAGATGTAACCCTCTCGGGGATATGTCTTAATTCTGAAAGAGGCCTTGAGCAAAGCCTGTGCTTAACTAAGACCTTGTCTACAGCTGATATTATACCACTTTGGCTATACTAGTATAGTTAAAGCAGTGCAATTAACCCTAGTGTGAACACAGTTACACCAGTATAAAAGTCAGGAAAGGGAATAAATTATACCAGTATAAACAATTGTACACTGTTATAACTTTATCTACACCAGGGGTTGTAATGGTACATTTGGGTTTTAAAAAAAGCACTCCCCTAACCAACATAGTTTACTGGTACAATACCTCTGTGTAGACCAGGGCAAAGAACTTACATCCTGTGTACCTGAACAGTGTTCAATAAAAGTGGCAATATTTGATCTTGTAGCCTGTTGCCACTTCTGTTTTCCCAGGCAAAGTAATGAGAAGTGAGAGAGAGGGAGGGGTGAATAAGACTTTAAAAATAAAAGCATAATAAAACACTTTGTGAAGGGACAGAGAAAGACAGAGCCCTGGTCTACAATACAGATTAGGTTGATGCAAAGCAGCTTATGTCAACCTAACTCGGTAAGCATCTACACTAAAATGTCGCTCCTGCTGATGTAGTTGCCCGCTACACTGACTGAATAACTCCACCTCCACAAGAGGCATAGTGCCTGGGTCAACTTAGTTAAGTCAACGCAGTGTCAGAGTGGACACTGTATTGCTTACATCGACTGTTGCTGCCTTTCAGATGTCGGCCCATAATGCCCCCCACTGACAGTTAAACTGGTGCAAGTGCTCCTGGTAAGGATGTGCACCACCAATATAAGGAGTGTAGTGTGGATGTGCAAAATCAATTTAATTACTGCGGTGGCTGTATGTCAATGTAACATAGGTTGACATAATTTTTTAATGTTGACATACCCAGAGTTCTTTGCAACTCCTCGCTTCATCCAGTGGTTCTTCCAGTCAGCAGAGAGAAGGAAAATAAATGAGAAAATCTGTTCTTTGTGTTACCGTGAATTTGAAACGAACCAACAGTGAGTGTTCCCTAATTTCGAGGTGGATGTATACTGACTTCTGGAATTAGGAACAGACTTTTACTGAGCAATCCAAATGAATCCATCTGTTCCAGTTAGCCTTTCAAAATTGCCAAGAAACAACCTTGCAGGCATTCTAAGTATCCTTCATCACTTTCTGACATGTAAAAATGTTTTTGGGTCAAGAGCAAAGCACCGCATGAGATTTCTAGATAGATAGATATAATACTAGATAATAATTATAATAGTATAATACTATACTAGAAAAAAAGATCACTAGTTCTAATGTTCATAAAAATGCTGCACCATGATTACTCTTTGATTGTCTTACTAGTTGGATGATTAAAATATTTTCTTTACAGATCACCCTCAAAGTAACATAACTAAAATGCTTTTATTTTATTATATTTTTTATTCCTACAATCTTTTTGTTTGTTGTATTTGTTTCCACCCCCCATTTCCTCTTCACTTGGTTACTAAAGCAAAAATGCAATTGTGCGAACACAGTGATTTCCCTATTCTAGTGATATGTTGCAGGTCAAGAAATGTCTAAATCAAAGAGATGTACTTACTGAGATGATCTTTGTGGATTATTTTTATTCCATTTATTTCAACTGAATGGGGAACTGTGCAATCTGAAATGTCTGTTTTATAGCTTGTTACCATAGAGAAGGGAAAAACACACACACAGTTGTAATCAGAGATAGTTGAACAATGGAAATATAGTGAGTTAAAATTCTGCTAGCCCTTGGAGAGACAAAAAAATGGAATCTCACAAAAAGAGTGGGAGGAGTGAAGTATAAGTTACAATAAGAATGAGTTTCCAAAGAAGCAGAGTGAAGGAGCTCAGACCCTATTATATACCTTAAAAACCTTCCCAAAGGTTATCCCAACAATGGTTAAAAAATTCTTTAAAGAGTGAAAGCCTCAAGGACATCATAATTCTTGAAGGGATTCAGCCTCTTTGATTATAATAATTCCTCAAAAGGAACAGGTTTCAGAGTAGCAGCAGTGCTAGTCTGTATCCGCAAAAAGAAAAGGAATGAGATTCCATTTTTCTGTCTCTCCAAAGGCCAGCAGAATTTTAACTCACTATATTTCCATTGTTCAACTATCTCTGATTACAACTGTGTGTGTGTTTTTCCCTTCTCTATGGTAACAAGCTATAAAACAGACATTTCAGATTACACAGTTCCCCATCCTGTTAAAATAAATGGAATAAAAATAATCCACAAAGAACATTTCAGTAAGTCTCTAAGGTGCCACAAGTACTCATTTTCTTTCTTCAAAAGGAACAGTTCATTATCAATACAGAAATCTTTCTTCACTTCTCTTATCTTTCACTTTCAAAATGAACATAAATCGGTACTGGTAATGTCTTTGACAGGTGATGTGTTTTACTATTTCTGCAATATTAATTCCAGCTGTGATTGAACCCTCTGCTTATATGAGGGCTACTGACTGAAAGGGAGAAAGAGAAATGATTGATTGAAATTCTTGAATCCCACAACAAGCATAATAATCAGGCATTATGAGGCTGTCTTGTGTGAGAACTGAGGGAAAGAAATCCAGCTCCCAATCTTGCACAGATCTTGGCTCTGCAGCTGCTGTGTCCCTCAAATCCCTTTTCTAGCCATTGGATAATTGTAAGGACAGATCCAGTGGTCCTCCTCCAACCCATCTGCAGTACCCCTCTCTGCACTGGCAAATTTGGAACTAACATGGAGCTCTCTTCAACAGCACACAGGGAGTATGGAATTCCCCCAGCACAACTGCTCCACCTGTTCTGCCTTTCCCATTGCAGGGGTGCTATAAGTATTCTATGGAGTGAAGAGGCTCCAAAGAATGGGCAAATTTCATCATTTGAAAATAAAGTGAAGCTCTTTCAGCATTAAAATCCTTCACCTGAATTGTTCTCAGCTCCAATTCAAGGAACACAGACTCCTGGTTACTCACAGCCATCTTCATCTTTCCGGATTATGCATGCATTTCTGTAAGGTGCTCCATTAAAAAAATATTTATTTTCATGCAGTCACGAGAACACCACTTTTCACTGCTTTTGTTAGCAGTCATGTCCCCTGCCCCCCAAAAAAACCCAACCCCCCAAGCAAAAAAAAAAACAAAACCATACTACCTATATCCCCTCTGGTGTTACATCTTGGAGACCTTTTTAAAAATAAATAAATAAATGAAAATGTATTTAGGGATTTAATCAGCACTCCTGGGACCCTGTAAATAGTTATTAATGCCATCATCTAAAGTAGTGGAGTTTTTGCAGTTATGCTTGACCTTTCTTTTTATAGAAAAGGAGCTTGTATTACAATAGAGCTTTACAGCTTTTTTCAGTGTACCATTAAATTTACCTTAAGCAATGTTCTTATCTATAAGTGGTGTACAGAATGAAATATCTTTTTAATTATACATTGAATTATCTGACATAAGAAGAGATTTGAATGAGCTATGTGACTCTAATTATATTCACAGCATAAAATTTTAATGTAAACCCTCTCTATTACTTTGCAATGGTGCTACCCATCTCTATAAGATATTTTAGTAATGTTTTCTATCATAGTGGCCCCAAATGCTATGTATCTGCGCCTGTCCTTTTCAGACACTCAGACAGAATAAAGAGAGAAGAGACGGCCACTAACTTTTCTGCCAGGGAATTTCTAGCAATCATAGAGCTGGTGCATTGGACCTGGACAAGTATAGTAGATGGAAAGAACAGTGAGCAGAAGTAGTGGATGGTACAATATATTATGGCAATCACCAGCAGGCATGTGGAGATTTGAAAACAATAGCTAGCTGACTCAGTGCGCAGTAACAAGCTGTTTGGTAGCCTCCTCATCTCTGTTGCACCCAGCGGAATCAGGATACAGCAGGGGGGTTTTCGCCTTTTCCTTTTTTCCCCCCTCTCACCCTATGCTTCATTTTTCCTCTCTGCAACTTTTCCAAATGGAGAAATTGCTGAAATGTTGCAGTAGGGGGAAAAAAGAAAAATAGAAGCCTGTTCTTTCTATTTCAGATAGTGACAAAAACAGGAAAAAAGGGAGAAAAGAGAGAAACAAAAATCAAAAATGTAATTTAAAAAAATCAAAAGAAAATATTCACTTTGAAATGAAAATGTTCTTTTCTCCAGTTTTCAAAATTTTCAAAAGAAAACTTACATCAAACAAAATTTTCCTGGGGAAAAAAATTAGTTTTCACTAGGGTTGAGTGATCCTATGGGAAATTTTCCTGGCCTATGGAAAAGTCCATTATTCCAGTATTTGGTTTTGACTCAGTCTGGACAAAACTGCATTGTCAAAACTTTGAGCAGAACGAAGTTAAAAAAAAATCAGAAATATTGAAATGTTTCATTTTACTTTTTTGATTAAAACAATGTTTCAACAATTATGAATTGAAATATTTTGTATTGGTGTGTTGAATCAAATTGAAACATTTCACTTAGACTCATTTCAATATTAATTTGCATCTGCCAATGAAGTTCCAATGGAATATGAAACATATGGGGCTTGTCTACACTACTGCTTAAGTCAGTGTAGCTCACATCACTCAGGGGTGTGAAAAAGCAACCTTCTAAGCAATGTAAGTTACATTGATTTAAAGCGACATTTACACTGTGCTATGTTGACAGGAGACGCTCTCCTGCTGATGTAGTTTTCGCCTCTCATTGAGGTGGAGTAATGCCAATGGGCGAACACACTCCTGTCGGCATAGTGCATCTTCCCCAGACTGTAGCATGGTAGTGTAGATTACCCCTTAGACTAAATCAAAATTTTCCATAGGGTTTTGCAGAAATTGCATTTTATCAATTCTCACACAGCTTTCATTTTGACTAAACCAATTTTTGCCAGATAAGATATTCAGTTGAAAAACTTCAGCTTAAAAACTAATAATAAAAGACTTGATTTAAAGTTGATCCCTCCCAGTAAGTCTCTGCTGCTTTGTGGTTGTTGCATTGTAAGCTCTTAGCATTGATTGTATGCCTCTTCCACCAAAACAACAACAATAAAACCATTTCTTCACTTGTGTCCATTTTGTCTACACTTGAGGCTCCACCTTGACTATTGTATCAGCATAGGCATTATATCTTTTTAGGCAAAGCAATTGATAAATATATTTTAAAAGGAACTTCAGTGACAAGTATGCTAATACTTCCAAAGGGCATTTTTTCTTTTTGTATATCTCAGCCATTTACACTAATGGGCATAATGAAGCATGTTTCCTTAAGAGTTTTGTGTGTCCTAAGCCACTTAAGCAAAGCTAATTATATCTAAGTGAGCCTGCATATTTTGTCTGGACACAGTCACTGCCTTCCCAGACAGTGTGACACTTTGATCAATTATTAATTATACACACAGTAGAGTTTGCTGGCATCCAGTAAAGATTGGCCTGCCTTTTTTGTTTTCAGCTCTGATTGAGCTCCAACGCTTTTGCTGGCATTTATATAATTTGATTACTTAATGAGATTGTTAGCTTTTTAAAATTCCTTCTTTTCTTTCTTTGTTTCTAAATTATTTCCACTTTTATTTTCTTCCAAAAGATCCTTTTGGCTGGAATTTTATTTTGCTGAATGATGGTGCACATCTTTTGAAATCCAAGTGGCTACCTTGATGACAAAGATGACGACAATGATGATAAAAATCAGTCATACATTTGGCAAGATCTAGAGCTATTTGACATTTATCAAATGAATAGAGCTAGGCAGTATTTTTTTTCCATTCTACGGTCAAAAATTAAAAATTCAAATAATTTTCCCATCCCGAATCAGGATGAAAAGACAAAATCTCTAAAATGTTCACAAACTAAAAATAAATAAACAAATAAGTTCAGGCCAATAATTAAAAATAATTATTTCATTTCAATAATTCCAAAATTTTTCTTTTATATTTTATTTTTGTCATAATTAGTTTAATTTCAAAACAAAAAATATTTTCAAACTAGAAAACTGGAATTTTTAATTTTCAAATTGTCATTTTTTAAAATTTTGTTTTATAACTCTTATTTTTTCAAGACATTTCTCTAAGCAGACCCTTTGCAGACAAAAAAAATTATTAAACTGATATTTTCCAACATTTTGTCAAAAAATTCCCACCCAGCTCTACAAATGAAAAGATGTTTGTATTGAAAAATTTGGCTACAACTGTTCTTTTTCCCCCCTCAATATTTTGTCCCTCTTTTGAGGTTTTGAATAAAGATTTTATTGAAACCACAATTGATGTATCAAATTTTCAATTTCCATCAGTCAATATATAAAAAGTTCTGTTTATATCAGATCTGTGTACATACTTTTTTTTTTTGGTTCCCCGGCAGTTATGAAAAGTCAGAAAAGAAATGTATTGGTCTAAGCAAAGCAAAAATGTTTCAGAACTTTCATTAAATTGAATAAGTTGTGAAAATTGTATTTCAGGTCAAACCAGACATTTCATTCAACACAGAACTAAATTTGTTGGAGTATTTTTAATAAAACTAAAGGAAATGAATGATCATAAATGGTCTAGAAAAAGGGATAAATAGTGAGGTGGCCAAATTTTCAGATGATACAAAATTCCTAAAGAGAGTTAAGACTCAGGCAGCCTGTGAAGAGCTACAAAAGGATCTCTCAAAACTGGGTGACTGGGCAACAAAATGGCAGATGAAATTTAATGCTGATAAATGCAAAGTAATGCACATTGGAAAGCATAATCCCAACTATACATATAAAATGATGGGGTCTAAATTAGCTGTTACCACTCAAGAAAGAGATCGTGGAGTCCTTGTGGATAGTTCTCTGAAAACATCCACTCAATGTGCAGCGGCAGTCAAAAAAGTAAACAGAATGCTGGGAATAATTAAGAAAGGAATAGATAATAGGACAGAAAATATCATGTTGCCTCTATATAAATCCATGGTACACCCACATCTTGAATACTGTGTGCAGATGTGGTTGCCCCATCTTAAAAAAGATATATTGGAATTGGAAAAGGTTCAGAAAAGGGAAAAAAATTACTCAGGGTAGAGAAAGTAGATAAGGAAGTGTTGTTTACTACTTCTCATAACACAAGAACTAGGAGTCATCAAATGAAATTAATAGGCAGCAGGTTTAAAACAAATAAATGGAAGTATTTATTTACACAATGCACAGTCAACCTGTGGAACTCCTTGCCAGATGATGTTGTGAAGGTCAAGACCATAACAGGGGTCAAAAAAGAACTAGATAAATTCATGGAGGATAGGTCCATCAATGACTATTAGCCAGGATGGGCAGGAATGGTGTCCCTAGAGTTTGCCAGAAGCTGGGAATAAGCAGGAGGGTTTGATCACTTGATGATTACCTGTTCTGTTCATTGCCTCTGGGGCACCTGGCACTGTCCACTGTTGGAAGACAGGATACAGGGCTAGATGGACCTTTGGTCTGATCCAGTCGAGCTATTCTTATGAAGGGTGAGATTCACAAATGCAGTGATGGTAGTTCCACCGTTGTAACGTTTATCATAATGATTACACACTCACCTGAGTTGAGGAGATCCAGGTTCAAATTCCTGCTTTGGATCAGGAACTTGAACCCTTGTGTCCATAAGTAGTGCCCCAAGCCTCAAACGGAGTATTCTGGGGTGGGTCTCTCTGTCATTCCTGTTGCAGCCATTTCACTTTGTATAAATAATTAGTCATCGGAGCAGGAGCCCAAATATCTCCCTCTCAGGTGCCTGCCATAACCATCAGGCTGTAGAGTCATTCTCTCCCTCTCTGGCCCAATAGCTATTCAAGAATTGATGCAAAGTGATGAAGAGACAACTATTTGAAGACATCATCTCAAGGAACAAATATCTGAAGAGGTTAAATGTCAAATACAGAATGAATTTAGCATACTAGAAGGGGGTGTAATTCGGAGTAATGAGATAAAATTAAGAAAAGGGAGAAGTAGGCTGACTCAGGAAAACTGATCTGTTAGCCATGGAATAGTTTTTCGGAGAAAGGCTAGAAGCCTCGGCACCTATAAAACTAGATATGCAAAACTTTTGTAAATGTACAGTACAGTATACCCCCTATTATCCAAACCTTCCCATTATCTGAATTCCTTATTTGTCCCCCAACGTGAGACCCCATGTCTGCAAGCAAAAGGTGAGAGTTGAGGGGTAGGAGGGCAAACATACTGTGATCCTGGGTGAGACAAAGCAGAGACCCTGATCCAGGACTATGAGAAGGAAAGGTCAAGTCCCCAGATGCAGAAAAAGCCACCCTAATACTTAATGGCTCCTGCCCTCTCGATTATCTGAATTCTGGATTATCAGAATAAAATCTGTGTCCCCCATGTTATTTGAATAATCAGGAGTACACTATAGTCCTAAAGAGATGGGCTAGGTAATGTAATAGGTCTGTATTCCACAGGATAAACTAATACTTGCATAGCTTACAGTGCTGTGAAGAGAAGATGAAGGTGCTGTGTGAGATCCTTCCTTTTTTTGCACTAAGGGAACAAAGTTCTGCCTATCTCCTGTAAGGGAGGGAATGTTATTGAGAAGAAGCTTCTTTCCATCTCTCCCCAGCACACTTTAATTAGACCAGCCATAAGCTGGCTCTAAGCATCTAGGATATAGATGTTGGAAGGTAAGTCCTTTGAACCTGGTGCTCTGATAAGGCAATTAGAGCCACTGAAGGTTATCTACTCCAGTGCAATGAGAAAATCTTTTAAAACTTTGAGCCTGTCCCTGAGAAAAATGCAAGTAAACCTCTCCAATGTTAACTTTCATTTATTTTATGAAAGTTCAAAATGAAGAAATCATTAAAGCTACTTCTCTGTATATGAAGGTTTGTTAGCAACCACCAAGTTTAATCAAAGCTGAAAAGTAAATAACTTGACTAAGTTGACACTATAAATTGTAGCAAATTATCTGTTACGGGTCTGATGTTGATTTCACTTTTGCGGGTTTTAAATAACTGTAACCACAATGACTTCATTAAAGCTACTGCTGTTTAGACTCTTGGATTTGAGGTCAGATTGTTGGGAATACCGGGCATGGCCACTAGGTAACTCAAGTTTCAGATTTCAGAGTAGCAGCCGTGTTAGTCTGTATTCGCAAAAAGAAAAGGAGTACTTGTGGCACCTTAGAGACTAACAAATTTATTAGAGCATAAGCTTTCGTGAGCTACAGCTCACTTCATCGGATGCATTTGGTGGAAAAAACAGAGGAGAGATTTATATACACACACACAGAGAACATGAAACAATGGGTTTATCATACACACTGTAAGGAGAGTGATCACTTAAGATAAGCCATCACCCACAGCAGGGGGGGGAAAAGGAGGAAAACCTTCCATGGTGACAAGCAGGTAGGCTAATTCCAGCAGTTAACAAGAATATCAGAGGAACAGTGGGGGGTGGGGTGGGGGGGAGAAATACCATGGGGAAATAGTTTTACTTTGTGTAATGACTCATCCATTCCCAGTCTCTATTCAAGCCTAAGTTAATTGTATCCAGTTTGCAAATTAATTCCAATTCAGCAGTCTCTCGTTGGAGTCTGTTTTTGAAGCTTTTTTGTTGAAGTATAGCCACTCTTAGGTCTGTGATCGAGTGACCAGAGAGATTGAAGTGTTCTCCAACTGGTTTTTGAATGTTATAATTCTTGACGTCTGATTTGTGTCCATTCATTCTTTTACGTAGAGACTGTCCAGTTTGGCCAATGTACATGGCAGAGGGGCATTGCTGGCACATGATGGCATATATCACATTGGTAGATGCGCAGGTGAACGAGCCTCTGATAGTGTGGCTGATGTGATTAGGCCCTATGATGGTATCCCCTGAATAGATATGTGGACAGAGTTGGCAACGGGCTTTGTTGCAAGGATAGGTTCCTGGGTTAGTGGTTCTGTTGTGTGGTGTGTGGTTGCTGGTGAGTATTTGCTTCAGATTGGGGGGCTGTCTGTAAGCAAGGACTGGTCTATCTCCCAAGATCTGAGAGAGCGATGGCTCGTCCTTCAGGATAGGTTGTAGATCCTTGATGATGCGTTGGAGAGGTTTTAGTTGGGGGCTGAAGGTGATGGCTACTGGCGTTCTGTTGTTTTCTTTGTTGGGCCTGTCCTGTAGTAGGTGACTCTTCTGGCTCTGTCAATCTGTTTCTTCACTTCAGCAGGTGGGTATTGTAGTTGTAGGAATGCATGATAGAGATCTTGTAGGTGTTTGTCTCTGTCTGAGGGGTTGGAGCAAATGCGGTTATATCGTAGCGCTTGGCTGTAGACAATGGATCGAGTGGTATGATCTGGATGAAAGCTAGAGGCATGTAGGTAGGAATAGCGGTCAGTAGGTTTCCGATATAGGGTGGTGTTTATGTGACCATCGCTTATTAGCACCGTAGTGTCCAGGAAGTGGATCTCTTGTGTGGACTGGTCCAGGCTGAGGTTGATGGTGGGATGGAAATTGTTGAAATCATGGTGGAATTCCTCAAGAGCTTCTTTTCCATGGGTCCAGATGATGAAGATGTCAAGTTTCAGAGTAGCAGCCGTGTTAGTCTGTATTCGCAAAAAGAAAAGGAGCTGTAGCTCACGAAAGCTTATGCTCTAATAAATTTGTTAGTCTCTAGGGTGCCACAAGTACTCCTTTTCTTTTTAGGTAACTCAAGGGGATGGAAGACCATGATTGTCGATGAAGCCCCCTCACTCTAAGCCCAGATGGCCCCCCCTTCCCTTTTCTGCCCAGAGACACTCACAGCCTTCATGCTGAGAAGTTTGCAACAGTGTATTGCAGGCACAGACTGGCTGGAGCAAGATTAGGTCAAGCAGGACAGGAATGTTAGATAATGCTGAACAAACAACTCCATATTTGGGGGAATAGAGGATAAGAGGAAAAAGGGGAACTGGCCGGTATACCGGATTGGCTATATGGATACTCAGGGCAGCTTGCTATTGGATAAGTATGCTAAAGAATGAATGTATAAAATATGTGTAACTGCTTGCACTGGTGTGCAGGATTTGAGATTGTTGTCTCCCTTTACTGCTTGAAGCTTCAAATAACTTTTCTACTTCTCCACCCCGTTGTGATTATTGGGCGACACACACCGGGCAACGAATCCAGCTGTTGCCTGCTTCGGGCATTTTGTGCCAGCAACAAGATCTATCATATATAGGTTCCTAAAATGTCTGCATCACCGTAGAATGTGAGTGCCTTCTAGTAGTGCATTAAATGACATAACTAACATCTGTCACATTTGGTTTATTCTCTCTCTGATTCTTTCTAAGGGGGAGAATTGTGTGTGCAGTGGTCAGTTTTGGGTTTTTTTTTAATTAATATGTATATGCTGTCATGTGTTTATATTACAGAAGGCAAGGTCAAAGAAATGTGCCTTGTGCTTGAGCAGGAGGTGGTGAGATTTGTGATAGTCCTTAGTTCCTGTGAGGGAGCTCATTCCACAGTATTGGACAGGCACCAAGAAAAGCTCCCACACAGAGCTTTACCCTTATGATGTAAATTTCCATTTTGCCTGAGGAGTAGAGTTAACCACCACTGTATTCATCCCAAAGCTTTAGGAGATATTTTAGGTATCCTGGGCCATGGCCATTGATGCTAAGGACTAAGACCTTGAATTTAACTCCATATTCTATGGGAAGCCAAATTCAAGAGCAGCAGATGGGTTTGATGTGCTTGTGGTAGCCCCAGCAGGAGAGTGCTGCACTCAAGGATTGCTGGAATGCATGCACTGTAAAATGCGGTTCTGGCTCCCTAAAAAAAATGCTGAACCAATGTCCTAGAGCATCCTGGCAGGACTCAATCATTTGGTAGCCAGATTTCTGAGAAGCATTCAGTGATAGCTGGAGTTTAAGTATTAACATCTTCATACCCTGTTATCTTACGTTGCTGTGGTGGGTGAAGAGGGCATGGTCATTGTCTGCCAGCATGAATGGAGTATCCTATTAGTTTCTGAGTCTACTCTATTGTGTCCACTTATTTTCTCCCACATATTGTATTATGGGTACAAATCAGAGCATTTGTTTTTCCAATTACATAGAGCACACTCACTGTCAGATACTTTGAGGCACAAGCCTGCTTGCAACAGAACAGTTAGTGGTCCCAGAATACTGGTATACTTGCAAGTTTGCCCAGAAAGTAAGCTTTGCTTATCTGAGACACTAGGATTAAGTAGAACTCCCAGATAGTGCAGATCTTCATAATAGGATTATTCTTCTCCTTTCTTAGATGTTATGATCAGTGGTCTAACAAGCTAAAAATGTTGACATTTAAATTATCACTATTGGCCATTTGAGTTAACAACTTACTGAGATGAATCGGATAGTTAATAGATTGCAAAGCAATTCTTAATTGCTGTCTGCTAGAACCGGCCCAGAATATCTAAAAAAGCTCATATAGATCTGGTAGGAATACATGGTGGTGAACTCAGGCAGAAGTCACTGCATTAGTTGCCCTCACTTCAGGTTTTGAAGGTTAGCTTTGCATCCATAAATGCTAGAGACTATTTTTTAAAAAATGAAAACTATTATTATGGCACACAAGACAGTTTGGAGGAGCTGAGAATACAATATCCCCATACAGTCCCAATTAAAACCACACTCACAATTCAATTGTGGATGCAAAATCTCAGCCATACATTTTGTGGGCACAAATTGCTTCAGAAAAAGGCAGGTTGTATTTTGAATATTTGTCCCAGTCTGTATTTTACAATGAATTACATACTTAAATAATTAAACTTTGTATGGTACAATAAGTCTCTACTAGGCTTGAGTCACCACTGATTTATTTGTTTTATGGTAGTGACATAGAATATTATCCACTCTGTGCTGCACTTGGCATTGTACAGAACCATCATTTAACAGTGTAATGATTATGTCCATAAAACTTCTTATTCAACTGTGCAACAAAGAACTACAAAACTGCAGACTATAATTTCCAGAACAGATTCATGCAGTTTACTTATGTGTAATATTGAGTTTCTCCAGAACAAATATGGTTATGCTGTCCCTTCACAACAGCATGTGCAGAATGGTTAGGTAGACATATAACTGGCAGTTTGTATGCCCAATTGCTACACTTACATACAAATGATGTGTGTAACCACATCTGAACTTTTCTGAAAATCTGGCCCTTTATGTCTAATTGTAAACTGCACAGATTTTGAACTAAAATTGTGAGCCAATTTTCACACCATGATCTGTCCCTGGTTGTCTAATTTACATATATAAGTAAATCAGATTTTTACTCTAGTAATATCAACACCGACAATGGATTTGAAAAATTGCAAAGAGGGTAGGATGGGTGGGAACTGGTTGATTAAATATGTCAACCATAACTTTTAAAAAAGATAAGTCATTTCATTAGACACTACATTATTTATCATCAGATAAATTGGGAAATAACTGTTTAATAACACATAACTGTTTTAAATTGAAATGATCAGTCATATGAACTAATTAACAGTCCTAGTACCACCCACTTTCAGAGCATGACCAAGAAAATTATATCCACTTACTAATCTGTATTCATGCTATTACTGTGAATATAAATAAGAGCCTTGTACATTCAATTCTCAAATTAATGTCTAGAAATCCTTCATGGTCAATAGGTGGACAGAGGTACAGAACAATATTTACGCCTTGTCTACACTACACAGTTTTGTCAACAAAAGTTCGGTTTCGTCAACAAAACAGTGGATGTCTACACACAACAATACTCCTCCCACTGATTTAACTCTCCTGCTACACCGACATAATAAACCCACTTTAATGAGTGGCATAGAGCTGTTGGTGACAAAGTTAGAGTGACGCAGTGTCAGTGTAGACATGGCACTTGCTTATGTTGTCCTAAGTGGCCTCAAGGAGGAGTCCCACAATGCTGATCATGACCGCTGTGGTAAGCAGTTTCTACTCCACTGCCCTGCAGCCAGGTACACAGGCATGTACCCCTCCCCCCTGAAAGCCCTGAGAATTTTTTAAATTATACTTCCTGTTTTCTCAGCATGTACAGCTCACACTGCATCTTCCCAGCTGAGCATGCTTGCTTTCATGTTCCCACGTGGAGTACAGGTTCCCACATGGAGTACAGCAGAGTTGCTGGATCTGTCGGTCAGTGGGGAGAGGAGACTGTGCAACCACAGCTCCTATCCAGACATAGAAACTTTGACACTTATGAGTAGATTACTTGTTGCATGGATGAGAAGGGGCAAAAAATGACATGCAGCAGTGCCATGCTAAGATCAAGGAACTAAAGCAGGCATACCAGAAGGCAAGGGAGACCAACCATCATTCTGGTGCAGTGCTAAAAACATGCTGCTTCTACAAGGAGCACTACGCCATCCTCAGCGCCGACCCCACCTCAACTGCCAAGAACCCCATAGATACTTTGGGAAGAATGGAAGTAGTAGCCAGTGGAGTCAACCCTGAGAATGAAGTGGTGGATGAGGACGTTGAGTAGGAAGAGGATGTAGGACAGGCAACAAGTTCATCCAGTGGCGTGGTGAGCCATGATGTTTTTTTCGGAGGAGATTAGCCAGTCCCAGCAGTCTGGCTATGGCATGCCTGAAGCAGGGACCAGAAGCTCTCGTAAGTATTCATTTTTCTTTTATAGTGCATGGTTACATGCAGTAGAGGTGTCCTTTATGTTGTTATATGGTACACATGGGGTAAGAGATCAAAATTAATCCCAATTGTAGGAACTTCAGCCTGGTAAACTGATAATTTCTGTTCTCCACCATCCTCCTTCCCCCCCGCCAGACTTCTGCTTCTACCATCGCCATTATTTGACAAAATATAAGTACTGTTATTGCAGCAATCCTGTCCTAATGCAATACTGTGGTCATGTGTGCTACCTTGTGTGTCAAGTAGATTGAGTTATTATACAAATGTGAGATCAAAAATCTACTTCTTTTTCCCCATCAAACTGCTATACTTTTGCCCTGTCTCCTTGGAAACATAACCACTGCTTTATGTGTATTATATATTATATGTTTAAAGCTCTGGGCTGGCAAATTTAGTATCTTTCTATCACAGTTTTTATACTGTGCTCATCACTATGGTACCTGAGTGCCTATGAAATAAGAGTAGAAAATAAAAAGCACTTTCTTTAACATGTTTTAATGTAATCTGTTTCCCTTATTTCACTCCATAGATTATCCACATGCAAGTCTCTTCACAAGATATAACTGAAAGCAAAGATTATATATATCTTTTTGTTAAGTTTTTACTGTCTTCAGTTTTAAGATTTTCCATTTCAATACATTCTGGTTTTAAATTTGCTACAATAATTACTTGGGGCTGTGTTGGAATCAATTAAGTTGTTTCCTGGGATCAGAGAAAAAATTGTTATGCAAAAAGAAAGGCATAATAATATGTAACTTGTATGCATTTTTCAATCTCTCTTTTGTCAGTGTACAGGACTAGGTCCGAAAACTGCAAGGAGTTGTGCACGTTTAATTTTATGGGACTCCTCATGTGTAAGTTAAGCAAGAGACTTAAAATGTAATTACCGGTTCCACCTTACAGTTAGGGCTAGGTCAATAATGAATTGTTTGATTTGCTGGCAATTCTGAAAAAAAAATAGTTTTGGCTCTAACTGAAAACAACATTTTTTTAATGTTTTGGTAAAGTGCAAAGTTACAAAAAAGTGAGTCAAAACAAATCAAAATGTTTCAACATTACTGTAAGGAAAAATTTTGAGTGGAAACATTTTATTAATGTCAAAACAAAATGTTTTGTTTCAACTTGAAACATTTCATTTTGATTTTCAGGCATTTTGACAAAAATAATGGAAAGAGAGACAGGGTAGATGAGAATCTTTTATTGGACCAGCTTCTGTTGGTGAGAGAGACCAGTTTTCAAGTAGTGGAAGTGATTCACAAAATGGCTGGAGGAGAAGGAGATGATCATGGATAGTGATTAGGCCAGGGAAAGTGTGAGATGACTCTAAAGTCTGCTACTTGGGTCTACCACATCCTCGATGAGTGTCCTAAGTTCAAATCTCTGCTCCAATGACTAGTTATTTATAAAACATAAAACAGTTTCAAGAAGAAAGATTGAGAAACTAGAATATCCCATAGCCATCGGTCTCCCACATATCAGGTGAGTACCCTAATCGCTGGGATAAAGTTTATAAAGAAGGCATTATCACTGCCACCTTGTCTTCCTACTCCTCCTGTTTTGTGAATACTTTCCTTTGCTTTTGTCAAAATGCTTGAAATTTGAAACAAAACTTTTCATTTTGCTATTATTAGAATGTTTCAATTTTTTTTGTTTATTCAAGTCTATTTGGTGGACTCAATATTTGACTGGAAACTGCATTTTTGGTTAATAAACTATTTGTCTGAAACATTTCACCCAGTGATAGCTTGAGTTTCTTCGGTATTCCTTTTGACATTTCAATGTTAATTAAGTGCTAATGAAATTGTGCATGCTGTTACCAGGATCACATCTATTGTATTGGCATGACAAGTTACAAAATTATTGCTAAATGTAAGAAAGAGACAGACTCTCATGCATCTGTCAGAGGTTGCTACAACAACTGACGGCAGGATTATGTATTATGCCTAGGGTTACCTATATTAAGTATGAATTTTATAGTCTAATTTGGGACTATAAATGCTAACATTTAGCTTGGGAAACTTTTTATCTTAAAAAACGCAACAAGAAATGAACACCATAATCTATGGTCATAGATTTGCATATATTTTGTATTTCCTGTTAAGTTTTCCTAAAGAAATGTGCACTCAACAATATTGCATATAAGGTACTTTTATATCTATGTCTAACTACAGTTGGTCAGATCCTCATTTGATTTAAATCAATGCAAGTACATTGAGTTCAGTGGAGATATGCTGATTTACAGCATCAGAGGAACAGCCCTATAAATCCCAGGCTAACAGAGTGATTCATACATGCAGCAGACCCTTGTACTCAAACAGAATCCCACTGACTGTGGGTCAAACCTTTGGAAGGGTTGGAGCCACAAATAATATTAAGAGCTGTATTTAAAAAGAAAATGAAGACAAATGTGCAGTGCCACAGATATAATCTAGTCAGCAATGCTGCATAGGGACTGTTTGGCATTTTCTGAATTTATTTTAACTCTTCTACCTATTTATTGTCTGAAAGGTAAACCTGATTATTAGAGTAGTTTGTTTAATCCTCCCAAATCTGTGGCCATTTGGAATCCCTGGCTCACTGGGACTCCATCCTGTAGTATCTTATTGAAGTAAATACATACAGGTACAAGGTTAATGTGTCTTTTATTAGAAGAGTTCCAACACTCTGCCCTGCAGCTCCAGCTATGATATGATATCAAGCAATTCTGGGGTTTCTCATATTATCGTATGGTGGCCCTAAAGATATACATCATTACAAATCCCAGCAGTGATAGGTTGAAACTTGAAATGATCATATGACGTTTACTGCATACGGTGTGAAGTACAACATGACTGACCCCTAATACTTAATACTATTTTAATTTATTTTACCACAAAAATGTTCAACAAATATCAGGGCCTGATCCTGCATTCTTTGCATACAGTGGCTTCACCAGGATGCTCAAAGAAGGTATAATCAGATGAATAATAGGCCTGACCAAAAGCCCACTGATGTTAATAGAAAGACTTCCACTGACGTCAGTGGGTGTTGGATGAGGCCCAATCAGGGACACTGGAACAATTTTTATAGTGGGGGTGCTGAGAGCCATTGAACCAAACTGTAAACCCTGTATCTAATGAAACCACTTCAAGTCAAGGGGTGCTGCAGCACCCCGTGCACTCCTTGTTCCAGCACCGATAGGCCCAATATTAAACAATAAACATCACTGAGCTTTGTTGTGTTGTCACTCAGAGTTTGACTATGCCTGGTGCTTTGGCTCCAGCTGTATAGAGTTCTTGGCTGGGCTTCTTTTCAAAGTCAGTAGCCAGCTCTTTCTATTGATCAGACTATTGGGAGCCAACAAGTGTACAGCTTGCAGGATATTTGCATCAGGAAATAATGTGGTTAATATCAACCAGTGGAGGTGACTGCTATTTCCACTTTGAAATATTCTTACAATGCAACAAAAAAACTAAAAGCTTAAGTCATACAAAAGCAGATAGATGGTGTTTGGGAGTTTTGAGCAGTACACAAAAGTCAAATAGGTGTACTGAAAAACACAGTAACCTGATGTTGATTTGATGATACTTTAAGCTTCAGTGGCCCATTGATAAAATACAGTGGAGAATTTGAAATGTGTTTCTGTTATGAGCATGCATTCCTATACATTTCAGTAGTTATGCCCTAGTTCCTGTTTATCTTGGAAATTTTCCTTCATGGGAATCTCTTCTTTTTTAATGTTTGTAATTTAGCTCCACTCATGTTCCATCCACTAAAAACACTGTTACCCTGTGGATAGCCACTGCATGTCTTATCTGGCATTAAAAGTAACAGCATTGCCTTAAAGTAATACAGGAGTGCTTAAAGAGCCAAAAATGATTGCCTGAACTACTCTGCTCCTCAGCTGCTGTCAGAAAAAAACCCTGCTGTTTAAGTGCTCATGTGTTTTCAGACAGCTGATGGTATGGTTCCTTGAAGTGAGGGTGAGGGATTACAAGGCACAAAAATACCTGCAGCCAGCACCAAGAAGTCATCTTAGATTTCCCAAGAGAAGAAATCATGACCTGTAAATTCTCTTGTGTGTCATTAATTTTACCTGCAGGAGGTACAGAGGCACTCATGTTGAAAAGGTTTTTGACTTAACTGCAATAAAGGAAACAAATTCTAAAATTGCATTTTTGGCCCAGATTACCCTCTCCCCTATTAAAAGTCACAGGAGGGAGCTTTTTGGAATACCGCTGTGAGTGTGGGTTTTTCACTGGAGTTATTTTTTATGGTAGTTAAATAATTTCCTGTTGAGATAAAGTGATATATATAACTATAAAGCATTGAGAAAGCAATATAGACAAAGTTGGGTTTTCTTGATGGATTTATAGTAAGAAAGTGCTCCTTATTAAGATTTCCTTTCTAGTCTATCCAGATTTTTATACTTTGTCCATCAACATGATATCTGAGTGCCTTAGGAATCTCTTTGGGGATGCTCAGATTTTAGTCAGATCAGAGAAGAAGCCAACTGATGTGTATTTGAGTACTTGACAGCTTGTGGGCCTTGGTCATCTCAGAACTTCTGGAGACCTAAGTGATATTTGGGATCAGGACCTCCAATCAGGCATCAAAAAGAAATGGTGCTCTCAGCACTCAGTTCTGAAACTTTCCCTCCTTTACAAGTTGCCAGTGGTTAGTGCTCTGATCGTGCAGATACCAGAAGGGACATTATCACGAGGGCTGGGTAAATAAACAATTTTTTTTGGTTCAGTGGTTGAACTGAAAAATAAAATAAAAGAAATAATAATTTCAGGTCAAACTGAAACAAAAAAAAATCTTTTTCTTAGTAAAATGAAAAACAAAAAAAATTGGATTGGGTTAAAGAAAAAAATCAGTTTATTTTGGGTTTTTTAACTGGTTTTAATGGGTTTTAATTAAATTTAGGTAAATTCTAAAAAAAAAGTCTTCCTGTAATGAAAAGTCATTTTTAAAATGGCAAACTGAAATGTTTTGATATTTCTGAAATAAAAAAAAATCAGTCAAAACGATTTGCTGAATTCTACCCAAAATCATGAATGCTTTTGGTCTGCCTGAATCTCTATTTTTTTTTTGCAACCCCCCTCCCCATATGCATGAAAAAATCACCCAGCTGTAATTACCATTGTGAATGCCTTTTAGCTCTACTTAGAATGACGTTAGGTTATTACTGCCTATATGTGGCAGTAAGGCAGACTACTGTTCTGGGATTGTGTGTTGTATGAAGTGGAAGATGGGGATGTCCTGTAAGACAGCTGAAAGGAGTAGCCTGTACTGTCACATGTGTGAAATTTGTAAATTTGTCTGATTAAAAAAAAAACCAAAATGGCGGGGGGGGGTGTCTGGGTTCCATGTGCTGGGTTGTAATGAGCAATGTTGCTGTTTGTACATGTTCCCCAAAGTTTGTGCACAACACTGACCCCTGGCTTTAGGCACAATGACCTCTTCATTACCTGACTTTCCGTGATCAGTTTTTGCATTCCAACTTTCACAGAATCTTTGGATTCCAACATTCCATTTGGTTCTCACAGGCACAGTGATCTCTGAACCTGGTGGTATTAGAAAGAAATAGATCTCTCAGCTATGCTTGCAGCTGTTTTCATCATTTCACACTGACTCAACACATATTCTGGGTTTCAAAGTGACTTTTCTTTTTGTTTTTTTTGGTTTTGTTTGATCACCAAGGTGAAAAAATAGGTTATTTACTTAGCTTGAAAAGCAGCTGTTATGATCATCTAGTTTATCCTCCTGCATAACATAGGGCATAGAATTCACCCACCTTATATGTTCATTTTTGTGAATTGTCCATCTCTGCATCTCCAGTAAATTTCAACTTAATGTGTCAAACTGAAGTCATCATTCTTCCCATGCCCCCCACTCTGTTGGCAACTTAACTACTCCCCTTGCCCCTCAAGCTTCCAATCTCATTTCTCTCCACCTCCTTCCACAATGATGCCCTCACTAAATCCAAGGTGTATTTCATTTGACATCTTCTCCAAAATCCATCCACTCCTTTCCTTTCTCACTCTGAAAATCTTTTTTAAAGGCTGTGATGATTTCTCATCTTGACTTTTCTGAAATTGTTCATTCACTATTGTGGTTCTGTCATTTGGGGTACTATGGGGTTCCATCTTATCACCCCTTTGCTCCCAGTATATTGAAGCTTTAAAGGGTTAAAGAGGAGGCATGCTTTGAAGTGCTCTCAGTATGTTGACTGCACACAGATTAATATTTCTATCTCAGTTAGTCCAGTGGGAGTGGTTGAGCACATTACCCTGTCTGGTAGAGACTGGGGCATGGGTGAGAGCCTGCTTGTTGAAGTTTAATTCAGATATGAGGGAAGTGATTATTGTAGGTTGCGTAAAAAAAATCAAAAGATATGGTGCAGATAATATCTGCATTTTTGATTGTGGGTATACATCTGCCATTCATTGCCTAATTTCATAATCTGGGGTGTGGTTAGAAGGACAACTGGTTTTTTACAAGTAAGAAGCAACAGCAGATATATCATTTTTCCATTTATAATCAGTCCAAAGAGTCCAGTTTTTTCTTTTAGCTGTAGAATTTGGTACTGTAATCCATTTTGTTATTACTGAGATTAGACTGTTCTTTATGGGGTTACACCTTAATTCTCATCAGAAACATAAACTGGTGAGGAATACAGCCACCAATTTATGAGATGAAGTATCTCACTGGGAGTATATAGCATCTTTGCTCTGTGAGCTGCACTGGCTGATGGTTGGCTTTCAGGTAAAATTTAAAGTGTTGACTTTGACCCATATAGCCTGAGACCCCCTTTTCGATATAGTGCATCTCTCTCCTTACATCACTGCCACAGCTCCATTCAGCAGATATGTTTGAGTTGAACATACCTTGGTTTTACCTTTAGAGCATGCTACAAGGACCATCTATTGTCAGAGGCTTTTGTGAAGGGGATACAGAGAGGATGAGGTGGAGCTTTGAGGTGGATTGTTTTGTTTATTCTGTTACTTTGATAATGGATCGATTTCGTTAAAGGGTCAGGATGATTGCTTTGGCTTTTCAGTATTGTTGCAGCCTTTTTTTCCACATAAGTGCCCTCAGAGCTACTAACTCCTGTTAGAGCCTGGTTAATGATAGAGGGGAAAGTTGTGAGGAAGTAAATAAGGAAGTCCTGTTGAGAAATACAGATCCATTCTCTCTCATGCCAGTGTCTGTGGCTTGTTTAAATAGAAGGCTAAAATTGAAGGCCTACAAGTCAGTTTACTCAGCAGTGTCTAGATAGACTAAAATGGACACTGTAGCCTTTATTACCGAGCTGGAATTTTAGGAAGAGGCTGACAAAAGCCAGAATAATTCTTGCTGCTAGTTGTAAAAGATTGAACAGTGCTGATGTTGGTCTATGTAGTGTGTTTTTTATAGAACTAACTAGTGTGAGCTGCTGTGCATTTGCAAATCTCAGGGTTTGGCCTATAGAGATTTTCGCCTTCAAAATACTGTATATGTATCAATGAATTGATCATTACAACACTCCTGTGAGAGAGGTAATGATAATTACTCATTTGTACTTCTGCTTCTCTTAAGGAATTATTTGACTCGATTCCTACTCATAGGTCTCAGATATCTAATGTGAGCTAGACCCTCCATTCCCCCACCCCACCCCACAAATTCATAAAGTAATGGGGTCAAAATTAGCTGTTACCACTCAAGAAAGAGATCTTGGAATCATTGTGGACAGTTCTCTGAAAACATCCACTCACTGTGCAGGGGTTGTCAAAAAAGCAAACAGAATGTTGGGAATCATTAAGAAAGGGATAGATAATAAGACAGAAAATATCATATTGCCTCTATATAAATGCATGGTACTCCCACATTTTGAATACTGCATGCAGATGTGGTTGCCCCATCTTAAAAAAGATGTATTGGAATTGGAAAAGGTTCAGAAAAGGGCAACAAAAATTATTCAGAAAAGGAGTACTTGTGGCACCTTAGAGACTAACAAATTTATTAGAGCATAAGCTTTCGTGAGCTACAGCTCACTTCATCGGATGCATTCATCGTAATGCATCCGATGAAGTGAGCTGTAGCTCACGAAAGCTTATGCTGTAATAAATTTGTTAGTCTCTAAGGTGCCACAAGTACTCCTTTTCTTTTTGCGAATACAGACTAACACGGCTGCTACTCTGAAACCAAAAATTATTCAGGGTACAGAATGGCTTCTGTATGAGGAGAGATTAATAAGACTGGGACTTTTCAGCCTGGAAAAGAGCTGACTAAGGTGAGATATGATTGAGGTTTATAAAATCATGACTGGTGTAGAGAAAGTAGATAAGGAAGTGTTGTTTACTACTTCTCATAACACAAGAACTAAGGGTCACCAAATGAAATTAATAGGCAGCAGGTTTAAAACAAACAAAAGGGAGTATTTCTTTACACAATGCATAGTCAACCTGTGAAACTCCTTGCCAGAGGATGTTGTGAAGGCCAAGACTGTAACACAGTTCAAGAAAGAACTAGATAATTTCATGCAGAATAGCTATGGCTATTAGCCAGGATGGGCAGGGATGGTGCCCCTAGCCTCTGTTTGCCAGAGGCTGGGAATGGTTGACAGGGGATGGATCACTTCATGGTTACCTGTTCTGTTCATTCTCTCTGGGGCACCTGGCATTGGCCACTGTTGGAAGACAGAATACTGGGCTATATTGACCTTTGTTCTGACCCAGTATGGCCATTCTTATGTTCTTTGGAACTGTTATCCCTGCATGAAACACTAGTTGTGAGATCGATTCTGAGACCAGCTGCAAGCACCGCAGTGTGTATTTCTTTACAGTCACAAAAAATCAAGGATTGGATCGCAGTCTTCCAAAGTGAAGTCTTGACTATACCAGAGATTAAAAAACAGTCATCTTGATGATGAGTCTGTAATAACATTCTCCCTCAAAAATGTTAATGGAAAAAATTTCTCCAATAGGACAATCAACTTCATCTAGCATATACCATTGAAATTCCTTCTTCCTCAGCTTCTGCTATGGTCATTTGATCATGTGTGTTTGTGCCTCTATCTATCTAGATATTATATATGTGTATGTATATGTATATACACACAATACACACATTTCATCTTTAAGTGTAACTTACCCTCTACGTTAAATGTGAGGCTCTGTACATGCCTTCAGACGTCTAACCATTCCCTGAACAATGAAAACAATCATAAATAAGGCTGTGAGTCTGTTATGGAGGTCATGGAAGTCATTGATTCCATGACTTTCCATGACCTCCATGATGTTTTCAGCGACTGGTGCTGCCCGAACTTATTGGTGCAGAGCTACAGAGTTTTAAAGATTACAAAACAAAAATGGGTTGGTAATATAAACTTATGACTAAGTCTACATTTTAGTCACAAGTATTTTTAGTAAAAGTCATGGACAGGTCATAGGCAGGAAACAAAAATTCATAGCTGTGACCGGTCCATAATTTTATTTAAAATACCTGAAACTAAAATGTGGGCGGGGGTCCATGGGTGATCTGGGGGGAGGAAGTCCGGGGAACTGCAGGTGCTGGGGGAGGGAGTCTAGGTGGGGCAGGGCATGGTGCATGGCCCAGGACCTTGCTGGTTTGGGGCGGGAAGGGTCGGGTCAGGGTTGGAGGTGTGGGCAGGGGCTCCCTACTTGCTCTGCATCCCTGCAGCTCCTGGACAGCGGAGGGCACAAGCACCAGCTGCCACAGCTTCCATTGGCCGGGAACCGCAGGGCCTCTGGGTGTGGGCAGCACGTGGCGCGAAGCTTCTGCCCCGCCCCTCCGCAACTGCCAGTGGAAGCACCCCCACAAACCCATCAACCCCCTGCCCCTAGCCCTGAGTTCCCTCCCACATCCAAATGTCCATGGCTTTTACTAAAAATACCCGTGACTAAAATGTAGCTTTAGTCATAAATTTATATTACCAATCCATTTTTGTTGCGTAATCTTTAACACTCTGCAGCTCTGCACCAATAAAACCTATTAAGTTTTCTGATTGTCTAATACATGTAAATATTGTCCTCTGATATCAGATTTGGGGGAAAATGGTTATCAGCATGGTTATCAGCTCCAGTATTAGTAAATTTCAATGTTTTCTCTTAGTTTTATCTGGGATCATATTAGTTAGTTTAGGAGATTAACTTCAGCCATTACATATCATAACATTTCCTTCTTAGAAATACTAAATCCTTTGAAGTGTACTGAATGGTATTGATACAAAAAGTTGCAAAGCAATATTTGAAATGATAAAAAGTACCTACAGACTCTACGCAGACAACTTGTCAATCCATTTATCAAATTGTGTGTGATTCCTGTCTTTAGGCAGATTGACACAGCACTAAATATTAAGCTAAGAAAGTTCATCTTTCTCCAGAGCTTCTTAATAAATATATTCTTTTAAAAAATCATTGCAGAACCATTGACTTTTGCAAACTGTTTGGATTTGTATTTTGTTTTAATCTTCCAATAGAATAAATAAAATTATTCTTAATACTTAAGTGACGGGCAATCCAAAGCAAGGTTTTGTCAAATTATATGTAACCCCTTGAGGGAAATCCTGGCAGCTATACCAATTAAAGATAAGCTTTATCAACCGTATGTCAGGCTGTGGTACAAGTGTCCATGGGGCTATGGAATGCATTAATTGAATTACATTTTACATCCATGGGAACCCAAAGGGATCAAAAGTTTTATGCCATTGTAAGAGATTTTTCTTTTTATTCTAGATTAGAAATGATTAGACTGTTTCAGCAATGTGGAGTATCCCCAAACTCTGGGCATTTGGAACCCACCAATAACTTAAATAATTGCCTGCTGCTACTGGTCCACTTGAACTCAGATTTTTTGTCCAGACTACTGGAAATGTACAAGGCATGGAAGATTTAACCATAAAGAGGGAGCTCTGCTACTATATCTAAGTGCTCTCCAAAAACCTTTTCGTTATTTCAAAATGAGTTCAGATCATCCTTGACTATAAGGCAATTTCTAGCTTTAAATTATAAATTTCTGGTCAGCTGAAAAATACAAAGTTAAACAATCTACCCATATTGACCCTATTACTGAGTATCTCCAAAATGTTTAAAAATAGAAATAAGTTTCTCTCTCTTTCTTCCTTCCCAGCCTTATTGGAGAAATGGTTTGATTATTTACTTATGTATGTATATGTATGAATAGAGCTGACTGAGGAAAAGGCAAGTCAAAGAGATGAATTTTGCATTAAGTTCTGAACATGGCACAGCCTGTCATCTAGATGGAGTAATGCATATGACAGTCTTTCTGATCAGTCTGCAATGTACATCCCACATTGCTTGGTATCTTCATACACGTGATACAAATTATCTTATCACTGACCTGTAAAGTTAGTCTCTCTGTTTGTCCCTTCCCCTTCCTCCAACTGAAAAATTTCAGAATGTCTGTTTTGTCCTAATGTAAAATGGGACAAATTTATGAACTCTTGAAAATATTTGTGGAATGTGAAAACTGTTTCCTGCTCAGCTCTACTTCATACCTCTGTAATGTTTCTCCTTTTATAACAGCAACAAAGATTAATCCATAAGTGACATATCAAGCATCAGAGAGGTAGCCGTGTTAGTCTGTATCAACAAAAACAACAAGGAGTCTGGTGGCACCTTAAAGACTAACAGAGTTATTTGGGCGTAAACTTTTGTGGGTAAAAAACCCACTTCTTCAGATGCATGGATTGAAAAATACAGATATAAACATAAATATATATTGACACATGAAGAAAAGGGAGTTACCTTACAAGTGGAGAACCAATGCTGAAGGCCAATTTGGGACATATCAGTTTCCTAACCCCAGCAAGTCCTTAAAAGTAATTATGCAGGGTAAAAATGGGTCCTTAAACAGGGCCTTTCATTGGTGCAAAAGTCTGTGTTAGCCCTCTGTGCAAAGTGGGAGGTTTCACTTATAATGAATACTTAGCCTAAAACTTTGTTTTTGTTGTCATAACATGAAACTCTGCAACCTGCAGACCTTATGGATGCTTTGTGTGCTTGGGGCCTGATCATAATAGTTGCTGAGCTCCTACAATGCTCAATAGTTTAGCTGGACATTGTACACGCCCAGAAAGTATGTAGCAACTCTTAGGGGCAGGCCAAAGGCCCCAGTACTGCTTTAACTGTGATCCAGGGCAGTTTTTTCCATTTACTTTATTAAGAGTAAGTTTAGGCCTTATTCTGTGCTTGTTTAAGTCAGTGGGAGCTTTGCCATTGATTTCAATAAGTGCAGGATAAGACATTGAATGAGTAGAAGGTTTTCTAACATGTGTGTCTCTGTTGCTGTTCTATACTTTCTGTGGGAGTACAGTTATGATTTTTATTTGAAAAGATAACTGCATCTATTTTCCACAGTTCAGCTATCTGAAAGTTGAAAAGTTCACATGGGGGCAAAACACTTGTCACCATGAATAAACTGTTACATATATTTGAAAATATTTATTTTAAATTACAACTGACATTTCTAAGCCTTCTGCTAGTTGAGGACATCTTATTATAGTCACATGATTTGTGACACTGGCAGTATGGGAGAAGATAGGCAGCTTAAGATATTTTTTTTTTAAATCTGTTTAACAGGAATAAATTACCTTTTGAATTCTCTCTCCTACTATTATTCCCAAAGCTTAAAACAAGTATCATCTGGTGTGAACTGTAGAGAGTGACCAGCTATCATGGCAATTGAAGTAAAAGATCTATGAATAAGCCAAAAGCCTTTTGTTCATAAATCAAGGAAAATTTTTTCATCCAAAACTTCTTTCACCAAAACTTTGCAGATTTGGGTCAACCAAAACATTTTGTGAACTTATTGAATTCGTCATATTATTATGGTAGAAAAAACCCCACCCAAATACCAAATGAAATCAAAATGTTTTGTTTTGAACTTTCAAAATGAAATATATATCAGTTTTTCAATTCAAAACTACTTCATTTCCAATTTTCATTCAATTTTATTTCACAATATAGAAGGGGACAAAAACCCTTAAAATCAAAATAAAATTCTGTTTGACTAAAAACAATTTTGTCTGATGTTTCGGTATGGTCAGCAAACTGAAAAATCAGTTATTCTTGCTGCTCTATTTCTTATGATTTGACATAGTGTTTCACTAAAGTACAGTACATTACTAAACCAAACATGAGGTCATTGGGAAATGAATTAAGAGACATTATCAAATTATATAGTGATTGTGGATAACCTGGTAGATACAAGCAGAGTAAAACTTGAGTGCCTATAGTATCTGGGAATTAGTGAAAAAACACTAATTATTTTTGGTAGCATGAAGAAACACATTTAAGAGAAACTGTATATACTTTTTTCTCAAGGCACACAATGCTGTACTCAGTCATTTTGAGATAAATATGCAAAATAAAGGACAAATAGAAAGCATGACATTTTGAATGATGCCTTCTAATCTGGGTTGCTTTGTAGCTCTCCATTTATGGAGCTTTCTGTAAACCCCAAAAGTGTGGGTATATAAGTGTGGGTATTGCCCACACATCAAGTCAAACTATTCTGGGGAGGATCTCTCTGATGTGGTAAGTGGGAGAAAGTGATATTTACCCACAATAGTCACATTACTCATAAGATGCCAAGTTATTCCATTATTTGGTCCCACCCTGATTATTGTTTTAAAGAATTAATTTCCAATTCAGCAAAGCATTTAATCACATGTATAAATCCTATTGAAGTCAATGGAACAGATGCATGTGGTTAAATATAAGCACATGCTTAAGTACTTGGCAGGATTTAACCTTGTGCTTTCATAGATTAATAGAATTTTTAAGATAGAAGGAGTTGTCATGATCATCTAATCTGACCTCCTGCATAACACAGACACAGTAACCTTCATTAAGGTGATAGACTATAGCTCATACAGAAATTATCTTTTAGACAGACCTCCAATCCTGATTTAAAGATTTGAAGTGCTGGAAAACCCACCACATCCTTAGGTAAGTTTGTCCAATGGTTAATTGCCCGCACTGTTAAAAAAAATTACATTTTATTTCTTGTCTGAATTCGTCTGTATTCAGCTATCAGCTATTGGAGCTGATCATGCTTTTTTCCTGCTATATTAAAAATTCATGTACTATTAGATCCTTTCTTGTGTTAGGTACTTGTAGACTGTGATCAAGTCAACTCTTAACCATCTATTGGATAAACTAAATACATTGAGCTGCTTAAATCACTGGCTATGAAGTATGTTTTCCAGACCTTGAATATTCTTATGTGTCTTCTCTGAACCCTTTTCTGTTCTTGAACATCATTTTTGAAGCATTGACACCACAGCTGGAAACTATATTACAATAACAGTTTTGCCTTTAAGCTAAACCCATGCTTCAGTAGTTTGATAAAATTGCTGCCTCTGTGGGAGTTGAGGGAAAATCATCCAAAAACAAACTTTTAAAAATAACCAAGTTATTGGTGGGTTCCAAATGCCCAGAGTTTGGGGATACTCCACATTGCTGAAGCATTCTGACTCATCTCGAATCTAGAATAAAAACAAAATCTCTTACAATGGCATAATCTTTTGATCCCTTCAGGTTCCTCTGGATGTAAAATGTAGTTCAATTAATGCATTCCATAGACCCATGGACACTTGTACTGCAGCCTGACATATGGTTGATAAAGCTTATCTTTATCGGTGTAGCTGCCAGGATTTCCCTCAAGGGGTTACATATAATTTGACAAAACCTTGCTTTGGATTGCCCGTCACTTAAGTATTAAGAATAATTTTATTTATTCTATTGGAAGATTAAAACAAAACACAAATCCAAACAGTAAGCAAAAATCAATGGTTCTGCACTGATTTTTTAAAAGAACACATTTATTAAGAAGCTCTGGAGAAAGATGAACTTCCTTAGGTTAATATTTAGTGCTGTGTCAATCTGCCTAAAGACAGGAATCACACACAATTTGATAAATGGATTGACAAGTTGTCTGTGTAGAGTCTGTAGGTACTTTTTATCATTTCAAATATTGCTTTGCAACTTTTTGTAGCAATACCATTCAGTACATTTCAAATGATTTAGTATTTCTAAGAAGGAAACGTTATGATATGCAATGGCTGAAGTTAATCTCCTAAACGAACTAACATGATTCCAGATAAAACCTAAGAGAAAACATTGAAATTTACTATACTGGAGCTGATAACCATGTATTTTTCCCCAAGCCTGATATCAGAGGACAATATTTACATATATTAAACTATTTAAAATAGTACTTCTTTCCCCCGAAAAGGTGTGTGTGAACTATTGTGTCTAGTTCAGAAAGTCAAGCATACTAATCCTAAATGGTAGAGATTCAGAACAGACTTAAAGAACTAACTCTGGTATTAGTTACAGCTAGAGAACTGTTTCAGAGTGGTAGCTGTGTTAGTCTGTATTAGCAAAAAACCCGAGGAGTACTTGTGACACCTTAGAGACTAACACATTATTTGGGCATAAGCTTTCATGGCCTAAAACCCACTTCATTGGATGCATCCAATGAAGTGGGTTTTAGCCCATGAAAGCTTATGCCCAAATAAATGTGTAAGTCTCTAACGTGCCACAAGTACTCCTCGGTTTTTTAGCTAGAGAACTGTGATTTGACTTAAATTGTGAAGTATACATAGTTATATGAATATATGATAGAATTATAAATGATATTTAGAGAGATCTTTTGATGAACGACTTGGTAAGAATTTGAGGTCCAAACTGATTAATTTGTATCTACCTGCCAATCATTATACCTACAGAAACCTCTTATTGACACTCATCACACTCACCAATCACAGTAACTGAATTCTGATTTTCCTGTCCATTGTTCTTGGCTATTAGTGTTAAATTTGGCCTTCCATCAGTTTGGTTGTATTCCTTTTGTACAGTGGCCTCTTAAGTAGAGAAAACAGATTTTTCCTGAGTATGAATCCCTTTTATAATCATCTTCCCTGGCTATTCAATATAAATTATTGAAAGCCCTCTGTCCTTTTGGCACAATGGCAATTAATATGGATTGATTGATTGATTGATTGATTGATTGATTGATTGATTTTACAGTTCACAGAAATATGTCACGTACGATATAGAACAAATTTGTAATTTAATTTAGTCCATATTACTTCATTTTTACTTTATATACAATTTCTCTACCATTATAGCAATAGGTTAGATTGATTTATGGTAATAGCTGATTAAAAGTCTTCAGCTGGAAGATTCTCTTTACTTGTCAGAAGTCTGAAAGCCTAAAGAAAGGTGAAATCTATGAAACAGATCACTGGCTCATGTAAATCAGCATAGCTCTGTTAATTTCAATGAAACTATGCTGATGTACACCTGCTGAGAATCTGGCCCTGCATATTTATAGCTGGATAAAGAATTATTACTTTGAGCCATGTTTAATGGCTAATAGAACATGTAAAATTATTTAGCACCTCTCATCTTCAGATGCCAAACAATTATTAGGCAGTGATAACATCTCTGTGTGGGGAAGGCATTATTTCCTTTTTACAGCTGAATAAATTGGGGGCACAGAGGGGTTGTATAATTTGCCCATTTGCTACAGAGTAAGTCAGAGAGACACTTGAGAACAGAAACTTTGCATCCTGACTCCTAGTCTTATTCTCTAACTACTAAAAAATGCTTCCAATAGAAATAGAAAAGTGTCATGGGAGGCCCACCAATATATTGGAACAAATATTTCTTGCACTAGTCATGACATTTGGAAAGGTTATTTTCACAATGGATGATGATAGTTTGTCGATCAGTGAAGGGGAAATTTGGGGTATACATTGTGGATAATGAAGGTTGCAACCAGCCAAGGGTGAGACAGCTTTCCATACTATCAATAGCTGTTGACAAAGAATATCACTCTGCCCTAATCCTACACCAACCACTTTAATGCAGATTTTTTTTAAATTGAATATGACTAGAACTTCAACTGCTTTGAGGTGGTATAAGAATCCAAGTTCTTCACGTGTTAATGACCATGGAAATTAATACATATCGGTGAGTAAAAATTACTTTATATTAAGGTCTTTTTTTCCCTAGGATCATTTTACCAGTCTTTGAAATAATGAGTGAGCTATTAAAAATAGTGATACATTCCACTACAATAATAGGGAAATGTAGGGGTACGTACTGTAGCCACTAGAGTCCTTTCACAGTGATAAGAACAAAGATTGGCATACACATTTTTAAAACTTATTACCAGGAATGAGGCTGGGAAAGGGAGGCTGCAGGAAGCCGAAGAAATATTGAAAATGAAAGCAAGCGTTGAAAAAGAAATGAAATTGAACTATGTATATAAAATGGAAATCAAAGTCCATGCAAGGAAAAAGAGTTTGAATGACTATCATTAAATATAACATGTACAACAAAGTGAATGCTGGTAGACTTTAGAAGGTCTTAGAAGCGCACACCAGAGAAAATTTCCCATGATTAAGAGATATGAGCTATGGGAGCAGGCTAGTGAACTATGGGAGCACTATTGTCTTAATTAAGAAAAATGGGATAAACTAATGTTTAACCATAAGAAATGTTCCCCAAGGTTTTCGGAACCCAAAACAGTGGTAACTTAACTGTTTCACTCCAGGAAGTGTCAGGAATAAATCAATGGGAACACAGCACTCCGGCTGATAAAAGATTAATACAAGTAAGTGTGCTCTTATCTAAAACTACAATTTATTAGATTTAAGCACACACAAGTGAGAGGTTTAGAATATCCCAAATATTTACTTAAAATCTGGGACTGTATTGGGTAAATTGTGGCAGTTCAGCAATGGTTGGTTGTTCCCGTTCCAGGGAATAAGGTGTCAGGAAAAAACTTCAGAGGACTACCCCAAAGTACACATTATTATCTAGTCCTTTTTTATAACTAACTTTTACAAAATACATAGATCATAGCATAGGCACTGACTTTTGGTTTTGCTGGTGGGTGCCTCACCCCAGCCCCAGCCCCTCCTGAGGCCCTGCCCCCACTCCACTTATCTCTGCTCCCCACCTCCTGGTGGCTCTGTCTAGCCATGCACTCAAAGTGGCACAGAAGGTTCCCCTCCTCAGGGTAGGAAGGGTTTCCTAGTGGGACAGGCCTGAGACTCAGGAGTTCTGGGTTTGATTCTCTGTTATGCCACAGACTCCATGCTTATCCCTCAGGAAAGTCACTTCACCTCTGTGTGCCCTAGATCCTCCCTTACGAATGGGGCTAATACTTCCCTGCCTCCGGCTAAATCCATTCATGCCTGTGTGGTGATGGAGGCAATGGAGATTTTGGCCTTCACAGCATCTCCTGGCAATGAGTTGACAGATTGACTGACTGTGATTTGTGTGAAGAAATACTTCTTTTTGTTTGTTTCTGATAAGCTCTAAGACACCTGAAGGTGTATTTCCAGTAGATGCAAATGTTATCACCTTTTTTCCAATGGCAATATATTTTCTTTTCCTTTTAAGATACTCAGTAATTAGAAATAGAGACTTAAACATTGTAATCTACTTATACAATGCATTTGTTATTTCTCCAGCACAAATTAAAACTCACTCCAGTTCAAGGTACTAAAGATGTAAAGATTCAAAACATAAAAACAAATTTAAAAATTGAACGTGCATTTCCAAGTGACTGATCTAAAAGCCCCTGGAAACAGTTCATCCTGAGCATGTATCTACAGTGACCCAACTGGATGATTTTTAACCATGCCTTAATAAAAATATAATATTACACTATACATTTTAAATGTTATTAAGAAAATTTGCCCTCTAAACAATGTCATTTTCAAGAGCATATTCAAATATTAAGAAATTAATAAAGATACCTGTTCTAAGGTTGTAACACCTGGTAGAATTAAAAGCACTCCAGGAGTTGTTAAAAAAAGAAGAAAAAAAAGTCCCTGGAGCTGATTTGTGGCTGCCCACAGCTGATCATCCCAGTGGATGATCTTTTCCATGAGTGCTCCAGCTCCAGAGCACCCACGGAGTCAGCACCTACAGATTATAGTGACCCCTACTGGGTCCTAACATCGATAAACAATTTCTCAGCAAACATTCCTAAAAAGCTTAGTCCTAATAGCTTCTATATCAAAGGTGCCCAAAACTCAAGATTCCCATTTGCTTATTTTCTTTTAGTCTCAAATTGTTGATTCTTTTTCTCCCCTCCTCCCATTCTGATTAGCAGAAACTACAGATAGTTTTGGCCTTGTGGCCAGAAGCCATGCCTGTTCAAATTAACCCTTAATTAGGTGGTCTTCTATTTTACAAAATCATGATGGCTGAATGAACATAATATGGTTGCAATTGATCAAAATCTGGGGTGCACACATCCCCCAATTCCAAGCAAGAGAAGAGCTAAACTCTAAAGGTAAGTCTACCCAGCAAGAGCTGTGAACCAGCTAGCCTACCTGAGCTAGATTGAATCCAGTTAGGGTGGGTAACAACAGCAGTGTGAGTTTCAGTAAAATCCTGACATGGACCCTGGGTATATACTCAACTCACTAGCCCACACTGCATTGTCTTCACTGCTGTTGTTACCTTCCCTAGCTGGATTCAAGCTGGCAAGTGTACAGCTTCTGCTGTATAGATATACTCTTAGAGAAGCCAGTGTGCATGTATGCATAAGCTTCCTTTAAAGAACAGATGAAACCTTGACCCTAATTTTGTTTAAAAGTGAGTGTCAATGATAGACTGTCAAGATATTTTAATAATTTAAGCATGTGAATAAGTATTCACAGGGTCAGCATCTTTTGCCTATTTGCCTATTTGAATATCTATTTATGCACAATGGAACAGTTTCAACAGGAGAGAGTGAGAAAAACCTGCCTTAGAATACTGTAGAGCCCTTTGTTTGGGGCATCCACTTACAATGTTAGGAGACCGAGATTCAAATCTCTTTTCTATATCAAGCAGAGGGGATAATTGAACCTGACTCTCTAACCTCCCAGGTGAATGCTCTGATCATTGGCCTAAAAGTTATAAGGGAGATCCACTAGCGAGAAAATCCATTTCAGATTGATTCATTAGACCGAACATGGATTTTTTCCTTTCACCAAAAGCTTTCACAATTTCTGGACTTTGGGTCAAATCAATTTTTTTGAACTGCCAGTGAACCCCCCAAAATCAGTTATTTGCCCTTATCTAGTTGTAACAAATATCCAGGGACTAGAATGGTGGGAGGCAGATGCTTACAACAGTTGACTAGTGTGGTGGGTACGATTATTTGTGAGATCATTTTGAAAGAAACAATTTCAGATAATGTTACTTTGAGGGGAAGGCACTGTTTAGTAGGGTTTGCAGGAGATGTTTTAAAGAGTGGCTTGAAAGCATGGTGGATTCAGACTGTAAGAGACATCCAGATGCATGGAGGGAGGAACTGAGAGGGGATTAGAAGAAGGAAACAAAGAGGCTGGTTAACTTGTGCAGTTTGCAGCAGAAGGAGAGAGGAACAATGTAACTGTAGTACATTATTGCTGTAATATTGTGGAGCAGAACTAGTAAATGAAAGGAAGTGATGGAAATACTGTGGTTGGGCTTTCAAACCTGCTTGTCCCCTAGATCTTTATGTATCTGACATTATGTCCCTCTGCTGCTGAATCATGAAAAAGCTGTATAATAATAATGAAAATATTGTGTTATACACTGATGCAGGGAGATATTAGTTAGGGGTAATTAATTAAAATATATAACTAATTAATTACTAAGAAAATAAATGTATGAATCAAATGATTGATTTCCATGGAAACTGCCTGGAAGTTGCAAGTACTAAATTAAAATCAGAAATGCAGTTTTTTGGTTGTTGTTGTTTTAATCCAAGTTAATGGACCAGTTACTCAAAGCCATTAACCGATACTGTATCTTTTCTCTGAGTCACTTCTCTTTGTAAGTAATACTCATTTACACCTTAATGTACTTAAAATTACATGATTTAGTTTGATATTGTAATATGCTCCTTATTATTTACTAAAGGTCTATTTCTGACACAAAAAGCAGCCATCTGTGAAACAATTGCCATAGCACTTTTGTCTGTTAGGGGACATAAACCACAGCTTATGTCTCAGAAGGAGACCAAACCACTGCTGATAAAAATGTAGCCATAAGCCATTCTGCTTATTTACTTGTTTAGTTATAGTTAAGATATGGTGTCAACCCTGAAAATGGAATCAGAAACAGTTTAATTAAATCTATTTTGTAAGTGTTGTCAAGTTATACAGCTCTCCTCTACTCTCCCACATGATTATTAAAAGCACAGCTGAGTTCCAAACGTACTAAAAGCTCCCCCTGCTGGCAAAGACCATTAAGAGATGAATCAGTCTTCATTTTTTGTTTTGTAATGGAAAGCAAAACTTCAGAGCTGTAAACCTTCTAGTGACCAGAAAAACACTCATTTAAGTAAGGGCATCTGCAACCGATGAAAATAGAAAGGTAATATGCTTGGTGGAGATTTTAAATTCCTTTAAGAATCATAGGATAAGAAAGAATTGCAAGGAGGAAAAAAACCCTGCTCTAATTAAGCAAACAACAAGAGGAAAACAAAGCTACTGTATAATTCTGCAACAGCACCATTATTTTAGACATGTGGAGTTAAGGTATACTGTGAATAATTCATTTTTTTCCAATGTATATTTCACAGTTATGCTCTAGTTTGAGATACTTTGTTCAAAGGAATTCTGTGATAGAATAGTATTAACTTCTGAGCCTGATTTACAAAAGTGCTGCCACTTACAACTCTAGTTAGTCTGTAGCATATAAAGGTGAATCATCACCTCTGAAAATCAGTCATTTCATTATTATTCATAATAACTCAAATTACTTTATATAACGTTAATAGATTCATAGATTATAAGACCAGAAGGAACTACTGTTTTTCACCTCCTGAAAAACACAGACCGTATATTTTCCTGAATTAATTCCTGTCTAAACAGGTATTGCAATATATGGTATTCAGTACTCTCAAGTGCAACTGTGGCTAAAGGGCCTGTGTATACTAAGTAGTGTATGTTGGTGAATAGAACACACCATGCTTTGACAATAATAATGAATTATGATGGTATAAAATAAATAAGCAGGGATGAAGAGGCCCAGAATGCTTAGGATACTGAAATAAATGGGCTCTTTGGTAAATGGACTGATTTGTTTGCCTGTCCTGACCAGATAGGCCTCTTCTGTTTCCTCACAGAAGTGCCTTCCTGCCAGCAGCATAAAAAGCAGACTTTTAGGGATGCCCCAAATGCAGGTCTAGCATTGGAAAACCCACCAGAATCATAACCAGCCAGGCACCAGCATTAAGATGGCAATGAAGACAGATGTCTGTCACCACAGGTGAGGTGTGCCGGGGGGCAAGGGGGAGAGCTGTACTGGTGAGGGTTGTGGAATGATGGGATGAGAAGGAACCACAAACATATAAAATACTGTGGTAGCTCATGAGCAAAATAAGACAACAAGGAAAATTGATTTGGAGTAGAAGGATCTCATGAGGGATGCATGTGTGCTTTATCCTATGTCTATAGTACAGCATCTTGGCCTGTGACCCAACTTATCTGCTTCAGGCTGTAAAACTGAATATCATTCACAGCTGGATCAGTGACAGCTAAGCTGTACTCTAGGGTATAATTTCTGGGTGATGCTGGCCAAATCACTTCAGCTCTCTCTGCTTCCCCTCAGTTTATTCATGTGTAAAATGGGTTAATGATGCTTACCTTCTTTGAGATTGAAAGATTAAAATTGTTATATAAGGGCTAAGTATAGGAAAGAGTTGTATTATATAAACTGGTCTGGAATTTTTCATCAAAATGGGTTTTAGTGGAAAATGCAGTCTTTGGCCAAAAAAAAGAATATCAGGACAATCTGAAAAAATATTTCATACCAGGTTAATCCAAATAAAAAAATTCAGTCTGTCAAACCAAATCAAAACTTGAATTTTGGGTCAGTGTTCATCTGTCCTGTGGCAGTGAATCGGTGGTGTAATTTGGGTGCCTCAGGCCTAAAATGGGCTTCCTGGCTGGACTACATCTCCGATCATGCTACATTGCAGTTTAAGTTGATGTAACTTATGTCACTCAGAGGTGTGAATTAGCCACCCTCCTGAGTGATATAACTTATGCCAACTTAAGCCCTGCTGTGGCCAGCACTATTTTGTCAGGAGAGCTGCTCCCACTGACATAGCTATCACTGCTTGCGGGGGCTGGAATAATTAAGACAACAGGAGAGCTCTCTCCTATCTGCTTAGAGCAGCTACACTGCACCACTCTAAGCTCTCTAGTGTAGCCAGAACCTCTAGCTAGATCTCTCTGTTGGTTGAATTGATACGGTGTATGGGAGATGTAGTCCAGCTGAGGCTCAGGGAAAACAGGCTCTTAAAAGTGCAGAGTGTTTTTTGTATTGAAGGGAAACACTCTCTGCACATGCAGTATATCATATCATACCACTAATACTTTTTCTCTATCAAACTGGAATGCTGAAGCAAATTGTCTAGCAATACAGTCAGTTGGAAGGATTCACTCAACTCAATATTTTAAAAGCGTCAACTAAAATATTATGCAGAGTGTGCAGCATAAGACCAAATTCTCAGTTACATCCATGCAATACCATTAGAATTAATTTGGTGGTACAGATATAGCTGAAGGGAAAACTAGGTCTCTAGTGTTCAGCTGGAAAAAATAAATGGAGGCTCCATTTCACTGTCATAAATCCTTGTGCACAGAAATGCAGCATGTCTTGTTTTCCAGAATTGCAAGCCTAAAACCAGGTATTAATTGCCACAAAAGTTGTGCCACAAGTACTCCTTTTCTTTTTACAAAAGTTGTGAGATCAATTGGCATAAAAGCAAAACTGAGTTCATTGATTCAAAAGAGTTCTTTGGTATACAGTTCTCATCTGCATGATTATCTAGACATCTGTCTGTTTCTCAACCAATTGTCCACTCACTTCTTATCTGGGCAGCCTGCATAACTCTGAGATCAAACGGCATACTTTAGAACTGGTTGGGGTAGTAGCCTTATGTAAACATCTACCTATAACGCATCTCATCATCAAGATATCTGGACTTTCACACACATCTTTACTTGCATTCCTTTCCAGTGTGACTAGATGATCAGGGAACATGTGATACTGGTTCCTCTTTCCATGGCTATTTCTCAATATTTTAACTGGCAATACCCCTTTTATGATTTCTGTGTTAGACTTCTGTTACTCTTTTCATATTGGGAAGCAACATGGTGCTAGCTTTTTACCCTTTTTCTTAGAGTACTTGTCACATTTTATACTGTTTTTTGATATATTCCAGCCACAGATCTGACAGTAATTTGTGTACTAGTTTATTCCCAAACTATAGATTATACAAGCGTCTATGTCTGTGTCTTATTTATGGTAAGATCTCCAAAGCATCCAGTATATTTTACTACTCATCTATGTCACTTGATTCTGGATCAATTCCATTGGTGAAACCTTTCCTGTTGTGACAGCTTTTATCAATGTTTATGATTTAGTTGGGGTTGGTCCTACTTTGAGCATGGGGGCTGACTAGATGACCTCCTGAGGTCTCTTCCAACCCTAATCTTCTATGATTGTATGATCATCTTATTGTGTGAGTAGCACAGTGGCTTTACAGATTTGTTACTTGAGGGTGCTATAAGAGGCCTTTACTGACTTTAATAATGAGAAATAGTCTTCCAAAAATCTAGGTTTTCTCTTTGATCTGATACTTCTTCTTCATTCCTTTGATCCTCAAGTTCTGCTTCCCCATACATCAAGAAAGGAAGCTGTTTTCATTCCACCAGCATTATTTTCAACAGCTGTTCGATTTATATAATAATACCTATTAAGTTCTTCCCTTTCTGCATGTGCATTGTTGCAAATTAAGGGACTCACTTAACAAGGTTCTGAGCTCCTCTTGCAAAGTGCTGAGATACACTGACTAAGAGTTGAATGTCAGCACCTCAGAATTGGTGCACAGTACCTTATAGAATTGGGTCTTAGCTCTGTAACATCTTACTAAAGCAAAAATAATACTTTAGCTCTTCTGATTCACCTTTCAGCATATTGCATTTGATTTCAACACTTTATTAGATGACAGCTGTCATCTTAGAACATCAAATTTGTATATGCAGAGTAATTTTTTTCTTTTCTTTTGCTATTTGTTCTGAAAATGATGCTGCATTCTTTTGAGAATATGTCAAATATTCCTAAATGAGTCAGCCTAGGAATCAGCAGTTGGTTCTTTTGCATAAAGCAAAATTGAATTGAGCTGAATCAGATTTGCTTGTAAAATATTTTCCTTTATGCACATTCGACAAATACAGAACCCAGAACCCAGTGACAAACAATATTGGCCCAGTTATTTGTATCCCACAGCATAATACCTTTCTCAACACTCTGTAGAGCAGTGCTTCTTCAGACCGTCCCCATTCTTATTTGATTTTACAAGGTTTGGTATAAGAATGCTGAAATATCTTGAATTCCCGATTTTTTCCTGTACTGTTTACAGTCTTATTCATGCTGCTGAGCATTTAGACATTGTCTACTTTTGGATTTTTACTACAGTGTAGTTGCATTGATGCAAAAACCTAGTGTAGATGCAATGTGGTGATAAAATCCATGACTTGTCTTGGTGCACCATTTCTACTCTAGGGTTTTTCACTGGTGCAGGTAAGCTGGTGTAGAAATATTAGTGTCTGAAAGCCCAATGTAGACAACACCTTACACAAATGTCAGTGGAAACTCCTTGTGTGAGTAAATACTCATTATCCTGAGTAAAGGCTGTACAATCTAGTTATATACCTATATAGCCCTCATCACCATAGTGTCTAAGCACATCATAATCATCAATGGATATTATCCTCACAACACCCCCATAAGATAGGGAAGTGTTATTGTCACTTTATAGATGGGGAGCTGAGGTACAGAGTAGATTAAGGGGGAGATTTTCAGGGGCGGATATGACAACTGCTTAACTCCCAGATATTATCAATGGAAGTAAAACATCTCACTGCCATTTATGCCTTTGAAAATTTCCAGTAAGTGACTTGTCCAAGGTCACACAGGAAATCTGTGACCGAAACAGGAACGGAACCCAGCTTTCCTGAGTTCCAGTCCAGTGCATGGTCCACTAGACAATCCTTCCTATTTCAATTTGAGTAAGGTTGAAAAAAGTCAGTACTATTAGAATATAAAGTAGTCTTTTCCTTTATAAAAAATAATATAAATTGAAAATTATATAACATTAGTGTTTAAATTAAATGTGTAAAAATAGATTTAGCCTAATAGATATTGATGGTGTAATAAACTGTCGAAAAGAGTTTACTTTCCTTCATGATGAATGAAATCAAAAGCAATGAATGTAAATGAATGTAAATGTTAATTCAGATTTTAGGGAAGTACAATATTCCACAATATGCAGTATTCTCTAATGCTTTTATTGGTAGTGGTGATCGTAGTTTAACACCCAGGGCTCATAATAACAACCTTTCACATGGTGGGAATGTGGCAATAGGAAACACAGGAAGACGAGGGAAAAAACAATAAAAGGACCCTAGGATTTTCAGCACTCTGATAGTTTGTTAAATGTTCCTATGCTAGAGGTCATTTGGCTTTCTTATTAAGCTGTAACTTATGGAAAGATGATTGGTTGGTAAGAACACTTTTTTATAAAGATCCCTTGATTGTACATTACAACATAAGGATGAACATATGAGAAGCAGTGACCTATGCAGCGAAAAGATGCCATGTTGTGAGCAATTGGTCTTGGATGAAGAAATTTGAAATCTGTTAGTGAACACAGATGTTGGCAGTAAGAGAGAGATTAAAGGAACCCAAGAATCTGCACTACTAAGTGTTTCCTACAACTTTGGATAGCTGTCTTAATTTCCCCCTACTTGTGTTTAGCTGCTGTTAGATTAAATTTAAAGTTTCAGTTACTTATGAATCTATTCACTTGGCCATTTTGCACTGCCAATGTAGCAAATGGGTCTGCATTGGGAGTGAGGTCAAAGATCTTTGGTTACCGGAGTTGTTCTTTTAAATTCAGTTTGGATTTCCTTGACATTTCCTTAATATTATGGGCTGGGGTGAGAAATATTCAGAGAAGTTTGTGAAATTGCAGACAATTACTGTGGTACATAAAGAATTATTAGAGATACTCAGCCAACGGGCAAGCATGAAGTGATGACAGATGCTTTAGGAAGCTGGGAAAAAAATGTTGCTGTTGATGAGAGGGAGAATTATAGAAGGAGAGCCAGAGTGACTAAGAATGAGTATGGGGATGCTAATTTTGAATTTCTGTGGGGAAAAGAGCTGAAAAAGTTCCATTAGTGGCATAGAGAGAGCAGGGACATGGTGTGGAAGAGGCCTGGAAGAATTATGGAAGTTAATGGCTTCCATAATGACTGAAGTGGTGCAATAAAGAGCATGCAGGATTTAAAGGGACTGATGAAGTATCATTGGAATTAATGGGAGAGAACTGGCAACTGCATGACATCCCAGGTATCTTTTGGATGAAGCTGAATGGTTTCTAAACTTCATTTTGGAGCTAGAAATCATAATGGAATGGGTATGACTTGGTGAGATAGTGATACAAGAGAAATGGAGATGATAATATAACCATGAATGACCTAAAGCAGAGTGGAAACTTCAGTTAACACAGTCTAAATATACCTGAGACTAAAGGGGTAAGCATTTTCCTAAGTAACTGTCTCCCTGAGCAATCTGCGTTCTGGGGGCTGCTCCAACACCCGCTGAAGTCAATAGAAATACATCAGTGGGAATTGCATCACGCTTCTGGTAATATTCCACTTAGCAATAAGTACAGATAAAGACTAATAATTGTTTTTTTTATATCCATCTGACTTATTTGAACACCTATTTGTCATAGCTCAACATGGCAATTAACCCCTTCTGCCCAAATTATATGCCACCACATGCAAAACTTGTCACTTATATGGCTTTTAGGATCTGAGTGACACTGATCAGAGAGGGGGGCAAATAGAGGGTCAGATTATGATTGGCCTTTGTGTGCATGCACAAGGGAGAGAAGAACAAGGAGCCTTATTTTCCACCAAATGACTTAAACCAGTAACCACTGCAGTCCCTATGTTTTGTTCAGCACAGGAACTGCTTCCTGCTAGCAATCCCTGGGGTGCAAAGACTGGGTAGAGAGAATATGACCCTAGGCCCCTTGTGTCTGCAGAGGAAGTAATATTCTGCACTATCTTGGTGGAACACTCAGCAACCATGTTTCCTCCATGCTCTATGGAGATCTGGAAGGCACCGAGTTCTTCACATACTGTGTGGTGTGAAGCTGCACTACACCAAAACTAACCTGTGCTTTCATAGCACAATTTGGCTCTCAGGAATTTATAAAAGCCATTTGAAACCAGCATAGCTGGGAGAGCTGAGTACTTATTGTAAATGTTTGGGGTTCCTTAGCACCTCAAAGGCAAAAATCAGTGAAGGAGGAAATAAGATAATTACAAAATACAATACAAAATGAAGCACTATAAAATGGGGGCAATAGTTTAATTAATATCTATGTGTATAAGAGAGGGTGCTTAAATATACCATCTGACAGTTGAAATGCACATCATTACCTTTGATTTCTTGATCAATAGGTTGTGATACTAGAATAACTAGAGCATATCTTAATCAGTTCAGATTCAGAACTAATTAGTGTTGCCTTCAAATTTTGAAAGGTAAACAGGGCAATTACCAGTAAGCTGCTAACAAAAATCTCTGAAATCATATGGAGTTGCCAAATAGACAGAGAATTTTAAAGACAATGGATTAAATCTGCATGGATCCACTCATGTCATTGAAACTAAGTTGATTTTCATCATCTGAGGTTCTGGCTTTATGTATGTTTGGACAGCGCATTTATATTCAAAGTCAGAAAGCTTTTTAAGGAGACTGGGCCCAGTTTGTCTGATAGAACTCTGTTCAAGTCAATGGAAATAGATCAGGGATACATTTGGGCCACTTAGTTTAAATTAATGTTTTTCTGACCAATGTATTTTCCATCGTTAGGCAGAATGAATATCTGAAGAGAAGGGCAAAAGTGGACATTGCAATGGTTTTTGCAAGACCTCATTTTGCAATACAAGGATTTCGATTCCATTCTCGCTTTAATCAGCTGAGTTAATTACTTGCCCAAAGCCACTGATGTTGTTAGAAGTGGTATGGGGACTCAGGAAGAACTAGTTTGTCCTCTGCTCAGAACTCTGAACCAGTAATTAATCCAGAATGCTAGATCTCACATGAAAATATATGGGAAGTAGTGTGGCATAGTGGACAGGGTGTATTGGGATTCAGGAGCTCGGGGTTCTGTTCAAGGTCTGCCACTGACCAGCTGTGTGACTTTGGACATTGATCTGCTTCTATTTCCACTCCCACACTTTTCCTTGCCTGTCTAGACTATAAGTACTTTGTGTGTTTGTGGCAGGAACTCTCTCTCACTAAGTGTTTGTATGACACCTAGAACAGTGGGGCCCAATCAGTTGAGGTCTCTAGGAGCTATTTTAATACAAATAATAAGCAGAGACACCCCACATATGTTTTATGATAATAAGCACAAACTGAATATTGTTTAAGATCCCACTGACATTTTGTGGAATAATTTGGAGGAAGGAAGTATTTTGTTTAGCAAATTGTCATTCCCTAGCAAACCTAAAACTGAGGTCCAAAAACATATTTCATGCAATGTAAACATCATTGGGAAAAAAATTTACAACTCCCTCCCCCATTTAGAGTTAAATACAAGAAAAGGTCATTTTTTAGTTGGTGTTTTTCCCTCTTCTGCATAATCCACTGTACCAAGATTAAAGAAAGAAAATGCAGTTACCCTGGATGCTAATGGTAACTGGAGGTAGTAATTATTCATTAATTTACTCTTTTACTCTTTATTTCAGTTACGTATGATTATTCTCACTCACATGTACATGTTGAGCTGATCAACAGATCATAGAGGTCAAAGATATTTTCCTCCAGGACATGTTGTCAAGGCTCTTAAAGGGTTTTCCCCCTTCATCCGTAGCACTGAGCACGGCTTATCTGTTAGGATCAGTTAAGGCCCTATCCTACCCAATTAATATGCTGATATTGAAGGGGGACAGGAATTGGTGGCTCTCAGCCTTTCTGTCTTACTTTTCCATACAGGTGGTCACTGAAGTTGTGTGAAAATTGATTGCAAAACCCAAGGACTTCCTACTTTCTGATTTTGTAGCAAACTGAGATCACATTTGTTTCAAAATATTTGCTAAGTTTTGCAACTTCTCTTAGCAAACCTGTACCTCGCTCAAAGTGAAACGGAGATATTTTATAGGTTGTGAGAAATTTATGATTTTGCATCTGACAGGTGAAATGCAGTAGTTTTAACTTTTGATTTCTGTTTTGGGGTTCATTCATTTCAGAACAAAACATGGAACTTGCAAACCAGCACAGATGGAAAGCAAAGAAAATGTCTAACTTTCCCCTGTGAAGTGATCCTAGATGTGTGCTGGCTTTATTGCAAGATGGTAAATATTTTCTAATCAACAAAAATTCCCCATACAAATTTGACTAAGCAGAGTATTAATAATTCCATCCAAAAATCTTTTTCTCTATTGTTGCTGGTGTAGAGTGGTTCACTAACAGTTGATGGTCAACCTTTTTTTGGCTCAGATCCTTCATGTGCTGAAGCTGCTTTGCACTACATTGGTTGGTCTCCAACATACCTGTCTATAGTAGTCCCTTAGGCTCAGAGAGAGGACATTCTGTCTTGTTGTGTCAGGCAACAAACAATCAATTATCAGTCTCGGGTAAGATCAAACCTCCTGGCTAGGGCAGACAGCAGACAGTCTGGACTCTGACCCTCTGGGTGGGACAGAGCAATAAGTAAGATCACAGGCCTTTGGACCTAAGGAGAGTGTGCAGTGCATCCCCAGCTGTGGGATTGGCAGTGAAGGGGATAGGAGGACCCAGGGCCACCCTATCCACCAGGTCCCACCCAGGGCCCTGCTAGTGGTGGATGGTCCTGCCACTTGGTCAGTGGGAAAGCCAACCTCCACTGCCCTGCTTTCCAGCAGCACAACTTGACCAAAGTCTAGTTCCTGTGGGCTACCTCCTATCGCCTTCCATCGGCATGGCGACATCACCAGCAAGTACTCAGTCACTTCGGTCTAGATTGCTGATGGCAGTCCCAGTAACTCCTCTCCTCTCAGTCTCCTCTGGTGGCAGGGCGTGGCACAGTTCAGTGTCTGGCCAGAGTCCTGTGGAGGGCTCAAGACATCTGTCTCCTTCCGCAGCATAGCCCCAGTTGAGCTATAGGGCTCTCTCTTTATACTTCCTGTCCTGCCCCTGCACTTCCGGGATGGGGGGGCTGGTTTGGCTCGACCCACGAGGGGAAGTGTAGTGGTCCCTCAATCTCAGGCTTGGAGGGAGGATACTCTGCCTCACTACACTGACCATAGGAGGATAATCAGTACTAACAGTACTAGGGGATCCTCTTTTACAAGAAAGAGCATACTAACTCCTGCACGATTCTGCTCTCTGTGGCAAGTGTGGAGTGAAGGTGTCGGGGGGAAAAAAGATTGTGTCCACAGTTCACTACAATCCTCAGCTATTATATCTGCTTTTTGGCCATATTAGCAGCTGGTGTAACCCCTCACACTATATTTACTTATTCTTGGGGAGTTGCACAATGAACAGCTGGCCCAGGGGTATAGGAGAGCATGTGATTGCACATACCATAAGCTTACCCACTCGATAGAGAATGGATAGATTGGACACAAAGTGAAGAGACTGAATTGTAAAGTGAATTACACATCTTGTTAGTTCCACAAATTTTGCCTGATTTTATGTATAATATATAATTTCTTCTACACTACCAAAACTTTTTCTGAAGGGTAAAGTGCCGGTAGGGCTGACATATGTTGTAATTGAATCTCTGCTCAGGAAACTCTTGACAGTGAGATCCTAGCCTTCCATTTAGAGAAAAGTAATCAAGAAACTTGTGACTAAGTGGCTCCAGGGCTTTCTGGACAATGTATGATTTTATCACATCTTTCAACTTGGTGTGGGTTTTTAATTCTTGTTATCTTTGCTCCATATTAAGTAGAAGGCAGGGATCAGAAATTAGGATATTCAAAGCAGAACCCACCAACCACCTCTATCAGCACTGGTTTAGTTTTGGTGGCTTTCTTGGTATCGACATATTAGAATGGAAGACCAACAAATTCGAAGCATGTTTACCAAGAAATGCTGCTACATGACCACCAATCACACGGATGAGAAAAAATAAGATTGCCATAACTGAATAGAACATAACAGCTAGACTACCTTAAAGATCTAGCCAGAGATAAGTCTGGGTGGTAATCAATTTTCAAAGAGACTACATTCTTCTGGGTTTTGCCATGATGATGTTGATGGTAAGGAGGAGGACGAGGAGGAGGATCCTGGTGTAGGGATGTGGCATGTTTTGGCATTAGTGTGCATTATGGATATTGGGGTGAATGCCAGACAGGTTTCCAATGTTATTTTCAACCAGCTGTTTTTAATAAAATTGATTGCAAGTTGTTCCTCAGTCAACTGCGTGATCTAACAAAAGTGAATGGGATCGATCACCTCAGTGATTAATTTCTCATATATATATATATATATATATATATATATATATATATATTTCAGAGAGTGGTAATGAATAATACTCACCTAGTCCAATGACCATTTCATATGGAGTCCTACCTGGTTCTGTTTAGTCATCATACTGTTCAATGTGTATATGAAGCCACCTCAAGAATGGCACCAAGGTCTATGCAGTGAGAATAACCAGGTCTTATATAGCCACCATGTCCAATCTGGCCAATTCTGTCTTCGCCAGAATTTCAGGGTGGTGGTGAATAATTTGGTTGAAACTCCTAATGGACAAGATGTAGGTATTTTTATGATGCACAGAAAACATATTGCGGATTCTTTCTGTGCAGTGGAGGCCCTAGAAATAATTAAACTTATTCCAAACAGATTAATAAAGTTTACAGTTTGGTGAGGATCCATTTTTGACTTGGAATTAAAAATGAAAGTTAATATTTCAGCAGTGGTAAAGAATGGCTATTTTAATCACCAGAAATTACAGTCTTTTCTTCCTGCTGCATGCACCTTGTCAGAGAGTGATCATTGTCCTTGTGATTTCTAGGTTAGTTTGTAGTGTGAACTTTTGTTGGACTACATTTCAAAAGCACTCTTAGATTGTAGCTAATTCTCTTGAGAAGCAGAGACAAATGATCTCAGCCCTATATTTTCTAAAATGTCTGTATAGAGTGAAAAACTTGATGTGAAACTATGGAGCTGCTATGGCACTTCCATAATAGAATTCACAATCTGTCTTATCCACTAAGTTTTCAAAATCTGTATTGCCTTTGATTCCTTTCAAAAGTCATTTTGAACTTTAGTAGGCCGGGGTCTTTTTAAGCAAATGTGTTGAATTTTTTTCTAGGTACTCCATCTTTGCATCACTCACTCTGAGTGGTACAATATGTAGCTTCTTTTAATACTTAATTAACAAGGTATTAACTTCCTGTTTTCACAAGCAAAGCAGAAAAGTAACCTGATCTGTTGCTTTCCATGTCCTTGTAATTTACACTTCAGCTGCAGCATTGTTTATTGTGCAGAATTTCCTGACTGATTATTGTGACATGTTCCAATCTCATATTTGCTATCATGGACATTGTATCTTATAATACAACGGGAAATGTTTTCTTTGCTTACAAAAGATGTTTCCATTAACACTGTCCATGTAGTTTGATTGCTTTTAAATATAATCGTAGCGACTATTCAGATAGATGAAATTGTGGACTCGTAGCCCTGAGGTATGAGTCATTCTATTTAAGTCAATCGGAGTTGAAGGTGCTTACACCCAGGGTCTGAATTTGATTCTTTATATGATGTCTTGCTATATGACATGATTGGGTATAGTGCCTTTACTTTTGTTCAAGAGTCTATTCATTGGAAAATGTGTAACTGGAAATGTGATGAATCAAAGTATTGTGCTGAAAAGCTTTTAGTTCTAGTGCCATATTTAAAATGTTGGGAAGAGCCTAATAGTCACCAAAGAAATAAAAAATATAAATACAAAATAACAATAGACATTGTCTATTAGTCAGCACTTTAAAAACAAGGTAAGTTACATTCCTCCCTGTTGAGCACATCCAATTAGGTGTTGTATGTTTCCGATAGCGTCAGTTATCAGCCTTCAGATCACATCACACAGACAATATGAAATGTGAAACTGCAGCTTCAGTGATAAGGTGAAAGACTTTGGTGCTGATAGTACTAATACAATTACAGAACTGTTCAACAAAAGGAAATTAATGTTTTGCAAGATACAGGAAAGGCAATTAACATGGTTTTTCACTCTGTACTGAATATAACAGACATAATGGTATTGAAATGGCTGACTGCTTGTCAATATCTGTACAAGTCATTGTGAATAAGATACATAGTTGATGAATTGTTATAGAAGAACAATGGAAGAGTTAAAGATATATATTTCTCTATATAGATAGATAGATATTTAAAGTTTAGCACCGACTTCCATTGTAGTACACTCTTTAGTTTCCATCCTTATGTTTGGGTTTTGCATTTTTGATAAGCATTTAATTCACATTCCTGTTGGAAACATAATATCCCATAATAATCTTTGGGTTGTTATGCTGTGTTTTGTTTTGTTGTTTTATTTCCCATGGTTCTCGTGCCAAACTCAAACATTGCAGTTTACACAGCCGACTAATTTCAGCCATTTATTCAGTGACCCTGAAGGTAAAGAAAGAGTCTTCCTGCCAAAAGAGAAATAGAAAGTTAGTTAAAAAGAACTGAGGAGATAGCAATTATATTGAACAGAAAACAGACCAGGTAGATAAACTTTAACAATCTGTAGTCACATACACACATAAATATCACAAGCATCAGCTAAATAGCGAATATGCAGCATGGAAAAAAAAAAAACGCGTGGCCTTGTATTTCAAACATGAGCTCTGGAGATAGGCCTGGATCAAAACCCTGGATCCAAATACTCCTGAATTTGGGGCAAGTTTAGCTCTAGACTGACAATCCTGACCTGATTTTCTTCTTAGTTGGCCCACATTTAGGCCAGTGTAACACCACTAACCTCAGAAGTTACTCCTGATTTACACTGGTGATAACAGAATTAAGCCTAAACTCGGTGGCCTGTCCATATTTAGAGCAACTACCTACCTTGATGTGCTTTTAAGGGCGAGATTTTGCTTCCCAGCATCATCTATATTGTATGGCATTTGTAACAATCTTTAGGTTTGAGGAAATAATGTGGCCACTGAAATGAATACGTAAATTAGCCAAATCACAAATATAAAAAATTTCTTGCAAAGAGGAATGGAACAGGACTGCATTATCATTATCCCTCGCTCTCAAGTCCAGAGGGAGGCCACTCCACCTCACTACGTTTGCACTTAGGCTAGTTCTCATCTGAATTTGTTGTCTTATCTCCCATAGTATTTATGAAGAAACTGACTTGGAATTCCCCACTTCAGTTATTAAATGCAGATGCCAAAAGCAACTGCTAAAAATGGGCAATCCATTAACACCAATGTGATTAAAAAGCAAAGCTAAAAGCATATGGGGCATTATGGAGAATATTGTTTCCATTATCTTTTTGTTCCTTTGCAAACTCTGTTTTATTACACCCCCTCCTTTACTGCTTCTGGACCTTTAAGTTTGGGGTGTTGTTTTTCCTCTCTGAAGATTGGCACATTCTTTTCTAGGTCTTCTTGCTAGAGCTGAATGGAATGTTTTGGCCAATATTCTCTTATGATGTAAAATGCAGATTCAGGTTGATCGCAACATTTTGCAAATGCATATTAAATTCATCAAATTGTTTTTGTTAAAAACAATCTAAAAAATTTGAAATATTTTGAGATGAAATGTTTTGATTTTTTTATTAGAAATGTCTTTTCATTTCAAGATATATTTAAATATTATTTTTTTAAAATAAGCAATTTAAAAACCTCAAAAATGAAATAAAATATTTAGTTCAACCTGAGAAAAGCTTTTTTCTCCTTTTTTTTACTACAGCCAGTGAACTGAAAAATCAGCTCTTCACACAGCTCTATTCCTCACTGCAGCTGCTTTGCTATAGAGCCAGACGGTATTTTCTCTGTAGATTCTTCCTAATGGAGTTTAATTTTTCTTTGCCCCTATGCTGGTCTAGGGCTTTTCTTGTCCTCTCAGCCCTTCTCTCCTTTCTGTGGATTCCTCTTTTGGGGCCTTCTCCAGTGCTTGGGATGAAGAAAACAATTCCTCCTCTCTGAAGATGGAATCCAGTCACTTCTAACATCGTGTTGTATTGTGGTGCATGTAAGAGCAAGGAGTGTACGTGGTTCCAACATAGGTAAGAGCTTTATTCCAAACAAGTGAGTGAACATTATTTTCAGGTATAAAGAGGCCGTCTAAATTAACCCATTAAGGACGTACCTCTAAAGCGAGGCTGGCGAAGTAGGTGTCGCTATGTGTGATGTTTAATAAGCAAGCAGGAGTCAAGTTTTTCAGGAAAGATGGCTCAGTACTACTTTTTGTATTAGGATTTCATTATGATTGAATCTGTTCAGGTTTCTAGAAAATCAAATTGATTTTGCATTCCTCTAGTATAGAGGGGAGAATATAGTATTTAGTTCTAGGTGGTGGAATGGATGGTATGTGACGTTACTCAGTGACAACTTTTCTAGCAAATGAAGTACTCTCAAAGAACTCTATCAGGGTGAGACATGTTCAGTATTGTCAACCTGGGGCATTAAAAAATGTCAGTCAGTTCTATCATGAATTAAATATCATTACAGAGAGGTCTGTGTGTCGTGGGGGAGGAGGGGAAAAGAGCATTCTCTATTTCCCTTTTGCTTTTTGAGACTGCAGGGGACACTGAGGTTTTTCTCTGCAAGTATGAGGGCTAAAAACTTGCTTTAATTTGTAAAATGAAAGCTGATATTATAATATCTAGTGCTTATATGTCACTTTTCATCAGTAGAGCTCAAAGCTATTTACAAAGGGAAGTGAGTATCATACTCCCCATTTTACAGATGGGGAAACTGAGGCACAGATAGGTGAAATGACTTGCCCAAGGTCACCCAGCAGGCCAGTGGCAGAAGCAGGAATAGAACCCAGATTTCCTAAGTTACAGTTCAGTGCCCTATCCTTTAGGCAATATTGACTCCATTGACTTAAGGTGCAGCGTCTTTAAGAAAATCACCAAATATCATGAGATTTACAATAAAATTGTGAGTTAGCAACACTAATTACCACTTTCCTTTAGAGAAACCACTTTCACTTTCGTGCAGCTGTTTCTGATTTAGAGATGGATTGGAGCCAAACTTCTTCAAAGTTGCTGGGGTTTCAGGGCTGATGCTCCAGTTCACATGCTGCTTATGGAAGGAACGGATCATAAAGTTTGGATTGGATCCAATCTAATTTCCAGGAAGTTCAAAGGGGTCCAGATTAAGTGTCCCGATTTGGTCCATCTGTAATCTAATTCTAGGTATAAGTGCATCAGTTGTGAATATATTTATAAAGAAAGAGGACATCTGGATGGTGAACAAAGCCAAGTTTGAATTTCACCAATTAGAGCACAATACAGTGGTATTAATTCAAGACAAATAAAGTGAGCTTTAATGAGCAACTGGGCACAAAAAATAGATTCTTAGAAATGTATTCATCTCAAAAATGCTTACAAACAGATTAAAATTTGAAGGGAGACTACACACACTTTTAAGATGACAATAAACTTGAATATGCTCATTAACATTGTTTTGAACTCTTTTAATCTTTAGGGAAAATTGCTACAAAGGAAGCCATTTTTGGATTTCTTTGGGATAACTCAAAATATTGTGCAGGTAGGAAAAAAAAGATGGAAAAGGAACCATTAATTTCTTTAAAGTTTAGGTCCAAATTGTGCTCTCTCTCATTCCACCATGAATAATTATTGTCTTTAGTGTAGTTATTCCAGATTTCCTCCAGGGTAACTACAACCAGAATTTGGTTCAAAATATTTATTTAAATATGCCTCATTTGAAGAAAGTCTTCTAAATAGTCAAATTAAGAAAGTAAATTAGAATGTTCTTGTTTCCCTTTCTAGGGCTAATAAACTCATAAAGGAGCTCTGAATTGGAGACAGGCAAGATGCCATCTAATGGTGCTTTCCTACTTGACTGTAGTACACTACTCAGACAGTTATTCTGATCTCAGTTACATTGTTGTAAACCTGGAGTGACACAAGGGTAGTGAAGTAACACCTATGTAACTGATATCAGATTCTCTCTACCCAAAGCAGCTATATTTGCAGTGTGCAACTCTCAGTAACACCAATGACTACCACCTAGCCTCTGGTACCACTTTGAAAATGTAAGCCCTTTTGAGAATCAGAGAACAGGGTGTAAGTAAAAACATTTCTCACACCAGATTACATGTAGGTGCCAGATACCACAGTAGTTACATGTACCACAATATTTTTTTCACTCTGTGTATCAAGAATACTGCGAAGACAATGATTAAAGATAAATACCATGATGTGGTAAACTTCCAGATTTAATATTGCCCACTGTACTTGTAGTTACATGCCTATATTAACCCTGCAGGTATCATGCTATTTTTAAAACAGGAGACATGGGGAATACAGAATCAATGTGAAGCAGCAAAAAGAGCATGTATTAATGGTGCCTACTGTACATCATTGTTCTATACACCACAGTGTCAGAATTGTAGTTTCTCCTATTGGCATATACATCAATAAGGTTGTTTTTAAATTTTTTGTCTCAAGTAGGATTTAAATGGTTTCCCATTAGTTCTTTCCAAATGCTTACACATCCAGGAGATGGAACATCTTTAGTTATCATCTACATAATTAAAACTCATGTAAAATGTCTTTTTGTATTTACAGAATGAGGGCTATGGATCCTTGTTGTGGCATGCAGAGCAGTGATTCATGAAAAAAGGCTGAATTTTGCTGGCCTTTGCTAAACAAAATTATCCCATTCTTCAGAATGCACACTCTTAGTGGGGGGGGGAAGCCTAAGGGAAAATTTGTTTGTAGATACACTGTGGGCTCATAACATCACTCACTTTATTAGACAGCTGACTCTGCATGGTGCATAAATAAGCTCTGTGCAAGGCACAAAATCTTCCTTGTAATCATTTTAGATTAAAGTTCAAGGACTACATGTAATGGATCAAATTAAATCTGTATAGAAACTGTTATTGGCATTTTGAGGAAGCATGAACTTTTTGAGGCTTGGTGTTCAAAGAGAAGTTCAATGTGATTGGGTTCAAAATGAAACACAGTGTATGGTGAAAAAATATCTGGATGTGTGGCTTGAAGATTGACGTATGTTTGAATGTGAGTTATTCTTTCCACTTTAACCAGACTCCATCAGAAACTTCACCGTTGACCACACACACTTCATCTGGAATAAAAATAACACATTTCTTCTTTAAGTGATGCCTGTGTGCATGCCATTCTTGGTGTCTGTGCACCCAGAGTATGGCTGTCAGAAGCTTTTCCCTTCAGCAGTACCTGTTGGGTGACCCAAGTATCCTCTGCTGCTGCACACCACAGCATGCGGGTATGACATAAATATAAAGAGAAGGGTAAACACCTTTAAAATCCCTCCTGGCCAGAGGAAAAAATCCTTTCACCTGTAAAGGGTTAAGAAGCTAGGATAACCTCGCTGGCACCTGACCAAAATGACCAATGAGGAGACAAGATACTTTCAAAGGTGGAGTGGGAGAGAAACAAAGTGTCTGTCTGTCTGTGTGATGCTTTTGCCAGGGACAGAACAGGAATGGAGTCTTAGAACTTAGTAAGTAATCTAGCTACATATGCATTAGATTATGATTTCTTTAAATGGCTGAGAAATTAGACTGTGCTGAATAGAATGAATATTCTTTGTCCCCAGGCCAATGTCTGCAACAGCAGTAGTGGATCCAGTCCCAGAGACCCAGAGAGAGCCAGTCCCAGAACCGGAATTGGCGGAACAACCAGCACCAGACCCATTGCCAGCACTGAACCCAGTACTTGCAACCCCAACCCCAGAGGGCCCCACTGAACCTGAACAGGCAGCAGCCGATAACCCTACACAAGAGGATCAGCCGGAGCCTGAACCCCAACACAGTGCACCAGCAGAGAGCGATTCACAGTCAATAGAAACAGTCCCATCCCCTACATCGCTTCCAGAGTGACCAAGCATAGGTCCACAATCCAATGAGGAACTGATGTCTCCAGCATCAAGGGAACAGTTCCAGGCTGAACAGGAAGTAGATGAAAGTCTCCAGAGAGCTTGGACGGTGGCACAGAGCAACCCACTGCCTCTCAGCTCTTCTAATCAATCCAGGTTTGCTGTAGAAAGAGGACTCTTATACAAGGAAACTCTTTCTGGTGGACACCAGGAAGATTGGCATCCTCAGAGACAGTTGGTAGTTCCAACTAAGTACCAGGTCAAGCTATTGAGCTTAGCCCATGATCATCCTAGTGGCCGTGCTGGGGTGAACAGGACCAAAGACCAGTTGGGGTGGTCATTCCACTGGGAGGGAATGGGCAAGGATGTTTCTACTTATGTCCGGTCTTGTGAGAAGTGGGAAAACCCCAAGACCAGGTCAAAGCCTCTCTCCAGCCACTCCCCATCATTGGAGTTCCATTTCAGCGAGTAGCTGTGGATATTCTGGGTTCTTTTCCGAAGAAGACACCCAGACGAAAGCAGTACATACTGACTTTCATGGATTTTGCCACCCAATGGCTGGAAGCAGTAGCTCTAATTAACACCAGGGCTAAAATTGTGTGCCAGGCACTAGCAGACATTTTTGCCAGGGTAGGTTGGCCCTCTGACATCCTCACAGATGCAGGAACTAATTTCCTGGCAGGAACTATGGAAAGCCCTTGGGAAGCTCATGGGGTAAATCACTTGGTTGCCACTCCTTACCACCATGAAACAAATGGCATGGTGGAGAAGTTTAATGGAACTTTGGGGCCCCTGATATACAAATTCATAAATGAGCACTCCAATGATTGGGACCTAGTGTTGCAGCAGTTGCTCTTTTCCTACAGAGCTGTACCACATCCCAGTTTAGGGTTTTCACCATTTGAACTTGTATATGGCCGTGAGGTTAAGGAGCCATTACAGTTGGTGAAGCAGCAATGGGAGGGATTTACACCTTCTCCAGGAACTAACATTCTGGTCTTTGTAACCAACCTACAAAACACCCTCTGAACCTCTTTAGCCCTTGCTAAAGAAAACCTACAGGATGCTCTAAAAGAGCAAAAAGCCTGGTATGATAAACCTGCCAGAGAGCGTTCCTTCAAAGTAGGATACCAGGTTATGGTCTTAAAGGCGCTCCAGGACCATAAAATGAAAGTGTCTTGAGAAGGGCCATTCATGGTCCAGAAGCGCCTGGGAGCTGTTAATTACCTCATAGCATTCCCCACCTCCAACCAAAAGCCTAAGGTATACCATATTAATTCTGTAAAGCCCTTTTATTCCAGAGAATTAAAAGTTTGTCAGTTTACAGCCCAGGGAGGAGATGATGCTGAGTGGCCTGAAGGTATCTACTGTGAAGGGAAAAGTGCTGGTGGCGTGGAAGAGGTGAACCTCTCCATGACCCTCGGGCATATGCAGTGACATTAAATTCATACAGCCAGGTTAAACACCTTTAAAATCCCTCCTGGCCACAGGAAAAAAATCCTTCCATCTGCAAAGGGTTAAGAAGCTAGGATAACCTCTCTGGCACCTGACCAAAATGACCAATGAGGAGACAAGATATTTTCAAAGCTGGAGGGGGGGGAGAAACAAAGTGTTTGTCTGTCTGTGTGATGCTTTTGCCGGGGACAGAACAGGAATGAAGTCTTAGAACTTAGTAAGTAATCTAGCTAGATATGCGTTAGATTATGATTTCTTTAATGGCTGAGAAATTAGACTGTGCTGAATAGAATGAATATTCTTGTCTTTGTGTCTTTCTTGTAACTTAAGGTTTTGCCTAGAGGGATTCTCTATGTTTTGAATCTAATTACCCTCTAAGGTATTTACCATCCTGATTTTACAGAGGTGATTATTTTTACCTTTTCTTAGATTAAAATTCTTCTTGTAAGAAATTGAATGCTTTTTTCATTGTTCTTAAGATCCAAGGGTTTGGGTCTGTGGTCATCTATGCAAATTGGTGAGGATTTTTATCAAGCCTTCTCCAGGCAGGGGGATGCAAGGTTTTAGTGAAGATTTTGGGGGGAAAGACGTTTCCAAATCACGCTTTCCCAGTAAACCCACTCAAAGGTTTGGTGGTGGCAGTGGAAATCCAAGGGCAAAGGGTAAAATAGTTTGTGCCTTGGGGAAGTTTAACCTAAGCTGGTAAAAGTAAACTTAGGAAGTTTTCATGCAGGTCCTCACATCTGTACCCTAGAGTTCAGAGTGGGGAAGGAACCTTGACAGGGTATAAAAGGTAGAGCTGCCTCTAGCCCCCATCAGTTTCTTCTTACCTACCGTGATGGTCACTGGAAAGCTTATTCATTGTCAGAACAGTTTCTTTCGGCTCTTTATATAATATAGTTAGTTTAGTAGTTTATTACAGTTAGTATGTTTTATTTGTTCGGTTTAAAAGAATTGATTTTGATGTTTTTTCCCCATTTTGGGGTTTTGCTGCTAACACTGAGGCATGCCCTGTTACTGAGCTTTAAGCCGTGTGCTTCTTGCTCAAAGCCTGTGCTGGTGAGCAACCCTAACAGTAGTTGTCTTAAGTGCCTGGGTGAAGTATATGTGAAACCAGGATTTGCCTGGAACTCAAGTCTAGATCAAAGAAGGAGAAGCAGGAGAGGTTGAAATTCCTGCTGATGGAGGCAGCATTTAGATCCCCATTAGAGTCATCCTGGTCCAACTCTCTGTTGAGCGCTGCAAGTTCAGTGATAAGCCCATGCCTCCAGTATTGTCAGAGTCCCAGCACCAATCTCCTTCACCCGTGCCAAGGAAGAAATGAGGCTCTGACCAGGGGAATATCTCCACCTTCCACGTCTGGTAGGAGGGTGAGGAGTCAAATAGAGTGCATCTGAAATCTAAACACTCCTCCTCCAAATCAGTGTCTCAGTTGGCTCCAGTACCAGAGAGGGCATAATTATGTCTGGTGCCAGAAGTGGCACTGTCAACGTCACTGGCACAGCAGCAAGATAAAATCTTCATGCTGAGGATCCTGAAGGTGTTTGCAGCAACAAGGAATTTTCTCGTCTTTTTGGTGCTAATGTCACCAGGTTCGGATTCCTCGGCACCATTGCCCCACCCGGCATCAACACTAACAGTGGAACTAGTGGTACCACTCCAGCTGCCTTCTTCCCGGATGGTCAGTCTGATGGTACCATCTGAGCGGAAGCCAGCAATGATGGTGCCAAACCACCCATCCCAGGTTCTTAGTGCTGGCCCCAACACCAACTGGAGCAGTCCCTCCATAGTTGGAGGAAGGGGAACCTTCATCATCAGACTTGGAGGTGGGATCTTATATCTCAACCCCAGACCAGAATAAGCCAGTCCCTTTGCAGAGTTTTCTTCTCCACTTACCATCACAAACTCACAATGGGAGCTGCCATTTGAATGTGGCCAGGAAATCACTGGAGTCCAGCCACATATCTCTGGCCTTTTTGGAACTTGTGGAGTTTTTCCCCAGCTTCTATATTTTCCCTTTGCCATGACTACTAAGCACAGTATTCTAGGCGGGGTAGTGGCGGGGGGGAATCTACACACACACACATACCTTTGTCCAGTACTAGGCCCAGTGCCAAGCATCAAGAACAGGTTCTGGAAGCAGAGGAATAGCCTGTGAAAGAGAGTCAACCATTTCCAGGTTTGACTTCCTCCTTTTCCTCTTAGGATGAGGCGTTTTCCTTACAGGCAACTTCACTATCTCCTGCTGATTGTAAAGCTTATCAGGAATTGTTAAAGAGGGTGGATTCAGACATGGGCATTCAGGTCAAGGAGGCCAGGAGTGTTCACATTGCCCAATTGACATTTATTAATGGAAGATCCCTCTAGCATGGCACTACCAATTACTGAGGCAATATGATTGCCTACAGAAACAGTATGGCAGACCCTGTTTTCATTGCCTCGAATCTCAAAGCAAACAGAGAGAAAGTACTATGGGCCCTCCCAAGGCTTTGAATATCTTTACTCCCATCCACCTCCAAGGTTGTTAGTTGTTCCATCAGCTAATGAGAGATAGTGAGAGGGCATCAGGCTGCCACTCCCAAATCAAAAGACAAAAAGAAATTGGAGATTGGCAGAAAGATATATTCAGTTGAGGAACTGCAACTTTGAATTGCATTTTAGTCTAAGAAAAGGTAAAAAGAATCACCTCTGTAAAATCTGGATGGTAAATACCTTTAGAGGGTAATTAGATTCAAAACATAGAGAATCCCTCTAGGCAAAACCTTAAGTTACAAGAAAGATACAAAGACAAAGAATATTTATGTTTTGAATCTAATTACCCTGTAAGGTATTTACCAACTTTGAATTGCCACCATGAGACTCTGCTGGGACAGTATGATTTTAAATTATGGGAGTCCATAGAAAAGTTCAAAGAACTACTTCCTGAGAATCCTAGGCAAGAGTTCTCTTTTCTGATGAACAGGGGCAGACAAGTAGCAAGAACAGCACTGCATACTGTGCTGAATTTAGCAGATTCAGCAGTTAGAGCCATGGCTTCCACTATGGCCATGCAGAGATCCTCATGGTTACAGTCTTGTAGTTTCCCCTGTGAAGTCCAAAATACTATTCAGAACTTTCCTTTTGAGTGTCCTTCTCTGTTCTCAGGCCAGATGGACAGTAAGCACGATGTGCTTAATGACTCAAGAGTCACTTTAAAGTCCTTGGGTTTTACATGTCTGCCCCAGTCAGAAACTATTGACCTCAGAAGATGCACCATTTTTCTGCTCTACCTCGTTGTCATAACCTTTCAGTAAAGAAGTCAATGCACTATAGGCTCAGGACTTCCCCTTCTGCTACTTCGGTTCCAGCTTTGGGACCTTCAAGACACCTGGGAAGTGCCAAACAGTCACTCTAATGGGCCTGTTGAGGACACCATACTAGTATCTCTCTCTCCAGACACAAATTCCCCCATCTTTACAAAGAGTCTGTCCCATTTCCTTGGTGCTAGGTCATGAATTACTTCAGACAAAGGGCCCTGAGCACTCTGGTGTTGGGATAAACTCTACAGTTTGTTTCTACACCTTCCTCCCACTCTCCCTCTACATCCCTTTCAGGGACCACTCTTAAAGGGAGCTCCTTGTCCAAAAGGTACAGTCTCTCAACTCTTTACAGGAGGGTCCATGCTGTCTCAGAGAGAAAGGGTTTTATTTCCACTATTTGCTCATTCCAAAAGCAAAGGGGGGGTTCAGACCAATTTTAGACTTGTGTCAACTCAACAACTTCTTAAAAAAGATAGTTTTGAATGGTCATCCTAGTTTCCACTATCCCTCTTTGGATCCTGGGGATTGAGATGCTGCCCTTCATATAAAATATGAATTACCTACTTCCATGTGGTAATCAACCAAGCTCACAGGAAGTAGCTCAGATTTCTGGGTAAATCAAAATCAGTACCAATTCAATATGCTACCATTTAGCCTGCCAGCAATTCCCAGAGTTTTTACAAAAGTTGTGGCAGTAGTAGGTCAATTCCTCAGAAGATCAGAGGTTCAAGGTTACCTCTATCTGTACAACTGGCTTGTCAAGGGCTGATGCAAGAGGCAGGTACTCTGGATTGGGTATCCCTAAAGTAGTCAACATTCAATGCTTTGGGACTGCTAGTCAATGCAGAGACGTCTCCCCTCTCCCTGGTACAGAAGATAGAGTTTATTGGGGCTTACTTGAATGAACTCAAGCTAGAGCTTTTCTTCTGGACCTGAGGTTTTAGGCAATTCAATCAATTGGGAGATAGGAAAGCTTACCCAGCATAACAGTATGAAAGTATTTGAGGCTCTTTGGATGTATGCCTCCTGCACTTATGTGCTTCAAGTTGCCAAACTGTGCCTCAGGGTTCTAAAGAGTTGGCTGGCACCAGTTTACTCACCAAGCTGGCATCATCTAGACTTGGTAGGCCATGCCTCTTTTGTCCATGATTCCCTAGAATGGTGGATAATGTATGTAGAGCAGTTCCCTTTGGCCACACGCAACAGACACTCATGTTAGTGTGTGACCTTTGGCTGTGGGGCCCATCTGGGTTCTCTACAGATTCAGATCTAAGTCCTTGGAGGGAGGACTTAGATTTACACATCAGTGTCAGAGAGCTGAAATCCATTTGACATGCCAAGTGTTCCTAGTGCAAATCAAGTTCTATCTCAACAAGCAGGGAGGACCCATATTTTTTCTACTCAGTCCAAACACAAGTCTACTCTGGGAGCTCTGCATTGCCAACTTATATCTTACTTACTTAGATTCCAAAATGATCTAGCAGCAGTACCAGATTCACCAATGGCGCCGTGCACCGGGCCCACACTCAGGAGGGGCCCCAGTGCCTGGACTGTGATTCCACCCTTAGTCCCTGGCCCCCCCTTGGCCTCTTTCCCCCCAAGGCCACACCCACTACTCACTCCTTTCCACCCCCGTAAGAGAAGTGGGAGGGTCCTTGGGGGGGAGATGCTGGGTGGGGCAAGGAATTGGGGAGCAGTGTGAATGGGGCTTTAGTGGGAAGAAGCTGAGTGGGGATGGGACCCCAGAGTGGAGCAGGGTACAGGGCCATAGTCTGGCCACTGGGGCCCACAAAAGATGTCCTATCTAGCAGACCACCTGAGCAAATCATTTACAAAAGTTACCAGGAGTGGTCTTTTTTTCAAATATGGATAGATACAGCTGCCACAGATGCGGGTTTCCCCAAGTAGGCCTATTTGTAACAAAGACTAACAGAAAGTATCAGCAGTTCATTCCCTACAAGGTCACATCTTGAGTTCTCTGACAGATGGTCAGGCAGTCTCCTTTAAGTTTTTCCCCCAGTTCTTTTCAATCACAAAGTATTATTAAAGATAAGATGGCACTAGGCCAGAGTCATAATATTAGCCCCCGTGTGTGCCCATCAGCACTGGTTGTTCACATTCCTGGCACGGTCAGTGAAACCTTCAATCTCAGTTCTGCTGAACTTGGACCTAATCTTGCAAGATCATGACTGCCTACTCCAACCAAGCCTACAATCACTTCACTTAACTGCATGGATGCTCCATGGCTAGATAATAGAGAGTGGTCTTGCTCAAAAGAAGTTAACAGGGGTTAAATAGTAGAAAGCTTCCTACAAGAGCTACTTACCTCTCAAAGTGGAGATGTTTTTCCATCTGGTCTAGCCAGTATGGAGTATCACCAATCTGTTCTTCAATTCAGCATATCCTGGACTACTTGTTGCCCCTGAAACATTAAGGTTTGGCTGTTAGTTTAATCACATATATCTGACAGCTATTTCAGTGTTCCATCCTAAAGTCAATAATCACTCTATTTTTTCTCACAGGTCAATAAGGTTTTTGAAAGGTCTAGTCAAATTGTATTCTCAGGTACAAGACCGCATTCCCCTGTTGAATCTAAACTCAGTGTTATCCTGACTTAAGGGTTTTACATTTGAGCTTTTGGCTACTTACGTTCTGCTGCATCTGTCAATGAAAGCAGCACTTTTAGATGGCCATCACCTCAGCCAGAAGGGTAGGAATGCTGGGCCTCCCTATATGATATTCTTTAAGAACAAAGTTTACCTATGCCCTCCTCCAAGTTTTGTCCCAAAGACAAAGTGGTTTTCTCTTTCCATATTAACCAGCCAATTTATTTGCTTGCATTCTACCAGAAGCCACATTTGAGGAGAGAAGAAAAGTGTTTACATACCCAGGACATGAGAAGATCTCTGGCATTCTACATGGACAGAATCAGGCACTCCTGTAAGTCCTCCCACCTCTTTGTAATGGTGGCAGACAGAATAGGACAATCAGTCTCCACCCAAAAAAATTCATCCTGGATAGCCTCCTGTATATGCATACACTAGGGCCTGACTAATGTCATCCTGCCAACCAGAGTCACAGCTCATTCAGTGTGATGGCATTGGCCTCAATGGCTTTTTTTGCACGTGCACCAACTGTGAATATTTGTAGAGCAGCAGCCGGGTTTTCAATCCATACATTTACCTCCCATTATATTGTTGCTCAAGATTCCAGAGTTGAGGCTAGAGTTGGATCTTCAATTTTTATTTAAATGGACTGATCCCACTCCCTGTTTTTTATGGCTTGTGAGTCACCAAGACAAGGATGCATGTGTACAATTACTCAAAGAAGAACTAATGGTGACTCACCTGTTCTGTAACTGTTGTTCTTTGAAATGCATTGCACATGTCCTTTCTACAAGCTGCCCTTCTACATTAGAGTTCTGGAAAGAAGGAATTGAGGAGTCCTAGGGGTGGCTCTGCCCTTTATATCTGCATGCAGTGGCACGCAGTAGCAGAGGGCGTGTGAGCCTCCCAACAGGTACTTCTGAGGGAATAATTTTCTGACTGCTGTGCACTGGGTGTACAGACACCATGAGTGGAGCGGACATGTGCAAGACATCTTGAAGAACAACAGTTACTGAATAGGTTAGTAACTTTTTTCCTATTAATGGTGTGAAATTCATCCCAGAGCACAGTGCACCATAAAAGTGCCACTTTCATGTCAAGATCCTGGGTCTATTAAAAGTAAAGGGTAAAGATTCCTTAAATACCTGTGTAGAATCACTGCACTGGACTGCATCTCATCAAAAATAAGTGAATATATATACCTATTAGCTAATATACGGTTATTAAGAGTAATTTTGTAATTTTTAATTTAATTACAATTTCAAAGTAGCATATGTATTAAGTCCATTCTGTTAGCCAAGTAACACACTTTGACATATTGTTTTCTAAAAGACTACAAGGCTGAAAAGGCTCTGTTTATATTTGTAATACATTAAATATATTTGTGGCATATTATTACTTCTGTGACTTTCAATATTTTTGTCAGGATCTAACCCTGCAAATTCTTATCACCATGAGTAGTCCCATTGATTACTCACTATAGTAAGTAGTATATTTGGTAATAAATGCTTGTATGACTGGACACTAATTTTTCATCAAGCACTTTCATGGACCCAGGTAGTACAGTACAGTACAGTGGGAAAGCTTTTGTTTTGGGGCCCAACAATTAAACTGTATTTATTTCTTCCCCCCACACACAAAAAAGAAAAACAATTCCTTTAAATGAATTCATGTTCCATAAATGATCACAGCTGAAGGCAGTTGTAATTTACACTCTATAGATAACACAGATTTTAGACTCTTAAATAATAATTAAAATTAATGTATTCAATAAAAAGGTAGATAATGGCTATATTAACCCTGGTAATACATGTTTCTATTAGAATCTTCCATTAGAATTTTAATGAGCCAAATTGCTGTTTCAAAATACAAGGAGCCATATGATATCTCACTGTGAAAACCATTTCAGTTTAATAGAAAGGCACAGAATATTGTGTTCAATGGTTTTCACAATGGGAAACCTGTGCTTGTTCACAAAAAGGCCCAACATTTGTAGACAGATGGCATGATTCCTAAGGGACCACACTAAAGGGGGAGAGTGTTTTGGAAAATATTGTTTTTTCTTTGCCAGTTTCCTCATAGTTTATCTTAGATTCCTTTTGGTCTTTTAATTCTTAATCCCTGGTAGAAAAAAGAGCTAATTACTGGATAAACTAGAGGAATTTTACTCCAGACAAGCACAAATGGCATACACTTTAATTTTTAGTTTTGCTGAAACAATCATGGCAAATTACAGACTTCTACAGATAATTGAAAAAAACCCATATGTCTCTTTTGTGGAAATTTTCAAATCTAATACATCTTTGCACAAGAAGCTTACTTACAGGTATTTTATCATTAAGTCAATCGGAGAGGAAATTTGCAGCTAGGTAAAATAATTGAAGTTAAATATAAAGAATGCCAAATTTTGTGTCTATTATTTTTGCAACCCTGCTGTAAAAAATCTTAAACACATTTGGAAGCTAAGTGTGCTAGACATTGTTGGGTGAAGCTTAACACATGTGAGGCAGAGATACTCAGGTTTCTTAATTCAAACCTTTATTTGAATCAAAACCATAACTTGCACTTACAATTACTATAAAAGCAATGGATAACAACAGATACATAGACATTTGTGATCATTAATTACTTTCTGTTGGGGTGTAGGCAGGTCATGATAGATTTCTCCTATGATGCTCCAACTACTCCATTACATTCTAGCATATTTATACCTTTCCAAATTATAGAACCATAACTTTCCAACAATTGACATTAAGCATTATATTGTATGTAACTCACATAATATGCATGTGCAATTTTCAGTTTAAATAACTTTTGCTGTCCATGCTATTTTCATGTTATATTTCTTTTCTAATTGTTTTTTTTTTCTATATTGATCATGCTGACTGGGCCATGTACCTCTTACTCAATTAAGGGACTTTCCTGTTTTTCCTTAATTGCTTTTTGCCAGTACATTCTGTATATCCATTGTACTGACAACTTTCTCTTATCTATACAATATCCCTCAACTTAGATACATTCCATGTTCAAAATATCACCTGTGCTCTACACAACAGCTATAAGCATTATTGAGCAAGTTTACATAGTGACAAGTCAGCAAAGTAACATCCACATCCAGTATTATCCCAGCCTGTCAAACTTACTGAATGTACATGATCCATACTTCTGACATTTCCAACAACATATAAGTACTACAAATGCTTTATCATTATATAAATAGAAGACATTATTATGGCAGTGTGTTTCACTTCACTATCTATAACTAAGATTGAACAGAAATTCATAATTTTAACCAACTTATAACTAGAAATGGTAGAGTGGGAACCCTGTAAATATTAGAAGTGTTTGAAACTTTTGTATAGTACCTGAAGTTAGGTGAATCTCAAAGGTAGTGCTGTGTGTAAATGGTAAATATTTATGCACTGAATTTCACATGGAAATATTCACCATTTTATTTTGTGATACATTCTCCTGACATTGAATTTTCCCATACCACTTTGGCATCATATGGCTATTTTAGATTTACTTGCCAGAATCCATCTCTGAGACCATTATTAAGCCAAAGTTACCTGTTGGTTTATATAATCAGTGGCATTGTTACCCATGAGCACTCCTCTGTCAAATTAATGGTAATTGACAACCTATATGTGAAAGCTTCCCGCCTCCACCAGGTAAAACAGGTACTGAGCCCTGCTTATCTTAAGAATGTAAGTTGTCCCATTGAAATAAATGTGACTACTCATGTGCTTAAAGTTAAGCAGGTGTTTCACTGGATCATGGTCAGAATGCTCAGCAATTTGCAAGATGAGTCCATAATTTCTAGGTACCTAGGAATAGAAGCTCCTTTTAACCCATCCCTTGAACTTCATTCTCAAGAACTTTGAAGGAACTAGCTGAAAAATCATTAAAATATTGAATCCAGTCTTTTTTAAAGCTCCTGGCCAGAGGAAAAACCCTTTCACCTGTAAAGGGTTAAGAAGCTAGAATAACCTCGCTGGCATCTGAGCACAATGACCAATGAGGAGACAAAATACTTTCAAAGCTGGGGGGGGGGGAGAAACAAAGAGTCTGTGTCTGTATGTGTGATGCTTTTGCCGGGGACAGAACAGGAATGGAGTCTTAGAATTTAGTAAGTAATCTAGCTAGATATGTGTTAGATTATAATTTCTTTAAATGTCTAAGAAATTGAGGTGTGCTGAATAGAATGGATATTCCTGTCTTTGTGTCTTTTTGTAACTTAAGGTTTTGCCTAGAGGGATTCTTTATATTTTGAATCTAATTACCCCGTAAGGTATTTACCATCCTGATTTTACAGAGGTGATTCTTTTTACCTTTTCCTATATTAAAATTCTTCTTGTAAGAAACTGAATGCTTTTTTCATTGTTCTTAAGATACCAGGGTTTGGGTCTGTGGTCACCTATGCAAATTGGTGAGGATTTTTATGAACCTTCCCCAGGAAGGGGGGGTGAAGGTTTTGGTGAGGATTTTGGAGGGAAAGACGTTTCCAAACAATAATTTCCCAGTAACCAGTAAACGTTTGGTTGTGGCAGTGGAAGTCCAAGGGCAAAAGGTAAAATAGTTTGTACCTTGGGGAAGTTTTAACCTAAGCTGGTAAAAGTAAGCTTAGGAGGTTTTCATGCAGGTCCCCACATCTGTACCCTAGAGTTCAGAGTGGGGAAGGAACCTTGACATGGTGGCAGAACGATGGGATTAACTTGAAATCATTTTGAGATTTTTTGAACCAGAAACACAGATTTTAAAAGGGATTTTTTTCCCTTTGGGCTGCTGGAAAGCAGTTTCCAACTGGAAGTAGTTGGAGTCTTTCTCTCTGTTTTGGGGCCAGAGCAGAGACAAAAGGGAATTGTCTTTTGTGAGCTGGAGTTTTCTCTACCTAAAGGCAAGATAGTTAACCTCCTACAGGGAAATTCACCAGTCTTCACAGACCTGAAGTTTTTTTTTTCCTAAGAGCAACTAGAGGGGTTTTCTGCCTATTTGCCTGGAGCCAAAGGTGATAAGGGGTTTATTTGGATTTTTCTGTAGGCTGACAATCACTATCAGAGAATATAGGTATTCCATTACAGCACAGCAAAATTTTACAAACCAAGTTTTGTTTGTTTTATTTCTAACCCTCGGGTGTAAAGTTAGTAAAAAACAGAGAGGTAAAGATGACAGAAACCAAGACACTAGACAAATTGGATTTAGCCAGAACGGAGATAGAGAAAGAGACAGAACAATACCGAGAGGCTGCTCACAGGAGAGAAATGGAGGCAAAGGACAAAAACAGGGAGGCAGCGAAAGAGGCAGAACAACACCAAGTGGCTGCCCACAGGAGAACAATGGAGGCCAACAACAAGGAAATGGAGGCAAGGGCCAAAGAACTGGAGGATAAGGAAAAAGAGAGGAAGCATGTGGAAGAGGAGAAGGAAAAAGAGAGGAAGCGTGCACTGGAGACGGAGAAGGCAAAGGCTCAGCAGAATATACCAACAAACCCTAGCAATCCTTCTCCAAGTACCACTTCCCATCCCAGAAAGTTCCCCACCTACAAGGCAGGCGATGATACTGAGGCCTTCTGAGAAAACTTCAAAAGAGCCTGCCTTGGGTACAGCATCTCTACAGACCAATACATGGTAGAGCTGAGGCCACAGCTCAGTAGACCCTTAGCTGAGGTGGCGGCTGAAATGCCTAAGGAACGCAAGAACCAGTATGAACTGTTTAAAACCAAGGTGAAAGTCAGAATGGGGCTAACCCCCGAGGATTCCCGTTGGCCGTTCAGAGCCCTAAGGTGGAAACCAGATGTGTCATTTACCCGACATGCCTACCACATTGTAAAACATTGGGATGCCTGGATATCAGGAGCAAGTGTTAAATCTCCAGAAGATTTGCACTTCCTAATGCAAATGGAGCAATTCTTAGAGGGTGTTCCTGAGGAAATAGAAAGATACATCCTAGATGGGAAGCCCAAAACTGTAATCGAGGCGGGGGAGATTGGAGCCAAATGGGTGAAGGTGGCCGAGAGGAAAAAAAATGGTCGCAGTTGGAGTGGATACCAGAAGGGACAATCTCAGACCACCCCCGGGGGCCACCCAAGGCCCCACCTACCCCCCAAGGAACCCACCTTATCGTCCCGCCACACTGTTCTCCAGCAACCCACCTCGCCCTAGTGACCTGTCAGCTGGATGATGTTTTAAATGTAATGAGCCAGGACATGTGAAGGCCAACTGCCCCAAGAACTCCAACAGATTACAGTTCATTGTACGGGAATCACACCAGAGGTCCTCAGGCCCAGATACCTCCCAGATACGCTTGGAGCAGAGGGAAACTGTGAGTGTGGGCGAGAAGAAGGTCACCGTATAGAGGGACACCAGAGCACAAATGTCGGCTATCCATGCTTCTTTAGTGGACCCCAATTTAATCAACCCAGAGATCTAAGTGACGATTCAACCCTTCAAGTCCAACTCTTTCAATTTGCCTACAGCCTACTGTGCAAGGGCTGGTCAGGAATGTGAACTTTTGCAGTCTGTGATGATTATCCCATCCCCATGCTGTTGGGGGAAGACTTGGCCAATCATGTGAAGTCAGCCAAGAGGGTGAGAATGGTCACCAGAATAAACCAGTCATCATGACTAGTGCTGTTCTGGAAAATTCTACCAGAACCCGGTCAGCGGCGATGGACCCAGACCCCAGGCCAATGTCTGCAACAGCAGTAGTGGATTCAGTCCCAGAGACCCAGAGAGAGCCAGTCCCAGAACCGGAATTGGCGGAACAACCAGCACCAGACCCATTGCCAGCACTGAACCCAGTACTTGCAACGCCAACCCCAGAAGGCCCCACTGAACCTGAACCGACAGCAGCTGATAATCCTACACAAGAGGATCAGCCGATGCCTGAACCCCAACATAGTGCACCAGCGGAGAGTTGTTCACAGTCAACGGAAACACCCCCATCCCCTACATCACTTCCAAAGGGACCAAGCATTGGTCCACAATCCAATGAGGAACTGATGTCTCCAGCACCAAGGGAACAGTTCCAGGCTGAACAGGAAGTAGATGAAAGCCTTCAGAGAGCTTGTATGGTGGCATGGAGCAACCCACCGCCTCTCAGCTCTTCTAATCAATCCAGGTTTGTTGTAGAAAGAGGACTTTTATACAATGAAACTTTCTGGTGGACACCAGGAAGACTGGCATCCTCAAAGACAGTTGGTAGTTCCAACTAAGTGCCGGGTCAAGCTCTTGAGCTTAGCCCTCGATCATCCTAGTGGCCATACTGGGGTGAACAGGACCAAAGACCGGTTGGGGAGGTCATTCCAATGGGAGGGAATGGGCAAGGATGTTTCTACTTATGTCCGGTCTTGTGAGGTATTCCAAAAAGTGGGAAAACCCCAAGAGCAGGTGAAAGCTCTCCAGCCACTTCCCATTATTGAAGTTCCATTTCAGCAAGTAGCTGTGGATATTCTGGGTCCTTTTCCAAAAAAGGACACCCAGATGAAAGCAGTACATACTGACTTTCATGGATTTTGCCACCCAATGGCCGGAAGCAGAAGCTCTAAGCAACACCAGGGCTAAAAGTGTGTGTCAGGCACTAGCAGACATTTTTGCCAGGGTTGGTTGGCCCTCTGACATCCTCACAGATGCAGGAACTAATTTCCTGGCAGGAACTATGGAAAGCCCTTGGGAAGCTCATGGGGTAAATCACTTGGTTGCCACTCCTTACCATGAAACAAATGGCATGGTGGAGAAGTTTAATGGAACTTTGGGGGCCATGATACCTAAATTCGTAAATGAACACTCCAGTGATTGGGATCTAGTGTTGCAGCAGTTGCTCTTTTCCTACAGAGCTGTACCATATCCCAGTTTAGGGTTTTCACCATTTGAACTTGTATATGGCCATGAGGTTAAGGAGCCATTACAGTTGGTGAAGCAGCAAAGGGAGGGATTTACACCTTCTCCAGGAACTAACATTCTGGACTTTGTAACAAACCTACAAAACACCCTCCGAACCTCTCTAGCGCTTGCTAAAGAAAACCTACAGGATGCTTAAAAAGAGCAAAAAGCCTGGTATGATAAACATGCCAGAGAGCGTTCCTTCAAAGTAGGATACCTTCCCTTCTTGGAAAGGGCCATTCACTGTCCAGGAGTGCCTGGGAGCTGTTAATTACCTCATAGCATTCCCCACCTCCAACCAAAAGCCTACGGTATACCATATTAATTCTCTAAAGCCCTTTTATTTCAGAGAATTAAAAGTTTGTCAGTTTACAGCCCAGGGAGGAGATGACGTTGAGTGGCCTGAAGGTGTCTACAATGAAGGGAAAAGTGCTGGTGGCGTAGAAGAGGTGAACCTCTCCATGAATATTGGGCGTATGCAGCGACAGCAGATGCAGGAGCTATGCACTAGCTACATGCCAACTTTCTCAGCTACCCCAGAACTGACTGAAAAGGCATACCACTCCATTGACATGGATAATGCTCACCCAATTAAAGGCCAACTTTACCGGGTGTCTCCTCAAGCTAAAACTGCTATAGAACGGGAGATCCAGTATATGTTACAGATGGGTGTAATCTATCCCTCTGGCAGTGCATGGGCATCTCCAGTGGTTCTAGTTCCCAAACCAGATGGGGAGATACGTTTTTGCGTGGACTACTGTAAACTAAGTGCTGTAACTCGCCCAGACAACCATCCAATGCCACACACAGATGAACTATTAGAGAAACTGGGATGGGCCCAGTTCATCTCTACTTTAGACTTAACCAAAGGGTACTGGCAGGTCTCTTCTGGCTGCGAAATGCATCCATCACCTTCCAAAGACTTGTAGATGGTCTCCTAGCCGGATTAGGAGAATATGCAGTTGCCTACCTTGACGATGTGGCCATATTTTCGGATTCCTGGGCAGAACACCTGGAACATCTACAAAAAGTCTTCGAATGCATAAGGGAGGCAGGACTAACTGTTAAGGCTAAGAAGTGTCAAATATGCCTAAACAGAGTGACTTATCTTGGACACCAGGTGGGTCAAGGAACTATCAACCCCCTACAGGCCAAAGTGGATGCTATCCAAAAGTGCCCTGTCCCAAAGTCAAAGAAACAGGTTCAATCCTTCTTAGTCTTGGCCGGTTATTACCGACGATTAGTAGTGCAATACAGCCAAATCGCCACCCCACTGACAAACCTAACCAAAAAGAAACAGCCAAATGCCATTCAGTAGGCCGAAGAGTGTCAGAAGGCCTTTAACCAGCTTAAAGTGACAGTCATTTCTGACCCTGTACTAAGGGCCCCAGACTTCGACAGACCGTTCCTAGTAAACATAGATGCGTCCGAGCGTGGTGTTGGAGCAGTTTTAATGCAGAAAGGAACGGATCAAGAATTCCACCCTGTGGTGTTTCTCAGCAAAAAACTGTCTGAGAGGGAAAGCAACTGGTCAGTCAGTGAAAAAGAATGTTACGCCATTGTCTACGCTCTGGAAAAGCTATGCCCATATGTTTGGGGATGGCGTTTCCACCTGCAAACCGACCATGCTATGCAACAGTGGCTTCATACCGCCATGGGAAATAACAAAAAATGTATTCGGTGGAGTTTAGCTCTCCAAGATTTTGATTTCGACATTCAACACATCTCAGGAGCCTCTAACAAAGTGGCTGATGCATTCTCCCATGAAAGTTTCCCAGAATCAACTAGTTAAAATCGTCCTTGAGATGTGGAAAATATTGTTAGTCTTTATATACTTGGTAGTATATTTAGAGGTTCATGTGTCTTATTAACTCTGTTTTTTCCTCGAGCTCCAGGAAGAAATCCCAGCCAGCATTTCACCTTATCTGTGATTTGGGGGGCATGTCATAAATATAAAGGGAAGGGTAAACACCTTTAAAATTCCTCCTGGCCAGAGGAAAACCTCTTTCACCTGTAAAGTGTTAAGAAGGTAGGATAACCTCGCTGGCACCTGACCAAAATGACAAACGAGGAGACAAGATACTTTCAAAGCTGCAGGGGGCAAGAAACAAAGGGTCTGTGTCTGTGTGTGTGATGCTTTTGCTGGGGACAGAACAGGAATGGAGTCTTAGAATTTAGTAAGTAATCTAGCTTGATATGCGTTAGATTATGATTTCTTTAAAGGCCGAAAAATTAAGCTGAATAGAATGGATATTCCTGTCTTTGTGTCTTTTTGTAACTTAAGGTTTTGCCTAGAGGGATTCTCTATGTTTTGAATCTAATTACCCCGTAAGGTATTTACCATCCTGATTTTACAGAGGTGATTCTTTTTACCTTTTCTTATATTAAAATTCTTCTTGTAAGAAACTGAATGCTTTTTTTCATTGTTCTTAAGATCCCAGGGTTTGGGTCTGTGGTCACCTATGCAAATTGGTGAGGATTTTTATCAAACCTTTCCCAGTAATGGGGTGAAAAGGTTTTGGTGAGGATTTTGGAGGGAAAGACGTTTCCAAACAACGCTTTCTCAAAAATAAACCTGGTTAGACGTTTGGTGGTGGCAGTGGAAGTCCAAGGGCAAAGGGTAAAATAGTTTGTACCTTGGGGAAGTTTTAACCTAAGCTGGTAAAAGTAGGCTTAGGAAGTTTTCATGCAGGTCCCCACATCTGTACTTAGAGTTCAGAGTGGAGAAGGAACCTTGACAGGGTGGAAGTCTTTGCCCTTGCAGATTCTATTGCCTAAGTGGGACCTAACTGAAAATCTCCAACATAAGAATTAACAACATTTAGAGAAACCTTTTTTTGTCACCCTTCACAGGTATCATAAACTGGTTATGCAATCAGAAAACACTCATCAACTGTTCCCATGTCATTCACACCTTTGGTAGTAGCAGTAATTATATGTTTATTGACCTATAACCAGACTGCACAGGAATTAATATACTATACAGAGTAAATATTAAGATCAGTTTAGTTGTTCAGTAAAGAGCTCAATTTGTTGAAAGGAATTCTAAAGTGTTTGCAAGAAATGAGATTTTAAATTGTATGATAATTATTGATATCTCACAGACTGAATGTAAATAAACAGTGGATATTACTTTAAAATTAAAGGCATATTGAAAAAATATATTAATATAAGTGCTGTGATATAATTTTGGTCTGAGATATTGAGGCCTGATGATTTTTAGGTATCTTTTATTTTCTGTAATTTAAATATTATTGTACTTCAAATAATCTAAAAGAAATAATAGAATTACTTTTGATTGACTTAAGTCAGCCTATTTATTTATTTGTCCTGAGTTTTGTATAGATTCATGGATGTTAAGTTCAGAAGGGACCATTAGGATTTATCTAGTCAGATGTCTTGCATACCAAAGACCATAGAACAGTGGTGGGCAACCTGTGGGCCACCTGCAGCCCATCAGGGTAATCCACTGGTGGGCCATGAGACAGTTTGTTTACATTGACTGTCCTCAGGCACAGCCGCTTGCAGCTCCCAGTGGCCGGGAACAGCAAACCATGGCCACTGGGAGCTGCGGGCAGCTATGCCTGCAGACGGTCAGTGTAAACAAACTGTCTGGCGGCCTGCCAGTGGAATACAGTGATGGGCCAAGTGTGGCCCATGGGCCGCAGGTTGCCCACCACTGCCATAGAATCTCATCCAGTAATTTCGGCTTCAAGTCCATAACTTCCATTTGAAAGTTATCCAGTCTGATTTCATGACTTCAAGTGATGGAGAATCCACCAAGTTGTCCAATTGTTAGTTAACCTCACTGTCAGAAATGTCTGCCTTCTTTCTAGACAGAATCTGTCCATTTAGACAGCATCCAAGCACTGGATCTCCTTATCCCTTTTTGTACTAGATTGTCTGCTTTCAGAAATCTCATGATCAAGTCACTTATTAATCTTCTCTTGCATGAACTAAATAGATTGAGCTTCTTAAGTCTATCACTATAAATCAGATTTTCCAGACCTTTAATCATTTTCTGGCTCTTTTCTTAAGGGACCATCATACAAACCCTACTTTTCACATTTTATGCAAGTTTCCATTCAATAAATTTCAAGGTGCCACGAGGTACATTATCATCCCTAGAAAGGTTTCAGAGTAGCAGCCATGTTAGTCTGTATCCGCAAAAAGAAAAGGAGTACTTGTGGCACCTTAGAGATTAATAAATTTATTTGAGCATAAGCTTTCGTGAGTTACAGCTCACTTCTAGAAAGGGGATCTAGTAGTACAATTATTACAATTATTTTTGTAGCACCTAAAAGTATGCTCACTACTTTACAGATATATCAAGAGAAGTCATTGCCCTAAGAAGTTCATGCTCTCAGGCCTCAATTAGACTATTTCTGGGTGTCAAGTTAAGCATGTGCATAATTGTATGCAGGATTAAGGACTAAATAGATAAGAGTTAAGACAAGCGAAGGAATCAACACAGGATTTTTTCTCACTTTCAAAATCCATATTATACCTCTGACATGGGTTCTTCTAGCTGAATTGATGTCAACTTTTTATTTGAAAAATGAAGTATGTTTTATTACGTTGCACAGTTTTGCCTGAACTCTCTATTTCATATGACTTCTCTGTTTTTTAACATGAAACAACAAGTGATTGTGTACAACAGACCTGTTTTTTATACTGAGAAAGCTGTATAAGAGAGTACTCTGACTTGGCAAGATTCTCTTTGAAGAGATCACCCCAAATACATACACCTGGATTCAGTTCAGTTCTGTACCACCTTCTTTTAAGAGAACAGATTTGTGTATGTCACTTTAGGATAGGTTTCACTCTATGTGTTCAGCACATTCTTGCATGCACTCTTGAAAGATCGAAAGGTGTTATGCATGAACATTCAACTCCCTAGTAATGAGTTTCTACCACAGGCTTATTTGTGATTTATTATCTTACTGCCTCATAAGCAGTAATTACAATGTTATTTATTTGTACTGTGCATGATCTCTGTTGATCTGTTAAAATTGAATTATTTTCTTTTCCCATAAATTTAGCTCTGATTTCAGGCTGTCCATGCTGCTGACTCTTGGGCTCCTTTGCTCACCAGTTCTGCAATACAGTGTGGAATAAATATGTAGAAAAAGAACTGGGGAGACCTCTGACAATTAAGAGATAGCTACGAGGAAATTTCTCTCTCACCCCAGTGGACTCCAATTTTGCATCCCTTTGAACAGTGGTCAGTCTGAAATACATGCAGTTTGGAAGGTAGAAAATGACTGATCAGAAACAGTTCAAACTCGGGGATTTGCTCCTTGATTGCATGCTACTTTCACCAAGTAAGGTCAGATTCTTCTCTTAATCACACCAAGTCAGAAATAGTTCCCCTGATGTCAGTGGTGTTACTCCAGATGTGCATCACTATAAAGAGATCCGGATTTAGGCATGTATTAAACACTTGACTTGACTTGACTTACACTGACTTGTGTAAGCAGAGTTATTCAACACTACAAGCTTCCTATTCCTGCTTCTGAAACTGGAATAGTGTGTGACCTTGGACAATGATTGTTCCATATCTCTGTTTATTCATTTGCAAAATAATGACATTCATTGGGGTGCTGTGGGTTTATTTAATTGATATTTGTGAAGCACTCTGAGACCTTAATCACTTGAATTGTCATTTTGATTTTTCCTTTTATCATTGCATTAAAACCATCTCTCTCCACTTTCCATGCCCATCTTTATACCCCGCTCCCATTCATATAACCATCCTACAGGAACAGCACAAGGTACCATGAACAATTGCAGGGTTGGAATTGGGGGTGGAAAAATCAGTGAGTGAGCTGTCACATAATTTCTGACCAGAATGAAACTGAATTACAGATTCATTCTCTATGCCCATGCACCATAGAGATAAAATAAAACAGCATTCATACGTCTGCATATAAATTGTTATACTCTGTGATTACATATCCAGTAAAATATTAAAAATTGGCTTGTTGTCCTATGAACCATAAGCAATAAGTAAACCATTGTGCAATATGTCATCTGTACTGAGAGTAAAATTAGGCTTGTTTTTCATATTTACATATTTGGAAATGTCTTTAGTATTGCACATGCACCACAATCAACACATTTATATGTCATGATGCAAATCATATTGCCATGTTATTGATGCTCTTTGTGAAGGATGCAATAAATATGACATTAGCTGTGCTTGAGTATGTGTGTGTTTTTCCCTTCTTAGTGCAAATCAGTGTTTTCATAAGAATATGCCATATTGGGACAGACTAATCATCCATCTAGACCAGTATCCTGTCTGTGACAGTGGCCAGTACCACAGCTTCAGGTGGAGTGTGCAGAACAGGGCAGTTTTGGAGAGATCCACCCTTATCTTCCCCTTCTGGCTTCTGGAAGTCATGGGTTTACAGTTGCCCCAAACAGGGAGTTGCATCCCTGACCATTTTGGCTAATAGAGATTGATGGATCTATCCTCTGTAAACTTACCTAGGTTTGGGGTTTTTTTTAAATTTAGTTATACTTTTGGACATCACAACATCCCATGGCAATGAGTTCCATGGGTTAATTGTGAATTGTGTGAAAAAAGTATTTCCTCCTGTTTGTATTAAACCTGCTGCCTATTAATTTCATCAGGTGACCTCTATTTTTTGTATTGTGGGAAAGAATAAATAACACTTCTCTATTCCTTTTTTTCCATACCATTCATGATTCTATAGACTTCTCTCACATCCTCCTATAATAATCCGTTTTCTAAGATGAACGACTCTAATATTTTTTCTCTATGTCTGTGTGTTGCCTTTGCCAGGAACAGAGCAGGAATGCAGGTCAGAACTCCTGTAAAGGGTTAATAAGCAATCTAGATATGTGTTAGATATGTGTTAGATTCTGTTTTGTTTAAATGGCTGATAAAATAAGTTGTGCTGAATGGAACGTATATTCTGTTTTTTGTGTCTTTTTGTAACTTAAGGTTTTGCCTAGAGGGATTCTCTATGTTTTGAATCTGATTAACCTGTAAGGTATTTACCATCCTAATTTTACAGAGGTGATTCTTTTACTTTTTCTTCAATTAAAATTCTTTTTTTAAGAACCTGATTGCTTTTTCCTTGTTCTTAAGATCCAAGGGTTTGGGTCTGTGGTCACCTATGCAAATTGGTGAGGATTTTTATCAAGCCTTCCCCAGGAAAGGGAGTGTAGAGCTTAGGGGGATTATGGGGAGGAAGACGTTTCCAAGTGGGCTCTTTCCCGGTTATATTTTGTTAGACGCTTGGTGGTGGCAGCAATAAAGTCCAGGGAAAAAAGGTAAAATAGTTTATCCCTTGGGGAAGTCTTAACCAAAGCTGGAAAAACAAGCTTAGGGGATTGTTTATGAAGGTCCCTTCACCTGTATCCTAGAGTTCAGAGTGGGGAAGGAACCTTGACAAAAGAAGACATTTCTTGCCAGTATTTTCTTACATTTCTAGGAATAGTAAAGAGTTCAAAGGACTCTAGGATGACATATCCAAGGAAAAATGACTTGTAGAATGGGAAAACAATGTCCCATGTATCTCCATGAGTGTGCTCTCTCTAGTTGTACAAATTATATTTTAGTTGTACTAGACTGAGCCAGTTGTTTTGCATCCATATGCTTATGTTTATTTTTCATTGTGACATTGTTCATGTCTCCTTGGAAAGAAATATCCAATAGTCTATTTCAATAGTCTAATCTCAGTGACCCCAATGGCTATTGATACATGGATATCTAAGCACATATGGAAATCTAAGGCCATGTCTAGACTACAGAGTTAAGAAGACTTAAGTTTTGTTGATGATCATAAATTGCTTTAATAACATCAGTGCAGCACATCCAGACAACACTCCTTGTGTTGGCTGAGTGCATCCACAGTCATTGCTCTTGCATCAATAGACAGAGCATTGCATCGTGGGTAGCCATCCCTCTGTGCAACTCACCACCGTCTTTCATCCTCTGTTGCTGGGAGGTATGGGAATAGATCACAATGTATCATGGAGATGTGCTTGCTGTCCCGTGATGCAGTTAATTCCATTCCATCATTCCATGGGCTTCCTAATTCATTTTGTGCTGTTTTTCAACCGCCCTTATAAACTGTGCTCCCACCATCTCTGCCTGACAGGTTGGATCCTGAACTGCTGACCATTCTGCTGACAAGTGTTATGAAGACAACGTGATTGGTCCTGCAGTATTTCATGAGCTGTGAAACAGAGTGAATCAGCGATGCCTGCCCTGCTGTCTGTCAAGGGAACAAATAATTCAAGATTGCTGCTGGAATTCATGAATCAGCTTGCCACAGTGGACTGTCAGTATGGGCTTAGGAACCCAGCACTCAGTGGTGGGATGATGAGCAGTAGCTGCAGAACTTTTGGATGCACCTTCTTGGAACTGTGGATGGAGTTCACCCCTGCACTGCGGCACAAGGACACCAGACTGAAAGCTGCCCTCTCCGTGGAAAAGTGAGTGGTGATCGCTGTATGGAAGCTGGCAACTCCAGACTGCTACTGGTCAGTCGTGAATCACTTTGGAGTTGGAAACTCCACCTTGGATGCTGCAGTGATGCAAGTGTGCAAGGCCATTAATCTCCTCCTGCTACAAAGGATTGTTAATTTCAGTAATGTACAGGAAATATTTGATGGCTTTGAGGCATTCGGATTCTCTAATTGAGGTGGGATGGTAGATGGAATTTGTATCCCAATTTTGGCCCCTGACCATTTTGCGATGGAATACATCAACCAAAAGGGATACTTCTCCATGATTTTGCAGGTGCTGTGGCTCACCAGGGCTGTTTCACTGACATCCATGTAGGCTGGTCAGGGAAGGTGCATGATGGTGAAGATGCATCTTTCGGAACACTGGACTGTATAGAAATCTGCACACTGGGAGTTTCTTTCCAGATAAGAAGATTCCAATGCGGGATGTGCAAATGCCCATAGTGATCCTTGGAGACCTCCCATACCCCTTGTTACTGGTGTAAGGTTGCATGAGCCATGGGAGCCTAGACAGCAGCAAGGAGCACTTCAGTAGGTTCAGCAGGTGCCAAATGACCATTGAATGTGCCTTAAAATATTTTTAAATTTTCCCTTGGAAGCGTCTGAACAAACTAGAACTAACATTTTCAATTGAAGTTTTTGTTTTATTTTTGAAATCCTACTTTAAAAAAATATATCAGATTTGGTTTTTCCCTTATAATTTTTAATGCAAAGGTATGAATAATGACAAGGGGTTTACTTTCACTCCCCCCCATTCAATTTCTTTAAACTTCCTCAACTTTTGAAAAGTTTTGGAGTGGCCAAAGATAAAAATGAAACTCCATAACATTGCCACTTTGTAATTTTGCCAATCTAACTCTTTCCAAACTGCAAAAGTTTTCAAAGGTATAGTAGAATGGAAAGGAAAATGGGGATGGTGGGTATGTGAAGAAATGACATTAGCCACTTTAGTTTGCACTAAGTGGAAAACCAGGAAGAAATGAAAATTCAAAATTTTCCAAAAAAAAAAAACCCCACAAATTTGAATAAGACAAAACCAAAATTTTTTTCATAAAATGAGAAACAAAATATTGAAATCTTAAATTTTTTCATGGAATAGATTTTCCATTTTTCAACCAGCTCTATTTGGAATTAATCCATTTTCTGGAGCAAAATTGCCAAAACTGCTTCAGCTATAATGTGTAGAATCTGCACAAAATATAACCAGCTTCTTTGCCCTTTTTATTTCTTTCTTTGCATAGCTCTCCACTGCTGTGAACATTAATACTGTGCCTGATCTACTTCCAAATTTTACCAAATCATTAGTGGCGGAAATTATAGTCAATTAAAATGTATATTTCTTATTTTAGTTATATGACACTGTTGCCTGACTCAAACAGATAATGAGCCCTTACACAGTCTCTGCCCTGAAGAACTTTCAGTCTAAAGAAACAAGAATCTAGAAAAGGGAGGGAGAAAGAGAAACAAAATACATGGGATAAAAATGGGAAACTGGGATGCACAGAGATTAAAAACCTGATCCAAAGATTAACAAAAATAGTCTTGACTTTAGTGACCTTTGAAACAGACCACAATTAACTTGCTCAAGATCCCAGCTGGAGTTTGTGGCAGAACCAGGAACTGAACCCAAATCTTCCAAGCCCCAATCTAGCAGTTGTGCAAAACAACAACCCATGCTGGAGCTAAAATGCATTTGATGAAAATCCTACACAATTAATATTTATATGATACCAACACAGCTACTGTGAGAGCCCTTTACTATTTTGCTCCTTTTCTTTCTATGGCTCATCAACTCTCCATCACTTTTCAAATCCAATTTGCAAAATTTTGCTGTCCCACTCCTTTCCTATACCTTTCTTTCTTTCTTTCTTTCTTTCTTTCTTTCTTTCTTTCTTTCTTTCTTTCTTTCTTTCTTTCTTTCTTTCTTTCTTTCTTTCTTTCTTTCTTTCTTAAATTTTGTAGCCAAGCTATTTTAGGGCTATATTGTGGCTTTGCCAGAAGCCCTATATAATGGGATCATAAATCTTTCCTTTTTCAAGGGATTATTCATTTGTTGCTGTTCCATGTCAGCAGCAAATTATTGCTCCCCAACAACACCCTCTGGGGTATCTTATGGGAGTGCTGGGGAAGTAGATCAAAGACTAGATGTCAATGGCATTTGTTGTTCAGCACCTTTCCAGATTAAGCCCTTACATAGCCATTGCACAAGGCATGTTGGCCTATTTTTTTGTTCTCTTTGCATATTTTAATGTCACACCACATTACTGAAGAAATAATGGCTCCTTGATGTAGGCCTGGTTTGACATAAGTAATTTGCCTCATTTTTTACTGGGCATGATTGGGACAGTGAATGGAAGGCTAAATTGTCATGACAAGCAGTATGCGGGAGTCAGGATGGCTAGCTAAAATTAGCAGGACCATCCTGGTGTCAGTAAACAAAGATCAATGTAGGATAAATTAGCCATCGGATTAGCTATGGAAAGAGCATACAGCACAGGAATTGGTTTCTACAAAATACCCATGCCAAGCCCCAGGTGTGTGACGCAATGTAGTGGATAAATATGTACAAAGGGAAAGGTTTTCTATAAGTTTGGTTGTGTAAATGCCCTATACCCACTCCCTATGCTCAACTCTGCATAGATTTGCTGTATGCGGTGGTAAGCTGGAGCCTGTTCGCTAGAACCGGTTGTTAAATTTAGAAGCCCTTTTAGAACTGGTTATTCCGCGAGGGACAACCAGTTTTAAAAAGGCTTCTAAATTTAACCGGCCAAAAGTGGCACCTTAGGTGCCAACTCCGTGGGTGCTCTGGGGCTGGAGCACCCACGGGAAAAATTTGGTGGGTGCAGAGCAGCTCCCCGCCCCAGCCCCGGCTCACCTCACCTCCGCCTCCACCCCTGAATGCGCTGCCCCGCTCTGCTTCTCCACAACCCCCCCCCCACAGGCTTCCCGCGAATCAGCTGTTCGCGTGGGAAGCCAGGGCAGGCTGAGAAGCAGGCAGTGGCTTCACACTCAGGCCCAGGGAAGCGGAGATGAGCTCGGGCGGGGGGGTGTGCAAGGAGGGCCGCCCGCTCCACAGCAGGTAACCGGGGGGGGCGCAGGGGAACCACTCCCCACCCCAGCTCACCTCCGCCACCCTCGGCCTGAGTGTGAAGCTGCCGCCTGCTTCTCAACCCTCTCCAGCTTCCTGATGAACAGCTGATTCATGGGAAGCAGCGGGGGGAGGGGGGGAGGAGAAGCAGAGCAGGGCGGCGCGTTCAGGGGAGGAGGAGGAGGTGACATGAGCTGGGGCCAGGCGTGGGGCAGGGAGCTGCCTGTGGGTGCTCTGCACCCACCAAATTTTCCCATGGGTGCTCCAGCCCTGGAGCACCCATGGAGTCAGTGCCTAAGGTGCCAGTTTTGATGTGATCAGTGGGGGGGGAGCAGCCACTTCCCATGCTTCCTCCCCCAGCTATGCTACTCCACCCCTAGGAGCCAGAGGGACCTGCTGGATGCTTCCTGGGAGCTGCCCCAGGTAAGCACTGCTGGGACTCCCCACCTCGCCCCCCGGCAGGTCCCTCTGGCTCTTAGGGGTGGGGTGGGCACCCACTATGGTGGCCCACGATACCCTCCTGCCTGGTTCTGGGGGCAGTCAGGGACAGGGGAGGGGGGTGGATGGGGCAGGGGTCCGGGGGGAGGGGTGTCAAGGAACGCGGGGGGTTGGATGGGGCAGGAGTCCCGGGAGGCGGTGGTGGGCAACAACCCCCTCGTGGGGTGAGGAGGGAACCAGTTGTTAAGATTTTGGCAGCTCATCACTGGCTGTATGCCAAATAAAAGATACACAAATGACAAAATCTGAAGTTTAACTGAGTCCTTGGGAAGCTGAGTGGAAAGAGGTCTGAGAGGGAATCCCAATAATTGGTACTTATCTCCTTTGCATGGTTAAGTTACCCATGCAAGTGAAGTCTTTTTAAGGATTACAATAGAAGTTCTTTTTGACCATACATTAACATTTTTTAATGAGCTTTTCCACTTAACCCAATCCAATATTCAAAAAGCATATGGAAAAAAAGCATCAAAGGAGACTTGTATCTTTCATTCTTTAAACTGAAACATTTTTGACTTTGATAAAAGGAACTGAAAAGATAGGGCAAAAGGAATATATGGATAATTGAATTGCTCTTAAAAAGAAAACGGTGAGTCTAAAAGCCTGCTATGACTCAATTATACATTTTTTTCATTGTAAAACCTTGTTAAAAGGTGCTAAAAAGGAAATAAAAAGCAGGGAAGATCTGATGTCCCCTTTGAAGTAGGGAGTTAAAAATAAGAAAGCCAATGCTATGGTTTAGAAAGATCATATTTTATAACTACTACTAAAACATAGTCACTCATTCTGTAGTGAAACTGATGGAGACTAATTGTGTAGAGTACTAATTGTGGAGTAGACATTAAGACATTTTAGCACCTTTACCCTCTTTAAGCTGTTAATTTGATTTGCCATTATTAAATTTCCAAAGCATTCTTAAATGTTGCTATTGCAAGATTGTGCTGTTGATTTTTCTTTGCCTTGTGTTCAGTCAAAAAATCGTTATATACTTATGTGTTAAGATTTTCATGATTCCTAGGGCTAAGAAGTGAGTACTTAGCAATTCAGTGCCTTTCCTTAGGGAAACTGATGTGATGGTGTTAAAGTAGCAATTTCAGTCAATTAGAGGTTTTTATTAAAAAAAAAAAGATTCACATTACTCTTCCTTGTAGAGCTCCTACGTCTTAAGGATTTCAGGGTATGTCTACACTATGGAATTAGGTTGAATTTATAGAAGTCGTTCTTTTAGAAATTGTTTTTATATAGTCAATTGTGTGTCCCCACACAAAATGCTCTAAGTGCATTAAGTGCATTAACTTGGCAGAGTGCTTCCACAGTACCGAGGCTAGTGTCGACTTCCGGAGTGTTGCACTGTGGGTAGCTATCCCACAGTTCCCACAACCCCATAGTGTATACCAGGGCTAAGACAATCTCCCTTAAGTTCAAAAATAGTGTGTAAATGTAATGTTGCTATGATTTTGGGATGTCTTTTGCTGCAGCTTCCACCATATTCCACAAACAGCATCATTTCTCTTTCAAATGGCACATTCTGAATGGTTTCATTAACTAGGAAAGCAGAAGATAAGCTGGGACAATCAAAGGAATGTCCACAGTGTTCCTGCATACAAACAATCCTTTCTCCATTAATTTAAACAGATTTCAGTTTCAAAAGATCCTAGGATCGTGAACCCTTCGAAGCCACCCTGCATTTATGGGGATACAGTCCTTTCTGTTTTTGAATTCTGGTCCCGGATTGGGAGGTAGAGAGAGGAGCCAATAATAGGCACATGTGTCCCATCAATTCCCCTAATAAAGTTTGGGAACCCTGAGTCTCCAAAGTCACCAGTAATCTCAATATAAAGCATTACCAAGCTTTATAACATGGTGCAACAGTATACTTTATTCATGACATCACACACATGCATGAAATGGGCCAACAATTGATTTCCCTGTAGCCAGCCAGTTTGGCATGGGATGGTAGCATTCAGGGGTGGCCAGTTTCCTTATGGCAGTGGTGACCTACTTGTCCCTGGGTAGGGGCACCACATGTTGGTACATTGCCACTGCAGCTCCAGGGTAGTGCCTTCCACTTTCTGAAAGTCTCTCTCCACTGATGGTCATCCCAAGTCTGCAGAGAACTCCTTTCCAACCAACCTGTGCTGGTTTCCTTAACCCAGAAAGGATGTTACACACTGTGAAGCTGCTCCAAGAACCTATAGGAGTCTTCTCCTATCAGTTATTCGGCATCTTCCTTTTCTGCATCCTGGTTTAATGGTGGCTGAAGCTGCTGCTGCTTCCACCTCAACTGCTTGGTGGTACAGAAGGCAAAATTCCAAACTGACTTCATCTAGCTTTGAGTGCTGAAATACAATCCAATCAGCCTCTCTGAATTCATGGTTGCCACCATAGTGGCATGCAGCATTGCTGGATCCAAGCTGGCTGACAGCAATTGAAAAGGGCACTAGCCCACTGTAAGGAAGTACAGCGGGATTTGTTTCAAAATTTGACTAGCCTGGCTTCTGCTATGCATCCCATAATGCACCGTGAGAAAAGTCCCAAAATACAAACAGTGTAAATAACAAGATGTCTTTAAAATTCTTGCACATTGCTCCCCTTCCACTATACCTAAATTGTTTGCTGTCCATTTAGGGCTGGGATTTTAAAGGAGTCTAAGGTGCCCAGTTCCCTCCCATTGAATTTCAATAGGATCTGGGTGTCTTAAGTCCTTTGACACTCAGCCTTAAAAAGATGATGTTCTTTTCGGCAGATACCTTATATTTTTATCTCTATGTGACTCACCCAGCATATTATGGATGCCCATATATGATAAATATAGAAGATTCCTGGAACTATTACCTTGTGCATCAGCATCAATGTATACCATGAGTGAGAAATGGGGCCAATGATTCTTCATTGTTTCATGGCAGGGTTTCTCTTTTCCTTCAGTGTCATGAGTTTTGGATAAATATTGAGGATTTGGCTTTCTTATCCTCCAGAAAAGCCACATAGGGCTAGATTGTGGAGTTACCACAAGCCCAGAGGAAGGGGCAGTGTGTAGTTGGACTGCCCCAGGAGCTTGGTTGTCTCTTGGTGCATACCCATGGGAAATGACGCGTGAATATTAAATTCACACCTCTCTTTTTTATAGCTTTAATCGCCATTTTGCGGTTATTTTTATGGCATCTCTTGTTCATCTTTTAGTAGTGAACTTGGAAAATGTTGAAATATAAATGAAAATAATTTAAATTCACTTAAGATGTTGCAACTAGACTCTACACTCCTATTTTGAAAGTTATTCTAAGCGGAGGGATCCATTGACCTTGGGGAAAGCAAATGAAAAATCATTTCCACACAAATTGAACTTGCATTTTCCAGGTGTCTTTACCTTATGAGCTTTTTAGAAGTTATTGGATGTACAAGGGTTTCTCATTCTCAAGCTTTATCACTTTGTTGAAGCACTTTGAAGTAGCCCAGCAAAATTTGTGTGGTAGAGAAAAGTCAATTACAGGCTAAAATTATTAGCCGTTAGTAAGTGATAAAGTGTCCAATAAAGCAGGAGATCTCCAAATTAACTCTTTATTGAATAGCATGAGTACACAGAAGATATATATATTAGCAGTTCATTGTTTTCTGATGATCAATCTCACGCTATGAGCACAAAGAAAGATTATCTGAAGATGGCTCCAATGTACACATGTTGTAGGAAAGCAATGCAGTTTTTCAAAAGAGGTAAAGTTTTTTTTTCTTTTTCTTTTTATATATATATCAAGGAAAGTGAGGCCTGCAGTAATGACATAGCCTGAAATGGTAGGACTACCATAACCTGAATGGGCTCTGGATCAAACCCTTTACACAAAGAGTTCTTTGTTTCTTGGCAGCACTTCCACATTATTGTTGTTGATTCCTCAGAAGGAAAAAATGGGGGGGGGGAAGTTTTGCATAAAGTCAATATTTCAAGGATTTCCTCTTGAAGCTAAGAATTGATCAGATTCCCATCTGGAGAAGTCAGTGTAATGCTATTGACTGCAATGGAGCTTTGTCTGTCTATAATGACTTGTCATTTCAAGAATAACATGTTTCATGTTTCAAATTCAGTATTTACAAAAATTTTTCATTTTACATGACAAGAGTGAGAAAGTCTTAGACACACACCAAATGAACTAATTGATCATTATTAGTATGACTTATAAACCACCATCAGTACAAAGGATAACACTGGATGAACAAAAGTCATCCATTCTATTCATATTTCAATAGAAGATTGGTACCCACTTTATTCCCATGCACACTGCAGCCATCAGTCTATGTTCCTCCCAATAGGTCCATGCCATAACCCTGAATGTAGAGTGCATCTAACAGACTAATTTACTGTATTTTGACAAAGCTAAGCCTCCCTCCAAATGTCTTGTGCAGGGATGCTATCAGACAATCAGGTGGCTAGCATGCCCATTTTCCCAGATACAAGTTACTCTGTTACTCATCATCCCCTCTGATTTCTCTCTGCCCCAGTTTCTGTCATTATTTCCCTAGGCAATAATGAGAAATTTCTCTATATTACCTTTTAAATATTATTTCTATTGGCTTTGAGAAGGTGTAACATGATTGGGACAATCCACTCCTGTTTCAGTCTCTCTCACTGAAAAGACTAGGAGTGTCACCTCCTGCGAACTCACCACCCTCTGGGGGAGTGCTCAGTGGCCTTGGACCCTGGTCCTACATTCCCCATCTGCGTCAGATTCAAAGGTAATTGATCTGTAACCTCCTGTTGGCTGGAAGGACCCACACCCTTTTGGCTACTGTCACTTCCCCCAATTCTGCACAAAGGCATGGCTGCAAAGGGCCAAACACCAGATTCTACCAAAGGGGGCATGCTTTGTCCACCCCCTAAAAACTAGGCCATATGATCCATAAAATCCACAATCCCATTCTGGCGTCACAGTCCAGCTACTGGCACTCTACAGACTACTGCTAGTCCCTGGAAAATCCAAGGGACCAGAAAACTCCTTTAACACCCAATCCTTGGGTAAGGATCCTCTAACTTCCTCCCTTATGAAACCTTACAGGCACCATAGCTTAGGCATATCACCTACCTTCCTTGAGAAGGGACCTTCTAACCCCCCATCACAGATCAGTGATTTCAGCCATGGGGAAAACCCCCCAAATAACTACCCTTTCCTTCCAGTCCTGCTATAGTTCTGGCGAGAAAGGCCAGGGTGGGATTCAGCAAATGTATGCACCATCCTGCCCCTCCAGGGCCCACTCCCACACCCCTTGTCCAAGGGCAATCCTCCCACAAGGGCACTATGCAGGGGACCCCTGACCGCAAGATCACTGATTCCAGTCCTGGGAAACTCTGGCCTCTCCCCCACTTCTTCTTTCCCCTCATAGATGCATAGATTCATAGATACTAAGGTCAGAAGGGACCATTCTGATCATCTAGTCCGACCTCCTGCACAGCGCAGGCCACAGAATCTCACCCACCCACTCCTATGAAAAGCCTTACTTATGTTTGAGCTATTGAAGTCCTTAAATCATGGTTTAAAGACTTCAAGGAACAGAGAAGCCTCCCTCAAGTCAACCATGCCCCATGCTAAAAGGCGAAAAACCTCCAGGGCCTCTCCAATCTGCCCTGGAGGAAAATTCCTTCCCGACCCCAAATATGGCGATCAGCTAAACCCAGAGCATATGGGCAAGATTCACCAGCCAGATACTACAGAAAATTCTTTCTTGGGTAACTCAGATCCCATCCATCTAATATCCCATCTCAGGGGATTAGTCCTATTTACCCTGAATATTTAAAGATCAATTACTTACCAAAATCCCATTATCCATCATACCATCTCCTCCTAAACTTATCAAGTAGAATCTTAAAACCAGATAGATCTTTTACCCCCACTGCTTCCCTTGGAAGGCTATTCCAAAACTTCACTCCTCTGATGGTTAAAAACCTTCATCTGATTTCAAGTCTAAACTTCCTGGTGGCCAGTTTATACCCATTTGTTCTTGTGTTCACATTGGTGCTGAGCTGAAGTAATTCCTTTCCCTCTCCTGTATTTATCCCTCTGATATATTTATAGAGAGCAATCATATCTCCCCTCAACCTTCTTTTACTTAGGCTAAACAAGCCAAGCTCCTTAAGTCTCCTTTCATAAGACAAGTTTTCCATTCCTCGCATCATCCTATTAGCCCTTCTCTGTACCTGCTCCAGTCTGAATTCATCCTTTTTAAACATGGGAGATCAGAACTGCACACAGTATTCTAGGTGAGGTCTCACCAGTACCTTGTATAATGGTACTAAAACCTCCTTATCCCTACTGGAAATACCTCTCCTGATGCATCCCAAAACCGCATTAGCTTTTTTCACAGCCATATCACATTGGCAGCTCATACTCATCCTATGATCAACCAATACTCCAAGGTCCTTCTCCACTTCCGTTACTTCTAATTGATGCGTCCCCAACTTATAACTAAAATTCTTGTTATTAATCCCTAAATGCATAACCTTACACTTCTCACTATTAAATTTCATCCTATTACTATTATTCCCTTTACAAGGTCATCCAGATCCTCCTGTAGAATATCCCGATCCTTCTCTGAATTGGCAATACCTCCCAGCTTTGTATCATCTGCAAACTTTATGAGCACACTCCCACTTTTGTGCCAAAGGTCAGTAATAAAAAGATTAAATAAGATTGGTCCCAAAACCGATCCCTGAGGAACTCCACTGGTAACCTCCCTCCAGCCTGACAGTTCGCCTTTCAGTAGGACCCGTTGCAGTCTCCCCTTTAACCAATTCCTTATCCACTTTTTGATGTTCATATTGATCCCCATCTTCTCCAATTTAACTAATAATTCCCCATATGGCACGGTATCAAATGCCTTACTGAAATCTAGGTAAATTAGATCCACTGCATTTCCTTTATCTAAAAAATCTGTTACTTTTTCAAAAAAGGAAATTAGGTTGGTTTGGCACGATCTACCTTTTGTAAAACCACGTTGTATTTTGTCCCATTTACTATTGACTTCAATGTTCTTAACTAATTTCTCCTTCAAAATTTTTTCCAGGACTTTGCATACTACAGATGTCAAACTAACTGGCCTGTAGTTACCCGGATCGCTTTTTTTTCCCTTTCTTAAAAATAAGAACTATATTAGCAATTCTCCAATCATTCGGTACTACTCCTGAGTTTACAGATTCATTAAAAATTCTTGCTAATGGGCTTGCAATTTCAGGTGCCAATTCCTTTAATATCTTGGATGAAGATTATCTGGGCCCCCCGATTTAGTCCCATTAAGCTGTTGGAGTTTCGCTTCTACCTCAGATATGGTAATATCTACCTCCATACCCTCATTCCCATTTGTCATGCTACCATTATCCCTAAGATCCTCTTTAGCCTTATTAAAGACTGAGGCAAAGTATTTGTTTAGATATTGGGCCATGCCTAGATTATCTTTAACCTCCACTCCATCCTCAGTGTTTAGCTGCCCCACTTCTTCTTTCTTCGTTTTCTTCTTATTTATATGGCTATAGAACCTTTTACTATTGGTTTTAATTCCCTTTGCAAGGTCCAACTCTACTCGACTTTTAGCCTGTCTCACTTTATCCCTACATGTTCTGACCTCAATAGGTAACTTTCCTTGCTGATCCCTCCATCTTCCGCTCCTGTATGCTTTCTGCTTCTTCTTAATCAACTCTCTAAGATGCTTGCCCATCCGGCTTGGTCTACAACTCTGCCTATGAATTTTTTCCCCTTTCTTGGGATACAGGCTTCCGATAGCTTCTGCAGTTTTGATGAAAAGTAATCCCAGGCCTCCTCTACCTTTAGATCCATAGTTCTTCAGTCCAATCCACTTCCCTAACTAATTTCCTTAATTTTTGAAAGTCAGCCCTTTTGAAATCAAAAATCCTAGTTGCAGATTTATTTTTATAATCCTTCATTTAGTTTGAACTGAATTAGCTCATGATCACTTGAGCCAAGATTGTCCCCTACAACCATTTCTTCTATGAGGTCCTCGCTTCTCACCAAAATTAAATCTAAAATGGCATCCCCTCTAGTCGGTTCAGCAACTACTTGATGAAGGAATCCTTCAGCTATTGCATCTAGGAAAATCTGAGCCCTATTATTATTACTAGCACTGGTCCTCCAGTCTATATCTCGGAAGTTAAAGTCTCCCATGATCATGCAGTTTCCATTAGTATTTACTTTATTAAAGACATTAAAAAGGGCTCTATCCATATCCAAATTAGATCCCGGAGGTCTATAGCACACCCCAAGCACTATCGTAGGAGAGGCTTTACTAGTTTTCTTCCCCAATGTAAGTTTTGCCCAGAGGAACTCTGTCTTATCCATTGCATCGTTTCTTATTTCTTTACATTCTACCTCATCATTGATATACAATGCTACTCTACCACCTTTACCTTTGTTTCTGTCTTTCCTAAACAGCACATACCCTTCAATACCTGTAGTCCAGTCATGACTACTATTTCACCATGTTTCTGTTATCCCTATAATATCTGGTTTCACTTCCTGCACCAGTACCTCTAGTTCCTCCATTTTGTTACCTAGGCTCCTCGCATTGGTTTATAAACATCTTAATTTTTGCTGTTTGGCCTCGCTCACATTTTGTACCCTATTAGGCACATCAATTCTACAGCCAGTATAACCTATTAGACTAGTATCCACACTGCCCTCGCTCCTTATATACATTCTCCTACCCACAGCTGTATCCTTTCTTACTTCGTCTTCTTCCCTCTCAATGCTAAAATCTGGCGTGGAGATTTCCTGGACATCTCCCAACCATCTCCCCCCTAATTCCTAGTTTAAAGCTCTCTTTATCAGTTGTGCCAGCCTTGATCCTAGAAGACTATTTCCTTCCCTACTCAGATGAAGTCCATCCCGAGAGAACCTGTCCTCTGTCTGTGAATGCCTCCCAGTGGCCATACATCCCAAAGCCCTCCTTATAGCACCACTGCCTAAGCCATCTGTTGACAGTCATAATCTTGTCACACCTTTGTTGCCCTTCTCTAGGAACAGGAAGGATCCCACTAAAGATCCCCTGAGCCTCAATTTCCTTAAGTGTCTTCCCCAGCCTAGCATAGTTTCCCTTAATACTTTCCAGCGAGAATCTAGCCGTATCATTTGTTCCCACATGAAGGATAATTAGGGGATTCTTTCCCGCTCCCTTTAGGATCCTTTTCAACCTCAGGTCTACATCCCGTATCTTAGCACCCGGAAGACAGCACACCCTTCTATTCTCTGGATCAGCTCTAGTTACAGGCCTGTCTATTCTTCTCAATAAAGAGTCCCCGATCACATAGACCTGCCTTTTCCCGGTGACGGTGCTATTCTCCAGTCTCTCCCCTGTTCCCTCTGGCTGCAAGTTCTTTCCATTCCTATTTTCCCTTATAATCCTCTTCAACCCATCCTGTATCCTCCTGGGGCTCATATTTGGTGTAGTCTCCCTTGACTCTTACGCTTTTCCTATAGGACTAGCCTCTCTTCTCTTCTTCCTACCCTTCCCACCTTCAACAAGTACCTGCGAGACCCTTCTTCATTTTCCAACTCTGCAAACCTATTCCTAAGCTCTATTTCTCCTCACTAGCCCGTATTTTCCTCTGCCTGGTTCTTTTAGTCACATGCTTCCACTGACCACTTTCCTCACCCAGTCTCACTCAAAATTCCCCAGCCCTGCTTCCATCGTGAGTCTGAGCTTTTCCCTTCAGATACCTCATATCTTTGCTCCATCATCTGCTCAAACCCCTTCCTAAACTCAACCAGACTTTTCCACCTGCATCTCCAAGCCTCGGATCTTTTCTTCCATCAGCTCTATCAGATGGCATTTCATGCAGAAAAAAACTCTTAGTGTTTCCCTCCTCCAGGATCAGTACCTACCACAGCTTCCACATCCAGTCATCCTCAATGTGTCTTCCACTACAGGAGTCACTCCCACAGTTGCCTCTGTATCTGTCATCGCCTTTCCCACCTAAATCTGTTAATCTGGGAAACACAACCCACACCAAAAGACCACCCCAGCAAAAGCAAACCCCAAACAAGCACCACAATACAACCTCCCACTCAAACTCCCAGGTTTAGAGCTCTGTTTGCTACTCCTGTGCCGCTGCCTGACTGGCTGGCTACCTTTACAGGACCTCTAGTCAGAAGCCCCAACCCCTAATCAGGGCTCAGCTGCTCTCCCAGCACAAAGCCACTACACACACACAAATTATAAAATACAAAACCAAGTCACAAACTCACTTCCTCCTCCAACAGAACTCCCACTCAAACTCCCATTTAGAGCTCTGTTTGCTAGCTCCTGTGCCACTGCAGCTGTGTCATAGCTTGATAGGGGGAAGAAACATAGTCAGGATATCAATGGTCCTATGCCCCACTCACCCACCACTGGCTAAGAGAACACCTATGGTCGCGGCTATCCTTCTCTTGTTTTGCTTGGGGCAAGCCAGGGTCATGTTGTCCCCATAAGGGAAAAGCCTAGTGGTGTTACTATATTTAAAGGGACTGGCCCCTAGGCTACAGGTAATGGAGTTGCCCATCACTGTGCTCCTGGGGATGTTCTCCATCCAGTCTCTATGGCACCTTGCTGGTCAGCTGGAGGCTCAATCCAGTAATGGGCATGTGTGTAACAGCAGGCTCCTTGCAGCCTTTCTATGCAGAATGGTCACCCCAAGTATAGGGAAGGGCTTATAAACCATTCCTGTGGGTAAGCATGAGCAAAGTAGGGCTATCCTGTACCCCCTGTCCAACCAATCAACCATAGAGCATCATTCTTTAGTTGCATGAGGAAAGAACTACTACAGGAATCCTGAAGGGTGTCAAGGGTTCTTCTCTGCTGTTCAGACAACCTGCAGATGGGACATGTTCTATGCATATGACATCAAAGAAGGTACAAAGATGCTCATGGGCGAAATCAGGACCACTGGACTATGCAGGGTGGAAAAGAGGAATTGGTGGAAAAATGATAAGCTATAGTGGCAGACAAGTAGGGAGGAATAGGGTGGGAAGGGCCTTCAAGGTGAGGACAAGGTGATGAAGTGGAACTAGAGGAGCCAGTGAGAGGATTCAAATTTTTGGAGGTGGAGAGGAGGCTAAGACATGGACATAACAAGAAGATAATCTTAACAGCCAGAGTTTGAATGGACTTGAGTTGGTCGAGGGAATTGTTAGGGAGGCTAGTTAGAAGGAGGACCTGGCTGAGAAGTTTACCTATGTGAACAGATTAAAAAGGCAAGATTTTAGGGCTTGTCTACACAGGAAAGTTAGTGTGGAGCTAGGTAGGTATAAGGCAATGAGTCATCCCTGAATGATAGCTTGATTAAGCTGCATGAAATAAGCCATTTTTATGCTAGGCTTCAGCCAATCAACAAGTGAGGAGCTAGTCTGGTGACTCTCAGGGCAGCTACATTAGCCTCATAGGATAAATAGCAGCTCAGTGTCACTGCATGGCTTGAATTCTTCCCTGCCTGACAGCAATGGGCTTAGCCTGCTCCAGCCTTATTATTGCTCCAGTCCTATTCCTAGCCCTGCTTTAGCCTTCCTTGACTTCTGACCTGGGGCTCCCACCTGTAAGTCCAATTGCCACCATGCCAACCCATTGGCCCAGCCACCCCCATCATGGTTTCTGATGCTAGGCTGTGAATTTACTCTGCACTAGCTACTCCCCACTAACTCCCTGTGTAGATGCTGTGATCTAAAAATGCATTTGTGCACTTTAGCTTAATACTCTCCAAAGTCGACTAAGCTAAACTGCCCAAAGGCATTTTTTCATTCACAGGAAAGAGTGTCAAAATGGGGAGTTAGTGCAGAACAGCTAGTGTGATGTAAATTCACTCCCTAGTTTGCTGAGTGCTAACTTCCTGCGTAGAAAAGCATTTACAGTTGTTAAGGAGGAAGACAGAGCAAGGTCTGTAGAAAGATGTAGTCAACACAGTAATACCCAGTGATCCCCTGTGTGGCTGGAGCCACAATCTAAGAAACCCTTACTCCAGGGAGCATGGAACTAAGGGAGGTGAGGTTGGGGTTTTTTTGTTTGTTTTTTTGGGAGGCAGGGGGCACGCAGATTGGGCAAACACCTGTCAGGAGGGATGGTCTAGATAATACTTAGTCCTGCCTGACCAGTATGTTACCAGCTCTTTATAGCCAAGAAAAGCTATAACCCTCTGTGCTTGTACACTTCAGAGTGTACATTTTTTTGCCTTGTGACATTCTAATCCACTTGGATGACTTTCAAAATGGTTTTCCATAGGAATCAAGGGTTTGCCATATCACAGCAGACCATTGGTTAATTAAGTCCAGAATCCTCCCTCTATCTGTGTCCAGTTCCTGATTTCAGAGAAAAGGGGAATTAAATTTCTGCACCTCACTAAAAATGATTACGGTTTTGAAGTATAAAATTTAATTAGCCTTATTTAAGCATTCATATCAGTTACAAATAGTTGCTCAAAATTATCTATCCTTTATTTAAAATCTACTTTGAGGTTTTGACTCCACACTTGCATATGAATGTTGCTATATAAATTTCATGTCCTTAATATGTTAAGACCATCACTATTAATAAACTACAATTGAGTTGGACTTTTGTAATGCTTTGGGTATTCACCCAGACTGTAAGAGGTTGGGTCACTGCCTGCCCTGTAACCTGCCCATTTCTGTGTTGCACTGCTTTGGCTCACAGCACAATGGCCTCACACTGGCTTCCAGCAGCCTGGTTGCTCCAAGCACAGTGACACCAAAACTCCTGACATGCCCAGGTCTCCCCACAAGAATCTTCCTTGTAGCATCCAGTCTCTCACAGTGGATACTCACAGAAGTTATCCCTAGTTTGCTGCCTCCAAAGAGACAGAACAAACTCCAGCTTGGTAATTTGGACGAAGACCCACACTTTAAATACACAGCACTGAGATGGTTTTGTAATAAAACAAAAATAAGTATGTCATAAGGCACTTCCTCAGGTACCCTATATGTCTTACTGTCTAGCCAGTTACTATCATAAACACACTCCAGTTGTTTTCTTGTCACCACATGTACCTTTTATTCCTCTTCTCATTTATATATCAAACAAACCATGGACATCTCAAAGCACAACCTCCCTTCTGACTCTTGCACCCCCATTTCTTCTACTTATATCCTCCCAATTACATCATGAGCTCAATAATTACCACCCAGGCACTCATAATTCCCCAACAGAAAGTGTTTCATTGCTCACAGCTGCTCATGCAGTCTCCTTTGTGTTGCAGCAATGTCAGCAATCAGGGTGCTGTTACTAGCACTTTGTCACAAAGTTTATTAATAAAGAACGTAGGTTTAGGTGATTATAAGTAAGAGTGAGTAAGATAGAAAAGGTTACAAATAAAGCAAACACAATATGCTTTCTACTGACTAAAACTTAATTCTAGTAAGTTACAATCTTTGCTTAATCAGTTTGCATAGTTACATCAAGTTATCAGTACTCCAGACTAGGATCCAACTTCAATAGATTCTAAGGTTGCTGTATCCTATTGTCCCCTCAGTGATGGATACCAAAATGGTCTTTTGGTTCTGCTTATATTTTCCCAAATGTAATTGACCCTGTTTCAAGGGGCAGGAAGACTAAGGGGGTAATCTCCATCCTCTGTTGAGACTGTTAAGTGGTCATCTTCTTCCACTTGCTCTCCTGATAACTTTGCTTTCCATATTTATAAATATGCTTTTCTTTTTCTTTGGCCTTGTGATGTTATCTGATTAAAATATGACCATGTAGATCATTGTTGCTACTACTGTTATATAATTGCAACAAATCTTGTACAAAGTGTGTCAAGTAAGATGTCTATGAAAAGGTTATGATTTGCTGAATATGATTATGCTATTTGTCTGAATATATCAATTTTGTATCTGAAGTTATGAATATTAACAAGTTAAATCGTTCAACAAGGAACACCTAACAATGGACCATGGAAGATACCTATCTACACTTAATGGACTTTCCTGTAGTGGCCTCTGCTATGACTAAGTGAAATCATGCATGGTCATGTGATTTGCCCTTCTGACTCCAAACATCATCTTATTACCTGTAATTTTCCACAGTGAGAACACTGGGATTCCCTTTACTTGGCAGAAACTATACAAGTCCTGGAAACACTTCCATTTTGCCTCTTTCCTGCTCAGACCTCTGGACTTATACTATGGGATATTCTAACCAAAGGACTGAGGACCTTCCAATGATTTGGAAGCAACCAGAGACTTAACAAGCCAGTAGTTTATTCCATCATTGCTACAAACCTTATCCAAGAACTTTGCAATTTTTGTATATATTTGATAACTTTAACCAATTTTAACTCTCGCCTTTTTTCTTTTTCTTTTTATAAATAAACCTTTAGATTATAGATGCTAAATATTGACCACATCCTGATTATTGGGTAAGGTCTGAGTTATATATTGACCTGCATGTGGGGCTGGTCCTTTGGGATCAGAAGAACGCTTTTGTTTGATGAAATTGGTTTTAAATAACTCATCATTAAGTCTAGCGTCTGGGTGTTGAATCCAAGACTGGAATACCTAAGGAGGCTGCAATTCTGACTTCTTGTTAGCCAGTGTGGTGAGACAGAAGTTTACTTTTGTTGCTGGATTGGTATATTTTATAGGAGAATAACCACCAATTTTGGGGTATGTCTGCCCTATTTCTCAGCAGCTTATCCTGAATTTAATATTCTCAGTTGTGACCCAGGGAGGCACGGTGACAGGCCTCACCTTGTTTAATTTACAGTGGAGACACAGTCAAGCCAGTGAAACAAAATTCCTTTGTCTAGGAGAGGTTGGGCTTATGCACTGCTTGCTAAACGCAGTTTTTGGAACATATTTTGAGCACACATCTGTAATTCTTCATACACTGCCTGTACATACATCAAACAATAATATTAATGACCAGTGTGTAACCAGGTTTCATATGACACCTTACACGACTCACTTTAGATACACTCATTTCAATGGTTCAGTGCTGTCATAACCTGTGATAATTGTGGTATGATGTGCACTCTGCCAATTTGCACTGAAGGGCTAACTGAGTCACAGCTTTGTGTGGGGTACTGCACTTGCTTCTATCTAAGGAGTGATCCTCACACATTTTGTCTCCTCAATGCTAGTGTCTGCACTCACTGATAATAACATATAATTAGTGGTTAGACCAATGGTCCATCAAGCCCAATCTCCTGTATTTTGACAGTGGTCAGTGGCAGATTGTTCACAGGGAATAAACAGAACATGTCAATTTTTGAAGGATCCATCCCTTGTTGTGCAGTCCCACCTTCTGACCATCAAAGGCTTGGGGATACCCAGATCATGGGATTGCCTCCCTGACCTTTTTGGCTAAGACCCATTGATGGAACTATCTTCCATCAATTTATCTAATTATTTTTTGAACCCAGCTATACTGTTGGCTTTCATAACATCCCTGGCAATGCATTCCACAGGTTGGTTGTGCGTTATGTGATAAAGTACTTCCATTTGTTTATTTTAAACCTGTGGCCTATTAATTTCATTGAAGGGGTAAATAACACTTTTTCATTCACTTTCTCCACACCATTCATGATTCTTATACATCTCTATCAGATCCCCTCTTATTGATTCTTTTCCAAGCTGAACAGACCCAGTCTTTTTAATCTCTCCTCATATGGAAACTGTTGCATACACGTAATCATTATTTCCCTTCTCTGTAATTTTTTCCAATTCTAATATACCTTTTTTGAGATGGGGCAACCAGAATGGCGTTCAGTATTAAAGGTGTGGGAGTACCATATATGTATATAGTGGCATTATTATATATACTATCTTATTGTCTCTTCCTTTCCTAATGGTTCCTTACATTCTCTTAGCTTTTTTGACTAGCACAGCACAATGAGAAGATGTTTTCTGACAACTATCCATGATGACTGCAAGGTATTTCTTGAGTGATATCAGCTAATTTAGACCCCATCATTTTGCAGGTATACTTGGGATTATATTTTCCAAGTGCATTACTTTGCATTTATCAACATTGAATTTCAGCTCCCATTTTCTTGCCCAATCAGCCAGTTTTGTGAGATACCATTTTAACTCTTTGCAGTCAGCTTTGGACTTAACTAGCTTGAGTAATTTTGTATCATCTGCAAACTTTGCCACCTCACTCTTTACCCCTTTTTCCAGATAATTTATGAATATGTTGAATAGCACAGGTCCAGTGCAGTACAGATGACTAACTTACCTCTCTCCATTGTAAAAACTTATAATTTATTCAAACACTTTGTTTCCTGTTTCCTTTGTTTAACTTTTAACCAGTTACTGATCCTTGAGAGGACCTTCCCTGTAATCCCATGACTGTTTACTTTGCAGTTATGGTGAGGACCTAAAAATCCAGGTACACTATATCAACTGGATCACCCTTGTCCACATGTCTGTTGACCCCCTCAAAGAATTCTAATAGACTGTTAAGGCGTGATTTACCTGTACAAAAGCCATGTTGACTCTTCCTCAATATACCTAATTCATCTATGTGTCTGATCATTCTATTCTTTAATGTAATTTGACCCGTTTACCTGATACTGAAGTTAGGCTTACCAATCTGTAATTGCTGTGATTGCCTCTGGAGTCTTTTTGTGGGTTGGTTTTTTTTTTTTTTTTTTGGTTTAAAAGAGTTACATTAGCTATCCTCCAGTCATCTAGCACACAGGCTGATTTAAGCAATAGGTTACATACCACAGTGAGGACTTATACAATTTCATATTTGAGTTCCTTCAGATCTCTTCTGTAAATGCCGTCTGGTCCTGGTGACTTATTGCCATTTAATGTATCCATTTGTTCCAAAGAAAGGATTGCTCAGTTGTGGAAATCTCCCTAACATCCTCTGCAGTAAAAAATGATGCAAAGAATTCATTTAGCTTCTCTGCAATGATCTTCTTTTCCTTGAGTGCTCTTTTATCTTCTCAATTGTCCAGTGATCCCACTAATTATTTGGTGGGCTTCCTACTTCTATGTACTTTTAAAAAAATGTGTTAGTTATTTGTGTCTTTTGCTAGTTACTCTTCAAATACTTTTTGGTCTGCCTAATTATACTTGACTTGCCAAAATATGTGTTTCTTTCTATTTTCCTCAGTTGGATTTGACTTCCAATTTCTAAAGAATGTCCCTTTGCCTATAACTGCCTCTTTTACTCTATTGTTTAGCCATGGTGGGTTTTTGTTTTTTTTTTTGTTTTTGTTTTTGGTCCTCTTACTGTTGTTGGGTATTTTTGTTTTTTTTAATTTGGGTTATACATGGAATTTGAGCCTCTATTATGGTGTTTTTAAAACATTTCCACGCAGCTTGATGGAATTTCACTCTTTTGACTGTTCTTTTTAATTTCCATTTCAGTAGTTTCCACATTTTTTGTATGTAGTTCCCCTTTCTGAAGTTAATTTTTAGTGTGTTGGGCTTCTTTGGTATTTCATCCCCACAAGAATGTTAAATGTATTTACATTATGGTTGCTATTACTGAGTAGGCCAGCTGTATTCACCTCTTGGACTAGATCCTGTGTACCATTTAGGATTAATTCAAGAATTCCCTCTCCCATTTTGGTTTCCAGGACCAGCTGCTTTAAGAAGTAGTCATTAATAGTGTCTAGAAATTTTATCTATGCGTGCCATCCTGGAGGTGACATGTACCTAGTCAACAGGGGATAGCTGAAATCCCCCATTATTATTGAGTTTTCTATTTTTGTAGCCTCTCTAATCTCTGTGAGCATTTCACAGTCACTCTCACCAGCCTGGACAGGTAGACAGCAGTATATTCCTACTGCTCTACTCTTATTATTCAAGCATGGAATTTCTATCCATATAGATTCTATGGTACAGTTTCAGTCATTTAAGATTTTTACTATATTTGTCTCTATGCACTCTTTCAAATATATTGCTACTCCTCCCACCAGCATGACCTACTCTGTCATTTATATATATTTTGTATTAATAGTACCAAGTATTACCACATCCCATTGATTATCATTGTTCTACCAAATTTCTGTGATGTTTATATCAATATCCTCATGTAATACCAAGCATTGAAATTCACTCATCTCAGTATTTAGACTTCTAGCATTTGTATGCAAGCACTTATAAAAATTGTCATTATTTAGTTGTCTGATTTCATGTGATGTAACTGAATGAGTCTCTTTTTTTCATTTGATAGTTTTTCTTCAGCTCCTACCTGTACTTTATGAACTTGTAGCCTCTCCTCTATACTAAGATCTAATGAATCCCCATTAATAGAGCCTTTACTAAGGGATGTTTCTGTCTGAAGAGAGTGCTCCTCCACACCTGTTGGCTTTCCCCCAGCCCTTAGTTTAAAACTCCACTACAATATGTTTTTATTTTACATGCCAACAATCAGGTTCATTTTGGTTTAGATGGAGTCCATCCTTCCAGTATAGTGTCCTCCTTTTCCAAAAGGTTCCTTAGTTCCTAATAAACCTAAATCTGTCCTCCAGAAACCATTATCTCATCCATTCTTTGAGACCCCATCTGGCTCAGCACGTGGAACTGGAAGCATTTCAGAGAATGCTATCATCAAGATCCTGGACTTCAATCTCTTATCTAGCAGTTTAAATTTAGCCTCCAGGACCTCTCTCCTACCTTTGTCATGCCTATTTATCATAAGCCTCTTTCTGGCATCCATTAAGCCAGTTTATCTTTACAATCTGCCTCTTCCCCTTAATCCATAAAATCCAATTTTGGGTTTGAAAGATCAAGTTGCTAATTGCAATAACTGCAACATCTGAAACAAACCAGGACCTCCCACAGACAGGTAACTGTATATCTGCAATAGAAACCGTCAAACTCTACCTCATATAATTAGACATAAGGCAATTATACATTTATCTGAGGGATTGCCTACATTTAAAATGCTACAGCAGCATAACTTTGCCACCGTCGTGCTTCAGTATAGACACTACCTATGTCGATGGGAGGGATTCTCCTGTCACTGTAGGTAATCCACCTCCCTGAGAGGTGGTAGTTAGGTTCTTCCTTCCACCTTGTGTGGTGTGCAGGAGGATTTAGGTTGGCTTAACTACGCTGCTCAGAGGTTTGGATTTTTCACACCCCTGACCAACATCGTTATTTCAACTAAATTTTCTATTGTAGACCAGGGTTAACACTGCAAATGGTGCTTCCACTTGATTGCATACCTTACCCCTCAAAAAATCCAAACCCAACAAGAAAAATAATTTCTGAGCAAACATTTCAGAGGCAGAAAATCACTGGGTTATTTATTTATTTTGAATAATTGGAGAGTGAAAAATTCTTTTCAATTTTGAGAAGTCCAAGCCAGTTCATATTTAAATTGGCAACGTTACGAGGCAGCATATCACAGGAAGAAAGCTAAATAAACTGCAGTTTAGAAAAAAAAACACAATTTACTATAATGGCAGGTTCTTCTTTCAGATAAACAGGTGTAAATCCAGAGCATTACCATCACTGAAATAAGATGATTCCAGATTTAAATTGGTGAAACGGAGAGCCGAATCTGGCCCTTTGGGTTTTTTCATTATTGTGTGACCTTGCTGACGGTATGCTGTAAAATACTTTGAGAGCAGCCTTGGGTTCAGCATGTTCTGCTTGTGTTTAAGGAACCTATAATTATATTTTCTAGAAGTGGATGTTCAGAATTCAATCATTTGTGATGAAATGTATTTCTTTGGTCAATTTCATCTAGCAAATGTTCGATACAGCCTATGCTTTGGCTCCATATTTTTTTATATATGTACATACGATAAATAACTGGAGAAGATAAGTTTGCCTTCTGTAGTGCATTAACACATGTACCGTAAGTCACGCTGTCCGGTATACCTTACAACTCAGAGTGCCAACCTCAGGTCAGACTGTCAGAAAACAAGGAAGACACCCCAAACAGGTGGTGTGTTCTAAAATTAGATTTCACAAAGCCAGTAACAAATGTGCACTCCTGGATTACTATATCAGTTTTACCATGGAGCCACACATAGTCACATTAGGCTGTCTAGCATGTCTTTATCACCAAGAAAAACTGGACTTCGTGATGAAAGGTTATTAAAACAAAAAATCACCTTATATTAGGTTACTCCCAACCTCAAGGAGTCAGTCACTTAGCCCAGGTCAGTAAATACTCTGGATCTCACACCAAAGATCTTACAGCCAATTATTCTAGTAAACTAACTAAAGATTTATAAGCTAGGAAAAATAAATGAGTTATTGAGAGGTTAAAACAAGTCAAATACATTAACAGGTGAGTCAAAATGTGTAAGTCCAAAATGATAGCAGAGATATAGCAATCTGCTAGTTTTCCATAAATCTCTCAGGGTTGTGCAAAATTACTTTGGACACCTCTGTCTTTGCATCTTAAATATTCCCTGTATGTGTCCAAGACAACTCAGAGATACAGGATTGCTCCCTGGATCCATTCTTATAGCTGGTTTCAGAGTAGCAGCCGTGTTAGTCTGTATTCGCAAAAAGAAAAGGAGTACTTGTGGCACCTTAGAGACTAACAAATTTATTAGAGCATAAGCTTTCGTGAGCTTTCGATGAAGTGAGCTGTAGCTCACGAAAGCTTATGCTCTAATAAATTTGTTAGTCTCTAAGGTGCCACAAGTACTCCTTTTCTTTATTCTTATAGCTGTCTTTCCTGGAAAGCAATCTGCAAAGTGTCTCTATCACAGCATGGACTTTTTCTCTGTTGACTAAACACAGACTGGGTCTGTTGATTTTCCACAATCAAACACAATGACCCATGCTTTGAAATTAGCATGCTTCTTCATTTACAGTTCCAAGGCTCCAAACCCATTTGATGGGCAATCCAATTATAGATACATAGATAATGCATTTAGTTGCAATCAATCTTTCATTAGTTTTCATGAAGTTTAAACATCAAGTAAATACACCTTTGATATAGGATTATCTGATTACAGTGTATACATAATGTAACTACATGTAATGTAATATCATACAACAAAATACAGAGAGGAGAAAACAATACTGTTTACAGTATATTGTTTACAGTTGTAAATGGCCTTAGTTACTTGAAAGCCTTCCTGTGTATATGTGGGCCAGCCCATGGGGAATGGAGACTAGGGGTCTTACAGTGACCTATGACCATGTCACCTGATATTGAAATCCATCTTATATGTGGTACTTTTCCATTTAGAAGGAGGGGTGGGGACCCAGAGAAACAAAAGATTCCTGCCTTATGCCAAAGCTATAAAGGTGATGGAGAAGGACAAAAGGAGCTGCCAGTCCTGAGAAAACCCCTGCTTACCACATAAGATGTCTCCTGGAACTAACAAGGACTGTGCCATGGGAAAGGATTGGGCCGAGACTAGGAAGGAGTGTAGTCTGTGAAAGAAGCTAATTAGAACATCTCTGAGGGTGAGAAATTACCTGTAATCAGTTTATTAATGTATTAAGCTTAAATATGGCATATTTTTGTTTATTGTGCTTGGTGACTGACTTTGTTCTTTCTGTTATTATTGAAACCACTTAAATCCTACTTTTTATACTTAACATCACTTTTGTTTATAGTAAACCGAGAGTAAGTGATTAATACCCGGGGGCAAACAGCTGTGCATATCTCTCTATCATGATATAGAGGTAAACACTGTATGAATTTACCCTCCCCCCCCCCCCCACCCCCCCCCCCCCCCCCCCCCTTATAAGCTTTTGTACAGAGTAAAATGGATTTATTTGGGTTTGGATCCCATTGGAAGCTCTGTGTCTGGGTGCTGGAGACAGGCAACCTTCAGAGCTGTTTTAGTTAAAGTCCGCAGCTTTGGGGGCTGAACCAGACCCTGAGTCTGTGTGGCAGCAGGCAAGCATGTCTGGCACAACAAGGCAGGGTTCTGGAGTCCCAAGTTGGCAGGGAAAATGGTCGCAGAGGTAATTTCAGCAGATCAGGTGACAGTCCCAAGGGGATCTCTGTGACTGAACCTGTCACAAATACTATTAACATTTCCTTTGATCTGATCTAACAAGTGAATTGGCTTGAACATGCTATGACCCTTGAACATTTCCTTGATATTTCTGCACAAGTGAATTGCCCTATTTCTCTATCCTGAGCAGGCAATCTGTAGACAGCATCACACTATATACCAATGTTAAATGATGATAAATAGTAATTATAATTATTATCATTATAATCAACATAATAATTATTAATTAATTGAAACACCAAGGGATCTAAATAAGCCCATTTCAGCCAGGGTTCATGATTAGTCCCTGTCAAGTTTCCTTCCCCACTCTGAACCCTAGGGTACAGAAGTGGGGACCTGCATGAAAATCTCCTAAGCTTACTTTTACCAGCTTAGGTTAAAACTTCCCCAAGGTACAAACTATTTTATCCTTTGCCCTTGGACTTCCACTGCCACCACCAAATGTTTGACTGGGTTTACTGGGAAAGCGTGGTATGGAAACGTCTTTTCCCCCAAAATCCTCCCCAAAACCTTGCACCCCCCCTGCCTGGGGAAGGCTTGATAAAAATCCTCACCAATTTGCATAGGTGACCACAGACCCAAACCCTTGGATCTTAAGAACAATGAAAAAAGCATTCAATTTCTTACAAGAAGAATTTTAATATAAGAAAAGGTAAAAAGAATCACCTCTGTAAAATCAGGATGGTAAATACCTTACAGGGTAATTTAGATTCAGAACATAGAGAATCCCTCTAGGCAAAACTTAAGTTACAAAAAGATACAAAGACAGGAATATCCATTCTATTGAGCACAGCTTAATTTTCTCAGCCATTTAAAGAAATCATAATCTAACGCATATCTAGCTAGATTACTTCATTCCTGTTCTGTCCCCAGCAAAAGCATCACACAAACAGACCCAAACCCTTTGTTTCTCTCCCACTCCATCTTTGAAAGTATTTTGTCTCCTTATTGGTCAGGTGCCAGCGAGGTTATCCTAGCTTCTTTATCCTTTACAGATGAAAGGATTTTCCTCTGGCCAGGAGGGATTTTAAGGTGCTCACCCTTCCCTTTATATTTATGACAGTCCCCTTCAGCAAATCCCTTTGACTCCTACTGAGGAACAAAGTGAGGTTCCCCTGCCATCAGCAAGGTATACTTTATAAAAAGCCATCCCTCTAATGAGCATCTACAAACCTCTCAGCTCAGCTCATGCTCCTATCTAATTCACCAATTACATAATCTCACAGTTAGATTTCACCTTCCTGCTACAGTGACAAAGCTAGAATAAACACAAACACTTAAGTATACTCTCCACTAGAAAATTAATTTAGCTTCATTGTGTTGCTCAAGGATGTTAAAAATCCACACCTCTAAATGGTGTAGTTAAACTGACCTTCCCACTCCTCTCCCTGTGTAGACAGCGCTAAGTCAATGAAAGCATTGGTCAGTTGACATAACTACTGCCTCTCAGGGAGGTGGAATACCTCCACTGATGTGGGAGGGGTGTGTGTTCTCCAGTCAGTGTAAACAGTGTCTACACTGAAATGCTACAGCAGCACAGCTGCAGCCGTGCATCTGTGCCAATGTAGCTTTTCAACTGTAGACAAGACCTTAGTAAGTGTTGGCTCTCAAGTAAAATAAATCCAAAAGCAGATGAGGGGGAAAAAATCTCAAAATCCTGCTTTTCCTCTGTCAGGATCTGGCCTTCAATCATGGTCTTGAACACAGGCCTACTAGGTGCTTGAGATGAAGTGTTGGACATCAGACCGTATCAACTCCTCCACATACTAGGGAATTCACAAACTGGACGGGAGGGAGCAGCTTCCGGAGCTCTGCAGCCTGATTCCTGATTGGTTGGTGACCCTGATTGGTTGGTTCCTGCTTCCTTTCTGCCCTTGTCTGAGACGTAAGCTATTGACTGATAGTTTGAACCCTGCTTGACCCTGCCTTGCTTCCCCTCATGATGCTGCCTTTCCTAACACTGCCTTGCTGCTCCACCCAACCCTGCCTTTCTGCTTTGCCTGGCTCTTCCAGCTGCCTTGCTGTGCATTGACCTCGGATTGAATCTCCTCCCTATTGGACCTCTTGTTTGAATACTGACCACCAACCTAGATTGCCCTTCTACCTGCCTGACATTACATTGCCGGGCCTTCCATCCTCCTTAGGACAAGCCACCTTTCCCATCCCTGAACCCACTTAATCTGTGCCCTCAAACTCCACCAGAGAACAAATAGAGAGATTACCTTCCCCACCAACTTTTCTTCTTAAATAAATAAAAACAAACCATAAACTTAGATACAAATTAAGGTGGGCAGACATGAGGAGCTAATGTGAACTTGGCCCGTTAGTTAAATGGATTCAATATTTGTGTCTATTAAGAAATGATAGAAAGACTCTACATACAGCTGCCAGTGTTAAATCCCTCCAAATAAAACAACAGTACGATGACAAGCTTGGAACAGCATGTCCTTTCGTATCACACAGATTTGCTTATGAGCTCAGCTGCACAATATGCAGATTATTGAAATCACTGCCTGGGCTGAGTCAGATACAGCTTTTCTGGTGTCAAAAAGCAGTTGCTAGATTCATTCATTTCCATGGCAAGTGCTGATCCTGTGTGAATGCTTTACGAGGGCGTTTCTTTGTATTTCATAGCTAAAACTGCTTAAGGAGAGCGATATTTTGCTTATAGTTGTCTTTTCTTTTCAATCCTGTGACCCTTGCTCACCAAAACTTTTCTTTTTGTCTGAGACAGTCTAGGCTTTTATAATCATGTCTTGAAGATGACACAGCACACGTAAGCACAACAGCTCAGAGAGGGAGAGAGGGAGAAGATGAAATATGTCATCCTAACGATACCTAGAGCTTTCTTTTGCTATCGGTTACCATCCATGTAGGAGGATTTTTATTTATTTTATTTTTGGATATGCTTATGTGAGAAACCCATCAGCATTTACATCTGATGCCTGTATATAGTTTGTCAAAGACTGCTCTCCCAGACACCTCAATATGATATCCACCAATGTTTGATTCAGCTTATTATGGAGTGTAGTTGTAGCCATGCCATTCGCGGGATATTAGAGAGACAAGATCGGTGAGGTAATATATTTTATTGGATCAACTTCTGTTGATGAGGGAGGCAAGTTTGTGTCTCTGATGCATTTTAGACCTTTAATGGACAGCTCCAAGATAGATTGCATGGAGACAACTCCCTGGCTTGTCATGGAAAGAGGAAATTCCTTCCCAAGGGCCTGGGGCTGTGATTCAAAAACGCAGTTCTGTTCCAAATGACACAATATATCTGAAAAATAGCCCTTTAAAGATGGTGGGGGGGAGGAAGTTGTGCTTTTTATTGCTTCTATGATGTATAAAGAAAGAAACACATTGTTGAGGGGTTTTTTAAAACATTTTTCTGCTTGGCTTTTTTAATACTAGAAACATTGGGTCTTGGCTTTGTTTTTCCTAAAAGTCTTTTCAGAATACTGGAGAACATGAGTCTTCAATTGTGTCAGCGTATTCCCTTCCCTTCCTCTCCCTCCTAGGCAGGGGGTTGGGAAAGCTGTATTGCATTTTCCAGATGAGCCTTTGCTTTCAGGGGGAATAAATTATATTTTATACTAAAAGAAAAAGACAACAAAAGCAATAAAGGGAAAGAACAAGAATGTGTCACCATGAGAGAGGACAGTGTGTCTCTTCTTTAAGATGCTGCAGCAACCGAGGAGGCAGACTCAGAGATCTATAGTTACAGTACATCTGTTAAAAGATCAAGACATTTACATAGGTGTATATATAATGAGGGGTAGGAAATGCTCAGGCAAAATTCTGTTTAACTATAGACTCCCCTTCTTCCTGCACCTTAGCTTAACTCTTTGCAAAAGCACAGGCCAGTGTTGTGTGTTTTCAGGAACTTATGAAAAGCATTATGCAGAGGTAAATCTCAGGGCTATTGTATGCAAAATCCTGGTAAATGGATGTGAATAGCCCCCAGTGAAGTTCAAAGAGAGAGCACCATATACTTTCTTAGTAAAATGAACATCTATAAAACATTGTAAATGATTGGAAACTATGAATAACTTTTGAACAAAAGCTGCTATACAGTAAATTACTGGAGTTCCTTATGCAAACTTTCCTCCTTTTGTTTCTGTTACAAACATTCAAGTATAAGGTTTCAATTTAACATTTTCTATACTTCAGCACACACATCAAAACACATTCCCATCTGATCTTCTCTCAGAAATTTTTCAGTCTTCATAATGTATGTAGTGGCTGTCATCTGGACTCTTTAGAACTTGATCAAATGGCCCCATCTTCATCCTTTCATAGAATATCAGGGTTGGAAGGGACCCCCCTGCTCAAATCAGGACCAATCCCCAATTAAATCACTCCAGCCAGGGCTTTGTCAAGCCTGACCTTAAAAACTTCTAAGGAAAGAGATTCCACCACCTCCTTAGGTAACCCATTCCAGTGCTTCACCACCCTCCTAGTGAAAAAGTTTTTTTCTTAATATCCAACCTCCCCCACTGCAACTTGAGACCATTACTCTTTGTTCTGTCATCTGGTACCACTGAGAATAATCTAGATCCATCCTCTTTGGAACCACCTTTCAGGTAGTTGAAAGCAGCTATCAAATCCCCCCTCATTCTTCTCTTTTGCAGACTAAATAATCCCAATTCCCTCAGCCTCTCCTCATAAATCATGTGCTCCAGCCCCTAATCATTTGTGTTGCCTCTGCTAGACTCTTTCCAATTTTTCCACATCCTTCTTGCAGTGTGGGGCCCAAAACTGGACACAGTACTCCAGATGAGGCCTCAACAATGCCGAATAGAGGGGAATGATCACGTCTCTCAATCTGCTAGCAAATGCTCCTACTTATACAGCCCAAAATGCCATTAGCCTTCTTGGCAACACATTGTTGACTCATATCCAGCTTCTTGTCCACTGTAACCCCTAGGTCCTTTTCTGCAGAACTGCTGCCTAGCCACTTGGTCCCCAGTCTGTAGCAGTGCATGTGATTCTTCCATCCTAAATGCATGACTCTGCACTTGTCCTTGTTGAACCTCATCTCAAACACTTCAGAACCCCGTAAACAAACAAACAGTCTGGAGATCTCCACAGACATCAGCATTCCAGCCCTTAGCTTAGTACTCTCAGTGCTGGTGAAACAGAAGTCTGTAGCCTGTATTCAAAGTAGTATAGGGATTGGGATCAGCATACAAAAGCACCATTTCCTGGATTTCTATAAGACGCCCACTCTATAGAGCACCATCTTCACCTCAGCCATCACAGCAGACACATTTCTTGGTCTTTTTCTAATCAATTGCCGCATTCAGACTGCTGTCTTTAACTCCTGTATTTATGACTTTCCCTCCCTTGGACTCTGATTGGCTCAGTTTTCAGAGGGTGACAAGGAGTGCCCTGCCAGCTGGGTTGCCAACAGTGGAAAACTTCCTACACAGCCTCAGAAATAGCTACTGAGCATGTCTAATTAACTGTAACGCCCCTTCTGAGTCCTTCTAATTCAGTTGCCCTGCCTTGCTCCTCTATATGTGTGCAGAGACACAGAATATCCAGCTAAGATCTATGTCTTCTCCCCATGGCTTCTCTCCCTCTCCTCGTACGAAACAAAGTTAAATGCTGTGGTATAAATCATATGGGTTCCACATAGAGTAGAAGATGCAACTAAGGTTTCCACCTCTTGGGATGTCATTGTTCCATTTCATTCCTCTTCCAAAGAGACCTCCAAATTTGATATATTAATGGGAGGGGAAAATAGTGGGAGTAGGGAGGACTAGAACCAAAAAATAAATTCTTCTGGGAGCTAACCAGAGACTTTACACTTCAATAGTGACATTCCCCTGGGTTCAGGGGGTCAGAAAATGTGAGACTTTAGTGATATTTAGGTCTTGTGCTGTCCTTCAGTAAAGAAGTGAATTTAATTCCAAAAGGACAATGAAGACCATGATAGTTTCTTTTCCTTTTGCAGTGCACCTTTATATGTGATGATTCTGAAGAGAATGACATTAATGTGACTTAAGCACATCATATAAAAAATGAAAAAGCACAGCTAAAACTATGCACTAGATGCATCAATGCTATTAGAATTGTGACAGGGGAAAAATAAAGCAAAAACACCCAGGCTCGGAGATCTTACTGGTTGCTCAGGCACCAAGATTTTCATGGGGGTGGCTAGCAAAAGTATGCTTAAAAAAGACTGGAATATTGTGTGAAAAATCAGAACAGCCCAGCACAAATAGCTACAGTACACTGAAAATCAATCAATCAATCAATAAAAATGCCATGGGTTAGCCAATGGAGGAAGCATGGTTCAGTAGAGTTAGAGGACTGGGAGTCAGGACCTAGATTTTATTTCAGCTTGCCCAGGATGGCTGTGTGGGCCTTGTTCAAAGCAGTGCTGTGGTGGACAGGTCAGTCCCCCCCCCAGGATATTAGAGAGAAAAAAGGGGTGAGACATTTGGGGATGATGTTTATTACCTCAGCTACCTTATCTCACTAATGACCTTGTACAAGACTTTAGAACAAACTGGTTTATATTTGGCTACCTAAACATTAAGATCCTTAATCCATATCTAGACTCCTAAGTATATTATTTGATTTCCAGAAATTCTGAGCACTTGCAACTCTCATTGACTTCAGGGAATTTTATTTATTGAGAAATATATTTTATTTTAAAGGTCACACTCAGATCTGAAAACCTACCTGATTTTAAAAATTGCATATTTTCATGAGGACTATGTGGACTTGTTTCAATAAAGCAAGAATTGACCCAAGCCTTCCTCCAGAGGTTGAACTGAATTGAACAGAATCTGGGGGTTTTTGTTTTGTTTGCATTTTGAATTTCAAAAAAAAGTTTGCTTAAAATTACATTTTTTTTTTCATTTTCTTCAATGATTTCTAATTCTAATCTGGACCAGCAGCACAATTGCTGAAATGTCCCAAGAAAGACTGCAGTATTTATAATCCAACCAGAAGCAGGAAGTACTAGAAACCTCGCTGGACTCTTAAGGACAAATATTAGGATCTAATTCAAAGCCATTTGTAGTCAATGGAAAGACTCCCATTGACCTCAGTGAACTTTGGTCAAGCCCTTAGCAAGAGCCCAGATTTAGAGGCGGAAGAGTTGGGAGAGAAGAGACACAGTTAACAATGAGGTTGCAAGTCTGAGGAGTGGGGAAGATGGAAATGGTTTTAATAATGGTCAAAAAAGGCAGGGAAAGGAGAAGGATGGACAGAAAACTGGCAGGATGAGTTTTAGGTGTATTGAGCATGAGGAGGCTTCAAGAAAGTAGGTAGCATAGGTATGCATAACTGGATAGATGAAGAAAAGCAGAGAGCTAGATTGTCCTTAAAATAAATTACTTACATAGAATGCTTGAAATGAAAATAAAATCTGGTTTATATTTGCACTGGTTTAAAAAAATCAATTAAATTCTTCTTTAATACTTTGTATTTTCCCCAGTTGTTAACCAGAAATTATTAAGAAGGGATCTTTAGAATCTGCCAAAACTTCAACATACAGCACTTGTCTGTAAAATGCCTCCTCCAGCTCAGGCTAGCAGTATGCTGCCAGGCATTCCATATCAGAAAATAGCAAGCCTGCAGTGTTTCATTATATTTTCACAGTCTGATTCAGCCTTTTTTGTAGGCAGAAGGCCTTACTGTAGTGCCGCCACTATCTTTGTCCACAGTCCACACATACCTTTCCCCATCAGTTATTCAACGTGTACATTTCTCTAACTTTCATTTATTTTCGGGCAAAGAACCACACATTATAGGATTAGACAAATAAGGTAACGTTGCCTCTTCCAATCCCATAGTTCATATGGATGCATTTGCTACTCCATAGAAGAATAAAAGTCATCTGACTAGAGAAGCATCTGTATTGTTCTTCTATTAATTTAAATCTGTTTTGTGTGCCAGATTATTATCTAGTGTGAAATATCTGGACAGTAGAGATCTGTATTCTTGGAACTAGAGACATATATTTCAATCTTTTAAATTACTTTCCTATTAAGATAAATATAGAAGAATTAACATCTTAGAATGACTAAACTGGAGTTGTAACCCCCCACCCCTCGTGCTTTTTGCCTGCAGTAACAGAGAGAACAAACAAAATAAACCAAGACTCTAGCTGGACACTGCAGAACCAAGAATATACATTTTTGGGCACTTTAATTTCAGTTTATTTTTTTTTACTTAGGTGGCACATAGATGATAGATTTTCTACCAAGATAAGTTCATACAATCCCTGGCAAGACATACTGCAGTCTCACTAGAATAACAGTGGTGAGTGATCCATCCTTAATATAGTTCATATTTTCATCAGCGCAAATGTAGAGGATGAGTTCCTGGCAAAGAACAATTTATAAGGACAATTTAAAGAAACCTCATTCTAGAAGAACAAAAATGTGGAGTCTAATTGCTGGTAGGAGACAGATGGTAGCTGAATTTCTGGTTGGAGGAAAATATGTTACAGATCTTTGGTGGTGCATATATAATGCTCAGAGTGGAGAGGAGTGCACATAAGAGCTGAATTCCTGGCACCAGAGTCTTATAATGTGCCAGGTAAAACAGTTGCACTCTTGGCAAGTGAAAACTCAAGGATTTATTATTTGTTAGGGAATAATCAGAAGTTGAATGACTGATGGAAAAAAAACTAAGTTAGAAGGTTATTTAACAATTTGACAGGACTACTGGTGAATTACAAACTAAAACTGTATGAAAGGGGGGAGTCACCAAACTGTCAAGTATATGGTTAACGTAATTGATTATCAATTTGCATTCCATAGATGTAATGTCATTAAAGTAGTGTCATGCTTATTATTACTGTGCAAAATACCATATGATTGTGTAATAGAATAAATCAGGATTTGCTTTGCTGGTAGGACAATGAGATAGATTTAAGGTTTTTTGCCTTAAGACTCCTGATATGTTTAATCTAAAATCACTGAAGTGATGATTCCATGAGAAGGCTGTATTATAATTAAGCCTTATTGAGAGAGCTGTCTTCTTTTTATGTTATAAAATTTGTTTGAAGTTTTATGAGTGGGCAACAAAAATATTAACCAAAAGCAATCTCTGGGACAAATTACATTAACTCTACACGTTGGAGGGTATTGCTGTGTTCAGATGTCCTGTACCAGAAAATGTGTGAGCATATTTGTGATGTCTTCAGTCAGGACTAACCATTTGGTCTGGTCTCATACTCTGATGTAATATATAACAAGAGGTGTGATGTAAATTTCTATGAAGTCCTACAGTAGTTCTTGCTGCGATGTTGGTCTGATGTATACAATTGAATATTGGTATATTGGTGGTGAGGTCCCTGTGAAAAGCCAAATGGGACAATGAGGCTTCTGAGATATAGGAAGGACAAGTGTAAATAACATTAGGTGATAACATACAGTACTGAAATAACTGAAATTGAATTTTAAATAGAGGAAGTGTAAATAGAGGAGATGAAGTTCACCTCTATGAACCTTAATCCTTCCACTACCCAGGATATTCCTTGACCTCTGCATGAGTTTTTAATGATTTAATTGCTCATAGGCTTATTTGTACTTTGTTCCTTTTTCGTAAAGTGCATTGAGCCTTATCAGATGAACCCTGGGAAGGGTGGAGACGGTCAGGAGAGTGCTATTACAGCACGGCAAAAAACGTTTGTTTCTGCTCAGAATTTAGAAATGAAAGTTGAAAGAGATTCAAATGTCCTCCTAGGAAATTCTCTTTGCAGTGATTTGTGGGAAAGGGTCACAAAGCAATATATTCTTACCGCAATGCTCAGTAACGAGGAAAATGAAAGATGACTGCAGATATATTTAGTCCAACTGAATGGGGAAAACAAATGTCATGTGCCCAGGAGAGTCAAGACAGAGCACTAAAAACAGTATTCGATGTACATTGATGATTCAAAGCAGCAGTGGGTTTAATGTCACAGTCATAACTATCAGAGCAAAGCAATAACAAACAGGCATTTGGGGGAAGGAAAGTATCCTGAATTATTTTTCGGCGTTTGCTTCAATTTGACCAAACTCATAATAATGGACTGAATTTTGCCCTGTCCTTACTTGTCCAGACAGAGGATAGGAGGTGTAAAGACATTCCGCTATCTTTGTGCACGCATTTTGCAAATACAGCAAGAGCTTGGGAGAACACTGAGGATGCACCCCCTTCCTTCTTTCTAGGGGCAAATTGATGGGGGAGGGAAGGGAGAAGATGGAGCCATTCCGCTGCACCAACACATGCTAACCAGCACAGCTAACTGTTTGCATAGTAGTGTGTATGCTGCATCTCAAACAGATTCCCCCTCCTTCAAATGGGGACAACTGGGAGGTATTGTGAGAATTCCTCCAGAATTTGCCCTGTGAAGGTCTTACCTCCCTCCACATTGTCACTTGGCTTGGGTTGTGCCTAATGGTCAATGAGAAGAAGAACTTTAAACATAGCCTGTGGGTATTTTGTTCATGTTTTATATACTTTATTAAAGTTTCGATGATGTAACAACCATTAATGATGTATTCTTAATGTTCAGAAAATGTTAAAGGGTGCATCAAACGATTTCATGAAAAGCCCTTATATTATATATTACAGTGCTCGGGGTGGGAGAGGTCTTAAACTGGCTATATTTTAAGTGTTGCATCTCATGTTTCCAGTGTGATAGTCTGAAACAATATATACTGTACAATTTCACAAATACAGCATATGTCAACATTTGAGATGCCCAGCTCATGAAGACATACCCACATTAGCTGAACATGAGCTAGTGCCAGAAACTAAGTGTGCCTACAGCTGCACAGGTGACTGCTTGGTCTAGATGCACAGAGTACAATCCTGCCTGACCCCCTGGTTACTTACTAAGGTGGCTAGCCTGAGCTTCTGCCTATGCTATCCCAAGCACACTGCTGTTTTTAGGTGCTAGCTCCACAGGTCTAGCACAGGTATGTCTACGTGAGCTGAAACATCACATCTCCAAGTTCAAATGTATCTGTACCCTAATAGTTATCTGACACCTACTGTTCTGCTTTTATACTCCTATTTTTAGAGCAGGTCTCATACTTGGGATTTTTTATGGAATAAAGAACACTTCATCACTGTTATGTACAGCTGTGTTCCTGCCTCAATCTCATTTCCTCCTCCTCTTGCACCCTACTCAGGTCAACTCTGTTCCAACTTTGTTTCCTTCTAATGGGACTACTGAAGGACTAAGGTTCTGCTCAGTCTGAATGGCAGAATCTTGTCTCTTGACTATAGTGGAATAATTGTAGCGTAATATGCTAATTCTCAACATGAGTAAGAATGCAGAATCTGGAGTGGATTTTGAGCATTTTAATACAACTGTGACCTGAGAATCCAATTCTGTACTATTTACGGTGAGTAGCACTTACTTCCCTGAATAGTCGCACTGAAGTCAATGGGCCGGATGTTCAGCTGGTGTAAATCTGTGTAGCTACATTTGATTTTAATAGACCTTCATTAATTTACTCCAGCTGAAGATGTTGTGTAATGAGACTATTGGGGGAGTGAATACTACTGCATTCAAATAAAGTAAAGAATTACACAGAAACAGTAGTTTATTAAAGTGCACTTAATTAGGCTGCACAAAGTAAAGCTGTCCTGGGCAGCAGAATCAAATAAGTGACAATATTTGCAAAATAACCTGACCAAGGCCCATGCTAAGATGAACAACTGAAGTTATCATTCTGTATGATTATGAAACATAAACCAAAGATTTATACTCTTGCTCAAATGCTAGCGTTAATTCACTGTGAGAGCATATGAGAAATGTCATCCTACCAACTTCTTTATAAAACAAAATTAAAGGTAATTCTTTTTCAGTAGTAGTGAGGTAGATTTTTGATCCAGTTATGTGTGTGTAATCAGATGATAAATGAAAAATTCAACTTGAAGCTTGAAGCACAAAGTGGGGGAAAGCCACTATATGGTTTCAGGCTGTCATCACTATAATGGCTGAAACAACAAAGTTAGAGTGATATAAATATATGTGAATATGAACCCTGTGAAGTTCTAGGCAGCAAATTTGCACAGCTGAGAAGTACTATTTGAGACAATTGCCTTAAGATGCTTTGTGCACAGAAAGAAAAGGAGTACTTGTGGCACCTTAGAGACTAACAAATTTATTAGAGCATAAGCTTTCGTGAGCTACAGCTCACTTCATCGGATGCATTTGGTGGAAAAAACAGAGGAGAGATTTATATACACACACACAGAGAACATGAAACAATGGGTTTATCATACACACTGTAAGGAGAGTGATCACTTAAGATAAGCCATCACCACAGCAGGGGGGGGAAGGAGGAAAACCTTTCATGGTGACAAGCAGGTAGGCTAATTCCAGCAGTTACAAGAATATCAGAGGAACAGTGGGGGGTGGGGTGGGAGGGAGAAATACCATGGGGAAATAGTTTTACTTTGTGTAATGACTCATCCATTCCCAGTCTCTATTCAAGCCTAAGTTAATTGTATCCAGTTTGCAAATTAATTCCAATTCAGCAGTCTCTCGTTGGAGTCTGTTTTTGAAGCTTTTTTGTTGAAGTATAGCCACTCTTAGGTCTGTGATCGAGTGACCAGAGAGATTGAAGTGTTCTCCAACTGGTTTTTGAATGTTATAATTCTTGACGTCTGATTTGTGTCCATTCATTCTTTACGTAGAGACTGTCCAGTTTGGCCAATGTACATGGCAGAGGGGCATTGCTGGCACATGATGGCATATATCACATGGTAGATGCACAGGTGAACGAGCCTCTGATGGTGTGGCTGATGTGATTAGGCCCTATGATGGTATCCCCTGAATAGATATGTGGACAGAGTTGGCAACGGGCTTTGTTGCAAGGATAGGTTCCTGGGTTAGTGGTTCTGTTGTGTGGTGTGTGGTTGCTGGTGAGTATTTGCTTCAGATTGGGGGGCTGTCTGTAAGCAAGGACTGGTCTGTCTCCCAAGATCTGAGAGAGCGATGGCTCGTCCTTCAGGATAGGTTGTAGATCCTTGATGATGCGTTGGAGGGGTTTTAGTTGGGGGCTGAAGGTGATGGCTAGTGGCGTTCTGTTGTTTCTTTGTTGGGCCTGTCCTGTAGTAGGTGACTTCTGGGTACTCTTCTGGCTCTGTCAATCTGTTTCTTCACTTCAGCAGGTGGGTACTGTAGTTGTAGGAATGCATGATAGAGATCTTGTAGGTGTTTGTCTCTGTCTGAGGGGTTGGAGCAAATGCGGTTATATCGTAGCGCTTGGCTGTAGACAATGGATCGAGTGGTATGATCTGGATGAAAGCTAGAGGCATGTAGGTAGGAATAGCGGTCAGTAGGTTTCCGATATAGGGTGGTGTTTATGTGACCATCACTTATTAGCACCGTAGTGTCCAGGAAGTGGATCTCTTGTGTGGACTGGTCCAGGCTGAGGTTGATGGTGGGATGGAAATTGTTGAAATCATGGTGGAATTCCTCAAGAGCTTCTTTTCCATGGGTCCAGATGATGAAGATGTCATCAATGTAGCGCAAGTAGAGTAGGGGCATTAGGGAACGAGAGCTGAGGAAGCGTTGTTCTAAGTCAGCCATAAAATGTTGGCATACTGTGGGGCCATGCGGGTACCCATCGCAGTGCCGCTGATTTGAAGGTATACATTGTCACCAAATGTGAAATAGTTATGGGTCAGGACAAAGTCACAAAGTTCTGCCACCAGGTTAGCCGTGACAGTATCGGGGATACTGTTCCTGACGGCTTGTAGTCCATCTTTGTGTGGAATGTTGGTGTAGAGGGCTTCTACATCCATAGTGGCTAGGATGGTGTTTTTAGGAAGATCACCAATGGACTGTAGTTTCCTCAGGAAATCAAATCCGCACAGACACACCCCTGGAGCCAGGACCTGGGGTATTCTATCTGTAGTTTCCTCAGGAAATCGGTGGTGTCTCGAAGGTAGCTGGGAGTGCTGGTAACGAAGGGCCTGAGGAGGGAGTCTACATAGCCAGACAATCCTGCTGTCAGGTTGCCAATGCCTGAGATGATGGGGCGTCCAGGATTTCCAGGTTTATGGATCTTGGGTAGCAGATAGAATACCCCAGGTCCTGGCTCCAGGGGTGTGTCTGTGCGGATTTGATTTCCTGAGGAAACTACAGTCCATTGGTGATCTTCCTAAAAACACCATCCTAGCCACTATGGATGTAGAAGCCCTCTACACCAACATTCCACACAAAGATGGACTACAAGCCGTCAGGAACAGTATCCCCGATACTGTCACGGCTAACCTGGTGGCAGAACTTTGTGACTTTGTCCTGACCCATAACTATTTCACATTTGGTGACAATGTATACCTTCAAATCAGCGGCACTGCGATGGGTACCCGCATGGCCCCACAGTATGCCAACATTTTTATGGCTGACTTAGAACAACGCTTCCTCAGCTCTCGTTCCCTAATGCCCCTACTCTACTTGCGCTACATTGATGACATCTTCATCATCTGGACCCATGGAAAAGAAGCTCTTGAGGAATTCCACCATGATTTCAACAATTTCCATCCCACCATCAACCTCAGCCTGGACCAGTCCACACAAGAGATCCACTTCCTGGACACTACGGTGCTAATAAGCGATGGTCACATAAACACCACCCTATATCGGAAACCTACTGACCGCTATTCCTACCTACATGCCTCTAGCTTTCATCCAGATCATACCACTCGATCCATTGTCTACAGCCAAGCGCTACGATATAACCGCATTTGCTCCAACCCCTCAGACAGAGACAAACACCTACAAGATCTCTATCATGCATTCCTACAACTACAGTACCCACCTGCTGAAGTGAAGAAACAGATTGACAGAGCCAGAAGAGTACCCAGAAGTCACCTACTACAGGACAGGCCCAACAAAGAAAACAACAGAACGCCACTAGCCATCACCTTCAGCCCCCAACTAAAACCCCTCCAACGCATCATCAAGGATCTACAACCTATCCTGAAGGACGAGCCATCGCTCTCTCAGATCTTGGGAGACAGACCAGTCCTTGCTTACAGACAGCCCCCCAATCTGAAGCAAATACTCACCAGCAACCACACACCACACAACAGAACCACTAACCCAGGAACCTATCCTTGCAACAAAGCCCGTTGCCAACTCTGTCCACATATCTATTCAGGGGATACCATCATAGGGCCTAATCACATCAGCCACACCATCAGAGGCTCGTTCACCTGTGCATCTACCAATGTGATATATGCCATCATGTGCCAGCAATGCCCCTCTGCCATGTACATTGGCCAAACTGGACAGTCTCTACGTAAAAGAATGAATGGACACAAATCAGACGTCAAGAATTATAACATTCAAAAACCAGTTGGAGAACACTTCAATCTCTCTGGTCACTCGATCACAGACCTAAGAGTGGCTATACTTCAACAAAAAAGCTTCAAAAACAGACTCCAACGAGAGACTGCTGAATTGGAATTAATTTGCAAACTGGATACAATTAACTTAGGCTTGAATAGAGACTGGGAATGGATGAGTCATTACACAAAGTAAAACTATTTCCCCATGGTCTTTCTCCCTCCCCCCCCCCCCCCCACTGTTCCTCTGATATTCTTGTTAACTGCTGGAATTAGCCTACCTGCTTGTCACCATGAAAGGTTTTCCTCCTTCCCCCCCCTGCTGTTGGTGATGGCTTATCTTAAGTGATCACTCTCCTTACAGTGTGTATGATAAACCCATTGTTTCATGTTCTCTGTGTGTGTGTATATAAATCTCTCCTCTGTTTTTTCCACCAAATGCATCCGATGAAGTGAGCTGTAGCTCACGAAAGCTTATGCTCTAATAAATTTGTTAGTCTCTAAGGTGCCACAAGTACTCCTTTTCTTTTTGCGAATACAGACTAACACGGCTGCTACTCTGAAACCTTTGTGCACAGAGTGAGTCATGCTAACTCAAACAGCTTAAATGCTCTTGGATGTGGATAGAACACATCTGGAACCTGTGGCAAAGCATCCAAATTGCATAGTAGGCACACACAGAACAATGTATGTCTTTAATTAAATAGCAAAGAATTCGTTAGCACAGTATTAAGGTTTCCAGTGATAGCTGGTTCCCTTTCAGAATGTTGAATTCAACAAAACTCAGACTGCTGAAAAGCAGGCAGTACAGAGTAAATGCCCATGCAACCTTAACTCTGCTTCCCTAGTGCTCCACAGAGCACTCTCCAATTGACTCTGGTACTCCACCAGAATGAGAGCAGTAAGGTAAATCGATGGGATACACTCTCCCGTTGACTCCAGTTATGTTATTCATGTAGCTGGAGTAGTGTAACTTAGGTTGACTTACCCTGGTAGTGCAGCCAAGGCCTTAGTGTGCCTAACTGGAGAAGTTTCAGAGTAGCAGCCGTGTTAGTCTGTATTCACAAAAAGAAAAGGAGTACTTGTGGCATCTTAGAGACTAACAAATTTATTGCAGCATAAGCTTTCGTGAGCTACAGCTCACTTCATCGGATGCATTCAGTGGAAAATACAGTGGGGAGATGATTTATATACACAGAGAACATGAAACAATGGGTCTTATCGTACACACTGTAAGGAGGGTGATGACTTAGGATGAGCTATTACCAGCAGGAAGGGGGCGGGGGGAAGGAAGAAAACTTTTTATAGTGATAATCAAGGTGGGCCATCTCTCCACTGTATTTTCCATTAAATGCATCTGATGAAGTGAGCTGTAGCTCACGAAAGCTTATGCTCAAATAAATGTGTTAGTCTCTAAGGTGCCACAAGTACTCCTTTTCTTTTAACTGGAGAAGCTGACTCTTTTTAAAATGATATTTTAATTTGATTTCCCTCATGGTCTGAGTATGAGTTGATGATGGTATGCACAGCTGCATGACCCATGAAGCAAACACACTACCTTCTGTTGCTTCGAACTGTGCAGTGACCGCCAACCACTATGCAAGCTCCTCTGGCCATTGTGAACAAGAATCAGAGCCATGACATTGCCCTCCCCATCCCTTTTGTAGTATCTTACAATCAATGGGGCACTAAAATGCAATAGATATTGTCTCTGTATATATAACTTATGAATTATAAACTGGAGCAATTTAGACTACTTTGGCACTTGGACCCATCTTACATGGAATTTATACCAAACATTTAAATCACATATGAATGTAATCCAACATCTCTAATCAATCAGATGAAAACCATGCAGTGTAGAATATCTTGAAACAAAGTTTTCCCATTTTTAATTTATCAATGTTATAGTGACTAGATTGTTACATTAAAAAAACCCCAAACAATACAACAACAGGTACAAAAACTTGGGCATGAAAGCCATGCAGATATTACATTTGTCACTGGTCAGATTTGCTTAATGTTTCTTTGTAAACTTCTTCACTGTGGAGCACCTTTTGAAATGTAACTGTGTAATTTCTGGGACAAAGCTGATTAATCACCAATCAACAGCACAACACATCCCAGCAGTCAAATTAATAACCATAAGCTGAAGGTTAGCTTGTAAATGGCATCAGGACTTCTGTGAAGAGGCTATAGATCTTGAAACCTCTGAGATGTTAGTCTTCTCAGCATCTCTTCCTTGGAAAGCCTATTTATTGCTACCAGAGGTGAATGATTTTTGCTTTTATTATCAAGAATAATTGAGTACTACATTCTCCATTTTTCTTTCGCTTAAACACTTGGTCCTGGCCTATTAGTTAAACAAACATCCGGTTATCTTCATCCAGGGTGCTAGCTGTCAGGGCAGTAAATTGAATAATGATTTGCTTTAATGGAAAGCAGAAATGAGTACAAAATCACTTTGAGGATACAAGTTTCCATCTATACACAATAAATAGTAATATCTTATCTTTGGTCCTATGTATGTCCAGATTTCTTTTTAAAATGTAAATTATTTTGAGTTAATGAGTCAGTGTACCTCAAAGTGAATCAGCTATGTTACACTGTGTTCACTTGGGACCATACACAGTATCCCCTTGGAATCTAGTGGCCCAATCCTGCTTTCCATGCAGCTCTCCATGACATTATGGGGACTGACTATACATTTCTGAGGACAGTGGTCTGAAAGTATGTCTGGGCATTCAAACCTTGACTTCTAAAAAAAAAAGTGTGTGTTCTACCAGGAAAATTATGTTTTAAAACAAAGAAAACAACAGGATCATTGACATGACAGTTCTCAGCTGTGGTTGGGATGTGCTGAATGCAGCTGTCAGGAGCGTATGTGTGCAAAAGTAGCTTTCCAGGTTTGGGGCTCTCTTGCACTAAGTCAATCTCCATCATAAATTAAAGCAACCCAAAGGCTGTTATTATATCGCCGACAGACCCTGGGCATCGGCAGGTGGGATCGAATCGAACCTCTGAAGCTTAGTACATGAGCCTCTACCACATGTGCTAAAAGCCAACTGCCCGTCAACTAAGGCTGTAGAACAGACTCATTTAACTCTCTCTCTCTAAGTGGTCTCAGTGCCACTAGAAGGGACAGAACACCACACCCAGGAGATGTGTAGGTTACATAATAATCTGTCATCTGCCAAATGCCTCTATGGGCTATTCAAGCAGTCATAGATTGTTGGGAAGTAGGAACAACCTGGTCACACACTCTAGGCATCTCATAGGGAGGTTTATGAGAGAGGAACTAAGGAGGCTATACGCCAAGTGTGGCTTCACTTACTGACTGTCCAAGCCACATATGACAGTCTTTGGAAGTTCAAGAGTTGAGTGCACCTGCCAGGCCTTGGGGCTTTTGCCTCCGCAAGCATGCCCTGTGGGACTGACGCCCCAAGACCCCCTCCTCCCCTCTGGGAAGAAGCCAGCGGTGACACATGATGGGACATGCCACATGTCCCCCCCAGATGTTTGCCAGCCTTTGCTGGCCCTGCTCAGTCACATGGTGGTGCCAGACTCCTTTCCTGCAGGGCAGCTGTTGGAGCTGGCAAGCTGGGAGCTGGGGCCATGGGAGGAGGCAGCAGTAAACAGCTGGGAGCTTCGGGAGAGAGGCTGCTTTTGCTGCTGCCTCTTCCCCGGAAGCGAAGGCAGTGGCCCCTCCCTGCAGCTTCCAGCTGTTTGCCACTGCCTCTCCATGCGGAGCTAACACCTGGGAGCTTCAAGAAGAGGCTGCTGAGAGAGCGGGCATACTTGAAGATGTGTGACTCAGACGGTGGGGAGTGGGATCTTCAAATCGTGCCCTTCTCCATCTCAGCAGGCTGCAATTATTTACAGAGTGTCAAAATAAGCTGGGGCTGAGAAACTTAACTTGACTTTTTTTTTTATGCTTCCTATGTATCTGTATAAGTACATTTGTCAATTGCAGGTGATCATATTTCCCCTAGCACCTGGCCTGAATTGAGGATCCCAGCCTGCTACTTACTCATAGCTAAAGGAGCTATTCCCTTAACTCAAGTGCTAGGGAGTTTTGGAGGTGAAGGGCTTAGGTTCCATTCCTGCAGATGAGTGGTTGCTGTAGGTATGTGGTGATGGGTTATTTACATTTGCTTCCTTTGGCTGCTATGGAGATTACAGGGGAAAGGAGTTACAAAAAATAAAAAAAGTTGTCCTGCAATAAGCTCCAGGCAACTATTTATAGACTGTGTTGACCTGATCTGACATTTGTATCTACTTAGAGATGATACAGATATCTGCTGTTGGCAGTGGAGTCATTGACCCTTTGTGGAGCAATAGTTGGAGCATACAGAGTCTCCTGCTCATGCCACTACTATGGCTGCTCCTTCAAATCACTTGGTAAAAGTACTATTTGTTATCTTCAAAGAGTCTTATCAATGAAGGAAATTCTTGAATGAAATAAAGTATTTGCAACCCTGAATTGCAATCTACAGATAAGGACATGACATGAATTTGGAATGAAAAAAGAATTGAAACAGAAAATAAAAAAAACATTTCCCCCCCCCAACAGTGAAGGAAATTAACCATTGGATCAGGTTGCAAGCAATTGGGGTAAATTCTTCATCATTTAGAGTCTTTAAATTAACATTATATGTTCTTCTAAAGGATATCCACTCCATTAAAAGTTATTTGGCATAGTACAAGAAATACTGGGTCAAGTCCTATGGCCCCTATTATGCAGGAGGTTAGGTGAGATGACCAGAAATGTTTTCTTCTTACCTTAAAAGTTATTAATTTTAGATTTCCCAGCTTTCTTCTAGATCTGTGTATCTCATGTGATATTTGAGTAGATATGTTCTGTAAGGGTTTCTAAAAACACAATAACTATCTGTCTTTTTGCTTCTCTATCATATGCCCCCCTGATAAATTACTCTGTAAACCCAGAGCACCCACATGGTTGGAGCTCAGGGAGAGTGTGTCCTTATGGTAATGGGGAGTCTGGGTGGTTAACAGCACTGGTATTGGGGCCTAAAGCATTTGGGCCACAGGGACCAATTTTTGTGAAGGGATAAACGGAGCCTGGGCTCAGGCAATATCCCAGAGAGGACAATGGGAGAGAGAGTACTGTGGGCTACTGAGACCCAGCGAAGTTAGAGCCTGAGAGTCGAGGGGATTGGGATTCAACACAGCAGCCAAGTGAATGTCCAGCAGAGGGATTTTGAACAGTGCTGTGTGTGACAATTAGCAATTGAGACACTTACTTACTTTTTGGTTTTATCTGTGTAGATATGTATCAGAGCCTTATGGATAGTCATCATATTTCTTCTAAAGAAGAAATAGCCCAGTTTTGTTGCTACTGAAGTCAGTAGGATTTTTCTTTAATTCATCCACTGTCCAGTGTTTTACAATCAGAGGTAAAATCTTGTTAATCTTACTTGTCTGATTCATGCTGGAATTCGGTGGGATTGTGTGTCAACATTCTGATACAAGAAATGAGGGCAGGAATACTTTAACACCTGCTCACTTGAATAAAGCATGCATAATTTACTGGTTTTGAGAAGTAGTTTCATCCCAAACATTACACCATTGTTCCAGTTCATAATAATTAGAAAATTAACAATGCCCAGAAATGGAGCAGTTCCCTTTCACTTATGGAAACAGAAAAGGAAACAAAGCTCTGTGAATAATGAAAAATAAATAGAACTGTAGCAACTTTTAAATTCCCAATCTAGAATGTTATCAGTAACATAGGTAAGGATTTATTTTAAAGTATGGTATGTTAAGCCTGATTCACTTTTGCAACATTATTTAAATTAATGTGCTTGTACTAGTGTAACTGGAGTAGAATATGAGCCATAACATTTATTATGATGATCCTCCTTTAATTTCTAAAATGTAAAAAAATAAATAAATACATCTGCTATAGTAGGCATTTCTGCACTTTTTGGCATTTTGAATAAAAGCTGCCATTCTGGGTATTTTTAGGCTTGAAAAGAAACTGCTGAGGTGAGTCACCTTTGAGTCTACAAAATTAATTCAGCTGTAGCACTTCCTGAAGATTGTTGGTGCTAGTTTTGTTCAGTAGGGAATAATTTCAAGCCTTCATTAGTTTTCTCAGTCAGAATGGCTAAATGAAATGAAGAGACATTTTACATTCTGCACAATGGTTTGTGTCTGAAGAAATAAGACAGGTTTTGAATTTTTTCCTGTCCATCTAGTTTTATTGCACTTTACTTTGACACCTTACTGAAATATTAATAGTAGTAGTAGTCATCTGAAAACCTCTCTGTGCGTGACAGAGTAGTGAAGGGAGTTTGCATTCCCAAACACCACAAGCCGCTTTAAAATTGCGGACACAACTGCCCACTTTTAAATAAGCTTTTCTGGTCTTTTTGAAAAGAGATGAAAGAGTACCTGGTGTCCATATGAGTCAGGTCCTTGCATAAATAGTCTTTCTGGCTCTGAGTGAAGGAATCATGCAGGCAGAAACTCCCATTTTCTCATGGGAAGATTTCTTGCTGTAATTATACCAGAAGGAAAGAACTCATAACCTAGGAGCATTACAATTTAGCTATCTGTGTTGTTAAAGGGAAAACTTTGTGCTTGTAATCTTCCCACATTTCTGAATGACTAATCTACCATTTCTCTCTGATTACTGAGCCAAAACCTCCCATGAGCTTTGCTGCTTCTGTTTGGCTTCATAAATGCAAGGTTTTCAAAGATGTCTCTCAACTGGAGGACAATTCAAGGAGCTGATTTTTTTGAGACAATTAAAAGGCCACTTTCTGAAAATCAGGTCTGTTTAAAACGTCTTGAGTTGGCACACCAAAACGGAGGTATCTAAATTCACATCACTTCTGAAAATTTTGGCCAAAGAACTTCATCTTTAAACTACGTACTACAGTGTAAACTTTATTCACATTGGCTGAGGGGGACCACTTGTCTGACTAACGCTCACCAATGTGAGGGCTACGAAATCAGATCTATGGCTTGATCCACGCTGCACAGTTAGGTTGACGTAAGGTGGCTTACATTGAGGTTATTATTCAGTGTACACACTACAGTCTTGTTGCTGCCAATATAAGTGCCATACTACACTTCCTAGGGCTTATGTCAGTTTTGTTAAGGCAATGCAATATCAGTGTGCACAGCACCTTTGAGTTTGCAGGTAGAATGGATTTGGAAGATGGGGAGGTAGACTGAGAAATAGATGGGACAAAGAGTTGTTGCGGGGGAAAACTAGAATATTTTGTCTTTGGAAGGAAAAAAACTAGAAGAGAGCAAAAGGTTAAGATTGAGAGGAAGGGAGTAAAAAGCGTGGATGGGGAACATGGAGAAAGAAGTTGCTTAATGACCCCTAACCATTGCCAAAATTTTATATCCTCTGCAGTGTAGTACTGTTAAATGGTTTACTTCCCAGACAGGAAGTGTGAGGAAGGGGCTGCAATAGTCCATGTTTTGTTATGCAAAAGGCAGTAGGCACAGCATCAGGGTCAAGGCTGATTCCCCGCTCTGGCACTTGGAGGGCAGAAGGTGGGGGCCCACAAGAATTCTAAACATTCATACTGGCCAGTCCAGGCTTGCATTAAACTCCCAAGGTTATAGCTTCTCTCTGACCTTGGATGGGTAGATGCTGCCACCTCCCAAATGCAAAACCCCTTAGAACCTAGGAAGGTGCACTTGGGAATTCCTTCTATGGGGTACCCTCAAGCCCTTTCACTTCCTCTCCGGGGAAGAGCTGAGAAAGAAAACAAAAGGAATTAGCTGTTGCCTCCCAGACCCCGAACCCCAACCCCCTACCCCAGGTCAGAACCCCCTCCCGCACCCTAACTCCCTCGCAGTGCCTGCCTCCCTCACCCCCAAGCCCTTGGTCCCATGCCGGAGCCCCCTCCCAAACCCCTCATCCCTTGCTCCAGCCCAGAGTCCGCCCCCCTCAGCCAGAGACTGCCCTGCTATTGCAATGCAACCCCCTGCCCCAGCCCAGAGCCTCCTCCTGCACCCTGAACCCCTCATTTCTGCTGCCACCCTGGAGCCCGCAGCCCCTGCTGGAGCCCTCACCCCCTCCCACACCCCAACCCCTTGCCCTAGCCTGGTGAAAGTGAATGAGGATGGGAGATAGTGAGTGACAAAGGGTGGGGGGGTAGAGTGAGTGGGGGCAGGATTTTGGGGAAAGGACATGGCAGGGGGTGGGGCAAGGGTGTTGGTTTCATGGGATTAGAAAGTCGGCAACTCTATCCCCAAATCATCCTAAAAAAGCAATAAGGAGAAAATGGTTGGTTTTGAACAGTGTAGTAACAATCTGGATTACCCAGAATATGTCTTTATTTACTACTTATGTGCATACAGTATTCTCTTGGACCTGCATTTTGGCATATTGGTGGGTTTTTGTTTTTTCTCTTTAGAGAGCAGCTGTCTCAATGCTGAATTATTTCTGAAGTTAAGAGTCATAACTGTTCCCTTATAATGTTTAAATGCCTATGTTGCGACAAGTACAGTATGCTTCAAATACAACGTTCCTTCCCACGCAGTCATTCCTGGAGTACACAATTTGGACTTTTTTATAATTACATGTACAACAGCAGTAATTCCACCTAACTTATGTAACTGAGATGTGTCTGCACTGAGAGTAGTCCCCTTTCTGTTGTGCTAGAGCAACTAAACTTGGGGGAGGAGCCACTCTGGACCGGGCCCTCACTCACTCCGGGTGTCTTCAGCAGCACTGAAGGTCCCGGAGCAAGTGAAGGTCCTGCTGCCGAGGTGCCGTTGAAGACCCAGAGAGCTCGCCGGGTGAGTAAAAGCGCAGCAGCAGGTGGCGCCTTTTTTGGTGATCGCTCCCCCTGTTCCCTCAACAGGGGAAAATTTAAAAGACACCAAGACATTGACAAGGTGCCACTTGTGCTCAGTGGGGGAGCGGCCGCTCCCCCGCTCCTCCCTAGCTATGCTGGAGGGGAGGAATGGGGATTTTTCAAAAATCCTAAGGTTAATTAGATGTTTAAATTCTCTTTCTATTTTTAACAACCTCCTCCAAATGAATAAGGAATATCATAAGCCTTCCGGGCCAAATTTACAATAATGTAAGAGGGAAAAAGATTCCAGGAAAATTAAATGAGTTTTGCAGACTTACACTAGTAGTTTTTTTTTTTTCTGTGTCTAGATGATATAGGCCCTAATTCAGAAGGTATTGAAACATATGCCCAACTTTAAACATTTGAAAGGGTTACATCAAAATCAAAGGAACTACTAACATTAGTCACATACACTTTCTGAATCAGGACTTTACAGATGTTTTTTGTTGTTGTCATACTCCCTTGTAGTCCAGCTGCTATTATAAAGGAGGAAGCTATCCTGGCTAGTTTCCTTTTTCCCCCTTCCCCCGCTATCTTTAGCAAAGAAAAGGGGGTTGTGTAGGCTTTCTTTTCCATGTGGACCTAGTCCCAGCCATCTATGCACCTTGAGACTAACCTTGAATAGGTTACAGTGCACTCTATAGAGGACTACATCTACAAATCAGCTGGAAATTTCAATGGGTGCAGAATTCATTCTTTTGATTGGTAAAAGGAGGGTTTATTAGGTCTGTGCTCTTTGACCTGTAACAAAAAAACTTCAGAAACAAACTCCAATGAGAGACTGCTGAATTGGAATTAATTTGCAAACTGGATACAATTAACTTAGGCTTGAATAGAGACTGGGAGTGGATGGGTTATTACACAAAGTAAAACTATTTCCCCATGTTGCTCCCCTCCCCCACTCCACCCCACACTGTTCCTCAGACATTCTTGTTAACTGCTGGAAATGGCCCACCTTGATTATCACCATAAAAGGTTTTCCTCCTCCTCCCCCCGTTCCTGCTGGTAATAACTCTTCTTAAGTGATCACTCTCCTTACAGTGTGTATGATAAAACCCATTGTTACATGTTCTCTGTGTGTGTATATAAATCGCCCCACTGTATTTTCCACCAAATGCATCCGATGAAGTGAGCTGTGGCTCACGAAAGCTTATGCTCAAATAAATTTGTTAGTCTGAAAGGTGCCACAATTACTCCTTTTCTTTTTGCAAATACAGACTAACACAGCTGCTACTCTGAAACTTATCAACTTTATACAATACTTATTATGAGAGGACTAAAAATCTGTCTTTCTCATGAGATATTTGCTTCTATTAACAAAAGACATGATATTAAGTTTAGCATTTTATCTGGGAGCATCATACTATGGCACCTATTAGCTGAGTTAGCAGAGATGCTCATTTATAACTTGATCTTGAAAACTTTAATGGACGTATTGTGCAAAGACGTCAGATGGAATAGTACATGTTCCAGGCTTGAAGGATTCTGCCCATTACTTGTGTAATACTACTAGTGATTGTGGTTTTAAATTTGACAGGGTACCATGCATTCTGGTTCCTCTTTTTATTGTTATTAAAGTGCTCTTCTCCATATAAGAGCTTCCTGAAAGTCAATAGGTTAAATTCAGCCTTGAGGTAAGCAAACACAACTCTCACTGACTTCAAGAGATTATAACCTACTTATGTCTGGGTTGAATTTGGTCCATTGCTCTTAATTAAGTTGTGAGCATCAGATTCCCCACTGAATGGGAGTAACGTTATGCTAAAGATCTATACTGAGACAGCACTATAAGTTACATGCAATTAATTCATAGCTACAAAGTGCATAAATCCTCCACAACGTTAATATGCAAAGTGCCATAACACTCCATTAGGATTCAAATCTCTCTTGCTGCTGTCAGCAACAATTCTGAAAACAGCAGAAAGCTGTTGGTTTCTTATAAGCAGGGATTTGATTGCCCAACTTTCTCCCTGATGTTTAATTGAAGTATGTTCAAACAATAAAAACAATACTTTGTTTTAAAAAACGTTCATGACAAGTGTTGTCAATATAACATCATAGATTAATACAATTATTTTTTAATTAAACAAATCACATATGCCTTTTTAAAATGCAGATTTCTGACTATTACTTATGTTTTCATGGTTATGAATGCTAGAAATACCAAATATAAATGAGTGAAATGACGACTCATGAAGAGTTAATGTTGACAAAAACCTACTTGAGTAAGTGGAAACAGCTAATAGATGAGATGATTCAATGAATTGTTGTGTGTGTTTTTTTTTAAGTACTCACTATGCAATAGAACTCAATGCACTGAACTGTACAGCATAAGAAATTATATGTACCACTAGCTTTGTGCTATGAGCATAGCATTGGATTGTAATAGGTCAATTTCCAAACTATAAACAAGACATATACAGTGGGTGAAATCTTGACCCTATTGAACACAAAGGGAGTTTTTTGCCATTGCCGTCAACATGGGCAGGATGTCAGCCTTTAACCATAACCTATTAACAGATAGATAGGAAGAAGTGTGTGTCTCTCTTATCATTTTGATGTATGATGTTTTAACACATGTAGGGTTGATTGAGTATAGCACATGGTGAATCAAATTAATTTAGAATTAACTGAAAGCATAGGAGGTTTTTGGTAAGTGTGTGTGTTTATATTAAATGTATAGTAACAGTGAAATTAAGAAAAGAAAAAAATAGGTTGATAGAAAAAAACCCTTCAATGGTGAAAACTATTAGATTACAGTGTAGCCTTTCAAGAAAGTCAGTCAGCCTACAGTATTTAGGGTCTTAAGCAGTCCTGATGACATCTGAATGTCACTGGCTAGGCAAACTGTAGAGTTTAATCCTGTGCTCTATGGTGTTAAAAGCACTTTTCAAGCAGCTAAAGTACTAAATCCCTTAAGTGGCATGTGTAGACAACTCATAAATCTATTAGCCTTGAAGGGGAGCAAAGACCTATGCTCTTACTGCAGGTTACAAGAGCACCTAAAAAATTAACCAATTCAGATAGCTTTAGATTTTTCTTTCCCTGTCCTATATCTATAGCTAATGAATTTGTGTGAATATGATAGAAGCTCCATTGCTGGAGTCACTTTAATACTACAATGCATTCTTGAGTGCTTTTCCAATGTAGAGAACAGTCTTGACAGCTCTGAGATGGGAGCCCCTCAATGGCAACTGTAGAGAATATATCATACCATAACTCAAACATCAGGCCTAACACACTCATTGCCCCTATATACTGCTGTCAGAATCTGTGTCTATAAGGTGTCAGGTAAGGTATCATATACAAACTGGTAACCTGATGGTCATTAATAATATTGTGTGTTGTATGTGTGGGCAGTGTATAAAGAATTATAGATGTGTCCTGCAAATGTGTACATAAATGGTGTTTTGCAAGCAGTGCATAAGCCCAGACTGTCCAAGACAAAGACATGTTGTTTCGCCTGTTTTCCTGTGTCTCCAATTTAAATTGAACCAGGTAATACCTGTGAAGACAATGAAAATTACATCTGCATGGAAGCTAAACAAAGCCATCAAGCTAAACAAATGGGGGCAGGGGGCACAGGTGGGAAGACTGCTTAATGATCACAATGGATGATGGAGCCTCCATCTGCAGTTCCTAGCTCTTGAAACAGAGATAATAGACTTTGGGAAATATAAGCAAAGGCAGAAAGACATTTTGGCATCCACCATGGAGGAAATTAAGTTTGTCACTGGAAAGCATGTTTATTTTACTTATTGTTTGCAGTGTCGTTGTAGCTAAGTCGATCTATTCTCTTTTCTGGCTTATCACTTCACTAAAAATTCTTTCTTAATAAACTTAATTTTGTTTTATTGCAAAGCTGAAGGGTGAAATCCTCAGCTGAACTACCAGGCTAGAGTATGTTCTGTCTCTTTGGAAGCAGTGAACTGAATAACACCTATCAGGGGGACTGGACACTGCAAGGGAGATGGTTTTGGAGAGACTTTAGACAGGAACAACTGTTGGTGTCACCTTGCAAGGAGCAGCCAAGCTGGGGGAAGCCAGGTTGAGATCATTGTGTTGTGAAAATGCTGCTGGTGTCAGGACTTTGAGCCAAAGCTGCACACTACAGAAGCACCCACGGTTACAGGGCTGGCGGTGACACAACCCCTTCCTGGTCTCGGAGAAACCCCATAGCATCACAACCAATAGGAATGTCACAGTGAGAGACGGGATCACATTTACATCCTCTGTTCCCAAATTGCCTTGCAGTTGGAGAATTCTTGTAGGGGGGTTAATGTTTAAAAGTACTCATGCCAGCCAACAGAGGGCAGGGGTAGGCATTCTCACCAGGCCATTGCAAGCTATTGAAATAAGGACTCATACTGAATAACTTAACCTAATAAGATATAATTATATGTAATGATCTATGCCTTTCCAGAATAACACATCCTAAATAGCAGCAGCATAAATACTAGTTTTGTAGTAACTTATGAAAGACTCTTCATGGCTAATTGAGGGTAAATTGAAAAAAAGATTAAACTGAGAACTTGTGATGGAAATGAACTCAAAGACAAATAAACAATAGGTATTGCCTTCAGGCGTCTCATCTTGTGCTATAACATCCCACAAACTAAGTAGAATCACAGAACTGGAAAGGACCTCAAGAGGTCATCTAGTCCAGTCCCCTACACTCATGGCAAAACTAAGTATTATCTAGACCATTCCTGACAGTGTTTGTCTAACCTGCTCTTAAAAATATCCAATGATGGAGATTACACAACCTCCCTTGGCAATTTATTCCAGTGTTCTGACAGTTTCAAAGTTTTTCCTAATGTCCAACCTTAACCTCCTTTGCTGCAATTTAAGCCCATTGCTTCTTGTCCTATCCTCAGAGGTTAAGAAAAACAACTTTCCTTCTTCCTCCTTGTAGCAACCTTTTACATAATTGAAAAGTACGTTCCCTCTCAGTCTTCTCTTCTCCAGACTAAACAAACTCAATTTTTTCAATCTTCCCTCATAGGTCATGTTTTCTAGACCTTTAATCATTTTTGTCGCTCTTCTCTGGACTCTCTCCAATTTGTCCACATCCTTCCTGAAGTGTGGCTCCCAGAATTGGACACAGTTGAGGCCTAATCAGAGCAGAGTAGAGTGGAAGAATTACTTCTCCTGTCTTGCTGACAACACTCCTGCTAATAAATCCCAGAAGGATGGTCGCTTTTTTTGCAACCGCATTACACTGTTGATTCATATTTAGCTTGTGGTCCACTTTGACCCCCAGATCCCTTTCACAGTCCTCTTTCCTATGCAGTCATTTCCCATTTTGTATGGGTACAAGGGATTGTTCCTTCCAAAATGGAGTACTTTGCACTTGTCCTTATTGAATTTCATCCTATTTGTTTCAGACCATTTCTCCAGTTTGTCCAGATCATTTTGAATTTTAATCCTATCCTCCAAGGCACTTGCAATCCTTCCCAGCTTGGTATCGTCCACAAACTTTATAAGTGTACTCTGATTACCATTATCTAAATCATTGAAGATATTGAAGAGAGCTGAACACAGAACTGATCCCTGTGGGAACCCACTCGTTATGCCCTTCCAGCATGACTGTGAACCACTTATAACTACTCTCTGGGAACGATTTTCCAACCAGTTTTGCACCAACCTTATAGTAGCTCCATCTAGGTTGCATTTCCCTAGTTTTGTTTATAAGAGGGTCATTGAAAACCATATCAAAAGCTTTATTAAAGTCAAGATATACCACATATACCGCTTTCCTCCCCCCCACACATCCCCAAGGCTTGTTACCCTGTCAAAGAAAGCTATCAGGTTGGTTTCACGTGATTTGTTTTTGACAAATCCATGCTCACTGTTACTTATCACCTTATTATCTTCTAGATGTTTGCAAACTGATTGCTTAATTATTTGCTCCATTATCTTTCTGGGTACAGAAGTTAAGCTGACTGGTTTGTAATTCTCTGGGTTGTCCTAATTCCCCTTTTTATAGACTGCCACTATATTTGCTCTTTTCTAGTCATCTGGAATCTCTCCAGTCAGAATTTGTGAACTGAAGGTCAAGCTCGACTGGGCCAAATTCAGCTATAATTTCCTATACTGATTTGGCATCAGTGTCACACAGGCCTTATTAGAGATTTGATGAAATTCCTATTTCTCATGGTATGTCTCCAGGCATTTCAGGAGCTAGTACATAACCTTTGTCACTTGCTGCAACTTCCATGCTGACCAAGATGGACATTACAGGATTACTCCATGACTGAGGTAGTGGCAGCAGGATATTTTCAGGAATGCAGAAATAAACTAGTTCACATGTATATAGTAGAACATAATGCTGGGACTGAAGCCACCCTTCTGGTGCTATCATCATGGTACAGATAATTTGGCCACTAACACTTTTTTGCATGGACTTGCATTGAGTGAATGGAATTATGAGGCAGAGAGATTGTCCCATTGTATTTTCCTTACCAATATTCAGACTGTAAAAAGAAGTAGAATTCATTATGCTACTCAAGCATCCAAAATTACATGTTAAAAATCCAAAAAACAGCACTCCCGAGTACTGTCAGAACAAGCCAATGTCATGTTAGTTCAGGACACGCTTAGTTGGTAGTTTTTACAGGAGTGATGACATCTGGCATGGCTGTCTGGTTCATCAGGTTTTGGTACACAAATTATCCACTGTCTACTACCCATAAAAGATAAAATTATTCTGAAGTGGAGGGCTTGAATAGGGTGGTGTAGCACCCCAGAGGCTGGAGGAATGGCGGAGAAACTAAACCCGTGTCCTATCCCTGAGTTCAAGGATGGATTTCACTCCTCCAAACCATTTGAACTTCATCAAAGTCCAGTCTTTATGAAGTTATATGGAGATCAGTTTTGTTGGGAACAGTGGAGCAGGGTGACACAAGTGGCTCATTAAGTTCCACCACAATCAGACAAAATAGACTCAAAGGGGAAGCTTTAGCTTATCATGCTGATGAAGGCCTTTCATCTGGCCAAATAGCCAGAGCCTCGCGAACCAGCTGAGCGGCAGCGAACCAGCGGAGCAGCGGGGACAGCAGAGCAGCTCACAGCAGGAGTTTGCCTGGGACTGGTAAGTATCCGAGTGTGTGTGTTTGCTTGCTGAGGAAGTATCCGAGCGTGTGTTTGCTGGGAGGGCAGGGAGAGAGCCTGAGTGAGTGTCTGATTGGCTGCTAGCCTGCAGGGGGCGGGCATTAGGGTGTCTGTGTGTTTGCGTCAGGGAAGCCTGGCTGTTTGAAAATAGCCAGAGCCTCGCGAACCAGCTGAGCGGCAGTGAACCAGCGGAGCAGCGGGGACAGCAGAGCAGTCACAGCAGGAGTTTGCCTGGGAGTTCGCCTGGAGTGAGCCCAGTGAGGCTTACATCTTGCCAACGTCTCTGAGGAAGCTCATAGTAGGTAGGTGATATGGAAGGGGGGGGGTCAGCTGTTGTGACCTGCACTGGATGTGCCATGTTTGTCTTTCTTCCACAGGACAGAAGCGACTTTGTCTGTACAAAGTGCAAGCTGGTCTCCATATTGGAAGAGAAGATTGAAGGTCTGGAGCAACAGGTAACGACCCTGCGTTGTATACGAGAGACTGAGGATTTTCTGGACCAAACTCAGGATAGCCTTCTAGGGGCACAAAGCTCTAAAGATATAGAGCAGGTTGCACAGAGGAGCCAAGAGGCCAGCGAAGAAGCTTGGCAACATGTGACCTCCAGAAGAGGTAAGCGGAATGTCCGGGTTCCAGTAACACAGACACAGGTAACTAACCGCTTTCATGTTCTCTCCACAGGTACCATTGCGGAGAGTGGACCAGATGATATGTCTGGGGGGAGAAAGCAGAAGGAGACCCCGCTGGTTGGGAGGCATGAGATGCGATGTCCTGAGGTTGGGGGTTCCACGACCACCACTCCCAAGAGGAGAAGGCGGGTGGTGGTGGTCGGGGACTCTCTCCTCCGGGGGACTGAGTCATCTATCTGCCGCCCTGACCGGGAAAACCGAGAAGTCTGCTGCTTGCCAGGGGCTAAGATTCGTGACGTGACGGAGAGACTGCCGAGACTCATCAAGCCCTCGGATCGCTACCCCTTCCTGCTTCTCCACGTGGGCACCAATGATACTGCCAAGAATGACCTTGAGCGGATCACTGCGGACTACGTGGCTCTGGGAAGAAGGATAAAGGAGTTGGAGGCGCAAGTGGTGTTCTCGTCCATCCTCCCCGTGGAAGGAAAAGGCCTGGGTAGGGACCGTCGAATTGTGGAGGTCAACGAATGGCTACGCAGGTGGTGTCGGAGAGAAGGCTTTGGATTCTTTGACCATGGGATGGTGTTCCATGAAGGAGGAGTGCTGGGCAGAGACGGGCTCCATCTTACGAAGAGAGGGAAGAACATCTTTGCCAGCAGGCTGGCTAACCTAGTGAGGAGGGCTTTAAACTAGGTTCACCGGGGGAAGGAGACCAAAGCCCTGAGGTAAGTGGGAAAGCGGGATACCGGGAGGAAGCACAGGCAGGAATGTCTGAGAGGGGAGGGCTCCTGCCTCATACTGGGAATGAGGGGCGATCAACAGGTTATCTCAAGTGCTTATATACAAATGCACAAAGCCTTGGAAACAAGCAGGGAGAACTGGAGGTCCTGGTGATGTCAAGGAATTATGACGTGATTGGAATAACAGAGACTTGGTGGGATAACTCACATGACTGGAGTACAGTCATGGATGGTTATAAACTGTTCAGGAAGGACAGGCAGGGCAGAAAAGGTGGGGGAGTAGCACTGTATGTAAGGGAGCAGTATGACTGCTCAGAGCTCCGGTACGAAACTGTGGAAAAACCTGAGTGTCTCTGGATTAAGTTTAGAAGTGTGTGCAACAAGAGTGATGTCATGGTGGGAGTCTGCTATAGACCACCGGACCAGGGGGATGAGGTGGATGAGGCTTTCTTCCGGCAACTCACGGAAGCTACTAGATCGCATGCCCTGATTCTCATGGGTGACTTTAATTTTCCTGATATCTGCTGGGAGAGCAATACAGCGGTGCATAGACAATCCAGGAAGTTTTTGGAAAGCGTAGGGGACAATTTCCTGGTGCAAGTGCTAGGGGAGCCAACTAGGGGGAGCGCTTTTCTTGACCTGCTGCTCACAAACCGGGTAGAATTAGTGGGGGAAGCAAAAGTGGATGGGAATCTGGGAGGCAGTGACCATGAGTTGGTTGAGTTCAGGATCCTGACGCAGGGAAGAAAGGTAAGCAGCAGGATACGGACCCTGGACTTCAGGAAAGCAGACTTTGACTCCCTCAGGGAACAGATGGCCAGGATCCCCTGGGGGACTAACATGAAAGGGAAGGGAGTCCAGGAGTGCTGGCTGTATTTCAAGGAATCCCTGTTGAGGTTACAGGGACAAACCATCCCGATGAGTCGAAAGAATAGTAAATATGGCAGGCGACCAGCTTGGCTTAATGGTGAAATCCTAGCGGATCTTAAACATAAAAAAGAAGCTTACAAGAAGTGGAAGGTTGGACATATGACCAGGGAAGAGTATAAAAATATTGCTCGGGCATGTAGGAAAGATATCAGGAGGGCCAAATCGCACCTGGAGCTGCAGCTAGCAAGAGATGTCAAGAGTAACAAGAAGGGTTTCTTCAGGTATGTTGGCAACAAGAAGAAAGCCAAGGAAAGTGTGGGCCCCTTACTGAATGAGGGAGGCAAGCTAGTGACAGAGGATGTGGAAAAAGCTAATGTACTCAATGCTTTTTTTGCTTCTGTTTTCACTAACAAGGTCAGCTCCCAGACTGCTGTGCTGGGCAACACAAAATGGGGAAGAGATGGCCAGCCCTCTGTAGAGATAGAGGTGGTTAGGGACTATTTAGAAAAGCTGGACGTGCACAAGTCCATGGGGCCGGACGAATTGCATCCGAGAGTGCTGAAGGAATTGGCGGCTGTGATTGCAGAGCCCTTGGCCATTATCTTTGAAAACTCGTGGCGAACGGGGGAAGTCCCGGATGACTGGAAAAAGGCTAATGTAGTGCCCATCTTTAAAAAAGGGAAGAAGGAGGATCCTGGGAACTACAGGCCGGTCAGCCTCACCTCAGTCCCTGGGAAAATCATGGAGCAGGTCCTCAAAGAATCAATCCTGAAGCACTTAGAGGAGAGGAAAGTGATCAGGAACAGTCAGCATGGATTCACCAAGGGAAGGTCATGCCTGACTAATCTAATCGCCTTTTATGATGAGATTACTGGTTCTGTGGATGAAGGGAAAGCAGTGGATGTATTGTTTCTTGACTTTAGCAAAGCTTTTGACACGGTCTCCCACAGCATTCTTGTCAGCAAGTTAAGGAAGTATGGGCTGGATGAATGCACTATAAGGTGGGTAGAAAGCTGGCTAGATTGTCGGGCTCAACGGGTAGTGATCAATGGCTCCATGTCTAGTTGGCAGCCGGTGTCAAGTGGAGTGCCCCAGGGGTCGGTCCTGGGGCCCGTTTTGTTCAATATCTTCATAAATGATCTGGAGGATGGTGTGGATTGCACTCTCAGCAAATTTGCGGATGATACTAAACTGGGAGGAGTGGTAGATACGCTGGAGGGGAGGGATAGGATACAGAAGGACCTAGACAAATTGGAGGATTGGGCCAAAAGAAATCTAATGAGGTTCAATAAGGATAAGTGCAGGGTCCTGCACTTAGGATGGAAGAATCCAATGCACCGCTACAGACTAGGGACCGAATGGCTCGGCAGCAGTTCTGCGGAAAAGGACCTAGGGGTGACAGTGGACGAGAAGCTGGATATGAGTCAGCAGTGTGCCCTTGTTGCCAAGAAGGCCAATGGCATTTTGGGATGTATAAGTAGGGGCATAGCGAGCAGATCGAGGGACGTGATCGTTCCCCTCTATTCGACACTGGTGAGGCCTCATCTGGAGTACTGTGTCCAGTTTTGGGCCCCACACTACAGGAAGGATGTGGATAAATTGGAAAGAGTACAACGAAGGGCAACGAAAATGATTAGGGGTCTAGAGCACATGACTTATGAGGAGAGGCTGAGGGAGCTGGGATTGTTTAGTCTGCAGAAGAGAAGAATGAGGGGGGATTTGATAGCTGCTTTCAACTACCTGAAAGGGGGTTTCAAAGAGGATGGCTCTAGACTGTTCTCAATGGTAGCAGATGACAGAACGAGGAGTAATGGTCTCAAGTTGCAATGGGGGAGGTTTAGATTGGATATTAGGAAAAACTTTTTCACTAAGAGGGTGGTGAAACACTGGAATGCGTTACCTAGGGAGGTGGTAGAATCTCCTTCCTTAGAGGTTTTTAAGGTCAGGCTTGACAAAGCCCTGGCTGGGATGATTTAACTGGGACTTGGTCCTGCTTTGAGCAGGGGGTTGGACTAGATGACCTTCTGGGGTCCCTTCCAACCCTGATATTCTATGATTCTATGATTCTATGTAATGTGGTATCATAATCTTGTTCTGTCACATTGCCTTCTTTTCCCTCCTGTCCCTTTACACTGAGAAGAGCCGCTTTATACTGATTGGAGATTCCTCCTACACATGCTGATTTAAGTTTAGTTTGCATTTTGTAAGCAGTGCAAAGTGAACTATGTAGATTATTGCTTGGTCTACGCCAAAAACATAGGTAGACTGAGGTATATCACTTATGGCTGTGAAAAATATTGTGCCCTGTGTGTCATAGTTAGGTCAACCTAACCTCCACTGTAGATGTGGCTAGGTGATAGATGAATTTCTCCATTTACTTAGCTACTGCTTCTCATGAGGGTTGATTTACTTCAGTGTCAGGAAAACCCCCTTCCGTTGTGGTAGCAAGCGTCTACACTACAGCAGCATAGCTGCGGTGCCTCTGTAGTGCACGCACAGCTTGAAGAATCTGGCTCTGATCATCCTAACCAAATTTCCTTCTGCATTGACAAAAAGGTGTAACTAACATATACAGTTAGTTACATGACTTCTTATGCTCCCTGAGATGGTTTGGATGGGGCAGGGGGAGAGAGATCTGTATTTAAAAACAAAAACAAAAAAGCCAACCCAACCAAAATACAAACTAATTAATGATATTAGCCATCCCAAATCCAGATATGGTCTGATATTTCCACTATGCAATGATTTTGTAGATAGTTGCATTTGGGGTATAGTAAATATCTGACCACAAAAGGAATAGAAAATATATCACATGTGAGGTAGATAATTAAATCAGGGCTTGAGAAAATGTGTTTTGTCCCTGGATGTGCAGGATTTTTTTTTTATGTTTACTGGCTTCTTCTACCAGCTGTTCTTTCAATTGAAAAATGTATGTCTTTTGTTAAAGAGAATATAGCTGCTGTTTGCACTTTCATAGCTAAGCTAAGCTGCATTAATATCCATTAGTTTTCATTAACTCTGCTCACTTCTGTCTAGCCTATGAACCATGGTAAACCTTTTCAGTGGTGTTTTTTTTAAGCTGTATTTGAATTTTTTTTAAATACCTTGTTTCTTAACGGATTACATTTCACTGCACCAAATTTAAATATGTGCAGAATATCTATATTCTCTCATAAAGGTAGAAACCTGTTTAAAAAAAAATACCCTGAAGCTTCAGGGTAATCTACAATTGAGAATATTTGAAAATTAACCCATAATTATTTTTTTTTAAAATTAAACTTCTGTGACCTAATCCTCAGTATACTTCATGAGCATGAATACATACAGTTGAATACGTAAGCTTTGTTTCCTCTTCTTAGTTATGCCATTGTAAATCAGGAGTAACTATACTAAAGTTAATGGAGTTGCACCAATGTAAAACCAGTATGAGGAGAATTTGTTCTATACACTTTAAAAGGTCAGACTGTGACAGCAGCAAATTTTCTATTTAACAAACTGATTTTAACAAGTTTCTGCTGTAGAAAAAATAAAATAGTATTAGTGCAGTATTTATATCTAGCTGGAGTAATGCTTTACATAGTTAAATTGAAAAATATTACAGAGCTCTTCACTTGAACTCAATATCAATAGTTTAATGACCATGTGTATATACATGCAAAATTGTCAACAATTATGCATCTAGCACTTTCTTGGGAGATGCAAGTAACTATGGAAAGTAATTTAGGAAATAGGCGTAAACAATAACACTAGGCTTTGTTAGTTGTGGAATGAAAATGACAGTGAAAGGGGACAGGCATGGAGTTTAGTAAATAAGAGGGAGAAATTACCCAAGAGAAAAGGGCTGAGCTTGAGAATAAATTCACTGGATAGAGTATCTCTTCTGGTATGAAGGAAAACCTATGGAACTGATCTTTTCCTCACAAAGGACAGGCACAGTTTCTACAGCTGCAAGAGAGAGGTGCAGAGTCAGGAAAGTACTTAAGCACATGCTTAAAGTTAAACATGCACTCTTTGTCTGTATTGGGGCCACTTGCCTGATACTGTAGCCCTTTTTGTATCCTTTGTGAGGAAAAGCTCAGTTCCAGAAGATGGAGATTCTCAGCTGGTATAAATTATCATAGCACCATTGAAGTCAAGTCAGCTGAGGATCTGTCTTTAGGTTTTGCTTCTGACCTGAATCACAGCCAAAAGGATGAAGAGACACTGGAATTGATTCTGATCTCATTTACCTGGAGTAAATCAGAAGTCATTCCATTAATCCCAGTGTAACTGCAGCAGTTTAAAATGGATGTGAAATGGGAATGAGGCCCACAGAAATAAACAGCTCCACTGTAAACTTGGGCCATTAAATGCAGTTCTGAATTTAGCAGCAGAATTAAAAAATAAAAATAAAAATATTTTTTCCCCAATAATTCCTCTCCCACTAAAAATTCAGGAATACCTACTATCTTAATGTTAGCAGCGTTGGATTTTTTTCCATTATTTCCATTTTCCTGTATACTACTATATTGCATTTAATGCATGTTCCACTTATTTTGCATTTGTCCCGTTAATTTTATTGCCAGACACTTTCAGTGTATTTTTCCATAGACAGAACATGTTTTTCCAAATCTAAGTTCTTCTGGGAACTAGATCTAATTAAAAAGTTTGAGAGCCTAATTTGTTGTTGGTGTATATACTTACTTATGCTGTTCATAAAGGGCTCCTGAAGGGATGACCAAGGGAGCTATGACAGAGAGAAGCCTGAGGAGCAGGAGGCTCTTATTGGGAAACTGGGACAGCATTTGGACCTAGAAGTGTGAGGGCCTAGATGCTAGTGTCAGAAGGCTAAGTGCCAGCTAGCAAGAGATGGGAGGACAGACTAGGACAGATGAAAAAATCTTGATGTGGGAGAATACCAGAGCTAAATATGGATGGTTGCATGGTGAGGGACTTCATTTTGGGATCCTGAGGATTGGTTGTTTTTTGGTTTTTTTTAAGTTTTTTATTTAAACAAACCCAAGGCAAGGGTGTTCATTATCCATGTGAAAGGCTGTATGTAGTTCATATGGGGCCCTCAAGAGGGGGCTAGAAGAGGCAGCGTGCATGCAAAGTGACCTGTGGCCATGAGAAGGCTCTCAGTAAATGGCCACCCTGCTACACACCAACATACACAGAACGTTGGAGACCATACAGAGTAAATTTCTCTCTCACACACACAAAATCTATAATCCTAACAGACAGGCAGGAAGGAAAGGAAATATTTGACCTACACACACCAATGAAAAAAGTCAGAATGTTGAAAGTGTTCACTGTTTGACCCAACTCTGCTCCCAACCAAAGTCTCTTGTAAAACTCTTACGGAATTCAATGGAAGTAGATGTAGGCCAATTCTAAGAGCTTTTCAAAATCCCCTTCTAAGTAAATAAACCAACTCTACAATTTCTTTCTGCAGATGTGCTTTGTGCAGTGCTTTGTTTCCACAGTGAAAATTTAGCTGTAATCAAATTTCCAGCCAGCACCAAAGGTGGACTACACAGGGGGATAGAACCAGACTTCAAAGTGATCTGGAAAGAGGAGAGAAGTGAGGGCTAAAGGCAGCAAGGTCATTTTGAGTACAATTAAATGTGTAGTCTGACACCCACTGACAGAAAATAAACATCACAGATAGAAAATGTGGGTGCATAACCAGAGGGTAGAAGACATTCTATTAAGGCAAGTTTACTTTTACTTTCCTCTAATATAATTTTTTATTTTCATGAAATTTAGCATCTATTATCTGCAGATGAAGGATTGGGAATCTGAAGCTAGAATGGGAGGTCTCCAAAGAGAGAGACTCTGTATTTGAAGACTGTGCACTTATACGTTTTAGAACTATAGTTCTGAGACACAAATAAGGCCTGTTGCAAAATAACCTGTATCTAGTGCAGCAGTATTCTCAGCTGTAGCAGAATCCTGAGTTCAGGACTGACACGGTGGTGGGGCTTCTCTTAGAACATTACTAGAGAGGTCACTCCTATTTCCCCTTGAATTCCTAGATATATTCTTAGGCGAGAGAGGAATAACCAGAGCAGAGGTTTACCCTTTCCCCCATAATAAAATAATCAATAAAATAGAGACTAAGCAAAACCCAACATCACTAGTCCATAGCCACCTGTGTATTTTCCATGTTAAGGACAACATAGTATAGATACAATGTAAAGATATTCATACCCATAGGGTGTATGTCACATTTTATGATTCAAGGGAAATCACAAATTATGTACATGCACATGTATACAAACAATCAAAATGGGCCTAAGACAATGGATCTAACTGCTGATACTGCACCATGATATGGGGAAGAGTGTTGCAACAAGTAATTTGAAAAATCAATAAAATTCATATCTAGGGATCATGAATAAGTTGTATTCTGGATCTGTGAAACACACACACACTTTTGTCTTTCTGACTGATATGATTGGAACTTCACAAGGTAATGTGTGCTTGCAGGGTTGTGAAAAGGAACTCCTGCAAGAGCACTTTAACTTTATAATAACAATTATAAAATCAAGAGCAGAGTCTTCTGCAGCCCAAGTGGAAAGGACACCCAAATAATTTCCCTCTTCAAAAAGAACACCCATAGATTTAAAGATGAAAGTGGATTGGGAACGAATCTGTCTTTGCACACCATAAATTGTGCTGTCATAAAAAAGTGGTGCTTCTCACTTTCGTGGATTATTAATGCTCCTTTTATAAATGGTTGTTTCTCACATTAATAACTTGATTCACATTTCTTCTTCTACATGTCTAGTAGCAGAAAAGCTAGCATAAAGCGCTTGTTACACATGAGGGTTGCAAGTGACAGTGCATGGAAACTCAGCTTTGATTTCAACCTCCCCTTACGCCCAACTTCATCAAGAAATTATCTTATGTTCTTAGAAAAGATGTCAGTTATACATTGTACTTTCTTTTGAAACACTCAGAGCATTTTATCATGAATTAAGGCTCACAACAACCATGTGAAGTAGAGAAATATTACTGTACCTCTCTGTGTATATGTATGTTGGGGAGCGTGCTAGCTGCCCTACATTCAGGATAAATATAAGAACCAGTTAAGCCCCTTTACAGAGTAAGATAGATGGAACAGTAGGAGTCACCACCCAAAACACATGCCACACAGGTCAGGCACTGATCTATGTAGGTGACAAGATTGGCTGGGTTGGGGGTGATTGCAAACTCAGGGGCAGTGTCAGAAGGAGTCAGTAGCAATCCAGAAGAAGAAAAAGAGGACCAGAAAAGGGATGGGACAGCCATAGATGCACTTGGAGAATGGCCTAGGAAGAAATCAAGCTTGAGCATTTTGGGCAGAGTGCTGGCTGGAAAAAGGCTTAGAATTGTGAGAGAAGAAACTGTCTCCTGTTTGATTCCTACTATGTTCAGAGAAGCAAGACTTCATTTACAAAGAATGTATATGAACAAGATTGCTTTGAGGAAACACCTGACTCTGTCTTCAGTTTCTCCTCCTAATGGAAACAACCTGGAAGACCTCAAATATTGGCTACCCACTTGGGCAAAAAAGGATGTCATTGGTGGGATCCAGTTTCCAAGGTGAGAAATTGTGAGCTGGTATTCCTGTTGAATTGAGATGGAGAAAATGAGATAAGTTCTTGAAGAAGTCAAAGATGGCCAAAAGAATTTTTAAAAAGAGCTAAACACTTTGAAAAAAGGAATTACAACAACATCTGGAAGTGTCCCAGAAATGTCTGAGAAATTAAATGTAGGAAGAGATGAAAATTTTGTTGTGACAGCAGCTTCAAAGTGTCTGGGTGGATTGGGAAGCCCAGATGTGACACTCCTAATCTGGAATGGCATAATGAATTGAAGAGGTGGCCAGCAACCTGATTTCCATGGATCAGAAGGTTTTCCATGGAACTCGCTAACAGAGAAGCTGTCACATGGACTGAAAGACTGAAAAATCATGTGGAGAAATATATCAAATCTTGGAGGATCAGCCCCGCAGATATTGTTAAGGTCTCGGCAGTTGAAAAACAATGATGGCTACTGAATGTGTAATAGGATGTGTGAAATATGTGGGGATAATGGATCAAACGGAACAGTTATTGGATCAAATATTGTAAACAGTTTGGAGAATAGGGTATTCAAAGTGAACCACCTAATTGGTCCAGGATGAAAACGGAGACTGGGGAATGTGCACCAGTCCAAAAAAGGGAAAAATGGATTTGAAAATTGGACCTCAGAAATTCAGGAAAGAAATCCAGACTGCTGAGGCAATGGATGAAGTATTAATTGGTTTGGATTTCATTATGGCTAACTGTAATAAATGCAGGGAAAGGGGTCCTACAACTTAAGTCTTTGGGAATGCCCTCTAAAATATGACCAAGGCAAGAGAAATTATTTATATACAAATCATTTGCAGTGAACAAGTTGTCCTGCCTCCTAGGGCAGAAATCATAGTCATAGCTATCTGCTGAGGTAGCTTTCTAGCAAAGGACAGTGCAGGAGTAAGAGCAGCTTTGCAACCCAGGGTATTGGAGAAATTTTAGCTGCTAAAGTTCGTGTCGATCTGAAGCAGGAATGCATTCCTATTTCTTTGATGAATGTTGCTGACAAGCAGCAAATAGTAAAAAGGGACTCACAGCTTCAAAATGTGAACCAGTGGATCTACTAAATGGTCAGGTAGAAGAAAACTGAAAGGAGTAAAAGTGAGCTCCCAGAGTTTCTATTGGACTTGTTCCAGTACAGTGCTGTTCATTTAAATAAGCAACAGAACAGTCAGATTTTCTGATTAGGAATTGGAGGTAGTTCTCCCGTTCCAACAAAGATATATGTTGCATAGGTTATGTTGGGTAGGTCTAGCACAACATTGATAATGGGGGACGCCAGCCCATTAAACAGTCACCTCATTGTGTATCGGTAGCAGAGAGGGAAGAGCTTTAAAGGCTATTGATGACACCTATCAGGAAGGCATAATTGAGTTTTCAACCTGTCCTTGGTTCATCCATAGTGCTGGTTAAGAAAAAAGATGGCAGTGCCAGATTGTGTAGGGTCTATAGAAAACTACATGAAGTCACTTTAAATTAGGGTGAGCAGATAGCAAGTGTGAAAAATCGTGACAGGGTGTGGGGGGTAATAGGTGCCTATGTAAGAAAAAGCTCCAAAATCAGGACTGTGCCTATAAAATTGGGACATCTGGACACCCTACTTTAAATGATTCACATTCATTACGGTGAATAGATAAAGTAGCAGGTTCAGTCTGGCTTTCCACACTGGACCTTAAAAATGGGTGTTCACAGCATGGTAAAGCCTGTGGCAATTTAAAGTGATGGCATTTGGCTTGTATAATGCACCAGCCACACTGGAGAGGTTATTACAAGACAGGACTTGTTTGTTAGACCTAGATGAGGTCCTGAGGCATACTAAAAACATTGAATAGGAAATGAAACATTTACAAGTGGTCTATGATAAGTTAAATGCTGCCAATCTGAAACTGAACCCAAAGAAATATAAGTTGTTTCAAGAAGAGGTAAAAGACCCTGGGTACACAACCAGCAAAGGGGGGATTTCCAGTGAGAACTATAAAAGTAAGGCTGTTCAGATTGGGCCAGCTCCCCAGATACTTGCAGATGTATAGAGTTTTGTAGGACTTTACAGAAGGGTTATTTAAGTGTTTTCCAGTATTGCAAAAACACTGTCTCAGCAGGAAGAGGAAGGGGAATCACTTCAGTGGTCAGCAGAGTTTTAGAAGGTCTCTAGTGACTGCTTCTGTCTTAACTTACCTGTGTTTCAAAACCCCTTTCTAACTGGACACAGGTACTAGTGCTTACAGGATAGGATCAATATTGATCCAAGGACACAACTGGTAGTGACTTATTACAGTAAAAATCTAAGCTGTCAAGAGAGAAATGATTGCACCATCCAAAAAGAACGCATTGCTCTGGTTACATCTATAGAACATTTTCACCACTATAAAATGGGAAGAAGTTTGAAGTCAGTAGAGACCATGCATCTCTGCGGTGGGTCTTTAGATTCAGGAATCCTAACAGACAACTTTCCAGGTAGCTGAAAAAACTGCAGGGTTGTTTTAGTCACATTCTGCCCACAAGTACCATTGGGCAATTTATTTTTTAATAGTAAATTCACCAAAAATGATTTTTTTTTCTCTCCCAGGATACCAAAATTATTTGAGAACATCGGTCAAACTTGGAGAATAGTTTCAGACAAAACACCCTGAAAATTAAAATTTTGGACATGTCAAAATGCTTTATTTTTGAAAAATAATTGAAACAAACCATTTGAAATAAAAAAAAAATCAAATCAGTATTTTCAAAATGCTTCATTTTGACCCGAACAATTTTCTTTTGTTTTCATTTTGGCAAGAAAAACAAAAATCAACTCCGTTTTGATTCTAAATGAACTGATTTAATTAGTAAGTATTATTATTTTTTAATTTGGCTGCTGAACTGAAAAAGGAATTATTCATTCTACTCACAAGCTGATGACTTGTCCAAACAGCCCTGTAGTGAACCTAATTGCAAACAATATCCTTCTCACTCTACAGAAAAAAAAAAATAGATACTCTCCGGGGGCCTTTGGAAAGATCACCTCCAAGATTGAAAGGAAAGACACTATGTAAATAGCTAAGATTGTGTAGTTTACAATTTTTGTTTTTTTCTTTCTTTCTATGATAGGTGGTTAGAGTGTTAGTATGTTAAGCTGCACTGGGGACAAAGGGCAAAACTGAGATGGGGTGGTAGACTAGAGGGCATGCTAGCTGCCCTTCATTAAGCATAAATGTAAAAAGCAATTAAGCCCTTTTTTGTGGAGTAAGATAGTTGAAATAATGGGAGTCATCTTCCAAAACAGAGGCAACATGCAAAGCTGGCCAGAAGCTGAACTATGTGGATGGGGGGGGGGGTTGGCTGGAGATTAGTTGCATATGCAGGGACTGTGTGCTGTGTTGTATGTGCATCAAAAGCAGCCAAAAAGTAGGCAGAGAGGACCAGAAAATGAAAGAAACTGCTGGAGAAGTGTTTGGCATGGGGGCCTGAGAGAAAGAGACCTTTTTGAGCACAGTGATGGCTGGAAGAGTAGGCTTTGAATTGTAAGCAAGAAAACTTCCCCCAATGTTTGATGTTTGATTCCTATTGCCTTCAGGGAAACAGAACAGTGTACATTCTTTGTAAATAAACAAGATTTCTTCAACTAAATACCTTATTCCATCATCAGTTTTTTCCCTCCTAATAGAAACAACCCAAAAGGCTCTGAATATTAGTGACCTACTTTGCTCAAAAAGGAGTCATATATACCCATTTTACACATGAAAAAGTGAGGGCACTGAGAGGTAAAATAGCTTTCCCAAGGTCACACAGTAGATTGGTGGCAGGAATAGAATCCAGGAATCTTGACTCAGAGACCCTAGCTGTGACCATTTGAAAATGACCCCTCACTAAAACAGTTTCTGTCTCAATCTCAATATATAAAGTGAAAAAGCATTTTTTCTCCTATGAGGCCCATTCAACCTTTTATTTAGTTGAAAGAATGAAGCCCCATGAGACATTTCACATCAGTCTTGGTGTCTTTTTGTGGTTGAAAGAGACATAGTTTGTACTGGTATTGTTTGGTCAAAACTCAAAATTTCCATTTTGTGTGAAATTTTGAAAAAAATTTTGGTCTGAATCAGAATCAAATGCAGTCTCTTAGAAGAGAGAGATCCGTTATAACAGAAAGTTACATATGTTTTCATTGCTATTGTTTTGTTTAGACAATTTATTCTGTTCTTGATTTAAATAAAAATGAACTAGGCTATTATTGAACCTGATTTTGCATTAGCAGAAGGCTAATGGTATACTGCATTTTGATTTTTCAGGCACACTTAATGTCACCCCCCATTAGGGTTATGATTAAGGGTCATTTCATTATTTGTTTTCATCAGGGCTCTATATCTCAAAACACTCTCACTATTCAGGAGATGTGGAGTGGAATAGCTTTGCTAATTGCATTTAAAAAAAATTGCAAGGAACTTACAGAAGTTACCAAACTAAAACCAGACATACCATGTGAAGAAATGATGATCTACACTTTAGTGGATTAGTAGACCCATTCTTTAGCTCTATTTTATACAGGGTCACAGTTTACCGTGCTATGTCAGACACAGTTTTAAGAACTCCTTTATCTTCATAGATGCAATAACTCAGTAGGTTGTCCTTTGATGCACTTAAATACTCTCTGGTCTATAATATACTCTGAGAGATAAAGGCTTAGTCTACACTGCATACGTACTTCAGTATAACTGCGTTGCTCAGGAGTGTGAAAAATTCACGCTCTTCCACCGACATAGCTACAGCCTCTCGTGGAGGAGGATTTATGAACCGGATGGGAGATGGGAGAACTGTCTCCCATCGATTTAGAGTGTCTTCACCAGATGTGCTAGAACAGAGCAGCTGCATCAGTGCAGCTATGCCAATGTAAATTTGCAGGGTCGACCTGTCCAAAATCTGCTCTCAGGTTCTCCAGTGTAAATCCAAACTAATTCTGTTGACTTCAGGGGAGAGTAACCCTGGATTTGAACCCTGTACTGAGCAGCACAGAACAATTTAGGCCAGACTTCATTTGCATCCTATGCAAACTGATCTCTATGTGTGAATACCCTTTTTCCATCTCTTCCCAAATTCTTGCAGTTTGAATTTTTGGCTTTGTTGCAAATCCACATTTTAAGAGCCATGTTCAAGGATCTCAGGTTTACAAAGGGGAATGTTCTTGAGTCTAGATTTCAATGCATATTTTAATTCTGATAATGTAGTTAAGCCACCTGAACTTTTCTTACCACTAACCTTTTCAGTACAGAGACATTTTAAAAAAAAGTTCTTTTTTTCTATACTATAAAACTCCCTCTTCAGGCTATGACACAAAAAGGTCTGTAGTCTTATACAGTCATAATTTGAATCCATCAATTTTCTTTTTTTGTTCTAACTCAGATCTCCTTACACCTCTATCTTTATAGGTATTTCTTATCTGTAGCACTTCCTTTCTCTAGCACTGAGGTAACAGGCTGGCCAGGTGAGAAGCACTCGGATAATCTGTACCAATACACACAAGTGCTGATTGCAAAAAATAGATGCTTGCAGCTGGACCCCTGTGCCAGTGTGGAGGAATCTTATTGAAGTCAGTGGGGTTCCTCAACAGCACATGGATCTTTACATGCACATGGACTATGCAAGATTGGAGCCTCTTTTTTTTTTAATAACTACTGGGTGTTTTGGATGTCCAGTTTGTGACCCCTAAATAGGGCCTGTTTTTGAGAATCCCCAAATCATCAGTCATGCTCGGATCTGTAGACCTAGACATCTATCTATATTCTTTCATGGTCCTCATCATCATGATATCCAACATCCTCATAGTAAGCAATGTATTTACCCGCATGATACTACTGAGAAGCAAGAAGTACGGAGAATTGAAGCACAGAGAGATTAAGGGCCTGATCCATTTCCCTATCCAATGGAAAGACTCCCGGGACTTTAATGAGAGCTAGATTTGACATGAAGGGCCTGATTTTCAAAGGTATTTAGGTGCCTAAAGGCACAAATAGGCAATGCATAAACAATCTTCAACAAGTGTGTGTGTATGTGAGGAGTGGGGTTTCCTATCCTAATCTGGGAGCAGCAGCTTTGGTACAGCTGTGCTTACAGTGCACCCTGCAACCACCCAGCCCATTATTTTTTTCTGTGCTTGTGACCTATTGTACCTCCGCACTCCCCGTGTGTGTGTGCATGGTTTTTAAGCACTGCCAATAGGCACCTAGCACAATCTTCAGAAGCACTTAGGTACCAAATGCCTCTGATTTCAATGGGAGTTCAGCACCAAGGCACTTCTCAAAATAACACCTGCCACCTAGCTGCATCTTCAGGCATCTAAATACTTTTGAAAATCTTGCTCTAGAAAGTCACATAAGGTCCCACAACAGGTGTGTGGTAAAGACATGAATTGAATGGAGTGCCCAAACCACACATTAACTACAACCCTATCCTTCTCCCTTGTTCCAGTATCCATGTCCAACAGTAACTTCAGCAGGCTGAGCTAAACCTGTTTGATTGCTCTTTAAATTAGGTGGCTGAAATAAAAGATTTTAATTGAGATTGACAATTAAATTAATAAGTGCATATCAATTCATTTCAGTAACAAAATCTTGCTGGAAGTTGATTAGCTAGATGATAGGAACATCTCAATTACAAACCTCTTAAGTGTCAAAAATATGCATCAATTTTGTATTTATTTAGCATACAATAACTCTCTTGTTAAATATGTATTGTGAGCAATGACATGGCAAGGATCATATTATCTGGCTACTCACCTTTGGAGTCCAGGTTGCACTATCCAGAGTAAATGCCAGTCTGCTCCAGAGCCCTAATATCCTGTTCTCCAGCCCCAGTATCCAGTGGAATTAGAACTTTTAGTGACATTCATGCTCTGTAAAGTCAGACGGTTAGAATCTGCTCTCTGTTACACTACTGTCGGGATTATTAATGAAATATATGTAAAGAAAGCGGGGTAATGTTACCGGAAACTGAATCTAGCCTTGTGACTTCAGTGGTGGGAATGGACAGTGTGGGATTCCTAATTTAACATTTTGCTATTGCAGAAGAGGAGTGATGAAATTCCTGTCTACAACAGACATGAATCATCACATATACAACACGCAGAAAGGGGTGCCTCCACAAATGTGAATTTTGGCTGGATTAAGCCTTTCTGGCAAATGCTAGCAAATCATTCACATGAAGTTTTGTTTTACAATTGCACAATTTTCATTTATGCTACAGTCCCATTACACCTCTTTAGCAGTGTAATTTACATCTACTTTAAGAGCAGTGTAAAGTGACCTTAGTGTAAACAATAACCAAGCCCTAAATTTGATTAAAATGTGTTAACTGTGCTTGACATTTACAAGTTCTTTAGATGGCAAAGGATAAGATATTGTCCTTTGGTGAATGAAAGACTGTGATTCACTCAAGGCTCACACTCACCCTGCCAATGCCATAAACCTCAAGTGCAGCACAAGCAGATTATGGAGCACTGTAGAAGCCTGAGAGAGAAAAAATAATTGTATATTCACTTTGGGCCATAAACTGCTGCTTCTAAAAAAAAAAGTACCATACTTTAGCTCAGCAGACAATTCAACATTAATATGAATACTGATGTGGCATCATCCAGGCCAATCAGTATCAAAATGGTCAATACTTACATGGATTGATTGGTTGGTTGGTTTTTGAAAGTGTAAGAAAAAATGCAATAAAAAAATCAGATGAAAAAAATGTCAAAAACGTAATGCAAGGAAATGCCAGCTAGAGCTTCCAGTTTCTTGAGCTTTGTTTATATCAGAATAAATCTTCAGTGGAATGATGCCTGGGTACCACATGATTTGAAATGATATCCACACTTCTAAGTATATGAGTATGTTTAAATAACATTTTACATGTATAATTTAATCTGACGCTGAATATTTTCTTGAAGACTACTGTAGGCTTAATTTTCAGAGTGCTCTAAGACATTTGAAACATCTGACACCATAGTGGCACTGATACCAAAGTATGACATATCCTGAATTTTAGAGTATGACCAGTTATGCAGGTTCCAGCAGGAGTTTAACATATATGTCCTCTCTGTCATGTATGTCTACAATATTGACAGAATGACAAACTAATTTCAAAGAAAAGCAATGTGAGGTTCTTTATATATATTTCATGATTCATACTTACAATGAAAAAAACCCAACACTGACACTAAAACATACATTAGCCCTCTAAAAAGCACCACTGATGTACCAATAACTTGTCTGTACATGATGAGTGGGAGTCAAGGGAAGTTTCCTTCCTATAAAGGAATAGATGTTTTTATAATTTTCTCATTCATCATAGAAATAGTGTAACCGATTTTTTTTAAAAATATTCCTTTGTATATGCTAAGATCAAAGTGTGGTATGTTTTTAATTTTGGGCTTTACATCTTGAAATTGAGTAATAGCACTTTTTATTCAATTTGTCAGTGAAATGCAGACAGAAGAAATGTGATATCTTGGCATACAATTATTATTATTATTCCTTAAAATAAAATAAAATAAAAATCCAAAACACTACCCTTGAGTTGTAGTCACTGGATATAGTCCAGAAAGTAATCTTGGTTTTTGTTTTAAAAGAACTAGAAGTCAGCATGTTGCTATTGCTTCTTGACATAAAGATAAAGTCCTTTATGTCCAGTTTATAGCTCAGTTCTGTAACACCATCATAGCAGAGTCTTATCACTTTAAATGATAAAAGTTTCAATAGGCACTTTAGTGGAATTAAGAAAAATCTACCACTCTTCCACCGTGATGCCAGAAAGCTAGCTTCTGTCTAAGTTGTCATATAGGTACATTGTAGCTAATAGGCCTGAACTTGTCTCAGTGTTATTCCCAAGTAACAAAAAACAACAACAAAAAAGTATATCTTGCAGGGTTTATCCTCCCTTTGCAGACCAAATGAAAACTGACAGTATGATAAATATAGTAAGTTGCTGGAAACAGGTGCTGTCTTTAAGAATCAAAGGAATCTTGTCCTATAAAGCTTGGGTTTTATTTTTAATTTGTTGTTGTTCTAGTTTTCTTATTCTTGCCTTTTGGGTTCCCCTCCCTTAAGTGACTTTATCAGTGTTATAATTTTCTTCCTCTCCGAACATCTCCGCCAAGACTTTAAAGCGGGGTCCCCAATCACTCAGGTAATCGTAATCCTGGTCTGCCTCTGTAGCAAGTGAATCTATAGAGCTCAGAGACTCTGCTACAGATCCATTTCCTTCATAGGCGTAGGTTGCCAGTGAATCATAAGGGGGTGCAGTGGGATCTGCATCGTTTTCATGCAGCCTTTGATTAATGAAATCTCTTATGTCTGTGTTGTCTTCCACTGGTGGTCTCTGATGTGGTAAACATAGAGTGTCTGGTTTTATATCCCTGCGTATTTTGTTATCTTCAATCACTTTTGGATTCCTCAGGGCACCAATGTCGAAAGCCTGGGTGTCTTCCTCCCCACCTCCTTCATCATCATAATGGATGACATTGTCTCTGATGTCTTCTTTAGAGGTCATCAGGGTGTCTTTTTTCTTCTGCCTTCGCAGTGCTACGTACAGCACAACAATGACTGGAACAAGGGAAGAATTGTAAATTAAGACAAGTATGGAAATACCTTGGCTGTCTGCTGATACACTAATATATCCTTCTATGATAGCTAAGGGCAATCAAAAGGATCTTTTCTTTAGAAGCCATGCTCCTGCTGCCTTTTTTTTTTTAAACAGTGCTGTAACCAGTAAGATAATATTTGTGGCTTGATGAACCTAACTCCCATCATTGCTAGCTAAGTAGTGAATAATGAATAAGCCCCAAAGGGCTTGCCTTTACTAGTAAATAGAGCCATGTAGGAATCAGATTTTTTTGTTTTGAGGGTAGTTTCACAATGTGAAAAGTTCTTCCATTCCAGAATGGCTGGAAAAACATTGAAAAATGTTAAAATTTCCTGCAAGCTGAAATTATGTGTGTGTGGGGGGGGTCATTTTGGATTGATCAAAACTTTTCATTCAGATTTTGCCTTTTTTATTTCATATTGTATTTTATAAAACACATTTTAAAATAACAAACAAAAATAATTTTGAAACAGAAAACCAATGTTCTGTATCAAAGAGGTCAAAATGTTCCGTATCACTTTTTTTTCCTCCAGTTTGGACATTAATTTTCATCAATGGTGACATATTTCAGCTATATGTTTTGCTTTTTAATCAAACCAGCATATTCTGATGGAAAAATAATTCTTAATAATATTCCTGACAATGTCAAATAGAAAATTACATTTGAACGTGACCTTGAGGAGTTACACTAACTGACATGATGCTGATAGAAACTTTGCAGTCAGGGACAAATCATGTTCAATATGGTATCAATTGGTTGGGGTTAAACCCTGGTCCTAATAATTTACCCAGGAACCAGTGACACAGTACTGAACATGACTTCTCCCTGTCGAAACTGACTGCAGGATCATGGCCAATAATATTGTGTTAATTAACATGGTTCTTCAAGGTGGTGTTCTAACTCAGTGTAACTTTCTAGTGAAAATGAACTTTAAGGGTACAGCAGGTTGACTTTTGAAATATCTGATTTTAAAATCTCTGTATCAGGTAGGTTTCTTAGATAACAATTATGGAGGAGGCTTCTAAGTTACAAGTACAACAATAAGTAGTAGGAAGTGGGTTTGAGATATAGAAGATCACCTTAGGCTACAGGGAGTACTGAAGATTGTCATTGACAAATTAATGTTCCTCGGTCAAGTGTAACATAGCACACTGTTACCACACAATGGAATACAGAGAACCATAATAGACCCAAATCCTCTACTCTGTACAAAACCAAAGTAAATGGGCTTCGGAGTTCTGGGGGAATCAGTGATGGAACTGACCCCTCAGACTCCAGAGTCATGTAGCAGCTGTTGCTATAGCCCATGCTCTTCAGTAATTTACACAGTTGCTGTGTCACATCGTAGAATCATAGACATGCAAGACTGGAGGGGACCTTGATAGGTCATCTAGTCCAGTGTTTCTCAACTTTGTTGGGCTAAGGACGCATTTGTAAAAGTTTATGACCTGTCTCAACCCAGTAAATAGTCTGAGGGTGGAGGCCGTGGGGTGGTTTTGGTCAGGACCCATGCACCACAGGGGACAGGATCTGTCAGGCACTTGCCCCTCAGTGGTAGCTCCTGCAGCTCTGTACTGTGGGGTTTGTTGGGCTTGGCTCTCCTCTCTGGGCATTCCAACCTCTAGGGTTGAAGCACCGCTCAGGTTTGGCCCATCCTTCTGACTGGGCTAAATTTTTGGGAGTGAAGTTGTTACCTGGCTCATTGGGCTGCAGTGCCACCCACTCTCTCACATTTGGCCTACCCACACTCCCATCATCAGGGCAGCCCATCGAGCCCTGTGTGACAGGAACCATTGGAGCTGCCGTGCGACCCTTTGAAACATTCTGGCAACCCAATTTGAGGTCCTGACCCCGGGGTTGAGAAACCCCGACTTGAGCAGTCCCCTGCACTGAGGCAGGACTATTAGTAGTAGTAGTATCTAGAACATTGGTTTTTAACCTGTTGTCCCCAGATCCTTGGGGGTCCACAGGCCATGTCTAAGATTTCCAAGGGGGTCCACACCTCCACTTGAAATTTTTTAGGGGTTCGCAAATGAAAAATGATTGTAAATCAGTGATCTAGACCATTCCTGACAGGTTTTTGCCTAACCTGTTCTTAAAAACCTCCAAGGAAAGAGATTCCACAATCTCCCTAGGTAATTTTTCCCAGTCCATAACTATCTTATATGCAGTGATTGAGTGTGTTCATTTGTGTATCCTTCACCAGTAGCTCTGTGTAAGGAGCACAGATCTGTTCTGAAAAGCTTTGATTCAGGGCATTTAACATCTTGAAGTGCTATTTTAGGCACAGGTTAACACCTATCAGAATCTGAGTTACCTAGTCTACTGTCTTGCACAAAGACAGGTTTCAGAGTAGCAGCCGTGTTAGTCTGTATTTGCAAAAAGAAAGCTTATGCTCAAATAAATTTGTTAGTCTCTAAGGTGCCACAAGCACTCCTTTTCTAGTCTACTGTGTAAGCAATAAAGCAGGTTTGATTACACTACTAGTGTAGTGGGGCTTTATTCTTGGGAAGATAGGCAGTAGCATGGGCTGCCAAAGACACTGTATAAGTAAGACCTCATATAAAGAGCACTTGTGCTCAAACAGCAATGTCACGCTATGGAATCCATTTCTGTACAAATGTTGTATTATTTTTCAGTGGTCCAGTCAGCCACAGTCTACATTATAACTATGTCTTCCTGTCTCATTTCTTCATTCTTCTTACTTAATCCCTGATAATAATTGAAGAAATGTCCTTACCAGGTAGCTGCTGGTGCAGACTTAGTAATTTTATATATATATGGAAATCAGTTCCTCATGAAAGGTATTTAATCAACACTGTTTCAGAGCAAAATTTGCATTTCAAATCAAACTGTAAGATATTTTTCCCCACTCCATAAGAAATATGTAGTAGTTAGCAGATTGCATGCTTTGATTCAAATTAATGGTCAGTGCTTTGGGATATTTTTCTACAAAGGTAGAAGCATAAAAGTTCTCTTTGTAAACAGCTGTACATTTTCAATGGCCTTTGTTAAACAATAAATGGAATTATGGTGACTCAAATTAATTCACAAGTAGAATCAGAGACATACTTTGTTACAGGATGACAACTAACCTAGAAGTATAACAATACACAGCAATATTGCAATCAAAGCCCCTGTGCTGAGTCCAACTGGTAGGAAGATTGCTTCAACATTGCAGGATAGAATGGTACCATCAGAATCGCATCTACAAACGTGGATAGTCATTGTATTTGTGCTGCTCTGTACAGGATAGCTGCTGTCTTCTATCACAACTGGGAGGAAATACAAGTCTTGCTGCCTACGGCTGTAGCCACTTCTCCTGGTTTCAATTCCAGCTGTGTTGTCTGCAAAACATAACAGTCCTCATAGGATTGTTTCTATGGTGTGTCACTTAACATTTAAAAGTTTGTATTTTGTTGAACAGCAGAAAGATAATCTGGCTTCCTGTATCAATGGATTATATATGCTTGTAAGTCCCTTGGTTCATTATTACTGAAGCTGTCAAATTCAAATCAGATGCAGACAAGGTTTTTTTTCAAGGCAACAACTAATCTTTGTTGTTTGTATACATTTATCCTCCTAAGCTTGACAGCTAACATTTCAAAGCAGAAATGAAAAAGAATATATATATATTATCAGGGGATTTCAATTAGCAGGGGATTTCAATCTTTCCTTTTCTTTTCTTACCATGGAGTTTGGATCAGATCCCCATTATGAATGTGTCTCACTTTTTAACCCTTTGGATTTGACAATGAGGCAGCTGGAGGAAGCACAATAGCCCCTTGACTTCTCCACCCCACTCAAAACAGACAATTAAAAAAATATTACAGGAATCAACTGAGCCCTTTATGCCATTAGTACATTTGCCACTAATCAGTGCCAAAATTGCACGGAGCTCCCAGGAGCTGAGTTTTGCCACTTCTTCCCAGCAGGAGCTGACTTACCACTGCTTTACATCAATCAAACAAACTTGAGTAGAAAGGCAATGATGTGAAGATTAAAAGGATTAAGTAGAGGCGAAAGGAAAAGCATGATTGGAAAGCAATTTACTACCAGGTCTGATTGGGGATAGCCTGCAGTGCTCATTCCCCTTTCCATCTCTCCCATGTGAATTACTGTCTAGTTCAGATCATTTGCTGCAACATTACAAGAGTTCACTTACTGGATGTTTTTTCCCTTCCCCCTTTGAATCCTGCCACTGAATATAAAGATTAAGAGCCACATCCAGCTCTCAGATACCTATGTTCAACAATCATTAAAGCTGATAGGAGTTGAGTGCAAGTATCTCTAGACCAGATTTCTTAAGCACCTAGATACTATTCTGATTAAAGCTGGTTGAACATTTTCCAACTGAACATCTTTCTGTCAGACAATGGTGTTTCATTGAAACTGAAACTTCCCACAGGAATGTGTCAGTTTGGACAACATTTTGTCATGGGGCAGTGTGGGGCATGAGCTTTTTTGATAAGGTTTAAAAATTCCATTTTTGACCAGAACATTTTAATTTCTTTAGTATCAACATGACAATCCATTAAGAAAATAATTTTATGTTGTATAGTAATGTCAAAATTGAGAGAAAAAAAAATAGTCCCAAAATACTTTCCGCTCCCCTCAAAAAAAAATCTTCATGGGTAATTTTTGAAGATTTTTTTTTCTAAATCAGATTGAAGACAAAGAATATAAAAATTCTGAAATTTACCACAAAACAGAAACTCTGGTTCCCACACAGATCTAATTCTGATTAGATGCCTTACAGCTGGTCTGCACTTAAAAATGCCACAGCTGCACCACTGCAGTTGAGCTGCTATAGCACTTCACTGTAGAAATTACATACCCTGATGGGAGGGATTCTCTGTCAGTGTAGGTAATCCACCTCCAATAGGTGATAGCTAGGTCAACGGAAGAATTCTTACATTGACCTAGTGCTGTCTACAAGGGGACTTAAGTTGGTTCAACTATGTTGCTCAGAGGGTGTGGATTTTTCACACCCCCGACTAACGTTGTTAAACCAAACCATTTTTTTAATTGCAGACCAGGCCTTGTAAGAACAATAACAGACAGGTAGAATTTAGTCCTAAATTCAAATACCAATAGTTATGGGAAATTAACATTAAAATGGGCCTAAAAAGGCTCTTTGGATGCATATGTATGCCTCTGGCACAGTATTGACTATTCTAGTAACTTTTATTTTACTGTGAGTCCTGCAGTGCTTAGTGGTTTTTTTTTTCCCTTTCTTTTAAACCCAAACTCCTGGAATCAGGAGAATCCCAGCTTTCATTTAAAAATGTTTTAAAACCTCAGAGTTGCAGAGAGAAGCTTAAAAACATGAAGACAGGTTTCAGAGTAGCAACCGTGTTAGTCTGTATTCGCAAAAAGAAAAGGAGGACTTGTGGCACCTTAGAGACTAACAAATTTATTTGAGCATAAGCTTTCGTGAGCTACAGCTCACTTCATCAGATGCATTGAGTGGAAAATACAGTGGGGAGAAAATCCCCACTGTATTTTCCACTGAATGCATCCGATGAAGTAGCTCACGAAAGCTTATGCTCAAATAAAATCCCTACTGTATTTTCCACTAAATGCATCTGATGAAGTGAGCTGTAGCTCATGAAAGCTTATGCTCAAATAAATGCGTTAGTCTCTAAGGTACCACAAGTCCTCCTTTTCTTTTTAAAAACATGAAGTCACTTAAAATATTGTTTTTTGTTTCTTTTAATGTCTCATGATTTTATGCCATTTGTGATTCTTGGGAGCCTTAATTCATAAGGTTTGAATGGTTGGGGCTGGCAAAATTGCTGCCATTGCAGTTGCTAGGAGCAGTACACTTCTTTAAGAGCAGAATCTGGTAGACTACTTTGGTGTGGTTTTCCCTCAGCCTCTGGTCCCACTAATTTCTTCCCCTTGCCCCTTCCCTTCTGTGCCTTCCTTCTTCATGTCACGGCTGAACTTGAGGTAGAACTGGATGCAGTTTTTTTTCATGACAAAGTGCTGATTTCTTGAAAGCAAAGCTTCTTGTGAGAATGTAACAGTATTAATGAAAAAGGTTTCTCAAACCCAGGATGGAATTTCTGGAGAGAGAGAGAGAGAGCCATCCCAGAACAGCCAATAGCCCAGTGGTAAAGGCACTCACCTGGGATGTGAGACACACTGATTCAGGCTATTTTGGGGTATTTTCCTCTTATGGAAAAAAATTGAAAGGTCTCAGTTTTGTCATGATGTACAATGGGAAAAATTCTGACACCTTGAAAAAATTTTCAGGGCAGTAAATTAGAGCTGGTAAATAGAATAAATTAACTTGAGGTATTCCTCCTACATTCTACTTCACATCATTCCTTCAACCCCCTACCTTCTTATTTCTGGGCTTCTCTCACTCTATCATCAGCTTCTTATTTTTGACCTTCTATCACCAGAAAGGACTCATTGGCTGACTATGTAGGGGAAACAGTGAACATGATTGTGAAACAAGTGCTATCAAATGCACTAAGTAAATGAAATGAAAAAAAGAAGAAATGTGAAAATCTTTGTGTAAAACTTTACTGTGATTGAGTCATTAATCATAATGCACGCACAAAAATGGGCTATTGCATGTAAACGCTGATGCTGTGTAGTTCTCTTTGGCTTTGACAACAAAATACAAACCCTGATACAGATTAGTTGGCCCTTTTTTGATTCATTCATTGCTCATGAACAATTAAAGCAATAGATTATGTAAATATATAACTGTCAGGGATTATTTACATACTGTATTACATTTAAGTATTCAGTAATATTAAAATATTCCATTTACAAAATATGTAAATTATTTACACAGATTAACAAATTTTAAGGCCCAAAGGGACCACTAGATCATCTAGACTGACCTCCTGTATACCACAGATCCTTACATTTCACCCAGTCACCTCATTAGCCAAATATGAGCTACTGAGCTCAAAGTTTATCTTCTGGGAAAGCACCCAGTCTTGATCTGAAGTTATCAAGAGCTGATTATCCACCACTTCCCTTGGTAATATGAGTAAACAACTTACTCCTGTAGTCTTGGACTGTGAAATTTGGTTTGGTGGACGCCTCAGGTGACAGTCTAAAGGAAAACCTTTGCCCAGCAGGGGACAAATCTTTGTCCGCAGCACTGACAGTCTGAATTACCTGAAACGAGATTGAAATTGAATTTGAGGTCAGTTCACGCTTTTAAAAGAAACAGCTTTGCAAGAACCTTAATGTAGTCATCAAATGAAACAACAGAAATGGACATTTAAGCAATAAGACATGACAGAGTCTATTTCCTGCTCGAATAAAGTGCCATTCCTCTGTGTTGTAAGGTAAGAGGATAAAGGCAGAATCCCACATTCTCTTGTAAAAAGTAAAGGAGTACTTGTGGCACCTTAGATACTAACAAATTTATTTGAGCATAAGCTTTCATGAGCTACAGCTCACTTCATCGGATGAAAGCTTATGCTCAAATAAATTTGTTAGTCTCTAAGGTGCCACAAGTACTCCTTTTCTTTTTGCGAATATAGAGTAACACGGCTGCTACTCTGAAACCTGACATTCTCTTGTGTAGTGGTGTATCCAAGCAAGTCACACTGTGAACTGTCTGAATGAGATTATAAAATCATCCCATGAAAATGATAATGGAAACAAATAAATATTTTGTAACTTGTACCTAAAAAGCATAGTGATGGGCACAGGAGAGATATAGATATTCTCTTGCCAAGTAGTAATACCATATTATATAGTTCACATTAAGGAAAAAAACCATGTGATAATTAGGATGAAATAAATAAGAATTTAAAAATAGAGACAGGTTTAAATCAAAACTCCAGATCTAAATGCCTTTCACAAACTCTGGAACTTTGGCTCCCCATAGGCTCTTGCTATAATTGGTTTAGAGGGAATGGCCAAGAGTCTGTCTTAGAAGACCTCTTTTATATACAAATGGAGAAAGGAAAGCACCAGAGCATAAGTGCAGAGAGAAAGCCAGAGATGCAATAGTTTGGGAGTATGTGTGGGACTCTGACTTTATCTACACGTACATCTTGCACTGGTTGTTTTTAAAGCTGATTTAGTAAAACTGGTACAAACCCCTTTGTGGATGCTCTTAAGTCAGTTTGCACCAGCTTGATTGATTACCAACTTAATACCAAACTTATATAAAATGCTTTTTATCAGCAGCTTTCGTAGCTCTTTACAAAGGAGGTTAGTACCATGTCCCCATTTTATACATGGGGAAATTGAGGCACAGACAGGTGACATGACCTGCCCAAGGTCACAAAGCAGGCCAGTGGAAAGAGCTGAGACTAGAACCTAGGTCTCCTGAGTCCCTGGTCCAGTGCTCTATCCACTAAGCTCCATAAAAGCATCCTGTAAACTGATATATGTATGCCTTTATAGGGGATTCCATTGGTTTTAAAAAAGAAAACTCTTTAATGAAACAACTACAATTTTCATGTGTAGACACTGTCTTAATATTGGGACCTTTTCAAGCTTTGCAATGCTCACCTGAACCAAAATTTGTAAGATTTTCCCATCACTAGTATCAGTGATTAGATAACACACTGATAGATGCTTTATAAATATCCTATATTACATTATACCGGTAAAATAAGAAGGTAAATACATAAGACAGATTAGTAGACAGAGGTACATGCAGACCATAGATGCACACTGTTTACTACAGCACCTCACTGAAACTGGTTGATACACAATACTCTTTTAGTGGTAACTTTTGAACCCTCCCAGCTTTCCTCCCAAAATAAAAACAAATGGGCTGGCACTGAGGTTGAGATGAAGTACAACAACTGAAAAACTGCCACCACCTAAATATAGATGTGGGTTAACTCCCTGCCTTCTCACTGGAGCCAACAATTTTTTTGTCAATCAATTTTTATATATTCATGTGTTTTGAAATTGCCGACAAAACTGTCACTTAAAAAATGAGTATGATGGTTACATAGACAAGTGTGTTTTGCTTTTTGTTAGTCACTGATTATAGATTATAGGCAAGATCATTCTAATTCTATAGCTGATAACCAGTGTTCCCTCTGATTTTTTCCACCCATGTGCGGAATTAATTTTGTTATGTGCACCAGTATGGAGGTAATGTGCAGATGTGCACCACCAGTAGAAACAAAACACCTAGATGCAATATATATTTTTTAAAAGTTAACATAGGGATAATTACTCCAGTCAGGACAGGTTAGGCATTTTTGACCTCACTACTCAAAGAATTAAATTTAAGCATAAGAGAGAAATGAAAATTATGAAATGCGTAGACCAGCCAAAAAAATAAAATAGCACTTTGAAAGAATAAAATTACAGAGACTACATGACAGGCTTCCGAGTAGCAGCCGTGTTAGTCTGTATCTGTAAAAAGAAAAGGAGGACTTGTGGCACCTTAGAGACTAACAAATTTATTTGAGCATAAGCTTTCATGAGCTACAGCTATATGTGCATTGCAGGAAGTATCAAGAAATAACAACAAGAATAATACAAGTATGTGTTGGGAGGTGAGTGTGAAAGTGTGTGTGTGAGAGAGAGACAGAGACACACACACACACACATACCTCTCTCCCCTCCACAGCCCCCAGGCTGGGGGAGAGGAGTCTCTCCCCGGCCGCCACAGCCCCAGGACTGGGGTCGGGGGAGAGAGGTGTCTCTCCTGTCCCAGCCACAGGCCTGGGGAGAGTGCTGTGTCTCCCATCCCTGTCGCAGTCCCGGCTAGAACTGGGGCTGCAGGAGAGAGGCGTCTCTCCCTCCCCCTAGGCCAGCATGCCCCAAGCTCATCCAAACCCCCATCACCTCACTCCACTGCCCCCACTCTCCACATTCTTCATGCTCACCTGTGTGTGTGCTGCACAGCTGGTTTGCAGCCCTTGATGGGCTCATGTGCAGTCACAAAGGCACACACCTTAGAGAGAATACAGCTGATAACTGAAGTAATCAAACAGTTAAAGCTGCAAGCCCTGTTTCCTTGAGGCAAAATTTTGATACAGTACAAAAGATGTTATGGCCTAGGGCTTTGCAGACCTTTGACCATTCAGCACTTAAACAGGATCACATACCAAAGAATTGTGGACCAAATTCTGATGCTTCAGTCAGTTGAGAAACATCTTACCCTGCGTATTCTACTATTGACTTAAATGGATCACTTGTGGAGTAAGGTGCTGTTCAGCAGCGTGAGGGTATCACAATCAGATCCTGAGTGTAATGTATATATTGTAGCCTGCTGATTTGGGGTGAAAATATCTCCGCTTTGTTGAGACTTCTTCCCAGGGAAGGAACATATGGATAAAGACACCTGACCAAGTATCATCTAATTGTTTCCTTGAGACCACCCCCTCTGTTTTATCCACCTGTTGTCTATAGTCTTATGCTTAACCCTAAGCTCCTTGGTATAGTAATTGTCTCTGTTATATCCTTGTACAGTGCCTACAATGGGGCACTGGTCCCTAGGTGCTACCATACAAAAAATAAATAGTACCAGTAACAGAAAATGTGGTGGGCAACATTAAGAATTTTCAAAGGCCATTGTTTGTTTTCATTAGGAACACATAGCTAATTTTCTAAGGATTACAAGCTGATACTATCAACGCTTTCTAGGGGATTTGGATGCTGAATCTTTGGTGCTCAAATCCCTTATGCAGCTTTGAAAACTCTCACCCACAATTTTTTATTTTTAAGTGTGTCCCATGAACAATACATTTTGTTTTTCGAAACTGGCTTTTACTTTTACATAATAATAATGTTAAAAGGAAACCAAAATATCAAAATACCTGTCCTGGTTTTGCGTTTTCACATACAGATGTCTCATATGGCACTGAAATTTCTGGAGGAAATTCGTTGACATCTAAGACATTTATTACAACATTGACCTTACTGGTTAGTAATGGATTACCTATTAAAAAAATGAACAGGAAAAATTAGGAAATACTATTTCTGTATGTCCCCCACAACAATGCTCATTATCTTCCAGATACATAGCTTTTACACTCGTGCAACTCCTTGACTTCAATGGACTTAGTTTTCATTCTCACCAGTGTGAGTTCAGACTCGATTCAAGGGCTTTATTGTTTTGGGCCAGATCCTGATTACCTTACTTACACTGAGTAGTATCTTCCTATTTATGGAGTAAGGTAACTACTCAATATAAGTAAGGGTATCTGAAATTGACCCTTCAGATGGAAATTATAGATGCATACTTTTCTTAGATCACTTTAAAAGAATTCTCCTGCTAATCCTTTCCCATGATTTAAAACTGTATTCATTTTTTCTAATGATGAAACATAAAAACTTAATATTTACAATCTGCTATACATCTTCAAGATGCTGTAAAATGGTAATTAATTAGGAAAGTAAATAGATATGCACATAATATGGATGGGGAATATGAGAGGGAAGGGTTCAGTGACTTGCCAAAAAGCTACAGAGTGAGCCCATGACAGAGTCAATAGTGGAACTCAGGTGTCTCTGGATTATAACATCGGTTAGTCCACTAAACTATGCTGCAACAATTATCCATTTTCTGTACAGGTAACAAATATGTGCAAAAATAAATATTTAAAAAGAGTATGCATCATGTTAATAGGCAAGGACCTTCCAGCTCTCCCAAATTGCTGTTTTCTAGAGATATTACTGGTATGTTGTTTATAGAATTATGTACAAATTCAGCAGGAACAATTCCACTATGCAAAATTCTCCACATTACACTGGGCTAACCCTAGGGACTTAAAAGCAATTGTGTTAGAAAATCAAAGGATAATTTCATCCCTCAGGATTGAAAATATGCAGGCTTCTATGCAGTTATAGTTAACCATAAAAAAAAAAAAGAAGGTGTATGTGCTGTGAGTCATGCCTGGCAGAGCCACAACAACATGGGATAAGAAATATAAGAACTGTCTTAAACCTTCACCCATTTTTAGAACCAAGTTTACACGGAACCTTCAGAAGTGCTGAATTGTTTGGATTACTTGCTTATTTTATATTTTTTGAACAAGACACTGCAAACCTGGGATCTGTGACCAGCACAGACAACAGTAGGGGTGGGGAATATAATAAATTGCTGTGTGTATAGGCTAGCAATATACAAGTCCCCACCTCCAGACCAACATAGAAGTGTGGTGGGAATTATATCTCTGAGAGGCACAATTTTTTTCCTGTCCAGTGGCACAGCTGTATGCTACTTTTACAAAGCCACAATCTAGACTTGAATGATTTCCAAATCAAATTCATTCAGTTTGAAAACCAAACAACAAAAGAATATAAACTGTTATTTCTTCTTGTGAATCAACACTAATACAAATATTTTGCAAGTCAAATTCTGTTCCTTTGCAACCCCATTTCCTTCAAATTCATCCTCACCTACACCTGTGCAACCTCGTTGAAGCCAAATGGGTTTAACAGAGGACAAATTTGGCTCTGCATTTGGAAATTAAGTGACAATTCTTTTGATAGACAATCTAAAATAAATTCGACACCACTCTCTCAAGGTTGAATTGCCTCTGTAGTGCTAAAAAAAAGTAAAAATGTAGCAAAAGTTTATTTTAGTCACTAAAAAAAGTAACAGTGTTTCTGAATACACAGCGGCAAAGAGTTCTGTGGCACCTTATAGACTAACAGATGTATTGGAGCATAAACTTTCATGGATGAATACCCAGTTCATCGGATGCATGTAGTGGAAATTTCCAGAGGGAGGTATAAATATGCAAGCAAGAATCAGGCTAGGGATAATGAGGTTAGTTCAGTCAGGGAGGATGAGGCCCTCTTCTATCAGTTGAGGTAGGAGGAGAAACTGCTTTTGTAGTTAGCTAGCCGTTCACAGTCTTTGTTTAATCCTGAGCTGATGGTGTCAAATTTGCAAATGAACTGAAGCGCAGCAGTTTCTCTTTGAAGTCTGGTCCTGAAGTTTTTTTTGCTGCAGAATGGCTACCTTTAAATCTGCTATTGTGTGTTCAGGGAGGTTGAAGTGTTCTCTTACAGGTTTTTGTATATTGCCATTCCTAATATCTGATTTGTGTCCATTTATCCTTTTACGTAGGGACTGTCCAGTTTGGCCGATGTATATAGCAGAGGGGCATTGCTGGCACATGATGGCGTACATTACATTGGTAGACGTGCAGGTGAATGAACCGATGACGGCGGTCAAGTAAGGAGGTGTTGTTTTCACAGCTTCACTTTCAACAGCACCTCATTTTAAAAATCTTGCCCATGCAGCAGTGCTCTCTGGAAGAAAAATTGTATATTCATACAGAATAACTCAGTCATACATGTTTCTTTGAGTCTATTATTAGTTCATTTTAGGGAAAGCAATGAAGATCATTCTGGATTGTATTAGCAGGAGTGTTATAAGCAAGATATGAGAAGTAATTCTTCTGCTCTACTCCACACTGATTAGGCCTCAACTGTAGTATTATAACAAGTTCTGGGAGCCACATTTCAGGAAGGATGTGGAGAAATTGGAGAGAGTCCAGGGAAGAGTGAAAAAATGATTAAAAGTCTAGAAAACATGACTTATGAGGGAAGATTGAAAAAAATGGGTTTCTTTAGTCTGGAAAAGAGAAGACTGGGGAGGGACATAACAGTTTAAGTACGTAAAAGGTTGTTACAAGGAGGAGAGAGAAAATTTGTTTTTTCTTAACCTCTGAGGATAGGACAAGAAGCAATAGGCTTAAATTGCAGCAAGGGAGGTTTAGGTTGGACATTAGGAATAAGTTCCTGTAAGGGTGGTTAAGCACTGGAATAAATTGCCTAGGGAGGTTGTGGAATCTCCATCATTGGAGATTTTTAAGAGCAGGTTAAACAAACACCTGTCAGGAATGATCTAGATAATACTTAGTCCTGCCATGAGTACAGGGCACCGGACTAGATGACCTCTCAAGGTTCCTTCTAGTTCTATGATTCTATGAAAGATAGCTGCAGAAGAAGTTCTGAAGCTAAGTTGTAGATTTCAGAGTAGCAGCCGTGTTAGTCTGTATTCGCAAAAAGAAAAGGAGTACTTGTGGCACCTTAGAGACTAACAAATTTATTAGAGCATAAGCTTTCGTGAGCTACAGCTCACTTCATCGGATGCATTTGGTGGAAAAAACAGAGGAGAGATTTATATACACCCACACAGAGAACATGAAACAATGGGTTTATCATACACACTGTAAGGAGAGTGATCACTTAAGATAAGCCATCACCAACAGCAGGGGGGGGAAGGAGGAAAACCTTTCATGGTGACAAGCAGGTAGGCTAATTCCAGCAGTTAACAAGAATATCAGAGGAACAGTGGGGGGTGGGGTGGAAGGGAGAAATACCATGGGGAAATAGTTTTACTTTGTGTAATGACTCATCCATTCCCAGTCTCTATTCAAGCCTAAGTTAATTGTATCCAGTTTGCAAATTAATTCCAATTCAGCAGTCTCTCGTTGGAGTCTGTTTTTGAAGCTTTTTTGTTGAAGTATAGCCACTCTTAGGTCTACTTGTGGCACCTTAGAGACTAACAAATTTATTAGAGCATAAGCTTTCGTGAGCTACAGCTCACTTCATCGGACATCATAGGCATACATTGTCCCCAAATGTGAAATAGTTATGGGTGAGGACAAAGTCACAAAGTTCAGCCACCAGGTTAGCCGTGACATTATCAGGGATACTGTTCCTGACGGCTTGTAGCCCATCTTTGTGTGGAATGTTGGTGTAGAGGGCTTCTACATCCATAGTGGCTAGGATGGTATTTTTAGGAAGATCACCAATGGACTGTAGTTTCCTCAGGAAGTCAGTGGTGTCTCGAAGATAGCTGGGAGTGCTGGTAATGTAGGGCCTGAGAAGGGAGTCTACATAGCCAGACACTCCTGCTGTCAGGGTGCCAATGCCTGAGATGATGGGGCGTCCAGGATTTCCAGGTTTATGGATCTTGGGTAGCAGATAGAATACCCCAGGTTGGGGTTCTAGGGGTGTGTCTGTGTGGATTTGTTCTTGTGCTTTTTCAGGGAGTTTCTTGAGCAAATGCTGTAGTTTCTTTTGGTAACTCTCAGTGGGATCAGAGGGTAATGGCTTGTAGAAAGTGGTGTTGGAGAGCTGCCTAGTAGCCTCTTGTTCATACTCCGACCTATTCATGATAACGACAGCACCTCCTTTGTCAGCCTTTTTGATTATGATGTCAGAGTTGTTTCTGAGGCTGTGGATGGCATTGTGTTCTGCATGGCTGAGGTTATGGGGCAAGCGATGCTGCTTTTCCACAATTTCAGCTCGTGCAAGTCGGCGGAAGCACTCTATGTAGAAGTCTAGGCTGCTGTTTCGACCTTCAGGAGGAGTCCACCCAGAATCCTTCTTTTTGTAGTGTTGGTAGGAAGGTCTCTGTGGGTTAATATGTTGGTCAGAGGTGTGTTGGAAATATTCCTTGAGTCGGAGACGTCGAAAATAGGATTCTAGGTCACCACAGAACTGTATCATGTTCGTGGGGGTGGAGGGGCAAAAGGAGAGGCCCCGAGATAGGACAGTTTCTTCTGCTGGGCTAAGAGTATAGTTGGATAGATTAACAATATTGCTAGATGGGTTACGGGAACCACTGTTGTGGCCCCTTGTGGCATGCAGTAGTTTAGATAGCTTAGTGTCCTTTTTCTTTTGTAGAGAAGCAAAGTGTGTGTTGTAAATGGTTTGTCTAGTTTTTGTAAAGTCCAGCCACGAGGAAGTTTGTGTGGAAGGTTGGTTCTTTATGAGAGTATCCAGTTTAGAGAGCTCATTCTTAATCTTTCCCTGTTTGCTGTAGAGGATGTTGATCAGGTGGTTCCGCAGTTTCTTTGAGAGTGTGTGGCACAAGCTGTCAGCATAGTCTGTGTGGTATGTAGATTGTAATGGATTTTTTACCTTCAATCCTTTCGGTATGATGTCCATCTGTTTGCATTTGGAGAGGAAGATGATGTCTGTCTGTATCTGTATGAGTTTTTTCATGAAGTTGACAGATTTCCATTCTATACGGCTAAATTCAGTGCCTTGCATAATGACAGGTTTCAGAGTAGCAGCCGTGTTAGTCTGTATTCGCAAAAAGAAAAGGAGTACTTGTGGTACCTTAGAGACTAACAAATTTATTAGAGCATAAGCTTTCGTGAGCTACAGTTCACTTCATCGGATGCATTTGGTGGAAAAAACAGAGGGGAGATTGATATACACACACAGAGAACATGAAACAATGGGTTTATCATACACACTGTAAGGAGAGTGATCACTTAAGATAAGCCATCACCAGCAGCAAGGGGGGGAAAGGAGGAAAACCTTTCATGGTGACAAGCAAGATAGGCTATTTCCAGCAGTTAACAACAATATCTGAGGAACAGTAGGGGGTGGGGTGGGGTGGGGGGGAGAAATAACATGGGGAAATAGTTTTACTTTGTGTAATGACTCATCTATTCCCAGTCTCTATTCAAGCCTAAATTAATTGTATCCAGTTTGCAAATTAATTCCAATTCAGCAGTCTCTCGTTGGAGTCTGTTTTTAAAGCTTTTTTGTTGAAGGATAGCCACTCTTAGGTCTGTAATCGAGTGACCAGAGAGATTGAAGTGTTCTCCAACTGGTTTTTGAATGTTATAATTCTTGATGTCTGATTTGTGTCCATTCATTCTTTTACGTAGAGACTGTCCAGTTTGACCAATGCACATGGTAGAGGGGCATTGCTGACACATGATGGCATATATCACATTGGTAGATGCGCAGGTGAACGAGCCTCTGATAATGTGGCTGATGTGATTAGGCCCTATGATGGTGTCCCCTGAATAGACATGTGGACAGAGTTGACAACGGGCTTTGTTGCAAGGATAGATAAGCATCATCACTAATTATAAATACAGCCCTTCTTGAAGCCACAGATGCACAATGGAAAACAATAATGTTTTAGATAAAGGAAATGCAGTGGATTTAAATGCAGTCCCTAGATTTCAGTAAGGCGTTTGATATCGTGCCACATGAGGAATTATTAGTTAAATTGGAGAAGATGGGGATCAATATGAATATCAAAAGTTGGATAAGGAATTGGTTAAAGGGGAGACTGCAACGGGTCCTACTGAAAGGCGAACTGTCAGGTTGGAGGAAGGTTACCAGTGGAGTTCCTCAGGGATCGGTTTGGAGACCAATCTTATTTAATCTTTTTATTACTGACCTCGGCACAAAAAGTGTGCTAATAAAGTTTGCAGATGATACAAAGGTGGGAGGTACTGCCAATTCGGAGAAGGATCGGGATATTATACAGGAGGATCTGGATGACCTTGTAAACTGGAGTAATAGTAATAGGATGAAATTTAATAGTGAGAAGTGTAAGGTTATGCATTTAGGGATTAATAACAAGAATTTTAGTTATAAGTTGGGGACGAATCAATTAGAAGTAACGGAAGAGGAGAAGGACCTTGGAGTATTGGTTGATCATAGGATGACTATGAGCTGCCAATGTGATATGGCTGTGAAAAAAGCTAATGCGGTTTTGGGATGCATCAGGAGAGGCATTTCCAGTAGGGATAAGGAGGTTTTAGTACCATTATACAAGGTACTGGTGAGACCTCACCTAGAATACTGTGTGCATTTCTGGTCTCCCATGTTTAAAAAGGATGAATTCAAACTGGAGCAGGTACAGAGAAGGGCTACTAGGATGATGCGAGGAATGGAAAACTTGTCTTATGAAAGGAGACTTAAGGAGCTGGGCTTGTTTAGCCTAACTAAAAGAAGGTTGAGGGGAGATATAATTGCTCTCTATAAATATATCAGAGGGATAAATACAGGAGAGGGAGAGGAATCATTTAAGCTCAGCACCAATGTGGACACAAGAACAAATGGGTATAAACTGGCCACCAGGAAGTTTAGACTTGAAATCAGACGAAGGTTTTTAACCATCAGAGGAGTGAAGTTTTGGAATAGCCTTCCAAGGGAAGCAGTGGGGGCAAAAGATCTATCTGGTTTTAAGATTCTACTTGGTAAATTTATGGAGGAGATGGTATGATGGGATAATGGGATTTTGGTAAGTAATTGATCTTTAAATATTCAGGGTAAATAGGACTAATCCCCTGAGATGGGATATTAGATGGATGGGATCTGAGTTACCCAGGAAAGAATTTTCTGTAGTATCTGGCTGGTGAATCTTGCCCATATGCTCAGGGTTTAGCTGATCGCCATATTTGGGGTCGGGAAGGAATTTTCCTCCAGGGCAGATTGGAGAGGCCTTGGAGGTTTTTCACCTTCCTCTGTAGCATGGGGCATGGTTGACTTGAGGGAGGCTTCTCTGCTCCTTGAAGTCTTTAAACCATGATTTAAGGACTTCAATAGCTCAGACATAGGTGAGGTTTTTCATAGGAGTGGGTGGGTGAGATTCTGTGGCCTGCGCTGTGCAGGAGGTCGGACTAGATGATCAGAATGGTCCCTTCTGACCTTAGTATCTATGAATCTATGAATAAGGACTGTGTCCCAAGGATGAGACAGGCGTAGTTGATCCACAGAAACTTGTTCATGACTTGACATTATTTTCCATGCAAAGTGGCATGGTGGCAAAGCTCTTTGAGCTGCTGGGGGCTAAGATGGTGGGCAGTATTGAAGTGGTAAACACAAGAAGCACATCACTTAGTCAATTGCAAAAAGGCCTTAGGAGCCAGCCAGAAATGGGATTTTCTGTAAATTGAGGGGAACAATCTTAATATTTGTTTTCGTTCATTTCACAAGTGTAGATTATTGTACGAGAGAAGAAAACTGTAAACAGCAGAGAAAAGTATTAACTTTTGTGATCCATTGTGCCTATGCTGATTTGGGCACCTAAATATAAGATGTGACATTTTCTGAAGAGTTGAGCACAATCAAATCCAAATGAAGTCAGTAGGAACTGCATGTGCTTGGACAATGGTGGTACAAACCTCTGGATCTTGTCTATAATCTCTACTCTTGGAGCTGCACTTATTGGGTAACTATGGGTTGGAAAATTCCTAATGAAGACAAGAGAAGGATGGTTTGTGCTAACGGCACTGGGTGGGGAGCTGGGACATCTGAGTTTACTTCCTGGCTACAGAACTCTTCTGTGACCTTGGGCAATTCACTTCACCTGTGCCTTAGACCACTATCTGTAAAATAAAACATGTGGAGAATTGGGGCCCTAGAGATTGCTTTTTGAAATTCGGGCCTATAGCTATTGAATTCATACCTTGTATACTCGAATTGTATGTATATCACTTCATAAATACACACATGGTTAGGCTTTTTTTTTTAATGGGCTAGAACTGAGGGCTATATACAATCACTTGAATGGATGAGACAGTTAACCAAATCATTCTCCCGCATCCTGGGAGAATTAAAATTAAAATGTCGATTTTTGTATGTGCTAATTTTCAAAAGTTATTTAAATTTTGTTTTGCTGGGGTGGCTTGGAATGGGGAACATCTGAGATTATTTCATCAAAATTGCAAAAGGCAATTAAAAAAAAGATAAGTGAACATCTTTTGCTCACGGCTACGATAATTCACAAGGAATATAAAACCTCATGCTTCAGGACATAGGACAACCTCCAAATGACAGGGTTAAAAAAGAAACTTTCTTGATGGGCTGGTTATTCTATAGTTGTCCATTATGAGGTATTTTTCACCTTCCTCTGAAGCAGCTGGTAATGGCTACTTTCAAAGACAGGACGCTAGGTTAAATGGACCATTAATCTGATCAGGTGTAGCCATTCCACTGTTCCTACATATGTACTGAGTAACTGCCATAATGTTCAGTTTTAAAGCAGGAACTCGTCTAAATAATTAAATTATCTTTCTCTGTCTTTTTCAATGTTCCCTCACTCCTTTTCCCTGACAGAGGCAGTGAATATGATAAAGCATTTAAAATGTTTCCATGGCAGGGAAATTCAGAAATTTGCCCTTTTCCCCTCCTCTACTACTACTTAGCATTTCTGAAATCCCAGCATTTCCCTCTGTTACCTCTGAGTCAGACAGACCTATATGAAGCTTTGACAGGTAATACATCTTCATTCTCCAAAGTATTGCCAATTATAGGTGTACTATATGTATAACATTTATTTTTATGAGATGAATAACATTTAAAGCACAAATATTAAGGTATATGGGAATATGAATTTCAAGTGTATGAGAGGTATAAGTTTACTAAGTTGGCTAATGGTTAGAATTGGGAATTTCATAATGTGGGCTACATGCAACAACTCTAACATAAGCACATGTTGATACACAGATAAGTGAACCTGTTTTTTTTTGGCTTGTTTTTTTAATTACTCTGGAGTCTGGGAGAATAATAAATGAATTCACAATGAGTTTGCTAGAACAAATGTTTTATTTCAGGACAAGTTTGCAAATTGAATATGCTCATTACTTACCAATACATCTAAATATTTAAGTTTTGCTTAAGCACAGCCTATTAAGAGATCTCCATTTCTGCAACACCATTTATTTCAAATTATCGGAAATCAGATTACAATTCTGCTGCCCTATTTTTTCTAAGTCCCCCTACAATGGTAAGGTCAGAAGTCACAGGTTTAGTGTATACACATAATGAGATGATTCCTTCAGTTTAAGTGCATAGGCACTTTATTTTATTTACTGTTCTATCTTCAGCCTTTAGGGATATTCCTCTGGCTCAGTTTGGGATAACTACTACTGAGATATTTTTTTTTCACCTGGAGTAAGTTTTCATAATATATGTATGTCTCTCTAAAGTCCTACCTTCTACATTATTAGTATGTATTGTTTATTGAGTACTCATTGCTGAATAATGCATAATGGAAAACATGGTCCCTGCCTCTGTAACTTACATTCTAAAACAGATAAATGATACAGTACTATCATAAAAAGAAAAGGAGTACTTGTGGCACCTTAGAGACTAACAAATTTATTAGAGCATAAGCTTTCGTGAGCTACAGCTCACTTCATCGGATGCATTTGGTGGAAAAAACAGAGGAGAGATTTATATACACACACACAGAGAACATGAAACAATGGGTTTATCATACACACTGTAAGGAGAGTGATCACTTAAGATAAGCCATCAACAGCAGCAGGGGGGGAAAGGAGGAAAACCTTTCATGATGACAAGCAAGGTAGGCTAATTCCAGCAGTTAACAAGAATATCAGAGGAACAGTGGGAGGTGGGGTGGGAGGGAGAAATACCATGGGGAAATAGTTTTACTTTGTGTAATGACTCATCCATTCCCAGTCTCTATTCAAGCCTAAGTTAATTGTATCCAGTTTGCAAATTAATTCCAATTTTTGCACAACCCCTCCAACCCTCAGACAGAGACAAACACCTGCAAGATCTCTATCATGCATTCCTACAACTACAATACCCACCTGCTGAAGTGAAGAAACAGATTGACAGAGCCAGAAGAGTACCCAGAAGTCACCTACTACAGGACAGGCCCAACAAAGACAACAACAGAACGCCACTAGCCATCACCTTCAGCCCCCAACTAAAACCTCTCCAACGCATCATCAAGGATCTACAACCTATCCTGAAGGACGACCCATCACTCTCACAGATCTTGGGAGACAGACCAGTCCTTGCTTACAGACAGCCCCCCAATCTGAAGCAAATACTCACCAGCAACCACACACCACACAACAGAACCACTAACCCAGGAACCTATCCTTGCAACAAAGCCCGTTGTCAACTCTGTCCACATATCTATTCAGGGGATACCATCATAGGGCCTAATCACATCAGCTACACTATCAGAGGCTCGTTCACCTGCGCATCTACCAATGTGATATATGCCATCATGTGCCAGCAATGCCCCTCTGCCATGTACATTGGCCAAACTGGACAGTCTCTACGTAAAAGAATGAATGGACACAAATCAGTCGTCAAGAATTATAACATTCCAAAAACAGTTGGAGAACACTTCAATCTCTCTGGTCACTCGATCACAGACCTAATAGTGGCTAAACTTCAACAAAAAAGCTTCAAACACAGACTCCAATGAGAGACTGCTGAATTGGAATTAATTTGCAAACTGGATACAATTAACTTAGGCTTGAATAGAGACTGGGAATGGATGAGTCATTACACAAAGTAAAACTATTTCCCCATGGTATTTCTCCCTCCCACCCCACCCCCCACTGTTCCTCTGATATTCTTGTTAACTGCTGGAATTAGCCTACCTTGCTTGTCACCATGAAAGGTTTTCCTCCTTTTCCCCCCCCTGCTGCTGGTGATGGCTTATCTTAAGTGATCACTCTCCTTACAGTGTGTATGGTAAACCCATTGTTTCATGTTCTCTGTGTGTGTGTATATAAATCTCTCCTCTGTTTTTTCCACCAAATGCATCCGATGAAGTGAGCTGTAGCTCACGAAAGCTTATGCTCTAATAAATTTGTTAGTCTCTAAGGTGCCACAAGTACTCCTTTTCTTTTTGCGAATACTGACTAACACGGCTGCTACTCTGAAACCAGTACTATCATAAAGTGCACTATAAAGGGGTTCAGATCCGCAGTCTATTGAAGTCAGTGGAAAGACTTCTGTGGATCAGATGCAGATGATTGAACAACAGGTTTTTTCCAAAGGATGGAACAAACCTAGGAGAATTAACTTTGACAGAGAAAGACGTGTGCTATACAGAAGGATGTGAACGAAGAGGGGGATTGTTGCTTGATTCCCCATGAGAAGGAGGGAGTTCCCAACATGAGGGCAGACTAAAAGAAGGCACAGAGGGGAGCATGGGAGAAGACAACCAGGGGAGTGATTAGGCAGGAGGGCTTGGGCAGATTGAGAGGAGAGATGGATCAGGCAGGTGAATTCATACAGAACCTTCCATTACTGGTATCACTTCAACCTTACTCCATTCTAATATAGTTTTTGTCTGGGAATTAAAATAACCATTATACTCTTCCACACAAAGAGGAAAGATATGCTTTCTCCTTGACCGTCCTCAACTCAATCTTATTAAGTAAACAACCAAACAAAGAACAAGAGAAGGTCTCCATGTGAGAACACCAACTCTCTCTCTCCGCTGTAGCACCCAAAGACAAAATGGCAGCTATCTCTGCATCAAGGAGGTATTTTTCTCCATTTAAAAGTTCAGTACACATACGAGACCCAAACTACAGTAGTTACAGCACAGTTATCAATCGTTTAATCACAGTAGTCCCAGTAAAATACAGGTTTAATATCCTTTAAACCCAACCACTTTCTGATAACAAAATTTCCATTGAATTCAGTGGGAACTGTGCTTACATAAGGAGTACAGGACCAAACCTGATTACATGTGAGTATTTGAATATGATACTTAGCCTTGCCAAACAGATACATGTTATGCATCCTTAAATCATTTCATACTAATAAACATTTTATTTTTGAGCATTGTATTCTGAGAGACACTACTTTAGCATCTTAATTCAATTCATGCCATACTTACTAACTTTACTTGCAATTATAGAGAAATTGTACTGTGCGGTGCTTTCTCTGTCCAGTATTTCATTAGTTGCAATGGTTCCTTCAGATACATCTATTGTAAAGTAGCTGTCTGCATCACTCTTCCGATCTATGAAGTACCTGCATATGAAAAAAGTAGATACAAATGTGCAGCGATTATACTTGTATCATACTGGCAGCCAGGCTAGCTTGATGTATTTTGTTCCCCCCCCCCCACCCTTTGTAAACAATGATTTCTTTATTTCAAGGTAAAGGGGAAATGGGAAATAATGAAAGATTCAGTACTACTAAAGTTCATATCATTTTAAGCCCTTGATACCTACACACTTATCACATGCTATCCAGCTTCAATGACCACTGATCACTACCACAAATCACCTGAAAGTACTAGAGAGACTTGTAGGGGAAAAGAAAGAAGAGATGCGAAATAGCATCAAAAGGCTGGAATATCTAATCAGATATTGTCACTTTGCACCATCTGAAGGCACAAAAATGCCAGAAACTGGCACACTGGCCTGGAGTGAACTCCCCTGTTGGAGATGAAATCCTTGAAGGCATGAGTGTACTGACTCCAGACTGGGTGCCTATCAGTACCCTTGTTCCTGGCTTAGTTGGCATGTCAGGGGCAGAAGGGGGTCACGTTGTGGGGAGACAGCGGTGAGAAGTGGGTGTGATATAACTCCACTGCACTACATCTATCCTCCACTGGTGTAGAGCCCATCATGGACCCCATATCAATATATCAATTTAGAGTGGCCCATAAGCAGACCTGACTTTTGTCAGGTCTGTAGGAGTCAGGGAGCTGTAACTATCTCCCTGTCACTTCCTTTGGGCCCTTCTGTGCCAAGCAAAGCTCTGGCACAGCAGAGAATCGAGCTCTGTGTGTTTTTATTCTAGGAAGGACTTAACAGAAGAAGGAGAGGGTTCTTGTAAACAGAGCAGTTCACAGACAACCTGATAATTTGTTCCAAAACCATTTCCCTTGAATGCAAATTAATTTCTAGTCTAATTTCTCATCTGATGGTACCGTTTGCAATCATAACAGAATAATAATTTTTCCGATGCCATGCCCTGAGCTACTAATTCCTTTTTCTTTTTCATTATCAGGCAACAACAGCTGCACACCTAGCTGCCATTGCTTGAATAGTAGGCAGGGTAGAATGGACAGAGTCATTTACGAAAAGTAGACAATAAGGATAAAACTGATTGTAGGTGAATTTAATAGAATGTAAATATGGGAGGACTGTGGACTTCACACATCTTGTGATTTTTATGCTCCCTCCACTCTCTTATGAACCAGTGAGAGTAAATGTAAAGTAGCATCCCATTTGCTAAGGCTCTCACTCATTGTGTGTGATTTATAGGAAGAAAATATATGTACTGTAAAGGCAAGCAGTAGAATACCAGACTTTTCCTCCCTGCTGACTGAAGTGATGAGTAAAAGCGGTACTTGACATATTCCAGAGTAACCCAACTTGAGCTAAAACTCAAGAACTTCAATTGGAGAAGAGTTAAATTAAAGTTCATGACTGAGATGAAGTATTCCTTGGGGAACATTTGCTTTCATTAAAAATGCATGCCCTCCAAGAAAATTCTATATATAGATGAAATATATTATTGATTAGCAGCCAGCTTTGCCAGTCCTCATCTTGATTGTAAAAGCCTTGTAAATGATTAGTTAAAGGCATGGTGTATAGTTGTATACAACAGAACTGCAATGGTCTGATGTAGGCCAACCATTTTTGAAAATGTGAGTGTCAGTGTTCAAAGTAGGTTGTTACATAAAATTTATCAGAAAGAAACATTGATAAAGTTTATGTGCTGTTTGCAGTGTTGTTGGTCCCAGGATATAAGCGACAAAAGGTGGATGAGGTAGTATCTTTTATTGGACTAACGTATAGTATAAAAGAGACAAACTTTCAAGCTTCACAGTGACTTGAAGATGAGCTCTGTGGAGTTCCAACACTTATTTCACTCACAAACAGAAGTTGGTCTAGTAAAAGGTCACCCACCTTGTCTTTCTCATAGGTAAAATATGGCAGTATGCTTTCAGAAGTGTCTTGTTTAATAAAGTGAGTCTGCTACATGTTTTAATTTGTGATCAATGCTGAAATATACTGGAGACAATCATGAGACGGCAGTTTCATTTATCTTCCCCTCTTTGATGCCTATGTAAGTTATGTTTGGTTAAATATCTTTGCATGAACCAGAGAAGATAACTCAGTATCTGACTCATAGCCCTTTGAAATCAGTGGGAGTATTCTATTGATTTCAGGTCCTTGGACCCAAGAGGCTATAGTTTAAGGCAGGGCTTCTCAAAGCCGGTCCACTGCTTTTTCAGGGAAAGCCCCATGGCACACTGGACCAGTTTGTTTACCTGCCATGTCTGCAAGTTTGGCCGATCGTGGGTCCCACTAGCTACGGTTCGCCGCTCCAGGCCAATGGGGGCTGTGGGAAGCGATGTGGGCCAAGGGACGTGCTGACCTCCCTTCCCGCCGTCCCCACTGGCCTGGAGCAGCGAACCGCGGCCAGTGGGACCCACGATCGGTGAACCTGCAGATGCGGCAGGTAAACAAACTGGTCCGGTGTGCCAGGGGCTTTACCTGAACAAGTGGCAGACCGGCTTTGAGAATCACTGGTTTAAGGTTCCAATCCTATAAACACTTATGCATGTTATTAACTTTAAGCAAGTGAATTGTTCTGCTGAAGTCAATCGGATTAATCTTTTGTTTATAGTTAAGCACATGCATAAATGTTTTCAGGCCTTGGGACTCTAGCCTGCAAACCCTAATGCATGTCATTAACTTGATGAATATGAGTCCAATAACACTACTCATGTGCATATGTGATTACAGGATCCAGGCCTAAATTAAATATTTTATTTCCCACACAGTGGACCTAACACTGTTCCCTCTGACAGGTTTCAGAATAGCAGCCGTGTTAGTCTGTATTCGCAAAAAGAAAAGGAGTACTTGTGGCACCTTAGAGACTAACAAATTTATTTGAGCATAAGCTTTCATGAGCTACAGCTCACTTCAGGCTGTAGCTCACGAAAGCTTATGCTCAAATAAATTTGTTAGTCTCTAAGGTGCCACAAGTACTCCTTTTCTTTTTGTTCCCTCTGAGTCCATGACAAAACTCCTACTGACTTCACTGGGATTGAGATGGGATGAGAACAATTGGCCATACTTATGAAAACAGCATGGGCTATTTATGCTGGTAGTGCTTGCAGTGGTCTGAAAAAGGGGTGGAATCACCATCATTAAATTCAATGAACAATTGTGTCCAGTAGTTGCAGCATTTAATCACTTTCTCTATTGCTGTTACTTTACTAATAGCATATTGAACCATACTTATAAGGAAGAAAAATATTCCAATACCTTTTAGATTTAATTCAGCCTAGACCTACATCATCCATTTCATTGATCAATCCAAGTGATATTTTCTGCATTTCATTTTTTTAACTGTGGCTTAAACAGACCCAGATGTTACAATAATTCTTACTCTAGGAGAACAGATTTTGTATGTGCAACTGATGCATCTGGCTAACATGCTCAATTTGGAACCAGTCTGCTTATTTAGATTTACATGTGCAAAACCTAAATACCTGATAAAGCATTTTGTACATAAGTGAATTCCTGCTGTGATTGGATATTAATGAAACATAATTTCTATGAAACTTAGTCTTGCTTTCAAAGCCAAGGTAAGATGCTTTTTTTCTACATCAGCATCTTTCTGATTCCCCTGTCAACAGTACTGCAATCCTATTTTATAGCTGTGCCATGCTGGAAGAAACCAAGATCCTGCTCTTTCATTTTCCTATGGGACTTTAATTTGTGACTTGTCTTTGAAGTTGCTGCAGAGCTTTGTGACTGATTGTCCTATTTTGCTGCATTGAAGGCGAAGTGTTTTTGATCTGCTATTCTTGTTGGTTTCTGTGGCCTTCTCCACCTAGAACTGAGTTGCATGACTTGGCGTCCACTAGAAACCCCAGGATGTTTCAGAGCAATCTGAACCATAGCACCTGCTTGGAGCCTGGGTAGTGTTCTGGGGCTGCTTTCATCTGCTCTTTTTAAAATCTGTCTTCAACTAGAAAAAAATATTTTGCCACTTAGTTAGGAGGAAATATCTATTGGAATTACTCTTGATGAGAAACATATACAAATTAGCCAGTCTGAATAATTAATTCTAAGGTACTAGGTGAATTAACAAAAAAAGACTGATTGAAACCCTGATAACTTACTTTTGAAAAATCAACTGGGAAAGGAATCAGAAGACTAAAGAGTAACCAATGTAATACTCATTTAGAAGGGAAGAAGTGTGACCCTGGCAGTTATGTAAATGAATCCTAACTTCTATGTCTAGAAAAAAATATAGATGGTTAGTAATTGTTTTTTCTTTTCATATTCGTTCAAAGACCTGATTTCTCAGGGAGCATCCACAACTACAATAGAAGTCAATAAGAGCTCCATGAGCTCAGCACCTCTGAAAATTAGGCATTGAATTATCCTGGATTTGCAAATCATAATTCTTGCCAGAAAACTTGATGATTGTTGATGTGGGGAGGTGGGAGGAGAAGAGGAGGATTAGAGAAATGTGAATTACAGAAACAGAGTAGCTATAAAGTATATTTTTTAAATATCGAATATGATAACATCTCTCTCAAACTCCGCATTGAAAAATTAACTCAAATGTGCTTGGAGAAATACATATCCCCTGCTCTGGCTCCCACGAGCAGCACTGGGAGCAGTTCAGGTACACTGACCAGTGGAACAAAAACACTGCAAAAAATGGGAAATGATAGACAACATTGTATTAATATGTGGAGAGGGGATATTAGTGAGGTGTGTCTGGTCTCATTGTAGAGAGTGGTCTTATATAAAACCTTCATTTATTATATAGAAAACAGCAAGCTAATGACATTCTAAAATTATACTGAATTAGGATGGGTAATTCATTCAAGAGTTGATATTCACCAGATGGTATTCACCCAAGAGGTCTGAAGGAACTCAAATGTGAAATTGCAGAACTACTAACTGTGGTATGTAACCTATAATTTAATCAGTTTCTGTACCAAATGACCTGAGGATAGCTAATGTGACACCAATTTTTAAAAAGGGCTCCAGAGGTGATCCTGGCAATTACAGACTGGTAAGTCTGATTTCAGTACTGGGCAAACTGATTGAAATTATAGTAAAGAACAAAATTGTCAGACACATAGATTAACATAATTTGTTGGGGAAGAGCCAACATGGTTTTTGTAAAGGGAAATTATGCCTCACCAATCTACTAGAATTCTTTGGTGGGGGGTCAACACGGATGTGGACAAGGGGTATCCAGTGGATATAGTCTACTTAGATTTTCAGAAAGCCTTTGACAAGGTCCCTCACCAAAGGCTCTTAGCAAAGTAAGCTGTCATGGGATAAGAGGGAAGGTGCTCTCATGGACTGGTAACTGGTTAAAAGATAGGAAGCAAAGAAAAGGAATAAATGATCAGTTTTTAGAATGGAGAGAGGTAAATAGTGGTGTCCCCTAGGGTTCTGTACGAGGACCAGTCCTATTCAACATATTCATAAATGATCTGGAAAAAGCAGTAAACAGTTAGGTGGCAAAATTTGCAGCTGATACAAAATTACTCAGGATAGTTGAGTCCCAAGCAGATTGCGAAGAGCTACAAAAGGATCTCACCAAACTGGGTGATTGGGCAATAAAATGGCAGAAGAAATTCAATGTTGATAAATGCAAAATAGTGTTCATTGGAAAACATAATCCCAACTATAAATATAAAATGATGGGGTCTAAATTAACTGTTACCACTCAAGAAAGAGATCTTGGAGTCATTGTGGATAGTTCTCTGAAAACATCCAATCAATGTGCAGAGGCAGTCAAAAAAGCAAACAGAACGTTGGGAATCATTAAGAAAGGGATAGATAATAAATCCGTGGTATCATAGAATCATAGAATCATAGAATATCAGGGTTGGAAGGGACCCCAGAAGGTCATCTAGTCCAACCCCCTGCTCAAAGCAGGACCAAGTCCCAGTTAAATCATCCCAGCTAGGGCTTTGTCAAGCCTGACCTTAAAAACCTCTAAGGAAGGAGATTCTACCACCTCCCTAGGTAACGCATTCCAGTGTTTCACCACCCTCTTAGTGAAAAAGTTTTTCCTAATATCCAATCTAAACCTCCCCCATTGCAACTTGAGACCATTACTCCTCGTTCTGTCATCTGCTACCATTGAGAACAGTCTAGAGCCATCCTCTTTGAAACCCCCTTTCAGGTAGTTGAAAGCAGCTATCAAATCCCCCCTCATTCTTCTCTTCTGCAGACTAAACAATCCCAGCTCCCTCAGCCTCTCCTCATAAGTCATGTGCTCTAGACCCCTAATCATTTTCGTTGCCCTTCGTTGTACTCTTTCCAATTTATCCACATCCTTCCTGTAGTGTGGGGCCCAAAACTGGACACAGTACTCCAGATGAGGCCTCACCAGTGTCGAATAGAGGGGAACGATCACGTCCCTCGATCTGCTCGCTATGCCCCTACTTATACAACCCAAAATGCCATTGGCCTTCTTGGCAACAAGGGCACACTGCTGACTCATATCCAGCTTCTCGTCCACTGTCACCCCTAGGTCCTTTTCCGCAGAACTGCTGCCGAGCCATTCGGTCCCTAGTCTGTAGCGGTGCATTGGATTCTTCCATCCTAAGTGCAGGACCCTGCATTTATCCTTATTGAACCTCATTAGATTTCTTTTGGCCCAATCCTCCAATTTGTCTAGGTCCTTCTGTATCCTATCCCTCCCCTCCAGCGTATCTACCACTCCTCCCAGTTTGGTATCATCCGCAAATTTGCTGAGAGTGCAATCCACACCATCCTCCAGATCATTTATGAAGATATTGAACAAAACGGGCCCCAGGACCGACCCCTGGGGCACTCCACTTGACACCGGCTGCCAACTAGACATGGAGCCATTGATCACTACCCGTTGAGCCCGACAATCTAGCCAGCTTTCTACCCACCTTATAGTGCATTCATCCAGCCCATACTTCCTTAACTTGCTGACAAGAATGCTGTGGGAGACCGTGTCAAAAGCTTTGCTAATGCCCACATCTTGAATATTGCATGCAGATGTGGTCACCTCATCTCTAAAAAGATATATTGGAATTGGAAAAAGTTCAGAAAAGAGCAACAAAAATTATTAGGGGTCTGAAACAGCTGCCATATGAGCAGAGATTAATAAGACTGGGACTTTTCAGCTCGGATAAGAGATGACTAAGAGGGGATATGATAAATATCTATAAAATCATGTCTGGTGTGGAGAAAGTAAATAAGGAAGTGTTATTTACTCCTTCTCTTAACACAAGAACTAGGGGTTGCCAAATGAAATTAATAGGCAGCAGGTTTAAAACAAACAAAAGGAAATATTTTTTTCACATAGCACACAGTCAATATGTGGAATTCCTTGCCAAAGGATGTTGTGAAGGCCAAGACTATAACAGGGTTCTAAAAAGAAGTACATAAGTTCATGGAGGATAGGTCCATCAATGGCTATTAGCCAGGATGGACAGGGATAGTGTCCCTAGTCTCTATTTGCCAGAAGTTGGGAATGGCAACAGTGGATGGATCACTTGATGATTACCTGTTCTGTTCATTCCCTCTGGGGCACCTGGCATTGTCCACTGTCAGAAGACAGAATACTGGGCTAGATGGACCTTTGGTCTGACCCAGTATGGTGGTTCTTATGTTCTAATGAACACCCTTCAGGTTAGGAAAATAATACAGAGGGACCTAAAGAGCCTGGAAAATGATAAAATGAGATTGAATTTTTAAATATGCCAATTAAGCACACAGTATTTTTATACATGCAATTCCCAGGGGGAATGAACCAGGGAAGCAACAATGAGGACAAGTGGTGTAGACTGGAAGAAAGCAAATTAGTCTAGAATTTGAGATATGGTTGCACAAAAGTGTGCAAAAAGGCATTATGAAATGTAGTAGGGAGATAATAGACCCTGTTTCTGGTAAATGATAACAAAAAAACTAGAAAGTTCTCTTGGGCAGCACATGACAAATAAGATATCAGCATATTGGAGGGAGTTCAGAGAACAGTATTAAAAATAATTCTGGGTCTTGAAACAGTGAATTATGAGGAAAGATTAAAAGAGCTAAAATATGTTTAGCTTGTATATGAGATGACAGGAGAGACATGATAATTGTCTACAAATAGTTGAAGGGTTTATATACCAAAAAGGGATGAGTATTATTTAGTATTATATAGGGAGATATAACAAGAGTATGGGATGAAATTAAGAAAGAAATTTAGGTTGACTAACAAAATCTTCCTGGCAGTGATATATATTAAGCTGTAGAGTGTTTCCTGAGAGAAATGACAAAAGTCCTATCACTGGACATTTTAAAAAATAATTTGGGCAAAATCATAATACATTTATTGTATGGAAGAATACTGCATTGGCAGGAAGGTGTATTGGGTGATCTCATAGGTCTTTACCATTTCTAATGTCTGATTATAAACAGATATTTCACACTAAGAATCTAATTACATATAGTAATACTCACAGACAAAGTTTTCATAAAGTTGGAATTAAAGTTGAGTATATAACAATAAATTAGAGATTAAAAGCTTAGAAAAATGTTGCAGTTATTTAAAAAAACAAAAACAGAAGAAGTAATTGACATTTGGCTCTAAAGTTATGCCCAAAAGAAAACCAAATATTTTAAAGTAATGAAGTTAAAATATTCAAACAACCTTAACTCTAAAAAGAAAAGGAGTACTTGTGGCACCTTAGAGACTAACAAATTTATTAGAGCATAAGCTTTCGTGAGCTACAGCTCACTTCATCGGATGCATCCGATGAAGTGAGCTGTAGCTCACGAAAGCTTATGCTCTAATAAATTTGTTAGTCTCTAAGGTGCCACAAGTACTCCTTTTCTTTTTGCGAATACAGACTAACATGGCTGCTACTCTGAAACCTTAACTCTGTCTTCTTAGCCTCCTATCTCAATGTCTTTGTTTCTTTCATATCTACTTTATAGGATGAGTTATTCTTGAATTACAATTTTTTAAAAAGGCATAAAGAACATAAATTTTGGGGAAAACATCTTGTGTCTAGAGCATCAAAAATGTGCACCACAGAGCACTGGTTCATATGTATATATCTTACTCAGTGAGATGCTTTGTTATCATACTAACCTTTGTTCTTCTTGTAGAAATTGCATAATTTCTTGATGCGGACATAGGAGATTTATACAGGTAGGTAAACTAGGGTCTAATAACACCTGGATAATTGGCAACACATGGAATTCTAATCAAGAGTGATGAATGATTGCCTTCAGTTTGCTATTTATTCAATCACAAGCTTGTATTACAAGTATGTCTTCCTCAGAGAGCTCTTCATGGCTGTTAAGGGCAGCTGGGACTAATACAACCAACACTGATCAGAAATAAGGGATTTTGTTTTGTGTGGTCAGTGATGCTGTTAAACTTCTTATTATTGCTAGACGGGGTAGTCAGAGAGTGGGTTCTTTTTCTCAGGGACTTCATATTTGAGACAATGTTAAGATTATTTGGGTTCCTTAACTACTTACAAAGGTTTGAGTTTAGTTGAATCTTCTTTTGTGTTCTAAGGTCTCGCAGGAGGATGGATTCTAATAGGCCATTTCTATTTTTTAACTAATATGATCCTATAAAATATCTGTATTAAAGATGAAATATGTTTTCATAACCACAGAAGACACAGCTTTGGACCACATAAAATTCAAGTTGTACTATTTTAACAGTCCACAAATCCTTTCTGCATGATTTTTCAACTCCTCAGTACTCTGTACTATCCAGTGCCCAGCATTTTGTACATCCATTGGGCTGACTATCCTGTATCAGGTATCTTTCAATAAAATCGAACAACACTACTATTTAGTTAGATAAATCATATTTATTTTGAAGTTAGGTGAAGGTTAAAATATTTTAACCTATTAAAAACCTACAGGGAAAATCACACCACTGATTTATGCCAGTTCTAATATTGGGATATTTTCATAATAAATCATTCCTACCTAAATGATAAAAATCCTGTCAATGTCAACAGAAATCAAGTTAGTAGGTTTAACCACCACAATGCAGGAAATGTGGTCTGATATAGCAATGTCTAATAATGGGTTATTGGGGGGGAAGATCTAATACTGTTTCCCATAATATCCAGCCAACATTGAATTTTCTCTCTATCTTTTATTTATTCTGAGCCAAGAAACAGGAAGGACTGGTAATAGAGCTCAAAAGAGGCTAATATATCCCCACAAGTTTTTTTTCCTCTTTAAATAATTTAGTAAGGCTAGCTCATCTTCTCTTAATGGGGGCATGAACTCCCTATACCTGTGCTGAGGATTTTCAAAGCCTTGTTATTTCATTAAAGGTCAAACCAAATAAAATCCTAATGGAGTTGCAATCAGCTCTTATCTTACCCTCCATGTAACCCTATGGGTACAAGCTTGATCCCAAAAGAAGCCAATCTATGCAAATATGCCCCAAACAATATATAACATCAGTGAATAAATACTTGCAGGAAGATATTAACCAAAGCAAAATACAAACAAACTGGCAAAAATGTCAAAGATAACAAACAGAGACTTCTTAGGCAGTGTGGCTTACGAACTCACTTCACTAAACACTTAACATCCAGTATTTTCCCCATATGCTCCCTTAAATGTCTCTACTAGCATACAAAGCATACAATATGTGTACAAGAACAGTGAGGTATGGTATGATCTAGAGGACTTATTAGCATGGATTTGGAATGGTTGCATTATTCACCAGTAGGAAATTCAAGAGTGAGTTGGGTAGGTCATGTCTAACAAATGACCAAAAAAACCCTTTCATTTTGCACCTCACTGGAAAACCATTATAAATGTGCCATATATTTTCCATAAAATCCATTTTACAGATATTGTAAAGTGTTTATAACATGTTCAGTAGGACTACATTTTATTGTACCCTTCCAACTATAAAACCAAGTGTCTTTGTTAGTATGAGGTTTCCAGAAGTATTGGCCTAACTCTTCTCCTATGCAAGTCAACTCTCATTGACTTCATAGTCACAGTTGGGCACTTTTAAAAATCCCAGCTATAAATGAAACTGTATAAACACCTGAGAGAGATTAACACTAACATACCTACCTCCCCCACCCCCCATATAAATATCCTGCAATGGCTCTTCTAGATTTAGAAATGTTTTGACTTTAAAGCTTATAAAGCTTTATAAAGTTTATAAGTTATAAAGCTTTGATGTTTTGTGACACCTCAGACCCTAAACTTTTCACCGGTGCTAGACAGCATTTTGCACATTGTGGGCATTGGATAGTTGTGACTTCGGGAGGGTGGAGGGAGAATTCTACATTTGGAGAGAAGAAGAAGAAAACATTCTGTTCACCTTATCACATGGCCAGATCTTTCACATGAGAATTAGATATAAAACATATGTAGAAATTCAACACCTCCATTCACTAGAATTCTTTGCACACAATAAATACATGACTTGCAGTCTTCTCACAGTGAGCTACAATCTCACTCCATTTCTAAATAATGAAGGTGAAAGATTAATGTTTTTCAGCAGCTATCGGGCCACCTGATGTGGTACAGATAATGTCAATACAAACAAATGACACTTTGCTCTTAGCTTCTGATGAGAATAGTGAATGTTTATTTGGCATGATGCAGAACTAATTTTCATGAAGGCAATGGCTGTGGGAACACTCACTGATTCTGATGACTACATCAGATGTGACTGAAAGAAGCTGTTGAACTTTTCATAAGCCCTATAAATTTGACATACGCATTTTAGTAAAACACACTAGACAAAATGGGGAATAAAATCTGCTTCACTTCAATTATCAACAGTTCTAAACTGACAATTGTTCCTGTCTACAAATTTCCTCGCCCTCCCCATCTAAAATGCTGTTCATATGCGCATCAAAATCTTCAGTCAGCTCTGTTGTCCGCTTTGTATTTCTCATGATGGGATGCATATCTTAGCAAAAGCTGATGTCATTTGGAAAATGCATTGATTTTATTTTTACTAGTACACTGAGAAGGCAGTGCTGCAAGACCAAGAGAGAATGAAAAGCTGTAACTTGTATTTCCGGCTTAGACGTTTGGGGTAAAATGTATGTATTCAGAAATCTTGCATTTAACCCCTTTAATACAAGCTTACCATACACAACATCTCTTCAGGGCTGGTACAACTGTGGTGCACCTACAGGACAAAATCAGGTTAAGGACAAAGCCTCAGAACTCCATTCTCCTTGCTGCTGTAATGGATCTTTAGGTATTGCTGAGGTTTGGGGCAGACCTGAACAGTGGAGGCCATTCTGCATGTGCACTCTCTCTCTCTAACCTGGCCATAATGAGGGAAGGATGGTACCATCTGAGTCTACTGGTCCAGCATTAGTAGGAGATCTGTTTGCTACCAGCTGATTTATTTCCATTGCCTGCAGATGGGAGATCAGACTATGTGAAAGTGTTCCTACTCTGCCAGTTTTCCATGGGGGGAGGCCATGATGGCGCGGACATTAAAGAGCATCCTAGAATCTCTGGTGATGGGAGGGGCATTTGAGGATGGTTTGTGGATGTACAAGTTTAAAAGAAAAAAAACACAACAGTGGACTGTGGGCAGACAGGAAGCTGGTTGTGGCTCCCTTGTTCTCAGCTGCCTGTCTCCAGGCAGCTTTAATTTACACTCTGGCATAATGTCCTCAGGGTCTTAACACCTACCAAGAATCCGGGGGAGCAGAGCCTCACTATACCACACCCTTTTCAATTTCTGTCCTCCTGACACACCGAGCCCCTCTCCTTAAACCAGGAAGCAAATTTCCAGTTCAGGAAATGATGGTGCAAGCATATGTGACAGCAGATCTGGTAGAGGAGGCCACAGAGCTTCATACTAGTAATGTTTCTTTCACCCAGTGGAAATTGGCTGCTTTGAGTCCACTTTTCAGTGTGCAAATATTTGGTGTTCAGTATCCTATCTTAGTCTTTGAGATACGTTAACTCAGTACCTATTCTCATTGCATAAATCAAAACTGTAATGAAGCTGAGGAAGCCCAAGAGAGAAAAGATGCCACACTGAAGACCAGTGGTGCCAAAATTCACTAGTGGGAGCTGTGGATACACAGTGGGATGATTCTGTCACCTGCTCTGGCCTGTATGGGGGGCCTCACAAACCCTGCAGCAAGGGGTTTGGTACAGGTAGATTTGGGGATTTGAAGGGGAATGGCTCTAGTGTTAAGCAGTTTGGGGAATACCGTGGTGCTGGGCAGCCCATAGCCAGCCTTGAGGAGGTGGCCATAAATTAGACTAGTCCCAAGGCTGCTCCAGTTTACATTGAAGGTTGTTCAAACCCCAAAGAAACCCAGAATCCAGAAGGTGGTTGTTGGTACCCCTTGACTTCCTCTTGGATGTCTGTGACCTATCAGGAAATATCTTTGGCGATTAAGGCCTAAATGATTAATAATTAATTAACAATGATTAATCATTAATCATTAATATCAAACTGCAGATTGTCAATGTAAGATCCATATGAATGCCATCAGTGCCATCCCATTTTATGTCTGCTTTTTCAGTTCATCTACATACAAAGATGTGGCCCCAGCCATTTATTTGCTACTCTCCTATGTGTTGATCCATTTCTCTTAGAGGTCTAAGGACGCCCCAGGCTGAAATTGTACTCCAAGCATGTGACCACCCCCTGCCCCAAATATATGTGACTGTCAATAAATACTAGTTTAAAATTACATTAATGATGCTGCAAGGAAACAATGGCCCAAAATATAAGAACCTCTCTAGATGAAATGCAACAACTGTTTAGACATATACAACAACAAACTATACAACAGGTTAAGAGAGGAAGTTAACACTAACATATCCAATTTAATTACAAGGGAAATTTAGATCGAATGTGTTTGGAGTTTAGCCCGAATACAAGAGCTAACGCCACTATTCTTGTGAAAAGTGCAGTAGGCTCTTTAATCACCACAAGTCCTAAGGGCTGTAGTTTTATGTGGTGGGGAACTATTTCAATTTTGACTAAGGGAAGAGAACCACTTTAAAGAATGACCAACACTGTTCCCTATAGCACCTAAGTTTCTTTTGATGTTAGTCCTAAGCAAGATTAAGATGGGTTTTGAGCCATGACAAGATCACTGTTTGAGATGATATGGCTGTAGCACACGAAATCACTGCTTTTAATCCAGTGATTGCATTTTATAGTGTTTGAGGAATCCATTGCCGCAGAGACTTGGAATGAGGACCTTTCATCCAAAAGCAGCAGTTCTACTACATGAGCTAAGGTACAATTGCAACAGAATGCATATTTTTTGCAGAATCTAGCCACTAGGAGGCAAAAGCATAATATGCTGCTGCTCCATTAAACTACAAGTGGGTGGTTAGATCATTATATACTGCTGAATGCTTGCCTCCCTCATTCCTGCTTCCTGACTGGTCCTAATCAAATGTAGGAGCCTTCTATGCCAATTCTTCCCCCTCCCTCAGTGCTAAACACTCTCCTGAGTGACCAGCACACACTTTCGGACCAAACTGTTCATTCAGACTGAGCTTGATAAACTGATGGAGGGGCTGGTATGATGAGATTGCCTACAATGGTATATGGCCCATCCATGACTGCTATTAGAAATATGGTCAATGGCTGGAGGTGGGATGTTGATGGGAGAGCTCTGAGTTTCTATAGAGAATTCTTTAACAGGTATCTGGAGGGTGGGTTTCTCCCCTTGTTTCAGGGTCTAACTGATCATATTTGGGGTTGTGAAGGAATCTTCCCCCAGGGCAGATTGGCCAATCCCCTTGGGGTCTTTCAATTTCCTCTGCAGCATGGGGCACAGATCACTTATTGGTCTGAACTTGAGTAAATGGTGGATTCTCTGTAACTTGAAATCTTTAAATCAAGATTTGAGGACTTCAGTAACTCAGCTAGAGGTTATGGGCATATTACATATTACATATCTGTAAAATGGGGAGAATGATACCAACTTACTTTTAGAGCTCTTAGAGATCTACTGTGGAAAAATGCTGTGTAAGAACTAGATATTGCTATTAAAGTTTGAGGGTCCTCTCCTTCCTGCCTGAGCTGTGAATTCTAAGCAATCTCTACAGCTGTGTGGTGAATGCCCATTGCCCACACAATGAAAAACAAAGGGTCTGACCATTGTACATGGATGTTTAGAAATCCATCTTTTCTCTCTGTTCACCATTAGAACAAAGTCCTGCTCTGATGAAACGAGATGTTTTCAGAATTTTCATGGATAAAGTACCTATAAAATTAAATCTTTGACTGACTGCAAACTTTAAATTATGCTATTCAATTCCATGCAGAAGAGAGGAATTTGTTCCAAGATAGCATCGATCTCAAAAAGAACACTTGTTGATTACCTGTTCTGTTCTTTCCCTCTGGGGCATTTGGCATTGGATACCATTGGAAGACAGGATACTGGACTAGCTGAACTGTAGAAGAGCATGGCAGGGCCCCCTTGGGTCCTGCCTCTGCTAAGTCCACAAAGTCACTCCGAGACCCCGGGATTAGTATCTACTGGTGCAGTTTATTCACAGGCTTATTCCCACCACCATTTTGCCATATACAGTTGGACCATCACCATGTGCAGGCAGGTGTGTAGGCAGGAGGAAAGGGCTACCTCCTTGCTTCCACTCCCTACCTTTTCCCTTTCTTTCTGCTCTTCCCTGACTGCCTTCCCCTGGGGCTTTTATACAACCCCAAGCTAATTAGGCAGCAGCTGTTTCTGCTTCCCCAGTTAGGGCCAGGTTATCTCCAGACAGCTCTATTTTATTCCCCTACATGGGAGCTGGCCTGACAGAGGGCTTGTCATAAATATAAAGGGAAGGGTAACCACCTTTCTGTATACACTACTATAAAATCCCTCTTGGCCAGAGGCAAAATCCTTTCACCTGTAAAAGGTTAAGAAGCTAAGGTAACCCCGCTGGTACCTGACCCAAAATGGCCAATGCGGGGACAAGATTCTTTCAAATCTAGAGAGGGGGGAACAAAGGGTTTGGTCTGTCTATGTGATGCTTTTGCCAGGAACAGATCAGGAATGCAATCGTACAACCCCTGTAAAGATAGTAAGTAATTTAGCTAGAAAATGCGTCAGATTTTCTTTTGTTTAATGGCTTATAAAATAAGCTGTGTTGGAGGGAGTGTATATTGCTGTTTTTGTGTCTTTTTGTAACTTAAGGTTTTGCCTAGAGGGATTCTCTATGTTTTGAATCTGATTACCCTGTAAAGTGTTTACCATCCTGATTTTACAGAGATGATTCTTTTACCTTTTCTTTAAATAAAATTCTTCTTTTAAGAACCTGATGGATTTTTCATTGTTCTTAAGATCCAAGGATTTGGGTTTTTGTTCACCTGTACCAATTGGTGAGGATTATTATCAAGCCTTCCCCAGGAAAGGGGGTGCAGGGCTTGGGGGGGATATTTTGCGGGAAGACGTCTCCAAATGGTCTCTTTCCCCGTTCTTTGTTTAAAACGCTTGTTGGTGGCAGCATACTGTTTAAGGACGAGGCAAAGCTTGTACCATGGGGAAGTTTTAACCTGAGCTAGTAAGAATGAGCTTAGGGGGTCTTTCATGCAGGTCCCCACATCTGTACCCTAGAGTTCAGAGTGGGGAAGGAACCTTGACATGGTGGCAGAGCGGTGGGATCATTTTGAACCTGAGATCATTTTTAACCAGAAGCACAGTAGGATTTTAAAAAGGACATTTTCTTTTTCTTTGGGCTCCTTGGAAGCAGGTTTTAGCTGAAAGCAATTAATGTTTTTCTCCCTCTTTGCCTGGGGACAGAGCATCTCCATAACAAACGATTTTTCTGTAAGCTGAGAACAGCTATCAGAGACAAAAGGTATCTGGTTACAGCACAGCAAAATTTTACAAGCCAGGTTTTGTTTTGTTTTTTTCTTTCTAACTCTCGGGAATAGCTAGGTTAAAAACAGAGTGACTAGGATGACAGAAAGCAAGACCAAACAGACGCTGGAGTCAGCCAGACTGGAAGCCAAAGAAAAAGATACAGAGGCAGCGAAGAAGGCAGAGAAAGCCCAGGAGGCTGCCCACAGGAGAGCTATGGAGGCAAAGGAAAAAGAAATGGAGGAGAGGGGAAAAGAGAGGAAGCATGAACTGCAGATAGAGAATGCAAAGGTTCAGCAGAATATAACAGATAACCCTAACAATCCTTTCCCAACAATCCACAATTGGGAGTGACTATGTCCACAGTATGATGAATCCAGTGATATTCCTGAATATTTTCTCACGTTTGAGAGACTGTGCACCATAAAATTCCTGAAGCTCACAAGATGACCACATTGGTTGCAAAATTGACTGGAAGAGCTCTGGACATATTCAATAAGATGCCCATTGATGAGGCTTATAACTATAATAAATGCAAAGATTTGTTTTTAAAGCAATTTCAAGTTACACCTGTAACTTACAGAGTAAAATTTCAAACCCTTAAGAGAATGCTTGGACTAAGTAATGTGGCTTATGTAAACCGGATGACAGATCTGTTTGATAAATGGCTCAACTGACGGGCTGTAACTAATTATGGAAGAATGTGGGATTTGATGATACAGGAGCAATTCCTGAATATGTCCAAGGATGATATAAAACAGTGTTTATGGGAGAAGAAAATTGACTCAGCAGGAAGTTTTGTGTCTTATGCAGATCAATACAAGCAGTCCCAGATCACCAGAGAGGCAGGGGAAACCGGAACAAAATGGGTGGAGGGAGGAGAGAGAAACAACCCTGGTCACAGTTAGAGTGGATACGAGAAGAGACAACCTCAGACCACACCCTACTGCTGGGGGCAGCCCAAGGCCCCAACAACACCCCAAGGCACACTCCAGGCACCTTATCATCCCTCCACACCATTCTCCAGCAACCCACCTCGCCCCGTGACCAGTCAGCTGGGTGATGTTTTAAACGTAATGAGCCAGGGCATGTTAAGGCCATCTGCCCCAAGAACCCCAACAGACTACAGATCATTGCACCAGAATCACCCCAGAGGGCCTCAGAGTGGAGGGAAACTGTGATTGTGAACAGGAAGAAGGTCACAGCGTGGAGGGACACCAGAGCACTGGCAGTCCATGTTTCCTTAGTGTACCCCAATTTAATTGACCCAGAGGTCCAAGCGACAATTCAACCCTTCAAGTCAAACTCTTTTGACTTCCCTACAGCCAAGTTGCCGGTCCAGTACAAGGGCTGGTCAGGAATGTGGACTTTTGCAGTCTATGATGATTATCCCATCCCCAGGCTGTTGGGGGAATACTTGGCCAATCATGTGAAGCTAGCCAAGAGGGTGGGAATGGTCACCCGCAGCCATGCTAAGCAAGCTGTCACACCTAGCTCTGTTCCAGAAACTTCTACCAGGTCCCGGTCAGAGGTGATGGAACCGAACCCCATGCCAACATCTGCAACAGCAGTAGTGAATCCAGTCACAGAGACCCAGACAGAGCCAGTCCCAGAACCGGAACTGGTGGAACAACCAGCACCAGACCCATTACCAGCACTGAATCCAGTACTTGCAACCCCAACACCAGAGGGCCCCTCCAAACCTGCACTGGCAGCAGCAGATAACTCTAAACAAAAGGCTCAGCTGGAGCCTGAATCCCAACATAGTGAACCAGCGGAGAGCGGTTCAGAGTCCACGGAAACAGCCCCATCCCCTGCATCGCTTCCAGAGGTACCAAGCCCAGGTCCACAATCCAATGAGAGAGCTTGGACGGTGGCACGGAGCAACCCACCGCCTCTCAGCTCTTCTAATCCATCCAGGTTTGTTGTAGAAAGAAGACTTTTACACAAGGAACCTCTTTCTGGTGGACGCAAGGAAGACTAGCATCCTCAGGGACAGTGTGTAGTTCCAACTCAGTACTGGGTAAAGCTCTTGAACTTAGCCTATGATCATCCTAGTGGCCATGCCGGGGTGAACAGAACCAAAGACCATTTGGGAAAGTCGTTCCACTTGGAGAGAATGGGCAAGGATATTTCTACCTATGTCTGGTCTTGTGAGATGTGCCAAAGAGTGGGAAAACCCCAAGACCAGATCAAAGCCCCTCTCCAGCCACTTCCCATCATTGAGGTTCCATTTCAGTGAGTAGCAGTGGATATCCTGGGTCCTTTTCTGAAAAAGACACCCAGAGGAAAGCAGTACATACTGACTTTCATGGATTTTGCCACCCAATGACCGGAAGCAGTAGCTCTAAGCAAAACCAGGGCTAAAAGTGTGTGCCAGGCACTAGCAAACATTTTTGCCAGGGTAGATTGGCCTTCTGACATCCTCACAGATGCAGGAACTAATTTCCTGGCAGGAACTATGGAAAGTCTTTGGGAAGTTCATGGGGTAAATCACTTGGTTGCCACCCCTTACCATCATCAAACAAATGGCCTGGTGGAGAAGTTTAATGGAACTTTGGAGGCCATGATACGTAAATTCGTAAATGAGCACTGCAATGATTGGGAGTTAGTGTTGCTAAGTTGCTCTTTGCCTACAGAGCTGTACCACATCCCATGGTTTTCACCATTTGAACTTGTATATGGCTACGAGGTTAAGGGGCCATTACAGTTGGTGAAGCAGCAATGTGAAGGGGTTTACCCCTTCTCCAGGAACTAACATTCTGGACTTTGTAACCAACCTACAAAACACCCTCCGAACCTCTTCAGCCCTTGCTAAAGAAAACCTAAAAGATGCTCAAAAAGAGCAAAAAGTCGGGTATGATAAACATGCCAGAGAGCGGCCCTTCAAAGTAGGGGACCAGGTCATGGTCTTAAAGGCATTCCAGGCCCATTAAAATGGAAGCATCATGGGAAGGGCCATTCACAGTCCAAGAGCACCTGGGAGCTGTTAATTATCTCATAGCATTCCCCACCTCCAACCGAAAGCCTAAGGTGTACCATATTAATTCTATAAAGCCCTTTTATTCCAGAGAATTAAAGGTTTGTCAGTTTACAGCCCAGGGAGAAGATGACACTGAATGGCCTGAAGGTGTCTACTACGAAGGGAAAAGTGATGGTGGTGTGGAAGAAGTGAACCTCTCCCTGACCCTTGGGTGTATGCAGAGACAGCAGATCAAGGAGCTGTGCACTAGCTACATGCCAATGTTCTCAGCCACCCCAGACTGACTGAATGGGCATACCACTCCACTGACATAGGTAATGCTCACCCAATTAGAGCCCAACCTTACCGGGTGTCTTGATAATAATCCTCACCGGGTGCCATTGTCTACGCTCTGGAAAAGCTACGCTTATATGTTTGGGGACGGCTTTTCCACCTGCAAATAGACCAGGCTGCGCTACAGTGGCTTCATACTGCCAAGGGAAATAACAAAGAACTTATTTGGTGGAGTTTAGCTCTCCAGGATTTTGATTTCGACATACAACACATTTCAGGATCTTCTAAGCAAGTGGCTGATGCACTCTCCCATGAAAGTTTCCCAGAATGTGGAAAATATTGTTAGTGTTTTCCTTAAGATGTGGAAAATATTGTTAGTCTTTATACAGTTAGTAGTATATTTAGAGATGTATGTGTTTTATTAACTCTGTTTTCTCCTAGATCTCCAGGAAGAAATCACAGCAAGTGTTTCATTCTATCTGTGATTTGTGGGGCATATCATAAACATAAAGGGAAGGGTAACCACCTTTCTGTATACAGTGCTATAAAATCTCTCCTGGCCAGAGGCAAAATCCTTTCACCTATAAAGAGTTTAGAAGCTAAGGTAACCTCGCTGGAATCTGATTACCCTGTAAAGTGTTTACCATCCTGATTTTACAGAGATGATTCTTTTACCTTTTCTTTAATTATAATTCTTCTTTTAAGAACCTGATGGATTTTTCATTGTTCTTAAGATCCAAGGATTTGGGTCTGTGTTCACCTGTACCAATTGGTGAGGATTATTATCAAGCCTTCCCCAGGAAAGGGGGTGCAGGGCTTGGGGGGGATATTTTGGGGGAAGATGTTTCCAAATGGTCTCTTTCCCTGTTTGTTTAAAATGCTTGGTGGTAGCAGCGTACTATCCAAGGACAAGGCAAAGTTTGTACTATGGGGAAGTTTTAATCTAAGCTGGCCAGAATAAGTTTAGGAGGTCTTTCATGAAGGTCCCCACATCTGTATCCTAGAGTTCAGAGTGGGGAAGGAACCTTGACAGGGCTGAATCAGCTACCCTTTTCCCAGCACCCTATCGCATGTGAAAAAATGGTCTGACCCAGTATGGCCATTCTTTTGTTCTTAACAGTACAAAAGAATGTAAGTAGGGGGTGTTATATTCTAGTTCTGGAATTCTCGATCTGAGCAGGATGGGGCTTTTTTGCTTTAAATGGTTCTGTGGCTCATGAGGTAGGGCACGTGAGTCAAGCAAGGAGATTCTGCAGGGCAATGTCATGGAGGAGAATATCAAACTCATTTTAATCAGTCACATCTGTAGTTCAGACCAAAGGTAAAAATCCTTTATCCACTAAGATACATCATCTCCTAGGAAATTTGACATCTTCAAAGATGCCACTTGAAATGTGGCTTAATCTCACATAGTGTTAGAGAAATATCTACACTCCAGATATCATTGTATGTAATGGTGATTTCCCCACCATCTACTTATGCTGCTTTGATTTATACTTTAATCATTACTTAGCTTTGTCCCTAAGATGTTACATTGGTCTCAACATATATAGAGTATGTGCAGATATAAGCATGATTTTAATAAAAAACCTGATGCTATCTCCCTCCAAAAGAAATTAGATTTGATTGACACCAACATTTTCTGATTTATAAATGATATAAATACTCAGTGTTTATTTGAGTACAGATGCTTGTCTGTCCTGGAGGGCTTGTTATTGTCATGGGCTAGGAATCTGAGAAAAACATGTGAGAATATTTCCTTTCTTTTTCTTTGAGAAGTACTTTGGGATCTTTTATGGCCAAAAAGTACATAGGACTTCAGCTTAACATTTATGCCAAGCATTTCTTGCTGCGGTATGAAGGAAATGAAAAAGGACAGAATGTCTCTCCCGCAAGTACTAAAATCTAAATTTAACACAGTTTGAAAATCAGGTGCAATGTTCCAAAACAGTGTCACATAGAGTCATATTTGCAGGTGCTGACTACCTAAGGCACCTTCTTTTCTTTGTGTCTTCCTATTTCTCTTTCTCTGAATGTGTGTTCTGAGCCTCTTCATTTCCATATATCTGTCAACTTCCATCCCCACAATCCATACTTATTCAAACTCTGAACTTCTCAGAAACCTCAATAGCCCTAATTCCATTTACTGGAGAAAAATAAACCTCAGCATTTTCAGTGATTTTCAGCAACATAGTCTCCCCTTCTTCTTTCCCCCACCCAAATTCAACCTCCACTATTATTTAGCTACTATCTCCCCCTCCCCATACATTTAAAACAGAGTTAGACATTTTTGCCGGATAAAGTGGATTAAGTTGCTGTGACTAGTGTTGCATCCTTTAATGTGAGCTATTTTAGACTGCTTTGTTCTGTTGAGTTATAACTTCTGCCGCATACACTCCAGATTTTTCTTTTATTCTAGTCTCCATTGTTTTGCAGATTGTTGTTGTAATAGGCACCATAATGGCTAAACTACTCTAGGAAAACATCTCTGGGAACATGAATTAATTTGTAAAGAAACCGTACCATCGAGCACATTATATTGCCTATTATCTCAGAGAACATTTCTTGCCATTCTGTGTCTACTTAGAGGGCCTATTTACTTGGAAGCAGTGTTATACTACTTAAGCTCCTTCTTTAAAATATTGTAAAACTGACAGACCATTATTTACTCCTACAAGGTAATCTAAATCTTAAATAGCTAAGAGACCATAATTGCTGTAATACCCATTTGGAAGTTGTAATCACATGCAGCTCTTTGTAACTAAATTATGCTTTTGCTAACTTTTCTTTATTGATTTTACTTTCAATTAGAGGATATAAATCTTATGGAGTATTGGATTCTAATACATAAGTAATTAAAAATTGTTTCTATGTTCTTTCACTTGAACTAACTAATATGTGAACACAGATTAAATAGTAAGCAATGACCATCTTACCCCCACCCCCAAATATGGGAGTTCTTTAACTGGCAATTTCCACAGTTATAAGGGACTGATCCAAAGCTCAATGAAGCAAATAGAAGTTTTCTATTGATTTACGGAGCTTTGTATCAGGCAGCAAGGCCCAAAGGTATTTGGATGGGAAGTTATAAGGGGAGAAGAGATAAGTATGTGTTTTCAGGACCAAAATCATGATGGTTTGGCTGAAATAAATTATCTTTCAGAGTCAAACTGAGGGAGATGTACTGCCTCTACAGTACCCAGTAGTCATTTTTCTTTTGTTGTCCCAGTGTGTCTATTGGTCTTCTGGTACTGCCTCACTTAACTGTAGTATCAGAGTATCTAATCCCTCATTTGGATTCTCAGACTGGCACTTGGACACCTAAGGGCATAGACAACTTGTGCCTCCCCATACAGGACTGGGAGGTGCGGGTGGGGGCAGTGCACAATCTAAAGGGGAGGACATGTGATGTCCCAGCCAGGGAGAAGTGGTTTTCAGGCAGAAGTGGTTACATCTGGCTCCCCTACCCAGCTGCCAGGAAGAGCGGTTGAATGTGCTGGGTGGGAAGGTGCAGGGAGAGAAGGACAGAGCCCTTCTCCTTCTCAGCCCCCAGCAGGTCAGTCTGGGGGAGCACTTCTACACCCCCTCCATACCTTCCTTACAAGTCGCCTCTTGACTGGGCAAATGTGGAAATGAGCACCTCAGCCTAACATAGGCCCTAGTACTGCAATGAGCTCTGCATGGATAGGCTCTGAAGGATTGTTAAATCAATTATTTTGATTTGTGTTTGCCATAGTTTTAGTTTAATGTTTTAACTAAATCAGGAAGCTCAGAAAGGGATCCAAAAAAGGGAAGATGCACTATAGAGTAAATCCTCCAAGAAACTAAGAGATGCTATTTTTCATGCAGTCTTTAGTTTCCTGGGGCACACTTCCTTCTGGAGCAGAAACAAAGCAGCCCAGGACAGGGCAGTCACGGGCTACAGCTACACAGAGTAGTAGAAAGTCTGTTACCTCATTTCTGTACACGGCTTCTATTCATAATAAAGGGTTTATTTTGACACTGTTCTGCTCACTATAAAAATATCACAGGCTACTGCACCCACAAGAAGTCCCACAGACTTAACCAGTGGTTCCTTCAGGCAGATCCAGTTGCAGGATCAGGGCCTAGGCACTCAAGCATGAAAACTGGTCTCTCTTAGGGCCAGATTATCAGCCAGTTACTCTCACTGGAGAGCAGTTACTTATTCAAGAGATTAACACGAGGCCATTTGAATGAGAAACTTCTCAGAAACATGAGTAAGGGGCTCACTATCTGGCCATAAGAGAGAGTCCAACTTTCAAGATAACACTGGTTTTGATGGGACTACTTTTGTAAGCTCACCGCTAGGGGAAGGGGTTCACAACCTGGCCCTTTGTTAGGGGTGGCAGGGGAGGGGGAGGAGGGAATGTAATCTGTGTCCCCCAGTCTATATGAAACTACACCATCTTGTGGTGGAAAGGAATGCAGGATGGGCAGGCACAAGAGCTACCTGTGGGAATGCAATCACCCTTCCCATTGCTATGTCAGCTGTCTTAGATCCTGAACTCCAGCAATATTTGCATTCTAGTCTGGGGCGTCTCTGAAAAGACTGGCATTTTTGTTGAATTGTGTTGTAGTTTTGGAGATATGCTAGGCAATGATTATTAAGGACAATTACAAGATTAACAATTTATTTTCACATGTTAAATGTAATCTCCATCAACATGTGCACTCAAGTGTCTAGAGTAGAGTAATTTTTTTAACATATTAGCTACATGTGGTATTTTAGGAGAATCTAATTTCATGCAATCATCAATGTGCCTTTTCTAAATCAGAGCCATTAATTCTGTTTACATAAAGTATATGTATCATTAACATCAGACTTTTTTTCTGGAAGTCGGAAGCAGTTTTAGAAAGAGTGAGACTTGTCACATTTTATAGTGAAGTTCCATTTTTTTCATAAAGGTTTAATAAATTATTCCTGTTATAAACATGAATACCATGCATAATAAATGGTTGTGAGCACATCATTAGAAGGAGGTAACGATGGATTGTTATATGCAGCCTATTTACCTTTTTGATATTAATAATCTATAACAATTTATTAATCATGTATTACTCTTTATAAACTATTTATGAATGAAACCTTAATATAAAGAGTGACAAAAAGACTATTACTTAAAAAAGGTGCAGCACTAATATCCCTCAATTTATGCATAATATAGGTGTAGTATGTCCAAAGCATTGCCAATTTCCCGACCCTGCCTATACACATTTGCTCCCAATGTACTTCTAAACAGTTTTTGATGGACTCCCTCTGTGTATAACAAAAGTCTGCATACCTATTCAGTACCCAGAACCTCTGCTGAGGTCAAGTGTGTTAGTTAATGCCAACTGGTATGGTGCTTTTTGTGATATTGACTCCTGTTATCCAGTATCTACTATATATCGATCGACTCATTTCATGTATGCCACCTAATGCAGCATATACTTTTTTTGATAATTACTTTCAGCAACAATTACCGGGCTTTTGACTTTCATGTGAAATGGTTCATATATCATTACCATTCTCCTGATCCATTCAATCTCATTCTCAGCATGAATTTAGAAAATAAGAAAATAAGAACATAAGAATGGCCATACTGGGTCAGACCAATGTTCCATCTAGCCCAGGATCCTGCCTTCTGACAGTGGCTAGTGCCAGATGCTATGAATAGAACAGTGCAATTGCTAAGTGATCCATCCCTGGTCATCCAGTCCCAGCTTCTGGCAGGCAGAAGCTTATGGAAACCCAGAGCATGGGGCTGCATCGTGTACCATCTCATCTAATAATCATTGATGAACCTATCCTCTGCAAACTTTACATAATTCTCTTCTTGAACTTTTCTGAGTTTGATTTGTATGAGAGGTATGTAAGAAGGAAAATGTTTTCCTTACCTAACAGAGCTGCTGCCAACATCAAGATCCTGTGCAGTTACAGCACCTATTATGGTCGCAACAGGAGTATCCTCATAAACCTCCATGGTGTACATAGGCTTGCTGAAAACTGGAGGTTCATCCACATCCAACACATTGATCTTCACAGTGGCTGTATCTTTGAATGGACCCACAGAGTGGAATCGATGATCAAGATGCACATTGGAGGCCTCTACTTTAAAGGTATATGCCTTTTTTATTTCAAAGTCTAACGGCTGTGGTAAGGACAGACAAAAAACATCATCAGATCTGGCAAATTAGCTTTGTAAAAGTCTCTGCAGACTGTACAGTTTAACCTGCTAGTGATGTATCAGAGATTGGCAAGCTTAATTCCCTTGTGTTCTCAGCAGATTAGAGATCCGTCCAAATAGTTGGATTATATTATTTATTATTAGCATTATGGTGGCTTCCAACCAAGCCCAAGTTCACACAAGAAGGTTGGGGTAGAGCTGGGAATTGAACCAGAATCTTCTGTATCCCACTCTAGTACATTAAACCCAAGCCCCATTTTTCCTTTCACCACAAGGAACTACAGAAAGAACAATTATGGTGGAAATGGGTCCAAACCAAAATCCTGCTGTGTAGAGATGGGTCCAAACCAAACTTTAATGTTTGGCTTGAAATCTCAAACCAGACCTGAATTCTTCTTTTTATTCTGAAGAAAAAGCCGGGAACACCCAACAAACCTGAAGAATTTGAGTAGGGGATGTAGTAAAAATCCAGATTTTAATTTTGCAAATTGGCAACAGCTCTAACCTATAGTGGATTGAATGCAGTATGGCAGTTTGGGTACAGCAAGCTATAGTTGCTTGACAGAGATACATACTAAAATGGGACTATTTTGATTTGAATTTATTTCATTATAAAATAATCTAGTGTTCTTGGTTTTAGTAAAGTGACCAGGGATATCTCTTCTGTGCATTATTGCAGTGATATTCTGTACATTATTATATTCATATCTAGTCAGAAAGATACAAAAGCTTTACTATCAATACATCATTTGGCGAGATTGCCTCTCAAGCGTCTAGCATTTTACTGAAACAGTCTTTTCCTGATGTTTAGATAATACTGGCATCTAGTGGCTTTTAGTTATAATAGCCAAGTTAGAAAATTTCAGTTTAAAAGGATATGGTATTTGAAGAAAAATACTAGGTTACAACTGTAGGATTGAAGCAAGAATTGTTTGTTTATTTCATTTCCATCATCATAACCATCACTACATTGTCTCCCAAACAGTTTTCATTTCTAGCATGGATTTAAACTCTGCCATTTTCTGCCCTTGTCACAATAAGACTATAATTGGCCAGAGGCTGGGCTGGCATAAATAAGAGTAAAAAGAAAAGGAGTACTTGTGGCACCTTAGAGACTAACAAATTGATTAGAGCATAAGCTTTCGTGAGCTACAGCTCACTTCATCAGATGCATTTGGTGGAAAAAACAGAGGGGAGATTGATATACACACAGAGAACATGAAACAATGGGTTTATCATACACACTGTAAGGAGAGTGATCACTTAAGATAAGCCATCACCAGCAGCAGGGGGGGAAAGGAGGAAAACCTTTCATGGTGACAAGCAAGGTAGGCTATTTCCAGCAGTTAACAAGAATATCTGTGGGGTGGGAGGGAGAAATAACATGGGGAAATAGTTTTACTTTGTGTAATGACTCATCCATTCCCAGTCTCTATTCAAGCCTAAGTTAATTGTATCCAGTTTGCAAATTAATTCCAATTCAGCAGTCTCTCGTTGGAGTCTGTTTTTGAAGCTTTTTTGTTGAAGGATAGCCACTCTTAGGTCTGTAATCAAGTGACCAGAGAGATTGAAGTGTTCTCCAACTGGATTTTGAATGTTATAATTCTTGACGTCTGATTTGTGTCCATTCATTCTTTTACGTAGAGACTGTCCAGTTTGACCAATGTACATGGCAGAGGGGCATTGCTGACACATGATGGCATATATCACATTGGTAGATGCGCAGGTGAACGAGCTTCTGATAGTGTGGCTGATGTGATTAGGCCCTATGATGGTGTCCCCTGAATAGATATGTGGACGGAGTTGGCAACGGGCTTTGTTGCAAGGATAGTTTCCTGGGTTGGTGGTTCTGGATGGCATTGTGTTCTGCATGGCTGAGGTTATGGGAAAAGAGAAACAGTTCTGTGGTGACCTAGAATCCTATTTGCGACATCTCCGACTCAAGGAAAATTTCCAACACACCTCTGACCAACATATTAACCCACAGAGACCTTCCTACCAACACTACAAAAAGAAGAATTCTGGGTGGTCTCCTCCTGAAGGTCGAAACAGCAGCCTGGACTTCTACATAGAGTGTTTCTGCCGACGTGCACGAGCTGAAATTGTGGAAAAGCAGCATTGCTTGTCCCATAACCTCAGCCATGCAGAACACAATGCCATCCACAGCCTCAGAAACAACTCTGACATCATAATCAAAAAGGCTGACAAAGGAGGTGCTGTCGTTATCATGAATAGGTCGGAGTATGAACAAGAGGCTACTAGGCAGCTCTCCAACACCACTTTCTACAAGCCATTACCCTCTGATCCCACTGAGAGTTACCAAAAGAAACTACAGCATTTGCTCAAGAAACTCCCTGAAAAAGCACAAGAACAAATCCACACAGACACACCCCTAGAACCCCAACCTGGGGTATTCTATCTGCTACCCAAGATCCATAAACCTGGAAATCCTGGACGCCCCATCATCTCAGGCATTGGCACCCTGACAGCAGGATTGTCTGGCTATGTAGACTCCCTCCTCAGGCCCTACGTTACCAGCACTCCCAGCTATCTTCGAGACACCACTGACTTCCTGAGGAAATTACAGTCCATTGGTGATCTTCCTAAAAACACCATACTAGCCACTATGGACTACAAGCCATCAGGAACAGTATCCCCAATAATGTCATGGCTAACTTGGTGGCTGAACTTTGTGACTTTGTCCTCACCCATAATTATTTCACATTTGGGGACAATGTATACCTTCAAATCAGCGGCACTGAGATGGGTACCCTCATGGCCCCACAGTATGCCAACATTTTTATGGCTGACTTAGAACAACTCTTCCTCAGCTCTCGTCTCCTAATACCCCTATTCTACTTGCGCTACATTGATGACATCTTCATCATCTGGACCCATGGAAAAGAAGCCCTTGAGGAATTCCACCATGATTTCAACAATTTCCATCCCACCATCAACCTCAGCCTGGACCAGTCCACACAAGAGATCCACTTCCTGGACACTACAGTGCTAATAAGCGATGGTCACATAAACACCACCCTATATCGGAAACCTACTGACCGCTATTCCTACCTACATGCCTCTAGCTTTCATCCAAATCATACCACACGATCCATTGTCTACAACCAAGCTCTACGATATAACCGCATTTGCTCCAACCCCTCAGACAGAGACAAACACCTACAAGATCTCTATCATGCATTCCTACAACTACAATACCCACCTGCTGAAGTGAAGAAACAGATTGACAGAGCCAGAAGAGAACCCAGAAGTCACCTACTACAGGACAGGCCCAACAAAGAAAACAACAGAACGCCACTAGCCATCACCTTCAGCCCCCAACTAAAACCTCTCCAACGCATCATCAAGGATCTACAACCTATCCTGAAGGACGACCCATCACTCTCACAGATCTTGGAAGACAGGCCAGGCCTTGCTTACAGACAGCCCCCCAATCTGAAGCAAATACTCACCAGCAACCACCCAACAGAACCACTAACCCAGGAACCTATCCTTGCAACAAAGCCGGTTGTCAACTCTGTCCACATATCTATTCAGGGGACACAATCATAGGGCCTAATCACATCAGCCACACTATCAGAGGCTCGTTCACCTGCGCATCTACCAATGTAATATATGCCATCATGTGTCAGTAATGCCCCTCTGCCATGTACATTGGTCAAACTGGACAGTCTCTATGTAAAAGAATGAATGGACACAAGTCAGACATCAAGAATTATAACATTCAAAAACCAGTTGGAGAACAATTCAATCTCTCTGGTCACTGGATTACAGACCTAAGAGTGGCTATCCTTCAGCAAAAAAGCTTCAAAAACAGACTCCAACGAGAGACTGCTGAATTGGAATTAATTTGCAAACTGGATACAATTAATTTAGGCTTGAATAGAGACTGGGAATGGATGAGTCATTACACAAAGTAAAACTATTTCCCCATGTTATTTCTCTCCCCCACCCCACCCCACCCCCCACTGTTCCTCAGATATTGTTGTTAACTGCTGGAAATAGCCTACCTTGCTTGTCACCATGAAAGGTTTTCCTCCATTCCCCCCCTTGCTGCTGGTGATGGCTTATCTTAAGTGATCACTCTCCTTACAGTGTGTATGATAAACCCATTGTTTCAGGTTCTCTGTGTGTGTGTATATAAATCTCCCCTCTGTTTTTTCCACCAAACGCATCCGATGAAGTGAGCTGTAGCTCACAAAAGCTTATGCTCTAATAAATTTGTTAGTCTCCAAGGTGCCACAAGTACTCCTTTTCTTTTTGCGAATACAGACTAACACGGCTGCTACTCTGAAACCTGTCATAAATAGGAGTAGTTCCATTAAAGTTAATGGAGTTATGCTAATTTACACCAGCTAAACACATTGCGTAATGGTTTTAAATCCTTGTGAAAGGCTCTATTTTTTTAACGTACTATATGGCCAAGCTTTTCAAAGCTGGGGACTTAATGTTAAGTCTATATATGGCAAGTAAATAATCAAGCTTGAAAACTCTGACTATGGTATGCTGCTAATATCAAACTAGACTGTCTTCATTCAGGAAAAAATGCCATAGGAGTCAGTGTGAATTTCACCTGGTTAAGGACTGCAGAATTGGGCTGACAGGGATCACTTGTAAAGCATGGGCCTAAAATAAATATTCAGAAGTTTTACTTTAGTTCCACTCCAGTGCCACTTCAACAACCCCATATTCCAGGTTGAAAGAAACATTTTGCTCAAACCCAAATGAAACATTTACTTTTCATTTTGAGCATTTTATTTAATGTCTCTAACTTTTTAAAATACATTTGAAGGAAAACTGAAAACAAAAATTGTTTTGAACCAAAAAATCAAAACAGTTTTTTTTAAAAAAAAAATGTCAAAATGAATGTCTTGATCCAGATTTTTTTTATTACTCCAATGAGTTAGCAACAGCAATGTGAATTTGCAAAAATGTTTGTGTTACTGAGTCTGCATTTTTCACCTAGCTCTAGGCAGGAATAATGTTGGGACCCGAAGAAGTTACTTGTGTTGCAGATGGCTCTGCCTGACTGGATGTCTGCTTCACCTTTTATTCTGTGGCATAGTGAGTCTGTAGTATGGACTGCCCAGAAACATAAACTGTACTGAGTTGAAAGAGTCAAAATAATACATTTTATAGTACTAATAAATACACTAGTGATGAATGCACCATTTCAGACAAAATACAAATGTCCCAAATGGTGGCATCTTTCACTATCTAATCATGGAAATACTGCATTTCAAAGACTGCCTGCCAAAAGAATGTAAATGAGATTTATATAGGCCAAAGTATGTCTGCAGATGCCAACTGACTCAGATTTTACGGTTTTTTTTTTTTTTGGTAAGTATCATTTTGGACAAGAAAGAAACAAGTGCAATAAGGTGTGGAAGCTTTTAAGCATCATTAGTTGTTCCCTGTCCTCATTCCTCCTCATCTAGCTTCTTACCTACCCAAAGTGCTCTCAGACATTTCATTCAACTCTAGAATGGGCATTGGAAAGATTTGCTTTACAACCTGTAGCTCTGTGTAAACGAGATTGCTTGCAGACCTCAACCATGCAGATAATTAATGCAAGTCTCACTATACACCTCAAATCCTGGCATCCAGTTGACTATTGGGCGTCTGTCAGAAAATTTGATGGTTGAATATCTTGGAGCTGCCTAGTTCCCAGACTAGATTTCTATAAACGTTTCAAGTTTTACAAGGTCTGGAATGTAGTTCCTTGGTATTGTTTTTGTGGATGCTTCTCACATCACAAAAGAAGCTATATATTGCCCTACTCCTGACAGTCAACTGTAGTTTAAGGTTTCAGAGTAGCAGCCGTGTTAGTCTGTATTCGCAAAAAGAAAAGGAGTACTTGTGGCACCTTAGAGACTAACAAATTTATTTGAGCATAAGCTTTCGCGAGCTACAGCTCACTTCATCGGATGCATAATTTGTTAGTCTCTAAGGTGCCACAAGTACTCCTTTTCTTTTAACTGTAGTTTAAGGTATTCTAGCTGCCAAAAAAATTCACATCTATGCTGCCACCTGGTGTCTGATCTATGTAACTAAACCTTATTATGCACGTAAAGTTCTTAGTACTAGTAAACTAGTAATTTTGATGTTAAAGGGCTCCAAGCACAACAGAATTTGTACGTGATAAATATTTAGTTCCTCAGCTAGTTTTTCCTAAAAGATTCCCCATTCAAATCTCTATTTCTAATGTGATGATTAAAATGCTTTAAAATTCATGAAAGAAGTTAATGGGGACAAAAAATGAGGTTGTATTAAAAAGCCAGGGTCTATGGAAGTTTTGCTAAAAATCTATAGAGTTGAATATGTGATGTGCTCCTTTCTACAGTTTTTTTTTAAACCTATTGAAAATTCTTATCTGTACCATAGACTTCTATTAACTTCAAACAGACAGTTACAAAAAACCTGCCATAAAGAAAGGCAATAATTTTGTTTCATTTCATAGGATTCTTCCCATAAGGGAATGACAGTTCTGCTAGCACCAATGTGGCTATTTTTTCAACCAGGTAGCTGTAGAGCTATTATGGGAGCATTTTGTAATGATCTCCTGTCAGTCTGATAACAAAGGAGTTTGGCTCCCTTGGCAGGCCCTTTCTTTCTTCTCTCTGTTTTGGCTATTAACTTCTGTATACAGACTCTTAGTAAAGCATTATCAGTGTATGCAGAGCTGTGTATAGCAATATCACTTTGTAAATACTAAAATAAAATAACACATAATGACAAACCACACTATTTAACTTCATAGGAGGAACCAGGAACTGGTTTAATTAGTGTGAACAGGAAAGCACATCAACCCCTCTGATTTGAAAGTAGAGGTATTTTGAAATATTACTGCTTCCCTTACCCCACATGGAAGTGAAGGAAATAATACTGACAAATAATACTTTAATGTAAATTGTGTAAGTAAAGTGCAACAGAGATTTTTTCCTCCCCAACTAGAAGGTTATCCAAAATTCTAAAGTTGAAAAACATGCCGTAGACTTAAAGTGGCTTACTGAGTTGTCTTGATAAGGCTGACATAGGTGGGAAAATAACTGTATGTATTCATCTCATTCTCAGAATGAGAAAAATAAGAGCTCACAAAAGGTGCTGGACAGATAGCCTCATGACGTCCAATATTTATCCATAGAACAAGTACAGCATGACACAGGCAGAACAAGCTTCCCCCAAACTGCCACATCTATATTTCACAATTTTGTCATGGAGGGGTTTCAGGATGGGATGGTTGGCCAAGGTTTGAATGAACATAAAATGTGATCTGTTGAGACTACCAACGAGGAAATCAATGCACTCTCATTGGTATGACGTGTTTTTGTAATGTCTCAACAACTGATACAAAAATGGGCTGAGACCACCAACTTTAACACAGACTTCCAAAATATCTGTCGGATGTTAACTGTTTTCTTTTTTTCTTTGTTTCCTTTGTTTTCAGCAACTACTGACTTGCGCTGGATTTGAAATAGTAAAATTAAAGATAAAAGTGACAGGACATGTGGTCTGTTAAGGAAAGTTCCAGCTCCAACACTGTCCTATGTTTCCGATGAGTGTGCAGAACGAGCAGTATGCTAGGAGCTCTCGTCCAAGGGACAGCTAGGAAATGTTAGCAGTTACCTCCAGGATTGATGAGAAGGAACAAGATGTACATATAAGCTCCATTCCCTCACAACAGGGAGAGAAAAAGCAGCAGGAGGAGTTCTTGGTCTTGGGTGGCAGCTTGAGAAGGATCTGAAGCCACATGGCCGGGGTAAAGCAGCCTGGAGATGGTTTGCTTTCAGCCACACACAGGAAGCCAGGAAAAAAAAAGGGGTTGGGGCTTATTGTTTACGTTGCACTTTTGTGGTTTTGATCTTTTTGTTAAGACCCCAGAAAATGTCAAGGACTTTAGACAGAGGTGAAGGAAGTGACCTTGAGCAGAAGAAACAGTTTGATATCTGGACTAGGTGCCAGCTTCCTTTTAGGGACTTCCAGAAGGAATCGGACAGAAGCTCTGCTTCACTCAGTTCACCAAGGTAGACACAGATGCTCAGTAGTACAGGGAAGTAGTGTATTCCAGAAATGGCCTTACAGTAACCATATTATCTGTGCTAGTGAAATAATGGCTGATTTGGTAGTTCAGAATTTCTGGTTGTTTTATAATCATTTTAAGTGTCCCTTTTTTTTGTAGATGGTCTTGTTCATATACTCAGTGGTATGTGATGGCTTACTGGAAGAAGGTTTAGATATTCTGGGAGTTCAGGTGCAAATTCCATAGGTCTGACTCAATATTCATCCTTCTGAGGTAAATAAACATAGTTCCGTAGAGCTTGGTTCTTTCAAGTGTCTCTCGGTACTTGCTGTGGTGATTAAGGATCCCCTATCAGTTCTGGTAAGATTAGGGGTTTGTCTTGATGTCACAGGGAAATATATATTAGAGAGACAAGGTGGCGGACTTAATATTTTTTTATTCGGCCAACTTCTGTTCATGGACCTTGGTCCTCCAGGCTGGGGGTTAGGCACAGGGCTAACAACCCTCTCCTGTAAAAAAACAAATATGTTACGGGAACAGCTACAGAGAAATCTACCATTACTGTGTGTGATGGCCTTCAGGAGTCAATGACCTGCATGATTGCCAATGGTGAAAGATGAAAGGAAGCTACTGGCAGAAAGACTGAAGTGCTCAACACCAAGACAAAAACAAAACTTGTTTTTTGTAATGTACGGACAATGTATGAAACAGGGAAGCTAGCTCAGGTCACAGCAGAGATGAGATGCTACAGCTTACACATCCTGGATGTCCACGAGATGGATGGGATCAGGAAGATTAACAACTGCCTTGGGAGAAACTTTGCTGTATTCTGGATGAGATGATGGACAACACCATAAGGGAGTTGCCAATCTTTTGAAGAAGGAAGTGGAGCATTCCCTGCTTGAATGGAAGTCCATCAGCAGAAGACTTATGAGAGCCATAATGACAGTGATGGGGAAGTAAAGGACAAATTCTACCTTACAATACAAGCAGAGTTAGAGAGAGTACCATGCCACAACCTAACTATTGTCATGGGAGACCTGAAAGCCAAGGTCGGTAAGAACAACACAAAGACAGAGCAATTGGAAGACATGGGTGTGGCATCATGAATGAAAACAGAGAGAGGCTTTTTGATTTCTGTAATATGAATGACCTAGTCATCAGTGGAACCCTATTTCAACATCGTGAAATTCACAAGCTGACATGATGCTCTCCAAATGACAGAGATAAGAACCAGATTGACCATATCATGATCAATGGCAAATGGCGATGCTCACTGACAGATGTAAAAGTGAGAAGGGGTGCAGATTTTGGCAATGATCACCACCTTGTGACCTAAAACTGAGATGTGTGGCCCACCAAACAAGGGGCATAGACGTTATGACATTCACAAGCTAAAGTCCCCTGAAATACAGAAAGCCTTCATTCTGCCGCTAAATAACAGGTTTCAAGCACTTGCAGACGAAGATGAGGGAAATGAAGACGAGGAGATCAACAAGAAGTCAGACAAAGTAATAGCAATTTATTCACAAAGCAATGAAGCCTGTCTAATCTACAGGCAGAAGAGAAGGAAGGAGTGGATTACACCCAGCACATGGAATGCCATAAAAACCAGACTAACCCTGAAGAAAAAAGTTTTAGACAGAAAATACCAGAAGCTAAAGGACAAATGCTGTGGGCAGTATAGAAAGGTGCACCGGGAAGTCAAATGCCTTGTGAGAGCAGACAAATAACATTATATTGATAATCTGGCAACACAAGAAAAGGATGCAGCTGCTCTTGGTGAACAAGAAACAGTCTACAAAATGACATGGCTTATCAGTGGTAAACAGCAGACACCAAGAAACACTCTCATCAGGGATAAACTGGGCCACGTAATAATGGAAAAAGAACAAGAAATGCGCTGGACAGATCATTTCAAAGAATTGCTGAATAGGGAGCCACCTAAAGAGGAAACAAATATCCAGGAGGCAGAAGAAGATCTTGATATCAACATAGACAACCCAACTAAGGAAGAGATCATTCAAGCCATCAAATCCTTAAAAAATGGGAAAGCTCCTGGCAAGGATAACTTGCAGAATACAGAATTGTTCAAGTTAAATCCTGAGTTAGCAGCATCTATCCTGGCCCCTCTATTTACATCAGTCTGGGAAAGGGAAAAAGTGCCCGATGAGTGGACCATTGGGGTTAAAGTGAAGATACCAAAGAAAGGAACTCTCAGTAATTGTAATAACTGAGGTGGTATCACACTTTTATCTGTGCCAATCAAAGTATTGTGTAAAATCATAGTCCAGCATATATCAGAGGCAGTTGATAGCATTCTCAGAAAAGAGCAAGCTGGTTTTCAGAAAGGGCATGGATGCACACAGCAGACTTTCACTCTAAGAAACGTAATAGAACAATGCTTAGAATGGCAACGAAAACGCTACATACATTGCATAGACTTTGAGAAGGCTTTTGATAGCATTCACAGGACTAGCTTTTATTTCAACTTTATACACAGTATTGATCACAGTGAGCTCAATTTTGAAGTGAAAACAGGAGTATGTCAGGGTTGTCATGTTTGCAATCCTCTTCAACATTGCCATTGACTGGGTAATGCAGCGTACAACAGAAGACGTGTCAGGAGGCCTTAAGTGCACACCCTTCTCATCCTTTGAAGACCTGAACTTCACAGATGATCTCACTCTCCTATCACATACCCAATGCCACTGTGCTGGCTGCACAACAATGTAACTTAGGTAGACTTAGTTTTGTAATGTATACTTGCCCTCAGTAAATTTCCCAGACCTGAAGAAGAGCTCTGTGCAAGTTTGAAAGTTTGTCTCTCTCACCAACAGCAGTTGGTCCATAAAACATATTAACTCACCCACCTTATGTCTCTATAAAATGATAGTCACTATCTATGAAACAGACACATTTATGTGCATAGAAATGAATAATTGTATGTTTAACTACTAATATTTATGAATTGTTTAAAAAGCTGATTGATTAGGATGTTGTTTTTAAGCCATAAGGAATTCCCCCCCTACACACACTTTTTAGCTTCATTGCTTTCATTTTCCTTGGAGCTATTCCTATACCAACCACACAGTGGTGCTAAATGCCAATAGAAGCCTCTGACTTGCAGAATGTAACAATCTGTTTCTTGTTTATAGAATGATCATTGTAATAACTTAGCTTATACACCAGATCATATCTTGAAGCTAAATGGTCAGCAACTCCATTCTGAAATTTAAGATGTGCACCTATTCCATATGAAAACCATTGGCTTACAAAATCCAGCTAGTGCCAGAGAAGCACAAAACTCCCTCTCCTTGTCAATTCACTTGGAATACTGAAGAGAAAAACCTGGCTTGTGTCCTTTCCACCAGCAAATACAGCTTTGCACCCAAACAAATTTACAAAGATGTGTTCAGCAAGACATTTTTCATTTTCATATAGAAATTGCACCATTTAAAAGAAAAAAGCTTTATGTGGTGAAGGAGAAGTTCTACCATGGGGAATTTTTCATGACAAATAAAAACAAGTTTTACGAATAGCATGACTGTGTTTTGATACAGCTCAGTGCTGAACTACAGCAGTGGTCCAGAGATGTTAATAGGCTGTAATACAGGAAGCAGAGAGGGGAAAGCAAACTGGCTTTTTAAGCAGACAATAATTGTTTTAGTTAAGTGGTGGTACTGAGCAGCTGCTTCAGCAAATTGTGATATTTTTAGTCAAATAGTTACTGGAGTCCTAAAGATGAACTTGAACATCAATAGGTCCCAATTTAGCAAAGTACTGAAGCATATGCCTAACTTTAAGCATTTTAAGTAGTCCTGTTGAATCTGAGAATGTACTTTGAACAGTTTTAATGTTGAGCTTCACAACAACTAGGCCCACGTGAGTAGTCCCATTGACTATATCCGTAGTGAGTGTAACACACAGTGTGTCAGATGTCTAAGGGCGTTGTGAATGCTCAGCACCTCTGAAAATCAGGACCTAGAGCAGAATCCAGCAAAAAGAGTTGAGATTGTGCTTAATTTTAAGCCTCCAGGTATTCCACGGAAGTCCACTAAATAAGTGTCTTGATTTAAAATACATAAATAGATAAAGTTGCTGATAAAATTCATGAATAATTTTACAGGCTATGTGATGGTCCTTTAACAAATATGTTCCTTAGTGTAAAGACTAACTAGTATGAAAGACTAGTGTGTTTGCAAGGGATTTCATTGTGCACATAACAATACAGTAACTACTAGTATCCCAGACAGAGGCAATGCAGATATGTTGCTTGGCTTGTACTGAGAATGCTCAGTAACGTCTGCTGCACTCTTTCTCTCCCCCTCCCACTATCAGCAGGTAGGAGTCTGCATAAAAAAATGCAGATGAAGAGCCTAATTGCTATATTTCATAGGAACAATGCTAAGCCAAACTTCAACATGGAATATATCAGCACCCTTTTACTGGGACAATATTCCAGTTAAAATACTCATTCCTGAAAATAAATAGAGACTGTGTCTTACTCCCTGGTCACAGCATATGTGTGCACTCATTATAACAACTAAGGGAGCAGCAAGTTTTCCGCACATCTAAAAATCATGTTGTTCTTATTTATGACCCCCTCCAGTAAAGCAGCTAAATCAATGCACAACTTTAAGCTTGTGAATCTTTAAGCACCCGAGCCACTGAAGTCTGAAGGGATAAATCAATGGGAATTTTACCTGAGCAAAGTCATACAAAGGGCAAAATGCAGGATCAGGGCCTATGTAAAGGCATCCTTCATTGGAGGGCCCTGCACTCTGAAATTATTCCTTTTGCATTACTTCATACTACAGAGCCAGAATTCTTGACCTTCAAAGTCTATCTCTAAGTTCAGGCTCTTTCTGATGGGGAAGATTGAGAGGGGATAGGGTAGGGTTTTTTTTTGTTTTTGTTTTTGTTATCCTGTTCAGTGCCAGAGTTCCGTTGCTTGCATTAGGTAATTTTGATTGGCCAATGTATTACAGTGGGGATGTTTTTATTGTTGTAAATGCATTCAGAAGATAAAAGGTAACAGGTTGACAATGCAAAGGCTAAAATAAGTAAATACAGCAAAAATAGTATGGAGACCCACAAATAATCAGATTGAGGATTTACCTGTGTCCATGATTTTTTTTTTTTTATGAGACATTACCTCTTCCTCACAAGCCAGTCTTGAAGTAAAATTGGCTGAAACGTGGAATTTCCAGTTTGTGGGAAATTCTTTATTTTTCAAATTTGTCTTTGTTTCATATTAGAATAAATCCATTTTTTAAAAAAAATTCCCATGAACCAGAAATCCCCCCAACGCACAATTCTGTTTCGGAAACACCAACAGATGGTGTTTCCGGAATGAAATCAGCTGAAGGAAAATCTGCTGAGAGCTGCTGAATGAAATTGACATTCTTGTTAATTTCACTGCTGCCCCAGAACCCTAGGCTCTGGGCTCTAATAGCCCCAAGAGCTCTGGCTAGGGTTCTCAGGGCTTTCAGGATCCTTGCTGTGGAGCTGGGAGCCAATCCCCAGTTGGAGCTTGGGCTGCTATGACTTTCAGGAGTGATGGTAGCGACATGGCAGGCCTCTCTGTCCCAGAGCTGGGGTGGGGGGGGGGAAGGAGAGGGAGAGCCTGGAGGGATGGTAAATGTGCAGAGATTGAGTGGCCAGGCTCTTTGCCTTTGCAGTCTTCAAGGAAACCTTTTGTCAATTTCACTGTGGAAGTGAAATACACAAGAACCTTACAAAAGTGCAGTCAAGGAGCCATCCTTCTTGACATCCCTCCTCCCCCCAATAAAATAAAATGAAAAATGAAATTTGTTGGCCAAACTGAAATTCTCTCAGAGAAAAAAATTAGTTTTGTGAAAAGGGGACATTTTTCATCAGAAAATTGCAAAAGAAAAAAAAATTGATCACCTCTACATGGAAGCAATTTAAGATGTTATCTACACTGGACTTTATGTATGTATGTATGTATTTATTTATTTGCACTAGTGCGGTTGCATCCGTGAAAACCCTTTTACGTATGTGTTGCTCCGGTTGAGGGAGGAGGAAATCAAATAGTGTAGCCTATCCCCGCTTCAAACGTTTTTGCACAAGTGCAGTGTGTATACACTGTAGTGCATCTGCATTGCTGAAGCTACAACTATGTGCAAACTACTCTCCTTTCCCTCACACACAGCATAGTAGAGGCTTACAAGCAAACCCAGGGCCAGGGAGAATTTAATCTTATCTAAAGCCTACTATGCCTGCTCAATTTTTTTTCCCCAATCAATCGTTTATACTCATTATTGGTTCAAACTTGGCATCTGGTGGCCCTCACTGTGTTTCCACAAGTGTTACCATTCAAAATGTAGTTGTTTTTCAAGTATCTGCTGAGGCAAAAGGGTAATCAGAATTTTCCTTAAGAGATAGATGTAATTTTTCCAATAATTCATCAGTTAAAAATGACAAAAGAGATTATATCCAAACTTTTGCAAATGAAGAAGGAAAAAAAGGGTGTCCTGGAAATAACTAGGTATGGAAATGAAAGCTTGAATGTAATGCCACAGTGGCCAGTAAGAGAGGAAGTCCCACAAGGTGGAATGGCCCTTTAAGTTATGTAGTCTTAGCCCCAGCTGTGGCTGATTATCTACCTCCCAGGTGATGGGCTTGAAGCCAGGTACGGATTATAAACTGCAGATGACCTGCTCCTTCCATTAAAGATTAAAAAAAAAGATTATAATGGAAGAGAGACCAGCAGGGAGCAAAACACCATGGTTGAAGAACTTGGAAAGGGGTTCTCTACGCCAGCTAGGTGGAAGACCTGGTAGGAGAAACCTGTGGCATAGGAAGAGGCAGAAGCCTTATTGTGAAGAGGCTATAAAACTCATCTTTTATAAATTAATAAAGTAAAACAATGTCAAAATCATAGCAAAATGTTTTGATTGACCTGGAATTCCATATTTTCCAAAATTTCATATTGTGGGGAATTTTCGCTTTTTGTTCTGAATTGGAAGTATTTTTTTAAAATGTCAAAATGAAGTATGGAAATGTTGGTTCCTGATCAGCTCTAATAATTAATACATAAACAAAACTCATGCATCACAGGTCATTGTTGATTGTGTGTGACATAAGAGGTGAAATTCTGGCTCCACTGATGTCCATGGGGTCTTTGCCACTGATTTCAATGGGATTAAGATTTCACCCAAACGTCACATATCACGTTTAGTTGTATGATTCATTTTAAAATTTCAGCCACTAGATTTTTAGTAAATTAATACCTTTTTCAGTTTGATGATCCCTTCCTGGGTGTTCTCATCTGTGGTGATGTCAAATAAATTCCCTCCATCTCCTGGGACGATGTTGTATTCAATTTCTGCATTTTTCCCAAAGTCAGGATCCACAGCTCTGATTCTTCCAATGGCTGAACCGACAAGTGAGGACTCGGGTACTTTCAGATGGAAGATACCTGACAGAAAGTGTTAAAAAATAATTTTGGGGCGTTAACACAATACACCTGATCAGGAAAAAGCATCCTGTATCAAAATAAACCAGTCTTTGTAAAGATGATGTGCTCACAACAAGATCAGGTTAGAAAAAGACATGTAGCGTGACAAGTTAAACATGGCACAGTTAAGTTCTCAGAGCCCCAAATATGGATTTACGAACCCTGGAGAGCTTAATTGTATGTTTTAATCATATGCCTACATAGTTGACCCTTTTCAATTTGTAGTTAGTGCATGTTTATGAGCATTTCTACATAGTCTGTTGAAGATGTTTTAATTAATGCAAGCCCTGTGGCCCGAAGACTTAGACTGAAAGAACATCACTGTAGTCATCTGTTGGTGAAATGGGAGTGTCCCAGAGGTGCTTTAGAGCTAGGACTTCACTGGCTAGGGAGCTGGAGAGCTGACATCTGTTTGAGAGCAAAGCGAGTAGGTAGAAAGGGCCAGGCCTCCTTTTACATTTCAGTTTTGTGATGGTTTGGGGCATTATGGTTAAAATTCAGTTACATTTTGAGTATGGGGAATAACAAAATGGAATTGACATAGTTGGGAAATGCAAGGCCAAGACACTGATATTAAATATGCCTGGGCTCACCCTAACTGACACTGCTGTCAGGCACTATTGGGTCAGGGAGCCTGGATAGAGCAGAAGAAGAGACAGAGACAGTCATCTACCTATTGGGAGAGCCTGTCTAGTGGTAAGGGCTCTGTCAAAGTCCTAGATCTCAATGATCTCTCTTTAAGAGCTGAGCCAAGCATGCTGTACTGTGGAGTGTGCAGATTGGTAGCAACTTCAAGGCAGTAGCAGCAGCATGGTGGTAACAGATGGTACAGGGCAGCAGTGGCAGTAAATGGTGCCAAGTGGCAGCAGCAGCAATCGTTCTGTGGTGACAGATGTCTCAGAGTGTTGGTGGCTCCTCTGAGGAATGGATGGCGTGGAGCGGCAGCAGAGATAGGCAGCTTGGTCTGAAACCTCAGAGAAAGCAGCAGCATACCAAAGTGATTCTGGGGTGGGCCTCCCTACCTAGCAATTAAAATAGAAATCATCCCCAACTGAGTTAGTTAATTGGGCCTCTAACCAGCCCCACAGCACTGATCTACTAGAATCCTTGAACTTCTCCAACCTAGGGCAGCTAATCATGAATGGGGATCTGGGGAGGAAGGCAGTGGCTAAAAGACATCAGCCACTCCCAATGGCCAAAGAAGGACTGAAGTTGGGATTACTGTTAAGACACTTTAGAAAATAGAACCTGGAGTCTTTTACTTCTGCCAACACCTGGCAGAATATTTAATATAATGTTGTAACAGCTAAATTTTGTTTTGTTTGGAAAATTGGGTAGAGTTTATCCATCCATTTCACAATAATGGCTAATGGAAAAATATAGCTGCACTAAGATTTAACCTTGTCACCTTAAATACTAGTGGAATACCATATTCAATAAATAGGGCAACAGATTCTTTACAGTGGGAAAAAAAGTCAGATTGTGTGTTTTTTTTTTTTCTATTTGTCCATGACATTTTTTTCTGTCCGTGCTTTCTGGCCTCTGTCCCATGGTGCTCAGCCTAGCTTCCCACTCTGGGCATTGTGACCTGATGCACCAGGTCACACCACCACTCAGGTTTGGTCAGGCCTCCCTCTGTCATGACAGGGAGGGATGGGGGCAGATCAAATCTGAGCCCGCACTCCTGTTAGATTACAATGTCTGGAGCAAAGACCATTCCCACAGGAAGTACGAGTGACTCGCCAATTGTCCCCTACCATCATGTCTGGGCTGAGATTAGGGTTGTGGTGCCAGGAGCAGAGAGTGCTGAATAGCATGGTTGGTGCCCCCATGGTGAGATGAGGAGGAGGACATTCCTTATCAAAATCCGGCAGCAATCCCAGCACATGTATGACTCTTACTAAACTTACTGTGACTTCTCTGGGATTTTTGCTAAAAATCGGCTCTACGAATAAGTTATGCAATTTCTAGAGCAAAACAAACAGCTTTCAGGTATTAAAATATGAGCCCCCAGAGAGTGCTCTTTCTAAAATGTTAAGGCCAGACTTATAAAGCTCCATTTGTACACACCAGGGGTTTTATTTTGTTTTTCATTTGAAAAACCAGACAACCATGAATCAAACTTCAATATTCATTCATAATCACACCCACTTGTGTATGCCTATGCAAATTTTGCTCTCACATAAAAAGGTGGCTTGGAAGGAGGCCAAAAATCTTAATTAATATACCTTTCATAAAAGGGCTTCTGAATGCATTAATTCCCCCTAACAAATGTCGTAATCCTGCTTCCCTTGAAAGCAATGGGAGTTTGGACATTGATTTCAGCAGGAGTAGGCCAGTAATCAGGACTATGAGGCTTAACTTGAGGCATTGCTGCTTGACTGAAGAGGAAGACATATGCCTATAACATTAAGCTTTAGCTTGTCTGCTGCATTATTATTATTTTTTACCTTTCAACAAAACCAAAAGAAGTTTTGGCTTTTGTGTTTTTTATGATAGTGCTTGAAGCATGAAAATGGCAGCAGCCTAAGGGCCACTATAGCTATAGTAGATACTGCATAAATACAGAGTAGTAGATGGCCCCTGCCCTGAGAAACTTACAATCTATACATACCATCCAAACCCAGAGTGGCGGACGGGGTATGACACAGAAAGTGAACTATGAGAGGGTGACAAATATTATGTTAGTGAAATGATTTTTTGGGGGGAGGAGTTAAGTTAGGAGGGAGACCAGCTAAAGGAAAAGGAAAAGGGGAGGGAAGAGAAGGGTAAGGGAATGGTCAGGGGAAAAGAGGGGAAGGTATGGAGTGAAGCTCAGGTGTAGAGAGACCACTGGGGAGGGGAAGGAAGAAGGTTGGAGCAAACAGCCAATCAGCACAGGGCTGATAAAGACCACTTAAAACTGTTGAAAGTTCTCTGAATAATGTCTAAAGGTCCCTGTTCTGGCCGCCTGTGATCCTACAAGTTGCAGAGTCTGGGTGGCTCCTCTCTGCAATTTTTCCCCATAGATACATGGCTGGGGCATTGGTCCTAGCCTGGGGGTGTGGTGGAGAATTCCCCTGCATGGTTCTGGGTCCAGGAGAGTGCTGGAGAGGCAGGGATCCTAGTGTTAATACATTTTAGTGAAGCCAAGCGCCTCTCTATGCATTAAGAATAGGGGCTCAGAGCTCTTTGAGTTGGTGGCACTAAGGTTCAATCATAGCATGATACTACAATATGTCTGCTGAAACTAATTTGCAACTTCAGGAGTTCAGTTCAGCAGACCCATATTGGTCTGGTTCACTTTATCACTACCCTGACACTCAACAGAACTGGGAAGTTGCTGGAGACTAGTTGCGCTGGATCACCCTCTTGCAACTCTCCCACTGTTTTTCTTTTGGCTTATCGATGTTTTGCGTATGGCTCTTTACATATGCAGACAAATCAGACCAAACCAACAAACCTTTAAGTAAAAAAAAAAGGTGCCAACATAGGCAGCTTTGACTACATATGATATAAGCCTATGGAGCACTTCCCCAAGGCAGAAGTTCAGTCACTCTTGACTGGAAAGGGCTAGGTCCATTCATAGCCCACCTAAAGGCAGGCTAGGAGACATTCACAGTATTGAGAGAAGCTGGAGGGCTCCCTGCAGGAGAGCCACCTCCTATTGGTTTTTAAATGCACAGTACATTTGGTGTCAACTTATTCAGCTTTGCAAAATTTTGCAAAGAGAAACATTCTCAAGGGAGTCCACCAGCGCTACTAGATTAGGAACAAACCTTTGCTCTCTTGTGAGTTAGGAACACACCAGTAATTATTCATATCTGTATTGTGGTAGATACATTATTTGCTGGCCTACTTGAGGGGGTACTGTGTAATTACGCACTGCCTGCCTTCTCTCTTCCTCTCAGGAGGCATGGGTATGAGGACACAGTCTGGCTTCCGTGATTAAGAGAGAATCCCCAAGTGTAAAAAATTAGTTGGGTCAGCGTCCCCATTTGGTACATTTGTAGTATGCATTAACTAAGTAGTAAAAGGTTGCTCAGATACATTTCCACTATTTTTTTCCACTTTTGACGTAACATGCTGAGCTGTTTTTCAGCAGGAAAAAAATAATGAAGCAAATAACAAGAAATGTCAAGTCAGACTAGGCTCAGCTATTTCTTAGTGGTACCTCACTGATTTAGATTAAGGAGTAAATTTTTTAAAGTAATGTACAGGAGGTACAATCACAAATCTTATTATTAGTTAATGAGATTTGAGCTCCACATGGAAAGTTATTGCTAAAAGAAAAGGGAAACTTGACATCGACCAACAGGGTTTTATTTATTGCACCCCCACTTAGCTTTAACTCTGTTACCTGAGTTTTTCCCAAATATTTATGGGGAATATCACAAAAATCATTGTTGCAGCATTGCTCTGTACATTCACAATTTTAACAACCATAAAGCAAAGGAACACAAGATCCTGAATTTCCTCCCTCTTTCCCGAGTAGATATATTCTTAGTGAGCTGAAATGTACCCAGATTAATTAAGAATAAAACATTTCTTGATCAAATATTGTGCCTGGTTGTAAAGTGCATGGGACTTATACAGAGTCAAAGAAACTCTACATTACTCATTTCAGATTGTTTAGGCTACATCCGTTTATTTTCAGTAACCTGGCATTTTATCAGTTCCAGAAGTATAACAGCAGTAAAGCTAGGGTCATTCAGATTCATTTGAAATCTGAAGCAATCTTCAACTCTACCAGAGTCAGATCCCTGCAAATGTACTATGTAACTACGCTTCCATCATGCTCCCATAACAGTTCCTTCATAGCGTGTGGAAGTGCTTAATGGTACTACCTTGAGAACATACTTCTAAAGTAATACCAATGAACACAAATAATGTAGATTTCTGCGAACACAGGAAAAAAGCATCGGCAGAGTATAACTTATGAAAACAAAACTTCCCATTTTTTTTTCATTTTTTTTCTACTTTGTAAAGAAAAAATGTGGATTAATATTGGATAATAAGGACTGCTTGTGAAAAAGACTAGAATGACTATTCAGGGAGAGATCTGGTCTCTCTTTAGACTATAATGTTCCACTGTAATGGATTTGCTATGACACCTTTCTTTTGGTAAATTGTTATTTTCGGTTCTGCCTGTATATAGTCCTACATGTATTCACTGCACAACTATATTGAAATCAACCTGGATTAGCAGTCTGTTCTGCCTATTCCCTAACACTCTGGAGACCTTTTGTGGTCCTCCAGAGCCAAAATGAAACATGGGACAAGCACAACAAACAAGCTTATGCAGAAAGTAGTTACACTAGAAAAGCATTTGTCACAAATGGGCAGTCCCCCAGGGCTATGGAGAATAGGGCCTGACAGGAGAAACATACTGATTTCAGAGCAATCTGATTTCCCGTGCTTTTTACCAGTAGCAGTGGGGGTGGGGAGAGGCAGAGGTGAAAGTAAGCCAGTCCGGTCCGGTACGGAGTACCAGTAAAAAAATGATGCAGTAGTGTACTGGCAAATAAGTGGAGCATTCAGTACTGGTTTACTTTCACCTCTTGTGGCTGAAGAAAAAAAGTTCAAAGTAAAAGCTAATAAAAGCTTGGAAAGGGAAAACTCACCATCACATTTGTTTGTTGTTTCTCTCCCTCTCCTCCTCCAGCCAGGCTGCCTGGGCTAGGCTCCCAGTTCCCCCACACTCAGCAGGGGCTGCAGGGGCTCCCCTCTAGCTTGTAGCAGGGAGCAGGGGGACTGGCTGAGGGAGAAGCCTCCCCAGGTAGCCTGCTGCCTGCATAAGAACAGTTTAAACTTAGCTGTTCACTCCGCGGTCTGAACCATGGGATTTGGGGCTATTTCTGGCATCCTTGTTAATTTCACTCAGGGTTGTTGCTGGGAGCAGGGGAGGAGGGGTTGTGTGAGACCAAGGCAGGGGCAGAATACAATAGCCATTTGGCGGCATAGCTTAAATCCAGAGGTGGTAAAAGCCAGTGGAAGGGGAAAACTCACTGTCACATTGGTTTCTCTCCTTCCTCCTCCTCCAGCCAGGCTGCCCAAAGCGGCTAGGCTCCTCGTTTCTCCCCCCACCCCAGCAGGGGCTGCAGGGGCTCCCCTCTAGCTTGGAGCAGGGAGCAGGGGGACTGGCTGAGGGAGAAGCCTCCCCAGTATACCTGCTGTCTGCATAAGAACGGTTTAAATTTAGCTGTTCACTCCTTGGTCTGAACCCTGGAATTAGGGGCTGTTTCTGGCTTCCTTGTTAATTTCACTCAAGGTTGTTGGGGCGGGAGTACCAAAGCCTGGGCAGTTCTTTTCTGCTCCCTTGATGAGGCAATCTTCAATAATATAATACACAAAAATACAATCAAAATCAGGAACTATTTCCAAGTTCAAATCTATCCCATTCCCTCCCCAGCAGAAGATTATGGTTGGATGTCCAAAATGTTTGCAAATCCTCTGTGAAATGTTTAAAAAAAAAACATGGAGAACATGTGGGAAGATGTGTTCTGATGATCAGGGTTTGTTTTGGGCAAAGCAATTTTGGTAAAACAACTAAAGAGTCACAGGAAAAGCAAATAGCCCCATAGACAAAACCACAAAGGACTGGAGGAGAAAACTGGATATTCAGGGAAATTATTGTGCCTCCTTTGAAAGAAATAATAGTTTTCATTTCACCCTCTTTATATATTGAATTAAACACCTGAAATGTCCTTAGGACATAGGGGCTCAGATCTCTTTTTGTTTTGTGGGTATCGGTGTCCTGCAGAGTGCGGAGGCTGAAATTGACAAAACTTTCTCTAAGTATCTTGTATATTTCATGGCAGCTATTCTAGTTGTCCTTCATTCACCCCGCTCTTCCCCTACTAATAGCCACCCATTGGTGTGCCCCCTGTACCTCTGCAGCTAACACCTCAGGAACTTCTGCTTAATCTGTGCTTCTTAATGGCATTTTGCCCCGGGGGACTGTTGGTCTGATTCCTACCCTGAAGAGCTATCTTTTCTCAGAGATCCGTCCATACTGGACATAAACATTTAGAACATACCTGGAATAAGAGTAGATTTAGATCTAGCTATTAGATCTAGCAAGTCAGATATCAAGGATTGTTTAATCTCCCTCCCAGGCACATAAAAGTGTGCAAGGGGCACACCAATGAGTGAAATTAACAAGGAAGCCAGCAATAGCCCCGAATCCGTGGTTCAGACCCTGGAGTGAAAAGCTAAATTTAAACTGTTCTTATGCAGGCAGCAGGCTACCTGGGGAGGCTTCTCCCTCAGCCAGTCCTCCTGCTTCCTGCTACAAGCTACATGGGAGCCTCTGCAGCCCTTACTGAGTGCAGGGGTTGGGGGAATGGGGAGCCTAGACCCGTTAGCAGCCTGGCTGGAAGAGGAGGAGGGAGGACAAGGAGAAAAATGTGACAGTGAGTTTTCAGGCTTATTCCAATAGTAAAGTTTTATTACAGACAGTATTGGTAGTAGTAATAGTAGCTTTATTTTCTATAGCTAAGTCATTCAATAATAGGGATCCATGAAGTATGTAGGAGAGGTGGGTTGCTTGTGTTTGGACTATACGGGTAAGAAATGTAACTTACTTCCACCCCTGGCCATGACCCTTCTGCCTGAGGTCCCGCCCCTTCTGGGGGGTGGGGGAAGACTGGGGGCTGTACCGGTAAGAGCTGTATTTTACTTTCACTCCTGGGGAGAGGTGAATGGCTGGGTCTTGTGAGGAGAGCGGCAGTGCAGAAATTCAGCACATGCCTTTCTGTAAAGTGGCTAAAGATACAGATTTAGCAAGAAATGCTTTTGTATAAGACTTGGTCCATGTAATCAGAGATAGGTGCTGACTTTTGTAAAGGGCAGGTGATTATGGGGAACTATCAGAGGTACATCAGATCAATCCATTTCTGTTCTCAATCGGCTCTGGGTCAGTCTTTAGCTATTTCTCCATTTGGTCACATTTAGCCAACTATAGCCATGAAGTGGTATGATTTAACCACAGTACAAGCCATGTGTAGTCAGGCCAGTGAGAGTCCAGACTTCCCCATAGCACCCTATCAACATCCCTCAACCCTATCCTGGCTGAAATTTGTAATAATGGTGTGAGATCCATTAGAGTCAATGCTGGTGGACCTTGCAAATCAAAGTTAGTGTGTCTAACCACAGGTCTATATAAACAGTCAATCTCAGCTGAGTTTGCCTGAAATTCAGAAGTACATAGCCAAAAACCGCTTCCCAAAACCAGTGATTCTCTAGTTATGATACAAGGAGTTCAGGAATGTCTCAGGCTGCAGGCACAAAAGAGAGGCAAAATAGTTTTCTATACCACAGCTGTCAATAGCAGAAACTGACAACCTATCCAGTTCTTATACTATGTTGTGAGTATGCAGAAGAATGGCAGACTGAGGAGGTATTTGCAGAGTTCATGGAAAAGGGCGGCGGGGGGGTTCGGAGCAACTTTGTTACCACTGAAGATCTTAGGCCTAAAGACTAATGAAGAATCTCAGCTGGCCCCCAAAGACACTGACAAGGCCAAGTGAGGGATGGGAATACAACCACCTGCTACATCTCACCCAGAAAGCTTCAAAAGCAAGGGATGGGATCCCAGATGTTTCTGAGAGAGGGGCAGGGTTGTGTGAGTGAGGAGAGAACAGTGATGTTTGACTGAAACTCAGCCCAGGTATGCAACACTTTTGGCTCAGTTGGGTTAAGCTTCACTTTCTGAGTCCCAAAACTAGGTGAGTTCTGATGTGTTTTGGTTTTCCTCACAAATATTTTTCTATACGTGGAGTTAGTGGATGTGTCTCCACTGATTTCTAGTCTGGATTTGGATCAGAGCCTTTATGTCCAGTCAACACGTGGTATGCCTGCCAGAAAAGTTGTCATCTATGATAAGAACAATGGCCTGAGATCACCATTTCATTTCACAAAAACCAGCAAACAGCCATTAGATGGTATTATAGCCAAGTCACGAACAACAGAGGCAGGATCCATACTGTCTTTCAGCAAAATGGCTATAAATCTCATTAACAAAGCTTTAGTCATCCACAAAAGTGCTTTTATGTGTATAAAATTATCCTTTCCTGCTGTTTCTTCAGCTATATTTATTTTAGTTTTTCTTTTAAAAAGTAACATCTAAAGCACTGTTTGCTCACTATTAATGCCATGTAATAGACAACCTACAAGAAATCATTCCTACTGTAGCTTTTTGTTTGATTAAGATCTCATTTGTTGTTGTGGGATGGAGATTGTATATTTGTTTGGAAGAATTTTCAATTTATTATGAACCTTGAAAAGCTAATGTTCAAAAGCAACCTCATTGAAAAGAGAACCATCCCTTGAAAAAATAAAACGAAAACAAATATTGTGCTTCTTGTTAGCTTAACCCACCAAGACATCTCAATTATTCAACCCAGAATGGCATCGGAGATGTTTGGGCAAGTTTTTTGAGGTGCTATTTGCCTGATTTAAGGAGAATCCAAAAAGGATGATCAGTGTATGATGGTTACTTGCCTATAGCCTAATATAATCTGTTGTTGTACTGCCAAATGTAAAAAGTAAAATAAAATAATTACTTGGCACTTACATAATTCACATTTTTTAATCAGTTGTGATAATATTGTTTAAGTAGCTATTCCTGGTACCAGTACTGGGAAAACATAATGATGTCTTCCATTCACATAGTTTACACCAGAGATTTTGAAAATGCATATAGATGTTAAGCATAAAATGGGAACAATATGGTTAGATTTGTTTTATATTAATTCTGAAGATTTTAACAAAACATTTCTATTTAAATATTTCTATAATATTTATAAAGCACCATAAAGATGTATGGTGCTTCATAGACACAAAAAATATTATGCTCAAAAGTAACCAATCTTGTTTCAAACATTTACATGAAAAAAATTGGCATTTTTGAATCAGCTTTGTTGCTGGGGAGTCCACTATACTACCATGGGTGAAAAACACAACAATTTTGTTTATTCCTTCTATAGAATTTAAACAGTATAGTTTATGACACCACCAAAGTGATAAAAATATATTGCCTGGGATAGGACATGGAGTTTGTGATGCTCTGATTAATATTTCAATACATTGCTTCTTAATATCTTGTGGAAGCACTTTTCATACTTTCTCCACCACTACAGAACCTCAAATAACAACATTTTATTAACCCACCAACTCTTAATATCCCACACTTGTATTGCTCACAGGAATGTTTATTATGGAACCATAATTTGCACATCCCCATTACGCACAATTCTACAGTCAGTTTCTACTATGGAGAAATGTCCACTTCTTTTCAGCAAACTGTGTGCACAGGGTCTGAAACAGAAAATAAGATTTAAGATGTATCTAGATGCAATTATTCATAAATATGTGATTACAAATACAAAATGTAGTTAACCCTGCTTAAGTTATGTCTTTTCTGTATGCAGTTTCTTTAGGCTAATTTTCTCTGCAGATTTTCACTTTAAAAGTGAGATGCAGTCAGAAAAATAACATCTAAATTTGGGATGGTGTCCCTAAAAGGTAAGATTCTGCAACTCCCACTGAAGCCAATGAGAGCTGTAGGGGCTCGGCTCTTTTGAAAGTCAAAGCACCTATTTAGGTGCCTAAATATGGATTTAAACACCTTCCTTTGAAAATATTGACCATCATCTTTTGTATACTGTACAAACTTGCTGTGTAAGTCACTGAAAGAGAAAAAAAAAAGTTACCTACTTTACTGTCACTGTTGTTCTTTGAGGTGAGTTGCAGATATCCATTCCTCTCTAGGTGTACAGTTGTTGGAGAAATGTTTCCATCAGTGGTACCTGTTGGGGTGGCTTCAATACCCTTTGCTGTTGCATGCCACCACATGCAGATATGAGAGGATGGAGCTGCACTCATCATCCCCCTCTGACCAGAAGGGAAGGATTGCAGATCATGGATTGGACATGTGCAATACATCTCAAAGAACAACAATCAAGGAAAGGTAGGAAGCTGTTTTTTCTTCAGTGATAGAACATATTCATTCCACTGTAGGTGACTCTCAAGTAGATTACCGTGGAGGTGGGCTTATAATCTATCTGAACAGCAATTGTAGAACAACCCATCCAAGACTGGCAGTGCTCCTGAACTGATGGGAAATGGAATAATGAATAGCAAAAGTGTAAACTGATGACCAAGTCACAGCTTGGCAAATATTTCAAATAGGTACTTATTCCAGCTGCTTGTGCTCTAGTTGAATGGACCAACATTCTAGGTGACATGACATGAATTAACTGTAGCTCAAATGCAAGAAATCCAGGAGGAAACCTTCTGAGTAGAAACTGGTTGGCCTTTTACCCTGCCACAACTGTGACAAATAACTGAGAGGAGGGTCTAAAAAAGACCTGGTGGTCCAAGTGGAAGACTAAAGCTCTTCTCACAGCCAGTGAATGTGTGTGAATATCCAGGAAGAAAGTTGGCAAATACATTGCCTCGTTAATGTGGAAACTAGAAGCCATCGTTGTCAAGAATGTTGGGTGAGAGCAGAGGTAAACATTATCCTTATGGAAACTGTAGAAGGAGGGTCTGACCAAAGCTCTCAACTCACCCACTTCAAATACAGAGAGGTGCAGTAGGGACCAAGCAGCAAGAGATTCAAATGGTGGCCCCATTCATTTTGCTAGAACCAGGCTGAGATCACATGGAGAAACAAGTTTTGCATCTGTGGGTATAACAAGTCTAACACTTTTAAAAATCTGATAGCTATAGGATTGGGGAAAAAAGGGTGGAAGGGTGGAAAGCTGTAATAGCTGCCAAATGTACTTTAACAGAACTGTCAGACCTTGATGTTTTACCTGCAACAGATAGTCCAAAATGTGGTTGATGGAAGCTTGCACTAGAAAGGAACGTTTTTGTTGAGACCAGTTAGAAAAAAAATGTTTTCATTTGGCCAGGTAAGAATGCTTTGTTGAAGTGTTTCTGTTATTCCAGAAGCACTTCCTGAATGCTTTTAGAGTACACCCTTTTCAAAGGTGTTAGCCGTGAAGCATCCATGATGTCAAGTGGAAGGTGTGACACCCTGGGACCCCAATATTCACCACTGTCATGTAATTAGGATATGTTTTGTACCAAGTATGCCTTGTGAGCTGTGTTCCCTCTAATTTTTTACATCCATGTGCGGAATTAATTTTGTTATGTGTATCAATATGGAGGTGATGTGTGGCAGGGCTGGAGATGAGGGGTTCGGAGTGTGGGAGGGGGCTGAGGACTGGCAGAGGGTTGTGTTGTGGGGGGATGAGGGCTCTTGCTGAGAGTGAGGGCTCTGGGGTGGGGGCGGGATGAGGGGTTTGGGATGCAGGCTGCCCCGGGGCTGCAGTGAGGAGAGAGAACTCCCTCCAGCCCTCACTCGGCACAGCTGCTCGGGGCTGGGGGAGAGGCACCTACGCATGGCCATGTCAGCTCCGGTGGGGCTGGGGAAGAGATGCCTCTCCACAGCCACAGCAGCTCCGGTGGGGCTGAGCTGCGGAGGGGCGCTTCTGCCCAGCAGTGCGTCCCTTAATAGAACTGCTGCGCAGCTGCATGGCCAGCAGCTTAGACAGAATTTAGCTTGTGATGTATCATTCAAAAAGTCTTGTTCTGCTGTACATTCATATCCCATTGGATTGTATGTGCTATCGTTGTATGTGAAGTTAGGCTACGTATGTGTTACTGAAACATGTTGGGAGATTGAAAACACCCACAAGCAGACTTTGAGGTACAACAGTAAAAAAGGCCAAACCCTAACGTTAATGGCATATTGAAGAAATGCACACAGGCACAAGAATTACCCCAGGAACTGTGTACAATAGAAACCTCTCAGAGATTGCACTACACAATGTGAACTGTTTGACACAGGTCACAGAAAAAGAGCTTTCCAGCAAGTGGAAAGAAGATATAAAAGAGGGACAATGACATAATGATGGGACCGCACTCTCCCTACAAAAACACACCTGGAAACACCTGAGGAATAAAGACTGAACGAGGAGAAGTGATGGTCCCAGGCTAAGGGATTTCTAATCTGTGTATGAAAACCTGGTATAGTCAAGCTGAAAAGGAAAGGCAGTTTGTGCCTTAAGAACCTGCCAGCCTGTTTATCAATCAGGATGAGAATTTGCTAATTCATATCTACCTATCTAGTGTGTTAAGCTCAGTTTTAGGTTTTATTTATTTATTAAAGTTTCAGAGTAGCAGCTGTGCTAGTCTGTATTTGCAAAAAGAAAAGGAGTACTTGTGGCACCTTAGAGACTAACAAATTTATTTGAGCATAAGCTTTCATGAGCTACAGCATCCGATGAAGTGAGCTGTAGCTCACAAAAGCTTATGCTCAAATAAATTTGTTAGTCTCTAAGGTGCCACAAGTACTCCTTTTCTTTATTAAGGTAATTTTTTGATCTGTTTGATATCACTTATAATCACTTAAAATCTATCCTTTTTAGTTAATTAATTTGCATTTGTTTTGTATAAAACCAGTGTGTGGAAATCATAATTTGGGGGCAAAAAGCTGTTGCATATCTTCCTCCATATTGAGGAAGGGGGCGAATTTCATGAGCTTACACTGTACAGTTCTCTGTGCAGCGCAAGATGGTATAATTTTGTGTTTACCCTGCAGAGAGCAGTGTGTGCCTTAGCAACTGGGAGGTGCCTTAGCTGAGCCTTCTCATGAAGAGATGATCTCAGCATCTGTGTGTAGCTGCAACTGGGTGTGTCCCTACCTGTGTGTTGGTGAAAGTGTGAGCCCTGGAATGTGTCTTCAGCTTGTCACAGCATTACAGGGTGGAAAGGGAACCCAGTCTGGTGGGTCAGGTGGGCCCAGTTCTAGATGGCACCCTGAGGGGGGGACCTGTCACAGAGGGCTTGCAAGTTGGGATGAAGCAGATGGCCATGGTCCTGAGAAATCATATCTGGGTCCAACACAAAAGGCAGAGGAGTCTCACTGACAAAATGATCAGTGTTGCCAAGGCCAGGCTGGTACTATTTATATGAGGCAAGCATGGTCCAGATTGCCCAGAGTCTTAGTCTAGACCAGGAACAGTATCAAAGGAAAAACATACAGCAGGAAGTTCTTGCACTGTAGCAGGAAAGCGTCAGTCAATGAAGCTGGGTTGTGACACGCCTCCCCCCCCACTCCTCGGGGCAGAACCGATCATGTTTTCTGTTGGCCTATGTTGCAAAATGTGTCCTTTTGGGGAGTCTCCCACAGCTGAAAGATAGATTTGGCCATGTCGGGACGTAGTGACCTTTCATGGTGAGTGGAGAAAGGTCTGCTCAGATGACCTGCCAATATGTTCTTCTTTCCTGGGAGGTAAGCAGCTTTCAGGTGAATGTAATTGAGCATGCAGAACTCACAGTAGAACTGCCTCCTTGCACAGTTGCAATGAATGTACTCCTTCCTATCTATTTATATAGCACATAATTGCTGTGTTGTCCCTTAACGCTAGCAGATTTTTTTCCCCCACAATATGTGGACAGCAGTGGTGCTGGAACAATTTTTATATTGGGGGTGCTGAAGACATATTTGGATTGTTATTACTACTTCAAGCTAGGGGGTATTGCAACACCCCCAGCACTCATGATGGACAAAAGGCTGAACAGACTAGATGGATAGCATGTGACTTCCTGATGTCTGGGAGTCCTCAGATCCTGGGAAGATTATAAACCTGAGTTTTCGGGGCTCTCACAAGTGCCCCTCAACCCAATGACAAGGCATCTGTGACTAATGTAAGTATTGGCTACCGCAAAATGAAGGGAACTCTGGTATAGACTTTATGAGGGTCTTCCACTAGCCTAGAGAGGGCAAAATTTACCTTGGGTATGTGAACCAGTCTATCTAGATTATGTCAACTGGGAACATGCACCGACGCTTGCTATCCCCCAAAGCCTTTTTAGGTGTAGTCTGGCATGTTGTGCTAGATAGGTACCTGCTCCATGTGCCCCAGGAGTCTGAGGCAACTATGCACTGTAGTAACGGGATGTGCTTTTCGTTCCATGACCAGGCCCTGGAGTGCTTGGAATGTTGACTGAGACAGGAATGCTTTGGATTTCATAGGCTCCAGGAGTGCTCCAATAAATTCTATTCTCTGAGTTGTTCAACTGAATAATATTTGAAGTACATTGAAGATGGACTGGACAATGATCATGATAGACAATACCTGAGACTTGGACTGGCCTCTCACCAGAAAGTCATACAGGAAGGGGAACATGTGGCTCCCCAGCTGCTGAAGATATGCCCCTACCAGCACCATGCAGTTTGTGAAAATGTAAGGGGCTTATGATAGACCAAATGGAAGTACTGTGAATTGGTATTGGTTTCCATTCATAATAAATCTGAGAAACTTCCAGTGCTCTGGACACATCACTATATGAAAGTAAGTGTCTTTTAAGTTGAGGGCAGTCCCCTCGTTCCAGGAAAGGAATAATTTTATTTTCTTCAGATATTTATTAAACTATCAAATCTAAAATAGGCCTGAGACCACCTTTTAGTTTGGAAATAAGGAAATAGTGAGAATAAAACCCCTTCCCCCAAAGACCTCTATGGTGCCCTGTGATGAAGTAGAGAAACTGCCAGTCAGTACAGAAGTGGTTAAAGAGAGCCTTTGGGCCCAGCTAGCCCTGCCCCATTATATCTGCAGCCAATGCCAAGCCTGGAGTGGGGGGAGAAAAGGAGAGAGCCTGGCACAGTTCAGGGCTGACTGGCAAAGAAGCAGGAGCTAGCTGTCCCCATACCTGAGGGAAAGGATTACTAGCCTGCCAGCCAGGACAGCTGTAGCTCACGAAAGCTTATGCTCTAATAAATTTGTTAGTCTCTAAGGTGCCACAAGTACTCCTTTTCTTTTTGCGAATACAGACTAACACGGCTGCTACTCTGAAACCAAATACATGGTTTCCATCATTAGCACCCCCACTATAAAAATTGTTCCAGTACCCAAGGAGGAGCCACACCCCAAACTGAAAATACTGGTAGGGAGTAGCCCAGCGCAGCAGATTCTGACTCCTTGATGGGAGTCCCTGTTGTTCGGGTGTTGATGTACACAGGACCCTCAGCTGGGACATAATGGAGAGGGAGGGTCTGGGTCTCCATATGCCCCTGGACTTAAAAACTGAGTCTCCTCAAACATGCAAGGGCTGAGAGCAAAGTGCTCTGATCACGATGCCACCCAGCCCTCCAAACCACCTATTAAACTCCCTTTAGAAGACAAGATTGGACCGACCACTGAAGAATGGTATCATGAGAGTGGTCCGTGAAGAGGGACACGGAAGGGGATGGGAAGGGAAGAGAAGAGAGAAACAAATATAGGGCCTATCCCAGCTCCACTGCGGTTAGGATCCATTGATCCAATGTGATGTGAGTCCAACATAGAGGAATTGAGATAGACAGTGGAAAACATTTGTGTAGGAACAGATGGGCCTGTAGGACTTTGTATATTGCCCTTGACAAACATGTTTAGTCTGGGCTGCTGGTTGAGAGGAACTTTTTGTTGCAGAGGAGGAAGAGATGGGAGATGGTCACCTCCTATCATTCCTGCCCCTTTTTCTCGATGAAATATAGGCCAAGGTATAAAGTTCTGATATCTTACAGGCTAGTAGCCAATCATCCATCTTTTCCAGAAAGGAGGGACCTTTAAAGGACAGATCTTGGATGGTCTGCTGTAGTTCAGAAGGGAGATTGGAAGACTACAGCTATGAACATCTCCCCATAGATATGGCAGACAACATGGATTGAGCTCCTAAGTCTGCCATGTCCAAACTGTCCTGACCACTAGCTAGCCCTCTTCCACCATCACACTAAATTCCTGCCAGAGACCTCCAGTAACCTATCTTTAACCTTCATTATGTTTTCACACAAAGTGGAGTCATAGTGAGTAAGAGTTTGCTGGTTAGCAATTCTAAGTTGCAGCCCTTCCACTGAATAAAGTTTACAACCAAACAAGTGCTCTTCGACTCCTTCCCTTTCAGTGTCGATGCTTGGCATCCCTGCCTCTCCAGCTTGTTAGCTGCTGCCACCACCAAAGAGCCTGGGGGATGGTGAGAACAGAGGTGTTCAAAACCCTTGGAAGTGACATAGTATCTCCTCTCTGACCATTTTGCTGTAGGAAGGAGGAATCTGCCAGGGTCTATTGATCAGCTCCAGAATTGCTTCATTAATCAGAAGTGCTACACTGGAGGGCCCTGTTGAAACTAATATGCCCACTAGCATTTGGGATTTCTTGTAGATCTCTTCCACCCAAATGTGTAACACTGAGGCCACCCTTTTAGGCAGCTCTTGGTGAGACTTGTAATCCTCTGGTGGCAGTGAATCACTCACCATCTCTACAGTCACATCTGGATGAAGACACACCAAGATGTTGAGATAGTATTTGGTCTCTTTCTTGTAGTGGACGAGATGTCTGAACAACTTCCAGCTGCTTAGTAGTGGGCATCAGATAATGTTGTCTGTGGTGCTGATGATCTTGGTACATCCTCAAGGAAGTCAACTCAAGTGGGTGAGGGGAAGTTCTAGCATGGGGAGGGTCACTCCACAATGTCCACGACGGCCACTGACATGGTGGTGGTGGGTGCCATGCTTGTGCAGACAATTGTCCCTTATTTATTTATCTAGTGTTTGCATATTCACTGAGCCAAGCAATAGTGTTTTTAGTGGTCAAATGGAGCTCTAAGAGGCCACATTTGAATTTGGTTAGTGGGCACTCTTCAACAATGAGTATCAGTATTTGATCTGCGCCATAGCTGCTGCTTGGATTGTCTCAAAGACCCCAATGGTGCTCGTTGGCTGCACCAAGGCCTGGCCCACTCTGGAATCGGTTAAGAAGGGCCCACTGATGACATGGCAGATTGAAACTGGGCAATATTGCTATATTGAGATATGCCCACTCCTGGGACTGACTCCAAGGCTGTGATGGAGGGTATGCATCACATCTCACATGGAACACACAAGACCTCATCTCCAAGTCCAAAGGAGATGACTCAGAGTAATGTGATAATAGTGGAGCAGATCCTGTATGGACAGGAGAGAGCTGAGCCTGGGGTTTGCAGTACCAAGGATATTAACGAGGGTTTGCCTCTGGATTTTACCAGCCTCTTTGATACCAGAAGTGTAGAGGGTATTGATACCATATGCTGGTGACGAGCTGGTGTAGGAAACACAGTCACTGGTATTGGCTGAAACCCTTCCTCTTCCAATGGGGACACTGGTACAAAAATTTGAGTAATCCTCCAGCAGCTGAATATGCTTTAATCGTTGTCAGGACCCAGAACTGGGTTTTGAGTTTGATGTCTTTGCATAGGAACTTCAGGTATCGGCCTCAATGCCCTGGCACAGGTTCTGGAGTCATGGATTCTGCCCCCCCGCCCTCCCCACTTCCTTGAAGAGGCATGCTCTGGTGTATGTTTCTCTTCAAGAGTCTCTCCCCGACTCTTTACTGCTAGATGGCCTTGGTACCAATGATTTTGCTAAATGGGGGACCGACTCCTTGGAAGATCCACATCTTTTCTTCCGTACTGGAGCCATACAATGCAGTGCCAAAGGGAGTACACTTTGAACCCGATGGCTCTGATGGAAGGCGAATGCTGCCTCCATAAGGAGACACTTAAATCTCACTGCTCTATCTTTTTTAGATCAAGGTTTAAATCCTTTACCACTTGTCACTGATGTGGGACTCCCCCAAACATTCTAGGCAGCTGAATTGCGAATTGCTGACTGACATCAGCTGTCAAACAATTGGCAGGACTTAAGCCCCAGAGCAAGGCATGGCTCCAGTCCCAGTATCAAGATTCAAATTTGGTCCAAAATCTGAAATCTAATATTCACTATACTTTCTACCTAACTAGCTACTGAGAGAACAAATAATCTATAAGCAAAGAATGCAGGAAAAACTTGCAGTAGCAAGATAGGAAGCACTCCAACAACAATCACTGGTGGTAAGAAGGAACTGAGGAGTTCAGGGAAGGTGTGCAGTGGCAGAAGGCATTTGAACTATCCCAACAGGTACTACTGAAGGGAAAAAGTTCTCTGACAACTGTGCACTCATCAGGCACATATCTACAGTGGAATGGACATGTGCAATCACTCAAAGAACAAATAACAATTTGCAGAGAATTCAATGGAAAACTCTGAAGTGTTTTTCTGCCCTCTGGTCTTCTCCTGTGGCTTTCTTTGAGAGGTGACCTGACACAATATATTTGGACCCAGATTTCCATAACTGCTTAGTTCTCATGTAGACAAATAAATAAGTGGTCAGATTTTCTAAAGTGCTCAGTAGAACTGGTTGAAAAAAACAAAAACAAAACTTGCATTATGCTTTTTTCCACTGAGAAATGCCATTTTGTCAGCACCCTGAATTTTTTGAGTAAATATATCAGTTCTGAAGAATATTTCTTAGATCAGGTCAAGATGGAGGATGTACCAACAAGCATCCCAGAACACCCCAGTGGCTTGAGCATTCAGCTGGTATGTAGGAGACCTGGGTTCAAGTCCTATTGTTCCTGCTTCAAAGCATAGCCAATATCCCAGCGGTTAGGGAATTCACTTTGGTTTCTGATATGTGTCTAACTTGGGTAATTTTCATTCTGTCTCCCTAAATACCCCAGAATAATGTTTTTGTATCTCCTCACAGAAAGTAAACTGGGTAGAATGGCTGCTATGTTTTCACCCAGAGGTTGCTGAACTTCTTTGAAGCACTTTTGTATATACCTTTCATCCAGAAAACAATTGATATAAGGTATAATTATTAATGAAGACAGTCTCCTGCAATGATAAAACATTTCAAAATTAACCTACACATTTTGCTGTTAATGGCCAGCCAACACTTCAAGCTGATGGTAGGGGAAAATAACCCCATTTCATGAACTGAATAAGAATAGACTAATAACACCATCTTTATAAGATACAGATAGTATTTATCTTCTAACCACTATTTGGTAAATAAGTGCCATTTATATTCTGGGAATACAGTGTGTACTGTACCACAGTACTATATTTTATCTATTGACAAATTATCTAAATATTATAGTTATTCATTGTATAATGCCGGGGAACATTCTTTTTTGTTTGTTTGTTTACCTGCTTTGATGTTGTTGATGGCTCAGTCTATCTTGTTTGAGTACTGTAACAGAGGCTTTTATTTCATTCAGTCAGTATTCCAAACAGCCTTTCAGAAAGTTTCATCTACGTATTTTTGTGAGAGCTAAAAACAAAATCAACTCAATAAGAGTATGGCAGACAAAAAAAGCAGTAAATGTTAAACATTTTGAGATGATATATTACCTGAAAGTTTCTCTCTCCAGATTTCTGAAAATATTCCTCACTTTTTATTTCAGTTTATATTTTATAGATGTCCTTGCATTCTTCAGTTTAAATAGAACTTTTCATTCTTCCAGATTCTTCATGATCAGGAACATACAATGTTGATAGCTAACTATCAAAGACAAACAACTATCTAAGGAGTCTTCTGCAAAGACTGAATCGACTGTTGAAGAACCAAGCTGATCTCAGTGGAAGCTTGGGAGAAGTTGTGCTATGATAGGGTGGGTATTCCATTAAAAATAATTGGCTTAAAGTTAAATGGAAAACTGAATAGCGATTTAGCTACTTTTATTTATTTATATATTCTGGATTAGAGGATTTTTTAAATGTTATTTTTTAAACAAGTAGGTACATCCATAACTGTGAAATCATAGTGCTGCATTTGATAGACAATGTGGCATTGTTTACTTGCCACAGGCCTGAGGCAGGAGACCGAGTTCTAGTCTCAATGTTGCCACCGACTGGACATACTGTACAGTCTTGGGAAAAATGACATAACTGAGCTGGGTCTCCATTAGTTTCATTTTACACATGGGGAAAAAACTATAATACTGTTGTTACCTATTCCAAGTTGTACTGGGAATGCTAATTTGTTAGTTTGTAATAAACATTAAAATCAGTAAGTGCCATATAATAAGTATGGCATAACGGAAATGCATCCGATGAAGTGAGCTGTAGCTCACGAAAGCTTATGCTCAAATAAATTTGTTAGTCTCTAAGGTGCCACAAGTACTCCTTTTCTTTTTGTGAATACAGACTAACATGGCTGCTACTCTGAAACCTGTCATAATTTTCATAAAATGCTAAGCCCAAAGGTTTCAGCCAGGGTTGGAGCTGTGCTTAGATGTTGCACAAATATCTAGGAAGACATAGTCCCTGTGCAATGAGTTTAAAAACTAAAACTCTGGTCCTGCAAACTTTGATAGGTATTAGGTGCTTAATTTTATCATCGTGAGTATTCTAGCTGAAAATAAATTTAAACATCTGTGTGTTTGCAGGATCAGGGCCAAAAGGGAGGAAAGGAGGAATAGAATCATCTATAAACATTTTAGAGACAAAGGAGCTGTTGAAAAAATGGAAAAAATAATGTAAAAAAATTTGAAATATTTAAAGCTGTTTCCATTTTACAGAGTTCAAAATGGGCCCATTTTTTATTTTAAAAATTGCATCTTATTATTTTATTTTATTTTATTTTATTTACTGAACTGGGTTTTAAGGTAACTTAAAAACTTCTATAACCATTATGATAAAAATGATCACAAAAATATGCAAATAGTTTTGATAATGTTGTGAAAATAATACAAATGTTTTTGGTTTTGAAAAAAAATCATTTCACATTTTGACTAGATCTAGTGTACACACATACATTTGCAATTTTCTCCCTTGATATTAAAAATACGCTGTATCAAGTAAGTTGCAACTGTTGCCATTTGCCTTCACCCTCATTATTAACTGGTTCATTTCTTAGAAGCCTTATGGCAGAGGTGAGCCTGGAGAGGCTATTGGCCTCACAGAACAATTCAGGGGCAGCAAGGAAGAAGGCATGAAAGTGTCTGTCTGAATAGCTGACAAACCGGAGGATGAAGCTGAAGTAATTGTTGATGGAACAGAGAAGGCAAGGGAGGGCCAGGGTGATAAGAGAAGAGGAGGAGGAAAGTTGACAAGAGGTGGAGTTGTACAGAGTTTGGAAGATGAGGACAAGAAGCTTGAATTTAATATGGTGAAATGGGAGAAGCCAATGGAGGATCTGGACAGAACCAAGAGTAAATGAAATTATTTTAGCAGCATTTTGAGAGAGAAGGGCATCAGGCGAGGCAGAGATTACAGTAGTAGCATGAGAGGCAGGTGTGGTCAATGTGTGTGGGGTTTTTTGTTTGTTTTTGAGGCTAGAGGTGAGAGATCAGGAAATAGAGTGAGGAGGAAGGAAAGGGATGGGATCTGAGAGTGATGAGGGATGTTAGTAGCCCAGAAGAATAAGGCTTAGAGGTGGCAAGATCAGGATGCATACAATAAAAATGTCCCACGATTCTGCTTCATGGTTCATGTGGGAATATGGTAACAGTATAAAGTATTTATTTGTGAATATTTATCCATGCCTTCAAACACCTCTTGATTTTACTACAATTGTGCTCATAGAGTGAGCAGTGAATGAAATCTAGACATAGGCACACAGCCATAGCCATTAAATTAAAGCCACCAGAATCTTTGGTAATAGAGGTTGAAACTGCATGACCCCTGCATGGTTTCCTTATTCAATAACAGAAATGCTTTGGCCAGCCCCCTCTCCCCAACCCTTTCTTCTAGCACATAGCTTCAGGATCTTTCTTTGACTCAAGGTATCTTCAGTGGAGGGAAGATGACCTTTGCTCCTTTTCCCTGAAGTCTTTGACTGACCTACTGCCTCTTCTATATTGGCTTGCTGGCCCATCACCCTCATCAGCAACCTTTGGAAAATGACAATAGGCCTCCAATTCAAGAACGAGTCTTGAACAAGTCTTCAGCACCCTGATCTAAAGCTTTGGAACAGAACACTCATTGTTGTACTTTGTGGAGTGTCATGGACCATGGCCCCTCAGTATTAGGACCCAAAATTCCAAATTGGAATGGGAGACTGGCAAAACTATATGAAGGGAACCTACATCTTTTGTTTTAATGAAATGGCTGAACCAAACCCCCTGCCTTCTTCTAAACTCATTGCTAAATCTTGCATGTGATTTTTATGAGGCACCATGCTTTCCAAAGATAATTGAATCCATAAAAAACAATGACCATTATCAGAAAAGGGCAATATTGTTTGTAAATCTTATTCTATTATCATTTGACAGGCTTTAAGTCAAATGTGTTTCCTTTCTATACAAATTGAATAGGCAACTGGAATATGTGAAACATACATATAGGCCTCCCTATATTATATTAACGGTATCTTTAGTAGGAGTGCTACACATTGTAATATTGATGAAGTCAAGATGCATATAATGTTCAGTAGTGATAGAGTGACAGCTTTAATTAGATCAAACTTATCCCATTTTTAATATCTTCTATTCAACCTCCTTGGTAAACATTGTACTGTTGATGTGAGTGGGAAGTAGGAATTGCATCTAATTTTGGTCATGGGAGTGTAACCCCACAGCACTGCCTGTCAGGACTTGCTTGGGAATCATGCTGAGACACACCTCAACAAAAAGGTTATTTTACAATCACTAAAGCAGACAATGATTGACTGATTTATACAGTAGGTAGGGGGTAGAGGAGTGAGGATTCCTTGCGGGGAATCTGTATTTTAAAAGAAGCCATTAGAATTGGATATTTGTGGAGAGCAAGGTAAGCTTTTTTTTTCCTCCCTAAACAAAACCATACGTTGTTATAGTGCCTAATCTGTGAGAAGGCTCCCATTGCCTTCAACAGGTTTGGGATCAGGCTCACAGTGCATTGTTTACATGAGGATATAAACCTAGATGCTAACTGACTTCAAAAATCTAGAACCAAATTTGGTTTATATTTACTCTGATGTAAATTCAAGTAACTCCACTTATTTCACTGATGCTCAGTCACATGCTCTATACTGACTTGCGAATTATGTGACAAAACTCTTTATCTGAATAGAGTTTTTTTCAGTAAAAGGTGAATTAAGAGGGTGTCCGGATTTAAAGAAATAACTAATCTGACTTCCAAGAGAGACATTTTATGGTGGTCTCACGTTTGCTAGCATTGGAATGAAAATAATATACTTTTAAAATATTGATTGATTCTTTTTCTGTATGGGGTGGGGGATGTTATCTTCTAAAAGGATATTTATCTTATTAAAATAATAAAAAAGAGTGTTTCCTTTAACAAGATTGTTTCTATGAGCATTTATTGTTCTATATATACTATTTTACTTCTCTGAATTGCTTTCACATTCACTCTGTCATCATTGAGCAGAAGAAAGAGGCAGGGCAGCTGAAGCACAATAACATTGCAAAATATGAATTAACCACTTCACTTAATTGGTTTGATTCCATAATGTATAATTTATACCAGCTAATTATACAGTTTTTGTCATTTAAATGTTGAAGTAAATGCATCCCATCAACTTCTTCTGAAGCTTATTTTAACAATTGGAAGCCAGCCACAATCATCCTGGAGGCTAGCTGAGTATAGTCTAACAGCAACATGTTAAGGCTTAATACATTAGCTTCATGAAAGAATGTGCTGAATTGTCTTTTTACTTAAACAGTTCTCCCTATGCATTACTAGCTGAAGAGTGAGAATACCCATTAGCTGAAACACATCTGAATGTGAATTGCTTTCATCCACGCCCGGCCTACACTTCCCTCAGGGATATGAAAAATAGTCACCTTGAGTAGTGTAGTTGAAACAACCTTTTAATCCCCATCAACTAAGCTACCATATCTCAGGTAGGTGGATTACTTACACTGAGGAGAGAACCCCTCCAATTGACATAGATAGTGTCTATGCTGAAGCGTTACAGAGGCTCAGCTGTGCAACCGTAGCATTTTTAAGTGTGGACATACACCCGGTCTTCTCCATCCAAAATCTCCTTTCTTTCCCCGAAGATGTATTACTGCACATTCTTGATTAAATTGTTCCTGACATCAGCTTTATTCTACAGAACACATTTTCACTTCCTCGCCTCTTTGGTAATATAAAGGACCTTTGGATATGAGAAGATGGTCTCCGTGTTTACAAATGTATTCTGTCTTTATCTAGGAAACATGCCCAGTAATTTAGAATGGCAGCATAATCAGAAGAGTTAGTCATAATAGACATGTGAAACCCCTATGGAAACATATTCCTACTAATGAAAACTTTAAAATCATTCATCCTTCCAGTTATATGAAAGTCCATGGAAGCAGGTTATCTTGCTTTACAAAATGTGGATCAAGAGTTACCTGCAGAACAAACAGCTCAATCACAGATGTATAATGCTTCAAGGTTTTCCTGTTTTCTCACTGGTCCGCCTTCATTACTTAAAAATACACAAGATGGAACTTCTCTGTTGAATACTTTCAGAAGCGTATTTCCTAAATCAAAATGCCATGTTCAGCAAGACGGCCAATAATCTTTCATCTCTAGAATCTGCTATCCTTTCTAAACCCACCTAGCTTTTTAAAGGAGCCTCAGTGAAAGAAAAGTTGTGTGTGCTTGAAATTTTTTTGGCAAGTTTAAAATCCATTATTTATCAGTATATAGTTCCTTCCTACTATTAATAATATATGCTTTCTCACTTTTGTTGGGAAAAAAAGTCCTAACTGAATTCAGAAAATAAGCCTAAACCTTATTCTATCATAATGAATATTTTCTCACTCGATAGGATAGTGTGGTGTGCAGCATCTTTGGCAACAAGAGTAGTTGCCCTAGTAATGGACCCAATTTTGTATGGTCCTGAGCAACTGTGGTGAGATGCCAAATGCCTCAATTGCCATGGGTCATGGACTCCATAAAGACATTAGTTTTGTGTCTCATTACAACAATCTGTAACCCATTAACCCTCCTTTGTCCTACCTATGACAGCAAAAGTATTAATTGCCCACTTCATCTGGAATGGTTTCTTGCAATGTGTTAACTCTTTATGTTTACTAATCTATTCCAGCTTGTATTTAGTTGTGATATTCTGATTACCTTTGCCAGACTTGAAGAGCTCTGTGGAGCTCAAAATCTTGTCTCTTTCACCAAAAGAAGTTGATCCAATAAAAGATACTATGTCACCCACCTTCTATCTCTCAATTCCTATTGAAACAGATGAGGGCATTAAGGGCCTGGCAGGCCTGGACCTAATATGGAACCTTAACACCAAACAAAAATATGCACTAGAAACGCATTAATTGTGACAAGCAAGGGTGGCTTCACAAAGGTACCTAGGTGCCTAACTCATTGATTTCAATAGGAGTGATGCACCTAAGTACTTTGTGAATCGCACTTCTGTGCATGACAAATCCATTTGAAGTGGGTGTCCAGATTGAGGGCAGGTCCACACTACAAAATTACTCTGGTATAACTACATCATTCATGGATGTGAAAAATGCACACTGATGCTAATCCACCTCTGTGAGAGGCCATAGCTATTATGCCAATGGCAGAGTCCTCATTAAGCAGCACTTTTGCTATTACTGTTCTGAAAAAGCCGTAGTCATTACTTTTCATTAAGCTAAACCTGTTCCCTCTGTGAAACACCCAATAAAGATTGTTTCAGTTACATGGTTACCCCTGATTATGCAAGTCCTTACTGAAAGGAATATCCAATATCATTCTCTCACATTTTAGCCTTCGGCCATACTAAATGTATGTTACTTCCATTACACACTGTGCACCTCAGATATTATTCCCTTTTGTTTCATCAAGAGCTATTGCTATTAATTGACTTCTGACATTTGATATAATAAGGTTTACAACTCTCAGTATGCAGAGAAGAGGAGAAACTTGATCTGTTGATATTTTAACCACTGCATACAGACTTGACTGGACTAAAAAGTCATCACTACAGACACACATGAAATAAGACCTTTAAAGCTGTCTTTTTGGAAGTGTAAAAAATAATCTCCTGGTGTCTTTATTTTTGTTTAAAAGTATATTTTGTTCCTTTGCACTTTGAAATGTTTGTCTATTAAGCCAGAGGGTCACATAAAGTCATTTCGGGGGCTGATTAAAGCCCATAGTAGCAGAGAGAGTAAAAGGTACAACTGAAAATCTGCTGGAAGAAGGGCTTTGTGAACCTTGCCACACTGGAAATCTCTGTTTGATATTCTGAGGGAGATTCTTGGATCTCTCCAGAAATACAGTGAATTCCATTCGGGAAGGTGGAAGAATAAATGTTTGAAAGAAAACAATAGTCTCACAAAGACATAAGTGTAATCTGCAGCCTCTGTCACCAAAAAGCCAGTTATATGTACCATAATTACAGTGTGGGATGTAAGGAATGTAGGAATGTAATCAAAACCATGTAGGAATGTAATCAAAACAAGGTAGAACCATATAAATAGTGGCAAAAACAAGACTCCTGTGCCATCACTAAATTGTTCATTCAAATATTCTAATCTAATAATAGAAGTTTGTCTTGTTGACTGTCATTTAGCAACTAAGGCGGGATTCACCAAGGTATTTAGATTCCTAACTCCCATTGAAACCAGTAACAGTTAGGTGCCTAAATACGTTTGTGAATCCCACCCTAATAGTTTGGCATGACTACCCAAGTTTACAAGCTCGATTTTCAGACTTCATGAGCACTCACAACTCCAATAGTCTTCAAAAAGAACTGCACGTGCTAGTGCTTCTTAAAATCACCACCCTATCAAACAACCTTTTAAAATGAGTACATTTCTGAAAAGCCTGATTTCAACTAATTTATATAAAGATCTTTAGTACATGATCTCTATTGCGATTCTATGAATATTTTCCAGTACAGACTTAACCTCGATGGGACCAGATGGCACAACAGAGTTTCACCTGCTAATGACAACAATTATTCTGACTAGTAGTACTTCTACCAAATATTGCTTCTTAGTTGTTTCTTTGAGCAATGCCAGCTTATACCTTTAATAAAAGGGCCAGGAATGTGTGACCCACCCTCGAATGTACAAAGTTTATAATCAGGAGTCATTTGAAGACTAACATCACCTTTCCCTGGATAAAATATATGTCCCAAACTGATGTTATAAAAAAATATAACTGCTACCAGCTATGGGCCTGATCTTGCAAAATGCTGCATACCCTCATTTCCCATTGGATGTTTGGTAACTTGCAAGATTGGATCTTGTGTTCTTTAAAACAGTTCTTGTCTTAGCAAAGATCCAGTCCATAATTTTCCATCATGCATTAGGGTTCCCTTCTGTCTGGCCTCCAACCCAAGAAATTCTGTAAGGGAGTCTTCACAGTGATGTTATAAACTACACTCCTTTTGAAATTAGTGTATGTAAAATAAAACATACTCTTGGGAAATCTGGGTGGGTTGTCATTGACATCGGTGAGAGTTATGTTTACAGTGGTAGTTCCAGCTAATCCTCCCAGCTGTCCTCCCATATCCTTGGCTTGGATGAGGACTTGATATTGTTCTTTGACCTCTCTGTCCATGTTTGGCAAAGCTGTTCTTATTACACCTTGGAGGGAAAAAAGAAAAGAGAAACACAATACATATAAAACAAAGCCTTGGCAAAGGTTTTGTTTACAGAATAATATTCTTTCCTATGTATGCTGATGGTCAGATTCCACAAAGAGTTCATCAACTGGCAGTTCCCATTTAGATACTTGAATGAAGTGCTCTGATTTCTAAAAGAGCCCAGCAGTCAGCAGCTCCCATAGAAAGACTCACATTGATTTCAGTGGGTGACCAGAAGGAAACTTGATTACACAGTAGTATTTCAGGAGCTGTCTCCCTCGCCCCACTTTAATCCACCATCCAAAATGTGGGGTTTTTTGGTTTTTTTTTTTTGGATGGTGGATTAAGACTGACAAGTGTATTTTCACTCGGGATTTGAATGAGAAGAGAGTGAATGTCTCCCACATCAGAATGGAAAAGTCAAAAGGGGCAGTATGGATAAAAGCACAGAGACATGAGTAGGAGAGGAAGGGGTGAGTTGTGGACCAAAAAAAAAAAAGGTAGAAAGTGGTCAGTAGTCATCACTACTTCTCAGACCATCTCTCCTGCATTTGAAACAAAATATCCACTATCACCACCAATACAGTGAGGTTCCATTGGCCCAGATAACATCCTTCTGTACAAAAAGTGTGGTTTGGTTACAAAACGTATCGCTGTTCACCTGATACAGCCATTGCTGAAAATGCTCAGGCACTTTTTGAATAGAATATGGTAAATATCCTACCTGTGGTTGCAAACACAAAATTAGTCAATAATCAATTGTGTTTTAATCTTGAGTGACTTTGAACAGTTGGCATCTAACTATACCTTCTGTAGCATTCTTTCTGTTATGTTAACATTTTATAATAAATATAAATGTTTTATATAAACATTTATGTAATAACATTTTTGTGTTAAAAATGTAGGCTCCTGTGACCAAATTCATGGGAAAAGGTATGTTACCTTGTCATAAGCCAACACTGTATAATGCAAAATAATTAAACAATATTTCTCAGAAATGGTTCGATACAGGCAGTTTAATGCAGACAGCCTGTGTAGTTACAAAATAAGCCAGTTGGAGAGGGATTATTATTATTTCAGAAATTATTATCTATGAACATGAGGCTGGTTGGTTTTAAAATCTGTCTTTTTCCCTTTTGTTACAATGTACGCAGAGTGATAAGAAAAAAATCTCTCTTGGGATGCTTGTTATTTCTTTGGCAATTAGCTCATGTGCCAACCAGTAAGAATGGAATCAATTAATTTATAATGCTTGTTAAGAGTCTAAAAATAACTTTGGCTTCGATTCACCACTGGTTCAACTGATCAAAAATTCCAAATAAAATTGATTGTATAAGGATGAAGTTTTCTTTCATTTGCAACATTGATGATAATAGGAACAATTATTGAAAATAATGTACTGCCTTCTTCCTCAGCATGGCATTTAGGGCACTAAATAATAACTAACGTCTGAAACAATTAAGCACATGTGTACATAGTTTTGAAACATGGGTTGTGATTCTTTTCTTTTCAAAAACTCAATGCTATGCAAAAGGCTCCACTTTTCAAGGTGGAACTCCTGGTACTTAAAGCTCCAAAATTATAAAAAATAACTGAAAATACATATTTAAGAAATGAATAAAATACTAAAAAGCCCTACTAGCATCATTAAAAATGGGAGTCATTGAAGACTGAAATCAGAAAGGGAAGTATTTTAAATCTTTGGGGGTTTTTTTGGTGGCAAAAGTCATTTTGTAAATTGGGACAACACTATCAGGTTTCCACTGAAACCTCTTCCCCTTTCCATGATTTTACCTCATGAAATGTTTTACAACATATTTCTTATACTAAAGTCGAAGGAGTAGACAACGATGGAAATTAATTGTTCCCCTTGTTATACTAGTAGAAGCGAGCAAAATAATACTAATTAAATAAATAAAATTGGCACTCAATGAAACAAACAGAGAATATTTCATGAACTCGAGGTGCAGTTCACCTTGATTTTTACATTATTTTTAAGATAACATTGGTTAGCTTTAAATCTGTTAAAAATCTTCCTAATGGATTACAGTACATAAACAACTGGCTGTCATTCTAGCAGTGAAGTGCCTAATCACCCATTGCTTTTCCTGTCTGGAAGTTGGAAGCATTCTGTAGCTTTTCCCATAAGAGATCTCTGTCTCCAATAAAAATCAATGAGAATAATTTAAATATCAAAAAATAGTCCAATGGCAATATTTTTCCTTCACTTTGCACTCTATATTAAAATACTAAATAAAATGAAAAACAACATTTTCTATAAAAAGGCATGTGTTTATATGGATGTTTCAGAGAGCACATTTAAGAATCTCACTAGAGCAATTCATTATATGGAATAATGATTAACAGGAAAGAACCCATTGCATTTCTTCTTCTTCTTCACAAAAAATATTAGAATTTTGAAATCAAGGCTTATTGTAATGCTAGATCTACATGGATTCAGTACTGCACTGAATGTTCCCAGCTTTTACCATTTTAAATCTTTTAGCATTAACCAAGAGGGCTGCAGAATTGAATAATATTTAAAGGGTTTTCTTTTGTTTGTTTGCAAGGAATACAGATACTGAATGTGAACTGACATATAACGTCCCTGAGGTTGCCAAAAGACGAACAAGTATAAGCTCAGGACCCTGTCCTATCATGAGTTCTATGCAGATAGGCCCTGCACCTGGACTGATCTCCAGTGATCTTAATGGAGTGTCGGGGGTCTGTCCACATGGAACAACTTGGAGTATGTGAGCCTCTGCACCTGATCTTGTAACGAAGTTCATGAGTTAATACTGATGTGAGCAGTTCTCTTGGTGTGAATATAACCCCTCTAATGGCTTTCATATACCCTTGTATATTGCAAGTTAATGTTTCTCAGAGTACCATTAATCTATATGCTCATTTCTGATATTAGTTCCACTTGAGTAGCATGTTCAGAGGGGTTGATGGGGAATGTGTGATATACGGGGTTTCCCCTCTGCATGACTTTCCAGGGCTTTTCTTATGTAAGCTTTCCCCATCTGCTCCACTCAATACTGAGTAACAAAAGGCAGCATATACCCCAAAGATCTAAAACAATGCAAGGAATGCCAGTGGGGATACAATCAGATGTTACATGAGAAATATAGATACCTGAATTCAGCTTGTGGCTGGTTAAAGCTTTTCAGTTCACTTTTAAATTCCTCTCCATTTCCCACAAGATTTAATCCAAAAAGAAGCATTAAGGTTAAGATTTTTTTTCAGGTGTCTGAAAAAGTCAGATTTTGATTTTCAAAGTAGAGTTGTCGAGCCAGCCTGCAATATGATCTCCTGCTAAATGGAGCATGTGACAGAGGAAAGTGCCCTTTGGAGATTCTGCACTAACAGTGTCGTGCATCTCCCATCTCCAATTATTGATTAATCTGTGAGAAAGTCTTTAACGTGCCATCTGACATTCAAATACAGCTTCACTGGGAGAAGAAATTCCATTTGTTGAAAGGGGCATATGGGTGACTATTCCTGTACAGGTTCAAGATATAGTTTGTAGCATTTAGTTTGTACATTCTTGGTTCACTGAATTATTAAATATAGAAACAGGAATGGCATTTAAAAATATAGGGCACAATAAAATATTGCAGTCTCACTTTCTTCTCTGATAACACATCTAACAACATCAGACCAACATCCTGTGCCCCAGCAAAAGAAGAGGGCAGGGACCAATCAGCTGTCCACATTCTCAAATTAAAAAACATGCAACACAAGAATCACTGCTAAAGTATTCTTCATTCTAGGCAATCAGACTGCAAATTGAGTCAACAGGATGAAGACTTGAGATTTGGAGTCAAAACATCCAGGAAAAAAAAAGAAAGAACATACAAACTGAACAGCACTTAAAGACAGAAGTAATCTTAACAACATGGAAGTAACAGTGCACCAGGAAAGACCTCTTCAACACATACATACTTTAGACGTTCCAAACTATATGGCAGGTTGCAATTTATTCAAAACCCAGTCTGCACACAAAGCAAATGTATGATTATGTATTGGCCATTTGGTGTATCAGAGCATTAGGTATTTATTTCTATACACACCAATAATAATGCCCACTTGGATGTTTTATCAAAGTTTAAATGTTTGAAAGGGCAATATAATATTGTTGCTGATGAAACATTTACCTGTCTTAGGATCAATGGAGAAGTATGGTTGCCCCTGAAGAATACTATAAACCACTCTGGCACTGTTTCCATATGTTGGATCATCAGCATCTGTAGCTTTAACCTGAAGTACATATGCGCCTAGAAAAAAAATGCAAATGTAATTTCCAAAAGAAAACAAAGATCAGGAATATTGGTGACATATTGTATAGCTTAGCCCCTTTTGATGAGGGCATTTGCTGTAACTCCTGCTTCATTGGAAACAGGGAGAGAACAATGTAATGTTTCAGCCCCACACTGACATAAATGTAAGTAGCAGTTGCAGCAGATGGGGAAGGGAAGGGAAGGTGGGCAGGAACCCATGCTTCAGAATACACTTACCAGCAAGTTGGAGGGGATGGGTGTTGTGAGGGAAATCAGGCCAGTTGCCCACCCTTGGATATGTAAATATGTGTGGAAGTAACAGGATAATCAATTTCCCCTTCAAGAGATGTCTAAAGGCAAGGGGAGCCCGCCTATGCCCTTTTGAAGGGAGGGTATTTCTTGTGTGTTTTGACAGTTTTACAACACTCACTGGGGACCATGCAGTTGACCAGTCTGGCTTTGAGGGTTTGGATTTGCATAAACACCAAACTCCAAGTGCCACCTGGGAGTCCCAACATTTTGCAAACAAAATCATCAGCAGAGTTTGCTGACATTCATGTGAGGAAATTATTAGCTAAATTGGAAAAAGATGGGGATCAATATGAAATTTGAATATGAAAACTGAAAAATGGATAAGGAACTGGTTAAAGGGGAATCTACAACGAGTCCTACTGAAAGGTGAACTGTCAGGCTGGAGGGAGGTTACTAGAGGAGTTCCTCAGAGATTGGTTTTGGGACCAATCTTATTTAATCTTTTTATTACTGACCTTGGCACAAAAAATGGGAATGTGCAAATAAAGTTTGTGGATGACACAAAGCTGGGTGGTATTGCCAATACAGAGAAGGACCGGGATATCATTCAGGAAGATCTGGATGACCTTGCAAACTGGAGTAATAGTAATAGGATGAAATTTCATAGTGAAAAGTGCAAGGTCATGCATTTAGGGATTAATAATAAGAATTTTTGTTATAAACTGGGAATGCATCAGTTGGAAGTAACAGAATATTGGTTGATCACAGGATAACTATGAGTTGCCAATGTGATAGGGCCGTGAAAAAAGCTAATGCGGTCTTGGGATGCATCAGGGGAGGTATTTCCAGAAGAGATAAGGAGGTGTTAGTACCATTATACAAGGCACTGGTGAGACCTCATCTGGAATACAGTGTGCAGTTCTGGTCTCCCATGTTTAAGAAAGATGAATTCAAACTGGAGCAGGTTCAGAGAAGGGCTACTAGGATGATCCAAGGAATGGAAAACCTGTCTTATGGAAGGAGACTCAAAGAGCTTGGCGTGTTTAGCCTAACCAAAAGGAGGCTGAGTGGAGATATGATTGCTCTCTATAAATATATCAGAGGGATAAATACCAGGGAGGGAGAGCAATTATTTAAGCTCAGTACCAATGTGGACACAAGAACAAATGGATATAAACTGTTCATCCGGAAGTGTAGACTTGAAATTAAATGAAGGTTTCTAACCATCAGAGGAGTGAAATTCTGGAACAGCCTTCCAACAGGAGCAGTGGGGGCAAAAGACCTATCTGGCTTCAAGACTAAGCATGATAAGTTTATGGAAGGGATGATATGATGGGATAGCCTAATTTTGGCAATTAATTGATCTTCAATTATTAGCGGTAGATATGCCCAATGGCCTATGATGGGATGTTAGATGGGGTGGGATCTGAGTTAGTACCGAGAATTCTTTCCTGGGTGTCTGGCTGGTGAGTCTTGACTACATGTTCAGGATTTAGCTGATCGCCATATTTGGGGTCGGGAAGGAATTTTCCTCCAGGGCAGATTGGCAGTGGCCCTGGGGGTTTTTCACCTTCTTCTGCAGTGTGGGGCACGGGTCACTTGCTGGAGGATTCTCTGCACCCTGAAGTCTTTAAACCATGATTTGAGGACTTCAATAGCTCAGACAGAGGTTAGGGGTTTGCTACAGGAGTGGATGGGTGAGATTCTGTAGCCTGCGTTGTGCAGGAGGTCAGACTAGATGATCATAATGGTCCCTTCATACCTTAAAGTACATGATTCCATGAAAAACAGGCCACATATTTAGGTGTCTACATTTGGATATAGGCACTTAATTTTAAACAAGATTGAGTATTTAGACCTCTTTGTCCATAGGTTTAGTAACACAGCCACAAATATTGCTTACTTTTATATATCGGCTCACCAGCAAAACTCTGGTTTCCAACTTAGTGGGCTATCAAGCACTTTAGCGTCATCTGTTGTCCTTGTTTCTAGTAACAGGGATTCTACAGTGATGTTTACGAATAATATTGATTCTAAAGACCTCACTTACAATAATAAGAACATTTCTCCAAACCTGAAAAGACATATTAAAAGTGCTGGGGGGCTAATCCTGCTCCTGCCATTGGAGTTTTGCCATTACCAATAGCATCAGACCTTTGACGAGGCTTATTTATTTATTTACAAAAATCTTCCCTTCACACATTAAATGGACACTGATGAAAATATAGTGCCAGATTTAGAAAGTGGGTGCCTAAAGTGCATGTTGAAAGCTAGATACGACTCATGGCATGTGCAAAACCAACATTTCTGCACACAACTGGTATTTGCAAAGTAAAATGTATAAGCTGGCATTGAAACCAGTACTTAGGCAGGCAGCCACCTGATTTGCCTGCAGACAGATCACGAACTACCTTGAGAATTATACTACGGTCTCCTAGAAGAAAACTTTCTAGTGCTAGAATATAAGTCCAAAAAGGAGTCTGTACATTTTAGAATGAACAACGTATTTTATTCGCTAAGTTGGTTTTGAAATCAAGGCTTGAGTTTTGTTTCATCTACCTGCCTTGGTCAGCTTCAGGTAGGAACACTGCAGAAATAGAGTACTTGTTTTTATATAGCTCTATCTGACACTTGTATCAGGTGTGTTGATAATAAATTTACAGTAAGATAGTCTGTCTTATGTCCATACATATAGGAGTACCCAGAGTAAGTTTACTCCATTTCCCTTCTTTGTCACATTGAGAAATAGTACATGGTGGTCCATCAGACAGTCTTTCTGTTAGAATGGGGTGCATATTACAGCAAGTTTGAGAACATCTGGCATTCCCTTGACAATACCCAGGGAATACTGCAAATGCTGCAAAATTATTAGCTATAAAGGCAATTGGAAAGTTTTTAAGCATCATCATTGTACTAGCACTAACAGTGATGAGCATGTCAATGTTTATTTTTTTAAAAAATAAGCAGATGATCTGATAGTGAAAGATACTCCAATATAGTCAAGGGAAAAGTTTGAGGTGATTTTTTAAACTCTCCTACACATCTCTACTTTCTATTGCCAGCACTGCTGGAGGAATTGGAACGGATAGTGAAAATAAATTGACTGCTTGTTGGATAGTATTGTAGAGTTTCTCCAGTTACAGATGGTCAGTAGCCAAAGCAAAATGTTAAGGTGCCACTGGAGATTTTTTGTACTATACTGATGATCATGGGGAAATGTGAAAGTTCATGAAAAGCTATTTGATTACCAAGACCAGTTTTAAAATAATGCGGGTCAGGTTTACAAGGTGAGGGCACGTTTAGTTAGAATCAACTTTTAAATGAAAAGAAAGATTAGGGATGCAGTAAATAAAATAATACTGCAGAGATCATCTGGTCTCATTTCAGAAGTAGCTTGAGGTTAGTCTTTGATTTCCTGAAGGATGGGGAATGTCACATTTTAGAAGCCAGGAGGTGTCACAGAAGATCAAAGTCATAGTTCAATATAATAATTATGGAAGCACTGCATACTCAGACATTTTTGCCTAAACTTCTCATCCAATACAAAATCAAGATAATAGAATGTGTGCTATGTAGCTCTATTGGGGGGCAGGGGAGTGGCATTGAGTATGGAGGTTCTCTCTCTTTGCCAGGATAACGGGAGCATGTTTTACAATACATACAAAACCTTCCATGGACTCTTACTACAAGAGGGTGAAAATAGAGGGGTCTATGTAGCAGGGGATCTGCCAGTCCAAATCCTGTCAGCACTCGCTGAAATGCAGGGAACCCCAACAAAGCTGAATTCTGTACTACTGAAGGGGAAAGCGTAAGGATTTCATGGTATATCCTTCATGGTGCCTCCTGAATCATGCTGCTCAACTACCACCTTGAAAAGTAGAACTTTATTGGTTCTTCTGCCAGGCACTGCAGAGGAAAAGGCAAGATTTTCCCCTTACTGCTTAATTACACTAACAGGAGAGCCAAAAAAACATAACACAACCCAGGTTACCCACAATACACTAGAATATTAATTCACATCCTCAATCAAGCCACAGTCATAAATCTTGATACAAAGCAGGGCATAACCTATGGGCTAAATATATACTATGTATTAAGTTGTAGTGGACTTGATGACTTGAGGACTTGAGGACTCAGGGGATTGGGTAAAAAGGCTGTGCATTTGGGTCCCATAGGAACCCGAATAAACACAAATATTTAGATAAGCTTGGGATGTGTCAGTATTTCAATTAGAGTTTACAGTTTCTATGGACTTTTTTGTGAGGAGATGCTCAGGAATTAATTTACAGGGCTAGTAAAAGTGTGATCTGTATGACTTTAAGTATTTCCTGACCCATTAAAGAAGCTAGTAAAAAACAAACCCCAACTACTTATACAAATAAACACAAATACAAGTAACCACAACCCACATACAGCCCTAATTGCCAAAGGAATATGGAAGCTTTTATCTTGAAAAATGCCCTTATGTCTATCTATCCATCCACATATCCTCCCCACCTCACAGTATCTTACTATCTTTCCATCATAAAAGTCCAGTTATTGCATTCTTTGACTGAGGGAATGTTTCTTTGTGTCATTGTCATTTTCCCCCCCGTCCTGTTCTGAACACTCTCATTCTTCTGCTTCTTTCTTTCCCCATACAGCTGTTTTTTGTTCCTATCTCAAACAATAAAACCAATCATATGATTCCTTGAACCCTGAGGTTTGAATGTGAGTTGCGTGCTTTAGAGGTTTGATTTAAATAAACATCCCAAAATTTGTATTCTTACTAAAAGTTTGGCTGGTCCTCCAGGCTCTTTCTCCCCAAACAGATCTCCTCCTTTAAACACATTCCCACCACACTGTCCCCTACATTTCAGGTTGGTTGCTGTTGTGAGGGGAAGAGAAAAGGAGTTGGGAAGCCCATTTCAGACCTCAATTGCATGTTTTAAAAGAAGTAGGAGACTATCTACCTCCTTATAGGCAACAAGAGTATCTGAGTAACAGAACAAAGCTCTTTTCTGACATTAACAAAACAGTAGGGGGCCTATCTTGAATTTGTACACCAGAGTGAACAGCATTCTCCTCATACCCCAGATGGAGAGGTAGATCCAATTTTTCAAAAGTGGTGAATTACATTGGGCTTCTGACTGTGTATCAGCTGATTTTCAAAAGTGTTGGACACTAAGCAGGTCCCGCTAAAATCAACCAAGATTTTTAGCTTACCTTTAGTCTCCTGTTTTTGAAAATCTTGGCCACAACGGCCCCCTCATATGTATTATCAGAACGGTTTGAACTCAGGGGGCCTTCAAGCACTACAGCATAGCCCTCTAATAGATGAGCTAAATGAATAACTCCTTTAGCTGGTAGTAGTAATAGATTGTTATCATCTATTTGGCTGGCTACCAGAAAGGGCACATTTTGCCAGTGTATTACATAGATAACATTTCTGGATTGCTTCATGCACTCTGGAGCTCAAAATACCAGAAATGTAATCTCTTGCATTTGAAAATACACGTGATGCTCTATTTACAGGTTAATATTTAGAAACTCTAGTTTAATACAGTTCATATACACCTTGAAAATAACACATAACATTGATCCATTCCCCAGGATTTTTTTCCCTTTAGCTGAAATTCTAACACCTAATACTGTATTGAGCTTGAAATTAAAAATCAATACTAGCTGATACACTCTAGCTGCAAAGAGGAAAAATAAATCATAAATCTGATTTTACTTCAAGACATTTCATCAAAAAAAATTACTGGTGCTGATTTTGTTAATCAGTAACACTTCATTTCTAGCCTTTACAACTACAGCACAACATCTATAATTATCACCATCACTGGTATTATTTTTAATCATTAGGTGCTCAGTTCATAAGATAGATTTAATTATAGTGTACTTTATAGTACAGCTTCAGATATGCTAGTTTTCCTTAGTTTATACTCATAAAAATCAAGGCAGACTGTGATCAGGTACATTCATAGAATCAAAGAATGTAGGGCTGAAAGGGACCTCAAAAGGTCATCTACTTCAGCCTCACCTGCACTGAGGCAGGACCAAAGATACCTAGACTGTCCCTGGCAGGTGTTTGTCCAACCTGTTTTTTAAAAACCTCCAGTGACCAGGATTCCACAATCTCCCTTGAAAGCCTATTCCAGAGCTTAATTACCCTTATAGTTAGAATATTTTTCCTGATACCTAACCTAAATCTCTCGTACTGCAGATTAAGTCCATTACATCAGATCATAGCTTCAGTGGACATGGAGAACAACTGATCCTCTTTATAACAGTCCTTAACATATTTGAAGATTGTTATCAGATCCTCTTTTCTGAAGACTGAAAATAGCCAGGGTTTTCTTAATCTTCCCTCTTACGTCAGGTTTTCTAAACCTTTTATAATTTTTGTTGTTCTCCACTGGACTCTCTCCATTTTGTCCACATCTTTCTTAAAGTGTGGTGTTCAAAACTGGACAAAATACTCTGACTAAGGGCTCACTAATGTCTAGTAGAGTGGGACAATTACCTCCTTTGTCTTATGGATGACACTCCTGTTAATGCTGAATGACGTTGGCCCTTTTCACAATTGCATCACTTTGTTGGCTCATCTTCAGTTTGTAATCCAGTATAACCCGCAGATCCTTCTCTGCAGCATTACTGCCTAGCCAGCTATTCCCCAATTTATATTTGTACATTTGATTTTTCCTTCCCACTTGTCTTTATTGAATTTTACCTTGCTGATTGCAGACAAATTCTCTGATTTGTCAAAGTCATTTTGAATTGTAATGCTATCCTCCAAAGTGCCAGCAACCTCTCCCAGTTTGATGTTATTCTCATCATGTAATATTTGATGTATTATTTATACACATACTGTCCACTACATTAGCTAAGTCATTAATGAAAATGTTGAATAGTTCCAGACCCAGGACAGACCTCTGTGGAACCCCACTATTACATGGGACAAGTCTTGCAGTCTTTACATTGCTCTTACTTAGGCAAAATTTGTGTAGAATTCATGAGCCTTTTGCCTGAGTAAGAATTTGGTCTTGTATTTGTTTGATTACATACAAAATGTTGTCTTGCATTCATATTCCATGTCTGTAAGTTAATAGAGTGACACCAAAGATGATTAGGGCCTATTATCCTTATACAATATTACAGTTGAGAAACAAACTCATAAAAAATAAAGAAATTTGGAGTTAATAGAGTGAAAACTCTGCCTTTAACTCAACCCATTATGCCTAGCTATTACAGTACATGCAGCATAATATTAAATTTCACACAGTGATCTGAAAGAAAAGAAAGTCCAGCACAAAAGAGTCATAAGATTCACTAGGATACAACAGGTTTCAGAGTAGCAGCTGTGTTAGTCTGTATTCGCAAAAAGAAAAGGAGAACTTGTGGCACCTTAGAGACTAACACATTTATTTGAGCATAAGCTTTTGTGAGCTACAGCTCACTTCATTGGATGCATCTGATGAAGTGAGCTGTAGCTCATGAAAGCTTATGCTCAAATAAATTTGTTAGTCACTAAGGTGCCACAAGTACTCCTTTTCTTTTTTTAGGATACAACAGTATAACGTTGTTTAAGGGCTCAATCCAATGCCTACTGAAGAAAATGGGAATCAGATTGGAACCTAATTATATATTCCCAGACAAACAAACAAACAAAAACAATCCCCCGAAAAATCTATGATATGGTGGATTGAAGGTTGAATGTATGTATCAGTAACACTGAAGGATAAAAACAATACCGGGATGTTGCAATTGTCGACAAACCAAGCAGTAAAAACCCAAGAAATTTAGCAGTTGCCATTAAACATACTTTGGAGTGATGGAGGGTTAAATGTATACTTTGGTAAGAAATGCCCTATTAAGACACCAAACAACCTTAACTTTGTCCTGCAGTGATGTCATGAGTTAACCATACAATTATGATTGCATTTCAGTGTTTGCGGTCTTAAATTAAACAGATTTTATTGGACACAGTTGATTATTTTCATATTTTTTCCTTCGACTATCACTACAGACAAAAAAAGGTGGCCATGCCACTTCACCTGCTCATTTATCTTTGCTGCATGAACGAGGTTTTATACACATAAGTATTAAATAAAAAGAGACCAGAGTGAACCCAGCTGAAATTAGATGTAATCCCTGGAGGTCCTAAACTTTAATATTGCTAAAAGTTGTATCATGTTAAACAAAAGCTTTCTGCTGAAAAAATATTTGGGACTGTTAGAAAACTGGCCATGGTCGTGAAATATTGATAGGACTGCTGATAAAGGAAGCACCAATAAAAATGGTTTTCCCTGAAAAACAACTGGTTGCTGAAACCTCTTCTCTCTTGAAGGGCTTAAGGCCAACATTTTCAAAGATGGGTGCCCAAAGTTAGGCCCCTAAATTCATACCCATGGTTAGGAATCTAAATAAAAGTACTATGAGTTTCAAAGGAAATGGAAGTTGCAGGTAGTCATAACCTCTGAAAAATCATGCAGCTTAATTTGGTGCCCAAGTGTTAATTTTAGATGCCTAAATATGTTACCATAAATTCCTTCTCAATTACTCTCTCCAAACACACACCAGCTAAATTATTCAAAATAAGGTAGAACTGGTGAATAATAAACTGTTTTATTAAGGCAAACACTTAGTTGTGTTTTTCCCAGGCAAGTAGATGCAGGTAGGCCTGGGAATCCCAACAGTAGTGTGTGTTGGTTTTGAAAAATAACATCTAGACATTATTAATTCACCTGCCAACTCCCCAAAAAACAAACTTGAGAACATGTTTAGTGTGTGTTTTTCAGAGAGGTCATTTCTGGCTTATTTTTTTCTTATGTGGCTTCAGTGCTTCTTCAACTACGCACATACATGTTCAGTATTATGAACAGGTTTTTTGAAACTACTTTCTCATCTTTTCTCATGTTATTGAGCATTGCCTATTCTGCCTAACTAATAAATGTACTGTTTTATAGTAAAGCATAAAAACAATTATAAAAGCAGCCTTTATAACTTAGTTATTTTTCCACTCAATAATACAGTGCAATATAGCAGCAAATATTCATTGTCTACGGAGCAGTGATGGAGGGTTACATTTATTACATCCCCAGGCATTTTAATAAAAAATATAATTTTATTTTTATGTCTTTATTAATACACAAACATAATAAAAGGGCCAAAATAAACACACTATAATTTCTTCCACTGTATATATGTCAGACTATATTCAGAATAAAATGAAGTTTTATATCATTAATATTTGATCTGTAATTTGGAAATCTTTGTTTTAGAGATTGTAAAATACACGAAAACAGACTGATATGCCTAAGCCCTTGTTTATTCTTTTTAAGGGTGGGAAAAGGCTAAAGGCTATGAAATGCTAAATAACTTTAAAGGTTTAAGAAAATTGACATTCTAATGGTTCATCAGGAGTATTTTTATTTTAAAGTGACAGCAAATGACATTGGAGGACTAGTGTATTTCAGATGGTTGCTTCAGACATAAAACCCGTTGGCCTAGATCTTGCTCCCATTGGAGTCAACAGGAATTTTGCTGTTGATTCCAAATGGAACAGGATCATGACCCATGACTTAAACCATCCTGACCAAAGATAGAGAAAAGTATTGTAAAAGTTCCGCGAAGATGATATTAGGATGGCTAGGAGAACTTCTACATAGAAAGCCAAGCGTTGTGTATTGTAAAGTGGATGCTCAGGGAAATAAGGACCTTGACACAGAAGCTAAAATCAAGATTAATGCAAGGAAAGTAGGTGCTCGGAGAAGTATCTCACAAAGTTTGAATCTGCAGCATTTTTAGCTTGGCCCACCCAGCAAACAGAATGCTGATACTGTGTGATATTATGGCCACAAATAATTCTAAAAATTAAATGTTCAGTTCTACAAGTACTAGGGAACTACTCATATGCTTAAAGTGAGGTATGTTTTAAAGTGATTCACGAGATCAAGCCAGACTGCTCAACACCTATAAGTATTGAGTCATAAACACACAGAAACTTGTGCCCTAAATCACAATTGAACCAAAGTCTCCAGAAGTGAAAGGCTAGTGCACTAACTCTTGGTACAATCTAGTCCACTACAGTACTACTGTAGCATTGTGTGTCACAAACCTCATTGTGGAAATAGCAAGGGCATTTGTGCATCTGGAAAAGCATTACATTGTAGCAAATACTTGCACACAATAATGAGAAGCATTCACATCATAGCACAAAACTGCGGTGGTTTACCTTGCATGTGATTTTTTTTTCTTTTCTTTTTTTTAAAACATAATGGTAACCACCTGAAAATAGCTGTTGACTCTTTATTTGCTGGACGTTATTCCACAAAAATGAAAAGGTATCTGAAAATCGTAAGGCCACAGCATTGAGAAGTTAGTTCACTTGGATCAGAAAAAAATATTATTTCTTTTAGGGAAGAAAATGAGGACACAGGACTAATAAAGTGTTCAAATCTATTATTATTTAAAGTTACACAGTTATCACAGAAATAAGTCTCTAAAAATAAAAATAACAACTGCATAAAAAAGGGCTAATTGCCAAGCCTTTTCTCACCAGTAGTTTCTAACTGAGCCCATGTGCATCTCTCTGCACATCTCAGGTTGTTTCTCTCCATATAGTTTTGTTTACACAGCTCACCTTTAACACACTGAAGGCCACATGACTTTAAGGGCCACAATTACTGAGGTGGGCCAAACTCTCTATGCCTTACAGCACAAAAGGGTCCATGTAAGGGCTTTGACAGTATTCACTTATAAGAGAAGGGGTTCCTCTACAAGACATATCTTATAGGAATCTTCCATTCCTCCTTCAAAAATGGATTAGTCTGACCAATGCTGAAAAAAACCAAAGACCCTAGGTACGTTGGTTCTAGCCCGCTACCACCCAGTATCAAATCTTCCATTCCTGATAGAAGCTAGCCAAAGATCATCTAATTTAAGATAATATTCTAGATCAAGCAGTGTGTGGATTCTGGCCAGGATACAGAACTGAAACTGCTTTAGTGGCACTGATGGATGATCTCCTCTCCTCTCAATGATCAGAAGATAGACATCCACATTTATCCTGTTGGTTCTTTCTGAAACATCTGACACTGCTGACCACAAGATACTGCTGTATCACTTGAGAGAGGTGGAAAGGGTTCAGAGTAATCCACTAAAATGGCTCAAGTCAAGGGATGCATCCAATAACCAGTGATGTGAAAATACATCTCCACCATGAGACCCCTTAATTGTGGTGTTCCAGAAGCATCAATTCTCTGACCAGTCCTTTTCAACATCTATATGCAACCAGTAGATAAACTGATCCGACAACATGGACTCAAGTGCCCTGAACATGCAGATGGCACATAGCTCTACCAACCCGTTACTACAAACAACCATATCACTAGCACAAAGATGGCCAACTGCTTAGACGAGGTCAGCTCATGGATGAAAAACAGCTGGCTGAAGCTGGGCCTGAGCAAGTCAGGGATGATACTGATGGGAAAGCATTTTGAAGAGTTTGCAGCAACAGTGCAGTCTCCTTTGGCTGACTGTACACATCCACAATTGATCAATTCAGTCTGCAGTCTAGGAGTAGTCTTAGGTTCTTCACAGACACTAAGCTTTCACAGAGCAGCATCCATTAGTAATGCTTTCTATCATCTCCAGTTGTCTAGAACAGTGGTTCTCAAAGCCGGTCTACCGCTTGTTCAGGGATAGCCCCTGGCGGGCCATGCTGGTTTGTTTACCTGCCATGTTTGCAGGTTCAGCTGATTGCTGCTCCCACTCGCCGCGGTTTGGTGCTCCAGGTCAATGGGGGCTGCGGGAAGCGGCGCGGGCCAATGGATGTGCTGGCCACCCTTTCTGCAGCCCCCATTGGCCTAGAGCAGAGAACCATGGTCAGTGGGAGCTGCAATTGGCCGAACCTGCAAACGCAGCAGGTAAACAAACCGGCCTGGCCCGCCAGGGGCTTTCCCTGAACAAGCGGCAGACCAGCTTTGAGAATCACTGGTCTAGAAGACTCCATCCAGTTCTACAAGATGAGGATATGGCCTCAGTTAATCATGCCTTCATCACTTAATTGGACTAGAACAATGTGATATACTTGGGCATGAAGGCTTCAGCACTTAGGAAATTCTGGCTAGTACAGAATGCTGTAATGCATCTCCTTAGTAACAGAGGCTACCATGAGCACATCAAATTTGTCCTTCACTCTCTGCACGGGCTTCACATATAATTTTGAATGAGGTTCAGGGTCTCAGACCTTATGCTCAAAGTGTTCCATTGCCTGGGCTCAGGGTATCTAAAAGGTTGCTTAAAATTTTTGGACGAAGACCATGCATGACAACTTTGCTCTTTTAGCACAATGGACCTCTCTAGAATAAAGGTAAAGTTAGTCTGTGCAGGAGACCGAATTTTCTTGGGGGCTGCTCTGAGATAGTGAAATGAATCCCTCAGGATCTAGGGACCACCACAAACTTCAATACCTTCCACTGAAAGTTCATGGCACATTTATTTTACCCTTCTCCTAATATAAATGCATAGCAACATATATACAAACAAACCTAAAACCCCAAGAAAACAAGACTCTCCAATGCACATGCTTCTCCCTTGGGAAGAGAATGATCTAACAAAAACTATGTAGCAGATGTGAAGTCGCATTGTTTAGTGAACTTCTGGAAGGTGCTCACATAATATGGGGGTAATTATACCTCTAGTTTCTTAGGGCTTGTTTCTGCAACCAAAGCTCATGGGGTAATGCTTACTGTTAGCCAATATATGTTAGGTCTAGTATACCTAGGTATTATGTGCATAGTATTAATACAACGTACATTTTTAATTTTTGTAATCATTTGACAGCCCTAGCCCACACACACACACACACACACACACACACAAACACACATTCACACACAGAGATACACTAGGGCTCTCAAGCAATTAAAATATAAATCATGATTAATAGTGCTGTTATACCATTTATTTAAATAGTTTGGATGTTTTCTACATTTTCAAATATATTGATTTCAATTACATCACAGAATACAAAGTGTACTGTGCTCAATTTATATTTATTTTTACAAATATTTTGCACTGTCAAAATAAAAGAAATAGTATTTTTCAATTCACTTAATACAAGTACTCTAGTGCAATCTCTATCATGAAAGTTGAACTTACAAATGTAGAGTTATGTATAAAAAATAACTGCATTCAAAAATAAAACAAATGTAAAACTTTAGAGCCTACAAGTCCACTCAGTCCTACCTCTTATTCACCAATTACTCAGACAAGCAAGTTTGTTTACATTTGCAGGAGATAAAGATGCCCACATCTTGTTTACAATCTCATCTGAAAGTGACAACACACTTTCGCATGGCACTGTTGTAGCTGGTGTTGCAAGATATTTCCGTGCCAGCTGCGCTAAAGATTAATATGTCCTTTCATGCTTCAAACACCATTCCAGAGGACATGCATCCATGCTGATGATGGGCTCTGCTCGATAATGATCCAAAGCAAAGTGGACTGACACATGTTCATTTTCATCATCTGAGTCAGATGTCACCAGCAGCAGGTTGATTCTTTTTTTTTGGTGGTTTGGGTTCTATAATTTCCGCATTGGAATGTTGCTATTTAAGACTTCTGAAAGCATGCTCCACACCCCGTCCCTCTCAGACTTTGGAAGGGACTTCAGATTCTTAAATCTTGGGTTGAGTGCTGTAGCTCTATTTAGAAAGCTCTCATTGGTACCTTCTTTGCGTTTTGTTAAATCTGCAGTGAAAGTGTTCTAAAAAAAACCCAACATGCTGGGTCATCATAGAATACTGCTATAACAAACTATATGGCAGAATGCAGGCAAAACACTGTGGAGGAGACATACTATTCTTCCCCAAGGAGTTCAATCACAAATTTAATTCACACATTATTTTGTAATGAGTGTCATCAGAATGGAAGCATGTCCTCTGGAATGGTGGCCAAAGCATGAAGGGGAATACTAATGTTTAGCATATGTGGCACGTAAATACCTTGCAGTGTTGGATGCAAAAGTACCATGTGAACGTCTGTTCTCACTGTTAGGTGACTCTGTAAATAAGAAGTGGGCAGCATTATCTCCCGTAAATGTAAACAAACTTTATTCTCTTAGCGATTGGCTGCACAAGAAGTAGGACTGAGTGGACTTGTAGGTGCTAAAGTTTTACACTGTTTTGGTTTTGAGTGCATTTATGTAACAAAAAAAATCTATATTTGTAAATTGCACTTTCACAATGAAGAGATTGCACTAAGGTATTTGTATGAGGTGAACTGAAAAAATACTATTTCTTTTGTCATTTTTACAGTGCAAATATTTGTAAAAAAAATTAAGTGAGTATTGTATACTTTGTATTCTGTGTTGTAATTGAAATCAATATATTTGAAAATATAGAAAAACTTCCATAATATTTAATACATTTAAATTGGCATCCTATTGTTTAGCAGTGCAATTAAAACAGCGATTAATTGCAATTAATTTTTTTGATTAATCACATGAGTTAACTGCGATTAATTGATAGCCGTACACACACACACACACACACACACACACACACACACACATTGGAAGTTATATCAACTGACTGTATTATGCCATCCCCAATTCTGTTCACCCATGTCAAGTATCTGACAATACTTTGCAAGGCTGAAGTCAGTTTTGGCATTGGAAACTAGGAAGCCTGTCAAAGCCAAGATAGGTGAATGGTGTGTTCCTGTATACCAACTGGTTTGGAATGTAGCATCCAAAACAGATATAAGAACAAGTTAAGGAACAGGTACAAACTCATGGGTTGGATTTTAGTGAAACATAAAGCGTTTTGTAACTTATAAAGTTATACTATAAATACTACTCACTGACATGTACATCTTCAAAGCACACTTTCTGTGTAAGGTGAAAATGCAGCAAAAATATGCTTCACCCCCAAAGGAAGATATGTTTGTCTTCTTTTCATATAGTACCGTTTTGTCTTCAGACAATAAATTTGACTAAGTTTGGTTATTTGGTCTCTTGAACATTTTTAAAAATGAACTGTGAGTGTAGTCAAACAATTAGCAACACCTTTTAGTAAATATTATGCTCATGACCAGTCCCAACAAATCACTGTGAATAGGGACTGTACTATTGGACCTTCTGTTGTCAGCTATTTACATATGCTTGGTTTTGTTTTTTGTTTTTTTGCGGGGGCGGGTTCAGCTGCAACTGGCTCTACTGAAGGTTTAAAAGATATGCCATCACCTCATTTGTAAAAACTCTTCCTCAAATAAATTTGTTAGTCTCCAAGGTGCCATAAGTTCTCCTTTTTTTTTTCTACATGTATGCATTTTGTGTGTTTGCCACAGTGCTGGGAACTGAAGGTGCTCAGCACCTTTGAAAATCAGGCCAATTGTACATTAGTTTTTATATTTTTCATAAGGGCAAGTGTGGGAGAAGGGAAATGGTAGCCCAGAAACCTCAGACTTGCAACAATATTCCTCATCAATTTCCCTCAAATAGTCGCCTGACATGCAAAACAATGTTCTTCTTCGTTTCTGAATTCAAGCAAAACCTAATCAACATCTGCCTACCTTGTTTTTTTTTTACTCTTTAGAAAACGTGGAAAGTAGATTTATGACTCACTGCAGCACTACATTGCAATTCAGATCAGGAGGCCACCAGTCTCAAAACACATTCCCCTGACCTGTCATTGACAGTTTTAGCTAAGCTCCAGCATCGTGTAAGTATGTGCATCTGTAAAGTGAGATGCTGACATTGCCTTTGTGGGGATTGTCTTTTATAGGAAAAAATTACCAATAATATGTTCTGAAGATATACTCTGGAAGCTGTCTCCTACATAAGTAATATGAGGAAGAAATATTTTACCTAGAGAGGCCTGTTTCTAGCTTATGCATTCATGGCTGTGCCGCCCTGATAATAACACAACCTTGCTGGCTCCATCAATATCTTGAACACTAGACAATTGGGAAGGCATACTCTTGCCCTGTTTTGCATTCCAGACAGCACACTGAATATAATATTTTTTTCACTCTTAGCTGTCAGAAGTAGCCATGTCCACAAAAGCAATGCTGCCATTCCCCATTATAATTGATGAAGAGTGGCAGCTTTTTGCTAATACCTTTGGTGCACCCGCAGCTAGCAGCAATTGGCGCAAATCTCAGTGTTTAGAGCACAACCAAATCTATTTCTAATATCTCCAGAATAACACAAGTTGATTTATACTGCCTACAGAGCAGGGAATGTAAAGGCTAGAGTTCACAACAGGTTTTGTTAGGCTGCAGTACAAGTACATTCTGATTGCATTTACAAAACACTCAGTTTTGGATTTCTTGCACGCTGGTTGTGCACACAAACCAACATTCAAGACATAATGGGAAGAATATGCCCCAAGTAATGTAAAGGGTAAATCAATGAAGTCTGAACACTTAAGAGTCAACCCATTACCTCATTGACAGAAATATAAATTTATAACACTACCTTTGAATTGCAAATTGTTGAGGCCAGTTCCTCTTTTCCCATTGGATGTTGGTAGTTGGGAGGGAGGTCTGAGTGGAGGGTGGAAAAATATATCACTAGGATCTTTCTTTTCAGACAATTGTATTGTTTAGAGACCAGTTAGGCATTTATTTTTTCTCTTCCATTGTGATCAGTCAAATATAAGCTACTAAAAATATGTCTAAGCTATTGGTGACTCTGTCTGCTTGAGTAATTATTTAATTTAATTATTTTTTATTAATTTAGATTATTTATTTATTTAAAAAGCAATCTAGCTGTATACACAGTCCCAGGGCTGCCATAATGTTTACATCAATTGCACATTTGAAGAAAGCAAGGAGCTCAAAATAGCACTTAATAAGCTGTACCCAAAAATGCACATGAAGAAGCAGCTGGGTATAAATAACTGCTAGAAATAATGCACTGGGAGAGAAGCATAAGACCCAAATAGGAAATACTAGGTTTGCTAACCAGCCATTTAAAATATATGCCTTTTTAGAGTGATTTGTCCCCTCCATTCTCAACCCTGTGGACTACAGCAATGTTACTCATGTAATTTAAATGTGTGAAAGGCAAAACTATCCCAACTGCCACTCAGACTGGAGTTTTAAATAGAATTTAAGTAATAGAGAAACCTATATTTGACATTTTGTTTGTTTTTATCATCATGACCAGAATGGCACTGCATTAAGCCCTGATTTCACAAGTGGCTTAACTACATGCCTAATTTTAAACAGGAGTTGTCCCATTAATTTCAATGGAGCTACATATGTGCTAAAAGTTTGGAGAATTGCAGTATTAGAACCATAAAGGGAACTTGGACTTATGATTGCAATGCCTAATTTAGGCACCTTGCTCCATAATGGCAGCCACAAACTCTTGTTAGAAGCCCAGGCTCCCTGTACAATGCAGAGAGAGAGATGGGTACCTAAAAAAAGATGTTGGCCATACCCCATCACCCAATAGATCTGTGGTTACAGGAATGTGATGGTCTACATTATTATGTTCACCACTTTTAGAAAACTATGATAAATCTTATAAAAAGTATGCCTTGTGAGGTATCATTTGAAAATTCATAATCTGTTGAACATTATTGTCCTGGTAAAATATGTGTATCAACCCTGAATGTAAAGTTACAAGATTCTGCTGTATGGTACTGTTGTAACAAGATCCAAATTTAAGAAAAGCAGGCCCAAACCAGTTTTTCAAAGACAGACAAACTATCACCCCAGCCAGGTATAAAAGAGCTATCGCCTGCTTAAGTGCCATTCTCCAGCAAGGGGAGGATGTAGACAAAAAATGACGTTCATCACAGGGATGTGCAAATCTCACATCCACAACTGACTGTGTGTCACCATGACTCAGCAAAGATGTTTCTAGCACAAGACATTGAAGATGGGAGGAAGATGCTTGATTGCATTCTTCTCTGCTCCTTCTGCTCTGCTCATGACATCAGTGACTCTCAAAGAACTGAGCTAAGGGGGAAGGTCCCAGGCTGAAAGGAGACCCGGCCTGTGATATTTACTGCAATGTATGGTGAGACAAAAGCTTTTGCTTTTAAGGTCACTTAGCTTGTTAAGTTTGGTATTATTATTTACTCTTATTTTCTTTTGTAACCAATCCTGACTTTTATGTATCATCATTTGTAATCACTTAAATTTATATTAATGTTTTATCTTAACCATTGTGTTTGGATTAGAGTGTGTGGAAAACTCCATTTGGGATAACAAGGCTAGTGCATATATTGTTTTCCTTTGATGAAATGACAGACTTTCTATAAGCTTGCATTGTTCAGTAATGTGCTAGACAGTACAAGATGCACATTTTGGGGGGAACAAGGCTGGGATTAAGAATTTGTGAGTGTTCCCCTACATTTAATTCATGAGTGACTGGTCAGAGTGCTCATGTATTTAGCTGGGAATGAATTTGCATGCTGAAGGGTGTGTAAGCAGGCCAGGAGTGAATGATCTGATAGAAAAGCAGTGTAAAATGCCCCCCTCGCTCAGTGTTCCCTCCAACTTTTTTATGTCCATGTGCAGAATTAATTTTGTTATGTGCACCAATATGGGAGTGATGTGTGACACATAACAATATTAATGTGGTGGGGGTGGGGGCCGAGGGGTTTGGAGTGTGAGAGGGGGCTCAGGGCTGGGGCAGAGGATTGGGGTATGAGAGGGGATGCAGGCTTTGGAGTGGGGCTGGGGATGAGGGATTTGGGGTGTGGGACCGGGCTCAGGGCTGGGGCAGAGGATTGGAGTGCAGGGGGTGCAGGCTCTGGAGTTGGGCCGGGGATGAGGGGTTTGGTGTGCAGGCTGCCCTGTGGCTACAGTGGGGAGAGAGGACTCCCCCCATCCCCAGCCCTCTCTCGCCGCAGAAGCTCAGAGCCAAGGAAGAAGTGCCTTCCCCCGGCTGCGGCAGCTCTGGCGGGACTGGACTGGGTTGAGGGAGGGGCTCCTCTCCTCCAGTTGAAATAGCAAATAAAAGCCTTAAAGAAAGTGCAGAGGCCCCAGTTCTCATTTTCACTACTTTTACACCACTCTGGTAGCATGAAGGGCCTTAAAATGAGCATAAATATAATTTACACCCATTTTAAGGCCCTTTTACACTGCCAGAGTGGCATAAGGGGGCCTTAATATAAACAAGCATTGGATCCTTGGAGTAAATAATCGAGTGAGATAATGTGACTTTGAAAATGCACTCGTTACTAGACACAAAACCTGATGCACAAGTGACCTCTTTAACAAGATACATTTCACTAAAGGCCATTAAGACTCTTTACATGAAAACATTTTGTGGTAAAGGACAAATAAGGGACTTTTATCAGTAGCAGTGTTTTTCAGACCTTATTCTCAAACTGATAAAAACTGGAAATGACTTAGAATCAAAGATCAGCTCAAGCAAAATTAAGCAAGACCCCACAGAAGTCCCCATCCAGACCCTGAATTCTGTTTACACCTATTCTCCAAAATCTGACCATTGTAGGAGGGTGATCCAATTGTATTTGATCCAGGATATACTGTACACACACACACACACACAATGGATTTGTCATTTGAAACTCCCATTGATTTTGATTGGAGCAAGATCAGGTCAATGTTTAACAATGGCCAACAGCATTAACTAGATTTTTTTTAAAGAGAAGCCTAAAGATTTGTATTGTTTAAAAAGCTTTTGCTATTGAACTTGGGAAGCTGAACCATGTAATAACTTAACTTCTGTGGAACTTCAGACTACGCCTGTCTTATTTTAAATTGCTTGTGGTTATGACAAGATTTTTATGTACTGGCAACACAGCTCCAAAAAGTATTAAATTTGTAAGCATATTATACAGCTGCAAGAGGAATAGTCTGGACCCAGTGTTTCTCAACATTTTCAGGATTGAATCCCTTTATTCAAAGTCAATTTTTTCCCCAACAGCCTTACTATAAAAGAAAGAGTAAAAGTGTATCAGTGATAAGTCTGTATAATTTATTTGATTTTGTCTGTGTGCATGCATGCGTGTTTCAAATTGTGGATAGAGAATACCTGACCTTGAAGGGTAAGAGAGTGAGATTTCCTTTGCTTTAGGCTGTAATATAATTTTCAATGCCACATGACACCCTCCCCACCGCCCTTATTTCTTTTCATGACCCACGTGCCCTTGGGTATTGTAACCCCTGGGTCAAGAAGCAGGGGTTCATTGCATGAATTCTGCTTGCATAAACATTTCAAAATATCTCTGTCCATACTAGAAACTGAAATCATGCTAACACTATGATAGCTACAACAATGCCGAAAATGGATGTAGATAGGATGTAGATAGATAGCTTCTACTGCCAACTCAGACAGAATCTAAATGATTTCCACCTCCAATATTTCTGTTACCACCTGTGGCCCCATGCAGAAATGTTTCCTTCTCCCATATCTATATCAGTACAGAAGAAGAAAAAAGGGCCCACAGCATAATTAGTTGCAACTCAGGCTGTGGCACAGGCTGACTCCCGGGTCATTCACTATTTGTCTTCCTTAATAAGATAATATTTTCAATTAATATCACAGGAACTGGGTGGAGCAAGAAAAATTAAGCTTTGTGAGACCACGGAGCAAGATATCTGGCTCAACAAAGGAGGAATGAAGGAGGGCAGGTGACTTGGCTTACTATTTTTTTATTGTAGTGGGAAAAATATAAGATTTAGGCAAATGTTGATGATCTGGCTTTATATATATCCATAGATTAGAAGACCAGAAGGGACCATTGTGATCATCTAGTCCAGTAGTTCCCAAACTTGTTCTGCCACTTGTGCAGGGAAAGCCCCCGTTGGGCCGGGCCGGTTTGTTTACTTGCCGCATCCACAGGTTCAGCCAATCGCAGCTCCCAGTGGCCGTGGTTCGCTGCTCCAGGCCAATGGGAGCTGCTGGTAGCAGTGGCCAGTATGTCCCTCAGCCCCGTGGAACAAGTTTGGGAACCGCTGATCTAGTCAGACCTCTTACACAATTTAGAACTTCCCTGAATTAATTCCTGTTTGAACTAGAGAATATTTTTTAGAAAGACTTCAAATCTTGATTTAAAAATTGGCCAGGATAAAGAATCCTCCTCAAACCTTGGTAAATTTGTCCAATGATTAATAACCCTCTCTGTTAAAAATGTTCATCTTATTTCTAGCCTGAATGCCTAGCTTCAGCTTCTAGACATTGGATCTTGTTGCATAACATTGTCCCTGTAATTTGCTAAATCACTTGTATTGTTTTAAATAAGAAAAAGTAAAGCTGTGATGACTGTAGAGTACAATAAAGGTACATATTTTTTGCCTTTTTTTATCAACGTGAATGTGATTGAGTGTGATTAATGAGTGACATTTATATGGATTGTGGTGTGAAAGACTCAGGAATTCTTCTGACAACATGCCACATATACTAAGTATTGAATGTAGAAGTCACAGAGGACCTGAGGCAGCTCTCAATTAAAGGGATACAGTCAAGATAGAGCATATTGAAAAACAAATACTCCCCACCAATATTGCTAATAGAAAGTTAGTCCACTGAAATTAAATATTTTATTTAAAAAAATCTAAATTGACTTTTCATTATTTTTAAACAACTTGTGCACTTGTTCTGCTTCACTCAAGCTTGGCTGTTGGACCTCGGCTAGTCAGGTTCTCTCATCAGTTTCACCATCTGATTTTTTTATACCAGTACAATCTTGCAGTGTTTGGGGTTCCAACCCCAGAAGGAAATATTCACTGGGCCCAGAGACAGGGGTAGAATATACAATACTACCATTTTTTTTTAAATTGTATAGGAACAATCACCACCAGCAGTAATGTTATTTATGGCATGTATTACAAATACTACCCAGAGATAGCTGCATAGTGGTAAATGAAGCAATACCTGAGCTAGCACATAGTTTGTATAGCACATCTAGAGCTTTCTGAATGCAAGACTGCAGGTTGCTAATTAAACTGTGTCCTAGGTATAACAAACAATTTGGGGAATTTATGTCACCTTAACTTGGTACGATAATGTATTTCCTATGGCGATAATCCCTCTTTGCTAAACATGGAGCCTGGGTCCTCTCCTAGCTGATGTACTGAGGATTGTCTGTGCTGTGGGGTTTGTCAAAGACAGAATAGGTGTAACTGGCTTCACAATTACTTGCTTCATTTTTAGCATAGCAGATAGCAGAGGAAGGCTGTTGGGTGACACCATATTGGGACTGAAGAAGAACCACCTAATTGTGAACTAATGTAGTCACATTTAGCATGATACATTGCACTCTCATCCCTTACCATGAAGGACAGTATAAAGCTTCAGTAAGGAGCATCAAATGTGCTGAAATGCTGAAACTTCTTTCATCCCTATTCCTCTTCAATATGGGCCCAAATTCAACTTCCTATTAAGTCAATGGAGAGACACACCTGACCCCATTGACTTCAGAGCAAGCTGGATGAAGCCCTGTGATAGCAGACAAGTGACTGATAGCACAACAGAGTGGACACCATTATTGTAATCACCTGTTTATGGGGAGGGGTAGGGAGTAACCTTTTTTGTTCACTGCAATTGGGAAGAATTTCCTTTCTAATGAGATTATATGGAATTATTCTAGGAGATAGAGGTGAAATCATCACCCGGAGCTGCCGTTCTCCCATGTGGCTGGTACTCCAGTCTCCATGGGCTGAAATAGCAGCCACAAACACAATTGAACGGTGTGTATGGGTGACTGGATATGAGGAAACACACATCCCAGGGCCCTTCCCTGTTGAATCTCTTTTGATGGCCTACAACACAAGCCTATGCACAGACTCGTTCCATGGCATCTAGAAGGTGCATAGGCACCGCACACAGCCACCCTACCTGCAATTTGTCCTCTTGGTGCCTCTGTGCATGACTTTCTGTAAGCTTTATCCTCTGTACCATGTGTGAATTCCACTGTCAGTGCATACAGGTAAGTCTGTTGCTAGCAAAAGCTAAACAAAAGCTGCAGCGGCACAGGAGCTAGCAAACAGAGCTGTAAACAGGGGAGTTTGAGTGGGAGTTTGTATTGTGGTGCTTGTTTGGGGTTTGTTTTTGCTGTGAGGGGTGGTCTTTTTGTGTGGCTTGTGTTTCCCAGATTAACAGGATTTAGGTGGGAAGGCTATGATGGATACGGAGGCAGCTGTGGGAGTGACTCCTGTAGTGGAAGACACAATGAGGATGACTGGATGTGGAAGCTGTGATATGTACATGATCCTGGAGGGGAGACCTGGTAAGAGTTTTTTGTATGCATGAAATGCCGTCTGATAGAACTGATGGAAGAAAAGATCCGAGGTTTGGAGATGCAGGTGGAAAGTCTGGTTGAGTTTAGGAAGGGTTTTGAGCAGATGATGGAGCAAAGATATGAGGTATCTGAAGGAAAAAGCTCAGACTTACAGATGGAAGCAGGGCTGGGGAACTTTGGGGGGAGACTGGATGAGGAAAGTGGTCAGTGGAATCATGTGACTAAAAGAACCAGGCAGAGGAACAGACAGGCTAGTGAAGGAGAAATAGAGCTTAGGAACAGGTTTGCAGAGTTGGAAAATGAAGAAGGGGCTCAGCAGGTAGTTGCTGAAGGTGGAAGGGCAAGGAAGAAGAGAAGAGAGGCTAGTCCTATAGGAAAAGGGGAAGAGTCAAGGGAGACTACACCAAATATGAGCCCCAGGAGGATACAGGATGGGTTGAAGAGGATTATAAGGGAAAATAGGAATGGAAAGAACTTGCAGCCAGAGGGAACAGGGGAGAGACTGGAGAATAGCACCGTCACCAGGAAAAGGCAGGTCTATGTGATCAGGGACTCTTTATTGAGAAGAATAGACAGGCCTGTAACTGGAGCTGATCCAGAGAATAGAAGGGTGTGCTGTCTTCCGGGTGCTAAGATACGGGATGTAGACCTGAGGTTGAAAAGGATCCTAAAGGGAGTGGGAAAGAATCACCTAATTATCCTTCATGTGGGAACAAATGATACGGCTAGATTCTCGCTGGAAAGTATTAAGGGAGACTATGCTACGCTGGGGAAGACGCTTAAGGAAATTGAGGCTCAGGGGATCTTTAGTGGGATCCTGCCTGTTCCTAGAGAAGGGCAACAAAGGTGTGACAAGATTATGACTGTCAACAGATGGCTTAGGCAGTGGTGCTATAAGGAGGGCTTTGGGATGTATGGCCACTGGGAGGCATTCACGGACAGAGGACAGTTCTCTCGGGATGGACTTCATCTGAGTAGGGAAGGAAATAGACTTCTAGGATGGAGGCTGGCACAACTGATAAAGAGAGCTTTAAACTAGGAATCTGGGGGAGATGGTTGGGAGATGTCCAGGTGATCTCCACGCCGGATTTTAGCATTGAGAGGGAAGAAGACAAAGTAAGAAAGGATACAGCCGTGGGTAGGAGAATGTATATAAGGAGTGAGGGCGGTGTGGATACTAGTCTAATAGGTTATACTGGCTGTAGAATGACTGTGCCTAATAGGGTACAAAATGTGAGCGAGGCCAAACAGCAAAAATTAAGATGTTTGTACACCAATGTGAGGAGCCTAGGTAACAAAATGGAGGAACTAGAGCTACTGGTGCAGGAAGTGAAACCAGATATTATAGGGATAACAGAAACATGGTGGAATAGTAGTCATGACTGGACTACAGGTATTGAAGAGTATGTGCTGTTTAGGAAAGACAGAAATAAAGGTAAAGGTGGTGGAGTAGCATTGTATATCAATCATGAGGTAGAATGTAAAGAAATAAGAAACGATGCAATGGATAAGACAGAGTCCATCTGGACAAAAATTACATTGGGGAAGATAACTAGTAGAACCTCTCCTACGATGGTGCTATAGACCTTCGGGATCTAATTTGGATATGGATAGATCCCTTTTTAATGTTTTTAATAAAGTAAATACTAATGGAAACTGTGTGATCATGGGAGACTTTAACTTCCCAGATATAGACTGGAGGACCAGTGCTAGTAATAATAATAGGGCTCAGATTTTCCTAGATGCGATAGCTGATGGATTCCTTCATCAAGTAGTTGCTGAACCGACTAGAGGGGATGCCATTTTAGATTTAATTTTGGTGAGTAGTGAGGACCTCATAGAAGAAATGGTTGTAGGGGACAATCTTGGCTCAAGTGATCATGAGCTAATTCAGTTCAAACTGAATGGAAGGATTAACAAAAATAAATCTGCAACTAGAGTTTTTGATTTCAAAAGAGCTGACTTTCAAAAATTAAGGAAATTAGTTATGGAAGTCGATTGGACTGAAGAATTTATGGATCTACAGGTAGAAGAGGCCTGGGATTACTTTAAATCAAAGCTACAGAAGCTATCGGAAGCCTGTATCCCAAGAAAGGGGAAAAAAATTATAGACAGGAGTTGTAGACCAAGCTGGATGAGCAAGCATCTTAGAGAGGTGATTAAGAAGAAGCAGAAAGCATATAGGAAGTGGAAGATGGGAGGGATCAGCAAGGAAAGCTACCTTATTGAGGTCAGAACATGTAGGGATAAAAGGAGTACTTGTGGCACCTTAGAGACAAGTGAGACAGGCTAAAAGTCGAGTAGAGTTGGAATTTGCAAAGGGAATTAAAACCGATAGTAAAAGGTTCTATAGCCATATAAATAAGAAGAAAACTAAGAAAGAAGAAGTGGGGCTGCTAAACACTGAGGATGGAGTGGAGGTTAAAGATAATCTAGGCATGGCCCTATATCTAAACAAATACTTTGCCTCAGTCTTTAATAATGCTAAAGAGGATCTTAGGGATAATGGTAGCATGACAAATGGGAATGAGGATATGGAGGTAGATATTACCATATCTGAGGCAGAAGCGAAACTCAAACAGCTTAATGGGACTAAATCGGGGGGCCCAGATAACCTTCATCCAAGAATATTAAAGGAATTGGCACCTGAAATTGCAAGCCCATTAGCAAGAATTTTTAATGAATCTGTAAACTTAGGAGTTGTACCGAATGATTGGAGAATTGCTAATATAGTTCCTATTTTTAAGAAAGGAAAAAAAGTGATCCAGGTAACTACAGGCCTGATAGTTTGACATCTGTAGTATGCAAGGTCCTGGAAAAAATTTTGAAGGAGAAATTAGTTAAGGACATTGAAGTCAATGGTAAATGGGACAAAATACAACATGGTTTTACAAAAGGTAGATCGTGCCAAACCAACCTGATCTCCTTCTTTGAGAAAGTAACAGATTTTTTAAATAAAGGAAACGCAGCGGATCTAATTTACCTAGATTTCAATAAGGCGTTTGATACCGTGCCACACGGGGAATTATTGGTTAAATTGGAGAAGATGGGGATCAATATGAACATCAAAAGGTGGATAAGGAATTGGTTAAAGGGGAGACTGCAACGGGTCCTACTGAAAGGCGAACTGTCAGGCTGGAGGGAGGTTACCAGTGCAGTTCCTCAGGAATCGGTTTTGGGACCAATCTTATTTAATCTTTTTATCACTGACCTTGGCACAAAAGTGAGAGTGTGCTCATAAAGTTTACAGATGATACAAAGCTGGGAGGTATTGCCAATTCAAAGAAGGATCGGGATATTATACAGGAGGATCTGGAGGACCTTGTAAACTGGTGTAATAGTAATAGGATGACATTTAATAGTGGGAAGTGTAAGGTTATGCATTTAGGGATTAATAACAAGAATTTTAGTTATAAGTTGGGGACGCATCAATTAGAAGTAACGGAAGAGGAGAAGGACCTTGGAGTATTGGTTGATCATAGGATGACTATGAGCTGCCAATGTGAGATGGCTGAGAAAAAAGCTAATGCGGTTTTGGGATGCATCAGGAGAGGTATTTCCAGTCGGGTTAAGGAGGATTTAGTACCATTATACAAGGCACTGGTGAGACCTCACCTAGAATACTGTGTGTAGTTCTGGTCTCCCATGTTTAAAAAGGATGAATTCAAACTGGAACAGGTACAGAGAAGGGCTACTAGGATGATCCGAGGAATGGAAAACTTGTCTTACGAAAGGAGGCTTAAGGAGCTGGGCTTGTTTAGCCTAACTAAAAGAAGGTTGAGGGGAGATATGATTGTTCTCTATAAATATATCAGAGGGATAAATATAGGAGAGGGAGAGGAATTATTTCAGTTCAGCACCAATGTGGACACAAGAACAAATGGGTATAAACTGGCCACCAGGAAGTTTAGACTTGAAATTAGACGAAGGTTTCTAACCATCAGAGGAGTGCAGTTTTGGAATAGCCTTCCAAGGGAAGCAGTGGGGGCAAAACATCTATCTGGCTTTAAGATTCTACTCGATAAGTTTATGGAGACGATGGTATGATGGGATAATGTGATTTTGGTAATTAATTGATCTTTAAATATTCAGGGTAAATAGGCCTAATCCCCTGAGATGGGATATTAGATGGATGGGATCTGAGTTACCCAGGAAAGAATTTTCTGTAGTATCTGGCTGGTGAATTTTGCCGATATGCTCAGGGTTTAGCTGATCGCCATATTTGGGGTTGGGAAGGAATTTTCCTCCAGGGCAGATTGGAGAGGCCCTGGAGGTTTTTTGCCTTCCTCTGTAGCATGGGGCATGGGTGACTTGAGGGAGGCTTCTCTGCTCCTTGAAGTCTTTAAACCATGATTTGAGGACTTCAATAGCTCAGACATAGGTGAGGTTTTTCGTAGGAGTGGGTGGGTGAGATTCTGTGGCCTGCGTTGTGCAGGAGGTCGGACTAGATGATCAGAATGGTCCCTTCTGACCTTAATATCTATGAAACGCAAATCCCTAATATTTTATTTAGGATTCATACATGCCATTTCCTCTTCAAAGCCCTTTACACTCATTAACTATTGAAAAAAGTGTATCACAATACACCACACACACACCTTAAATAATTGTGTTTAATATAATAAAATTATGAGTTTATTTAGAGTTTTAATTTAAAAAGAGCAAAGCAACTGCAGGACATATTTCATAATTAAATTCACAGAGGAACTCCAATCCACACCTGTACTTGCTTCATTTTTATTTTCTCTTTAATTTTCATATATTTGAATTGAATCAAATTAAATTTAAATTTGAAGTGACACCCTACCAGCTTAACTTCAGCCCTTGGCTCTGCTTTCCTTATGTGCTGATGGAGAGACTGTGATTCCTGAAAGCGTGCTCAGATTTTTAATTATTATATTAAAAGCTGTACACTACTTTGGTTTTCTTTTCTTATTATATATTTCACTAATTAAAATTTCTTAGGTAATATTCTGTTCTCAGTTTCATGCATGCAACACCACTGAAATCACTAATTAACATTTAATCAGATACCCAATAACTTCTTCTTAGGAAGAGAAGGTGAGGAAGGGAGCAAGAGGAGGGAATGAAAGGGCTGGAAACCTCAAAGTAAAGGAGGAATAACTAATACAAATAAATAACATAGGTGTAACAGATGGCTGAATTTGAGCTCTTTTTTCTTTTCCTAACTTTGATGACTTTATATTCATGATAAGATTGGAATTTCTTTTTAAAGGGCAAAATAAAAATGAAAAACTGCTTAGTTATGATCCCACGTTAATAGCCCACTGCTGCTATGGTGAAGCTGGATGGCAGGAGAGAGATCACTTGGTCATTACCTGTTTCAGAGTAGCAGCCGTGTTAGTCTGTATTCGCAAAAAGAAAAGGAGTACTTGTGGCACCTTAGAGACTAACAAATTTATTAGAGCATAAGCTTTCGTGAGCTACAGCTCACTTCATCAGATGCATTTGGTGGAAAAAGCAGAGGAGAGATTTATATACACACACACACACACAGAGAACATGAAACAATGGGTTTTTCATACACACTGTAAGGAGAGTGATCACTTAAGATAAACCATCACCAGCAGCAGGGGGGGGAAGGAGGAAAACCTTTCATGGTGACAAGCAGGTAGGCTAATTCCAGCAGTTAACAAGAATATCAGAGGAACAGTGGGGGGTGGGGTGGGAGGGAGAAATACCATGGGGAAATAGTTTTACTTTGTGTAATGACTCATCCATTCCCAGTCTCTATTCAAGCCTAAGTTAATTGTATCCAGTTTGCAAATTAATTCCAATTCAGCAGTCTCTCGTTGGAGTCTGTTTTTGAAGCTTTTTTGTTGAAGTATAGCCACTCTTAAGTCTGTGATCGAGTGACCCGAGAGATTGAAGTGTTCTCCAACTGGTTTTTGAATGTTATAATTCTTGACGTCTGATTTGTGTCCATTCATACTGTCACGGCTAACCTGGTGGCTGAACTTTGTGACTTTGTCCTGACCCATAACTATTTCACATTTGGTGACAATGTATACCTTCAAATCAGCGGCACTGCGATGGGTACCCGCATGGCCCCACAGTATGCCAACATTTTTATGGCTGACTTAGAACAACGCTTCCTCAGCTCTCGTCCCCTAATGCCCCTACTCTATTTGCGCTACATTGATGACATCTTCATCATCTGGACCCATGTAAAAGAAGCTCTTGAGGAATTCCACCATGATTTCAACAATTTCTATCCCACCATCAACCTCAGGCTGGACCAGTCCACACAAGAGATCCACTTCCTGGACACTACGGTGCTAATAAGCGATGGTCACATAAACACCACCCTATATCGGAAACCTACTGACCTCTATTCCTACCTACATGCCTCTAGCTTTCATCCAGATCATACCACTCGATCCATTGTCTACAGCCAAGCGCTATGATATAACCGCATTTGCTCCAACCCCTCAGACAGAGACAAACACCTACAAGATCTCTATCATGCATTCCTACAACTACAATTCCCACCTGCTGAAGTGAAGAAACAGATTAACAGAGCCAGAAGAGTACCCAGAAGTCACCTACTACAGGACAGGCCCAACAAAGAAAAGAACAGAACGCCACTAGCCATCACCTTCAGCCCCCAACTAAAACCTCTCCAACGCATCATCATGGAGCTACAACCTATCCTGAAGGACGACCCATCACTCTCACAGATCTTGGGAGACAGACCAGTCCTTGCTTACAGACAGCCCCCCAATCTGAAGCAAATACTCACCAGCAACCACACACCACACAACAAAACCACTAACCCAGGAACCTATCCTTGCAACAAAGCCCGTTGCCAACTCTGTCCACATATCTATTCAGGGGATACCATCATAGGGCCTAATCACATCAGCCACACTATCAGAGGCTCGTTCACCTGCGCATCTACCAATGTGATATATGCCATCATGTGCGAGCAATGCCCCTCTGCCATGTACATTGGCCAAACTGGACAGTCTCTACGTAAAAGAATGAATGGACACAAATCAGTCGTCAAGAATTATAACATTCAAAAACCAGTTGGAGAACACTTCAATCTCTCTGGTCACTCGATCACAGACCTAAGAGTGGCTATACTTCAACAAAAAAGCTTCAAAAACAGACTCCAACGAGAGACTGCTGAATTGGAATTAATTTGCAAACTGGATACAATTAACTTAGGCTTGAATAGAGACTGGGAATGGATGAGTCATTACACAAAGTAAAACTATTTCCCCATGGTATTTCTCCCTCCCACCCCACCCCCCACTGTTCCTCTGATATTCTTGTTAACTGCTGGAATTAGCCTACCTTGCTTGTCACCATGAAAGGTTTTCCCCTTCCCCCCCCCCCCCCCGCTGCTGGTGATGGTTTATCTTAAGTGATCACTCTCCTTACAGTGTGTATGAAAAACCCATTGTTTCATGTTCTCTGTGTGTGTGTGTGTATATAAATCTCTCCTCTGCTTTTTCCACCAAATGCATCCGATGAAGTGAGCTGTAGCTCACGAAAGCTTATGCTCTAAATATTTGTTAGTCTCTAAGGTGCCACAAGTACTCCTTTGGTCATTACCTGTTAGGTTCACTCCCTCTGGGGCCCCTGACATTGGCCACTGTCGACAGACAGGATACTAAGCTGGATGGACCTTTGGTCTGACCCCGTATGGCCATTCTTATATTCTTATTCTTACGTTAAGTACCTACCCTATTAAAAATAATGGATCCACAATTCCTTACCATTTGTAACAATGGAACTGTAATGTAGGCGGGGTGCAGGCATTTTTATCTCTGTCCCACCTATCCCTAAAACAAGGTAGTTAAAAATATTTACCCCATCTTACACTACGGATACCACCATTGCTATCACAAGCAAAACTGCTTTAGTAGAGCATTGCAGATCTGAATTTTGCTAGTATAGTCATAGCTTAACAGAATTGTACATTCACTATGCAGACTATGGCTACACTGCAATCCGAGATGCAGCCATACCCAAACTAGTTTTTATCTAGTTACCATGCTATAGCAGTAAAGCATGGTAAACAGCAGTGAAGATGCAGTGACATGGGCTTCAATGCAGGCTGTAAAAGCCCAGGCAGTCTACATGGCTTTGTACTTGTGATACTAGTCCATGCTGCTGCTTCTTCACTGTTATTCTTAGTGAACTTGCTAGGTTAAAGATAGAGAGGATATACCCACCCAAGTTATAGTTGTATCTTTGCAGTGTAGACATAGCCTGACATTATAAGCCCCATGCAAAATGGCTGCCATCAAGCTGAGTCCTTCCATTGACTTCAGTGGGCTTTGGATCAGGGCCTGTAAGAGCTTTTTGCTGTACATGCAGGAAAAGTATTTTTCACATTTTTACTAGTGTTAGGAGTACCTCAGAAGGCTCAGAGTTTGGGTTTGGATCAGATAAGGCCTCAGGAGTCTGAAAGCTAATCCAAATCTTAACTGAATCTGTTGACTCTTCAGAATTGAGTTTGAAACTCATGAGAAAAGGCTTTTTCAAGAAGGTTTCCAATACTCTGCTTCCAGTCAGGCTGGGAATACTAGAAAACACCCTCTATTGATGATTTTTTAGCTTTTTTTTTTGGCACCACTCTCAGCTGGAAAACTAGAAATGCAGAAGAATGTGCAAATATCAGAGAATAAAACTTACTGAATATTTCAGAAGTTTCCAAATAGTTTGGATTTGGTTCTAGAATTTATTTAGAGGGCCTTTTGCTTCTTGTTTCCCCATGACCTTGTCTTCCTCTACCTAATTTTTACTGAATATTTAAGTATCTCTTTATTTTGTACTAAGATTGACTTTACATTAGTTGTATACTTACGGCCTGTCACTGGGACTCAACAACCCTGTATTGACAGTATAGGTGATGAGTGTATTCCATCTTTAGCTTTTATAATTTAATAACAATTACAAATGAATGCTGATATATCCTTTAAAGTATGAGACAGAACTAAATTCCCACACTGTAATGGGTTACCAATTGGCCCTCCCCCTTTGGCTCAGTGGGAGGTCACTCTGCCTCACTGCATCACTGGGGCACTGTCCGGTATCAGGGAATTAGCAAATCAAGTGCCAAGGTTTGAGGCCCTTTGGCAGGGTAGAGCAGACCAGCAAAGCACTCCAGGGAGCTCAAACCCTCAGGCAGGGCAGAGCAGCAAACAGTCTAAGGAATTCAGGCTCTGAGGCCGGGCATAGTCATAAGCAGTTTTTTCCTGGCGTCCTGGCTCAGGCAGATGGCAAACACAGGCCTCTTGGCCTCAGGGAGTAGGTGGCCACCCCAGACTCAGGGGGTAGGAGAACTAAGCCCACCCTACTCCACCAGGTCCCAGCCCAGGGCTCTGCCACTGGGTATCCCATCAAAACATGCTGACTTGGGTTCTGACAGTGAAACTGGACCAAAGTCAGGTTTCTCTAGGTGCTCCTTGGGCTCTGCTCCTGAACCAGGGTCTGCAGCGGGCTTGGGATATATGTCTCCTTCCCAGCTTCAGGCTCAACTGGGCTAGAGATCCTGTCTCTTATACTTCCGGCCCCCGCTCTTAGCTTCTGGCATGAGGGGCAGGCCTAGCCTGGCTCCACCCACCATGGAACAGAGAGTGGTCCCCTCCCCCTTTGGCTCAGTGCAAGGCCACTCCCCCTCACTATACACACTTTTAACTCTGCTGACCATCTGCTTTTCCTATGGGTGTGATATGGATAAACACAAGTTTGCCAAACATTCTACACTTCCATCTATTAATAATTAGCTCATGTATACTACTGTCTTAAAACTGGCCCACAGCTTACTGCTAGAAAACCAAATAACTACATGCTCAAAAACACACAGAAATATCAAAATATGGAACCCAGTGAAATATATCTCTATAGTCTGGGATGCACTAAACCGCATGTGGCTTGCAAATACCTATTACATTCAATCTGTCACAGCTGTTGGCACTTATCAGTTATAGATGCATCCATTCTAGCTGCTAGGATCCTATGGTATGTTCACTGATTCCACATAAAATAATATTCACTTACTTTCACTAAGTTTGCTTTGAATGTTTGATTGTGACTTACATGGCAAAGCTGAAATGTAATTTTCATTTGCAATTGTTTTACAGTTTTATAAAATCTCACTGAATTATCTATGACACCTGTAATAAAGCACTATTGTAAAATTATGTTTAATTAGTGTAATAATTATATTCATCAGTAAAATGACAGCATCACTTGAAGATGATATATGGTCTTCTTTATTTTCTAACAATCCGGAAATATGGATCAGAAAATAATGTTGCACTAAAAATCCGAGATATGTTAAGTGAGTTTTCTGCTTTAAAGCTTATTCCCCCAGAAAAGAGGTTATGACGTTTGGGAGTGGGGAACTAGTGTGGGCACTTTGTTATGAAAACAGTCATCACCTTGGATGTTGAGTGAAACGTTTCAACATTTGCAGTAAATGAACCATGGAACACATACTCTAAGGCATGACAGCCAAATTACTGGGTAGGTAAATATTCTGTCTTGGTGCCCTTTCACTGTCATATATTGTTAAGCATTGAAACTATAGTTCTACTGTGAAAAGTAACTATGAAAAATGGCAGTTTTCTACTTCCTATGTTTTCAGAGTCGCACTTGGTCACCTTACTCACTAGAAAGAAAAGGAGTACTTGTGGCACCTTAGAGACTAACAAATTTATTAGAGCATAAGCTTTCGTGAGCTACAGCTCACTTCATCGGATGCATTTTCATGAAGTGAGCTGTAGCTCACGAAAGCTTATGCTCTAATAAATTTGTTAGTCTCTAAGGTGCCACAAGTACGCCTTTTCTTTTTGCGAATACAGACTAACACGGCTGCTACTCTGAATTACTGACTAGAGTAGAGTTCACTCCTGCTTGTTACCTTCATTCGTTCTGTATAGCTTACATAGCTATGGGAGTGTGAGCAGGAGCTTTACATCTCACAGACAGAATTGTTCACTAAGTGTCAGAAGCAGAATCTTAATGGTTGTTGCATATGAAAAATAAAGATGATGGTATTGAAACTTAATTCACAATTCCGTTCATGGTAATAATATCTCAGAAACAATAAATCAATAGTATCTTCTTGCTTCTTATACCTTGCCTAGCATGGCAGTATTTTAGCATTTTAGATTAAATCTGCCCTTGATATTACAATGGTTCTTTTAATAATTTAGAGTTTATGAATAAATAGTCAAAGAACAGCTAAAATAGATCAAAGTCTGTGCTAAATGTGAGGAAAAATGGAAACAACATAAGAAGGAAGAACTATGGGGTTTTGGAAGGAAACTTTTCTCCAAATACACACCAAGCTGGCAGTGCAGCTGCTTAGTTCCTGCCATCTGGGTATGTCTAATTAGAAACTACCTAGAATAGGCTTTCACAGAGCAATTAAAGGAGAAGTTCCACAGCAGATGCTGCTTTGAATCCCTGAGGGCTCAAAGATAAGGCTTCAAGAACCTGTGGATCACTGAGCATTGGGAATATCATATCACCTATCATGGGGCTGTTGTACAATGCAATGTTCCTAAAAGAACTAAATATCACTTGTGTTTAGAATTTACATGAAACCCTAAAGGGAGTGGTGATTACAGAACAGTGAATATAAAGAAAGTGTAACATACATACAGCTTCACGCTGCTAATGCAGACGCACCTCAGTTTAGGCTGAATTGGTTTTTTTTTTCTTCCTTTGAAACCTGATTTTCAGCTTTTAATATCTCCATTTCAAATCAGATTGAGCTAACACTGAATTTGTGTACTTAATTTCAAATATTTATTCAAAAAACCCACCCTAAAATAATTTGCAAAGGTTAAATAATGTTTAGTTCAGCATCAGGAGAAAAAATGTTATTTTTCCCCATTCTCTAGCTAAAAATGGGCTATTTTTTATTAAATGTGCCAAGCTAGTTACGAATAGTACTTTCATAGTTATTTTGATATAATGAGTAAGTACTTAGGGTCCCAGGCAGGATTATTCGCAGGGCAGCTACCCCATCCCACAGCCCATGCCACCATGGGTATGTTTCTATTTTTAGCATGACAGCTTGATCAAAGCTGTGGCCTGTATGTCTACCTGAGCTGGAAATTACACCTACAGCTTCAAGTGTAGACATACCCTAAAACTAGGTCTATCCTTGCAGCAGCATGTAGAGTACAGACATTGCATGCCCAGTTAGCACAGATACAAATATCAGTGTAGATGGTGAGGCACTGCTTAGAAGAGTAGAATACAGACACACAAGCACCCTAGGTTCTCTACATGTCAGAACCCTGCATGGCTTTCTACACATCCAAGCAGTCATGTCAAGCATGTCAACACTGTTATTTTTAGAAGTGTAGTGTCCCACTGCCTCCCCACTGCCAGAACCTTTCCCTGGCAGATGGGAAAAGCTATGGCCAGGAGGTGACAGTGGGGAACTGCTGCTGCCTTCTCCCAGCTACAGCCTTTCACTGTCATGTGAAGCTTGTTTCGGACCCCTTGGTGACGCTCCAAATGGTTCAGACCAAGAGAATATCTGTCACTGTATTTGTATTCTCTATTTCTGAATCCCCAAAATAAATTTATATATAATTCATAGTTAAAAGGTGGTCTTAGTGTGCTTTTTACAGTAGTCTTACGAGAGGCATCCTCAATAATGAGTAATATTATATGACTCTCTCAGAAAGCAATATGCTTTCTTTCACCAGTCTGGAGTGTTTCTCTTAAAATCCAATACAAGAACTTTTCAACACCACCAGCAGCCATTTACAGGCTCCAGTAATTCGGTGGGAATCTCAGACACCCAAAAGTTTAATTGACAGGCCTTTTGATCAATGACATAGTTAACTGTCACTTCTTAAAAGATCGCAAATTAGCATAATCCACAGTTATGGGTAAATTTGGAGATGAAATGAGTTTAGTGGCCTCAGCTTAATCTACAGAGGAAAAGTGTCCATAATCACAAATTTGATCAGGTTTCAGAGTAGCAGCCGTATTAGTCTGTATTTGCAAAAAGAAAAGGCGTACTTGTAGCACCTTAGAGACTAACAAATTTATTTATTTTATTTATTAAGAAAATTTATTTATTAACAAATTGATGCATCCGATGAAGTGAGCTGTAGCTTACAAAAGCTTATGCTCAAATAAATTTGATCAGAGTTTGTTATGATTTTATTAGAGTTCAGCATGATGGAGAGCTTATGATTAGGATATGCACAAGATTGAAATAGCACGCTTGTTGCAGGAGGGAACCAGAGATGTGCTGGCAAAACAGTGTGGGAGAGATTGCAATGCACCTGTCTTTTTAATGCCTGTCCCTTGCAAATACTGTCAGTTTGGGTAGAGTATAGCTTTCAGGAGCCAGGCAATTTTCTACCTTTTACTAAAGAAATAAAACTTCCCTCCACGCCGCTGCCTTATTCTGTCGTTGAAAGGGTTAATAATGGTGGGAAATTTTAAGGGAACAATACTGTTAATAGTATTTGCATGCCAAATATATTTTAACACTAAAAAGTTATACATATTATAGTGTGATCAGCAATAGCACAGTCCAGTAATGATACGCCCCTACATTGATGGCTGGGAATCCTACACTTGAAAACATTCTGATGCATGACACTTTGTACATGGTCTCTTGCCTGCTTACTCTCATGTCTGTTCTTTAGAACAATATTGTGCTTGCAGAAAAGTTTGTCCAACCTTTGTTCTGTGTTATAAGGGAGAAGTAACCATGGGTTTAGATGGGTTCCACATATAAATACCCCAAGTACCCTCTCTCTGGAAGTCTCAGTTTCCTATGACACAGCTGAAGTGGTATTAGCACCACATGCCTCGTTACATCTCAGCACAGTGATTCATATCTTTGTGCTGCCAAAAGGAGGATTGAAAGAAAGATAAATAGAGTTTATGGGCACTTTTGAATGCCAACAAGCTAACGCCTTGGAAACATCTCAAGACAATCTAGGGGTGTCCGAATGCATATGCTGCAGCATGAAAAAAAGAAATACAGTGGCAGAAATTGGCACCAGAAGGAAAACTGAACAAGGGTGAATGTGAGAAAATTCAGTTAATAAGTTATGCAGTTGCTACAGGAAACAGGCCAACAGGGAATTATATAAACTGGTCACTGCCAAGGTATGAGATGACACTGGATGTGGTGAAAAAACAATGAAAAGTTACCATAAACTTCTGCCTGAGAAACATTGTTGAATCAGCAAGACATGCTCAAGGATCCTCTACCAATAAACAGCCAATGGACAAAAGCAGTTTGGCATAGAAGATTGCATGTTACCATGATTTATAACTTTTAATTGCCTAGTAATAAAGCAAAGGCATGACGCATGTTTCACTCTAAAGACAGTGAGATCAGGCAATGTACTTCTGACACAGCTTCCACGATTTCAGTAAAGGGATATGGAAGGAATGAGGTTGAACTGGTGTAGCTGAGGGCAGAATTTGGTTCAACATTATTAGTTTAATCAATGTGTCATCATTTTGGGTTCCTTTTATTCTACATGTATAATGGACATGCAGAAGGTGCGAGTATTGTCAGTGCTTAAAATCTGAGGTCTCGATTCAGCACAGCACTTACACAGATGCTTAACTCCCACTGCCTTTAGGGGGACTTAGGTATTTGATTAAAATTGAAGTTAAACATGCTTACTTTCTATTCTGAATAGCTATCAACTTAAATATGTTCTTAAAATTAATATATGTTTAATTGATTTGCTGAATTGGGTCAGAGACCTGTAGGAATATTTGGGAAAGATTGAAAGTGTGCAAAAGAAGGAATATTCAGTAATGTTTTCAGACATGCTAAGTGACTTAGGCAACTAAATCCCAGTGAAACTCAGACATTCAAGTAATTTAGGTGCTTTTCAAAATTTTGCCTGTTGTCCAGTTAGTGCATGGGAGATTTATGTGTACAACTCCTACTGACTTTACAATAGCTATCCACATAAAATCATCAAATATAAATGGAAGAATATTCCTTTTATGCAAATATAGAGCTGAGAAATTCTGAAATTTCCCAACCCCCATGAAAAATTTAAACAGCATTTTCAGTTAAATCTTCCATGGAAAATGTCAACTTTTTGACAAAAAATTGAACACTGAAAATGTTCAGCTGAAAATTTGTGATCTGGAAATGCCACTAGAGTGTCTCATGGGAGTTATTATTCAGCTGCCTCATTCCTCCATTCTTATCTATGGGCTGGGGTCCCTGGTTGGACTATGTCTCCCATGATGCAGGGTCCCCTCTTCCTAAGCTATCATGATACATAATGGAAGTGTAACTCTAGTGCAGGGGTAGGCAACCTATGGCATGAGTGCCAAAGGCAGCAGGTGAGCTGATTTTCAGTGGCACTCACATCGCCCGGGTCCTGGCCACCGGTCCGGAGGGCTCTGCATTTTAATTTAATTTTAAATTATTAAATTATTTATTTTACATACAACAATAGTTTAGTTATATATTATAGACTCATAGAAGCGACCTGCTAAAAACGTTAAAATGTATTACTGGCACGTGAAATCTTAAATTAGAGTGAATTAATGAAGACTCGGCACACCACTTCTGAAAGGTTGCCGACGCCTGCTCTAGTACATCATGGGGGATTTAGTCCACAGAAGAGAATGGGATCATGAGGTTCCAAAACTACAACTCCCATGGGTAACCATGGCTGATTTCCTAATCAAAACTGTGTTGGTCAAAAACTGAAAACTTTTTGCTTTTCAGCTGTTCTTTTTTTTTTTTTTACACAAAAAGTCAGAATGAATTTTCTGCAGAAATCATACATTTTCCTTGAAAAATGTAATTTAGCTGAAACCCCACATTTCTGTCACAAATCAATTTTTATAGAAAATATTTGACTAGCCCTATGCAAATAGCAGTGGAATATCAGAAGCCCAAACACTAAGATGGGGAAATAAAATATAACTCTTGATACCTGAAGAAAAAAGATATAAGCTATGGAGTGAAGCCAGAAGCCCCATATTTGGTATCAGCACATCACATATAGAAATCTCAAATCCAGGCATCAAAAAGTTAAAGTTGCTACCAACCATACTAATGCACAAGAGCATTTTTGTTTCTATATGATAATGATGTGATTTTAAAAGCATTCCTATAACTTGTCCACCCTTATTCTTGATGATAGAAATACATATATAAAATGTTATGTTTGCTTTTCTCCATTAAAGAAATCTCATGACTGGGAATCAGTATCTTGCTAACACAGCCCGAGAAGAAGAAAAAAAGAAAGTGTGACCCCTGAAGCCCCATGACAGTCAAAAAGAAGTGCTGTCACAGACTTTTACATGTGTCTGTCTCTTACCATAGGAGAAAGAGAGCTGAAATATACAAGTGGTGCTGACAGAGACTGCTGTTGCTGCAATACTTTGGAGCACAGCAAGTCTAGGTAATGCTGAAAAACAACCATGATAAAGTGAGATCCTCCAATTCTGCTATCAAGTTACTTATATGGTCCTCATCAGATCTGAGCCATTCAGCATCTTTAATGGATTTTATTCTCACAACTCCTGTTAGGTAGGGAAGTGTAATGCCCACATTACAGAGACGTGACCGATTTCCAGGGTAGATTATGTGATTTCCCCAAGGTCACACAGGAAGTATGTGGCTGAACCCAGACATCCTTCCTACCGTTCTCCAAATAAATTCTATATATACTGTATAAAGTCAAACTTATGTATCCATGAAGTTTGCCTTTATTGGTAGCTCAAATAATAACCAAAGCTGATCAAATACAGGCATTTCTGTTCCATAGATAATTCTAATATTTTGAAATTTGTTTTCACTGATTAAAAAGTTCCTGAAACATTTTGATTTAAAATGTCTAAATGTTTCATTGCGAGTCAGTCCAATTTTGAACAGAATCTACCTGAATTACCATGTCTCATGAGGGTTGTAGCTCAGATATCTCATGTCATCATTGTCTCCTAAGGGCCAGACTCTCTGGCCAGACTACATCTCCCATGATGAACTGCACTCATAGGACTCCCAGGATGCACTTTGACAGCTCAGTGAGAAGAGATACTGCAGTGAATAATGGAAAATATAGTCCTGCCAGGGAATCCATCTCATAGGACATGAGATGACTGATCTACAACTCCTAAGGCTATGAGATGTCACAGCAGTTCAGGGGGACACAGATTTATGTCAAACCAGTACGAAACAAAACATTTTGTTTTAATTTTCCCAAATAAAAAAAAAATTCAGAAAATTTGCATTTTACATGGAAAATTCTGAATCAGTGCAAACTAAATTTTCTGCCAAAAACATTTTGATGGAAAAATTCTTATCAGCCCTAATAACAACAGAACATGAAGTTCAGCCAAAACTTAATTTTCAAGCCTGGCTGTTCCTGACGTTTTCTAAAGGACTTCTCTATCTTTGTCCTTTGTTCCTTTGGACCACAGAACCACACCCAACTCTTCTGCTGGTGTAAACAGCCTTACACTGGACAAAAGTCAGCAGAATTTTTTTTCTATCTTTATGCTGGATTCTAACTAGCTAAAAGGGAGGGTTAACAGAAGAGATTAGCATCCCCATACAATAACCATTTGTTTTGGGTAGCCATACCCTTGTAGCCACATAAAATAAGAATGAATGCATATCTGGCCTCAAGCAAAACATTTCATAGATTCATAGTTACTAAGGTCAGAAGGGACCATTCTGATCATCTAGTCCGACTTCCTGCACAGCGCAGGCCACAGAATGTCACCCACCCACTCCTATGAAAAACCTCACCCATGTCTGAGCTATTGAAGTCCTTAAATCATGGTTCAAAACTTCAAGGAGCAGAGAAGCCTCCCTCCAGTCAACCATGCCCCATGCTACAGAGGAAGGCAAAAAAACCTCCAGGGCCTCTCCAATCTGCCCTGGAGGAAAATTCATTCCCGACCCCAAATATGGCAATCAGCTAAACCCTGAGCACATGGGCAAGATTCACCAGCCAGATACCCAGGAAAGAATTTTCTATAGTAAATCAGATCCCATCCATCTAATATCCCATCTCAGGGGATTTGGCCTATTTACCCTGAATATTTAAAGATCAATTACTTACCAAAATCCCATTATCCCATCATACCATCTCCTCCATAAACTTATCGAGTAGAATCTTAAAACCAGATAGATCTTTTGCCCCCACTGCTTCCCTTGGAAGGCTATTCCAAAACTTCACTCCTCTGATGCTTAAAAACCTTTGTCTGATTTCAAGTCTAAACTTCCTGGTGGCCAGTTTATACCCATTTGTTCTTGTGTCCACATTGGTGCTGAGCTTAAATAATTCCTCTCCCTCTCCTATATTTATCCCTCTGATATATTTATAGAGAGCAATCATATCTCCCCTCAACCTTCTTTTAGTTAGGCTAAACAAGCCCAGCTCCTTAAGTCTCCTTTCATAAGACAAGTTTTCCATTCCTCGGATCATCCTAGTAGCCCTTCTCTGTACCTGCTCCAGTTTGAATTCATCCTTTTTAAACATGGGAGACCAGAACTGCACACAGTATTCTAGGTGAGGTCTCACCAGTGCCTTGTATAACGGTACTAAAACCTCCTCATCCCTACTGGAAATGCCTCTCCTGATGCATCCCAAAACCGCATTAGCTTTTTTCACAGCCATATCACATTGGCAGCTCATAGTCATCCTATGATCAACCAATACTCCAAGGTCCTTCTCCTCTTCCGTTACTTCTAATTGATGCGTCCCCAACTTATAACTAAAATTCTTGTTATTAATCCCTAAATGCATAACCTTACATTTCTCACTATTAAATTTCATCTTATTACTATTACTCCAGTTTACAAGGTCATCCAGATCCTCCTGTATAATATCCCGATCCTTCTCCGAATTGGCAATACCTCCCAGCTTTGTATCATCTGCAAACTTTATTAGCACACTCCCACTTTTTGTGCCAAGGTCAGTAATAAAAAGATTAAATAAGATTGGTCCCAAAACCGATCCCTGAGGAACTCCACTGGTAACCTCCCTCCAACCTGACAGTTTGCCTTTCAGTAGGACCCGTTGCAGTCTCCCCTTTAACCAATTCTTTATCCACCTTCTGATGTTCATATTGATCCCCATCTTCTCCAATTTAACTAATAATTCCCCATGTGGCACGGTATCAAATGCCTTACTGAAATCTAGGTAAATTAGATCCACTGCATTTCCTTTATCTTAAAAATCTGTTACTTTTTCAAAAAAGGAGATTAGATTGGTTTGGAACGATCTACATTTTGTAAAACCATGTTGTATTTTGTCCCATTTACCATTGACTTCAATGTCCTTAACTAATTTCTCCTTCAAAATTTTTTCCAGGACCTTGCATACTACAGATGTCAAACTAACTGGCCTGTAGTTACCCGGATCACATTTTTTTTCCTTTCTTAAAAATAGGAACTATATTAGCAATTCTCCAATCATTTGGTACTATTCCTGAGTTTACAGATTCATTAAAAATTCTTGCTAATGGGCTTGCAATTTCAGGTGCCAATTCCTTTAATATTCTTGGATGAAGATTATCTGGGCCCCCCGATTTAGTTCCATTAAGCTGTTTCAGTTTCGCTTCTACCTCTGATATGGTAATATCTACCTCTATATCCTCCTTCCCATTTGTCATGCTACCATTATCCCCAAGATCCTCTTTAGCCTTATTAAAGACTGAGGCAAAGTATTTGTTTAGATATTGGGACATGCCTAGATTATCTTTAACCTCCGCTCCATCCTCAGTGTTAAGCGGCCCCACTTCTTCCTTCATAGTTTTCTTCTTATTTATATGGCTATAGAACCTTTTACTATTGGTTTTAATTCCCTTTGCAAGGTCCAACTCTACTCGACTTTTAGCCTCTCTCACTTAATCCCTACATCTTCTGACCTCAATTAGGTAGCTTTCCTTGCTGATACCTCCCATCTTCCACTCCCTGTATGCTTTCTGCTTCTTCATAATCACCTCTCTAAGATGCTTGCTCATCCAGCTTAGTCTACAACTCCTTCCTATGAATTTTTTCCCCTTTCTTGGGATACAGGCTTCCGATAGCTTCTGCAGTTTTGATTTAAAGTAATCCCAGGCCTCCTCTATCTTTAGATACATAAGTTCTTCAGTCCAATCCACTTCCCTAACTAATTGCCTTAATTTTTGAAAGTCAGCCCTTTTGAAATCAAAAACCCTAGTTGCAGATTTATTTTTGTTAATCCTTCCATTTAGTTTGAACTGAATTAGCTCATGATCACTTGAGCCAAGATTGTCCCCTACAACCATTTCTTCTATGAGGTCCTCGCTACTCACCAAAATTAAATCTAAAATGGCATCCCCTCTAGTCGGTTCAGCAACTACTTGATGAAGGAATCCATCAGCTATCGCATCTAGGAAAATCTGAGCCCTATTATTATTACTAGCACTGGTCCTCCAGTCTATATCTGGGAAGTTAAAGTCTCCCATGATCACGCAGTTTCCATTAGTATTTACTTGATTAAAGACATTAAAAAGGGCTCTATCCATATCCAAATTAGATCCCGGAGGTCTATAGCACACCCCAAGCACTATCGTAGGAGAGGCTTTACCAGTTTTCTTCCCCAATGTAATTTTTGCCCAGACGGACTCTGTCTTATCCATTGCATCGCTTCTTATTTCTTTACATTCTAACTCATCATTGATATACAATGCTACTCCACCCCCTTTACCTTTGTTTCTGTCTTTCCTAAACAGCACATACCCTTCGATACCTGTAGTCCAGTCATGACTACTATTCCACCATGTTTCTGTTATCCCTATAATATCTGGTTTCACTTCCTGCACCAGTAGCTCTAGTTCCTCCATTTTGTTACCTAGACTCCTCGCATTGGTGTACAAACATCTTAATTTTTTCTGTTTGGACTCGCTCACATTTTGTACCCTATTAGGCACAGTCATTCTACAGCCAGTATAACCTCTTAGACTAGTATCCACACCGCCCTCGCTCCTTATATACATTCTCCTACCCAAGGCTGTATCCTTTCTTACTTCATCTTCTTCCGTCTCAATGCTAAAATCTGGACATTTAGTACACTCCTATTCAGCAAATCACTAAGCACATTCTTAAACCCACTGAAATTGATGGGATTTAAAGGTTGGACTGTTGAATCAGGGTCTTAAAGATTAAACGTGAACAAAAGTAATCAGAGTTTATTGTTAGAATGATTTAAAGATGCATGGTTATGTAAGAGATAGGCAAGAGCAATGTAAAGGTGACGGAACTGTCTTACTTCTGCCTCTTTCTGGCTCATCTTCCTACTCTCCCTCTACTGACTAAGGGCAGAACAGGAAGCTGGGAACTCCTGAGATCAAATCCCTGACTCTGGCACTGACTTCCCCTCTATACAACTGGGTAATTCACATATCGGTTTCAGTTTCCCAATCTATGAAATGGAAGCAAAAATGCATACCTACCTCTCAGGGTCATTGTTGTGCTACAGAAGGACAGAATTTTTTTTATAAACAACAATTATTCATATTTCAGAATTCTATAGTGCCTTTCCTCCTAGGATCTCAAAGTACTTTACAAATGTTGATGATTGGTTAAGCATCATATCATCTCCATGAGGTTATCCAGGATACACATTGGTATGCATTTTTTTAAATACTTCACTCTTCATTTAAATTTTTTGTATATATATATATATATATATATATATAGGAAAGATAAGCATTTTTTAATATATACCCTTTGAAAAAGGAATAAGAAAAGACACTGAATACCAAAATCAGTTGGATTCAAAGGGACATAGAGATGAACTGTAGATGCCTAACTGTCTGTGTTTGCCCACTGGTTAAGCCTGCAGCAATCCTCATTCATTATTATGTTAGTCTCTTTCAGGTTACAGGTTACTTTGAGCAGTAACCCCAAACTTACTGAAAACCATTATTAACTTATCATACAAAAAGAAAAGGCTCACAGCAAACAAAAGACAATGGCAGTATAGGGCATGTAAATAACTCCTACTCACTCTGCAGGTGTGAACATTTAAATAGTTGCACTACATACCTCCATTCTTGAAGAGTTATAACTGTGATGAACAGACAATATCAAGATTTGTGTTTTGCATTAAAGAAATTATAATGATAGATAAAACCCCCTCATTCTTGAAAACTCTCACTGTTGTTAGAGCTATACTGTGTGTACTCTGGATAGTTTTGCCCCCTACTTTGCATTTTTTCCTGTTTTGATGATCAAAATCGTTCTCCTCTGGAGACCAGATAAAACATTGCTTTAGTTTGCACAGTGGCAAAGAAAAGAAAAGAAAAGAAAAGAAAAGAAAAGAAAAGAAAAGAAAAGAAAAGGGGAAAAACAAACTAATGAAAAATAAAGGTCAAATTGTAAAAAAATATATATATTCTTTTCCCAGAGTCTTTGGATGTCATCCTGGCTGGAGTGTGATTTTACTCTCCTTTAACTTTAGTGATAATTTTATTCTAGTAATGTGTCTTTGTAAGCTAAAAAAGCTCCTTTTATCTTGTTTGCATAAGTCACAAATTCTAAAATACATATCATCATCACATGTATTAGTGAGCCTTGATATAAACAAAATATTCAAGTACTGAAATACTGAAGGTGAAAAAAGTACTTTTCTATCCATTCAATATCTAACCTTTTTTCTACATACCTGTGACTATTCCTTAGGTCAGTGTTTCCCAAACTTGAGATGCTGCTTGTTCAGGGAAAGCCCCTGGAGGGCCAGGCTGGTTTATTTACCTGCCACGTCTGCAAGTTTGGCCAATCGTGGCTCCCACTGGCCGCGGTTCACCACTCCAGGCCAATGGGGGCAGCGCGAAGCGGCGACTGGTATGTCCCGCAGTCCGCGCCACTTCCCGCAGCCCCCATTGGCCTGCAGCGGCAACCCACGGTCAGTGGGAGCCGCGATCCGCCAAACCTGTGGACGCGGCAGGTAAACAAATGGGCCCGACCCACCAGCGGCTTTCCCAGAACAAGCAGTGTCCCAAGTTTGGGAAACATTGCCTTGGGTCATACAAACAAATGTCTTTACTTCTTCACTAAATATTTTCTTAACATGTTTTTGCATGTTTCTAATAAAGATGGACCCAAATTGCTAACTTCCAGATCCTGATTTCAAAAGAAAACAAACAAACAAACAAACAAACAAACAAACAAACAAAAACCCAGCATCACTACCACCACCAACAATAAAACAATTTGGGTTTGTGCAGATCACAGGTTTTGTGTTAACTTATTACTGAACTATGGGACAGCTGATAAATTGAGATATGAGGCCAGACACTGATCTTCCACTCCCAAGGTTGAAGGGTGCTCAGATGCAGGAGTTATACGAGCTGATCCATAACCCAGAGAAAATCAAGAGGTGTGTTCCCATTCACAGCTATGTGTGTTGGAACCTACCCTTAATGTCTGATCCAGGCCCCAGTGAAATCAATGGAAATCTTTACACTGATTTCAGTGGGAGCTGGATCAGCCCCCAGTGCAGGCCTGTCTTTAGTATTTATCAAATCCATGCATTTAGGACCATCTATAAATACGTTGCTAAAATTCCACTTACTGATTGTCCAAACTGTATCTCTTTCAACTCCTTTCCCAGATTAAAAGAAAAAGAAAATGCTGGCAGATCCCATGTTACTGTCTACTACAAATTGGTAATCTCTTGACTGATTACTCAGAATACAGCTAGAGGAAACTAAAATCTCATTCTGCTTGTGAAATGCCAATACAAGGATAATAAAGTAAAATGAAATAAAAACAACCAGGCACTTCTTCTGGCATAGACACTTAGTAATACAAGTTGATTTTTCCAAACTAAGCTTTCTGCCTGCCCTCCCAGTCGTTTTGGCACTGTATCAATCAAAGAGTGGATACAAGTCTTTTCTAAAGAAAAGAAAATGACAGTGATGCTGAACTGTTTTTCAGACACTACAATTTAAGTGTAAGATCAGATAGCAAAAGAACAGCCACACAACCAAGATGGGAACTAAAAATGCTATGGAGTGGATGTTAATGGTTAAGAATGTGCTTCATGCTCAGGAAATGAATGGTTATGACATTTATGCTCAGGTCAATCATTATTTGACTGTTTAATGGCCATAACACCTTTCCTTGGTTGTTCAACTATGGGCTGTTGCCTACCTCTTCATTCTACAATTCCTTTCCTTCACATGTAATTTCCCGATTGCCTCCTGCACCACATACACACAGTTTATTTTCTCTAGTATGGATCTCCCCTGGTTCCCTTCCCCATCCACACATTGCCATCTTTGCTGCATCATTTTGGATTTATGGATTCAATGAGTGATAAGTGCACACAAGCATTGTAATGCATACCCTCTCCTGACAACTTAGGTACTTATATGGTCCCGATCATTGTTGTATCTAAGCACTTTTCTGTCTCCAATGTAGCAACAACACCCCTGTGAAGCAGAGAAGTACTATCATCCCAGTTTTACAGATGGGGAACTAACATGCAGGAAAACTGAGGCCCAGATCCACAAAAGTACTTAGGTCCCTAAACCCCAGATTTAGGCACATAAGTACCAGAACTGGCTCCACTGTGATCCAAAAAACTCCTGCTGAAATCAGTAGGTGCCTACACTCACTTTGGCACTTAATTTTCCAGGTTAAAAGTTTCCTAGGAGCCTAAGTTTCTGCCTCTGAACACGTGCACTGCTGTCTCCCTTTAGGGTTCTAGCTGCCTAACTCCTGCCTAAGCCCCAGAGCAATCTACTCACAGGAGGCAGATAAATGTTCAGCTGCCTGAATTGTGTGCAGGGCCCAATCCAATACGCGTGCTCAGAAGCCACCTACCAGCTTGGGTCCCATTCAAAATCTGGACAGAGGAAGAGTGGTGGTGGTGTCTGCCTCATAACTTTTAGCCCAGTGAAAAGAATGTTCACGCAGAATGTAGGAAAGCCAGGTTTAATTCCCTCCTCTGCTTAAAGAGAACAAAGGATTTGAACAGGGCTCCCCCATAACTCTTAGGAGATGTCTCTCACCATGTCTCTATTCTGATGTGGAGATAACCTCAAACTCTCTTGTTGAAGCTGTTTCTCTGTAGATAAATAATGAAAGAGTGATTGGAGCAGGGGGAGTGGATCCAAGGTCTCCCATCTTTAGGGTGAATATCCTAACCCAGGGGTTGGCAACCTATGGCACGCATGCCAAAGATGGCACGAGCTGATTTTTAACGGCACGCTGCTGCCTGCCGGGTCCCAGCTGCCGGCCCCGTTCAGCCCGCTGCCGAACAGTCCTCCCACGGGGGCAGGGTGAAGAAAAAGTCCTGCAGGCTGCTGCTGCAGGGCAGGCAAGCTCCCCTTCCCCCACCTCTTCCCCCAGCGTGCTGGGTTCCTGCCCCTCCTCCTCTCCCTCCCTGCTGCCGATCAGCTGATGGCCCTTGCGAGGGAGCGGGAGAAGAGGAGCTGCAGTAGGCTCGCTGCTCCGGGGAGGAGGCAGAGATGAGGTGGGGACGTGGCCTTGGGGAAGTGGGGGTAATTAGGTCATATCCCCTCCAGCCCCCTGCCGTGAGCTGCTCTAGGCAGGGGGCTGGGAGCACTCCCACGACTTTAGCCCACACCCCCAGCCCTCTGCCCTGACCCCTGCACCCCCACACACACTCCCAGCCCTCTGCCCTGATTCCTGCACCCCCCACACATACCCAGCCCCCCCACACTGCATGACCTGACTCTTGCACACTCCTCACATGTCCCCAGCCCTCTGCCTGCCTTCTGCACCCTCCTGACACACCCCCGCCTTTACTCCTGCACCCCCCACACATACCCAGCCCCCCCACCCCATTCCCTGACTCTTGCACCCTCACATTCCCACCCCCACCCTGAGCACCAAATGGGAGCTCCTGCACCCTTCACACCAAATGGAAGCTGCCCAGGTAAGCACTGTACACCCAAACCTCCTGCCCCAACCCTGAGCCCCCTCCTTCATTCTAGCTCCTGGCCAAACCCTGCACCCCAATCCCCAGTCTGCTCCTTCACCATCAGCCCTGTGCTCAGCACACTCCTACCCTCAGCTCAGTGCAGAGAGAGAGGAAGAGAATGGGCTAGAATCAGGGATAAGGTAGGCACCCACTCTATGTGGGCAGGGCTGGGATCCCAGACTGGCAGCGGGCTGAGTGGCAGCAGGCTGAGCTGCTCAGCACACTGCCAGTATGGAGTCTGGCCGCCGGCCCCACTCAGCCCACTGCCGGTCTGGGGTTCTGGCTGCTGGTACCTTGCCAGCTGAGGTCCCGGCCGCAGGCCCCGCGCAGCCTTCCGCCGGCCTAGATGAACGGAACCCCAGGCTTGCAGTGGGCTGAGCGGGCTGGCGGCGTAAGATCAGCATTTTAATTTAATTTTAAATGTAGCTTCTTAAACATTTAGAAAACCTTGTTTACTTTACATATGACAATAGTTTAATTATATAATATATAGACTTATAGAGAGAGACCTTCTAAAAAATGTTGAAATGTATTACTGACATGCGAAACCTTAAATTAAAGTGAATAAATGATGACTTGGCACACCACTTCTGAAAGGTTGCCGACCCCTATCCTAACCATTGACTACAGTGTCAGCTCCTACTTTCTTTTGCCCAACGACTGTTTCACTGCAATATAATCTGCTATGCAATGATTCTAGGTTCACAGAATCATTTAGCCTTTCTCTAGATTGTAAAATTAACCAACTTGGATATAGATTTTAACAAAAGCTGTCTAAAAAATGGCATCTGAGCATTAACATGATTTGCCTTGAGTGTGAATGGAGCATAACATTTTAAAAGTGGTGATTGAGGACAGTTTTCAGAACAATTAAAACAAATTGCTGTTCCTTCTGCCTTAATTGCAAACTTCATTATAAGAAACTACTTTTAAGATATAGTTTTTTAGAAAAGATTTCTGAACACAGCTGATTTTGAAGTCTCAGCAACTATTACACAATGTACAAAGTACCCAGAAGCTCTACTTCATTATACATTTTTAGGTCAAAACATTCTAATTTGTGTTTCTAAAGTCAGGCATCCAAATAAAATGTGCCTAATATTCACATAGGCATAGTAGATGCCACTTTTGAGTTGCTGGTGCTAAGGGCCAGATATTTTAAGGTATTTAAACACCTAAAGTTGATCCTAGTGGGATTTTCAAAACTGAAGGCCAGATTTTAAAAGGTTTGTAGGTATTGTTGTGCTCAGCATTGTAATGTCTAACAGATTTAGGAGTCTACATCTCATTTTCAGAAGGGATTTAGGCACTTAGAAGCTTGAATCTCATTGACAGCCAATGGGATTTAGACTCCTAAATACCCTAAATCTCTTTGGAAATGAGATTTAGGCTTCTAAATCAATTAGTCATTGTGACACTGAGAACAGAAATGCCTAAATACATTTAAAAATCTGAGCCTAAATGCTTGACTCTCATTGAAATCAATGGGAGTTAGAAACCTTTGAAAATCCTACTTAGGCATCTTTCTGCATCCTTAGGCACCTAAATCCCTTTCAAAATCTGCCCCGGGGGTATATCTATGAAGTATTTTGGAGTAAGCAGGACCTAGCACCCAGCCTGGATTGACAGATATGGGTTAGTAGGGCTCATGTTAGCACTCTAAAATTGCTGTCTAAACAGAGATTTGAAATTGAGGGTCAGACTGGAGCTCTGGCTCTGAAGCCCAAGGAGGAGGGCGGGCATCAGAGCCTGAGTCTCAGCTTCAAATTTCTGTCTATACAGCTATTGTTAGAGCAGTAGCATGAGCCCAACTAACACAAGTCTGTCAACCCAGGCTGGAAGGTTCACTCCACCTCATCTAGACATAAGTGAAGATGTCACGGTGCGGATGTCAGCATGGGCTGCACAACCCTGCCTGACACCCTGCAGTACATACTCACTTGCAGAGTCTACATTGCAATGTCCTCACTTCTATTATTAGCAAACTAGCGAGACTACAACTAGAGTGAGTACATCTACATGAGCTACAAATCACACCAGCGGCTACAGCATTTAGAGGTACTCTATGCTGCCTTATTTACACTAGTGTTTTAGAGTGTCGGTTAGAATATGTTAGCTAACACATTCAGTCCTCGTCAAAAACACAAAACTCCATGCATGCAGTGGCCTGGAAGAAACGTCCCACAATCTTGTCCCACAATCTTGCAACTACTCCCCCCCATGCACAATCAGCTTCTTGGGCTGTGTTTTGGGGCCAGAATCTGGGCCACAAGTAGTTCAACACCTCTGTTATTTTAAGCTGCCCACCTGACGATTCAGAAACATCCCTGCATTCAGGTAACATTCAGTTCACAGTAATAATGGCTAGAATTTTAGCTTACTTATTGATTTGATTTAAATAAAAGACTAACTGATGTAGAAACCGATCAGCTCATCAGGGCAGCGACTGTCTTTCATTCTATGTCTCTACAGTGCCTACCACCATGGGGTCTCCAGCTTGGTTGAGGTTCTTAGGTGCTACTGTAATAAATAATAATAATAATCACCATCATCACAACAAATAAGAATATCTGTCATTTTCCACACAGACATTCTATATGCAAATGGATATGTGGAGCACTGCTCAGGCTTTATCAGTATATTATATCAAAAATCCCCACCTCCACCCCCGACTTGCTTTTAGAGGAAAGCCAGGTTTTCCTATAGCAATAGCAGCTGGAAAAGCTCTGGGAGACATGTGAGATCATCCATTATTTGAACAGCAAGGTGTTTTGTCTCACTGGATTATGTTCAGTGATTATTGTTGGTTTAGATCTAAAAACTTGTGAACAGAGGCTTTTGTAAGCATTAGATGTGAGCACTATGGAAAAGACTGTCAAATATCTGCAAAAAGCTGTCTGACAGAATTAGGTTTTTGTTAGGGATGTGGGACATGGAGTGGAAGTAGCAGGAAAAGCTGGATGAGTTTGGAGTTATTGAACCAACAAAGTATCAAGAGGAGCTGCTAATTTGACCCCCTGTGTCTGTATCATCTCTCATGGGAGTATAAACTGCAATAGAGAGCATTTCAACCGCCCTTCCAACATGTTTTTTTTCCTTCTGAATTCTTTCAAGTCTGTTGAAAATATTAGTTACCCTATTGCTAAAAAGATGGAGCAGAAATATAGCGGGTTCAGCAGCAAGTGATGAAAATAATCAGAGGTGTGGAAAGACTTTCATATTAAAAGGGTTTTAAAAGATCATTACTGTTTAGTTTTGAGATGAGACAAAGTGTATAAAATAATCAGTATTACAGAGAAGGTAAACTTGCTGTTTCTACTTAACTTTTCTCATAGTATAAGAACAAAGGGACATTCAATTAAATTGAAAGGTAGCAAATTTAAAAATGATAAAAGGAAATACTTTTTAGATAACTCATAATTAACCTGTAGAACTCTCTCTCACACTAGAGATCACAAGGCCAAGACTTACAGGAAATTTTAAAAAGTATGAGACATTTATAACAATGAGTTACACTCAGTAGGGTTAAAAAAAAGGGGATATAAATCCTTAAGGGATAAATCAGTAATGGTTGTTTGGATGAAACTCCCTTATTGGCAGATTATTGCAAAACTATCTGCTTCAGGGTTTTTCTACCTTCCTCTGATGTACTGGCCTCTTCCAGAAAGAGCATACTGCACCACCGATCTGATGTTCCCATGTCATATGAATACCAGGTATCATATTATGAGGTATTTCAAGTTATTTTGGATACTCCTTTATATCAGATTAAGCAATGAAAGCCTCTTTTTTTTTAATGTTCTAACATAAATAAACCTGTACTGGCAGATGAACTACATGATTCACTAGATCTTTTCCAGTTGTAGAATCCAAGATCACATTGTTACCATATCAATATTTGACTTTGTATTTGGATTTACAACTGGATTGCCACCTAATTTGCATCCCAGAATTGGTACACCCACTTCATTCTGTCGATTGCCAGGGAAGAGAGTGACTCCAATGAACACCATAAACTCTGAAGAATAGTGTAATGGTGTTGTGAATTCAGTTGTGAATGGTCAGTTTCAATGGTATGCCTAAGGTTGCTTGAAACCTTATTATCAGTCAATAACAGCTGTGAACTGGTGTTTGTGTGACAGATATTTCCCACTCCATGTCCTTTATACTATATGCTTTTACCCTTCTCCCTTATGGTTGCTATTTGAGTTACCTTGGTTGTTGTTTATTCTTAAAGTAGACTATAAAATAAAAGTAAATATCTACCAGCAATGGGGACTGGGTGACCCTGAGGACTGGTAATGAGATCTACAGCCATTCCTTTCCTGATTGCCAGTTTGAATCCAACACAGATCATTAGTTACTGAAAGTTACTATTGACCGCTCTTTAATGGCTTCTGTGAAGAGACTTTTGTGTGCCCCATTTATCTCTACCTCAATACAGCTATCACCCTTGTTCCTCTGTGACTTGTTTCTCCTTTTTCTCTGCTCCCAACACCCTATCTTTATCCTCCAGGACATCAGCCTTCCTACTGATAACCTGTCTCACTGCTGTTTCCTGCTTGCTCTTCTAAATTTTCACTTTCAATGTGCAACTCTGAACCAGGACCCCTGCTGGCCTCACCAAGTATTCCTTTGCTCTCTCAACCTCAGCATTCCCTTTCTCTGATCTGTTTTCATACCACTCATGAAGGGAGAGTTCTGTCCCCATTATATGTCTATATTCTCTTTTTTCCTCCTTCCGTGACACTGGATGTGGAGATTTTTAAAAGAAAAACTTTCCTGAGTGACAGCTGCTTTATATTTGGTTGATAGAATGTTACTATCATTGAGGACCCATTGATTACTAAGTAGCCTAGACAGATGGGGATGAATGCTGGGGGCCAGCAAAGAAGAGAAGGATGATCCTTATGCCTTGTGATACTTTCTTGGGGGTGCCCTAGGACTCTGTCATCTTGTTACCCTCTGCCTCCAGAGAGAAAGAGAGAGGGAGACTTGATGGTGCTCAACTCAATGTCAGCTCCCTGACAACACCAGTCTGTTAGCCAGTCAAACAGTCTCTATTCCTGAGGGAATTCTGTGCCAAAACATTAAAAATTCTGTAACAAAAAAAAAATTAAAAAAATTCTGCGCACAATATTTTCAAATTCTGCATATTTTATTTGTCAAAACAACACAGTATTATCACACCAGTTTCAATTATTTTTGGTGATTTATTTCAAAATGCCTGTCAGCCAGTATGTCTGTAACTATACAGAAAACAAAAAAGATTTAGGAAATGTTTTTTTGACAAATAGGCATATTACTATGCATATTGATACAGACTTCTGAGTAATAATTCATTTAAACTACAATACAGAATCACATTTCCCGCATCCCTCAGAAGCTGTGCAAAGGCTTCGGGGAGTCAGGTGTAATGGAGGAGCTGAGGGAGAGAGAAGTAATTGCTGGGAAGGAGCCTGGGGGTGAACTTGGAAGGTTGTTGGGTATGGGTGGGAAAAGTATGGAACAGGGGTTTTTTTTGGTGGGGGAGGGATTGTTAGGGAGCTTCCCCCATGCAGACCCTGGTTAACCCCTAGCCTCTCCCATTCAGTTAGGCACATTTGCCCCTATCCCAATGTGTCCCTGCACCCCCATGTGTTCTTGCATCTCCCGTCAATGTATCCCTCCATCCCCACTCAGACACCCACTCTCCCATCCCCCTGTATCTCTGTGCCCCCACTCAGCCACCCCGTCCCTATGTAGCTCTGCACCCCTCCCCCATCCCCATGTGTCTCTGTTCCCCTGCTCAGCCACCCCCGTCCCTAGGTGGCCCTGCACCCCTTCCCACATTCCCATGTGTCCCTGCACCTCCCTCTGCCCTGTGGACCTGTGCCTCCACACCCATTCAGCCCCTGCCCCAGTCTGTTCTCTCCCACTAGCCCTTATGAGCCCTGACTGACCCACCAACAGCCCCATGCTGTTTGTCTCCCCATATGCCCGGTGTCCTGACCTGGCCTGACAGGTGCTGTGAAGAATGCAGGCTCTTTACTTCCCTAGATGGCCAGGAGCTGCTTCTCTGTTCTAGCGCCACAGTGCCATCTGGTAAGCAAAAGGCAGAGCTGCAGCAACTTTCCGGAAGAAGCTTTTTTCTGTGCAAAAACTTAATAACTGCAGCTCATTAATTATGCACACATGCAGTGGCACAGAATTCCTCCAGAAGTACATTTTCCCATGGCAATGCTAGCCCTCACTTTGTTTTGCAGATTAACAATATATGCATCCCAGTCCCTGACCCCCTTTGAAGGATTCCTTTGTGATATCCAGGCCTTGTGACCAGCTACGCACAGAAATACGAAGTTTGCTATCTCCAAGGGGACAGTGTACATACCAGCTTGTTTTATTCAGATGAGGATCAGCTCCTATATAATACTAAGATATATTTATAGCAAGTGAAATCATATGTTTATTATCAAGGATTTAAGAGATAGTGAGTAAAGATAATGGAAAGAGAAAGGTAACGTACAAAACAAAATCTATACATGCTTTCTAGAGACTAAACTTTAACAGGCTAACATCTGACAAAAGAGCAATCTATTCTCACCAAAGCCTTCTTGCATCATTCCTAACCGAGTCTAGTTGGGATCCTGTTTTCATGAATGTAATCACCCTAACTGATTACTTCATCAGATGCAGGCTAAAGGGGTGGTTTTTGTCTTCCTTTTATATTTTCCAAAGTCATTGTTTGTTCTCAAGATGACCCTCCACCCCCGTAGTTTATTCCCTGGTGTGCTAATTCCATGTTGACTTCACAGCCTCATGTTAAGTGTGTATGTAAACAGGCTTTCCATTTTATTTATTATAATGCTTAATTTACCTGTGTAGCCTATAGGATACATTATAGATTTAAGTTACTTTAAGTATAGGGATAAGATCTAGAATTTAGCGGTAACCCAAGGAACCTACAGGCCCAAGCCTGTGAAACAGTATCTTAAGCAGTTAGCATAAGGAAGTTAGGTATATAAGCCTTAGCATAAGTAAGTTGACCAGCAGTCTCCCTACATCACAAGACAGGGTAAGATATTATTTTGCAATAGATACTGTTGCTGAGATCTTGTGTAAAATTTTGATATGTAATTGCAAATAGTCAGTCAATGCCAGTTTGGGAACTTTTAGGACAGAAACACCAGCAAATGCATAACCACAACCACAACATTATCAGAGTAACCAATTGACATATATGCTAATAAATTAGGGATAACCAATAGGATAAGGACACCCCAACATTATTAGATTGAGGAGGTTAGTTCTGGGAAAAGGAGGCAGAAATATCTTATGAATTTTCATGGCAGCCATCAAATCTCAGAGGTTTAATTTATTAATTGGAGATTCTTAAATAATTAATATAGCCAATATAATCAATATACAATCAATAGATCAGGCAACACATGTGAACCAAGGCAAACATGTGAATACACATCCTTGGTCTGGCAGAAACCTATTTGTCAACCCTGTCTTAATTTAGACTTTTAGGAACATATTTTCTCTGTGTATGCATACACAGAAAGAGCTTATTATATAGTATGAGCATATACATTTCATGACAATATTAATTATCAGTGTCACTTCAGCTTTTACTGAAGACCTCACATGACATTCTTTATGGATAAGTACAATGAAAGTTGTGTGCTAAGTGTAATGAGTTTGTCAGGCCAGTTAGGAGTTGCTATTACAGAACAGTGAAGCCTTTGTCAGCTTGTAAAAATCGGTCTCAGTGTCACACACGTATTGCATATTAGAGAAGAGCCACCTCAAGTAGAAGTAAGACACAGAGACAGACTTTGACAGAGGCAGCTCCATAGAGGATAAGGGAAGAATATGGAAGTCTGTCTCTAGGTACCACTTTTACAAAACACTTATATATTAAAGAATTAGATAATTAATGGCATTATAACATATACTTGTCCTGTTAAGTTCCTTTAATTCTTACTCATAGCTGGGAGAAAAACCACTTCTTAGTCTGAAAATCTTAATACTGGTGGCTCAAATAATAAAACACTATTTGTGTAAATAAATGGTTGCTTTATTTAATCCTAGAAGTTTGAGATTCTTTCTTAAGGATCTTGGGTTGATGAGTTACTTAAACATTTCTGTTGGGTGCACTCTACCAAAACATAAATTTCAGATCTCATTTTCTTGTATTGTACATCCCTATACTTACAGTATTCCCAAAATATCCATTTACACATCTCTCCTGTACATTTTCTCACCCATCTTCCACTTCCTTCAAAACTATGCCTTATGCCTGAAACACCTTTCCTATTTGGGTTTGCTAAACAACTACCACGTAATTCCAATCCCTCTTTAAAACATGCTTCCTCTATCAATACCAATCCCCTAAATACAGGTCAGATGCTTCACTATCTTGCACCTTGTGCAGTCATTTAGAACACGGCACTGGGAGTGAAAATTGGATCTAAACTGTTACCATTTTGTCTTGGTATTGTTTCAAACCCACTTTTTACTGATATGAATGACTATATATGGTGCAGAGCAACAGAGAACCAAGCCTTAAGTCTTAATATTCCACTAAAGAAAATATGACATTCACACCACTCGGCGACTGCACCTTCTCCTTGAAATACAGAGTATTGTGTTTCTGAACTGCATTACCTGTTTCACTTTGATTATAAACTTCTTGGTGCAGTGATTGTGTTTTCTTGCAATCAGTAGGTGGGACTGCAGCCCATGTAGACAGATCTGAGCTTGCTTTGATCTAGCTAGGCAGCATAGGTGGTGGCACAAGCAAGCCACATCCATCCAGAACCATACACACATACTCAAAGGGTTAGCCATGCTGTTCTGACTTCACTGCTATTGTTACTCAAGATAGCATTGTATGTCTATATATGCTGCAATAACAACTCCCAAATGCTATATAGATGTACCCTATGTTGTGTATAGTTCTAAGAACAACAGCAGTGCTCAATAAATGACAAATAACAATGGTCTCAAGCCATTTCCTAGTGGGATGATGCGCACATAACAAAAACCACAGCAATCATTGGCAATCTGAGCTGGCCAGAAAGTGGAATTTCCATTTTGCGGGAAATTCAGGATTGTTGATGTTTTGTTTTCTATCGGAACAAAACATCAACATTATGGAATTTCCAGCAAAACAGAATTATCTTTCTTGGTGCTCCCCAAACTGCCTGCCAGGCAGTGGGGCAGCTGGCTGGTTTACCGACTGGCTGTCTGCCTGGCTGCCCAGCCAGCCTACCCTTCCACCAGCCAACCAGTTCGGCAACAGGCAAACCAGCCAGTTCCCCAGCTGGGTGAACTGTCTGGCTTTCTGGCTTCTTAGACAACTGGCTGGCGGGTGGATGGGATGCCCAGTTCCTCTGCCAGCTTGTCAGGCAGCTGGCAAGCTTGCCAGCCAGATGGGCTACTAGCCAGCCTCTCTGGTTTCCTGCCAGCCCAACTACTCACTAGCTGGCTAGACAGATGGCTGGCTGGCAGGAAACCAGATAGGTTGTCCAACCAGTCTTCCTTCCTGGTTTCCATCAAAAGTTTACACAGAACTGACTGTTCCTGCCGAATATTTTGATTTAGTTGAAACCGTATTTTCCATTACATTTTCCATGTTGGAAATGTTTTAATCAGCTCTATTGTCAGCATTATTGGCCAAAGACTGAAGGGGCACAGAGTTTAAACTTTCATCACTTCTCTCTCAAGATCAGGGCTAAGGTGCCTGGTCAGGGCAGTATGAGGGGAATCTTCATTCCTTTGCCCATGTTGTATTTGGTATGTGTCTCAACAGAGGACTCACAAGCATTGTAGTTCACAGACAGGCATGCTTAGGCATGCCATTTAAACAGATTGTACTGTATGCTGTCTCTTCTTTTTATAATATTTTTATGGATTTTAAGATTTTATTTTACATATAATTTGTCTAAAAGATTACTTTTATCTCCAACACCTGGACTGTATATTGTAACCCTCTTATACCCCATAAACAAAAGAGAATTTGTCATTTTCACTATGTTTGTGATCAGTGATTTTCCTCTTTAAACTCTTATTAATCCAACTTCTTGTGATCACTTTCTTGTCACTCTGAGTCTTCGTGGGATTGTAGCTAGTTTGCCACATGGAGTTATTTCTACACCTAGAATTAAAGTCATTAATCATGTTTGGTTTGCTGATTCCCATTTGCTTAGAAATCTTGAGAACATTTTGCCTTCTTCTTTGTCCTATTCTAGGTCTGCATATGACTTGATTGATTCATGCAATCCATCAGACTCTGGTCTTTTGGACCAGCTTGTCCGAATACTGCAGATGGTTCATGTCTGCTTACTCTTTGGTGTTCATTGCAGAAGTATACACTCAAAAATAGTAGGGTGGGGGAGGGGGATGAAGATGTGCCCGGTGCCTATGCTGCATATCTATTATAATCAGTTTAAATCTCAGTTTGTTTTCATTATCCAAAAATGTGTTTATGAGAGTACAATGACTGGGATATAATTGCTCGTCATAAACTAAGAGCTGAGTTGTGACAATGAAGTCTTGTGCTTGCTTTCTTGTGTGAGAAATATAAATAAAAGGCAGCTAATAGGAAAAAAAAATAGCTCAGTAGCTGGAAAGCAACTTTAAAGAAAAATGATGTTCATAGCCACTCAGCCAGTAACTGGAAAAGCAGTTTTTATAAAACATATTTAATGTTTACAGGCACTCAGTGGCTGAGAAAAGTAATACCTTTAAAATATGTTTAATGTTTTGAACCATTTGGTGGCCAAGAGAGCAGTTCCTGCTAAAAAGATATTTAATGTTTAGAGTTGTTTTGTGGTAAAAAAAAAGAAACTTCTTGTTAATTTTTAACATTTACTGCTGATCAGTGGCTACTAAAGCAACTATTGATACATGTTTTATGTTTAGAGATACTCTGTGCCTGTACAAAAATAATTCCTATACATCTCAAGCCAATACCAAAGCATTGCAGTATCTGGTTAAGTGTACAGATGTGTTTCAATGTCTGAGTCTGAAGATCCCTGAATTTTGGGGATGATGAGATCCAGTGTATTAGCTGAGCTATTAAATTGAGAAGAGCCATGAGCAAAGATTGGATCTAGGTTTGGATCTGAATTTCTCCAATGCTGAGGTCTTCCAAAATGAGATTTTGGCTTGCCACATCTCTAGTTAAACATACCAAAAGTCTGTGTCCAAATATAGACGAGAGGGCTCACATAGCCAGAGGAAAGATATGTTTCATAGTGCCAACTTGGCAACTATTTGGACATGTGTTTTTACTACATATTGCTTTTTGAGTTTCCACATCCTTCAAAATGTTGAGGTTGTGAATTAGCAAGAACTGTTTAATCAGTTTTCACCTAGCTTTAGTTTTAGCGATTTCTCACTCACAATCATTGTGCTCCAAGGGGTTTGCAGGACTCAGCCCATATGGCTTTCATTTTCATTTCAGATGGGCTCACAGAAGTCAGTATAATTTGTCATATTTTGTCATATTTCATTGTTTTGCTGACAATATTCAAACACATAACTTTGTCACATTGATCATACCAAGCCCATCTTTGAGACCCTCCATTGGCTACCCCTTCACCTCTGCATCAAATACAAGCTCTTTGTCTTATCTTTAAGGCCTTTCATAGTTTTTAACACTGTATCTATGCATTCTGCTAATCTATCATGATATCAAGCCTCTCTTAGTTCCACCAGCATTCCTAGCCTTTGCTCCCTACCTGTCTTCTTCTTCCTTAAACACCTCTATGCTTTCTTCTAAGCTGCTTCTTATGCATTGGAAAAACTCCCTGATAAAATCCAAGCAGCCATGACCTCATCTTCTCTCAACTCCCTCCTCTGCTATGAAGTTTATAAATCCCACCTGATGCTCATGGCTAGGCAGTTGACAGACAGTGATTACGGCTTTTCCTGCCTTTCTTTTCCCTGCTCCGTTCCTCTCTACCTCCACTCCCAATTTTAAAAAAAAGCAATATAATACATGTATCTTAAAAAGCTGTGGCAATTCTATATCAGGCTTATGTCCTGCATGTTGTATCCTACCCTTAATCTGTTTGTGTTTTTATCCTGTAAGCCCTTAAGGACAGGAACTTTCTCATTTGTATTTGCAGAGCGCAGAGCACAATGGGGCCTGAGTCTGACTGGGATTTTGACACAGATGTTTGTTGCAGCAAGCTCAAGAGGACGCCAAATTTAAAATATTTATATATATAACTTTGGTATCATTGTGGTGTGGCAGCTGCCTCACAAAGGGAGAAGAAGAGGTTAAAAGCAGCACCAGGGAGGCTGCACAGAACCTACAAATCTGGAAAGGATTTATTGAGCCCACCAATAGGGAGAAGGCTTGCTGGAGCAGTCAGTCAGGGCTGGCAAGGACCATATATAAAGGGCTGCTCAGCAGAACAGAAGGGAGTCTCCCTAGAAGGCAAGGGAGGAGGCCTGCCTGCCTGCCTGCGAGGAAAGAGCAGTGCTGGGCAGGGGCAGCAGAGTGCGAGGGTGAGCTGCTGGCTGACCACTGCCAGGCTGGGGCCTTGCTACAAGGGCCGAGAGGGTGCTAGGGCTATGGGGGAAGTGGCCCAGGGAAAATAGACAACAGGTTGCAGGAGGGCAGTAGGCGGCTGCCAACTATAGAGTTCCTTGGTAGGGACCTAGAGTAGCGGGTGGGCCTGGGTCCCCCCCTTGCACCCCACTTGCCAATGAGGAGAGTGGCCAGGATCCAGACTACAGTTTGCCCCTGAGCTGAGGGGCTGGACCTTGGACTGCAGTTGGCCGCTGAGGCAAGTGGCAGGACTAATGACTGCCAGTCTCCTGCAAGGGGGAAGATACCAGAGTGGGGCACAGCTGAAGGACTGTGCCCAGAAGAGGACGCTGCAGTCGAGAGAGCAATGTGGGTCCAAAGAGTAGAGATAGCAGTGACAGCACGCATGACACCTTAGCTGAAGGTGGACTGGAAAGGCCAAGAGCTAATTCCCAGGATGGCCAGCAGGAGGCACCATGGTGGTGATTCCTACTTTATACAATCATGATACTGAGTCAGTACTAAATCTATACCAAATAGAATTTTCAAGTAAAACAAAATATAAATATTTCAGGGCACCCATTTTTAGATACTTATTAATTAAAAGCTGTGGAGTCAGAATAATTCCCACTGTCTCCAGTAGTTAATTAAAAAAAACACTTAAAGTACAATACTGGCAATATTTTCTTATAAAGAGGCTCAATTACACACACACACACACACATGCCCCGCCTCCAGATAGCTTTGCATCCCTTATTTGTGCATGTCTGTATGTGTTGGTTCTGGGGTTTTTTTTGTTTTTGTTTTCTGTGGAACTCTATAATTTAATCATTAAAGTCTTTAAAAACAGGAACTTCTAAAAGTGTTCTACTATTTTAAAATAAATAAATAATAATTTGGGCTATTTTAAGATACTTCTTGCACCTTCCTCTGAAACTTCTAGTACTGACTATTGTTAGACTAGATATCAGAATAGATGGACAAAAGGTCTGACCTAGTATGACAATTGATATATTCCTGAAATATTTGTATTACATTCTCATCTTCTTTCTTTGTAGGTTGTACAACAATTTAGAATAGATACTTTACAGTCTGCTACAGTTTTGAAGAGGCAATAGTATTAGTAACCAAATAGCAAACAAGAAACTCTAGCATCCCTTGCAAAGTATTTCCCTAAGGAACTCCATGTTATTCCTTTAAGTCTTCAGTTGTTCTTTCTACAAGAACTGCTTCACCATAAAACACTATGAATAAACACTTTTAACTTGCTATGTAAATCACCAACTGTCAACGCAGTTTCAAAAAAGAAACTGAAATCCGTTCATTACAATGTATTATCCTACATACAAGGGCTGTGATGGGAAAGTATCAAGGAAAAAAGGAAGTCCTCAATATGCACAGCAGACTGTAGAATGTAACTTCCAGCTGAAGAGAATTCCAAGGGAAAGGGCCTGTGAATGAGTGTATTAGCCTCATGTCCTCTGCATCAATGAGCTTCCAAGCAGAATCAAACAAAATGCTTAATCTGAATTCAATTTACACAGTTGAGTATACAAGATGATAAAGGAAGCTGTGACCATTGAGGGATTTGTACATGGTAACCAGCACCTCTAATTTCACCTGAAAATGAACTAGTGGCCAGGACAGAGGTCAAAGGACAAGTGTAGCATCTTCTTGTCTCGGGACCCAACTTAGAAGAGAGGAAGCCACATCCTGTAAAGTTGAAACTCCCAAGAGGTCTTCAAGGTTAGTCTCAGGTAGCATCCACAGAGCACCGATAACAGTGGTAAGATTTGCATCCAAGAAGAAAAGGTCCAATTTCTTGGCTAATCATAAATGACAGAAGGCATTTCTGGACAATGTTGCTTTCTGAGAATCTAGGAGCTGAGGATTGTGACTCACTTTAGTAACAGACTATCACTGAAGTGTAAGTGTGTACCTAGGACATTGTTTTCTTCTTTTCAACCTTTTCTGGTGCATTTTCATCAATCTTTAACTTCTCTCTTTAAAGTAGAGTTGGAGCTGCTATGCTCATATCTTCTAGAGCAGAGGTTCCCAAACTGGTTCCACTGCTTGTGCAGGGAAAGCCCTTGGCGGGCCAGGCCGGGCCGGTTTGTTTACCTGCCGCATCCGCAGGTTCGGCCGACGGCGGCTCCCAGTGGACATGGTTCGCTGCTCCAGGCCAATGGGAGCTCCTGGAAGTGGTGGCCAGTACGTTCCTTGGCCCGCACCACTTCCAGCAGCTCCCATTGGCCTGGAGCAGTGAACAGTGGCCACTGGGAGCCACCATCGGCCGAACCTGCGGATGCGGCAGGTAAACAAACCACCCTGGCCCGCCAGGGGCTTTACCTGCACAAGTGGCAGAACAAGTTTGGGAACCACTGTTCTAGAGGCAGAGAAAACAACTGGAGAACATGGAGTCCTGATAAGAGGATACCAGCAGAGAATGTCTCTTTGTAGGCACAGTGGAAATTCAAAGCTATGACTCTCATATCCCAGATGAATGCTGTAACTGCTGGGCTACTGAGTGTTCTGCTGACACATCCATGGACCAGCCTCAAAAATTCAAGACCTGCTTGCCCCCAGCTTTATTTTAGGAGGGTTAGGCATGCTCAGTGCATGCCTATTGGATCAGGCCTCACAGACAAGATAGGTAGGGGAACACTTAGTTTGAGAATCCTAATGGGGCTTATGCATGTCCCAGAGCTGCGAGCAGCTCAAATTAGCTGTAGGACCATTGTCAGAATTTCAGCAGCTTTGGGCAGGCATACCAGTGGAAATTTAGGCACGTATGAGGATTTAGGTGCCTACTGGGTTAGGCGGCAGCAGAGCAGTGGATATTTGAATGTCAGTGGTGCCTACTTTTTGGACTTGGGCACCTATGAGGGCAGTTAGGCACCTAAGCCCTTTTGTGAATCTAGCTCACAGTACTTAGTGCAGTGTATTAGACATAGTGCACAGCAGAACCTGAAGACAGCTCCTCATGCAATAAGACACCTGGTTCTATTTTGTTAGTTTCTATATAAACATACATATCCACAATAGCGGGGAAAAAAGAAAAGAATTCCCTGATCATGCAAACCGTGTTATTGGTCATTTCTTTTTGTCCTTTGGTATAAGATCATATCCTATTAGCATCTATTTACTATCTGATACATCCTCTCATGGGAACTATATTTTGAACTGAAATCTAACCAGTCCTTTTCATTATTAACTAATTGAACTGCATGTGCATTTTTATAACTTACTGAACTTCTCTGAACCTACTTGTTAGGTCAGGATGATAACATGATCTGACTGCCTGATCATATCACATATACATATTTCATACACATCTCAGTTAATTCCATAGGACAATTTAGGTAACTGGCTAACCTTTTTTTGCCCCCACGATAGTCTATCCAGTCTCCATTATATGTGCTGTTTGGTTAGAGGGCCAGGAAAAGCTGTCTCTACAGTTTCAGAGTTAGAAAGCCTTAGCAATTGTTCATACTTGGAGTTTTAAATTATCACCTAGGAGGTAATGAGCAACTCTGATTTGTGAATGTGCCAGGAAAAGGGAAGCAGTTTTGGAGTGAGTGAAGAGGGTAATAAACAGCAGCAACCAGGCACCCTAGACATGGATATGTGAAAGTTTCTGCCCCCTGCCCCATAAATCAAAACTAACCAAAATGGTTGTTGGTCAGGTAGTGCTACCTTGGGAGAGAAATTGGTTCTTGTTGGTTGTTTGAACTGAAATCCTTGTTTCTATCCCCAGGTTGTGTGGATAGCTGATCATGATGTGAGCACAGTTTGTAACCATTTACGAGCCAGATTGTGGCTGTTCTAGTGGATGCACAAAGTAGTGGGGACAAGGCCCCAAGAGTCTTTTCCCCATTGTACCAATGCCCAGGCACCTGTCATAATCACTTGAGTGCAAAGATTGTGTGAATCTAGCACCACCGTGTAGAGCAGATAGGCTACTGCCATGGTTCTATGCCAAGCCTCTGCCCTGGACAGCTGAGCTGGTGCAAGGAGAGAGCACACCACAATGTGCAAAACATCCTTCCAGTATGCATTCCTCACAAAGCCCATGGACCCATTTTGTTTGAGTTATCCTGGCTCCTACTGCTGCATAGCCCTAAACATATTTACCCCCAGTCCTTCCCAGTGCAGGCTATAACTTAAATCCCTTGGTAGCCATTTATGCATTAACAGTGGGGAAGAGAAGATACTTGAATGTAAGAAGATAATGCTAAAATAAAATTGAAATCTGTATATCCCTTAGAACAAACCCAGCAATTTTTGCTATTCTAACCAGGAATTTTAGGAGCTAAATTTCCCCTGCAGCTTCCTCTGTAGGAAATTAACATTGAAAACCAATAAGTAGGATCTAATTAGTTATCAAGAGGTCTATATTTCTTACTCACCCACTGGAGACATTTCCGGGACACTGGCAACATACGGCCCATCTAGGAACTTTGGCTCATTATCATTAATGTCCTGCACTTTGATGATGAACTCTGATTCAGGCTCCAGTGGTTTCCTGGTGTCTATGTCCACAGCCTGAGCACGGAGTGTGTAGAAAGGCTTTTCTTCTCTATCAAGGCTCCTTATGGCATGTATGTCCCCTGTGGTCTCATCGATGGTAAACACCGTGCCAGCTCCATCTCCTGAGAGGGTGTATTTAACAGTGCCCGCTCCCTTGTCCAAGTCAGAATGAAGCTAAAAAACAGAAAAAAGAAAGGGAGGGGGATGGAGAGAAAGATATTAATGGGTCATTCTGTGCTGGAAGACAGCTAGATTATTTTGTGCCCTCTTAATGTCTTCAAGGTATAAGAGTAAATGGCTGGCAATATACCAAAGATCATTTTTATCAGTTACTAATATCTAGGAAGGAAGCATTTCAAAATCCTAACTAATTAGAGCCATGCAAATTCCTTACCATAAAAGCGCCAGTGCACCAGGTTTTGAATTTGACAACAAATGTAAACCTAAGACCAAGTTCATCAGAAGGTTGGCTACCACTTTAAGCAAACCTCAGCCAAGTTTAGAGCAAATGTGAGCTGATTTGTGATTTTGTGTCACACACATAACATTCATTTGGCTTTTACACACATGCAGATGGTTTGACTGAGTTTTGCTTTTAGATGATAGGTTTGTTTTAAACTCCAAACTTGGTTTAAAAAGCATAATGAATTTACTGTATTATAACTTGGTTCTAAGCAAGCCAGGAAGCTGAGATTAGAACTCATTCAAGGTCAGATTCTACCTTTACTTACACCCATGCTACCCCATTGATTTCAATGTTCAAATATTAATCATTTAGCACACTCCCTACTGTGAACTACAGTAGTTTCATTATACTCTGTGTCACAGCAACCCCTTGGCAAAGGGCCCTCTGCTCTTTGCAAACATCTCTCACCTCAGACCTGACAATCTCACTACACCAAACACCTATCTTACAGGATATTTACCCATAAAGTATCTACAGAAAGCTTGTAACTTGTCCAGATTCAGACTCATTGCAAGATGTATGTACGGGTAATATTTTTAGGAATAAAATAAAATACGCTTTGTGGACTTGGAGGAAAAATTAGTCACTAGTGGATGACTAGCCTCAGTGATGGCCCATTTGGGCAGGGAGAAGTTGTCCCCCTGCCCTATTTAGCCAGTGATGCAATGCAAAACTCAACTGTTTAGCCTTGTGTGATACTAGGACTTTGCCTCTGGTGGTTTCCCAGTAAACGGCAAACAATCAAAACCCCTTGCAGATAAAAACGGAACTTTAGAACAAGAGAGATTCACCCTGTCTGTGGCTGTAAACAAAAGACTCTTTTCAGTATAACAGGGAGGGAGAAGCACTATGGATCCATTTGCTGGAATGGGGATGCCCCTTGTGGAGCGTTGGGCTGGGAGAGGGTCATGAATATTTGTATTCTTGTTCCTGTGAAACCAGCCAACACTGCAATTGACTGAACTTGGAGGGGAAACCTACTTTATTGGATAGGAAAGGTAACTATTGATACACGTAGATCCAGTTTGTTTGTTTGTTTTTTTATTTTGCTTTGTATTGTAACCATTTATTTCCATCATTTTCTCTCATTTCTAGTTAAATCTGTACCCTTTCTTTAAAAAAAACAAAACAAAAAAACACCTACTTTTGTTTTATTGTAAGTGCTCAAATGTGCTGGTGATTTACAGAAGCGATGGTTTAAGGTGAAACTGGTAAACTTACCTCAATGAGCAGTGGTTGCTATGTTGGTGGGAGAAGCTCTCCTGCCGACATAGCTCTATGCATACTACCACTTATGCTGACGAAACTTATGTTGCCCTGGGAGTGGGGTGGGAGGAGGGTGCGGGTTTCACATCCCTGAACAACATAAGTTTTGCCAGGATAAGTGGCAGTAGTGCAGACCTTACCTAAGTCATTTTCCCCACAGAGCCCTGGTCTACAATACAAAATTACTTTGGTATAACTACGTCACTCAGAAATGTGAATAATCCACAGCTCTGGCAACGTAGTTATGTTTTCCTAACCACTGGTGTGGACAGTGCTATGTTGGTGGGAGAGCTTCTCCCACTGACATAACTACCGTCTCTCGTGGAGGAGGAGTTAGTAAGCTGTGACGAAGTGGGACTGTTCTTAATGTTTCCTCTGAATACTGTAGGGGTGCCTCAATTTCCCCTATGCATTTCTTACATCTCTAGGTGGTGGGATAAGGGGGTGTAATTGTTGCAGAAAAAAGGGCCAGTGTACATAAATAGCCAACACTCTGTCTCCTGGCAACTGATGGCCTGGGCCCTTCCCCGCTGCAAGGTGATAGCTAAAGGGTTGGAGAACAAACGAAATAGGTGACCTCCTGGCCCGGGAAAGGGACAAAGCCCAGAGGAGGAGGGGATGGAGGGTGAGTCGTGTTTGGGCTGGCTGGGGACGTGGAGTGAGGTGCAGACGTGGTAATCTGGCTCACTGCCCCCCAAAATGGACCCAGCTGAGGGGTCCTGTTCTCTGTACCTACAAGCTCTGTTTTAGACTGTGTTCCTGTCATCTAATAAACCTCTGTTTTACTGGCTGGCGAAGAGTCACGTCTGACTGCGAAGTTGGGGTACAGGGCCCTCTGGCTTTCCCAGGACCCCGCCTGGGCGGACTTGCTGTGGGAAGTGCACGGAGGGGCAAAGGATGCTGAATGCTCTGAGGTCAGACCCAGGAAGGTGGAAGCTGTGTGAACTTTTTGACCTGAAGACAGTCTGCTCACAGAGAGGAGACTTCACCAGAGTCCTGCCTGGCTTCGTAGGGAGCAGTTCCAGAGCATTGCCTGGGGACTCCATGACATAAGCCTACTGAAGAACTCTCTCCTATCGACTTAGAGCATCTTCACTACAAGTACTAAAGCAATGCAGCTGCATCAGTGCAATCGTGCCACTGTAAATCTGTAGTATAGATCTGCCCGCAGAGGGAAAATTGGGGAAAACTCAGTAGTTTCTGCCTCACATTTCCACACATCTGCTAGCCCATTGGAATGGTAATTGTTTATTCTTAATGGGAGAAAAACCCACACTGCAAGATTTCTGGCTCAAGGACCATCTTTTTTGGTATTTGTTTGAACCGTGCCAAATAGAATGGAGCTTTAATTCCTGTTTGTGGGGACAGGAACTACCACAATAGTAACAAATAATATCATCAGGTTTCTTTTCTACATGCTGACATCGGTTTCACACTAATATTTAAGATGAAGCTAGAAAACTTTAACAGATGCCCAAAGTTATGTCACAGTAGTATGAACTCCCTGGTTTGCCATAAACTTAAACAAGGGGGGACATTTTAGATGCTCCTGGTCCCATCTAATAAGGGGTAAGCAGATCTGCTGTAATGGACATAGCCTGGAAAAGAGCTTTCAAGATGCCTCAGAGTGCATTTCCTTAAATGGTGCACTCTGGAGATTATGGCTATAGGCTTTATTTATATGATGCATTGTAGAAGGCAAAACACAAAAGAGAAAACATGGAAAATGAAAGTAAATTATACCAAAAATGCATTACTGAGAACTAGCTAAATGGTTTCAGTAATGGGGCAAGAAGCTGAGTTACAAAGGAAGCGGTAAAGACATTTATTAACATTTATAGCCCATTCTTCTCTTGAAATTGAATCTAGGTCCTTGTGACTCAGGAGGAGGTCATGGTTTGTGGGATAGAAAGAGCACTCACACACAGAGTTTCCTTCCTAAGCTTTTTTAGCTCATCCCTGCTCCTCTCTGAGGTAATGGGTACGTGACCCTACATCTAGCTACCCTCTAGGTGGGGTTTAAATTACCTCACCACGTTAGCATAGTGTTCCTCCCAGTGTGTGCTAGGTATAGACATGTTATTAAAGCTAATGTTAAAAAAAACATTATGTAATATATAGGTTGAGAAAAGTGTCTGTACATCTGGGTATAGTGCTTAGATTAACCACAAATACAGAGTTTGTTTGTAAAAGTCATATGCTACATAGAGTACATAATCAGCAATAACCCAAATTTAGGTGAATAAATTTAACAATACAGTTTAGATATTAGATTCAAAGGCAGCTTATCCATCCGCTGCTAGGAGTCAAACATCCCCTTTGTTTGTGAAATGAAAAGATAATGGCCCCAGCCCTGAGATAATGAATGTGTCTCTCTCTCTCATCACTTTAATTTAAGTGGTTAGTTCACATGCATCCTGCTGCACCATTATACTTTGGTCAGTTACAGCTGCTTTCAAATGTAGGTTTAAAGTCATTTGAGGAGTACAAGAAGAGAAAACCAAAATGAAAATGAATAAAACAGAAAAATCTTAGTATGGCACAGAGAGAATTGAAACACTTTCTGACATGTATGTAACTGAAATTAAGGCTTTTTTTTTGGTATGTGTACCATGTGATCTAGGCTGGTCTGGTAGCTATGATGAAGGAGGGAATGACACAAGCCAAATGTTTATGGTTGGGAAACAGGAATTTGCAAACAGGGAGAGCCACACCAACCATAATTTCTCTTCCCCTTCCTCTGGCTTTAGATCAGGGATGGCTGACTGTGATTCCTATTTGCCAGTTGGAGAATCCATGACAGGCTAATAATGAATCAGACATCACAGTACATAGTAGCTATGAGTCTCCATTCTACCAGAGAGGAATGAAAAATTGCTGTGCAGAAAAGTGGCCATGGAAGAAAAATATAAAGTATAGCGGGGGGGGGGGGGGAAGGGAGGAAATAAAGGTTTCTGAGAGAATGGTCAAGTGAAAAGAAGTTTATTTTGCAAGAGAAGCACAACCGCAAATTAATGTGGTTTGTTCAGATGCAATAGGCCTTGCAAACATTATACTTGGCAGCATTACAAGTTCAGTTGTCAAAAATATGTTCACTGCGTTCCATACTAGCAATGAGCTAGATCACCAGTCAGTGTAGCTCCATCAATTTCAATAGAGTGATGCTGTTTTACACTAGCTGAGGATCAGGCCCATTATATTTATTTCATCAAACTGTTTTATCCTTTGATTTTGCTGATGAAATCCATCATTGGACAACGGGCAGACCTAGCACTTACTTTCAGTCTATTTTGAGCTATGCAAATTATGGGGTGATTTGTAGATACACAGCGTCTCCCTAAATATGATAAACAATCACTCATCTCAACTGAACCAAATTCTCCAGCAGTAAAGGAGAAAGCACATTAGCCAGCTGCATGACCTAGCCTTAATACTACTAGCTGAGTTCCAAATTCACTTAGATTTCAAATAACAAGCTATTTAAAAAAAAAACACAGTTGTGTAGGTGATGGAACTATAGATCTGCAGCATCCAGACAGCTGTTTGCTATTGGTGGTGGTGTTATTGTTGATGTTCCCCAAGTCAGCTCAGATGGTGTGTGCAAATCAGATGCCGAGAGAGAGAGAGAAAACTAGGATCTGCAGGGTTTGCACAAGAGTACAGGCTGATCTTGACTTTCATTGCTTTAAACTTTACAGAAAGCAGTTTAGTCTACAGAATAAGTGCTTGCTATTCTGTATCTGATTTATATGTTTCAAAGTGTACTGCACTGAAAGAAAAGACATTTATCCTTGTCTTGTCCAAGTTGAAAAGAGCACATAAAATTTGAGAGTGCACTTTTTCTATCACTCTGTGCAACAGTAATTTTGTTTCATTCCATTTTTTTCTTGTGGCTTTTATTTATTTTCTATTTCCTGCTTTTCTGCTCTTTGAGCAAAGCTAAAGGGAAAGATAATAGACCCCTCCCCTCAAATCTTAACTCAAAGCATCAGCTTTGTTTAAATATTAGAGTGACCTGAATTTACTGTACAGTGACTATAAATGATTGCATCCATGCCAATTTCCTTTGCTATCATGTTTTCTTTGTAATTTTTGAGTATTAAAAAAGCCATGAAGCTTTGAACACATGAAGAATTCATTCCCAGCTTTATTCAAATTAGCTCTCTTCCTCTGTGTATCCCAGTAACATAGAGATAAATTTTAATGTCAAATCGTTATTTAGGCAAATCTTTCCCATATGTAAAATTAAAGATTTCTTACAACAAACACTGTTAGTGCAGAAAATAATGAATATTGCTCTGTATGACAGCAAATAAAGATAATGATTAATAAAAGGAACTCTAGAATCTATCACTTATCGTAACACACACATCATACCATAATCTACTGATATATGCAACAAAAGGACATGTACCACTGGTGAGCTGGGTGTTAAAAATATCAGCTGTATAAAATTGCCATCATGGAGACACTTAAGTGCCTTTGCTAAATGTACTTGGAAATAAATAGAGTATCCTTTGTCAATTCATTATTTTATAATAATCCCCATTAAACAGAGTGAATATCTTTCATAGAGGATTTGCCAAACCAGATCAGGATTTTCTTCAACCACTCTAGCATCCCACCTTAGGCTGCTATCTTGTAGCTAATACTTTGCTTCAGAGGAAGTGAAAATCACCACATTACACGGTCACCTATGTAATGCATATGTACATTGAGTTTATCTGGGAGAAATTATTTTTCTGAGCCTCACAGGCAATTAGCTCATGACCTTAAAAATGAGAGAAGATTACTACTATCTTAGCAGTAAATGTAATGGGTGGTCATACAACTGCTCACTCCCTTTGAAAATAGAGTCATGGCATTTGACTTCATGACTGCTAGAACAGTGAAACCACAGGTTTATTATGCACCATACAGTCATCCGATGAAATTAATTGTGGCAGGAGATCAAGTTCTTCTACAATATTTCCTAGCTTCAGTAGAACGTTGTCAAGGTTTGACTGATGAAAAAAGTCTCTGGCTACTGCTTCTGTTAATGAATCTGTGCTATCCTTCTAAAGAAGGAATCTCCAATCTAGAAGGGTCAGGTTTTTGTCTTTGGTATTCCATATCATTTAACCCCATGTGAATACATATCCTTGGTTATACCTCATGTGATTGCCACCAAACAAGCAACATGAATACCTGGAAGCAAGCTCAGTCCCTAACAACCTAATGAAGGAGCAGTCCCTTCTTTTGCAAAATGCAAGCTGTTTAACTTTTAGAAATACCTTTTATGCCCCTTCTGGAAAACAGTTACATGTTTCTACCATATGCAGTGGTGTTTGGCAAGACTGAACCTTAAAAGAGCAAGAACACTCATAACATCTGAGAAAATGGAGATGTGCTGGAGTATTATGTTCTGGAATAGGAACTTAAGAACAAATAGTTGGCATCTTATGGATCCCTCAGGAGCATCATGGACTATTAGGTCCCAGTAAAGCACACGCTGAAGTCTCACTGACTTCAGTAAAACAAGCACATGCTTAGGTGTTTTACTGAATAAGGACGGACTTCAGGTTTCTTAAAGTTAAACAAGTGTTTAAGTACTTTGCTGAATGAGAACCTTATTGTTTCAGAAACTTAACAAATGTGTCACAGCCTTACAAAGTCCATACCTGTTCATAGACAACTTAATAATTCCACATGTTAATTATTCCCGCACACTTTATGGGACATATTACACTGAAAAGCACATAAAACTTCAGGAAGTGTGTCAGCCCTACATACTTCATAAGGTGCACAAGAGTTGTGGCACAATTGCCAAATAGTCTTCAGGCAGAAATGTGGATTACCCGTGTTTGTTCCACGGAGATATAGTCTTGCTCCATTCATGACATCTGAATAGTTTATATTAATCTTCTCAGAAAGTCAACACAACTTCAAATCTGCAAGGATCGGTACACATTTCTTGAGGTAGGCAAAAGGCTAAATGCACTTCATAAAGAGCAAAGGAACTGTGATACAGATGCTGAATAATTAAGTTGTCCATAGACTCCTACACATTTTGTAAGGTGTGCAAGGCCCGTGATGCTCTTGCCAAGATTATATGTAGTTTAGAAAATGCTCAGGAGATGCAATATGAATGCTGAATAATTAAGTTCCTCATGGATTTGTGTGCCTACTGAATTCAGTAACAGTTCTGAAAAGGAAAGGAAAAGAAAAGAAAGCTCTAAATGCAGAAAAAAAAAACCCACCTAAATCAGTCTCCAAACTAACAGATGCAGTCTTTGTTATAATCTGATATGCAAGGTTATATTAGCCAATTTCATAAGGTTATCTAAGGGTACAGAGAAAAATTCCTATAGCAGAATAACTCTTTTTGATGCTATATTACAGTACAGATTTGGGCTGCAAAACAGTAGGGTAGGTATATCCTCTTCATTGTTAATCTTTGCATGTGAGTGCAGACCTCCTCTTTATATAGCCCATGCCTAAATCTTCTCAGTCTTTGTCCCTTGTTGCTAGTTTATTTTTGTATTATTATACAATCCGTTCTGCTGGATCCTCCTTTCCCCACTCTCTCTTTATATATGTGCACACACACACACACACAGGTATTTTCCTCCTTGCTCTATCTCTCCATTGTCCCACTTCTTTAATAAGCTGTGGAACCATGCCAGTCCAAGTAATCAAAGCAACATAACTGAAGCTTAGTGATGAAAATAAGGAATGGTGGCTTGAGTAGAGGCATGAAATAGTTAGCTGTGTAAGTCAACGAATGGGGAAATTAATGGTTGTGTAATGACTGGTAAAATGATGAAGTAGATGGCTATGTGAGCGATGGCCATTGCAGAAATAGGAAATATAGATAGTCTTGATACCAAAATCTCGGAAAATTTCCAGTTTGGATCCAAATCTATCCTCTCTGTTTAAAGATATATATTGTGTACATATTTGTATTAGCAAAAATTATTAATATCATGGACCAAACAGAGACACTGGATTTATGGCTTATTACAACAATCTGTAAGCCACACACATGCACAGCCTTTCTCCCTCTTCCGCCCTATGACTGGAGAGGTATTAACAGGCCATTTCACCTTTTTCCTTGAATGGTACCTTAAAATATGCATTAACTACTTTTTCTAAATAATGTTTCACCTTCTATTTAGCTGTGACACTCTGAGTACATTTTCCAGACCTGAAGACTGGCTCTGTGTACCTCAAAACTTTGTCTCTCTCACCAACAGATGTTGGTCCAATAAAAGATATTACCTCACCCACCTTGTCTCTCTAGTTTCTTTTTGCTTTAGTGCCATCATGTGGTAACCAGCTCATGCCCAGCCCCAGGCCAGTGATGGGGATCGGCGGGGGGGATATGGAGGTAGAGTAGAGACACCATCTTACAGAGAGGTAGATGGCAAGAAGGAGCAAATAAAGGGCAAAGGTAAAAGAAAAAATGGGCAAGGAAAACTAATAATGACTGTATAGATAGTAAGCAAAAGACAGTTTGTTTACTTAGATTGTAGGCTCTTTGGGCCAGGGTCTGTCTTTTTGTTTTATGTTTGTATAGGGTCTGGCACAGTGGAATCCTGGTTCATGACTGTGGCTCCCAGGTGCTATAATAATACAAATAATAAAATAATGCCAAAAATAACCAGCATTAACAAAATGCATGAAACCAGCAAACTATGCATTGATCATCACCATGGCCATTTTGTTTTGGTTTCATATACCTTTAGCTGCTTTTCCTGGTGCATGTGTGTGTGTGTATAATTATTAAATTTTATTATTATACAGGAAGATTGATTTAGCTATTCCAAGATTTATAAAAATAAAAAGCACATATGAAGCATTTAAACAGCCATTTAAAGTGAAGATTATGATACTTTACATATGCTTTCCAATAAAGTTTCCGAGGCTATTAGCATTAGAGAGGAAATAAACATCAGAGTTTTCTAACCCATTCCTAATTATTTCTGTTTGACAAACAAAGCTGAAGGTTATTTAGATTTAAATTAAACCACCAACTATCCAATTAAACAAAATATTTTCTCCTCCTGTCACAAAGGTTTAATTTAAGTACACCAATTCATCCCCAATTTTTTCCATTAAGGACTGCAGTTGCCTTTTAATAACAGTATTGATTCCAAAAAAAAGACATTAGGAAGAGACAACACTATACCTGATCTGACCTTGCCCTGATGCTGCACAGGTATCAGCTACCATGGACCTTTATGAGCCCATGAAATTGATTTCAGCGTTAGAGTCTATGTTTTCCATAATCACAAGTATGTTACATTCTGTTGCATTATTGAGCATGCAGCAATAATGCACATCATAGCACATTCTAAAAATACATATTTTACTTGTTCTACATAAATCAAGATTGCTCTACTCTAGCAATTCTTTTGAGGAAGTTCTATGGCCTGTGTTATATAGGAGGTCGGATTAGCTGATCACAGTGGTCCCTTCTGGCTTTAGAATCTATGAAAATATAATTACCCACAGACATGAAAAATGTACCTCTAAATGAAAAAATGCAGCACTAGTGAAACATATAAAGAGTAAAAACAAACAAAAAGAAAAAAAAAAGATAAGAAACCAAACCCAAACACTAGCCAAGAATTACTTGGTTTCGTAACTAGATTTCCTCATTTATTTCAAATTGGAACACACACATATTTATATACAGAAAGAGTTAGAGAGAGAAAGATCGACTCATCTGGCCTTATTTCTTACTAATACTATTTTAATACCGTATGTAATTACTTCCTGGTAGTAAATTATTTTTACTATACTCAAGTAATACAGTCGTGACACATTCATTTATTGCTTGGTTTACCTGAATCCATCTCAACATTCACCTCTAGTTGAAAAAATAAGATTTGCTAGGGTACTTCCATCTCAGCTCAAATCCAATACATGTGAGTAGTGATGGAGAGATTTGACCATGAGTTGGAGTAGTTGATAATTACCATGAAAATGAGTGTGGTAGTCTTACTAACCAAAGTGTTCAAAAATCATGTGATAGACTTAGAATTCATATAGCTTCAGAAATAATAAGCTTTGGATTATTTTTATTTCTAATAAGCTTTGGATTCTTTTTATTTGTCATCTTGGTTTTCAGTCTTTTGAGTTCATGTTCCCAAGATTTCCTCTGCAGTTGTAAAGGCTAGAATTTTTTTTTATAGTTTATAATTAAAGCCAGAAGTCCCATAACTTAATCTCATGACTCCAGGAGCTGAGTCTTTAAGAAAAAAATTACCAAAGATCTCAAGAGTTTGCAATACTGTCTCAGTCTATTTCTGGTTAGTCAAGTAGCAAGCTGTGCTTACTGATCCTAAGATTTGTGTACTTTTGTCATTCCCATCTCCCCTGCTGTTACCCTGACTCCCTTTGTTTTTCTCATCCACCTCTTATCTTGTCTTGTCTTTCAGAATGTAAGTGTTTAGGAACAGGGATTAATTTTCTATATATTTGTAGAGCAGTTACCCCAATGGGGTCCTGACATGGTTGAGGCCTCTAGGCACTACGACAATATAAATATTTAACAACAACAATACATTCAATGGAAAATTCCAATATGGTTTGCTAGTCACTAAAATAAGCACCCGTTCAGGAAATACCTCTGTTCAGGACAGCACTTGGCCACATGCTTATTTTTCAGTACACGCTAAAAGGTAAGAATATAATTAAGTGTTGTCCTGCATAAGGATGGATTTACACATGTTTCAATGCTTTCCTGAATCAGGGCCACAATGACTGCATAATAATATGTGTAATGCAGTAGTCTTTGTAAGATGCAGCTGCAAGTGGAAGACTATTGTACATGTTTAGCAACATCATCCCGTCAGCACAAACCTAATTTATTTGAAAAGCTTTACAGTAGGACAAGATAACTTTATAAATAGATTTGTTCCCTACAAGATAAGGCACCTTTACTAGCTCTGCAGTTTCACTTGCTAAATTTAACTATCTTAAGATAAAAGAGGAAGCAGCACCATGTGGGCTGTGTGTACAGGACAAAGGCCTGATTCTGATCGCAACAATGTAATTCCAGGGACTTCACTGAATCAATGCACATTTCTGTACAGTGGTGTACAGCAAGATCAGAGTCAAGCCTCATGCTTCAGTTTCCAATAATTCACTTTTAAACTTGGGGTTGGTTTTAAATGACACACATGAAACAATTTTAAAACCTATTTTTGTTTTGTTTCAATTTTTCCCACCAGGCCAGGCGCAGTCTGACCTAGGTTGTTTGCTGCTGATGCTGTACAAATAACCAATCATCAACTCAAGCTTTCAGTGCTGGCTTACAACCAGCTTGATACCACTGAAGTCAGTGGGAAATGGCAGGTGCTTATCTCTTCTTGAGATTAGGTTTGGGGGGCGAGGGGAGGAACCTTCAAAAGGCCATTGTGCATTCACTACAACCACTAACAGAAAAGCTATTTGAACTCCCCCCGCCACCCGTTTAAGTATACGCTCTGTTAACTAGTTCACTTTTGATGATCTCAGCAGAACGTCCAGCATTTGTGCTCATCTTGCAATGATCTCCCTGACTTCTCCAAGTGGGGATATAATGGCAATAATTTACACAAGGGCTCCTAATTTCATTGCATTAATGAGTTTCATAATTATTTATTTAAAAAAAACCTCTTTTTTTTCATTAATACGAAATAGCCACCAAAATTAGCAGTCAGCCACACAAAAGTGCTACAGAATCCAGGGACCTAATAAAGAAATTAAGTACAGCATGCTGTGGAACACATGGGGCCTTGTCCAAAATTCTCACTGGCATGGACCTGCAATTTATGATACACTGCCTTGTGGCTGAAAAGTTGGGACCAGATCCTCACCTTATATAAATCAGTACCTTCAATGACATCAGACTATTTGATTTACACCTATGAAGGATCAGGCCTCATTCAGCTCTGTCATAGTATTTAGCCAGATTTCAAGTGGGTAGGGAAGAACTCAACTCTGATGGTTAAAGCTTGAGAAATAGAGGAATGGCTACTATACTCAAAAGGGGCTGGGGCTGGGGGTGGAGATGAGGGAAGTCACTGCTGTGACCAGAAAATATCACCCTACAAAGAATTTTTATTTCTTATTTGAAAAAAGTGCATGTAATAAATCGGAACTTAAAACTGAATTCCATGTTTATGTTGTTTGTTATGGCCTGGGTCTACAGAAAACCTGTTGACCTTGCTATAATTAAAATGGCAAGTGTAGAGTTGCAGTACAATTATTTATTTAGTAATAATGTGCTTAGTTCTTTCCTTATTGTAACAGAATTCATTGTGTGAATATCAGAACTAGGTCAGACTGCACCTGGCCTGGTGGGAAAAATTAAAACAAAACAAAAATAGGTTTTAAGATTGTTTCATGTGTTTCATTTAAAACCAACCCAAAGTTTAAAAGTGAATTATTGGAAACTGAAGCATGACCCGAGTCCACACAGAAAGTCTGTGGCAGAGTAGGGAATTGAACCTGGGTCTTCCTCTGCACCTTTTTGTGTCCCAAATACTAGCAATATATATATATAATTTTACAGCATGCCTCCTGCTGTAACACATACATCAATTATGAAGACATTAACATATTATGTATGTAAATATAATGCACGAGTAAATATAATAGAAATATATAGGAGCATTTCCAAAGATCTCATAAGAAACATGTTAAATCTATAATGAAAACTTAAAATACACATGTTTAGAAGACAGTGTGCTTTCAATTGATTGATATTTATGATGATTTTCTTTGTGAAAAGAGATTGCAATTGCTCACGAAGATAGGAACAAGGAGGAATACAGTACTGTAAGTTGCTACTGAAATTAAATTGCTGGCCAAGTTAAGTTTCTTCACTGTAAAATGATGTCTTTTTGATCATGTAGTGAAATTACAAAATCTTATTTCTTTCAAGGATGTGTAAAGGTGACCCATTTTCTGCAGAATGATATTGTATGGATGCCTTAAGCTATAAGGTATAAAATCGTGTCAGCGTACTTTCTTTTCCTCATTCCTAATCAATTCACTATGTAGGTTTTAGAAAGAAAATACCATTAACAACAATGGGCAGGTACATAGATTTCAAATTATGTGTAATTATAAATTGTGTGAGATTTCACACATCATCTCATAATGGGTCATGATCAGAAACAATTATTTCCATTAGTTTTAACTGCTTAGGCCACCTATAAAAGTTGCCCAATCCTGTATCCTTTCCTTTCTCACATGAATTGTACTGTTGACTTCAGTGGGAATACTTCTGTTAAAGCTGCAGGATTAGGCCACTAAAATATGCTGCTAATATTATTTTGGAATAACATCATGTGTCCAGTGTATGAAGTATTGAGAAATAATAAATTCAGCTGATAAAGTAATATTCATGAGACCTACACTCTGATCTAGAAATTTTTTTACATCTATTAACATAAATAGAAATATATGAAATGTTAATGATCACATGTAAACCATCGAAGAACTGGGATTATTACAACCGAACGGTGAAAATTCCTTTATGCACCAAATTCTGAATTCTAAGAGAGAAAGGATAGTCCAGAGGTTAGGGAACTAGCCTAGAGGAAGACCCAGGTTCAATTCCCTACTCTGGCACAGACTTCCTGTGTGGACTCGCGTCAGCTGACCCATGTTAGGGAACCCTGAGCTTGAGCATCTACATTGTATTTGAACCCTATGTCAAGACTTTTCAAACCTGCACTCTAACCTAGGGCTCTGGTGTATATATTGCAGTGTGCAGACCGAGTCAAACTAACCATACCTCAGAGTTCCTAGTTCCTGCCCTTTTCCCCCTCCCCCGCAAATGTGGCTGCTCTAGCCCTAGGAGCGTGGTGCGCTGTGGGAAAACTTTACTGCCCACCCTGCATGTTACGAGGAAACAGCTCACTTGGCAAAAGGCTTGATTGGTTCACTCTCCATTGCAAACCCAGGAGGCTCTCTGATGGTGTGCTTACAGATCGGTGATCAGAAGAGAATGGGTTAACGCTCACCTGCGTTACTGCCATTTGCCAGGGGCGAGTGAGAGGGGGCTTTCATTTTCAGTAGAGTGTGTCACAGACTGTTGGGATAGAGAGGACTAAGGAACTTGTACCGTGCAATTATGGAATGCTTCCAGATAATTCCCAGACACAAGTCAAGTGGGGCTTCATCTATGCTGCAAAGCAATAGAGCTTGTACCCTCCAGCCCTGCAAGGTCCTGAGGCCCTGGATCGGAGCATGAGGTTAGCACAATTGCAGAGTAGATGAGTCCGGGCTCAAGCACAGGCTTACATTGCAGTGTGGGAATACCCTTAGCCTCTTTGTGCCTCAGTTTCCCATCTGTAAAAAGTGGGGGTGGGGGGGAATAATACTTCCTTCCTTACTTGCAAAAATAAAAGGAGTACTTGTGGCACCTTAGAGACTAACAACATTTATTTGAGCATAAGCTTCGTGAGCTAGAGCTCACTTGATCGGATGCATTTGGTGGAAAAACATTTGCATCCGATGAAGTGAGCTGTAGCTCACGAAAGCTTATGCTCAAATAAATGTGTTAGTCTCTAAGGTGCCACAAGTACTCCTTTTATTTTTGCAAATACAGACTAACATGGCTGCTACTCTGAAACCTTACTTACTTCGACACTCATAGAAATTACCAGGTAAGCAGTCACTGATGAAAGAGTGTATACCCAGTTTGACTATTACAATTTAGGACAGATCATTTTCATAACCAAACAGCACTGAAATCTACTTATAGTGGAAATGAACGTAAGTTTATTAACAATGGATAAGATTGAAGAGCTAGTGAGCAGGAATAACAAGAGCAACAGGTTACGTATAAAGAAAACTTATAACATGCAATCCTAGGTCTACACTTAGCAATAGTTACCTTTCCCATGTAATAAAGTATATTTTCTCTCAAGGATTCAGCCTTTGACAGAGCTGCTGGTTTTCAGTCACAACCAGGATCCAAGTTTTCATGAATACCCCAAACCCTTCAAGAGCTTTCCTCTGTGAATGGATGACAAAATGTGTTTGTGTGTCTCCTTATATTTTCCAATAATCATTGTTTTTTTCCTCCACAAACAGGTTGACCCCGCGGTTCTCTTCCTGAGTGTTGGCTCCAAGGTGTCCTCCCATACTCCTGTTTGTTTCACAACCCCCCTCCTCACAAACACACAATCAGCCTGTTTGTCCTATTTAATTTCACATGTAATTGGAGAATCCACTGTGTTGGCTTTGTAATGCTTAATTTACAGCAGAGATAGGGATAGGTGAATAGACATGCTTAGTCAGGCAGAAAACCTGTTTGCCAGCATTGCCTTGTTACAGACTTTAAAGCATAGTTTCAGTGTGTATTCACAACTCCTTATACAGTATTTCACAATGATATTAACCACCCGTGTGTCATTGGCTTTCGTTTGATACCTTACCAGATGCTTTTTGGATAAATAATATGAAAGCAGCATGTTGGGTGCAATGAGTTTGTCAGGCCTGAGAGGAGTTGCTGTTACAGAACAGTGGACCCTGTGCCAGTTGGCACTGAGGGAGTCTTATGGTTCCAAATGTCATACTGTTGTGTGTGCACTGAACCTTTAAATGTACAGGAGTCTCCCTGCCTCAGGTAGCGGGCCGTTTAAGGCAACTACATTTTGTGTTTCAGTTCAGATTAAGGAATATGATAAAGAGATTTATAGAGAAAAATATAATACCAGAGAGAGAGAGAACAAAGCGATCTGCTCTGTGACATTCTGTATCTGAAGAGAAAACAAAATGGCAGCTGCCTCACAGCTACCACTCTGGATGACAGGGAGACTCCTACATATTTAAGCTGTGGTACCCACAAAAACATCATCTCCTTTTAATCTCTGATGTCCCAGTTTCCCTTATGATCGGTAGGGACACAAAGATTACCGGAGAGAATTCTCCTGTATTTTCACAGATATACCTTTGTTGAAAACTGTGGCTTGCCTGACAGAATGCAAAAATGTTACTGTGAACGCATATTAATGTGAATGGGAGCCTTGCTCCCACATCAAGGGAAGAAAGGATCCCTTTAACTTGAAGATGGAGAGAGAGACTTGCATGTGCACTGAATTGTGCGGTCCTTTGACTCCCTTTCAGTAAACACATTCTTGGCAGCATTAGGGTGACCAGATGAAATGGACAAAATATTGGGACACACGGGGGAAGCAAAAAAAAAGAAAACCAAGGCTGGAGCGGCCAAAGCTGCAATATCGGGACAAATGGCATCCCAACTGTGCATCGGTCGGGACACGGGACAAAGAACTAAAAATCGGAATGTCTGGTAACCCTAGGCAGCATGCAGTGAAACAATATTGATTTAAGCCCACTACATTTGTAGAAGTCAAAGATTTTAAAGGGATTATAAAAAATTATGCTTAATTTGACATTGATTGAGACTAAGTAGCAAATACAACTTTCACTGGTTTGTTTGTTTATTTCTGTTTGTTGTTAAATTCTACTAAGATTGGATTTTTTTAGATAATGACATATCAGAACATGTAGGGAACAGAAAAATTCTGCTTCAGTCTGCCTGTCACGGTTTGACAAGGTCTGGAACTGCAAATAATTTGACCAGGTCTCATTCTTTTTGACCCAGGAAAAAATATCAGTTTATGTTCTATCACAAAGTTGAAAAATTAATTTTACTCAATATAATAATGAGAAATTGTCAAGTACTTTAGTAAGGCCAAAATAGGATCTGCCATAGAACAACACAGTGCGTTCTAAATCTCTCTCACACGCTATCTCAGCTTTTTAAATCCAACACTTGGTCAAAAAATTAAAACAAAATACCCTATCAGCCAAGGTCCTCTAGATCTTAACTCTGCATGGTGGTGTAAGGATAAAACCTCCCTTGTGCCGCTCTGTGTAGGATTAGACATAATTACAGCTCCTATACTTCAGGAGGGTACAGTCCGTATGACTCTAGCAGCCCTACTGGTGCTAGACTCTACAGAGGGGGCAAAAATGGGCTTTGGTCTTAATCCCCCACCTCCATTTCCATAGGCAAGAAGAACTGATACTTTACATGATGAAGCTTTTCCTGTCCTCTGTCAAAGGGTGGTATAACAACAGCACACTGCTGAGCTTTGAGAGTCATGCTGTGAAAGTCATTGTGCCTAACTCCAAGAGTTCCTACATAATAGTGTGCTCCCACACAAATAGACAATAGTCTTGTCTAAGCAAGCTTTGGCAATAGCCTAAGACACTGGGCTGTGACTCACGTGATCTGTATCCAATTTCCCACCATGTCAAAGATTTCACTGTGTGGCCCTGGGCAAGCTGCAGAATCTCTCTGTGCCTTGGCTTATAATCAACAACATGGGTATAAATGTTTCCATTCTGCCACCCTTTGCCCATCCTGTCTAATTCAAGAAGAACTTTGCTTATACATAATCAGAGAAAGATATGACACCCAAATCCCATAATAAATAGGGAGGCTTTGTTAGTTCCTTGGATGGTTGTTTAAAGCAGACTTCATTGTACCAGAGGAAACGATAGACCTCCGCTGAAGCACTTCAGTGTTGATACAACCTATGCTAGTGGGAAGGGTTCTCCATCAGCATAGCTAATCCACCTTCCTGAGAGACGGTAGCTAGGTCAACAGAAGAATTCTTCCTTCGACCCAGCGCTGTTCATACTTATGAATTTGAGTATGAGTATGGATTTTTCACATTTTGGAGAGACGCAGCTATGTTGATGTAAGTTCCTAGTGTAGACCAACCCTAAGGTATCTCACTTATTATTTGTAATTACATCCTTCTTAACTGAGACCTGGTCTGCACTAGAAAATTAGGTCAGTTTAACTACATCAGTTAGGGGTGTGAAAAATCCAGAGTTAATCCAACCTAAGTCCCCATGTAGACAGGGCTGCCCAGAGGAATCAGGGGGCCTGGGGCAAAGCAATTTTGGGGGCCCTTTAATTAATTAAGCGCCTTTTTAATTTTTAGTCATGCAGAGAATGTTGTGAAGGCCAAGACTATAACAGGGTTCCAAAAAGAATTTATGGAGGATAGGTCCATCAATGGCTATTAGCCAGAATGGGCAGGGATGGTTCTCTAGCCTTTGTTTACCAGAAGCAGAGAATGGGTAACTTGATGACTACCTGTTCTGTTCATTCCCTCTGTCATCAGCCACTGTTGGAAGAGAGGATCCTGGGCTAGATAGACCTTTGGTCTGACCCAGTATGGCCATTTTTATGTTCTTCTATTCAGTATAGGTAGTGTCTAAACTGATGCGTTACAGTGGGGTGGCTGCAGTGTACAGTTGTTTCATTGTAGCATTTTAAGTGTAGTCAGGCTCTAAGATATTGGCCATGTTTTTGGTACTATCTAACCCAAGATTTAAATTCTTACATTTATTATTAGTATTCACTAATAGTATATTTTTTTTCTGTGTTTGCAGTGTTGTTGTAGCCGTGTTAGTCCCAGGACATTAGAGAGACAAGCTCAAAATCTTATCTCTCTCACCAACAGAAGTTGGTCCAGCAAAAGATATTACTTCACCCACTTCATCTCTCTTCTTTTTTCCACACATGTATTCTGTACTCAGGAAACCCTCAGCTTGGCATCTGTCTGTAGCTCAAGCACATTAATTGGCTGCAAAATTGTATTTAACTACACATCAGTGAATGATGCAATATCAGAATGGTCTTTGGCAAAGATGGGTCCAAATACAAAGTTCAGATCTAAATCTAGATCTGCACTTCTCTGAAGTTTGTAGGATACAGATCTGGGATTTGGTTCATGCACATCTATGATTGAGCCAGATTAAACTATTTGGAGCACAGAGTTATACTACAGGAGAAGATCTGGTAACTCCATTTTACAAGTGCCCCAAAATACTAGTTCTGCACTGCAGGTGAACTTCCAAGTGTGAATCTCGATCCCATTGATATCAATGAATAAATTCACATTGACTTCAATAGGGCCAGAACTTCTCTTCAAAACTTTTTCTTGGGATTGAATTTCTATAGAGCTATGTTAATAGTACAAGTCACACAACAAAACATAACATAATCCTTTCATTAATATCAGCCTCTTGTTCTGTTTAAAACAGCAAAAATTCAAATATTTCCTTCCCTTATAAGTTCAGTTATTCCCTCACTAGCCATGATGTCTGATGCTCATTGCTGCCACAGAAGATAGGCTGTTATGGAGGCAGCAGTGGCAGCTGGAGTGGACGGAACTGAGCTCTAATGGCCTCTTGGATGATGATGCAGGCACTGAAGGTGGAAGGGAGCAGAAGTTGGGTAGTTCTAGCAGCAGAGGCCGGATCAGGACTCAAGTTCTCCTACTGCTATGAAGATATTGCCCTTTGGGGGTTATAATGGAGCAGTTGCTCTGGAGGCAGCATCAGTGGCTAGAGCTGAGGAGAGCAGGGTTTCCCCTGTCTCAATAAAATAAGTAACTGGTAACAGCTGTGAGAAGGACAGTTTGAGAGAATGAACTCCTCAGGGCAGAAATAGCGTCCTACTATGTACCTGTACAGTGCCTAACACAAAGGACCTGTAATGTTAATTGGGGCCTCTGAATAATACAAATAATACACAATAATAAGTGGAGGCCCCAACACCACCTTAAGAGAAGTGTTTTGTCTTGTTTCCTGGGTGGTTGATTTCCAGCCCGATCAGCTGATGAACTTTGCACCATGGATCATCTAAAGGCCAGTGAGTACAGTTTTAACAGTAGCTGCTTAACAGCAGAGTCAAAACTGAAGCACTGTTGCTTAAAACAGGTTGAAATAATAGGAATAAGAAGAAGCTGCCAGAGAAAGAGCAGCAGTGTGTTGCTGAGACAGTTGGGTTAATGGGGACATTTTAAATGAAGAGAAAGGGAAATATACAGGAATTGCATGCTTTGAAGCTCTCCTTCATTTCCATTTCATGCAGCATGATGTCACTGGATGACCCCATCATCATTCCACATGCAGAACTACCATAGAAATCAGAGGGACCAGAGTGCATATTAATGGTTGACTTATGAAGAGAGCTATATTCAATTCAAACTTTATTAGAAACAGGAAAACATATCATAGATATAACAGGTAGGGATATACATTTCATTTCCAAGCTTTTTGCATATTATCAACAAGAATAAAAGCAGATTCCTGAGGTATAAGTAAAGTGCCAGACACATTTTGTTCTTCAGGTTTGTTTTTGTTTGTTTGTTTGTTTTTTAAATCAAGCAGCATTTATACTGGACCATGCAGAATTTTATGCTATTACAGAGATTCTGAATGCATTATAAATCCCCAAGCATTTCAGTTGTTTATAGGGAAATCAACATAATAATGTTTAAGTGCTCAGGTGTCCACTTCCTTTCCTATGTTTATCTCTTCATAGTCTCATATAGCAGTGGAAGAAAAGTTTTGAAGAAATTCATATTTTTCCACCAGAACCTGCACAATATAATTATGAATTATTCTGTAAATCCTTTTATAATATCTATCTGTGCACTAATAACCAAAATAAAAAAAAATCATCCTCCATGGCTTGAGCCTGAATAGCCTCTTCTGTATTGCAGTGTTTGTTTCTTTGTTTTTTAATGACTGGCTTTTTATTGTTTCTGCTGGTTCCCAGGCTATCCCAATACAATCATATCATCAACATTTGGTTGTTGAATTTATGTCCTCTCGATGTACATAAGCAATTTTCTTTCTTTTCATGTCTTTGGCAAGTCTACACTATGATGTTACTTCAGCGCAGCTGCACCACTGTAGTGCATCTGGTGAAGATGCACTATGCCAATGGGAGAACATCTTCCATTGGCATAATTACTCCACCTCTGCAAGAGGTAGAAGTTATGTTGGCAGGAGAGCATCTCCTGTTGACATAGTGTGATACGAACATCACTTTAAGTGGATATAATTTATGTCACTTGGGAGGGGGGTGTCATTTTCACACCCCTGAGCAACTTAAGTTACATCAACTTAAGTGGTAGTATAGACCAGCCCTGCATGCTTTTAAGGAATAATGAAAAATACCCAGAGCAATTAGTGGAAAGTAGATTGTAATAGATTGGGAAATTAAAAAGCAGTATGAAATGGAACAGTCATAAGTATGTAGATCCATTAAGACCTGTTTTCTCTACACCTGTAGACCTACCAATATTCCTTTATCCTTATGAAGTCAAACTATGGCCATCTCCAACACTGCTGTGGAGTGGAGAGAAGGCAGACAAATTATTACTCCATAGTACACAGAAAGCAGCCATGCTACAGGTGATGAGGAGCATAGGAGAAGAGTAGAGAAAGCTGAGAGGGATGTGTCTGGTGGGGGCCCAGCCATCTTGCCAACTGAGAAGTCTGCTCTGGAGAAACTGTAGTTATGCTTGTTCTACAGGTACATGAAGTCCCTCTGCATGTCCTCCCTGAAACACCTAGAGCCCCTAGGATTTAAAAAGGCATAATGTTTCCAGGCACCACAGAGACATAATTGTGCCCATATGGTGAAATCCTGGCCCTAGTAACATCAGTGAATCTCACCCAGGGTTTCCTGAGAATTTGCTATAAAGTGTGTACTGTCCTTTCCCTCTGAAACAAATGGAAACAAAATAAGGCTATTTTGATTTTGCTACTCAAACTAATAATCATCTTTCTCAAAAATTCTAAGACTACCTTGTGTCTTAGGGGAAAGTATTAACTAGAGCCTAGTCCCATGTCAAAACCACACAAGCGGCACAGAATTTTGATAGAAAACCATGCAATGTCCCATGTTTACAATCTTTTATGCACTTTTCACTAAAGGTCAGAGTCACATTAGGAATAAAACTTGATCAAGGGAAGATTTGCACGTTCTAGTAATAATCCTTCTCTTAGACTAAAATGACTCTGAAGTGTCTTTATTGGCACAGGAGTTTTTGGTTATATGGGAGTTGGTCTTATCTATATACTAATGTGCATGGGAGGAGGGTTTCTCTCACTGGTAAGTAGCTATAGATATTGACAATCAGGTTTGCCTCTGATTAATTCATTTTGGTTTGATGAAGTTTCTATTTATGAGAAAGGCAGCTATGTCTCCAGAAGCTTCAGCACACCTTCCCCTTTGTTCATAGTAGGAGAAATGTTCCCTCTATATAGATGCTCTTCATGTCTATCTGAATCCAAAATCAGAATTGGCTATTAGATAAAAAGAGTTCATAAGCTGGAGTCCTTCTAGACAGCATAGGAAGCTACTTCCATTGCTTTCTGAATTTTCATTTTCATGGATTTACAATACAGTCCCCGTGTTAGTTGTCTTAAGAGTCTTACTCCACATATGGAAATGTAGATTAATAAATATGCCTGCTATAAGCAAGTACTTTTATGTACAAAAAGCCTCACCTCTAGACTCAATACTAATGTGTTAAACCTCATAAACAAAATAGTGCAGGGATATCAGAATACAAACTGTGGATTCTAGTTTTGGGGATATTGTGATATTGTGATTGCTCTTTAAAAATAATCAGTCTAAATGCTCAAGATCTATGATAAAAACAAATCTCTGCATTCTTCTTATAGAGAAAATAATATATTTCACTCACTGAGGAACAGAGAACGCGTGCTACAAATTAGCTTGCCTAAGCTAACATATTACACCAACCTTGCTGAAAGATAATGAATCTTAACCATACTTGAAAAGACAGCTAAAAAGAAACAACATGTTCACTAATGAAATCACAGAGCACTGATAGCCATTTGAAATTAGATTAGTTAATCCTAAATTAATTAGCATATGTTTGTTTATTACTTTAGCAATATTAGCACCATAAAATGATCCTTATTTAACAATGGGAAATAATGAAATCTAATTTACAGAGGACAATAAGTCAATTACTGTAAGGACTCAATTTCTTCATGGAACTTATTATGTAAACTAACTTTGGTTTTATTTCATGCAAATTAAATGAGAGACAGGTGGTTGCATTGATTGGCTAATGAGTTTGGAGAAAATTAGTTTGCAAGAAAATGCATATCCAGGTTTTTAGGGGAAATATTCTAGTTAAATATTAAAATTTGAAAAGCTACAGCTTGTAACTCCATTAACATAGGAAATAAAATTTCTCTTTAGATGTGATACAGAAGATTTATGATCATCTATTTGAAGTAATTCTATATAATGAAAGTTCTCATCAGAGCAATCTGGAGCTAGGTCTGAATGCTCATGTTATCTAAGAGGCAAGGTTTGTATCTGACCCCAAAAGTCCACACTACACACCCACTGTGGAATCACCTGCTAGGCTGTTCTCCGTAGCTTTATCACCATTTATATTGTGATAACATTTGAGAACCACAAGCCAGGCTCAGGGGGCGGGTGTGGGGGAGGGGGCATTGTTCACTATTCATATACATTACAAAGTTCCCTTCCCCACAGAGCTTACATTCTAAGGACTTGATCCTTCACCACTGAAATCAATGGTAGTTTTGTTACCTGTTTCAATGAGAACAAGGTCAGATCTTGAATACCTGCCCATCATTCCTCTCCTGCCAAAATCCCCCCACCTTTCCAGGCCCAGTCTGTCTCTGCACAATAGAACGACCATCTCTATTATGGAGGGCCACTTGCAGATCTCAATTAGAGTAGGGGATGTAGCCCAAATGCTAGGTTTTCCAGCAGATTGGTTAAAAGCATGAAAAAGTAAAGTACTCACTTAAAGTAAATTTTTAAACATTTGGCAAAGGGTTATCACTCACTGACATCCAGTTGGCCTTGTTTTGAGCACTGTAAAATATGCTTTGAAAAAAAAATATAGCATAGATGAAGAAAAATATTTAAGCAAAAATGAGCTTTTGATTTACTATACCTGAGCCTTAAAAGTGCATCTTTTTCATTATAATAATACATCTACAGGAAGCAGATATTGCTGTTATGGAATCTGAAGCACCGGTCACAACATGAAATTTTGTGCTATAAAAGTACAAATAAGTTGTGCCCCTGCACAACATCAACCTTATGAGGGTGATGCTTTTGTTATAATAGAAAGCAATTAAACTCTAGAAAGCAGAAAAAAGGTGGTGGGGCTTCTGCTTAGAATTTGAAGGTTCATAAATACAGTAAGCTTTCTTTGCTAATTTATTAGTTAACTTCTTCACCTGCCCACACTAGCTAATGCTGATTAATACATTTGTTCTGTATCTTGACTTATCCACTGTACATTAAGAAGGCAGAATTAGACAGACCACAGTAAGGTAAAGGAAGAATATTAAGATGAAAATCTGGTTGAAATATTATTTTTGAGAGCAATGTTTTCACTACTGGAGCAGTGGGGATCTCAGGAAAAATGAAAGCAAAACAAAATAAATTTTCCTTCCTCCCAATGCTATGTACTAGTCACAGCTGACACTCTAACATCATAGCATTTCCATCTTCCTGATGAAAGATCTCTATGGGAGCAGCCGTGTGAATGCCCCAAACCACAGATGATCCATATAAGGCTTGCATCAGCCACTTATTAACAAAATCAGAGTTTGGTTCATACAAAATAGAATTCCAGCTTTCATTAAAGTCTCTAAACTTTTTATAGAGCTTCATAGCTTTTAAGGCCAGAAGGGAGCACCAGTTTATCTAGTCTGATCTCCTATATATACAGGTAATTAAATTTCACCCAGATACCTCTATATTAAGCCATAAGATTTTAGTTAGACCAAAACATTTCAAACCTCAGAAAACTAACCTCCTGACACTGACAAAGAACAAGAGAGACTAAGGTGCCACCAATTCCTGAAACGCATTCAGGTGATCCCAGCAGGAAAACCATACCCCATGCATCAGAGGAAGGTGAGAACCCTTCTGATCCCCACCAAACTGATCTGGGGGGAAAATTATTACCCAACCCCAAATATGACAATCAGTAAGATTCTGAGCATATGAGAAAGACCCACCCGCCAAACATCAATCAAAAAACAACCAACCAACCAAAAAAAGGATCCTCTGTACCACTTCAGAGCACTGGTCTGCTCTGTCCTATGTCCTATGTCCCATCTCAAGCTGTGGCCAGTCTCTGCTGCTTTAGATGAAGTTGTAAAAAATAATAATTGCATCTTGTTTCAAGGTTGAATTTGTCTAACTTCAACTTCAAGCTACTGAATCTTGTTATGTCTTTGCCAACAAGGTTGAAGCCTCCCTCATTTTTTAATGATCAACTCTCAATCTTCTTTTTGATAAGCTGAATAAGTTGAGCCTCTTAACCCTCACACTGTAACGTTTGTTTTCCAGCCCCTGGATCATTTTTGGGTCCTTCCTTTGAACTCTCTCTCATAATTCCACATCCTTCTTGAAATGTGGTCACCAAAATTGGACACAATATTCTGGTAGTGATCTTACCAATGCTGTGTACAAAGGCAAGATCATTTATCTACTTCTACTTGATAATCCTCTTTTGATACATCCAAGGATCACATTAGCCCTTTTTGCCACAGAATTTCACTGACAGCTGGGGTTGAGACAACTGTCTACAATAACCCCTAAATCTTTTCCCTTGCAATGATTACCTGGAAATGATAAACAGAGATAAACCAATTGTAAGAGTGAGAAGAATATGAAACCAGTTGCCATGTCATCAGAAAGAGGCTGATGGGATGAAGGGACTCAGCCAGTGTCATACAATAGGGTAATGGCAGAATCTGGTACAGAACCCAGGTTTCCTGACTCCCACTCCAGTGCCCTATCCATCGGCTGCTTAAAACCAGACAGAACTTGGCAGCTTTGGATGAATGTCAGTTTGAGTTTGTTGTTTGTTCAAACACAAAACACAATGTGAAGATCAGACGTGCGAACTTGTTTGAATCAGAGCCACCTAACTTCATAGAGCTTTCATTGGAAGCATCTAAGAAGGGAATATGCCACATCAGTCTTAGTCACTAGTCTAGCAAATTCAGAGAAGAGGAATAGGGTCAACTAGATCTACAGGGAGCCCCTTATCCTTCCTCAGTATGAAAGTAGATCAACCCAATGAAGGCTTGAGGATGGGAATAGTGAAGAGCAAGAAATATCAACGATCCACAGGGACTCAGAGGGAAATGTGGAGGATTAATTCTTGGGGAAAAAACTGGATGAAGTGGTTATTAAAACTTGCCCATCACTAACAGTTACATAGATAAATAGATGGCGGGAGGGATGACTGTGTTTCTGATTAATTCTTTTCCTTGTAAGGGAAAAATCAGAATGTGATGAAATACACATAAATCACATCTCCTAGATTCTGCATTACTAATAGAGGTTACAAAACAGCTAGTAAATGTTTCCAGAGAAAGGGTCAAATGGATTTTACATGTGGAAAATGGCAAGTATTTCAAAAATACACATTTGAAAAGGAACATGGAAAAGAAACCAGATTTTAACCTGGATGTGTACAAGAATTCTCTATTAAGGTTTGTGAATAATAAATGCATCCCTCTTTCTGTCTCATATATATATTTTTATATATATATAAAAATCTTGAAAAGTTCATATATATAAAAACTTTTCAAGATTTACTGTTGTATTTTAGATACAATTATAATGAATAATTTCATTAATATTTTCAGGAGAAACTATTGCCTTTAGGAATCAGTATGCATTAAGATCTTTCAAGCTATTTTTTTTAAGACTGATGGTGGCAGCATAGGGTTCAAAGATAAGGCAAAGTTTGTACCTTGAGGAATTTTTTAACCTACGCTGGTAAGAATAAGCTTAGGGGGTCTTTCATGTAGGTCCCCACATCCGTACCCTAGAGTTTAGAGTGGGGAAGGAATCTTGACAGCTCAAGAACTCAAATTAATTTTAACTCTTTTTTTAATTGACTAGATTAAAAATGGCAGTGGCTTTAACTCTTCCATATAGGTAACTTAAGTATATACATTCATTCAACAGTATTCTCAATAAAATATTAATTGCAAAGGACTAAAAAGACCCCACAATTGTAATCATATAAATTACTCTATAGTGAAGTTCTATATAGTTTCTCCCCATTCTAATGATATTTGGCTACACAAGAGAGTTTTGTACATCAATTCTTTCTTGTAGCATTAGCTCTATAGAGTAGTTTGGTACAACTAACAAATATGTGAGATACAAAATATTGAAAAGATTGGAGGTTTGGTTAAACCTTAAGCAAAGAGGAGCTGAATCTGAAATGAAAATATTCATTTAGCACTAAAGTCAATCTGTTTAATGTCTTCATACTTGATTTTGATTAACTGGGAGAAAGTATTAGCTAGCTCTTGAATGCTAGGTCTTTGAAAAAGAAAAAGAAAATACTTTTCTATTATCCTGACCATATTTCGCTCTTTTAAAGGAAAAGAAAAGGAAAGACTCAGTTTATTCAATCCAGCATACAACTAAGTGCATTGGTGATTATTCCTTTAGTTTACATCTAAATTTCAATTTATGGTATCTTCTCCTTAAGTAAGAATATATATTTATTATTGACTGCTTATAAAATTAGTGCTAGCATATCATGAAGTGAAGTGTAATTCCATGGGGGGATGAAAATGTATATCCTTATCGCTAACTGAACACAGATTCTGTAAAATGCATTTTCATTAATAAAATCTGTCAAAATGCGTAGGCTATTGGCAACATATTGACAAATTTCACCGTTATCTCTTGCTCAGGCATGATTTTAGGCCCTTGTTCATTCTGTCCTTTAGTTTATATCACCCATGCACATTAAGACTGTAAGTGACTTCAGCTATTTAAATACATATTCATGATATAATATCAATGGGTTAGCAAAGTCCTTGCATAATTTTGCAAGTATTTCTTTTTTTTAAACTTACTTTCTTCCTGCAGTGTGAGCTACTTTACACTGGAGACTAACTACTGGAGCAAATATCTTGTGCATATTAATCTGGCTTACATTAACATATGGATTTCTTCATTGGTAATAGTAATAAAAAAGGAGCTGACATCCATCAATGGAATGAATGAGTTCTTATTTCTAGTTTTGTGGATTATGTGCTGCTAGTTAGTAATTACTTCTTTTATATAAAACAACTATCTTATGGCATTTGCATAAAGTACTCATATTGAGTATACAACCATTATTCTCCCATTATACAGGACAATAAAACTATGAACAAAGACTATTTTCAAAAACTATACAACCGTAGCCCGATCTACACTAGGAAAGTAGGTCAATATAACTACGTCTCTCAGAAGTGTGAAAAATCCACACCCCGGAGTGACACAGTTAATTCAACCTAACCCCTGATGTAGATAGTGCTAAATTGTTGGGAGATCTCTCCCATCAATCTAGTTACCACCTCTGGGGAGAACCCTTCCTGTCGGCATAGCTAGTGTCTTCACCGAAGCACTGCAGTGGTGCTGCTGCAACAGTTTAAGTGTAGACAAACCCATAGTTTGTTGAAACAATTATATCATTGATCAAATAATGATTGGATAGCTCATTACATATGTGATTGTTTCCAGAAGTTGCTATTACTAACACTTGAAGATTATTTAACAAAATGATCAGTTGTGCCAGAATCATTTTCACATATTTTTAGTAAACAATTATTGCAAATACTGTAGAATCAACTTTTGGAAGTTGGACACTTCTTACAGGAGGTAAATAAAAGACAACTTATCCAAGCCCTCAAAGGTTAACACATTGTTGTTAATGTAGCCTCACACTCTACAAGGCAGCAGGAATGGAGGGAAGAGACCGAACAGACACATGGCAGTGGCTGCAAACATTCCCTGTGGAAACTGAACATGATGCTGAACCAACGCTATCCCACTGGAGCACACCACTCCTTCCACTTTCCAAAGTGATGGGGAGTGCATATGTATGTTTGTGTGTGTGTGTGTGTGTGTGTGTGTGTGTGTGTGTGTGTGTGTGTGTGTGAGAGAGAGAGAGAGAGAGAGACAAATTGCCCCTTTAAGTACACTGACCCTACTAAGTACATTGCCTTTTTACATAGATCAGCAGCTGCTGCCAGCAAACTCCCTCCGTCCTGGGCCATGTCATGTCCCGTCCCCCCTCAATGGAGATTGGGGTACAGGAGTGGGGGGCAGGAGTAGGGGGGAGGGGGACACCCTGACATCAGCACCCCTCTTCTCCCCCACCCCCCCTGCACAGCAGGCAGGAGGCTCCCAGGAGCAGCTCCACGGCAAAGGGCAGAAACAGCACATGGTAGTGTGGGGAGGGACACCTGAACTATGGGGCAACTGATAGCCTACTGGGCAGCTCCGCACAGGGAACTTAGGGGAGCTGATAGGGGGGCTGCTGGTCCACCCTAGTTCCAAGCCCCGGCCAGCTAGCTCCAACGGGATGCTCTTCCTGCAAGCAGTGGACATAGCAGGCAGCTGGCAAACAATGTTATATGGGAGCATTGCGCAACTTTAAACGAGCATGTTTTCTAATTGATCAGCAATGAAACAATGATAACCGGGACGATGTGAAGTGAGGAGTCACTGTAGTGGAAAAATTGAGTAGAATATTATGAATTTAACAGCACAGTCCTTTTTCGTTGCATATTTTTCTCTTGTTCTTTTAATTCCAGTGTAGTTTAGCATGATGGTGCATGCATGTAGACTTGTTGGAGATGACAACTTCCCACTCTTCCTTCACTCCCTGGAGCTTAGTTCACCTTGCAGTTTTAAATTTGGTACTGTTAATATCAAGTTGCCTGACTTAGAGGTGCACACTGATTCTAATAAGAACCCGAATTACTGGATTTAGAGAAACATCAATAAGCCTTTTATTTCATTTTCAACAGGGCATATCTCTTCACCAGAATAGTTGCCAGTGCTATGTCACTCACTGTAGCCAGAATTCATGGCTCATGAGCCCAGCAACTACCAAATTATAGGCCGTCATTCACATAACACAAACTATTTTTGGTAAGACAATTAATAAAATAAAGCATTAAATGTGAATGAGAAACACTAGGCCAAATTCTGCACTGATGTATATATCCCATGCCACTCCACTGACTGGCTCTCTAACTATAGTATAGATAGGAAGTAGGAAGGATGGTGTATATAGAGCACTGGATTATGACTCAGGAGACCTGGACGTGGTTCTGACACAGACTTCCTGTATGACCTTGGGTAAGTCCATGAATCTACCCTCTTCCTCAGCTCCCCATCTGGGAAAGTGAAGACAATGACTGAGATATTCAGAGACGATAGTGACATGGCCCATATATATAACTATATGAATGATTACATTTTGTAGAGAGGAATAAGTGCAATATGTAGGGAATTTTCATGTGGTACACACTCAAATATATATAAAATAGTTATACAAAATCTTATCATAATGTTTGTGTCTTTTTATTTTAATGAACCAATAAAATATTTACGGGTCTGATTCTCCACTGCCTTGAACCCATAACTCATACCTGTGCAAAATGGGTGGAAAATGTCACAGCATATAAGTAGCAGCAATTTATATCCAATTTGCACAGGTATAAATTATTCTTTAGGACACAAAGCAGTCAAGAATCAGGCCCTATAAATCTTCCATAGTATTTGCAATTGGAATACTGTAGAATTATGTGAGCAAATCAAATCAGTCTAGCTTCACTGTATATTTTGTGTAAAATATAACAAGTTTTTTAACACCCCTCTCCCCCTTTAAAAAAACATAGGTAAGGACTGTTTTGTGTTGATTTAATTTTAAGGTATATGAAACTAGTCTGTACAGCACAAGAGCTATTCATGAAAAGTAAGTATTTTAAGTTAGTTTTATTTCTTGACAAAACTGCAATGATTTTATATATATTACTGAAAGGAAACTGGTCATTGTTTCATCTTTGCAGCATATTTATGACAGCTATTAAGCTGCTCGAGTGCCAGCTGCCAGAATTAATTAGGATTATGTGTGAATCTTCTTCTGAACCCACAGACATTCATCAATTTATTCAAGGTCTCTACCACTGGCATCAATTAGGGTTAAACTAGAAGCAGTTACCTGCTGTTGGATTGATACAGCTGGTGTTGACAACTAAGGGCTATTAACTGGATTTTATTATTGTCTCAAAAAAGTGTTCAAGATTTTACAAATGGTACATTGCCCTAATCATTGAAATGAGATTTTTTCCCCCTGGCTTTCACTTAACTGATATGCTTTTGTTCTCAGAGGGAGGAAAACTTATTGCAAGAACAAACAGACTGTTCCTCACAATACAAACAGTGATTATGATGATTGATCAGACTGCATAGAGAGGAAGGCTCACTACACCTCCCTAATGGATTACTGTGCATGCAAGTTAGAAATATATGTATGTATAAACACCCCCCCACACCCCCCCCAATATTTTCAGACTTGGTGATTAAAATCCATATTTAGGCACCAAAAGAAAAAAATGGCCTCATTTTCAAAGGTGTTGAGCACCCACAAACGCCACTGTCTTTGGCGACATTATACTCCATATTTACATTAAAATGATCAGAATATGGTCTCCAAGTTGGTTAACAACTTGCTAGTTCATCACTGCTGAGGAGCAACATAACTAGCAGGATCTTAATAGAATACTGGCATCTTCTCAACTCAGTGATCTTACATATTTTCTAGGGATTATTTTTTGCTTATGGCCATAGAGTTCAAAAGGGTGTCCTTTACTAATTAAAACAAGTTTATTGACATGCCCCACTTGAACCATCTTAACACAGAAAAAAAATCATCATTATGCTTAAGCCTCCCCTCAAGTTTCTTAAAAGAGCACCTGGGAATTGGGCATCAGAGTACATTTTTAAAGAGCCATAGGATAGTATAGTATCTAGTATAAACATCCCTCATAGATAAGAATGTTTACTCAATCTATACGTCCAGCACATACTATCAGCAAAATTCTGTGGTGTTTACATTATGTTTTAGAATTTTCCTCAAAGATTTTCTATAAAGATTCACAAAACATTGACGTTATTTACATAAATGAGATGTATTTATTTTTAACTGCACAAGAGTTTCAAAGGACGGTTTGCTTAACATACATCAAATCTAAGGGCCTGTGGTATGAAAAGTGCTCACCTCCAAAGAGGTGCTTAGTAACCTACAAGATTGAGCTTTTAGTGAACATCCATTATCATCTACTACACAGTGCTTCAAGTAACAGAAGGGAAAGGAGTTGGGAGAACATCACCATCAAGTGAGCCTAAAAAAAAAATATTTAAAAGGAAGATCCAAGGAATGTTGTGGGAAACTCCAACACCTCTTATGGACCCTTTGAACTTACCAGATGAACAAAAAGTTCTTCCACAGAAGCAAATAGGAGTCAGGTGTGCCTTATGTTCAATTCCTCTGACTTATTGCTATTTATTGTATCAAGAACAGACACAAGGGGACAGAGTTTGATCCTTACTCGTGTTGAGTAAGCCTTTTTTCATGAGTTGTCCCATTGGCATCATGAATAAGACTACACCATCTAAGAGAGCAGAATCTATCATAAAAGATATAGGATATTACAGAGCTGGATTTGATATAAAAATCTAAATATTTAAATGGATAAGAAGAATAGAAACATTGTAATCAAGATAGCAGTATAGAGACATAACATCACCTTGCAAAGTCTTAAACACCTTCAACTCTCATAAATTTCAGAGGGAATTGGAAGATGTTCTTGTCACAAATCCTAGTGAGTTCCCCTTCCTGACCACCCGTAGGACAGCTGTGAGGAGAGCCCAAGCCTCTGTGCTCTGGATCCCCTGGGGTGTATTAAGCTTCTGGAGCCTGAACAGCTTCCAGCCACTATCCCAATCTCAGGGTATTTAGGGGGCAGACATTTTATCTGGCAGCTCCTTTCTGAGTGTTAGAACCCGCTGTCCAACCACCTAGCCCTCTGGGCACAGCCCTGACCCCTCTGACTCACCAGTACTTAAACACACCCCGCTCCCAGAACTCCATCCAAAAGGTGGGAAGCTTCTGATTTGTAGTTTAATTCCCTCAGGGACAATCAATAGTTGTGAAGCAGTCAACATACATACACACACTTTGTTCAGTCTATCAACTTTAAGCTCTTTATACTTAATCATGTAAAGCACAGGCTAGTACATCACACAAAACAATAAAACATTCTAAATTCGCAAAAAGAAAAGGAGTACTTGTGGCACCTTAGAGACGAACAAGTTTATTTGAGCATAACCTTTCATGAGCTACAGTTCACTGCATGCATCCAATGAAGTTTGCTGTAGCTCACAAAAGCTTATGCTCAAATAAATTCGTTAGTCTCTAAGGTGCCACAAGTACTCCTTTTCTTTTTGCGGATACAGACTAACACGGCTGCTACTCTGAAAACATTCTAAATCCGATGTCCCTCACTAGCTCATCCTTCCTTCAGAAAGCATCTGTGTTCCATCAGCCAGGTAAGCAGGAAGGGTCTTCACCACACTGCCTATCCTGCCCATGCAACAGCCTTTATCTCATCTTATTCTGGTATAAGATGGCTCTCACTCCCAGTTCCTTCCCCTCTCTTTCTGCCCCTCCCCCCCCCGTGAGTCCCTGTATAGACTTTTGCTGAGGTCTCTTGCTCCTTTTGTTCTCCTGGTAACTTTCCATTAATTCCAACCCCCCTTCCCGTCAGACACGAGGAGGTATCTTCTGCCAGCTAGAGCAGATCCATTATCCCAAGGGGTGTGTGTGTGTATGAGGAGGGGGTGTTTTAATAGACGTTCACCATTGTCTCTGGCTAATTTAAGGTTGCTTCATATACATATAGGCTTTTCATGACAATAATTTCATGATATAATCTCATAAAATACAGATATAACCCCCCCAATTCATCACAGTTCTCTGACAGGAAGTACTCAGGATCTTATAGAATATGGCCCATTGTCTCTTGACAAAGCAAATACCATTCATGTGACACTCAGGCCTGGTCTACACCTAAAACTTTGATTGACCTATCTATGTCACTTAGGCATGTAAAAAATGCATATCCTTGATGCATGTAAGTAAAACGACCCGAACCCTGGCATAGCCACCACTAGGTTAACAGAATAATTCTTCTGTCGATCTGCCTATCGTGTCTTAAGGGGGTGGTTTGAATACAGTGACAGAAAAACAATTTCCATCACTATATCAATTGTCTGTACTACCAGTGCTGCAGCAGCATAAATGCAACACTGCAGCTGTAGTGCTGGTAGTGTAGACACTTAACACCTCATTAAGCTGCACAGTGTACTTCAGTGCTCACTATTAAAGATTCAGCATTTAGCAAACAGTTGCCACATTGTGTTATCTGAGATACTGCATTATTTACATTCTAAGTATAGGAAAAATTCCTATTCTAAGTATATGGAAATGCTGTGGAATCCATAATCATAGTTAAGAATTTTGATTATTTAGGATAATTTTGGGGTAAAAATTTTTCAATCCAAAACTTAAATGACTCCTATCTGTCTTGATCATACTTCTGTATAAAATCCTGAGGCCAGCTCCATGTAAAGTCAACCACATGATTGGGGGCGGGGGAGGGAAGTTGCCAAACTTATCTGACTTTTTTTTTCTTAACAGATATGACCATCAGACATCTAGTGGAGGATAAGCAGAGTCAACTTACTATTATTACTAGTAATTATCTTGTTTTTATAACTGCTGAATTCTATCACTTAGTTGCCAACATGCAAAATGTTATCCAATGGCCAATTCTCTACTTTGGTGTGGGGCCACTAAGCTACTAATCACAAGAGGGTAGTGTGGGTCATATTGCCAAGTCTCATGATTGTATCACAACTCTAGCAATTTTGTGTTGCTGGTTTTTTTAAATTAGTCTCATGAAAACATGATGAAAGACTGCCAACTCATGAATTTTCTCTTATTCAAAATGGGCACCATCTCCTATGACTAGCAATAAGTCTGAAGCCATCAAGATGCCTGCCATTTCCCTATAGACTATCTTCTTGTGGGAGCAAGGCTAGACTTAAAATTGGCTTTCACATCCCACTGTTTTCAATGAAATTTGAAGCAGCCCAAAGACAAAATGGCTTATGGCTTCTACGCTGTTGTTCAGAGGACTGGAGAAGATACAGGGACTGTGGGGAGCAGCAGAGATGGGACACTGTGAAAGATGTATGGGGAGAGTGAAGAGGAACAGGGCACTGTGGGAGCAGAAGGCAGATGTAAAAGTTGCAGAGGAATGTGGGGGAAGGAGAGAGGCTAAGAGGGATGCAGAGAACAGTGGTGGGGATGGGAGATGGCAGCTCCGCCAGCCAGGGGGTAGTGGTGGATAAGGGGAATCTCCTCTAAGCAGCAAAAATAGGGCAGTGATGCAGTTTTGCCTGCTCTCACAAACTGATTGCAAGTCATGTGACTTTGGTGCCTGCAGGAGGAGTGTTGCAATGATAAGAGAAGCTCCACTGTTCACAAAATGTTCAGGGCTAGGTGTGTGAGATCCTCAGGATTAAAGACCCAGATCTGCCCTGCCACTGAGCTCTGACTTCATGTATAACTCTTTAGGAGAGATTCCTGCGGAAGCAGGGGGCAGAAAAGTGGGGAATCTTGGAACTCATGATGGTGGGACCTGGTGTATTGGTATTTGGAATGTTTCTGCACAATAGACTTTTATACTCATAGACTTTAAGGCCAGAAGGGATTATCTTGATTATTTAGTCTGACCTCCTGCACATTGCAGGCCTCAGAACCTTGTCCATCCACTCATGTAATAGATCCATAACCTCTGGATGTGTTACAGAGGTCTTCGAGTCAAGGTTTAAAGACTTCAGGTTACAGAGAAGCCTTTACACAAGTTTAAATCTGCAAGTGACCCATGCCTCAGGTTGCAGAAGGAAGGCAAACCTCCCCTCCCCGAGTGTCTGCCAATCTGACTCAGTGGAAAATTCCTTTCCGACTGCAAATATTATGGTCAGTTGGACCCTGAGCATTTTGGCGAGACCAATCATCCAAACACCTAGGAAGGAATTCTCTGTCGTAATTTAGAGCCCTCTCCATCTTTTGTTCCATCACTGTCCGGGGGATATTTGTACCTAGCAGTCGCCGAATGGCTACATGCCATTTAAGGCAGTTTCAACATACCATTTCCTCCACAAACTTATCAAGCTCAGTCTTGAAGCCAGTTAGGTTTTTTGCCCGCATTGTTTCCCTTAGAAGGCTTCCAGAACTTTACTTCTCTGATAGGTAGAACTTTCATCTAATTTCAAGCCTAAACTTGTTGAGTGCCAGTTTATATCCACTGGAGTTTAACTTAAATAATTCCTCTCCCTCCACGATATTAACCCCTCTCTGATATATTTATCAAGAGCAATCATATCTTCCCCCAGCCTTTGTTTGGTTAGATTAAACAAGCCAAGCTTTTAAGGATCTCCTCTCATAAGATAGGTTTCCAATTCCTCTGATTAGGAGGAAGCACTTCTCTTCACCAGTTCCATTTTGAATTAATCTTTCTTACACATGGGAGACCAGGAATACTGTGTGCAGTTCTGATGAGGTCTCACCAGTGCCTTGTATAATGGTACTAACATTTCCCTATCTCTACTTAAAATACCTAGCCTGATACTTCATAAGATTGCTTTAACCTTTTTTGCAGCCACATCACATTGGTAGGTCATACTACCAATGAACCAATACACCCACCCACGTCTTTCTTATCTATCCTCTGTCACTTCCAACTGATAAGTCTCTATTTTATAGCAAAATGTATAGTTAGTTCCACAGTGCATGACTTTTCACTATTAAACTTCATCCCATTTCTATTACTCCTGTTTTCAAGGTCATCCAGATCTTCTTGCATGAAATTCCAGTCCTCCTCCATATTGGCAATACCTCCAAACTTTGTGTCATCCACAAATTTTATTAGCACACTCCCACTTTTTGTACCAAGGTTATTAATAAAAATGATATAAGATTGGTCCCAAGACTAATCCCTGAAGAACTCCACTAGCAACCTCTCTCCATCCTGACAATTCATCTTTCATCATGACCCATTTTAGTCACCCTTTAACCAGTTCCTTATCCATTTTAAATTTTCATCTAAATCCCCATCTTCTCCAATTTAACTAATAATTTCCTACATGGAATTGTATCAAATGCCTTACTGAAATCCAAATAGATTAGATCTACTGCATTTCCTTTGTCTAAAAAAATCAATTATCTTTTCAAAGAAAGCAATTAGATTGGTCTGGCATGATCTAGCTTTAGTAAAACAATATTTCATTTTATCCCAATTACCATTTACCTCTATGTCCTTAACTATTTTCTCTTTCAAAATTTGTTCTAAGTCCTTGCATACATTGGGATCAAACTAACAAATCTGTAGTTTCCCAGATCACTTCACCCCTGCCCATTTCTTAAAAATAGGTTCTATATTAGCAATTCTCCAGTCATAGGATACAATCCTCCAATTTTACAGATTAATTAAAAATCCTTGCTATTGGGTGTGCAATTTCATGTGCCAGTTCCTTTAATATTCTTGGATGGAGGTTATCTGGGCCCCTCAATTTAGTCCCATTAAGCTGTTTGAGTTTGACTTCCACCTCATAAGTGGTAATTTGTACTTCCATATCCTCATTTCCATTAGCCATCCCGCCACTACCCCTAAGCTCTTCATTGCCCTTATTAAAAATGGTTTCAGAGTAGCAGCCATGTTAGTCTGTATTCGCAAAAAGAAAAGGAGTACTTGTGGCACCTTAGAGACTAACAAATTTATTAGAGCATAAGCTTTCGTGAGCTACAGCTCACTTCATCGGATGCATAGGAGTCTGGACAAACCAAGGGACTCTGACCCCAGCCCAAAGAATGCCCTGGAGCGATGAAGGAAGTGAAGCAGGAACATGTATAGTGTTTGTTGTTTTATATGATCTGTACTCTTCTGTGCTTTACATGATTAAGTAAAAGAGCATTAACATTTTAGATTCTTTCCCAAGGGTGTGAACATGAGTTATCTGCTTCACAACTACTGTGCGCCCCTGAGAGCACTAAACTGTAAAATGGAAGCTTCACACCTTTCAGTGGAGTTCTGGGAAGGGTAAGTTTAAGTACAAGGGAGTCTGAAAGGTCATCACAGTATTCAGAGGTGTTAGGCGGTTGGGCACCAGGTCCAGCTCTCAAAAGGGGATGCCAAATAGGAGGCCTGGGTCCTCTGAGAGTGCCTATGCATCATAGGGTTGGGGCAGTGGCTGGACTTTGTTCAGGCTCCAGGGGCTTAAAACATGTGAGAAACTTTGATGCCCTTCCAGCAGTCATAGTGAGTGGCTGGAAGGGAGCACATGCAGTGATGAGCTGCCAAAATCTTAACAACAGGTTCCCTCCTCACCCCACGAGGGGGTCGTTGCCCACCCCTGCCCCCCAGGACAATGGCCCCATCCAACCCCCCCCCCCCGCATTCCTTGATGCCCCCCAGCCCCATCCACTGTCCCCAGAACCGGGCAAGAGGATCTCGTGGGCCACCATAGTGGGTGCCCACCCCATCCCTAACAGCCAGAGGCACCTGCCGGGGGGTGAGTTGGGGAGTCCTGGAGGTGCTTACCTGGGGCAGCTCCAAGGAAGCATCTGACAGGTTCCTCTGGCTCCTAGGGGCAGGGGAGCATAGCTGAGGGCTAGCAGGGGGAGCGACCACTCCCCCACTGATCACATCAAAAGTGGCGCCTTAGGCACCGACTCCCTGGGTGCTCTGGGGCTGGAGCACCCACAGTGAGAATTTGGTGGGTGCAGAGCACCCACTGGCAGCTCCCTGCCCCACACCCGGCCCCAGCTCACCTCACCTCCTCCTCCTCCCCTGAACGCACCACCCCGCTCTGCTTCTCCGCCCCCTCTCCCAGTTTCCCATGAATCAGCTGCTCAGTGGGAAGCCGGGGAGGGCTGAGAAGCAAGCAGCGGTTTCCCACTCAGGCCGAGGGTGGCAGAGGTGAGCTGGGGCAGGGAGTGGTTCCCCTGCCCTCCTGGGTTACCTGCTGTGGCGTGGGCAGCCCTCTTCATGATCCCCACCCCAGCTCACCTCCGCCTCCCTGGGCCTAAGCGGGAAGCTGCAGCCTGCTTCTCAGCCTGCCCCAGCTTCCTGCATGAACAGCTGATTTGCGGGAAGCCTGGGGGGCAGAGAAGCAGAACAGGGGGCGCGTTCAGGGGAGGAGGCGGAGCGGAGGTGAGCTGGGGCTGGGGCGGGGCCGGGCCAGGGGTGGGGTGTGGAGGGGAGCTGCCGGTGGGTGCTCTGCTCAAATTTTCCCCTTGGGTGCTCCGGGGCTGGAGCACCCATGGAGTCGGCGCCTAAGGTGCCACTTTTGGCCGGTTAAATTTAGAAGCCTTTTTAAAACTGGTTGTCCCTCGCGGAATAACCAGTTCTAAAAGGGCTTCTAAATTTAACAACCGGTTCTAGTGAACTGGTAGGAACCAGCTCCAGCTCACCACTGGGCACATGTTAGGATCTGTGTCAGTGAGGCAGAAGAGAAGTACTGGGACAGAGGGAGGCAGGGATGGAGAAGCTGGGGAAGAGGTGGATCCTTGATACAAAAATTCTCTGGGATATCAGGAGACAAAATGTTGCTGCTGGGTAAAGACAGCAATAGGAAATGGATGGCAGTTACTCTCTTCTCACTTCTAAGAAAGGGGAAAATGCTTACAATGGTATGTGACCCGGCGAATGCCAGTAGCAAAAATCCCCAACAGCCGGAAATGGGAAACTAGATGTGGAGGGCTGTGAGATATTACAGAGAATTATTTCCCAGGTATCTGCCTGCTGGGTTTTGCCCACCTACTCAGGATCTAACTGACCACCATGCTTGGGCTCAGGAAGGAATTTTCTTTTGGGGTCAAAGGCTCAGAGACCCTGGATTTTTTTCCCATCTTCCTCTGCAGCAAGGGATACGGATTGCTTGCAGGTTTAAACTAGTGTAAATGGTAGATTCTCTGTAACTTGATGTCTTTAAACCATGATTTGAAGACTTCAGTAAGTCATCCAGCAATTAGGGGTCTATTACAGGAGTGGATGGGTGAAGTTCTGTGCCCTGCAATGTGCAGGAGGTCAGACTAGAGGATCAGGATTGTCCCTTCTGACGTTAAAGTCTGTGTCTATGGAGTCTTCATCTGACCAGTGAAAGAGAGAGAGGTGTGCATTAAAAGTAGATCTTTCAACCTGAAATAGTCACACACACACACACACACACACACACACACACACACACACACACACAGGCAGAGGGGGTTAAAAAGTCAAAAGATCAAATAATGTTTTAGGCTATTTTTAAAAAAAAATCTCATTTTTTTGGTCCAATCTTGATTTTTGAAGGTCTGATTCATCATTTTTGATCTTTCAGGTTGGCAATAATGTGTATGCATCCTTGTGAATGCAACAATTCTCTACAAACATTAACTAATTTATCACAACTCCTGATTCAGAATCATTACATAATATCTTCAATTTACATGTGACAAAATTGAGACAGAAAAGCTGTCAGTTGCCTGAAAAAGGCCAGCATGGAAATTAGTATTAGATTTAGGATTAGAATATAGGAGTCCCTTTCTCTCAATTTTGTACTTTCTCCACTAGATCAAACAAGATCATGCTATTGAGCTGCTCCTCCTTGTAGCCAGAAGCAGCAGTGACTGCTTAGCAGGCAGTTGTCTGAGAATGAACTGATGGTGGTTCTTATGCCCTCTATGGCTCTGTGGGTAGCACTAACACACCTCAAGTCATTAGTTGATTATGACTATCACTGGGCAAACACCATAGAAACACCCTGGGTATCCACTAATCGCATATGTTGCCCTGTATCATTGAGACACCATTAAGACTTCAGCCTACAGAAGCTAAGGACTCCATTGCAACTCCATACAATAAACTAGTAGAGAGAACTATTTTACCGAATACATGATTAAACCAAACAATAATACAGCATGGAGCACGTGGAGATATCATGTATTGTGTGAGAGGCCAATTCTGCCTCTTTCCACTTCGGATGCCCTCAGCAAAATAAATCTTTTTTATTTATTTTGAGTCACAGCAATCCATACAATTAAAACCAATAAACTAAGCAGAATCAAAACCACAGTAAGTAGCAAACTAACAGTAAGTGCTGACAACAGATGAATCCAAACTGTCATTCAAATTATGCTTGCTGTATTAGTTAGAAACTATCACTACTAGCAATGGCATCAGTAAATAGTTGAAGGAATATAAGAAATTAAGATAGATTACAAATTATAAATCCCATGGCAAGTGGTATGCAGAAAAGTAAGCCAGGGAGATTTGGTAGCATAGCGTTTCTGTTGGAATCCTGGCTCTACTGAAGTCAATGCAAAACTCCTATTGACTTCAACAGGGTCAGGCTTTCACCCCCTTATTTCCACTAATGCCATTTCTGTAGCTCCTGCTGCACCTTTTTACTGCTGCAATTTCTGCTTCTGCTTACCATCATTATCTTTTATTCATTGGGGTTTTTCAAAATCTTATCTAATATTATTCTGCTTTCATCCTGTTCTTTCACTGCCCTGTTCACATTTTCTAGTACAGCCACACAATAAAAAAGAAGATCCTTTTATTAGTGTGTTTGTGAAATTAGGTTGCTGTACCTTAGTCCAGAGGAAATTAAAATTTAAACTAGAAACTAACAATTAAAACTACATGTAATTTTATTTCAAGTTCAAATATGTCCATTTTCTTTTGATTCTCTCATCTATCCATCTATGCTCTTGTACCTCACCTATCTATTACAAAGAATATCATCACAATCAGCCAATGGACTAATTGCTTTCGTAGTAGCATTGAAGCAATCAGGTCAATTTTTGTTTTGACAGTTTTCTTTCCCCACTTCTGTCTCTGCTTCTCACACGTTTCATCCTTGAGGTCAACAGTTTTGTTGTACCTGATGAACACAGGTGATGAGACAGGCCTTCACCATGGAAAGAGAAGTAGTCTATGAAGTATCTTGGAAAATTACAAAAAGGGTGTTGGAGATTAAAACTAAGACTTTGAATGTGACTTGATGTTGTATGGGAGCCAGTTTACTGAGTGAAATATTGAGAGAAGATGTGAACAGTTGGCATGTCAACCCAAAGACCTTCATGCTTCAAACACTCTTATGTAACAGTGAGAGCTGTTGATCTCCAAGTTTAGATTAAAGCTAAGACATGAAGCTGAACTTTACCACTGACTTCAATAAAATGTGATGTTTGAGTTATGGCTCCAATGTGACTCCGCAACATTGTGCACTCAGTACTGTAGCAAATCGAAGACTCACCAGCATGGCACCTCCTGCTGGTCTTCTGGGAATTAGCTCTTTTCCAGCCTCAGAGAACCCTCTGTTGGCCAATGTCTCACCTGCCTCAGCCCCCATGTAACTCCTAGACCCTTTACCTCAGTGTTCTGCCCCAGCAGTACCCTCACACTCTGGGTCTCCCCACCCAGGGGAACCCCCTTCCCCTATGCCCACCTTGCCTCAGTGGCTACTGCTAGTCATCATCTAGCCCCCTCTCACTAGGGCAAACTGCAGTCTGTAAGGGCCACTCATCATTGGCAAGGGGGTAGAACCAGTTGTCTCTGCCTATCCCCGGGCTATACCTCTGTAGCCCCAGTACCTCTTTTAGGCCTTTACCAAGGCCTCAGCCTGGGCAGTTGCCAGGCTGGAGCTCCCCAGCTCTTCTTGCCCTTCCCCAGCACCACTCTGTTTCAGGTACCCTGCTCTCAGGCAGCTAGGCCATTCCCACTCCAAGACTAGAGTGAGAATCATTCACCCTGGCTCACAGCCCTTTTATAAGGACAGCTGTGGCCTGATTGAGTGTGGCCCCATCTGTGGCTGCTTCCCCAATCAGCCTAGCTTTTTCCACCAGAGCGGGGTAACTGCCCCCCTACAAGTACCCTTTGGTGATACTGAGGGCAGCAGAATAATGTTACTAGTATACCTGAATTCTTATTTTTTGGGTTTGTATCTATAAAAATTCTACTGTATGGTCTATTCTGAACTATATCTCACAAGATGATATTAAACCTTTTAGGTATATTTTATAGTGTAGTATTATGTTATCCCATTGATTTGTATCATCTCACCATGTTTCAGTAACGCCTATTATCTTATGACCACCTTCTATTTCAAGAAAACCTAGTTTTTACTTATAAGATTCTTGCATTGATATAGGGACTGTGGGGCATTTATTCATTTTTATTTTTAGTTGTCTGACTATTTTTAACTCCAGAGCCTGACACTCTTCTAGTTTTCCAGAACTTAATTCTGTGATCTCAACCTGTTCCACCTTCAGTTCTGATATAATTTCTGTTTTAACCCTTCACTGGATACAGAGTAGTTTTTGGATTACCAGATGTCTATGTCTAACCTGAGTGTTCCCCAATATAAGAACATAAGAATGGCCATACTGGGTCAGACCAAATGTCCATCCAGTATCCTTTCTATTGACAGTGGCCAATGCCAGGTGCCCCGAGGGAGTGAACCTAACAGGTAATGATCTAGTGATCTCTCTCCTGCCATCCATCTCTACCCTCTGACAAATAGAAGCTAGGGACACCATTCCTTATCCATCCTGGCTAATAGCCATTAATGGACTTAACCTTCATGAATTTATTCAGTTCTCTTTTAAACCCTGTTATAGTCCTAGCCTTTACAACCTCCTCAGGCAAGGAGTTCCACAGGTTGACTGTGCGCTGTGTGAAGAAGAACTTCCTTTTATTTGTTTTAAGCCTTCTACTCATTAATTTCATTTGGTGGCCCCTAGTTCTTATGTTATGGAAACAAGTAAATAACTTTTCCTTATTCACTTTCTCCACACCACTCATGATTTTATATACCTCTATCACATCCCCCTTTAGTCTCCTCTTTTCCAAGCTGAAAAGTCCTAGCTTCCTTAATCTCTCCTCATATGGGACTCATTCCAAACCCCTAATCATTTTAGTTGCCCTTTTCTGAACCTTTTCTAATGCCAGTATATCTTTTTTGAGATGAGGGGACCACATCTGAATGCAGGATGTGGGCGTACCATGGATTTATATAAGGGCAATAAGATATTCTCCGTCTTATTCTCTATCCCCTTTTTAATGATTCCTAACATCCCGTTTGCTTTTTTGACTGCCGCTGCACACTGCATCGACATCTTCAGAGAACTAGCCATGATGACTCCAAGATCTTTATCCTGATTAGTGGTAGCTAAACTAGCCCCCCATGATATTGTATGTATAATTGGGGTTATTTTTTCCTTTGTGCATTACTTTACATTTATCCACATTAAATTTCATTTGCCATTTGGTTGCCCAATCACTTAGTTTGGTGAGATCTTTCTGAAGTTCTTCACAATCTGCTTTGGTTTTAACTATCTTGAGCAGCTCAGTATCATCTGCAAACTTTGCCACCTCGCTATTTACCCTTTCTCCGGATCATTTATCAATAGGTTGAATAGGATTGGTCCTAGAACTGACCCTTGGGGAACACCACTAGTTACCCCCCTCCATTCAGAAAATTTCCCATTTATTCCTACAATTTGTTCCCTGTCTTTTAACCAGTTCTAATCCATGAAAGGATCTTCCCTCTTATCCCATAAGAACTTAATTTATGTAAGAGCCTTTGGCAAGGGACCTTGTCAAAGGCTTTCTGGAAATCTAAGTACAGTTTGTCCACTGGATCCTCCTTGTCCACGTTTGTTGACTCCCTCAAAGAACTCTAATAGATTAATAAAACATGATCTCAGAAATCATGTTGACTTTTGCACAACAATTTATGTTCTTCTATATGTCTGACAATTTTATTCTTTACTATTGTTTCAGCTAATTTGCTTGGTATGGACATTAGATTTACTGGTCTGTAATTGCCAGGATCACCTCTAGAGCCCTTCTTAAATATTAGTGTTACATTAGCTATATTCCAGTCATTGGGTACAGTAGCTGATTGAAAGGACAGGTTACAGACCATAGTTAATAGTTCCGCAATTTCACTTTTGAGTCCTTTCAGAACTCTTGGGTGAATGCCACCTGGTCCCGGTGACTTCATACTGTTAAGTTTCTCAATTAATTCCAAAACCTCCTCTAGTGTCTCTTCAATCTGTGACAATTCCTCAGATTTGTCACCTACAAAAGACGCTCAGGTTTGGGTATCTCCCTAACATCCTCAGCCGCGAAGACTGAAGCAAAGAATTCATTTAGTTTCTCCACGATGACTTTATCATGTTTAAGTGGTCCTTTTGTATCTCAATCGTCCAGGGGCCCCACTGGTTGTTTAGCAGACTTTCTGTTTCTGATGTACTTAAAAACATTTTATTATTACCTTTTGAGTTTTTGGCTAGCTATTCTTCAAACTCCTTTTTGGCTTTTCTTATTACATTTTTTACATTTAATTTGGCAGTGTTTATGGTCTTTTCTACTTACCTCACTAGGATTTGACTTCCACTTTTTAAAAGATGCCTTTTTATCTCTCACTGCTTCTTTTACATGGTTGTTAAGCCACGGTGGTTCTTTTTTAGTTCTTTTACTGTGTTTTTTAATTTGGGGTATACATCTGGAGTATATCTATCAGCTTTTCCTCAGCATCTAGATTAAAATCCCCTTCAGACCTTGCAAATAATCTCTGCCAGCAGTCAGGTTCCACTTTGGTTAAATTAGAGCCCATCCCTTCTTCATATATTCTTACTGATCCACAAAGTTCCCAAGTGCTCATAAATCCTCCTCCTTCATACCAACTTTTCATTCACTCATTGTGCTTATGACAATCCCACATCTGTCTGAACTTGCATGTACAAACAGAAGCATTTTAGGGAAACCTACGACAGACACAAGCAGCCTTTTTTCTAGTCATCTAAATTTAGCTTCCATGAACTCTCTCCTACACATCCTTAGATCACAACCACAGGCTCATCCTCAGCACCATCTTCTGTCTAGATGATTTATGAAATCTGTTGCCACCAAGAAGGGAAACCACTGAATTGTCCTCATGGTCACAACACACTCTTCTACCTATTACTGAATTCCATACCACCATCAATTGATGAGGTCTCACAACTATATCCCCTCTCTTGTGTGACCTCCTTAGTGTGCTAATCATTAATTAGCCCCCTTTACCTGTATCAGAAAGTGTGTCACAACTCAAGGAGTCTGTCCTCCCATTCCACCTGGGTCTCCCTTTCATCATAAGTCCACTTTTTTGTCCTTTCATGAAACAAATTAAAATGAAGGTTTCATCTGGTTTGTTTGATCACCACATATTTTATGTAATTCTTTGCAATATAAAAACCACAGACAGAAGCTGTTGCTGTGATAGATATCTAGGTTTCTAATTTTCCACATTAAAGCTTGACATCAGCCAGTTTAAGAAGCAAATCCACGAGATCAAAAATAGCAACACGTGTGTTATATTTAACTCACAATCCTTTACAACATGTTTCAGTGATACTGCGTCTTTCTGAACCCCATACAAAAGATAAACTTACAAAGGGAAACATTAAAAGCAAATTTAAGTTGTTACTGGGAGTTTATTTATTTCTACAGCTCCACTTAAAATTCCATCCCACAATTTTATGTGCATCTGTCAAATATATTGTGTGTCTTGTGTACTTTATGCAGTGAACCAGATGCAAAACTTTCAAAATCCTCCATTTTTCACTACTTAATATTAAAGGAGAGAGGTGAGGTCAAATGGTCTGAGCATAGTCGTGTGAGCTGGGAGCTCCTGAGTTCTAATCCCAGTGCTGATTCCGTCTGTAATCTCGAGCAAGCCACCTAATTGCTCTTCCTCAATGTTCCCATCTGTAAACCTGGGATACTGCTGCTCTGCTCGTGAACTTCACAGGGACATTGTGAGAATTACCTGATTTTTTAAAGCCCTTTGAAGATTAAAAGTGCTAAGTATTACTAATGTCTCATATATTCTTAAAAGAAAGGATACATGTTAGAAATGAAGCAATCATCACAAAAATACCCACAAGAGGCATGTAGCTAAGAAAGAACATCACTGATTAAGGGTTTATCTAAACTGTAATTGGAGGTGTGATTTGCAGCTTCTGTAGACATACCTGTGCTCACCTCTAGCTAGCTCATTAAAAATAGCAGTGAGGATGTGGTGTCATTGGCTTCAGTGAGGGCTACACAATTCCTCCTGGCACCCTGGGTATGTACTTGCTTGTGCAGCCCTCGTTGTCATGACCTCACCTCGATTTTTCACAATCTAGCTAGATTTCAGTGAGCGTGGGTAAGCGTACATGAGATGTAAATCACAGCCTGCCTGCTGTGTAGACATACACTAATCGAACAGAAGCATCTAAATTACCAAACAAGGGTCCCAATTTTAACCTCCAGTACATAGGTTCATCTCCCATTGAAATTTGTGGGAAGATTCATCCATGGGGTTGAAGTGGGAGTGAAAGTTTCTGGCGGGGTCAGACAACATGCTGAATAGCTTATTAATGGAACTACTGCTGTTCTGAAGCTGTTCATTCAACTTTAAATGCAAATTACCCACAATCTGTTATATCCAACAAATGAGTAACTGGGATGTCCTTCTCAAGGGACTGAATTAACATATGTCATAAGCAATAGTCCATGAAACATCATCTCTTTTATCTCCTTGAAAGTGACATCAGATGAATGACTAATGGGAATGATACAGGGAGCTCTTCCTAATTTCTCTTTGCAGTAGCCTGGTCTCATTTGTGAGTTTTGAATCAGATGTGCTAGCACAAAAGCTGGGTGACAACTGGCAAATGAAATGTTACCATGGTATTACTCAACAATAGAAATCTATTAAACATATAATATTTAATATTAAACATTTGATCTTTAAATATTCAGGGTAAATAGACCTAATCCCCTGAGATGGGATATTAGATGGATGGGATCTGAGTTACCAGGAAAGAATTTTCTGTAGTATCTGGCTGGTGAATCTTGCCCATATGCTCAGGGTTTAGCTGATCGCCATATTTGGGGTCGGGAAGGAATTTTCCTCCAGGGCAGTTTGGAAGAGGCCCTGGAGGTTTTTCGCCTTCCTTTGTAGCATGGGGCACGGGTCACTTGATGGAGGATTCTCTGCTCCTTGAAGTCTTTAAACCACAATTTGAAGACTTCAATAGCTCAAACATAGGTGAGGTTTTCCGTAGCAGTGGGTGGGTGAGATTCTGTGGCCTGAGTTGTGCAGGAGGTTGGACTAGATGATCAGAATGGCCCCTTCTGACCTTAGTATCTATGAATCTATGAATTTAAAAGAAAATCAGATTAGCCAAGGCACATGCCTCAATAAAGATTAAGGGCATGGCTATACTTGCAGATGTAGAGGGTTGTGAGTTAAACCCGCCTTCGGAGAGCGCAGTAGGGAAAGCGCTGCAGTCTGTCCACACTGACAGCTGACAGCGCACTGGCGTGGCCACATTTGCAGCGGCATTGGGAGTGGGGCATTATGGGCAGCTATCCCAGCATGCAAGTGACTGCAACGTGCTTTTCAAATGGGGGGGTGGATTGTGACAGGGAATATGTTGTGTGTATGTGGGGGGAGAGAGAGTGGGGTTTTGGGGTGCTGAGAGTGTGTCAACATGCTGTCTTGTAAGTTCAGACCCCCCACCCCGCCTCTCTCTCACTCACTCAAAGCAAACAGTAAATGGTTGCTTTTTCTCAGAGCTGATAAGCAGCCGGCTTCTCCGAAATGGAGCTTTGAAAGGGCATTTCTGCATTCCTGCAGCCAGTTTCACAACAATGACAAGAGTGGCCACTTGACTTAAGGGGATTATGGGACATTTCCAGAGGCTGATCAGAGAGCAGTAAAGCAACACCTCGTTCACACTGGCACTGCGGTGCTCCAGCGGGGGCGCAGCAAAAGTTATTCCACTCGCCAAGGTGGACTACCAGTAGCACTGTAGCCGCAGAGTCAGAGCGCTCTACATGCCTTGCCAGTGTGGACGGGTAGTGAGCTAGGGCGTCTGGGGCTCCTTTATTGTGCTGTAACTCACAAGGGTATCCAAGCCCTTAGACTAAATTTTTTGTTTAAAGGGCAATATGGTTTCAAAATACATGTATGGACTTATCTTCCTTTTAATTGTATTGTTTTATTTCCTTCAAGTGAATGTAGTGTTTGTGAACAGTGTCAGATTAAGTGCCCCAGAACAGGAAGTCTTCTGTTTATCTAGAGGAGGATTACAGCATGTGCTGTTCAAGATTTCTTCCCTATGTGTCCCCATCATCCAATTTTGTTTTGGAGGCATCAGCCTGTGAGAGAGAGGACAGTTCACTCTTCTGGAACATTCAGTCCTTGGTATCACTTCTGGGCCTGTCAACACAAGCACCAAACATGCCGGTGATTTTTGTAATATTGATATCTCTCCATCATGAAATGGGCTGATGCAAGCAACTCCTTTCTCATCAAGTGTGTGTGTGGTCCACTGTCATATTTCAAGTTTGTTGGCCAGATTATCAGGCACCATAAAGAGAATTTCCCTCCTGGCTCCCTGGTGTGGACATCTGCCTTCCCATACTGGTGTAGGGGGAACATCAGGGGCATGACTGAATGTGGAGAGGGCATAGCGTAGTAACATTGGGTTACACCTATCCTTCAGTGGCATAAGGCCATTAAGAACCTTATGTCTTAGTCCTGCTAGCAGCTTTAAATTTAAATGTTGGGGCTAGAGCTAGTCCTGAGGATCAGGAACATACCGTACCCTTCTGTGCCAAACAGAGGTCTGAGGAAAGAATTTTGCCCTTTGTGGGTTTTATATATATATGGAAATAAATCCATTTCATTTGCTATGCTTGATGTCATTTTCCCAGCATCTTGAGGCATTAAAAATCATAAACATAAATAATATATATATATGTGTATGTGTGTGTGTATATATATATATGTGTGTGTCTGTGTATATATATATATATGTGTGTATGTATATGTATACATATGTGTGTGTATATATATACACATACAGACACACATATATACACACATATATATATATATATATATATATATATATATATATATATATATACACACACATATATACACACACACACGATTTATACGATTTTTAATGCCTCAAGATGCCAGGAAAGTGACATCAAACACAATAAATTAAATGGATTTATTTCTACAATCAAATAAGCATACAAAATCCTCCTGATTTGCACAAATAGAACTCAGGGCAGTACTGGGCACAATATTTGCATTTTAATCTAGAACTGCTATAGAGACTTCCCTGAGTCTCTTGCCTGTAAATCTGGCAGATTCTTACTGTGCTCCCACACTACTGTCCAATATGTAGGCAAAGGATTTCTGAAACCTTGATTTACTGTTCCATTTACAATGGCCAAAGTGTGTTGTCAAGAGAATTCTTTATGGACAGCTTTGAATGTGTCAACTTTAAGCACTATTTCAGGTTCTCTAACTGTGAACTAGCCTAATCCCCATCAGTTTCTACAACTATCATTTGAAATGCAACCTGACACTTTTTAAGATAGTCTCCTGAAAACCAACATAAACTGGATTGAGAGTTTTGGCTGATGATATCTGACATTACTGCTGTAAATCTCTTCCGTTCTATTCCAAGTGGCTTCCAAAATTAAGTAGTCATCTCTAAATGTTTAGTGAAAATGGCAGCTGATTTAATAATCGCATTAAATCTTTATTTATAAATTACAGAGCTATTGTTAGTGCTGCACTTCTATAATAAGCATATAACCTACAGTGCACCTATCAGAGAATCGTCCTGTTATCCTGACTGGAAGAAAAAGATACAAAGATTGTAATTCCAAGCACAAAATAGTCTTACATGCCACATGAAAAATCCTGGATATTCCAATACTTCAAGATATAATAAAGTAGTGCTAAGTCAAGAATTGCTTCCCAAATACATGGCTTTAACTTGATGCTAAAGAATCATTACAAATAAAGCAAACATTGGATTTTCGAAAATATGTAGGAACTCATTTGTGCACCACATGGAAAACCTGAGATATATCTCCACTGCTACAATGATCAACAGCTTTCCCTGCCCAACACACTTTTCAAGATTCATGGATCCACATGCCTATCACAACAAAAGGTGTACCTCATCCAGTGCTCTAAATGCCCCAACAACAACTATGTGAGTGAAACTAGAGAATTACTATACTCTTGAATGAGCTCACACAGGAAAATGATAAAAGACAAAAACACCCCATCACCTGTGGGTGAACACTTTTCACAAAGCCATCACTCTCTGTCTGATCTAAGAGTCCTCATCCTCAAAGGAAACCTGCACAACACTTTCAAAAGATGAGCCTGAGAGCTTAAACTCATTACTCTGCTAGACACATAAAATCATGGACTGAACAGTGACACTGGATTCATGGCACATTACAACAATCTATAATGCACTAACCACCTCTTTTTGTCTTATTATTGCAGAGGTGTTATCAGGCCACTCTAACTTGAATGGCCTCTTAGCACATATTTTAAGTATGTATACTAAAAATCTGTTGCATTTTGCTGTGATGCTGAGAGTACTTTTCCCAGACTTGAAGAAGAGCTTTGTGGCTTAAAAGCTTGTCTCTCTCACCAACAGAAAGTTGGGCCAATAAAAGATATTATCTCACCCACCTGGTCTCTCTAATAGAGGTTTCATATCATGCAGTGGGGGAAAGTCTGTGAATATCCTCTTCCCAGTTGGGTGTGCATCCCTTGCTAGTATTCAAAAGGTTAAATAACAGCTCTATCCTAGATATACAGCTATTTACTATACTTTCAGTTGGAGATTATATTTATAATTTACTATACTTTCAGTTGGAGATTATATATATCTCCAACTGAAAGTACAGTAAATAGCTTTATATCTAGGATAGAGCTGTTAATTATTATATATATATAATACAAGCAAAGAAGCAGCCACATAAAATAATGTATTCAATGATCTCTGGTAGATTGTTGGAGATAAATGCTTATGACAGATAAAATTCTGCCTCACCAAGGAAATTGATAATAAACATAAAGTAGAACCATACATTGTTTCAATACATGATCAGCTTAAACAGTTTTCATGTCCTGGAAATAGATCTGTGTTTTCTGCCTTAATGTTAATGAGGCATTCATTACCCTTTCTCAATTATTGTGTATTCCACGAGCAGATCCTTCATATTTTATTTTTATCTTCTAGGTAGAAGTGGCACACTAGGGACACATTTCCTTAAAGTGTACACTAAGTACTCAAGATGCATCAATATTACTTATCTTAAAGTGCAATTATATCCATACCCCTATGTGTGATAAAGAACTCCTCTTTTCAGCAACTTGAATCAGTTAGAAAAAAAGACTTCAGAATAAAAGACAAGCCTGATTAATCTGTAAATCCTACTTGTGACCAATATTGCTCCTTACCCATAATGGTTCTTTTGGTTTGACCAGTAAAGATGTACAAATGTTACCCACTGTTCATGCAAGGCTAATATGACCCAGTTATCCTTTGTCAGTCTAAAACTTCCCAGAATGATTAGCCAATCATCTTACATAAGATCACAAAAACCTGTGAGCCATGGTGGTGCTATGGTAGCATCTCTGTGTGCTGAGACAGAGCAAAGCTTAGCAATCCTGTACCACAGAAGAAGATGTGATGTAAAACCTTGCAATAGGATTTCTTCTCTAGCATCTGCTGTATAGGACAGAAGAAGGGGTGAGTTAAGAGAAAATATAATGTACAACCATAGCAAATTTGATGATCACTTTTATTATTTACTTATATTTTAAAATGGGGGAGGAGATGCAGGGTTTCCTATGTCTGTGTGCTCAAAAGATCAGGTTTGTGTCAGATCAGCAATGCTGTAGTGTATCAGGATTTTTCAACTACTTTGACTACGATGGGATTTGTCAAACAAACATTCAATCTCAAATAAACAATCCTAAAGTAATTTGAAAAACCCAATACAAAAGACAAAATGATATAAAGCTACATTGTCTATCTATCCATGTCTGTATAACACTCTTATCACTACCGTATGTGAGCACCTTTTCCTGATGTCACCAAACACTGCATGATTCCAGGAACTACAGGTACAATAAATCTCAGACAGAGCATCAAGGACCAAATTTTATCATCATATTAGTTTGCTTTTGCAGGGGGAGGGATGGTAAATAGGTTCACCATGTTACCTTTTGTGTTTTGTTCTCAATATATATATTTTGCATTTCAAAATTTTTTCTCTCTCTATTTTAGGTTTTTATTAATGCCTAAAGCTATAATATTTGAACTTTATTTGCCACTTTAGATTGGCAAAGCAAAGTCCCTAGCAGATTTTATGGAATCTTCTACTCTTCTTTCCCTGGTTGTGAGGGGTTTGCTTGGGGCAGGAATGGTAGAGAGGTGACATTGTTGTAAATATAATTCAGGTTACAGTTAGAATATGGTATTCATTCCCCACACAGACAGAACTGTTTAAATTTGAAACAAAGATGAAAAAATTGTCTCTGTGATAATAAGCAAAGTCAATGCACGATGTTGCATTTCTATTGCAAGCAAAACTCCAACACTCATTTCAGTGGCAGTTTTGAGTGCCTAAGGAATAAATCATTGGCCTCTGACTTCCAGTGAGTAAAGTCCTATGGTCAAACTAGAATTTATGCATAACAGAGTAGAGGAGAAATATGAATTAGGTAAAACATCACTGGGTCAATTTCCAGTGCATCATACAGATTTTGACATATCCTACTAAAACTTAATTGGAGCTGTTAACTACTTCTCCAACCTCTGTGCAACTCTGCACATTGGCTGCCTGACAGTTTAGGTTGCATCTTATCTTTCATTTCTGAAGACTCTTTTCCTACTGTTGCCCCCACCCCACCCAACTGGTTGCCAACTTAGTCATGCACCACAGAAGAAATGATGATCCGTGTAACACACACACACACACACACACACACACACACACACACACACACACACAGAGTCATGGTTCAAACAAACATTATCTTGTATATATTGTGCACACGCACATACACATAGAGTACAAGAGCTGCATCAGATTTGTATATTTGTTTGAAATATGTGACATGAGGCAACCTGTCCACCTGTCAGACATGCATGGAAACAGTAGGAATGATCAGAAAGTGAAGCATATGGTACCACAATATGATTTGTCCTTAACAGAACAAAAGCAAGTATTTGCCAAAAAGTAATGTGAGTAATAGTACCTAACTACAGAAATGACAGTTTACACATGCAGTACCTCAGTATGGATCAAGTGACAGTATGCTTGCCCCTGGGCCCAAGAGCGGCAGGTCCAAATCCGACCCTTGAAATTGATCTTACATCTAATTCTAACAATGATGAATAGCCCTATAATAGATCCTACTATGTTTCTTACTACACAAAAATGTTTCAGAATTCCCAGATTTATGTTATCTCTAAAGCAAGGGAGAGAAAAATTAGCCCAATGTGAACATAGATAGTAAGGGTTATGAATTTGTGGATAAAAAATATTGATATCTACATTAGTCATATGCTGGGGTGGGGAGTTGTTTGTACCCTAGTATTCTAAGAGAAACAAATAGGGTCTAATTTTCAGCTGATATAAATCAACATAATTGCACAGAAACAAATGGAGCTATGATAATTTACACCAGCTGAGGATCTTATTCCTATGCAGTATGGAAATTGCATTTATTAATAGCTTTATTGTTCTCTTTGCTTACGTGGCAACATGTATGAAACACCAAAATATGGGTTACTTATTTATTTATTTATAAGCTGCAGGAAAAGTGAGGGACTTTCTGAATTTCAATTTAATTTAAGCACAGTTTTCCATTCATATTTTGTATGATCCACCAGATAGATACATAAAATATAACACCAGAAGACTCAGTTTAACTTTATGGGAGGTGGGGGGGGAAGGATGAAGAAAATGCATCCTGTCTAAAACGTACATATTTATAGCTTATATTACTATCTGTCTGTCACTTTAGCATTTAAAGAAAAAGTAAAAATTTACCTTTCCCACATACTGGGGTTCAGAGCCCATATATTCCTCCAGCACAAAAAATTGATTCCATACCCAGCCTCGTTTGACCCGCTGGGCGGATGACCTCCTCCCTGGCATTGTGACAACATTTTCTCTTGGCTGTTCTTCTAAAGTCTGTTGTAGTTGTGGATGCAGTGGTGTTAGGAGACCTCCATCAAACAGGACCCAGAGAAGCAGGGATAAACAGTTCCTTGTAAGCATTGGCAAAGGTTTCCCTACAGCAAGTAATAAAAACTCCAGCACTTAATGTAGAGCTGTAGAATCCAGGTTTGAGGTGGCTGTGGCCTGCACCACTTAGCTTCGGATTTTATTGCAGAAATGCTAATGCAGACATTAATCCTTCTGATGACAAGGTTTTTGCCGCATTAAATTCCATCTAAAGGGACCTATAAAAGAGATTTACATGGCAACATTAAATTAAGTAAAATTACATTGAAGTTCTCACACCTAGTTAGTTTCTTGAGACAGAGAAAAAGGATCAAGACGCAGAGTTTAAAAAACTAGTACTATTTTGCTGATAGCATTGAGTTGCTGTAGGATACTGCACAGTGACTGTAGGAATGGTTCATTCTTACTCTGTTTAGTATTACTTTTGTGTCTGTCTGAAGACAAGTGCTCTTTTTGGCCTAGTTATCAAATAGAATTGTTACACCTCATTGATTTCTAATATATTTACTCCTGATTCATGCAGAAAATACTAAAGTATAGTGGACCAAATTATCAAGAGGCGGGATGCTGTACCTTTTTTAATCTCTGCCACAAAACATAAGCCTTGGAAAACATTTCCCCTTTCTTACCATAACTGGAGCTATACACAGACAGCTTTGCATTGAACCTTATTCTCAGAGAGATGAAAGTGTGTGAATTCCACAGGAACTAAAAAGGATGAAAAGTAAACGTTGCCAATATAGAGGAATAAAATAAATCCACTGCTTCAGAATGCATGTGTAGTGACTGGTGATCTCTTCTCAGAACAGGCCTAGTGTTAAATGTCAGGGATGTTGCAGTTCAGGAGTGGGCTGGGTCCTTAACTTATACCATAGTAAAATAAAATAATAATAATAAATAATACAGTAATAGGGGAAAAATAGCAAAAGAACAGCCAATGGGGAAAACTGCAAAGCTGCACACACACAAAATTGGTAATGCAAGACACTGATACGCATTTACACTGACATATACCAAACCTACAGATTAAAAAATAAATCAGCACAGTAACTATGTGGCTGAGACAGAACTATCACATCAAGGGAACTATTATAATTGTAGTGACCCTTGTAGCAGCCAGATGCCAACAATGTAAAATCATATTGTCTGTCTGTGTGCTTGCCTCAGTGAGTCCTATTAACACATTAAAGTGTGAACCCAAGTGCAGAATATTTCATATGACTGATGAAAAAATGTGTAATTACAGCGATGTTCTCTCTCCCTCTCTATTATTTTTGTATTTATGAAATCCTTTGATTCATTGTCAGCAGTTTTTAAAATGGCAATGGTAGAAGGATGCAAAATAAGCAGTTGCAATATTTTAAAAAAATATAAATCAAATTCAAACCAACGAAAGTCTGAGCACAGTTACCACAGGAATCTTTGCACCAAATTCAGGGGGATAGAAATGGTGAAAATTAGCACCTACATCACCTACATATGGCCTGATCCAAAGCCTATTAAACTCAATCTAAAGATTCCCATGTACTTGATTTGACTTTGGATCAGACCCATACATTTTAACTCATGCCATACCATCCCCAACAAAAGCTAGCTCTCTTGTAAGTGAACTCAGGTCTCAACAGATAAAATGTTGTTCTCAGTTTCACTGGTGAAAATCCACAGAATCTGCACTGGAGTCAATGCAGCAACTTTGGATTTTAGAATTAAGTAAATATCACAATCTGTCTGCGCACAGCCCCATTGTGTTGGATTTCCACTAACATTCAAGCAAATGAAGTATGCCTGAACAAACGTTCATGGAAAGTGAATTTTAAGCTTGCACAGCTAAGGATTCATAGGCAGCAAATGTTTCTTGCTATGATGATGATGCTATGCTGGTGCAATTGTCACGACTAGTCCCTTGGCATTTTCATGGGGCCCAGGTATGTCTGTTTGGCATCTCTCCATCCTGGGCTGATGCGACTGCTCCTTCTTCATTGCATGCTGCTGATGGCCAGCAAAGGCAATCATTCTATTTTATATGGGACACTGCTTATTTTCATGGCAAGGAAGCAGAGTTGTTTTCTGCCTAACTTACACCTGCAACCATCATGTACAGTATTTACAATACCAGCAAGACTGAGATTCCGATGGAGATCTTGTGGACAGCAAAGATAGGGTGTTCAACAGTTCTATATATAATGTTCTAAGACAAAATACAGTTTCTCAAGCATCCAGTAAATTTCTTCCAGGATTGAAGACAGGTGAATTTTAAATCTTAAAAAACAAAATGCAATTTATATCATCATGAATTTACCACTTTGTTAGAGCCATAGTGTGCCATTGATTTTTAAGCAGAAGTCTTCACTGATTTCAGTGAAGACTTCTGCTGTAAAAAATAAAAATAAAAATGCTGCAACACGACCTTTAGTAAAGAAGACACTGCAAGCTACCTTACTGGATATATTTTCTCATGTTCAAACAATGTCTACAGTTATTTTTCCTTGTGCATAATGTTATTCTTTTCAGTAATCATGATGCAGTTATTATTTTTTAGATATAGGCTCCATTCTCAATATAAAAGACACATAACTGGGAGATTAGGGAAATGTAACAAGCTTTGAGAACAAAAGAAAGTAGAAAAAACCTACATATCCTAATCATAAAGGGTATTTTCTCTTCTTCCCTCCCCCCAAAACCATCACCACCACACCTAACTCATTGCAAGACTTAAAGAGCAAACAAAGACATACACAGATATTAATAAAATGGGATATTAAAGTGCAGCGAAAAGGTATTTAGTTAAAGTGTCTGCTTGATCTTTATTTTCAGAAAAGATTAAAGTTTGATATTTGCAGTACAGGGAAAAAGGGCACAAGCCTGACCCAAACAATTGGTTTTAATAAGATACTTTCAAAATTTATGAAAGACATTTCCTTTTTGGTCTCTAGAACTGAATATTCTACGGTAACAAAGGAAAATTATTGATTGTCAAACTTTAGTACTCTCTCAAACATCTAACCTACTTTTTATTTGTTGCCTTTTATTGACACCAGCCATAAGAAAGGATTCCATCATACTACAGCTCTGCATATGCTCTCCATATTGGTACACACCAAATTCATTTCTTTTAACAGCTTTATTTAACTAACAGTTCAGATGACTTTTTGTGCTTCCCTTTTAAATGAACATATAGTATACAGCATTGTGTTAATCAGTAATTCAGTTCCAGGGCTGCAGCTCCACGTGCCTCTTTTGCTCTACAGTTGCTGAGTTTTTGCCTAGTTTGGATGACAAAAATCTCAACAACCATGGGTCATCCAAACAGAAATCCACATGTCATCTCCAAATCCCCAGTCCCAAAATAGAGCTGAAAATAAGCAGTGATAGAAAAAAGCTCCAGGACAGCTAAAAATCATTCCATATTCAATTTAACAGCTATACCACTGTCCTTTACTGAGGAGGCTCTACTCAATACATTATGGTTCTCCCAGCAGATCTCAGCCTCTGGCCACATCCATCAGCCAGGGAGCTTTTAAAGTGTTATATGGCACCAAAAGTAATGCAAAGAGACAGAAGGACTCTAGTGAAAGGGGAACAATTCCCCCGTGACTGGAAGGTTGGTATCCAATACAAATATATTACTTTAACCCCTTCTCTGTTGGTCTGTTCACCTGCTTTCCGGCATCTCAGCTGCAGTAGAATGTTATGGCATTAGTTTGAAGCCCCAGTGTTGCTGACATCATTTACCTGAAAGATCTAAGTTGCTGTGTGTGGGGGAGAAGGAAGGTGATGACAGGGGTGATATGTGGAACTAAGGAACAGCCTCCACATCAGCTGCAGCAGAACTCACCATGAGAAAAAAAATGTGTATGTGGACAGGCCCAGAGCTTAAAAGATGTCTCTTTAGCAGACACATTCCCCACTCTTTTGCATGAATCTTCTGCTAGATTACACTTGAGCAGTGCGAGATTGAGGCAGAGGGTCAGGGGAAAGGACAAAATAACTCTTTGAAAAATAAAACTTTTTGCTGACAGCACCAGAGGAAGACTGGCAGAACTGACAAACAGCTAGTAAATTTAGCAACGCACTGGACACCCACATTGCAATTCAGAAGCTGATGTTGTACTTAGAGCTGACAGAAAAGGAGTACTTGTGGCACCTTAGAGACTAACAAATTTATTAGAGCATAAGCTTTCGTGAGCTACAGCTCACTTCATCGGATGCATCCGATGAAGTGAGCTGTAGCTCACGAAAGCTTATGCTCTAATAAATTTGTTAGTCTCTAAGGTGCCACAAGTACTCCTTTTCTTTTTGCGAATACAGACTAACACGGCTGCTACTCTGAAACCTGTGATTATTAGAGCTGACAGACGTTTTTCAGACAAAATTCTTGTTTGTCACCAAAAACACCCCCCCAAAAAACAAAAAAAAACCAACAACAGATTCAAATAAACCAAAACGTGTTGTGAATTTGAGTTGATTTTGGCTAAATGTTTCAGTTGAAACAAAACAGGAAATTATTTTTTGGAAATGTCCAAATGAATCCTTTTGATTTTTCAGACTAGATTCACAAGAGGATTTAGGTGCTATTCACAAAAGAAGAGGAACAAGAGCCAGCATACTTTCCTGGATATGGGAGACCCAAGTTCAAAACTGGAGCAGGGACATGAACCCAGGTTTCCACCCTCCAGGCAAGTGCCCTAACCACAAGGCTATTGGTTATTCTGGGACTGAGCCCTCTCAAGCTGTTCTGATCAGACCTAGATTCAAGTCTTTCCTCCAGAGTGATGATTCAGACTTAGGTCGCTCACAAGAGTACCCCTAGCCACTGAGCTATTGGGAGCACTACTTATTTTTAATTTATCCCTTCTTTTCCCTTGCTTTTGTTTAAAATTCCCAAAAAAGAAACAAAAAAAAATTTGTTTTTTTTATTTGCCAAAAAATCTGTTTTTGTACAAACACAAATGATTATTTCTTGATTTTTCTGAAAAGTCAGTTATTCATAGATTCCAAGGCCAGAAGGGACCATTGTGCTTATCCAGTCTGACCTCCTGTATAACACAGGCCATAGAACTTCCCCAAAATAATTCCTAGAGCAGAGCTTTTAGAAAAACATCCAATCTTGCTTTAAAAATGATCAGTGATGGAGAATCCACCACCGTTGGTAAATTGTTCCAAATGGGTAATTACTCTCACCATTAAAATGTATGCCTTACCTCCCATCTAAATTTGTCTAGATTCAACTTCCAGCCATTGAATCATGTTACACCTTTCTCTGCTACATTGAAGAGACCTTTATTAAATATTTGTTCCCTTTGTAGATACTTCTAGACAATAATCAAGTTACTCCTTAACCTTCTATTTTTTAAGCTAAAGAGCCTCCAGGAGCTCAGTCTATCACTACAAGGCATGTATGACACTCTGTACCACAAAGCAACACCCTGGCACCCCCATATTCACCATGGTTGTATAATTATGTGTTTTGTACACAGTATGCCTTGTAAGGTAACATTTCAGAAGTCTTGCTTTATTGAATATTGTGATATCATTGTATGGGAAATTATGAAGTTTTTCTATGTGTGTGTTACTGAAATATGTTGTAACGTTGGAAACACCCCCAGCTAGCCTTTCAGGTACAACAATGGAGAATCCAGACAGTGTTGATGATCCATTAAGGGGAATCCACACTACTAAGAACTATCACAGGATCTATACAATGAAGGCTTCTCATAGGGAGCATGTAAACAAGGGTCATAAGCATAGATGTTTCCAGCAAACTGGAAGGAACTATAAAAGAGGGGAAGTGACATCATCATTTGGCTCCTCTCCCCCGCACAACTCAACACCTGGAAACATGTCTGGAGAACAAAGGGAGGTGGTCCCAGGCTGGAAAGGAGAATTCCAGCTTGTGTATTAAGGAACTATACCATCAGAGTGAGACACTGCTTGATTTGAATCCTGTCTAGTTTATAGAACTCAAATTGCAATTTTACTTTTTATTTCTTAGGTAACCAACTTTGATCTGTAAGCTTACTACTTATAATCACTTAAAATCTACCTTTCTAAAGTTAATAAATCTGTTTTAATATTTTTACCTAAAACAATGGGTTTTGCTTGAAGTGCATGGGAAATCTGCTCAGGAACAAGAGCTGGTGCATTTCCTTTCCACATTGAGAGAGGGGTGGACTGGGCAATCAACTTATACAGATCAGGCTTCTGACCTGGGCAAGATGGTACAGCTCTGCGATCCTAGGTTGGGGAGCTGTGGGGAATTGGCTGGCACCTCTCTATAGTTGGTTCATGAGTGGATCGCTAAAACATTCATGTAACTCATTTGAGTATGTCCCTGCCTGTGGATGTCTGTGTAAGTGCAGTACTGGGAGGGATTTGCAGCTTGTCACAGCATCAGTGTGAGAGGGAACCCAGGTTGGTAAGAGAGGGCTCAGCAGTACCCCAGTTCCAGGTTGCACGCCGGGGAACCTATCACAACATGTTTTCTAATCCCTTAATTATTCTTGTGGCTCTACTCTGAACCCTCTCCAATTTATCACAACTCTAATTGTTTTGGGCAAATAAGTACTATGGCTCTATATTTCTGTCTATATATATTTATGTATCAACATTTTATGTTTATTGAATTGTGGTTTTGTTTTTTTCCCAACTGTGTCCTGGGCCCAGTTTTTAAACCTGGATGCCCATGTTTGGTGCCTAAATCCTAACATTAAATGTTTAAAAGTTGTATCCAGGTCTCTATATGCCTGATAAATATGCAAGGGATATTTGGGCAACCAATTTATGTTCCTTAGATTGAAAATTGTGCCTAGCATACTTGTGTCAAACCCTGTGCTCTGTTTGCAAGTCTGGTGCTCGTCTAGCCACCAAGATAATGTCGAAGTGTGCTATCCGATATTTAGCTTCCTATACAGTAGATATTAGTGCAGAAGGTTAGATTTTATCCTGCAGAGGAATCTGCAGGGAGAGACCCTTTTCAGAAGATTGGAACCCTAAGAAGTCAAAGGGACATCATTCGCATGAACTCCTTTGCAGAACTGGAGCCTTATCCTTTTTCCATTTTGTTACTTTCCCTGACCCAGCTTCTCTAGTAATGGTGCACTGGCTGACTACAATTGGAGATGTTCCAAAGAAACATGACATGTAAGAAATCTTATTCCTATTTATCCTAGTCAATAAACTGCAGGGAAAGTAATTCAAGACTAGAGCCAGGCATAAAATAGTTTTTCTATCCTATGACAAGTTTTGAAATTTGGGAAATTTCTCTCTTCCTGGATCAGAACAAAGCATCCTTTTTGCTTCAGTTTGGGTCAATTAAAATGTTTAGATTGGATTATTTTGAAACTTTTAATTTTTATGTTATTTTTTTTATTGTACTATATCTTAAATTTCGAGATTATTTCTACAGTTTTCCAAGTAGAGAAATTCATTAAAACTGATACTTCACTGTGCAAAATTTCAGTTTTGACAAATTAGCAAAGTTGTTAAAAATTGAATATAATAATTTATTAATAATATGAATTAAATACAGTATTATTGTTACTACTTGAAACATTCTAACTCTAGACTTAAATTAAGCTGACAAACAATGAACAGATCAAATGAAGGATTGCTCTAAGAGTGGAAGCACCTGCATGCTACAACACTGCCTTTAGTGAAACATATTCTGGTACAGCACAAGAGGATAATCCTCACTGAGCTTGGCAGTGGCTACACCTTTTTATGGAAAGGGCAATCATATGTCCTTTGTGACCACTAATCTGCCCATAATAGTCATACCTACAGAGAACTTTGAAACACAGACCTAACTGAGCTTTGTTGTGTATAACTGGTGGGGTAAAAGACAGCAGATGACCTACGGTCCCATGTCGACTAACAAGAAACACTAAAGTTCCATGAAGCACTCAAAACTGTCTTCAGTCCAGCAAAGATGATAGTTGCACCACTGTGAATGGAAGTGAATTGCTTACCGACAAATTATTCATTATGTGCTGATGGTGGAAACATTTCAACAGCCACCTTAATCATAAATCAGTCATTACAAAGAACACTTTTTGCTTATGTGAAACACCAGCTAATGCAGAACAGCCAACTTCCTAATCATAAAGAAGTTTGAAAATCTTGGCAATAGTGAAAAATGGTAGATCTGTGCCAGATGGAAAACCTACTAAAATGTAAGAATGTGTAATGGCTGAATGTGTAATCTAACTTCATTTCTCTGCAATATCTGGAAAATAGAAATAGTATTGCAAAAGCTAAGAGATGCCCACACTATTAAAAAATAGATTTTGAAAATATTAGAATGGAAGGATGGGCCTGGGATTCACTAGGTCTGGGTTCAACTCCCACTTTTGCTACAGACACAATTTGTGACCATGGGAAAGTCACTTAATCTCTCTGTGCCTCAGTTCCCTATCTGTAAATACTGGGATAATCATATTCCTACAACCGTTTGCCTGTCTTTTCTATTTAGATTAGCTCTTTGGGGCAGGCAAGATCTTTTACTTCAAGCAAAGGGCGAGGTTGGGGGGTTCTGATTTTGTTGGGGGCTGGTCGGTGCTTCTCTATTACAAATTATAATAAATAGAAGCCTTCGTACAGAAAAGCACTTTAGCACATGTGGAACTTTAAGCATATGAGTAGTCTTATCCCTGTTCATCAAAGCATTTCAGTATGTGCTTAACTTTGAGACTACCCACCTGCTTAAAGTCAAATGTATGCTGAAGTACTTTGCTTACAAAGGTTGGGATTACTCAGGTTCTTAAATTAAGTAGATGATTAAGAACTTTGCTGAAGTGGAGCCAATGTTAGAAAAGTTCTTGTCAAGAGACTAATGAATAACATTATATAGACAGAATCAGTACAGACAACATACCAGAATCACAGTGCAATTGTCAATTAGAACACAGCACTATTAAAATGATCTTGTTTGCTCAGCAAATGCAATTGGAAAAATGGAGGGAACAAGAAAGTCTTTACTGACCTAACAAAAACCTTTGAAACAGTAAGGCTATATGGATTTTGGAGGCTTCTGAGAGGGAAAAAAATGCCTGCATGGCATGGTCAGCACTGTCTGTTGGCATAATGAGGATGACGGACATGATTGGATAAATCTATTTAGACAGAATTGTATCTTGCAGATAAAATAATATCTTCTTATTGTGACAATATACATTTTTGTACACAGGGTGGAGGACTTGCTGTCCTGTGGTTATGTTGAATGAAGTCTCCTTTTGTTGATCTCTGTGTATGAAGATTAGCTTCTATTCAGGCAACAGTTTCATGTGTGACAAACTATAAGCGCAGTGGGAATTCTGAATACTGAATTAGGGCCGGATTCTGATCTCAGTTACACTGGTAGAAATCAGCAGTAACATTGATGCAAATCTGGATTAGCCTACTGAGTTAGAACTGTTTTAAAATGAGGCTTTTAATCTTTGTGCATGACTGTTCTTGTAGCACATTCAGTGCAAGATCAACAGGTAAGTATATAATGTTCTGGAACCCACTCTGTAAATGTTGACTTGATCATTAACATTACAAAAATAAGTGACATACTAAACCAGCATCCAACAAATAAGGCAGATACCATCTTTTTGTTCTGTTCACAGTGTGGCCCTGGTCCATGACTGGGACATTTAAGAGATACTGCAATGCCAATAAATAATAATGATAAACTCATCATGCTTCAACAAATGGTTCTGAAGTGTAATAGGAAAAAAAGGGATAAAGCTATTGTTTTGAAGATTCTCAAAAAGTTAAAACCAACCTGTGGCTGTGTACTATTGACTTAGAGTAATAGTAAATTATAGCTGCCAAATAAACCAATTAGTGACAACAAATAAATGATGGAAAGAGACTGTTTGGAAATAGTCAATGTGATTACACAACATTATACCACCTCTATCTACAACTAATTTTCCACATCCATTGTATCAACCTCATCAGCACCACCAACACATATCTATCTAACCCACAGCAGAACATTTAAGTCACAAATGTAAGACCTAAAACCTGCATTTTTCAAATGTGAAGAGATAATCAATTTTAATCCACAAATATGCATGAGAATACCTGAGCAGGAGGAGTGGAATCAAAAGAATAGGGTAAAGCTTTCATTACAAACCTGAAACAACACTCAATACTAATTGGTTCCTGGTTTCATTACCAAATTGACACAGCCCACTAAGGATCATAAGTAAACCTTGATCACTCAGAATTCAAGTCAAAGCCTGCATTTCTCTCAAAATCTTATGTAACTCTACAGCTTAACTGCCAGTTCATTATCTGTTTTTTTTTTAAAAATGCCTAATAGTAATGTACACTTTTGCCTATCTTTTGAAGCTGGTCAAGTGATACACTGAAATCACCAGTCTTATTTCTGTTCTGTTTTACATCAATGTCCATGCAATGTTGGCCTCCTCACAAAAGTACTAATTCTCAGAAGAGAATCTATAGCAACCTGGTCAATGATACAGAATCTTAAATTTTTGATAAATTGCAAACACTTTCATTTCTGGTAGGAATCCATCAAAGTCAAAATGTGCATACTTGTGAAACCATCTTTCATTTGATTCTGTCAGCAATGTTTTAAGATTGAGGGGGGAAATATCAAGCTCTTTCAGTACACTAATAATGTCTATAAATAGCAAGTTGAAGACAGCAGGCTATGACTAAAAGGTGTGTTTAATTTTACAAATAATATGTGAGAATGAAATGAATCAGAGCCTATTGTAGCCAGTTATTCTGATACATGCAATATTGTAATTGTTTAGAAGTTTGTATCAGGTTATCACGTATTCTAGTAAAACCTTGTGAGTACACACATTTTCAGTTTAGTTCCTCTTTTACTAAAAGATTCTCTGATACAATGAGTCTCCAATTACATTAGATTCCTTCATAATTCCCTTTGCTAGGAAAATTACTTTATATTATCAAAATACCCAAAGCCAAAATGTTCAAAAGGAGGTTCTTAAAGTTAGGCATCTCAATCCACGTTTAAGCACTTCATATAAAGGGACTGATTTTCAGAGGTGCTGCATGGATACAGCTCCCAGCGACTTCTATGTGGCTAAGTATGGATTGAAGTCTGTAACCTTAGACACTCATGTGTGGAAATGTTGGCATCAGCTTCTAAGGGTGTATTAAAATTAGGGGCGGGGCAATGTAAATAAGGAATTTTGATGACCCCATAGTCCTTAATTTAAGAGATTTTTTAACCCTTTGATCTCTTTCTATATCAGATACTTGGTGGCACAGCTAGATTTTTACCTCACTTACAATTTGGGTTTCCTGAATAATCTAACACTATTGGAACAAATCTGTTATCTATTTAATTCCATAGGCTGATACTCTCTCCAGGGTAAATTGACAGCCTATTTGCACAAAGAGCTAGAAGCCAACACTAATTATCCTGTGAACATTACAATTGAGTAAGCATTGGGTTGAAGAGAAGGTACAGCTCTTTCACTAACTTCGAGAACACTCCTATCAGGGTTTGAACTAATTTAGCAACTATGGGGAATGCTCAGAAGCTTAACACAAACATTAGCATAGACATGCCCATGCTATCAACATGTCATCTGTTCTCACAGGGTTTAGATTTGGTCACATCTGTAGATCTATCAGGCCAGATGCTCAGTTGGTGCTTAGTCTCTGGTCTAAGTCCCTTCTTTGAAGATTGATATATCAAAATAGAACTACTGTGTTTTGAAAGTGTCAAAAATGCCACTGTTTTCTGGGACTTATACTTTTATTCTTTAAAACTGACAGTACTTTTCTTTGGCCTGGCAGCCATTACAACATGAATATTGAAGGATAATGTGTTAATAAATAAGGCATACACTTGGTGATTAGCTCACTGCTATGACCAAAGATGGCTCCAGCCACTGAAACTGGCAACACCGGTCCTAACTAGAGATTCCTGCCACATATAAATAACTCTAATCAACACAAATCTCTGTGTTTTGGTTGTCCAGTTTTTCAAAGCAAGAACCAGATGTGTTTCAGAGGTAACCTAAACATCATGAAGGTCCATGAATCACCACAGCAATCTCATTTCTCTTTACAGAATTTCCACTACTATCCTTGTAGGAGACTTCCAGATTTGTAGAACAAAGTTAGCTACTAAACTGCTAGACACACTTAAAATAACTATTTTACATTAACTCTCTAAGTAAGGTAGAACAGGAATCTTGTTTGATCTACATCATTAGAAACTCTTAAATGTCTCTGGTGTACGTACCGCACATCTCCCAGTCTCATGACTAATGAATTGAGTAATTTCACAACAGATGCTTGCTTTGGATTTCAGCACTTAGGATCCAATGCAGACAACATATGGTGTGATAGAAAGAAGAAATAAAAAGACACATTTTGACAGCTTCTAATGCAGTATCTTTCTGCATCTTGCCTAAAGAAACAGCCTGGATTTTTTACAAACATACACCCCATTTACTCCTCACCTTTATTTCTTTCATTCTATTCCAATGCATTTCCCCCAAATATTTGAAATATAAAGGGGAAAATGAAAGTATTACAAAAAGACACAGGTGCATACTAATCCAACAACAAAACTGAGAGAAAATTATTGCAGGCTATTTATTTATGTTTTGCAGTCTCTCATTGTCTGATACTTCCTTTCTCCATATGGTAAAGGAGTTGTCCTGTAATTTTTTTTGGTATGAACATAAATTCACACTTCCACTCATGAGGTAACTCCTTTAATTTCAGAAATGAATACCTTTTAATGCATCTTCTCTCTCACTCATTCTATTTGTCTTCTGTTGCATATATACATCCTTTCATAGTATTATACAATGAATACAAGAAATAGGCATTTTACAGTGAACTGAAAAAAAATCATCTTCTTTAGAAGCATTGCTACAATTAAAAGATATTTTTTTCAGCACTGAACTGTGTGTCCTGCCAATAAGGCAGAGATAAAATAACTTTGGTTCAAAAATGGATATTATAAGGCTAACCTACAGTGATGGCCATAAAAAGTCAACATTTGCAGTTAGCAGTTTTACCTTATATTAAGAATAGAAAACACAGACACCAGTGAATTGTAGCTGATAGCAAATATTGGCCATTGTAATGGCAACCACTGTATCATTCAGGGGAGTTCTGAGGCTTAATGCATTATGTTGGTTATACAGAAGGTCAGACTAAAGGTCTGCCCTTAATTTCTATGCATCTATGTACATAAAGATACTTGAGATCTTCAGGATGACTTTTAACCCTTAAAACTGTTTTCTTCCAAATCATTCCTTTTGAATTCAAATCTAATATAAATACAGCTATATGGTTATGTATGTGTTTATGTTATGTATAAACTAATTCAATGTAAGTAATGGGAAGTCATGTCTGCTTATTGTGTTATTTTTATAATAAACATAAATTTGTCTAGTTATTGTATTTTGCAAAACTGCAGTTTAGAAATGAAATCAATAACGCACTTGGACGGTTAAGACGGTTAAGTGAAACAAAGCACAGAAATAGTCCCTGGTGAAACCATAACTTAGCTGAACTGGCAAACAATAGCATTATGGGGAGAGGATAATGTCATACCTTCAGTATTATAGATTGTAGCCAATCAATCAGATATTCTGTAATAACTAAGGTATAATCCTCCAATTATGCTAAAAAAAGCCTGTGTTTTAGTCTCAGGATAGATAGGCAGATCTGTTTCGGAGCAACTTAGATTGGATCCCCCGTAAAGAGGGGTAGCCAAACCTCACCACGGGATATAGCAAATAAATAAATAAAAGCCTTCTACAAAGAAGCATGGGTATCAGAGCAGAAGCTCGGGAGAAAGTGATAATGATTTTAGCAGCGGCAAAGCACATAAAGAGCCAGATCATGCCATCAGTTTTTAAGCAACATCTGGGTCCCAGTTTATGCCCATTCTCCTGCTGGCTCCTCTCCAGAGTCCCTATGTCCTGCCACTCACCATTACACAGACCTCTTTTCTCTTGGCCCTTTGTTCTCCTGAGGTTGACTACTGGTGAGGAAGAGACGGGCAGAGAACTAGCAGAAGAGAGCAGCTCCTACCTGTGCCCTATTTATGTAGGGAAAAAAAATGCTGCAGCTGGGCTCTGTATAGCCATTGTCTCCTTTCTAGGGATGCCATCATTTCAAGCTCATAGTTTTCTATGTTTCATACAGATTTGATATCCCTTCATTTTTATTGTTGAATCTTAGTTGCAGAAGCAATCAAGAAGCATGAACATGATTTTTTTTAATAAAAACTTATGTACACTAAAGGAAGGAATCCCATCGTATTTTAAACTTTGTTCATGAATAATTTGTTTTGTGTTCCTCCTTTTGTGCTTGTGTTATGCTTTATGTTCCACATTTGGGCTTTGGCTGGTCTCGAGATATGCTGCTCAGAAACCAGTCAAAGTGTTAAAAGAATGCTCTGTAAATGAGTGATGTCTATATACATAAATATTTAGTAAATAAAGAGCCAGTAAATGGTGCTCAAGAACACAAAGCATAGATCCTGAGTTTTATATGATCAATGGAACTTCATGTTGTGCACTGCAAATGGGTTCCACTGGCAGCCCTTTACATAGAGCACTTAACACACACAAAGCTCATATAAGCTATTGATGGAAAATCTTTTGAAAATTTTAGTGGCATATTTTAATGTTGTTCCCTCAAATTGAAAATGAGGAGGCACATTCCCTGCCTGCCACAATTTTGCTTCTGAGTAGAAATTTGGCAGATATAAGCTTCAGGTACTAGAAAGGGTGAACTCTCTCATGTGAAAAGTAAGGTGGCTTTCTTCACAATTTATATTTTTAAAACAGGTTTCCTTTCATTTCAGGAGCATGTAAACCTTTTTATTTGGTAGAAATAAAGACAGGATTTTTTCTCTGAACACTTATGTATATGAAACCTTCTGCCAGGAGCTGTCATCCTCACCAGGGGCTGGACACCAATAGCTAAGGGTCCCTCTTAAACTAATACACCATAGTCTTGAGTTCACAGCCTGAATTTCTGAGATCACTAAAACCCTTTCTTTCCGGGAAACCCTTATATTCCCCCCCACTTGCAAACACTGAACCAGAGTATGAAGAAAGGAGAACTTTATCAGTGGAAAATGGAACTCAAAATCAACATGGGAAAACACAGCAACAATATATCTATATGAATGATAAATAAAATCCTCCCCATGATAATGATGGCAGTATATTGACTCTGTTCTCCACCCACATGACCAACAGACTAATATCCTGTTACACAATCAAGTCCCCTTTCTGCATCCCCCAACTGTTAAACCCCATTCATGCTTTGTGTGTAGCATAATTCCAGAGGGTAGCATTCAGTGGGTACCATAATTCCAGAGTTCTGCAGTGGACTCAGGCAAGCCTGTCTTCAGTCCCTTGGGAAGCACTGCTTGGTCCTCTCCTGAGATCCCACCACTTAACTCAGTGATAGTGATTTCAAGTAAGTAGGAACAGCCTCTCACAAATTCACTCAGCTCTGCTGTGGCTTCAGTAAAGAGCCACATCCAGTCAAAGAGTCCTCCCAATGGCACTAGATCCTCAATGAAGGGTGAACCAGCAACATGTAAGACCCTTAACCATACTCCTTATCACAAAGTAGGCATCTTTTCCTTCATTCTCTTAGTTCAGTTCCACTACTCAACCCAACCAATTCTGAATTTGTGTGCAGTTATATTGACGTGGCCAAAGAACACACATAAACTAGGACAGCTACGTCCCACCTTCCTAGAGGATCTGATCCAGAGACCTGAACAAGGGTAGGAAAGCAGGTTCTTCCCCCCTCCCTTCTTTACAAGTGTCACTGGAAAAATTCTGGGTAGAAAGGTTATGCAAGTGAAGCTCTCTCTGTAGCTGTATTCCCCCCTGTCCATTAATACTTGAGTTTCTTCCCCTCTGGAGCTTCTGTGCATCTGGAATTCTGGGTAAATAGTTAGAGCTGCTCCATATGCATGTGGCCATTCATCCCTCTGTTCATTAGCATATGGGGTGTAACGGGTTCGGTCACAGGGATCCGCTTAGGACTGTCAATTGATGTGCTGAGATTACCTTTGAGCCAGTTTTCCCTGCCAGCTTGGGACTCCAGAACCATATCCTGTTGAGCCAGACATGCTAGCCTGCTGCAAAAAGACTCAGGGTCTGGGCTACACCCCCAAAGCTGCAGACTTTAACCAAAAACAGCTCAGCAGGTCACCTCCAGTATCCAGACACCCAGTTCCCAATGGGATCCAAACCACAAATAAATCCATTTTACTCTGTATAAAGCTTATACAGGGTAAGTTCATAAATTGTTCACTCTCTATAACAATGCACAGCTCTTTGCTCCCCCAGGTACTAAACACTTACTCTGGGTTTATTAAGAAACAAAAGTCATTTTATTAAGTATAAAAGGTAGTATTTAAGTGGCTTCAAGTAATAACAGACAGAACAAAGTAAGTCATCAAGCAAAATAAAGCAAAAAGACACAAGTCTAAGCCTAATACATTAGGAAACTGATTACAGGTAATATCTCACCCTCAGAAATGTTCCAATAAGCTTCTTTCACAGACTGGACTCCTCCCTAGTCTGGGCCCAATCATTTTCCCTGGTAGAGTCCTTGTTAGTTCTAGCAGACATCTTAGGTGTTAAGCAGGGGCTCTCTCAAGACTGGCCAACTTTGTCCTGCTCCACCCCCTTTTATAGCTTTGGCACAAGACAGGAATCTTTTGTCTCTCTGGGTCTGTACTTTTCCAAGTTTTAAGATGGATTTCATTATCGGGTGACATGGTCACATGTCACTGTAAGACCCCTAGTCTCCATTCCCCATGGGTTGGCCCACATGTACACAGGAAAGCTTTCAAGTATCTGAGGCCATTTACAACCCTCCACTTGCTATGTTTACATCAGTGATACAAGTTCATATCTTATTCTTCTAACTCCAGATATAGAAATAATACATGCAAATAAATAGGGATGAACATACTTAGTAGATTGCAAGCTTTCTAATGACACCATACAAGGGGTATTTAGCATAAGCATATTCCAGTTATGTCATATTCATAACATATTTCCATAAAGCATATGGAGTGCAACATCACAGGGGGAAGGAAGCTTCTTACTATTAAGCGCTTCAGGACACAGCATTTACATTTACACACACTGGGCCAAAATCATTCCCACACACATTCTGAAGTAAGAACCTAAGTGGTTTAAATTCTCTCTTTTTACTGCCCCATTAATTTAATTTTCTCTTTTTTTCCCCGTTACACAAAGAGTAAGGACTCAAAGAGTTATGTCCCATACCAATCGCTGAAGCAAGATAAATGTCCTTCATTTATTAACTCCCCAAATGTGCCTTCTGAGATTTTTCTATTTTCCCAGTAGAACTGCTTGAGTGACGTCACTTCCTTTAATGCTTAATTAATTATTTTTATTCCTGGTGTTTGGGAATTCTATGTCTAGGTTTATTTCATTTTTTTAACGCCCTCTCTGATTTTCAAGAACATTTTGGTTTACAAGAACATTTTAGTTGTGAGTGACATAAGCATATATACATACACACAGACTTTGGGTATCCACATTTTTATATCTATATTGATTGATAGATATAGATATAAAAATGTGGATACCCAAAATATAGGTTACTAATTTAAGCTTCTAATTAAAAGTGGCTTGATTTTCAAAGATTTGAGTACTCACATCCCATGCTGACTTCAGGTGCCTAATTTAGGCACCAAGGTATTAATATTTTAGGTGTGATTTAAGTACATAAAAACTCAAATTCTTTGTGAGGAATGATGCTATGTATGTGTAAATAATACAATAATAATATGGATTTTTTGAATAAATGTTAAATGTGGTTTTATTTAGGAATGTAACTTTGGCATTTAGTTAAAAAAGAATAATTTGCATACTGTGCATATAATATTTCCATTCAATATATTATTATGCTGTATATTAAAATGTTTTGAGCTATATTTTTGCCATGTATGCAGTTAGCAGAACTTGGTTGGTGACACAGATGCTATATGGATAATTTTCAAACTTTAGAATTAATATTGTTTGGAGGTTTTCTTTAAGCATGTTAAGCACATTCAGGTCCACCAATAGTCTTAAACAAATTATTCAGCTGCTCACCTCCCTGGAGATGCTAAAATAATTTGTCAACATTTAGATTATTCAAGAATATCAGGTGGATAATTCATTCTCCATAGAACCAAATATTTTCTTTTCTGCAGTGTCAATAAGATGTTGAAAACAATCAAGAATAAGAAAGATAATAAAAGTTTCTCTCTTAAAGAGATTCCAGCTAGACTGCTTTTATTTCTATGCCTCGCTTTAGCTAAAAGTTCCTCTGATGTTTGAGCTTTTGATATTCCTGGGAGGGCTTTCTCCCCAGGAGGACTCTTGCTTTCTATTACAAAAAGAACTAAAACAATTCTTTGTTTTGTACCCCATTTTGATGCACATACACTTTTGTGTATGGGTTGTTGCATTAAAGGGTATTAAAAACTAAACCTTGCAATTTAGAAATTGAATAAAGTTTTACTTTTGAGATTATAGCTACAATTATTGGCTTTACTATCCCTTTGATGGGGCAATGAGAATATAGTACAACAATCTTATATGATTAACAAGATATTTTTATTGATTCATCATTTTCAACATTGTTTGCCACATGTAATCATCTGCTAACTGGTCAGATGCTTTTCTTTTCTATTTACTTGCTACTCCAACTGAAATTCCAGTTCAGAATATGTTCAACTTGGAACAGGGATGGACTTAAACATGTGCTTAATACTGTACAGACAACATGACCCCATCACAGGCCCTGATTTAGCAAAGCACTTAAACACATGCCTAATTTTAAACACACACTTAACTCCCATGAAAGTACCTGTGTAAGAACTTTGCTGAATCAGAATCTTAATTAACTGCTTTCACTTCCCCATTTCAAGGTGTTATTGAAAAAATCACAAGTTTACAACACTGCTACATAAGACACAGCAACTCTACAAGTAGCCCCACACAACATTTGTCTATCCATCAAACTGTGAAAGCTGAAGAGAGGACTCCTGTTAGAGACTAAGAGGGGAAAAAAATCAATACTAATCACTAAAACAAAAAGGAAGTGTTCAAATCAGTAGTACTAGGAAGAGTAGCAGCAACTCCTTACCCTATTCATTCTTTGTTCCATGACTGAACTTCTGAATGAACCTGAGAAGTTTGTGGGATTTGTAGAAGGGATGACAAAACTAGTGTGTACAAAAGAAAAACAACAGGAAATTTTGCCCATTTTTAGAACCTTTGCTAAGGTTCTGAAATAGGCAGATAAGAGTTTTACATCTTCACATTCTGGCTGGAACAGAAAGCAGAAGCCAAAATATCATTACAAACCTTTTTTCTCACAGTGTATCCATCTGGGAGTGGCAGCAGTGGAAATCCAAGAAGCAAGCGTGTTCTCTCCAAATAAAAACCCAGTTTTGCAGATGCAGTAGTTTCACTTTAGCACTAGAGTTTTGGATAAGTAGCCACACTTTAGGATGCATATCCAAAAGCAACTCAAACTCTGAATCATTTGAAATTTGACTGTATTTAATCCATAGAAGCATTTTGTAACCAACAATTTTGTTTGCACAATGTCTTTATGTTTAAGGATGACATTCCAGTCCAGAGGTAATTATAAGGCAGTATGTTCCCTAGTTACATTATTCTGAAGCATTTATAGCTTTCCAATATATTTACTAGAGTAGTAATACTGCAGTTTCTTTTTTTAAAAAATAATGTTAATTGTAAGGTCACACTAAATGATCAGTTATTGTAAAATGTTAAATTGAAATGCCTAAGAGGCATGATCTAGTTAGCATTTGTTTGCAAAGTATCTGTATCACGGGCAAAATAAATCTTAGCTTGAAAGTTTGATTGGTGGAGGGGATAAATAAAAATGTCATCAGACTTGTCCTATTTAATGTATCTCAGTTCTCCTCCTCATCCCTTGAGAAAGTGAGCAGAGGGGAAATAAAACCTATCTGCCTTTGGTATTAGTACTGCATTCATGACTAATATCTAAACAGTATTAAAATAATTCAGTGTTTAATTAATGTATTTAGTTTCTGGAACAACATATTGGGGAAGGGTCAGAAGCTATGGTGTCCATGTTTGAGTTGGACAATAGGTTGGAGAGCTCTATGGGAAGAAGATAACTGGGACAGAAAGAATGACTGTATGATTATTTCTTACTAAAAGGTATGAAACATCTCCCAGCCAATCAATGGAAAATGATTTGCATACTGGACAACTATTCAGAAATAACTTGAACAGTGATTATGCAAATCAGGAACTTTCAACCAGATGACAGAGATTTATGTATTTTATTGTTACTGAAAGAAAGCTATTCCATAATTATGCAAGTGAACCTCTCAGATAGGGTGCAGAGAATTGCATAATCGCAAGATAAATGTACAGTTATGCATCAATAGCTTTACAACATCCCCAGACTTTGACTGGTGGAGGTATTCCATTTAAAATATTGTCCAATTCTCTGCAAGAGAGTCCTCCTAATGTGTCAATAAGATAGACACAGACACACACACTCAAAATATGCCACTATGGTTAGAATTTTACATGCAGCATTTTGGGGAGGAAAAGGGAAATATCAGTAAATGAATAGATTAAATGTGCTATGATCCATATTTTCAAAAAGTATTTCATCTATATTTAGGCACTTGACTAAAGGTGACCTGATTTTCAAAGGTGTTGTTGGCCCACAACTCCTATTCACTTCAGTGGGAGTTACGGATGCTCAGCCCATGTGAAAATCAAGCCATTTATATAGATACACATAGGTATATGATCCAGACATACAAATGGATCATCCAATCTGACTGAATGATGCTGAGTGCAGAACTAGACGCCACATCCAATCCCTGAGCTGGCCTGGGACTTGCACAAACCCTGAAGGAATGTAGAGCAGCCTCAGGTCTGCTTTTAAGTTTTGTCCGGACATCTACTGCCCCAGAGCCCATTCTGGGGATCACTAGAACGCAGCAAAATGCAGATGACAGCTCTTTGTATCAGATATACCATCTATGCCAGAGGATCTCAGGGGTGGCGGAATAGATTTGATGAAGCAGTCACTAGCTGGGGGAACTGCCAAGTAAAGCTAGTTTTATCGCCTGTATGCCCTGCTCATAGTGAGGGTCCTGATGTGGCTCACACACTGCGTGCATGTACGGTACCAAGCCAGCACATATTTAACTATAAAAATAATTAGGAGTCCTTGTGGCACCTTAAAGACTAACAAATTTATTTGGGCATAAGCTTTTCATAACTATGAGGTTTATGATCCCCTTTGTAGTGAAAAAGTGAAGAAAGTGCAAACATCTTCAAAAATGTATTACAAAAGTGAGTTGACTAAATAAAAACATAACCTGAGATTTGAAAGTTTTGTTTATTTTTAGCTAATTGCAATGGGTGTGGCTAGAAACATTTAGAAATTTTAAAACCTCAGATGCTTTACTGAAAAATATATGTAAAACTATAGTAAGGAGCTAAGTAGTCTGCAAATGTCAATCAAACTTTTTCAAGCATCTTGAACTTCAAAATGAAGCAAGTATGCTCCCACCATGTGCAGCTTTCTCCTTCACGCTTCAACATCCACAGAAACGGAGCCTCACCAGACACCAGATTTGTGTATTTCACAGTAATTACTATTCATTTTCTATGTAACTTATTTTGATTCTACAAGGCTGAATCCATTAGTATTTTGACTACTCCCTGATTCCTCTCCTTTCTCTGGGCCGCATTTCAGTATCTGGAGTTTTCAAGTATTCTGTGAGCCATTTTTGTTTTTAAAGTTGGTATTATAGCAGGCCAAGCAGAAGGCTATAACTTTGTACAGGTTTTGGAGGCAGGTTTGGAAGTAAAATTTCTTCACATTTCAGCATACAAGCTCCAGGCACATTTGGTCCTATATTAGCTACTGATATACCAGTAGCTTATATCCTGCTTTCAACTCAATTACAGTGCATACAGGACATATAAAGACAGACATACCCTACAGTATTTGGAGCTGATTTAGAATGCAGACTCTTTCCTACCAAGGAGCTAAGCTTCATACTCTTCATTATCATAAATTCTTTCCTGGTGGGTCTTGCCCAAGATGCTTCTCATCATCTTCCGCAAAGTCCCAAATTCAAATGTTGGCCAAAAGTTTGAAAACTGCTCACTGGTCCAATACTTTCATCTATGGCAACCTTAAACCTGTACCTTAAAGGAGACCTGATTTTTAAAACAAAACAAAAAAAAATAAATAGAAAAGAGGAACCGCTCTGAGGGAAGCCCGAGCGAGTAAGGAGAGAAATAGGAACTGAGTTCTAGAAGTCCAGCTGGACAAATTAATGGATATTTTGCTTTTCTGGTAATTGTGAAAAATGGGGTGGGGGGGGAAATGTTGGGATCAAAGTGAAAATATTTTTTCCAAGGATTTCATTTAGATTTTTAGCATTTAACATGGTTATCTTTTTTTTAAAAAAAGTAAGCAAAATTTTGTGACAAAATATCAAAATAAAACATGTTGACTTTATGTTTGCTCTCCTCTCCCCCCCTCCCCACCCAAAAAAACAAAACAAAACAAAACACAATTTGGCAAAATCAACACAAATGCATTTTTCACCAAATAAAGTTTTGGACAAAGTTTTTTAAAATCTCTCTTCAGTATCCTCATTCCACTATGGCTGGAAAGGGTGCAGGGGGTGGGAGGAGGAGAGGGAAACATACAGAAAGCTGTGGGGCTCCCCAACCAAACTTGGGGGGACTGATACCGTTAGCCCCCTAAAAAAAAGAACTATTGTAGGAAGCGTGCTCCAAAATGCTATTTCAGGGGTTCTCTCCCTCCAAAATATTGTTGCCAGGGGAATGGTATTGCTGCTGAGCGCTCCTCTCACTAGATCCTTTAACCACACACTATCTAATAGCAATACAATAAAACAACACCTTTACTCATATTCACCTCTCTAATTCATACATTATCATCATCATCATCAATAATTATTTGTATTACCATGGAACCTAGGGGCCCTAGTCATGAACCAGGACCCCATTGTGCTAGGTGCTGTACAAGCAGAACAAAAAGACAATCCCTTGCCCAAAGACCTTACAATAAGTATAAAACAAGAAACAACAGATGGATGTAGACAGATGGGAAAGTGAAAGGAAACAATGAGACAATATTGGTCAGCATGATAGGCTGCACACAAGCAGCATAATTGCTGTCAAGTTTTTGTAGGCACCCTGGCAAAGGAGAGCTTTAAGGAGGGATATGAAGAACAATGACGAAGCTTTGCAGGTATTTAGAGATTCCTCCCAAACATCAGGTGCAGCACAGGAGAATGCATGAAGATATTGTTTTTGAAAATTTAGCAAGTGGGCATTGGAGACTGGCATCATGGACAGGTCAGAAGTGGGAGTCGATCTTTCGATAATGAATGAAAAATGATAGGAAGATGTGCCATGAAGGGCCTTGAAAGATGGGAGCAGTTGTTCTGTTCACACACTACAGAGTGAATTATGGAGAGTGCCCAGGACTTCCAGAGTTCTTTATGAGGCTGACTGAATCAGGGTGCTGGCTCATGAAATCAGCAAGAACCCAAGACAGATAAATAAACCCTCTTCACCCAGCACAAAAATTAGCAGGTGTAAACAAGGTGTGAAAACAGAGAACAATAGATCTAATTTTAAAATATACTTCATTGTGAGGGTTATAAGGTGTTAATAAAATAAGTAAGGGAAAAGCCTGATTTTAAAAAATTACTTTCAGAGTTGGTGTCTCTTGTAGTCTAAGTGGAATGGCAAAGTTTTGTCTCCAAGCATTAAGATTAGTGTTAGGACATGAACATTCTTTCTCCCAGAGAAAAATGTTGATTTTTCTGAGAGAAAAGCCCAAGTTAAGTATCACAAATTCTCCTTCCCCTTCTTATTGATTATTCTGCACTCTTAGGAAGTCAAGGAGAAAGCTGAAAGTCCCTTAATTTCTTCAACTTTGTTCAGAATTGCATCATTCACTGCAATTCATCTGACACAATCCTCTCCCTTTAGTGGAATCAGACTCTCCTGTCACAACTGTTGCTGCTTAAACTAGAATTTTCAAACTGTTGGAAATATTTTTTCTCTCTAGCTCTTTTTTGGGGGAGAAAGGGGCTGAATAGGTTTTGTGTGTGTGTTTTGGAAAGTGGACCTTTTAGATTAGGGCTTTGGTAGTGAGAATGCCTTACAGCTGAGCAGAGAAAAATATCAGTAATATTAACTGCTGATGTTGAGGGCAATGGACATTAAGAACAAAGTATAATCACCCATCTTTAATTTGATACTAAAACAAAGAAGTTCTGGGGAATAAGAAGCCAATTCTTGATAATTCTAGCAGGACAATAAGAAGCTAATTCAAGTTTTTAGTCAGATGGAAGTTGTTCCCCAACCCGCAGATTCGCACAGTGAGGAGACCATATATGGGTCTCCTCCTCCTGCACAGAAGGGAGAGGTAACTGCCATCCCAACACTGTTCCCCTCTAGACACCATAGAGAGCATATTGTGGGTCCAATATCTGTGCAGACTAATGGAGACTTTGGACATATCCTTCTACTATAAAAATAGTGCATAATAGAAAAATATAGCATGAAAAATTATGCACACACTTATTTTCTACTGTTTTGCTGTTATTCAATTTATTCCATAACTTGGTGCACTGGTACCCTCTCAGTAACACCTTATACCCCAAAGATTATTTTCAGTTCTTACTTTTCCATTGTAAAAGCTAAATCTGGGCTTCCAATTAACTTCTGGCAAATAAGGAGAGAGGGAAGACTTAAATAGTCAAAGGGCTACAATGGGCTGCTGAAAAGACATACAGGTTCACGCAGGAAAGGCAGAAAGGGTAATGTAGATTAAAATGCTGGAGGGAAAACAGGGAGTTTAAACTGAACAGGCAGCTGTAAAACCACTCATGATTCAGCTGTTTAAAAAAATGTGTTTACTCCAAAAATATAGCATTAAAGATGAAACTGTCACTTCCTATCCAAGCCAAACCATAGTGCTCAGCACCACAGCATAATTGAGGTGGCTGAGCTGCATTGAAGCTTTAAGTAGCTGAACTGGGAGCAATTTCAAGCCTCCTTGTTCAGTTGAAGATGAAATGAGATGTTTAAATGAAGAAATCCAGCAGCACAAACGGGTTGGGTGAAGAAGATAGTAAGAGTTTAAAGCAACATGACTTTCTTTTCACATGCTCAGCCATGTTTTTTTCCTCCCTCTCCCTATTAATATTTTCACAAGGCAATAATTGAAATAAGAAATTAAAGTGGACATATTTTCTGCCCTTTTCTGTCCCCTTTGCACCAGCAACACAGAAGATATTAAATCTGGCCCCAGATTCCTAATGGAGACAAAAGTCATGCAAAGGTACGGAGGAAGAATGGTCAAAACACATTAGGCTCTGGTTATCCCCAGATGGTCACCTGTGTACCATTCCCTACTAGTACATGTTAGACCCATTCTAGTGTGTTGGGCCTGGTGAATCACTCTCACAAGCAGTCCACTGACTGCTTCCTCATCCACCTGCATCACCAAATGGATCTTGCCTCTTGCAGAGAATCTGGCCTATCTTACACAACACATTGGGAATTTACCACTTCTTCTGTGCTTATGGAACATGGCCTTTGCCTTCAGGTCAGACAGCACTCCTAAAGCCTGGTGATATCTTTGACACATGTCATCTCACAAAACCTTGCTTCATTAAGCTATTATCACAAAGTTTGTGTGGTTCCCCACATCACAGGGCTATTAGGGCCCTGGTTATTTATAAAAAGAAAAGGAGTACTTGTGGCACCTTAGAGACTAACAAATTTATTTGAGCATAAGCTTTTGTGAGCTACAGCTCACTTCATTGGATGCATTCAGTGGAAAACACAGTGGGGAGATTTATATACACAGAGAACTTGAAACAATGGGTGTTATCATACACAGTGTAAGGAGAGTGATCATTTAAGATGAGCCATTACCAGCAGGAGGGGGGTGGGGGGGGAAGAAAACCTTTTGTAGTGATAATCAAGGTGGGCCATTTCCAGTAGTTGGCAAAAACGTCTGAGGAACAGCGGGGTGTGTGTGTGTTGGGGGGGTGGATAACATGGGGAAATAGTTTTACTTTGTGTAATGACCCATCCACTCCCAGTCTCTATTCAAGCCTAAGTTAATTGTATCCAGTTTGCAAATTAATTCCAATTCAGCAGTCTCTCACTGGAGTCTGTTTTTGAAGTTTTTTTGTTGAAGAATAGCCACTCTTAGGTCTGTAATCAAGTGACCAGAGAGATTGAAGTGTTCTCCGACTGGTTTTTGAATGTTATAATTCTTGACATCTGATTTGTATCCATTTATTCTTTTACGTAGCGACTGTCCAGTTTGACCAATGTAAATGGCAGAGGGGCATTGCTGGCACATGATGGCAATATCACATTGGTAGATGCGCAGGTGAACGAGCCTCTGATAGCGTGGCTGATGTGATTAGGCCCTATGATGGTGTGCCTGAATACATATGTGGACAGAGTTGGCAACGGGCTTTGTTGCAAGGATAGGTTCCTGGGTTAGTGGTTCTATTGTGTGGTGTGTGGTTGCTGGTGAGTATTTGCTTCAGGTTGGGGGGTTGTCTGTAAGCAAGGACTGGCCTGTCTCCCAAGATCTGTGAGAGTGATGGTTGTCCTTCAGGATAGGTTGTAGATCCTTGATGATGCGTTGGAGAGGTTTTAGTTGGGGGCTGAAGCTGATGGCTAGTGGCGTTCTGTTATTTTCTTTGTTGGGCCTGTCCTGTAGTAGGTGACTTCTGGGTACTCTTCTGGCTCCGTCAATCTGTTTCTTCACTTCAGCAGGTGGTTATTGTAGTTGAAAGAATGCTTGATAGAGATCTTGTAGGTGTTTGTCTCTGTCTGAGGGGTTAGAGCAAATACAGTTGTATCGTAGAGCTTGGCTGTAGACAATGGATCGTGTGGTGTGATCTGGGTGAAAGCTGGAGGCATGTAGGTAGGAATAGCGGTCAGTAGGTGTTTATGTGACCTTTGCTTATTAGCACTGTAGTGTCCAGGAAGTGGATCTCTTGTGTGGACTGGTCCAGGCTGAGGTTGATGGTGGGATGGAAATTTATGCAAGTTAAGCTAAGAACAACTTTGGAAGACAGTACAGTCATGGATGCTGAAGTACCGGGGGTGCATACTTTGAGCATCCAAAACACTCCAAATCAATGTATTTTGGAGGACTAGAGGCTTTCCAGGGCTGCCAATGCAGAAATTTGTACTAGCACTAGATTCACTTTAATAAAAATAAAACCAAGCCCCAAATAATGAAAAATGCTTTAGAGATCTTGGCTTCTGTGTTATCTTTGTGTAATGAAGCAGATAATTTGTTGAGCAAAACACTCTATCTGGTGAAAATTATCTTGGAAATCTCAACTTGATTTTTTGCATTTTCCAGAATAGAAACATATCCTTACATATTGGCATAAATGCCATGATTATTTTATGTGACCTCAGAAATAACTTTTAAATCAGTTCTCATAATGGAGTCATAGTCATTATTCCTCTGATTCTTGGCATTCTAATAGTACCACATATGCTGAGACACTATTTTATTCTACAAGTGTCTGGAATAATAAGACATTACTACTTAGTGCATCAGGACCAATGTGTATAATATGCTGTCCTAACTGTGGAATTTTATTGAAGCAATAGGTTGTGACCTAATGTTCATTACATTTAGTTTCTGAGGTGCTAAAGATTGATGCACGAGCCAAAGTGCATTACTGTTTTCAATGAACCTTTACAGTTATTAGTCACAACTTTGAGACTAATGGAACTAATCTGTTAGTGGGATTGATGTCCAAGGTTAGATGAGTGGATGAGCTCCCGTTCTTGACCAGAAATTATTTGCCTGCTAACAGTTAGAAAAGGAAATTAAAAAAGGATAAGATGGAAGTTGAAGTTAGAGCTAGCAAGAACAGATATTTAGACATACACTATAAAGAGCTATCTGTCCAAATTCTCAATTTTATGAATTTACATTTTGCTACAGGTTAGATTACATTTGTATGGTACTGAAATAAAAAATAATGGCATAAGAAATCTTTTTCATTCGCCTGTTTACACCTATTTTTTTGTGGAACTATCTTAGGTGAAGCAGACATCACAACATCACAGGTGACACAATGAAAGTTAATAAAAATGACTGCAAGGTTTCTCATGAAACATGATCAAATGAGATTTGCAAAAAGTAAATCTGTAAGCCATCTCTGGGGAATCTGAACAGCTCCCTATTGTTAGAAAGCCACAAGCTACTTATCACCTTTCCTTGATTGCACATTGTGATGCTTTAACAACCTGTCACTACACAATACATAAAAGCACTGTATGTAATAACATAATGCAACAGTCTTCCCCTTCAGGACACACATTTTCCATCTCCTCCACATACATGAGGCTTTTTCTTCATTTAACTGACTCAGTTCAAAGATTCAGTTCTCCCTAGAATTTATTTCATTTGTGTTTCTTTACATCACAGAAGAACTCAGAGGATTGAATAGATTTACTGCTCTGAACAATATATAATGGGTCTTTTTGTTTGTTTTGTTTTTGTTTCCCTTTATTTTCCAGTAGACTATTGGGATATTAATTGCATACTCTTACAAAAAATATTTTTACAGCACCTTTCAAACCCTTTACATTATGCAATCCTTTTCTTGTTATTCTTTAGTTCCCATTCTTCTTCACAGAAAAATTTGTGCAGAAATACAGCAGAGAAAATATCTATAGTAAATGCATATAATCAAAAAACAAGGTCATTCACTGAATCAAAATTCCTGAAATATGCATGCTTGTTGAAATGTTTACCTATAAATTTAATTGTTTTTCAATTTTCCCCTTTGTAATTACTGGTATTAGAACTGTCCCTCAGCTCTCTGTACTGGAAATCATACAAAAGGAAGAACATAGTATGTCTCATATTTCTGAGAGAACACAAAGAATTGTTTTCTCATAATGTTTTCATTGGAATTTCCTAAAAACAAGGCAGTTCCCCATTTTATTTCTGGAAAAGTGGTGTGGAATGAGATACAGGAGAAATGAGACAGGGACATATTCTCACAGAAGTCTGAGGAATCTCCTGTTGAGCAACATGTTCTCTGGTAGGAAAAAGTGATGTAAAAGACTCTAAGAAGTGAAAACTTCTTTTTCTATTTGTGACATTTTTTCTGTGATCTCTTATTTTTGGGAGGCATGCTGACAATCAGAAGTAGTTGGAAAAAAACCTGTTGAAATGGTTGTGTCAGAAAATGCTGTTTCAAATAAACCTATTTTTTCAGGAAATCATATCAATTTTGACAAAGTTTCACTCTGCAAAATTGGAAGAGAAATTTTCAATATTTTTGGAACAGAAAGTTTCATTTTTTTTTATTCAGAACAACTTTTCATGTTGTTTATTATATATAAAAATAAGAGTTGCCAAAATTGAAACAAAATATTTCAACTGAAGTAAAAATAAAGTTTTTTGGTAGTTCATTTAGTTTTAAAAAATGGGAATTTTGCCTTCGTGTCATAATTTGGGCCTGATTCTTTTTCTCAAAGTCTCAAATTTTTTCATCGGATGGAAAAATCTGTTTTCCAATTAGCTCTATTGAGAACTTCTCAAAGTTAAAAAGGTGGAAGTGGTCTGAAAATGATTTTTATCTTGAATAAGCTTTTGATGGGGGAGAGGATGCCTTTAGTTTTTGCTAAAAAATTTCCATGAAATATTTGGATTAGTTGCTGAAAAATCCAAAAAATGAAATATTCTGGGCAAAGATCAGAATTTGCTCCTCCTGTCCCCATTCTCCTCAATGGGCTGGGCTCCACGGTTGGACAATATCTCCTCTCTTTTGGTGAGGGGAAGCAACACATCATGGATATGGTGGCTGTGGTATATAGTGGGAGATGTAGTCCAGAAGGAATCCCAACACATAGAGGGGAATGAGTACACAAGAAGTAAACTACAAATCCCATGAGGTACTACATCTCCCACTATGTACCACTGCCACACTATCATGATGTGCTGCTTCCCCTCACCAAAAGAGAGGAGATGTTGTCCAACTGGGGAGCCAAGCCCATTGAGGAGAATGGGGACAGGAGGAGCAAATTACAACTCCATGAGATATACATTCCCATTTTTGGCTGAAATATTCTGACTTTCTAAATCTTCCTATGGAAAGCAGACATGTTTTGTGGTGCAGAAGTAGTTAAGAGAATGCCAAGCTAAACAGGCAGCCCACTACATCAAAAGAGCCACAGACCAGAGGCCACTATGCACAAGTAAGTAGGTCTGAGTCCAACCATCAGATAGTCACACAAAGAAACATCAAAAGGCAACAGGCTATGCTGCAGTGGGACACAGGGCAATTGAGGTAGCTACAGACTTAGGGCAGGACAGCAGTGGAGATGAAACTGAAGATAAGTGTAGAGTAGTGCCAGATAGCTGATGCATCTGGGCAGACAGGGCCATAGCCAGGACCTGGATGACATAGAAAGAGCCTCAGCCATCAGCTGGTTTGATGTAAGAAAGTCAGAAGAAACAAGGTATATGAGCACCACAGAGCACCAGCCTACTGACTGAAGGAGCAACAATGTAGAAACTGATCTCCCACAAAACAAACAAAAAGTGGCAGACTCATTTGAAGACCAGCACACTTGAAGGATGATGAGTGCTAAGAGGCTGCAATGAGATGGTATTAAAGCAATGTCCCTAGGGTGGGCAATGTACTAGTAACATCTGACCCCCATACACCAAAAAATATTTTCACCAAAGACATAACAAAATTGTTAAAAGGAAACTTGCAGGGGGAGGGAAGGGGGAAAGAGCACAGATTACAGGAGGCGCCAGGAATTCGGTCTATGTCATCTAACTAGCTGCAGATGCAGTATCTCTGTAAATAGTGCCTTAATAAATGACCAATTTAATTTTACAAACATGGAATCCTTTCATATTATTACCCAGAATGCAGTGCATGAAACACCCACCTTCCTCTGAGCTGATAAGCACAAAGCTTTCTCTAGTTGCATGCTGACCATCACAGCTACAGCATCCCTCTTGGCAAGTTGTACCTGCTAGCAACATGGAGGCAGTAGCCATCTCAAAGAGTCCATCAGCTCAGCTTCTGCTTTCCCACATTGTCTTCCTACACATGCACATTTCTCTTCTTACCTCTCAGTACTACTTGAAGTAACAAAACAGACTTTAGATGTGAGCCAAACCCCATGGAAGTAAATGAAATTTCTTTCATTGAATTCAGTGCATCTTATCAATATTTGGCACTCCTGATCCATAGGAAATTGCTCTACCAAGTCAGGCAAAAGGAATGATTAAAAAATGTGCTAATAATGTAGCATGCCTTTGGAAAGATATGAAAAATGTTTTATAAGATTACAATTTCAACAGGATTTAACCTCAGTCCTTTTGAAAAAATAGCAGATCCTTTATCCATTACATTTCAATTAAATTAAATTTTAAAAATGAACAGAAGTATTATAGAGTCAGATTCTGATGATAGTTAGAGCTATGTCAAATTCAACTAACCACATTGACTTCAGTGGAGTTACTCCAGTTTAACATGAGTCTAAGTGAGATCAGAACCCCTAGCCCTATAACACTTGTATTTTTTTCTTCAAAAATAATTCTCTATTCATTCTCAATAGTTTTGAACCTAAAACAATACCTGCATATTCCCAAAGATGTTAACCAACAACTTTGAAGTATAATGAATAAAGTGTCTGCTCCATATATTCAAAGTATTTACTTAGAATCCTGTTTAAAAAAAAACCACACAACACAAAGTAATTCTAGATTTACATGGGAATAGCTATCAGACTCTCACCCACAGGTGTTTTTCACCAGCCTTCACAAAGATCTAAATGAATACAGATTTTTCTGAAAAACAGAATTAATATTTTTGCCTTTCCTCTCCTAAAAAAGCAAGGAGGAGAATTTTTTTTTTAACATTTTAGCTACATGACCAATAGAAATTAGTGACGGAAAAGATCTTGAAGGTAATTGTATTCACCCACTATTAGTTCAGGGTTGTTCCCTAAAGTATAGTACCTAGTACATTGTCCTGTGAAGATTTATATCTCTCAGCCAATGGCCACATCACTTGAGAGACTAGTCCACAAATTAATAGATCTCGTTACCAGGGATTTTGTCTAAATTTCTATTCCATTTCTTTTACATTTTTGAAAAAAATAGGGTACCTGTTAAAATAAGGGTTTTTTTATTTTAGATTCATAGGTTTTAAGTCAAGAAGAGACCATTCTGATCCTGATTTCCTCCATAACACAGATCACCAATGTGATTCTGAGACTTGGTGTTTAGTCTTTGTTCCTGACAGTTAGGCTTGTATGGTAAGATCATGGACTTTTTGCAAAAAATCACAAAACTAAAAGTTTAAGTGGTTGGCATGGTCAAGATCATGCCATAGACTCTTCATCAAGGTCTTTATGCTGAAGTTATTATGTACTCAAAATTCTCATTGTCTGGAAAAATAACACAAGTTAATGCTCCAAATTTTTGAGCCTTTGCAGAACAGAAGTTTGGGTTCTTAGGGCTTGTTTTGTTTTTCTTGGGGGCAGGGGAGGATAGGGCTCAATTTTTTTCTATATGACTACTGTGAATATCGTTATGTTGCGCATACATATGTTTTTAAACAGTCTGAAATGCATAAAACAATGCATACAATTTTCACCATTTTAGGATGACAAAATAATTACTGCATTCTATTATTGAAATCATTTTGAATGATGTAAGTCAATCAGTCAGAAGTGTATTAGAGGTGAACTTTTCAAAAATAATCAGGCATCCTTTACTTCATTGTGACTTGGTTCTTTGCCTCTGTCTGTCTGTTGGGATTCAGAAATCATTTGTAAGATCATTTTCCTACCAAAAAGATTCACACAGATAGAAGCAACCTACCACAGAACTGACAGGAGACTTTTCATCATTCAACATTTTTTATCCCCATCCTTTTTGGAAGTGAAAATTCAGTCATTTTATGGGTTGTGAAAGACTGAATGAAGCGTTAATATGTGCTGAGGCCCTGTCTTAGATAATCAGTTCTACCCTTTTTGAGGAGAGTATCTGCAATTATCATATGCCAATCCACATAGCCTGACCTCATGCTCATTCAGATTCCATGAACTGAAAGCTGACAGGATACTTGCACGTCATCTTTAACAATCAGAGAAAGCAAGGCTCCTAGAGCACTGACTTGGATGAAGAGCAAGATTAAAAATGGTTACAGAGTTCCGCATGAGTTATTAGCTGTTAGCTTGCTGTAAACATGACTAATGGATAATGGAATTAGTTTGGCTGAGCAGAAGTCACTCAGAAGAGCCAAAACACATCTCTTCCATCATTAAATATTTCTTAGGAGTGGGGAAAGAACGTCTGTGTGTGTCACTTTGGGAGACCAGGTGAATTATAACACTGTTTGAAACAGAATTCTCTCAGGGAATGTGCACCTTTGATCTTCACACAAGCAGTTGGAGGATAGGGGGAGAAATAAATAGTATGGAGAATGGGACATCATAAAAAGAAGTGTCTCTGTCCTCACTCACTTCACTTTCATAATGTCCTGTCAGAAGCTTTAGTTGTTTTTGTCACTGCTTCCCCCAATTCTCTGAGACCTTTGCACTTATTATCCTATTAAATGCTTGTCCCTTAAAAGTAAAGAACATGTTTATTTCTCTATAACACTCCTTACTTTCCTTATAAGCAGTAGCAGATCTGAAACTTCATTATTTAGAGCTGACTTTCAGAGACTAGGAAACTTTCCTCCACAAGCTTGTAGGTTTACAGCTATTTGCCCACTGTATTTTAAAAATGAGCAAGCCTTACAAAAATTCTCACCTCAGTTGCACAGATATAAATGCAGATGATCTCCATTGATTATAGTGTAGATACTCTAGATTTACACCAGCATAACTGAGATCAGAATCTAGCAACTGATATTTAACATTCAAATTATATATACACCTGTGAAAAGTGCAAAATCTATGTCCACACACATGACAGCATGGAAGAAAGATAGGAGAAAGAAGGAAGCATAAAACAGACACTCATGAACCATTTTACTTTTCAGTAATAGTGAATGGGAAAGACAGACAGACACAAAGCAGACACAAATGGAGGAAAGAGAAAGAGAGGTAGGTACAGTGAGGACTGAATCCTAAAGCAATTGATGGTCCTGATCCAGGTCCCATGTACACCAGTATAAATCAAGAGGAATGCCATTGAAGTAAATGGAGTTGTATCAGTCTACAACGATCTCAGATATCAGAATCAGGCCCCTTTTGTCTGGTATTGTCGGTCAGAAAAAAAGAAGGAGCGGGGAAATATTTGTGAAAATATTCGCCAGAAAAATATTTTGCCCTTTTTCACTGAAAGCATTATCCGATGAGGATCTTGAACGAAAACCCTGATCTTTGTGGTTCATAAGGACTAGAAACACTGTTTTTAGATGAAATTTAGATTCCCAAGCAAAAGATAGCAACATCAAGTAAAAAGTAAAAAACTATTATATAAAACCACTGTGAAGCACTCTATTCACTTCTTGGGCAGAACCCCAAGTCTCCAAAGTCAGCATGGGACTTCCATTATGTTACATGCTGTACAAACACACAGGGAGACATGATATCCACTCAGTACTGCAAATTGAACTAACTTTTCCCATAAAAATTTCAAATTTTGCATAATTTCAATGAAAATTAATACATTAGCCAAGTTTGTTTGTGGACAATTGGTCACCTGAAGAAACCTATGAACACTGGCAAATCTTTCAGAGAATCTGGCATGAGATTTTCATTTGTCCTAAATACTCAGTGACCTCCATGAGGGCCCCTGTATAAACACTATGGTTTCTGCATGCTTCCACTGTATACACATTGCACTATTCTATCTACTGTAAACAACGGTTCTCAACTAGAGGCACAACCTAAAGTGGTCATGAAGAGTGTCCCAATGAGTTACATCTAGTGTCTGAGAACTGCAAAATCCCTGAGTTACTAGGTAGCTGTTTTCCCACTTGTTCTTCTGCTGCTGCTCTCACCCACCCCTCAATTAGAGAGCAGCTCCTCACTCATTCTCTGCACATTTATCCAGCACTCAGCTATGGAGCCAGCTTCACACTCTCATGAAGCCGCATTTTCCAATAGTTTTCATGGAGCCAAGTGTTCTTCAGATCGGTGTAGAGATTGAAGATGAGGGAGAAGCCTCTTCCACATACCCGCTTTTTTATATATACAACCATAAAACAGCTGAAAAATTATCCAGTGACTCTAATCTTACAACTTTTTGCACCCACAAAGAATGACAGGCTGTGATGCATCTGGTAATTTTTCAGCCATTTTGTAGTTTAAGGAAGAAAAAAATGGCTGAAAACCCACAGTATTATAACCTAAATGCACTCAATGTTGTCGGCATATAGATTTTATTCAAATGTTATTAAGACATCCGGTTATTTCTTTGTTTTGTGTGTTGTAAGTGTATTTTGGTGGATGTGTATCTCTTTAGTACACTAGTCATCAGAAACAGAGGTCATCTCATACTGAACTGGGATATAAAATTGCAATAGTGTGTTTGTGTCCATCTCTACACTCATCCTTACAGTCATAGGTTCTGCAGATTCTAGAACATCAGATAAAATCCTACAAAAGCTCTATAGCCATGATGTTAATAAGTTCTCTGTTGCTGTTAGTATTAGAGAACTGTCCAGCAACAAACAAACAAACAAAACAAAAATGGTCCCTGACAAACATGATATCTGTGCTGAATACTAAATATTGGGAAAAAAATATTACTAGTAAACATCACCTGCAGCCATTTACTCCTCCTTCTCCAGCCCCGGGGAAAGAAAAAAAAACCTGTTAATGTAGAAATAACAAGAACTTTACAATTCATTATTACAGTTACTTACAAAGTAGTTTGAGGAGTTTTTGTGCAGTATATATTAAATAGAGAAACATATAAATAGCTAAAAAGTTGTTTATAAAGATACAATTATTAGCCATTCCATGAATAACTCAATTCATTATGTAAGCAGAGTCTGAATGAGCTGTCCCCTGACAGCTAGCTGGGGAGGAGAAAAGGCTTCAGGACCAGACTGTATTTACATGAACACTCTCACTCTGCCTAAGTATCCAGCAGACTGAGCTGTGTTGCCAAAATGATCAACTTTGGTTGGTGCTGAGTAACAAATCAATTTAGTATTGAATGCAGTGGTAATGAAATATTGTTGTCCTTATTGTATGCGTAATGGGCAGCAGAACTGTGCTTAGCCTGTCCTTTTTGAGGGGGTCACCCTCTACTGAAATGAACTCTTTAAGCAAAGAGCTTGGATTCCAGACCACTGTGAAGGGTAAGAGGAGGTGTCCCTACCTGGAGGTTGGGCTCTGCCTAAGAATCGTAGGCATGGTTTAACCTGCCCCTCCCCGCTGTTCAAAGATAGAGCTAATTAAGGCTCCATCAGGAGTCTTTTGTTAAGTGACAACTAGAGCTGAAATCACTATTTGTGGGACAGTGTTTTTGCCCAGCCTGCTTGTAAGGGACTGCGGAAGACTTTGTTACGGCCTAGCCAGGGAACTTCTGCTTTCTCGAGCCGAGAGGTTACTGTGGGACATAGATAGCTGCTTCGTTATTTTGGGATAGAGTTAGTTTTTGAAGGACACAGTTGCTTTGTTATTGTAGGAGATAGTTCTTGAAGGACACAGCTGCTTTGCATGGCCCTTTGCCAGGTAGTAGAAAGCTCCCCTTTAAGAAGCACCTAACTTTATATTCATGAGCTGTTTTTGTGTAATGCTTATTAACGCTGACTGTCTGCCCCTCCGTCGGACTCCATCCCAGGCAAAGCTCCGGTGTGCTGGGTTTCCCACCTTCGTGACTGCAACGCTTGGAGTCCCCGTTGCGGGTGGGTCACTAACCTTCAGTAAAACCAATAACTCACAGCTGTGTGTAATCCTCATTTTTCTCAGAGTACTCCTGCCGGACCTGTGGTGCTTCAAGTACCATGGCCCAGAACATTTGGCGCAGCGAGCAGGGTACCCTGAGAAGTGATGCTGCTTTGGCCGAAGGTAGGGGAAGTGGGGAAGCCGTCTCTGTCCCTACAGCGCATACCAGGACGGCCCCTGACGGAGCACTGGGGGCCAGTAGTGCGGATCATGGCTGGGTGGGCTGCCCCGGCGGATTGGCTGGAGTTTCAACAGGCTGTAGGGGTTACACCTGTGCAGCTGGTAGAGGGGTTACAATGGTTACGAGCGAACCGGCGCTCTGGGACGGAGCGGTGGGCAATGGGGGAGCTAGGGTGGCTCCTGCTGACCGCCGTCCGGGCCCAGGGTGAGGAGGTGCTCCGCTTACAGCGAGCACTGGAAGGGAAGACTCAAGAATGCATGGTGCAGGCGGAGGCCCGTGCCATGGCTCAAGAAGTTGTCACCTCTCAAGCGGAGCATGCCCAGGAGCTGACACGACACTGTGAAGTGTTGGTTGCCCAGGTAGTGAATAAAAGGCGCCTCAGGCATGGGCGGCAGCCGGTCACCACTGCCCAGGTGCGCGCGGTGACCGCTGCCCCCTCCTGGGACCCCGAGATTTGGGATGGGAACATTTGGAACTCCTCATCCTCGGACGAGGGGGAGGAGGAGTCCCCTGCCATGGCTCTGGCGTGCCCGGTCCAGGAGTTGCAGATGCAAGGAGGTGCCCTACAACGAGAAGTTGTCCACACATTTAAAACGAGTGAGTTGCAGGAAATTGTGAAGACGTTCCAACTGGAGCCCGGGGAGAGTGTCCTGCAGTGGCTCGTGAGGGTCTGGAACAATGCAGGTAACACGGTTTTGTTGCTTTTTTATGAATTTCAACAGTTGGGGGTCCTATTGCAAGACTCTCAGGTACACAGTTTGCACAATTGGCAAACTCGCTGCGGCCGCAGGCCGGGAGGAAAGAAATCGAAAGCCCCTCTTTGTACCGCTGGCTGGCAGCTACAGTGGAGGAGGCCTACCTCTCGGTGGGGGAATTGGAAGCACAGATGCGTCCCTGGAAGACCGTTCCGGAAGGGGTGCAAGCCCTCCATCAATTGGGAATGTCCTGGGCTGTCTCCATGGGCAGGGAGATGGGGCCGGATGATGTACCGGTGACAAAATTGATTAAAGCCACAGTGTTACGCCTGGCCCCTGATGAGTTAAAACCTTCCCTCCTCGCCGTCGTCATGGCAGAGAATGGGCGTGTGGGAGACTCGGCAGCCACCCTTATGCAATTGGAGGCCGCCTTGGCTGGTGCAAGGCCAAGAGCCATAAGGGCTGCGAAGGGGCAGCAAGGCGGGGGACAGGAGAAAGGGGAGTTGTGGGTGCCCTGGAAGACCTTGTGGCTAGATCTCTTGCAGGCTGGTATCTCTCACGAGGAAATCAATGGAAAGCCACGGCGGACTTATATAAGTGATGGATGCAGCTGCCCCATACCAAACATAGTGCCGGACGAAAAGGGGAGAAGAGTGTGGCGCGAACCAAGCCAGCGGAGCCCTCTGCTCTGCCAGCTAAGTGGAAACTGCCGCGCCCATATTGAGGGTGTGGCAGGTCCTCCGTTCCATGTGTTGCGGCGGCCACACACGGAAGGGAGGTGGGGGACTGAAGCCCCTATGTACCCCAGCAATTCGCTGGCCGAGGGGAGGAGTCCAACACGTGTCGGTGTTGATAGATACGGACAGCTAGGTATTATACAAGGACCTCCAGACCTAGATAACTGCGTGGGAGGTGAAGGGTTGGGAACTCGCAGGCCGGCCCCTTTGGGGAATGGCGCTCTGGCAGCAACTCCTGCGCTATGCCCGACAAGCCCCTCTGGCCGTGCGACATGTAGACGCCCACACAAAGGCTAAAACCTCTGAGGTCCACTAGAATGCGGCGGCCGATGCAATGGGAGCGAGGAGAGGCCCTGTGTAATCTGTTCCCTTTACCTCCCGTAGGTCTAGAAACCAGAGCCCCAAGCGAGACCGAGTGGCACGTATTGGCTAACATGTGGTGGACGGTACCGCAGCGGGAATCGCAGGCCGCCGTAGTCCTCACCACCGGGGAAAGATGGGCATACATACTCCCGGAAGGGGAAGACTATCCCCGCATGGTCTCGCTCTCCCGTTTGCCGTGGCGATCCTTATGAGAATCACCGCTGCAAGAGCTACCACCTCCTTGGTGAATATCTGGTTGGTGTTAGCCGGAAGTGCTGTTAATGCGACGTCGTTTTGCTTACTGCGTATGTATGCCGTGGGTGCCATGATGGAGACCTGTTTCATCGGCATCTGCATAGACCTGACCCTAGTCCAGCACTATTCCTTACTGAAGACAATTGATAGGACTATTACATATGCGGATTTGTATGCTTTGGGTCCCGCCCAATACAATGTAGACGCATCTATGTATTTGTTCCGTCTTCTTGGCTTGTATTTTTGCTGCCTTTGTGGCCATGGTCTAATCTCCCAGTGTGGTTTCCCCTCCACACTGTATCCTACTGGTCCTTGACATTGCTCGAGAAAGCGAGGGGAGGAGTGTAAGGGATTGTGGAAGACTTTGTTACGGCCTAGCCAGGGAACTTCCGTTTTCTCGAGTCGAGAGGTTACTGTGGGACATAGATAGCTGCTTCGTTATTTTGGGATAGAGTTAGTTTTTGAAGGACACAGCTGCTTTGTTATTGTAGGAGATAGTTCTTGAAGGACACAGCTGCTTTGCATGGCCCTTCGCCAGGTAGTAGAAAGCTCCCCTTTAAGAAGCACCTAAATTTATATTCATGAGCTGTTTTTGTGTAATGCTTATTAATGCTGACTGTCTGCCCCCTGTCAGACTCCATCCCAGGCAAAGCTCCGGTGTGCTGGGTTCCCCACCTTCGTGACTGCAACGCTTGGAGTCCCCGTTGCGGGTGGGGTCACTAACTTTCAGTAAAGCCAATAACTCACAGCTGTGTGTAAGCTTGTTTTTCTCAGAGTACTCCTGCCAGACCTGTGGTGCTTTGAGCACCGTGGCCCAGAACACTGCTTCAGCAATGAAGTTCCCCACTAAGAGCTGACAGTCACTGAGAGCTGAAAATCACTAAGAGCTAGATGGAACCCGAAGAGACTGACCCACAGAGGTCACGGTAGAGAAGCATGTGGCAGCAGAAAGTAACAGATTGCAGCAGAGTGGCTGGTGGGGTGGCCAGCAGAGCAGCTAGCCAGTGGAGCTGTGGCTGGCTGGCAATGCTGGAGCAAGCAAGGTTCCTTCTACCCCCTCACCCCAGTAGGAGGTAAACTCACACAGATGCAACTCTAAACTCGGTCTTCACTGATCAAGGCCAACCATTGTGACTGGGGTATGGTGAGGGAGCAGAGAGTGGCACCTTAAAGAAGCTTTTGGTTGTAGAACTCATGAAGCTGAAGCAAAAGACACTGCCCCACATATTATGGGGTGGATGTTTTGCTCACGGTTTTATGTTTATGAATCCTGCTTACTGCGTTTTCCCTAATTAATGCCAGGTGACTTCCCTCCTTTCATTAAAAGTTAAAATAAACTCAGATTCTGTGCTTCTGAGAGGCACCAAGGGGTGGTGAGTAATTTTCCCAGGTTACTGGGTGGAGGCTCGAGCCAGTTCTGCATTGGAATTTTATAAAGAAACCCGTAGATATTGAATCCAGCCCTGGTTGCTGCTGACTCTACCTGGCAGAAGGTTTACAATTTATAATTTGGTAAAATTCAATGGCCATGAAAGTATATCTAGCCAACGTATATAGTGGTATCTGTCTGTATATCCATGCACCCATATATTTTCATTAATAATGGTTTATCTGAAGATCTCATCACACTTCATAAGAAAATATTCATGAATAAAAACATCACACCAGGGCTATCAGGAACATTAATATCAGGAGCTTCATTTTATACAAGGAGAAACTGACACAGATGATATATAATTTAAGTCTGTCTGGGCCAGTATGATTAGAACAGAGCTGGGATTAGCACTCATATGTGCTGAATTCCAGTCCAATATTTTAACCACTTGGCAGTCTTTCCCTCTTCTTGGAAATACAGATGAAAAGAATTAGTTTAGAAACCATTTTAAAAGCAATGTGCCTTTCTAATCTGGTGGGCACAAAACTGCATTCATAGTTGCTAGCATTTACAGCCATGTGATCTGTAGGTGTAAATGTTGAATTTAGGCTTTTGAGGCAGAGTTACTGAAATGGAATTATCTGTCATGTTAACTGCTTGCATGCTGCAAGACTTCTCAGGTACATAGAGCAAAATGAACAGCATGTACTGTCATCTATCAGGAATGTAACTTTGAGGCACCAATATTTCTATGGAACAAAGGCATCTTAGAGTAACAGCACCACACTCCATGACAGCATAGAAGCTATACCAGAACCAGAACCAGCACTGATGAGTTTAAGATTTATTGGGAGAATTTCTTTTTCTAAACAAGGTAAACTTTGTGTTTGAATTTACTAGACTAATAACAATGTCAAAGATATAACTATTTCACTGGAAATGCAGCAAGTTATACATAGATTTGTGCTTTATGCTATTCATAATTGTATTATGTCTTGGAGGAGGGGGGAGTTATATATGTTAGATGGCATTAAGCTTTGTGGGTTATGCAGATCAATTATGACAAAAAATATTGCTGAACTCCTCTTTCCTGAAAGTAGTGAGGGATTCGCTCTGCTTACAACAGTTAAGGTTTAATAGCACTGTGAAAAGTTACTGGATATAGCCTGTCATTACTGAACTATAATGTATAATCATCCTGTACCTTCACTTTTGTTTTTAAGAGATGTGATAATTTACTGAAGATTATTCTTTTGTCTCTTTTAGCAACTGTATTAATCATTGTAAAGATGAACTGGTTAAATTATGTTATTGAATAGTATGGTATTACCATTAATAGGAGAACTACATGCTGATCAAAGAAATAATAAAACAATATATCTTAAGTATTTCTAAGTTGCTTTGTGGTATCCAAATACCACACCTATTTTAAATGCCAATAAAAGTTATAAGCAGAAGTAATAAAAATAGCATTTAGCAAAAATGTTTGTTAAACTTTATTCCTTCAGTAGTACAGTACGTGGTTTTCATTGCAGCTATACAAACTTTTAAATCCCCTAATCAGATGAAACTCTCAGGATGATCAAGAAAATCTCAAAGAAAATCTTGGCTGGCCCAGAACCATTCCTCCCAGTAATAAATCCCTCTTAGATAATATTTCTTAGTTCCCATCTGTTCTTTGAGAAATCTTCTTGTTGGAAGTGAGACGGGCTGTAACTTTTCATCCCATCTGAACTCCCTGGACAACTGGTTGGCCCCTCCCTCCCAACTCCTGAGGATTCAAAAGACAGTTGTTTGACTGACTCTGCATTAGGGGAGGTAGCCAATATGTCTGTTCTCCCTCAAAATCTAGTTTGTATTTTTTGATGAAGCGTGTTCATTATTTTTTCTTGCAGCTGTGAGACCAAGAAATGTTTCTCTTGTCCCACTGCTGCCAGGTATCTAGGACATTTACATCACTGTGGAGCAGACACCTCTAAACATGCTTTGGGACTTTTCCAGAAGGGGGACCCTTTATTAACATGGCACATTTTGGGGGAAGAGGTAATCCAGCTCTCCATTGATGATACCAGGAAGAGGCCTCCAGTGCCTTCCCAGAATGTCAGAAACCCTGATGGGGACAGTCAGGCTTCAAGTAATCCTAATGTTAATTACATTGAGTAGTCCACTTATGTTTAATAGAATTATGTAAGAATAGCAGAGATCACTAATGAGAAAGATTTATTCGATTATTCAGTCCATCTCCTCTAATTCTGAATTAGAAACAGGTTTTCTATTCAGACCTTTTACATCCTTTACTATGTGAAGTTTTCAAATATCCCTATTTGAGCAAGGTTTTATTGGAATGTTTGCAGAAAAGTGCATTTTGGGCCCATCTCAGGGATCAGAATTCATTTTGGGCACGTATGGAGGAAGTTTATAAAGTTTAAATAATTCTGTTGGGGAATAGAAACAATGCTATGCAATTTAGATGACCATGAATTCCAAATCAATGGAATTCTAGCTATTATAACAGCTCACATGAGGCTTTCAAAAACGGGTAAGCATTATTTTCCCCATTTTAGAGCTGAAGTAATGGAAGCACAGTGAGGTTAATTGACTTGCACAGGGTCATATAGGAAGTCAGTTATAGAGCCAGAAATATAACCAAAGTCTCCTGACTCAGCTCCAGCCTTATACAACAATGACTTCAGGAAGTCTCATAAGAAAGGCTATTCTTCCAATTTGTCTCCCAATGAGAATGAGTTTGGACAAGATCAGGAAAGCTTCAATATTCACCCAAACATTTAGCACCTCATCCAAACCAAACCTCCAAATTGACTGCTAGCAATTCCATGTATGACAGTAAGTGGTTACTTGGCAAGGTTCCCCATCCCCATCATTATGGAACGATTTGTTATATAAATATATAATTTTATAAATAGTACCTCACAATTCATCTCACACCTGATGCTTTTTTAAGCCTGTTTTATCCTCAAAGGCTTGTAAATGGTCTTCAACAAGGTGCAAATGTCTGCTTATGACAGAAGCTCAAGAAGAAACAAAAATGAGTTAAAAGATTTCTGTGTAGCACAAATTGGGAGAAAAAATACTCACACTAAAGAATTGCAACAGCCAATCCTGCAATATCCCCTGGAAATCTGTAACATTCTGTTATATGGTGTAATTCTATTCTCCTAGGAAATGGTGTAAATAGTGGATTCCAGTGCTTAATTTGAGCCCTGGCCCCTCTTTCATTACAAATTAAAGCACTGGTGGATTCTTTGTAACTTGAAATCTTTAAACCATGATTTGAGGACTTCAGAAACAAAACCAGAGGTTAGGGGTTTATTATAGGAGTGGGTGAGTGAGGTTCTGTGGCTTGCAATGTACAGGAGGTCAGACTACATGATCGTGATGGTCCATTCTGACCTTAAAGTATATGAGTAAGTCTGTGTGTGTGTGTGTGTGTGCGTGTGTGTGTGTCTACACAAACACACACACACATCCCTACCTACCTACCACAACTGTTCCATTTATTTATTCAGTTTTTACTGTTTGTTTTCCTTCCACACATAAAAAAGGACCCTACAATTTCCAATTATTAAAAATTAACTAAACTGAGAATTTCTTGGACTTGTGAGGGGAGGAGAGTGCTGCCAATGAAGGGGCAGAAGATCTGCTTGAGTCACATGGACATTTATTTTGGTTTGTGCTATGAGAAAGGTTGTGGAGGAGTCTGGGAATAATAAAAGACAATACGGAATGCCAGTGATATTTGTGTCTTAAATTAGTGGTCCAGTGTCTTTCAATAAGCAGTGATGTTATGCAGAGTTTAAACCTTTTGAGTTTTTTTTCACTAAAGGTCCCCTTCAGATAGAAAGAGAAATGTGGCTGTGCAGGGCCTGGTCTCAAAGGCTCCTAGTCCCTGGAGGATGGCTCTAAGTATGTGTACACTGCAGCTAAACACCCATGGCTGGCCCATGTCAGCTGACTTGAGCTCATGGTATTGGGCTAAGAGGCTATTTAATTGTGGTGTAGATGTTTGAGCTTGCGTTAGAGCCAGGGCTCTGGTACCATGTGATGGGGGAGGATACCAGAGCACAGGCTCCAGCCTGAGCCCTAATGTCTACATCACAATTAAACAACCCCTGATGCCAAGCCCCACGAGCCCAAGTCAGCTGACATGGGCCAATCATGGGTGTTTAGCTGAAGTGTAGGTATACCCTCTGAGGTAGGATGAGAACAAAACAGATCATTTGCAGTTGATAGTGAACTCACCTAGCAAGTAATTTCAGTTCAGTTCAGCTTTGAAGAAATATGTGAGTACAAGCAAATACCATAACGACATGATTTAAAAAAAGTATGCAAATAGGTAAATTGAGAATTCTTTGTGAAAATGTAACCAGTTGGTCTGTGTATTCTACACATACCCTCTTGTGCCTGATCCAAAGAGTACAAGAATCTGTTACATCCCACGTTGTGAATCTTTAATTCAAGTTTAAGACTTTCATGCTTTTGGACCACAGTTCAATCCATAACATATAGGCCAAGTGAGGGGTTCAGCTAAGTTTCAAATTCCCTTGAGCTTCAAATGCTTGGGATGAACTTCCTCTGTTCAGAGGAACATTGCAACTCACTAACAGTGTGTGTTATGGATTTCCCTTCTGTGCTTCATCCACAGAAATGAGGTGGACCTGCTATAGCAACCAGCTAGATAAGCTGGTTCTTAAACTCAAACTGCAGAGACTCATGTTTTGGTTCTATGGTTCAATCTCCAGTGCCAGTGAAAATGGCAGCTGTCACAAAAACACCAGCAGCCTGGTCTGTGAAGAAGGAACAAATGCTGGGAATATGTTCTTCAATTCACTATGCCTTACCCAAATCCATTTCTTCATTATAAAGACTGTTTGGCCATAGGGATTTACTTATGTCTGGATAGTCTCTCCTAGAGTCTTCCCTGTTATTTTCTCTGTGAGTGTGTATGCGTGCACACACTTGCATTATCTCATTTTACTGGGCATTAATTCATAGATTCATAGATACTAAGGTCAGAAGGGACCATTCTGATCATCTAGTCCAACCTCCTGCACAGCGCAGGCCACAGAATCTCACCCACCCACTCCTACGAAAAACCTCACCTATGTCTGAGCTATTGAAGTCCTCAAATCATGGTTTAAAGACTTCAAGGAGCAGAGAAGCCTCCCTCAAGTCACCCATACCCCATGCTACAAAGGAAAGCGAAAAACCTCCAGGGCCTCTCCAGTCTGCCCTGGAGGAAAATTCTTTCCCGACCCCAAATATGGCAATCAGCTAAACCCTGAGCATATGGGCAAGATTCACCAGCCAGATACTACAGAAAATTCTTTCCTGGGTAATTCAGATCCCATCCATCCAATATCCCATCTCAGGGGATTAGGCCTATTTACCCTGAATATTTAAAGATCAATTACTTACCAAAATCACATTATTCCATCATACCATCTCCTCCATAAACTTATCGAGTAGAATTTTAAAACCAGATAGATCTTTTGCCCCCACTGCTTCCCTTGGAAGGCTATTCCAAAACTTCACTCCTCTGATGGTTAGAAACCTTCATCTAATTTCAAGTCTAAACTTCCTGGTGGCCAGTTTATACCTATTTGTTCTTGTGTCCACATTGGTGCTGAGCTGAAGTAATTCCTTTCCCTCTCCTGTATTTATCCCTCTGATATATTTATAGAGAGCAATCATATCTCCTCTCAACCTTCTTTTAGTTAGGCTAAACAAGCCAAGCTCCTTAAGTCTCCTTTCATAAGACAAGTTTTCCATTCCTCGGATCATCCTAGTAGCCCTTCTCTGTACCTGCTCCAGTTTGAATTCATCTTTTTTAAACATGGGAGACCAGAACTGCACACAGTATTCTAGGTGATGTCTCACCAGTGCCTTGTATAATGGTACTAAAACCTCCTTATCCCTACTGGAAATGCCTCTCCTGATGCATCCCAAAACCGCATGAGCTTTTTTCACAGCCATATCACATTGGCAGCTCATAGTCATCCTATGATCAACCAATACTCCAAGGTCCTTCTCCTCTTCTGTTACTTCTAATTGATGCGTCCCCAACTTATAACTTAAATTCTTGTTATTAATCCCTAAATGCATAACCTTACACTTCTCACTATTAAATTTCATCCTATTACTATTACTCCAGTTTACAAGGTCATCCAAATCCTCCTGTAGAATATCCCGATCCTTCTCTGAATTGGCAATACCTCCCAGCTTTGTATCATCTGAAAACTTTATGAGCACACTCCCACTTTTTGTGCCAAGGTCAGTAATAAAAAGATTAAATAAGATTGGTCCCAAAACCGATCCCTGAGGAACTCCACTGGTAACCTCCCTCCAACCTGACAGTTCGCCTTTCAGTAGGACCCGTTGCAGTCTCCCCTTTAACCAATTCCTTATCCACCTTTTGATGTTCATATTGATCCCCATCTTCTCCAATTTAACTAATAATTCCCTATGTGGCACGGTATCAGATGCCTTACTGAAATCTAGGTAAATTAGATCCACTGCATTTCCTTTATCTAAAAAATCTGTTACTTTTTCAAAAAAGGAGATTAGCTTGGTTTGGCACGATCTACCTTTTGTAAAACCACGTTGTATTTTGTCCCATTTACCATTGACTTCAATGTCCTTAACTAATTTCTCCTTCAAAATTTTTTCCAGGACCTTGCATACTACAGATGTCAAACTAACTGGCCTGTAGTTACCTGGATCACTTTTTTTCCCTTTCTTAAAAATAGGAACTATATTAGCAATTCTCCAATCATTCGGTACTACTCCTGAGTTTACAGATTCATTAAAAATTCTTGCTAATGGGCTTGCAATTTCAGGTGCCAATTCCTTTAATATTCTTGGATGAAGATTATCTGGGCCCCCCGATTTAGTCCCATTAAGCTGTTTGAGCTTCGCTTCTACCTCAGATATGGTAATATCTACCTCCATATCCTCATTCCCATTTATCATGCTACCATTATCCCTAAGATCCTCTTTAGCCTTATTAAAGACTGAGACAAAGTATTTATTTAGATTTTGGGCCATGCCTAGATTATCTTTAACCTCCACTCCATCCTCAGTGTTTAGCTGCCCTACTTCTTCTTTCTTAGTTTTCTTCTTATTTATATGGCTATGGAACCTTTTACTATTGGTTTTAATTCCCTTTGCAAGGTCCAACTCTACTCGACTTTTAGCCTGTCTCACTTTATCCCTACATGTTCTGACCTCAGTTAGGTAGTTTTCCTTGCTAATCCCTCCCATCTTCCACTCCCTGTATGCTTTCTGCTTCTTCTTAATCACCTCTCTAAGATGCTTGCTCATCCAACTTGGTCTACAACTCCTTCCTATGAATTTTTTCCCCTTTCTTGGGATACAGGCTTCCGATAGCTTCTGCAGCTTTGATTTAAAGTAATCCCAGGCCTCCTCTACCTTTAGATCCATAAGTTCTTCAGTCCAATCTACTTCCCTAACTAATTGCCTTACTTTTTGAAAGTCAGCCCTTTTGAAATCAAAAACTCTAGTTGCAGATTTATTTTTGTTAATCCTTCCATTTAGTTTGAACTGAATTAGCTCATGATCACTTGAGCCAAGATTGTCCCCTACAACCATTTCTTCTATGAGGTCCTCGCTACTCACCAAAATTAAATCTAAAATGGCATCCCCTCTAGTCGGTTCAGCAACTACTTGATGAAGGAATCCATCAGCTATCGCTTCTAGGAAAATCTGAGCCCTATTATTATTACTAGCACTGGTCCTCCAGTCTATATCTGGGAAGTTAAAGTCTCCCATGATCACGCAGTTTCCATTAGTATTTACTTTATTAAAAACATTAAAAAGGGCTCTATCCATATCCAAATTAGATCCTGGAGGTCTATAGCACACCCCAAGCTCTATCGTAGGAGAGGCTTTACTAGTTATCTTCCCCAATGTAAGTTTTGCCCAGACGGACTCTGTCTTATCCATTGCATCGCTTCTTATTTCTTTACATTCTACCTCATCATTGATATACAATGCTACTCCACCACCTTTACCTTTGTTTCTGTCTTTCCTAAACAGCACATACCCTTCAATACCTGTAGTCCAGTCATGACTACTATTCCACCATGTTTCTGTTATCCCTATAATATCTGGTTTCACTTCCTGCACCAGTAGCTCTAGTTCCTCCATTTTGTTACCTAGGCTCCTCACATTGGTGTACAAACATCTTAATTTTTTCTGTTTGGCCTCGCTCACATTTTGTACCCTATTAGGCACAGTAATTCTACAGCCAGTATAACCTATTAGACTAGTATCCACACTGCCCTCGCTCCTTATATACATTCTACTACCCACGGCTGTATCCTTTCTTACTTCGTCTTCTTCCCTCTCAATGCTAAAATCTGGCATGGAGATTACCTGGACATCTCCCAGCCATCTCCCCCAAATTCCTAGTTTAAAGCTCTCTTTATTAGTTGTGCCAGCCTTGATCCTAGAAGTCTATTTCCTTCCCTACTCAGATGAAGTCCATCCCGAGAGAACTGTCCTCTGTCTGTGAATGCCTCCCAGTGGCCATACATCCCAAAGCCCTCCTTATAGCACCACTGCCTAAGCCATCTGTTGACAGTCAGAATTTTGTCACACCTTCGTTGCCCTTCTCTAGGAACAGGAAGGATCCCACTAAAGATCACCTGAGCCTCAATTTCCTTCAGCGTCTTTCCCAGCCTAGCATAGCCTCCCTGAATACTTTCCAGTGAGAATCTAGCCGTATCATTTGTTCCCACATGAAGGATAATTAGGGGATTCTTTCCCGCTCCCTTTAGGATTCTTTTCACCCTCAGGTCTACATCCCGTATCTTAGCACCCGGAAGACAGCACACCCTTCTATTCTCTGGATCAGCTCTAGTTACAGACCTGTCTATTCTTCTTAATAAGGAGTCCCCTATCACATAGACCTGCCTTTTGCTGGTGACAGTGCTATTCTCCAGTCTCTCCCCTGTTCCCTCTGGCTGCAAGTTCTTTCCATTCCTATTTTCCCTTATAATCCTCTTCAACCCATCCTGTATCCTCCTGGGGCTCATATTTGGTGTAGTCTCCCTTGACTCTTCCACTTTTCCTATAGGACTAGCCTCTCTTCTCTTCTTGCTTACCCTTCCACCTTCAACAAGTACCTGCTGAGCCCCTTCTTCATTTTCCAACTCTGCAAACCTGCTCCTAAGCTCTATTTCTCCTTCACTAGCCCATCTTTTCCTCTGCGTGGTCCTCTTAGTCACATGCTTCCACTGACCACTTCCTCACCCAGTCTCCCCTCAAAATTCCCCAGCCCTGCTTCCATCTGTGAGTCTGAGCTTTTCCCTTAGGATACCTCATATCTTTGCTCCATCATCTGCTCAAACCCCTTCCAAAACTCAACCAGAATTTCCACCTGCATCTCCAAACCTCGGATCTTTTCCTCCATCAGCTCTATCAGATGGCATTTCATGCAGAAAAAACTCTTACCAGGTCCCCCCTCCAGGATCATGTATATACCACAGCTTCCACATCCAGTCATCCTCAGTGTGTCTTCCACTACAGGAGTCACTCCCACAGCTGCCTCCATATCTGTCATCGCCTTCTCACCTAAGTCCTGTTAATTTGGGAAACACAAGCCACACCAAAAAGACCACCCCCCCAGCAAAAGCAAACCCCAAACAAGCACCACAATACAAACTCCCATTCAAACTCCCCTGTTTACAGCTCTGTTTGCTGGCTCCTGTACCGCTGGCTGCCTTTTAAAGGACCCCCAGTCAGAGAAGCCCCACCGCCTACTCAGGGCTCAGCTTCTCTCCCAGTTCTGTGCCCCTACCAGCCTCCATGAATACAAATAGAAATACCTACAAATTTAGGTACAAATACCTTCTCCTCCAACAGAACTCCCACTCAAACTCCCCTGTTTACAGCTCTGTTTGCTAGCTCCTGTGCCGCTGCAGTTGTCTAACCCTTCTCAGCTTTACTTTGGCTAACAAGTCACAACTCTATCCATAGAGCTAAAGGTTATTTTCTTTGACCTGTTTGAGTTGGATGACATTAAACAGATAGAATAACTGTATCTTTTTCAGGATAGTGATTTTCTATGTCACAAGGTAGGCTGTTGGGAGGCTGTTCACTAAATGTTTATAAAAACCTTTGAAATCTTCAGATAGGAGTTGCTACAGAAACCCAAAGCAGTATTGTTGCTTTTTAAATTCTCCCTACAGAAATTGTTTTGGTCACAAAAAAACTTTAATGCCTTCATTTTTAAACTTCTAGCACGCACGCACACACAGGTTTGTTTCATGTTTGCCACAAAGCTAACTGATCTCCCCTTGTATGTTTGATCCCAGGAAGTGTACAGGAGAGATAGAGTTAAATTAGTCGCACTGTTTGTTAAGTAAATAACCACCTAGAAATAGCATGAAAACTGCCTTAAAATGAAAATGATTTTGTGGCCTCAGCCTATTGCACAGTAGATTTGTGTCCCCATCACAAAGCCACCATTCTGTCTAATAGAAAACAGTGAACTTCCTGAGCCCCAAAGCCAAATGTAGGTGCCTCAAGTTGGATTCCTAAAATCTTTTTTTAGAAATCTAAATAAATAACTTAATTTTCAGAGGTCCTATTTACGTTAGGATAGAGTTGTAGGTGTCAAAAATTGAGAAGCAGGTCACATTTATTTAGATTTCTTTATAGACAAGATTCTTGCTCTGAGGCATCCAACTTTGGGGGAAAACGGATAAAATGTGTAGCAACGGGGGGGGAGGGGGAAGTATAGCTGATATTTTGTAGCAAAAATTCCCCGTAGCAAAATAGACACTGAATGATCTCTAATGTTTCTCTGAGACATATGTTTGAAGTACCCATTCTCCCACTCTCCTCTATGGGCTGGGCTCCCAAGCTAGACTTTATCTCTTGTGATGCAGCATAGCCATGCAATTGCCATGATGCACCACCTACCCCACCCAGAGAGAAAACCATTGTGCATCATGAGATGTAGTCTGATCATGGAGTCAGACTATAGGGAAGAATGGGAACACAACGCACACAAAGTGCAATTTATGTGAGGCACCATAGCAGTATTTCTGATTCAAATTACTTCAGTTGTCAGCCACAATATTTTCAGGTTTGATCTCCCACCCTTGCCAAAAAACTCAAAATTTTCCACGGGGAAAGAGACCCCATTTCCAACCAGCTCTAATCCCATCGTCTGAGGCATTTTACAAACACAGCAAAAGATTGTACTGCTTCTCTCTCTCATATCTCTTGTAATAAAAGTCCATATCATGCTTCTAAAGAAATCACTGTTACAAATCACATCCCTAAAACTCTTCTCTTTCAATCTGCTGCCTATAGTCCACAATGCTGATATGTTCCAATGCATAGACACTTAAAATCATCCACTTTTGTGTCAGTCCACAATCTTAATTATAGAATATAACTGAGTTTGTTACAAACACTCACAGAAACAGTAGGCTCTTTAAAATGTGTGTGATTGCATATGTACAAGCAGGGTGATGTTCTAACATAGAGGAAGGGTCCCTTGTCTGATTTGTATTTTGTCAAGCGATTGTAAATTAGACAACCTGAAACAACTGCAAACTGCTGAAACTACATTAAGAGTCAAACCTGGACAAAAGCCAGGAAATTCAAAGTTGCAGCTCAAGGAGTTTCCTGAGTTTTTGGCTTATCCTATATACCTTGCTCAGCTATACAGTCCTCCCGAGTGCTGTCCTTTTACCCTCCATTTCCACGTCTGTTTCTGTGTTAGACTGACCTATCTTCTTCCACACCTTTAGGTCTGTACTCCACAGCTCCCTGTGCTAGTTGGTCCTAAAACATGTAACAAGGAGGTGGAGGTAAGTGTAACACAGACAGTAAGAGGGGGTAAGAACTTAAGCAGTTGAAAAAATGTAAATGAAATGTCATCCACTGGACTGCTTTCACATTTTCTGAAGCAGTTAAGAGGTGTGAGGCTTTAGAATATGCCAGAATACTAATGTAAATGGCACAGCTAGTTGAAAACTGATATATATTTTCTACAAAAAGTTTCAAATGGAAAAAAGCTGTGTTTCAATGTTTTAGTGGAATTTTCCAGTCCCATACACCTTTCTCTCCCCCTCCCTTTAATTTCTTTCTCTCTTCCAGTGGAAGAAATAAAAAGTACCAAAAAAAAAAAAGAGAGGGACACCCTATGGAAATTAAAAAAAAAAAGAAAGAAAAAAACACACAGGAAAAAAAAGTTACTTTAAACAAAAACAGAAAAACAAAAATCACAAAAAATTCTTTTCAGTCAAAAAGCCATTTCTATCCCTCTCAAAAAAAGTGTGAAAACATTTTTGGCCAGCTGTAGTTACAATGTTTTATTAAAAATGCCACCTAAAGGTTTGATTTTGGTAACTGTAGTATAATAATACACATCATTCTAGGAGCAGCATCTTCTATGTGTTCTTATATTTCAGTCTAACTACATCTCACCTTATGTTCTTGCCCTCACCCAGCCCAAGAACAGGTCATATCTGTCCATCTGTATGTTCTTTACTGAAGTGTGGCAGCTCATCTGGCTAAGATGCAATGAGGAGCCAGGTCTTACCTCTTGACTACGATCTCCTCATAAAGGTCTTGATTTGCTCTGGAGTTTTCCTGCTGAGCAGCAAGGATGAGACTCTTCTCGACAGGAGAAGAGGAATCCCTGATAGAGACACCCATCCCAATACAGGTGGGCCTCACACTATGTTTCACTTTCCGGTAATGCATCTCCAGATGAAAGTCTAGATGAATGTTTTGGCTATTACAAGATAATAAGCCTGTGGAGCAACTAAGTGAAGGGGTGATTTTTCCCAGTAGGTACTTGATCTTCAGTGATCAAAATTGGTCCTGGAAGACCTCTCGTATGATCATGTACTGTGGTCAAGTATGAATAAAAAAAAAGTCAGTATTTGCCAAATATTAAAATATATGTCAGTTCTCCCCAGTACTGTATCTGTATTATTGTGCATGCTTTGGTATGTTTGTTTATAATGGGTTACTTGCTATGGATTTAGATTTTAAAAAGAAGGATAAAGAAGCCAAGCAGGAAAGGTGAAACAATGACCTAGATGAAACGCATTCTAGCAAACACAATAACCATGTTTATAGCTGTGCTGAGACAACTTCTTGGATCCAGCCCTCATGACAGCTGTTTTGCCAAGGCTGAGAATCTGTAGATCCAAAGACACCCGTCTGTTAAAAGACCTGCCCTACAGAGAGGGAGTGAGGAAGCTGTCAGCTGCTGCAGGCTGACACTGACTGACTAAGAGCCAGGGGTCTCCCACAAGCAGGCTGTAACTTAGTCTCCAAGAGATTAAGGGCACAAAGGCTAAGTCATACCTACAAGAACTGGACGGGCATGCCAAATGTAGGTAACACATGCATAGATCTTGGTTGTTTTAAATCCATTTCTCTGAGTGCTGTGAACCATTTAGCAAAACAAATCATACTTTGAGTTGAAGAAGCTGCTTCTCTGACACTGAATAGTGTTACTGTCCACAAGCTTCCAATGGGAAGCTCTTCCTATTAGGCCTGCTAGCTATCACAGTTGGCAAACATGAGGGAGGACCCAGAGATCCAGTCAGAGAGTATTTGGATCATTGGGTCCCATCCCAAAAAGAAATACAAGCTCAGTCCTGTCACTGAAGAGACTTGCATGCAGGGAACTGGAAAAGGGCTGTGGAAGGAGCAACCTATCAATGGACCATGGCTAGTAGCATCTGAGATACCAATGATTTCCCTCATACTTGGGAAAAAAAGTTACTATGTTAACTGTTGGTTAATATTGTATTTATAATGGTGACCACTATAGTAACTACTAGTACACAAGAGCAGAAATTGTCATATTCCACTTTTGATATCAATGACTTATATTAAGAACCTAAACACAATGGGTGAAATCCTGACCTTTCTTAAGTCAATGGGAGTTTTACCACTGGCTTCAATGGAGCCAGGATTTACATCCCAAAAGTTAGTGCATATTTGAAAAGAGGTAACAATGCTCCATTAAAAGATACTGAAGCCTTAGAAAAACCCTCAAACAGCAAAAAACAAACAAAAGGAAAAGGAAGACCTGGAATGAGAACAGCAGTATGAGAAGGAACTTGAAAGAGAGAACTGTTGAACAGCTATACCAGCTAGAAGGAGATGAAAATTACATATGCATGAAGATGTCCAAATCATGATGATAAAGGTTATTTTATTTAATTCCCTGTACTTGTTGAAGCAAACTCTGTTCAATTAACCTGCTGAAGCTGAATATTCTAGTTAGCCCATATTACAAATTCCACAACACTTTTAGCCAGCTGGAGAGCTAACACTTCTCCTTTTCAGTCACACAGGATTCCTTCTTTTCCAATGCTGTGCAGTTTGATAGTGCTATAATGCAAACTATTTTTGAATAATTACAGAAAACTAAACACTACAACTTTAATTACAAAACCCAAAGCTATCAAACCCACCAATCCATTTAGCATAATTGGCAATGTCCATTTAGGCCTTAATAGAAAGAAATTCAGCTCTGCCAACAGCTGCTTGAAATATACTTTGCTTCAGCTAGTGTCATCACTTCTACCCTTTCAGGTGGTATAAAATTCACACACAAGAAGTATACAAAACTGTCTAGTTGGTCTTAAAAATCTAAAGTTAACTGTCACTCATTGTTCCCTAGAGCCATGGATTGCTGGATCCTACTTGACACATAGTTCTGTATTGAGATTGTCATTATTGATAAGAAATTGCTGACAACCAGTGGGACTCTGAGCTCTTATCAGAGAATGCTATCCTGAAGGAACACCCACTCCACTTTGGCACCTCATATCAAAGACCTTCAGAGAGAAAGAGAAGGCTGTATTAATGCATAGCACACTCTCAGACATGAACATTTCACAATAATAACCAATGGGATAATAGGGGCATGTATGAAAATCCACATGGTTTATAGCTTACTTTACAGAAGAGCTTTTGAAATATATGCATTGCAAACTGTAATATATAAAAATATTGTACACTTTTGTGCCTGCCATCTGAGGATCTCCAAATGCAGATTTCTTTTATTAGACTCTTGCACTCAAATTACTTGCCCTCCCTTTCCTAAAAATGAGGTTCTCACTTTAGATTTGTTGGTGCAATAACAATAATCTGAAGTCCTAAGTGCCTTTTCTAAAGCAGGGAGATCAAAAATAAATGGAAACCTTTTGTCTTAAAAACTTCTGCATTCTGACAAAGCAAAGTCATTTAAAAGGGGATTACATTTAAACTTGTATACTACATTGCCATTTGAACAATATGATTTGAAATCCTCCTGGACTATTTGGAGTTTCAGATAGTGCCATAAGTCATTCAAAACTTAATTTCCTCTAGATTTCCATTGAAGTCCTAGATTTGATCTATGACATCTACATTACAATGAACTGGCCATTCTTAATGTAACTGTGCCTCAAACACTTGATTCCACGAAAGAAAAGTATGGTATGAAGAATATTTGGCCCAGTGGTATGTGACTACAATAACAAATAAATAAACTGAAAGTGACACAAAGAGCACTGTGAAAAACAGGAACATGTTAAACAAATATAAATCATTGCACTAAGCAAGATTCGGCAAGATGCTTAAGCACATGTCTAACTTTTAGCCTGTAGTAGATCTGTGCCTGTGCTCTCACCCATCTAGTGAAAAGGGGGCATCGGGGACAAGAAGAGAGTGTGACTGAGCTCTGGTTCACTACTTCTGTCCTCCACTGGCATGGGGCCAAGTGGAGATGCAATTTAGAACTGCCTGGCAGCAGCAATATGTATCACTGGGGCTGAGGCTGGCCCTGAGGGCCAGGGAACCGTACCCAGCTCCCTGATGCCCTCTGCATATAGCTCAGATGGAGGAGCAAATCTGCCTCTCTATGGCTAGAGTCACCTCCCTAAATCCCCAGTTTACCACTTTCACCACCCCTCCTTGTTCAAAGACATCCAAAATCTCACTTATTCCACAGAGTCCATAAAAATTAATTTAGATTATGCTGGAGTTTGGAGGGAGAAAAATAAAAAAAACTGCACAGTTCTCATTTTCCCAGTGCCCTTATCTTCTATGTTTATTTTTAATCATATGTTTTTGAGGCACAACTGTCTTCATTTTTTTATATTATCCAATACCAAGCATAGGGTCACTGCCAGATAAATAATATCCATGTGATAGAGAAGATCTATACTGAATTACTCCATTGACAGTTGGCAGATTGAGAGAAGCAGATCATACAGACACAGTGCAGAGGCAAAGACTATGGAATTGAAATTGGGGTTGCCTCCTTCAACAGAGACACACAAACAACCTGTAGAGGCCAAACCAGGACACTGATGGATAAGCTAGGCAACCAGTGCAGAGCTCTGAAGCGTACACATGGCTAGGAACACCCTGACATGCCTGTTCAACCCAGGCAAGGGCATTTCTTGTGGGAGAGAGGTGACTACTGGGAGTTGGGTCACATCAGGCAGAGGAGAAGCAGCCTTGGAGTTGCTCCCTGCAGCTAAAGGAAAGGTTCTATTTTGTTTCTTGGCCAGAGGGCTTGAGACTGTCTGGCTGCTTCCGTTCCAACAAAGAATGAGCCTCAAGACTGTTTTGCCTTTGAGGACTAATTGCCATCTGAGCCCAGCAGGTCTCTCCTGCACTGGGAGCTAGTGAACTTCTAGGGCTTGCAGCCACTATGGACTAACTCAATCCAAAATGAAGAAATATCGTTTTTTCAGTGAGGACCCATTTTTGTCAAGCTCCAACCATGCCAATTATTTAAGGCTTTGTCATAAATATAAAGGGAAGAGTAAACACTTTTAAATCCCTCCTGGCCAGAGGAAAAACCCTTTCACCTGTAAAGGGTTAAGAAGCTAGGATAACCTCGCTGGCACCTGACCAGAATGAGCAATGAGGAGACAAGATACTTTCAAAGCTGCGGGGGGGGGGACAAAGGGTCTGTCTGTCTGCGTGTTGTTTTTTTCCAGGACCAGAGCAGGAATGCAGGTCAGAACTCCTGTAAAAGGTCAGTAAGCAATCTAGTTAGATAGGTGTTAGATTCTGTTTTGTTTAAATGGATGATAAAATAAGTTGTGCTGAATGGAATGTATATTCCTGTTTTAGTGTCTTTTTGTAACTTAAGGTTTTGCCTAGAGGGATTCTGTGTTTTGAATCTGATTACCCTGTAAGGTATTTACCATCCTGATTTTACAGAGGTGATTCTTTCATTTTTTTTCTTCAATTAAAATTCTTCTTTTAAGAACCTGATTGTTTTTTATTGTTCTTAAGATCCAAGGGTTTGGGTTTGTGTTCGTCTATGCAAATTGGCGAGGATTTTTATCAAGCCTTCCCCAGGAAAGGGGGTGTAGTGCTTTGGGGGATTTGGGAGGGGAAGACGTTTCCAAGTGGGCACTTCCCCTGTTATTATTGTTAGACACTTTGGTGGGGGCAGCATTTAACCTAAGCTGGTAAGAATAAGCTTAGGGGGTCTTTCATGCAGGTCCCCACATCTGGACCCTACAGTTCAGAGTGGGGAAGGAACCTTGACAGGCTTGTAGAGAGTTTTTGGGGAAAGTCCCACCAAGAACACCCTATTTTCCAGGGGTTGGGGCCCTCACCTAAAATATGAGCACCCAAGGTCAAATCCCTCCTTCACATCAGGCAGAAGAGGAAATTGAACCTGGATCTTCCACATTCTGGATAAAGTTGCTAACCACTGGGCTATGGAGGTGGTGGGGGAGGAGGGCAAGGAGATCATCACTACCTCTGGTGTTGTGAATGGCATTTCCTTTGGTTGTAATAAAAGAAGCCCACAATCTTATTGAAAGATTTAATTCAACTTGAAAACAAACTTTGTTTGGGCTTGTCTACACTGTCAAGTTTCTGTGCAGTAAAGCAGCTTTTTGTGCACAAACTGCAGACATGTACACACTGTCAAGCCACTTTGCGTGCAGAAACTCCTCGGTTGCAGCACTGCAAAAAAACAAAAAAACCCCCAAACAAACAAAAACCCACCCTCTACGAGAATCGTAAGTCTATTTGTGAAGGGCTCCAGAGCTCTATTGACAGTGTAGACACTTGATTGCTTTCTGCACTGTAATTGGCCTCTGGAACTGTCTCATAATGCCTCAAGTGACCACTCTGCTCATTGTTTTGAACTTGGCTGCTCTGGAGACATGCACCCCTCCCCTTTCAAAGCACAGTTTCTGACAGCCATTAGGTGCTGTGCTGATCTGCTCTGGGACACAAAGCAAACCATTAAAATGGAATGCTCATGCTGTTAAACACAGAGTCAGAGAGAAAGATTGATTGCTGCGCAGACAGCCCAGTGAGGGAGGCGGGGGCTGATGTTGGGGTTTTCCCCTCCCTCAGGACTGGTTGCTTCCTGCCACTGTCTGAACTTACAAGACAGCATGCTGACATACTCTGTCCCCCAAAATACACTGTTTCTCTCCACCTCCTCCATATACACACAATCCCTGTCACACACTCTCCCCCATCCCCCACTTCAGTTGAAAAGTAGCTGGCAATGTAGTAGGATACCCATGGAACAACGGAATTGGGAAACCTGCATCATGTGATGCTGTGCATGCCCCATGAGGCATTGCAAACTCTTCCAAATCACCCTGTGGCCAGTAGCACAGTTGGAGAGCTACCACAATGCACTGCTGTCTTTGCCGTTGCAAGAACTGCTAATGTGGATGCACTCCAGCATCACAAGGAGCACAGTATGGACACACAACAGCGGTTTAATTCCATTGGCAGATGGAGAAACTGAAGCAGAAAGAATGAGCCACAAATTTTCAGAAGAAGCCTCTCATATTGGGTGACTAATTTTAAACATCTACCTCAATTGAGGCATCCAAAATAAAGGGCCGTTTTAAGGGGGAAAAATGTATATATATAGGCCAAGTGATTTACCCGAGCTCACAAGGAAATCTGTGGTAGGGCTAGGAACAGAACACAGATTTCCCAACTCCCAGTCCAGTGCAGCAACACAAGTTTGTCGTTCCTTTTTAGTGTTCCTGCTAAATTTGTGTTGACAGGCTACCTATTTTAGAGTTAATGGAATAATACCAATTGAAGAAGCAGTATTTAGGCAGGTCACAATATATAAATAGCACTAAATAGCATCATGCAAGTTCTGTCTGTTAAGATATTTCCCAGCCCCCATTCTCCTCAACATGAAACATCCCAAGATAAACAACAAAAAGCATTGTCATGAATTATCTAAATGCTCCATCAATAGGACAGGAAATTGCATATTTAATAAACCATTTAGAAAAGTTAAACATTTAAATTAAATTAAAAACATATATGTGTAGGGTATATATTCTTACATATTAATAACTATAGCCATAACCAGAGGGAGACCATTTAAGACACGATGCAACACATATCTGTTCAAACAGGCATTTTAATTAAGCAAACATTTATTACTTGTGGATGAGAAAGATGGGGGAGGACCCAGTAGAAGAGTGGATAAGGTTTTTTTTTAAGAGTTAATTTTTCAGTGTTTATTTTTAATTTTTGTCACCACAAATAGATATGGATTCAGTATGTTCATTGTAAATTATTGCATAAATAGAAAATAAGTCCTGCTGATGTAAACACTCAGTGATAAATAATGCCAGAAAAAGGCAATACTATTTTAGTTCCATAGTTGATCAATATTTATTACTGAAGTGTTCAGATTATAATTTGGAACACCTTTTAAGTATGGTTTTAATAGTTGCTGTACACCAAGTAGTCTGTCTATAGAGTACTTGAGTCTTTTACACTGCAAATGCTTATTAGGTTATTTTACATACCAAACTAAGGCCTCAGTATTGCAAACATGTATGTGCTTAACTTTACTACAGTGAGCAGCACTATCACATTAGTAAAGTTAAGCATATGCATACACGTTTTGCAAAATTGGGGCCCAAATTCTCCAGCTGATTGCATGCTGCTCATGAGGTGTGCTTACATGCTGTCCGTTGCAGGCTCAGCATCAAAGATTCATATTATTCTATAGGAAGCTATGAGAGAAACTTACATGAGCTTGCTTTCCATGATTCCACTGAAAGTGTCCACTCTGCCCAGCCCCACTGTGAAAGTAGCAGAGAACTCAGATTACAAAATCAGTTCTCTGAGATATGTTTGGATACCTGGGATCAACACAGTCCCTTTGCCTCAGCATTCCCTCCAAACTCCCATTTGTCCCTTGGCAGTAGGTCTGCTTTGGACTCAAAGATTTGTTTAGTCTAACCTAACATCACTTAAAGGGCAAGGTGGAACCCCATATGTAAGAAAAATAGTATGTCTTTACTCCCTGAGTTACAGAATGGTATTAAAATTAAAGGACACAATCCTACAATTGACTGTGCATGAACAGCTCCTTACACCTGCATGGAGTCTGAATGAAGTTAGCATGGCTCATATGGGCACAAGGATCCATCGGGTTGGCTCTGATTTCAGGACTGGGGTTAAAATGTTAGATTGGGATGAGAAAATGGTGTCAAAGAATATGACTGTAAAGCAATAAAGATAAATGTCATATGCTTCGGAACCTTTTTCAGCTTAGGACCCATTTGTAAATCTTGATGTACTATCACAACCCAGAGACTTCCTTGAGGCATCACAGATCTGATCCCCCTCATGCACAAGGGTTTGGGAGGTGAGGGGGGAGAAGGGTTGGTGAGGAACTTGGAGCTAAGATTCCAGATGCTCCAGCCAGATGTTAACAGCTGGGGACCATCCCCCAACAACTGGGAGGAGGCATAGTGAGCCAAGACACCCCCCCAAAAATACACAGCCCTCCATCTCACAGGCCATAGAGAACAGAGGGTAAGGGGTGGGGAGACTTGGGGGTTCTGAAAGTGAAATAGGGAGGTTGAAATGTGTGTGCACAATTAGTGAGGAAGGACTGGGAATTCTGGGGGTGCCAGAGAAGGAATTGGGGGGCAGACTAATATGGGGGAGCAGTGGGAGACTAGGGAAAGGATATGGGGCAGAGGGATCTGTGAAGGGGCTGTGAGCCAGATCATCTCCCAAAAAACACTCAGCCTCCCACACAGCCGATGGGGCTGGGAGACAAAGTGTAAAGGGATAGGGGCTTGGGGTCCTGAGGGTAAAGTGGGGGAGGGCTGGGGAGGTCAAGGAATGGTGGTATGACACAGGAGGAGTAACCTGCAATGGGGGAGGTATACATTGGGGTGCCCATTCTATGGAAGCTTGGGGGCTGGACAGGGGACATGGAAGATGGGGTATTATCTGGTTGTGGGGAGGGAATACATTGGGGGGCTGGTACTTACCAGAGAAGGTTATCTGCAACCTGAAGCAGGAGGCTGGTCTTTCTGTAGGAAGAAGGGGCACATAAGGGGAAGCAACAGCCCCCCCAGGCCACCCTTCCATGTGTATCCCGCAGCAACCTGCTATGTCCAATGTAAACATACTCCAAGCACTCCCTCCTGATTCCTGCCTTGCAGGGCTGGCTGGGCTGCCCTTTCCAGGTGTTTTTTCCTCAGGGGTTGCAGCATCATTCAGGTTTGGCCCAGCCCCCTTGAGGTGCACCAGCCAGGCCAAACTTGTGTGAGTAGTCCACAGGGCCAAAACACCTCTTCCTCAAATTTGGCCTGGCTAGTTCCCCATCATCATGGTAGAAAGATGGCTGGGCCAAACTTGAATGGCACTGTGACCCTGAGCAACAGGTTGAAATGTCTGAAGTGGGGAGCTGAACCCAGCCAGCCTCACAATCCTTTCAATCATTCTGGCATCTCACTGTTGGGTCATAACCCATCTATTGAGAAACCCTGCTCTAGAGAAAATTCCCTGTCATTCCCCCCTTCTGTATTCAGGATTGGAATAACTTGCAAAATAATCTATACGAGTACTAATTCTGTCGAGTTTCTATATACCAAACTATATGTCCATCATTACTTTATCATGCCCAATAGCATTAAATATCACATCCTCCCATGACATATCCATCTGAATCCATGAATATCAATAATCTTGTTCTGTCATATTACTTTCACCACCCACTCTACTCCTCCGCCCACCTCTACATTATTACCAACAGAAATGTCAAGTACTAAAAAGAATGACTGTAGAATATTCTGTAACTCATCTTGTTAGCAGCTGTCTTCTTTGTACCAATAGAAATGCTCAGAAGAGCCAGCCCTGAACAATGCAAACTTGTGCAGTATCTCAAAAATCAATGTATGATCTCCTGCATAAATCTCTCTCACTCCTTTGTTTGTCCTCTCTCCTTATTAAAGGAAAATTGAGAAAACTAAATTTTCCTTTCTGATTTGTAGTAGTCAATTAGAGAAGTGTTCACATTTGCTTTATTTAGCTTCAAAGATAAGATTGCTATCTGGGTTGTGTTATATTCTTTGAGTATCTGGATGTGAACTGGAATTCTTCTCCTCAATTTACAATACCTGCACAATTTGGCCTGACCCAAAATCATGGGCAAAGCCATGTTTCTACAATATATTTGTTTGTATCTAATTATTTGAGGGCAGAGTTGCAAAAAGTGACACAAACTGTACAATGACAACTAATTTTCACAGAAGAAGATTGTAATCATTATCCTCAAACTATAGTGGCTTGCTTTGCACCCAGGTAGAGGCAGCAGAAACCAGTATGCTTCTTTAGAGTTGTTGCTGTCTTTAAAAACAGTCCAAACAACCTGGATGTAGGCACACATGCAAATATACATAAATTGGCTACACAAAGCCCCCAGGAATACATTAGCACAAGGCCAGAACTAGCTTAATCTGGACCTAACGTAGGCAGAGTAATGAGCCGCTGACATACCACCACGGCATATATGTTTAATCAGATTAAAATGCTCCTGAGATGTCCAAAGGGCAGAATGAGTCATTGCATATGCCTGAAGACACTGATGCATAGAACATCTCTTGTTCACAAAACAAATGTAAGTGCCTCATCTCCCTTCTCTGTCATAAATAATTTCTGCAAATGCCCATTCTGTTTACTCCATTTGCTTTGATTACTTTGGCATTCTCTTTCAAAAAGAAAGTCAGTCATATTGGTTTACCTCTTTGAGCTGTCTGTTATATTTCAAAACCATGTCACTCTATATTTAACAGCTTCATTCCAATTGTTAGAGTAATTTAGCCAATGTAATTGTCTCTGGTCCAGTTTGAAACCAACAGCCACCAAAGAGGACATGTATCTGTCAAGAATCTGTGCTTCATTTGCTTTATTTATGTATATTCTTTTGGCTTTTCTTAGAAAAATTATCTTCCCCAACATCGAATCATGTCATCATGTGAGTAGCCATCCAAAGTGCTTGGCCTCCGAACAACCTCATTTTGCTAAAGTTTTTAACTATAAAACTGTTTATTGATAGCTCTGCCACTTAACCTATTAACCAGACAAAATATTTTTGACTGAAATTCCTTTTGTCTACCTTAGGTAACAGGAAAATTGTGCCCTATTTTTTGTGTAAATAATAATTCTACATGCACTTTCTGTGCACACCCATTTTAAAAAAAAGAGCACAGACTCTTTGGCCATCTTAATGTGAAAATTGATGTTTGATTATGTTAGTCAGAAAGTGACTATGTAACATAAATATCTGCTCAGTGCACAGATATGCTCCCTCTGTGAATTTACAACTACCTCTGGTTTTTTTAGTGAGAAAAATAGGCTTTTCCTACACTATTTCTAGCTGGCAAAGCAGACTCTAAACAGCTGTGGAAGAGTGATCTGGATTCTTTTTTGGCTCAGGCAACAAGAGAACTGTTAACTATGTTCCAGATACAGACTCTTTACCTCATGGTGCGCAGACATACACCTTAACTATACTGATAATACACTTCCGGTGGGATAGAGTTACTGGCAATAGTGCATGAAAGAAAACCACTTGACCTTCAGACTTCAGTGTTAGTTTGCATGGCTGGCCAGGTTAAGTACAGCATCATCATTTTACTTTCTAAATGAAAAAGGTTCATATTGAAGCTGCTGAGTGACCAGAACTGCATTTTAAGGGCTCTGTTCTCACCCTGGCGAGCCTGAATTACTACTATTAACTTAACATATATTTCTCATTTGTGAACCAAATTGCAAGATTGCTAACACCACCGGCATTTTCCTCATCCTAATCTTAAATGAAGCAATGAAATTTCCCTACATTACCATCACTGTCCAGATGATTCGAATGGTCCTGTATAGTACAGGTTACTCTTAAGTTACGCGCTAAACCACAAGTCAGAGAAGGCAAGGGAGATGTAATGGGTCACCATATATCCTCTAACCAGAGATGCAGAAGATACCTCACCCCAAAGGCAAATTCATCAGCATGAGTTTAGATGAGATGCAAATCCAGGACCCGCATGAGAATCCTAGTACCCTACATTTATACTGGCCATGTATCAGAACTAGCAGAGCTACTATCAAACTCAGCACTCGAATTGCCAAAAGTACATCATCTTGGAATGTTTCAATACAAATGACAATTGCATCTTTTAGATGTCCACAGGAGTCTGACATACTAACCCAATCAGGATCTCATATTCACCAGGGGACTCTCTGAAGTAGGCCCTAGACCCACTCATGCTGTAGGACTGCTATGGACCTGAACTTTAGACATAGTACAATTAGTGGAAGCACACTAACTAGAGCTGGCTGAGAAATGTTCTCCTAACCATTTCAGAAAAATTTGATTTTTTTTGTTAACAGTACCTACATCCCTGGAGAAAAAAGAAAAGAACAGATTAAAAATGAAGCTTTTTGTTCTTCAGATTATAATGGAAAAGAAGATATTTTTAAAGACAAATTTGTTTAATCAAAAATAAATCAGCCTTAACAGTAGAATTATAAAACAAAACAATGAAATTATTTTAAAAGGAATATATAAAGGAACGTGCCTAAACTACTATTAGTAAAAGACAGCTAGTAGAAAAAAATGTTTTCTGAAAATCTGGAAGAAGAAAGCATTTTCATTCTATTTGACATTTTTTCAGGATTTTTTGTTTGTTTTTTAATAAAAAGTTTTTAAACTGTTTTATTTGGAAATGGTTAGGGAAATACTATGGGGAACATGTTTTATATTTTTTACACTATTTCACTTTTCCCCATTTAGGGGGGAGCACAAAAAAAATGGAGAGAAAATGAAATTTTTCTGCCACAATTTCAAAACATTTTTAAAAATGTCCATTTTGGGGGGGAAGGGGGGAATTCAAAATATTTTCCCCCATGAAGAACTGTTTTCAATGAAAAATGTGGTTTCACTAATTTTTAAAAACCACCTCTATCCTAAACCCTTATTTATTATCTAAATAAATTGCCTGGATTTTAAAAAGTGCTAGGTATCCAGTTGCTCCCAATGAGCTCAATTTAAGGTAAGTACATTAAAAGCTTTTTGGAAGATAATATTAGGGCCGTTCAAAAAAAAATCATCAAAACTATTTTTTCAATGGTTTGACAAAATTCAATATTTTGCAAAAAGTGGTTGGTTTCAATTAAAATATATATATATATATATATATATATATATATATATATATATATATTTAAAAATGTCCAACCTTTTTGGTTTGTTTTTTCCAATAAAATAATCTGAATTTTCCATGAAAAATATTCAACCAAGAATAAAATTTGAAATAAAATTAAAAATTTATTTTCTGACCAGCTCTATTGATTACGTCACCATTTTTTCAGCACTTATGCTATAGAGATTTTATTTCAAACTTTCACAACAACTCTTCTGTATTCAGGGATGGAGGCAGTCAACTACAAAGCTAATTTAGGTGAGAATTTAGGCAGCCTACATATACCCACAAATAATATTATTAATCAATATTACACACTCAGTATGTAGTACGTGTTACAAGAAGGCATTCGTATGGTAAAAACAGAGGAAAACTCTGTACTAGTAGATGCTGCACAGGTATAGAATAATGTGATTTTAAAAATCTAAACAAAATATTTTCATTGCAGTCTAAGTAATCCATGTAAACGAATTACTTTCAGAAGAGTCCAAAAATATTTTGTAAGAAGTCAAAAGGATCAAAGTAAATACAGAATATTGGAGGGGGAGGGGAAGAATTATTTTAACCTTTACTAGAATGTAAATTTGATGCAAGTTTAAGTTTTTTGACTATGGGTAACACCAAGGCCATAGAGCAAAACTAAACATTTTAGTCCAAAAAACATTGGACATTTATCTCCAAATAAGTTTAAAACCAGGTTTCCCAATATAATAGATTTTCAGGGCAAAATTATTCCTTCCCTTATGTGGGTGCAATATCAAGGGAAAGGTGAGGTCCCAGGATAACCTGAGTCCCAGCAATCCATAATGCAAGGGGGAACACCTGTGCTGTCAGAGGCGTGACATTACTGCCACCATCCTGCTCCCTCTGTATGTCAGAATGCAGCCAGTGCTCTTCCCAGTGCAGCCAACAATTTAAATGATCAGGAGACCTCTCCCACAAGGATCCCCCAGTCCCAGAATAAATTATGCTTTTTAAAAGCACAATATTTGCAGAAACATATTCCCCATGACACCACCGCTTGTGTGATGCACTTCCCTCCTTTTCCCAGCATGGTTCAGGCTGTTAGGAATCCTAATGGAGCCCACACCATCTGATATCAGATGCACCACACTATTTTTATAGTTTTATACAAATACTTAAAATGTTTTGACAGATTGTGTTCTAAGAACATTTAACTGAATTTCAAGTACCTAAAATCACACAAGTTTTTCTGATGCCATTCCAGTTGATTAGCTGGAGTACAGACACATGTCCAAACAAAGCACATGGATATTTATAGTTCCTAAAATTATAAAGATGACATTAAGAGATTCAATATAAAACAATTTTTTGTTCTCTTGAAAGTATGAAACTGACTAGCATTCAGTCTTGGGTGTTTTGTTTTTTTCTTGAGCAAAACACAAGAAAATAAATCTGAATTCATTAATGGACACCATAAGAAGACAATTTCAACTAAAATGTGCTACTAGCCTTCTAGCTCAATAGAAATAGGATTTATATCCTACTTATTTGTTTACTACTGTAACACAGAAGAAATATTACAATATTGACCCTTTTCCATTTTGAGCTTTCTCCAAACTGATAAAACACTTAACAAGGGATGTTTTGTTACTATTGTTGGAAATAAACCAAACTACAATGGAACAGTCAATGTCTCTGAGAGGTCTGTTCTCCCATCCATGTATACACATGCCTTTTATTAACACTAATGAGAATTACCCCATGAATTACAGATAAGAGATCAGGGCCCTTAATTTGTTTAGATGAGACCAATTTTAATCAGTGTAGGCCACACATAATATTGTACCATGCTTGTGCAGCTGGTGATCAATGCATTTGAGGTTATCACTTTATACTGTAAGGGCTACTAGCCAGGCCAATAATTTTAAAGAGAAGTATGTCAGAATGTTTAGTGAAGGGTAACAGTCTCAGAGTATTTATCCCCTGGTGAAGGATAAAAAGCCTCAGGGACTTGGAATGACTTTGTAACAGTAAGCTACCAGGGACTGAGCACTGAATGTGATAAGCGAGATTCAACTCTGAGTCCATGGTACCAATATGTTGCAGCTGCCACTGTTTCTATTATATTGGAGACTTTGATTTTATTTATTAAAATCAAGTCAGCAAACATCTAGTTCTGGTGACGCTTCAAAATTTTCATCACCTTTTACCCTCTCAGTAACCTGTGGTTAAGCTCAGTAAAGACATTTGTTCACAGAACAACCATCCAAAGGAACTATTTAGAAGTGCTACATAAATAGCACCCAATCACACTATACAGAGTGAGATAAAAGAACTCATTGGAGAAGAGATTTCTTTATGCTACTGACCTTCATTTGAGAATTACTATCAGTCTCAACGAGTGGAGGAGAAAACATCCCTATGCCAAAATGTCCATATGCCACTACTTCTCCCTTGTAATGGAGATCATTTTCCTGAACCCACTTCATACTGCTCAGATTTTCCCTCAGATGCAGGGGGGATATCTCTCCAAATGCTGACAAATACTGACATATATTATGTTTTATATAATATAGAGAGAGTATGTTAATCAGTGGAAGCATTCTAAAGATCACTTAAGTCTCTAATGTTATGGGCCAGGTTTTCAGAAAGGGTGTATAAATATGGACATGCCATTTACATGTGCATTTGAAGTCCACAGGACTTTGCTCAAGTGTGTGTCCGCTCATGCAGATCCAACTGCAGGATTAGGACCATGTATTTTTCCCTAATGCCCCCTTCAACATTTCTCCTCCCAACTCTAGCATGATGTTAAGAGGTTACTCCTGGTACCATGGGATGGCTATCTTCAGAGCACCCACTTGTGGCCCATCTTGGCCCTGCAAGTGTGCTGCTCACTTTACCCACTCATGCTCTTCCAGTCAATCACCCAAGCCAGATTAATTCAAAGCACATAATCTCTTTGTCAGGGTCTCTATAGAGAATAACTCACTTATTTAGTCATTCAAGGTCACATCCATTCTGAATCCATGTAACTGTGTCTAGGACTCTCTGGTAGATTTTTTTGCTTCTTTTCAAGAAGTCCCAGTAATGGAGTTGTTGGGGTAAGGAAACTCAGATTGTATTTAATGGAGATGAAGTTGTGCTTCAAAACAATCAGTTGATCAAGACACGAGAGTCCCCAGCTCTCCTCCTTGAAGCTGTGGACTATTATTTATATAGTCCCTGTGACTCTCCCGAAGGTAGGAGTCTTGAATATTTGCTTATAGAATCATAGGGATTTAATGGAACATTGCAAGAAACAACTCCAGCACACAGGGTCAGGACTGAATTTTCTGCTAATTCCCTGGATCAGATACAACACCACAAGGACCACAAACCAATAAGGTAATACTAAGCTAAAGGTACAACACAATCTCTTGGTAGATGCTGTCTCCACTGATTACACAGTATTGTCATATTCAAGAGATCAGAAATCATGAGTCAGACTCCCCAAAATCATGAGATATTTCATAAAAGATTATATTATGGGGTTTTTTTAGGTCAGTCACTTGATTTTTGAACACCCTCTGCCTATCCCCAGGGTATGAGCAAGTGACAATTAGTGTTGACCACTCTCCCACATATACTGGATAAGGTGATTTCGGCCCCTGCTGCTGGAGTTCTCACCCCCACATCTGCCAGTCTCCTTTCCAGCAATTAATGCTGTCCTCCAGTCCTCCATTAGTTCTGTCCCCATCCGACCCCACCTCAGTGCAGCCCCCTGACCCCATCAACCCCCACCGCTCTCAGTTCACCCTCCCAGCACTGACCCTATCTACTCAGAACCCACCATCCATACAGTCCCTCCATCCCATCAGGCCTCACCCTCCTCATTTCAGCCCCCTTGCAGCCCCAAGGCCACAGTTCAGCCCTCCCAGCCTCACCTCTGCTCAGCTCAGGGTTCTTCACCCACAAAGGCTTGGGGAGGCTCCAGTGGGGTCCAGTCTCTCATTTCTAAGGCTGAAAGCTGAAGTCTGACTGCCCAGGGCTGGCAGTCAGAGCCCATGAAGAGGGACTCCTGCTTTCAGCCCACAAAGAAGGGACAGCAGAGGCTGACAGCGAGACCACCAGCCAACTAGAGCTGACAGCAGGAACACCAGCCACCCAGGGCTGACAGCAATTTCTAAGTAAAAGTAAGCCTCATTCATGATCATAGGATAGAACTCTCAAATGTCAGGATTCTTTTCCCCCCACAATCACGGCTGGGGGGAAAAGAATCTTGACATTCAAGAGTTCTATCATGAGATCATGAATAAGGCTTACTTTTACTTAGGAATCATGTGTCTGACGATAAATTTGTGAGAGTTGACATGTCTGATTATAAGTCCCCCTTCTCCTTGGAGCTTGGGGTGGAATTTAGGCCAGCTGTAGGGCCTTAGCCAACTTCTCTGTCAGCTGGCTTCTTTTTCACCAATTATTCTTCAGGCTCAGAGGATTCAGCAGGCCAGCCTTCTCCTACTGGTGTCTCTCATACTATGAGGTAGGAGGCAGCATGTATACTAGTCGTCTTCCTAAAGCTCATCCCAGTTAGCTGGGAGACAGGTGAGCCTTGTCCCACCCACTCTGCACACTTCTTGGTCCTGGACCCTTAAAGAAACAGTAAGAGGATTTCTTCCCAAATGCTACTTATTCCCAGGACAGCTTTGTCTCTACCAATATCTCCTAAGTCCTTGATATAAAAGATCTGCTGGAATCTTAAAGGGCAATGAATTCCAGAATACCAGGCTGACTCCAGGCACCATGCTCCTTAAGGGGGCAGACTACTTTACCACACCTACTGTTAACAAATCCAACTTGCAACATTTTCAGGCTGTTCTATAGTAACTTCAGGGTCCTGTGAGGCCCTAAGCTAGGGTGAAGCCAAGAGTAAGTTATGCATGTCTTTCCTAACAAATGTCCATATAATCTGCATACTATGCCATGCCATTAGGTATACTTGTATATGCCACAGGTATAAGATAATTCTTTATAAGCGGCTTAGAGAGAGTTTTAAAAATACCTACTTATTATTATTTTTGTATTCCTTTCCCACATAGTGCCAACTACATTTGCTACCAAGTTCAACTTTATAGGGCTCAGAAGAAACCATAAACGACTCCAAAAAGACCTAAAATACACAATGCTTCAGTTTTAAGGGCTGATATTTTGGACCCTCCTATCATTAGAAAAAAAAGCCATCCTATTGGAAAGGTGGGAATTTTCCCTCTCAATGGTATACAAAGCTCCCGTTTCCAGGCTTCATTACACATGAGATGTCAGAAGTGTATCCTGCCAATAGTGCATGAGTAAGCATTGCTCTGCACCCATCCCCACCCAGTCATATTTGGGGCATAATCAACAGTTGTGTGTCGTGGTGAAGGAAGAATCTCTCTTGTGCTCACCCCTTGCTTCTTCTTTTTTTTTTAAATAATAATGGCAGGTATTTAAAGCTGCTCAGAGATTTGTAATACAAGATGTAGCTCCAGCAGATCTGGATTCATGAGCAGAGTCCAGCTGAAGTGGCCAAAGGTGCATGAGTAACACAATTTATCACGTGGCTCTCACGGGAAGATACATTTCCTTTCTCTCACACGGCTCTAATTGCTTTCTTTGCCTTCAACACCATTTTCCCCTTGGACCATAAATGGTGCGATGAGCAAGAGAAGCTCAGTATACAAGTTTCTTTGTCAGTCTGGTGAAGACTAAGTATTTTTTAAATAAAACAACATATTACACCACTGACTTCTTTATGTGATAATATTTATATAAAAGTCAATGCTGAGATTCACATTGCACCTAGTGTAGAGTAATAAAAGAATTTCCTTTTGAGCTATTTACTCATGCTAGCATGTTTAACAAATTTTGCAGAAGTTATTGCAGGATGGCAGTAAATAAGAGAAAACTGGATTGTGGAGCTATGCCATTTAACACTGGTGATATTCAGAAAATAACTAGCAATTAAAATGTTAACATTACATACAGTTTCCTTGATTTATGAAGGCATTAAAATGAGAAATTGTTAAAAACATTTTGAAGGGAACCACATTCTAGTTTACTTTAACCTAAACATATGCGAAGAGCCTAGACATATGGAAGCAAACCCTTTATTCACATTAGACTGAGGGATAAATGAGCTTGAATGTAAACAAACAGTGCCCTCATATTAAGTTTATCTTAATTACAGTCAAAGGACTCATTCTGATACATCTTAACAAGATGATCCCAGGAGATATCAGATTGCATGTTTAGTAAATACATTCATCTTTCATCTCTGATGATCCAAATTCAAGCCTACCAAAGAAATGAACCCGAAGGTTACAGTCTACATTCTAGTAGGAGTTTGTCCACATCTCAAAACCATTATGCATTTTTAAGCAAACTCTGCACATCTGTCAATTTCTGCTCAGGACCATGCTATTCTATCCAAACTGGGTTTTCATACGGTACCCACCCACCATAGTATCTGAGCACCTGAACTGGTTGACAAAGAACTGGCCACTTTCTGCAACGCTATTAGTCTTTTGCTTGCCTAATTGGTAAATTCATCCAATTTAAAATGAATCAACTGTAGCCCAGAAAAGCTCTAAAAATTCACATAGAAATGAAGGCTTCCCTGGAGACAAGCCATTTAATTAATCTGCTTGGATTGTCATCATCTTTTCAAATAAATATTGGAAGATGCAAGGGTACTGAGAATTAAGAGAATGTCAGGTCCTTATTCTGCTCTGAAAAATGTTGTGAAACCTGCTGAGATTTACTGATCTGGCTTCCACTCACATAACTACTCAGCAGAAAAGTATACCAAGCCATGTAAGTATTTTGGTGATGATGTACAGGAACTTCCCACAGAGAGCTGTTAGGAAGTAGAGCTGATGCTAAAAACCTGCTCTGCTGAAATTTGTGACTCAGAAGATTAAAAAATAAAAGAAGGTGTTTTGCTCCAGCAGAAGCAATTTATGGGAGCTGACAGTCGGCCTTGCCAAAAGATGCCCTGGCTAGTAAGCTGTTCTGATTTGTTTTAAAATATCTAGTTTCCTGATAAGTGGGATGTGGGGGGGGGTCATACTCTGTAGCCTCAAACATATACATATATATTTTTCCTCTCTAACTCTTTGGAAGGATACTGTTAAGAATGTCTATATCTAGACAGGGACGAGCTACCTTTTTTCGATGAAGCTTTTGAAGACCCTCTGTGGCATAGTGTAGCAGGGTCATATTGGAAAAACCTGGGAGGTGGGTGGGCACAAGCCCACCCACTGCTAAAGGCCACTCCCCCAGCCTAGCAGGAGGGACCACTGGACCTAGGGACCAACTGATTGTGGGGGACAACTAATGAAAAACAGGGATCAGAGTGAAGGTCAAAGGTTCAAAATGAGGATACCGGATGGCGACATTGAGCAGAGAACCCCAGACAGCGCCCACTGCTCCTCAAAGCTGTCTAGGGAGCCAGCGGACACTGTCCAGTGGAACTCTGCCCGGACACGTGACACTAGGGAGGAACGGAAATAGACCCCACAGTTGCAGAGCACCCCCTCGTCTAACATCTTCCTCCTGGAATTAAAGATGGAAACTTTGGCCAGAGCCAGGAGGAGGTTGATGAGGAGGTCTCATGACTTCGTGGGGCCACGGATAGGGTTTGCAAAGAGGAACCAGTGTGGGAAAAAGTGCAGCCAGAACCTCAATAAGAGGTTCTGGAGGAGCCGGAATAGGGGCTGCAACCTGGCGCATTCAAGATAGGCATGCGCCAGGTTCTCCTTCATGCTGCAAAAGGGGCAGGCCTCAGGTGTAGGGGTGAATCACCCACCAGGTGCATGCCAGTGCTCATGGCTCCATGAAGGAGCCGCCAACTAATGTCCCCGGCGGGCCGTGGGACCAAGGTGGAACAAAGGCTGGCCCACCGGGGCTCCTCACCCACTTTAGGTGGAAGATAGTCCCACCATTTGGTGTCGGGGCAGGACACAAGGGAGCACAAGCGTGTACAGATGGTTTCTGGGCGTGGTTCGAAACCGGACCGGCTGCAGGGTATGCAGCCGGCTCGGAGTGTGGGAGCGGGGAGGCCGGGGGGGCCCAAGAAAAATGTCCGGAGGGCGAGGGGTGAAGAATGGGTGGGGACGCCCTCTCGCAGGGCTCACCGCAGGAAAGCGAGAAAATCGGGTGACATGGCAGCCTTCACCTCCTGGAGTACGCGTCAAGGGGTCAGAAGGGTGGAAAGCCCCATGCGTCGTCCAAGTGCGCGGGGCTCCACCCAATCCCCCCTGTCGTAGTCCAGGAAGTCTCCAACTCTGGTGGTTTCTGCCAGGACCAACCTCCGACACACCGAGGGAGACTCCACCACCTGCACACGGAGATCAAGGCTGTGTAGCAGGGGCTCTGTGAGGAGGTCCGCTCCCTCGATGGCCACAAATGACCTGGTCGCCGAAAAAAGCTTCCAGGTCTGGAGGAGATTGGCAACTTGGAGAGGTCTCGTGGAAAGCCTCTTGGATGGAGAAAAAAGAGCTGCCAATCATATAGGAGCCCTCGGAGGCTCCCCAACGTGCTCCACACTGGACTACCTGCACCGTAAAGAAGCCTCTGCAGGGCCTGGAGGTGGAAGACATGGACCTGGCTGTGCAAGCAAACCAAGCCCTGTCCTCCCTCCTCCAAGGGAAGACTCGGAGCCCCTGCAGAGACCCAGTGCAGCCCTGGCCAGAAGAACTCCAGAGCCATCCTCTGGAGCCTGGCCAGGATCCTCGGGGCTGGGCTCAGGGTGTTGAGTCGGTGCCAGATCATGGACAGGACCAATTGGTTCAGCACCAGCGCCCTCCCTCACAGGGAGAGACACCGGAACAGTCCTGTCCATCTCCGCAGCCGCTCACCCACCCTGGCCTCCAAATCCTGCCAGTTCTCCAGCGGAGAAGGATGCGTGGTGGATAGATAAACGTCAAGATAAAGCAGCAGACCCGCGCTCCACTAGATGGCTTGAAGTGTGGGTGGGAGGGAACTTGCCTGCTACTCGTCCCCGACCACTAGGCCAGAGCTCTTGACCCAGTTGACCCCGGCAGAGGAGTCCACCAAGTAAACGGCCTGGCAGGCTTCCACCCACACCAGATTGTCCGAGTCCTGGACCACGAGGAGCACATCGTCGGCGTATGCCGACAGGACCAGCCGCAGCTCCAGCTCCCGAAGCGCCAACTTCCAGCAGAGGAGATGGAGAAAGGGCCGATCGCCAGAGCATACAGCTGGCCCGAGAGGGAGCACCCTTGTCGTACTTCCTGCCCGAAGCTGACCGGCTCGGTCAGGGTCCAGTTGAGCCTGACCAGACACTCTGCATCGGCATACAGCACCTGGAGAAAACCCACAAATTGAGGCCCGAAGCTGAATGCCCACAGGGTTCCCAGGAGATACCCATGGTCCACCCTGTCAAATGCCTTCTCCTGGTCCAGAGACAGGAGGGTGAATGACAGACTATCCCTACGCCTCAGCTCCAAGAGGTCCCAGACCAAATACAAGTTGTCAAAGATGGTCCAGCCCAGGATGGTGTAGGTCTGGTCAGGATGGACCATGGACCCCAGATGCAGTGAGATGGCCTTCACTATGACCTTGCAGTCCGTGCTGAGGAGCGAGACGGGACGCCAATTCCGTAAGTCGTGGAGGTCCCCCTTATTCGGCAATAAGGCGAGCACAGCTCGCCTGCACGAGAGAAGGAGGACCCCGCTTTGCAAGGACTCGGCCCAGATGATGACAAGGTCCAGGCCGAGGACATCCCTGAACACGTGGTAGAACTCCACGGTCAGCCCGTCCATGTCCAGAGATTTATTAGTGGGAATGCGACGGAGGGCTTCCGAGAGCTCGGCCAGAGAGAGAGGTAGCTCCAGCCAGTCTCGGCCGCCCGGGCTGACCAAGTGGTGATCCGAGAACGGAGCCGGCCGGACGCCAAAGGCGAAGGCTCGTGCTAGATGGAAATGCGAAATATAAATGCGGTCCAACTGGGAGTGGCGTGAGCGATCCCCCTCCACCCGGACATAACTAAAGGTAACATCATTGTCCGGGTGATGGTCATGCCAGACATCCACCAGGGAGTGATGATCCACGATCCCCCTGAGGATGCCCGCGGCTGCCTGGGATGTCTCAACTCCTGAGCAGTCCCAGTTCTCGAGGGTGGTGTTGAAGTCCCCGCCCAAGACCAGGCACTCATGAGGATCCAGAGTGCCAAGGAAGGCCGACACCTGTTGATAGAAACGCACTCATTCCGGGCCCGCCAGGGCTTAAACATTGACCAGATTGAATCTCAGCCCCTCCACGCAGGCCCGGACGTGCACCAGGCGACCCGGCATGACCTCGGCTATCCCCAGTTCCTCAGGCCGTAGCTCGGGGGAGAACAGGGTGGCCACCCCAGCCGAACAGGTGCCGAGGTGGCTAAAGTAAACCTCGTCCCCCCACTCCACCCGCCAGCTAGCCTCAACGACTGGAGCCGTGTGAGTCTCCTGCAGGAAGATCACAGAGTAGCCCCCCTCCTGAAGGAAGGAGAGCACCCGGCTCCTGCGGAGACCCATGCTACAGCCCCTGGTGTTCATCAACATAGCAAAGATGGTATCCTTCATACGGAGGGCCAGGGCGAATCCTCACATGCAGGGCAATCGATGGCCTCCAGTGGGCCCCGCAACAACCCATGTTCGACTCCGAAGGTCATCAGGGACTGGCGGAACTTACGGGCCCGCTGGTAGGCTGTGAGGCCCTGCCTCCTGGTCCCTCTCCCCTCCCACAAAAGGCCCTTCATGGCCTGGAGGACATGATGGAAGTCCCTCCAGCACTGGAGGGCGAGCTGCAATTTGCCCTGTGAGCCATGAGTGTCCAGCAGGAAACGGCGCAGCTCTTCCCTCAGTGCAGAGGGGACACGGCAGCCAACCCGTTGCCGTCCTCCGGTGAGGCCCCTAAAAGATCTTCGCAGCCTGTGGAGACGGGCAAGCATGGAGAGGAACCCTGGCGCAGTTGCGCCGGGCAGCCCGTCCCCATTCCCGGCACAGGAGGGGGCAGCTGAGGGAATAGTGCAGCCCCCATGATGCTGGGAAGAGGGGACATGAAAACCGCCCCCTGAGGATAGTCCGTAGACAAAGGAAATGAGACAACCTCAGGGGCGGCAATACCATGGATGGTGGCGGGGAAAGGGGCGAGTGACTCATTGGGGACGGAAATAGGATCGGGGCGAGACCAGGAAGAAGGACAGAAGAAGAGGCAGGATCAGGGGAGAGGGCCAGCATTGGAACCGGGGCAGGAAAGGGGCCAGGAGCAAGGGTAGGAACAGAAATGGGGACACTGATGGATTCATGGTCCCCGACAGCAGGGCTATCGGGGTGCAGCTCCTCTTGGCCAGGATTGGGGGACAAATGAACTGGGGCTAGAGAGGGGCCTTCACTGACACTGGGCATGGGAGCTGTGAGAAACACGTCACCGGCAGCCATGGCGTCAGGTACTACAGAAACTTCAGTGGGGCCCCCCTCCGGAGGAGAAGCCAACCGCCCCGTCCGGGGAGTAGAGGGCACGCCCACAGGCTCGGGACCCGACTGCTCGGCATCGGCCTCAGGTGAGGCGCCATCCATGGCCGGTCAAATAGGGAGAGCCAGGGGCGCCCCCAGGACCAGAGCGGGGGCTACAGTTGGGAGTGAAGGGCAGGGAGAAGGAGGAGCGGGTGGTGGAATTGAGCCGCCGCCCAGATCGAGGCTCGCTGGCTGAGGAGGGTCGTCCTCCTCCTGAGTGACCGGGGTCAGATCCAGGGCCTCGATCTCCTCAAATATGGAAGTAAATTCAGTCCCTGCGGCCCCAGAGTCCTCCCCGCCAGGAACTGGGTCAGTAATAGTCCCGCTGTCGACAATGGCGGGGGCACAGATGGCAAAAGGGCTGGGGGAACTCCTACAGAGGCCTCCTCAGGAGGGGACTTAACAAGGGCGGCGGTGACATCTCAGTCTTGCTGCCATGGCTGCCATAGCCGGTGTCTCCTGCTGGGCTCCATCCGGGGGCGTGGCAGAAGATGTAACAGCGTCAGCCCCCTGCAGCATTTTTCGGGGGGCCTCCTCTCTGGGGGCCTCCTCTCCCTCTTCATTGGAGGGGAGGGATCGAGCCCACGATTTACGGGCACTGCGCTTCCCCCGGACTAACACCCAGCCCTCCGAAGTGGAGGTGGAGGGCCGGTCAGCAGGGGCAGGGCCAGGGGCAAGGGCGTTTGTTTTGGGGTTTGGGTCGGCAAGGGCGGGACAACGGAAGGAAGGAAAATCTCTCCCTGGAGCGGGCCGTCTCCCTCAGCCGGCAGAGGTCTTGCTGCCCTCTCCTCCACGGGACAAGGGGCAGCGGCAGTGGCAGCCGGGCTGCCAGGGTCGCCAGCGGTGACAGGGCCGGTGCCCTCCCAGGTCACGGGAGTCCTGGATGCTCCTCCAGCCCGGGCCAGGAGGCAGTCCCTCCGGACGTGCCCCGTCACCCGGCAGAGAAAGCATCGGGCCTCCCCCATTGAATAATGGACCTGGTAATGGGCCCCCTGATAGGGCACCAAGAAGGACAGCTCAAGCGCTACCCTGCCACGCATCGCTGGCGGCACTTGAATCTGCACCTACCGGCGGAAGGACAGAACGTGGCCCCCCACAGCAGCAAAAGGCTACCACCACCCCCAGGAGCACAGCTGTTAAAGTCACTCAATCCAATAACCAACCCCCTCCACAATTCCTCGCAGCCGTCTTCCTCCTCCTCCTCCTTGAAGAGGCAGCAAGCTTAGGAGGAGCAGCAGCAGCAGCAAGCAGGCGGCAGCCAGCCAGGTGAGGACCCAGGCAGAAGGGGTGACAATGGTGGTGGTGGTGGTGGTGGAGGAGTCCTCGCTTCTCCTCCCTCCAGAGGGGTGGTGATGGGGGGGAAAGCTGGCAAGGCCCCCCTTCCCCACAGCAGTGGCTCCCAAAAGGGGTCCTAGCCAGCAGTGGTCCTCCAGGGAGGGAGGCAGAGAGCTCCAGCCAGCAGCAACAGCCCAGGGAGGGAGAGAGCTCCAACCAGCAGGGCAAACCGAGTACACTGATCCTCCCTCCTGGAGTGGGCTGGTCACCCACTCCTGCCTGAAAGGACTTAAAACAACCCTGGGAGAGGGCTGGGGCAAGGGAAAAGCTGGGCTGATTGGGAGGCAGCCTCAGCTGTGGCCGTGCCCCAAACAGACCCAGCTGGCCCTATAATAGCCAGTGAAGCCAGGAGCAGAAAGAAGTCTCACTCTAGCTTGCTGAGGGAGAAGGGCCTGGTTGCCCGGAAGCTGAGAAACACCTGAGGTGGAGCAGGGGAGCTCCAGCCTGGAAACACCCCAGGCTGCAGGCCTAGAGTAAGGCCAAATAGGCACTGGGATTGCAGGGGGCAGCCAAAGGTAAGCAAAGGCAGCTGGTCCAAACCCCCCTTACCTATGATGAGTGGCACTTACATGGCAGTTGGCCCTGGGGAATGGGGGTTAGGTGATGACTGGCAGTGGCGATAGTCTGAGGCGAGGTGGGGATAGAGGGTAGGGGTTCCCTGGGGAGGGGAGACCCAGATCTGTGCGGGGTACTGCAGGGGGCAGCACCTTGGGTAAAGGAGCACTGTGGTCTGGGAAGGACACAGGGGCCCAGCAGGACACTGGCCTGCAGAGGGTGCTCCAGATGCTGAAATGCTAATTCCCTGGATGACCAGCAGGAGGTGCCACAGGGCTGAGTCACCACCCTGCTACACATAGACATCAGCAAGCTTTGTGAAATCCACCTACAACATCAAAGATGTGTTTGAAGCATATTTTTATATCTATAGTGGGGAGCTGTGGTGGGGGAGCTACTTTCTCTTCCCCCCTCCTTTTTTCCCATTCAAAAATGGATGAAGCTGATAGGTTGCCAAAGAAAATAATGCAAGCACAATAAAAAAGTCAGCCTAACCCAGAGGTTGCCCTCCAACTAGGTAGTGGGACATTATACTCAAGCACATGGCCAGTGTCCAGGTTCCTTCTCCACTCTGAACTCTAGGGTACAGATATGGGGACCTGCATAAAAGACCCCCAAGCTTATTCTTACCAGCTTAAGTTAAAAACTTCCTCAAGGTACAAACTTTGCCTTATCCTTGAACCCTATGCTGCCACAACCAAGTGTGTTAAACAAAGAACAGGGAAAGAGCCCACTTGGAGACATCTTCCCCCCAAAAAATATCCCCCCAAGCCCTACATCCCCTTTCCTGGGGAAGGCTTGATAAAAATCCTCACCAATTTGCATATGTGAACACAGACCCAAACCCTTGGATCTTAAGAACAAGGAAAAAGCAAACAGGTTCTTAAAAGAAGAATGTTAATGGAAGAAAAAGTAAAAGAATCACCTCTGTAAAATCAGGATGATAAATACCTTACAGGGTAATCAGATTCAAAACATAGAGAATTCCTCTAGGCAAAACCTTAAGTTACAAAAATATACCATTCCATTCAGCACAACCTATTTTACCAGCCATTTAAACAAAAGGAAATCTAATACATTTCTAGCTAGATTGCTTTCTAACTTTTTACAGGAGTTCTGAAGAGCATTCCTGATCTGTTCCCGGCAAAAGCATCACACAGACAGATCATTTGTTTCCCCCCCCTGACCCCCCGCTTTGAAAGTATCTTGTCTCCTCATTGGTCATTTTGGTCAGGTGCCAGTGAGGTTATCCTAGCTTCTTAACCCTTTACAGGTGAAAGGATTTTGCCTTTGGCCAGGAGGGATTTTATAATTCTGTATATAGAAAGGTAGTTACCCTTCCCTTTATATTTATGACAGTCAGCTTGTGCTTAATGGAGGAACAAGCGTGGTTAGGAATGAAGGTGATTCTGTATTACTCCCCATGACTGCCAAGATGCCCTGGGATGAAAGAAAATTGTATGTCAAGTTCCCACCCTATTTATTCACACACAGATAAATTTTGTGAGGAAAGACTATAAGCTCTCTAAAGCAGGGGACATCTTTTGTGTTTGAATTGTGGGGCTGCAGCCTTCAGGTACTACCATGACTAATACAAAAAATAAGTATTTATAGAAAATAATCAAGTCCATTGACCAAATTCAAGGAATCATAAAATGAAAATGGAACTCTTTGGGGGCAAGAGTGGTAGTATTTTGTATTGGCTATGTCATCCAATAAGATAAAAAAACAAACCACTAATAATGTGACAACTGGAGAAGCGTATCAGCTGCCACTGGACATGGTGCGAGGAATGCCAGGAGCTGGGATCCCTGGTGCCACAGATGAAGAATACAGATCACGCTATCATCACTCCGAGAGCTAGAACCATGCTGGAGAGGACCCTGAAGGATTCCATCTGCTGTCAAGACATGGAAAACCTGAAATGGAAGCTGGACCAGGGCAAAGCCTTCTAGGTGACATGCAAGTGGGATGCCAGCAACGACTTCCTCCCTGGGGTCAACTTCACCCGATCTGTGACATAATGCCATCCAAGATTGCCTGGCCAGAGCCATCCCACCACTCATGTGGAAGGTTGCCATAAACTCCGCCATCCCTGGAACCGACAGCCAACTGGGACCGGACATAGTCATCACCAACGAAGACTAAAAGAGGATCATCATGGTGGACATCACAGTGCTGTTTTAGAACAGGACCCTGGCCTTCCACGATGCCCGAGCTCAAAAGGTAGAGAAATATGTCCCTCTGGCCAAAACCTTGAGATCTAAGGGTTACCAGGTCCAGACACACTCACTGATTGTTGGAGCCTTAGACGCATGGGACCCCAGTAACAAGTAAGTGCTGAGAGAATGCAGAATCGGTCAACAGTATGCTCGGCTGATGTGGCAACTCACGGTGTCGTATGCCATCAGGTGGTCAAGAGACATCTACATAGAATACATCACTGGACATCAGCAATACCAGGAGGGATGAGCTGAGTGCCAATGAGAAGCGCAGTCAGGAAAGTAACATATACTTTCCTCATGGATTGTATTTTCTAAATGTACAACCAACCTAATTCTCAATTACTGAGGGACAATCTCCACTCATTGATGTATTTTGATTTCCACAACAAAATCTCTGCACAACCTTTCATGAGTGATGTACCCGAGTATTGGGATTCTAATATCTAAACTGTATTGTTAAATCTATTCACCTAAATTTGGGTTATTGCTGCTTATGTACTCTATGTATCATATGACTTCTAAAAACTAACTTTATATTTGTGGATAATCTAAGCACTATACCCAGATGTACAGACACTCTTACCCCAACCTATGTATTATTTTTTTAATATTAGCTGTATTGGCTATGCCATCCAATAAGAGAAAGTGATTTGTTTTTCTAACACAACCAATCACACAGTTTGACTAGTGAATTGCAATTATTGTATAAAAAAGGGGATAGTCACATTTAATCACAATTCACAAGCAACCCATCAGCTGGCATTTACTGACCAAAAACATTCAGTGAACAATTTATTATACTAAACAAATTCATAAAAGAAATACAGTTTGTTCATGGACAATTCGTAAATAGGAGGAGGGCTAAATTTGCTGAGTAAACTGTTCTTAATCCTTTGACCAGATCTAGTCCATTCTTTTCCCTGTTAGGCGGACGGCTTAATGGTAATGGATTAACCACATTATCTAAACGAGGTTCAAATGTTAGGCGTGTTCTCTCAGAGTTTTGTATTTCTGAGGCAGAATAAATGAGTTCAACACTGTTTTGTGTGTGGAGGTAGGTCTTGTGAACAAAACCTTTATTAAAAGAAATCAAAGTCTTGACTGATTTTCTAATGTGTATAGAGGTTAAAGGCCCCATTAGTTAGAAGCACTTATATCCACAATTGATGGGCTAATGTGCCAAAAAAGTTACCACAAATGTAAATGTAAATACCCAATCTGCATGTGCAATATAGCAGTAATTGCTCACATAATCTAGGTACATAACTGTGCATGAATGTTTGCAGATGGCGCTAGGGTCACTACCTTTTGTAAAGTTGCACTTTTTGCAAGGTTAAGTATCTGCCCCAGTGTCTTGATCAATATTTCATCTTATACATTTGCATACGTTGTTAAAATAAGGACTCTTCCCTGATTGATATGGCAATATCACCCCAACAATTCCACATTTTAAGGCAGAAAGAATGTCTGAGTGTGGTCTGAGTTGAGAACACCAAATCAGAAACTAATATTTTTTTTTTACAAACTCTTTCCATAATATATGGCCTCAAACCAGCAAATCACTTAAGAATTAATTTAAATTGAAGTACGTCAATGGTCTCATTAAATTAAATTTGACTACTTGTGTGTGCTTAACTATAAGCACATACTTAAAAGCGGTGCTAGCTTAAGGGGCATTCAATCTCTAATCTTAAATTTCTCCATTTTACTATCTTCACAGTGATTGTTCAAGGACTGATACATTCATCATAACATTTGTAAACTTCTATATAAATGTTATCTTTATTATTATTGAAAATCTCTGTTAAAGATATGGAAAATATTCTGACAGTTTCAGATGAAATAATAGATACTCATAGACTTTAAGGTCAGAACGGACTATCGGGGTCATCCTGTCTGACCTCCTGCACATCTGACCATGGAAACTCACTCACCCCAACATGTAATAGGCCCATAACCTCTCACTGAGTTACTGAAGTCCTCAAATGTTGATTTAAAGACTTCAAGTTACAGAGAATCTACCATTTACAGTTGCTCAAACCAGCATGCTGAAGAGGAAGGCAAAAAACAAAACAAAACAGGATCTTGGCCAATCTGCTTGGAAGGAAAATTCCTTCCCAACCCTATATATAATGACCAGTTAGACCCTGAGTATGTGGGCAAGACCCACCAGACAGACACTTGGAAAGAATTGTCTGCACTAGTTCAGAGCCCTCCCCATGTAGCATCCCATTGGAGACAGTCCCTAATAGCAGTCACAGATGGGTTATATGCCATTGTAAGTGACCTCATTATTCCATCCGCTCCATAAACTTATCAAACTTAAAGCAAGCTAGGTTTTTTTGCCTCCACTACCGCCTTGGGAAGGTTGGACCAGAACATCACACTTCTGATGTTTAGAAACCTGTGTCTAATTTCAAGCCTAAACCTGTTGATGGCCAGTTTATATCCATTTGTCCTTTTACCCTGTTCTTTTAACAATGGTCCTCAACTTAAAGAACTCCTGTCATTCCTTGGCGTTTATCCCTCTGAGGTATTTATTGAGAGCAATTATATCTTGCCTCAGCCTTCATTTTGTTAATCTAAACAAGCAAAGCTCCTTAAGTATCCTCTCATCAGGTAGGTTCTCCATTCCTCTGATCATCCTAGTTGCCATTCTCTGCATCTGTTCCAGTTTGAATTAATCTTTCTTAAACATGGGAGACCAGAATTGCACACAAGTATTCAAGATAATGATAACAACACTTCCCTCTCTCTACTGGAAATACATTGCCTGATGCATCCTTGGATTGCATTAGCCTTTTTCATGGCCTATCACATGGGCAGTTCTTATTCATCCTATGATTGACCAATACACCCCAGGTATTTCTTCTCCTCTATTGCTTCCAACTGATACATTCCTAAGTTATAGCAAAAATTCTTATGGCTAGTCCCTAACTGAATGACATTGCACTTTACATTATTGAATTTCATTCCATTTCTATTACTCCAGTTTTCAAGCTTGGCCAAACCTTTGTGTATCATTCCTCTTGCATAACGGTAATACCTCCAGCTTTGTGTCATACATAGATTTTTTTATTAGCACACTCCCACTTTTTCATTCCAAGGTCATTAATGAAAATGTTAAATAAGATTGGTACCAAGGCTGATCCCTGAGGAACTCGACTAGTAAGCTCCCTATAGCCTGATAGTTCACCTTTCAGCATGATCTGTTGTAGTTTCCCCTTTAACCAGTTCTTTTTGATTCTCATTAATTGCCATCTTCTCCCATTTAACTAATTTCCCATTGGGAATTGTAAGCTAAGCTTCAGCCCTCAATGCTACAATGCTGTCTCAGTTAATGTCTGCACAGCACATTGATGATATAAAATAAGACGCAAATGCTAAATATTGTTGTTGTTATTAAAAGACTCAGACTGCCTGTAAAAAATATATCATTTCACCCCTCTGTCCCTAAAATACAGTGTAAAGAGCTTTATCAAAGGTTCACCTTAAACCTTAAGGCTCTGTTTCTGATTGATATTGTTTGAGAGAGAAAGCCAGTGAACTCTCCCTCAAACTGAATTTCCTAAAGATTAGATGGTTCTGGGTACTGTTACTTGTTTGTGCTATCCCATTTTCAAGGCAAATATCATCATTAACTGCATGCTAGCAGTTCTTACCGGTTCTAGCACAGAACTCTTATGCCAGTGGAGCAGGCCTGATTCTGCCAAAACTAACCTAGTCTCTCATTCATCTCCTTTTCCCTATTCCCTTGTGCTCAGGACAGACTTCTCAACTCGCTTCAACTGTCCCCGTTTCAATGGCAATGATATTCTCACTAGCTCTCACCCTGCTGCAGGTATTGGGGGACAGGAGGAAGCAGAGAGGGGACTGAGAGGTTGCACTCCATATGTTTTACGGAAATATGCTTATGAATATGACATAACTGTAATATGCTTTATGCTAAATACTCCTTGTATGGTGTCATTAGAAAGCTTGTAATCTACTATATGTGTTCATCCTATTTGTTTGCACGTATTATTTCTATATCTGGAGTTCGGCAAATAAAATATAAACTTGATCACAGATGTAAACATATTAAGTGGAGGCCATTAAAAGTGTTCCAGAAATAATCAGTTGTAAATGGCCTTAGTTACTTGAAAGCACTCCTGTGTACCTGTGGGCCAGCCCATTAGGGGACTAGGGGGTCTTACAGTAACATGTGACCATGTCACCTGATAATGAAATCCATCTTAAATCTTGTACTTTTACATTTAGAAGGAGGGATGGAGACCCAGAGAGAGAAGCTTCCCACCTTATGCCAAAGCTATAAAAGGGGGTGGAGCAGGACAAAGTTGGCCAGTCATGAGGGAGCCCCTGCTTAACACCTAATATGTCCGCTGGAACTAATAAGGACTCTACCAGGGGAAATGATTGGGCCCAGACTAGGAAGGAGTATAGTCTGTGAAAGAAGCTTATTGGAACATCCAGGGTGAAATAGTACCTGTAATCAGTTTCGTAATGTATTGGGCTTAGACGTGCGTGTTTTTGCTTTATTTTGCTTGATGAATTATTTTGTTCTCTCTGTTATTACCTGAAACCACTTAAATACTACTTTTTATACTTAATAAAATCACTGTTGTTTATTAGTAAACCCAGAGTAAGTGATTAATACCTGAGGGAGCAAACAGCTGTGCATCTCTCTCTCAATGTTATAGATGGCAGACAAATTATGAGTTTACCCTGCATAAGCTTTATACAAAGTAAAACAGATTTATTTGGGTTTTGGATCCCATTGGGAACTGGATGTCTGGAGATAGGTGACCTGCTGAGCTGTTTTTGGTTAAAGTCTGCAGATTTGGGGGCATGGCCCAGACCCTGAGTCTTTGTTTCAGCAGGCTAGTGTGTCTGGCTCAACAAGGCAGGGTTCTGGAATTCCAAGGTGGCAGAGAAAACGGGCTCAGAGGTAATCTCAACACATCAATTGACAGTCCCAAGGGGATCTCTGTGACCGAACCCTGTCACAAGGACATATGAACATTTCACTAAGAAACTGTACACCCCTCTTTTTTTTGTCTCTCAGTCTAATGAAGCAGAGAGACAGCTTCACTGTCAAAAGAGATTATGAGGATGACAGTGAGTTTCTATTGTAATAAAACCAGAGAATTTTGTGTAGGTCAACAGCTGTTTATCCAGCATGAGGCTTCTAGAAAGAGATTTAAAGCTGAATATTAAAAGCACTGATCTGTACCTTGATTACTTATGTTTGATATATACCCTGATAGCTGATTGAATTTGTGTAAAGTATTATTCTGGCACTAATTTTATATGCACTTCTGTATTACTAGTTTACTCAAATAAAGTACATTTGGTATTCACTTTTGGAGTGGGAGTTGTACCTTGTATTAATTATCCCCTCCATCTTTAATGACATACCTGCAATTTCACTCCCTACTTCTGATAAATGGCTAACAACTGAATTGAGTTTTTGTTCTTAATGCTTACAACATCTGCTGTTAGTCCTTTTCTCCCAAGTTCTCTATCTAAAGGTTCAACCCAACTTTCATTGAAGTCTCCGCTTCTATCAATGGGTGTTGAATTACACACTAAATTCACACCAGAAAAATCCAGCTGCTACTTTAGTTTCCCTGCCTGTTCAGTTTATGACATAAACAGAAGTTCAATCAGTGTGGAATAATTAGAACCAGTATCATTTGCAGCTAAATATGCTCTTTTCAGCATTTTTTTACAATCAAGGCTACCCCACCAAATAGAAAGGGAAACAGGGAGAGCAGCTAAGAGTAGATAGCAATTTGTGCTAAGACCAACATGGAGAAGACAAGAGAAAAATTTTAAAGGAAGCATGATATGGAGCATTTCATTGGCAGTACCAATGATCTCTGTCAATACTGGAATTTAACTGCAGGCCAGTTTTATAAAATCCTGAGATAAAAAGATCAATTCTCAGTGATGTGTTAATTTTAGGAAAAGGATTATTTGAGAGAAAAAAAGTAAAAGACAAGATTTCACAATTTTCATAAACTCTACATAACTAAAACAAACTAGTTGAATTATACATGAATGTTATAACAGTACTATAGATATAGGGATGTCTGATCTCAGGGTCATTTATGTGGGGTCATGGGAGCATACAAGGGGCATTCAATCCTCCCCCCTACCCTCCCTTCTTGGAACAATTGTGGATCCTTTATTAAGAGGAGCATAGGGTCTGTTCCCTTCACTGTGCCCTGGCACCACAATCCGCCTCAGAGGGAAACACTTTACCTCATCACCCTGTGAAACTGGGTTGGGGTGGAAAGAGGAGAAAACTATAACATCCCAAGTGTGCATATTCCACTGTGCATAGTGCGCTAGGGAAAAGGTTGTGAATGTAACTCCTTGAGGCATAATCCCTCATTGAATTACTAGTGTGGTGGGATGGCTCTGTGTGGCTTCCAATGTAGGCTCCAGTGAAATGCCGTGATCTGATTCATACTGTGTTACATCCACCCCCAAATTTTAATGCATGGTTTATTTTCTTTTAAGAATTATGTTCTTGCTGAACTTCAAAACAAAATTGTGAAACAAATTGGTTTCTTCTTAGTGATTACACATTGAAAAAGTTCAAATTAATTGACTTTAAAAGAGTTTACAGGGATTAACTCAGGAGCATATTGCTCTGTCATGGTCAGCCTCACTTTGTTTTCTCTCTTGAAATTGATATTTCATGTTAAGAGCTGCACGCTGTCTTAACACTCTGCTCCAGTGTGCTGGTAACTCAAGGTCTTTGCTGGGAAATTCAGACTCAGAGCAACAAAGTCAAATAATTGTCATGAAATTGGGATCAGATTCAGCCTCCCAATATTGACTAAATGAGTCACATCAGTGTGTCAATCCATAGCTGTACTTTCTTTTTTGAAAATTTGTAATTTTTTGGGTTGCTTGCTGTTGAAAGTAGAAATAATATTGATGAATTTGTTCGAGGAGGAGACAAAATGCATTTCAAGGACAGCTCTTCTCAAGTTTTAAAGACTTGCTCTGTCATCTTTCTGTCTTGAAAAACCCCACTGAAGTCAAAGGGATAGATCTGCAGCTGATAGAAAATTGGCATAGCTATACTGAAGTCAGTGGAGCTAAATCCATTTACACCAGCTATGGGTCTGGCCATTGACCTGAATGGGAAGTGGACCAGGCTCTTAATGGCCTTCCGCAGCCCTGCTTCACCTCAGGTACCCTGGTATGCTCCTCAGCAGCCAGGCCTATCTCTCTCAACAGCTAGAGGAGACTCTGTGCACTCCTGGCCCACTGCCCTTTTATAAGGGCCAGCTGGGCCCTGATTAAGCCAGCTGTGGCCTGATTGGGGCATGGCCCCCCAGCTGAGGCTGCTTCTCCCAGTCAGCCCCACTTTTCCTTCCCTGCCACAACCCTCTCCCCAGGCTGTTTTAAGCCTTTTAAGGCAGGAGCGGGTGACTACCCTGCTATAATGAGATATAAATAATGATAAAGATTTTGATTAGGTTTCAAATACATATTGTACGTTTTTATGTGCACTACCACTAGCAATTTCACCTCAAATATTAAAGCACAAAAGCCAAATCTGAATCTGTTGTGTCATAATTAGGCTGAACAGGCACAGATGGGCTAGATTCTGATCTCAGTTACACCAACATCAATCTGAAATAACATTGCTGAAATCATTGCAGTTAAGCTGATAAAACAGAGATCAGAATCTGTCCCATTGTGTCAATTGCTGAGAGCAGTCTACAAGCTGCATAAAGTTTTAATGTGTGTTTTCAAACTGCAAACGTTAATTGTGACCTTGATCTTCCTCAAGGAGAAGCCCTAGGAAGGACTGATAATTTGAACATGTGGAGTAAAGAGGTGAGCAAGCATCTAGAGGGAGGGATAGCTCAGTGGTTTGAGCATTGGCCTGCTAAACCCAGGGTTGTGAGCCCTTGAGGGGGCCATTTAAGGATCTGTGGCCAAAATTGGGGATTGGTCCTGCTTTGAGCAAGGGATTGGATCTCCTGAGGTCCTTTCCAACCCTGATGTTCTATGATCCTTTGGAACAAAGGAAGCATCATCATAATTACCTGAAATGGTTAACTTAAATGTGCCATCTACTCCACTTTCCCTCATCAGTTGAAGCTGAAACATGGATTTAAAAAGATTTTGCAAAAGTCTCAGTAAAATGGAAATGTAAGGGGTCTGATTTAGAGATTCAAGCTCCAATTTTGCCTGCACAGTTTTGTGCTCACAGATCAGGTAGTCAAATGTGTAAGCTAAGTTGATTTCAGCAGAAAAATTGAGCCTGCAAAATTTAAGGTCAGGTTTAGGTATTTTAAGAAACAGACCTATCTATGACATGCAAGAGCAAATATAATCTAGCAGCTCTGCAGTACACGAGATCTGGGTTCAGCTGCCAAACAAAGAAATCTTGCAGTCCTCATGCAACCAAAGCTATGGCCCTCTTCAAAAGAAGTTTTTGGTGCACAATGAGGGCATGATGCCAAGCTCTGTGCACCCATGTGCACTGTGCCAACCAGGTTGGTTGGTACTAGAGCTGCTCAAAGCACAAATACCTATTTTTGAGTTGGGGAGGGGGGGGAATGAAGCTTTTATTTTAAAGCATTTTTTTTTAAATTGACTCAATTTTCTGCAGGAGTTTTTAATGTTTTCTTTTAAAAAAAAACGACATTGAAAACATTTTTGAAGGGATCAACATTTCCTGAAAAATGTTCACAAAAAATAACAGAAAAGGAAAAAAAACCTGACTTTTCCCTCCAAATATTTCAGTTTGGGGGCAAAAGCTCATTTTATCTATGAAAACTTTTCACTCCCCCAAAATTCCAGCTCACTCCAGTTGGTGCTAAGAGGGTGAGATAAAGGAGGAACCACTGGAGTCCTACTTACACAGAGGGGGAGCCCAGAGAGGGAAGTCCAGACGGAAGGTGAGGGGGGACCAGAGAGTCCACCCACCTTTAGTAGGGAGGCTCTTGCACAGGAGGAGGGTGAAAAGTCTGCATTTAAAATGCCAGACCCCGCTCCTGTAAATCAGGGTTTAAGGGAAAACTGGGAGTCAGATCTCCCAGAGGGGAGAGTCCCACCAGCTAATCTTTTGGGAACAGAAAGTGGGGTGTTCAAAGGGATTTTGCCAATCCAAAACACCCCATTAAAAGATGTTCTTGCTATGCTTTTAAGAAATAAAACTGTCTCTTCAAGGCAGGAGGAAAAAAAATCTCTGCATGGGTGAAGCTTCACAAGGGAGTGGGGTCCAGCCCAGAGAAATTCCAGAGGGAGGAGCTGAGGGCAGGCATGGTTGCAGTACACCTTTTCCTTGCCAAAGCCTCGAGCACTTGGCTGAATTGAAAGCCTTCCCCAAAGAGGCAGAAGAATCTGCATCAGAGTGCCTACCAAGAGTGCCTACCCAGGGTGAAATCTGTGTACTATGAACTGCAATATCCAGTGGGGTGAAAAAAACTGCTTCATCTAGATATTGCCTAGTTTAATAGGGGTGAGAAGTTAGACTGCATGCTTATATTTAATTTTAGTAACTAAGTCTGACTTTTTGCCTATCACTTAAAATCTACCTTTTGTAGTCAAATTTGTTTTACTGTCTATCTTTACCAGTGAGTTTGTATTAAGTGTGTGGCAAAACTGCTCAGGTTTGCAAAGGCTGGTATATGTCCACTTTCCATTGTTGAAGTGGTGAAGCAATTAATAAATTTGCACTACCCATTTTGAGCAGTACAAGATGGTATATTCCTGGGGTACAGTGCTGGGGCCTTTCTCTGTGTGATTCATGGGTGGCTCGGGGAGCATTCATGCAATCTAGCTGGGTGTGGGTCTCTACATAGGGTTGTGCTGAATGGTAACAGCACCTGGAGGGGTTTGCTGCTTGTTACTAGCAAGGCATTATGAGAGACAGCCCAGGCTGGAGAGAGTTAAGGGTGGCACAGCTGTCCCACAGTCCCAGGCTGCACCCTAGGGAACCTGTCACAGCTATTGAACCAAACTGTAAACCTGTAAATGAGGGACCACACCTCTAGTTCCAGCACCTATGCCAGGCCATCAGCGATAGTCCAGTAATCATTCCCAACCACTAGTTTCCATGACTATCAAGTATTTTTAGGCAGTTCTATAACTTGCTTTCCTGACCATACACATTTAGGGTTATAAATTATTTTAGGAAAGGTAAATCTACTTGGCATATTGGTGATAGCACTCTTGGCAAGGGGGTGGGAATACGGGAAAGAAATGTATTTCAAATTGCAAATGCCTAAACATATCCATCACTTTATAGTGGCTGTGTAACCCAATAAATGAGAAACACTGGTATGGGCTGTAGAGTAACAGCTCCTATCTGTGTTCACTAATTCCATGTGGTTAAGGAAATAAAGAGAGATTTCCTTCATTTATCAAAACAATTGGAATCTTTACTTTCAAGATCATGCATAATCAGTACTATCTCAGGACTCCCGTTTGCACCCTAAACAACTGAACTTTGACCACCATTCCCCTTTAATGGGTGATGTCAGTACCATCTCTCAGGGAAAGAGGCTTCTCCATTTGAAAGTCCATTTTGACCCCAAAAGTATTAACTCAGCCTGCCCACATTTCTTCCTGTGCTGTCATATAAGATGTACTCCACATGAAATAAGGAACATTGACCTTGAAAGGAAAGGGAAGGGAAAAAAAAACCAACCACACATTCAGCAGCCCAGACCAAGATCTAGGCTCTGTCAAAATGATTTCTTATTCCATTTTACTGAAGCAGTGCCATGCTTTATCACTTCTGAGTTCATGTCTTACAGCTGAGGCAGCCCACTTGAATTGGTAAGTTGTTTAGTTAAAGTATACATGTGCTATTCACATTGTCAGTGTGATTTAAAAGGAAAGAGGCATTTTGCAGGTGAAATACAGCTGCAACAGTCATAGGAAACTGGAACCCAAAACATTAAACCATCTATAATTAATTGCTGTGTGTCTCACTAAACTTTTTTCCTCCATTTATGGGCAGTTTACAGTTAGACTTGTGGTTTGAGATGCTGGTGGTCAGTGGTGATGGTACCAGCTTCAGATCATTTGCGAGCTTTTGCTAAAGTCTTTCACACAGACATAAGTAAAATGGGTCTGGTAATCTTAGCTAAGTCTGATGAACTGTCACCTGCATCATTAAATCATCACACAAATACATGCACGTACACTATGGCATAATTTGCAGCAGTGCTGAAGTTGCTTTCTGAGTATAAACTGTATAGTTGAGATATTTCAAAACAAAACAAAAAACAAGTCACTGAAATCCTTAGTTTTCAGCCATGAAAGTTAATACTTCATTACACCTTGCTCAGAAGCAGTTGCATTTATTTATATGTATTTTATAGAGGTGGTCTGGGATGCTTAACTTTAGCAAAACAGGCAGGGTGCTGCTTTAATATGAAGTATCAGTGGCCATAATAGTGCTGAGTAATTCTCCGGAAGTAGAAATATCCCTATTAAAGTCCAATTGAGGAGGGTGATTTGCCCAAACAGCAGAGAAATCAAAAGCCTTCTTATTGTGATTTGCAAATAAGTAAACCCAGATCTGGAATGCTAGAAGTGCTCCCTTAACTCAATTTTAATTTTGTTTTTGTAATTGAATTATGTATTCAATTATGTAATTGAAAAATCTGTGAAGCCAGTGTTGAAAGTTGTGCTCATTTTCCATTACTTTATAGTACAACACCAAACAGTCTATGCATTTCATATAAATTAAAAACACTAGTCAGACTACAATGAATATAAACACTCCATTTGTAAGTTCTGACATGTGAATAAATAAAAACTTGAAAGTAACTTGCTGACAAAAGATCTGCACAAATTCAGAACTAGGTCAGAAGTGAATGCATTAGTGCTCGATATAATTCCATCTGAGATTTTAACGTTCTTTCTCTTTTTGTTCTTGCTGCCAATTGATTACCTTTCAGTAAAGTTTACATGTTATCATTAAATGTTAATAATGCATAAATATTAAGCATATCATTGTAAACTTAGCAACACTATTAATAACTTCTAATATTGCCTACCAAGATTCAGGGTACCAAGATCAGTGTCAATTGTCAGAATCATAAAAACCCTGTCATTCTGAAATTGATAGCTATAAACAATAGTTATAGTGCAATTCATAATTAATACATTCATCTCTTTCTCTGCGGAACTGCATAGAAGGAAGAAATCAGTGTTAGAAAACCATAAATAATTCCATTTAAAATTCTTTGTTTTGTTTTTATAACATACCCCCTTTTAAACCTTTCACTATTTTCCATCCTTTTGTCTGTCTATCTATGGTATTTCTAAGGTATCTGTCACCACCTTAGTACCTTGGCATATTCTGCTCTGCAGTTTGTTCAACAAAAAGCAAAATCAACCTTCTGAAGCACAGATGTTACTGTCAGCTTCCCCACCACAGATCCTTGTCAGGCAGGGCATTGTTAGAGAAGCAGGCAAAGACTTAAATATGCATTGCTGCTCTAGATATTCAATTCCACAAGGTGACAACTGCTAGTTAAAGTATACATGTACAGTAAGCTTTACAACCCCCTAAGTGTGCTAAATCATTGTGTTGGTTCAAATTTGTTTTTTAAGAGCTTTGCTGACTTCACAGCTGGTGAGTTGACACTTTCCATCACTCCACCACTTGGCAACAGATGCCTCTCACTTATGCACAGATGCTGAGTATCCACCCAACCCTAACATTAGCCTTGTGTTCTGAACTAATTGGGCCAAGGCAGTTGTAATTAAGATTTGAATAATTAGAAAACTAACATGATTACTTTCACACTTAATCCTCAGATTTCAGAGTAGCAGCCGTGTTAGTCTGTATTCACAAAAAGAAAAGGAGTACTTGTGGCACCTTAGAGACTAACACATTTATTAGAGCATAAGCTTTCGTGAGCATAAGCTGTAGCTCACGAAAGCTTATGCTCTAATAAATGTGTTAGTCTCTAAGGTGCCACAAGTACTCCTTTTCTTTTTGCGAATCCTCAGATTGTATCATTATACTCTTTCTCTGGAATTACGGTTGTTGATCCCTTCTTATTTCTTTGTGACCTGTACCCTCATCAGCCTTCTAATCAGTAGAGTACTAAATTATTTTAAGGATGATAATTACAATAAAATGTTTTTAAAGGGGATTGGTGGATGGCAATCTTACAGTGGTACAATAAGCAGTTTTGATTGTTTGTCTTCCAGTCAATTTGCCTTTTATATGGGTTGTCCCTGAACAATTTAATAGAAAGAAAAATCACAGAGTGAAAAGTCTAATACAGAGCATTTCAATGAACATGGGTGCATGATACAGAGGAAGTTGGTTAACATGGACTAATATGGTAAATCCTGTTTTATCCATCTGACATGATGTCTGTTCTAAGTTGGTGGAGAGTGGGAAGTTACTTTCCAGCAAGGGAAAACAGCTGAGGGGAGAAGAGACAGAGAGCTACTTGGGAAGTCTGTCCTCGTAAAATAATGATTTCAGTATTAGCAGATAATAGCAGGGAGTCTTATTTGGAGGACAAATCGGTGAAGGGAGTAGGTGATGTAAGGGAAACCTTTAGAGAACTGAATTAAGTAGGGAAAATGTCCATCCAATACATGAGAGGTGTAGATGGCATTCGAAACTTCGTATACTTTGGATGATGGATTTACATGAATGAACTCTTTAAGGTTCATCTGTCATTCAGATACATTGTGTGTGTGTGTGTGTGTGTGTGTGTGTGTGTGTGTGTGTGTGTGTGTGCGCGCACGCACATGTCCCAAATCTGTCTGAGATATGCTTCTAAACACATCCTCAGAGCCCAGATCAGCTCCTGAACTCAGATATTTCCATCTGAAAATGTTAGATCCACAGCAGTCGAGCTATTTTAACCTTTTAACTTTTATCATGATGTTTTATAACTACAGCAGCTAGTTTCTGATTGCTAATGTATATTTGTGGTTTCTAATGCATGTTTCTGGTAGGGTTGCTAATGTATGTTTCTGGCAAGTGTAGCATTTTATTTTAAAACTTTCTTCTGGTTAAGTAAAAAAATATGGTACATTTATATAAGAGATACACACTTCACATAATCTACACACTGGTTTTATAAAGCACAGGGTATTAGAATAAGGTTGTGTGATATGTGCTCTTTCTGATGTCTGACTTTGGGACTCCAGACCTTTGATTGCCTGTCACCATATAGGAAGTCTGGTCTTTTTTATTTAAGCAGTGATTAGCTCTTAAAGTGTGGACAAGGGCAGACACATGATCCATAGTATTGGATTGAAAATCAAATTTAATGTAATGGCAGTTTTGTTTGAATATGGAATACAGTATCAGGCCCTAACAGAGTTAGTTTTTTTTTTCTGGAACTAATTCTGATCTTGGCATTCAGCATCACTCAAGAAGTATTAAGAAACCTGGCAGACTGGACCACATGTGAAGATCCCTTCAGCAATACAGATCTAAAGAAACCTTGGGTGAAAGTCTGGTACCATTAGAATCACCCTTTTTTACAACTTCTATTATCATGGCACAATATATTCTATTTAACAGCTTTAACACACCTGGACATATATTGTAAATATGTATAGATGTGTTATATGATGGCCAGAACTGTTTATTTCTTATGGTTTAACCTCAACTTTAGCTTAAGTTGGAAAATTAAAATATATCATCTGCAGCTGAGAATGTCTTCAAGTTCCCCCCTACCCTCCGATGCCCTGAAATTGTCAAGGTAAAGAGCCACTTTTAATAATGATACATGTAAGCTAGGAGATTCCAGTAGCCCAAAAAAATATGTTTTCTGTTTAGATACATAAACTATTAACATGGAGTACTAGACAATATTTTGTCAGAGACTGCAGGGCAATAAGAATAGTTGAGGGCATGTTAAAAGGCAATGCAGGAATTCCTTAGAAACAAACTATTCATAATTTTAAATATTTCCCATGAAAACCATGCAAATTTTTTACTTTTCCTGTTCTGCTTATGCATCTTCCCCTTTCATTTCTCCCACTAATGGAGTATACTAAGACTTGGAAGGATTTGATGCTGATAAGCACAGATTTTATCATACACACACACACAAATTTCCATCGATAACAAATTTACAGATAGGCAAAGTCGGAAAAATGCTACTTGAGAACTGATTAGCATTTGATTTAAGCATATTTATTGTGTGTACTTTGACATGTGACCTTGGCAATTTGTGTTTTAGCGGTTACAAAACTATAACTTTTTGAATCTGAACATCTATTGTTGTTAAATAAGTATTGTCTCATCCTCTTACTGTCTGCCCATACCCATAATTTCCTGCAACTGTTTAAAATAAGTAAAAATATAGAATGCTTAAAAATAAATAATGACACTGTCAACATTATTTAAAAAATATAAATTACATTCTGCCAAGCCTAAGTATATAATATTTAATATATAGAGATAGGCCCTAGATAAAATCCAGATCTCAAGAGGCTTAAACTTTATGGAAATACAAACATATTTTGCAACTTGAAGTTATCTCTAAAAAATATCATGGTAGAGATTCCAAGAACTCCAAAAATGATGTCAAATAAATAGAGAAGTATGGTCAACTTTTTTCTACATAAATAGAACAACAATTTTAAGAAAAAAAAATGCTTCTTTGGCTAAAGAAAACCTTACCAGTGTCAGGCCTGGACTGGCTCAGGATGCTTGGCATGCTGAAAACATCATGGTATACGTGGGAAATGACTTGTGATTTTTTTTTCCCCTGGTCTATTAAATAAGTGATATTTCAAAGCGTGGTATCTCATGAATCACTAGGGATTATAAACTGATGCTGCTCTAACACAGTTGATCCACTGGTGATTATTACTGCTCCCCAGTTAAAGTTCCTTTAGCTTGTGCTCTATTCTTTGGAGCTATAAGTCCCAGGCAGAGCTATATAATTAACTGAGTTGTCTGGAAAAAAATAATCATCCAGCTTCAGTCCCAGCTGCCGACCCAAACAAAAGGGTTAGTAAGCTGTATGCCATTAGACAACTGGGAATCTCACCCAATTCATGATAATTGTTCCTAGTCTTGGTAGTTTGTGACATATCAGACTGCTCCCACTTACTTTCTAACTTGATTTTAAACACCCCGTACCTTGAGAGCTGTTAGAGCTGGAACTAATGCTGAATACTCTCGGATAGCATAAAGTAGCATAAAGGATTAATATCCAGCTCTAGGAGTTGGTAAAAAATATTGGCTGCGAAAGTAATGCTGGAATTGAAGTATGAGGAGAAAGCAACATAGTAATTATAATTATCCTATTTTAAATAATGAGTGGGTGTCCATCTGTTATTTTGCCCCAACATTTTTTATTATTTTTCAATAGCAATTATTTAAAACCAGAGTAATTTCACAAACAAAATTAAAGATATGTTAATGTTTGCTCCAAGAGGCTGCAATTAACTCCTGCTGCAAAGTCTAAGAGGCTGTTTAAATAGCTATAGGACCTGGTCCTTTAACTCAAGCTGTAGAGGCTCATGTTTTTAGTTATGGCCACACCACTTTCAATACCTGGTGTTGGACAAGTTAGTGGTCCTCATACAACCACATTAAAAAAGTTGGGATGTATGTCCCCAGGAGTGAGAATGAATCATTCCAGCATAGTCACCTTAAGAAAGATATACATAGAATGGTAAAAAGCAGGGGAAGGGAACAAGTTCTCCTTCTCTCCATCAATTGTTGTACCAATGTGCTACACCTGGTCAACAAAGTAGAGAAAATATTGGATGGAGATGGAAATAATGACATCCACTGAACTCCATGTGCGGCTGTTGCAGCACTTCTTGGATGCGGAAACGGGAATTGCTTGTGCTATCATATCAGCCTCATGGGAGTCAAACAGCCACTCAAACTTAGCCAGGAGAAGGAACCAGCCAGAGCCAAGGGATAAATATGCACCTTTCAATCAGTTTTATGAAACAACTGAAGTTCTGGATAATTAACTTTAATGACAATAAACCCATTGGACTAAAATAGCCTAACAAACAAGGAGGGGATTTACACTTTAAGATCTAAGATTTTGTGACTTCCCAGGGTAGAGGAACACTTGGACAGATCACTGAAATTATTTCAGCACCAGTAAACTTTTCTAAACATTGACTCTGGGACAATGACCAGATTGAGGATAGCTCAAACGAGTCACAGTAGCACTACCCTGTAAGCAGCAATGTCACTCAGCTGTATGCAGCAGTCTCATCTCTCAGTACGATCTACGCAGCATATAAGGTGGGTTTCTGCCTGCAGTAATGTTGGGAACAAGCAGGGTAGCTGGTGTGCGCACCAGGGAGGAAGCATGCCTGTACCATAGCATCCTGGACTGTGACCCACCATCCCACCCTGGGCAGTAGCATACACTAGCAATCAAAAGCTATCTACTGCAGTTATAAAATATCATTTTAAAGGTTAATAAGAAAGTAGCTTAGTTGCTGTGGATATGTTTAGATACAAATATGTGAATCTCAGGAGCTTTGAGCCTCCATGGGTATCTATCAAATTTATCTGCGGAGCTGAGTTTTTATAGTCTATTCATCATCATCTTATAATGCCTTGCATTAAGGGCCAATTGCTGAAGACAGCAGGACTCTTTCTATTGACTTCAGTGGGGGTTTCATTGCATCTTAACTCAGGTTTGATTGCTCCTAAATGACTTCTTTTGCCTCTATGGTACGAACTTTAGCCTTCTTACTGCCATCTTCTGACCAAGATTTCCCTGAGTTTCATCTGCTGCCTTAAGGATCTCTTTAGGAACATGACATTGGACAATCAAAAATACTTGGTAACTTGTTTCCAACTTCTCATTGGTGGACAGAAAATCTATTTTCATGAAATGGACAGATCCCTCTTTGCCTAGGTGAGTGCGTTGGACAACAACCCTACTGTAGTATGGTTCCCTTTATACCTGCACAGAAGAGTATATATTGTAACAAAGAGGAATCAATAAATCTCACACTCATTGTCAAAGAACATTTAATTCCTGGACACTTTGGAAAGTTTTAGAATTTAAACAAGTAAAACCCAACTTGTTTATAGATATAACTCCAAAGCATAATATGCTGATGCATCAAATGGTTGTTTTGCATTTATTTCCTTTTCTGTATATTTATGTTTTAGTACACTTTGTTTTTTGTTATTATAATTTCATATCTTCTAAAACATATCTCTGGTTATTTAGTAATATATCTTACTGCTTATCTTTGCATCTGTAATCCTGGTCCTTGTCAGGATAAAAATAATTGTATAGCTCTGTACTTGTTTTTGTAAAATATTTTTTTAAAGAAGAGGAGATAATATAATAAAGGAAAAGCACGATATCTAATTAGACTTCTGAAAGGACACAGACTCCTAGAACAATAAACATGCTTACTCCCCCCTCCCCTTCTGACAAGAAACATTTCTCTATTATCTTTGTATTATGTTTCTTCTTAGATCCTAGTCACAACATTTATCTTAGTGTTATGGTTCTCTCTCCCTTTTCAAATGTTTGCCTCCAGGGGCACTGAAACTACTAAAATACATTGTATTTGGTGGATCTCCATTAAAAATCACTTCTTTCTCCCTACAAACAATTTAAAACATCACATTTTTGCCTTGCAAATTGATCTTTTTAAATATATAAAGAGAGACCTAGAGCCAGCTGACCCAAGTTTATTTTTCTCCAGTGATTGCAATTTCCAGTTGGGGATATTATTGTTAAATATCTGTGATGGAAATACTTTCAAAAATGTTATTGTTTACTTTTTTATTGATTTTTTTAAAACATGCCATAAGATAAAATGTATAAGAACAAATCATAAAAAAGGACAACTTAATTGTACATATATCAGAGATAATGATATAATTATTTCTCAAAATGCATGTTAGGAAAAGAAGAATGGTCACAAGGCCATATCTCATACAGATGCAGCCTACATGTATACAATATTTTGTATTTTTAGGCAGTATGTAGAATGTATTGTTTTTATGTTATTGCACCAATTTTATATATATAGGGGAGAAACTCTTTGGATTTGCAATTAACTTATCCTTTCTCTAATACAGCATCTGTCCCAATAAAATGTCAAAGATTCAAAATAGATATCTGGTAAAGAGGGGAGAAGCTGAGATACTCAGTTACTGTGATGATGGGGACAATATAAGGACCTAGATAGATAGAATAGACATAAACTTTGTGTTGTGCCTTGTATACCATGTGTGACTCTGCACTGAAACTGGCAACTGAAGTAAGCTACACAGGACCAGTTCTGTCTCTTACTTATCAGAGGAAGAATTACATTAAAATGAATATGTTACACTTTGGATCTTAGTTTAAATTATAGTATATTACTATCTGGGCATGAGAACCCTAATTTTGACTCCCCTCCCCCCCCACACAGACTGATTTTTGTGTTCAAGAAAAATCCAAGCACACTGAATTTAATCATTTAGTTGCAGCTGGTACACTGTAATCCCAGCTAATACACATGGGAATCTAATCCTGAAAAGATCTGAACACCAGTAAAGCCCTGTGCAATTAATGGCAGTTCTGGACATTCATCACCCCCAGAGGCTCAAGCCCTCTGTTAGCCCAAGAGATAATTTCTGAAAGATACTAAAGTGCATGAATTTCTGATTTAAAATATGCATGCTCATTGATCACAAATAGGGCAAAAAATGTCATAGTTATTACAGAGAAAAGTGAGTTGATTAAAATGCATCCGATGAAGTGAGCTGTAGCTCACGAAAGCTTATGCTCTAATAAATTTGTTAGTCTCTAAGGTGCCACAAGTACTCCTTTTCTTTTTGAGAATACAGACTAACACGGCTGCTACTCTGAAACCTTTGATTAAAATAGGTGACCTTTAGAAAGCATTTGCAAAAAATGTCTACTGTTTGTTAGAAGATAGCATCTGAGGGAGTTCCAGACTGGGTTCAACTGAATAGTTTAAATAACAGAAAAAAATAGAAAAAAAATGTGGGATTCTATGTTTGGGGTTTTTTTACGGGAAAATATATTTCTTTGAGAGTACTTTCTTAGTCTTTTTGAACTTGACCTATTAAAATGTTCAGATGGTTGGTCTGATGGCTATGCTTTATTCTGTCACCCATGGGAACTCATTTGAACCCAACCTAAGGTTGCTCACTTTATGGGCTGGTGCAGCTTAGACGTGTCATTGACTTGACATACTTGGGCTCTCAGGGTTAGAGAGAGTGAAAGGTAATTGCTACATCAATGCAGCGTGTGATGGCTAATTCAAAGTGACACTGGTGATGGTATTGAAAGCTCACCCATTCTGTAAACTAGAATTCTGTAAACTATTTACCATTCTGTAAACTAGGGTACCACAACTCTCTAAAATAAAGAAGTCATGTTACATAAGAAAATGGTTGTCCCTCAAAACAAAGTGCAAGATTCTTAATGCCAAATCTGCACAGATATTCAGTGAGCGCTAACAACCAAGATGGAAAAGTTTACATGGGATGAATGGTAAGGACTGAACACAGACAAATCACATAAAGTTAGTTATATACGAGCCTCAGCAAACCTTAATTTGCAGATATAGATGAGCTATAAGAGATCAGCAAATCTTTTTTGACATTAACCATATAATATTTTAGTTAACAAGTTTAGTTAACTAAATATCCCTCTCCTCACCCAAATTCCTCCACTCCCCCACTGTTTGTACATAGCTACTCTTCAAGGTAGCACTCAGTTTTAAAGGCAGAAGAACCAAAATACTGAAAGAAAAACTGTTCTCGTATAAAGTCCTGTCCAATTTCGTAGGCCTAGGAGGTTTGACTAATCATTCAACTTCAGGGTGGGAATCTGATGCAAAGCTGAACTTTTTGAGACATGCGTATTGTTAGTCGGTACAATGATGAGTGTCCAGTTAAAGGTTGAGGGTCTGCTTCTGATCATAAGAGTAATTCAGAAGTAACTCCAGCAAAGTCAATAGGCTTACACTGGTAACTTCACACTGAATAGATCCATTATGTGTTCTAGGAAAAACATGTTTTATCAGGCAATGGAGTAAGAAATCCTATTTTCGAAAGAGAGTGCAATGAGTTCTTGTTATATTTACCAAGTTAGTTAAAGATTTAAAATTAGATTGAATGTAACCCAGTAGTAAATAACTTAATATTTTTATTAGCATTTTAGTTATAAATGCAATAACCATTAACAAGCAAAACATTCACATAGTCTTTTGAATGGCTATAAAAAGGCTTTTAGCTTTTCCTGGATGATGAGCACCTCAGTTAATGACTAAAATGTCGCTTTAAACGAAAGAGCTTTTCCAACAAACTTGTTAAAAATATAATCTGTGGAATGTTTTCGTCATAGAAATCCTTAACATGCATACTAAATTAAAGAATTATATTCCGGCTATTCAGACCAATGGAAACCCAGTCAAATACATTAGTCTTTTTCTCTCTCCACTCCAGTTGCTACAAATATTCTTAGACCACCACCATTAAATTGTACTACTTGATACATGCATTCCATTCACCAATATTATTATTTGTTTGCTTTATTTTCAAAAATGGGAAAAGTGAAACTTGCGACCAAGCCACATTAACTCTACATTTGAAGGTCTCGGTCCTGTGAGGTTCTGAGCACTTCCTGAAAGGTGCTAGGCAATCTTCATTCTGAGTGAAGTTAATGTGAACTGAGAGTATCCAGTATCCAGAGGCAGAAACCAGCACCTTTCACGATCAGGCCCGCAAGCAACATGATCAGAGTGTTGGAGAGTATGTGTCTTGTTAGTTCCAATACTGGGTTTTGTTTTATTTTTTGGAGAGTTCATTTTTCATGGAGAGGATACTAACAGAGTAGTGATGGGGCAAGTAGAATGGTAAGAAAATGGTGTATTTAAAGAAGCAAAGGAGAGGGGGAAAGGATGATAGGAGGAAATGGGGACAGATGGAGTAGAAAAATATGGGAGATGGAGGAAAGGGAAAGAAATGGGAGACAGAGGGGATGCTGTGAGCAGAAGGATGAGAAAGAGCATGGTCAGCATGGGGAATGAGGTGCTATATCACAGGGAATTTGATAGCCACAAAGAGACAAGAATGCACATCCAGGAAACAAAACGTGAAAGTGACATGAGTTCAGTTTCAAAGGTTTTAGTGACAGTGGGAAACTGCTGGCCAAGTGAAGCCCTGATGGTGATGGTGCTGCTGCTCCTGTAACGAGTTCTAGGGCTGGAGCTTCAAAGGTGTCCTGAGAGCCTCTCTCTCATTAGTCCTGAGCCTTTACATGGTCTGTGGGCTTGGAGAAGGGAAGCTGCTGGAACTTGGTGCCCCATAGAATCTCCAACATAGTCTTATTTCTCTTTTCTCATGTCCATCTAAAATTATATAGTTACCCTTTTCCTTCCCTGGCATGAAATTGTTAACTTTAGCCATTAACAAGGATTTCCTTTTTTTCACACTATCATCACAATTGGATCAGAAGCGTGCCTTGTTGCTCTACGATAGGTATTGTTATGTCTGCCTGTGGATAGATCTCATTGCTTTTACCTCTGTTTTATTTTAACATCACTGGTTGTCAAGCTTCCTTTAAAGAAGCCCCAGATATGAAGGCGTTAGTATCACATACTAATTTCAACTGAGATGAGCTAGATAGCAAGCTCTATTTTATGTCAGTAGTAATGAAAGTCGGCTTGAGGTAAAGATTTGAACACTGACCTCATTCAAAGACCTAGAAAGAACTTAAATAGAGCTGAAACCTATATATAACACTTAACGTTACTTGCTATGGTCTTATGGTCACAACAAAGGCCCCAAAGGCAGGACACCTGGGCTCTATTCCCAGCTCCGCCATTGGCTTCTTACATGAGTGTTTCACACAACAGACATGTTTCAGTTTCTCTATGTACTGTGTTTAATGGGAATAATTATACCCTCCTTCATCCCTGATATGACATTGAAAGATTAATGCTTATAAATTGCTTTAAAATCCTCAGATATATGGCTGCTCAAAACAATTAGTATTGTCTTTTATTTTTTCATAATGTGAAGAAGACTGTATGGGTGGAATCTGCAGGTGTTTGGAGAAACATCCTTATATATGATCCCTAAGCCAGCATATTAAAAAGGGCTCTTCACTTAAAAACAGAAGGTGCATCTGGATTTGGTTTGGTTTTTAAATACTCTAATGACTGAAATACAAGGGCATATGGGTTTAGAGAGCCACAGACATGATGAAACAAAATGTGGTGCCTTTTTAAAATCTATTTCAATGTCTTTGATGGAAATAGAACAAAACCCATCATGTCAAACACTGTTTATAGTTAGCCCTTGCGAAAGACCAGACGGGAAGTTGTTGCTGTTTGCATGTGAACACACAAATCAGCAGCTGTGTAAGGAATGCTTATTCTCAAAGCTAGGGAATTTTTCCCTGTAGAGTAATAGGGTGTTTTCTTTTGATTAAATTTTTGGATGGATGTTTTGACTCATGTATATTAATACTAATTATGTTGAGGAGCTATTGATTATTCATGAAACACAGTTCAGTGCAGATAGCTAGAGTAAGAGCTAGATTTATCCTAATAAATCTCCTCCCAGCCCTGGTCAAGACAAAGTATCCTCTCTGGGGAGAAGCAGCACATGCTTGAGTAAATATCTCTTCACTACTACAAAGGCTGAGAAATGGCCCAATGAGGCAAACCAAACTAGTTGTCAATGCCTGTACCTACCTCCAAAGGCAACTCCATTTCCAAGAATACAACAGTTACATGGTGACACCAATCTCAGATACACTGCCTGTGGAAATTAGTATTTTCAAGAATGAGACCATATTAACAGCCAATTAAGATTTGCAGGGCTTTCAGTACCTTCCCCAAAACCATACTTCAGTTTCACATATGCTTGCATTTATGAAGGCAGGATGGAAGAAAGGAAACTTTTCACCAGCTCCAGCCATGAAAATCTGATGGGATAATAAGTAAACTTGCAGATAACTGAAATTTTCCTGAACTCCTTTTGTTTCAGGGGGTGGAGAGGTTAAGAAAATCTCTCCAAAAGTGTGTCTACATATTAATGCATGACAAAAAGCTATTAATGATATTGAAAATAATGATAGCTGGTAAATTATATATGAATATTTGATGCCTGCTGAAATTATTTTAATGATATTTACAACACTGTTGGCTGAAAAATAAGGAAATGTAATCACACTTTTAAAAACTATCTAGGGGATATACATATGAAAGCAAGATATGCAATCAATTAACTTTCAATTGATCTCACAGGGATTTTCTCTGTTTTATTACAGATTTTCAAATGAACATTTTCTGTTCCCTTTTTTCTTCTTTTTATTGCCCTCCCAAGTAACATGCTTAATACAACAGATTTTACGTTGGGTCTCTCGCAATGTTACAAAGTTTGGACAGTTTAACCAGCTCCTCAATCTAGCTCCTGACTTCATGGACATTAAATATGGACTGAGCTGAGATGATCAAATTCAACTCACTTTAGACACATTAGACTGGCAGGCTAACAGCAGTCACTGTAAACATCCCTGACTTTTTCTTAATAATACATTTAATCTTTCAAGACATCCTCTTTCACCTGTTCTCTGTCCTTATTCAAATAAACATCTTAATCATCAGTTTACTTCTTTCTTTTAACATGGCATGCTGCTTCCATCACCCCATGAAAGATCAGTCCCCATCCTTTGAATCAAAACAATGATTCATGTCAGACTACTTTTTTTGCTGAAAGCTACAGATTTAACAGAGTACTTGTGGCACCTTAGAGACTAACAAATTTATTAGAGCATAAGCTTTCACATATGCTTCATAAGTGAGCTGTAGCTCACGAAAGCTTATGCTCTAATAAATTTGTTATTCTCTAAGGTGCCACAAGTACTCCTTTTCTTTTTGCGAATACAGACTAACACGGCTGCTACTCTGAAACTACAGATTTAATTCTCTGACCACTCACATAAGAAACAGCCCTCCTCCCCAGCCTAGCTGCTAGTCCTGCATTGGAAACTGTTCAAAAACATGTCAGATGCTTAGTATAATATCTCAGACTCCTCAATGGCATTGCTAACCTGGGAAGCTGCACACATATTCTCAACTCACATTTGAAATACCCCTTTTTCATTTAAATACGGGGGAACTTTGAAGGCTTTAGACCATGAGTTTCCACTTGAGCATGAACAAACCTCTTTAATCAATCTGTGCCTTGCAGACTCCTTTAAATATATTAAGGGCAAAGAAGAAAGATAGTGTGTTTGCCCCCTTCTCTTCCCCATCCCTTCTTATTTCTAATTGTTTTGGCAAGATTCAGAAGACCGTCTGATCAGAAATATTTCCAACAATTCAAATCTAAAAATCTTATTCTCTTAAGACAATAGTTCCATTATGGGACACTTATCTCTAAACTAAGGCTTTTACTGACATAATACATGGACTGTCTTGCTGCAGTGCAGAATGTCATTTTACTCAGTTAGAACTTTCAATGCAGAAATTCAGCATGATGCAGTCCCCCAGATAAAGCAGCACTTACCTTAATTGAAATCCTTTTTCTGATAGAGCTGAGGCATCAGTCAAATCAGCAGTTATTTGGGGGCAATCTAAGTTTTCAGTCAACACCCTCCAGGTAGCTGCATAGTGTACTGCCTTTTTCCGTTTGTGTTGAACTCCTCACTGTCTAAAAGAGAGAGAGAGAGATAAGCTGAAATCCTCAGAGGTTCCCAGTGAGTGAAAGAAAGAGTACCAAAGCAATATTTATTAACATGAGATTCTCAGCAAACGTGCTCAGGTCTGGAAGATCTTGTGACTGCTGTGACAGGCTCCTGTCATGTCCCGGGAGCCGTGGGATGATCATTGACCTGATTAGCACTGAACACTCCCCACATGCAGAGAAAGCACAGAGGATTGGTGAGTTGCAAGGGAATTGGGAAAGGCACCAGGGCCACTTGGGAATCTTTTCTCTTTCAGACTAATGGATATGCTGCAGCTGAGGCTGTAATTTGTGAGGAGGTTATGCACAATGTTAACTATCTAAGGACTTAAACAAATGTGCTTTTGCATGCTGTTTCTGAAGATGCATCATTGTTCAACATAAGGTACATCTGAGTAATTAGAGACTGATGTAACTGTTTTGTAATATGAAGCTCACTGTATATAATGTTCTGTAATCTTGGCGATAAAGTAGATTCATACGCATGCCTATGACCCTGGACAACAGAGCTCAGTTCCAGCCTAGCATAAATTAAATGAGTTTGATGGACTTGTATTTGCCTATGTTAAAAAAAAAAGCAGGCTAAACATAGTAAATAATCATATTTGACAGCTTAAATAAAACAGATTAAGAATGCTGAATTATCCTTTCATTACAGAAGGGCCCCTTCAAAAAAGTAAAGTGCAGAAAGGCACATTCACTTCCACTAGAATAGAATAAGAAGCAAACATAATATAAAACAACTAAACTTTACAGGGCTTGATTTGTCTCCTGCACCACTGTAAATCAGGAAAAAGTCCAATGGACTTTAGTTAGTATTGGTTAAAAACAACCTGGTGTAGAGAGGAAGTGAGGGCAGCTATACAAAATATTTATCTATATATAACAAATGGAACAAAGAGAAGGATGATAGTAATGAATATAAATCAGAAGCTAGGAATGATAGGAAATTGATAAGGGAAACAAAGGAACAGGAGAAATCTATGGCTAGCAGAGTAAAGGACACACACACACATTAAAAAAAGTTTTTAAAGTGTATTAGAAACAAAAAGAATCCTAACAGTGGGATTTGTCTATTACTAGATGGAAAAGGTAGAATTATCAGTAATAATGCAGAAAAGGCAGAAGTGGTCAATAAATATTTCTGATTTGCATTTGGGGGGAAAACAGATTATGCAGTCATGCGTTATGCAGTTATGATGATAACACTTTTGTCATTCCACTAGTACCACAGAAGGATACTAAAGAGCAGCTACAAAAGTCAGACTTTTTAAAATCAGCAAATCCAAATACCTTGAATCCAAGAGTTTTAGAAGAACTGGCTGAGAAGCTCATGAACTACTAATACTGTTTTTCAATGCATCTTGGAACACTGAGGATGTTCCAAGAAAGCTAATGTTGTTCCAATATTCAAAAAGGGTCAACGGGATGACCTGGGTAAGTATAACCATGTGAGTCTGACATCAGTCCTGGGAAAGACAATGCAACAGCTCACATGGGACTAGATTAATAAAGAATTAAAGGGTAATACAAGTAATACCAATCAACATGGGTTTATGGAAATTAGATCCTGTCAAACTAACTTGATATCTTTTTTTGATGAGATTAGAAATTTGGTTGATAAAGTGTTGATATAATATACTTAGAGTTCTGTAAGCTACTTGACTTAATACCCCACAACATTTTGACTAAAGAACTAATCACATTAAATGGATTAAAAGCTGTCTAACTGATAGGTCTCAAAATATAATTGTAAGTTAAACTACACTTTTTATCAATTACCTAGAAGAGAACATAAAATCATCACTGATAAAGTTTGCAGGTGACACAAGAATTCAGGGAGCAGTAAATACTGAAGAGGATAGGTCACTGACACAGAGCAATCTGGATAATACAATTTTTAATGTGGCTAATTGTAAATGTATGTAACTAGGAATAATGAACATAGGCTATAGTTACAGGATGGGGAACGCTATCTTAAGAAGTAGTGATTCTGAAAAAGATGTTCGGATTGTAGGGGATAATCAGCGGAACATGTGGCCAAAAGGGCTAATGCAATCCTTGGATACATGAACAGGGGAATCTTGATTTGGAGTAGACAGGTTATTTTACCTCTGTATTTGGCACTAGTGTGACTGCTTCTGGGATACTGTGTTCAGTTCTGGTGTCCAAAATTCAAGAAGGATGTTGATAAACAGGAGACAGTTCAGAGAAGACAGATGCAGCGGCACAGGAGCTAGCAAACAGAGCTGTAAAAAGGGGCGTTTGAGTGGGAGTTTCTATTGTGGTGCTTGTTTGGGGTTCGTTTTTGCTGTGGGGGGTGGTCTTTTTGGTGTGGCTTGTTAATCTTAATTAATTGTTAATTAATCTTTCCCAGCTTAACAGGATTTAGGTGGGAAGGCGATGACAGATACGGAGGCAGCTGTGGGAGTGACTCCTGTAGTGGAAGACACAATGAGGATGACTGGATGTGGAAGCTGTGGTATGTACATGATCCTGGAGGGGGGACCTGGTAAGAGTTTTTTCTACAAGAAATGCCGTCTGATAGAGCTGATGGAGGAAAAGATCCGAGGTTTGGAGATGCAGGTGGAAAGTCTGGTTGAGTTTAGGAAGGGTTTTGAGCAGATGATGGAGCAAAGATATGAGGTATCTGAAGGGAAAAGCTTAGACTTACAGATGGAAGCAGCACTGGGGAATTTTGAGGGGAGACTGGGTGAGGAAAGTGGTCAGTGGAAGCATGTGACTAAAAGAACCAGGCAGAGGAATAGACAGGCTAGTGAAGAAGAAATAGAGCTTAGGAGCAGGTTTGCAGAGTTGGAAAATGAAGAAGGGGCTCAGCAGGTACTTGTTGAAGGTGGAAGGGTAAGGAAGAAGAGAAGAGAGGCTAGTCCTATAGGAAAAGTGGAAGAGTCAAGGGAGACTACACCAAATATGAGCCCCAGGAGGATACAGGATGGGTTGAAGAGGATTATAAGGGAAAATAGGAATGGAAAGAACTTGCAGCCAGAGGGAACAGGGGAGAGACTGGAGAATAGCACCGTCACCAGGAAAAGGCAGGTCTATGTGATAGGGGACTCTTTATTGAGAAGACTAGACAGGCCTGTAACTAGAGCTGATCCAGAGAATAGAAGGGTGTGCTGTCTTCCGGGTGCTAAGATAGGGGATGTAGACCTGAGGTTGAAAAGTATCCTAAAGGGAGCGGGAAAGAATCCCCTAATTATCCTTCATGTGGGAACAAATGATACAGCTAGATTCTCGCTGGAAAGTATTAAGGGAGACTATGCTAGGCTGGGGAAGATGCTTAAGGAAATCGAGGCTCAGGTGATCTTTAGTGGGATCCTTCCTGATCCTAGAGAAGGGCAACAAAGGTGTGACAAGATTCTGACTGTCAACAGATGACTTAGGCAGTGGTGCTATAAGGAGGGCTTTGGGATGTATGGCCACTGGGAGGCATTCACAGACAGAGGACAGTTCTCTCGGGATGGACTTCATCTGAGTAGAGAAGGAAATAGATTTCTAGGATCAAGGCTGGCAAAACTGATAAAGAGAGCTTTAAACTAGGAATTTGGGGGAGATGGTTGGGAGATGTCCAAGTAATCTCCATGCCAGATTTTAGCATTGAGAGGGAAGAAGATGAAGTAAGAAAGGATGCAGCCGTGGGTAGGAGAATGTATATAAGGAACGAGGGCAGTGTGGATACTAGTCTAGTAGGTTATACTGGCTGGAGAATGACTGTGCCTAATAGGGTACAAAATGTGAGCGAGGCCAAACAGCTAAAATTAAGATGTTTGTACACCAATGTGAGGAGCCTAGGTAACAAAATGGAGGAACTAGAGCTACTGGTGCAGGAAGTGAAACCAGATATTATAGGGATAACAGAAACATAGTGGAATAGTAGTCATGACTGGACTACAGGTATTGAAGGGTATGTACTGTTTAGGAAAGACAGAAACAAAGGTAAAGGTGGTGGAGTAGCATTTTATATCAATGATGAGGTAGAATGTAAAGAAATAAGAAGCGATGCAATGGATAAGACAGAGTCCGTCTGGGCAAAAATTACATTGGGGAAGATAACTAGTGAAGCCTCTCCTACGATAGTGCTTGGGGTGTGCTATAGACCTCCGGGATCTAATCTGGATATGGATAGAGACCTTTTTAATGTTTTTAATAAAGCAAATACTAATGGAAACTGCGTGATCATGGGAGACTTTAACTTCCCAGATATAGACTGGAGGACCAGTGCTAGTAATAATAATAGGGCTCAGATTTTCCTAGATGCGATAGCTGATGGATTCCTTCATCAAGAAGTTGCTGAACCAACTAGAGGGGATGCCATTTTAGATTTAATTTTGGTAAGTAGCGAGGACCTCGTAGAAGGAATGGTTGTAGGGGATAATCTTGGCTCAAGTGATCATGAGCTAATTCAGTTCAAACTGAATGGTAGGATTAACAAAAATAAATCTGCAACTAGAGTTTTTGATTTCAAAAGGCTGACTTTCAAAAATTAAGGAAATTAGTTAGGGAAGTGCATTGGACTGAAGAATTTATGGATCTAAAGGTAGAGGAGGCCTGGGATTACTTTAAATCAAAGCTGCAGAAGCTATCGGAAGCCTGTATCCCAAGAAAGGGGAAAAAAATTCATAGGAAGGAGTTGTAGACCAAGGTGGATGAGCAAGCATCTTAGAGAGGTGATTAAGAAGAAGCAGAAAGCATACAGGGAGTGGAAGGTAGGAGGGATCAGCAAGGAAAGCTACCTAATTGAGGTCAGAACATGTAGGGATAAAGTGAGACAGGCTAAAAGTCGAGTAGAGTTGGACCTTGCAAAGGGAATTAAAACCAATAGTAAAAGGTTCTATAGCCATATAAATAAGAAGAAAACTAAGAAAGAAGAAGTGGGGCAGCTAAACACTCAGGATGGAGTGGAGGTTAAAGATAATCTAGGCATGGCCCAAAATCTAAACAAATACTTTGCCTCAGTCTTTAATAAGGCTAAAGAGTATCTTAGGGATAATGGTAGCATGACAAATGAGAATGAGGATATGGAGGTAGATATTACCATATCTGAGGTAGAAGTGAAACTCAAACAGCTTAATGGGACTAAATCGGGGGGCCCAGATAATCTTCATCCAAGAATATTAAAGGAATTGGCACCTGAAATTGCAAGCCCATTAGCAAGAATTTTTAATGAATCTGTAAACTCAGGAGTAGTACCGAATGATTGGAGAATTGCTAATATAGTTCCTATTTTTAAGAAAGGGAAAAAAAGTGATCCGGGTAACTACAGGCCAGTTCGTTTGACATCTGTAGTATGCAAGGTCCTGGAAAAAATTTTGAAGGAGAAATTAGTTAAGAACATTGAAGTCAATGGTAAATGGGACTAAATACAACATGGTTTTACAAAAGGTAGATCGTGCCAAACCAACCTAATCTCCTTTTTTGAAAACAGTGACAGATTTTTTAGATAAAGGAAATGCAGTGGATCTAATTTACCTAGATTTCAGTAAGGCATCTGATACCGTGCCACATGGGGAATTATTAGTTAAATTGGAGAAGATGGAGATCAATATGAACATCAAAAGGTGGATAAAGAATTGGTTAAAGGGGAGACTGCAACGCGTCCTACTGAAAGGAGAACTGTCAGGTTGGAGGGAGGTTACCAATGGAGTTCCTCAGGGATCGGTTTGGGGACCAATCTTATTTAATATTTTTATTACTGACCTTGGCACAAAAAGTGGGAGTGTGCTCATAAAGTTTGCAGATGATACAAAGCTGGGAGGTATTGCCAATTCAGAGAAGGATCGGGATATTATACAGGAGGATCTGGATGACCTTGTAAACTGGAGTAATAGTCATAGGATGAAATTTAATAGTGAGAAGTGTAAGGTTATGCATTTAGGGAATAATACCAAGAATTTAAGTTATAAGTTGAGGACGCATCAATTAGAAGTAATGGAAGAGGAGAAGGACCTTGGAGTATTGGTTGATCATAGGATGACTATGAGCTGCCAATGTGATATTGCTGTGAAAAAAGCTCATGCGGTTTTGGGATGCATCAGGAGAGGTATTTCCAGTCGGGTTAAGGAGGATTTAGTACCATTATACAAGGCAACGGTGAGACCTCACCTAGAATACTGTGTGTGCAGTTCTGGTCTCCCATGTTTAAAAAGGATGAATTCAAACTGGAGCAGGTACAGAGAAGGGCTACTAGGATGATCCGAGGAATGGAAAACTTGTCTTATGAAAGGAGACTTAAGGAGCTTGGCTTGTTTAGCCTAACTAAAAGAAGGTTGAGGGGAGATATGATTGCTCTCTATAAATATATCAGAGGGATAAATACAGGAGAGGGAGAGGAATCATTTAAGCTCAGCACCAATGTGGACACAAGAACAAATGGGTATAAACTATGGCCACCAGGAAGTTTAGACTTGAAATTAGACGAAGGTTTCTAATCATCAGAGGAGTGAAGTTTTGGAATAGCTTTCCAAGGGAAGCAGTGGGGGCAAAACATCTATCTGGTTTTAAAATTCTACTCGATAAGTTTATGGAGGAGATGGTATGATGGGATAATGTGATTTTGGTAAGTAATTGATCTTTAAATATTCAGGGTAAATAGGCCTAATCCCATGAGATGGGATATTAGATGGATGGGATCTGAGTTACCCAGGAAAGAATTTTCTGTAGTATCTGGCTGGTGAATCTTGCCCATATGTTCAGGGTTTAGCTGATCACCATATTTGGGGTCAGGAAGGAATTTTCCTCCAGGGCAGATTGGAGAGGCCCTGGAGGTTTTTTGCCTCCCTCTGTAGCATGGGGCACAGGTCACTTGAGGGAGGCTTCTCTGCTCCTTGAAGTCTTTAAACCACGATTTGAGGACTTCAGTAGCTTAGACATAGGTGAGGTTTTTTGTAGGAGTGGGTGGGTGAGATTCTGTGGCCTGCGCTGTGCAGGAGGTCGGACTAGATGATCAGAATGGTCCCTTCTGACCTTAGTATCTATGAATCTATAATGGTCACGGAAATGATTAAACAATTAGATGACAGACCTTATAGTGATAGACTCAAAGAGTTTAATCTATTTAGCTGAACAAAGTGATGGTTATAGTATGACTTGATTACAGTCTATGAGTACCTGCATGGGGAATAAATATGTAATACTGGGCTCTTTGCATACAAAGGTATAACATGATCTAACGTCTGGAAGTTAAAGCTAGACAAATTCCAACTGTAAATAATGCAAACATTTTTAACAATGAAGCTAATTAACCACTGGAACAATTTACCAATGGTCATGGTGGATTATCCATCATTGGCAATTTTGAAAAATAAAGATTGGATGGAATCATATTCTGGAAGTTCTATGGCCTGTGTTATACAGGTGGTCAGAGTAGATGATCCCATTCATCTTCTTACCTTGGAAATCTATGTATCTGTGAACATATATGTTTTTAATAGGTGGAAAACCAGTGTAAGGCGAATCAGGCCCATTATTGTATTGTTCTTAATACACAAAACTCAACTGGTATATTTAATAACACCAATTAAACAAAACTAGAATGCTGGACAGAAACTGCACAGCTCTTGATGGTCAGTCACTTTGTTTCAGATATGAGAACTTTGATGACCACAATCACCTGCTACGTGCCTGACCGTAAGTGGCACTAGTCAACTAACACGATTTCCCCCTGTGTGTTATCTTTGGAAGCCCCTGCTCACTAAAAAGAGAGGAGTTCAAAGAACATCTTCATTGGCACTGGCTGCCTGATGAGGGAACACCATGTGGAAATAACTCTATGGATAAAGGTGGTCAGTATCATTATCTGGTAAATGTAAGCCTGGAATAGGAATTATGTATTCTGGAAAAGGGGTGCCCAATGAAATTTTAAAATTTGAAACCACTAAAATATTTAAGTTATTCATAATTAAAGAAGACCGTGAGAAACTCCACTGGGACTTATTGTTAAGTTGGACAATTGGGCAGCCTAAATGTCATATGAAATTAATTGCTGACAAATGGAAAGCAATGCATATTAGAAGGGATAAATCTGAACAACTCGTACAAATGGCTGAGATCTAAATTTTTTAGGGAGTCAGAGTACAGGTCACAAGACTGGAAGCCAGGAGATTTGGGTTCTATTCCTGCATCTGCCATTAACTTGGCATGTGGATAAGCTACTTCACCTTTCTCTGCCTCAGCCTCTGGTTTCTCATCTGTATTAAGGGGAAGTGTAATGTATCCTTCTTTGTACTAACTTTGATATTTATGCATGATAAGCACTGAAGAAATGCTAAGTAGTAGTAGTAGTAGTAAACTAACTCTAACCACTCAAGAAAAGTCCAATGGCAGCATTGCGAACAGCTCAATAAATTCATCTACTCGGTGCAGTTTTGTTCAAAAGAACAGACAATGTATTTGGATGTATGAAGAATGGTATGAAAAATAATAGTGAACATTTTCTAATGTCATTATATAAAACAAATGGCACACCTTCACCTGAAATACTGGGTTCAGTTCTGGTCACCCATCACAAAAAAACAAAACAAAACAAAACAAAAAAAACCAGTAGAAATAGAGGCTGGGGACAAAAATAATCAGAAGAGAGGAAAGACTACCACAGAAGCAGAGAGTACAAATATATAGCATAATAAATGGTATAGATTAAAAAAAAGGGTATTCCTTTTTACCCTTCTTTGTACTACAAAAACAATGGGACGTTCAATGAAATTAAAAGCAACAATTTATAGAAAGAGAAAAGGAAATACTTTTTTTACACAATCCATAATTATTCTTTTGAATTCATTGCCAAAAGGTATCACTGAGGCCAAGAATTTAGCAGAACTCAAAAAAAAGGATTAGACATTTATATGACTAGTGAAAAATGCTGATATTAGCATTAAAATATAAAAAGGATATAAGACCATTAAGTAAGAATGGCCATACTGATTCAGACCAGTGGTCCATCTAGCCTGTTACCCAAAATTGGGCCACGTAGTATGCTTAGGGAGGACTAATGACCCACATGTTTGGCAGAAAGCAGCACGTTTTTTATACTGATAGCTAAGCTCAAAAGAAGTGGGGGATCACTCTCACACTCGCATACTCATGCTTCTAGGACAGGCACGGTACTGGAGATGTCAGGATACTTCAAGGTAAGTGTCCCGCAGCGCAGCCATGGATGGTGTGATGGAGGTAAGTCTTCCGGATGAATCCTTGTCTGCCTGGGAGCTCTTCTGATCTTCCAGCTGTTCAACCAGCCCATTCATTCCACAAGCATTCAAGGAGGGAGGGGGAGGGAGGGAAAGCCACTTCACTGGTATTCAAAGAGGGAGAGGAGGCAAAATGCGGGAGGGGGGGAAGTGTAGCAGACCTTTTGAGCATACACGTTATACAGACCATAGTCATATAGAGCATACAAGTCACTGCTGCTCCTACAACATAGCCCACTATTCTGTCTTCCAACAGTGCTAGAGCCAGCTGCTTCAGAGGGAATGAAGAGAGAAGGGCAATTATTGAGCGATCATCCCCTGCTGTCCAGTCTCCGCTTCTAGCCATCAGAGGCTTAGGAACACTTGGAGCATTGCGTTGCATCCCTGACCATCTCAGCTACTAGCCATTGTGGGACCTATTTTCCATGAAGTTATTTAATTCTTTTTTGAACCCAGTTATACTTTAGTCCTTCACAACATCCTGTGGTAAAAACTTCCACAGTTTAATGGTGCACTGTGTGAAGAAGTACTTATATTTGTTTTAAACGTGCTGCTTATAAATTTCATTGGGTGACCCCTAGTTCTTGTGTTATGTGAAGTTAAATACCCTCATGCTTAAGGGTATAAGCCAATTATTAACTAAGAGGAGTTAGGGAAAAACAAATTCCCCTTGGGCAAGTGATTCCATAATTCCTGATTACAAGATTTATTGCACTTTTTTTTCTGAAGCATCTGATATTGGCCATAGTCAGATGCAGAATGCCAGAGTGGCTGGACCACTGGTCTGGCTCAGTATGGTAATTCCCTAATTCCCATTTCAGATACTCCTGTTGTTGACTTTTAGTAGCAACCAGGGCCAGCTCCAGGCACCAGCGAAGGAAGCAGGTGCCTGGGGCAACCACTAGGAAGGGGCAGCACTCCGTGCTTTACTGGGGTGGCACGTCCAGGTCCTCGGCAGCAATTCGGCAGTGGGTCCTTCGTTCTCTCTCTTCCTTTTTTAGCGGCACTTCGGTAGCAGCTCAATCGGGTTTTCCTTTTCTTTTTTTTTCTTCACCGCTTGGGGCGGCAAAAAAGCTGGAGCCGGCCCTGGTAGACACCATTATTGTCTTGGAAAATACCTTGGCCTGCTATTATGCTTTAGTACTTTGATTTATTAATAGTGAAGCTTCAAAGCAACCCACTATATCACTGTTCAGGTTACAGAACTCACAGTCAGAGGCTATTAGGTACTCATGTTTCATTAATAATTACTTTGATTATTATGGCTACAACATTTCATCAGATAAATGGTAAATTTTGATGAATATCCTTAAGATAGACATTTGTTTGGATGGGAAGAGCAAATGTGATGTCAAAATAAATACAGCAATGATGGGCTGGCCTGGTGGGAGTGTACTGCACTTCCATTTGGGAAACCTATTTTCAATTTGCAGATGTCTCCTTCCTCCTCAGCTAAGAGGGGTGAGGAGTATGATGGAGGGGGTATACTAAACACTTGACAGGATGCTGAAGGCCTCAGGCCATGCTTTCAGCTGTTTAAGGAGCAACACAGATGGATTCCAAAGTCGGTATTGTCTAGTCCATCTTGGCTAGAAGGATGGTGACCACGTGTCACCTGAAGGAGTGACCCAGATAAAACAAACATAACAAAACAATTTTAGTCAACAAAAGCTTTTCCTAAAGGGTTAATGTTAATCAGAAAATAAAAAGAAAATATCCTCTGGCTTGTACTTCAAGCCAGTCCTGTAACCCAGGGATGTGGAGCCCTCCCTTTTCAAGGGTATCCCTCTCATTTTATCTTCCAAGCCACCATTCTTTTAGCCTTTCCCTGTGAAGGAGAGGGCAACGGTAAACTGGGATTAACATCTTGTTCACTTGACCTGCAACACCATGCTAAAGTGAAGTAACCTCAGGGATTAATAGGAGAAATGCGGGGGGTGGGGACTTTCACCTCCCCAGAGGAAAACATAACCATAACAAACCTATTCGATTTGTTGAAAATACTTCCCAATAAACTGCCCAAGATTTACTGAAGACAAACAATCTTCATACTCTTGGGGAATTCAGCACCCAAACTTTTTCAGGAGAGTTGGAAGCAGCCAGGCTGGCTACCAGTCAGCAACACCTGAAAACTCCTCTTGCTGGTACTTTGGACTCAGGGGGCCAAGTGCCTAATCCTATTCATATTAACATCAACACAAAGCTCCAGTTGACTTCAATAGTACAGCATTAAGCCCCACAACCGCAGTGAGCATAAAACCACATAGCTGCATTGACATCAGTGGAGCTACATATTTTACTCTAGATGAGGATCTGACCCTAGGACTGTGGCAACTTCTTATGAGATAGTACCATATATTCTGCTGGACTCCATACATCAGCACCCCTTACATCCATGCAAAATTTTCTAGTTTTTGATGTAGCCCATTTTACAGCTCCTTTTCAAACTGCCTGGACTTCATGATGTACAACAACCATGGAAAGCTTCTTTTGTATCTAGCAGCACTGTCAGCATGAACATTCAGCACTTTAATTCGTCTCCTTGTCCAACAAGCTGTTGAGGTTAAGTTAAAGATGTTACCGAGTTGGAAGGGAGCATCTGGCTTCTAGCCACACTCAGTTGAAACTGTTTGACTCATCTACTTTTCCCTGCTGGTAGCTATAGGAATCTTGTTAACTCCAAAACACACTTGTCTTTATCTGCCTACTGCCCCTGAACACAATCCAGGAACAATCCTCACTAACATCCTTCTTTACCTAGGCCAGGCTTCTAAAGATAAGGGTAGTAGTACAAACAATTGCTCCAAGACATATAAAATTATTTTATTTCATGAAATGCAGGACTTGAATTGAGGTGGCACATGTTTGCTAAGCAGGGTGAACCATACCAATTATGATGCCCTTCCTTCAATTCCATGGGGGCTGGCCCACAATGTTGGAGACCTCCAAAGGGAAGAAACAGGCCAGGGGTTTAAGAAAAGTTCCAGGAGCTGTATGGAGAGAATACTTTGCAGATGCTAAAGCATAAAACCTCAAGGTAGGACAGATCTTGAAGTGAAGCTGATGTTGGAAGGCAAATCGTGGCTGCAACACCCAGTGCTCCAGGTTGAGTCAGCTTTTGGAGCACAGTCAATGAGAGGACACTCAAGAGAAACTGGGAAGCATTTAAGGAATAGGGAGTGAGGGGAAAAGAAGGATGGAGGGATAGGAGCAGGGGGGCTGGAATAATTTGTATAGTCTGGGTGCTGAGAGCCATTGAACCAACTTGTAAACCCTGAAAACGATGGAAACCAGTTCAAAAAGTAGAAATGGGGAGAGAAGGACCCAATAAGAGAAAAAAAAGGAGGGGGAGAGAAGGAGTCATCAGGAAAGGATGGAGGAAAAAAAAGACTGATGGGCAGAAGTATTGGGAGGCTGTAAAGAGGAAAAGATGTAAGGAAAAGAGATAAGAATGGGACAGAAAAATATAGTAAGAAGGAGATACCCAAAAAATGTCATCCATGAAGAAAGAGAAAATGATGAAGATAAAAGTTTTGGGAAACAAAACATGAAAAAGAAAAACACACACTTTTATGGGTAGAAAATATTGTGGGTGCATGGGGAGGAGATTAATTATTCATGTAGTTACATTGCTTTTATTGTATTTCCTTGGCAGAAAATCAGGAGTAGAAAGGAGGAAAAAACTACTTTAATCCCAGGGCTGGTGGATGTAGGAAACCTTTTCGTCAACTGAAGCTGGGAAGGAGTGATGAGAACCTAAAGGCAGCAAATATTTTGTGTGTGGGCTGGGGGAAGTGTATTACCAACATTCTTATTTCTCCAGGTCAGACACAGAGGGATTGGACAAACAACAATGGATACAATATAAACAAAAATAAAAATGAAGATCTCCCTTTTGGGCTAGGGATAAAACCCTCCCTGGCTAATAGCACTTACTCATTTTCAGACTAAAGTGGGTTGCTATTGCCTTAGGTTCAATTTTATTTTTGTTAAGGGAAACTCATCCACTGTGCATCATAAAAGATTTTTATAGTGCTGGTTCAAACCATCAATTAAATGCCAGATAGTGACAAAACCAATACAAACAATGGATAATTATTTGACTATGTTACATGCCTAGCGTACTATTTACAGCAGGATATTATAGAAGGCAGCTTTGGTGAAACATAGTATCTTTTTTTCTAGGGAGAGAAAGCCTTTTATACAGCAACTCAGTGTTTGCCAGTGGAATGCACCCTCTGCAGGACAGGTGGAATGTTGTGTCTTATGAAGCGGGGGGGAGAGGAGGGAAGTTTCTGGCAGGTAACTCATGTAAGAGGGATTTCTTGCTCCCTTGAATGAGCATGAAGTCTAAGTTGCAATTTACTTCTAGGATTCTCCTAGGCATTTTTATAGGTAAAGCCAGCTCTGCTACTTCTTGAGAATAATACATTAAATCAAATATATTTTAAGGGCCACATTTTCAGTCATAAACTATAATGCCAGTACATTTTTTCAGAGGAAAATCTAGGATGTTCAGCATTCTATAACATGCAAAGAGGGTCATGTCTGGGAAGGGGAGAGCACCTCTCCCTGACTTAAGGGCAGGAATATTTCAGATATTGTTTGGTGTGGGTAAAGAGTCAAACCACTACTGGATAACAGATTCAAAACCTCAAGTACAGCAAACTTCCTAACAAATAAATATTGTACAGTGGTGCTCCGTGGCAGTAGGTATTTTTCATCCGTCCAACCTTTTCTCACTTCCAACCCTCAACAATTTTCTTTTGTATCGTAAGGTGTCTTTTCTTCCCTCAGACTCATTTTATATAATCTCTCGTCATTTATTTATTTTTTCCTCTAAAACCCTCGGCTGTCTTTCTTCAAGACACTTTTTTTTCTCCTTCTGGTATTTTCTTTTCCCATCTTGTTTACCTGTCTAATGTGCTTTCTGTCCAAATCTCTCCTCATCCCTTTTTTCTTCACCATTCTCCCTTCCTGCAATTTCCCCTGCCCCCATAAACACCCCTTAGTCTTTTACTCCCAAGGATTCTTTCCCCTGGTCTCTCTCTGTCTTGGCTGAAAGCTGTGTGGCAGAAAGGCAGGAGAGAGGAGATCTGTGCAGCACTCATTCCATGGGTATGCAACACCCCTTACTGAGGAAGAGGAGGAAGTTTGGCAAGATGCGTTCTCAATCCCTTGGCTCCTTTTTAGCACTCCCTCAGCTCCTCTTCTGCAGGACCTAACCAACAGGAGCTGGGATATTTGTCTGTTGCTGAAATGGGCTGGATTTTTCTCTGTTATTCTGACTGTGAAGCTCTATGCATCTGTATCTCTGTCTCCCCATTCAACCCATTAAAATTGATTTCTCTCTGAGAGCGACAATAGCTCTCCAGCTAGAAAGAGCAGCTTATTTCTGTATAACAAGTAAACAGAGGAGACAGTATATCCTGTTGTGTTATTTTGTTTTGAATTACAGGGGACAAGGCAGATGAACTGATGGGTTGGTGGGAACATTGGCCACAAGCTGAGTTGTCCATTAGCTTCTACACACCCTCTTAAAGCTTTGCAGTGGCTGGCCAGTATCTAGCTCATTTCCAGCTGTCAGAATACTCACATTGTAACATTGAGGGTGATGCTGGAAAAGGAGATAAGGCAGAGATCTCCTTCTAAGCAGCCTGAATAGTGCAGAATTTTCAGAGCCTTTAAGGAGACACAATCCAGATGATTACAATATGATGGCCTCTGTGAGCCCCCATGCAAGCCATTACTTCTACAATGGCTACACCTCCTTCAAGAATGTAATAGGCTGTGGGACTCTCATCTTGGATTTTACAGCTCCCTTATGGTATCCTCTGATGCCAAGGAACCATGAAGTTATCAATCTGGGTAACTAAAGTCAGCAGCTGTTCAGTGATGCCTGAGTCTGTGTAATTTTATTTTTGTTAATCTTGCTTATCTTCATCTCCCACATTAATCCCTTTAAATCTGTCCTGTATCAAAAAGTGTCATCTTGAAGCAACCCACTAGGTAGCTGTTTATGCTGCTTTGATTAGGTTGTCTGTCCTCTCTCATGCTCCTGCACAAATCCCCAAACTCCCCCTAAATCTTTTTTTTCAATTTCTCCTCTCCGCAAACATGGTTTTCAGTAGGACTTATACATTTATTAATAGAAATGTTTAAATGTTCATAAAAAAACCTAGGGCCACATTGTGACAGGCCATTGCATGGGTGCGACCTAAAGGAGGTAGGTTGTAGGCATGGAGTTTCCTTCACTTGTGAAGCCCATCAAAGGCCCTTAATTATAGATAGCAGGTTTAAAAGAAACATAAGGCAGTGCTTCTTCACACAATGCATAGTTAACCTGTGGAACTCATTGCCATAGGGTGTTGTGAAGGCCAAATAAGTTAGGATAAGTTCATGGAGAATAGGTCCATCAATGGCTATTTGCCACAATGGTCAGGAATGAACCCCAGTCTCTTGGTGTCCATAAACTTCTGACTGCCAGAAGCTGGGACTAGAAGGGAGGGGGTCAATCACTTGATAATTGATCTGTTCTGTTCATTCCCTTTGAAGCATCTGGCCACTGTCAGCAGACAGGATACTGGCCTGGATAGACCATTGGTCTAACCCATTATGGTTGTTCTTATGTCTGAAGGCCCTATCACAGTTGCAGTCCCTTCACAGAATGCTTACCCTCAGTGTGCCTTTAAGGAGTGTACACAGAGGAGGCTAGCAAGGTATGTAGGACTGCATCACCATAAGAGATGGTACAGGGCGTGCAGCCCTTCTTCATGTTGGGACTGCACTTCCATGAGGCACAATCCCTCCCCAATCTTCCTTCCGGATGACATGGTTTCACCTCACCCAAGACCAGGGTGAGTAGATAAATACCACAATTTGGTTGTGCCTTATGGAATGCTCCAGCTGCAAAAGACAAATTATAATAATGATACCTTCTTCTGAACAAGCATTATCATTAAGTGATGATATCCAAATTGGGGCATTAGCCTTGTCCTGGCCACTGAAGAATAAAAGATACTTTAATTATAGCACTATGGAATTACCTTCAACTGGGGAGGAGTGGGGGGGTTAGAGCATGATCAGAATACAATGTACAGACTCAAGAATATTATTTTAAAATAGGTATTCCCAGTACCTCTCACAGTTCCACTTGCATTTGGAATGAAGCACTACATTTAAAATACATATATATGGAATCAGATTAAAAACAAAAGACTTTTACTAAAAGCCACATTTTAGAATGTATTGGCCTTGTTCCCCCCTTCACAGGGCCACATTTTTTCTCTCTTTGCATTATAGATACTATGTGGTATGAAATAAAATCTTCTAAGGACAGGATTCATATTATATTAAAAATTACAGGTCAGGAATACAAGCTGTAATGTGTATATTAGCCTGAATCAACAATGTCACCCATACCATATAAGTACTGGTAGTGGTATCTAGTGGCTGTACTGAGACTCAGAAGACCTGGGTTCTGTTCCCAGTTCAGCTACTGGCTACTGGATGGCATTGGGCAAGTCATTTCCTGCTCCATGCCTCAGTTTCCCCATCTGTAAAATGAGGATAATGATGCTGACCTCCTTTGTAATATGCTTTAATATTTACTGATAAAAGCACTATGTAAAAGCTAGGTATTATTATTATGCATATCTTCCCCCAATGCAAGTATATCATGCAGAGCTGCATTTAGCTAACATCCTGTGAAAATCACAGGGGTTTTTTTTGTTTTGTTTTTTTCTCTTTTTTTTTTTAAAGAAAATTCACAGCAGTTTCATGGGTAAACTAGCACATTTCATTGAATAGTCAGTGAAAAGTCAGGGCTGAATTTCTTTGTATAAAAACCACCTCCTGAACTGCTGAAATTTTTCAAACAGCAGAGAGCCTGAAGCAGGCTTCCCCACGCCCTGGTCACATACTCAGTATGGTTTGTAGTGCACAACAGCATCATATTGGAGGAGCAGTTTGAGGTTTCACATAAAACTGACAAGAAGCCCTCATGAACTGCTATTGTGTGCTACAAGGTGCACTGGGCATGAGACCAGTCTGTGTGGATGCCTGCTTCTGCCACCCTGTTGTAGGAAAAATTGAAGTATTGAAGAATTTCACAACTTCCATTCAGTCTGCAAAATTGCGATTTTCACAGGGTCCTAATCAGTAGAAACCCCAGTATCACTTATTTCCCCCTCCTATTTAAGAGGACACTTTTGAGAAAAATAATTACACTACTTGGCCTTTATCTAGTGCTTTTAATCTTTAAAGTGCTTTTCAAATACAAACTCACTAATTAATCTTCACAACCCCTCTTATTCCCATTTTACAGATGGGAAAGCTTTAGCAGAAAGGATAAGTGACTTGCCTGAGGCCAAAAAGGGAATGGTGGAGGAAAGTAACAAAGGAAAATATGGATTAACTAGTAAGAAATGAAGGCAGATGGGACAATTATGGTGGTGTTTTGGCAAATAGTCCTGCATCTCCAGTGAGGAGTTTAATTTATCACTGGAGGCCAGGCAGTGCCAACTGTACTATGTATTATGAAGTTGCTCAGTATTCCCAAACCTGAACAAATAAAAAAAAATGGAACTGACAAATTAAATGTATATTTTTTAAAAAAGCACACTTCTGCAACATTTGTAAATAAAATGCTATCTGTTCTTAGGTATCAGCAGAATCTGGGGGTATGTCTACACTACGAAATTAGGTCAAATTTATAGAAGTCAGTTTTGTAGAAAGCATTTTTATACAGTCGATTGTGTGTGTCCCCACACACATGCTCTAAGTGTCATGTAGTCAGCGGAGTGTGTCCACAGTACCAGGCAACCATCGACTTCCGGAGTGTTGCACTGTGGGTAGCTATCCCACAGTTCCCACAGTCTCCGCCGCCCATTTGAATTCTGGGTAGAACTCCCAGTGCCTGATGGGGCTAAAACATTGTCGCAGGTAGTCCTAGGTACATATCGTCAGGCCCCCCTTCCCTCCCTCCTTCCGTGAAAGCAAGGGTAGACAATCGTTTTGCGCCTTTTTTCTTGAGTTACCTGTGCAGATGCCATACCACGGCAAGCATGGAGCCTGCTCAGCTAACCGTCACCGTATGTCTCCTGGGTGCTGGCAGATGCGGTACTGCATTGCTACACAGCAGCAGTTTATTGCCTTTTGGCAGCAGACAGTGCAGTATGACTGGTAGCTGTCGTCGACATAGTCCTGGGTGCTCTTTTAACCGACCTCAATGACATCAGGGGTGCCTGGGCAAACATGGGAGTGACTCAGCCAGGTCATTTCCCTTTTAAGTTTTGTCTCATGGCGTTTGAGTTCTACTGGCAGTGCACTTTTAATTAGCAGACAGCACAAGATGATGGCCAGCAGTCATACTGCACCGTCCTCTGCCAAGCACCTGGGGAATGATGATGGCTAGTGGTCGTACTGCACAGTCTGCTGCCAGCAAGATGTATAAAGATAGATGAAGTGGCTCAAAACAAGAAATAGACCAGATTTGTTTTGTATTCATTTTCTCCTCCCTCCCTCTATGAAATCAATGGCCTGCTAAACCCAGTTTTGAGTTCTATGCTTGAGGTTTGAGTTCTATCTTTGAGGGGGCCATTCAGTTTCTCACAAAGCCATCCCCTTTGTTGATTTTAATTCCCTGTAAGCCAACCCTGTAAGCCATGTCGTCAGTCGCTCCTCCCTCCATCAGGGCAATGGCAGACAATTGTTCCGTGACTTTTTTCTGTGCAGATGCCATACCACGGCAAGCATGGAGCCTGCTCAGATCACTTTGGCAATTAGGAGCACATTAAACACCACACGCATTATCCAGCAATATATGCAGCACCAGAACCTGGCAAAGCGAAACCAGGAGAGTAGGTGACGTCAGCGCGGTGACGAGAGTGATGTGGACATGGACACAGACTTCTCTCAAAGTACGGGCCCTGGCAATGTGGGCATCATGGTGCTCATGGGGCAGGTTCATGCGGTGGAAGGCCGATTCTGGGCTCGGGAAACAAGCACAGACTGGTGGTACCGCATAGTGTTGTGGGTCTGGGACGATTTCCAGTGGCTGCAAAACATTTGCATGCGTAAGGGCACTTTCAAGGAACTTTGTGACTTGCTTTCCCCTGCACTGAGGCACAATAATACCAAGATGAGAGCAGCCCTCACAGTTGAAAAGCGAGTGGCAATAGCCCTGTGGAAGTCTGCAATGCCCGACAACTACCGGTCAGTCGGGAATCAATTTGGAGTGGGCAAATCTACTGTGGGGGCTGCCGTGATGCAAGTAGCCAACACAATCAAAGATCTGCTATCAAGGGTAGTGACCCTGGAAAACGTGCAGGTCATAGTGGATGGCTTTGCTGCAATGCGATTCCCTAAATGTGGTGGGGCCATAGACAGAACCTATATCCCTATCTTGCACCGGAGCACCAAGCTGGCGAGTACATAAACCACAAGGGGTATTTTTCAATAGTGCTGCAAGCACTGGTGGATCACAAGGGACGTTTCACCAACATCAACATGGGATGGCCGGGAAAGGTACATGACACTCGCTTCTTCAGGAACTCTGGTCTGTTTCAAAAGCTGCAGGAAGGGACTTTCTTCCCAGACCAGAAAATAACAGTTGGGAATGTTGAAATGCCGATAGTTATCCTTGGGGACCCAGCCTACCCCTTAATGCCATGGCTCATGAAGCCATACATAGGCAGCCTGGAGAGTAGTCAGGAGCTGTTCAACTACAGGCTGAGCAAGTGCAGAATGGTGGTAGAATGTGCATTTGGATATTTATTAACTTTGAATTGGCATTCTATTGTTTAATGTGCAATTAATCATGATTAATTTTTTGGAGTTATTGTGTGAATTAACTGAAATTAATTGACAGCCCTAGTTATAATTTTTAGCCCAGTGGTTAAGGCACTGGAGAAATAAGGTCTAATTCAGCTCCTATGCCTTTAATATAATAAAACACTACTTATATGATAAGGTATTTTACAGTGTCATACTATCAGTATTTGCATTAGCAAAACAATATCAGTATAAAAAGCTGTTTTGAAATATGAACTATCAATATGAAGTAACTGGAAAGAGTTTTATTCTCTTGTGAAATTAGCTTTACGTTTTATGCATAAATTTATGAAATTTTGGAATGATTTCTCTCACAAGGTTGGTACTGACAACTTAATTGAGCTTCAGATCTACACCCAAAAAATCAGAATGTCATGCAGTACAATGCTATTTATCTAGAGCTCAGTGGATAGCCTTTCATACAGGTATTTGCTTGTTCTCAGACTTTGTTACCTGCAATTAAACAACCATATCAGCACATATTTAATTAAAATGTATTTATTAAAGATGATCTGAATGTTGCAGATGCCAACCTTTTCAAGTATTGAAGGTTATTTTGAGCTAGGCATGAAAGTGTCACTATTATTTTTAGCATTCTTTATGTTTCCGTATGGTTTGGCTTTATACTCTTCTTCCAGAATACAGTACATCATTATTTTGGATGCCTTTTTTTATTACGTAATTAAAACTACACAAATGGAATAAAGTAAACTAGCTCTATCACAACTGGCATTTGCACAGCAGCACATTTGCGATCAGCTGAAAGTATATTTGTCCAATGTCATTAATGATATAAAAGATACAAATTACTTATTTATGATGAATATTAATAATAAAATATTAATTTCTTCAGGAAAATGCAGTATAAATAATAAATAATCCTGATCTCTTCATGACCAGAACACCAGGATTGGATTTCTCTAAAATTTAGAAAATATTTCTACATATAATCACATATGTGAAAAAGGATTCTCTGTCCTTGTAAGCAGTGGTGAAATACAAATCTCTGAACATTGCTTTCAGAACAACCTCTAAGTAAATATCTTCATTGGAACTTTATGTTAATTTTGAATTAACATACTGACTGTACCTTAAAACCGAGGTGCACCTTCAAAATGAAAGTGTCACCATTTTTCACAGACAAAATTCTTGATTGACAAAAGAACCTCAAAGTCTAAAATCAGCAATAAAAGACAGGAAAGAGAACCTGAAGGAAGAAAGTCCAACAATATAAACACACATTAATCCTTTTATTATTACAGGCTCCAATTCAGGAAAACATTCCTTGACAGGAAAGCATTTAAGCATGCGCTTAACTTTCAGCCTCTGCTTAAACCCTGTTGAAGTCAATACTTTCTTTAATTGGAGCCATTATTAGCAAAAGTATTGTTAAGAAAATTAGCTAGAGATGAATCAGAACAAAACCCTGGATATGAATATAGTTATAGATCCAGAGCCAGAGTTCTCAGGTTGAACCCAACTCTAACATTAACTCAAATGTGCATATTCCAGAGAATCCCAAAGAATTTTACAAACAGGCCCTGCTTCAGTTACTTGTGCATGTGGCCTTAAACTGATCTACTTACTTTGTATCCTCCTGCTTGCTTCTTTTTCTTCCCCTATGTCTTCATACAACCCATACTCTTTGCAACCTTCTTCCACTCTTGAATTAGTACCTTCTCCTAGGCTCCTCCAAAAGATAAACCACCTTTCTCCTCTCATGTCCCCCAAAATACCTCTCTCCTCCTTCAAATACCTTTTCAAATACTTTTTCAAAATATATTTCTTCCATATAGCTTTCCAATTATGACACCTGCACCCTTCAAACTCTTAACGTCATTTGCTTTATTACGTGCCTGAGCCATTTTGCCTGGTTCTTCATTAGAGGCTGATCCTCCAAACACTTAATACTAGGCATAGTTGCAATGACTTCAGTGGAATTATGACTGGTAATAAGATACTACACCTGAAGGTTAAGTGTTTGCAAAGTCAAGCACCCAGAACACTGGATTCTTAGAACAAGGATTATATCCCATTTTTATGCAATGCAAAGCACAGTGTCCATAATCAATACATTATAAACAATTTAAACTCACATGCGGCAGGTTCTATCCTCAGTTCTACCAACTCTACTGAAATTAAGGTAGGCAAGAGCTGGATTTGGTTCTGTATATCCAGAGAACACTTCACTCACAACTGTAATGCATCTACTTCTTGGTGAAACCATGACAGCTGTCTGAGGTGTTGTCTACCCTGAAAAAATAGGTATATTCTTAACTCAGGTTAGTTAACCTACATTAGTTAACTTTGGTTAAAATACAATTACTTTTATTTATATGCCTAAATGTTGCTTTAGGTCACCATCCTTAGGTCTGGAATTGGTGGTTGAAGCGATTTGCCCAAGCTCATGCAGTTAGTCTGTGTCATACCCAAACGATGTGTTGTGTTCCAATGAGTGGCTTTAATTTATTTTTAGTTTTAATCTTCTACGAATTTGTGCTCACATGTCAATACATTGTAAGATCTTTCTGCCATACTAGTGGAAATTAGGTTGTATGCCTAATTTGACCATTTTTATCCTTTGTAAAATTACACAAATATTTTATATTTTCCAAAAGCAATCGCTACAGTTTTGCCCAGGTCTGACATTTTAATGTGTGTTTAAAAACTCTCAATCTGTGCTCTGGATCAGAAAGAATATGGAAACTAATTTTATTTTAAATCAAAGATGCTATTTTGCTACTCCTTAGCTCTTCCTCCATGGATATTGTTTTATTATGAGGTAAATTTTCAGTACAATACTATAGAAATTAGCCACTCAACTCCCACTGTAAAGGGAGTTCTGCCTCTAATTAGCCATGAAGCACACTGCCAATGAGCAGACACCCTGCTGTCAGTCAAAGGTAAGTGAAAGCTGAATGGTATGGGTATAGCCAGCAGGAAGAGAACATGCACAAATTAAGAAAACAAGTGAGGGGTTTTTTGTTCCCAATATCAGGCTGATTTTGAAGTTTTGTCAAAGGATAAATCTGTCATTTTTGACGATGTGTGGGGGGGAAGAAAATTATAGGTAAGGCTGTAAGAAAATCATGATTTTTATGTTCAAAAGTTGCAGATACAGTTTGTTCAAGTTGCAGTTTTGGTGAGGTCAGACATCAGCAGGACACTCCCCAAGCGGTCTAGTCTCAGGTTTCCTCTCAACTTGTTTCCTGATGAGAAATTAAGACCTCTCTCCTTTCAATACTCCCCACAAGGAGCAGCAGAGCTGGGCACACTCCCACACATAAGTACTAAAGCACCTTCCTCCAAAGCATTCAGTCCTACCTGCCATACTAGAGCAGCAGCACAGAAGTGAAGCCAAGAATGGCTCTCAAAAGTCAAGAATAATGGAGGGGTGTCCTGGCCAAATTTGAATGGTGTTGTGACTCCGTGTACCAGGTCACAATGTAACTCACTCAAATTTGGTCCAGCCACCCTTCCATCATGACAGAGGGGGAGACAGGCCAAATGTGAATGGGGTGTGACATGACACATAAAATCGCAACACTAGTCAAATTTGCGGCAACTTTAAAATGTTTCAGTGCGTGTTAAAAGTTGAAGTTTCCATAACAAAACCATGGCCCACAATTTTCTGACAGCCTTAGTTATAAGTAGGTATTGTTACTTCACTCATAAGAGATCCATGTGAATTGCAGATGTAAATATAGCATCTCTGCTCTTTGGGGCAACAAGAGAACATTTCCACTCTCATATTTAATTTTATTCTGTAAATGCCTTGCTTTCAAAATTGTGTAACCATACTCAGTATAGCCCTTCCCCAAACTGGGTACAACACAAGGCTGTGCTGTAACAAAGAGCTTGTGAGGAAATTGCTAGTGGCCAGCCGGAGACAGTAGGTGAAAATAACTAGAGGTCCATTCCTTCATCTATAATGGAGTGTTACAGAAATCACACTTTCACATGAAACAGACTAGCTCTTTTCACTGAGGAACTGACAGCCACACTCCCATATAATAAGCAGACATCCTAATGTGAAGCACATGTCAGGAGTGATCCTATAAAGCTAATAGGACAGACATTCCTCTGCACTGGAGATGCTGAGACCTATAACCTATTTAAGCAACCTTGGTTTCATCCTTATACATCAATCAATCTGATTGAGACTCCAACTTCCCACTCCCAGAAGATCAACTTCTACTCTCACTCACACACTCCCCAAACACCACTTGAGTGTATTCCTCCTTTCAGACACTAGGGAATGTCCAAGTAAACAGAGCAGCTCCCTTTGAGAGCATCCCTGAAAACCTTCACTATGAGATGGGCTTTTAAAACACTTCATAGCCTAGTTTTGAATTGTAATAACTTACATTAAAGAAAGAAAAAAAAGTTGACTACCACTGTTGGAATAACTTAGAGAATGCAGTTCCATCAAAATTGAAACGCTGTGAAATTGTGTTGCTTTCACTGAAAGGTTGTTCTTTGGGGAGTGGAGAAGTCCAATGATTAAGAAACATCTTGTATCAATATTTTCAGATGATGTTTTGATTTTTCATTTTGAAACAACTTTTAATTTCAAAATTGTTTTATTTTGTCAAAATTGAAATGAAGCATTTGATTTCACAGAAACATTCTAATCAATCCAAAATGATTTTTTCCCGCAAGAATTTTCCATCATGGAGATTTTTGAAATTTTCACGTTGCTTTCCAATTCAGAATAAAGCCAAATGAAATGTTTCAGTGTTGTTGAAATAAAATATTTTGGTGGATCTCAGGGTTTTTTTATAGTTGTTTTTCATAATTTTCTTTCACAGAGAATTTTGAAGTGTTTGCATTTTTTCCTAACTGGAGCCAAAACAAATTTTGAAATTTGAAAATTCTCTATGAAAAAGTATTTCCATTCTTTGCACAGTTGAGATTATAGTGATTTTAACTCTACCCATTCTTACTATCATGAGAAATTTGTATTATCGTGAAATACTGGCACAAGTGATATCAATGGCAAAAATCCCATTGACTTCAACAGAGGCAAGTTTTAACCCCTAAACTTATACCTTATGCCATTTTCCTTTCTCTCTTTTTACTTTTTTTTTTTTAAACCATCATAAGAATGAGACATTGGATCAATTAAATCAGTGGAGTTACATGAGAAATAGAATTGTCTTATTAGATATATCTAATGCCTACAAAATGCATGAAAAATAGAAGTATGCAATGCTACTGTGCATCCATTTAAATGTTTTCTACTTTGGCTGGCAGCTAAAGTTGTAAAAGCTGTGAAGGCAACAGTGAATTTTTAGTCACATGGCAAAGGTCAGATTAGCATAGTTTACTGTTGTTTGTCACAGGCATATAGCATTGTTCTGTGTAAAAAAATTGTAATGAGAACAGAATATGTAACTACATGAATCCACTCTCATGATAATGATTGTAATGATAACTGGAAATTGTACAAACAGAACCAATCCTATTACAATTTAAAGATATTAATCTCATGGCCATCCACAGTTTCAATCTTCTTGTTTTCAGACTGAATAAAATGCACATAGAGTTTATGTACAAATTTAAAATAGGAAATAGCACATCTCATAACAATCATTATATCTAATCTAACCATCTGTCATAGTGCATGCATATTAGACAGGTATTGTGGGGCAAGGCCAGATGGCTATAGAAAAGTAGTGGGAAATAGATATATTACCTCCAGGCTAAACAAATCCCTGGTACCAGGTGAAGTGAAATGGAAGCTGCTCTAGGTGAATTAAGTCACCTGGGGTCAATTAAGAATTTTCCAGAAGGCAGGGAGAATGCTAGGTTGATTGGGACACCTGAAGCCAATCAGGGGCTGGTTGAAAATAGTTAAAAGCCTCCCAGCCAGTCAGGTGGATGTGCATGTCAGGAGCTGTGAGAGGAAGTTGTGCTGTTGGAGAGGTGAGTAGTACATACCATATCAGGCACAAGGAAGGAGGCCCTGAGATAAGGGTGAAGTGGAGCTTGAGGAAGTGAGGGCTGCTGTGGGGGAAGTAGCCCAGGTAATTGTATACGTCATGTTTCTAAAAGGTCAGCTACCATAGCTGATGCTATTAGGGTCCCTGGGCTGGAGCCTGGAGTAGAGGGTGGGCCCGGGCTCCCACCTTTATCCCCTGATTAATCACTGAGACTGGGAGACAACAGAGACTGTGCAAGGAAGGATAACTTCTCCTCACCTCCCTCGCTGGCTTATGATGAAAATGGCTCAGACTGTGACCCTTGTCTCTAGAGAAAGAAGGGTTACGTGGAGGGTCAAGTGAGCCTCTGAGGCTAGAGAAATCTGCCAGAAAATGCGGGACCCACGGAGGCAAGGACAGAGCTTTGTCACAGTATATATTAGAGAAGTATGAAAATCTCAGAACGCTGTTACTATTGTTTTAACAAAGCATGTAGTGCTATATTTCTGCAGCATTAATAAACACTGATACTTTACAAGTTATGAAAGGGCAATTCCATTTGACTTATTTGAATGAATCTTTCTTTTTAATTTAATGGGTGTGCACCACCATGTTCCAACATTTGTTTCAGAATAGTGTTATGAATAATGGTTATTAAATTAAATTGTAAAAGATATTGAGCATTGATACAATGCCACATAGGAGAAACACAAATATCATGTACTCTATTTTAAAACACTGTGTGTGTGTGTATTGTGATAGACCCAGGCCAGTTGGGTACAGCTGAGTAGCCTTATTGGGATCCCGCTAAAGGATCCCCCTGCAGCCTAAGAGGGGGTCCACAGGACCTGGAAACCAAATAATTATGGGGGACAACTAATGAAAGAACAGGGACAGGAGTGCAGTCAAAGGGTAAAACGAAGGGAACCAGATGGGGACACCGAGCAGAGAGCCTTGCATAGAACCCACTGCTCCTCAAAGGTGTCAAGAGAGTCAGTGGATGCTGCCCAGAGGAACTCTGCCCGGAGATGTGAATGGACAGAGGATCAGAAATAGGCCCACAGTCACAGGAGACTCCATCAACCAACCTCTTCATCCTCCTCATCGGTGGAGCAAAGATAGCAGCCCCTGGTGAGTCAGGACAGGGAAATACAAAGGCCACTCCCTGGGGGCCATCCTCTGGAAACGAGGAGGTGACTGCCCCAGGAGTGGCAATGGTGTCATGAGAAGTGGAGGGCATAGGGATGGGGTTGACATCGGGGCAGGGCAGGGATCCATAGTAGGGGCAGGGGTCAGGAGCAGAGTGAGGGAGAGGGGCAGAGGCAGGATCCTCGGCCCCAGTAGCTGGGCCGCTGGGAGGTGGCCCCTCTCCGTCAGGCTCAGGGATCTGGGGGGTGAGAAGGGGGCCCTCTGTGATGCCAGGCTCTGGCTCCATGGCTGGCATAGTAGCCATGGCATTGGAAGGTGGACAGTCTTCAGTGGGGTCCCCGCCTGGGAAGGAGGTCAGTTGCCCCCACCTATGAGGGACATCCCATGGGGCTCAGGTCCCAGCCGTGTGGCTCTGGCCGTTGCCTCAGTAGGCTCGGTGGCTGTCAGCAGGGTGCCACACGCGACCAGGTAGATGGAGGAGCCCAGGGGACCCTCAGAGGTGGAAGCTGGAGCAGCGGTTAGGGGGAAGGACCATGTGACCTCCGGATGTGCCCCATCTCCCGGCAGAGGTAGCACCGGGCCTCTCCCATGGAATAATGCACCTGGTAATGGGCCCCCTGGTAGGAGACCAAGAATGACCCCTCAAGCACCTCTCTGCTACATGCTGCCAGCGGCAGTTGAAGCTGCACTTGCCAGCAGAACGAGAGGATGTGACGGAGGGTGGGGTCTTTGTATCCCAGTGAGAGAGGGCTCACGACAGAAATGGGCTTCCCCAGGGTTGAAAGGGCAGGTAACAGGGCGGCATTGGGAAGGAAGAGACGGATGGAAGTCAGGACCAGATGGACGTCCAGGTCATCCAGCAGCTCCAGGGGGATGAACACGACCCCCCACACCAGGCCTATCTACAACGCCTCCTGGGCGGCGGCCTCTGATGCTAAAAAGAAGACAACCTTCCTGTACATTTTGGAGGCTGCCACAATGGCTGTAGGCCTCACTGCCCTTGCCAACGCCCAGGTGTAGGTCTCCACGTGGGGCGAGGTGGGCACCAGGAGGCAACGGATGCCGTGTTTCCTGGTCATGGTGGGAAAGGGGCCCTGGCCGCTATAGCTGGTAGCAGAGGCGGTGGGCGGGAGAGATGATGTAGCGGCAGGCAGGGGGGCCGCCGTCACCTGGGCGTACGCCCGGGGGAGGGGCACCCGCAGAGCTGGTGGAGGGAGCAGCGGGTAGGGATGCCGGGGCCGGTGGCGGGGCCGTGGCAGTGGGGGCATTCCCTGCCATGGAGGGTCCGGTCTTTTTAGAGGGTCCTTCCCCTTCTTCTTACCCTGGCCCTTCCCGCCGGCTGGGGGGACTCCCCCAGAATCAGAGGGGACAAGGGATGTGGCAGCAGTGGAGGTCACCCCAGTGCCCACTGCTGCCAGCACCCCAATGGGGGGCAGTGGCAGGTAGTTTGGCAGCAGCAGTTGAGGTAGTCAGGCTTGGGGGGAGGTGATGGAGGAGAAGGCGGGGGAGGGGCATCTGGGGCTGCTGGAAGGGCCCCACCTGCCTTGTCCCCTCATCATAATAAGCAGGGAGGGGGGGAAAAACACCAGAGAGGAGGGGAAGCTGGTCAACTGCTCCTCCCCGCTAGGCTGCAGGCAAGGGAGGAGGGCGCCAAAAGAGGTGGGCTGGGCGGGGAGGGGGCTATCAAAGGCTTGTGGGGGACAGTCACCGACTGAGGATAGGAATCCGGCTACTCTAGCTGCACTAGGGGAGGGGCGTCATAATATGGGGGGGGGTGCAGTGAGATGGGGCAAACTGAAACAGAGGAAGGGCACAAGCGCATGGGCAGGGGCATGGGCGCACTGAGTAAGGGGCCAATCAGGACGGGGTACCCCATGGGGAGGGGGGAGAACCAGGCTGGAGGCAGGACAGGGAACCAAGGAGCTAGCTTCAGAGGCTGGGGTGGGGCAAACAAACACTGCAGAGGGGAAAGGGCGGGGCAAGCAAACGAACTGAAGCCAGCGAGGTGCTGGGATAAAAGGGAGGGCAAAAAGGTTGCAAGGGGCAAATGGGGCAGGTAGCAAGGGACAAAGCTGGGGGCCTGCTGAAGGGGGGTCATTCCAGGGGGGGGGACACGTGCACTTGCAAAGAGTCAGTGCGGGCTGGCTGCTGCTTCAGGCCCAAAAGGTGGGGAAAGGGCGCGGCCGGCCAAGCAAGCAGCAGAGTCGCAGAGGCAGGAGCTTGAGGCAGATGGTAAGTGTCCACTGGTGGGGGTGGAGGGGGCAGCGATGATGGTGATGGTGGGGGTTGGGGCACACAGATGGACTGGGGGGCAGGCTCCACACAACACCCTGTGTCCCCACAAACAGTCAAAACCCCCACCACAAGAGCACAGGTCAAAAGTTACTCAGCCTGAAGGCCCCCTCCACAGTGGTCTGCAGAGTCCCTGTGCGCTCCCCCAGCAGCAGACGGCCATGGCCTCGTCCCCTCCTCCTTCGGGGTCCAGCAGCTTCAGGCAGCAGCCCAGTGGCCAGGCAGGCAGAAAGGACCCCTCACAGGTGGTGGTGTCCACAGTAGTAACAGCTTGGGTAGGGGTCCCTCACCCCCATCTGGACTGTAGTTGGAGCAGCAGCAGCACCCAAGGGTGGGGAGGTTCAGCAACCAGGTAGCAGAGAAGGGGGGTGGGTGGTGTCCAGCCCAGCCAGAAGAGCAGCTGGGGCAGCGGCAGTAGCAAGAGCTCAAGGCCCAGCAGCAGTCTCCCTCCAGGCCAGGTGACTTCAGCAGAGCAGTCAAAAGCAGATATATTGGCCACTAGGTGAACAGGTTTCTGTTCCCTGAGCAGCCAGAGCAGGGGCTGCTCCAGGCTAAAGAGAACTGACTCCAATTAACCTGCACTTTCAGCTGTGTAAATTGGGATGAACTGAGGCCATTAAGCTAATGTGACCACCTGACTCTAATTAAGGCCCCTCTGATAATCTAAAAGGGCTGATAATCTAAAAGTGGAAGTATAGTTGAAGGGTGGATTAATGAAGACACCCTCAAGTCATTGGTAAGGGAGCCCTCAGGTAAGGGAGAAGCAGGAGAGCTGTGGGGAAGTGGCCCAGGGAAATGTAGCAACTCTGGCAGTGAAAGGTTGGCTGCTAACAGCTGCTACCATTAGGGTCCCTGGGCCGGAACCTGGAGTAGAGGGTGGGCCCAGGTTCCCCCCAACCCACCACTACAGAAACACCTTCTGGGAGGAGGAAAACAGGCTCCTGTCAGGACAGGAGGCTAAACTGTTTTGGCATGAGACCGTAGGAGCAACCGAGACTGGGAATTCTTTCACCAACCTCTGTTGCTGGCTTATGTTGAAAAGAGCTCAGTAGACTGTATCCCTGGCCCTAGAGAGAGAAGGGCTACGTGGAGGGTTGCAGTGAGCCTCTGAAGGTAGCATAAACCACCTGGAAGCGCGGGACCCATGGGGACAAGGTTGGAGCTCTGCCACAATACATATACACACACAATTGAAAAGTAAAATGTAACCCTAGAACCTACATTTTCATTTATTTTCTCTAGAGAGGTAAACAAACAGTTGATTTTCTTTTCACTTTCAACTGTGTAAATTAGGATGAACTGTAATCAATCAGCCTACATCAGTGTAATATTAGAGTAAGTGATCTCAGGAGCAGGACCAAAACCATGTATGATATTTATGGAAGATCCTTTTCACAATGTGACCTCATTAAATTAAAAACAACTAAAAGATCAAATTCCTAACACTCTGGTGTACAGAGAGGAAATAAAATAATAGCTTTGTCTTTGAATTGCTTTAGAAATGTAACTGTGACATGGAAACATGAAGTTCATCACTCAGCATTATAATGAGAGGTGCTGAGTCCCTCCAATAAAATCCAAACCATTCTCAACTCCCCCAAAATCAAATGAAGCTGGGTAAAATTTTCAGCTAATTTTTTTTCCAGCAAAAAATTCAGACTTGGCAACGTAAAAATGTTTTTGTGAAGTCATGTTAGTTTCACTGAATTGTTTATTTTATGGGGGTTGGGAGGTGGATTTTTTGTTTTTTTTAGTCTGAAACAAATTTTTGTTTTTAAAAGTGCCTTTCACTTTATTTTTAAAAATTCAAAAACATTACAATATATTTATTTTGGTTCAAGCAAAACGTTTCATTTAATCCAATAATGCAATTTTTTAAAACTTTTCAATTTGCCAAAATTTTCAATTTTTGTTGTTTTCAGAGTGACCCAAGATTTTTCTTATTATTTTTATTATACTTTATGACATTATAAATGAACCAAAACATCACCAGTTCTACTCCCAAGTCCTACTGACTGAGTGGACAAGAGTTAACGACATTCATCTCTTCACCAGAGTGGCTCAGCATGTTGTAGTGAGGAAAAAATCCTGTAATTTTAAAAAATCCTTGCTCAGACAAAGATCCTATTGAGTTTATCTGGTTCAGTGAGATTTTTGTGTGTGCAAGGACTACTGATTTTGGACCAATGAAAATGATGTGTTTCTCATATTTGTATTTCTATCAAAATAGTAAAATAATTATAAAAAAATTCTTGGGAAGATTGACCAAAAGGTATACAATAAATGTATACATTAAAATACTGCCATGTGTAATACTATGAAACTATGGAATTTAGTTTCCATATACCCATAAAACTTAGGCTGTGTCACAAAGTTTAAAACATCAAATATTAAGCACATAATATCTGGGTGAATGATGAAATTTAAAGATACTTCCAATTAATGCCAAGGATCAGTACATGAAGTACATTATTTGATATTGTTGGTTTTCTGCATCAGCAAGAAATGACAGTGTGACATTTTCAATAACATTGCAAAAATGGCAAGCACTTGAATACAGAAGGTTTTGAGGTTTGTAACAGCTACATAAGTAAAGACAGGATGCAGTTTGGACACTCTTTCGATGTACTCTGCAAGTCATTAGTTCTAAGAGGAAACAGAAAATCTGTAGCAGCTTCCTTGAATTTTGTTCTGTGTTATCTTGCTGTCACTTCCGCAGCATCAAAAAGCTTGTGGGATATGGTAATTTACAAAATAACAGAAGTGTCCATAGCCACCAAATTGTTTGTTCCATTAATAGCACTGCAAAATGGTCTTTGGTTTTAATTATATAGTTTTAATTTTCCACCAGGGTCATAGATCTGTGGGCTAATTAGCATACACTTTTGTTTGTTTGTTTTTTCACTTCTTTATTTAGTCCCTAAGTTTCAGATGGATCAATTCCCCCATCCCCTTTTAGGTGATCTTAAGGAACACACTGTGACCTATGCTTCATTAGGCATCACTAATTGCAAAAGACCTTGTATTTCACCTTCAGTAAAATCAAGAGAGAGGAGCCAGAACTCCATGAGGGGGATGATCTGGTTGGTTGGGGAAAACATTTCATGGAGATACAGAAAACCACTGTACAATTCCATTGCATCATGGCTGCCTAGATCAGGAATAAGGAGTGTCTGGAAGGGAGATGCCAGAAGCAGCTGAAACCTACAGCAAACTGCTCTCAAAGCCTCACAAAATATCCTAATGATTATCAGTACAAAAAATAATGCTACTCGAAACATTAATATTTACTACTGTAACTAAGCATTAATTTTGCAATTGGCATTATGTTGGCTCACTATTATTTATTACCCACAGTGCAGTAGGTGCTTTACATGAAATGGTCATTCACATCTTTCGGCAGTCTCAGCAAAGAGACTAAGGACTGAATAGGCATGAAGACTTAACCATCTTTTTTACTTCTAGAGGTGCTTCTGTCAGATCGGGGTTTGGGATATAGGCAAGGCAGTGTGGAAAAGCTGCACTGACACAAACTCTGCAGTATCAGTTCTGTGGATAACACAGAGTGCTTTGGTGTCCTCGGCTCACAATTTGGTACCTTTCAGAAGCCCTAAGATTGTTCATAAAGCATAAAGAGAGAGAGAGAGAGGAAACAAAAGAATATCCTTGCAACCTTGTACACATCGCTGGTGGCTCAATAAACAGAGAAGCAGACACATTATTCTTGAATACTAATTGCTTGTAATAAGTTACAAACTTGCATTAAGTACCTGCTAAATGTAAGGCCTGCACCAAAGCAATGGACGCTCCACACTTAAAGTAATGGAGAAATAAAAGCTTTGGAGATAATCTAACATTGTGTCTCATAAACATTTCCACAGATCATCAGTAACTAAGCTTGTCTGAAGAACTTTTTACATTATTCAGGAGACCTTCTAGGTCACTGATCCCCTTTACATCTGAGTGCTACCCAGTCTATGCAGGATGTGGTCTGCAGCATTTTAAATTAGCTGGAAATTCATCCTCTTCAACTTCATAATTTTAATATTCAAATGCAAACTCATTTGAACCAGACTATGAATGGCCCATGCAACAGGTTGCAGGAAGAGAGGACTCAAGTAGTATCCACACTTGCATTGCCTGAGCATGACCCACACAACTGTAGTCCTTATGTTGTCCTCCAGAAAGTCCAGCCTGTAGGAGAGAATAGGAACCTGAACTACAACTCTCAGAAGGCATTGCACTACAGTGGAAAATGCTAGTTAATTTTTTGTTGAACTAACTTGAAACTGTTTTGAGTCAATTAAAACATCCAAAATATTCCAAATCAGGTCTAGCAGACCCTAAATGAAAGATTTTATATAGATTTTCCTGAGAGAAAATTGAACATTTTTGGCAAAATCAGAATTGATTTTTTCATAGAGACTGCATTTTCTGTCAGAAAATCATCCCAGTGGGAAATTCCTGAACAGCTCTACTCAGAATGAATGTCTCCTACCATCATTTCAGTTGTTAAATGGAAAATCGAATTGTGTGATGTGTTGTCTATGGAAAAAAATATGATTTGTGCACTGGACTAGGGCTCAGGAAATCTGGATTCTATTCCTGGCTCTGCAATATACCTTATGGGAAGTCACTATATATACCTTGGGCAAGTCACCTCACCTCTTAAATCCTCAGTTTCCCCATCTATAAAATGTGGATAACAAAACTGACCTCCTTTGTAAAATGCTTTGAAATCTACTGATATATAGAGAGCTAATATGAGAGCCAGATATTATTTTTTGCTATTTATAGAAAGGCATGGCTACTTTTTGTCACCTATATGGATAATATTCAGTGTGAAGAAATCTGTAAGCCTCACTACCTTTTCTCTTTATTAATAATATATCTCTTATGTCTCTCTATGTCATGGAGACATAAGGCCTTTCACCACTGCCTCCCTTCTTTGCCAGTCTCCCTACAAGGCATTACACTCCCACCGGCATAGCTCTTAGTGTCATGGAGGCATGAACACATTCGGGCTACCTCAAGGTGAAGTCCATGGGGAATGCTTAATTAATAATATATTTTTATTAATAAGAGTTCTCATATAGAAATGTTTGCAAATGAAATATTAACTGCTTGAAGTAAATGCATTGCAAGACTTTGCAAACTAACAACAATCTTGGTTAAAGAAAAATATATTAAGTAAGAAAATGATACCTGGATATTATGCAGGGGGTCATACAGACAAAGTTTTGCCCATTATGTTAAAATGCAATCTGTTCCTTTGGACTCCAGAGTTTAACTTTTTTAAATGCTAACTCCCTTTTCAAGTTCATTGCATAGGAAAATAGCCAATCTTCTGTCAGACAGACTATCAAAACCTTGTTGATTAGTTTCAGGAAATTCATGGAAGTATCATATTAACAATTTCTGAATAAGTACCTTCTCCTACGCCCCCAGGGACATGTGTATCAGGTAGAATTTCAATAACAAACTGCTTTATTTCCAGACCACATCATCACCCAATTTTTCTTGCCAGAATGATTTTTCAGGAATCTGGTTCTATAGTAATTGTCAAAATTCCAGGGTAACTGCACTTTATTCTCCCTCCTTGGTCCCTTGAGGGCAACCATTTAAAGGTTTCGGACTTCTAACCATCTCCTCTCCTGGGCAGACACCACTATTTATTTTCCTCTTGACTGTGGGTTTTAAGGCTGCATACCTTACACTATGATACACCCAGCAAGCCAGATTGTGTAAACAGGCCAGTGCCTGCACTTTGCCTTCTCTCCAAGGGCTACAACCAGTAAATTGTAAGAAGTTACAAGTTAACACTCTCAAGCACATTTATTCTTAAGGTAAAATTGTAAAAAAGAAAATTTATTAAAACAATAAAAAAACCTAAACATCTACTAAAAAAGCTTAACAGAGATCACCCCCAAGTGCAACATACTGCTCTGGTAAGTTTTAGTACTTCAAAATTCACAACTGGGTTTTCCTCGTGGTTAGAAGTTCACCTCCATCTTAGATCCAGAACCAGAATAAAGGAAAAGCAAGAGCAACCATTTCTTTATACAGCTTCAGCCTTTGATATTGGCCTTCTATAAAAGGTTATCAGAAGACAGTGACCCCTTTCCTCAGGGAGTAGATTCAAAAGGCTGGGTTTTGGCATAACTGGAGTTGGGTAATTTGCATGAACCTCTCCCTAGGGAATTGCCAGAAAATCTATCTCACATTTTTTGTTCCAAAGTCCATACTTGGCAGGAACTTTTTCAATATAGTGTATTGAACTGCCAGATCTTACATCTGTCACATCACCTCCCAGAAAAGTTACATATAATCCCAGATCAAAATAATATATAAAAAAATACAATAAGGTCTTTCAAGGATATTGCAGGAAGCTGCCATATCTGTCACAGTGGCCTTTCCAACTTATTGATGGCTTTGTTTAAGTTATTTGTGAAGTACTAGGCAGAATATTATTTTAAGAGTGAAAATCTAATGTAGCTACACAAACAGTAATCTTAAAAGGGGTACAATCTTTTATATAATTGCAATAGAATTCCCCTTCTAGCTAATAACATTTCAAGAGTTAAGTGCCTCTCAAATTTCTTTGTACTGTGATTTTTCCATTAAAATGGCTCCACAGAGTCAGCTGTAGTTCGAGAGAGACTAGAACAATTACAAAATTAACGTACATTTGTTTCTCACAGGCCCACACATGGATGCAAAACCACCTCTGACCACCCCTTTTCCCAGGATCTACACTAATGGGTCCTCATAAACTCCAGGACCCATCTGTGGGGATATGAGGATGTTTTGTTCTCCCACTGCACATACACACACACAAACACATACCAATGCCAAGGAAAAGGGAAAATCAATCAAACTCCGACAACCCAACAAAAAGCTTCTCTGGGACAGCCACAGGCAATGGGGAGTCTGGCATGAATCCAGGTGATACAGGGGGCTCTGGAGCTTCCAGTAGAGTTTGGGGAATCTGGATGTTATAGGTGTCAAACCCTCTGCTTCTTTATGGGGGTATGGTGAGGGGCAAAGCCCTCTTTACAACAATAGCATTTAGAAGACGATCCACACAGGGAACTTTGCTGATATTTCCTCTTCTCTTGGCAATCTCCCATCAGTTTTTAGTGGGATGAGAGTATCTGAATCACAAAAGTTGTAAGTACAGATTAAATTTGTGAGAGTTTTAGTGACATTCACACTTTGCACATATAGTGGTCACATAATATTAGAAACAAATAAATAAATCTTTGTCAGCAAGGGTAAAATGTTTGCTTCTAAAATCTTGGGGGAACACTCAGAACTACAAGTATTAATAGTAACAGCTCCTCAAACTTAGACCACACTCAGGGTGTATCTATACTATAATTAAACATCTGCAACTGGCTCGTGTCAGGTGATTCAGGCTCTGGGGCTCTAAAACTGCAATGTAGACATTCAGGCTTGGGCTGAAGCCTGAGCTCTGGGACCCTTCCCCCATGCAGAGTCCCAGAGCTTGGACTCCATCCCAAACCCAAACCTCTACCTGTAATTAAACAACAGCAGTGAGTCCAGGTCAGCAGACATGGGCCAGCTGAAGGTGTTTAATTTGTAGTGTACACATACCCTTATAAGCCTAAAATTATTATGGGGTTCTTTTTCTTTTCTTTTCTTTTCTTTTCTTTTAAAGAAATGACCAGTGATTTAAGGTACCCATCTTGAGATTAGAGCTGGGAGGGACACAATTTCTCCATCTAAGAATTTTTGACATTTTGAAAAAAAAAATCCATCTAGAGACAGATGGAAAAGTTGAAATCCCAAAAAATTCACAAATCAAGTGTGTGGGGGGAAAAATCAGTTCTGGCCAATCAAAATGTTTTATCTCATTTTTGATCTTTCCCATTTTTAAAAAACTTTTTAGTGTAAATGTACTGAAATTTTGAAATGAAAAATCATTTTGACTCTACAATCTCAAAACTTTTTTTAAAACCAAATATTTTTTGAGATCGATGTTTTGTCGAACTTGATGCTGTTTCATAAACAGTTTTGGGGTGATGCATTTGCATTTTTTGGGGGGGAAGTAGTGTTGAAAAATTCCCAACTGACTCTGCTTGAGAGTCCTTGAAGGAGCCTGATTTTCACAAAAAGTGTTGGGAACTTTCCTTCTGAAAATAGATCTCCTTTATAATGTCTCAATTTGGGAGCCCAAAAACTGAGGCAACTTCAAAAATTAATGCCTTTAAAATGAATGCATTGTAGTCACAAGCTCCGGATTTCTCTTTGGTGATGTCAGGTACAAATCTGAGTGAAACATTGCATTCAAAGCCTTGCTCAATTAGACACAGCTAATCTGATTTTACCCAGGCAGTCACAATTTGTATCTGAAGACATACTCTGAACAGAGACCATACCCAGATTATTGGATCACACTAATATTTTCAATGTAATAGCCAGGTTGGTATTTTGTTTTTCTTTCCTCCTGCATGCTCATATGAACTTTGAAAATAGTCAATTCAATCTAACCCATCTCTTGAAAACTGTGATACCAACAGCATCAGTTGGAGGTTTTACAAGAATGTTAACATGGAGAGGTGAGTTATGACAGCAAAGAGCTTGAAGACTTATCATTTTGGTCACGTACATTTGCCAAAATAAAAAAAAAGGAAGTCTTTTCCAATGACTCATAGCAACTTGAAAGGCAATGGCAAAATAATGGCAAAAACAACATTTAGGATAATGGAGCTGTTGAAAAGCTGAGGGCAGGCAAAGCCAAAAGCAATGTGTGGGGGAGATATGGGGAGCCACTTTCTCCCACCACTCCCAGATTCGCTGTTTGGCTTGCTCAGTAACACTGCTGAAGCAGGCTGCCCTCACTCTGCCCGTGCCCTCCCCCATCACTATCATCAGGCATGGGTCGTCTCTGGGCAAAGCCCTTAATAGAACATTTCTTTTTGCTCTGATCCTGCATCTTTGTACAGTGGAGTGCCAGGTTGTTGCATTACAGTACAGGTGCAAGCAAAAACTATATGTGGCCACACATCCGCTCAAATACTAGGAATGCAAGGAGCTGAGCAGCCTCAACTTTAAATGATTTCAGGGAGAGTTAAGTATGCTGAGCACCTCAAAGGAGCTGTCCCTGTGTATGATGAGGAGAAATCAATCTCAATCCTCAACTCTTAAGAGCACAAGGTAAAAATTGACAAACTGTGGGGAGAGAATGGGCATGTCTGAAGGCACAGCCTAAGTGTGATTCTCAGCATACAGATGAGGTGCTTAGTTGAGGTATGAGTCTATACCAGTTTATAGGCAGGAATTACTTGATGTGAGCTCTTTAATGAAAGATTAGGGTCTCTTCCTGGTCCTGCATTTTGCACCCTGGTTTTACATATACAAATGAAACGTTCTGCACCTGCTTAGTGCAGACTCAAACTCTTAACAGGGATGCCCAGACATGATGGGAGGACCTTGGGATTCTAATTTATCAAAATGTATTCATAACAAAATAAAATTTTAGGGCTTCTAGTTTATTAAAATGTATTAATATTTCAGAGAATGATACAAATGTATTCACTTTGTGATATTAACTGGAAAAGGGAATTCTGGTTTAGAGATAAAGGGCTACAGTCAGAGGGGAGTGTAAGTAAAAAGGGAGTCAAAGCAGATGTAATTTACTCCTTCTGCTTCCCCCACAGCATACATACACTACATCAATATCACATTCTTTAGACTCCCTCGGACAAACACTGACTTCACAACATGTAACTTACACCTTTGTGCCCACTTACCAACTCTGAATTGGTCAGAATATGAGGTGGTATTACTCAGGAATCCAGAATGGGGAGAGGTGGGGTAATCATACGAAAAGCAACTAACAGGCAGGTGCAAGAAAATGCCTGCCAAATTAGGCCAACCCATATTTTAACTTGCACCATCTTCTGACTCCTTGGCGTGTCATTTACGCTAACTTTGATCCCTTATGTTACTTACGCATGGAATCTCGTTGACTGTAAGGGATTCTGAGTACATGTAAGGGAGTATCAGTAATCAGTTTATACATCTTCTCTGAATTTGGCATGAAATGTGCAATATCGGTCATGTATAAGGCAGTTAGGAGGTTTGTTTCTTGTACTATTAAAACCTTTCAGGATTCTTGAGTTGAGATAAATATTAGACAGTCAGGTAGGAGACAAGGGAACACTGTGGTGAGTTTTACCATGTAATTAAAAAGTCCCAAAGGGGCATGTCCTGCATTTATGTTGAATATTGGTTAATTATGAGACGAAATTTTCTTCCAGTGCAAATTTGTGGATCACTTTAATCAAGTATGGTCAGTACAGCCCAGACATAAACTACTTATAATTGAATTGCCTAAGATGTGAAACTTAAATATGCACCAAAATAATATACTGAATGCCTGCCTATAATAAAATAATATATGGATAATACAGATTTTCAACTGGTGTAAACCGGCATAGCCCTGTTGACTTCAATAGAAATTCACCAATTTATACCAGCTGAAAATCTGGCCTGTTGTGATTTCAGGATGGGTGGCCCTGATGAACTATTTTTGACCCATTCAGTAATACTAAATATATGCAGAATATGAACTTTGCCAGAGAATGCCCCCTCCATCTCAGCAGGTAGGAAGATTGGTCTGACTAGAAGGGGGATGGCCAACCCTTGGGAGGTGGAGGGGAGAGCTCGTATCCAGATATACTCAAGCTGAGCCCCTCTTTGTTCCTCAAAGTGCAACATATGGGAGTATGCGTGGAGGGGGAGAGGTTCTGCCTCCCATTGGCCAGTTTGGGGGGATAATAGAAGCTGATTGGTTCTCGCACACCTCTCCCCTCAATTTAAAGCTTTCCCAAGCAAATGAGAACCATCTTGCTGAATTGCTGTCCCATCCTCTCTCTGTGTAGTTGAGGCATCTGATTGATCACTTGCTTTTTTGATAAGGAAGGATTTTTTTTCCCATTGGGCCAAACTGGCAGGGGTCTTGTGTGTGGGGGTGGGTTTATCTTCCTCACAGAATTGTTGAGACAGAGTTTAGCTTAAAAGGACTAAGAATAGGAATCTTAGTGCCAGAAGGAATGTAGTTATGTTCAGTTCATCACAACTTGTTGCGGGTGTACAGAGTGGATAAAAGCTAAAAGGGCCACCACCCAGATTATAAGTGAGACCTGTGATTTGCCTGTAAGACAAATGGGATACCTCAAGTCTTTGCAGACTGAGGCCCCTCTTAGTATCGTCTATCCTATTGCCAGTAGAAGGGCAAGATGAATCAGAAGTGAGCTGACTCCTATGTATCAGGCTGTAGATCTGCCCTGAGTTATTGGTTGTATGGTGGGAGACTTGGAACCCTGCACTTGACCCAATTAAATACCTGGTATATGTGAGAGGGGGATGGATAGTGTCCCTTGCTATTGTTAATATAGTTGTAGCCTGTTGGCACTTAAATCCATCCCTCTTCCTTTCTTTCATTAACCTGTGTGTCCTGATCAATGTTAATTCCTGTCATAATAATCTGTTAAAATCTAGATGGAATCATTCTAAGTATTTTCTGAATGCATGATTAAATCTCATAGTACTGTTCTATTTTCCAGTTGAAATGTATTTTAACAATATAAAACAATCTTAAATAATGTTGCTCTTCCCCTTCACAGACTACAAGAAATATCATATTGTAATTATCATAGGAGGAACATTCAAGTTGAATGAATAAATTATTACAGTTCTTATTGATTGCCTCTTGTAGGGCAAACAAGACTTTGGCAACCAAAGACCAGATTCTGCTATCTTTTCTCATCCTAAACAGTACTTTTTTTTTGAGTACTCCTAATGAAAACAATGAGGCTACTCAAGAAGTAAGGTACTATGTAAAGTGAGTAAGGGAAGCACAATCTGGCCCCAAGTGGGCAACATGCAGGTTTATATGCATTCACGTCCTGGAGTTTTGTTACTGTTAGATAGCTCTGGCTTGATTAATATATTTTAAATGCTGTAATATGCTGTGCAAGAGCAATCCAAATTCTCTGTTAATAAAGTCAGCACTACCTCAGACAAATCACAGAAGTATCATATAATACACTAAAACCCTCTGAAAACAGTAATGAAAAAAAAACAACCTGAACTGGAATTATACCTTACTATTGAAAATGTGTTGTTTAAATGGAGCTTAATGCTCATCAGAGCACTTTAAAGAAAAAAACAGATTGTAGAAAATAGAAAGAAAATAAGTCAATAAAGATGTTTAAAGTTGTGGTTAATTGACCCCAAGATTTTTTTTTAAGGGCAGAGATACAGTATTTTAGGAATGAGAAAATGTCATCCAAGTGTACATAAGAATAAGGTATCTTTCTGTAAAGACAAAATAGAGCAGTTTATTTAGATCAAAAAATCCTCTTTTTGAACTGTAGGTCACTATAGGATGTCACACACAGTTTCCATTTTGGATTAAGTTTTTAATGACAACATTTTTATTTCAGAACCCAAGTACCAAGAGATTTTCACAAGCAGAGATGGACCTCTTAAAATAGTTTCAATGGGGAAAGGAATGTTCTTCATTCCAGTGGTAACGAAACAAAAGATGGTACAGCTGTCATTTTACTTTCCCTTGCTCAGAGGGTATCATTGCATAAGTGAAGCTAAGCAAGCCTTAGTCGGTTCTATCTTCTGTAATTTTAATGGAGAACATAATTTACCCACCATATACAGTATATACATACACCATTAAAAAGTCATCCCTTGCCGATCAGGATATCCAGGGATGAAGCCCTTGCCTGTTTTGGAAGGGCAGAAGCCAACCATCTTCAATGGAACAGTTGGTCAGCATCTACATAAGCCAACATGAATGGAGCTTCCTGCTCCCTGCATGGGAAAAACCCGCAAAGGGACAAAATAGGCCCTTAGTTTGTTTATTTAATCTCTTTATTCCCATACATAAAGGGAGCTCATCCAGTGCTCTGAGCACTGCCTACAAGAATCTCACTAACTCTCCCATAGACATGTTGGCTCTGCCATGTGAACAGGAATAACTAGCAGTTAAATCCTATTCCAGTCAATAGTGTATGCAGATGGGACTCAGATCTGTTGACTATAGATAGGCTATTTTCTGCCCCAAACTGCCCTTTAACATTCAGAAAGGGTATTTCAAAAGGAATGTCTTCTTTGTTAATCTGGAAACAGATACTGTTAACAAGAAAAGGCACCCATGAGACACTGCCACATGGCTTCTGGCTTAGATGGAAAAAATAATTCTGTACATGACACCAATTCAAATAGTAAATTTATATTGCAGGATACATTTGCAGAATGCCTAATTTGTGTTTCAAATAAAGATTAAATCAGATTCCCCATTTCATAATTTCACATATGCTGCTGATGCCTATATATTCTCCTCTGTACCTTTCAAAATAGAGACATAGCCTGAGGAAGTAATTGTCCTCTAACTGTCTTTAAATAAGGCTGTCCCTGTTTCCTTTAAAGGGAACTTTGTTATTCAGTGATGTCAGTGGGCTTGTGTTATATGGTGAAGGTGGGAAAAAAAGATGAGTTACAGGATGTGAATGTGTATATGAAATTTATTTCATTAGGTAGTCTCAATAATTCATTAGTGCTGGACCCTCCAAGATTATTCATAATATTTGCACATCTCAAATGTAAGAAAAAGGCTGATTTAAGTGTTTGCTTTATAATTTCACTTGTTTCATTCCAGCTCCATACTCCAGATTTATATAAAACAAAATTCATTCTTTACCCAGCCAGGCTCCCTCAACCAGAAACATCAAATTTAAAGACGTTATGAACGTTATGAACCATGAGTCCTTTTGTAATAACATGTAAACATACTATCATTTACTGTGATAACTAACATAAAATATTTCATAAATTAATTTAAAATAACTAAAACTACTACTGTAATGGAATCTCTTAGAAATCTGGTATGTGATATGTTTTGAATGATTTAATTATATCAGTTTCTTTTATCTTTCTGATACTGGTGCATTTTTGTTCAAACACTTACATTGTCATCTTTTATTCATAGCCTCACTTCAAACAAGCTTAATTGTAATCAATTTTCAATACATTAACTCTGACTTCTGGATAATTTCTTGCTTTTTTTCTCTTTTCCTTCCTGTGTAGGTATGATCTCTGTTCCTCTCCTCATTCTGGAAGCTGTGTCTGAGTAAGGACTGTAGTACTAAGCCAGCTATTTGATAAATTATCCAAAAAGACTCTGATTCATAGATTCTAAGGTCAGAAGGGACTGTTATGATCATCTAGTCCAACCTCCTGCACAATGCAAGCCACAGAATCTCACCCACCCTGCGAAAAACCTCTCACCTATGTCTGAGCTATTGAAGTCCTCAAATCATGGTTTAAAGACTTCAAGGAGCAGTGACCCGTGCCCCATGCTACAGAGGAAGGCAAAAAACCTCCAGGGCTTCTTCCAATCTGCCCCGGAGGAAAATTCCTTCCTGACCCCAGATATGGCGATCAGCCAAACCCTGAGCATATGAGTAAGATTCACCAGCCAGATATTACAGAAAATTCTTTCCTGGGTAACTCAGATCCCACCCCATCTAATATCTCATCACAGGCCGTTAGACCTATTACCGTGAATATTTAAAGATCAATTAATTACCAAAATCATGTTATCCCATCATACCATCTCCTCCATAAATTTATCAGGTTTAATCTTAAAGCCAGATAGATCTTTTGCCCCTACTGTTTCCCTTGGAAGGCTATTCCAAAACTTCACTCCTCTGATGCTTAGAAACTTTCATCTAATTTCAAGTCTAAACTTCCCAGTGACCAGTTTATAACCATTTGTTCTTGTGTCCACATTGGAACTGAGCTAAAATAATTCCTCTCCCTCTCAGGTATTTAACCTTCTGATATATTTATAGAGAGCAATCGTATCTCCCCTCAACCTTCTTTTAGTTAGGCTAAACAAGCCAAGCTCCTTGAGTCTCCTTTCATAAGACAAGTTTTCCATACCTCAGATAATACTAGTAGATGCCAGAATCCTAGATCTTGTCTGCTTTTCACATTAATTAACCGTGGCTGCGTACACATACAAACACAATGATTATCAGATGGGACTGAACTCAGAACTTTCAAAACCAAAAGCACAGGCCCCTTCCACCTGAGGTAAAGGGGAAATCTGTTAGTTGAGAGATAGTAGTAGGCTATGTACCATGGTCATATACATTAGCCCAATATACTACACACTGATGGGGGAAGTACATCCACAATCATCCAGCTGACCCTCTGTGTGGTACTTGACATGGTGGCACACAAATTACTCCTATCATGCTCCTAGGATGCTTCAGAGGTGAATGTAAATACCCTGAATAGTCCCAACTCCTTCCTCTTAAGGAGTTGGTCTATGATTGTTATGGTAACAGTTCATCCACCTCCAAAGCCCTTACCTACTAAGAAAGTCCCACAAGGCTCAATCCTCTCTACCTGACACCTAGTTGAAGTTATTAGGAAAGCTTGTGAAATACAGGCCAAAGTGCCAGCTGTATGCAAACAATATCCTTCTCTACATCTCCTTCAGTTCAAATGCAAACAGCCCCAAATTCCTGATTTCTCAATGTCCAACCAAAATCAGAACCTTTTTGATGCGCAGTTAGGTAATGCTGAACCAAGATTGAGGTGATGCTAGTGAGGAAGAAGCAGCAGTTTGTAGAACTGCATCATCTATAACCCCATCCAAGAGTGCCTTGTGCTAATCTGTTAAGTAGGTTCATATCCTTGGGGACTTTTTGGATTCCACAACACTACTAGATATCCAGGGCACCAAAATTACTGTTACTGGCCAAGATATTGCATCTCTTCTTATCAGATAGTGATCTAGCACTTTGGAGGAAGACAGAATTTGACCCATCCATGAGGAATCGCCACAAAATTACCACACAGCATAAAACTGGAAGGAAACTCCAGGGTCATCAAGTCCAGTCCCCTGGTATTATAGGCAACCCCATCATATAATCCCATTTATAAAATTTATCAAGCTCCATCTTAAAAGTAGTGTTTGCTCCCACTCCTCTTATTGGAAGGCTGTTCTAGAATACCATTACTCTGACGGTAAGAAACTTCTAATTTCCAGCCTAAGTTTATTCATGGCAAATTTATATCCATTTGTTCTTGTGTCAACATTGTCTTTTAGCTTAAATGGCTTCCCCCATCCCCAATATATTTATAGTCAGAACTCACATCTCCTCTAAGACTTTGTTTTGATAGGCTAAGGAAGTCAAGCTCTCTTAGGCTCTCCATTCCCCTAAGCTTTCTTTCTTGAAATGCATGACTAGAATTGAACACAGTATTCCAAATGAGGTTTTACCAGTACTTTGTACACAACATTAATACTTCCTTATCTCTACTGGAATTCTCGCCTGATACATCATGGGATTGAATTTGTCTTTTTCATGACCCATCACACTGGTGGCTCAGACTCATCCTGTGATCAACAAATATACCCAGATCTTTCCCCTTCTCTGTCTTTTCTAACTGGTGAACCCACAACTTATATACTAGGGATCAGATAATTGAGCAATGTACTTAAACATTATTGTATTGTGATCCAGTTTGAACTTTCCCTCTCCATGACAGCAATTTAGATTTTTGATTCAAATAAGTGCAAATATATAATTTGGTCAGAGATCAGTTCCTTAAATTACCTGATCATTTATAAATAAAATAAATAAGTGAGAATAAATTTTAAATTTAAGAACGGGCTCCTATGGATTTTTTCTTCCAAATATTTATTTCAAGTGCACACAAGCCATTATACATTTTTAAATTGATGATAATGTACTTAGAACTCCTTTCAGGTAAATAACATACATGCTATTCATGTATTTTTAAGGGCTCAAAGGAGAGTAATCAGCTACCCTGAATATGTTTGTTGCATAAGTGTACTTTCCTGAAGTACTGGGGTGTGACTTCTCTGTAGTTGCTTTTATAAGCTTTTTTATTAATTAAATCATGGCTACTCCACTGTTCACTTCCGTTGTCCTATCAGCCAGGGGTTTTTGTGCTGCCCCTCTAGCTAACACAATGAATACTCCTAGCCTGTTGGGTTTTTTTTCTCATCTACAGCACGTACAGTTCCAGCATCTGACTGTTACCCATGAGGAGTTGTGTCATCACTTGCTCTTCAACCCTGGGTACCTTACAATGCTTGGTACTGTAGCTTTCTGCCTGGGATGCCTACAAGCACACAGGTCACACCCTATGTGTCTGTGTGCTAGACCACCTGGATTCACCAGCTCTGACCCCAGCAGCCTGTCTGCAGCCCCACAACCCCATTCTGGCTTCCAACCACCCTTGGTCACAACCAGCCAAGTGACTCCAACACTCTCCTAGTCCTGAATTTTCCCAAAACCTTGTGCTCCACAATGTCTAACCCTCTCCTCGACAGTTTAGGGGAATAATAAGGTCTGTCTGTTTAAAGAGATGAAAGCACATAACAGCTTATTAACTGAACTGGAGTAAATACACCCTTTCTTTTGAACACAATATGAGTTGTGTGTATGAGTAACAAAATAAAACAAATTTATTAATGATAGGAGATAGGTTAAGTGATGTCAATTAAAAAAAAATAAAGTTAGAAAGGGTCACAAGGACATACAAATGAAAACACTTAATGTAGCCAAGCAAAGGCTTTGTTCAGAGATGGTTTCTTTCACCGGTAATAATTCTTTCCAACAATGACTGACTTTCTCTCAGTCAGGACCTTTCACAGAAGTGCAAGATGTGGACTTCCCTTGTCTTTCTAGGTGATTTTTTTTTTTTTTTTGCCTAAGCAGGTTTCTCACCTACATTCAGTTCCCAGAAACTCCCTCCTCCTTCCCCCCCGCCCCCGGGTTGAAGGACCCATCTTTCTCAGGTTGCAGTAATTTAGTTCCCTTGTGTCTGTCTAATGAAGGATAATTTAGGGGTTCTCTGCCCCTCCCTTTATAGTTTAGTAAACATTTGAAAAGCATCTCTATCAAAGTTCATTGACTTTGCTTCAAGAGGCAGGATGATCTCATGCTACTCTTCCCTTCCTGTGGTTTTCTCATCCCTCTGCTGATTTCTGTGTAAATGGAGTGTCCATCATTTTTGATGACACCTTAATTTCTCTGGGGACAAATAGATAGATGTGACATTCCCTTTTGTCTGGGAGAGACCTGTTTCTCCCTTTGTTTGGGTCACAGCTATTAAAGCATAATATGAATGTGTATTCATAATTCCTTATCTTGTGTTAATACATACAATTCACAATATTAATCACCATGTGTCATAGGCTTTCATAAATGACATCGCTCCATACACTTTTATAATACAGTAATATTGTATACAATCAGTTGATTCAATTGTTTATCATAGGAGGTTCAGCCCCCCTATCTTTTTAGATCAGTAAACTTTTGCAATGTGTTCCTTGAAAAGTAAAAGTAAAACCAAGATGTCTCCTTCCTCCCCCCACCTGTTAGCTTGATAGCTTTCAGAGTAGCAGCCGTGTTAGTCTGTATTTGCCAAAAGAAAAGGAGTACTTGTGGCGCCTTAGAGACTAACAAATTTATTTGAGCATAAGCTTTCGTGAGCTACAGCTCACTTCATCAGATGCATTCAGTGGAAAATACAGTGGGGAGATGTATATACACAGAGATCATGAAACAATGGGTTTTATCATACACACTGTAAGGAGAGTGATCATTTAAGATGAGCTATTTCCAGCAGGAAAGCGGGGGGGGGGGGAAGGGAAGAAGAAGAAAACCTTTTGTGGTGATAATCAAGGTGGGCCATTTCCAGCAGTTGACAAGAATGTCTGAGGAACAGTGTGTGTGTGGGGGGGAATAACATGGGCAAATAGTTTTACTTTGGGTAATGACCCATCCACGAAAGTTTATGCTCAAATAAATTTGTTAGTCTCTAAGGTGCCACAAGTACTCTCTTTCTTCTTGATAGCTTTGTTTCTCTCATATGTAAATGTACCTTCACTGTCTCTACCAGATGATCGGTCTAGTCAAAGGATCAAATATACAATCCTTTGTCTAAGAAAGACTGTCCTTATGCATTGCTTGCCAAACACATTTTAAGAATGTAATTCTTAGCTCATATTTATAACTTTTTGAACACACCCTGTGCATACATCATATGAGAATATTAATGATCAGTGAGTTATTAGTTTTGCAATGACATAGCATATGACACCTTTTAAATATAGATTAAAACCATAGTGATGTGGGGTATGTTGAATTGGTCAGGCCAACTGAAATTCATTACCTGATATCTCATGATCCTTGCTATCTGGAATTGGGATGCTTTTAAGGTCACACCTCCCGTGTAACAGAGCAGCACTCACCTCTTGCGAGTATCACTTTGACAGAGTGCGTGTGCCTGAACTTTCTCTCCCTGTAGTCTTGTCTATATGCAGTCTATAAATGGTCCAGGCCCTGGTATCAAGCTATACTCCCTCACTTCCCCATGGAGGCAATATCGTCATCCTCTCTGGGTCTTTCAAGCCCCAGATCTCCTGCTGGGCCACTAAAAGAGTTCAGTTCCCCTTCTGGGATGTATCAAAGTCCAGGTCACTTCCCCAGTGGCCAGTGGGGGGACCCAGGCCCATCCACTACTCCACATCCTAGCCCAGCGACCCTATAGATAGCAGCTGTTTGCCATGTCCCTTTATCTGTGCTGTGTCACTCTTATGAGTCCCTGGGCCACCTGCCCACAGCCCCAGCAAATTCTTCACCCTTTACCTCATGGCCTTGTCCTGGTTGAGTCCCAGCAGCAAGCCAGCAGCTCCTTCTAACTATTCCAGATCTCTGTCAGCACTGCTCTGTCCCAGGTCCTGTAGCTCCCTCAGCCAGCCAGGCACACCATCCACACTCCTCCAGTTCCAATAAGGAACTGAACATACTCTGCCTCTACAGCTCTTTTTATATAGCCTTCTGGGCCCTGTCTGACTGTCTCTGCTGCATTCTCTCTATGCCGCTTGGAAGACCCCACTCTATTGCCTTTTTCACAAAAGAGCACACAAATAAACAAGCATAGGATAGAGAGTGGAAACACAGATGAAAAACCTTTGCACTAAGAAAACATACATTTTACACATTCCTAAACATTTACTTTTTTCATGTAGATATTTGTCCAGCTGTCTTAGGACCAAATGACATATTTTTATTGGACAATTTCTGAAACCTTGTAATGGGGAAAAATATCTTGGCTCAAATCCTGCAATAGAGAAATACCACTCATCTCATCTAATCTAATCTAATCTAATCTAATCTAATGGAATATGACAGTGTAATATTGGCATGAAGTCAGAATCAGGCCTCAAAAGCAGGATTTGTTTTTTGTTTTTGTTTTTTTAACATTCACCTTCCTCCAGTGTCCTACTGAATTGTGGTGTAAGTACCAAGTGTCCCATGTAAAACTCCTTTTCATAGGCTGTAAAAATCCATGTTCTGTATAATTCATGCAGTGTGAAATCATGCAGTATTCTCTACACACATTGATTTACCTGTTTTGGAGCATTTCTATTGCACTCCTCACACTAGCTCCTGAATGTCCTGAGTGCACATGAGGAGTGGAACTGGCACTCAAGGGGGTTACAGATATGAGTGTAGTACTCAATTATTTTATCAGAGATTGACATCAGCAAAGGAAAGAGACCTTGTGAATCCAGAACAAATATAGAACACTTAAGTGTTCATGGTATTGTCTTGGAGAGTTCTCTATTGACTTTAATTTCCTCTTAGGAAAGAGAGGTAGGTGTAAAAGGTGCCATTATCCATGTATTGGGTGACTAAAGCACTCATTCATTGAAGTCATGTGCAGGCAGTGTTCTCCTTGGATGCCTTCTGGTTGTAATGAACAGTTCCAGGATCTAATACAAAAAAACCCCTGATATTTGTCTTTAAAACACAAATCCACTTATTTATTTCTTCTTTACATACTTAAAAAGTACATTTGTTTGACTTCATTTCCAATCTCTCACATCACTCATAAGATAATAAATTACAAATATTTTATTCTGGTTTTATTTACAATCTTTTAAGATCGCATATACCATATTTTGATTGCATTAGAGTTTATACTGTAAACATCAAACAAACATACTTTTTGTGGAGTCCTGCTGTGATACACTGACAACATCCATTTTAGCTTCAATGTTTCAGGTTCAAAATTCCACCTGTCCCCTGAGGGGTTTCCTAAGGTGAATTCCACTGAACAATGTTGAATTCCTAGAGAAAATGACACTTGGCCAATCCTTCATCTGCTGTAAAACTGCTAATGGTTTCAGTAGAGCTACATCAATATGCATCAGCTGAGGATCTGTCCCTGCCTGCATTACCTGTAGTAGGACAGATAGAATAAGGCTCCAAGACTGAATGCATCATTTCACAGAAAATGAGTCCAGCTGAGATTTCTGAAGATTTCATTGTGTTCCAATGGATATTCAACAGGAATAAATCTCTCCAACAGTTTCTTTTTTGTCAGGTCTTTATTTTTCTTACATAACCAACAGATTTGAAAATTAGAGCAGATGAGTAGTAAACAGGATGGCATGGAAAGATGAAAAATGTTTGAAGGAAAAAGAGAAAATAAGCTAAATATCTGTTTTGCGGGAAGCTGGAGGGCAAGAAGGACCTGACATGGCATGATGTTAATCATTTATAAAAACAGTTACCTCTTCTAATATGAGTGGAGATTGGTTTTGCTTAATTGACAATTAAGAGAAGTAAAGGAACAATAAAAAAGAACACAGAGAGTGAAGATGAATGGCAGGTAAAGAGCTAGCCAGGATGTGCTACATGGGTAGCAGTTATTGTCATGAGGCAGCCACTCTGAGGGCTTTGAATTTCTGTTTTCATGGATTTTTCTGATCTTTTCAAATAAATAGTGCACAGAAAGGATGACTCTGCACACACACGCTGCATTAAAACAATATTTTGACTGTTAATGCAGAAGTTCAGGTCAAAAATGGACGAATAACATGTTTAGAAATCTCTGCCTAAAATCAGGAGTAGAGCTGATCGAACATGGAATTTCAATCTTGTGCAAAGTTCCAAATGTGACAGATGAGATAATTTCCTGCAATATCCAGGACAAAGCTTATTGAATTAAGTTCAAGTGCCTTCGGAGTTCATTGTATTAAAAATGCAAGTATTTATTTAGTATTGTGTGAGTGTATGTAAGTTCTTCAAAGGGAGACAGGACTAAAGTAAACCCTGGGAAATGCTATGATCTTCAAAGGCCTCTTTCAAAACAATGGGACAGACAACACTGAGATTTTAGTCAAGTGAGGGTACATCTACAGTACGAAATTATTTCAAAATTATTCTATTTGGATTTTTGGAAGCTGTTTTATACATTCGATCTTCTGTGTCCCCACTAAAGCACGTGAATTCGGCAGATTGTGTTCACAGTACCAAGGCTAGCATCGAATGTCGGAGCAGTGCACTATGGGTAGCTATCCCATAGTTTTCGCAGTCCCCGCCGCCCATTGGAATTCTGAGTTAAGCTCCCAGTGCATGATGGGGCAAAAACATTCTCGTGGTTGTTTCTGTGTGTGTGTCATCAGAAAGCTATGGCAGACAATCGTTTCACACATTTTGGGCATGCAGATGCCATACTGCTTTTAGCAGATGGTGCACCGCTGTTCTCCTGCTACTATGAATCCACTTCTCCAATTCAACTCTGCTCGGCCATCGTGAACCGAGCAGCACAGCTTCCGCTGCCAACTCTGCTCTCCCACTATTGTCGCGCTTCCGAGCTTCTCCATGTTGTCTGTCCTGGACTCCCACCTCCGTGAAAGCCACAGAAGACAACCATTTTCAGCCGTTGTTCGGCTACCATGAACCGAACAGCACAACTTCCACCGCCAACTCAGCTCTCCTTCATTTTGCGTCCTTTTTCCAGGATTACTCATGCAGGCACCATAGCCATGGAGCCCAATCAGATCTCCGCTGCAGTTTTGACCATTGTAAATACCTCGCGCATTATCCAGCAGTATGTGCAGTACCTGCAAAACCAGGCAAGGAAGCAACGACTGCGCGATTACTATAGTGATGAGGACATGGATATAGTTGGCACGGCATGTGGCGATTGGGAGATCATGGTGCTGTTGGGCCAGGTTCATGCTGTGGAACGCCGATTCTGGGCCCAGGAAACAAGCACAGACTGGTGAGAACACATAGTGTTGCAGGTGATTCCCAGTGGCTGAGAAACTTCCATAAGCATAGGGCCATTTTCATGGAACTTTGTGACTTGCTGTCCCATGCCCTGAAGCGCAAAGACACCAAAAATGAGAGCAGGCCTCACAGTTGAGAAGCGAGTGGCTATAGCCCTGTGGAAGCTTGCAACGCCTGACAACTACCGGTCAATCGGGAATCAGTTTGGAGTGGGCAAATCTACTGTGGGGGCTGCTATGCTGCAAGTAGCCAATGCAATCATTGACCAGCTGCTTTCAATGGTAGTGACTTTGGGAAATGTGCAGACCATTGTGGATGGCTTTAATGAGTTGGAGTTCTCTAACTGTGGCGGGGCGATAAATAGAACACATATCCCTATCTTGGCCCCGGAATACCGGGGCGGCCAGTACATAAACCACAAGGGGTACTTTTCCATGGTGCTGCAAGCACTGGTGGATCACAAGGGATGTTTCACCGACATCAACGTGGGATGGCCGGGAAAGATGCATGATGCTCGCATCTTCAGGAACTCTGGTCTGTTTGAACAGCTGCAGGAAGGAACTTACTTCCCAGACCAGAAAATTACTGTTGGGGATGTTGAAATGCCTATAGTTATCCTTGGGGACCCAGCCTACCCTTTAATGCCATGGCTCATGAAGCCGTACACAGGCACCCTGGACGTAGTAAGGAGCAGTTCAACTATAGGCTGAGCAAGTGCAGAATGGTGGTAGAATGTGCGTTTGGATGTTTGAAAGCGCACTGGTGCAGTTTACTGACTCGGTTAGATCTCAGCACAACCAATATTCCAATTGTAATTGCTGCTTCTTGTGTGCTCCACAATATCCGTGAGAGTAAGGGGGAGAAGTTTATGGTGGGGTGGGAGGTTGAGACAACTCGCCTGGCAGCCAGTTTCACACAGCCGCACAACAGGGTGATTAGAAGAGCGCAGCAGGGCGTGCTGCACATCAGAGAAGCTTTGAAAGCCAGTTTCATGACTGGCCAGGGTACGGTGTGAGAGTTGTGTTTGTTTCTCTTAAAGTTACCCACCCCCTATATATATATGAAAGGAAATAAAGTCAGAATTGTTTAAAAAACATTCTTTATCATTTGTTGCACAAAACATTGAGAGAAATCAGAAGCTAGATGGGGTAGAGGGGTATTGGGTTAGGCGGGTGGAGGAGGAGGGAAGGACAAATCCAGAAACCAAATAAAAATTTAGGATATGCCAGCTTTCTGCTGCTTGTGCAATCCTCTGGGGTTGACTGTGTGGGTCCCCGTAGCCTCCCCCCGCCTCGGGTTCTTGGGCGTCTGGGTGAGGAGGCTATGGAACTTGGAGAGGAGGGAGGATGGTTATTCAGGGACTGCAGCAGCAGTCTGTGGTCATTCTGCCTTTCTGGCATTAGATGCACTATACAGCGGAGCATGTCAGTTTGCTCCCCCATGAGCTTGACCATAGCATCCTGCCTGCTCTCATTGCGCACGTCCTCCCTCCTCTCTTTGAATTCATGTAACGCTTTACGCGACTCCGCAGTTGTTTGCCTCCACACATTCAATTGGGCCCTATCAGTGTGGGAGGACTGCATGAGCCTGTCAAGCATGTTGTCCTGAGTTAGTTTTTTCTGCCTTCTAATCTGGACCAGCCTCTGGGACGGAGTAGATAGGGGCCACATTGAAACATTTGCACCTACTGCAGGAGGAGAAAAAGGGAGGGTAGTATTTTAAAAGATACATTTTAGAGAACAAAGGGGACATTCTTTCTCAGTGAAACAGGCAATTCATAGTACACAGCACATGTTCTTTCTGTACAAGGTCTCATTTTGCCTCTTATACTGAAGTGCCTGCCACTTTGGTGTGAGTAAGCCATCACATGCGGCCAGGCAACGGAATTCAGCTTGCCTGCAGCCTGTGGGCTCTCTGGGATGATCGCTTCACACAACACCCTCCCCCCACCCACACATACACACCGCAGGGCTCCAATGAGGCTCTGAGCAGGGATAAGCCTTTTAAACTAAACACAAACAGCCCAGTGTGGCTCTGATGAGGCTCTGAGAAGGGATGAGCCCTTTAAACTAAACGCGAACAGCCAAGCAAAGCTGGGTTTTCCCCCACCACGTGGCTCCGATCAAGCTCTCACTCACCAGAAGTGCCTTCTCCAGGGTCATGGTCCAGGAGCATGCTTTGGGAGTAGGGGGAGGCTATTGGCTCCAGCATTAAGAATAGTTCCTAGCTAGGGGGGAAAACAGATTCCCCACTAGCCCCCTGTGCACTCTCCTCCTCCTCCTCCAAAAACTCATCCTCCTCGCTCCATGCTACTTCCCCCTTGCAGGTGTCCACAAACAGTGGTGGGGTAGTGGTGTCGTCACCCCCCATAATTGCATGCAGCTCACGGTGGCATGTATGGGGCTGTGACCCAGAGCACCCATTCACCTCCCTGGCTTTTTGGTACACTTGTCTGAGCTCCTTGATTTTTGTACGACACTGGCCTGTGTTCTTGGAGTAGCCTCTTTCCGTCATGGCCCTGGAGACTTTAGCATACGTATTTGCATTCCTTTTTTTGGAACATAGTTCTGCCATAACAGATTTGTCTCCCCAACATGCAATGAGATCCAGTACCTCCAGTTCGGACCATGCTGGAGTTTGTCTATGAATCCGTGGTCTCTTGAGATGGTGGACTCTGCATGGTCGCCAGTGATGGTGGACTCTGCATGGTCACCTGTGCTGATGGTGACTAAACAGGAAATTCAAAAGTTCCCGGGGCTTTTACTGCCTACCTGGCTAGTGCATCAGAGTTCAGAGTGTTGTCCAGAGTGGTCACAAGGGAGCATTCTGGGATAGCTCCCAGAGGCCAATATCATCGAGTTGCGTCCACAGTACCTGTAACCCAGAACTGCAATCTCAATTTTAGCGCTACTCCACTTGCTGAGGTGGAGAACAGAAATCGGAGTAAAGAGCTCTTTAAATAAAAAAAACTGGTTTGGTCGTGTGGACATAACCAGTTTTACTTCAAGGTAACTTTTACATAGAAGTCACCTACTACAGGACAGGCCCAACAAAGAAAATAACAGAACGCCACCAGCCATCACATTCAGCCCCCAACTAAAACCTCTCCAATGCATCATCAAGGATCTACAACCTATCCTGAAGGACGACCCATCACTCTCACAGATCTTGGGAGACAGGCCAGTCCTTGCTTACAGACACCCCCCCCAACCTGAAGCAAATACTCACCAGCAACCACATACCACACAACAGAACCACTAACCCAGGAACCTATCCTTGCAACAAAGCCCGTTGCCAACTCTGTCCACATATCTATTCAGGGGACACCATCATAGGGCCTAATCACATCAGTCACACTATCAAAGGCTTGTTCACCTGCGCATCTACCAATGTGATATATGCCATCATGTGCCAGCAATGCCCCTCTACCATGTACATTGGTCAAACTGGACAGTCTCTACGTAAAGAATAAATGAACACAAATCAGATGTCAAGAATTATAACATTCAAAAACCATTCGGAGAACACTTCAATCTCTCCGGTCACGCGATTACAGACCTGAGAGTGGCTATCCTTTAACAAAAAAACTTCAAAAACAGATTCCAATGAGAGACTGCTGAATTGGAATTAATTTGCAAACTGGATACAATTAACTTAGGCTTGAATAGAGACTGGGAGTGGATGGGTCATTACATAAAGTAAAACTATTTCCCCATGTTATTTCTCCCCCCACTCCTCCCCCTACTGTTCCTCAGATGTTCTTGTTAACTGCTGGAAATGGCCCACCTTGATTATCATCACAAAAGGTTTTCCTCCTTCCCCCCCTCCTTCCTGCTGGTAATAGCTCATCTTAAGTGATCACTCTCCTTACAGTTGTATGATCAAACCCATTGTTTCATGTTCTCTGTGTGTGTATATAAATCTCCCCACTGTATTTTCCACTGAATGCATCCGATGAAGTGAGCTGTAGCTCACGAAAGCTTATGCTCAAATAAATTTGTTAGTCTCTAAGGTGCCACAAGTACTCCTTTTCTTTTTTGCGAATACAGACTAACACGGCTGCTACTCTGAAACCTGTGCAAGCTTAGTGTCCTTCAATGGGTCATCAATTTGAATAGTCCATTTACAATGTGCTGGACAGACTGGATGGAAACTAACTACCTTGTGATGTTACCGCAGGAGCAAACACTTCTGAAATACAGGTATATAGTCAATATTAATAACTTCAGACACAAAAATGATATACACATGCAAGCAGAATAATCATATTCAGCAAATCATAACTTTTCCATTGACACCTTACATGACATACTTTGTATAAGATTTATTGCATTTGTATAACCGTAGTAGCAACAGTGATATACATGCTCATATTTAAATCATATAATGTCACACCCTGTAATTCATGGCCCTTGAATATTCACCAGCTCTGACACCCATGGAGTTGATCAAAGTCAGATGAGACAGAGAGCTCAGTCCAAATTTGTGTGTCTGTTGGACAGAGAGCAATATTTAAATGTCTCTAATCCTTTTTTAATTCAACTTGAAGAAGGACAAAGTGCAAACCCACTTATGTCAGAAGTAGACCTGATATTTGCAGTTGCTCATGTGTGTAAACATCTGGTTTATTGATAATTCATTTGATTGACACATTTAATTTATACAACTGATGGGAGTGAGCCTTCCAGCCCAAGTTGACAAAATCTTGCTAGTGGGGCTCAGGCTGGTGTGCTAAAAATTACTGTGTAGACATTTGCTCTGCAGCCCAAACCCATCCTTAGATTTCAGAGTCTGAGCTCCAGCCTGAGCAGGAATATTCACATTGCTATTTTTAGTGTGCTAGCTTGAGCCTTGCTAACACAATTTTGTCCACCAGGGCTGCAAGACTTGCTTCCATCAGCCAGGGCTGCTGGGACAATTTGGATAGTGGGCGTCCTGAGAGCCATTGAAACAAACTGTAAACCATGTATATGATGGAAACCACTTCAAGCCAGGGGGCATGGCAGCACCCCGAGCACCCATAGTTCCAACACAGTCATCAGCTGTGGAGACATACCCATTGAAGCATCTCTCTACCAGATAAAAAATGTCTTAAGCATCTACAACAAAGTATGAATTATTAGCCAACAGCTTACAATAATTAGTGATTGCTTTTTAATAAATTAATTTTAAGAGGGAGAGAAATACAAAAAAATCTTATTGGCCTATTTCTGAAGCCTTTATTTGTCCAAAAGTCCCACTGAAATCAATGTCCAAATTCTGCTCTGAGTTATATCCATGCAAGCCCTCTTTTCTTGGCAGAAATTGGGCAGAATGTAGCCTAATGGGAGTTTTGCCTAAGAATAGAATTTAGGATCTGACCCATTGTGAATAGCTTTATGTCTTAGTCAAATACTTTCCATTTCAGTTCCCTGCCCATGTAAATTGTTCCTCCAGTTCCCCTTCTCCCCCCCCCCCAAAAAAAAAAGACAGAACAAGTTTAGTCAAGTGGAGAAATAGTATACTGCACAATAAAGTAATGTTCAAGTTCTGCTTTAAATCAGGTCAGAGGTAACTATAATAAATGTCTCTAATGCCTTCTGGAAAAACTGAATTGTGTATTACAAAGTTAGAATAATGTGATGTGTCACTTCTTGACAGATCTGAGACATCCTTGTAATACACAGTTTCCACAGAACATTTTGACATGCATATATCTCTGCATATTAATCTGGTTTGCATTATTTTCTTGTGCAAACACACATGCACCTCTTCTGTATCCAGTATGTTTCAATCAACTGATTTAATAACTGATAAAATTGTTTCTCTTTTACCTTTCATCAGCTACTGATAAATTCCCTTCTATTAGTTCTGAGCATTAATTACTTACTTACAGCTCTTCACCACTGCACTTTTGTCTTCAACTTTTCTCGTTCAGCATTTACTATTCAAGATATATTAGCTGTTAACAGTCACAGATACCCGTATCTACTGTTTAACAAAATTATAGGTGCACCATTCACACCACTTGAGTTAAGGTTGTGTCAGCACTTCTGTAATAAAAACTGTTCTTCAGAGGTTTATAATTCAACCATAAACCTTTGGTTTGGGCTAATCTTGGCATATAACGTCATAGCCCAAGGCAAATTTATTTTACCAGTTTTTAGACAAATTGATTTTGAGTGGTGCAAGTATCAATCTAAATAGAGATTTACCAATTTGAAACTAAAAACTGTGGGCCAGATTCATCCCTGGTCCACATAATTGATTTTCATGGAGTTACCCCAGGAATTAATTTAGTCTCATCAGCCTAAACTCTGGATTACTGCTCGTGTACTTTCAAATAAAACAGAGGATTTGGGGATCCAAATGGATTATTACTTCTTCCTTATGCAGTCCTTGGGCCAAATTCACCACTGCTCCACCTCCACTGACTTAAGCAGCTTTGCACTCATCTATTTGAATCTCGAATTTGATGCATAGGGTCTAATCTTGCTTAGTCTACCCCCAAACTGGATCTACTCTACAAAGTTTTCTCAGCTTTATCAGTCAGGAGAGTCGGGCGGGGAGGAGGAAAACCTGCACAGCCAACATAGCTATGCTGGCAAAAATGTCTATGCAGATACAGCTTTAATGACATAAGAGAGTTTCTGTAACTTAGATAAAGTCACTCGGGTGGGGTGGGGGGGTGTTACTCTGTTAGCAGAAGAACTTCTATCAGCATATACCTCATCTTCACTTGGGGCTCTGCTGCTATAGCTATGTTGACATAGGCACTGTAGTGTGGACATGGCCACAGTTGTACCAATTTAATTACATTAGTTTATAAACCATGTTTACAAAGCAAGTGTTTATAGAGGTATGGCTTAATTCTGTAAATTAATGGCTAAACTGATATAAGCATTTTTATGCAGACAGAAATGCATCCACCTTAAGTGTTTGCCCCAATTTAATGGTTTCTGTTTCTAATCTAATACATTTACATCATGACAAAAACGGTGTGAACACAAGCTCTCAGATGACCGCAAATGAGTTTAATGATAATCTTATCATTACATGCATAATACAATTAGGCAGTCTTTGCTGATGGCAAGCCTAATACTGGTTCTTATTTTTATATTAATTGGGCAGAGGTTTCTTGTCTTGACAACAGAGCTGGCCCATGTTAGAACTTAATGTCAAGAACTCAAATGAGTTCCTTGAGGGGTTTGCTTTACTCTAGCTGGAAATTTGTGTGGGATGATTTGCTAGTAACTGCATGCCTTCAGAGAAATTTGTGCATCAGACTGAGAAAGAATTGGTGTTCCTGCAGACAATGCAACTTTGCTGTACTTCTGGGAAGGTAAATCACATTTGACTGGAATGGAGTAGTGAGTTACTTTATTAGTGTGATGTTACATGATGCTGGTGATGTTTGTGTGTGTGACCAATGCAGTTGAAAATATAACAAGCATAGTAAATTACAATTCTATCAAGTTAGCATTGTTTTAGACCTTTGGACGTTGGCTAGACAAACAGAGAGACCTTCTCCTGAGCATTAATTTGTCTAGCTCATCCAGGTAAGATACTCCAACATCTTCTCAGTCCTTGTTTCATTTTACCAGGTTTCGTCTGCTTATATTATACTTTCATGTTTGTTTGTTTTTAGGGAGGACATTTTGAAAAATAATTTTTCCTCAAAATGTTGTACAATTTTTTTTTCAAAATTTCAAGGGAAAAATTGAAATGGAAACGTATTTGTTTCAGTTTTCCTTCTCTTTCTCTCCCTGGCCTTCCTTTGTCCTTCATGGCTCCTAATTCCCCTTTTCCAGTAGTGAAAAGGAAAAAGCAAAAGAACAAGTGTAGCTAAAACAAAAAACAAACAAAAAAACCTTTTCCAAGGGAAAATACCTTAATGTTCAAAATATTGAAAATATTGAACAACCCTAGTAATAAGTATTTTGCTTTTGTCATTAGCAAGCTCATTTCTTCCAGAATAAAACACAAAATAAAGGCAACACTGGCATTTACATTTTAAATGTGGTTTATAGCATGTGCCTAAACACGCTTGAAAAACACACTTGATGTTTTTTTTATCTTTCAAACTTAGTGCCAATGCACAGCATATGTATGCCAAGTATTTTATAAACTCATTTACTGAAAATATATTTGAGAAATATATCAAAATATTGTGGTAAATTTGCCAGTATTCAAGCAATACCAGAGAAAAGTTTCAGAATGATGACCTTCTTTTTGCATGCCCAATATGTGCCTTTAAAGTTTGTGTTTTTGTGGGTGCAATTCAGATACCCGTGACTCTAACATCCAATACTTATAAACCTTTGTTTACTGTAGTATCTAAGCACCTCACAAGCTTTAATATATGTAAACTCAAAACACCCCTATAAAGTAGGGCCAGGGCCAGACTAAGACACAGAAAAGACAGGGATGTGCCTAGGGCCCAATTCTTGGGCAGGCCAACCTGAGATCAAGCTCATCTGGTTCATGTACTGGTGCAGGAGTTGGCCCAATGGCAATGGCAAGGAGCAGCAGCAGGCCAGTAATGAGGGAGGGTTATGGGATCAAACCTGAGTGGGCAGTGCGGCGGCCAACAATGCTTCTCCTCATCACTGCTGTGGGGCTGGCTCCTGCACCAGGGCTCCACAAGCTTTGGCATGCCCAGCTTCACCCCAGTTCCAGCAGTCCATGTCCCCACTGTCTACCCACTGGACTTGCTCAGTGACAGCCTCAAGACCTGCTTCAAGTATGGGGAGCTGTGGTGAGTGACCACACAGAGGAGCTGGTCAGAAGAGGGGTGATGTGGAGCCACTGGGGGACAGACATGAGGATGTTTTGCGAAGGGGTTACACCAAACATGGGTAGGGGCAGTACTATTATCCCCATTTTAGAGATGAGGAACTGAGGCATAGGAAGCCTGTAACTTGCCCGAAAAGCAGGGAACTGAATCCACATCTCCAATGTGACAGGCTAGCACCCTTACCACTACACATCCTTCCTCTCTAATGGTGTGGGCTCAGGTATTAAGAGGTACAACAGTATCCACATCCTGTAGGACCAAACTGCATATGCAAAAGGAGACATAAAAGGCAGGGAGGCACCCAACTCTCATTTGCACCTCTGAAAATCTCAAGCTACACAAATACGTATTGAAAATTATATTTTGTACATAAACATTGGCCGATATCATGGTATTGTTAATATCAGTGTACCATAGACTCTGTTGATAGTGACATAGTCAAGCTCCATTTATAATGATGCTGGATGGAAGTCCCAGATTAGCTGTGCATGGAAACAATCACATTGCTGGTTTTAGGATCTGTCCATTGAAACCCCTGGGAGTCTTTACAATGACTTCAGTGGTCAGTGCATCAAAGCCATAGTGATAGCCTTCCTCAGGTGAAATTTGAGGGAGGACGAGGGAATATACTCCAAAATATAAGGTTTCCAGTAAATTGTATTTATTCACTGTCAAATGCATTTAAACATGGAGTATGTACAATACATCTTGTATAATACACAGTACATTCAGGGAGAACGAATTGTTTTTCCATATGGGCAATAGAGCTCAGAATTTTATTCAATCAGTAATTCACTCTGGCAAACACAAATGAATAATGCTGCACTGATGCTTTCTGGCAAATTTGTGCTCTACATGGAGCGGCACAGGTGGCTTTGAGAATGACCTGACCTGAGTTGTGCTGGAATAAGGGAGATAATATCAACATTTCTCTAACCTGCTTCTTAAATAATTGGGATAAGTACTACACTTGTCATAATACATAGCCAAGGATAATCATTTTAACTCTATTGTAACAGAGGCACAGAGAGGTTAAGTGACTTGCCCAAGGTCACAGAGCAAGTCAGTTGTAGAAAGAGAGAGAACCAAATACATGCCTTAACTCCCAGCCCTGTGTGCTCAGTTCAATACATGATAGCTGCCAGCTAATTATATTACTTGTTATAATGAAAACCAGAGTTACCAAGGATTCAAAAAAAGAAACAATATAGGCTACCTTTAGGATGAAACTCTTTCTTCACTTCATTTCTGCATGAATTGTACTCTGCAAGATTGCTGCCCAGTTCATTCAGTGCTGAGAGAAGGAGCTCAGTGAGTTAGGAAGGCTCTTTGATGGTAAGCAGAGCAGGTTTTGCCTACACTGTTTTGAAAAAAAGAAACTTGTATGACCTTTATCTGCTGCTACAAATGGCTTCTGTATGTACATTTTTGTGTGTTCATGTTGTCTGCTGTGATTCAGTCTTCAGTCCGTGTAGATGCTGATGAGGCCTTCATTACCATATATCTGAGCACCTCACAAACATTAAGGAATATATTCTTATTGAACTCCTGTGAAGCAGGAAAATATTATCTTCCCCATTCTACAGATGGGGGACTGGGGGAGGGGAATAGATTAAGTAACTTGCCCAAGGTCACATAGGAAGTCTGTGATAGACCTGGGAACCAAAACTAGGTCTCCTATATCCAGGCCAGAGTCTTAACTGGGGTTGCCAGGCATCCGGTTTTCACCGGAACGCCCAGTCGAAAATGGACCCTGGTGGCTCCAGTCTGTCTGGCCACCTGCAGCGGGGCAGACAGGATGCCTGCCTGGCTCCTCACAGTTCCCGGGGAGTTGCCAGCATCTCCTTCGGGCTCTTAGGCATAGGGGCAGCAATAGGGGCTCCGTGAGCTGTTCCCTCCCTGAGCACCGGATCTGCAGCTCCCATTGGCCGGGAAACACAACCAATGGGAGCTACGGGGTGGTGCCTGCAGGCGAGGGTGGCACCTGCAGCAAATAGAGTCACCTGGTCACACCTCTGCCTAGGAGCCGGAGAGAGATGTTGCAAATTCCAGGAGCCACCTGAGGTGAGCGCTGCCTGGAGCCCACACCCCGAACCCCCAAACTCTCTGCCCCAGCCCTGACCTCCCTCCCACACCAAAACTCCCTCCCCTCCCACATTCCACACCCCTGTCCCAGCCTGGTGCCCCATCCTGCACCCCAAACCCATCATCTCTGGCCCCACACCAGAGCCTGCACCTCCAGCCAGAGCCATCACCCCCTCCTCCACTGCCTGTCCCAGTCCAGAATCCCCTCCCAAAAGCTAAACCCCTTGGCCCCTGCCCAGAGCCCCCTCCTACATCCCAAACCCCTCATCCCCAACCCCAGTCATACCCTCATGGACCTCCTGCACCATCCTGGAGCCACCTCCCACACTTTTGAACCACTCATTTCTGGCCCTACTCCAGAGTCTGCACCCCCAGCCCAGAGCCCATACCTCCTCCTACATCCCAACCCCCTGCCCTAGCCTGGAACTCTGAACCTTCAGCCTGGAACCCCTCATCTCTACTCCCCCCAGAGCCTGCACCCCCAGCCAGAGACCTCACCCCCTCTCACACCCCAATGCCCTGCAGAAACCTAATGAAAATGAGTGAGGGAGGGGGAATGGAGTGAGCAGGAGGCGGGGCCTTAGACAAGGGGTGGGGCAAGGGCATGACCTTGGCAAAGGGCGGGGCAGGGCAAGGCTGTCCAGTTTTCTGCAAATAGAAAGTTGGCAACTATAGTCTTAACCACAAGATCAGCATTTTCTGTTATTAATTGTTTGGACTTAACTTCCTTTGTAAATGCTCTGAAAATCTAGGAAGAATGTCCACTGTGAATCTGCAGTAGAAACCTGGAAGAACCATACCTTCTATCAAAGAAGAACTTAAAATCCAGGCCCCATGCCAGTCAAAGGGTTATGGCAGATCCTGTCAAGAAATTCCAAAGCTGAGAAAGACTACAGCTTCAATTTAAATAAAATTACCTTCAGAGAAAACATATATCCAAGTGGGTTCTTGGAATAAAGTCAGTCATTGGGCATCAGGGTGACTGGTCAATTAGTAGTAATTTTCTTAAGATGCTTTTTTTAGTTATCTTACTGATTAGCTAAATAAATCATGGGGAGCAGAAATAGGTTCCAAAGCCTATTCTGGATTTTGTGCATAAACAAGCTACTTATCTGTGTTGATGCTTTGAGACTGCAGCAAAATCTAAGGCCTGTCAAAACACTACATAGAAGTGGCTCTTGAATAAGATGGGAAACAGAGATAGACAATTGCTTCCCAGTACTTTAAATACATGCATTGACTGTATGCGAGTTTAATTGCCTCTGAGACACTTTTTCTGTATTTATTAGGTGGGCAGAGACAGTGTAACTAAATGGCTTTTATTTTAAGCTGGTATATTTGTGAGGTTACTTTTCCATAATCTGGTGGGACTTTTTTTTTTAAATCAAATTCTCCAGTTAACCACTCTTATATATAAACTAAACCAAAAACAAACACAAGATGTTCAGTTTTTCACTGTTTTACAAATTGGATAACTGACACAGAAAGGCAAGGGTGGGGAGAAAATGGTTCTGATTCTAATAATATAAGTTTTACCCTAGGGTACCTGTGAGCCTAACATCACTCCTATGCCAGACAAGGGGATCTCTGATAGGAGCAGCGAGTTTCAACTGACCTGACCAGTTCAGTATCCCAGTTTATATGTATACTACTGTTATAATCTGTATCTAAAAAGGTCTCATGTAATAATAATAATTGGAAAACTAATAACATACTGATCATTAATATTTTTGCATGATGTATCTATGCAAAGGATTATGAAGGTATGGTAAAAACTTGGTAAAACCAGGCAGTCAGGGGTGTTGATTAATAAGTTTTCTTAAGACAAAGAGGCCAACACTTCAAACCATGTATGGCCAAATTCAAGGGGCTATTCATTTGTACTAGAGGCTGCAGGAAGAGATCATGTGCATTATGAAAATCCCAAATGGGGAAGAAGACAGCATGGATTCTACACTAGACAGTATGATGTCCGCACCCAGCAGTGAAAAGGAACTTCATTTGGCTATAAATTTCAGAATAATACATTTCAAAGGTGTACTGGACTATAAAGAGAGGGGGAGAGAACCTTTAAGTTATCCTTCACCCGAGGAGACAAGAAAAACCCGCATCTTGGGCTCTGTGGGGATCCTAACGAAAAGCTAGTCAGCCATAGCTGGGAAAGGAAGATTGGTGAGGCAACTACTTTGAATAAAGACTGTAGCTTGTTAAATTAAATCTTAGTGTCATGCTGTCTGGAGGGGCTCACAACTGTGAGTGTGAATCTTAGGTCAGACCAGAAAACAGGACAGACTCCCCAAACTGGTGGTATATTCTATAATTAGATTTAACCAAACCTGATAACAAATGTGAGCTCCTGGATCACTATACCAGTCTTACCATGGAGTCACAGATGTCCCCTTAGCATCTCCAGCATATCTTTCCCCCCAGACAAACTGAACTTGGTGATAAAAGGTTATTAAAACCAAAAATCACATCACATCAGGTTGCTCCCAGTCCCAAAGGACTAGTCATTTACCTCACATCAATTAATACTCCAGACCTTACACCAAAGACAATGTTGGCAGCCTGTTCTATAGTAAACTAACTAATGGTTTATTAGTCAAGAAAAAGAAATGAGAGTTACTAAGAAGCTGAAGCAGGTAAAATACATTAGCAGGCGAATCATAGTTTGTAAGTCCAAAATAAATGCAGAGATGTAGCAATCTGCCAGTTTCCCAAAATTCTTTTCAGGGCTACACAGAATAACTCTGGGGATCTCCATCTTCTTGTTCAGTTATTCTAACTTGTTAGCATCCAAACAGTCTAGAAATACAGCATCTCTTTGAATCAGTATTGATAGCTTCTTTTCATGGACAACAGTCTGACAAGTGCCTGTACCCACACAATGGCCAATTGCTTTGAATATAGCACTCTTCTTCATTTGCATTCAGTGACTTATTTAGTCCCAGGGATGTACATAATGCAAATGCCTGCCATTACATTATAATATGGATAGAAAAGTGAAAACAATACAAGCACTATCCCACCCATTTCATGAAGTTCTAACACCTGAATACACTCTTACATTAACACATTTTGATCTAGGGTTATTCAATTACTGGGCATGCATAACTAACTTTATCTCTTATGCTTGAATTCACTTAACTCTCTTTGATTAAATACATTTGTTTTAATTTTTATTTAAATCAACCCAATGCTTTTGATTGAATTGAAATGATTGTTAATCCAGTCAAGATAACAATCTGTTGTTTCTATCTCTTTAAAGGAGCCACAAACTTCTGCAAATATCTTCTGTGAATGTGCAGTGGTAGAGGTTGTGCACTGCAGAGAGGAATCACTGAGGAGCTCAGGGTGTTCACTGATGGCTTCTGGCAACGCAGACAAGCTGGTGTGTCAGGGAGCTGTCACACAGGTTAGCTGCAGCAAATCTCCCACTTGCGGAGAGAGATAGCACAATGTCTCACAGCTCTAGATAGCCCCAGCAGATTGTCACAGTACCTCTATTGACTTTGATGGAGTTAATATTGATTTTCACTGTGATAAAGTGTGAGTAAAATAAGGTCTTCCTCCCTGCCCCCCCATGCAACTGCACTCACTTTTATCACCAATCTTAGATTTGGGGCTAGCTATTGGTGCAGAACACACCACAACATGGAGCCAATGGGGCTCCATGTGGGCTTGGGGGTTTGCCCATGCTGAGCTCATTGCAGAACTAGGGCCTCAGAGAGAGAGTATGTCTGGCCAAGAGCTGGAGTCTCCTGTGTTGCAGCAGCTTAGGTATTAACTGCCTATCAAGCTGTTTTGGTCTAATGTGCAGAGTCGTAACAATGGTTGTCAGAGGGAAAGGAACAGAAGTCAAGGCAAACAAAGTGATAAGAAAATGTAGTACAATAGCTGGGATGCAGCCCTGGCAATCAGTCTCCATGGACATTCAGTACCAAGATACTCAAGATCTGTGGGCCCTGTTTCTATGTTGCCTTAAACCCAAGATGAAAAACAGTCACTTGGAAAAGGAATTTGGAGCATAAAAAATAAATGAAGCATACAATGAAACATTAATTAGAGAATGTGATATTTAATTTTAATAAAACATTTTGAGACAATTGGGAAAACTAAACTCAGATTTGTCCATCTAAGAGTTTGCAACAGTTAAAATAAAATACTGCCTAGCCTTTCTCTTTCTTGAAACAAGCTTTCCATTATTTCTGTAGACAAGCTACATACTCCATGTAAAACTGTTTAAACAATAGTTGTAGCTTATAGTCTCCTGGAGAGGCAGCTGTGGCAACAGGGTTAGTGGGAGGCACTTATCAGAACACTAATCCATGTTGGCAGAAAATGTGTTTCAATTTTCTATTACAACGGAAAATTAGTTTTAAAAACTAGCAACACTTTAATAGGGTTTAGACCTGGGTCACTCTTTGCTACTGAATCTCAGCCATTCTTCAAAGGTGGCAGTTGTGGCTGAATAAATGAAACATTTGAAAGAATGGAAGACTGTGTCAAGAGGAAAATCAAGTGTAATAAATAAATAAATACAAAGTAAGCACTGCTGGGGTGGGAAAGTAATTTGAATTCTGCCCTTCATGTAAAATAAGATCTGACAGATTCAATCTTGTCTCCAGTGTACTTAAATCCAGAATGAAATTACTTCAGATTCATCACTACGGGACTTGGGGCTTGCTGGGTTCTATGGGAACATGAGGGATGAATGCAATACAAGCTGCTTCTGATAACTGTAGTTAAAGGCCAACTTTCAGATTTGTGTAAAAACTCCTGCATACTCCAATTAACATATATTTCTGTAAATTATTATTATCCTATAAGATGCAATTATAACTGTTGTCATTACACTTCTATTTAAATAAGACAGTGCAGCATGCATTTTCTTGACATCCTACTGTTTCCTTTAAGATTAAATTTGATCGATTTGTAGCCAGGTGAATTTTTTTTTAAAAAAAGCTTACACAGAACTTTGTATATTTATTTATAGGAAACAGATGACTTTCTCCCTCTTTTTTTTCCCACTTCATTCCACAAAATGACATCCAGCGTGCAGCATGCATTTTGATCAGCAGTGCCATTTCAGGATGTCAGAAAGCCAAGCAACCAGCTAATTAAAAACAAAACAGAACCATTGCTTAGAATCAGCATGTGGTTAGGAAGCTGGAGTAACCTCGGAGATGAATACTGCTTCTACTGATGTGTACTGGAGTAACTCTGGAGAAATCAAGTACAGGACTGAAAATGGAATTCAGACCTCTGGTATTGAAAATATAAAAGCATGGGGAAACATTTCTTGTATTATTGCAATTTGTGGGCCTGATACTTCTCCAAGACTGGGGTAAATCTGGAGTGACTGCTCTGAAGTCAGTGGAGATTCTCTGGCCAGTATCAAGAAAAGTCATGTGTTTTAGTCATTCAGAGTAAGGAGAGAGGCATATGGAGCTGGCTGCTGAGAGGGTTAGAATACAGATGTATGCTTGCTATCACTCCAAAGAAGTTGTATTCGGAACAGACCAAGTCAGGAAATGAAACAAATGTCAAATTCAATAAGTGCAATCAGAATCTGAGGCAAGAAGAGAACATATTGAAAACTATCCCCCTTCTTCAGAGACAGAGAAGACTGTTGCCCTTAGGGAGTAGAGAGAGAGCGAGATAAGGAGAGTCTGGAGATGGTTTATGTAATCTAATCCAGCACTAAACAGGGACAGGTTGCTAATTAAACAATCTTCTGTCAGTAGGCAGACACTGCAGAAAAGACAGAGTTCTCTGAGCCTTGGCCTTCCTGCAGGTAACATTCATTTAGAAGCAAAAATACAAACATCAATGTAAGGAAATGGACAGTCACTGGCCATAAATTCCAACTATTCAGACACCTGAGGAGTGAATTTTGACAATCTTGCTTGAGGGAATAGAAAATGTGATGTATTTTAATGGCCTTAAGACTGAATGTAGATTTTAACATTTAGTTCCCATGAGCACTAGCAATGCCAATCTTCCAACAATAGGCAATGCAACAAAGCCAGCAAAGTCCCTCTTTTCTAAAAGTTTCCTGTGTCTTTCAGCTGACAGATAATTTTAAGAAAGAAATATATTGGCCACTGTTCCTTTTGGAAAGTTAGCCGCAGAGAGGTGGGATAGAATCATAGATTCATAGAAGAATAGGATTGGAAGAGACCTCAGGAGGTCATCTAGTCTAACCCCCTGCTCAAAGCAGGACCAACCCCAACTAAATCATCCCAGCCAGGGCTTTGTCAAGCCAGACCTTAAAAATCTCTAAGAAAGGAGAATCCACCACCTCCCTAGGTAACCTATTCCAATACTTCACCTCACTCCAAGTGGAATAGTTTTTCCTAATATCCAACCTAGACCTCCCACACTGCAACTTGAGACTACTGCTCCTTGTTCTGTCATCTGCCACCACTGAGGTCAGCCTAGCTCCTTCCTCTTTGAAACCCCCTCTCAGGTAGTTGAAGGCTGCTATCAAATCCACCCTCATTCTTCCCCTCTACAGACTAAATAATCCCAATTCCTCAGCCTCTCCTCATAAAACATGTGCCCCTAATCATTTCCGTTGCCCTCTGCTGGACTCTCTCCAATTTATTCACAACTTTTCTGTAGTGGGGGAGGCCAAAACTGGACACAATACGCCAAATGTGGCCTCATCAGTGCCGAATAGAGGGGAATAATCACTTCACTCTATCTGTTGGCAATGCTTCTACTAATGCAGCCCAATATGCCATTAGCCTTCTTGGCTACAAGGGCACACCATTGACTCATATCCAGCTTCTTGTCCACTGCAATCCCAGGTCCTTTTTCTGCATAACTGCTGCCTAGTCAGTCTGTCCCCAGCCTGTAGCAGTGCATGGGATTAGCATAGGTTAGTAGTTAAACCACAGGACTGGGTTTGTGGATACTGGGGTTCCATTCCTGACTCTGTGTAGACTTCCTGTATGACCTAGAAAAAGTCACCAACTCTTTGCCCCTCAGTTCCCCATCTAAAAATGAAGATAATATCACTCCTTTTTATCCTGATTCTTGTCTGCCTCATGCATATACATCATAAGCTCTTTGGGGGCAGGCCCTGTCTCTCTTCATCTATGTTTATACAACTCCTAGCATAATGGAGCCCTGATCTCATTTGGGGCATCTAAGGCTATGTCTACAGTACAACTAAAAATGGCAGAGGGTCCATGTCAGCTGATTCAGGCTCCCAGGGTTTGGGCTGAGGGTATGGTTAACGGTGGTGTAGATATTCGGACTCAAGCTGGAGCCTGAGCTCTGGGACCCTCCGCACTTCCCTAAGGGTATGTCTACACTACATTGTAAACCCAGGTCAGTGGGATCCAGGCTTGTGGACTCAGTGTTTCCAAAACCATGGAGCATTCAACACTGCACTGTAAAACTGGGCTTACATTTGCTGGAACTGAGTCTCATAGCCATGCTAGTACATCAGTACGGCACTCTGCACAGTTCTGAGCCCTAAGCTGAGCCCACACTGCAAAATGACCAGGCATGGGCCCAAGTCACAGGGAGACTTAGGCTATTACCCCCCACTCCACTGCAGGGTCCTTAGCCTTGAGTCCTTGGTATTTGCCGGCCTGAGTGTGACTGATTTGTGTGTGGCTGAATGGGGGTCTTGAACTCCAAACTGAGTCAGAGCCCTGACTTAGTGTGCAGTATAGACATACCCTAAGTGCTATAATAAGAGTTCACCACTTAAACTCAAGCTTATAATTTGCTTATAAACAGTTAAGTCCCTGATTCATCAAAATACGTAATCAAATTCTTAACTTCACGCATGTGCTTAAGTGAATGAGACTTATGTAATGTGTTTAATTGCTTTGCAGAATGGGAATGGAATTGCTCACATGCTTGAATGCTTTGTTGACTCATGTAAGAATTCTGCCCATACAGCCTTGTACCTAAAAAAAAATAATGATCCATTTCCGTACAAACATTCAGCAGATTTGTAGCTACAGTCTTAACATGAAAAAAGCCCTTTAATTATAAATGCCTAGCACAGATGTATAATTGATATCATAATATACTGTAGGTAGAGATTCATTTCAGATGAACGATGGTGAGCAGTGAATTTTTCGACTGCTAACTAGCTCGCTGGCTTCCTGCACACCAAGGCCAAAGCATTCAATCACCAGACTCCACCTCTTCCTTCATGGTTTGATAGTTTTGCATTAGTTTGCAACTATTGTAAATGACTCTGACATGCAATAATTTGGGGTGAATTATAAGTACTCTGTTGAAAGTTAAAACCAAAGTGAATATCCAGACTGAATTTTGAAAGTCACAAGTGAGGTATTTCCAGAGATATTATTCAGGTGCCATATAACATAATTTATAATGCTGTTCCTTGAAAACAATACATAGTAATCCACCCTGTAAATTGAATTCCAGCACTGCAAAGGGAGGGAACAGAGGTCTATCTGAGGGTAGTATATGTTCCCCAGAGCCATCCTACCACCAAGGGACAACACATGATAAGGCACATGCTGCAGCTTTAAAAGAAAACAATGCGTGCCTCTAACTAGGATTTACTGCAGTCTTCAGGAAAATAACTGGAGCTTCAGCACATCCCTTTGTAACTGTGGAGAGGTTGGTGTGTGTGAGTGTGTGCTTGTGTGTCAGTGTAATAGCTAATTCAATAGAGGGAGAAAGAAGCTTCCAACAGCCCATTCCCTTTAGCTCAACGCAGGGCAAGATTCGGCTGGTCTAAATTTTCCACTCAATCCACAATTTTTCCACTCAATTTCCACAATCCACTCAAGCAGCACAATGTGCATGGATTTCAGACTAACTGGCTGGGAGGACCATTTGCAGAGGGGAACTCCACACTGGCATAAAGCTGTCAGAACTAGGTATAGTGTCAGCCGTCTGTCTCTGCCCCGGTGCAGAGGATCATGTGAAGGAGAAAGGAGGTGCTGCAGAGAGGGGCAGGGAACACAATATTCCAAAATGCTGATTCTCTCATTGGCTGCTTTAACTTATACCAGGGCCAGGCTGACACTGAATCAGGGAGACGTAACCCTCTCCCTGATGCTCCCCACCAGTCATCAACTTGTGACAAGTGGCGCTCAAATGCAGGGGACAATTGAGCCCTATGTCTTCAAATCAGTGTGATGATCCAAATTTCACTTATCTTTCCAGTAGATAATGGAAAATCATAAAGAGAAATATTATGGTAAAACATTTTTAGGCATACTCTGCGTATTTTGCCATGGATGCCTCTCATGGGTGCCAGATCTATTGGTAAGAAGGGGCAGGTTATGCTAATTGCAAGACCCCTCAGATGAAAAATCAAAATTTCAAATCAGGTTGACCTTTTAATGAAGTGTCATTTGAAAGCAGGTTTAGCATATTTTTTCAAACACTGCAGAAATATTCCCCTTTGCCTTCAGAGTAAATATGCCATTTTTTCAGGTCAAGTGGACTTCTCAAGTCAAAGTTCTAGGAGTGCTAAAACAGATAAATTAATCTATCTGAAATAGATAAATTAAGGTGCTACAAATACTCATAAATAGTTATAGGGCCATAAAAGGTTTGTAGCGGAAGCTTGTTACCATATTAATCACTGAAACACAGCCACAACTGGAGAAGAATATGGTAGCTTTCATGAGAAAAAAAACAAAAAACATAGCATTCTCTAAAGCACTTTACGACAGTGTGATGGGGATGTTTCCCCCACACTAGCCTTGAAAGGGTTAATGAGGCTGAAAAGGGGGCCATATTAACTTGAGAGGCTACATTTGAAGGAAATGAGGCTGGATACCCTGGACTGAGAATAGAACCCATCTGAGAAGGAAAAGGTAGGGCTATGATAAAGCCATCAGAAATGGGCTGCAGTGTAGAGTCCTGCAGTTACTTTCTAGCTGTAGAAAGAGAAAGGAGGAAACCAGAGGGAGAACAGAATTCTTGGAATCATGGCCCTGAGCAAAGGGTGTGCTCAGAGATGGGTGGGGAAAGAGCCTGATAGAGGCTAAGCAGGAGCAGCAGAGGGAAGCATTAGCAAGATTTAGGACCGTGCACACCTTGGCTGCTGATTGTAGGGTCTCTGGGCTAGAACCTAGAGTAGTGGGCAGGCCTGGGTTCTCCTACCAGCAACTGGGGAAGTGGCACAGAGCAGGCTGTGGAGTAGAAGACTGCCTAGGGCTGTCATCCAATAGGACTTCGATACACTGGAGAGGAAGATTATAGTGACCTGGCCAGGGGCCAAGCCATGGAGAAAGAGCAAGCCATGAAGGGAGAGCACCTGAGTTGCAAACAGAGAAGCGGCAGGATGTGTGAAAGAGCAACAGAAGGAGGTGTTGGACCTGTAAAGAACTAATCCCCAGAGCAGCCAGGGGGAGGTGCCACAGCAATGAGTGGACCCTGTTACAGACAGGAAATCAAAAGTGGAGATCACTAACTGTATCTGGAAGTTATTAGAGATGTGTGGTTCCTATCTGTACTCCACACATGGGTATGCATGTGCACTATGAGCCTGAGTATGGAGATTTTAACAAGCAATGTCTGTTGGCCCACACATATGCAGTCGATCTCCACATGCTTCTGACCGAGGGTATAAGAGGAAGTGCAGGTTGAACTCTGCTCAGTTCCTGTTCTTACCGCAAATTCAATCAGATCTGAAGCAGAGGGGATAGAGGACAGATAGTGGAATATAGTAAGTAATCTTCACTTCTTTTTCAAATGCTGACCTTTATGTGTGTTCCATACGTGAGAGAATGACAAGCAGTACTTTGATCGAAGGTGGGTGTGAGGAAGCTGGCAACAAAGATGCATGTAGTACCACAGATTCCACTGCTGCATCTGCAGTAGATGTCTGGACTAGTGCATAATGATTAGCAAATGTGTGTATGGTGCTCCAGATGTCTGCTCTTATATGTCCTGTATCGGGATCTCCTGCAGAGATGCTACTGTGGCAGCCTGTGTTCCTGTAGAGTGGGCCGTTATACAGGCAGAATGCAAGCAAGTCTATAGCATTTCATAATGCAGCCAGAAACACATTTAGACATCCTATGAGTGGATTTAGCTGGATGACAGAATCTCTCTGCTATTGCAATGCAGAGTCTTGCAGACTTTCTGATAGCCTTGGTTCTTTGCAGGTAAAAAGCCAGTGCCTGCCTGACATTGAGGGAGTGAAGTCTCTTGTCTTCAGGAGAAGCATGGTGTTTTAGAAAAAGAATGGGTATGTGAATACAGTGGTTAAGATGGAATTCAGAGACAACCTTATGTAGAAATTTAGGGTGAAGGTGAAGGGATACTTAGTCCCGGTGAAACACAATAAAAGACAGGACACGCAGTTCTTGAAGACTGGGACTCTGGTTATAGTCTCTGATCATGGGGAGGGAGTCCCCAGACCAGGGAAACAAACTTCACTAACTATACTAAAAACAAACTGAACTAAGCTAAAATAATAACTATTTACAATCTTATTTACAGGTTTTCTGAAAGGCTGAAGCAAGAGAGGACACTGGATTTCGACGCAGGCCATTCAGCTGTAAGGAGGAATTGAGGAAGCTTCTACCTTCACTGCCCTTATACCCTCACTTGGGAGTATCAGAAGATCTACTGTATGTGCAAGCCAAATTGTTAAAATCTCTGGAATTGGGTGCATGGGGTGTATGCATACATACCCACACGTGGAATGCACATATGGACCAGCACTTGAAGAAGAATAGCTAGTTATTATTTATATAGGCCGGTTAAAAATGTGAATTTGGTTAGCCGAGGGTGGAAATAGGACAAGTACAATGGAATCTTTAATGACCACAAGTGCTCTCTCACCTGAAAGCTGGAATCTCAATAGAGCTCTAGTATGTTGCTATTCAGAATAAAGGCTATATATCAGTGGAGGGCAACTTGTGGCTGACGGGCCATGAGACAATTTGTTTACATTTGCACAGCTGACCGCAGCTCCCAGTGGCTACAGTTCACCATACCCAGCCAATGGGAGCTGTGGGAACCGGTGTGGGCCTCAGGGATGTACTGGCCGCCGCTTCCCACAGCTCCCATTGGCTGGGAATGGTGAACCGTGGTCACTGGGAGATTCGAGTGGTTCTGCAAATGTAAACAAACTGTCTAGCGGCCCGCCAGTGGACTACCCTGATAGGCCGCATGCGGCCTGCAGGCTGCAGGTTGCCCACCACTGCTGTGTATCCATTGAGGTATGTGAGGCCTTGGATTACCTGATATTAATCTTTCTTCAAAATAAGCAGCATATACAAATAAAAACCTCCCCTGGTTAGCATATTTATATTAATGGTTACTCTCTCCCTAAGTTACCCATTGTGTCTATTTCTTATAGAAGACATGACTGATCTATAATGTTGTATGGGCAGAGTACTTGTATACAAATGTATGGTGAAGTGGAATGGCAGTTTTCACATTATGGGCCTATTTCTACATTAATAATTCTTACTGATGAAGGTACTTTCATTAGCTTCAGTGGGACTATTTACAGGGGGAAAGAATTGCTCACATGCTTAAAAGTTCCAAAATTGATATCCGTCAAGGTCAGGAGGGCCCTGAGACCAGAGCGAGTACAGGGGAGGAGATGACTTTTCCTGATATCAATTCTGGAACTTTTACTCACGTGAGCAATTCTTTGGTAAGAATTATTAATGTGAAATTAATGAGTCTCATAATGAGGTTCTATTGAACTTCCACTACCACTGACCTCCTCAAACCAACCCCAGTGTGGGGAGACTACAACTGAATATATAAAATTGATTTAGGCTGTTACACTTTCTTGCGCAGTTCTCCAGGACTTGAGGGGAGGCAACATGAGCCCACACACTCCATACATTCAACTTATTCATTTGACTTTGCCCCTCTTACTGGTCAAGCCTTTACACTGTCCACCGGCACAGGCTTCATAACCCTGGAGTACCCTCTGTGAAGCCCAGATGTAGAAGAGGAGGGGGCTGTGAAAACATCTGAGCCTCAGATGCAGGAGGATCATTCAGGGGGAATGATCCAAGCTATTAATATAAGTGGTATTTAAATCTATTTGTTTAGAGATAAACTTATTTAAAGAAATAGCATAAAGCAATTCACTATAAAAGTAATGTTTGACACTTAAATATTCTTTGGGCTGTTTGCAACTAGTACATGACAGACTAAAATTCCTCCAAGATGTCAGATTTTAAAGCGAAAGAATGTCAAAAAATACATCTAGAACAAGCCAACTTATTAAAAAAAAAATATTTAAATCTTTGAGCCTTTTTATCAGGGAAAATAAATCACAATTCTAAGATGACAATGTGCTACTTGACAACATTAAACCTGATATGATGCACAATAACCTTGCTCAAAATCAGAGTTTATAATGCAGCAACATAGCCTTTTCATTATTAGTGAAAAGAAATTGTTTTCAGTGAGTAATATACAATATTAAACTTTAATATAAAATTCCTGTACAAAAACACTTGCTTAAGAAGATACATTTCCAGATGAGACTCTATGGCCCTTCAACATTACCCTCTAGGTTACAAACAATACCTACAGACTTGAATAGTAGCAGCCTTCTCTGTGGCTCAGTTACAGAGTGGGGATACATAGCACACACTGAACAGCAGGTTACACGATCAATGCTTATGTGTCCAAGTGCAAGCGAATAAGCAACAAGTGTTAGGGAAATATTTACTCCCATAGTATTGCAAAATTAGTTGCATCACTGAGATGTTATGCCTCCCTTTGTAGCATCTGATAGTGGCCACTATGCCACACATGAACTAATGTCTCTTTAAATTTAGCACTTCCTAAACACTCCCCCAACCCAAAATTACTCCTGGATAAGAGACATCAATAGGTAAGCAATAGGGCTAGTTATTTAAGATGAAGAAAAACTGATTTTAACTATATTATTTCATGCTATTCAGTTTTTAGCTACTTGAACAGAAAATTTCTATTCACAGAGATGTACATATATTATTATGATTTCTTTTCCCCAATAAAAAGGGGAATCTTACTGTATTGTGTCTCTTGTTTGCTTAGTTGACAAAGCAAGGTTAAAACTGATAATGTGCACTATTACAGTGAAACATATCATTGCTTCACATCCAGCCTTTATGTACTCTTGCTTTTTGAAAGAGGGCTCCGGCACAATGGCCTTTCCTATCAAAGACTGGAATGTGAAGTCTTTGAAAACGAAAGATAAATTTGCTCTTGAAGACCACTACAAACCAAATATAGTATCCTTCCCAAGAAATTTAAGAGGACAGGTGATCATAAACATTGACTGAGAGACATAATTTGTGTCCATTTTTACATAACTTAAAGCTAATATTGGGCACTGCTCTAGTCCCTAGACATTCAGTGTTCTGAAGATTCAGGGCTTTAGTGCAGTGATCAGGAAGATTGGGAAAGTCTGTTCTGGAGGCTGTTTTGGCCCCACAGTAACCCAGAATCCAGGCAACTCAAAAATGATGAAGGAGAGGAGCTACTTGTAATGTAACATGAGTGTGATATGTAGAGAAAGTCTTTCTTCTCCTCCAGAGACAGGGACATTAACTTGTGGAACCAGAAGACAGAACCATATAAATGTAGGTCTCGAAGAGACCTCAAGAAGTCATCTAGTCCATTCCCTTGGGCTGAGGAAGGATTAAGTATACCTACACCATCCCTGACAGTTTGTTTAACCTGTTCTTAAAAACCTCCAATGATGGGCATTCTATAATCTCCCTCAGTAACCTGTTCCAGTGCTTAATTATCCTTATAGTTGGAAAGTTTTTCCCAATATCTAACCTGAATCTCCCTTGCTGAAAATTAAGATGATGCATTTTGTCCTATCCTTAGTAGACATGGAGAACAATTGATGACCAGTCTCTTTGTAACAACCTTTATATATTTTAAGAATTATATCTCCCTCAGCCTTCTCTTCTCTAGGTAGAAAAATGCCCAGTTCTTTCAATCTTTCCCTATAGGCCATGTTTTGAAACATTTTATTTTTGTTACTCTCTCTGGACTCTCTGCAATTTGTTCACATCTTTCTTAAAGTACAGAGCCCCAAACTGAATTCTGCACTCCATCTGAGGCCTCACCAGTGCTGTGTATAGAAGAAAATTGCCTCCTGTATCTGTCATATAACACTGCTGTTAATGCACCCTAGAATGACATTTACCTTTTTCATGCTAACATCACACTGTTGACTTATATTAAATTTGTGATCCTCTATAACTCCCACAAAATCTTGTTCTGCTTTTACCTGGTCAGTTATTCCCATTTCTATTGATGCATTTCATTTGTCCTTCCTGAAGTGTACTACTTTGTATTTAACTGTAGTAAATTGAATCTTATTGATGTCAGATTAATTTTCCAATTTATCAAGATAATTCTGACATGGTTTGCCCAGTAAACGAAGATTTAGAGCATAGATAGGGGACATTTCCTAGAATGCAAGGGGTTTTAGAGGCAAGGTGACTAACCCCCACAGAGATTTAGGTTACTCTACAAGTAAACTTTCAATCCACCCACTAATCTATCCATGCTCATATTATTTCTGGCATTCCAAACAATTTAGCATCTTCAAAACCTGCAATATTTTTGGCAGCCTGCCAGAGAAACTGTTTCCTTCTTCCCTTCAAACGTGGAGTTTCTCCTTAGTACTGGAATAATCTGAGGATAGGGTAATGAGGCTAAACACTAACAGCCCAATGAAGTCCACATCTAGTTAGAAAGTCAGGAGGTGATACAAATTTCCCATCTTCTTAGTCATTGCAACACACCTTATTCCCTTCTCACTTGCCCCCTAATTTGAGAAGACTTCCAACTAGAAGGCAAAAAAAGCCTGAAGAAACTCAACATCAGTTCCGTAGCAGAGGCAGCAGTGCAACAGAAGCCACATAACTACTGCTCCATTCCCTATTGCCTGAACGTTTCAAGCCATCTGTCACAACTTTCTTGGTACTAGTGGACTATTTATTTAATTGTGCTAGATATCTGATTATGAAAATGATCAGATGCATTCCTGTATTTCACATGAAAGGTTATACATTTCAAATCAGCATATTAAAACATTATAGAATCCTATGTTATGATTCAAGCTGGTTGAAATTTCATGAGTCTTTGATTAAACTGTTTTTGTTGAAAAAATTGAATTTTCAATTAAAAAGTGTCAAACATTTCTGGATTTCTTCAAAGAGCTATAGACCTGGTCACTTTTTTGATAATTGAAAAACTTTCAACTTTTTGTATATATATTTTTTGAACCACCAGCAAATATTTTCAAAAAATTCTTTGTTTTTCAGACAATTCTAATCATGTTATCTATATTGATTGCTCTTTCCTCAGCATGCCTCCTGATGGTAGATTACAATGGTATTGGCAGGTAGCTAGACAAAGCATCTAGGCCAGAGCATGCATGTCTTTGTTTCTGCTTATGTTGCTTATCCACTTCTCATGATAGACCTTTGTTGTTCAAGATAAAGTGCATCTAGGGGGTCTACACATTAGGTAGTTTATACCCCTTTAATTTGTTTGATTGATATCATTCATCTTTTTGCAAAACCCCAAGCATTTTCTGTAATTTGATAAGAGTTTAATTATATTAGCCCAGTGATACCTAGCTTTGTAAGGGTTGTCTCAACTAGACTAGAGATGAGTGAAGGAGGTAGAGAGTTTGGACTCAGTAGATTTAGCCTGGGCTTGGGGTTGGGGTTAGAACACAGTCGGGTTTAGAACTAGATTTAACTGTGCTTAATTTTTATCTACTGCTGAGTGAGGTGACATATAAGAAGTACCGCTACTTCTGACAACAGATAATTTGTAAATTAATGTGTACAACTGTAACTTATATTTGAAAAAAATATAAAATAATAATATTTCTAAAATGAAATATACATTGTTTAAATAACTCTTAATTTTCTATTCCCAGGTTTTTTTCAACTTGTGTTTCCATGATGATGACATTTTACAGAAAAAAGACTACAATGGAAAAACTTCAAATGAGACAACCAAGAAAGAGGAAGATTCCCAAGCTACATAATAGAAGAGCACTAGCCATATAAACACTGGTAAATGGCCTAGAAACAGCATTGAAATATTTTGAACTTAAGCTTTAATGTAATAATTATACATGAAACTACAAATAGTGTAGGAATTTGGGTGACTTTTGCAGAGTTTTCCCAAACAATTAAATCTGAACAGGTAATGCAGTATTTACTCTATGTGAGGTGTCAGTTTCTTTCTTTTCATATATTGTTCAAAATACGTTTACCATGGAAGCATTTTCTTGCCAGATGGTACATTATAAACAAGAAACTTAAACCAGACACTTTTCTTTAATAAATAAATTCCAGACCAGTTCTATACACATAGAGGAGGAAAGCCCCTAATTTATGTTATCACACAACTGAAATCCTATATATATATTTTTTTTGTTCTTTTTCCCAGATCTCAAACATGCTGTATTATTGAAGGCTTTCAGGAGCTCACGCCACATTAAATTTTCAGCTATGACAAATAAATCTCTTAATGCATTTTTTAAACAATGCTCGCTCTGTGATTATCTGGCATGCCCTGGCATCTTTCACTGTAGATTGAAAAATAAAGATGCCAATCACATATGCAGTGGCAACTGAAAAAAGATGTGAGTCATTTGTGTTAACCGCGATGCCTGGACTATTGGTTAGTTTTAGACTCTCTTCCTATTTGGAAGAGGTGTTGTTGTTTATTAATAATCAGAGTTATTTTAGAACTACACATCCTAAACTGTGTATCTGACTATTGATTAACCATTTATTTTGCTTACATCCCCTGAAGATTAAGTCTTAAATTTTCAAAGCCACCTCCAGTCATCCAGTCATCGCTGTGCATGTGGGTGGAAGGAGTAGCAAACAAGAGTGTCTGCACTCCTATAAAAAGAAAAGGAGTACTTGTGGCACCTTAGAGATTCATGAAAGCTTATACTCAAATAAATTTGTTAGTCTCTAAGGTGCCACAAGTACTCCTTTTCTTTTTGTGAATACAGACTAACACGGCTGCAACTCTGAAACCTGCACCACCTATGTAAGTCTATGACCACATTCATCTACGCTGTGCTAATGTGACCGATTAGCTAGGCCACTGGTACTCACACACAAACACACCACATAGTAAAATTTGTGATCTGCTGCAAAGGTCTCTTAGTGGGGTTTCAACTGCTTTAGCTTCTCCTGCAGCAGATATGCAGCTTTTAAGCTGTTTTTGGCCCTTCTGCTCACCCATATAGAGGTTACATTAAAAAGCCAGCCTTCACTAATAGTTGACATGTGGTAGTATTTGTAACTATGACAGTACTGCTCTCTACTTAGAACTGGATATACTCTTTAATGGTTTCTACTCTACAGTGGTTGCCATTAAAAATCAACATTCATCAATAGTTGCCACAATATGGTAAGTGAGACAATGCTTTGTATACTGAGAATGGGAAACAGTTGTGCCTAGATTCTGTATCATGGTGACTGGTGCATGGGAGAGACAAAGAAAAAATAGAAAATAAATTTCAAGATGCCACATTGAGGTAACTGTAAATGACTTTTTAATGGTAATCACTGTAAGTATCCTGGGATTGGACCCTAACCCTTTTAAAGCAGTCTTTCAGTATATATATTTATTTCAATATATATTTCAGCTATGTTTGTTATTAGCTTATTTTATTTTCTAAGAACCTTTGATACCTGTGTGATCCACTAGGATTAAGCTGCTCTTGCTAGAGACTGAGAAGTCAGAGAGAAAAGCAAGACTTGAGTAGTAATAGAGTGTAAAGTATTCAACTGAAATCTAAACCTACCTGAAATCAAACTTGGTTCAAATTCCACCTACAGTTCTAAACCTGTAGGAGTTCATTTGTGTTTTGCCCAGGCCCACAAACTTTCAATCAAAGCTTATTGCAAATTAGATGGCTTTATTTTGGAATCCAAAACATTTTTAGCCTTCTCTATCAGTGCAATTCAAGTGCAAATTATATTCATTTGGAAAGATCACATTGGGTAACTTTTATAGAATTTTCCAATATGGCAACTGATCCCATTCCCGAGGAACCTATGAACCTATGATAGTCTGTGTGAACTGATACAAACTCATACAAATGTAAGAAAAGCTATCGAAAATAATCATTGCCTATGGCATCATAATGGGATGTGACATGTAAAAAAGTACTGTTTTTTTTAATGAAGTAGAGCCTCTGAAATTTCAGAGCCTGTGAACTCATGCAGACCAAAAACCAACAAAAAAATTCATGAATACATTCTATACTGAATTTTAAATGGGTTGCATGACTGTACAGCAAAATGTGTTCTTTTTGTGTATCACTAGGTAAGTAAAGAAAAGAAACACAGATGCAACATTTATTAAGCAAGTTATAAAAATCAGAGATTCAAATTTTTCAGACTGTTATATTTTCTAACAAAGGTTTATTTGCCACACATATTTTGGAAAGTCAACCCTATGCCAAAGTGGAAGACAAAGAAAATGAAAAGTAAATGCAATCAGGAAGATAATATTAAACCAGAAATTATCTATTTCACCTACACACTATACTGGCAGACACTTCCAAAGCCTTTTGGAACTCAAGTCTAATGAACAAACAGAACAGTTGTAAATATTTGTTTGTGAATAACTTGGAGAAAATGGTGAGGCCACCATCCAACCTGGGGGTTGCTTTCTTCTTCTCTAATTAGAAATCCAGGGGGGTGGGGGGAATTGGTGGGATAGGTACTGAGAACTTCTTGATTACTGAATAGGATGGGCATGATTGTGTCTGACCACTATGTAGGTGCACAAAACGGTGAGGAATAGAAGGGCTTTCCTTGACACTTTTCAGCCCCTTGCAGGATGTGAGTATACTGGCAGTGTTTGTGTGTGCTTAGAAGGTGAAGCATACTGCACCTATATAGAGCCAACACATTTAGGCATTATGTGGGTGGAATGAGGAGTAGTTGGGGAAGTGATAACCAGCCCCAACCCAGCCAGGGTCAGGCTATCGAGCTACTGTGCAGGCAACCTCTCACCAACCCACCTCCACTTGTTATTATTAGCCTCTAGTCTTAGTGTTAGTCTGTATTCGCAAAAAGAAAAGGAGTACTTGTGCACCTTAGAGACTAACACATTTATTAGAGCATAAGCTTTCGTGAGCTAGTGAGCTGTAGCTCACGAAAGCTTATGCTCTAATAAATTTGTTAGTCTCTAAGGTGCCACAAGTACTCCTTTTCTTTTAGTCTGCAATAGAGGCTACAGAAGCTCTATGTGAGTTGCATGGAGTATTGGGGCTACTACAACCACAGCTTAGCATGTGCTTATCCACAGTGTGGCCTTCTGTATTAGTCTGTGCGGGCCCAGCATGGAAACTTTTTACATAATGCATAGAGGGTATAAAGGCATGCCTTTCTGACCATTGAGGTACACAACCCCCTGTGACATTATTGATATGAACTGGGACCGTATAGATCATTGTTGCAACCAAGGTCCTGTAGTGTATAAAATTGTATAAAGGGGGTCAAATTAGGTGTCTAAGCCAAGGTTATGGTTTGCTGGTTACGATTATGCTATCTGTGTGCATCTGTCATTTTTGTATTTAAAGTTGTAAGTATTGGCTCTATACTGTCTGTAGTTCAAACTTATGCTATGCTTCTGGGTGACACCCCAGAAAAGTTGGTGTTAGCTCTGCCTAGCTTGCTTGATGGCCCATTAAGGACCATCAGCTGTACAATTGACCCATTGAGAGAAGGCAGACATACCTTATGACTCAGCAAGTTATGCAGGGACCTGCCTATGGACAGAACTCTGAGGTTTTTCCATGCCATGTCATGGACAGCTTGTCTTTGGGACAAAGAAAGCAGAGACCACATGGCAAGAAACTATAAAAAACTGCTGCAGCTCCTCCATCTTGTCTTCAATCCTGCTTCTTACCTCTGGAGGGACTTCGCTACAAAAGGAAGATCTACACAAAGGACTGATGACCCATCCCAGTTGTGGATGTACTCCACTTGATTTGAACCTGCAGTTTATTCTTTTGCTGCTACAAACCTGAGCCAAGAACTTTGCCATCACTGTATGTAATTGATTCCATTTAACCAATTCTAGCTCTCATCTATACCTTTTATAAATAAACCTTTAGATTTTAGATTCTAAAGGATTGGCAACAGCGTGATTTGTGGGTAAGATCTGATTTTGTATATTGACCTGCGTCTGGGGCTTGGTCCTTTGGGATCGAGAGAACCTTTTTTCTTTTACTGGGGTATTGGTTTTCATAACCATTCATCCCCATAACGAGTGGCACTGGTGGTGACACTGGGAAACTGGAGTGTCTAAGTGAATTGCTTGTGTGACTTGTGGTTAGCCAGTGGGGTAAGACCAAAGTTCTCTCTGTCTGGCTGGTTTGGTTTGCCTTAGAGGTTGAAAAAAACCTATCCTGGGGCTGTAACTGCCCTGCTTGAAGCAATTTGTCCTGAATTGGCACTCTCAGTTGGGTCCCACCAGAACCAGCATTGTTACACCCCACACACACAATATAGTGCTGAGCTTATGTAGTGATGTGAGCTGTCACAAGGCTCTTTGTACCTGGGTGAAAGCTCAGAGAGTCGTATTCCTGACAACAGCCTCTTCAAAGAAGGCAGGAAGAAGGAGGTCAATGGTTATACACAAAGGGGAATCCATGTTGCACACTCTTCCAAGCTAATACAATACCTTGCTCCCTGTGCAACTTACAGTTAGAGCAGGCATTGTAACTGCTTCCAGCCCTATGCCTCTTGCAGTTCTAGCATCTTCTTATCCCCAACACTGGATAGCTCTCCCTCACTCTCCAGAACCATTTCACATCTCTAGTTTTGCTTTCAACAAACTTAGGCAATGCAGGGTAACAAATATCAGGACTAGATCCTCAGCTGGTTTTTAATCAGAAGAGATTCATTGTAGTCAATGGAGCTATGCCATTTTACCCCAGCTGAGAATCTGAGTCTATTAGGGGTCTCTAATAGTGCTTGTCTTTGAAAAAAAAAAGAAGAAGAATAGAAAGGATGCCTTGTATATAGTTGTCTTTCTAGATTATGGTTATTTTCCTATGATACTGGGCCCAGTCTTGAATGTGCTCCATGCATTACATTCCAGTTCAGCATGCAAAGCACTTGCAGGGTGAGGCCTTCTTACCGACTTTTTGTATGAATGTGGAGGAAAAGTTAACACTTCATGTATTTAATACATTCTGTCACACATACTTGAATTCCTATGAGATAGGGCAACAAATCTAATCATCATATTACTTAGAATTGTCAACATTATAATCTTTACAATGTTGCATTTGTAAATACTGTAAGTAGTGTTACATGGTGCTGTTAACATTCCTAATACCATGGCAATTCTAATGATTTACAAAGATAAAGACCGTTATGGTGACCACTGCAGCACTTTTGCACACACAATTTTGCATTTTTGAAGGACTATGCAGCTAATTAATCCTCAGAGATCCCCAAACAGATTTTACAGATGGGGAGTAAATGAGAAACAGAGGGACATATTAAGTCAGTGTATGAGTCTCACACCATTGATTTGCCTCCAGGGCTGAATTTGACATACAGACACATTTAAGTGGCCTAATTTTTAGAAGAGATGAACACCTACAATTCCTACTGAAATCAATAGGAGCTAGAGTTGTTCGGCACCTCTGAAAAACAGGTCATAAGTAATTAGTCCCAGGCCCACTGAATTTAGAGAGACCATGCATATAGTCAAGTACTTTTCTGGATTGGGAATAGAATGCTGAGCACTTTCAAGATCAAGCCCAGAGTCAGTAGTCAAGCCAGAATTAGAACACATGAGCTCCTGGTTCCTAAACACATGCTCAATCCTCTAGATATTGCTTCCTTCATAAATCATCCAGAAAAGGCCTTGGTAATCCATTTTCTTTCCTTGCTCTCCTCTTCTGTACTACTATGCATCACACAAGTATCAGAGACCACATAGAACTACAGCAATACACTTTATTTTATACATTGTATGCACCAGCAGCTACTCACCCTTGACAGTGCTGAAACACCTTGGCAATAGTTATCTGCTAATGCTCTAGTCACTGCAGTTCTGTCTGAAGGTTTGGCTACTCCATCTTTACTAATGACACAGAAGCACAAGTGAACCCTATCTTTTACACATTAGCTGGCCCAATGAATCAATATGCAAGTGAAACTTGTTTCTTAGGCTGCAATGCAAAGTGTAGAATTCCTCCCTCTTATTATTACTGAAAAAAACCTGGCTTTGGATGATTTGAAAAAAAACATCTCTGCAGAGAGATGGAGGACAGCTTCCAGGTTCTGTTGGGACCAGAACAAGAAATTAATACCCACCCCACATCACAAACAGCATTCTCCAGTGCAGAAGCCCTGTCCACCAACAGGAAACAGTCTTATATTTTCCTTTGCCCCCTGTCATCCCCACTAAGGGACTCCTCTAGGTTTAGCTCAAGCTCATGATGTTGTCTTCCCTACCACTGCCCCCACACAGCTGGAGATGTACTAACTCTACTGTTAGGAGATGCAACATGTGCATGTCTATATGTCACAATGCTGCATGTACGCACCCTGCTGGACACTCATGTGGCTGCTGGGTCCATGTGCTTTAAGCTCCCCTACACCTGAGTAGGCTGTTTCTTTCTTTGGCCTCAAGGGTCATCCCTGGCCATAAACTCTCTTGATAGGACCCCTGCTCTGAAGTAAGACCCCTCAGTCCAAATGCCCTAGGTCCCAAACTAGTGCCCCCAAGATTCTTAGTAGCTTAAGCATACCTTCTCCACAGTCCCATCCTAGTAGGAACAACTATTTATAGTTTAACCCTTTGGGGACATGACGAAGTTGAATCTAATAAGACAAAGTCTTTGCAGTGGGATTTCTAAACCAATCACTCTTTATTTCTACTTTTACACAGCATGAGAGATATATAGATATGTGGGGAAATAAGTAAAACTTGTACACCATTTCCTGACTTGGTTTCCTCAACAATAAGAAGCATCCTTTAGGATTTAGTAAGTGTCACTTCAGGGTTCTAGACTTTCCTAGACTTTACTTCTCCAGCACAGGATTCTCTTTTCATTTTCATAGAATCATAGAACTGGAAGGAACATCAAGAGAAGCCATGCCACCGCTTCCTGCAGCTCCCATTGGCTGGGAACGGCAAACCGCAGCCACTGGGAGCTGGGAGCAGTTGTGTTGCAGAAGCTCAGGAAAACAAAGTGTCTCACGGCCCACCATTGGCTTACCCTGAACAAGCCGCGAACCAAGTTTGGGAACCCCTGATCTAGATCATCCCTGACAGTAGTTTCTGCAACCTGCTCTTAAAAATCCCCATTGACGGAGATTCCATAACCTCCCTAGGCAATTTATTCCAGTGCTTAACCACTCTGACAGTTAGGAATTTTTTCCTAATGTCCAACTAATTTAAGCCCATTGCCTATCATTAGAGGTTAAGAAGAACAATTTGTCTCCCTCTTCCTTGTAACAACCTTTTATGTACTTGAAAACTGTTAGCATGTCCCCTCTCAGTCTTCTCTTCTCCAGACTAAACAAACCCAATTTTTTCAATCTTCCCTCATAGGTTGTGTTTTCTAGACATTTAATAATTTTTCTCACTCTTTTCTGGACTACCTCCAATTTGTCCACATATTTCCTGAAATGTGGTGCCCAGAACTGGACACAATACTCCAGTTGAGGCCTAATCACCGTGGAGTAGAGCGGAAGAATTACTTCTCGTGTCTTGCTTACAATACTCCTGCTAATACATCCCAGGATGATGTTTGTTTTTTTTGCATCAGCATTACATTGTTGACTCATATTTAGCTTGTGATCCACTATGACCCCCAGATCCCTTTCCCTAGTACTCTTCCTAGGCAGTGATTTCCCATTTTGTATGTGTGCAATGAATTGTTCCTTCATAAGTGGAGTCCTTTGCATTTGTCCTTATTCAATTTGATCCTATTACTTCAGACCATTTCTCCAGCTTCTCCAGATCATTTTGAATTTTAATCCTATCCTCCAAAGCACTTGCAACCATAGGCACCGACTCTGGGGTGCTCCCTGCTCCCCCTCCCCCCCCGCAGCTCACCTCCAACTCTGTCTCCTCCCCTCAGCGCATCGTGTCCTGCTTATCCCCCTGGATCCCAGCACTTGCACTGCAAAACAGCTGTTTCGTGGCAGCAAGTTCTGGGAGGGAAGGCAGAGGAGGGGGAACACAACATGCTCAGGAGAGGAGGCAGGGTCAGGGCGGGGATTTGGGGAGGGGGTCCAGTTGGGGCATGGAAGGGGTGGAGTTGGGGCGGGGACTTTTTGGGAAGGGGTTGGCATGGGGGCAGGGCAGGGGTGGAGTCGGGGGGGTGGGCTGGGGGCTCGAGCACCCACCAGCACTGGGAAAAGTTGGTGCCTGTGGTTGCAACCCCTCCCAGCTTGGAATCGTCTTCAAACTTCAAACAAGTATACTCTCTATGCCATTATCTAAATCATTGATGAAGATATTGAACAGAACAGACACAAAACCAATCCCTGTGGGATCCCACTTGTTATTCCCTTCCAGAATGACTGTGAACCACTGATAATTACTCTCTGAATGATTTTGCAACCAGTTATGCACCCACCTTACGGTAGCTCCATCTAGGTTGTATTTCCCTAGTTTGTTTATGAGAACGTTATGCAAGACAGTATCAAAAGCCTTACTAAAGTAAAGATATAACACATCTACCACTTCCTCCCTATCCACAAGTCTTGTTACCCTGTCAAAGAAAGCTGTTAGGTTGGTTTAACATGATTTGTTCTTGACAAATCCATGCTGACTGTTATTTATCACTTTATTATCTTCTAGGTGTTTGCAAATTGATTGCTTAATTATTGGCTCCATTATCTTTATGGGTACAGAAGTTAAGCTGACTGGTCTGTAATTCCCCAAGTTGTCCTTATTTCCCTTTTTATAGATGGGCACTATATTTGCCCTTTTCCAGTCTTCTGGAATGTCTCCCATCTTCCAGGACTTTTCAAAGATAATTGCTAATGGCTCAGATATCTCCTCAGTCATCTCCTTGAGTATTCTAAAATGCATTTAATCAGGCCATGGTGACTTGAAGACATCTAACTTGTCTAAGTAATTTTTGACTTGTTTTTGCCCTATTTTAGACTCTGATACTACCTCATTTTCACTGGCATTCACTATGTTAGACATCCAATCACCACCAATCTTCTTGGTGAAAACCGAAATAAAGAAATTATTAAGCAACTATGCCATTTCCACACTTTCTGTTATTGTCTTTCCCCCCTTCATTGAATAATGGGCCTACTCTGTCCTGGTCTTCCTCTTGCTTCTAGTGTATTTGTAGAATGTTTTCTTGTTACCCTTTATGTCCCTAGCTAGTTTGATCTCATTTTGTGCCGTGGCTTTTCTAATTTTGTCTCTACATACTTGTATTATTTGTTTATATTCATCCTTTGTAATTTGACCAAGTTACCACTTTTTGTAGTACTTTTTTTGAGTTTTAGATCATTGAATATCTCCTGGTTAAGGCAGGGTGATATCTTGCCATACTTTCTATCTTTCCTACGCAGTGGGATGGTTTGCTCTTGTGCCCTTATGTAATGTCTCTTTGAAAAACTGCCAACTGTCTTCAATTGGGTTTCCCCTTAGACTTGCTTCCCATGTGATTTTACTTACCAACTTTCTGAGTTTGCTAAAGTCTGCCTTCTAGAAATCCATTGTCTTCATTGTGCTGTTCTCCCTCCTACCATTCCTTAGAGTCATGAACTATACCATTTCATGATCACTTTCACCCAAGTTGCCTTCCACTTTCAAATTCTCAACCAGTTCCTCCCTATTTGTCAAAATCAAATCTAGAACAGCCTCCCCTCTAGTAGCTTTCTCCACCTTCTGGAATAAAAAAATTGTCTCCAATACATTCCAAGAACTTGTTGGATAATCTGTGCCCTGCTGTGTTATTTTCCCAGCAGATGTCTGGGTAGTTGATGTCCCCCATCACCACCAAGTCCTACGTTTTGGATGATTTTGTTCACTGTTTAAAAAAAACCCTCTTCCACCCCTTCTTCCTGGTTTGGTGGTCTGTAGTAGACCCCTACAATGAAATCACCCTTGTTTTTACCCCTTTTATCCTTTCTGTAGTGGGATGGTTATCCGCTTCTGCCCTGTGGGGCTTAAGAGCCAGCCCTGGGAGAGAGCCAGGGCTGAGGGCAAGAGAAGCTAGGCTGACTGGGGAAATGGCCACAGCTGGGCCATGCCCCAATCAGACCATAGCTGGGCCTATAAAGCGGCTGCTAGGCTGAAGCTTAGCCAGAGTCTCTCTCTGTGTTCAGAGAAGGAAGGGGCTGGCTGAAGTGACCTGAGGGAATACCTAGATTGGGGCAGGGCTGAGGGGGAAAGGCCAGGAGAGCACTGACCTTGAAACCCCCAGGCTGCGAGGCCTAGATTGGGCCTACTAGGTACTGGGATTGCAAGAGGGTAGTTCACAGGTAGATAGAGGCAGCAGGTCCAAACCCCTTCACCTGTGATGAGTGGCTGATACACTGCAGTCTGCCCAGGGAGGGAGGCTAAGCGATGACTAGCAGTAGCCAAGACTGAGGTGAGGTGGGGGTAGTGGGTGGGGGTTCCCTGGGGAGGGGAGACCCTCAGGGATTGTTGAGGTTAACTGTTGGGGGGTGGCACCCAGTGGGAGGAGGGCACCGGGTTGTGGAAGCGACTGTGACCGGCAGAATCACCAGATGGCAGAGGGAGCTCGAGAGGCTGATGAGCTAATTCCTAAGGACAACCAGCAGGAGGTGCTGCTGGGTGAATCTGGCTCTATTACACTTACCCAGAGACTTTTAACAAGTCTCTCTCTTATTTCTATTTCAAGCTCAGTCCAAGTGTATACATTTTTAGTATAAGGCAACACCTCCTACCTTTTTTTCCCTGCCTGTCATTCCTAAGCAAGCTGTATCCTTCTATACCAATATTCCAATAACGCTTATTATCCCACCAACTCTCCGTGATGCCAACTATGACATAGTTGTGTTTATTTACTAGCATTTCAAGTTCTTCCTGCTTATTCCCCATATTTCTCACCTTAGTATACAGACACCTAAGATACTGATTTTATTTCCCCCGCCCCCGCACCACCAGTTCTGTCTTGTCTCCAGGCTGGCCCACAACATTTTGGCACCTGAAGCAGGGAGCTCAAATGACACCCCCATACCCCCTCGCTTGGGCCAACACTTGAAAGATCTCAATTCTGCCTTCTTCCTGTTCTATTTCTCTCATGGTACTGCTCTGTTACCTATCCCAATAAAGGAGAACTAACAACTAAAATGCCTTGTTCAAACACTTTTACAAGTAACACTAACTTTCAAACGCCTGAATAGCAAATGTAACTTTCCTCGTCTGCATAGTAAACATTGGCATTTTTATCCATTTGAATAATAAAGTGGTGCTTTTCCTTGCCTTCTTGGTTGCAAAGATCTGAACTGCTTCATGCTGAAGGTCCACAATCTGGACCAGCTCATGCTCTATGAGAGGTTGCAAGGCGACCAGCCTCTCCCTGTGTCATTGTGGAGTGTAGATGTATTTTATTAACTCATCTTGGAGAAGCAGTTTTCTCCACTGGCAACTGTTACAGAAAGTGTTAGAAGTATATGCAGAGCAACAAAGCATTTGGAAAGAGGGTGGTCATCTTATTTGGCACATATATTCCAGAACAGCCTTTGGAGTTGATCCTGCTGAAATGTATCAGTCATCACCTAAATCACTCGCATCAATATTGCAACGTCATCATGTGCCAACACGTATCTAGTGCCCTGCATTGCTGGGGTAGATCTTCTTCAGAAAGTTTTGGAGGATTTTTGAAATATCATACAACATCCCAAATATACTTCTGTGTTCCTTGAGCTGCATGAAATGTTCTTCAACTGATAATATTGCACAATCTAGCACTTGGTTAAAGAATTCAACTTTGAATTGTTGTTTGGGGTCTCTTATGGGATTATCCCATGCCTCATAATCAAAATGTCTTCTTCTTCAGTGACCTTATATTTTTGAATATTCTTGAATATAGGTGGGAAAATAGCTTCAGTGTGAAGTTCCTTTGCCAACTCGTGCACACCTCCAGATGTTTGAAATCCCTCATCTGACCGGTAAGACTGCAGGTATGACTTTGCTTTGTCCAATTGTTCCTTTGCCTCCAGATATATCAAGGTCAACCCCTTTGGATCTCTTGCTTACCAACATTTATTTCAAAGTATGTCATGCCACAACACTAAGCCACACAGAAATGTGAAGTTATGTATGTTTCTGGTGATTCCATTTCCCTATGCCACTCTTCTCCCATGAACAGTTCCTGTCAAAGCATTATCCTCTGCAATGGCAACTATGGCATCATCTATCTTCCCAATCTGGTGTGTGTTAGGCTTTATCAGCTACACTCAACTTTCCCATCGTGTGGCACTCAGTGGTTTCAGTGTCACAGAGGATGTTCCCAGGTGTTGTTTCAAAATTTGCCATCGATGAGTTGATGCCCAGAGAAAAATACATAGATGTTGAATTACATTAAAACATTCAGCAGCCTCACTAGAAGCTGATGCTACATCTCTGACCACCAAGTTCAATGAATGAGAACTGCATGGGACAAAAACAGCTCGAGGGTTTAACTCTCGGATCCATGTCTACACTCCTCTGTTCTTTCCTCTCATGTGGGCACCATTATCGTAGCCCTGACCTCTCATGTCCGCTATCGCAATTCCCATATCTTCCAGCTTTTTAAGAAGCACATTTGTCTTACTAGCTCCTGTAGTATCATCAATGTCAATGCATTCTAGAAATGCCTCTCTGACAGTCACCATTGCAGGGACATTTTCACTAGGTTCTGTTGTTGTTACAAAATGTACTATTAAAGACATTTGTTCCGCATGGCTGATGTCAGGTGTGCAGTCCAGAATAACAGAGTAATATCTTGCTGACTTCAGATCTGCAATAATCTTCTGTTTGACTTTTATTGCCAGTAACTATATGATCTCATTTTGGATTGTTTTTCCAAGGTAGTGGTGTGTGTACATTTCTTAGGTGGTGACTCTTCTTAGATGCTCCTGGAGTACAGCATCAAACTCAGCTATCAGTGCCACAATTTTAAGGAAGTTTCCATTATTTGGCACATACAGCTGATCTGAAGTGCCACACAGTGCTAGGTTTTGGGTAGCAAGCATTTGCACAATGGCAATGAGCCTTTTCAGAACATTTTGCCAGTAAAGAGACTCAGATGCAATCTTCTCTTGTGCTGATCATCTATGGTGGCCTTTAAGCTTAGTCTCATCTCAAGCTCTTTCCACCTATGGAATGCTCTCTGGTGATTTGCTGCCTTCTCATGGAATGCCATATTTCTAGCCAGATTTTTCCAGTCCTTTGTTCCTGTAGAACCCAATGTGGCTGGAACATTAGACTGGAAGAATTTGCAACAAAAACAGTATGCAGCATTCTGGGTTTTTAAGTACATAAACCATGGCCTCTCCACTTTGTCACCATTGCGGATTCCATGCCTGTAATGTGTTGGACGGAAACTTATACTTTCATTGTCTTTAGGAACCATGAAGTTTTTTCACTTGCTGTGGCCTATGCAGTACAAGGAAGTCCCTCAGGCTACTGCTCAAGTGAGTACACAGTCCTGGATCATCTTGACTTAAGGAACTAAACTCAGCAGCAGCTGTTTCTTGTGCCTCCACCACAATCTTCTCTGATCTACACTTTTCTTCAGGAATGTGCATGGTTACATCCATTTGAGATGCAGATATGGATGCTGCAGTAGCTGCCAGGTCAGCTGCACTCTGAGTAACTGGAAGATCAGGCATCTCCTCACCACTCACATCCTCACTGGGACATAGACACAAATGTTCTATGTATCTCAGGAGAGCTCCTTCTGCTTAGATAGAAAAGCTTCCTTTGCTTTTGCTTGCTTTTTCTGAATGCTGCCCCAGAGGGGCATTTTCTTCTTTCACTCAGAACTGTGGTTCTGTGCCAGCTATAGTGGCTCTCAATACTCAGTTGAAGGGGACAAATAAGTAGGCTGGTAGCAGGGCCTGAGTGAGGGAAGATGTCAGGTTTCAGAGTAGCAGCTGTGTTAGTCTGTATTCTCAAAAAGGAGTACTTGTGGCACCTTAGAGACTAACAAATTTATTTGAGCATAAGCTTTCGTGAGCTACAGCTCACTTCATCAGATGCATTCAGTGGAAAATCCAGTTGGGAGATTTATATACACACACAGAGAATATGAAACAATGGGTTTTATCATACACACTGTGATGTCTTAAAGGCCTAACTGGCTCCTACTACTTCAGCTGACTGCCTGTTCTCCTCAAGTGGGTTCTGGGAAGCAGCAAGAAACAGGAAGCTCCCTGAGAAGCTGGTGTTAATCAGTGCATGCTCCGGGAGGTGCTAGAGAGGTACATAAGAGGCTCCTCCTCCTCTCTCTCCCTGCAGCTCCTGCTGCTTTCTGTTATTCCCTCTCACCTTTTCTCCTGCATGCCTGTTATGTCTCTTGTGCCCTCCTTCCTCCAGTACAACTGTCCACCATCTCTGTGCATCTAGAGCAGAGCGAATACATATGCACCAGCAGCAGACACAATTTTCTACACTCTGGGTCCTTGTGCCCCCCCCCCATACAGTCTTGCACCTGAGACAGCCGCCTCAGTTTGCCTCATGGTAATACCAGCCCTGCTTGTCTCTCCCTTATTTCTGCTATAAGAGCCCATGCTCTCCCCAGATTCCAACCCTTCTCCCAGGTTTCTACGTTTTTAACTTACCTGTGGGCTTTGGTCACCTGCCCCCATCAAACTTAGTTTAAAGCCCTCCTCACTAGGTCTGTAGCCAAATATGCTCTTCCCCTTCCTCAATAGGTGGACCCCATCTCTGTTTAGTAGTCCTTCTTCCGGGAACAACATCCCATGGTCAAGGAAGCTAAAGCCCTCCTAGCAACACTATCCTCACAGCCAGGCATTCACCTCCAGGATGCAACTGTCTCTGCCGAGGACTCTACCATTGACTGGGAGGACTGAGGAGAACAACACCTGCACTCTCAACTCCCTCAGCCTTAGTCGCAGAGCCCTGTAGTCACTTCTGATCTGCTGAGGGTCATACCTTGCAGTTTCATTAGTGCTCACATGGATGAGTACCATAGGGTAGAAGTCAGAGAGCCGGATGATCGTTAACAAACTCTCCATAACATCTCAAATACGGGCCTCTGGCAGGCAGCATACCTCCCAGGATGCCATGTCAGGGCAACAAATAGGTGCCTCCGTCCCCCACAGAAGAGAGTCTCCAACCACCACTATGCTACATTTCCTCCAGGAAGTGGTGGCTGTGATCCTCCCAGCCTTGGGGGTACATGGCTTCTCCTCTTCAACCTTTGGAGGTGATTCCTCATCACTTTTTTCCAGGGCAGCATAACTGTTCTCCATCACCATGGTAGGTGGGTTGGGAGTAGGGGTGGAGCACTGCCTGCTGCCAGAAGTAACAAGCAGCCAGTGTCCTCCCTGTACCAGCACCTTATCCTCCTCCCCCGGTGCCATGACAGCAGTCCTCTCTAGCTGGATAGTGTCCTTAGCCTTGGAAATCTCCATATAAATATTGTCAATGAATTCCTTGTCTGCATGGATGCTCCTCAGCCTAGCCACCTCCTCCTGTAACTCTCCCACCTGCTTCCTGAGAGATTTCATAAGCAGGCACCTCTCACACTGGATGGTCTCCCCAGCAGGGCTTTCTGTGAGTGGGAAATGCAGGCCACAGTCTCTGCAAATCCATACCAGGATCTGGATAGAGGCATCCATGGTTAGGTTCTCTGTCTGGATACAGGCGTAGGTGGAGGAGACAGGAGCAGTGTTGGCACTGGCAATCTGGCCCTTCCTAAGCAGAGTGATTATATTATGACTCCCTCTCACAAACTCCCCTGTTTGCTAGCTCTCTTTGGTCACTTATCCTCTGGCTTTTAAGGCCTTCCCTCTTAGGTCAGTCCTACCCCCTTATTAATCACATGAGGGAGGCTGATTGAGGATGATCAAGGATGATCAAGGGAACAAAGGCTCAAACTATCCCCAAACACACAATCCCAATTGACCCTGTAACTGAAATAACCTGAAAGAAAAAGAAAAACACAAACAGACAAACAAACTCACTCCCCACAAGGTTAGTACTCACACCTTGTTCGTTTAGCAGGGGGATCTCCTTTGCCCTCTCTCAAACTCCCGTGTTTGCAGTTGCCTGTTCGCTAGTTAGTGAGAGCACACTGCTACAAGAAGACCTAACCCTCCTGGTCAACCTCAAATTCCCTGTCACACTTTTCCTCCCCCTGCCTCCTCACCCAGGTGATCAAGGTCCTATCTTTTAGTTGTGTGGTTACTACCTACCTGGACTCCAGACTTGAAAAACTGGTTAACCATTGTTCTGCTAGGGCAGGGTCTATCGTTGTTGATGGTCCTTAATGACCATCTCATACAGAGACAAACCCAGGCACTATTTCCCCGCCCCTCTTCTTAATTCATGAAATGTGATGCAAGACTTCAGGAAATGACAGCTAAGAGGTATAAACATACAAAGACTTCAGAAAAATCAAACTGGAATTCATAATTTGTACAAAGACAGGCCCCCCCAAGTCGTCACACTAAGCACTCCAAAAGAAAGAAACAGGGTAATAAGAGGAAATGTAAAAAGGAAAGATAAATGAAGAACCAAGTGATTTTGCTTATGGGCCTGATTCACTCTTGACATAAAAACCATACCACTGACTTCAGTATAGTTGCACCTTCTAACACACTCTAAAACTAGTTGTGAATTGGTCTTTATGTGCCTAAAATTACAGGTTATTTTAAAACAATCAATACATCAGACAGAAACAGTGACCACAATATATTGGGTCTCGAAGAAAGCAGGTTAGCTTAATGGTCTACAGCCCCGGGGAAGGACAGATGATATTTATGTTGCTTTCTTCATATGAATAAGAATGGGAAAAAGGTGAGGAGGTTATTCTATTAACCAGATACGTCACTGGACAGCATGAAAATTGTATTATATTTCCCAACATAGTCTGGGGGGAATTGTAATGGGTCCATTGATGTTGTTTTTTGATTCTGCCTAAATTAAGTGAAGGTTTTACATTTATAAGTTTTCTATTTAGCCAAAGATCAATATCCAATTGCATGTTTCAACTTACTTTGTGCTGTAAAAAGTTTTTGCTGTGATTTATAGGGGCATTTTAATTACAGAGTGCTGCATAAGTAATTGAATTATGAAAAATATGTCCTGTAAAAGACAGCCGCAAGTCATGCCCAAATAGAACAGCTTAATAAAACCGCGGACTTAAAATATAGATTCATAGATATTAAGGTCAGAAGGGACCATTATGATCATCTAGTCTGACATCCTGCACAATGCAGGCCACAGAATCTAACCCACCCACTCCTGCGATAAACCTCTCACCTGTGTCTGAGCTATTGAAGTCCTCAAATCATGGCTTAAAGACTTCAAGGTGCAGAGAATCCTCCAGCAAGTGACTCGTGTCCCATGCTACAGAGAAAGGCAAAAAAAAACCCAGGGCCTCTTCCAATCTGCCCTGGAGGAAAATTCCTTTCCGACCCTAAATATGGCAATCAGCTAAACCCTGAGGATATGGGCAAGATTCACCAGCCAGATACCCAGGAAAGAATTCTCTGTAGTAACTCAGATCCCACCCCATCTAACATCCCAGGCCATTGGGCCTATTTACCATGAATATTTAAAGATCAATTAATTGCCAAAATCATGTTATCCCATCATACCATCTCCTCCATAAACTTACCGAGTTTAATCTTGAAGCCAGATATGCAGGTCTCAACTACAACCTCTAGTTTGGTGACAAGTTGTCCTTTTTAGGAGACTCAGACTCATAGAATTTAAGGTCAGAAGGGACCATTGTGATCATCTAGTCTGACCTCCTGCACATTGCAGGCCACATAATCTCACCAACCCACTTCTGTAATAAAGCCCTAACTTCTGCATGAGTTACTGTAGTCCTCAAATCATGGTTTAAAGATTTCAAGTTACAAAGAATTCACCCATTTACACTACTTTAAACCTGCAAGTGACCTGTGCCCATACTTCAGAAGAAGACAAAAAAAAAAAATCCTGGGTCTCTGCTAATCTGACCTGGGGAAAAATTCATTTCCGACCCCAAATATGACGATCAGTTAGACACTGAGAATGACAAGAGGTCAAACCAAAATTCAGGATTTGAACAGCTTTGTACACAGAGGAAGGATAGTTTTGTAGATAAGATAATGGGCTGGACTCCTGAGAACTGGTTCTGATTCTCATCTGTCCCACAGACATCTGGTGTGATCTTGATCCTTCTCTGCCTCTGTTCCTCATTTGCAAAACAGGGATGGTTATTGTTCCTTTCACCTCCTTTTTTCCTCATCTGTATAGTATGTAATCTCTTTAGGGAGGGACTTTTTATTATTGTGTACTTGTACAGCATCCAGGACAATGCGGTCTTGGCATCAGGTGGGACCACTAAATTGTACAGTAATGTAAATAATAGTACATTAAAATCTGAAACAATACAGAATCAGATCAAGATCTGAATTTATAGCTGATCTCTATAGTCCTCATTTTCAGTCTGCAGGATGATTTTGAGCATCTGTCGTAGGGCTTCCAATTCCCCAACATGTGCAAGCAAGTCACATTGTGTGTATGCATATAGACATGTATGCATGCAAATCCAAGTCATGTACACACACAAGGGATCTGTACGCCCAAGCTGGGAGCACAAAACACACACATACACACACGGGTCCTATCCCAAAGTCCATTTAAGTCAATAGAAATATTTCTGTAGATTTCAATAGGATTGACTCATACCTAGAGCTGACTTGAAGATCATTCCTTTTTGTAGTAATCTATGTGGTTTCAGAGTTTGTTTTTGTTCTGCACTGGAATGAAAACAAAATCTATTCAATGCTTCTGCAAAAACACATTCATATGTCTTTCTCTGTTTGTTAGGAGACTGGTCTGAGATGTGGGAGACCCAAGTTCTCCACAGGGATTTAAATCTGGTCTCCCATATCCCAGATCAGTATCAGTCATAGAGTGAGTCAGTCAGTAGTCTCTCTCCCAAAAGCCTCTGACAGAAGTTTAGTGAAAACTGGTAGATTTTCATGAAATAGTTCAATGAAAATGTTCTAAAATCAGTTCTAAAATGCACACCTGTTTGAAAATCTGGTTAATCTCTGTAAGGACTAAATCCAAACCTAGATCCAGGCCACTCCCAAAGTTTGGGAAAAGTCAGAACCAGATCCAAGCTTTGAAAGAAGTTGATAAAATAGATTCTAATAAAGGAAGATGGGCAAGGGAGATGAACAGGACCATGTACAAAAAATTGATCCTATCTTCTAACTGAAATAAGCTATAATTTTATTATTAGGATGAATAGTTCCTTTTAAATATCAAGCACTAAATTTTCTAAAACACAGGAAGAATTCTTAGCTGTATATCGACAGCCCACATACTGATCCACACGCTGATTATTACCCAAGAAGAAAGCAAATAATATTCAGAGGATGACAAGTAATATTTGTATGCTCCATGGCATATGTAAGGTCACTGTTTGAAATTCAGAATCACTACCAAAAACCAAATTTGTAAAAAAACAAAAAAAAAACCCATAAGAATTAGCAGCCTTGCCTTCCTGGGTGGTGTGAGGGAAAGATGTGTTGTTAACTTATTCAGGGTAAAATTCTAGTGAAAACAAGGCAATTTGAATTTTTCATACAAATTAGAAGTTTGAGGTAAACCCTAGGTGTCCTCATAGTCTTTAGCTTGACCTGATGACTCATGTGAAAAATTCAAACTGCCTTGTCTTTGCTGGGATTTTAACTTATATTAGTAAACTTAAATAAAGATCATATCTTTTTCCTAGAGAAGACACTGCTTGAGTGTCTTCACTTTTTACTTCCATACATGACATGGGCTGTAAATTCTACAAAAAGAAAAGGAGTACTTGTGGCACCTTAGAGACTAACAAATTTATTAGAGCATAAGCTTTTGTGAGCTACAGCTCACTTCATCGGATACAGACTAACAGGGCTGCTACTCTGAAACCTGATCACTTAAGATAAGCCATCACCCACAGCAGGGGGGGGAAAGGAGGAAAACCTTCCATGGTGACAAACAGGTAGGCTAATTCCAGCAGTTAACAAGAATATCAGAGGAACAGTGGGGGGTGGGGTGGGGGGGAGAAATACCATGGGGAAATAGTTTTACTTTGTGTAATGACTCATCCATTCCCAGTCTCTATTCAAGCCTAAGTTAATTGTATCTAGTTTGCAAATTAATTCCAATTCAGCAGTCTCTCCTTGGAGTCTGTTTTTGAAGCTTTTTTGTTGAAGTATAGCCACTCTTAGGTCTGTGATCGAGTGACCAGAGAGATTGAAGTGTTCTCCAACTGGTTTTTGAATGTTATAATTCTTGACGTCTGATTTGTGTCCATTCATTCTTTTACGTAGAGACTGTCCAGTTTGGCCAATGTACATGGCAGAGGGGCATTGCTGGCACATGATGGCATATATCACATTGGTAGATGCGCAGGTGAACGAGCCTCTGATAGTGTGGCTGATGTGATTAGGACCTATGATGGTATCCCCTGAATAGATATGTGGACAGAGTTGGCAACGGGCTTTGTTGCAAGGATAGGTTCCTGGGTTAGTGGTTCTGTTGTGTGGTGTGTGGTTGCTGGTGAGTATTTGCTTCAGATTGGGGGGCTGTCTGTAAGCAAGGACTGGTCTATCTCCCAAGATCTGAGAGAGCGATGGCTCGTCCTTCAGGATAGGTTGTAGATCCTTGATGATGCGTTGGAGAGGTTTTAGTTGGGGGCTGAAGGTGATGGCTAGTGGCGTTCTGTTGTTTTCTTTGTTGGGCCTGTCCTGTAGTAGGTGACTTCTGGGTACTCTTCTGGCTCTGTCAATCTGTTTCTTCACTTCAGCAGGTGGGTATTGTAGTTGTAGGAATGCATGATAGAGATCTTGTAGGTGTTTGTCTCTGTCTGAGGGGTTGGAGCAAATGCGGTTATATCGTAGCGCTTGGCTGTAGACAATGGATCGAGTGGTATGATCTGGATGAAAGCTAGAGGCATGTAGGTAGGAATAGCGGTCAGTAGGTTTCCGATATAGGGTGGTGTTTATGTGACCATCGCTTATTAGCACCGTAGTGTCCAGGAAGTGGATCTCTTGTGTGGACTGGTCCAGGCTGAGGTTGATGGTGGGATGGAAATTGTTGAAATCATGTTAGAATTCCTCAAGAGCTTCTTTTCCATGGGTCCAGATGATGAAGATGTCATCAATGTAGCGCAGTAAGTAGGGGCATTAGGGGACGAGAGCTGAGGAAGCGTTGTTCTAAGTCAGCCATAAAAATGTTGGCATACTGTGGGGCCATGCGGGTACCCATCGCAGTGCCGCTGATTTGAAGGTATACATTGTCACCAAATGTGAAATAGTTATGGGTCAGGACAAAGTCACAAAGTTCTGCCACCAGGTTAGCCGTGAAAGTATCGGGGATACTGTTCCTGATGGCTTGTAGTCCATCTTTGTGTGGAATGTTGGTGTAGAGGGCTTCTACATCCATAGTGGCTAGGATGGTGTTTTTAGGAAGATCACCAATGGACTGTAGTTTCCTCAGGAAATCGGTGGTGTCTCACCTACAAGATCTCTATCATGCATTCCTACAACTACAATACCCACCTGCTGAAGTGAAGAAACAGATTGACAGAGCCAGAAGAGTACCCAGAAGTCACCTACTACAGGACAGGCCCAACAAAGAAAACAACAGAACGCCACTAGCCATCACCTTCAGCCCCCAACTAAAACCTCTCCAACGCATCATCAAGGATCTACAACCTATCCTGAAGGACGAGCCATCGCTCTCTCAGATCTTGGGAGATAGACCAGTCCTTGCTTACAGACAGCCCCCCAATCTGAAGCAAATACTCACCAGCAACCACACACCACACAACAGAACCACTAACCAAGGAACCTATCCTTGCATCAAAGCCCGTTGCCAACTCTGTCCACATATCTATTCAGGGGATACCATCATAGGGCCTAATCACATCAGCCACACTATCAGAGGCTCGTTCACCTGCGCATCTACCAATGTGATATATGCCATCATGTGCCAGCAATGCCCCTCTGCCATGTACATTGGCCAAACTGGACAGTCTCTACATAAAAGAATGAATGGACACAAATCAGACGTCAAGAATTATAACATTCAAAAACCAGTTGGAGAACACTTCAATCTCTCTGGTCACTCGATCACAGACCTAAGAGTGGCTATACTTCAACAAAAAAGCTTCAAAAACAGACTCCAAGGAGAGACTGCTGAATTGGAATTAATTTGCAAACTGGATACAATTAACTTAGGCTTGAATAGAGACTGGGAATGGATGAGTCATTACACAAAGTAAAACTATTTCCCCATGGTATTTCTCCCCCCCACCCCACCCCCCACTGTTCCTCTGATATTCTTGTTAACTGCTGGAATTAGCCTACCTTGCTTGTCACCATGGAAGGTTTTCCTCCTTTCCCCCCCCTGCTGTGGTTGATGGCTTATCTTAAGTGATCACTCTCCTTACAGTGTGTATGATAAACCCATTGTTTCATGTTCTCTGTGTGTGTGTATATAAATCTCTCCTCTGTTTTTTCCACCAAATGCATCCGATGAAGTGAGCTGTAGCTCACGAAAGCTTATGCTCTAATAAATTTGTTAGTCTCTAAGGTGCCACAAGTACTCCTTTTCTTTTTGCGAATACAGACTAACACGGCTGCTACTCTGAAACCTGTAAATTCTACATAACCTGTATGAATGATTCACAAAGCTCCAAATAACTTAGAGCTTAACATATATCACCAGTAAATAGATTCAAAGACTTGTATTTGGTCCCTCTTAAAAAAGATGTACAGCTGCCTTAAAGCAGCTGCTGATGATTCCCAAAGCACAGGGAAATCCTGAGCTGCTGTAACCATATGTGTACCTGCCTCTTCTGACCCCTTACTTGCATCCAGTACAGGGGTTACTTGTTGATCACAGCCTATGCAGCAACCCCCGGAGGACTGTTATCTGCTAGTACAAGGTAGAGCAGCACCTATGTGGCTTTTTAAATTGTGCCAGGAGCCACTTTGGCTCCTCGGAGACCCATTTATAAAGAAGTGGCAAGGAAAGTTCATGCACTGTAATACTTCTGAATAGCCATATCTGAGCATATGAATTCTCCTTTCCCCACATTTCATCACATAAAGTATGTTCTAGTTTCCCTAAATTTGGAAGAGCCATGATCTCATATCCATAAATATTTTAATTTGCTGGTTGCCACTGAACAGCAAATATAATTTTCACAGGACACTGGCACACAAATTACAGTTAAAATTAATGGCAGGCTAACATTTTTGCAATAATTTTCTGTCTCCAATCGACAGACATTCAATGGGGAAGAACAAAATGTATATTTTCCTCAGCACACTATCCATTTACTCTGGCAGGTGAAGTAGAAAGAACGTATTTCATTACATAGTACTAAAGATTTTAAAAGATAAAAGGGAAAGCATACAGCAAAAACTCTTCAAATACAAAGGTTTGGTGAGTGTCCTAATAAACACGGTTCCTAGTTATAATCATCTCTCTTGCAGAGTTTCAATTCACATAAGATATAAATCACTGGACAAAATAATGCCAAAATCCAGGAAGCAGTGTTGTCAGAAATATACCTAATCATGCTGAGTAGTATCTGCAGTCATTGGGTTCCCTTGTGGAGTAAAATGCTACTCAATAAGGGTTGGAAGCATCTGGTCGAGAGCTTTCATTTTAACCATAGATACAGTGAGCATTGCACATCACTGGTTGAAGAAGACTCAGCTGATCGTTTTTTTGAGGAATAATGGGGAACTTCAGGGCTTCATTTTGTATCCCCATGTTCTGTGATTGTTGTGGAGTCAGACATTTATATTTTATTATGGAAAACATATATTATTTCTTTTCTCTCGAGCTGGTGCGAGAGGATTATCTGGAAGATGCAGTTAACAGGGGAACAGCAGCAGTTTGCCTACTTTTCTCCAAAATAAAGTCCTAGTAGAAAAAGTAATTGAGATATCTAAGGTGCAGTTTCATATTACATTAGCATACTCATTGATAAGAAGGAAAATGCAGATTATGAAGCAATACAGTATTAAATATAAAAGGAGTACTTGTGGCACCTTAGAGACTAACAAATTTATTTGAGCATAAGCTTTCGTGAGCTACAGCTCACTTCATCAGATGCATTTGGTGGAAAATACAGTGGGGAGATTTATATACACACACAGAGAACATGAAACAATGGGTTTTATCATACACACTGTAAGGAGAGTGATCACTTAAGGTGAGCCATCACCAGCAGCAGTGGGGGGAAAGGAGAAAAACCTTTCATGGTGACAAGCAAGGTAGGCTATTTCCAGCAGTTAACAAGAACATCTGAGGGACAGTGGGGGGTGGGGTGGGGATGGAGAAATAACATGGGGAAATAGTTTTACTTTGTGTAATGACTCATCCATTCACAGTCTCTATTCTCTTTTGATTTTGGGAATACAGACTAACACGGCTGCTACTCTGAAACCTGTCAGTATTAAATATGTCATTGTCGAGCCAAGAAATATTTGGATATCTTATATGGGACACTTACTTTGTCATCAATAGTTTGAATATTTTAACATTTCCATTCCCACTACTTACACACAGTGAGCTAGATCTCAATCTCATTAACATCCACATAAATCAAGAGTAAATACTAATTTACCAATTTAAAATGAGATTAGAATCAGACCAGAATCTTCTTTTATGTCCTATCAATATCTTAGTTTTAGTGTGTGTGCAAATTACAATACAGTCTCTAACTAGATGGTCATATTATTTCTCCAGTGGTGCAATACAACATTATGCTTTTTAATTTCTGAAATATATCAGTGTCTGAAACCAGAGGATAGAATGGCAATGATTATGTAACCTTTACTAAAGCAATGTCCCAAATACATGCTCAGTGTTGTAACACATATTATCTACTTCCTTTAGCTTTTATGATTAAAAAAAATCTGAAACTCTATTTCAAAGCTAGTGGCAGGCATTTAATACATTCCAGGGAAATTATTTATGCCTATTATTTACTTCAACTGGGACTCAGAAAATGTGGATTTGAAGAACAGCTGTTAGGCACTGAGAATCATAATACACCTCACTGTTGGCAAGGCAACCATAACATCAGTAGTACCCAGTCCCTTCCTGACCTTATGTTCTGTTTTGTGGTTGTTTTTAAAGGGAGTATTCCCTCTGGATGAATCTTCCTGTTAACAGACCATATTTTACTCAACCGAAGACCATATTCAGGACACTGACTAACCTTTAAAATATAGAAGCATCTCAGACAAGGGACCTGAGAAAAGGCAGTTGAGCAGGAAAAGCCAAAATGACTTGTGTTGTGGAATCAGTTTTAACCTTACTTTCTTGACTGAATACAGATGAATCCCATTATTAAAAAGTGAACAAGATTAGGAAAACATCCCTAGCATTTAAACATGTGTTAAACTTTAAGCAGGTGCCTAAGACCCTACAGTCTTACAGTCATGTGCTTAAATGCTGTGTTGACTAGGAAAGGACTCAATTACATGCTTAAGTTCTTTCTTCAATTGAGCTCTTGGATCTTAATGTAGAAGGAAGGAAAACCAAAAATAGATATAGGATTGCAATGCTATGTAATGAATAGCCAACGGATCTGCCTGTTCAGGAAAAAATGTTATGCAATTGAATAATAAGATTGTAACTAGCAGCAAAAAGAGGAATAAAATAGTGCATTTGAAAAGCAAATATGCTCAAACCAATTTGTTTAAATGGACACACACACACAGAGTGGCCAAAATTTAACACCACTATAAAGTTAATCTGAGTGACTACTGTGAGAGGTTTTAATTAACCACTGATCATGCTAAATGTTTTAACAATCATGTAACTATCCTGATGCAGAATGGACAGAACTGCATTAGGCAGCAGGAGAGCATAGAGAAGCCACAAAATATCAAAGTTTCCCCTTTCAGTAGCAATCTCCCCTTCACAAAAAAATGTATCATTCAGTGGGTAAGTATTTCATTGTATTTATAATTTCAACATGAATACTCCAGTTGCAGGTTGGAAGCACTCCAATGGCTTCAAACTGTGAACATAAAATGATGGCTTTCAAAGATGGAACATGCAGGAGAATACTCTTTCTGTAGGGAAAAGATAGAGAAGAAAATCAATAGTACTTTTTTTATGCAAACTAGTTAGGCCCCCTTGCCAAAAACTGAAAGAATATTCTCAGTGTGATAACAACATATTGACTGTTGAAGGTAACATACTAAAAGTGGTTCCCTGACTCAAATTTCCAGAACTTGTACACTAATGATATAATAGATTGGTTCACAATCCTGAGAAGCAGATAGGTTATTAGCTCACATGATCAGATTCCTGCCATATCTAGAAAAGTACAGACACAAAATTGCCTTCCAGACTCATTCACCCTGTGGTACTACCAGACTACTGATCTACAGTAATGAATTGTTATTATCTAGATAGACCCCCTTTGAAAAGAAAAGTAATGTTTACATAGTGCACCAACTCCATAGTTTGTCCTTACCATGTAATGTAATAGATAATGATGAGAATTTATGATGAAAGTTAGGATGCGCTACAAGCACATGTCTCTACTTAAAGTGCCTTACCTGGCAGCAGCAGCAGAATCATTAATCTCTTATGCGGACCAGCCATTAGTGGAGGACAAAAAACCCAAATTCCCTTAGTGCGAGTTACACATGCAACGACCAGCTTTGGCATGTCCTGACTTTTGAATGCATGTTAGGCCCTGCATACTAAACTGTATTTTTTTTCTTAAAGCAAATATTGTTTGTTTGTTTGTATTTTGCATGTCAAATTCAGCTGTGATGGAAGAAAAAAACAACTCTCATTTAATTTGATTTAGCAACTTTAAAATACTCTATCATTGTATGAAATTAAGCCGGGAAATGTGAGTTATTATTTATTTCTATTACTGTAGCAATTAGGAACACCAGTCATGGACCAGGACCAGGCTAGGCCCTATGCAAACACAGAACAAAAAGACAGTCCCTGCCCCAAAGGAGCTCACAATCTAAGTATAAGACAAGAGACAACAGATGGATATAGCCAGACAAATAGGAGAGTATAAGGTAATAATGAGACAATACTGTCAGCATGATGGACAGTGGTCTCTGCACACTACCAGCCTATCTGTTATGCTCAGTGGAAAGCCACTTCCAGAACCATTAACAATGATTAGTGTAACAAGTTAGAGTTACTAAACTGAATGGACTTTTATTTTATTTTGAATGCTTAATCAGGTGGTTACAAAGTTCCAAATATGGCTTGATGAACTGAAACTATAAATGAATAACAAAAGTGTTTGCACACATGCGGTGCTGCTGCTTCAAACCAACCTGACTGTTCTGAGGTGTAATAGATAGATTACATTACATTACATTACATTAGATAGACAGACGTGTTTTTAGATGTAAACCTTGAGGAGAAAAAAGGTATTTGGCTGCTGAAAAAAAGGCTCACTTGCTCTAAAGTTGAGCTTCTTTGTCCAGATACTCAGCTGTTGTAAGCAGGCTTTAGTTCCATTGAAGAAAACAAAACTACCTCAATTTACATCAGCCCATTACTTTTCTTTCTAATACTTCAGAAACTCTCACTCTCTGTATCACAAGGGCAATACCTACCCTTTTTTGTTTTTCCCTACCCTAAGATTGTTTTTCTTGGGTCCTGAGCCTTCATAACAACAGGAAGACCGCTAATTGTGTTGGCAGTCTCAGCTGAGAGGCAAGAATTTAATTAGCATGGATTCAATCTCAACTACCCCATTCACATCTAGATCTGGTCTCCCCCCCACCCCCCACACACAGATTCAAAGCATATAGAAAGGGGAATGAGGATACTTTGGATGATGTACTCTCTGCATGTACCTGGGTAAACTAAGGAATTTGGTATCCTGAGTTAAGAATCCACCATCTTTCATCAACTCAAAATTTTACTACAGCTTTAAAAGAAATGTGAACAGAACTAGAATGATAGTCACACTTTTCATAACATTTTCCCTACTTTCCTATTTTGTGGGTAAAGTTCAATTTTCCTAGATAATCACTGCTAAAATGTACCCTACTGTAAAACCATATGATTGCCTGTAAATTGACAGGTGTGTTTCCCCCAAACACCTTGCAATTTTATTTCAGATATCTCCATTTTCACTTCCAAATTCATAATTTATCACCTAAATAAAGATTATTTTGTCCAAAGAGTGGTTTGTTAAAAGGAAATATCTTATGTCTGCAGCAGTGGCATCCTTCTACAGGATGTGGTTCTGGGCTAGATGTGAGGTCGGGTGAGGCTCCATTGTAGATCAATTCTATGTCTCTCTCCATTTGTCCTGGGGAAAACAAATCCAAATTGGACTCCTGTTTCATTTATTCATTTAATTTTCTTAGAGGTTTTCCAACCTGTCCCTAAGAAATAATCAGAAAAAATACATGTAGAAACTAAGTAAAAAGTCCTTATTGTCATGAAAGGAGCTCCCAGAGGGTCTAGAAAACTTTCCAGCTGGCATGAGGTATAACATACATACAGTATATAGCAACCCATCTTTACACTAGGGAAAGATTAGCTGCTCCTCACATACTATAAATCACAACTGGCAACCTATACAACAAGAATAGGCAGCCACAATCCACTGAGCCTGGGTCTATGACAAATGCCTTCAACCAGCGTCACAGCCCAGGGACCAAACTGTCATTCTCTGGGTAAATACATTCATGGAAATTACTCCTTTAATTCCAGGCAAATGAGAAGTGGAACAAATGAGAGCACTAGAGACAGAAACTGGAATTAACTAACGCAATTAGTAACTGTTTTGGGACAACAAAGTAAAACAGACAAAGCTCTTTGCTTTCAGAGTTAATTCCATAGGGCAGACCATGGCATGGTTCTACAAAGGCATAAATAGGAATGAGAGGGATGCTATGTGACTGATACTTTCCATCCTCCTGGGTAAATAGGGAGTGGCTGGAGAGGAGCAGGGAATGTGTGGCATCTTGAGTCTACCCTCCAGTGTGCTGGCCAACACATCGAACTGTCATGGGGAGTAGTAATTTGAAACTTGCACCTTTTCCTCTGTGCAGAGGGAAAACAGATGGGATATTGTGCCACCAAGATGTATAGCTCCTTGCCTGTCTGCTCTTGAGGCAGTGCAGCTCCTCCCCTTACATAGGGCTAGTTTTAAATTCTTAAAGGCCCAATTCTGTGAGGTGCAGCACATCTCAGGAGTGTGAGGCACTCAATATCCCTTTGACCATGTCCAGTACCATGCTGAATTGGGCCCTTCATGCTTTGTCAGCCGACGTGTCATGTGCAGCATTTCTCCTTGATTGAAAGGTCACCAAAATTACATTTTTTTTCATCTATTTGTGTAGCAACATTTGCTAAACAATAGAAACAAAGTAAATATTCCAATAAATAATTTCACAGATCCCAGTCTGTGAAGCAAACCTTGTTTCCACCATGGGATTGCAGGTCACATTCATTGCTGATTATTTTTGAAACACAACCTATCAGGTTTTTATATTTAGGTTGAAAATGAAAGAGATGATCTCAGATGGGCACAGAGGTGGAGTCCAGTGCTCAGCAAACACATTTAGAAAATAAATAGGAATTCACTTTGAAGTACAAATCTCTCTGTTTGTGGATGTTTCATTCTGCAGAATAATCATCTATTCTTATTTCAAAATACAGGTTATCTTGGATACCCATTACAGAGCTGGTTTACCTATACACAAAAGTTAAAAAGACAGCTAAATTGTTCAGCATTAAGTCCTTATTAGCATTATTATTATTATTAATAGATTTCAAAGCCAAACAGGACCATTGTGATCATATAGTCTGATCACTTGTATAACACATGTTAATTTATTATTTGTATTACAGAAGCACCTGAATGCCCCCTTAGTCAGGAATCAGAGTCCCATTGTGATAGGTGCTATCTAGCAGCCACAGCTATTATCATATCTTCATTGTCATTGGTAAATTAAAGATTGTGAGGTGCTCAGATAGTACTGTAATGGGGCTCATACCAGTAGCTAGTCATGACATTATCTATTTTAATTTAATTTGGGGTTGAAATCCAAGTTTGGGTTTATTGTGAGCATAAACCCACTCACTCACTCATACAAGGTTTATTTCAAACAAGCACACAGAGAACCACATGTCAGCCAGCCTATAAATCTGTGAGCACACATTCTGCATTTGTGCACATAAATCATGTAGTTGGTTGTGTAGTTACCTGAGCTCTGTGTACAAACAGGTGTGTAGAGGTTATTGTCAGTATAAGACTATAGGCGGTGACTGAAGAGCTGGCTTCAGATATGAAGTCTGTGCCCCTGGTTCATTGTGTACACTACCCATATTTAAAAAGCAAACACAAAATCCTAGTTATTATGGTTTTGTGAACAAATAAAGATGAAACATCATAGGAGCTACTTAGTGTGATGGAGAGTTTCATAAATATTCATGCACAGAAAGTAATAAAACCATGTTTAAACCAGCACTTGAATCATCATCCACGATGTCAGGATTCTTTCAATATAAGGAGCAGAAAGTGACAATGGCTTATTGTTATTCTCTCCAAAGCAAGAAATCCAAACGCAAGCCCCTTACAGCCTCCATTGAATGAGCTGGGCTGGAGAAGCAAGCCTCTTGCCCATCTGTAAAATCTACAATAATACAACATTACTCGCCAATAACTGAAACAAGACTTGAAATAAACTACTAGCCACGTATTCAAAAGGCTCTATAAAACCTATAAAGCTCAGCATCGCACCATCTGCTGTGGTGAACTGTGTTTTCCAACATATGCAGAGCTGAGAAGATACTGCTGCAGTTTCCCAGAAATCCTGCATAGACACAAGGAATATCCAACAAACTGGCAGTGGCCTTGTCATAAATATAAAGGGAAGGGTAGCCACCTTTCTGTATACAGTACTATAAAATCCCTCCTGGCCAGAGGCAACTTCCTGGTGTCTGTAAAGGGTTAAGAAGCTCAGCTAACCTGGCTGGCACCTGACCCAAAGGACCAATAAGGGGACAAGATACTTTCAAATCTTGGGGGAAGGAAGGATTTTGTTTTGTGCTCTTTGTTTATGTGGTTGTTCTCTCTTGGGACTGAGAGAGGCCAGACAGAAATCCATCTTTTCCAACCCATCCTAATCCAAGTCTCCAATATTGCAACCAGTATAGGTAAGGCAGGCAAGGATTCATTTATCTTTTGTTTTATGTGAATTTTCCCTGTGTTAAGAGGGACGTTTATTCCTGTTTTCTGTAACTTTAAGGTTTTGCCAACAGGAGGATCCTCTGTGTTTGAATCTGAATACCCTGTAAAGTATTTTCCATCCTGATTTTACAGAGATGATTTTTACCTTTCTTTTTTTTTAAATAAAATCCTTCTTTTAAAAACCTGACTGATTTTTCCATTGTTCCAAGATCCAGGGGTTTGTGTCTTTGATGATTTTGTAACCAATTGGTTAGGATATTATTCTCAAGCCTCCCCAGGAAAAGGGGTATGTAGGGTTTGGGGGGATATTTTTTGGGGAAGACATCTCCAAGTGGTCTCTTTCCCTGGTCTTTATTTAAAATGGTTGCTGGTGGCAGCATAGGGTTCAAGGACAAGGCAAAGTTTGTATCTTGGGGAAGTTTTTAACCTAAACTGGTAAGAATAAGCTTAGGGGGTCTTTCATGCGGGTCCCCACATCTGTACCCTAGAGTTCAGAGTGGGGAAGGAACCCTGACAGGCCTAAATGGTGATGAAGAAGATCCTGAATGCATTCTTGTGATTAGAAAGAGCCGAAGGGGGAAGAGCAGTGCAAAATGCCAGAGAAGACTCCCCAGATGTGCAAACAACTGATGATACCACTGGGGGAAATCCTCCCCTCCCATCCATCCCCCCCCCCCAAAAAAAAAAGAAAAGAAAAAGGACGGTTTTCATTTCAAGTTAACATAGAATATGCCTTCATCTAATTCAGTGTTTCCCAAACTTGAGATGCTGCTTATTCAGGGAAAGCCCCTGGTGGGCCGGGCTGGTTTGTTTACCTGCCGTGTCCACAGGTTTGGCTGATCACTGTTCCCACTGGCGGTGGTTCGCTGCTGCAGACCAATGGGGGCTGCGGGAAGCGGCGCGGGTGAAGGGACGTACCAGCCGCCACTTCCCGCAGCCCCCATTGGCCTGCAGCAGCGAACCGCGGCCAGTGGGAGCCACAATTGGCTGAACCTGCGGATGCGGCAGGTAAACAAACTGGCCCGGCCCGCCAGGGGCTTTCCCTGAACAAGCGGTGGAACAAGTTTTGGAAACACTGACCTAATGTAATGCAAAGACCTCTGATCCTTTTTTCTATAATAGTATTTCTCAACTACTAGCTCACAGTTTCCGCCCTCCCCCGTTCCCAGGGGGTTGCCACAAAAAACATCTGGGAGGTTGCAAGCTGTTGACAATTTTATTACAATCAAAGCAAAGAAAATCTTACTCCCCCATTCACTGTACACCGTTACTCTTGAAGGTCAAGTATTCTCAGCCAACCTCTCGAAGTATACACACAAATTGTATAGGCTTATCACAGATACCTTTACTTTCAAAATAAAAGTAAAAAAATGTTAGGCTATTTTGAAAATTCTTGACTTCAAATAAGGGGATGCCAACCTGAAAAGGTTGAGATACACTGATGTGTAACAGCCACCAGCATTCATAGAAGCAGGAAAGGGACACACAAATCATTCAATGAGCCAAACTTTGTAGGTTTGTATTTGGGAAGGTGAAAGGTATCGGAGGAAACCAGATAGATTACAACCCTGGCTACTGTTCAATGAAGGGGAATTGGGAGATGTGAGGAGGGTATAATTACCGGCCTGCACCGGTTACCCATGTTGCAGCTTGCAGTAGTGAGATGGAGAGCAGTCACAACCCAGCTACTGCTTCCCAGCGTGGTGAGTGGGCAGCTCTGGCTTCGACCCCATGTGGTAGCCAGTGTCAAAATAGAAAAAATTGCTGTTTCATCTGCTGTATATTTTGGAATTACTTGAGCAAGGAAAGTTCAATTTTACATTCCATTACAGCAGCTACACTGGTCTAGTGAAATCTATACTTTGCTGTTTACACACATGGGTTATATTCTTGTGGGACCTGTGCATGTGACAGAGGCCCAATCATGTCATCTTTTATTCGCTTTACTCTTGTGAGTAATCCCATGGAGGAAGGACCATTCACATGAGTTTTTGTAGGATCAAACCTCAGGTTACAAAACTAATAATTTTGAAGATAACTATTCTGCATTTTGAGCAATGGGATCCACCAGCACTACAAACTCAATTAGAACTCTTATTAATATTTTATACATTACATTTTATAAGTTATACTTGGGTGAACAGAGCAACTGAATTAAAATTTGATTTATAATTAAAAACTTATCAATCATCTCAAGAGCACAAGCACAACCATGCTATATACTTGGCAAGTCCCTCTCACTGAAAATTGTGAGGTAACCTGTCAGGTAACAAGAGTCATTAGTTCCATGCAGGAGACAATTGTTTTTGGTGATACACTGAGTATTTACAGCTGATCAGCAATGGCATAATGATTTATTACACTCATGAGATGTATACTATACCAGAAAACTGCAGATATGCAGTGTTGCATAAAATGGCAAAGTTAAATAGTTTTCAAATTTTAAATAGCTCTGCACTGTGGAAGCCTGGTTTGGTTTTCCTTCATAGTTAAATATATAAATGGGGTGGGAGGATGAGAGAAAAGTCTTTTTTATAATAATGTCTGTATAATTCTTTATCACCAGCTTCAGTCATTATGGGCTTGATCCGAAGCCAAGTGAAGTCACTGGAAGTCTTCCCATAGACTTCAACAGGCTCTGGATCAGGCCCTATATGTGAATACAAATTGAGGTGTCAAAAGGTGTATCATTATTTCCCTTTCAATCATCATTTTAAAAAATTACAGATAAATTAGCTGATATAGTTTTGTGTTTAGCACTTTGAAGTTGATATGGCTATGTGATCATATCATTACAATTAAGATGACATGTAGGGCTCTATGAGGGGACTACCAGACCAGTGAGGGGTTATTTTTCATATTCTCTCTATGTTGTTACAGGAGCCAATCCTGCTAGGGACTGAGGATGCTAGCCTCCATTCATCAGGCTTTCCAATAAACTTTGACTTCAATAGGACTACTCATGTGTTGAAAGTTAAGCACGTGCTTAAGGGCTTTTCTGGATCCAAGCCAGAGTATTCAGCACCTCATTGGTTTGATTTCATATTGGTAAATCCACTGAGCTTTATCCAACAGTATTTAAATAACTGTAGTATGACTTTCCCATAGACAGAGCTAGTAAGTATACTCACAATAAACTGAATGAAACTCCTGAACTGACAGAACTTGTGTAAGGTTCACTTCATTGATCTTTACTGTTTCCAAATGGACTGATAATCTTAAATAATAAAGGCTGACTTGGTTAAATCCATTCCTTTTTGTATTAAATAGAATCCAGGAAAAACCTTGACTGTATAAGTAATAATAAATGAAAACTCATTTTGTAAAATATATGTCAGGAAATTGCATTGTTTCAATCTAACATACTGCAAATGGGTTAAGTAAAAAAAAAGCAGGAGGCCAATGCCAGATACAATTTTTCCCTCATTTATTTCCTTTGAGTTCCTTGTTCTGATTTCTTTTTCTTTTACCCTACATCATTTAGCTCAAAAAATAAAATAAAAACTTAATTCAGGAACATTTACATAAACAATTGTTTAGCCTGGATGGTAGTTTGTAGGTAGCCCATTGAAGACTTGGCACACAACTGCTGAGCTGTGTTACTCAGCGATTTCTACCATCTTCCATAAGACTATTTATCTTACGTGCTACTCTGCCTCCCATCCATTACCATCTCTCTTTTTCTCTTTAATGAGAAAACTGTAGGTTGTATCAGCAGTAGAGGACCTCAGGCCTCCAAGCACATCATATAATGTGCAAATCCCATATGTTCATTTATATGAAGGCATTAAAGTCTGCTGAAGCAAGTTATTTTCTGGTATTATGGCTAGAGGTACAAATAAACCAACCACCAGGTTTCAAACTCTGTCCTCCATTAGTAATCCCAACCTTAAAGTGACTACTTATTGACTACAGTATGTGAGAATGGTGGAAAGATGTATGAATCACTCAGTAGATTTGTTATTCAAAATGCCTGCCTTCCTCCACAATGTCTTTTTTCATTTGCTCCTCATCTGATCAACTGAGAATGACATTTTATATTTATTCTGAAACTAGGACAATACAGCTATTTCTCAATGCCTCTGTGACACATTATGAAGTTCGATCAGGAAAACAAAGGTCACATACACTTTTTTGTGTAAAACAGGCACAATTATTTTGGTGCTTAAGCTGAGATTTTCAAAAGTGCTTATGAGAATTTGCCACTAGCTGGTTTTCAATAAGAGATGGACAACTAACTGCCCTTTTGGTCACTGAAAATCCCAGTCAAACTATCCCATTCTGTCCACAAACACACATATGGCCACCATTGATACAGTATCTGAGCACCTCACAAACCTTAATTTATCTCACAACAGCCCTTTGAGGTGGGGAAGTGCTATTATCCCCATCTTACAGATGGGGCACACAGGCACAAGAGTCTAAGTGACCTGCTCAAGCTCACACAAAGTCTGTGGTAGAACAGGGACTTAAACCTAGATCTCCCAAATCCTTGGTTCGTGCCCGCAACACTGAACCATCCTTCCTCTCTAATTAATTTATTTTGCATTCAGCTGCAGGTTGAATGGATGGATGTCTTCCTCCTCTGTGACCTAACATACTCCAAGGGTAACCTGCACTGAAAATGCCAAGGTCAGAGCAGGCTGCAAAAAGGAGAGCAGATTCTCCCAAATCTGGGGTTTAAACACTGTAGATAGATTCACCAACCAGTTGCAAACTGTGCCCCGATCCCCACACTGGTTATCAAAAAGCTGACAAAAAGAAATCACACTGCTCCCTATATTGCATTCCAGTGTCAGACTCCCAATCCGGAAATAGGTCCAGTAAAGTGAGAAGTTATTTAAAACTCTACTCACTATATAAAATGTTATTCTGATCCCCAAAGGGCCAGCCACATTACCAGAGCAATACTAATTTTGATCTTACCCAAAATACTACGCTTCCAGCCAATCCTTTAGTATCTAAAACCAATGTTTATAATAAAAGAAAAAAAAAGGAAAGGAGTTGTTAAATGGTCAAAGCAATCAGATACATACATATGACTTCATAGCCCATATATCAGGTTCTTAGCAGCATTGGTGTGTTTGCTAGCTTGTAAAGTCTCCCTGGAACACATCCAAAGCAGGGATCAGTCTATCAGTCCTTTGTTCAAAGCTTCAGTTAGTAGAGAGACTACTGCACATGTGAGAAGCGGGATTGAAGACAAAATAGAGAAGATGTGGCTGCCTTTTTATATTCTTTGCCATGTGACTTGTACATCTTTTGTCACATACACAAGCTCACAGCAAATGGGCATGGAAAAGTATTTGGAGTCCCCAGTCCATAGGCATGTCCCTGCATGTCCTGCTAACTCATAGGCATAGCCCCTATCTTCTCTCAATGGCTTCATTGTACAGCTGATTGCCATTGATGGGCCATCAAGCAGGCCGGATAGTGTTGATGCCAATCTTTCTGGAGGTGTCACCAAGATACATACAGCACAAGATTGAGATATTAATATATCACACATATTTATAACTCACAATACAAAAATGATACATACATATAAACGAGGTTATCATACACTTTTCCACTCATACCTTACATGGCATATCTTGTATGATTCACTGCAATTTTGTAATACTGGTATCCATAATATTATAAATAGTCACCCATATTCCATACAGCATCATACCCTCCCTCCCCACCAAAGAGCTACATACTAGATAAGGGTAATTGAACCCAGGACTTTCAGGTCCTAAGCTAGTGCCCCACCACTGCTAGGTACAAAGTGCCAATTTCCAGGGGACCTGGAACTGAATCAGGATGCTGGGATGGAATTCAAAGGTGTGCAATAATTGAGAATAGAAGGTGCCACTTCATGATATCAGACATCTCCCTAATATGCAGGAAGCAAGACATGAGTAAAACACAGGTTACTCTGACTATGATCCTACTAGCTTTCACAGCTTGGATCCCTGTCCTACTAGGAGGATAAAGGCAGGCATAAATACAACCTAAAACAGTTCAATGAAATAGAGTAGTAGATAGAAAAAAAAATGCTAGAGAAATAGTATTAACCAAATAACTGCTGCTCTATTCAAGATACAATAGGATAGTGTGTTTTCTCAGCTGCAGATTGCTTTGGGTAACTTCTGACATCTCTTTTTATGAATATGAGGCCAATGAGTGCATCATTGTGCAATATCCTCCAAGCAAAGAAAGAAAAATGTACATCTGATGCCAATGTGATTCTTTTATTAGGGTCAACTGGTATTATACCGGCACGAAGTCACAGAAAGACAAAGAAAAACACAAGGAAGTAAAACACAAGGAAGTAGTAAAGATAAAATAGAGAGAGAAGCTAAAAACAATTGAACAAGAGATGAGCCCAAGTCACACAGTTTGGATCTGGATCCAAGCATCCACTGTGTTCAAGGATGTTGGGATACAAAGATTTGGTATGGGCTCATGTAAAAATAAGAAAATCATCAAGAGAGCCGTATTTTTCCGATCACAGGGGAAAGAAGGATTAAAGGATGCCAACTAGAAAAGAGGAAAATGAAAATAAATAAATAAGAAAGAAAAAAATGTCATCCTCCTACTTAACACTGATCAAGATAGAACTGTTAGAAATCAAAGGAGTTATGGGGGGAATGTCTGGCATTTAAGTAGATAGAATTTCAGTTTAAGATGGCACATAAATAGACAGAGCTGGTCCCATAGCACACTGTTGAATCTAGCACAGAAGGGCCAACACAACAGCTTATAGACTGCTTACAATTATAAATTTTATACATTTCAAAATTTCAACCACGAATTGTCAAAATTGTGACTAAACAAGGGAATTTTTAATGGAATTTTCATAAACCCCCTCCCCCATTTTTTACACCATCGGATTGGATTTTTTTGTATTTCTATAGCATTTGAAATTTTCACAAAAATGGGAAAAACTATTTTAAAATTCCCAACAAGCTCTGGTTAAATAATATTTCTCGTCTGCCAACTCCACTGTAAAAGTGACTTTATGAGGTTACATGGTTATTGTTTTTCAAATATTTTCAATTTAAAATAGTTCCAGGTTACAGATCAAAGCTCAGACTAGGGTCTCAGTCAAACCGGGTTCTTTTCCTTTCACACATTCACCAGTAAAGACTCTGCAGACCAGATTAGATCCTTGGCTATAGATGTGCAACCCCACTGTCCTCAAATTATGTCATCAATAGGCATGGACGATGGGTGAACCACAGACTCGGGGAGGCTAGCTCCTGGCCTGGCACACCCCTTCTGCCTCAGGCCCTGCCCCTCCCATGTCTCTTCCCCCGTGGAGCCCAACTCCCCCTCCCCCCCCACACACATACGGCTGCCAGGTCCCCCCAGCCCTGGGCCGCCTGAGTCCCAAAGCACCATGCGGGAGGCATGCACCCCCCCCGACCCCCCGGCCCCAGAGCACCAAGTTGCATGTGGGACTCCCCACCCCCACAGCGCTGGGCGGCCCCAGCCACCCCTAATCTCAGCTGCCCCAGCCCCTGCAGGCTTCCTGGAAGAGAAGCAGCCTGCCTGGGCTGGGGGCCAACCAGCGGCAAGAAGGAGGGGGCCTCGGGGTAGAGCATGGGCTGTTTCAGGAAGCACAGCCTTCCACTGCCCATGTCAATAGGGCTGATTTAAATATTTTTGATGGAACAGTTTTCTACTGAAAATCAAAGTGTTTTGTTGAAATCAAAGTGTTTCACAGGAGCATGATGATTTAGACTAAAATTTTGGTGGAACATTTTTGAAGCAATTCAAAATCCAAATGGAATATTTTCCTCTGACTTTCACTTTTCATTATGACTTTCTTGTTTTCTTGTGACTTTCTTGCTTCATTTCAGCTTTTACATCAAATTATAAAACAGTAATTTTAATGTTCTATTTTGTATCCATATGAATTATATTTAATATTTTGTTTTATGTTTTGAAATTCTCCAAACATTTCAGTATGGTCACTCTGATGTTTCTAAATCTTTTTTTTTTTTCCAGAATTTCCCTTTTGTGGAAAAAAAATTGAAATTTTGACTTTTCACCCTGATTTGAGGGATGGAAATTCAATCAGCTCTAGTCCTCACTGACACTTGTGGAAAATACCCATTATATTCAAAAGGTTTGGTCATATGGACCTGATCAGAACTTCGTAAATAGTTTTACTAATGATAGACAAGCAGGAACAGAATCCTGTTCAATGTGTTGTAGCTATGTTGACTACGCAGGCTAAAAGGCAGAAAAGTGTGTGTGGGGGGGAGTTGCTGTTTTTTTAAAATCAATGATCTTGAATACATCAGAAAAAAAGATCTGTGGGGCAAGGAGATTCCATTTCCATAACCACCTTTTAGAGCAGATCCACTCTAATGCACTTAAATAGTGCTGTACAGCCCACCTTGCAGGTGGTTGGATTTCACCCTAAGACCTGCTATCTGTATTGGCCTAGGAATGGCCTCCAGAGCACTGTTCCAAATGAAGAAAAATCCTTGATCCTTAATGTTTAATTAACACTTGTAGACAGTAGCACAGAGCAGCAGCACTGAGACAAAAGGACCCGAGGAAAGTTTATCCAAAACAAGCCATTTCTTGGTAATTATTGCATTTCATGGCAATTATTTCTCATTTCATTAACAACAACATCACTCTCTTTTAGACCATAAGGAACCATGCAAGAAAAGGACTTGTTTGGTTGACATTAAGAATTTACTACAGAGGAAGCCACTAATTGGTGCCACGTCAGGTCAAGTTGCTTTGTCACTGCACTTACACTGGAGGTAGAGGAAGAGGGGCCAAAGTAATAGCTCATGAAACCTGGCTAGCGATAATGAGCACCATGTCAACATGATGCATCAAAAATTGATTCCTGGTCTTTGCAATTAAAGCAGAAATTGTATCACTTCTTATGGGCTGATAGAATTTTTCATTAAAAAGACAATCTTCCTTAGCCAATGGACCATAGTCTATTCTGATTTGGGGAGATGAAGCTGCTTTCTCCAAGCAAAAACAGAGCCCATTTTCAAAGCATAGCACAAAGAGAAAGGGGAGGGCTCAATTACAAAGCGTAGCACAAACAAAAGGGCAGTTAATGCTCACACTTAGCTACTGTTGTACTGTGACAGCTAACAAATATGCTTTGTCTTTTTCAGGCAGGCATCATCATATGTGCATCTTAATTACTGATGATGGAAAAGAGAGGGATGGTAACTCCCTGGGGAGATCTTGCCCATACTGCCTTGTGGATATTCACTGATGAAGATTTCCAGCCAAGACATACAGTAGTTGAGACTCTCCCCTCAGGGAACTAAATGGTTCACTTTAATCACATTCATCCTCTGTGTGCCCAGACCTGATGTAAGCTCTCCCTTCTGGCACAGCAGTGTCAGGAGTGTGACACAAGGGAGTTGAGCATGTTGAGCTAATAGCAAACATGCCTCAGCATTGACTAGGTTCCAACTGTTGCCTGTGAAATCCTGCATAATACACTCTGAACACCTGCTGCATTAAAAAAAAGGAGCATCATATCCTATTATTGTTATATGCAAAAGAATGATGGGAAATTATCTAGTATGGTACCAATAATGAATATAATGCATAATGTAGTGAGTAGTGTGCATTTCAGCTGCCTTGCAAGATTTTTGTACGATTTTACCTATAAAGACTTGGGATTTAAAAAAAAATGTTTTATGTATTCTATGCTCTATTCCACTGCATAATCTCACAATTTTAAGTAATTGGGATGAGCTTTATATGAAAACGATAATGCTTTTATTTTTTTAAAAATCCCCTTGTTTGAGTTATGTATATCACATACAAAAAACAAAGGCCCCCACCATTGATAGCATCCTTCAAAAGCAATATAGGCTTCACTTGCAGGAAATAAATTGGCTCTGAGGGCTGGCACTGTAATACACATTCTTTTTTCTTTTCTTTTCTTTTCTTTTCTTTTCTTTTCTTTTCTTTTCTTTTCTTTTCTTTTTGTATGGCAGCATATGGTAGTTGGAAATGGAATACATTTACTACTTCCTACACTATTTCAGTCTTGGATCAATGACTTCAAAGCATTCCAACCACTCACAACCTAGAGTTGTTCATTTAAAATAAAATAAACTCAATAATAATAAAAAAGAGAATGCATTTTTTTCCTTAATTCAAACATACGTAACACATTTTAAAGGTACTTACATTATTTGAAATGATTGTTGAAGAAAAAATAATTTAAAAGAAAGAGCTAAACTAAAAAGATAATGATAATCCACATGCTGTAAGTATTGGGTCTCATACGTAAAGGGGTCACACCATCCAGCCTCTAATCTTGCACATGCAAGATCAAATTTACCCTATGCAGAAGGTCCACACAAGGCCTAAAATTCCAGTTAAGACCTCAAATAAGTTTAAGCAGGACACATATAACTTGTGGCACATATACCTTGCATAAAGCCCTCTATGCAAGAGTGATTTTCACTGGCAATGAACTGGAGGCATAATTAATTCCGGGGCATAGGATAATATTTAGCAATCTACCTGATTTCTGGATGTAAACTGATTGGTAGCAGATGACTGTGGGAGCAAAAATATAGTCCACCATGCATATGTATTCAATAAAAAACCAGACACAGATGTCAAGTAACAATGCATTATTAATAGCACTGGATGAAGTAGACTGGTAAAATAGACATCCTTTTGGCCCATCTCAGTCAGTCATTTTGTAAGTATGGATGGTCTGGTTATGAACTCCCACACTTTTCATTTAATCAGGCAGCATAGTGCTTAGAGTAGTACAATTACTTCACCAGATGCTCCCAGAAGAGGATTCCTGAATGGATTAGGGTGAGACACAAGACACCTAGCTGCTTTTCAAGAGGAAAAAAATAATAAAAAGGAAAAAAAAAGAGAACATAACATAGTGGTTGCCCTGAGGATAAGTACAAAGTGATGCTACCAATTCCCGCTTTAAGCCTTTGAGTATGCCCGTGGGGAATAGACATTTTCAGATGCTTGAGACGACTTGAATTGAGCTGGGTGATCATGAAAGTCAGCAAAAGTGCTAAAAGAAAAGGAGTACTTGAGGCACCTTAGAGACTAACAAATTTATTAGAGCATAAGCTTTCGTGAGCTACAGCTCACTTCATCGGATGCATTTGGTGGAAAAAACAGAGGGGAGATTGATATATACACACAGAGGCAATCTCCCCTCTGTTTTTTCCACCAAATGCATCCGATGAAGTGAGCTGTAGCTCACGAAAGCTTATGCTCTAATAAATTTGTTAGTCTCTAAGGTGCCACAAGTACTCCTTTTCTTTTTGTGAATACAGACTAACACAGCTGCTACTCTGAAACCTGTCATTATGCAAGAAAAAGTGCTGTGCCTTTTCTCCTGAGGAAACTGACTCCTGAGTGACCTCCAAACACTCTAGGAGATGGTGTCATATCCTGTATATAAGACTGAACTATAGGATGTGGGGAATCAGGTTGCTGTGCTTCCCTCTTAACCAGGAAGACCTTTGGGCATAGCATACAAATCTAAATTGCACAATATGTTTTAAAAGTGGATTTTTAATCAGACAGACTGTAACAAAGGAGCCATTTTGCAAATCCTTCTTATTCTATGCACTATTGATTTGAGTCAATTGAGCTGCCAAGCATGTGAAATGAAGTCCATGTGCCAAAAAATAATCCTCATGAAATACTTATTGGGGAAAAATACTTCATATTTGGACTAGTGACATCTACAGTTTTTTATCTCGGGGATTTTAAATCTACTTTTTATTTCTCCAAATTACCAAAACCAACCAGACTATGTAATAGAACAATCATTCACCATAAAAGATATATTTTAGCTCTCTGAAGTGAGAAAACCACGTTAAGTAGATCACATTCACATGTTCCTTTCTACTGCTCAGTTGTGTAACTTTAAAATGGTCACATTTCAAGTGTCAACCGAAATCCAATTTTCATAGCCCACTGCAACCTCCTAAACAAAGTTTATAATCAAACAGCAGACAGAATGTATATAGATAAGAGTGCATCATATAATGAAAGCTCTGCTGTATATTCAGGGAATTGAGTGTGTGATATCTGTCTATACTTTTAAGAAATTTAGAAAGGGCTTGTAACTTTAGATTTGAGGCTCTTGCCAGACTCATCTTGCTCACTTGTATACAATAATTATTTATTCTGATATAACAACCATCATATGAGTTTCTCAAAGCACTTTGCCGCATGATGATAGTAACTGACAAGTTATGGTTCAAGTCTGGCTGTCCTTTGTGAGACAAGCTTCCCATCAAATCCAATGTATAACACTATTGTTGAAGCTCAGCACAAATGGGGTTTTTCCCTGAGCAAGAACTGAATGATTTCACTTTGTACATGACATAGGCTCCTTTGAGTAGTTTTGAAACATGTTTGTTCTGGAAGAATCCTTGCATTACCTGCCCCCCCGTACGCCCACATCAGGCCGTTGTAGACATCTAGGAAATGGTAACAGAACTTCAGACTGTATGACCTTTCTAATTAACCTCCTCCATGCAGGGAAATTATTCAGGAGATCTTTACTGAGGGCCACATCCTCAGTGGGCATCAAATGCATAACTCCATTAACTTCAGTAGAGGGCAGCTGATTGACACTAGCTGAGGCTCTGGCTGAAAGTTTTCCTCCTTGCAAATCTCATCCCACAGGTATCTCCATAGGAGGGGAAGCTCTGGGTCCGGGACCATACTTCCTCCCCCTCTCCTTCTTTTCTCCTCAATGAGGCTGCTGTTGTTGCTGCTGGTATCCTTATTGTAGGATGTTTATTATTATTTTACAAATGAATCCTTTTAAAGATTTCCATTAGATACTTTTTATTTTCCAAAATATTCTGATTTATTTCCCAGGATTTATTTTCTTTCCCTTCCCCACTTTTATTTTTTTCCTGCAGTAATGGGATCATCATTTTCATACTACCATTGCTGCTGTGACTGCTACAGTTCAATTTACTTCATGAAGACTCAATCACATTTGTTTCCTAATTGTATCATGGCTATATTTTTCTTTTATGGCTATAGCATAGTATATCCTGCTTCTTGATTCAGTGACATTTCTAATGTGCTTTGTTGTCTTATTTTGGAATATGTGATTCATTTCACATTAGGGCTAGTGGACTCAAGATAGTACTGAGCTCTGCAATGTCACAGTGCTGCATTTATACTTGACAGCATATAGCAAGTTGCATATGCCTAAATACTCTTCCCTTTTCTAATGTGGTTTCATTCCTGAATCTCATTCTCAAGAGACACTCTGTTTCATTCCCCACTGTTTGCATTAATCTAGAATTTGTCTTATTCTCAGCTTGATTTAGTGTTGTCTGATTTCTGAGTATCTTATCCCCATGTGTTCATTTTGTACATGTCCTTTTTTCCTCTGTTTACTCACAATCTACATAAATGCATCAACTTTGTTAATGCAGTGTTGTGGTAGAGATTTTATAGTCACAAAAGCTGGACACTGCAAAAGTCTGGGGACTAATCCCTTTGCAGGAAGTACCCAAACAGAAACTAGGAAATTCAGTAAATTGAAACATGGAGAATTTCCATTCTATTGTTCTGTGTGGGAGGGAGGGAGGGATGGAGGGAGAAGTGGGGAGGAGGAGAGATGCCCTCACATTGAATGGACAGAAGCAAGATCCATCAAATTTGCATATTACCTGAGTTAGGCAGGAAAATGTTGCCATGTTTGGCAATAGGGATTGGCGATTTTTTTTTGAGTGAATAGTAAATTTACCAAAAAGCGAGCTTTTTAGCATACCACAACTATTTGCAAATTGGGGCAGAATGCTGTGAATAGTTGCATCTGGAAAAAATGGAAAACAATTACATTATCAATTCAAAACAACATTTTTGAAACAAAATGTCAATTTGAATCCACATTTCATTTAGAAAATGTCATTTTGATTTCCACTGAACAAATTTTATTCAACCCACACAATTTTTTTCAGTTTTGCATTTTGAAACAAAAAAAATCAATTATTCACTCATCATTATTCTCTACTTGATAGACACAGACACCCAGGATAGGGCACTCCAACTGAAGCTCAAGCCTCCAATTTGCTACTTGAGCACTGTACTTCTCTGCGACAACATGCTCCTTCCTGATCTGTGTTGTTATGTTATTCCCACTGGCTGCTTCTCTGAAGCCACCCTTTGGGAGGGGTGATGTGCAGGATTCACAGCACAGAGCGCGGGGGGAAATAGGTTCTCATTACCTTCTTGAGAAAATTCTCCTGGGTGTTGTGGTATGGGATCCATTCTGATACTGTCAATCAGTACCTTACTCCTTAAGTAGTTGCACTAAAGTTAATGGATCTATTTATGGTGTAACATACTCCTCAACTTAAGCGTAACAGAATTTGTCCTTAGCCAGCAGCCATCCCCAGGCCCCAGTATACCATGGTGGAGAGTACTGACTGAAAACCACATCTGAAAAAACAAGTGCCTAAAGTTAGGTTCTTATGTCTACATCTGAGCACCTAAATAAAGGAAAAATTTCCAAAATTGCTAAGCACTCAGTAATTGCATTGCTCAGCAATTTTGAAAATCAGCCTGATTGCACTGGTGCCCAACTATGGCTTTAGGAGACAAATTTCAAACACCCATTTTTGAGAAAATTGCCATTGACAGAAAATAATAAATACTTTCTGCATGGAACAGTATCAAAAATATGCAGAATCTGTTAGAAAAAGAGCCTCCTTCTTACATAAAGAACAGTCAGTCATTTCTGCTTAAGATTGCCAGTTGGCATTGACATTCACTTAATCAAGCACTTGACCAAAAGTCACCATGCTTTCCGGGAGAAATATTATAAAATCAGATTGAATATCATCAAATTCTGAACTATTTGTCACATAACCTATTATTTAATGGTAGACCCTGCTTTACGATTGTCAACTGCTTTCTGTTTACGATGAAAAGTATCAGGAGGTTTTCATTTGTTCTGAGCTTGTGAAAATGTCAAAAGGAGACTTCTGTTGTGTGTGACACCAACATCACTTCTTGTGGTATTTAGAAAAATCCCATCTATTTGATTAATACTGAAGCAAAAAGATCTTTGATGATGGGAAAACACCACTCCAGACAATAACAAAAACAAGGATATCACTAGCCTAGGTAAGCTTGGCTAAATATTTTTGGCATAACTTTTCCAAACTATATTGCAAAGTGTATAATGCAAAGAATAATGTTATACTAAGCAGGTAGTTCAGGTAAAGTCAAGTGTACAAACGCTCTCAGTTAAAGACCTATTGCCTCTTTCATGTATGCTTATTCTGCTTTCTCCCATGCAAAACTTTTCCCCAAGTATCCCTCTTAATATTTTGGCTCCTAAATCAACCTAATTTTTTTTTTCTCTCTGATCATCTCAAGAATATGGTTTTTGAACTCTGAGCCCAATTCTTGGATGCTATTAGCTCCCTCTTCACTCAACTGCCAATCGTATATTTTTATTCCAGTTGTGAAAAGTTTTAGGACCCTTCCTTCCAGTTCCCCAGATCCTATATTATGCCATAGTGTTGGGAAATAAACTAGGAAAAATAGACTTTACCCCTACACAGCCCTGCAGCTTAAAATATGTAGAACTTGTGTAACAAGTACTCTATGCCCTGTTGGGCTGCTGGCAGAGAAACTGGCTCTGATCTTACCTCGCACAGCCTCCTTCAGCTCAGCCACTTTGGTTGGGTAGTTGTTTATTTCTCTTTTCCTTCTATCTCCCTGACCTTTTTTTCTAATATGTTGAACAGTGTTTGGAATCAGTGATGAATGAGATGTGATGATGAAAATCATACTAAGGATGCAATGTATAGGCTTCTTTCTCGGGCAGCACAAATATCAGACAGGCGGGGGGGGGGAGGGAAGTAGAAATCTGACAAGTTTAGCCTGCTGACAGCCCATGTTTATGGGCTCTGTAAAGAATACAGATGAGAGAGAAAAGAGGAAGAGCTGACTATGGCATAATAACTCTTAGCCATAGTGTTTTCCACCAAAAAACTGAAGAAATAAAATCAAGTTTTGGATGCTGTTAATGGTTAGGCTGTCACAGGATAGAACCTTTTCACTGTCTGCTTTTCTGGATGAGAAGATTCATTTGACTTCTCTGTATAATATTTATGTGAGCTGCAGCCAAAAATACAGAACTTATTTCCCTTTTGACCACAAGGCACTTTGGATAGTAAATAAGTTGGGTATTCTGGTTCAAATCCATAGGGTGGTGTGTCTGTCTCCTATGTACCAATAGGTTACTAAAATACTCAATGGGAAACCTAGGGTGTATAATATATTTTTTAATTAATTAATGTTTGTAAAGTGCTTGGCAGATTAAAAAAAATAGATTCATTGGCCAAATCCTGAAGCCCTCATACATAGCCAGTTGTAAATCAGTGTATCTCCATTAACTTCAATGGAGCTATACCAGTTTACACCAGATGAGACTCTGGCCCTCAGTTCAGACTTCAGGATTTGGCCTATTATGCACTTTGTAAATATTTAGAGTATTGATGCCTGGGATTTTTTCCACTAATCCCTAGCCTCTAGACACAATGCATATTTCCTCCCGTCTTATTAATGTATCTCACATAAACATGGCTCAGATTTCCTTTGCATTAAACTTTAGATTGCCTTTTTTATTAAACTGTAGTCTCAGTCAATTTCCTCATGGCAAAAATATACCACAGGCATAAAGAACCCTGAAATCACCATTCACTGAAAAAGAAAATATTTTAAAGATTGGGACATTGGTTCGTCTCCTTTCTCCAGTGACTTGTTCTATGCATATTATAATTGATATCTGGGGGTCATAATTATTTTATTATACATTTCAGTTACAACTAAGTATGACAGTCAAACTATAATTTATACATGCATTTATACAATGCAATTTATCCCACACATCTTTACAGTTAATATATTCTTCAAAGCCCCTCTAAAATATAGTGTATGTACTTTATTGTGCATAAATTAACTGAGTAAATCGGGAATTTGGCTAATATTAAGTCAGAATCAATTCTGTAATGGTATTAATTAGAGGAGGCCTTCCATGTTTGTAATCCTGGCTGATCCAGTTTCTGTTGTCAAACATTGTGTGGGACCAACATAATAGAATGGTGACTTAGGCCTTTGTGAATATCCTTTGTGTGGAACATGTGTTCAGTGCTTGTGAAAGGTTCAATGCAACTCCCACTGAAGTCAGTGTAAGTGTTTCCATGGTTTTAAAGGGAGCTGAATGGGGCAATGAAGAAGGCTCCCCATAGTGGTTATATTACATGAGAAGGTTCCATCAATATCAGTAATGACTTATAGGAATTGAAGACAATGAAAAGAGAGCTATGTGACCAAAACTGAAATGGAAACCCATGTTCTCCAAAAAGATAAGTACATGGGTAGAGAAATGAAAGCAAAGATACTATAAGTAAACAATGATTTTTCTTTTCTTTTCTTTTTAAGGCAGGAAGCTTAATTACGATTAAGGAATTGTTTCTTTTGGAGTTACAGTTGGATTCATTTTAATTAAAATAAAAACAACACACAGCTCTTACTCAGCACTTTTCATCTGATGTCTCAAAGAGGTTTGAGGAAGGCAAGCATTATTATCCTCATTACATACATAGCAAAGCAGAGGCACAAAAAGGTGAAGTGATTTGAACAAGGTCACGTAACATGTCAGAGGCAGAGCCACGAATGGCATTCAGACTTGCTGAGTCCCAGTCCAGTGCAGTTGTCAGTTAAACTGCCTCTCAGTTAAAATATATCAAACCTTTAAGGTAAGAATCAATGTTAATAGTAGAAGCCAATTTAAAAAGTTCTAAAAGTGTGAGAAATCCTTGTGAGAATAACTTTTATGAAAATAAGGTGGCCCATAGATGGCCACCTGCATTCTTTCTTGGAATTCTTCAAAATCTATTTCACATCTTTAAGCAGATATATGCTAAATATTGTCAAACATATGCTAAACATTACCTTTCCGATAACCTACTGTAACACTTACTAACACAAAATGTACACTTTACCTCCATGACAACTTTCATTCCCCCCACAACTCTTAATATTATACCCCATGGATGTTTTGGCTACCGGTTAGTCATTCCCTGCCAAAAAATAAACCATGTACAGGGAAATAAAAGGGTAATCCACTGTTTCTTTTATTATGTGGCCTCAATTCACAGCGGATACAAATATGATACATGTTCCAGCCCAGGTACAGGATCTTACACTTTATCTCAAGCTGTAGCGGCTCATTCTTTTAGTTCTTGAGGTCCTTTGTTCAATCCCAGGTGTCACCCAAGATGGCGGTCATCACAACATCATCAGAACGCAAACCCAAGTCTTCCATATAAACTGCAGACTTGCACCAATAGGCTAGCAGACAAGACATAAATGGCCTGATTTACAGATGTGCTGACAATTCACAGGTCCTGCTGCTCAGCACTTCTGAAAATCAGGCCACACATATAAATAAGTATAACATTTAAAAAAAAGATTTGAAATCTTTGAAAAAAATATTAACATACAATCATTAAGAGCAACCATTGATAGGACAAAGAAACATAATATATTCTGAGCAACAGAAGTCACCCTTCCAGCTACTAACATTGGTAGAACATCTTCCTAATGTCCTGGATAGTAATTCAGAAATGTTGCTCCCTTCTCTCCCAATCCCTTGACCTCCATCCCAGCCCATTGACTAAAATACACCTCAGAGCAGGGAGTATAAAACATGTCCATGCTCTACGTAGTCTATCTAATGTTTGAATCTGGTAAACAGAATCTGGTAAACTTTGAGTATGTGCAAAATTGAATTGGGAATAGTGTCCAAGTGATCATAGAATACTCACTGGGTTATAATTCAACATAGAATCAAATCAAAACGATAGGAAAGAGTGTCTGTTTTCTCCCTTTCATCATTCGACTGTTACCCGCCATTTACTATCGTCTCAGCTTTGGCCCATAGGTAAACAGCACTATTAACAAATGCAAAACTGGTTTTGCTTCTAAAATCATGCAAATCATATTCTACATATAATACAAAAAAAATTTGAAAAAATTTGAAAATGTTGAAAAATTAGACCTCTTGGCCTGTCCACTTTCAAGCACGCAGTCAGTGTGAACCTCCACTTTAATGATGGAGTAACAAATAGATGACGAAAAAAATCCTGTTGTGTTAATGCACTACTGGAATTCTGAAATTCAGGGGTCAGGGTCACATCACTGAGAATTAAAAAGACAGGGTCCAACAAGGTAAATATAGCCAAACAAACAAAACACACAGACTGAGGTTTTCATCTAATAAGGTAAAGGTGTTAGCCAAGTTTTCAAATATAACTTGCAGTTTTTGGATGCCTCAATTTGATACTTCAAAAGAGCCTGATTTTCAGAAAGTGCTTGACACCTGCCCTTTGAAAATTAGGCCTCTTTTAAGGAGTTTCAGTTTGGATACTCAAACTCACTAGCCACTTTTGAAAATTATGACCATTGTCTTCTGGGTTAAAATAAAGTACCTTCAGTAGATAACATGATCACTCTGTGACTTTGTACGTAATAACAACATTTTATGGTTATGTAATAGCTTTAATCTAAAGATCTCAAATAACTTTACAAACATTAATTAGGTACGCTTCTTGATACCCAGTAAATTACTCAAATATTATATTAGTTCTACAAATTAGTAAACATATCTAGGGAGAGATCAAGTGATTTGCCCAACATCATCCATAAAGTCAAGAGTGAAACCTAGAAATTTGAATTTACAGCAGCTAATCTAATTATGAAACAGACCTGAATTACAGCTTGTTATCAGTTACTTTATTAACGCCTACCATGGTCACTATGTGCAGTATAATTTAGCACATATTTATCATCAACTCTATTACATTTACTCTGGCTAATGGGATTCCTTCAGTCCCTGCAGAGAAAAGATTTTTACTGAAGGGGAATTATTTACTGGCAATTATGTTACTTGTAATTATTTTCTTCGAAAGTCTATTAAAATGCTTCTAGCTCTTCTCCCACAGAAAATAGGGAGGCAGTGGAACAGAGACTAATACACAAATTATACCAGATATATAAACAACAAAAATAATGGAGAACAGAGGAAAAAATCACAGGAATAACCAAGTAGTAAGAGAGCCATTATTCTCTACAGAGCGCCAATCCTATATGTACCCTATTGCAGCTACTGCCAATTAAACAAGATTACTTGTGTTAGTTATTTTAGTATTTTATGTACAGCCAACAGTCAACTGTTTGAATATTGACAAGTTGACAGTTCAAATTTTCACTGCCTCTAAATTATGCTTATTTAATTAAGCAAGAATTGGAGACACCAGGGATGAAGGGTCTGATTCTGTGCTTAGTTCAGGACCAGAGGGAAAAAAGGGAGCAAAGGCTGTAACCCACCCTTGTGCCTCCCTAATTCTGGCCCTGGCTTCTCTCACTTGTGCCAGCATGTGCCCCAGCCATGCCCACACTTTTTCTCTCCCCATCCCCATCCCCATCCCCATCCAGTCCTAACCTGACCCTGATACACCTCTTTGATCAGGGCAAAGGTGGATGGCAGGGAAAGAATGGGGTAGATCTGCACATGTTAGGAAACCCCCTTCTCTATTTGCAGGTATAGGAAAGTGCAAAACCTGAAACCATGGAACCTGTTTTAAACCTACTTCATGTTACATTTTTATTAGAAACCATTTTAAAAAGTACCATTGGTCAACCAATCTAAAAGAAATGTAAAGAAAATAACTGGGATTCAGTTAATTAAAAGTGCCTCTGGAGAATGTCCCGTGCTATATGGGGCCATCCATCATAACATGCCAGAACACCACACACATCACACTTACAGAAGGGATGAGACCATACTAAGAGAGGTGGCTGCATTTCAAGACTATTTATTATTTTGAAAAGACATGTGACTCTCTAGTGCTATCTTCAGAGTAAAAGTGCCTGCCATTAAGTATTTCTTTTGCTATGAGAGTATTCCTTGCTTGCCTGCCATGTTATCCCTGAAGGTGTTTACTGAGACAATCAGAGTACCCATAATGAGATGGAACTCTGAGGGAGCAAGTATAAGCAACTAGGAGCTCAGGAAGGCTAAGGCACTGTGTTTGGGAATTTTAGGGAGCCAGTTATGGAGCCCCACATCCGAAGAAAGGGTGGCAGACATGGGGTCTGCCCCAGGAATTTACCTTAGAGGACTAGAGCTAAGAACAGAGATCCAGCTATGCCCAGACATAGGGGAATTAAAAACATGTGGGAGTATGTAGAGGTGTTGTGAGGATACATACATTAGAGATTGTGAGTTGCTCAGATACCATGATAATGGGGGTTAAATGTAAATACCTATGGATAGATAGAATCATTGAGCTATGAATATGATGGGAGATACAGAGCTGTCCTCTCATTGCATACTTCATTTGCTGCAAAATATCTTAAGACTTAAAAACAGCAAGAATTGATTTATTTTGAACGGGAAAATTGGACAGTAGCTAGGAGAAGGATTAAACAGCAGTGCACTCAACATTTCTGTCATTGTTCTGAGATTAAGCATTTCATGTGATAGGGAAAATCTCCATGTCACAAAAAGATATTTTTCTTATACCATAGCTGGAGGTGTGTGCTAAAGAACAGTGCTTTTGCAAACTCATCATTGTTTGATCCAACCCCCATTGAAATAAAAATGTTCGGAAAGTTCTCCACAAACCACAGATCCATCTGTTTCTCCATGCTGGCATCAGAAAAAGAAGCCCATTGACTTGAAAACTAGATTGGGATTTTTGTCATTATTTCCAAATGGAAAATTAATAATGACGCATCAAAAACACACCAACTAATTAAAACATAAACAAGTTTTTATTTTTAGGTAGCATGATGTAGTGGCTTATTAAATATGAAGATCAGAATGCAAGATCAATGTTATCATAGTGGTCAAACTGCTCCCAGCTTCAGAGGGGCATGTTGCAGTGAAATCAATGGAAGTTGCAGATATGTCACTAAGGGCCTGATCCAAAGCCATCATTCAAATAGCAAGTTTTGGATGAATCAATAGGTCAGTGTATCTGGTGACCTTGCCACTTTACACTGCTTAGATGGCATACAAGAAATGGATACTGCCTGTACTTGGGAAGCTCAAATTTTCCCTGGTCAGGAAAGGAGCTCTCAGCTGGCATAAAGTTGGTGTAGCTGGCTCTTATGCTACCTTCCATCCCAGATCCTGGTGTGAAGGGTATGCTGGGTGGTACAGGATGTACATATTATGAATGTTCATAAATAGTTTGTTAGTAGATAAGGTGCCAGTAGATGTCCGTAGTGAGGTGAAGTGGCCTCCTTTTAGATTTGAGAGCAAGGGACCACTATACTCCCTCTGGTGGGCAGAGCCCCCTTTCCTGGAAGTACTGGGCTGGGACTTGGTGGAATAGGGTGGGCCTGGTCTCCCTACCCCTTGCCACCAACCCTACCCCTGGGATGATGGCCTATTCACACCTAGGCCAGAAAGCCTGAGTGTTGCTTGTGGTCTTCCCCAGCCAGGAGATAATGGGCCACACACTGTTTGCTTGCAATCTGTTTTAGCCAGGAGGCTTAGGCAAAAGCCTACTCCCTGCTCTGCCCCGTCCAGAGGGACGGAGCTTCCCTTGTAGACTGTTAATTGCTGGCTGCCCCAGCCAGGAGGCTATAGGATAAAGACTGCTTGTACTCTGCACTGCCTAGAGCAGCGGTGGGCTATCTGTGGCCCGTGGGCCACAAATGGCCCATCATGGTAATCTGCTGGCAGGCCACCAGACTGTTTGTTTACATTTGCATCCCTGTGGCCCACGCCGCTTCTCACAGCTCCCATTGTCCGGGAACAGTGAACTGCGGCCACTGGGAGCTGCGGGCAGCCTGCAAATGTAAACAAACTGCCTCATGGTCCGCCGGTGTATTAGCCTGACGGGCCACAGGATGCCCAGCATTGACCTAGAGGGAGCTAGAACTCCTGACTGTTAATGATTTTTGCCTCTGCTAGGAGATCTATGAGCTATAGACTGCTTATTGCTCTGCCCCGCCAGCAGGACCTGAGCTGAGTGCTGCCGCCTGACGCAAGTGAGGCAGAGTGGCCTCCCTCCCCACTTGAGAATGAGGAACCACTACGACACTCATATTTAGCACAATTCTTGGGTTTTCTAGGATCAATAAAATGTGTTGCATTGTACAGTGCAAATGGCTTCCTGATGCACCGGGAAGCAGAAGGGTGCATGTGGCTGGATCATCCGTCCTCCATGCCAGTTCTCAGTTGGTGGATGGTCGAGATGGTCCAGGAATGGGGCTGGTGTTGAGCAGGGAAGGGAATCAGGGAGCTGAAGTTGGCACCCTGATGTCTCATTCCCTTCTCCTGTCCTGAGCCAGTGGCAGATTAGCCACTGGGCCAATGGGACTGGTGCTTGGGGCCCCCCGGAAAAATGGCACCTCCGCCCCTACCTGCTCCTTCTGCCAGGGAGCAGCATCGGGGCACAGAGGCTTGCCCTGTTCCCCCCTTCTGGCACTCCTGCCAGGAGCAGGAGAAGCCATTGTGCCCCAACACTGCTCCCCAACCCTGCTCTCCGACTGAAGCAAGGGATGGGGAGAGGCCCCCATTGCTCTGGCCAGGATCCCTCAAACCCCTAATCTGCCTCTGCACTGAGCACATATAGGCACAAGAGAAAATCTAGCTCAATGTATACTCAAGGAAGTTTCATTTCTGTTGAAAGGGAGGGTTCTAGAATATGAACCTGTGACTAAACATGACCTGCAGAAACATACAACTGGCCATGGTTAAATACATCATCTCTAGATGGCAGCATGTAAAATTAATGCAATTTTTCAAATTACCGTCCTTATAAATATATTTATGTTCATTTTCATATTGATAAATACACATGGTCCCAAAAGTGACCTCCATTTCTCCAAACTGGAGGCCTTATACCCAGCATAACCAACTTCTTAAAAGAAATTAAAAGGATTTCTGTAAACAGTGGCCTCTGAGATGCATGTAAGTGCATTTAAATGGTTGAAATTCAATAAAAACAACTGTTGACCTTTTGGTGTCCTCTCATTTAAAGCTGGGGGACATGTCAGAACTTTCACGTTGGTGTCCTCTATTAACCCTACAGGATGGGCGGAAGTAAACTTGACATTGGCTATTGGCACTCTAACAATCTTACAGCAGAATGCAGAGGAGATTTCTGTCCCTAAGATGTTCTTCAGTAGCTAGCCGCTAATGTGATAATGCTTCAAGAAATCCATTCTACCAAGGAATCTCAATTACAAATTAGGGTTTATCAGATTGTAGCTGCCACTCATCATCAACAATTCAGAATCTGCATCTGTGTGAAATTTGGACTTAAGTTTCAAGTACTTGGAGAATCTGAGGAAGGCAACAACATCACCTGGTTCTTTATACTTGGAAATGGAATAAATATGCTGAATATTTACCACCCCTGCCCTTTTGGAACAATGGCAGCATCCTTCCCTGCCTCTTGTTCCATATACTGCAGTGGTATGCAGAGACTTAATTTCACCTCTACACAATTGCCAGCCACCTGATGCTCATTTATTGGGCAATTGCTGCCAGACTATCCTGCCTTTATGAGCTAAAGCAGTCTCATACTTTCCACTCAGCTTTCTGGGATACCAGAGCTCATTTTTACCTCTATAGATACTCCATTTTCAATCTCACAGCATACATTTGGAAACTTTCCACACTCGTAGCATCTCCCCCTTTTAACAGTGATAACAAGTCTAGAGATTGCACCAGCTCAAGTCAATACAAAAAAGAGATGGAACTTTTGGTGTGCTAGTTGGGAATACTTCAGATAAGAAATACACAGAGACTCCCCATAGTCAGGGAATTATGGCATATGGCTCACGATATGAACTTGACTTACAAGATCTTCTGTGAGACTATTAAGTGTGGCTAGAAAGTTGACGTTTTCATAGAGCATATATCCCCTGCTGTGACGATGTCAGTGACAACCGCTATTAAAAAGAGATACAGTTTGCTTCACTGGACATGCACACACAAAAGCCACTAGTATATTAATGGAATGTCTTAGTGTTAAGAGGCAAGAAAGGTAGCATGAATGTTTTGAATGTCTAGACTTCATGCACTCAGGACATAGTTTGGGGCCTTCTTTGTCACTTTTGGGCAAAGGAAACCCCCAGATGCCCTACACATCTCAACAAATGCTGCAGCAGCCCACCCCGTGGCCAACAGCTGACCACTAACTACAAATAGAGAACATGATTATAAGGTATTGCCTGTGTTCAGAAAGTTTTGGTCAACCCCTTCAGCCAACTCTAGCTTCTCGTAGATATTCACTAGGCAGGAACTGTGATTTCATTCTTAAAATCTTAGAAGGTTATTGGGCTAGACAACATCCATGGGGAGTTCCTGCATCATATGAACTCATCCTGTTGCAACCTTCTGATAAGACTCTGTAATACTCATCTGGAATGCAGTACTGTTCCAAAGATCTTGCAGAAGTCACACTTAGTGGCACTTCTAAAGCCTGGAAGGAAGATGGATGAACAAAGAACTATAGCCTAATCACTCTGATCAGTGTCACTTTTAAGCAACTTAAAAAAACTGGTACTTAAATGACTCTTGCCTTTAATCAACCCAATTATCTCATCACCAGGTATGGTTCCAAACAGCTTGTAGTACTGAGGATGAAGTGTTTATTGATGATGTTTTTGAGGAAGGACAGCAGGTTGGCACTGTTTTTGTTGACCTTTCTTCAGCTTCTACAAAGTTTGGCACCATGAAATAGTCTTAGAATTGTATTCCTTGGTCCCAGACAAGAAACTTGTAGAGTTTATTATGCAGATGATTTCTAAAAGAATAGTGATAATCAAGTGAAGAGATGGTTCAAGTCACCAAGGCCGTATGAACAAATGACTTCCCTGGGGGCTGTACTCACTTTCATGCTCTTTGATATAAATACAACAGACCTGCTGCTTATCTCAACAATTAAGTTTGTGTACTCTGAGGACAACTGCCTGGCAATAGACAGAAGAGCTCTGTGGAGCTGGAGTCCTGCCTGCCATCTGATCTTGATGTGTTGACCAAGTACTTTTTGAAGTAGCGACTTAAACTAAATGCACTAAAACTGTTTCATCTTGTTTACATCACACTAGCTGGTTAGCTCATCAACAGTTGCAGGTTCTTCTAATCAGCCCATCATTTTTTAACTGTACCAAACTTATCTGGGGATGAAGCATGGCTGCTGTCTGTCCTTTCACAACAAACCTAGAAGATATGCTAAAATCTAGTTGAGAGTCCACGTCTTTTCATGTTTGTTGGACACTCATGAACCAATGCCGCAAACTTATGGACATCTACCAATGCCTTCCATACAGCATCATGGAGTTGTCATTGTTGCAAAGATCAACTCTACCCTTCACATCGTCACTGGTGGGACCTGGACAATTCTGGTCTCCCACCTTCTGATCCTGGCTGGCATTGGTCCCCTGATGATTAGGGGTAAAAGCCGGGCTCTGGCCTCCTTACTGCACTCAGACAACTATCAATTTCATCTCAAAACACACAAAATATTTGCTGAAGTAAAGATGTCCCCCTTCTTTGAAATAATTGAGCATCTCAGACAATTCATCAGACATGACTTTTCTAAGGAAAAACAGCAGCAACAGATGGTGCAGGACTATATTTTGGGTCAATGGTTCATTTCTTGGCAGATGGACAACTCAGATCTGCATCCCCTTGCCTCTCTGGGTCAGCTGTCACATGTCCTCAGAACAATCTTATGAACCAAAAGATCCTTCTCCATTACAACAGGATATGTTGTGGTCATGGACGGTTTAACTTTCATTTTTACAGTCAGGGCTTCTAGAGCTCCCCATTCTGCCCCGTGGAGCTCAAGAACTAATATTGTGCCATTTGGTTATCAAATGCCCTCTTATCATCTTGATGGTGGATGGATGTGCTTGACATCTTCTGGTGCTGCTGCTGTGATAGAGGGGCTGCATCTTTTACCTGCCATCCAATTCACAGTTGGCGCCTTCAGAAACCATACTCCGAAAGAAGAAAAGTTCAAATTTCAAATGTGGGTTTTTCTTCTGCACTGTGTAGCTCATAATGAATGAATACACCACATTTCAAGATACCAACTCAGTGGGAACATGAACACTGTGTCAGTCAGTTACTCATTGCAAGACTGTTTTGTGTACACATATTATTGTGCATATTGTATATTTTCACACTCTATAAGACAGACATCTAAGTCTTCATCACCCATGCACACAGAATATTATTCTTGTAGCTGTTTCTATGTCTTTTGGAAGAGACGGGGAACATAAGACTCTTACTTAGCAGCAAGAATAGTATCAAAGAAGTGCGGCTTTGCAGCACTGACTGGTCTCCATCTGTGGTGTCGGAAGGGAATTCCATTACACTGAAGAGCAGTTTCCCAGAGCTTAAGGGGCAGTTCAGCTGTGGCTCAAGGCATTGCTAAACCCATTAGGCATAATGTATCACTTACTCTTTGCATTGATCCTGTAACCTATGATTGCAGCACAAAGTGGCACATCCAGCCATCAACTCTGTGGATGGCCTCTTCGCAGTGAAAATGATGTGGCTCCACTGTGCTACAGGGGACCTTGATGCATGAGTGGCACACAAAGGGTGTTCACTTGGCCTGTATGAGATATGCTTGGCAGCTTGTAGGTTTCAGGAGAGGTCAGACATGGGAGAGTTGAGGAAGAGAAGGCTGGGATATTCACCACTGTGCAGATCCTCTCTTTGTCCCAGGAGAGTGTTGTGCACATATTGGGGGACGCAGAGCATGTAAGGAACTGTAAAGGCTATCCCAGTCATTTCACAGCCTGTGGGGGTGTATTACTCCTGGCTACAATCCCATCTGCCTTGCTATGCATACTACAACGGGACTCAGGATTTACTACTCAGTTAAGAAATATTGGGAGTTGTTATCACACAGGAAAACCCGTTGTTTGCTACACACTGTATTTGTTCTACCTTTGTTTGTTACTATTGAATCACTTTTCTCTAATTCTTAAAGAGCAACAGATCATGTATTGAAAGCTAGCAGTGAAAGTTCAGAAAAAAAATCATTAACATTCCAATTTCATTTTAAAAGTGAAGATGAAATTCCCTTCAGCCTGTCTCACAACCTACTAAGTTTGATTTACAAAACTTTAGCTTGTATATAAAGTGCCAGAAAAAAGCTACTTCAAAAGTTAAGCTGAAAGGCTTTTTATCAGCTAAGATCTGAGCTACTGATGCTTTTCCCTAGGAAAACATTTTACACCAACACCACCTAAAACAGAGCAAGAGGCTGTATTATTTATATTTAATTAGTTTAGTGGTGTTCTCAGCAGTCAAAGGTGAAACACAGAATCCTGAACTCAAGTCTTTGCTAGAAAAATAGATTTTCTATTACTACTCATTAAATCAACTTGAATAACATAACATAGTACTTTCACTGCTAAAGGGCTGAAGGGGTGTCATCATTCTTAAAATTAAGTTAAAGTGTTAATGGTTTCTTCTTATGAACTTCTAACATATAAAGTTAACCCAAACTGTTACACTTTGGTAACTAAAGACAAGCAATTCAAATATACAAAAAGCAACAGGGCTAAGTCAAACAGCAACTGTTGCAGCCAACCACTGAAAATTTTGACTTTCCATCCCTTGAGTAAAACATCTTTTGGTCTGTTAGTTCTGTTACGGAGCAACAAAATAGAAGTCTCAGTGCAGGCACAGAGCCCAAGGTTTTGCAGGTAGAAGAGAAAAAGAATTGAATTTTTAATGGTTTTCTTTTAAGTTTCATTTACATGTAATTTTAAAAGTCTCCTTAGATAGGATTATTTCATAGATTCATGGATTTTAAGGCCAGAAGGGACCATTAGATTAGCTAGTCCAGTGGTTCTAAACTTTTGAATTGGTGACCCCTTTCACATAGCAAGCCTCTGAGTGCGACCCCCACCCTGTACAAATTTAAAACACTGTCTTTAGTATTTAGCACTATTATAAATGTTGGAGGTGAAGCAGGGTTTGGGGTGGAGGCTAACAGCTCATGCCTCCCCGCCCCACATAATGACCTTGCAACCCCCTGAAGGGTCACAACCAGTGTTCCCTCTAATTTTTTACATCCATGTGCGGAATGAATTTTGTTATGTGCACCAATATGGAGGTGATATGTGACACATCACCTTCGTATTGGTTCACAAAACAAAATTCATGTGGTTGGGGTGGGGCCAAGGGGTTCAGAGTGCAGGAGGGGGCTCAGGGCTGGGGCAGAGGGTTGGGGTGCAGGAGGTGAGGGCTCCAGCTGGGGGTGAAGGCTCTGGGGTGGGGCTGGGGAAGAGGGATTTGGGGTACAAGAGGGGGCTCAGGGCTGGGGCAGAGGGTTGAAGTGTGGGTGGGGGGGTGAAGGCTGTGGGGTGGGACCGGGGATGTGGGGTTTGGAGTGCAGGCTTCCCTGGGGCTGCAGTGGGGATAGAGGAGTCTCCCAAGCCCTCTGTTGCTGCAGCAACTTGGGGTCAGATGAAAAGCACCTCTCCCCGGCCACGGCAGCTCTGGCGGGGCTGGGCTGGGCCGAGGGAGGGGCTCCTCTCCTCATCAGCTCTGGGCTGGGCTGAGAGAGGGGATCTTCTGTCTGGCAGCTCGGATGGGCCTGAGCCTCCCCACCTGCTTGCGTGGCCCTTGAAAGTCTGCTGCGCAGCTGCCCAGCTTACAGGGAACGTAGGTTACAACCCCCAGTTTGAGAATCCCCTGATCTAGTCTGGCCTGCTACATAATGTAGGCCATGGAATTTCATTCATCTACTCCTGCACTGAGCCCACTAACTTGTGTTTTGCTAATAACTTGGGTATTTATGTGGACTTTTTCCAACAGAGCAGACTGTAGGGTAGTTTCTTCTTTTTGGAAATCAGAGAGGTGGCAAACAATGGCAGATGGCACCACTCATTTGCTCCAGTAAAACACACCAAGGGAAAAATAGGGTAGAGGGGCAGGCTAACAAATACCAGGGAACTAAAGAGTCAGAGAGTAGAGGAATCAGTGCAGAAAGGCATCAGAGGGTTTTGAAAGAACAGCTGCATTCTGGTAGGGAATAGAAACATAGCCAGAAGCCACAGCCATGCTGTGATTAATATTGGAAGCTATAAACAAATGCAGATGGGACCAACCTTCCTCAAGTCAATTTGGGAATCCACAGGCTCAGGGTGTGGGTGTCCCCAGTTCCACTCTAGTGAGACCCTATCATAGCTATGGAGATCTGAGATTCATTTGGTCCTCTCTACGTGCCTCCTCTCAATATCAGGCTCCAGCACTGCTCACTGTGAGGTATCATTAGCTGCCAGTTTTGTTCAGAGAAAATCTGGGACCCAGTTTCTTGAATCCTTAAAACAGAGACTATGCACAGATCCACTAACATGTCACCCTTCTCAGTCAACAGGTAGTTTTGGAGACAGTGAATGAAAGAGAACCATCAGATGCCATTTGGATCTATACTCTGATAAAAGATATTTATAAGCCCTCTGTAAATAAATAATATACAGACTCAATAACTTTTGAAGACAGCAGTCTTCCAACCACTCTAAAATACACAATATCCCTACCAGTGATACAGAAACCATCACTCAGTGCAAGTGATCTCTTGTCACTAGAGCCTAATATTGTCTTCCTGAGCAAAGTGATTGAGAAGGTGATAAAGAATCATCCCCATCTACTGCTGATTTCACCCAATCTCCTGACTGTTTCATATCAGGCTTAGAACTAAGATATGACACAGAAATGGTGCTGCTCATGATAGTAGATTATCTTCTCCTGGCAATGGACAATGGGCAAATATTTATTGTCATACTGATGAACCTCTCTGATGCTTTTAACACAGTAGACCATGAAAGGTTGGTGGCATGCCTTGAAGATCTGGCAGGAATGAGGTGCCTGAATAATTAGAAATAGCAAATAGACATTTGTACATACATTTATCTACTTAAAACATTTCAGTTTACTTCAATAATATACCATTGTGACAGTTTGGAATATTTGCATATGAAAAAATCTCCACCTTTATTAAATGACACTTTCCTTTCCCATTTCTTTTATTTTCTCTTTCTCTCCCCTCTCCACCCTGACTCCTCTTCACTGCGTATGCTTGATGCATAGCAATTTGAGATCCATAGTGTACAGCAATATAATAAGATGCAGCATCAAATTACCTAGAACTCAAGTTGTTAACTTAATGTTGCTCAGAGTCTTGTCTCACCCTTGTGAAAGTTTTTCTTGAGGCACCACTTTTCTTACAGTTGAGGAGAGTTGACATTCAAGATTAATGCAATTTGGTTTTTGATTTTTCTAGGACAGTCATACACCAAACGTGATTTAATTTTGAATTATTGTATCATGAGGATTGCTGTTAAACCATCCCATCACTTGACTTACTGTATGAGTTTTAGTGGACAACATTAAACCCACAGAATTTTCAAAATGAACGTGTTGATGTTCAAGAAGTTATTAAAATTCAAGACAAAATGCATTAATGTACGGGGAAGAAGAAGCTGAAGGACCTTTTCTCATTCCTAAAATTCATATATTTTCCCTTGCAGAGATATATCAAACATATTACTTCAGCTTGCCTAGCAACTATTCCATTCCTAATATTTATGCAGTATTGTTTGGTTTGGTTAATGATGAATGTCTTTCGATGCTCCCATTAACTGAAGAAGTAGTGTGATAACTCAACTACAGCAGACATAAATAGCAAAAACACTTTTGATAAGTAAAACCATGTTCGTTATGTAGCTACAAAAAATGTTGTGTACATTTGGTATACAGTAGTTCTGTATATTCTCATTGGTGATTCATTCATTAAACCTGTAGCAATGTATGTAGCAATTACATTTGGTACTCACTATTTTTAATGTGGTGACTTATGATTAAAAACAAATTATTTCAAAATCATTGCTCTTCTTGTGTGTTCCATCCTTTGAGCATCTAAATGATATTCTATGAAAGTGAATATGTTTTTTTCAGAAGGTTATTATTAAAAAAAGCTATAGTACTATTTCATTTTATTATTATTTATTATTTATTGATATCTTTTTGTAATCTGGCTCCTGTACCAAGCTCTGGGCACCTAACGTTATTTAAAATACATTACCACATTTTTTAATCTACAAAGCAAAATTTAAAATGTTCAGTTATTCAATTATCTAGTAACCTCAATGACCAATAAAGATGATAAAACCACCCACCAAACTCCCAAGACTCCAGCTAAACCAACACACTGTCTGCAGGCCCATCTACATCTCTTCCAAATGCCGGAGGATTAACAACTCTGAGGTCTGGCAGAGGGGAGCAAATTCTAGAGCCAAAGAAACCTCACAGAAAACACCATAATAACAGCTCCCATTTAAACCAGGGGAATCCACTTTACTGTGGGGGTATCGCACAGGGAGGCATTAGAGATATTAAGGAAATTAAATGTTCCTTTCTTTAAAATGTCTGACAACCTTTGGGTGGGGAGTAAGCAAAATTTTGGAATATTTATGTGCAGTAAAGAAAATGAAAGTTGTAAAAGCTCTTTTCATGCACAAATTTGATCATGAGGAACAAAGTCATGGTGGTGCTTCCCTCCAGTTCACACAGCCCAGATGAGCTCTGAGCTTTATTCCCATTTTTGTTACTGCCTGGTTTTATAGCACTTGACAGTGTTTTCTTTAGTTAGATGACAAGGAAAAAATAATTTCCTCTATTTTATGCACCAGGAATAGTGTCAGGGAAACTGAGGCTCAGAAATGTTAGTGCTATATCCAAAATTGTGAACCAAGTCAGTGTCACTACCCGGATTAGTGCCTGAGACTCTTGTCTGGTAAGGCCCATGTTTAATTCACTCACAAGCACTACCCTTCAGGACAACCACTATGTCTTGGCTTCCACACCTGTAAAGTTGGAATAACACATGTGACTATGGGTAAAAAATTGAAAAAGAGTGAATATTTCATGTAAAGTTTCCAACATAATTTCCAAAAACTTTTTTGTAAAGTTTTGATTTTTGTTTTTGTTTAGTCAAAAGTTTTCAGTTTAATTATTCTTTTCTCTTATTTATTTTTTTTCCTTTTCCCAATATAATAAAGGGTGAATGAACAGAAAAGGAGAAAATTGACAAAAATAAATCCCAAAAGCTGAAAAAGGAAAATAATGTTTTTGAGTTTTTTTGGGGAAAAAGCAAACTATTTCTTTTAGAAGTGAATTCTTCCACACAGGAGCTGAGACAAACAGCTGCTGGGTGTTTTCTAATTACAGTGATGTAGCTGGAGTTGAAATTTTGGAGGGTCCTGACTTATAGTAGACAAGAAATGCCCAGAGGAAATGGGAGATCCCGCAGACTCAGGGGCAAGTACTGGTTGACCTGGGCGGAGGAGTGGTCAGCAGCTGCATGGGACCTGGCTCTCATTGAAGTTGACATGGGCCAGGACAAGTTTGTGGCACTTGGAATTCACACAAGCTCAGATCTACGTGTTCCAGGTGGTAATGGGATGGGCCATGGCCCATCCAGGCTCACCCATGTTAATCCCCTTGTCACACACCCTGGCATACGGGATTTCCCAGAGGCAGGACTCAGGATGAAAGAAAGATTGGAGGAGGTGGAGATGAAGCACATATTGCTGCTGAGATTCTGGACAGAGCTGCTGCTCATTGGCAGCTAGGGACAGGCTACCATAACTCAGGCATCCTCCAGAGACAGCACAGCATGTCATCCTCATTTTGCAGGTACTTAGCTGTACAAACTGTACAACCAGGTCTTGAATAATGTCACTATTCAAGAATCCACCTCTTTAAGTAACAGTTACAGAAATGATATCACCACCTCACAGAACATTCACTGACTAACAAATGGCAACGCTATTCTTGAGTGTATCATAACCTGTGGCAATATGGCATGTCAGCGAGTGGTTCTGATTACATACACAAATAGATGATCATTTGTGGGTTACACATGCATTCTTAAGAGGGTCAATCATCCTACTTTTTGTTCATCTGTTGCACATAAAAAGAAAAAAATATCACTTACTTGAAGCAATATTTAAATAGAAAACTCTGTTAGTGGCAGTTACTTAGAGGTCAGTGAACCTCAGATTAATCAAAATGTTGGTGAGTTGTAATGTTTATACCATCTTCACTTAAGAAAGTATCACCTGCATTGTATGCGTTATAGGCAGTGTCCAATCTGATAAATAACCATCACTGCCAGCTTACTAAAACGTGCTACCCCAAACTGCAGCTAAAGTTATGGAACTGCAACAAGCAAGTGTAATGAACTAAAGAAAAAAAAAAACCTCCTTTGATTGTACATTATGAAGGATAATAAGCAGTTGCTGGATATCTATTTGTATATTACATGTGGTAAAAACATACCTATATTTTTTCATGATAAAAATCATCATCATTAAGTAGATATACAATATTTTAAAAACTCTCCAAATAATGTTATATCTAACAGTTTGTTATGACTTCACTATCTCATATGCCTAGTTTTATGATATGTGAAAAATGATGTAGCTGTGACTTGTTAAATTAAATTACATACCACATATAGCTTTAGCAATTGGTATAATTACTCTATAATTTCTAAAATATGTATAATAGGAATGCACAAATGATATAAAGTCCATTATTCTGTAAAGAGAGTAATTAATACAGAAATGTCAAACTCTCCTGACTGTCAAAAGCAATATGCTTGCAAACTTTGAGAAGGTCTGGCTTAGTGCCTTGAAAGACTTTAGAAGAAACAGTGTAAGCAGCTTTCAGCACAATAAATATGTTCATAAAGTATGCAAATGAAATTCAATAGGTATTATATAACAAACGCCCTAGGATGTGAAGCTATGATTCACCATTTGTTTTTTCTCAGGATAATAAAGACTAATTGTGACTGTGCTCATCTGAATAGGAAAAAAAGCCATCAATCTTTGTATCAGAATACAGAATGTGATTTGGTGGTTCGCATCACATCTATCCTCATTGCTTTGTGTGGGCTCTACTCCACTCACGTTTATGATGGAGTTGGGCAGACTCTGAACAAAAAAGCGGTACAGGACACCTGTTTTCAAATGACTCGAAGACTGTATTCTCCTTCTGACAACTCGGGGACCAATTCACCTTTGGGTTACTCTGGCTTTACCCTGATATAACACCATTGATTTCAACAGAATTCTACTGGTTTAAAACCAGAACAATTCAAGGGTGAATAAGGCCCTTAGCAATAGCAGTTGAGAGTGGAATCATTTAAAGGGCACACTGTATACATCTGTAAGAATCGAGAGGATTTACTGTGAGAATGAAGAGGCCTAAAGAAGAAGCAATTTCTCTATTTTTAATCTATTAAGTATTGGATTAATAAACAACTACCAGTAATTTCAATGTGTATAACTCCAAACTATTTTTATTATTCCAAGTTCAATCCCACTCAAAGAGTTCATTAGTGCCATCAGCAAAGGCTCTGGAGGCTAAAGCTTTCCAAGAGTCAGAAGTAGCTGCCTAAAGAGCATTCAGCAGGAGTCTTTTGAGGCAGTTCTAACATCCAATTCCTGTTATCACAACTAGTTCATGCCCATTAACCACTTGCAAATGGTGCATCCTTATGAAGAAAATTCCTTGGAGCTGAATACTATGTAAAGCACACAGCACAAAGCAAACTTCCATTGTCTTTTAAAAAATGCCTATATTCTCCATCCATGTTCAAATTAGCCATGGGTGAAATGACATGGATGAAATAAGAATCAACTTGCTCAAAAGTCAGACTGAACCAGATAACCAAACTTTTCTGAGGTTTGAAAAACATGTTACTAAGTTGTTGTAGTTTTCATTTTCACACCCTCCAATCTATGTAGTTGAGGCAAATTACTGAAAAAACTGTGAGGAAAATATTATTATAATTATTTATGGCAGCACTCAAAGACCCCAATTATGATGAGGGCCCATTGTACTAGATACTGAACCAACAAAAAAAGAGTAAGATACAGTCCCTGCAACAAAAAGCTTACAATCTAAATAGAAAAGACAGAATAAAAAGGCAGAAAGAAAATAACACTATTGCCATTTTATAGATGGGGAACTGAGGCAAGGAACGATCAAGTGACTTGCCAAAGTAATCCAGAAACAGAGTTGTGCAAATAACAGATTTCTCAGAAAACTGACAATTAAAAAAATAATTAATTTCAGGTTAACTTCAAAATGATTTTTTTTAAATTCTCAGTGAATCAAAATGTATAAAACATGGCTTGGGTTGGGAAAAAATGCTTCATTTCAATTCTGAGCATTTTAAACATTTTTAAACAAAACTGAAAGAAATTTCTAAACAAAAAGTCATTTTCAATTAAAAAATTGATTACTACATTTAAAAAATGTCCAACAAAATTTTGACTTTTTTGAGACTTCTTGTTAGGTGTTTTTACATGAACATTTCAGTGACATGGAAACAATTCATGAAATGCTTGGGTATCATAGAATCTGCATTTTTCACCAAAAAAATGTTTCAGCCAAAAAAATTTGCCCAGCTCTACAAGGAAATCCTGTGGCAGAGCCAAGAATCAAACCCAGATCTTTTGAGTCCCATTCCAATGCCTTACATACAAGATAAGAAAATTTCAATAATCCTTCCATCTCTGTATTTTAAGTTAGAAGTATTTAAGTAAATAAGTATTCCTGTTTAACCATTTGTTTTATTAGAATTTAAATATTGCCTGCACTTGACTTCTTATTTTATTTCCACAAATTAATTATTTTTTTTCAACATTGTTCTGTACCTATACTGCAGGCACACACACAAAATTGGCCTTTCCATGTCATCTCCGTATATCTCAAACTACCAAACACAATGCAGTTTTGTAGGGCTGGGAAAACTGCATGATGGGGCTCTAACAAATGTATCATAATTAGGTCCCCAATGTTTTTAGTTAGCACACTTATAATGATCCTAATTAACCACCTCTAATATTAAAATGCTGTCCTATTTTCCAAAATTCAGTACTTCAAAGCCACATAGTTGTTTCCAGGGTAGTGTGCATTTTAGAATCTAAAAATAATAATACTAAGAATCTATATAGTGCTTTTCATACACTGGTCTCAGCAAAGAATGTTAAGTGAAAATATCCATGTAGTAGAGAATAGAGGATAAGTGACTTGCCCAAGGCCACAGAGGAAGTCAGTGGAAGAAATTGCCTCTCCTGTGCACTATCCATTGCACTATGATGCCTCCCTATAAAAATACAAAAGATCCAATCTGACAAGTAAGTGATAGTTAGTTGAATAGTAACACTAAGTTCACCTGCAATTCCCATCGATTCTGCATTAATATACCATCTGACTTATTTGTCAACAGAAATTGCTTCTGATGTGTTTCTAACAGAAGATAAAGATGCACTGAAAGTTGTCAGAAAAAGAACTAGGAAAATGGTAAATTCGAGGAAGGGGTGGAATGGAGAGGATTATACTTTCCATGTGGATTGTTTGTTCCTGTAAACTCAGTCCACATTACTATCAAACAATAGCTAACCTTAAGCAAAAAGCTTGGTAATGCTTTTAACTACTCATGAGTTATGAAAACAACAACAAAACCCAAAATAAACAAACAGAAAACCCCAACACAGAAGCCCCACCCCCACCAGCAAAATCATCACTACACCAAAATACCTTCATTCTACTTTCTCCTGCTTTCCTGTTTTCAAAAACAGACAACTAAATTAGACTGTTTAGAACTTGCTGTATCCTATTTACCATCCACAATTGGAACATCTTATTTCAGCCTTATTGTACACAGCCTAGCCAGCCTTAAAAAGCTGTCTCTCTTCGAACTATGGGAAGTGCAACATAGCAGACACAGATGTTAGAGGAATAATGAAACAACCAAAAAGTTATGTTATTTTTGACAAAGGTTTTGCATGTTTGTGTATTGGCACCTCTTTAAAAGAATTGTTCTGGTAACAGTTTTATGCAAATTGGTCAATACTGGGGATTTCAGAAGCATGGTTGACTTGCTATGAAAGTCTATAGCCAGCAGGCTTATATTTATCTTTTATGCCATGACCATGAAAAGTATGTACACAAAACACAGTACCACAGCTGGAGTTTAAACAAATGGCAATCCATTAATTGTTTTTTTTCCCCCAAAACATTTTAAAAAATCTCTTTTCATATCAGACAGCCCAAGGGCAAACAAGCTTGCTTGTCAATTTATAGGCAAGTTTATACCTGCAAAGGTCCCATGAGGATGTTCTAAGCCTCAAACAAATGTCCATTTCCTTTATGATGCATTTGGGCTTTTGAGACCAATATTTTCTGGATGCATTATCTTTCTCTGAGACTCATTAACATGGTAAGATAAAAATTGTAAATGACAGGCTGTGAGATGGAATCTCATTTTAGGCATTTTAAGGGCTAGAATTACTAGAATTTTGTGTGACCTTAAATATTTGGTACTGTTAAAATATGAATGAGACACAAACAAAGTTTCAATATAGGCAAGCTAATGTTAAAAAGTGTGGACAATTTCAAATAAGAGGATATCCATCTACACAGGCCTATTTCGCTAAGCTGTGTAGACATTACTCAGCAGAGATCAGTAAAGAAGAAAAATCCAGTTGTATCGTGAAAGAGTTCAGTATTAATATTTCAGCACAGCTCACTATCCATTCATACCTCTTGTACAATAGTCATCACTGTTATTCATTTGTACTTACAACTCACAGTTACTTACTGTTTCCTCTTTAATCTTTTTTTATTTTATTTTTATGAGTATGGTTCTTTTCCTGCTCCCAAATATCACAAATTGTAAATCTCTTTTATCCTGTCATTCCCCCTTCCCATTTAATTAAATACATTGAGATCTTTCCCCAAACACCTTTCATGATAATAAAATCAGCTAGACAGAACAGGACTGGTGTTGAAAAAACACGCACAGAGAACACAGACAATTTGTCAGCTAAATAGCTTTTTTAAAAGGATATTTAAGCCCTTCAGCGAGAATATTATTTCTTAGGGGTAACACTGACTTCTCAATATTTCCTTCTTCTTTTCACCTGGCAGTCTGCTCATTTTCTCCTGTTTTCTCTTCTCTCATCTCCTTCACTTTAATGACCATCTCCCCTTATGATGCTTAGGGGTGCAGAGAAAAAAAGGAAATTTAAGAGTTCCACAAGGGGTTTCAAACTGTACAAAAGCACAATCTAACAAAGCACTTGGGGCCTGATCCAAAATCCATTGAAATCAATTGAAAGACTCCCATTGACTTTCCTGGGATTTGGATCAGGCCCTTAAATGAGTATTTAAGTTTAAGCAGGCCAATGGGTCTACTCTCTTGTAGGAAGTTAAGCACATACTTAAGAGCTTTGCTAAATCAGGGCCAATGCTAAAATAGATTTAGACATAGGAACAAAATATACACTTGCAAGTTCTGAGATAGCACATATATTTACCTGTTTAAATATCTCCAAGCCCACTCGAAAAAACTCTTATCTATTAATAAAAGCTAATAATCAATTGATAATTTATTAACTAATCCAGACAGTTTTCTCAGTACCTAGGTTTATTTCTTACAAGACCACATACAGACATTACAAGGTGCACTACACCTTGGAGTAACACATTATTAATACAGAGATGAGATCCCCCATCTACTTTACAGTTATATTTTTACGTGCTCTGTTAGCAATTCCTTTGATTTCAACACTGCGCAGGTCTGGGTGAGGTACATATCCTTTTATCTTTGTTCTCATATATATATATTTCAATCATCTATTTCATGGCTTCTGTGTGCTCTTACGGGTATTTCAATAGCATCTATAACAACATGCAGTAAATCCCAAAACTAAGAAATACACATAATAGCTTTCACAGTAGTAGTGTCTATAAAGTACTTATGGACTTTTAACCTTTATGCTCCTAATCAGGTTTGTATTCACAGCAGGTTCTCATTTAATCACATACGTATATGTTTATTGACCTACTCGTGTTTTAACTCATTGCTCACAGGTACTCTTAATAATCAGGAGAGTATAAGGTGAAAGCAGCATGAAGGAGGATCTGATTGAACCAAAAAGTGGAATTGCTGTTTTCAACCACGATGTGCTGTTTATCTGCAATAGCTTCAGAAAAGCTGCCAAAAACAAACAAACAAGCAAAAAAAAAAAGAAAAGAAACCCCCCAACAAATGTGCTTCACTAGGGAAGTAGAGAAAGCAGTTTTTATTTAATTGGTAATAGAGAAAAGCATCCCTCTTAGTTATCAACAAATCAGATGTTACTTTGTAGCTTTATAATACAGCTGGTTGGAAAATGGAAAATGTCAAGCTTTCAATAAATAAATAAATAAAATGTTCCCCATGACAAGATTTTTGCAGAATGGAAATTCCAAAAAATATTCAATTAGGAAACATCTAAATATTTTGTGTTAATAAAGTTGAGCCATTTTAATTCAATTATGTCAAACATTATACAATTGTGTACATATATTTAGTATTAAATGATTTGTATTACATGAAAATATTACTATTAGTCTCAACAAAATTAAATTAAACAGACAGAACAAAATGTGTTTACCTTTTCTCGAGAAAATGTTTAGACATTATTGAAATTAAATGAGCAAGTCATAACTATTTGTTTTGACTTTTTCCTGTTGAAAATTTCATCAAAATCAATGTGTTCCCATGAAAATATTTCCATTTTGACACAAATGCATTATCCTACAGAAAATTGTTCCATCATTTTTTCCATCTACCTCTACATTTTGAAGCTCACATTTTGTCTTTTAATCCCATACTAATGAGCCTTTTCAACATTGACACTCTGTTCTGCTCTTGCTGCCTGTAGTCATAACAGAGACCACAAACTAAGCCCCTAATTTTCTTGTGCACAGTTTGCATTGAACATAGCAGAGAAAGGTGGGTAAAGTAGAGTCTGCACTAATTTCATCAGAGAAATTCCATTGGCATATACTGGGCATTTTATACACAGAGCAAGTGTAGAATATGCAAGAAAGGTTCAGCTTAAAGAAGGAAATTTTCTCTACTGAGAGTAAAACTACTACTGAAAAGATGCCTTTGCATGTAGCCTACTGGAGAGTTCTGTAATTTACTGGGGAAAAAAATGATAACATTTTTGTTCTACTTTCTATCATGCATTGCACGTTTAGCGACTGTATTCAAGAACCCGGACAAATTGCCATAGGATAACATCAATATATATTTTAAAAAATGTCCTTTTATGTTCTTGCCTAAAATCTGCATTTGATTCATGCCACTGTAGCAGCCACACCATTTGCAACCACTCAAATGAATCTCATGTATCAAGGTAATGACTAGGCCCTTAGCTTGATATATTATATGCTACAGTATCTTGAGAAATGAGTAAGTAACACATCGTTGTGCAAAAAAACAACAACCCCAAAACACATATTTAGCAGGAAGAAGCGTCTATGTATAAAATACCAGAAGTCTAATGTTTAAACTGTGCTTGTGGGCAGTTCTAGAAAACTGCATGAAATTTCCTTAAAAAAAATGACATTAACAAGTAATGTGACTATTTATTTATTTATTTACATCTTTATAACCTAAAAAGAATCCAATGGATATTTTTCCTATATCTGATACAAATTGACTTTATCCTTGGATGAGACATTTGTTTATACTAGAAACAGTCATTCTCAGCAATAAGATACAGATCGCTTAGATTGCAACCTCCTCAGGGTATGGATCGTTTCTTTTTACGTTACCTGATACAATGGAGCTCTGATCCAGGGCAGGGTTTCTCGGGGTTATTACAACACAGATAACAACACACCATAAAAACATTTAAAACGCTGTGTTTAAGTACAAAGTGGCATTAATATTAAGATTACAAGTTTAAAGGCATGAAAGTTAGGAAATATGGAGGTTAAGGTTGAAGGAACCTCTGCTCCATTATGTGTATGCATCTTTATTTATTTATTTATTTGTATTACTATAGTATCTAGGAGTCATGGACCAGAACCCTATTGTGCTACGAAACAATTTTCCAAAGCATGTAAAGGCTTTTGGACATGGGAATTATTCCAGTATAGCTATTCCTGGTTAAATCCCAGTGTGGATGCTCGTCTTCTAGAATAAGAGTGCCATATTAGTTTCATCCACTTGCAAAATGGAGTGAGCTAATTCAGAAGAAGGCTTGTCTACACTGACATTTAGTTCACAGCAAGTTGGTGCGTGAATCTAGCACTAAGTGTCATTGTGGACCCTGCTGATGCACACCAATTATTCCTTAGTGCTCTTTGATCTATTCCTGTTTCAAAGTGGGGCATATCAAAGCATACTAGGGAACCATTAGTGTGCATCAGCAGGGTCTGCTGTGATAATTTAGCCTATAAATTTATCCTTATTGTGAGCTCAACTGTGAAAAAGTGAATGAAAGTTCATAAAAGTCACAATAACCTATAAAAACAATTGTTGAAGAGAAAAAGGGAGACAGGAAGACTGTATTAGTCTGAACAAAAATGCTTAATGTTGTAATCCTCAGGCCGGGTTCAGGTCATGTCTGGAAAACAAGTGCAGCAGTGGACTGGAATTAACCAGAATTGGTGTGGAGGAAATTAGGCCTAATTCGTGGGCAAAATAATGAGAGGCTGGGCTATTCCACCTGCCACTCCCCTTTTCGGGTCCTCAAAAAAACTCTGGAGGGAAATTTGGCAAGTGGACGCAGGGATGCGAAAGCTGGCTGACTGAAGGAAGGAAGGAGCAAGCTACACGATCATTGTGGCCATCCCCACAGTCCTTTGGGACCCAGGGATACAGCATTACAACCCTGTACCTTTGTTGTCCTGATCCTGAGAGGTGTCCTGACGAGACCGGGCCAGAGAGAGGAAGCCAGATGACAATATCACCACCACCTCCACCAGCAAAATCTTGAACACCACTGGGGATATCAGACTTTGCACATATGTGCATGCACACACACTTTATTCCTTCTCTTTCCTGTCCTTCTACCTGATAAGAATATGTCGCAGGCAGCCAAGACTGCATATTCTGCAACACTGCTGTGAACCTCTCACCCGAAAGATGCCGCTCAAAAGCAATGCCCTAAACAGCCTGACACTGATACAAATTTGTCAGGTCCTGGATTGTGTGCTGTGCCTATGTTTTGTTCCCAGCAGTGAGGTTACATCTACTGAGAATCTGGGAAAGGGCAGGCATGAGTCCTGCCTATATCTAAAAGCCCTTCCCCTCAGAAGAAGGGGAGGAGCTATCGGACCCATATCCCAAATAAATACGGGTGACAACAAATGATAAAAACAAAAGCAGTGAGGTTGCAAGTGAATCTGAACACCAGAACAGAAGCTGGCTTTTCTATCTTTGCTCTTCTTTTCTCTGCCCTTGTGTGTGTGTTTGTCTTGTTTAATCTTCTAGAAAACAGGATGGAACTTCAACAGCAAAAGCCATAAGAGCTCCAGCACATCTCAGCTAACTTCCTCTCTTTTCCCAATAAATGACAGTTACCACCATCTTTAATACCACCAATAAGACTCTCAAACATGTAGTTTTTTTATATCAACTTTCTGTACAGCAAAAGGGAAAGAGAACAAAACGTTGTTAAAATGAAACCCTTACTTAATTCTTAATCATTTACATTAACAAAGGTTTAAAATATGTTTAGTGTGTTTAATATGTTTGGTGTGTTTGCCATGATACTAAGCAGGTAAAGGTTTCTGTATACCAAACTCCAAACCTTGCTTAAAACTGTTTAATGTTGGACAGTTATAGAATCGTGTTAACTGTGTTTGACTGTGTTTGACTTTTGAGGTCCATATAGACAATGTAAATTAATTCAACAGATCCACACGGAGTGGCAGGCTAATGTGGGATACATTCACATCCCCAGCTTGCCACAAAATAAATGTTGCTGTACACAAGCCCTAATATGCTCTTATTCCATTATAAAAGCATTTACACAGAGACATAATCAGGAAGAGCAAGTCTATTAATTAGCTGTTATTCCAAATTAGCTTCCCTGTGTAGACAAGCCCTAAGTGACTGAGGAGCCTAAGTTCAATTAACAAAAGTGGCTCCAAAGTCACCTTTGAAAACTTTACTCAGTCTTTAACAATAATTTCTACTTTTGCTCAAATAATAGAGTGCCATATATACATATTTAACTTATTTTCACATGGACACTGAACAGAGAGACAGACTTTTTGGGAAAAAGTGGCCCTTGTCGGCAAGGTATCCACATATCCCACCTTCCTTAACAAAATGAAGTAAAACCTGCTTAGGCAATAGAACACTAGGAACCAGGGAGTTCCTGCTGTTGCTTCAGGAAATGGAGACAGGACAGCTGTATCTAATTACCAATAAAGACGCATAAAGAGGGAAGTTTCTTGAAGGGAGGCTTTGTTAAGAGGTGTCCTGCTATTCTGATGTACATCTGAGGGTAATGTCTACACTGCATCTGATAGCAAGCTTCCCAGCCTGGGTGCACAAACTTGTGTTAGCGAACATTGCAAGCACTAAAAATTGGATTTTAGATATTGTGGCTCAGGCTCTTGAGCCTGAATGTCAAAGCAACATCAACCCAGCTATTTTAGCAGGCTAGCATGAGGCACACTAACACAAGGCTGTGGACTCAGGATTGGACACCCACTGACAGATGCAGAGTACACATACACTCAGGGTCTTTATTTAACTCAGTTCACAACTGTAGAGAAACATCATTGCTCCTGAGTCAGTAAATGGAAATACAATCATTTCTTCCTCTTAAACAACCAGCTTGATTAGTGTATCTTTCATTCAACACTTTTTTTCTCCTTTCTTTTTGATATATATTAGTTTCTCATCTATTTTTTTATTTGACATATTTATCTTCAATTAAAGTTTTTCTCCTGTTTCCACTGATTAGATTTAATCAAAATGGTATAGCTAACATGTAGTCCGAGGTCATTCAGAAAGTCTCATTAGCTTGTTGATTGTCTGCAACACCTTCCAAGAGAAGGTTTAATTATCAGTCAAATGGAAACAGCCCCTTTGTTCAGACAGGCTAATTGTTACATAACATAATTTATAGATCACTGAATATTCAACTCATCAAAATGTAAAGAGTTGATGAAATCCATATCACACCAACTAAACATTGCCAGTTACTCACACCCATGGTGAGGAAAGGGAGAGAAAGATAATGGGGAGTCACCTCTGTGCTGTGAAGTTGTTTTGTGTTTTTGTTTTTAGTATTCAGCTCAAATGCAGCCAGGAAAGCCATTCAAACTCAGGGCAATGAACGAAAGAGAAAAGTAAACTTAAAACTGCTCTTTCAAAACCATGAACATGGCTTAACATGCCTTTTCCCTTCTCTAGGAAAGATTTGTCACAGCAACCACCATTAAACAACCATATCATTAAAACATTTGTGAGACATAGAGCTCGTTTCCATACATTTTGCAAAGAAATGGGCCAAAGCCATAAAAGTTGCATTATTATCTGAATGAGAATTCCCCCATAGGTCCAGTATATTCTGATTCCGTGTTTGAGTTCATCCTATTTGAGAGAGTTTGAAGCTTTCAGTCTATGAAAGAATTGTAGCATCTGGATCCCAATTTAACCATCCCCATATTTTGGGATGGTGAAAGACAGCTTCAGGCCTGTCTTCCACAACAAGAAAAAAAATTCACACAGCGTCAGAGAGAAAGATTGGAAGAAAAGCAGCCTATTGGGAGGTATGCAATCTGAAAAAGCTTCTGATTGTGCCAACCAGTCATAGAGAGATCACCATAGAAGCATTTATTTAGTCTCCTCTCCTCTCAAGCTACTCCTCCAGGGCCAAATTGAGTTGTAGTTCAATCTTTCTGAATCACCAGCAGTGGGTAGGTTGTGCACTACTATTGACAGATTCTCTGATCCTGTTCCAGCCACTGTGTGCCATCGGAGCAAGGCAACAGGGGCAGAAACTGGCCAGCTGAGAATTTACCAGCATAGAGGAGCTCGCAAAAGATGTAAAGTGATGTAGCTAACTCCGACATGAAATGCCCCCACTCCTGGCAGGGGGGCATTATGAGGTGGCATTGGGGTTAAGCAAATGTGTTCCTGCACTGTACCAGTTCACAACCACCATATAGTCCCACAGAGTCTGCAACCACCTGGCATATGTTAGAACAGTTAAGAGACCTCACTGACTTATACCGAGGGGCTTGGACCAGCTTAGAGGCATCACAAGAATCAGGGACATGTAACATGTTTCCTGATGGGTCCCTCCCCCTCTTATGCCAAGTGAATCTCAGCACAGGAGAGAAATTGTGTCAAATTCCCTGTTTTTAGATGAAATCTTATGAGAACGTTAACAGGAAATAAAAACACAAATTGAAAATGGACAACCTAAGTAAATGTTAATGCCCATCTGGTAGATTGGAGTATATATGGACATTTCCAGTCAATAGGCAGCTGTGAAGGTTTAGGAATAAAATCTTTTTAGACTATGTGGATATTACACTGAACAATCAATGCTGATATCCTCTATTGAATAAAGTGGACATCCACCCAAGCAGTTTAGTCAGTCATTCCATTCTGTACTTATTTGATTATTAGAAAGATGCAGAGTGATCTTTTAGACACACAACATTAACCTTCAATCAATAAACACTTTAATGGCAGATGGACCTCTCTTTCTTCAATCTCTTCCAGCAGCATTATTGTGACACCGCTATTTGGATAACGATTAACATGCTCGATATGTCAAAGTTTAATTCCTGTTTACACTGAAAGATGCTGCATTACACATTCTACACTTCCATACAATGTTCAAGGTCCTCCGGTAGTGGATTCTGACAAAGATAAGCTGTTGATTGCTTTCAGAATGGCCTCTGCTGAAGAACAGAAGTGCTGTCCCTTTTTCAACACTGCAAATCAATAGGTGAAAGTATGTGAAATGCTACTATTTTGGGAGTTTTAAACTATGGGGGAATATATGTACACTCAAAACTCTAATTTGCTGAAAACAAATAGGAAGAAAAGCAGAATCATGGATGGTATTTTTTCTGCCCTTCTGATTTTCTAATGCAGACAAAATTTAAAGGTAATCTAAAAGGGTAATTTGCTGAGTAGAAAGCTAAAACCAAGTTTATCTTTTCTTCGCTGACATAAACTGGAGCATGTATATTCAAGGGATAGCCATCTGCATCATCTGGTAAACAAATGCTGAGAAGTTTAAAAATATGGAAACCCTTTACAATAATGATTAATTCTTTTGCTTGTCTATTACAATGGAATTCCTATAAATAATATGAATAATACTCAGCAATCAGTGTTTGCAAATCAGAGAAAAAGCATCAAAACAAACAAAACCTATTTCAAAATCAAGACTTTGTAGAGCTCGGAGATTGTTTGACTTTCTCTCCAAATATCTCATTTGCCCCCCATGATGACAAAAATTACAACTCTGAGCTGATAAGAAAATTTTCAATTATTTTTAAAGAAAAGGAAGATCAGAAACAATTTGTTATACAAGTATTTATTGTATTTAAAGTACCTACTACCTGTAGCTTTTCTGCCTATTCATAAATAAGCAAGTATCTTATGTTAGGAAAGATTTGCTCTCCTTTGTGCAACATTTTTAAGTAATTAGCTGTTAACATGTTTTTATGGTGCACATAGCCAAACGCTCTAGGCTCATGTACCAATTACTAATCACTCAAAAATAATAGGAAACTATAGATTCTTCATTGTCCTATTAACCCAAGAGGATGCTATACTAAAATGATCAGTAACCTCTCCCCTTTAGCACTCTCAGATCACTCCCATCTCAAAAGCATCATTGCTCTTGTGTATTCAGTGTATCCTGAAGCTCAGCAGACTCAAGCTCCCATTGACTAGAAGGGAACTGAATTCCACAGTCAGAAGCCACGCACTGAAAATGCCCCACTCCCTCCCCCCATTTAAACCAGCTGGATAAAACCCTGATTGCCTCAGCTGACCCCAAGTGCTATGCTCCACCCTCTGAAAGAGAGGTAGATGCTAAGCAGACAAAGCCTTAAACTTTTATGGGTCCCAAACCAACACTTCAAAGTACATATGGAGATGAACTGGAAACTGGTGCAGATGATGGAGCAAAGGTCTGTGGTGTTCGCTGCCTGGCTCCTGTTGGGTTCTGGGAAGCAGGTGGGCGTAAGCCCACCCACGGCTAAAAGTCCCTCTCCCAGACTAAGAGGAGAAGCCACTGAGCGCGGGACTCAATTAAATACGGAGAACAACAGAAGAAAAAACAGGATAGGTGTGAGGGTGAAAAGTTCAAAAGTAGGGAACATTAAGGGGACACAAAGCAGAGAACCCCGGACAGCATCCACTGTTCCTTGAAAGTGGTAAGGGAGCCAGTGGATGTGGCCCTGGATACGTGAACGGAGAGAGGAACAGAAATAGGCTCCACAGTCGCAGAGAACCCCCTCGGCCAACATCCTCTCCCTGGTGTTATAGAGGTCTCATGACTTCTTGGGACCAAGAATGGGGTATGCATAAACAAGAAGGCAGGGGGAGAAAAAGAAAAAGCAGGTCCAGGAGGAGCCTGAAAAGACAACCTGGTGCACTCAAGGTAGGCATGTGCTAAGGTCTCCCTCACACCACAAAAGGAAAACGCATGGGGGAATGTGGTGAACTGTGCCAGGTACATACCTTTGCTCATGGTTCCAGGAAGGAGCTGCCAACTAATATCCCTGGTGGACCATGGAACCAGGGTGGAATACAGGCTGGCCCACAGGGCTCACTGCTTGGCTAGCAGACAGACACAGTCCGCACTAGCTGAAGTTTCTAAGTGGTTTACAGGTGTAGTTCACACACACAGCATTCCCACTACCAAAAATCCAGTGAAATTAATGAAACTATGACCATTTGCACCAATTGAAGATCCACCCTGGGGATGAAATTCTCCCTCCATTGGAGTCAATGGGAGTTTTGCCATTGATTTTGCTAGTGCCAGGATTTAACCCCAGATGAGGAAGGCGTGGCTAGCCCAAGTGAGATCCACATCCAAAGCAATAGTTGCTAATGTTACCTTCTAGATTAGCCTAGATGGGGAAAAAATGGCCACTGTTGCCACCTGGATATCCAAAAGCAGCTGGTGATCTAACAAGCTCTACATACTATGAACCTGCCTGACTCATAAAGTTGGTCCAAATTTTGATGGGTTTTTTGTTCATTGGGGAGGAGGGTTATGGAATATTTCATCTAAGTTTTGAATTTCAACAAGAAGAGGAAATATATTTTTGCAAAAAAAAAAGGGGGGAAAAATGCTCATTTTCCAACCAGTCCTGTAATCAAAAGTGATTACATAGCTACCACTATTCCTTCTGTAAGAAAAGAAAGAAACTAGCTAGGCAGAGAGGAGAGACAAGCCAGAAGAAATGAAGGAAACATGGCATTCAGAACCTCATGTGAAAAGGGTTGCCCTTTCATGCTGGCTTATCCCTGGATCTAGTAGAGAATGGTAGGTAGAAAAAATATCTTTAGACTGAGAAGAGTGGATTGTACACAATATTTCTCTGTTCTGCAAGAGAGATTAGATACAGAAGATGGATCACATTATGCAGTCCTCACTAAGGGAAAATTACCCTGAAGATCATAAGAGTGACATAAAACTGAGTAAGGTCTGCATGATCTGATCCTTTTTTTAAAAAAATAGAAATAATCCTGCTTTTCTATTCCTAAAATGAACAAACAAAAACAAATGTACCAGATATTGGTTTCCACGGTGTATCTTCCAGTTTTTTCTTACATTTTCGCTTAGATGATATTCTTGTTCACTTCTGGTCTTAAAATGTTGTGTAGTATTACAGCACACACTGTTTAACACCTTCCATGTGCCACCCCAGAAGTAGCTGCACTTCAGTGGTAGGGAAAGTAATACATGTACAGATCCTCCAATAAAAAGCACTATGTCCATGTGAGAAAAAATAATAATTACTATAATCAACGCTTGATTTAGACCTGCACTTAAAAAAAGTGCTATTCATAGCCATAAAAATAGGTTTTAGTTAAGACTAAGGGCTTGTCTACTGCAGCTGTGCTGCTGTAGCATTCAGGGTAGACACTAGCTATGCTGAGGGGAAGGGTTCTCCAAGTGGAGTAGCTAATCCACTTCCATGATAGGCAGTAGCTAGGTCAACAAAAGCTTTCTTCTAGCACTGCCTACAATGGAAGTTAAGTAGGCTTAACTGTGCCCCTCAGGGTTATGAATTTTTCAGACTCCTGAGCAACATAGCTCGGTCAACCTAATTGTTTAGACTAAATGGAAACCTCTATTAAAGATATTGATAAGGTGAACAATATACTCTGTTTAGTATCCATTAGACAACAGGGCTATAGGATCAATTTCTGCATCTTTACATATCAGATGTGTTTAAAAAGACACCATTTTAATACATTGAATCCACATAGCTAAGTTAGAGAAGCAGTTGTTTTCTACTATAGTTCAATTAGTTTTGTAGTGCATCTTCTGAGGCTGTTTATGTAGAAAAAGAACAATCAAAAACATTATCACAGCAAGTCAGCAGGATCAGAATAGCATGTAAACAGCAGTCCAGTGGTATCGGGCAAGAGTAGAAAGGCAAAAATGAAAGCAAAAAGGGCAGGCTGACAGTGATGGCTGGACAGCTCAGAATTCAGCCATAGATGATAAGGAATTCTGGGGATTGCTGCAAGCCACAAACATTTTATTTTCTCAACATTTCTGCCTCTTGGTGTGTTTCCAAAAATAGACAACAATCTCCTTTCCCTCCTGGATAATACAATATTACAACATAGTTACTGTTATCTATCATATTTACTAATTACCTGATCCTGCAATCTTTACGTGTGCCAAATTCCCACTGAAATCAATGGGGAGTTGTACTTGAATGAAGACGGCAGGGGTGAGTTCTAAATTTAAAGTGCCGGAGCAGACAGCAAACTATGGGGGTTTATCCACTCTGATTAAAAACATGAAGTCTGCAAGTGTTTGATGGCCAGTGGGTAATATCAAGGCATCTTCAGTCTTTTTAATTTGCTAAACTATACATCCAGAGTACTTTGTTAGCAAAAGTGTGCTATATTTTACATTCAAGACTCTGCCTTAATTGCATAATGCTGTGCCTCATAGGAATTACACAGGAGTATAAAACTGCAGTCAGTAATAGATTTGTGGGCAAGAGGCCAACAGTTGTGAGACTGTGACTGACAGTTGGGTTTTCATTTTAAAGTCTTCTTTCCTGCTCTAATTACTGACATTATAAGCAAAGGGATATTTGACTTACTTAAAACAGGCTACTTATAATTAGCTGGCTTTTTGCAAGCACATACAAATTCTCTGTGAGGTCAGCTATACTTTCAGGCAATTACTGCTAAATTTAGAGGCCAGTATACAGTTAACTGCAATGGTTATTTTCAGCTTTAGTCACCACGGGAGCTTGTCAAATTTACGTGTTTTGATCTCTCCTAAGCTCTATTCATCTGCATCATGTAAGGGCCACTGGTGGTCTAAAAACATTAGGGCACTGGAAGAGCTCACTTTAGATTAGCAAACAGCTTATGATGCCAGCTGTACAAAGGAGTCTAATACTGCAGTGCAGCTTTCTTTTCCCATTGTCAACTTGCAGCCAATAACTTAATGAGACAAGAGAGGGATGACGGAGACTGATGAGAGCTGAGTTTGATGACAGCAGTTAGAGGTAGCTCAGCCAAACTAATTTGGTGCTGTGACTAACTAGCCATTTTTATGATCAATAACACCTCTTAATCTTTCATATTTCATTGTATATATTATTGTGTCCCTCTTCCCCCACTCCTCCCACATACCCTTCCACACCCAATAATTACAAAATGGTCCTGACAACTCTGGTGGGGGTGTTCAATTTTCTGCTAAATTAGCCCATGGTTGGTAATTCCAGCTTCTATCTGGAGGCAGCTATATGCATGCTCCAGAAATTTAACAGTAAAGGAAGCCATTCAAGGTGTTAACATTTGCAGCACCTACCTGATAATGGGGATCACTGGAGACTTATGGCACAAACAAACAGATAATAGAACCTCTCATGACTACTTCTTGTAAGGAGTGTGGCAAGGAGAGAGGACTTGTTCAAATAAGAGAAAAAAGTATTGGTGTAAGGCTAGCAGTTTAAAGTGAAGCCACTAGGCCAGACCCTCAGCTGGGGTAAATTGAAGTAGATACTTTAGGTTCCATGGAACAACATGGAATTACTGCACCAGATCTCAGATGGTGAGGGTGGAAAGGACAATAATAGTGCTATATCCTTGTTCCACCTTTGAAAACTGTAACACCTTGTGATAAGGTGATTTGAAGAACACCTATTTTCTTTACCTATTATTTTCTTTTTGCAAATACAGACTAACACAGCTACTACTCTGAAACCTATTATATTCTCTTGACTACAGAAAAGTGGGAGTGTTGGTGTGAGTGTGGGTTTGTGGGAAAACCAGCATCAAAATCTTCTCTCTTTTTTTTTGTAGCTCAGATCTTCAGCACCAGCCTGTGTAGAATGCTAGTAACCCACCTTTTCACATATAGAAAAAAATATATATTCTGTTTGTCTGAGCTTCACTAAAGTACCAACTACCATTGTATCTAGCTGCTGAATACAAAAGTAATACAAAACCTCTTATTTGGCAGAGTTTACTGTCTCTGGAGCATTTTTTTAATATTTGACAAGGCTAGGTGTTTCTAATGGAGTTTCATAGGGATTTGCCCAATTCTATTCAATATCTTTATCAATGATCTTTATAAAAATATAAATTATTGTTGATGAAGTTTGCAAATGACACAAAAATGGATGGATTAGTAAATATTTATAAGGAGAGGTCAGTTTACTGAGTGATCTGGATCACTGGTAAGCTGAGCTCATTTGAACATGTGTTTTAATACTGCCAAATTCGAGGCCATACATGTAGGAACCAAGAATGTAGGTCACATATAAAAGATTGTATCCTGGACAGTAGTGATTCTGAAAAGAATTTAATGGGAGTCATGGCGGACAACCAACTGAACATGAGCGCCCAGTGCAATGTGGTGACTAAAAGGGCTAACACAATCCTTAGTCTTATAAGTAGGAGAATATTGAGAATAAGTAAGGAGGTGACGTTACTTCTGTGTTCAGGAGTAGTGAGATCATTACAACAATGCTGCATTCAGATCTTGGGTCCACATCTAAAAAGGGATCCTTAAAAATCACAAAGGCTCAAAAAAAGAGCTACAAGAATGACTCCAAGTCTGGTAATCCTACCATGTAGTGAGAGGCTAAAGAAGCTCCATATATTTACCTCATCCAAGAGATGATTCAGTCTAAAAGTACTTACATGAGAAGAATATTTCTGAAAGTACAGGGCTCTTAAATTCAGTTAACAAAGTCATCACAAGATCCAGTGGCAGGAAGCTGATGCTAGTCAAATGCATACTAGAAATATGATACTTAAAAAAAACAACCATGTGTGTCGGGGGTAATTAACCTTTGGAACAACGCATGTAGGGATGTGGTACATTCTTCCATCATCTTAAGTTTTTAACTCAAAATTAGACATTTTTCTAAAATATATGTTCTACCATACCCAAAAGTTACAGTATTGCTGCAGGCATTACACAGTGAAGTTCTATGGCCTGTTTTATGCAGGAGATCAGACTAGATGATCACAATGGGCCTTTCTGGCCTTTGAAAATCTGTCCATTTATAAGTTCCAATTGAGTTATTTCCTCAGAAGCCTTTTTGAAAGTGTAAACAAACTTTCTTATTTTCTTTGTTTTTACTACACACTATTTTGTTAACTAGTTCAAAAAATTCCAATACATTAGCGAGGAATAATGTCTATCTTTACAAATATCATCTTGCTTTGCTGCTATTGCTGAATATCTGTTATATTTGTAATAGCTAATTATTTTCTCACCTAGCATTTTTTTCCTGTTGATGGGTTAAGCATCATTAGATAATAATTTCTGTGATCACTCATTTCCCTCTTTTTTTTTCTTCTTTTCTTTAATCGACTGGTACCACATTCAGTACCCAGGTTGCAAAGAGAGCAGCTGGCCCTGTAGAAGCTGCCAGGCCTTTTTAAGACCTAGACTTCGGTTTCAAACATGAAATTTGGAACTGGCTCCAAACTTTGCCAAAATTCCGAAATGTTTGATGAGGGCTTTGGTTTGGGTCCATCTGTATCAAGTTCCCATTATGGATATCGCATATAATCAGTAAACATGGGGAAAGGAGGCTGACATTTATGTGATAGAAGATACTTTGGAATGGGGAAGCAGGTGAGCTGATGAGACAACCCCAACTTTGAAAAAGTTCTGGGATTATATCAATGTTGAAAGTTTAGTACATCTTCCCCTAAGTGGCCAGTCCATAACCAGTACTGATCACATTCTGAAAGAAAATTAATGCACTTCTTTTGTATTTTCTTCTTAGCCAAAAGAAACATTGGAGTGAAAAGAAGCCAGCATCCCAACCTAGGCAGCTCAGCTTTTCATTGAATACAAACAGCTAACTAGACAATAAAACACACTAAATTCCCAACAGGACAAACATTATAGTAAGTGAATGGCAAAGACATAAATGCATACCCCTCCCAAGAGTCATCATGTAGTCTAAGCTTAATGGATCAATTATGAAACAGTTGATATTAAATAGTCTCTGGTGGTGGTTGTCAAACACATGATGTATACCTCAACTTAACATTTTTTACAACCAGAAAGCCTTTAAAACTGCAAATATTCTATCATCTTTATGGGATTCCATCCATATTCAACAGTCACAGATAATTATAATGAGGGAAAAAATCTATATTCTACTATTTTCCATTAACGATAAACATTCTGTAATGTCTGTAGAGAAAGGTTTACCGACAAAAAATATGAGACTAACTCTGCTGACCAGACATTTGTCTTCTTATGTGATCTGGTTGGTGGGATATTAGTCTCATAGTCTGGTAACAGCATTCAGAGAGAGGAAATGAGGAAGAACCCCTGGACAAATGGGACAAAGCAAGCAATCATTATTGAAGAAGACAGCAGTTGATAGGGATGACAGCGTGTGATACAGGCATATAATTTCAGGATAGAACCCTAAAGCAAACTGACATTTTTCTCATATTTACTATAGAAAAAAACTATCCTTTTGTCTAAGTACATGGTACAAATGATTGGATTTAAAAATGTGTTCGAGAAATCTGGTCAGGAAGGGTCCCACTGTGATGATATTTACTTGTAGTTGTATGTTTCAGCCACTAGATGTCTCCATGGCATATTGTAAATTCTAGAAACAGATGTGTGGTCTTTGGATGCAAAGATGGAATATAGCCTGTTTTACTAGTACCTTGTTACTGTTCTCCCTCATAAAGACCTATTTTTAAAAAAGGTTTGTGGCTGCATATAGTATGACACTCACAATGTGTATAATCCAGACCTCCCATCTCCAATACTTCACCTCTCCCAATTGCTGTATTGACAACCCTAAGCATTCAAAACACAGGAGTCAGTCTCCAAAAAAAATCATAAAATGGGCTTCAAAAATCATGGGATTTTAAAAATAACCAATTTCAGGGTATATATATATATTGGCTTGTGCTGTTGGAGCATTTAGGGTTCAGGATTTCAAGCCTTTATCCACAACTGTGAGGGATAGAACCATACATTGTTTAAAGGAAAGATGAGATTCTCAGGTAATAACCTGAAGGGGTTTTCAGAAAAATACCATGAGACTTGTAATAAAATCATGAGACAGCTACACTGCAACTCCAGTCATTAACCTTCTGCATCACTTCACTAGCACACAAGGAAAACACAACTTGTCTGCTACAGAAGCAGCTAGAAGACTCTAAGCTGCAAACCCATATGAAAAAAGAGTGTGATACGAGAGAAAGATTTTTCCAATACCCAACTGGTACACTCAGCATGCAGAGCAAAAAGATGCTCCCTCACTGTCCTTAATCTTTTCCTTTGCAGTTTTATTTGTTTGCTTGCTTTCTGTTTAGTGGGCATTGGATTCCTCAACATGGAGACAAACTCTTATTTTTTTCATAAAATGCAACATCACAACATTTTGATATGATCAGAGCAGAAGGGTTTGCTCTATCAATAGTAGCACCTTCTATCTGAGAATCTTGCAGCATTTTACAAGCCTTATATTTAAATCTTACTCTTATGAGTAACTGTTATTACACCTGTTTTAGAGATGGGAAAATGGAGGTACAAAGAGATTAACTGATCTGCAGAACATCATAGAGAGTCAGGAACAAAACTCAGGATTCCTGATGTTTGCAGTACTCCATACACAAAGATCAGACAGACATTCTCACTCTGAAGGAGTTGTTTAGAATTAGTAATAAATCAAGAAAGGACAAGGACCCTTCATGAGAAAGGGTAATGTGTTTCTCCTCTGCAGAGGCTGTAGCAAATATGAGAGGAAAAATGGTCACTGATATTCACAATTCATTTATAGAAATGTAAAAGGCACAGTATACACAACACAAAGGTAATCCAGTTTCATAGTTACGTGTGCCACACTAGACTATCTCCTACTCTAACTGCTTGAGAATTAGGAGATAGTATGATTAGGGCAAGTCTCTCCTTAAATCATGGGATCTTTTGTTTCTAAATGTTCTATAGACACATTTTGTGTATTTTATATAAACACACATTCTATATCATTTCAGTAAAATGAAGGAGAAATGTACTCTAAATATATTTCATGCAGTTTCTTGTCTTTTTTTTCTTTACAACTCCTATGGCTTTTTGAAGATTTCATGAAGCACAGGGTCAGTTAAGCATATAAATCATATTTGCTTTGCTACTTCCTGTGAACTAACTTTAATTCTTCTAATCTTGCCTCTGACGGTGGACAGGTGCGCAGGTGTAATGGATAACACTGCAATAGCACTTCATTAGTTTTCATCCCAGAGAGTTTTAGCCCTGTCATTACATTCTAGGGCAGGGGTTGATTTAAGAGTTATTTAAAGGTTAGATCGCAAGTGATAATAGGCTGGTGCTTGGGCCTTTTTGTTTGTCTTTTTAATTTGGTTAACTATCCCGTTGCCCTAAAAAAAACTGAGTCACTAAAAAGAAAGGTTACTTTTGACTTTATCATGTCACACTCACCTTTCATTCTGTGTCCAAGGGTTAAAAGGATACATTGCTCTTTGGAAGAGGTAGTTTGAAAAGCAGCCAGGATTGCTTGAAGAAAGATTCAGGCAGAGATGTGTGAATAAACTGATCGAAAATGTACAACTTGAAATGACTCAAGGAAAGTTAATCTCTAAGTAATCTGAAAGTAAAACTTGATATGGTACAAAAAGAGCAGTCTTTCATTTTGTGTACTTATGAGCACCTCATATAGTGACCTCTGACATTCTGCAGAGACAAATGAAAATGCCTTTAAAGGGACAGCTTAGATCAGAGGGTCTGAAATGTGGTATGTAGAAGGCTTGCTGGTGATCTAGGCAGAGCCGACTGCCTGCTTGCTAGTTCTAGTTCCTTGTTCCTGCTAAATCAGCTACAGCTCATCAATACTTTCCTAATATTACTGTTCCATGTAAGCAATTGGTTTAGTTGCCAAAAGGATGTTATATAATTGCTAATGGGAAAGCAGGATGGTCCAATAAGACGTACTGCAGTATGGAAGAGTTGGAGAACCACTAAGGCAAAATGTAAATAACACATTTCATGAGGGATTGTTCGTTAGAGCAACATGGTATGGCATGAATACAACAATCAGTGACCCTTCATAATGAGTGATTACATACCAAAACATTGGTTTAGGCCGCTAAATCTCTCTGGAGATTTTAAAGCCAAGAAAAAGTTATAGAAGAACACAGAGAACAGGGCCTGGTGCTAGTGATCACAAAAAATAACCACTTGATAATTTTTGTTTAAAATAAAAACAAACACTGATAACATGAATTAATAAAAGAGATAAAGGAAAACGAGGCAGACATGATGTATTAGCGAGAACAAGGAAAAAATCTAAACACATTATTTCTGCAAAGATTACAAGCACATTATCTTTTCCTGTCTTATATAAAAGGAAGAAGCATAGTGCATTCACTGACCACTGCTAGGTGCTGTCAGAAGGAGAATGTCAATCATTTGAGTGTGATCAACCTTTTTTTTTTTTTAGGAAGTAAGTGGTATTTAAAAAAATAATAATATGGTGGAATATTCTCATTTTGTGCTGGATTCTGTTGAATGACAATCCTGAACCTGCATAACACAGCAAAGTCTTTTAAACATTATTTTAAAAGTAGCTAAAATTCCTTGGAGTAGTGAAATACCAGTGCTGCTATTGTAACCCATGCCTGCTTGGTATCACTTTGTCCCCCTTTAGTGGCACCTAGGCCAGCTACAGTTCAGTGCGTCTGCTACAAGCCTTGGCTAATAGAGATGTGTCTTTTAGTTCATGCATTAAAAGCTCATGCATTAAGTTCCAAAAGTCCCAGATTTGATCTCCGCCACTGCTAACAATGGTCTGTCGCCATTACACTATGGCTATAGCTTTGCAGACTTAGCTCTGAGGGGCAGCATAGCTAGGGCACTGTACTGGGAGACACAATACTTAGGTTTCATTCCCAGCTCTGCTGCTGATTGTCTGTGTTTCCTTGGACAGGCCTCTTCAGCTCTTCATACTTCTGTTTGCCCTCTGCTCCATTGTTTTGTCTATTTAGATTATAAAACTCTTCATGGCAGGGACAGTCTTTCTGTTTGTACAGTACCTAATACAATGGGACCACAATCTTGGTTGGAATCTCTAAACACTACTTTTAATTAATTATGCAAATAAATAAATAACATGTTTTCTGGTCTGCATTACTAGTTTGATCTATTTGTTCAAGATAAAATGTTGCTTTGATTGAAAAGGACTGGAATGATGACAAGGAAGCTTTCAGAAATCTGTCTTTTGTGAGGGCTTATTTTTTTTATATAAAGCATTTGGTTAATGGAAATCATCCTTTCGGCTTTCTCGCTCACAGTCTGGCTTGGTGGCCGATGCCCTTATTTAGTGACTAAATCTGACTGATATATACTTTCTCATCCACATAGTTACTTAACTACCTTTTTCAAATCTTTCCCCTGGGCAAGTGTGATAACAGTAAAACTCCATCTACTAGTCTGAAGGATATTCCCATCTAAAACCAGCTGATTTATTCATTATGGGGGGGGGGAAACTAAACCTGTTAAACTGAATTTCACTTTCCTTCCCGTTCCTAAGTTTTTGGTGAACAAATCACAACTCTTATAAATGCATTAGTCACACAGATATGTGTGCAAGCATATTTCAATTAATGTAATGTCTGAGCAATGTTTGTGGTGATCTTTAATTCAAGCATTTGGAATGTGCTATTCAAGCTAGTTGTCTGGTCACCTAATTCACATGGCATTATTTCTCCTCCCTTATTATATGAGGAGCACTTTACAAATGGCAGGACTGCCTGAAGTAACTGCTGGTTCTTTGATTATCACAACAGATGGCGGAGTCAGGAGCAAATACACAGGGGGTGGATGCAGATGAGAATGTGTAGAGAACTTTTGGAAATTCTAAATCTTTTTTCTGTTTCCTTGTGCACAAGATCATAATATTTGTTTTTTTTTCATGAACCCAGGGTTAACAACACTTATAGTCCGTTCTGGAAAGAGTGCGTGTGAGAGGGAGAGAGAGAGAGGTCATATTTACCAGCTGATTTGCAGACGTCAATTTTGCCTTATCACATTCACATAAATATGAATGTGCTCTTACCACAGTGCATGTGTTCACTTGTTTTCACCTCTCCCGTTTGAGCAGTCACCAAGTGCCAGGATCTGGGTGGTGCCAGAGGGACTTGAGGAGCTACTGTGTATTGTCATATTCTACGTGCAACACATTGGGATAGATCCTCAGCTAGTGCAAATGGACACAGCTCCCTTAACATCCATAGAGCTGCACCTCGGTATATCAGCAGAGAAAATGGCCCACTATTTTGTACATCAGCCAAGTTAATGAATTGAATCTAAGAGGCTTAATTTTACATCTAAGGCATAAGTGCTGACTTCCTCTCTACCCAGGGGGTTCTTGACCCCCACCCCATCCCAGGCTTTGCCCCTACTCTACCCCTTCCCCCAAGCCTCCATCCCGCCCCACTTCTTCCTGCCCTGGCTCCACCCCCTGGCCCCGCTCCCACTCCACCCATTCCCCTAAGGCCTCACCTCGATTCTTCCCACCCCACCTCTTCCCCACTTCTTTCCACCCCCTCCTGCATGCTGCGGAACAGATGATCCATGGCGGGCAGAAGGCACTGCAAGGGATGGGGAGGAGTTGATCAGTGGGACTGCTGGGGGGGGCAGGAGGCAATGAGGGGAGGAGGGAAGGTGGGTTCTTGGGTGCAGGTGGGTGCTAAGCACCTGCTAATTTTTTTCCATGGATGCTTCAGTCCTGGAGCATCCACAGAGTGGGCACCTATGATCTTATCTTTCATAGAATCATAGAATATCAGGGTTGGAAGGCACCTCAGGAGGTCATCTAGTCCACCCCCCTGCTCAAAGCAGGACCAATCCCCAACTAAATTATCCCAGCCAGGGCTTTGTCAAGCCTCACCTTAAAAACTTCTAAGGAAGGAGATTCCACCACCTCTCTATGTAACGCATTCCAGTGTTTCACCACCTTCCTAGTGAAAAAGTTTTTTCCTAATATCCATCCTAAACCTCCCCCACTGCAACTTGAGACCATTACTCTTCATTCTGTCATTTTCTACCACTGAGAACAGTCTACATCCATCCTCTTTGGAATCCCCTTTCAGGTAGTTGAAAGCAGCTATCAAATCCCCCCTCATTCTTCTTCTTATAAGTCATGTATTCCAGGCCCCTAATCATTTTTGTTGCCCTCCGCTGGACATTTTCCATTTTTTCCACATCCTTCTTGTAGTGTGGAGCCCAAAACTGGACACAGTACTCCAGATGAGGCCTCATCAATGTCGAATAGAGGGGAACGATCACGTCCCTCGATCTGCTGGCAATGCCCCTACTGATACAGCCCAACATGCCATTGGCCTTCTTGGCAACAACGGCACACTGTTGACTCATATCCAGCTTCTTGTCCACTGTAACCCCTAGGCCCTTTTCTGCAGAACTGCTGCCTAGCCATTCGGTCCCTAGTCTGTAGTGGTGCATGGGATTCTTCCATCCTGAGTGCAGGACTCAGCACTTGTCCTTGTTGATCCTCATCAGATTTCTTTTGGCCCAGTCTTCTAATTTGTCTAGGGCCCTCTGTATCCTATCCCTACCTTCCAGCGTATCTACCTCTCCTCCCAGTTTAGTGTCATCTGCAAACTTGCTGAGGGTGCAATCCACACCATCCTTCAGATCATTAATGAAGAAATTGAACAAAACCGACCTGAGGACTGACCCTTGGGGCACTCCACTTGATACTGGCTGCCAACTAGACATGGAGCCATTGATCACTACCTGTTGAGACTGACAATCTAGCCAGCTTTCTATCCACTTTATCGTTCATTCATTCAGCCCATAGTTCTTTAACTTACTGGCAAGAATACTCTGGGAGATCGTGTCAAAAGCTTTGCTAAAGTCAAGGAACAACATGTCCACTGCTTTCCCCTCATCCACAGAGCCAGTTATCTCGTCGTAGAAGGAAATTAGATTAGTGAGGCATGACTTGCCCTTGGTGAATCCATGCTGACTATTTCTGAGCACTTTCCTCTCCTCTAAGTGCTTCAGAATTGATTCCTTGAGGACCTGCTCCATGATTTTTCCAGGGACTGAGGTAAGGCTGACTGGCCTGTAGTCCCAGGATCCTCCTTCTTCCCTTTTTTCGCCAAGTTCTAAGCTGTTAAAGTTCCTTCTCCACTCTGAACTCTATGGTACAGATGTGGGGACCTGCATGAAAGACCCCCTAAGCTTATTCTTACCAGCTTAGGTTAAAAACTTCCTCAAGGTACAAACTTTGCCTTGTCCTTGAACCCTATGCTGCCACCACAAGCAACTTACACAAAGACCAGGGAAAGAGACCACTTGGAGATGTCTTCCCGCAAAATATCCCCCCATGTCCTACATCCCCTTTCCTGGGGAAGGCTTGATAAGAATCCTCAACTATTTGTACAAGTGAATACAGACCCAAACCCTTGGATTTTAAGAACAATGAAAAATCTATCAGGTTCTTAAAAGAAGAATTTTAATTAAAGAAAAAGTAAAATAATCACCTCTGTAAAATCAGGATGGTAAATACCTTATAGGGTAATCAGATTCAAAATATAGGGAATCACTCTAGGCAAAACCTTAAGTTACAAAAAGACACAAAAACAGGAATATACATTCCCTCCAGCACAGCTTATTTTACCAGCCATTAAATAAAAGGAGATCTAACACATTTCTAACTAGATGATTTACTAACTAACAGTTGTAAGGCTGCATTCCTGATCTGTTCCCAGCAAAAGCATCACACAGACAGACGAACCCTTTGTTCCCGCACACCTCCAGATTTGAAAGTATCTCGTCTCCTCATTGGTCATTTTGGTCAGGTGCCAGCCAGGTTATTTTAGCTTCTTAACCCTTCACAGGTGAAATGATTTGCCTCTGGCCATGAGGGACTTTATAGCACTGTATACAGAAAGGTGGTTACCCTTCCCTTTATATTTATAACATAAGCACTCCAGTCAAGGGATCTTTCATTCAGTCTTCCCCTCTGTTGCTCACTGCTGCTCATCTAGATTTTTTTTTTGAGAAACCAGTGATCTTAAAAATATTCCCCCTGCCTCCTAACATCCTCTTTGACAAACAGACAAAATCAGTATGGACTGGGGTTAATGCATATATAGATATGCCAGCACAGATATTCACATTTGCACGTAAATATTCTCATATGCACTAGAATACACATATTTATCCTTAATATAAGCACCTGCTCACACATTTATGCAAACAAGAGATACTTCACAGTAACGTTATAGGAAAAGCAAAGAAAAAAGGGTTGCAGATAGGGCAGAATCATAAAGAAATCCAGAATTTGCAAAAAAACGTGTGACAAATAGTTTAGATTTTAAAGCACTCAGCTGATTTTGGATTTTCCCTGATGTATTATTTTTATTTTTTGTTTAAAATGCAATCATTCCTTTTGTTTAGTTACGTACACCACACTTTGGTCTGTCAATACTTTTGTTGCAGAAGAAGTTGGCAAACTCCATGCTGTTTACAGCTCATTTGCAATTAAAAAAAAAATTGACAGAAAGCTGGTAAAATATGGATGATCTGGATGGCATTCAATCTGCAAGGAGATTCCATCCCTTTGTGATTTGCTTTGATAATGGTGATGGTGAAATATGGAAGCAATCATTAAAGTACCGCATCTCCTAAGATGTGGTATTTAACTGGCATAACTATAGACACACATACATGTGTGCTTAATTGAGTGTCAGCCTAATTGAATTTTGTCTGTGTGATTTTATTTTTCCTGCCAGAATAATTTAATAAATTGAACTTTACTTAGAGTAGCTGGATGTACATACATAAACACACATATGCATATAATTTTAAACTCCCAGCATTTCTTGGGCTGTGCACTGGATCTCACGAAAGAATAAGAAAATTATGCTTTCAAAGGATGTATAGCTTTAATTCTATTTTAAAATGTAGATGCACACAATATGTAATTTCTTCGACAGCTGTCACCGGAGACTATTAAACATCAACTGTTGCATAATTAATCTATTACACTTGGACTTCATGAAGATTCTGGGACTGATCAATTTTCTCTGGACTCATTTTGCATAAAGCAGCAACTTGAACTTGAGGCCAGATCCTAGACTAAAAAGTTCTGTAATTAATGCACTAAAGTCCACCTTATACCTTGAACAAGATAATTCTTAACTCTGCAAACCACAGTTAGGATGTTCGCTATGCAGAACAAGTATTTCATATAACAAATCATTTATCACCCATGAACCTATCACATTTAATAACAAGTGTCCTAATGAGGATCTCACCCAAAGAGAAAACACATTTTCTAATAAACCATTGTGACAGAGCAGTACATTTATCTTTGAGCTATTCAGTTTCTCAACTTTTCATCCAGTAACCTCGAGAGAAAATTGCTCTTTCTTTACAATTTTGATAATTTCCATCAATAAAGCCATGATGAAATTAAACATTAAACCTCATTTAAATCAATGGGAATATCCTCTACATCCCATATCTGCTAGGAGAAGACTCGGTTGTCCCATGCCAGAAGGAGACCTATGTACCAGTCTGTACTGTAGTGGGAAGAATAGATTGCACTTTAAAGAGACAAGAATCTTTTTGTCCTTATTTTTAAAAGTTTTCTTTCCTGTTTTTGTGACATTGAAAGATTTTTAAAACTTAAAAACAATCTATCATTTTTTGATCAAATGTGTAGTCCCTTCTGAATTGTTGTATTTTCTCTTAGCTTTTGCCAGTTTCATCTTAGTTTATGATTGCTCACAAATTTCACTTTCTGGTTCTCCTGCACTACCAAAATCCTGAAATGTTTGGGTTTTAAACACTTCAGGGAAATGTTTGTGTGGGGTATTTTGTTTGTTTTTAAGTGTTGATAAATATAACTTAATTTTCTGAAAGCAACTTGTTGGTATTAAATTCTGTGTTTGTTTTTGTGGATTCCTTTAAAGCTGTCAGATATATATATATATATAAGCCACAAACGGAGCTTTAGTGACCCTTTCAAAGAGATACCATCAATGTGATTACCCTAAGCCTGCATTAAAAACATATGAAAATTTGATTTGTACAAATGACACAAATATGGTAGGAGGGTTTACCAACAGATGTAGTACATGGAATTTTTTTTATGTGCCTACTTCCAAATATCTTGCAAAAACAGAATTAGTAAATACACACACACACACACTTTTCCTGACTTCTATTCTGGTGGGTCTCAACCTTTCCAGACTATTGTATCCCTTTCAGGAGTCTGATTTCTCTTGAGTACTCCCAAGTTTCACCTCACTCAAAAACTACTTGCTTACAAAATGAGTCATAAAGATACAAGTGTGTCATAACACACTAGTACAGAAAAAAATCTTACTTTCTCATTTTTAACATATAATTATAAAATAAATCAATTGGAATATAAAAATTTTACTTACATTTCAGTGTACGGTATATAGAGCAGTATAGGCAAGTCATTGTCTGAATTAAATTTTAATTTGTAGTGACTTCTCTAGAGCTTTTTATGTAGCTAGTGTGACAGGGTTGGACCAGATGGCTATAGGAAAGTAATAGAAGGCAGATATATTAGCCCCAGGCTAAGTAGGTCCCTTTTCCCTGCGAAAGGTAACAGGGAAGGTTCCAGAACAATCAGGAACCTTCTGGAGACAATTAAGACAGGCTGATTAGAACACCTGCAGCCAATCAAGAAGCTTCTAGAATCAATTCAGGCAGGCTAATCAGGGCACCTGGATTTTAAAAAGGAGCTCACTTCAGTCTGTGGTGTGCGTGTGAGGATCTGGGAGCAAGAGTCACTAGGAGCTGAGAGTGAGAACGCGGACTGTTGGAGGACTGAGGTGTACAAGCATTATCAGACACCAGGAAGAAGGTCCTATGGTGAGGATAAAGAAGGTGTTGGGAGGAGGCGATGGGGAAGTAGCCCAGGGAGTTGTAGCTGTTGTACAGCTGTTCCAGGAGGCACTCTAGACAGTGCATTCCACAGGGCCCTGGGCTGGAACCCGGAGTAGCGGGTGGGCCCAGGCTCCCCCCAAATCCTCCCAACTCCTGGTCAGACACAGGAGGAGTCGACCTGGACTGAGGGTTCAGAAAAATGGCCAAGCTGAGGGCTGCCATGAAGCTCCAAAGCAAGCAAATCCACCAATAAGCACAAGACCCACCAAGGTAGAGCAGGAACTTTGTCACACTAGTTGTAAGACTAGGCAAATATCTAGAAAAGCTGATGTAGCACCTGGAACACCTCTGTGTACCCTCAAGGGCACATGTACCCCTGGTTGAGAACCACTATTCTATTCTATTTAGTATCTTCTCTATTAAGAATATCTAGATAGACATCATGAATAAATATAAGACACTTTCAATGGATACAGTTGAACAGTTACTCTCAAAACTCCATTCTTGGGACTGTATAATGAAGAGGAACTTCAGGTAAAAATACTAGGACCTCATCAGCCGGTTTAAAACTCAAGCAGTCCTCAAAAAGACAGAAGTAAGGAGTATATTTGGAAGCTGACAACAGCATGGTGGCATGTGAGAAAGTTATTGTTCTGCCTTGTCTTCTTGCTCTTTGGAGTAACGATTTAAAACATCTTTTCAAAAATATCAAGAAACACAAATCATGTAAATGCCATTTGGACATCTGTGACATTATACAATTAAAATCTGACCATGTATATAATTTTTGCTACCGCTGTTATATGATTGCAACAAATCTTGTACAATGTATGTCATGTAAGGTGTCAATGGAAAAGTTATCATTTGCTGAATATGATAATTCTTTTTTATGCATGTATCATTTTCGTATCTAAAGTTATGAATATTTCTCTTACAAATAAACCTTTAGATATTAGATACTAAAAGATTGTCAACAACATGATAATTGGGTAAGATCTGAGTTATATATTGGCCTAGCTACATGTCTGATCTCTTGGGATTAGAAGAATCCTTTGTTTGATGAAATTGGTTTTAAATAACCACTCATGATAAAATGTAATGTGTCAGTGGTGAAAAAAGGGTTGGGATGACCAAGGAGACTGCATTTCTGACTTCTTGTTAGCCAGTGTGTGAGACAGAAGTATACTTTTGTTATTGGCTTGGTATATCTTATGGAAGAATAAGCACCTGTCTGGGGTGGGTCTGCCCTATTTCTTGCAGTTGGTCCTGAATCTGGTATGCTCAGCCGTGACCGACTCCAGCACGGTGATAACATATCAATAAAGCTGGCAATATCTGGAAGTGTAAATACTTCAACACAGCTGGGCAAAAATCTAACAGAAAAAAAAATCTAAGCGAAAAAGGAGTTCAGGAAAGCTGGCATGTTCTCAAGGACATAATATTAAAGGCACAACTGCAAACTATCCTGATGCGAAGAAAAGATAAGAGGACTAGTAAAAGGCCAATATGCTTCCATCAGGAGCTCTTTGATGACCTGAAAATGAAAAAGGAATCCTAGAAAAAGTGGAAGCATGGATAAACTGCCAAGGAGTACAAAAAATAAAGGAACACAAATCAGAAAGGCTAAGGTACAAAATTAGTTACACATAGCAAGGGACATAAAAAGGTAATAAGAAGAGATTTTTTAAATACATTCGAAGCAAGAGAAATACAACAGAATGTGTATGATCTCTACTTAGCAGAGGAGAGCTAATAAATGATGACACCAAGAAAGGTGAGGTGTTTAATATCTATTTTGCTTCAGTCTTCACTGAAGCATTAAAAAGGTTAATGGTGATGAGATACTCAAACAATTAATATTAATAACAAGGAGGATGAAATGGAAGCCAAAGAATGGAGGAAAAAAACAGGTTAAAGTATATTTAGATATGTTAGATACAGTGTTCCCTCTAATGTTTCCCAGATATGTGTGGAATGAATTTTGTTATGTGCACCAATATGAAGGTGATTATTTGTAGACACACATCACCACCATATTGGTGCACATAACAAAATTCATGTGGCAGGGTGGGGCTGAAGGGTTCAGAGTGTGGGAGGGGGCTCAGGGCTAGGGCAGAGGATTGGGGTATGGACTCCATCTGGGGGAGGCTCTGGGGTGGGGCTGAGGATGAGGGGCTCAAGGGCCAGGCTGGGAAGAGGTGCGGGAGGGAGGGCTCTGGCTGGGGGTGTGGGCTCTGGGGTGGGGCTAAGGATGAGGGTTTTGGGGTGAAGGCTGCCCCAGGGCTACAACTGGGAGAGAGGACTCCCCACAACTCTCTCTCCCTGCAACAGCACCTGGGCTGGGCGGGGATAGGCACCTCTCCCCCTGCCACGGCAGGTCCAGATTGGGGTTGTCTTGGAGCCGGGAGAGGGGCACCTCTCTTCCCAGGCATGGCAGGTCCAGCCCAGGCCTGTGTTGGGACTGGGGGAGGGGCCCTCTCCCCGCTACTGTGGCAGGTCTGGGGCTGGGATGGGTTGAGGCCAGCAGAGGGGCGCCTCTCCCTGTCGCAGCGGGTCTGGGGCTGAAGGAGAGGCATCTCTCTCCACTGCAGCCCTAAGTGCCTGCATGGCGCATAATAGGCTGCTGCGCAGCCATGCCCCTTAGAGGGAACTTTTGTTGTATATATTCAAGTCAGAAGGGCCTGATGAAAGTCATCCTTAGGAACTTAAGGAACTAACTTAAGCAATCTCAGAACAATTAGCAATTATCTTTGAGAAATCATGGAAGATGAGCAAGGTCACAAAAGATTAGAGAAGAGCAAATGTAACACCCATCTTTAAAAAGGGGTACAAAGAGGACCCAGGGAATTATAGACAAGTCAGCCTAACATCAATACCTGGAAAAAATATTGGAACAAATTATTAAACAATCAATTTGTAAATATCTGGAAAATAGTGTTATAAGGAGTATTGAGCATGGATATGTCAAGAACAAATCATGCCAAACCAACCTAGTTTCCTTTTTTGGTAAGGTTACTGGTCTAGTGGATAGGAACGAAGTAGTAGATGTGATATATCTTGATTTCAGTAACAATTTTGGCACAGACCCAGATGATATTCTCATGAGGAATTTAGGGAAATGTGGTCCAGATTAAATCACTATAAGGTAGATGCACAACTACTTGAAAGACTGTACTCAAAGTGTAGTTCTCAATGGTATGCTGTGAAACTGGGAGTATCTACTGGTATCCCACAGGGGACCAGTCCTGGGTCCAGTTCTAGTCAATATTTTCATTAATAACTTGAATAATGTAGTGAAGAGTATCTTTATAAAATTTGCAGATGACACCTCAATGGGAGGGGTTGTAAGCACTTTAGAAGACAGCATTAGAATTCAGAATGACCTTGACAAATTGGAGATTGGTCTGAAGTCAACAAGATGAAATTCAGTTAAAATGAGTTTAAATTACTTCACTTAGGAAGAAAGAATCAAATGTACAACTAAAAATGGGGAATAACAGGCTAGCTGGTAGTACTGCTGAAAGGATCTGGAGGTTTTAATGAATTAGAAATTGAATAAATGTCAACAATGTGATGTAGCAGTGAAAAAGGCTAATATCATCCTGTGGTATTAACAGGAGTGTCGTATGTAAAACACAGGAGGTAATTTTCCTGCTCTACTAGGACCTGGTGAGGATTCAGCTGGAATATTGTGTCCAGTTCTGGGCACCACATTTTAAGAAAGATGTGAACAGATTGGAGAGAGTCCAGAAGAGAACAACAAAAATGATAAAAGGTCTAGAAAACCTGAAGAGGAAAGGTTAAAAAAATGTTTAGTCTTGACAAATGAAGACTAGTCTTGAAGGGGGGACCTGATGACAATCTTCAACTATGTTAAGGGCTGTTCCAAAGAGGACAGTGATCAATTGTTCTCCATGGCCACTGAAAGTAGGACAAGAATCAATCATCTTAGTTTGCAGTAAGGGAGATTTAGGTTAGATTTAAGGAAACAATTTTTAACTGTAAGGATAGTTAAGCTTTGGAACAGGCTTCCCAGGAATGTTGTAGAATCCCCAGCATTAGAAGTTTTTCAAAAGTGGTTGGACATAAGCATAAGTTTTCGTGGAATAGAGACTAGGAGTGGCTGGGTCATTACACATATTGAATCTATTTCCACATGTTAAGTATCCTCACACCTTCTTGTCAACTGTCTAAATGGGCCATTTTGATTATCACTATGAAAGTTTTTTTTCTCCTGCTGATAATAACTTATCTTAATTAATTAGTCTCTTACTCCACCTTTTCATTTTCTGTATGTATGAATATATATATCTTCTTACTATATGTTCCATTCTATGCATCCGATGAAGTGGGCTGTAGCCCATTAAAGCTTATGCTCTAATAAATTTGTTAGTCTCTAAGGTACCACAAATACTCCTGTTCTTTTTTCAATTAAATAATGTTTTCATCGAGCAGTGTGACAAACAGAATTTGATTGCTCAAAGACATGATGCTGCCAGTGCAACATTTGTAGAGTTTGGCTGGATCCAAAGGAAGGTAAGGGACAGAAACCCAAATATACATTAGGTTTGTTGTTAATATGCCCACCAATTAAACCTAAACATGGAGCAAGCAATCTGTAAAATATTACAAGGGAGAATTTTCTTTGACTTTGCAGCCTTCTTTACACACTCTCCAAAAAGGACTGAAGATCCGGATGCCATAGTGGCTAGAAGGCTTCAGAAAGGGTTTGCAGTGTGATGGGGCCTTATTATTTAGACACTTAATGTCATCTCTCAGTATGAAGAGAATCTTCTTGAATATTTTAAGACAATCAAACTTTTTGATGTTTTCAAGTCCATTGTGATTCAGTTTTTCAGGGGATTTCTTAGAGTGCTGGAAGTCAGGGAGTTCCTTCCCTCCCCCTGCAATAGAATGTGCCATGTTGATGTGTTGTACAGCCAGCTGCAAAACAGGACATTGACACAGTACATCTTGAGAGAGTTACTACTGAGTTTGTGAGCAATATCAACAAAACGTGGGAATCCATTGAGGGTCTGGGATGTCAAGTTGCTCAACAGGCAGCGGCGCTGACTTTCTAATCTCTGCCTCAGGCCCCGCCCCCGGTCCACCCCAACCCTTAAGCCCCTCCACCCCACCTTGCCTCTTCCCGCCCCACCCCTGTTCCAATCCTGCCCTGCCTCTTCCCTCCCCTGAGCTAACTCCATCCTTGCTCCTCCTCCCTCCGCCCCCAGTGCCTCCTGAACACTGCAGAACATTTTATCATGGTGGCGAGTGGTGCTGGGAGGAAGGGGCAGGTGCTGATCAGCGGAGCTGCTAGCAGGCAGAAGGCGCTGGGGAGGGAGGGAAAGAAGCTGGCTGCTGGTGGGTGATCAGCACCCACTATTTTTTCCCTCTGGGTGCTCCAGCTCTGGAGCACCCAGGGAGTCGGTGCCTATGTCAAGAAGTCTGAGTTTCCCAGATGTAGAACTGAAATGAAGACAATGAAGCAAAAGGCACAAGGTATCTATGACAATATAATTGTTCACGTATATGAAAGCTTTGTATTCACAAAACATCTGGTGAGTGCAAAGCTATTGCAAAATGACCTGTTTGAATAGCATAACCATTGTTTTCCACTATAAGCATTAACCGACACAGTAGAAGCATATCTAATACTGAACAAAGAAAAATTGTACACTGAGATTTCAGTTATACACAGGAATCCAGAGTTTAGTGGTGCTGTGGCACTATTTTGCTTATTCCTGAGAACAATCTGAAGGACACATTTTCAGAGACTGTGAATTATTCTCATGACAACACACATCACAATGGTGGAATCCTAGAGATCCTTTTCTACTCTAAAAAGGATAAAAGGTTTAAGAAATGTGATTAACCAGGACTATCATAGAATCACAGGTAAGGCTACGATTATGTCACGGAGGTCACGGAATCCATGACCTCCAAGACCTCCGTGACATTTTCTGCTCCAGGGTTGGAGCTCCCAGATGGCCCCCTGCAGCTCCCAGACCCCACACTGGTAGGGGGACCCTGCAGCTCCCATGCAGTTGACTAGACATGTCGGGTGGTGAGGGTACCCCACGTAGCTCCCAGGTGCAGAGGGAGGCAGGGAACCCCCTGCCGCTGCCAAGCCCCAGAGGATGGCAGGGGACCCCCCACAGCTGCCCAGCCCCGGTGGGAGGAACCTACAGCTGCCCAGCCATGGTGGGTGGCAGGGGGACCCTCTGCAGCTACCCAGCCAAGGGTTGTGTGTGAGGGGAACTCACAGCAGCACAGCTCCTATGGGCAGTGGGGGACTCTGGAACTTCGACTCGCTGCAGGTGGTGGGGAACCCCGTGGAGCTCCCTCTTGCCATGGGGGAAGGGGCCTGGTGCTCCCTGCCTGTGCGGTCCCCCTCCCAGAGCTGCTTAGCCACCATGAGGGGTGGGAACCAAGAGCTCCCACTCATCACAGTGGCAGGAGACCCCAGAGCAACAGCAGCGGTGGGTGCTGAACCTACCCCCCTTCCCATTTTGTTAGGGATATTTTTTAGTGAAAGTCGGGGACTGGTCACAGGTTTCTGTGAATTTTTGTTTATTACCCGTGACCTGTCCCTGGCTTTTATTAAAAATATCCCTGATGAAATCTAAGCATTAATCATAAGACCATTGGGTTAGAAGGGACAGCGAGGGTCATTTAGCCACCCCTCACCAAATGCAGGATTTGTTGTGTCTAAACCATCCAAGACAGATGGCTATCCAGACATTTTTTGTGTCAAGATGATTCCATGATTTCCCTAGGCAGTCTGTGCCACTATCCTACTGTTTTTATAATTAGGAAGTTTTTTCCTGAGATTTAATCTAAATCAGCTATGCTGCAGTTTGAACCCACTGCTTCTTATCCTGCCCTCTGTGGGAAGAAAGGACACTTTTTCTCCATCTTTCTTATGGCAGCCTTTCAAGTATTTGAAGACCACTACTATGTCTCCCCTTAATCTCCTCTTTTCCAAACAAAACATACCCAGTCCCTTCAGCCTTTGCTCACATGGCTTGCATTCCATCCCTTTGATCATCTTTGTCACTCGCCTCTGGATCCTTTCCAATTTCTCTACATCCTTTTAATACAGCACTGACCAAAATTGGACACTATTGTAGCTGAGGCCTAACCAGTACCAAGTAGAGTACCAAGTATCCTATGACTTGCATGCTATGCCTCTGCTAATGTAACCCAAAATTGCATTTGCCTTTTTTTGCAACTACATCACATTGTTGATTCATGTTGAGGCTGTGATCCACCACAATTCCCAGATCCTTGCCAGCAGTGCTGCTGCCAAGACAGTTATCCCCCATTCTGTATTTGCACATTTCGGTTTTCTTCCCCAAGTGTAGTACCTTACAGTTGAATTTCATTTTGCTGTCTATAGACTAGTTCTCCAATTTCTCAAGATCCCTTTGAAATGTAGTTCTATCCTCTAAAGTGTTGGCAACCCCCGCACACACACACCAACTTTGTGCCATCTGCAAATTTGATTGGTATGCTCTCCCTTCCTACATCGAGGTAATTAATAAAGATGTTAAATAACATCAGACCCAGAACAGATCCCTGTAGAAATCCACTTGAGACCTCCTTCCAATCTGAATACACTAGTGATGCTGTCAATGGAGAAACAGATGATCCAAGAAATAGCAGATTTCAACAAGACAACCATTGAGAAATTTTCTGCTCTCAAAGATCACCTGGGAAAAATCCCTTATAAGTAGCTGAGTATGTTTTATTTCATGGCTGCTTTACATTATATAAATATCTATCTTTTTTTGTTAAAAATTATTTTGCAGCGACATACATTTTACATTGAGTACATCAATACATAGTCATCTGATTAAACTGCACAGTGAACAAAAATATTTACATTGGCCTTGTATGAATATATGACACTTTACATAATATGGATGCTAGTTAATCATTATATAATTTCAATGTTAAGAAAAAATTGGTGTGAAATTTTTTTTAGTCAATATGATTTCATGATTCCCCGCCCCATGTCCCATGTGCCCAAGGCTCATAAACTACCACTTACCATACAGTACAAGAAAATTACTCTAGTCAAGCCATGGAATCTGAACATGTGGTTCCCCCACAAGTCAGCACATCATTCAGTTCTCAAAAGGAGACAGAAACCCTTTAGAAGCAATACACTTTCACTGTATTTTCCATCCTTTCTCTATTAATTCCTTGAACTGCTTTTTCATACAAAGACAATAGTCACAAGCTCAACTGCAAAGTCTATCCGCAGCTTGTACAAGTGAAATTATTTCCATTCTTTGATGAACCTTCTCCTCCTTTATTCACACTAGAAGTTGTCATTAAAGCACTTGACTGTCATTGTTAGACTGCAGGCATAATATTAACAATAATTTTGTACATATAGAGTGACTTTCATCCTGAATAATCCCAGATATTATAGGGATTACAGAAACATGGTGGAATAGCACTCATGCTTGGAATACAGGTATTGAAGGGTAGGTGCTGTTTAGGAGAGATAGGAATAAAGGTAAAGGTGGTGGGGTATTGTCCAACATCCATAAAGTAGTAAACCTTAAAGAAATAAGAAGTGATAATATGGACAAAACAGAATCTCTCTTTGGAGAAGAATCACTTTGGGGAAGAATTATAAAAAGGTTCTGTTGGGATAGTGTTAGGGGACAGCGAGAGATCCCCATGGTCAGACCTGGAGATGAACAGAGGTGTCTAATATTGTTAGAATGATAAACTCTTTTGGGAATTGTCTCATAATGGAAGACTAACTTCCCAGATATAGATTAGAGAATAAATGCTACTAATACTAGTTATTCCTCAGTGTGATAGATGAGTTTTCTTTATCAAACTGTCACTGAACCAACAAGAGGTGATGTAATTTTAGACTTGGTTGTGGTAAGTAGAGAAGGCATCATAGAAGAGATGGCCATAGGAAATAACCTTGGATCGAGTGATGATGAGTTAATTCAGTTTAAATTAAATGGAAGGATAATTAAAAACAGGCTGTCAACTATGTTTTTTTATTTCAAAAAGGGCAGACTTTGGAAAATTAGTTACAGAAGTCAGCTGCACTGAAGAATTCAAAGATGAAATGTGGAGAAGGCCTGGAATTTCTTCAAAGCAACTGTTAAAAAAACTGTATTCCAAACGAGGGGTATAACATTTGTAGGGAAAGGCTCCAGATTTTGCTGGATGAATAATCACAAGAAACACTACTTCATGGAGGTTAGAACATGTGGGAATAAAGTGAGACTTGCTAAAAGCCAAATTGTATTAGCTCTTTCCTAGGAAATTACAATAACAGAGGTATGAGTTATATCACTAAAAAGAGAATAAGGAAGGATGAGGTTGGGCTACTATGCAGTGTGGCTGGGAAACAGATGAAAGAACCTAGGTATGGACCAAAAACTAAAGAAATACTTTGCCTTGGTTTCAATAAGGATGATAATATGGAACATGTGCATGAAGGTAGTACACCAAATGGAAATGAGCATCTAGAAATGGATATTAACACATCTGAGGTGGAAGAAAAACTTAATGCACTCAAATCAGGAGGAATGGGCCATCCCAGAATATCGAAAGAACTGATGCATAGAAATCATAGAATCATAGGACTGGAAGGGACCTGGAGAGGTCATCTAGTCCAGTCCCCTGTACTCAAGGCAGGACTAAGTATTATCTAGAGCATCCTTGACAAATATTTGTCCAACCCGTTCTTAAAAATCCCCAATGATGGAGATTCCACAACCTCCCTAGTTTATTCCAGTGCTTAACCACTCTGACAGTTAGGAAGATTTTTCCTAATGTCAAACCTAAACTGCCCTTGCTGCAATTTAAGCCCATTGCTTCTTGTCCTATCCTCAGAGGTTAAGAAGAACAATTCTTCTCCCTCCTCCTTGTAACAACCTTTTATGAACTTGAAAACTGTTATCATGTCCCCTTCTCAGTCTTCTCTTCTCCAGACTAAACAAACTCAATTTTTTCAATCTTCCCTTATAGGTCATGTTTTCTAGACCTTTAATTATTTTTGTTTCTCTTCTCTGGAATTTCTCCAATGTGTCTACATCTTTCCTGAAATGTGGCACCCAGAACTGTATACAATACTCCAGTTGAGGCGTAATCAGCATTGAGTAGAGTGAAAGAATTACTTCTCGTGTCTTGCTTACAATACTCCTGCTAATACATCCCAGAATGATGTTTGCTTTTTTTGTAACAGCATTACTCTGTTGACTCATAATTAGCTTGGTCCACTATGACCCCCCTTCCACAGTACTCCCTCCTAGGTAGTCATTTCCCATTTTGAATCTATGCAACTGATTGTTCCTTCCAAAGTGTAGTACTTTGCATTTGTCCTTATTGAATTTCATCCTATTTGCTTCAGACCATTTCCCCAATTTGTCCAGATAGCCTCCAAAGCCCTTGCAACCCCTCCCAGCTTGGTGTTGTCTGCAAACTTTATAAGTGTACTCTATGCCATTATCTAAACCATTGATATAGATATTGAATAGAACCAGATCCAGAACCGATCCCTGTGGGACCCCACTCATTGTAGCCTCCCAGCATGATTGTGAACCACTGATAACTACTGTCTGTAAACGGTTTTCCAACCAGTTATGTACCCACCTTATAGTAGCTCCATCTAGGTTGCATTTCCCTAGTTTGTTTATGAGAAGGTCATGTGAGACAGTATCAAAAGCATTACTCAAGTCAAGATAATCCACATCTACCACTTCCCCCTACCCACAAGACTTGTTACCCTGCCAAAGAAAGCTATCAGGTTGATTTGACATGATTTGTTCTTGACAAATCCATGCTGACTGTTATTTATCACCTTATTATCTTCTAGGTGTTTGCAAATTGATTGCTTAATTATTTGCTCCATTGTCTTTCTGGGTACAGAAGTTAAGCTGACTGGTCTGTAATTTCCCAAGTTGTCCTTATTTCCCTTTTTATAAATGGGCACTATATTTGCCCTTTTCCAGTCTTCTGGAATGTCTCTAGTATTCCATGACTTTTCAAAGATAATCGCTAATGACTCAGATATCTTCTCAGTCAGTTCCTTGAGCATTCTAGGATGGATTTCATCAGGCCCTGGTGATTTGAAGACATCTAACTTGTCTACGTAATTTTCGACTTGTTCTTTCCCTATTTTAGACTCTGATTCTACCTCATTTTCACCGGCATTCACTATTTTAGATGTCCCATTGCCATCAATCTTCTTGGTGAAAATCAAAACAAAAAAGTCATTTAGCACCTCTGCCATTTCCACATTTTCTGTTATTGTCTTTCCCCCCTCATTGAGTAATGGGTCTGCTCTGTCCTTGGTCTTCCTCTTGCTTCTAATGTATTTGTAAAATGTTTTCTTGTTTCCTTTTATGTTCCTAGCTAGTTTGATCTCATTTTGTGCCTACACACTTTTGTTATTTGTCTATATTCATTCTTTGTAATTTGACCGAATTTCCACTTTTTGTACGACTCTTTTTTTGAATATCTACTGTTTAAGCCAGGGTGGTCTCTTGCCATATTTCCCTGCGCAGTGGGATAGACTCGTGTGCCCTTAATGATGTCTCTTTGAAAAACTGCCAACTGTCTTCAATTGTTTTTCCCCTTAGACTGGCTTCCCATGGGATTTTACCTAAAAACTCCCTCAGTTTGCTAAAGTCTGCCTTCTTGGAATCCATTGTCTTTATTGTGCTGTTCTCCCTCCTACCATTCCTTAGAATCATGAACTCTACCATTTCATGAGGTTGCTAGTCGAATAGCAAGGATTTTTAATAAATCTATCTATTTGCGGGTAGAAACACATGACTGGAAAATTGCTAATGTCATATTTGTAGTTAAGAACAGGGGAAAATGATCTGGGCAATTACAGACCTGCTAGTCTGACCTCAATAGTAAGCAAGACTTTAGGATAAATTATCAAGGAAAGAATAATTAAATCCCTGAATGTAAATGGTAAAGGTAGACCATGCCAAATTAACCTGATCACCTTCCTTGGAAAAAACAAAACAAAACAAAACTGATTTGTTAGATAGGAGAAGTGCAGGAGATCTAATACACTTGGACTTCAATAAATATTATTTGACATAATATCACATGGGAAATTATTAATTAAATTAGACAAGATGGTTATCAGTACAGGCATTGTAAAGTGGATAAAGAACTGGTTTAAGGGGAGAAGGAAATGGATTGTGCTGAAAGCAGAATTATTGGATGGGAGGAAGGTTACTTGTGCAGTACTTCAGGGATCGGTCTTGGGACCAATCATTGAATACTTTGATTAGTTATCTTGCCATAAAAAATAGTAGCGTGCTAATGAAATTTACTCATGATACAAAGTTTGGAGCATCATCAGTACAAAGGAGGATTGGGACACTATGGAGGAAGATCTAGATGAACTGTAGCCCTGTTGGCCCCAGATATTAAATGGACAAAATGGGTGAGGTAATATCTTTTATTGGACCAACATCTGTTGGTGAGAGAGACAAGTGTTCAAGCTTACATAGAACTCTTCCCCAGGTCTGGGAAACATAGTGTGACTGGGCAAGGCCAGATGGCTATAGAAAAGTAGTGGGAGATACATATATTAGCTCCAGGCTAAACAAATTCCTGGTACCAGGTTAAGTGAAATGGAAGCTGCTCCAGGTCAATTAAGACACCTGGGGCCAATTAAGAACTTTCCAGAAGGCAGGGAGAAGGCTAGGTTGATTGGAACACCCGAAGCCAATCAGGGGCTGGATGAAACTAGTTAAAAGCCTCCCAGTCAGTCAGGTGAGTGTGCATGTCAGGAGCTGCGGCAGGAAGTTGCGCTGTTGGAGAGGCTGAGTAGTACACACCACATCAGGCACAAGGAAGGAGGCCCTGAGGTAAGGGTGAAGTGGAGCTTGAGGAAGTGAAGGCTGCTGTGGGGGTAGTAGCCCAGGGAACTGTACATGTAATGTTTCTAAAAGGTCAGCTACCATAGCTGATACTATTAGGGTCCCTGGGTGGGAGCCCAGAGTAGAGGGTGGGCCCAGGCTCCCCCTGCCCCACCTTTGCCCCTTGTTTAATCACTGAGACTGGGATACAACTGAGACTGTGCAAGGAAGGATAACTTCTCTTCACCTCCCTCGCTGGCTTATGATGAAAATGGCTCAGTAGACTGTGACCCTTGTCTCTAGAGAAAAAAGGGTTACATGGAGGATCACAGTGAGCCTCTGAGGTTAGTGAAATCTGCCAGGAAACGCGAGACCCATGGAGGCAAGGACAGAACTTTGTCACAACTGGTGTCAAGAGTGGGATTTCATTCATAGCGTGGCGAAAGAAAGAGGTTTAAAAGAAAAGTGCACTGGGGTTTTGGATTCTTTTTTGTTTTGGTTTTTGTTTGTTTGCTTTATACCACAATGGAGGAGGTGGTAAGAGCTCTGGTACAAGCCACGGTAGCCCAGAAGGAGGCCACCCGGGTTCAGGCAATGGCACAACAGGAGTCTATGTGGCTACAGCAGGAAACCAATCAATTATTGATGAGCCAGGTGACCCAGATTGTGCCCTCTTGAGAGAGGTGGTGGACCAGCTGAAGATACTCACCACCCAGGCCCAGGGGTCCAACGGGCCATGAACCCTGAGGGCCACTGGATGTCTGCCAAAGATGACGTCAGGAGATGATGTAGAGGCATATCTTCTCTCATTTGAAAGGACTGCTCAGTGTGAGGCATGACCCCAGGAGCAGTGGGCCAGCATTCTTGCCCCTTGTTTGTGTGGAAAGGCCCAAAAGGCCTACTTTGACTTGCCTGCCACGGATGCCACTGACTATATCCATCTGAAGGCAGAGATCCTAGCACTATCAGGGGTAACGGCAGCGGTAAGGGCCCAGAGGTTCTATGAGTGGAAATACATACATGAGTGGAGAACAAACCCCCGAGGTCCCAGCTATTCGACCTCATACACCTCGCACAGAAGTGGTTACAGCCCGAGGTGTGCAGGCCGGAGGAGATTTTGGAGACCCTGGCCATAGACCGTTACATGCGGGGACTGCTGCCAGATCTCCGCAAATGGATAGGCCAGAATGATCCGTCCACATATGATGAGATGATCACACTGGTAGAAAGATGGATGACAGCCAGGGAACTGACCCAACTATCCAAGGAAGGCCCCTTTCGAAGCAAGCACCCGACCCCAACCCTGGAAGGTTTGGGCAGCCAAACTCCCGGGGAGTCCTAGGTGGAAGAAGGGGGGACGAAAACCAGCGGGTACCCCAGAAGGAAGGGATTGGCATGAATGGGGGGAACCCCAGGACTAAACCCCCTAACCCCTAGGATAGGGGAGTGATTAAAAGCAATTATAGATGTTATGCATGCGGGGAGTGGGGACACATAGCAGCACAGTGTCCCAGCACCAAGGAGCCTATGCAATGTAACTTGGGGGATTGGGAGGTCCCATGCTCCCTATCCACCTCGCGGGGGTTGCATTAGCCCCACATAATTACACCAGGCCAGTGAGGATAAATGGAGCAGAGACTACAGCGCTTGTGGACTCTGGGAGTGCTATCACCCTCATATCGGGTAGCTGGTAAAAAACAGTCAGTTGCTACAAGCCAAACACGTAGCAATGATGTGCATGCATGGGGCCGTGAGCCATTACCCCACCATCCCAGTGGAGATAGAGGTTCAGGGAAACCCCATTGAGGTGATCATGGGCGTAGTTCCTAAACTCCCATATCCTGTAGTTATTCAGAGGGACTATCCAGAGTTTGATAATTTACTCCCCCCGGAGAGGCTGGAGGGAGGTGGGGACCCTGAGGACAGTGACTCATCACCCGGGGAATGTCAATCCCCGAACTTCGCTGAGATTTCTCAGGATCTGTTCTCAGCCCCGCAAAAGACCCGGAAGATGAAAAAAAAGAGAGAAAGGCAGTGAAGGCCTTGGGAACCCGGATCCTGACCCAGGGCCAGAAGACCTCCCTAGTAGGCAGATGGACGCGAGCAGCCAACAGAGAACCACCAAGCGAAGCTTCAACGGTTCCAAGCAGGGGATCGGGTGATGGTACTTGTGCCCATAGCAGAAAGTAAACTGTTAGCCCAGTGGCAGGGACCCTAGAAAATAATCGAAGCCGTGGGAGAGGTGAACTATAAGGTGCGGCAGCCAAGCCGCCGGAAATCAGAGCAAATTTACCACATCAATCTTCTAAAACCTTGGCACGATCGAGAGGCATGCTTAGTCATGCAGGAGACCCTTCCCCAGGAGGATAACTTACATGAGCAAGTGAGGATATCATCTGACTTGATGCCGATCCAAAAGATCGAGGCAGCCGACATGATTAATCACAACTGAGATGTGAAACCAGGGCGGATGACTGAGACCTATCACCATATCCACACGATCCCCGGAGCCAAGGTAACATTGAGACCCTACCAATCCCAGCAGCCAAAAGAGAGGAAATCAAGGCCGAAATAAAGAAAATGTTAGAATTAGGGGTTATTGAAGAATCTTACAGTCAGTGGTCCAGTCCAATTGTTCTAGTGCCTAAACCTGACAATACCATGAGATTCTGTAATGACTTTCACCGACTGAATGAAATATCCCAGTTTGATGCATACCTCATACCACGCATCGATGAACTGGTTGACTGACTGGGTAGTGCCCGATTCTTGACTACACTGGATCTGACAAAAGATTTGGCAGATTCCTCTGACCAAAGAAGCTAAAGAAAAGAAAGCATTCTCTAGCCTGGATGGGCTATTCCAGTACACTGTCCTCCCTTTTGGACTGCATGGGGCCCCAGCCACATTCCAGCATCTCATGGATAAGCTGTTGCGCCCCCATACTAGTTATGCAGCTGCATACCTAGATGATGTCACCATCCATACGCCAGACTGGGGAACCCACTTGGAGAAAGTTGAGGTAGTACTGCGCACCTTAAGGCGGGCTGGCCTCACTGTTATTCCCGCAAAATGCGCCATAGGGCTAGCAGAGGCTAGGTACCTGAGATATATTGTGGGAAGGGGCATAGTGAAGCCCCAAATGAATAAGCTAGAGGCAATTCAAAACTGGCCCTGGCCGACCCGAAAGAAGCAGGTCCGTGCGTTCCTAGGCATGGTAGGCTACCACCGATGGTTTATTTCCTACTTTGCCACTAGGGCAAGTCCCCTAACAGTCCTGGTGAAGGCCCGAGGTCGAGACATGGTAACTGGACCGACGCAGCAGAGGTGGCATTTACAGACCTTCGGACGGCCCTCTGTAATGACCCCGTACTCGTAGCCCCAGACTTTAACAAGGAATTTATTTTACAAACAGACACTTCTGAGGTGGGGTTGGGAGCAGTTCTGTTGCAAATGGTGGGAGAAGAGGAACACCCGATCCTCTACCTAAGCAGAAAGCTTCTCCCAAGAGAACAGAAATACGTAGTTGTCGAGAGAGAATGCCTTGCTGTCAAATGGGCTATGAAGACACTGTGTTATTACCTCTTAGGCCGATGATTTACTCTTGTGACAGACCATGCACCCCTCCAGTAGATGCAGCGGAATAAGGAAAAGAATGCAAGGGTCACCAGGTGGTTCTTATCCCTCCAACCATTCCAGTTCCGCATAAGGCACAGGGCTGGATGGCACCATGGCAACGCTGATGGTCTGTCATGAGCATACTGCCTGGCATCCCAAATTGCCCAACTCTATGGTGTTGAGCAGAGGAGGGGGATATGTGACAGGGCAAGGCCAGATGGCAATAGAAAAGTAGTGGGAGATACATATATTAGCTCCAGGTTAAACAAATTCCTGGTACCAGGTTAAGTGAAATGGAAGCTGCTCCAGGTCAATTAAGACACCTGGGGCCAATTAAGAACTTTCCAGAAGGCAGGGAGAAGGCTAGGTTGATTGGGACACCTGAAGCCAATCAGGGGCTGGCTGAAACTAGTTAAAAGCCTGCCAGTCAGTCAGGTGAGTATGCATGTCAGGAGCTGCGGCAGGAAGTTGCGCTGTTGGAGAGGCTGAGTAGTACACACCATATCAGGCACAAAGAAGGAGGCCCTGAGGTAAGGGTGAAGTGGAGCTTGAGGAAGTGAGAGCTGCTGTGGGGGTAGTAGCCCAGGGAATTGTACATGTCATGTTTCTAAAAGGTCAGCTACTGTAGCTGATACTATTAGGGTCCCTGGGCTGGAGCCCGGAGTAGAGGGTGGGCCCGGGCTCTCCCCCCCACCTTTGCCCCCTGTTTAATCACTGAGACTGGGAGACAACAGAGACTGTGCAAAGAAGGATAACTTCTCCTCATCTCCCTCGCTGGCTTATGATTAAAATGGCTCAGTAGACTGTGACCCTTGTCTCTAGACAAAGAAGGGTTACGTGGAGGGTCACAGTGAGCCTCTGAGGCTAGTGAAATCTGCCAGGAAACATGGGACCCATGGAGACAAGGACACAGCTTTGTCACAATAATCAAAGTGTCAGTTAAACACAATATGAAGTATGTGTTAACTACTTATTCTAAACAATCTGTTCAAACCTTGTATTTAATTGAATTAGTTTCCGAGACCAGAAGAAGAATTCTGTGTAAGCTCAAAAGCTTTTCTCTCTCAGCAACAGAAGTTAGTCCAATAAAAGATATTACCCTCACCCACCTTGTCTCTCTGAAGGCTGGACTAACAGAAATGGAATGAAATTCAATAGTACAAAGGGCGAGGTCATACACATAGGATCTAATAATAAGAATTTCCGCTACAAGCTGGGAGCTCATCAGGTAGAAGTGACAGAGAAGGCAAGAGAGACTTGGGTGTATGGTCAATCAGAGGATGACTATGTGCCAATGTGATGCATTTGGGAAAGAGGCAAATGGAACCCTAAGATGCATCATGCAAGGCACTTACAGTAGAGAGACAGAAGTATTAATGCCATTGTACAAGGTAAGGCCTCATTTGGAATGCTTGTTCAAGAAAGATTAATTTAAACTGGAACAGGTCCAGAGAAGAGTTACTATGATGATGAGAGGAATGGAGGGCCTATCTTATAAGAGAAGACTGAAAGAGCTTGGCTTTCTTAGACCAGTAAAAAAAAAAAATGGCTAAGAGCAAATATAATTGCTCTCTATAAATTGAGGGGTAAATACCAGGAATGGATAAGAGTTATTTAAGTTAAAGGACAGCAGTGGCCCAAGAACAAATGTATTTAAACTGGTCTTGAACAAATTCAGCCTAGAAATTAGAAGAAGGTTTCTAACCTTCTGAGGTCCTGGAACAGCCCCCCGGTAGAAGTTGTTGTGACATACAACTTAAGTAGTTTTGAGAGAGATCTGGAAAAATTGATTAGTACAATTGTATGATGGGGTTGCATCTGATGGGGACAGGTCTCAACAGCCATAGGGCTGAGTTCTGTTTGATGTCTTATGTTCCTAATAACGATTTATTAGGTTTATTATTAATAATCCTGCTTAGGGTTTCAGATGGTCAGGAAAGGATTCGTCCCTGTAGGGATCAGGAAAGGATTCTTCCCTCACACAGAATACATTGCTTTTTCCCCCCATTTCTTTCCTCTGAATCATCAGAGGTGGTCATGACTGGAGATGGGACACTGGACAGGGAGGGCCAGTGCTCTGAGTGGCATTGAACTTCTCTCTGTCTCAGGTGCTTGCTTGACTTTCTCTGTCACATGCTCAAGATCTAAATGATTTTCTTCCCAACCCTGCATTTGGCATTTTCCCCAAGGTCAGATTGGCAGTGACCCTGGGTTTTTTCTACCTTCCTCTGAAGTGTGTGTGCGGGGGTCACTTGCCAGGATTATTTGGGTATATCTCAATTATTTCTCTGCCATTGCAGGGTCATTCGGCATTGGTGCACCTCAGTCCCTCCTCTTCTCTGTCTCTGGCACATTTTCTAGTCTAATCAAGCAGGTGCAGGGTGGTGTTGGTGGCCTGTTATATAGAAGAGGTCAGATTAGATTATCTGGTGGTCCCTTCTAGCCTTAAACTGTAAAACAATATTTGAAAACCATAAACAAGAATGCTAAGTAACCTGTTTCCTCCTCAGTGGAGGAACACAGACACTAAGGAAGCTGAGAACGGGATAGAGTCTGCTATCCCCCATTCACACCTATATCAAGTGCAGTTGCTGGGGGACTGCTCCATGATTCTGGGCCTAGCAACCTCCTTCCCCTTAGGCTTCATATTTTCCTCCTTCATGCAGTGTTCTGTGAAAAGCAGCAGCTCTTCAGACACTCCAGCAAACTATAACCATTAGTCAGATCAGACAGCCAGGGCCTCCACAGAGTCACCAGTAGAGCTGTGTGAATAATGGATTTTGTGGGGGGGATGGAGGAGGGCAAAGGCACCAACTTCCACTGTTCTCGGTGGGTGCTCGACCACATCCCCGCCCCTGGCACCGCTCCTGCACCCCCTCACCCTGCCTCCATTCCATCCCTTCCCCAATGTCCTGGCCACTGCATCCGATGAAGTGAGCTGTAGCTCACGAAAGCTTATGCTCTAATAAATTTGTTAGTCTCTAAGGTGCCACAAGTACTCCTTTTCTTTTTACCTCCTCCCCTGAGTATGTCACATCTCCGCTTCTCCCCCTCCTCCTGGGAAGACCTAAGTGCTGCAAAACAGCTGTTTGGTGGCGAGAAGCACTGGGAGGTAGGAGGAGAAGCAGGGATGTGGCACACTCGGGGGTGAGGAGGAGGGTAGCTTGGCTGCCAGTGGGTGCAGAGCACCAACTAATTTTTCCCCGTGGGTGCTCCAGCCCCAGAGTACCCATGTACTCAGTGCCTATGGTGAGGGGGGGTTGGCAATTCAGTAAAAAAAAAAAAAAATTAGGTTCGTAATGATCAACAATTAAAAAAAGGGTTGTCAGTCAGAATAAATCTATTTAATGTGTGCCATGGTAATTTTGTGTTGTTCTAGTTTTTTTAATCAAAATATTGTGTGGTATCAAGTCAGGGTGTTACATCGACACTATTACCTTTATGAACCAAAGTTATAATCTCATTTTAAAAAAAAGTTAGGTTGACAGGATATATTATAAAAAGATGGTAGCTTATACACACACACACATACACACACACGCCCCTTTTTAACTATTGCTTAGGAAGTTCATTTGCCCTGATAATTGCCAAAAATAGACTATTTCTTCAAAGTAAGGAGAACATTTGTCATACTATTTATGAGTTACAGGTCATTAACAATTACCCTACTTTGTAATTTTGACTTACTATAATCTTTCCTTCTAGTTCAGATAGAGCTTGCTACTGTCCTTAAATCCTGCTAAATACTGCCCTTGTTCTCTAATGAATATATATAAGCAGTTCTGCCAATTGTCATGATATTTTGTAGTTTTCTTAAATTCTCTGAGTCATGATTACATGAAAAAAAAAAGCTTTCATTGAAAAAAAAAGTCTCCAGCCCTTATCATTGTGGACGAATGCTTGAAAATATTAATCCTCAAAGTTCCAAAGCAAGGCAAATAAACAGAACGCAAATTTTATTAAGATTTTAAACAATAATATTTTAGCCAGTCTCTTGATATTTTAGGGTGTTTGACTCATAATTTTTGAATATGAAAACTTTCTTCTCAAATACAAACCTTTGAATATTGTATCATAACACACAAATCTTGACTGACCCAAAAATAAATATGGTTCTTTCATCAGTAAAGTAAGTGCAACACAAAACCCTACCAAAAGAAACAACTTATATATGTACTTACAACATTGACCAGCTTCAAATGCCACGCTGCATGCATACATGATTTCACCACAAATTGATAGTGGCATACACCTTTCATATCAAATTACGATTAGAAAATCCAATTACAAGAAATTTACCACCAAAAATATTACTGTCAATTGATAATATATTAACCGATATTTCCAATTTAAAGAAAATATTTAGATATTGAAATCAAGGGAAATAACAGCACATTAAAGAAACGAACAATCCATCAATTGGTTGGCTGGAACATTCTTATGTTACGATGGAATATACATTCATCTATACTTGATAAGAATAATGTGTTTATTCTGTGGGAGTGTAAAGATTTATGAGCTCCTTAACTATTAATTTCCTTGTTTTTGAGTGCTTGGGCTGTGTAAATAATGAGTCAGTTAAGTACATTTTTGTCACTTAGGAAATCTCAACTGTTCTTTTTTCCCCCCCAGGAGGCCTATTATCACTGAATTGTTTTTATTTCCTCATCTTGGAGTCTGTGAATATAGCTGTCATTTATTTCTACATTATAGACAATGTCTCAGTTGCCTTACCACCATCTTCAGTGTCTGTGATGCCTCACAACCTCCTTATCTTCTCTACTACCTCCACTCTCATCCCCTTATTTTTTGATCCCTCAAGTCCCTTGTGACAAATAGGACAATTTCATGCCATTAAGCTTGGGACACCTTATTGAATTAAGTTTAAGTAGCTTTGTGATCCACTATATTATATGAATGATTTATGTATCATTGTGGGTCAGAATTGCATGTAACTCTCGAGGGGGAGGTGAATGTAAACTCCCCGCTTCCAGTTATGCAAAAATCCAGTTTTTAGAAGCTATGCCCAGAGGATCATTGTCTGCTCATCACCCCTCCCCAGAAGCTGAAGATCAAAGACCGAAGCTATATAAAAGAAAGACTGAACTATTCATGGTTACGCTTGTTCTGACCTAAGGCTGTTATGAACTTGTAACGATAAGAAAATCCTATATTTATTCTTAACGTGACAGCATTACAGAGAAAACATTAAAACAATAAATGTACTTGTATGCATGCTAATAAGTTTACCAGAGATCACCCCCCACACAACTCCAAAAAGGGCCCTGTTAGCAAGCAGTGTTTCAAACCCCACCAACAGGTTCTCCCGTGGGTACATGTTCATAACAGTCTTAGCTCAAAACAATCACATCCATTAATAGTTCAGTCATTCCTTACACAGTTTAAGCATTTGATTTTCAGATTCTGGGAACAGGATATCAGCAGACAATGGTCCTCTCCTCAGAACATAGGTTCAACTGGGTTTTTGCATATCAGGAGATGGGGAATTTGCATTCACCTTTTCCTCCAGAGGTTACATGCAATTCTGACCCACAATAATAAACCATTCATCTAATAAATCGACCAGAAAGCTACTTAAACTGTTTCATTCATACACCACGAAAGAAGCTCAGAAGAAAATGAATCCATAAATATTTCAGTATGTTACTGAACTCAAATTCTATTCTTAAAAGTGTTAACTATCAAGACACATGTACCATTTACCAAGTAATTAACTATCTGTTGTTCTCTTGTCTTCCCATCCCCATGTTTAAGACACAGGTAGGTAAATGAGTGTTAGTCAACAGGAGTCTAAGTTAGTATAGTTTTTTGTGCTAAATGGACCAGGAGGTGCTGTAAATTACACTGGCAAGTTTCTGCGCAGTAAAGCAGCTTTCTGTGATGTATCTCCTGATGTGTACACATGGCCAAGCCACTTAGTGCACAGAAATTGTGCAGTTGCAGCGCTGTAAAAAAACACCCCAATGAGAGGCGTACAGCTTCCTGCACCGGGGCTAACGACCCCTGGTGCCGGTGTAGACACCCTGGTTGATTATAGCGCAGCAACTGGCCTCTGGGAGTTGTCCCACAATGTCCCCAAGAGCCACATGCCCAGTGTACAGTATGGTCCTGGAATACTGATTTCCCTTGCCCTTGCGGTTACTCACCATTTGGTGGGGGGGTCTTGGGGCTCATGTGTGTTTGCCTGGGTTTAACCAGTTACTAATCTGGTATGTGAATAGTGGCTGTGTTTTAAATCACTGAATCAATGGTCTGTGTGTTTCAAACAATACTGCTTCTGTAAAATGTTGCATTTTGGCTTCACAGAAATGACCTTGACAGCCCAGACTCCCTCCTTGTTATTGCCAGCTGAACAGCTGCGCAGAATTAGAAAGCAGCCACGAAAAACTAAAGAGGACTTTCTGCACGATTTCATGATGCACTCTGTGGCTGAAAAACAAGAACTGAAGGAGTGGCAGGACAGCGAGAAGAGGAACCAAAAGGAGAACATGATGCGCCAGAATTAAGACATGGAGCAGCTTTTAAAGGTTATGGAGCACCAAGCGGACATGCTCAATGCCCGAGCAGCTCAATGCTCGCCCTCCCCTGCAACTGCTGTTGCAAAACTCTTTCCCATGTGCCCCTCCAGACATTACCAACACACTCTTATCAACCTCCTGGCTCCAGTCTATACCTGCTGCATTCCACTCCTGCCCAGTCATAGTCCAGCCCTGTGGACTCCCAGTACCCACTGCACTCAACACCTGTCCCTCTGCCATTTATCCCCATAGAAGTACAGTACCCGCTGCACTGTACTCCAAAGGAGAAGGTTGCATATGATACCTGGACATACACAAATCTTTAATCATTCCGGGACCCCTCCTCCTCCTGGGACCCACCCTTCCCCCATCCCCCACAATGCTGATGTGTTTTTTTTTGTATCTCTCCTCTGGTTCTATTTTTTTAATAAAACAATTGTGTTGGTTTGAAAGTGACCTTTATTCCCTTGACTGAAAGCAAACAGAGCCCTGGAAAGCAACAGGCAGTTTTCTTAAACCTTCACATTGCATCTTCTGCACCAATCACAATCACCTCCTAGCATTACAAGCACTGCACTCCTGAGCATAGCAATAAATACTAGTGACTTTCAGCTTCAAATTGCTTCCTCAAGGCAACCTGGATCCTTATGGTCCTGCACTGCACCCCCTAATAGCCGTGGTCTCTGGCTGTTCAAATTCAGCCTCCAGGTGCTGAGCCTCAGCGGTCCAGCCCTGAGTGAAGCTTTCACCCTTCCCTTCACAAATATTATGGAGGGTACAGCTCGTGACTATAAGCATAGGAATATTGTCATCGACCATGTCCAGCTTCCCATATAGGCAGCGCCAGCTGGCCATTAAACAGACAAAAGAACACTCAACAGTCATTCTGCACTTGCTCAGCCTGTTGCTGAACTGCTCCTTGCTGCTGTCAAGATTCCCTGTGTATGGCTTCATAAGCCATGGTATTAAGGGGTAGGCAGCGTCTCCCAGGATGACTATGGGCATCTCGACTTTCCCTACGGTGATCTTCTGGTCCGGGAAGAAAGTCCCTGCTTGCAGCTTCTTGAACAGGCCAATGTTCCAAAAGATGTGTGCATTAATGTCTGTGAAAGGCTCACAGTGATCCACAAGCACCTGGAGAACCATAGAGAAATACCCCTTCCGATTAATGTACTCGGTGGCTAGGTGGTCTGGTGCCAGAATTGGAATTTGCATGCCAGCTATCACCCCTTCACAGTTAGGGAAGCCCATTTGTGAAAAGCCATCCACAATGTCACACATGTTGCCCAGAGTCACCATCTTTCAGAGCAGGATGTGATTAATGGCCCTGCACACTTCCGTCAACATGTGTCCAATGGTCAACTTTCCCACTCCAAGCTGGTTAGTGACCAATCAGTAGCAGTCTGGAATAGCTAGCTTCCACAGTGCAATCGCCACATGCTTCTCCAATGATAGGACAGCTCTCGTTCTCATGTCCTTGAGCCACAGGGCTAGGGCAAGCTCATCACATGGTCCCATGAATGTGGCTTTCCTCATCCGAAAGTTCTGCAGCCACTACTCATCTTCCCAGACATGCACGATGACGTGATCCCACCACTCAATGCTTGTTTCCCGAGCCCAAAAGTGGCATTCCACTGTGGTCAGCGCCTCTATGAATGTCATAAGCAATCTTGTGTCATAGCTCCTGGGCTGGCAAGATCAATGTCGAACTCCTCTTGCCTTTGTAGTTTAAGGAATAACTCCACTGCCACTCGCGATGTGTTACTGAGAGCAAGCAACATACTTGTCAACAGTTCAGAATCCATTCCTGCAGATTGAAGAGGCAGGACATGCAGTACACAACCTGTTGAAAGATAGCACCAAATGTGGACCCTAAACACAGGGATTGCTGGGGTACAAAGCAATGCATCATGGAGCATTGGGACAGGATCCAGGATGCCCCGCAACCCCCTCTGCCTTCCCACAACTCTTAGCAGCAGAAGAGGAAGAGATGCTCTGTGGGGTAGCTGCTCAGAGTGCACCGCTCTGAATACTGATGCAAGTGTCACAAGTGTGAAAACGCTATTGTGGAGGCAGCTGACAGTGTGAACACACAACAGCGGTTTCCCTTCAGCTCTTTCTGAGTGGCCCTGTAACTGCCAGTGCTGTAACTCTGCCAGTGAAGACATACATCCAACTTCTGTATTTACCCTCCATCTTTTAGGTATCTGTGAAGAATCACATATCTGGTGTCTCCAGATCAGGGCATAGACAAAGTGAAGCTTGCAGTGGCATTGTCCATGCTATATGAATGATGTGGATAAACAGAAGACATTAGTCAGCAGCACCATCAATCTGACAGATGTTAATTTTATTTTAAGGTTTCAGAGTAGCAGCCGTGTTAGTCTGTATTCGCAAAAAGAAAAGGAGTACTTGTGGCACCTTAGAGACTAACAAATTTATTAGAGCATAAGCTTTCGTGAGCTACAGCTCACTTCATCGGATGCATTTGGTGGAAAAAACAGAGGAGAGATTTATATACACACACACACACAGAGAACATGAAACAATGGGTTTATCATACACACTGTAAGGAGAGTGATCACTTAAGATAAGCCGTCACCAGCAGCACGGGGGGGAAAGGAGGAAAACCTTTCATGGTGACAAGCAAGGTAGGCTAATTCCAGCAGTTAACAAGAATATCAGAGGAACAGTGGGGGGTGGGGTGGGAGGGAGAAATACCATGGGGAAATAGTTTTACTTTGTGAAATGACTCATCCATTCCCAGTCTCAATTCAAGCCTAAGTTAATTGTATCCAGTTTGCAAATTAATTCCAATTCAACAGTCTCCCACTGGAGTCTGTTTTTGAAGCTTTTTTGTTGAAGTATAGCCACTCTTAGGTCTGTGATCGAGTGACCAGAGAGATTGAAGTGTTCTCCAACTGGTTTTGGAATGTTATAATTCTTGACGTCTGATTTGTGTCCATTCATTCTTTTACGTAGAGACTGTCCAGTTTGGCCAATGTACATGGCATTGCTGGCACATGATGGCATATATCACATTGGTAGATGCGCAGGTGAACGAGCCTCTGATAGTGTGGCTGATGTGATTAGGCCCTATGATGGTGTCCCCTGAATAGATATGTGGACAGAGTTGGCAACGGGCTTTGTTGCAAGGATAGGTTCCTGGGTTAGTGGTTCTGTTGTGTGGTGTGTGGTTGCTGGTGAGTATTTGCTTCAGATTGGGGGGCTGTCTGTAAGCAAGGACTGGTCTGTCTCCCAAGATCTGTGAGAGTGATGGGTCGTCCTTCAGGATAGGTTGTAGATCCTTGATGATGCGTTGGAGAGGTTTTAGTTGGGGGCTGAAGGTGATGGCTAGTGGCGTTCTGTTGTTTTCTTTGTTGGGCGTGTCCTGTAGTAGGTGACTTCTGGGTACTCTTCTGGCTCTGTCAATCTGTTTCTTCACTTCAGCAGGTGGGTATTGTAGTTGTAGGAATGCACGATAGAGATCTTGTAGGTGTTTGTCTCTGTCTGAGGGGTTGGAGCAAATGCGGTTATATCGTAGCGCTTGGCTGTAGACAATGGATCGAGTGGTATGATCTGGATGAAAACTAGAGGCATGTAGGTAGGAATAGCAGTCAATAGGTTTCCGATATAGGGTGGTGTTTATGTGACCATCGCTTATTAGCACCGTAGTGTCCAGGAAGTGGATCTCTTGTGTGGACTGGTCCAGGCTGAGGTTGATGGAAATTGTTGAAATCATGGTGGAATTCCTCAAGAGCTTCTTTTCCATGGGTCCAGATGATGAAGATGTCATCAATGTAGCACAAGTAGAGTAGGGGCATTATAAGCGATGGTCACATAAACACCACCCTATATCGGAAACCTACTGACCGCTATTCCTACCTACATGCCTCTAGCTTTCATCCAGATCATACCACTCGATCCATTGTCTACAGCCAAGCGCTACGATATAACCGCATTTGCTCCAACCCCTCAGACAGAGACAAACACCTACAAGATCTCTATCATGCATTCCTACAACTACAATACCCACCTGCCTAAGTGAAGAAACAGACTGACAGAGCCAGAAGAGTACCCAGAAGTCACCTACTACAGGACAGGCCCAACAAAGAAAACAACAGAATGCCAGTAGCCATCACCTTCAGCCCCCAACTAAAACCTCTCCAACGCATCATCACGGATCTACAACCTATCCTGAAGGACGACCCATCAATCTCACAGATCTTGGGAGACAGACCAGTCCTTGCTTACAGACAGCCCCCCAATCTGAAGCAAATACTCTCCAGCAACCACACACCACACAACAGAACCACTAACCCAGGAACCTATCCTTGCAACAAAGCCCGTTGCCAACTCTGTCCACATATCTATTTAGGGGATACCATCATAGGGCCTAATCACATCAGCCACACTATCAGAGGCTCGTTCACCTGCGCATCTACCAATGTGATATATGCCATCATGTGCCAGCAATGCCCCTCTGCCATGTATATTGGCCAAACTGGACAGTCTCTACGTAAAAGAATGAATGGACACAAATCAGACGTCAAGAATTATAACATTCCAAAACCAGTTGGAGAACACTTCAATCTCTCTGGTCACTCGATCACAGACCTAAGAGTGGCTATACTTCAACAAAAAAACTTCAAAAACAGACTCCAACGAGAGACTGCTGAATTGGAATTAATTTGCAAACTGGATACAATTAACTTAGGCTTGAATTGAGACTGGGAATGGATGAGTCATTACACAAAGTAAAACTATTTCCCCATGGTATTTCTCCCTCCCACCCCACCCCCCACTGTTCCTCTGATATTCTTGTTAACTGCTGGAATTAGCCTACCTTGCTTGTCACCATGAAAGGTTTTCCTCCTTTCCCCCCCCCTGCTGCTGGTGATGGCTTATCTTAAGTGATCACTCTCCTTACAGTGTGTATGATAAACCCATTGTTTCATGTTCTCTGTGTGTGTGTATATAAATCTCTCCTCTGTTTTTTCCACCAAATGCATCCGATGAAGTGAGCTGTAGCTCACGAAAGCTTATGCTCTAATAAATTTGTTAGTCTCTAAGGTGCCACAAGTACTCCTTTTCTTTTTTTTTAAGGACACAGTATGTGAGATTTACATGTATTGTAAATTCTAGCCAAGATTATCTTCAAGTATATTTTAATACAGTGTAGAGTATAAATGTTCAGCATGTCTGATGATTTATCACATACTTGCCCTGCTTCCTTCTCATTACTATTCTTGACAAAATTTGCATGCGGTTATAGAGTAATTTTAAATTCTCATTTTGAAACATTCTGATGTGCCAAACCGAGATGGTAGGTGTATCATGTTGTGTCAAGATTGAATTAAAATAGATTGTTTCCCATCAGTTCCATGTTTTCAGTCATCTTTAAAAATGAGTCAACAGACTCTCCATGTGGCATAAAGATATTGTTCATGAACACCAGTTTTTTTCAGTGAGATCAATTCTAAGTTCCTTTCTTTTTTCCTTTTAAAAGTATTTAAAAGTATTGTATTTTAAAAATACAAACACTTTACATAAACATAAAATATCTAGAATCTTCCAAAAGCCGTATGCAAAGCACAAATAAACAGGAGAAAAAAAAGAATCTCTAGGCTTAGGACATTTAAAATATCCAGTATGAAAACAAAGACAATAAAAAGTAAGGCTTTGATTATAGACTCTACTCTTATCTTCTCCATGGATTTTCCTACAGCACATCTGCATGGCTTTCCTGGTTTGTTTGTTTTTTGTTTCTGATTCTGCACCAGTACCACACACCTATTCTTCAAAGTATATTTTGATAGACCCTGACTTGTGCAGAGCCCCTTCCCCTCACTCCTCCCCCATCATGGTATCCTCAAACTTAGCGCTGGTTTAAAAAATGTGACTTCATCTCAATTTTTGTTCAATTTTTTTTGACCAGCTCTTTACTTGGCTGAAAAAATAAATGATTTTTAAAAAATGCAAAAAGTTCATCTCTGTTTTGGTTGAAATTTTGAGTTTTAACCAAAAAAAAAAAGTGGAAAAAGTCAGCAAGCTTTAATGCAAACACATATAGCTGGTTTAAAATGACAATCCAGTTGGAAAATTTTGGAAAGTTTTCATGAACACACACGCCCCTACCCCTTTTTTCAGAAAGCTCCATTACAGACAATAGATAGATTGTCTTTCCAGATACATTACAGTAAATACAATACACTACAATAGTATTGTAATAGATATAATAGTCTAGAATAGATATTTTTTAGGCAGCATAATCTAGTGGAGTGAGATTCAGAAGATCTGGTTAATATTCCTGATTCTGCCACTAGCCTGATGGGTGATCTTGGGCAAGTCACTTCACCTCCCCTGTTCCTCAGTTTCTCCATCTGTAAAATGGAGATAACAATACTGATCTCTTTACTAAAGAGGTTTGAGATCAACTGATGAAAAGTGCTATGTAAGGGATAGGTTTTTTTAATTAATTATTATTATATGTGCAAATAAAGTACATAGCCTTTTAGGGCAAAGCTACAGGTCTGAATTTCAACCAGAATAGCATTGGCAAAATATTATCTCTTGGCTGTTTAGTAAACTATACAAACAAATACAAATTGGTGACACTAGACTACTTCCTAGTAATAGATGTCTATTATTTATAGAGCATCATACATGTCAGTTTCTGTGCCTCCTAGGCATTTGGTCAAATAATTGAAAAAGGGAATGAAGCATTTGATTAAATGCCTAGAATTACTCACCGAATTAAACAACCAAAGAGATAAATGCTTCATTTGGTAACAGAATAGAACAGACTAGGAGTGGGGTGGGGAAAGATAGCTCAGTGGTTTGAGCATTGGCCAGCTAAACCCAGGGTTGTGAGCTCAATCCTTGAGGGGGCCATTTAGGGATATGGGGAAAAAATCAGTTGGATGATTTAATTGGGGATTGGTCCTACTTTGAGAAGGGGGTCGGACTAGATGATCTCCTGAAGTCCCTGATATTCTATGACTATCAAATGTCATTTATTTTTCAGCACTAGGGAGAAAATTTGCTTCCTTTTCCCTGATGGAGGAGTGCCCTGTGTAGTTGAGTTGCCCTCAGAGTCTTTTGGTTCTCCAGTTACCATAGCAGTTGACCAGGATGGGCTGTATGAAGAATTTAATACAGGGGAAGAGTGCTAGGTAAGAGATCATTCTCTATTTCTCTACTTAGGCACATGAAGTCTGTTCTCTCTCTGCTCACATTATAGGCTCTAGCTCATTGTAGTCAATACTATTCAGCTGTACTATGAAGGAATTGAATTTGTAGCCTCCACAGGTGGTCCATATGCCTGATGGCCACTCAGTTTCCTGCACTTCAGGATGGAAGTTTGCAGAGACGAGTGCATCAACTGAGGCCAAAAGGTTAGCAAGATCCAAAAGAGGATTGGACATTTACATAAGTAACAAAAATGTGTCCATTTAGTCTTTTGTGTAGAGACTGTCCAGTTTGGCCAATGTGATATATACCATCATGTCCCAGCAATGCCCCTCTGCCATGTACATTGGCCAAACCGGACAGTGTGTATGCAAAAGAATAAATGGACACAAATCAGACATCAAGAATTGTAACATTCAAAAACTAGTAGGAGAGCACTTCAATCTCCCTGGACACTCAATAACAGACTTAAAAGTGCCAATTCTTCAACACAAAAACTTCAAAAACAGACTCCAATGAGAAACTGCAGAACTGGAATTAATTTGCAAACTGGACACCATCAAATTAGGCCTGAATAAAGACTGGGAGTGGGTCACTACAAAAAGTAATTTTCCCTCTGCTGATACTCACATCTTCTTGTCAACTGTTGGAAATGGGCAATGTCCACCTTGATTGCATTGGCCTCATTAGCACTACAAAAGTACTTTTCCCTCTCTTGATATTCACCCCTTTTTGTTAACTGTTGAGAATAGGCCACTTCCACCTTAATGGAATTGGCCTCATTAGCACTGACCCCCCACTTGGTAAGGCAACTCCCATCTTTTCATGTGCTGTAATATTTATACTGCTTACTGTATTTTTCACTCCATGCATATGATAAAGTGGGTTTTAGCCCACAAAATCCTATTCCCAAATAAATGTGTTAGTGTCTAAGGTGCCACAAGGACCCCTCCTTGTTTTTATGAAATAACAGGAGGCTCAATAAAATCATGGAGAGTTGTCAACACTGATCAGGTACATACTTCAGGGCATAATCCAACCTCTAACTAAAAGGGGAATAGGAGGAAACTTTCCCTGCAGCAGGTTACCCCGTAGCTGCCTAATACAGGGTTTCTTGCACCTTCCTCTAAAGCACCCATTGCTGGCTTTCATTACTGACAGACTATTGATCTAATCCACCACAGCAATTCCTGTGAGAAAGGGTTAATGATGGAATATTATATTGGAGAAATTAAACTCACAAATCAGTCAGCTGATTTGATTTATACACATTCACTTGGTTATTTATGCTTGATTGAAGCTAATCGGACTTAATATAAACAAACTCTCATTCCTTGTGAGATACCTCTGCATCCTACACAGCAAGCCTGAACATGCTTGCCATCATTGAGCTTAGTGCAGCCCTAGCAAATAGGACAATAAGGGGTTATCCTACCTCTTATTGCCACATTGTCCCACAATCAGCAGTTCTAATGTAGATACAATAAAAAGATTTAATGAGCATGAACCCACAGGCCTACATCAAAAATCCAAATTTAGCTTTCCTTATTGCAACCAATATAATTTTACTCATATCAGTATTTGTCAATTACTATATAAATGGATTTCCCCAGAAAATATACAGAGCAGGGCAAACTCAATCAAATTTGCAGAGTGTTATTACAGAGGTGACTGCTTGATTGTTATTATACTTCCCCTCAAGGTTAGCATGACAAAGTGACCCAAGGGATTTTCTCGTGGATCTTTCAAGAATGAGCTCTAGTAATATAATTTCAACAGGATATTCTGGTTCCATCATAATTTATACCACAGTTTCTTGAAGACACTGCACAGACACCCAGCTTTACCCTGGGAGATTGCAATATAACATTGAGAGAGAGAGTTTTGGCTTTATCCTTTGTTCTTATATTGAGAAAAGGTAATGGATGAAGAGTGAAGCAGTGCAGAAAAAAATAGTGTGTTATGGCAGTATTCTCAAACTATTATTATTCGTACTACCATACCACCTAGGAATACTAATCAAGGACCAGCTTCCCTTTATTCTAGATACTGTAGAAATAAAAGAAAAAGGTGGTCGCTGCCTCAAGGAGCTTACAATAGCCTGCAGACCACCAAAGGACTATGGGGCCCTTTCTACTGATCCACCAGACCACTGGAGAAAACAGGGAAGGCAGTGGGGAAGGCAGAAGAACTGAGAAGTTGGGAGTAGCAGATGATTCATCTCTTAAAATGTTCCACAGAGTAAAGAAGTGTGAGAAGTATTGTGTCTGAGGTTATAAACCTGACCAACTAGTCAAAGTTCTCTTTAGCCAATGGCTCGCTGAGTTGGTGGGGTTAAGGTGCATCAGTTTCATGGCCAACAGTACACAAGGGAGTGATGTGGCCAGCATCATGGTTGAGTGTCCTGACCCAATGGGTCAGGTGGCTGAATGGTTAAGATGCTCAACTGCAATCATGAACATCACGGATTTGAATCTCAGTCGATCTTATATTGAAAGTCAACCTCTAATTCACCTACCTAATCTACTAGGAACATGGGCAATTGTGGAGTAGAAAGAGATGACAAGGGAAGCTGTATCTGTGAACAATAAAAGCTACAAAAATAAGACAACTTCCCTGTGGGCAAAATTCAAGTGTCCTGTCGTTGAGTGTGGGTACAAGGATAACCTAGTAACACAGCTGTTTATTCAGGTTCAATTGGTTTGGATTCATAATATTCTGTCACAACCACCAGTTGGTGTACTAACATAACCGTAATACACAAGAAAGAATTTTTTCTTTGTTCAGCACAATAATTTTAATTCCCAAATGCCTCAAAACAGAAAAACAGAAGTAAGAGTTCATTTGGCATTCAATGTGTTATATTTAATTAGTTCTGAGGATTTTTAACACAATGGAAAAGAAATAAGAACAAGTTAAGTACTTCTTGTAATTTCAGTAAAATTCACTATGAATAATCCCCTTTTTGTGTCTGTATCTGTTATTTTATTGATTTTATTTTTAACCTTTGTTACAGATTGTTTCAATGCTTAGAAGTTTCTGCATTATTGTATTTCAAATCCAATTACAACTGAAGGCTGTTATAACAAACATTTCCCTTTAAAAATAGATGACCAAAAGCAGGGCTTGTACTGAAAGTAAGGTAGCATTGTGTTGTGTTTTGTTTATATTCTTTATCTCAGCATAATATGTTCAACCTTCACAATTCAGAGGTATATGTTGTTGGTACATTCAGTTGCCTTACTCAAGTCATTGTAATTTAGAGACTATACACAGGCATCTATGATCTTGCCAGAGAGGGTTGAAATGTTTCTAGCTAAATGTTTTTCTGATAGGATAGGGGAGGTTTTGGACAAAATGTTTGTTTCTTTTGAAATGTCATTGTTTGTCATATTTTTGTTTTGTTTTCATAAAGAATGTTGAACCAAAGTTTTTTTCTGAAAATAATAATAATAATAATAAAAAACCTTGTCAACATTTTTCATAGGGAAAAAATAATAAGTTCCTGACCAATTTTACTCAGAACTGCAGGTTTCTGAAGTATAACACTAATAATGCTAATAGCTCATCATCTAAAAATAGAAGAATCCAAATCCAGTGATGGTCCATTAAAAAAAAAAAAGAACGTGGACAGAGGTAGAAGTGAATCAAATTTCTGGTGGGGGCCTGCAACTACAAAATAGAAAATGTAAGTGTTAAACATTTACTATCCAGATTCCCAGATTCATACTTTTATTAATGAAAATGCTGAAATTGCCTTACATGTAAATATTTTTTAATGAATTATACATCTGGAGATGTGTTGTGCCTATCAAATAGTTTGCCAGACCCCAAATCCTACAGTCATTGAGTGAAGTCTCCTTTTCAGTGTTTGCTTTTGCTATTTGTGCATCTTTCACATTCCTGGAATCAGGGCTCAAATTGTGACTCCTATGGGGTCATTCAATGGGATCGCTCATGGCACGAAGGTCTCACCCAACAGTAAACATTTGTAAGGTTGGGTCTGTGGTCTCTAGCAACAGTTCCGTCAAGTAAATAAAAAAGTGACCAAGCCAGTAGAAGCTTTGCTGAACTTGTCTCATCTGGAAATTGCTCTTGGCAAGTTTATAATATGATCCCTTGAATTATAAAAATCTGATACTTCATATGTGCTAATTGTCAAAAGAGACTAGCAAGTCAATAGAGCTGTTTTAATTACTTTTTATGGATTTAAATTGGCTTTACTGTTGGTGATTTTGGCTTCTGTTATCAAAGGCAAACTTATGTGAAGTTAGCTACTATGCTAGAATCATGCTAATGTCAAAAAAAAATACAGATGTGAAAATGTATAGTTGAGGGATACCTTCACAATTTTGTAAATAACAAATGATAAAAAGCACAGGAGGAGATGAGAGAAGCAATAATTAAACACTGTAAATGTCTTCAATATATGAAAGGGTTAGTACTCTGCAAAAAATAGAATATTTATAGAGTAAACTAGACATCACTTGTAATAATCAGAACATTCTTTGTAGTCATTTTTACAATGGAGTACAAGAAACAGCACATGTATGTCTACCATCCAATCCAAATTGTTTACATATTGTTTCTGTAATTTTTTCCATAACCTATCTGTGGTTTATTCTTTGCCACCAAATATGGTCTTGTTCAGGGTAGTAATGGAACTTATGTATACAGGCTTTTCTACCATTTATTTAGCAATGGATTTATCTTTACAGTTGGTAAAACCTGGAATGAATGTCTACAGTGCACTAGCAGCTACCCCCACTATGGAACAGCTTTTTTTTTTTTGAGTGAGATTGCCCTCAGTCACGTATATCATCATATAATGGCTACCAGCCATAACCATATGCTTCTATTGCAGTGAAACCAATTAAGCTGGGCCTACATTTTTTTTTTTGCAAAGTCCATGGATGCTGCATCATTCTGGTGTTGCAAACTAGAAATGCTGTTGCAGTTTCTTTTAAATTAAAAAAAAATGAGGTTTTAAATAAATATGAAAGTGAATGATTCTGTTGCTACGATTGTAAATTATCTTTATGCTGTCTCTATGTTTTTAATTTTCAGTATGCATCAGATTTTTGTATTGATCATTTGTAACTGCAGTAGTTATGGTGGAAGCTGGATATGTTGGCAACTTGATGAAGGACAGTTGAGAGTGTTAGTACCTGAGAAGGCCTGGGAAGCAGTTTAGAATTGTGTAACAAGCACATGAGTTGGGTGTGTCTTCTAAAATGATCACGTTAAATAGTTGACAATGTTGACATTTGCATTATTATCCTTAGGTTTCAGAGTCAACAAGTCAATGAAATAAATAGGGCAGTGTGCACCATTCAGAGCTGTTTCAGGCTGTCTGCAGACTCAGGAAGCAAACATTGTACTGGCTTACACTTACTTTAGATTTTCAAAGTTGTCTTTGTAGCCAGGGGGGCTAGAAATAGATATTAATGAAAATTTAGATTTTGAACACAATTCTGTGCCAAGTGTTGAGCAAGGGGTGGATTCTATTTCAAATAGTGCACTATGCAATCGCAGAACACACAGAGTCCAAATTATGTTCTACGTTTCACTCAGAATGGACATTTCTTTTCTGCTTGTCTGCAGTCACCTGTGGCAATGTATAAATAGTAATAAATGCTGTATTTGAAATTCAATGGATTGGCATCACCAGGTACCAATGCTTAAATCATTTATATTTATAAGTTTTTGGGGGTCTTTTTATTATATGTATGTATACTCAGTGCCTAGCACAATGGCATCTGATTCCCCGTCAGGACCTAAAGGGATGATTCCAATACAAAAGTATTTTGCTGCAGAACAAAGTTGAACCTTAATATTGTGTAACTTCTCCTACAAATAGAATGGTCTTAGAGCATTCCCATCAAGACTACTCAAGTGGATAAAGGTGCTTTTGCTATATGATATTAATGAATACCTCTGATATGTGGCTCTGTGATGGCTTTAACCATGTAAAGATGCAAGACACAGTTGTATTTCCAAGCAGGAGACTATGAGGGAGATTTTGACTCCAAGAGCCATCTAACATCAAAATACCCACACTGTTAATGTAATAAATGGTCCATACACCTCAAACGTTTACCACCAAATAATAATCACCTCAAATTTCTTTTGAGACAACCTCATATTCCCCCAAATCCCAAGTCTCTATCCAAGCCTCTGAAAGCAGAAGACAAATAAAGACAACTCCATGTTATTTATTATTATTTTAAATGTCCTGATTTGTAAACCAATCTCATGATTTTGGCAGTCCTCGAGATTTCTGTCAGTTGTGTTTGTCAATACTGGTAAAATGTTTAGCTGATTGTGCCCCGATCTCATTCAGAACATCTGCACATTATTATAATACAAATATTTGTATTAAACTAGCAAGAGTACAATCCACAGACTATGGGATCTGTGCCAACAAATACTGATGCAGGACAAAGTTCAAAAGAGTGCTGAATTTGATCACAGGCTACATGGTTGCTCACTGGACTGAATTTCTGACAGATAATGCTGTGAAATTGATCTCACTGTTCTTCCCAAACAACTTGTTAATTATATTTCATTTCCTCGTTCAATAACACTACCTCTTAAATTTACAAATTTGTAAATTTACATTTGTATACAGATGCATCCCCTGAATACAGATGCATTTTGCTTTCCATATGGATTAGATACAACATGATACACGGGACAGATTACATCTGTCCATGATATGCAAGGACAGATGTAATTAGTCAAGATTGAGGACAGGATGGAGGCTTACCCAAAATAAGGTTACGAGTTTCTCCGCTACAGTGAGAGGTGGCATGTTAGTTCATTTTAAAAACATAAAGTTAAGTGTTTGATTGGCATGGGAGGGTTACTCTTTGCAGGAAAGATTATGGAAATGTGTGGGTCTTGACAGGAATTTAAGGAAGAGATGATGAAAGCACTCTGGGGTGAATCAGGGAGGGTAGTCCAGGCACAAGTGGCAGTGCAGAAGCAAATGCAGAGGCACTTGTTGAAGAGATAAAAATGGAATTAGCAGAATTTAAGTCAGAGGTGTGACACCAGAGATTAGACATCAGCAGGGACTGAGCTGTGTACAGCTTTCGAGGTGAGGATGGGGAGTATGTGTTTGAGTTGGGAAGATTAGAGAGAAACTCTAGAGAATCAGTATGGTCTATCAGCACTTGATTAAGAGCCTAGACTGATGAGTTTTGATCCTGGTTCTACCTCTCCTTGTGAAATATTGGACAAATCACATAGACCCTGATCCTGGAAAGATTTATGCATGTGCTTAACTTTAAGCACTTAAGTAGTCCCACTGCTTCAAAAGGTCTACTCATATGCTTAAAGCTAAGCACCTACATAAATCTTTGCAAAATCAGGGCATCCAACATAATTTTTCAAAAGTGACCTTTCATTCTGGGAGCCTCAGACTGTGGATACTCCATTTTAGAAAATCAAGGTCTCTAAAGTTGGGAAAATTGAAGAACTAGGGCACCCACATTTAGAGATCACTTTTGAAAATTTTCTCCTATATTTCTCTGCCTCAGATACCTATCTGCATTGTGAGGCTCACAGTACTTCTCCAGATGGTGTGAAGAATAGCTAATTAATGTTTGAAAAGCACTGTATGAATACTGAGTGTTAGAATTATTATATGCAATGTAATTAAAAAGATCAGTAGGCACCTATAAAAAAAGACATCTTTTTAATGAAAATATGGACTTCCGCATAGTGTTTTCTTTCTTACGGTTAAAATAATAGATGTTTACACTGAAATTTTAATTTTATTTTCAGATTTCCCTTTCTTTCACTACCAGTCTCAGGCTCAAGGAAATTCCATTACTGGCTATCTGGTGTATCCAGGTAACAGTTACCAGCACTTTACAATGACTTAGCCTGAACACAATGAGATTATTTACTTTAGTGCTATAATTATTACCTGAGGTTAAACTGTATCCTCAGCACTAAAATTAAATTCAGATCTGTTTTGCATCTCAAAATGTAGAAGGTCCCCAATGGAGAACTGTGCTTTCTGTAGAGGCAAAAGTGTACTCTATAATTCAGTTCCTTTCCATGCTTTTAGCTCCCTAGTACTGTAAAACTATTTTTCAGCAATCAATCATTTGACATGGCCAAGTCACAGCTATTGAAAAGGTCTTTATCCTTTCATAAATTTACAAACGATAACCCCAGTGTGTCCCATTGTTCAAAACAGCAGAATGTCATAATATCTTACAACACTATGTCATGGCTTACATATCAAATTACTTTACAGATCCTGTACTAATTTCAGCTCATGATTCAGAATCTTCAGGTCACACCAGGCACACTTTTACAATAGAAGGCACCTCCAGAAGAGTATTGCCCCCAATAGCAAGTTGGAGAACTGGTTAAATACAGATTGAGAAGGGAGAGTGCCACCAACTGAATTGACAACACCATTTCACCTGGGCCACCTGGACTTTCCTTGGAAATTTACCATGAAAGTACTGGTCAGACCAGATTCTGCTTAGCTTAAGGGATCTGGACATAACAGATTATTATTGAATCCATTTTAAACCAGAGACAGTCAAAATTATCTGCATATCTATTTTTGATGAACATTTTCATTGAAATATTGAAAGTCAATAAAATGGAACATATTTCCTCCCTAAAATATCTTATTTTTCAACCATTTCTAATTTAAATTCAGGCAGAGCTAGCTATTGTTGTTGTCTTTCCTCCCCAAAACGTATAGTTTTCAGACTGTGATCAGAGGACCACTGGAGATCCACAGAGACTCCGCAAGTGGTTCAAGGAGAGTTCCAGCTGCACATGATGCTGTTGACTTCCCCTTATGCATCCTGGAGCTGATGTGCTTATAGAAGCTGAGGGGAAGCCAGCTTCACAGCACTTATTAAGGGTCTGCAAAAAGATTCTAAGACCGAAACATCTACCAGAGGACCTGAGATCTACCCCAGGGGCTGCAACACTATGTTCTGAGGCCTTAAGCCAGGAACTACCAGCCTAACAGGTAATGCAGGAGGAATATAGTCAAGTGTCCTCCTTGACCATTGCTGAAGTTCTCTCCTTTTCTCCTGTCCTAATTATCCTGAAACAAGGCCTGGCCCAGTGCCTTATTCAAGTGACCTAGCTTTTGTACTACTCCTTTCCTCCCCATCAACTCCAATAATTTTCCTGCTACCTTACTTTAAACACTGCCCACTGGTACCTTTCTCCATTTCTATATTGACCTTTTAGTTTCTGCTGCAGATTGGGTACCATGTTCACCCTGGATACAGCTGTATTTTAATGGGAAGTGATGGATTCTTCTGAGTGCAGTCTGTAAGGCACTCTGGGATCCTTCTGGATATAAAGGACTGTATAAATATGACATTTTGCTGTTATAAATAAATGGGTAAGTAGAAGATATAGCACAGAAGATCTACACAAGGTAGGATGACCATTTGCTTATGTTAAGGGTCATCCCTTGTTTGATGCCTCATATTCCATATAAAGTCAATATAAAGAACACAATTTGTCCTCTATTTCAGCAATAACCATGCACAGAATGACACGACATACATTGTAACACGAATGCAATTTTAGGTTGCAGTCTTATAAAAATAAGCTCTGTAGAGTAGTTTTCATATAGCTATCCTTTATTTCTTTGAAACATAGGCAGTCAGCCAAATAATTTATATTGGGGGTATTGTATTTAGAGTTCCCTACCCACAAATATGTAGATAGACCTTTCCTGAAGATTTCTATCTTGTGTTATGTACATCTTCTCCCAACACACACTACATCTACTTCCTTCACTACAAGCACATTCATTTTCTGTGGAAGCCCATATTTTAGGACGTCTGTTGGCAGAGACATGACATATTGCATTTTTGCTGAATTGAGACTTTGGAAAAGGATGGAAAGCCCAAGGAAGAACAATTGATCAATGAGATAATCTTGTGGACATCGGGCCAGATCCTCAGCTAATGTAACTTGGTGTAGCCCCTTTGCCATCAATGGAGCTATGGCGATTTATATCAGCTCTCTTTTTGTCACCTACCATCTGTTTTTTAAAAAAGATAGATGTTTAACTTTGCACAGTACAATTATATTATTAAAAGTTGAAAAGAACTCTTGGCAGGTTAAGGCATATATAAATATTTCTATGTTAATGTCTACCAGTCTCAGGCCGTCAGGTTCCCATCTCCCATCAACACAACAGCAACATTATTTTCCAAACCTCTAAGATTTTTCTCTGCTAGAATTTTAAAAGGTGGATACACACGTTGTATCACTGAAGAGAGAAACTTATGGTCATATAATACAAATCTGAACAAGAAATAAATACAGTGTGAATACGTGATAAGCAACATGCATAAGTTTGATGCACAAAACATAAAACATAATTATAGGTAATTAAATAAAAGAACATGAGGCATCTCTGTTAATGTCAGCATAACAAGCTATCCTACAGAAGTAAAACATTGTCTTTGAAATGGGAGTAAAGAAAGTCAAAATAGCTATTTCTGTAACTTCATTGTTAGATTCTGAGTATTTAGTAAAAGAAGACCAATCTTCAAAATACAATACAGTAATGGATATTTTTAATTGTTTTTCAGGCTTGTAATTTCATACATTGAAAGAACCTTCAAAACCTTATTAAACTAAATATTTGAAGTGTGAATGTATGTTCCAGCCTGAGGCAAAAGAAAGAGATGAACTGCAATCAAAAGAAATTTAAGAAGAGAGTCTACTTTCCCTTCAATGATTTTCATTATTCAAACCCAAGAGATTGATAGACATATTTAAATTAAATCACATTATCATCTTTTTTTAATATATTGAGAAATTAATTTCCCAAATATTTTAACTCTGAGTCAGCATACTTTCTGAAGGCATTGATCACACTTGCACAAGCAACTTCAATGAGACTAATCATAGTTCACTCAATTAATCATGCGTATACAAATTGATAGGATCAGAGCCATGGTTTGTACATATGTTAAGAAGATTTCCATAGCTTTTCCTAAAATGTGTTGACTGTGCCCATGTGATTACGATATGTTGCTTCTATCTTTAGATAGATTGTTTAGAAGGGGCTGTATTTTTCCACACTTCCACACTTACTTATGTGAAAGGTCTAATTTGGGTCAATGGAACTGCTCACGTAAATTACAACTCAACTCCAGTATGGGACACGGAATTAGGCCCTCAATCAATAAAGTTAATTGGGCTGTTCATGAGCACTACTTAGTTTGTGCAAAGGGTTGAATAATATAGCTTTTGTGTGGGTTTGTAGCTTTTAACAGTATTGCCTAGATTTTGAAATATCTTCCTTTGTATAATAGTGAAATGGTTGGCTGAATTTCTAAGTCTGTTATTGGTCTTAATGAGAATTCTTTGTAATTATGTACATATAACAGTTTTGAAACTATTGAAATAAATCTAAGTTAATATTGTGTTGGGTTTTTAAAGTGATAAAAATTGGACAACTAAGCATTTGTCCAATATTAATTATTTGTATAAAGACTCCAACCAAAATCATGATCCATTGTGAGAGGCACCGTACAGGCACATAAGGAAAGAATGTCCCTGCTCCCAAGAGCCTAAAATCTAAATACAGAAGGATGGACAGGGAAACAGAGGCACAGAGCAGTGAACTGGATTGCTCAAGGTCACATGTTGGGTCACTGGAAGAGCAAGGAGAAGAACTGAAGTCTCCTGACTCTAGGTCCAGTGATCTATCAACTAAATCACCCTGCCTCCCCATTTCCATCTAGCAATTGACGAGATACAAGTTATCGTGTACAATGAAAATAATCTAGTGCCTAAAGAAACAGTGACTTAAAGAAGAATGTATTTAACAAAGGACGAGATGGAATATTCAGAATTTTTATGAATTCTGCCCAGATAGTGACAGTTTACCATTTTGACCAGAAATTTTTTTGATGGAATGTAAAGTAGAACTAAAGGGGTTGAATTTATAGTACCTTTAAAAGAAAGAAAGAAAGAAAGAAAGAAAGAAAGAAAGAAAGAAAGAAAGAAAGAAAGAAAGAAAGAAAGAAAGAAAGAAAGAAAACGAAACACTAACATCTACTTGTCCTTGTAAAATGGAGTCTCTTTTTTGGTAATTTGTATCTACTTTCTAAGTACCCTGCATACATTTTAATCCCTTCAAAGTAACCATCAACATGATAAAACAAATACTTAATTATTCTGAGATAACACTCCTATGTCATCAAATATCCTTTTCTAATACACTAATATGCATTCTGATATGGCTACAGTAGCCTGAACAGAAGGAATGCTTTCTGACTAGCTCATTCACCCCTCTATCCCTGTCCCTTCCTTCTGCTCAGTCACATTCAGGAGGCAACTTTAGTTCCAAACACATTACATAACCCTTCACACTGGCTGGAATGATGCTAAAGGAATTCTTGGTGCATTTGAGACCCAAAGGAACCCACTGGATTGCTAGATTTGAAGGCCAAAAGGAATCATTATGAGTATGTAGGTGCATACGTGATCAGAACTGGACACTCCAAAACCTTATTAAACCCATTATTTAAAGTGTGGGTATAGATAGTACTCCAGCCTGAGGCAGCGAGACAAGGGCAATTGGAGTAGGTCCATTGGTGGGTGACCACAGAAATTCCTTTTCGAGCTGAGTGACCCATCAGAAGTTGTGCCCTAGAACCCATGCAAGGCAATGATACTTTGCAAGTGTCTAGAACTGTTTATCTTATCTGGATTTAAAATTATACTTCACCGACTTCCCATAATCTATTTTCAGGCTATTAGAGTATATTTCTTGTATGAGAAATGTCTCTTAGTGTTCTGTCTTGTATACAACTTGTTCAAATAACTGTTCAGTGAAATGTCAGTGTGAGGGAGTAACCCCACAGTGAGGAACAAGAGGTTAAAGAACTACTCCGGGCTCAGCCAGCCCCACCCCACCACACCTGTCAGCGAATGCACTAACTTGAGAAGAAGCTAAAAGGCAGGAGAACAGCTCATTTGGGGGCAAACCAGAGAAGAGAGCAGACCTGCTGCTGGCAGCTCCAGGGAGAAGAGCTGAGGGAAGGCAGAATGTCTCTCAAAACAACTGCCCAAATGCCCCTCCCAGAGGGAAAGGAAGGCCAGCTGCAGAGACCACCTGAGAGGGAAGCATCTTTTAGGAGTATACGATGAACGTAAATACAAACTGTGGCCCACTAAGCCACTGGCCCATGTAAGGAGTGGTGTGAAGCCGTACCACCCCAACGGTATCTTGAGAGGGAAGAAAGCACCTAGCAATAAAACCCCTCGCTGAATGGCACACTGCACAGGGGGACTATGCAGACTGCACTATCATTGACAACAGTGCAGCTTGCTTCCCTCTGTGCAGCCAACTTGCACTGTGTTGGGCAACAGACAGGGTTAGGTGGGGCCATTGCCTTGCCTTTCTTTGCTTCTTTTGGGGCTCTGTATGACCCTGGGGATGTCCTGCTGGAGGAATCCCTGCTCAGCATGTAAATTATACAATCTTATCATCACAGCCGTTCATGCCATGTCTGAATATGGCCCATAGACTAAGTGTGTTTGCTTGTGGGTATGATGTCTGTGTTAGCCTGTGTGTTTCAGAATAATTAAGCAGTGAAACCACAACAAACATGATGGGAAAAAGACTAGGTCTGTCCCAGCTCCATGGCTCCTAAAGTTTCCTGGGTTCATTATACCCTCTCATCATCACAGATATAACTGATTGCATAGCAGGTAAGATTCAGTGATTTTCCATGATGCCTCTAAGTCCTATTTCCAGTATCATCAGAAGCTGACTTAAACTAAAGGAACCAAAAGGCAGCTCTCAAAATTCATTTAAATTGTTGGGTCTCATATGGAGTTTCACCAGTGTTCTATTGGCCTGAACTAAACAGAAAAGTTTAGGGAAATTGAAGGGATGTGAAACCACATCAGCAACAAACAAAAGGTCTAATATAGAATTCCCCCAAGTTGGATGCAAACACTTCCTGAGTTAGGAAATTGTCATCTATAATAGTTAGTAATTCCATGGACATTTTAGTACCCGCAGCATGAAACCTCTAGCATATATCACATAAATTGAAGTCTCCCTTGATCACACAGATTTTCTCCTACACATTATCATTCGGTGTGTAGGAAACTGGTCATCCTGTTCCCTAGTTTGATGTGATGGTCTATAGCAGACATCAACCTAATATCCCATCTTGTGCTTTATTTGTTAGGACACTGATTCATGAGCATTCAAGATAATTTTCTTCTCCGTTATCACTGACTCAGAAGCACATAGTGCAATTTTTGACAGAGCACCACCCCCCTTCACTTTTAGCCCATCAAATCCTTCCAAAATAGGTTATAACCATTGATTTTAACATTCCAATCAAGAGAATAATCCCAACAGGTTCCAGTAATTGGCTTCCACACCATCCTTACCTCTCTTCATTGTCACTTCCTTAGCTACACTCAGCTATTTCTAAAGTCTAGTCTTTTGAGTAAGGGGAAATAATTTTCTTGGCCAGGTACTATAAAGAGTTCTTGCTGTGAATCTTCAAACATAAATGTCTAATTCACCTGTGCCAGGATTTCAGGGCGTTGTATTTTGAGTCCTTCTTCAAAACTACCATGCTTCACATTTGACATTGACAAGATGAAGTATGAGACATTCTGCAAGAAGACCTAGAGACAGGAGTAAAAAAACTGCAACAGATCTGTGGCAGAAGTATCTTGATCAATGGCAAGGTACAGCATTCTGACAGGGATCATTTGATCAAAATGGCTAATGAATGGACACTTTAAAGAATAGTCTGCTGCTTCTGAGCTCCTTCCCCAAACAATGAACAGCTCAGAAAAAAACAACATTACTAAATCATTGCCCTCAGAAACTGCAAAGAGAAAGGGGAATTGGCCCTCACAGTTATAATCCTATAATACTCTACAGGGCAAAATAAAGTTCCCAAGGAAATAGGTTCATGACACTACCTGCCTGAATTCACTGTTCTTTTTAAAAACTAATGTCCTATTATTAGAGTATTTAAATTTCAGCATCCTTTGAACATTTTCCTCATTATTTTTAAACCCTCCATGAGTTTTCTTGCCTCAAGGATCCTAATTTGAGGGAAGAGAAATTAGCATATTTGACACATTTATTTGCTCTGGTTTTCCCAATTCCAGAGAGTTCCACCTCTCTCCTGTTTCCTCCCCTGAACCTAATGTGAACGATACCACCTTCCTAGCCCTCATCTGATCCCCTGAGCAATTCCAAATGTGGATTCCCCCACCAGGCAAACTGATGAGTTTGCCCCATTGTCACCTTCCCCTGTCAGAACTTCATCCCTTGCTGCCTCAAACTGCCTCAAACGGCCCCTGTTCCTTCTATAACTTTCACATACAAATGCCCTCTCTCCGTGTTTTTTGCTTATCAAAATACAGCAAGAAAGCAGCCTGGGAGAGGAAGACAATTCAAGAATCATTGCAGACAAGACTCCTGACCCGGCCCTATCTTTTAGCAGTCAAATTCTCTACCCTCTCAGCACAGTACACTACAGTTTGCTACTCCTTAAGCCCAGGGAAGTGGTTGACCCTTAAGATATAACACACCCAAAGATTATCTCGTCACCAAGGCTTCATGCAATTCTGAACTACTTTTTTAAAAAGTTTCAGGTTTCTATTTTAACACTTCTTTATTTATAATATTATCCTCAGAAGTTTGAAAATATTTATGTCCTTATGGGTTTTATCTTCTTTCATTTAGCAGTCATTGATGTCTCACCCCCTCCCCATGTTTCTTACACAGTAAGTCAACACAGTTATGTTTTATTTACATTCTTATTTATGTATCAACATCAATGACATCAGAATAGTTCTTGACACGTTTTGAGTTTTTTCTTGTTAACTTTTACTCCATAGCAAATCACAAAATATTGTAGCCCTCCCCCATAAAGTGACTATTTTATTTCTATGCAGCAGTGATAATTAAACATTTGTATACACACGTATAGTGCAATTTAAAAAAAATGTTAACATGAGGTTAAGGTTGAGAGTATGTATCAATAATTTAAGAATCAGAACACATTATAGGGATGTTGTAATTATCCCCAAAACAAATTTAACTATAAAAGTTCAGCTAGTGTTAGGGACCACAGTTCCCAAGGAATCATGGATACATGCACAGTTTAGGAAAACTGCCACCCACAAGAGATTTGACATTCTCAAGAAAGACAGCACCTAGGAGCCCTGCTGATTGATAATACACTACTTTGGCAACAATGGAAATCTCCATCCACTTTTAAAACACAAGTGACTAAGGTAAGTGCCATTGTATCTACACTAGAGATGGGTGAATTTTTTCAGCTGAAACTTTTTAAAGAAAAAATGTTTCTCAATCTCTCACTTGAAGCTGTTCCAGTTTATATAAATATTAATAGGAACAGGGACTGAAACCCTGGTGTTCTCTCTCCCAAGTGAGTACCGTAACCACATGGCTGTGGATTCAGTCTCACTCTCTCTCTGGCCCAATAGCCATTTAAGTATAAATGTGAGTGCTTTAACCATTATACTAAAGGTTATAAGGGCAGCACTGGTGCCATTCCCACCACCTTTCACTTTCTTTATTTAAAAAAAATGTCCAAGAAGAAATTAAAATAAAAGAAATTAAAATTGTTTTCCATAAAATTATTTTTGCCTTCATTTTTGCATTGCCAAAATCAAACCACGAAAAGGGTTTTTTAACCCAACTCCTCAAATTTTGTAAAAAATTCAGAACTGGCAGGAAACTGAAAAAAAAAACCAAAAAAACAAAAAACAAAATCATATCAGTTATTTACACAATTCTAATCTGCACTGAACAAGATTTCAATTACTACTACCCTCTGATCCCACTGAGGGTTACCAAAAGAAACTACAGCATTTGCTCAAAAAACTCCCTGAAAAAGCACAAGAACAAATCCGCACAGACACACCCCTGGAACCCTGACCTGGGGTATTCTATCTGCTACCCAAGATCCATAAACCTGGAAATCCTGGGCGCCCCATCATCTCAGGCATTGGCACCCTGACAGCAGGATCGTCTGGCTATGTAGACTCCCTCCTCAGACCCTACATTACCAGCACTCCCAGCAATCTTCGAGACACCACTGACTTCCTGAGGAAACTACAATCCATCGGTGATCTTCCTAAAAACACCATCCTAGCCACTATGGATGTAGAAGCCCTCTACACCAACATTCCACACTAAGATGGACTACAAGCCACCAGGAACTGTATCCCCGATAATGTCACGGCTAACCTGGTGGCTGAACTTTGTGACTTTGTCCTCACCCATAACTATTTCACATTTGGGGACAATGTATACCTTCAAATCAGCGGCACTGCGATGGGTACCCGCATGGCCCCACAGCATGCCAACATTTTTATGGCTGACTTAGAACAACGCTTCCTCAGCTCTCGTCCCCTAATGCCCCTACTCTACATGCGCTACATTGATGACATCTTCATCATCTGGACAAATGGAAAAGAAGCCTTCAGGAATTCCACCATGATTTCAACAATTTCCATCCCACCATCAACCTCAGCCTGGACCAGTCCACACAAGAGATCCACTTCCTGGACAATACATTGCTAATAAGCAATGGTCACATAAACACCACCCTATATCGGAAACCTACTGACCGCTATTCCTACCTACATGCCTCTAATTTTCATCCAGATCACACCACACGATCCATTGTCTACAGCCAAGCTCTACGATATAACCGCATTTGCTCCAACCCCTCAGACAGAGACAAACACCTACAAGATCTCTATCATGAATTCTTACAACTACAATACCCACCTGCTGAAGTGAGGAAACAGATTGACAGAGCCAGAAGAGTACCCAGAAGTCACCTACTACAGGACAGGCCCAACAAAGAAAAGAACAGAACGCCACTAGCCATCACCTTCAGCCCCCAACTAAAACCTCTCCAACGCATCATCAAGGATCTACAACCTATCCTGAAGGACGACCCATCACTCTCACAGATCTTGGGAGACAGGCCAGTCCTTGCTTATAGACAGCCCCACAACCTGAAGCAAATACTCACCAGCAACCACACACCACACAACAGAACCACTAACCCAGGAACCTATCCTTGCAACAAAGCCCTTTGCCAGCTGTGTCCACATATCTATTCAGGGGACACCATTATAGGGCCTAATCACATCAGCCACACTATCAGAGGCTCATTCACCTGCGCATCTACCAATGTGATATATGCCATCATGTGCCAGCAATGCCCCTCTGCCATGTACATTGGTCAAACTGGACAGTCTCTACGTAAAAGAATAAATAGACACAAATCAGACATCAAGAATTATAACATTTAAAAACCAGTCGGAGAACACTTCAATCTCTCCGGTCACTCGATTACAGACCTGAGAGTGGCTATCCTTCAACAAAAAAACTTCAAAAACAGACTCCAGTGGGAGACTGTTGAATTGGAATTAATTTGCAAACTGGATACAATTAACTTAGGCTTGAATAGAGACTGGGAGTGGATGGGTCATTACACAAAGTAAAACTATTACCCCATGTTAATTCTCCCCCCCACCCCATCCCCCACTGTTCCTCAGAGGTTCTTGTTAACTGCTGGAAATGGCCCACCTTGCTTGTCACCATGAAAGGTTTTCCTCCTTTTCCTCCTTCCCCCCCTTCCTGCTGGTGATGGCTCATCTTAAGTGATCACTCTCCTTACAGTGTGTATGATAAACCCCATTGTTTCATGTTCTGTGTGTGTGTGTGTGTATATAAATCTCCCCACTGTATTTTCCACCGAATGCATCCGATGAAGTGAGCTATAGCTCACAAAAGCTTATGCTCAAATAAATTTGTTAGTCTGTAAGGTGCCACAAGTACTTCTTTTCTTTTTGCGAATACAGACTAACATGACTGCTAATCTGAAATACTAGCACCATCAAAACTGATGTTCAGAGATTCATCAAATTTAAGACAAGAAGAGACCATTACACCATAGAGTTCTGTGTATCACAGTCCATTTCACCTAGTTATCTCTGTATGATCTTTATTGTTCATATACAATATGGGTCTGATCCAGCATACCCTCCAAGTGTACAAGTTCAATTCAAGTCAATGGGACTTCTGCATGAAGAGACCTTATCATATCAATCCTTACATTATTAATTTTCTCTGTTAAATATACTAAGATACTTTATACTTATCATCCAGGCTCCAACCCTACTTCCATTAAAATGAAGAGGAATTCTGCTAACTGAATTTTTTCATACTTTCAATTTTTAGCAGTTAGCATTAATATTGGTTGTATACAGTGTAATTCCATATAACTATCAAAATATCATCTTGTGTTTCCATGCTTATCATCTTTCAATGATGTCCTGATCAGATCTTCCTAGTTTACAAGTGCAAAAATGAGTTTCCTAACTGCCAGCTTTATAAATGTGTGAGATCTAAAAGCTAAGCTGAGTTCTTTTTATGCCTTACGACACCAAAACAATTGAAATTTAGGTAAAAACCCAACTAATTTTGTGAGAAATGAATCCTGCTCACTATCCCAGAGCTGTATTGTTTTGCTGTGCCATCAGGAAGCAGCAAAAAGTGTAATAAATACCATCCAAGAAGTCAGCTCTCATCTGGATGAACACAGAAAGCAGATCTGTTGAGTAAAACAAAGCCATTTTTACATTGCTGTTTTTCATGGTAGAACTTCACTTTAAATGAGCGTGCAGAAGCATACAGTTGGCCTCAGGAGAGTTGCTGTCTGTTTCAATGGGCAATTGCACTTTCAGCATAGTTTGTGATATAATTTTGCATTTAGATTTAGTCAATTCATTCATTTGTTCACACAATTAATTCTGATTTATTTTCAAGCTCTCTTTTTGCAATTCTTTGTTTTTCATTTTCTGCTTATCAACTTGCTGAAGAATATATTAGATTCTGAAATCCTTTGGAAACTGTTTTTATCTTCTATATTGAAAAAAATCAGAAGCGAGGAGTCCTTTTTTCTCCCTGATAATAAGCCAATAAGTTGTCATTTTTATTTTTAACATTCTCAAAACAACAAACATTCCATAAGAATCCAGAGGTCTTTATTCATTCTTTATTCAGCACATTTCTTTACAAGTTGCATGGTCGAACTGTGGGTAAAAGTTAAAAGTGAGCTACAAATTTGGTTCCCTATTGTTGCTCTAACTTGTACTGGAGGTATTAAGTCCTCCATTCAGTGGTCCCATGATGAATTCCATGTCACCTTTGAACTCTACCAATCTATGTTGTGTGCAGCTCAGCATAGGAGCTAACCACATATTCCAGATGTTAGATTTATGAATTGTTTTTAGAACAGTTGGTCTTGAGCTGTTGATTAGAATGGAATGCTAGTAGAAATAGATGTGGCTGCCCTTTCATGGACTCATTTCTATTTGTTGTGCTCAGTGCCATTTTGGCTAGTTGCTTGTCTGCCCCAAGAGCTCTCTCATATAAGGTTTGACAAGATTCCATCCTGTCTTCTTCTCTTGTTCAATATGTACATGGGGTAGAGCTGCCAACATTGTATTTCAAAAATACAGGACTGTTTTACTAGCACCCTTACCCAGAGGTGACATTTGTTTGAGGGTGTGGGGAGGAGGAGAGTCATGCAGGGTCATATGCTCCCCCCAGATTTGCTGAATGGCTTGTACTGAGCATGCTCACACCAACTGAGCATGCTCAGTAGCATCTGCTGAAGCCACAGTGCTCACTTTGCCCTTCCCCACCACTATCAGTAGGGACAAGTCATCTCTGCCCCCTCCCAATATCAATTATTATTATCATCCTCATCAAGTAGTATTCACCTACATTCATCTATTTCTTGATGCTTTTTTTTTTTTTGCAGCACTCAGCAGCTCCCAGTCTTGTTGTACAGAGATGAAGAAATCTTTGTAGGATAACTGGAAGATTATGTAAATTTGGAGATTGCTTTTAATTAAATCTCTGTGGCATGTATTCCATACATCAGACCATTTATTCCCCATTAATGAAAAAATCCTCACTACAAATTTGATCCTGGTATACTAAGGACAAACAACATAACTTCGAACAGTTTTTTCAAGTTTTCTCTTCCACACTTCTGAAATTCATACACCCATTTTTTTACTGATAGATTTGGAAATGTCATTTCTTGATGTTTTGATCACATGTCGACTGATGCAAAATTCCTCATAGAGATGGTCCATGTTTACGATTTCCCTCATTATGAATGTATTTGTTACATCCTCAAGATCTGAGAAACTAAGCTTCTCATAGGGACCACTGGGTTTCAAGTTCATCACTGCATTGTCAGTAGAGAAATCAAACCATTTATTGATGTACAAAAGCAGAGAGTTATAAAACATAATGAAGTCTTGTTTTACCTTTGCTTTTTGTTGTTGTAGTAGCTTTCCCATCAGTTGTTTGGCTTGGAATTTAAAAAAAAAATCCTCTTTCTGTTTTGGCATCCTCATCTTAAAATGGCACATCTCTACATACACATCAGTAATGTATAGTTTTGATTCCTCCAACTTTCTCACAAGTACATCAAAGATAAAAGTAACTTTGTAAAAAACATGTATGTTTACACAATGCATGCATACTCACCATCTTCTATGAAAATGTTCTTTAACGCTACTGGACAAGACTCCCATAGTCACTTGAAGTAGGCTGAAATTGCTTCCCAGTTTCTCAAAACTCGATCGACTGCTGAGTTAAAGCATTGCCATCTTGTACTCAAGGATCACAGTACTTCTTTCCATACAATGTCAACAAACTCAAAAAAACTTCAGAGTTATTTTCCACATATTGCAGACAGAGAAAAATGGCTAAATTTTCAACACTAATGTTTCTATGTCAACCGACAACTGATCACTCACATGTTTGCAAGTATAATGAGCTATGTGTGCAGTTCACCTTCAAAATGGGGTCATTTTCAGGACATAATTGATATACCAAATTGTGTTTGCCATAGTTCACATTTGTGTCAGCAGTAGAGTATGCAGTAATGCAATTAACATTAAGCTTGTGTTTCTCTAGGAAGTTCATTACAGCATGATGAATGCCGTTTACAGATTCATCACTGTCTTCATAAAAATTGAGCCACTTGCACTTAATACAGTTTGGTAACAGTGAAATATCATAGGCACATCGGAAACATCTTCCTGTTCCCCTTATTTGAGGCATCTGTTGCTACAGAGAAATACAAGTGCTGTTTTGTGGGTGATGGTAATAAATCCCATACACAATTCCCCACAGACTTTGCGGCCAGAACATTGGTCACTAATAGCTCTGCTTTGGTTCTTCCACAACACAATTTGTCCGCAATATTTGAATCCCAAAACATTTCACTGGCAAGCTTATTACCACAGTCCATATTATTGTAACTTGGGTTGTGTTTAAGTGTGTGGAAAAGAGTTGGAATTTCTCATGCTGTAATTCTGTCACTTTCAGTGTTTGAAGAGACAAAGAATTTGCTAATATTTATCATAATTCTAGCCTGTGTGTTTTTCCTTATGTCCATCGGTTGCTGTATGCTTCTTCTGGTCAGTTTTGCCTCCATGCCTGATAATGAATTCACACCGGCACAAAGTACAAAAGGCTTTTCCAGAATCAATACTAAAAGGTTTTACCCAGTTGTATTTTTCTTCCCATTGACTTTTATATCTTCATTTTTTTATGTTTAGGTTCAGGAGGACTGTCTGGTGTTCCCACTGCTTCACTCTTAATTGCTTTGAACATTTTCCTGACCATGTGGTAAAAGTTTGCTTTCAGCTAATGTTAGCTGCTAATAATGTGATTTCCAAATATTAGTTCCGTTATATTGCTTCAGTAAATCATGGGACCAATTCTGCATTACTACATTGCCTAATTTGAAAAAAACTTTATATCATTGGAAGGTAAGATAATAATAAAACTGCCTTTGCATGATATTTTTAATATGTTGAAATATGGGATAAAAGGTGTCCTGTACTGATTTAGTATGGGATAGGCAATTTTCTATTTAAATAAGAGACATCCCTTGAAAAATGGGACTGTGGGCAACCCAGCCAAGGGCCATTAGGAGGGATGATGAGGAAGCATCGGTTATGGTGTTTTCAATTGGTTGATGACACCCAGATCCATAGCTCTATCCCACTATTCCAAACCAAAGCCACTGAATTGCTCACCCGGTGTTTGGTAAACAGTAAGACATATGAAAGAGGTCTAGTTGGTTGAGCTTCAATTTGAATAAGATTGAAGTATTGCAGGTAGGATGAGGAAGTAACTAGAAGAGTTGGGAGATTATGTCAGCTACTTTCCTTGAGGGTATGTTGCAGTCATTGGTTACAAATATTATTTAGGGGCATGGCTGGATCCCTCAACTGCTAGTAAATGGCCACACTGCAGCAACAATTAGGGTGACTTTTTTCATTCTACATCTCTGGCCAGGAAGTTGCAGGTACAGACTTTGCTACCATGATCCATGTCTTGAGACTAGACCGTATGAATGCTCAATCTGCAGGGAAATGGAAGATGGCTCTGAATGCACTGTTTTATATCTTATTGGCTTTTTTTTATCACAAGTGCATAGCAACAGTTATCCATGATCTGTACTGCCTCCCTATCAGTTTCCATGAGAAATTTAAGATGATATTCTCAACCTATGAAGCTTTTGATGGATGTGTAATATTTGGATGAGCAGCTCCCCACTGTACCCTAGTGCTGTCTTTGAATCAGCAGAACTACTACAAATGAGGCTTCCTCAGTTCAAAAAATAGGCATTTTCTATAAGGGGCCCTCATTTTTGGAATTCACTTCTCTTCTTTGGTCTAGAATAATCCACTTCTATGGACTATAGGGACATCATGTAAAACACATTTCTTCAACAAAGCTTTTGGACATGGAAGGACAGATTGGGTAAATGATTATTATTATTTTGATAGGGAGGTGTTTTTTATTTTATTTTTGGCTATTTTTCACTGCTTTTGGGGAAGCTGCCAGGCTAATTTGTGTTTGAACCTGAATTGTCCTTTTAGCAGATTTCAAAGGAGCACAGAGAGCAGGACCGGTACTTTTAAAATGTATCATACAAATCAAAATAAAATAAATATGCAAAAATTATGGGAGAGGGGAGTGCAGATCTGAATGGAATCAATTTAAATTCAGCTAGAGTTTTAAAATCCAACTTGCTCACCCTCTTGCATAACTCTAATACATTTTTTAGTCTCTAAGGTACCACAAGTACTCCTGGTTTTTTTTGTGGATACAGACTACCATGGCTACTACTCTGAAACCATTTATTTGTAATATAATTCTTTCCCCTGCCCCATTGTCATTTTTACCATTTTGGAAAAGGTGGATCAGCAGCTTTACAAGCCTTAGTTAAACTCCACCCTAGGTTGGATCTTTAGGTTGGCATCAGGCCAGATAACAGGCCTCTTGCGGGAAATGGAAGAATACACTTGAGCCCTTTCAGACTTGCAGTGCTACTGTGCTGATTGTGTATTGGACTGATTTTGTTTGTTTATTTCTTTTTAATGAAAATACTGGAAGAAAGAAAGTGACTTTTATGGAATTCTAGAAAGGACAGAGGGAGATTGCTTGGCTTTTTCATGAAAATCGTATATGGAAGTGCATCTAAAATATATGTTTTCAAAATGTAATCTTGTTTAGTCCTTATTTCTCGTAGAGAATTATTCAGTGAGTGATATAAATCAAAGATGAAAATAACATAGTGAACATTAATACAGAGAGAAATCATTTCTTGCAAAGGGAAACTGCAGAGATTAATCAAAGTAACAGAGATAGCTAAACAAACATACACCCACGTGGTAGTATGTATATATAAAACAGTTACTGAGAATAAAATGTACAATTTGTCCTTTGTAGCTCTGCCCCTGTGGACCATAATTAAAACCGCAGTTAAGCCCTCTTGCTGGATTGACTTTCTTGTTCTACCGTGTACATTTGTTAATTATTATTCCAAGGCCATTTTTTCTTGATTTGAATTCATACTGTTGGATTTGTGACTTCACAATTATTTCCACCACAACAGACAATGATGCCATAAGCAAGTTTTATGATTTCTCTGCAAGATAACACAGATGAGGACATTGAGATGGGTAGGATACAAATAGCTTCAATAATAGCAAAGGCAGCAGAAAATATTGGCCAAATAAATTTCATTTTGGTTTGTATTTTTAAAGCGTTTCCCCAGTGACACTATATAAAGACTATATTGTCATTGATTAAACTACCAATTTAACCCCCTAGTTCTTTATAAGGATCTTCACAAATTGGCATGTTATTGATACATTTCTGTACTAATAAGTCCCTTGGCATATTCTCTTGGCTTCTGATTAAAAAAAATAGAAGCCCATCTGCCTTTTAAACCTCGCCCTCCCAGTCCAAAACTAAAACAATATTTCCTTTCTTTCTGGAGGTTGGAATAGCAGAGAACCTGGAGAACATTTTCTTCCCTTGTTTGTTTCTTCAGGAAGACATGGATGAAATGCACTAAGTCACAGGGAAGGAAATTCTCTGAAACACCAGCTAATGGATTCCTTCCCTGACCCATCTTCTCTCTTTTTGCCACTGGATGAAAGGTACACAATGATTTTCAATGCAGACGACTTGCCTTTGAAGATTCTGTACCTGTTATATTCCATTTACAGTATTTATTAAAGGGTGATTTTATGTTAGAAGTCAGCGATGTGGAACCTTTCCAAATGTGAATGTGAAAAATGACATTTTGATGTCAGGTACCCCTTTACCCCTCTGACTCTGCCTTTTTTGTGCACTCTCTCTCTCTCTCTCTCTCTCTCTCTCTCTCTCTCTCCCCCACTCTCATCCCTTCCTATTATTGTGCCTCATTTTGCCCATTATGCTCCTTTCTCTCCTGTTTCTTCTCTCATACCCTTTTCTATCTATATATCTAAGATATATACATGGTCCCCGTCACCACAGTATCTGAGCATTTCACAATCAAAAGTATTTAACTTCACAACACTTTTGTGAGATAAGGAAGTGCTATTATCCAGCTTTACAGATGGGGAACTGAGGACCAGAGAGGCTAGGTGACTTGTCCATTGTCACACAGGAAGTCTCTGGCAGAGCAGGCCATTAAGCATGTCTCCCAACTGCCAATCTAGTGCCCTAACCACTGGTTTACTATTAGAATCATAGAATATGGTCGAGGTCATTGAGTCCAACCCCCTGCTCAAAGCAAGACCAACACCAATTAAATCATCCCAACCAAGGCTTTGTCAAGCCGGGCCTTAAAAACCTCTAAGGATAGAGATTCCACCACCTCCCTAGGTAACCCATTCCAGTGCTTCACCACCCTCCTAGAGAAATAGTGTTTCTTAATATCCAACCTAGACTTCCCCCACTGCAACTTGAGACCATTGCTTCTTGTTCTGTCATCTGCCGCCACTGAGAACAGCCTACCTCCATCCTCTTTGGAACCCCCCTTTAGGTAATTGAAGGCTGCTATCAAAATTGAAGGCTGCTAATGGAAGGGGTTCTTCCACTACTTTAGTAAATCCATCTCTCTAAGAGGCAGTACCTAGGTTGACAGAAAAATTCTTCCATTGACCTAGCAGTGTTTACACCAAGGTTTAAATCAGCTTAATTGCATTGCACAGGGTGTGATTTTTTTCTGAGCTATGAAGTTAACTCGACCTAACTTTGCAGCATAGACCAGCCCAAAATTTTGTTGAATTCAACACAATTTCTTGAAGTGTTTATATTTAGGCAGAACTACATTTTCTGGCAGAAAAATATTTCACGGAAATTTTTCCAGCCAGCTCTAATTCACAATTTGTGCTGGTCCTCTTGCTCAATTTCCAGTGCAGTTTCAATGTACACGTTAAAGAGAGGGAATGGAGGACACATTGCATAAACCATTAGGTGACTGAGCTACCACCAGCCATCTTCATTTGAGCTTCCCACATCACACACTTGGGAATTTAGCCACCCACCACACAGACTGCCTCATTCAAAGTCCAGAACATCATTCCATTTGGGTTATCTGCTCCATATGGTCTTCATTACCTCTACAGACTGAGGAAATACATCAAATGTAAACATCTTCCCTTACTTCCAAAAAGAATCTGTTTATACATCCAAGCAGATACATGGTCATGTCACACTTTAAATGTATTTTGGTCTAGTTTTAAAAGCTATGTCGTCAGTCTCTAGCCACATATGTTTTGTTTACTCTCCTTGCCTCACAAACAAATGAATTAGCAAAACCCACCTGAAAATGAAGAATTTCAGTTTGTCTAATGATAAAATGATAATTTTGGACAGTAAATACCATTTGACTCTCTTTATTTTAATACATAAGAACATACCAATGGCCCTACTAGGTCAGACCAAAAGTCCATCTAGCCCAGTATCCTGTCTTTCGACAGTGGCCAGTGCCAGGTGCCCCAGAGGGAATGAACAGAACAGGTAATCATCAAGTGATCCGTCACTCATTTCCAGCTTCTGGAAACACAGGCTAGGGACACCATTCCTGCCCATCCTGGCTAATAGCCATTGATGGACCTATCCTTCATGAATTTATCGAATTCTTCTTTGAACCCTGTTATGGTCTTGGCGTTCACAACATACTCTGGCAAGGAGTTCCACTGGTTGACTGTGTGTTTTGTGAAGAAATACTTCCTTTTATTTGTTTTAAAGCTGCTGCCTATTAATTTAATTTGGTGGCCCCTTGTTCTTGTGTTATGAGAAGTAGTAAACAACATTTTCTTATCTACTTTCTCTACACTAGTCATGATTTTATAGACCTCAATCATATCTCCCCTTAGCTGTCTCTTTTCCAAACTGAAAAGTCCCAGTATTATTAATCTCTCCTCATACAGAAGCTGTTCCATACCACTAATAATTTTTGTTGGCCTTTTCTGAATCTTTTCCAATTCCAATATATCTTTTTGAGATGGGGCAACCACATCTGCATGCAGTATTCAAGATGTGGGCATACCATGGGTTTATATAGAGGCAACATAATATTTTCTGTCCTATTATCTATCCCTTTCTTAATTATTCCCAGCATTCTGTTCTCTTTTTTGACTGCCGCTGTACATTGAGTGGATGTTTTCAGAGAACTAGCCACAATGAGATCTGACTAGATGATCAGAATGGTCCCTTCTGACCTTAGTATCTATGAATCTATGAATGACTCCAAGATCTCTTTCTTGAGTGGTAACTCAATTTAGACCCTATAATTTTATATGTATAGTTGGGATTATGCTTTCTAATGTGCATTACTTTGCATTTACCAACATTAAATGTAATCTGCCATTTTGTTGCCCAGTCACCCAGTTTTGAGAGATCCTTTTGTAGCTCTTCACAATCTGCCTAGGTCTTAACTATCTTTAGTAATTTTGCATCAACTGCAATTTGTTGCCACCTTTTTCTAGACCATTTATGAATATGTTGAATAAGACTGGTCCGAGAACAGACCCTTGGGGGACACCACTATTTACCTATCTCCATTCTGAAAACTGACCTTTTATACCTACCCTTTGTTTCCTATCTTTTAACCAGTTACCAATCAATGAGATCACCTTCCCTCTTATCCCTGGCAGCTTAATTTGCATAAAAGCCTTCGGTGAGGGATCATGTCAAAGGCTTTCTGAAAATCTAAGTACACTATATCCACTGAATCCCCTTGGTCCACATGCTTGTTGACCCCTTCAAAGAATTCTAATAGATTGGTGAGGCATTATTTCCCTTTACTAAAACCATGTTGACTCTTCCTCAACAAATTATGTTCATCTATATGTCTGACAATATTGTTCTTTATTATAGTTTCAACCAGTTTGCCTAGTACTGAAGTCAGGCTTAGAGGCCTGTAAGTGCTGGGATCACCTCTGGAGCCCTTTTTAAAAATTGGTTTCACATTAGATATCCTCCAGTCATCTGGTACAGAAGCTGATTTAAATGATAGGTTACAGACTACAGTTAGTAGTTCTGCAATGTAACATTTGTGTCCTCCAGAACTCTTGGGAGAATATCATCTGGTCCTGGTGACTTATTGCAGTTTAATTTATCAATTTGTTCCAAAACCTCCTCTAATGATACCTCAATCTGGGACATTTCCTCAAATCTGTCGTCTAAAAAGATTGGCTTAGGGTTGGAAATCTCCCTCACATCCACACCCACGAAGACTGATTGAAAGTATTCATTTAGTTTCTCCACAATGGCCTTATCATCCTTGAGTGCACCTTTAGCACCTTGATCATCCAGTGGCTCCACTGGTTGTTTAGCAGGCTTCCTGCTTCTGAGGTACTTGAAACGTTTTTGCTATTACCTTTTGAGTCTTTGGCTCATTGTTCCTCAAATTCATTTTTGGCCTCCTTAGTTGTATTTTTACACTTCATTTGCCAGTGTTTATGCTCCTTTCTATTTTCCTCACTAGAATTTTACTTCCACTTTTTAAAGGATGCTTTTTTGCTTCTCACTGCTTATTTTACTTTGTTATTTAGCCATGGTGGCTTTTCTTTGGTTCTCTTACTATGTTTTTTAATTTGGGGTATATATTTAAGTTGAGCCTCTATTATGCTGTCTTTAAAAAGTTTCCACACAGCTTGCAGAGATTTTACTTTTGCCACTGTACCCTTTAATTTCTGTTTAACTAACCTCCTCATTTTTGTGTAATTCCCCTTTCTGAAATTAAATGCTAGTGTTGAGCCACTGTGGTGTTCTTCCTGCCACAGGGATATTAAATTTAATTATATTATGGTCACTATTACCAAGCGGTCAAGCTATATTCACCTCTTGGACTAGATCCTGTGCTCCAGTTAGGGCTAAATCAAGAATTCCTCCCCACCAGAGGAGGGTTCCAGGACCAGTTGCTCCAAGAAGCAGTCATTTAAGGTGTCAAAAAACTTTATCTCTGCATCCCGTCCTAAGGTGACATGTACCCAGTCAATATGGGAATAATTGAAATCCCCCATTATTATTATTGAGGTTTTTTTATTTTTATTTTAATAGCCTCTCCAATCTCCCTGAGCATTTCACAGTCACTATCACCATCCTGTTCAGGTGGTCAGTAATATATCGCTACTGCTGTATTCTTATTATTAGAGCATGGAATTTCTATCCATAGAAATTCTATGGTACAGTTTGATTCATTTATGATTTTTACTTCATTTGATTCTATGCTTTTTTTCACATATAGTGCCACTCCCTCACCAGCACAACCTATTCTGTCCTTCCAATATATTTTGCACCCTGGTATTATTGCATCCCATTGTATATCCTTATTCCATCAAATTTGTGTGATGCCTATTATATCAATATCCTCATTTAATATGAAGCACTCTAGTTCACCCATTTTATTATTTAGACTTCTAGCATTGGTATATAAGCACTTAATATACCTGTTCTGAAAATGTATTTTTAGGAACAAAAGTTTAATTTAAAATTGTCTTACCAATTAACAATGTAATTTTACTTCCAGAGGGTCATTAAACTATTCCTGTACTCTCTTTATATCTATTCTTGCTCACAGTATTTTTTATTTTCTTTGAAGTCAGATTTTGAAAACAAACAGGCTTCCTATGTATTCTCAAATCATTTAATAATATAAAGGATTACCACCTTCTCTTCTCTACCCACCCCCCCATATATCTTATACATATAAAATGGGTGCAAGGGTTCAGAAAAAATATCCTTGTAACATTTGTGTCCCTACAGTAAGCAATCAGATTTCAAATCTGAATGTAGAGCTCCCCATTATATTTTCCCCTCACCCCACAAAATACACTTACATATTGGTAGGTCTTTAAGCACTTGAGAATGGGTTTTCCTTTGTCTTTGGCCAAGACACATATGAAGGTTATGATCAACTCTGAGCTAAGGCAAGAATCAGGAATGGTCTGAATAAGCATCACAGGTTTTTAATCCACCCCACTCTTTCTCTCATTTTACAAGGAACAGCTATAACAAAGCATATAGATAGTCCCGTTGTGAAGAAAAGGTGACGTTTCCTGTCAGTGCATAGGTAATTATTAATAGTGGATGTTGGTTAGCAACACAGCGACCTCTTGAAAGATTGAGAGAACCTATCATCTCCACAGCATTTTGAACACCTTACTGACCCAGTGGGTGAAAGCTCAAACTGAGTCTGAAACTAGAGTCTCTCATGTGACAATGAAATGCATTAATGTCTTTCTTGGTTGTACATTATACTTCCTGTACAATAGTTAAATGTATTAATGACTTCACAGTTAATGTTAACCTCTAGAATAATTGGATGCTATCATTATACATGTGTGTACATTTTATTTTCCAGGGATATTTTCATGCCCCCTTAATTTATTTCAGCATCACCCAGTACATTAACCAGTGGCTATGGGCCCCACTGCAGGTATGTAGCGTATGCATTCCCACAACATAGGCTTTATAAAGCCTTGAATCTTGAACAGCAACAATTTTGGTTTGCACAAACAATTATTCCCATTCTGATGGAAACTTCTGGGGTTTTTATATGAGTTTCAGGCCCATATAAACTCCCCAATTAAAAAAAAACACCTAAGCCAGTACAAATGGTATACCAAATATTGATACTGTGTTTGTCACAAAGTTATATGAATAGTTTCCACCCAGCCCCATAAATCCCTCAAAAATTTAGCACAGATTCATAAGATGGTATGAAAACTGTTGGTAAAGCTGGCTTGAGCTTCACATTTGAAATGAAAGCTGAAACCACGAAAAAGTGTCACAACAGTACAAGCAGTACTCAAAAATCTCACTGAGAAAGTTTATATAATTTCTGACAAAGATGAGAAATGGTTGCAAGCACACACTTTGCTCAGCATGGTGCAGCTGTTAAGCTTTCAGTAGGAACAAACAATTCCAGTCATGGCAAAACAGCAAAGAGAACCGGGATACTCTGTGCTGCAGAAGTCAGCTCCCAGCCCAGTACTGCAGACAGGAGCTTATGCAAATCACCATATGTCAGGTAAAGCTGACTGAGCTACAGCTAATGATATTTCACTGTATTTCACTTGTCTAGGGCATGAAGGTCCAGAAAGCACATTTGATGGTTGTTTGGAGACCTATAGTATGTGAAATTAATTAGTGGTCACATATGCAAAAGCGGCATGAGACTGACTCTGTAGCTAGGTGGTTAGAGCACCCACCTAGTAGGTGAGTAACCCAGGCTCTGTCTTCCCTGCTCTAATTACTTCTAGAAGTTATTTTTCCACAGTAGAACAGCCTAGTGGCTAGGACACTCATGTGAGAGGTGGCAGATACCAGTTGAATTCTGTTTTCCTGCTCAGACAGAGAGAGAACTTGAACTCAGGAAGATAAACAAAGGATAAGAATAAATGGGCAGTTTTCACAATGGAAAGAGGGAAATAGTGGGATCAATGAAGAATCTGTACTGGTAGCACTGTTGTTCAACATATTCATAAATGATCTGGAAAAAGGGTAAACAGAGAGGTGGCAAAGTTTGCAGACAATATAAATTTATTCAGTATAGTTAAGTCCAAAGTTGACTGTGAAGCCCTCAAAATTGGGTGACTGGGCAAAAAAATGGCAGATAAAATACAGTTTTGATAAATTCAAAGTAATGAACATTGGAAAACATAGGAACAATGAACACTGGAAAACTGAACAGGGAAGTTTTATTTACTCCTTCATATAACACAAGAACAGGGGTCACCCAATGAAATTAATAGTCAGCTAATTTAAAACAAACATAGGAAGTACTTCTTCACATGACACACAGTCAAACTGTGGAACTCATTGGCTTCTGTGAAGGCCAAAAGTATAATTATATTAAAAATAAAAAGATAAGTTCAGAGAGGATAAGTTCATCAGTAGCTATTAGCCATGCAACCCCTTGCTTCAGGTGTCCCTAAATCTCTGATTGCCAGAAGATCAATGACAGGTAGGGTTGCCGAGCCTCCCAGATTGGCTGGGAGTCTCCCGGAATCGGCCTCAATCTCCCAGTTGCTACTGAAAGCAATCCGGGAGATTTTAATAGGCCAAAAGTCTGGTCGGTGGAGGTGGCGCAGCAGGACTGAGGCAGGCTCCCTACCTGCCCTGGCTCCTCATCCCACACCCCAATCCTCTGTCTCAGCCCTGAGCCTCATCCTGCACCCAAACTCCCTCCCAAAGCCTGCACCCCACACCCCAACCCTCTGCCCCAGCCCTGAGACACCTCCTGCACCCCAAACTGTTCATCCCCAGCCCCTAGGCAAGAACTGAGGCCAATGGGAGCTGCAGGGGCAGTGCCTGCAGGCAGGGGCAGCACGCAGAGCCACCTGGTCACCCCTGCTTGTGCCTAGGAGCCAATGGACATGTCACCATTGCGGGAGCTGCCGGAGGCAAGTGCCGCCCGGCCAGTGCCCGCACCCGCTTCTGCACCCCAATCCCCTGCTCCAGCCCTGAGCCCCCTCCTGCACCCAAACTCCCTCCCAAAGCCTACACCTCACACTCCAACACCCTGCCCCAGCCCTGAGACACCTCCTGCACCCCAAACGGCTCATACCCAGCCCCAGACAAAGCCTGCACCCCATCCCAAACCCCAATCCTCTTTCTCAGCCCTGAGCCTCATCCTGCACCCAAACTCCCTCCCAAAGCCTGCACCCCACACCCCAACCCTCTGCCCCAACCCTGAGACACCTCCTGCACCCCAAACTGTTCATCCCCAGCCCCGACAGAGCCTGCACCCTCTCCTACACCCCAATTCTCTGACCATTCCTCGAGTTCAATCCTGCACTCAAACACCCTCCCAAAGCCCACATTCCACAGTGCACACTCCACACTCTGCACCCTCTCCTGCAACGAGGGGGTAAGGTGGGGTGGAGCAAGCAGGGGGTGGTGACTCAGAGAAGGGGTGCGGTGTGGCCTTGGGACGGGGGCAGGGCAAGCTTGTTTGGGTTTGTACAATTAGACAGTTGGCAACCTTAATGACAGGGGATGGATCACTCAGATAAACAAACACTCTAAATACATCAGACAAGATAAACCATATAATAATATCTAACAATATGCACTGAAGCTCAAATTTGGGTTCTGGCACCACACACACACACACACACAAAGAGAATGATTTATAAATGAAGAGGGGACTGTCGACAAAGAAGGACATTTCACCAACAAAGATGCTGAATATGTCAAAGCGGCAGAACAGGTGTCTTGTTGCCATTAAAATTAATGGTGGTTGGGAGTTAAAATCTTCTTGGGCCTCTCTCTAGGTCCTCATATCCAGGCAATGTCTAAGTCTCAAAGATTCTTTCTGAATAACATCTCTAAGATATAGACTTTCCTATTCACAGCTAAAACTCTTGTCAAGCTTCACATCACCTTGTGTCTTGATTACTTCAGCATCCTTTTCTTTGGCTTTGACAAATTCAATCTCACATCATTTCAGAATCTCAATGACTACTGTCATTAAATAATTGTCTGACCCTCCCAAATCTTTTCTGCAACTGTGAACATGTAAAAATCAATAAAAATAAATGTTGGAAACCCATAATTTTGCACAACTATGAACCTTTATATCAATAAACATCTAAAAATTGCTTAAAATAAAGAGATATTAGCTATCAAAATTATTTTAAAAATAAAAATTGAATTCTGCCAAGCCTATAAATGCCATATAGGGTCTGTGGTGAGAGGCAGTCTCTCAAATATCTGGATCCCAAGTGAGTCGATAATAGGCCCAGTATCTATCTGATAGCTTTTGTCAGCCATTAATGACATGGAACCATTCCACAACTAGCTGTCCACAGCCTGGACATTCTCAAGCTTTCTTCATGGCATAGATTTGCATTTTCATAAAAAAAGGGACACCTATCCCAAGCACAATTCTACTTGTGCTATACACCTGTGACTACTAACAGTAAACATGCTGTAAGTATTTTAGTCTTCTGACTTGTACTGTTTGCCATTGCTCCCTGACCTGAATCACAGGAGCAAGGTAAGACCACTGGGACAGAAAAATGTTGGTTACATGGTCTATGCCTAAAAAATGCCCCAAAACATCTTTTGCTCCTTGATCAGCTTGTATCAACCAAACCTGGTCTGTGGAATGGGGTTACAGAAAGGGTATAGGTTCAAGATTGTGAACCGAAGACACAGGCCACAAACCAAGGTGCAGAGGGAATAACTGAGCAAAATGATACTGCCCAATTGCTGCTACTTCATTTGCAAGTCTATGTCCTCTGGGTGAGCAGAAATCTTTCCTGACCATACTGGGAGTTACTGAGGCTCTACATGACTGGAGTTTGGTTTCTATTAGCTCTATGCCTCAGAGTCCCAGTCCTCCATGGAGAGGGCCCTGCTGGCTTTGTCTTCCATCCCCTGCCCTATTCCTAATCTGTCTGATACCAGTACATACCATTGCCTCCTGGGGAAAAATAAAGCTTTTATGGGCTTCTCTCTAAGAGATACTGTGTCTCCCCCTTCTCCCTGTGCACAGCTGAAAGGAAGTAGCCTGTGGGAAGAAGACAGGGAGGATGGAATCCCCACAACCTGCAGGGTGGTGTGTGTGGGGTGTGTGTGTGTGTGTGTCTTTCTTTCTTCACTGATGGGTTGAGGCTATTACTACAACATATGACCCTGGATATAGGGAGAAAATAACAGACATAGCCTTCTCTTCCCTCCTCATTGGTTTGTAGCCCCACTGATCCAATCTCTGCATAGGCTGACTAGTTGTACCTCAAAAACATCCTCTTTCCAATCACTCCGAAATCCAGCACACTGCTGTCAGAGACATCCGCTATGACATAGGAGTTGAAGCTCCCTTGTTCAGACACTTCACTGCCTGGACTCCCAAACAGTGGAAATGTGGTAGTTATGATGTAGTCAGGGCCACACACATACTCATGAGCTGGCCTCTCTGTAGAGAAGCTGGGACCTGAGAAATCCACTTAATCCCCAACACAAGCTACCTGTACCACATCACAATGGGGGTGAAGAGCAGCTAATACAAGCTGCTCTTCTCCCCACTGCACAGACACGTAGGCAAGAAGTGGGTGCATACTTGACTGCAATCCCCTCCTCCCAATAAAGCAGCCAACATAGCTGGGCCGGCATAGAGGAGGCAGGCAGCTGCACAGTGAAAAGGGATATCACAGAGCACTGGGAAAACAGAGAGTATGTTGTGACTGAGTTACAATTCTTTCCCTGCTATGCTCCTTGGACAGTGAAATTATATGTTACCCCCCACTGATGGCAGATTGCTAGGGGCCAAATCCAACAGATAGGGAACAGCAGTATTTGCTCCTTAACTGGGGCTGGGGGTGAAAACTGTATTAAAACATAGCATAGGCAATATCCTACAGGGAGGGAGTGAACCCTTTTAAAAATGACTTATTTTTATTTCATATTTGAAATGTCTTATAAATGTTAAAACTTCTCCCATCACTTTTGAATAACTATTGTGAAGGAGTGCCCATCACGCCAGTGTTTTATTGGCAGCATCTAAAGACGTGTGTTATGAATGTTAAAGTTGTGGCTGATGTAATTCAAGCAAAATTACCTTATAACAAAGAAGTATGTAAAACCACGGTGTTAAATTTTAACATGATTTGACATAACTCTAATACAGAAAAGTACTGAAACCGACAGCTAAGTAAGTCTTCGAACAAATCTTGACACTCCTCACTGTCTGCCTCCTCCTCCCTGCCCATTACCTTTCAGTTAGGCAGCAAACAATAGAGGCTTGAAGTCAGAAAAGCTTTAAATTGTTTATGCATCATCTGTAAAAGATTGAACTTTACATGCTCACAAGTTCTCTATCCCTCGCCCAGCAAGAAACCACCATGGAAACTAATTTTAAAACAGGCCTGAATAGCACAGTTATAGAGTCCAGTTCTCAAGTTGGATACAATTTCCTATCAATAAATAATCAACATTAAAGGATACAATATTTCTAGATGAAGGGAACATTAAGGTTACATCTTAAAATTACAAAAGCTAGGACATTAAGAGCTAACACAATACCCATGAAAGAGATTGGGTAACTGCAGAGATCAATACACAATCAATCAGTATCCCAAACTGGTATCATGTAGGGGGAATGCCATTTCGAAGTGTGTGTTACTCTTCCTCCACTAGCATGACCTCACACACACGGTGTGTGTGAGATCACACTGGCAGGGGTAGGGTGGTGCACTCTTCAAAATGGTGTTCTCCATAATGTGTAATCTTGCACATACAGTGCATGTGAGGTGGGTGAGGTGCTGGGTACACCGGCTGGGCGAGGTGCTCTTCAACATGGTACCTGCAAGGTCATGCCAGCAGGGGTAGACCTACACCATTCCCAGAAATACAAGAATATCCAATATTCTGGGGATGCGTGAGTAGCCACTCTAACACACAAGTCTGAAGCTGCAAACATAGTATCCACGCCCACAATTCACTAGCCCTTCATTCTGAATTCATCCTGCTGTGCATTTCCATTGCAGAACTTCAACTTCTTTGGCCCTAATTTCATATTTCAGTATTTTATCAAAATGTCACAGGATAGGTGACTTGTCAGCAGAGATAAAAACATAGTATAACAATGAATGCTGTTATTACATATGTGACAGACTATAATGAGTATCTCTTTAATAGACCTTTATCACATGAACATATGCAGCCAGGTTAACTGATTTTTCAGATGAATCCCAAATAAGGATACTGTAACCGTAATCAACCAAGATTTTCAGAAATTACTAGTGATTTTGGATGCCTCAATTTTCACATGCTCAATGTGACACACTTTGAAGGAGTTTAATTTCCAGAAGGTGGGTGTTCAGCGCTTACCAGCAGTTCAAGCTCTGTAATGTGTCTCAAGCTGGGAACTCCAAAAAATTGAAACATCCCAAATCAGTAGTTGCTTTTAAAAATCTTGGCCATCATTTTTCCTTTGAATTTTTATGCACTTAAATATTTTATTTTGAACAAATATATACTCCATATAGTGCTGGACAGTGATATAAGCCATCCACTATAAGCTTAAACAGCTTAATTCTAGAAAGGAGTTTCAGTAAGTTCAACCAATGCTTCTGTATTTGGATGCCTTATTCAGCTAGCTAGATCCTCAGCCGGTGTAATGCAGAGACTTACACCAGCTGAAGATCTTACAGCAGGTTTAGTCACCCAGGTATTTGAAAGTGAATATAGCACAATGTTTTTGCAGCCATTGATTTCCAATTCGGAATGTCCTTGGTTTTTGGCACGTACACAATATCAACTTATTATCGTCTGTATGTATTTAATTTCCTCTTTTGGTTTATGGTCTTTCGGAGACGAAAATACACTTTACTTAGAAATATAATAGAGATGACAGATAGCCCATATCTTCTACAATAATCATTTGACAATTTTATACATGTCTATTTTTCTTCCATAAAGTTTTATTACTATTTTAATAGCACGCACTATGTACCCAATGAACCACAGACGTCTGAATCCTCATAATAGTTCGTCTTGGTAATGCATATTTAAATAACTCTTAAAAGCATATAATGTACAGTAATTGAAAAGCTAGGTCCTGACCTTGCAAACAAATATATTTTTGGTGAGTAGTCCCGTTGATCCCAATAGGGGCTCAGCAAGCATGAATCAAGATTACTCATATGAGTAATGGTATGAAGTCTCAGGCTCTAAAAGGGCTCCTTCACCTATTGTACCAACTGTCAATATCAGTTAAAATAAGTGCAGTCTTGGTAAATTCTCATGTGCAAGGCTATTTCAGTGAACACAAAGTGGTAAAACTACAGGAGCACCACTGATGCTTTCAGACACCCCAAAAGGGAATAGGCTATTTGTGCTACACTTAGAAATGCTGCGGGTGAAGCAAGTTTACATTATTTTGTACATGAAATGCAACATAGCAAATTACCTTATTTATATGGCACCAGTGTGCAAGAGCACTTAACAAACATGCAGGAAGACAAGGATCTTGCCCCAAAGAGCTTACAATTGATATCACCCAGGCAGATGGGGTGCTTGCAATGGATCACTATCTTGCAAGACCACAGTCTAAAGAACATATAGAACAATGTTATTTTAAAAAAAAGCATACAAAGAACTGTGGCAAGGGATAATGCATGCTTCAGAAAAAAAGTTTTAAAAGGGTCATTGTTGGGAGACCATGATCCATCATTCCTATACCACTGGTTTGAATCCTGTCCAACCCTGGACTGTCACTAATAATTCTAATTCGCTAATAATTCTTCCACAGCATGTATGAAACAAGACCCTGTCAGTATAGACCTTAATTAACTGGACTAATTGGCAATGACAGCAGAGAGATCAAGAATGGATATTAAACTATCCTCTCATCCCTAAGCTATTTCCTTAAAATCAGGACTGAGGCACATTGTTAAGAGGAGTTTGCACTACCCCTGACTGTACTGTCTGTGTTCAGTAACAGAATATTCTACATTACAAGGCAGTCAGAGTTTCGCTGGGCTGGTCCACTGACCCCTTGGACTCCTCCTCAAGGCAGTGGGCAACATCCAGGTCCTTGTGACTTGCACCCCCATTGTTGTTTGTTCATGTTTTGTCCATCTGTATTTAGTTAAGTCTTGGTACTGTGGCCGCTTACTCCTCTAATGAGACAGCCTTCCGGGAGGAGAGGGGGGCTCTGTCCTTCAATTCCAGAATGTAAATAGGCTTTTAAATGCACTAAAGAATAAAAAAAGGGTCACAAACAGAGGCATTGTTTCCTATGAATAGAGCAGTGGACTGAGACTCAAGGCACATGGATTCTGTTCCTGGCTCTGTCACTGGCCTGCTGGGTGATCATAGGCAAGTCATTTTACCCCCATGTGCCTCAGTTTCTCCTTCTATAAAATAGGAATGATTTTGACCTTCTTTGTAAATTTCTTTGTAATCTACTGATGAAAAACATTAAGAGCTAAGTATTATTAATTATTATTAATAATAATCAAATCAGTTGAAAGTTTTCACACAAAAGTCTTTTCCCTATGAAAAATTGCCATTTAAAAAAACCCCTGAACTTTCACCCCAAAATTGCCAATATCTTCAAAATTTTCAATTTTCCCACAGATTTTCATCAATTTCTTTAATTGATTTTTTAATCAAAAAAGGATTATTAAACATTTTTATTTACTAAAAACATTGATTGGGGTAAAGTAAAATGTTTACTTAGAACTTCAAAGTTTTCATATACTGAAAATAGTGGTATTTTTAGTAAATAAGTAAATGAAAAGGTTCATTAATAGTTTCAAACTATTTCAATACAATTTTGTTAAAATAGATACAAATATTACAAATTTTCATGAAATATGGGTCCAATTCAGCCCTGGGAAACAGACATATTTGAAAATTTTCTGCAAAACTGGTTTACTATTTTCTGCCCATCTTTAGATAGTAGATAGAGAAGTTTTGGCAAAAAGTGTCAATTTTTGGAAACTACAACCTAAAATGGAAATATTTTCAAAAACTGGAAATGGAGTGGTCTAAATTTTCAGAAACAACTAGAAATTTTCAGACATTTTAAGGGGCTCATTTTCAAAAAGTGTGAGCACCCACATTCTGTAAACAGCTTCTTTAAAGTGACTGAAGTTGGGTTCTCAAGTTCTCCTCCAACCCATTAGCCACTTTTGAAATGTACATATTTGTTTTTGTGCGTGTGTATGTGCACAAATCAACTCAATCTTAGCCATGGATATGTAACCAGTACCTCAGTGTTGCACATACATACATACATACATACATATATAATCACTCTTACATGCATATTTTGAATCCATCAAAGTGTTAAAGTTACTGTTTGCATATACCTATAGAAAAAAAAAACCACTGAAAAGGAAAAATAAACCAGCAGAGGGAGCACAAGTTAACTAATAATCTGATTTGAAGATGAGCTCTGTGTGGCTCAAAACTTTGTCTCTCTCACCAACAGAAGTTGGTCCAATAAAATATATTACCTCTCTCACCTTGTCTCTCTAATCTATTTAATGAATTATGCAGTCATAACTGATTACATGATCCATAATAGCGATATCAAACAAGGTAACAAAGGAGTCACAGACACCTTGGTCTGTGTTCTCTATGAGTGAGAGAAAAATTGTATGCCATGCTTTCCAATAAGAAAGGAGAATATTGGTAGGGGGGAAAAATCAAGTTTGTAAGAAAGCATTTCCAAGCATATAATTGAAAAAGAAATCTAAATAAAAAAGGTATAAAAAGGTAGCGTTTTAGTATCTGATTAACTACATCATTGTTGTCTAAAGTACCAGATACACAAAGAAACATCCACATCCATTGTCTCCATTATCAAACAGATACCCAATGAAATATCAATATCCTAGGGGGACACTGGTAATTAAATTAACACCTGTGTATTCAGAGAAAGCAAAGGAATGGTCATCTTTTTTTTAAAAAAATTCCATTATAGGGAAAAAAGTGAAGTCAAACACAATCTGTTTGAATCATCAAAGAATATAATTACTCATGAATGAGGTAAAAATGGTTTTATGTGAAGCCTTTAAAGCCTTGTATTATTTTATTTTTTGGGAGGGGGATAGCAATGTTCAACTGAGCTGGCTTGTAGCATTTCAGCAAACCAACACTCTGATGACTGTTATCTTCTGTTTCAAACCCTAGGATTTCTTTCTTTGCCTCCCCCACCATTAAGTCTTTGCAAAAAATAACCAGCAAATGTTAACTAAGTGTAAAACGATGCAGAGAAGTCTGCCTGAGTCTGAAGAGAGCATAAACAATAGCTCGGGAAGTTTTGAATGGCCCTTTATTCATTTCAATGCATTGTTAATTCTGAAGTTGAATGATGATGATGCTTTAAATGTCAGCACTGGACTATTTCACTGCTGATCAAAGTACACAAGAAAGAAGAGAGAGAATGTGATTTTAAAGATATACAGTGAGCAGAGTTTCTTTCTAGGTGGAGCTTAGGAAAACACCACTGCTCTCTCCCCTCGCCCCGCCCCCCTCAAAAAAATGTTGCTGCTTTTAGCACTTTACATTATTCTCTTTCAGTGAAGCTCAGCAGTTTATTCAGAATCATCAAGCTGTGCACACAACTAGCTTATACTACCACTAATCAACATTGCCCGTGTCTTTACTCACCCATCCCTTCTATTATTCATCACACATTTGTTATACATTGTCTTAAATTAGTCTGAAAGCTCTTTAAGGCCAGGACTAGAATGAGTAAAATCTTTTGGAATTGCACACATATCTGTTTTCCCCTCAAAAATGAAAATGTTAGAGAGACCATTTTATGTGTTGATTTATTTATTGCAGCTTTATAGGTCCATTGCATGATTTAGTTGTTTGTTAAAAGAAAACTCCAAAGTAAGGAGAGAGAGGATTTTTTTTTCTTTTCTTTCCCAATATCTCTTCCCCCACTTCCTGAGGGACAAAATGGAAAAAAAAACGTGATGAAGGTAAAAAATTAAAAGGAGAAGGGGGAAGAATAAAAGGGAGAGAATGAAGAGAAAAACAACTGATATGTCTACTATAATTGGTGTGTGTGATTTCCGCCCAGGTAGGCATACCTGCGCTATCTTTAATCTAGCTAGAGTGAGTACCAATAGCAGTGGAGCTGTCAGATTACAAGATTCAGCCTGGGCTGACCACCTGGGACCCCAAGTGCACATGGAGTGAGCGAGCCTCTTCTGAAGCCCATAGGTCTTCAGCTTCACTGCTATTAGTACCCTAGGGAGATTAAAGCTTGCTTGGGTATGCAGTGTGTGCAGACAATCACACCTCGGACTGCAATGTAGCCAGAGGGAAAATAACTAAGGTGCTCACTAATTTTTTGGAACAAACAAAACATACATTTTTGACCAGCTCTAATAGGGACCCCATCTTTTTGTGTGTTTGTATGGAGTCCAACATAACGGGGTCCCCATCCTCAGGGGAACACCTGAGAGTGCTACCACAGTACAAATGCTAAATAAGCCTACAGTTAATGTAATGATCATCAACGGGTGGATGATTTTGTGGATTGATTCTTTGAAGTAAAGAGTGAACTGGAGGATCAATGTCTTAAACCCTTCTACCAGAGAAGTGGTAGCCAGTTCCTTTTCAATATGACCTTTTAATCCTTTTACTCATTTTATTGGAAGTCAGTTACCAAATTACAAAGACACAGACAGTGAAATAAACAATAATAGCACTGAATTAAGTTTCAGGATAGACTGAGATCTGGAGAGGCTGAAAGGAAGATGACGCAATATACATAAATCCACAATGGTAAAAAAATAAAACCCTAAAAAAAAAGCTGAACCAATCACATGAACTACAACAGAAAATACTGATCTTTATGCTCAGATTCAAAATGCTAACTCAGATACAACTATTTTTTATATATTTGCCCAATAGATAGACTCATGGGACAAGATTTGCACAACTGGATGCCTAAAGTTGGGCTATAGAGTCCATATTTAGACTCTTTAAGTGGCCAGATTTTCACAAGTGCAGAGCACTAACAAGCTCCCAGTGAAGTCAATGGAGATACACCAGGAACTAAGATGGCCACGGTATTAGTCCAAACATTGGGCTCAAACTGTTTGAGGTCTTTCAAGTTCTGCATGATTATTTTTAAGGTTATGGAGAGAAGATTATCTATGACTGTTTTCAAAGATTTATCCCTCCTACTCTGAAAGTGGCCTTTCATTTCTTTTAAAGCTCTGGCTCACGGTTTCCAGGGGAACATTATTTATGATGGGTCCAATCATTCTTTTCCAAAAGAAAAGTTGATTGAATGTAGCTCACGAAAGCTTATGCTCAAATAAATGTGTTAGTCTCTAAGGTGCCACAAGTATTCCTTTTCTTTTTGCGAATACAGACTAACACGGCTGCTACTCTGAAACCGTTCATAATTTCAGATTTTGAAATCACAGTTCATGAACTAGTATCCCGTGAATTCCAGAAAGTTGCATTGAAGGCAATGGGCCTTAAAAAACAATATCCAGCAATATGAATGACACGGATGTGCAACCCAAATGATAAATGACCTCACAAATAACCTCAATACTTGCTTACTCCCATACTCAACTTTTCCTAGACAAATTGGAAGATTGGGCCAAAAGAAATCTAATGAGGTTCAATAAGGATAAGTGCAGGGTCCTGCACTTAGGATGGAAGAATCCAATGCACCGCTACAGACTAGGGACCGAATGGCTCGGCAGCAGTTCTGCGGAAAAGGACCTAGGGGTGACAGTGGACGAGAAGCTGGATATGAGTCAGCAGTGTGCCCTTGTTGCCAAGAAGGCCAATGGCATTTTGGGATGTATAAGTAGGGGCATAGCGAGCAGATCGAGGGACGTGATCGTTCCCCTCTATTCGACACTGGTGAGGCCTCATCTGGAGTACTGTGTCCAGTTTTGGGCCCCACACTACAAGAAGGATGTGGATAAATTGGAAAGAGTACAGCGAAGGGCAACAAAAATGATTAGGGGTCTAGAGCACATGACTTACGAGGAGAGGCTGAGGGAGCTGGGATTGTTTAGTCTGCAGAAGAGAAGAATGAGGGGGGATTTGATAGCTGCTTTCAACTACCTGAAAGGGGGTTTCAAAGAGGATGGCTCTAGACTGTTCTCAATGGTAGCAGATGACAGAACGAGGAGTAATGGTCTCAAGTTGCAATGGGGGAGGTTTAGATTGGATATTAGGAAAAACTTTTTCACTAAGAGGGTGGTGAAACACTGGAATGCGTTACCTAGGGAGGTGGTAGAATCTCCTTCCTTAGAGGTTTTTAAGGTCAGGCTTGACAAAGCCCTGGCTAGGATGATTTAACTGGGACTTGGTCCTGCTTTGAGCAGGGGGTTGGACTAGATGACCTTCTGGGGTCCCTTCCAACCCTGATATTCTATGATTCTATGATTCTATGATTCTTATATACAGACAAGGGCTCCCAGAGCCAGTGTTGGCACCATAAGACTTCCCTTAGGACTCTAGTGACCTTAAAAGGCAATCCCCAAAAGCGCCCCGGTCATGGAAAGCCTTCCTAAAGGTCTTGAGGAAAAGAGGAGGAGGAAATACAGTCCCAGGAGACATCTGATAAGACATAGAGGTGAAGGTTGTTTATTTCCCTAGGCAAAAAATATCTAAGATCTTGGAGGAAGAGTTAAGTTGTTTGGGCAGAGGGAATGCAACATAGGGTAAAGGGTTCTGTAATCTGAGAGTGGAACCTTGGGATAGGAGGTGGAGGTGAGTGTTATACTCTGTTTTAAAGGTCCGAATATTAGCCACTATTAAAACCTCAGGTTTCAGAGTAGCAGCCGTGTTAGTCTGTATTCGCAAAAAGAAAAGGAGTACTTGTGGCACCTTAGAGACTAACAAATTTATTAGAGCATAAGCTTTCGTGAGCTACAGCTCACTTCATCGGATGCATTTGGTGGAAAAAACAGAGGAGAGATTTATATACACACACACAGAGAACATGAAACAATGGGTTTATCATACACACTGTAAGGAGAGTGATCACTTAAGATAAGCCATCACCAACAGCAGGGGGGGGAAGGAGGAAAACCTTTCATGGTGACAAGCAGGTAGGCTAATTCCAGCAGTTAACAAGAATATCAGAGGAACAGTGGGGGGTGGGGTGGGAGGGAGAAATACCATGGGGAAATAGTTTTACTTTGTGTAATGACTCATCCATTCCCAGTCTCTATTCAAGCCTAAGTTAATTGTATCCAGTTTGCAAATTAATTCCAATTCAGCAGTCTCTCGTTGGAGTCTGTTTTTGAAGCTTTTTTGTTGAAGTATAGCCACTCTTAGGTCTGTGATCGAGTGACCAGAGAGATTGAAGTGTTCTCCAACTGGTTTTTGAATGTTATAATTCTTGACGTCTGATTTGTGTCCATTCATTCTTTTACGTAGAGACTGTCCAGTTTGGCCAATGTACATGGCAGAGGGGCATTGCTGGCACATGATGGCATATATCACATTGGTAGATGCACAGGTGAACGAGCCTCTGATGGTGTGGCTGATGTGATTAGGCCCTATGATGGTATCCCCTGAATAGATATGTGGACAGAGTTGGCAACGGGCTTTGTTGCAAGGATAGGTTCCTGGGTTAGTGGTTCTGTTGTGTGGTGTGTGGTTGCTGGTGAGTATTTGCTTCAGATTGGGGGGCTGTCTGTAAGCAAGGACTGGTCTGTCTCCCAAGATCTGAGAGAGCGATGGCTCGTCCCTCAGGATAGGTTGTAGATTCTTGATGATGCGTTGGAGGGGTTTTAGTTGGGGGCTGAAGGTGATGGCTAGTGGCGTTCTGTTGTTTTCTTTGTTGGGCCTGTCCTGTAGTAGGTGACTTCTGGGTACTCTTCTGGCTCTGTCAATCTGTTTCTTCACTTCAGCAGGTGGGTACTGTAGTTGTAGGAATGCATGATAGAGATCTTGTAGGTGTTTGTCTCTGTCTGAGGGGTTGGAGCAAATGCGGTTATATCGTAGCGCTTGGCTGTAGACAATGGATCGAGTGGTATGATCTGGATGAAAGCTAGAGGCATGTAGGTAGGAATAGCGGTCAGTAGGTTTCCGATATAGGGTGGTGTTTATGTGACCATCACTTATTAGCACCGTAGTGTCCAGGAAGTGGATCTCTTGTGTGGACTGGTCCAGGCTGAGGTTGATGGTGGGATGGAAATTGTTGAAATCATGGTGGAATTCCTCAAGAGCTTCTTTTCCATGGGTCCAGATGATGAAGATGTCATCAATGTAGCGCAAGTAGAGTAGGGGCATTAGGGAACGAGAGCTGAGGAAGCGTTGTTCTAAGTCAGCCATAAAAATGTTGGCATACTGTGGGGCCATGCGGGTACCCATCGCAGTGCCGCTGATTTGAAGGTATACATTGTCACCAAATGTGAAATAGTTATGGGTCAGGACAAAGTCACAAAGTTCTGCCACCAGGTTAGCCGTGACAGTATCGGGGATACTGTTCCTGACGGCTTGTAGTCCATCTTTGTGTGGAATGTTGGTGTAGAGGGCTTCTACATCCATAGTGGCAAGGATGGTGTTTTTAGGAAGATCACCAATGGACTGTAGTTTCCTCAGGAAATCGGTGGTGTCTCGAAGATAGCTGGGAGTGCTGGTAACGAAGGGCCTGAGGAGGGAGTCTACATAGCCAGACAATCCTGCTGTCAGGGTGCCAATGCCTGAGATAATGGGGCGTCCAGGATTTCCAGGTTTATGGATCTTGGGTAGCAGATAGAATACCCCAGGTCCTGGCTCCAGGGGTGTGTCTGTGCGGATTTGTTCTTGTGCTTTTTCAGGGAGTTTCTTGAGCAAATGCTGTAGTTTCTTTTGGTAACTCTCAGTGGGATCAGAGGGTAATGACTTGTAGAAAGTGGTGTTGGAGAGCTGCCTAGTAGCCTCTTGTTCATACTCTGACCTATTCATGATGACGACAGCACCTCCTTTGTCAGCCTTTTTGATTATGATGTCAGAGTTGTTTCTGAGGCTGTGGATGGCACTGTGTTCTGCATGGCTGAGGTTATGGGGTAAGCGATGCTGCTTTTCCACAATTTCAGCTCGTGCACGTCGGCGGAAGCAGTCTATGTAGAAATCCAGGCTGCTGTTTCGACCTTCAGGAGGAGTCCACCTAGAATCCTTCTTTTTGTAGTGTTGGCAGGAAGGTCTCTGTGGGTTAATATGTTGGTCAGAGGTGTGTTGGAAATATTCCTTGAGTCTGAGACGTCGAAAATAGGATTCTAGGTCACCACAGAACTGTATCATGTTTGTGGGGGTGGAGGGGCAAAAGGAGAGGCCCCGAGATAGGACAGATTCTTCCGCTGGGCTAAGAGTATAGTTGGATAGATTAACAATATTGCTGGGTGGGTTACGGGAACCATTGTTGTGGCCCCTTGTGGCATATAGTAATTTAGATAGCTTAGTGTCCTTTTTATTTTGTAGAGAATCAAAGTGTGTTTTGTAAATGGCTTGTCTAGTTTTTGTAAAGTCCAGCCACGAGGAAGTTTGTGTGGAAGGTTGGTTCTTTATGAGAGTATCCAGTTTTGAGAGCTCATTCTTAATCTTTCCCTGTTTGCTGTAGAGGATGTTGATCAGGTGATTCCGCAGTTTCCTTGAGAGTGTGTGGCACAAGCTGTCAGCATAGTCTGTGTGGTATGTAGATTGTAATGGATTTTTTACCTTCAGTCCTTTCGGTATGATGTCCATCTGTTTGCATTTGGAGAGGAAGATGATGTCTGTCTGTATCTGTGCGAGTTTTTTCATGAAGTTCACAGATTTCCACTCTATACGGCTAAATTCAGTGCCTTGCATAATCACAGGTTTCAGAGTAGCAGCCGTGTTAGTCTGTATTCGCAAAAAGAAAAGGAGTACTTGTGGCACCTTAGAGACTAACAAATTTATTAGAGCATAAGCTTTCGTGAGCTACAGCTCACTTCATCGGATGCATTTGGTGGAAAAAACAGAGGAGAGATTTATATACACACACACAGAGAACATGAAACAATGGGTTTATCATACACACTGTAAGGAGAGTGATCACTTAAGATAAGCCATCACCAACAGCAGGGGGGGGAAGGAGGAAAACCTTTCATGGTGACAAGCAGGTAGGCTAATTCCAGCAGTTAACAAGAATATCAGAGGAACAGTCATCTGGACCCATGGAAAAGAAGCTCTTGAGGAATTCCACCATGATTTCAACAATTTCCATCCCACCATCAACCTCAGCCTGGACCAGTCCACACAAGAGATCCACTTCCTGGACACTACGGTGCTAATAAGCGATGGTCACATAAACACCACCCTATATCGGAAACCTACTGACCGCTATTCCTACCTACATGCCTCTAGCTTTCATCCAGATCATACCACTCGATCCATTGTCTACAGCCAAGCGCTACGATATAACCGCATTTGCTCCAACCCCTCAGACAGAGACAAACACCTACAAGATCTCTATCATGCATTCCTACAACTACAGTACCCACCTGCTGAAGTGAAGAAACAGATTGGCAGAGCCAGAAGAGTACCCAGAAGTCACCTACTACAGGACAGGCCCAACAAAGAAAACAACAGAACGCCACTAGCCATCACCTTCAGCCCCCAACTAAAACCCCTCCAACGCATCATCAAGGATCTACAACCTATCCTGAAGGACGAGCCATCGCTCTCTCAGATCTTGGGAGACAGACCAGTCCTTGCTTACAGACAGCCCCCCAATCTGAAGCAAATACTCACCAGCAACCACACACCACACAACAGAACCACTAACCCAGGAACCTATCCTTGCAACAAAGCCCGTTGCCAACTCTGTCCACATATCTATTCAGGGGATACCATCATAGGGCCTAATCACATCAGCCACACCATCAGAGGCTCGTTCACCTGTGCATCTACCAATGTGATATATGCCATCATGTGCCAGCAATGCCCCTCTGCCATGTACATTGGCCAAACTGGACAGTCTCTACGTAAAAGAATGAATGGACACAAATCAGACGTCAAGAATTATAACATTCAAAAACCAGTTGGAGAACACTTCAATCTCTCTGGTCACTCGATCACAGACCTAAGAGTGGCTATACTTCAACAAAAAAGCTTCAAAAACAGACTCCAACGAGAGACTGCTGAATTGGAATTAATTTGCAAACTGGATACAATTAACTTAGGCTTGAATAGAGACTGGGAATGGATGAGTCATTACACAAAGTAAAACTATTTCCCCATGGTCTTTCTCCCTCCCACCCCACCCCCCACTGTTCCTCTGATATTCTTGTTAACTGCTGGAATTAGCCTACCTGCTTGTCACCATGAAAGGTTTTCCTCCTTCCCCCCCCTGCTGTTGGTGATGGCTTATCTTAAGTGATCACTCTCCTTACAGTGTGTATGATAAACCCATTGTTTCATGTTCTCTGTGTGTGTGTATATAAATCTCTCCTCTGTTTTTTCCACCAAATGCATCCGATGAAGTGAGCTGTAGCTCACGAAAGCTTATGCTCTAATAAATTTGTTAGTCTCTAAGGTGCCACAAGTACTCCTTTTCTTTTTATTAAAACCTCAGAACCTAACTACTGCATTATTCACATGTGCCTGTTTATCTAATACTTAATACTCCCAAATACTTTGGGAAAAAGCCCAGCTGTGATCACACTGGAAGGAAATATCTGCATCTTAGACCAGGGGTACCTCTTAGGGGATAGAGCAGACACACATATCTATCTACAGTGACATCATTAGAAGCCTGAGGAAAAAATCAATAAATAGTAACTTCAAAGTTGAGGAAACTGTGGTGGAAGGGGAAGCAAGAATGAGACTAAGTAGTGTCAGACTTCTTTACAATTTGACATAAAACTTCTCAAGTGGCTAAAAGTTTTAAAATGCGAAGGGACACGGACAACTTAAAAAAATAAATCACATTTGTTTTGACCATTCAGAAAACAGGATGGATGAAAATAAAATAATTTGAGGCTATGTTTAGTTGTGGGCCAATATTTGTAAAAGATATGCCCACATTTACATTTTAAATCCATATTTAAGCACCTAAATATATGACCTGATTTTCAAAAGAGCCAAGCACCAACTGCACAATGACTTCAATGGGCACTCTTGAAATCAGTGGGTGACGTTGGGTGCTCAGCACTTTTGAAAATGAGGCCAACTAACTTAGGTGGCTAAATAGGGAATTAAGAGACTAACTATGTATTATAAATCTTGGTCCTGAAGCCTTAAAACTCCACCTTTCCTGTGAACGATTTCCTGCTTACCGCATGAAAGCCATTGAATAACACAGAGTTCCTGTGAAGAGAAGAGATTAATCCCGGAGGAGAAGAAGTGGTTTAGGACTCCAGGACTATAATGTGTGAATTCTATTTTTGCTTAAATTCTTGTGTATTAAATCTAGCTTCCACAGAAGGAAATAAAACAGAAAACACCAGTATAGCTTAATGGGAAACAAGCTACCATCAGATCCAAACTTCCCTTATAGTTTTTTTTCTTGATAGGTTTAAGTGTTCTTTTAATAGGTAGGAACTCTTATTAAATCAACTTTAAAACTATTTTTCTTGCTCTCTTCCCAGAAGGCACATATCACTGCTAATTGAGAGAAGCTTTTAAAAAAATTGACACCCTTTATCCCTGAACAAAGATTACAAGCACACTAAGTTGTAATCCTTAGCTTTGCAATATTGCTTTACAAGGTTAAGAAGATGAATGTTCATTGCTTTTAATCCCCACCATGATTTACGAGGCTCTGGGTATCCTTTCCCCAGAGCATCTACAACTGTGTGGTTGTTCCGCCTGCTGCTTAAATTACAGAGACATCTGCAAAGTAAATTATGGATTGTTGTCTTACAGCCAAGCTGCCTCTTCATCTCTCCTGCAGTATTTCTTTGATTGTAACAAGAGGATTTTACATTTTTACTTGTTTGTTTACTCTGTTTGTTTTTCCCAGAGTGGGTGATATTATGATGACCTGGATTACTGCCTGTCATGCTAACTTTCAAACAACATTATTACAGCTGTAAAAGCCTGGGAGGGTGGTAAGTGGGTGGGAGCTGAAATCACCCTGCCTTTTTTTGAAAGCTCTTCAGAGTTCACAAATCTAGAATTGATTTTCCTAAACTTAATTGAGAATTCTGTGACCAAAAGAAACACTTGAATGTTCTGCATCTGTAATGAATACACAACAGTGTTCTGTTGCCCTGACTGATCTCAACTATTATTTCAAGATTAGAATTGAACACACATACCCTTATACCCCCACAAATAAATGTATTCCTATATCAATGCATATATACATATTATATGTTTGTGTATGTTTATATGAGTATATACGTATATAAATGAATCTATACCACGGTGAATGTTTGAAACCTAGCTGTTTAAATTTAGGCATCTAAAAGCTACATTTGTACACCTAAATAAGTGACTTAATTTGCAAAGATGCTGAGCACCTGTACCCCTTTGATATGACAGTTGAGGGTGCTCAATAACTGACAAATGGACACCTTGTTTCTATGGCTAAATATTGATTTATAAGCTAATTGTAGGAATAAAAGTGTTGGAAATTTGTTATGGTGAATATACAAATTTGATGAGCTTCTCCTAGTATGCTTAAGGGGACTGAGGTACACAAGCATTCAAATCTCTAGTGAAAAGATTACTTCAATTTTGCTTGCAAATAAAGTGCTGGCAATCTCCATGCTGAAACAGTCAATCACAATTCCCCCCTCTTATTTGTTCTTTATATTTGTTATCCTTTGTGGATGATGAATCATGATTCCTGTTGATAAACATGCACTGTCAAATCTTGACACAAACAGCACTAGAAAAAATGTCTAGTGCCATGTTGTCTGCCAACATTTCCTAAGAGGCATGATTTGTAATTCCAACTCTAATCCCATTGTCAAAAAATTAAGCAAGCAAAGTAAAGCCACACAGTAATAGGTTATCTAGGGCATTCTCATGAGGCAGGAAATGTATTTTCAACAGCTGATAACACAACATGCTCCTGGAACACAACTACCAAAGAAACTAATCAAGATGTTGATGTCACTAAAAATCAGAGGCTTAAATTACACATCAGGAAAGAGAACCATCAAGTCATGAGACCTCTGTATTATATCACCAGGTCTGTTTTGATTTGACATACACAACACTGTCCCATGAAGAGACACACGTAGTAGGGACATGTGCCAATTTTATTATATTGCTCTTCACAAAGGATTCTAAATGGAGATAGGGCTGAACCAAAATCAGGGTTCCAGACAGTCCCAAATTTGCAGTGTTTGAGATTTTTCATCAGAATGTTGTGCCCCAGACTCACCTGTGAATTCGAAGTATTTTACATACTGTGCATTCAGAAGAATTATTGAAATGCAGCTGCCTCAGTGGCAGAATGTGGCATCTGTAACCCCATTACCACTCAACTTTTTAGGCCAGAATGTGAAGTACATCCTATTGAATGGCAACTATGAGAGTTTTAGGCGTACAGAATGGCATAATGCAAGACGGAATTTGGACAGGCCACCAGGATGAATATCTTACTGTGAAGACAAATACAAGGATTATTTAATTACCAAAACCATCAGGACCTTGGTTTTGCATCCCATTCAAATGATGGCACATCCAACATCACATTGTCCCCAGTACTATGCTCGGACTGTGATTTAGTACTGCTTCAGAGGGAAGATGGACACCTATTGAATCACCAACACTACTGTCCTCTTCATGTAGGCATTCCTTGAAGTAATCCATCCAATGCTGACCTGGTTCAATCTTACTTTCCTCATTACATTGAACGGAAGCACACACCAAGGTGGTATGACTGCATATATCCCACATTACAAATGTAACTCAATTACCCCCCCTCCACTTTGCCGAATGAATTGTTCACTAGACCAAATGGCTAATCTAAATTGATTGTCATCTCCTGCGGGTTGAGATGCAGACTCCAAAAATTTATTTTGATTTCACCTTCAGAGTGTATAATATAACTGCCATCACAAATATGACAGCAGTGCTTAAAACCAGCTACCTCCATCTGGTCTAAACTTTAAATAAGTATGGAATATTATCAGTGGTTCTTGTTCCCCAGCATTAGATTCCTGACATCAATAAAAGAAGAGAAGCTTGGAGTTGGATTTCACAATTGATCTAGACAGTAGCATATTAATAAACATGAGGGAGCCCGTGACATTGTCTTCCTTTCCTCTCTGAAAGAGCTTTTACTGAGGTATGACTTTGAAATGAGACATATCTCATTTGACAAAAGTAATACCCTGCAATTACGAGAAAAAAAAACATTATAAAAGTGAAGCTCAAAAAGAGAAAATGGATTTCTATCCTTTAAGAGGCACTAAGCAGGCTGTAAAAGGACTTTCATTTCCTCCAATCTGCATGTAAATTGAAACAGTCTGAACTGCATGACATACAGTACAGGCATCTGTAAATATAATTTCATAAGCAGAACTGGTCACTTATACGAGACTCTGGTTTGGACAGAATATTTCTTTTGAGACCTGCACCAAACACTCTATAATTTCTGGATTCTTCTTCCTTGATTTTATGTGGCAAAAACTGTTTCAAGTTTATATACAAAAAAATTGAAAAAAATACTGCATTTTAAACTACAAATTAAATGGATTTGTTTTAGAAAGGATAATTTCATTTAGCACTGGTTTCCAGCAAGTGATGCAGAGATCTATAAAATAGAAAAATCTACCTGTGATTATGCTGCCAGATCATCCAAGATCTTAGAGAAGTACAGTTTAGTCCTTAACTGGCCTCATTCTCCAAAGTCATCACTTGATTAGTCACTAAAATCTGCCAAAGCAAACATATAAAAGTAAAATATTTAATGTCAACAGTTTAGGTTTATAATTTTAATGCATGAAGAAACATAAAAAGTATCTGATTTAAAAACTCAGTCCTATGGAGGGGGCAAACAAAAAAAAATTACAGCAGCATTTTTTCTCTGGATCTTGATGTATAATGTACAGTAAGTGTGAGGGGGAGTGGCTCCCTGAGGTATATGGACCTCCAACTGAGAAAACATGCAGAAACACTGAAGTGCCCATGTTTCTAGCAAGCTGCCTAAAAACCTGTTGGATTTCTGTTGCCAGTGCCCATTAATGAAGATAACAATGCTAGAAAACCTGTCATAATTTGGATTCACTGTTATGGCTGTATTTCCTTCATGCCAGCTATCATTCATCTCAGCATGAAAATAAACATACAATGATTTCTCCAGTGGATGACACAGTGATGACATGAGTTAATTGCATATTTAGTGTGAAATGCTGTGTTACATTCTGATTGTTTTGAAGTTAAACTGTTTAACCACCATAGTTTAGTTCAGAATCACATACTGACTTAACAAGTGCACCATTGGACTGAAGATGTAATTAAAAAAGCCTATAATGAGGTAAGTAACACAGCAAGGCCATGTGACTGACTCTCTCATTTTTTGGAGCTTTGACTTCAAAGCTGAAAGAATGAATAGGTCACAAGTGAAATACTTCAGATAGAGTCTCATGATTACTATAGGATTGACAATGTGCTTAGTATTGTAAAAGACAGTGCCCACCCCATAGATTTAGATGATCTAGAGGACAGAGAAAGATAGACAAGTCACATTGGTAAATGTAGAAGAAGTTACCCAAGATATCTGTTGATAATGTTTTTAAATAATGTACACACTGGCCACTTCTGCATAGGCGTATTCCAATACCAGAAAAAAAAAGAGATGGTCATGAAGGATAAGGTTTAACTGGCTTAGCTGAGTTGTGGGACATTCATAACACCATCCCAAACTGTGCCTATTGCTGAGCAAGGGTATCAGTTTCTCACTTCTATGACTACCACCCTCTTAAAAGTCACAGAGTCACACCCCTAAGAAGTTAGAGTTATTTTACTCTATAAATCAATAAACAGTGCAGTGATGACCAAATAGCATAAGCACCAAAATGGGGAAATTGACATCGTTTTCTTATGGGGAAAAAGAGATACCAGCATAACCATTAGAACTTCTTAAAGGCACTGGCAACTGAACAACTCTACTACCGTTCTGCTCCTGCACTGTAGTTTATCCTTATGTGACATTTGATGTGATGCTAATCACTTTCACTACATTACCAACACAACAAGAAAGCTCTGGGGTAAAATCATGGTGCGGCTGAAGTCAATACTATTGACTTAATCAGAGTAGGATCCTTCATCAATTTCTTGTTCAGTTGTTAGTGCACTGGAGTCGCTGAAGGAAAATTAAATGAAAAACAAACAAAAAAAGAGAAACAGAGAACAGAAAGGAGTACAAAAGAAAAAGAAAATGAAACAAACAAAATCAACAAGAAATAAGGCTCAGAGGAAAATAAGGAAAGACTGTGAATGCCCAGATGAAAAGAGGAAAGATACAAAGAGACAGAAGTAGAGTTTAGCTGACAAGCAACTTTTCAACCTCTACCTTTGGCATCCCGTGTAATTTTCACATGTTAGATAGTGTGGGTTACTAGATTACACTGTCCATCAATGCATGTACAACACTGGCATAAACATGAACACAGCAAAAATAGCTAATCTATGCATATGGATATATACAGCAGTGGTTTTCAATCTGTGGTCTGTGGAACCCTTGGGGGTTCACAGACTGTGTAAAATTTCCAAAGGGGTCCACACCTCCATTCACAATTTTGTAGGGGTCTGCAAATGAAAAAAGGTTGAAAACCACTGATCTATAGTATAAGCAGAAAAGAGAAGTAAACTATCACAAAGCTATCTATATTTAAAAATATGCATTTTATTACATAGCTGTCTAAGACAGTAGAATGTTAATTATGCATTTATAAATCCAAAGCCTAATTTTGCAGTCCTTACTCAGGCTATATTCCCATTGGTTTAATCAATGAGCCCATGATAGTCAATCCATCTTCTGTGTATGGGTTATCAATACCATGCCATTTAAACAAAAGCTAGCACCAAAATGTCCATTGGCTTCATTTGAAGAAGAATTGGGTCCCAAATGACTTGTTCGTAATTTTGTATGCCATGCTGTTGTTGTAGTCATGTTGATCTCAGTATATTAAGAAGACAAGGTGGGTGAGGTAATATCTTTTATTGGACCAACTTCTGTTGGTGAGTGAGACAAGCTTTCAAGCTTAGACGGGGGTCTTCAGTTCTGGGAAACGTACTCAGAGTATCACAGCTAAATACGAGATGGAACAGATTTAGCTGTGAGTATGTTTCCCAGACCTGAAGAAGAGTTCTATGTAAGCTTGAAAGCTTGTCTTTCTCACTAACAGACATTGTTCAAATAAAAGATATTACCTCACCCATCTTGTTTGTAATTTTGGCATTAACTTATAACTTCTAATGAAACTTCAGTTTATTTGGCCTGGTAGTGTTCACTTAAGTGAGAATAAATTCCCTTCACTGCAGGAAGTGCTGGGTGAAATTCTATGAACTGTGTTATAAAGGATGTCAGACTAGATGACCAGAGATCCCTTCTTCTTTCAAAAATCTTTGAATCTAATGTAAAAAATGTAATAGGAGAGCCAAATCTAGAACTGGTCAGAAAATACCAATTTGTGGAACCTAAAGTGTTCTCATGGAAACACAAGTGCTTGGAAACCATGAGAATCTTGGCTCTAACCTAAGTCTGGCTCCCAGCCCTGCAGCTGATCTCAGGGTTCCTCAGGCCGAGCTCTCAGGGTAGCTGGCTTCTCAGGTTGCACAAGTTGGGTAGTCCTAGTGAGTCCACTAGTCCAGGAGTTTGGAAGCCATGGGATCTATGGCCCTTAGGCAATGTGCATGACTGGGCTGCCCCAGAGTCATGGACCCTGGGTCCACAAGAGCTGATTGAAATGATTCTTGTGAGATTCAGTGCTGCCCAGTAACAAATAGCAACTGTGAACCTGACGAATCATGTCAATTTCACTGAGCAGCTCCTTTCAGAATCGTTTCTGTGTTTTCAAAACAAAAACATATTTTTGAATGTCCTCTTCATGGAACATTTCAAAATGACAATTTTTCTTGAAAACTGGAAGTTCTAAATTTCAAGCACCTCTCACCAAGTCCTGCTCACTTTGCTCATGAGACATCCTATTGACTTCAATGTTAAAGCAGGAAGGATTTGGATATCAAGTTTTTACTCCCAGAAAAAAGAAAAAAACACAATTTGGCTTTTCCTTTTAACAATTTACTGGTGACCCTGCAGAATTCTCTAACTCATATTAAAACATGAACATGTTTAGGAGAAAGTAAAAAAGAAACCTTCGGAATCTCTTTGTTTCTCAGAATCTGCCTGATAGAAAGCATGGCAAAAAACTCTTTTGATCTGTCTACTGTAGTTTTGCCTTTGCTGGCTTTACATCTGATCTGCTGCAACATGCGTGCGTGTGCACACGCACACATCGAATTTTCACTTTCACCTTTCCTCTGCAGTCAGAAGTCATCAGAAGTTCTCCTAACAAATTTATACGGTAATATTATAAACTTTTTTCTCATCATGTCACTGTCATGTGCTATTGATCTGGGCTTTGTATCAGCAATATTAACTTCCTGGATCAATAATTCTTGATATCAGTTAAAAACAGAAGTCAAAAATTTTGCTTAGGGTTACACACACTGCACTGTTCTTAAGAGATACTGTGGCTGCTGATGTGGAAGATGGATATGTGTATTAATATACAAATGAATATTATAATACTGGAATTTTGAAAGCCAGAAATATCTAGATTTTTAGCATTAACATTGAAAACCTCTATTGGTTTAAATTATTTTTAACATACAGTGAGAGCATGGTCCCATTTGTTTTCTGCATAGCAGTTTCTACTGAAAAATACTGACAATTGGAAAGAGATTAGAGTGATTTATATTGCCAAATAAATACTTCTTTGTAACTGTAGTACTGATATTGTTATTAGTTACATTGATTTAATTTAAAAAATCTTCTCTCCAACTATTCAGTTTGCCTAGCTGGAGGAAAAGATGAGCACATACAATATGATGTACGGTTTGGTTTTATCATCTAGTCTAGATTGTGACTTAGAACTATGCTGCTTGAATACACCAGAAAATACTCACGACCACAGGGAAGTTTAGAAAAACATTTACAAAACAAAGTTAATGCTGCCAAGATTATTATCCCCCAGGAAATTGAAGGAGAAATCTTGTTGAACCAAATGATATAGAACCTGCATACTTGGAAGAATAATGTGCTATTTGAATTTGAAATATTTTTTAAAACAAGACAATTAACTGGTGGTCATCTACTTTAGACTAGATTAAATTACAGTTCTCTACTCTATCCTTTTTGCCTGACATATCTGGAACTCTACTAAAGCTTCTAACAATTAATGAGAGCTGGAATACATTTCAGGGTATACACTATAACAGAATAAATGGCTAGAGATTAGGGATGAGCAAAAATGGAGACCTCCAATCAGTACCTTTTTGGTAGAATTCCTAGACACATACCACCTACAATGGTTGAAGACTGGAAATGAAATTGCAAGAGGACTGTTTTCTTGTTTGAATGAAAACCAAATATTACATAAACTACTATTATTTAAAATATTATACTCCAGAATGGTGTAAAACACATTCGAACTCGTGATCTTGTATGTCTGCCAACAGCGCTGGGGAGATGGATGTCCCAGACAACGGCCTGTGACTGTTGCAGGTATCTACTCCACAGTTTCTGTTGTCTCCTCCACTCCAAGATAAAACAAAAAAACTCTCTAGTTTCTAGGGCACCAGCTTTTGTATTCTAGTGCTTGTTCCTGAACAGCCACAGCATGGTGCATTAATTAAGACAATCACCATACATGAACAGCCTGCCAGGTGTTATGGGAAGTGAAATGGCCATATGTTCCAGACACTTGAGGACAAACCAAAATAGGCTTCAGCAATGGGTGTATAGAATGATCCTCAGAAGGGAGTCACAGTACACAGGAACAGAATGAGTGGACAGAGAAAGTTTATGTTGATTCACATATATAAAAGACAGCTATCCAAGAGAGAAAGGAAGAAGGTAGATTATTACTTTTAGCCTTAATCTTGCTCTTTCTGAAGTCACATAGACCTGGCTGCATTCTTAAAGTTAAAGTCAAATCTGACAAACATTAGTATCCTGTGCTTCAGATCAGGGACTTCAGAACTGGAAAATAAGATTAGATAAGTGAGGTATTAATAATCCAAAAGAATGATCAACACATACTGGGATATCGTCAGTCTTACTGTAATCAAACAAAGGGAAAAATACACACACTGAGGACCTATCATAATCCTCCTGGAAGTTTAGGAGACCAGGCACATTATGGTTGTGATGTTGTAAATTCAAATAAATCAAATAAAAAATCATTATTGGTGAATGAGTGACTAGGAAATACAATCTCATAAAAGATATGGATCTATGAATAATGTAGATTAAAATGAACTTGCATTGTTTGATTATAGGTACACATAAATATATTGCCCTCTGGTTGGATTAATTATTTATCGAGCAATTCACTTGTCTACCTCTTAGATGCATTCAGTTCTGCTCTATTATTTGTGGGACTGGCATTCCAGTTTTCTTTCTTTGTCAAGTCCATTGAGCACCAGCATGTATTCTTCATAAAAGAAAGACTTTCAGCTAAGGTAAAGATGCACTTATGTGCCAAATCAGTTGAGGACAGACTATGATCATAGACTGAAAGGCTTTTCCCTCCCTTACTTTACTAAAGCACCATCTTGAGACTGATCTTATCTAACATTGCCATTTAATGACTTTGGCATAAAAAGTGGGAATGTACTAACAAAATTTACAGGTGACCCAAAGTTGGGAGGTACATTGCCAATATGGAAGAGGATTGGAATTTCAAACAAGAACATTTGGATGACTTTGAGAACTGAAGTAAGAGAAATAGGATGAAATCTAATAGTGCAAAGTGCAAGGTCATGCACTTGAGGACTAACAACAAGATTTTGACTATAAGATGTGAACATATCAATTGGAAGCAACAGCAGAGAAAGGCCTGGGTGCATTGGTCAAATTACAAGACGACTATCAGCTGCTAATCTGATGTGGCTGTGAAAAGGCTAATCCAATCCTAGGATGCATCCGGTGAGGTATTTCCAGCAGAGATAGGGAAGTGTTATTGACATTTGACAAGAAACTGGTGGAGCCTCATCTGGAATATTGTATGCAGTTCTGGGCTCTAGTGTTCAGGAAAGATTAATTCAAACTGGAATGGGTGCAGAGAAGGGCTACTAGGATGATCAGAGGAATGGAAAACCTACCTTATGAGAGGAGACTCACAGAGTTTAGCTTGTTTAGCCTGACCAAAGGAAGGTGGAGGGGAGATATGGTTAGTCTCTATAAATACATTATAGGAAGAAACCCCAGGGAGGGAGAGGAATTTTTAAGTTAAGGGCCAATGATGGTATAAGAACAAATAGATATAAACTGGCCAAAAATAAGTTTAAGCCTGATATTAAAGGAGAGTAGTGGGGGCAAAATACTTAACTTGTTTCAAGACTGAGTTTACTAAATTTATGAAGAGGATGGTATGATGAGATTGCCCACAATGGCACAGGGCCGATCTGAAACTGCTATTAAGAAATATCTCCAGCAGTCAGAGATCGGACATTAGATGGGGAGGGCTCTGAGTTACTACAGAAAATTCTTTCCCAGATGTCTGACTGGTGCATCTTGCTCACATGCTCAGGATCTAACTGATTGCCATATTTGGGATTGGGAAGGAATTTCCCGCCAGGTCAGATTGGCAGGTTAAACTTGGGGAAGTGGGATTCATCTTTCTCTGCAGTCTGGGGCACAAGTCACTTGCTGGTTTGAACTAAAGCGGTGTAGAGCAAAATGACCTGAGAGGTCACACTAGTGGGATTGTTCCCACACGGGCAGGGGCATACTGGTAGCTCTCAAAATGAAAAGGGACTGAGACAGTTGGTAAGATGCCAAAGAGGTCCTTGGGGGAAAAAGTTTATGGACCACTGAACTAGAGTAAATGATGGATTCTCTGTAACTTGAAGTCTTTAAATCAAGTTCTGAGGACTTCATTAACTCAGCCAGAGCTTATGGGCCTACTATAACAGTGAATGGGTGAGTTTCTGTGGCCTGTGATGTGCAGGAGATGAAACTAGATGATCATGATGCTCCCTTCTGGCCTTAAAGTCTACGACATTTTACTGTGATTGCATATTTACAAAATTTGACTGTTGAATGTATTGAGGACAAATAATAATTGAAAACGAAAGCATGTACATTTTGACCATTCAGAATAATAGCAAATGATATTGCAAAGAAATGGACTTCCATTGGGGGCTTATTTTATAACTATAAACTCACATAAAGATATGGAGAGGAACAGTTAAAAATGTTGTCACATTTGCTCCTCCACAAATCAATACATAAATCACACTTACTCCTCTGCCAGGGCCTCATTCTCTTCCTAGTGAAATTAAAGGCAAAGCTCCCAGTGGCTTCAAAGGTACAAAATCAGGCTTTGGAAGCCCTGCTCCACACTAGTCCTATCAACACAATGGCCCCTCCCCCCGCAACACACACACCCTTTTTTTTTTTTTTGCTATTTCTTCTGTGAGCAGTAGGTGGCAACAGTGCTTCCTGTTATTGTTCGCAGTCCTGTGCAGAGAAGCTAAATTAGCCCTTGGTTACTAAAGCAACATGTTTTGTATAACAGAACAGCCATGGCTGTTGATGTTTTCATGCTGGCTAATATTCACTTTATGTTCCACTATAACCCTCAGATCCTCAGTACTACTACTAGCCAGTTATTCCCAATATTTTAGTTCTGAATTTGATTTTTCCTTCCTATGTGAAGTTTTTTGGACTTCATTGAATTCCAGCTCATTGATTTCAGACCAATTCTCCAATTTGTCCAGGTCATGTTAAATTCTAATCCTGTCCTCCAAACTGCTTGCAACCCCTCCCAGCTTAGTGTCCTCTGCAAATTTTACAAGCATACTCTCCACTCCATAATTTAATTCATAATATTTCAGGGGTAATGTAATACCCACGGGCCTGCTGACACTCATAGAACCACAGCGGGCTGTGTTTAAATGACTGAGGGCTATGTTCATCCCTTTTCTTTTGCTCCTTTCTGAATGAAACTTGGATTCAGTTCCTACCTCCTTATCTGAGTTCTCTCTTTCTATCCTTTCCACTTCTGTTTGAATGCAACTTGGCTATTTTGGTCACATTCGTTCCTCCTAAATTGCATTTATATCTTTTCATTTACTCTCTCACTTTCAAAATGGTCTGCTAACCAATGGCAACTGGGGAGAACATTTGCTAAGGCCTCTTTGAAACATGGGCTGCACTATTGCTCAAACTAGCTGATATTTCAGTCACTGTATGAATTGTATCTTATGTGCACAGAACCTTCATGCAAAATGATTTTGAATCTATTGTCAAATTCACTATTTTTCCCTGGTGATGAGACGCCTGCCCCACACTGGGATTTAAGGGGTTAATAGAGCCCTTGGGATGCTGTGCAGGAGGAAGCCAATCAGAGAGGGGCTGTGATGAGCAGCCAGTCAGGGCCAGGCGAGCCCATATAAAAAGGGCTGCAGAACAGAGCAGCTTCAGTCACTCCCTGGAGCTTGAGAGGGAGGAGGACTGGTTGCCTTGCAGGCTGAAGGCAGCAAGCACCCTGGACAGAGCAATAGTGCAGGCAGAGACCCAGGGAGTTAAAAACAGCTCCTGGCGAGCTGCAGCGGAAGCCCTGAGGCAAGGGCAAAGAGAGTGCTGGGACCACAGGGAAGTAGACCAGGGAGATCTACAGAGTTGTTGGAGGGGATACAGCAAGCGGTGGACATCTACAGGGCCCCTGGGCCTGGACCAAGAGTTGTGGGTGGGCCTGGGTCTTCCCCCCCCCCCCCAATCACTGAAGAAGTAGCCAGGCAATTGGCTGAGTTGCCACTGAAGGAAATGGCTGGACAGTGGACTGCCGTTCCCCTGGGAGAGAGGAGAACCAAGTGTAACCTAGCTGGTGGGCTGTGTCCTGAAGCGGATGCAGTGGTCTGTGGTGTGATATAGGTCTTGGAGCAGAAGTGACAGTGGCAAGACATCACCAAAAGAGGGTGCATTGGTGAACAGAGCTAATCCCCAGGACAGCAGCAGGAGGCACTGCAGTGATGAGTGAACCCCATCTCATCCCCTTTACATGCTGTTTTACAAGGCGACATTTACTTTGCTGGCTAAGCATTATGGGGCTTTATTACAGGTGGGGACTTGTTTCCTTATCTTCAGAAAAATAATGTGAACATAAGCTTCTCACCATTTTGTTAGTTTTGTCCATGCTCATATGGAGAACCATGCATGAAATACTTTTTTTCTGGCACTTAGTTAGTAATAGCTCTTCTTGTTGCGGTTTGTAGGCCTCTGCCAAGGAGTGGTCAATATACTGAAGGGAATAAGAATAATATTGGGTTACTTTAAAAAACAGCCTAATGACAGCTTTTGAATATGTTAAGGGCTGTTATAAAGAAGACACGATCAATTGCTCTCCCAGTTCTCTGAAGGTAGGAGAAGAAATAATGGACTTAATGTGCATCAAGGGAGATTTAGGTTAGATATTAGGAACAACTTTTTAACTATATGGATATATAAGCACTGGAATAGGCTGCCACAAGGGAGGTTGTGGAATCCCCATCACTGGAAGTTTCAAAGAACAGGTTGAACAAACCACTGTCAGGGCTGGTCTAGGTTTACTTGGTCCTGCCTTAGCACAGGGGATGGGACTTGATGATCTCTCGTGGTTCCTTCCAGCCCTACAGTTTTATGATTTTCATATACATGTTTTAATTCATTTTAGCGCTCATAGAATATGTCAAAGGTGCAAGCCCAGAGACTGGAGTTCTCATTTTTTCCTAAAGAACAGCAATCTGGGTAATAGTTGCACCAGCATCTGTAAACTAACCTGGCATATACCTCAGCCCTGTTATGGAGGAACTGCTTCCGATGATGAGAAGGTGATTAAGGCTCCATTATCTGCACAATACTTAAATTTCCTATAACGCTGACAATGGTGGTAGTTATTTTTCCTTATGGACATCAGTTCACTAGGAACTGCAGTGAGATCAATCATACATTCTGCATAGCAACTGCAGCGCTTTCAGATAGTAATGATTTTCAGTCACCACTGACTTGGCTTGAATTTGAACTACTGACCCCAAGGGCAAAAGCGCTCTAGCCAATTATCAATCTCCTGAGCCATCGAGCCCCTTCTATTATCTTGATTTCTTTTACAAGATTAACGCTGTTACCACAATTTAATCAAATAAACTTTTGCTTCCGGTATTTACTTCATCCCATATCTGCTTCCTATAAAAGATAAGATGGGACAAGAGGGCCTTAACAAAATAGCTACCACTAATACCTCTTAAGAAATTAAATGCTGACTGCTCAGGCTATATATGAAGCATTAAGACTGAGAATTCTGTCGATTCACTATATGGTGCTCTGTCTTCCTGAAGATGGCAAAACATTTTGCCCTAAGCTTTCAGAAGGGAACAGTAATTTGGGTTTGTTTTAATGATTGGGTGCCCAACATGGAACATCAAAAGGGGGTTGATTTTCAGTGAGTAGCTACTCACCACTTTCTAAAAACCACACCCTTTTAAAATGTACCTAGCTGGGCACCAGAATACTGATAGAGCAAAATAATCACTCTCTCTTTTTCAAAATTTAGCCCACCACATTACTATGGTACTCAACGTATGTATAAAACTATCAGATACAGATGAAGTTTCCTTCATCTGAGATGGGAACTTGATTCTAGACTGGTTCACAAACACCTGATGGTAGTTTATTATGACATCTTCAGATCAAGACTACTATGGATTTCTCAGATAAATCTGCATTAATCTCCATCCACTTTTATGCATATGCTAGAGGGGGAAGGAGAAGACTCTTTTTTAAAATTCCACAACCAAAAGGAAAGATTCACTCTGAATACTGCTAAGTGATCTTTCATATGGGTGATTTATCTCTGGGTCTGAAAATATTTTAGAAGATTTTCATCTTTGGAATTGACCACATGGCACCAAGCGTGAGGTACATTAAAATAATAAAATAAATAACAACAACAGAAGAGGATTGTCTACAAGGCTCCCCCAGCATAGTCTTCATCCCCCCACTCAATTGGAAGTTACAAAAGTTGAACTCTGTACTATACGTAACACATTTTACAGGAACAGCAAAAAACAACAACTTTACAGTGAACATACTTTAGACACGTTCCTTTGTAAGATGGGTTCACTTTCCTTCTTGGCTAATGGCTATGAGAGCGTGGTTTTATTTAAATAGGAAACCAAATTATTGAATTCTCCAATCTCTCACCTCTCCCTCTACAACTGTGCACACAGATACCACTGGGACATAGGTTTATCCCAGGTTAAATAGGGGGTGGAGGATTTTTGTGAGAGATGATTCTTCAAATCTGGTATGTTCCTGTTGCCAGTTTTCCTATCATTACATTTTATTAGTTTGAATTGAGAATGTTTGTCAATGAATCACAGAATAAAGCAGCATCTCAAAATAAGTAAACAGATAACTTTAACAGAATTCCATCAACCTCATTTATTGCAATAAGAAGAAAATACAGAATATAACATACCAGAATCATCTGTTATGATTCCATACCCGAGCTGGCCATTACATTGGATTCTGTACTCCATCTTCTCTTATACAATATATTCATGCTGAATTCATTTATTAGAAAAAGCCATTATCTATCATTTCCGAACAATCTAAAGAACCTCCCCCCTCCCAAAAAACCAACCTCTGTTATAAGGACATTTAACAGCATTGAACATTGGGTTTGAAAATAGTCCCAACTGAAACCTATTAACCAGTTTAATTCATAACTATAAAATGATTGAACTGTTCTCTTCTTTTTAAGGATCTATTTGAAAATCATGAGGGAGGGGAAGGAAATGCTGTGAACCCAGGAGCTATTGTGAAATCACAATTTGATTAACTTGTAGGTCTCATTTCTGCAAGAAAAAAATATTTATATAGATACCTTCAAATAAATCATTTTGCTTTTGCGTACAACTGGACAAGCTATTTGGTAAAAATATTAGATTATGCTGTATCTCTCAGGTTTGCTTCATAATTAATTTGCGAACCACAAAATGTAAACCTAGACACACACACAACTGTTTTAGCAGTTATTAAATTAATCATTGCTTCAACTACATGTTATACAGAGTAAGTGACTAGAAATGTGATATTTTCTCATGTATTGGATAATAAATGGTTTAAACAGAATGAAAAAGAATGCACATCCTATATGAATTTTCAGGCAATGATATTTGTGTTAAATTTGTGCAACTGTCAAGATTTTAGAAAATTTTCAGTATCCCGTAGTGATTGACAGAGAACTAGTATTGGCTCTTTTATTTCTGAAATATTTACACAACTTTTTTTTTCTTCAAAAGAATTCAGCAGCTTTTACTTCATATTAGTTTCAGGATTTAAATTTATTAGAATACTTGTAGATCATCTCTTTTTTCATCTAAATGAAACACTGGATTTTTTTTCAGAACATGGAACTCGCAATAATTCTGGTAAATTATATGTGACAGTTGAGATTGCATGATTAAATCTTCATTAAATTCAAAATTATGGATCCCACAGCAATAAAATAAAGAGAAAGTTCAAAGAGTTAAATTTACGCACTAAAAAGACTTCACTGTGTCAACATAAGAATGTGGAATGGGCTCCAAAACTATGGTGACAGGTCACAGTATAAAACTTTCAGATAGATAACACACAGTTCATATATCCACTGAAAGTACATCAAGGGCTTTGAGATGTATTTATTGAGACATGTAACCTATGTCTGGGAGAGACTACATGAGATAACATTCAAATAATACACCATTGGCTTGATTTTGTGAGTGCCACCCATCCTGCTAAAATCAATAGGAGCTGGAGGTGACAATCACCTTTAAAAATCAGACCATGTGTATTTAGTTGCATCTAATTAATTAAAGGTGTTTGTTGCAATAGATGAGATGTACCTTTCTGCTTGTTCATGAGTAGGCTTGGATATCCACAGTTAGTAGACACTGAAGTTAGTACAGAAAACAATGTATGAGGTATGCATATGATACAGTAGTCACCATGACAAGTCAGCATTTGCCAATACAACTCACAGCAATAACCTGTTTTAAGTAGGATAACACTATAATATAAAATCCACTGCAGAGCAGTGATAGCACAAACACTAACTCTTTAAAAATAACCATTCAATTTTCATTTGTTTATAACATTCTCAAGCATCTCCTTTTCAAACTTGGCAAAGATTACATGAATTGTCTTCAGTGAGGAATGCAAGTTACACTATTTTTGTGTTAGCTGAATGTAAACAAGTAGGAATATTTATTTTTAAATGGTGAAAAATACTGGTTAAAAGTATTTGGTTAGTCTGTATATAACTGAATTTGATTCAATTTTTTTCAAAACAAATCACAACCAAACTAAGAACTGACAACATATTTTCTGCTGAAACATAACTATGGTGTTACAAATACTATTATTCTAAAAATATACAGCTTCTTTAGCTATCATTTTTCTAAGAATTGATACTAAGCTGCTACAAATGTTTGTTTTATAAGCATTCCCCTCCTAGTGGAATTTGCAGATGAAAATATTCAAATGGTTCCCGCTAGGAAGTAGGTTTTGGAACAAAAGCAATAAATGTTTTCAAAAAGAAAAGGAGTACTTGTGGCACATTAGAGACTAACAAATTTATTTGAGCATAAGCTTTCGTGAGCTACAGCTCACTATCCTGGTTCCTGGAGCTACAGATCCTCTAGTAGAAAACAAGGGTGATCAGCTGACAGCTTTTAATCAAGTCTACTGGAATGCCCATTTGGGTTACCCATTGCTATGTTCTGTAGTAAAAAAACAACATTTTGCTTTTGTTGACATAAAGCTGAACAGGGCATGGTATTTTAGGTTGTTTCCTGCCTAAATACATGTAAATCAAAGTGCAGTTAACGCTCATATTCTACAATACAAGAACTGCAATTTCTTAGAAGAGTAAAACATTTTGCCCTATTTATTTCCGTTAAATAAAAGTTCTTCTTAGATGGACTTTCAAGAAGGTAATCTCTTTTGTGTAAATAAGAATGAGGGGTGAAATTCAGATATGGCCATAGCTAAACAGAGCTCCAGAAAATAGTCTTGTGAGATGGAAATATGTGCTGGTGGAGGTACAGTAGCCATGAAATCCTTCTACACTAACTTCTCCAGCCCCCTACGAAGTATCTTATAGCTACTGAATATGTAACTGACTATAATAGCTATATAATTGTGGAGCCAATGGCTACAATTTTGGCCCTCATTCTTTCACTCTCTTGCACAAAGCCCAATCCTGCTATGAACATTAAGTACTCAGCTCCCCTTGCCTGCCTGCCCTCCTCCAACAAACCAGCAGTGATTATAGGGCCTTCAAAGGCCCTTCCTATACAAAGTAAAGTTCACCCTCTACCTCACCCTCTACAATTTTAGCAGTTACACACTTTGTCAGCAACAAGAAATCGCATGTAGGTTGGATATCACTTTATCAGAAACCAATCCCATCCCTTCCAATATGGGCAATGGAATACCACTTATTGAGAACTTTTTTTGGAAGAAAGGCACTAGCTGCAGGCAGGTTTGTGGGGCTGCAGTTTGGGAAGGTTTCAGAGTAGCAGCCATGTTAGTCTGTATTCGCAAAAAGAAAAGGAGTACTTGTGGCACCTTAGAGACTAACAAATTTATTAGAGCATAAGCTTTCGTGAGCTACAGCTCACTTCATTGGATGCATTAGGTGGAAAAAACAGAGGAGAGATTTATATACACACACACAGAGAACATGAAACAATGGGTTTATCATACACACTGTAAGGAGAGTGATCACTTAAGATAAGCCATCACCAACAGCAGGGGGGGGGAAAGGAGGAAAACCTTCCATGGTGACAAGCAGGTAGGCTAATTCCAGCAGTTAACAAGAATATCAGAGGAACAGTGGGGGGTGGGGTGGGGAGGAGAAATACCATGGGGAAATAGTTTTACTTTGTGTAATGACTCATCCATTCCCAGTCTCTATTCAAGCCTAAGTTAATTGTATCCAGTTTGCAAATTAATTCCAATTCAGCAGTCTCTCCTTGGAGTCTGTTTTTGAAGCTTTTTTGTTGAAGTATAGCCACTCTTAGGTCTGTGATCGAGTGACCAGAGAGATTGAAGTGTTCTCCAACTGGTTTTTGAATGTTATAATTCTTGACGTCTGATTTGTGTCCATTCATTCTTTTACGTAGAGACTGTCCAGTTTGGCCAATGTACATGGCAGAGGGGCATTGCTGGCACATGATGGCATATATCACATTGGTAGATGCGCAGGTGAACGAGCCTCTGATAGTGGGGAAGGAAACACTAGAAGGTGCTGAAGCCCCACAAAAATCTGCCTTTTCCTGGCAACTGCACAAGAGGTAATGGGCAGGAGCATCTGCATCCCTGTCCAATGGGGGAGGCCCTGCCAAATTCCCAGCACTATGGACAGGGAGGGGAGGCTTTGGGCAGGGTTACAGTGGGGAGGGGAGCTGCAGCTCAGATCCCAGGGCTTTCCACAAGCGGTAGGGGCTCTGGGGGCCCATGGAGCTGCAGAATACTTCCCTCTGCTGCTGCCCTGCCCAGTTCCCTCCCAGATCCCCTCGTGCAGCTCTGCAGGTCCCACTCTCTTCATTCCTTGCTGCAGGACCCCTCCCAGTGGAAAGCCCCAGCATCCTGGTTGCAGCACCCCTTCCCATTGCTGCCCTCCCAACAGACAGGTATGTCCCAGCACTTCCTTCCCTGGCTGCAGCCCCATAAACCAGTCTTCCACGTGCTAGCAGCTGCCGAATAATGGCAGATTTTAGCCATCAACCAAGGGATAACTAATAAGCAGAATCTACAGCATATCATTCGTCACTGTGGAAAAGTTTTTCAATCCTCCCTTTATTTAAAAAATAGAACTGAAGGTCTTGATCACAGGCTGACATTATTTATATTCAGAGGGAAATAACTAACAACCAGGAACTATTGTTCAACCATATGAATGCTTTGCTTAGGATGTTATAGATTTTTTTTTTCATTATTTCAACTATGAAAGATCTCACGACCAGCTTGTGAGTTTATCATTTTTATCCCTGTAGTTCACAGGGCCTTATTTATCATCTTTGTTGCTTATGCATAATACATGTTCACATGAAACTGACTAACATGATCAAAAGGACTAGGGAAATTTATGTATGTTTACCCCCCAAAAACAATGTCCTTTCCCCAAGTAGTGAGGTTAACTGACCCTCTAGTGCGTTTTCAGTCTCTGGGCACAGAACTCAGACCTTTTTATCCCTGGCTCAGTGACACTGCTGAAGAGCTTGCCAGTTGTGGAAGTTTTGTCCTGTTAATCAAATGCATTCTTATGACAAAACTATGAATAACTTTCAATATGCCCACTGCACAGCATGAAAACTTTGATTAACGTAGCTAACAAAAAAGGTTAGGTTAAAGTAGATCAGAAACGTGGACCATACTTGGAGAAAAAATATGGGGAAAGCAGAAATAAATGTTCCGTTCTTCAGCATGGTAAAACTCATAGATCCTACAATGAGATTGTGTCAGCGGGGAGCAACTAGGGTGTGGACAATTTAACCTTGTATAACTGAAATTGAAATAACTATACACATAGACTGATTACTAATTTACTGAAGAAAACACCACCCAACCACAAACGGCATCAGAAGAGCCTAGCAGGCCAATTTGGGAGTGTTTTATGAAGGGATGCATGGACGATAGGGTGCATGCCTTCAGATTTCTTTAAAAATGTATATGTCAATTCAAGATTCTGTTCCTGCTCTGAGGGAGTGGGGCCTGAGTGCAGAAAGGGAAGACAAGTTATTTGTCATTTTCAGCTGGGATCTACCCAAACATAGGTACCAACTCTGTGGGTGCTCTAGAGCTGCAGCACACATAGGGGAAAAAATTAGCAGGTGCTTAGTACCCACCAGCAGCCAAGCTCTCCCCCTCCCCCTTCTCCTCAGCGCCTCCTGGCCCCCAACAGTCTCAAAGATCTCTCCTCTCCCACCCTCCCAGTGACTTCCGCCTGCTGAGGATCAGCTGTTCTGAAGCGTGCAGGAGGCCCTGGGAGGGAAGGGGAGGAGTGGTAATGGGGCATGCTCGGGGGAGGAGGTGGGAAGAGACAGGGTGGGAAGAAGCAGGGTGGGGCCTTGTGGGAAAGGGTGGAGTGGGAGGAGGGCCGGGAGTGGAGCGGGGACAGGGAGAGGCTGGGCAGGGGCGGAGGTGGAGTCGAGCACCCCCCAGATAAAGAGGAAGTCAGTGCCTATATACTGAAATATCGATGACAAAGCATTATTGAGCTTGACTCTCTAGTTTTCTCTAACTATACTGTTGGTGCTGTGTGGACATCCAGGCTGAACCACAGGTTTTTCTTGAGTGTGATGGCTTGGGACAGAACGGTAGTGCTCTCGCTCATGATTTACGGGATATGAAGTTGACTTCAGGGATAAATACTTGAGTCACTCCAAAAGCCCTTTGTCAGCATGAAAATACTCTATAGACAGAGCTTCTAAATCCAATACTTGTCTGTTTACTGGGATTTTTATTTATGTGTATGTGTGTGTATATGCAGCAATACTTCAGATAAACTCCTACAATTTTCCTCTGGTATATTATGATGTTTCCAAGAGCTACATTGCTTTGGGAAAAATCATTAAAAAAAATTCAATGTTAAAATAACAGTGCTTATTTTAAACTTTTTTCTATTTAAATTCACTGTTGTAGAAAAGCATGGGGAAGAGTCAGACAACAGGGCAGATCAGACAATAGTTTTTTAATGACAGTAGACAGATTCAAAAAGTAAAAACTTTTTAAGTGTTAACCCACAAATTGTCAACATCACATGTTTAAAATACACCAAGTAAGTATCCATAAATCAAACTCACTCAAGCAGCATTTTTCTTACTTTGTCTATCTATAAGTTTTGATTTTTAAAGATGGATTTTTGTTTTCGGTGTGTCCAGTGAAATTAATGTTTACCACCACTTACTGACCAAAATCCAATCCGATGTATATGTCTTTTCTTCCAGGAATACAGCCACTTTTACCTGCATTGGTGGCCACAATCCTGCCTGAGAAATGCAAACTAAGTAAAGGGTAATCTGAAAATAAATAATACTGCTAGGGATAACTACCAAAGGGTTGCTCTCAGCCTGACATTTTTTACCTTTCCAGGAAGGGAACTCATCAGCGACCATTCCAATGCCAGGATTACTGATGTAGATCAATGCCACGGAGACCCCTAGCATTGATGAAGCTTCTTTGTAGCTCCTTAGAGATTATTTCACACACCTCTGTCAGTTAGTTTATGGATATAATTCCACAAACTTTGAATTACAAATACAAACTCCTTATCAGGGCAACCTTTAGGGACATAAGGGCCTAATCTTGATCTTGAGGGGAAGTCTCTCATTTTGTTGCTTCTGGGTGGGATTTTCAAAAGTGTCTAAATGATTTAAGTATCAGTGATTTACAGTTTCTTGAAAATTCCACCCTGTATCGTATTTATTGTATTTAATAAAAGGTTCATTCAGGTTAAGGCTGACTGCTTCAATGGCTCTCCTTAGTCTCAAAGTATCCCTGAGGGAACAATCTTTCCTTCCAACAATTCTGCTGAGGACAGCAGTAGACTTCTCTTGCCTGTTCTTCTTGTAATTTAGACAATGCTTTGGATCTAAATCCTAGAACACTCTTGGTCAGAATCTTAATGATAAATCTGACACACCCTAAAAATGGACAGCCTTTCTTTCATACTGTGTTTTTTTTCATGCTGTGCAACAGCTAAAGCTATAGCTGTGTGAAAAATAAATCTCTCTGACACCAAACAACCCAAGAAACCCATGTTCTTTCACAGTTCTGAAATCCTACAGCAATGTTCACCAATAGAAAATATTTGTTTTCTGCACATTAATCCTTAGCATATTAAAACTGGCTGTTCCACAAATCCGTAGCAAACATATAAAGAAAAGGCCATTCCAGATCAGCTTGTGTATTATTATTTGTTGGTCTAATAGCATAATATCATTTTTATCTACCCAGACCACACAGTTGTCACAGGAAGACGGGTGAATTGATTCCTCTTGGCTTTTTTGTGACATTCAAATTTAAGAGACGTATAATGCCTGATATTTCATCTGCTAGAGGACTATACTGAATTGGTAAGGAGCTAAACCTGAGGCTCTAAAAATGTTAGAGATAGAAAAGATCTATGTTTCTCTTTGAATACCTTCTTCACTTTGGGGAACTTATCAGGGAATACCCCATTAACAGACATGAACTGTCAACTATCAGTATGGCTTACCAGGAGGAGGCTGGGAAAACATTTATGCTAGTTGAAGTCTCTGAAGTTGCACTCATGGAAACACTGGTGTCCCAGAAGTGAGAATCAGGCCCTCAAGTTTTTATGACTAAGGTTTTGTATTCATAAATGTTGAGAATTGTGTGTACTCGACTGCAGGTTTAATGCTGAGTGATTCTTCAAAGCTACTATCTGATTCTACATGCACAGCTCAGAAGCTGTGAAAAGCCTAGGCGTAGTTATAGAATCTGATTTGGGAAGCTTGAGTCTCTCTCCCCTCACTCAAGTTTTTAATTCACTCCAATTCTGTATTATTCAGGTATCTCACATCTCTGAGATGAAATACATACTGCTAGCTTCCTTTGAGTTAAGAGTATATGTAAATTAAGCTCCAGTTTAGGAGATGCAAATAGAAATTTTAACTACAAAAAGGGGCTCCAATGGATTGGCCAAGGAGCAGCGCAGCAATTGGCTTCATTTGAATTATTTATAAATTAGCACTTTCATCCTACGGAGATTCATTTCCCTCTTTAAATTTTAAAGTATATGTCTAAAAAAGACAAATGGTACCCAGTGTTCTATTTTACCCCAAAGTCCATTCAGATATAGGATGTAGCTCCCAGGAAAAAAAAACTTAATTTTTATTTTGACAATTGAGTATTAAATATTTCAGCTTTAAATTCCCCTGTTTCTTAGATCCCCAGATTAGAGAGACAACACAAACAATTCAATTACAGTACAGACGATGACGTCGAGCCCCATTATCTGCAATGGTGTAATTCATGTACCTTAAAATGAGCTGGATGTGGCCCTTATCTATTAAAAAAAAGAAAGAAACCAAACTAAAAAGCAAAGACCACAACCACAAGCCAACTCTGGACATTTCTTTACCACCCTCAGATCAATTATTTCATGCAGAAGAACCTCCAGCAGAGAGCTGGAGCATAGCAACAGATATACACAATAACCTGAAAGCATCTGAATTAGGGATGGGGATTGGAATTTCCTTTTGCTTATTCTGGTTTTTAGAAGTAAAAGACAAATGCATGAAAATAAGATGTGCTGGCAAACTGCCAAAGCCCTGTACCAGCTGAACTGCCAGGTGGGACATTATGTTGTTTGACAGAAACTGTCACTCAAGTGCCTAACACTATTGTTTGCTTGCAGCAGGAGATGTGATTTTTGAAGTGTTAGTGGGTAAGTATACAGCAATTAATCCTTGTGTCAGGCAAGGCTTTAGTTACAAGCCTTGTTAGTAGCTGCTAAAGTACCTGAGTACCATAAAAAAGAAAAAAGAAAAAAAAACTCCCTTGGATTTCTGAAAGGTGATGCTTGATAATGCACTTTTCTGCTCCATTACTAAAATTCTCTGTCTGGTAAAAGGCAGCTAATTCTTGAGATCCATACTGAGACATGTATAAAGTATGGCTATAAAAGAGTATTAAACAGATGTGCATAATAAATTAGTTATCCTGAAAACAGTGACTGCTCTGATTGTATGTTTACCTGGGATGCAGCACATCCATAGAATAGAATTTACTTCACAAAATTTAAAGTGGGCTTTTGCTTAATCATTTACCACTTAACTAGCTGAGCTAGCACCCACATGAATCTGAGTAGGCATATTTTAGACAGGTATACATGTTTGTGAAAAAGAGTGCTTCTTTAAAGGGTTATTTGATGAGGCAGATCTTAAACTGGCTTCTTAGTTTTAATGGGTGTCACAGAAGAGAATGAGAGCATAAAATTAGTCACTTTGCTTCTGTCTCTGGCAAGGTTTCTGATTTCAGTTAATTACTAATAAAATAAAGATCATCTGCCAATTTACCTTTTCTTGTTCTATTAAAAATTCTGCTATGCAGTTTTCAAGGCAAAGCTGAATTATTTTAAGAGGCATTATGAGTGGCCCTTTGCTGTTTGGGGTCAAGGGGTGGGGGTGTTTTCAAATAAAGGAACATGGTTAAAGGTCAGAAGCTCACACTGTAGGTCTTTATTTCTCATCATCTGGATGTATCTTCCTCATTTAAAGTATTTTGCTGCCTCCAAACAGTATTGATTCATTCCCTGGAAAGGATTACTACAATGTATAAGGCTTCATATATTAAAAGAAAAAGAAATGGATTCTAGCACTAATGGTACAGAGGTAGATAGATGAGACAAACACATATATAGACAGTGCTTAGGATGGGTATGCAAGTCTTTGTCCACTAAAACCTCATCATTTGTAGTTCAGCTGGCAAGTTTAAAAAAAGAAACCACATTGGAATCTCATTGGTATTCAAAAGGAAATCATTACTGATAGAATGTTACAGGAACTATAGTAGATACAGGCCAAGAGAGTAAATTAAAAACACTATGATAGCATTCTTCGCATTTTACAAGCCAAGGAACATGATCAAGTTGCTGAGCTGACATCATAATATGAAACTTGAGATTGGGTTCTGTTTTGGCTACACATTTTTATAAGCCTGATACTTCAATGAAACTGATTTCAGAGTAGCAGCCGTGTTAATCTGTATTCGCAAATGAAACTGAGCAGCTCTTAAACTCTAGCAACTGGAAGGGGGCAGACAGCACAAATTACACACACAGTTAGTCCCAGAGGACTTCTAGTTTTAAAGAGAGCCTATGAAGATTTCCAGCATTAGAAGGAATTACTCTGGAGCAGTTTAATGGATATTTTTATGACAGTTCTTCCAAGAGTTTCTTCCACTGATTTTTCCCTTGGACGGATAGGGTGTTTTAAAATTCCATCAGCCTTCTTCCCTTGCAATAGTTGATATATGAATGGCTTCTCAATTCACCTCTTATAATGAGGAAGATGGTGGCAAAGTAACAGCTAGTACAGGATATTATGCAGTGGGATATAAAGAGAACTTTAAAACCAAGAAGATCTGGATGTTAAGGTGCAAATACAACACATATTATAGAGTGACATACTTATTTAAAGGAGAGGGAAGTACTTTTTTTTTCATTTAAATGGATCTTATCTGTTTCTGAGGACTAGTGAACTTGACCTGCATGATCTCACTAACAGTGAGAATATTTTTTCATATACTACATTTTTTGTTAGCAATTATTTGAAACATTACAGTCTTAGATAGTCACAACATTGCATAGTGAAAGGTGCAAAGTTTCGCTATTACTCCTTGAAAAGATAAGCTACACAGGAGCTGCAGATAAATATCCAATTCCACATATGTGTATAATTCATGTGTATCAGACTACACTGTACCATTAATAAGAAATGTATAGGACTAAAAGTCAAACCAATCTTGCATTATTTAGAGGCCAGGTATGGTAGCCTTTAGGACAGTGCAAAACCCATGTTCTCCCATGCTGGTGTATGATGGGAAATATTATGATTGTCAAGTACATATTGTGACAGACAGACAATATCTTGCTGTATCCTGGACAAGGCTAATTGGAATTAAGATAATATTTATTGATCAAGGCTGGCCTTACCATGAGGCGAACTGAGGCGGTTGCCTCAGGTGCCAGACTGGAGGGAGGGAGGCACCACTAGGACCCAGAGTGTAGAAAATTGTGTCTGCTGCTGGTGCATATGTATTCGCTCTGCTCTAGATGCACAGAGATGGTGGAGTGCTGTGCTGGAGGAAGGAGGGCACAAGAGACATAACAGGCATGCAGGAGAAAAGGTGGGAGGGAATAACAGAAAGCAGCAGGAGCTAAAGGGAGAGAGAGGAGGACGAGCTGTATAAATCAGAATGACATAGCACACTCCCAAAATAAGCATCTGATCTGATCCTAGAATCAAAGGAACAATGTAGAATTCTGTCATTAAGTGACCTGCATATCACATCTATGACTTGCACTTCTCCCCAAATGCATAAAGCTACTAGGATGATTTAAAAAGTTTAAGTAGTTACAAATATCTCATTCTATATTTTTGTAGCTTAACATCAAGACTGGCCACAAAGCTTCATGAAGAAAATTATGGGTGATTGTCAGATACAAATGGAATTCAGACACCTCCAGGAGCAGTACTTTGCTGATTATCACCACCTTATGCCTTTGTGAATGAGTGTAAAGGGAAGAGGAGTCAAAATGCATGGATTTTGATTTCCCATTGGTTGCTATAATTGCAATGAAAAAGGCAACCTTTAGAGAGAAATGGTGAAAAGAAAGGAAGACCCAATCTTTGTGATAAATACCAGATTAAAATCCCACAAGCCACATTTAGAACATTGGTTGCAAGCTTGTGGGTACTACTACTTAAAAATGATTAAAGGGAAGGTGAATGAAAACAGATTCCCCTTCCCTGAGAACAGGAATGAATGTAGAGAAACAGAAGCTACATTTCACCAAGATTAGCAATTATTCTAAGATAACAGCAAACAGACAAATCTCTTTTGTCTCATCTGAAACTTGGAGTACCAGGGGAAAACCAATAGTAGATGCTGCCTCCAGTGAAGAAGTAATTCATCTGTCAGAAAGCCTGTATCTGTGCTCATAAGGCTTTCACTTTCATCTACAACCAATTACCAAAAAGTAATACATACCCCTACTGCAACAAACGTGCATTCTAATGAATCCCTTAACAGCGCCTTCAGTGGTGCTTTGGCAGAGTAACCTCTCAAATGAATGGCATCTGTGATGAATCAGATATGCTGATCTTTTTTGATTTAATTGATATTGGTGCATAGGAGGTCAATAATATTCAATATGTGTATTCTCTGTTTTGTTTTTTTCCATGTCAATGAGAGTTTACAAAATAAAGTTTTAAAACTTTTGTTAAACTAAGATCTATAACACATTATCTATGGTGTAGATACTACTGCATAATTTCTGACACTGCACCAGTTTTACAGTGCTAGAAGAGATGTTGAATTTACTTCATTCCATTTTAAGTGTTCATCTGAAAATCATATTCAGTGCTTATAAGGCTGAGAAGCTAAGTACTTATAAACAAGGAATAAATGATTAAGGTAAGTGCCCCAATTACTGAACACATGCTGCTCTCTTTGTTTAAAATAATAAACTGAAATGATGGCCCAACTTTGAGAAGCTGGAGTTTGCCAAGGATAACCAACTCCATCACATACACTGGCATTAACAGTCCCATGCACCCCAGAGGCAGACTGCTGTTAACTACGTACAACATTTTACATTCCCATACACCTACCAACTCAAAGAATCCCAGAATGACAATAGTCACTTTGGAGAGTAGTGCTACAATGGAACTGCTGTGTTGTCCCTAAACTCTTGTGCATTATTTGAAGCTGTAGAGAAGATTAGGTAGAGCAGAATGTAATTTGGCCATGTCACAGGGGTTATCTACATCCTTACTATCATGCAAGGTGTTACTGAGCACAAGAAAACAGAACTTCTATACATCCAGCTGCTCAGTGTCTCATAATACCACCATATTGTGGCATTGTTTTAGTCCTGCTGCTAACTGACCACCGCAAATTCCCCGAGTAACCTAGATTTTTCTCTGGAGGGGATGGGAGTGTGTGAGGGGAGGGAGGTGTAAGTTGCTAATGAGGCCCAGCTCTGTTTTGGAACAAATTCTCATGAGACCCTTACAGACCTAATAGCAGAATTTAGTGCTAAAATACTGAAACCAAAGAAATTCATGCTCTAAGGTGGTATTTAAAAGGTATTTACAGGTGTTAATTGATTTTCAATAAGTCAGGCCTGTAAACACACATATAATTGTGCACTTAGTTCACATATGCAATTGCCATGATGGTATGCACAACTCAAGTATTTGGGTACATATATGCTCTGTTATAAATCTAGATGCTTCCCTAGAATGTGAAAACCCTCAATATTAATGCACAACAGCAATTTGCATATACAAATTAGATCCCCAATTATGCATTTTTTTACATGCAATCACATACCTGAATGGCTATCAAGTTCTTATTTTCTTTTCCTGAATCTTTGCAGATATGTGTATTTCCAGAACCGTCGAACACACAATTCACAACAGACTAACTTCATAACATATTTAATCCAATCACATTGCGCACATGGTTTCCTTTAATCTACTGGATACAAAGCTGAATTAAGCATTAAAAAACAGCAGCAGAAAGTTCATGCAATTAACCTCTTTTAAAAAAAAAGAGTTGATTTCTTACTGTCCCAATAAAAAAGACTAACCACAAGCCTCCTACACACAAACAAAACACACCGGTGTATACTGCACACCTCTACTATCTGTGACTGTTATTGCATCAGAGCCCACATTTTAAGCAGCACTGAGGCTAATCAATATGAGGATGGGAAACCTGCAAGGAAGAAAATCTGGATACTCAGAAATGGAGCTAGTTCGTACTTTCTCTGTGTGTGTCAACGCTAACATTTTTCTTAGAATTTCCCAACTTTTCTGTAGTGCCAGTACAGCTTCCCCAGTGGTAGTGGAAGCTGTATTATAGACAAGGTGTGCATGATTTTACCCTGCAACAACTAGACTGCTCAGAGCAGATCTTGACAACCCATCGGTTACAGAACAGTGGTTGGGCTGCTCTAGCACTCCCACCATTGTTAAGGCCAACAGAGTGGCACTGACGGTAGTGTAACTGTGGAACATCAAGAAAAATGTCAGTATAGGTAAGGGCTCTAAATCATCACTGAAACAATATACTATGTGGTGATACAGAAAGTTATTGATGAAGATGCCTTCTTCCAGGAAAGAAAACTGAAGTCTGGCCTGCATCTATCTTAGTTATTTATATAGACCCATTACCATAATATCTGAGCACCTCACAATTTAATGTATTTATTGCCACAACAACTCCACCGAAGTAGGGAAGTACTAATAGCTCTCAGTTACATATAGGAAACTGAGGCACAGAGGCTAAGTGACTTTCAAAAGTCACACAGGCAAATCAGCAGAACAGGAACTGGAAGGCAGGTCTCCACAGTACCAGGCTAGTATCCTAACTTCTGGACCATCCTTCCTCTTACTGGTTATTAAAGAAGGGGTGTTAAGCCTGTTTTCCTGGACATGTTCCACCTTGACTCCTTACATTCTGCCTAATTCAGCTTGAATTCCTCTTACATTTATCTAAGACATTCTTCACTTTCTGTGCAATACTGTCATGCAGTGTTTCTCACAGTATTTTGTGCTATCCAAGAAAACATTAGAGGTTGGTGACAGCTCTTGGACTTCTCCTCCCACACCCAAAAACATAACATTAAACAGGGGAAGCCAAGACTAGCTGTCTGTAGGCAGTTTTATGAAGATGTAAAGGGTCATGACATCTTTTCAGAAACTTTCTGAAGTGAACTGGAACTGTAAACCTTTGGAGATTTGTCCATAATGCACACACATTGTACAGTACAATCCCCTACTTTAATCACAAATTGGGGATTGAGGAGTGCATAATAATTGGGAAGTTCATAAAACTGAACATCTCAAAATTATAGATGGTACAATGCATAAGTTAATGTATGAATCCTTTAATGAGAGTATACCTGAATGACTGGTAACAAAAGGAATACAGTGAGCCTATTGCAATTGTGAAAATGGATTGCACTACATCATATAGTGATGTACATGCAATCTGTGCTGTAGGCTGCTACAGGCACTGGGGAAATTGCAGAATTTTCCTTGTTTCTAAAGCATGGTACTAAAGCATTTTCACCAGTGCATAAGAAGATCAATACACCCTGCTCAGACTGTGTGTGAACTTTGCTCCCAGCTGAAGTACATACACGTGTACTTTATTGATTGAGGGATAAAAATGATTCATATGACTAGTTGTTCATAAGATCTGTGTTCAGTGTTCATCAGGACACCACTACAGAAGAAATCACTATTGGATAAAATGCAGAGCTCTGTGATCAACTGCATTTTTTGTGAACCTCTTTCACCTGCATTCTGCCTACTAATCCACCTACACTAGCATTACTTCTAACACTGCAAATGAAAGGTAAGTGCAGATGGTTCTGCAGTTTATGACATGGGTATCTGATAACGTTTGAATCCAAGCTAAGACTAGATATATAAAGGCACTATGGATTATTTGTGAAAAGCTGTATAAAAAGCACTATCATTATTTGCTAAAGAGAATAACTTCTTTGGGAGTGTATTAAGTGACTCAAGTTTTGCCCCATTATACAGTCCGAGTTCTCAAAAAAAGGAGCAAACTATACAGAATACTGATTTCTGGGTACACAGGAATTTCATGCAAGACCCAGGTATAGTATGAATAGCGTCCGTGTAAATTTCCCAACATACCACAACAATGTGACTCAACAACAATAGTATTGCCAAACACAAGAGTTAAAAATAATGAGCTTGTCGTTAAGAAAAAAACAATAGATTAGCTTTTAAAAATTTCAATTTTAAACTAGTTTGAGGTGTGGGGGGGAGCCTCGTTTTTCTTTGCACTCAGGTTCCTGAGCATTCTGGAGACCACATTTTCAAGATTTTTGCCTCAACTATTTTTTTTAAAGCTTTTTGTTCTTATGTTTCTGTTTGGAATGAAGACGTGCAGGATGTGAAAATGAAATATAAATATTAAGAGCATCTTGAACTTTAGAAAAAAAGACTGAGGTAGAGTTTGTTTCATGCTTAGGTTAAAGTGTTCTAAAAGTTTTCAAGATATGCAAGCATCCTTTAAATTTCTTTGCAAAGACTTTGTAGTCAACCATTTGTAAATTACACTTAATTTGTACACCAATAGTAAAACATATGAAGTCCTGACACATGATTAGAAGAAGCCTTTACTTTTACATATAAAAACCTGATTTGTAAATAAAACTGCAAAGGATTAATATCCTTTTTATACACCCTATCAACCAGGATTACAGATCTAAGTGTCTTGTAAAAAAACCTGTTACAAGCTACGGAGTTTATGTGTGTTCTCAAAATGCCACAATTCCCACTTCACCCTCACCGTGAAATATGGGAACATCCTTTCATTTTCTCCCTGCTCTTGAAAACACATGCTTATTAAAGGCCTTCTGGAAACCTTCATTCTAGAAGGAAGGCCAGATGTTGTTCCCTCTAGCACCTGACAGTGTCACTGCAGCTGGGTTAGGGTGGAAGTCTGGCTGAAGAACACCACAAAAAACACCTGTCTCACAAACACCCAAGAGACTCTGTGATGACTTCATAGTCCTCCTATAACAGGCTATTTAGAAGAAATTATGAAATCATTAGAGCACTTCCCAACCTTAAAACAGTAAACTAAGCAAAATACACATAATAATCAGTTCTGAAAGATTCAACTCTCATATAGCTAATCATTTTACTTCATTTTTACACCTCGAAGCATTGTCAATAACTCACTGTCAAGTCAATTACTATTGATAATTTACAAATACCCTACAGTTCATAAGCTCAAGCAGTATTCAGATCCTCATAATATATAAGCACAACATTCAAGCCAAAGACAGGCAGAGTTAACATTTTAATTTCCTTTCACTAATAGGAGCTGGAAATATTACTTATATTTTTCAGTGTTTGCTTTTTTTAAAATTTTTGGTTGGCTCTTGTATGCATCATTAATAAAAGGAGATATACATTTTATGTGCTTTCTTGGATATGGAAAGATTAACAACACTGCTAACTTCTCAGATAAAGGGTGATAAACACAGCTGTCATAACAGTCATCCCCCTAAGGAGTCCCTGAGCAATGGGTCATTGCTGAGATTGGTAACTACTAATCCAAGCCAATCATTATCTTCAGGATCAAAGCTGAGGACATTGTTTACTACTGTATTACTTAAAATAGTTTATAGCTCTAATAATGTCCTTTATAATAAGTTACTATAAATCACAGATGAATGGCTGCATTGAAAAAAAAATCAGTCATTTTCTGATAACCTTCTGATTTTCTACCAATTACAGTGCAGGAAACACTATATTAAATTATAGTGATATTCTGCACTGCTATTAATATTTTGCAGCTTCAATTTTTCCTTTTATAGTAAAGTGTTAGATGCATTAAAGATGAAATAAAACATAGAAGAAGAGGTACATTACAAAAACACAATGCAGTACAAATTAGAAAATAAGATAATGGTAAGGTAAACAGCCAGGACAAATGAGGCGTCAGGTACAAGCCTTCACACAAGTAAGGGTATCATTTACCCGTCAATTAAAAGAACCCATGAAAATGAACTAAGGCTGGCTTAAAAAATGGTGACTGCATGGTATAAATGAGGAAGCATGAGAAAACAGATGTTTAGAGATTAGTTTGTGTCATAACCATAAGGGTAAGGGTAGGCTAAGGGTAGCCTAGAATTCCTCCTTACCTGTAAGGGGTTAAAAAGCTCAAATAACCTGGTTGGCACCGGACCAAAATGACCAATGGGGAAAGAAGATATTTTCAAATCTGGGGTGTGGGGGGGAAGGCTTTGTTTGTGCTCTTTGTTCTGTGTGTTCTCTGGGGTAGCAGAGAAGCATCAGGTCAGAAAACTTCTTCTCCTAAAATCATCCTAAAATGAGTCTCAATGTTGCAAAAAGAGTAAGTACATAAGGCAAGGTGCGATAGATTATCTTTTGTTTTTACCTTGTGAATTTTCCCTGTTCCCTGGTTTTTTGTAACTTTAAAGTTTTGCCTAGAGGGGAATCTTCTGTGTTTTGAGTCTGATTACCCTGTAAAGTTACCTTCCATCCTGATTTTACAGAGTAAAAGTGCTTCTTTTACTTTTTCTCTTTATAATAAAGTTCTGTTTTTTAAAAAGCTGGTTTACCTGTTTGGTTGGTAGATTATTCTCAAGCCTCCCCAGGAAAGGGGGTGAAAGGGCTTGGGGATATTTTGGGGAAACAGGAACTCCAAGTGGTTCTTTTCCTGAATCTTTGTCTAACTCACTTGGTGGTGGCAGCCGTACCCATCCAAGGACAAGGAAGGATTTGTGCCTTGGGGAAGTTTTTAACGTAAGCTGGTAGAAATAAGTTTACGGGGTCTTTCATGCTGGTCCCCGCATCTGTACCCTAGAGTTCAGAGTGGGGAGGGAACCCTGACAGTTTGAATGTAAAACTCAAAGAAAAACTCAAGAGGGAGATGGTTGGAAAGCCAGGTGTTTTGAGACCAGAGGGAATGCGTATACCCAACAAGTGAAACAAAACCATTAATTGTAACACAATTTTTATTAGGGAAAAATCTAGTAAATCTATACTCATATTATTCTGCATAGTATTCCACTTTAGTTAAGTATGTATTGCATTTAGGTGTTGTATGAGTGTATAACCTCCCCATTCAATATCTGTCAGTCATCAGCCAATAAAAGTGCGAAAGAGAAAGTTGTTTAGTCACTTTGTAAAACGTGCATTTCATCTTTTCTCTTTTACCTGGAAATCTAGCTCTTAAGTCATTAAAATAAATATGCAATTTGCGAAGGAAGTACCTACCTGATTTAACTTAAATTTCCCAGAGAGACCATTATAATCTTTCACAATAACATAACTGCTGTACATGCACGCTTAAGGCAAACTCTCGCCCCTTCTGCTATGCAGGTGCACTAGTAGAGGAAGAGTGATGGAATTTTATTTTCACTCATGAATAGCTCAAGAAAGTGCCTCTTTGGGAGATAGGTTACTGAGTTGGCCAATGAATCACAATTCCAAGAATGTATGTACATTTGCTGCACTATGTGATAGTTACGGCAATTTTCTACAACATCCTGGACAAACCTTAATGAATTAAATCATATTAAATTAAGTACCTTTGGAGTCCATTGCTTTAAAAATGAGATTTTTTTGTATTATTGTTGGGGTTGTATGTAAGTTTTCTAAGGGGGAGACATGACCAAAGTAAACCTTGGGAAGTGCTATGAGCTTCAAAGGACTATTTTAAATAAACAATGTGCCAGACAAAGTTAAGTGAGGTTCCTGGTGAGGTGAATGCAAATTAGCACCCCCAGTTATGCAAAGAATCTACATTTTGAAGCTTTGCCCTGAGGAGGGGACTCTTGCCATGGCCTCTGTAGATCAAAGATCCAAACTGGATAAAAGTGACTCACAGATACATGGGTGTACTTGTCATGAGCTAACTGTTGTTCTGAACTTGTGACAACAGAAAAAAAAAAGCATTGGTGGGGTTTGAAGGACTGATCTCCTGCCAGAGAACTTGTTGGAGTTGGGGTGAACTCTGGTAAGCTTTTTAGCATGCGTGTAGATTCTTTATTGCTTAAACAGGTTTTCTCTGTAATATTTTCACCTTAAGAATAAATGTGAATGCTTAGAAAGGTCTGTATGGTAACTTAGACTGGTTTATAGTCTTTGTGGAGAAAAATAAAGCAGGCCTGCTGAGGCACTCTGACTTGCTGGGGAATTCACAATGTCGACAGGGAACCATGTAGGCCAGAAATACTCCTCCCAAGAGAGGTGATGGCTGGAAAGCCGAAAGCCTTAGAGCATTGTGCCCTCGCTGGATGGAGGGAGATTAGAGGTGCAGCTGTTCTGAATTGTGACATGTTGCACTGCCTCTGGGACACACTGAAGATAGCACTACATCATGTCTACCACTCCCTTGTGTGAATTAGGCACATCTGCAGGGAAAAAATGAGTCTGAGAAATAATAGTGTGTTTAGAGACAGAGCTGGAGCGATCATACAATCTACTTCAAATATGAGATTTATTTTTTTGTTAGTTAATCGGCACCTAATGTTATTCCTTCTATCCATATCAAATATGGATACAACTAGAAACAATAAGGAATTTAGTGATGGCTGGATTTTTCTTCCCAAGTAGAACATCTGACTAACATGGTAAAACAATAAATGTATGTATTTTTCAGCAAATAAATATCTCAAATTAAGAAATTCTGGAGGCAAGGAACTAGAGTCACCTCCCATAACAACTGTATTTGCCTCTCATTTCCTGTCTGTTTCATTGAGGTGATGAATCAGAAACATAAATGGCTTCTGCACTCAGCAGATGTACAGTATCACTGCTTACAATTATAAAAAAGTTTCTAGAAGCCTATATTTTAGAGAGGGTGGGCAGGTAACTGCCCAACTCAATATTTTGCTTTAAAAATTTAGTTGGACTGTTGTCTGCTAGAAGTTGCTTTTATTTTATAACCAAAGTGTACAAGATAAAAGAATCAATCCAGCACTAGGCGTACAGAAGTCATTTTTGTTAGTGAGTAATGGTGTTTGAGGATTTTTAAAATAAATTTTCTTATTGAATAATAATACTTTGATTTGTGTACAGCTTTATACACGTTTGTTTTGTTTGCTTGGGTGGGGGTGGTGAACAAGGGGGCTAAATTTACTGTTTGCTTTGTGCATTGTTATAGATTCCATGGCAAATGAGATTTATATTTGCTGTAATGTAAATTGTAAAACCATTGGTGATAAATACAAATGTTAGAAACTAGAGATTTGTGAATAGCATGTTGCATTCACAAACCATTTCCATGTAGACTGTGCTTCACAAATAAAAATTTATCACCCTCCATGCCACCTGGCTACCTATTGTCTATTAAGTAAAATTAAATAAAGGTGCCCATAGAAATATTTGTGAGCTCTTCACAGTTTACTTGGGGTCAGTATTGTGCCTTTAGTGTAAATTTTAAGGCATAGAATGTCAAAAGTCATAAAGTTAGAGTAACATTCTGAAATCTCCCTATCTCCCTACTTTAGTAAATGGCACTTTGCTCGGCTTCAAGTGACAGTGTGTCCTATATCCTCATCACGGAGATAAAAACAGACACTGAAAGCCTTTTACATAGTCTGCCTAAGCAAATTTACTTTTTACTTTCTAACATATAATTTCCAGTATTTTTAGCATCATTATTTTGCAATTTTACAGGAGGCAGTCCTATTTATCTTATTCTTATCTCAAGCACTTGCGAAACAAATTAGCTAATATATCCAGTGTTTCATCTGACATACAGACAGCAAAGCACAGATTCAGCTACCTGCTGATGATGGGAATACATCAGAACCCTACTATTGCAGAATAAATCTTTCTAAAGCATTTTAGAAGTGGATTGTTTGTCATCTACAGATTTTATTAAATAAACCAGAACATGGCATCACATTTTATTTTAAAAAAATGTTAATATCAGGGAATTATTTCATCTAGTACAGTCATCAGTAAACACTGCAAACAATAAGAACAACAAATCAATACTAACCCTATTTTATAATGCCTGTTGACATTGCAACAGAAGACAACCAAAAACCTTCTTTATCGAACAATCCTACAAAATTTAAATGATGCCAATAATATTCTATTGAAATGTATCAGGAATTCTATAAATTAGTGTAAAAGCCTATGGAATTTAATACAGAATAAGATCCTCTCTATAGGATTTTGAAGCCATTATTTCAAAGTAAACGTTATTATGGGCGGTATCCACAACATATGGCTAACATTTGCAAAAGTGAATATTGATTTTTGGTATTTAATCTGAATTACTGAAAGGGACCTCATTTTCAGGGGGTTACTGCTCAGAGCTTTGTGTGTCCGATATTAGGCACAACATTTGTGGCAACTAAAGACCACTAGTCACTTGGAAATCTTGGTCCATATGTATGAAGTGCACATTCTCTAGATTGATTTCTGATGGTGCAACTGAAAGATAAAGCCTCTGACAAGAACTGAGAAGGAAAGAGATTTCCTGTCCCATAAAATTGAACATTTCAAAAAAATGTACCATTCAAAATTGGGATGAACAAAATCTTGAAAACTTTGCAAATTAATAAATTGGGGAGAAAATCAGTTTGGATCAATCCAAATGTTCAATTTTGAAACAGTTTGTTTTGACGTTGATATTTTTTTCTTTACTGTGATTGGCTCAAATTTCTATACTAAAAGTTGTTTTGAGCCAAAGAATTGGAATTTTTAGCTTTGAACATCTCAAAACAAAATGTTGACAATATTTTTTTTTAAATCAGAATTGAGAGAAATGTGTCGAAACTGACCCCTTCCTGAAAAAAGTTTCAGTTTTGATGAATCAGCCTGTTTCAATGAAGAAGGAAATTTGTAGGAAAATTCCCAGCCATCCCTACCTCTGAACAAAATCAAAAATGTGAATGGGTTACAATGGGGCCCCCAGGGCAAAGCAGAATGGTAGATGCTGGCAGAGTGATGTGGGGCTTATATGTGGAGTTCCAGATTTGAGATATTGTAGTCCATTGACCTATATCAAGAGAACAATTGAGGTTTGGCTTTGTGGCCCATTAGTTTGCTTGCAACTGGGAGAACAGTCAGTAAAAACTCAGACTTGAGTCATGATTGCGTACGTTCTGACCTTTAAAATGGAAGTTGTGATGGTCAGTCGATTCAAAGGATACAATCTCCACCTCCCCAAACATCCAATCCCCTCCCAAACACCAGCTGCAAAGGCAGCAAAATGCATTAGTCCAAATGTTCTTGTTACATTATCTCTAATTGCAGCCTGCGTGCCGAAGTCCAAAGCCCAAATCCTGTATTTTGTTACACACAGGGACTATTGGCATCTACACACAGGTCCATAGATTTCTGAGCGGCTCCACAAGGGCACTCAATGAATTCCAGTACTAGGAATCAAGTTTACAAAGACAAAAAGCTGACTGTGAAATACTGTATGTTCCAGACACTACACTTGGAAAACTACACCGGAGAGATGAGAGTTTGTTTTTGGGTCTTGAATCATAAATATTCTCATATATATACAAATATACTAACTCTTAGGGGCCTAACTGAGGCCAGTACTGCATACTGGCACCTTCCACAGACCATTGGTTGTTGGTCAGAAACTCAGCTTTTTTTTTTTAAAGTAAGCAAGCCTTTACCCCTTAGAGCTACAAAGAAAACCAAGAGAGTGTGATACTAGTGTAAGTGATGCAGTGATGCCTGCCTCCATCAGCAGACAACCTGTGGAAAAAAGAAAGAAAAGAAAGTTTCTGCTACTTTTAAACACTTGTCAGCACTCCAGAACCAATTCAGTTTATATGTCAATGAGGAAGAATCTCTTTTGAGTTGGGCATGATCAACAGAATTCTTCACTATGTTCCAAAAGCAGGACCAGATTTCATCATCTTCCTTTACTCCCATAAAGGAAAAGAGGTTGTACTGACATAAGTGAGAACGGAATCATTGAGTGAGGTCATTAGAAAGACTTCTGAGTCTTTTGACATATGGTGCTGATCAGTTAGACTCTGAGCATGTGGGCAAGACCCACCAGCCAGAAGCCTGGGGAAAAAATTCTCTGCGGTAACTCAGAGCCTTCTCCATCTAGCATCACATCACTTGCTGCTGGAGATACTTGCTACTAGTAGTTGGTTTCCCTCACCCCCGTCAAGGTTCCTTCCCCACTCTGAACTCTAGCGTACAGATGTGGGGACCTGCATGAAAACCCCCTAAGCTTATTTTTACCAGCTTAGGTTAAAACTTCCCCAAGGTACAAACTATTTTCCTTTTTCCCTTGGACTTTATTGCTGCCACCACCAAACATCTAACATATATATAACCGGGAAAGAGCCCGCTTGGAAAAGTTTTTCCCCCCAAAATCCTCCCCAAACCCAACATCCCCTTTCCTGGGGAAGGCTTGATAAAAATCCTCACCAAATTGCATAGGTGAACACAGACCCAAACCCTTGGATCTTAAGAACAATGAAAAAGCAATCAGGGTCTTAAAAGAAGAATTTTAATAGAAGAAAAAGTAAAAGAATCACCTCTGTAAAATCAGGATGGTAAATACCTTACAGGGTAATCAGATTCAAAACATAGAGAATCCCTCTAGGCAAAACCTTAAGTTACAAAAAGTGACAAAAACAGGAATATCCATTCCATTCAGCACAGCTATTTTCTCAGCCATTTAAACAAAACAGAATCTAATGCATATCTAACTAGATTACTTACTAAGTTCTAAGACTCCATTACTGTTCTGTTCCCAGCAAAAGCCTCACACAGACAGAGAAAACCCTTTGTTTCTTCCCCGCCCCACCCCACAGCTTTGAAAGTATCTTGTCTCCTTATTGGTCATTTTGGTCAGGTGCCAGCAAGGTTATTCTAGCTTCTTAACCCTTTACAGGTGAAAGGGTTTTTCCTCTGGCCAGGAGGGATTTAAAGTTGTTTACCCTTCCCTTTATATTTATGACATCCCCTAGTTTAAAAACCTCTTCTACCAACTTTTTAATGTTACATGCCAGCAGCATGATTCTGTTTTGATTTAGGTAGAGCCCATATTTCCTGTATAGGCTCCTCCTTTCCCAAAAGGTTCCCCAGTTCCCAAAAGCAAACCCTATAACCATCCTCCCAACAGCATCATCCCATCCATTAATTGAGTCCCTGCAGTTCTTCCTGACTTCCTGGCCCTGCACATGGAATTGGAAGTATTTCTGAGAATGCTACCATGGAGTTCCTGGACTTTAATCTCTTATCTAGCAGCCTAAATTTGGCTTCTATTCAGTTATATTGCAAGTGGTTAGTGTCTTGCACTTTAGCTAAATAATTTCCTCTGCTAAATAGTACTATTAGAACTTACACACTCTCTTTGCCACACAAGTATCAGCATGTGTGATGATCAGAGACTCTAAAGCAGGTTCACTTCTATCTTAAGAAGACAGCTCTTTACGAATCAACCCATATTCAGGGAGAAAGCAGGGATACAGTTAGTCAGGAAGTGTCCTACCCATCCTCCCACCCTGGGAGCCAGGACTTAAAACCCTCCTGAGAGCTGGAGCAATTCGGAGATAGGGCTGGCTCTAGGATTTTTGCCGCCCCAAGCAAAACATTTTTTGGCCACCCCCAGTTTTTTTTTGTGCCCCCACACCTCCAGTTCCTCCCCTTCCCAACCCCTTTCCCAAATCCCCAACCCTGCCTCCTCCCACAGTTGTGCCGCATTCCCCCCAACATTGCTTCCTGCGGTTCCCCCCCCCCACAAACTCCCACCCTAGATCACTTCCGCTCCACCTGCTCCCATGAACATGTCGCCACTCTGCTTTTCCCCCCTTCCTCTCAGGAGAGGGAGAGGCAGCGCGTTCAGGGGAGCAGGCAGAGCACATGTGAGCGAGGGTGGGGGGAAAGCGCAAGAAGTAACGGGGGGTAGAGAAACCGTTCCCCACCCCAGCTCACCTCCACTCCACCACCGCCACCTCTCCCTAGAGTACTGCCGCTCGGCTTATCCTCCCTCCCTCCCTCCCTCCCATGCTTGTCCCATGCGAAACAACTGTTTTGCGCTCAGCAAGCCTGGGGGGGGAGAAGCGGAGCAGTGGCAGCGCACTCAGGGGAGCAGGCGGAGGTGGAGGCGGAGCAGAGGAGAGCTGGGGCAACGGGGGCACATTTCTAGGGGCGGCATGGCTAGCGCCAGAATGTCGCCCCTAGAAATGTGCCACCCCAAGCACCTGCTTGTTTTGTTGGTGCCTAGAGCCGGCCTGTTTGGAGAGCACAGCAGATCCTTGGATGGCCTGGGTCCAGTACAGCACTCCCACCCACCCTTTCCCCCTCCCCCTTCTTCTGACGTTACTCAGACTTGGCCAGTCTGGGTCATGTGTATGTGATTATGAAAGTGGGTTAGGGCTTGGGGCATTAACACTTTCTTTCTTCCCCTCAGTGACGTGAGAGCGTTCCCAGCACTCTCTGCTGTTATTTTATTATTTTATCAATAAAGCTTTAAAATTTAGACACTTGGTGTGCCTCATCATCTCCTCCCCTAAAAAGATCCTGTGGCCCCAGCCTGATCAATTGTGGCCCAGGCAGATTGGTAACGAAAATCTGTCAGACCTTCTCTGAGTCCCTACCCCACTTACTCCATCCCCCTTCCCTCCCTCGCTCACTCTCCCCCACCCTCACTCACTTTCACCGGGCTAGGGCAGGGGGTTGGAGTGCAGGAGGGAGCGTGAGCTCTAGGCTGGGGCAGAGGGATTCAGAATGCAGGAGGGGGGTCTGGGCTGAGCCTGAGGCAGGAGGTTGGGCTGCCGGAGGGAGTGTGGGGTGCAAGCTCTGGGAGGAAGTTTGGGTGCAGGAGGGAGCTCCAGGCTGGGGTGAGGGGTGGAGTGCAGGAGGGGGTTTGAGGTGCTGGCTCTGGAAGGGGACTCAGGGCTAGGACAGGGGGTGGGGTGCAGGATCCGGCCGTTAGGCGCTTACCTCGGAAGGCTCCCAGTTGGCAGCACAGTGAGGCTAAGGCAGGCTCTCTGCCTGGCCTGGCCCCGTGCTGCTCACAGAAGCGGCTGGCATGTCACTGTGGCCCTTGGGGGAGAGAGCTCCACGCACTGCTCATGCCCACAAGCGCAGCCTCTGCAGTTCCCATTCGTTGCAGTTCTGAGCCAATGGAAGCTGCAGAGTCGGCACTGAGGGCGGGGAAAATGCACAGAGCCACCTGCCGCTCCAAGGGCCTCAGGGACGTGCCAGCTGCTTTTGGGAGTGGCACAGAAGCAGGACAGGCAGGGAGCCTGCCTTAGCCCTGCTGTGCTGATGGACTTTCAGCATCTAAAATCTCCCAGTTTGGCTTCAGTAGCCTCCAGGATACATGGAGTGATACCAAGAGCGTTGACAACCCTATATGCTCACATGAACCAAGCTGGGAGTGCAGAACATCTGCTGCATGCAGATTAGGATTGAAAACATGCAGAATTACATACACATACAAATTCATGACTTTTGCACATGTACTAGGCATTTTCTATGTGCATTTCCACTTGCACCTTTGGGACTGCGCTTTTAAACACATGGTTCTGTATTTCAGGGCCACAGCCTTAGAGGTGGGAGGAGGGATATTCAGTACAAATGAAATAATATATAGTGCAATAGAATTGGGGGGAGGGAGTCAGTTTCAGACAAAGGATATTCACAGATTGGATTATTCTGCAGTTGATTTCTGTTTACTTGCATCAGTGAAACCAAAAATCTGCAGAATGCTGCAAGCATTCTTGGGGAGCTGATTGCTTGTATGTTTCTATATTTTTTGTCTGATTGTACTGAGCAGCTACAGTTTCTACTTCTGGCAGAAGGACTAATAAGTAATCCCTGATAGCAACACAGGTCATGTACAATTACACTAAGAAGATTTATTTTGTAAAGTTGAGGCTATGCACATCCATTAATAATTAAATTCCAGGACTATAATGGCCATCACATAATGACTGAAATTAGGAAGTTAGAAATTTCAAGGATTCAGCAGATTCTGTGGAAGCAGCACTCAGAACAAGACAGTCATTTTTTCCTTTTCAATGTTATGTCTCCACAGACTTAACAAATTAAGTGTAATGGTGACAGATATAAGGGTCATAGCCTGGCTTCATGGTACTTGATATGTGAATGGCTAACTTGAACTGACTGTGTAAAGGTCTTATCTGATTATATTAAGTTTTAACTGGTGTATCAACTGCTGGCCAATTATGATCAGAGTAGCATCCCTGGCATGATGGGTCATTTTACCAGTTGACAGAGTACTTTGAAAATACACATTTAAACATGTTGATAGAGTAGTTAAGGCAAAATATGAAAGAACTGCCTTTATTCACTGCAACAGATATTTTGTCTCATCAAAAAGTTGTGGTTTCATGTAGAAGAGTTCCAAAATGTTGCACCTTCCATAAGACCATCATGTTTTTCCTGTTTGGAATTTCTTCAAGGCTTTACCCTTCAAAGGATATGAGATTAAATATAACTGCAATATGAGAGACTGTGTGACAAAATGCATCATTATGCAGAGGCCAAACCAGAACGTGTGTGCCAATTTTAAAATAATCTCACAATACAGACAAAACTAAGGGAAGAAGAGTCACACGAAAGAGCAAAAATACATATTAAAATATTAGATATTCTCTCATTTGCTGTTTAACCATTTTTTACATTGTTTTTTTCAATAATTTCTGCTGAGAAATGCACCTAAATTCCTTCTTTCTTCAAGCTGTCCCAGCTAGCGAAAATACTGCTGATCACATAGCTGTCCCATGCCAAGTGCAATTTCCCCCTTGACTTTGAGCCTCCTATGCACATATCTGCCTTGTTTACAGTCAGACAAAAATATTTTGAATTGTTTAAAAAATGCTTCCCATGTATGCAGAAACCTCTTCAAAGTGCATCATCCAAAAGAAATATGTCTCCTTTTTCCACAAAAAAGGAAAAAAGGGCACTCTCACTGTAATGGACCAGTCTACACAAAGCAAACTAATTCATGTATTTGACAGGCAAGCAATAATTTATACTTCGTCCTAGGTAATAAAAAAAATATGTCAATCTTTTTAAAGGTACGCAAAAGAATGGATACTTGAGTCTAATATATTAGTGCTCAAAAGCTGTAAAATGTACATGTAGTGTGTAAAAACATGCAACATTAATCTGCACTAACTTCTTGATTCGGCCTCAAATAGCAAGGATTACCTGAATTATTTACTTTCTGTCTGGGCAGTAATATAGCATACAATGGGTATAACTTGCAATTCACTACATCTTCAGCAAATAAAGTCATTTAGTCATTTTCATGTGTCAGTTTTGTCTGAGGTTTTATATTTCCATTAAATCATACTTCTACTGCTGTAAATTCCTAGTTTAGAGCCAATCTGAGTCAGTATTCAGTAGTAAGAAGGAGAAATCAAAGAAATTCTCCAGTAATGGCCACAGCCAGGTCTAGGGTTCTTGCTGGGATAGACTATACAAATTAAAAGATCCCCTTCAATTTCAGTCAGAACTTTGATGGTGCTATGCCTAATGTCAGAGAGTATAACTAAATACCTTTTTAAGAACTGCCTGTCATCTAGTAGAAGACCAGAAAAAACAAAAACACCCAAGCAGTAGACTTACTACCAGAGATCCAACTTCCTTTCAAACTTTCCTGATTTAGACCCTGATTCTACATACTGCTTTACACAGGCAGAACCTTGGACCCACGGGAGGCCCAATGAAATCAACGGCACTGTGAATGGTCACACGCAGAGGGGCAGTTTACAGGATTGTGGCTTAAAATCAACTGATAAGTGAGCAAGACCTGTTTCGGGGGCAGAGGGGGGGGAACCTTGCACTTTTAGCAGATCAAACTGGAAGCCTTGAGAGATCTGCTTTTAACCCCATGCCCATCTAATATCTGTCAAGAAGAATCTCTTCCACCACTGTGGGATAGAGTAAACCAGAAAGGAGGTATCTGAGCACTCACTGTATTCTAGAGTGTGTGTGGGTTTTGTTTTTGTTTTTTGACAACTTAATTAACACCCCTCTCTCTGTGTGCACTGTTGGCTACTATAGCTGTCACAAGGAGTTCAAACAGCTAAATTTACTGTAATCAACTGTATATTAGGCTGATCAACTCACAGAACCTGCTAATAAGATAGAGCCACATGCCAGTGAATGACTAATGTTGCGTTAAGAAGGAGGTTCCATTAGGAAGAGTACAAAAACTGTTTACAGTACTGACTTCTTCCCACATTATCTCACAACCTCCTATTAGTTTATAACACCAAAACAACAAGGAGTCAAGACTAACAGATTTATTTGGGCATAAGCTTTCATGAAAGTTTATGCCCAAATAAATCTGTTAGTCTTTAAGGTGCCACCGGACTCCTTGTTGTTTTTGTGGATACAGACTAATATGGCTACCCCTGAGATACTTGAATCTATAGTACTAAATGCTTGACCTAGTCATTTTCAGAAAATTAGCTTGAGAACACCCAGCTCACCCCTTTCCACTCTGTGGGTGAAGGGGAGAAGACAATTTAGACAGACGTGCTTTTCAGGAAAGAATGCAGGATGTTGGTAACTCATTGTTGCCCTATGACTCTCAACAAGAAACCAAGAGCACAGAGGCATTCCATCATAATACAGTCTGACAAGAGATGGTGAATGGTACAAATTATCCATGGACTATTTCTATCTGATCTATGGAGAAAAAATGAATTTAAGCCAGTACTTATAATGGGGATGAGACAGGAAGGGGCTGAGCACCAGCAACCTCCACATGGTCTGGCCACATCCCTTTTCTTGTGAACCTGGAACAGCTGGTTGGTGTGGAAGCAGGGTCCTGGCTCTGCCCTTTTGCCACAATGCCCAGGGAGTTTAATGTCTTTGTTGGGGATGCAACATGGTCTAGTTGGTAAAGCATTGGACTAGAAGAGAGAACCACTCTGTTCTATTCCCAACTCTATCACGGACATGCTGTGTGACTTCAGGCAAGTCACTTCATTCCTCTGTGCCTCAGTTTTTCCTCCCACCCATTGTCAATCTTGAAATTTTGAAATCTTGGATTTTCAGAGCCAGAACTCTCTTATATATGTATTTGTATCATACCTTGCATATTGGCATACCCTCTAAATGCTTCTGCAATGCAAATAAATAAGTGATGTCAGACATTTCCAGGCCTTGTGCACTTGCATCAAGTATTGGGATTTTATGCCTGACCACTCCAAGGGAGCAGGAGAGAGAAAGCTAATTTTTCTCTCCTGTATATACCTCTGTAATTTCATGTTTCATCAGAAATACCATAATAATTTATATTGTATCAATAATTCCGGCTTCCTTAGAAGCAAAATCTGATAAAGCACCATGTCTCCCATAGCATCAATACGTACTATAATATATGTCATTTGTATACTCTCTCTTATTCTGTACATAGAACATCCGTTAATCCTGTCATCCACATCTGGTCCCCTTACCACCAGATGTTATTCTCAAAGCTGCATTCAGAATCTCTAGAATTTGGCTTTACCATGTGTTTATAGAAAAAACAGGAATCTCTACAAATAACTGAGGACTAAGTTGGTATGCTCAAAAATGAGAGGTTTTCATATATAATTAGGTCTTCCTCATTAGTATTGACAATAGGTCCGGTAGAAAATTTTCTGCCAGAAAACTGTTCCATCGGAATATGCTGACTGGACAAATCTGAAACATTTCACTGGCATGTATTGATTTTGTTCAAATCTTTGAAAGGAAATTACTGAAACATTTTTGATAAGGTCAAAATGTTGTGTAACAACTTTCTATAGTATACATGTAAAATGTTAGTATATAATATAATAGAAAAGTCTAAGTGATAAAGTTTGAATGGAAAACATTTCCATACGGTTATGTCAATATTACCAAAACAGAATATTTTAGAAGTTTCATTCTGAGGTAATTGAAACACATGCACCACCCCACACCACCAAACAACCACCAAAAAAAAGCCTTTTTGTTTTGATTTGGGATGATAGAATTTTTTTTCCAGAGAAAGGAAATTCTGAATTTCAAGCAGCTCCAATGGAGCCACCTAAACACAAATGCTTAGCGAAAACCAGAAGTTGTCACTAATCCACATGATGCTCTCTGAAACAGACAGCTTTGAAGGGAAATTTCAAGTTAAGTGGGATCTCACCTGGAATGTCTTACTTACCTCATTGTGTCTTCAGCTATATCATTAATAGGGAATTGTCAGGTTATGTATAATTTCATAAATTTGTCATCCAAATCAGAGACCCAAAGGCAAAGTGTAGCACCCAGTGACTTCATGCCAATTTTGGAAATTCCCTGAAAGATTCTGGCTTCATAAAAGCTAGTGAGCAGATGATGAGACAGTCTGAGTGAAACTTTGGTCCTAGTTATACCCTTTGCAACTCCATTACAATCTGTGACTGGTATTATTTTTGAAAGATAAAGGGCAATAGCAAATTGAGAAATCACTGCTAACCTAGTATTCTCTTTTGAAATTGCAGACTTATGGAATGAATAAAATTGGAAGAATTTTAACCTGCTGCACTTTATGTGAGCAAACAATATAGAACAGAAATTGCCTTTACAAAATGACAGGGAGTGTAGTGTGTGACTGGCACACCAGTGAAAGAAGAGACACGTCAGCCAACAGCTTTATGTGGCATGGCATGAGACAGAAATCTCAAGGCAGTTTAGGCAATATGCCATTACCAAAAAAGTAGGTGTATTACATGCCTTTAACTCATTGATATGTATTATGCAATCCTCTACAGCATAATAATGTGAAGCATTATATTGATGGGCCATATAGAACAGCATTCAGAAAAATCTAATTTATACAGCACTGAAAATAATGACAAAGATTGATGAACCAGTGTTTAGGACACGCCTGCACTGCAGACAAAAGGGTGGATTATAATTAACATTGAGTCTGAACTATGTGAAGAAGCAACCAGGATATTCTTACAGTAAAAATAAAATAAGATCTGTGACAGGGTCGGGCCAGATGACTACAGCAGAGTGATAGAAGACAGATATATTAGCCCCAGGTTAAGGAGGTCCCTTTTCCCTGGGTAAGGTAACAGGGAAGGTTCCAGAACAATTAGGAACTTTCCAGAAACAATTAAGACAGACAAGCTGATTAGAACACCTGCAGCCAATCAAGAAGCTGCTAGAATCAATTACGGCAGGCTAATCAGGGCACCTGGGTTTAAAAAGGAGCTCAAAATCAGTTTGTGGTGTGCATGTGAGGAGCTGGGAGCAAGAGGCACTAGGAGCTGAGAGTGAGAATGTGTACTGCTGGAGGACTGAGGAGTACAAGAATTATCAGACACCAGGAGGAAGATCATATGGTGAGAATAAATAAGGTCTTGAGAGGAGGCCATGAGGAAGTAGCCCAGGGAGTTATAGCTGTTGTACAGCTGTTCCAGGAGGCACTCTAGACAGCTGCATTCCACAGGGCCCTGGGCTGGAACCCGGAGTAGAGGGCGGGCCTGGTTTCCCCCCAAATCCTCCCAACTCCTGGTCAGACACAGGAGGAGTTGACCTGGACTGTGGGTTCACGAAAACGGCCAAACTGAGGGCTACCGTGAATCTCTGAGGTAAGCAAATCCGCCAATAAGCACAAGACCCACCAAGGTAGAGGAAGAACTTTATCATAGATCTTACAGTCCTTCATTATGTACCACCAGCTACTCACTTTCCCCCTACTCTTCTAAGAGAGTTCTAGCTCTTTCAAGGGATTCATGGACCAGGATTCTTTCCTCTGCTCAAAGTGGTTCAGTAGCCCTCAAAAAATCATCCAACAGATCACAAATCACAAGATTTATCCTACTTCCAACCAAAGAGGATGCAGTCTCTGGGTACGTGTTACCTAGCAGCTCTGTGTTCTTGGGGAACCCAGGGCAAAGAACCCAGCTGTCTGACTCACAAAAGACCTTTTCCCCCCACCCCCTGCCTCTGCTTGTTCCAAATCTGCAACAGATGAAAGACTTATAAAAAGCAATGAAAAGGCAGTGGGGGAGACACTTAAACCCCTGGGATAAGGATAACAGGATTAAGGAAACTCCCCTAGCCTCATTTGCATCCAAGATGGAACAGGGAGACATCTCCATTAGCATACAGAATGGAGAACAGAGATTCCAAGGCAAGAACAAAATGGAACTCTGGGGACCAGAAAAGCAGGGAAGCACTGCATGATGGGGGATCTCTGCTCCAGATCAGGCTGGTCCCATGCCTGCACAGACGCAGCTCAGCAGTTATCTGACCAATTCTAATAAAATCCTTTATTGGTATCCAAAATAATGAAGCTCCCTAATTGCATTGTGAGCTCCCTCCAAGGAAGACCGCCCAAAGCCAGGAATGATCAGCTCCTATGGTCAAGCCTGAACAAAACAACTTTGGCATACCCTCTTGTTTACACATAAAGAAATCTAGTGTTCTCCCTTGAACCATTGTTGTTTCGCTACAAAAACCCTTATCCATGCTCAAGTAAGTGTTCTGATGCCTGGATCCAAAATCTGTATCAGTTTCACTGGGACTTCATCTTCTCCTGAATGATCATGCTGGGGGCTCTGCTACCAGCTACCCTCAGCTCCATCACCTGGGATTCCCAATCGATTCAATCTTCATGAAGTGGTGAGAACCCAGCTCTCTCTCTAAGTATAGTGCCCTTGTGGGTGTTTTTTGGTTTCCTCATTCACTTTGCAGCATGCTAAAAGATCCCTTTGGTGCCCAAAAATCCTGTGGGGTTTGCTCATCAAGTAGGTTACTACCAGAACAATTGTAACGTGAAAGTGGGGATAGAGACATACTGAACCTGGGACATATGAAGGTGGCAGCTTGGAAGTGCTGCTCGACCCAGCCTGCTCAGGTGTGCTCTATTCCAGTGCAATATCCGTGGCATATGAGGGTGAGAGCTTCGAAGTGCTGCTCGACCCAGCTTACCGAGTCCAGGAACATACAAGGGGTCAGCTTGAGAGTGTTGATTAATCCAGTCCTCTCAGATGCACTCTGTTAGTGTGTGTGTGTTTGTGTGTTCATGTTCATCTGATTCTGGGTCTGGAAGAACCCAGCCCTGGGGAACCTAAGTCCTGCAGGATAGCTCTGTTGGGAGGGAACTTACAGCAGGAAGAAGTAGAGCTCCATATGAGAACACAAGCGACACAAGCAGTACACTGATAAAAGGTACAGAACCTCTCCCCCTCCCGAAGAGTAACCCTAATAAATGAGCATACCCAAAAGTTAGGGGCAAAGCTGGTAACAGATGTGAGGAGGGGAAGTCTGGCTGCTGAACTCAAGTTCAACACATGAGAGACTCCTTTTCCACTCCGAGGCAGGGCTCTTGTGCTGCTTCCACAGCCCAAGCATAAGATGACAGTGGCCAAATGGCTTTGTTGAGGAACCCCAATAAGCAACAGGTGCTTTGGTACTGGGACCTCTAGTTACTCTGACAGCTTTACCAATGAAGGAGAAATGCCAATAGCATTATGAAGCTGTCAGGGACATGCTCCCTTTACTATAAGTTTGTTTCTGTCTTTTTTCACCTGTTCTGTAAACATTCATCAACTGGCCCTTTAACATAGTCTTTCCCATTGCTGTCCTCTTATCAATAGAGCAGTGCAAATAATAAAGTTTTATATTTAGTGGACTGAGGGTTGGGGGAAGGAAGTACTTCTTGTGGACAGAAAAAGTCAAAAGAAATTGTTTGGGTTAAAAAAAAAAGTTTATTTAAATAAAATTGAGGGAAATTCTGAAGTGAAACAGCCTTCTGAAATAAAAAGTCCAAACACCCTCCCCCCAAAATGACTAAAACAAATCAAAATTGACCCAAATTTGTGCATCTTTAAGTGGGAAAATTTCATCCAGCTCTATTTACCACTGATAGTACCTCCTGGCAAGGAGGGAGTGGATGTATCACAGACACTGCAAAACAGTTCCCTCAAATGGTGCAATTTTGTTCTATACCCAGTGCTACCTTTAACTCAAAGCATAATTAAGCATGTACTAAACATACATTGACCATATGAACATAATCATTATTTGTATTGAGGTAGCACCTACTTTTCCAGTTATAGAGCAGGATGCCATTTTGCTAAGCACTGTACAAAAAAACATGTCAAAAAAGGATAAAGAATGAACAATCCACATATGAGACAAGACAATACAAAATACAGGAATGCAAAGAAACAATGAGACAATACTGCTCATAACACGAAAAGAAGTGTCATGGCACACCAGTAGGCTCACCACTGCTAAGTTTTTCATAAGCATCATGGTGGAGGTGAATTTTAAGGAGGGATGTGAGGGGGGACAATGAAGTGGCTTTGTGGATGAGTAGAGGGAGATCTTTCCATGCTTAGGGGTGGAATGGGAGAATGTGCAAAGGTGTTTGTTGGAAAGTTAAGTGATTGGGTGATGAAGGCTCGCATCCATGGCAATACATCCATAAACTGTGCTTGGAATAGGATATCTTTATTTCAGGGTCTTATACAAGCTTCTTATGGGCCTTGGTCCAGAATGTGCTGTTCCTAATTTTGTGCTGCAATATGTGGCTTCTATATCGCACCCTTTTGTCTTATATTTGAAATATACAGCATGTTTGTTACTTACTGTCCAGAATAATCCTTCGTGGTACAGTCTTCAGTTATCTGTTGGGGCCCTCGCTGGTCACTATTTAAAACATTGCATTTTCCAACTTGTTGCTGAACAGAAGACCCTGACATACCACTACTGTTTCCTACTGAAAATTTAGGGGAAACTGTGGCATCTTATTTCTCAAAGTATGGAACTACTGGCAGATTATGACTTTTTTTTAAGCTAGGTGTCTATGCTGGCCCTTAAGAATAAATATAAATGTGTTTCATATATGGCTATTCAATTAGGAGAAGCCAGTGAACTTGCAGAGGAAACTGTGACCAGTGAGCCCATTCTCCATGATGATAGCTGAATGAACTAAATGTATGGTTTGAACATCTACCCTGTGTTCCTCAAGCACAGATCTGTGAATCTTTCTCACTTACTACACTAGCACATCTGTAAACACAAGTTCACAAAACTCAAACATGAGTAAGTTAGAGGTTCTGCTTCCCTCACAGCAGATTTGTAAAATTTTACTCACTCAAGATAATTGTTTTTACTAGTTTACCATGGTATTAATCATGGGGGGAGGGGCACAAGGAACCTCTCAAAGGGCTGATGAGAAGATTTTGTGCTTGGGCTGGTGTATTTCATGACAATTTTCCAAGACAATTTTTCAAGACTGTCATAAACTTGACAGTCCATATGATCCACCGATGTCAGTTGAAGGTTTTTTTTTCCCCTACTTTCCAAGGGTAGCATATGGCATTTGGTTTATACCTACTGCATATCTTCAAACAAGCATTTAAACTCATGGGCATATGTGTGCATTACATTATAAGTATAAATAGCCTCTCTTCAGAAGTATTTATGTTCTTATACATATTACCATATGCACCTGTAAACAAGCCACATAGTGAAGACCAAGAAACTTAGTTGAATTCCCTTGCTAAATTAAGATATAACTACTTAGCCCTCATTGCTAAGCAGGAAGGGGGTTATTTAAAAATCTGTCATTAAAGTGATTAAATTATTATCTAATTATTTATGCTCATTTTCACCACCATGCCCATTGTTTTATGCTACTAAATTACTTTTTAAGCAAGCAATTTAACACATTTGTATCAATTATTCCTATTATGATTAATTATTCTTACTGTTACACTTAATGGAACTATGCTTTTGGCTCTGGTTACTTATCACCACTGTGAATATAATTGCATAATTACTATTAACCATGAATAAGATAATTTAATTCCTTTTAATTTTCTCTGCCAGTACTGTCTTGCAGGTGGTAGAATCCCATGTCTTAAAGTATCAACTGAATAATATTAGCCACATCTGTAAACAAGTGCTCTGTTGAACTCTTGGCTTTCATGTTACCCCCAGAACAGCAGAACTTCATAGTGAGAGATCAGGCATATTACTTAGCACAGAGGCTAATAGAACAAGCAACCTTGCATAGAAACAATTTACTCATATACTTTGCCATCTGGCATCTTCTCTGTTATTGTGTTCCTATGGGATATTTTCTATATTGTCAGTATTTTCATCAAAGGCAAAACACAATCATAAAGATTAGAGATTTGCATTATCAATACGCATGACATAGTGCAGTATTGCACTATTTTTGGAATTCTACAAGGCAGGCTCAATGGATTTCAGTTATACCATACAGCTACCCTCACCACCACAAACATACAAAAGTAGTCATTGTAAGCTAAAACAAGTAAATACTAACCTGGTAGTTTTGTGGATGTTAGAGAAGGAGAAAACAGAAAGGTTTGATTCTTCTCTGTCTTGCCCATTTTGTAGTCACTCACACCTGTACAAAGTCATTATCAGAATCAGATTGTTTTGTGCTCTGCACACCAGTGTATATTTATTACTTCAGTGTGTCCAGTGTGCAAATCAGCATTGATTTTTGGTCCTGTGTGCCAGTTATGTCAGCCACCAGTGACATTCTGACCACTGTGGGGCCTCAGAAACAGATACAATACTCACAGAGATAAATACGAAATACTTGAGGTTATGCAAAGATACTACTTTAGTATCAGTTGTAGAGACACCCCGGGGAACTCAATTCATTTTCACATAATACGTATATTAAAATGCAAAGTGGCAAGAATGTGGTGAAGACAAGGCTACCTTTGGATACATGGTATGAGACTGACCCATTACATTCCTATATGTAAGCTTGTCATTACAAGAAGTTCCTTGATTTGAGGGATTCCCACAGGTTAGAATTTGTCTGCACTCACACTATTATCACTTAATTTGTGATATCTCACAAGATTCTCTAGGTGTTTTCTAAACAGAGGAAGACACCAACAATAATGTGTCCTGACTAAATGAAAAAAGAAGTCACAGCAATAGCTTGGAAGTTAATATTTAACAGATTTCAAATATAAATATCAACATCTTATAAAATAGCATGAGCAGATTCTCTACTAAGATTGTCAAATGGGAAGAAGCTTCTTTAGGTTCAATTTCAAGATCTTTTCTCTGATTGTATATTTAATTGAAGACTCTTGATACCTTGTAATCATAGAAGCGTAGGGCTGAAAGGACCTCAAGGGGTCATCTGGTCCCAAACCATGCTGAGGCAGGATCAAGTATGCTTAGACCATCCAACAGGTGTTTGTTTAATCTATTCTTAAAAATCTCTAATGATGACAATTCCACAACCACCATAGGTAACCCATTCCAGTACTTAAATATACTTACAGTTAGAAAAGTTGTTTCCCAATATCTAATCTTAATCTCCCTTGCTGACCATTTATTATTTACCGTGGGAAGTGGGGATGAAGAAAACTATATTTCTTTTCTTTCCCCATTTTTCCCCACCACCCCACCGTTTGGTTTTATTTAATATATTAACTCATTCTTAAATGAGAATGACCAGGGCCAGGCTTAGGGATGGGACATGTGAATGACCACCCAGGACACTGTGGTCAGGGGTGCCACGCGGTAGCATAGAGATGCACACTGTGAGCTGGCAGGGGAGTGCCGCAAACTCACAGACTGTTTCCTCCTGGCGGAGGAACATGGGGTGGGTTTTCTCCTTCTCTTACTTTATTCATGAGAGCATGCAGAAACCTATCAGCAAAAGCCAAATATTGGATCCTGAAACATTTATTCTGCAAGGATTCCTTATTCATATATTTAATCCCATTGAACTCATGACGGTTGCATGATCTGTCCTCAACTCCTGCTGTCGCTCAGCAGTTCAGACTTTGGGAGCCGCACTATATTTGGTTTGATCTATCTGCCAACATTTTAATGTTTTGCTGCTGCCATGAAAAATAAAGAATGATTCTATGGTCTACCACACAATCTTTGTATCCTGAAGTAGACTCACTTATGCCAGACTCCTGTTGGCTATATATATCACGTGTTGTGAGAGATAAAGCCTGTTTTCTTGCTGATACTGAGCCTTGGTCTACACTAGGAGTTGAGGTCAAATTTAGCAGCGTTAAATCGACTTAACCCTGCACCCATCCACATGACAAAGCCCTTTTTTTCGACTTAAAGGGCTCTTAAAATCGATTTCCTTACTCCACCCCGGACAAGGGGATTAGCTCTGAAATCGGCCTTGCCGGGTCAAATTTGGGGTACTGTGGACACAATTAGACGGTATTGGCCTTCAGGAGCTATCCCAGAGTGCTCCATTGTGACCGCTCTGGACAGCGCTCTCAACTCAGGTGCACTGGCCAGGTAGACAGGAAAAGGCCAGCAAACTTTTGAATTTCAATTTCCTGTTTGGCCAGCGTGGCAAGCTGCAGGTGTGTGCAGAGCTCATCAACAGAGGTGACCATGCAGAGCTCATCAGCAGAGGTGACCATGATGGAGTCCCAGAATCACAAAAGAGCTCCAGCATGGACCCAACGGGAGGTACGGGATCTGATCGCTGTATGGGGAGAGGAATCTGTGCTATCAGAACTACGTTCCAGTTTTCAAAATGCCAAAACATTTGTCAAAATCTCCCAGGGCATGAAGGACAGAGGCCATAACAGGGACCCGAAGCAGTGCCGCATAAAACTTAAGGAGCTGAGGCAAACCAGAAAACCAGAGATGCAAACGGCCGCTCCGGGTCAGAGCCCAAAACATGCCGCTTCTATGATGAGCTGCATGCCATTTTAGGGGGTTCAGCCACCACTACCCCAGCTGTGTTGTTTGACTCCTTCAATAGAGATGGAGGCAACACGGAAGCAGGTTTTGGGGACGAGGAAGATGATGATGATGAGGTTGTAGATAGCTCACAGCAAGCAAGTGGAGAAACCAGTTTTCCCGAAAGCCAGGAAGTGTTTGTCACCCTGGACCTGGAGCCAGTACCCCCCGAACCCATCCAAGGCTGCCTTCCGGACCCGCCAGGTGGAGAAGGGACCTCTGGTGAATGTACTTTTTAAAATACTGTACATGGTTTAAAAGCAAGCATGTTTAATGATTAATTTGTCCTGGCATTCGCGGCTGTCCTGGATGTACTCCCAAAGCCTTTGCAAAAGGTTTCTGGGGAGGGCAGCCTTATTCCGTCCACCATGGTAGGATACTTTATCACTCCAGGCCAGTAACACGTACTTGGGAATCATTGTAGAACAAAGCATTGCACTGTATGTTTGCTGGCGTTCTTTATCTCTCTGTGTTATCCTCAGGAGAGTGATATCATTCATGATCACCTGGTTGAAATAGGGTGCTTTTCTTAACAGGACATTCAGAGGTGCCCATTCCTGCTCGGCTGTTTGCCTGTAGCTGAACAGAAATGTTCCTCGCTGTTAGCCACAGGGAGGGGGGAGAGATGAGGGGCTAGCCACATGCTGGGGGGGAGGCAAAATGCGACCTTGGAATGAAAGCACTTGCGCTATGTATGTAATGTTAACTGCAAGGTTTACCTTGAAAGAGTGTACTCATTGTTCTATAAAATGTGTCTTTATAAATACCAATGTCCCTTTTTTTCCCCTCCACCAGCTGCATGTGTTTCAAGGATCACAGGATCTTCTCCTTCCCAGAGGCTAGCGAAGATTAGAAGGTGAAAAAACGCACTCGCGATGAAATGTTCTCTGAGCTCATGCTGTCCTCCCACACTGACAGAACACAGATGAATGCGTGGAGGCAGACAATATCAGAGTGCAGGAAAGCACAAAATGACCGGGAGGAGAGGTGGAGGGCTGAAGAGAGTAAGTGGCAGGCTGAACAGAGGGCTGACGCTGAAAGGTGGCAGCAGTGTGATGAGAGGAGGCAGGATTCAATGCGGAGGCTGCTGGAGGATCAAACTAATATGCTCCAGCATATGGTTGAGCTGCAGAAAAGGCAGCTGGAGCACAGACTGCCGCTACAGCCCCTGCGTAACCAACCACCCTCCTCCCCAAGTTCCATAGCCTCCTCACCCAGACGCCCAAGAACGCAGTAGGGGGGTCTCCAGCAACCCAGCCACTCCACCCCAGAGGATTGCCCAAGCAACAGAAGGCTGGCATTCAATAAGTTTTAAACTTTTAAAGTGCTGTGTGGCCTTGTCCTTCCCTCCTCCACCACCCCTCGTGGTGCTTCTCTCCTCCACCACCCATCCTGGACTACCTTGGTAGTTATCCCCTTATTTGTGTGATGAATTAATAAAGAATGCATGAATGTGAAGCAACAATGACTCTGCAAGCAGTGATCGAAGGGAGGAGGGGAGGGTGGTTAGCTTCAGGGAAGTAGAATGAACCAAGGGGCGGGGCGGGGGATTTCATCACAGAGAAACAAACAGAACTTTCACACTGTAGCCTGGCCAGTCATGAAACTGGTTTTCAAAGCTTCTCTGATGCACACTGCGCCCTCCTGTGATCTTCTAACTGCCCTAGTGTCTGGCTGTGAGTATCCAGCAGCCAGGCGATTTGCTTCAACCTCCCACCCTGTCATAAATGTCTCCCCCTTACTCTCACAGATATTGTGGAGCACACAGCAAGCAGTAATAACAGCGGGAATATTGGTTTCGCTGAGGTCTAACCAAATCAGTAAACTGCACCAGTGCGCTTTTAAACGTCCAAATGCACATTCTACCACCATTCTGCACTTGCTCAGCCTGTAGTTGAACTGCTCCTGACTACTCTCCAGGCTCCCTGTGTATGGCTTCATGAGCCATGGCATTAAAGTGTAGGCTGGGTCCCCAAGGATAACTATAGGCATTTCAACATCCCCAATGGTTATTTTCTGGTCTGGGAATAAAGTCCCTTCCTGCAGTTTTTGGAACAGACCAGAGTTCCTGCAGATGCGAGCGTCATGTACCTTTCCCGGCCATCCCACGTCGATGTTGGTGAAACGTCCCTTGTGATCCACCAGTGCTTGCAGCACTATTGAAAAGTACCCCTCGCGGTTTATGTACTCACCGGCTTGGTGCTCCGGTGCCAAGATAGGGATATGGGTTCCGTCTATGGCCCCACCACAGTTAGGTAATCCCATTGCAGCAAAGCCATCCACTATGACCTGCACATTTCCCAGGGTCACTACGCTTGATATCAGTAGATCTTTGATTGCATTGGCTACTTGCATCACAGCAGCTCCCACAGTAGATTTGCCCACTCCAAATTGATTCCCAACTGACCGGTTGCTGTCTAGTGTTGCAAACTTCCACAGGGCTATTGCCACTCGTTTCTCAACTGTGAGGGCTGCTCTCATCTTGGTATTCCTGTGCCTCAGGGTAGGGAAAAGCAAGTCACAAAATTCCAAGAAAGTGCGCTTATGGATGTGAAAGTTTCCCAGCCACTGGGAATCATCCCAGATCTGCAACACTATGTGGTCCCACCAGTCTGTGCTTGTTTCCCAGGCCCAGAATCGGCATTCTACTGCATGAACCTGCCCCATAAGCACCATGATGCCCACATTGCCAGGGCCAATGCTTTGAGAGAAGTCTGTGTCCATGTCCGCATCACTCTCGTCACCGTGCTGATATCGCCTACTCACCCAGTTTCTCTTTGCCAGGTTCTGGTGCTGCATATACTGCTGAATAATGTGTGTAGTGTTTAATGTGCTGCTAATTGCCAAAGTGATCTGAGCGGGCTTTATGCTTGCCGTGGTATGGCGCCTGCACAGAAAAAAGGCGCAAAACAATTGTCTGCCGTTGCTCTGACAGAGGGAGGGGCGACTGATGACATGGCTTACAGGGTTGGCTTACAAGGAATTAAAATCAACAAAGGGGGTGGATTTGCAAGAAACAGAATGGCCTCCTCAAGGATAAAACTCAAAACCTTAAGGATAGAACTCAAAACTGGGTTTAGCAGGCCATTGATTTCATGGAGGGAGGCAGGAGAAAATGAATACAAAACAAATCTGGTCTATTTCTTGTTTTGATCCACTTCATCTATCTTTATACATCTTGCTGGCAGCAGACTGTGCAGTATGACCGCTAGCCATCATCCTCTCCTGGGTGCTCGGCAGAAGATGGTGCAGTATGACTGATGGCCATTGTCTTCTCCTGGCTGCAGATTAAACAAAACTTAAAAGGGAAATGACTTGGCTGAGTCACTCCCATGTTTGCCCAGGCTCCCCTGACCTCATCGAGGTTGGTTAAAAGATCACCCTGGACTATGTCGAAAACAGCTACCAGTCATACTGCACTGTCTGCTGCCAAAAGGCAATAAACTGTTGCTGTGTAGCAATGCAGTACCGCATCCGCCAGCACCCAGGAGACATACGGTGACGGTTAGCTGAGCAGGCTCCATGCTTGCCGTGGTATGGCGTCTGCACAGGTAATTCAAGGAAAAAGGTGCAAAACAATTGTCTGCCATTGCTTTCACAGAGGGAGGGAGGGAAGGGGGGCTTGATGATATGTGCCCAGAACCACCAGTGACAATGTTTTAGCCTCATCAGGCACTGGTATTTCTACCCAGAATTCAAATGGGTGGCAGAGACTGCTGGAACTGTGGGTTAGCCACCCACAGTGCAACGCTCCGGAAGTCGATGGCTGCCTCGTAACTGTGGACACACTCTGCCGACTACATGCACTTAGAGCATTTGTGTGGGGACACACATAATCGACTGTATAAAAACGCTTTCTACAAAACCAACTTCTATAAATTTGACAATTTCGTAGTGTAGACATAGCATTGCACATCTGCAATGTCTGTCTCAGGGTGTTAAAGCTAGAATGTATGGGTTTGCACAGGAGCAAATTTCCCTATAAATTAATTCCTAATAAAGGTGATTTCTTCAGAATAAGCACTGAAATAAATTTTTGCAATATTGATGAGGCTAATCAGATTATTATTTTTGTAAAGACTGTTTCATAGCAGGCAACGTATGTAGCAAAATTTATATCCCTTATGTCATGGTTTTTGCACTTGTTTATACATTTTTATTATTGCTTTATATTTTGTAGCTAACATAAAAGTTAGCTAAGTGGGAGCCAGGGTGATGGGGAGTGGGGTGTCCATAGGGGCCAGGGGCAATGAGGGGGATGCCATAACCATGAGTGCTGGGATGCCAAAATATAAGTTCACCCAGGACACCATTTTCCCTAAGGCCAGTCCTGAGAATTACTATCTGTTGCTCTATTTCTTTATTCAATATATAAGCACTCTAATACACACTCTGATTATTATCCCTAAATCTACATACCAAAAGTCCTTTCCAAACTGGACATCCACCACTTAAAGGATTTAAGTGTACAGTGGTATATTCCATTTATAATTATAGAGAATCCTGGAAATATGCCACAGTCCAATAACCGTTTTTGTAAATGTAGTGCCAATAGGTTAAAAAGGTTTTTTTTGTTAACTTTTAATGGACAAATGTCTAGGTTTAAAGGCTCTGCTGATGCACCATGGGCACAGTTCTGTTGACTTCAATAGCAGGCACTTCACCCATTTATTGCAGAAGAGAGTCTGGTATTTAAGCTTCAAAATTAAATGAAATAATAATAATAATAAAACCTTTATCAGGAGAAATCATATAAAAAGATGTAGAAAACCTACTCCACGTCCTTTAAAATGGTGACCTTATAAATGAAAAAGCCGGAAAAAGAGCAGCAATAAACCCTCCATATATCAGAGTTTCAGGTGTATGGAAGAGACTGGTAAAGCAGAGATCAGCATGGGAGTCACATCTAACCTGAGTGAGTGTGCTAGAGCAAAATGTAAGTCATTGATATCTCCTTCATAAATATTCATGCCATTGGTTCAAAAAATCCTTCTGATATAAACACTAGATAAGTGGTGGGCAACTGATACAAGAGTCTTCATTGCTAACTGAAATGAGGAGCGAACCACCCAGTCAAGGCCTTTAATCACATGATTTCTCAGCCCAGTTCCTGATTTTTGAACACTTAAATCTATGCAAGAATTGCCAACCGAAAGTGCTTTGCTGAATCAGGATCTGAAGTTCCATCAGTTAGTGTTTGTGGGCCTTGTGAAAGTCACTGAGTTTCTTTAAAGAGGAAGTTGAATGACGGCATGGCAAACTTACCTAGTACACTGGCATAATGATAGAGTTTCAGAGAGGGAGTTCCTTTATGCACAAGGTACACATGCATACAGAAAACAGACAGGTTTTTATTCTAGATTTCATATAGTTGTTTAAAATGTATATGAAACCATGGTATTTTGCTATTATTTATTACTATATAATAAGCTGAGTAGAGTTTGGACTTCTTAAGGACACTGTTTTGACGGATTTCAGAGTAGCAGCCGTGTTAGTCTGTATTCGCAAAAAGAAAAGAAGTACTTGTGGCACTTTAGAGACTAACAAATTTATCTGGGCATAAGTTTTCGTGAGCTACAGCTCACTTCATCGGATGTATTCAGTGGAAAATACAGTGGGGAGATTTAGATACATAGAGAACATGAAACAATGGGTGTTACCATACACACTGTAACAAGAGAGTGATCACTTAAGGTGAGCTATTACTAGCAGGAGAGCGGGGGCGGGGGGAACCTTTTGTAGCGATAATCAAGGTGGGCCATTTCCAGCTGTTGACAAGAACATCTGAGGAACAGTGCGGGGTGGAGGTGGGGAATAAACTTGGGGAAACAGTTTACTTTGTGTAATGACCCATCCACTCCCAGTCTCTATTCAAGCCTAAGTTAATTGTATCCAGTTTGCAAATTAATTCCAATTCAGCAGTCTCTCATTCAAGTCTGTTTTTGAAGTTTTTTTGTTGAAGAATTGCAACTTTTAGGTCTGTAATCGAGTTACCAAACAGACTGAAGTGTTCTCCAACTATTTCCCCATGTTTATTCCCCCCTCTCTCCTGCTGGTAATAGCTCATTTTAAGTGATCACTCTCCTTACAGTGTGTATGGTAACACCCATTGTTTCATGTTCTCTATGTATAAAAATCTCCCCACTGTATTTTCCACTGAATGCATCCGATGACGTGAGCTGTAGCTCACAAAAACTTATGCTCAAATAAATTTGTTAGTCTCTAAGGTGCCACAAGTACTCCTTTTCTTTTTGTTTTGATGGAGTGAGGGGATAGGAAAACAAATAAACTGTGCACATACAGAACACTGCAGATATAAACAATATATTTTGCCTTTTCCCCCTTTCCTTTAAACTCAATTGCATCTTACCTGCATTGGAATTTATAAGACAGAAGCACTAAAATCATGGCAGAGTTTCAAACTTGGCATCTGTGAAAAGCAAAGCATCCTAAGAAATCCATGAGGATTAAAGGTTTATTTATTTCTATCTGGCTATAAACAGCATGTCAGACGTACAGTGCAAACACAGCTAAAAAGGTATTTCTTGAGCAATAAGATAAAGAAGTCAGATTCAATGTGAGTAAATCACTAGTTAGTAGAGTATTTTTAAGCCCTTCTTTAACCAAGTCCAGTCCACTGAATAACCAGGATTGTATGCAATTCTTGTTAAAATGAAAAAGTTAAAAAGTTAAAAAGTTCTGTGGGTTAGAATGCAGAAGAGAGAAGGTTATGCTGGATCTTGTGTCACTTTTTAATGAATTAAAACTACATAGGGAGAAGAAATAAAAAGTCACAAAATGAAGTATGAGTAAAGAAATAAAGAGACTTGTAAGAATAGTTGTAGAGGGATGATGGAGAAAGAAGGCAGTGTAGGAACGACCATAAGTCGCCCAGGCCCATCCACAGAAACTGAATCCAAAGACGGATGTTGTTTCACAACTAGATTTAACAATTGTTTTTACAACTGATGCAAACCTGGATAAGAAGATGCTTGGCTTGATCATCACTAATGGGGTTTCTGGACAACAGTTTGAATATCCAGAAAACAGCTCTTTATACATATGGTCATGATGACTGGGTTCAAACTAGAGGACCACCAAATTTAATCTTTCCTTTAAGCTGACCCACACTTTAGACTTTTTCAAGCTCAAAAAATCGCTCATATTTTACTGATCCCCTTAGTTTGAGCTGAAAAAGCTCTGCAAGAAAATCTGTTGGCTTGCTTTGTGATGTGGCTGATAGATCAAGATACTGCTAACATTTCATAGGGCTCTTTTGCAAACCATTTTCCTTTCTACTTTTGGATGAGTTGCTCTGGCCTTTCACGGTAACAGAAGAGGGAGGGAAAGTGTGTTATCAGTCCCACTCCAAAAACAGGTCAATCAGCCACAACAGTTCCCCCCACACACACTCTAAAAAAAGTTAACTAGAACAAACTAGACTTCTAGTTCCTCCATATCACCATCACCATCGTGGACAAGTCCTATGAAATATTGGAAATTTTCTACAAATGTTTGGTTTTTGTTTTCAACATCCTACAGATTTTAATAGAAAATAATCTCTATGTTTTAGAATTCAGGGACTTGAACATGGGTTTCCCCACATCCCCAGTGAGTGCTCTGTCCATTAGGATATTGACTATTATGGTTTGACTCGATTCTTTCCTCCCCACTTCCCGCCCCAGAAATTTCATCCTGGACCCAAGAAACCCTCCCAGAGACAGTTTCATTGATAGCACAATGGTTTGGTGAAAAGTTTCAGTTCTTACTGATTTTTCTGGGTGAGGCCAGAAAATGCCATTTTATCAAAAACATTCCCAACCAACTCCACTCTTACCATATCCCATATTTAAGATATAAAGCAGTGACCTCCCACAAGAAAGTGTCACATTCATCACAACAGGAAAATACTAAGACTGCAAATCTGTATCTTCCCCATTCACCTTGTCATTGCCAAAATACCGCCTCTGAGAAAAAGCAAAGCTAAGAAAAACATAGCTAAAGGGAGTTGTTTGTTTATAGAGCACTGTGAGTATTACTACTAACTGGCTTATTACATCCTTGCCTTCGCTAGTGAGCTGATCACCAGAGGAATCAGGATGGAATCCTGACACTCTCTCCATCTCAATCTATGCCATCATTCCTTTGACTCATTGCATAATGGCTTTTACACTTTCATCTCATCTATCGTGTACTGCCACTGACCACAGCAAGAAACTGAACTTGATGGACTAATATCTATGATGGAAATAGTCTGGCAAACTCTACATTCATTCCTAAGAGACTAAGAAGAAAACATTTATACACTGGCATAGGTGAAATAGTACAAATATGTATTTTGCCTTAAGGATATTATACAGTTATGTTTTTTAATTTATTTCAATGGGTATTGTAAGGAAGTGAAACAGTCATTAGGTGAACTTATTGACCCCTTAAGCAATCTATACACTTTGACATCAGATAAATAAGGCATGAAGAGCACAATACCTGTCCTAACAAACAGCCCCTTTACAAGAAGTGGTTTTTATTTTGGGGTGTGCTATACAATCCTTCCTGACACAAATACACACAAATGTTACTGTTGAAAGCGGTGTAAGTGTGTAGTGTCTGTTAGAGTCAAAGAGGAAGCAATGCAGATGGTTAATCACTGGAGTGCAATGTTGTAAAGATTATAATCTAAATTATTTTAATAACGTTTTTCATCCTAAAAGCACTTTATGAACAATCTTAATAACACATCTGAAGTTAGTGGATATGGGGATAGTATTCTCCTTTTACAGGAGGGAAACTGAGACAGAAAGAGTAAGTGACTTTTGCAAGGTCACACAGCAAATCAGTGGCATATATAGGTTGGGAATCTAGATTTTCTGGCTCCTAGTCCAGTGGCTCTGACCACTCTGACCTGTGCTGAGCTAATATTAAAGCATTTTTTGTTAGCAATTTCATTCAGATGTACATATGCATCTGTGTATATCTGCATATATTTTAATTTAAATTTTAATACATTTTATTTGCCAATTCAGATTCAGTGTGAGATCCAAAAAACAGGTATCAGTCCCTGCCACATACAATGCTCCCACTCTATTTTACCCACAAGAAGTTCTGTATTAAGGCTTTTCTTATGGCTCTTCTATACATAGCATATTTTTTTCCTGTGGCATGTACAAATCCCAGCAACATCTGTGAAAGCTCGCATTTAACTATATTTGATAATACAGCCAAAGAATTGCTCCATTGTTGTTGGTGCTGAGTTCACAGGGGAATCTGTCAGTTCAGAAGCTAGTATCTGACTGTTTCAACTAAGTCCTAGCTTTTCATTGTCTTCTATGGAGAAATGCACTTGAGCCTTAAAGTTCAGATCTGGAATTCTGAATCAGTCCACAATAGAGAGAGGCCACTCAAAATTTGGATTTAGATTCATACTTCCTTCAAGCTCAGGTGCATTCATATCCTGGCTTTTGGTTTGGCCTCCTTTCTAACGCCTCGTTATGGCATGCATTCCTGTGTGCATCTGAGATACTATGTGATCCTTTCTACAAGTAGTGCTTCCAGCTCAGTATATAATCATGAACAAGCCAGTCAAGGCTTTTATTTAGAACTATGCTTTAAGTGCAGAACTCACTCAACTACAGAAGGTACCTCCATAATTTGGTAGACATATATTTTTAGTTGTAAACTCTATACTGTAATAACCACAGATTTAAACAAACTCTCCCTTAACCCCCTAACCCTTCAAAAAAAAGGCCTTTCACGCTCCACAGTTTCAGACCACAGTAATGGCGAATGTGGTATCACCCATGAATTTACTGATACTGTCATAGGAGTGTGTGCCTCAAACAATCTTCTCAAACAATAAGAGGGAAATTAAGGGAAAATATTACAGCTGCTTATCAGCTGGAAGAGAAGATTGAGCAAGCTGCAGCCCAGGAAAACCATACAGGAAAAGAAGTTCCTATTAGAGAGCAGCTCCAGATAGAGGAGAATGAATAAGGACCAGAAAGTCACTAAAAATGTAAGCCTGGGAAAGGTGCTGATATCGTGTGGTATATCTCAGTACTATATTACACGTCCACAGAATATACATAGGCTAGCATCAGTCTCCAAGTTTGACTGTTTTTGAATGCAGGGGATCAGTGTCAGATTTTACTTAGTCTATCTAAGAAAGAAATCAAAATCTACTTTCTGGCATTTTCCATTGTGGGGGTTGAGATAGAAGAGGAGATATCTCACCCTTATAATCAGAACAAAATATTGGGAGCAAGTTGCATGTCAAGAAAACAGATGACAATAAATCTCCCTAAAGCTCCATCTAGCACCTCATTCTGACACTAACAAGACAGCCGTGTCATATAGTTTTCTGCAACTAAACAACAAAATAGAATTGTGTGAAGAAGCACTGATTTGTCAGAAAGTCAAACTCATCCATCCTGGCTGACTTGAATCTATATTATAAAAATCCCCCAGTATATCCAAAGAAAAACTGAACAAATCTCAATGTTATATCAAGCACAGAACAAATGCAGAGACTCACTTCTCTATCTTTAAAAGAAGTTACCTTTTTATTCAAATTTTTCCTTAGCAAAGCATTCTGTAACCTTGCACGTATCTTCAATACATTTCTGCACTTCATCATCTTCTATTAACTCTTTTCTCTATCCAAGCTTCTTATCAGCGTGTTTCCTTTGTATGCTTCCTCTGTATCCTTCTTCCATTCCTCACTTTATACCTTTTATACTTCATGCTTGGAACAGCCTCCCAATTAGTGCATGGCAATACCATTCCCTTTATCAAAAAAAGAAAACACTAGTAGCTACCAATTACTACCAGTATAGACATGTGATGCCACTACACAGGTCTATATTGCACCCATTTTTAATCACTTTGTAACTTTAGATGGTAATCTCTTTGGATCATAGCTTCATACGTATGCATAGTTTACCTGCTGTACTGCGCTAAGTACACTGACAGAAACAAATAAATGACAAAAGCATTAATTTAAAACAGTCATTCTAGCTGGTCTCTGATCATTCCATGAAGGGCCAGATTGTGCTCTTGTTCACATCAGTGTATATTTAGAGTACTTTGGAGTAATTCCTTTTACTTCATCCACTTGAACTAAAGGAGATGTCCCTCAGCTAGCAGTTAACTGTTATATCCTTTATCGTCTTTTGACCAGCCTCTAGAAGGTGACACACAACCAACATATTAGACAATGCTTTTTAAGGCCTTAAACTCCCCCAAGTTTCACTCAGATTAAATTAATAGGTAGAAATATGACATTGTTGAGACGAGTTAGTCAGACAATGCCTCTTACCCGATGGTGCCCATTAACAATGTTCAAACTATTCAACTGCTCCTATCTTCAGAAGCTGAGCCTGCAGTGGGATGATAATTCTGCAGCTGACGCTAAGGCAACATCAGCTCATTAGCATTTCTGATGACTTGTACCTCTTCTAAAGGGAATCTCTCCGGGAATGATGGCAAAAAAATTGGTTGTATCCAAGGCAGGTAGATACAGAGTCAGTTGGCAAAAAGGCATGCTACCTATACATCACTAAACACCCTGAGATTCTGATCTCAGTTACATTACTGTATATCCTAAATAAGGGTATGTCTACAGTATGGGCTTGACAGTGGCATAGCTAAAGAACCAGCATAGGAACACAGAGACACTGTTTTGACCAGAACAAGGTTTCCTTATTTTTCTAAAGTTCTTTAGCTGTGCCACTATAGCACCATAGTGTAGACCAGGGGTCGGCAACCTTTTAGAAGTGGTGTGCCGAGACTTCATTTATTCACTTTAATTTAAGGTTTTGCGTGCCAATAATACATTTTAATGTTTTTTAGAAAGTCTTTCTCTATATTATATAACTAAACTATTGTTGTATGTCAACAAGGTTTTCAAAATGTTTAAGAAGCTTCATTTAAAATTAAATTAAAATGCTAATCTTATGCCGTCGGCCCGCTCAGCCCGTGGCTGGCCTGGGGTTCTATTCGTCTAGGCCAGCATTGGGCTGAGCGTGGCCTGCTGCCGGGACCCCAGCTGGCAATGGGCTGGCAGCCAGGACCCCAGACCGGCAGTGGGCTGAGTGGGGCTGGTGGCCAGGACTGCAGACCAGTAGTGGGCTGAGTGGCTCAGCCTGCTGCCAGTCTGGGGTTCTGTCCACCGGCTCCTGCCAGCCAGGGTCCTGGCAGCTGGCCCCGCTCAGCCCGCTGCCGGTCTGGAGTCCCGGCCCTGTCCATATAAAGTAGGTACCTACCTTCTCCCTGGTTCTAGCCATTCTTTTCCTCTCTCTGCACTGAGCTGAGGATGGGAGTGTGCTGAGAACAGGGCTGGGGGTGAAGGAGCAGGCTGGGGGTTGGGGTGCAGGGTCTGGCCAGGAGCTAGAATGAGGGAGGGGGCTCAGGATTGGGGCAGGATGTTTGGGTGTGGAGTGCTTACCTGGGCAGCTCCCATTTGGTGTGAGGGGTGCAGGTGGGAAGGCGTGGGGGGTGCAGGAGCTGTTTCGTACTCAGGGTGGGAGTGGGGATGTGGGGGGTGCAAGAGTCAGGGCATGGGCGGGGCTGGGTATGCGTAGGGGTGCAGGAATCAGGGCAGGGGGCTGGGGGTGTGTGAGAAGGGTGCAAGAGTCAGGGCAGGGGGCTGGGGGGGCAGGGTATGTGTGGGGAGTGCCAGAGTCAGGGCCGGGGTTGGAGTGTGTGGGGGGTGCAGGGGTGAGGGCAGAGAGCTGGATGTGTGTGAGGAGGGTTCAGGGGTCAGGGCAGAGGGCTGGGGGTGCTCCCAGCCCCTTGCACAGAGCGGCTCATTGCAGGGGGCTGGAGGGAATATGGCCTGATTCCCCCCACTTCCCCAAAGCTCCCAGAGCAGAATGCACACTGGGGCTCTGCTTTTACCTCTCCCCCTCCATAGCAAGGGCCATCAGCTGATCGGGGGCAGGGAGGGAGAGGAGGAGGGGCAGGAACCCAACATGCTGGGGAAGAGGCGGGGGAGGGGAAAGCTTGCCTGCCTTGCAAGGAGAGAGTGGTGGGCGGGGGGCGGAAAAGAGCGTGCCGGGCCGGACAGGATTTTTAGTGGCACGCTGCTGTCTGCCCGGGTCCAGCAGATAGCAGCGTGTCATTAAAAATTGGGCTTGCATGCTGTGTTTGGCATGCATGCCATAGGTTGCCGACCCGTGGTGTAGACACTTTGTACAATTTGGAAGGGGTTTCCTTCTATGCAGGTGTAATCCATCTCCTCAATCGGTGATAGCTAGGTCAAAGGAACAATTTTTCTAGTGACTTACCCATGTCTACACTGTGAGTTAAGTTGCCTTATCTATGATTTTTTCTAAACTCTGAGCACCACAGAAAAATTATGTTGACATAGATAAGTTTACACCAAGCCTAAGTAGTTACTTCACATTTATATCAGTGTAACAGATAAAAATCTACCAAAGCTCTTTTGGGTGACATAAGCCTCCTTGAGACTTTCCAACTCATCACTATCAATAACTTTGTCTAACGTCATCAATGTAAGTAAATGAGCTTAGTATGGGAGCTCATCAAACACAAGAGCTGGTTCAATACAGATGGACAGTGGATTTCACTACATAATGTTAGATGTCTCACGTGATTACTTTGCTTCAGGTTTCAAGAATAGCTTTGCTACTCTGGTCTTTTTATTTACATTTGGAACCTGTGAATAATTATGTCTCCTTATAAAGCTTATTATAGGTGGTAAACTATGGATTCAGAATCAGCAGTTTGTAGCTCAGCTGTAAACACACTCACACACGGCTGAAACAGGACATATTCAAGGTTATAAGCCCCAAAACACATGGAAACAAAATATAAGAATGTTTAAAAATATGGTTAGCTGTATTTGTGGCCTAGGAGTAGAGAAAAAACAAAACACACTAAAAAGGGTCAAATTCACAAATTGCACAGAAAAAAAAGTATATGCTGGAGATCGAGCGGCAAAAAACTCAGCAGAAACACAAGGCTCAATATTGTGCATATATTCTGGCCTGTATGTACAAGAAGCCATGGTTATGTGCAATTTGTGAATTTGACCCTTTTTAGTTTGTTTTGTTTTTTTCTCCAGGGTTGAACAGGGGGTTTGAACCCCAAAGATGCAGCAACTGAACCGATTGAATACAACATTATTTTATTAAAAAAGAAAGTGCATCAGCTTTATGAAAGCTGGTGACATACTGGTGATTAATAGCATTATACAGAAATGTATGTATTAGCATTATATAGCATGTATAATGTCTAACAATAGAAATGTATGCATTAGCACTATATGAGGAATTATGGTATTATGCTTTTAAGTCTGTGACAAACATTGCAAGAAACAGGTTCTCTCCCAGTCAGGAGGGAAGGTACCTGTATACTCATCTCTAATGTAAATTAAGCATTGTGAAACCAACACAATGGAAGTCCCATTTTCATATGAGTCAACAGGTCGATGGGAAGTCAACAGGAAGCGAAGAACAGGAAGGAAATCATATTGACTCTGGTGAAGAAACAATGAGTTTGGGGAAATATAAAGGGAAGCAAAAAGCCATTTTGACACCTATCACTTAGGGAACAAAGGGAATAGCATATTCTGCTTCTGTGAATGGTGAATCCTCCTGCCTGTGGTGCTGAAGTAAGTGAGAAAGTGTTTTAGGCAAAGATTGTAGCTCACTAAAATTTGAACACTAAAAAGTGTGTTATCTTTGTAACCACACATGCCTTTTTTCTCTTGCTTAGTATCACTTAAATCAAGGTTCTTTATTAATAAGTGTATGCTGAGTTTTACTATAAATCACGTCAGTCCTGTATATTAAACTGAAGGGTGGGTCCCCAGATCACCTACCAGGCCGGTGTGTGTGCTGTCTCTTTGGAGGCAGTGGACTAGATAATTTCTGTAAGTCTCCAGTGAGAGGGACTGGACACTGCAGAAAGACATCTCTGGAGAACTCAGGAACTGGCATTCACTGAATGTTACTTGGATTTAGACAGACAGAGTCTCGAGGAGTTTCCTTGGAAGGCAGATAGACTGGCACAGAAGGGAGCTGACATAGTTTAAACTACAGCAAAGCTTTCTTTTGCTGAGGCTCAGAGTTAATACAGTGGCTTAAGATCCTGGGCACCCTGAGGAGAGAGCCACACTCTCCTTGTTGTTTCTTCCTACCATGTCCATTACATTATTCCAGTTTTGAGCTGAAATAAGCTGTCTGTTTATTTGCTGCACTTTTATGGGAACTCTGTGCGTATAGAAATTAACTGTTGATACGTCATGCTCTCATTTGCTCTATATTATACATTGATCTAACACAACATAGGATATTTTATGTATAGATCAAGTGTTCTATTTTATAATAGCGTTCTATTTTTATATAGCTAAAACAGAGGACTGATTTGCACAACAGAATGACATACTTTAGAGGCATGATAGGCCAGTGAGTAAATAACATATGTAGAAAGCTGTCTCTACTTTTTAAACAGGAAATATTCCATATTTGAAAAAGAAAAACTATAGGTCAAGTCCTACCATTTCCTGAGAAGTGACTCAGAACTACAGCTGTACAAAAAACACACAAAAACAATGAAACCCCAAACCAGACAGAATGTTTGTTTTCAAATTTCATTAGCAACCCCAAATTCAGGTGGTGTTCGCTGAAAGGCTCACTGGAGCTAGTGAACCTTTCTATTAAGTTACCAAGGCTATGCATATGCTGCCCTTCAGTTCAGACTATGTGGGCATGAATCGCAGTGCACACCAAAGTGCTGCTCTATAAGTCCTCTGAGTGGATGTAGCAGGTGCAAAGTAATTCCCATAAATGTAGTCCTGTTCGACAAAGACTATGTTAACACAATCTACAAACATTTTAGTTCGGGCCTGCAGCGTCCAGATGGGGGAGTTACAAAACAGCACTTTGGTATGCCGGCAATTCGCACCCCCACAGTCTGAACTGCAGGGCAGTGTAAACATAGCCTTAGATTCTAAGATCTTTGGGGCAGGGGCAGTCTTTTTGTTCCCTGTTTGTACAGTGCCTTTTGCAATGGGGTCTTGGTCCATGAATGGAGCTCCTGGGCACTACAATAATGCCCCCCAGGATCAGCCGCCCCTAACCGCCCCCTGGTCCCTGTCCCCGACTGCCCCCCGGGATCCTCTACCCAACTCTGTCACTGCCACACATGCACCACTGCCACCACCCCATGCTGCTCGGAGCAGCAGGAGCTCGCAGGCCCACTGCCCGTGTGGCAGCGTAGCTGTGAGGGGAGGGGAGACAGCAAGGGAGGGGCCAGGGGTAGCCTCCCTGGCGGAGAGCTCGGGGCCGGGCAGGACTGTCCCGCAGGCCAGATGTGGCCCACGGGGCGTAGTTTGCCCACCTCTGGTTTAGTCTGACCTCCTGCACAATGCAGGCCACAGACTCTCACCCACCCACTCCTGCGATAAACCTCTCACCTATGTCTGAGCTATTGAAGTCCTCAAATCGTGTTTAAAGACTTGAAGGTGCAGAGAATCCTCCAGCAAGTGACCCGTGCCCCACGCTGCAGAGGAAGGCGAAAACCCCCCAGGGTCTCTGTGAATCTGCCCTGGAGGAAAATTCCTTCCTGACCCCAAATATGGCGATCAGCTGAACCCTGAGCATGTGGGCAAGACTCACCAGCCAGACACCCAGGAAAAAATTCTCGGTACTAACTCAGATACCACCCCATCTAACATCCCATCACAGACCATTGGGCATATCTAACGCTAATAGTTGAAGATCAGTTAATTGCCAAAATTAGGCTAACCCATCATATCATCCCTTCCATAAACTTATCAAGCTTAGTCTTGAAGCCAGATATATGTCTTTTGCCCCCACTGCTTCCCTTGGAAGGCTGTTCCAAAAGTTCACTCCTCTGATGGTTAGAAACCTTCATCTAATTTCAAGTCTAAACTTCCTGATGGCCAGTTTATATCCATTTGTTATTGTGTCCACATTGGTACTGAGCTTAAATAATTCCTCTCCCTCCCTGGTATTTATCCCTCTGATATATTTATAGAGAGCAATCATATCTCCTCTCAGCCTCTTTTTGGTTAGGCTTAACAAGCCAAGCTCTTTAAGTCTCCTTTCATAAGGTTTTCCATTCCTCAGATCATCCTAGTAGCCCTTCTTTGCACCTGTTCCAGTTTGAATTCATCTTTCTTAAACATGGGAGACCAGAACTGCACACAGTATTCCAGGTGAGGTCTCACCAGTGCCTAACAGTACTAACACCTCCTTATCTCTACTGGAAATACCTCGCCTGATGCATCCCAAGACCTCATTAGCTTTTTTTAGGCCATATCACATTGGCGGCTCATAGTCATCCTGTGATCAACCAATACTCCGAGGTCATCAGTCACAACACACTAGCTACCTAGCCATTGTCAAATATTCTTAATTTAAATTGTTCAGTTAGCACAGCTCCCGAGACTATTATGCTTGGGCTAACTGGCTATTTATCTCCTTAACACACATACCCTTTCCTCTTCCTGTGACTCAAAGCATTTGTCACTGAGCCTTACAGCTCGTCAAAAGCAGTAAAAACAAGAAGACGCCTATCACCACAATTCAGCTGCATTGCCCACTGTCTACATCTCCCTAATCAGTTGTCACAATTATGAGGAGTTGCGTTCTCTCTCAGACTCTCCAGAAGAGCAACACCTATCCTCCCTCTACAGCCTATTCAGCTTCCTTCGGCTCAGGCAACAACAGGCAGGTGTTTTCATTGCAGAACTCAGTGACTACTGAATCACTGGCCTGCCTAAGCCAGCTATCCTATCAAGAGTGTCCCAGGCATGGTTTCTCCATCACACAATACTGTTTTGTCAGAATAACTCAGCAATTAGGTGAACATAGCATGACCTTGTACATAACCAAAGTGACAGATGGACAGGAAGAAATAGAAATAATAGCAAAGTAACTCTTATTCCTCTTTTCAACACTTGTCCTTGGTGTTCCAAAGACATCTTGTCAGCCATTTCATGTGTGCTTGAAGCAATTGCTGAGTCTCCAGAAGAATGAAACTTTAAAAAAATAGAAGACAACATGATCAGCCACGAAATGTAGTTAAGAGCCAGGAGAAGGAGAGAGTGACAAAATATGTTCAACTGAGAATGATACAGTTTGGCAATAACCTGATTTTGAATCAGAACACCTTACTCTATAGGGGATAGTATGCAATGCATTCAGCTGTCAATTATACATGATAACTAATGGCTGGTAAACACACTTGTCAGTCAGAAGACATTACATTGCATTTATCATCTCTCAGACAGACTCCTGTTGGGATTTCAATATACCTCATTAACAGAGTGCTAAGCATTAGGATGCCATGCCAAAGTTGGTCATGTCTGGCAATTAAAGAGGGAAAGTGCTCTATTGATTGTAACTCAGATCCTGTGCGGAGATAATCGACTGAGGATATTTCGCTGACATGAACACCCTCCCCCACTGAAGTTATGAAATAAAGATTAGACCTATGATGTTAATCTAAGGAATTTCCAGAAGTAACAGATTGCTCAGTATATTTCACATCAACTGGAGGAGGGTTAGATAGTAGCATGTAGTTTTAATTTTGTTTCAATCAGCATATTTAGTTATAATGTGCCATAGCTGTTAGCAATTGTTTCTTCAACACCAAATAACCACGCACACACATTTAGAAATGCTTCTGACAGGCAGTAACTAAGCACACTACAAGCTTGGCTTCAATTAGACTAGAAGACCATTGTAAGTTTTATTTAAAGATAATTACTGCTAACTAAATGGATTTTCATTACATAATATAAGAGCAAGTAATAAGTGTATTCATTAGGTCAAAGAAACTTGAATCAATGTAAAGAACTTATGGAAATTCCTGTGTTATTTAACATTTTGGAGTAATATAGTATTTACAAGAGGAAATCTGTCCTAATATGATTGAATAGCAGCAAGGATAGAAAATTACATTGCTTAAGGTTTAGGATTTGCTCTTGTTCATTCAGTTCAGGACCAATGACAAAAAAGCACTTTACCTTGAAGAACTAAAGGCAGTTTTAAGCTCTAATATCCCATGAATCACAAACACTAGGAATATAGGCTTTACATCATTGGAAAGATGAAATATGTTTGCCAGCTTTCCCTTGCTTTTAAGTCTTCAGTTTCAGTCTTCTGGGGATGCAGGGAGGACTAGTGGACAGAGCACTGGACTGAGATTCAGGAGAGCTGGGTTATATTCCAGCTCTGCTACTGGCCTCCTGGATGACCTTAGGTTAATCATTTAATTGCTCTTTGTCTCAGTTTCCCCAATCTGAGAATAATGATACTGACCTCCTTCGTAAAGCACTTTGAGGACTATTGATAAAAAAGCATCATATAAGAGCTAAGTTTCATTATTATTTACCTCTATGTGAGTGTAGGGGGAAAAAATCACTTCACTTCTGTGCCTTTGTTTCCACTCCCCCTGCCTGTTTTGTCAAATTAGATTAAAAACTAAACCAGGGCAGAAATTCTCTCTTTTGTGTGTATACCAATATTCGGCATAATGGAGCTCTGATTTTGGTTCAGCCTCTGGGTGCTCCTGTAATAAAAACAACAACAATAATAATCCTGTCAGACTTAGTGGCTGGAAGTCTGGGTACTTACTAAGAAACAGAATTCAGCCCTACCTAACCTTGGCATTGGAAAAAAGAGATGATGGTAATAATACTTGAGGATGGCAATAGTGATAAATGCAAAATAATGCACACGAGAAAACAATCCCAACTATATATACAAAATGATATCTAAATTAGCCGTTTCCAGTCAAGAAAGATCTTGGAGTCATTGTGGATAGTTCTCTGAAAAAATCCACTCAACGTGCAGCAGCAGTCAAAAAAAGCTAACAGAATTTTAGGAAGCATTAGGAGAGAAATAAACAATAAGACTGCAAATATCATAATGTCACTATACAAATCCACACCCAAATCTTGAATACTGTGTTGTCCCATCTCAGTATAGATCAAAACTGGAAAAGATAGCAAGAAGGAAAACAAAATGGATTAGGGGTATGTAACAGCATGCATATGGGGAGAGATTAGGATGACTGTCCATCTTAAAAAAAAGAGATGACTAATGGAGTTTATGAAATCATGAATGGTGTGGAGAAAGTGAATAGGGAAATGTTATTTACTCCTTCACATAACACAAGATTTAGGGATCATCCAATGAAACTAATAGACAGCAGGTTTAAAAGAAATAAAAGGAAGTACGTCTTCCACACAATACAGTCACCCTGTGCAACTTGTTGCCAGGGGATATTGTGAAGGACAAAGTTATATGTGGGTTCAAAAAATAATTAGATAAGTTGATGGACCTATCCTCAACAAATGACTATTAGCCAAGATGGCCGGGGTACAACCCCGTGCTCTCGATGTCTCTATACCTCTGATTGCCAAAAGCTGGGACTAGACAACAGGGGATGACCATTACAAATTGCTTTATTGTGTTCATTCCTTCTGAAGCACCTGACATTGGCCACTGTGGAAAGACAGGATAATGAGCTAGATGGACCATTGGTCTGACCCAGTGTATCTATCATTCATCTTAGCTGAAATGTCACACACAGTTAGGATTACAGGGACAACTTGATCACTCCTTGCAGTTTCTACTCCTGGCTCTTCCCAGAGCTATAGACCAGGCTGCTGCTTCCCACCTCCCTGTCTTTATTTTTTCTGAGTGTGCCTCTTACTACAGTATGTTGAAGTAGACTGTAGGGAAGAACAAGAGTTGACAATGGATGATTCCCACTCTCCCACATGCCCCCTGGACATGACCGTCAGCACATCCCACCTCAGAAGGAGTTTATGGGTGTGTGGGGGGGAAATCAACATGCAGGTGTTAGCAAGAGAAACAGAACCATGTGGGAGAGAAAAAAATGGGGGGACAGAAGTACTGGGTGAGGCAAACTGTACAGTGAACTGGGCATGCAGGACAAAAGAAGCACAAGGACTGCATAGGAGAAATTAGGAGGAGATCAGACCATTGGGAGTCAGAGGACTCAGTGATTAAACAAGGACAAAGGTGGGGGGGCGGAGCCCAGGCCCACCCTCTACTCCGGGCTCCAGCCCAGGAACCCTAATAGTATCAGCTATGGTACCTGACCTTTTAGAAACATGGCATGTACAATTCCCTGGGCTACTTCTCCCACAGCAGCCTTCACTTCCTCAAGCTCCACTTCAACCTTACCTCAAGGCCTCCTTCCTTGTGCCTGATATGGCATGTACTACTCAGCCTCTCCAACAGCGCAACTTCCTCCCACAGCTCCTGACATGCACACCCACCTGACTGACTGGGAGGCTTTTAACTAGTTTCAGCCAGCCCCTGATTGGCTTCAGGTGTCCCAATCAACATAGCCTTCTCCCTGCCTTCAGGAACATTCTTAATTGGCCCCAGGTGTCTTAATTGACCTGGAGCAGCTTCCATTTCACTTACCCTGGCACCAGGGATTTGTTCAGCCTGGAGCGAATCACTCTCTTCCTCCCACTGCTCTTCCATAGCTTTCTAGCTTGGAGGGAGGTGGGAAGCTGCTACTCCTGCTGCTACTAGGCCCTAAGCTCTCCCTGCTGCTCCAGCTGCTCCCCTGGCTGGGCCAGACACCCCCCATTCTCTGCTACTTGGCTGCTGGACCCCCCACTCTTGGGTGCTGCTACTGCTGCAACTGCAGCCCCGGGGGGGGGGCTGCTAGCCCACTCCCCAGAGAGGAGGAGTGAGGGACCCCAGCCACTGCTGTTGTGGATACCACCACCAGCACCACCACCTGAGAGGGGTCCATTCTGCCTGCCTGGACGACCACCTGGAGTTCCTGGAGCTGCTGCTGCTACAGAGGCCGCTGCCTGGAGCTGCTGAAGCCCGAGGAGGAGAAGAAGAGGATCATCTGCGAGTGGGGCAGCACCTAGAGATTTTGCAGACCACCGTGGAGGGGGCCCTAAGACTGAGTAATTTTCAAACTGTGCTCTTGTGGTGGGGGTTTTGACTGTGTTTGTAGGGACACCGGGGGTGTGGCGTGGAGCTGCCCCCCGATCCATCTGTGTGTCCTCCCCAACCCCCACCACTATTACTACCACCGCTGCCCCCTCCACCACCCCCACTGGCTGTATACCATCTGCCTCAGCTCGTGCCTCTGGACTCAGCTGCTTGCTTGGCTTGCCACGCCCTATTTCCACCCTTTGGGCCAGAAGCAGCAGCAAGCTAAAAAAGACTTGTGCAAGTGCACATGGGCACATGTGCCCCCCCTGGACTGCCTATCCACCCAGCTTTGCCCTTTACTACCTGCCCCATTTGCCACTTGCTTTGCCTCCTCTTTTGCTCCAGCCCCCCTTACTAGCTTCAGTTTGTTTGCCTGCCCCGCCCATTTCCTTCTGCAGCCTTTGTTTGTTTGCCCCGCCCCAGCCTCTGAAGCTAGCCCCTTGGTTTCCCTGTTCTACCCCCAGACCGCTTAGCCCCTCGCTCTGTGTGCCCATGCCCCCTCCCATGCGCTTGTGCAACTCCCCATTTCAGTTGCAACCCTCTTCACTGCACCTTCAATGTTGTTGAATCCCCCCGCCATAGTGCACCAAGAGGAGCCGGAATTTCCACCTTGTGTCGGTGACTGACCCCTAACCCCTGATTGCCCCCATCCAGCCCACCCCTTTTGGCGCCCTCCTCCCCTGCCTGCAGCCTAGCGGGGAGGAGTGGTCGACCTGCTTCCCCTCTCCCCTCCTCCTTTTGGTGTCCCCCCTTTCCTCTTTGCTCATGATGGCGGGGGATGAGACGGGTGAGACCCCTCCAGTAGCCCGAGCTCCCCCTCCCCCGCCTGCCACTCTGTCACCCCCCCAAGCTTCTACCTCCACTGCCAAACCATCTGCCACCGCCCCCGCTGGGGCACCAGCAGCGACAGGCACCAGGGTGACCTCCACTGCTGCCACGTCTCTCACCCCCTCAGATTTGGGGGGAGTCCCCCCAGCCGGCGGGAAGGGCCAGGGGAAGAAGAAGGGGAAGGGACCCGCTAAAAAGACCAGGCCCTCCATGGCAGGGGCTGCCCCCGATGCCCCGGCCCCATCTCCAGCTGGGGCGCCCCTCCCCGCTGTTCCCTCCACCAGCTCTGCAGGTGTCCCTCCCCAGGCCCCCAGAGCATACGCCCAGGTGGCGGCAGCCCCCCCGCCTGCCGCTACATCATTTCTCCAGCCCACCACCTCCGCTACCATCTATAGCGGCCGGGGCCCCTTTCCCACCATGACCAGGAAGCACGGCGTCCGTTGCCTCCTGGTGCCTGCCTCACCCCACGTGGAGACCTATGTGCGGGCATTGGCGAGGGTGGTGGGGACCACGGCCATTGTGGTGGCCTCCAAAATGTATGGCAAGTTCGTCTTCTTCTTAGCATCGGAGGCCGCTGCCCAGGAGGCGGTGGAGAAGGGCCCGGCGGTGGGGGGCGTGTTCGTCCCCTTAGAGCCGCTAGAGGACCTGGGCGTCCGCCTGGTCCTGACCTCTGTCCCTCCCTTTGTCCCCAATGCCGCCCTGTTACCTGCCCTTTCTACCTTGGGAAAGCCCATCTCTGTCATCAGCCCTCTCCCACTGGGCGGCAAGGACCCCGCCCTCCGTCACGTCCTCTCGTTCCGCCGGCAAGTGCAGCTTCAACTGCCGCCGGCGGCGCGTGATGGAGAGGCACTGGAGGGGTCCTTCCTAGTCCCCTACCAGGGAACCCGTTACCGGGTGCATTATTCCACGGGGGAGGCCCGGTGCTACCTCTGCCGGGCGATGGGGCACGTCCGGAGGGACTGTACCCTGGCCCGGGAAGAAGGGGCATCCGGGACCCCCGAGCCCCGGCAGGGCACCGGCCCCATCATCGCCGACGCCCCTGGCTGCCTGGCGCCCGAAACCGCCCCTCCTCCTTCCCAGTCCACCATTGCTCCCGCTCGGGCCCAAGGGGCACCTCCCCCACTATGCCCAGACGAGCGGGAGAACCCCGCCCCCGCTGTTTGCAATCTGGCAGGGCCTGTGGAGGAGGGTGCGGCAGAGGCAACGCCAAGCATGGGTGAGGGCCCACCCCAAGGGGAATCTTCCCTCCCTTGTGCTGCACCATCGTTACCCCCTCGAGTCCCTGAGCCATCGCCTCTGCCCCCTGACACAACCCCTGCTAGCCAGCCCCTGGATGATGCCATGGAGGGCTGGGCTCTAGTCCAGGGGAAGTGGGGCAAGCGGAAGGCTCAAGCTCCGCTCCTCCCATCTGAGGCGGAGGCCCCCCAGAAGACCAGGAAGGGGGGCACCGATGCCGAGCCTTTCGCTCTACCCACGGGTGTGTTCCATCCACTAGAGCCGGCTGGGGAAGACGTGGCAACACTGGGAGGTGGTATCTCCCCTCCACGGGAGTCCCTCCCCTCCAAGACCCCCGAGGCACCATCTGAAACCCCAGTGTGCCCCGAAGTAACCGTCGCGTCAGGTGCCGGCGGGGAGAATCCCGGGGTAGCGGAAAACAATTTCCCCTCTATATATGAGGAGATCGAGGCCCTGGGTCTTACCCCGGTCACCCAGGGGGAGGACGATCCTATGCCAGCGGGCCTCGATCTGGGCGACTTTACTCCAGCCCCCCTTTCCCCATGTTCCCTCCCCCTAACCGTTGCTTCTGCTCCCACCTCCGAGGAGCGCCTGGACTCCTCCATCAACCCGGCTGCAGAGGGCACCCCGCTGAGAGCTGCCGAGCCAGTTGAGGCAACGGCCAGTACCACGCAGCTGGAACCTGAGCCACCAGGGGCATCCCTCGCTGGTGAGGAGCATTCGACCTCCTTTCCAGGAGAGGACCCTAAAGAAGAAAGTCCACCTCCTGATGCCGTGGCTGCCAAATCCACCAGAGAGCTTGCGCCCAGCATCAGTGAGAGCCCTCTCTCCACCCAGACTCTCACCTCTATCCCTGCCCCTACCCTTATCCCGCCCACCTCCCGAGATAATATTGCCACCCCTGGGACTGTCTCCTTCCCCTTTCCAACAGATGACTCCCAGGGAATGGCCTTTGTGTTTGCCCGTCCTGACCCACCAGGGGCTGCTATCCTCCCTCCGCCGCCCCCTATCGCCCCAGCATTCAGGTCAACCCATCAGGAGCCCCGTAGGGGGTCCGCACCCTGTCTGCCCGTCTCGCTGGGCCAGGGGGCTGTACCAAGGGCCCCATCGGGGAGTAACCAGACCATAACCCCAGCCCCCCATGCGCTGCGAGAGGAGTTGCGGGAGTTCCTAGAAGACCTCCGTGGCTCCCGCAACAAAGTCCAGCTTGCCCTCCAGCGATGGGGGGACTTTAATCAAATCCTCCGGGCCGCAAGGGCCCTCATGGGGGAGGGGAAAAGGACCGGGAGACAGGGTGCCGCGGCCTACCAGCGGGTCCACCACTTCCGTGACTCCTTACTCACCTACGGGGTGGGTCACGGACTGCTGCACGGCCCGCCGGGAGCCACGAGCATCCCTGCCGGCGAGGATCCCTGCCAGCCCTCCTCATGGCACCCTTTACCATCGCAACATTGAATACCCGTGGCTGTAGGATGGGTCTCCGCAGGTCCCAGGTGCTCTCCTTCCTTCGAGAGGGGAGGTACTCTGTGGTTTTCCTGCAGGAGACCCATACGGATCCGACCGCCAAAGACAGCTGGCGGCTTGATTGGGGGGACAGGGTCTACTTTAGCCACCTCACAGTTCATACGGGTGGAGTGGCGACCCTGTTCTCCCCCGACCTACGGCCCGAGGTGCTGGGGGTCGCCGAGGCTGTGCCGGGTCGCCTGCTGCACCTCCGGGTCCAAATGGAGGGGCTCGTAGTCAACCTCGTCAACATCTATGCCCCAGCAGCGAGCCCGGAGCGGCTGCAATTCTATCAGCAGGCATCCGCCTTCCTCGGCACCTTGGATCCTCAGGAGTGCCTGGTCCTGGGAGGGGACTTTAACATCACCCTTGAGGAACGGGACCGCTCGGGGACCGAGAAGAGCCCGGCCGCCGTCGCCGTCCTCCAGGAGATAGTCGAACACCACTCCCTGGTGGACGTCTGGCGCGACCACCACCCGGATGACACTTCCACGTTCACCTTTGTCCGGGTGGAGGCCCATCGGTCGCGCCACTCCCGGTTGGACCGCATCTATTTATCACGCTTTCATCTTACACGAGCCCACTCCTCCAGCATCCGGCCGGCCCCATTTTCGGACCATCACATAGCCACCGTGACAGCCTCCCTCTGCGCGGAGAGGCCGGGGCCGGCCTATTGGCATTTTAACAACAGCTTGCTGGAGGATGCGGGCTTCGTGGCGTCCTTCCGGGAGTTCTGGCTGGCCTGGCGAGGGCAGCGGCGTGCCTTTCCCTCGGCACGGCGGTGGTGGGACGTAGGGAAGGTGCGCGCCCGGCTCTTCTGCCGTGACTACACCCGGGGCACCAGCCGACGGAGGGATGCAGCGATAGAGCAGTTGGAACGGGAGGTCTTAGAGCTGGAGAGGCGTCTGGCCGCCAGCCCCGAGGATCCACCCCTCTGCGGAGCGTGCCGGGAGAAGCGGGAGGAGCTCCGGAGCCTCGAGGACCATCGGGCCCGGGGTGCCTTTGTTCGATCCCGCATCCGTCTCCTTCGGGAGATGGATTGCGGCTCCCGCTTCTTCTACGCCCTGGAAAAAAAGAGGGGGGCTAAGAAACATATCATATGCCTACTGACTGAGGATGGCACCCCCCTCACGGATCCGGTGGAGATGTGCGAGAGGGCGAGAGCCTTCTACGCAAGCCTTTTCTCCCCGGAGCCGACCGATCCTAACGCTTGCAGAGTGCTGTGGGAGGAGCTCCCGACGGTCAGCGTGGGCGACCGAGACCGGCTAGAGCTGCCTCTCACTCTGGCCGAGTTCTCGGAAGCCCTCCGTCGCATGCCCACCAATAAATCTCCGGGCATGGACGGGCTGACCGTGGAGTTCTACCGCGTGTTCTGGGATGTCCTGGGCCCAGACCTAGTCACCGTCTGGGCCGAGTCTTTGCAGAGCGGGGTCCTCCCTCTTTCGTGCAGGCGAGCCTTGCTCGCCTTATTGCCGAAGAAGGGGGACCTCCGCGATTTACGAAATTGGCGTCCCGTCTCGCTCCTCAGCACGGACTACAAAATCGTGGCAAAAGCCATCTCCCTGAGGCTAGGGTCCGTGCTGACGGACGTGGTCCACCCAGACCAGACCTACACCGTCCCGGGCCGCAGTATCTTCGACAACCTCTATCTGGTCCGGGACCTATTGGAACTTGGGTGTAGGGATGGTCTGTCGTTCGCCCTCCTGTCCTTAGATCAAGAGAAGGCGTTCGACAGGATGGATCACGGGTATCTCCTGAGCACTCTGCAGGCATTTGGCTTCGGACCCAGATTTGTGAACTTTCTCCGGGTGCTGTACGCTTCCGCAGAGTGTCTGGTAAGACTCAACTGGACCCTGACCGAACCGGTCAACTTCGGGCGAGGAGTACGGCAGGGGTGCCCCCTCTCAGGCCAGCTCTACGCTCTGGCGATCGAGCCCTTCCTCTGTCTCCTCCGAAGGAGGTTGACAGGGTTGGTGCTGAGGGAGCCGGAGCTGCGGCTGGTCCTGTCGGCGTACGCTGATGACGTGCTCCTCATGGTCCAGGACCCGGGCGACTTGGTGCGAGTGGAGGCTTGCCAGGCCATCTATTCAGCAGCCTCCTCTGCGCGGGTCAACTGGGTCAAGAGCTCTGGCTTGGTGGTAGGGGACTGGCGGCAGGCGAGCCCCCGCCCACCCGCGCTTCAAGCCATCCGGTGGAGCACGGGTCCGCTGCTCTATCTGGGCGTTTACCTTTCTGCCACGCATCCCTCTCCGCCGGAGAACTGGCAGAATTTAGAGGGCGGGGTGATAGAGCGGCTCCGGAAATGGACAGGACTGCTCCGGTGTCTCTCCCTTCGAGGGAGAGCGTTAGTGCTTAATCAACTAGTCCTGTCCATGCTTTGGTACCGGCTCAACACCCTGGTCCCAGCCCCGGCTTTCCTGACCAACCTGCGGACATCGATTCTGGAGTTCTTTTGGTCAGGACTGCACTGGGTCCCTGCAGGGGTTCTCCATCTACCTGTGGAGGAGGGAGGGCAGGGCCTCAAATGTCTGCTTACTCAGGTCCATGTCTTCCGCCTCCAGACCCTGCAGAGGCTCCTTTATGGTGCAGGTAGTCCGGCGTGGAGCATACTGGCGCACGCCTTCCTGCGCCGCTTCCGAGGGCTCCGATACGACCGGCAGCTCCTTTATCTCCATCCGAGAGGTCTTCCGCGAGACCTCTCCGGGCTGCCGGTCTTCTACCAGGACCTCCTCCGGACCTGGAAACTCTTTACAACGAGCAGGTCCGTGGCGGCCACCGAGGGGGCAGATCTCCTCGCGGAGCCCCTGCTACACAACCCCCAGCTCCGTTTGCAGGTGGCGGAGTCCCGCTCGGTGCGCCAGAGGTTGGTCCTGGCAGAGGTCACAAGAATCGGAGACCTCCTGGACTATGACCGGGGAGACTGGCTGGATCCCCTAACCTTCGCTCAGCGCATGGGGCTTTCCAGACCTTGTACTCCCCGATGCATACTTCAGGAGGTGAAGGCCGCTTTGCCGCCCGCTGCTCGGGTTTATCTCGACCGGGTCCTGCACGAGGGCACGCCCCGCCCACCCACTACCCCAGGCCCGCCGGACCTTTTAATTGGACCCCTCCCCCGTGGACCCAACCGATCCCTTCACCCCTTCACTAGAAGCCGGCTGCACGAGATGCAGCCGGTCTGTTTTCAAACCGCGCCAAGAAAACATCTCTACACGCTCGTGTTCCACACCCTTCACGCCCGCACCCTCGTGTCCCGCCCCGATACAAAATGGCGGGACCTCCTGCCACCTTCGGAGGGTGAGGAGCCCCGGTGGGCCAGCCTATATTCCATCTTAGTCCCAAAGCCCGCCGGGGATGTCAGTTGGCGGCTCCTTCACGGAGCCGTGAGCACGGGCGTGTACTTGGCGCGGTTCACCACAATCCCAGACACCTGCCCCTTTTGCGGCGTGAGGGATACCCTGGCACATGTCTACCTGGAGTGTGCCAGGCTGCAGCCCCTATTCCGGCTCCTCACCAATATCTTATTACGTTTTTGGTTGCACTTCTCCCCTCACCTTCTCATTTATGCACTCCCTATCCGTGGCCCCACAAAGTCCCGGGATCTCCTGGTCAACCTCCTCCTAGCCCTAGCTAAAATGGCCATCTACAAAACCAGAGTGAGGAGGTTGGCCGATGGAGTCTCCTGTGACTGTGGGGCCTATTTCCGATCCTCGGTCCGTTCACGTATCCGGGCAGAGTTCCTCTGGGCGGCGTCCTCTGACTCCCTTGACGCCTTTGAGGAGCAGTGGGCTCTGTCCGGGGTTCTCTGCTCGGTGTCCCCGTCCGGTTCCCTTCTTTTGACCCTTTGACCGCACTCCTGTCCCTGTTATTTTATTAGTTGTCCCCCGGAATTTTTTGGGTATCTAGGTCCTGTGGGTCCCCCTTTAGGCTGGGGGGGACCCTTTAGCAGTGGACGGGCTTCGCCCGCCCACTTCCCGGATCCCAATAAGACAGCGGTGGTGGGACGTAGGGAAGGTGCGCGCCCGGCTCTTCTGCCCTGACTACACCCGGGGCGCCAGCCGACGGAGGGATGCAGCGATACAGCAGTTGGAACGGGAGGTCTTAGAGCTGGAGAGGCATCTGGCCACCAGCCCCGAGGATCCACCCCTCTGCAGAGCATGACGGGAGAAGCGGGAGGAGCTCCGGACCCTTGAGGACCATCGGGCCCGGGGTGCCTTTGTTCGATCCCGCATCCGTCTCCTTTGGGAGATGGATTGCGGCTCCCGCTTCTTCTACGCCCTGGAAAAAAAGAGGGGGGCTAAGAAACATATCATCTGCCTACTGGCAGAAGATGGCACCCCCCTCACGGACACGGTGGAGATGTGCGAGAGCCTTCTACGCAAGCCTATTCTCCCTGGAGCCGACCGATTCTAACGCTTGCAGAGTGCTGTGGGAGGAGCTCCCGACGGTCAGCGTGGGCGACCGAGACCGGCTAGAGCTGCCCCTCACTCTGGCCGAGTTCTCGGAAGCCCTCCGTCGCATGCCCACCAATAAATCTCCGGGCATGGACGGACTGACCGTGGAGTTCTACCGCGTGTATGGGACATCCTGGGCCCAGACCTAGTCACTGTCTGGGCCAAGTCTTTGCAGAGCGGGGTCCTCCCTCTTTCGTGCAGGCGAGCCCTGCTCGCCTTATTGCCGAAGAAGGGGGACCTCCGCGATTTACGAAATTGGCGTCCCGTCTCGCTCCTCAGCACGGACTACAAAATCATGGCAAAAGCCATCTCCCTGAGGCTAGGGTCCGTGCTGGCGGACGTGGTCCACCCAGACCAGACCTACACCGTCCCGGGCCGCAGCATCTTCGACAACCTATATCTGGTCCGGGACCTATTGGAACTTGGGTGTAGGGATGGTCTGTCGTTCGCCCTCCTGTCCTTAGATCAGGAGAAGGCGTTCGACAAGATGGATCACGGGTATCTCCTGAGCACTCTGCAGGCATTTGGCTTCGGACCCAGGTTTGTGAACTTTCTCCGGGTGCTGTACGCTTCCGCAGAGTGTTTGGTAAGGCTCAAATGGACCCTGACTGAACCGGTCAGCTTCGGGCGAGGAGTACGGCAGGGGTGCCCCCTCTCAGGCCAGCTGTACGCTCTGGCGATCGAGCCCTTCCTCTGTCTCCTCCGAAGAAGGTTGAAAGGGTTGGTGCTGAGGGAGCCGGAGCTGCGGCTGGTCCTGTCGGCGTACGCTGATGACGTGCTCCTCGTGGTCCAGGACCCGGGCGACTTGGTGTGGGTGGAGGCTTGCCAGGCCATCTATTCAGCAGCCTCCTCTGCACGGGTCAACTGGGTCAAGAGCTCTGGCTTGGCGGTAGTGAACTGGCGGCAGGCGAGCTCCCTCCCACCCACGCTTCAAGCCATCCGGTGGAGCACGGGTCCGCTGCTCTATCTGGGCGTTTACCTTTCTGCCACGCATCCCTCTCTGCCGGAGAACTGGCAGAATTAAGAGGGCGGGGTGATAGAGCGGCTCTGGAAATGGACAGGACTACTCCGGTGCCTCTCCCTTCGAGGGAGAGCGTTAGTGCTTAATCAACTAGTCCTGTCCATGCTTTGGTACCGGCTCAACACCCTGGTCCCGGCCCCGGCTTTCCTGACCAACCTGCGGACATCGATTCTGGAGTTCTTTTGGTCAGGACTGCACTGGGTCCCTGCAGAGGTTCTCCATCTACCTGTGGAGGAGGGAGGGCAGGGCCTCAAATGTCTGCTTACTCAGGTCCATGTCTTCCGCCTCCAGACCCTGCAGAGGCTCCTTTATGGTGCAGGTAGTCCGGCGTGGAGCATACTGGCGCACGCCTTCCTGCGCCGCTTCCGAGGGCTCTGATACGACCGGCAGCTCCTTTATCTCCATCCGAGAGGTCTTCCGCGAGACCTCTCCGGGCTGCCGGTCTTCTACCAGGACCTCCTCCGGACCTGGAATCTCTTTACAACGACCAGGTCCGTGGCGGCCACCCAGGGGGCAGATCTCCTCACGGAGCCCCTGCTACACAACCCCCAGCTCCGTTTGCAGGTGGCGGAGTCCCGCTCGGTGCGCCAGAGTTTGGTCCTGGCAGAGGTCACAAGAGTCGGAGACCTCCTGGACTATGACCGGGGAGACTGGCTGGATCCCCTAACCTTCGCTCAGCGCATGGGGCTTTCCAGACCTTGTACTCCCCGACGCATACTTCAGGAGGTGAAGGCCGCTTTGCCGCCCACTGCTCGGGTTTATCTCGACCGAGTCCTGCACGAGGGCACACCCCGCCCACCCGTTACCCCAGGCCCACCGGACCTTTTAATTGGACCCCTGCCCCGTGGACCCAACCGACCCCTTCACCCCTTCACTAGAAGCCGGCTGCACGAGATGCAGCCGGTCTGTTTTCAAACCGCGCCAAGAAAACATCTTTACACGCTCGTGCTCCACACCCTTCACACCCTCACCCTCGTGTCCAGCCCCAATACAAAATGGCGGGACCTCCTGCCACCTTTGGAGGGTGAGGAGCCCCAGTGGGCCAGCCTATATTCCACCTTAGCCCCAAGGCCCGCCGGGGATGTCAGTTGGCGGCTCCTTCACGGAGCTGTGAGCACGGGCGTGTACTTGGCGCGGTTCACCTCAATCCCAGACACCTGCCCCTTTTGCGGCGTGAGGGATACCCTGGCACATGTATACCTGGAGTGTGCCAGGCTGCATCCCCTATTCCAGCTCCTCACCAATATTTTATTCCGTTTTTGGTTGCACTTCTCCCCTCACCTTCTCATTTATGCACTCCCTATCCGTGGCCCCACAAAGTCACGGGATCTCCTGGTCAACCTCCTCCTGGCCCTAGCTAAAATGTCCATCTACAAAACCAGAGTGAGGAGGTTGGCCGATGGAGTCTCCTGTGACTATGGGACCTATTTCCGATCCTCGGTCCGTTCACGTATCCGGGCAGAGTTCCTCTGGGCGGCGTCCTCTGACTCCCTTGACGCCTTTGAGGAGCAGTGGGCGCTGTCCGGGGTTCTCTGCTCGGTGTCCCTGTCCGGTTCCCTTCATTTGACCCTTTGACCGCACTCCTGTCCCTGTTATTTTATTAGTTGTCCCCCAGAATTTTTTGGGTATCTAGGTCCTGTGGATCCCCCTTTTAGGCTGGGGGGGATCTTTTAGCGGTGGACGGGCTTCGCCTGCCCACTTCCCGGATCCCAATAAGACTACTCTTCCATAGCCATCTGGCCTTGCCCCGTCACAGTAGCTAAGTCCCATTTTTAAGCACCAATGTGATCCACAAAACTGCCACTCGACTGTTGCCTAACCCTTTAGGTAACTAATCTCACTTGGCAACTACAAATTTTTCTTCTGTGCATGCACACTGCAGCTTAAGCCCCAGAGTGATTCAGAAACCACAGAAGATAGGTGAGCAGTCACCTAAGTTGTGTGCTGGGCCCGAGCTGAAAGGCATGCTCAGATACTGCCTACTGGATCAGAAACCTAAGGCATGTTCACAAAAAAAACAGCCATGGGTGAGGATTTTCCCTATAATCTTTAGCCTAGTGCATTGCATACACCTAGGATTTGGGAGACCAAAGTTCAAGTCACCGCATTTCTTAGGATTTGAACAAGGCTCTGCACCTCTCGGGTGCGTGCTCTATCCACTAGACTATAGAGCCACTCTAACTTTCAGACCCCCAATTATTCAATTGTTTAGTTGAAGCAGAACATCTTCAGCAGGCAAGATGGAGGGAAAGGCACATTAGAATATTATATACTCTAGTGATCAGGGTACAGTTGTACTAATTCTGATGTAATAAAGGGACCAAAGGTGTTAACATAACCAGTCACTGTCCACCATTAAATAGTATTAGACAAGGTCAGGGGTTTGGTACACAGAGATCTCAGCCTGTTTAGTATGATGGCAGACACACCTTTGAAAATTATTTTAACCTTTTATTAAAGATAAAAAAAGAAGGAAAAACACTTAAAGCCTTTGAAATGTAAAGCATTAAGTGAGGCTTTCATTTTACCAGCATCCGTGGTTTCTTTTCCGTTTAGCCAGAGAGTTTTTAGAAGGAACCCCGTATCCCCTCTTGTTTGACCATCTATTCCATGGTATCAAAAATGGTAATAACTGTCCTGGTAGGCTAACGAGGAGAAGTTAGTTGAGATGGGCTGGAGCTGTTGTTGAGCTGTTGTCATTAAAGTCTGATCCCAGGTGATGTTTGGGATTCAGTTAGAGCTGGTAATGTCACCAGAGTCCGCCTTACTGGCCCAGCTGGGCCAGAATATTTCTCAGAATGAGGCTGATGAAGGCCTGGGGTCCCAGGAGATGGTGGAGGTGGTAGCCATGATAGTGATACTCACTCCGGTAGCCAAGTTTTCTCCCTAAAGTCTCTTTCTTTAAATGACTCACAAAGGGAACACTGGGTGGAATAACCCAACACTTCGTTATTTTGTCTGCCAATTAGACCTAGCTTCTGACACACCAATTTTGGTTCACTGATTTCTAGTTCCACACTTCTCTTGTTTACCAGGTAGCAGTAAGCCTTTTTTCTTTGGACTAATTCATTTTGTCTCCCTTTCATACTTTGTCCCAACAATATTTGTTAGTGTAGGTTATTGTGACATTTTATGAACTTTCATGTACTTTTTACAATTGAGCTCACAATTTGAGTACATTTGCAGGCCCAACTATCACAAAAGCACTCACCTGAGAGGTGGTAGTTCCCTATTCAAATCCTGTCTTACCCTCAGGAGGGGGTAGCCTAAAAGTTATAAGGAGGCACTCTTTCCTACCCCTCTAGTCATTTTGTTTTGGGCCCCACCTGCAATTTAGGTGGCCAAATGCCTATCTTCTCCTGGTTTGTGCATCATTAGCAGAGCTAGATGCCAAATTCCATGAGAGGGGTGGGCTTAGCATACACCACTGTGGTCAGCATCTCTCATTGGCTAGCTAAGACAGGTCATGATCTAGCATGCTGGTTTTGTAGATCACACTCTAAGATGTCTCTCTCCCCATTCACTGTATAGTAACCTGGGCACCTAACTCAAGGCCTGTGGATCACAGTGTTGTTCTTGTGGTTTTCTGGTTACCTATAGGCCAGGTGCCATTATACTCAGAATTGCAACACCTAAGTCCCTTCTTGGATCCCATCCTAAGTGACTTGGCCAGGGTCACACAGAAAGTATGTGGCAGAGCAGGGAATTGAACCTGGATTTCTCGCAAGTGCCCCAACCACTGGACCATCCTTTCTCTATATCTCATAGAGTCACTGTGAGGATTAAAGTAATTTTTATAACATGCCCATGTACTGATGGGGCCACATACAAACCTAGACATATAAACCATGGGACACAAATGAATCTTGTATTTTATTTCCATAACAACTACTAATGAATCTCATTAACAGACATTAGTCAGACACCTTACCTGCCAAATCTAGCTACGAGCTATTTTTTATCTCTGGGGTCTAAGTCTTACAAAATAGGCAGTGATGATAGAAATATTGGCAGGTCCTTAACTCCAGTGGCACTAGCAGGCCCTGCTGAAATGACTTCAAACACATATTCATTGCTGTTAAGTCCCAAGTGGAGCCTCAAGAGAAAATAGTGATAATATCAAAATAAAGTAAATGTAAACATCTGTCTGCTTTAATCTCTCTTTATTGATTTTTTCATGATTGTAGCACATATACTTCCCAGCTTTATCTCAGTGTCACTGAAGGCTATGCACAGTCATTACATTGAGCCTACATATATGCTTTCAGCAAGTACTCAGAAAAGTGAAATACACAAACACTCTGCAAAAAACATGATGACTTATCACATACAGATCTTTATTTAAGTAAGAAGTGAAAAATATGGATCTCTTACCTTTAGTAGTTTAATAGTTTTCAGATAAGGTAGATTGTGATTGTAGTGAAAGTCTAAAAATTTAAAAATATTTCAATATTTCAACCCAGGGCACAGGGTTCTTCTACCACTACATCTTTTATCCCTACTTTGAGAAAAAATCATGTATGCAAATATTTCTGAGTGCACCCACAAACAAGTTATTTGCATGCACATTGGCTGGTTATGCACCTAACTGGTGGTGTGTGAGCACAAAGTCATGTTTTTCTCTAAGCAAATGACATTTGAATATACAAATAGAACCCACCTCTGAAAATCCAGTCCTCAGATGGATTGTTGTCATGGTCTGAAAACTCTCTTCCAGAAAGTTTCAGTCAGGAAAACCTCAACACATCCTCAGATGCAGTGATGAAACGTTTTCCTTCAGTCTTTTTTTTTTTTTAAGTTAATAGTTTTCTTGTCCTGTAACCATCTCTTTGATTATTCCCTACAATTAGTATTATAATTATTTGTACTGCAGTACCACCCACACTTCTCCAATCAGAATCAGAGTTTTACTATGCCAGGCATTGTACAAACATAAAATAAAAAACAGGCCTTGCCCCAAAGAGTTTACAATCAGAACTGTTGGTGAGAAACGTTTTTGCTTTGGGCACCCAGCTCTGAAGGCAGCACCCCGCCAGCAGCAGGATAGAAGTAAGGGTGGCAATACCATACCATGCCATCCTTCCTTCTGCACTGCTGCTGATGGTGGCTCTTCCTTCAGAGCTAGGCTCCCAGCCAGCAGCCACCACTCTCTGGCCAACCAACTTGGATGGCAACAGCAGCACAAGAAGTAAGGGTAGAAGTACCGCGACCCCCCTACAGCTCCTTTTTGGGTCAGGACCGCTACAAATACAACACTGTGAAATTTCAGATTTAAATATCTGAAATAATTAAATTTCCAATTTTTAAAATCCTATGACCGTGAAATTGACCAAAATTGACTGCGAATTTGGTAAGGCCCTAGTTATATTCAATATGCAGAGTTGTACTCTGGTTTTATTCCAGTAGTTGGCACAATCAGACATCTATGACCAAGGGCAAAGATCCACAAACACCCTCAGTATAGGAGATGGCAACACCTCACTACCATATTTGGATAACGACAGATACATGATACCATCCAAGAACTACAGTGTCAACTATTGTGGCAAAGCCACAAAGAGTTATATGCAAGAATAATAAAGCATCATGAGAAGTGAAAATGCAATATTACAGGCTGTAACACAGACACTAAAATCAAAACCTACTGTCTACAAGTGAAAACAAAGGCAATTACAATATGGAATAGCAAGACCCAAAGATAAAGCAAGGAAATTTTTACACTAGCACAATGTAAAAATTCACCATCACGCACCACCAATCTACTTCATCACAACAAGGACTGATACTGCTACTAAATGTTTTCCAGCAATGGAAATGCATGTACAATCTCCCATCAAGTTCTGACAAATCATCTAACATGAAAGAGAAGATTACACAGGATAATGAAAAACAATGATAATCCACTAAGCAAGGTTTTGATAACATGCATTTTACTCCACCAAAACCATTGCAATTACAAGGATTATTCCCATTCACTTTAGAATGACACTCTAATAAAGACATATGCATCGTAGAGTACCAGCAAAAGTATGACAGGCCACTGGGTGGGCTGTACAAGGTGGGCAAGTGCCTGCAGCAGTGTGGTGTCAAGCTTCTGCCAGTAATGGACTCCACTGAAGGTCTGGAAGTAGAGGTGCCATGAATCTGTCCCCTCCCTCTTTATGCTGGAAAATGGAGTTGACCCCACACAGAATGTGTTATTCAGTCTAAAGTAATACAATTCCTCTGCTCTTGAAAATTCAGAAGCACCACATGAGATGGTGAAAATTCTGCAATACTAACCAGAACCTGGAACAATTTAGCCCTATAATCAATTTATTTCAATGAAATATAAATTGACACACAGGAAAAATGAAAACAGCAACCTCATTCAGGTTACAAGAGAACAATGGAATGCTTTATCAATTAATATCAGTGTCATAACTGCGAATGACTAACCTGAACCAGATTTTTCTTATTATTATTCAGTGATAGCATTATTTTAATTTTAAATTGTGCACATTATGGCAAGCAGAATAAGCCATTATTTATTGTTTGAATGTGCAACAGAAGTATAGTATATAAGCTTTATTTCTCAAGTGTATTTTATAACTCCAAGGGCAAAGTCTGTCACAGACCGCCGACCCCTACTGAACAGGGAAGGAAATGACTACCGATCAGCCACCCCCAGAGATGCAGCAATCAGGATTCTGAATATGAGTTGTTATAAAACAATACCAAGGCCATGTCCAAAGTCAGAACTGCTAAACATTAGCTGGACTAATTTGAGACTGAGGTACTCAGCTCCCTGGAGATAGATATGAGACAAAGAATATGCCTATTGAGATTGTAACTCAGGGCAGTGGGAAGGGATTTCTCTTCAGGAATACCTCTTAAGCACACAACGTTCATTGTAGGTTTGTTAATACTTCTGACCAAAAATTCTATTGAAAGCAGAAAAGATGAGCCCTTTTTTAAAGAGATGGGTGGAACAAAAGAGTCAGTCAGGAATAGCTCTATGCAGACTGTCAGTCTGACTAAGGCAGGGGTCCTCAAACTGGGGGCCGGTACCCCTCAAGGGGTCATAAGGTTATTACATGGGGGTCGTGACCTCTCAGCCTCCACCCCAAACCCCGCTTTGCCTCCAGCATTTATAATCGTGTTAAATATGTAAAAAATTGTTTTTAATTTATAAGGGGAGATTGCACAGAGAGGCTTGCTATGTGAAAGGAGTCACCAGTAAAAAAGTTTGAGAACCACTGGACTAAGGGCTGGTTTACATACAAAAGTCATCTTGCTTTAACAATACTGGTATAAAGTGGTATAACCCCCCTTAGTGTGGATGCAATTACACCATTACAAAAGTACTTATTCTGATATCACTTATACCCATACAGAAAGGAAATAAGTTATAGCAGAAGTTTATAGTAGTATAAGGGCAGGTCTTCATTACCCGCTGGATTGGCGGGTAGTGCTTGATCGATCGGGGATTGACTTATCATGTCTCATCTAGACACCCATCGATCCCCAAACGTGCTCCCCGTCAACTCCGGAACTCCAGCTCGCGAGAGGCGAAAGCGGAGTCGACAGGGGAACGGCCGCAGTTGACTTGCTGTCGTCCTCAGGTAAGTCGACGTATCTTAGGTACCATTTGCGTAGCTGAAGTTGCGTATCTAAGGCCGACCCTCCCCCAGTGTAGCCCAGGGCTAACTGTGTGTACACTAAGGGTTATACCCAGCATAACTATATTAGTAAAACACCACAGCCTTAATCTAGTTATATCAATACAAAAATCTGTGCATAGACTAGGACTGAGGGTATGCAAAATAAATAGGTGTATTTTCTTCTTCTGTAATTTAAGATGAAACAACCAATCCAGTTTAGTTTGTAGTGAAGTATAAACTTAGGGTATGTCTACACAGACTGCTGTAGTGCTTCACTGTTGACTTTACCTATGCCAACGGGAAGGGTTCTCCCATCAGCGTAAGTAATCCATCTCCTCGAGAAGCAGGAGGTAGGTGGGTGGAAGAATACTTCCTTCAGCCTAGTTCTTTCTACACTGGGGGGTTAGGTTGGCATAGCTCCATCTCTCCTGGGTGTGGATTTTTCACACCTCTGACACACAACACTATGCAGATGTAAGTTCCCAGTGTAGACCAGCTCTTAGTCATAAAAAGAGATGCTTTTAAATTTTCTTTTATCCATTTTTTTCTGTGCTTTTAATCTTCAAATAAAACTTGTTTCACTAAGGAACCTGTTATCTGTTTGGAAAGGCTATTTCAGGACTTCAGTCTCACAAGAGAGACAGAGACACAAATAGGATCCCTATGGATGAGGCTGTCAGGTAAAGGAGACTGGGAAGTCAAGGCACCCAGTTTTGTTTCAGTGTAGAAAGGCAAAGATCACAGTTTCCACAACACAGAAGGGTGAGTTGGAAAAGGCAAAAGAACGCAACTCACCAGGGGGCAAGTGGGAGATCAAAATGAAACAAGAGGTACCCATGGTTTAATGTTCTATCACACACATTGTAATGTAAGGTTGAAACAGATCTGCATGTAAGCTCAGCAGCCTTGTTGCTAGCTGCTCAACACTTATTCCTGCGGTTGTGATGGTTTCTGTCTTGCTCCTGCCCTGTTCTGGTCTTGCTTCAATCTACCCCAGCTGTACTTGGTTGCCCAGTTTCTAAGTCTGGCTCTGAACTCTGGCTCCAGTCATTTAAACCTATTCAAAGAGAGTACAAAATGCTTCTAAAGGTTTGTCTACATGGAGATTTGCCTAGCTTGCTATGCACTGTCTCCATGCAGGCAAGCACTAGGACACTTCCAATGTGATTTGTCAGCATTTCATATCCATTTTGTGCAAGGGTAAATGGGTCCATTAGATGCAAGGCAGCAGGGAACCAGACCATTGACTGCAATGTGCCAGCATCTGTGACGAAAACAAGCACAGTTCCATTCTAAGTGTAAATTAGACTTTTTTGTCAAGGCACTAGAGGCCCAGGTTGTATGCACCCAAATCACTTCAATGGATCTCTTGTCTGCTAAAGGACTTCTGGCACGGCATTTTAGTGTCAAAGGTTATAGAAGGAAGTCTACTTCAGAAAACTTAGGAAGAAATCCAGCTTTGTCTTAAGTTCACCCATTTCAGTGTTTAGAACTTATTTATTTCTTTAACAAATAAGCCTGAGGTGCCAGAATAAGTGATTCTCTGTAGAAAAACGTGCTTATAAAAACATACCCTTGCAGTAATCCTCTCTCTAAACCACATCCACCAACCCCTATGGGGTACTTCATGTTAGCACTACAAAACATATGTTCTTCATTCATTCAATTTGGGATGAGCACTCAGAAAGAAAGACCTCTCTGACTATGGTAGGCTCCATATGCTTCAAATTGCTGTGTGGACATGGCATGCAGACTATTCAGTTTCACAGCAAGAAAATAAAATATAGTAAATTACCTTTCCAGGACATCAAAGTGGCATAGATTGCTGCTCTTCTCCCATGATCATCAGATGATTGAAGATCATTTTCTCATTAAATACTCTTGCAATAGCTCACCCCTCCCCTGCCCTTTGCTTGCTTATTAGATGACATAAAGGTTTTTACCTTCCTAATTGCAACTGGATACAAGCTCTGCAGCACTGAAGGGGTTTTGACAGAGAGGGAAGGGAATCTTTTTCCTACTGTGTAAAAATGGTTTTAATTTAAAATACCTAGAGACTAAAAATGTATATGCAAGGTGGTCTTCTTTTACCTTGCACCAGCAAATCCCAGGATACTGAACACCTACCAGTGGAGAAGCTGCTGACAGGAGCCATAAGGTTAAGTTTCCTCAACTGAGCCTGGACTTAGCTTCAAAGGAAGTTTAATGACCCCAACTGGATTGTGGTAGAATCACCTGACTGACCGGCTGGCCTGCCTGACAGGCTGCAAGCAACTAACAGGTCTGCATGTAAGCTCAGCAGCCTGGTTACTAGCTACTTACCACTTATTCCTGCAGTTGTGACTGTGTCTGTCTTCCTCCTGTCCTGTCCTGGTCCTGGTCCTGCTCCTGCTCCAATCTACCCCACCTATACTTGGTTGCTTAGCTTCTAAATCTGGTTCTGATCTCTGGCTACAGTTATTGGCTTCCAATTCTGGCTCTGACCCCTGGCTTGAACCGTGATTCCCAATTTCGCCTGTGGTGCTGGTTCCTGACTCTAACCGTTAGGTCACACTGCCCATGTCCTGGTCCTGACAGCCACTCACAAGGGGCCTGAGGCCATGACAGGCAGCCATAAGCCTGCTCCATGGGTGGCACACAGTAAGCAAACAAAGCCTTAGAAGTGGGTAGTGCTGCCAGGGGAGAGTTTATTGATTGATTGGCCTTTTTCCTCACTGCTGTATATGAGCACCTCCCTAAATTAATGATGAGTTTTAGCCCTGTGAAGTAATGAAGAACCGTTATGTGCCTTTTATGGAGGGAAACCGTGACTGAGTGACTTGCCCAAGGTCACACCGGTAGCATGTGGCAGAGCCATGAATTTAATCCAGCTCTGGTGAGACCCAGCCCAGGGCTCCAGCCACAAGACCCTCTTGCTCCCCAGAACTATGACTAGGAAGCTGAATGTGCTGATTTAGTGTGTTTCCTATGCATTAGCATTCAGAGCAACTCTCCTCTGGTGATTCAAACACAACCTTTCCTCCCTCAAGACTGAATCCCCCTATTGATATAGAGGACTGTGATTTGCAAAATATGGGGTTAATCAAATGCTTTCTCCCAGTAAGAAGAAATCAGATTGTCTATTTCCTCCCCCCCATCACCACACAAGTAGTCCACCTGTAGCTGTTTAGCTACAGCAAAAGAACACTTACATTCAGGGAATCTTATTTTTAAAAGTAACTGAGGGCGTGATGCTGTGGATTCTGAGATCAAAATAACTGCTTAAGATACACTAAAACATGCGTTGTCCTTATATGTTTCTCTCCTTTTACCTTTCCTATATTTAAAATATCCATAACATTGCTAAGAGGGAGCAGGAGGAGAGTACGGTAAGCAAGTATCTGAAGGCTGTGAACACCAAGCAGGGAGAGAAATTAGAATATTATTAATAATAATACCTAGTTCTTACATAGCAATTTCACTGTAGATCTCAAAGCACTTTATAAAGAGACTCAGTTTCATTATCTTAATTTTACAAGTGGAGAAACTGAGGACAGGAAGTGACTTTCCTAAGCTTACTAAGCAGAACAGGAGCTGAACTCAAGTCTCCTGAGACTAAGTCCAGTGCCTATCCACGAGGCCACATGTTGTAGGAGGAACAGGGATAGAATTTGTGTGAAAAAAATCACCAGGCTAAGCTAGTATTTATCCAAGAGTTCAGCAGGCAATACAGTGTTAAACACAAAAGCAGAAACAGTAACCCAGATAAGTACAACACCCTAACAAAGATGCTCATAATGCTATTGAACACTAGAAAGTCAATAATGTGGTGCCTATTTTTAAATAAAACTGCTGAGATTTACAGCCTGCTGAGACTCACCCCATTACTGAATAAACTGATGGAGAGTCCAATTAAAGATGGAATAACAGAACAGTTGGATAAGTATAATCTGACAGGCTCAAACCCAGCATGATTCCTTTATGGAAAAATCTCGATCTTTTAACCTCATAGATGGTTGTTGGGGGGGTTGTTTTTCAAGTTAGGGGAAAAGTAGATAAAGTTGGGCATAATTAACTTGTGTTTTTGAAATCATATTATTAGGTTTTTCCCAAAAGGCCATTAATAGAATTTTTTAAAAAATTCCTATAGTAAATTATTATTTATTTGTATGGCTGGGTACTTTACTAAGGAACAAAAATCTTTCTGTGATTTAGAAACTAATTAAGCAATAGGAAATTAAAGTTGAAGAGCTGCTCCTAGGAATGGACATGCAGTAAGTTTTGAGTGAGGAGTCTCAAGTGTCTTTATCATTATTAATGATTGGAGAAGGAAGTGGACAGCAAGTTGATGACATTTCCTGATGATACTAAGTTGTTTCAGTTAGCAAAAGCCATAGTGTTTTGTGAGAAACACCAGATGGAGTTGGAACACGAGGGGATTGAACAGCATGATCAGGCGAGCTCTAGGCACCAGTTCGTGCCTGGGGCAGCAAATCAGAAGGGGTGGTAATTCGGCCATTCTTGGGGTGGCATTCTGGCTATTTTAATTTTTTTGTCATTCCTCGGGGGCACTTCGGTGGCAGCTTATTCATTTTCCCTTCCTTGGCAGCACTTTGGCAGCTGCTTTTTTTTTTGCTTCGCTGCTTGAGGCAGCAAAAAAGGTAGAGCCAGCCGTGTGCGTGATGGCAAATAAAATGTAATTTGGCTAAGTCTAAGGTAATGCACATTGGCATTATTAATCTACACTTCTCAGACTTGCTCTTGGGCTTCGACTTGTAGGGTCTCAGAAAAGAAATTTGGGAGTCATCACCAATAGTTTAATAGAGATATATGTCTCTCCCATACGCAAAGAAATTTAGAAAAGCAAACAGGATGCTTACATTCATTCTATAAAGGAACAAAATAAGTGATAAGGAAGATCAACCTGGAAAAAGCTCCAAATTTATCACAACTTTTGAGCTAAATAAATCACCATGACTTTCTGCTGATATTTTCCAAATTGTCTAGGGCAGTGGTTCCCAAACTTGTTCCGATGATCCCTCGGCCTGCGCTGCTTCCAGCAACTCCCATTGGCCTGGGACAGCGAACCATGGCCACTGGGAGCCGCGATTGGCCGAACCTGCAGACGCAGCAGGTAAACAAACCGGCCCGGCCAACCAGGGGCTTTTCCTGCACAAGTGGCGGAACAAGCTTGGGAACCACTGGTCTAGGGAATATAGATACCCAAATTTTATTCAATTAATTGAAACAGTGCATCCAAATCCGAAGGCAGCTTTGAAAATATCAGTCTTTATGTCCCATCTACTGTAGCCCAGTAGGTTTGATTACCTCTATTCTATTCTCTGCTTTGCATTTTATTCTGCTTTATTACATTCAGCAGTAATGCAAGGAATCAACAGGCTTGTATCCTGTAAGACATTGGCTTCAGCAGTTAACTTGAGGCTTGAGGTCACAAACTTTGACATAGATAAATTTAGGTAACTCGTAAATTTTGGGGAACTGGAAGTAGAGTGTAGGGGGGAATTTTGTCCATAATGACATCAGCCAACCACAGAACATGAACTGACACCACCTTCTGGAAGGTTTTGGATGGAACATCCGACCGCAAGAGTGCCATGGCAACAAAGTGATGTATATGATAATGGGGTAAAATCACAAATACAGTAACCTATAGAGGAAGGACATCTTAACATTGGTAAGGGGAGGAAATACAAATAAGGAAGAGGGGAGAAATCCCTGTTGAATATGAGTTAGACATGGTAACATCAGCGTAATATATTATACAAGTGGCATCCCGGCCTGGGGACAGTGGGAGAGAGAGATGTAGCCTTTGGGAGGGGCCAGGATGATGGCCACTGGTGAAGATGAGGAAAGAGACAGTAATGAGGAAGATGATGGCTAATATTTCAGGTTGTTCTGAAAGGGATGGTATAAGTATGGATGCTCAGATGGACTTTCTGTATTACCTCTATCTACCATACTGAGTTGGAGTGTGTGTGACTTTGCTAAATGTATTAATAAATTATTTATTTGTAAATATAAAAGAGTTCCTATAGTGTGAGCATTGCACCTGTGCCCATTGGTGTTCCCAAATATATAACAACTTTTAATAATACTGGGCCTGATCTTGGGACAAGAACCTGTCATCCCGCAAAGTGAAAACAGGGAATTTTTATTTATAGTCTATAGATGAGGCTACTCTACTCAAATCAAATACATTTCTTTACCTTTTTTTTTCTACACCTTCACTCCTCTTCCCCTCCTACCCTTCAGCCTCCCACATACTTTTTTAGATCAGCATATTGGAGAAGACAGCAAGCTCAACATGAAATTTAAGGTGACATAAAATTCCTTCTGAACTCCTAAGAAAAGACACAGATGGTATGCATATTGCCAGTGTGTGAAGATGAGATGACCTGTAGAAACCATTAAATGCATTCACTGTCTTCTCAGATCACTAATACATTAAGAATCTCTCAGATCAAACAAAATGTGGGCTAAAAGAATGGAAAATCCTATCATAGAATAACTGCAAATAAAAATGCACACTAAGCATGAAATACACTGGAACCCGCTAGGACTTAATCAATTGTGAGGAGTCTCCCTATTAAACAGATTCTGAGCCTAATCCAAACCCTGGGAAATAAATGGGATCAGTCCACTGATTTCAGTGGATTTTGGATTAGGTTCTCTTTGCTCAAATGCCCAGTTTTCCAGATATATATTTGGTAACAGTCAAGAGGTTCAGATACTCAGGACTCTAATCATGTATGTTCAAATTTGGCACCTTTCAAGCTATTCTAACTGTTGATGAATCCAAGTGCTTACAAAAGTATTTCCAGCACCGGTGTCTCATTCTAACACCATCATTATGCCATTGCTGAGCAGTAGCAGAATTTCAGGGCCTTGCATGGAGTAGCTATATTCTAAATGTAACTTTTTTTAAAAAAAATAATGTATCAGTACAAAAAGTGGTCAAATATCATGCAAGAATCAATTCTTTGAGAAATCTGAGACCAGTATGAATGCCCAGTTCCCAAGGAGCAACTCTGCCTCAAGTATTGACTGTAATCAAAGATTAAGGCACAGAACAAATTCTTCTGCCACTTACATGGGTACCTCTGCAAGAAACACTGCCTCTACACAAACCTTGCATAACAATAACCCCACAGTGCGTAACCCAAAACCTGAAGATTTTCATACACTCTAAGAAAAAAAAAGAATTGGAAAACTGTGTCACTTACAATAAGATAGTTATTCAGTTGTGTGTGTTTGTTATTATAGTGATGTTTTGTACAAGCACAAATTTTCATCCAAAATTTTCCAAACAATTTTCCAAACACTAATCAATCCTCACAACACCCCTATTAGGTAGAAAGCATTATCTCCACTTTACAAATAGGTAAACTGAGTTAAAGCAAGGTTAAGTGAATTGTCTCAGACCACTTCGTGAGGTAAAGGCTGAGCTCAGAGAAGGAATCAGTCTTCTTGTTTCCCAGTCACTTACTCTAAATTGGATAAAATTGAAGATATAGAAGGTTAGTTATTTCATTATTATAAATATAGGACCAAATTCTGCTCCCTATATTCAAACAATCTCATGGGGTTCACTGGGCAATAAGAATTGCACTATCTAGTTTTGCTTTGATGTTTGGATTTGAATTACTGAGTTTCACCTGATTTCATGACAAAAAACATTCATGGTTTCAACATACCACCATAAACTAACCCGGGATGAAATAAAGAAGATTCACAAACCATAGCAATCTTTGGCTGAGTTGTTAGATTGGAAAGAAAAAAAGTGCATGTTATTTATACTGAGTTTTGTATCCAAAATTTACTCTAAATCTATTCCAATTTGGGACAGTACACAATAAAATAAAGTAAAATTGCACATCCTAAAAAACGAGATAAAATAAATTGTTACTGGTTGCCTTCTCTTTCCTTATTATTTCTTTTTAGATCAAATATCTTTTAATGCTCATCAGTACCCAACATGGCTATAAAATAATACAAATAATACTGTAACAATAAACATGTTCCCTGTTTCCTTCCTTTGCAACTCAGTGTTGTGATCTGGCTTGCGCTCTTATTTGCTAGAGGGGGAAGAAGGGACAAATGCCACCCATTTACAAAGGCAAATAACAACAACAAAGGAATAAAAGTATTTCAGTTTAGAGTTTTTACTAAAGCTCAAAACCTAAAGTAAACATAAAGGAGTTAGTGGGTAGAGAGATTTCATATATCACTCATCTGATGTAGCATTTCGGACCTGTGTTAATAAAAAAACACCACTCACAGAGCCCACTAATATTGCATCCAAGAGGAAAAAAATATCAATAGCAATAACAGCTAATAACACACAAAATATCAGAATGCCACTATATAAATCCAGGGTATGCCCACACCTTGAATACTGGGTGCAGTTCTGATCACTCCTTTTCAAAAATATATATTAGAACTGGAAAAGTTACAAAGAAGGATAGCAAAAAAGATTAGGGATATGGAACAGATTCCATATGAGGAGAGAATAAAAAGGTTGGGGCTGTTCATCTTAGAGAAGAGATGACTATGGGGGAATATGATAGATGTCTATAAAATTATGAAAGCTGTGGAGAAAGTGAATAAGAAAGTGCTATTTACCCTGTCATATAACAAAAGAACTAGGGGTCACCCAATTAAATTAATAGGCAGCAGGTATAAAACAAAGATAAGGAAGTACTTCTTCACACAATGCACAGTCAACCTGTGGAACTCATTGCCAGGGGATGTTGTGAAGGCCAAAAATATAAATGGTTTAACTGGGTGCCTAGGATAGACCACAATGAGAATGCCACACTCAGTGTATACTGCAAGAAACAGGGAGACAATCTCCAAAGCTGCTGTTTACTCTATAGATTCAGCAAACCAGTAACAAAAGATCATCTGCTGTAACACATTGGTTAACCAGATTCCAAACACAGTCCCCTTTAGGCATTCCAGCCCTTGACTCTCATCTATCCATTTCACAAATGTGAGGTTCTTTCTAATCCCAGAGGCTCAAACATATATCCCCATGTCAATATGAAGCTCAGATCTTACCCAAATATCATGCTGTCAGCCAATTCTTAGAAAATGAACAAAACATTTAATAATTAAATAAAGAGAGTTATAAATGGTAAATCCATCATATATATAGAAATTATTGCAAAGTCCTTATATCAGCAGTGACGGAATGGACTCTCTGGTAACTTCCAGAAGATTGGAAGGTCCTCAGTCCATAATTCAAGATGCTCCTTTTAGTTGTAAATCCACAATTCAGAGAATCAGAGCAGTAAAGAGGTAACATGGAGATGTTTCATGTGTCTTTTTATATCCTTTGCCATGTGCATGCAAATTTACTGGCCCAAACAAAGTCCACAGCCTCTGTCTGTGGAAAGTTACTGGCCAAAATGGAATCCAGGGTCACATAAGCATATCACATTCCCCTACATGTTTCGCTGAATCACAGGGGGTGGCTGTTGGCTCCTTGCTATCTGAGGCATCCTCAGGAAGAGCTATTTGGATAGGATGAGTTTCTTTAATGGTGTATTGTGACAGTGGAGTGTCCTTGATAGGCCATCAACACATAGCTGTCTTGCCCTAATGTAAATTCTATCTGGGGGAGTGTCACCCAGGAATACAACACAAGTTTAAATACAAATACATAGTCAACATTCATAACTACAGATACAAAGATGATACATGCATATAAACAGGATAATTATACTTAGCAAATCATTTTCATTTTCCAATTTCCATTGACATCTTATAGGACATACTTTTACAAGATTTGTTGCAACTGTGTAACAAAGGTAACAATGATACAAATTTCAGAGTAGCAGCTGTGTTAGTCTGTACTTGCAAAAAGAAAAGGAATACTTGTAGCACCTTAGAGACTAACAAATTTATTTGAGCATAAGCTTTCATGAGCTACAGCTCACTTCATTGCATGCATTTAGTGGAAAATACAGTGGGGAGATTTATATACACAGAGAACATGAAACAATGGTAGTTACCAAACACACTGTAATGAGAGTGACCACTTAAGCTGAGCTATTACCAGCAGGGGGGGGGGACCTTTTATAGTCATAATCAAGGTGGGCCATTTCCAGCAGTTAACAAGAATGTCTGAGGAACAGTGGGGGGTGGAGGGGAGGAATAAACATTGGGAAATTGTTGGAGAACACTTCAATCTCTTTGGTCACTCGATTACAGACCTAAAAGTTTCAATTCTTCAACAAAAAAACTTCAAAAACAGACTCCAACAAGAGACTGATGAATTGGAATTAATTTGCAAACTGGATACAATTAACTTAGGCTTGAATAGAGACTGGGAGTGGATGGGTCATTACACAAAGTAAACTATTTCCCCATGTTTATTCCCCACCTCCACCCCGCACTGTTCCTCAGACGTTCTTCTCAACTGCTGGAAATGGCCCACCTTGATTATCACTACAAAAGGTTCCCCCCTCCCCCAGTTCTCCTGCTGGTAAATAGCTCACCTTACCTGATCACTCTTGTTACAGTGTGTATGGTAACACCCAGTGTTTCATGTTCTCTATGTATATAAATCTCCCCACTGTATTTTCCACTGAATGCATCTGATTAAATGAGCTGTAGCTCACGAAAACTTATGCTCAAATAAATTTGTTAGTTTCTAAGGTGCCACAAGTACTCTTTTCTTAATGATACAAATGGTCATCTTTCTAATGCGCAGCATCACAACTAGTTTCAATAAAGGATTAAATAAATTCATGGATGATAAGTACATTAATGGCTAGTAGCCAAGATGGTCAGGGATGCAACTTCATGCTCTAGGTGTCCAACTGTCAGAAGCCAGGACTGGATGAGATGGGATGAATTACTTGATAATTGCCCTGTTCCCAGGATGGGCAGGGATGGTGTCCCTAGCCTCTGTTTGCCGGAAGCTGGGAGTGGGTGGCAGGGGATGGATCACTTGATGATTACTTGTTCTGTTCATTCCTTCTAGGTACCTAGCATTGGCCACTGTCAAAAGACAGGATACTGGTCTGACCCAGTATGGCTGTTCTTATGTTCTGTTAATTCTGTAGGAAGCATCTGGCATTGACCACTGTTGGAAGACAGGATACTGGCTGGATGGACCATTGGTCTGATCCAGTATGGTCATTCTTATGTTTTTATATTCTTATTCCATGATGAGGAAAGATATTCAAACACGGTCCCCAACTCATTCTTTGGAGACTTCTATCCTTCCCCATAAGGCCTTGCTGTTGTTGCAAAATTCCACAGTTTCAGGGTCTCTTGGACTAACAAGAGAAGAAAACACTGGAAGAGGAGCCTCCAGTGAACATATCCTGCCCCCTCCTTTCTCTTGAACTGTCAAGAGAAGCCCTTCACAGGAAGCAGTGTGGTCTCAGGCCCACAACAGTCTGCTCACATGGTACATCTTGCAGAAATTAAGAGCTTTGCTTAAAGAGCAAAGACTGAGGGTATGTCTACATTTAAACTGCTATGGTAGCAGTGCTGCAGCTGCACCACTGTAACTATTTAGTGTAGACACTACCTACTCTAGCAGCAGGTAATCTACCTCCCCAAGAATTCTTCCTTCAACCTAGTACTGTCTACACGGTTAGACAGAGGCTAGGTCGGCATAGCTACATCTTTCAGGGGTGAGGATTTTTCACACCTCTGAGAGACATAGCTATTCTGATGTATGTTCCCAATGTGGCCCAGCCCTCATACTATTCATTTCATGTGCCAGAATTACAGCTCAAAATACATAGAATGTGATCCTAAAAACTGATTTTTACAGTCTACAAATAAGTACAGTTTTTAATAACTAATATAAAAACTGACATAGTCCCCTTTGAAGAGTTTTCATATGGGAGAGATATGAATCATATTACTTACATGGTTAAGTAATGGAATAAAAGAAACCCCCTGAGAAGGGGTCATTGCAACAAAGGGACAAGTTATTTCTAACTAATTAAAAGATGTTATTATGGAAGAAATACAACAACATTCATTCACTTTTCATTTACTTTTATTCTTGGAAATGAAGAATGATAACCCAAGCCATTTGAACTCTCTCAGAAAGGTGAAATTCCTCACAAAAGAAAGGAAAATGTAATATCTCCAGAATGTTGTTGAGTCCTCTCTATCTCCACTCCTACTTTCTATAAAACTCCTCCACTCTTCTGTGAATTTCTCATCCATGTGTCAACAACAAATCAAAAATCCATCAATGTAGCAGAAGAAAAGTCCATTTCTCCATAAATTAAATACATGCAACAGAAGAGGGTTTTCTTTGTTTCAGACATCTTTGAGGCAGTAGTTTGTGAGAGACTGGATGACTCAGGGAACTGGTAATGGAGTATTGGAGTCTTTCTTCTCTAGGCCACAGATTGAAATTTAGTCCAGGTCAGAAGAGAACACAAGTCATTCACATCCGATGTCTAGTGGATGGCCAACTATATGGGAAGTAAGTCTGTGGTCTCAGTCCAGTCCACAATGGACAAGTTTACACAACACACAGTAATCACCAAAATCATTACTAATGGGCTCTTCATGGCTGACAGTCTCAGCAGATCCAAAGATTGAATACACATGGTGTAGGAGCAGGATTTTGTAATTGTACTATGAGAATTAATGTATGATTTGATTCCATCCTGCCAGACACCCTTTTTGAATAAGGAGAAAGGAATGACCCTCTGGGACTATGGTATCCTGTTTCCCATATGCATTACAAATTAGGCCCTTTTAGTTTTGTTGTAAGGTTTAGTTAGTATGAGACAGGATTCTGTATTGTGTCTATGTTAAGTAGATTAGAGGAATGTTGAAGGCCTGGGCCTCAATGTGAATTGTTTTGGTTATAACATTTAGCAAAATGTAATGTCTTCTTGCTCGATAAAAAAATAATGCTGTTTGTATTCTCAAAGAATAAGACTGTAAAAGACTGTTTGTGTGAATGAGGAATGTATGCATCTGGAAAAGATAAGGTGTGAAGGTCATAGTTAACCAGATGATCAAGAAAGGAGGAGTGAAGATACTTTACGAGTCTTATTGATGCCAGAGAATCATCAACCCACATCCATGATTGAGGAAGGGCAGATTGATGACCCTGAGGTGGAGGCTGGCACCCCTAAAGTGATTGATTAAATCAAATCCGGGACAGGATGACCCTCTTGGAGGTGTTTTGGAATGTTAACACCAAAAGATAACACCAATTAAGGAGTAACCAGTCATAAACTGAAACAACAAAATCCATAGACTTCAACAGAGAAAAAAGACTATAAGAACAGGGTGCTTTGCCATGGGACTTTGGGTTCGTCTTGCCACTACTCCAGGAGTATTGGATCACAACTGACAGAGCCCAGCTCCCCTCTGTGACCAATCTGGCTGGCCACTAGATTGATCCAGACTCTGGACTGGTAACTATAAACATCGACTGGCGGGACTGTGTGCATGGTATGTGTGTGACTGAAAAGCATATGTTAACTGCTCTATTCTCAATAAATGCGGTGTGTTGCCTTCTCCCCTGTAAAAAGATCTAATTTGCTTTGTTTAAGGATAACAATGGTAGCCTCTTACTCCTGGACTTATTCCTTCCTGTTAGTTGTTTGAGGTGTACAAAGAGGGCAGGGTGTGGAATACACTTTTAAAAGATTTTCCAACACATCAGCTTAAACACTATTTAAATGATTTCTGGAAGGTAACATTAGAGTCACAGTAAACAATTATGAAATTCCAACGATACTTACTATCAGAGGAAGAGTAAATAAATCAAATTCCTCCTCAGAGTTGATATAGTACATATACTTATTTGTTCTTGATTCAACATTGTTATTATCACTCTTTATTCATATATATCACCAATTAATATACACACTGAAGAGGAAACAGATTACAATGTTTTTAATGGGGCAGCACTGTTTATGGAAAGCATGTTTGCACTGTTCCCTGGAATGGTTTTCAGAATACTGAACAGAGTGACTCATAGCAGCTACAGGGAGGACTGCAGCTGTGGCAGCATCACATTCTCATTATGCAGCATCACACTCTACAACAACCACAGTTAAAGGAAGCAGCTGATTTGACTACATGCTGACACACTGTAAAAATTCACAGCCTTCAGAGGCTCCCAGTTTTTCTTTCTCTATACATATGATTTATATTCCTACCACCAAATTGCCAAAGTACGCATAGAATAGAACTTTTTAAAGGACTTTGCTGTCAAGGTACACTTGTTCTCCTCCATGTTTATTTCTTTCTGCATCTACCTGAATCACATTCAATAAACAAGTCCAATAGACATTGTTTTGAAAACTGTAAAGAAATTATAGTGATCAGGATGGAAGCTCCCCTTTGCCAGTACAAGGACCTGGTGCCACAGAACACTTGATGCAGTGCGCACAAAGATTTCCAGATGGAATAAGTGATCCAGAAATATATATTCCAAGCACAAAGTTATGTATGTCAATTCTGAGAACTTTTTGCCATAAAAGTTGTGTGGCCTGAACGTATAACTTTCTACATATAACAACCTACATGTATGGTGTTTTATTGTTGCTGTTTCCCTTTAAACTGCTTATATTCCAGTACCATAGTAGGATAAGCACTGGACAACCCCTCAATTGATTTATCTGTATGGATCCTCTTGTATTATCTGGGTCTCAGAAGGTAAGTTGACTAAGAGGTATAGAAAAGCACACTAAATATGAGAAAGTGGGGAGAATATTTTCAATGGCACAATGGTGAGGTAGCATCCAGGGCCAAACTGTTAAAGGTTATAAGATGTCTAAAGAATCTAAGATAGGTATCTAGTGGCACTCCTATGGGACTACTGCACCCACGCATATTTGAAATCCCATTAGGTGCCTATCTTCAGGCACCCAAATCATTAGGTAGATAAATACCTTTAAAATATGTCTCCTAGCTCCTACTGAAAGTCAAAAATAGCTGGGTGTGTAACTGCCCTTTGTACCTTTGAAAATCTCTCTGTGGGATGCAAGGTTTAAAAAGGGCCCAAGACATATTATATATGATAACGTTATTCAGGGGTCCTCTTTCTCTTCTTCACTATTATCTCCATTAATTCACCTGCAAGGCAAGGGAAAGGACCTAATTATTCATGCTCTCCACTGGAGGTTTTGGGGCGGGAGTAACTAACTGGACAGATTTCAGAGTAGCAGCCGTGTTAGTCTGTATTCGCAAAAAGAAAAGGAGTACTTGTGGCGCCTTAGAGACTAACAAATTTATTAGAGCATAAGCTTTCGTGAGTTACAGCTCACTTCATGTGAGCTGTAACTCACGAAAGCTTACGCTCTAATAAATTTGTTAGTCTCTAAGGTGCCACAAGTACTCCTTTTCTAACTGGATAGAGGAGGCATAGCTAAGCCTTATAAGTAGACTGAAGGAGCTAAGTTGGGGGAGAGATAGCAGAGGGGACAGGTTTCTCTGACTGAGAGAAGCCTTGGGCTAGGGCATAAAAGGCAGGATATAATAATTAAACTATAGTGAAACCTAAGAGGGGCAGAACAGCTATTAATTTGAAGACTTGTTTGAATCTTGATTTGGACTTCTTTGTACTACCCCTCAGGGGTTAGACTTTTACATGACTTGGGGGAGTCGGGAGAATATCCAGGTGGAAAAAAGTCATTGCATGCCCAAGTGAAAGTGCAGCAGAGGACCCCATGCAACCAGAGACTATGAGTTCCCATGAGGCGAAGACGAACTGCCACACATGGTACCAGAAGTGGGTTTGGGGACTACACCACTGAAGAAGGTGGGAGATATCAACTACCTTAAAGGTGGGGGGCAGAGGGACAAACTGAGACATTTCTTCTTCTTTTGGGAAGATGGAGGACATAGTCCGTATGCTGGCAGCCGAACAGGAGCAGACACATTCTCTACTGTTGCACCTACTACAAGGGCAGGAACAACAGCAAGAGAAGAACAAAAACAGGCTCAACAAGAACATTTCATGCAATGTCTGGAAAAGTGGAGGCAAGGGCACGAAGTAGTTTTGGGAGAAGGGAATTTTCTCAGAGCAATACCGCACCTGACATAATTGGAACCAGATGATGACCCAGAAGTGTTTTTGAGCATTTTTGAGAGGATAGTAACCATAGCAGGGTGGGCTGAATTCTCTTAGACAGCTCAAGTGGCCCCATTCTTCACAGGAGAAGCTTAGGCCGCCAACCAAGTTTTGTATGACAAGCAGATATGATTCTACAAAATGGTAAAAGATGCCATTTTGGATAGACTGAGACTCCTCTGAAAGTATACTGCCATGAGTTTAAGACAGAGCCATCCCCCCAAGGTGTACACCCTATTGTGGCAGTACAATTCTATGGGATCTGGTAACATGACAGTTACAACCCAACACAAACTCATTAAATAAGGTAGGTTTCAGAGTAGCAGCCGTGTAGTGAACCTTTTAGGCTTTGAATAATGTCTAAGGGTCTTACTGCTGGAGCCTAAAGCTATCTCCAGAGGTTTCGGCCATCTTCTACTGATGAGGCCATGGGGAGGGTGGAAGCCTGTATGGAAGATGATAATGCTAAATAACCCAGGCAAGGGATTAATTCAAGGGGAGCACGCTGAGGGAAACAAGGTTTTGGAGAACGCCGACCCTGGGGTGGCAAAAGGGACAAATTAGGGAGAAATTCTCAGACAGTTCTGTACCTAAGAAACTGAAAAAAGTATCAATGCCTCAGTCATTGCCAGGTATCTGAGACAGGAACCCAGGAATTGGCTACGAGGACCCAGTTGTGTGTTTCTGGTGTGGCCAACTGGGTCATATAAGAAAGGACTGCCCAATCACAGAGCTGTAGCTCACGAAAGCTTATGCTCTAATAAATTTATTAGTCTCTAAGGTGCCACAAGTACTCCTTTTCTTTTTTCAATCACAGAGTGCAGCTGTTTGTACTGTTATTACAACCAATTCTGTGGTTTGGGATGTTTCCTCACTTGGGGCACACTACCAGGTAACTGCAAAAGTGGACAGACAGGAAATAAGAGCACTGACTAACTCCAGTGATCCCCAAATCTTAGTTTGGGGAAGCAGCCTCCCAATGCTTCTAAAATGCTTCTGCTAAAAACCAGACGAAGGTTTTTAACCATCAGAGGAGTGAAGTTTTGGAATAGCCTTCCAAGGGAAGCAGTGGGGGCAAAAGATCTATCTGGCTTTAAGATTCTACTCGATAAGTTTATGGAGGAGATGGTATGATGGGATAATGGGATTTTGGTAAGTAATTGATCTTTAAATATTCAGGGTAAATAGGCCAAATCCCCTGAGATGGGATATTAGATGGATACTATAGAAAATTCTTTCCTGGGTATCTGGCTGGTGAATCTTGCCCATATGCTCAGGGTTTAGCTGATTGCCATATTTGGGGTCGGGAAGGAATTTTCCTCCAGGGCAGATTGGAGAGGCCCTGGAGGTTTTTCGCCTTCCTCTGTAGCATGGGGCATGGTTGACTTGAGGGAGACTTCTCTGCTCCTTGAAGTCTTTGAACCATGATTTAGGGACTTCAATAGCTCAGACATGGGTCAGGTTTTTCATAGGAGTGGGTGGGTGAGATTCTGTGGCCTGCGCTGTGCAGGAGGTAGGACTAGATGATCAGAATGGTCCCTTCTGACCTTAGTATCTATGAATGCTGAGAATAGATTGGCATTCACCAGTGCACATTTCATGGAGAGACAAGGGTCTATCTGACAGCAGAGGTAGAGATAGAACTACAAGACTGGATGAGCTAGCTGAAGGTTGGCATGGTAAGAGACCTTTCCTGGCCCATAATTTTAGGCAAAAACTGGCCTAATTTCCCAGCTCCATTATGAGAAAGACTATTGCTCAGACCAGATGGCTATAAAATAATCCTCACCTCAACAAGGGTGTTGGGCTGCATGATGCAGCAGCGAGGATGAGTGAGCAGTCAAAGGACTGGGTGGAGCTAGTCAAGAGAGTCAAAGAGAAGATGTCAAGTCAATTACAAGCCCCAGAGACACAGTTACACAAAGCAAGCTGGGAGCTGGAGAAGGTGAAAGGCTTCATGACAGAAAATAAAAGAAGAGACAGCAAAACAAGAGCAAGAATTTGTTCAGACAAGACAAGATCTGGCTCATGAGAAGAACTGTTGTCAGCAACTTGAACAGCTGCTAGCTGCATTGCAAATCAGGAAACCATGTGATAATTTGACCTCAGTTTCTATAAGTCCACAGCATGTCCTTGCAGGAGAAGAAGCTTCTAAGGCAAATTTGTGGGAGGCAGGCATCCTGAATGAGAAGATGAGAGAAGCTGCCTTGATCGTGGATGCTGACCTGTCACCCCAAAAGCAACTGCAGGAGGCAGGACCAACAGCAGAGAGTACATGATCCTGGGACTTCGGGTTAGGTTAGCTGCTGCAGAAGAGGCTTTGCAAATACACATGTAAGATACATAATATTGGAAATAATGTTTGAATACCTGCTAATTGAGAAAAACAGTTTGTTCACTTGTGTGCATGACTTAGAAAAAGAGCTGAAATAACTGTAGGGCACAATACAGTAACTCTGAAAGAGTACCCTGACTGGTACTTTGAGCGGGGAGTATGTGATTGGGCTTAATTCCTATCACCAACAAGGCAAGGGACAGGGACCAAGTAGTAATGCTCTGCATCTGGGGCAGGGGTGGAAAGTGCCTAACTGCCTCATGGACAGAGGAGGCAGAACTAATCTGTATAAGTAGATTGAAGGAGCTAAATTGGGAGACAGACTGCAGAGGAGACAGGTCTCTCTGATGGAGAGAAGCCTTCGTCTATGTCTTAACAGACAAGATACAGTAAGTAAACCATAATGAAGCCTGAGAGGTGTGGAAGGCTATTAATTTGAAAACTTGTTTGAATCTTTATTTGGACTTCTTTGTGCCATCCTGGAAAAGGCTCAGACTTTTACATGGCTTGGCTTCAGGGCCAAGCCACAGAATACCCTGAGGGAAAGCTGGGGGAAGACACCAGCTGAGAAAAGCCATAACAGGCCAGAGAGAGAGCCCATTGGGAGTGCCAAAGCTGAGGACCACACACAATGCTGCAACCAGAGATGGGGCAGGCGGGGAGGGTATACCCACAAGGTGAGGATGCAGTTCCACAAGGTGGTAGTTAGTAGGTAAGCAATACCCCTATGGAGGCATGGGTTCATATCCCACTGCTGACACCACCTCTTTATGGTATGGGGGTATAGCTCAGTGGTGGAGTGTCTGATTGCAGATCAAATGGTCCTTCGTTGAAATCCAAGTGCCCGCTTAAAACCTTCTTCCTTATGGGGGAGGGGATAGCTCAGTGGTTTGGGCATTGGCCTGCTAAACCCAGGGTTGTGAGTTCAATCCTTGAGGGGGCCATTTAGGGATCTGGGGCAAAAATTGGGGATTGGTCCTGCTTTGAGCAGGGGGTTAGACTAGATGACCTCTTGAGGTCCCTTCCAACACTGATATTCTATGAATACAAAAAAAAATACATGACACAACATTGACACTTATGGAAACAACAACCATGTTTAGAGGTGCCTGTCATTTAGAGGTGTCTAGTCCCCAGATCCTTATCTAAATGGAGAAAAAACTGCAAAGACAGGATAGATTTAAACAAACAAAACCAGAGTGACAAGAGATTCTCATTCCATGACTATGAACAAGGCAAGGATTTCTTGTTATGCCAATTATAGAAGAAAAAAGGTCTCATCTCTAGGGTTGCCAACTGTCTAATCATACAAACCCAAACATCCTTTCCCTCCCCTTCTCTGAGGCCCCACCCACTCACTCCATCCCCCCTTCTTCCATCGCTCTTTCTCCCCCACCATGACTCACTTTTCACTGGGCTGGGGCGGAGAGTTTTGGAGTGTGGGAGGGGCCTCCAGCCTGAGCTTGGAGCAGGGGTTGGGGTGCAGGAGGGGATGCGGGGTGCAGACTCTGGGAGGGAGTTGGAGTGTAGGAAAGGGCTCAGGTCTGGGGCAGAGGGTTGGGGTGAGCGGTGTGGGCTCCAGCTGGGCAGCACTTACCTCAAGCAGCTCCCGGTAGGTGATGCAGTAGGGCTTAGGCAGGCTCTCTGCCTGCCCAGGCCCCACGCCGCTCTCAGAAGCAGCTGGCTTGTCCCTATGGCCCCTGAGGGGGAGGCCAGGGGTCTCTGTGCACTGCCCCTGCCTGCAGGCACTTCCCCCACAGCTCCCATTGGTTGCAGTTCCCAGCCAATGGGAGCTCCAGGAGTCAGAGCTCCAGGCGGGGGCAGCGTGTGGAGACCTCCCCCGGCAGGAGCCACTGGGATGTGCTGGCCGCTTCTGGGAGCGGTGCAGAGCCAGGGCAGGCAATGAGCCTGCCTTAGCCCCACCAGACTTTTAGCGGCCTAAAATCTCCCAGTTTGGCTCCAGTAGCCTTCGGGACATAGAGCCTGATTCTGGAAGACTCCCGGCGAAACTGGGAGGGTTGACAATTCTACTCATCTCCAGCAGGAGAAAGTGAGAAAGCTGCCGAGGATTCAGTCTGACCTGGAAATGGTTGATTTAATAATTCTTTGAAAATGTACTTTGAGGGAAAAAAGTTCATTATAATTCCTTTTTTAAAATGAAAAGCTTATATGCCAAAGTGTCAGGATTTTAGTAACTAATCCTCCCCCCGCCCCAACAACACACACACCTTTCTGGGGAAAGGAAAAGGAACTGATAATCATCTTTCCTTTCCAACATTTATGGGTACCCTCAGGGCCTTGGAATTTTTGTACAAGGTCACAAGTCACACATATTGATTGGATAGCATCTGTTTTAACCTTACTTATCCTGCAAACTCCAATACACAGGTGGGCTCCTGCACTCAGTCAGAGCCCCATTAAAGTCAATGAGGCTCCATATAGACAAAAGGGGTCTATATGGAGCCATGAATTTGCAGGACAGGGACCTTATGTGGACATCTGTCCTGAAACTGGATGCACTTTGGCAAAACCCCACTGACTTCAGTGAACTCTGCACTGGGTGCAATAGTCTGTCTGCATGGATCCAGTTGGAGGATCTCAGCTATATTTTATATATTTACACATAAATTGTAAAAAGCATAATTAACCATCAAAATAAAACAAACTTTCTGCCAATGAAAATTGTTTATAATGCCATGATGATGCAAAGCCCATTTAATCTCTTTAATTATTACTGAGCCTTAGAAAAGGTTTGACTTCAGACATAGTCAGTTATTGCCCAGAGATGGGATTCCTGGTAAACCATCCCATACAATTTTGGGGATAGCATTTTGATTTGGTGCTATATGCTCATAGGGCTCTAGTTGAAAAGGGGCTCTGAAAAGTGACAATATTGGTGGAATTATAACAGAGACTAACTGGTGTTTTCCACGACAGCAAGAACATCCAGTAGAGAAAAAGGATTCATAAGCCCAGAACATGATTAGTGCATTTATTTACTTAATTTGGTTGTTTCTTAATAATTTCACATTTGACTTTAAAAAGAGAGAAGTTGTTAAGCAGAGTATATCCAAAATGTGACTGACTTTTGTGACAGGGTTGGGCCAGATGGCTATAGGAGAGTAATAGAAGGCAGATATATAAGCCCCAGGCTAAGTAGATCCCTTTTCCCTGGGTAAGGTAACAGGGAAGGTTCCAGAACAATCAGGAACCTTTTGGAGACAATTAAGATAGGCTGATTAGAACACCTGCAGCCAATCAAGAAGCTGCTAGAATCAATTAAGGCAGGCTAATCAGGGCACCTGGATTTTAAAAAGGAGCTCACTTCACTTTGTGGTGTGCGTGTGAGGAGCTGGGAGCAAGAGGCACTAGGAGCTGAGAGTGAGAATGCAGACTGTTGGAGGATTGAGGTATACAAGCATTCTCAGACACCAGGAGGAAGGTCCTATGGTGAGGATAAGAAGGTGTTGGGAGGAGGCCATGGGGAAGTAGCCCAGGGAGTTGTAGCTGTCGCATAGCTGTTCCAGGAGACACTTCAGACAGCTGCATTCCACAGTGCCCTCGGCTGGAACCTGGAGTAGAGGGCAGGCCCGGGTTTCCTCCAAATCCTCCCAACTCCTGGTCAGACACAGGAGGAGTTGATCTGGACTGTGGTTCAGAAAAACGGCCAAGCTGAGGGCTGCCGTGAAGCTCCAAGGCGAGCAAATCTGCCAATAAGCGCAAGACCCACCAAGGAATAGCAGAAAATTTGTCACGCTTTATTATTTGGTTTGGAATGTCTTCCAAATTGTATACAATAAGGACAGATTCTATCACATCAACAAGATACTAATGCAATGTTCATGTAGACCATACTGTATTTTGAACTGCCCTTTCAGATGTCCATAGGAAACCAACGAAGGAACCACACATTAACTAATTCAAATTAACTACCAGGCACTGTAGGCTTTACAAAACATGAAGCAGAAAACAAATGCAAAACTACTGAAAAAAATTAATGATGTCCCTTTAATTATGCACTCTATAGATCTGCACTGTTGGAGAACTAATTTTTTCCAAAGTGTCAGAGCTCTATTTTTGACATTTTAAAATGACAGATTCATGTTTCGGATTTTATATACAACAGAAAGCTGGGTTGCCACAATTTTCTAGTCTAATAAGCAAGACATTTCAGAGTGTAAAGGCTCACCAAAATTGAACAAGAATTTCTGACTGCAGTAGAAACACCTGAATAAAAAAGTGAACCTTCATAGGAACGTAAACTAGAATCAGGGATCAAAACAGCAAATGGCAAATATGTGCCTTATAAAATGATGATAAAACTCAGTCTCTCCCAGGAATAACAAGGCAACACTAACATTGTAAACACTTTTTTTTTCCTATGGCCTGTTTCAGTGAGGCACTTAAGCATGTGCTTATCTTTTGTGTCAATGAGCTTAAGTGTTTTTTTGAATTGAGGTGGTAGAAGAGGAATATGTTGTAGGCTGCTGTGAGAAAAGTAGAGCCAAAATTCCTTTTGCTTAGAAATCTGCATTTGCTCAGCACTTGTACAGGGAAGCATCTGTGTAGTGCAGAGAGGTGTTCATACCACTCAGGAACATTGAGCAATCCTCCGTTTGCCTGAGTGGAATGATACCAGTGTTAGGGCAAGAAATGGAAGGCATGGAGACAGGGAATTTCTGGGACATAGGTACTTAGATGCAAATGACATTTTAAAATTTTTCAGGTAGCCCCAATTGCAAGCCCACACTAGGAGCTCAGACAAGTGTAATACTTAGAAGAAATGGAGAGAAGGGCAGCCAGGAAGGCCAACCACTGACAGAGAAATTCATCAAAGGATTCTAAAAATGTATGTCTTGCAGCCACCTGCTTACTGCCTCATGATGTATGCTGATCATAGTGTTCCTGCAAACCTACAAGTCTGTGGCCCTACATCCCATCACAGAGTAAATTTCCATGGTCAGCAACCTTACCGGTTACTCAGTGCTGTTCCCTCACAACCCTCACATGCAACCCTCCAAGTTCAAGTCCTAAAAGAAATGCTTGTTACCTTCTGCTATAAAATTGTAAAATGAAATTTAGTCACTTCAAAATTTTTCAGTCACACTATAGTAGTAGCCATTAAAAATCTTTAACCTTACATAACTGGGTCTTTAACCTCATTCCACAAGAAACAAAGAGCCTGCTGCCAGTGGTAGCTATGACTGTTCAGCATCTTTGAAAATCAGCACATAAAATATTTCACTATAACTACAGGAATTAGAGGGTATGGTGTTGGTGCTGCAAAAACTGCACAGAAAAGAGGCATTCTGGGAAACGGAATATTTTGGAAGTTCCATTACAGCTGTGAAAGGAGGGAGTTAACAACCAAATCATTTTTTCCTGCTTATTCATGAAAATGCATTTACCTATCACTGTTTCCATGCTTAATGATTTACTATGATTAATTGCCTATTTCTTCCCGGAATTATGAAATGCTCTTAATTCAGTATTTGAGCAATTCTGAGACTTGTTCACTTGCAATTCACAGTACTAGTTAACAAGCAAACAGCTCATAAAATTAACTCAAGAAAAGGACTACAAGGGCATCCATTAAAATTTTGTCCCAGTTCTATCTAAAGCACCCACAAATATATAAAAACAACATTAAATATGTCATGGAAAATGCAATTCAAATATTAAACGTTTAAAACTGGCTAACACACACAACCTATATGTTTTAAAGCAAATAGTGTATTTTTATGAGTTTTGGAGACATATGCTCTGCAGATGCTATGGCACTCAGGAAGCAGGAGAAACCACTGGATTGGGGTAGCAGTTGTCAGAAGGGACCACAGAATCCCACAGAAGCCATTCTGTGTACTTAGCTCCTGGATTCTGGTGCATGTCCGAAGGTTTACATTGATTTCAGGACAACCACAGGCTTGTGGAGAAGAGTGAATGAGGATGGATTGTGGGGTGCAGAGTAGGATTAATAAAATACTCTAGGCTATTACATTGTGTTCCCTTTTACACTTCTCCACTTGTGCAGTGTGGCAACAAACCAAACAGTTCTAATCACTGCGGAATAGGAAGGGAATTTCTTGAAGGTATTGAGACAATGTAATGGCTATTCACCTGCGCCATTCCAGTCATACTCAAAGTCCCCAGCTTAGAGATAATGGTCAGAGAAAGCACTGGGAGTACAGCAACACTGAACTCTGACTATTTACAGACATCAGAATGCCCCCTTAGGACCACAGCCTGTCAAGTGAAAGTTACAGCAGCCCTGAGGCTGCATCAGGAATCAAACAGGTCCTCAGCCAGCCCCAGAATATGCAAAGATACTTTAAAGCCATCTTTCCTCCACTCCAATTCCTTTGTTGAGCAGAGCTGATATTCAAGCCCACTGAGTCCAAACTGGTGGAGTTTCTTTCTTCTTACATGGGAATAATCCACAACATGGGGCAGCCTGGCATTTCATTTGCAATTTAGTACACTATTTGTTTTCAGAACTTTAAAGTAGAAAGAATGTATGTAAAAAAACCAAACAAACAAAACCAAACAAATAAAAAACACAGAGAAAAAGCTAAATTACACTCTATTTTTGGAAAAAGCTAAATAAGGAGCAGGTTTGATTTACTTGCATATTCTCCCTACTCCAGTACTAAAACTGGTTCACTTCACAACATTATCTTGCAGCTTAAAAGTGGCAAGTGCTATCACTTGCAGAAAATAGAAATCTGCCTGAATCGCATATGGTAAATGGGTTGGCAGATCATGTTTTGAGAACATATTTTCCTGTTTGGAAAAAAAAAGTTTGAAAGATGTTAGACTTGGAGTTACTCTCCCTTAACTATTGATGATGTCATCTTCTCTAGTTTGTAACACAGTATAAATGATGGAGTGGCACAACTAATAAAATGAGTGTGTTATAAAAGAACTACAGGAAAGTGGTGTAATTTTCAAATTATATGACCACATCAACGGCAGTGAAACAGAAACAATTCTATTTACTGTCTTCAGATTGCAATCTGGTTACCAAGCATTTTTGGTTTTACTACCTTTTGATTGCTATATGTATTTTATACATCACTATTTTTAGACTTTTTCTTTGCTGTGGATAGGTATTATGTGGTGCTGCCTGGGTTAGATCTCTTAGTCATTAGGAAGCGCAAGTGACTCTGTGTTAATTAGAATTTACAAAGGTTACTCCACTCCATAATGCTCTGTAATAATTATTACCCAACCAATTAGAATTCCCTGTTAATGACCAATCAGTCACTCTAATCAAGAAAATGCTGAATGATTTCTCTCAAGAATTGTAGTTAAATCTGCTGAAAGTGGAACTGGGTTTAATTACTTATGCTTACTCTTCACACAGACAGTTGAGAAAGCATTTGGAATTTAATTGTTTTATTCATACATCAGAGACCAGCCAAGGACAAGAAATGTGCCCTCTTGACATGTGATTTGAAATGGGACTATTCATGTACATAAAATTACAAAGCTTGCATGATTAGGGATTTAGCAGATTCCTTCACACTCATTCACCTACATTCAAAAATCTTCAAATACCCAACCATCACTCCATTTGGTAGCTATTACCTTGTATATAATAGGAAGTTTAGATGCCACATTTTTTTTCTTTCATTTTACTCTGGAATACATGCTACACAGTCCCAGAACCTTCCCTTTCTCTCTCCCTCTCTCTTAACTTGTTCCATTGATAAAAGGTACACATTTGTGACATATTTCTCCTCTTTGACAACAATAGTGTTGCACTCAGATTCCAGATCTTCCAGCTCTTTTCACATTCACTTATCACGGTACAACTATGGATCTGATGCTTGTAATTTAATCTACCACTGCGACTTGCCATCCTTGGTTTGTGACACTGGTTTCTAAGATAAAGTGCTGGAGGTATGTTCTGATGGATCTCCATACCACAAATCTCCATCACAAGCACTGGTATGCAAGCTCAACCTGGTGTAAGAAAGATGTGCTTGCAATTGCTTCAGCTTCTCAATTTAGGGATTTAAAATGACCGACACAAAGCCCACTGAACTCTGCCCATGGCAATACGGTAGCCCCAGATTTGTGAGAGAGCTGAGGGTACAAAAACTGCAAGCAGTAAAATAAAACATCACCATTGTAATCTACTTTACAAGGATAAATGCTTGCTCTCAGCCAAAATCCCAAAGGGATATCAGGTAGCTAGCAGGTAAGATAAACAAAAAAGTCCTCCTTTTCAGCGAAACAGCACACATTTCAGAGAGAGCTATTTAAATCCTACAATATATAATTAAGCCACCCAGTGCCTTTGAAGGTGGGAATGTATCTTAATAGGAAAACTTTTACAGCCTGATCCTCCAGAACTGCTCGCCCACCTTAAAGAGAAAGAAACCCTGCTGGTTACCATAAAAGAGAAATCGAGAAAGAATTGCATAACCCTGATGGAGCCAAAATTTAGAAAGCTTAACACACAGGATGCTTCAGACTACCTTACAGGAATGATATGACTAGTGAGCTAAATCTGGGTAAATCTCTTGTATATGCTGTGTGTGGCTCACTTTTAAAAAGTTGTAATAACACAGTAATTCCCAATTATTTAATCGTGCTGAGATAGTCCCATTGATCATTCAAAGGAAATATAAAAGCAACTAATGAGCAGGACATACCTATATCACCTATTATGTTCCATTGTGGCAGTTAAAACTTGTTAGAGTTGTGTCAGTTACCAGCATTGTTATTTATTAAGCACAAACAATGTACTCAACACTGTACAGGGCAAAAAATGAAGAGTTTACAGTCCATTGAACCTAGAATTGCCCTCTCCAGGGCAAGTAGCAAGATATGTTACCAGAAAAAATCTTTGCCTCTGGAGCTTGCTGCTTCCGGTATTGACTCAGCTTGAGGTAAAGCTTCATACTCTGACTTTCAAATAAAAATGGACAAAAACAACAAAGCTGGCATCTGGATCCCAATATGAGTCTTTTCCATGTTTGAGGCTGTTTCAGATTTTCCTAAATATACAATATTTAGTGATTTTTATTTAGATACATTGAATGTAAGGTATACAGAAATTATAGCTAGAAAGAACAGCCAGGATCTACACCAGTGGTGGGCAACCTGTGGCCCATCAGGGTAATCCACTGGGGGGGCCGAGAGACACTTTGTTTACATTGGCATGGATGCCCGCAGCTCCCAGTGGCTGCGGTTCACCATTTGCAGCCAATGGGAGGTGTGGAAAGCGGCACGGGCCACAGATTGCCCACCACTTATCTACACCTCCATTCCTCACCCCCCAAAAAATAAATGTAATAAAGAAAAACTGGAATGGGAGTGACAAATTAAAACAATTTACCAACTGGAGAGAAAAATGTTCAGCCTGCAGAAACCATATACAAACAGATCATTTTAGGACTGGTGTTACTTTTCTCTCCCAGCTACCAGAATCCCCACCATGTTCTTCTAACACTGAGAATGGTAATTCCTAAATACCTTTACAAATCTGACTCAAAAGATTTAACTTTATGACAAACTCCAACCAAAGTGAAAGCATAAACAGATGAGAGAAGAAAAACTGCAGTTTATAATCTGAACTCTTGGGTCCCAAAGAGTATGTGTCTAAAAAGAAATGATTTTATGAGATTTCTGCTGTTGCGGGCTGCATGTTAGGATATCTCATGATGTTTCAGAATCATTAAATCCAATCCCAATCCTAACCCTACTACAGATGCAAACACCAATCTACTAATTTCATCTCTAATAAACAGTGGTGGAGAAATCTCTGTACATTTTCAGGGTAAAAGGTAACAGTTAATTGAAAGTGACCTATCTTGATTTCTTGAACCTTTTCTTCATTTCAATTTACTGCATTTGTTCTTTGACTCTAAAAGATCTGATGTTGATACATACATAATGTAAGTGACGAAGGGAAAACAATCAAATAAGATTAGTCAATTAACATTTGTAGGGAAAGATAGGGGTAGTAGAAAAGCAGGTAAATATAGTCAAAGGGCTGGAGGGAATTTGATATGATTCACACATATATCAGCAATTAGAGTGGTACTACAGGGAACGCAGGTTCTGTGACACTGGTAAACCAAATGCCAGCTCTGGCCAAGGCCATAGGCATTAGCTAAGAACTGAAAAATTCATAGCTGGAAACCAAACTATCTCACCTGTATGTAAGTTTTGTTCAAAATAGGTATTAGTATTACAAGAATGTATTTAGTGTTTCATCACTCTGTGTTCATCACTCTATAAAATATTTGTATGTTGTTTGTATGCATTAATCTCACTTACAAAGTCTGTATTCCATACAATAGGAATTATGCAAATTTTGCTTTATAACTTTGAAAATGTATGCTCTGAACTTGTGAACACAGGCATGGGAATCATCCAGCCCCCCCCCCATTCAGGATGATTATAAAAAACTAAGTTGGCCATCGTAAAACAAAAACTTTGTTAATTTCCCCATCCACCCAGGGAGAAGTATGTGCAGAAAGCCTCATTTCATCAATTTGAATGCTCGAAGAGGGAAATACAAATAGTAGACATTAAGATTTTTCATCTCTTTGCTATTTGAACTCTTACAGGACCAAACACATTAAACGAAGGCAGAGATCCCCAATGGTTACCTCTGGGTCCACCCTGAAAGATATTTTGAATTGACAGATTACCACATCTCTGTCATTTTATGGAATTGTAGATGGTAACTCGTGTGTGTATATGTTTGCTTGCTTTAACCTATAAATAATTCTGTTATTTCATTTTCTCCTAGTTAATAAACCTTTTGATAATTTATTACAGGATTGGCTACAGGTGTTGCCTTTGATGTAAGATCTAACATGCCAGTTGGTCTGGGGTAAGTCACTGGTCTCTTGGGACTGGAAGGAACCTGAATTTTGTGATTTTTGGTGTAAGGGACCATTTATCACTTCTTCCAGCTTGCCTGGATGGTGAGATAGACTGGAGAGCCTAACTCCATGGTAAGACTGTTATAGTGATCCAGGAGTTCACATTTGTTACTGGCTTGGTGAAATCTAATTTTAGAACATACCAACAGACTGGAGTGTCTGCCCTGTTTTGACAGTCTGCCCTTAGGTAGACAGTCATGATCATCAGCCATTCCAGACAACATAAAAGGCTTATTACCAAATCAAAGGGCAGGGGCTAATCGCTTCACAAATCCAAGCATAGCTAGTTAGGTTGTATTATACTGGAGTTACGAGAAGAACTTGAATATTACCAGTCTTGAATATTTCTTCAGTCTAACAGGTTATCAGCAATCATTTAGGTTCTAAGAGGTTTCCCTGAAAAATTAGAGTCTTGACCCAGATTGTTCTTCCTCAACCTGAACAGTCTTTTTCTACATTACTGTATGAATATTTTACCAAGTTCAACACACCAGTGAACAGTAAAGTGTTGTTTTCTCCGTGTTGTTGTATAATAAAGGTTTCTCTCCTAGTCTCTATGGATACTTCTTGTTTCCTTCCCTTATCCAGCATTAATACTGAATTCCATTTAATAAAAAGCTTTCAACAGAGATGACTGAAGATTTTCCATCAACTTTTTACATACAGATATTGGCTTTTTGATTAGATGGATTTTTTATTTTTTTAATGGTTTTATTGAAAATTGCTATCGTTTTAATAAAACCAAAAATATTTAAAAATAAAAATTGGTGAAACCAAGAGAGATACTCCCTGATGTAGATTAATTATCAAACAAACCATAGACTCTCTCTGTAATTTAAAACCCAGTTCAGCAAAGCTTTTATGATGGCATCAAACCATATTAAAGTATATGCTTCTGAACTGGAGCCATACTGAACACTACAAATTAAATGATCTCTATAGCAGAAATCATTCATACTGGTCATCAAGAGACAGACTGTCACAAAAAAGCTGTGGGAATATGTCTACCGTTTGCTTCATGGATCAGTGTTAAGTCTAGTCTTATGTATCATTTTCATTAATGATCAGGATAAAGGAGTAAATAGATCCTTGCTGGAATTCACAGTAATGGACCCTGTTTTTGCAAGGTGAATCTCCTCTTTTATTTAGCAATGCTCATCCTGAAAAGTACAGAGTTTCCCAAAAAAGATTTGTGGCTTCACTCCCTACCATCCATCATCCTCCCACTCTAGGTACATCTGCAATAAAAATCCCTTCTCTTGAGTTTGATTTTTACACGCACTGCTGAAGCAATTGTGAAAAAACTTGTGCAATGGATGCAGATTACACAGACTGGCAGCTAATTACAGGCATTCAGTTACACTCCCTTGGTGAAGGTAGAAGATTGTTCTGTGTCCATGTACATTCAGTTCATAGCATCTGAGATTGTCAATAGATGTGCCAATTGTGATATGTGCACATATCACTATTCCTGTTGAACTTGTTCAGCTTTGATCCAGAGGCTCCAAATTCAGCCATTAATCACTTGAAAGCCCCAAACCCTGATCCCTGGTGAAGATTTCAGCTACTCAAAATAAATTTGATCTGTAACGGAACCACTGTAATTTGAATGATCCATGTCAGAATGTCACTTATTAGAATTGGTCAAAAACTGGTATGTTTCGTAATAAAAAAAGTTTTCTTTGTGTTTCAAACATTTCAAATTTTTCAATGAAAAACAATACAAATATTATTTGAAACCAAATAATGATTTCTTTTCAGTTTACAGTTTTTCCCTTTTCTCCTTTCCTCTTCCTTATTCCTGTTTCCCTTCTTTTGACCATTAAAAAGGGAGGCAGGGAGAGACGAAGAAGAGGGGAAAACTCAAAAAATTATTTTCTCATCAAAAAATTAGAAATTTTCAAAACAATGATTTTTTTTATCCCAACAAATATTTTTGACTAGCTTTACTTGTTATTCACACTCAGAGCCACTGAGGTATTTATTTGCTTCTTTAACTCCCTGAACAAAAGGAAAAACAAAACGGAATGAAAAACTTTATTCAGCATATAACTTGAGTTACATAATTTTTTTTAAGAATCTATGAGGTTTTTATTTTTTTATTTTTATTTTCCAGATTTAGATTACTGCAATTACTTATCATAAGAAAGCTAGAATAAATGTAACTTGCAAGACTGCAGAATGCTGCAATTAGATTATCTATGCACACCTCCATCTGCAATCAGCATACAGTACTCCACTAATAATGAGCTCCTTTAACTCACTTCCAGTTGCCCACCATGCAGACTGAAAGAGAGTACTTGTGACCAGTAAGAACTGAAAATGGCTCAGGGTCTAGGAATTTATATGTTGGTTCCTTATTACAATATACTTGTTTAGTGTAATCTGTACTAATTGTTCTAAGATAAATGTCTTTGAGCAAATGTTACCCCTACTTATGCTGGGAAGCACTAACTTATGCAAGTGGTCCTCCTGGCTTCAATGAGAGTACTTGTGTAAGAAAGTGCTTGCCAATGTGAGCAAGGTTCTCCATGAAAGTAGCCCTCTATGATGAAACATTTTTGGCTAGGACTTTGAGACACCTTTGAAATGTAAGAAGTTAAAGATGAACTTGATTCAAATATTAATTTACCTTCCACACATTATTGTGAATTCTGAGTATCACTTTTTGTCAATATTCATCTAAGGTCTTAGTAAAAGAACATGACATACAGACACACTAAGTGCTTCTGTAGTATATTATACAAAGTACTCTGTATGTGATGATCTAATGCTGCGGCTGTACATGCTTGTTATGTTTTGACTTGAAATAAGGTGCGCCAGAATGCAAAAAGTTAAATAGGCTCCTCTGTGCAATTACTTAGAGTGTGTGGAATTCTCTATGCACATTATACTACACAGACTGTAGTTAGCTTGCTATACTATCACTGTTTAGTATTGGGCAAGAAGCAGCAAAGTTCATTTTAATTTGGTGACAACTCTTCCTAACCTAACAAAGATGAAACCATAAATGTAAAAAAATATTTTGGTATATTGAGCACTTGACTTACATCTTTTTAGATAATTAGCAGTGATCATTTTATACTGGGAGAAGCAGGTGTAGAAAAAATATGATTTTTTGTCAAATTGCTACATGTATAACACATTTGGGACTCAAACGTTTCCCTAAGGTTCTCCACTTCCCTTCTAGAACCATTTTAATCTTCCCTTTATTCCAATACTCCATTCCATCTCTTGAAAATTCCACTTCACTGTAACCATTCTTGTTGTTCAGTGGGACACTTAGAGCCAGCTGAAGCTTCTCTTCTAAAGGGGGAAGGGTGGGGAAGGTCACACTTGAAAGAGACAAGGAACCCCTGGTGTCAGAGTGTGCTGCTTCTGCTGTACATCCAGTTGTGCTGGACCAGAAATCAAACCCAGTTCTTCTTTATGGCAGGGCAGTGTACTACCATTAATAGTAAATGTCCAAACCAGCCACAAGGCAGGAATAGGTCAGTGACCATCAGCACTTGTTGAATAAAGACAGAGCATCTGAGTGGCTCAGATTGTCCAGATCCCATATTCTGAAAGGGCTCTCAATTTTTTTGTAATGCATAGAACACATGGAACAGATTTGGGGTAACAAATTCAGAATCTCAAAAGATTTGAAGGTTCAGATAAACATTTTAAACTGGAAGAATGTCTCCAAACCTATTGGGCCTGCAAAACTGTGAAAGAATTAATTTGAGAACAGACTGTCTAATCAAGAATTCTACTTCTGGCTGGGCCAGAAGTACAAAAGCATCCTTTCTTGTGATACTTCCCCTTTAATTTCATGTCTTTATCTGGAAGTATGAAGGAGCACAAACTGTGTTGGTAGGGAGAACAATTCATTTTTTTCATACTATAAAAATGTTTATTTTGGGTGTAAGCAGGGTCTGCATGTGCTCTTTCCTTACATCAAATGAATAAATGGGGAAACAATTTTATTATATTTTTGAGAAACTATAATTTGTATAATGGCTGTATACACGTTAGGGGATTGGTGCAAGGCACTGAATACTGACCCTAAGAACTGCCTTCCAGTAACAGGGATACCTGAGACATTTGATGATGGCTAATTGAATCCACTGTCCAGGCAGCCTCTAAATGCATGAGCAACTGCAGAATGTTTATGAGAGAGGATGGTACCTTTACAACACTGTGTAAGCTGCCAGTGGCAGTGGGACCCCTACAAGTTCCACATGAGATAGCAGTGGCTGGCCACATGTGGAAGCTGGTAGGCTCTGGAAGCCAGTCCCCACCACTCGCTGTCTCAGATCCAGAGTTGTTAAAGAATATGTCAGCCTTCTTAGAGAAAGAAAGAAGGACCCAGCTGATATGCTGGGTTTGTTGGGCCTTGACCCAACAGCCCCAAGCCTGGGATTGCTACCTCATCTAATGTGTAAGCAAAGGCACTGAGACAAGCATTAGAAGCAAGGTTGTGCTGTCCCATCTTAAGTGAAACTCCTATCTTAAGGTTATTCACTAGGATAACTGTGATAGTAATATCTGGGGAAGAGGCATTTGAACCCTGATTGGAACATACCACTGAAATGTTGCAGGAGTGAGCAGTACCAGATACAGAAAAGTGAGGGTGTTTAGTAGACAGCCTCAGGTACTCGGCATTAGATGTGATTCACACTCTGATACTCAGAAACCATGGGATCAGTGTGAAGAACTGCCCAGAAGCCGTCAATTACACCTCTGGGAGCACAGAAGGCTGTTAGGACATTATTGTAAGTTCCTCAATGCTCAGCAGCAAAGGGGCAAGAAAGTTTCAACTTATATATAGAGGCTGGAGAAACTAGTACAGAGAGCGGCCAAGAGTGGAACACTGAAGAATGGATGCTTCCCATTGTGGTGCCTGCAATGATTGAGAGAGAAGTGCTTGTCATGAGTACCTGCCTAAAAGGCAGTACAGGAACACTAGCAATGGTAGAGCAGCTGGCTGAAGGAGGGCTCCCTGAAGGAGTGCTGATCTCAAGTGGAGTCATAATCTTACCTGTCAAAGCACAAGAAAAGGTGACTATACTATTGCTAATGAAACAAGCTGTGTTGTGGTTGTGAAACAAGGGCAGAATGTAACAGACCTCTTTGACCCTGAAACCATTGTGAAACTACAGTGTGAAGCCAAGGATCCACAAATAGACCCTGCAAAGTTTGATTTTAGGTATTAAGCATTGTCTGAGGATGTGTGAAAGGAATGGAGTACATCATGAGACTACAAGACTCTCAACTCTTCAGAGAGAAATCTAGAACAATTGCTCTCTCTCTCTCTCATGCAGGCCATGCAGCATCATCTTCAGGAGCTGATTGTGAATGGCATCACTGCAGAATCCTCCAGCCCATATTCCTCCCACATTTTGGTAGTCTGTAAAAAGAGTGGGAAAAATCTGGATGTGTATTGACTACTGCATCCTAAATAGACACACTGTAGTTGATCAGTACACCATGGCATGACTACAAGATGCCTGGCACTTTTTTTGCAGGGGTGGGGAGCCGGGGGGGAGCCAGTTGTTCTCTCTTTTCAAAGTGCATACTACCAGATTCCTCTGAGAGAAGATAAGGAGAAGACAGCATTCTTCTGTCCTTTAGGTTTCCAACAGTTTGAACGCATGCCCCAAGGAATTTCTGGAGTACCTGTCTATTTCAGCATCTTATGGAGAAAGTTATGGTAAACATGAACTTACTGCAATTCTTAGTTTTTTTGGATGACCAGATTGTATTTGGAAGAATCTTGGAGAAACATGAAGAACAATTTTTTAAAGTACTAGACCGGGTAGAACCCAATCGACTGAAGCTTTCAATTGATAAATGCCAGTTCTGCAGAACATCAGTCAAATACCTGGGTCACATTGTGCCCCAAGAGGGTATGAGTACTGATCCAGATAAAACAGAAGCACTCACTACTGCATGTCTGCACACACATAATTACAGAGAACTCAAAACCTTTCTAGGATTTAGCAGCTACTATCGCAGGTTTGTGAAGAATTATGATACTATCCTAAAGCCATTAAACCAGCAGATACCAGTCCAGTAAGAGCCAATCCTAGACCAAGGGCAAGGGGAGGTCTCCAAAGCCTCCCGAACAGAGACACTATGGCCCTTAGAACCCTTGGGACTCTGATGGGATGGGATAAGATACATGAAAAGGTTTTTGAAGAAATTATTAGCTGCCTAACTTATACTCCAGTCCTTGTCTTTGCTGATCTAAGCAAACCTTTTATCCTATATATGGATGTTAGTTTGGGAGTAGTCCTATACCAGGAAGCTGAAGGCAAATGGAAACCTGTAGCCTTTGCCAGCTGAGGACTTTCTGATAGCAAGACTCACTACTCCATTCACAAACTGGGATTTTTGGCCTTGAAGGGCAACATAAGATGGAAGGCAGTCCAAGTGCTAAAGACCCTCAGTAGAACTGGAGATGCAGTAACCTATGTCAGTGTCCGAGGGACCCTCAAGGGAGCTCTCACCCTCTCTAGACCAAGGACAAGTCTCCCCCCACCCCTGCAATACCTGCTCTCAGTAGGCATGACAGAGTTATAAGGCCAGTAAATAGGTTAACTTAGGATGCATCTGGGGTAATTAGTGAACCACAAATATACTTAGCTCACAGGCTATAGGGACAATTACTGGACCTGGTATAATATGCTGTGAGATTTTCCTGAAAGACAAACTCTGGCTGTCGGGAGGATGTCAGCATGCTCTGAATTAGCTCTCCCCTGACATCTAGTGATGCACTGGGAGAAAAGACTTCAGGTGTGAACCATATTTGCATAGACACATCTACTCTGACTAGGTGTTCAATAGACAGAATTGTTTTACCAAAGTGATCAATTTTGGCTCGTTTTCGGTTACAATTGATGTTTAATATTGGTAGTGAAGTGTTGTTATCCATATTGTACGAATAACAGGGCAGAAGATCTGTACTTAGCATACGCTGATTGAGCGGGTCCCTAAACTGAACATCATTTGCTAAGCTGGGTGTAGGGATGCCAAATACCATCAAAGATAAGAGGGGGTGGGGACAGATGTGGGATGGACTCTGCCTGAAGAATCCTAGACACCATTTAATCCTTCCCTCTCCAGTCTTAAAGACAGAGTTGATTGGATTCAACTGAGAGTCCTTGTTTCTGTTCAGGTTTCAGAGTAGCAGCCGTGTTAGTCTGTATTCGCAAAAAGAAAAGGAGTACCCGTGGCACCTTAGAGACTAACAAATTTATTAGAGCATAAGCTTTCTTGAGCTACAGCTCACTTCAGTGATTACTAGAGCTGAAATTATTGATGAGCAGGTTTAGGAGATAAGCTTTAGACCTGACGTGAGAACAGTGTTGCAATGAAGAGACAGCAGCACAGAGATTGCCTGTTAGCCAGAGAAACCTCTAAAGAGTGGGCACCACTAATAGCTGGGCTAAGTGGTGGACCCTCGGAATATGACATCGCAGACATGGCAATGAGTGGCAAACAGCAGCAATCGTAACAGTGGCAGAGATGAGTGGCTGAAGATGTAACACAGGCAGAGGTGACAGTGAGAAGCCAGCAGTGGCAGAGTTAACAACAGCACTGAGCTAGTTGCAGAGGCAGCAGCAGCATGAAAGCATTGCTTGTTGTGCCCCCCTACCCCCTACACACACACACTCACACACACACTTTTTTCAGGAGTGGGAAGTGGATCCGTATGAATGCGCCTCTGCATTTTAGGTTTTTGATGACCAAGGACAATCACTGTGAGTGGAGTGCAAGAGATGGAAACAGGGATGGTGTGTTACATGAACATTTGTTTGCAGACTTTCACACCGTAAGGTGGGAAACTGAGGCAGGAGACCCTGCCCGATATAGTATGGTGTGGATGTTTGCTTATAGTAACATGCTTTTGAATTGTGTTTGTGGTGTTTTCCCAAATTAATGCTGAGTTCCATTTCTGTTTTACTGAATGTTTTCTTTTGTTATGCACAGACTCAGTGAGTGCAAATGGAGAAGTATTGTCTCTTACAGACACCTAGGAGTACTGTTTAGTTTTTCCAGATCACTGGTTGGTTGCTCAAGCTGGTTATGTGTTATGATATAAAGAGGAACCTCTAGATATTGAATCCAGCCCTTGTTGCTGCTGAGTCTACCTGGCAGAAGAGTTACATGGGTGTAGATTGAATTTTAGATGTGGGGTTAAACAGTTCTTATTTTAGCTAAACAGACATGCCCATATTACTTGCAGTCCTGCATTTTTGCCAATCTGACACGATTTATTCGTAAACCAGTATGCGTGTCCCTGACTGCCACAAGAGCTATGGGTCTGACCCATCACATTCTTTATTTAGATCTGTATCTGACAATCTGACTTCAGATCTATCAATCTGAAAAACAGAAAAAACCTTCAAGTGTGTACATTCATGAGAAATATAAATCATACCACAAACCCTACAGGATTAAAAACATATTAATCTCTTTACACTATAATGGAATCACATTGGATTCCATAAATCAATACTTGAGTGAACTTGAAGAATAGTCTTCAGCCTCTGGCATATACATAACCCAGTCTTTACAATATATGTAATAACGAAAAACATTCTAAAAGTATTTTAAAAAAAAGCATTTGAACACATATACAGTAAAAGCTTTGTTATCCAGCATGTGAGGAGAATGGGGTGTAGGGTGGAATGGGGGGTTGCCGGTTAATCAAAAATTCCGGTTAACTAAGAATTATATTTTTTTACCAATGGAATACCATAATTAGAATACAATAAAACAAATAAAGTATAAAATAGTATACAGGTACTCACCAATCCAGTAGCAGTGCTGCACTGCAGAGTGGTTGGTTTCTTGAAGCACTGAGGTATATATAGGTAAAGTTTTCTATACAGTAGGTTATTTTATGACACTATATATCACTATGGGCATTGCATGACGTATACCCAGATCACTAAAAATACACGTAACACTAAAACTATACTGAACATAATTTAATCTTTCTTTGATGATTCAGAAGGCACTTCAGTATCTTGCAGAGTCATCATTATCAACATCAATTATCACTGTAGATGTAGAAAGTGTAGGAGATTGGGCTGAATCTGTGATGACCCTATGACATACCCTAGAATAAATGAATAAATTTTTGAATAAATCCCTGGTATCAGCTTGCTTACTTGTCTTCTACCTCTTTTGCATGAAAGTTGAGTTCAGAATATGCAATTGCATAACCTCCTGGGCAGTGTACTAGTCCTGGTTACTAGATTGAAGATTTGTATTGAGAGATATCAGAAATGCCGGTTAATAGAGCTTCCCGGTTGATAAAGTGCCAAATAACACAGGTTTTACTGTACTCTGAATGCACTAGATTCACCAACATTAAAAACAAGCTGTGAGCTTATCTATATGGGGATGTCGAAGTAGCAGCCATGTTAATCTGTATCCGCAAAAAGAAAAGGAGTACTTGTGGCACCTTAGAGACTAACAAATTAATTTGAGCATAAGCTTTCGTTACAGCTCATGAAAGCTTATGCTCAAATAAATTTGTTAGTCTTTAAGGTACCACAAGTACTCCTTTTCTACATGGGGATGTTATTCCAGAATACAGTTGAGTCTGAATTTAAAAGCTCCAGCTAATGCAGAATATCTCTGTGTGTACAATTATTTTGGAATAAGATAAGAGTACCTCATTCTGGTTTAGCTTAATTCACATCCAAAAGAGATTAAGCTAAACCAGAAAAAGACACTCATTCTGGAATAGGAGGGTCCATACAGGGAGCTACTCTGTAATAGTTAATTTCGTAAAAACTATTCTAGTCAATTTTCCCAGGCTGACAAGCCCAAAATCCAAGCAACCTTTGCTGATAGCTCTGAAAGGCTCATTGATCTGTTGGGTAAAATGGCACAGCCAGTCATTAACAAATGGTGAGAACACCACTTGCAATCAAAGTCTATAGCAGCTATAAAAAAAGTTGTAATCTCTCCATCACAAACCCCCCAACATTTAGGGATGGAGAAAGCTAATAAACTGCACTTTGCAAGCAATTCAACACATACAAATGCCTTCACAATTTCAAATCCGGTTGTGAGTCTTTTGAATGCTTCTAGTAATTTAGTTTTCTTTTTAAAAAATTCTGAACCAGAGCTGGGCTGAATATTTCAAACATACCATACTGTGCATAGAGCTCAGAATATCTACCTGGAATTCCTTCATGAGGATTCTAATTGTATTTGAATATAGACATTTTACTTTACAAGTTTCAAACCAGAGATTTATAGGGATAAAAAAACATTTAAGAAGTTGTTCTAGCAACATGGATCCCTGCTTCCCACAATACTCCCCAATGTGATCTACAATGTCTCTAACCAACTTAGACCAAGTGGATCATTTTATACCCATATTTGGGGATGTACATAGAAGGGCAAAGCCTTAGTTGGTGTACATTGGTGTAGCCCATAAACATCAACAGAGATATGCTCACTTGAACCAAATAAAGGTCTGGCCCATAATCAATTTGCTGAAGCACACCTTCCTCCTTCCATTGCTTTGCCCACCTACATACATATATATACATGGATGATAACAAAGAACCAGAAATTATTTTTGGAACCAGTACTGGAAATTGAGAAGATTCATGTCTTATCTACAGGTTAAAGAAAAACAAACACCATCATGCTTTCTTGTTGATTAATTAAGGGAAATGTTTTGTAAACAGAGTTTTGTTTACAAAACTACAGCTGGGAAAGTTGTGGGGATGTTTTGTTCCAGTTTTCAAACTGTAATGAATTTTTTATTATCTTTCTTTTAATTCCATGTAGGTTTGTTCTTGCTGATAACATGATCTATTGTTCTCTGAGTCATGGTGAGATTGCCATCTCTTAAACAGACAGCACTTACTGGAAATTAAACCTCTAATAATGTATTATAATTATTACTTCAGGGTAATTTGCTGCTCCAGCAGGGAGTCAAAGCTAATCTGATGGTTACATTTCTTCCATGGAGCCGTTAATATTTCTTCTATGCTGAAATTCCACATAATGGATCTAGCCTAAGGCTGATTAATGATCTCTGTGCTGGAACAGTGATTTGTAGCTAAATCATCCCTCACTGGAGGAGATTCAGGGTTGTTCCAATCCATACTGTTAAATAAGTGTAAACAGTGACATCTGTTAGCACAAATGCAACCTAGTAAGGTGAGAGAGAAAGAGAGAGAGAGGCTATAAACCGAAGTAAATAAGGAAAATTCTGATATCTATGAATTTCATTTGCACTTGTAACAGATAGCAGGAAACAATACACACTGCAGAACAATCAGAACCTGTGGTGCTATTTCCCATGAAAAGCAATTTGTCTGCATTGAAATACTGTTTCCTAAACAATGTAAAGGTGAAAAAGAGAAAAATATATAAAGCAAATCAGCATTTCTTTTCCCCTAGTGGTTATGACTGGGCTTGAGTGACATTATAAGGATAATAGTGTGTTATTTTAAGTAATTCAAATGTAGGATGGGCTCAGGAATGATTTTTCATGGATTTTACGTTTTACTTCTAGAGAGGCTACTTTGTTTGCATTGAATTTTAAGAAAAAAATCAGGCTACTGTATATTTTATAAATTTATTAAAAGAATAAACAGCCATTTATAGAACAAAAATGAGTATAAGCAAAATATTTCACTAGCCAATTTAACTTATCGTTTTCCTAACCTAATTTACAATAACACAGTGCAATAATCAAATCAAGCGTAGAAAGGAAGTATAATCAATATGTTAATAGTTCAATTTATCTGGCTCAGCAATTAGTAATTAAATCAACAATTGAAGTTGTTAAAGGAAACAATTCTTTTAATATTTCACAGGAAGGTGAAGGGGAGAAGCAGTTTCTTTTGATTTAGGCAATTTAGCCAAGAGTCTGCTAGAGGCTAGTCCTTGCCGTAGTTTTAAGCTCTTTGACTGTTTTCCTAGTAACTTCCTCCTTTATATGATTTCTCCCGTTAAGCTTCAATGTTGGCAGACACTACATCAAACTATTGTTTACTTAATCTATCTCCCGTTCCCGCTTTAACACAATGTCTACAGCTTCCTTTCTGGCAGAGTTGCACAAATATGAAATGATTTTTAGAATTTCACATTTCTAGCCGCTTTAGAATCACACTTGTTTAACCCAGAGAACTCTTACTAGTTAGAAACAGACATACTTTGGGGAACAGTTCGTGACACACAAAGACACACAAGCACACACACGTATACCCCCTCGTTACTATGAGAATTGGACACATTTGAACATACCAAATTGCTTTACAGAAGGATTTTCACAACTTCTTCTTAAAGTCTTAACTCACATGATTGGTCATAGTTTTGGAACTAAGCCGTTATTTATCAGTATCTTTATTGATGATAAAATGAAACATGAAGCTTTTTTGCATCCAAGGTGTGGGGGGATATTTGGTCTCTTCAGACTTCAGGTTTTGCTTAAGCAATGGGCAGAGTCTTTCTCCTCTCTTTCTTTGGATGGCTGGTCCAGGGAAGAAAGCAGGATACAACTTTGGGTATTGATGATGTGAAAGAGCCCTCTACCCCTTTTCTTTTGCTTGGATATGATCTTTTATAGGCATCAGTGTTCCCTTATTCTGCTTTAGGTGACACCCGGATTTCCTCAAGGGCTAATGAGATATTACAGCCTGATAGCAGTAATATTACATGATCCTAGAATGACCTAGAAACTTCATCTTGAATTCACATTGAAGACTCCAGGTCAGTTAGGGTTGCCAACTTTCTAATCGCACAAAACCGAACATCCTTGCCCCACCCCCTGCCCCGCCCCTCATCTGAGTCCCTGCTCCCACTCATTCCATCATCCCTCCCTCTGTTGCTCACTCTCCCCACCCTCACTCACTTGCTCATTTCCACCAGGCTGGCTCAGGGGGTTGGAAGGGGGTGAGGGCTTTGGCTGGGGGTGCAGGTTCTGGGGTGGTGTCAGCAATGAGGGGTTTGGAGTGTAGGAGGGGGTACTGGGCTGGGGGGTGGAACTGAGGAGTTCGGAGTATGGGAGGGGGCTCCGGGCTGAGACAGAAGGTTGGGGTGTTGGAGGGGAGTTGGGCTCTGGGATGGAGTGTGGGTTCCGGGGTGGGCCCAGAAACCAGGGGTCCAGGCTGGGAAAGGGGGTTGGGGTGTGGGGGAGGGATGAGGGTTCCAGCTGCGGGGACCAGCTCTGGGGTGGAGCTTGGGATGAGGGATTTGGAGTGCAGGAGGAGGCTCCAGGCTGGGGCTGAGGGATTCAGAGTGCAGCAGGGGGATCAGGGCTCGGAGAGTGGGTTGGAGTGTGAGGATCTGTGAGGGATCTGGCTGGACATGCAGATTCTGGGGTGGAGCTGGGGATGAGGGGTTTGGGGTGAAGGAGGGTGCTCTGGGCTGGGACCGAGGGGCTTGGAGGGTGGGAGGGGGATCAGGGCTGGGACAAGGTGTGGGAGGGGTCGGGGTGCACGATCCGAGTGACGCTTACCTCAAGCAGCTCCTGGAAGCAGTGACATGTCCCCAGGAGGCTCTGCACACTGCCCTGTCTGCAGGTACTGCCTCCACAACTGTCATTGGCCACAGTTCCTGGGAGCTGCAGAGCTGGCGCTTGGGGTGGGGGAAGCATGCGGAAGCCCCCACCTGCCCCTATACATAGGAGCCAGAGGGGGACATGCCGCTGCTTCTGGGAGCTGCGTGGAGCCATGGCAGGCAGGGAGCTGCCTTAGCCCCATTGCACCACTGACTAGACGTTTAACAGTGCAGTCAGTGGCGCTGATCAGAGCCACCAGTGTCCCTTTTCAACCAGGCTTTCTGGTCGAAAACCGGACACACGGGCAACCCTAAGTTTAGTGTGTATATGTCTTGCAACAATTCATTCAAAAACTCAAGGAGATAAATCTTGAAAACTGCACACAGGAAAATGCAATGTGATAAGGAGCTAGTTGGCAGACTTCCACTAGATACAAGACATAGATGTCATTAATTATATTTAAACAATTAAGACTAGTCAGCATTCACACGTCCACTTATTCTCACACATTTTCATGATAATGAGTAAATTATGACACTGGGAAATTAATGCTGAGAAGCGGGGAAAGAGTATAGAACAAGTGAATGACTTTACCCCAATAACCTTTTGCCTAAAAAGCAGAAAGCTGCTTGGGACATCACCTAATAATGCTCACTTTCATTAAACATTTGGTCAACTAAAGCTACTCAGGGCTAAATCTCAATATAGCCTATGATCCCTTCACTCAGTTAAGCAAACATTATCATCTGATACTATCCAAGCAGGTTATCAACAAAATGAAAACAAAACACTGCCCTCTTGAACCAATGGCATTATTGGGTCACACTGTGATGTACTTATATCTCCATATGATGATGTCTGAAATGCGATATTGTCACATTCCGGGGTGCAATCCAGACCAGTGAGGGGCTGTGTCATCAGCTGCCCTGCAACCTTGGGTACCTCACAATGTTTTGCTATTGTATCTCCCAACCTGGGTTGCTCACAAATAGCCTTACAACATGCAGCTCACACCTTGAGTGTCTGTGTATATTTGCAGCCCTGGTCCAGCAATTCTGACCTCAGCAGCCTGTTAGCAACACACCAGCCTTGGGCTATTTTTGTCCTTGACCTCTGTAGTCCAGTCACCTTTTGAAGTGGATTCTTTTGAGGATTACCCCTCAAAGAGAAGTTTATTCAAATAGTAAACAAGGAGTCTGGTGGTGAAGTTGACTATATGCTCTTTCTCCTCCCCTGTTTGTGCTGAAATGCAGATTTGCCTTGTCTCCTGCCATTTCATTCTCTTGCTGTCTCAAGGACCCTTTTTAATAGAATCAGAGCCCTGGCTGGAATGATTTACTTGGTGTTGGTCCTGCTTTGAGTAGGGGATTGGACTAAATGACCTCCTGAGGTCTCTTCCAACCCTGATAGTCTATGATTCTATGATATGCTTAGAGCTGACCAGTTGACAATAATTCTATTCTCTATCAATTTTTGAGATTTGTTTCCATTTTGCATCGGAGAGTGAGAGTGTGCATGTGTACGTCAGTGTCATGCCCTATAGCTGCTTGATTAGCGTAGTGAGCTAGGATGTAGGAAACTCAGGTTCAAGTCCCTGATTTGGAGTGATCAGTGATGAAATGTTTTGCTATGAATCAGGCAGAGCAGGGATTTGAACTTGGGTTGCCCACACCTGAAGACCCAAAAATCTTCCTACTAAAACTTTTGTGGAAACTGATAGATCTCTGCTCAACACTTTGGCTTTACCAAAACAGCATCTTTTATCAAAAGTGTTCTGGCCACTTCTAAACACACATGGTTTCACGTATTGGTTCAAACAGGGCTGTCCTTACCCATATGCAAAGCACGGAGCTGCATAGGGCACCAGGAAATTTTGCGCAGCTTGCGTGCTGCTCCAGCCCCTGCTCCAGCTCATCGCCAGACCCCTGCCCCTGCTCTGCCCCACCCCACCTCTTCCTGACCCTGCTCCTCCCCAGCCCCACGCCCACTCCCCTGAAGACTGCAGCCAGGCCGGACCCTGCACTCACCGCATGGTAAGTGGAGTGACTGGGTCCTAGCCTGCTCCGCTCCCCTGGTTCCCAGCCGTGCTGCCGGCAAGTGCTGGGGGGTGGCACCCCTTTTCCCCCCAAGCAGAGCAGCCTGGGGCCCCAGGCCTCCGTGGGGACAGGGGGGCTGGCCGCAGGCCTCCATGGGGGATGGGGGGGCTAGCCACTTCCTGTGGGAAGTGGAATGACTCGGCACCAGCCTGCTCTGCTCCCCTGGCTCCCAGGCTTGGGGGGAGGGGGGAACCACCCCCGCCAGTGGTGCAGCTAGGAGCCAGGGGAGCAGAGCAGGCTGAGGCTGGGTCACTCCACTTCCTGCAGGAAGTGGCCATCCCCTGTCCCCCATGGAGGCCTGGGGCCATCCCCACCCCTGCTCTTCCCATGGAGATCTGGGGCCCCATACAGTCCGCTGATGGGGACACCAAAATAGCTAGGGATGGCCCTGGGTTCAAATTCAGTTCAGTTTGCTAGTGAGCAAAAGTTATTGCCATCTCATGCCTGTTTGGTAGTGTCAGTTCAGTTCCTAATGGAAACACCACCACCACTGCTGGCACCTTACTGATAGTTTCAACGTGAAGGATGAACTACTCCCTCATACTTAGAGATGATACATCCAGGACAGGGCAGAGGCATATTTGTGAACAAAGCTTGTCATTCTTCTTCCTGTGTGAAACAGAACTTCAGCTTCTGGGCTATCAATCCAGGAACTTCCATAAGCTCTAAAGCACTTAAGCATATACTTAACTTCCATTGACTTCAGTAGGATTTAAGAATGTGTTTTAAGTTAAGTATGTGCTCAAGTGCTTTGCTGACTCAGAACTTCAATTCAAACACATACTAAAGCAAACTAGGATGTGTAATGGTGAACAGCAAGCAGATGAAATGGGAAGAGAAGTCAAGTTTTCAAAAGATAGAAAAAAAGGGAATATTCCAAAATTCAGCAGGATTCCTTAAGAGTATTTTACAATGAAATTAGTTGGCTTTGAGTTTCTACATAGAATAAATTAAATTCCCAACATACCAAGAAAACATATTTCAAATATTGAGGGATGAATTTTGGAAATGTGGCAATAAAAAGACGTGTACTGTGTGGCAATATACAATACTCCAAATATTTTGGACAAATCTTGGGAGAAAAATGTTGCCTTGGACCTGGCTTATTGGAAATATAAAGCCTTAAATTCTATACAGATTTACACAAAGCTAAAAAAGAAAATTTGATTTTTGTTTTCTTTAAAACAAGCTACTGGAAATGCCCAGCAGTTCTTCCCCCACAAACAGAATGCTAGTGAATGCACTGGATAGGGAAAGATTAACATCAGTGAATGAATGGCTACAAATAGGAACAAGAAAAACCCTCATGTTACCATTTAACCATATCACAAATCACTAAAACATTTCCAGAACATAGGTTGCAAAGCTTCATGGACAATAGAAAAGGCATAACACTGTCGAGTATTTTATGATTAATCTTTTTTTAAACATTTAAAAAAAATGACTGTGTTCATTTAACTTGCTCTGCTTTTCCATTTCTTGATCTCTTTCCCCAAGCAGAGACTAGCAATTATGCACAGCAGTGTGCAGTACTTTTATGATGAGAACAAAAATCTTCTGAGATCTAAGGTGAGACCAGCAAATGTTTTGATTAAGCTAAAATATAGCCCAAATGGTGGTTTGTGATGAAAAACACAAAATTGCCCTTAACTCTAATAATGCCATGGGTGTTGCTGTAATACTTACATGGGTCATAGTGTGACTCCCTTGATCACAATGGTGCATAATTATTGACCTGACTAGTCCAATTCACACAATGAGACTGTGTGGGTGAGTAAGCATTTATTGTCTTTAGAGAAAGTGAGAGGCCAAATGTGTGTAATGTTTATGTATATACAGGCAGTCCTTGACTTTACAATGTTTGAGTTCCAACGAATGACACTTACAATTTTTTATAAATTGTCATCAAATTTCAACTTTAAGATGTCTGTTTTGACTTTATAATGCTTGATCTGACATTGTTCCTATGGGAAATTCGAGCTATGATGTTTTCGACTTAAGACGTGGTTGTATCATAAGTCTGAGGACTGCCTGTACTATGCAAAATTGGTAAAGGAGTTAAAATACAGTATATTTCTGATATGGAGCAAAATCGTCTAAAAAGGGGACAGGAAGGCTTTAACTGTTGGATATTATCCCAGGCAAAAAAGTAACTCAGACGGTGGGCAATTAAGACTTTTGTCACCTTATTGTTTTATGGGAAAAATATCATTGAAAAGAAAAATACTAAAATAGGTCCAAGATCAGTTAAAGTGGTGGTTATTAATAGGATTGCTCTGAAATGTAGCGGAGTTGCTCTGTTTTTCAAACAGAGAATATGAGATAATAAATGGATTGACTAAGTAGCATCTTATTTTATGAGTAGGCCCACTGGAATCTATAAATGTACTCATGATACAAGTTATGTGAGTAAGTGTGGCAGATTCTGGCCTTTAGTCATAAAACATAGGGCCAGATCATCAGCCCTATTATCTTGTCTTCACTTAGAGATTTTTACTATGGCGTTAGTTGATTGTCAATTATCTCAATGTAGTTAACATGTTTGTAGAGACTAGTTGGACATTTCCTAGGTTTACTATAGGCTGATACTCAGAGTAAAGAACAAAAGTTGTTTTTTTAATCTCTGAAGCAAGTGATTGGGGAATATCCAGACTAGCCTTTACAAGGGAGTTAGCTACTTTGATTTATTGGTAATCTGCTAATTTGACAAAAACAAAACAAAACACAACCTTGTGTGTATTTTATGTGAGTTAATCCCATAACTCAGATGTTATTTCCCATTATGCTGGGGAGAGGGAAGCAGGACCTGATCTACATGGATTGGGAGCATTTGTAATCGGGCCCTACATGGATCTGTTCTTGGCCCAATGCTATTCAATATTTTATCAGTGATCTGGGAAAAATATAAAATTGTTACTGTTAAAATTTGCAGATTACAGATTGGAGGAGTGGTAAATAATGATGGAGATTGCTTGGTAAGGTAGGATGATTTGAGCAGCATGAGCTTTAATATAGCCAAATTAATGCCATGCATGAAGAAACAATGTAAGTCACACTTATAAAACAGGAGACAGCATCCTGGATTGCAGTGACACAGCAAATGATTTAATGGTAGATAACCAACTGAGTATCACCTACAGTGTGAAGGTACAGCTAAGAGGGCAAATGAAAACCTTAGATGTATAAGTAGGGGCCTATCCAGTGAAAGTTGGAAGGAGGTATTACCTCTCTTTACAGCATGAGTTTGATGATTACTGGATTTTGTCTAACTCTGGTGTCCACACTTCAAAAAGAATGGTTAAAACTTGGAAAGGGTTAAATAGAGAGTTACAAGAATGATGTGAGGTCTGGAAAACATGCATTATATATTGAGAGGCTTAAGAAGCTCAGTATATTTAGTTTATCTAAGAGAAGTTTAAGAGATTTATAGATTATGATCTATAAATATATATGGGAAAGAGATTTCTGATAGTAGACAGCTCTTTAATTTAGCAGAAGAAGACATACTGTGATCCTATAGTTGGAAGCAGAAGCAGGGAAAATTCAGACAGAAATAGGGCACATGTTTTTAAGACAGATTAATAACCATTGGAATATTTTATTTAGGAATGTGGTGGATTCTCCAGGACTTGAAGTAAAATGAAAACTTAATATCTTCCTAAAATATGTGCTATAGCTATAACAGAAGTTATGGGCTTGAGGCAGAAATTACTGGTGAGGTTCTCTGACCTTTATATTTCCTTCTTCTGACCTCTCAAAGCCTTGCAGAGCTCACTTAATTCAAGCTGCCATCCATTCCCTTACAGTGGAGCTTGTTGGAAATGTTGAAAATGAATTGCTTAAGAAGTATGAAATTATCAACCACAATCCCCTTTTAACCTGCCTGTGTAGCCTACTGTCATGAAGTCAGACAAAATGTAAGCTCAAATACTTTCCAGAACAGAACATTTTTTATGGATTGAAATAAAGAGCACCATTTGTAGCAAGAAAATATATTTTCTCCACTATACTTAGACTGTAAGCTCTTTGGAGCAGGGACAGTCTTTTTGTTCTGTGTTTGTTCAACACCTACACAATGGGATCCTGGTCCATGACCAGGACTTCCAGGTACTACCATAATACAAATAGTAAATAATATCTGGGACAACCTTGCACACCTCACAACTTGGTTTCTTTATGGTATATTTATTTAAATCTGAGAGGAAGGACAGTTTTGTGGTTGACACACTGCAGTGGGATGCAGATCTGGGCTCAATTCGTGACACTGCTACATACTTTCTGTTTGAGATTGGCCAAGTGACTTGGGTAAAGTTTTCAAAAGTTACTAATGGACTTAGGTCCCTATATGCCATTGACTTTCAGAAAATCTTATCCTTAATCTGGCTCAGTTCCAATCTGTAAATTTGGGGTAATACTTCCTTATCCATACTCTTCATTTATCATATCTGTTTGGATTGTAAACTCTTCAGGGCAGGGATTTTCTTTCCCTATTATTTGTACAGAGTGACACTGACCGACGTCATTCTAGACTGTATTTAGGTCTATTCATTTGTGTATTAGTATAGATCAAAGTAATTTTTAAATATATAAGAGTGTATTTGGTTTTTAAACTTCATAGAAACTAATGGGATGTAACATGCATTATTTTTACTTATCTGTGTCCTGCTATAATATAATAACAAACATTTACACTGTAAATACCTCATAACTAAATAACCCATCAGACAGGAAAGAAGCCTCATGAAATGCAAATGAGGAACTTTAACAGAAAATGCTAATTTCAAAACAATGGGCCATCATGTGTGATGACCAGAGGCCAAGCTCTCAAAATGCATTGCTTACTCACCATCATCAATGTGGTTGGAAATAGTCAGCTTGTCTTCTTTCAGAAAAAACTATAAATATGGATTAAAGGAAAAAATCCTTCATCTCTGGACTATTTGGACTCTTACAGGGAAGTGTACCCGATGCAAAATAGAGATTCCCCAAAACAATCTGGGAAACCTGAAAAGACTTTTGGGAAACTGGCAGTTTATTATATCACTGACACCATCTGGAGTTACAACCTGTATGTATATTTTACTTGCTTTAACTTCTCAATAACTCTCATTCTTTTTTTCTTAGTTGTTAAACCGGTAGTTAGTGTACTATAGAACTGCCTGCCAGTATTATCTTTGGTGTAAGATCTGGAGTAACAATTAATCTGGGGTAAGTGACTGGTTGCTTGGGACTGGGAGCAACCTGATGTGGTGTGATTTATTTATTTATTTATTTATTGATTTAAGTGACCATCATCACAAAGTCTAGTTTTTCTTGAGGGCAAGATAGTCCCCTTTTAAACTGCCTGTGTAGCCTACTGCATATAGCTTCTCCAGCCTATCTGAGACTCCATGGTAAGTCTGGTATCGTGATGCAGGAACTCACATTTGTAACTGGGTTGGTGAAATATAATTATAGAACCCACCACCAGTTTGGGGTGTCTGCCCTGTTTCCAACAGCCTGCCCTGATGTAGGCACTCACAGCTATGAGCTACTCCAGACAGCATGACATACAACACTTTGCACAGTGGGACCCTGATCTCAAATAAACCCTCCAGGCACTATATTATATATTATTATATTATATTATATTATAAATAATAGATAATTATTATCTTTGCAATCCCAAATATACACTTAATATATATTTCAGGTTTATGCGTACATTTTCATCCCTATCTATAAAAAGGGATATAAATGTACACATAAACATTAAAGCTATCTTTGACATTTATGGACTCTAGGAATGTAGGCACTTGTTATTGTGCTAAAAATATAAAACTGTTGTGTATATATATTTTAAATTGCAGAAACAAATCAGAGGAAAAATGCAGAAATGAAAGTCACTGAGACACAGAAAGCTTAAGTGTCTTGCTCCAGGTCGTACAGTGAATGATGGAATACTCAGAAATATTCAGGAGCACTAGATCCTATTGATTCCTGTTATGTGGAAATGAATTAAAAGTGCTGTTTGTAACTCTTTTAATTACATTACTTCCCTCTCTCTTCCTTACAAACCCCTCTAAGAAACACGCCTCTCAGGTTATTCTCTTTAAACTATAGAATAATATAGAGATTCTTGTATAATTTAAGGCACCTTTCCAAGAGTTCTACTAACACAGAAATATAAAGTTTGTACAGGTCTCTTATGGATGTTATCTGTTTATCGTTGAAGTAAATGCTTTATTCTTAGTGTTTTTAACAAAGACCAAACCTCATATGAGCAGGTCAAAAATGTGAACTTCCATGACAGTCTTCCTTCCTTTCTCCCTGTCCAAAATTATCCAAGGTGTTCCATTAATGTCTCCACAGCAATAAACAAGTACAAAAGTTTAGCATTAAATCTACTGTTTACATTCTTTCCCTTTTTGCATATGCCATCTACTTCCTGTAAGTGTGCAAATAAATATCTCTGTAAGAGAAGTGCTTGTGCCAAGTTCTAAGATCTTGAGAAGTAAACACAATAGATTTTCATTTTGAACAGAGTCTTTTACATAGTGCCAGACTATGAACCCTTTTCTCACACTGGTAGGCAGCTCCTCAGAGGAGTTGTCCTATTCATAGATTCATAGATATTAATGCCATAAGGGACCATTATGATCATCTAGTCTGACCTCCTGCACAATGCAGGCCACAGAATCTCACCCACTCACTCTTGCAAGAAACCTCTCACCTATGTCTGACCTACTGAAGTCCTCAAATCATGGTTTAAAGACTTCAAGGTACAGAGAATCCTCCAGCAAGTGACCCGTCCCCTATGCCACAAAGGAAGGTGAAAAAAAAACCCAGGGCCTCTTCCAAGTTGCCCTGGAGGAAAATTGCTTCCCGACCCCAAATATGATGATCAGCAGAAACCTGAGCACGTTGGCAAGATTCACCAGCCAGATACCCAGGAAAGAATTCTCTGTAGTAACTCAGATCCCACCCCATCTAACATCCCATCACAGGCCATTGGGCCTATTTACCATGAATAGTTAAAGATCAATTAATTGCCAAAATCATGTTATCCCATCATACCATCTCCTCCATAAACTTATCGAGTTTAATCTTGAAGCCAGATTTGCCCCCACTGCTTCCCTTGAAAGGCTATTCCAGAACTTCACTCCTCTGATGGTTAGAAACCTTCGTCTAATTTCAAGTCTAAACTTCCCAATGACCAGTTTATATCCATTTGTTCTTGTGTCTACATTGGTATTGAGCTTAAATAATTCCTCTCCCTCTCCGGTATTTATTCCTCTCCCTCTGATATATTTATAGACAGCAATCATATCTCCCCTCAGCCTTCTTCTGGTTGGGCTAAAGAAGCCAAGCTCCTTGAGTCTCCTTTCATAAGACAGGTTTTCCATTCCTCGGATCATCCTAGTAGCCCTTCTCTATACCTGTTTCAGTTCGAATTCATCCTTCTTAAACATGGGAGACCAGAACTGTACACAATAATCCAGATGAGGTTTCACCAGTGCCTTGTGTAACAGTACTAACACCTCCTTATCTCTATTGGAGATACCTCGCCTGATGAATCCCAAGACCGCATTAGCTTTTTTCATGGCCACATCACATTGGTGGCTCATAGTCATCCTGTGGTCAACCAATACTCCAAGGTCCTTCTTCTCTATTACTTCTAATTGATGCGTCCCCAGCTTATAACTTAAATTCTTGTTATTAATCCCTAAATGCATGACCTTACATTTCTCACTATTAAATTTCATCCTATTACTATTACTCCAGTTTACAAGGTCATCCAGATCTTCCTGTATGATATCCCGGTCCTTCTCTGTGTTGGCAATATCTCCCAGCTTTGTGTCATCTGCAAACTTTATTAGCACATTTCCACTTTTTGTGCCGAGATCAGTAATAAAAAAATTAAATAAGACTGGTCCCAAAACCGATCCCTGAGGAACTCCACTGATAACCTCCCTCCAGCGGCATAGTTCACCTTTCAGTATGACCCGCTGCAGTCTCCCCTTTAACCAATTCCTTATCCACCTTTCAATTTTCATATTGATCCCCAACTTTTCCAATTTAACTAATAATTCCCCATAGCACAGTATCAAATGCCTTTGAAATCTAGGTAAATTAGATCCACTGCGTTTCCTTTGTCTAAAAAATCTGTTATTTTCTCAAAGAAGGAGATCAGGTTGGTTTGGCACGATCTACCTTTTGTAAAACCACGTTGTATTGTCCCATTTACCATCAACCTCAATGTCCATAACTTCTTTCTCCTTCAAAATTTTTTCCAAGACCTTGATTACTACATATGCCTGTTAGTTCGACATGTAGTTACCCAGATCACGTTTTTTCTTCCTTTCTTAAAAACAGAAACTATGTTAGCTAGTCTCCAGTCATACGGTACAACCCCTGAGTTTACAGATTCATTACAAATTCTTGCTAATGGGCTTGCAATTTCATATGTCAATTCCTTTAATATTCTTGGATGAAGATTATCTGGGCCCCCCGATTTAGTCCCTTTAAGCTGTTCGAGTTTCGCTTCTACCTCAGATATGGTAATATCTACCTCCATATCCTCATTTCCATTTGTCATGCTATCATTATCCCTAAGATCCTCATTAAGGACTGAGGCAAATATTTGTTTAGATATTGGGCCATGTCTAGATTATCCTTCATCTCCACTCCATCCTTAGTGTTTAGCGGTCCAACTTTTTCTTTCTTTGTTTTCTTCTTATTTATATGGCTATAGAACCTTTTACTGTTGGTTTTAAATTCCCTTTGCAAGGTCCAACTCTGCTTGACTTTTAGCCTCTCTCACTTTATCCCTATATGTTCTGACCTCAATAAGGTAGCTTTCCTTGCTGACCCCTCCCATCTTCCACTCCCTGTATGCTTTCTGCTTTTTCTTAATCACCTCTCTGAGATGCTTGCTCATCCAGCCTGATCTACAACTCCTGCCTATGATTTTTTTCCCCTTTCTTGGGATGCAGGCTTCCAATAACTTCTGTAGCTTTGACTTGAAGTAATCCCAGGCCTCCTCTGCTTTAGATCCATAAGTTCGTCAGTCCAATCCACTTCTCAGCAACTACTTGATGAAGGAATCCATCAGCTATATAGCATCTAGGAAAACTGAGCCCTATTATTATTACTAGCACTGGTCCTCCAGTGAATATCTGGGAAGTTAAAGTCTCCCATGATCACGCAGTTTCCATTAGTATTTACTTTATTAAAAACATTAAAGAGGGCTCTATCCATATCCAAATTAGATCCCGGCGGTCTATAGGACACCCCAAGCACTATCACAGGGGAGGTTCTAGTAGTTTTCTTCCCCAATGTGATTTTTGCCCAGACGGACTCTGTCTTATCCATTCCATTGCTCCTTATTTCTTTACATTCTACCTCATCATTGATATACAATGCTACTCCACCACTTTTACCTTTATTTCTGTCTTTCCTAAGCAGCACATACCCTTCAATACCTGCAGTCTAGTCATGACTATTATTCCACCATGTTTCTGTTTTCCCTATAATATCTGGTTTCACTTCCTGCACCAGTACATCTAATTCCTCCATTTTGTTATCTAGGCTCCTCACATTGGTGTACAAACATCTTAATTTTTGCTGTTTGGCCTCGCTCACATTCTTTACCCGATTAGATGCAGACATTCTACAGTCAGTATGACCTATTAGATTGGTATCCACACTGCCCTCTCTCCTTATGTCCATTCTCATACCCATGGCTGTATCCTTTCTTACTTTGTTTTCTTCCCTCTCAATGCTAAAATCCGGTGTGGAGATTACCTGGACATCTCCCAACCATCTCCCCCAAATTCCTAGTTTAAAGCTCTCTTTATCAGTTGTGCCAGCCTTGATCCTAGAAGTCTATTTCCTTCCCTACTCAGATGAAGTCCATCCCGAGAGAACTGTCCTCTGTCTGTGAATGCCTCCCAGTGGCCATACATCCCAAAGCCCTCCTTATAGCACCAGTGCCTGAGCCATCTGTTGATAGTCATAATTTTGTCACACCTTTGTCTCCCTTCTCTAGGAATAGGAAGTATCCCACTGAAGGTCACCTGAGCCTCAATTTCCTTAAGCGTCTTCCCCAGCCAGGCACAGTCTCCCTTGGTATGTTCCAATGAGAATCTACCGGTATCATTTGTTCCCACATGAAGGGTGATCAGTGGATTCTTTCCCGCTCCCTTTAGGATCATCTTCAACCTCAGGTCCACATCCTGTATCTTAGCACCTGGAAAAGAGCACACCCTTCTATTATCTGGATCAGCTCTTGTTACAGTCTTGTCCATTCTTCTCAGTAAGGAGTCCCCGATCACGTAGACCTGCCTTTTCCTGGTGATAGTGCGATTCTCTGGTCTATCCCCTGTTCCCTCTGGCTGCAAGTTCTTTCCATTTCTATTCTCCCTTGTAATACTCTTCAACCCATTCTGTATCCTCCAGGGGCTCATATTAGGTGTATCCTCCATTGACTCTTCCCCTTTTCCTATAGGACTAGCTGCTCTTCTCTTCTTCCTTGCCCTTCCACCTCCAGTGACCACCTGCTGAGCCCCTTCTTCATTTTCCAACTCTGCAAAACTGTTCTTGAGCTCTATTTCTCCTTCATTAGCCCATCTTTTCCTCTGCCTGGTTCTCTTAGTCAATGTTTCCACTGTCCATTTTCTTCACCCAGCAGTCTCCCCTCAGAATTCTTCACTCCTGCTTCCATCTGCAAATCTGAGCTCTTCAGCCTCCTCATGTCTTTGCTCCATAATCGACTCGAACCCCCTTCTAAACTCAACCAGACTTTCCACCTGCATCTCCAATGCTCGGATCTTTTCTTCCATCAGCTCTATCAGGCGGCACTTTCCAGGTACCCCCTCCAGGATCATGTACATACCGCAGCTTCCACATCCAGTCATCCTCATTGCGTCTTCCACTACATGGGTCACTCCCACTGCTGCCTCTGTATCTATCATAGCCTTCCCACCTAAATCCTGTTAATCTGGGAAACACAAACCACACCAAAACACCAGCACCCACAGCAAAAACAAACCCCAAACATAATGACAGGTTTCAGAGTAGCAGCCGTGTTAGTCTGTATTCGCAAAAAGAAAAGGAGTACCCGTGGCACCTTAGAGACTAACAAATTTATTAGAGCATAAGCTTTCGTGAGCTACAGCTCACTTCATCGGATGCGAGCTGTAGCTCACGAAAGCTTATGCTCTAATAAATTTGTTAGTCTCTAAGGTGCCACGGGTACTCCTTTTCTTTTTGCGAAACCCCAAATAAGCACCACAATACAACCTCCCACTCAAACTCCCCTGTTTAGAGCTCTGTTTGCTAGCTCCTGTGCCGCTGCAGCTGTCTGTGCCACTGTCTGACTGGCTGGCTACCTTTATAGGACCCCTAGTCAGAGAAGCCCCGCCCCCTAATCAGGGCTCAGCTTCTCTCCCAGCACAAAGCCCCTACAAGCCTCTATTGGTTCCAGTCATTTCTCATCAAGGTGAGTAAGGACATCACAATCTGGCTAAGAATCTTAACATAAAGTTTTAGAGTAAATTAATAATCAGAGATAAATCAGATCACAGAGGGATAAAGTAAGAAATCTGGGTGAAGAAGAAAATTTCAACTAATATTGGAAATGAAATGGAAAGCTGATGAAGATGTGAGCTATAGGACAGTTATTCCAGACAGCAGGACCTGCAGAGGAAAAGGATTTTGCTCCAACAGTGGTGAGATTATGAAAAAGAGCACAGTGAGGATGACAGGAGAATGAGGAGAGATACAAAGGAGGGTGCAGCTAGTCCATAGTGGGTTGTAGAAATAAGTAAGGGAATTTGTAACTGGATCTTGAATTGAATGGGTAGGAAATGAAGATATCTGATGTCAGGATAACGTGGTTGTAGTTTTTATATTTGGGAGATGGTGACAGCAGCACTTTGGGATCCAATACATAGAGAACTGTGATTTGGAGTACCTATGCAATGTGAAATGCAAGAACCCTATTCAATATTACATATGTGGATATATTATACTTCATGCAGTGCCATATTCAACTTCTGAACAATCAGAGTTGGAGACTATAAGGGGATCTGTCTGATGCTTATAAATATTTTTTCTTCCACTATAGATCTGTAATTAAGCACTGATATGTGTAGAGTGCCAATTCGGTGATTTTATTATCTTTTGGGATGTAATTCTAGAAAGCAACATGCAAAAATAGAGAGAGAGCTCTCTGTTGTGACATTTAGACATGAGACTCTTGTAGGGGGCAATTTGGAGCCAGATCAACACAAGAGGAGCTGCAGGAGAGCTTGTGCCTTAAGGAACTGCATTCCTTCACAGTTCCCAAAGGGAAATCTGTATTACCCCTGAAGAGGGTGTAAAACACTCCCCATCACTCCGTGCATCAACCCCACTCCACTGACAACGCAGAAAGGAACAGTGCTATAGACTCCACCTTTTCCCATATTCTTTGCGAGTGGCTTATGCCCATGGGAGTATTAAGAGGACACAGTTCTAATGCATAGGAGAGTCAAGGAGCTACAATTGTGCCTGGCTCTTTTATGGGTCATTACAATCAGGACCTAGGGTCAGATTTGATCTCACACCAGGGTTAATTCAGGCTACCACCAAACAAATTAATGGCTATGTTCTACTGTATTTAGTCACTTCCTATACAAGTCAGGTGGTCCTGGAACAGGAAGAGGTTAAACAAGCATAGCGCTTCAGAGGGAGCATTCCTTATAGGTGAATATTACAATAAAAACTGTCACAGAATGATACATTTTTGTATTGCAGTCTTTTTTGGTATGAAACTGCAAAGCAAATTATATTAAACTGTCAGGAAGAAAAGATTCAAGGTGACATAATGTAAATGTATTCAATGCATAATGTTTCTGGTTGGTTTGAAGCTAGACTCGGGGATTTTAAGTGTAGACAAAATAATATTCCTCATAGGATGCAGGTTTCACCGACTGTACTAACCAGCAGCACTGTCTTTGAATTCAAAGTAATACCGTACTTGTATAACACCACATCTTAATGCACATTACTATGTTAATCCCCACACCAAGAGACACTGGCTTTAAATTGTGCTCCTTTTAAAATTAACAAAACACCTTTAGAATGGCCAATATGTTTTGCTGTAGGACTCCTGGGCCTGAATTTGTGTATCTGTTATAAATACCAGGATGACCTGCTCAAATGTGTGTAGCACATGGAATATATCATTTGCAGCTATAATTTAAAGAGAAACAATCCCAAGCATACAGCTGAGCTGAGAGTATGGATGGATGACTGACAGCGAAAATACTTACTTTCAGCATCTCTGCCTCAATTTGTCATTCTCTGGGAAAACTTTCTGTAATTGATGTCATCGCCTCCTACAGAATATGATAGCATCAATTTCTCTGTGCACCATCTCCTGCACACTTGTTAACAGCTGATGGACAGATGACAGGTTTTTTGATGACAGTAGGGAAGGCAAAAAGTCACAGAAACTTCCAGTGCACAAGTAGGTTTCTCAGTGAGAAGGACACTCTTGTTTTCACACACACAGATAGATGTGCTTTCTCCCCCCATGAGGAGAGGGCAGAAAAAGAGAACATAAGATGATAGGAAAAAAGCAATAATAATGACCTATGATGTCTGTCTAGTTGTGGCCTCTGGTGCCAATGTGTGGTTTTTCTTTGATGTGCTCTTCTTCTTGAGAGAATGGGAGAGAATTGTTGATTCTATTGAAGGAATATATGAGATGTGTACTGATCTGAAAGATAATACAATGAATTGACTTATGAAGTAGTGATGTGGTTATGAAAAGAGTGTGAGACCCTGCATATTCCTTTGTGAATGAGGAGTCAAGATAGAAAGCAAAAGGAAAGGACAGTTCAAGGGTGATCTTTTCTCTTAAATGTTGAACATACACAGTGCAGCTCTCTTATTCACAATTCATATCCCAAATGTGCACTATACTTGGCCAGTATTAAAAAATAGAAGGAATTTGACTAAAATCACCATAATTTGTGAATATATTTATATACTGCATTATAAAAACATTAAAAGAACATTAATGTTGCAAAGGCAAGCACTCACACATTAGGAACTGCTAGACTTAAGGTTGCCTGTGCAACCTTAATTAGGACCCCTTGTACATATGCATTATGATCAAGGCTGCAAGAGTTTCATGGAGATCACAGAAGTCACAGATTCCGTGAATTTCTGGAATCTCAGGGACTTCCACAGCTACACTTGCTGCTGCTTCAGCGGCCTCGGGCAACTGGTCCTGGGAGCTGACTTGGAGCAGCGGTCTGGGAGCAGCAGTGATGTCCCAGGCTGCCCCCCGCCCGGAAGAGCAGGGCCCAGGGCCACCCTCCAGACAGAGGAACAGCAGCAGTGGCAGGACCATGGGCTGCCCCATGCCTGGAGCAGCAGCAGTGGGTCCCTAGGCCGCACATCCTCCCCTGCCCCCAGAGCAGCAGTGATTGCTGGAGGACCCCCCAACCCCTGGCACCTAAGATTTAGTTAGGGGTATTTTTAATAAAAGTCATGGATAGGTCACTGGTCATGACTTGTTATTTATTGCCTGTGGCTTTTACTAAAAATACCCATGACTAAATCATAGCCTTAATTATGATACAGTTTTTGGTACATGGCTACATGTTATTTTGCCACTGGATGCCTGCCTCATCCAGTGGATAAGTACTTATTCTCTTTATACTTCTCATTCAATGCATGGCCTCAGGCCTTATTTATTGCACTCCATCCAATCTGCGCACTGAATATACAATTAATTATTTATATTTACAGTACATCTATGAAGCAAAGTGGTATTATTCCCATTTTACAGCTGGGGAACTAAGGCACAGAGACATTAAAGCCAAAATTTACAGAAGTGTCCACTAATTTTGGGTGCCCAGTTACTGATTAATGATAGCTATGGCCTCATTTTCTAGCATTTTATTTTTAGCATTTTAATACAACTTTATATGTTCAAATTCTTATGAATTCTTATGGAGAGTGTCTTATGAATCTGTGAATTCTGTTACATACCTTGTTACTAACAATTTCAAATGAATAACATGCAAACCTCCAGTTTGAAACAGTGTCACAACCATGGGTCCTTTACAGGGCCCATACTGATGGTCATCTCTGAAAACGCTGAAGGACTCACAGGAATCAAACAGGACATTCGTGCTGGGATGCACACCCACTATAAATGTCATGTGACACACAGACACACAAAGGGCCAAATAACAACAGGCCCTGGATTCCTGGGATGAGATTAGCCATCAAAAGGCAGCACAAGAAATATGGCAGCACTATCTTCATGAAACCGAGCTCAGCATCAACACACCATCTATGATGGAGCAAAATGACATTGAAGTCTTGACCATTGATAGAGATAACATCTCCATAACATCTGTTTACAAGCTCCAAGGGGAGCAGTTTGCCTTTATTAGCCCAGGAAACTTAAATGACAACAATGCACATGTGATCATTGGTGACTTTAATAGCCACAGCATCACATAGGGTTATAACAAAAATTATACCAATGGTGACTTTGCCAAGATGTGGGCGAAGCATACCACCTAAACCTGATCCATAACTCAAAACTACCTGGGTCTTTTAACAGCTACTGATAGAGGGGAAGCTATAATCCAGTCCTTGCCTTCGTTGAATGCAACATAGAAGCTATGTTCAAAAAAGATGTGTTGGAACCACTCCTGCTTATACAAAATGAACTAATCACTCACAGTGCTATAGCAGCCATAACTCCAAATTTGGTATCAATGCACAGACACTTTAATTTTAAGAATGCGGCTTGGAGAGGCTTCTTTGAAGACCTTGACAAAAAATTGACTCATGTCGATGTAACCCCAGAGAATTACAACCACTTTGTGAACGCACTGTGCAATATCTCTAAGAGGTACGTAGCTTGAGGATGCAGAACTGAGCACATTTCAGGGCTTACTTCTGTGCTAGCAGTTGGATACAAAAAATAATCAACAAGTGTTCCAAAGAGACCCTTTCTTGGAAGACAATATTGCAGCAGAGACAGCCCTAGTGAACAAGCTTCAAGAAGAAAGGCAACAGAAATTGAAAGAATTGATCAAAGGAATAAATATGACCCTCACTAGTAGTAAAGCATGGTTGACCATCTTCAAGTTGAATAATGATCCAAAAAAAGTAAGGAAATACAACAACATCACAGCCAACCAGGTGGCACACCATCTTCTGCTTAACGGGAGAGCTCTGAACAAGTAGCCTAAAATATTAATTAGACGACAAACTGATCTAAAAGAAAATCATTTCAGTGTGCCATACACGATAGATGAACTCAGTGCTGGAATAAGTCACTTGAAGAACGGCAAAGCAGCTGGACTCAAAGACATATACAAGGAGCATATTAAGCACTTCGGTCCTGCAACCAATTTATGGGTATTATTCCTTTTTAACAATTGGTCATCAACTCTTAGAATACCTAGATTATGGTGATGAGGCCATGTAAGAGCTCTATTGAAGCCAGGGAAGGAGGCCTCTGACCCAAAGAACTTCAGGTCAATATCATTCCTATGCCACCTTTATAAACTTTACAAATGCCGTATTCTCAATCACCTGTGACCTCATATTGAACAGTATCTAATAGTATCCAGAACAATCCAGATTTAGACCAGGAAAGTCCTGCACTGGCCAAATACTTAATATCACCCAGCATATGGAAGATGGATTCGAGAGAGGGATGATAACAGGCTCTGTGTTCATAGACTTCCCAGCGGCATACAATACAGTCGGCCACTAAAATCTGCTTGCCAAAGTCTATGATACGGTGCATGACTGCAGCTCATCTGATCTCTTCTGGAGAAGTGACATTTTTATGTAGAACTGCAAGAAACAGAGCCACTGAAGACAACAATGAAATGGCTTCACACAGGGCAGTGTGCTAGCACCAATCCTCTTAAACATATACCAATAGCCAGCCTATACAAAGCAATACAAGGAGCTTCATATATGTTGATGATCTATGCATCACATCACAGAAGAAAGACTTTGCCACTGTTGAGAACATATTGACATTTGTATTGAGCAACCTCTCAGCTTATTACAATAAGAAGCAGCTTCATGCAAACCCAACCAAGACATAGGTGATGGCCTTCCATCTATGACATTGAGAAGCCAAGCAGACAATAAACATCACCTGGGATGGAATTCTACTGGCTAATCACCCCAAACCCCTGTCTACTTGATGGTTACATTGGACAGAACACTTTCCTTCAAAGCACATGTAGAGAAGATGAAAGGGAAAGTTAGTGCCTGCAACAACATCCTCAAAAAATTGGTCACCTCGAAGTGGAGAGCCAATCCAGCTCTTTGCAAACCATTGCTATTGCCTTGTGCTATTCTACAGCACAGTATGCATGTCCAGTGAGGGAACGATCCCTCCATTCCAAGAAACTAGACCCTGTTTTAAATGACAGCTAACAAGAAATAACAGGCTTTTTAACGCCAACACCAAAGGATAGCCTATACTTACTCGTTGGCATTGCACCATAAGACATCAGGAGGAAGGTGGCAAGCCAAAGGGAAAGATCATGGCAGATGGAAGACATAAGGATCAATTTTATGGTTACACAGAAGTAACTAAATGCCTTAAATTGTGAAAGAGTTTTATAACCAGTGTTGAGCCTTTGCATATTACAACTGGCAAGGCATGACTGAGATTATGGAAAGAAAGACCACGTGCAGTCAGGTGCACTCAAATATATATGGAACCCCAGGAGTCCTCCCCAGAGGGGCCAATAGAGACTGGCAACATGATGATGCCTGAACCACCTGCACACGCAAACTGGCAGATCAAAAGACTAACATGATCAAATGGGGCTACTCTAATGACATCAATACACATGAGTGCAGTGAAGTGCAGACGATGGAGCATTTGCTCTTTTGCCAACTCCTTAGGAAGACTCATGTGACAGACTTCCCCAGGGTACAACCTGGAACTGGGGTATTATGAGCCCTATGGCATACCAGCCTGGGCTCCCTCACTCACTGTGATGCTGTGACAAGCTGAACACTGCTCCTGCTCCTTCACTCCCAAAAGCATTCATACAGGTAGCTAGTTTCAGTTACATGAAGGCTTCTCCTCAGTTACTCATGAACTAACAATAGAAAGGCTCCAGCCAGCTTCCCCTTCCCACCCCCCCACCCCCCCCCCCGATTCACAGCCTGGAATCCCAGAGCTGTTCCATTTTGACCTGGTCAAAATCTGACCAATGTAAGTTTATTACCCTATCTGCCCATCCCTCAATGTGGAGAGGACAATGTACCAGTTTTTGTTCCTGAGCAAATTCCCCAAGTAATTCTAGCAAAACCACTGTTTTATATATACTGTTTTGTTAAATGTATATATATTATAATATATATATATATATATAATATAACAAATTTATTAACTACAGAAAGATAGATTCTAAGTTGTGAGCGTACATATCAAAGCAGATGACCTAAGAAATAAAACAAAAATGCAATCTAAGCCTTAAAACTAGATAGGATTTGAATTAAGCAGTGTTTCATCCTGTTAGACAGTACAAACAGGTCACAGCTTTTGCATACACAGATTGGAATTATTCTGTCCCGCCTGGGACCCCCTTCCCCAGTTCAGTCTTTGTTCCTAAGGTGTTTCCAGGTATTGTGTTATAGCAGGAGTGAGGCCCCAGGATGACGTCACTTCCCCCTTTTATAGCTTCTTCCATGTGGAGGGAACTTCATTGTCCCAAACAAAGCCCCCAGTACAGTTTGTGGGAAAGTACAGGCACCAAAATGGAGTTCAATATCACATGATTTAGTCACATGCCCTTTCATGCTTCAATGAATCATGGCACTATTACCCATATATTGGCGGAAGCATCCATTGGAAAGCCCTTCAGGTGAGGATAAGCTTTTCCCATAGCCCAATTTTCTTGTTGATGAGCCATTTCCTAGAATAACACATTTACAATGTGCAGCTAGACTGGATGTAGACTACCTGGTGGGAGTTACCCATTAGAAACACATTTGAAATACAGATGTATAATCAATATTTATAACTCCAGATACAAAAATGATACATGCATACAATTAGGATAATCATATTCAGCAAACAATAACTTTTCCATTGACACCTCACATGACCTATTTTGTACAAGATCCATCATAATTATATTTTAACCTTATAATAATCATATCACTATGGTGAATATAGCGTGCAGAGTGTCACAACCTGTATGAAGGAGGACCTCGCTGCAGCAATGGAAATAGCCAGTGCTTGTGCATGGTTATGAAAAAAATTCTAGTTGCAACAACGACATGAGAAGAAGAAGAAGGAGAAGAAATGTTCAAAGCCCTGCTCCAATCGACTTCAGTTGCAGTTATGAGAGCTCAGTACTTATGCAACTGAAGCCTCAGGTGTCTCAAGTTGGGCACCCAGAAAATAAGGAACACCCCATTAGTTGCCAGCTGTGACAGTTTGATTTAAGTGACTTGCATAGCATCACATAGGATCTCTATGGCAGAGGCAGAGATAAAATGTATTTCTCCAGGGAGGTGTTCAACTGTATTAGCAATAGGACCTTCCTTTCTATTCCTGAAATCCCTGCCTAATTCACTACACAATGTTCAGCTTCTGCAAAAAATTGGCCAGGAGTCCTACAGACAATAGTCTTATTCACTACACAGCCCTGATTTTTCCTCAAAGTAGGTTCATCCTGTGCATTGAATAAGGCATGATCCTGTGGAAAAAATAGTATGTGATCATGTAATTGAAGACTATCATAGTGCATATACACAAGGAGGCCTAATGAAAGTTGCTAGGGAAACCTTAATATTTGTGTTTCCTAATTTTTCACTGCATGACTTTGCAATTTTTCCTATTTTTAAAGACAAACTGAATAAAAGAAAAACAGAAATTCCAACAATATATATGTTAAGGCAATTTGAATTTTAGCTAGTGCTACCAGTTTCTCCTATAATAATGAACATTTTATTTTATATACAGTAAATGGTCAAAGGTGATGTGTTCATGACTGAATTTCAATTCTAATTCCAAGTTATTCTGAACGTATATTGGCCAAATTTGTTGTCATTTACAACTGTGTAAATCTTGTGTAACTCCACTGACTTAAAAGGAGTGTGGATTTATAAAAGAGCAAGAGCGGTACTTGATCCTGCATGTTCGATGAGCAGATGGTGGTACTGTCCTTATGTATTCAACATGCTTCATGAAGGCCCCAATTCAGGAAAACATCTAAACATTGGCTTGAGTTCTACTGATGTCAATGGGATTTGTTCACATGCTTACGTGCTCTCCTGAATAGAGGAGGTCCCATAGATTCCATTCAGTGTCAGGGCACCATTGTGCTGGTTGCTATACAACCATAAATTTAGATGTCCTTGCCTCTCCTTGTCCCAAAGAGCTTATAATGTAAATAAGGACAAGATGCAATGGAGGTGTAGAACACAACTGTGTGTGAATGGCGAATGAGGTGGGAAACATTCAATACAAGGATAATAGAGGAGGACAAGGTTTATGTAATAGCTAAATGTATTACAGTTTGAAAACTTCAAAGGTTTTGTTAATAAGTGGAAAAGAGATATTCATGAATTGCTAACAGGCTTCCTGATTAAGCTATTATTAGTACTAATTGACAGCCTTGTAGGCAATATCAATGGAGAAGCCAAGGACTGAACCAATACAGGAGCTGGACTAACTCCTCATGCCTAAAGGTGGCCAGTCTCTTTGTGAGGGCTGGGAAAGACTGTGTCCCTGCTTCGTGTGCTATGCTGTATTTAATTTAAATAGAAGAGTTCAATCTACAGGTCTGTCAATGTGGCACCTTTCATGAAGACTAAATTGATTTAAAAAAAGAAGTGAGGAGGAAGATTAAGTTACTGACGATTCAGTAGTGGCTGCGCTATTGAGCTGCTTTTTAAATCTATCTTTAACAAGAAAAATAAGGGGAAGTTATTTATTAGGACAATTAGGAAGTAATGAAGATCGTGTCAATGCAGCTAATGACAAAGGTTCTTGAAGGACACAGTGTTTGTCCAGTGGAATACTGCAATTTTCAGTGTTCAGCTTTATTTTATGTAACAACTTCATTAATAATCTGTGAGAAGGTATAAACATTTCATTAATTAAAGGAGGTGTTCCCGAGGCTGGAGAGAACAGACACATAATGAGAAAGGGTCTAGAAAGGATAGAAATCCGGAGAGGAAATAAAATGAGATTCAGCCTGGAAAAATGCAAACTTGGGAGCTTGTCTCTGGTGTGGGCTGCCTCTACTTTCCCCCAGTGGAGTGAGCAGCACACTCCTCAAAGTGATAAATGCCTCAATCTTCAGATGTGCCAGAACTTAGCTCAGCCCACCTAGGGTTGAAAGGCCAAAGGTGATGTTATGCCTGCAATTTTGGGGAGACTAATATGGCCGTTGGAGTAAATTAGCCTCAAGACTTCTGTAAATTAAATTAAATTAAATTAAATTAAATTAAATTAAATTAAAAAGTGCTTCCCAGACACTTAACCCTATCTTGTACTATCCCCATGCAAACCAGAAAGGGAAGTTGGAGATTTGAGCCTTCAGTGAATCTAGGGAGCCCTCAATGCCAGGGGTGAGACCTGATGGAGTAATTACACTGTGATAGGCCTTATCCTACAAACAGTTACTCAAAATTAGCCCCAGTGAAGGGAATGGTACCCTGCATCAGAATAAATAAGTGTAAATAAGAAGCTTGAGCAAATATAATCCCCCTTAGCCTGTGATTAACTGTGTTTGCCACACACTTGCAAAGTGTGGAGGTGTTAGCTTGTTTGCAGAACTAGGAAATCTATTGGTTTGTCTTCCTATTTTTAAAAAGAGCATGGCTTCAAAATCATAACCAAGGCCCCGGTCCTGCACAGAGATCCATTACTACCGCTCATGTAGAATACCATTTGCTTCAGTCAGACTCAATACGGGCTTGGAGGATAGCTGCTAGTGGATCCCATACATTCGCTGCAAGATAGATTCAGTTTTGTTCCTGAAACAAAAAGTACTGAGAGTATGGTAATTATATCATAGGAAAGTGAAGAGAATAGTTGGAATGGAGATCTTGTAAAGGGGTCAAGATGTAATCTCTCCTGGGACATTGTTTTTTACATCTCCCATTTGGTTGCAATATGCCTCATGTTCTAAAGGCAAAAGTTTTGTTCTTCAGCAAAGCACTTCAGTTTTGTAAGTCACCTCTGACAGGGGTGAGGCAGTAGTTTCCAGAGGGAGGCTGAACTCCATTGGCAGGAGGGAACTATCCCAGCTTTCCCTTTAATTGGACAGCAGAATTTTATTATGGAGCTCCTCAATGCTGCCTCCTGTTCATCAGGGAACAATCCTTCAGTGGCAGGGAGATGGACATATTAAAACTTCTGTCTTTAACATCTCTGATTCTATCCTTTACCCATCAAGAGAATACTTATATAATATTATCAAATACCTACCCCTGGAACAATTATTACAAAGGTCAGCCTCTATCCCCAAGTCCTACTATGGTATAAAAGAAGGAAGGAATTGCAGAAGTCTCTAGAGAAACTAAGCCCTGGTCTACACTGCGGGCGGGGGGGGTGGTCAATCTAAGTTAAGCAACTTCAGTTACATGAATAACATAGCTGAAGTCGATGTACTTCGATCGACTTACCGTGGTGTCTCCACCGCGGCGAGTCAACTGCTGCCACTCCCCTGTCGAGTCTGCTTGTGCCTCTTGCGGCGCTGGAGTATAGGAGTCGACGGAAGAGCGCTCGGGGGTCCATTTATCGTGTCTAGACTAGACACAATAAATCAATCCCCGCTGGATCGATCGCTGCCCAGCGGGTAATGAAGACATACCCTAAGATTCATCTTGAAATTTATTGTAGAAATCATGGAATTGAAACCCATTTGGCAATGGGGGATTACTTTGGCATACCCCTAGTAATCTCTGAGACAAGCTCTGATGACAGGGAGAGTATGTGGAGGAGCTCTGCAAACCTGGTGACTGAAGTTCTTACTGAATGCAAGAGACTCTAGAAACCACGAGGATGTAGAGAGATAAATACATGAAACAGAAAGACAGGTGAAATCTGAAAGCATAGACCATCAAGGGAGAGACACTGGACCAGTCCCTTAGCAGGTGTAAATCGGCATTGCTCCCCTGCAACAAATGAGGATAGGGCTGGTTATGCATAGAAACTTACTCCTACATTGGTTGAACTATTTAATTATTCTCCATGTTTGTTAATAGAATCAAAGAGCCAAAGAGGTTCCAAGCAAGATTTCGCATTTTATCCTAATCTTTCAGCATTCTTCATTCAGTAGAGTACAAAAAATCATCTATTATGGTATCATCTTTAGTGCAAAAAATCTTTAACGAGAAAAGTAATAAAAAGGATGATTCATGTTTATTTTAAAACATGAATATTTTGAAAAGTGATTTTGCATTCATTATGTAATAGTTTGCAGAGATTGCTGAGCACTAATAAGTGTAACTTACAAGCTGTTTTTCCAACCTGACTTTATCAGCCAGGGTTTCAAAAATGTGTGTGTGGGGAGATCATTTAGTTATTACCAGGTTAGCTGACAAAGAGGCCTACAGTGTTATTACAATAGGCTATGGTTGTTTCTGATTAAATGACCTCAATTCAATTTGTAGGCAGCCTTAACTAGTGAAGAACAGACTATTTTGCTTAATCTAAATCCTTCTGAATGTCAGAACTCATTCTAAATGAGTTTGAGCTACAAATTTGTTAGTCTCTAAAGTGCCAAAAGTACTCCTTTTCTTTTTGCGAATACAGACTAACACGGCTGCTACTCTGAAAACAATACATTGTGCATCTCACTTCAATTAGTAAAATGTTTTCTCAGCTAAAGAATAAAATTTAGTGTGTCATACTGTATCCACTGGAAATACATGAAAATGCTGTTCCCAGATGAAGTGCCAGATGGCAGCAGGAAAAGGAAAAACAATATGAGCACGAGGCAAAGTGAAGACCTGAACAGGGGAGGTGAGAAAAAATAATGGGGATTGTAAAATGAGAAATATAAAGATAGATGTAGGGACTTCAAGAGTGTGTGTAATTCCCACCCACTCAATGTGATGCCCTGAAGTTGATTAGCCTCATTCAGCCTTGGCTAAGAGAATTGTGTTTTTAGCTCCGTCATCAGAGGCTCTTGCTTTTAAAACCAGAAATCTCAGGGTCAATCCTCATTGTTGATGATATACCCAAGGAGCTGATGTTACAGCTGATTGAGCTGAAGGGGAAAAGGATTTTTAAAGAATGATGGGTAAACAAAGTATGTACTGTAAAGGGTACATACATATACCACCACGAAATTACTGTTCAGGTAAATATAAATGAGTGATATGTGAACCACAAAAAGTTCAAAGATCAGTTCCTTGAAAGTGGGGTGTTCTCCCAAACAGTACTCAAATCTCTAGTGTCTGCAACATTACCTCTGTTTGCAATGCAAGAAACAACTTAGACTCTAAGTTCTTTGGGACAGGGACTGTCTTTATTATATGTTTGTACAGTGCCTAGCACAATGGGGCCCTCACCTCTAGGTGCCACTACAATACAAATAATAAATACTCCCTAGTACTACTACCAAACAGGCAGTCTTGTCATAGTTCAGTAGTGCCATCTCCAGTGCTGGCTAGAAGCTAAAGTTGAAGAGCTGACCAAATGTAATTTACACACACTGTAATTCCTACTTATTAACACCTTGTGAAAGTCAATAGAGAATTTGACCCCAGCCTATTACAAGAATCACTGGAAAATAATAAAGGCCTCAGTATGACTGGAGGTATGATTTGAGATTTGAAGATATGATTTTGATATTTGATATGAGATTTGATTTGATATGAGATTTGAAGATACAATTTGAGTGGTTTTGAGATAACATGGGGAGTTATGTTAATGTAACTCTGCACTATCAAGTGTGTCTTGCTTTGAGTTTTGGATTACAGACAAAGAATGTTCTTGTAATTAAAGCACTGAAAGTGATTCAGCTCCCAGGTCTGCCACAGACTTTGTAATACAATGGTAAAAATCACTCAGATACCATGATACCACAGTGAGTTCTGTGTAGGCAGTACCCTGAGCCCCCACAGTCTATTAACTTCAGGGCTTGCATTTCTCTAGTGCATCAGTTCTTCATCTGGATAATGAAGATGATATTCCTTTCCTCTCCCTTGTTGTCTGTCTAATTGATTGTAAAATCTTTGGGCAGGGATTATATTTATTAATACAGGCAGATCTGTTAGCATGGCAAATAGTTAAGCTTGCCCAACATTCTCTGTCATAAGACCCATTTTCAGTTGCTTAAAACTCTGGCAACTTTAACCACATGGGCTTGAAATTTTTCATGCAGAGTGTCCTCTTCAGGCTGTTTTTGGGGCGAGGGGCACGGCGGGGGCAGGCTTTCAGGAAAAATGTGTTATCTTTTTGAGAGAGCTTGATTAGAGGGAATATACATTGTTTGCCCATATTAATATATTTCAATATTTAATTGAGAAACTTGTGTGTTTTCTTGCATAGGAACAGAAACTTAAATATACTGGGGGGTGGGGCGGTGTTCCTGATGTCAGGGATGTGCTATTTCATGTTCCTCTTGGCACCCAGGCATCATGGAGGAAGAAATGAGGTGAGGGATTGCAGGTAGAGGTGGTTGGAATTTTATGTTATTGTTTTTTGGTTGCAAAATGCTCATTGATTGAAACTGAAGCTTTCTGCAGAAACATATAGATTTCAACAAAACATTCATCATGAAAGAATTCATAGGTCCAGGATGAAATCTCAGCAAGAATAGGTGCCCGTAACTCAGTAGTTAGGGCATTTACCTACAATGTAGAAGACCTAGAGTTCAAGGACCTGTTTTGCTTTAATCAAGCCAGAAACCTGCAGAAACTTGTGTGTATGCATTACAATTGAGTCGTTAATTTCATGATCACATATAGAGTTGGGTGATTTTTTTGGATACATAGTATATTCACTGAATAATGAATGCAGTTTCAACTCAATTGATGTTATTCACCAATTTGGATCAAATACAGCAAGTAGTTTCAGCTGAAAAAAAAAGATTCAAAAAAGTCACATATTTCATTTTGATGTTTTTGATGTACACAACAAAATGTTTTGCTTTGTTTCAAAACAACATTTCATTTAAAAATCAGCTAGAGGTCATTATTTTAAAAAGGGTATAAAAAACCCACCTGAAAAACAAAACTGTTTTTATTTTGTTTTGTTTTTGATGTGGAACAAAAAAAAATAATAAAACAATTTGCATTTAAAGTCCACCAAATGTTGTTGGGTTTTTTCCTTCTTATTTTTCAGTTTGGCCACCAGATAAAAAAAAAAAACCAAAAAACTAACAATTATTCAAGCAGCTCTAATGACAAACTGTTGTTTCCCTAGGATCCCATTAAGTTGCATAAGATGGAATATGCTCTGAGGCTGAATCAGGGCTCTATACTGAATGAGACTATACCTGTAAGATCCCTGCAGAAGTTGGATTTATCGCAAAGGAAGCAGGGACTGCTGGAAGAGAAGGATGCTCTCATGTTTAACACAGATGAATGTTGCCCTGGAGTCTTGGATTTTATCCCTGTTTCTGACTCCATTCCTATATGATGCCAGGCAAGTCACGTACACCAAAGATTTCACAATTGGCCACTAGTTGTGTGTTCCTCATTTTCTGGGTGCCTCATTTGAGACCCTGGGGTCTGATTTACAGAAGTGCTGAGTGGCTGTGCTTTGTGTTTTGTCTACATTGATACCTCTCCTACTACTGTGGGCATGCTGCTTTTGAAGGCACACATTATATTTTAATTAGGCTGTGAATTACACATTCTCTCCAGTATTTTTGTCTCTGCACTGTCATTGACCTTCCCACACTCAGACTTAGCTTGGGATGATTATTGTTATGAGCATGATTCAGGAAATGTTAAGGAAAATAATCTTGGCTTCCTAATTCCTGCTACTTCTGTGATGGGGGTGGGACGGTGAGGGTGCTGTCCATCATTCTAGTTCTTTATCCCACATGTAGTCACTAGCAGGCTGAGTGATGAAGTAGTGACTCTAGAAAAATAATACAAAAAGAAGGTGAGGAGCTTCTTATTAAAAACTAAGAAGAGGAGGTCTCATTCTTTGGGACTAAGAATTGTCTCGTGGATGAATCATGGGACTGGGAATAAGAAGATCTGAATTAAGGCTGTGAAGCTAAATAAACTGCTGTGTGACCTTAGGCCAAGCATTTGAGTCTCAATTTCCACATCTGTGATAGGTTTCATAGTAGCAGCCGTGTTAGTCTGTATTCGCAAAAAGAAAAGGAGTACTTGAGCTATAGCTACATGAGCTATAGCTCACGAAAGCTTATGTTCAAATAAATTTGTTAGTCTCTAAGGTGCCACAAGTATTCCTTCACATCTGTGATATGAGACTATTACCAACTTCAAAGGGACAATGTGAAGATTAATTCCTTACTGTTTATAAAACATTCTGATATCTATAAAAGCATGGTGCTTTGGAAATGCTTTTTTTTCCCAGAATGGTAGTGCATGTTTTTGTGTGAGAGCGCACATATACACAGGAAAAAAAACAAAAAAATCTCCCTGACTGCAGGAATGTCTCCTCCAGAATTATGGTGGAAATGGTTGGAAAATATTTTTAGTACTGGTAAACTATCTATTTTCCTCTAACCTCATTCTCTGAAATGGCTGAATCATTTTAGTGAAACATACACAAAAATAAACCTGAGAAAGACAACAAATGAACAATTTGTGACTGGGTGGTTAAAATTAGACAGAGAAGCAATTGAAAACAGAGACTTATAATGGAATGGGTGATGCAGAATTAAGTATATGATTCTCTAGTAGCTCTGCGTATGATTAAATAACCAATTGGTACTATACTATAACTATAATTCGAAACAATACCCGTAGATTGAGATTGCAGTTAAGAACACATGTATAAAACAACTACAGGACTGGAAGCAAATGACCAGGAAGAGTCTAAGCCTCAAGAGGATAAATAGATGTTATAGAATAGTGACCTATTAGTACTTTCTTTAGATAGCAGTCACTCTACTCACCTTTTGGATCGTGAATTAGTAAAAGGTACTAGTTTTGATCTTGGAGACTTAGGATCAAATTTAGCCTCAGCATAAGCAGGTGCGATTCCTTGGCTTCCATTTGAGCTGTGCACACTTAAACCAGGGCTGAATTTGGTCCATAGAGTAGTTTAAGAATCACACATGGCTTTTTACTGTCTTGAAATTAAATGAAAAGCCATCTAGGACATCAAAAAGAAAGGTGGCTAAGATCCATAGTTTCATTTAGAGTCTATTTAGGGTAGAATAAATCTGTATTTCCAAGTGAAGGATCCATATTAACCCTGTGCCATCTCCCTACTTCTCAAGTTTTCTCTGATATGAAATAAAGAAGCTTTTTCTCATAGATAGTTCTGGAGGGAAGTTCTTCACCACTTTATTTTCAGAGGGCTGGATCTAGTGAGGTGCTGTGTATCCCCTAGGTAGCATAGCCTGCCCTTACCCCAAGGTGGTTCTCAGCATCTTGCAAGATTGAGCCCATACTATGGAATTTCAGAAGCAACTTTTACTGTCACTTTTCATTTACTATATTTGTGAATGTCCTGGCATTTGTGTGTAACTCCAATTTCCAGTGTCTATTTTCAGTGCAGAAGACAATGGCAGCAGCAGCAGATGTGAAAATAATGACGGGCTGACAAGTGATGTACAGACTAATTTTGGAAAGCACTTTTGTTCAGGACAAAATCAAGTTGTTTTGAACAGTTGCATCATAATCAGTTATTCATTTTCAACCTCTGGGAAGGGAAAAGTTTCTCTTTACCTGCAAACCAATTAAATGACTGATCTAGGGGTGTGAGAGAAAATAAGCAATACAGGAAAAATATCATTAGATTAATGTTACTGAAAGGAAAAGGCAACAAAGAAAGGAGGAGTAAACACAAGGAAAAGAAAATGAAAAGGTAGACAGAGAGAGTAAAAAGGAAAGAACAAGAAAAAAATATCGGTGATTAAGGTGTGGAACTGGGATTAATGAGACTTGGGGTCAATTCCTGACTCTGCCATAGACTTCCTGGGTAAGCATAGGAACAGCTAAGTAACACAGGGGACAAAGTCCCATTTTTCAAAAGAGACATAGGCATTTAGCAGCATAAGTCTCATTAAAAGTCTATGGGACTTGGGCACTTAGGAGGCCAACTAAGTTTTGAAAAAGGAACTTAGGCACTTCTGCAAATTGTATTTAGTCTTTCTTAATTCCCTGTCTGTAAAATGAGGGTACTACATTCCTACCCCACAAGACTGTAGTGAGGATAAATTCATTATACTATCTGAAGTGCTCAGATCCCATTTTGATAAGTGTAAAAAAAAATCAGGCCCCTATGTGTAAAAAAAGGTAGAATGAGAAAGGCAGATTTTTAGTGAAACAAAGTGTTAAGCCCATATGTTTTCTCAGTTAGGTGGGTAGTAGTAGTTGAATGGGGTTATTATAATTAAAATGCTTATTCTAAGAAGCATGGGCTCTGGATGTGCAATTGATTTTCTGTTGTATTCTCTGGGCTTAAAGGAGCTTCAAAAGAAGGATGATCAGTCCCAGGAGTACCTCATGACATTGTCCAGAGACTATTCTGGACAAAGTAGAAGTTCTGTTCAGGGAAGGATCTAACCAGCTGTCTTCTCAGCCAAAGAAGGGAAGCAAACCACAGAAATTGAAGGTGGCAGGTGCAAAATCAAGAGGCAGTCTTTTGTGCCCACGAAACTAAGCAGTGCTGTTCAGCCATGTTGAATCACACTACTTCCTCAGTACTTAGACCAGGAGTAGGAATGGTTCACCACCATCACCATCAGTTATTTGCCATGTTTGCTTACTCTGTGAAGTTAGCTGGTAGCATATATGAATCTAAATATCCCATTAAAGATAATGCACATGCTTAGATTTACTGCAGGGTAAATCTCTTGTATACACATATTTTAAAGTATTATTACATTGGACCCTTCACACGGATCCTAAACACAATTAATTTGGCTGACTGAGTCTAAGGACTTTTGCCATCACACATGGTTAAATTGTTTTAAAGGAATTAATTGCTTTTCAAGTTTTCTAACCTCTTATTTTCAAGCTGTGTATGATATCTCCATAAAATCTAGGGCTGCCACATCTAATAGAAAAGTATCAACTCTTAAGTAAAATTCATACATACATCAGCTCCCAGTCTACACTATTGATTCCAGTATTACTAACACTGGTGGGACGGTATCAACCTGAGTGCAGAGGTGGGAGATTTAAAACAAACAAACAAACAAACAAACAAACAAACAAACAAACAAAACTTCAGAGTAGATGCAGCATAGGGGAAACACTACTAACACTACTAAAATCATCCAGGAGTTAGATGATAGAAATAAATAGGTCTGGCGAGGAAACAATTCCACTTTGCAAAATGTTTCAAAATTTGTTTTCATTCCAATATAGAACCAAAACAAAAATGAGAGAGAAACACTCTCTGATGCATAGCAGATTGGCCTGGGCAGTGGGAAACTCAGGTTCAATCTCTGGCTCCAAATCAGACAGCACAGGGATTTGAACCTGGGTTTTCTCCCAGGCCAGTGTCCTATGATTTACATTAATTATTTGTATCACCACAGCACTTTGAAGCCCTAGTCATGGACCAGGACTGCTTTGTACTAGGTATTTTACAAAAATAAAATATTTCTCTCTTCCCTTCCTCCCTTAAATACATCCTGGACCTGAAAAACCTCCCTGACCATATTATCATCAGAACCAATATTTTGGCTTTGACAAAACAGCATGTTTCAACAGAAAATTTTTTTTCCAAAATATTTTGACCAGCTTTAGAAATAAGCCTTTTGCTCAAACATTGTACCTCACAAAATTTTCATGGTTCCTTCGTATCTGACTTTTCAGCTGTTCTAACAGCCGTGTAAATTAGCTGGTTTTGTATCAATCTAAATCTCTCTCAATGAGGTCCAAAATGGAATTAAAGCTGTATCACTTTGCTCCCTATGGGATGTAGCTTTGTGACATTTTATCATTGTTCCAAACGCCCACGGATTTTTCAGCAGCTAAATTGTACAAATAGAATCCTTGTTTTAATTTATAGAATATACTGTAAAATCAAATATTGAAAAAACATTGTAAATGCTGTTTCAATTTGCCTGCCAATAATAAAAGCTGCCCCAACAATTCTCTATTGAAATCTAAAAATACTATTATAGTCACTTTACCCCTTCAAGTCGCCAGTGTTTCTTTGTGTGACACAGAACTAATAGCATTCATTTGAAACACAAACTGTTACCTTATGAAAAATCCTTAAGAATTTAATGGAGAATAATAACCCATCAAATTTTTAAATCAACCTACAGAATTGTTTTGTAACTTTATATTAAATTCTGCTGGTTGCCTTAAAACTTTTACAGAATGGATACAATTCTTTATTAAACCCTATAAAGTTTTTTTAACTGATTCCTACAACTTCCTCCTGGTTAACTTGCATAGAACACTTTATTTCCTCCCTATGACATTTTATAGGACTTTTACACAGGGTTTTCCCGCTTAAAATACAGTATTAAGGCATGAGTAATTCTGTGCATGTGCCAGTGTATGCTCATTCCGTAATTTGTTTACACATACTCAAGATCTTGGAAATAAAGTCAAACATCACCAGATTCATTAAACTTATCCAGATCTTGGGACTTGACTATTGCAGAAGTTATTATTAATAATAATTAATAATAATTATTAATATTTTAAGTACTTTAATTAAATTGAGAGATGCAAGGTGTCAGAAATACAATATGGAGATCATCATGTACAAGAGTTTAGTACTAAACAAGAAGTCTTATCTCCTTAGGCATTCAAGTGCTAGTTAATTCCCTTAGAAAGAACTCAGAATCAGAATATCTGATACATGTTGTTGTTTTAGTTACTGGCAACATAAGAGCAGAACCATGACACTTCCTACCTTCCAAGCCTTTTTCAAGGTTTAGAGATAGAAGCAAGGTTTCATGTTAAACACAGAAAGAATTCCATTAATTTTTGTAAAGGTACAGTCTGACCTCTACATGTACACATTTCCTGGTAAGCAGGAGTTGAGTTCATTCATTGCAGAATAAAACAGGACAGAAATGGGGTCATTCTCCCATTACATCTACTTGAGATTTATCTGATACAAGCCACGTGGACGTGGTGACACTTTTGCCCCAAAGCTTTGGGTTGCACTGATCTTGCACTGTATTTGAGCCTCAGGAACTCTAAACCTTTATTTATTTACTTTTGTCAGAGATCAGCACTTTCTGGTTTAATTATTATTTATATTATCAAAGTGCCTAGGAGCCATAGTCATGGGATACAATACCACTGTGGCAGGCAGACAGTGGGAATTCAGTCATAGCTTCAGACCCAGAAATCTGTGTAACTGCCATCTTGGATTCATCCTTATGCCCTCCACTGCTGCTGAGCTGCTATCTTGTAAAGACTTAGACACCACTGTTCAATGGTGCAAAAAATACAGATAGGCTTAAATGTCAGCTGTCTTTTCAACTGTGCTTTTAACAGGTCCCTAATCCATTGCCACTGAGTTAGTACCTCTAGGAGTCCCTGTCAAATCTACACTGCTACTTCCAGTGTCTTGTGTGGCTATACAGATTTTTCATTGCCTCAGGTCCAAATTTGGAGAAGATGCCTGCAGAACCACAGATTGATGGGCAATAGACCTGAATGAAGGCAGAGAGATAGTGGGAGATGTGACATTAGCGTCAGCTTTTCAGGAAAAGAAATGATAAAGAAGGGGGGCTGAATCAGGCTCAGTTGGACCCTAATAAACCTAACCTCAGGTAGGGGAGTTCAGACAAATCCAGGCTGCAGTCAAGTCCAAGAGTGGTGAAGAGAGCTGAAGTAAACCAGACCAGGAAGGATCAGAGCAGGAACAGTGTGCAGGAAGGCCAATGTATGTGTCTCACAGAATATACAAAAACATCTCTTGCTCTCATGTCAAGAACAGGAGGAAATCACAAGCACGGAAAAGAATCACGGATCCTGCAATTTTAGCATGATATTCTCGCTGTATTATTTGGTTGATCATTCAATGGATAAAGATGAATTCCAGTTTTAATCGTGAGCAAGGGTATATGTTTATGACTGAATGCTACCTCTATCCACAGTGGATTAGTCACTGATGTCAAAGGGAGATTTGTAGAAACATCAAAGATGGAATGTGGTCTTTGTATAGTAAACTCATAAGAGTTATTATTTGTACATTACATAATTGACACTTTCTGTATGGCTCAGTTAGTCAATATTTTCATCTTTTAAAAATTACACAGTTTCTTTGTGTGTCCTTATGTTTTTTTTTTCCTCCTTTCCTGAAGCATCTCCCAATACCCATCCGTATGGGCTTCACTCCCTTCCACATTCTATCAGCTAAAATGATCAAGAATTAATTTTTACTTTAAAGGATTATTTGGCTTTAAAATTAACATTCCAAATTGATTAAAGGAGGTGAGGGTATCCAGAATTGTTTCCGGGTGCTGCAGATTCACTCAGACTGAGAGATCTACAAAATTACACTTGCTAAACATTATGAAGGTTCTCTTTAAAAACAAGAAAACTGGAAAAAATGGTTAACTACTTTTCTTAACTGTTGTTCTTCGAGATGTGTTGTTCATGTCCATTCCATTCTAGGTGTGTGTGCACTCACATACACAGTCTTCAGATTTCAGAGTAGCAGCCGCAAAAAGAAAAGGAGTACTTGTGGCACCTTAGAGACTAACATATTTATTTGGGCATAAGCTTTCATGAGCTACAGCTCACTTCATTGGATGCATTCAGTGGAAAATACAGTGGGGAGATTTATATACATAGAGAACATGAAAATATGGGTGTTACCATAAACACTGTAATGAGAGTGATCAGGTAAGGTGAGCTATTACCAGCAGGAGAGCAGGAGGGAAAAAACCTTTTATAGTGACAATCAAGGTGGGCCATTTCCAGCAGTTGACAAGAACGTCTGAGGAACAATGGGAGGTCGGGATGGGGATAAACATGGGGAAATAGTTTTATTTTGTGTAATGACCCATCCACTCCCAGTCTCTATTCAAGCATAAGTTAATTATATCCAGTTTGCAAATTAATTCCAATTCAGCAGTCTCTTGATGGAGTCTGTTTTTGAAGTTTTTTTGTTGAAGTATTGCCACTTTTAGGTTTGTAATCGAGTGACCAGAGAGATTGAAGTGTTCTCCAACTGGTTTTTGAATGTTATAATTTTTGACGTTTGATTTGTGTCCATTTATTCTTTTACGTAGAGACTGTCCAATTTGACCAATGTACATGGCAGAGGGGCATTGTTGGCACATGATGACATATATCACATTGGTAGATGTGCAGGTGAACGAGCCTCTGATAGTATGGCTGATGTGATTAGGCCCTATGATGGTGTCCCCTGAATAGATATGTGGACAGAGTTGGCAACGGGCTTTGTTGCAAGGATAGGTTCCTGGGTTAGTGGTTCTGTTGGGTGGTTGCTGGTGAGTATTTGCTTCAGGTTGGAGGGCTGTCTATAAGGAAGGACTGGCCTGTCTCCCAAGATCTGTGAGAGTGATGGGTCGTCCTTCAGGATAGGCTGTAGATCCTTGATGATGCATTGGAGAGGTTTTAGTTGTGGGCTGAAGGTGATGGCTAGTGGCGTTCTGTTATTTTCTTTGTTGGGTCTGTCCTGTAGTAGATAACTTCTGGGTACTCTTCTGGCTCTGTCAATCTGAAGATAGTTTCTTCACTTCAGCAGGTGGGTATTATAGTTGTAAGAATGCTTGATAGACGTCAAGAATTATAACATTCAAAAACCAGTTGGAGAGCACTTCAATCTCTTTGGTCACTCGATTACAGACCTAAAAGTTGCAATTCTTCAACAAAAAAACTTCAAAAACAGACTCCAGTGAGAGACTGCTGAATTGGAATTAATTTGCAAACTGGATACAATTAACTTAGGCTTGAATAAAGACTGGGAGTGGATGAGTCATTACACAAAGTAAAACTATTTCCCCATGTTTACTCCCCCCCCCCGCCGCACTGTTCCTCAGACGTTCTTGTCAACTGCTGGAAATGGCCCACCTTGATTATCACTGCAAAAGATTCCCCCCCAACCCCTGCTCTCCTGCTGGTAATAGCTCAAATTACCTGATCACTCTTGTTACAGTATGCATGGTAACACCCATTGTTTCATGTTCTCTATGTATATAAATCTCCCTACGGTATTTTCCACTGAATACATCCGATGAAGTGAGCTGTAGCTCATGAAAGCTTATGCTCAAATAAATTTGTTAGTCTCTAATGTGCCACAAGTACTCCTTTTCTTTTTACAGTCCTCAGAGACTTTTTCCTTAGCAGTATCCGTAGGGTCAACTGTGACGCCCCCTAGAGTGCCGCGTTCATGCATCGGTATATCAGGTGCCACCAACCCTCTGCCCTCTCAGTTCCTTCTTGTCAGCAACTCCGACAGAGGGGCAGGAGGGAGGGTAATGGAATGGGCATGAGTAATACATCTTGAAGAACAACAGTTACGAAAGGTAGGTAACCATTTTTTCTTCTTTGAGTGCTTGCTCATGTCAATTCCATTCTAGGTGACTCACAAGGAGTATCCTTAGAGGTGGGCTAAGACTTCACAGCCTAATAGATTGCAGTACTGCTCTACCGAAGCCAGCATTGTCCCAGGCCTGCTGGGTAAGTGCCTAATGGGACATGAACGTGTGGACAGATGACCTGGTGGCTTCCCTACAGATGTCCTGGATTGCCACTTGGGCTAGTAAAGCTGCCAAAGAGACTTGCGCCCTGGTTGAGTGGGCAGTGACAATCGCTGGAGGTGATATTTTCGCCTCGTCATAGCAGTAGGGAATGCAGGCAGTGATCTAAAAAGAAATTATTTGATGATGACCGGATGACCTTTCATTCTGTCGGGCACTGCAATGAACAGATCCATAGATTTGCAGAATGACTTGGTCTGTTCAATGTAGAAGACTACTGCCCTTCTGACATGTAGGGAATGCAGCTGATGCTCCTCCTCTGACTTATGGGGCTTTGGAAAAAATATGGGCAGATAAATTTCCTGACCCATGTGAAGCTGGGAGACCACCTTGGGCAGGAAGACCGGATGTGGATGCAGTTGGAACTTGTCCTTGTAAAGGACTGTATAAGGTGGTTCCAAGGTAAGTGTTCTAATCTCAGAGACCCTGTGAGCTGAAGTTATTGCGACCAAAAATGCGACCTACCAAGAAAGGAGGAGGAAAGAACAGAAAGCCAGAGGCTTGAAAGAGAGTGCCAGGAACTGGGATAATATAAGAATTAGGTCCCACGGAGGGACTGGGTCCCTGACATGTGGGTAGAGGCACTCAAGGCCCTTGAGGAAGCTGGCACTTATGCTGTGGGCAAAAATCAACCTGACCTCTAGTGGTAGATAAAAAGCCGAAATAGCAGCAGATGGACCTTAATGGATGACAGGGACAGGCCTCAGAGCTTGAGCTGCAAAAGGTATTCCAGGATTAAGTGCAGTGAAGCCTGCTCGGGTCGAATGCTTTAATTCAAACTGCAGGGTGAAGCCTCAAGAATCTGTGTCGAGCACCCAATGGTCAGAGGTCAGCCGCAACCAGGCCAATTGGAAGGGACATAGACAGTTGAGGAAAAAGCAGGGGGGAGGATCCTGGGCAGTGGCTGGGGCGCCGTCCTTGGGCGCATCCTCAAATAGCTGCTTCTGGTTGCCCTGATCTCGAGGGCCAAGCTGGGCAGAGAAGCAGGAAGATGAAGGGTGCCATTACTTAAATCCCTTGACTTTCTCCTTCCTTCTGTAGGATATGGACTGGATGCCCCATGACCTGGATGGAGGCAGAGGAGACAGTGGCTGAAATGGCTTTCTAGTCTGTTGAGGGGTGTGCAGGCCCAAGGACCAAAGGGTGGCACGGCAGTCTTTCAGGCAGTGGAGCTGTGCATCGGTCAGCTCCAAGAGCCCTTCTCCCTCTAACGGGAGATCCTGGAGAGTAGTCTGCATCTCCTGGGACAGCCTGGAGCACTGTAACCAGGAGCTCCGCCTCATGACCACTGCAGAGATGACCATCCTGGCTTCTGAGACTGTAGCATCCCAGGCCATCTGGAGGGTGCCTCTTGTCACCTCTTTGCCCGCATCCGCTAAGGTGGCAAACTCCTGGGCTTGGTCCTGTGGAAGGCCCTCCTTGAACTTGCTGATGGAGTCCCACAAGTTGAAGTTGACCCTGCCTAGCAGAGCCTGATGGTTAGACACCCAAAATTGCAGGCTGGCCATTATTTTCTGCCAAATAAATCTAGTCTTTTGGCATTTTTATTTTTGGGGGTGCCACTGGCCTGTACCTACCTGTCTCTTTCTTTGATGGTAGACACTACCAGGGACTTTGCAGGAGGGTGGGTATACACGTATTCAGATCTCTTTGCCGGGACCTAATATTTGTTTTCCACTTTCTTGGAAGTAGCTGGAGTGTAAGATGGGGTCTGCCACACTGACTTGGCAATTTTCAGGACCCCTGGGTGTACGGGCAATGCGACCCTGGCCAGGGTTGAGGAGGGTGTGACGTTAAAGAGGTTGTTGAACTCCTCTGCTAGCTCCTCAACCTCTTCTGGTAGCTCCTCGACCCTTTTGAGCAGTGCCATGCTTCTTGAAATCATCAAGAGGACTACTTGCTTGCGAGGGGCCCTTCACCGCCTCATCTAGAGACGAAGAAGATGATTGTACAACAGTGGGAGGGGCGGCTTCCCCTTGCCTGTCTGGAGATGTCTCCTTGGGCGTCAAGTCCTGCTGCGCTGCTCCCTCGTCAGACTTGGCACTGTGCTCCGATGCCGGCTGGGCTGGAGGCAGTTTGTCTGATGCAGCCTGAGAGGAACGGTCGGAGTACAGGACTGGCATGATGGGTACACCTCATGGGCTCCAGTATTGATATTGGGTGGGACACTGCCCTTGCTGCCACGTCGCCACCGCTAGGGCTGCGCCTATTTCATGGGCCGTTGGTGATTCGGCTGTCCTAGGTGAGGGGCTGAACTCTCCCTCCAGCTCGGACCATTGCCCTTCCGGTGACCAGGGCGGAGCCATAGATGACTGAGTCTGTTGGCTGACTCTTGTCGACGATCGGTAAGTAAAGGGTGAGGAAGCACCCAAAGAGCAGTACTGGAGAGTCAGAGACCAATGCTGTGACTGGGAACAATCCTGCACCGAGGGGGATCAACACCAGGGGGGAAAAGCCTAGGTGATAGGGATCTGTGCCACGGTGCTCTCTGGTGGAAGGCCCAGCAGTACTGTGGGTACAGGATTGGTATCGTGGCTCGGGCGTCCCATGCCTCGTAAGTGACAACCTTGGCATTAGAGACCCTGGGTCTCCTACATGGAGATCAAGGCTGTGGTGCCTGGGTTCTAAGCCGTGGTGACGCAGATCAATGCCTGCAGTCCAGGGACCGGGGAGGCTCCATTACTTTAGAGAAAGGTCCCATAACCTGCTTCCACTTAAACGTCTGGGCCTTAACCAGGTGCATCGCCTGGCTTGGCGTCTGCAGTGCTGGACAGCCTACTTGATCCTTGGCCGCCAGGGCACCCTGGGCACAGGTGGCCCTACAAGGGGCCAGAATCCCCTGCCACTCCCGGGAATTGGAGGCATATCCCTGGCTGGGCTTGGGGGTCTGACTATAGCAGTATCCCCAGTGTAGCTCTGTAGCAAGCACATGGCCCTTTACCCAAAGCCCCCTTGTCCTGCGATGCCGATAGGACCGTAGGCTTCAGCCACTTCTTGTGCATCAGCGAAGAGGAAGGTGTGTTCCAGTGCCTGCAGTTTGCTGCATGCTGACACCAAAGTACTGGGCATGGAGTCTGACTAGGAGGGATCCAAGGCAGGATGAAGAGCAGCCTCCATGAGGAGGGCCCTCAAATGGATATCCCTTCTGAGTTTGAAGATGAAAGTTCTTGCAGATCCTGCACTTATCTTTTCTGTGCGATTCCTCCAGACACTTCAGACAGCTATCGTGGGGTCACTAATGGGCTTTGGCTGGGTACATGATGAACATGGCTTAAAGCTTGAGGAATGGGGCATGCCCCACTCCACAGCAAAGTTCTAGCCGGGACTTTAACTACTAAAACTATCTAACACTAAGCTTAATGGTCAAACTAAGTACCTAAAACTAACTAGAAAGGAGACAGAACAATTGGCTGAAAGAACTGCTAATGCTCTTGCAATGCAAGAAAAGGCCCTCTGACCAACCATCACCGGGGGTAAGAAGGAACTGAGAGAGCATAGAATCAGCGTCGTATGATATACCAACGCATAAGCGCGGCACTCAAGGGGGTGCCGCAGCCGACCCTACGGATACCGCTCGGGCAAAAGTCTCTGACGAATGTGCACGTGGACATGCACACACCTGGAAAGAAACTGACATGAGTAAGCACTCAAAGAACTCTCTTTTTAAATGAGAGCTTAGAATCTGCAGATTTTGAATGTATCAACTGAGACTCATAAAAACATTCATTCAACTGGATTCCCTCTGTGGGCTGTTTGATACCTTGCCATTATTCAAAATTCTTCAAATTCTAATTCTTTTTTGTTGCTTTTTTTTATCTCACAAAACAGTCATACAATGTAATAAAATAGGGTGCCTCTCAGCTAAACCGATCTTGGAGAAAAGAGAAAACTGTCCAGCAAAACAACTGCAAGTGTGTTAGGACTAACTAAGCAATAAAATAACCAAACTCAGGCATTCTCTCTCTCTGCTTTTATGTTTTATGCAGTTAGATTTTGGAGAAATGATTATTGTTAGTTGTGATGCAGTTGTTTGTTTAGAAGCTTATTTAGATGTCATCACAACTATAAATTGGTTCTTTCTGTCTTATTCTCTCTCTCCAGTGGAATAATTTCTTAAATGCAGAGCTACTGACCCAAGGATACCATGCAAGAATATATATATATATATGATGCAAAATTCATTATATCAGTGTTAGAATCTGAACAGGAAGTGTAATACAGATAATTAATTATAGTTCTGGACCCTTAATATTTGTGACACTGCCTTTTTTGTTATATTAACTGTATATAATTTTAATGTGGAATTATTATTTATGCAATATTTTTGTTTCATATAGGATCCAATTAAAAGTCTTTAGTCAGTCTTTACTCAGGCAAACTTCTCAGTTACTTCAATGGGAAATTTTCCTGTGTCAGGAGTGAATAAGAACTTCAAAATTAGATTCTATATTGTGAAAAAAATATATAGCTAAGGATTTAGGAGGACAAAATATAGAAAATCATAAATGAATCAATGAACAAATGATTGATTTGCATTGGTATTCCCAAGGGCCATATAATTTTAAATAGGCATACTTTTTATCTACTCTGAGCACAAGTACACAGGTATTTAAAATTATTTTTATATTAATGCAAAGAAATCTTGGTTTTAGTTTGCATATTTCTTTAAGCCAAAACTACTCATGTATTTTTTTATAAAGTTTACAAGTTAAAATAAGTTAATGCTCATAGAAAAGATTCTCTCAACAGGAAAGATAATATTTTTAATTAGTTTCATCCTAATTTGAGGTTAATCCTGGCTAACTGATTTGCATATATTTTCCCTATGGGCAGGGGAAAAAGAAGCTAACATTAAATTCAAAACAGAGAAGTACTCCACACTAAGTGAATAAAAAGCAGCATAAACATTCAAAAACTCTATTAGAATATTATAGTTAAACTGTTTGTTTTATAGTTAAGATGAAATTAACCCTACCATAGAGGTTTCTTAAAAAGCACTTAGAAATGAGCTGAACTCTTGTGGTAGACTTGTCTAGTGGATGGTTATAAATAGGTCACATGTGTCGGGGGGACATCACCTGTGTTCATGGCAGGTATTCTTCATGCTGGTCCTGGCTTAGCTGGTTCAAGGAAGAAAGTGGGTATTACTAGATCTGTGCTTATGCAATTTCCATGTGGAGTCACAGAACAAGGAAGGTGCTGTATTATAGCCCATGGTCCTTCACTTCAGTCGATTCCTTCTCCCTCGCCCCACAGAGGTGACTAAACAAAACACATTTACTCGTGCCTGTGCACATGTTCTGAATTTCACCTACAAGTGGAGCTGGGCGAAACTTTTCAGATGAAAATAAAAAATGCGGTTCCAAGTTGACCAAAACTGTTCGCAATTTGGCATCAATATTTGGTGAATAGATTCAGCTGGAAAAAAAAATCCCAGTTTTTTCAGAAGTCTACAAATTTAATTTCAATTTCTGAAATGCAGCATTCTACTTTTTGTTTTGAAACCAGTTTTGAACAGGATTGTTTTTTTTCATAAAAGGGTTAAAAACACTTGAAAAGCAAAGTATTTCAGGTTGGATGTTTCATTTGACCTAGGGGAAAAATGGATTTCAATTCAAGCCATCAAACCAAATAATTAATTATTTGTCAAGCTCTACCAACAATGAATAATAATGAGAAAATAACACTGGACAACTGTGTACTCAGAACCAAAGTCAGCTCTCATTTACCTTGGTGTAAATTCAGAGCAATGTTAACAGAACTACTCCAATGAAAATTCTGAGCAACTGAGTACTCATGGCGTGGGAAGTGGGGCGTGAGGGGTGCTGCAGCACTCCCAGGTTTTGTGCCCAGCATCCCGGCCACTGGCCCCGCACCCCTGCTGCCCAGGGTCCCAGCCGCCGGTCCCGCTGCTGCGTGGGGCTCCGCTGCCATCCCTGGGTCCTGCCTGGCTGCCAGCAACAGGGGCTCAACTGCCAGTCCCAGGGTCCTGCCCAGCTGCCATTCCCGTACTTGGGGGCTCCGCTTTCGACTCCATGGTCCCAGCCTCTGGCCGTGCATGCAGGGTCTTGGCTGCTGGCCCTAGGGGCTCCGCTGCTGGCGCAGAGGTCCTGGCTGCCAGACCTGCATGCGGGTCCTGACCAGCTGCCAGACCTGGGGTCCCAGCCGCCAGTCCCGCATGTGGGGTCCCACCCAGCCATTGGCCCCACATGCAGAGTCTCAGCAGCTGGCTCTATGCCCAGCTGTGGCCACAGCCTCTGCCACCTTATCCCTGTCCGCATCCCCACTCCTGGAGCCATGACCATGCTCCCAGCCCCAGCTCCAGGGGGCGGTGAGGGGCATGGACAAAGGTAAGGGGGCGCAGCTCCATACCCCCACTCCAAAAACTGTTCCAGCACCACTGGTGGCCCTGTATCTTTTCCCTCAACCCCAGCCCCTTTCCCCTCAACCTCAGCTCCTTTCCCCTCCCACACTGTTTTAAATCTACTTATTGTGGTATAGGAAATAAGCAAATGAAGAATTTAATAGTGCAAAGAGGAAAAAGCTAGATGGCAGTTTTATGTTCTTATTAGGCTAATCTACATTATAAACACTACAGTGGCACCGCTTCCCCATCGGTATAATAAAACCACCTCTGAGAGTAGTGGTAGCTATGCCGGCCAGAGAAGCTCTCTGGCCAACATAATGCTGTCCATACCAACACTTAGGTTGGTGTTATTTACATTGCTCAAGGGTGGCTTATTCAACTTATTTAACTTGAGATTCTAGACTACAGAAAATACTAGAATTTGTACTAGGAAAATTTTTGTCTGCAGCTACTCCCTCCAAAAATCTCCTGTTAGCTGCCTCTCTTTGTGTCAATGAGTTACTTTCACCATCATTACATAGGAACTGATGAAGGGCCAAAATTCATCACAATTCCCCCCCCCAAAAAAATCATTTATTCTTAAGTTAAATAAAAACAACTTTTTGACCAAATGTAATGGGAAATATTTTTGTTGTGATTGTTTGAGGGCAAATTCTAAGCCATTCATTAGAAAATTCTTGTGAGTTTTTAAAAAACTCTCAAAGGAGAAAAAGGATTAGTTATGGACTTATTTTTCAAAAGACACAGACCACAGTACTGCAAACCCTTACCTATCTACTTAACTTTACTCTTAGGAATTACTATCTAAGGGTTTGTCTACACTACAAGCTGGATCCACAGGCAGCAATCGATCTAGTGGGGGTCAATTATCATGTCTAGTATAAATCAACCGCTAACTGCTCTAGTGTCAACTCCTCCTCAACGAGAAGCGCAAAGGGAATTGACTGGAGAGCGTCGCCCCATCAACACACTGCAGTGAAGACACCAAGATAAGTAGATCTAAATACGTCGACTTCAGCTATGTTATTCACCAGGCTGGACCCATCCTACTGTGCTAGGCCCTGTACAAACATATAATACAAGTAATTTCTACCACAAAACTGTATATTTGCTTAAGTGTTTTCAAGTGTTTGCTTGAATAGAGACTGGGAATGGATGAGTCATTACACAAAGTAAAACTATTTCCCCATGGTATTTCTCCCTCCCACCCCACCCCCCACTGTTCCTCTGATATTCTTGTTAACTGCTGGAATTAGCCTACCTGCTTGTCACCATGAAAGGTTTTCCTCCTTCCCCCCCCTGCTGTTGGTGATGGCTTATCTTAAGTGATCACTCTCCTTACAGTGTGTATGATAAACCCATTGTTTCATGTTCTCTGTGTGTGTGTATATAAATCTCTACTCTGTTTTTTTCCACCAAATGCATCCGATGAAGTGAGCTGTAGCTCACGAAAGCTTATGCTCTAATAAATTTGTTAGTCTCTAAGGTGCCACAAGTACTCCTTTTCTTTTCAAGTGTTTTAATCTTGACTCTCCCACTAATTTGCTATGGGACTATAGTTATATTTTCATTCATCATAATAACTGAGTTTTTTGAGAATACTGTATAAATTTAAAGGGTAATGTTTTCAAAAGTGCCTAAATGCCTTAGGAGTTTCAGTCTCATTTTCATAATGACTTAAAAAAACAACTTCCATTGACATTCAATGAGACTTAGGCTCCTAAATGGCTAAATCACGTTCAAAATGGCACTGAAGCTCCTAAGTCATTTAGGAGCCTTTGAAAATTTTACACCATATTAATGTAACACAGTGGCAGCTGTTAGAATAGAACAGAGGACCCTAGCTCTTAGCACAATCTCTATACCGTCCACAGGAGTGTTCCTTCTTGAATTTTTGCAGTCTCTTTAAAAATGTGCACTATATCTATTGGCTGAAACTTCATACAAATGATGTGTTCTTACTAGTTATCGCATGCTATCGCTTGTTTCTGTGCATTTTAAAAATGTCATTGTAAAATTTCTTAATAATAGTGAATCAACATAAACTGTATTTTTTGGCAAATAATCTATTTGTCCAAAAATATTCACTCACCTCTAGTCATGAGCTTTCCAACTGATATTAAAAATATCCAAATAAAAGGGATTTCCTCTATATTTACTTCCAGGTGCTTGTGGGAAATCAGCATGTCCTAAAATGTGAGAAGTAAGGCACTACGTATACCTATTTTATGTCTTTTATTGCAAGATCTTTTCAGAACACATACAACTGAAATATTTAAAAGTTCACAGAAAATGCCAGAGCATTGATAACCACAGTAGTTAAAAGAACTGGAGTACTTGTGGCACCTTAGAGACTAACAAATGTATTAGAGCATAAGCTTTCGTGGGTTTATGTCAGGTTTACAACTCTGAACTCTAGGGTACAGATGTGGGGACCCACATGAAAGACCCCCCAAGCTTATTTCTACCAGCTTAGGTTAAAACTTCCCCAAGGCACAAATTCTTTGCACTTGTAGGGTACGCTGCCACCACCAAATGATTTAACAAAGAATCAGGGAAAGGACCACTTGGAGTTCCTATTCCCTCCAAAATATCCCCCCAAGCCCTTACACCCCCTTTCCTGGGGAGGTTTGAGAATAATATCCTAACCAATTGGTTACAAAGTGATCACAGACCCAAACCCCTGGGTCTTAGGACAATAGAAAAATCAGTCAGGTTCTTAAAAGAAGGATTTTATTTTTTTTTAAAAAAGGTAAAAATCACTTCTCTAAAATCAGGATGGAAAATAACTTCAAAGGGTAACAAAAGATTCAAAAACACAGCAGAACTTCCTCTAGGCTTTGTTTCAAAGTTACAAAAAACAGGAATAATCCTCCCTCCAGCAAAGGAAGAATTCACAAACAGAACAAAAGATAATCTAACATGCCTTGCCTGGCGTTAAGTTAAGTTGCTTAAGCCTCTTCATTCTCTCAATGTTTTCAGTCACCTACCGTTTTCTAAATCATTATGACATTTTACAGGTTAAGCCCAACTGCAAACCCACAAACCAAACTTGTGCAAAAGTTGTCAAACCTTTTAGATTGAGGAGTCTCAAAAACAAACAAACAAAAAACCCTTTACTTTCCCATGTAACTATTCTAGAGACTTTTTTAAAAAAAGTCTAGCAGCTAAATGACTAGAGTAGAAAGCTGGAATTTGGTACAGAAGAAGCCCATATAAAGGAGGAAATGCCTTTGAGGGTCCTGTGAAGTGCTTTTGATAGAACTGAGTTCTAAGGCTGTGAATTGTATTTTACATATGAATGTTGCAAGTGACATGATTTTAGCAGCTTTTAGCAAGGGTCAGAGGAAAGGTAGAGTATGCTGCATGTAAATTCTTAGATTACTTCACTGCTAAATGAAAGTTTAATACAAATGAACAATAAACGAGGCAAGGCTTTTCAGGAGCTCTTGTGTCTGTTCATTGTTTGCACAGTACCTAGAATGATGGGGTCCTAGTCCATGACTTGGGATTCTAGGTGCCACAGTAATACAAATAATTAATAATAAAACTTATTTCCTGCACCTTATAAGAACATATAACCTTAATTTTTGTCTCTTTGTGCTTATGCATGGTGGGGATATGGTCATATACTGCCACATGAATAATACAATCTATCACATATAGTTTATAAAACATTTCTTCTTCACCTCCCTGTGGGGTAGATTGTGCCTTTCGGCACAGCTCTGAGCACCAACCCAGAAGTACCCTCTGGAGGCAGAGTGACTTTCACACACTTCTCTGAACAACAGTTCTCCTCTTGCTTCCTCCTTGCTCTGGAGAAGGTAACTATTTGCTACCCACCTACCAACATCAGATTACAACAACCTGTACTGGCTAAACTGTGCTGATCGGTAAGGGGATGAGGTGCAGTCAAGTCTCGGTCTTTTCCCTGACACTCTCCAAACACCTATTGGGGTGCGGAGAATAAAATGGCATGCAGCACTTACTCCACGGGTTTTTGTGGCCATGGCTTGAACCTCATGCTAGCAGAAACTCTTTGAAAAGCTGCTAAGTAAAGACTGAGCTGTTAAACTGTTTTATACAACAAAGGCAAGTGCTGGGAAATCACCCTCAGGACATACTTTGCATGTGTGGGAAGTAGGAGAAAGGTGGCTGGGGCTGCTAGCTGTTTTTATTGTTTATTTTCAAGTTGCTTTCCCATTGAGGGAAATTTGGAGCCTTTTAACTGCTCTTTTAGCAGAGCACTTGGACTGGCCATGCACTCCCTTTATAAGACTGGCTGAGGGAAGAGCTTGAGGGTGAGGGTGGCAGGGTCTTTTGGATACTCCTGTTCTACCCAGAATGGGAGAGGGGATTTAAAACTGAGCTTGCATGATACAGATGCTTAGTGTGGGTCTTAGCAGAATGAGTAGGATGCACCTGTTTAAAAAATAAATCATGGCAGTCTGAGAGGATCTTACTATTCACAGTAGAAAGGAGAGGGTAGGAGAGTAGCTAAGAGAGACATTTTTTATAGAAATAAGGGAGCAAACCAAAATGTGTTGCTTCTTAACCTGGAGAACTCTTTGAATACTCTAAGGGCCAGATATGCATTCTTGTTTTATAAGTAGGCTGGGCCAGACCTTCATATCCAGCAACAACCTTGGGAATTAAACTGTCCCCCAAGTAGAGCAACTCTATGTCAATCCCCCAACCATCCTTTTCACAACACCGCTACCTCCTGGGAAATGGCATAGCACATTCCAGGAATAGGCTGGGTGGCATAGTGGGCAAGGGGAATCCCTACCTGCATAGGACTAGGTGTGTCTAAAGGCTTAGCCATCCCACAGCATGGACAAGAGTAGAGCCTGTACCCTTATGGTGCTAGCTAGATAATGAACATATAACTGAGTATGTACAATATTGTGACTATGTTCTATTTCCAGAGTCATCTGAGTTAGAGATGGAAAAGACTATCACAGGGAAGTGGTCCCTACAGCACATTTGCAAGTATTTAGTTAAGTCTCTTTAAACATAGCAAAGTATGGGCTTTTCATCTCTCAACTTGAGAGAAAAATCCTTTGTTTAAAACCTGTCTGTAAAAGAAGTTTTCCCTGATATCCAGCCTAATTTTCCCCTTCTTACCTCTTGTCCTTTTCTCTTAGTTGTGACACTGTAAATTACTTCTCTCTGCCCAAATATGGTCTATAATACCAAGATGTGATCACACCAGGACCATCTACAGAGGAACTATTATTTCCATGTTAACTGGTGATGCTATGTACATAGTTCAACATTGCACTAACCTTTCTATTGCTTTGTCACATTGTAAATTAATGTATAGTTTGGTATTCTTTATAATGGCCAGCTCTTTTACAATATAACCAGTTTCCACATTCCTCCCTCCTACTGAAAACCTGCATGCTGGATTATTTTCCAGAAATCTATTAGTTGCATTTTTGTCCAAGTTAAATCTCATTCTGTTTTCTATACAAGTTTCTAATATCATTAGGTCACTATTTCCCTCTCCTGTCTGGTGGTGGCATCTCCACCCAGTTGAGTATAATCTGTACATTTGACTGATATGATGATTATTCCTTTTTCCAGATAACTAGTGAAGATATTAAATAACCGTTCTTGGAGTACACTACTAGACACTTCCTCTCCCCAATTACACAGCACATTATTTATAATTCCCCTTTCTCTAAAGTGCTTCAGACAGTTTTTTGGCCCATATGACAGTGGTATTCCAAGCAACAGGATATTTTCAAGTGAGCTTTCATGAAGCAGTGTCAAATTTCGATGATTATTCTATGCTAAAAGGCCTAGCTAAACAGCTAAAAGGTACAGTAATATTATCAAACAACTAAAAAGATATGACATTTTAAGTGGTTAACACATCAGAACTGTCAAATACGTCTCCTCTCCTTCAAGATTACCTACGGCCTCCTTACCTTCCCCCATTTTTGGAAGCCTGGGGAAACAGAGAAATTGTGCTACATAACTTGAAATCCAGCCAGACTGTCAACCCAGAACCGAGATCACTCTTTAAGAGTTCATAGATTCTTAGAATCATAGAATATCAGGGTTGGAAGGGACCTCAGGGGTCGTTCTAGTCCAACCCCCTGCTCAAATAATCCCCAACTAAATCAGACAATCCCCAACTAAATTATCCACTTCACAACTGACAAGAAGACTGTCAGATGAAGCCCTTACCTGGCCTCAGCTGCCACACAGGGAGAGAGGTGGCCTCCTGGGTAATTAGATCTCAACACATTTAGGGCGATCTAAGCAAAATCAACATGTTGGAAATACACTGGGAATGAATTGGAAGCCAGTGAAGATCTTGGAGCACTGGTGCAATGCAGAACATGTTTAAAGCACCATTAAGAATGTGGGCCATTACATTGCACTCGTTGAGATTTTCTGAATTATCTCCAGGAATAGCAGCACTTAGAACAAGTTAGAATTGCCTAATCAATAGATGACAAAAGTGTGAATAATTTAAGTGAGGTCTGCTTACAAAGAATGGCCCAAGCTTCTAGCCTAGCACATATGGGGGAAAAAAAGTGTTGTCCACACAGCAGCAGTGGTCATTCAGAAACCATTGAGGAATCTAACATGAGTGCACAGTTATTAGCTTCTGTAACTTGAATCTCTCAAGTGAACAGAGGTAATCAACAATTTTTCATATGCTTTTAGAAATGTTCCACTTATTGTGTTCCCTTCCTATTAATTGTCAAAAGTTAATTAAAAACAGAAAGTTTGTTTGGAAAGATCTATGCTTTAGAAATCCACTGTTCTCAATGTTCTGGTTCCTTATCTTCTAGATATGTAATTGGTGTTCACAAATTGCCAGGATAATTTTTGAGTCAGTGTATTTTCTTTACACCAGTCATTTGGTACTACCTCAGTTGTGAATTAATTACAAAAAATGATTCACCGCCTTACTGTGGACTAGCTTTCTGAGGCTGCCTCAGGAAAAATGGTGTGCAGGGACTCGAACAATAAATATTCCAACAGCAGCCCCATCTCGTGAAACCCCAACCCCACTTCTGGGACCTATTCCAGCAGACACTGAGGCACATTGTCATATTTACTCCTATAGTCCCACAGTGCACAAGTAAAGCAAGTAAGTAAGATTTTAGAGGACAGTGTTTGCAAGATTAAGCCCTTCAGGGTACAGCAAGGCCTTCATCAGGATCCATCCCATGCTATGGACCAGATTCCTCAGATGGTGTAAAACAGCATAGCATCATCTAAATCAATGGAGCAGTGCCAATTTAACACCAGCTGAGGTCTGACCCTTGATTATTAATGCAAACTAGAGTTCAAAGAACAGAATGGAGTTTCATGAAAATGTCATCCACTTTGTTGAGATTTTCACCAGCTCTACAGCAAATATTCCTAATGTCTTTTTTTTTAATTAGGAATATATGGAAATGTTTCCATTAATGCCATGAGTTCAATGTACTCATTTATGAAGACTCACATTCTAAAGGGGCAATTAAGCTAGAGGACAATACAAATGTGGCATGAGCTTGAATTTCCCTCTTGTATTAAGCTGTAATGATCTGTTTCAATTGTAAAATCAAATTAAAGTAACTGGATAAGTTTATAATACTTACACAGAACTAGGTGAGAAGTGAGGATCAACTATTTTTGTTCCTTTTCATTGGAATTTTGCTGAAGTGAACCTGTCAAAATAACTACAGTTATTGCAAGAATAATGAGTTTACAAAATGTGAAGACATTTGAGCCAATCTTCATACTGAAATGCCTCTTCACGTTTTTTTAAAATAAAAGATGCCAACATTCACAGTGCAGTTAGTGGACCTGATGATTCTGATCCCACTTCAGTGAACACCAGAAGTAGCCCCAAGAAAGTCAGCGGAGTTGCACTGGTATAAAACCAAAATGTGAGATCAGAATCAGTTTGATCGGGAGTCCCTTAGTAACGGCTAAATAAAAACTGACCAGAAAGTTCCTAAGAACCGCACGACTTAGCTAATATTTATTTTCATTTTACTTCTTACTGAGCAAAAGACTTGAGTAATTAAACATGAAGTTGGGAGGATGCTTTAGAAATAATGATGGTAAAATGAGGCCCATTCTCCTCTCCCTACATTCCGATAACTCCTATTAGTGTCAGTGAGAATGATGCACATGTAGGGGCTGACAAATAGGCTCCCAACAGTGTTCACATTTCATTCCAGCCTTCTGGTTTGGAAAGCAGAAGCTGTCATCTAATTGTCCTCTTGTTACTGGCTCTAGTAATTAACTATTTAGACAAATGATTAATAGTTACCAGATAATTACATGGTTACAACACAGTGGGTTATATGTGCTTTGTAGTAAAAGAGAAATAACCAAGCAACAGTAAAAGTAAAGAGTTGGATATTTTACTGTCTATTCATCTCATGCATCCTGAGATATGAAACTTTAAAATAGTATACTAGGGCTCTAAGCAAGACACTGCATCTCTTTTTCTTTCTTTTGTTCTTTCTTTTAAGAGATTGCCTGGAACATTGCCTTTCCCTACCCCTTCCTTCTTATATACTGTATGGTGTTTTGCTTGCTTAAAGAGATCCTCTGTATCCTTTATATTATGATTAATAAGATTCCACTGTCGGCACAGAGCCCTTTGGGAATTGGTTATTTATTCAACAGAAAAATACATTTTTGAGAAAAGAGGCTTCAAATCTGGGAGAATAAATAACTCAAGCTAGTTCTCTTCCTTTTTGTTTCAATCCTCAAGTGTTCATGCCTTATCCATAAGAAATTTCACACAGTCCTCTCCAACCATCCTCACAGCCTGCACTAGTGCATTTAACCCTTTCACCCTTTCTCCAGGAAGGAAAGCAGGTAGGTACTCCATTCACATGGGGTAACCGCTAATTAGCATACTAGTTTACTTTACTTATGGTGCAAGGAGGAAAGGAAATTCTACTTCTACTAGAAGTAAATCTGATAGTATCAGCTATTCCCTTTCGGAAAAGATGTATACAATTTAATATAGATGAAATGCTTCCATAGAAATTACTCAATGTACTGAATTAAATAATTAATCTTTTTTGTATAGGTTTTTGAACCATCCTTTACAATAGTAGGAGGGATAATTTTCTATTATATTGAATAGAGTATTTTGAAAAATTTAAAACATATTTTTCTATTAAATTTATGAGACTTTTCTACAAGGGAGAAAAGGAAAAGTCTTCAGTCATTTCTTTTAACCTAGTAGGACAGATTTCCCATACTGAAAATATTGCAGCAACAGGTAGAAGCTAATGCCCGAGAACTTAATCTTTGCCCTAGAGGTTCTGGTGCAAAGCCTAAGAATTTGATGATAATAACTGTTAAGGAAAGTCCCCTGGAACATTTCAATATAATTATCTGTACACTGCAACACCGTGAACACAGTGTCACACATAATTATACAGAATCCAGAGATAACACAAAGACCATCTGTAAGCTTTGAACAAATGTAGCTTTTGAATATTTGATCTTATATTAGGCTTGAAATTTTTAAAGCTCAAAACAAATGTGGCTTAACAAAATGATATGAGAGTGGTAACATTTTAAAAAACAGAGCTCTTCAGATTTCTCTACTGTTCTGTAGTCTGCTCAGTACTGTTTAGAAACTAGTATCTATTTGTCCCACAGTAATATTTTGTAAATAAACTTATCTCTGTTTTTGACACCACTTTGTTACTCAGCTACCAGTGACCTCTCTAAGTGAAATGTCCTCTGAAAAGGTCTGAAACTTAGTACAGGAAACATAAGATCTGATTAGAGGTTGGCAGGGAGTGATGCATTCCATCTGGAGTTGCACTCAGTTTATGGATGGCATTCCTGCTTTAGGTATCAATCATTTAATCCCCTCCAGACCTAAAAACACCACATGGGGCTGTCTAGATGAAGCATTAGTGCATGGCAAGCTGGGATATAAATCTACAGCATAATAGTGTGCTACCTGCTAACAGTCCATATGGACCCTGCTGCTGCCGCTCTACAAGTTTCCAAATATGCACATACAAATGCATACAAAACTCCCAAGCACCATAAAACCACATAAGAACTTGCCATTTTTGGGTAGAAGTCTGAGAACAGGGGGACATGTCTTGAACAGGCTTTAAACATGGACCTCCACTCTCTGTCCTGCAGATATAATACATCCAGGTGAAAGGGGAATCTTATTGGTGGCGCACAGCAAGAAATTTCACTTAACATGCCTGTACCATAACTGCTCCTGGATTAGTGGTTGTCAACCAATTTACCATGATGGGCCGCTCTCATGTGTTATGTGATCGCATCCCCACTCCTGTATGGCCGGAGGATGTCCCCGGGGCCACAGCTATGTGCTGATTGGACTGCAAGTGGTCGTGCGTGACATGGGTTGAGAAACACTCCTCTTTATAACAAAGGACTTCAGACTCTAGTGCTGTTAATCTGCTATCTTTGATTAACAGTCTATTTATTTAGTATATAGTAGAAACTGACTACTTCACTTCAGTAATCACAAAAGGTAAAGAATGGATGAAGAGTAAAACAGTTGGATTTCCCACTGCCCATAAGTAACCACTATGAAAGATAAAAGTAAAGTCAAGGACAATGAGCCCAAGATGACAAGTAACTTTATAGAAAGTAGATGACAGACTTACAGGTGAACAAGGTAATCTCTGGAGGTTAATAGAAACTGTACACAAGACATTTTGAAAGACAAACTAAAAAATTTGTTCCCATTTACAGACACCTTATCTAAGTGTGCTGAAGGGCAAAACAGAGATTAACTGAGTCAGAAAAGCTCTGTTAATGGAGGCAACCTGGGAGAATCAGAAAGGTGCTTTAAATAAGCGAAAAAAGTTATGCATATGGGATAAGGACTATATTGATGATATCCAAAAATACCAGCTTAGTGGCATGACAGATATGGCAACCGTAGGCATATCTTGAGGCTTTAACATTATGAATGGTTTCAGAGTAGCAGCCGTGTTAGTCTGTATTCGCAAAAAGAAAAGGAGTACTTGTGGCACCTTAGAGACTAACAAATTATTTGAGCTTAAGCTTTCGTGAGCTACAGCTCACGTCATCGGATGCATTCAGTGGAAATACAGTGGGGAGATTATAATTTATAATCTCCCCACTGTATTTTCCACTGAATGCATCCGATGACGTGAGCTGTAGCTCATGGAAGTTTATGCTCAAATAAATTTGTTAGTCTCTAAGGTGCTACAAGTACTCCTTTTCTTTTGCGAACATTATAATGTCATCTGTGGGGGAGAGCCAGCCTTGAAAGCATGAAAAACGTCAAGACTATTACACTGCAATGGGCCAGATGATAATTGGCCCTTATTCATAGACCTGGGTGTCATTTGTTATATGTGTCTTTGAGTTTCTTTCTGACTGAGTGGGTTCACTGTAGAATCTGGAATCATTAGGAGGTGATTAGTGCAAAATTCAAATCTGGTTATGCAGATGCCCAGAACTCTTAACCCCTGGAGAAACAGCAATGACTAGCTTCACCTGTTTCAGTTAGCTGGGTAAAAAGGGGGATTGAGGTATGAAGGCTGAGTTTGAAATGACTTAAGAGACAGCTTCTTGGCTACAAACTGACTTGATGAAAGCAAGAGAGACAACCCTTAGAGAAGGGTTTGAAAGGCTTGGAACCTTTCAGGGACTCCCATAATGACTGATGGGGTGGCACTCTGGTAAACTTAAATATGAGTTTAGATCATTTTATTATTTTATGGGTTTTCTCTATAAATCTTTTTATCCAAAAGTAAAGGTACTCTGCTTCAAAAGTAGTAGTTACTTGTAGCCACTGGCATACAGAGCACATAGCCCTTGGGAGAAAGCAAAGCACAGGGCAGGATTTTAGTCAGACCTGCCGGGATAAAACAGTGAAGTGCAAGGGGGCAGCAATCCTAATCCCCTCGTCTAGAAGCAGAGAGACACAAAGTCCCTGCTCAGACAAATCACAGCTAAAGGCCTGAGACCCGGGAGGCATTCTTTGAGCAGACCACAGAGTGGGACAAAGTTTGACCCACTCTGTGGTCTGCTCAAGGACAAAGCTGCAGTTACCCCAGACCTGTGGCAAATGGAACTCTTTAGAAAAAGGAGACATTAAAGAGAAACATTTGTCAAGGAGAGAAATACCTGTAGATTAAGGGGTCCCCTGGATGATGAGTTTTGAGAGGATGAACCACCCTCACTCACTACAATACAGTTCATTTTTTCTAACTGCAGACACAAATTTCAGAGCATTCTCTCTGATGGCTCAGCCTGCAACTGGTCATGCTTAATATTTGCCAGCAACCATACTGAGGAAGATTCCTAGTAGTCTTTTGATCTTAGTCGAGTTTCCATTACTAATTTTGAATGGACCACACGGGCAACCAGAGAGGTGAGAGGGCCCAATATACATCCATGGAACAGACTGTACTTACTTCAACCATCCCATAAAATTTTCTCTAGATTTTTTTCAACCCCATGGTTTTCCAAGTGTTCAAGGGCATGATCCAGCAAGATAGTGAGCACCCTCCACTTTTCTTGCAATCAGTGGGAGCGAGTACTCAGGACTTTGCACTATCAGGCCCCAACTGGTCAAATTATAATAGATGTTCAGATCATTGAAACATAGGGCTGGAAGGCACCTCAAGCTGTCATCAAGTTCAGCTTCCTGTGCTGAGCCAGGACTAAGTAAACCTAGACCAGCCCTGCCAGGTGCTTGTCCAAGCTGTTCTTAAAAACATCCAGGGATGGGGATTTCACAGACTCCCTTGGAACCTATTCCAGAACTTAACTACCCATAGTTAAAAATATTTTACTAATATTTAAACTAATCTCCCTTGCTTCAGAGTAAGCCCATTACTTCTTGTATTAAGACCATAACTTCATGTCATCTTTCAAATTTTCTTTAGAGCTTCCTGAATGGACGTTTGCATCCAGTCTTTTCTGATGTTTCCCATTCCCAGTCTAAACATTGTTGCTGTTTTTGCAAGATCAGGCAATGATCTCTCCCCTTCTCCTCCCAAAGAAGGACTGCAAAAGTGTGTGTGGGTGGGTGGAGGGAGCAACCAAAATGGGACAAATTCCAGCAGTGTTACAAACCTGTGTGCCAGGCTGCAATGCCACTCACTGAAATTTGACCTAGTCACCACTCCATCATGTCAGTACAGATGGGGCTCTGCTATTAGGCTACACAGATCCAGTCAAGGGCCAAGAGGTGGCACATTGCTCCCTGGCCAAGTTCAAGTTCTCAAAAGTGGATGTCATGCCTCCCACCTCTTTAAAAAGTAGGAGGGGCAAGGCAATGCCTTCCCCCCCATTCTCTGGCACCTACGAGAACCAGCTTGTCTGGAGAATTCTACCAGATTTTTTTATGTGTATAGATATGTTTATGGTGAAATGGAGGTTGGAGGGAAAAAGAGACCAAGATTTCAAGTACAATATATGCAGGAAGTGTTGGCTTGATGAAAATCTGTTAGAACAACAGTCCATATATTTCATTTTAGAAAACAGCTGAGAAATTTCTAAGTGAGATCAATTATACTAGGAGAGTGCAAAGTCAGTTTATAATAACCACACTTTACATCACTGATGTCTAATCTGGCTCAACGGTGTGAAGCATCATTCTCTCTTGTTCTTTTAGTTTTGTTTTTAAAGCAAGGCAATAAGAGAGACATAATGCTAGCCAGATTAATTAAGGGTATTACAGGCACTCTCTTCCATCTATGATATGCACAGTGAATAATGTTTAGCTAATATAAGCAATGTTAATTATATCAATTCTACAAATTCAAGACATTTTCCAGGATGTGCTACATTGAGGTCATATTAAATGTACTTTGCTTCCTACTGAGTTGCTTCAGAAGAACATTGAGCCTTTAGTTAAAAAGAAACTTTTTCAATAATGTCACCCATTGAAAACAGGTATAATCCAAGTTTTCATGAATGTTTGTCAGCTAATCCGGCACCTCCTTGTTGACTACGCACAAAAGAGTTTTTAAACTGGAGAATCCTCACACTCGTCTATTGTACTGGTAAATCACTTACAGTTTTAAAAGATATGGTTTGGAGACAACTATATTTGATAGGTCAATTTCATTATTAAATGTTGATATAAAATATATTCCAAAATTGATGGATGGCTATATATTTTTCATTATACAGAGATCAGATTTACTCATTTTTAATAATACATGACACCTATTTTGTTGTTCATGTTGATTTCAAGTTAAAACTTGGGGAAATGGTATTAACATCTTCCTGCATACAGATAAAGCACTCCACTGCATTGCAACTTGTACACTCATTTTTATAGTTGTGTAAAGAAGATGTAAAATGCTACCAAATACGAATGAACTCACATAGAAATTGATAAAAGACAAAAACAACATATCTCCCGTGGGTGAACAAAATGGTCACTGTATATCCGACCCTTTCAGTCCTCACCTTCAAATGAAACCTATATGACACCTTCAAAAAGATGAGCCCTGAGAGCTTAAATTCATAGCTTTGTTAGACAATAAAAAATATGTACTGAATTAGGGTCGTCCTTACCCATACTCAAAGCACGCAGCTGCATAGGGCACCAGGAAATTTGGGGATCAAATGAAGTGAGCTGTAGCTCATGAAAGCTTATGCTCAAATAAATTTGTTAGTCTCTAAGGTGCACAAGTACTCCTTTTCTTTTTTGCGAATACAGACTAACACGGCTGCTACTCTGAAACCAGAAAATTTCAATGAACAAATATTTCTTTTGATTTTTTTTCTGGCCTGCTCCCCCTGAAATCGTTGGGTCACATTCAGTCCTATACCCACTTATAGAGAGCTGAATTTAATCCTCTAGCAAGGCTGCATGATTTAATATGTCCAAGACTTTTCACACACATAGGACTCAGTATTATCTTGATCTGCAAGAGCAGGTGCTTTAGAAATGTGCATAATAAAAATAATGACCTTAATAATATTTGTGGCACAATACCTACAATTATAGTATTCTGTGACTCTCACTTCACTGTTTCTAGTCATTTATGTGTCTCACTGTAGTAATCCAGTGTCAAGAATATATTAGCAAACCTCTGATATTAATGGAGTTAATGTAAACTAATGTAAAGCTTTGATGTTAACAAATGACACAGTAGGAATCAAGGAGGCACTGGAAAAGAGATTTTAGGTTTATCATTAATGATCTTGAAATACAAATGTCTGCTTAAAAGATTTGACAACATTTCTGTTGTCCATAAATAGCAGAAATTGTATTTATAATTTTGACTGTTTCATGGCATTCCATATTTCAGATGAGTTTGCAATTTGGATGGCATAACTTTGGATATAAATTGAAAAAAAGGTTATGTTATTTTAACCATAGGTTAAAATGTATATACTCTATGTAAAATGAAATGCAGTGGTCAATTGGTTCTATCTTTTGCTTACTTAAAAAAAGAATGAAGAATTCTGGTCTGAGAGGGTAAAGAAGAGCAACCAAAATTTCCAAAATAAGGTGTCTAAAATAAAGCATTTAGAGGGAGATTTTAAAAGGCACAAATATAAATCGGGCACCTAATTCCCATGACATTCCAGTGAGAATTAAGTGTCTAATTGCCATGAGTGCCTTCTAAACACTCTCCCATACATTTGTAGACACAAGTGCTGGCTTCTTCCTTTCCCTGAGGGTGCTCAACTCCCGCTCAACCCCAGGCACCTCCCCCACTAACTCCTTCCCTCTAGGCCCCCCGCCCCATGCTCTGCCTCTTCCTGCCCCCACACCACCCCTGCCCCTGCCTCTTCCTTCCTTGTTCTGCCTCCTCCCGCAAATGTGCCCTGGCCTTGCTCCTCCCGTTCCTCCCCAAGTGCCTCCTGCACACTGCAGAACAGCTGATTGTGGCAGAGGGGAGGTACTGGGAGAGAGAGGGAGAAATTGATCAGTGGGGCCACCAGTGGGCGGGAGGCTCTTGGGGGGAGGAGAGGAGCTGGCTGCCAGTGGATACTAATCATCCCCTATTTTTTTCTGTGGGTGCTCCTATGTTTGTAGATATTTAAAGAAGAGGTCAGATTTTTCACAGATGCTGAGCACAGTTCCCATTAGACTTGTAGGTTTTCCTCATCTTAGAGATTCAAGCAACTTCTTCTACTGGGAGCCTAAAAATAAATGTAGTTCAGGAATCCAGGTTAGAACATTTTGACCAGAATACAGTGTGTCAAACTTGACCATTGGCTTCTGGAAGAGGTATATTCTCTTCATAACAATTTCTTGTTTTCATTTGGTATGAATGACTTTTCTAAAAGAAGATAAAGTAGTCACCCAGATCAAATGGGGAGCTGGAAGAGGCAAATTTACAAATGTCTTGATGTGGCCAATGTACAACTTTTGTAACCATGATATTTAACAACAATGTTATGTGGAGTCCATTTTCCTTAATTATTACTAATTTTATGAGGGTTAAACCACTGTTGCATGTTATATTTTTTGCAGATACATTGGAACTTTGCAAGGAGATGTTTTCAGCATTATCACATATTTATGCTACATTTTTCCTAGATAGATAGATAGAGATCCTAGAAATGTAGCAATAACAATACAAAATTAAGTGACTTTTATGTAATCTTGCACCTTGGCCTTGAATATTAATTACTGTTATTAATTACTTTTTTTATTGAGTTAGCACCTAGGAGCCCGTCATGAGTCAAGATCTCACAGTTGTAGGCACCTTGCAAACATCTGACAAAAAGACAACCCTTACCCCAGAAAGTTCATAATCTACGTAATATCACTGTTTCCCTAATTGATTGAACATGGCCACTCCACATGATCTAGTAATGTGTGAATTTAATATTTTAACATAATGTTCTTTACATAAAATCCTGACGTAGATTCCTTATGTGTAAAAAGATAAGATACAAATGTAAATGTTGCCTCCAAACTTTCCATTCTGCCTAATGAAGTTCATCCCTACTAATCCAGTCAGAGAAATGTAAAAGGTCAGAAAGATTTTAAAAGTCATGAAAATATATTAATTGCTGGTGCATTAGTCCATCTGTCATGAAGCAACAGTCTTGGTCCTCCACAGTGCACTCAGCTGTATCAATAATGTAACTGGTGTTCAAAGGCTATGCTTCAGTTTAGCTCCTCCTGGAGCAGACATTTAATTGAAACACAGGCTGACTCAGTGCATGACTCCCTGTTGTTAATTGGTCTTTGGAGACCCTGAGGAAGTGTGCCAATTATCTCCAGTCCCACAACAACAACAAACATAAAAATGAAGAAAAATAATAAGGTCACCTTTCCACTTTGTTAATGAGCAACCACTAAAAGTTTCAATTTAAAGGAAATGTAAGTCTAGGTGGTGTGGTCTTTGGACCTGAAGTTGAACAGACGTATGGCACAGCAGTTATTCATACTAAGGCAGGTGGCCTAAAGAGTCTGATCAATGACAGCACAGCAACCTTTTTTCCTTCAGTTAAAATTGTTCTCCCTGGGGAAACAATTAAAGAATCTTCAAGAAAGATACATGAAAAAAAGAATAAACTATCAAATGTCATGTTGCTTTACACAACGGGGTGGTGGAACTAGAGCAACCACTGATATATAAGAGACAGTGCAAATATGGGTTATAAATCCCTTATAGTGAGGGTGACTTTATAAACTAAATATACACCAATTTGGGTTTAAGCAATAAACCGTGTGTCGAAGGCAAGTCACTTAACCTTCATGAAAACAGAGATAATAACACTGAGCCACCACTCTAAAACAAACAATGAGATATATGGGTGAAATATGTATCACATATTATTGTTGTCCTGTAAAATAGCACTTGTGTGAACCTACAGTCTTCATGCATTCTCCATCAATTCCTTTGCCACACTACAGAAAACAATGGTCTGGGCATATGACTTGCACTGTGTTTTGCTCTATTTTTATGAAACCAACAGTCACTATCTCAACAGTATAAACAGTATAAACAGTATAAAGTGTGTGTATATAAATCTCTCCTCTGTTTTTTCCACCAAATCCATCCGATGAAGTGAGCTGTAGCTCACGAAAGCTTATGCTCTAATAAATTTGTTAGTCTCTAAGGTGCCACAAGTACTCCTTTTCTTTTTAGTATAAAGAAAGTGACACCTATTTTGAATTTAAAAAAGGCCAAGATGGGCACAATCTGCAAATATGGATCAGGATCTGAACTCTCTTAAAGTTTAAAAGTGTTTGAATGTGAGATTTTAATTTCAGCCTCTCTAGGACAAAACAATTTGCACAATGCAACCTCATATGTAATATCATTTGAACTTACAAACCAGGAAAATTAAATATCTATATTAAGTCACCTGAGTCTGTAACTAGTTATATCTGAAAAATGAGGCTGTTTTTGAAGATTTGTCCCTAAATTACCATAAACTATTTGTATCTCTTCCTGTCCTGGATCATTACCTGGATAATTTGCTAAAAGCATTCAGTAGACAGAAGCCTTCTTCTTTTTAACCACTATAATAATTTATTCATTGATGAAAGGAGAATGTGTGTGTGCAAATATTTATGTTCCAATCCTGAAAACTCTGAATCATGTAAATAACTTTACACAGATGAGTAGTTACCATTCTGTTGATCATAGGTTTATAAAAGCTTATGTTTACAAAATGTAAATGCTGGGTTAAACTCGGGTTGACGTCGTATCTTTAAATTATTCACTGAAATTCACTCAGTGAGCGGTAGACCTAAAAACTAAACCCATGATCCCAGGTCTCTTGGCTCCCCATCTTCTGTTGTATCCAGTAAATCAGCGGTTCTCAAACTGGGATCCGTTGAAAACTGGGGGTTCGCGGAGATAATCCAAGGGGTCCATGAGTCATGTCCGGGGCTGCCAGCTCTGCTGATCAACTCCTCCCCCAAGCTCCCAATGCTTCCTACATGCTGTGGAACAGCTGTTCACTGGCGTGCAGGAAGTGCTGGGAGGATGGGGCGGAAATGGGGAAGGGGTGCGCTCAGGAGAGGAGGTGAAAAGAGGCTGGGATGAGGCGGGGCAGGCGTGGAGTGGGGGTGGGAGGAGGGGGGGCAGTGGTGGGGCCTGGGGGGAAGCGGGGAAGGGGGAGTTGGCCAGGGGCTGAGCAGAGGTTGAGCATCCCTGGGGAAAATTAAAAGCCGGTTTGGGGGTCCGTGAAAAAATTCAAATCAAAATGGGTTTCCTCAGGGTGCTAAAGTTTGAGAACGGCTGCGTTAAATCATACTCCTTGCTAATATCTCAAAAGCTGTTTATTGTTTTTAAAAAAGCAATAAGTTAGAAAATTAAACTCATGTATATATAAGGTAATTTAGATTAGAGAAAACAGAAACCTTTTCAAAGGTATCTAGAGGAGATAGTTACCTTTGAAAACCTCACCCACAATGCTTAACACCTTTTCACTCTCATTTGGGATGAAAACAAATGTTGACGTATCAGATTTACTCATGGGACAGAAATTCCAATTATTTCTCAGCTATATATCTAACATAATAACTTGTGATACTACTGCAATGTGAATAGTATGATTTTACACCAATATGGAATTAAATGATGTTAACATAGCTGTTACGAATATAAAAACCCATCTGAGTACAAAAATATTAATATTAATGTGGGAATTAATTAATTATCTGATAATGGTTAAGCAACTTCCACATCAAAATCAGAAAGACAAGATCCATCTCTCTGGATGTGATTTATGCTAATTTTGGTGAACAAAGAGAAACATTAGATTTATTTTGAATTTAAGATTCTTATTATTCATTAGTATGCCTGTCTCAAAGACTGTTCATTGAAGTGAATTGGTGGGTTATAGAAACTGCTATTTCAACTGCAGAGATCTTGAATGACTTCTTTTAAGTAACTGAGAATATTTTCAGCAGTTTCATGGGACCTAGTATAATCCCTTTATCTTTGCCCCATTTATAAACTGTTTTGCTTATTTATGATACATTAACACAGGCTGACTGCTGATTTGAGAAATAATATAATTTGGTCTTCATATACCTGCAGAAGTGTGAACCCATGGTGGAGCATCCTCCAACGTATAATCTCTATTGAAAACTCTTTACAGAAAGTCATACCGAAGAGATTGTAACTGAAGTAACCACTGTGTACTGCTTGTGTTTTATTTTTCATTCCCTTTCTTTATTAATAAATGTTCATGGTTAATAACTATGAATATTGTTGCCCCTTTTTGACTCATGTGTCTAGTAAATGTTTGGGGTCCTAGCGATATTCTAGTTAGGAGGAGAAATTGGCGAGAGTCAGGTATTCCTTTGATAAAATCTAATTAATTTACAAGGAATGTACAAAGTCCTGCTTCTCTGAACTCAGAAGGAACCAAGAACAAATGGAGCAGTTTCATACCATACAGCCCCAGACCTCTTTAGCCAACAGAGCCAAAAGATCCATCTAGTTTTTCCCAGGGTCACACTGTGCTCACTAGCTAAAATTTGGCTTTATTGCTTTGTGCCTCTGCCTCTCTGTGTTCTGTCTGTTCTCCCCTCTCCTTCCCTCCCCTCCCCTCACACATACACACACACAAAACTTAGCAAAAGCCCTTTGCACACTGACTCCAAACACCAGGGAAGTTTCACAACCCCTTTTATCTTAGGTGGGAGCTTGTGATTAAGATACCCTTACAGTTACATTAATTGAAGGGTGCATTCACACCCAACAATCTCAATGAGGTTTTAACTTGACCCATAACAAGGTTTCACCCAGCTCATCACAATTCTTTGCTTGTATTTAATTCTGAAGTCCCCTAAACGCATGGTAAGAAGAAAACTATGTGACTAATATAATTGGAATCATATCCCTGAATTGGCATTAAAGAGAGAATCCTTACGATTTGGCCTGCCATTTCTTGTTCTACATTGTACATTGTTAATAGTTTTGGGGATAAAATTACTTGTTGCTCAACACCTTAAAATCCTATTCTCTCCTACATGATCCAGCCTCTAGAATGGGCAGTCATGTTGAGAAGCTATGGGTTACACAAGGATTCTCTGAAGAATCTAAATTTAGGATAGAGACTTTATTATTTATATTACAATAGTTCTTTGAGATCCAACTTCTATCCTAGTCACTGTACAAACAGATTGTAACAGACAATCCATGCCCTAAAGCCCTTAATCAAAATAGAAAAGGAAAGGAAAGTGTAGGAGAAAATTATTATTATTATCCTCATTCTACAGGGGGAACTGAGGCATAGAAAGAGTGACTTGCCCAAGGACACTCAGCAGATCTGTAGCTGAGATGGCAATGGAATCCAAAATTCCAGAATCCCAGTCTAGGTCTTAAACCACTAAACTGTTGATACTCAACTTCCTGAAAATCAGAAGGATATGAGTTGGGAAAATGTTTCTCTGTGTTACAGAATATATACATAAGAGAGGGCTAATCTAGTCGAGAGGGTAGCTGTAAAGCTGCTGTTAAACATATAGCTGTAGTTAAAGAGAGATGATAGTTTTAATTTACTAAAAGCACTTTAACTGTATTTATATAGAGTTTTATGCAGTTTACATCAGTTGGGGAACTGGCCCAAAGTGTTTACTGCACTTTTTAATTGTGTAGACAGTTCTGTTCTCAGTTTGCTAGCCAAATCCCCTCCTCTTTCAGGGGTCTGTAGTTTCACGTTAGAGTTAATTAAAATTATTGTTTTTTTTTTCTTTCTTATTCCTATCTTGTATCTCTGATTCTAACTCTCAACAGAAGTACTTAAAGGGACACACTTCAACTTGAAAATCACCTTTCTCTGTAAATTTTATACTTATTAGTTACAAGAAACACCTATTTATTACTCTAAATGAAAGATAAAAACCTCTTCCTGGATCATCTATCTCACCAGCTCACCCTTCTCTGGCCCTCTATAGAATTCCCCTGTTCTACCACATCAGAAAAAAAAATTCTCCATAATTTAGCCCTGCCCTAACTATCCACCTTATTATTTTATTGTGCTGTTTTCAGAGGTGAATGATAGGGAGTTACAGAGCAATGTCAACCAATCACATCATATATGCAAATTAAGGTATGCTAATTAACTGTACTTTTATTCAGTGTATACTACTCCAGTTCATCCAAGAAGGGAATAGTTTCCCCCTAACCCCAACCTCTTACTCCTGGACGGTTAAATTCTTCTCCCCCTTAGATGGTAACTTTTACTGGAAAAGCAGTTACGCTTCTGAAATTAATGGTCATAATGATGAAATTCCCAATTATTTCTGAGGATAACATTCAGAAGGTATGTTTCAGAGTAGCAGCCGTGTTAGTCTGTATTCGCAAAAAGAAAAGGAGTACTTGTGGCACCTTAGAAACTAACAAATTTATTAGAGCATAAGCTTTCGTGAGTTACAGCTCACTTCATCGGATCCGATGAAGTGAGCTGTAGCTCACGAAAGCTTATGCTCTAATAAATTTGTTAGTCTCTAAGGTGCCACAAGTACTCCTTTTCTTTTTGCAAATACAGACTAACACGGCTGTTACTCTGAAACCTGTCATTATGCAAGGCACTGAATTCAGAAGGTATGTAACTATACATATATGGATTTCATATATCAATAAACATCCATAGTTTCTATCCTTCATGTTATTAAATATTGTCTATAATTTTGCCTACGCGAAGAGTCACTTCCTCGGACAATACATCTCAATATTTACCTCAAGTGGAGACAGAATTGATAATTTTTTGTAAGTACCATTGTTTTACAGTTGGTTTAATAGAATTAATGTTTTTCCAGCCAAACACAAAAGCCCATATGCCCAAAATGAAATACTTACAGCACATTATATAACTTTTCATTAAGATTTACAGAAATATAAATATTTAAGGTTAGAATGGAATGATTTTGATCATCTAGTCTGACCTCCTGCATAACATAGCACAAAGAACCTCACCCAGTAATTTCTGCATCAAAGCCCATAACTTCTATTTGTGTTATATCATAACTTTGATAAAGACATACAATATTGATTTTAAAACTTCAAGTGATGGAGAATCCACACATTCCTACCTAAATTGTTCCAATGTTTACTTACCCTCACTTTAATAATGTGTACCTTATTTCTATTCTGAATTTGTCTATCTTCAACTTCCAATTATTGGTTCTCATTATTTCTTTTTTCTGCTAGATTAAAGAGCCGTCTATCAGAAATCTCTTCCTGTGTTTAAGTAACTTTCTTTTCGATGAACTAAACAGAATGAGCTTCTTTGTCTATCACTATAAGGTTTTCCAGACCATAAATCAATGTTAAACCTTTTTACTGAACCCTTTCCAATTGATCAAATTCTTCTTGAATTGTGGACATCAGAATTAGACACAATTATCTGAGTAATATTCTCACTAATGCAGTATACAGAGGTAATACCCCCTCCCTTTTTCTACCTGAAAAGCCCCTGCTTATCAATTCCAAGGATCATGTTCACTCTCTTAGCTACAACATAGCACTAGCAGCACATGTTCAATTGCTTATCAACCAAGTCCTTTTCAGAGTCACTGCTTTCCCCACCTTATAAGTATGACCTGTATTCTTTGTCCCTGATATATTACTTTGTACTTGGCCATGTAAAAACACGTCGTATAAAACACATATTGTGCAAATTAGTCCACCTTAACAAGAGATCGTGGCTCATCCTTATAACTGATCCATTCCTATCAAATGCATCCGATGAAGTGAGCTGTAGCTCACGAAAGCTTATGCTCAAATAAATTTGTTAGTCTCTAAGGTGCCACAAGTACTCCTTTTCTTTTTGTGAATACAGACTAACACGGCTGCTACTCTGATTCCTATCATTAGTTACCATTCTGCTAATTTATGTGTCATTTACAAATTGAATGTTTGACAGAGTGGAGACCATTGGCCTACCTCCCTTGTACCTTTCCACTCCCTGTAATGTGTCTTAGCTCTTCATAATGGTACAGTCAGGTAACAGATTTGTCTTGTAAGAAATATTTAGGTTTCTATTCATCATTGCCTTGTGCCATCATTTACATCTATACAAAATGGGTGGGAAATGCTGCCAAATCAGAATGATATACCCTCTCTGTTCTGGTGTATATAAATAAGCAGTGAGAATGATAATGGCAAATTAGATCCTAACCTGTGAAGAGAAGACTTTGCTGTCTGCATTTGGGTTTTCTGCACAAAGGTGCCTGAGCTATTTCACAAACTGCATCTAGTTTTATATCTCAAAAGGACCCTCAGTGCACCACTGCTTTCTATTTGCATCTAACACTATTTGTGTGGCTATAGTATGATCCACCATAATGACCTCATTGTGAACATCACAGCTAGTACCTGACTGCTCAACTACAATCAGACAGTTCTTTGGGGATTTTGAGAAGATCTTGATATTTATGTTGTTTTAAAAAAAACAGGTATTGGTTTGAAGGGGAAGGGAGAGTAGCCTTTGGTTTTAAATGCTTTTGCTTGTTGGTCATTCAGTTGTACTGCCACTAGCTAAGTGTGTGATTCTGGATCAGTGAATGGATTTCATGGCAGCAGCAGAAACTTTGTGCTTGCCCCCTTCCTTCCAACTCTCCTCCTCCAGTAATAAAGTTTTAAGCACACTAGACATTTCAGATTTACCAAGGTGAAGATTCAAGGGAATAGTTCTTAAACCAACAGTGCTTAAGCCAAATATAAGTAATTTTATTTGATAACTGTTTTAGAATCAAATTGGTAGATAGCATGGTTTCAACACGGTTTCACTATCTAATGTGGACAGACAGAAACATCAATACAAATAGAAAAGTCAAAACAAAACTTTTGACATTGAAACATAACTAAGGTGACCGGATGTCCCGATTTTATAGGGACAGTCCCAATTTTGGGGTCTTTTTCTTATATAGGTTCCTATCACCTCCTACCCCTGTCCCGATTTTTCACACATGCTGCCTGGTCACCCTAAACATAACAGTCTAAACAAAATATTTCAAAATGGTCAAAACAAAACTTTTAAACTCTTTTTAAAAATCCCTACAAAACTGTTTATTGAATTCAAGTTGAATTTGGCAAATAGTTTTGTACTATAGGATTGGGCTATCATTCTGATTTGACAAAAAATAAAATAAAATGAAATGAAATGAAATAAAATATTTCACTCAGCTCTACATATAACAAATGACACACTTAACCTATGCCTCTGTGTCAACCTTGTATATTTGCTAAAGTTGCTGAGATGATAATTTAGATTTTGTGTTATAACATGGGAGAGTTTTGTGTTGTCTGTAGCACGTTTCCTCTTGGGACACAGAAGAAAGTCCTTGTGAATGGGTGAAATCTGCCACTGTCAATGGGAATGTCGGAGTGTTAAAATATAGGAAAGAGGTGTCCTGTGTCTTCGACTTTGTTTATTTTTAATTGGAGGAATGTCACAATGAACATTAATTCCTTTTAAATGTATTTTTTTTGCATGGAATAACATAAGAACAAACACACACACAGTATTATTGTTAATAATAAATAAGAAGAACACTAGCATCATGTGGGTTGGAGAAAAATTTGGGTCTGAAATGAGAGGTGTCCTTCACAATGAATGACATTTTGAATGTAAATTCAGCAGATTATATTTAAGCTATTATTTTTTCTGTGATTTTTAAGGGTTTTGCATTTCCAAATGCAGCTGAAAGAAAAGGAAAGAGAAAATGTTAGATAATTCATATGACACATTGAAAAAGAGAGAGCAAGAAATGATCAAAACACAAAAATAGTTTTGGAGCAGCTAGTAGTTAACTTTTTTCTTGTGGGTCCTCATGAACACTTCCTTTACTGCAATTACAGCATTATTTTAGTCAAAAAAAGAAGCAAGTATAAAAAAAGGAAAAAGGAAGGAGAGATGGAGACATTACATAAATGACTAAGCATGAGCTTAACAATAGGAAAAGATTTTTTAATATTACTATTAACTACATTCCTCTTCCACAAGCATACTAATAAGAGGCGGAAGGTAGAGATCTATGATAGGAAAACCTCCAATAGATATGTCTCAAAAGTGTATGAGACAAAATTTAGCCCTTCCTTTCAGGCATGAAACGCCACTGACTGGGATCACATAAGTGCATTTTACCACTGGTGTTTTTGCTTGCAATGGGCATCGGATGAGAGTGCTGAGTAGTGTGTGGATAAACTCCTTGGTATGTTTATAATAGTAATAATAATAATAATAATAATAATCCACAATTCTATAGTGTTTCCCACCTTTTATATGCTGTAAAAACATTAACTAACATACATTACCCTCATTCTAGAGATGGGGTAAATAATGCTAAATGAATTACTAAAAACAACATACTCGGTGTGTTGGTTAGCTATGGTTAGAACTTGGGAGTTCCTGTGTCACTATCCCACATTCAAATCAGTAAACCATACTCCTTTCACTTTAGAAGATGCTGCCATTTTGAATGCTATCACCTTAAGTACCTGACAGTACTAAATGGCCGAGCCAAGATATAAAGTGCCTCAAGATCTCCCTGTCTCACTACTATCAGTAAGAACTGGGCCCTACACCTTGCCCAGAATGTCAATAAAGTCCATCTATTTACATGCAAGTTTGCTGGAGGGAATATAAAAAGGTGATTTATGGATCTTTTTATTTTTAATAGGGGTAGCATTTAAAGATCTGACTCTCTACTACATGATGCATACATGCAAAGCAGGAGAGGATCAAACACTGAGTATTCTGTTACCAGAGAACAAATTTTATATATAAATATAATTTTACATGCTCTAGGGAAAGGAGATAATTTGATAAGTACATTTAAAAAATCTTCCAGAAACACCACTGCCCCTCTGTCTCGAACTTTCATAAAATCTCTTAAACTACCATAAAAGAAAATATGCTATTTTTGGTGTCACTTTTAGTTCTTAAACAATGTGGACTGATCTCCCAGTACATCATACCTTGTTTAATAGTTTGTACCTAAACATGAACAGAGGGTGCAGCAGCCTAGCATTTTTATTGTAGGCATTTTACAGCCTTACGGTGTAAGGTAGTGGAGAATCAAGCCCAATATTCCTGAATTACTATATCTATGGCCTGAATCTGTTCTATGGTAAAGATGTACATCTCCCATTGAAGTGAAAGTGCACCAAATGGGAAAATTTAGCTTCTGGTGATGAATCCTGCCTGAAGAAATTGCACTGGGAAAAGTGGGGAACAATCCTGTTATTAGAATGAGGAAGAGAGGTAGCTGTAGCAGTGAATAGAATGAGATGAAGATGGCCAGAGAAATCACTATGCAAATGTATTTAATTCATCATTCTCAAATTAAGTATTTTGCCTAATATAGGTTTTTCTGTCTCTTGGTATCTTAACAGTTGTTATTTCAGCTTTGACTGCTGTGGGCACTTCATTTTTAAAATGAATTTTTCAGCTTAAGCAATGTGGTGCCACATAAAAGTAACTTTGTGTCTAATATGCTCCATGTCCAAATTCTCATTTTAAACACAAATTGTAATCCCTCTTCAAAGTTAGATCAACAATATCAATATCTGAGTTCTGAGTTACAACCTCAGTACCAGAGACACAAGCATGAGAAAGATCCAACGAGAGCTAGCCAGACTAAAAAAGATTTATAAAAGGATTTCTTATAAGGAAAACTAAGATATGTCATTTAAAAATTAACTTCCTAATGCACTAAATTTTACCCTATGACCTTCCAGTTCAAATATATTTCTTTTTAAATGTTTCACTCTTTATAAAGATATAGAGTGTTCCTTAGGGAAAACAGGGTGTCTATAGTCAAGCGAAATTTGTTTCCATATTAATGTGTTTTAATTTTATACATATATAAAATATATCTGTACTTATAAAAATCTTCCAGAGATGTTTGCAACGTGTGATCATATAGGAACATAGAGTAAGATTTTCAAAAGTGACTGGTGATTGTAGGTGCTAAACCTGAGACTCTAAAAGAGCTCAGGACTTCCTGAAAATCAGGCACCTTGAGTTAGACATCCAAAAAATCATTAGGCACTTACAGAAATCTTGGCCTAGTTTGTCACAGATTAATCCAACCACTGATGTGTTCCAGAGTGGTTTCAGCTGACCATCTCCAGTATAGGCAGACAACTACAAGCAGTGGGGTTGACTAATGGAGCTCAACGCCCTGTGGAAAGTATTCCTTGCTCATGCAAGTCATAAATAGATGACAATAGTTCATTTTCTTATTTGATTCGTCTGCAACTCTTTGTACATTTTCCCTTTTATTCTGCTCTTTCACCTAACCTCTTTTTATCCTAGTTAAAATGAACACTTACAACCATATACTTTTTCAAGTGTGAAATCAAAGTATGACCTTAGTGGCATATTTATAACCTTGGAGGTTGCTTTCTAGTCCCCTTTCTCTCCAATCCTAGAAGTTGGAAGAAAGAGCTATTCCCCCTGGATACTGCACAAATGAACTAAATTCTGATGGCTTTTCATGTGTTGAACAGCCTATCACAACAGACAAATCCCATTCAAGCATCATAATTAGTGTTCCAAGGTTAGGATCCTACCTATTCCATGTATTACAACAACATGAAGCAGAGAGGGGAGGGTGTAGGGGGCAAAGTCTCCCAGTAGATCTCAACATGACAGACTGCACGAATCAATTTTAATTAATTCTGCCTCTTTAAATCTGTCTGTTCTTTTGGAAAGATTGCTATCTGCATCAGACGCTATGGCAAGATAATTAACAAAACCACTGCAGGATGCTGATAGCACAAGCGGCCAAATTACTTGGCAGCATCTCAGTTTTATGAGAGTGCCAGGTTAGAAGGTCCATGGTATTAGGAGGGGGATTTGCAGTGTAATATCATGTATAAAATACACATATTTTACCAGAGAACACCTTGCAAGGTTTTAATTATGTGGCTTCGAGCAAGGATTAATGAGGCACAGAGCTTCTGAAAAACAACTTTAGTGTTACAAGGCAAAAAACTGTTTCAGCACAAGATTGCTGACAACCAAAACCCAATGCGCCACTCCTTTAAGTTCATTCTGAGAAACATAAGCTTATAAACGGCTCTCATTTTTAATGCTATTTGGCATTCATTTCAGGCCACCTACTGTAAAACACTGACTTCTCTGAAGCAACAATGTCTCTGCTAAATCATATTATTCCATTTCCCACTAAAGGGCTTTGGTGAGGTGACACGATTCAGCACAACACTATGTCACCATCATTGCCAATAAGTGGGCATTTGTTTGACATGTTTCATTAGTGTAAGCAGTTAACACTTGTGGCAAGCATATGTAGCATGCACCAGGAACACAGAGCTGCTCTCTTACAATTCACTGGCCTAAAATCATTACTACCAATTTTTTTAATCACTTCCCATTTGTAAAAGAAACAAACCAACAAATCTCTTCTCTAAGATAGCGCCTCCCAGAGAATATTGTATGTACACTTCTGCTGTCCATTACAGCTGTTTAAAACACCCCCAAAATCATGAAACCTCTTTTTTTGTCAAAACATGAAATTTTGTCCAAAAATCTCATTTAAAACAAATCTAATTTCAGCCATCTCTACAGTGTATAAGGACAATACCCACCTGCTGAAGTGAAGAAACAGATTGACAGAGCCAGAAGAGTACCCAGAAGTCACCTACTACAGGACAGGCCCAACAAAGAAAACAACAGAACGCCACTAGCCATCACCTTCAGCCCCCAACTAAAACCTCTCCAATGCATCATCAAGGATCTACAACCTATCCTGAAGGACGACCCATCACTCTCACAGATCTTGGGAGACAGACCAGTCCTTGCTTACAGACAGCCCCCCAATCTGAAGCAAATACTCACCAGCAACCACACACCACACAACAGAACCACTAACCCAGGAACCTATCCTTGCAACAAAGCCCGTTGCCAACTCTGTCCACATATCTATTCAGGGGATACCATCATAGGGCCTAATCACATCAGCCACACTATCAGAGGCTCGTTCACCTGCGCATCTACCAATGTGATATATGCCATCATGTGCCAGCAATGCCCCTCTGCCATGTACATTGGCCAAACTGGACAGTCTCTACGTAAAAGAATGAATGGACACAAATCAGACGTCAAGAATTATAACATTCAAAAACCAGTTGGAGAACACTTCAATCTCTCTGGTCACTCGATCACAGACCTAAGAGTGGCTATACTTCAACAAAAAGCTTCAAAAACAGACCTCCAACGAGAGACTGCTGAATTGGAATTAATTTGCAAACTGGATACAATTAACTTAGGCTTGAATAGAGACTGGGAATGGATGATTCATTACACAAAGTAAAACTATTTCCCCATGGTATTTCTCCCTCCCACCCCCCCCCCCCCCCACTGTTCCTCTGATATTCTTGTTAACTGCTGGAATTAGCCTACCTTGCTTGTCACCATGAAAGGTTTTCCTCCTTTCCCCCCCCTGCTGCTGGTGATGGCTTATCTTAAGTGATCACTCTCCTTACAGTGTGTATGATAACCCATTGTTTCATGTTCTCTGTGTGTGTGTGTATAAATCTCTCCTCTGCTTTTTCCACCAAATGCATCCGATGAAGTGAGCTGTAGCTCACGAAAGCTTATGCTCTAATAAATTTGTTAGTCTCTAAGGTGCCACGGGTACTCCTTTTCTTTTTGCGAATACAGACTAAGACGGCTGCTACTCTGAAACCTGTCAAAATATTATGGTGACAGTTATTTCTCTCCGTATTTCATGGTATCTGATAGAAGTAGGTAGGCCTTGTGCCCCCACAAGCAGCCAGTGGATTTTAATTTGATGGTCCTCAGAACTAATTGTTGTGCTGTCAGATCATTTAACTCTGACTTTCATTGTGGCTGATAACTGAACTAGAGGCATAGATGATCTCAGCATGTTTTCAATTCAGCAACAAAATTTTAATTTCTATCTAGATAAGGTGGTGTTCAGGCCAACTCCTGAATTCTGCCATACGAAAAATCTCTTAATTCCACTTCAAACAGTGCATTACTTTACCATCATTGTGTCCAAAATGCAAATATTTAACTGAATAAAACCATGACATTGGACACTTACAAATCAGTGAAGTATTATGTAAAAGAACTACATTGGAGGGGAAAAAATAAATATTCAGTTTGTGTGAGGGCCAAAGTTTCTAAATCTTCCCTCTCCAGGTGAATCAACAATACCAGCAGGCAGACCTATATACTGGTTGACGAGGTTCCTTCTTGAAATGTCAAAGCTCAGTGAATGACATTCTTGGCCAGTTAACAGCAAAATGGAACAGAGACTCCTACAAAAAAAAACTACAAGGTGACTATATTGGTCTTGCTGAATTAATTCATGTGTCATAATGAGGTCTTTGAAAATCTTACCCTTTAAAAAAATATCTATGGCCAAAATCTATTGCAGTCATTCTTAAACACTATGGGTAACATTTCAAAAGAACCTATGTGATTTTGGAGTCTAAGTTCCATAGACTTTTAACGGGATTTAGACACTTGAAAAATTTGTTCATTCCATGTATAAAAATCAAAGCAAAACTTTCTTCACCCTTGGGTGCTTGTTCCTTAACTGTTTTTACATTCTCAGTAGTGTTATCCAGATTAGTGAATTTCTGAATGTAGGAGAAAGGTGAACTTTGTTTTTAATGTTGGTTACTCACAAGGAAACCCACAAATCTAGAAGAATCCCCACTCCACCAAAAGCAAACAAAAATCGGGATTGAAGCACCCTGATTTCATTAGGGATTCTCTATGCCAAAATTCTTCTGCATGTTACCTCCATAGGTAGCACAGGTAGCACAGGTTGCTCGGCCCACTTACATCCACCACACCGGAGATGTCATCATTAGAAAGTCCATTGAAATCAGTGAGAGTTTTTCCATCAACATCAATGGTTTTTATATCCAATCCTAAGAGATCAAGTGTCTCTCCCATTGTTCCCATACATGATGGATCAAAAATGGTTTATTATGAAAGTTTTTATATTATTTTACTTCCCAACTATTCCATACAAAACCCTGAAGAAAAGTGCTATGTAAGAGCTAGGAAAAATTAATATCATTTCAAGGCCGTAAATCTATTTCTAATGAGAGTGGATCATAATTATTAAACATAAGACAATAATTCTCCAGCTAGACTAGATGTCTGGAAGTCACTAGGACTCCATCCATACTGTAATTTATGTGCATTCTGGTGAATTTGAGAATGTTATTAATGGGATAGATCCATAACTGTACACAGACTAAGCACAAGGCCTATAAGCACCATTTAAGCCCTGTTAAGTTGGACATTTTCCAACTGGCTCTATTAATGACAAACTCCTCTTTGCTCAGGTTGAAGTGGCAGATGGTGTTTACCCTGCCCAATATAAAATGGATCAGCTACAAAGGGTTGCTCTGGTGGTTTTAATACTTTATGGCCTGCAAAAAGGCCTACCTCTATTTGTACAGTAATTAATGCTTCTTTTCTAAAGGTCCTGAAGGCAAAGAATGAGATAATGAGACATTTTTGAAAACCACTTAAGATCACACACTGGTCTTATCCCTTTAGATCAAAAATATACAGTGAAAGAAGGGAAAAGCTGATATGTAAGAGCACACTAATAATCAAGTAAATATTAAAATAAGATATCAGAACTTTGCATAAACCAACTGAGGGGAGGAATAGTGCCAACCCCAGAACTCAAAAAATCATAAGTCAGTCCCAAAATATAGTGAGATTGAAAACACTCAATTCAGTTTTTAGTGGTGGTTTTCTTTCTTTCTTTCTTTCTTTCTTTCTTTCTTTCTTTCTTTCTTTCTTTCTTTCTTTCTTTCTTTCTTTCTTTCTTTCTTTCTTTCTTTTCCACTTGTTTTCTGGCTTTTAACCTTTTTCTCTGCAGTCATAAGGTTAGAAACCTTATCTATGGTTAATTATGAAAACTGAGATTTTCATGACCTCAGGAGCTTGAGCTTTAAGCAAAACATCAAATGTTACAAGATTTATAATAAAGCATTGAGAACTAGCAACAGTGGAAGAGAAATGAGTTTTGTAGAAAAACAAAGGACTGAACCAATGTGGTAGTTTCTTATAGACACTGCCGCAGGAATTCCACACCATCACACTCTACCAGGTGCCCCCACTTTCTGGGCTTGATCTAAGTCCATTGAAATCAATGGAAGTTTTCTCTTGACTCCAAAGGGGTTTGGATTAGGCCTTTTGGGAATGGCCTACTAAAAGTCCTTCCCTGTTCCCTGAAAGCCTCCATCAGAAGCAGGAGCCAGGGGACAGACCAACAACTTTATAGTATTTCTGGGCTCATTATTGAACCATTTACCTTGTGAGTGGTATTAATTATTGTCTTCCTGCCCTGCTCTTAATCTAGGGGTGCCAAGCCTCCAGGAGTGGCCTGGAGTCTCCAGGAATTAAAGATTAATCTTTAATTAAATATTATGTCATGTAATGAAATCTTCAGGAATAGGTCCAACCAAACCTGGCAACTTTACCTTAATTTCCTTGTCCCCTCCACTGCCCAGATTTATTCACACCTCCCTCTCTACATCTCACTTTACTTATCTGCCTAGCTTCATCCATTTTAATGTTCCTCTTCTCCTCCTTCTACGCACAACTTCCTCTCTCTCCAATACCACAGTTTCTTCCTCCCTTCTTTCTACAACTCAGTCTCCTAAATCATGATCACTGTCAACAATGTTAGTTCTTAACAATGGGTGAGTTTAAAACAAAACAAATTCACCTGGAACTCTTTGGAAATGTGCACAGTCAAAACACAACACCACATAGTCTTCTTATCTAACCCAAGTCCTTTCTCCCTCTACTCTTTATCCTTCTGCTAATTCTGGTGTTGTGTGTATGTGTGTTTTCTGTGTAATTTTAGACTAAGCTTTTCAGAGAAGGAACTACACATTTTTCTCAAATACTTAGCACACTGAGCTCTAATTAAATAAATATAGCAATCTAAAATTAAAAATTATTAATAATTACAGTGATTATGTTACAGGAAGAAATGAACTGTATCACTAACTACTCTCTCAAGAATGATGGGCAAGATTTTCCAAAAGGACTTAATGATGTTCGTTGCCAAATTTGACATACTTAGTAGGGGCTTGACTTTAAGAAAGTGCTGTTGCACTTTTAAGGTGTCTCAGGTTTGGCTCCCAACATCACAAGTTACTTTTCAAAATTTTTGTTGATGTCTTCTCACAGTACTTAAACAGGCTATGTACACATGTAAGACCTAAAGCCTAGGCATTTATCATGCTTATGCTAAGGAACTCCCATGAAGCTTTGCAAAACGTAATGCTAAAAGAGTTTATACAGAATTATTATCAAATAGAAGCAAATCTGCTTGTTAAGTGGAAATATGTTTAAGATAATTATATTTTTCATAGTTGTTTGCAGTGCTGTTGTAGCCATGTTGGTCCCAAGATATTAGAGAGACAAGATGGGTGAGGTAATATATTTATGAGACCAACTAGTGTTGGTGAAAAAGACAACACAGAGATCTTCTTTAGGTCTGGCAAAGGCATTCAGAGTATCACAGCTAAATACAAGGAGGAACAGATTGTTTGGCCTACACAGTTAACAAAAAGTGTAAGAGACCACTCACGGTGTAGTGGCCAGTTAACACTCTTCAGTCATTGGACAAAAAAGAGGGGCTATTGTATTACAGATTGCTGTAATAAATCATAAATCCAGTGCATTTATTAAGACCATCATTTTCAGCATCTAGCAAAGTTATGAATTTAAGCTTCTACACTCGTCTTTAGAAGGTGTTATGCAGGTTTCCTTGGAGAACGAGGACTGAGAAGTCAATGATCTTTTTGTGAAAAGTGTCCATCCATGGATGATACAGTATTTTTATCTCTTATGATTTTCCTGTGTGAGCTCATTCAAGAGCAGAGTGATTTTCTGGTTGCACCCATATAGTTCTTACTGGGGCATTTAGAACACTGGATGAGGTACATCATGTGTTGTGATAGCCACAAATTGTAATATGGGATAAAGATCTTGTCTATAAAAGTCCATTAAAACTGTTGTTATGTGGCCCACAGCATGCAGATAGGCCTGATGACCCCAGAGGTTGGCAAGCTGTTGGCTCTCTGTAATGTGCTGTCATTTTCTTTGGTCAGGAAAACCTGATTTAATAAACTTGGTTGAGCTTACTATTTAATGTCTCATTAATTAATACTCTAATAGAACCCATTATTTACAGCAAAATAAACTCTTATCCAAATCAAAGGAAGAGGACTATTTTTACAGATTTCCTCTTTGTCACATGAATTCTGAGACAAAATAGCTACTAGAGACCTTTTGAAACAGGAAACAGGGATTTCCTGACTTGTGGAAGATCAATACATTAGAAGATGATGTTCATTGCTAATATAGCCTGGACTACTTGCTTATCAACTTTGTGTTTGAGTTTGCATTGTTATCACCAAAAGGGTGTTAATTAGGCCCTGGACTTGTCTTTTCTAGCAGAGATAGGAATTTTCACATTTGAAATGCCTAATCGAAAAAATAATTGCTATGTAAAATCTGTAATTCTACTAACATAAAGGAAACAAAAATAAAACTTCTACCATAGCAAAATTAAGACTATAAAAGGATAAAAGAACCAGAAACACGTAAATAAAAAAAGTCTGGTTTAAAGACATAAATAAATACTGTATTGGTATTTAATTAGTTTTTAAAATCAGGATATTTATTTAACCAGTTCTAGAAGTGACAATAGGAACTCTGAGCAGACTGGTGGGAGCAGGGTAAAGAGAAATGACCTGAAAGGTGCTCAGTCCAATTACAACTGATGATTCAGAATATCCTACAGAAATTGTAGAAAAGGAATCATTGGGAGACTGGCTAAGGCCAAGATCTTCATAGAATCTGGATACCCAGTTCCTGAGTTTTTGAGAGATGTAGCAGTGGGATTAAGACCCACGTATGATTATCAGGAAAATCTCCTACCATGGGGCAGGTTCTGATCTCTTATATAGATAAGAATCAAGGATAACTCAATTGAAGTTAATGGCATACTCCAGATTTCACCCATGCATTTGAGATTAGAATCTGTCCTAGTGACATTATTAGCCCCTGAAATAGTATCCCAAAATAAGTGGTGGACATTTTTCAGCATGTTCAAAAGTGTTCTGGATAAAACATGCAGAAGATGGACTAGATGACCTAATACATCTTTTCCATGTTTAGATTCTGTGCTTGCCAATGGGTATCCGATAGTGTAAATAAGGTGGATAAATGGGGAAATGAAATGGGGAAACGAGACAGTTTCCTTATTTTCTCTCTTTCTTATTTTCAATTATTTTTTTTAAATTACACACCTAAAAGTATGTTGTATTCCCTCCCCCATAAGTGCCTCCTGTTCAGCTTCTCTTCATGTGGAGAAGCTGCTGTGAAACATGAACTTAACAATTTTTATATAAATCAGAAGCATCTATTTTTTTCTTAAGTAAAACTCCAGAAATAGGCTAGCTGCCTCTCAAATGTTACTGAGTACAGAAGCCAAAAAGGGAAAGACAATATTTCTCTTTGAAGTTCAGCTGCTTGAGAATGCTAGTGGCCAAACTTCAAAAAGAAACTGCCCTGCATACCTGGCTGTGGCACTTCAGAGAAAACTAATTTAACTTCTCTGGTGAAAGTCAAACCTTCCTGCACCCTAGCTGCCTAGGAAATGCTGCAGCTGGTGGACTCTTGAACTAGGTGGCTATTTTCTTTGAAGTTCAGATACTCGACTCATTAGCAATTCAGAGGTGGTGAAGATACTTTTTTTTAAAATTTTGATAACAGTTAAAAAGCTGAATCGGGAGTTCCTGATTTATTTCTTAAAGTCATAGTCACACTTTAAAGGGCAACACTTCTAAAAACACCCTCTAATTTTTTGGAATTAAAATGGCATCATCATGTTTTGTTTTGTTTTGTTCACTTCATGCATTCAGGCTGGGGCCCTCAACTTTCTGCATTTCCCTAAAGTTGTATTTCCATGCACAAGTGGTATTTACACTTAAAATGTAAATTGTCTAACTACAGTAACTGATTTGGGCACAATAGTATCAGTTCATGAATATTTTGTGGATTCACAACTTGGTTGCTCACATTTGCATCCCTCAAACTAGCAGGAGTTTGGGCACAGAAACAATTATCCTGATGCATAAATACTTATGTAAATGGATAGTCTCATTGAACTGTATGAGCTTAATCACCTGTATAAAATTCCTTGTGTGGAAATGGATTGGAATTCAGGATTAGAACCTATGAAACCAGATTCAGATTACTTTGAAAACTCAACACTAAAATCAGCCCAGCAATTTACCAAGCAATGATGCATATAGAGGATGGGCATGTTCTCAAAGGGGGGGAAATGCACTAAATAAAGTACTTTTGCTGAGTGTGAATGACAGGGAATATGTAAAGAATTTGAAGGAGAGAGGAAATGAAGAACTGTAATAAAGTATGTAGAGAGGAGGAAGGAAAAGACTTCTATTCAGATGAAAAACAGAATAGGGGATTCAAATTAAGAGATCTTTAAAATAAGAAATTATAAAGAGCTGAAAAAAAGCTACAGCAAAAAAGACTTTTTCTAGTCCATCCTCTTACTACTAAGACTTGTTTTCCATTTTACATAGTGGAAAGTTATGTTAAAAAAAAGATTTTTTCCCCCAAAAGATAGTTTAAATAAATTAATTGAAGCTTAAAGAGCCATATTGTAATAGAATTAAGGCACTCCAGGGCATGTTTTATTGGTCCATTAATTCACACATCAGGTGGTTAAAAAGCATTTAACCACACAATGCACCTGAAATGTGCATTAATTGATCAATAAAACACACTCTGTCCAGTCTCAGTGCTATAGTGTTGTTACAAATGTAATAAGCACACTTTTGTTCACAAATTATCCCTAGATGCTATCTGTACCTACAGTGACATCGTATTCAAGCAGACAGGATGTTAGCTAAAATAACCAAGTATATTTATAAATGCAGGAGGAGCAAGTTGTCCCTGTCCCTTCTGAGGATGAGGATGCCAGGAGCATTCCCTCCATTTTGTGCACCCTGCACAATGGCTAAAGGGAGCACAGGAGTAGACCATTCTGTTCTCCTAAAGGGGATGCATATGGTCTCAAAGGGATTGGGGAGAGGACGATCTGAGGAAGACCCTTGGCCCCAGCCACCCTTCCACACCAACTCAGTTAACAGGCTAGGACATCCTAAAGGATGACTATCTTTATGCTTTTAGAAGCTCAGAGATAGATTTTGGCTCCCCGAAGCACACTCATTCCTCAAGCTCCCCATGGGGTGGTGAAGTTCCTCATGGCCCCTTACTGAAAGGCTGTCCTGTGTTCTAGCTGAAAATAAGAAAGTTCAGAAAGTGTGATAGGTTGTGTTACAATTTCAGTCAAATTCTTGGTACAGAGATGTACCTATACTTTTGTGGCATATGATCACTATTAAGTACATGTAATTACATCTAAAAAGTAAGCAGTTATATGGTGAGTGTTTGCAAGGTACTTACATTACGTGCAATGTACTAAGGGCACATCTACATTTGCAAAGTTACAGCACTGGTAGTTACAGCGCCACTTAGAGAGCACCAAAGGAAAACCTGTCAGTGTGAACAGTGTGTGTTCACACTGACAGTTTCCTGCACAATAGTGTGTTCACACTTGCTGCACTATTTGGAGCGGTGCACACTGGGCAGCTATCCCACAGATCACCCCTTTCTTTTTTTGCCACTAAGACTTTTGGGAAGGTGGAAGGGGTCGCACGGTATCCTGGGTCCTGTCCCAATGCCCCGTAATGCATTGCTTCTCATTCCAGCAATCCTTGTGTTTCCATCTACATTTGGTGCCATCTTTCAACGGTTTGTATACTGAGTGCCCTGCCCTGCCTCTATCAGGCTGCAAGAATGGATCCTGAGCTGTTTACCAGTATGCTGCTCACACTGACCAACATGTCACAAGTGGCAGTGGAGTTATTCCGTAAACTACAAAGGCAAGAGGAGTCAACATTGATCTCACCACAGATACTAGCTACGACATGAGATTGCTTGTGGCATTCACAGAGATGCTGACCACAGTGGAACGCCGCTTTTGGGCTTGGGAAACAAGCACTGAGTGGTGGGATCACATTGTCATGCACGTTTGGGATGACAAGCAGTGGCTGCAGAACTTTTGCATGAGGAAAGCCACAGGAACTCATCCCAGCCCTGCGATGCAAGGACACAAGAATGAGAGCTGCCCTGTCGCTGGAGAAGAGCATAGCGATTGCACAGTGGAAGCCGGCCACTCCAGATTGCTACCGATCAGTCGCTAACCAGTTTGCAGTGGGAAAGTCGACTGTTGGAGTTGTGTTGATGGAAGTGTGCAGCACCATTAGTTGCATCCTGCTCCGAAAGACCGAGACTCTGGGCAACGTATGTGACATTGTGGATGGCTTTGCACAAGTGGGCTTCCCTAACTGCGGAGGGGTGATCAATGGCACACACATTCCAATTCTCGCACCAGACCACCTAGCCACCGAGTACATTAATCGCAAGGGTTATTTCTCAATGTTTCTCCAGGCGCTTATGGATCACCATGGGCATTTCACAGACATTAACACAGACTGGTCCGGAAAGGTGAATGATGAATGGATCTTTCGGAACACTGGCCTGTTAAAGAAGCTGCAAGCAGGGACTTTCTTCCCGGACCAGAAGATCACCGTAGGGGAAGTCAAAATGCCCACTGTGATCCTGGGAGACCCTGCCTACCCCTTAATGCCGTAGCTCATGAAGCCATGCACGGGGCAACATGATAGCAGCAAGGAGTGGTTCAACAACCGTCTGAGCAAGAGCAGAATGACTGTGGAGTGTGCTTTTGGACATTTAAAAGCCCACTGGTGATGCCTGTATGGGAAGCTGGACATGGCCGAAGACAATATTCCTATGCTTATAGCCACATGCTATACGCTCCGTAATATTTGTGAAGGGAAGGGTGAAAGCTTCACTCAGGGCTGGACTGCAGAGTCTCAGCACCTGGAGGCTGAGTTTGATCAGCCAGAGACCAGGGCTATTAGAGGGGCAGAGCACAGGGCCATAAGGATCAGGGATGCTTTGAGGCAGCAATTTGAAGCTGAAAACCACTAGTATTTGTTGCTATGCTCGGGAGTGCTGTGCTTATAATGCTAGGAGGTGATTGGTGCACATGACGCAAGAAGGGGCCTTAACATAATTGTATGTTGCTTTGTAGCGCTCTTTTTGCTTTCACTTAATAGAATAAAGATTGCTTTTGAACAAACACAATTCTTTTATTGAAAGACAACAATCACAGGAGAGAGTCAAATGAAAAAAAATCATCAGCAGGAAGAGGATGGGGGAAGGGAAGGTCTCAAGAGGAAGAGGGGTCCTGGGAGGCTACAGATTTGTGTATGTCCAGGGATCATACCCAGCCTTCTCCTTTGGAGTACGATGCAGCGGGTGCTGTACTTCAGCAGGGCCAAACTGCAGAGGGATGGGTGTTAAGTGCAGTGGGTAGTGGGAGTCCACACTGCTGGACTGGGAGGAGTGGAATGCTTTGGGTAGAGAGTGGAGCTAGGAGGTTGATAAGAGCATATTGGGGGGGGAAGTGCATGGGAAAGAGTTTTGCGACAGTGGCTGCAGGGGAGGGTGGGCGCAGAGCTGCTCGGTTTGAAAAGCTAGTATTGTCTGGAGCATATCCGCTTGGCGCTCCATAACTGTTTCTGGTGTGCCGTGTTCTCCTTTTGGTCCATCTTCTCGCTGTCCCGCCACTCCTTCAATTCTTTTTCTTGGCAGCGGAGTGCATCATAACCTCATGCATAAAGTTCTCCTTAGTTCTTCTTGGACACTTTCTAATTCTGCACAGCTGTTCTGCTGCCAATAACAAAGGGAGGTTGTGCTCCCAAGGTCATCTCTGTGAAGTTTAAATGCAACATTTTACAGAAACAGTATTCTTTGCAACACAGACAACACTGTTCCAGTGCTTTAAAACACAGCCAGTACTCACACACCTGTCACTAATTGGCTGACCCCAGGCAAGCACACATGAGCCACAAGACCCCCAAAATGGTGAGCAGCCATAGAGGCAGGGTAAATCACTGTTCCCAGAATCTGTACATTGGGCACGTGGCTCTTGGGCACTTGGGGAGAACCAGCACTGTATGATGGGCATGATAATCATTCCTGTCCCCACACTTTCCACAGGAGGTGATCATTATAGAAGATATCTCGCTGCTGAGGGTGAACAGGGAATCAAGAGAGGGTCTTCTCCAAGCGTACGGCTTCCGCCCTGGCACCTATTCGGTTAGCCTGTGTGCAGCAATGGTCCCCCAACCCGTCACGGCAAAGTGGTGTGGGAAAGTTACCATTAATGGGAGCTCTGAAGAGGAACCTGCGGCAATGGATTGCCCAGTATCTCCACAAGAGTTTCCTGGAGATCTTTGAGGCAGATTCCCGTGAAGTGAGAGAGTCAATCAACAGCCTATTCTGCCGCTCAGACTAGGCATGAGGTGGGAGACAAGCCTGCTTTCAGCAAACCTTCTGCCCCCAACTCCTCACTTCAGCAATTCCCAAAATCAGATCCACTTCCCAGGGGCCTCCTCTCCTGTTTGCACTTCACTAAGATCCAACTGCTGTGACTGGCTAGGCTCCTCCGGGGTAGAAAAGAGCTCCTGACTGCATGCAGCTCTGGTCTCCGAGTCATCCTCTGCCTCTGGGTCCCCCTCCCCATCTCCGTCCAAGATTGCCTCCTCCTGGCTCGGTCGACTCTCAACTGGCACGTGAGCCAATGAAGTATCCACAGGTTCCTTCGCAGTGGAGGTGGGGTCGCCACCGAGTATCGCGTCCAGCTCTTTGTAGAACTGGCAGCTCTTGGAGACAGCACCGGAGTGGCCGTTTGCCTCCTGCACCTTGTGGTAGGCGTTCCACAGCTCCTTCTCTTTGACCCTGCACTGTGTCCCGGTCATGGCCGCTTTCTATGATGCATCTAGAAATCTCTCCGTAGGTATCATAATTCCGACAGCTGGAGCGCAGCTGTGACTGCTCTGCTTCCTCTGCCCAAATGCTGATGAGGTCCAGCAGCTTGGCCTTGCTCCAAGCGGGGATCTCCTCATACATGGGGCAGGCATGGCCACATGGAAAGATGCGCTGAGACCACTGCATGCCTCACCGAGCAAACAGGAAGAAGATTTTCAAGTTTTCAAAGAATGTGCGCGGTGGGGCTGATGGTTGGTCACCTGATGGCAGGGCAGTAGAGTTCAAACTGATGGCCAGAGAGGCGAGAACAGGCATTGTGGGACACCTCCCAGAGGCCAATTGCAGCTCTGTAATTGCCACGGTGTCTACATTGGCACTGCAGCACTATAGCCCCGACGTAGAAAGCTCTATGCCTCTCATCAGGGTGGTTTTTTTTAAAGCACTGCATCTGCGAAGTTTCTGCACACTAAGTGGCTTGGCAATGTGTACACCTCAGGAGTTACAGCGTTCAAAGCTGCTTTACTGCGCACAAACTTGCCGGTGTAGACGGGGCCTAAGACAGGTCTGACCAGGTTTTAATGCCGGAGTGTGGAACTATAAACTATCCTAGCCAGCGTGCCTGAAAAACTCTCATGTGTGTCCAAGCAGCTATAAATATACAAATCAGGTCACCACATGTAAATAGGAGGCAGGAAGACAATTACCCAACATGCACACAGTAAATAACCAGTTGCACATACAAAGATAGGGGACAGCAGGTATAGACATAGTTTTTTGTAGGTACACACATTGCACCCACATTAATATATATATATTTATTTAAAATGTCACTTCATTTTCTCTGACTTCTGTACAGGTGGACCTGGTAGTGTCTGCTATAGCTAAGTGAGCTGAGGAAGGAGTGGGACTGGGAGCCAGTGATAGGGAGACAGGGTGGTGGGGAGTAAAAGACTGAGACCGGACGAGTAGAAGGATGGGGAGAACTGGGCTGGGCTGGACAAGGAGATTTAGATGAGGGATGCAGGGAGGGGGCATGGTATTCTGTAATCAGAAGCCCAAGGTGAGGAGACTGGAACTGGGATGACAAGATTGGGGCAAAAGTGAAGCTGGCAGGGGGATAGAGCACTGGCTCAGGCAGTAGGGGTCAGGTCTGAGTGAATGAGGGGCGGAAGGGTCTGTGATCATTAGTGTCACCTTTCCTTTCCTGTCAGCATACATGTGTGATACCCACTGGCAAAGACTGTATCATCCCCCTCTTCTGGCTGGAACCTATGAATGATAAGAACATAAGAACGTCCATACTGGGTCAGACTTGAGGTCCATCTAGCCCAGTATCCTATCTTCCGACAGGGGCCAATGCCAGGTGCCCCAGAGGGAACGAACAGAACAGGAAATCATCAAATGATCCATCCCCTGTCGCCCATTCTCAGCTTCTGGCAAACAGAGGCTAAGGACACCTTCCCTGCCCATCCTGGCTAATAGCCATTGATCCTACTATTGCTATCAGTTACTCTGTTATCTCAAATTGCAGAAGTCTGGGCTGAGATCTAAAGGTTCCAACACTACTGTGACGCATATGGGTATCAATATGACCCCCCATGATGGAATTTCTGTTTTAGTTTTATTTAAAACCTAGAAAAAATATTATGCAGGCATGAAATTAAAGATTGTATTATAATGCGTACACACAAAGGGGGCTGAATTAAGGTTTCCCTGGCAGTCTATATTGTGTGTGTGTTTGTAATTTTATATACACTGTAGTATTATGGATACTGTAACATAATAGCATTTAATGACTTATATAGTGGCTGATATTTAACTTTTAAAAACAGTATTAGACTTTGCATCTGCTGTGGTAATTTTAAAAAGAGTTCAAGGTAAAGACTGCTTAATTTTGTGAGGAAGTCAGACAGTAGATCAGCCTCATGTTCTAGGATATAGAATGTTCTTATCCAACTATCAAATATATCGCAGCAATAAAGAAGTTGCAGATTAAGAATGCCAGTCGAATTGTGATTTGTATCATTACTGTGTACGATAGATCACTGTCACATTCCAAACTATCGCCACCAATTCATAAGAATACCAAAAATATATGTAGTACTTGTGGAGGTAGGACAGAAAAGGAACCTCCTGCCCTGAGAGTAACCTCTTTCCCTAATCCAAGTAGTAAGAGGCCATTGCCTAGCTCAGAAAAGGCAAAGGAGGCAGGGACCCAGCCCCATAATCCCTTACTCTCGGTGACATATCAAAAGGTCACCAGAATGGGCTTGTAGATCACAGTCCTGCAGAGGCAAATAGAGGAGCAGGAAGCTCAGCATGCAAGACCTGTTTCGATAACTTCCTTCTCCCCTGCAGGATCATGAGATATTTCAATCCTTAAACCTGTCACTTGTGTGAATAGTGTCCATCCTTGGGCCTTGGGTAAACATAATTAATGGGATAAACTGACACGTGGAGAAAGAAGGGATTAATGTTGGTAGATTTGGAACCTAAGAATAAATCCTGGCAGAGATGGATAGTGGGAACAATGCAAATGATGGGGTCAAAAATCCATGATACACAGTCTGAGGGAAAATGGTGCCCTGGGCAAACTTTCTTTGCTCTCCGAGCAGCGGGTGGGTGCTTAGCAGGCAGAGAAGCAGCAGGTGGAGCAGTGTGGCACTGCAGGCGTCATACTGCTGGAAGCGCAGAGAGGGGTCATGTGTGAGCACCTGGCTCCCACGTTGCAGCTCCCTTTATCCCTTCCTCCCACATCCCTGGTTGGCAAGGACCTTCTGCAGTCTCTTGACCACAGCGCCCCTCCCCTCCTGACCACAGCATCCTGGGCGGTCGCACACATTGCCCACCCATAAGGCCAGACCTAATGATACATGCTTCTTAATCACATGGCTCTACAATGTCTCAGATTATTATTGTTATCACATTTGCACTGTAGCAGGTGAATATACATAAATATTATATATCGATATCTATTTATATGTGTACAAACATAGATATGGCTATAGATAGTCCTGCTTTAACTGGATCTAACTGGCATTCTCACAAGCTGCAATGTTTCTTATCTTTAGCCAAGAGACACCCAAGTGAAATCTCTTCACACTGAAAACAAAGAAAAGCAACAAAATTATTTCTTTGCAATCAAATGCCTCTTGATAAGTGAACACAAATGGCAAACATCAGCACAGAAGGAAATTATTTGGAATGCTATTTTTTGATCCATAAACTGCATGATTTGAATGACCACTATGGGTGCTAATCACTAAAGCTGAATTTCACAGCATATTTACTAATAATTTAAGTGATTTATTTGGCATGTGTTACATGCAATGAAAACCTTCTCCTGCAATAACATGTAACTTTCAAAATTATTTCTGGAGTTCTGTTTTGCTTTCTATCTATTTTGGTCCATAGCCATACCTCCTTGCATTAGTTAAGATGGGGAAGTATTTACATGGGAAAAATCCCAGATTTTACTAGGAAATGGTGTTGGTGATTCAGTAGGTGGCACAATTTGTTGTAAACTAGTAATTAACTAGTCCCACAGCATTGAGCATTCACTACATGTCCTCAAGGCACTTTTTGTAAGAATGTCAACCACAGTGTTCTAGGCTAAATCCCAACAGGGGTAATTACATCCTTCCTCACTAAATTATTTTATGTCAAAAGGAGAAAGTGTTTTTCCTTTCCTGTCATAATTATTGTGTTGTGTGCTGTTAGGTAGTGTCTGTGGTTTTTTTTCCCAAGAGGTGGCTTTCAGTGGTAGATAAACTGATTTCTTTGTAGACTAGCTCTTTGAGATCCTCTGGATTGAACAGTGATATCCAAATGTAAGATTATTACAGCTTTGGTTCTTTAAATAAAATAAAGGTTTTTTTGATGTATGCAAAGTCTTTTCAGTAATCTCATTTTAGGACTAAGACAGGTAGATTACTTCAAATTTGGTATCCCCATGCAGCCAGCAAAGCTCAAAAAAGTCAGAACTATAAAGTTCTTGAACCCAATAAAATTCAATGCCATTTAGAGTTGGATTAACGGTTACTGAAGCTGATGACAGTCACCAAGAGTAATGATTTTTATGAGCAATACTATCCTGCATTTATTATCTGCTTGCTACAGAACTACTCATGTTGAAGTGCTCATGTACTCATTAAATTTACAGTATGGTTGTAGTCAATCAGCCTTTTGGGGAGCCTCCTGGGGATAGACATCTAGGAAAATTCCGGGAATTAAGCCCATCAGATGAGTGAGTGACATTTTTATGGTTAAATGTTTAAAGAATGGGGAGTGTGGGGCAAATTCTCTGGTATTCTAAATTAATGCAACTCCACATAGCCCAGGGATAACTGTATTTCCAGTTTGCCCTCTGCACATCTATATTAAACTAATGGACTGACGTTTCTTTTAAAAATGAGAGTTGTGTTTGAGCCCCATTAACTGGAGCTTTTTGGGGGAGCAAGGTAAGCCTCTTGGCTCCGCTATGCCGAAGGGAATATCTATTAAACCTTGAGTCAGAACTTCTTAATAGCAGTGGGCTTTGGGAAATATTTTAGTAATAGAATCAGCCTGCTTCCATACACTGGAAAATTCTGTGGATCAGTGGAAAATTCTGTAAAAAGGTTTTTACTCTTTTTAGGAGAAAGTTGTGAGTGAAGCCTTCAGTGATATATAAATAAGCACTGCTCACTGTCAAGAGATCCAGCAAAACATGGACTCATCTGTGGACTCTTTTCTTGCCAGTTTGAATAGCTATACAGTTGAAATGAACAGAATATCACCATGAACCTAGTACACTATACAGCAATTCAACGGTGAATTTTAATGCTAAGAAACCCCTTGTTGACTTAAATGGGGCCAAAAGATTTCTCATATAGGTCTTATTCTTTAGCTCAATTAAAAACTATGTTGTGTATGTGTTTGTGTGTGAACACATGCTCATGTGCACATACACACACACACACACTATGTACATACACAATTTTAAATAGCACTTTACACATTTTTCATATATTTGTACCTCTGTAAATTGTAGTGCCTTTCAGGAGTAAATCTACACAAGTTCATGTTTTAGCAACCATACACCTGGGTAACTAGCATCAGACTAACCATTGCAATCGCTGGGGTTTTCAGACTATAATATTATGGTGTCCTTAAAAAGAAAAATCATTATAGCTCTTCCTAATGCTTTCGAACCCCAGCAAGTGTAGATAAACAAACCTCTCTCAAGTGTCACTCTCATACAAAGCACTGTCACTATTACTGTCCTAAAGGCTTTTTTCACAGATCATTGTGTTCTCACCATGGTCACATTTAAAATGCTTTTCTATTTATAGTTGTAATTGTCTTAGGGAGTCTGCTTTTCAAAATTTTCTAACTGATGGCTGTGATTTGGAGTCATTTTACCATCAGTCTGCCAGGATTATTTGTGAGACAAGGAGTTGAGGTAATATATTTTATACGACCAACTTCAGTTGGTAAAAGAAAACAACTTTCAAGCTACACAGAGCTCTTCTTTAGGTCTTCTTCAGGATAATCTGTGGCTTTGTTTCTTAAAGAACTTGCTTATTTTCCTTTCTTGTCTCTATCTAAATTACCTGGAATGGAAGGCAAGATGTATTTGTCTTCCTAGTTCCACCTGTTGTCTATTGAACTTTCAATGCACATTCAGAGTTCCTCCTGGAGCAGTTTCATTTTTTCATAGAATAGAATATCAGGGTTGGAAGGGACCTCAGGAGGTCATCTAGTCCAACTCCCTGCTCAAAGCAGGACCAATCCCCAACTAAATCATCCCAGCCAGTGCTTTGTCAAGCCTGACCTTAAAAACTTCTAAGGAAGAAGATTCCACCACCTCCTTTGGTAACGCATTCCAGTGTTTCACCACCCTCCTAGCGAAAAAGTTTTGCCTAATATCCAACCTAAACCTCCCCCACTGCAAGCCACTGAGACCATTACTCCTTGTTCTATCATCTGCTACCACTGAGAACAGTCTAGATCCATCCTCTTTAGAACCCCCTCTCAGGTAGTTGAAAGCAGCTATCAAATCCCCCCTCGTTCTTCTCTTCCGCAGACTAAACAATCCCAGTTCCCTCAGCCTCTCCTCATAAGTCATGTGTTCCAGTCCTCTAATCATTTTTGTTGCCCTCCGCTGGACTCTTCCCAATTTTTCCACATCCTTCTTGTAGTGTGGGGCCAAAACTGGACACAGTACTCCAGATGAGGTCTCACCAATGTCGAATAGAGAGGAACGATCACGTCCCTCGATCTGCTGGCAATGCCCTTACTTATACATCCCAAAATGCCATTGGCTTTCTTGGCAACAAGGGCACACTGTTGACTCATATCCAGCTTCTTGTCCACTGTAACCCCAGGTCCTTTTTCTGCAGAACTGCTGCCGAGCCATTCGGTCCCTAGTCTATAGCGGTGCCTGGGATTCTTCCATCCTAAGTTCAGGACTCTGCACTTGTCCTTGTTGAACCTCATTAGATTTCTTTTGGCCCAATCGTCTAATTTGTCTAGGGCCCTCTGTATCCTATCCCAACCGTCCAGCGTATCCACCTCTCCTCCCAGTTTAGTGTCATCTGCAAACTTGGGGACATGTATTTTGATATATAAGAGTGTCATATTTAAGTTTTGCTTACAGCTTTTAAAAATTTTCTTTACACTCCCCGGGGGCTCGCATCCACTATTTCCACTTCTCTATTGTGTCTCCCCCAGATCCGTGGGAAAGAATAATTTTCCTTCTACAAATCTGCAGACTCCATTTAACCAGCCATGAACTTTCCTGGATCCTAAACTCTGCTGCGTGAACTGCTGTGACTGTCCATGAGATCGCAGAAAAGATGGCAGGGTTGCCACCCTCCAGAGCCAAGTTTCTCAAGAAAACTCATTGCTCACACCCCCGTCCCAGCCTCCCTCCCGCACTCTTGTGCTGCTGATCAGCGCAGGCACCAGCGCAAGGCCTGGGGCTAGAACTCGCCAGGGCAACACAGGAGCATCTCAGGGGCGAAGCTCCCGCGGAAAGACAAGAGAGGGGCGGGGAAAGGAGAGCCCGGCCTGCCGCAGGGGGGCGCTGGCTGGGAGCCCGGCGCGAAGTCAGAGCAAGCAGGGCCCCGCAGCACCCACCTGCAGCGGTGAAGCCCCAGGCCAGGGCGAAGGCGAGCTGCCTGGTTCCTATGAACCCCACGCTCATGGTGCGTCTGGCAGGCGGCGGGACCTGCGGGACAAACAAGGGGAGCCGCGGTTACACGCACGGGGCCAGCCGGCCAGCATCCCCCGCGGGGCATTGGCAGGGCAGGCACCGGCAGGCCCCCGCTGCCTGGGGCAGACCCGCACCCGCAGCCCCAACCCCTTTGTCTATGTCTGCCACCAGATTTCACAGACACTCTGAATTTGTGCATGTTTTAACAATGCTTTACTTTTTTGGAAACCTGTTAATTTATTTCTGTTCTTTCCGAAGGTCCTTTTCAAGCACTTACTTTTCAGTCCACAAAAGTGCTTGAAGTCTTGATTCTGCTCTGTCAATGTGTCTTCCAGCTTCTTTGTTTTGGCTTCCAATTTCCTCTTCACAGTGTCAGTTTTTGTACAGCTTTTGTTTTCCACAAGTTTATGCAAAGGAATGCTATTGGTAAACTTTGATAGATTGCTTTTTCTCTACAATTTTGCTCTCAGTGCACTGCATTTCTGATGTGCTGTGAGCTGTTCTCCACTTATTGTAAATGTGTTCAGCATCCTCTGATTCAACATCAGCTTCTTCTATAGCCATTATTGGACCAATCCATACTTCTTGCACCTGGGCTTTATGTTTCCCTTGTCCATGAAGAATGGCTTTCCCTTTCTCTGGCCTAGGGTCTGCTGGTGCCACAGGCTTGTGTGCTTTTGTCATGCACACATACATTACTTTCCATTCTCAAGGCTTATTACTCTGCCATTTCCACAGCTCATCCAATACCCACATCAAAGATGGCTACCACACATTTCCTATTGGCATCTTTTGCCCTCAGCAAAGATGATGACTACAGACATGCAGCAGTTCCAAAACTATATATATATATGTGAGTCAGCTTGTCGTCTTGAATATGGTACAGTTTGAAGATGCAGTCCATCAAAGCACTTAAACACATGCTTAATTTGAAATCAATGGGACTACTCACATAATTACAGTTAAGTGTTTTGCTGGAATGGGTTCTGAGTGCGTATTTGTGGTGCCTCTTGCGAGTGGGTTTCTTTCTTTCTTTCTTTCTTTCTTTCTTTCTTTCTTTCCATCCTTTTTGGGGAAGGGAGAGTGTTCCCCCCATTTTCTCAACACAGATTCAGTATCCTCACCAGTTGCAATGTTTTGTAGTTGTAAATCCAGAGGTGTACAATGACCACGGTTAATGCTCTTTTATTAGCAGAGCTCCAGGCATCTGATCCATATTCTAGCAAGTCATGCACAAGACTCACCTCCAGCCATCCTGGAATTCTCCTAATACAGTACCACAGTAGCCTTTAAAGGGACATACCATTATGGAAAGTAGAATTAGAAGTACATAGTTTCCTGCACCATGTGGCAGTATGAAACAAAACTGAACTACAGAAGATATTCTGATGTGTTCCACTTGTGTTAAATCCCCTGGGCATGAGTAGGGCATTGAACTGGTTCATGTTCTCTTATTTTAAAGACACCCATGTTAAATGAACCTTTCCTCCTTCCCTCAGCAATCCAGCTAATTTATTTTACTGTGCATAATGAAGGCCTTATGTGGCCATAAACGCACATTTCTCAAATATAGTAAAACTTAATCCAGTGAAGAGGTGGATTAATGGCTATGAAAGGTGCATATATTGCTGGGATGGTTAATGATATGCCCTGTATATAAAGGTTATATTAGAAGTTATAATCTGTACTTTACATTTTGTTGTGTTATCTGATATTTTAAGGGATACCATGTTTAATAGCACGTCATAAGTAGGAAGGGTTATGCTTGAGCATTCAACCTAAATTTTGAGGATTTTCTTACTTTGGTGTGTTAATTCAATGACAACATTGCAAAATGGAATACTAGGGCTTTTTAACTTTGAAATTTTTGTGATGGCTAAAAATACAAAAGTGATAGAGATGTTTAGCAGGAAAGAGTATGCACCCCATAAATGGATGCAGTGAGCTTCCTTCGATGATTTTGGAAGAAATTCTCTCTTGCTTCTCTTCCTTGGGCCATATGGCTCTGCACCATCCCTTACTCTTGGTTCTTCCTGAGTAGCACAATCTATGCCTCATGGTCAGCCAAGTTTGGATGAACCATTGTGATTGTGGCCCAGAGCCCATTTGGAAAATTTACTCAATCAGGCCCCTAAAGAAAATCAGTTTCACATTATAATAATAAACATGCACATAGTATATTAGTACAGTCATGTAGGGACAAAATCAGAAGGCTAAGGCACAAAATGAATTACACCTAGTGGGTGTAAAAGGCAATAGGAAGAGATTCTACACATATATGAGGAGCAAGAGAAAAATAAAGGAAATTGTGGGTTCTTACTTAGCAAGGAAGCTAATAACAGATGACATCAAGAAGGCAGAAGTGTCTAATGCCTATTTTGCTTCAGTTTTCACTAAATAGGTTAATTGTGACACAATTCATAACAACAACAAGGTGGAGGAAACAAGTAAAATATGGAAAGAATAGGTTAAAGAGTATTTAGATAAGTTAGATGTATCCAATTCAGCATGGTCTGATGAAATTCACCCTAAAGTATATAAGGAACTAGCTGAAGTGATCTCTGAACAGTTAGCAATTATCTTTGAGAACTCATGAAGAACGTGTGAGGTCCCAGAAGACTAGAGAAGGGCAGACATAGAACCTATCTTTAAAAAGGGGAACAAAGAGAACTAGGAGAATTATAGACAAGTCAGACTAACTTTGATGCCTGGAAAGATACTGAAACAAATGATTAAACCATTATTTTTTAAGCATCTAGAGGAAAATAGGTTATAAAGAGTAGCCAACATGGATTTGTCAAAAACAAATCATGCCAATCCAAACTAATTTCTATCTTTGACAGGGTTACTGGTTAAGTGCATATGGGGGAATCAGTAAATGTGATATATCTTGATTTTAGTAAGGCAGTTCCATATGATATTCTCATAAGAAAACTAGGGAAATGTGGTCTAGACAAAATTACTGTAAGGTGGGTGCATAACTGGTTGAAAGACTGTACCAAAAAAGAAAAGGAGTACTTGTGGCACCTTAGAGACTAACACATATATTTGAGCATAAGCTTTCGTGAACTACAGCTCACTTCATCGGATGCATTATATCCGATGGAAGTGAGCTGTAGCTCACGAAAGCTTATGCTCAAATATATTTGTTAGTCTCTAAGGTGCCACAAGTACTCCTTTTCTTTTTGCGAATACAGACTAACACGGCTGCTACTCTGAAACCTGTACCAAAAAAGTAGTTGATCAATGTTTCACTGTCAAACTGTGGGACTTCCTGTGGGGTCCAGCAGGTATCTGTCCTGGATCTGATATTATTCAATATTTTAATTAATTATTTGGATAATGGTGTTGAGAGTACACTTATGACATTTATAGATGATACAAGCTGAAAGGGGTTGTAGGCACTTTGGAAGGCAGGAATAGAATTCAAAATTATTTTAAGAAACAGGAGAATTGGTCTTAAACCACAAGATGAAATTCAATAAAGAAAAGTGCAGGGTACTACATTTAAGAATGAAAAATTAGATGCACAGCTACAAAATGGAGATATAATTGGCTAGGCACAGAAAAAAATTTGGGGGTATACTGGATCATAAACTGAATATGAGTCAACAGTATGATGCAGCCGCAGAAAAGACTAATATATAATTCTGGGGCATATTGCCAGGATTGTCATATGTAAGATAGTTCCACTCTACACAGGACTGGCGTACTCAGCTGAAGTACTGTGTCCTGTTCTGTGTGCCACACTATGAGAAAGAACTGGCAAATTGGAGAGATTCCAGAAGAGAGCAGCAAAAATGATCAAATGTTTAGAAAACTTGACTTAGGAGAGAAGGTTAAAAAAAACTGGCCAAGTTTAGTCTTTAGAAAAGAAGACTAAGGGGGAACCTGATAACAGTCTTCAAATATGTTAAGGGCTTTCATAAAGAAGATGGTGATCTCTTTTTTTTTCAGAGTAGCAGCCGTGTTAGTCTGTATTCGCAAAAAGAAAAGGAGTACTTGTGGCACCTTAGAGACTAACAAATTTATTAGAGCATAAGCTTTCGTGAGCTACAGCTCATCGGATGCATCCGATGAAGTGAGCTGTAGCTCACGAAAGCTTATGCTCTAATAAATTTGTTAGTCTCTAAGGTGCCACAAGTACTCCTTTTCTTTTTGGTGATCTCTTTGTTTCTCCATGTCCTCTGAAGACAGAAAAAATAGTAATGGGTTTAATCTACAGCATGGGAGATTTAGGTTAGATGCTAGAAAAAACTTTCTACCTACAAATATTGTCATGTTCTGAATGTTCATGGCTTCCAAGAGACATTGTGGCTTCCCTGTCACTGGAGTGTTTTAAGGTGGTTAAACAAATATCTATCAGAGATGGCCAATGGTCTTGATATACATGTTCCTGTATCAGCACACAGGGCTGGACGATATATATAGAGATAGATAGATTAGCTCAATCGATACATAGATAGATAGTTGGATCCCAAAACTTTTTTGTAAATTTGTAAAAGAGAGGGGGAAATTACATACCTATTGTGATGTTTTGCATAAGAAAGATGACTATTTGTATCATTGTTACTACGACTGTTATACAATTGCATCAAATCTTGTATAAAGTGTGTCATATAAGGTGTCAAGGAAAAGGTTATGATGTGCTAAATATGATTATCCTGTTCATATTCATATATCATATTTGTATCTGAAGCTATGAATATTGGCTTTGTACTTGTATCTTACATGCGTGTTGTATTCCCCAGTAACACTCCTCCAGAGAGGATTTATATCAAGGCTACACAGCTATGTGCTGATGGCCCATTAAGGTCACTCTGCTCTAAAAGAAGGGCCATAGAACAAACTCATCCTATCCAGATAGCTCTTCCTGAGAATGCCTCCAACAAAAAGGGGCCAGTGGCCATCCCCTGTGATTCAGCAAAACATGTAAGTATATGTGACGTGCTCATGAGACCCTGGAATCCGGCTTGGGCCAATAACTTTCCACAAACAAGGGCTGTGGACCTTGTTTGGGACAATAAAACTCAATGCACATGGCAGAGGATATAAAAGGGCACCTGAAACAAGACATTTAATTTCTGAGTGCTTCAGTTCCCCATCCTCATTACAGAGGATATGTCCAATGACGATACTGAAGTTCTCATATACCACAGTGGTGGAAGTCATATAAGTACCCAGGGAGGATTCTCAAGCATGGATGCACAGGAAGGATGATCAAGTGGTTAGGGGACTAGCCTGGCATTTGGAGACCTGGATTCAATTCCCTGCTCTGCCACAAGTTTCGTGTCAGATTTTGGGCAGTCTGTGCCTCAATTCTCCATCTGTAAAACAGGAAGATAATACCACTTCTCTGTCTAACAGGGTATTATAAGGATGAATACATTAAAAGTGTGAGGGGATCAGATATTTTAGTAACTGGGGCTATTGTAAGTACTTCAGATGGATAGATAGGTACCATAGGTGGTTACAAGTTGCTGTTAAGCTAGAAAAAATATTAGAAACTATGTAAAACATAAAAAAAATCAATGAACAATACATTTTATTGTTCATTTAAGGTCAGCCTCAGACTATGAATATAAACTAGAATGCTTATATTTGACTGAAGGAAATTAAATATAATCATAAGAATTGTAGTTAATACTGTATCTGGGGTTTTGTTGCTGGAAAACGTTTTAGAGTTAACATTCTCACAAAAGAGCCTCAAATGTGTTAATTTCATGGATGACACAACATTTCATGGGCTTCATGGTTTTATAATATCCCAGATTTCTGTGCTGCTATAGTAGCATCAGCTGATAAACAAAACATTGAAGATATTTTAAATGCTAAAAGAAGATTTCTGCTTATGAAGTAACTAAACAGTTTGGCTGGTTCATTGTGTAACATGAAAGCTGATTAAGCCCCTTACTATCAGAGTCAATTTTTAGGGCACTTAGGTCTGTGCTCTTTAAAAAAAGAGAGAGAGAGAGAGAGATTCCAATCTACCAGCCAAAAGTCTTCCTCTAGGATCAATTTGCATAAGAAAATGCCATTACTGAGAAGGTTGTAGTTTTTTTGGTTGGTTTTGTTTTTTTGTTGTGGGTTGGGTTTTTTGTTGGCTGGCACATTGCTTGGTGTGACCTGATTGTGGGAACAAAGGATGGGAGGATACTATAATGACATGCCCCACATACAAGAAAAAAATAAATGTCAGTATTGATTTTCCATTTGCTCTTCAGATGTTTTGCACAGTGATATGAGCCTTCTCAGAGGGCATTTTAATCATCTGCTTTATTACCGGACTTTACATAGTTGCAATGAAAAGAAACTTTAATTGATCTTTAAATATTCAGAGTAAATAGGACTAATCCCCTGAGATGGGATATTAGATGGATGGGATCTGAGTTACCCAGGAAAGAATTTTCTGTAGTATCTGGCTGGTGAATCTTGCCCATATGCTCAGGGTTTAGCTGATCACCATATTTGGGGTCGGGAAGGAATTTTCCTCCAGGGCAGATTGGAGAGGCCCTGGAGGTTTTTCACCTTCCTCTGTAGCATGGGGCATGAGGGAGGCTTCTCTGCTCCTTGAAGTCTTTAAACCATGATTTGAGGACTTCAATAGCTCAGGCATAGGTGAGGTTTTTCGTAGGAGTGGGTGGGTGAGATTCTGTGGCCTGCGCTGTGCAGGAGGTCGGACTAGATGATCAGAATGGTCCCTTCTGACCTTAGTATCTATGAATCTATGAAACTAAACTATTGTGTCCTGAGGGGCAAGAAGTACCTGGAGGGGGAAATTATCTCTTTAAACTTACATTACTGTATTCATTACTGTGTTTATTGGCCAGATTTCATTTTAGCTCTTATCACTGTGACTCTTTCTTCTCCATCCATCTTCACTGAAGAGCAGTGACGATCAATGAAAGAAATCAAGGATGCCAAATCAGATGGCTTATGAAGAAAAGCACCAGCAGGAACATTGCAGCTTGAGACCAAGCATGTGACTGAAGAAAAAGTTATAGTTACTGAAGAGGGAAACACATAAAGGAATAAGGTAACCAGGAAGAATGGTAACGCAGAGAAACAATGTTTATGGAGCCTTCGAATCTTGTCATTAACAAAACATATTCTACCCTGGAGAAGGAGAGAGAAAAGACACCAAAGATAGATATTAGCCTGGCCTATGACCAACAAGCAAGTGCTAACAGGGAGCGTCCACAAACAAAGAAGTAATATTAATGAGTGAATCCATAGGAAGTAATCCAGCACAAGATGTCTGTGAGCCAGATAAAGAGCAAATAACAAAATGCTGCCTCTTAGGAGTTTTGACATAAAGAGAAGATCATATCCCATGTACGAACACATGAGAAGTACCAAATGAGAACCTACTGCAGGGAACAACCTTTCACAGGTCGCGTTTCCACCTGCAACTCTAGTAGAATCGCAGGGAAGGGGAGATGGTCCCATGTTGGTTCTATTTCTTTCTCTCCCGCAGTTTTGGTCCCAATGAAGTAAAATTTCACTGCTTTGGTTCTTTTGGTACCACACAGCAGAGGGGACAGAACAAAATAGAAGAGTCCTCTGATTTCAAAATAAAACAAGCAGCATTAGCTTACTGACCTAACCTTCCTGAAGGATCACTAAAGTTTTACATGTTTAGAGTTACATGCTCCAGACTAACTTGTTCAGCTCACTCATGTTGGAAACAACAATATGTTCAAACCAACATGTTGTTAAGTTAGGTAGCACATATTTTTGCCAAAATGCAATACAGAATGGTACAACAACAAATCTGTCTAGGTATTTATATGACCTCATCATCACAGTATCAAAACAACTATGTACAATACCAATTTATTACTAATACGGGGGGGGGGGGGAGGAAATCATGGAACAGAGAAGATCTCTCTGGATTAAAATTCAGGATGATTTTTTTTCCAATCTTCAATCTAAAATGACTTCACTTAGGTACTAGAAGGTTAATGAATAGTTCAGTGACAAAAATCAAAGAGGACAACTTAGTGACACCTTGTTCTCTTGATCTTAGGAGGAGACACCTCTGTCCATAGATGATTTTCAACACTTTAATCAATGTTACTGTTCAGGTATCCCTGACCTTTGATGCCATATGCCCTGGTGCAACTACTTGCTTTAAAGGAACAATCATAATTGGTATATTAATCATAGAGCTAAACATGAACCTGGGTCTTGTAAGAAAGAGGCTGCAAGAGGAGTTAGAATTAAGATCACAATATTAATAACAAATTAGCTAACTGATGCATTACACTTTAACTGATGGGTATAGAAAAGGAAAGGATGAAGGTAAAAAAGAACCAAAGATAAAACAAAGGCTTTGCTTATAAAACAGGAAAACCTGCTGAGAGATTTTAGCTGGATCTTTGCATTGGAGCAAAGCGTGATTTATTATCTCTGAAGGCCAGGGGGAAAATGTGGGTTACCCTTCTTTTTATTCAAGGGTGATTTAGCTATGTTACAGTGTGCTATAAAGAAACCCCTTGATAACAGGCTCTATTTAAGTAAAAATTTCCCTTACGTCAGATGCATTCAACATTCTTTTTAGAGGCAATTGGAATGAGTTTGGTATTTGGGTAAATCAGGAGACATGTACAGCATACTGAATGCAGCTATTTAATTGCAACAAATTTTCCATTGATTTTTCATGCAGATACGCAGCATATTCTGCATTTTTTTTTGGTCTTTTATTCGGTGCTTTGGAAACTTCACACTGCATGTCAGCTTTCTTTTGAAGCTATTTCATGTCCAACAAGTTCTCTGGTATAAATTAAGGGCTATTGGTTATGTTTTGCTTTTATTTAAAAATTAAAGATCTGAGAAAAAACACACTAACTGATGTATTTTTTCCCCTAGTTTTGACTCAGTGCAGATGGCTGTAAAGATTAGCAGTCCTGTTAAACCTAACATAGTTCCAGATGGAAAATTCTGTGTATTAAGTCCAAGGTGAAGTTCTCAGTAAAGGCTTCTGCATCTGATTCACTTTGTGTGCAGTATCATACAAAATTCAAAATTTGTATGGTAAATAATCTCTGCTTCAATAAGCATTGCAAAACAACAAGATACTACAACAAGTTTTTACAGTGAATGGAATGGCCTCAGGAATGCCTCCTTTACATACATATGTGCATCTCTCTAATGGATTCCAGAGCTGGTCCTGCAACAATATATACCCTATTAATATGTTATTCAGCCAGTACAAAATGGTCTGTCAAGGAATGAAATGTATTTTTTCTGATGTCCAGTATATTTTGTAACCTATCAAATGGTTGCCTTTAGGTTTGCCAGCATACTTTTTTCATTTCAGTATCCCATATCATCAGCTTGTGAAAATCGGCATAATTTCATTCACTTCATGTATATAAGGATGATTTAGGAATATAGAGCTGACTCAAACCCAATAATTTCAACAGGCTTTGGTTCAGATGCACAGAGGCTACATGAGTTCCTGTCTGACTAAGTTTCATAGTGGCAGCTATTGCTTATCTGCATATCTTAACCAAAACCATCTATATATTTGACTGTCCTACATTGTTCTCTGCTTTGTTCAGGCAGTAAAATTTCACCTTTGGCCCATCTCCTTGTATTTGACATGGAGCTTAGCAGAGGAAGGTGGAAGGTTGTAATTGGATATCTATCCAAATGTGGGAGGTTTAATAAGCAACAGCGTTACTCCAAGCAGACCTGTTCAGTTGTGGTGTCACCAAGACAGAGAGACACATAAGGCAGGATGAAAAGGAGAAGCAGAAAAGCAAGAGAAGAAAAAAACACTTTCATATCCTTCCTCCCATAATAATTCTGATGAATCCTCAACCACAATAAAAGCTTTGACCCCTCCAGAATTGTTATGCAACCCAAAATCCATAACTCTAGTTACCTATGGACATCGCAAAAGGTTGTGTTGGTTTGGATTGGATAGAAACCAAAAATTCAGATGCTTACATGAACTTATGGAAAATAATTAAGTTCTCAAGAAATCATGGTAGAAATCTCTGAAGAACAAGTTCTAGTGATATATACATTAATTCCTAGTTGCAGTCAAGTCAAAAATACCATGAGCCAGAGTCTGATCTCAGTTACATTACAATATTTCCACTTGAGGCTCTACTCAAAGCCACAAACAATAGAGGTGCACAACGTATAGTGACATGACATATTTTGAATCTCCAAAATATTTTTAGTTTTGTGTGAAGATCTGGTCAGTTTTTATTTCATATTTTATTCAAAAGGATGTTATTCCTGAGTCTACGACATTGCCAACCCCTGTGATTTTATCACAATTCCAGAAATTTTAAGGATTTTTTAACCTGTCTCATGAAAATACAATAAAAGGCCACAAACATGTTCATTTCCCCTTACTCAGAATGACCATCATCTCCTATTACTGTCAACAGGTCTGAAGCCAGCAAGATGGCTGCCATTCCCTTAAATCTATCCACAAGAAATGCTGCCCTTAATAAAGATGGCAGCCAACTCCTACTGCTTTCAATTAGACCGAAGCCATGCCCAGAAGCAAAAGAGATGTTTCAAGGTACAGACAGGACACTATTAGTACACAGGGATGGTGAGGAACAGAAAAGACAATGTAAAGGGAGCATCAGGAGACTCAGGAAGGGCAGAATGCAGATTTAAGGGTTGCAAGAGGATGTGAGGGCAGGAAGGAGGCTGAGGGGGGCAAGAGGAGACTAAGGGGAAAAGGATTAATATAATAAGCAGGCAGGAGAGTGAAGAGATGGAGGAAGAGATGAGGAGGGTACAAAGGATAGCAATGGGGTGGTAAATGGAGTGAGGTAAAATGGCAGCTCCCCTACTCTGGGAGTAGTAGAAATTAAGAGCAATCTCTTTTGAGCAGCCAGTGAGAAGGACACAGTTTTGCTTGTGAATTTATGGCTGGATTTTGATGCTTAAAAGGTCTCACATAAGAAACGGGACTGAGTAGACTTGTAGGCTCTACAATTTTACATTGTTTTGGTTTTGAATGCAGTTATTTTTGTACATAGTTCTAAATTTGTAAGTTCAACTTTCATGATCAAGAGATTTCACTACAGTACTTGTAATGAGGGAATTAAAAAATACCCTTTTTTTTAGTTTTTTTAGTTCTTTTTATTTTGTGGCTTTCCTACCCACTTCTGGTTAAGCGATCTCATCTGTTTATATTTGCCAAAGGTTCTGCCAAGTGGCTGGGTTCCAGTCCTATGTGTGATGTGAGAGACTTGCTGCCTGTTCTGATAGAGATATAAAGAGGGAGTACACTGAGCATGCTAAAGGATAAGCAGCACATTAGGGGAGTTCCCTGGAAGAGACAGTTAATGGTGCTAAAAAGAAAAATAAAGAACTCCAAAATAAAGGGGTTGACTAGCTTTAGCAACTGTCTGCATAAGTCTTTAGTTGAGCTGAAGTCTGGGAATGAACAAACCAAAGCCTGGATGCCACAAACAAACAATTGGGTACCAAAATTAAAAATATGTGGTCGAGAGTTCAGCACAGAACAGGGAGTCAAGAATTCTAATGCTAAGTCTGACATTTACTCCTTCTGTGGTCTTGGACCAGTTACTTATCCTCTCTGCCTCAGCTTCCCCAGCAGTAAAATAAAGATAAGACTATTTGCAACCACAGGAGCATTGTGGAGATTAATTACTGCTTGTAAAGTGCTTTGAAGCTGAAAAAGTACCACAGTGCTAAGTATCATAAAAACAAGTGTTATCAAGTAAACCTCTTCTTCTCACTCCAGTGTATTCAACAGGAGAAAAGAAGGCATTCTGTTGAATACTGTAATTCTTTGTAAATATCTGCAGTTACATGATAATAGCAGCAGAGAGATTAGATAGACATTTTTTTTCTTTGCTGCCCTTTTATATTCATTGAAATATGAGGACTAAATATAAAGCATACAGATAGTGTATTACTTTGCTTAGTATATTACTTTGCTTAAAAAGTTTGTTCTGTAGTTTGCTTTTGGGTTGATAGTATTACTCCATGGAGTGCAGAAGCATTAGTAACTGTAGGTTAGATCATACCCTAGTCCTAGGTGGACAAGTAGGGGAGAAAGTACTTCCCTTCCTCCCATTTCCCTGCACAGCTGCAGAGGACCTACCAGGGTCTTCGGTCCAGGCCGGGGGAAAAGGGCATAGGCTATGTTCCTCACTTACTTCTCTATCTGAGGAAATAAGGATAGAGAGGCACGAAATAGGCACAGCCATGGCTCTGCACATGACACACCAGCCAGAGAAGCTTGACCAATCTCACCGGGAAAGTAAGTTAAGTCTTTGGAAGAGCTGATGCTGCACACTCCCCATTCCAATATAAAAGGGCTGCATGGGAGTAATTGTGCTTCAAAGAGTTGTATCTAAAGCACAGTTTCCTCCTAGAGTTTCTCCTGCAGTGGCACAGCTATATGCTGGGCCCACATTAAGGGCCTAACGTAAAGGCTTAATATAGCCATATGTGGGACTGGGTAGAGAGCTCCAGCCCCCTTCTTCCTCCCGCCTTTTCCCCACTCCTTGCTACTGCGTAAATCCAATTGGCTTGGGGGAGAGAGACGGAGAGTACCACTCCAAAACACAGACATGGTAATAACTATGGACCCACCTGGGAGGGTCTGAGCCAAAGAATAGATGAGGCTGGACAGGGAAGAATCCTGGAATGTTTTGGGGAGAGAACAAAGAGCTGGGCAGCAGCAGAAGCAGCAGCATTGGTTGAGCTGTGGCAGAGTTTGAATTAGGAGCTGCTTGGAGGAGAGCCAGCTAGTTCTCGCAGAAGGGGATGCTTACAGCCTCATAGCCTGGAGCTGACAGGAGAGCAAGACCCCTCAATCTGAGTTCACAATGCATACCAGGCTTAAAGTGCTTGGACAGGCTGAACTCTGGGGATTGCATTGTTGTGGGGCTGTTTTGTTGCACACTGTGTGAGCATGCCTGTGTAATTTCTGCCAGAGATTCTGACCTGGATCTACTCCTGGCTTTGCCTGAGTTAGATAATAGTGCTGTCCTATTGTTAAGTGTGGTGCTTGTTTCAGGTCTTAACTCTGATCTCCTGGGAAGGAAGGCTGGTGTTTGTGCAGAGATGCATGGCTAGGGGGTGGAATCCCTTCTTCCATCCTGGGAATCTCCCCCACCTGGTACCCAAATAAACAGGCTCAATGAACTGAAAATCCCTCTTCATGCTCCATCCCCATCAAAGACCATTGATTTCTGGGGTTTCTCTGATTGTTTATAGGCTTTGCCTGAGGGAAAGTTGATGACTTTCCATCCTTTGGACTCTCCGCCTAGGTTAGGATGGCAGAAGCGCACACACACGTGTGTGTGTATGTTGATAGACACATTGTATAAACTGAAATGAAACAAATCTATATTGAAAATGTGGAAAAGCGGGGGGACAGGGACCATGCAAAGAGGTAACAAAGAGGTAATGATAGTGTTGGGATTCCAAAGAGAACTGTCAGTGCCTGCAAATAGAGCATCAAAACACATTAATGACACTCTAGGCTCCTAGGGCATGTCTACACAGCATTTTGGAGTGAGCCTCCCAGCCCGGGTTGACAAACTCAGGCTAGGAGGGCTCATACTAGTGGTTTTAAAATAGTTTTACAGAGAGTGTTTTGAAATTGTGGTTAGGGTTGGACCTCTGGTTCTGAAGCCTGGGGGTGGAGAAGGAAGGGGGCTTCAGAGTCCAAGTTTCAGCCTGAACCTCAACTTCAAAGTGTTGCCTACACAGCTATTTTTCCAGCACTAGCGAGAGCCCTGTTAGCCCGAGTCTGTTGACATGGGCAGGGATGCTCACTGCCATGGGCTGTATAGACATACCCTTAGTGACGTGTCTAGTCAGAGATAGTCAAAACAAAAAGGAAAATTTCATCTCAGGGGCCTGGTGCTGATCTCATTTACATTGAATTAAAGCAGAAATTTAAATCAACAGAGTGGTACTGTTGTAAAACTAATGTAAGGAAGGACAGAATCAGACCCTACATTTTAAAGTCTCTAAGTCTTTCAAAACTGTGATTTCAATTAAGTTAAATAGTATGTGGTGATTTTATAGACAGTATGTCCACTCAGGACAAATGAGATCCAAGTAATTTAATTTACTCCTCCAGACACTGACAACCCCTAAAGTAGCCTCATGATATTACTTAAAAAAATTAAACACCCCAGGCTCTTAATGACTGAGCTAATTCATTTACTTTTGTTGTTGGAATGAACCACGCCCTAATGGTAATTTCCCTGATGTGGTGCCAGTGGTACCCTGATTTTTTTCATGCCAAGTAAGGGTATAGTAAACTGCATGTTGAATTCTATATCAAAGATTAAATTTAAAAATCCACAGTTTTTAAACTGTGAGATTCCAAATACCCACGTATGCACACATTATCACTACAGGTCCTGGCAAATAACTGGATGCTTACCCTCCAAATTAATTACGTTTTAAGTACTCCTAAAATGGGGAAAAAGTAAATCTTAGTTATGTAAATCCATTAAACAAATTTCATCTGCTTCTAAAGATGTATAGTAACTAATTAAATAGTATAATAAAAAGTTTTTATTTAAGGTATTTATGCCCACTAGGTGTAAAACAATTACGAGTTTCATTTTGATGTGGCTCTTTTTAGTGACTTGATAATTTTCAGAAAGCATTGTAAGAGGAATAGGTGCAGCTGTTATTAATTCTGCAGTAAATTGCCAAAAGATTTATTCATAATGGTCACTGTATTGTTAGTCATTACTAGAACTGATCATTTTTACCAGAGCCAACATTAAACAAATCTGTTGGGAGAATGTGTGCAGAAGTTACTGTATACAGGAAAAAATAATATTTAATTACCCTTTGACAGCCTTACAAAATCCAGTTGATCCAAGCTACAGCATGAAAGCCTGATAAGCTATCACTAATTTAACTGTACAGATGGTCAGGAAAAAATAAGACTGAAAAATAGATACTTTTTTGCAGGAAATTTTTTACAAATTTTTTTGACCAGCCCTATTCAATAAAATCACATATCCTGTATCAGCCAATTGAACTAAACATTATTGTTGGTGTTCTGTTTTGCCTCTTTATGTGTGAAACAACTTCCTCCACGTTTCATTTTTTAAAATTAGTTCATGGTTATTGTCATGCTGTCTTCAGTGGCTCATGACTATGAGTGCCAACCTCAAGGCAGACTGTCAAGAATCAGGGCAAAAAACCCAAACTTGTTGCACGTTCTATAATTAGATTTTACCAACTCAGTAACAAATGTGAACTCTACAAGCACTATAACAGTCTCACCATGGAGTCACAGACAGTACCCTTTGGCATTCTAGTATATCTTGCCAACCAAGCAAGCTGGACTGTGTGATAGATGGTCACCTTACACCAAAAATTACAATAATATTCAGGTTACTTCCAGACCCAAAGAACCAATCGCTTAACCCAGGACAATTGTACTCAGGTCTCAAACCAAAGACAATGCTTGCATCCAATCCTGTAACAAATTAACTAAAGGTTTATTAACAAAGAAAAAGAAATGAAGAGATATTTACAGAGTTAAAGCAGGTAAGCATACATATACAATTGAGTTACAGTCATGTTTCAAAAGGTAATGCAAACTTTTATAGTAAGCACTTAGGCCTAAGTCAGGCAAACCACCTGGGAATTCCTTGCTTATGCTTAGAAATCCTTGCCCCTCAGAGTTCAACCAGCACTGGAGTACATTTTCTTTTTTAAATAGGCATTTTTATTCCCTTCCCCCCAGCATTCACGCTATGATGGGACGAGGGTTTGGGCATATACCTTCTTTAGAGCCATAGAGGAAGCAATCAACAAAGGCTTATCTGATGTCTGTAGATCTTCTTTTGTTGGGGAGGAGACAACATTTCTTGTGGTAGACTAGTATTTTGTACTTGATAATGCTTCTCCCATGACCATGGGGGATTTACAGTCGCAGGCTATGTCTACACTACCACTTATGTTGGCAAAATTTATGTCACTCAGGGATGTGAATATTCCACCCCTCTGAACGACATAAATTACACTGGCATAAGTGCTAGTCTGCTGCTCGCAGGGGTGGGGTTTTATGCTGATAGGAGAGCTCTCTCCCGTTGGCATAGAGCATCTTCAGCACACATGGTATAGATGCGCTGCTGCAGCGCAGTCGGTGCAGACATGCCCTTAACAAACACTTTTATCGTTACAGAGCAAACATTTAAATATTAACGTATAACATGGAATGCAGATATTCCTCCTTCAAGCTATTTGAAAGGTTTAAGAACATCAAGTTATCATCTATTTTAACAATACTAACACAGAGATGAACCAGACTGGTTTCCAGCTATGCATTTGTCAGTGTTCAATGAGGCCCAGGGCCTTGGCATGAGCTGGCACCTGGTCTGCCAGCATCACAGTCATCTCTCCCTGTCTTTACTGCTGTCGTTTCAGATGTAGGACTTCAGGGGGCCACTACAGTCAGACTCAGATTTCAGTGTTCAGATGGTCTATACTGTTTTTCCACAGTGATTCAAAGAAAGCTTTATGGATGCAGGAGCAGATTCTGAGAAAAAGCCGATGCACCACTAGCTGCCATGCCTCAGTTCTGTTCCTCTTTGTCCTCAGCGTACCCATCATTTCCCAAAGGACGAGATGCCATTACACCCAAAAAGACCAGTAACATATTGGGTGGAGTTAGAGATAACTACCCATGAGTTGATAAAAATATTGGTGAAAAAACAATCTTTGTCAGTTGCCATGAGACAATTTGTATGCCATGGGGTAAATTCAACTACTCACATATCTGCAGGGTAACATAGAAAAGATAAAAGGCATAATCGAAGAAGCTCCTCTCTTATTACACAGAAGACAACTTTATCATCTGTAAAATAACCAACTGGAATGAACCTGTCGTGGATGGATTCCTTAATGACAGAGAGGAACTAACTAAGCAGCTTGGTAGGAGTCACTATGAGCTACTCAACTTCACCTTAGTAAGGAAAGGGTACAACAAAACCACAAATGTATTAGGTTTCAAGAAGGCACTTTTTGCAGGAATTAGGAACTCTAGTGATTAAGGTGCAATAAAAATAATTATTATAATAGGAGGGGGCTGAGGGGATAGATTATAATAAGGCTTATAAAATAAGAAAATCCAGATGACATTTCCTTTGAAAATGATAGAAGGAAAAATGTGGATTCATGAGAGACTACTCAGAGACCTGAGGGTAAAAATAATACCCTTTACTAGAAAGACAGAAGTGGGGAAGCAATCAAAAAGATGTGAGTTTACATGTGAGTTTACAGCAAAGAGCTAAACACATCACTCCTCCTCTCATGTCTAAGGTAATTTGCATCTGTTATTTGAATAGCCAAAAGATTGTCTGCCTTGTTGCTCTATGGAGAGTGCATCACATTTCCACCTGAGATACCAAGTTTATATTTCCAGATCCAATTATTTACTCCCTTAGTGCGGCAAGTGTTAGGAGCACTGAAGAGATAAAACAATCTGGGCCTCCTAAAGAGAGCAGAAAATATTTTGTTTTGAAGTAACCCTTGTAGCAGAGCAAGGTTCAGATTTACCGGAAAAAAAAATCCCACCCAACCCTCCAAGGCCAATGAGAGTCGCCAGAAGGGCATGGGGGACTTCTGAGAGTTCTGTAAACTAAACTGTTGGGTTGGGGAAAACACATAGTTTAGCTAATGGGGAAAATAGTTTAAGGCTACTTGTCACTGTGCCAGGGTTACTATTAACACCACCTGGCTTTCCAGACTCCTTCCCCTTGTGACTTCTATTCCCTTCCTTTCCAGCCTTCTCCTCTCTTCCTCTGAATTCTATTTCTACTTTGGGGTCAGATTAGGCTTGACCCTGACATAGGTGCACAGTATGAGGGCATAAGGGACTTTTCACACTTTCATCAGGTCATATAAGAGGCAGAAAGAATTCCACTTTGTGTGATCATGAGTGTGCAGGGACTGGTTCAGTTCTATTCTCTCTGTACTTCATGGTACCTCAAAGGGTGAGAGTAAGGGTGAGTAATAACTGGAGTCATGGCTCTGCCCCTGTGCATTGAAGGCAATGTATTTCCTGATGCTTCCTTTGAGGCAGCATCAGGAGAAATGACACAACCAAGCCCTTACCAGTGCACTAAAACCTTGGCTGGCTTCCATTTGAAATTAATGTGCCATAACAATTTTGGCCTTCCAAATCCCAGGCTATGCAACATGTTCACTGTAGCTCCGTGTGCGCAATGGAGGAGATGGCAGTTGACTAGGACTTCAGCTGCTGTAAGATTGGTGGCTGGAAGGGAGGACTCATGAGCATGGAGAGGTTAGGCAGTCAGGGAACCTTCTGATTCTATGGAAACTGGGACAAAACCTGGTTTTGAATACATTGTAATTATAATAATATTGAGAGTTGCCAGGTGGGGCCACTACAAAGAGTTCCACACATTCTGTTTAATTCAATGTACAGCCAAACATATCCTGGAAAATTCTTGTTGTTAACTGTAGTACTATTATTTAGAGAAGCTGAGTTTTGTCTTGTTTACTCTCTTAGTCTTTCTCTGACTAAATGACTTCTTAAGCGTAGAGTTACTACCTACAGGTTCTATCCATGCAAACAAAGACAATGGTATAAGAGGTCAAAATATTAAAGTATTCAATACAAAGACCAAGGCACCCTCAGAAAATTAGGACTTTCCTAGTAACCATGCTTGGGGAAAAGGAGAGAGAAAGTGCAACGCATACAGACCCCAGTCATCAGCAGACAGGACTGAACGGGGGACCTCTGGAGCTTAGTACATGAGCCTCTACAGCATGAGCTAAAACCCAACTGGTGTTAGCTAAGGCTGTAGAGCAGACTCATTTTATCTCTCTCTCTCTCTCTAAGTGTTCTTGGTACCACTAGATGGGACAGAACACCACACCCAGCATTTTTTTCTTAAGAAAAAAAATCAACCCACATATCTGATGGAACATTAATTTGCTTCTTTAAAACTTAGAGCCTTATTTCTGTGGAACAGCCATGCAAATGAATGAAATATTCCAGGGGATCTCAACTTTTTCCATCCCAAAACATTCCTTCCCATCTCTCCAGAACTCTTATTCCATTTAGCAATATGGGAAGGATAGTGTGGTTGTGGTGCCAGCACGTGTTCTCATCCTCCCTAGGCAGAGAAACCATGAAATATTCAACCACACTGGATACACATTTTAGTCAAGAATGATGATCTGTAGTATTATGAGTACACTTGATGTTAATATGTTCAGCAATGAAATAGTTAATTTGATATTTTAATGTCATCATTATGTTTCAAAAGATAACACCTCATTTGGATGAATGCAGAGAAATGGCACCACTTGCAGAGCTATTGTTTCAGTTTCTCAGAAGACAGTCTGAAGAAGATTTATGTTGAAATTGGATTGGTTGGAAACCTTGTTGTTCAACACAGAAAGCTTAAGTTCTATGAGAAACAAATATCAGAAATAGCAAAACTTGTGGGAAAAACCCTAAATGTGTGCAGAAATTTTACACACATACAGAGGTTTCCTTGAAAATAGCTTGTAAAGTTATTTGCTGTAGGTAACGAGTTGGCCACAGTCAGACAGGATGTGGCTTCAACTCTTGAAAATAATAATAAAAATAATTCTGCTCCCTTAAAAATTCAGGAACAGTCTAGACCACAGGCTCCCTGACTTCTTCTGTTCTGGCTGCCTAAGCATTCAAGTGGCTCTCCACTAAAGTAATTTCTTTGCTAAGTATTTCTACCACAGTAAAGGAGTCATCATAATGTGTAATGCTTTACTAGTCATCCAAATTAAATTAAGATACAGCTTGGCACAATAAAATATTATCAGCACCTCTCTAGAAATCCAATTATTATATTGATTACACATATCCAGAAGTTTCCTTGCTTTTATAAAAATAATAATTTCCTCATAGATCAGACCTCACTACACAAAGCTTTTGTTGTATTTACGGACATATAAAAAAAGAGATTGTCCATGTCTGTCTGTCTTCTGCTGTCCAGCACAAGTGCTGCACATGAATAAGACCTATTCATGCAGCAATTAAATAATCCTCCAGAACCCTTCCTTGACTAAAAGGTGGAAACATGCTGCAAATGTATCTTCACCAAAATATTTTCTTTCCTTTTGGGGCAACTGGTTACTTCCTCAGAAGTGTTTGAGGAAGTGTTTGTGTTTGAGAGCCACTGTTCACTATTGACTTGATCCAGCTCTCATGGAAATCAGTGGAAGTCTTACTCACATGAGTAACACATGAGTATGTGTTAGTCATTTACTTAGATTTTTTTTCAGTTCTGCACATGCCATACTCCAGGTCCATAGCACAAATTAAAATACAAACATTTATCAAATATCCATTACAGAACTCTTTAAAAATACTCCCCAACCACCAAATTGTCTCCATCCTATCTCCCATTCATGGCCACTCCCAGTTCTCACCCCAACCCAGGAAAAGCTTGGGCAGGGAAGCAGGGGATGCACAGAGGAGAGAATGACTCTTGCAGCATTCCATGAAGGTTACCAAAATCCAGGGTTTGACAAACCAAGTGGGAAGGGGAAGTTAACCCCAGAACCCTAAATCTCTGAGGGTCATCCTCCTGCCATTGGCCCCTCCCTAGCAAACTGGGGCTGGTAGCTCAAGCATCTCAGATTACAGCAACTGCCACAGAATTTCACTAATTGCTTGTCAATCAAAACTTACACCTTAACTTCACCCAGAAGTTAAACAAGTGCAGATGACAGAGCACACATCCAATGCACTCTGTACACGAAAGCATCATTCAGAAAACGGGCCATCATGCTCTGTACTAATCGCAATTTCTGAATAGCTTTAAATAAACAGTGCATTGCAATAATCAAACCTCAAAATGACAAAGGCATAATCTATTTTTATGGGGTCTGCAACTGAGGGTACAGGGCACTCAACCTTGTCAGCAAGTGTAGATGGTAAACAGATATGCTTGGGAACCTCTGTTGTCTTTGCCTCAAAGAGCCACTGATGATCTAATTGGTGTCTAGTGTAATTTACAGCATCATTTAGACTGTTCTACATTATTTTGGCTAGTTCTTTTAAAAGCTGGTGTGCTGGCCTGTGACCACCCCTTCATGATTACAGGAACACCCCCTATACCTGTGGAGGGGAAGGGGGTGCAGAGTTGAGAATGGGTGGCATGGAGCTTCACAGCATCTGAAAATTCCCCTCTAAAGCATGAAGCTGCCCTACTTAGACAACTCGTGATTCCCTTTGCACTGTCAGAGTTTTTCTGGCACCAAGTCCTATTACTGCGGGAGGGAGGACGAGCAGGGTTGAGAGGGATGAAACTGGCTATGCTGGCTTTACAACACTCAAATATTCCTCCCTTCATCAGGAGGAGGCCTGGCCCCTTGTTAGGGCAACTCTTCAACTCCTTTGTAGTGCCAGAGTTTCTCTGGCACCTTTCCTTCTCCTTCAGGATGGCACTCAAAATTACCTCAGAACCATGGCCCCAGCACTTCCTTGCTGTGTAATTTTGTCCACCTTCAGCAAAGAAATGTAAAAGAAAGTTGCTGCCAGGGATGGGGGAAAGAATGGGGAATGGGGAAAGAAACGGCTTTTATAGCTCAGGTTCTTCCTGGCAGGCTGTGGAAGGAGCATAGTGATATCTTTGCCTCTGCCCTTAGCAACTGTGGGAAGAGAAGTGAAAAAGACTGTAAAAATTAAGCTTTAGCTATAGTGAAATTTTATGTGAGAGAAAGTACTTCACTGAGTGTTTTCTGCAGGTAAAAGTAAAGAACAAGTTGGTGAAATTTCCTGATGATGCTAATCTATTTAGTTAGTGAAATCTATTATTATTATTATAGTTTATTATTACTGTAGTGCTGAGGAACCTGAAGATCTTGGCCTGAGGACCTCATTGTACTGAGTGCTGCACAAACATAGTGGATTATGAGAAAGTGGAAAAGGATCTAACTAAACTCGCTGATTTTATAACATCATTGTAAAAAGAAATGTACAATATGTAAATGCAAGGCAATCCAGACTAAACAATATAATGTAAGTGTAAGTGGGGGAATAGTCCCGCTATTGTGGGGAACTTTCCTGCCTTCTGCACTACCCCGGTGAAGTGGGCTAGCGAAAGGATCTGAGTCCTCGCTCCCACTTCCTTTACCCAGAGGCCTCCCTGCCCTTGAGGACTCTCCTTCCACTCTCCTGTCTGGCAGAGTCCTCGTAACCCCAACAAGGCTGGGCCCAGGATTCCTGGGGGGCTCAACCCCCAACCCTGCTGTGGTCACCTAAGACAGGGGCTAGGGTGTCCCCACTCCGGGGTACTCTCTCTGCACTGGGCACTCCTCTGACCCACTGACCATTACATACAATTTAAAGCAAATGCAAGTTATTTAATCAACAATTAATTTTAATAAGAATAAGAAAAAATGAGAAAGGTTAAAGGAAACACATCAACCCGCTCTGTGGCAGGGAACATCACAAACAGTGTCTCTGGAATGTCAGGGCAGTTCACAGCCTGTTCCTTGTAAGTCCCAGGCCTTCTTCGGATGCTGTGGGTTGGACACTTGCTCTGGTGGTGGCCACAGACTCTAGGGGGCAGGGCCCTTCTTCCCAGCATTGCCCCTGCCCTGTCGGGAATACCAATCCCCCTTCGAGTCTGGCCTGCAGAGCCTCCTGGCTGAGGCGTCTCCCTGTGCTGGGCCCACTGCTTAGGGTCCCCCGCGGTTTCCCCAGCTGCTCACGACACCCGGCTCCGGACTGCTCCAGCCCCAGCTCCACCACTCTGTCTTAGCTTAGCACAGCTGCTGTTCTGCCTCCAGCTCCCTGGGCTGCTTCTCTGGCCCCTCAGGCTCTGGTTGCTGCAGCTCTGCTCCCAGAGCAAGTCTGCTCTCTCTGGGCTGTGCCTCTGGCTTTGGGGCTGCAGCTCTGCTCCCAGCACAGGGTCTGCTCTCTCTGGGCTGCTTTTCTGATCCCTCTGGATCTGGCACAGCTCCACTCCCCAGCTCAGCTTGGGCTCCTGCTTTCTCCTTAGCTCGGCCCCCTCTGTCTGACACAGGCAAATCCAGCTCACATGGAGGACAGGACCTCCCTGGCCTCCTGACTCCCTGATTAGCCTGCCCACCTTGTCATTCAGGCTGACCTGGAGCATTGGCCTCTCTCCATTGTACCTGGGGACTATCAGTCTCAGGGTCCTGATTCCTCATTGACCCTTCCCCTTTTTAGTACTGGGAGCTAGCAACTAAAACACCCCCACTGAATGTTAGTACGGAGGCAACAGCTTCACATGTACATGGATAGGGACTGGAATAAATACTTTAGATTCACTCATTGAAATAAAAACATGGCATAGGTTGAAAAAAATCACAACAGTAATGGCTTTTAGGAGAAGTGATTGTTTGCACTAGCTAAATTGTTAAAAGATGCACCACCACAACTCAGGAGCTCAGAGTTTACCAGCAGTAAAACAACAGTCAACTGCCACCTGCTGGCCACTGATTGAAACAGGAAGTTCCATATAGTTCCTTTCAAAGATCCAAACATGCAAACTCTATTATTAATTATTATTATTATTATTACTACACGCATTAGGGATGGATTCACGCATGATGAGAGACTACAAAGTGTGGTATTATTTATCCGAGAAGGCAAGGAGTCAGAGGAAATTTAAACGAGGTAACCAAAATTGTCAAAAGCATAGGGTGCAATTCACCCCTTCACAAGTCAGCGCACAGCCCAGCCACCACTTAGATGCTCCAAGTAGGGCTTACGTGGCATTCAAGAGGTGTTTAGGCTTTGTGCTGGCCCTCTGTACAGGGGTGAATTTCACTTATATTGAATAATGTATCAGATGCTCCTTTTTACCATGTCCCATACAACACAAATAAGGGGAGATTCCATGAAATTAAAAGACAAGCAGTTTAAGCATACAGAATACTTCATCATGCAGCCTATAATCAACTGGTAGAATTCACTGCCCCAGGAGACCATTGAGACAAATCATGTATCCTTGTACATATTTTTGAAAGGATTAGATGTTTCTCTGTGCTGTTAAAATTTGCAGCTGTACAATCTAAAAAACAGAGGATATAAGGGAAATGGAATTTCATGCTTCAAGACATAAACTGATCAGCTGAGAAGTTTAGGGAAGAATTTTTCTCTCACAAACTGTATTGTACTGTTGGCTAGCTGCAATAAGGAAGTTCTTCTCTTTCATTCAAAGCAGTGTTTCTCAGCGTCGATGAGAGGAGGAAGGCTTAACCCTGGTGGGAAGGGGGCATTTAGGGCACAGAACAGTAACACTAAAGAAAGCTGCATGATCATGGATTTGTCCCTCAATACCCATCCCCCGACGCAAATTCAAATATGCTCATGTGGCTGCAGGTAAAGTAGCATGTGGCTCCATGAAAGATCCACTTTCCATCCCTGCTCACACAGAAATTCCTGATGCAGTCTGTGACAGGAGCTAACTGTGCAGTCTGTGATAGGACTGCTGGATTATGCCACAGCTTAGCGACCCACATTTCTCTCCTCTGTTCCCATAGCACTCAGTTGCACTACAAATGTATGTATGACTTGTTACCATAAAGCCAGACAACAGCAGATGCTGCCACCTAACAGACCAAGCAGTCTTCTGCCTGCTGAGGAACAGGGAGCTGGACAGATGAAACAAGAGAACAAAAAGGTATAACCTTTAAAAAGCAAAAAGAAATACAGACTAAAGGGGAAAGAAAGAAAGAAAGAAAGAAAGAAAGAAAGAAAGAAAGAAAGAAAGAAAGAAAGAAAGAAAGAAAGAAAGAAAGAAAGAAAGAAAGAAAGAAAGAAAGAAAGAAAGAAAGAAAGAAAAAGAAAATGGACAGGCAACAGTCACCAGGTGGATTTCACCAGAAAAGGTTTGTACTAAAGCATCAAGGATAAGCCACCAACACAGTCAGCTCAAATATGGCAACTTCACTTAACTCAGAAATAGACTGTAGTCTAGAACAAACTTTTCCAGTCATTTTTAGTGTAGCCTCATTTAAAATAGATTGGCAGATGGACGATCTTTGTATGTGCAGTGATGGCTTCATGAGCCTAGGTCATATATTTTCTTTCACTTTAGCTGGTGTCATGGGAAGAAACTGGGGCCTGTGGCTTACTGATTTAGCCTTCAGTCCTACACACAGGACTTGCTTCTAGATCGCATGCCCTGATTCTCATGGGTGACTTTAATTTTCCTGATATCTGCTGGGAGAGCAATACAGCGGTGCATAGACAATCCAGGAAGTTTTTGGAAAGCGTAGGGGACAATTTCCTGGTGCAAGTGCTAGGGGAGCCAACTAGGGGGAGCGCTTTTCTTGACCTGCTGCTCACAAACCGGGTAGAATTAGTGGGGGAAGCAAAAGTGGATGGGAATCTGGGAGGCAGTGACCATGAGTTGGTTGAGTTCAGGATCCTGACGCAGGGAAGAAAGGTAAGCAGCAGGATACGGACCCTGGACTTCAGGAAAGCAGACTTTGACTCCCTCAGGGAACAGATGGCCAGGATCCCCTGGGGGACTAACATGAAAGGGAAGGGAGTCCAGGAGAGCTGGCTGTATTTCAAGGAATCCCTGTTGAGGTTACAGGGACAAACCATCCCGATGAGTCGAAAGAATAGTAAATATGGCAGGCGACCAGCTTGGCTTAATGGTGAAATCCTAGCGGATCTTAAACATAAAAAAGAAGCTTACAAGAAGTGGAAGGTTGGACATATGACCAGGGAAGAGTATAAAAATATTGCTCGGGCATGTAGGAAAGATATCAGGAGGGCCAAATCGCACCTGGAGCTGCAGCTAGCAAGAGATGTCAAGAGTAACAAGAAGGGTTTCTTCAGGTATGTTGGCAACAAGAAGAAAGCCAAGGAAAGTGTGGGCCCCTTACTGAATGAGGGAGGCAAGCTAGTGACAGAGGATGTGGAAAAAGCTAATGTACTCAATGCTTTTTTTGCCTCTGTTTTCACTAACAAGGTCAGCTCCCAGACTGCTGTGCTGGGCATCACAAAATGGGGAAGAGATGGCCAGCCCTCTGTAGAGATAGAGGTGGTTAGGGACTATTTAGAAAAGCTGGACGTGCACAAGTCCATGGGGCCGGACGAATTGCATCCGAGAGTGCTGAGGGAATTGGCGGCTGTGATTGCAGAGCCCTTGGCCATTATCTTTGAAAACTCGTGGCGAACGGGGGAAGTCCCGGATGACTGGAAAAAGGCTAATGTAGTGCCCATCTTTAAAAAAGGGAAGAAGGAGGATCCTGGGAACTACAGGCCGGTCAGCCTCACCTCAGTCCCTGGAAAAATCATGGAGCAGGTCCTCAAAGAATCAATCCTGAAGCACTTAGAGGAGAGGAAAGTGATCAGGAACAGTCAGCATGGATTCACCAAGGGAAGGTCATGCCTGACTAATCTAATCGCCTTTTATGATGAGATTACTGGTTCTGTGGATGAAGGGAAAGCAGTGGATGTATTGTTTCTTGACTTTAGCAAAGCTTTTGACACGGTCTCCCACAGCATTCTTGTCAGCAAGTTAAGGAAGTATGGGCTGGATGAATGCACTATAAGGTGGGTAGAAAGCTGGCTAGATTGTCGGGCTCAACGGGTAGTGATCAATGGCTCCATGTCTAGTTGGCAGCCGGTGTCAAGTGGAGTGCCCCAGGGGTCGGTCCTGGGGCCCGTTTTGTTCAATATCTTCATAAATGATCTGGAGGATGGTGTGGATTGCACTCTCAGCAAATTTGCGGATGATACTAAACTGGGAGGAGTGGTAGATACGCTGGAGGGGAGGGATAGGATACAGAAGGACCTAGACAAATTGGAGGATTGGGCCAAAAGAAATCTAATGAGGTTCAATAAGGATAAGTGCAGGGTCCTGCACTTAGGATGGAAGAATCCAATGCACCGCTACAGACTAGGGACCGAATGGCTCGGCAGCAGTTCTGCGGAAAAGGACCTAGGGGTGACAGTGGACGAGAAGCTGGATATGAGTCAGCAGTGTGCCCTTGTTGCCAAGAAGGCCAATGGCATTTTGGGATGTATAAGTAGGGGCATAGCGAGCAGATCGAGGGACGTGATCGTTCCCCTCTATTCGACACTGGTGAGGCCTCATCTGGAGTACTGTGTCCAGTTTTGGGCCCCACACTACAAGAAGGATGTGGATAAATTGGAAAGAGTACAGCGAAGGGCAACAAAAATGATTAGGGGTCTAGAGCACATGACTTATGAGGAGAGGCTGAGGGAGCTGGGATTGTTTAGTCTGCAGAAGAGAAGAATGAGGGGGGATTTGATAGCTGCTTTCAACTACCTGAAAGGGGGTTTCAAAGAGGATGGCTCTAGACTGTTCTCAATGGTAGCAGATGACAGAACGAGGAGTAATGGTCTCAAGTTGCAATGGGGGAGGTTTAGATTGGATATTAGGAAAACTTTTTCACTAAGAGGGTGGTGAAACACTGGAATGCGTTACCTAGGGAGGTGGTAGAATCTCCTTCCTTAGAGGTTTTTAAGGTCAGGCTTGACAAAGCCCTGGCTAGGATGATTTAACTGGGACTTGGTCCTGCTTTGAGCAGGGGGTTGGACTAGATGACCTTCTGGGGTCCCTTCCAACCCTGATATTCTATGATTCTATGATTCTATGATTCTATGATTCTGTGTCCAGCAGTATAACATGCTTTCAAAGGACTAACCTCCTGTTTTGCCCACAGTCTCAGGAGCTCATTTGCATTAGAGGGTGAGGATGGAAAGATCCAGGATTATATAGCTTTCTTCATCATTACCGTTCTTTCCTGTACTGCTCTTGTCCTCAACTAGTCTGGTGCCAGCCACAGAATGTGAAATGCTGGGATAGAGCCACTGAAAGAACGACAAGCAGCTAGAACAATGAACGCGAACTATGGGATGTTGTTGTTTGTCACATGTATTGTAGCTATTTATCTGTTAATGCTTACTTACATACCATGTGCAATGCATATTTCTGTGCAACACATCAGCTAAATGGTATATGCATGAACATACATCCTTTGTTTGCACATATTACCTGATTCATATGTGCAAATTAATACTCTGAGGGCATGCAAGTGGGGGTGCATTTGCTCTTGCATTTGTTGTGTATGTGAGACTCCACTAAACAAACTTCATCAGGCCTTCAACGAAATTACATGAGTGAATAGTGCATAACTATGTATTCAGAACCACTCTCCTCTATAGAAGCAATATATGGACTATTTTAAAATGCCACGTAAAATGCTTGGACCAATTCCACCTACAATGTCTATGTCAGATAGCTGGAATTAAGTAGCAAGATTTGGTTCCAAACACCAATGTCTTTGACTGCTGCAACATCTCAGACATTAAAACTTTTATAGTGAGAGTGCAGCTAAGATGGTGTGGTCATGTGGTCAGTATGCCTGAAAGCAGAACACCCGAAGGCCATCCTTTACAGAGAACTGCAAACTGGAACTTGTTTTAGAAGCAGACCAAAAAAACATTACAATGACACTCTTAAGGCCAATCTTGCAATGTTGACCTCAACACCTGGGAGCTCTTAGCCCGTGACATGATCTGACAGCGGCAGCTCTGCCAGCTCAATTGGAAAGGTTTCAAGAGTTTGCAAGATTGCTGCAATACAGGAGAGACATGAGAGGCAGAAAGCTAAAAGCAGAGCACATTCATCTATGTTGTCTTCTCTTGTGGCACTTGTGGACCGGATTGCAGGTCTGAAATTGATTTTTGGTCTGATTTCAGGACCCACAATAACTGATTGTCGCTCATCCATTGAACTCAATAGAAGACTCCATCATGTATTTAGAAACCAGCAGAATTTCTTCTTTTTTCCTCTTAAAATTACACAGATTAGCTTTTCACTGAACATAAGCGTACAGCAGGTACCACAACCAGACTGGTAAGATGTAATCGATTTATATAAAAAAATTAAGTCTAAATTAAATTTGGTACTCAGCCTTTAGACTCCACAATTAAGCTGCAATGACTTCAGAGATGTGTTATCATCATCATCCATTTGGCCCCCTTGATGTGTTTTGATGTTAAGCAAAGTATGCAAAATGTATTTTATACAAGCCGAAGCCAAGATAAATGCACTGCTTTCAGGTGCAGTATTGATCCACTCCAGTACTCAGAAATAGCATATGAATAAATATTACATATTGAAAAAATGTACTCTGTCATTCTACAAGAGAAGCATTTAATTTACTGTAATAAATTACTTATCTGACAGATTGCAGACACAGTAATGTTTACTGTATTTTAAGGTCTATCTTGTCTCTTTGTTCTTTGTGATATTTTGGTCCTCGGAGATAATTCATGATTTACTCTTTATCATCTCGCAATGGCAAGTGCAGTAAATAATATCTTAAGTTATTTTAGCCAATCAGGAATCCTGATTAGTTGTAGTCTAATTAAGGAATAATGAATGGGGAAATGACAAATTTCTCCTTCCTGATTTATTCTTGTAATTAAATTACATCAATCAAATATACGTTATTAGGAATTGCAAACTTTTTCAGGGGTTCACATGTTGCTTCATTGGCAGGGAAATTCATCAGGTTTTATGGCCACCTGTCAGATAATCACAAAGCACAGACTTCAAGCTAACTAGCTAATTGTGACCTCAAGGAAGGATGGAAAACAATTAACCAGAATGTTACAAGAACTTCATGGTCTTACTTCTTCCCAATCAGTCTGCCATCATGGAATTGTGCAGTGCTCTCACAGGGCACTGAAGAGAGTCAGGGCACTGATGTTTAGGTAATTATTAGTATGCCAGCCAAAGACTGAGGTGCAATACTTATCCCTGGATCTTTAAGTCATGCACCAATTTAACACAGCCTAGGCTGCCTATTGTCCTCACACAGTGTTCTCTCCTAAGACTTGGCATGGACTGAACAGTAATGGACTAGACTGCAATGCTGACTAAAGTAAAAGCAAATCCTCCATTGAACAAAGCCAGACAGCACCCCACATCCCATCACATTTATCAGTAACAGATATAATGTATCCAGGAGGCAGCATGGTCTAAAGAAATAAGCACAGAGTTTGGACTCAGGAATTCTTCAGTACTAAAACTTCGAGCTGGTCAGTAAAGAATAATTTTCCAGTGCAAAACTTTAATTTTTCAGAGAAAAAAATAAAATGGAGATATTTTAGCCAAAATCCAAAATTCACAACTGCAACTCCAGTGCATCCTGAGAGTTATAGTTTAAGTGCCTCATGGTCCCTTTCTCCTGTACAGACTGGGTGCCCTGGTCAGAGTATGTTTCCATGATGCATCATAATGAGATGAGGCAGTGCATCATAGGAGTTCCGTGGCCATAGTGCATCATGGGAAATGAAGTCCTGTTGGGAAGCCTGGCCCACAGAGGAAAAAGGGGACATGAGACAACTGAACTACAATTTCCACTATGCATCATGGCGACATTTCCCATTAAAAACACTTTCTTTCAGGCATTTGGGATTTTGATTTTCAAAAAGTTGAAATTTTCCACGGAAAGAGGACCTTTTTACAAAACATTTTGTTTAGTAAAAATCTTAGTTTTCCATCTAAAAATAGTTTTTAATAAATTGTGATTAGCCCTATTACAACTGCTGCTAATTCTGACAGTGCTGTGTGACTCTGGGTAAATCACTTTGCCTCCTGTTATAAATTTCCCCATCTGTAAAATGGGGACAATAACACATGATTACCTAATAACCGTATAGGAGTGTCATTAATTAACATTTTAACAGTGCTTTCAATATGCACACTGGCATGCAAGTACTAAATATTGTAATCTTCATGAGAGTCTGTTCTCAAAATTCCCCTCCAAACCAGGATCCAGTCTCTTGCATATGGATCAGATTGTTTTAGCTACCCTTTTTAATGTGGAATACCTGCTATCTTCCTCTTTTTATGGTTTGATGCTTTCATCCCCTTTTGTTATTTCATATCCCACCATGCCAACTCTGGTTGCTGCAATTGGGTGACGTAACCAGAACTGTGGGATACAAAATAACAGTAATAAAAGACCAGAATGGAGAAATTGTCAGGTGAAATATTTATGCATATAACATAAGTACCAGCTGTGTTATGCCAGTGTTAACAGCCAATTGATCCATGCTATGTTTATCTATCTATGGCACTTGTGACTTTTTTTCATTAACCGAGTATAAAATGAAGTTGCATTGAAATGTTGGAGTTGAAGTTAAGTCCACAAGTTAAGAGTGGAACTGAACTTTTATGATAAATTCAATTTTTCCCCACTCCTGTATTCCAAAATACACCTGAAAAAAGTCACACTGGCCTTAAAATTGGTAAATAAGAGCTCAGGCAGAGGTATAACTTTTCTACAAAAGTTGAAGTGAAATGGACAAGAGGTTCCTGAATTATTATACACTTCAAATAGAGGTGTTCACCAGAGTTCAAAAAGCCTATCTCTTTTCCTTGTGTTTAGTTGTGATGCTCTGAGTATCTTTCCTAGACCTGAAGAATAACTCTGTGTACCTCAAAAGCTTGTCCTTCTCCAGCAGAAGTTGGTCCAATAAAAAATATCTCACCCAACTTGCCTCTCTAATATTTCTTTTTCTGCACAGAGTTTTCAAAATAGAAACCAATCACTAGGAAAGCTTGTGATTAGAAAAATAATTATTTCCACCAAATGTTACATTTGAGCCAATGAGCATCCTAAGACTCAAGAATTTGTGAGCAACAAACATTCTAATGCTCAGGGGAGATATTCCATTCCTGCTGACAGCAGGGAGATCCACAGGAAGGGTGGGTAGAAATCTCATCCCAGATTGCTTCCCTCCAACCACCTCATCTCTCCAGGACACTACCCTTCAAAGGCTGTGTGTGCATCTCAAAAAAGACACTGACTCTCATTCAAATAACAATCACAACCTTAATTCTAACTCAGAAAAGACAACATCAGGGTAGTGATATCTAAAGTATATAATCACACACAATATACACATTAAAATGCCACAAATCATTCTGTAGATCTTAGATCTTTCTATAGACTCACTCCCCTTGCAGGGTCTTATAGCCCAGGCTCCAGCCTGAGCCTGAGTATGTACACTGCAATTTTTAGTCCCAAATCCTGCAAGCCCAAGTCAGCTGACCAGGCCCAGCTGCGGTCGTGCTCTGGGTCTTTTATTGCAATGTAAACATAGCCTTACAGTATGTCTACACAGCACACTAAGCCTGGGCTCTGACTCAGGTTTGAGGCCAAGCCTCCTTCCATCCTCACACCAATTAGTCCGGCTTGGGTCAGCAAGCACTCAGGATTCAAGTCCTAGGACCCTGCTAGGGGAGTGAGTCAGAGCTGAGTCCGACTATGACTCAGGTCCAAGATCTGTCATTTTATAGTGTGGATGCAGCTCAAGCCACAGACATGAGTCAGAAGGTCTGTGTAGTGCTGTACAGACGTGTTAGCACAGCTGTGAGACCCGGTCGAGCAATTGTAAGTGAGGTTTACAATGCAGTGTTGACATTCAAGAGTGGGCTTGGAAAAAACAGGTCCACAAACCCAAGTGCCACAGACCTGGAAATACAATTCAGTGTAGACATAGTTTTCGTCTCTTGGTCCCTCAGTTCTCCATATGTAAAATGATGTTAATGGTTCTTCCCTACCTCACAGAGACTCCATTATCTATTATGCAATTTCACTTTATGTTCATCAACATTAATAAAAACTTCCAAAACACAGAGTTATGAAACATACTTAAATAGCAAGAAGTACAATGCTATAAAACTGCTGGGCAGAGTTAAGGCTGTGGTTATTCACTGAGAAAATCTATGCTTTGCTTGCAAAATGGCTCCTTGTACCCTCAACCGATTTTTAGATAGCCTTGGAAATGTTGTAAAATGCTAGTAATCATAATGTGAACCGAGTCTGAAAACTTTCCAAATTATCTCTATCACGTTTGAAAACCTGAATGTTCTTGGAGACAGTAATTAACAGTGAGATAGAAATTGGGAGTGGGGATTTTGGCCTGTATAAAGTGGCATGTAGAACCTCTGTTTGAATATCGTATTAAAGTTTAAGTAATCCATTTAGGATAGAGCTTACGTGTCAACAGTACTTATGAGACTAAACTAGCATGGGCTGTAAACTTCAAAATGAATGAATACTTATTGATCTGCAAAAATGATTATGCTGCTGATGTAGGGGGAAGAAAAATCCCTTTCTATTAAAGTTCAGAGACAAATATCATGAGGGACTTTCAGGAAGGGAATGAGCTGCAACTATTAGCAAATTAGAATATGCAAAACTTTCCAGAATTTTGATGTGGTACACATTTCAAAAACCATTTTCTCTTCTTTCACTGTAAATATGTACCACTAAGCAGCTGGGAAATCTAGTTTAGTTTGAAAATCTGCTTAAAATTTTGATATTTTAATATTTCTAGAGAGGGTCCAGCATAATGCATTTAGATTAAAATAAAAACATAATATAATGAGAGATGAATGCATTATAAAGGAATAAAATGACTTCATTCATTGTTGTACATCCACAACTTTTCCTCGTATTCCACATACATCAGGGGAACATGATTTTGATCATATGGAATTATGTTTCCAGTTTTTGTTGTAGATAGCCGTGAAAAGCAGGCACATTTCCAAGGTTTATGAAACTGGGGGGGGGAGGGAGCACGTGGGTGTCTGTGTGTAGGCAGAAAGGGGTATTGCCAGGTTTAAATCAATTTAGAAAAATTGGCTACTAGTCCTGCCACTGATGAACACTTGTTGTCTCTCTGCCATTTATCTCTCTGACATTTATCATTGTCTAGCAACAAGGAAAGCTGAACAACATTAACAGGGGTTTTCCATTTGGATTTTACAAAATCAGTTGCTTTTCTCAGGAAAACATTCTTGTACCATATAATACTTCTTTCCCTGTCTGTCTCTCTGTCCCCCCCAGTGACAGAAACTGATTAAGCATCTTTAAAAACAGCAACAAAACTAATTCACTTGGAGATTGAGCATCATATCTAACAATGATCACTCCTTTATCAAGGTTACTTATGGAGCTGGTAACAAAGACATTTGGTGTTCTGATCCCTCACCCCTTGGTCATAAAATTTAAGGTAAAAAAACATAATGAACCTACTTCTCTGGCCATTCATATTTTAGCTGCAGTCTGTATTAACCAGTAGTGTTTTATGGTTAGCCAAGGTTTAGTGCCAATGAGGTTTATGGCACTTTTATTGGAAGCATTTAACAAGGTTCAGTCCTAGAGCAGCCTGATGGTCACTTTGTGTGACTGCAGTGGTTGGTAAGAATAGCCAGACTATCCACAAACAAGAGAGAAGGGGAAGTAAACCTTAAGAACACTCACACACTTCTACAAATTTTCATTTGTCCATTCCTGTCACCAAGAATGCTTCAGATTACTGTTCCTCTGTGAGGAGTGTCCTGCAGAGTAAAAGACAATGTGACAGCATCGAAAAAAGACATTCTCATGTTGGCACTGCTGCAGTGTATTCACAGTTAGAAAACTTTCCTCTCAATGCCTTTGCCAGTTCAAGACTGTTCTACCCAACACCCATAATCAATAAAAAGCCTTTGGAAAGTATGAACATGCTCTCTCTCCTCATCAAAAACTGCTGCACACGCACAAAGGAAATAATACTATATATATATGAGCAGCTTTCATTTTAAATAATCTGCCACAGAAGGTCGGGATCAGCTAACCTTCCCCACCAGAAGAAGAAAACAGGGAGCAAAAGACAGAGTGAGGCAGAGATCTGATTTCTGCTAATGTCCGTCTGTTCAGCCAGATGGCCCAATGGAACCACAAGAGGCAGGTGTCACAGTCAGAGAGAAGCCTGACCCTTGCCTGGTTTCTCATCTCTGGACAAAAATAATAATTCACCAGCAGCTCGCAGAACTCTCAAGGCTTTATGGATTAGCACAGTGAGCTTTCCTGTAATCAGTAGGATATCTCCAGGAACAAAGGGTGGCATGACTCATTATTTGGCTGTGATAACATGACCCACACAAACACTAGGGGATACTGGGCAAGTCTGTATTCTGCAAATCAAATCGCACCATGATCCATCATTAACCTAAGTGATCCATTGTTTTATTGAAGTAGCCCTCTAAATGAACAGGTCACAATCTAGTTTAAAAACTCAGAGATTTGTTAATGCTCCAAGGATTTATATTCTTTTAGAACATACAGTCTGAGCATAAGTTAAATTATAAGCATTCTAAGAGTGGGGGAAAGGAGGAGGAGAGATGGAAAACACATGATTTATTTAACTTCTGAGCTATTTTTAAAACATATTGCTGTTATATTTGGATATACATGAGTATATGGACAGATATTTTATGTATAATAGTAAATTAGGATTTGTATAGAAAAAAAAGAAGAAAGAAATTCACCATTTGGAAAAAAGTTTCCACTCCTTGCAGGATTTCACAGTGCAAGAAGTTCAGAAGAGACTCTGATATGATGTGGAAATTAAAGCACTGCCAGTTAATATGAAGCAGCAATTCATGCAGAATTAGCATTGCCCTTCAGAACAGATCTACTCAATTGAACCTAGGAGGAGTTTAAGATTAAGCCATTTAATTGCTACTTTAGGAACTCTGGATTTTGCATAGACATGAGTCCAGGTGTTAAATCTGATTCTTCTCTGTTCAGTTCAGATAACAGGACTGAGCCTGAGAACCAACTAAGACAAATCTTTCAAAGATTTCCTCTTCTTTTCAGTCCATCTTGGGAGTTTTATTTTAATTGTGGACACCAGAGGGAATTGGAGCCATTACACTCAGAGTGTTGAGTCTTGAATGAAGAGAGAGTTCTTTCTCTTCTAAATTATTCTGAACTAACATTTATAACAATAATTATTAATTTGGCCTTGTGATAAATATAAAGGGAAGGGTAACAATCTTCCTGTATACAGTACTATAAAATCCCTCCTGGCCAGTGGTTCAAAATCCTTTTACCTCTAAAGGGTTAAGAAGCTCAGGTAACCTGGCTGGCACCTGACCAAAAGGACCAATAAGGGGACAAGATACTTTCAAATCTGGGCGGGGGGAAGGTTTTGGTCTGTCTGTTCTGTGTGCTTGCTGGACACAGATCAAGGAAGCAAGCAATCCAACTCCATTCGAATTAGTAAGTACTAGCAAGGGAATGTGTTAGCTTATTTTTGTTTTGGCTTGTGATTTTCTCTGTGCTGAGAGGAAGGTGTATGCCTGGTTTTCTTTTTGTAACTTTAATGTTTGGCCCCAGAGGGAAATCCTCTGTGTTTTGAATCTGATTGCCCTGTATCATAAATAAAAAGGGAAGGCTAACCACCTTTAAATCCCTCCTGGCCAGAGGAAAAAACCCTTTCACCTGTAAAGGGTTACGAAGCTAAAGATAACCTTGCTGGCACCTGACCAAAATGACCAATGAGGAGACAAGATACTTTCAAAGCTGGGAGAGGGGGAGACAAAGGGTTCTCTCTGTCTGTGTGTTTTGCTTCTTTGTTTTTTGCTGGGACCAGAGCAGGAATGCAGGTCAGAACTCCTGTAAAGGGTTAATAAGCAATCCAGTTAGATGTGCATTAGATTCTGTTTTGTTTAAATGGCTGATAAAATAAGTTGTGCTGGATGGAATGTATATTCCGGTTTTTCTGTCTTTTTGTAACTTAAGGTTTTGCCTAGAGGGATTCTCTATGTTTTGAATCTGATTACCCTGTAAGGTATTTTCCATCCTGATTTTACAGAGGTGATTCTTTTACTTTTTCTTCACTTAAAATTCTTCTTTTAAGAACCTGATTGTTTTTTCCCTGTTTTTAAGATCCAAGGGTTTGGGTCTGTGTTCACCTATGCAAACTGATGAGGATTTTTATCAAGCCTTCCCCAGGAAAGAGGATGTAGGGCATGGGGGAATTTTTGGGGGAATGATGTTTCCAAGTGGGCTCTTTCCCGATTATATTTGTTAGACACTTAGTGGTGGCAGCAATAAAGTCCGGGACAAAAGGTAAAATAGTTTGTACCTTGGGGAAGTTTTAACCTAAGCTGGTAAAAATAAGCTTAGGGGGTCTTTCATGCAGGTCCCCACGTCTGTACCCTAGAGTTCAGAGTGAGGAGGGAGCCCTGAAAGGCCTTGCAATCCAATTTATATTCTTTGTTTTCATCTTGATGACACCTAAGCTCAGTCAAGTTGTTTACATGTTGGATGCTAAGTGAATGAGTATGACTGGCAACAGTTACACACCCAGCTGTCTCAACAGAGACAGAGTTGCTTGGGAGTCAGCAGGGGTGCACTGACCACATGCTGTGGCCTAAAGGGAACATGTTGGGCTACAGGACAAGAGGTGCCCTCCCCCACGTAGGAAATGCTGGTGGGAGCATGTTGGGCAGCATAAATTCCTACATAACAATGATAATCCATGTTCTTTCCCATCCTGCTACTTTGTTTTTTTCTTGCACACACCCAAACTCCCCCCACCCCCAACCCCCCGGGCCTGCTAGTGGTGGCAGACCCCTTCTGCTCTCCCCATCATAGTCAACTCCATTATGACTGTCCTTGAGTAGATGGGCAGGGAGGTAAGGGGCTTCTTGAACACTCTCCCGCTTCCAAGGCATCGATGCAGGGGCAGACTTTATTTGGCTGTATGTTTCTAACGCAACACCAAATAAATAAATAAATACTTCTGTACAAGCTGTTTTGTTAGTTCCTCATCAAATGTATTTCTTCTGTTCACCATGGACTTCTTTCCCTTTATTCTTCCTCAAGCTCCTCTGAGAATTTTATCCACTGGATTGAAATTCACTATGCCAGGCTGCTTTTATCAACTAGGGTGAGCAATTTTCTTCTCCACCTGTAGCTTCAAGAACATAATAAAACATGCATGCTTAGGGGACTGGATTCATTCCTTCAAGCATCCTCCAGTTGGCACCCACAGCAGGTGAGTCAAAAACAATGAACTAGCTTGCATGTGGATGATAATGAAATCCCTGTGAACCATTCACACTTTCCGCATGGATCTCGGAAACCTGAGTATGTACTTGTGCCTGCCTCTCCTCTGACTTCAAAACCTAGCTTATACTCATATTGAGTTAACTTAACTGAAATAATAATGATAATAATAATGAGAGAACTAAGCCAGATTGTTAACTTTTATTTATAGAGTTTATTTACCTTTGAACATTTAGGTTTCAATATGTGTGGTGAGATGGGCCAAATTCTCCCGTCTGCTAAGACTACTTTGCACAGTTTACGAAATAGACTTAAAACAGCCAGCAATGTCTAATGGAGAATTCACTGTCCCTTCTCACTCAGCTTCCCCACCTCCTGCGCTAGCTGACCCTGACACTACCTCTTCACCTTCAGGGCACATCTACACTGCAATCAAAGGGAGTGTGTGCAGCTCCGGTAGAAATACCCAAGCTAGCTATTATAGATCTAGCTCAGGTCCTGGAGTAGTGAAGTAGTCACAGCACATGCTTCAGTATAGGCTATCACGGCAAGTAGTAAAAGCGTCTTTGGCAAGCTAGTACAGCCTGTGCTGATGCCCATGTTGTCATGGTTTCACTGCTCTGGGACTCAAGTTTGCTAGATTAAAGCTGGCCTGGGTATCTCTACTGGAGCTGCACACACTCCCTCTGATTATAGACATAACCTCAATGTAGAGAAAGTGGGGAAGATAAAGATACTCCCCTGCTGCTCTATCTTGCACCAGGATAAAATGGTTCAGGATCAAGAAGCTGCAACCTGGCCCCGATAGCTTCCTGTTCCAAAGCCTCTCAGTGGGATATAGAATCTGCCTCATTAGCTTAATGCCACTTCATGCTTTGGATGGGGTATAGAACTAAAGCATGGCATCCACTTTGAGAGGAATGAGGGAGCAATATGGCAATCGGATTTCATTTTATTGGTTGTGCATGGCCCAATCCCTGAATCCATCCTCTATGGCATTTCTAGTGCCATTGTTGACACTATGGACCTGATTCAGCAAGGTACATGAGTAGTTTCATTGAAGCCAATGAAACCATTCAAGTACTTACAGTTAAGCATGAGCTTCAGCACCTTGAACTGGGACCTGTGTGAGCTCAGTATAGTTTGGAAGCTCACGGGGATTCATGCAGACCTCTTCTTTGGTTTTAATCAGTGTAGTTTCACTCTTGTGTTTTGCTTTGAGTTGAGGGTTATTCATCAAAGCCACCAATTTTCAACTGTTCTGACAGTGCAAGAACTGGAAATCAAGAATTGGCCCAAGGCCAGGCCCAGGTTCATTTGAAAGGTTCACATTATCTTCTTAAGAGCCTGGATAAGTTTTAAGTTAGTAACAAAACCTGACACGAGGACAATTTTGCCACAAAGATTTTTATAGTTCCACACTGATAACAGTTTATTAATAGATATTATTAGAGAAAAGATTTGTTCCTAATACTCAGGAGACACAGATATGATGTGATGTCATTTGCAGAAATTGCTCCAGAATACAGAATTTTTAGGAATGGGATCATAGGTAGGGCTAACCAGAAATCAAGAATTCTTTTTTTCCCAAGAAATAAATAAACAAAATAGAGGTTTCAGAATTTCTTTTGGTTCTGTACTGGGGTCTTTTGAAATATTTTGCAAGAAAAGAGAGAGACATCTACCACTCCAGAATAGCCACCAACCCACTGGTTAGATACTTTACTTGGTATATGGGAGACCCATGCCCTAGTCCCTGTTCTCTCTCTCTCTCTCTCTCTCTCTCTCTCTCTCTGTCCTAATCACTGGGTTGTTGGCTATTCTGGGATGATGAGTTGGTGTGTTTCTCTCTCAGTTTGACTTAAATTCCATCCTGGACCTGAGAAACCTTCCCGACCAAAGTTCATTGAAACATACATTTTTGTGAAAGTTTTGGGTTTCACATTTACAGAAAAGCGTTTCATCAAAAAAAATCCTGACCAACTCCAATCACAGAACCAACATTTTTGATGCATTAAGGCGCAAAGTTTCTATGGGTCTCTTTTTTGTTTGCACACAGACACACACACACAGACACACTTATTTACACGTGCAACAACTCCAACACCATGTGCAAACAGACATTCCATTTAACTAATTGCATACATGAGCATAGTACCCAGTTTTTACATGCAAATGGCATGTAAACAAGTGTGCACACAATCTGAAAGACCTTTAAAGGTCCACATTTTCAACATATCCCCACAGGAAAGATGTGTGGGAAAAATACATGTGCAACTTCATGGAGAAAACTTGTACTTTCACCTGGGAAGGCTAGCTAAGCACCTATCCCCCTTTGCATTTACAATTGTCCAATTGGCACATTTGACTGCAAGTAACTTTGCACTTCAGCAAGGTGCACACTTTAAAAAAAAATTGGTCCTTGAATCTCCGTGTCCTGAAGGTCAGTTTCAAAGGACCTCCATTTAGTGCACACACAAAATGTGTGCACTGTCATTCCTGTGTGAAGTCCTACACTGCCTGTGAAAATATGCCTCCCAATTTCCCAAAGGTACAGCTTTAGATCACAATATGGCACCTAACGATTATTTGTGATCAAAGAGAAAGAATGCATGATAGATCACCTGGGGCTTGATCTAAAATGTATTTTCTAAGTGAAACCAACCGGGGGGGGGAGAGGGGCTAACTAGACTGGATAAAGTACTGGTCCAAATCCTTGCCCAACACTTAACTGAATCTTCTCTTACCACTTCAAAAGTTATTTTTCCTCCCTTGGTATCCTGCTGTTAATTGATTTATCTTTCAGAGTAGCAGCCGCGTTAGTCTGTATTCGCAAAAAGAAAAGGAGTACTTGTGGCACCTTAGAGACTAACAAATTTATTTGAGCATAAGCTTTCGTGAGCTACAGCTCACTTCAGCTGTAGCTCACGAAAGCTTATGCTCAAATAAATGTTAGTCTCTAAGGTGCCACAAGTACTCCTTTTCTTTTTGATTTATCTTGTTAGACTGACCTCACACTTGGTAAAGCAAACCCCCTCCTTTCATGTATTTATACCTGCTCCTGTATTTTCACTCCATGCATCTGATGAAGTGGGTTCTAACCCACGAAAGCTTATCCCCAAATAAATGTGTTAGTCTCTAAGGTGCCACAAGGACTCCTTGTTGTTTTTTTTTTAATCTTCTCTGAAGTTCATAAATTTTGGCTAAATTTTAGAATTAATTTTCATTTTCATACATCAATCCAGCTAAGCCCAGAAGCAGGAAGCAGCAGAAGTTTCAAAAGAGGGCAGTCTCATGGCTGTCCTAAATTTCAGGAGTTACAACAACTCTACTAGGGACTGTTCCAGCAGGCAGGGATTATCAGGGCCCAACAGCAGCATTCTAGTCATGTTTATGTTCCCTGGACAAATACCTACCATATGCCAAAACCACAGCTGGATATATTGCTTTAGGATTCCCCAATACAAAGAAAATACCCAGCAAGTTGGTTCAGTCACCTTTCTGCCTGCTCTGTTTCCAGAATGGTCCAAAGTAAGTGAATCAGGGCTCAGGATGTGGTCCAGTTTGCATAGGTGTAAATGACTACTGCTGGAACACAAAGTGTGAGGTACTTGAGAATCAGGCTTGTACTTGTTACTAATTAAGATGTCTCTTTAGTGACTCACATAATTTCAGGGTCAGGGTACAGAGTACCTGTACAGTGAAAGCGTAGGCTGTCTCCATCAGTTCCAGGAATATTTAGATGACCAGGTTGAATTTAATCAGATTGAATTAACTTCTCCAGCCAGAGTCTTTATACTAAGAAGGTATTTTAGAACTGTCCCTTCCCCAACTCGCACCTCTGCTTTTTGCCCCCTAATCCATGTGCCTAACTCAGCAACCCACTCAATCCATGCCATTTTTATTTTCTTTCAGAAATGTATGTCTCCTTCTGCTCAGTCATGTGCAGGGACATCTTCAGTTCTGAACACATTGCGTAACCCTTCACATTGACTGCAGCGACATCAAGATTCCACAGTGCATAGGAGACCCAAAGGTGCCCACCTACACAAAAATGAGCAGAAACAGAGTGTACATCCTTCTGAAAGTAGAAATGGATCACAGGTTAAAACACTGCAGCCAGAAGAGAGTAGACTGGGAGAAGCCTACTGGTGAGTTACTAGCCCTGAGATGCCCCCTTGGAAGTAATGCTCTAGGCAGCTGAATACTTAGCTGATGTCGAAGGCAGACTTTGCAGCTGGAAGGGATTTTTCCATACAGGGAAAGCAAATAAAAATATAGAAAAATTCAACAGTGAAATAGTAAATGTAAAGTTTATAGGAACTAAAAGTGTTTTATAACTATAAACAACTGATATACAAATTGTCATATGAGGCATCACTGGACACATCAGTGAAATGCAGCCAGAGTAGGTGGTTAAGAGTGTCCAGCAATAGCTTTGGCTAGGAAGAGAAGAATATCTTCTCCCACTGAAACAAATTAAAACATTGGCCAGAATTACTCAAGCAGACATTTTGCCAGGACCCCAGATTTTACATTACTATTATTTCAAAGGTTTCAGAGTAGCACCCGTGTTAGTCTGTATTCGCAAAAAGAAAAGGAGGACTTGTGGCACCTTAGAGACTAACAAATTTATTTGAGCATAAGCTTTCGTGAGCTACAACTCACTTCATCGGATGCTCACGAAAGCTTATGCTCAAATAAATTTGTTAGTCTCTAAGGTGCCACAAGTCCTCCTTTTATTATTTCAAAGAGTACTATGGAATCCTTAGTGATCACAAGTGGTTAGGGTTTGCGTCTCATTGAAATAATAGCACTTTTTGTAGCTCAGAATCCCTTAACACTATGCTAGAGACCGGGAACCAAATTCAGGAAAGCATCCCTATTCAAGACTTAAACACACATTTTTTCAATCCACATTTAAATGATGTACTGAATAAGGATCAGGTTAAGAACATTCTGTCTTGAGGTGGAACCTGCATTAAAAAACTGCTCACATGTAAGAGGGATACTGACTGTGTCCCCACTACCTCATCTTAAAATATCTAGCTTCTCCTTAGATGCTTCCTTCCCATCTAACCCGGGAGCCAACATTATTTTCTGAGAGCTGATAGAATCACAACACATGATAGTGTGAATGTACATGTGCACACACATCAGTCGTCCTACATTTTGGACACAACTACTTCTATAACATGATGATATTTTAATATACCATATAGTTTTCAAATGTAGGCCAATCTGACTAAGTTTCTGGTGACAAGTTGTTGTCACAACAGGGACTGGACTCCTATACAATACATTTAGGGCAACGTAACATGGACATGCACGGAAGGAAGGGGGCATGGTTGTGCTGTTGGAGGTGTCATTCTTCATATAACATGTTAAACCCAAGATGGTCTGCCTCTGATTGTCAGCTAGATAAGTAAAAGCTGAAGATCATGTGGCATTTTTCAAAGTGTACAGTGCCTTACACCACATGCCTTCTTAACATCATTTGTCTATTCAGCCTCTATGACCAGCATGTTTTGTGATACTTTGAGTATGATAGGTGCTCTATAAAACCAAATTCTATTCTATGTTAAAAAATGACTCATAAAGAAGTCTCCACTTAAAGAGTGTGTGTCTCCACTTTAATTGTAAGTATACACGCACATACTTCTTTATACACACCAATGCTTTAAGTCAGGGGTGGGCAAACTCTTTGGCCCGAGGGCCACATCTGAGTATGGAAATTGTATGGCAGGCCATGAATGCTCACAAAATTGGGGGTTGGGGTGTGGGAGGGGGTGAGGGCTATGGCTGGGGGTGTGGGCTCTGGGCTGGGGATAAGGGGTTGGGGATGCAGGTGGGTGCTCTGGACTGGTACCGAGGGGTTCAGAGGGCAGGAAGGGGAATCAGGACAGGGGGCTGGGGCACAGGAGGGGGGTCAGGTGTGCAGGCTCTGGGCGGCGCTTACCTCAAGCAGCTCCCAGAACCAGCAGCATGTCTCCCCTCTGGCTCCTATGTGGAGTGTAGCCAGGCAGTGCGCGCTGCCCGGTCGCTTGGTTTGGGGGCAGTGTGCAGAGCTCCCTGGCTGCCCCTACGCATAGAAGCCCGAGAGGGGACATAACATTACTTCCAGGCATTGTGCGGAGCGGGGCAAGCCCTGCTCCCCAGCGGGAGCTCGAGGGCCAGATTAAAAATGTCTGGAGGGCCGGATGTGTCCCCAGGGACATAGTTTACCCACCCCTGCTTTAAGTGAACACATTTTCTAAGTCATTTTTCAAATAGAATAGAATTTGGCTTTATAGAGCACCTATCATACACAAAGCAATGGTTTAGAAACTGGTAATGCAGTGATTCTGTGGATACATACACGTAATTTAAGAGCAGTAGATATGTGTATGAGTATTACAATTTTCTTCATTTACCCATGAGCAGAAAAGCCACAATTAAATTATGAAAAATCCAGATGCTACTGGATCTACATTAATTTATTCTCTCTTTCCACCTTCCACCCATCTCTGAATTTTAAGTTTGCACTTTGTACATTCAAATATTTCACCTGTCATAAATGAATGACATAATGTGGAAATTAAATCAATATGTGCCTGATTAGGTGAGTAGAAAAATTAAAATTTACCAATGTATTTCATTAAAAACACATTTTAGTTCTTATAGAAGTATTTTTCTTCCCCACTTGTTTGGATTGTAATTTAATTAATGATATTTAATGTAGATTTCGATGAACTGATGAGATCTACACTGCAGGTATTTCACTTTTTTAAAAAAAATTATAATCACATTCTGGCTATAATCACCTTGTTAACAAAGAGAGTAAGAAAACAGTTTTCTGTTCATGACAGAGAAAAAATATGATTTCCTAACAGAAACAGCCCTAAAGGAAAAAGTTGTGATTCTTTAAAAAAACCATATAAGTGCAAATTGGACAACTGTGTTGTATTACCAAAGTCAGAAATGAAGTTCCAAGCACAAAATTGTTTCATACCCTGCTTGATATCTGGTATTGCCAATGCTATTTACATATAATTATATAATATATTCACAGAGATAGCACTTTACTTTAATCAAACTTGGAATTATCAGGCAGTGCACGTAGAATTTTGCTGTTAATGTCAGCAGTTAGCATATGTTGTTAGGACCACTTGGAAAAAAGACACAAAAATAGCTTTCAGAGAAAATCTTTTTTATTGTAAGAGAACTTTTGTTTTTAATTATGGCAGTTTCAAATTATTGTGGTACATGACATCTGTCCAAGAAATAGATATGTATAGTGTATATGCACACACCACACCAAAATATTCAAGAACAAAGTGGGGTATTTTGTTTGACCAGATATTGACATCTTCAAGATTATGCAAATCTAGAAATTCTGTTCTTATATACATCTTCTCAAAGAAAGTTAATGTCCATGGCCAGTTATCCTTAGCATGATAAAATATTGCCTTCCATATATTCATATTTTTTCATACTGTCAGATTTAATTACTTCTTATGTACATTGGGCCTGATCCATGCTAACTAAAGTTAACATGACTCTCTGATTTGACATTTATGGACTTTGGATCAGGTCCATAAATGACATTTATGTGTGTGTACACACACAACTACTAATCATATAGTTGGTTACATGTGTTAATGTAGAACAGATGCAGATATATGCACACATATCTTTGCCTAACTATACCTAATCAGCACATGAGAGTTGTGTGAAGACAGTTAACATAATTCCAACTCTTTTGTTCTAATATTAGAGTTATTGAATGTTTATTTCAATAATGCATTTCTGAATATATCATGTAGGTTATATTGGTCACACTTTATATTAAAGGTATATTTATGAACAATTTATAAAGATTTAATATATGATATTTGTGATAAGCATGATATAGATTGTTATAAGCTATTGTTACATGCAGCCTATTGTGCTGTTCTATTCTATAATAATTATTTATTAAAATATTTATTAATCATTTATTAACTCTTTATAAAATATTTATAAAATGTACCCTTAATGCAAAGTGTGACCATAATACCTACAGCTTCTGGAAGGAGGTAATGAGTGTTGAAATTTAGAACGCTCTCTCACACACACACTCTCTCTTCTCTAAACACACACACACACTCTCTCTCTCTCTCTCTCTCTCTCAACATGCCAAAGTATATTCAAGAACACATGGACATATCAGCTCATTATAATCATTTAAATATTGGGAAGAATAAAGGAGTATATACCTAAAGATTATTTGGGGATAGTTTAGGTTCTTTGTAGTCCATAAACTTTTGGAATTCACTCCCATTTCCAGCACCATCATTGAAGTGATGAGTTATTTAAGGCTTGAAAAAACTGTTATATGAATGGATATTTGTTTTCCTACCTAAAAACTGGTTTCTAACCACTAAATATGTATGGCTGTTAGTAGGATTTGTTTGGAAAGAAAAAAGCCCCAGAGATGGTTACAAAATATGAAGCTGAATACAGTAGTGCAACCCTGTCATATTGATTTGGCATATCTTTATATACTATTTTTTCTTATATGGCTCTAAAAGTGGTGGGCTAGTAGGATCTTAACATTCTTAGTGGTCAAACTTCTTTCTACTGTTTGTGAATATAACATAAATGGTGGAAGACTGTACTATCTCCAACTGCAACGCTATCCACCAGAAGGATAGATTTAGCAATAAATACAGACTTTTTTTTTAGCAAATGTATCCAGATAAAGTAAAATTTAGGCAGCAAAATATATAATTTAATGATAGCTATGAGAAGGGCAAATGAGCTATTTTCCGAGGAAGCTTTTCACATTAAAGCATTTTGTTTCTTATCAGAAGAGAGAGTATATGTTTTCCATACCTTCTCCAGAATGGACACTTTGATCTCACCACAGAACATCATAAGGCAACTAGTTTGATTAGTTAAGATGTAAGCCTCTAGTTTATGTGCTGATACTGTATGTACCTGAGCACTCCAAATCAATTTCAGCAATTAACTGCTTATGACTTTGCAGTGTAACCATCTGGCTCTCAGTTCTGAGGAGATATTTTGTAAGAATCCTGGAAACTGCTCAACAGTAAAATGTGATAAATGAAATGGCTAATAAGGTGTTGGCAGGAATGAAATAAAGACTTCTTGACCAGTTCATGAATCTCAAAGCTTGAATTCTAAATCCCTTGTTACATTGAAATATTTTACTTCTGACATAATTTGTATCTGAAATCTGATGAGCCTCTGCATTATTACACCTGCTCAGTATGCTGGAATTGTTATGCTTTTGTAATACACAGTGCAATTTAAATGTTGGGCGGGGGGGAACAAACAAAAATTGCTTTTGGGTGTTATCCAGCACTGAAATAGTGCCTTTTTTTATTTAGCTCCCTGTACATATGTTTCACACTATACGAAAAAAAATCTGCGAATCATCACAAAAGATCATAGAATTAGCGCAAAAGTCCAACAGTACCTATCCCTGCAGTGAAAATCATGTTCCAAATATGAGAGACATGTATGTTTAATAATGTAATCTACAAAACATCTTAGAACTAAGATACCAAAGTCACTAAACTCATCACATTTCTACTTTTCATTAAAAAAACCTATTATTCAAGAAATATTTATCAAGAAAGAAAGATACAGAAAAAACATGTTAATTTACCTGAAAGACATGCTTGTATCTGAAAGGCATGAATTGCAATTCAGTGCTAAACTGTTAATTTAAATGTTTATTTAAGGATTATGTATATTTTGCTTATCACCCACATGACTAATTTGTACACGATCACTTTGATACATAGACCATAATAAATCAAAGCTTGCATTTCAATACCTTATTTACCAAGGCTGAACTAATTTCTTGCCATGAAACTAATTCTGCAATCTAGTTCTAAATAAAATAGAGAACAACAAAAGATTTATCAGGTTGTTTCAGAAGTTGTTTCAAGTCAAATTATTTTGTCTAGCCCTCTTTCTTTAATAGAACATATCTCTTTAAAGCTTCCCCATTCCTCCCCCACCCCAACCCCTAAAGAGACTGAATTTTAAAAATATATGAAATCCTGATCTACTCAAGTTTTGCACTATACCTTTTTATATATACTTTCCAACAGATTTTGCACAGTATCTTAATATTAGGCAGAATTGCTCTACTTGCCACCAGTTATATATGTGTGTGTCATACCTATGTGTTTTAAAGCCACTTAACAAACCCTTTAATAGTTAAGCACCTGCAAGATTTCAAGGGGAAGAGAAATCTCCTTCTCCCTTCGCTTCCTTTAACATCATCTCCTGGAGACCAAAGACTTATTCACTTTGTTTAGAACTTATTGAAGTTTTGTGATTCCAAATAACAAAAGCAAAGGGAAAATAACCTGCTAATTCAGATATCCGATTTTTCATGTATGCTGCTCCAGATTCTAAACAGACTTGATATCTCTCTATGCATTGTTTATGAATCCTGTACATAATAACAGATGCAATCACAAGATGCAATCACACACAAAAAAAGGCAAAAAAGCCTTACCTGCTAGATGAAACTGCAGCAGCAAGAGCAACAGCAGCATGCACAGTAGCTTGTACTGAGGTAATACCTTTTCTCTCTAAACCACTGTGGCAACAAACTGCCCTTTCTGGTGTCCCCCTTCATTCACAAAGGATCTCACAGGCAAGGCAGACAGGTAGAAATCACTTCCTTACTGGAAGAGGTTGTCTCCCTTCTCAGAAATGACTGTATCTCTCTCTGTGGGTCCCTACACATTTACCCTTCAGATCAATACTGCTCTTTAGCAGCAGCTTGAGCTCAACTGCAGCTGATAGAGTCTAGCCAATTGGTATTGAGGATTCCCTTTCTGTCACTCCCTCCCTCAAAAATACACAGCATGCATTTTAAATTGTATTAGTTGTGAAAAGTAATTTTAACCCATTTATTGAAATCTAACCTGTTCTTTTGGCACTCCCCTCAACTTGCATTTTCTTCTTGTTTTCAGAAAATCCCTGACTGAAAAAAATATTCCCAGCTGGAATCTTTAAAGCTGGTCTAGTTCCACAGTGTGAAAACTAAAAGCTCTAAAAGTGCTAGTGACTGACCAAAAAGCTACTGCTGCTCTGAAATGGTTGCAATCTATTAGGTTCCAAATATCATAAAAACTGCAGACACATCAAACTGCCAATGGCTTATCATCCATACTGAGGTATTTTCTCCCCTCCTTCCAGTATTAATAGATTTCTGACAAGGAAACTTGTCCAAAATACGATGACATTTTTTCAAGATCAAATTCCAGGACCCTATTGCTGATTCTATCAGTGCATTTTTTTATATTTATTTACTTTGATTTTTTTAGAGCACCCAACCAAAACTCTATGTGCACATTTATCAATTCCATCTACTAATATAACACAGTCTAAAACTGCTGAACCAAAGTGTAGGAATTAATCATTTTGGAGCGATATAAAAAAACATAACATCATATTTGCAATCCTGAAAGCAAGTGTATTCCATATGAGTGCACACACAGCCCTAATAAGATGTGTATGAAGAGGGACTGCTTTTGGATTTTATGGAAATATATTTTATATGCAAGATTTTTTTTTTAATTCAGGAGATGGAGGTGATGCTGGATGCTCAGAACTTTAGAAAATCAGGCCACTTATGTGCAAAACTTTCAGAGCCAAACTTTACATATACATTAAAAAAAATTGGCCTATATTGAAAGACAAAAAAATCCCAAGAAACCTTAATTCTGTTCAGTAATGCCCCTATGCTATAAACATATCCTTATGATTATAATATTTTAGGGGTTTTGATCCCAGATTAGTTAAACTGATTTTTAAAGACACGTTCATTTTTTTTCCTCTCAGCTAAGTGTGTGATGACACAATAAGTGTGTGATGAGACAAGTGTGCACACGACAAAATACTCAGATGATCATGACAGCAAGAGGTTAAATGACTTTAGAATGTACAACCAAAAGGACTCAGTCTGCCTCTAAATATTCTTACCTTTCCACCCACAAGGAAAAATGAGGATACCACCATCTGCAAAATAGTTAAGTTTCTCCTTCTCCTGATAGGCTAATAGCAGCCACAGCTGAGATCTCTCATGCATGTTTACCAGAGGAAACAGCCCTTTCAGTCTTGCAGCTGCACTAAACACCGATCATGAGTTGCAATGAATGAGGCATTCTCAATTACTTCCTCACATTGCTGTTTACCTAAAACATGGCCTTCAGGTTGCTGCACAAGGTAGGCAACATCCCCCTCCTTCTAGATACCCTGTCAATTTAACCCTTAGGAAAAAAAATCCCTTTCTGATCCCAAAATTGTCAATCTGGTCAGAAATGCAGCTCAGCAGTGCCTCAACTACAGGACAGAGGGCAGGTTCAGCAACAGCAATGAAATGGCCATTGGATGCCTAGGAGGGCTGTAAATGTGGCCTATGAGAGCTAATTGGTTCCCCAATGCCCCCTCCCCCTCAATTTAGCCATTGGGTACTAATGAGAGCAAAGAAAGCTCTCCCCTCCCTTGAATCACATTTTCCATGTGCACTCTGAGACACAAGGAGAGGCAGGGGCCAGGGGGTATGTACGGGGCTCCAGTGTGGTCAGAGTCTGAGTACTCTTACTCCCCATGTCCTCTCAGGACTAGTCATCTCCCTGTCAATCTGACCAAGTTCTATACCCACCATCACGAACATGGGAGGAGGAGGGTTATTGTCTAAAGTTAATATGTGTCCTATGCCTCAGTGTGCAACCTCCTCAGCAGCACTGTTCTTGTTGTATTTGACAGGGGTAATATGGCACCATGCAAAACAGGCCACCTCATGATTATCTTGACTACCAGAGCCATTAATGTGTCCTTCTGCAATGTCCAGAAATGTGTTCTTCTGAAACAAACACAAATGATGTTGAAGTATTTGATGTGAAGAAAGCCCTGTGTGTCATGATAAACTCAAATAACTCCAGGGGACCCAACAAGCCAAACAATTTCCTTTCCTGTCCATCATGTGAATAAGGCATGAAAGTGTGTGCAGCTGACTGCACTGGAAAAGTGTAGTGAGGAATAGAGTTTATGGTCTAGCATTTTCACAGTCTGCGTGAGATCATACATAAGTATTATTTTCAGCATAATTGTCTCCATTTGATGAGGTTGGGGGAAACATGGTTATATAGTTTCACAATATTGCAAGATACCTGGGTGCCCTTTAAAAGTTCATTCCAGTTCTACAGATGGTGTCAGCTCCAGGGATATTTCCTATACATAAAATGGGGAATATCACCACCAAAACTGATATCTCTAGAACCAGTGGGAGCATTTTAAGTGCACCTACTGCATGTTGGAGCTTGTTTGAGCTATTATTTCTTTGTGGTTATATTAAAGAGTTTGGGGATTGCAAACAAAAACAAATCTTAAAAGGTAGACTAATAACACCATGTTACTGAAAATATTACCACTACTTGCCATGTAATAAAATTACATTTTTAGTTCAATCTCAACTTATGCTCCATGCATCAATCATTGCAATGGATGTTTATTTTTAAAATCAGATTTACACTGATTTTTAAAAATCTTTCATTGAAGTTTTCTTCAATTCTCAAAAACATGTAGCACAAACAGACATTTTTTAATTATAAATTATTTGTATTATAGTAGCACCTAAAGTGTTCATTCAGGGACTGAAGTCCCATTATACAAAGTACTGTATAGTCAGTCCCTGCCTCAATGAAGTTACACCACGTATGAGATAAGGTGGATGCAATAAACCGATGGGAGATCCTAAGGTAAAATGTAGATGATTATGCTAAATATAATAAACATTAGTCACAGCATACAACTGCACAGCTGTTGTTGAGTGATTTGCTGGCAGGCATCACTCTTTCAGGGACATAGAGGTAGAAAGGAGGTAAAAGTGTTTTTTAAAGCCAACACCTATCTCTCCCGTTTAATTTCTCACCACAAGAATTACTTCTTATGTCTTGCTGATACATCCAAAAAACCGAACATCATTCTGGGATGTATTAGCAGGAATGTTGTAAACAAGACACACGAAATAATTCTTCTCCTCTACTCCACTCTGATAAGGCCTCAGCTGGAGTATTGTGTCCAAGTCTGGGCACCACATTTCAGGAAAGATGTGGACAAATTGGAGAAAATCCAGAGAAGAGCAACAAAAATTATTAAAGGTCTAGAAAACATGACCAATGAGGGAAGATTGAAAAAAGATGGATTTGTGTAGTCTGGAGAAGAGAAGACTGAGAGGGGACTATGATAACACTTTTCAAGTATATACAATGTTGTTACAAGGAAGAAGGTGAAAAATTATTCTTGTGAAACTCTGAGGAGAGGACAAGAAGCAATGGGCTTAAATTGCAGCAAGAGAGTTTAGGCACCCACTTCCACACATTGCCTGCCCTATTTCTGGGAAGTTAAACATGAAAAGGCTTCCCCTGAAACATGCCCCTCCTGCTGCTGCTCATCTCTGTTTAACCCTAAGGACTCAACTATTTTGTCTCTCTCCCACCCAACTCCCACCATCTAACTATGAGCCATCCCATTTAATAAAATTTAATACTTGATGTAGACATGGAAACAATGAAACACAGACAACATAACATGGTTAACCACAAAGGCCATAACTTTATCGTCAGCTGACATCATGATCGCATGCCCTGATTCTCATGGGTGACTTTAATTCTAGATCGCATGCCCTGATTCTCATGGGTGACTTTAATTTTCCTGATATCTGCTGGGAGAGCAATACAGCGGTGCATAGACAATCCAGGAAGTTTTTGGAAAGCGTAGGGGACAATTTCCTGGTGCAAGTGCTAGGGGAGCCAACTAGGGGGAGCGCTTTTCTTGACCTGCTGCTCACAAACCGGGTAGAATTAGTGGGGGAAGCAAAAGTGGATGGGAATCTGGGAGGCAGTGACCATGAGTTGGTTGAGTTCAGGATCCTGACGCAGGGAAGAAAGGTAAGCAGCAGGATACGGACCCTGGACTTCAGGAAAGCAGACTTTGACTCCCTCAGGGAACAGATGGCCAGGATCCCCTGGGGGACTAACATGAAAGGGAAGGGAGTCCAGGAGAGCTGGCTGTATTTCAAGGAATCCCTGTTGAGGTTACAGGGACAAACCATCCCGATGAGTCGAAAGAATAGTAAATATGGCAGGCGACCAGCTTGGCTTAATGGTGAAATCCTAGCGGATCTTAAACATAAAAAAGAAGCTTACAAGAAGTGGAAGGTTGGACATATGACCAGGGAAGAGTATAAAAATATTGCTCGGGCATGTAGGAAAGATATCAGGAGGGCCAAATCGCACCTGGAGCTGCAGCTAGCAAGAGATGTCAAGAGTAACAAGAAGGGTTTCTTCAGGTATGTTGGCAACAAGAAGAAAGCCAAGGAAAGTGTGGGCCCCTTACTGAATGAGGGAGGCAAGCTAGTGACAGAGGATGTGGAAAAAGCTAATGTACTCAATGCTTTTTTTGCCTCTGTTTTCACTAACAAGGTCAGCTCCCAGACTGCTGTGCTGGGCATCACAAAATGGGGAAGAGATGGCCAGCCCTCTGTAGAGATAGAGGTGGTTAGGGACTATTTAGAAAAGCTGGACGTGCACAAGTCCATGGGGCCGGACGAATTGCATCCGAGAGTGCTGAGGGAATTGGCGGCTGTGATTGCAGAGCCCTTGGCCATTATCTTTGAAAACTCGTGGCGAACGGGGGAAGTCCCGGATGACTGGAAAAAGGCTAATGTAGTGCCCATCTTTAAAAAAGGGAAGAAGGAGGATCCTGGGAACTACAGGCCGGTCAGCCTCACCTCAGTCCCTGGAAAAATCATGGAGCAGGTCCTCAAAGAATCAATCCTGAAGCACTTAGAGGAGAGGAAAGTGATCAGGAACAGTCAGCATGGATTCACCAAGGGAAGGTCATGCCTGACTAATCTAATCGCCTTTTATGATGAGATTACTGGTTCTGTGGATGAAGGGAAAGCAGTGGATGTATTGTTTCTTGACTTTAGCAAAGCTTTTGACACGGTCTCCCACAGCATTCTTGTCAGCAAGTTAAGGAAGTATGGGCTGGATGAATGCACTATAAGGTGGGTAGAAAGCTGGCTAGATTGTCGGGCTCAACGGGTAGTGATCAATGGCTCCATGTCTAGTTGGCAGCCGGTGTCAAGTGGAGTGCCCCAGGGGTCGGTCCTGGGGCCCGTTTTGTTCAATATCTTCATAAATGATCTGGAGGATGGTGTGGATTGCACTCTCAGCAAATTTGCGGATGATACTAAACTGGGAGGAGTGGTAGATACGCTGGAGGGGAGGGATAGGATACAGAAGGACCTAGACAAATTGGAAGATTGGGCCAAAAGAAATCTAATGAGGTTCAATAAGGATAAGTGCAGGGTCCTGCACTTAGGATGGAAGAATCCAATGCACCGCTACAGACTAGGGACCGAATGGCTCGGCAGCAGTTCTGCGGAAAAGGACCTAGAGGTGACAGTGGACGAGAAGCTGGATATGAGTCAGCAGTGTGCCCTTGTTGCCAAGAAGGCCAATGGCATTTTGGGATGTATAAGTAGGGGCATAGCGAGCAGATCGAGGGACGTGATCGTTCCCCTCTATTCGACACTGGTGAGGCCTCATCTGGAGTACTGTGTCCAGTTTTGGGCCCCACACTACAAGAAGGATGTGGATAAATTGGAAAGAGTACAGCGAAGGGCAACAAAAATGATTAGGGGTCTAGAGCACATGACTTATGAGGAGAGGCTGAGGGAGCTGGGATTGTTTAGTCTGCAGAAGAGAAGAATGAGGGGGGATTTGATAGCTGCTTTCAACTACCTGAAAGGGGGTTTCAAAGAGGATGGCTCTAGACTGTTCTCAATGGTAGCAGATGACAGAACGAGGAGTAATGGTCTCAAGTTGCAATGGGGGAGGTTTAGATTGGATATTAGGAAAAACTTTTTCACTAAGAGGGTGGTGAAACACTGGAATGCGTTACCTAGGGAGGTGGTAGAATCTCCTTCCTTAGAGGTTTTTAAGGTCAGGCTTGACAAAGCCCTGGCTAGGATGATTTAACTGGGACTTGGTCCTGCTTTGAGCAGGGGGTTGGACTAGATGACCTTCTGGGGTCCCTTCCAACCCTGATATTCTATGATTCTATGATTCTATGATCAACTGGGGTAACCACCCCCAAACTGCTTAGCAGTGTTGTTCCAATGTGGACCTCAACTGGTATCAATGACCCCCAATGCACAATCAACCTGAGGGTGAGCATGAAGGTCATCCAACCTGTACACCCTCAACCTACCTGACTGGAAACCCCTCCCTTCCTGCATGCCACAGATAGGAGAGATGGCATGAGGGCAGATGCAAGGTGTGCAAGACATACATGCAATCCCCTCATCATGCCATGTGACTACCTAGGACCTATATCCAAGCAGCCCAGTGGCTTATGGGACCATTCTTTACCTCCCAACCACACTGGAACCAGCCAAAGCTTCAAAAACCATAATTTAAATATCCCCAGAGCAGTGGGTCTCCCACTCCATTCCAAGTGGGTGACTCTCTTCTTGTTCTGTCTATGTACAGTGCCTAAGTCTTGGTGCATGATTAGGGCTCTAGGGTGCTAAAATAATATAAATAAATAAATGCAAATAATGTTAATAATAATGAGAAAACTCAACACAGCAGCTAGACAGTTTTGGCAGATGGACAAAATTCCCTCCAGACCCCAAAACTGTTGATCAGCTGAGCCCCCTAACTCACAGGAGATACAGCGACCAGCTGAAGGGTAGGACTAAAGCATGAAACTGATAATGGCTACTCAAAGAAGCAAGCTGTATCACCCCGTCACCCAACACCACCACCAGATGGGAGCCAGTCACCTGGTCTCACATCACCCCCACTACCCAATGCCAGGGGAAATGGGCAGGACAAGCTGCGGAGCTTGGACCTAGATGCAGTGTAGGCCTCCTAACCTGCATGCCATGGAAAACAAGGAAGGCAGACTAAAAGTGCAGCAGCAGCCCCCCACATGCCGGTTGTGAAGAAGGGAAGGGAAAGAAAAATGAGGGATCTCATAAAACATAGCATAACTTGATCTCTGCTGGGGTCTCCCACTATACTGAGGGGTTTGCCACTCCTCTCAGCCCCACCAACCTCTTCCCCACAGTTAGTAGGAGCAGCATTTTTCTTCCTTACTTTTTTTTGGTCACAATTTCAAAATATTCATTTTTTTCCCAACCAGCTGTAGTAGTAAGCATCCAGCAGTCAGTGTTTGAAGGATTGCTCCTTAGGTACACATTGGGGAAGCAACAGATGTGATATATCTTGATTTTAATAAAGCTTTTGACACAGTCCCACAGGACAATCTCTAAAACAAACTAGGGAAATGTGATCTAGATGAAATTTCAGGAAAGGAGGTGCACAACTGGTTGAAAACCCATATTCAGAAAGTAGTTATTAATGTTTCACTGTCAGAATGTATCCCCTGGGGTCTTGCAAAGACACTAATCTGGGAGGGGTTGAAAGCACTTTGGTAGACATAATTAGTACTCAAAATGGCCTTAAGAAATTGGAGAATTGATCTGAAATCAACAAGTTGAAATTCAATAAAGACAAGTGCAAAGTACTACTTAGGAAGGGAAAATCATACAAAATGGGGGATATGAGTCTGAGTTGGAGTATGGTATCCCATTTTGGACACCACACTTTAAGAAAGATGTAGACAAACTGGAGAGAGTACAAAGAAGTACAAGAAAAATGATAAATGGTTTAGAAAACCTTACTAGGAGGAAAGGTTAAAAAATGGCTATATTTAGTCTTGAGAAAAGAAGACTGGGGGGAGGGGGGAGAGCTTATATCAGCATTCAAATATCTTATTGGCTATTAAAAAGAGTACTGTGATCACTTTTTCTCCATGTCCACTGAAGGTGGGACAAGAAGTAATTGGCTTACTCTTCAGGAAGGGAGATTTAGATTAGATTTTAGGCAGGGATGGGGAGGGGAACGTTCTAACTATAAGGATAGTTACTTACTGGAATAGGTTATCAAGGGAGGTTGTGGACTCCTTGTCACTGGAACTTTTTTGAAGAACATGTTAAACAAACTCCTGTCAGGGATAGTTTAGGTAAAATTGGTCCTGCCTCAGCATGGGGGGATGGATTAGATGACCTCTTGAGGTCCCTTCCAGCCCTACATTCTGTGATTCTATGTAGCATTTTCTTCTCATTCTTGTATACCTATACTAATTTTACTGTCAGAATGATCTAGAATAGCTATATTGACTTACACTTTTAATTGATAAGCACTCTGTTCTTGAAGAAAAGTATTTTGATAATGTTGTCAGTACTTATATATCATTGTTTTCTTTTGAGGACAGATAGATTTCTGTAAATTGTGATTTAATATCTCACAAGTTGTTTCTCAAAAAAGTGCCATTAGAGAAGTATTAACAGTGTCCATTTATAATCACTTAATGTTTTACTATGTCTCTAATGAGCAAGTGTATTTGTATCCTAAATAGGGAAATTTATAGTTTCCATGTTACTTATCCTCAGTCCTTCTTAGTAAAGCTCAAATAATATTTCCTCTGAGTAATGGAAATACTTCCTTTAAAACGCTGTCTTTAATCTGTCTTTTTTTTAAAAAAAAATTTCATGTTAGAATCTGTCCACGGAATTTTTCTTTGCTTGCTACTGATTTGAAAGTTATCAATATATTTCCAGCTGGACAAGTAAATTGAAAACTGACTCTTTAAAAAGACATGAAGATGTGTGTTTATTTCCACATGAACAGCACTTCTTAACAGCTGTTCACAAATGTGCATCTAAAGGGGGTAAGAAGTTTATTGTGCACTTAGGGCCTTTACCTCAATAGAGTGGTTCATTCTAGTGTTTTGCACTTATATAGCACTTGTAAATATGTAAGTCTCAAATCAATTTACAAAGCATTAGTAGCACCATTTTTCCAAAGGTGTTGAGAGATATAAAGCAATTGTTTGAGAGGCACTGTAGATAAAACATGGTTAGAGTATTGGACTGTACTCACGGGCCTGGATTCTATTCCCACTCTGGCAGTGGCCTGCTTGGTAAGTCACTTCATCTCCCAGTAACTCAGGTTCCCCATCTGTAAAATGGGGATAATGATACTTACCTCCTTTGCAAAGCACTTTGTGATCTACTGATACAAAGTTCTATGTAAGAGCTAGATATTATTATTAGCACTGCATAAGAAGTCAGCATTCTATTCCCAACTCTATGACAAACTTCCCAACGTTAACCACGTTACCTAAACTCTGTGGCTCATTTACCTAACTTGTAAAACGGGAGTGAATGCTATTCACCCTCATTCGTGTTCTGGTCTGAGGCCACATTAAATATTTGAAACACGAGAAGATGACTGACAAAAGAAATACTGGCTGAACACGCAAAGAAATTAAACATATCATCACTGGCCAATGAATCAGAGATTTCCCTGACAGCCCATTTTTCAGAGACCTATATGGTATGTCGATACTGTTTCTTAAAAACCCCCATAATGAGTTTCAGAGTGCAGGTCTACAGACTCATGCTATGACGCTATAGACAACAGTGTAAATGTGGCTCAGGCTGGATCTTTGGCTTTGATGCTTGGGGAGAGGAGTGGGTTTCAGAGCCTGAGCTCCAGCCCAAGCTGCAATGTCTACACTGCTGTTTTTGCAAAAAGAAAAGGAGTACTTGTGGCACCTTAGAGACTAACAAATTTATTAGAGCATAAGCTTTCGTGAGCTACAGCTCACTTCATCCGATGCATGCCACAAGTACTCCTTTTCTTTTTGCAAATACAGACTAACACAGCTGCTACTCTGAAAACTGCTGTTTTTAGCACTGTAGCATGAGCCTGAGTCTGTAGACCTGGGCTTTGAGACTCGCTGCAGTGGGATTTTTTAAATGTAGTGTAGATATATGCATAGAGAATGAGTGTATACTCACTGGAACCCCAAGGAAGTTAATGGGAAGTTGGCAGGATTTCGCACTATTTGTTTGTGTTTTTTTACAGTCTGTTCACACCCATGTCTGTGCTCCATCATAAACTATCTTTCATGTCGTATCTTTCTTTTTTCTTTTCCTGGAACACCTCTAAATCTCCCTGAAATACATTATCCTCTTCCTAAGATTTTTAGAAGTGGTACAGTTAATCAGCAACTGGATACCTGAATACTGCATGTGAAATAGCAGTATTTTATTTCACATTCTCCACAAAGATGCCTGAGGAACACCAGGGGACCTCCAGCTTTCCTGCCCACAAAATGTATGTTCACAGTTCACAAAACATCTATTAATGGGGACTTATTTCTTCCACTCTGTACTGTGTTTATGGCTGATGGATAGGGGTTAGTGCATCCCTTTCTGCAGCTGAAAACACGATAATACCAATAGATGCAAAAAGAAATAGATGGGAAATAAAAGCAAAAAAAAAAAAACCCACACCAAAAAAGACTCCAATCCCTTCCAAAAACAAATTATATTTTTCTAAGGCTTTGAAAAAGCCTATGATCATGTTGCTAACAATAGGAAAGCACAGGATCTTCTGTGTATATCTCGCTATATCAATTCACTGCCATTGTAGGGGCCATGGGCATTGGTGCACCTAAATCCCTCCTGTTCTTTGCCTGTAGCACACAATAACAGATTCCTCTGAGGGCTGCAATACTTTGACCAAAGTCTGATAGGCTTTGGATGGGATGGGAGAGAAGGAGAGGAGGTGGCTGGGTGGTGTTTAGTGGCCTATAATATACAGGAGATAAGACAAGATGATCTGATGGCCTCTTTCTGGCCTTAAACTTTAAGACTAAAAACTGAACACAAAATTTTGTTAAATTGTGTATTTATAATAACATAACATATTGGAAAATATGTTTTCCTATATTTTTAGCAATATTTTAAAAAGATTTTGTAGATGCCTCAGTGTAGGCCCTTCCAGTGCTCTGGGTGCATATTTCAAGCATTTAAAATACACCATCTAAACATCATAAAATAACGGACTGCTCTCCCCACCTTCCAGATTCTAAGGAAGGAAGTGTTCTGGAATAGACAATAGCAGGTAAGTTCTGGCACAGGAATGCAGGCCTGGAGATATGCTATTTTGGAAAAAAAAACTGTATAGAAGAACCTTTGAAACACTATCACTGAATATTTAGGAGAAGCTGGATTATGTGCATTCTGCTGACCATTGATATAATAAATGCCCTGCTTTAAAACATAAAAAAAACCAAAAAAAACAAAAAACCCTCTCCCTGTTATCCTGTATCTACCTACTACAGCCCTGGCCAAGGCAAGCTGACTCATGACTTTGTAGAGCCAGTTGAAATTTTCTGAATTTCAATTTATTTACCAAAAATATTGTCACAAAATTAAATTTTCAATTAAAAAAAACCTCAAAAAGAGACTACTTTCCCACCCACAAAATTATTAATCTCTTTCAACTCCCTCTAATTGTGTCATGAATACAAATAGTTTCACAGGATAGTGAAAATGTTTTATCTGTATTATGAGGAGTTAAGTACATTTTTGTACTGTAATGTATAAGATTAATCATCCTAATAATTTTCATCACTAAGGTCGATTGGCTTTCTAACTGGGGGGAAAATGTAGGCAAATAAAGACCTGTCTCTAAGCTGTGTACAGTACCTGTCCTGTGTGCACCAACTATATACTATGCACAACACTATCTCACTCTCCTACAGAGGAATGAAAATGTCTTATGGTATAAACGAAATTCTCAGCATGCATTTTAGTTTTATAGAAATATAGGATTGTCATACTGCATCAGAATATTGATCCTATCTTCTAAAATTACAACAATATTCTACCCTAATGGTCCTAATTACTAGAGTTTACAACTGAGATACAACAATGGGTTGTGGAGCTATTATTGTAGGATACTATAGTAATTATTTTTTTAAAAAATTTTTCCAGGTATGGTATCTGCCTCCAGCAGTGGCCAGTAATTGATGCTTCAGATGAAAGTGAAAAGATTCTATAATGCACATGGCCAATTGTTCTATCCTGTCTATAAAGGAACATTCCTTTCTGACCTCTATAGTGATAAGCTGATGTCCTGAAGCATGAGATTTTGACTTGATGCTTTCATTTAGAATGGTGGCATTGGTTATTTTTCTTTAAAATAAGCAATTGTTACAGTAAGTATTTGCTCCTAAGACACCAGTTTTTATTCAGAGGAAGGCTTAGAACAGTCAAAACAATTTGTTTTCCTTCTTTCCCCGACTGTAGTTCTACGCTTCATTGACAATGCAATCACATTAAAGTCAGCATTTAAAATTACTGGAGTCCTCAGCCTTTTCCCCTCCTCTCCCTCAATAAAGTTAACTTTCTTCCAAAAGACAGACTTAGAGCAATGATACAAAGTGAAGGTGATGATACAGACATGCAGTATCCCAAAGTATTGTTTTACCAGTGCCAGATATTGAAATATAACACAGGCACAATTGAAACCATTAGCTAATAAATACAGCTGTAATTAAGAGGGGGAAATCTGCCTGAGTGAACAAACACTTTTTTTTTCTTTAGACCTTCTGTTATCTCTCAATGCTAGAGAAAGCTTGATTTAAGATAGTGAAGAATCAAAAAACAGAAGGCTAAATTCAGGACACAAATTATGGCACATGAAAGACATTTGATTTTATGTTTGATAGTTACCCATCCTCTACCAGGTTTTTTGAGAAACTGCTTCAGCAGAAGACAGCCTGTTATCACTTGCTTTCTTCTAGAATGGGGTTTTCAAAAACCAAAAGCACTATTTTCCCATCTACCGGTAAGCAGTTACTGTCATATTTCCTATAATTGTGTAGGAGAGAGCTTTGGTTGGAGTTAGAAGGCACAAAATATAATGTTACATATTATTGTATTCTTACAGTTTCAATAAAAGATGAGACTGAGGAAGACTTGGAGGAAAGGATAGTGGCCCTTGACAATCATCAACTGTATCCTTGTTTTACTCAGCACTGAAACCATGGTGTTCTTTAGACCAGTGGTTCTCAAAACCAGTCCGCTGCTTGTTCAGGGAAAGCCCCTGGTGGGCCGGGCCAGTTTGGTTACCTGCCATGTCAGCAGGTTCGGCCGATTGTGGCTCCCCCTGGCCGCGGTTCGCAGCTCCAGGCCAATGGGGGCTGTGGGAAGCGGCGTGGGCCGAGAGATTTGCTAGACAGTTTCACAGTGACTCAGAATTCAGAAGTAACTAAGTATGATATAATTATGACATAACTGGTATCACAGACTTGGTGGGACAATTCACATGACTGGAACATCGCAAAAGGATACAGCTTCTTGAGGAAGGACAGGCAGGGAAAAAAGGGAGCAGATGTTGCCTAGTACATCAAAAGATGTATACACTTGGACTGAGGTTGAGACATAAGTGGGAGGCAAACCTCTTGAAAGGCTCTGAGGAAGGATAAAAAGGGTAAAAAAACAATGGTGATGTCATTGTAGGGGTCTACTGAAGATCACCTAACCAGGATGAAGAGGTGAATGAGGCTTTTTTAAATGACGTAACAAAATCATTCAAAGTATAGGACTTGCTGGTGATGAGGGACTTCGACTACCCAGACATCTGTTGGAAAAATAACACAGCAGGGCACAGACTACCCAACAAGTTCTTGGAATGCATTAGAAAAAACTTTGTAATTGAAGAAAGTGTAGAAAGCATCTAGGGGAAAGGCTGTTATAATTTGATTCTAACAAGTAGAGAAGAACTGGTTAAGAATTTGAAGGCAGCAAGGGTGAAAGTGATCATGAAATGATAGAGTTCATGATTCTAAGGAATGATAGGAGGTAAAATATTAGAATAAAGATAATGGATTTCAAGAAGGCAGACTTTAGCAAACTCAGAGAATTGGTAGGTAAGATCCCATAAGAAGCATGTTAGGCCTGGTCTACACTGGGGGGGAGGGGATCAATCTAAGATACGCAACTTCAGATACGAGAATAGCGAGCTGAAGTTGACATATTTAGATCGACTTAGAATCACTTACTTCACGTCCTTGCAGCACGGAATTAATGGCTGCTCCCCCGTTGATTCCGCTTCTGCCTCTCGCCATGATGGAGTTCCAGAGTTGACGGCAGAGCAATCGGGGATCAATTTATTGCGTCTACACTAGACGCGATAAATCGATCCCCCGATAGATCGATCACTACCCGCCGATCCGGCAGGTAGTGTAGACATGGCCTAAGGAAAAAACTGTTCAGGAGAGTTGGCAGTTTTTTAAAGAGATACTATTAAGGTCACAAGAGCAAACTATCCCAATGCATAGGAAAAATAGGAAGCATGGTAAAAGGTTACTCTGACTTAACCAAGAGATCTTCAGTGATCTGAAACTCAAAAAGCTGTAGCTCACAAAAGCTTATGCTCAAATAAATTTGTTAGTCTCTAAGGTGCCACAAGTACTCCTTTTCTTTTTGCGGATACAAACTAACATGGCTGCTACTCTGAAATCTGTCAAAAAAAAAGAGTCATACAAAAAGTGGAAACTAAATCAAATTATGAATATATATATAAACCAACCTCATAGGGACAATATTAGAAAGGCCAAGCCACAAAGTTAGATTAAACTAGCTAAGGACATAAAGGATAACAAGAAAACATTTTATACATTAGAAACATTAGAAACAAAAGGAAGACCAAGGAGAGGGTAGGACTATTAATCAATGATGCAGGAAAGGCAATAGCAGAAAACACAGCAATGGCCCAAGTGTTAAATGCCTTCTTTCATTTTTCACCAAAAAGATTGGCAGAGATTAAACAACTGACATAGTGGACATCAGTGTAAATGCGGTAGGATCTGAGGCTAAAACAGGGAAGAACACATTAGGAATTATTTAGACAAGTTACTGGTCTTCAAGTCAGCAGGACGTGATGAAGTGCATCCTAGAATACTTAAGGAATTGGCTGAAGAGATCTCTGAGCCATTAGCAATGATCTTTGAGAACTTATGCAAGACACGAGAGATCCCAGAGAACTGGAAATGGACAAATATAGTACTTATCTATAAAAAGGGGAATAAGGACATTCCAGGTAATTATAGACGAATCAACTTAACTTTGGTACCCAGGAAGATAATGGAGCAAATAATCAATCAATTTGTAAGCAACTACAAGAAAATAAGGTGATAAATAACAGTCACCATAGATTTATTAAGAACAAATCATGTCAAACCAACCTAATAACCTTTTTGGAAAGGTAACAAGCCTTGTGGAAATGGGGGAAGCAGTAGATGTGGTACATCTCAACTTTAATAAGGCTTTTGATAATATCTCAGATGATCTCATAAATAAACTAGGGAAATATAGATTAAACAAACCTATTATCAGGTGGGTACACAACTCATTGGAGAACTATTCAGAAAGTAGTTATCAGTGGGTCACAGTTAAGATGAAAGGGTGGGGTTACGCAGGAATCTATCCTGGATCCAGTTCTATTCAATATCTTCATAAATTATTTGGATAATGGCATAGAGAGTATACTTATAAAGTTTGTGAATGATACCAAGCTGGAAGAGGTTGAAAGTACTGTGGAAGACAGGATTAGAACTCAAAATGCTCTTGACAAATTGAAGAAATGGTCTGAAATAAATAGGATGAAATTCAATAAGGACAAATGCAAAGTATTCCACTTAAGAAGAAACAATCAATTGCACAAATACAAAATGGAAAATGACTCCCTAGGAGTACTGCAGAAAAAGATCGGAGGGTTATTATAGTGGACCATAAACTAAATATGAGTCAACAATGTAATGCTGTTGCAAAAAAAGCAAATATCATTCTGGGATATAGGAGAGTTGGAGTGTTGTAAGCAATACACAAGAAGTAATTCTTCCACTCTCCTCAGCACTGATAAGGCCTCAATTGGAGTACTGTGTGCAGTTCTGGGCATGACACTTCAGGAAAGATGTGGACAAATTGGAAAAAGTCCAGAGGAAAACATCAAGAGTGATTAAAGGTCTAGAAAAGATGACCTACAAGAAAAGACTTTTTTTTTAAAAAAAGGGTTTGTTACCTCTGTAGAAGAGAAGATTGAGGGAGGACAGGGTAATCATCTTCAAAGTTGTTATAAAGAGGATGGTGATAAATTATTCTCCTCAACCACTGAGGACAGAACAAGAAGTAATGGGCTTAAATTGCAGCAAGGAAGATTTATAGACAATAGGAAATACTTCCTAACTGTAAGGATAGTTAAGCATTGGAACAAATTAATTAGAGAGGTTGTGGAATCTCCATCATTTGAGGTTTTTAAGAACAAGTTAGACAAACACCTATCAGGGATAGTCTAGATAATAGTTAGTCCTCCCTCAGTGCAGGGGTTAACTAGATGACCTCCTGAGGTCTCTTCCTTCAGTTCTACATTTTTATGATTTTGTCATTCTATTGTCATTGGCATAACCTGGCTGATCAAGAACTGCCTTCATACAGGGGTTTTACATTTTTCAAAAATACTTTGATAGTTATGGAGGGCTTCCCTCCTTGCCAGAGGCAGTTTCAGGAGGAAACTTCATGTCTCTCAAAGTAGGTGGTTAGTTCCTGCTAACCTTTGGGCCCAAGATATCCATAATGCCTTACTGGGGGCTATATAACAATCAGTTAGCCTATATTTCCAAGATAGAGGAAATACAGTAGTTTATTTCGAATTACTCAACAGAAGCATTAGCTTAAATTTGAAAAACAGAACTATTACAGTAAAAGGTAAACTACTCTTGCCATTCTAAAAATACATAAGCAGGCAGTAAAGCGGCCTACAATTAGCAACATTACACACAAATCTACCCTGTGGTGGGGCTGCATGGATGAGACTAAAAAGCTTTTGTTTCAATAAGTTTTAATGTCTATTCCAACTCTCAGATTTCATTGAGCCCCACATAATCCCCCTTTACTTGCAACAGATCCATCCTCTGGCAAATATTTATCATCCCTACTTGTTGTCGTCATCTTAGAAATGTGAAAGAAAAGATGGCCTTCTGCCTCTCCCAGGTTTTTTTGCTACATGGCATGCCCACTCCACTTTCAGCCAGGCAAACCTACTGTTATCCAATCCAACTCAAGGTGGTCTTTTGGACCCATGGAGGGAGACAGGTAGGGGAGGGTTAGCACTTTTACCTTTTTATAAAAATTGCTACAGATTAATCTCTACAAACAGTGCAATATTACTATTGTCAGATAAAATCCTTTGGATCACTATCATAGATTACTTTAGTTCTGCATAATAAGTGGCACACTGGCACAGAAACACTTCATTGTACTGCCATTATCTGCCAGGGCTGCCTTAAAATTTTTGAGAAAAAATACATACAAAATACTACAAGTTTGTGGAAGCCATGATAACTGGAAAAAAGCGGAATTTCAAATGCTTTGAATTTTGCTTTGAATATTTAAACTTTGAAGTGCAACTTGAATCAGTAAATTTACTGTAAAATAACATTGTGGGAGGGTGGTTTCATACTTATTCTCTTTCAGTGACTTGAATGTTACATTTGATCTGTTTAGCAGTCACAAGGTATTTCTAATTGCCAATATTGCAAATTCAACCCAGAACCTGAAAAATCAAGCTGTGTTTCTTTTTTTACTCTTACATCACCACTATCTGGAACTTTGCCTAACAATTTTCTTGATGGTGCAACACACAGAAAAATCCATCTGAATTTTCCATAATGTATTGTCTCTGCACTGCTAACAGTACAGGACAAAGTTGTTTGTTGTTTTGTGTCAGTATAGAGCAGAGCTACATTTGGAGGACAAACAGGAAGCTGCTTTATTCAGTAAGATGGTGACATTTTTACCTAGACTTTGAAGTGCAGGGACAACCGGTTCTAAAAGGCCTTCTAAATTTAACCGGCCAAAAGTGGCGCCTCAGGCGCTGACTCCATGGGTGCTCCAGCCCTGGAGCACCCAAGGGGAAAATTTGGTGGGTGCAAAGCACCCACCAGCAGCTCCCCGGCCCACCCCCAGCCCCAGCTCACCTCCGCTCTGCTCCGCCTCTGCCTCCTCCCCTGAACGCGCCATCCTGCTCTGCTGCTCCGCCTCCTCAGGCTTCCCGTAAATCAGCTGTTCGCGCAGGAAGCTGAGGCGGGCTGAGAAGCAGGCCGTGGCTTCCCGCTCAGGCCCAGGGAGGCGGAGGTGAGCTTGGGGGGCGAGGAGGGCCATCCGTGCCGCAGCAGATAACCCCGGTGGGGGGCACGCAGGGGAACTGCTCCCCACCCCAGCTTCCCTGTGTACTTTTGATGTGATCAGTGGGGAAGCGGGCTGCTCCCCCCTGCACCCCCCCCCAGCTATGGTCCCCTGCCCCTAGGAGCCAGAGGGACCTGCCGGATGTTTCCTGGGAGCTGCCCCAGGTAAGCACCTCTGGGAATCCCCCCCTCACCCCCCGGCAGGTGCCTCTGGCTCTTAGGGGCAGGGCGGGGCAGGGTGAGCACCCACTACGGTGGCCCACAAGATCCTTCTGCCCGGTTCTGGGGGCAGTCAGGGGAAAGGGGAGGAGGGTGGATGGGGCAGGGGTCCTGGGGGGCATCAAGGAACGCAGGGGGGCTGTTTGGGGCAGGAATCCCGGGGGGTGGGCAACGACCCCCTCGTGGGGTGAGGAGGGAACCCGTTGTTAAGATTTTGGCAGCTCATCACTGGGTACCAATGATGCATCTGGACCTGCACTCCTGGAAAGAAACCGTAAACACAGCCTGTCCCCTTCCCAGCCCTTTGGGCTATTGTTCCTAGCTAGTCATCCAACTAAGTGGTTGAAATAAAATAAATGTGAGAAGCCATAAAAACAAATAAACCCCAAAGTCAAGTCAACAGTAGCTGAACACTCATCTACCGAAGTGATGGGAGACTCCAACAACAACAATATTGGACCATGACTGGGTTATGTTAACACCTTTGGCCCATTTACTCCATCTAAATTAATACAGCACTGGACTAAATCTCACATCATTCACCACTGTCTCCTCTCTTGCTGTTGCATGCCAGTGCTCCATGGGAAATGTTGTCTCCCAGGGAACCAGGCACAAAGAGAAGAATGAGGACATGTAGGACATGAAGTAAAAAAACCCAAGTTTCCACCAAAAAACAATTTTGACAGAAAAAAATTAACCAGCTCTAAATATAGGCACTAAATGTAGCTTCCACAGAGGCTAAGGATTGAATAGGTATTGAAAATTAACTACCTTATCGTCCATTGCAATAATGGTTAGATTAAAAAGATTTTGGTTTAAAGAGAAGACAAATGGAAGGTAACATGATAGTGGTAAAAGCCAAATACTCACTGGTACACAGTGATGGGCTCAATGAATATGTAACATGTGGAACTCATTGCAACAATATATTAAGGCAAAGAATGTAGCATGATTCATAAAAGGATTGGCATCAATATGACTAATATCTGAAATTATAGTAGCTAAGTATATGTTTAGGAAGGATACTGTCCTACCTTCTTAAGAATGTAACTTAATTATTAACTAATGAAGTCCAATCAAACAATTTTTGCATGTTGTTCTATAACTGTTATGGGGATCCTTATGTCTTCTTCTGAAGCATCTAGTACTAGCTATTCTTAGATAAAGGATAATGGACTAGATGAATCACTGGCTTGGAATTACCAGTATGGTAATTCTTATGCTCTGATATAAGAAGGTATTACATCTGGCTTCAGGTTGAGGCAGGGAAACTTAGGGAGGCCTGAACTGTTGTCTCATGCTGTTCAGTAGCTAGAATTCTAGTCTCTAAGGGCTTAGCTACACTTGCAGATATAGTTAAACCAGCCTTCGGAGACTGCAGCAGGGAAAATGCTGCCATGTGTTTACACTGTCAGCTGCAAGCACACTGGCCACTTTAGCAGCTCTTGTGATGCCACAAAGAGCAGTGCATTGTGGTAGCTGTGCAAGTGGCTGCAACGTACTTTTCAAATGGGGGGTGGGCTGTGACAGGGAGTGTGTTGTGTGTATGTGGGGGGAGAGACAGTGTGTTTTGGGGGTCTGAAAGTGTGTCAGCATGCTGTCTTGTAAATTCAGAAAGCAGCAGACCCCCCCACACACACACACACTCACAACAGCAGCATTCCACACTAATGGTTTGCTTTGTCCTGAAGCAGATAAGCATGCCAGCTGTCAGAAAAGGACCTTTGAAAGGGGATATCTGCATGCTTGCAGCCGATTTCAAAACAAAGAGAAGAGTGGCCACTTGACTTCAGGGGATTATGGGACATTTCCAGATGCCAATCACAGTGCAGTAATGTAACAGCTCATTCACACTGAGGCCCAGGCATTTCAGCCAGGGCACAGCAAGCTTTATGCTTCTTGTGGAGGTGGATTACCAGGAGCACTCCAGCTGCAGAGTCCAGGCGCTCTAAGTGCCTTGCCAGTGTGGACATATCGGGAGTTAGAGCACACGGGGCAGCTTTAATGCACTCTAACTTGCAAGTATAGCCAAGCCATAAGTCTAGCAAGCCCACCTGTTGCATGAGTACTACATTTTTTTAAGTAGCAAAATTATGAATTTTGTGAAATATCTGTTTTTTCACATATTTAATTGGACATTTAAAGTATAATTTAATACAGTAAGAGTTGCTCTGCAAACTAAACATAAAAGCTAATCAACCCCACATCCTTTTAGTGAGGGTGGTTCAGAACTGATTTTTTTAAAAGAAAACATTTACTGTTTGCCACTTCCCCCACAAAAAAACTTTGAGTACAATGGATTTCAATAGAGTTTAAAAGGTGTGTCTATCTTTCTCAGCAAATGTCCCTACTTGCAGCTTTCAGATGTTAGCAGCTGTATCAGTGCTGCTTCCCCCTCTCCCCCCCGTTTGGGGAGTGCTCCCTGTAATTATTAGCACTTAAGAAGAAATTTAATATCTGTTTGCTGTTTAAATTAGAAAAGTGACAGTCTCCATAGCAAAAGGATGAAATAATTCTTTCAAGTTCCTAGTTTGATAAGCCCAGAGGCAGCAGCTGCTGTCACTTCAGCTCTTTGTCTTTAAGCATGTACTGTTTGGAACCTCAAGATGCCATTTATTCTTCCAGCAGAGCCTGAAGCTCACAAAATCATCTTTCAGTGTAAAGAATATAAATGTAACCAAACTGTTCCTCACTGGTACTAAGCTAAATAACCTCAAGCATGCTTCATCTGGAGGTAGATGCTAATGTGCCAGCATCTAAAATACATACATGTCAATTTTTATGTTCTAGAGTGCACAGTGATATCTCTTAAAGTTTCTTGTTTCAAACCAAAGCAGGAAAAAATATTTAAAATTGCACACATACTCTAGCCAGAAGCATATAATCTCTTTTATGTGTCATATTTGAATACACAGATCACTTTCTTACTTCATTTTCCTGAAGATTGGAGAGCAAAGAAATTATAACCACCCAGCTCTCATCTCTGCTAATAATCAGTTCAAAAGAACTGGATCTCTCCTGAGTCATATTTAGAATTAATTAGAGCACGTAGCACAGAAAGTAATTTGTGGATGGTTTTGCAACACTTGTGAGGAGTTTGCTCTGCTGTTAGTGGTGGGGTCATGTTATTTGTTTGTAGGTTACATGGACAACCAATTTTTATTTATAAAAATGTTAATGACTGCTGAAGGTTACGTGAATTTTAGCATGAATAGTGATTCACGTTCCAACCAGTGGTGCATTATTCATTATTCATGCTTCATTATTTGCTATTTCTTAGTAGTTATTATTCTATTTAAGAATTTTCAGTCCTCCAGTCAGAGAGCAGAAAATACCATGTAATTCAGGTGACAAATAATACACCAAGAATACTACTTAGCAAACAACAGAAGATATATTTAGAGCTGGCCAAAACTCAGAACTTCCATTTCATGGGAAATTTCGGCATTTAACCATTTGTTTTCATTCTAATTTTGAACAAAACCAAATACTTTTGAAATCCCCTATGAAAAAGAAATGCAAAAAAAAATAGTTTTTGAAAAATTTCATTTCAGAAATGTTTTTCAAATTCTGTTTCAAAATAAAATTTGATTTAAAATTTATTTTATGTTATGATTTTTCATTTTATTATTACATGTATTATTTGTATATTATTTCACCACATCACTAGGAGTCATAGTAATAGGATGAAATTTAATAATGATAAGTGTAAGGTTATGCATTTAGGGACTAATAACAAGAATTTTAGTTATAAGCTGGGCACGCATCAATTAGAAGTAACGGAGGAAGAGAAGGACCTTGGAGTATTGGTTGATCATAGGATGACTATGAGCTGCCAATGTGATATGGCTGTGAAAAAAGCTAATGCGGTTTTGGGATGCATCCCTATTTCCAGTAGGGACAAGGAGATTTTAGTATTGTTATACACAGCACTAGTGAGACCTCACCTGGAATCCTGTGTGCAGTTCTGGTCTCCCATGTTTAAAAAGGATGAATTCAAACTGGAACAGGTACAGAGAAGGGCTACTAGGATGATCTGGGGAATGGAAAATTTGTCTTAAGAAAGGAGACTCAAGGAGCTTGGCTTGTTTAGCCTAACTAAAAGAAGGTTGAGGGGAGATCTGATTGCTCTCTATAAATATATCAGAGGGATAAATACCGGAGAGGGAGAGGAATTATTTAAGCTCAGTACCAATGTGGACACAAGAACAAATGGGTATAAACTGGCCACCAGGAAGTTTAAACTTGAAATTAGATGAAGGTTTCTAACCATCAGAGGAGTGAAGTTTTGGAATAGGCTTCCAAGGGAAGCAGTGGGGGCAAAAGATCTATCTGACTTTAAGATTCTATTCGATAAGTTTATGGAGGAGATGGTATAATGGGATAATGTGATTTTGGTAATTAATTGATCTTTAAATATTATGGGTAAATAGGCCTAATCCCCTGAGATGGGATATTAGATGGGTGGGATCTGAGTTACCCAGGAAAGAATTTTCTGTAGTATCTGACTGGTGAATCTTGCCCATATGCTCAGGGTTTAGCTGATTGCCATATTTGGGGTCGGGAAGGAATTTTCCTCCAGGGCAGATTGGAGAGGCCCTGGAGGTTTTTCGCCTTCCTCTGTAGCATGGGGCACGGGTCACTTGAGAGAGGATTCTCTGCTCCTTGAAGTCTTTAAACCATGATTTGAGGACTTCAATAGCTCAGACATAGTTGAGGTTTTTTGTAGGAGTGGGTGGATGAGATTCTGTGGCCTGTGTTGTGCAGGAGGTCAGACTAGATGATCAGAATGGTCCCTTCTGACCTTAGTATCTATGAATCTATGAATTTATTATATAGTACTGACAGGTCATAGTATGACATGTCATATTATGACATAACATAATAGTTGAAATATTCTATTAATTTATTTTATATTTTTATTTTTATTTTTAAAATGATTAAGCATAGCTGCTACTCGGTACTAATTAAAATATCTCATTTTATTTTCTAGATCAAAGTATCTCCTGTTTGTATTGCAGTGAAACAGTTTGACATTTACACTTTGATTTAGAAAATAAGAAAAGCACTCAGACTCCTAATTAGAGGCACTGCTGTTTTCAATAACATGGTGTTAGCCTTTTAGAATATTTTCATTTCTAAAGTACTTTTGTGGGGAAATGTCAAAATAGATACCATTTTGTGAAAAAAGTTGGTTTAATTGAATTGGTATTTTCGGGTGGAAAACTATTGACAAAAATTTTCTGACTAGCTCCAGATATATACCACATGAATAATGAATGTGTTGAATTTTGTTTGTACAGGGTGTGGTCAAGATCTTCATCTGGTGAAAATTGGTATAGCACCATTGACTTAATGCAGCTAGCATTCATAAATATACTTAGGGACTATTGGAACCGGAAGTCAATGAATGTGGTTCACTCGCTGACCCATAATGAATTCTGCATAATAATAGCACTCAGACACTTTGCTGATGGGGAGCCAATGTAAATGATGAAAACTTTTGTAGAATTAATTTTAAAAAATCGTGATTAATCGCACAATTAAAAAATTAATCACGATTAATCACACTGTTAAAGAATAATAGAATACCATTTATTTAAATATTTTTGAATGTTTTCTACATTTTCAAATATATTGATTTTAATTACCACATAGAATACAAAGTATACAGTGCTCACTTTATATTATTATTTTTATTACAAATATTTGCACGGTAAAAAACAAAAGACATAGTATTTTTCAATTCACCTAATGCAAATACTGTAGTGCAATCTCTTTAGTGTGAAAGTGTAACTTATAAATGTAGAATTATGTACAAAAAAAACTGCACTCAAAAAACCAAAACAACATAAAACTTTAGAGGCTACAAGTCCCCTCAGTCCTACTTCTTATTCAGCCAATCGCTCAGACAAGTAAGTTTGTTTACATTTGCAGGAGATAATGGCCACTTCTTGTTTACAATGTCACCTGAAAGTGACAACAGGTGTTTACATGGCACTGTTGTAGCAAGATATTTACGTGCCAGATGCTCGAAAGATTCATTGGTCCCTTCTTCCTTTAACCACCATTCCAGAGGATATGCATCTATGCCAATGATGGGTTCTACTTGATAATGATCCAAAGCAGTGTGAAATGACACATATTCATTTTCATCATCTGAGTCAGATGCCAGCAACAGAAGGTTGATTTTCTTTTTTGGTGGTTTGGGTTCTGTAGTTTCCGCATCGGAGTGTTGCTCTTTCAAGATTTCTGAAAGCATGCTCTACACCTCATCCCTCTCAGATTTTGGAATGCACTTCAGATTCTTAAACCTTGGGTTGAGTGCTACCGCTATTTTTAGAAATCTCACATTGTGGTACCTTCTTTGCATTTTGGCAAATCTGCAGTGAAAGTGTTCTTAAAATGAACAACATGTGCTGGGTTATCATTCGAGACTGCTATAACATGAAATATATGGCATAATGCATGTAAAACAGAGCAGGACACATACAATTCTCCCCCTAAGAGTTCAGTCACAAATTTAATTAACAGATTTTTTAAAATGAGCATCATCAGCATGGAAGCATGTCCTCTGAAATGGAGGCCGAGGCATAAAGGGGCATATCTGGCACATAAATACCTTGCAATGCTGACTACAAAAGTTCCATGCAAACACCTGTTCTCATTTTCAGGTGACATTGTAAATAAGAAGAAGAGGGCAGCATTAAGTCCTGTAAATGTAAACAAACTTGTTTGTCTTAGTGATTGGCTGAACAAGAAGTAGGACTGAATGCACTTGTAGGCTCTAAAGTTTTACATTGTTTTGTTTTTGAGTGCAGTTATGTAACAAAAAAATCTACATTTGTAAGTTGAACTTTCACAATAAAGAGATTGCACTACAATTCTTGAATGAGGTTAATTGAAAAATACAATTTCTTTTATTTATCATTTTACAGTGCAAATATTTGTAATAAAAATAATTATATAAAGTGTGCACTGTACACTTTGTATTCTATGTTGTAATTGAAATCAATATATTTTGAAATATATTTAGATTATATTAATATATTTATATATAATATACAGTTAGTAAAAACATTCAAAATATTTAATACATTTCAATTGGTATTCTATTGTTTAACAGTGCGATTAAAAGTGTGTTAATCACGGTTAATTTTTTTAACCACAATTATTTTTTTTTTGAGTTAATTGTGTGACTTAACTGCGATTAATCAACAGCCCTAAATTCTGGATATATTCAGAAACAATTTGCTAATGGAAAGACTGCATTCATTATCTGATTTACTATTCAATTGGCAACACTAGGTATAATGTAAGTATAATTTATTATTTTTGAGGAGGTGAAATTAGGAGGAGGCAGTGCAGTGGGGCCTAGTGATCTTTGTCATTACTGTTCTCTGTCTTTTTTCAGCAACACAGCAGGTGACAGCAAGTTGCTCATAAAGATCTTGTTTATGGAATTGAAGATGCATGGCTATTCTAACACAGGTAAATGCTTCTGGAATACAGATGAGCACTTGTTGGTAGCACCATTTGGAAAGTTCTTTCACCATAATTCATCTAAATAGACTTGTTTTCCTCAGTTACAGCTTCACTGAATATTGTGTGAGGTAAAGCTTGGCCAAATGCCTTCTTTTCCCTGATCTGCTTTTTCCATCTTTCTCACAACTCATGACCATCCATAAGTTCTAAAAGCAAGCAGGCCAATTTTCTTTGCTAAATATTGAAATAATAAATTTGGAATCTCTTATATATTACAATATCAGTTTGCTGGAGTCAATGGACCAGAAAAGGAGGTTGGTAACTATTTTCCAACAGACTGTGTGTTAATGTCAGCGTTCTATTTAAATTTCATCTGTCTTGTGTGTGCTTCAGAAGTTTAAAAAAAATGCAAGATAAGACAGTAACATCATCTTACTGTGTTAAAGATACCTATTAGTCATGTCCCAGGCAAATAGGAATTTATGACTCAGACATAATTCTTTCAAATATGCCTGCTGTTCATAAAAGGCAAAGATATATGACTCAAAAATAACATTGAGACAGGAATAATTTTACACTTCAATTTGCAACATTGACTTTCCTCCAGAATGTACAGCAAAATCTCCATATTTTATGAATAGGTTTCTGTCAGTACAAGAGATTTATGGCTCAGACTTCCAAATCAAGTGAAGAGGAGATCAGCTCTGATAGAGAAGAAAGGAAAATGTAGATCTTTCTTATTCCAAGTAACTGTGTGCTATTGGGAAATTGAGGCACATCCTTCACATTCTGTATGATGGCTGCAATTAAATATCCCTTTTGTCAAAATTGACCCAGCAATAAATACAGTTAATGGGCAGGACCTTCCCCAGGACATTTTTCTACATTCCAATTCTAGCTTGCAACCACAATTGCTTCATTCTGAAAACAATGATTTATAAAAGGGGTGGTAAACATCACTAAGTATTGTATGTATGCAGAGTAAATGCTTGAGGAAGAGAAACACAACTGTTGAATTGCAAGTTTTACCCATGCTTTCAACAGCCCCTAAAGGATGTCCCTCTAGATCGAACATTCTTGCATTTAATAGCATATATTTGTGGAGTCCTTGTGGCACCTTAGAGACTAACAAATTTATTTGGGCATAGGCTTTCGTGGGCTTGAACCCACTTCATCAGATGCATGGAGTGGAAAATACTGGAGTAGGTATAAATACATGAAAAGATGGGAGTTGCCTTACCAAGTGTGAAGTCAGTCTAACGAGACAATTCAATTAAAAGTAGGATACCAAGGGAGGAAAAATAACTTTTGTAGTGGTAATGTTTTTGGTATCCTACAGTTATGTTTGAAATGGGCCACTTTCATTACCACTACAAAAGTAGAGCCTATAAGGTGCTCCCCTCATGGGCTCCTGGTAGCGCTGAAAGGGGATGCAGAAAGGGAAATGGTGTGTTTGCAGTTTTCTTGGTGAACAGCAGCCATTCAATCAAAGTCTACAACCAGAGCCAGGATTATCTTTCTTTCGTGAGCCTCCAAAACTATCCCTCCTGCTTTGATTGCATTACTATGTACAGAGCTGTGCAAAGAGTTTGGAAGATAATTAAGACAGTTACACTCAAACATAACTATTTTACATTCAAAGTAATTGTATGGGTGTGTATCTTTAAGTCAGACTCCTCTTGCAGAATTGGGGCCCAGCTGCTAGTTTCTTTCATCCCAACAATAATTTATATTGGTTTCATATCTACACTTATAAGGGTATCTTCACAGGAGAAGGGCTTAAAATGTCCATTTTTGAAAAAAAATGAAAATGGATGTTTTTCCTTCATGGTACCCAAAGGCCATTGCTCGCTCTAGCTGACGTGCCCCGTCCTGCTCATCAGTTAAATGCAGTATGTCATGACTTTCTCCCTCTGCTTTGCTCCTAGACTTAAAAGTTTGATCATTCCTCCTTATGGTTTATGAAATGTGTTTTAAATTGAACTGCAATACTCACATACTTCCATAAAAAAGTATGTATTGGTAATGCAGAGCCAGAGGAGAAATCTCCTAAGAGGAATTTCCTCTTTCAAAATCAGCAATAGTGCTTTTAGGCAGAAATACCAGCCAAAAGTAAGTTAGAGGCTTACCTGTTTTCACAGGCATTTCAGAAGGGACAAGATGTCAGCATATTTAAGGTGGAGGTACATATTGTTTGATAAGATAAAAAGGATGAAGAGAGCTCATCACTTGCTGTCAGTTCATTTGTGAGATTTGTCATTTTTATTCTGCATATACCTAGTTCAGAAGGATGGGTGCCTTTTTAAAAATGGAGATAACTGGCAAACATACAAAGCCACCCATACTTAGAGATACCATTGGTATTTTCCATTACACATGTAATTCCTTTATTTAATCTGCATTCTAAACCTATACAGAAGGGTGCTTCCTAAACTAGGGATACATATGGTATGTCAACAAAGGTGAAGAGATCATGGATAGCCATTGAGACATCTCTTACAGTTAGACTGGAGCCATCAGTCATCTTTCTCCTAATTAGACTGTCAATATACTATGGTGAGTTGCCTTGTACAATAATTCATGTTATTTCCTCTTTCATAACTCATTCTTTGATACCAGCTAAAGTAACCTATAGGTGTAAGTATTAGAATATGATGACCTGGTTTCACATCCTGCAATTAAAAGGCAAGTAAAAATCCCAACATTGCTTCCAACTCAATGACTCAGTGAAAAAAACAGCAAAATTGAGATGTGAAGATACCTTTTATTGTCTTTGCATGAAACATTACACAATATTTAACTCTCATTTGCTTTACTGATTAGATTTGTATCTGCATACACCACATTTTCTTGTGATCTGCTGTTCACATAGCTAGAGAGAGCATGGCTTTTTGCTCCTTTACAAATAGGCATTTGGCCTACAACTCAACAGCATTGTCTGAGAGATATTCAGATAGTGAAAAGGGAAACAAACAGGAAGCAAAGGTACACAGAACATAATGCCACAAATTGTTATTTGCTGATGGCATACAAGATACCTTTTCTAGTGAGTTCATTTCCTGAGATGTAAAATATGAAAGGATTCAATTCTGAACATCTTCATCAACAACCAGCCAGAAGAATCTGATATTTTGATTAATTTTTTATCATTGCACATGTGATCTGCTACTTTGTTACTACAGTATTGCCACCCCTAAACATTCACTATGACCCAGGCCCCCAAAATCTTGAGACTAGGTTAAAAAGTGTGAGGTTGATAAATGATACATTTGGGGTTCTTTATACTTGCCTTCTGGCACTTTAACCTTCACGGTGCTTGTTGGGCATGTTTTCAAGCTTTTATCTGTACCCAGGAAGGCTAGAACCTTACTTTAAAAAAAGAAAGCGAAAATACTCATGAAATTGCAAGATCCCCAGGAGCTGGGGCTTCAAGAAAATATAACGAGTTGGCAACATTGTTAACATGGAGATATTCTAGTACTGTTCTCTGTAAATTTAGTGGCAAGACAATTCTGTTACCTTAATACACAAGGACCCTGGTACCAGGATTAATAAATGACATGTCTGGGGAATCTTCTAGTAGAACTGTTGGACTGGAAGTACCTCAGAATCCTTAGACTGTTCTTGGAAGAATGAGCTAAACCCATCAGAGTGTTTTCTCACTGCACCTTCTTAACTAAGTGCATCTGTAACCACACTATGCTTTCCAGGTTTATGGTGAACTATAAAAGTGTATTTAAAATCTCTTCAGGATTTTGCTTTGTCAGGGATCACTGTAGAGTACTGTGGTCTATATAGCCTATGAATAACTAGCAATTATGGATGATAGGCTTGAGTGCCTCCACAATATCCCAACATTCCACAGATGTCTCAGTCCCCTAAGCCAATATCTGTATTCACAGCACCATGCTCAATCCACTCAAATACAAATCTAACATAGTTCTCCGATATATCATATTCCCACAAGTGAACAAGTTAGGTCGGAGAGTTTAAACACGATGTGATTTAGCAGTCTTTCTCCGAGGCCCTTTGGTCTTCTTCACTCAGAATTATTTTTCCCAAATCTGTAGAAGCCATGAAGAACTACAAACCATTGTACTGCCTCTAGGTTTGTAGGACTTTTCTCAAAAAGAAAAGGAGTACTTGTGGCACCTTAGAGACTAACAAATTTTGTTAGTCTCTAAGGTGCCACAAGTATTCCTTTTCTTTTTGCGAATACAGACTAACACGGCTGCTACTCTGAAATAGGACTTTTCTAGTTCTTTAACTTCCTGTCCAAGGAAGTTTATATGGGACCTTGTTAAATGGCATTTGTTTGTCTAACTCCTTAAGGAGAAATACAACCCTCTAAGTCCCCAAAAGATGTTGCTTCCATATTTTATGGAAACTAGTGCTGGCCAGAAAATGGAAATCCCTTCCCACACAAAAATAATCACATTTTTTGGGGGGAAATTCATCTCAAAGCGTGACAAAAAGTCTAAAACATTATTTTTTTTCACAGGAAGGGATTTCTTGAAAAAATTAATCTGGGGAAAGCCAACATGGATTTTTTTGTCTTGCTGGCAGTTCACTTGAATAAATTTGCCCATTTCAATTTCTCCCTGCAGACAGAAAGACAAATTGACAAGAGCCTTCCAAGTGAGCTGTTAGAGGCAGTGTGCCCTGTATTTCTTCATCTCTGCCTCCCTCCATCCCAAGCTTACCTGCTGGAGAGGCAACTGGGTGGCAGGGAAGCAGAGAGCTGGAGTGCTCATAGGTTTTAAGGCCAGAAGGGACCATCGTGATCATCTAGTGCGATCTCCTGAAATCACAGGCAACAGAACCTCATCTACCCACTCCTGTACTAGACTCGTAACCTCTGGCTGAGTTACTGAAGTCCTCAAATCTTGATTTAAAGACTTAAAGTTATGCAGAATCTACCATTTACTCTGCTTCAAACCTGCAAGTGACCCAAACCCCAAGCTGCAGAGGACGGTGAACCCCCCTGGGTCTCTGCCAATCTGACCTGGGAAAAAATTCCTTCCTGATCCCAAATATGGTGATCAGTTAGACCCTGAGTATGTGGGAAAGACCCACCAGCTAGACATCTGGGAAAGAATTATCTGTAGTAACTCTGCACACTCATCCTTTAGCATCCCATCTCCAACTGGAGATCTTTGCTAACAGCAGTCACGGATGGGCCATATTCCACTATAGGCAATCTCATCAGACCATCCCCTCCATAAACTTATCAAGCTCAGTTGGGAAACAAGTTAGGGTTTTTTGCCCCCAGTACTTCCTTTGGAAGGGTGTTCCAGAACTTCAGTCTTCTGACAGTTGGAAACATTTGTCTAATTTCAAGCTTAAACTTCTTAATGGGGAGTTTTCATCCATTTGTTCTTCTGCCAACATTGACCACTGATTTAGATAACTCCTTTCCCTCTATGGTTTTTATTCCTCTGATGTATTTCTAGAGAGTATCATATTTTCATGCAGCCTTCTTTGGGTTAGGCTAAACAAGCCAAACTCTGTGAGTCTGTTCTCATAAGGCAGGTTCTCCATTCCTCTGATCATCCTAGTAGCCCGTCTCTGCACCTGTTCTAATTTGAACTCATCTTTTTTTTAAAATGGGAGACCAGAACTGCACCCAGTATTCCAGATGAGGTCTCACCAGTGCTTTTTATGATGGTAACAGCACCTCTCTATCTCTACTGAAGATACATCATCTGATGCATCCTAGGATTCCATTAACTTTTTTTATGGCCTTATTACATTGGTGGCTCATAGTCATCTTGTGATCAACCAATACATCCAGGTCTTTCTCTTTCTCTTCCAACTGATAAATTCCAATCTTATAGCAAAAAATATTTTTGTTAGTCCCAAAGTGAATGACCTTCCACTTTATACTATTACATTTCATCCCATTTCTATTACTCCAGTTTTCAAGGTTGTCCAAATCTTGTATGATATTCTGGTCCTCTTCTGTATTGACAATACCTCCCAACTTTGTGTCATATGCAAATTTTATTAGCACAATCCCACTTTTTCTGAAAAGATTATTAATGAATATGGAAAATAAGATTGATCCAAAGACTGATCCTTGACAAATTACACTAGTAATCTCCCTCCAGCCTCCCTCACCTTTCAGCATGATCTGTTGTAGTCTCCCCTTTAACCAACTCCTTACTTACATTTTGCTTCTCATATTAATCCGCATCTTCTTCAATTTAACTAATAATTACCCATGTGGAATTGTATCAAATACCTTACTGAAATCCAGATACATTAGATCTACTTGCATTTCCTTTGTGTAGAAAATCAGTTATCTCAAAAAAAGAGATCAGGTTGGTCTGGCACGATCTACCGTTTATCTCTAAATCCTTAACCATTTTCTCTTTCAAAATTTGTTCTAAGACTTTGCATACAATTGAGATCAGAACAAGCCACTAGTTTCCCAGATCACTTTTTTCCCTTTCTTAAATGTAGGTAGTATATTTGCAATTCTCCAGTCATAAGGTACAACCCCCAAGTTTACAGATTCACTAAAAATGTTTGCTATTGGACTTGTAATTTCCTGTGCCATTTTCTTTAATATTTGTGGATGGAGATTATCTGGGGGCCCCCAATTTAGTCCCATTAAGCTGTCTGAGTTTGTTTTCCAACTTGGATGTGGTAATTTCTACTTCCATATTCTCTTTCCCATTAGACACCCAGCCAATGACCCCAAGTTCCTCATTACTCTTTTTTAAAACTCAGGCAAAGTATTTGTTTAGGTGTTGGGCCATAATTAGATTATCTTTAAATTCCAACCCATTCTCAGTGCTTAGTGGTCTCACGTCTTTTTTCCTTGTTTTTTTTATTTATATGGCAGATCCCAAGCACTAATCCAGTGAAGCCTCTGTTACCTTTCTTCCTCAATGTGATTTTGATCTGAACAGATTCCATTTCATCCATTCCATCACTTCTAATTTCTTTATAGTCCACCTTGCCATTAATATACAATGCTATTCCACCACCTTTACCTAACTTTAAAGGTAGTTAAACACTAGAACAAATTACCTAGGGAGGTTGTGGAATCTTCATCATTGGAGATTTTTAAGCACAAATTAGACAACACCTGTCAGGGATGGTCTAGAATATTTACTCCTGCCATGAATGCAGGGGACTGAACTAAATGTCCTCTCAACATTTCAATTATGCAAAAAACGTTATTTTCCATTGGAAAGTACTTCTGACTTAAAATTCCTAATCAGCTCCGATGGAAACAAATTAAGTAGTCTACATAAATGCAGGTGTCTCCAATTTTCAAGACTGTTAATTACCTGATGGAATGTCACAGGCATATTCTTCAGTCTGTTATTATTATTTATATCACTATAGCACCTAGGAGGCCCAGTCATGGACCTGGTCCCCATTGTGTACAAATAGAACAAAAGGATAGTCCCTGTTCCAAAGAGTTTGCAGAATGGCCTTCCTCTGATACTAGAACAATCTCCAGAGTGTCACAAAGAAATTTTTTTCTCTTCTTTCACCATTTCAGTTTGATGGTATTCAGGCAGCAAATCAATATTTCTAAATGTTCTTGCTCCTGCAATCTTAGTCAAGCTGTTAGATATGTTAAGGTGTGGGTTGCCTGCCTTAAACTGACAATTAAGTCTCCTATGGCAAACATACATTGCTCCGTCTCCATTAAACTTCTAGACAATTACAGTTGTGGAACATAGATTGCTCAATGAGACCATTCTCTAGCATAACTCTTAAAAGAAAAAAAAAAGTTACCTGGCATGGTAGGTGGGATCTGTTATATGACCTACCTCATATAACCTCATGGAACACTTTTATGTTTAAGGACTGTCCAATGCTGCACTCAGTCATATCTGCCCAGTTGTAATATTCCATTAGAACATGTTGGTATTTTGTAGAAACAGATATTTGAATTGCTATCTTTCATTCCTTTTCACTGTGGATACTATCAAGTCTGCTCAATCATTTACTGAATGGGTTGCTTTATAGTCTTGGTTCCTGTGAGCTTGTGAGACAACGTTAACATGCAACTTTGCCCCCATGTTCTAATGTTTCACTAGCTGAACATTTCTGCCAGTCATGTTGATTGCTCCTATGTGCAATTCTTCTTCTGGAGCAGCTTAAAACAGAATTTGGCTGAATTCAGGCCACCCTATTAAGAGGAGTTTGACACGAGCAGCACATTGCACTAATGTGCTCTGTGATTTTCGCCACACATTAAACTAACTTGGACCCACCATCATCTACTCTCAGGTACATTGCTAACAATGTAAAAATATATTTTTAAAAAACCTAACAGTTACTGCAACATGACAACTCAAATACTTATCAGCCTAAGTGCACTAAAGAAAAAAGCCTTAAACAAAAATTTGAGTCAGATTATAACCCTGACCTCATCCCATAATATATTTTTTATTTTGTTCTGATTAATATACATTAACTTTCCATTCAAGTATAAGGAAATCTTATTCATAACCTGTAGGTATTTCTTTAAAAAATATATTTTTGTAGTTATTCAACCTCTTGGCATTTTATTTTGTTCAGACTCCAAAAACAGTAATCATACATTATAAAATCTACTTGATCGTATAAGAGACTGTCAGATATTTTTCACACTGAAGTCATTTACCATTCTTTATTTCTCTGTGCCACTAACGTTGGGGAACTGTCCTTTTCCAAAAATGAGCTATTGCACATCTGGCTGCAAACCCATTGTGTTATCAATGAGTCCTTCCCCAAGTCAATTCTTACTGTAAACTAGTAGAACTACTATGGGCTTAATCCAGTAAATATTGTGGTTTTCTGTTTAACACTGGCATACAAATATTTTTTTAGGTGTGCTATTTGAATAGTTGCTGATGAAGGCATACTGTCACACACACTAGCACAACTACTCACGCAGTGTAGATGGGTCCTCTTGGTAAAACCTCTAGCTTTTGAGGTCCATGCTCTTGAATTAGACAATTATTTTGGGTGGCCTAAATCCATTTGGCCTGGGTTGCATTTAAAAATTAATTTCCATTGTCCCATGAAAGGGAATCTATGAATATCTTAACATGAAGATCCTTTCTGTTTGTAGACAAATAACTAGGGCAAATAATTTAATATATTGCTCACATTAACCTAGCAGGAGGTTTGGAATTAACAGATGCAAATGTTAAGGGAACATCATTCTTTGCTTTCTCATTCACAATCCTGTACATGTTTCAGAGTAGCAGCCGTGTTAGTCTGTATTCGCAAAAAGAAAAGGAGTACTTGTGGCACCTTAGAGACTAACAAATTTATTAGAGCATAAGCTTTCGTGAGCTACAGCTCACTTCATTAGATGCATCCGATGAAGTGAGCTGTAGCTCACGAAAGCTTATGCTCTAATAAATTTGTTAGTCTCTAAGATGCCACAAGTACTCCTTTTCTTTTTGTGAATCCTATACATAACCATCTGATTCACAGGCTTAGTCAGTACTTTCTTTTCTTCTTCACCAACAGATCATGTAGTTTTCCCATTAAACCTTCTGTAAACAGACTTTTCACATGGGGCTCCTTCCTTGCTTGTGTCTGGGCAGAGGCACTTTTCTGAAAGTTGATTTGAGACTTAGTGCACCAAGTTTTGATTCACCTGGACCATCTCTTGTTTGCTAGTACAGGTATAGCTATATGCAACAGGCACTGGAAAAGAAACATGATTATGTAGGGGATCACCTGCTTGGAATTTCCTGGCATGCTATGTCTTCAAATTTCAAAGAGCTAGTCCTTCTTTGGAGTAGCTGTATGAACTTTTACTTAACTCTTTATCTGATCCACAGTCACTGAGAAGCTGGTAGTAAAAGGCCTTTGCATCACCAAAAATACTACCAGATACTTACAGTAATTCCCGATTCAGACCACTCCTTCAGAGAGATTAAAAATTCAGCATCTGTTAAGCACTCCCAAATTCCACAGTCATTTACATAAACTCTTCTGGTTAGGAGGTATTTGGCCAAAGGAAACGTTGTCCAGTAGTTAGAGCACAGGCCTGGGATTCAGGACACCTGTGTTAAATTGCATGCTCCACCTGAGGTTTCTCAGGCAAGCCACTTACTTTACTCTCTTTGTGCTTTGGTTTGGTTTCCCTATCTATAAAGTTTTACTTCCCTAACTGACAGGGGTGTTGTGAAGATAAATGTATGAAAGATTTTGAGGCACTCAATACTACAGTAATATGAACCATATAGAAATCTCAAATACAGAAACTGTATGCCTCTGACACAAAGGGGCCTCCATCCTGTTTGGTGCTTCTAGGCATAATAATAAAAGCTGGTAAATTTCTATTGTTTGCTAGTTGCAACAATTATTTACCTTGGTGGAAGAAATGTATTGATGACACTGTAAGGCGTTGAAACACAGACACAAGTGAAAACCTCTGACAGGAAATTCATTTCAAAACTGGAAATGAGCCCAAGACATAAATTTCAGATCCAGATATAAACTTTGTAAAATTTAGAGTATGGTTCAAGCCTACCTGTTTTATATCAGTAATCATACATGCACACCGGACTATAGTTTGGCCTTAATGTAAAGGCACAGCACCACCAACTGTTAGAGGTGCTATTTATCATGATAATATCTTATAGTTTTGTCTTTGTTAGGAAGTTTGTTTTTTCTCAGAGACAGGAATGTGAGTAGTATCACTTCGGGTGTAAGGATCTGTCTGTACTGAGGGCTTGTTTTCACTATCAGGGTAAGTCAACCTAAGTTATGCTACTCCAGCTACATGAATAAAGAAGCTGGAGTTGATGTAGCTTAGGTAGACCTACCGCAATGTCTTCACTGCTCTACGTCAATGGGAGACGCTCTCCTGTCGACTTATCTTACTCTTCTTGGAGATCTGGAGGACCAGGATCGACCAGAGAGTGCACTGCCATCGATTTAGCAGGTCTTCACTAGTCCCGCTAAATCGAAACCCACTGCATTGATTGTAACAGCATTGATCTCCCTGGTAGTGAAGACAAGCCCTCAATAAGAAACAGTGTTTGCAGAACTACTTTAAACTATGATCCCACTGTGGATAAGCAGAAATGAGGGAGTTAAGGATTCAGAAGCTGTCTTTATCTAAGCTAAGCTTTTATGAGTATCTCTAGGGAGTATTTACATTTGATTCACCAGTCTTGAGAGGGATCAGACACTGAAATTTGCTTTTTGAATACCAAAAAAGGCCCTAGCTTATAGGGGATTTATCTAAAGAAAGGTTTGACCATTTGTTATGCAAAATAATTGAATGTCTGCAGAGAAAGTCATCCTATGTTGTCATAAAAATAATGTATTTCTATATATAACCTGAACTATTGAGGTAACTTATTACATCCCACTGTCTGGCACTTTAAAATTGTACAACTTTGTTGAAGCTATCTGAAAAGAAAAAAGAAAAGAAAAGAAATGCTTTACATAACAATATTTACCATTGAAATAGTTGCAGAAATTTAAAGCATCAATATGTAAAAACAAACACATACCTCTAAACACCACAATACTTAGACAATTATAATATTTAATAGGAACAAAGGGGAAGTCTGCATCCTTCATCCATTTCTCCATCAAATTCATTTATATAACTTAAGTTAATTGTGTTAAAATAATAAATTATTTCTTAGAATGTAAGCTCTGCCTTTTTTGTATTTGTAAAGTGCTTAGAACAGTTGAGCCCTGGTACCTCAGTTCTATGGCAACATAAACAAACAAACAACAATAAAAAATGTCCTCAATGCAAGCACTTGAATCTTTCCTACAAAACCTTCTAGTACCATTCCACAAATACAAAAAAGAATCTTTTCTCTGAGATATTGTCCAGTGGAATATCACTTACCTTTTCCTAATCTTCGCACAACAATTTCATACCCAATTTGCACTTGAAGGACATGTCTACGACTGGCCCACAGTTCAGACTATAGGGGTGTGAACATCAGTGTGCATCAAAATGCTGCACTTCAATTCCCCGATTTGAACGTTTCAGACATGAACAAAAAGGGTCATACGTCATGTTAATGTAATGTAGTCCTGTTTGAAGAGGACTAAGTTAATGCAAACTAGGAAACTTTTAGTTCATGCCTGTAGCATCCACACAAGGGAGTTATAACACAGCACTTTGGTGTACACGACTATTCACACACATATAGTCCAAACTATGGGGCAGTGTTATCAGAAGGCTACAAAATACCATCACTGTATAAATGGGTATTTCTCCCCTTCTCTCTAAGCTTTCAGGTTGCTAAAAATGGTTCAAAGTTTTGTCAGATTCTTTTAGGTCACATGGTGGAACTAAACTCTTACCTCAAGTTATATCAGTAGAGTGCCTTATACCGCTAACTTTTTGAAAGTCAAACATGCTGCAGCTACTGAAACAGCAACTTAAACGTGTAGCTCTTCAGTTGTTCACCATTATATATATATTTGCAGAGTCCTTTTTTAGCCCCGTCCTGCTTTGCTATGCACTTAAGATTTAGTGTAACCATCATTATCAGCAAACATAATAAAATCTCAGAGGATTTGGAGGTACTATATTTGTAATTGTGTGTGCTCTATGTGAAAGAGTCAGCATATACGCTGACTTATGCCAACACCATTATTAATTCTTCAGGTACTGTACGTAGCTTCAGGCTACAGAAAATAATTTACTCAGAAAAGCAATAGGGACTTTCACAAAAGCCTATCATGTGAATAGTTTTGTTTTGTTTTTTAGCTCTAAACACAAGTGGACAATAGTTTCAAGGTATTAAATAGCAAATATCTCCAAGCAGCATTATGTTTATTACCTATTGCTCTGTTAAGGTATGATGTTCCTTATTATATTTATTACAGTGTGTGTTTTAAAATCTGCTGATTTAGAAACTGGCAATGTTGTCTCGCCTCCTATTACAGCCTGTCAAATAATTTAGTTGTTCTTCCCATAGAGTTGTAGAAATGCATGCTAGAGAATTTAGTTAGCATTGCAACAGAACTGACTGCCTTGACATGCAGCAGAATTCCAGGGGCCCTGAAAATACAACAGATGAGTCACTGGAAAATACTGGAGTTGTTACAAATGTACAAAGCTAATTTAAATTGATGCATCAATGTATTATGCTTTAAAACAGAGTAAAATAAATCTTCCTACTGCAATGCAGGGAAAAAGGTGAAACTTCAAAAGGTCCTATTTGCACCAAAAAATTGCAGAAACAGTAGAGTTTTTTTCAGGAATATTACAAAATTCTGCAAGGGAGAAAGGTGGTGACCCTCAAAAGCCATATGTTCTAGTGGGTGAAGCACAAGTCTAGAAGGCCAGGAGTCCTTGAGTTTTCTTTCTATCTCCTTTGCCATAGATGAGCAGCACATATATGAAGTAGTTAATATTGTTCCCATTTAGTGATAGGCAAACTAAGGCTCAGACACACATCAAGCTCACACAGCAAGTAAGTGTCAGAACAAGAATTGCCAATAGTCCTTCATTACAAGGGATGTCCCTTATTTTTTCCTCTGTGTACAGCAAGATCAGGACTTGCTGAGTTCTCCAAAAAGCAACAAGAAATACTCTTGGTGAATGTAGGTGAGTAATTAATTATTAATTATTAATTATTATTAATTATTATTACTATTATTATTATCAGGAAGAGGGGTGGGGCAGAAGTGCTAAGAAAACAGTCCCTTATTTTTGAAATACGTTGGCAACCCTAGCAGAACCAGGATCAGAAGGCAAATTTTGTAATGTCTAGGCCTTTACCTAATTCGCTAGATCACAGTGCCTCGTAGGCACTTGCCTCTCTCTGGGCCATATTTTCTCCACATTTAAAATGACAGCAATGATTTTTACCATAAATACACTATAAATATATTCCCATGATAGATCTTGGTACTTCAACCACAGGGAGAAAACAAAGTGCATAATGGGAGATGTAGTCTGGCCAGAGAGTTGGGTCCTTAGTGGGAAGAGGGCTAGAGGGAGCCAGAACTACAACTTCTATAAGGCATCATGGCAGTTCAGACACACACAAAGACTGATGTCCATCTTAAATGAAATCTTTTGTTTTGGGTCAACTACCCAATCTTAGACATTTTGATTCAATCAAAAGTATCATAAAAAACTTCTTTACATTTCCAAATAATTTTTCCAGAATTTTATGTTATTTAAAAAGATGTGGATTTTTTTTACTTTTCTGCTCAATGGAAGACCGCCCCCCCACACACACATCCCCCAAACAGGGTGTCAAAATGCCAAAGTTTCCCACAGGATGGAAATTCCATTTTTCTCTCAGCTCTAGGGACAAACAAACTTCCCCAGAGATTCCAGAGCATGATGACAAATCAACAGTGTATACTATTTCAGGGATGTGACAATTGATTAATATGTGAGTTCATTTAGACTCAGTTAAAAATGATTAACCATGGTCACATCAATAAACTAGATAGAAAATGGGATCATTAGGGCATTTTTCAGCTAGGTCAGAGCACAGCAGTATATAAAAATACTGCAATTTAAAAAGAACCTTATTTTGCTAATGTTATACAATGGCATAGTTATTCTGTAATTTAGCACGCTCTTTTCCTATGGTCATACAGCACACAATTGTAAGAACTACAGGTGGCAACAAACAAACCACATTAATTGGTGTAAAAGCTGATGTAAATTGCTTCACTCGAAAACTCGGTTGTTGACTCCACAGACACAAAGCAGAGCTGCTGAAAACTCAGAGCTCCAAGGACTTGTCTTCATTGTGGACATATCAGTTGCTTATCTGAGTTAACAGCTAGGAATGTATAGTAGCAATAGGTCTACGAGATAAACTGGGTCTTTATGATTAAAGGGTTCTATAAGTAAGTAATGAAAATCTTGAATTCAATATGATATTTACTGAGAGGCAATGGGGAGATTTAAGGATGGGAGAGATAAGATGGTAAACACTAGTCCCAGTGAGGGTTTGAGCCATTATATTTTGAATGAATTTAAGATGAGAGGTACAGTAGCCTTCAGGGATGCATACAAACTAAGAATTAAAATAATCAGACTAGAAAATGCAAATTAATTTGTCAATCTGTCAAGTCTCTTTAGTCAAGTAATAGTAAAGCTGTAACAACATCAGTTTGAATAAGGAAGAAATTTTGAAGAAATTATTAGAAACATCACCTAAAATTAGAACAGAAAAGAACACCAAACTTTTTGGAGATTTAAAAAAATGTTGGTTATTTTTTTCTGGTTTTGTTTATATTTTTATAAGACTGTATGCTTCCTGTTTCCCTAAGGTTCCTAAACAGAAATACTACAAAAAGAGCAACTCGTGTCAGTATCTCCAACTCATTAAAGAGACATATGTTATTTGAAATCTCATTAGAACCTGTTTCTCATGAGATTTTCAGCCAAATTCCCAGAGCAAACTATGTTAGGCTAAATCTTTGAAAAAGCTTCTGAATCAGTTGGAAGGCTAATCCAAAACATAATGAACCTCTAAAATGTCCATGATTCACTCGTCATTGTCAATATTTAAATGTTTAAAAAAAAACTTTGGAAATTCCATTCAAAACTTTGGAAATTCAAGTAGCAATGAATAAACATCAGCCTGCTTATAGAAGCAGGTCAGGATTGAGTATCCCCATTTAACTTCAGTTCCTAATGTAATTGGTGCTTCTACCAATACTCAGCTGGCTAATTATTTTTCAGTGGTAACTAACTCCTCAGCAGGAATTCTTAACACAGATACTTTCATTTACCAAATTGTCTTTGTGATAATTTTCTGTTTGTTGCTCATGAGGATTCCCCACTTTTGATCATTAATTTTTTCATTTTCCACATCCTCCTGATTATGCACAGTGAGGAGAGACAATCTGGATGTCCCATCCCTCATTCTGCAAAATGGGTATCAGGACTAACCCTTCTCCCAATAATTCCAGCAGTATCTTATTCTTTATTATTTTTGTTTGTTTTTCACATCACTTAGCTGTTTGAGCATAGATGATTCACCATTTGGTGACTTTCATGTCATTGGTAGCTTCAGTCTCTGTATTATTACACTAGGTTTTCCTTTTTATGTACCAAGGCAAACATTCTTAAACTTCTACTCCTGGGTACAACTTCCTTGCCTTGAAATGATTGCATTTTTAATAGTAAGCAGCACCTTTTTCACAAGCCTCTGCAAGGAAGTATAATGCAATATAACTATCACGTTTATTACATAGGCATTATTTTGATACTGTACATGAAATAAGTCTGAAACTATGGTAACATTCACTACTGAAACAACTACCTATTAACAAAAGGAACATAAGAGATCACCGCATCTCCAAATTAGAGAATTATGACAATAACTTCACACCAGCAATTAAAAGTGCCATTGTCAACATTAAGGAGTTGTTCACACAGAAAGAAAGTGTTCCCTCAGGGAACAGATGGCCAGGATCCCCTGGGGGACTAACATGAAAGGGAAGGGAGTCCAGGAGAGCTGGCTGTATTTCAAGGAATCCCTGTTGAGGTTACAGGGACAAACCATCCCGATGAGTCGAAAGAATAGTAAATATGGCAGGCGACCAGCTTGGCTTAATGGTGAAATCCTAGCGGATCTTAAACATAAAAAAGAAGCTTACAAGAAGTGGAAGGTTGGACATATGACCAGGGAAGAGTATAAAAATATTGCTCGGGCATGTAGGAAAGATATCAGGAGGGCCAAATCGCACCTGGAGCTGCAGCTAGCAAGAGATGTCAAGAGTAACAAGAAGGGTTTCTTCAGGTATGTTGGCAACAAGAAGAAAGCCAAGGAAAGTGTGGGCCCCTTACTGAATGAGGGAGGCAAGCTAGTGACAGAGGATGTGGAAAAAGCTAATGTACTCAATGCTTTTTTGCCTCTGTTTTCACTAACAAGGTCAGCTCCCAGACTGCTGTGCTGGGCAACACAAAATGGGGAAGAGATGGCCAGCCCTCTGTAGAGATAGAGGTGGTTAGGGACTATTTAGAAAAGCTGGACGTGCACAAGTCCATGGGGCCGGACGAATTGCATCCGAGAGTGCTGAAGGAATTGGCGGCTGTGATTGCAGAGCCCTTGGCCATTATCTTTGAAAACTCGTGGCGAACGGGGGAAGTCCCGGATGACTGGAAAAAGGCTAATGTAGTGCCCATCTTTAAAAAAGGGAAGAAGGAGGATCCTGGGAACTACAGGCCGGTCAGCCTAACCTCAGTCCCTGGAAAAATCATGGAGCAGGTCCTCAAAGAATCAATCCTGAAGCACTTAGAGGAGAGGAAAGTGATCAGGAACAGTCAGCATGGATTCACCAAGGGAAGGTCATGCCTGACTAATCTAATCGCCTTTTATGATGAGATTACTGGTTCTGTGGATGAAGGGAAAGCAGTGGATGTATTGTTTCTTGACTTTAGCAAAGCTTTTGACACGGTCTCCCACAGCATTCTTGTCAGCAAGTTAAGGAAGTATGGGCTGGATGAATGCACTATAAGGTGGGTAGAAAGCTGGCTAGATTGTCGGGCTCAACGGGTAGTGATCAATGGCTCCATGTCTAGTTGGCAGCCGGTGTCAAGTGGAGTGCCCCAGGGGTCGGTCCTGGGGCCCGTTTTGTTCAATATCTTCATAAATGATCTGGAGGATGGTGTGGATTGCACTCTCAGCAAATTTGCGGATGATACTAAACTGGGAGGAGTGGTAGATACGCTGGAGGGGAGGGATAGGATACAGAAGGACCTAGACAAATTGGAGGATTGGGCCAAAAGAAATCTAATGAGGTTCAATAAGGATAAATGCAGGGTCCTGCACTTAGGATGGAAGAATCCAATGCACCGCTACAGACTAGGGACCGAATGGCTCGGCAGCAGTTCTGCGGAAAAGGACCTAGGGGTGACAGTGGACGAGAAGCTGGATATGAGTCAGCAGTGTGCCCTTGTTGCCAAGAAGGCCAATGGCATTTTGGGTTGTATAAGTAGGGGCATAGCGAGCAGATCGAGGGACGTGATCGTTCCCCTCTATTCGACACTGGTGAGGCCTCATCTGGAGTACTGTGTCCAGTTTTGGGCCCCACACTACAGGAAGGATGTGGATAAATTGGAAAGAGTACAACGAAGGGCAACGAAAATGATTAGGGGTCTAGAGCACATGACTTATGAGGAGAGGCTGAGGGAGCTGGGATTGTTTAGTCTGCAGAAGAGAAGAATGAGGGGGATTTGATAGCTGCTTTCAACTACCTGAAAGGGGGTTTCAAAGAGGATGGCTCTAGACTGTTCTCAATGGTAGCAGATGACAGAACGAGGAGTAATGGTCTCAAGTTGCAATGGGGGAGGTTTAGATTGGATATTAGGAAAAACTTTTTCACTAAGAGGGTGGTGAAACACTGGAATGCGTTACCTAGGGAGGTGGTAGAATCTCCTTCCTTAGAGGTTTTTAAGGTCAGGCTTGACAAAGCCCTAGCTGGGATGATTTAACTGGGACTTGGTCCTGCTTTGAGCAGGGGGTTGGACTAGATGACCTTCTGGGGTCCCTTCCAACCCTGATATTCTATGATTCTATGATTCTAAAGAAGCAATTACTACTCTCAATTATAGACAGACAAAATGATTAAAGTAAAATAAAAATGAAAATACCAGATACACCCTGAACCATGCTTGATCTAAAGCTTTTATAATACTAAAAACAGGTGCAGATAACTTCTGTCCTTGTGTTATGTTTTCTAAATTCAATGAGAAACCACATACCTGTACTATTTGCATGGGTGTGCAGTTTTTTTTAACCTACAGGAGGAAATCACGCATGAATAATGAAGTCTGAAGCTCTGTAATAAAGCAGAGAAAGAGAAGTCTCAGTGATAATATTGCTTTTGTTATCCAAAGACAATTCCTTGTTCAATATTAGATGAAAACAGCTCTGAGCTGTTACTAGTGTAACATGACGTGTATTTATTTTAGATGAAGGAAAAAAGTAACTAAAAAGTTTAACAAAAAAATGAAGTCAGCATGAAATACCACAGTGGATTTTATGCTCTTCAACAGGCTGTATCTGAAATGAAAACAAAATGGCTGTGCCTTTAACATACTCTAGATTCCTAAACGCTTAAGTAAGTGGAAACACAGAAATCAAAGGGATAACATAGTTACGTGCCACTCTCTCCTTATTTTTTTTCATTTTCAAGCTCCTCCCCACTTGAAATTAAAATTAAAATATCAGCCACACCAGAACTAGAAAGAAACCTTGCAAGAAAATTTCTTCTGAGGAACCCTGCAGGACAAATTTGCAAACTCTATTCTTACATATTCTCTCCCACCTTAAGAAAATACAATAATTAATTATGGAGTTATGGCCCTTACTCAGGCAAACTGCTACTGAATTCAATGTGAGTTTTCTCAAAAGTTAATATACAATCCAGTCACAGACCTGGTCCATCATCTTTACTCATGCTTATTCCTTGTTGAATCTATACCATTGATTTCAATGGGACTACTCACAGAATAACGTGCTTCTTGGGGTAAGGGAAGCAGAACATGGCCCAGTATGATTAAGCACTATACTCCCTTGCTACTTGATGGTAAACATCTGATTATTTTGCAGTCAACACGCTTATGTTGCAAGGCAGTTCAAATAAAGTGACCTTATATGCTGGTTTTGCTTAGACAGTAGCATCTTTTATATGATGTTTTAGTGTACCAAGGAACTTCTTTTGGGAAACTGAAATGAACGATGCGGACATTTAAGTCAAAACAAGGGATGAGGTTTTTGATAAATGTGTACTTTGCTACACCAATTTAGATTTGCTCCGGGTGTAGCAGGCACAAAGTCCAGTGGAACAAGAACACAGTGTTTGGAGTATGAGTAAATACAAATGCACTCTCAGAACTATTTTTTTTATCAACGTGAATATTGAAATCACTTTAGTTAATGTTTCATGATAAATTCATTGATAAACCTAAATTACTCAGGAAAAAATCCTCCTCTCTGAGAAACGTGCTCCAAGTCAAAAATTGGCATTTAGCAAGACATATTTAGAAAATGTACTTTCAATGCATTATTTTTAGGGTAAAGAAATACTCATAAAATGAACAAAATTAGTATTGTAATTTTGAAAATGTAGTCACCTCAAGCATAAGAGAAAATAAAAGCAAAATCCTATGGCACACATCCAATAGGATTCCACTTATGTTATCTAGAAAGGAGGCAAAACCAGGAGTTAAAAAACTTCAGGTTTGCAGCTCCAGTGCCTGGAACATTTCTGGATAGCCTGGATATTTCTAATCACATCTATTTCAGTGTGTGCTTGGATGTGTGATTCAGATGCTAGGTTCAAACAATCTATTCTGACCGGCACGTTCTTCCGTGACACACACACTGTACATACACACACCTGAGCCGAATAAATATTAGCCTCACTAAGAATGCACCATTACAAGCAGAAGATACAAGAGAGCCATAAGCCATAAACAAGTGCCAGAGTAAGCTGTTGACAAATATGTTTCAAGACGCAAAGCTTAACTGTATGTAACTTAAATGTAAGGTTACATTTCAAAAATGTGTGTGTAAATTGGATCAAGAAACCCAAACCCCAAAACAAAACAAAAAAGGCAGCAGCAGCTCAGCAGTTTTAGTGGACTCTGAACATTTCATAGCTTTTTTTTTTTTTTTACAGACCAGTTGAGTTTTAGCAGCCATAGCTTTTTTTTTGGGCATGGGTATTTTTTTAAGACTGTCATTTCCTAAGGCCCAGTTATTATTACTTTGATTCATTTTTATCCTCAGAATAAAAATATATTTGCCAGGAATGTTTCCATACTCAGATAGCTATTTTTGTTGCTGTGTTAAATTCATACAACAAGAGTAATATGATTGGTAATGAGGTAAAACAGCAACATGGGATAATAAGCCAAAATGAGAGCCAATGAGCACAATTCCCACATAACTGCTCTCACTACATTCAGGTTGCTGCAACATCATTATTTTCCATGTTCTGGTTTTCCAAATTACCAAATAAAAAAAGAAATCATTTTTCAGTTTGTTCTTCATTAGCAGGACATAATTTAATCTGGAAAAATAATCAACATTGACAAAGGAAATGACGTCTATCATAGATGCGGCTGCTTGATGGAATTTAACAGGGCAGAGAGGTAGGAAGTATTCTAAAATTATTGTAAATTCATCTTTCTAAATATGGACAAAACAAAAAACGTGGGGGAAATAGTATAAAAGCTATGGTTCTTCATATGTGAAATGAGACATATTTAAGTTTAGAATACATGCAAGTGAACTGCAAGGATTAGATATATATGTGGTAAACAGCTATGCACCTCATCTCTAATTTACTCCTTTGAATTCCGTGTAGGTTGATAGTGACTATTGATTCCATTGTGAGTCTCATGATTTTTGGCTTTCTTAAAGCCCCAGCTCCTGGTGTCATTTGATTATCTGAGAACATCAACTTTAATTTAAAATACAAATGAAAAGAATTTTCTAGTCCTTATGGCTGCGAGAAAAAACTTTAAAATGTGACCAGAATGTACCCTGAAAAAGTCTCAAAAACCAGAAGGCAAATAAAATGAATGACAGGGTTTTTTAAAATGATTTTTAAGCCAATCTCATTATATTTTTGTAAGGGAATGACTCATGATTTTTTAATGTTTGGGGTTGGCAATCCCCAAACCAACTATCATTTAACAGCTGTTCTGTGGCCTGTTGTGAAATGAGTTGATGGTCTGAGTCTGGTTCCTAGTGAACAGGAGTTCATATCACAATAAAGCTCAACACAGTTGACACTGAGGAGCAATTTTGTTTGGCAGTCATACACAAAAAAAGTCAAAGGCTATTCATGTAAGCCAAACTATCATTCCTCCAAGTTAGAATTGACGTACAATGGTGAGGCGATATGGGGTATCCTCGGGATTTTTTTGGTATAGGTCTGGACTGGGACTAAGAAGATCAGTCATAAATTCCTGTCTTTGCCCACAGACTTCTTGTGTGACCCGGAGCAAGTCTCTTAATCTCTATGTGGCAGAGTCACCCATCTGCAAAATGGGGATAATAATACTTCCTTTCATTCAGTCTTTGTCTATTTAGATTATCAAATCTTGGGAGTGGAGACGTTTTCAGATTTGTGCAGCAGTTGCACAACAGACAGTGGGCAGGATGGAGGAGCTATGGGACCAAATCTGCCCCTGCATGCTGAGATTCCTCTCAGTACCAGAAAGCAGGATGGACCCAAAGCTCGCCAGCAGGGAAGGGTAAGGAGTATGTACCCGGGTAGGGAACACAAGGGCTTCTGAGATGGGGGATCCCTGGCCTAAGATTTCTGGAAGATTGGGCATTGGGGCTATTGACCAGTGTGTGGGTCAGGCTGGTGTGGGTAGAGACACCTAAAAGGGGAATATGAGGATCAGGCTGGTGGGTGGACAGTGCATACCATATGAAAAATATGTGGGGGTGGCCCTGACAACAAGGCCCAAATGACAAATGCACATTCTAGGCATTATTGTAAAACTGAATAATGATATACTTGCTTTGTGTATTTTAATCTCTAGGTTTTTCAACAGCATTAAATCCACTTTTGAGTATTAAAATTGCATCATATAAATAAAACAATAACAATTAAAAGCCCTGAAATTGTGCAACCATTGAACTATTCTTTTCAATAACCATCTTGTGAAATGTTCCATCATAGAAAATAAATGAAGTTTAGAGAGTCCTGCTGAAGAGTTCTCTCTCCTCTCTGTTGACTCTTTAGCTTACTAAAAATGTAATGAGATTACACGGGAAAAAAAACAGTTGGGCAATGCACACATTATATTTGATAAGATATTGAGTGGAAATATGTAGGGGGCGGGGAGTAAATCAACTTGTAGTTCTACCGGTGAGTATTAATACTTTTTGCATTTGGCCAGATATCCAGGCTACTCATGATTTGCAAAAAAATCAGGGCTCTACTTGTTTGCTATCAAAATTAATCAGCTTACAAATACCATGCCAACAGAAAATTAAGAAGTGCGGTGCCAATGGTTCCGTATAAGCAGCTATAAGTCATCATATGCTTTAGGTGTCTGATTTATTATCCTCTGTTTAATCTACACTGCTCACCCCCATTGGTAAAGAAAATGGTAATATCCTTGATTTGATGTCAATATCCTAATTCTGATGTGAGCAAGAAGATTAGATTCATTTGTTCACAGTGAATCACTCTTAGAAAGCCTGCACATAAGGGTACCAGGTTTGGGCACTCTAAAATGTACATCACTAAATGGAAGAGTTCAGGTTTCGAGCAAACCCTTCTGACTGAAGCTAAGATTCTAGCTATAACCTGGAAAGCAGGAGGAAAAGTCCTTGGCAGAGTGTCCTACCTAAACTAAAAAACTAATAATCTCTTCCCCAAGCTGAAAACTACATAGAAAGAATTACAAGAGACTGAAGAAACATATCTCTAGGATAAACAGCTCTCTGCCAAATTACGTAAGGAATGAGTCTGCCTTATCTCGACATATCCCAACACACACATTAGCACCACAAAGGAAGGTCCTGTGAATGCCCAAGAGAATCCACCTGATGTTGTTGGTCTTTTCCAGCCCCAAACACCTTTACTTACACCCTGTAAAAGAAAAAAATAGCTACTGTATTGCCAATTTTTTTTCCTATCTTTTTTTCAGATCTGAAGGCATATTGTACATCAACTTGTCAGACTATAGGTCAGTGCTCCAAAAGAGTGGTTCTCAACCTCTCCATACATACTGTGACCCTGTGTTACCAAAAGAAAAAGTTGCAGGATCCTCTGCACCCCATTTAGATATAAGGAAAAGGGAGAGTGTTCACAAGCAATCTGGATTTGTTTATATTTCTGCTCTCAGTTTGAGAACTCAGGCTCTAGAAAAGCCCAACTTGCCAATATTTGTTTGCATACCCTTCCTTTCTTTTCCTTTTTTTTTTTTCCTTTCTAGCATGTCTGGTTGTCTTTTTTTTTCTTGTTAGAAATAATATCAGAGTCACAGAAGTTAGTAAAAAATACATATATTAGGCAGCATCCTTTATTATTCTACACACCCTATTGCTATTTGGACCTATGTTAGTCAGCCAGGCTCCCTGATTTCTGCACTGAAATTAAAATTCTGTAGTATTGTTAACTGATCACAAAATCATCAGGCAATACACAAAAGTAAAAAAATACACTGCAAAATTGAGATATGACAACTTGAAAACTTGCCTTCTTACAGCAAGTTGGTCAAACACACACAATTGCATTTTCACAGCTTTTTTGTAATAGTGCAATACTACACAGTATGTATGGGCTGCAAAACTACTGTCACTTTATAGTCTAGTTAGAGGTGTCAAAAAGCTCCTTCCAGCCCCCATCACTACACAACCTATGTTCATTTTAATTAGTTAAAAGAAAAACGACAGCTATAATTGTTAAAATGATTATTGCATTATGGTCCTGATCTAAATCTATTGATGTTAGGAGGGAGGTTTCCATTGATTTCAATATACTTTTGGACTAGGCCTTAATACAACATTCATATCAACATGCACTTTATTACATATTTAACCAAGTTATGTCCTAATGACACTGGAAGCACAAAATGTGATAGCCAAAACTATTCCAAAACATTGTGTGTTTTAAACACAGCAGCTCCTACAATAGATATAGGCTTAAGTCTTTTCAAATGGGGACTATGAAATTACAAACTGCAAACGCTAGCCTGCAAAGAGTGTGATGGGAATAAAGTCAAAAGAAAACATGAAAAGCTAATATACCTTAGAGGAAAAAGTATACAATTAGTGGATGCAACCACATGTAACAACGAAAAACACAAACCATAGGAAAAAAGGAAAAAAATCTTAAAAAACCAGGAAAGCTCTTGAAGAAAAATATACAAACATACAAAAGAGCCAGTGCATCCAAGACATGAAGAAAATATTGATGGGGTAGTTATTACATATGGCAAAATGAACATTCTTTAAAAAAAAACCTCTAGGAAAATATATTAAAGTATAAGGTCAAAAACATTAAATTCAATTAAAAATTGAAGCAAAACAAAACTCATTTGCAGTTGGAAGCTGAAACTAAAGACAGAATATACTGTGCTAGAATCTACCACCCTTACTCATGTTGAATATTTCACATCACAAGTGTCATTGTTACCTTTTGTGATTGTATCTGCTATGCTCAAGCACAAAGATTAGTCTATATTGTACTATCCCCAACAAACATATACTGCATTTCCATCCCAGAACAAAACTGATGCAAGGATAACAGAATGATATAGGAAAAGTTTGTGTGGCTTCTGTCTATGTTTTGTGGATTAAGTGAGAATTTCATTTTCCAGAGACATTAATCTTTCACCTTTTCACAGGCACTAAATTAATATTTAAATTCGAACAAAAAAACATCAGGATGATAAATGAAAATATTTCTCATGTCATTAAAAAGTTAGGGATGTCAGAAGTGAGAATCAGTTGACTGACATATTGCATAACCAATATGTCTATGTGTAGCTAAGCCGTGTTAGTCTGTATCCCCAAAAACAACGAGGAGTCTGGTGGCACTTTAGAGACTAACAGATTTATTTGGGAATAAGCTTTCAAATCTGTTAGTCTTTAAGGATCATATGCCATGCCATCTAGTCAATATGTTTCACTATCAACAATGATGTAGACTCACAAAAATTGCAACCACAAATAAGTTCACATAACATTTCTCAGTGATAAATAAAGTCTGTTTATAATATTTACAAGTGGATATTATGGCTGAAATTTTAAGATGTTGGTGGCTAAAACAAGGCATGTAAATGAAAATGGTCCAATTTTTCAAAGACACTGAGCATCCACAAATACAATTTATGTCAAATGGAGCATTTATGGGCATGCAGCATCTCTGAAAATTCAACCACAGTGTTACCTACTGACGTGGATTTAAGTGATTATTCTTTTGGCACCAAAGTTTGACATAATTTTTTTAAAAAACCTCCTGATCGCTCTTAATAGAGATGGTTCAATTGTTGTAAGTGTATTCACTATCAAAGGACAGAGGTTCAGTCTTGTGAAGCATGGATCTCCTATGAGCTGATGAGTCTCCTCAACATTCTTTGCAATCATAGAATCATAGGGTTAGAAGGGAGCAAAAAAGTCATCTAATCTAACCCCCATCATTACAGTATCAAAACCAGAGAGTGTATCTGTATTTTCTCGAAGCACATGGGGGTTACTGGTCAAATTGGAAAGGGAATAATCCCCAAGATACTGCGTTATGGAGAAGTAAATAACAGTCATTCGGCTTAATGAAGTTTTGTTGGAAATGAGTGGATGATAAAGGCCAAGTAGCTGGCAGTATTCCCACACATCGTTAAGGCATTGTATTATGGAACTCTCTCAACATATCCTATGCTAGAAACTTGGAAATAAAGACTGAGACAGGGAATGTTGTCAAAAACAGGAATCTTTGTTTAAAAAAAACAAGATTTTAATTCAGTTCTGTCCCCCTTAGTTTTTATTATTATTAATAATTATTTTTTATTATTGCTCAATGTTCAGATTCAGCAAAACTTTGAAAGGCTTAATTTTTAACTGCATACTGATGCTCCTCAGAGAAAAAGACATAAAATAATGTCAACAAGCAGGATTTTGTTTAGAACACTTTTTTTATAAGGAATCCTTCCCCCTCCACCACTTCATGAAATTCTTTAAATACATCCCAGATTAGTAAATATACCTAATCTCCAACTCACCATTTCTGGGGCTCATAATGGCTGTGTTGTATTGTGATTAAAATATCTAAACAAGAACAACAAAAAGACCTTGGGCTGAAAAGCCTTTGGCAATGACTTTAGACACATGGAGGGTTTCCTGGCTTTTTAATTTTACTTATTTTTCTACAGTTTACAAAATGTGCAAACCGGCATATTCCCTTGGCACATGATTAAAATTAAAAACAGTACATCCATTAATAACAGTTTTTACATACTGACATAAAGCCAATTTTCAGGACTCAACCAACAAATACTGACACTTCAAAGAACAATGAATTCAAACTTGGCTATCTTATCTCCTCAGGCAACATCCTGGGAAGGAATACGTGGGTCTTGCAACCAGCCCTGAATGTCAACAGGGTCATGCTCCCTTGAACCAAAAGAAGAAGTGAATTCTAGAGAAAAGGGCCTCTCACTGAAAAAAGCTCTTCAGTGATCTGACTACCATTTATAATTGGGGGCTGCACCTCCGCATATGAGACCTATGATACCACACAAGTTGAGGTAAGACGTAGCCAGGACTCAAATCACATAGAACAACTGCAAATATGGAAAGATATCTTAGGTTGTCTCTTTACCTTGAATCAGGTCTGTTAATTCTTACAAAGAGAGTGACTTGGATATTTGCTGCAGGGTTGGTTTTTTTCAGATTATTTTTAAATGTGAACTCCCCTAGACAATAATCTGAGGAATTTTTCTGTCATCCCCTGAATCTGGTTATTGGCCAGAACAGATGTTTAAGTCTCCATACATCATGTTGCATCCTTTCCTAAATCAGCTAAAAGAGACATTGATGGTTCTTTCCTTCCTTAGATACACAAATCATGGACTTGACCATTGATTCCTAGAGATGGAATGGCCTTTTATTGCCTGAGTGTAACTGAAAATATTTGCTTCTTGTCTGGACTGCAGATGTAACAATACTCAAGGTCAGGAATGATTTCTAAATATTTGGAATTGTTTATTTAGATTTGCCCTTATCACAATCTCTGGGTGCACTTAAGGAAATATTAACGTTTCTGAACAAAGTGACTTTTGCCGTCTCATAAACTTGACTGTCAGACTTTTTTCATGGGTTTCCAAATCTATTGACATTCTCATAAAGTGGACATAATATTTGCAGAAGTTAATGACATTTACCAACGCACTGCCTGCAAAATTTCAATCAGTTCAGTAGATGTATTGCCAGGAATTTGTACACTTGTGATGTTATACTATGTCTGTGTTTTGATATGCAGAATATAAATATTACATGAAATATTTATCTTGGTATATTTTTCTACCAGGTGCATTATCATTCATATATAAATTAAGAATAGTTTTTACTTAACTTTTAAAAATCTACCCTAGAGCCTGTATCAGTTAGTGAACATACAGCAACAGTATTCATGGTGCTCCAGAAGAGAGCACCATTTAAAGTACTGTGCCTTCATTTTTGATAGCATTTAAAGTGGCATATGACACTTGTATATGGATGTAAATGAGAAAGTGTTCCAGAAATATGCCAAATATACTCAGTATGAAGCAGCAAAATGCATCTTGGCTAGTGGGGGAAAAACAATCAAGACACAAAATACTTCTTTCACTCTTGGGGGTGTGATAAGGATAACTTCTTTAATGTTTGTGAGGTGCTTGGATACTATGGGAATGGGCACTACATAAGAACCAAGTAGACAGTATATATGCTTAAAAGACTTCTTCAAAGGCCATTTGCCACTCTCTAAGAAATTGCCTTCCTTTCTATTAGATTTTTTTAGACAGCCATTTGATAGAAATTTCTTCATCTGAGGGTTTATCTTCTATTAGCTTTAGGAATAATGCATGATTACCTTCTAATCTCAGTAGCAATCACTTTGGGAGGGAGCCATATCCAATATTCCAAAGAGGTGTTCTTTAAAATAAAGGCAATCATAAAAGGGGTGTTAATATATTTGAAATGCAAACTGTAATTAGCCTTAATCCACAGAGAATGAGGACACAAAGTCCTATGAAAAAGGGGGGAGTACTGTTTATATCAGTCTTGTTATTCTTTTAAAAGTAAGACACTTGCAAAAAATAAGTCATTGGATGGCCATTTGATATAGTACATCGAGGTTTGAGGCTCAGATTGGAAGTCAGTGACAGTTTGGAACTACATCATTTATGACACATTGGATGACATTTGCAATGTTTAGTGCTGCATTGCTTTATGTCATGTCACATTACATCGCATCATGTTGATCTTGACATGTGATGGAAAAGTTAAAAAGATATATGGCAGGCACAGAATACATTGCCATGACAACATGAACGTGTAGTCTAAAGATACCATAAATGACAGGCAGAAGTAAATTGAATAGACATATAATATACTAAGTGTGTGTCAAATGAAGAATATGACATTTTAGCAACTACTTAAATTACAATTAAGTGGTTTGGAAGACCTATGTAATATCGCCATAGGTTTTTATATCCACAGTGGTTTTATATTTTTTTCAAATAGAATGTTTTATAGTGATGTAAATGCCACAAGTTAGGCAGTTGGACTTGGATAGTAAACTGAATTGATTTGCTTTGGAATTTGTTTGTTTTTTGTTTTGTTTTGTTTTTTAAGCCTAAGTAGCTAACCAAACTTTTCAGATCTCAAAACATTTGGATTCAATTTGGTGTAGGTTATAGAAAATGGTTCATATATCAGAACTGATTTGCCTGTATCCATTTGGCAAATTCATCATCATCGGCGAGCCCTCAATTTGAGGATAATCTCTACCACTGATTTACATACGGGTCCTGAGATGACTCAGGAGTCCAATCCTGGAACCACAGATCCATCCTCAGTATGTACAGACATTTCCTGAAGTGTCAGCTGTCTACTGGGAGAAAGTTTTCTTTCTTCCTTCCTTCCTTCTCTCTCTCTCTTTTCACCTTCGAAGGCAAGGCACTTCTCCTCAAAATGCCTAATGGAAGATGTGGCCCATTGAAGTTGGTTGGTGCCTTGCACCTCCCAGCTTGTGATGTCTACATCAGTTTTCTTGAGATATGCTTTCAGTGTGTCTTTGTAGCATTTCGTCTGAGTAGTTGGATTCTAATATCTAAACTGTATTGTTAAATCTATTCACCTAAATTTGGGTTAATGCTGATTATGTACTTTATGTATCATATGACTTTTAAAAACAAACTCTGTATTTGTGGATAATCTAAGCACTATACCCAGATGAACAGACACTCTTTTCTCAACCTCTGAATTATATAATTTTTTAACATTAGCTTTAATAAAATTTTTAAATCTTTCTTCTGCATCTTTACTGCTATGTCATCAGTATATATCAGCTTCTCACCTTTTCTCACTAGATCGGAGGGCTCTGAGTTACTACAGAAAATTCTTTCCAAGGTGTCTGTCTGATAGGTCTTGCCCACATGCTCGGGGTCTAACTGATCACCATATTTGGAGTTGGGCAGGAATTTTCACCCAGGTCAATTGGCAGAGATTTTGGGGAGGGAGGGTTGCCTTCCTCTGCTACATGGGGCATGGGTCACTTGCAGGTTTAAACTAGTCTACATGATGAATACTCTGTAACTTGAAGTCCTTAAATCATGATATGAGGATTTCAGTAATCCATCCAGAGGTTAGAGATCTATTGCAGGAGTAAGTCCTGCACCATGCAGGAGATCAGACTACGTGATCATAATGCTCCATTCTCGCTATGAGTCTATGAGTCTTTTCCCACTGAGATCTTTCTGCTGACTTAGAACATTAATATGCAGACTTAGGGCTGAGCCCTTGTGTAGTTTGACTTTTACTTCAAAGGGTCTTGTAATTCCAAAACATGTTTGGATCACTGTTTCAGGTGTTCCCCATAGTTATTAAAACCTCAGACATTTCATATTTCCATAGCACTGGTGTCAGCATCCTTCTGTCCACTTTATAGTATGCCTTTTCTAGGTCTATGCAAGCCCCAAAGGTATTTTGTTGGTACTCAGCTGCTTCTCTATCCATTGCCAAATTACAAACATGGCATGTCCTTTCTTAAAGCTGAACTGTTCTGGTCTGAAGAGAGGTTCTGCCATTTTCCTACTCCTAGCATCGAGGATATCTTCCAGTATCTTAAGCCCATGTAACAACAGCTTTATCCCTCAATAGTTTCCACATTCATGGATGCTTTTCTTCTTATGTATTGTAACCAGGATAGACTTTCGCTATGCTTTGGGAATTCTTCTATCTCATTATATGGCTTTATCCACTCGGCTCATCCATTTTATTCCTCTCTTGTCCAAGTTTTTCACCAGGTCAGCTGTCACTTCATCAGGTCCCACTGCCTTACTATTGTTTATTTCCTAGACTGCATTTCTCACCTTCTTTTCAGGCACCATTTTAGTATTTCATGTTGGCAACTCCTCCCTGAAGGGATTTGCCTCATTTAAGAGACTCTCAAAGTATTGTTTTCACCTCTCCACTTGTTCAGGTGTTACTAGCAGTCTTTCCTGATCATCATTTACAAATGAAGTTAATACCATCCTTCTTTTCTTTGCATTTCATTTTTGCAAGACTATAATCTTTTTGCAGTCAGCTGTAGGTTGTTTACAAGCTTGGCATACAAATCATTTTGGGCACTCTCTTTGGCCTTCTTCACTGCCCAAATGGCAACTCACTTTGATCCGTTGTATTAGTTTTCACTTACAGTTGCTTGTTTTGAACTGCTACTTTCATTTTGTCGGTCTTCACTCACTTTTTTTCCTTTCCTTTGGTTTTCTCCATCTGTATTGTCCACAAACTGCTTTCACTGCCGCAATGCACATTCTTTTGAGATGGTTCCACTCCTCTTCAGTTGATGTCCCCTTAACTTCCTGTACTTTAGTCTTGTTTCTTTTGAGCCTTGTTCTCTTCTTGTCAAATACTCTACTGTAACCTTTGCCACAAACGTTTTGTATTGCAGCACTATTGTCTTGCTAGTATCAGTTTGCAGTCCATAACTCAACTCCACTGAGATTTCCTCACCATTTCAACCTGGCTTTGTTTACACCACCAATGTACATCACCAAATGACTCACTCTCTTTTGGAACCATTTATTGGCTATCATCCATTGGCTGGCAATACATATGCCTAGCAGTGCTTTAACCTCCTCATTCATAGTACCACTCACACACTGTATCTTCCTGAACACATTCCATACCTTTTTCTATGTATGCATTGAGATTGCACAGCACCAAGACCAGAGTTTTCCTTCTCCTAAGTAGGCTACACTTCTGGGCTAACGGGCCCAACCTGAGCTATCTGGAAATTTAAAGACACCAGATATCCATCTTTCACACCACGACTTTTAGCAGAAACACCCGCATCACATGAAGGGAAGTGATGGGAAGTTTGGCTGTCAGAGGTTATCAGAGATGCTGGCCTTTTATAAGCATTTTATAAGTTTTGGGAGCTCATCACTGTCCACCCTGGCCATTACAGCCCTTTCCTCATATTGTGGATTAACCTTTATTCCATAAGAGTGGGATTTTCAAAAGGGCTCACTATCGATACTATGAAAGACCTATTAATGTCAATTGAGCAAACATAGCTCACTGCCGAGCACTTTTGAAAATTCCATCCTAAATGCCTAAGTCATTTTGAAAATGAAACTTTGGATCTTTTGAAAAGCTTATCCTATGCCTTATAGGCAGATACTTTCATCTTCATCTTTGGATTGTAGCTAAAGAAATAAATATGGCCCTAGACCCTGCAGCAAGTACCTGAGTAGTCCCACTGAAGTCTTAAATTAAAAAAAGTATCACTTAACTATGTGGAAACACAGAGTGAGCATTGTTTTTAGAACAGAATAGTAATTCTACTCAGCATGCAAGTATAGCGCCTTCCATCCAAATATTTTATGGATGCTACCGACATATGTTAAAAATTCTCAACAAGCTTGAAGTGCTTCTTAACCACTATAATACTAGGCATTCACAGTTGTTCAGTTCCCCCATTTTTTAAAAAGATATGGTCAAAATTAGAAACATTTTAAAAAATCTTTATTCACCTCACTAATAACATATAACTTTAGATCAGTGGTTCCCAAACTTGTTCCGCCGCTTCTGCAGGGAAAGCCCTGGTGGGCTGGGCTGGTTTGTTTACCTACCGTGTCCGCAGGTTCGGCTGATTGCGGCTCCCAGTGGCCACGGTTCGCTCTGCCAGGCCAATGTCAGCTGCTGGAAGTGGTGCAGGTCGAGGGACATTTGAACTGAATTAGCTCATGATCACTCGAACCAAGGTTGTCCCCTACAACCATTTCTTCTATGAGGTCTTAACTACTCACCAAAACCAAAACTAAAATGGCATCCCCTCTTGTCGGTTCAGCAACTGCTTGATGAAGGAATCCATCAGCTATATCGCATCTAGGAAAATCTGAGCCCTATTATTATTACTAGCACTTGTCCTCCAATCTATATCTGGGAAGTTAAAGTCTCCCATGATCACGCAGTTTCCATTAGTATTTACTTTATTAAAAACATTAAAGAGGGCTCTATCCATACCCAAATTAGATCCCGACAGTCTATAACACACCCCAAGCACTATCACAGGGGAGGCTCTAGTAGTTTTCTTCCCCAATGTGATTTTTGCCCAGACAGACTCTGTCTTATCCATTCCATTGCTCCTTATTTCTTTACATTCTACCTCATCATTGATATACAATGCTACTCCACCACTTTTACCTTTATTTCTGTCTTTCCTAAGCAGCACATACCCTTCAATACCTGTAGTCCAGTCATGACTACTATTCCACCATGTTTCTGTTATCCCTATAATATCTGGTTTCACTTCCTGCACCAGTAGCTCTAGTTCCTCCATTTTGTTACCTAGGCTCCTTGCATTGGTGTACAAACATCTTAATTTTTGCTGTTTGGCCTCGCTCACATTCTTTACCTAATTAGACACAGACATTCTACCACCAGTATGACCTATTAGTCTGGTATCCACACTGCCCTTCCTCCTTATGTCCATTCTCCTACCCATGGCTGTATCCTTTCTTACTTTGTTTTCTTCCCTCTCAATGCTAAAATCTGGTGTGGAGATTACTTGGACATCTCCCAACCATCTCCCCCAAATTCCTAGTTTAAAGCTCTCTTAATCAGTTGTGCCAGCCTTGATCCTAGAAGTCTATTTCCTTCCCTACTCAGATGAAGTCCATCCCGAGAGAACTGTCCTCTGTCCATGAATGCCTCCCAGTGGCCATACATCTGAAAGCCCTCCTTATAGCACCACTGCCTAAGGCATCTGTTGATAGTCATAATCTTGTTACACCTTTGTGGCCCTTCTCTAGGAACAAGCAGAATCCCACTGAAGATCACCTGAGCCTCGATTTCCTTAAGCGTCTTCCCCAGCCTGGCATAGTCTCCCTTGGGACGTGCCAGTGAGAATCTACTGGTATCATTTGTTCCCACATGAAGGGTGATCAGTGGATTCTTTCCCGCTCCCTTTAGGATCCTCTTCAACCTTAGGTCCACATCCCATATCTTAGCACCTGGAAGATCTATTCTCTGGATCAGCTCTGGTTACAGGCCTGTCCACTCTTCTCAGTAAGGAGTCCCCGATCACGTAGACCTGCCTTTTCCTGGTGATGGTGCGATTCTCCGGTCTATCCCCTGTTCCCTCTGGCTGCAAGTTCTTTCCATTCCTATTTTCCCTTGTAATCCTCTTCAACCCTGTATCCTCCAGGGGCTCATATTAGGTGTAGTCTCCATTGACTCTTCCCCTTTTCCTATAGGACTAGCCGCTCTTCTCTTCTTCCTTGCCCTTCCACCTTCAGTGACCACCTGCTGAGCTCCTTCTTCATTTTCCAACTCTGCAAAACTGTTCTTGAGCTCTATTTCTCCTTCACTAGCCTGTCTTTTCCTCTGCCTGGTTCTCTTAGTCAGATGCTTTCACTGTCCATTTTCTTCACCCAGCAGTCTCCCCTCAGAATTCTTCAGTCCTGCTTCCATCTGGAAGTCTGAACTTTTCTCTTCAGCCTCCTCATGTCTTTGCTCCATAATCCACTTGAACCCCCTTCTAAACTCAACAAGACTTTCCAACTGCATCTCCAATCCTCGGATCTTTTCTTCCATCAGCTCTATCAGGTGGCACTTCATGCAGACGAAACTCTTTCCAGGTACCCCCTCCAGGATCATGTACATACCGCAGCTTCCACATCCAGTCATCTTCATTGTGTCTGCCACTAAATGGGTCACTCCGACTGGTGCCTCTGTTTCTGTCATAGCCTTCCCACCTAAATCCTATTAATCTGGGAAACACAAAACACACCAAAACACCAGCACCCACAGCAAAAACAAACCCCAAACAAGCACCGCAATACAAACTCCCCTTTCAAACTCCCACCCAAACTCCCCTTTTTACAGCTCTGTTTGCTGGCTCCTGTGCCACTGCAGCTGTCTGTGCCACTGCCTGACTAGCTGGCTACCTTTATAGGACCCCTACTCCACCTAACAGACTCATGGGGGTAGCTCGGGGTTTCTGCCCTGTGGTGGGGTGGTGGGGCTCGGAGATTCTGCACAGCGGGGAGGGGGTCTTGGGGTTTCAGCCCCATGGGACATACCTGCCAGTGCTCGGGGCTATAGCCCCCCTCTTGCTGAAGCCCCAAGCACTGGCAGGTGCCTCCCACGCAGCTGAAGCCCCGAGCCCCACTACCCGGACACAGGGCAGAATCCCTGAGCCCTGGCAGGTGTGCCTGGCTCTGGAACTTCTGAAGATGAGGCTCAGAGGGTCAGTAAATTTGGCAATCCCTAGCCTATTTCATGAAAGATGTATATGCATAAGATTATCTCAGGCAGATGTTTGAAAACTTTAAGGGTTTTAGGGCAGAGCTCACATCTTCATCTGTACTGTGAGAGGCCTAGGATTTCAGAGAGTAGCCTCTATGAAATAGTAATCTGAAAGGGCTGATGATACAAAATTCTGGAATCCCTATGCTTTTCCTCCCGTGGCTTTCAGAAGGAAAACCAAACTGATCTGAACATGCACTGACTACCAAAATCTAAACAAAAAATCATCCCAGTTTTGTATACAGTCTTCAGAAGTGGATGGTTCTTTCAATGTTAGATATGTAACAAATAAGGCAACCTGTGAGCCCTACATGTTTAAGTTAAATCAATCTCTATAATGCCTGGTAGAACAGCTGAAATCATATCCTCTGAGACTATGTAATGATCTATTCCAGCTTTAACCAGCCTTTTAATGTTACCATATCTTACTGAAATTGTTTTTCAGATACTATGATGAAGAGGACTATATAAATACCTAGATATATCTATGTAAATTTCAGAGGTCTAATTGAAATCTCAATTGATAAAGTTCCTCCTTATGTCGGCGGCCATCACAGTCAGAGCCCCATATTGCTAAGAGAATGGAACAATCTCCAGTTAAGTAGTGGTACATATTTCTGAATTAACTTAAGAACTCAGCTGATGCTAGCCAAGAAGTTGACTACATTTGTGCTAAGATCATTCCATGACAATATGGAACATCTTATATTAGTATTAACTAGATTCTACTGGGCTGGCATGGCTGCAGATGTACATTATCTACATGAGGCATATGAAATGAAAGGATTTTCTGAAGCATGCTGCACCACTGATTAATATAAACAATCAAGGAGCTGGTTCTGCTCTCATTTAAACTGGTGTAACATCATGGAAACCAATGATTTACATGGCTACAACTAAGAACAGAATTAGATCTATGGTCTTTTTAGAACCAGCAACTACAAATATCCAAAATATTTACTTGTAGCAGAGTATACATAGGTTTTCCTAGAAGAAATCAGAAACCAGGTTTTACAAGACAAACGTTTTGTTCATCCCAGATTACCTAGGAGAATGCTTCCGACCAGGGTCAAGAGTCAACTTTGTAAAAGGAAATGTTCCAGTTGGCGTATTGTGAACAAACCTAGAACCGCTCATTCCCAAGGTAACCCACAAGGTTTATAAAGTAATAGAGCTCTATTCAACCCAATGCATATGCTAAACCATGCCTCAGAAATGTGAATGAACAACAGAAAAGAGATAGAACATGAGTATTAGATCATCATATATATGGCAGCATTAGAAATGTAGGATAGCTAGATGGATGACTCCTAGACAATGCAGGGTTACTCTGTACAGAAATATACAAATTCTAATGCTTCATTCAGTCTAATTTTTAGGACTGTCAAGCGATTACAAAAATGAATCATGATTAAAAAAATGATTGTGATCAATACACTGTTAAACAATAATAGAATACCATTTATTTAAATATTTTGGGTGTTTTTTACATTTTCAAATATATTGATTTCAATTATAAACACAGAATACAAAGTATACAACACTCACTTTATTTTTTATTAAAATATTTGCACTGTAAAAAATAAAATAAATAGTATTTTTCAATTCACCTGATACAAGTACTGTAGTGCAATCTCTCTTTATCATGAAAGTTGAATTTACAAATATAGAATTATATACAAAAACAACTGCATTCCAAAATAAAACAATGTAAAACTTTAGAGCCTACAAGTCCACTCAGTCCTACTTCTTGTTCAGCCAATTGCTCAGACAACCAAGTTTGGTTACAATTTGCAGGAGATAATGCTGCCCACTTTTTTTTACAGTGTCACCTGAAAGTAAGAACAGGTGTTCGCATGGCAGTGTTGTAGCCAGCATTGTGATATATTTACGTACCAGATGTGTTAAAGATTCATATGTCCCTTCATGCTTCAACCACCATTCCAGAGGACATGCATCCATGCTGAAGAAGGTTTCTGCTTGATAAAAATCCAAAGCAGAGCAGATACATGTTCATTTTCATCACCTGAGTCAGATGCCACCAGCAGAAGGTTGATTTTATTTTTTGGTGGTTTGGTTTCTGAAGTTTCCGCTTCTGAGTGTTGCTCTTTTAAGATTTCTGAAAGAATGCTCCACACCTCATCCCACTCAGATTTTAGATGGTACTTCAGATTCTTAAGCCTTCGGTTGAGTGCTGTAGCTAATTTTAGAAATCTCACATTGGTACCTTCTTTGCGTTTTGTTAAATCTGCTGTGAAAGTGTTCTTAAAATGAACATGTGCTGGGTCTTCATTCGAGACTGCTATAACATGAAATATATGGTGGAATATGGGTAAAAGAGAACAGGAGATGTACAATTCTCCTCCAAAGAGTTCAGTCACAAATTTAATTAATGCATTATTTTTTTAATGAGCATCATCAGCGTGGAAGCATGTCCTCTGAAATGGTGGACAAAGCATGAAGGGGCACCGCGGCCACTGGGAGCTGTGGGCAGCTGTGCAAATGTAAACAAACTGTCTGGCAGCCCACCAGCGGATTACCCTGATGGGCCGCGTGCGGCCTGCAGGCTGCAGGTTCCCACCACTGCTCTAATGATTTACATATTTTTGAGTGCAGTTATGCAACAAAAAAAATCTACATTTGTAAGTTACACTTTCATGATAAAGAGATTGCACTACAGTATTTGTATGAGGTGAATTGAAAAATATTTATTTTATCATTTTTACAGTGCAAATATCTGTAAACAAAAATAATAATATAAAGTGAGCGTTGTACACTTTGTATTCTGTGTTGAAATAGAAATCAATATATTTGAAAATGTAGAAAAACATCCAAGATATTTAATAAATGTCAATTGGTATTCTATTAAGTGTGATTAATCGTAATTAATTTTTTGAGTTAATCGCGTAAGTTAACTGTGATTAATTGACAGCCCTACTAAATTTATTTTAAAAGTCTTAAGTGAGTGGGATTCCACCACTTCTTTTGCGAGATTATGTTTTAGAGTACTACACCTCAGTGTCAAAAATGTTACTTCAGATTCACTCTAAATTTTCCCTTTTCTAACTGTATCCTATTACTTGTAGTTAAACCGCCACACATCATACTAATCTCCTTTTAAATCTTTCTTTTATTTGCAGATTTATCATGCCCTCCCCTGGGTCATTGCTTAATTCATATTTATAAGTGGAGCTCATAGCAATCCCAATAGTTAAGATTGCCTAATATTTTAATGAGAGCAGGGACATTGCCTCTCATGTGCTCTCCTTGCTTGCACCCTCTCCTTCCTCCCCTGTTGGTGCCAAGGGAAAGAGAAATCAGCTTGTCTGAAAGCCAGGAGAGTGGAAAACAAACAAGCTGCCAGGGGAGAAGAAGGGAATGGGGCGGAGACAGACTGTGGGGCATGACAGGGGTAGCAAAGTGATAGAGACAGGCTGCAGGGGTTCACGTTAGGATTCTTAGGACCATAGATGGCAGGCAGGGTGGACAAGGAAAGAAAGGTCTGTGACCACTAGAGAGAACATTCCTCTCCAGAATCTACGTAAGAACACAAGAACGGCCATACTGGGTCAAACCAAAGGTCTATCTAGCCCAGTATCCTGTCTTCCAATAGTGGTCAATGCCTGGTGCCCCAGAGGGAATGAAAAGAAAAGGTAATCATCAAATGATCCATTCCCTGTTGCTCATTCCCAGCTTCTGGCAAACAGAGGCTAGGGACACCATCCTTGCCCATCCTGGCTAATAGCCATTGATGGACCTATCCTACATGAATTTATCTAGTTCTTTTTTTAACCCAGTTATAGGCTTGGCCTTCAGAACATCCTCTGGCAAAGAGTTCCATAAGTTGGCTGTGTGTTGTGTGAAGAAATACTTATTTTATTTGTTTTAAACCTGCTGCCCTTTAATTTCATTTGGTGGCCCCTAGTTCTTGTGTTATGAGAAGGAGTAAAAAAACCACTTCCTTATTTACTTTCTCCACACCAGCCATGGGGAACAGAACCCATGATTTCTGAGTCTCAACATTCCCCTCCTGTCTAGCATATAGCTATGAAACCTACAGGGAAAATATATACCTCATCAGACTCTAACATAGAGGATAACTGCCTAATACTGCTATCAGTTGTTCCATTAGCGCAAGTGGTAGAGGTATGTCCTGTCCAGCAAAGGTATCAACCCTGCAGATAAACCATGTGGGGAGGAAATATGGTTCCATATGATGGAATTTCTGGTTTTCAGGACTTTTTTTTATAACACAAAATATACATTAAAAATATTATGTTAAAAGACAGTCAAGGTTGCAAAATCAAGCACAAAAAGTAAGGAAATACCAGTACTAAATTTTCCTGTGCATCTTTAATTTGCTGCCTTTGTTCACTTGCATTATGAGACAATTTTTAATTACATGATCACATACAATTTTTCCTAACTCTGTTTCATTCGGTGCACAGAACTGGCCTGTTCTGGGGATAAATCAGGGTTGTGTAGAGAATAAGGCTGTTGCCAGAGTTGGAAGGTGTGTACTAAATGAGGCAGAGGAGAGCAGGAAAAGAAAAGATAGTTGATTACTGCCCTGGATAAATGGATTATATCCCTGTCTCTCCCACAGAGTTCCTGTTTGATGCTAAGTAAGTACCTTAAACCAATCTTTTCACAGGTCACTGTGCACACCTGGGGCCAGATTTGCATAAGTGCTGAGCACTGACATCTGCAAGTGAAGTTGAGTTGTGTGTTGAACATATTAAGTGCTATAAAAATGCTATGTACTCTCAAAAATCATACCCTAAGCAGTTCAAGTTAGGCACCCAAAATTAGTGAGCACTTTTGCCAATGTTCACATTAATCACTCTGTGTCTCAGTTCCACATTTGTAAGATGGGAAGGACAATGTTGCCCTACCTCACATGGGTGTTGTGAAGATAAGTTCATTAATGTTTATAAAGTGCTTACATGATGATGATGAGCACCACAGAAAAGTCCATGAAGACATGAGCAATTCTGTATTCAGTGAATGGTTTAATAGTGTGCAGAAATTGAGTCATAGGACCATACATTGAATTATGAAGATAAAATTAAATCCTGAATAGCTACCAATTCAGTGTGTATTGTCTATCCTTTGCACTGACTGAGGCAGGGTTTCTGTGGAAAAACGACACATGATCATGTAACTAAAGACTGTATAATAATATATACACACAAGAGAGGGGGGATTAAGTTTCCAAATACAGCCTTGATATTTTGATTTTTTATAAACTTTGGAATATTTTACTTTGCAACCTTTACATTCTTTATATGCCATTTCTGTGTGTGTAATTATTACACAAATAGCTCTTCTAATCTTTTTCTCATAAATCAATCCCTTCACTCTCTGATAGTTTTTTTGCCCTCCTCTGAACTGTCTCCAAATTTGTCAATACATTTCTGGTAGGATGCTGCTCAGAAATTAATAAAACAGTCCAAGTCCAGTACTTTTATGAAAAGTCCTATTTTCTCCCTGATTCATGGGAAGAGGCTTTTGTAGAAGTACTGCATATGGATATAATAAGTATACATCACATTACAACCTGTTGTCTAATTTACTGTCACACTTTCAACTGGATTTCTTCTTACTTTTTGGACAGTTTTTCCCCACCAGTATTATCTTACATTTATTTGCTTTGCTAAATCACATTTATTACTTTCTGTTCATGTTTCTAACCCCTGAAATAGGGTCAGCATGTGAATTTCTTCATACAGATGTGGTTTTACAGTGTAATAAACATGTTATCAGGTACAGCATTTTAAAAGTCTGCAACAAACTACATTAGTAAAGTAATGACTTCATTCAGATTGGCTCATTAGCAAAAGCCATGAGTTTGAAACCTTCACAGTAGGCTTACGATGTCTGTCTCATTTCAGCCCAAACCAAATCCTGCTGAGTGAAATGAACACAAAGCACAGCTTCAGGTTCTTGCTTGCTTAAGAAAAAATAGTTATGAGTTCAGCAGATCTGCTGAGTTCCTAACTCTTTGCAGGAAAATACACTGCTACCTGCTGATTGCAGGGAGGGCAGATACAATAGTCCTGAAATATGCCTACATATGTTTTTCTTTCACTCGGAATAAGAAGAAAAAGTGGCATGTTTTGTATGACATATTACAGCCATATATGAATGATGAACATGGGGATTACAAGGTGCCATTTTGAGGTATAGTGTGTCACACACAACTTATCAAGTTTACAAATGTCAAAAGAGAGTTGAAAGCAAACGTAACCCTGCATTCACCATGTTTATGAAGCCTACATATATTCCATTAGTGAAAAGAGTCAATATAATATATTTTTGTATATTTATTTCAATGTCCATCCTGTTTGGTGTACATCTTTCTCATATCACAATGAGAGTGAGGAGTTATTACATTTGGTAGAAGCAATGAAACCAGTGAGCATCATCACTTCCACTGATATCAGATAAAAATAATATTGTCTTTGTCATAAATATAAAAGAAAGGGTAAACACCTTTCTGTATACAGAACTATAAAATCCCTCTAGAGGCCAGAGGCAAAACCCTTTCACCTGTAAGGGTTAAGAAGCTAAGATATCCTCGCTGACACCTGACCAAAATGACCAATGAGGAGTCAAGTTACTTTCAAAGCTGTAGGTGGGGGGAACAAAGGGTCTGTCTGTCTGTGTGATGCTTTTGCCGGGACCAGGTCAGGAATGCTCTTCAGAACTTCTGTTAAGTTAGTAAGTAATCTAGCTAGAAATGCGTTAGATTTCCTTTTGTTAAATGGGTGGTAAAATAGGTTGTGCTGAATGGAATGTATATTCCTGTTTTTGTGTCTTTATGTAACTTAAGGTTTCGCCTAGAGGGATTCTCTACATTTTGAATCTGATTACTCTGTAAGGTATTTACCATCCTGATGTTACAGAGGTGATTCTTTTACTTTTTCTTTATTAAAATTCTTCTTTTAAGATCCTGATTGCTTTTTCCTTGTTCTTAAGATCCAAAGGTTTGGGTCTGTGTTCACCTACGCAAATTGGTGAGGATTTTTTTATCAAGCCTTCCCCAGGAAAGGGGGTGTAGGGCTTGGGGGGATATTTTGCAGGGAAGATGTCTCCAACTGGGCTCTTTCCCTGTTCTTTGTTTAACACGCTTGGTGGTGGCAGCATAGGGTTCAAGGACATGGCAAAGTTTGTACCTTGAGGAAGTTTTTAAACTAAGCTGGTAAGAATAAGCTTAGGGGGTCTTTCATGCAGGTCCCCACATCTGTGCCATAGAGTTCAGAGTGGGGAAGGAACCTTGACAGTCTTGCACTGGAGGTATCAGAGAAATAAACTAAAAATATATATGTGAGTAAATGACAGTGTTAATGCCACCAGCAACCACTGCAGGTCAAGCTACAAAACCCACTTCCTTTTAAACCTCTTGTTTTCATCTGCTCATAATTTTCTGAGGCATCTGTATTTTGACTGAAATGTAACAGACTTCAGCTCTGAATCTAACTTTTTTAAAAAAGTTGTAAATCAGATTCTTTTGTCTGTTTTAGAAGGTAAAAAGGCCATACATGTTTCTCATTTCAAGAATAACTGTGACAACGTCCAGTTCTGCCACCCCCCCGCCCCTCCACACAACTGCAGGAGTGTCTACAAATTGAAGTTTGAAATTTCAAATTTTGTATATCAGTAGCTCTCATTGGAAATGTGTGCCTGAGAATAGTTTATCAAATAAAATTATGAATATCTGTAAAGCGCAGAAACCAAATAGCTCTGGAGCAAGCAGCTAACAAAATCACCTGCTGGAACTAAAAGAACTTTTTGGCTCCAGAAGCTGAAGAACAATGCATTTCCTCCCCTTCTCATTTCTGGGAATGTTTTGTTCTAGAAAGAAAGAAAATGCAAAACAGTTGCTGAAGCAATGTTAAGCTTACAGAGTTCGGGCCTGACTTTCCACTTCACTTTGTATAGTCATGTATGTCTGTTCAAAATGGGTTTAAAATGTTACCAAATCAGATTGGTGGCATTTTGCAACCATTTTGCTAAGTGTAAATGACTGTCCAAGATGCAAGGCAGGGGAGAATCAGCCCCTTAAAGTAGCAATCAAATAAATAATCAGGAAATGAAAGCATTAAGGAGTCAACTCCATTGAAAAGGGTGTGAGGACAAGATTTGGCCAAGGTTCTATAGAAAAATGTGTAACATATGTGCTGCTCAATGTGGACTTTCTGCTGGCAGAGGCCTGCATCTTCAGTACCACTAGCAAGACCCAGGAAATGAATCTGACTCTTAATTTTTAATTCCCATTTGAAGTGTGTTGTTCTTTCCTTCCAATCAGTTTTTTAAAGTTGAGTATTTTTCATTCAACCTTCAGGCAATAATGTGCCTTTGCACATCAGCAAACATCTCAGAAAAAATTACAGGTTTTATGCAATAGTGGGGTGCAGACTATATGGTACAAGAGTCACAGTGGTTTGCCAGAACTGCAAGTGAAGCCATATATTATTATTCCCAAGCAATATTGGGGGCTGCAATCCTATGTGACCTATGGCTATTGGTGAAATTATCTATTTTCTTTTAATAAAAAGAAATCAATTGACCAATTATGCCTATTCTCTATTATTCACCCTACCTGAATTGAACTGATGACACTTACAAGCTGTTTACTTAATCAAAGATGTGACATTTTATATCAATATATTTATCACCGAATATAGCCAACAGCCTGTAAAAAGTATTGGCTGGCTTTATTGCCCTGTACCATCTCTGTCATGTTGTAGCAGGGTTACTTCCCTTGTAAAACACAAAGCAGTTAATTTACAGATCTTTATCACAGAAGGACATGTCTCATTTTTTTATATACTTAGAGGGAAGGTTGAAAAGATAGTGCTGTAGACTTGGGCAGTTAAACCAGAGTATACTAAAAAAGAAAACTTATTTTCAGCAAGGGAAATTTGTTTCTTTACAAGATGGCATTTATTTAGAATAATCCCTTTTCTAATTGATGCATTAGAAAACATCTTTGTAACATGGCAATGTTCTACCCATCAGAAGACAAAAACTTTTATTTTATTAAATGTATTGAATTTTATTTTATAAAGTATTAGGATTAGTCTGGGTATAAGAGTTTTCAAGAAAATATTAGTTTTTTAATCAGGGTGTGAGAGGTAGAGGAGGGGGGGTCTAACAGGATACATTTCTACCTCTCAGTTACTGGACTGCAAGATAAATACCACTCAAGGCTATTTCCTATCTTAAGTGAAATGAACAGGTGGTTTATTTTCCTGTGGACAGGTGTACAAATCACATCAATTGTGTTTTTTCCCCATAAGGATGTGAAAATAGCAGTTTTGGTGGTTGTATGTCATCCCGAGAGCTGACATCATGTAGACAATTGACATTCTATTATCATGTGTGATGGAACATGGCACAGGGAGGATCTTAGAGACAAGAGTGTAAATGTGATGTAATAAAGTCAATGTACTAAGCATGGCAATAACAACCAGATGTGTGTGAGAGACAGAGTTTTACACACACATACCCAGAATATTTGTGTAAGAGATCAACACCAGAGAGGAGGAGGAACTGATAGGGCCAGTACGTTTTCCCAGAAGTAGCTGGAGGGAACAGGGTCTGCATCCTTCCTTCTCTCCCCACCCTCTCCCCAGAGGCTAGCAGGAATCACATAGGGATAAGAGATCTTCCCTGGGGGAGAACGGACACGTTAGGGAATTTCCCACTGGACAATTCCTATTCTCCATGAGGTGTTATAGCTACTCCCACCTACTCATAGAAAGGCTTGTAAGCCCTACAAACTGACAGACACTAGCTTCTCCTGCTGCCCATTCGTATTCTCCTGCCTGATGCCCCATTTTTCACCAGCAAGCAGAGAGAAAGCTCAGTTGGAAGTCAATGTGAAATGTACCCTCTACTTTCAACTGAGGAAGGAGAGCTGCATTCCCATGTGCCCTCCCTTATTTTAACCCCTGTTCAGCATCTCTAGGTGTCTAGGCTGATGTCAAGTCAAATGCTTCTATGAGCTCACAAAATCAAAAACCTCTAGCTTGTTTGGTTGTTATCAAGGCACTGGAGTCTATGATGTCACTGGCTCAGCTCCTCTAGCTTGCTGGGCTGACTGGAAAGCATAGCTTTCTGTGAGGCTATTGGCTCAGCCCCACTGGTTAATAATTTGATCTATACTAAAAATAGAAAAGGGAGCCCAACAACTCAAGTTGTTTTATGTCATTGTGCCTATTGATGTCATATGGTAAAGTGACATAACAACTTGTGTGATGGGACTTGGCATGGAGAAGAGAATTGGGCCAAAGGAATAAAAGTATCTGAAAGAAATATGAGTCCCAAAACAGGCCCATAGCCAGCCAAACATTGGGCACAGGGAGTGTGAATGCATGTGTGTGTGTATTGTGTAGAGAAACAAACCTTGTTCTCCAAACTACCTTCTAGCATCGCTTCATCCTGTACGACTCACCCCTAACTATGGAGAGGTAGGAAGTCAGAGGAAAATTTCTGGACCATTTCCTATGGATTTTAGCTAGCTAAGAGGAAGACAGATGCAGATAGGGGATTCCCAGCTTCCTGTCCACCAGGTGCCAATTATGCTGTACTTATTAGTGGGAAGGCTTGGAACCTATTAGCTCCCCAACCAGGAACCAGCCCCTCCTGTTATTTCCATTCCAGATTCTGAAGCCTGATACCTCCTCACCTCACCAGTCATGAGGAAGCAGGAGTTGAGAGAGCTGAGCTCCTTGAAGACCTAGAGAAGAAAAGGAAGTGGAACTCTCTGTTTTTAGTGGAGCAAAGGGGGAGCTGTGTTCCCCTGCATTTACCTGTGTTCCAACGTTACTTCAACTTATTTTTCTTTTCAATGTATTTGAATTTAACATTTCTACTGAACAGCACGCTAAGCATTTTGCCAAGGAAGTGTGATATAAACAAAGTTATTATTACTATGTTACAATGGAGAAGACAAAGAAGAATATAAAAAAAAAGAAAAGAAAAAAACAAACCAAAACAGGGAAAAGAAATGGGGCACAGCCGACAGACCAAACACTTGAAGGCCCTGTTATTTCTTCATTCTAAAAAAGGGCATTTAACATCCTCGGTTCTTCAGTCAACACAGGCAGAACATTGGGTAAAAAAAAGGAAAACAAAACAGGATTTCAATGAAAACAAGATGTCAAATCTGAGTTTAGTGCCTATAATCTGAACTGCATCTCGCCTGTCCTTACTTAAAGATAATAACCAAAATATTTTAAAAAAACAGATTGCTTTATCCTTATTTACATATCTAAGTAAGTAGCCTGACTTTAAAAAATGCTGTGTATGCAGCAGAATGCCCAAACGAGGCCATTTAGTTAGGTGCTTAAATAAGGATATTGATGTCTTATTTTAGGCACCAATTTCTGAAAATCTTAGTCAATTTAACCCACACTGAGCATGATTAATCCTCTGACACTACAGTAATAGGTGCAATAGAGGAACCTGAATAGAAAGGAATCCTATTAATAAGATTTCTATTTAAAAGAAAAAATGTACACACACACACAATTTTGAATCGGAGCTATTCATTGTATAATTGTTGGCAGAAAAGGACCCTAAGAATTGATGCCTTGATTTTTATTGGAGGTATTTTTAAACACTTCAGTTAACAACCCAGATATGGAAGCAAAAAAAAAAAACCTAAGTGCATTTTTGTCATATTTCTATACTATCAATCTTGATCCCAAACAGGGAAACCATTCTTAGGATAACAGGTATTTGATTTCCATTTAGAGATGAATTGTGTTAAATGATGTGATGTCAGTAGAGATCTCAGTAGCGATTTTGCTGAGATGACCAGACTCACTCTTTTACAGTAGGAATGCAAGATGAATTCACGTTGGATGGTGCAAACATTTCTTTTCTCTGTTAAACTAAACCTTTATCTACTTTGACTTCTAGGAGATCATGTTGAATAGAAGTTACATGTCAGAATGGGAAATATAAACACAAACTTATTCAGTAAACAGTAGAGAGAAATGTATATCATTCATTAAAGAGTCATAAATTGCAATTTTAGAGCAGCTATAAGTGTTTTATGATAAACAAATGTTGCACTCTTCTTTTTCCCTGTTATAAGGTTTATTATAAGGTTCCCAAGCCCACTAAAGCAGATTGTAAACTTTCCTTAATGTCATGCTTCCTGTTATAACATGCAGTTTCAGGGCTCTTATAGAGAATGTTAGCAAGAGAAAGCACTAAATTATTAGTGAAGTTAATTAGTTTAGAAGTTTCCCCCTTGAAAAATAAATTGCATTCAATACAGACTTTGCTGTGTCAGACACCATACGAAGAAGTCATAGTCATAGAGTGTAAGGCCAGAAGGGATCACTCCATCATATAGTCCCATTTCTGAATATCACAGGCCACCAGTACTACCCAGCACCCACACACCAAACCCTACAATGGAAATTAGACCAAAGTATTACACCCACAGGAGACTAGACAATTATGTGCCACAAGCAGAGAATAGAGGGGACTGAGATGCACCAGTGCTCAAGACCCCATCAATGGCAGGGAAATGATTAAATGAGATCCACCCAGCTAATTCTAACGAGTGACCCACACCCACTATGCTTCAGAGGTGAAAAAACCCCCAAAGTCACAGCCAGTTTTGCCTGTGGTAAAACCCTTTCCTGACCCCACATATGGATGCCAGTTAGACCCTGACATGTGAGCAAGAACAATCCAACCAAGCCCCTGAGACAGAGAATACTCAGTGCCATCTCTAGGCTGGGCCCTGGGTCACTGTACCCAGTGTCCCATCTCCAGCCACAGCCATCCTTGATGCTTCAGAGGAAGGAGATAGAAAAAACCTTCCCAAATAGTTTGGAGGATGGGGGAGAGAATCCCTTCCTTACCACTGCTGATAGCCAGCTGAAACCCCCTGATACATGAACTTTAGGAACATGACTGTCATGGTTCCCTCCCAACTCTGAACTCTAGGGTACAGATGTGGGGACCTGCATGAGAGATCCCCTAAGCGTATTTCTACCAGCTTAGGTTAAAAACTCCCCAAGGCACAAATTCTCCCTTATACCTTGGATTAGGTAATGCTGCCACCACCAAATTATTTAGACAAACACAGGGAAAGGACTACTTGGAATTCCTACTCCCCCCTAATATCCCCCCAAACTCTTACACCCCCTTTCCTGCAGAGGCTTGAGAATAAACAACATGAGCACAGACCAAACTTGTTTTTTTTTAGGACACTAAAAAAAAACAATCAGATTTTAAAGAAACAGAATTTTATTATAATGAAAAAAGGAACACCTCTGTAAAATTAGAATGGAAGATAATCTTACAGGGCAATCAGATTCAAAAACACAGAGGATTTCCCTCTGGGCCAAACTTTAAAGTTACAAAAAGAAAACCAGGAATACACCTTCCCCTCAACTCAGAGAAAAATCACAAGCCAAAACAAAAATAAGTTAACGCATTCCCTTGCTAGTACTTACTAATTCTAATGGAGTTGGATTGCTTGCTTCCGTGATCTGTGTCCGGCAAGCACACAGAACAGACAGACCAACTCCCCCCCCCCCCCCCCCGCTAAGACTTGAAAGTATCTTGTCTGCTTATTGGTCCTTTTGGTCAGGTGCCAGCCAGGTTACCTGAGCTTTTTAACCCTTTACAGATAAAAGGATTTTGTGCCTCTGACCAGGAGAGATTTTATAGTACTGTATACCGGAAGGTTGTTATCCTTCTCTTTATATTTATGACAATGACATAAACTGGAAGTGAGCCCAAGTGCTGTTGAGCCCTGCCTCCAGCATCATAAGCAACCCCATCATACAATTGCACTCATCAATTTCTCCACCTCCCTTTGAAAACTAATTACGGTGTTTGCCCCCACAACTCCTACTGAGAGCCTGTTCCCAACCTTACCCCTCTGATGGTTAGAAAACTTCTAATTTTCAGACTGAATTCATTCATGGCCAAGTTATATCCATTAAGTCTTGTGCTGTCTTTGTCCATTAGCTTAAATAGCTCTTTACTCTCTCTGGTATTTACCCTCCTGATGTATTTATAGACAGCAATCAGATCCCTTCTCAACCTTCTTTTTGTGAGACTGAACAAGACAAGCTCTTCCAGTGTCCTCTCATAAGATAGGGCTTCCATACCCCAATCATCCTAGTGAGTAATCCACTGGTGGGCTGCCAGACAGTTTGTTTACATTTGCACAGCCACCCACAGCTCCCAGTGGCCACGGTTCACTGTTCCCACAGCTTCCCAAAGCTCCCAATGGCCAGGAATGGCAAACCACGGCCACTGGAGTTGCGGGGAGGAGGGGGTGCCTGCAGGCGGTCAATGTAAACAAACAATTTCACGGTGCACCAGTGGATTACCCTGATGGGCCACAGGTTGCCCACCACTATCCTAGTAGCTCTTCTCATCACCTATTACAGGTGGAATTGATCTTTCTTGAACATGGGTGACCAGAACTGTACACAGTATTCTAAATGAAGTCGTACCACTGCCATGTACAGTGGCATTAATATTACTTTATCTCTACAGGAAGTGCCTTGCCTAATACATCCTATGATCACATTTGCCTTTTTCACAGCTGCATCATATTGGTGGCTCATAATCATCCTGTAATTGACCTGCACTCCCAGGTCTTTCTCCTTCTCTGTCATTTCCAACTGATGAACACCCAGCTTGTACCAGAATTTTTTTACTATTAGACATTGCATGTTGTAGTATTGAATTTCATCCCATTTCTGTCACTCCAGTCTTCAAGGTCATCCAAAATTACCTGTATAATAATCTGATCCTTTTCTGCACTGATGATGCCTGCCAGCTTTGTATTACCAGCAAATTCCTTTAGCACATTCCTACTTTTTGTGCCAAGATTATTAATAAAAATATTAAGATTGGTCCCCAGACCAATCTTTGAGGAACTCTACTAGTATACCTGTAACCTCTCTCCAGTCCAGTAATTCACCTTTCAACACAACCCATTTCCTTCCCCGCTTTAGCTAGTTTATTATCCACTTTATAATACTTTTACTAATCCCATCTTTCCTAATTTAACTAATAATTTCCTATGTGTTACTATGTCATATGCTTTACTTAAGTCCAAGTGTACTAATCAGCTGTATTTCCCTTATCTAAAAATTCAGTTATTTTCTCAAAAAAGGAAATCAAGTTAGTCTGGCCTGATCTACCCTAGTTAAACCCATGTTTCATGGAATCCTCTTTATCTCTGTAATTTTAAGTATCCTTTCCTTTACAATTTGCTCTAAAACCATGCATACTGGTGATGACAGACTAAGAGTTTTGTAATTGTCTAGATCACTTTTTTCTCCTTTCCTAAAAATAGATATGGTCTTAGCTATTCTCCTGTCATATTGTACTACCTCTGAATAGATAAATTTATTAAAAATCCTTACTACTGAACTAGCAATCTCATGTGCCGGTTCTTTTAGTATAGGGATGGAAATTATCCATTCCCCCTGATTTGAGTGTATTAAGCTCTTTTCCTTTTTATTCCATCTCAGATGTGGTAATTTTCATTTCTAGACAGGTTTACTGCCTTTATGCACATATTCCATAATAGCGACAAAGAGTCCTGTGGCACCTTATAGACTAAAAGACGTATTGGAGCATGAGCTTTTGTGGGTAAATACCCACTTCGTCGGATGCATGTAGTGGAAATTTCCAGAGACAGATATAAATATGCAAGCCAGAATCAGGCTAGGGATAAGGAGGTTAGTTCAATCAGGGAGGATGAGGCCCTCTTCTAGCAGTTGAGGTGTGAACACCAAGGGAGGAGAAACTGCTTTTGTAGTTGGCTAGCCATTCACAGTCTTTGTTTAATCCTGAGCTAATGGTGTCAAATTTGCAAATGAACTGAAGCTCAGCAGTTTCTCTTTGAAGTCTGGTCCTGAAGTTTTTTTGCTGCAGGATGGCTACCTTTAAATCTGCTATTGTGTGTCCAGCGAGATTGAAGTATTTTCCTACAGGTTTTTGTATATTGCCATTCCTAATATCTGATTTGTGTCCATTTAGCTCATGCTCCAATATGTCTCTTAGTCTATAGGGTGCCATAGAACTCTTTGCCGCTAATATGGAATATGTGCATAAAGGCAGTAAACCTGATGGAAATGGGTATCTAGAAATGAAAATTAGCACATCTGAGATGGAATAAAAAGGAAAAGAGCTTAATACACTCAAACCGCACTATAGTAACTCTAACTCAGGAACCAATCCATGCAACAAACCTCGATGCCAACTCTGCCCACATATCTACACCAGCGACACATCATTTGACCTAACCATATCAGCCACACCATCACCGTTTCATTCACCTGCACGTCCACCAATGTAATATACGCCATCATGTGCCAGCAATGCCCCTCTGCTATGTACATCGGCCAAACAGGACAGTCCCTACGTAAAAGGATAAATGGACACAAATCAGATATTAGGAATGGCAATATACAAAAACCTGTAGGAAAACACTTCAATCTCGCTGGACACACAATAGCAGATTTAAAGGTAGCCATCCTGCAGCAAAAAAAACTTCAGGACCAGACTTCAAAGAGAAACTGCTGAGCTTCAGTTCATTTGCAAATTTGACACCATTAGCTCAGGATTAAACAAAGACTGTGAATGGCTAGCCAACTACAAAAGCAGTTTCTCCTCCCTTGGTGTTCACACCTCAACTGCTAGAAGAGGGCCTCATCCTCCTTGATTGAACTAACCTCCTTATCCCTAGCCTGATTCCTGCTTGCATATTTATACCTGCCTCTGGAAATTTCCACTACATGCATCCGACGAAGTGGGTATTTACCCACAAAAGCTCATGCTCCAATACGTCTGTTAGTCTATAAGGTGCCATAGGACTCTTTGCTGCTTTTACAGATCCAGACTATCACAGCTACCCCTCTGAAGCTATATTCCATATTATCATTGTTATTGAAACTTGAAGCAAAGTAGTCATTTAGTTTTGGGGACATACCTAGATTACCTTTAATTTCCTTCCGAACATTGCATAGTTGCCCATACTCATCCTTCCTTATTCTACTTTTATTTATATAACTAAAAGCCTCTTATTATTTACTGTAATCTCCTTGACAAGAGTTAATTCACCTTGACTTTTAGCAATTCTCACTTTATTCCTACATTTTTGAGCCTCCACAATGTAGCTTTCTTTGCTGATCAACCAATTTTCTCATTCCCTAATGGTTCTCTGCTTACTCCTAATAACCTTTTGGAGGTGATTATTCATTGAGGTGGGTCAGGAACCTTTTCCTATAAGTTTTTGCCCCTCTTTCTTGGGATGAAAATTTCAGACAGTTTTTGGATAGTTGATCTGAGGAAATTCCATACCTCCTCCACAGTTAAGTCCCTGAGCTTCTCAGTTCAGCTGACTTTTTTAATCAATTCCCTAAATTTCTGAAAGTCTGCTCTTTTGACATGAAAAATCATAATTGACAACCTAGTTTTGATTATCACTCCATTTAATTGAAGATGAATCAACTCATGATCACCCAAGGTTATTTGTAACAACCAGCTTTCGTATGATGTCCTCACTATATAAGAAAACCAAGCCTAAAATTGCATTCCTCTTGTTGGTGCAGTGAAGATTTAATGAAGAAAATATACAATGATCACATTAAGGAATAACTGGGTCCTACTAGTATTAGTTGCATTTATTCTTCAATCTATATTCCGAAAGTTAAAGTATCACATTATGACATAATTCCCTAAAGTATGTATCTCTTCTAATAACATAAAAGAGGTCAGTATCCATATCTGAATCTGACCCTGGTGGTCTATAACAGACCACTAACACTACCCCAACAGAATCTGTTTTACAATCATTCCCCAAAGTGATTCTGACACAGACAGAGTCTGTTTTTGTCCATGCCATCCGTTTGTAGTTCTTTACAGTTTATTCTTCATTGATGTACAATGCTACCCCACAATATTTACCTTTATTCTTATCTTTCCTGAACAGCATCTGCCCTATATTCCACTTATGAGTGTTATTCCAGCATGTTTCTGTAATCCCTATAATATCCAATTTGACTCCCTGCACCAATAGTTCCAGTTCCTCCATTGTATTGCCCAAACTCCTTGAATTTGTGTACAAGCAGTTCAGTTGTTTCTCCTCCGATCTTGCCCAGTTTTCTACATTGCAGTGTTCCATTACCTTTACTATATCTGCATAATCTCCAGTCTCTCCCAACCTTCTCCCCTATATCATAGTTTAAAGCCCTTCTTATCAATCATGCCAGCCTTGATTCCAGGAGATTAATACCCTAGGACTCAAGTGGCATCGATCAGTTGAGAAGACCCTTTTCTGTAAATGCCTCCCAATGGTTAATCATTTTAAACCTTTCTCATCACACCGGTCCTTGAGCCATCTCTTGCTCTTCATTATCTTGTCACTCCTTTGCTCTCCTTCTCTAGCAACCAGAAGTAATCAGCTGAAAATCTACCGAGTTTCCATTTCTTTAAGCATCTTACTCAGCCAAGCATAGTCATCCTTGATCCATTCTAGTGGGAATCTAGTAGAATTATTCCTGATATGGAGTTGAATCTGTGGATTTTTCTCCACTCCATCAGGATCCTCTTCAGCCTCAGATCCTTATCTCAGATCATTGGTCCTGGCAGACAACAAACTCTTCCATTCTCTGGTTCTGATCTGGTGACAGGCCTGTCAATTCTTCTGAGTATGGAGTCCCTGATCAGATAGATTTGTTTCTTGCAGTGTTATTATGCATCTGTTTTATGTTCTCTCTCACAGTCCGCTATGCATCATCCTCATTTTCCTTAGGCTCTGTAGTGACTCACTTCCCTTCTTTTTCTTTCTCGCTACCCCATCTTCTGCCTATTTCTCCTCCTCATTCCCCAGGACAGCAAACCTGTTACTCAACTTAATTTCACCGCCACTAGCTGGTCCCTCCTTCTGCATTGACCTCATGGTCATGCTGACCTATGGATCACTCTCCTTTTCTGGCAGTCCTCCCTGAAGGTCCTTTCATTCGGCAGATGTCCGCAAATCTTGAGTTATCTATACCATTTCTTCTCTCCTGCATTATACCTTGAAATATCCATCTGAACTCCATCATTGTCTTCAACTAGGTGTCTAATCCTTGACTATTCTCTGCCATGAGGTCGATCAGGAAACGTTTCATGCATCAATAGCTTCCATCAGATACCTCCTTGAGGATGATGTAAATTCTGCAGCTTCTGCATCCAACCATCTTCTTTCTCTCCTCTTCTCCTTTGGCCATTTCTAGTGCTGCCTCAATAGCCATCATTGTCTACTCTTCCTAGACCCTATTACTAGAGAAAGTCATATTTTGTAAAGTTTATTGGCACCTGCATAACCAAAAATGAAGGGCTCCATCTTACAAACATTTAGGAATGCATATAACTTCATTCATAGGAGTTATTTGTGTCAAAATAAGCAGATGGCTCTATAAAAAGAGTATGTGAATCATACCAAATTATATTTGTTTTCTGATGTGCCCTAATGAGGATTTGTATCAGATAATATAACTTACTTCAACTTGTCACCTATACCTGAATTTGAACAATAAGTGAAAAGGTTATTCTCTAACAACTCAGGTTGCTCCACATGAAATTTTTTCATACCTTCAAGATTATAATTCAATCACCGATATACACCATGGATGAGATTATACCGATTAAGAGGCAGAGTCATGCAGGAGAAGGAAGAAGGTGAAACACCTGAGCAGTATGCCTGGAGGCACTGTGTTTTAGGTGTAATGCCTTTCTTGCATGCTATGGGAAATGCATCAACATATTGCCCACCTGAGACATTCAGTGTGGCTGGCAGCACTAGCCACTCTATGTTGCTTTCCTTAATAAGGTATAGAGACCTTGTGTTTAACACTTACCTTATTTTATTTAAATATTACATAACTCTACAACAGCAATCAGAATCTGGCAATGACTACAGTCTGTGTAACCCACATCCACTCGGAGTGGCACAGTTCCCCGTCTAGGGGCCACAGATAGATGTTGATGATCTTGCCTGGGCTAAGAGAACTGGGTCTTTTAGCTCAGGCAGTAGAGATTCAGCTTTCAGATCCAGAGATCCCAGGTTCAAGACCACTGCTGATGACACACGCCTGGGCTACGTGTAACAAGTGGTGGCCCTAACACATATCAGCTCTTGGTCCGGTGCTGTGTTATGTCTGCAGCTCCCTGTAATCCAGAGGTCTCTCTGGAAAAATGGCAGGCAAATTTGGGCTCTGCATTCTCACACAAATCCTTGTACAACAACAGTTGTTCCACACACACCTCATTCCCCTCACACTGCACCATGTAGAGGGCCAAGTTATGGGTGTCTTCTGTGAGAGTTGGGAGTCAGGGGCTCAAGTATCTGTGCTGGACCAGTCATAATTTAGTCCCATGGAAATTTCAGTATATAAAATGCCAGTTTATCCCTGCATATATCCTATCTTGATCACACAATAAACAGAACCCCAAATCCTCACAAACAACAATACATCAAGGCCATACTCAGAAACCAGACTTCCATCTGGCTCAGAACAGCAAAAGTCACCAAAGGCGGCACGAGCATTGGCTTCAATGGTATCTCTATTCATCAAATGTTTTTGCCCTCCCACATTCATACATAGTCAACTGTTAGTGAGTTGGAGTTCCCTGGACTATGACAAATTATTCATAAATCCACAGAGGAAAATACTTTCTGAAAAAAATGACAATGCTCAGCACGAGCCTGATGCAACCATTTGTCCATTTTGGAACTTGAAAAATACTCAGTCATAAAGATTCTTAGTAATGCTCACAAAATGACAAAAAAGAAAAACCTCTAAAAGCAGCTTTGTTAACTAAGCACACAAGAACAACAAGCAAAATGCTTCACCAGCAAATGCATGAGGCTATAGTACCCCAGCAGGCCTTGTTCATCCAGCAGTAACCCACAGCAGCAGATGATAAAAACAGCCAAAAAAGAGAGCCACCAAAGACTCCTAAACCATTGATTAAGTGTCACATGCATGCACACTCACAATTCCCTGCCTGTGAAAATTGCTTCCCATCCAAATGCAGTGGCAAGCTCCCAAACAAACAAAAGAAAAACACAAACAGAATAAGTAGAGACTGCTGTGGCACCTGGCTTTCCTATTGGCACTCAGCCAACATATATCCCATATGATGAATATGTAAATATACCAATCAGATAATAAGCTAATACACAACAATCTTGGTGCCCCCATTCTGTGGTGTCTGGGGAAAATTCACCATGAATCTATCTGAAATTAGCACAATTTTGTCTGGAAAATTCATCCAGTAAACTGTTTATTTTTATTCATTCCATTGTGGTAATATATTTATAACAGAGAGAGCCTTATCCCTAACAAATAGTATATATTCCAGTAGTTGGAGAGTATTTTGAATGCTATGTTGTTGGATATCTTAATTTCATTTTTATATATATATGAAAAATATAGTAAATTCTCCCTAAACTTACAGCATCTCTTCTTTGAATATAGAATAAATGTTCTGAGAATTTACAAATAAATCTATTAATTAGTTTAGGTGTTCAAATTAATTTTAAAATGGATCTTTTACAAATTTAGTGTCCTTTGCAGATTTTTTTGTGTCCCAAATAATCCAAATAAAAGAATAATGCAGACACTTCAGATTTTCCATATAGCTCTTGCTCACTGATACGTTGTGTGGAGGTTACATTTGAAGATTTATTTACCTTTTTAAAAGATTAAATGATAATAATTTTCCTGTTTTTCATAACTAGAAATGTCTTCTTCCCCAGAGGATGACAAACAATGTTTCTTTGAAAGAGAATGCCAAATGACTGCCATCTCTCAAAATGGCTGCCACCTCCCTTCATGGTTATCAATGGGACTGTGTCTGCATCCTAGAAGCATCAAGAACCAGCATCATCTCTCTCACTGGGAACAACTGGGTGGATATTTCGAAGGATATCATCCTATGAAGTTAATCTCTTTGAGAACAATCAGCGATGGAAGCCATTTTGAAAAAAAGGCAATTCTTTGCAAGTTTCATGAAGGAGCTGATTGATGCACCAGTCTCTGCAGACAGAAACTAAGTTATGAAGAGTAACAGCAAAAATAACTATTAATCCTATAAATTTATTTTCAGAAGCTGCCAATTTCATCAGATTTGCTAAGAGGGGACAAAAAGGTATGCAAGTATTGTCACCCCAGAAGTTCAAAAATAATGACTTAGATCTCCAAAAAGATCATGAAATTGACCCACATATCATTTAGGCTTTTAAACAAACATGTTATTTGAGCTATCTTCTGATTTTCAACCTCCACCACCACAACCAGAGTGTGTGTGACAATTGTTGCAAATTTGTAGTGCAAAATATGATTTTTGGTCACTTCATCCCTCAATTCATTTTGCGTCCCAGACCTCACATCATGTCTGAACCTGCCGCCACCGCCCCCATCTTTAAATCCATTAATGCTGTCCCCCACAGGCCCTGACATTTGCTCCACCTACCCAAGCACACAGCAATTCTGCATTCCTCTTTCCTCACATCTGCCTCTTAGCCCCAAGCACATCCCTGATTCTTCACCCTTTCCCCAGGCCTGGGGGAAAGGTGACTCCCAGAGGGTTCTCCTTTCCCTGTTCCAAGATTAGTATTACAGCATTAGATAGGAGGACTCCTCCTAAGGGTGTTGCCAACCCTTCTGATTTACAGCAACACAATGTTGGGCCCTGCTGGAACTGATCCCAGGATGACATGAGAAGTTCCAGCTCTCACATGACTTTTAGATGGCCCACAGGAAAACCCCTTTGATGGGCTGTCTTCCCCACTTCCCTACCCCTGCGGAAGAACAGCCGATCACAACTGCAGTGGGAGCCAGATGAAGCTCTCTTCCCCTCCCCTCAGGAACCCAGAAGTGAGGGCAGGGGCAAAAGAGGCAACGCCATTTTCACAAGAGGGCAGGAGGGAGCAGAGAAAAGCCAACAGCCTTTGCTTCCTCATCTCCTGTGAAAAATTGTTTACCTCTTCTCTCCCCCCCTCTCCTCCTAAGAACCCATCTCAACTGGTCAGTATGCTTTGAGGTACTCCAGAGTGTCATGAAGCAGCCAAAGCATATTGGTAAGTCTGACCACAAAAGTTAAATGTCTAAAAAAAAAAAATGTAAGGTTGATATTTCTTATCTTCAAATATTACTGGTACCATTCTCTGAGTTTTTTGTTTAGTTCTCATGTAAGACTTTTTTAATTAAAAACAGTTTAAAATTCTCAAACAAAAAACTGCTAAAATGGGAATGGAGCTGAAAGCATATATCAGTTATTATTGGCAAAATACATCACAGGGATATTGTAACAATCCCAAAATGAAGCATTATAGATGCAGGAAATTCAAAGTTAAAATTAAACTTAAAATAAATTCACACATATTCATACAGTTCAGATCACCCAAACAACCTTAAACTCTGTCAGATAGAGACAGAATAGGAGGCATGGGAGGAGAAAAAAATCTAAAAATCTGTTTAATCTAATGTGGGAACATGAACACTAAAACTACAGAATCATATGTTTATTGCATAGTGGATGTCTAGTTACTAGGCTGATATCTTAAGAGGAGTTAATGTGGTAAAGTAGGTTATGGAAAGCTGGCATGCCCTAAATTGCAGTGCATGTTCCATGGAATATGGCAGGGATAATCAATTATTTTTGTCAAGGTCCAAATTTCTTGGTCAAGATATAGTCAAGATCAAGACTTCAAAGACAATAATAAAAAATAACTATAATGATAATAGTAAGTAAATAAAAAAGATTTTGGGTCCACTCAAAAGTGTCTGATGGTTTGGATTTGGCCTGCAGTCCACCTATTGACTACCCAGGGATTATGGTAACTTTGGTAATACTAAAATGCATGCCTATTGATAGAAGAGTAAAAGGTATGTAATGTTATATGGCTTAACTTGTTGTTTCCTTGCTTTTGTCATTTTGCATCAGGTATATTATATTAACTCTTTCACAATGAAGTTTTTTGTATTTTAATTTCCAAGTAGTGGTGGGTTGTTGTTTTTTGTTTGTTTGTTTGTTTTTCAAGAGGGTTTCAGTAGAAATTGTGTCGTTATGGAAGTGTGCCATAGTGAAATTTTATTTAATAGATATTATATGCATTACCTGTTGGTACCTACACTTTCAGTTATGACAAATAAAATGTCTAAATGACTAAAAATGACCCTAAAGCCTACTGTTATTTTTTAAAAAAAAAAAGATCTGTGGCACCAAATATACTAAAAAAAAAAAATCTATCTGCCTTTTTTTGTATATCTAGTCAATGTTTTTCAGAAGATATCAATTGATAAAAAGTTGAAGAAAATTATACGACTGCACACATACCACAGAGCATAGGGCCAGATTTTCAGAGTTATTTAAGCACCTAAAGATGCAGATAGATGCTTAGTGGGATTTTCCAAAGCACCGTAGCTTCCATTAGGAGTTAGATACCCATCTTCATCTTTAGCTGCCTAAACACCTTCATAAATTTGGCCTATAGTACTTACTACCATGAATTAAATCCCACTGGTTTCAGTGGGATTACTCATAGCAGTAGACATTACACACATCATGTGCATTTGCAGGATCAGGCCACATACTAGTCAGTTCTCCTTTGCATTCCTTTCAACCATTTCCCATTTGAGGAAAGATTATTAGAATCTTAAATTAACAATATACCATTTCCCACAGGCTGGAGGGTACAGTTTGTCTCAGAGCAGACTTATTATTTGAGTAACTACAGCACCTACAGGCTCCTACCCCACCAAGATTTGAGCTCCATCTTTAGGGTCAGGTAGGGTGACTAGATGTCCCGATTTTATAGAGACAGTCCTGACATTCAGAACTTTGTCATATATAGGCACCCATTACCCCCCCACCCCCAACCTGATTTTTTACACTTGCTGTCTGGTCACCCTAGGCTCAGTACAAAACATACAGTAAGAGTCATGAGACATGAGACCTTTTTAAGTTAAACAGACAAAACAGACAAAGGATGGAGAAAGGCAGCATTATCTCCATTTACAGGTGAGGAACTGAGATAGAGAGATTAAATGACCTTCCCAAGATTACACAGTAAATCTGTGGCAAAGCTATGAATTGAAACTGGATCCCCTTGAATTCCAATCAATACCTTAACCATTAAAGCAATCTTCCTCTCTACAGGAATATGTTTTACTGTTGTTTATGCAACAGAAATTAGTACCTAAGGCTACTGTTTTAATATATACATTAATAAAACATGAACCATACCTTATCTAAAACAGTATAAATGTTTTCACTATTGATGTCTTTTATCACCCCCACTCCATTACACAATGATTAGCATTCATTAATTTAAATAAAAGGAAATATAATCACATCAAATGCATAATACTAACTCAAATTGGACGAAAAGGTATAAAAACAAACTGTATGTAACTTGTAAGTTATTCATAGATTGTCTGGGGCACAGAATAGTTGTTTTAATTAAGAACTATGAAATACATTATGTTGTTCTGTAATTTCAGTACATATTGGCTGGTGATAAGTATAAATATTCATTTGTCCAACATTACTACATTACATTACATTACAACACAATAGAAGTCTTTAATTAGGTAAAAGTTGTTATAAAAAAGGACAGTGACCAATTCATCTCTATATACTCCAAAGGTATGACAAGAAGTAAATCATCTTATTTTTCAGCAAGATACATTTACGTTAGAAATTAGGAAACACTTTCTAATTATATGAAAAGGGGTCTGGAGTAGGAGACCTCTTGGTGTTCCTTCAACCCTACATTTCTATGATTCCATGATTTGACAGTGGCTTTGGCTGCTAGAATTTGGGTTTTATTGGACTCCTTTTAACTTTGCACATTGGAACCTGCAAAGAGTTAGGGCTCATGAGACCTGCTAGATGTTAGGGCCCATAGAACCTTAGCCACTGAAGTACCTACAGCACTTGCCTAGGACTGGGTCAGCTAGTATGCTACTGGGAACTGATGTGCAACAAAAAAGCATTCTAGAGACCCCATGAGGAGGCAACCAATTTGTGGTCTTGTTCATCCTCTGTCCACTGGAGAGACACCATGAGAGGTGATGATTACAAATAACCTGTATAGGAAGTCCTTGCACTGAACTTTGCCAAGAAGTGGAGAGTAATTTTTGTGGACATGTTCAGGCAGGAGGCCCGGGGTTGAGAAGACTCTGTCCCAGCTCCAATCCAGATGCAACTTCAAGACAGACAGCTCTGACCTCAGTAGTCTTATAAGAGAGGTTATAAGAGAGAAATAAAAGCTCCCATCCTCACACCTATTATTTTATTGTTATATTACCATAGTACCTAGGAGCTGTAGTCATAGACCGGCACCCCATTATGCTAGGTGCTGGATGTACACATACACATACACACACACATACACCCCCCAAAAGCCAGTCCCTGCCCTAAAGAGCTTACCACATATTACTCAATATGACATATGTGTTCTGTTCTCACAGCCCCTTTTTCATTTTTCAAATAACTGTTTTCCAATACATTTCCATCATCATATTTGGAGTCTGAACTTCAACTTGTGGGCAATCCCAATATTTGCTTACATTGCAAGACTGACCAGATTTGTGGCAGGGACAGGAAAAGTTAAGTGGCCCTGTTTTCACATAGGGTCACTTGCTCCAGGAGTTCTATATGCTTTTGATCTACTTCAGTATTTGTTTGGAACAGCAACTCTTCCATTCCTGATATTCCACTATTTAATTCACTCTATTCCCAACATTCATTTCCTTCTGAACTGCATCCGGAGAAATAAATCAAGTATTTTTGGTGTCCTGATAGAACCAGAACCAAGGGTTCCTGGTTTGCTGCTACTATGCTTTGGTGATTTCATTGGGATTAATGGATTTAAGTATAGCAACTCTATTCAGATGATGCACAGATTACTCTTTTCTGTTTGTGTCTTGCTTGCCTGGGAACGAAGGGAGGGAATCTCTCATATTAAATATGGATAAAACAAAGATTCTGTTTTCTTCCCCTTGATTATTTCTTCTTATAAATGCTCTAAGCAATTTTAAATTAGTGGCTGGTTCATATTTTGCAATCTAGGAGTTTGGGGGTGCTTTTCCTGAGTTCTATCCTTTGATCCTTCTATTAAATCAGAGCTTAAATCCCATCAGATTCAGTTGCTTAACATTTCTTAAATGTGGGATTTTCTGATTAACTCTGTTGCTAAGAATGTCATTCATTTGATGATAAATTTATGCAATTGTTATACAATTCTTGCCAGGTATTGGCAAAGCAGCCCATTTCATAGGGCTGGGTCTGACAGACTGCAAATCCTGTCATGGCAGGGGGTCTAACAGAGAGGCACAATTATGCTCATGTTTGCTCATATTGAAACCTGCAGACCTTGTAAGGAATGAGTGCTTGATGCTGCCTTGCAGAAAATAAATACATCTTAACACTTGATTATCCCAGCCCAGGCAGTCAACCAAGACTTTTTTTTTTTACTACTTAGTGGCTTGTATCTACCCCCTCCCCAATTTTACTTCCCTTCCATTCCAGTGGAGCAGGAATCCTCAGTTGGTGTAACTTCTGGCATTCTGGAAAGTTACATCAGCTGTATAGCTGTCCCTTGAAGCCTTGCAGGAGGAGAACAAGGAGTCTGGTGACACCTTAAAGACTAACAGATTTATTTGGGCATAAGATTTTGTGGGTAAAAAACCACTTCATCAGATGCATGGAGTGAAAATTACAGATTCAGGCATTATATACTGACACATGAAGAGAAGGGAGTTACCTCACAAGTGGAGAACCAGTGCTGACAGGGCCAATTCAATCAGGGTGGATGTCGTCTATTCCCAATAATTGATGAGGAGGTGTCAATTCCAGGAAAGGCAAAGCTGCTTTTGTAGTGAACCAGCCATTTCCAGTCCCTATTCAAGCTCAAATTAATGGTGTCAAATTTGCAAATGAATGTTAGTTCTGCAGTTTCTCTTTGAAGTCTGTTTCTGAAGTTTTTTTGTTCAAGTATGGCTACTTTTAAATCTGTTATAGAATGTCCAGGAAGACTGAAGTGTTCTCCTACTGCCTTTTGTATGTTACCATTCTTGATGTTTGATTTGTGTCCATTTTTATGGCTGACTTAGAACAACGCTTCCTCAGCTCTCGTCCCCTAGCGCCCCTCCTCTACTTGCGCTATGTTGATGACATCTTCATCATATGGACCCACAGGAAGGAGGCCCTTAAAGAATTCCACCTAGATTTCAACAATTTCCAGCCCACTATCAACTCAGCCTGGACCAATCCACACAAGAGAGTCACTTCCTAGACACTACTATGCAAAAAAGTGATGGTCACATAAACACCACCCTATACTGGAAACCTACTGACTGCTATACTTACCTACATGCCTCCAGCTTCCATCCAGGACACATCACATGATCCATTGTCTACAGCCAAGCCCTAAAATACAACCGAATTTGCTCCAATCCCTCAAACAGAGAGAAGCACCTACAAGATCTTTATCAAGCATTCTTAAAACTACAATACCCACCTGGGGAAGTGAGGAAACAGATGGACAGAGTGAGACGGGTATCCTACTACAAAGGCCCAACAAAGAAAATAACAGAACACCACTGGCCATCATGTACAGCCTCCACCTAAAACCTTTCTAGAACATCATCAATGATCTACAACCTATCCTGGAAAACAATCCCTCACTCTTACAGACCCTGGGAGATAGGCCAGTCCTTGCTTACAGCCTGCCCCTCAACCTGAAGCAAATACTCACCAGAAACTATACACCACACCACAGAAACACTAACCCAGGAACCCAACCCTGTAGCAAACCTCGTTACCTACTCTGTCCCCACATCTACTCTAGCGACACCATCAGAGGACCCAACCACATCAGCCACACCAAAAGAGGCTTGTTTACCTGCACGTCTACTAATGTTATATATACCATCATGTGCCAGCAATGCCCCTCTGCTATGTACATTGGCCAAACCGGACAGTGTCTATGTAAAAGAATAAATGGACACATCTTGGATATCAGGAATGGTAAATCTGTTAGTCTTTAAGGTGTCACCGGATTCCTTGTTGTTTTTGTGGATACAGACTAAAACAGCTACCTCCTGATACTTGGAGGAGGATGTTTAGGTTTCCTTCATCTCTTGTCCTCCTTTCTGATCCCATGTCTATGAGCTCCCCCAGGGCCTAACAACAGATGAAGCAAGATGCTACCCACTCACCGCAGCTGAACTTTATTCCAGGGCTCCTTGAACCTTGCAATCTGGTCTCGGAATGCTCTCCTTTCTCCTGGAGTGTAAACCACTGTAAAGCCATTCTTCAGCCACTCCCCAGCTGTTGACCACTTGGATGATGGTAAGTTTTTCTGTCTCCAGGCCCTTCCTTCCTCCATCCCCAATATCCTGTCTTTGCAACCCTCCCTTACTCCACTATAGATGGTGATTTTTTTAATTCCTTCAGTGTCCTCAATTAATAAGTCTCCAGCAGTTCAGGAAATATGAATTAGCCCCACCATTCAGAATTTAATTGTCCAAGTTACTTACTACAGACCTCATTAAAGTCACATTACCCCTTTGGCTGTGTGTTCTGAAAAGTTATGTTAAAAAAAAAAAGCTTTGTATCTTCCTCCTAAATTATTTCCATATCAAACATGCTAAGTTTAGAAGCAGAAAAATATTTCTCCCCCTACCCATACTGCTAGCTCTGCAAATTCAACCTAAGATCTGGGAGCCAAGTTGGGTCATACAGCACTGCTAGCAAAAAAAAAAATAAAATAAAAAAAATAAAGATTAGCTAGGTCTTGATCTCACAAAGTGAAATCCAGAGGTAGACATGTGAGCTTACATAGATCTTAGAGATTTGCACAGTTGCAGGAGGCTTACTATGTACCATCTTGTGGGACTGGGGTCTTATTTAAGTGTCTAAACAGGGAGTTTGAAGACCAACTTTAGTCACCTAGTTTTGAAAATCTTGACATAATGGCCTCACTCACTGGTTCTAAACTGATGTAACTCCATTAAGTTCAGTGGAGTTATTCCTGACATATATGACTGACAGGAGAGGCAGTATGGTCTAGTGGCTAAAATACTCTACTGAGGCTCAGTTGACATCAGTTCTATTCCTGGTTCTACAACTAGCCTGTTGGAGGACCTTAGGCAAGTACCTTCAGCTTTTTGTTCCTAAGTTTCATCTTCTGTAAAATGGGGTTATTTGTATTTGTAAATTGCTTTGAGATCCACTGATGAAGAGTGCCATATAAAACATTTAAAAGTTATTTAACGTTATTATGAACCTGTACAAGAACTTCCAATATATTAGCTGAACTATCTGTATTAGAGAGATGAGGCACACTGCATACTCATCTCTATTTCTATCTCTGATGAGATCAAGAACTCAACTATACTATTTTCCCTAATAACTTTAAACTATTTTCTGTAATAACTTTGTTTAAACATTTATATTGTACTTCAGTATCCACTTATTCTTATTTTTTATAATATTGAATTTACAGTTTTTTATAGTTCTTGCATATTTTCAATTTACTTTTATTCAGACTTTTTGTATTTTTTTTGGTAGAGCACATTGCAATTTATGAAACGTCCTACATACAGTAAATTAAGAAACAGTAAGTGAATAGTTTCCTCAATGGGGTATTAAAAGCATAAATCATTTTCAAAATGCAATAGTGGAAGAGACACTTTACACAAAATAGTTAACATTATTTTTTTTTCTTAATAATTTACACTTAAAGAAATATTTCAAATGAAACAAAGATTTACCATATATGCATCTGAAGTACATCTAGATTTGCTCATGGTATTTTCAAAACCAAGATCAATAAGCTCTGTTCCATAACATGCTAGGGATCACTGTAATTCATTTGTAGAGTTTTAAACCTTGAGGTTACCAATAAGCCCATAAGAATTGGCCTGCTCCCAAAAGGATGTGGATAGACAGGTGAACCAAAAAGAATGGTTCTTGATATGGACCAAATGACTTGCCTACTCAGGAAACAGCAAAATGTTGGAGTTGGAACATGGAGAAAAAAGGGATAGTGCTCCTGTTGGTATTTTTCAGTGATTCAAGGATATAGGAGAGCTGTTCAAACACAAATTGAGCTTATAGTATGCTATAGGGGCCTACATCTTAACCCACTGTTGTCAACAAAAAGATTCCCATTGCCTTCAGTGGGTTTTATCATCAGGCCATAGATTTCCTGAGGGTTGCTGCTAATTCTTTCAAACCTACCAGTGGATGTGGGAACAGTCTAAAGGAACATTGACTTTAATCTTGAATCTTCTAGGAGCTGCCAGATTGTTAGTAGTGAGTTGCTGGATAAAGAAAACTCCCACCCTCTACAACAGATTGGTTTTGATTAAGATCTCGGAAGTAGCTGATGAATTATTTTCCTGTAAACACTGTGTACATAACAAAACAAACAAAAGCGGTATCTAGATATATGGTTACTGTCTACTGAGTAGTCATACACAGTACACTCAACTGCAGCAAACCCCACACTTGAAAATTCTAATTGTATATGGGCTTACACAGAAAGGTAAAACAATGATATGCAATAGAAGATTCATTAAACTGTATGGACCAGACTTATAAAAGTAGGGGCTTTCCCTGAAGAAGAAGCAAAACAGAACTTTAGAACTCTGAAATGAGTAAAACATAGAGAGACTAATTAACATTTACAGTTAAAACTTAAAGTCCTGTTCTCAGGAAAACCTAAATATTATATAACTCTGGTTAAATCTGATTGCAGTAATTATATAAAAAGCAATAATAATATTGACCTGCTGTTTCTGTATACTACCTTCCCCATCTATTCAGTATCCTCATTATAGTTACTAGATCTGGGTGTAAAACAGGTGCATGAACATTCATTTCAATTCCAAATGGCTTTTCAGTGGTCCATGTTTCTGTCTTTGTGAGGGATGTATTAAAATAGTACATATACATGCATATATATATCCTTCAGGTGTAATAATAAAACTTTGCACTTGTACACAGCCTTTCATCTGAGGATGACAAAATCCTTTACAAAAATAAATTAAGTATCGTAATCCTCACAAGAGGTATATAATTATTATATACACTCTGTAGTAGAGTAAACAGAGATACAGTAAGATTGCATGATTTGCCCAAATTCAAACAATAAATCGTTTGTGGACCAAGCACTGGAATCCTACAATGTTTACTCCTTGGAAGAAATTCTGGCCTCAGTGAAGTTAATGGTAAAATTTTCTCATTGATATCAATTGGGTCAGGGTTTCACGTGTAAGCGGGGGAATAGTCCCGCTATTGTAGGGAACTTCCCTGGCTTCTGCACTACCCCAGTGAAGTGAGCTAGCGAAAGGATCTGAGTCCTCGCTCCCACTTCCTTTACCCTGTGGCCTCCCTGCCCTTGAGGACTCTCCTTCCACTGTCCTGTCTGGCAGAGTCCTCGAAACCCCAACAAGGCTGGGCCCAGGATTCCTGGGGGGCTCGACCCCCAACCCTGCTGTGGTCACCTAGGACAGGGGCTAGGGTGTCCCCACTCCAGGGTACTCTCTCTGCACTGGGCACTTCTCTGACCCACTGACCATTACATACAATTTGAAGCAAATACAAGTTATTTAATCAACAATTAATTTTAAAAAGAGTAAGGGAAAATGGGAAAGGTTAAAGGAAACACATCACCCCGCTCTGTGGCAAGGAACATCACAAACAGTGTCTCTGGAATGTCAGGGCAGTTCACAGCCTGTTCCTTGTAAGTCCCAGGCCTTCTTCTCAGGCCTGGCTGTGCCGCAGGGATGCTGTGGGTTGGACACTTGCTCTGGTGGTGGCCACACGGTCTCAGGCTCTAAGTGGCAGGACCCTTCTGCCCAGTGTCGCCCCCGCCCTGTTGGGGTTACGATCCAAGCCTGGCCTGCAGAGCTTCTTGGCTGAGGTGTCTCCCTGTGCTGGGCCTGCTGCCCAGGGTCCCCCTCGATCTACCCAGCTGCTCACCACACCCAGCTCCGCACTGCTCCAGCCCCAGCTCCACCACTGTCTCTGCACGGCTGCCTCCAGCTCCCTGGGCTGCTTCTCTGGCCCCTCTGGCTCTGGTTGCTGCAGCTCTGCTCCCAGGACAGGTCTGCTCTGCAGGCTGCTTCTGTGACTCTGCTCCCAGCACTGACCTGCTTCCTGGGCTGCTTTTTTGGCCCCTCTGGATCTGGCACGGCTCTGCTCTCCAGCTCAGCTTGGGCTCCTGCTTTCTCCTTAGCTCGGCCCCACTCTGTCTCACACAGGCAAATCCAGCTCACACAGAGGACGGGACCTCCCTGGCCTCCTGACTCCCTGATTAGCCTGCCCACCCTGTCATTCAGGCTGATCTGGAGTATTGGCCTTTCTCCATTGTACCTGGGGGCTGTCAGTCTCAGGGTCCTGATTCCCCATCGACCCTTCCCCCTTTTTAATACTGGAAGCTAGCAACTAAAACACCCCCACTGAATGTTAGTAAGGGGGCAACAGTCCCCTTACACATGCACAGTTGTTTGCTCTTACCAGTAGGCTGTGTTCCTTCTGACTAAATAAAAACAATTAATTGATTAAAGAGTGTGAACCTGAGCTCTCTTATTCTTCATGATGTCTGCTACATTGATGCTGTGATATTGTAAATTGGAAATCTGAATGATGATGTTAAGTTTTGAACTCATATTGTAGATCATATGATATGTTTGGTCTTGCATGATTGAATCAATATAACTCTTAGAATCAGGTTTATGAATAGCACCGGTCATGAATGTTTCCACAAAACCAATTTTCATCAAGAAATGCTGATTAATTGAAACTGAAACTTTTTGTGAATGCCTGATTGAAACCAAGGATTTAAATCTGGGTCTTTCACATCCCAGTGTTTTATAGACTAACCCAGGGGTCGGCAACCTTTGGAACCCCGTCCGTCAGGGTAAAGCCACTGTCAGGCCGGGACGGTTTGTTTATCTGAAGCGTCCACAGGCACAGAGCCCTGCAGCTCCCCTTGGCCGTGGCACGGGCCAAGGGATGTGCTAGCCACTGCTTCCCACAGCTCCCATTTGCCAGGAATGGCGAACCACAGCCACTGGGAGCTGCGGAGCTCCATGCCTGCAGATGCTCCAGATAAATAAATCAGCCCGGCCTGCCAGCAGCTTTACCCTGATGGCCAGGTGCCAAAGTGTGCCAACACCTGGATTAAGCTATTGGCTGCTCTATGTTGGCTCTCAGTTTCTTCTGTTGGAGCTATTCTTCTTTGTATAAATAATTAAATATTCATTGGGACAGAGTGAGAGAGTGACTCAAAAATCAAGTAGTTAGGGCCCTCACCTGGGATTTGGGAGGTCCAGGTACAAGTTTCTACGCTAACAAATATTTAATTCAGTGAGACCCACCCCAGAAGAGCCAACAGCCTGTTTTTTAAAGGGACTCTCTTTAGCAGAGCTGCACAAAATTCTGAAGTTTCACTTTGCAGTTTCTTGGGGAACTTTTCTGTGGTTTCACTTCATACATGTCACACCTCATGAGTTTTGCATTATATGTGGGGTTATAGTTTATCAAACACATTGAAAACAAAATTTGTTCTTGGAGAATTCATTCCTCTGAAGTTACAAGGATGAATTTGACCCTGAAAGTATAAAACCCTTTATGAACGGTAAGGAGTTTGCAAGGTAACAAAAGTGATTATGTGTGTGTAGGTTGATCAACTGTACTGTATTTTTAATAAGTATTCCAAATTTGACTTCAATAGGACTACTCACATGCTTAAATGCTCTGCTTGATCAGTACCAGAATCCTCAACTTTGTAGGATCGAGCCCTTGGTGCATAACAGTAAGCAGTGGAAGAAAAATAAATAGATCTAAAACCTCCAGAGAGAGGCAGAAAGCACATGACTACTCACTGTAGTTGAACAAGGAGAAACTTTACTGTAAGTAAAAAGGTGAAGAAAAAATCAAACAAAGATATGATGTCAGCAATGTGTCAATTGACATGATTCCAGAAGATGTCCAGCATTCAGGAAAAAAATGAGGCTTAGCCACTCAGCAAAAACATGAAGACAAAGCAGGAAAATGCATGATTTAAAGTCAGAACATGGGGATTCCTCAAGCAAAGGAGCTGCAACTTCAAAATGAATGACCAATAAATATTAGGGCTGTCAAACAAAAAAAAATAATCACAATTAGTTGCAGCTTTAATCGCACTATTTAACAGTTTGGACATAGCTGAAGAAAACAAACTTCCTCCTTCTCACATCACTGCCGCAATATCTATATGTAACCACATTGTTTACCTGGCCCCTATCGTCATAATATTAGAGCACCCCACAAACAAATAAATTTTTCCTTACAACAGCCCTCTGAGTAGTGGATAATTGTTATCTGTTATTATATATATGTGTGTGTGCACACACATATAACTGAAATTCAGAGAGGTTATGTGACTTACCTAGTCTGTGGCAGAGCTAGGAGTTGAACTCATCTCTCCTGATTTCCAGTCCAGTTCTTTAGCTATAAAATCAACCTTTCTGGTTCCCCTCACAAAGCAAAGCCACATTTTACAACCCTACCTTGTATGAAAAGGAGACACAATAACATAAGTTCAGTGCTATTTTGTCACCTCACAATGTTGCATTATTACACTTTGTACTGATATGATACCATTGACACAATATGATGTCAACACTGCAACACACAAGTTTTTAGAATAATGATGTACAGGTACATGTATGTTTTGCTGGACAAACATGTAAAAATAGGGTGCCTATTTGTGAATATTAATATTATAATTAAAGCTGGTCAAAAACTTACCACTGAAACTATTTTTGACAGAAAATCGGGTTGTGATTAAACATTTATCTTTGTGAAAAATGGCTGCTTTCTGTGGAAATATTTTTTCATTGCCCCCCCCCAAATATTTTGATTTGGATATGCCACCATTGTGCCTTATAAGAGCTGTAGTTCAGTTCCCCCCTAGGGGCCATCCTCTCCCATGATGCACCATTTTTTTCTCATGAAGAGAAGAGACTGTAGTGTATTGTGGGATATGTATTCGGAATAGGGAGTTTACTGTATAGAAGAGAAAGGGAGCATAAGTCAGCAAACCTACAACTTTCATGAGGCTCCACAGTCATTTTCATTTTTCAAATCTAAATATTTTGGGATAGGGCCAAATTAGGTCAGGTATTTGTTTTTTCCCCCCACTGGGAAGTTAAGTTATAACTAGACCTCTTTGTAACCCCTCCCTCCTCCCACTGCAAAAAATTAACTTCCACATCAGAAAATCTGACCCAGGCCCAAAATATTTAGACTATTCAAAGTTATTAAATAAATGGTGTTAAAAGCATTATTCAATGACTGCATACTCCCTATTTTTAATTTTTTACTTCAGTTTTACACACGCACACTCTTTTCCCCTTCACCTGCACAACAACAGTTCTTTCCTATCCGGAGCTCACTTTAGTTATCTCTGAAATGTAGCCATGCGGTGCGGGGTTCAGTGAAGCAGCTGTTCACAGCACCCCCACACAGCAGTAAAGATGCAGTGATCCTTCCTAACATCAGCATTTGGGAAGTAACTTGTCAAACAACCCTAGGGAAGTAGGAAAAATCAATGCACAGCTGAAAGTGGCCATTCTGGACCATAACCCTACCATCACTACACTGATGTACTAATGACTAGCTGCCAAGACATCTGATGTGTGCTAATAAAGGTGTTCATTTAATTTAATTTTTACAATACGTAATTGAAACAATTTCCTCCAATATTGGTAAGTACAGTAAAATAAGGTCAATATTGTCATTCTGTCTAGAGTGGCTCACGATCATGAGTGTCAGCCTCAAGGCAAACTGGTTGTGTGTTCTATACTTAGATTTCACCAACCAAGTATCAAGTGTGAATTCCTCAAATACTACAACAACCTTAACATGGACTCATAGACAACACCCTGGGGTACTCTCTATCTTGCCACTGAGGTAAGCTTGCCTTTGTGATCGATGGACCCTTTCACCAAAAATCACCACAATATTCAGGTTACTACCAGTCCCAAAGGACCAATCACTTAACTCAGGTCAATTGCACCTCAGATCTCAAACCAAAGACAAAGCTTGTCACCAATCCAATAATAAAATAATGAAAGATTTATTAAGAAAAAGAAACGAGAGTTATTTACAAGGTTAAAGCAGATAAACACACTCACAAATGAGTTACAGACTTAGGTTCCAAAAGGTAACAGAAACTGCTGCAAGCTTTCTATGTCCTCTAGAGCTAACTCAAGCCAAGCAGCTTGGGGATCCCTTGCTTATGCTTAGAAATATTGGCCTCTCTAAATCCCAAGCAGCACAGTGATACAGATCCTTCTGGTCAGGGATTTTTATTCTCTTCCTCCACAATTCAAACCGACAAAACAAGCATGGCACCTGCCTTCTCTTCATAGATGTGTGTTGTGGCTTAAGAGGACAACCAACAAAGTCTTTGTCCTTTGATGTTTCACAATGGCTTATTTGGTTTCAATGGGCCTTTTTGTGTGCAGAAACCAGCACTTTACATTAATTAATACTTCTTTCCTGTTTGGTGAGTTACACAATTATAGAGGTTTCAGAGTAGCAGCCGTGTTAGTCAGTATTCGCAAAGGAAAAGGAGGACTTGTGGCACCTTAGAGACTAACAAATTTATTTGAGCATAAGCTTTTGTGAGCTACAGCAAACTTCATTGGATGCATGCAGTGAGCTGTAGCTCATGAAAGCTTATGCTCAAATAAATGTGTTAGTCTCTAAGGTGCCACAAGTACTCCTTTTTCTTTTTGACAATTATAGAGGTTTACCATGGGCTACAGCTGTTATAAGTGAGAGCACTATGTGCAGCATCATACAAGCAATTCCGCATGTCTAAACAGTAAACATATTAATATCAAATTAACATCTATTTTAACAATGCCAACACACAGATTGGCTTCCCACTATGCATTTGTCAGTGTTCACATAATCTATTTTCTTTAGCACCTGGTCTGTCATCATCACAATCATATCTCAGCAATGGAGACTTTGGTACATTTCACTGTGTGGAAATATAAATATTTTACTCCTGATGCGATCCACTTACTCTTCCATTAGAGTGGAGAATCTGTCCTGTAGAGTACACACCAGGGTTTTGTAGCAGAGCCCAGACCTGGAGTGTGGAGCAGCTCCGGAGCAGTGGAGCTACAGGTTTTTGCCTGGAGCTGGAGTGGAGCCAGATCACAACTCCAAAGCCCTGGTATACAGAAAAGCAAACTTTTTAGAGATTACCCAAATCAATATCAGATCCATCATTTCATATTATATAAATCAAGGGTGTTCACTCTGAAGTTTAATCCATTTCAAATTCCCCATTCTTCTCAATATTTCAGATGGAATAATCTATTTTCTTTAGTCAATAAAGCTACAGCCATGTGAAATCCCATTAGGTTTATATGATTCAACAGCTATATAAAGCCACTGGAAAACACAGTGAGACAAAATGGGCTGAAGTGCCAACAGCATATGGATAACACCCAATTTGAAGATCTTTATATTCAAAGTAAACAGTACTATCTCACAAATTTCTCAGCAACCTATTGAAGTCAGCCTGGATGAAGAGTAGCTGAAACTCAAGCTAGACCTACGCAGGACTCAGAGATGCTAGCAGGAAGAAAGTAATATTTTGAAAGACATGATTCTTCTATAACATCTGCTCTCAGCCTTGAGGTTCTTTTGGACTCCATAGTGCTACTGGATGCCCAAAATAGCAGTGGTGGCAACACACATCCATTTCTTTCTACAAAAGACCAGATTTTATCCCACCCCATCAGACGCAGCTCTGGGCACAATGATCCATTTATTCAAGACCTCTCTGCTTAATCATTGCAACTTTTTTTAGAACTGGTTGGAAAATGGAATTTCTGGCCCATAGGAAATCTGACACTTCAAAATTTTGGAACAAAAATGTAAAATTTATCATTTTTAATGGAACAGGTATTCTAAAAAAAATGCACCCAGATACTGTTGAATCATTTAATTTGGACAACAAAATAGTTTCATTTGATATTTTGGAAAAGTTTTGTTTTGATAATGTCTAAATATTTTGTTTTTATAAGGTACAAATGTTACATTTTGATAATGTCAAAACCTTAACATATGATAGATGTATAATATTAAATTATAATGTAATATTGAAAAGGAAACAAAATTAAATGAAACCAAACTTAAACATTTTGACATTATCAAAATGAAATAAAGTCTAAATGGTTGGTTTTGACACTCCCTTTGAAAATGTCAAAACTGACACATTACCGCAAAACATTTTGATTTTGACAAAACTGCATTTTCTGATAGAAAACTTTTTTCAAAATATTTTCAACCAGATCTACTCTTTATATCTAGAAACTCTGAAGAATCTCCAGCTAGTAGGAAACACAATACTCTATCTACTTAGCACATCACACCAGTGCTCTACTCTCTTCATTGGTTCCCCATTTAATATAAGTAAGGCCAAAATCTCTGTCCTGATATCCAAATCCCTCTGTAGAACTGGCCCTAGGTACATGGGAGTGTGTTTCTCCCTCCATGACCATTGTGATGTCTTGCCCCCTTTAAATCTTTAATCATTCCCTCCTTCCCAGTGCAAAGCCTCATTTTTGGGTTGGTTTCAGTTTTGCTGCAAGAACAATAAAAGTTTTCCCGACAGCTAGCTGTTCTTAAATGAGCTCCTCTGTGTCTATATCCTTCTCTGCTGGGTCCAAATAAAACAACTTTGACATCCCATGTCCACTGTTTTCTGCTGGAACAATAAAACTGGCAACAAGTAGGAGGAGGCTCATGAGTGCAGAAGGCAGAACGTATATAGGAGGTGGTTCTAGACTATGGAACTCACTCCCACAAGAGACAAGGATGAACATGAAACTAACCAGCATCAGAACTAAATAAAAAACTCAGTTCTCTGACTTAATTTGTCCTCAACATGTTCTTCCCAGTCACAGAAACAAGCGTTATAATTCTAATTATTTCTCAGGCAGGCTGAGGAGAGAGATAACTATTGTTAATGTTGGTTCTTATTTGAAACACCAGGGAGGTGCTTAGATGCTACAATGGTGAGGACCATAGAGGTCCAGAGTTAGATCACATTAGAAAGACCAACCATAATGTAACTCAAATGGTGTGTGTTTTTGATTGGTTTGTGAGTCTTGGGCCAAACTATGAGCAAATGTTTTTTTGAGCAATTGTAGCACAGCCATGATAAAGTTAGAAATTTATATGCAAACATCTCTGAAATTTTGGGGGCAATTTGGGTCCAGCTTCAAAGTTTGCAACTCAGCCCCAGTTCCAAGCAATATATGTATCTATTATAACACATTAAATGTGACAGATTTGGGCAAATGATAGACATGCATTTGATGTCATTTTTTTATCTTATGGCCACACAAGTCACTCTGAAATGCTTGAAGTTCCAGTGACTATTCTGTACCAGACCAGAAAGTGCACTGAAGCTGTAGGAAACAAAACATACTCTAGATACTTAATAGCTTAAGAACCACTGGACTTTCAATGAGACTTAGGATCTAACTGCTAAGTCACCTTTGAAAATGGGACTTAGGCTCCAAAGTCATTAATGCCCTTTTGAAAACTTAATGCAATAGCTGTGAGAAAGAAATGAACAGATTCCATTCATCTCAGTGGCTGACTAACTGAAACCTAATGATGTCAATATTAATGTCAACATTGTTAACAGAGCAGGCAGTTTTTTTGGTTTGGTTGGGTTTTTTGACCAGCCATAGGATGATCAAATTTTTTCTGAATTTTAACGAAATTTCAAATGTTGATGAACAATTTCAAAACAGCTAGCTATTTCCCCCCCCCTTTTTTTTAAATAGGTATAACTGTGAGTTATTATTTTAGCAGACACATCAAGCTATTCTAAGATTTCAGGTGGCATTTGAGATTGTGGGAAAACCCTGAAACAACGATACTCCCCCACTTCCTCTGACACTTACAATTATGTTCATGTCACAAAGAGTGGGTTGGACAGTTTCCATTAGAATGGCATCCTCAACTATTCATTTGGAGTATGTCTACCCAGCAAAAGCTGTGTGTGGGTTAGCTCACCCAAGCTAGCTTGAATATAGCTAGTTCAGGTAACAACAGCTATGAAGACCATGCACAAGCCTGGCACAGAACCAGGGTATGTTCCTTGCCCACTAGCCCGTGTTGCATTGTCTTCACTGCTATTGTTACCCATACTGGCTAGACTGAAGCTACCTCTGGTAGACTAGTCTGTGCACAGCCTTTGCAGTGTAGCCATAAACTAAGAGAGGCTAGAATTACAATTGACACCATGGCAAAAAACCCAGTCTGGAAAGGAATGGCTATCTCTGAGGAAGCCATGCTTGAGAACTCAGACTGAAAAGGAACAGTTGTTTCAGTGCCTCTTTCCCACCACAGCAATATTTTGCTTCTCTGTGTTACGGGACAACAATGCAACTATACTTTGATCATTTGTTCTATAACTGTGCATCTTTGTGTTTTGCAAGCAAGAGACAAACTCCAGACAGAAAATAAAAGGGAGGTTGACACACAAGCAAGAGAAATGTAGATTTAAAAAGACAGCATGTAATTGCATGCTACAGTTATGTTTTCCTTTTGTATGAGAAAGAGAAAAAAGATAAAAAGAAAAATGTCACTGAGTTTATGAGGTAGTTGAAAAGAAAAGAAAAGAAAAGAAAAGAAAAGAAAAGAAAAGAAAAGAAAAGAAAAGAAAAAGGCCTGTGGCTTTTGATGGAAAATCACTTCAAGTGATCCAGAAGTACATGAAATACATTTAAGGCAATGCAGCAGATGGAGAGTAGAGAAACATCTTGAGTTAATTTATTTTTGAAGTACACAATGATTTTTTTATGATATAACTGAATTAAAGAGTCACAGGGAAAGAAAAAAAAACTTTCTCCTGTTATGTTTATCATTCTCACAGAAAGAACCATTGGAAGTTGTGTGGGATTTTTTAAAACAACTAGAGTAAATGTTTAAGCTTGCTGTGATAAAGCAGAGAAACAGCCCACCAGCACAGAAGTGATTAAAAAAAGCCTTTTGGCCAAATAGTCCCTCCCCAATATACCTGCAGCCAGTGCCAGACCTGGAAAGACGAAAAAAGGAGAGAACCTGGCTCAGTTCAAGGCTGACTGATGAAGGGCGAGGAGTTAGGCACCTCCCTACCTGAGGTGAAGGATCACTAGCCTGCCAGCCAAGGCAGCCACCAGGAAATAAACACCATCTCCCAGGATAAAGAAGACTGTGGAAGAGACTTAGGAGCACCCTACCTCAGGCATAACTGGCTGACCAAAGCACAGAGACCTTGTGGAGTTCTAGCCCAGCCAAACTTACAGCTGCTCTGCATGGAGGAAACTGGGACTGCAGTAGAACACCGCTCAATGTCCATGAGGGATCACTACTAGAGACAAGCCACCACAGCAACTTGAATTATAGGGGCCATACCCCAAATTATAGGACAGTGGTAGGAAGTAGCCCAGGGCAGTGGATGTGGACTCCCTGCTGGGAGGTCCCCTATTCTGAGGTTAATTTACACAGGGCCCTGGTGGAGAGAGAAGGCCCAGGTTCCCCTACCCCACTGCCATAAAGAATGAGGCACCTCAACCTGGGAAGCAAGGGCCCAGAAATCAAGCTTTCCAACCACTAGGCCCCCCGGTCCTACAAGCCCCCTGTTACACTTGCACTTAAGAGATCTGATCTAAATCTGATAGCTGATGAATCGGGCTAGGGTAGAATGAGAAACTAGTATGGTGTCAGATGCCTGCACTGCTATACTATTTATTATCATTTATTTATTAGGCATCCTAGGAAGAAAGAACTCATCATAGTGGATCAGACAACAGGTTCATTTACAGTGGTCACAGTTAGAGCTGGGCAAAAGTTTTCAGATGAATAGTTTATTCACTGAAAAATGCTGTTTCAGTTGACTCAAAATTATCTTCAAATGTGACAAAAATAGATTTGGTCATTCACAAAACAGCTAAAGAAAGAGAGGAAGAGGTGGTAGTACTGCTTCCCCTCCCCCACACCCCACTGATCTCCCGTTTTAGCCTCTAGCCCAGTAGTTTGGGCACTTTCTTGGGATGTGGATGACCCAGGTTTGAACAGACCCCAAACAGATTTTCAATTCACCAAACATGTTTTTTTAAAAAAGAGAGAGACCCAAATATTTTTTTTCAATTTTTCAGTATTGCCACAGATCCAAAAAATCAGTTATTTACCCAATCTAGTCACAATTGTTTCTTCTGACCTGGCATATATCTATTCCAGCCAAGTTTCCCTTTATAATATTTAAATTATTTAAAATGGAAAAAAACCACAATTAAGTGTGAGTACCACAGACTCATTTCCTGTCTTCCACAGTGGTCAATATCAGATGCTTCAGAGAAACATGCCAGAATCCCCACAGATTATGCACTGAAGCATGAGGGTTTATATACCCTTTTCAGGTATATAACAATGTTCTCCTTAACCACACAAATGTCTAGTTATATTCTGAATTTTGCTAAGCTCTTGGACCCAATGAAATGTTGTATCAAGGAGTTCAAAATAATTAATTGTTGTGTAAAAATGTACTCACTTTTATCTGTATAAATCCATTGCCTTTCAGTTTAATTGGATAACCCATTGTTCTTCTACTGTGAGAAAGGGTAACAAGAGCACCTGACTGACTTTCTTCATTACTTTATATATCTCTGTCATGTCATCTCTTATTTGTTTTTTTTCTCTAAAGTAGGACCAGATTTCCCTGTTGTGGCTGAGATCTGCTCTGTGTAGAAGAGAGTGGACATCTTTTTAGGAGCTGGTTGCATCTCCCTGGTTTGCTGCCTGGCTAGGCCTTGGTAGTGCAAAAGGGCTGTAATAGGGGAAGAAATCTAGCTCCTAATCTTTTTCAGTCTCTCTTCAAACAGAAGTTTCTCCAGGCCTAGAGTAATTTTTGTCACTGTCTCTGAATCCTTTCTATTTCTGCTATCTCCCTCTCAGGGTGAGGTAGAGGGGAACCATTATTAATCATGGCTATTACAGTAGTGCCTGGGAATCAACCAAAATTGGGGCTTCATCATACTAGTCACCATTCCACCAAAGGAGCTGGCAATCCTTTCCCCAAAGAGCTTACAGTCTAAATACACAAGTCAGGCCAACAATAAGTCAGACTAATGGTAGGGGAAAGGGATGTAACACACAAGTAGAGCAAATGTGATGGTGGTGGCAAACATTCCTGTTAATTCAGTATTTTGTGGGGAGATAGGTTTGGTTGGGGTGGACGGAAGAGAGCAGGAGGGGAGTTAGAGCAAATAGCCAATTATCTCAGAGGGCAGAGAAAGCCTAGCCAAAACTGTGGAAAATATTATCAGTGTCTATAAGTCCCTGCTTAAACTGTTTGTGCAGCTCCTCTGTCAGCTTCAGTGTATCATTGGCTCCTCCCTGCAGTTTCTTTTCTGAAGGCCACTTATGGCTTCGGAGAGAGAAGGCACCAAATGAGTGCTTGTGGTCCAAGAACAGAGGTTTCCCCTAAACATTTCTGAATTAGAGGAGAAGTCGGGGAAAGCGTGACCCCAAAATGAACCAGAACTGAACACAAAATAGTCTAGGTGGCATTGGCCAGAGAACGAGAAATCTGTTTTGTGAAGAAAAAAAAATGAGGTTTTGAGATTTGGTTTCATTCCACATTGAAACAAAACTGAGATCTCTAAATTCTTTCCTTGAAAAAGAGAACCACACAGACCCCAGAATAGCCAATAGCCCAGTGGTTAGAGAAATCGCTTAGAGGCCCAAATTAAAGACACTTTTTTTGTTAAGTTGCTCTAGAGTTCCTCAATATTTTCTCTGTCCCTCTTTAACTCAATTAATTTTGTGCCATCTGAAAATGACCACAAAGGCTAACCATGTCTGCAAAGTACACAGATATACATATTCAGAAACTGCATATCCTTAGAAGTACTAGCACGAAAGTCTTCCATCTGTGGAGCAGCTGTGGTGTAGAGACAAGGTAAAAGCAAGAACAGAGGACAAAGGTAAAGGTGACAGTAGAATATGCTTGTGGAAGGAACCATATATATGGATGCCATACATGGCACTTCAAAGTGGGTTATAAGCCAAACTGACTTATAGTCACAGTTCTCCCTAGGCTAAAAATATCAAATAGAGAACACAAGGCTACTGACATTGATAGAATCATATAATCATAGAAGATTAGGGCTGAAAAAGACCTCAGGATGTCATCTAGTCCAGTGGTTCCCAAAGCCGGTCCACTGCTTGTTCAGGGAAAGCCCCTGGTGGGCCAGGCCGGTTTGTTTACCTGCTGCGTCTGCAGGTTTGGCTGATCGCGGCTCCCACTGGCCGCGGTTCACTGCTCCAGGCCAATGCAGGCTGCGGGAAATGGCACAGGCCAAGGGATGTGCTGACCACCCTTCCTGCAGAGAAGAGAGGTTTCCCCTACACACTTCTGAATTAGAGGAGCAGTCAGGGGAAAGTGTGACCCCAAATGAACCAGAACTGAACACAAAATAGTCTAGGTGGCATTGGCCAGAGAACGAGAAATCTGTTTTGTGAAGAAAAAAAATGAGGTTTTGAGATTTGGTTTCATTCCATGTTGAAACGAAACTGTGATATCTAAGTTCTTTGAACAGCATCAGCCCATGTCTGCAAAACTCAAGGATGTGGATGATAGTTATGGGTTCTATGTGGCCTGAATTAGCCCTGATTGTGGGTGAGTGAATCCTTACTTGAACTCTTCATATCACCTGAATAAGGATCCCTGTAATACCGCTTTAATCAACTTGGAGTCAGACTAATAATATACTGTGGGCTGTACGTGATTTTTATCAAGGATGCTTTGTAATGTGTTTTTCCATGGTAGAAAAAAATGTGCACTTTGCCAAGTTTTTAAATAGCTTTTTAAATTCATCCATCAATTACAATAAATGAATTATAGATTCCAGGCTAGGTCATCCTAGAGAAAATAAATTCTGTATACATTTTTGGCATCTTAAAAAACAAAACCAAAAAAAGAGAGTGTGTGTGAAAGAAAGCATATCTTACTTCTCTGCTAATTAGTTTTTTGATATCCTCTCTGAAAGGGTCCGGTTGAGAAGCCACTGAAGACTTCATTGTTTTCTAAGCTGCTGTTACACTGCAGTAAGCTATGACTTGGCATCTTCAAGGACACTGGTTACTGAAGCTAAAGCAGTCCCTTTTTTCAGGAGATATTGCGAGACATCTTGTATGCAGGAGCATCTATCATAACCTATTCAGCATATCTTCCGCTGACAGGTAACTTGTCACTACATGCTTCACTTTCCTTTCTCTGTTACAGACTGGCAGCTTCTGCACACTTTTCATTGTGCAGGTGCTTCCTTTTGGCAGACTTGTTCAGATAATAGAGCAATCCAATCAAAACATCACTGAGAACCCCTGACAGAACATTTGCTGCTTTAGAAACATTTGCACTCACCATATGGCAAGGGCAGCTTAGGCTATGAAACTGTGATAATTTTTGTTTTCATTCAGTGAAGGCATCTGAGATTTATGAGGGCCAAAATTCATTATGTGTTGACAAACCCATCCAAATTTTTAAAGCAATTTGTAGGATGGTTTAAGAGCTCAGTAAAGGAGAGGTGTTTCTGTTTTCATTGTCACACATACATTGACAGATAGCTGCATTTCAGCAGGCATTCTGCATGGTGCAGCCAACAAGCTGCTTATTACAAAAAGACTACAGTATTCTGTAGTAATGGGATAACATACTCCTGTTGGACATAATACTAACTATATTGTTTGTGGCCATATATGAAAAGCATTTATTTAGTAGCAACATAAACAGAAAATGTCTTTTGATAGACATGACCATCATCTCATTAAATATAATTTCTTTCTAAATTTGGTTGAAAGATATTTCTTAAATATCTCACACTCGTTGACTTACCACAAACTAACAGGGAGCAACATTGTGTTGATTCTTTTTTAATCTGAAATAAGCTAATTTCCATATGTTCCCTGGGAACTTAAAAGTAAACTGAAGTGCTTTTACAATAATTAAGTACCATTATAATAAGATCTTGCCATATTTCATTAATAGAGCACATTGATAGAAATTAAACATTTTTTCAAGTTAAAATTATCTCCTCTTAATTTATCTCTGGATTGGATTTCATGGCAGTAGCACATCAGCATTTTAGGTGGGATACAGTAACATGCATTATCTCCCATCTGCTCTTCAATTAAGGGCACTTTCAAGTGATCCTTAGTGCTGTCCAATGGATTCCAGGCTACTCAATGAAGTACAGCTACAGTTGATGCCTTGGAGACCCACACTGGGATATGCACATGTGAATCTATGGTCTTGTACACTAGAACAGCTGGACCCAAGAGAAGAGCTTCAGTTACTAGAACTAGATTCTGTTCTCATTTATACCATTTTTAAAACAGAGTAACTCCACTGAGTTTACAAAGGTTATATCCTTAACCCTATTCTACTCATGGGGAAACTGAGGCATAAAGAAGAGAAGTGACTTTCCCCAGGTAACACAGTAGATCAGTGGCATATTTCCTGACTCCCTGTACAGTGCCCAATCCATTGGATCATGCTGCCTCCACTGACCTGAGACCACCAAACCTGAGGACTTTTTGCCAGTGGTCCAAGCAATGAAAATCTAATATTTTATGTCCTAATCAGTCATCCCTCTCTGTAGTGCATTAAGCTTTACATGATTCCTCACTCTGGATTGTTAACTAAATGTCTCCTGATGGTGGATGCTTTTTATATAATTAATTTGGTGCCTAGAGATTAACTATCATAAGCAAGAAGCACCATAGTTTCCACGAGTTAAAAGAAATAGCTTGAAATGAAGAGGATCTCATTTATCTTAAGAAGTTAAGCAGTAAATACAAGAGGCTATATTGTGTCTCCTAACCTCCCTCCTCCCCATGGTGGGGAGCGGGGGCAAAGAGTTCTAAAGTTCAACTAATTGAGAGCCTTCCCCAAGCCAATTTGAAATCACAAGGGACTTTCCAATTAAATCAATAGGCTTTGGATCTGGCCCTGAATTTCTAGTTAGTGCTCTCTACAAGAGGAAGCAATTTATGGCCTAAAAAGGGTGCATATAGCCCAGTCTCCAAAATCTGTGCAATCCATAGGGAAAGACATCTTTGACCTAGCAAATCCTGGGGTACCTAAATGGAGCACCTATCTGTGCTTCTCTGTGAGTGTCACTCTTCTCCGACAGCATAGCACCCTCAGCTGCTGTGTAGCCATTGTGTACCTGTGTCCTCCCATGGAGAGTGGACAATATGGACTAGACACAAATTTTGCTGGTATTTAAGGATTACCTATGATTTCTTCCCTAAAGACATAAGGGGATATTAAAATTTGGGATTGTGCAAGATCCCTCCCTCTCTCCCTTCCCACCACAGCCACTAATCTTTGGGAAAGTTCTGTGGAGCCACAAGTAGAATTTTTCCCATCTCCCTATCCTTAAATCATACAGACATTCTATAATGGTGGTACAAAGCAGTACATCAGCTTCTAATAGCATTACTACAGTGTTTTGTGTCCTCATGTTCTGAAAGTGTTTAGAATGATGGGTGCCCAAGGCACATATGCATGGAGTAGACATAGCACAGGTTGATCTGGGTAGTGTCTCTGAAATAGTGGGTGGAAGGGAAATACCATAGGTGTACAGTGAGTAATAAGTAGTATTTTTATTAAGAGGAGTACTACTCCATACACTCTCTCCCTTTCTGCTTCCTCTGTCTATGGAAAGCAATGCCATTTTCTGAACTGCATGATTTACATGTAAAATGGGGAATGTTTTAGCAGCTAGACAATTAGGTCTAGGGGAAAAAAAAACAGTAGACCATAATATTAAAAAAACCACCATTATGCTTATATATCCACCTCTGAACATTTCATGTTTGCAATCTGCACATCAATCTATTTAAAGCGCTTTGTATGATAAAAATATATATTTTGTAGGAGTCTTTTATCTAGAAGTTGGACAGTCCACACAATTCATGCTCAGTGTGCTGTTTCAAAGTCAGTGGCAATATGCTGATTTACACCAGCTGAAGCTCTGGGCTGTAATAAAATCTATATGTTTGTTACACTACAGAACCTTTTATCATTTGTTTTCATTGAGTTTTCAAATTTGTGTGTGTGCACAATGAAAGGTATAATTGCAACAGAAATACTCATTGAAAGGCTGTTCATAGTTACCCATAAAAGCCCCTTCTAATCTTGAACTCTTAATCCTGTGTGTATCAAATTGTAGAGTCAGGGGCTAATTAAATACAACATTATTTGAATGATATAGTTATCAAAACCAAACATTTGAAAGGAAGAATATTTGAAATTCTGGAGGAATACTGAAATTCTATTGTTTGAAAGTGAGGGAATGGCATGTCAGGATGCTGACACCAACTTCAAGTTTGCTTCTTGTTTTGTACTGAATATATGAATTATACCACGAAGGTATTTTATTGTACAGTTATGTAATCTACAGACTCTTTAAAAAGCACTCCACTGTTTAAAGAATTTTAAGGCAGAAAAATCAAGCACTCAAAAGAAAGGAAATGCCCATGCACCTTAATTCAGCCCTCCAGTATGTCTGCATTATGATACAATCTTTAATTACATGATCCCATTCTCCTTTTTCCACATGACAGCTGCCTCATTCAGTATGCAGTACCACAATACATATGGGCAACTTCAATTCAGGCATTTCCATACTTTTGAGTGCTTCACTTTGCAAACTTAATATTCTTTTAACATATACTTATGTAATTTCTTTAAAATAAAAATTGAGAAAACAAAAATTTCATCATATGAAACCCACACAACTGGAACTGCAAGAGGATTTGGACCTTTAGATTCATAGCACAGTCCTTTACCATTTATGTTAACAGAATAACTGGTAGCTATAGAGGACTGTTATTCTCTGCTGGACCTGACACTAGAGGTGGATGGAGACACATTTTGCAAGTCGTTTTCATAGCTATTTGCTATACCACAAAGAAAAGTGGAAGATTTGGGGAAAATGGGTTGAATTCCATATTCTGTAGGGGACTGTTCTATAGTGGTTATGTATCCTTCTGCCCTATTTGCCCCTGCCCAGTTTCTCCCTGTCTCCTTCTGCTACTATCTCTCCTTCCCCAGCTCCTGCCCCTGTCCCCGACCCTGCTGCTTTCCCCTGTGTCTCCTACAAACCCTTATGCCCTTGACTTCACCACTGCCCTCCACTACTCTTATTTTCCTCTGAAAAAACTTCTGTACCAGTACCACCCCTCCTATTCCCTCACCCACTGCCAGTATTACTTAGAGGAAGAGGAGATCCTTGGCTTCTGGGTGTTTTTTTCACCATAAGGACAAAGTTCTTGTTCCTAAGGTCTATAGAACTGGACCTAACATAGGACCAGAATTTCAGTAGGTGTAAACTCATGTAGCTGCATTGAAGTCAATGGAAGATCTGGCCCATAAATTTTACTTTGCAGTTTTAATGATTGTATTAGCTATTACTTTCTATACACATTTCTTAATGCTAAGTATTTTTAATAATTTTGTGGCCCTCTAAAGATACGTTCAAAGATTAAATGTCTTTGATTGTTTAAGGTTGGATGTTTGCTGTAGGAACTTCTAAAGAAGAGAGCTTTTAAAATCACAGACCCATAAAAATGTAAGGCTACAAAGGTCTGCATCAAGTCCAGCCACTGATCTAGAAAACAAGAGACACTTTATCAGTTGTCCAGTGAATTTTTAGTTTTCTCTCATTTTGAAAGATGCTTCTATGTGCTCTTAAGTTTTTTCTGCTGCCTCAGATTTCTGCCTGCATACCTGTCACTAGGTTAATCTTAGTGCCCCAACTCTGCATACTGTTCTGTAATTTTAGAGGCCTGTTAGGATAAAATACTTTCCCTTGGTTTACTATCAGACTGGCTCAATTAAATAGAACCCATTTAACATAGATCTGAATCTTAGAGGCATTAATGTCAACCTCCACTATATTCTTTTAGGCTAGGATTTTCAAAGGAGCTTAAAGGCATTAAGAGTCCAACTGATATTTCAATCAAATAGGGGTTGGGGTGCCTAACTCCCTTAGGTTCTGTTACAAACCCCACTTCTTAATATTTATGGGCCTGGTTCACCACTTCATTACTCCAGCTTTAGGCCAAGAAATTGAACTGAAATCAATGGATTTATACCAGCATAAAACTGGGTAACAGAATTGAATCAGGCCCTAGAAATCTGCAGTTTCTAAGACTGATGTTGTTATCTTCTGCAGCTGATTCTGTGTGTGGAAGTGCGCTTGTGAGGAAGGTCTAGGAACTCACAACTGCTCTCCTTCCATGGTGTATTACTGAAAACAGATGCATCTGCAGAGATGTGAAGGGAAGGGCGGGGAGTACTTGTTAGGCCCTCACAATCTTACTCAAAGTTGCCATGACCACTTTGAAAAGCTGTAATTCTATGAACTACTACTGAAAGAAATTCAAAGGTTCCATTTTAACCATCATCAGAGGTATCATCAAGGGGCACACAGAACAGACAGTAGTGTAAATGCTAGAAGTAGGCAGGATTCTCAAAGACAACTCAAGCAAGTAAGCAAAAAATTTCTTATGAACATCATCCCTCAAGAATCTTTCAGAAGGATTGCCAGTTTTCACATCTTTAGGTAGAGAAACATAGGCTTGGGATCACACAGACTTGAGGGAGTTGGTGGCATTTTAAAAGACCTGCATGTTTTGAACCTCCACATTTTGCAATAATAGAAGAAGCTTTAAGCTGCTGCTTTGAAATGTCTCCGCTAGTCTCCCTGTCCATATCATGGTGTCAGTTTTAAATGCCAGAGCTGTGAGAGACAAAACTGTGACATTCGCAAATATACGCTCAGTTTCACACTGGAGAACGTCAAGAGAATATATGACTTAGAAACTCTTGACCAGCAGAAAGATGATGGAAGTGAAATAAATGAATATATTCATATTGCAACGAATGAGATTATCTTCTAATAGCATGATGATGATAATATTATTTTACTTGTATAAAGTCCCTTTCATCCCAAAGGATCCCAAAGTACTTCAGAAACTTTATTAACTATCCAGAGAAAGGAATCAATTCACTCAGCACTGAAATGCAGTCAACTCTGAGGTGGAATATAGCAAGCCCAAAATAAATCTATAATATGAGAAGCAAACAAAAAGAATGGCTACACAACAATTTGGGACTACAAGTGAAAAATAATATCTAGCTAGTATGTTTATTGACTCATATAACCCCCATGGCCATAGTATCTGAGTGCTAACAGCAGGAGGAATTAGGTAAGTAGCATGTAATTACCACATCTGGAATTTTGCAAGGATGACAATAAAGAAAATTGACCGTATCGCACCTTTAAGTGGGACGGGGGGGCATTGTCCGCTTGCCTAGGGAGAGGGAACAGTGCTTTACAGGTGGAGGGAAAGGGGAGAGAGGCTCAGAAGCTGCCAAAAAAGGGAAGTGGGTCAGCATGGCAACGCTGACTTATCCCCTAGGACCACAAGGACTGAGGAGTAGAAAAGGGGCAAGCCCTGGCATGAGAAGCCCCTTTTCCCAGAGCAGGCAAAGTAGCCCCATGCTCCCTTCCCTTGGAGTTGGCAAAATACCAGGTTTGGGCAAGACCTGCTGTGGTCATCATGCTAGCTGTTCTTTTTAGGGGGCCTGGGAAGGATTTTTTCCCTCACACCAGATTGGCCAAGGTGGAGTGAGGTTTTCTGCTTTCCCCACAGTGGGTTCCCGGAGGGCTTTGTTGACGTGAGGCATGAAGGGAGTTAGGCTAATATGTCACAACTCATTATGTAAGTGTGGGGCGGATATCCAGTGCAGGTGCTCCATAGGGAAGGGATACAGCGACCGGATAAACATCTTGGTAAAGGACTTTAAAAGCCTGGATAAACAGCTTGTAAAGAAGCTGTTGGTTAAAGGAACAGAATGGGGAGGGGGTTAAGGGCTCCTATGACTGACCCAGCAAGGAACCAACCCCCGTTCTTGTAGCCCACCTTAATCCTCATTCGAGGGGGTGTGTGGTAAGGTCCTCACAATGGGTTGCTGGGGGATCTGGATGGAAAAAGAGTGGGTCTGGAGGAAGCCCTCTGGGTAGCTATTGAATGAACATGGGGTTAGCTACACTGAACACTTTTATCTGCCAGGTAGTCCCAGACATCCAATAATAAAGTTGTGGACTGATTAAAACCATCTCAAATGTCTCCTGTCCTTCTTTCAGTATAGCCGGACAATATTGATTTAATTGTATAAATGGCCAAATTCTGCTTTTATTTTCAGCTATGCACCCTACTGAAGGTATACTTTGAAACACTATTTTAATTTAAGATTAAAAATGATAAAACTTTGCAAGTGCAACAACACATTTCAGGTTATGTGCTATTGTGTTATATTATATCTCCAGAATCCATATGTGAGTGGGTGAATGGATTCTTGAGGAAATTAGCTTTAGCCTTATGCTTCCCAATATACATCTGACATTTTTACAATGCTGCGTGGAATGTTCATGGGGTAATTTGTCTAAGATGTTAATGTAAATACAGAAAATAATATTTGAAAAATATTTTGAATTGTAAATGTTTCAAAATGTCTTTTCAATATTTTAAAATGATGAAATACACTTTAAAGAAGAAAACAACAAGAGAAAAATGTTACTCTATTCTCTGTTTAAAATAATCCCTAAACGTACACAAAGCTTTCTTAGAAACATATTATAAATGACTATACTAAGTGTCAGATATATTGCATGAAACTGCTCTATGATTTAAAAAAACAAAATAAATGAATACATCCATGAATGTTCTTTACAATTAAATGGTGTCATTGTGCTAATATCAAACTCCTTTAGGTACTCATTTCTTCAGTTTTGCATTACAATCGCTTCAGTCTTGTTACCTCCGAACAAAAAAGTGGTATCATTGAAGAAGGCATCCTGAACTACTATATGTTCATATCAAGATAAGGAAAGAGATTCAGAGGAAAGAAGGCATACTAAACTTTCTTTTTTTAAGCAGGAAATGTCAATATTTGAAATGTAGATGTTAGTGCCATCATGTTTATTTTTAATTATAGCTGAAAATATCGCTGTCAACTGTTTACGGGGGATCTGTACGCCTAATCAACTGTATTAGTGCCAGAGCAATGTTGTCACAGCTGCCTTGGCAGAGATTATTTGTGCTGCCGTGGGAACTTTACAGTGTATATTGAATCTTGTGCATACTTTTTGTGCACCTTTGTCTCTCAACTGAGCTCTCTCATCTATTAAAAGTTAGAGGAGAAAGTTTTGCTTTCATATGTCACCTTTAAAGTGGGTATATTTGGCTGAGGGAAAAAACAAAAAATATAATCCAGCCTTGCAAATTTTTACTTGCCCAATCTTGTAGGGCAAATAATTCCTTTGTTTGGGCTATTGAAATACTAGGTTTTGTCATTATCATCATCAAACTAAAGGAGAGGTTAGTACATTTTGAGAGGAAGAATGGCCTTAGGGTGAAGGTACTGGATAGGATCTCAGGAAAAGATCAAGGTTCAATTCTCAGCTTTGTCACATTTTATGTGACTTGCCCAAGGACCTACATCCTCTATATGCCTTGGTTCCCCATCTATGAAATGAAGATAATATTTTTCTCTCTCCCACACTATGTCTGCCTTATGTATTTAGATAGTAAGTTCTTCGGGTTAGGGATTCTCTTTTATTATACATACGTACAGGACCTAGCACAAGAGGGCTCTGGTCCTGTTTGGAGTTTATAGACAAAACCATAATACAAGTACATTTTTTGCATGTGCTGGAAATTCTCATATTTACAAGCACTTTTGGAATATATTTTCAATTAATGCATGTAAGGTGTTTTTGTGTTTATTATTTTTCAGAACAAATTGTAGGTCTGTACTCCCACAGTCTTAACAAATTTCAGAGTAGCAGCCGTGTTAGTCTGTATTCGCAAAAAAAAAGGAGTACTTGTGGCACCTTAGAGACTAACAAATTTATTAGAGCATAAGCTTTTGTGAGCTACAGCTCACTTCATCGGATGCATTTGGTGGAAAAAACAGAGGGGAGACTGATATACTCACACAGAGAACATGAAACAATGGGTTTATCATACACACTGTAAGGAGAGTGATCACTTAAGATAAGCCATCACCAGCAGCAGGGGGGGGAAAGGAGGAAAACCTTTCATAGTGACAAGCAAGGTAGGCTATTTCCAGCAGTTAACAAGAATATCTGAAGAACAGTGGGGGCTGGGGTGGGAGGGAGAAATACCATGGGGAAATAGTTTTACTTTGTGTAATGACTCATCCATTCCCAGTCTCTATTCAAGCCAATTGATGAAGATGTCATCAATGTAGCGCAAGTAGAGTAGGGCCCCACAATATGCCAACATTTTTATGGCTGACTTAGAACAACGCTTCCTCAGCTCTCGTCTCCTAATGCCCCTAGTTCATCTTCATCATCTGGACCCATGGAAAAGAAGCCCTTGAGGAATTCCACCATGATTTCAACAATTTCCATCCCACCATCAACCTCAGCCTGGACCAGTCCACACAAGAGATCCACTTCCTGGACACTACGGTGCTAATAAGCGATGGTCACATAAACACCACCCTATATCGGAAACCTACTGACCGCTATTCCTACCTACATGCCTCTAGCTTTCATCCAGATCATACCACACGATCCATTGTCTACAGCCAAGCTCTACGATATAACCGCATTTGCTCCAACCCCTCAGACAGAGACAAACACCTACAAGATCTCTATCATGCATTCCTACAACTACAATACCCACCTGCTGAAGTGAAGAAACAGATTGACAGAGCCAGAAGAGTACCCAGAAGTCACCTACTACAGGACAGGCCCAACAAAGAAAATAACAGAACGCCACTAGCCATCACCTTCAGCCCCCAACTAAAACCTCTCCAACGCATCATCAAGGATCTACAACCTATCCTGAAGGACGACCCATCACTCTCACAGATCTTGGGAGACAGGCCAGTCCTTGCTTACAGACAGCCCCCCAGTCTGAAGCAAATACTCACCAGCAACCACACACCACACAACAGAACCACCAACCCAGGAACCTATCCTTGCAACAAAGCCCGTTGCCAACTCTGTCCACATATCTATTCAGGGGATACCATCATAGGGCCTAATCACATCAGCCACACTATCAGAGGCTCATTCATCTGTACATCTACCAATGTGATATATGCCATCATGTGCCAGCAAAGCCCCTCTGCCATGTACATTGGTCAAACTGGACAGTCTCTACGTAAAAGAATGAATGGACACAAATCAGACGTCAAGAATTATAACATTCAAAAACCAGTTGGAGAACACTTCAATCTCTCTGATCACTCGATTACAGACCTAAGAGTGGCTATCCTTCAGCAAAAAAGCTTCAAAAACAGACTCCGAGGAGAGACTGCTGAATTGGAATTAGTTTGCAAACTGGATACAATTAACTTAGTCTTGAATAGAGACTGGGAATGGATGAGTCATTACACAAAGTAAAACTATTTCCCCATGTTATTTCTCCCACCCACCCCCTACTGTTCCTCAGATATTCTTGTTAACTGGTGTAAATAGCCAACCTTGCTTGTCACCATGAAAGGTTTTCCTCCTTTCCCCCCCCCCTGCTGCTGGTGATGGCTTATCTTAAGTGATCACTCTCCTTACAGTGTGTATGATAAACCCATTGTTTCATGTTCTCTGTGTGTGTATATCAATCTCCCCTCTGTTTTTTCCACCAAATGCATCCGATGAAGTGAGCTGTAGCTCACGAAATCTTATGCTCAAATAAATTTGCAAGTCTCTAAGGTGCCATAAGTACTCCTTTTCTTTTAGTCTTAACAAACCAGCCCAGAAAATCTTTGTTACCAAGGAATAAGAATGATGTTTAAGCCCTTATCTAGTCTTGTTTAGTCAGTCATAATTTTAAATTCTTATTGTAGTTTCCCCAGCCATGCTAAATAGAATTCCCAGGAGCCAAGTGATGCAAACAAGGAGACCTAAAATAAATACTACAGACTTTATTCATGTGCCTTGAAAGAACCCTAAAGCAATGCTGTTTAGTATGCCTCAAATCCTGGAAGACTAACTGGACATAGACACCTTCACATGGTCTCTTCTGTTACACTTTGCACATTGCTTAATCTAAAAAGTACGGAATCATTTAGAAAGCTCACATTTTCTATCCTGAATCCTTATATTTTATATATCCTTATAAACAAGAGGTCTAAAATTGTGAAACTAGCATGACAAATATTGATGGCTTGAAAGATTCATATATTTGAACTAAAGCAGACACAATTCTTCATCAAGAGTTGTCACTGCAAGAGCCTGTTGGGCTAAAACAGGCTTAAAATTTCTGTTGGGTTTGGATAAGCTTCCAGAACTTTGAATGATTATCTGAAGCTAATCCAAACCTCTTTGGGTCTAGAAATTGGACTAGGAAGGCTGCAAAAATAGACTCTCTCAAGATTTTCTATTTGCCTGGTCCCAGGCAGATCAGAAATGCACGAATTCTTATTTTAGCTTAATTGTTTGATGTGTCTCTCTGGTACAGTAGATGTTGTTGGCTTCTGTGTTTCATTTTAAAAATAATAAGTAAATAGAAATCTGCTTTAAAGCAAACAGAAATAGAACACATGAAACTACATTAAATGAAAACAATAACAGCCATAGCAAATTGTAAAGACACTCTGTGGGCCTACAATTTGAGATTCTATTTACTGAGATAATATACATTTGCACTGTTGAAATCCTCTTAGTTAGTTACCATTCTTAGATGTCACTAGGACAGGTGCTAAGACTATGCAGAATTGCCAACTCTCACCTTTTTATTCCAAATATCAGAATATTTGTGACTTTTCTGAAAGTCCCAGTTCCTGGATTCATGTGATTAGGTATCTCAACTGTTAATTAAAAGAGCCCTTGAAAACATGAACCCTAAGGGTTTCTAGCACCAGAAAAAAATGCTATTTTTTAAATCTCTGATCTTTTGGGATCTGACACGATTTTCAAATCCATGGGTTTAACAATGCTGTAAACATTTAAGATAAACAGACAGTCCAGATGCTCCCATTGAAGCCATATACTTCCTCAAAAATAACACAAATGCATTTTTATACATCATAGGCCCACTTATGTCTGTCTTTCCCCACCCCCCTTTGAAATGGTGTGTGCCACTGAGAGTGTACAGAGTACGTGGTTCTTGGATTCCCCAAACTACAGGAACTGTGGTTGTCACAGGCCTTTGTGTACGGTGCACAAGGAGCATGTGTGGTGGAGACATGAAATCCCCATGTATGCTCCTTCTGCCCCCCACACACTGGGGCAAAGATCACTCTCAAATCTGGCCTGAAATTACTTCTCTCTTGTCCTAGATTTCAGAGTAGCAGCCGTGTTAGTCTGTATTCGCAAAAAGAAAAGGAGTGCTTGTGGCACCTTAGAGACTAACAAATTTATTTGAGCCTAAGCTTTCATGAGATAAAGCTCACTTCATCAGATGCATTCGGTGGAAAATACAGTGGGGAGATTTATATACACACACAGAGAACATGAAATAACATGGCAACGGACTTTGTTGCAAGGATAGGTTCCTGAGTTAGTGGTTCTGTTGTGTGGCCTGTGGTTGTGGGTGAGTATTTGCTTCAGGTTGGGGGGGCTGTCTGTAAGCAAGGACTGGCCTGTCTGTGAGAGTGATGGGTCGTCCTTCGGATAGGTTGTAGATCCTTGATGATGCGTTGGAGAGGTTTTAGTTGGGGGCTGAAGATGATGGCTGGTGGTGTTCTGTTATTTTCTTTGTCGGGCCTGTCCTACAGTAGGTGGGTACTCTTCTGGCTCTGCCAATCTGTTTCTTCACTTCAGCAGGTGGGTAATGTAGTTGTAAGAATGCATGATAGAGATCTTGTAGGTGTTTGTCTCTGTCTGAGGGGTTGGAGCAAATGCGGTTACATCATAGAGATTGGCTGTAGACAATGGATTGTGTGGTGTGATCTGGATGAAAGCTAGTGGCATGTAGGTAGGAATAGCGGTCAACAAAGCCCGTTGCCAACTCTATCCACATATCTATTCAGGGGACACCATCATAGGGCCTAATCACATCAGCCATACTATCAGAGGCTCGTTCACCTGCACATCTACCAATGTGATATATGTCATCATGTGCCAACAATGCCCCTCTACCATGTACATTGGTCAAATTGGACAGTCTCTACGTAAAAGAATAAATGGACACAAATCAGACGTGAAGAATTGTAACATTCAAAAACCAGGTGGAGAACACTTCAATCTCTCCAGTCACTCAATTACAGAACTGAGATTATGTTGAACTATCCTTCAACAAAAAAACTTCAAAAACAGACTCCAATGAGAGACTGCTTAATTGGAATTAATTTGCAAATTGGATACAATTAACTTAGGCTTGAATAGAGACTGGGAGTGGATGGGTCATTACATAAAGTAAAACTATTTCCCCATGTTATTTCTCCCGCCCCCCACCCCCACCCCCACTGTTCCTCAGACGTTCTTGTTAACTGCTGGAAATGGCCCACCTTGATTATCACCACAAAAGGTTTTCCTCCTTCCCTCCCCCCTTCCTGCTGGTAATAGCTCATCTTAAGTGATCACTCTCCTTACAGTGTGTATGATAAAACCCATTGTTTCATGTTCTCTGTGTGTGTATATAAATCTCCCCACTATATTTTCCACCGAATGCATCCGATGAAGTGAGCTGTAGCTCATGAAAGCTTATGCTCAAATAAATTTGTTAGTCTCTAAGGTGCCACAAGTACTCCTTTTCTCTTGTCCTAGAGTTACTAAACAATGAATAAAGCAGGTAGTTTTGAATGTAATCCTTGAATTTCTTTCCTCATTTAGGATGGGAACCACTGACCTCATTCATTTTTTTTAAACAAGCTGTGTCCAGGAGTTCTTCTGCCTGTCACACACAATTAGCTCATCTCTGAATCTACAGATGCTGTGAGCTTGAAAATGTCCCCCATTAAGTACCTCTTTTTACATTTACATCCCACGGATGAAAATGTAAACAAGTGAGTAGTAAAGATGCTTGAAACAGCCAGTTTTTGCTTTGTGAATATTTGTTTTAACAGCAAAACATTTTCATCCATGCTCATAAATATGATCCAAAATGTAATCTCTTTTCCTCCAGCCATTTGTGGTAAAAGTAGCAAAATGCCTTTATATGTCCAATCTTGGGCAAAGCACCATTTTTTTTTTATTTTCACCAGGTAGAAATATGACATTTTCCACGGAGAAATGTTGCTTTTTTTAAATGTTTTAAAATTTGTTTTAATGGAAAAAGCTAAGATGCCAATTAGATTTTTTTTTCAAAAATGTGTGAAATTTTTGGGATCCTGGTGAAAATTTTCTTTTAGTGGATGTAGATCATCAGTACTTCCAAAAGGTATAAACATGAAGTAATCTTCCCTGTTGTCACATCTAATGAAAAGAGGGAGTTTGAGCTTTCCTGTTTGCAGACTGTATAGACCAAATGTATCTCTTCTAACACTAAAGGCCCCAAAAGGGATATTGCTCTCCTATTTATTGTTCTGGCTAGCAATCTCCTACTTATGAAACATTCAGAGTTTCCTACTGCATCTATGTAGCTGCACCTGCTTATTCAATGTATCACTTTTTCTCTTGGTTCTCTATTCCAGAAGAAATTTTGTAGGTATCTACTTTTTCTTTGCAGCCCATGATACTCAAATCTGTCTGTCAAGCTGGCTCTTTTATTTGGTAATCTTCCCTATCTTTATTGAGCTTCTGCTTGGCACAGTGGGAGAGGAGTGAAGGGGAGAGGTAAAGGTGGTTCTAAGACACTTTCATGACTCCCCTGACGTTTGGTCAGCCAGGGACTGAATCAGCCTTCAGCACAAATGAGAGCAGCCACAGAACTGCTCTAATTTTCACAAGCTACTACGGTCCCCTAGGAGCCATTCTACCAGCCAGTGATCAGCAGAGCATATCACGCTCCAGCTCCATTGGGCCCCCTTACACTTGATGGAGTTGGCAAGTAGCATAAAGCCAGGTACATGCCATCCAAGAAATCCCTTGATGTCCAAAAATCCTCAACTGCCCCTTTAGGGCAGTTTGACAGGCCCTTTGCCCTGATCCGGTGACACAAATGACATTAAAGAGGTCTGAGGATCTAGCCCCCACTTTTCTCAGTTTTGAAATATGAGACCAAAGTAACATCTCTTCAAATATTTTTCTCCTGTTGGGTGTAGACAATACTCACATTAATGTCCATTTAAAAGTACGCCTTCACTTTTTTTTGAATTGCAGCTATTTTGCGGCCATTGGCATCCAGGCTGCTCCAAGATTACTTCAAAAAGAAAAGGAGTACTTGTGGCACCTTAGAGACTAACAAATTTATTAGAGCATAAGCTTTTGTGAGCTACAGCTCACTTCATCGGATGCATTTGGTGGAAAAAACAGAGGAGAGATTTATATACACACACACAGAGAACATGAAACAATGGGTTTATCATACACACTGTTAGGAGAGTGATCACTTAAGATAAGCCATCACCAGCAGCAGGGGGGGGGAAAGGAGGAAAACCTTTCATGGTGACAAGCAGGTAGGCTAATTCCAGCAGTTAACAAGAATATCAGAGGAACAGTGGGGGCTGGGGTGGGAGGGAGAAATACCATGGGGAAATAGTTTTACTTTGTGTAATGACTCATCCATTCCCAGTCTCTATTCAAGCCTAAGTTAATTGTATCCAGTTTGCAAATTAATTCCAATTCAGCAGTCTCTCGTTGGAGTCTGTTTTTGAAGCTTTTTTGTTGAAGTATAGCCACTCTTAGGTCTGTGATCGAGTGACCAGAGAGATTGAAGTGTTCTCCAACTGGTTTTTGAATGTTATAATTCTTGACGTTTGATTTGTGTCCATTCATTCTTTTACGTAGAGACTGTCCAGTTTGGCCAATGTACATGGCAGAGGGGCATTGCTGGCACATGATGGCATATATCACATTGGTAGATGCGCAGGTGAACGAGCCCCTGATAGTGTGGCTGATGTGATTAGGCCCTATGATGGTATCCCCTGAATAGATATGTGGACAGAGTTGGCAACGGGCTTTGTTACAAGGATAGGTTCCTGGGTTAGTGGTTCTGTTGTGTGGTGTGTGGTTGCTGGTGAGTATTTGCTTCAGATTGGGGGGCTGTCTGTAAGCAAGGACTGGTCTGTCTCCCAAGATCTGTGAGAGTGATGGCTCGTACTTCAGGATAGGTTGTAGATCCTTGATGATGCGTTGAAGAGGTTTTAGTTGGGGGCTGAAGGTGATGGCTAGTGGTGTTCGGTTGTTTTCTTTGTTGGGCCTGTCCTGTAGTAGGTGACTTCTGGGTACTCTTCTGGCTCTGTCAATCTGTTTCTTCACTTCAGCAGGTGGGTATTGTAGTTATAGGAATGCATGATAGAATGGATGGACACAAATCAGACGTCAAGAATTATAACATTCAAAAACCAGTTGGAGAACACTTCAATCTCTCTGGTCACTCGATCACAGACCTAAGAGTGGCTATACTTCAACAAAAAAGCTTCAAAAACAGACTCCAACGAGAGACTGCTGAATTGGAATTAATTTGCAAACTGGATACAATTAAATTAGGCTTGAATAGAGACTTGGAATGGATGAGTCATTACACAAAGTAAAACTATTTCCCCATGGTATTTCTCCCTCCCACCCCACCCCCCACTGTTCCTCTGATATTCTTGTTAACTGCTGGAATCAGCCTACCTTGCTTGTCACCATGAAAGGTTTTCCTCCTTTCCCCCCCCTGCTGCCGGTGATGGCTTATCTTAAGTGATCACTCTCCTTACAGTGTGTATGATAAACCCATTGTTTCATGTTCTCTGTGTGTGTGTATATAAATCTCTCCTCTGTTTTTTCCACCAAATGCATCCGATGAAGTGAGCTGTAGCTCACGAAAGCTTATGCTCTAATAAATTTGTTAGTCTCTAAGGTGCCACAAGTACTCCTTTTCTTTTTGCGAATACAGACTAACACGGCTGTTTCTCTGAAACCTGTCATTATGCAAGGCACTGAATTTAGCCGTATAGAGTGGAAATCTGTCAACTTCATGAAAAAACTCACACAGATACAGACAGACATCATCTTCCTCTCCAAATGCAAACAGATGGACATCATACCGAAATGAGTGAAGGTAAAAAAATCCATTACAATCTACATACCACACAGACTATGCTGACAGCTTGTGCCACACACTCTCAAAGAAACTGCGGAACCACCTGATCAACATCCTCTACAGCAAACAGGGAAAGATTAAGAATGAGCTCTCAAAACTGGATACTCTCATGAAGAACCAACCTTCCACACAAACTTCCTCGTGGCTGGACTTTACAAAAACTAGACAAGCCATTTACAAAACACACTTTGCTTCTCTACAAAAGAAAAAGGACACTAAGCTATCTAAACTACTATATGCCACAAGGGGCCACAACAATGGTTCCCGTAACCCACCCAGCAATATTGTTAATCTATCCAACTATACTCTTAGCCCAGCAGAAGAATCTGTCCTATCTCGGAGCCTCTCCTTTTGCCCCTCCACCCCCACGAACATGATACAGTTCTGTGGTGACCTAGAATCCTATTTTCGACGTCTCAGACTCAAGGAATATTTCCAACACACCTCTGACCAACATATTAACCCACAGAGACCTTCCTGCCAACACTACAAAAAGAAGGATTCTGGGTGGACTCCTCCTGAAGGTCGAAACAGCAGCCTGGATTTCTACATAGACTGCTTCCGCCGACGTGCACGAGCTGAAAATGTGGAAAAGCAGCATCGCTTACCCCATAACCTCAGCCATGCAGAACACAGTGCCATCCACAGCCTCAGAAACAACTCTGACATCATAATCAAAAAGGCTGACAAAGGAGGTGCTGTCGTCATCATGAATAGGTCGGAGTATGAACAAGAGGCTACTAGGCAGCTCTCCAACACCACTTTCTACAAGCCATTACCCTCTGATCCCACTGAGAGTTACCAAAAGAAACTACAGCATTTGCTCAAGAAACTCCCTGAAAAAGCACAAGAACAAATCCGCACAGACACACCCCTGGAGCCCCGACCTGGGGTATTCTATCTGCTACCCAAGATCCATAAACCTGGAAATCCTGGACGCCCCATCATCTCAGGCATTGCCACCCTGACAGCAGGATTGTCTGGCTATGTAGACTCCCTCCTCAGGCCCTTCATTACCAGCACTCCCAGCTATCTTCGAGACACCACTGATTTCCTGAGGAAACTACAGTCCATTGGTGATCTTCCTAAAAACACCATCCTAGCCATAATGGAAGTAGAAGCCCTCTACACCAACATTCCACACAAAGATGGACTACAAGCCGTCAGGAACAGTATCCCCGATAATGTCACGGCTAACCTGGTGGCTAAACTTTGTGACTTTGTCCTATTATATAACTATTAATAACTATTTCACATTTGGTGACAATGTATACCTTCAAATCAGCGGCACTGCGATGGGTACCTGCATGACCCCACAGTATGCCAACATTTTTATGGCTGACTTAGAACAACGCTTCCTCAGCTCTCGTCCCCTAATGCCCCTACTCTACTTGTGCTACATTGATGACATCTTCATCATCTGGACCCATGGAAAAGAAGCTCTTGAGGAATTCCACCATGATTTCAACAATTTCCATCCCACCATCAACCTCAGCCTGGACCAGTCCACACAAGAGATCCACTTCCTGGACACTACGGTGCTAATAAGCGATGGTCACATAAACAACACCCTATATCGGAAACCTACTGACCACTATTCCTACCTACATGCCTCTAGCTTTCATCCAGATCATACCACACGATCCATTGTCTACAGCCAAGCGCTACGATATAACCGCATTTGCTCCAACCCCTCAGACAGAGACAAACACCTACAAGATCTCTATCATGCATTCCTACAACTACAATACCCACCTGCTGAAGTGAAAAAACAGATTGACAGAGCCAGAAGAGTACCCAGAAGTCACCTACTACAGGACAGGCCCAACAAAGAAAACAACAGAACGCCACTAGCCATCACCTTCAGCCCCCAACTAAAACCTCTCCAACGCATCATCAAGGATCTACTACCTATCCTGAAGAACGATCCATCACTCTCACAGATCTTGGGAGACAGACCAGTCCTTGCTTACAGACAGCCCCCCAATCTGAAGCAAATACTCAGCAGCAACCACACACCACACAACAGAACCACTAACCCAGGAACCTATCCTTGCAACAAAGCCTGTTGCCAACTCTGTCCACATATCTATTCAGGGGATACCATCATAGGGCCTAATCACATCAACCACACTATCAGAGGCTCGTTCACCTGCGCATCTACCAATGTGATATATGCCATCATGTGCCAGCAATGCCCCTCTGCCATGTACATTGGCCAAACTGGACAGTCTCTACGTAAAAGAATGAATGGACACAAATCAGACGTCAAGAATTATAACATTCCAAAACCAGTTGGAGAACACTTCAATCTCTCTGGTCACTCGATCACAGACCTAAGAGTGGCTATACTTCAACAAAAAAGCTTCAAAAACAGACTCCAACGAGAGACTGCTGAATTGGAATTAATTTGCAAACTGGATACAATTAACTTAGGCTTGAATAGAGACTGGGAATGGATGAGTCATTACACAAAGTAAAACTATTTCCCCATGGTATTTCTCCCTCCCACCCCACCCCCCACTGTTCCTCTGATATTCTTGTTAACTGCTGGAATTAGCCTACCTTGCTTGTCACCATGAAAGGTTTTCCTCCTTTCCCCCCCGTGCTGCTGGTGATGGCTTATCTTAAGTGATCACTCTCCTTACAGTGTGTATGATAAACCCATTGTTTCATGTTCTCTGTGTGTGTGTATATAAATCTCTCCTCTGTTTTTTCCACCAAATGCATCCGATGAAGTGAGCTGTAGCTCACTAAAGCTTATGCTCTAATAAATTTGTTAGTCTCTAAGGTGCCACAAGTACTCCTTTTCTTTTTGCGAATACAGACTAACACGGCTGCTACTCTGAAACCAAGATTACTTCAGTTAGCAGATTTCAAAACCTTATTTCCCAGATTCACTCTGACAGATCCTTTCGTGCATGTTACAAACCAGTCCTACAAACTCTGGCTAGAAGAGTGTTAAAAAATTTCAGTTATACTGCAGAGTTGGTTTAATCAGGTAAACTCAAATTACCCAGTACCAGTTCTTAAGTGCTGAAAGGTTCCCTGAAGCAGCTATCATATAAGATATTAAATGTCATCATTTTCACACTTTATTAACTGTATAATTCAGTGGGGAATGATTTTTAGCTGTTCCTAGTTTCACACATTGTTTGTTGTGCCTTGATGAAATCTTGTTGACCTCAGTAATTTAACTTAGGCAGCATCCTTTACTTTAGGACCATTCAGTGTAATGAAAACACAGTATTTGCCTTTTATAGTTGGAAGCTCAAAATTTGAGCTTGGTTCAGTTACACTGCCTTAATTAGTAGATTAAAACATTTTAGATGGACAAAATATTTTAGTACAGTTATAGGGCTGAAAATAATTAATATTGGAATGGTTTAAAAATTAAGTTAAGTGATGGATTACTGACAGTGAAAAAATCTCTTTAGAATGAGTTGAAATCAGACCTTTGTTTGGCGGTTTTTATATCTGGTGTTATAGCTGGACAATGAGTTGATTATAAACTACATTTTCTATTTTCTTCACTTAAATAAGCAGAGGACATATTTAACTATGAATTTGTCTTTTGGACCTCTCCATGGTCCTAATCCAATGCCTGGTATTATCAAGTCAATGAAGCTGAAATGTTTGAGGGAGATAGGAACCCAAATACCAGAGAATTTCAATGGAATGTGGATACCTAACTCTCTCCTGGAGGCTTCTTCAAAAATCCATGAATCTTTCTCCTGACTGTACTGACCACTGGATCAGACATCTCTAGAACTTAATGGAAGAAGTGGCTAAAACCAAAACATCCAGGCTATTACAGTGCATTTTCCAAGCACATAGAGATCATTTTTGTCCCATACAACATCAGCTTGAATCAAGGCAGTGACAGGTTCATATGGAGAGAACACATGGTGGTCAGTACTAATACAAGTAACTGTGTGTTATCTTCTTTTCTAAGATATGCTCAGAGCATATCTTCATAAACACTATATCATTGTCTCCAAGGAGTGTATTGGTGAGATTAGGTAATGCTTTAATGACAACAATTGAGTGAGGGTACTGGTTGAAGGAAAAGGTAATTGTAATAATACAGCTGTTATTTTATTAATTATTTGTATTGTTATAACATCTGAAGACCACAATCAAGGCTGGGGTTCAACTATATTAACAGTTACATTCTCATCAGGCACAAAAAAATTAAGGAAACTTGAATAAAACTATGGGTTGGGGGAAAGCTGACAGGTGTGGAAGAGCACATGGTTCAGACAGAGATGTCCCTTAAGGGAGGATTTATTGAAGGGGATATTCTATAGCCTAGTAAAGAGGAGAGGATAGAAGTTGATCAAGGAAAAGTAGGAACTGAAGAGAAACAGTCAAATGAAAATAAGTCCCATTCAATTATATCATATGAAAGTAGATAACTAAATATTGACAAATTTTATAAGTGCTTGTATATAAATAAATGCCAGAAGTCTACACACTAAGATGGGTGGACTTTACCTGCTATTAAATGAGGATAGTGATATAATAGGCATCCGAGATACTTGATGGAACAATGATAATCAATTTGACACAGTAATACCCAGGTACAAAATATACAGGAATGACAGAATAGGTCATGCTAGGGGCGGGGGAGTGACAATATATGTAAAAACATAGAGTCAAATATAGTAGACATCTTAAATTAATCAAACTGTACCATAGAAGCTCTGTGTATATTATTCACATGCTTGAATAAGAAAAATATAGCAATAGGAATAGCTACTGATTACTTGACCAGGATGGTGATGATGATTGTGAAATTATCAGGGATATTAGAGAGGGTACAAAAACAGAAAAGCAAATAATAATGGAGCATATCAACTAACTCCATATTGACTGGATACATATCACCTCAGGATATGATGCAGAGATAAGATTTCTAGGCACCACAAATGACTGCTTCGTGGAGCAGCTAGTCCTGGAACCCATAATAGGAGAAGTAATTCTAGAATTAGTCCAAGTGGACCACAGGATCTGGTCCAAGAAGAGAATATAGCTGAATTGCTTGGTAAAAGCAAACATAATGTAATTAAATGTAACATCCGCGGAGGGAGGAAAATATCAAAGAAACCCACCACAGTAGTATTTAACTTAAAAAAAAACAAAGAAAAAAATGAGTAAGCTAGTTAAACAGAAATTAAAAGGAACAGTCACAAGAGTGAAATGCTTGCAAGCTGAATGGAAACTATTAAAAAACACCATATTAGAGACTCAAACTAAATGTATATCAAAACAACAAAAAAAAGGACAATAAAAGGACCAAAAAATGACACCATGGCTAAAAGTTAGAGGCAATAAGACATCATTTAAACCTTGGAAGTTAAATCCTACTGAGGAAAAGAGAAAAGAGCATAAACTCTTTACAAGTCAAGTGTAAAAGCATAAGTCAGCAGGCCAAAAAAGAATTTGAAGAGCAAATAGCAAAAGACACAAAAACTAACAGCAATTTTTTAAAAAAATCATCAAAAACAGGCCAAACAATCAGTACAATGTTAAATTACGCAAGATAGTTAAGTCCAAAGATGACTGTGAAGAGTTACAAAGCAATCTCACAAAACTAGGTAATTGGGCAACAAAAGGGTAGATGAAATTCAGTGTTGATAAGTGCAAAGTAATGCATATTGGAAAAAATAATCTCAACTATACATACAAAACAATGGGGTCTAAATTAGCTGTTCCCACTCAAGAAAGAGATCATGGAGTCATCACGGATAGTTCTCTGAAAACATCTGCTCAATGTGCAGCAGCAATCAGAAAAGCTAATAATTTTAGGAAAATTTAGGAAAGGGATATATAATAAGACAGAAAATATAAGATTGCCACTAATATAAATCCATAGTACACCCACATCTTGAATATTCTGTGCAGTTCTGGCCAACCCAGCTCAAAAAAAATATGTTAGAATTGGAAAAGATACAGAGATTGGCAAGAAAAATGATTAGGGGTATGGAATAGCTTCCATAGAAGGAGAGATTCAAAAGCCTGGGACTGTTCCACTTAGAAAAGAGATGATTAAGGGGGGATATGATAGAGGTCTATAAAATCATGAATGGTGGAGAACCTGAATAGGCAAATGTTATTTAGCCCTTCATATAACACAAGAACCAGGAGTTCCCCAATTAAATTAATAGGCAGCAAACTTAAAAGAAACAAAAGGAAGTACTTCTTCACACAACACACAGTCAACCAGTGGAACTCATTGCTAGGGGATGTTGTGAAAGTGAAAAGTATAACTGGGTTCAAAATAAAACATTAGTTAAATTCATGGAGGATATTCTCATCAATGGCTATTAGCCAAGATAGTCAGGGACACAACCCTATATTCTTGATCTCCCTGAACCTCTGACTGCCAGAAGCTGGGTTGTATGAAAGGGATGTCATACAATAATTGTCCTATTCTGTTTATTCCTTCTGAAGCATCTGGCACTCGCTGCTGTGGGAAGACAGAATACTGGGCACCACCCCACAGCTCCCATTGGCTGTGGTTCCCAGCATGCAGAGCTGAGGACATGTCGAGGGATATGTCACTGCTTCAGGGAAGTCATGTAGAACTGGGTACGGAGCCTGCCAGCTCTGCAAACCCCCCTTCCCTGCAGCAGCAGGGGTCCCGGGCTTATGCCTCCTGCCCAGCACCCAGCACCAGTGGGGGTCCCAGACCACCCCACGGCACCCTTTTCCCCTTCCCCCCAGGTACCCAACAAAGTATTAGTTAGGGTTATATAGAACAAGTCATGGACAGCTCACGGGCTGTGAATTTTTATTTACTGCCCATGACCTGTCCATGACTTTTACTAAAAATACCCATGACTAAAATATAGCCTTACGTATGGGTTGGAGTTGTAAATCCCTTCCCTGTCCCCCACACACCCAAAGCCCAGCCCATAAAGTCTGTTTCACCACAGTGACAAAAGAGTTGCACACTCTCCATTTGTACAGTCACTTTGGGTTCTTGTGAGTGTGTACGTGAGCGAGTGATACCACCACCATTTGAACTTTATACACAAGGACATTTAAAAAGAAGAACAGGAAAGTGCCATTTAAACTCTTGACATAGATTGGATGAGGAGAATTTTGGAAAGTACAGAGAGAAAAAATGACAGATGATTTCTAAAAAAATAGGAATAGTTTCTCATAAAAAGGAAGAACTGGTGTGTGTGGTGAGAGTTGTGGGGAGAAGAGAGGCAGGAAATATTGATCTTCAGGAATCTAGCTTCTCCCTATTACTGAGTGGAGGAAATGATGGCTTGATCAGGACTTGTTTATGACTTTATACTTTAAAAATAAATAAGATCATTCCTTTTCCTCTCTGGGAAGAGACCCATCTACTTTTGACTGTAAATTATCCAGGCATTTTTTATGTAATCCTCCTAACTAGATTCCCAAGTAATCACAAGTGAATGCAGCATGTTATCATCACAACTTCCACAAATATATATTTCATCATGGTTGTAGTGATAGTATTAGGAAAGGATACCTAGAAATCAAGTAAAATAAAGCTATCATTCTGGAAACAGTAAAACTAAAAGATACTTATTTGCTTTTTGTTTTATTTTTCACATTGTAGATGCATGATGAGTGTGTGTGTGTGCATGTGTGTGTATGTATATATACAACTTTGCATTAAAAAATTATATTGACACGACTGTAAAAAATGTCATGACCAAAAACCGAAGAACATCCTTTCACACAAAGCCTAAGTAAAGAGAATAGCTTTGCTTTGTGCCTTAAAGGAGAGACATTTGGGTCTTTGAAATCAGCTGAGGGCTCTTGACTGAAAACAACCTGCCAGTGGAATCCAGACATACAATCTAGGGCTTGATTCAATTAACACTTAAAACAACAGCCTTTCCACTTACTTTAATGGGGTTTGGTTTGGACTCCTAAGAACCTTCAACCTGAACAACTCAAGAGGAAGGATGTTTTTGTGGTTAAGAAATGGGATGGGAGGTGAGGAGAGGAGAGAAACATATTCAATTCCTGCTTCTAGATGCCATGTCCTTGTACTTCTTCGGGCATATTGTTTAAAATCTATGTGCCTCAATTCCCAATCAGTAAAATGGGTAAGTCTTTTAGGGGCTTACATACTTAGGTGATAAGTATGTAGCTAGATAGATTCCAGCTGACATCAGCTACTAGGATAGGATAGAAGTAGTCTCTAAGATACACATAAATGAAAAGCTGGAAAACAAATCACAAAGTGCAATTGTCTAATATACCAAGGACTGATTGTGTCAGAACAACTGATATAGTCAAACATGCAACATGACATTATTCAAAGGAAATTGTCTAAATATCTCACAAAAGTTGCTTAATAGGTGTTTGTAAAAAGTTTATAATTAATAACAGCAATAAAAACCTCCTGGCATTGCCTGGGGATTAAAAATCAGTTGATAATTAACAGCCATCAGCACCTCTGAGTTTCTAAATAATCCTTCAAGAAACAACCTACACTTCAGTCATTATCACTTAGTTAATTGAAAGATTAGTAAAGGCTCAGGCTTATTTGTCTTATTTCTCACTTGTTGGTATAATGTTTAAATCTCATAAAGAGAAATGTCCAATTATTAAAATAAACCTCTTGAAGAACATTGGGTCTGAGCACTGCAGTGTACTAAATGCCTCCTGAAAGGTATTCAGCACTCTCAGCTACCAAAAGTTTCAATAATACCTTGTCAAAGTATGCAACATCTCACAGCATCAGACCCTGAAGTTAGAGACACTTCATTGTCCCATGGCTGTGACAAGTTTCTGAGGTTTTCATGGTCTAGCTAAGACTACAAGTTGTAAGCCAGATTCATGGATCGAAGTCCATTGATTTTGACTACTTATCTAGACATTGGCTATATCACCTAGGTTGTTGAGAATGAGGATTTAAAGGCTCCTCAGGTTAAGCAAGACAGCTACAACTATTTTAAATTGTCACATCTTTATGGACCTGAATCTACATATATTACTGAGGCAGAACTCCCAATACAGCTGAATCCAGGCTTAGCTGTCAGTTCTGCCTTCAATGGCAGGCAAAACAAAAACAAAAAAGTGTTAGTATGCATAAGGAATGGGATGGAGAATAATAACAAAAATATTATAATTCCATTATATAAATCAATATTGCAGTCCCATCTAAAATACTCTTTGCAGTACAGGTCACCTCATCACAAAAAAACAAAAAAAAACCCTTCATCCTTAGAAGTGGTTCAGAGAAAGGTTATGAATGTTATTAGGGTGCTGACCAACATATGCTGGATTAATATTTTTATATACATCACATTATTAGTATGCATTATTCACCCCACATATACTGATATGCATTAAGCACACAATATCAACATTATATTGTGTGGTCTGAATTGGCCTATCTATTCTATAAGCCTGTTTACTTCTATGTTAAAGAAATTTAGCAATGCTGCACGAGATGGCTTCCCGAAAACTGGTATGGTATGAGCCTTTTTTTCTTTATATACTATTATTGGCTTTTAGCAATAAACTTGACTGATACAGCTTATTTGACCTTGAGAATATATGTCATAACGAACCAAATTGTAGTCACGCAATTGACTATGCAATTTATCAACAGGGGCATGGAAAAATCTCTCAGGTGAAGAGAGATTGAAGAGATTGGTACTGTTTACCTTTGAAAGGAGACAAATAAGGGGAACGTTATAAGATTATTTAAAATAATGGAGGGCATAGAAAATAGGTCAAGAGTTTCTGTTCTCGCTGTCTCGTAGCACTAGAGCAGGGGGCACAGTGAAAGTAAATGGTGACAAAATCAAACCTAATAAAAGGAAACACTTTCACATAATGAAGAATTATGGAACATCTTGCCACAGAATGACGTTAAGGCGAAGAATTTAGCAAGATTCAAAAAGGGATCAGACATATATATTCACAGCAAGAATACACAGAATTGATATAGTTAATTCCAACAAATTTTGGGAGCGATATTAAACTTGATGCTTCGGGATTTAAACAAAGTGTTACCAGGGATTAAGTGTTGCCCTTCTTAAGTAGCTGATGCTGGCCACTGTCAGAGACAGGATGATGATCTAGATGGACAACATGTTTGATCCAGTATAGCAATTCCTATGTTCCTGTGTCTTCTGACTCTGATTAGGATGATGCAGATATGTCTCCTTATGTCAGGGAGTATACATATGACTGTCATTCATTTTGAAGAGTTATAGGATAGAACTTTATTGGCTATATTTTCAAACAGAATTTCAAATGATAGCCTTGTGCATGTGCTGTAAAATAAAATAAAATAAAAATGATTGTTATGGGTTGGTTTGTGTGCTTCATTTTTTTTTTCAGTATATGTACTTCGTTGAATACACATGAGTTGTGCTGTTCCAGTAGAGGAAAGTAACAATATATGAATGAGTGGGTAATTTAGTAGCAGTGAAAAAATATTTGTGACTGGTAAAAAGTTTTTAATAGATGTAATTTGGCCAGAACTATTGATACCATGTGAATCTATTTACCTCATTCATCAGTGCAGAAAACAATGGTATTTGTGTACTGAAATTACTTCAGACTATTCTAGAACTATATTTGTAGTGTATAACAAGAGCTATTTTAAGATCACCTAAGTGTTTAGATTCTTAAAGGGCCCTTTAAAGCTGCTTATAACTTTTCCAAACCTTCACCTTCTAGGCTGAAAATATCTTTCTCTGACTTCTGTTTGAAGACAATTTATTTTTAAAGATTCAGTGGAAACAGTAGTGAATGAAAAAAATACATTTTAAAATTATGCCTATTTATTTGTAACCCTTTCCCCCACATACTTTTTTAAACAAGTGTTTCTGTTTGCAAGATTGGGGCCTATCTCAAATTTTGAAATTTTTATCCCTTTGAAATAGATCCACCAGTATGAACCCTTCTATTCATGCCGAGCCCTAGGAATCCTCAACAGCAGATTCCATTGCAGTATCAGTGCCATTAGACATTAGGTTATCCAACCATTTGTCCTGCCCACATAAAGAGACAGGGTCTTCTGGAAATAATGTGATAATGGAAGTAAAGACTACATTGTAATATATAAGCACAAGGGATGAGAGTTAAAGTGTCTCATTCAAGCTTAACTTTGGTAATGCTAGACTTGGCAGGCTTCACTTTGCAACTCTAATGCTGTTTGGTAGTACTTTAAAAATAGAGTATGTATATATGTATTGGTGAAATCAGTTAACTGCACAATTTTAATCTGATAGCAAAGTGGTTTCACCATAACAATGTAATCTAGATTGTTTCATATGTATTTGTCATCTGGTTACCTCACCATTCTAAGAACGATTGCAGTATGCAGTCAAAAAGTGTATATATTATACCAGACATTTGGCCATCGGGAATATAGGACTTTGCACTTGACATTACGCTAAATCACATGGCCACTCAGAACTTCATCATGGCAGTGGGGATCCAACTCAAAACCTTCTGCTGAAAAAGCACAGGTTCCCTAACCCTTGAGTCAAAGCAGCTGCATTAGCCCTGCATAGTGTGTCATAGATCCTAATCATGAGTAATTCTCATTTCATCCAATAGAGTAAATAGTTAATTAAAAACTAACATTCTGGAAGAAAAACTCTATCTGGTAAGGGTTACTGTGATGGCATTTGTTGAACAAGAAAGTGTAGAACTTCTTAGCCAGTTCACCTGATAAAAATAATTATGCTTGTAAAAGGGAAAATATTAGTATGTTTAAAAGCATATTATTATAATTATTGAACTAAAAGCATTGCATATTTTGAAGCCAGTGGTTTATAGCTGGGTTTTGCAAACTGGCATTTTCAGTGCTCAGCAGGCAGCCAAGAGGCGAGGTGAACAAAAAGTTTCCCAGTTCCGGCTCCTGGCTGTCTACATTTTTTCATCCTGTTTCCATGGAAATGTTGGTTGGATACATGTAGATAAGGTAACTGAATTACAGACTTTTTAACAAATATATGCTATTAACAATATATATTTTCTCCATTCTAATATCTGTTTCCGGCCAGTCAGACAAGTGTGAAAATTTTTCATTTTAAGGAGCTACTTGCCACTGGGGTAAAGGTGAAGTTTATGTCCTGCACACTGTAATATACCATCACTGAAGGCAAGGGATCTACATCTATTCCATTCGGAATCAGGGTCCAATTTATATTTGGCCAATTTAAAAAAAAATGAAACAATATAGGGAGGAAGGATAATCTTGTAGTTAAAACATCAGATTGGGTCTCGGGAGATCAGGTACCAATTCCAAGCTTTGCCACAGACTTCCTGTGTGATCTTGAACTAGTCTCAATCTGTGCCTCATTTCTCCATCTGTAAAATGGAGATAATGCTCCTTTTCTCTCACCTTCTGTCTTGTTTATTAGATTGCAAGCTCTTCAGGGCAGTGGATATTCCTTACTGCATGTTTTATGGAATTTTATAGAACAATCACAACTAGAGCCTCTATTAGCTACCATAATGCAATACAAGTATTCTAATTATAAATGTCTTTCCATTTAAACTTTTACATTTAACTTTCCTTGGCTGAGCAACTCAGTTTTTGAAGACTGATGCCTGGTCTATGGTCTATTCTATGGTACAGAATTAGGTTGATGTTAGGAAGTTTACAACAACCTAATTATATAGGTGTCTACGCTACAATGTTCCTCCCGCTGCTGTAACTTGCCTGCTATTGTGACCTAATAAATCCACCTTGGTGAGAGATGTAGCATTTAGGGTGACATACTTAGAGCAACGCAGTGTCAGTGTAGACACTGTGTTGCTTATATCAACTTTAGTGGACTCCAGGAGCTGTCCCACAATGTCCCACTGTGACTGCTCTGGTCACTTTTTTGAACTCCACTGTCCAGTGCACCCTCTCCCCTTTTAAAGCCCTGGGAATTTCCCAAATTCCATTTCCAGTTTGCTCGGCATGGAGAGCTAACATAGAAACTGCCCAGCTGACCATGCTGGCTGCACAGAGCAAACGTTCTCCTGCCTGAAGTACACCAAAAGGTGGTGGATCTCCTGGGTCTGTGGAGAGAGAAGGCTGTGCAGTCACAGCTTCAATCCAGCCATAGAAAGTTAGACATCTATGGCCAGATTGCTTGGGACATGGTGGAGAAGGGCTATGACAGGGCCATGCAGCAGTGCCACATCAAAATCAAAGAGCTGAGGCAGGTGTTCCAGAAGCCAAGGGAAGCAAACTGTTGCGAGCCGCAGACATGCTATTTTTACAAGGAGCAGCATGTGATCCTCAGCAGTGACCCTACCTCTACTGCTAAGCACCCTGGGGATACTTTGGGGAAGTTGGAGTCGCAGGGCACTGTAGTGAACCCTGAGTACAAGGTGCTGGATGAGGAAGAGGAGGAGGACTATGGGGGAGAGGAGACTGGGGGATCCTGTGGTGTGGCAAGCCAAGACCTGTTTTGATTCCTGAGCAGTCAAGCCACTCCCAGAAGTCCAGCAAGCCTGATGCAGGAGAGGGGACATCTGGTGAGTACTCAGTTTGCTTCAATATAGCAGGGACAAATATATTTTCATATACTTTTTTTTAAATCTAGAAGAGGTAGTGAAATAACCTATGGAGGCATAGTTGCTATCTGCTTCTGTCAAGGTTCTTTCCCCACTCTGAACTCTAGGGTACAGATGCGGGGACCTACATGAAACCCCCCGAAGCTTATTTTTACCAGCTTAGGTTAAAAACTTCCCCAAGATACAAACTATTTAACCTTTTGCCCTTGGGCTTTATTTGCTGCCACCACCAAGCGTCTAACAGATATATAACAGGGAAAGAGCTCACTTGGAAACGTCTTTCCCCCCAAAATCCTCCCCAAACCCTACACCCCCTTTCCTGGGGAAGGTTGATAAAAATCCTCACCAATTTGCGTAGGTGAACACAGACCCAAACCCTTGGATCTTAAGAACAATGAAAAAGCAATCAGGTTCTTAAAAGAAGAATTTTAATAGAAGAAAAAGTAAAAGAATCACCTCTGTAAAATCAGGATGGTAAATACTTTACAGGGTAATCAGATTCAAATCATAGACAATCTCTCTAGACAAAACCTTAAGTTACAAAAAGACACAAAAACCGGAATATACATTCCATTCAGCACAGACATTTTATCAGCCATTTAAAGAAACAGAATCTAACGCATACCTAGCTAGATTACTTAGAATTACTTTAGAGTTACTAAATTCTAAGCCTCCATTCCTGTTCTGTTCCCGGCAAAAGCATCACACAGACAGAACGAGCCTTTGTTTCTCCCTCCCTCCAGCTTTGAAAATATCTTGTTTCCTCATTGGTCATTTTGGTCAGGTGCCAGTGAGGTTATCCTAGCTTCTTAACCCTTTACAGGTGAAAGGGTTTTTCCTCTGGCCAGGAGGGATTTTAAAGGTGTTTACCCTTCCCTTTATATTTATGACAGCTTCTCATTCCTCTGATCAACTAGCCAGAGGGGGCCCTGCAGAGCTCTTTGTTTATGTGCACGGGAATGTCCCAAGAATCGTCCATAGAGATCTCTAGGAAACTTTCCTGGAGGTAGTCTGAAATTCTCTTCCAAAGGTTTTGGGAAGGGCTGCCTTATTTCTTCCCCCTGCAGTAGGACACTTTCCCACACCAGTCAGCAATTGCTTCAGCAGGCACCATTGCAGCACACATGCCCTAGTAATGCAAGAAGAGATAAAGTGGTCTGAGAAGTAGGAGTCTCTGAAGATAATGGTTGGAGATCTGAGTTCATATTGAACTTAAATTTCCAAGTGAAATTGCTAATCAGCTGCCACCCCCTGTGAACACACTGTGCAAGATTCAGTACAAGATTCAGTACGAGATTCAGTTTGCTTGGCCCATACCAGCCCTGGGCTATTTGGAGAAGCCTAACTGGTAGCCAGAAATTTCTGATGCAATGTGTTTGTCTAGCAAGTCACTTTTAATCTCTGCCTCAGTTTCCCCATCTGTAAAGATGGTATAGTAAGACTGGGGTGGGGGATGGGGGAGGATGCATTGGTTAATATCTGCAAAGTGCTTTGAAGATGAAAAATTATAGTGTGTAGGTGTTGAGATCACACAGGCATTTTGGAAAGGGTTTTTTTGGTCTGTGTGTTCTTTACTTATACATTGCCCCTTGGCTCATAGTCTGGAGAACTGTGCAACTTTTCTCTGTGAGAAAATGAATATTGTGGTTGTTGGTAGTGTTTGCCCTTCTGTGAAATCTTTATGCTTTACAAAATGAGAACACATAGACTTGCCCGTTATTTTATTGTCCAGGAATAGTCAGAGTGCCAAATGAGGGGTGATGACACATGGTATGGTCTGCATAATTCCTTACTATCTGAATAGATGGGGGACTCTTACATAGCAGCCAACCTGCAGTAGTCAGAGCTAATATGAGTATAGTCAAGACAGTGTGAAACATTCACAAGTCAGTTTTAAGACCAAAAAGGGACAATAAAAACTTGGAGCAAAATTCTGCTCATTTAAACCCCTCTCCAACCCCACTGACTTTAAAGATGTTGCATAGGGGACAAGTCATCATAAAACTTGGCTCGATGTACTTCCAATATTTTGCACTACCAAATTTCCTTTGTATACTATAGAATTTTCTTTAATCTTTGACTGAATTAATTAGTGAGACAAGGTGACTGAGGTAATATATTTTCTTGAGCTAACTTTTGTTAGTAAAAGAAACAAGCTTTCAAACTTACATGGAACTTTTCTTCAGATCTGGAAAACATATGTATCACAGCTAAATACAAAGTGGAAAAGATAAGGAGAAAATATGATGAACAGATAAGAAGAGACCATTCAAGGTGAAGTGGGCAGTTAACATCTCTATAGTCATAGGACAAAGGAGAGTTAGTGGGTTTCAGATTGTTGTAAGGAGCCATAAATCCAGTGTCTTTATTAACTCCATAATTTTTGGTGTCTAACAGAATTATAAATTTAAGCTCCCAGGTTCATCTTTTGAAATTGTTGTACAGGTTTCCTTTGAGGATGAGGACTGATAGGTCAGATATAGAGTGATCATTTTGTGAAAAGTGTTCACCTGTAGGTGATAGTGTGTATTTGTCTTTATTATTTTTCTGTATGAGTTCATTCAAGAGCGTAGTGATTCTCTAGTTTCATCCACATAATTGTTATTGGAACATTTAGTGTACTGGATGAGGTACATCTACAGTTGCCAACTCTCCAGGATTGGCGTGGAGTCTCCAGAGATGAAAGATTAATCTTTAATTAAAGATTATCTCATATGATGAGACCTCCAGGAATACGTCTAACCAAAATTGGCAAATTTAGGTACACCACATGATGTGATAGGCATTTTAGGACCCTTGGATCTTGAAAGGTGCATTGTGGGGAATACTGATTATCATAGCAGTGGAGATATTTCTGTAGCTTTTGTGTCTGTTCTGTCAGGATCTGGTGCCAATTTGAGTTGGTATGTCCTGGTCTCGGGGAGCTTGTTTCTGGTTATGAGTAAGGTGGGGGGGGGTTGTTTGAAGGCCAGAAGAGGGAGTTCATGAAAGATTTCTTTCAGGATGTAGTAAGGTAACCTGGCCAATAAAGTGATTTTCATAGGGTAGTGATACCACTAAAAATACTAGATATTTTAAAGGTACATGACATGAAAAGGAAAGACACATTCAAGAAGTATCTACATCAAGCTTGTGCAGGGAAAGAAAAGAGATAATTCCTTCTCTGCCCTGATGATAAATTCCATTTTCATCATTGTTTTCACCTACATCATTTCTGACCCCTCCATGCCTACAGACCTACAGAATGAGAAAAGGCATACAGAATTTTCTGTTGCCACACCAAATAAGACAGATAAGATTATTTTTGTCTGTTTGAAGCTTGATACACAAAGAATCTAAATTAAAAGCCCATCAATGAATGTGAAAGCAAAATTTGACAGGTTTCTTTGAGTTATTGCTCAATCATAGTTAATGATTAATATGCATTATTATTGTATCACATGTAAATACTTGTGTCAAGTTAGAACCGTTGAGGGAGGGGAAATGTCTTAGTATAAGTGAGAAGAAGTATAATGTAGGAACAAAGAACCCATGACTATAAAATGTATAAATTGCCTATTCCAGAGAAATATGTAGCTATCAAGATTCAAAGTGGTTTTTTATTTCCTGAAAAGAAAAGGAGAAAGATACTGTCCTTGAAGGTTTATGAAGGGGGTTGAGCTTTCCTGAAATATCTTTGTTGCCTGGTAAAAGTGAGTTACTCTGTGAGAAGGAAGAGCACTAAATAAAATGGGTGAGATTAATTCTGTTGTAACAGGCTCATAATTAGTTTTTGTTTACTTAATACGATCCTGGAGTTGGAGAATAAGTTAATTAGAACCATTTCCAAATAATGACAGGTCCCAAGCATTGCCTTGAATATAAATATGTCACTATTGCAAGCAGGAATACTGCCTTATAGTTATTATACTCATTAGCTGAGCTCAAGTCAGAATTTTGGGTGCTAACTGTTTAACCATTCTTTACAAAGAAAAAAAAAGGAAATATGAATATAAATCAGCTTTGTTCAGCTAGTCAAACAAATGGCTGTTTAAATTTGTATGACTCTTCCAAAAGACAAGGAGATCCTGGGACAAAACTGTCACAGGACTGTAGTAATTAAAATCACTTCTTAAAGAGTCTTTGAGCTGGATTTTTGAGAGGTATATTGCAGTAGGAATGTGTATATTTTTTGTGGGGAGGGGAAGTGGTCAAGTGAAGTTTCAATGGATGACCTTTCTCATATATATAGGATATATACATTTTATACTCTCAAATGTGAGCACAGTTCTCACAACAATGATGCTTTAGATCTGCATAGCAATGTTCACCTGAGTATTTTAAAGCGCTTGACAAACATGAATAATTAGGTCTTCCCATACCACTTTGAGGGAAGTAATTTTTCATCCCTATTTTATGATGAGTAACATAGGGAAGACTGAACCTTGGCCATAGCCATATAGGATGAGATTTTCAAAGGTGCCAAAGGAAGTTAGGTGTCTCATCTCATTGAATGACATGAATAAGATGAATCGATTTGGGTACCTAATAACCTTGAGAGTACTTGCAAAATAAGGTACTACTCAGCATGTGTAAGTGTTGCAGAATTAGGTCCACTGTGACTCAATGACAATGGTGGGTACAGACTCCAGGAATCATGACTATCAGCTCATGGCTCTAACCAGCAGACTCCCCGCTAATGATAATTAACGGAATTCTTTAGTAAATGAAACTGGTAGTCTAATAGCATTGAACTGAGTTGTTATTTATATATATATGTTTGTTTTCAGATGACTTAAGAGACAAACCTGCAAGATGCTAATGGTCCCACAACTCCCACTGAAATCAGCTCCCAGAGCCACACAGATTTGAGCCCTTGATCACTTACAGAAGTAGGCTATGGATCCTTTCACTGCCAGGTCAGTATTTCAAATGTAGGGAGGTTCCTTCCTTTTTTTTTTTTTTTTTTTTTGGTGGCTGAATATATGGATTCAGTCATCGGCACTGTCAGTCCAGCACCTTTCACAAACATTAAATCAATTTAAGGTAGGTGCTGGCTTTCTATGAACATAGACATTACAAGTTATTACTCAAACTTTGTAATAAAAGTTCAAAGTAAACAAAAATATATATTTATGCATAACAATTAGAACAAATAAATTATCCCTTTCTGGAAACTAGGCTTCAGTTTCTAACTGTCTGGGGAAATACAATATAATTTGTTTTGAGCAAGCAAAATTGCTGCACAAGCAAGTTAACTTGATAACATTTAGGGTTACTTTTTTTCCTTCCCTGTATACTGCAATTTGATTTTTGTTAACCATTCACTGCATGGGTGAGTAAAGGGGGTTTACTGTATATGCCTTTGGTATACAATACTTGGGCAAGATTAAGGATAGTGATGAATTCTAAGAAATGTTCCTGCAAATATAAAGTAACTGAATCTAAGGCAGTTTAATAGGATCAATTCCCTCGAAGAGCACAAGATCAAGATTAGCTCTGTAATCTTCATGAGTAAATAAGAAAGGACAATGGCATATAAAATAAATATAGTTAAATCTGCTACAGGAAGCTCTAACATATACACACCAGTTACTTTTGTCAAATCATTTTTTTTCCCTAGGGGAAGGAAAGAATGTATATTGTTCACAGGAAAGAACTTCCAGATAAGACAACTGAGATCCTTAATCATTGTTGTTCTATACCTGGCACAAAAGGGGTATGAGGCAGATTTAAGCCCCACTGATGAATAGCATCAGTGCAGGGTCTCTTCCACCAGGTGCAGAGCCACTGGAGCAATATGGACAACAAATGGATATAAACTGGCCATAAGGAAGTTTAGACTTGAAGTTAGATGAAGGTTTCTAACCATCAGGGGAGTGAAGTTCTGGAACAGCCTTCCAAGGGGAGCGGTGGGAGCAAAAGACCTATCTGGCTTCAAGTTTAAACTTGATAAATTTATGGAGGAGCTGGTATGATGGGATAACATGATTTTGGCAATTAATTGATCTTTAACTATTCATGGTAAATAGGCCCAATGGCCTGTCGTGGGATGTTAGATGGGGTGGGATCTGAGTTACTACAGAGAATTCTTTCCTGGGTATCTGGCTGGTGAATCTTGCCCACATGTTCGGGGTTCAGCTGATCGCCATATTTGCGGTCGGGAAGAAATTTTCCTCCAGGGCAGATTAGAAGAGGCCCTGGGGTTTTTTCGCCTTCCTCTGAAGCATAGGGCATGGGTCACTTGCTGGAGGATTCTCTGCGCCTTGAAGTCTTTAAACCATGATCTGAGGACTTCAATAGGTCAGACATAGGTGAGAGGTTTATTGCAGGAGTGGGTGGGTGAGATTCTGTGGCCTGCATTGCGCAGGATGTCAGACTAGATGATCATAATGGTCCCTTCTGACCTTAATATCTATGAATCTATGAAACCTGGGGAGAGAGAAATTAGCATAATTAAATAGGTCCCACCTATCACAAAGAAGGCAACAAATATAATGGCCACCCCTGCAGAATAGCAATTAATTTTCAAGGAATAGTTAATTCAATTAATTTTGCCTTTGTTTGAGTCCACACAAATTAGTGTCCACAAAGAAAGGATGAATTTGACTAATTATTCAAAAATATTCACAAATTTGTCTGAATATTTTTTGGTCTGAAGTTTGTTAATGATCAGGGCATTATTCATATTTGTAGTTCATGTGTTGAGGGTTACTTATGTAAGTCACATAGTATTGTTTCCATTCTGATTGGATAACTGACATAGCTAACCAGCACACGTAGAATTTCAAACTGGGTATTTGGTTCTAAGATTTGCAATTGTCAATATACATGTTGGTTACATCAGACATCCAATCAGAGAAGAGGAACAATATGTCATTACTTGCATTACTAATCAGTAATTACATTACTAAACATAAATGGAAACTGTATAGTGTTAAATTCACTTTTGGTGAATCAGAGTAGTCAAGTTTAAAATTCAATTTTTAAGAGTACTTGCATGAGTAACGCTCGAGAGCTCAAAAAGTGAATAAAAAGGATAAAATCCTTCTTCACATTAAAACAAATATGCATGGCTATCCTTTCCACTGTTCACTCAGTCACACACATAACCCATGACATATAACCAAACTTGTTAGTTTTACAAAATCATAATACTGGAAGGGACCTCGAGGTCATCTAGTCCAGTCCCCTGCAGTCATGGTAGGAGTAAGTATTATCTAGACCATTCCTGAAGGTGTTTGACTAACCTGCTCTTAAAAATTTTCAATGATGGAGTTTGTGGTCAGCTAGCATGATTAGGTATCTTAACTACATTATGAAAATGGGTCTGATGAGCCAAGTGACAAAACTTGATCTTGTTTTGCCAGGAAAGGGTTAGGGTGAAGGAGGATATAAAAAAAGAATGATGTAACTAGAGGCAGATATGTTGGCCTGATCCTTCCCCTCACTAGTCAATGACAAAAGTCCCATTGACTTTCACAAGGCCAGGAATGGGCTTTATGAGAGAAAGAGAGAGAGAGAGAGAGAGAGATTCAGGAACTTAAACAGAGAACAAGCATAATGAAGATACACAGAGCTAAGAAACCATGTAAAAGTTAAGGGCCCTGTTCTGTCTTTGAAAACATACATTAATACCTCTGGAGTCATGTGCAAGCCAGGCCCCTGTGCATTTAAAGAGAAATATGGGCTAAATTTTTAAGCAGTTTTGCTGGTAATTAAGGGCCCGATCCCGTGAAATGATGAGCACCAGCAACAATAACTGAAATCCATTCAGTTTTTCAGTTACTTGCACAAAATACTTATTAATATTACCATTTGGAGTGGATATTTCTTGTTGAAAAATGAAAGAGTGCAGAAGTGCCCCATCTTCCATTTTTATAACTGACTTAAGTATTGCTTGCAAGTGCTCTAATATTCAATTCAAATGACATAATTATCTATTAGAGTGATCCTAATTTTATGATTATCATCTTATTTACAATGTGATTTTGTCAATGTTTGGAGATGGTTTTGTAATTTATTTTTAAGTGGTAAGAAAACTGCTTCAACATTATTCAGCTGTGACACAAGGGTGGCAACATAGCATTTAGTATTTTCCAGCTTCATAACTCTCCACTTGGGTTTGCTGATGAACATAAACATCTGAGCATCTGGCTGAACACCCAACTTTTGCTAAAAAAAACCCCCAATGCTATAAAAAATGTATTAATGTTAAATTTAGTGCTATCTAGCCTGCAGAAAACATTGCAAATTATACTGTAGAGAGTAATACTTCCTTCTACTGTAGGAATAAGACTAAGTTAACAGGGTCTGCTTTCTGTGAATACTCAGTCTGTGATAGCAGTATTATTAAAGTATAAAGGTGACACTGTACTTAGGAGTCAGTGAGAAAGACTTACTGGTATTTGTGACAGCATAGTTAGCAGTGGGGAATAAAAATAACTCTGGAATAGCCTATAGAAAGAAATTATCTTTCAAACATATATGGAACAGGTATGTATCTGAGATAATTTGGACACACTTGGATTTCTGTGCATCTCTGGATCCAGATTTGATAGCTGAGATTTGACCCTGGAATAGCTCATGCACAGTACTGATGAAACTGATGAAAAATATACATGTTGAAAGAGCATCACACCACTGTCAAAGTGCTGATTGGTGTGAGAAGATCACTGGTGCTACCAGCATCACTGTTCAGGCTTCAGATACAAGCTATCAAGTTGGACAAGACAGAGGACTGCTTGCATTTGACAAGAAATGCAATTGATGAATTTCAGTGGATCCCTTATATTACTCAGATGATATTCCAAAAAGTTAATCTGTCTACCAAGGGAATGCTGACTGAGGAAATTAAAATATTAGGGGAACAACATTATCATGGCTTGTACATGATGCAAATTCAAATGACCATCAATAGGCAGGAGTGAAAGAAGTTTAACCTCTTTACTGCTTCCACTCATGACAGCATTATTTTTGTAGTAAGTGTTCCCATGAGGAGCACTGAGGATGTCATCTGCCTACTACCCAGGACTATGAGCAGCCATGAAGCAATTCATTATGGAGGACTTTTTAAAAAAATCACTATTTTAACATGATTTGAAGAGAGATCAGAGCTAGCAAACCCCAATAGTATGGCCTGTAGAGTCAGCACAAAGCAGGAAGGAAAGAAAGTTGTACTTTTTTCAATGTTGCAGTGAATTAGATTCCCTCACTGCCCAAAACAAATATTATCCTCTTTGTCCTCACCTTCAAAGCTCTACACTGCCTGGTTCCTGCCTATCTCTCTGCCATTATCTCTTTCAGCTGCCACCTTCTCCTCTTTACACTGCCAAAAATGCATGGCTAGCTATACCCTTTGGGCCCACCCGAAAGCCCATTGAAGTCAATGGAAAGACTTCAGTGAGCTTTGGATCAGGCCCTATGTATTCTTCTCCCACTCTCATCTGCCAGTCTCCTTCCACACGGCTCTGTACTCTCTTCCTGACCCAAAACACTATGACCCAATCCTCCTCTTTTTTTCCAAATCCCTCCTTAAAATGCACTTTTAAAGAAGGCCTGTAAAGCCTGGCTTGCTCACTTCAGCCCTCCCTAACCTATTTTAAAGATGTGAGTATGAGAGAGTAATCCATAGAAAAATTGTGGAGCTCTCTCTCCATCTCTTACAAGCCTTTCATTCTCCTGTGTTTATCTGTTTAGCTGAAAAACTCCCCAGGACACAGACTTTGTCTTCTTATATGTCTATAAATTGCCTCAAACTGTCTCTACCTAGGTACTTAAAATGGCTGCCATAACCTAAAGACCTGAGTTCCTCACAGATAAGTATGCATTTATCTTCACCTCATAAAGTTGGAAAGCCCTGTTGGGAGTGTACATACACTAAATGATAAACTAAATAATAATTTGGGATCATGTGGAATGACCGGTGTTCTATAAATGGAAGATCAAATAGAGCCTTTAAAAGCAATTGGACTACTTATGTGAGCAAGGAAAGCAGGATTTGGCCGATAAGCAGGTGAAATGAAATGAAGAAATGGAACACACTTTCAGGTTGTTCTGCCGCAATTCATCCACTTTAAAATGCATTTTGTTCCAGTGATGATATTACATAAATTTTCTATTAAAAATAATGACCTGCAGTAAAATACTTTAATGTCACCATGTTGACTGATAATAAGGACACTATTAATGGGCAACATCTCCAAATTGAGGGAACACCTACTATAAAAATGTGTTTTGGGATCATATAAAAGTTTGTTCTGTTGTAAAGACATTAGGTAAAATATTCCCACACAGAAAAGTTTTTCATTAAGCAAACTATCAGTTTACTGTATTGACAGAACATATTTAAAATGCAATACATGCATGGTCAACTTTCACAATGAAATGTCTTAAATGGTGTTTTCCTCTAGGATACCCACAGTAATGTATCTGTTTCAGGGATTAAAATCTTGCAAACGTCAATGCATTAAAAGATAATGTATCTTCCCCCCATACCCATGTATTTGGTAAATGTTTCTAAAACTGATGGAAAGACAGAAAAGTGTTCTTTGTTTGTTGTCTTAAAACCATTCAGAAGTAATAGATCTTACCCCATTTTTGTATTTTAAAACACTTCTCCCATGCACTTATATAATACATATGATTGATACATGTAGTGAAAACTTTTAAATAACTGAGATATGAGGTGAGAAGTGATATTCTGAATTAAGGCAAGAAGTGAAACTTGATTATGGAGATGTTATTAATTAGGGACAGAATATTTCAGATGTGGACGCCTTAACTTAGACACCAAATTCCATTTTTAGGCTCCAGTCCTCTAAACAATTATTAATGTGCTTTAATTTACACCTAAATAGTAACAGCAATGTTAGCGTTTACTTACATATACTCATAAGTATAAAGTTAAGAATGTATGTGTTTACAGGATCGTAGACTTGGTCACCTGTATGGACGGCCTGATTTTTAGAAGCACTGGAAACTGGCAGCTATCCTGGAAATTGATATTGTGAATTTTGACCTAGTTTTTCTTTTATATAAACAACGATATTTTGGTCTCTTTATTCCAATTTGTTACCTAAGTCAAATTCTCTTTATTCCAATGCATTATCTATGCTCTTTTTTCTTTTAACTCATTCAGGAAAAGTTTGACCATTACATGTATAAATTATCACTGCAGTATTGAATTTCCTTTTGAATTAAAAGGCTAATTAGTTACAAATTTTATAAAGAACTGCTATTTTATTAACCTCAACAAGAGCATGCATCATGAAAAAGGGATAATGAAATACTGCAGTGTGTCATTTAACCTTAAACTACTTTCTTATTCCTAGTTTTTTTTAGGATTTTTCATTTACTGTCTTCTGCTGGTTGTTTTCCCCCCCCTTTTCTCCTTCATATTGATGGAATGTTAGCTATCTTGCAGCTGATACAATATCATAATTAGAGCTTCAGCAGTTCCTTGAAAGATATGATCTGTACTGAGGAAAGCTCTGCATGCCTGAATGAAAGTCCTGATTTGCTTCTCAAGCTTGATCAGTTTTTATGAATTATCACTGAGAAGCCTACAGACAAAGTGTGAAAGATAACAAGAAACAGAAACATGAAGTGACAAGCCAAAAGTCACAAAGCAGATTAGTGGCAGAGCCAGCAATAGAAAGCAGGTCTCCTAACCTTCACAAGAGTGTCCTATCCTCTAATCCATGCTTCCTCCTTTACTAAGGGTTATAGTCTCTTTGTAGATATATGCAAACAACACTCACTGAAGTTATTTGTCTAGAAATTGTACTATTAACACAGACAACATTCTCTAGTGACTTCAATAGAAATCACATAGTATCAGAGGGTAGAATTGGGCCCATTAAAAAAATATATAAAGCCACAGAGTTTGTGCAGTTTGAAACTATTCATAGTGTCAATTATACTTTTACTTTAGAATATTGTTCCTTCTTTAGGCAAAGTCACCCATGTTGAAGAAAGATTAATTTACATTGGAACAAGTGCAGAGAAGAGCTACTAGGACTTGGGTCGTCAATCTTCGGCACACAGCCCATCCGGGTGATCCACTGGCAGGCCACGGGACAGTTTGTTTACATTGACCGTCTGCAGGCCTGGCCCCCCACAGCTCCCAGTGGCCATGGTTTGCCGTTCCCAGCCAATGGGAGCTGCGAGAAGCGGCAGGCTGTAAACAAACTGTCTTGTGGCCTGCCAGCGGATTACCCTGATGGGCCGCATGCTAAAGGTTGCTCTCCCCTGTACTAGGATGATCAGGGGAATGGAGACACTATCTTATCTGAGGAGACTGGAAGAGCTTGGCTTATTTAGTCTAGCAAAAAGAAGGTTGAGAGGGAATATGATTGCTCTCTATAAAAACCATTAGGAAAGAAATACCAGGGAGGGTGAAGAGTTATTAAGCTAAAGGACAATGTTGGTACAAGGAAAAATAGATATAAACTGGACATTAACACATTCAGTCTGGAAATTAGAAGAAGGTTTCTAACCATCAGAAGGATGAAGTTCAGGAACAGCATCCCATTAGGAGATGTGGGGGAAAATGACTTAATTAGTTTTGAGAGAGAGTTGGATAAATTTCTGAGTGCAATTGTATGACAGGGTTGCTTGTGATGTTGGGGTGCAGGGCTCAACAGCCCTTCAGATCACTTCCAGTTTACGTCTTATGCTCCTAAAGCTCATGTTTCAGGTATTCAGCCTGCCACTGACAGAGGTTAGGAAGGGATTCCCCCCAGTGTATTCTAAGATGGTTTTTTAATCTCTTTACTCTGGAGCATCAGGGATTGCCACTACTGGAGATGTGGCATGGACCAAGGCTCTAAGATGGCACCAAGCCTTCTCTGTGTCAGGTGCTTGGCTGACTGGTTCTTGTTCACTTGCTCAGGATCTAACTGATCGCTGTAGAATCATAAGACTGGAAGGTACCTCAAGAAGTCATCTAGTCCAGTCCCCTGAACTCATGGCAGGACTAAGTATTATCTAGACCATCCCTTACAGGTGTTTGTCCAACCTGCTCTTAAAAATCTCCAATGATGGAGATTCCACAACCTCCCTAGGCAATTTATTCCAGTGCTTAACAACCCTTATAATTAGGAATTTTTTCCTAATGTCCAACCTAAACCATCCTTGCTGCAATTTAAGCCCATTGCTTCTTCTTCTATCCTCAGAGGTTAAGAAGAAAAAACAATTCTCCCTCCTCCTTGTAGCAATTTTTATGTACTTGAAAACTGTTATCATGTCCCCCCTCAGTCTTCTCTTCTCCAGAATAAATAAACCCGTTTCTTTCAATCTTCCCTTGTAGGGCATGTTTTAAAACATTTAATCATTTTTTGTTGCTCTTCTCTGGACTTTCTCCAGTTTGTCCACATATTTCCTGAAATGTGGCATCCAGAACTGGACACAATACTCCAGCTGAGGCCTAATCAGCATGGAATAGAGCAGAAGAATTGTTTCTTGTGTCTTGCTTACAATACTCCTGCTAATACATCTCAGAATGATGTTTGCTTTTTTTTGCAACAGTGTTACACTGTTGACTCATAGTTAGCCTATGATCCTCTGTGTTCCCCAGATCCCTTTCAGCAATACAGCTTCTTAGGCAGTTATTTCCCATTTTGTATGTGTGCAATTGATTTTTCCTTCCTAAGTGCATTTGCATTTGTCCTTATTGAATTTCATCCTGTTTACTTCACACCATTTCTCCTTTTTGTCCAGATCACTTTGAATTTTAATCCTATCCCGCAAAGCACTTGCAATCCCTTCCAATCATCCAAAAACTTTATAAGTTTACTCTCTATGCCATTATCTAAATCATTGATGAAGATATTGAAAAGAACCAGAACTGATTCCTGCGGGACCCCACTTGATATGCCCTTCCAGCTTGACTGTGAATCACTGATAACTACTCTCCGGGAACATTTATGCACCCAGTTTATAGTAGCTCCATCTAGGTTGTATTTTCTTATTTTGTTTATGAGAGGGTCATGTGAGACAGTATCAAAAGACTTACTAAAGTCAAGATATATCACATCTACCATATGTGGGTTCAGGAAGGAATTTTCCCCCAGGTCAGATTGGCAATAACCTTGAGGGGATTTCACCTTCCTATGCAGTATATGGATGTGGGTCACTTGTCAAAATTATCTAGGTATATCTCACTTAATCATTTACCTTCTATTGCAGGGGCCTTGAACACTGGTGCACCTCCATCCCTCCTAATCTCTGTCTGTGGCACAGAATAGTCTAGTCACCTGTGAATCTTTTTTCAGTTATTGGGTTTAATTTGTGGGTACTGTGTGGTGTTGGTGGCCTGTGATATACAGAAAGTCAGACTGGATGATCTAGTGGCCTCTTCTGACCTTAAACTCTATGACTCTGAGTGGGTAGTCATATTTCAGGGCCTTGCAGAGTTGTTTACCACCAGGATGAGAAAAGAATGCTATGAACAGCCTTTGACTTTAATGAGGTCTATTACTGTCTTTGGAGAGAGAGCCTGTGCCTCTTCTCCCACCCACCCACCCACCCATCCAACCCCCCAATGGCTGTCATGAAAACCTTTCATCATAAACAATAATTTATTTTCATTTAAGTTTTTTTAATTTTTCTAAGTCTCTCTGAGTCTCATTTTCATAAGACTGAGAAGCTGCAGAGTCAATTTTCCCCATGTGTCTTGACATAGACTGATAGTTTCTCTCCCATATCAGCCCTATTGGGAAAAAAATCCATGGTGTTCCCACTGGAAGACTCCCCCACATCATTTCACTGGCGTGGTAGGGTTAACCTCCAAAGAAAAGGTCTGGGGCTTCCCCTATCTCTCTAGACCCTAAGGGATCAGAGCTGGTCAGGGCCATCTATGTGATGGTTCCACGGTTTTGGACCAGCTCTGCACCCTGCAGGAATCAGGAATTCCTGGAAAATCTGGGGGAGGGGCAAGGACCACTAATTTCAAGAAATCATTTTTCCTCAGCCAAAACTATTCACCTCTCTCATGTCTGCTTAGCAAGTTAGAAAAATACCATCCAGTCCTCTGAGAAGAAACTTCAGCAATGTTTTCATTTGACTATTAAAATTGAGCTATTGAAGTTAGATTCTCTCTTCATGTGAATCTACTATGTAAGTGTTGAATTTGGACATTCAATGGAATATTGTTAGAGTTGGAAACATACAAATATCCATTCTAGGTAATTACAGAAAGTGCATATAAGTTAATAAAGGAAATTCCAAATGCAACAAAGATAATGAGGAGCATATGGATGACATCACAGAGCTTTTGATTATGCTGTATTTGCTGCTGTCTCAAAAAATAAATGGTTCAGTATCATCCATGCCTTGAACTGTCAAATAATCAGAACTAAGGATACAGATGTGTCTTGGATTATAATGCTCAATACCTGCATGTAGCTGTGGATTCTTATAATGAATGTCTAAAAAAATCAAGATAATCTCTTCATTGCCCACATAAGTGTAATGAAGACAGATTAGATTGGAGTTATTTTAGGAAAGCATAAATTTTGGAAACACGGGAAAAATCAATTAAATCACCATTTCTAAGGTACTTATGACCAAAATATTAAATAACATTAGGAATGTAATTCAGTATTTCAGTTTGAAAATTACCCCTAATTTTGGATGTGCAATTAACTGCTGAAAACCATTGTTTCCCATAGAATGTATGGGCTGTGCCAATACTAGTACTGTATTATAAAACTGGAGCTCTACATTTAACATCTATTAGACACCACTGGGCATCAATGGAATGTATTCCTATTAAGCAGATTTTATGCTAATTCTGTCCTGATTAAGAAGCAGCAATTCAGCTTCACCATTAGGCCAAATTGATTCCCTGTGATACATCCCAATACAGAAGTCATCCCGATTCCCAATTAGAGGCCTGATGCTGTGAGATGCCGACACAGCACTTTATGCAAAGTGTTTCGCTCCATCTCCCACTGGCTTCAGGGCTGAGAGATCTCAACACCTTGCAGGTGGTCTTCGGTTCCTAGCAGTATTGGAGCCTTCATGTATCTGAATAAGTGGAGTTACCGTATTACTTTATAAATCAATACAATATGCTGATTGCTTCAGGAATAAGGAAGTCAAAATACTTTCTTTGTGAGAAAAGGAAAGGTCTGAAATTTAAACCTGGGTGCTGAATGTTGAGCTCTGAAACCCATAACTAGGCACCTAAATAAAAGTGGTTTAATTTTCAAAAGTTATTACCACTTACTGCTACCCATGACTTCATTGAGATGGCTGGCTCAGCATTTCTCAGAGTCAGACCAGTTGCATGTAGATGCCTAAGTATGGATTTAGGAGCTTAAAATTAGGTACCCAGGTTTGAAAATGTTGCTCTAAATCTTTGTTTCCAACCGTGAGGTCAAGAACAGGTCGTTTTGCAGACCCACAGTCACAAAACTAACATTATGGGCAATAATAATTTTACTCATACTAACAATAGCCCTATTCCATTCAACTTAAGATATGTTGTAACCAATGCAGCAGAGCTTAGTAACTAACAACATTTCATTTCTAATTAAATCCATCATTTAATTAAAGTTTTTTTCCTGATGCCAAATGATAAGCATGTGGTGATGCCAGTTTGAATTTTGCTTACACTATAGCTGGTGGATGCATAGAGAATAGCCAGAATCTTTTTCAAATTGCAGTTTGCACTCTCTATCATGAGGGAAGCTGTGAGAAGAAGTTGACTGCTGTTGTCAGAAGAAATAAAAAAAACAGATGTATATCTCATGGAAGAATCCTTTAAGAGCAAGCAAAAATGTGCCAATCTTAATTAGAGTAGACACTAGAATTTTTGAATGTAAGTGATCTCCATTACTTTAGAACTTACTATAAGAACATACACACACTCAAGGAATTTCAACTGTAGTGACAGCAATTTTTATATCTCAAAGAGCTGGGTAATATAGTTACTTAAGCATTCTCCAATAAGGAAGGTGAAAAAAAGGGTTTTAAGTTAATAAATATGCCACTTAGTTTTTTCACTTGTTTTTAAAAAAACATAAGGCATATGCTTGGCATAGTTGAGTCTCCACTATTAGAGGCAACTTGCTTTGATATTGTTGCTTACTACCAGGAAAAAAATCAAATTTTCTGACTGCTTTAAAACAGATGTGGGAGAGCTATTTTTTTAATCAATAAGAGTTGCAAAAAAATAGATAGGCACTTTGCCCTAAGAGCACCTATAACTTGCATATTGAACTACTTTCTTTTTTTTTCCCTAGAATAGGGTCATCTCAACTATGAAGTGCATAGTTATGTTTGTCTATTCTTAGTACAAGTAGAAACTATGATGCAGCTGTAATAGTACTATATATAACAAACTCGGATCAGATCAGGGGTCTGAAATTGGGATCAGGTACTGTTAAAGCACAAAAGTCAGATAATACAATATAAACATTAGCCTGCATGAAAATATTTCCCGTGATATCTTTTTTCAGTGTTCTGTGTTATCCACAGTCTAAGGTTCAACAAAAGTTAATGAATTTTACCAGTCTGCATGCACATACGATGCTGGAAATCTATGTGCTCCTTTATTTCTTAAAGTAACCCAGACTGTTAATGAAATAAGAGTGGGCAGCTGTAGAGCTGTATTTTATCCAGACATCGCTCTAAATATGTTTCATCGCTAAGAATCAGAATAATAAAACACAGACACTTTTTTGTTACTTTCAATTGATGGTGAATGAATTATGGACCAAATTAAGATCTGTTACATGTGAGCATGTCTGAAAATAATGTATCTCACTAAGTCTGGGTCACCTACAGATAGCTGTTACAAATCACAAAGAAAGTCTGGCTTATTGAGTATCAGATTTCTATTAAAACACATTCATACTCAAAAAGGTAATTCATATTGTAATTGAAGATGTCATCCTTCATTCATCTCAAAGAGGATTATTTCAGTTGAGCATTACTTATTCTTTTGTGCTTTAAGTCTACAGTATTTATCTCTGACTACTGGCTAATAGAAGTTGAAATAGGATTCAGTGTGGTTTTTCAGGTATCTCTAATAAAATAGTAATGACTAAGAGTCATAAAAACAATAATTCTCCTTTAACCAACTACTACTAACAAAAAAGTGATAGGATTTTATAGTTCATCTCTAATATACCTTCACAGATAAAAATGAGAATGGGCAATTCTAATGAATTACTTCACACAAAATTTCAGAACTTCAGGAAGGGGTTATAAGATAATATATTAATAAGTTAGCAAATTTTCTAGCATGGCATAAAGAGAATTATTAAAATGATCCCATGATCACTGATGCTGAATGACAGAACACCTTAAATCATCATGTTATACTGTGAGATAAAATGAAGGCCTCATATGAAGTGTTTAACACCTCCCTCCTCAGAGTTTGACTAGGAAACTGCTCACATCTTTTAAACAGGATATACTGTTTATTAATAAACTGGGATTCAAGTGATGCTACTTGGTAACATGGAGCAATTTTCTAACTACAGGACTATACACAGAAGAAAATTATGACTAATGTATGCTTTAAGGTTTAAGTAGAACACTGGTGATGAACACCAATTCCACAGGCCAAATCTAGCCTGCTTGATGAATTTGTAATGTCCTGACAAAATCAGAGTCTGCTGAATATTACATTCTATGCTTTAAAAATAAATCAATTTCTAGATCTTTTGATTGCAAAGAAAACCTTAAAAATGTGAACCAAAGTAGCACCCAGAAAGATTGAAGTAACTTCTCAATATGTGTGAAATATCCTTATTTTTCTCAATGCAATATTAACTCTTAAACCCAAGGAGATTTTAAAGATCAATTTTATATACCTTAGGTATTCAATTGTATGCCTGCATAGAGCACAAAGAAAAGACAAAGCCCCGCTACTATGCCGAGTCAAAAATTAAAGGTGTACACAGGGGATAACACCTTGAATTCCTGTACAAAAGACTCATTCCTCCTGCAGGGCATTTACACTTAAGTCTTCTTGACTATAATAATGTACTGTAGTAGAATTATTTATCTTAGTGTGATTTAGAATTACATCAGACATGATTGGTGAAGCATGTAGTACAGAAACCTAGAGAGTCAATTGCTGAGGACTGAATGAGCATCATAGAAATAGTAAAGCTGGAAGGGACCTCAAGATGTCATCTAGTCCAGCCCACAATGCTGAGGCAGGCACAGTTATACCTAGGCCTTTCCTGACAGATGTTTGTCTAACCTGTTCTTAAAACCTTCCATTGACAAGGATTCTACAATCTACTTTGGAAACTTATTTCAGAGTTTAACTAAGATCTGGGTGCTACTGTAATATAAATCTCAATTAATAATAAAACACATGTAATCCCCAGTATCAAATAATCAGAAGAGAGCTCGAGATGGAAGAGACATATTATGTCATCTAGTCAATGCTAGTGTAGTAGTATTCTCTATAATATATTTTGCAGTGCATTCTCCAGTCTAAATAGCATCAAATTTTACATTAATAACTTTTTATAGCATGGTTCCTTCAGCAAAAGTTCAGCCAGATGCTCAACTGTTTATGTTCATCAACAAATTTTATAAGTGGAGACTAATGGGATATTCTAAAAGAAAATCACTTTATGTTGCCAACGTTGAGTCGCAGCTGAATAATGGTGAAGCACCTTTCCTTACCACATAAAAACAAATCATCATAAGCTGCAATTATTGACAAATCACACTGCAAATGACAGAATTATCATATAAATTATAATTATCATATAATTATAAATTATGTGGCACCTTAGTCTCCTTTTCTTTTTGCGAATACAGGCTAACACGGCTGCTACTCTGAAACCTGTCATATAAATTATGACCATTCTAAAAGATAATTGTGTCATTTGAATGAAGCTGAATATTAGAGCACTTGCAAGCAATACTTAAGTCATTTATAAAAATAATGAGCAATAAAGGACATAGGGCCAGACTGGCAACTTTGAGTTGCCACACTCAGAATCCAAATACAGGATTCCTTCTTATCTCTCACTCCACAAACCAAGGTCTAGAAACTCTGTAGAAGGAACATGCTCATCAACTATGTGGAATGGAGCCTTTAAGTATCCTATATACAGAAGTGGCACTGACTCGTCCTGGAGCAAATCAAATCCAGCCCTCCTTGGAAAAACACTTACATCAGGATGGGAGGACTGAAGCAAAAAGGAGAAACCTCTAGAAAGGACCTTGAATAGAATGTCGGCACTTACAATTTTGTCATTTATACAAAAATAAACTTATTCCACAGTGATAAGATGGAAAGCAGTCCAAAGAGAAAAAACTAACAGTATTCTTCAGATGTTGCCGATTTAGATTGTGCCCAAATCTTCAAAAAGATCTACAAGGGATCTAAAAATTGTACTTGTGACCACAATACAGAGCTTCAAGCAAAACTCACAGCTCTTGGAGGAACTTTGGTCAAAAACCTGACCAGAAATAAGATAAAAAGACCACTGGTGAAATTTTCAAAAGTGCCACATTCATTCAGAAGCCTAAATCCAATTTTCAAAAGTGATTTGGGAGCCCGAGTTTCCCTGAAATTCAATGGGATTGAGGCTCTAAATTGCTAACTCACTTATTGAAAATATAATTTAGTAAATAAGTAATTTCGGTGCTTTTAAGTAATTTCAGTGCTTTTGAAAATTTACCCCCATATGGAATCCCACATAACAATCCATGACTGCATACAGTTATCACTTTACAACATACACAGATCAAGATATAAAATTTATGCTCTTTCATTTCAGGATACCACTTAGTGCGAAAGAAAAGATTCTAATAGATTCTCAGGAGAGAGAATATATCAACACTTGAGTGGAGTGTATGATATCCTGTCCCTTTAAATATTTGATCATTCTCCCCTCCCTCGTGCAAAGCCTCATTTTCGATGCCAAAAGAGCAATAGAGATTCCACACCAAACAGCTGTATTTCTCCCAGCTTCCTCTATCTGTCTGTCTGCCTCATCCACTTCTGAGTCCAAATAGAACATACTGGTGTCAAGGATCTTCTATCCCATGAGGCTCCATTCTGTTCACTGACTGACCAAGAAGAAGAAACAGTTAGTGGATAATGTGTGTGTGTGTATAAAGGGGGGAAGTTCACCTAGAAACAGAAGGTGCAGACTGCTGCAGCATTTTGTTTCAGGTACAGCATGAGCCAGCTAGCAAGAGAGGGGAAGTAAGCAAATGAAGATAGAACAAAGGAGATGTGTTCTGCAATTACTGCCAGAGCTGAAGGGGAAGCAAGCAGCCATCTTGGCTGGCCATCAGGGCCAGATTAACCTTTTGTGGGTCCAGCGCCAAACATATTTGTGAGCCCCCATGCGGGCAATGGAGCATGGTGCGGGGAGGTCGGTCCCCGGAGTGAGGACTGGCAAGGGCATTGAGGGATGGCATGGCAGGGGTGGCCTAGCTCCACCCAGCCCAGTGCAAGGGCACTGAATACAAATCTGCAGTTGCCAGATGCACACTGGCCCGCCCACCCCTGTGCTTCTAGTGTGCCCCTTTCCCTCAGGGGCGGGCCCATGCCACACCACATAGCCCTGACTCCGTATGCCCAGCGCCCCCTGCAACTGCTATGCCCAGCACCCTCTCACAGCCCCACTGCCCAATGCACTTCCCCACAGCCCCACCACTGCAAATACACTCAGACCCCCCACGCCCAGCATGTCAACACACAGGCCTCTTCCACTGCCCCCCCAACAGACTCCCCACTGCCTAGCACCCAAAAAACAGAAACCTCCCTCACTGCCAGCAGCCCCACAGATCCACTTCCTCATACCCTTCCCCCCTGGCCACACTCACAGGCCCTGCTGGGGGGTGACTACAACTGCCAGGCTGAGCTGGCAGGGTGGCCGGGGCTGGTCCAGTGCCAGAGCAGGGAATTGCTCCGGAAGTAGCGCTATCAGCCAGGTCAGGGTCTGCTCCCGCCCCAGCCAGGCTCTTTCAGGACCAACTTGGCTGGAGGCAGGGTGACCATACATCCCCTTTTGGCAGACAGTTCCCTTTTTAAGCTCTGTCCCGTCTGTCCCGACTTTTTTGACAAGAACAGGCATTTGTCCCATTTGCTCTTGCCAGTTGATCAGTTGGCAAGAGCAAATGAACAAATGCCCAGTTTACCAAAAAAGTGAGGTGCACCCCCCACACCCCATAGCGGAGCATGGAGGAACGTGCATGTAGGGGCTGTGATGCGATGTGTCAGGCGGTGGGGCTTGGAAGTTCAGCCCCAGCCCCGGGCAGACTGGAGCTTGTGGGAGTTGGGGGCCAGCCCCTGGCAGCAGTGTGGGGAGCTTGGCAGGGTGTGTGTGTCAGCCCTAGCCCTTGGCAGGAGTGTGGGGAGCTCAGCGGGAGCGGTGGGTTTGGGGGACAGCCCCTGTCAATAGTGTGGGGAACTGAGGTGCGGGAGGGGGTCAGCCCCTGGCTGCGGCACAGGGAGCTGGGGGAGTAAAGGAGAGGAGCCCCAGCTTCCAGCGGCACGGAGTTGGGAGGCGGGTGTCAGCATCCCCAGCCAGGCAGCATGAGAATCCAGCTCCAAGGCGGAGAGGAACCCTTGGCCGCCCTGTGACCCAACAGGAGTGGGCGGGGGCAGAGGCCAGGGGAAGGAGAAGAGCTGGCAGGGCCTCAGAGTACTGCCCAAGCAGAGCAGGTCAGGCTGGGCCAGGGCCCCTTCAGAGCCTGGGCACAGCACCATGGCACCAGTGCCACCATTGTAAACCCGATACTGCTGAGCATGTACAAGCAGGAAGAGAAACAGCCTGTAGCCTGCACTAATCATCTATAGCCAACAGATGAAGCCTAAGTACCGAAAAAGATCTATTCTGCAGTGGTAGCCGTGTTAGTCTGTATCAGAAAAAAAAACAACGAGGAGTCCTTGTGGCACCTTAGAGACTAACAAATTTATTTGGGCATAAGCTTTCATGGGCTAATAGCCACTTCATTAGATGCATGGAGTGGAACATACATTAGGGAGGATACATACATAGCACATGAAAAGTTGGGAGTTGCCTTACCAAGGGGGTGTCAGTGCTAATGAGCCAATTCAATTAAGGTGGAAGTGGGTTATTCTCAATAGTTGACAAGAAGGGGTGGAAATCACTTTTGTAGTGCTAATGAGGCCAAAGTAAACTAGGTGACCAATTTCAACCAGTTAACAAGAAGATATGAGTATCAGCAGGGGGAAATTAGTTTTTGTAGTGACCCATCCACTCCCAGTCTTTATTCAAGCCTAATTTGATGGTGTCCAGTTTGCAAAGTAATTCCAGTTCTGCAGTTTCTCATTGGTGTCTGTTTTTGACGGGGTTTTTTTGAAGAATTGCCACTTTAAAGTCTGTTATTGAGTGTCCAGGGAGACTAAAGTGCTCTCCTACTGGTTTTTGAATGTTATAATTCCTGATGTCAGATTTGTGTCCATTTATTCTTTTGCATAGAGACTGTCCGGTTTGGCCAATGTACATGGCAGAGGGGCATTGCTGGCACATGATGGCATATATCACATTATAGATGTGTAGATGAACGAGCCCCTAATGGTATGGCTGATGTGGTTAGGTCCTATGATGATGTCCCTTGAATAGTTATGCGGACAGAGTTGGCACTGGGGTTTGTTGCAGGGTTTGGTTCCTTGTTTAATGTTTTTGTTATATGTTGTGTAGTTGCTGGTGAGTATTTGCTTCAGGTGGGGGGCTGTCTGCATGTGAGGACTGACCTTGTCAACTGTTGAGAATAGCCCACTTCTACCTTAATTGAATTGGCTCATTAGCACTGACCCTCCACCTGATAAGGCAACTCCCATCTTTTCATATGCTGTGTATTTATACCTCCCTACTGTATGTTCAACTCCATGCTTCTGATGAAGTGGGTTTTAGCCCACGAAAACTTATGCCCAAATAAATTTGTTAGTCTCTATGGTGCCACATGGACTCTTTGTTGTTGTTTCTACAGTAACAACATCTGCGGTACAGACATACAACCAGTAGAAGGAAATCAGGCACAGATAGTGCACAGTAAAAAACAACAACAGTTTCCCTGTCCAGAGATGATATCTGGGAGGGTATGAAGTCCAACAGAAGAGCAGAGAAATGGTAACCTTTCTGGGCAATGTTTGTGAGTTTTTCAAAAATCATGGATGGTCGGTGGTATTCCTCAAATGCTTTGAGCAATTTGTGGCTTGCAGTTGCATTCCACATGGACAAAGAATTTCAATCTTACTGACAGTGATGGGTCCAAAGTCAAAAGGACTGCTATGTGACCTTCCGTCTGCAACTGTGCCTGGAACTGCCACATACACTGCAATTACTGAAGCAATGCAGCAATATTTTTCTCCTGCCCCATCAACGATAGCAGAATTGGTTCCATCAGTTCCATCAGGGAAGTGAAGAGTCGGTAGCACAGTTTGCTCCTGCTCTAAGTAAGATATCAAAGCATTGTCAGTCCAGACAAAAAAGTGATGCAGTGTGTGACCAATTTGTCTTTGGATTATGCAGTGACCAATCAAGAAAAAGTTACTGACTGTATCAGTGCTTACATTCAAGAAGACTTTTGAGGTAGCTTTGGCCATGGAAATCACAGAGAAGGATTTTCTGGAATTTAGTGTGAACCAAGAAGTTCACTTCCTGAATCAGCAAGACCATGGGAACATAAGGAATTTCTTTGTGGTCATGGTGTGCAAATGATGCAAGCAGACAAAGATTGCTGGGCATGCCAGGTCACTTGATGGAATTGCCATAAGAAAAGACACATTGCTATAAGCTGTCGCACAATTCATTTATCAGCAACACAGAGAAACTGTATATTCAATATGACACCTGTGAAGACTGAACCTAAGAAAGGATGATAGACAGGAATTCATAACGTGGAAAAAGACAAAAGTTATAGTGACAGTGACCAAGACCTAGCTCTACACATATTTTTACAGGCTGGAGTCAGAGATGGCATCTAGATTACACACATGATTGAGGGAGTTCCTGCAAGAATAGAGCTTGGTAATGGAACTACCATCTGATTGATTTCTGCATCTGCCTATCACCAAACTTATCACAAGATCCTCTGGGAAAAATGTCACAGTTTTGAAAATGTTTATACCAGAGAAAAGTTAGTCCCAAAAGGAATACTCCAGGTGAAAGTTCAACTAGATGGGCAATCAGTTGTTTTACCCTTGTATGTGATTAAAGGAATATATTCACCATTATTTGGCAGACTTTGGCTTGAGAAACTCAAAGGGAATTGGTCTGAGATCAAGGCAATCACAAAAGCACTTCAAAATCTTTAGGAAATACTGGACAGACACTCCAAAGTTTTTTAAAAAAGAATTTGGACAGATGAGCAATATTCCCAACCAAAATATTGCAATCCCCAGAGTTGTGCCTTATGCTCTGAAGACTCTGGTAGAAGCTGATTTGGACCATTAATGAACTCTGAGTCTTGTCACTGATTTCACACAGTGAATGGGCTACACCCATCATACCAATGATCAAGAAGGATGGCTTAGTCAGAATTTGTGGAGATTTCAAAGTGACATTGAATCCAGTTTTATATGCAGACAGGTATCCACTACTTCGTACTGAAGATTTGTTTGCTACTCTTAGTGGAAGACAATATATCAATAAATTGGATTTGCTCAATTTATACCTATAAAGACAGGTTTCAGAGTAGCAGCCGTGTTAGTCTGTATTCGCAAAAAGAAAAGGAGTACTTGTGGCACCTTAGAGACTAACAAATTTATTAGAGCATAAGCTTTCATGAGCTACAGCTCACTTCATCGGATTCATTGGCCTACCTTGTTTGTCACCATGAAAGGTTTTCCTCCTTTCCCCCCCCTGCTGCTGGTGATGGCTTATCTTAAGTGATCACTCTCCTTATAGTGTGTATGATAAACTCATTGTTTCATGTTCTCTGTGTGTGTATATAAATCTCTCCTCTGTTTTTTCCACCAAATGCATCCGATGAAGTGAGCTGTAGCTCACAAAAGCTTATGCTCTAATAAATTTGTTAGTCTCTAAGGTGCCACAAGTACTCCTTTTCTTTTTACCTATAAAGAGAGATTGATCTGGCATCTTGCAAATAAGTCGCAATCAAAACGCAAAAAGACTTGTTTTGTTACAAGAAGTGGCCTTTTGGTATCACTTCAACACCTGTCCTATTCAAAAAAGCCATGAATTAGATTCTGAAGAGACTGAACACAGTTCAGTGTTATTTGGATAACATCCTTGCTACAGGAAAGGATCGAGAGGATCATCTTTTCATTTTTGACACTGTCTTGCAACGTTTGGAAGACCATGGACTGAGAGTACACTGAGAGAAATGTGAATTTTTCAAATCTTCAGTTGAATATCTTGGACATGGAACTGATACCCCCAGGCCTAAGGAAATTGCCAGAGAAAGAGAAGATGGTTCTTCAAGTGCCCCTGCCAGAGAATGTGTCACATTTAAGTTCATTCTTAGGACTGCTTAACTACTATGGTAAATTTCTGCCTAATCTGACAACAGTATGGCACCTTTATATAAACTGCTAGATGATGCGGGTATACAAACCCCACACCGGACAAGGGGTTAAGGAGCTGCTCTGGGCTCAGCCAACTCCACCCCAATACACCTGCAAGGCCTACCATACCCAAGCTCCCATCTGCCCAAAGAAACCTCAGAGAGAGCTGTTTTATCTCAGTTTGATGGATAGGTTAACTATCACTAGCACATGATCAGCAAAGAAACTGCTAAGGATGATATGCTTTCTCTTGTGAAAGGAAGGATACTATAAGGAAGTGTTGGATCATAAGAATCCCCGGTTTACAAAATTATTGTAATGTCAGCTTGAATTATCTGTGAATCGTAGTTGCATTTTTGGGGGAATGGGAGTGATCATTCCAAAATCACTTCACTCTCAGGTTTTGGAAACTCTTCACAAAGGTCATTTTGGCATTGTACACAGGAAGGCCATAGTCCCGAGTCATATCTGGTGGCTGGCAATCTACTAAGACATTGAGAGGAAGGCAAAGTGTTGTACTACAGTTCAGAAAACTCAGCATTCTCTTGTCCCAGCTCATCTACACCTTGGACGTGTTTTCACATAGACTATGCCAGACCTTTACAAGTTAATATATTTTTAGTCATAGCTGACACCCATTCAAAATGGCCATACATTTCAGAATTACTACTACTACAGCTACCAAGACCATTGGACACTTTTGTACTTGTTTAACCAATTTGATTTATTGTTACAGATAGTGAGTGACAATGGACCTCATTTCTGTTCAGAGTTTCAAATTAAATTCAGCATTTACATTTGGCTCCATGCCATCCTATTATAAATCGACGAGCCTGGGTTTATAAATTGTTTAGTTAGTGTGTTGCCATTCCAGAGCAGAATAATCCCTTGAAATTTAAGAGCCTGCAGTGGTTCATCTGCAACTTTAAGTTAGTGTATAGTGTTTTATGTTAGCCATGCAAATGATAATATATATTATATATAGAAAGTTTTTTAAAGTAGGGTGGAAAAATGTGATCTCCTGTCCCTTTAAATGTTTGAACACTCCCTCTTTCCCAGGGCAAAGCCTCACTTTTGTGTTAGTTTCAATTTTACTGCCAGAAGAACAATAAAGTCTCCACAGCAGATAGCTGTTTTTCTATCAGCTCCCTCTGTGTCTATCTCCTTCTCTGTTGGGTCCAAATATAACAGAGTGCAAGGTGTAGGACAATGGTATATACTCAGTCCTATATAAAAGCCTCCAAAAACATCTAGGTTCTTTGCAAACAGTAACTAAATTAGGGAAGGAGTTACATCTGCACTCATTTATGTGAGGCACAATACAAACAGTCAAAGTCAGTGCTGAGGAACATACTTGGGAACAGTCAGTGGCAGCATATCTTAAGCAAGAGATGGTGCCATAGTCTTACAATAACAGCAGTGCTGCTTCCATTGGAAGTCCCCAGGTGATAGCCTCACAATTTGTCACCAGTTGTGAGGATGCCATCACTTTCCAAATGCTATGTAAAAGCTTAATGGGAAGATTTTTAAAAAGCACCTAAGAGATCTAGGAGCACTTGGCTCATTGACTTTTAATAGGACTTAGGATTCTCAGTCATACATGTGCTGATAGATACTGCAACAACATGCAATATCTTTGGGGACCATGTTGTATTAAATTTATGTATCTCTATGGGTTAGGGATTGCATGCAACTCCAGCGGGGAGGGTTATCACAACTCTTCCAGGGAACAAAAACAGTATGTGGATGGGGATGGGGTGAAGAGGATTAAGATGAATCACTTTTTTTTTTTTTGTTTTCTCTGTAATGCTTTCACCTTAAGAATAAATGTGCTTGCTTGTAGAGAACTGTGTGGTAACTTGTAACTGCTGGTGATACACGGCTGATAGCCCTCAGAGAGAGGAAGCAAAACATAGGTGCTGGCCTTTAGGCAGACTGGCTTGCTGGGAGAGTTGTGCAGCCTTAAAAACCCCCAGAAAGGAGTAGGGCAAGAATCCCTGCTCAGAGACTGGTGACAGCGGGAGACCAGAAACCGGACAGGACACTCCTAGAGTGCACTATGGGGGTGGTGACAAGGAGAGAGAGAGATGCAGTTCCTCTGAAACCGTGACAGACACATTTGAAAGTCTCCCCCTATCTAGGTAAGACTGCATTTCCTCATGCTGCTTTTGTATGAAAAACATCTGTTTCCCTGTTCTGCTCCCACTAAAGTCAGTGGACATTCTTCAGTTGCCTTCAGTGAGATTGGGATCAGTCCCCTACACACCACAGGCACACTCATTGCACTTGCCTGCCAGCAAGTTTCAGATCAAGCCCACACTATAATTAAAGCAATTTGGTTTATTCTGTAGTTATATTATTAATATTTTCCACTGATACCTTCACAACAAAGCCTTTTGCCTTTTTAATTGAAGGCATATATTGCAATGAATTTGGGTAATGTCTGCGATCTCTGTGTATGTTTCTTTTGTTTGTTTGTTTGTTTGTTTGTTTGTCTGTTTGTTTGTTTGTTTGTTTTACTGCTTCATTTCAGCTTCCCTACTGATCAATGTTTAAGGTCAAAATCAAATCTTCTTCTTCCTTTTTTTCTTTTAGTTGGAATTAATAATGTAATTAATATAACTATCTTTGTGTTTTTTTGTGGTATGGGGCCAACTACTTGAAAAAGAGGAGCACAGGATGTCTATTTTAAAGTAGTAAGCCATTACCAACCCTTACAAGCTGATTATAACTTTAAAATAAAGCTGAGAAAAGGCAAGTGAAATTAGGAAATGTAAAGAATCTTAAAAACAAAACAAAACCAACCAACCAGACACATACAATGTTTTGTTAAGATACAGACTTTAAGAGCAAAAAAGCCTGAGGAACAAATTTAGTCCTTCTTTAAGCAGTTGCATCTCCCAACAAAGACTAGGGGAGCTGTGAACATCCTTATGTTAGGATTTGGCCCTGAAGGTTTTTTTTTTCCTGGTCTTTCTCTTTCATGGGAGACTGGTATCCCATCCATTCTTCATAAATGGTAAAAGATTCATCTTCACACATGTCTGAAATAGTTTCAATATTATCCAGGCCAAGCTTTGAAAAACAACAAATCAGGTCCAAATCATGAGACTAACTCAGAAATCGTGAAATTTTAAAACATAATATAATTTGAGTTATTTTTATTTGTCGTCTGGATTTTTAGCTTTTAGTGTTTATATTCTTGAGCTTTTCTCCACAACTATCAGAGCTAGAAATTAACTCTGTTTGTTTGTTTTAATGACAGCTTAGATTCTCACATAACAACATGATTCCAAGAGCTGGGTGTTCAAGAAAAATGGCATCTAAATGCATCATTAGATATCTAAAGGGGGCCTAAGCACCTGAGCATGCACAGCTCCCATTGAAGTTACATAGGTGGTCAAATGAGCTATGGCTGCCCTGAAAATTAGCCCCCCTTTAGATACCTATATATGTATTTAGGTGCCAAATTTAAGCATCTAGGTTTGAAATTGTTTGGCCTATATTTGGAAACATTTCACACACATATGGAATTGGGCAAATCTTGAATTTAAAAAAAAAACTTTCTGTTTCTTCAAATCTCTTTAAACTGTAAGGGAAAAGGTATATTTTTTTAACTGAATATTATTCTCTCCATATTTATTTTATAATATATTTCACACAGAAAACTAAGTTAAAACAACATTAAAATTACAAAGTGAAGGACTCAAAAGTAATGAATGCAGTTAATGTTTTACATGCAAATCAAAATTGAGACCCCTAGAGTGTATGCATAATGCTATACTCTAATTAAATGATCATCAGATATAATTTCTTCGGCATACCTACTTCATCCAAGCCCAGATTTCAACACTCTTATTAATACTGATTTACACCTTACACTCTAAGAGCTCTCCACTCCACACATGCAGTAACGTACCATTCAATGTAAGAGCACCAGAATCACTGATCATCAGTGATTAATTATGTTGTGAAGGTACACTCTTCCAGTAAGGATAGGGAAGATATGCCCCACCTCAGGGAGAGTGCATCCTCTGGCCAGGGCATAGGGAGGATGTAGCCTTGACTTCTATTCCTTCTTACCCCCTCTGGGATTTCTTGCATTCCAAGCGCCATAATAAAGGAAGACTCCCTGTACCCGAGGGACTGTAACTGTGTCTCACTACTACACAAGGTTGCAGAGGACTTCTCCCAAACTCATGGAGCATATAGGCACAATATGGTCCACAAACTGAAGGCTGTGTGATGATTGAGGAAAGGGTGTTCAGAATAATAGTGTATGCTCATGTAACATTAAAGCTACATATTAATGCATATGCACAAAGGGCCAGACTTAAGGTGAGACATTACCTTTTGCCCTTTGACTTCTACAGCAAACTCAGAATTATATGATTATTAGTAACTCATTTGATAACCTGTGTGGATCCTAATCTGGAAGAGCAAAAAGTAGGAAGCAGCACAGGTGCTGAAATACGGGGAGGCTAAGTAGAGGAAGATCCATGTGGCAGTTGCCTCTTCCACAAGTCTCCCATTCCTTCCTACAGGGCACAGCCTCAGTCCTTTACTCTTGATACTATTGCATGTTCTTCACTCCCATAGCTGGCTACACTGTTCCTTCTTCTAGAGAAGAAATGGGGAGAAGACAAGATGAGCAAACATGTCAGAAAAAAATAGCTTTTTTCCCCCTAATCTGTGGCACAAGTAAAGATTTATGCAGCAAAATTTATGCTTGGCAAATTTAGCCACTTACAGTTAACTCCTAGTGCACTACTAGAGATTGTTTCAGCTGTGTCAGTTCTGTCTGAACATACTTAGCCATAATGTTTTCAGAGTGCACAGTTTACAGAACCTAAGCTAAGTTTGATGACTTACTTGAAGAAAGCAATCCCCATACTTGGTTACTTTAATACGCTAATGACATTCCACTCTGAAATCCACCCACTGTGTACCTGCAGAGTTCTAAATTGTGAAAATCGGTGTATCTATTCTTGGAATGGAACGTTTTGCTACTTTAAGACTTCAGTTTTTGAATGGCTGTGTTTCTTCCATTCTGGCAGATAAGAACTTTAGTTCTTTAACTTCCATCTCCACTGCGACAAATGCAATGAATCCAGTACATTGAACTGTACAACTACATTTGTTTATAAAGTAAAAATGGGATATGTACCCTCAACAACAGAAACTCAGACACTTTTTGCTTTATCTGCAAAAGAATATGTAACTCCGGAACTACAAAGAATAGAGAAGAATGGCTATATAGAACAAAATGACTCCTCACAATGGGCATGTTTAAATCAGGGGTCAGTAACCTTCGGCACATGGCCCATTAGGGTAATCCGCTGGCGGACTGCAGGACATTTTGTTTACATTGATCGTCTGCAAACTCAGCCCCCCTGCAGCTCCCATGGGCTTGGAACAGCAAACTGTGGCCACTGACAGCTGCATGGGGCTGTCCTTGCGGACGATCAAGGTAAACAATATGTTTCGCGGCCTGCCAGTGGATTACTCTGATGGTCTGTGTGCCGAAGGTTGCCGACCCCTGGTCTAAATACTATTACTAAGAACGAAATGTGATTTGTGTGTTTTTATCATCTCTGCAAGTCTAATAATCCAGGCTATCAATTAATTGCAGTTAACTCACGTGATTAACTAAAAAAAATTAATCGTGATTAATCGCAGTTTTAATCACGCTCTTAAACAATAGAATAGCAATTGAAATTTATTAAATATTTTGGGCGTTTTTCTACATTTTCAAATATATTGATTTAAATTACAACACAGTACTCATTTCATATTATTTTTATTACAAATATTTGCACTGTAAAAATGATAAAGAAAAAAACAGAATTTTTCAGTTCACCTCATACAAATACTATACTGCAATTTCTTTACTGTGAAAGCGCAACTTACATTTGTAGATTTTTGTGTGTGACATAACTGCACTCAAAAACAAAACAGTGTAAAACTTTAGAGCCTACAAGTCCACTTGGTCCTACTTCTTGTTCAGTCAATCACTAAGAGAAACAAGTTTATTTACATTTAGAGGAGTTAATGCTGGCCACTTCTGATTTTACAATATCACCTGAAAGTGAGAACAAACGTTCCCCAGATATGCTAAACATTCGTATGGCCCTTCATGCTTTGGCCACCAATCCAGAGGACATGCTTCCATGCTGATGTTGCTCATTAAAAAAATAATGTGTTAATTAAATTTGTGACTGAACTCTTTCGAGGAGAATTGTATTTCTCCTCCTTTATGTTTTACCCACGTTCAGCCATATATTTCATGTTATAGCAGTCTTGGATGATGACCCAACATGTTGTTCATTCTAAGAACACTTTCACTGCAGATTTGACAAAATGCAAAGAAGGTACCAATGTGAGATTTCTACAAATAGCTACAGCACTCGATCCAAGATTTAAGAATCTGAAGTGCCTTTCAAAATCTGATTGGGACAGTGTGTGGGGAATGCTTTCAGAAGTCTTAAAACAACAACATTCTGATGCAGAAACTACAGAACTCAAACCACCAAAAAAGAAAATCAACCTTCTTCTGGTGGCATCTGACTCAGATGATGAAAATGAACATGTGTTGGTCTGCATTGCTTTGGATCGTTATCAATCAGAATCCATCATCAGCTTGGAAGCATGTTCTCTGGAATGGTGGTTGAAGTATGAAGGGACATATGAATATTTAGCACATCTGGCATGCAAATATCTTGCAATGTCGGCTACAATAGTGTCATGTGAATGCCTGTTCTTACTTTCAGGTGACATTGTAAACAAGAAGCAGGCAGTATTATCTCATGTGAATGTAAACAAACTTTTTTGTCTGAGCGATTGGCACAACAAGAAATAGGACTGTGTGGACTTGTAGACTCTAAAGCAGTGGTGAGCAACACGCAGCCCATCAGGGTAATTCACTGGCAGGCCACCAGACCATTTGTTTACATTTGCACAGCTGCCCATGGCTCCCAGTGCCTGCAGTTCACTGTTCCCAGCCAACGGAAGCTGCGGGAAGTGATGGCCAGGCCTGCACCACTTCCTGCAGCTCCCATTAGCCGGGAACAGTGAACTGTGGCCACTGGGAACTGCTGGTGGCCATGCAAATATAAACAAACAGTCTGGCACCTGCCAGTGGATTACCTTGACTGGTCGCTGGTTGCCCACCACTGCTCTAGCATTTTATATTGTTTTATTTTTGAATGCAGCTATTTTTGTACATAATTCTAAATTTGTAAATTCAAATTTTGTGATAAAGAGATTGCACTACAGTACTTGTATTAAGTGAATTGAAAAATAATATTTCTTTTATTTTACAGTGCAAATATTTATAATAAAAATAAATATAAAGTGATCACTGTACACTTTGTATTTTGTGTTGTGATTGAAATCAATATATTTCAAAATATGGAAAACATCCAAAAATATTGATATCAATAGTATTCTATTATTGTTTAACAGTGTGATTAATCGTGACTACGTTTTTTAATTGCGATTACGTTTTTTAATCACTTGACATCTCTACTAATAATGCAGATATGATTGACAATCATCAGCTATCAAATACTGGGCAGCTGTTCTTAGAGCTGAGTGGAAGCAAGATTTTTTTCTTTGAATATGCAAGAAAGTATTTTCAGATACCATTACATCATAATATTTGGGATCTCACATGCTTTATAACTACAGAGTTATGAACACCTCAGGAATGGAAGTTGTCTGAAATGTTTGTAACTCTGAACAAAACATTTCAGAGTAGCAGCCGTGTTAGTCTGTATTCGCAAAAAGAAAAGGAGTACTTGTGGCACCTTAGAGACTAACAAATTTATTAGAGCATAAGCTTTCGTGAGCTACAGCTCACTTCATCGGATGCATTCGATGCATCCGATGCATCCGATGAAGTGAGCTGTAGCTCACGAAAGCTTATGCTCTAATAAATTTGTTAGTCTCTAAGGTGCCACAAGTACTCCTTTTCTTTTAACAAAACATTATGTTTGTTCTTTGAAAATTTCACAACTGAACTGACTTAATACAGCTTTGAAACTTTACTATGCAAGAAAAATGCTGCTTTCTTTTTTTTTAAATAATAATTTAGGTTTAACACAGCATTGTACTGTATTTGCGGGGGGGGGTTGTTTTGTTTTGTTTTGTTTTTTTCTCTGCTTTTGCCTGATTGTATACTTCCAGTTCCAAATGAGGTGTGTGTTTGTTTGGTCAGTTCATAACTCTGATGTTTGTAACTTTGAGGTTCTACTGTCTGAAGGACTTCTTCAACTTTGTCATCTCCCAGAAAAATGCACATCTGATTCACACCTATTGCTTTCTAGAAAATAATGTCATTGATCTTGAGAGACTGGTTTGAAGGCCAGTATTATTTCGACAAGACAAAAGGAGGCAGAAAGACATCAGCACAGCGGGGGGGGGGGGGGAACTGACAGCTATATTTGAACATATAGGTAAAGCTGCCTTGAAAATATTTTTTTCCAAATGCCACTTGAAATAGTTGAAATTTGTTTTTTAAGGCATTTCATCTTAAAAAAAGCAATAAACTCTGACCCAGTGCTAACTGTAGCAGCCACATAGGCATACAGACCAGCAGATGTGATTGCTGTGGGCTACATTTCCAAAGGGGCTCAGCACCCATGATCAAGGACACATTTGCAAGAGAGCTCTGCTCCCGTTTAGATAAAATAAATGGCCAGATTTTCCAAATAGCTTAGTGGGATGGTACTGCACTTCTTTGGCCAGATTTTTTTCAAAAGTGTCACAGACAGAGTTGCTGGGTGCTGAACGCTTCTGAAAATCTGGCTCTTATTTTGGTGCCTAAAAGGGATTGAGCACTCTTGAAAATCTGATGCTAATTGTGGATGCTGATCACTTCTTCTTCTTCTTAGTGTATGCGCAGCAATCCTCAGGTGGCACGTGACCAGGATTCATCACTGAATTTCATTGGCTGGTTGGATCATTAGCTTCCCTGGCCAGGGTTGGGTACTGATGGGGAGTGTGACATGAATGCTGTTCCATACCCCCCGCTGATCACTTGAAAAAGTGGATCTAAATTCTCTGGAAAAATTTGGTCCTACACATTCTTTTCCGAGACTAAATGCATGAACTGCCAAGTTTCTTCCAGCTTTTGCAACAGCGGTAAAAAAACCCTGTGAATATTATTACATGTAAACACTAGTTGTTCCTGGGGAAGTACTGCTCAGTCTAGTTTTGAAACAGTTAAAGTCCTGCTTTCTAGAAGCCCCAAACTCAACTTCTTTGATTCTACTCTTTTTACAGCCATTACTACAGATGTTTTTGCCTCTGGCCTGGGTACTGTTCTCACTTAGATAAAGCTGAGAGAACAGCTGAATTTCTGTCAAATGCTATTAAGGCTAAAAATTAAAATACTCGGTTGAAAAGGAATCTCTTGGCTGAGTCCAGGCATCTGAAAAATAATGAACATGTTTACAGCAACAAAAAGAGGGGGGGAGGATGTGTATTGTTTGTAGCACTTTTCCTCACCCTTCACATACTGTTTTCCTGCATAGACCCAGACCCAGACCAAATAAATTCAGTCTTACCACATGGTGTCCCATGGAAGTCCATGGAACTCTGAGTGTGCACCTCAGGTTCCATATGTACAGTGAATTGCAGGACTGAGGCTTTGGAAAAAGGGATCATGTCTTCTTATGTATGTGTACCTCACCTAGCACAAAGGGCCCCAGTCCTGACTGAGGTCTCTGGGTGCTACAGCAATATAAATATTCAACAATAAGCATGATACCAATTGGAGCTGCTCTAATACTGTAAAAGCTGTATTCATAAAAATTCCATGGAATTACGAAAGGCTGTTCAGGTCAACCATGTTCATGATCATGTATCTGCTTTTCAGATCCCTTACAATCAGGTTTTAATTTGTACATGTTTTGGGAATGCTCTTCATGCATATCACACAAAAAGAGAATATTTCATTATTCACTCTTTATCATTCGTTATCCACCTATTCCACAAGTTTCAATCAGCTAATCAGAGAGAAGAAATACTACTATGTGACTAAGGTGACCAATCGCACACCATTAATAAAGAGTAACAAATGGTGAAAGTTAGCCAACCCCCCATAGGCTAATATTTGTTTGCATAAATTGTTGAACAATTTCAAACCAAAAATAAATATTTACCCCCCCCCAAAAAAGATTCATGAACAGAAGGGCTAAATTTATCAGATCATTTATCTGAAATCCAGCCAGCTTTCCTTATTACCGTTTAGTTGTAGAGAACAATAGGAGGAATACTGATGTTATATCCAAAATTATTTTATATTTGTATTCTATAAACTATGTTTATTTATATATATATATATATATATATATATATATATATATATATATATATATATATATATATATATTCTATAAACTAGCCAATTTAGCAAACTGATGGCATTTTATTAAAACACACCATAGCTGAACAATATTGTTTAGCTTCCCACTAGCCTATACATAAGTACCAATTAAGCTTTCCATGTGAAAGAAGCCATTTTTTCCTGGAGTACAACAAATCATATTGTGAATACAAATCACCAAGAATATAGAGACCATAAGCCTCTTTCTTTCAGATACAAGCAAAACAATGATCACAAACTGTCACTTTCAAACAGCATAAGTGGTGCTGAAGTGCTTTAGAAAAAAGGAAAATTATATGTTTAGATGATTGACAGTGCCAGAATTTTCTGTCTGGATCAACATGCCAAGAAAACCAAATAGCATCTTAATTCTTTTTCTGACTCAGAAACTTCATGATCATCTTGAAGGGCAGGAGAAGAATGAGAAGTGAAAAGCTTCTATTTCTGTTGAGTGCAGATGGAAGATATCTCTACCCAGCACAGCTAATCCATCTCAAAGAGAAAAATATGAGTTTTCTAGAAAAGCATGTGTATGCTTGGATTGTGTGTGTTTTTTTATGGAGTGAAGCAATACTTCTCACTCAGAAGGCCAAGAAAGATACATTAGAAATAAGGCATGTGATTCCCAATGGAAAAATCATGTCCTTTCACTTCATAGGAACACACTCAGGCAATGATTCTGCAAATGCTTATGCATATGTTTAACTTTATGCATGAATAGTCCCCTGCCTTTAACTTCAGCGGGACTATAATGTATAAATTTAAGCATGTGATGAAGTGTCTGCGAGCTCTGGACCACAGTTTGCAAATGCCAGTGTAATTGTAAATACAGGAGATCGAACATATTCATCCACTAAAGGAACACAAAGCACTGGTCATTCAAGCACCTATAGTTGACACAAGAATACCCCTAATCCAGGCAAGAGCCACAACAAGGCCGTCTTGTGAGTAGCACAGCAGAATAGGGGTGTAGTAAAAGGAGACAAGCCAAAAGCCCAACAGAAAATTCCAAATAAAAACAGCATAAATTAGTTGTACTTTTGCAAAAATGAGTGTAAAAACCTTCTATTGTATAGGTGACTGGAGAATTTTGATTGAGTAACATTTTACACCCACTTTTTACAGATGTAAATGACTACACAAGATATAAGGCAGTGGAGAATCATCCCCAAAAATCTATGATTAAAAATGTATAATGTCTGCAAGGTGATATCTGCTCCCTCTAGCTCCCGGAGGAGTCTGCCTCCTGCCTGCAGCACCATTCACAAACAGTGTGGCAAGAAATGTCTTTCTTCCCACTCTCTGAGGCATCACATACTTCAAGCTGTCCTATAAGATATCACTCAGGATTTCTCAAGTTATTTGGTGCTCCAATCAGCACTGATGTTTGTGCTATGGGCAAATTTATTTTGTGATTCATGCAACATATGTGGCATGCTGATATTCAAACAACACCATGTACAAGAAGAGCAAAATTTAATTAAAAATATGGAGTAATGAAATTCTCTCATACCAATATATGTCCATCTTTAATAGGAGAGGTTTAAAGAAAATAGCTGCAACTACAATTAAGCAGTCTCCTCACAGCTTGATTTCCTCTCTGTTGTTTACCAGGGATCACAGTCTGTCTGGAACTCTGTACAGCTCACAGATGTCTAGGGCCAGATTGTTATAGGGAGTTAGGCACCTAAAGATGCAGATAGTCACCCAGTGGGATTTTCAAAAATGACAAGGCACCTAAACTCAATGACAGATACTTTTTGAAAATCCCATTGGGTGACTATCTGCATCTTTAGATACATAAATACTTAAAATATCTGCTGAAGTGATGGCATAATATGCTTAAAATAAATATAGCATTAACCCTCATTCACATTGAGAAATCCTAGCATCTCCCACTGAAACTGAGCGCATATCTGAGAACACTTGCCAGCTAGCAGAACTGCTGAAAGAAGTAGTGAAAAGAAAAGAACTCACCTACCCAGGCAACTTAAACATCTTCTTTCTTCTCTTCCAACTTTGAATACACTTAAGAGATTTGAGTACATACACAGCATCCACTGAGGTATTTTTTTCATGTCTATCACTGAATCCAAAGCTCTTTGTCTCATACTGCAGAGATAGTTTCATGCACATTCTTGCAAAGTTTCACTACTACATCGCTCCCAAGTTTGACTGATTGATTGTTTATTCAGCTAGGCCGCATGCACACTTCCATTTAGTTACTGATGACGTTGTAAGAAGAAACCCACTTTCTATATGCAGTGCTTGTGAGATCATACTTTTGGGGAAGTGGAGGCAGGTAGTTTTTGAGAATAGAACTAGGCATTCCATGTGCTATTTGCCCTGCAGTTAATCAGTGACAGTTTGTCAGCTTGTGTTGTAGGTGATTACTGGTATAAGGTTGACTATGTAGTAGTTCCTTTGTGTTCTTTTCCCAAAGCTGTAGTAGACTTTGAGGCCGTGATTTATATGCCTGCCTTTTTAACAATAGTCTCTTTGAAGCCTTCAGTACTGTACAGGGATTGGTAATGTTTATTGTTTTTCCACTCACAGCACCTTTCCCCTTCTCCCCCCCCCATTATAGTGAGGGTGAAACTTGTTCATCTGACTTTTTGATATGTTAAGATACGGAGTAGCACCAGTAGCTTAGGATATTTTGGAATCTCATAGGTCCCAGCATGAGGATAACCCAATATAAACAGATTTTGTTGGAGCAATTCCAGTAGCCATTTCCTAGTTACTATATATTGCTCTCTCATGCTCTGTGTGATAGGCTCAGATCTGAAATTAAGGAAGAACTCTGGGAATTGTAAATGGCTACACTGAGGCGTTAAAAAGGAGTTAAAAAAAAAAACTTTCACCAAAGAAGAATCTGTTCCCAAATATGCATCACCATATTGTGGATTGCACAAGCTAAACAAAACAAGAAGCCCAGCTAAAGCAATACCCAATCATCTAGCACTTAGATAGAAAGCTCTTACTCCTCCAAAACACCATTTCCTGTAAATTAGGGGAGAGCTGCTTTATGGAGGTTCCTGGCTTTCCTCTGAGTGTCTGATTGGATTCAGTTAGATTTCATTAGTCTACCCCATACAGCTGTATGAGATCTAAAGTGGTAGTTAACTCCCTGCCTGCTGGGTCACTAGGCCTCTACACTTTCTCAAAGTTTGTTTGTTTGTTTTTTTTATTGGAGGAGGGCGGTGTTTATTCATGATCAAATAAAGTAAGTTAATATACTGTAAAGTATAAAAAGAAAATGTGAATTCCATATGTGGCATGTTTGGTTGAGCCCTGGGTAGGACCCCATGTAAACTAAGGTAGATGTACCTAATGACAAGGGCTACCAATGCTGATAAGGTCCTTGGCATGTAAAGTGGTATATTCCAACAGCATGATTATTCTTTGGTCACACAGGGCTAGATTGATTATTAGGCACATTAGGATCATGTTGGCCATAGCTGTTTATCCAGCACCTCTGAGTTAGCAGAGAGCTTTTCTTGGAGATGGGTTTCATCTTTTGTGTCTCAGCACAGAGTGGTGCCACTCTCCTTATCAGATACTGTATGTTACTGTCATAAATATAAAGGGAAAGGTAATCACCTTTCTTTGTACAGTGCTATAAAATCCCTCCTGGCCAGAGGCAAAACTCTTTCACTGTAAAGAGTTAAGAAGCTAACATAACGTTGCTGGCACCTGACCCAAAATGACCAATGAGGGGATAAGATACTTTCAAATCTGGAGGAGGGGGTGGAACAAAGGGCTTGTCTGTCTGTGTGATGCTTTTGCCAGGAACAGATCAGGAATGCAGCCTTACAACTCCTGTTAAGTTAGTAAGTAATCTAGCTAGAAATGCGTTAGATTTCCTTTAGTTTAATGGCTGGTAAAATAAGGTGTGCTGGATGGAATGTATATTCCTGTTTTTGTATCTTTTTGTAACTTAAGGTTTTGCCTAGAGTGATTCCCTATATTTTGAATCTGATTACCCTATAAGGTATTTACCATCCTGATTTTACAGAGGTGATTCTTTTACCTTTTCTTTAATTAAAATTCTTCTTTTAAGAACCTGATTGCTTTTTCATTGTTCTTAAGATCCAAGGGTTTGGGTCTGTGTTCATCTGTACAAATTGATGAGGATTCTTATCAAGCCTTCCCCAGGAAAGTGGGTGTAGGGCTTGGGGGGATATTTTGGGGGAAGACATCTCCAAGTGGGCTCTTTCCCTGTTCTTTAACACACTTGGTAGGACAAGGCAAAGTTTGTACCCTGGGGAAGTTTTTAACCTAAGATGGTAAGAATAAGCTTGGGGTCTTTCTTGCAGGTCCCCACATCTATACCCTGGAGTTAAGAATGGGGAAGAAACCTTGACAGTTACACTATGTACTAGGGCCCAGAGCCACAAAGGTGCTTAGGTGCCTAAAGCCCAGACTTTGATGCCTAAGTCTCGGGTATAAGTGTCTAACGTCCCAGTTTTGGGTCTACTGCAATCCACAAAACTCTCATCAATCCTGTAGGCAACGAGTGACTTTAGGTGTTTAAGATTTCATAAGTTTCAGAGTGGTAGCCATGTTAGTCTGTATCAGCAAAAACAATGAGGAGTCCTTGTGGCACCTTAGAGACTAACAAATTTATTTGGGCATAAGCTTTCGTGGGCTAGAACCCACTTCATCAGATGCATGGAGTGGAAAATACAGGAACAGGTATAAATGCATGAACTACATCAAATAAATACATCAAAAACCAGTAGGAGAACACTTCAATTTCCCTGGTCACTAAATAACAGACCTAAAAGTGGCAACTACAGAACTGGAATTAATTTGCAAATTGGACACCATCAGATTAGGCCTGAATAGAGACTGGGAGTGGTTGGGTCATTACCAAACCTAAACCTAATTTCCCCAATACTAATTTCCCCCTACTGTTACTTGCACCTTCTTGTCAACTGTCTGAAATGGGCCACTCTCATTACCACTTCAAAAGTTATTTTTCCTCCCTTGGTATCCTGCTGTCAATTGGGTTGTCTTGTTAGACTGACCTCACACTTGGTAAGGCAACTCACATCTTTTCATGTATTTATACCTGCTCCTGCATTCTACACTCCATGCATCTGATGAAATGGGTTTTAGCCCACAAAAGCTTATGCCCAAATAAATTTTAGTCTCCAAGGTGCCACAAGGACTCCTTGTTATTTTTGCTAAAATTTCATAATAAAAAATCCCTAGATACCTATGTTTCAGCCTCTAAGAAAGTGCAGTGTTTCCTCCCTCTAGCTGTCTGGATACTTAAGCTCCAGAATGATTCACAAACCAGGGGAAGATAAGAGCTCAGCCACCTAAATTGTATATGGGGTGTGAACTAGTAGGTATGCTTAGAGATTCAAAATCCAGGTGGCCAAAGGCGGGAGTGGTGCCTAAGTTATAGCCTTTAGCCCAGTTGGTAGCATACTTATCTGGGGTGTGGGAGACCCAAGTTCAATTCCACCCATCTACCAGAGGGATAAGCAAGAATTGAACAGGGAGTCTCCCATTTCTCAGGCAGGTTACTCTAATTACTGAGCTATGGGATATTCTCTTCCAAGTGTGCTCCCTACTAAAGAGTCATTCTCACACTCCCTTTCTCTTATCCACTGGGGATAGATATTTCACTAGACCAAAGAGAGAGAGAGAGAGAGAGAGAATGACTGTGTAGTCGAGTAGTTAAGTCACTAAGGTGGGGGACCCAGGGTCCTGTCCCTATGCTCCAATCACTTTCATTATTTATCCACAGTGGAACAGCTTCAACAGGAGAGACTGAGGGAATCCCCACACACTCCCACAACAGAATATCCCATAACTCAGTGTCTAGAGTATCCTTCCTGAGAGGTGGGAGACCCCTGTTCAAATTCTGGCAGAGAGGGGGAAGTTGAGTCTGGGTCTCCCACATTCCAGGTGAGTGCTCTAAGCCATCGGCTAACAGTAATAAGATGGGCATCGCCTCCTCTGGCCACGTAGAGTGAGATAGGCACCTAACTCATTCCTACAAGAAACACCTTAAGTGTCTAAGCCACCTGACTCTAGGCAGCTGGTTCCTGTTTGTGGCACCCTGCAGCTCAGACTTAGGCATCTATCTCTGAGAGAGGGGAGGGACTTAGCACACACTCCCAGCACGGACATCTTCAACTCCCCACCTAGCATGCTGACTTTTATGAATCATATACTTGGCAGCAGTGGGCAACCTGTGGCCCACCAAAGTAATCCACTGGCAGGCCGCCAGACAGTTTATTTACATTTGCATGGCTGCCCGCAGCTCCCAGTGGCCGAAGGGATGTGCTGGCCGCCACTTCCTGCAGCTCCCATTGGCCAGGAACGGTGAAACATGGCCACTGGGAGTTGCGGGCAGCCGTGCAAATGTAAACAACTGTCTGGCAGCGCACTGGTGTATTACCCCGATGGGCCGCATGTGGTCCATGGGCTGCAGGTTGCCCACCACTGTTCTAAGGTATCTATTTCTCCCCATTCATTGTATTGGAGCCTAAGTTCAAGATAACTTCAGCATTTACTGTTCTATTGTTTACCACAATTGTTTGATACCTTGGTTTCAGTCTAATCACTCAACTATTTTTTCCCAGTGATTGGTCAAATGCTACCCCTCCTCTTCCCTCCTAAATTTACAGGTGCAGAAGGCCACAAAAGTAGCAGATCTGCCACAGTGCTGTGATGCAAGCAGGCAATAGTGAAGTTGTGCAGTTAACTGTGCAATGGGGAGATTGGTTCTGTGGGAGCACAGTGTGGAGAGAGTGGTCATTGGATCCACAGACCTAAGTTCTCAAAATATAAGAGAAGGAGTACAGGGACCCATCTACTACAGAGTGTATGTTGGGGAAAGTAGGGGATAGAATTTAACGCCATGTACAGATCACACTTTTCATCTTGTTAAGCTTTAAATTAAGCTGGACCACAGTGTTCGCTGGTGAATCCTTTCTTTTCATCATACTTACTTTTTGATGCACTGACAAGTCATACATGCCACAGCTGTGTTCATGGGATTCACATCTACAGTGCTCATATCTACTGGATGGCATTCAATATATTCCGTCTTTGCCACTGGGGTCAATAACCCCATTTCTCTTTATTTAAAACCCTTTTTTTCCTAAGTGTTTATTTTTTCCATATTAAAGTTCCACTCCCTGAAAGACTTATATAAGGGCTTAATTTTTCACAAAATGACTAGTTACATTAAATGTAATAGGACTATGCATTCATAAACATTTGCAAGTGCATATGTCTACATGGGATTGAGACCTACACATAAACAAGAATAAAGCTTCATTATTAAAAATTACTGTCTAGGTTTCACTTTCAATTATATTTTGTAGAAATCAATTATCTCCAGTATCTTTACGTAGGCTATGTCTACACTATGAAATTAGGTCAAATTTATAGAAATTGTTTTGTAGAAAGTGTTTTTATACAGTCGATTGTGTGTATCCCCACACAAATGCTCTAAGTGCATTTAGTCGGCAGAATGCATCCACAGTACCGAGGCAACCATCAACTTCCGGAGCATTGCACTGTGGGTAGCTATCCCACAGTTCCCGCAGTCTCTGCCACCCATTTGAATTCTGGATAGAAATCCCAATGCCTGCTGGGGCAAAAACGTTGTCACGGGTGGTTCTGGGTACATATCGTCAGGCCCCCCCTTTCCTCCCTCCCTCCCTCCCTCCCTCCCTCCCTCCGTGAAAGCAACGGCAGACAATTGTTTTGCACCTTTTTTCCTGGGTTACCCATGCAGACGCCATACCACGTGTAGCATGGAGCCTGCTCAGCTCACAGTCACTGTATGTCTCCTGCATGATGGCAGACACGGACCTGCATTACTATACTGCAGCAGCTCATTGCATTTTGGCAGAAGACAGTGCAGTATGACTGGTAGCCATCATCACCATATTCCAGGGTGCTCTTTTAGCCAACCTCAGTGAGGTCGGTCAGGGGCACCTGGGCAAACATGGGAGTGACTCAGCCAGGTCATTTCCCTTTTAAGTTTTGTCTCATGGCGATTCAGTCCTGCTGGCAGTCCTACTGAACCGTCTTCTAATAAGCAGCCAGGAGACGACGATGGCCAGCAGTCATACTGCACCTTCTGCTGTAAGCAAGATGTATAAAGATAGATGAAGTGGATCAAAACAAGAAATAGATCAGATTTGTTTTGTATGCATTTTCTCCTCCCTTCCTCCATCCATGAAATCAACAGCCTGCTAAATCCAGGGTTTTGAGTTCTATCCTTGAGGGGGCCATTCTGTTTCTCCTTGATGCAAAGCCACCCCCTTTGTTGATTTTAATTCCCTATAAGCCAAACCTGTAAGCCATGTTGTCAGTCGCCCCTCCCTCCGTCAGAGCAATGGCAGACAATTGTTTCACGCCTTTTTTCAGCACAGATGCCATAGCACTGGGAACATGGAGCCCGCTCAGATCACCGCGGCAATTATGAGCACTAAAAACACCATGCGCATTATCCAGCAGGATATGCAGAACCATAACCTGCAAGAAAAGTGAAACCAGGAGGAGGAGGCGGCGACTGCAGTGCAGTGGCAAGAGTGATGAGGACATGGACATAGACTTCTCACAAAGTACGGGCCCCTGCAATGTGCACATCATGGTGCCAATTGGGCAGGTTCATAGCATGAAACACCGATTCTGGGCCCAGGAAACAAGCACAGACTGGTGGGATCACATAGTGTTGCAGGTATGGGATGATTCCCAGTGGCTGTGAAACTTTTGCATGCGTAAGGGCACTTTCATGGAACACTGTGACTTGCTTTCCCTTGCCCTGAAGCGCGAGAATACCAAGACGAGAGCAGCCCTCACAGTTGAGAAGCAAGTGGCAATAGCCCTGCGGAAGCTTGCAACACCAGACAGCTACCAGTCAGTCGGGAATCAATTTGGAGTGGGCAGATCTATTGTGGGGGCTGCTGTGATGCAAGTAGCCAACGCTATCACTGAGCTGCTGCTATCAAGGGTAGTGACTCTGGGAAATGTGCAGGTCATAGTGGATGGCTTTGCTGCAATGGGATTCCCTAACTGTGGTGGGGTGATAGACGGAACCCATATCCCTATCTTGGATTATTAACAATAAAATTATTAACAATTATTAACAATAAAATAAATAATGAATAGTAATAATGATACATTAGGCTATATTTCTTTGATATAACACAGATTTCTCATGACTTTTACTTCTTATTCCCCTTTGTATATAATATTATTTCTCCCATTTTTCAATAGTATATCATTTTGTTCCACATTAATACTAATGGTATGTAATTAGTTTTTCTCATGTAGAAAGACACAAATAACAGCATGGCTTGGCCTCTTTTCAGAAATTATCAAGTATTTAAAGTACATTATCCTGAATTATTTTTTTCATTAAACACAGTAGTCACAGTGCTTAAGACATAAGAGTTCAAATGCATAAACATTTACAGTAGCTTTTGAAATCCATACAACACTTCTTAAACACTTTTTAAAGAATGGTTACATTAGCTCACACCCATAGTATCCTGTTTTCGACAGTGGCTAGTACCAGAACTTCAAGGGGCATGTACAGAACAGGGCAATTTTGGAGAAATCCATCCATGTGTTATCCTTTCGGCTTCTGACAGTCAGCGGTTTAGTGTTGCTCCAAGCATGGGGTTGCATCCCTGACCAACTTGGTTAATAGCCATTGTTAGAACTATTCTCCATGAACATCTCAAGTTCTTTATTAAACCCAGTTATACTTCTGACCATCACAACATCCTGTTGCAATGAGTTCCACAGGTTAAGTGTGACTTGTGTGAAAAAGTACTTCCTCTTGTTTGTATTAAACCTACTTCCTATTAATTTCATCGGATGACCACTGGTTTTTGCATTGCGGGAAAGGGTAAATAACACATCCATATTCATTTTTTACACCATTCATGATTTTATAAACCGCTACCATATCCCCCTCTTAATCAGATTTTGTTCTAAGATGAACAGTCCTAATATTTTTAGTCTCTCCTCTTTTAATCATATTTTTGACCTTCTCTGAACTTTTTCCAGTTCCACTATATTCTTTTTCAGATGGGGTGACCAGAACTGGACATGATATTCAAAGTGAGGTGCACTATGGATTTATATAGTATCATTATGAAATTCTCCATCTTATTTTTTATTCCTTTCCTAATAATTCCTAACATTGTTAGCCTTTTTTGACAACTGCTGCACACTGAATTGAAGTTTTTTGAGAACTATACAGGATGATTCCAAGATCTCTTTCTTTAGCAGAAACAGCTAATTTAGAACCCATCATTATATTTGTGTATTTGGGATGATTTTTTCCAGTGTGCATTACTTTGCATGTTTCAACATCGGATTTCATCTGTTATTTTGTTGCCCAGTCACCCAGTTTTATGAGATCCCAATGTAACTCTTTGCAGTCAGCTTTGAATTTAACTATTTTGCATAATTTACAAACTTTGCTACTTCTCTGTTCACTCCCTTTTCCAGATTATTAATGAATACGTTGAACAGCACAGATCCCATTACAGATCTGTGGGGGACCCCTGTGTTTACCTGTCTCCATTGTGAAAACTGACCATTTATTCCTACCTTTTGTTTTCTGTCTTTTAACCAGTTACTTACTGATCCATGAGAAGACCTTCCTCTCTTATCTCATGACTATTTAATTTCCTTAAGAGCCTGAGAGCAGGGACTCTGCCAATGGCTTTCTGAAAGTGCAAGTAAGCTGTAGCAACTGGATCATCCCTCTCCATTTGCTTGTTGACACTCTCAAAGAATTCTGTCCTCTGCACCTAGTGATAGAATTGTTTACAAGTTTTGCACTTCCATGTGTGTATATCTTCAACTACATTCTCACCTCTCTTCTCACTGTTTTTTATATCATGAGGCGATATCCTGAGGCCCTTCTGCATGGAACCTCTCTGGACTGTCTGCAAGAAGTCATTGCTGATCTTTGAGAAGGAAGGACCATACTCTGAGATGGCCAACCATGATCAAAGCAGATTAGTTGCCGGCTGCCATATATAACAATTAGGAAACTAGAAGATGACATCAGGAGAGTAATTGCTTTTGTAATGTTCCATCAGGCAGGGGTGAAAGTAACTTAAAGGACTTACCGCTATGCTGGCGTCCTGAGCAGGGGGCAGGGCCTCAACCGGAAGAGGTGGGGCCTTTAAATCACTGGACCCTTTATATCGAGATTTAATGGGGCTGGAGTTCTGGCTGCTGTAGCGTTGGCCGGGAGCCCAGGGCCCTTTAAATCACTGCCGGATGGCAGTGGGGGTCTGGCAGCAATTTAAAGGGCCCGGGGCTCCAGCCGCTGCCAACTGCAAAGCTGGCAGTGTCCTCAAGTCTACATGTCCTCCCAGCTCCTCAAAGCACTACAGCTCCATAGCACAGTCCCACAGATCAAACAGGCCCTTTCCCCACCTCTGGCCCAGTTCCTTACAAGACAATCCTCTAGGTGCAGTCAGTGAAGGTGAAGGTTTGCAGTTAATTGATGAAAATGTTACTTGAGGATCTGGCTCTAGATGATGGATTTTAAAGCCACCACACTCACCCAAAATGCAGTTTAAATAAAAGGATTAATTTACTTGATTTTGCCAGTGTTGCACCCTACTGGAGAGACCCAGCACTGTAAGGAGGGTTACAGTAGTATAAATTTTAGCACTTTCAGATTGCTGGACTGATGTGAAGGTAAAATCTTCTGAGATGTTTCTGTCTCAGCACTACTAATTTGCTAGGCTGATGTCAAAGCACAAACTTTTCTGAGGTCACTGGCTTAGCACCTGTAGCTAAGGAGGGTGATATATCAAAGGACAAGCCTCTGTGAAGTCACAGGCTAAATGCCTTCAGTGGGTTGGTCTGATGTATAGGCAAAGGACTCTCCTACGTTAATGATTGATGCAGGCCTCCAGCATGCTGGTCTAAAATCAAGAGGTAGGTCTTTGATGGGGTTGATGGCTCAGCACTTCTCGCTTCCTGGAGTGATATCAAGGCACAGCTCTCACTGAGCCCACCGACTCAATACCTCTAATTTACTGAGCTGAACTTAAGGCACAGTCCTCTGTGAGGTAAACAGCTCAGCCAGGAGTGCTGGAAACATTTGTATAGTGTGGGTGCTTAGAGCCATGTACCAAACTATAAACCATGTATATGATGGAAACCCCTTCAAGCTAGGGGATGCACCAGCACCCCTAGCTTTCCTAGTTCCAGCACCTATCAGCTCAACTATTTTATCATGTTATTGGGGAAAGATGTCTAAGTACAGGTTTCTGTGAGGTGTCTTGCTGAGCTCCTCTAGTTTACTAATATAAGCCTTGTGATCTGAAGCCCTAGACAATAGGGAGCTCTTTATTGATGCCAGTTGATAAACAGGAAAAAGAGTGGCCTAGAGCTACTAAGGAATTCCAGATGGACAGAAGCTTTATACAGGAAGGAGTTCTCTGTCACCATCTACTCGTGAGCAAGGGGAAATGACTGAATGAGTCAGTCCTCATTTGGATTTCAGTTCTGTGACAGCTTGAGGCATTTTGGTGAAAATGCATATACATTCTGAATTTGCAGGTAGTCAAATACTATTATCCCTGTCAGGAAACAAAGGGACAAGACAACTGACCGAATGGGCCTTTGATTAATGATTGCCCTTAACAAAGCCTCAGACTTCCACTGCTGGGTTATGGAGCTGGGGTACAAGCCAGAGAGGTTTTTGCCTTCTGGAAAGAGTGCATCCCAGGTGATAATGACTCTGCTTAGGTTCCTATATGCCACTGACCTCTCGCTGAAGACTTGGTGCAGTGGCAGATTTGCAGCAGGTACCAGTACAAGGGTTTTGCAGGGAGAGGTGGTGCAGAAATAGCTGTGGGATCCAAGACAGGGCTGAAGCTGCAGAGGACAGCGACATAACTGAGAAAATATAGTGAAGAATCAAAGCTGTAGCCTTATTTAACATATTTATACAGATATGTTTGTATAATTACTGCTGGTTTATTCAAGTTTATTCTATATCCCCTTCCCCACCACCTCTCATTAAAGTTTTCTTGCAAGGGGGGAAGCATTGCCTATTAAGGAGGGCTGTTGAGTTTTCCCAGACTTCTGACAGGGAACTTGAAGGCTGGTGGTACCTGTTAATTTTTTAAAGAACCTTTAGAAACTTGAACCCAGCGCTTTGTGCTGCTGCCTGCTGGGTTATGCTGTGATCATGCCAAGATACAGGCTTTTTTGACATTGATGTCTGATCATCCTCAACTCACTGTACTGAAATGAAAGCACAGTTCTCTTTGAAATTACTGGCTCAGATGTGTCCACCTCCCAGATGGCATTTTTGTGGGTAATCTCAGGATGATCTCAGAAAGAAAACTACCTTCTCTTCAAGAGATCTTCCTTCTGGGTTAATGGCTTGCACTGTTCCTGCCGTAGTTGACCCAGTTCTGTGGATTGATAAAGGGATTTCATTCTCTAGGGCTGTCAGTTCAGCTCCTTTTGAAATACTAAATTTACTAAAGAGGAAAAAAGTAAAACAATTCTTCCTAAAATAACCAAGTCAGTCATCAAATTAACACTTAACATTATAGAAGTGCAGTTTAGATGCCTGGTTAGATTTAATGTGCAATAATCCTTACTAGCTTCCCTATATTCTACATAATATAATCATTGTCTCTCATGCCTTAGGGAGACAGCTATCAGTTCACCACATTTAAATATGACAGAGGGGGAAGCCTTCTGTCCCAACATTTGGAAACCTCATTTAAGGCACAGGAAATTAATATTGATTAAATGATGCAGCAATAACCCTTAAATTATGATGGCATATTAATTCTATTCACCAGCCCTCTCAGAAGATGTTGAAACCCTGCAGGACAATGATGTTGGATTCCTTCAGTGGATGGGACTACTTCTACCCTGGATATAAAACGGGTGGGAGTGGCTCTTCAGCAGAGGCTCCTCAAGGAGAAGCCTTAAGGACTTGTCTACACAAGGACTTAGTATGTGGCAAGATAGTGAGTGAATGTACAGTGCACTAGCCTGCTGCACTCTAATTTGCAATGTGGAACCTGTAGGAGCAGGATTTTATATTTGTACTATAAGAATTAATGTATGATTTGATCATCCTGCCAGCCACCCTTTCTGAATAGCAGAAAGCAATGACTCTCTGGGACACGGGTAGAAACACATCTGACAGGTTGCCAGTGTCTGTACTGATGTTAAGGCAGGGATAGAACAATCCTTATGGCTGATTATGGTCACTCTCTGTTTTAGGATAAGTTACAGTGTTGACTATAAAAAGAAAAGGAGTACAGGTGGCATCTTAGAGACTAACAAATTTATTTGAGCATAAGATTTCGTGAGCTACAGCTCACTTCATCGGATGCATTTGGTGGAAAAAACTTTTTCCACCAAATGCATTCGATGAAGTGAGCTGTAGCTCACGAAAGCTTATGCTCTAATAAATTTGTTAGTCTCTAAGCTGCCACATGTACTCCTTTTCTTTTTGCGAATACAGACGAACATGGCTGCTACTCTGAATGTTGACTATGGGGTCTTGTTTCCTATATGCATTACAAATTAGGCCCTTTAGTTAAATACACATTTCTTTGTTTTAAGGTTTAGTTAGTAAGAGAGAGGGTCTTGTACTGTGTGTATATTAATTAGATTAGAGGAATGTTGAAGGCCCGGGCCACAATGTGAACTATTTTGATCACAAGATTTAGTAAGGTTTAATTTACAGTTTCTTTCTTGCTCAGTCTAAAACACTGCTGTTTGTACACCTTTGAAGGTCTCTGTAAAAGACTGTTTGTGTGAATGAGGAGTGTATGCATCAGGAAAAGATAAGGTGGGAAGGCTATTGTTAAAGTCAGATGGTCAAGGAAGGAGTCAAGCAACTTAACGACAGCAGAGAACCATCAAAGCTCATCCATAAGTGAGGAAGGACAGATTGACAACCTTGAGATGGAGGCTGGTACCCCTAAAGACAAGATAATTGATTAAATCAAAACCAGGACAGGATGACCTTGGAAGTGCTTTGGAGTGTTAACATCAAAAGATAACACCAATTAAGGAATAACTGGTCATAAACTGACACAACAAAATCCATAGACTTTAATGAAGAGAAAGGACTATAAGAACAGGGTGATTTGCCATGGGGCTTTGGGTTTGTCTTCCCACGACTCCAGGAGCATGGAATCACGACCGACAGAGCCCAGCTCCCCTCTGCGACCAATCTGGCTGGCCACTAGATTGATCCAGACTTTGGACTGGTAACTATAAACATCGACTGGCACAACTCTGTGCATGGTGTGTGTGTGTGTGTGTGTGTGTGTGTATATATATGTGACTGAAAAGAATGTTAACTGCTGTATTCTCAAAAAAATACAGCATATTGCCTTTTCCCTGAAAAAGATCCCGTGTGCTTCTTATAAGCATAACAAACCTGCTACTGTGCAATAAAAGTTCCATAGTGTGTGTTGAACTCCCACCTCACACATCATTACACAAAACCACACTGTGGAACCTGTAGTGTGCAGCAGCAGGGTCCATATGGAAACTTAGCTCATGGCAGGCTAAAGTGTTGTATATCCACCTCATGTCTTGATGCACACTAAGACACCAGGCAGACAAGCCCTAAGAGTAGCTAAGATAGGGGAGAAGACTAGGACTGGATTTTTTTGTATTGTCATTAATTTGTTTGGAAATTATGCCAAATCCCAGAAAGGGGGTGGGTTTTGATGCTATGCAGCATGTATTAACTATGTCCAGGAGTGAGCTGGGAAATCTATTGGCTCCCAGACCTACCCATCCCAACATGACCAAGTTGACAAACCTAAAACACATGTAACTTTAAAAAGGACAGAACAGAGACAGGTGTTGGGGAGAGCAACGTAAGCTTTGGTTGGTGTGTTAATGGATTTTCTTTGATTCCCTTTGGAACAGAGACACCATTTGTTTTTAATTTGCTTTTCATTCTTTATTTCAAAGCAAACTCTAAAATGATCAACTGAAATTCACTTTGTCATTTGCAAAAAGATTAATTTATATTAAACAAAAATTCTCATTGAACAAATATCTGATTTCAGGGTGGAAAAATATCTACAGTACTAACTCTGCACAGCAGAGATGAAAAATGACATGTCCCATAAAAATGTTCATAATAATATCTCCCCAGCATCCAAACTGAAATTCCATGCAAATCAGATGAGAGCTAGGAAAAGCTGATTAGATTCTGATCCATTTCATATGAATGTATGTTTAAATACCAATGTAATTTTTTACTCACAATTTCAGAGAAGTTCTTTTCTCTTTCCTTTCCTTTCATTCACTGCAAAAAAAATTAAAATCTATACTTTCCATTCAACATTGCAGCAACATCTGGCTTATTTTTATTATTTTCTCTTCTTTGTCTTGTAATGTTGTTCACCTTGATTTAAACTCTGTGTTACTGTGCTCAAACTCACAGGGTCTGAATCTTCAAACCCTTGCTTACACAAGGAGTGATTACTCATGTAAGTAAGAGTCTATAGGCTCTGAATAGAGAGAGAGAGAAAACAACTCTGCAAACAGCCTGAAGGAAAGATAAAAGCTGTAATTTTGGTTCTGAAGGGGTCACTGAAAGGCTTGCTGGTGTTGTCTATCCATATTGAATCTTTGCTGCAATCATAGACCTACTACACAACACCGTAAGACCCAAGTTTTAAAAGATTGGAGATGTGGAAATAAATAAACAGAGAAATGTACAAAAGGCAGGAGACAAAGATAAGCATTTTAGGCTAAAATAATTAGTGTGAGTTCTTTGTGAAGATAAAGATTTCAGCAAATATACAGATAAAACAGAACTCTGTGAGGGGCTGATGGACTCATACAAAGAAACTCTTCAGCTGTTAGGAAGAACAGCAAACAGAGACAAAGGAATAGTAACACACCAGGAGCTCAGAAAAGGTCAGACTTTGAAGGCTCTTAAGCTAAATAACATGACAAGAATAATCTGTGCAACTTTCTGTGCTTTTTTTCTTGCACAGTTTTACAAAATATGAATTTGAAAATGATTAACTTTTTTTTTTGTTAAGCATATGACATTTATTAGTCTAGTTTGCAGGAGGGAAACAAGCTGAAGAAGCAGCCTTGATGTTCTGTATTTTTTGTTAGGGTAAATCAGTGTCTCCAAACTGATTTAAAAAAAGCTGTAAATTACCTGGATAGTTATTGAGCAGCTCCATTTTCATCAGTAACACAGGGATGGAAAAATCTTTTTATTTTACAAAGCAACTACCCCACCCTCAGTTAATAACTTTTCCCACGGACTCTCAGTGTTAACAATATGCACTTTATAATATGTGGGAAGGTAACCTGTATTACTTATTCTTATAGAGCCCCGTACAGAGAAAAAAATGTTTATACCTGCACAAATTAGTGCAAGCAGTAAGCAACCTGTAAAGACAATAAAATGCATCTAATATTTTGTAATGTAGGAATATCAACTAGGGATGTCAAGTGATTAAAAAATTCACTATTGTGCAAATAAAAAAAATCATGATTAATCACACTGTTAAACAATAACAGAATACCATTTATTTAAATATTTTTGGATGTTTTCTATATTTTCAAATATATTGATTTCAATTATAACAGTACAAAGTATACACTGCTCACTTTATATTTATTATTGATTACAAATACTTGTACTGTAAAAAAACAAAAAAGTATTTTTCAATTCACCTAATACAAGTACTGCAATGCAATCTCTTTATCATGAAAGTTGAACTTACAAATGTAGAATTATGTCCAAAAAAACCCTGCATTCAAAAATAAAATAAATGTTAAATTTTAGAGCCTGCAAGTCCACTCAGTCCTACTCCTTGTTCAGCAAATCGCTCAGACAGACAAGTTTGTTTACATTTGCAGGAAATAATGCTGCCCGCTTCTTGTTAACAATATGTTATGAATAGTAATTGGTATGAATTTATCCCTTGAATGTTTATGAATGGATTCTCATTTTCTTGGGATGTATTAATTTATTCTTAAATATTTGTCAAATACAGGGAGTCCTCAGACTTACGACACAATTCATAGATACTAAGGTCAGAAGGGACCATTATGATCATTTAATCCAACCTCCTGCACAACGCAGGCCACAGAATCTCACCCACCCACTTCGTTCGTCAGAATTGTGTTGTAAGTTTAAACTATTTTCCCCATAGGAATCAATGGTATGAAGAGGAGGTTGGTTCATGAACCAAGACTTGATACATTATATATTCACCATAATAACCCAGATTTTTGTACTAAATAAATGATTACTAATGTTGTAACATCAATGTATTTACTGTGCACTGCATTTTGTAAACAGCATTCAAATAAACATATCAACTCACACATGCTGCTCAGAATCCTGGAAACACAGGCTCAGAAAGCCAGGGAGAATAGCACACATGCTGAGCCTCACCCACCACTGTTCAAGCTTTCTGATTGGCTGAGCCTGGGGCTGGGAGCCAATCAAAAACAAGTAGCAATCCTACCCGGGAAGAAACTACCCTGCTGCCTTGAAGCCAGTCAGAAGCAACCCATTCCAACTTGATACCAGTATACAACAACCAGGAAGTGATTTCAAGCAAACTTTAGGCAAATTGAGCATCATAAGGGTGGAATAAGTGTCATGGGGTCAAAACGGGCAGTCAATTGAAAAGCATCATAAGTGGCGCCTGACGTAAATCAGGTGTCGTAAGTCTGAGGATTCCCTGTACTATGGTCCTGATACAGCAAAGCACTGAAGCCTCTTCTTAATACTCTTCTGAGTGGGGAGTGATTTTAAGAACTTAATTGCTTTGCTGAACTGAGGCCATAGTTTTCAGACTCTGAAAAAAAGCTAATGGTGTAACAATATTTTTAAAAAGTAAATAGGCTGACTTGGGTAACTATAGGCTATGGTTAGCCAGACATTAACCCCAAGCAAAATCATAGGCTGATACAGGATACAATCAGTAAAGAATTAAAGAATGGTAGCAAAATTAATGTCAATCCATGGTTTTATGGAAAATAAGCCCAAACAAATTTGACATATTTTGATGAGATTATAAATTTGATAGATAAAGGTAACTATATTGATGTAATATACTTAGACTTGCAAAAGGCATTTGACTTAGTCCTGCATGGCAGTCTGATTAAAAAGATCACTATTAAAATGAATGTAGATATTAAATGAATTTAAAATGGTTAACTGATAGATCTCAAAAAGTAATTATAAATGGAGAATCATCATCCAATCCAGAGTGATATTTTGGGGGCACTGTGCTCAGTCCAGTGCTATTAATAACAGTGCTTTGAAAGAAAATATAAAATTGTTGCCATTAAACCTTACAAATGGCCCAAAAATTGGCAGGGTGGTTGATAAAAATGGGAACAGATCATTTATACAGAACTATGTACATAGCTTGATAAGGTGGGCTCATTTGAACAACATGTATTTTAATACATCCAAATGCAAGTTTGTATAACTAGAAACAAGTAACGTAGGTCGTGTTTACAAAGAGGAGATTGTATCCTGAAATGCAGTGTATCCTGAAATGGAGGACTTAAGCACACTGATAAATAACCAGTTGAACATGAGCTTCCATTGTGATTCTGTAGCTAAGAGGGTGAACATGATCCTAAGCAGTGCAATATCAAGTAGGAATATAGAGTTGGTATTAGCTCTGTATGTGGCATTAGTGAGACTGTTACTGGAATATCATGTCCAGTTCTGGGGTCCACATTATGTCAACTTCCAGATTCATTCGTTCATGCTAATGATCAAACTGGAACAATTTTCTGGCTGACCAGTAGTTGTATAAATAGTTGAAAATAATGAGTGACTTGTTCTTATACTATGATGCCACCGAGATTTCCCAGTGCTTTGCAAATTCATTAAAATGAAGACTACCTAGGGATGAAGTGGATTCTGCACACTTGGATTCTCTAACTCAATTTTGGATTTCTTTCCAAAAGATACACTCTAGCTCTGCTGGAAGTTATGGGTCTGATGGATGGATCATTTGGTGAAGTTTCATGACATACACATGGAGATCAGATTAGATTGCCATAATGATCCTTTTTGGCCTTAAAATCGATGGAAGATCTTTGCATCTCCCTTTTCTTCCACTGTTATAGATATTTTTGCATATATTTTTAAATTATGTGATCTGAGTGGCTCCCTGAATCTCAGGGAACCAAACTGTTATTAGCAAAAATGTTCTTGCCTCAATATTTTTACTATTTGACCAGCTGTAGTATTAACCCAATTTATTTCTTAATTATTGCTATTTACTTCCATGTATAATTCAAGATGAATGTACAGAACATTAAAACCTTGTATGCTTTGACTCCTGGCAACCTGTAGATCATCTGTCTCCCATGAACTGTTATAACACTTGTATTATCTAATGAGCTAGAGCCAACAGCAAACATTTTAATACCTGGAGGCTGGAAGCAGAACATTTTCAGTAGATGATTCACAGCAATGAAATGTGCTTGCCTTATGATTATATAGAACCCAAGTTCAGGGTATGATGTAGAACTCAGCTATGTAATGATTTGTTGTGATTGATTGGATGGAGGATGGTACATTTATATTCTTTATAACCTGTGTGCTGAGCCTACCAGCCTGCTAGGCAAAGGTTGAGAGTTGCCTTATGAGGCTCTAGCCTAATATCATTTGATCTCTAACCCTTTAGAATTCATTGACAAAGGGGTGGGACTAACTGAGGGACAACAGGGGGTTTAAAAAGCCAGCTCCTAAGTGACCAGAGGAGCTAATGAATAAGGGAGTTTTGTGAGGGAGTTTAGAGAGAGAAGGTAAGAGCCAGATACACCTAATAAACATACTCTGAACTTAGGCCAGTAACCTCCACCCTCCAAAAACAAAAAACAAAGAACAAACAAAAAACCTGAAAGAGTAAACATAATAAATGCAGAGTTGATCAGCAGGGTGGAGGCTATCAGTTTATTGCACTGAAAGAACACGTATGATTATCTGCCATGTGGACAGGTGGCATATGTGCGCATTTGGTGCAAGCAACTCATGGCCCTCAGAGACCAAGTAAAAAGAAAAGGAGTACTTGTGGCACCTTAGAGACTAACAAATTTGAGCATAAGCTTTCGTGAGCTACAGCTCACTTCATCGGATGCATTTGGTGGAAAAAACAGAGGGGAGATTGATATACACACAGAGAACATGAAACAAATGGGTTTATCATACACACTGTAAGGAGAGTGATCACTTAAGATAAGCCATCACCAGCAGCGGGGGGGGGGGGGAAGGAGGAAAACAGTTAACAAGAACATCTGAGGAACAGTGGGGGGTGAGGTGGGGTGGGGGGGAGAAATACCATGGGGAAATAGTTTCACTTTGTGTAATGACTCATGCATTCCCAGTCTCTGTTCAAGCCTAAGTTAATTGTATCCAGTTTGCAAATTAATTCCAATTCAGCAGTCTCTCGTTGGAGTCTGTTTTTGAAGCTTTTTTGCTGAAGGATAGCCACTCTTAGGTCTGTGATCGAGTGACCAGAGAGATTGAAGTGTTCTCCAACTGGTTTTTGAATGTTATAATTCTTGACGTCTGATTTGTGTCCATTTATTCTTTTACGTAGAGACTGTCCAGTTTGACCAGTGTACATGGCAGAGGGGCATTGCTAGCACATGATGGCATATTTCACATTGGTAGACGCACAGGTGAACGAGCCTCTGATAGTGTGGCTGATGTGATTACGCCCTATGATGGTGTCCCCTGAATAGATATGTGGACAGAGTTGGCAACGGGCTTTGTTGCAAGGATAGGTTCCTGGGTTAGTGGTTCTGTTGTGTGGTGTGTAGTTGCTGGTGAGTATTTGCTTCAGATTGGGGGGCTGTCTGTAAGCAAGGACTGGCCTGTCTCCCAAGATCTGTGAGAGTGATGGGTCATCCTTCAGGATAGGTTGTAGATCCTTGATGATGCGTTGGAGAGGTTTTAGTTGTGGGCAGAAGGTGATGGCTAGTGGCGTTCTGTTGTTTTCTTTGTTGGGCCTGTCCTGTAGTAGGTGACTTCTGGGTACTCTTCTGGCTCTGTCAATCTGTTTCTTCACTTCAGCAGGCGGGTATTGTAGTTGTAGGAATGCATGATAGAGATCTTGTAGGTGTTTGTCTCTGTCTGAGGGGTTGGAGCAAATGCGGTTATATCGTAGAGCTTGGCTGTAGACAATGGATCGTGTGGTCTGATCTGGATGAAAGCTAGAGGCATGTAGGTAGGAATAGCGGTCAGTAGGTTTCCGATATAGGGTGGTGTTTATGTGACCTTCACTTATGAGCACCGTAGTATCCAGGAAGTGGATCTCTTGTGTGGACTGGTCCAGGATGAGGTTGATGGTGGGATGGAAATTGTTGAAATCATGGTGGAATTAGTCAAGGGCTTCTTTTCCATGGGTCCAGATGATGAAGATGTCATCAATGTAGCGCAAGTAGAATAGGGGCATTAGGAGACGAGAGCTGAGGAAGCGTTGTTCTAAGTCAGCCATAAAAATGTTGGCATACTGTGGGGCCATGTGGGTACCCATCGCAGTGCTGCTGATTTGAAGGTATACATTGTCCCCAAATGTGAAATAGTTATGGGTGAGGACAAAGTCACAAAGTTCAGCCACCAGGTTAGCCGTGACATTATCGGGGATACTGTTCCTGATGGCTTGTAGTCCATCTTTGTGTGGAATGTTCTACATCCATAGTGGCCAGGATGGTGTTTTTAGGAAGATTACGGATGGATTGTAGTTTCCTCAGGAAGTCAGTGGTGTCTCGAAGATAGCTGGGAGTGCTGGTAACGTAGGGCCTGAGGAGGGAGTCTACATAGCCAGACAATCCTGCTGTCAGGGTGGCAATGCCTGAGATGATGGGGCGTCCAGGATTTCCAGGTTTATGGATCTTGGGTAGCAGATAGAATACCCCAGGTCGGGGTTCTAGGGCTGTGTCTGTGCGGATTTGTTCTTCTGTTTTTTCAGGGAGTTTCTTGAGCAAATGCTGTATTTTTTTTGGTAACTGTCAGTGGGATCAGAGGGTAATGGCTTGTAGAAAGTGGTGTTGGAGAGCTGCCTAGTAGCCTCTTGTTCATACTCCGACCTATTCATGATGACGACAGCACCTCCTTTGTCAGCCTTTTTGATTATGATGTCAGAGTTGTTTCTAAGGCTGTGGATGACCAAGTACTGGCTCTTGAGACCAGAGTGGCTAAACTAGATGATTTTCATCATCAATCATCATCATCATCATCAATTATCTTACTACTGTTCATGACTGAACATGACTACTGTTCATACAGGCATTAAACTTTTCTATCAACTGTATTACCATTGAAAGACTGGAGCACTTTAATTAAAAAAAAAGATGTAATTTCTTCTAGCAGACTGTTGTATTGCAGTGATAGATGAGTGAAAGGACCCCTAGATGTTTCACAGGAAACAATGGCTCAGACAGTTAAGGACAATTCATTATCCAGGTGATAATGCCAATATTAATCCATGTGATCGCTAGATCTCCTCATATATATGACCTAATCTTGTAGCAAATGCCATACTTACTATAGAAGCAGCATTTTCCATCTCACTCCAATTTCTTGAATTACAATTGGATACCATATGTGAAGGAACATACTCAGTTTTGCAAAACCTGTTTTCCTGTAATTCAAGCCAAATTGTTTAAAGCCATGGTAACTAAGTATGTCTTAGATTTTTGAAGTCACAGTCTACATTTAACATTAAAAATTAAAATAAAATTTCCCTATTATTAAATCAACCTACATTTCCTTTCCCCAGGACATTTATCATTAATCCAGTACCAATTCTTAATCCCAATACACTAGTGAAGGATAAAAGTGAACAGATAATAAAAAGTAGTATTTGATACAGTAAATCAAACCTAATGGAGCAAAATTAGTACTTTTATATTGTAGATCCTAATTAGGAAGTCTGTTAATGAAATTGGGGCATTTACTTAATTGCTGTGAACAATTTTCAAATTAAGCCTGGCAATTAAATACATGATTAAACTCATAGTACAGACTTTTACTGGTGATATGGTAAGTATCTAACCTGCTGTATTATATATGGTAGTCTAAACTGTAAATATCTGCTGATTAACCAGCGTAAATGAAGAACAATACTACTTGACTGAGAATCTGAATGAGTATGAAAAAGAAAAAAAAAACGAAAAAAATCCCACCACTGTATGAGGCCAAAGAACAATCAGACATGATGTAGAACATTGTCAATGATATTTTCTGTTGTTTTCATTCATGTAATGGAGGGTCAATGGAATTAATACAAATTCATTACATTCACTCATATTACACCTAACTGATTTGCAGAAATAAAATGCACATCCCAGTTATAGGTACTTTGCTGCTAAAGCCTCCTCTAAATGTTCAAATGCTTTTAATGTTTTCCATCAGAAATTTTACTGGCAAGGATGCTGAGATGATTGAGTGACCAAGACAAGTTTTATCAGCAAAGGAAAGATTGCAAAGTGGTGAATACGACTGAAATAGCATACTAGTTTTCTTGAAATTATGGCGTATTAACTCTTTTCAGTTCATGCATCAAAACAAAAAGACTTGATTCAGTTTTGAGTCTCACATGAGATTAAAGTCCTGTTTCATCCTATGGCCTCATTCCAGTTATAAAAAATGCTTGCATAGCCTTAATATTTGGAGACTAATTTTCTCATTGTACAGTGAGTCAGCTAAGTACATATTAAATATATATGATGAGTTTAGAATTACACACACAGGAGTGGGGGGGGTGAGTATTTTTAACATGGAAAACTGAGGCAACTAATATTTTTCCAACTAATATCTAGGCTCTGTGTTCAGATGCAACCTGCTAGTAATAGCATAGTAAAGGTTCTTCAAATTTAAACACCAATAAAAAATGTGATGTTATTTCACAAGAAACATATTGGAAACACACTGGAAAGGTTGTTAAAAATAATCTCCCTGAAGTCCATTTCTAATGTTTCCAGGTTAAAAGCGACACCTGAAAAGTGGGTGGGCTCTGATTCACCAGAGCACTTAAACTCATGCTTTCACTTTAAGCACATGTTTCTCTCTAGGAATGTGCTTATGTTCATTCAATGAAGCACTTGAGCCAGTGCATTTAATTCGATGGGACTTAAATACTTAAATGCACTGGCTCAAGTGCTTCAATGAATCAGGGACTTGGACCCCAAATGTAGGCATTGTAACAAATGGTTTTATCAAAAATAATATAAATAGAAACATGTTAAAGCTTTAAAAAATAGTGTAAATAGTTTGGGAGAATTTGATCTGAGCTAAATTTATTTAGCCTAATTCTGAACCTGGTGTGTGAACATGGTGGGTTCCAAAATGTGACTAGAACACATACTTTCACATATAATTTAGAAGAGATGGTGAAAAAATGAGGAATAGGGTGAACATCAAAGTGGAGAAGATATATACAGAGAGAGTGTGAAAAAAATAGAATGGAACCCAAAGAATGAAAGCATATATGGCTCAGTCCTTACAAGGTGCTAAGTGCTATGGCAAGATTCAGCAAAGCAATTGACCAAGTGCTTAAATTAAGGTGTCACATTTCAGGATAACTGCACCTGTATACCCGTTCTGTGGTTCAGTACGGGACCCCACTCTAGGCTCCATACTCCTCAGTCGCCACCTTTCTTGGGTAGAGACATGTACCTTTCTCCCTCCTGATTAGGGCATTTCCAGGCTGCACAGTTTCTGACTATGTTGTGATACCCCAGCAAAAGACAGACTGCCTAAACAGGCCTGTTTTACCTTCTCTTCAGAGATGGTACAGAGTGTAATTAGCACCATTATAAGTTACAACACAGTCCTTTAGCAGCAAGCACATTTATTCTTAAGATGAAAGCATTACAGAGAAAACATTAAAAACAACCAAACAACCTATATGCATGCTAATAAGCTTACTAGAGATTACCCCATCACTCCAACAAGTCTCTCTGATTATTAGTCCTTCAAATGCCACACATGGTTTTTTTCCAGTGTTTTATCCTAGCTTTAGCACAGAACCAGCACTCTCATGAATCTGAGAGCCTTCCTTTATCCAGTTTGGGTCTTTGAAATGACCCTAAACAGATAATCAGACAGACAATGTGTTGCTGCTCAAGGCACAGCTTCAAAAAGATGGATCCAGAGGCGGGTTATTTGCATTCCCCTCCTCCCAAGTATTTCCCAGCAATCCCCCTATTTGTTTGTCTAGCAAGTAATTTCAGAGAGTCCTATGAAACAGAGTTTACGTTAGCCATGCCTTCTCCTTTAAGAAGTTACACATAGTCCCGTAATAACATTTGCATTTGTAATACAAAGAATTCCTAAAATACTTAAACTTAATTTAATAAAGCTTAATTATGATATTGTCGTATCTGTCACATATGGATATGAGTAATCCCATTTACTTCAACAGAATTATTCATATGCTTAAAATTAAGCATGAGCTAAAATGCTTTGCTTGATCAAGTAAGAGTACTCTGCATCTAGCAGCATCAAACCCATATGCTGTACACACAGTTTCCTTATGGCAACTTAAATATGGGAGCATTCTTCTAACGACACAGCAGAGGCTTCTCCTTAGATACAAAAATATCATGGTGTCTCTTAAACTGAATCTCTTGAAGGAAACAAAAACAAAATAAAATATAGGTTTAAATTGTGTTGAAAGAGTGTACAAAAACATTTATAATATCCTCTTTGATAATGATCTCATGTGAGGTACTGAACTCCTCAATTCTCAGGGACTTTAATAGAGCTGGAAGGGGTTCAGCATCTCCAACAAAGCATTCAGCACATTGTAGGATTAAGCCCAATTTAAGATTCCTCAGCTGAATAGTATAAACTGACATAAATAACACTTTTATTTGAGCATAAGTTTTCATGGGATATAGCCCACTTCATCGGATGCATAGAATGGAACATATAGAAGGAAGATATTTATACATACAGAGAACATGAAACAATGGGTGTTACCATACACACTATAATGAGAGTGATCAGTTAAGGTGAGCTATTACCAGCAGGAGAGGAAAAAAAACAAAACAAAAAAAAACCTTTTGTGGTGATAATCAAGATGGGCCATTTCCAGCAGTTGACAAGAACGTGTGAGGAACAGTAGGGGGGAAAAATAAACATGGGGAAAGAGTTTTATTTTTGTGTAATGACACATCCACTCCCTGTCTTTATTCAAGCCTAATTTAATGGTGTCCAGTTTGCAAATTAATTCCAATTCAGTAGTCTCTCGTTGGAGTCCGTTTCTGAATTTTTTTTTTTGTAATATTGAGACTTTTAGGTCTGTAATCAAATGATTGATGTGTTCTGCCTGGTTTTTGAATGTTATAATTCTTGATGTCTGATTTGTGTCCATTTATTCTTTTACGTTGAGACTGTCTGGTTTGGCCAATGTACATGGCAGAGGGGCATTGCTGGCACATGATGGCATATGTCACATTGGTAGATGTACAGGTGAAAGCCTCTGATGGTGTGGCTGATGTGATTAGGCCCTATGATGGTGTCATCTGAATAGATGTGGACAGAGTTGGCAACAGGCTTTGTTGCAAGGATAGGTTCCTGGGTTAGTGTTTTTGTTGTGTGGTGTGGGGTTGCTGGTGACTATTTGCTTCAGGTAGGGGGGCTGTCTGTAAGCAAGGACTGGTCTGTCTCCCAAGATCTGAGAGAGCGAAGGCTCGTCCTTCAGGATAGGTTGTAGATCCTTGATTATGTGCAGGAGAGGTTTTAGTTGGGGGTTGAAGGTGATGGCTAGTAGCATTCTGTTACTTTTTTTGTTGGGCCTGTCCTGTAGTAGGTAACTTCTGGATTTTCTTCTGGCTCTGTCAATCTGTTTCTTCACTTCAGCAGGTGGGTATTGTAGTTGTAAGAACGCTTGATAGAGATCTTGTAGGTGTTTGTCTCTGTCTGAGGTATTGGAGCAAATGTGGTTGTATCGTAGAGCTTGGCTGTAGACAATGGATCGTGTGGTGTGGTCTGGATGAAAGCTGAAGGCATGTAGGTAAGTATAGTGGTCAGTAGGTTTCCGATATAGGGTGGTGTTTATGTGACCATCGCTTATTAGCACTGTAGTGTCCAGGAAGTGGATCTCTTCTGTGGACTGGTCCAGGCTAAGGTTCATGGTGGGATGGAAATTGTTGAAATCATGGTGGAATTCCTCAAGGGCTTCTATTCCATGGGTACAGATGATGAAGATGTCATCAGTGTAGCGCAGTTAGAGTAGGGGCATTAGGAGACAAGAGCTGAGGAAGCGTTGTTCTAAGTCAGCCATAAAAATGTTGGCATACTGTGGGGCCATGTGGGTATCCATAGCAGTGCCGCTGATTTGAAGGTATACATTGTCCCTAAATGTGAAATAGTTATGGTGAGGACAAAGTCAAAGTTCAGCCACCAGGTTTGCCGTGACATTATTGGGAATACTCTTCCTGACAGCTTGTAGCACATCTTTGTGTGGAATGTTCGTGTAGAGGGCTTCTACATCCATAGTGGCTAGGATGGTGTTTTCAGGAAGACCGAGGGATTGTAGTTTCCTCTACTCTATTTTCCCTATACTGAAACCTACTGACCTGCTATACTTACCTACATGCCTCCAGCTTTCATCCAGATCACACCACATGATCCATTGTCTACAGCCAAACTCTGATACAACTGCATTTGCTCCAACCCCTCAGACAGAGACAAACACCTACAAGATCTCTATCAAGCATTCTTACAACTACAGTACCCACCTGCTGAAGAGAAGAAACAGATTGACAGAGCCAGAAGAAAACCCAGAAGTCACCTACTACAGGACAGGCCCAACAAAGAATGTAACAGAACGCCACTAGCCGTCACCTTCAGCCCCCAACTAAAACCTCTCCAGTGCATCATCAAGGATCTACAACCTATCCTGAAGGTCAACCCATCACTCACATATTTTTGGAGATAGGCCAGTCCTTGCTTACAGGCAACCCCCCCAATCTGACGCAAATACTCACCAGCAACCACACATCACACAACAAAAACACTAATGCAAGAACCTATCCTTGCAAAAAAGCCCATTGCTAACTGTGTCCACATCTATTCAGGGGACACCATCATAAGGCCTAATCATATCAGCCACACTATCTGAGGCTCTTTCACGTGCACATCTACCAATGTGATATATGCCATCATGTGCCAGCAATGCCCTTCTGCCATGTACATTGGCCAAAACAGACAGTCTACATAAAAGAATAAATGGACTCAAATCAGATGTCAAGAATTATAACATTCAAAACCAGTCGGAGAACACTTCAATCTCTCTGGTCACTCGATTACAGACTTAAAAGTCACAATATTACAACAAAAAAAACTTCAGAAACAGACTCCAACAAGAGACTGCTGAATTGCAATTAATTTGCCAACTGGACATCATTAAATTAGGCTTGAATAAAGACAGGGAGTGGATGTGTCATTACGTAAAGTAAAACTATTTCCCCATGTTTATTTTTCCCCCCTACTGTCCTCACATGTTCTTGTCAACTGCTGAAAATGGCCCATCTTATTTATCACCACAAAGCATTTTTTCTTCTTTTCCTGCTTATAATAGCTCACCTTAACGGATCAGTCTCATTATAGTGTGTATGGTGAGTCCCATTGTTTCATGTTCTGTGTGTATATAAAATCTCCCCACTGTATTTTCCACTGCATGCATCTGATGAAGTGAGCTGTAGCTCACTAAAACTTATGCTCAAATAAATTTGTTAGTCTCTAAGGTGCCACAAGTACTCTTTCTTTTTGCAGATACAGTATAACAGTTGCTACTGTGAAATAAATAACTCTGTATGGACAGGAGCTGGTCAACATGTTTTTCAAGAGTGTTTTCTGTGAAAAGTTGTTTTCCTCAGATAATTTTTTTCTTAAAATTTAAAAATAAGTTTTTTTCAAAATTTTTTAATTCTTTGACCACATATAAAAAATAGAAATAATAAAAACATAAGATATTTGAAGTGTTTCCAGAACTAAGAAATAAATTACAGCATAACAAATATAGGACTAGATTCGTATGTAGAAACTTAGTCCTTGAGTAGTGCCACTCAATGCAGCTACTCATGGAGTCTGTTATTATTTAGCATGATTAAGAGTGAGAGCACTTGTTCCAAAGAAAAAGGTAAGAAAGTAAAACTGGAAAATTAACAACCATCAACCATTAATAATATATAGAACTTTGCTTAGGCTAGTACTTTCAATTGACTTCTAAAATATAACTGTCAGTTTGTTCAGATCCGGAACACTGTTCTTTTATAGTCATAACTAATTTGTAGATTATGAAGCCAGAAGGGACAATTGTGGTCATCTAGTCTGTTGTCCTTTGTAACACAGGCCATGGGATTTCCATGAATGAATTCCTGTTTGAGGTAGAGCATATATTTTAGAAAAAACATCTAATTTTGATTTATAGATTGCCGGTAATGGAGAATCCATCACTACCCTAAGTAAAAAGAAAAGGAGTGCTTGTGGCACCTTAGAGACTAACAAATTTATTTGAGCATAAGCTTTCGTGAACTACAGCTACAGCTCACAAAAGCTTATGCTCAAATAAATTTGTTAGTCTCTAAGGTGCCACAAGTACTCCTTTTCTTTTTGTGGATACAAACTAACACGGCAGCTACTCTGAAACCTACCCTAAGTGAGTTGTACCAATGACTAAGTACACTCATTGTTAAAAATGTGTGCCTTATTTTCTGTATGAATTTGTCTAGCTTCAACTTCCAGTCATTGAAACTTGTTATACTACTTCAGTTTCTAGGCACTGGATCCTGTTATACCTGGTTAATAACGAGTTATTGTATAGTTTATTTTTTGAAAAACTCTCCAATTGAGGCCTCTGTCTATAAGCATTCCACCCCCCCATCTTTTATTGGATCAATGATTCAATCCATTCATGCATCTTTGTGGAGTCCTTTGTTTTGATTAATTTCTAGAATTTGCTTGAAATGCTTCCTTTAGAAAAATAAACCTACCACTGGGAGACACTTTACTTTTTCATAATTAAACAATACAGATTACAGTAATTAAATTCAGGCATCATTTTACACATCAGGAGGGTCACATAATAGGTTTAGTATAGTTGATTAGGAAGCATGTTCATTTTTCAGGCTGGAATTATTATGTAAAATGAAGTAACTATGATTAAGTGCTATGGGGAAACTCAAAATGTTGATTATTGCAGAGAGAGAGAGAGAGAGAGAGAGAGAGAGAGAGAGAGATTTGAAGATATACTTTAGGTTTCAAAGTTGCTAACAGTCAACGTGAAATCTCATATCACAGTTGGTTTCTCTACATACAATTTATTTCAGATAATATAATGTATATAGCTCCAAAGATTTCACATTGACCAAGTGTTATTTTTAATTCCCAGAGATAATTAAAACCAGAACATTACCCTAATTACATTTTTCCAAGATTTCTGTTGTGGATTTATCATCAAAAGTTTGCATGAGAAATGTTTGTAATGTGATAATGCCCATTAATTCATTATATACAAGGTTGGATCTTCAAGACAGCCTTTCTTGTAGAAAAACATTTATGATACAATGAGCAACATGATCCCTAAATGTATGTCAGCAATAAATGGTACAGACTGAAAACACCATTTAATAATATAGCCTAAATATACACAAACACAATACTGTAAAACCTGTCCATTTATACCATTTTAAATCTAAGTTTAAAGGATGGGATTTTCAAAAGTGCTCTATGAAACTGTGTTGCTTATGTATATTCCAGGACAGTCCACTTGGATGACTAGAATCAGAGATATTAAAGAAAACACCTGTTACGACATCTTGTCTCCTTTGCCAATGCAGGATTGATTAATTTGGAGGCAAATATCTAGATGAAAATTAAATAGGCACTAGTAAAAAAAACAAAAAACAAAACATGAATATATTTCATCAAAGTAAATGAAAAGATATAGCTACAGATTATATAGATATAGATATATACACACACTGTATATTTTACATCACAATGGCATAAGCAATACCTCCAATTAACATAAACAGGTCTAATATATGTTATAAGTATGCGTTTTGGATGAAAATACAATAAACTAGTTGTAATTTTCTATAATAATCTGAACCTTTTAAAAGCCTCTTTGGACTTGAGTTTTTATCCTTATTAAACTTGAGGAATGTCTACACTAGGAGTACTTTACTGGCATAAGAATGCCAGTATACTATACAAATAGATTGCTCCTAGTGTAGCTGCAGTTATAACATCCAAGCTTTGTGCTGTGCAAGTATAGTTAAACCACACCCCACAAGCAAAATAAGCTATGCCAATAAAAGTGCAGCTTTGCCAATATAACTGCATATATGTTAGGGACTTTTGCCAGCACAGCTACATTGCTCAGGGATGCAACTCTTCACAATCCTGATGTAGCTAAACCTAAATGAATTGTTCAGAAAATATAAATCCAAGCAGAGTGGCCCAATTTGCATCTAGAGTACCCAAGCTAATTCTAAACATTTTCAAGTATCTCAAATTTAACCTTGCAGTCATATTGCAATGATCTTTGAGTTGTAACATAACCCATATGAGCTCTGTGTTCAAGGGGCCTATCCCTGGAGCATGCAAAGCAGGGGAAGGGCATTGTGTGGCGAGTGGCTGGTCAATAAAAATCTTCCTCTAGCCCAACAGAGGTTATGTGAAAAAGGCAATAAACACCAGGGCTCAGTTTCGTCAAGCACAGAGTAGTATGACTACTTAGACCTTTCTGAAGCTGTCATCTTGTTCTCCAGAATCTCAGGTTTCTTTCTCTCTTTGTTTTTAAAGTAAGTCTGTATCTATAATGGTTGCAAAGAAAACCTCAAAATTGTCTACACAATGAGGTAATGTGCCCTGTGGGGGTGTTATGAATTCATTGGTCCAAATAAACCCTGATGGTACTCACTGAAGCAGTGGTTTTCAAACTATAGGTCGCGGCCCAGTACTCGGTTGTGGAATGTAAGGCACTTGGTTGCAGCGGCTCTGTACTGCCGACTGGGCTATTAAAAGTCCCATTGGTGATGCTACCCAGATAAGGCAGGCTAGTCCTTACCTGTTCTGACACTGCACTGTGCCCCAGAAGCAGCCAGCAGCAGGTCCGGCTCCTGGGGTGGGGGCATGGGGCTCTGCGCACTGCCCCCATATTGAGCACCAGCTCCACATTCCCATTTGCCAGAAACCGGGAGGGGGTGTGTTCCTTCAGGTTAGAGCCCACAGAGCCACTAGCACATCTCTGCCTAGGAGCAGGACTTGCTGCTGGCTGCTTCCAGGATGCAGTGCAGTCCATGGTGCCAGGACAGGCAGGAAGCCTCCTTTAGTCCCCCACAATGCGCCGCTGACTGGGAGCCACCCGAGGTAAGCCTGTGCCCCAACCCCAAACCCCAATCCACTGCCTCAGCCCTGAGCCCCCTCAAAACCCAGAGCCCCTTCCTGCACCCCAAACCCTCATTCCAGGCCCCACCCTGCAGCCCTCCTCCCTGCACCCCAACCCTCTGCCCCAGCCCTGAGCTCCACCCACACCCCAAACCTCTCATCCCCAGCTCCGTTGGGTCGCAGGTATCAACAATTGTCTTCAGCTGGGTTGCCAGAAAAAAAGTTTGAAAACCACTGACCTAGAGTCAGGAGATCCTCCAATCTGGGCTACCGTGGGTGATGCCTTGGCTGAGGCTGTAGTCCTACTAGTTTCAAAGTGCAGCAGGTTTCAGCAGACATTGGGTGGAGGTTAAGATGCAATGGCTGTCTGGGATCTCACAGACCTGGAACATCACACTATGGAGGAATTATACCATGGAGTATAGCAGGTAATGTCTAGCACTCATTAATCATGGAGCTTTTCACATAATAAATCCCATCCCATGGCTTTTCATGTGGGAAGGAGCAATCTGGTCAAGTGTGTACATTTAAAAGACTGTTCAAAGATTTATCATATGAACAGGTGAGTGTTTTATTTGTTTGGGTAGGGGGTCTCAGGAAGGCAGCATATTTGGATTGAGGTACCATATAGGAGGGAGAAAAAAGGTTAAAAAGGCCTACTGCTCAACAAAAGCAGTAGAAACAAAGAATAAGGGATAGTTCTTAGAGGATCTCTATAGACAAGTCAGATAAATACGTATTCTGACTGTGAAATAATCAAATATTGAATCCTCATTAGAAACTGAGTAGAGAGCAAAGATTATACCGACAAAGGTTAAATCAACACCCTTTTAACTGATGCCCTCCCCCACCAATTTATCACAACTTTTCTCTGTAAAGACTTAGGGATTTTGGTACAGTTAAAAGAATACATCCATATGAGACTAACTTCTCCTTTCCTTTCTTTTCTGTACAAGATAATAAAAATAGTAAACTGCACAGAAATTATTGATATGCTTTGGAATTTGAAATGCAAGAATCACTTCATTGAGCTAACCATAACGTGGGTTATGAACTAAGGATTTTTCTTTCATATATATTTTCCCCTAAATATAATGAAATGTGAAAAAGAACAATTAATAATTGAGCGCATTCAACAATGAATGGAGGAGAAGTAGGGTTCACTAAGTGTAATGATGTGGGCTTTTGAATTTAATTTAATTGAGGTCAGCTGGTTTCATCTAGTTATTTCAGTAAGATAGATGGAGGCCTACCCAAGAGACAAAGCATATGTTTGAGCATGGTACATGTAAGAGGAGAAAATTTTAACACAGAGTAGCAAGGATCAGATTCTAATACCCTCTCTCACACTGAATAGTTCTTCGTTCATGAGCAGTCCCACAGAAGTCAATGGGATTATTTGTAAAGCAATATTATTACTAACTTATATAACTGGAGTGCCTGCAAGCCCAGACATGTACCTGAATAACATTGTGGTTGGTGCTGTACAAAAAACAAAACAAATACAAACACCAAAAATATGATCCCTACCTCCAAAAGCTTATAATGTAAGTATAAGACAAGAGACAAGAGATAGAGTCAAAACAGGAAAGTACAAGGAAATGACAAGATAATATTGGTCAGCATGGTAGGCTGTGGTCTCACCACACCATCTGCCTAATCATTGCAAAATGTTTTTTTGTTTGTTTTTTGGGTAAGCATAATGACAAAGGAGAGTTTTGAGCAGGTATTTGAAGAGGATAATGAGGCAGTTTTGCAGATGGTTATGGGGCACTCCTCATAAGAGTGAAGGATAGAGGAGAAAGCATGAAGGTTCTTGTTTGAAAATGTCACAAGTGTGATATGGGATGTCATAACACTGTCACAATATCATAAACCAGACTATGGGTTTTAGAATGTGGCCCTATGTGATTATTTGTACACTTACTTTATTAAAAAAACACCACCATTTTCTATAGTGTCTAAGAATTAGAGTTTTTGCACCATTATTATATTTATAATATGAATATATGAAGTTTTGCTCTAAAGAATGAGCTGCTTTCTTTTAAAATGATTTGTTGTATTGTCCCCAGTGAATCCTTTTATTGAAGGATGTGTTGTACTGAACAGAAATATAATGGGTTTATTTTTGCATGTTCCCTGAGACGAATAAAGCACTAAACCTAGCAGGCATTTCTGTCATCTTTTGAAAAAGAAAACTGTAGAATGTTGGCACCAGTTTCCTCTTAATATTATTTTTCAGACAGGTTTACCAGCTGCTGTACATATGTATGTGTCTATAATCACTGTAGGTAGCAGTATTGATTGTTGATATAATTGCACAGTATAGACTGAGCGTAAAATTCATTGTTGTGCAGAAGGCTAGTGCAAGGCTTATGAATCATTTTAATCCTGTTTAAGTAGAAGTGGCCAAAACTCGAGGTTTCAGTTCATGAGAAGTTTTTTAGTTAAGGATTTGGTTTCATTTTAAATTGAAATAAAACTAAATTTACTAAAATTTCTCATGAAATAGAAACCCCCAAGATTTCATTTTGGAAACACCTAAACATGGTGAAATTGCTAGCAATGGGAGTTTTAGATGCTCAGTACCTCTGAAAATCAGGACACAGGTGTCTCAAGCTAGGAACTCAAAAATGGAAGCACCTCAAATTAGCAGATACTGTTGAAAATTTGTGCCTTAGACTGTTTATGAAGATATGAGTCGACTGAGGGACAGGATTTGATTTGTGGTGGACAGGGAAATTTTGGGACTATTAAGCAGGCTGAATGGGGAGGGATCTTTACTTGTGGTGAGCCAAGGAGTTCTTTTATGGATATTAACCCATGGGAAATAATGCATATATATGTATAATGTCTAGAGACCTCCATAGGCATTTATTACCTTAAATAATATTAAACAGGAATAAATACAATGTATGGAGGGAGCATACAGGGGAAAATCACAGGCATCAAATACATTTACGAGTATAAAAAACACAATATCCTTGTGTAGGAATGTTAAAAAAATAACCAATAGGAAAAGCAGCAAAGAGTCCTGTGGCACCTTATAGACTAACAGATGTATTGGAGCATAAGCCTTCGTGGGTGAATACCCAACAGGAAAAGGAGATGGTAAAAACAAATAAAATTTACAGGTGAATAACCAGAATTGACAGTAAAGACTGAAGGACAATTAACTTTCTGGTTTAGTCGCATACACATTTAGACTTGATAAGAGCAGTAAATTATGTCCATGTAGTAAGTTAATGGGTATTATTTTAATCTTACATTGCAATGAGCTACTCTATTACCAGGATAAAACCAGACTTTGTTGAACCAATGACCAGCAGAAGGAAACTAGGGATCCAACCAAAGGGGGAGGTATTGGGTTTCTAGGAGGACCTTAATTGTTTTTTCTTCTTTTTTTCAGTTTGGTGTGGATTTGATTCCTTGAAAAACAGATAAAAAACAGTTGAATTAAAACATAATTTGGATTCAGAGTGGCGATTTAGCATACAACTCCCCTTGAAATTAATAGAGGTTGTGTGGCTAAATGTTAGCTTTGGAAATCTCAACCTTAATTAATTTATCAGTTTCTATAGCTCCCATCACAAGATATCTAGGACATTGTACACAAATTATTATACTAGTTAAGATTTACCTTTGTCCTGTGGTCCAGCAAAGAGTCCTGCCATTCTCTCCCCTTCCACCTGTAATCTGCCAAACCTAAAGGTAATAGATAAAAGACAAAAACTGGAAAGGAGAAGCTAAAACATGGGATGCCAAAATGGTCCATGAAAATATGACTTCAGTAAAAAGACTTTACACCAAGCCTTGAAGAAAGCTATAAAGGGACTCTGGCAGACATACCCAAGGATACAGTTTCAGCCACAGACTTAAGAAAGGTCTATATGGAGTTAAGGTAAATAATGTATATGGAACCTGAGGGAGATTTAGTTCAATTGTGTGCCTAAGGCTGACTCCGTATAGTGCCACTCGATATGGAATCCCCTTCTCATCCCCACTACATTAATAACCACAGTAGTTCCATAAAAGCTGCTTTCCATTTTGCTTTCTCGTGTTTTCCCTGAGATATCTTGTTCTATTTTCAGTTCTGCCACAGACTGCCTGTGTGAGCCTGGTCAAAACACTTAACCCTTTGTGCCTCTGTTTCACCATGTGTAAAATGGGTACAAATAATACTTGTCTACTTCAAAGGGTTGCTGTGAAATTTAATTAGCTAACATTTTAAAAGAGCATAAGATCTGGCAAGTCAAATGTAAAAATATAGTTGAGCAGGCCAAAAAAGAATTTTCAGAGCAACTAGCAAAAGACAAAAACTGACAGCATTTTTGCTAAATACATCAGAAAGAGGAAGCCTGCCAAGGTGCTGGAAGATCAAGGTGCTAAAGGAACACTTAAGGAAGAAAAGGCTATTGAGGAGAATTTAAACAAATTATTTGCATCGATCTTTGCTACAGAGGACGTGAGAGTAATTTCCACACCTGAGGCTAAAGCATCTGACATTGGTCACTTTTGGAAGACAGAATACTGGACTATTGTTCTGACACAGTACGGCCATTCTTATATTCTTATTAATACTGTGTATATTAAACCTGATAGCTGTCTCAGCCCCGGAGAGCATACAACCTAAGGGTTTGATTCTGCAAGTTCTGCAGCGTGTAAGGTGCTGAATGTCATCCGTACTCACCTATTTCAATGGGACTTGATGGTGTTCAACCCCCCAGATTAATATTCTACACCAGGGTTCTCAAACTCAAATGACCACAAGGGCCACAGGAGGACAAGAACATTGGCCCAAGGGCCGCACCACTGACCACCCCCTCTGCTGTCCAAGCCCTGCCCCCACTCCACCCTTTCCATGAGGCTCCACCCTGCCCCGTCTCTTCCCACCCCTTCTCTGCCCCCATTCTAACCTCTTCCCTGAAATCTCCACCCCAACTCCGCCCCTTCCCTGCCCCCAGGTGGCTCAGGGCAGGGGTGCAGCGGGGGGCTCAGGGCAGGGTGTTTGGCTGCAGGAAGGGTTTGGGGGGTGAGTCCGGCCCGTGCGCACAGGGGGCAGGGCAGGCTCCCTGCTTGCCCTGCCCCCACGCCACTTCGGGAAGTGGCTGGGACCTGGGGGATTGGAGGGCAGGCACAGGGGTCTGTGTGTTGCCCTGGCCACTCCTCGAGGTACCTCTCCCAAAGCTCCCATTCCCCAGCCAATGGGAGCTTTGGGGGAGGTACATGGAAGAGCGGCCAAGACAACACACAGACCCCTGTGTCCCCTGAGGAGGGAGCCTGCCCTGCTCCTGGTGCGCACGGGCCTGAGCCACTCTAAGTAAATGCTGGGGGGGCTGCGGGGAGCTGGCGGGCCGCAGAAAATAACCCCACGGGCCGCGTGTTTGAGACCCCTGTTCTACACCCTGCAGGATGAAGACAAGATGCTCCAATCCCATATGTTTATTTGCATGAGTTTAAAGATAAGCATATGAGTAGTCTTATTGAAGCCAACAGGACCAGTCATATTAAGTAAGTTAAGCACATATATAAGCATTTGCAGGATTGGAGCCTAAACAAATAAGCAATACAAGATGGATGCAATGGAAATGTGTACTTTTAAAATATATATTTATATACTTTTGCCTTAAATAAATACACATCAACTCTACCTCAGTGCCTGAGTTATTACCATCCACAATACTCCATTATTTTCCACAATACATGTCCTTCTTCCTCAATTTTTGACATGCTACTAGTAAGACTCTCATTTGAAGGAATGTTTCACACATTCACTCAGCAAGGAATTCCAGATGTGTCTATCAACAAAAAGGTTCACAAAAGCTGAGTTTTCTGGGGGGGAAAGTTATTTCAAAATCCAATTCACAGTTTATGTGCGCTGTGAGATTCCTATCACCCTGTGAGCTTTCAGAGTGCTGTGTTTGGCAAAACTAGTACAACTTCCCTATAAGAGCATTCCTACAGCTCAGTGGAAATCATATTGAAGCAAACATTCCTCTAGTTCCACTGTTATATCTCTCTGGTTCCCAGCCTGTCTGCCTCTTCACAGTACTAGTAATAATTCCAAAGGTTCATTAGATCAAAGTTCATACTGTGATAGGAGGAAAATGTATGTTATTTAATATTTTTGATTAAATCATATTTTCCCCCAATGCTAATGAGTGTTTCTACTTACTAACCACATTCATGTTAAGTGGAAAGCACTGTTTTATTTTAGGTTTTAAATTATAGTTAGCCTTGAAATCAAAGAGCAACCGAGACAGTAGGTAATGGAAAGAGCTACAAATCCTGAAACATGTTAAAGCACTGGAACTTTAAAAAAAAAAATCTGTGAGAGAGTCTGTTGAGCTTATAGCTACTATATATAACATCAAAAAGCAAACAAAGAGAAAATCCCTCTTGACTAGCAGCTGTGCACAATACCTGCTGTGCTGCATTAATATAGACCAACAAAAAAGTCATTTGGAAGGACTTTGGGCTCCTGTTTCTTGTGCTCTCTACCATTACCATAAATGTGACAGCCTTATATGTCCAATTTTCCTTCTTTCATAACTGAATACCATTAAAAATAATAATCCCCAAAATATATTTTATTGAATTATTATTTATAAAACATATTGACTAAGGCACAATCTGCATGCAAGTACACAGCTAGTCCCCTGCACTTTCATGGAGCCCTGCTAACATCAAAGGATCTCTGCATTGGCCCACTCACATAGGTTCTCTTGCAGAATCAGGGCCTACTATTGCTAGATTAGTGGTCACCAACCAGTCAATCCTAGAGACTCTCCCAGTCGATCACAATCTCCAGTTGCTAAAAGTCTGGCTGCATGGTGCAGCAGGGCTGCTGCTAAAACAGGCTCCCTGCCTGCCCCAGCCCCACTCCACTCCTGGAAGCGGCCAGCGCAGCATGCCCCTTGGGGAGGAGGGGGCGGAGATGTAGGGGTCTCTGTGTGCTGCTCCTGCCTGCAGGCACCGCCCCTGCAGTTCCCAGTGGCCAGGAATGGGAAACTGCATCCAATGGGAGCTACAGGGGCAGGGCCTGCAGAAATGGAGAGCCCGTGAAGCCACGTCCTGCCCCCCAGGGGCGCGTTGGCCCCTTTTGGGAGCAGAGTGGGGCTGAGGTAGGGAGGGATCCTGCCTTCCTTAGCCCTGCTGTGCTGTCGACCGGGAGTTGGCCTCAGGTAAGTGCCACCCAGTGGGAGCCCGCACCAGCCCCGAGTCCCCTTCCAGAGACAGTACCCTGTACCTCCTCTGGCACCCCAACGCTGCTCTGACCTGGAGCCCCCTCCTGCACCCAAACTCCATCCCAGAGCCCCCTCCTGCACCTAACTCCCTCCCAGAGATTGCACCCCTCACCCTCTCCTACACCCTAACCCCTGCCCCAGGCTCAGCCTGGAGCCTTCTCCTACACTGAGCCCCTCAGCCCAATCCCAGAGCCCACGCTCCCTCCCAAACCCCAACTCCTGCCCCAGCCTGGTGAAAGCGAGTGAGGATGAAGGACAGTGAGCAATGGAGGGAGGAGGGGATGGAGTGAGCGGGGCAGGGCTTCGGGGAATGGGCAGGGTAGATCCTGGGTTGCACTTAAATTCAAAAAGTGATCTTTTACACAAAAAAGGTTGGAGACCACTATGCTAGATCATTTATAGTGTAGACCAGTGGTGAGCAACCTACAGCCGCAGGTTGCCCACCACAGCTGTAGACTGTTATGAGAAAGTTTAACATCTGTATATATGTATGCGTACGTATTAAATAGTAAATAGGAAAAATCACATAGATTATGTAGAACTCAAGAATATGTATCTTAGTTCTTGGGTTTTGTAGGATTGATAAAGCTTGTTGAGCACGGTAAATGACTTCCTCTGGCAGCTCTTAACAGAGTATTATACCATTTATATTTTTTAATTTTTAGCTTAATCATTAATGTAATAATCCTATTTTCCTGTGATACCTTAAATACTCTACTGTATATTTCACATTTATAAATACACCTTCATGGTATGCCTGAATTCCAAGTGAAATCAATTTTTTTTTGCTTTAAAATTATAATTTTTGGAACTGTAAAATTAAAATAAAAAATAAACCTACCAACAATAATGTATACCACTGAACAGTAAATTAAACATGAGTTTGCAGCATGACATGGCAGCAAAAAAGACAATGCAATTTTTCAGCTGCATTCTGTATATAGTAGCATTGTGTTATGAACCACAAGGTTAACATTTTCTCTCACTATAGCTATGGTGTGACTGCAGCTTTAATAATGGACTAGAGCCCCTGCTGCTGTAAATTGGTGCAGCTCCATTGACTACCATGGAGCTACACCAATTACATCAATTGAGGATAATGCTCGGGGTGGGAAGAATTGAACGATGCAGAAGTATTAAATAAAAGCCCATTTATACAGTTTGACATGAGAAAGGGTGTGGAGACATGGTAACAGTCTACAAACATTTGATAGGTGTAAACCCCAAAGATGGAGTGGAATTAATCTGGGTATACAGAAATAAATTATGGCAAGCAATGGAATGAAATTAAGGAAGGGGAAAATTAGGCTGCAGCTACGTATAAAGAAAAGCTTCCTGCCCAAGAGAAATGTATTAAGCTCTGTAATAATATAGTCTCTCAATCAAATATCATGCTAGAAGTCCCATTCCTTGGGGCATTGAAAACTATAGGGTACTAGGTAAGAATCTAGAAAATGGATTCAGTGCACAATCCTGCATTGTCAAGGAAATGGACTGGATGATCCAATAGGGCTTTTCTGACTGATATTTTCATCTTCTCTAATTCCATGAACAGACAAAAGATGCCAACGTTTAAAACAAACCCTTTATAGCACATCATGAAGCCTCCTTCAGCTGAGGGAGACACATCATGGTAAACTTTCCCTTTCAGGGGGGCAATTTGTGCCTGCAATATTTGGGCTCACATTGTGCACCCTCGCTTGAATTGTGAATGCAAATCAGGTAGGTAGAGGTGCAAGGACTAGATTTCAAATTTCTTTGGAGACTACAAAAATCTTAATGCATGGTTCCACAAAAAGTGAGGGTAAGCCTCAGTCTGGTAATATACTCCAGTGTTTCCAGCATAAATATCAACAGAACTAATCAAAACGTCTAGGGAAGTGGATCAAATTTGTTTAAATTCATCCTCTATCACTTAAGTAAAAAAATATGATTATGAAAGGCATCAAAGAATCCAATCCAAATCAGTAAGTGTTCAGGATTTTATGACCTATAAACATTAGCCTATGTACTTGACTAGAGAGTGGACTGGAGTTAATGATAACATCTAAACTAAAATATGAGAATTTCCTATTCATTAGGGCATGATGAAAAATTTTCACCAGACCAATTTTAAATCGGAAAAACCTGTTGAAATTGAAATGATTAATAGGAATATGTTTATTTTAAAGGAAATTTTAAATGGAAATTTTTTGAAGTGATTTGAAATTGAAAAGTAGTATTTTGTTCAGACATCATTTTATCTTGATATGATATGTGATATGCTATGATGTAAGATATAAGGTTGACATGAGATACAATATGATAAACATTTCAACATCATTTAAATGAAATTATGTGATAAGCTCATTTCAATATTTCCAAATAATTTCTTTTAAGAATTTCTACTCTGCAGAAACTTTCAGAATTTTGATTTTTCATCTCAATTTGGGATGAAAACCAATTTCAAAATGTCAGAATTTCTTATGGGACAGAAATCCTGTTTTCTGCCCAACTTACTCACAATAATACCTAATCCACTCTAAAAGTGTTACTGTGTTTGAACAGATTTGTGAAGAATGGAATTTGATGACACATTGCTGAGTCTGACTAGATCAGAACACATCATATTATGTATCATATCTGCTATCTGTGAGTAAACCTTTGTTCCACCAGGGTCTGCACATGGTCAGCTGACACAATGATGAACACAATTTGTCCTGGTCTACAGGAAATGCTAAGTTGAGATCAGCAATAATATCATCGAAATTGGGTATTCTCAGCTGTGATCAAACGTGGTAACATTCTGAGTATAGACAAGGTCTAAGATTGAATCTTTCAATCTCTCCAATGTGATCTTGAGTGCTTTGGGAGCTCCTGTTTTAAGAGATGCCTCAAGAGTGTATTATTTGCAAACCTTAGTGCAGAGACTCAAGACTATGCCAACCATCCTTTCTTTTCAAAGAAAACCTTCAGGTTGTGTTTTTGTAACCCTTCTGCCAGGTGGAGCCGGCAGCAACCAGGGCTGGTTCAATATCTACGGGTTCCTCTTCAACAAATACAACATAGATTGGCTCAAGCCCCCACCCAGTAATGTGGGAAAATTACACACCATCCCTGGGTGTCTTTGAGAGGCAATACTTCCCTTGTCACAAGCACAGAGTCTGAGTGTAGGAAAGAAACTTTTAATGAAAAGAGGGAAGCCACTCAACATTAATTAAGGAAAATGCCACAAACAGGATTCATAATCATAAAACTGTGAGCAGGACACCCACCCCAGAGTGCATGAGGCAGTGCCTTCTGCCTCACATTTTTGAGTTCTACAACCAACAGTTCCTTTTCTGTGCCCATCTCTGCTCCCTCACCATACCCCACTCACAGTGGTTGTCCTTGCCACTAGCTCTGGCTGGCTGCCCTGCTTGCCAAAGTTCCGCTCCACCAGCCATCCCGCGAGCCGCGGTTCCGCTCCACCAGCGGTCCCACCAGCCGCAGTTCCTCACTATCTAGCTGCCCCGCCAGCTGCAGTTCCACTCCACCAGCCATGGTTCCACTCCACCAGCCGCCCCACCAGATGCAGTTCCTCACTGCCTGGCCACCCCGCTAGCCGCTCATTCCACTCTCTGCCTAACCAGCCACTCATGTCACTCAATGTCTTGCTAGCTGCTCATTTGCTAGCTAACTGTCCGTCACCTTCTGCTGCCACCTGCCTCTCTGCTGTGACCCCTGCACATCAGTCTTAGTGATTTTCAGCTCTTTGAAGGGTGAGCAGAAACACTGACCCCCACCACAATTGATTTCAGCTCTAATTTCAGCACTTTAAATAACAAAAGACTCCTAATGAAGCCTATTTAATTTTATATTTGAACAGTGGGAAGGAACAGGTTAAACTAGACCATGAACCCTTAAGGGAGAGTCCACACCTCCTGGATGGGACACCTGTCTCCACCTCTTACTTTCACAGTGGTCTGGCATTTGAGCCCCTGGCTTAGTGAGTTCCATTCAGCTGAGGGAGACCCCTCAATCAGGACAAGCTCAGCTCAGTTCTGCTTCCTTTAGTCATACAATGAAGATAACTGATAACAATTTACTACCCCTGCATTCCATACTAAAGTGATTTGTAACCCAACACCAGCCAAAGCTGATCACTTGGAGTTACACAACACATGTCTGCTAGATACCTACACAGAGTAGATGTGTTCATGTAAATACAGTTTGCTCCTGAAGTCTCTCCCCCTCCCAAACTAGTTGTCAGGGGAGAGTTCATTCAGACCCTGCTTACATCTTTAAAAAGCCTCTACAAAAAACATATGTAGCTTGGAATGTTTTCAGCCTTTTGTTTATTTCTTAAATAAGGCTGAAATAGCCAATATTGAGACTGCAGAATTGTAATCAAAGATAAGATCCAGAGAGCGATATGAAGATGGGAAACAAAGATTGTGAGAGGGAGGAAAGATAGAAGAACTAGACAGAGTGTCTCTTATAAGATGCAAGATAAAGTCAAAACTGCAATATGTAAGCAGAAGGATAGTAATCAGGGAGAACAAGAAGTATGTTTACAATTAGGAACTGGTGAACCTCACAAGCTTCAGATGAATCTCTTGAATTTGCAAAAAGTCTTTTCATAGTGTTTCAGCATTACTGACTCCACTTGTGATTTAGAAATGCAACATACACTGAATATTGCAGAACTTAACACAAAGTTTATTGCCAGTTGGATTCTAAATGTGAACAATGTTTCAGGGGACTTATTTTTAATATGAAATGATTTTCTCAATATTTTTATCTGAACCAAGAGCAATTAAATGGAAAAACATTTAAATGATGTTAAGGGTGGTGCTAAAACCCACAAATGGAAAGAAATTTAAAGTTAATGCTAAACTTCTATTCTCCATGCACCCCACTTTGTGCCAAATTATGGCAGGTGCCACTGGAAAAAAAATCTGATGGAGAAACATGCTGCAATACTTCGCACAACAAGGCACATTTAAAAGGAAGCTAAACCCTAACACTATATTGCCTTGTCTTGGAGTTTATATTACACTCATTTATTAGAGTATAAAAAGAATGCAAGCCAATAAAAAAAAAAACCACACACAGAGTACCAAAATGATTATTAGGAACATTATAGTCAGTTGCTGTTTAATAGTTAAACAATTTTTAAACAGCATTTAGTTGCTTTCTCCAAGAGTAGGGAACCCTGAAGTTAACAGATTTACCGATGGGTGTGCTGATAAATTCTGCTTGGTGTTGTGTAGGGGAGAGATCTCAGTGTTAATGCATAAGCTATATTAATAAATTATAAACTGATGTTATTAGGCTGGAGCTTGGGCTCTGAAGCTCAGGGATGGGGTGTGCTCTCCTGCTGAAAAAGAAACTCATCCTGTCCATGTCCACAAGCACAGCAACTGCAAACAGTTAAGAATAGAAAATACTCAGGAAGAAACCAACCCAAGGAAAACCACCCCAAGACTTTACAATGGACTGATGTGACAAAGTTAAAGCATAGCCAAGGGATTAGATTTTAAAATTATTATAACTACCTTACTGGGATATGGAAATGCTGTTGTAACATACAATATTAAGTTTTCCCTCTTAATTACCAAATGGTTAGACCATGTATTCCATGTAATAGTCATACTTAGCCTGTTTTAGGAAAAATGAATTCTTCTAACTGATTTAAATATTTTCTTTGATTTAATAGGATTTAGTTAAGTTTGATTACTTTGCCTATCAAACTTTGTTTATTATTAATAGACAGGCTTCACATTATCTTAAATTATTTTGCCCATGCACAAAGAATTTAAGTATCAAATAAGATACTAAAATGGAATTCATCCTAATTTTGGGAAACAGTATACTTTTGTCTGAACTTACTATAGTGAGGCAGAGTAGCCTCCCTCAAGTATGGAGGAGGTTAACTCCTCCTGGTGGGTCCAGCTAACCCTGCCCTGTCCTTCGCACAAGAAGTGTTGTGGCAGGAGAGGAAGTATAAAAGTAGGGCCCTGCAGCTAAATTATGGATAGACCAGGGAAGGAGGCAGAAAACTCTCCAAACAGCCAAGCACTCAACAGAATCTACGACCATCTGCGGGGAAGAAAGACAAGCCACTGCTCAAGGAGATGGAAGACCCCAGGGAAGCACCTGATGAAGGATCACCCAACCATGAGGCTGAGAGCCAGAGCCCAGCACTGATGGAATGACACCAGTAGGTACCGATAGGAAGCAGCCAGGGACTTTGGTCTGGTTGTGCTGCTGGGATGCGAGGCAGCAACCACACATTTTCCCAGATGATCCTGTGATGGGATTTCCCACCACTGCTAGGGCAACTGGGCCAGGGCCTAATGGAGCAGGATGATCGCAGTTCCCCCTACCCACTAACTCCGGCCGTGTGCATGGGATGCACTAAAATTTAGGCCAGAAGGCTGGTGACTTAGACTGTTTAATTGTTGTTTGCCTCAACCAGGCGACTGAGGGCCATAGACTGTTCAATTGCTCTGCCCCACCTTGAGGGCCAGAGTCCTAGACTCTTGCTGTGCACCCCAGCCAGGAGGCTGGGGATATCAGCCAACAGATGGTGTTCCAAATCATCCTTTTGGAGATCTGAACTGCTATCTGGCAATTACATGTCCCCAAGGTAGACTGCCCGACAAATGGCCAACAGGCATATGACTCCCCAGTGCCACCAGGAGGGAGCTCCCTACCCCCACAAGGGAGGACAGTTGTTACACTTAAAGAATGCATCAACTTTCATAGGTATAATCTTTGCTAAAAGCTCTCTACAGAGAGGAATACACAAAACATAATGGAAGTAACTAGTGCATCATTTGCGTTCCCAAAACAAACAAACAAACACTTTGTTTAATGTTTTTCCCCCCTTTCTTTAATAATAAATTAGCCATGGTTAATAATTGTGATTATTTTGCTTGATCTCGATCATGGTGTCCCTAAGGTATGTAAAAGAACCTCTGTGACTAAAATAGTGGAAGTCACATCCCTGAGTTGGAAGTAGGTGAAACAATTAGTAAAAGCTGGCCTACCTTTGTTTCTTTAATCTAAATATTTTTAAAATGAAATTACTCTGTGTCAAACAATTTAAAGTTACCTCTTTCTACCCTACAGACAAAAGAATCTAAACCTAAGTCACCAAGAGACTAAAAGTAAAAGGAGTGATAGATAGATATGCATCAATCTCTTTTCACCCAGGGAATAGAAAGGGGGAATGTTGCCTGTTTGTTTTTTTGTTGGAAATGCGTTTCATTCTGTCTTCCTATAATTAAGCCTTTTGTAAGTGGGCTGCTAAAGAGATGTTACCTTTACACTACAGTGGATCAATTGACAATTTAAAGCATTGGTACTTTACAGCAGTAATGACGGATTAAAAATTAAGTAAAGATCTGGGGATTTGGGCCTATGTTAAATCCCTAACCTGAGAGGCTCTGAAATCCACAGCTCCACTTCTGCCTTTGTTTCTCTGGCCTGAATGCCTTTTCACCTCTGCTCTTTTTGGTTTTAGCCAGGCAGGAAGTATAAGAAGTGAAATAGGCTATTTTCTGTGGAATTTTCAAAGTGGCCAGAACAAAGACATCCTTTACTAGATGTCTCACAAAGAATATTGCTTTTATAACTCTTGTCCAATTTCTAAACTAAATATCTTCTGAAGAATGAAGTGCTTAGGCGTAGCCAGCTTTTGAGGTTGTACGAGGACTTTCCTTTTCAGCAGCTCTACACCACACCCACATACCCAACCTGCAAACCAGGAGGCTATCCTTAGTTCTCAGCCCACAGTTCCCTATAACTCCAGTGTCAGCTAGCCACAGAAGAACCACCTCTTGCCTTCCTTACCCATTAGAGCAACCTGCTTGGAACTTGCAGGAATGAGCACAGGCTGCAGCACACAAGAGTTTAGAGAAGGCACCAGGAATTCAGTTTGTTTACATATGCTAGAATGCTAACTGCAGTTTTAGCATGTCTATAAATAGATTCCCTAATTAAGAGCCAGTTTAGTTTCACAAGCCAGGAGTCCTCCTTTCATGTTATTACACAGCATGCAATACATGAGACAGGGTGGCAGCAGTCAGCCTAGTGAGACCAATAGCAAAGAAGATAGTATGATTAACCGACAGACAAAGCAATGACTAGAAACAAACAGAGAAAAACAGGCAGCATGGAAGGGTTCAGACTAATGGGAATGCTGGATTTCTAGATGAAAACCTTGCACAACCATGGAAGCAGCGGAATCAAGAATTGAGTTTGTATACAGAGCAGACCGAGGATAATGATGAGAAAACTAAGGTATACAGGGATTTCCCTACACCCCCCACCCCCGAATTTCCTCACTACCCCCTCCAGTTTTGTGAACTAGTTACATGCAGTGTTACCAATTTAGTGATTGTTTGGAAATTTGCATTGACATTGAAACATTAATGCACACTTTAAAAGCATATAATGTGTATCATAAAATATATGTATCTGAAAAAGTATAATAGATTTGAAAAGTAAGAACATAGACTAGCTTCCTTATACAGCTGTTGTTTTTTATGACAATGTCAGCACATTCATTTCGGTGATGTTGGCCAACCAAATAATTTCAAGTTATGATTTGTAAGCAAAGTCTAAATGAGCGCTCCCTGACAGCTAGTGATGAGCTGAGGGCTGGCGGGGAAAGGCTTCAGGACCAGATCATATTTACATTCACCCCAATCTAGCTAGGTATCCAGCAAACAGAGCTCTGTTGCTCAAGTGATAGATTTTGGCTAGGGTTGGGTTACAAATCATTTGAATGTGGGCGTAATGAAATGTTGTTATTCTTATTGTAGGAGTAAAGGGTAGTAGAACCCTACTTAGCCTCTGCTGATTGAGGGCATCAAGAAAGAGGGTGGGGACAGGTGTTTTGCTTGATGGTCTGCCTGAGTCACAAGTACTATTTGACCTGCCTTTCTCCACTGTTCAAAGGTAGAACTGATTAGGCTCCATAGATAGTCTTTTGTTTTGTTAAGTGACCACTACAGCTGGAATCACTGATAATCAGGTCTAAGCACTTAGACATGATTTGGGACAGTGTTTCTGTGGAAGAGATGGCCCAGCCTGCACTAGCAGTGAGGTTCCTCCACTGATAGCTGAAATCACTGAGAGCTGGTGGAACCTCAAGAGACCAACTCACAGAGGTCACAGTGGCAGGTCGCAGCAGAAGGTGACAGCACAGGGCCATTGGCAACAGATCGATGGAGTGAATGGTGGCACAACGAACAACAGTGGCCAGAGATAACAGTGAGCAGCTGGCGAACAAGCAAGATGCCTTCTTGCTCCCCGCCCACGAGGTGAACTCATGTGAAAGCACCTCTGAACTCTGAGTCTCCACTGACCAAGGACAACACCGGTGAGTATTAATGAGGCTGTTAAGAATGCTGGAGACACAACGCATGCAAACACATATGGCTGTGGGATCATTTTTTCTATTTAAGCAAGAGATACCACACACTTCAAACTGGAGGCCAATGTTAAGTTCATTGTCACTTGTTCTTCCTGAAATTGAACACTGGTTCTGAACAAGACAAACGCTCACTATCTTTCTTCAAGAAACTCAGCTGACTGGTTAGAAGCATGTGGTGCAACAGTGAAAGACTCAACAGTTGAAAAAATGAAGAACTCTCACCACATTCAAAAAATTTGCATACATGGCTATGAATGCAACGATGCAAATGGACATCAAGTCATTGTATACGTTATCTTGATGTCAGCTGTAGGCCAGTAGATGCATTTCTAGATGTTCAAGTTATAGAAGACACATCGGCTGCATCTGTTGCAACTGTGACAACCCGCATCTTACAAGAGTTAAATGCTTGTCAATTGGACCTCAAACAGATGGCTGCTTGTGCATTTGATGGAGCTGCAGACTCCTCTGGAAGACATGGTGGAGTACAAGCTTTGCTCAGAGAAAAGTGTAAACCTAATCTCTCCTATATACACTGCAGAGGTCATCTACTCCAACTAGCACAAGTAGGAGCTGCAGACTCTTCAAAAGATATTTTAAAAGCTAGAAGTTTAATGTCTTCATTATATTTTTTTCAGCAAAAGTCCAAAAAGACTTAATATCTTGGAAAATATAGAAGATACATTGGGACTGAAGTTCAGATTAGTCCAACCTGTGAAAGCTCTATGTCTTTCTAATGAGCAATCCTTGGCTGTTGTCTTAAAATTACTCCAGATGTTATTACTGGCTTTGGAAAATATCTACCAAGATGGGATGGATCTAAGTAGTGAGGCTGGTGGATTACTTTTGCTACTACACCGGACCCTCACTAGAACGCAGGGTTCGGGATCCATGAACGATACCGCGTTAACTGCGTTATAGCGGGGCTGCATTATCATGGATCCCAATTTAAATATTTAAATTTGGGATCCATCTCCGCGACCACGCTGTATGCGAATCCGTGCTATAATGACGTTTGCTCTAGTGAGGGTCCACTGTATGTTCAGAGAAGACTATTGCCATTCTCTCTTGAAAGGCTACAGTTGAAGTTACATTTGGATCAGAGAGCTATCTATTGAAAAAGTACTGGAAGAAGCAAAGACTTCAGTCCAGAAGTTGACTAATGAAGGCATTTATATTGAATCCTTAAATGAAGTGGACAAGAAGTGTTTGTTAAGACAACTGAAAAAGTACACACAGTCTTGATTCTTAAAAATTTACAACAGTGACTTGTAGATTCTACTCAACCTCTACAAGCTTTTACAGATCTCTGTCCTAAAAGCACTGAGTTGAGTGGAGTGAGGCACTAACAGCAATGGGATTGCCATATGCCCAGGACAGAATAGAGAATTTGAACACAGATTGGAATATCATGCGACGAATGAATGAAGATTTGACTTCAACTTCTTTTTTTATCATCCCTAGTGGCTCAACCTGATCTTTGTGCTACGTTTCCTAGGATGAAAGTAGGAATTCATCTCTTGCTACTCCCAGTCACAACAGCTACAGTTGAGCATTCTTTATCACTGAATAGAATTTTGTGTTCTGAAAGAAGTCACCTTCTGCCTTATCATGTGAATGAACTAATGAGCATATCAGTTGAAGGAATGGAAGTACCGGACACACGAGAAGCCACCAAAGGCAAATGCATTGAATTAAAGAAGTTCATTAACAGAGTTGTGCAAAATTATAACAAGAAACCAAGAAGGATGTAGATGTAGTGCTTCATAGAAGGCGTGATAGCCTACTTTAGTTTGTGTGATGATTTTAAACCATGAGTTAAATCTAATAAAATGGTCATGAAACATTTTTCAGTTTTTACTATGGTGCCATACAGCCCACCTTCACCCTCACGGTCTCACCCCTCATCAGCCCTGACCCCCCCCCCCGGGGGAAAACACTGAAGGTATAGCTTTTTTATTATCTCACTGGAGGGGGAGAGGGGAGGAATGAGATGTGAATGAAACACCGTTGCCAGGAATAATGCTTGAAACACTGGAACAGCTGATAAAAGTGTTTGAGTACTGAGACCCCAGACAGCAAGAGACTGTAGAGAGAGATTGTATTTGCTTGTTTTTACCCAAAACTAAATAGCAGAAGAGGGAATAAATATTTATATTACAAAGCTGAGAACTCTTGCATCCACTTGTAACTTTGGAGACATTAAAAATTCCCTAATTCAAGACAAGATCATTTTTGGGCCATGTGATTCCAGTTTACAGGAGAGATTGTTGACTGACAGCCATGAGTGACAGCCACTGGTACAGAACAGGTAAACAGGCTCAAGCTCAAGGAATCCAGGGAGCAGGATAGAGACACACTGACCAAGAATGCAGGCATCATGGTCCAGTAAGTATTATGGAAAACAACACAAAAGGAAGAAAGAAAAGGGGGTGGGAAGCAATGGCACAGCTACCTCCAGAATTAAAAAGAAATAGTACATGCAGTGACTGAGGTCATGGAGATGTCCAATGAAGAGGAGGGTATCTGCAGTTTGACTTTTGCATGCAAAAGAAGGCTGCTAGCATTCAACTGCCATATTTGCAACATTATTGGATCAACAGCCAGTTTGATTCCAGTGAATTGTGAAGATAGCTGCAATGTAATCCCAGAAACACTGATAATCAGTAAGGCTGTGTTTTAATCATGGGTATTTTTAGTAAAAAAGTCATGGACAGGTCACGGGTAGTAAACAAATGTACGGCCCATGACCTGTCCATGACTTTTACTATATACCCCTAACTAAAACTTGGGCAGGGGGCCATGGGTTCTGGACAGGGATGGTGCTGATGCTGTGGGAGAGAAAGGGAGCAGCTCATGCCTGGGACCCCTGCTGGAAGGAGGTGGGGGGGGTCAAGCAGTGGCACCTGGCCAGGGACCCTTGCTGGTGCTGGGGATTAAGGAGCTGTGCCATGGTGTGTGGCCCAGGAACCTTGCTGGTGCTGGGTGTGGGGGAGGGTTGGTGGGCCTGGCAGGTTCCCTACCCAGCTCCAACTGGCATATCCCTGAAGATCTTGAGGGAGGGGCAGCCAGGGTGGCTCTGTGTGCTCCTCCTGCCACAAGCGCCGGTTCCGCAGCTCCCACTAGTTGGGAACTGCCAAGATGAGCAGTGCAAATTAATAGGTTCACCACTTCAGCAATGGAAAGTGGATATACACCAGCCTTTGCACACCTGAGCAGATTTACCACACACTTCAGGCAAACTCACTGGTAAAGATAAACAGTAAAAGAAGTTCATTGACTACAAAAGATAGATTTTAACTGATTATAAGTGATAGGCAAAAAGTCAGAGTGGTTACCAAAATAAAAAAAAAAAAATATATCATGAAGTCTAAACTCTCAACCCTATTAGACTGGGTAACATCTATATTAAGCAGTTTCTCACCCCGCTGAATATTGCGGTTCATAGTACACAGGTTTCACCCTTAAAACCTGGGCCAGTCCCCTCTGTTGGAGTCTTAAGAGTGTCCTTGTTGCTTGCAGTATAGGTGGGGGAAGAAGAAAGGCCAAGCATGTGGCCATCCTGTTTTGTTTTATACCCTCAGTCCCATGTTCTTTGAGAATACAAATCTGGGCATGTCTGGTGGGCATTGCTGAATTTCCAGGCAAGGTTGAGCAATTTCCCTGGTGTGGCCTTATGCAGGTGAGTCATTAAATTGTAGCTCCCTTGCTCAACAGTGGCTGTTGATGGTTGTTTGACACCTGCCTGGGAGTTGGTTACTTTCCTTGGTATTGTCTCTGGAGAGCTAGTATCTGGGCACTTTTCAATCCCACAGCATATATTTTAGTAACCACCATACAACACAATCTCATAACTTCATTTGCACTAATGCAGGGATCTGCAACCTTTGGCACGCAGCCTGCCATGGTAAGCCCCCTGGCGGGCCAGGCTGGTTTGTTTCCCTGCCGCATCTGCAGGTTCGGCTGATCACAGATCCCACTAGCCGTGGTTCGCCGTTCCAGGCCAATGGGGGCTGCGGGTAGCGGCGCGGGCTGAGGGATGTGCTGCCCCCTGCTTCCCACAGCCCCCATTGGCCTGAAGCAGGAAACTGCAGCCAGTGGGAGCTGCGATCAGCCAAATCTGTGGACGTGGCTGATAAATCGGCCCGGCCCGCCAGGAGTCTTATCCTGGCGGGCCGTGTGTCAAAGATTGCCAATCCCTGCACTAGTGATATACATTTTTAGATAGAACAAACTTTCAGCAGATCATAGCCTTTCTCCTGATACTTCACATGGCCTGCTTTATATGCAATATCACAATTATATATAAATAAGGAATATGGGGGTTACAGGATGCTCTCCCAAGGTATAGAGAGTGTCACAAAACATGACTGTACAGCTGATGAGATAACCAAAACATAGAGCTCCATCAGTCATTAAAGAAAGAAGTGGAAAACCAGCAAAGAAGAGGCATTATTAAACCTGTTGAAACTAGCAGAGTGGTCAGCATTCTAACATTGGTGAGAAAACCTCCAGCTAAACTGAGGATTTGTAAAGACCCTAAGCCGCTGAATGGAGCATTGAAAAGATGACAGTACCCATTACAAATGACTGAGGACTTATCCAATTTACCAGAGCAGAAGTCTTCATCATGTCAAGAATAGTTTTCAGCATATTGAGTTAGAGGAGACATCCAGTCACCAGACAACAGTTTTCAAAACTTTTGGTAGGTACCATGGGTATGAATGCGTATGGGCATCTACCCAGCCAGAGATGTTCCACTATAAATATTCAGAGGCACTAAAATGGTGATTCCCAGCCCAACTGATAACATTCTTATTGTAGGAGAAAGTGATGTCAAGGAAGAAGCAGTCTAGGACGATGATAAGTTGTGACAACTACTAAGCAGGTGCTGGAAGTGAAATATTAGGTTAGATGCAGACAAACTGAATCTATTGAGAGCTGAAGTTCCCTACATAAAAAAACCTGATGACTTCTGAGGGATCTGGAAAAATTGAGAGCCATTAAGGAAATGTCCAGACTGTAGGATGTGAAGAGAATCCAGCAATTTATAGGGCTAGCCAACCATCCTCCCAGATTCTGCACTTGCCTATCAGAAGCCTGTGAGCCCTTGAGACAGTTAATACACAATAAGGCATTGTGGAAATAGTCAGAGACCCATGAACAGACATTGGAAAGCATAAAGAAAATCTTAAGTGAGGTACCAGTCCTGAAGTACTACAGTGTAGTGGAGCAGCTGTAACAACTCCAAAATAGAAACTGGAATATTTGAGTGTAATGGATTAGAATGAGGCCTAGGACCTTTTGAAATTCCCACTAAGTACCTATTTATATCTCTAGGTGCCTAAATACCTTTAAAATGTTGTCACTAAGTGACTCATTCAAGGTCACTTTGGAAGTCTGGGGCATAGCAGGGAACTGAGTCCACATATTCCAAGGCTCACAAAGCCTTGGCCATTGGACAAACCCATCTACCTAAGTAGATGAACTATTTATTTTATGTAGGGATAATGGGATTAACACCCATGGAGTAGTAAAAAGTTCCATAATTGTTATGTAGCTTGATTTAGGGTGTGTTAATATTATTTTAATTTATCAATTTATTTTATTTTATCTAATCAGTTAATATTAATAATAATTAATTACTACTACTAGTATGGGGTTTAACTCGCCAATCTGTTTGATCAGAAAATAAAAGTTCTTGTCTCGAATCAGACGCCACAAAATTTACAAAGGACCCTTGGGAGTATGAGAGGAAGCTCACACTGAGACAGATATAGCCTTAAAGACTCATTAAAATCAATAATAGTAAGTAAATGATAAAATACTCAGAGTTACCAAGTTACAATTGCATTACTGCTATTCAAAAGCTACATATGATAATATAGTATTATATGCAACAAAGCTTTTATTAATATACTCACACCCTTCCTTGATAACCTGGTGGTAAGACACACAGGACCAGCCTTGCAGTTCAGGTTTCTCAATTCTTGAGTGAAGGATGCAGTGCTTAGAAAAATCTAATGATAAGAGCTATCAAAAACTAAATTAGGGTTTACTTGACTAACTTAAAATCAAAACCTAATAAACAAACTAAGAATAAAAACCTAGGGAAACCAAGTTTAGTCTAGCTCCCTTGAAACAAAGTTTAAGAACAAGTATAGCCTACTGATAGTAGCAGTCATCATTGATAGATATACTAGATAGAATAGAAATAGAATAAGTAAGAATAGAAAATGAAGTAAAGTGAAGTATGGTAGAGCGGAGTACTCTAGCGAGGCGGGTCACCTCTATTACAGGGCACAACTCCCGGAAATCTTTACTCCTATGCCCAAACTTCATTCCTCACCCACAAAATGTTAGGGTTCACTTACCCCATAGGCTAGTATGTTTGTGGGTATTCATGACAAGTATATACACACATAAGTTTCCTTGTGGTGTACATGTTAAGTCTATGGGTACAACATTGAAAAAACCCTATGCCATTTTCCATTGTCTATTGGTCTAGATAAAGGTCTTAGACATAGGCGTGGGTACTTATCTATTTAGGTAACAAGATATAGGTCAACTTTACTTTCTGGGTAAAAAGTCTTAGTATAGATATGCTAACTTTGCCTCAGCTTGACATTCAGGATATGGCCTGTAGGTCTCTTGCATTACAGCCAAACTTATAATATAAATCTATAAACCCATATACATACACACACACACACACATATGCGCAAGCAAGCAGGTTAGTCCTATAGGCTACAGCTTGTAAATAATTAATCTACTAAACCCTTAAAGTGACTCTCCCACTAATAATATTCCTTTGGAAATGACTTCTAGAGGTGGAGGTACCTTATAGTCTTCCAAGAGAACCCCTCTAGTAAAGTTTATTGTGGGAGCATTGCAATCACAACATACTCTTTTCTTCTGGAGGAAAGATGGGAAACTTATCATTCCTGCTGTGCTTTAACGAAGATGAAGCATCCTTAGAGTTTATGGTGACAAAGAATAAATTGTATCTATGGCTGTTGCAGATGGTTTGATAAGTCCTGGCAAAGGAAAGAGGACAGAAATATTGGTTCTCTATTAACTAATAACTACATAACTGGAAACTTTATTGGATCTAAAAAATGATGAATGTGTATAACATTTACCAACTACAGTGTCTGACCTTTACCAAATAACCACCTATATAAAAAATGGCTGCTGAGCTAGAGCATGAAACAAGATCACATTATTGCAACAATTATAAATTTAGGTGCACACACATCTGGAACAGGAAAATGTGAAGTTATATAAAACTGGCAATGTTTACGTGATCAATATTTTTAATACCACCCGCTGGTTTCTGCTATATCACACTCGTGCTGAAAGTTTCTTTGTTGAAAGCCAACTGTTTCAATGAAGATCAAGCAACTAAAATAGCTGTATTTTAGACTGACAACTATTGTCATGCAGAATCAGTATTTTTCTGAACTTGATGCCCTGCTGCTTATGAGGATTGAAATAAATAATAAATAATAAAAAAAGCTGGCCTGAGTGCTACAGGAGACACCCCTTATCAACTGATGTGTTGCAATCACAGTGGTTATGCTACATTTAAGCAACCATATCTTTTCATGGTCAGGGGAAGAAGCAGAAAAGACACTGGGATATTTCCATTGATTCTTTGAGCTACTGCTATCCAAAACACTGAGCATTTGCAACTCATGAGCATGTTTATAGCATAGCACTAGGCAGAGCACTTTAACAAAATTCTAAAATTAATAAATAAATAACCTAAGCAAACAAATCTTGGACACCTCGTGTGCTAGCTTCTTTACAGCCATTAATAGACATCACTGTAATGATTTGGAGAGTCTGTTTGAATAATGCATGAGCATCTTTAGTGGAATTTGGAAAAGGAGTATGTAAGAATAGGCCAAGGGCTAAATTCATCACTTTTTAACTCCATAGGGCCAAACTATAGCTTGCCTCATATGGTTAAACCAAGCAGGAAAGGAGAGAGAGAAAAAAAAAAGAGCAGAGACAAGAGCACAGGAACATGGGTAATGCATACGATATCGACATAGCTTCTTCACTGGGAGAAGAGAGGTATTAGATTTAGGGTGGAGTTATACCTAGATGATTAATTTCATTAAGCAGGGACTGGCCTTTTCCTTATATGTCTGTAAAGTAGCACAAAGGGACCCTGATCTTTACCTGTCAGTCCTGGGCGCTTCTACAATATAAGTAATAAATAATAGCGAATAAGTGTGACAGAGTGGAGGCTGCTCCATTTCAAGGGCTACAAAGGTAACCCTGGAGCACAAACTCTGCAAGAGCACAGGAAATAATTCTAGCTCAGCCATACACAACTCCCCTTGGTGTCCTACTTCATCCATGCCCCGTACTACAGCCTATGCTTTAACCGTGATGATTCCCCATTTTAAAGTGCCACCTGATATACTGAGATATTGCTGAGTCCACCTGTTCTGTCAGCCTGGGCCCCCTTTACCCTCTCTTACTGAGCCACGCTCTTAAGACACATACATAGGCAGGGCCGCACCCAGACACAGACCATAAGATCAGCTCTGGGAAGACTCAGATTAAGGGACTTGCCCCAGCACTCAACTGCCCACTTCCCTTGGAGTGCAGACCCAAAGGTATAAAAAGTATTGCACTGTATAGAAAAATCTGCACAGCACAAATTCATAAGAATTCGCCCTCTCCCTCAATGTGAAAAGAGATATGCACAACTTCTTATCCCCCCCAGTTGGAAATTTCACAAACTCTGTTTAATAAAGAAAACTAATTTATTAACTATAAAAGGCAGATGTTAAATTATAAGAGATAGCAAACAGAACAAAGCAGATCACTAAGCAAATAAAACAGAACAAAAAACATACAAGCTAAGCTTGATTCACTAAAGAAACGGGTTACAAAATGTAATTTCTCACCCTAAATGTTGAATTAGGCAGATTACAAAGATTCTTGAAAGCCAGCAGCACTGGCCTGTAGCTTGAAACTTCAGGTATTATTATTCACATACTAGACACCCTTCCAGCCGGGGCTCAACTCTTTTCCCCACAGTTCAGTTCTTGCTTCCAGGTGTCTTCCAGTGTCTCTTTGGGTTGGGAGGCAGAGGAGACCTCGCTGATGTCACTCCCCTGCCTTATATAGCTTTTGTGTATGGCAGGAACCCTTTGTCTTCCAGTGGAAAAATACTGGCATACCGGCGGGGGGGGGGGGGGGGGACAGGGGGAGGCAGTACCAGGTGACTCATTCCCATGTCTCTGCAGGGAACTAGCAGCCATTACTTGCAGGCTGCTTGGAGTGTCCACAGGAAGACTAAGCTCTTTCGCAGTCCATTGTCTCTGCTGATGGGCCATCAGCCCTGTGACTTTTTCATTGTTGTACCTGAAGGGCTAGTTGTGGGTGTCACCCAAAGTAGCACATTTGAAATACAGATACATGGTCAATATTTCTAATTTTAGATACAGAAATGATATATGTATACAAATTGGATAATCACATTCACTAAATTATAGCCTTTTCAATGATACCTTACATGAGCCATCTTGCATAAACTGTATCTTAGTCATTCTATATTCATATAATTACAATATTTCTTTGAAGAATATGGGATGCAAGGTCACAGTAACTAGCCCCTGGGCTTCAGTGGAATTATACCATGGATAAAGTTTGTCTCTGGTATTATTTTATCTGCCTAAACATTGAAAATTTACTCCTAGAAATTAAATTAAATGCTTTGTGGGTTTGGTATATTGGGTTTCTCTTAAGATTCTTTTTGTATTCTTGTGAGTTAATGTTTGATGTTGCTTTTGTTGATCATAGTCATCAGTTAATTAGCTTTAATATGCGAGTTCATCCAATGTGTAATCATCCAATTATGAGGTGTGATTATTATTTGGTCTCTGTCAGAACCCTCGTTTCACATTTCTTTTCATTGTTGCAAATCTTGATCCATAAATTTCATGCTGGAGAGTTAGCTTATGAAATGATGCATTTATATCATATCGTCGGGAGCAATTCATATCTGCAATAGCTAAGACTGTCTTTTTTTACTAGCATTGAAAGGAATTGTGCCTTCCTATTTCTGGTTTTCCTTAGGTGATCTTCTTGTCTTAGGCTTTTTATTCCTCTGGAATTGCATGGGTGGCAGATTTTAGTATTGTTTCTCCTTCTGACAGCTCCCTCTCTTATAATTCAATAGTTAGTGATTTTTCCTCTGCCTGAGAAATTTTATAGTAATGCACTAATCGGTCAGCTGACAGGCAGAGCAAAAGTGCCACCCAGTGAATGGACATCTGCAAACACTGAGGAAACCAATCTACTTTTGAGATGGTTATTCTCCAGAGAATGGTTGGAGGGATGAAATATCAGAGAATTCTATTTGCAAGAATTTGTTTAACTTGAATTTATGGTGTTCTGTCCAAATAATATGGTTCATCTTATTATATTGAACTAGCTCAAAAAATTCTTTTTTTTAAGTAAATCTCTGCAGCATGGTTCCTGTCAGAGCTATGTGAAACATACATGACTTATTCCATACACAGCACTGAACAGCCATCAGAAGGTAACTTTTTGGGTTACTATATACTTATTCTGGATTTGAACTAGTGAGCTAGAAGTGAAAGATTTTGCATTAGCAATTAACATCAGTCCCTCTTGGCATTGAGCCCAGCCCCCAAATCCTGCAAATCCACTGCAGGCAAATATTTCTTGTGTGGAATTTATAACCTGGTGCATAGATGTAGTCTGGAGCCATAACTTCACATATCAGCAAAGGAGAAAAAAAATCATGCCGCTTAAGGAGTATACTTTTCAGCATACCACTCACCACTCCTTATCAAACAGACAAATAGACAAAGCTAGATAGCGCCATTTATGCCAAAACTCTGAATAGCGGGTGGAACAGAACTGGATTATTCCAGGAATGCTGGAGAGATTGTGCTTCAGGCTACTCCATACATGGCTGGTAGTGGGTGGAGTAGACTAGTGCTGTGGCTTATTGGTTCTGCTCCTCAGGCTGATACTGGGAGGGGTGAGATCAAGACCTCCCTGTCATAACCATAGAGGTAAGGGTAGCCTAGAATTCCTCCTTGCCTGTAAGGGGTTAAGAAGCTCAAATAACCTGGTTGGCACCTGACCAAAAGGATCAAAGGGGAAAGATGATACTTTCAAATCTGGGGGCGGGGGAGGGGGAAGGCTTTGTTTGTGCTCTGTTTTTGTGTTCTCTTGGGAAGCAGAGAAGCACCAGGTCAGAAAACTCCTCCAATAAACCATCCTAAAATAAGTCTCAATATTGCAGAAAGAGTAAGTAAATAAGGCAGGGCGCATTAGATTACCTTTTGTTTTTAACTTGTGAATTTTTCCTGTGCTAAGAGGGAGGTTTATCCCTGTTTTTTGTAACTTTAATGTTTTGCCTAGAGGGGAATTCTCTGTGTTTTGAATCTGATTACTCTGTACAGTTACCTTCCATCCTGATTTTACAGAGGTACTTTTACTTTTTTTCTTCATAATAAAGTTATGTTTTTTAAGAATCTGGTTTACCTATTTCATTGATATATTATTCTCAAGCCTTCCCAGGAAGGGCGTGTAAATCCTGGGGGATATATTGGTGGAATAGGAATTCCAAGTGGTCCTTTCCCTGATTCTTTGACTAAATCATTTGGTGGTGGCAGTGTACCATCCAAGGACAAAGGATTTGTGTCTTGGGGAAGTTTTTAACCTAAGCTGGTAGAAATAATCTTAGGGGGCTTTCATGCGGGTCCCCACATTTGTACCCTAGAGTTCAGAGTGGGGAGGGAACGCCAACACTCCCCTTTACTCTTTTCGGAATCCTGCTCTTCAGGTGGACAGAAGGGATAAAAAGAATGATTCCCTATGACTCCAAAGGGTTTTAGTTTTTTTTGTTTATTGGTGAGCATAAGCTCTCTGCTCCAGCGCTGAATAAAAGTAGAAATGGACTTAAAGCAAACCCCCAGATCAGAATACAAATTTGGAGGGAGGGGGTATTTGAAAACTGAAACCAAAATGCAAATGTTATGGCTTCAAGTCACCTCTATGCCATGTAGGCAATAAGAATAATAACCAGGATTTTTTTCAAGCATTACTTACATTGCCCAAAATGTGTGTATAGGAGGAAAGGGGAGGGGAGGAAATATTTGGGAATTGAATGTCAGTAAAAAATGCAATTTCTCTAAAGTAGATAGTGTTTTTATGTATATCATCATGTTTCATCAATATTTGTTATTTGCTATGATCAATGTTACATATTAACTTTTCAAAAGTATGCTGTTCAAACATATGGATATAACAGATTTGATTGGTCTCAGTTTGACAGTTTCACCAGCCGCCGAGGGTCAGCCCCCCCACTCTGCAGCTGCAAGATGCTCTCAGGCAACCACCACCCAGCCCCGCAGCTGCCTAGGTCCCCGACGCTAGTGGTGCTTTCACTGCTCTACACACCATCAAAAGAGGAATCCCCATAGATGGGACCAGCATCTCTCCAGAGACCACCCAGAGGGTCATCAGCGCCCCGCCAGATGCCTTCCCAGCCTCAGAAACCACCCAGAGAGACCACAGATCCCTGCCGGATGCCCGCCCAGCCAGACCTCTCGACCCCATCCGCCCACATCAGGATGAACCAGCCAGGGAAATCGCTGATGCTGCTGGAACCCCCTGCTGCAAGGTAATGAGGACATGATCTACCTGAAGTACCCCCTCACTGTGGATGTGCTCATCTGCCCCATCTGCTCTCCACCCCAAAGCTTCCACCTCCTCGGTGTGGTCACCAAGCACCTGAAGAGATGCCACAGCAAGCGGGTCACCTTCAGCTGTGCCTTCTGCAGCCTGCCCTTCAAGATGCAGAAGCAATGCAAGACGCATCAAGTCGCCTGCAGGAAATACCTCAAGGGAACAACAGTCTCCTGCCCTGGCTCCCAACCCTCCTGCTGTGTGCCGGCCCCCTGCTCCTGAGCCTCAAAAAAAAAAATTGATCATGCAAGCTGCCGTCAAGAAGCCTGCCCCCATCACCAGGCCAGCGCAACGGGGTGCTGTGATCGAGAAGGTACCTGCTGCCTCGGGGAAATTCACCTAGGTCCTTGCCAGCAGGAGGCCTGTCTCACCCTTTCACGTCGCCAAGCAAATCTCCATACTCAGACAACTCAGTACTACCTTGCCACCTGCCCAGCACGTCCCCGTCCCCAGAAGGATCAGTGCCCCACCGTGCATAGCTGCTCGAGATCCTGTCGCTGGAAGAGCCAGCGCCACCCCTCAGACCGCCCCGCAAACTCCAACAGCCGGAGGAGCCAGAGCCACACCTCAGACCACCCTATGAGCTCCAGCAGCCAGGAGCCAGTGCCAAGCCTCAGACCGCCCTGCGAGCTCCAGCCACCAGAGGAGCCAGCACCATGCCCCAGATCACCCTACAAACTCCAGACGTTACTGGAGGAACCAGCACCGCAGCCATAGCAAAGCACCAGGCCTTCATCACCAGACGGCCCAGCATGGCCCCTGAGTCCATTCTGCAGGACATTGCCTACAGGAGATCTCCTGCTCTAGCAGCAACTGCCCAGACAGCAGCCACTCCTAGAAGGACCAGCGGTGCCCCAGCAACCCCCAAACCAGACCGCGCATCTCCGACTGCTAGCAACACCAGCAACCTGTCCAGAGATCCCACCCCAGCATCCAACCAATGGGAATCCTGAGCTATGAGATAGATGGCAGGCCAACCATGCAGGCTGTGAGCCTGCACCAGACAAGGTCGAGGACCATGAGGGCCAGTAGCTGGTGGTGAGGGCTGCCACTCCGTGGCAGACTGCCTGGACTGAGGAGCTACAAGCGACAGCTTCCTTTGACAACTTCAACCTCCTCATAGACAGGCTCACCCAAGAACTGTCTGCTGAAACCGCTCCCAGGAGAAGTTTGAACCAGAAGAATGCCCTGTCAGCCCACAGAACGCCTGCTCCAAACCTTACCGCCACCACCAGGGGAGCCAGAAGTAGAGACACCAGCCGCCACTACAATCCAGCAGCAACTTCAAGGATCCAAAAGCTGTACAAGGCAAACCGCTCCAAAGCCATGAGGGAGATCCTAGATGGGCCCCGCGCCCTACTGCACGATCCCATATGAGCATCTTTACAGCTACTTCAAGGATGTATTTGACTGCATAGCCCAGAATGATGCACAGCACCCAGAGTGCCTCCCCCTTGCCTCATGTCGACGAAGCAGGTGTCCTGGAAACTGACTTTATGCCCAAGGAAGTGATGGCCAGACTCAAAAAACAAAACAAAAAAACCCACAGTTCCAGGGAAAGACGGCATCCCCTACAGCCTCCTGAAAAAGCAAGATCCTGGCTGCCTGGTCCTTGCCACGCTCTTCAACCAGTGCAAGCGATTCTGCCAGACTCTCAGCTCCTGGAAGAAGGTCATGATGGTACTGGTGTACAAGAAGGGTGAGCGGGATGACCCCAGCAACTGGAGGCCCATCTCCCTCTGCTCCACGATGTACAAGCTCTATGCCAGCTGCCTGGCGTCAAGGATCACGGAGTGGTTGGTGAGCAGGGGAGCCATCAGCTCCACCCAGAAAGGCTTCATGTCCTGCGAGGGCTGCTATGAACACAACTTTGTCCTCCAAACCACCATCGAAATGGCCAGAAGGGCGTGGAGGCAGTGCACGGTAGCATGGCTTGACCTGGCTGATGCCTTGGGGTCCATGCCCCACCACCACATCTTTGCCACACTCCAGGAGTTTGGGATGCCAGAAAACTTCCTCCGAGATGTGTATGAGGGATGCATCACCACCATTCGCTTGGTCAAAGGGGAGACCGCCGAGATCCCGATCCGGATCAGAGTTAAGTAGGGCTGTCCCCTCAGCCCAATCTTTAACCTCACCATGGAGCCGCTGCTGTGAACGATCTCCAATGGCAGATGGCTTCAACCTTCATGGCGAGAGGGTGAACGTCCTGGCTTACGCATATGACCCTGGTCCTCACCGCAGACGACTCAGAGAACCTCCAACGTATGCTAGATGCCACCAGTCGAGCTGCCAATTGTATGGGGCTCCACTTCAATGCAAAGAAGTGTGCATCTCTCCACATCAATGGCAGCAAAAGGAACTCGGTGCAGATGACAGGGTTCCAGATCCAGGGTGAGCCTGTCATCCCCCTGGCAGAGGGGCAGGCATACCAGCACCTTGGCACGCCAACGGGTTTCCGTGTCTGGCAGACACCCGAGGACACCATCCAGGAGATCTTTCAGGATGCTGCCAAGATCAATGCCTCCCTGCTAGCACTGTGGCAGAAGATAAATGCCCTGAACACCTTCCTGATCCCCCGCATCTCGTTCGTCCTAAGGGGATCCGCTGTGACGAAGGTACCCCTCAACAAGGCAGACAAGATTATCCGGCAGCTGGTGAAGAAGTGGCTGTTCCTTTCCCAGAGAGCCAGCAATGAGCTGGTCTATATTGCCCACAGGCATGGTGGTGCCAATGTTCCCCGCATGGGTGACCTGTGTGACATGGCAGTGATCACCCACGCCTTCCGCTTGCTGACGTGTCCCGATGCTATGGTAAGGAACATCGCAGCAAACGCCCTCCATGACTCAACAAAGAAGCAGATCGGCAGAGCCCCCTCCAACTAATACACCACCAGATTCCTGAGTGGTTCTCTGGATGGCGAATTTGGATGGGACGGTGGCGACATCACTTCACTGTGGTCCTGCGCTTGCAATGCCACGTGTTGCCTGGGGAAGCACATTGGCTGCTGCTGGGAGTCGTGCGAGGAGCACCAGGAGCTGGGAGTCCTGGTACCGCAAATCAGGTCCGACAACAACATCGTTACCCTGAGTGCCAGGGGCATGCTGGACAGGACCCTGAAAGCGGCCATCCACTTGCTGTATATGGAAACCCCAAAGCGTAAACCGGACCAGGGTAAAGTCTTCGAACTGACCAGCAAGTGGGATGCCAGCAACCACTTCTTCGCCGGAGGCAGCTTCACCTGTTTTGCCGACTGGTGGTTCATCCACTACGCCCGGCTCAACTGCGTCCCCGCTCAACAGAGCCATCTGCCACGGGAACCAAGACAAGTGTTGTAGGAAGTGCGGCTACTCCAACGAGATCCTGCCCCATGTCCTGTGCAGCTGCAAGCCCCACTCAGAGCCTGGCAGCTGTGCCACAACGCCATCCAGAACCGCTTGGTGAAAGCCATTGCACCGTGACTGGGGGAGGTCGCCATGAACTCCACCATCCCCGGAATGGACAGCCAGTTGAGACCTGACGTGGTAGTCACCAACAAGAACCAGAAAAAGATCATCCTCATCAACATCACGGTCTCCTTCGAGACCAGAACCCCGGCCTTCCATGAATCCTGAGGTCGTAAGCTGGAAAAATATGCCCCCCGGCGACACCCTGAGAGTGAAGGACTACGAGGTGCAGATGGATGCCCTGATTGTCAGAGCCCTGGGCGCTTGGGACCCCTGCAATGAGCGTGTGCTGCGGACCTGTGGGATCGGTAAACGGTACGCATGACTCACGTGGCGCCTCATGGTCTTGGACACAATCCGATGGTCCAGGGACATCTACATCGAACACATCACCGGCCACCAACAATACCAGGAGGTGTGAGCTGGTACGACATCGTGCATCAACTATGGGAAAGGGACTGAGAGACTTTTTCCATTGGACCATATGAACTGGAACCATAAACTCACTGAACATTAAATCCCACCAAATGAGGGTAGATCCATCCTCATCGTATCTGCTCAATATACTCCACAATGAACATAGCCATTATATGGACAACATACCCCCATATCTCAATGTCTGCACTTTGACCCGTTAAACTTTTACCCCCAATCGGGGAGATTGCAGATTATGTATTCCTTATGCCACCTGCTCCTAAACTGAATTTCGCACCCCTTGATAATCTGTACCTTATTCCCTGATAACCAGAAACTTCTATGCCTAAACTCTGAACCATTTTCTTTTTACTTCGTTATCTTAATAAAATTATTGTATGAACCTGAATAAACATAGTAAGTTAATGAAAAAATGGTTTTGTACATTTCACTTGAAAAATAAAGAGAATCATCACTATCTAAAATCAATGAAGAAAAATCTCAATGTAAAGGAAAGGGACAAGAAAATACACTTCATCAAGTGACATGAACAATATGTGCTAATCAGAAATACTTTCTCTTCTGATTATTTAAGTCTGTAACATACTCAATGGCCATCTAGTAGCCTTGCTATCAGACACTATTCAGAGAATGTCAAAAGCCCAGTATAGCACTTGTAGGAGTTCTCCTACATTTCACTCTGTGTTTGTTCTCTGCTATTGTACCTTTTAAAGTGCACAATTTCAGATTGTAAACACAGTAATTTACAAGATATTAGATTAGTAGCATTAGAATTTAAGAGAAAACTTGTGATCTCAGTTACACTTCTATAAATTCAGAGTAACACCACTGAAATTAGTTATGCTAATATAGCTGAAATCAGAATTGGGCCAGTGGTGTCCACTATTTCATAGACACACTGCAGTCACCTACAGCATCCACCACTCACTCATTTTCTTTTCATTTCTACAGGATTAAAACAAAAAACCCAACCCCACATAGTACACTTCCGTAAGACTTTACTTTAAATGGTGTTTTGCCTGAGTAAAGACAGCCAACAAAATCATAGAATATCAGGGTTGGAAGGGACCTCAGGAGGTCATCTAGTCCAACCCCCTGCTCAAAGCAGGGCCAATCCCCAACTAAGTCATCCCAGCCAGGGCTTTGTCAAGCCTGACCTTAAAAACCTCAAAGGAAGGAGATTCCACCACCTCCCTAGGTTACCCATTCCAATGCTTCACCACCCTCCTAGTGAAAAAGTTTTTCCTAATATCCAACCTAAACCTCCCCAATGCAACTTGCAATCATTACTCCTTGTTCTGTCATCTGCTACCACTGAGAACATCCATCCTCTTTGGAACCCCCTTTCAGGTAGTTGAAAGCAGCTATCAAATCCCCCCTCACTCTTCTCTTCTGCAGACTAAACAATCCCAGTTCCCTCAGCCTCTCCTCATAAGTCATGTGTTCCAGTCCCCTCATCATTTTTGTTGGCCTCCGCTGGACACTTTTCAATTTTTTCACATCATTATTTTAGTGTGGGGCCCCAAACTGGACACAGTAATTCAGATGAGGCCTCACCAATGTTGAATAGAGGGGAAACGATTATGCCCCTCGATCTGCTGGCAATGCCCCTATATATACACATCCCAAAATGCCATTGGCCTTCTTGGCAACAAGGGCACACTGTTGACTCATATCCAGCTTCTCATCCACTGTAACCCCTAGGTCCTTTTCTGGAGAACTGCTGCCTAGCCATTCAGTCCCTAATCTGTAGCAGTGCATGGGATTCTTCTGTCCTGAGTGCTCTGCACTTGTCCTTGTTGAACCTCATCCAATTTCTTTTGGCCCAATCCTCTAATTTGTCTAGATCCCTCTTTATCCTATCCCTACCATCCAGAGTATCTACCTCTCCTCCCAGATTAGAGTCATCTGCAAACTGGCTGAGGGTGCAGTCCACGCCATCCTCCAGATCATTGAAGATATTGAACAAAACCGGCCCGAGGACTGACCCTTAGGGCACTCCGCTTGATACTGGATGTCAACTAGACATCAAGCCATTGATCACTACCCGACAATCTAGCCAGCTTTCTATCCACCTTATAGTCCATTCATCCAGCCCATACTTCTTTAACTTGCTGGAAAGAATACTGTGGGAGACCATATCAAAAGCTTTGCTAAAGTCAAGGGATAACATGTCCACTGCTTTCCCCTCATCCACAGAGCCAGTTATCTTGTCACAGAAGGCAATTAAATTAGTCAGGCATGACTTGCCTTTGGGGAATCCATGTTGACTGTTTCTGATCACTTTCCTCTCCTCTAAGTGCTTCAGAATTGATTCCTTGAGGACCTGCTCCATGATTTTTCTAGGGACTGAGTTGAGGCTGACTAGTTTTTAGTTCTCTGGATCCTCCTCCCTCCCTTGTTTAAAGATGGGCACTACATTAGCTTTTTTTCAGTCGTCCAGGACATTCCCGATCACCATAAGTTTTCAAAGATAATGGAAAATGGCTCTGCAATCACATCCGCCAACTCCTTTAGCCCTCTCAGATGCAGCGCATCCAGCCCCATGGACTTATGCTCGTCCAGCTTTTCTAATTAGTCTCGAACCACTTCTCTCTCTCTCTCTCTCTCTCTCTCTCTCTCTCAGAGGGCTGGTCACCTCCTCCCCAGGCTGTGCTGACCAGTGCAGTAGTCTGGGAGTTGACCTTGTTCGTGAAGACAGAGGCAAAAAAAGCAGTGAGTACATTAACTTTTTCCACATCCTCTGTCACTAGGTTGCCTCCCTCATTCAGTAAGGGGCCCCACACTTTCCTTGACTTTCTTCTTGTTGCTAACATACCTGAAAAAACTCTTCTTGTTGCTTTTAACATCTCTTGCTAGCTGCAACTCTAGGTGTGATTTGGCCTTCCCGATTTCATTTCTGCATGCCTGAGCAATATTTTTATACTCCTTCCTGGTTATTTGTCCAATCTTCCACTTCTTGTAAGCTTCTTTTTTGTGTTTAAGTTCAGCAAGGATTTAACTGTTAAGCCAAGCTGGTCGCCTGCCATATTTACTATTCTATCTACACATCAGGATAGTTTGTTCCTGCAACCTCAATAAGGAGTCTTTAAAATACAGCCAGCTCTCCTGGACTCCTTTCCCCCTCATGTTATTCTCCCAGCTGATCCTGCCCATCAGTTCCTTGAGGGAGTCAAAGTCTGCTTTTCTGAAGTCCAGGGTCTGTATTCTGGTGCTCTCCTTTGTTCCTTGTGTCAGGATCCTGAACTTGACCATCTCATGGTCACTGCCTCCCAGGTTCCCATCCACTTCCCTTACTAATTCTTCCCAGTTTGTGAGCAGCAGGTCAAGAAGAGCTCTGCCCCTAGTTGGTTCCTCCAACACTTGGACCAGGAAATTGTCCCCTACACTTTCCAAAAGACATCCTGGATTGTCTGTGCACTACTGTATTGCTCTCCCATCAGATATCAGGGTGATTGAAGTCTCCCATGAGAACCAGGACCTGCAATCTAGTAACTTGTTAGTTGCTGGAAGAAAGTCTCATGCACCTCATTCCCCTGGTCCGGTGGACTATAGCAGACTCTCACCACAACATCACTCTTGTTGCTCACACTTCTAAACTTAATCCAGAGACACTCAGGTTTTTCTGCAGTTTCATACCAGAGCTCTGAGCAGTCATACTGCTCTCTTACATACAATGCAATTCCCCCACCTTTTCTGCCCTGCCTGTCCTTCCTGAACAGTTTATATCCATCCATGACAGTACTCCAGTCATGTGAGTTATCCCACCCAGTCTGTTATTCCAATCAAATCATAATTTCTTGACTGTGACTGGACTTCCAGTTCTCCGTGCTTGTTTCCCAGGCTTCTTGCATTTGTGTACAGGCACTTAAGATAACTTGCTGATCTTCCTTCTTTCTCAGTAAGAGGCAGGAGCCCTCCCCTCTTGCACTCTCCTGCCCGTGCTTCTACCCAGTATCCCACTTACCTCAGGGCTTTCACAAAAGAATCCTTGTGAAAGAAAAACAGACAGAAGAATCTCTATTTTTACTAATGGGTACATAAAACAAAATGGTAATTTATCAAATTTCACACTGAATATATAATGTACCTATGGGTAATTTTACAATTTCACAGATCCATGTAGTCTATAGCTGCCATATACATTAGCAAAAGTCCTAGCTAATAATAGCCCCTAAAAGGCCGTAACTCTGGCTAGGGAACTGGCCATGCCCACTACAATGGGAAAGCGCTCAACAGACCTCTGTGCCAGAGGATCCTCAGATGCCCACTTAAGGCAGCTGTGCAGACCCTTTGCACAGAGATCATTACTAATGGGACAGACCATGAGTCAAGTTCTATTGCATAATAAATTTACATAGGGCTTTATCTTTTCAACCACCTGAACAATCATTCCTCTTTAACCCTAACAGATTGTATGTGAGCCAGGTAAATAAGTCTGAACCCCATTTTATAGATGATGAAACAGAGAGATTGAATGACTTGCTCAATGTCACATACCAAATTAACGTCAGACTCAAAGAGCTGAAATCAGGTTTTTTTGGCGTATAGGTCAAAGTTTAGCCTACTTCACCAGTAAACCACCAGACATATCTTTGGACCTTTCTAAGTCTCGGTTTTCCAATTTGTGAAATCAGACTAATAATACTTTGTGCATTTTAATCTACCATGCTCCATGTGCTTTTGAAAAGATGGCTACACATGCAGAGGGAACTGAGATAGAGAGAAGAGTTCAGTCACAGGTTCAACGTCTGACAGTAAATAAGTATCCAACTCAAGTATTGAGCTACCAGTGCTTTGGCTCACAGGACAAGGTCTAACTCTGACTACCAAAGCAAGTTATACACACTTTCTGTTTCTCAGTTCTCGTGACTACAGAATTGGCTTAACAGAGAGTATAACTGAGCATATTTGAATTAGTTTGTCTGAGGATACATCTACACAAGGATAAAAAGCCTGCGGCATGGCCACGGCTGGTCCAGGTCAGCTGATTAAAGTTGCAGGGCTAAAAAATGCGAATTAGACATTTGGGCTCAGGTTGGAGCCTGGGCTCTGGGAATCTGAGCTCAAATATTTACAGAGTGATTTTTCAGTCCCAGAGCCCAACACCCTGCAAGAATCGTTCAAGGAAACACATGAAGTTTGTGGCAAAATCTGGAAACAGAACTAGTAAAAACTGAGGTGAGTTTCAGCTGCTCCAAAAAAAAAAATCATTTTTTTTAAATGGGAAAAAATATATATCTTTTCCACTTCTTCCCTCACACAAAAATTGCTCAAAAATAAAACAAAACCCAATAATAAAAATGGCACCTTTCAGCATTACTGAATCCCCAAACAATTTCAGCCCCAAAAGTGAATGCTTTAGAAAGTTACAAGAAAATGTGAAATGTTTTCATGGGAACACTAAGGCAACCTTATCTATAGAGACTCACAGTCATCTTTCCTGTAAAGTATCCATATTACAGATGGTGAATCTGAGGGAAAGTAATTTTGCCCAAAATAGTAATTCCTGGTACTGACTCTAATCTCACACACACGAGTCCCTAAGCCAAATAATGATTTATTTTTATTTTCTTTTTACAAAAACTCAAAATGAAAACATCTGGTTAAATCATGCATTTTGGAAACTTAGTACAAGATTGTAGTTATATAATAATCACAATAAAACATTACTGTTTTATTGTCTATTCCTCTTACCAATTAACATAAGAACAAATTGATATTTTTGCTTCAGGGAAGAAAAAAAAAAGACCCAAACCTAAGGAGCTGTTCTCTTTGTGCCGCTGTATGGTTAGCCATGTATTTTCAACCATTTTTTGGTTTGAGGGCAAGTTGTTTTGCTTCCTATGAATCCAATCATTCCGTCTCTCTTTCTCTTTTCCATTAAGAGTACAAGTGGAAACAGTCTCTACTCTATTGGCTTTAATGTACATAATTTGCTTCTCTGTCTCTACCTCTTCTGCTGTTATGTAGATGGTTTTTAGACAGACATACAACAACCATTTCAAGGGCAGCAGCACATGTAAGTAAATATCTGGGTCCCTTAGTGGGATCATAAATGTATTAAAGTAAATGGCTTTTCAGCTTCAGCAGAACAGTGAAAGTTTCAGTATTGGATGAGTCACCCCATTTTGTTATGCCACAGAATGACAAACACCTGATAAATGATAACCTGCATAGAAATGAAGATGCTCCTAAAAACAAACATTTCAATGACCCAGGAAATTCAGCAGGACTGCAACACAGATTTTCTTTTCTTGAGTATATTGTCTACTGAATAATAGAAAAAGATACAGAGACATTCATCTACTCTCTTTTATATAGAAAAGGGAGAGATGAGGTATTGTGAAGCTGGAATTGTAATTTGTGCAGTTTATCTGATTTCACTTGCAATATAATAAAGTTGTATGAAAAGTTATGATATAAACTGTATTATTAGGCAATTATAATAAACAAGAAGTACAAGACACTTTTATTACATTTTATTGTTGTGGATTCTTTTATAGCTAAAAATAAATTTTAAAAAAAACAAGCAACATTCAGAAGGATGATTTATGTAGGAGGCATTATGGCTTCTAGTCCTATGAAACAGATGGGACTTTTTATTAGGGATGGGTAAATTGAGTAATAAATTTGCTGAGCAGCATGCTTATCAGCTATATTGACGAGGTGAATAGAGCCTGATTCTCCTTTCAGTTGCACCAGTTTTATACCAGGATGACTCCACTGATTTCAGTGGAGTAACTTTTAATTTACACCTGTATAAGCAAGACGAGAATCGAGTCCACTAAAGTAAAAATATTGAACTGATAGATATAAAGGGTCTATATGATAATAGCCACTACAGCCACAGCTGTCTCATATGGAATGGGATACCTATAATTAACCAAAAACCACAACTCATTACTTATGTTATATGGCCTACTGCACTTCCTACTGACTTTTTGGTTCAGCTTGTAACCTCAGAGCATCAAATTTTAAAGGATATACTAAACAAACAAAATAATTCTGACAAAGTTAGCAAATTATAAAGGAAGAGACAATCTGTTCAGTTGTAAGATGCAGTGGTTGAATCAAAGTAGCTTGCTTCTTCACCGTGGTGAAGAGGGCTGTGTGCTCCTTGAATTCCAGCTAATGTGGCAGAAATTCTTTTAATACTTCTAAATACTACTGCATACATAGAACAAAATTGGCTATGTTTGGGGAATCATCCATTCAAAAACCAGAAATAGATTGAAGAACTCCAGTGCTGGGAACATGGTGATTGTCTATCACAATTTAAAATTTGATAAGAAAATGGCAGATGAAGAGTTGACTCCATTATATGGAGAGGAAGAAAGATACCGATGAATTTGATGACGACAACAAAGATATAGATTAAGCAGTTGGAACTGATAAAGGAAAAAAAAGATAATAAAAAGCAAAGTGTTTGAAGAGTTGCCTACCTATCATATGTGCATTTAAAAAACGACTTATTTTATAGTTATGTGTAAGCGGGGGAATAGTCCCGCTATTGTGGGGAACTTTCCTGGCTTCTGCACTACCTTGGTGAAGTGGGCTAGCGAAAGGATCCGAGTCCTCGCTCCCACTTCCTTTACCCAGTGGCCTCCCTGCCCTTGAGGACTCTCCTTCCATTCTCCTGTCTGGCAGAGTCCTCGTAACCCCAACAAGGCTGGGCCCAGGATTCCTGGGGGGCTCGACCCCCAACCCTGCTGTGGTCACCTAGGACAGGGGCTAGGGTGTCCCCACTCCAGGGTACTCTCTCTGCACTGGGCACTTCTCTGACCCACTGACCATTACATACAATTTAAAGCAAATGCAAGTTATTTAATCAACAATTAATAAGAATAAGAAAAAATGAGAACGATTAAAGGAAACACATCACCCCGCTCTGTGACAAGGAACATCACAAACAGTGTCTCTGGAATGTCAGGGCAGTTCACAGCCTGTTCCTTGTAAGTCCCAGGCCTTCTTCTCAGGCCCTGGCTGTGCCGCAGGGATGCTGTGGGTTGGACACTTGCTCTGGTGGTGGCCACACGGTCTCAGGCTCTAAGTGGCAGGACCCTTCTGCCCAGTGTCGCCCCCGCCCTGTTGGGGTTACGATCCAAGCCTGGCCTGCAGAGCTTCTTGGCCGAGGTGTCTCCCTGTGCTGGGCCTGCTGCCCAGGGTCCCCCTCGCTCTCCTCAGCTGCTCACCACACCCAGCTCCGCACTGCTCCAGCCCCAGCTCCACCACTGTCTCTGCACGGCTGCTGCTGCTCTGCCTCCAGCTCCCTGGGCTGCTTCTCTGGCCCCTCTGGCTCTGGTTGCTGCAGCTCTGCTCCCAGGACAGGTCTGCTCTGCAGGCTGCTTCTGTGACTCTGCTCCCAGCACTGACCTGCTTCCTGGGCTGCTTTTCTGGCCCCTCAAGCTCTGGCTGCTACAGCTCTGCTCCCAGAGCAAGTCTGCTCTCTCTGGGCTGTGCCTCTGGCTTTGGAGCTGCAGCTCTGCTCCCAGCACAGGGTCTGTTCTCTCTGGGCTGCTTTTCTGGTCCCTCTGGATCTGGCACAGCTCTGGCCCCCCAGCTCAGCTTGGGCCCCTGCTTTCTGCTTAGCTCAGCCCTACTCTGTCTCACACAGGCAAATCCAGCTCACACAGAGGACGGGACCTCCCTGGCCTCCTGACTCCCTGATTAGCCTGCCCACCCTGTCATTCAGGCTGATCTGGAGTATTGGCCTTTCTCCATTGTACCTGGGGGCTGTCAGTCTCAGGGTCCTGATTCCCCATCGACCCTTCCCCCTTTTTAGTACCGGGGCTAGTCAATCAAAACACCCCCACTGAATGTTAGTAAGGGGGCAACAGTCCCCTTACATATGTGTATGTCTTAATTTCCTTTTTTCTTTTGAAACTGTTAAGTCTTGAATAAGGTTCACATATAAATGCTAACCTAACATTGCTAAAAAGTAATAATAATTATTACTTCATATTTTAAAACTTCATTTCCTTTTGATTCATTTTGTATGAGTTATAACAATTCAGTTAAGTAACTTTTTTAAATTAGGTATAAGTATCTACCTAAGACTAAGACTATTAGAGACCATTAAATCTTAGTCTTTTTTGTTACTGTTATTGTTCTAATAAAACAGTGCTTTAAAATATTTTATTATTTTGGCATTATAACAATATTTCACCAATGTTTTGGCTGAACAATTCACCAATTATTTTTGGATGAGTCAAATGCCCAATTATAAAAACAACATTAAAAGAACATTAGAAACAACAAAAGAAACACTGAGAAGTTATGAAATTACAGAATTAAGGATGCCAATGGAACATTAGGCCATGAGACAGAGGTCTTGTGGAAAAATAGTACATAATAATGTAATTAAAGAATGTATCATAATACATATGCTCAAGAGGGCTGAATTATGGTTACACATACAACCTTGTTTCTGGCATTTCCTAATATTTGAGTGTTTGACTTTACAACCTTGAGACTTTTTTAACATAATTTGGATGTAATACAGAGATAGAAATATGAAATAGTTAAGAGGTAAATCATAAAAAATATTCCTTTCACTCCTCCCCCTCTCCCATTCCCCCCCAAAAAAAGTATAGGTAGTGTGACAAAATTCCTCTTTTACCTTGGTGGGTCCAGCACATTTTGGCGGATTTGCTTACCTCAGGGGTTCACAGCAGCCCTCAGTTTGGCTGCTTCTGTTAGATGCTCAAACCTGCCATACACTCAGCTAACCTCATCACTGGCCAGCATGGGAAAAATGGAAAACAATCTCCACAGTTTCTGTTGTCCCACGTAGTGAGTCAGGGACAGGCCAGATCCCTTTCCAAATTAGACCTTCCCTTCTGGTTTTGCTCACAGACGATGTCAACTCCTCCTGTGTCCGATCAGGAGTTGGGGAAATGGGGGGAACCCAGGCACGCCCTCTACACCAAGTTCTAGCCCAGGGCCCTGTGGATAGCAGCTGTCTTTGTCTCCTGTAACAGCTCCAGCTCCAGCTCCAGCTCCAGCTCCCTGGGCTACTTCCCCATGGCCTCCCCACAGCACCTTCTTTGTCCTCACCACAGGATCTTCCTCTTAAAGCCTGATCACGCTTGTACTCCTCAGTCCTCCAGCACACACCTTGTCACTCCATGCACACCCCTGACTAACTGATGGGAGGTCCTTTTTAAACCAGGTGTCCTGATTAGTCTGCCTGCCATAATTGATTCTATGATGTTCTTAATTGGCTCCAGGTGTCTTAAATTAGCTTGCTTGTCTTAATTGGTTCTAGCAGGTTCCTGATTGCTCTAGTGCAGCCCCTGCTCTGGTCACTCAGGGAATAGAAAACTACTCATCTAGTGGCCAGTATATTTGCCTTCTACCAGACTCCTGTACCCCAGTGGTCTGGATCTGTCACAGTAGGAATACTGTACTCTATTGTATGATCAGATTGGGGAATATTTCACTGAAGGACTGCATCACCGTCATGGCCTAACAATTTAACGCACTGGCCACTTAACCATCTGTCCTGTTCTACACCAATCATTCTAGCTGTTTTACTTCAGAAATGAAAAATCTAAGCGGTGGACATCTCAGTTTTCTTGTAAATGTAAAATGTGTATATATTACCTATGTGTTAAAAACATAAATATCAGGGTTGATTGCATGCATACAAATTAGCCCTCATGTTATAAAGAGAATAATTTTCACAATGGACAAAAATAATAATGGAAATTGTTGATCCTGAAAAATAGCAGTAACTACACTTTCTTTCCATTTGCAGTCACACCTGCTTAGAGATTAAATTGTATTGTTATGCTACATTAAAAGAGCATTTTCCTACAAGAATGCATTATGTTTCTGAAAGGCAATTGTGAGGGTCTTTGTGCACTCAGCAATGTTTTTTATTTGGCAGTGAACATTTGTGTTAATGTCAATTAACTTGTAATTCTACTTCAGAGGGAGAGAGCGAGAATGTCAGTCAGGACATTAGGCATGTACTCTTGCTCTTTCTGAAGACAGTTGTGAGAGTTTTACCAGCCTTTTCAACTTCCAGAATCAGGCAGATGGAACTTCAATTTAATGCTTCATCTGAATACAACTGCCTACTATTGTCATTCAGATCTGATACTGATATTCATTCTGGGAACCCATTTCTACATGTAGGTATTTATATGCCTGTGCTTCATTATAGTATCTGAGGTCTAGTTTTGACTATTTTTGTAGTTCTTCCCATATTTAAAATAAAGTTTTCTATTTTTATGGAAGGATGTGAGTATGGCCGCAGAAATCAAAAGTCACCTTTCATTTTGAAAGGTGGAGTTCTGTACATAATTTGGCAGAATAGACTGAAGTTTATAATGGGCTCTCCTTGGTATGTTGTGTAATATTTAAATGAAGATAACATAAGCATCAAACATAATCTCTCTATGCCTTAATAAGCAAAACAACTCAAGTTGTTGTCACAATTATTATTTGCATTATGGTAACACCTAGGAGCCATAGTCTTACATCAGGACATCATTGTGTTAAGCACTGAACAAATACAGGAAAAAAAAAGGCTGTTCCTGCCCACCATCAACTCCATTTCCTTCCTAATCCTCCCCCAGGCTGAGCAGACTCTTTTTTGGATTATTTTTGGGATATTTGTATTCAGGCAACGTAAACCATGAGAAGAATTTATTATGGTGTTTACTTGAGATTTAGTCTTCTGTGAAAAGCTTCTGTGAAGCTTCTTAATTTCTAGTAGTAGTTTCAGGAATTACTCTTGGTATAGAAGTCCATTGTTGGGCCATTTTATGTTGAAATGTTTGCACTCTTTTCTTTCAAATGTTTGTTTTATTAAATGAAAGACCTCCAGGCAACGGACACTTCTATACACTTCAGATCAGCAAATGCCCCCCAGCACAGCTTTGTCTCTGTGGTTCTGAGGGTCCCAACATGCAGTGAAATCTTACCAGTTCCACTATTAAGGTGGCAGGTCCTTATATGCCATGGAACAGAGCTCTGCAAGGAAGATGTATGGAAGAGGCAGAAGCAGGGTCGGGGTGGATCCATCACCAAACAGGTCCTTCAGTCACATTCCCTCCACCACTTCACCTAGTGAAACATGCTGCACCCTGCAGCCTAGGTACTCGGGCTGCTTGTTGGGGACATCCCTAACCAAAAGTGCTTTGTCAAGTTCTGTATGTCCCATAATTGTCCTTCTCTATGTAGATGTTGATTCTGTTACTTTTTCCAAATGTCATCTACTTTTCATGTATGTTTTCTCGCTAAAAATAAATGCATCAATACTCATTTTTTAAGCAAAGAAGACAAACCTTAATGTCTAAAGCACAATACTCAGGAGTAATTTTCCAGTAACAAAATTATGCAAATTCAAAAGTGAGAAAAACAATTGCTAAGGAACAACTTTCTACTTTGAAGTTTTTACTAGGATGTTATGAACAGTGTGTGCATGGGGAATGGCAAAGAACATTGTTGGTTTAAAAATTATTTGGGAAACTATTTTTGTGAAGTTCAGAGAACTTTTTCTAGCCAAAGATATATGATAAGTTGCTGTTTTCTATGAATCAACATTGCATGACACATGTAAGTAATGAGACAGGCATACAGAGTCAAGGTTTTGGTGTACTGCTTCTTACATTGTTGAATTATCATCTCTTTCCTCTGTGGAGTCTACAAATATATGAATAGTCTTCCTCTGGCCAAACTGTTTTTGTTCACCATACAAGACAGAAAAAAATCTGTCTCAAGATATCATTCAGAACCCCAAATGAGTAGCTCATATTCATGAGTATGGATAATCAAAGCAGCATTGCAGAGTCTCCATGAAAATCTCTATTTTAGTGTTTGCAAGAGTACTCATTTTATACCTGAGAAACAGAAGTGATGGAGTAATGGAAAAAAACCCTATCCACCCATAGTCTGTGTTTGCCATAAGATATTTGGAGTCTGAAAACAAAATTTTAAAATATCCTTTTTTAAAAAAAAATATTTTTCACTGGGAAAGCTCACACTACTGTGCTACTCCAGTTTTATGTTGCTGTAACTGCATTGGATGCATGCAGAAGTGAATTGAGCCCTCTATATTCCAAATATTCTTTTAACTTTCAAAATGTTCTCTGGTAGTTAAACATTAACTAAAAAGAAATCTAATGAGGTTCAATAAGGATAACTGCAGGGTCCTGCACTTAGGATGGAAGAATCCAATGCACCGCTACAGACTAGGGACCGAATGGCTCGGCAGCAGTTCTGCGGAAAAGGACCTAGGGGTGACAGTGGACGAGAAGCTGGATATGAGTCAGCAGTGTGCCCTTGTTGCCAAGAAGGCCAATGGCATTTTGGGTTGTATAAGTAGGGGCATAGCGAGCAGATCGAGGGACGTGATCGTTCCCCTCTATTCGACACTGGTGAGGCCTCATCTGGAGTACTGTGTCCAGTTTTGGGCCCCACACTACAGGAAGGATGTGGATAAATTGGAAAGAGTACAACGAAGGGCAACGAAAATGATTAGGGGTCTAGAGCACATGACTTATGAGGAGAGGCTGAGGGAGCTGGGATTGTTTAGTCTGCAGAAGAGAAGAATGAGGGGGGATTTGATAGCTGCTTTCAACTACCTGAAAGGGGGTTTCAAAGAGGATGGCTCTAGACTGTTCTCAATGGTAGCAGATGACAGAACGAGGAGTAATGGTCTCAGTTGCAATGGGGGAGGTTTAGATTGGATATTAGGAAAAACTTTTTCACTAAGAGGGTGGTGAAACACTGGAATGCGTTACCTAGGGAGGTGGTAGAATCTCCTTCCTTAGAGGTTTTTAAGGTCAGGCTTGACAAAGCCCTAGCTGGGATGATTTAACTGGGACTTGGTCCTGCTTTGAGCAGGGGGTTGGACTAGATGACCTTCTGGGGTCCCTTCCAACCCTGATATTCTATGATTCTATGATTCTATGATTATTTTTTCCAACTTGCTATATTCATTTATTCCTTTCAATTCTGGAGTCAGTGCTGAAGGTTCCAAGTCTGCATCAACTATGAATGAAATGAATGAAAAAAAAGCAGGCTTTAGGAGAAAAGTGTAAAGCAAACACAAACAAACAATTACTTTCTATAGTTCATATTTGTGTGGAAAATACATCAAGGGTAATTAAAAAAATGCTTAGTGAAGTATATCCCTGTCCTACATACAAAAGCTTTTTAGGCCAGATTTTCTCCTGCACTGAGATATCACTTGAGAAGGAGAATAGGAGGAGGGGTAGTATGGAGCTGTTTTTGTTTCTCTAATTATGTGAGCTGGTCTGTGCTGGACCCACTGACATTAATAGGAGGAGGCTGGATTCATGGCACCAGATCCTCACCTGGTTAAATCAGCATAGCTGCATTTATGTTAATGAACTCACTGACGTCAATGGAGCTATGACAATGTTCACCGGCATAGGAACTGGCCTTTTGCAGGTCTGGTTTTAAAGAGGTGACTGAGCACTCACAGCTCACATTGACTTCACTTGGAGCTGGTGGTGCTCAGTTTCTGAGAAAATCAGGCCCCTTGTGACAAGGATGATGTTCAGCAGAAGATCTAGTGTGACCGGTCAGCCAGGCCATATCTCATATGTGCAATCATAGCAGCTATACTTTTGTTGTAAAATTCCTAGAACTCCTGCTTCCATGCATTCTGTTGGGAGGTTATGGATTGGCCTTTGAAATCTCTCAGGGTGATTCCCTGGAGTTCTCAGGGATTCTAACTATCAGGTGTTTAGTGTTTCAATTACAAATGTTTTAACACCACCATAAAAATATTACTCTTGAGTTAATAAGTGATTGACAGTCCCAAGCTTTATTATAACTGAAAATGCTAGACCCTTAACCATCTCCTCCTGTAAAATCCTTCTCAGAATACAGAAGACATAAATATATAAAGGGATTGATGAGCTATTCAGTAATAATGGAGCATCCCCTTTGGAGGAGGGGGAGGGCGGTTTAGCAAACCATTTATAGACTGAACCTGAATTTCTATAACATATTTTTAAGATTTTTTTCTTATTTATTTCTTTATCCTCCTGCACCCTTCCATGCACAGGACATCCACCAGTGTCTGCCATTTATTTTAGTCATGTGCTGGTCAGTTCAGGCTTCTTAGTGTCAGGTTGATGGATCAGGCTTCTTTCTCTGTTATTCTCTGTAATGTTTCTCTAAGTTGCCCTCTTTTTCTCTTCCTGGGTGGCATCCATATTCTTACTTGACATGGAAGTCGTGTTGGTGCATCCTTAAAACATGCCCTAAATACATCCATCTTCACCTTCTGACATTTCATGTTTGTTTGTTCTACTTAGGATTTCTCATGTTACAAGAAACTCTCTCCAACAGGCATTTAATTTGGAATGAGTTGAACGTCTTATCAATTTCTGTTGTAGAGTTCCATGACTCTGCTCCATAAAGTAGAAGGGACATGATGCCAGTGTTCATGTTTTTGTATCAGTGCCAATCAAGCTACTTACTTCTCCAAATCTTTTCACATTTATGAAGATGTTTCCTACTTTTGATATCTGTAGCTTGACATCTAGCATGATGCCACTATCATTGCACGTTTCACTCCTAGATAGGTAAAATGATTTAGTTCTTTTAGTGTTTCTCCATTCACTCTGATGGTGGATTTGGGAGCATTGTTAGCCATATATTTTGTCATTTATTTTTAAGTTTGCATATTTGTAATAATGTTGCATCACTTCAACACTTTCTAATATATCAAGTACCATCTAGAGGGCAAAATGAATATCCCATATTGTCATCTGTACCTGATGCAACCCTACAGAAATGTAATCTTCTCAAGGAAGCAGGGAGTCTGATATTTTAGTAAAATGCTTTTACTTAAAAATTGTATCAGTCACATAAGGGATGGAACTTGATTCAGTGTCTGAATCAGAGAAGAGCTGTGAAAATAATCAATTTTTGGTTTTGTGTCCCAGCCAAACAACAACAACAATTTTGGGTCGCTCAGAAATGAATTTTTTTCAATTTTTGAAAAACCAATTTTTCGTGGGATTGATTAAAAAAACTGAGGGGATTTTTCTTTACAAAGAAACTGAAAAAGTTGTTTTCAATAATAAATTTGAAATGTTTCATTTTGAAAATGTCATAATAAAATGTTTTGATGTTTCTCAGAATTCTGTTTTTAATTTCTCCCCAACTTGAAACAATTTGATAAATTCAACACAAATTTGCAAAATGTCTTGGATGGCCTGAATCTGCATTTTGCCATGAAATAAAGTTCAATTTGAAAATTTTCATTCAGCTCTATCAGAAAATTCCTAAATTTTGTGCGTCTTCCTGTCTCTCTCCGGTCTATTTCCTGTTAGATACCTGGAGGGTCCACAAGTTGGCACAATTCCACAAGAAATGTCAATGGTCTTTTGGAATGTTAGCGTACAGACCACCGCCATGGTCCACTGTCAGCACAAAAGCAGCAGCATACAACCCAAAGGAAGCGGTTAGCTCAAGCTATCATTATTAGGCTTGGTCTACACCTAAAATTTAGGTCAACCTAGATATGTCATCAAGGGTGTGAAAAATTCACACCCAGAGAGATATTCTTAAGCTGACCTAAGCCCCAGTATAGGCACTGCTAGGTAGATGGAAGAATTATTCTGTCAATTATTCTAGCTACTGCCTCTTGATGGGATGGATTTACTACACGAATGGAAAAACCATAGCTGTACCCCAGTAGCGTAGACATACCCTCTGTTCTGTTAAGGCTTTTGTTTGCAGTTATTGGAGGTAATTAGTACTTTATCTGATGGGAAACAAACAGTTCTGTCTGACCACCCAGACCAATGGCCACCTTGGAGAATGTTTATGGTCCTAGAAATGTGAACCCTTAAAGAAGCCAACTTGACTGCTTAATTCAGCTGGAATGCTGTTAGAACGTGCCCTGCTTTACAAGAGAATCAATTAATACCACAGATGTATTGAATTTGCAATGCCTGCCACCCAATGCTATTTACACCTGTAATGGGAAAACATCAGGTACAGTAATTACCTAAGCAAATTTATGTAGTGAATATCAAGTCAACAATATAGTACTTGTAGGTTATTTTTAAGTGAAAAAAGCAAGCTGTAGCAAGATGTGCTAACTGGGTAATTTTCAAGTGGGTAGTTAAAAGGTCAGAGAGGGGAAAAAAAACACACAACGTTTATTCTGTCAAAGGACCTGCACCATGCTGAGCATCATTTGAAAGAAGCTGAGTCCCTCAAACTACTGCTAAAGTCAATGGGAGCAAACAGCACTTCTCAGAAGGTGTTCAGCACCTACTATGATTAGGTCATAAAGCATCTGGAGGATTTTTGTATTTAATTTTTAATTTAGCTTTCCATAGATTCATAGATACTAAGGTCAGAAGGGACCATTCTGATCATCTAGTCCGACCTCCTGCACAGCGCAGGCCACAGAATCTCACCCACCCACTCCTACGAAAAACCTCACCTATGTCTGAGCTATTGAAGTCCTCAAATCGTGGTTTAAAGACTTCAAGGAGCAGAGAAGCCTCCCTCAAGTCACCCGTGCCACATGCTACAGAGGAAGGCGAAAAACCTCCAGGGCCTCTCCAATCTGCCCTGGAGGAAAATTCCTTCCCGACCCCAAATATTGCAATCAGCTAAACCCTGAGCATATGGGCAAGATTCACCAGCCAGATACTACAGAAAATTCTTTCCTGGGTAACTCAGATCCCATCCATCTAATATCCCATCTCAGGGGATTAGTCCTATTTACCCTGAATATTTAAAGATCAATTACTTACCAAAATCATGTTATCCCATCATACCATCTCCTCCATAAGCTTGTCCAGTAGAATCTTAAAACCAGATAGATCTTTTGCCCCCACTGCTTCCCTTGGAAGGCTATTCCAAAACTTCACTCCTCTGATGGTTAGAAACCTTCGTCTAATTTCAAGTCTAAACTTCCTGGTGGCCAGTTTATACCCATTTCTTCTTGTGTCCACATTGGTGCTGAGCTGAAATCATTCCTCTCCCTCTCCTGTATTTATCCCTCTGATATATTTATAGAGAGCAATCATATCTCCCCTCAACCTTCTTTTAGTTAGGCTAAACAAGCCAAGTCCTTAAGTCTCCTTTCATAAGACAAGTTTTCCATTTCTCGGATCATCCTAGTAGCCCTTCTCTGTACCTGCTCCAGTTTGAATTCATCCTTTTTAAACATGGGGGACCAGAACTGCACACAGTATTCTAGGTGAGGTCTCACCAGTGCCTTGTATAATGGTACTAAAACCTCCTTATCCCTACTGGAAATGCCTCTCCTGATGCATCCCAAAAGCGCATTAGCTTTTTTCACAGCCATATCACATTGGCAGCTCATAGTCATCCTATGATCAACCAATACTCCAAGGTCCTTCTCCTCTTCCGTTATTTCTAATTGATGCGTTCCCAGCTTATAACTAAAATTCTTGTTATTAATCCCTAAATGCATAACCTTACACTTCTCACTATTAAATTTTGTCCTATTACTATTACTCCAGTTTACAAGGTCATCCAGATCCTCCTGTAAAATATCCCGATCCTTCTCTGAATTGGCAATACCTCCCAGCTTTGTATCATCTGCAAACTTTATGAGCACACTCTCACTTTTTGTGCCAAGGTCAGTAATAAAAAGATTAAATAAGATTGGTCCCCAAACCGATCCCTGAGGAACTTCACTGGTAACATCCCTCCAACCTGACAGTTCGCCTTTCAGTAGGACCCGTTGCAGTCTCCCCTTTAACCAATTCCTTATCCATCTTTTGATATTCATATTGATCCCCATCTTCTCCAATTTAACTAATAATTCCCCATGTGGCACGGTATCAAATGCCTTACTGAAATCTTGGTAAATTAGATCCACTGCATTTCCTTTATCTAAAAAATCTGTTACTTTTTCAAAAAAGGAGATTAGGTTGGTTTGACATGATCTATCTTTTGTAAAACCATGTTGTATTTTGTCCCATTTACCATTGACTTCAATGTCCTTAACTAATTTCTCCTTCAAAATTTTTTCCAGGACCTTACATACTACAGATGTCAAACTAACTGGCCTGTAGTTACCCGGATCACTTTTTTTTTCCTTTCTTAAAAATAGGAACTATATTAGCAATTCTCCAATCATTCGGTACTACTCCTGAGTTTACAGATTCATTAAAAATTCTTGCTAATGGGCTTGCAATTTCAAGTGCTAATTCCTTTAATATTCTTGGATGAAGATTATCTGGGCCCCCCGATTTAGTCCCATTAAGTTGTTTGAGTTTCGCTTCTACCTCAGATATGGTAATATCTGCCTCTAAATCCTCATTCCCATTTGTCATGCTACCATTATCCCTAAGATCCTCTTTAGCCTTATTAAAGACTGAGGCAAAGTATTTGTTTAGATATTGGGCCATGCCTAGATTATCTTTAACCTCCACTCCATCCTCAGTGTTTAGCGGCCCCCACTTCTTCTTTCTTAGTTTTCTTCTTATTTATATGGCTATAGACCCTTTTACTATTGGTTTTAATTCCCTTTGCAAAGTCCAACTCTACTCAACGTTTAGCCTGTCTCACTTTATCCCTACTTGTTATGACCTCAATTAGGTAGCTTTCCTTGCTGATTCCTACCATCTTCCACTCCCTGTATGCTTTCTGCTTCTTCTTAATCACCTCTCTAAGATGCTTCCTCATCCAGCTTGGTCTACAACTCCTTCCTATGAATTTTTTTCCCCTTGCTTGGGATACAGGCTTCCGATAGCTTCTGCAGCTTTGATTTAAAGTAATCCCAGGCCTCCTCTACCTTTAGATCCATAAATTCTTCAGTCCAATCCATTTCCCTAACTAATTTCCTTAATTTTTGAAAATCAGCCCTTTTGAAATCAAAAACTCTAGTTGCAGATTTATTTTTGTTAATCCTTCCATTCAGTTTGAACTGAATTAGCTCATGATCACTTGAGCCAAGATTATCCCCTACAACCATTTCTTCTCTGAGGTCCTCGCTACTCACCAAAATTAAATCTAAAATGGCATCCCCTCTGGTCGGTTCAGCAACTATTTGATGAAGGAATCCATCAGCTATCGCATCGAGCAAAATATGAGCCCTATTATTATTACTAGCACTGGTCCTCCAGTCTATATCTGGGAAGTTAAAGTCTCCCATGATCACGCAGTTTCCATTAGTATTTACTTTATTAAAAACATTAAAAAGGGCGCTATCCATATCCAAATTAGATCCCGGAGGTCTATAGCACACCCCAATCACTATCGTAGGAGAGGCTTTACTAGTTTTCTTCCCCAATGTAAGTTTTGCCCAGACGGACTCTGTCTTATCCATTGCATCGCTTCTTATTTCTTTACATTCTACCTCATCATTGATATACAATGCTACTCCACCACCTTTACCTTTGTTTCTGTCTTTCCTAAACAGCACATACCCTTCAATACCTGTAGTCCAGTCATTACTACTATTCCACCATGTTTCTGTTATCCCTATAATATCTGGTTTCACTTCCTGCACCAGTAGCTCTAGTTCCTCCATTTTGTTACCTAGGCTCCTCACATTGGTGTACAAACATCTTAATTTTTGCTGTTTGGCCTCGCTCACATTTTGTACCCTATTAGGCACAGTCATTCTACAGCCAGTATAACCTATTAGACTAGTATCCACACCGCCCTCTCTCCTTATATACATTCTCCTACCCACGGCTGTATCCTTTCTTACTTCGTCTTCTTCCCTCTCAATGCTAAAATCCGGCATGGAGATTACCTGGACATCTCCCAACCATCTCCCCCAGATTCCTAGTTTAAAGCTCTTTTTATTGGTTGTGCCAGCCTTGATCCTAGAAGTCTATTTCCTTCCCTACTCAGATGAAGTCCATCCCCAGTGAACTGTCCTCTGTCCGTGAATGCCTCCCAGTGGCCATACATCCCAAAGCCCTCCTTATAGCACCACTGCCTAAGCCATCTGTTGAGAGTCAGAATCTTGTCACACCTTTGTTGCCCTTCTCTAGGAACAGGAAGGATCCCGCTAAAGATCACCTGAGCCTCAATTTCCTTAAGCGTCTTCCCCAGCCTAGCATAGTCTCCCTTAATACTTTCCAGTGAGAATCTAGCCGTATCATTTGTTCCCACATGAAGGATAACTAGGGGATTCTTTCCCGCTCCCTTTAGGATCCTTTTCAACCTCAGGTCTACATCCCGTATCTTAGCACCCAGAAGACAGCACACCCTTCTTTTCTCTGGATCAGCTCTAGTTACAGGCCTGTCTATTCTTCTCAATAAAGAGTCTCCTATCACATAGACTTGCCTTTTCCTGGTGACAGTGCTATTCTCCAGTCTCTCCCCTGTTCCCTCTGGCTGCAAGTTCTTTCCATTCCTATTTTCCCTTATAATCCTCTTTAACCCATTCTGTATCCCCCTGGGGCTCATATTTGGTGTAGTCTCCCTTGACTCTTCCCCTTTTCCTATAGGGCTAGCCTCTCTTCTCTTCTTCCTTACCCTTCCACCTTCAGCAAGTACCTGCTGAGCCCCTTCTTCATTTTCCAACTCTGCAAACCTGTTCCTAAGCTCTATTTCTCCTTCACTAGCCCGTCTTTTCCTCTGCCTGGTTCTTTTAGTCACATGCTTCCACTGACCACTTTCTTCATCCAGTCTCCGCTCAAAATTCCCCAGCCCTGCTTCCATCTGTGAGTCTGAGCTTTTCCCTTCAGATACCTCATATCTTTGCTCCATCATCTGCTCGAACCCCTTCCTAAACTCAAGCAGACTTTCCACCTGCATCTCCAAACCTCAGATCTTTTCCTCCATCAGCTCTATCAGACGGCATTCATGGAGAAAAAAACTCTTACCAGGTCCCCCTCCAGGATCATGTACATGCCACAGTTTCCACATCCAGTCATCCTCAATGTGTCTTCCACTACAGGAGTCACTCCCACAGCCTCCATATCTGTCATCGCCTTCCCACCTAAGTCCTGTTAATCTGGGAAGCACAAGTCACACCAAAAAGACCACCCTCCCCCCCAGCAAAAGCAAATCCCAAACAGGCACCACAATACAAACTCCCCTTACAACCTCCCACTCAAACTCCTCTGTTTGCTAGCTCCTGTGCCGCTGCCTGACTGGCTGGCTACCTTTATAGGACCTCTAGTCAGAAAAGCCCCGCCCCCTACTCAGGGCTCAGCTTCTCTCCCAGCACAAAGCCCCTAGAAGCCTCTACACACACAAATACTAAAAATACAAAACCAAGTACAAATACCTTCTCTTCCAACAGAACTCCCACTCAAACTCCCCTGTTTACAGCTCTGTTTGTTTGTCAGTTGGTGTTTATTTCACTTATACTGGTATTTTAGATAGGATGGTCTGAATATTACAGGCGCTGAATCAGAGCACCTTGAATTCTTAAGAAGACACACAGTAAGCAATAATATAGCTTATTATTTTCCCGGTGATTTATTATTGTACATAATTATTGAAAGTATAGCAAAAAATGTGAAAGGAAGAAATAATTTAGATTTGAACTGTCTCTGGGAGCAATGCAAAGGTTTCTGTCGATATACTAAGGCTATCAGAAATGAACGGTAAAGCTGTCAAATTGCTAAAAAGACAAACCTTATCATATTTTAGGGGTTTATACCATTGTCTGCACCATAATATCAGCATCTTCCATAGGAAATTGATTACCAAGAGCAAAATCCCTAGTGGATTTCATGGAATGAAGCCTCTCCTCATTGATTTATGAGGAGAGGAGGAGGGAACTGGGATTGTTTAGTCTGCAGAAGAGAAGAATGAGGGGGGAGTTGATAGCTGCTTTCAACTATCTGAAGGGGCGTTCCAAAGAGGATGGATCTAGACAATTCTCAGTGGTACCAGATGACAGAACAAGGAGTAATGGTCTCAAGTTGCAGTGGGGGAGGTTTAGGTTGGATGTTAGGAAAAACTTTTTCATTAGGAGGGTGGTGAAGCACTGGAATGGGTTACCTCCTTCCTTAGAGGTTTTCAAGGTCAGGCTTGACAAAATCCTGGCTGGGATGATTTAGCTGGGGATTGGTCCTGCTTTGAGCAGGGGTTTGGACTAGATGACCTCCTGAGATCCCTTCCAACCAGATATTCTATGAGTCTGTGACTGTATGGGCATAGGAAAGAAACTTTAAACAATAAGGGAATTTAGTTAATTTTAATTCTTCATATTTTAGAATAATGGCTCATCTGTAGTTTTAATTTTTTATTCACAATTTGCACACAACTCAAATGCATTTGTATAATATGGGGAACACAACTATTTTTCTCCATTTGAGGGATCTGTATGGTTCAAATACAGGCTTTATCTGAAAAAGTGAATCACCTTAATAACATTGAAAGTATAATGGAGGAAAGGTTTGGAGTTTTTTAGAGGGTTTTTTCACTTTATAGTGTCAAAGAAATAAAAGCACTGGAAATGGTAAAAGAAAAACCTCTCCAGATACTGCCCCTTTAGTCGGCTTCAGAATCACTTAATTGTGCATGATGTGCAGCTGATATTGAACACAGACCCAGAGGATAGTGTACAGAATGGTAGCAGTGCTCAGTAGAAAGGAAGACCACTAAAATACCTGTTTCAACTTGAAACAATGAAAATACATGTGGGGCCTGCTTTTCAAGGGGGTCTCAACCCTGCTCCACTTTATGTAAGTGCGAATGTGTGTGTGTGTGCCATAGAATCATAGCAATGTATGGCTGGAAGGGACCTCAAGAAGTCATCTAGTTCATCTCCCCACGCTGAGAGAGAATTAAGTGTATTTGGATCATCCTTAACAAATATTAATCAAACCATTTTTCTAAAAAACTTCCAATGGCAGGGATTCCACAACCTTCTTAAGTGATCTGTTACATTGCTTAATTATCCTTATAGCTAGGAAGTTTTTTCTTAATATATAACCTAAATCTCCCTTACTGCAAATTAAAATGATTACTTCTTATCCTACCCTTGGTGGATATGGAGAACAATTCATCACTATTCCCTTTATAACATATAACATGTTATCAGGTCCCGCCTCAGCCTTCTCTTCTCTATGCTAAACAAGCCCAATTCTTTTAACTTTTTCTCATAGGTCATGTACTTTAAACCTCTTATTTTTGTTGCTCTCTCCCCTGCCCTTAGTGTTAATGCACGAAAAGTACACAGCTATGCATGCATTGACTGGATGTAGAATTTACACACACAAGTGTCAAACAAATGAGGTTTTCACATGTCAGCTTTATCACCTGTGTACACAGATGTTAGCTTACATTATCCGTCCATGCAAATATTACTATTTAAAAGTGTGTGTGCACACACAAAAAATCTGTGTTCTGAAAATTGTTTCTATTAGGTGCTGTGTGTTCATGCACACACAGGTCACCATTATATTTAAGTCTTTGGTTTAATCAGATGTTACTGAAGTATTTCCAACTACAATGTTAAAAAATCATGGTATTGGCTTAAACATCATGATTTATTTTTTAAAAAAACGGGTTTTTTTTATTTTCCTTTTGGTTTCTGAGCTTTTAGAGTGCACTAGAAAGTCCTTCATTTTAATTGGAAGCTGAAGTTCTCATATAATCATCTGACTGCAGGAGGCTGACTATAAGAAAACAAATAACAAGTAATCCTGGGAGTTGGCAATACTGTTTTTGCAATGCAGTTGTTAATTACCTGCAAGCAGCAGCTGAAAATGGGCCTGATTCAAAGTCCATTGAAGAAAATCTGTCCATTGATTTCAATGCACTTTGGATTCAGGCCTTGTGTGTGTGAAGTTCACAAGTATATTGAAGTTACATTTTCCTCCTTTTGAGCTTCATAAGATCAGTTTACCTGTCCCTCTTCTGAAAAAAATATTATATTTGTTTACCTGGTTTTAAATTCTCTTGTATCACTTATCCTGCCTAGTCCCTTCAATGTCATGCATCACTCCTTAAGGTGACCTCTTAATCTCCTTTTTTTCAAAGAATGTGAACCTAGATTCTCTAATTTTTTGAATGTCCTTCACAGTGCTGCCTCCATTTCAATAATATCCTTATGATAATGAAGTGACTAGTATTGCTCACATTATTTCAAATATGGGGATTAGACGGTGCTAAATTATTATGAATTGCTGTGATTGATATGGATATATGTGGCAAGCATGAGTTTAGTTTGGCTTGATATGTCTGACCCTGCTAGAGGATTCTGGGAGTGGGATTCTCTTAGCCCTGGTCTACACTAGGCATTGAGGACGAATTTAGCAGCGTTAAATCGATATAACCCTGAACCCATACACATGACGAAGCCCTTTTTTTTTACTTAAAGGACTATTAAAATCGATTTCCTTACTCCACCCCCGACAAGGGGATTAATGCTGAAATCGCTTTTGCTGGGTCGAATTTGGGGTACTGTGGACGCAAATAGATGGTATTGGCCTCCGGGAGCTATCCCAGAGTGCTCTGGACAGCACTGTCAACTCAGATGCACTGACCAGGTAGACAGGAAAAGGCCCACAAATTATGAATTTCAATTTCCTGTTTGGCCAGTGTGGCAAGCTGCAGGTGACCATGCAGAGCTCATCAGCAGAGGTGACCATGATGGAGTCACAGAATCGCAAAAGAGCTCTAGCATGTAATGAATAAGAGGTACGGGATCTGATCACTGTATGGGGAGAAGAATCCGTGCTATCAGAACTATGTTCCAGTTTTTGAAATGCCAAAACATTTGTCAAAATCTTCCAGGGCATGAAGGACAGAGGCCATAACAGGGACCCAAAGCAGTGCCGCTTGAAACTTAAGGAGCTGAGGCAAGCCTACCAGAAAACCAGAGAGGTGAACGGCCACTCCGGGTCAGAGCCCCAAACATGCCGCTTCTATGATGAGCTGCATGCCATTTTAGGGGGTTCAGCCACCACTACACCAGCCATGTTGTTTGACTCCTTCAATGGAGATGGAGGCAACACGGAAGCAGGTTTTGGGGATGAGGAAGACGATGATGATGAGGTTGTAGATAGCTCACAGCAAACAAGCGGAGAAACCGGTTTTCCCGACAGCCAGAAACTGTTTCTCACCCTGGACCTGGAGCCAGTACTCCCCGAACCCACCCAAGGCTGCCTCCCGCACCCACCAGGCGGAGAAGGGACCTCTGGTGAGTGTACCTTTTAAAATACTATACAAGGTTTAAAAGCCAGCATGTTTAATGATTAATTTGCCCTGGCATTCGTGACTCTCCTGGATATACTCCCAAAGCCTTTGCAAAAGGTTTCTGGGGAGGGCAGCCTTATTCCATCCACCATGGTAGGACACTTTACCACTCCAGGCCAGTAGCACGTATTCGGGAATCATTATAGAACAAAGCATTGCAGTGTATGTTTGTAGGCGTTCAAACAAGATCCGTTCTTTATCTCTCTGTGTTATCCTCAGGAGAGTGATATCATTCATGGTCACCTGGTTGAAATAGGGTGCTTTTCTTAAGGGGACTTTCAGAGGTGCCCGTTGCTGCTGGGCTGTTTTCCTGTGGCTGAACATAAATCTTCCCCACTGTTAGCCATCTGGTGGGGGGAGACAAAATGTGACCTTGTAACAAAAGCACATGTGCTATATATGTAATGTTAACAGCAAGGTTTACCGTGAAAGAGTGTACCCATTGTTTTATAAAATGTATCTTTTTAAATACCACTGTCCCATTTTTTTTCTCCACCAGCTGCATGTGTTTCAAGGATCACAGGATCTTCTCCTTCCCAGAGGCTAGCAAAGATTAGAAGGCAAAAAAAAAACACATTCACAATGAAATGTTCTCTGAGATCATGTTGTCCTCCCACACTGAAAGAGCACAGACGAATGCATGGAGGCAGACGATGTCAGAGTGCAGGAAAGCACAAAATGACCGGGAGGAGAGGTGTTGGGCTGAAGAGAGTAAGTGGTGGGCTGAAGAGAGTGCTGAAGCTGAATGGTGGTGGCAGCATGATGAGAGGAGGCAGGATTCAATGCTGAGGCTGCTGGAGGATCAAACTAATATGCTCCAGCATATGGTTGAGCTGCAGGAAAGACAGCAGGAGCACAGACTGCCGCTACAGCCCCTATGTAACCAACCGCCCTCCTCCCCAAGTTCCAAAACCTCCTCACCCAGATGCCCAAGAACATGGAGGGGGGGCCTCTGGCCACCCAGCCACTCCACCCCAGAGGATTGCCTAAGTAACAGAAGGCTGGCATTCAATAAGTTTTAAACTTTTAAACTTTTGAAGTGCTGCAACAATGACTTTATTGCCTCTGCAAGCGGTGATCGAAGGGAGGTGGGGAGGGTGGTTAGCTTACAGGGAAGTAGAGTGAACCAAGGGGCAGGAGGTTTCATCAAGGAGAAACAAACAGAATTTTCACACCGTAGCCTGGCCAGTCACAAAACTGGTTTTCAAAGCTTCTCTGATGCGCACCCTCCTGTGCTCTTCTAACCGCCCTGGTATCTGGCTGGTGCATAACCAGCAGCCAGACGATTTGCCTCAACCTCCCACCCCACTATAAACGTCTCCCCCTTACTCTCACAGATATTGTGGAGCGCACAGCAAGGAGTAATAACAGTGGGAATATTGGTTTTGCTGAGGTCTAACCGAGTCAGTAAACTGTGCCAGCGCGCTTTTAAACGTCCAAATGCACATTCTACCACCATTCTGCACTTGCTCAGCCTGTAGTTGAACAGCTCCTGACTACTCTCCAGGCTGCCTGTCTACGACTTCATGAGCCATGGCAATAAGGGGTAGGCTGGGTCCCCAAGGATAACTATAGGCATTGTTATCTCCTGGGTGCTCGGCAGAAGACGGTGCAGTATGACTACTGGCCATCGTCTTCTGCTACCTGCAGATTAAAAGACAATGTACTGTCGGTAGGACTCAATCGCCATGAGATGAAACAAGGGAAATGACCTGGCTGAGTCACTCCCTGTTTGCCCAGGCGTCCGGTTAAAAGAGCACCCAGGACTACATCGACGACGGCTACCAGTCATACTGCACTGTCTGCTGCCAAAAGGCAATGAACTGCTGCTGAGTAGCAATGCAGTACCACGTCTGCCAGCACCCAGGAGACATACAGTGATGGTTATCTGAGCAGGCTCCATGCTTGCTGTGTTATGGCATCTGCACAGGTAACTCAAGAAAAAAGGCGCACAACAATTGTCTGCCCTTGCTTTTATTGATGGAGGGAGGGAACGGGGGACTGATGATATGTATCCAGAACCACCCGCGACAATATTTTAGCCCCATCAGGCATTGGGATTTCTACCCAGAATTCAAATGAGTGGTGGGATAGCTACCCACAGTGTAAAGCTCCGGAAGTCGACAGTTGTGTCGGTACTGTGGACACACTCCGCCGACCAGATGGACTTAGAGCATTTGTGTGAGGACACACACACTCGACTGTATAAAAACACTTTCTACAGAACTGACTTCTATAAATTCGACCTAATTTCATAGTGTAGACATACCCTTAGCATAGATATGGAGTGGAATACTATTGGAGGTGCTAAAACTACACTGGAATGGTTAACAATGGCCCCATGGGTATGTGTGTTTTAACAAAAACAACAAGGACTCTGGTGGCACCTTAAAGACTAACAGATTTATTGAGCATAAGCTTTCGTGGGTAAAAACCTCACTTCTTCAGATGCATGGAGTGAAAGTTACAGATGCGGACAAAATATACTGACACATGAAGAGAAACGAGTTACCTCACAAGTGGAGAACCAGGATTGACAGGGCCTATTCGATCAGAGTGGATGTAGTCCACTCCCAACAATAGATAAGGAGGTGTCAATTCCAGGAGAGGCAAAGCTGCTTCTTTAATGAACCAGCCACTTACATTTCCTATTCAAGCCCAAATAATGGTGTTAAATTTGCAAATGAATTTTAGTTCTTCTGTTTCTCTTTGAAGTCTGTTTCTGAAGTGTTTTTTTTTCAAGTATAGCTACTTTCAAATCTATTATAGAATGTCCAGGAAGATTGAAGTGTTCTCCCACGGGGACTGAGAGTGGTTGGCTCATTAAAGAAGCAGCTTTGCCTCTCCTGGAATCTCTCTCCCTCCTCCTCACTATTGTTGGAATGGACTACATCCACCCTGATCAAATTGGTCCTGTCAACACTGGTTCTCCACTTGTGAGGTAAATCCCTTCTCTTTGTATCAGTATATTTATGTCTGCATCTATAACCACTCCATGCATCTGAAGAAGTGAGGTTTTACCCATGAAAGCTTATGCTCAATAAATCTGTTAGTATTTAAGGTGCCACCAGACTCTTTGTTGTTTTTGTGCGACCAGACTAACATGGCTACCCCTGATACTTGTTTTTAACACTGAACTTTGGAAATATTTCAGCAGCAAACCTGCTCAAAGTAAAGAAACGTAAACATCATGTGTCAGTGATCCTGGTGACATGGCTGACATGGGTCAGAATGAACCTTTTTGGATACCTCATGCTAAGAGCTTAAGTGAATGATTATGAGAGAGTAAAGTATAGACAAGCTTTGGTCTGTGTGTTTGCTTTGCAATCCCTTCCAAATTATGACGAAAAATAGTAATAAATGTCTATGAGGCATATTTTGGAACATGTTTCCTTTGAGAATAAAAAGATATATAAGTGCTAAGCAAAGTAAATGAGTCAGATCAATTCCCCAATTAATATCCGAAGAGGTTTTATACTGTGACACAGAAGTCATCAGGGTAACCAAGACCCTGCCTCTAGGAACCTTTGCAGGACCTTAGAACCAGAAGTCACGGGGGTAACAAAGGCCCTGCTTTAAAGGACAGAACGAGTGCCTCAGAGCATGTCTACACTATGAAATTAGGTCAAATATATAGAAGTCAGTTTTGTAGAAAGCGTTTTTATACAGTCGAGTGTGTGTGTCCCCACACAAATGCTCTAAGTGCTTATAGTTGGCGGACTGTGTCCACAGTACTGAGGCAACCGTCGACTTCCGGAGCTTTGCACTGTGGGTAGCTATCCCACAGTTACCACAGTCTCCACCACCATTTGAATTCTGGGTAGAAATCCCAATGCCTGATGGGGCTAAAACATTTTCGTGGTGGTTCTGGGTACATATCGTCAGGCCCCCATTCCCTCCCTCCCTCCGTAAACCAAGGGCAGACAATCGTTTTGCACCTTTTTTCTTGAGTTACTATGCATGCCATAACACAGCAAGCATGGAGCCCGCTCAGCTAACCATCACCGTATGTCTCCTGGGTGCTGGCAGACGTGGTACTGCATTGCTACACAGCAGCAGTTCATTGCCTTTTGGCAGCAGACAGTGCAGTATGACTGGTAGCCGTTGTCGATGTAGTCCTGGGTGCTTTTTAACCGGACGCCTGGGCAAACAGGGAGTGATTCAGCCAGGTCATTTCCCTTGTTTCATCTCATGGCGATTGAGTCCTACCAGCAGTGCACTGTCTTTTAATCTGCAGGTAGCAGAAGACGATGGCCAGTAGTCATACTGCACCGTCTTCTGCCAAGCACCCAGGAGATGACGATGGCTAGCGGTCGTACTGCACAGTCTGCTGCCAGTAGGATGTATAAGATAGATGAAGTGGCTCAAAACAAGAAATAGACCAGATTTGTTTTGTATTCATTTTTCCTCTCTCCCTCTGTGAAATCGACGGCCTGCTAAACCCAGTTTTGAGTTCTTTCCTTGCAGTTTTGAGTTCTATCCTTGAGGTGGCCATTCAGTTTCTCACAAAGCCAGCCCCTTTGTTGATTTTAATTCCCTGTAAGCCATGTCATCAGTCGCCCCTCCCTCCATCAGGGCAACAGCAGACAATCGTTCTGCGCCTTTTTTCTGTGCAGACGCCATACCACGGCAAGCATGGAGCCCGCTCAGATCACTTTGGCAATTAGGAGCAAATTAAACACCACACACATTATCCAGCAGTATACAACACCAGAACCTGGCAAAGCGAAACCGGGCGAGTAGGCGACATGAGCGCGGTGACAAGAGTGATGAGGACATGGACACAGACTTCTCTCAAAGCATGTGCCCTGGCAATGTGGGCATCATTGTGCTAAAGGGGGAGGCTCATGCGGTGGAATGCCGATTCTGGGCCCAGGAAACGAGCTGGAACAGACTGGTGGGACTGCATAGTGTTGCAGGTCTAGGACGATTCCCAGTGGCTGCAAAACTTTCGCATGCGTAAGGAAATTTCATGGAACTTTGTGACTTGCTTTCCCCTGCACTGAGGTGCAACAATATCAAGATGAAAGTAGCCCTCACAGTTGAGAAGCGAGTGGCAATAGCCCTGTGGTAGCTTGCAACACCAGACAGCTACCAGTCAGTCGGGAATCAATTTGGAGTGGGCAAATCTACTGTGGGGGCTGCTGTCAAGTAGCCACACATTCAAATATCTGCTGCTATCAAGGGTAGTGACCCTGGGAAATGTGCAGGTCATAGGGTGGCTTTGCTGCAATGGGATTCCCTAACTGTGGTGTGGCCATAGATGGAACCCATATTCCTATTTTGGCACGGAACACCAAGCGAGCGAGTACATAAACCGCGAGGGGTACTTTTCAATAGGCTGCAAGCATGGTGGATCACAAGGGACGTTTCACACAACATCAACGTGGGATGGCCGGGAAGATACGTGATGCTCGCATCTTCAGGAACTCTGGTCTGTTTCAAAAGCTGCAGGAAGGGACTTTCTTCCCAGACCAGAAATAACCGTTGGGGATGTGAAATGCCTATAGTTATCCTTGGGGGACCCAGCCTACCCCTTATTGCCATGGCTCATGAAGTCGTAGACAGGCAGCCTGGAGTAGTCAGGAGCTGTTCAACTACAGGCTGAGCAAGTGCAGATGGTGGTAGAATATGCATTTGGACGTTTAAAAGCGCGCTGGCACAGTTTACTGACTCGGTTAGACCTCAGCAAAACCAATATCCCACTGTTTTACTGCTGCTGGCGCTCCACAATATCTGTGAGAGTAAGGGGGAGACGTTTATGTGGGGTGGGAGGTTGAGGCAAATCGCCTGGCTGCTGGTTATGCACCAGCCAGACACCAGGGCGGTTAGAAGAGCACAGGAGGGTGCGGTGCGCATCAGAGAAGCTTTGAAAACCAGTTTGGACTGCCAGGCTACGGTGTGAAAATTCTGTTTGTTTCTCCTTGATGAAACCCCCTGCCCCTTGGTTCACTCTACTTCCCTGTAAGATAACCACCCCCCACTCCCTTCGATCACCGCTTGCAGAGGCAATAAAGTCATTGTTGCAACACTTCAAAAAGTTTAAAAGTTAAAACATTGAATGCCAGCCTTCTGTTACTTGGGCAATCCTCTGGGGTGGAGTGGCTGGGTGGCCAGAGCCCCCCTCCCTGTTCTTGGGCATCTGGGTGAGGAGGCTATGGACTTGGGGAGGAGGGCGGTTGGTTACACAGGAGCTGTAGCGGCAGTCTGTGATCCTGCTGTCTTCCTGCAGCTAAACCATATGCTGGAGCATATTAGTTTGATCCTCCAGCAGCCTCAGCATTGAATCCTGCCTCCTCTCATCATGCTGCCGCCCCATTGCAGCTTTGCTTCCAGCCCTCTCTTCAGCCCACCTTATTCTCTTCAGCCCACCACCTCTCCTCCCGGTCTTTTTGTGCTTTCCTGCACTCTGACATCGTCTGCCTCCATGCATTCATCTGTGCTCTGTCAGTGTGGGAGGACAGCATGAGCTCAGAGAACATTTCATCGCGAGTGCGTTTTTTTTGCCTTCTAATCTTCGCTAGCCTCTGGGAAGGAGAAGATCCTGTGATCCTTGAAACACATGCAGCTGGTGGAGAAAAAAATGGGACAGTGGTATTTAAAAAGACACATTTTTATAGAACAATGGGTACACTCTCTTTCACGGTAAACCTTGCTGTTAACATTACATACATAGCACATGTGCTTTCGTTACAAGGTCTCATTTTGCCTCCCCACCACCCCCCGCGTGCCTAACAGCACTTTTGTTCGGCCATAGGAAAACAGCCCAGCAGCAATGGGCACCTTTGAATGTCCTCTTAAGAAAAACACCCTATTTCAACCAGGTGACCATGAATGATATCACTCTCCTGAAGATAACACAGAGAGATAAAGAATTATAGAATCATAGAATCATAGAATATCAGGGTTGGAAGGGACCCCAGAAGGTCATCTAGTCCAACCCCCTGCTCAAAGCAGGACCAAGTCCCAGTTAAATCATCCTAGCCAGGCTTTGTCAAGCCTGACCTTAAAAACCTCTAAGGAAGGAGATTCTACCACCTCCCTAGGTAACGCATTCCAGTGTTTCACCACCCTCTTAGTGAAAAAGTTTTTCCTAATATCCAATCTAAACCTCCCCCAATGCAACTTGAGACCATTACTCCTCGTTCTGTCATCTGCTACCATTGAGAACAGTCTAGAGCCATCCTCTTTGAAACCCCCTTTCAGGTAGTTGAAAGCAGCTATCAAATCCCCCCTCATTCTTCTCTTCTGCAGACTAAACAATCCCAGCTCCCTCAGCCTCTCCTCATAAGTCATGTGCTCTAGACCCTAATCATTTTTGTTGCCCTTCGCTGTACTCTTTCCAATTTATCCACATCCTTCTTGTAGTGTGGGGCCCAAACTGGACACAGTACTCCAGATGAGGCCTCACCAATGTCGAATAGAGGGGAACGATCACGTCCCTCGATCTGCTCGCTATGCCCCTACTTATCATCCCAAAATGCCATTGGCCTTCTTGGCAACAAGGGCACACTGCTGACTCATATCTAGCTTCTCGTCCACTGTCACCCTAGGTCCTTTTCCGCAGAACTGCTGCCGAGCCATTCGGTCCCTAGTCTGTAGCGGTGCATTGGATTCTTCCATCCTAAGTGCAGGACCCTGCACTTATCCTTATTGAACCTCATTAGATTTCTTTTGGCCCAATCTTCCAATTTGTCTAGGGCCTTCTGTATCCTATCCCTCCCCTCTAGCGTATCTACCACTCCTCCCAGTTTAGTATCATCCGCAAATTTGCTGAGAGTGCAATCCACACCATCCTCCAGATCATTTATGAAGATATTGAACAAAACGGGCCCCAGGACCGACCCCTGGGGCACTCCACTTGACACCGGCTGCCAACTAGACATGGAGCCATTGATCATACCCGTTGAGCCCGACAATCTAGCCAGCTTTCTACCCACCTTATAGTGCATTCATCCAGCCCATACTTCCTTAACTTGCTGACAAGAATGCTGTGGGAGACCGTGTCAAAAGCTTTGCTAAAGTCAAGAAACAATACATCCACTGCTTTCCCTTCATCCACAGAACCAGTAATCTCATCATAAAAGGCGATTATATTAGTCAGGCATGACCTTCCCTTGGTGAATCCATGCTGACTGTTCCTGATCACTTTCCTCTCCTCTAAGTGCTTCAGGATTGATTCTTGAGGACCTGCTCCATGATTTTTCCAGGGACTGAGGTGAGGCTGACCGGCCTGTAGTTCCCAGGATCCTCCTTCTTCCCTTTTTTAAAGATGGGCACTACATTAGCCTTTTTCCAGTCATCCGGGACTTCCCCCGTTCGCCACGAGTTTTCAAAGATAATGGCCAAGGGCTCTGCAATCACAGCCGCCAATTCCCTCAGCACTCTCGGATGCAATTCGTCCGGCCCATGGACTTGTGCACGTCCAGCTTTTCTAAATAGTCCCTAACCACCTCTATCTCTACAGAGGGCTGGCCATCTCTTCCCCATTTTGTGATGCCCAGCACAGCAGTCTGGGAGCTGACCTTGTTAGTGAAAACAGAGGCAAAAAAAGCATTGAGTACATTAGCTTTTTCCACATCCTCTGTCACTAGCTTGCCTCCCTCATTCAGTAAGGGGCCCACACTTTCCTTGGCTTTCTTCTTGTTGCCAACATACCTGAAGAAACCCTTCTTGTTACTCTTGACATCTCTGCTAGCTGCAGCTCCAGGTGCGATTTGGCCCTCCTGATATCTTTCCTACATGCCCGAGCAATATTTTTATACTCTTCCCTGGTCATATGTCCAACCTTCCACTTCTTGTAAGCTTCTTTTTATGTTTAAGATCCGCTAAGATTTCACCATTAAGCCAAGCTGGTCGCCTGCCATATTTACTATTCTTTCGACTCAAAGGGATGGTTTGTCCCTGTAACCTCAACAGGGATTCCTTGAAATACAGCCAGCTCTCCTGGACTCCCTTCCCTTTCATGTTAGTCCCCCAGGGGATCCTGGCCATCTGTTCCCTGAGGGAGTCAAAGTCTGCTTTCCTGAAGTCCAGGGTCCGTATCCTGCTGCTTACCTTTCTTCCCTGCGTCAGGATCCTGAACTCAACCAACTCATGGTCACTGCCTCCCAGATTCCCATCCACTTTTGCTTCCCCACTAATTCTACCCGGTTTGTGAGCAGCAGGTCAAGAAAAGCGCTCCCCTAGTTGGCTCCCCTAGCACTTGCACCAGGAAATTGTCCCCTACGCTTTCCAAAAACTTCCTGGATTGTCTATGCACCGCTGTATTGCTCTCCCAGCAGATATCAGGAAAATTAAAGTCACCATGAGAATCAGGGCATGCGATCTAGTAGCTTCCGTGAGTTGCCGGAAGAAAGCCTCATCCACCTCATCCCCCTGGTCCGGTGGTCTATAGCAGACTCCCACCATGACATCACTCTTGTTGCACACACTTCTAAACTTAATCCAGAGACACTCTGGTTTTTCCACAGTTTCGTACCGGAGCTCTGAGCAGTCATACTGCTCCCTTACATATAGTGCTACTCCCCACCTTTTCTGCCCTGCCTGTCCTTCCTGAACAGTTTATAACCATCCATGACTGTACTCCAGTCATGTGAGTTATCCCACCAAGTCTCTGTTATTCCACATCACGTCATAATTCCTTGACATCACCAGGACCTCCAGTTCTCCCTGCTTGTTTCCAAGGCTTTGTGCATTTGTATAAGCACTTGAGATAACCTGTTGATCGCCCCTCCCAGTATGAGGCAGGAGCCCTCCCCTCACAGACATTCCTGCCTGTGCTTCCTCCCGGTATCCCGCTTTCCCACTTACCTCAGGGCTTTGGTCTTCTTCCCCCGGTGAACCTAGTTTAAAGCCCTCCTCACTAGGTTAGCCAGCCTGCTGGCAAAGATGTTTTCCCTCTCTCGTAAGATGGAGCCCGTCTCTGCCCAGCACTCCTCCTTCATGGAACACCATCCCATGGTCAAGAATCCAAAGCCTTCTCTCCGACACCACCTGCGTAGCCATTCGTTGACCTCCACGATTCGACGGTCCCTACCCAGGCCTTTTCCTTCCACGGGGAGGATGGACGAGAACACCACTTGCGCCTCCAACTCCTTTATCCTTCTTCCCAGAGCCACGTAGTCCGCAGTGATCCGCTCAAGGTCATTTGGCAGTATCATTGGTGCCCACGTGGAGAAGCAGGAAGGGGTAGCGATCCGAGGGCTTGATGAGTCTCGGCAGTCTCTCCGTCACATCACGAGCGGATCTTGTTTGAACGCCTGCAAACATACACTGCGATGCTTTGTTCTACAATGATTCCCGAGTACGTGCTACTGGCCTGGAGTGGTAAAGTGTCCTACCATGGTGGATGGAATAAGGCTGCCCTCCCCAGAAACCTTTTGCAAAGGCTTTGGGAGTACATCCAGGAGAGCCACGAATGCCAGGGCAAATTAATCATTAAACATGCTGGCTTTTAAACCTTGTATAGTATTTTAAAAGGTACACTCACCAGAGGTCCCTTCTCCGCCTGGTGGGTCCGGGAGGCAGCCTTGGGTGGGTTCGGGAAGTACTGGCTCCAGGTCCAGGGTGAGAAACAGTTCGGGAAAACCGGTTTCTCCGCTTGTTTGCTGTGAGCTATCTACAACCTCATCATCGTCTTCCTCATCCCCAAAACCTGCTTCCGTGTTGCCTCCATCTCCATTGAAGGAGTCAAACAACACGGCTGGAGTAATGGAGGCTGAACCCCTAAAATGGCATGCAGCTCATTATAGAAGCGGCATGTTTGGGGCTCTGACCTGGAGTGGCCGTTCGCCTCTCTGGTTTTCTGGTAGGCTTGCCTCAGCTCCTTAAGTTTCACACTTAAGGCACTGTTTTGGGTCCCTGTTATGGCTTCTGTCCTTCATGCTCTGGGAGATTTTGACAAATGTTTTGGCATTTCGAAAACTGGAACATACTTCTGATAGCTGTTCCTCTCCCCATACAGCGATCAGATCCCGTACCTCCCGTTCGGTCCATGCTAGAGCTCTTTTGCGATTCTGTGATTCCATCATGGTCAGCTCTGCTGATGAGCTCTGCATGATCACCTGCAGCTTGCCACACTGGCCAAACAGGAAATTGAAATTCAAAAGTTCGCAGGCCTTTTCCTGTCTACTGGTCAGTGCATCTGAGTTGAGAGTGCTGTCCAGAGCGGTCACAATGGAGCACTCTGGGATAGTTCCCGGAGCAATACCATCAATTGCATCACAGTACCCCCGATTTGACCCAGCAAACAATGTCAGCGCTAATCCCCTTGTCGGGGGGGAATAAGGAAATCGATTTTAAGAGCCCGTTAAGGCCAAAACACTGGGCTTCATCATGTGGATGGGTGCAGGGTTACATCGATTTAATGCTGCTAAATTCGACCTCAACGCCTAGTGTAGACCAGGGCTCAGAGGGGAAAGAAGAAAGAAAAGTAGTCTCCATCTAGAAATATTTTTTAAATCAAAAATAAATAATTCCTTTAATTTTATTTTAAAAAAATCAAAAATGTTTACAAATGGTCTAAATCAAAATGTTTATTTTGACACAAATGATTTTTTTTTTTCAAATTTAATTTCATTAGCCACGTATTTTAATAAAATCATTTCAGTTTGACTCCAAATTAAATATTCCCCTACTTTTTTGGAATTGCCAGCATACCAAAAAAAATCAATTATTGGTCCAGCTCTACAGACCACATTCTTCCAGAACAGCAATGGGACAGTCTTATTGCACCCTTCAATGGCAGGGCATTCTCCCTACCCACTGAATCAGCTGATCTTCCCTGTCTCTACTTTTGACTCCTTCCATTTCAGCTAAGGCTATTCTTTATATTTGCCTTTAAAGCACCATGTGCCCCTATTATGTTATATAATAATCAATAATAATATCTGTCTAACACTTTGGAAGTCAAGAACAAAGGAGCCAACAGAAGAGAAACAATAGGGTGAAACTGGAACTAAGTGTGACACCCTATTCACCTGCATGAGCTAAAGTTTCTCAATGTCACTTGACTACCCAGCTTTCTAAGGTGTCCTCTTCTCCTCCCTCTAGATACTATTTTCTAAAATATTCTACCATAGTTAATTCAGGTGCAGCTCCCCTGGGAGGAGCAATGTTGACAATACAATGTAAGAATGTGCAGAGGCTCTGGACATTTTTACCACCATATGCATTGACCTGTTTTAGTGGGTTTAGAAGACAGCTGGACTAGCGTTAGCAACGGAGGGACATTTTTCAGAACAAAGTCTAGTGTCTTCCCTTTCTATTCTCCACTATTCCCCTCATCTGACTTTCTCAATTGTAAGGCTGTATCTGCACTACAAGCTAGGCATGTGATCCCGTTTCACATACACTTGCTCACACTAGCTTGATAACTAGTGCGAGTATAAATAATAGTGCAGCACAGTAGCAGGGGCAGTGGTAGCAGCAGATGGTGAGTACAAACCCTCCTGAACCTCTTGGGTACATACTTAGCATGGCTAAGCATTGCAGCCACTGACTGTGCTACCACAGCTACACTACAATTCACACTCACACTAGCATAAATATGTGCATGTGGAGCTGGGAATCACTCCCCTAGCTTGTAGTGTAGCTGTAGCCTAATATTTCCTTTTTCTGCTTCAGAGAATGAATGGCCCATCTCCAGAGGATCTTTCACCATCATTGGTCCTTTTAGCCCTACTTTCTGGTTTGCCTATTGTCTGGGCAGAGATCAAAATATTCAGCCTTAATTCTATTAATCTGTCTGGGCTGGCTGGCTATTCCCTTCAAGCACTCCTCCCTTGTCCAGGATCCTTCTTCACTGGAGGACTTCTTTTTGGATGCTTTTTGGAGATGCCACTCATCTGTTCAAGGTGTCCCCTGAATTATATTTCTCCACCCTTCTCTGTGTCCGAAATTTAATGACTCCTGGCTCCTATCTGACTGTAATCCTATTTTAATATGATCTCCAATATAAAATAAGAATTATTGACCCCAAAAGCTTGATCTGTCACATCAGGCAATGTTTGTTAAACTCTCCCATTCTCAGCAACCTGCCTCTAGGGAAACCCTATACCTTGTTTCTGCTTTGAGGGTGAGGATTCACTTGTAATTTCTGCAAGCAAGGCCTTTTTGCAGAAGCTTTGATTGCAGATTCAGGATTGGGCTCACAGTATTTCCATTAATTTGCCTGCTGCAAAAATCCTTCTTACAGAGTCTGTGCTGCTATTATGATCCTTTAAATCTCTTCCCGAATATGGAGTTTACAAGTTCCTAATATCTTCTTCACAGTCTGTTGATGCATAATAGCTTTCTGAAGAATTAGTTATGCATGCTAAAAGCTGCCCCAAATACGAGTAACCTACATAGCAGCATCAGAATCTATGTACTATTGAAATTGGTTAGGGACTAGCTTGAATCAGTAGGCACAATCCTAGAATCTTTAAACAGCTGCGTATATTTGATTACATTTCCATAGATGCCTACTGTATCTATCTTCATTCAGCTGTGCAGTAAACTATAGGATGCCCAACTTACCTTTTCTTACTCAGCTGGCCATGGACATTGGATTAAAAAGCTCCTTGATTAAAACACTGATACTACTCAAGATGGTGAACAGTGTCTGTAGGGTCAATGTGAGGGGTGGGGGGTGGGGAGAAAGCAGGAGACATTCAACTTCTCTATGTAGGCATATGAGCAGGCTCTATTCTTTTATTGTCTCCAAGTAAGAAACAAACATAAATAACTACTCAAATTACTCTCTTAGTGACAATATTTCCACCTCAGTTCCTTACTGTCATATCCTTCACCAGCTTTCCCAAGAGACTGTGAAGTCAGAAAGAATCAATTTTACATTAACTGGTGTCCTGTGGAATATTCTTTATCAGTTTACAGCCAAATCTGCTCAGAAAGTTATACTTGTCCCTAAAACATCCATACAATGCACATCTTTTTCTATACTATTTTTATATAGATATACATAGATATATCCTGTGCTTACATTAGCTGGTGCTTATTAAAGCAAGCAGATAGAAGGGGAAACGATCCTATCTTGTTAGCTGCTTCTACCATTCATTGTCACTAGAGATGAAAGGAGCCTTTCTATGTATCCTTCTCCCTTTCTAAAAGTATGAATCCCCTCTGACCTACAATGCAGTTAACTATTGATGATCATCATCAAGCAAAAACTGTTTCACATTCTACCTGATCTGTTTCATGCTCTTTCAATTTTCATCTTTATGTCACCTCAAGCCTCCTGCAGCTAACTGTGTTTACATTTAGATGAGAGGCGACTGTGGTTGAGTGACAATCCTTAGACCAACACTCATTCTACCTGTCATTGATTATTGTTAAAATCAGAGCTAAAACTTTTCTCTACATTTGTCATCAATATGTATTCTTGAGTCAAATATACAAAAACTAATTTAATCAAGTGTTTCTGAACAAATATCTTGTATAAAGTACAGGAAGATTATTATTAGAGCTGATTTGTGTCTTGTCCTTAATTAGGGCAAGATTGTGGCTTTCTCTACGGACTGAAGCAGGGGATTAAGGTGTGTGTGTGTGTGCATTGTGGGGGGGGGTTTGAGGTACTCTCTATCTCCTCTCTATGGGCTACTTACAATGAAGATTATAACATGGGGCAGGGCAGTAACTTTCAAGCAAATATTTCTCTTCCCACACAAGTGGGTGGAACCTTGACTTCATTCTTTCCCAAACACACTGGCCAGTATAGCTGAGCAGGCATGAAGGAGAACGTGATATACCCAGATAAAGAGATGGTGCAGATTACTTCTCCCCGTTTCTTCTCTCTCCCCACTCCACCCCCCCCCCAAACCTCCCAGAGCAAAGGGAAAATCAAGTACTGAACTGTAACACTGAGTCATTATTCAGTCCATGATCCACTCCTGGGACAATACAACTATATTCTGTCCTATACTGAGGGCTAGTAGCAAAGCCACAATTATCCCTTTGACTGTCAGCTCTGGAGGTTACATCTAACCGCAATCCGTGTTTATACAGGGAGCAGCACAATGAGGCACCAGTCCTAACTAGGACCTTTGGGTGGGCCACAGTACAAATAAATAATACAATGATAATATTAATTAATTTACATTGCAATATGTATTATAAACACCTGTTTTGAAATGGATAGAATGTACTTACCTCTGAACTAGAATATAAAGTCTCTCTCTCTCGTTTTCTGATGTTACTTAAAGCTCTCTTCTTCTGTATAACTGGATGTGCAGTTTATTTCAGAATTTTAATCCATACTTTATGGTTTTCATTGGAATCACAAGCTCCTGAAACTGGACAGGACAAATTACTTACGTGGGTATATTTGGCATTATAAAATTAGGATATAAATATGCTAAACTAACTTATTGAAGTACATGTTTTTTAGAATGATCCAGGAGATAGTTCACAATTGTACTGGTTTTAGAGTAGCAGCCGTGTTAGTCTGTATTTGCAAAAAGAAAAGGAGTACTTGTGGCACCTTACAGACTAACAAATTTATTAGAGCATAAGCTTTCGTGAGCTACAGCTCACTTCATCGGATTCATTTGGTGGAAAAACAGAGGGGAGATTGGTATCACACACAGAGAACATGAAACAATGGGTTTATCATACACACTGTGGAGAGTGATCACTTAAGATAAGCCATCACCAGCAGCAGGGGGGGAAGGAGGAAAAAGTTTCATGGTGACAAGCAAGGTGGGCTATTTCCAGCAGTTAACAAGAATATCTGAGGAACAGTGGGGGGTGTGGGGGAGAAATGACATGGGGAAATAGTTTTACTTTGTGTAATGACTCATCCATTCCCAGTCTCTATTCAAGCCTAAGTTAATTGTATCCAGTTTGCAAATTAATTCCAATTCAGCAGTCTCTCATTGGAGTCTGTTTTTGAAGCTTTTTTGTTGAAGGATAGCCACTCTTAGGTCTGTGATCGAGTGACCAGAGAGATTGAAGTGTTCTCCAACTGGTTTTTGAATGTTATAATTCTTGACGACTGATTTGTGTCCATTCATTCTTTTACGTAGAGACGATCCAGTTTGACCAATGTACATGGCAGAGGGGAATTGCTGGCACATGATGGCATATATCACATTGGTAGATACGCAGGTTAATGAGCCTCTGATAGTGTGGCTGATGTGATTAGGCCCTATGATGGTGTCCCCTGAATAGATATGTGGACAGAGGCAACGGGCTTTGTTGCAAGGATAGGTTCCTGGGTTAGTGGTTCTGGTGTGTGGGTTGGTTGCTGGTTATTTGCTTCAGATTGGGGGGCTGTCTGTAAGCAAGGACTGGCCTGTCTCCCAAGATCTGTGAGAGTGATGGTCGTCCTTCAGGATAGGTTGTAGATCCTTGATGATGCTTGGAGAGGTTTAGTTGGGGGCTGAAGGTGATGGCTAGTGGCGTTCTGTTATTTTCTTTGTTGGGCCTTCCTGTAGGTGACTTCTGGTACTCTTCTGGCTCTGTCAATCTGTTTCTTCACTTCAGCAGGTGGGTATTGTAGTTGTAGGAATGCATGATAGAGATCTTGTAGGTGTTTGTGTCTGTCTGAGGGGTTGGAGCAAATGCGGTTATATCGTAGAGCTTGGCTGTAGACAATGGATCGTGTGGTATGATCTGGATGAAAGCTAGAGGCATGTAGGTAGGAATAGCTGTCAGTAGGTTTCTGATATAGGGTGGTTTTCCTCCTTTCCCCCCCCCCCCCGCCGCTGGTGATGGCTTATCTTAAGTGATCACTCTCCTTACAGTGTGTATGATAAACCCATTGTTTCATGTTCTCTGTGTGTGTATATCAATCTCCCCTCTGTTTTTTCCACCAAAAGCATCCGATAAAGTGAGCTGTAGCTCACGAAAGCTTATGCTCTAATAATTTTTTTATTCTCTAAGGTGCCACAAGTACTCCTTTTCTTTTCACAATTGTACTGTTTCACTAAATGGTATCTTGTCACAAAACTTAAATGATAGGCTATATACACTACTGTACCTCCCTCTTGCTAGCTATAATATGTGCTTTTTTCAAAGATCCTCAAACAGGAACATGTTTTTTTGAATAATAATTGTGAATTATCATTCATTTATATTATGCCTTCATTTTAGACTTGTTGGAATGTTTATTCTTCTCTCAAATTCATGAGGCATATGGATTTTCCCCGTGACGTACTTTAACATTTCCAAGCTTCCAAGGTTTCTAGTCCCAAGATTTCCACTAGAAATGTGCATATATTATATGTCTTGAGGGACACAAAGTGCCTTATTCTCATTTACACCAACCGGCAGTGTAAAGAGATCATAATGTGAATATGTAAATGAGAAGCAGGCTCAAATTGCATACCTTATCAAAAGACAATACAAACTTGGTGTAATTGTTTAAGGCTGAATTTGGTCCAATGACTTTTGACTTATCCCTTTAAATGTCTGGCTTAGTGGAAGCCTAATTAAGATAGTAAATTCTCTCTAATGCATGGCAAAAATATTTACAGATTTTCAAGAACTATTTTGCCTTCTAAATCCAGAAACCTCTTGTCTTCATTATTCTGCAGCAATCCCTGTAAGAGATTAAACCAGACTGAAAACTCAATCCAATGCTCAGTGAAGTTAGTTGAGAGACTCCCATTGACTTCAATAGGCTTTGGATCAGTTTAGTTCACTTCATGTGTATTTAAGAGGTGAGGTCATCAATTCTCAGATGAGAGTCTAAAAATCTCTCCCTTTTAGAAGAAACTGCTTAAGACGATCTTACAAATTATGTCAAGTGCAATAATAACGGCTGGCTCTGCTTCAAAAGACACACTTCTTTCTTCCCAGGTTTTCAGTAGCTTTTGCCAAATAATCTATCCCACATGAATGGAGCCAAAGTTCTCTAAGGAGCTTCTCTGCTCGTCTCCTGGAGATTTCTTAGTGCCAGCACAGTCAGTAGTAAATTGACAATGGAGGGAAAGAGAGTTAGTTTATGTATCTAGTTGGTCTCCTTAGAAACATTTTGGGAAACACAGTTTCCATTCAGGCTCCTACCTACATTTCAGTCTAAGAATTATGGGAATCCAGCATGGGGGAGGGAGAGAAAGAAATATTCAAGTATTTGTGAACTGTCTAGCAATCATTTTAATCCCTATGCTTTCATTCCCCAACCAATTGTCTCTCCCTTCCCCATCCTTACTAAATATTAATGCCCTTGCACCTTGACCTGACTTATTCTGCTTTGAGCAACAGCTTCACAACACATTCTAGCATGCCTGTGAACAAAGGAAAGCCTCTCCCTTCTGTGGCTGAAGCCTGAATTTATTAGTTAGGATTAATTAGCTAGTGTTTGCACAGTATTTAGCACATATGAACAGCCATGTCTTTAAGTGGTAAATATTCTATCATTATTTATTAAGAGTGTTCCTGACTACTCTTAGAAAAGGTACAAAGTCTGTCTTACTGTACCCCAGAGGGAATGTTATTTCACTGCAACAATAAAGTTTTCACCCTTCAGCCCAGAACCTGACGGGTCCTAACAATGCAGCACAGAGGAGGTAGGGCAGGCTATTTGCACCTTATCCCACCCATCCACACAAAAGAGAGGTAAAATAGCAGTGCCTGCTGTTGAGGGAGTGCAAAGGCTGCTCCTTCTTAATGTCTCAGGGGTGCAGATCACCCTAAAGGGAAAGGAAATGCAATGGAGCTGTGTCTCAACCCGGCTTCCATGGCCCACAGTGTTGGCTGGGTGTGAACAGGGGAACAGACTATATCATTCTCACTGCCTCCCTGAGCACTTCTGACTGACACCAAGAAGTGGGGGATGGCTTTGAAGCACAGTCTCTCCTGGAACTCTCCATATCTCTGCACCAGTATCTCCACTTTAGTCCAATGGTTAATAGCCACAGGATAGCTCATAAAAGTTAATAGTTTACAAAATTCTACTTTTTAACATCAACAAAACTCAATTTTAAAATCAGGATAAAAATCCTAAACAGACGCAGGCCCCAGTCCTCCAAACAGCTCTCCACAGGTGACCCATGCATTTGTGCAGAGCCCTGTTGAAGTCAGTGTTCTGCATGGGTGTAAGAGTCTGTCATCTTGGGGCAGTTTGCAAGGTTGGGGCCATGGTCCTTATTTATAATAATATTTCAATACAATTTGGATAAATATCTGTGATTATTACTGATCAGCTTCTGACACTTTGGAACTGTGCACAGAAATAATCTATGCTAAACCATTTTGGGCCAGATCCTCAGCTGGTGTAAATCAGCATCACTCTTAGAGCTCTAAGAACTCTGCTGATTTACATCTGCTGAGCATCTGGCCCATGATTCATTATTATCCCCTCCTCCCAACTATCTTGTCTTTTATACTGAAAGTTCTTTGGGGCATTGACTGAGATTTATTAAATATTTGAAAACTGGCTCAATCGGACTCTGACCATAATGTTAAATAAGTAACTATGTATAGGGCCAGATCCTTAGCCAGTGTAAATGAGCATAGCACCACGGACTCAAATGAATCTGTTCCAATTTAAGTTGCATAAGGATCTGGCCCATATCAGAATTTGACAGAGCTGGTTGGAAACTGGAATTTCTGTTCCAAAGGAAATTCTGATATTTCAGAATTGTTTTTGTTCCAAATTGGAAGAAAAGCCAAAATTTTTACATTTCCCATTAAACTAAAATTCTGAAAACATTTCAATACTGAACTATGAAAGCTTATGCCCAAACAAATCTGTTAGTCTTTAAAGTGCCACCGGACTCCTCGTTGTTTTTATGAACACACTTTGTTTGGTAGTGTTAGCTCATTTTGTTTAAACAATATTGAAACATTATAATGCAAGATAAATCCAATATACTATTAAATATAATATTCACATTCATATTTCAACATTATATAATAGTGTAAACAAAATAAATCAATATGATACAAAGAAAAATTGCTTTTGACTCTTACCTATCTAAAATTTCGTTGATATCAGCCTGTTCCTGTGAAACATTTTGATTTTGATGAAACTGCATTTTCCAAAGGAAAACTTTTCCACTGAAAATATTTCTACTAGCTCTAATATTTGATTTTCCATTTACTTTTCAGAAAACAAAAAGTGAAGATGTAGAACCCTTAAAGACATTGGAAATTATGTGTTTTTCTATCTCAAATACAACACCTGAATTTCAACTACTTAGTCTCTTCATATTCTGTAAAGATTAGTATAAGGGGTGTCTGATGAACATACAATCAACTACACATTTATTTAGCAATTAATTGCAGGGCAGTTGTGGGTTGTGTGAGGAGAGGGAGTATCTGACCGGTTGATATAACAGCATCACCACAATCTGTAGTTAAAGGATTGGGGTTGTAATAAGTCAGCTGTGAAATATTATTTACATACATAGAGAAATAAAAGGGTTAGTTATTAAAAGGTTATATTTAGCCACAGCTTATGCATAACTGTGCAAGTATTTTACTTTGATATATGGAATGGATTGAATTAGTGTAATTAATTTATTCCCTGAAATTACAAAGGATCTGATATCTGAGAACTACGGGAGTATGGCTTTGCCAGCTCCAGATACACTACATTGATTGTGAATTTGATTTTATTTATGATAAAGTTACAGCACTAATTTACTCCCTTTGAGAGGCAAAGATAATCTTAATCAGCAGCTGGTTATCAAATTAAGGAAGTTTCTCCTCCTTTGCACTCAGGAAACATAGTGCTATACTGGTACTCTTTGCTTGATAGCCTTTCAGTATATCTTATCTGAAGATGTGGCCTTTCCTCATACTGTCTGTCTGTCAAATACATGTCTGATGGAACTTGGAACACAGGAAAGAGATCCTGATCTCATTTATACTTGTGTACAACTGGAGTAACTGTACTGATTTCACTGGGGTTACTTTATGTACATACCAAAGATCAATTCTGAAATCAAAATTTGCTATCTAGTCCAGCAGCCACTCTGGTCAAACTTGCTTTAGGGTTCAAACAAGGTTGTCAGGGTGATAGTATGTGTGTGTTATGGATTCTGTATCTGAAGACCAAACATTTAAAATCTGCTTGATGACATTCTCACAGTTGAGCGTTCTGAAATACCAGCATTTCATCCCTCCCTCATCACCCTCACTCCTATAATCAGTAAGAGTTTGCATGTTTTTGGCATATAAAAAAATCAAGGCAGAAGAGTTATAATACATGAAATTCATGTATTTAACATTTGCATTAGCAATCAATAAAAGTGGTGTGCCATGACATTTTTAATCAGGCATGCAATTCTCTGATATTTATGTCTCATTGGTATCATTTATGTTTACACTGTTTTCCACCAGCTAGATAAGTAGAAAGAAGTGGGAAAAAGATTACTTAAAATATCACAGATTGTATTTTTCAAGAAATTCTACCTATATATCTAAAACTCTGAGATCTGCAGTAGTTGTGATGAAAACAGAGGTGTAAATGAATACTGTGGGACCCTTTGCAAAGTAAATATTGCACTCAATACACGGATATTCATCTAAATGTTAACTGTTTGGAAAGAAGTACTACTTCGAAGCATACTGAGGTGGATCACATCATAATTCAATTACTTCTAAAACTCTTTGCAACTTTAACTAATGTTATGAAAAGTTTAGAAATCCTGGAAGTATATGAATTGGAATTTGAATGTAAATCCAAAATGTTTAACCTCTAGTCACAATGGCCTTGTCTACACTGGCAGTGTAGCGTAGGATATGCCACAGTGAAAAGCAGGGTGCATCCATACTGCAGAGTGTAGCTACACGAGGCTGTGAAAGGCTGTGGTGGGGGGAGGCAGAAGTGAAAGTCTCCAGCAACACCTTGCTGCTGGAGACTTTCCATGATGCTTTCCCTCTGCCAGAGCCTTTTCCCACAGCTGGGAAAGATTCTGGCAGCTTTCTACTGTTGGAGTCATTTTCGGTAGTGGGGAAAGGCTCTGGCATCTCCCTGTGGAGAGGAAAAGCTCTGGTGTTGGGACACAATGGAACATAAGAACATAAGAATGGCCATACTGGATCAGACCAAAGGTCCATCCAGCCCAGTATCCTGTCTACTGACAGTGGCCAATGCCAAGTGCCCCAGAGGGCGTGAACCTAACCGGTAATGATCAAGTGATCTCTCTCCTGTCATCCATCTCCAGCCTTTGACAAACAGAGGCTAGGACACCATTCCTTACCCATCCTGGCTAATAGCCATTAATGGACTTAACCTCCATGAACTTATCCAGTTCTCTTTTAAACCCGGTTATAGTCCTAGCCTTCACAATCTCCTCAGGCAAAGAGTTCCACAGGTTGACTGTGTGCTGAATGAAGAAGAACTTCCTTTTATTTATTTTAAACCTGCTACCCATTAATTTCATTTGGTGGCCCCTAGTTCTTATATTATGGGAACAAGTAAATAATTTTTCCTTATTCACCTTCTCCACACCTCTCGTGATTTTATATACCTCTATCATATCCCCCCTTAGTCTTCTCTTTTCCAAGCTGAAAAGTCCTAGCCTCTTTAATCTCTCCTCATATGGGACCCGTTCCAAACCCCTAATCATTTTAGTTGCCCTTTTCTGAATCTTTTCTAATGCCAGTATATCTTTTTTGAGATGAGGGGACTACATCTGTACGCAGATGGATCTAGACTATTCTCAGTGGCTGGATCTAGACTGTTCTCAGAGGTAGCAGATGAGAGAATGAGGAATAATGGTCTCAAGTTGCAGTAGGGGAGGTTTAGGTTGGATATTAGGAAAAACTTTTTCACTAGGAGGGTGGTGAAACACTGGAATGCATTACCTAGGGAGGTGGTGGAATCTCCCTCCTTAGAAGTTTTTAAGCTCAAGCTTGACAAAGCCCTGGCTGGGATGATTTAGTTGGGAATTGGTCCTGCTTTGAGCAGGGGGTTGGACTAGATGACCTCCTGAGGTCCCTTCCAACCCTGATATTCTATGATTCTATGATACAATGGATTTATATAAGGGCAATAAGATAGTCTCTGTCTTATTCTCTATCCCTTTTTTAATGATTCCTAACATCCTGTTTGCTTTTTTGACTGCTGCTGCACACTGCTTGGACATCTTCAGAGAACTATCCACGATGACTCCAAGATCTTTCTCCTGATTAGTTGTAGCTAAATTAGCCCCCATCATATTGTATGTATAGTTGGGGTTATTTTTTCCAACGTGCATTACTTTACATTTAGCCACATTAAATTTCATTTGCCATTTTGTTGCCCAATCACTTAGTTTGTGAGATCTTTTTGAAGTTCTTCACAGTATGCTTTGGTCTTAACTATCTTGAGCAGTTTAGTATCATCTGCAAACGTTGCCACCTCACTGTTTACCCCTTTCTCCAGATCATTTATGAATAAGTTGAATAGGATTGGTCCTAGGACTGATCCTTGGGGAACACCATATTCTGAAATTTTACCATTTATTCCTATCCTTTGTTTCCTGTCTTTTAACCAGTTCTCAATCCATGAAAGGATCTTCCCTCTCATCCCATGGCAATTTAATTTACCTAATTTACATAAGATCCTTTGGTGAGGGACCTTTCTGGAAATCTAAGTACACTATGTCCATTGGATCCCCCTTGTCCACAAGTTTGTTGACCCACTCAGAGAACTCTAATAGATTAGTAAGATATGATCTCCCTTTACAGAAACCATGTTGACTTTTGTGCAACAATTCATGTTCTTCTATGTGTCTGACAAATTTTATTCTTTACTATTTTTTCAACTAATTTGCCCGGTACTGACGTTAGACTTACTATTCTGTAATTGCCAGGATCACCCACAACATGAACAGTTTCATATTTGGGTTCAGAATTACTTTATTTAAAAAATAATTATAATTTTTTAAATAAAAAGGTCAACATCAAAATATTGTTTTAAAATGATCAAAATACAATATTTCAATTTTTCTAAACTGTTTTTTTACATTCATTTCATGAAAATTTTCAAGAGTTTGAATTTTTTGTTATTTGAAATAGGAAACCATTTAAAATATTGATTTTTTTCTCAAGACGGGAAAACCATTTTCCATCCAAATTTAACACCAAGTATTAATTAATGTATTATTAATTATTATTATTATTATTCTTACTATTAGTGACTTCAGTGGGAGTTCTGGGCAGTTGATATTTCACAGCATTCAGCCTTGTTTTGGAAGTGATATATTTCTCCAACTTCCATTTTCTCTCTTTATTTCTGCAGCAGTCTGGATAAATGGATAATTGAGATTGATGGTATCACCCAATACTCCAAATCAGGTAGAAGCACTTTAGGTTTGGAAATACTGATTATCTGTATTGTGTAAGGCAGGTACATTTCTAGAAAACAATTTGGCATATCTCTACATCAAGTGCAAAGTTAATCATGTTGCATGTGGATAGTTGGCAATTGATTTGCTTAGGTTTTACTCTCAGGTTTTACTCCTCTGTTTATTTTATTTTATTTTATTTTGTGCTGTTCAGAATGTTTTACAGAACTCTGCCACATTAAGGATGTATGCTGAAGTTGTTTTTGATTTTCTTTGCTGTTTCTTGAGACTAAAAGCATTTCTCATTATTTTATTTACCACCCAATTGAGATAGTAATTTGGCTTCATTGAACTTGTGATGTCTTAACGTTCCTTTGGCAGTGCTTGCACTGAGCATACTTGGTCACAAACCTTCCTTACAATTGTTACTTTGATACAAGAGCATAAAAACAAGCCTCAGGGACTGACTAATTTCTTTTCTATATGACTGAGTTAATAGCATATATTTTACATGTGTATTTTACATGTTAATTAAGTTCTGACATTGATAATACTTTATAACTCCTATTCACAAAAAAAACCAACAACAACTGCAACAAAAAACCCCACTACACCACCAACAAAGGATTATTAAGTAACTCTTGGGATAGCACTATTTTTCCATGTTTATGTAAAATTTTATTTGTTCCTTCTCTGTTGGTTTCAGAAAGACAATTAGGTTATTGGGCCACAGAAGCCAATCTTATTGGCTAACGAATATTTTAACCCATGCAGATCTCTCATTGCCAAATAAGAAAGAACTCATTAAAGGCAGACTGCCCAGAAAAAAAAATGCATTTACTTTCCCAATAATCTCTCCCACTAACCAAGCAGAGAGGATCATTCAACAGCACACAAACAAAACTAAACGTTGTAAAAATTCTCTTTAGGATTCACTGAGTTTGTGTCAGCAGATCCCACTGTGATAGCCCAGGATGAGGCATCAAAGCTATAGGACCAAGAAACTGTAGGATATAGTGCTGGCCACAGGGATTCCCACCAGTACCGTACCATATCTAGAGTGAAATTCTAGCCTATTGGGAGTTCATCTTGTATCTTAATAGATGGTGCTGTTTTCAACATCCTTTGTACTATTCTATAAACCAAAAGTTACAGAACAACATTAGAGAGAATCTGCATTCCAGGAAAAAAAAATAAAATATGCAATATTCTGAATGCAATTTCCAAAAACACTAAGAAATAAATAAACAGCAGAGGAAGATATTTCCTGTTCATCCTTATCCCTCCTCTTGCTTATTTCAGCACTGAAAAATCTCATACTTGCACTTATTAGAATTGTTGTAGATGTACCTCTGGCTTCCTTACTGTGGGAAACCCTCTAAAGCATAGAAAACACTGGATTCAGGCTTTTACAGCATGCAAGCTGAATATATTTTGTAAGTCATTCAAATCTCTGGGCCAAACCCTGCTCATTTTACCCACATAGGCAGTCCACACTAATGTGAATAGTCCCTTTGACTTCATGGTGGATTCTGAGTGCAACAGGACCACTCATAGGAATTAGGGTGTGTCAAACTTAATTCTCTAGTAGTAGAACCATCAACTTTTTCTTACTTTCTCACGAGATTCTGTATAGAAAAATCCTATAAAATGTAATGAGGATTCCTAAAGGTGTGATTCCTATGACACTAAGGTCTCTTTATGCCAGGTTGCAGTGTAAATGAGAATCCAGTCTTATACCTATAGAGATCTATAGAAATTACTTTTAAAACCTACCATATGTAGTAGAGAAGGACATTATTTCTACGGGTTTTCTGAGCATTTCTATGGAATTTTACAGCAGGAGAGAGAGAGAGAGAGAGAGAGAGATGCCCAAAACCTTATTTTCTGTTAAGTTCTTTAGGACTTTTCCACAAGGTTTGTCTCCAAAGCACTATCAGTGCCTTGGAGTAAGAAAATAATTTAAAGGGAAAAATATAACATGATAAACACTATTTTTACTATAGGACTTTGTTATTTCTTTATACTTCTATTGACTCAATGTCTTTAATGACTGAACATCTGCAGTTACCAGTGTTCTGGTATAGATATTTTTTGCACAGATATAGGAGAGTTGAGTTGCTGGGGTTGTACTTATTTTTATAAGGCCAAAAATAAAATTAAAATGACAATTTAGGGACTCATCAAAACTAACTTTATTATTAATTATTAGTTATTATTAATAATAATAATAATAATAATTCTATTTGGTGTACATAAAAACAAACTATTCTATAGCATGGTAAAATGTACATGTACATGTACTCTGTACATGATGGCTCTGTGTCAAAGCTCTAGCCCGGTAATAGCTTTGAAGCAGAAGAGGTTTGGCAGTACTTCAAAGCTGAGAGGGACTGGCACAGCTAAAGAGATCTCTCCCCTCCTTTCAAAATACAGCAATAGGGCAGGAGAGTCTTTCTAAATGAAGAAAGTATTAAAACAATTTTTGTCTAAAGAAAATAGAAAGACAAAGGAAGTTGGTACAAGCTACAATGCTTTTAAAACAGATAATAAACAAGGACAAGAGTTTCAGAGTAGCAGCCGTGTTAGTCTGTATTCACAAAAAGAAAAGGAGTACTTGTGGCACCTTAGAGACTAAAAAATTTATTAGAGCATAAGCTTTCATGAGCTACAGCTCACTTCATCGGATGCATTCCGATGAAGTGAGCTGTAGCTCACGAAAGCTTATGCTCTAATAAATTTGTTAGTCTCTAAGGTGCCACAAGTACTCCTTTTCTTTTAAGGACAAGAGTGTGTCTGAAGCAATTTTTGAAAAGAGAATGGTTCACTGAATTAGCTTTCTCAGAGTTTAAAATTGGGAATTACACCAATACCAGTTAGAAACTGGGGTAATGTCTCATTAAACAGTGTTAGAGGAAGATGGTAACTGGTACATACAATAATCTTTCCTTTTGACTTTCTAAAACTGAAAAAGGATGGTCCAGGAGCTTTTTCTTCACTAACAAAAACCCATTGAACAAAACAAATGATGCCTCTTCCACTGACTACTCATCCTGATGGGGACATTCAAATTAGTCTTTATTGATGTGAAGAAAAGCAGAGATTAAATGGGGGCGGGGGAGAAAGAATCCCTTCCAGATGCACAGCCTGAAATGAGATCAACAACTCCAAACAGATCTGCACATAAAAGCAAGAGAGCATATTGCCATTCAATAGGCCTTTGCTTCTCTGCTATTTCAGCCAACAGTCTGAAAAGAGCACTTAGTCACAGAGTAATGTCCCCTCCCAACATATTCAATGACATGTGCAAAAACATCCTGTATTCCACATAGATATTGTCTGGATCAGGAGGCTGATATTAGTTCAGGGTTTGATATCTAGAAAAACCTTCAAAGAAACTCACAGGAACACAACATGCGTTCTAGGGCTAAAATCCTCGTCTCAATCAAGTCAACAGAACTTTCGCAATTGATTTCAATGGGATTAACATTTGGCTTTAGCCCTGATTTAATCTTGGCAGTTTCTGTTTGAAGGGCTTAACTACCGGTGTCCCCAAGTCCTGAGTTCTGCTTTCAGTTTCAAGTTAAAAAAAAACTAAACCCCTAACTCTGAAATCTTAATTCAGGTTTTCCCACCTCTGTTTGTATCAAAGTAGACAGAGGAGCAAATTTTGCATGATTTAGTACAAAACCCATCATGAATCTGTCCAAATCTGCTCCAAGCTGGTGTCAGTTTGGACAGAACATTTTGTGTACCTTAGCAAACCCTTATAAGAACTTAGTCTGAATTTCATATTCATAATGGCAAACAAGTTTGGACCTAATGCAGTGGGAAAGAGAGAGCCAGTGTTACGATTCAGAGAGAGAAAAAAATGGATATCGCCAAACACAAGGAAGATAATATTAATAATTACATTTTGAATGGTTTGAACTCAGAGGATTCGGATGTATGTGTCATGGAGGCTTGGGAGAAGTAAATCACAGTTATCAATAAAGGAAATGATGAAATCCTGGTCAAGGGCTTTCGTTGTGTTAGAAATACTGTGCAAGAAGAAGTGATGAGGCATGGACTCAGAGGGCTGGATTCTCAGTTGGTGTCAGTTTACATGTCAATTTACACCCACTGGGGATTAAGCCCAAATTATATAAACAATAATTAATAGCAATTAAAAAATCCTAAGAACTACTTACTCTGTCTCACACACATAAAGCTTAAATCAAAAATGGATGAAGTTCAGAGCAGAATGGAGAACGTGACTCATTACAGCCACATTTCTGCTTCTCCCACCTCACTGTCTTAACAAATTTGTGAAGAGTAATAGTACATCCCCACATTAATAATAATACAGAAGAGAATCTGTCCTCAGATCATTCTCTATAGCTCCCACTTACTGCGTCCCAAACCCTCAGTTCAAAGCATTTACCAAACACTTTTAAACTGAGAAAACTCACGTCAGCAGTGTCCACTAATATACATGAAATCAATCATTTGGAATTTCTCTCCCGACACAGGAAAGATAAATCCTCTGTATGTACACTGATATAAGGCATTCTTAATTTCAATTTCATTTAATTTCAAATCTCTGACAGAAACAAAAAATTACCAACTGTACAGCCAAACATTTCTAAGAAGGTAAATAGTAAAGGAAATAATTAACAAGTCACCACTGAATTCATGTCAATTCAGGTCAGTGGAGGAGGGTTGAAAACAAACTATCAGGCATTCTTACAACTACAACAACAATACCTACCTGCTGAAGTGAAGAAACAGATTGATAGAGCCAGAAGAGTACCCAGAAGTCACCTACTACAGGACAAGCCCAACAAAGAAAATAACAGAACGCCACTAGCCCTCATCTTCAGCCCCCAACTAAAACCTCTCCAACGCATCATCAGGGATCTACAACCTATCCTGAAGGACGACCCATCACTCTCACAGATCTTGGGAGACAGGCCAGTCCTTGCTTACAGACAGCCACCCAACCTGAAGCAAATACTCACCAGCAACCACGCACCACACAACAGAACCACTAACTCAGGAACCTATCCTTGCAACAAAGCCCGTTGCCAACTCTGTCCACATATCTATTCAGGGGACACCATCATAAGGCCTAATCACATCAGCCACAATATCAGAGGCTCATTCACCTGCACATCTACCAATGTCATATATATGCCATCATGTGTCAGCAATGCCCCTCTGCCATGTACATTGGTCAAATTGGACAGTCTCTATGTAAAAGAATAAATGGACACAAATCGGATGTCAAGAATTATAATATTCAAAAACCAGTTGGAGAACACTTCAGTCTCTTTGGTCACTTGATTAGAGACCTAAAAGTTGCAATTCTTCAACAAGAAAACTTCAAAAACAGACCCCAACGAGAGACTGCTGAATTGGCATTAATTTACAAACTGGATACAATTAACTTAGGCTTGAATAGCGACTGGGAATGGGGATGGGTCATTACACAAAGTAAAACTATTTACCCATGTTTATTCCACCCCCCACTGTTCCTCAGATGTTCTTGTCAACTGCTGGAAATGGCCCACCTTGATTATCACTACAAAAGGTTCCCGCCCCCCTTCCCCCCACTCTCCTGCTAGTAATATCTCACCTTAAGTGATGACTCTTGTTACAGTGTGTATGGTAACACCCATTGTTTCATGTTCTCTATGTATATAAATCTCCCCACTGTATTTTCCACTGAATGCATCTGATGAAGTGAGCTGAAGCTCATGAAAGCTTATTCTCAAATAAATTTGTTAGTCTGTAAGGTGCCACAAGTACTCCTTTTCTTTTTGCAAATACAGACTAACATGGCTGCTACTCTGAAACCTGTCATTATATAATTACTAATAAAGTTTTAGCAATTGTCTCCAATTAGTACACTGGGGGAGGGAAGGGCACTGCACACCTTGTTGCTTCTGTAGCTCATTGCACACACCAGGGGCTCCTTGCATCCCTCCACAAGTTCCATGTGTGCCACCTTCCTTATCCCCTTCTATTTCAGGGACTCTCCTCCCCACCTCCTCCCTCATGCCAGGGGCTCTGTACATCCCTTCTCCATCCCCCACATCCACTATGCTAGGGCCTCTGCATCCCCCATGCCCCTTCCCTGCAATGCCAAGATCTCTGTATGCCCCACATTCTCCCTTCCCACCATACCTGGGTATCCCACTCACACAGACCCATGCCAGGAGCTGTGTGTGCTCCCTTTTTACCATGCCCCCATTCCTCACCATGACAGAGGCTATATGTGCCCAACATTCCTTCCTCTGCCATATGCCTAGGGCTGTATGTGTCCCTCTAGTCTCTCTCTGCCACATGCCTAGGGAAACTGTCCCCGCATCTCCCAAAGCATTGTCCCCTATTCTCCATGCCCTATCACCACTCCATGGCTTGTGTGCCCTCATTCTCCCCTTCCACCACTATGCCCCCCATAACTTCTTCCTCATATTGTCCCCATACCAGGGCCCCTCATCTCTCCCACTCCATGTCAGGAGTTCTGTGTATGTCCCCCATTCCCCTCTCCTGCCACAAACCAGGGATCCTGTCTACCATGCCTCCCTCCCCTCTATCAGTCTGATTTCTTTTTCTTTCGGGTGTCAACATTTAAAATTCAGCTGGGATATGGACAGAGCTGAGATGGGGTTGTTGATATCCTGGAACATGATAATGGCTGCCATCAACCAGTTCTTTGACATATAGACAATTACAGAAGTAGTTGAAGCTGCTGGGTTTGCTAACCAGACATCAGTGACTGTGTGTGTGTCCCGATTACCCACTTCCAGTTTTCCAATTTTCACCATAATCAATAGGGTTCTGCCCATTGTTGTCAAGAATATTTCCTGAAATTCTGGATGCTATGTTCCAAATTTATCAAATTAGATCTATGACAAAGCTCTGTCCCTGCCTCCGTGGGTCCCGCGTTTCCTGGCGGATTTCGCTAGCCTCAGAGGCTCACTGTGACCTTCCATGTAACCCTTCTGTCTCTAGAGTCAAGGGTCACAGTCTACTGAGCCATTTTCATCATAAGCCAGCGAGGGAAGTGAGAAGTTATCCTTCCTTGCATAGTCTCTGTTGTCTCCCAGTCTCAGTGATTAATCAGGGAGCAAAGGTGGGGGGGAGCCCAGGCCCCCCCTCTACTCTGGGCTCCAGCCGAGGGACCCTAATAGTATCAGCTATGGTAGCTGACCTTTTAGAAACATGACATGTATGATTCTCTGGGCTACTTCCCCCATAGCAGCCCTTACTTCCTCAAGCTCCACTTCACCCTTACCTCAGGGCCTCCTTCCTTGTGCCTGATATGGTGTGTACTACTCAGTCTCTCCAACAGCACAACTTCCTCCCACAGCTCCTGACATGCACACCCACCTGACTAACTGGGAGGCTTTTAACTAGTTTCAGCCAGCCCCTGATTGACTTCAGGTGTCCCAATCAACCTAGCCTTCTCCCTACCTTCTGGAAAGTTCTTAATTGGCCCCAGATGTCTTAATTGACCTGGAGCAGCTGCCATTTCACTTATCCTGGTACCAGGGATCTGCTCAGCCTGGAGCTAATATATCCATCTCCCACTACTTTTCTATAGCCATCTGGCCTTGCCCCGTCACAGATCCAAATATAGAACTACCATCAAATTGAGCCTGGGATCTTGCAAGTTCAGCCAATAAATCTTGAGTCTGTTTACTGATTGTCAGTAAAATTCCATAGTCCATCAATCATACTGTGTCTCTTGCATAGAGAAAAATGCTAAGATCAAAAACTTGATTAAAGCCAGTCAGTGATAAGGACCTTCAATGCAGCAACATTCAGACCCAGAAAGATGACCCCCTTACAGACCAAATTTCCTCTTACCTCATCTTTCTTTTAATTTAGGAATGTGTTCATTAATTACAATGTGGAAACAAATGGCCTGAGCTTGCACTGCTTACTCTGGCCCTAATTCAGCAAAATCAATGGGACATAAGAGTGTGCTTATGTTCTTTCCGGAATCAGTGCCCAAATGTGTGGAAATTTTGACTGATTAAGGAGTATAAGATCAGGCCCATGCTGTGAAATGTTTTATATAACCTTTTGGCATTTCTCTTATACCCTTGTTTTAAGCATCCTGTAAGTGTCCTTCACACTCAAGCCAATAACATATTTAATCCAATATATTACATATAGTTGATCATTAATCTTTAGTAATTAATCTTTAAATTTCAATCTACCAGGCAAATGGGGCATCATGACACCTGGTGAGTGTGGATGAAAACATTGCATAGTATTTCCACTGGAGTGGGAAGCTGGCAGGTAGCTGAAAGCTTAGAAGATCTGGGAAGGTTTAAAATCTATTTCTATACACCAATTAATTGCTAATATTGAGATTTCTCATGGAAACTGTCTATACTTTGGATGAGTAATTTTGACAATAAAGATGGCATATTTCCTACTATGTTAGTGTCTGCAAATAATATCGCTAAATGTCTTTGAAAGTTGAACTTAAATGGAAGCACAAAAAACTTGAAAGTTCCTTTTTGCTTATGTTAGAAAAAAGGAAAATGAAAAACAAAAATGAGCTGCAATATAGAAAAAGTATCAGATCTTGATACTGACTCCCTTTATAGGGATTGTTGTGCTTGGTTTTTTGGTTTTTTTGTTTTGTCTTCATCAACAAAGCATAGCCTCTCAACCTTCAAGAGCAGATGAACTAGAAGGACTAAAGAGCAGCTTTTTCCAGATAGACACAGAATTATCTCTCTCTGCACTAATTATGAGGATCCGTAGGTTTTCTGTCATGATGTGTATTGAAGCTTACTCAGGGAGTACTAACAATAGAGTGAATGCTATGATCCAGTCACTATTTGAAGCATCACATTTACTTTTTCAAATTATGAATTTCACTAATGTTCTTTTTACCCCCCATCTGCATCAAACAAACAACTTTACACATCTAAACCACTTTGTATAGTCTGCAAAGTTATTTCTTACAAGTTATTTTTGCACTTTATTTTTTTAAAAAAAATCATAAACAATGAATCACACAAAAATATTGCTGATCACAAATATTCTGTCGACTAGTTAGTATGTGATGGGCTTCACAGGACACTTCTACCATCCCCCTTGCCTGTTTCAAAAATCAAACCAAACCTTTATTTGTATTATGGATAAATGATGGCAGAGCTCCATATTTAAGGCCCCAATCTGCAAAGATTTATACGTGTTCACCTTTACCCACATAAGTACTGTCATTGAAGACAAGCACATGTATAATTCTGTGAAGATATAATGCCATTACATACCCAATTTTACCTCTATCCCTTGTTTGAGAAGCACAATCTTAACCCTTCATGTTTCTTCAGTTTCTGTATAACATATTTATATGGCCCTCAAAACTGTAGTATCTGAGCTCCTCACCATCTTTAAATGTACTTAATCTCACTACATTCTTATCAGGTAGGACAATACTATTTTCCAGATGTGGAATTGAGGCACTGTGTGCTTCACTAAGGTACTTAGGTGCCTAATTCCCATTGAAATCAATAGGAGTTAGGCCCCTACATTTCTTTGTGAATTTCCCACAGAGAGACTATGGGCCAGATTTTTAAAGGCAGTCAGATACCTGAAGATGCCAATAGATGCCCAGTGGGATTTTGAAAAGCCTGGGAGCTGGGCACCTAGATGCTTAAGAAAAAATCCACTAGGTGTCTACATGAATCTCTAGGCACAAAAATAGCCTTAAAAATCTGGACCTTAGTAACTAACACAAGTTCAAGTAGGAAGTTTGTGGCAAAACAGAAAATTGAATCTGGGCCTCTTGAGTCCTAGGCTAGTGTCCTGAACAGTACATTATCCATCCTCCCTAAATAGACACAGACAGCTGCAGCAGCACAGGAGCTAGCAAACAGAGCTGTAAACAGGGGTGTTTGAGTGGGAGGTTGTAAGGGGAGTTTGTATTGTGGTGCTTGTTTGGGGTTTACTTTTGCTGGGGGGGTGGTCTTTTTGATGTGACTTGTGTTTCCCAGATTAACAGGACATAGGTGGGAAGGCGATGACAGATACGGAGGCAGCAGTGGGAGTGACTCCTGTAGTGGAAGACACACAATGAGGATGACTGGATGTGGAAGCTGTTGTATGTACATGATCCTGGAGGGGGGACCTAGTAAGAGTTTTTTCTGCATGAAATGCCGTCTGATAGAGCTGATGGAGGAAAAGATCCGAGGTTTGGAGATGCAGGTGGAAAGTCTCGTTGAGTTTAGGAAGGGGTTCGAACAGATGATGGAGCAAAGATATGAGGTATCTGAAGGGAAAAGCTCAGACTCACAGATGGAAGCAGGGCTGGGGAATTCTGAGGGGAGACTGGGTGAGGAAAGTGGTCAGTGGAAGCATGTGACTAAAAGAACCAGGCAGAGGAAAAGATGGGCTAGTGAAGGAGAAATAGAGCTTAGGAACAGGTTTGCAGAGTTGGAAAATAAAGAAGGGGCTCAGCAGGTACTTGTTGAAGGTGGAAGGGTAAGGAAGAAGAGAAGAGAGGTTAGTCCTATAGGAAAAGAGGAAGAGTCAAGGGAGACTACACCAAATATGAGCCCCAGGAGGATACAGGACATGGTGAAGAGGATTATAAGGGAAAATAGGAATGGAAAGAACTTGCAGCCAGAGGAAACAGGGGAGAGACTGGAGAATAGCACTGTCACCAGGAAAAGGCAGGTCTATGTGATTGGGGACTCTTTATTGAGAATAATAGACAGGCCTGTAACTAGAGCTGATCCAGTGAATAGAAGGGTGTGCTGTCTTCCTGGTGCTAAGATAAGGGATGTAGACCTGAGGTTGAAAAGGATCCTAAAGGGAGCGGGAAAGAATCCCCTAGTTATCCTTCATGTGGGAACAAATGATACGGCTAGATTCTCGCTGGAAAGTATTAAGGGAGACTATGCTAGGCTGGGGAAGACGCTTAAGGAAATTGAGGCTCAGGTGATCTTTAGTGGGATCCTTCCTGTTCCTAGAGAAGGGCAACAAAGGTGTGACAAGATTCTGACTCTCAACAGATGGCTTAGGCAGTGGCGCTATAAGGAGGGCTTTGGGATGTATGGCCACTGGGAGGCATTCACGGACAGAGGACAGTTCTCTCGGGATGGACTTCATCTGAGTAGGGAAGGAAATAGACTTCTAGGATCGAGGCTGACACAACTGATAAAGAGAGCTTTAAACTAGGAATTTGGGGGAGATGGTTGGGAGATGTCCAGGTAATCTCCACGCCAGATTTTAGCACTGAGAGGGAAGACAAAGTAAGAAAGGATACAGCCATGGGTAGGAGAATGTATATAAGGAGAGAGGGCGGTGTGGATACTAGTCTAATAGGTTATACTGGCTGTAGAATGACTGTGCCTAATAGGGTACAAAATGTGAGCGAGGCCAAACAGCAAAAATTAAGATGTTTGTACACCAATGCGAGGAGTCTAGATAACAAAATGGAGGAACTAGAGCTACTGGTGCAGGAAGTGAAACCAGATATTATAGGGATAACAGAAACATGGTGGAATAGTAGGCATGACCGGATTACAGGTATTGAAGGGTATGTGCTGTTTAGGAAAGACAGAAGCAAAGGTAAAGGAGGTGGAGTAGCATTGTATATCAATGATGAGGTAGAATGTAAAGAAATAAGAAGCGATGCAATGGATAAGACAGAGTCCGTCTGGGCAAAAATTACATTGGGGAAGATAACTAGTAAAGCCTCTCCTACGATAGTGCTTGGGGTGTGCTATAGACCTCCGGGATCTAATTTGGATATGGATAGAGCCCTTTTTAATGTTTTTAATAAAGTAATTACTAATGGAAACTGCGTGATCATGGGAGACTTTAACTTCCCAGTTATAGACTGGAGGACCAGTGCTAGTAATAATAATAGGGTTCAGATTTTCCTAGATGCGATAGCTGATGGATTCCTTCATCAAGTAGTTGCTGAACCGACCAGAGGGGATGCCATTTTAGATTTAATTTTGGTGAGTAGTGAGGACCTCATAGAAGAAATGGTTGTAGGGGACAATCTTCGCTGAAGTGATCATGAGCTAATTCAGTTCAAACTAAATGGAAGGATTAACAAAAATAAATCTGCAACTAGAGTTTTTGTTTCAAAAGTGCTGACTTTCAAAAATTAAGGAAATTACTTAGGGAAGTGGATTGGACTGAAGAACTTATGGATCTAAAGGTAGAGGAGGCCTGGGATTACTTTAAATCAAAGCTGCAGAAGCTATCAGAAGCCTGTATCCCAAGAAAGGGGAAAAAATTCATAGGAAGAAGTTGTAGACCAAGCTGGATGAGCAAGCATCTTAGAGAGGTGATTAAGAAGAAGCAGAAAGCATACAGGGAGTGGAAGATGGGAGAGATCAGCAAGGAAAGCTACCTAATTGAGGTCAGAACATGTAGGGATAAAGTGAGACAGGCTAAAAGTCGAGTAGAGTTGGACCTTACAAAGGGAATTAAAACCAATAGTAAAAGGTTCTATAGCCATATAAATAAGAAGAAAACTAAGAAAGAAGAAGTGGGGCCGCTAAACACTGAGGATGGAGTGGAGGTTAAAGATAATCTAGGCATGGCCCAATATCTAAACAAATACTTTGCCTCAGTCTTTAATAAAGCTAAAGAGGATCTTAGGGATAATGGTAGCATGATAAATGGGAATGAGGGTATGGAGGTAGATATTACCATATCTGAGGTAGAAGCGAAACTCAAAAAGCTTAATGGGACTAAATCGGGGGGCCCAGATAATCTTCATCCAAGAATATTAAAGGAATTGGTACCTGAAATTGCAAGTCCATTAGCAAGAATTTTTAATGAATCTGTAAACTCAGGAGTAGTACCAAATGATTGGAGAATTGCTAATATAGTTCCTATTTTTAAGAAAGGAAAAAAAAGTGATCCGGGTAACTACAGGCCAGTTAGTTTGACATCTGTAGTATGCAAGGTCCTGGAAATAATTTTGAAGGAGAAATTAGTTAAGGACATTGAAGTCAATGGTAAATGGGACAAAATACAACATGGTTTTACAAAAGGTAGATCGTGCCAAACCAACCTAATCCCCTTTTTTGAGAAAGTAACAGATTTTTTAGATAAAGGAAATGCAGTGGATCTAATTTACCTAGATTTCATTAAGGCATTTGATACCGTGCCTCATGGGGAATTATTAGTTAAATTGGAGAAGATGGGGATCAATATGAACATCAAAAGGTGGATAAGGAATTGGCTAAAGGGGAGACTGCAGTGGGTCCTACTGAAAGGAGAACTGTCAGGTTGGAGGGAGGTTACCAGTGGAGTTCCTCAGGGATCGGTTTTGGGAACAATCTTATTTAATCTTTTTATTACTGACCTTGGCACAAAAAGTGGGAGTGTGCTCATAAAGTTTGCAGATGATACAAAGCTGGGAGGTATTGCCAATTCAGAGAAGGATCGGGATATTCTACAGGAGGATCTGGATGATGTTGTAAACTGGAGTAATAGTAATAGGATGAAATTTAATAGTGTGAAGTGTAAGGTTATGCATTTAGGGATTAATAATAAGAATTTTAGTTATAAGTTGGGGACGCATCAATTAGAAGTAACGGAAGAGGAGAAGGACCTTGGAGTATTGGTTGATCATAGGATGACTATGAGCTGCCAATGTGATATGGCTGTGAAAAAACCTAATGCGGTTTTGGGATGCATCAGGAGTGGCATTTCCAGTAGGGATAGAGAGGTTTTAGTACCATTATACAAGGCACTGGTGAGACCTCACCTGGAACACTGTGCGCAGTTCTGGTCTCCCATGTTTAAAAAGGATGAATTCAAACTGGAGCAGGTACAGAGAAGGGCTACTAGGATGGTCCGAGGAATGGAAAACTTGTCTTATGAAAGGAGACTTAAGGAGCTTGGCTTGTTTAGCCTAACTAAAAGAAGGTTGAGGGGAGATATGATTGCTCTCTATAAATATATCAGAGGGATAAATACAGGAGAGGGAGAGGAATTATTTCAGCTCAGCACCAATGTGGACACAAGAAGAAATGGGTATAAACTGGCCACCAGGAAGTTTAGACTTGAAATTAGACAAAGGTTTCTAACCATCAGAGGAGTGAAGTTTTGGAATAGCCTTCCAAGGGAAGCAGTGGGGGCAAAAGATCTTTCTGGTTTTAAGATTCTACTCAATAAGTTTATGGAGGAGATGGTATGATGGGATAATGGGATTTTGGTAAGTAATTGATCTTTAAATATTCAGGGTAAATAGGACTAATCCCCTGAGATGGGATATTAGATGGATGGGATCTGAGTTACTACAGAAAATTCTTTCCTGGGTATCTGGCTGATGAATCTTGCCCATATGCTCAGGGTTTAGCTGATCGCCATATTTGGGGTCGGGAAGGAACTTTCCTCCAGGGCAGATTGGAGAGGCCCTGGAGGTTTTTCGCCTTCCTCTGTAGCATGGGGCATGGGTGACTTGAGGGAGGCTTCTCTGCTCCTTGAAGTCTTTAAGCCATGATTTAAGGACTTGAATAGCTCAGACATAGGTGAGGTTTTTTGTAGGAGTGGGTGGGTGAGATTCTGTGGCCTGCGCTGTGCAGGAGGTCAGACTAGATGATCAGAATGGTCCCTTCTGACCTTAGTATCTATGAATCTAAATAGTCTTCTTCCTCCTCCTCCTCTTCTATAAAACTTACATACATGAGAGGTAATATGCTCTCCCGGATCTCACTGAAGTCTGACTGTTCCTGTGATTAAAGTTAAGCATGTGCTTAAATGCTATACTGGAGCAGGGCAAGTATTCTTAATATCTTGGGGCTTTTCTGTACTTCCAGTGCAGTTGTACCATTGGACCACTTAGTCAAGATACTACCTAGGCCAACAGAAGAGCTTCTCCCATCAGTGTAGGTAATTAAGCTCCCAGAGAGGTGGTAGCTACGTTGAGAGAAGAAGTCCTCCCATCAACATAGCACTGTATACACCGGGAATTAGTGTAGCTCTCTTGCTCAAGGGTGTGGACGTAGTTATACGACATACGTTTGTAGTGTAGAACAAGCCTTGTAGGCCCAAACCCTCAGGTCATTGATAGGTGCCTGCAACTTTACATTCACCTTAATGCTGTGGGGGCATGAAAAGTTTAATTCTATATAAGCTATCCATGACTGCGTACTACTTGAAGATGTGCAAATTTTCATATCTTGCTGCATTATAAATGTTTTGTTTACTATTCCTCAATCTTTTTATGTTGTGTGGACTATTTAAAAAAGGACCTAATATATAATGCTCTTCAGTAAAGGGAACAAAAGAGCAAGAAACCAACTGGGTGATAAAGGTAGTGTTAGCGTTGTGGTTTTTGCAAGCTGCTTTTTATGCAGAATGCATGATCAAAGTAATTTCCATATGAAAGACAGCAGAATTCATACCTTTTTTATGGTGATTGGAGGAGCTTTTGTATCTCTGCTTCAGACATATAAGGACAGTGTTTAATGTTCTTGTATGGGTCACTATTCAAACATGTATGGATCACTATTTAAACATTTGTTTGTGTACAACAGCCTTTGTTTTGGTTATCCAACCTTGAACTTGTTTTCTAGTCTACAAGAGCTGCATACTAATTGCAAATGTAACCCTTACAAGAAAAATGGAGACTGTTCAATCCAAAATGTGGACTGTATTATCAACTGAATAAGATCAGATTAATAACTAATTATCCCCCATAGTTGTGTATGACTAAACTAAATTCACCCTCCTCCAAAGTCAGGATATAACCACCTAAAAATATTTTCCATTTCTAGCTGGAAATGAGTCAATCTGAAGAGGAATTTATTTAGTTAATTTTCATAACCTCTAAATATAAAAGACCCATTTTAACCACAAATATCCTTTATGTGATTCCATTCTCTGTGTGGAATTTCACACAGAAATGTCATGGACACTATCTTTACAATTTTGATTTGTGAGTGTGAGATGACCGACACAGACAGCAACTTAAAGGGCCATATCACCTCTTCCAGGAGAAATCCATCAAAAGGTGCAAGTTCTTCTTTGTCCCAGTTAAGCAAGTTGGGGAATTGGTCTTCTGAATCTATAACTATTCCTAGATACACATGGATCTCAGGACACCCCTAAAGCTTAAGCCCATCTGCAAGAAGTCTGAACGTCTCTATGAAGTTCCTTGAGACACCTTCTCTCCCCCATGACAGCACTCCAGAGTCATACCCTCATGCTATCCCCAACATCTTCTTACCTTTCATTCTTCTTTTTGGCAGAAGGGGCAACAAGCACCAAATATGATGACTGGTCCAGTATTACTTGACATTTCACAATGGCAGTGAGATTGAAAAAAGGATGCCATAAGAATGGTCATGTCCCCAGCCTAACCTTGCCTCTCCCCCAGATAACCCCGCACACTCCCTCTGAGGCCATGGTAAACTGTGAAGGGGCTCCTTTTGGATTGATTGAAGTAAGGGAATACGTTGCTGAGGCATTGTCTCCCCATTCCCCAATTCATGCTTTCTTCATTCTACACTCTACATCATCTTATTCTGGTTCACCCTGATGCGTGGTACCGGACCAGAAGAATGGTGATACCCAGACTTATTAGATATGTAGACAAATGTCCACAGACAGAAGTTTACTTTAATTTGTATTTTGTGGGAGGGTTGAATATAAGGAAAAGTAGGTTTGAGTTTTTCTGAATCTTCCTGTATTTCTCTTTCCACCCTCCACCTCAGGAGAAAAAAATCCTGGCCCCTCTGAAGTCAGTGGGAGTTTTGCCATTGACTTTAATGGGCCAGAATTTCACCTCTGCATGTAAATTGGTCTTGTCTGTATAGCAAGTTAGGCAGCAAGCCACAACATGAATCTACAGTGTACCAGCTTGCCGCACACTAATTTACAGTGTAGACAAGCCTTACACTTGTTTTGCGGTACAATGAATAGCAAATAAATGCAAGTTGCACTACTTTGCCACTTCCCTCTTTTTTATGACAAGTTTTACAAGTGATGTACAATCCTCTTGTTATGTATCTTCTGAAGTTGGTTCAGAGTCTTTCAAGGGAATTGCGTTTTCTTCACCAGCTGTTTTTGTGCAATTTTGGCCATTCATTGTTTGTAACAAACTCAGTGATCTCTCCCCCAAAATCCCCAGTATGGAAAATGTACTGGTACACATGCACACTATTTTTTTCTCCATGTCTTAAAAGTTAAATGTTGATGAGGGAAACTCTTTGGGACTGATTCTACATTCCCATGCACCCAAATTTTTTATTCACTTAAATATGGGCATTTGGAGGAAAAATAATGGAAGACTGAGATTTATGTATTTCTAGCAATCTAATCCTAGACAATAAGATTTATATTTTTAAATATGCAGCTACACTGACAGGATTGACATTTTCAAAAATATTTCCATCACCTTCTGTTTACTTGCTTTGAGATTGTATCAGAATTCTGCAATTGTATTCATACTGCAGTACCATCAACAAAGCAAATGAGAAAACATGAAGCCTGACAAACATTTTTATCACATCAAATTTTAAAGTGCATATCAAATGAAAAATATAAAACCAAATGTAAATTGAAAACTTGACTGAGTAACATCACATGAAACATGCCTTTATCTACATAAATATATTTCTATATTTGATCAGGTTCAGGTGGAACTGATTTTTTTTTAAGTAAATGGCTGTATTTCACTGGATTTCTCAGGAATATATTAGAGCAAAAAGAAAAGATAGCATGTCAAAACATATTATAAGAAATGAGAAGTCAGGATTCATGTTCTTTTAGCAGCTACCACTCTATATAAAGGGCTAAATCCCCAGTGGATGTAAATTGTTGAATTTGTATTGAACTAAATGGAACTATACTGGCTCAAACCAGAGAATGTAGGCCACTATAATCAGATGAATTGTAACATGTAAATGTTCGGATACAAATGTGTGAATCAGCTCTTACTTTTCTTTCAGATGAAACTCAGATGAGATTCATTAAAAACACTTTGATACAAAATTTGAATTAAGATGATCAGGGAGGTTCGGGGGTTGTTTGTTTTTATGTGTTCTGCTGTTGTACTTTATATAGAGCCTGTTTTAACATTTTAGGAGAATGTGAAAGCATCCACACAGTTAAAATATTTTTGTTGCTGTTTTATTTTTATTTCTATTTCTCCCTATTAAACACATATTACTATTTGTGAAATTAGGTTACCAGATGAAAATGTAATGAGCTAAGCAGGAAGCACCTATGTTTAAAAAGCTTTCAGACTCAGGATTTGAATAATGATATTTTGAAGAGAAGGGGCTACACAATATATTAAGAAAACATTGGGTTTTTTTTCCTCTTAATGTACCTCATGTTTATAGCTATTAGACAAGCTAAACATCTGTTACATTCCGAGCAAATTCATGTTCCTTCCAATACCTACAAATACTAGAAGGAGTAACAAAAGTACATGACAGTATATTGATTTATGAGATTGCATGAAAGCACAAATACCATTTTGGTATCTTCCTTCATGTAACATAACCATTAAACTACCAGGTCTGATGTCTGTGACTCCTAGAATGATTGCAAATATTTAGTAATTACTGCTGATTTTAAAATCTTGAAGGCCTGTATATGTAATCACCTCACAGATTTTCTTTGTCTAACCCACACAATTAAGTGTCTGATCTCACAACATGCTACATGCCCTTCTCTCCCACTGACTTCATGATTGACTTCAGAATGTGCGAGATCAGCCTTTCCTTTGGAATGGAGGGTGCTCAGCCCTTGCAGGTCCTAAGTTCTTGAAATCCATTCTTGATGGGTAACTTAATGCGATGATCAAAAAGCTTCCTTGACTGTCTGTTCTTTGGTTTAGATAAGCAATAGTACATACTGAAAGGAACAGACGAGTGAAAGGGTCACTTCGTAGGACAAGTCTCATTCTCCACCCCAGTGGTATAAGAATGAATACTTACACAGTCAATAAAGAGCAACTCATCAAGACCAAGCATCAGGTAGTGTTCCAAAGCTCACTCCAGCTGGCAGAAGTGAAAAATCTATTTTGGGACACCTGGGACATGAGGAAAGAACAAAATTGCTCTGAGCCACTGTGCTTGCTGCTAAATGGCATACAAAGAGAAAAACATTATTCTCCTCCCCAACACTAGATGTAAAGGCAATCTAAAGCACGGTATCTTTCCAAAAGATGTTTCTTACTATTTAAACCCCCTTCTGCCCATGAACAAACCCACTGTGTGGTGTACACACACCTTATAAGAGAGATAGATAGGAAACCAAATTCTGTTTTGCGCTGTGCACACAAAGCCCTCATTGTCTTCAGTAGGTGACATGCAAATTAAGGATAATCCAGTGATAGAAATGATGTCTAGTGGTTAGAGAGCTAGCCTGGGACTCTGGAAACCTTGATTCAATTTCTTGCTTCACCACATGCTTCCTGTGTGAACTTAAGCAAATCACTTAGTCTTTTTGTGCATCAACTGCACAGAGCTCAGACAGATCCATTAGGAAAAAAAACATCTGTAAGTGACCTAAAATAGCTTTTCTGTACTAAAAGCATCAGTTTGAAAAGTCCAAAATCTTGGAAAGTTCCATTCCTGGAAGAAGGAGTTGCATGTCCCTTTGGGAATTCTCCCCTTGCTAATTATATAACCTTCTGAGATCTTGTAACAATGAAAAACAAGTAAACAGACCTTAAACCTTTAACTAATGCAGGCCTGAATCTTGCCAATCTTGGGCCTTGGGCAGTTGTAATTTGAGAAGAAATTCCACAGTGAGGGGAAAACAAACATTAATTTCTATGTTAGGGTGAAGTTTTGGGGTTGTTGGGCTTTTTGTTTTGTTTTTTAAATGACAGTTGTTTCAAGCTTCTTGGAGGGTTTGGCATGTGAAAATAAATCCAAGAAGAGATGGATTAATGGGAAGATGGTATGTGAGAAGGCCAAAGGAACATGATAAATAGGGAATACATGGTACAGGTTTTATTGGCCTGGGACAGATATTGTCACATTACTCAGGAATGGGACTCCTTTGTACCTCTTCATTTGCAAAAAATAATGCATTAGTCATTGTGAGTCTAACTGAGCAGGTCTCAGAAGGAAAAAGTTTAGAAGTGTAAAACATCTCTAAAAAGTATGTAAAATAGCTTTTTGGTACATACAGTCACAACTTTAAATGTCACTATCTTGGACATGCTAGAGCAGCGATTCTCAAACTTTTGTATTGGTGACCCCTTTCACACAGAAAGCCTCTGCGTGCGACCCCCCTTATAAATTAAAAACACTTTTTTTATATTAAATGCTGGAGGTGAAGCAGGGTATGGGCTGGAGGTTGACAGTGCATGACCACCAATAACCTTGCAACCCTCTGAGGGGTCACAACCCCCAATTTGAGAACCCCTGCGGTAGAATTAGGAGACAATGTTGTGTGGCCCACTAAGAAGTAGGGAAAGCTCTGATTTTCAATGGCACAAATATTTTGCTTCAGTGCTGCAGGTGTAAAAGTTATCACACTTAAGAATCATGGCATCATTGTGTTTAGAAAAGCTGTTACTGGCCCAAGAGCTGAATTTGTCTCATTGTGGGCTTCAGGCAGGGGTATTTTGGGGGAGAGAAGGAGGAGAAAACATTTTTCTGGCAGGTTGATCTTTAAAGAAAGTTGGATGTTTGAAGCTGTTGAGATTAGAATGTTAGATTAAGTCTCAGGGAGACGAATTAGTGGGCAGGTAGTCTGGCAAAAGGCATGTGATAAATTGCGGAGTTATATGGGAAGTGTATTTATCAGAAGCCGAAGCAATTTGTTTGAGGCCCATCCAATTTATCCCATCCTCATGTGAGGTGCATATATTAATAGTACACAGTCCAGATGCATGCAAATGTTAGTGGAATTCCACTCCACCCCACTACCACCAGCCGTTCCTGTAATCATTTAGCTAGTTAGGCCAGGTACAGTAGTAAGGCACAGTACACACAGGCATATCTTGTATACTTTTTTGGTAATAAAGTTAATTTTCACACAGAACACTGCAAGCATTTCCTTAAAACTAGCTTACTTCCATTCTTTGTTACTTCTGTCATTTCCTGGCATTCTATTGACCTTTTTTGGTTGTGCCATGAAATATCATTCCCTGTTCCTTCCTATTACAGAAGGCTTCACCCAAATCTATGTCTGGATAAACACAGTTGGTAGAGCAGCTTCAAGTGTTTCATGCTCTACTCACTTCAGGTGAATGATGTGCAAGGGACAAAACAGGAAAGCCACTTGTGGCTTCATGGCAAATAACTTGGGTCCATCACTATTGCTCATAGACCTATTGTGTTGTGCCATCTCTGACTGAGAGCAGCCTGGCCTCTTTACTATATTGGGGATTACAAAAGGTTTGAACTGCTTCCGAGGCAGACGTACATGAGAATGGGAACTTTTGGGAGAGGCCCGTGAGGAACTGCTGCCTACGGTAAGAGCTGTGCCCCCAGAGGTGGTTTAGTGCTGCTTAAATTGCCTTATTAGACTGTATTTTAGATACCGACTAGCTGTATATTGACTATTTCAGATGAGTTTTTAAAAAAGGGAAACTTTTGTTTTCCTTTATAAACCGGCAAGACCTGTGTTTGTTCTATGACCAAGACCTCACCATTTCTACATGACATCATACTGATAGCTATTTCTAGCAGGGCAATGAAGGTTTTGATCAGTTAATTATGAAACATAAGGTTGCAAATTGTGGTGTATGCAGAAGACCTGGTATCTTCATAATATAAGCTTTCTGTACTCTGTAGCTCTTATAAACCATTAATCTATGAGGCTTTATCATGTAATCAGTAGTGGGATGTTTTATCGTCAGGGGTGGCTCTACCAATTTTGCCACCCCAAGCAGTCACCGCTGAATTGTTGCCGCTGCAACAGCGCCGGAGCTGCCGCCCAAAAGCCGCCGAATTGCTGCCATGGGCCACAGACTGCCGTCCCATTCTGAATGCTGCCCAAAGCACCTGCTTGGAAAGCTGGTGCCTGGAGCCGGCCCTGTTTATCGTATGCCCTAAGTAAACATCTACAGGTGTTATAAGGACAGAAACACTTTAGTTAGGATAAGGAAATAGAATATCTGATAAATATATAACACAATACATTTAAAAGCATTTTAATGTACTGTGTATTGTCCCTGTGAGCATATTACACTATGTGTTTCTGCAGTGAACTTACTCTTTGCAAAAATAATTATACATGCAAGGTACCAGACTCACACAGCCCTAAGGAACAGTATACCACCATGTGGCAAAATAATTTGTCTCTTTAACAGACAAGTCTTATAAAGACTTTAGAACAACATATTTAGATACAATTTAAAAACTCTCTTTTGGGCACCCATGTGATCTGCACACAAATAACAGTGACATGGTAACTGAATTTTGGAGACTTAGCTAGAGTCTTGATGAAATGCCTGCAATTGTCCTAGTTAGGTAGCAGCTGATCATATCTGTTCTCATTTATTTAGATGCAAATACTCATGAAACATATCCCTACCCTTGTCACTATTTAAAATATATATTAGAATACTAAAGATATAGCACATACCCTACTGCCACCTGGCAGCAGAATATTACAAACTGAAACATCCCCTCAGGGCCAGCCCACAACATTTTGGCCCCGAGATGGGGAGCTCAAATGATGCCACCCCGTACCACCTCGCTTGGGCGAAAACTTTGAAAGGTCTCAATTCTGCCTTCTTCCTGTTCTACTCCTCTCATGGTACTGCTCTACTACCTACCCCAATAAAGGAGAACTAACAACTTAAAATGCCTTGTTCAAAAATGTTAAATAACACTTAACTTTCAAACGCCTGAACAGCAAATGTAACTTTTCTTGTCTGCATAGTAAACACTGGCATTTTTATCTGTTTGAATGATCAAAGTGGTGCTTTCCGTGCCTTCTTGGTTGCAAAGATTTGAACTGCTTCCTGCTGAAGGTCCACTGTCTGGGCCAGCTCATGCTCTATTGAGATGGTTGCAAGGCCGACCAGCCTCTCCTGTGTCATTGTGGAGCATAGATGTGTTTTTATTAACTTCAGCTTGGAGAAGCTGAGTTCTCCATTGGCAACTGTTACAGGAAGTGTTAGAAGTATGTGCAGAGCAACAAAAGTATTTAGAAAGAGGGTGGTCATCTTATTTGTGCACATATATTCCAGAACAGCCTTTGGAGTTGATCCTGCTGAAATGTATCTTGAAAGGGCTTTCAGTTCATCACCTAAATCACTTGCATCAATATCACGCATGTCATCATGTGTCAACACTGTCTCTAGTGCCCTGCATTGCTGGAGTAGGTCTTCTTCAGGAATAGTGAGGAGTTCTGGAATATCATACAACATCCCAAATATACTGTTGTGTTCCTTGAGCTGCTTGAAACGTTCTTAAACTGACTGTATTGCACAATCTAGCACCTGGTTAAAAAATTCAATTTTGAATTGTTGTATGGGATCTCTTATGGGATTATCCCATGCCTCATAATCAAAATGTCTTTGGCTTCGGTGACTCTTGTATTCTTGAATGGGGTGGGAAAATGGCTTCAGTGTGAAATTCCTCTGCCAACTTCTGTGCACTCTTCAGAATGTTTTGAAATCCCTCATCTGACCAATAAGACTGTAGGTATGACTTTGCTTTGTCCAGTTGTTCCATTGCTCCAGATATATCAAGGTCAACATCTTGGAGTCTCTTGCTTACAACATTTATTTCAAACAGTATGTCATGCCACAACACAAAGCCACACAGAAATTTGAAGTTATGTATGTTCCTGGTGATTCCATTTCCCTCGGCCACTGTTCTCCCAGTTCCTGTCATAGCATTATCCTCCATAATGGCAACCATGGCACCATCTATCTTTCCAATTTGGTGTTTGATAGGCTTTATCTCTTCCACTCAACTTTCCCATTGTGTGGCACTCAGTGGTTTCAGTGTCAGAGAGGATGTTCCCAGATGTTGCTTCAAAAATTTGCCATTGATGAGTTGATGCAGAGAAAAATACATATATGCTTTGAATTACATTAAAACATTCAGCAGCCTCACTAGAAGCTAATGCTGCATCACTGACCACCAAGATCAATGAATGAGAACTGCATGGGACAAAAAAAGCTCATGGGTTTAACTCTCGGATCTGTGTCTGCACTCCTCTATTCTTTCCTCCGATATTGGCACCATTATCGTAACCCTGACTTCTCATGTCAGCTATAGCAATTCCCGTATCTTCTAGCTTTTTAAGAAGCACATTTGTCATACCAGCTCCTGTAGTATCATCAATGTGAATACATTCTAAAAAATGCTCTCTGATAGTCACCATTGCAGGGACATTTTCACTAGGTTCTGATGTTGTTACAAAATGCACCTTTAAAATCATTTGTTCCATATGGCTGATGTCAGGTGTGCAGTCCAGAATAACAGAGTAATATCTTGCTAACTTCAGATCTGCCACAACCTCCTGTTTGACTTTTGTTGCCAGTAATTGTATGATCTCATTTTGAATTGTTTTTCCAAGGTAGTGGTGTGTGTACATTTCTTGGGTGTCACTTCTTAGATGCTCCTGGAGTACAGCATCAAACTCAGCTATCAGTGCCACAATTTTAAGGAAGTTTCCATTGTTTGGCACATACAGCTGATCTGAAGTGCCACACAGTGCTAGGTTTTGGGTAGCACTCATTCACACAATGCCAATGAGTCTTTTCAGAACATTTTTCCAGTGAAGAGACTCTGATGCAACCTTCTCTTGATGCTGATCATCTATGGTGGCCTTTAACCTTATCTCATCTCAAGCTCTTTCCACCTATGGAATGCTCTCTGGTGATTTGCTGCCTTTTCATGGCATGCCAGATTTCTAGCCAGATTTTTCCAATCCTTTCTTCCTGTAGAACCCAGTGTGGCTGGATCATTAGATTGGAAGAGTTTGCAAAAAAATAGTATGCAGCATTCTGGGTTTTTGAGTACATAAGCCATGGCCTCTCTACTTTGTCACTATTGGGGATTTCACACCAGTAATGTGTTGGATGGAAACTTCTATTTTCATTGTCTTTGGGGAACATGAAGTTTTTCACTTGCTATGGCCCATGCAGTACAAGGAAGTCCCCCAGGCTACTGCTCAAGTGGGTCCACAGTCCTGGATCATCTAGACTTAAGAAACTAAACTCAGCAGCAGCCATTTCTTGCACCTCCATCACACTCTTCTCTGATCTACACTTTTCTTCAGGAATGTGCATAGTTACATCCATTTGAGATGCAGATATGGATGCTGCAGTAGCTGCCAGGTCAGCTGCACTCTGACTAACTGGAAGATCAAGCATCTCTTCACCACTCTCCTCCTCGCTGGGGCTGGAAGGCTCACCGTGAACATTTGTGTCTATGTATCTCAGGAAAGCTCCTTCCTGCGTAGATAGAAAAGCTTCCTTTGTTTTCTTTCTTTTTCTGAATGCTGCTCCAGAGGGCGTTTTCTTCTTTCACTCATGACTGCTGTTCTGTGCCAGCTATAGTGGCTCTCAACACTCAATTGAAGGGGACAAATAAGCAGGCTGGTAGCAGGGCATGAGTGAGGGAAGATATCAGCATCTTAAGGGCCTAACTGGTTCCTACTACTTCAGTTGACTGCCTGTTCTCCTCAAGTGGGTTCAGGGAAGCAGCAGGAAACAGGAAGCTCCCTGAGAAGCTGGTGTTAATCAGTTCAGGCTCCTGGGGGTGCTAGAGAGGTATACAAGAGGCTCCTCCTCCTCTCTCTCCCTGAAGCTCCTGCTGCTTTCTGTTATTCCCTCTCACCTTTTCTCCTGTCTGCCTGTTATGTCTCTTGTGCCCTCCTTCCTCCAGCATAGTACTCCATCATCTCTGTGCATCTAGAGCAGAGCGAATACATATGCACCAGCAGCAGACACAATTTTCTACACTCTGGGTCCTAGTGGCGACCCTCCCACCCCCCCCCCCCCACAGTCTGGCACCTGAGGCAGCCATCTCAGTTCACCTCATGGTAAGGCCAGCCCTGCCTCCCCTTCCTTGATTTCCTCCCCAAAAAACTATACTTAGAGCCCCTCAGGCCTTTCTAAATGCCTAGTAAAAAAAGATAGACTTTGCAGCCTGGGTGAATCCATGAAAAAGAAAACCAAAGAAAATGTTCACACAAAACTTCATTTAGCAGAACATGCATGTTTCATTCAGCTTTCTTTGCTATGCTGGGATAATCGCTTTGACAAATTGCAGCCTTTTCACAAGCAAGGATATTGTTTTACACTGCGAATAAGTTGCAGTGTGCCCTCGTTAACTGCAACATGCCACCACTAAGCTGCCTGTCTTTGAAAGCCCAGCATGGCTTATGCCACAGCATTAATCATCATTGTCTTTTCTTAGTTTTCCAACATCCTGCATATCTGAATGTTGTTTTCTTCATATATTTATTGCTTGGTCATCATTTTTTACAGATGATGGGCCTCTTCCAGGTGCCACTGAAATCTAGGAGAGCTCAATGGTTTGGTCCATTAGGCCTGTGTATCTAGATAACTTTATACAATCAGTAATTACCTAACATGGCTAAGTGGCTCCAACTGAACTGATCCCTAAATCTAAAAGAATTGACACAAAGGCAACATTTTATGGTGTACACAGCACATGGCCTTTCTATGCCTCTTAGGGGTCCTGTTATCCAAGTTTTTGAGTATGTGATTGTGACAGAGATTGGACTTGCCAGTGGTGCCACTTTGTGGTTTGCTCCCTGGGCCCTAGCTCTCCTCCATCCCTGGTATCCTTGAGCAGCTGTGGGGATCCACCTTTTGGTAGGTAAACTCCACACTCAAGCCAGGTCACAGTTGAGTTTGACCCATTCTGGGGTATCAGAGTCCAACAAAGTATCTATAGTCCAAGGTTCCCACAACAGAAAGGGTCTTCCACACTTCTTTGGGTCCCTATGGATGTTATACCCTTGACACGGGGCTCACAGAATCTGTACCTTCACCTTATATCCAGAGGTTCAGGACTGCAGGAGGGTGGGAGGGGGAGAAGAGAAGAGGGTTTATGTCTTTCCGCAAAAATGGTGGCTGGTAGGGGAGCCTGGTCCCTCCCTCTACAGTGTGCTCAAACCCAGAGCCCTATGAGAGGCGGCAGTTCGCAAACAGTGGAGTGCTTTCAGGCTTTCCCTAGGTCACTTCCTACCACTCACTAGCCCACAAGGTCTTAAAGTCCAACAGAAAATAGCAAAAAAAATTGAATCATCCAGCGGGTCTCAAGGATATTTCATCTGTGTTACTACCAAACATATTGTAAAAGCTATTAGTTAATTAGTGTCCATGGTCATATCATACATTTTTGTGGCTGATGAAATAACCAATGGACAAACTCAAATACATCACTGTGATGGGGTTATGAATTCCATACTGGAACAAAAGGGGTTAAGGAGCAGTTATGGGGCCCAGGAACTCCTCCCTGCTGCACCTGCAGAGCTTGCTCCATCTGAAGGGGGTTGAAAGGGAGCCAACCAGCTTAGAAGGATAGGAGGACAGGACTATGTTTAGAGCTCCAAGTATGGTACAGCAGAAATCCATACTGCAAGCAGCAGCCTCCCACTCCCACAGGCCTTGAAGAGGATCCAAGAAGGAGACCGAGGTGAGAGGTAGCTGGGAGCTTTTTCTCTTGGTTGAGAGAAGCCTGGGATGAAGAGTCCTGAGCTGGAAGCTTGACTAGAGATGGGCTGTTCAGGGTCTGCAGCCTGTCTGGAATCCTGCTAGAGGGGTGAAGTATGACAGACCACAGGCAAGGAGATTGTCACCAGGAAGTTGGGCCAGGACCTGAATCCTCTTGAGAGATGAGTATTATTCTCTATGTTATTGATAATCTGACAATAGCTGCTATTACTGAACTGCAATGGTTTTATGAGAAATAGGTTATTCTCCCAAACCTGCAATGGAGTAATTATTTGTCATAGCTTCCTCCCCACCCCCCATGCAGATTTTCAGGTTGCTTTGTGTTTTTTAAAAAAAACACTGCAGGGTTAACTGTTTTTCGCTTAATGAGCTTGTTAAATGTTGTCACTAAGGTTTATGTCCGTCTGCCCATGAGTCTCTGAACTTTTTATTTCCAAATTTTATGTAGAAAAAATGGAGAGGATTCAGAAAAGAGCTACAAAAATGATCAAGTTCTGGAAAACATTCCTTTTAGAGACACATGAGGAACTCCATTTATTTATCTTATCCAATTACAGGTTAAGAGAAGACTAGACCAACATCTATTGGTAGCAATACAAGGAGGATGTATCTGATACTACAAGTCTCTTTAATTTAGCAAACCAAGGTATAATATCATTTAGTGATTAGAGCTGAAGTTAGAAAAATTCAAATTGCAAATAAAGCTCAAATTTTAAGTGATCATAATGAACTATTTGAACAGATTACCAGGATATGCGGTGGCTTCTCCAACACTTTGAGTCTTTAAATTGAGACTAAATGTGTTTCTAAAATACATGTTATTTCAACCACGAGTTATGGGGTTGAAATAACATAGGCTGAAAAGTGCAGATTAGATGATTGTCATGGTGCCTTTGTCCATAAAATCTATGGATGTATGAACTGGTGGTTTTAATAGAGTATTGTAAAATAGATTGAGATATTCTAACACTATTAATTGGTTATTTGAATTGACCACAGCTTTTATTTTCTTAAGCTCTTTGCAGTCTTTTCTGCTAACCATTTGACTATGCACAGTATGTGGTTGACAATGGATGCTTGAACTAATACATCAACAACAAGAATTGCCAACAGGAGTCACTGCTGCATAATGGGCATTAACTTTTAACTCATCTGGAATACCAAATTGATATTTACAATCCATTATTACATTGCTACTCAATGTATCATGAAAGAGCTCCATTAAAAAATTAGTAGTAGGTGACTAGTAAGATGTAATATTTTCTATTTAATGCAAAATAGATCTTGCCAAATTTGGACAGAGGGCGATAAAAAATTGCACATGGTTGTCAGTGGTTTTTTTGCATTTTGTTTCCTGCATATCAGATTTCACTTTTGGATACCTTATGGCAACTTCAGGCCTGGGAACATCATCCCATGTTCTGTTCTTGCACTTCTCAGCACTCAGATATGCACTGTGATTTATGCTTCACTTTCTTGAACAAAGCAATTTGTATGCGTTGTGTGGAATTATGATACAATTTTCTTTGTACAGTATCATATCATATAGAGCAATTTCCTCTATGTAGCCACAATACAATTTTATACTTTGAGAAACCCATGCTTCTTCTGTTGACCATCAATGTAGACTTATTCTCTCAAATTGTTGTACAGTGAGGTCATTTTGTATTTCTCATTTGAGCTTGCCAAATGTTGTTAAAGAGATGTATAACAGTTGTGTCATATTAATTTCAAACTTTTCGTCCTGCAGCTACTTGCTTTCTTTATTATTTTGAAACCAGATCCTTCACATTTAATAAGTATTTTGTGATTTCATTATCACTCTTTGAAGTTTAAACAATAACTTTAAACAATCATTTTTGTAATACCACTTCCAGTAGCTTATGGTCTATTTCTATCTCAACCAATTTCAGTCCAAAATCATTCATGAAACCACTGACAACTAAACTTAATTTCCAGCATCACTTTTCAGTTTCAGTATTGATCTGTTGTGTTTTAGTCACAGAATATTTATTTCAGCAATACAGAATTAGGAGAAAGATGGAGCACAGTCCTAATTGTTTAGTTTCTTTGGGGTTTTGCATATTTAAAACCATAATTGAAAAGCCCGCCGTGCAGTAGGATTTTAAGACAATCTAAACAAATGCCTTGAAGACTTGATTAGCTTAAGTCATAGCTTAGTTTATGGAAAGTCTTCTGTTGATGACACTCAGCTCAGGAAATGTTCTTAAGGTTCTATTGGTTTATACATCTTGGTCTAGGTTTTCAAGAAAGCTGGTCCACCCTTCCTTCCCTCCCTCCTTCCCTCCCCAAAATGTGCAAACTAAACATTTGTATTTGTTTTTTGTTGTTGTTTTTAATTTCAATGGAGTTTCATAAAAAAACCCACATGAAAAGTCAAATGCCCCAAATAGCTTACTTTTTAGCAATGATTTTTTTTAATTTAAACTGAATTTTTTCAACTTTCAGTGCCAAAACTCAGAGAGGGACAGAGGAAAAATCTGCTTTGCAGTTTTCAGTGGAAATATGGACATTCAGTGAAAATGGTCATTTCCCCCCCCCTCTGAAAAGTTCTGATTAGTTTTAAAAAGCCATTTTTTATCACAAAAATTTTTAATCAAAACATTTGCAACCAGTTCTATATTCAAGGTTTAGTAATCACTAGTTTGTTGGCTCACCTTACTGAGGTTCTTCTCCCCAAGCTTGACATCAGAGATCTTTCCCTCCCACTCCTTTTGTCAAGGGCAATCCAAAAGCATTCGTGGTCAGTTCAGCTCTGTTTCTTTGATACCAATCCCTTGTACATTGCTGTCAACAAAAGGACCGTGTCTAAAGGCTATCTGTTTCCATTTCTTGCTAATACAACCTAGATAACCTATTCTTACTAGCTTACATGCTACCTGAGGTGGAACAAGTCTCATTGCATACCTCAGGGACAGTTCAGTTATAAATATAAGTGGTTATATGCTGCTAAAGTCAGAACAACTTCACTGGATTTTTCTCTCTGGAAATGAATCCCACTTTGGCCTCTTAGTCCTAAACAAGAAAGGCCAAACTGTCCCACCCCTAGATTCTCTTGGGATTACTCTTTTCTGACCAGGCTGAATATGAAACTCTGATGGGCTCATCGTTTGATTTGTGCCTCATGAAACCAAATTGGAGACACCTGGTTTATTCCTTTATTAAAAATTCAAAACAAATAATTTTGATTGCTTGTTGAGTTTGAGACTATAATTTCTTCACATCCTGATGCAGTGTGGGTTACTTTTAATATCATTCAAACCATTTGCTCTCCAAGAAAGAAAAATGAAAAAAGGGAAAATTTCTTGCCTTATAATTTTACTTCTTTGAAGGCAATAGCTCACAGGCTTCTTGCCCCCTCCCCCATCTACCTCAGGGTTTGGACTTTATGTGAAGCTTTAAAGGCACACATGCACATGCATGCATGTGGACACCCACACCCACCAATTCATGTTTCATCCTTTGGCTTGAAGAAAGGAACTGACTATTGAGGGCACTGTTCGGTTTGGATGTTTCACCACTTGTGGGGTGTGTGTGTACAGACTTTGGAAATTCCAGCTAGTCTCATGCTAGGGGGTTGAGACCCAGAAGTGAGACTCCCTTTTCAATCACCTCTCTCTTTCTGTGAAGTGCCCCAGATTTTTATTCTGAAGGGGGGAGGTGGTAAAAGAGGAAAGAATGAGTCCCCTTGTCTTTTAACTTCCCTTCTTCACAAACCTTACTTATACCCTCCAAAACCCCTCTTTTGATGCACCTCCATTGTTTTAGACCTTGTCTGAACCTGTAGTAGCATGTAGGGTACATGTAATTACACCCTGCAGAGAAAGGCAGGTTGTATACACATTCACTGTAATGTGTAGGTACATGCATCAGTGAATGGCTTCAGCAGTGCAGAGGCAGCAGACTGGCAGTTGCCAGATGCATAGTGGCCCACCCAGCCCTGTGCTGCTAGTGTGCCCCTTCCCCTTAGGGGTGGGCCCATGCCATGCCATGCAGCCCCCCATAGGTGCCAACTCTGTGGATGCTCTGGGGCTGGAGCACACACAGAAAAAAAAATAGTATATGCTCAGCACCCACCAGAAGCCCCACCGATCAGATCCTCCCCCTCATCCCCAGCGCCTCCCGCCCACCGCTGATCAGCTGTTCAGCAGCGGGCAGGAGGCACTGGGGGGGAGGGGGAGGAGCAGGGGCAGAAAGAGGCAGGGGCACTCTGGGGAGGGTGCTGAATGGGGCAGGAAGAGGTGGGTGGCAGGGCATTGGGGGAAAGAGTGGAGTGGGGGTGGGGCTTGGGAGAGAGCTGGGGTCAAGCACCCATGGGGAAATGAGAAATTCAGCACCTCTGCTACACTCCCCGCCCCGACTCCCTATGGCCAGAATCCCCCCAACCTTCCTCCCTCCCCCCAAATGCAGAGCGCCCTACACAACCCTGCAGGCCGAGACAAACAAGTAGTGGGCGGGGAACAGCCAGCAAATGGAGCAGGCTGGGGCCCCTTCTGAGCATGGGCCTGGCTCCATGGCACTACTGGCACCATTGTAAACCCAGCGCTGCCTGACCCCTGCCCGAGCCCCTCACCGCTCCTGGAGCTGTGGCCAGGAACAGGACCATGGATCCGAGAGTGGGGGACACAGACAGGGGTAAGGCGGCTAGTATCCTGCCTGCTGGGCTGGCAGCAGAGCCCCTGGGCCCTTGGAGTCTGGGACTGTGCATGCAGGGCTGACGGCCAGGAAGTCGTGGCTGAGTGGAACCCCGGGCTGGCAGTGAGCCCCCGGGCATGGGGCTGGCGGCCAAGTGGGATTGGTGCCCGAACAGGATCCGGGACCAGCAGCGAGCCCCCAGGCAGTGGCATGGCCAGTGGCTGGGACCCTGGGCACAAAACCTGGGAGTGCTGCAGCACCCCCTGCACTCCTACTCCCTGCACCTATGATCCTGGCGTTCAGGCACATAGGGCACTTTACTCTCCTAAGCAGTGCAGTGCCTCATCATCTACTCTTCTATTTATATCCATGCTGTGGTGTAATGTCTGTACTGTACATGATGCCATAAATTTAGACACCTCCCACAGTTTTTCAAGTTGATAATCTGGTGAACCTGCAGCAGATGGTTAGGAGGCAGGATGAATTAGGGAGTACCTGCAGCCTGAACACTTTCTTTGGGAACCGGTTGCACCCAGGACTAAGTAAGAACAGAGGAAACGCTTAAGGATTTCACCAAGTGGGAAAAGCTTCCTGTAGGTGGAAAGCAAATCTTCACAAACAAGAAGTTTCTTTGCTCCCATTGGTGAGTGCTTACTCACTAGGGGACAGTGGGTCTCACTAGCTTCAGAGAGACATCTTTCATGAATAAGTACTCACCAAGGGGAGTAAGTAAATAAGTAAGGGGAGCACACAGCACACTGAAAAATACTGGGGGCTATTTTTGGATGGAACAGTCATAGATAACAGATCTGATATTATATTCTTTTAAATTAATTTTTACAACATGCTTTGTGTAGCTGCTCTGTTATGGTATTTCCAATCACCAATTATCATCTTGCTATGTCTGTAATTTTCAACTGAAAATTACAATAAGTGATATGGAAGCCAATTATTCTTATTTATCAATACCCAAAATATAAAGTAAGCTGCTCACTTTAACATGATATTATAAGAGCAAGGGATGCCTAAACTTGAGCCCATTCCTTGAAAACATGGTAACATTTAGACTGCTTCAATAATACATCTTCCAAAAATAATTGCTTTTAAAAACAAATCAGAAAAAAAAGTATTTTTTCCATGGATGACACAAATTATGGCACACTTTAAATAGTGCAATAAAATCCCCAGTTCTGAGCCTTTAAAATATCCCGACAAGTTAAGATGTTTCCTGCATAGCCCAATGATGTGTTACTATTTTAAAATTAAATAAATGACTCGAGTGATTTCCCACAAATTGCAGGCAACAGAAAATCAATAAAAGCCAATATTAGAATCTGGGGGAAAAAAGACTTTAAATAAAGACTGAATTATCATGCATGTGTATTGGGGATCATCCTTTTTAGGTCGAGGTTGAGGACACCAATAGGGCATGGAATAGGAAATCTTGCATTGCCCTTACTTCATTTATTTTCTGAGCTGTCAATTTCTCACTTACATACATCCAGAGCTGTCAGTTGGCAAGACTTACCATTAAAAAAAATCCACAAATCGACCCACTAAAGAATCACAATCACAATCACAAATCACTTCATCATCAACTTAATCATTCAGAAGTTGTGCTTTGTCCTGTGTGGCATTATATCATATGATGTGTGTTATGTCATATTTGACTGAAGTGTGACACTATGTAACAAGGTAAATAAAAACCCATTCAAAGAAGTGATATCTCCTCAAGGTGGATAGCAATTTTCTTGCCAAATGTATAGAAGAGGGAAGGAAGTGAAGCAAACAGGTAAAGGTTCTGTCTGTGAACTAGTGGATAACACAGTTATTCTCAGGTACTATTCTCAATTATTCTCAGATACTTTGGCACATCTCTAGATAAAAATCATTATGGTTCAGAGGATTCGATGCAGACAGGAACATTCATCAAACTATAACGAAACTTTTTCAATTTACATTAGTAAACTTATGAAGCTGAACTATGGCATCCGCTTGCACAAATCTATTTGTTAAGGGAAAAAAGTGTCACGGACCATGACATGCTTTCATATCTATCTATATTTGTAAGCAGATGTGTATATTCAGGAATACATTTTAAGCATCATTAATACTGATAGAGAAAGGTTCTGCAGTCATCATTCATAACCATAGGTTTCACTGAGGCACTCTGCCTGAACAACTTTCTTTAGCTCAGAATGTTCATCTGTCTTGTAGAAATGGTTCAGCATTTTCATTCATCATGTGAATGAGGTGTGGTAAAAGTTCCATTTTTTTTAAACTGAACTAGTGCATTTTTACAGACTGTGCTTTCTGAGCCTATTAATAGTAAGGATATTATATGGTTCACTCTAGTTCTTTCCATGGGCTGCTGCTCACAACAGAGCAAATAATAAAGAGGGAAAAACTCTTGGGAAATGGATGTCTTCTGTGGAGTGGGGTGAGTGGAGTGGAGTTATAAGCTTCAACTAACAGGCCCAACTGTCTTTCACAAATCAAATGAAGAGAAAGAAAAAAGGCATTTTAAATGTGTGTACAAACAGAAAAACACTCATCCAGAAACAGAAATTGACTGGAGGGTTTTTATTTACTTATTTATTGTTTGGACTACTCATGAAAGGTGCAGGACTGACACCAGTGGAGAAGATAAAGCACAATGCATGCTTCCCCTGACTGAAACATGATTTGAGGGACCACCTTTAGAGCTCAGCGTGTAGTTCAGTCTCTGTTCTCATTCTGGACCTGGTCTGGCACCACTCAAATCAAAGAGAGTCTTTCCATTAACTTCAATGCATATTGGAGGCCCCTTTTCTTTGGCCCCTCAGCAATACACCCTATAATGTGCTCATTTAATTTTGTCCCTCTGGAATCAATTTTGTGAGCTGACTATTTATCTGAGTTCATTTCCTCAGTTATTTACATGAATAGGTGTGAATGTTTCAGGTTCACAGCCTTTCCCCTTTTTGAAGATCCTCTCAACCATGCCAGCTGGCCTTAGCATTCTGAACTGTGCTGTGCTCTTCACCTCCTTCAATCTTAACTGACTAGTATCCAGAGGGATTATCACTGTGATTAGGATTGGCCTTCTGATTTTGAATAGGGCCAATGAGATGATTCCCTGTAATTCTCAAAACTCATTCTAGAAGGGCAGAGAGATCTTCACATTCCTGTTGGCTTCCTCTGCTCCAGGACAGGTAGAGTCCAGCTGCTTGTGCTGTCCCTTATGCATAACTGACATTGTTTTCCCCCAAGGGCTCATCATCCAAATAAACTGGGTGGTTTGGGGCTGTGAAACCTCCATTTTTCTTAGGATTGTGCATACATTTTAACTATTTTCTCTGGGCCAGATTAAATCACAAATCAGGCATCGGGAGAGTAAAGTGGGTTTCTGACAATTTGATGCTATATGAATTCTGGCCTGCCCAGGGATCTGTCCAGCACCTACTGCAGCTTAGAGAAGACCCAAGTTATGACAGTCTTGCAAGGCCATGTATGGCTTGCTCCTCCCCTAATTATTTGCCTCCTCCCATCCCTACTTCACAGAGGGAAACCTCTGATGCCAGGCAACTCCTGAGAAAGTCATTCAGACCCTTTTACAATTCTTTATACTACTGGAATCCAGATGGTGTCTCTTTCTCCAGCTTTTTAGCTATAGAATCCAGAGTAACTAGTAATATCAATAGAATATAAGAGTTCAGAATAGCCATCCCAACTTTTTGTCCTAAACTCACAGTAGCATAGGTCATCTGTCAGGGAAGTGCAACAACATAAATGAAATGACATTAACTAAACTTAATTGCATTTACTAACCTAAAAGGTATCTCTCTCTTCTGGTCTTAAACTCTTGGACTATTCTTGCTTATTCCTTTCTCCATCCATTTGCCAGCTTCCACACTACTAAGCTTCCTCTTATTCTGGTCAGGGGACACACTCATTACTTGAAAGAAGGGGTAGCTCATCTTCAGAAGGCCACAGACCCAGACTGACCTTTGTAGAGGCCCTCATGCCATTAGTAGACCTTCTGGCACCACTGCAAAGACACATATGCTTCCAAGTGGTCTCATAGACCCAAAGCTCAAACTTGAACAGCTGTGAGAATGAGAAAAAAAATCACTGACAAATCAGAATGTCCCACAGACCTGGGCTTCAATCCATGGACCCCTTAAGACTGTCCATGCAGAGGCACACTCTCTGGAAAAGGGAGTGAAAAACAGCAAACAAAGCATCCGATTCTATAAAATGTATGTTAATTTAACAGATGGTTTAAAGAGCTGAAGTTATTGTGCCTAGAGGATGATGAAGGAATTATCAATGAAAACATCAGACAACCCCTAAAAAGAAAAATATGCAACATAGCAGGTTATGTTTTGCTTAACTGTGGAAAAGTGAGAAGATTTTGCTCTGTTTGCTGAGATATTATAGAATGGCTTCCACCCTTTGATATAATCACCACGGAAGCCTGCTCTAGCAGGTCCATTAGCTCAGTGCTCCCTGCTGGGATCACAGCACAGCCTCACCTTCCTAAGCAATAGTACTCCCCATGGGTTCCCACCTGCTACCCATCCGGTCTGAGACAACTGACTCTGGAGTCTTGGCAAGTAATAAACAGTTTTTGATTGAGAAACGAGGTTACAAAACACTGAGCTCTGCTGATTGGACAGAGTCACAGTTGGGTAACCTCTCTGGCAGATAACTCTGACAAGCTACAAAAGCATGCAACTTATATTAATTAGCTATTTGGCAATCAACAAAGCTGTCATATGATATTATATGTGCCTATCATATGAGCAATCATTACTATATTTGGTTAACAGGTGCCTTTCATATGATTCATGACCATGGGTGGAGTTCCAAGTTTCATGTAACCACAGCCTTGCTGTGCTACCCTCTGTTACTGCCAAATTCACAAACTGCAATGAGCGTAACAGCTGCTGTACTCGGTTTACATTGGTGGAAAGTCAAGTGGTTTCGATGAACTGCCTACTCCTTGGACGAGGAGTTCCTTGTGCTCATGCATGGACCTATTAAGTTTATCCAGCAAAGAGTTTGGACCTGTACTTGGTAGAAAGTCAACTCTACTTTCAGCAACTATTTTGAAAAGCCTATAGGGCCTATAGGGCCAATCCTGCAGTCCTTAATCAAGCTAAATGCCAGTGAAGGTAATAGGAGTTTTTCTTGAGTATGGCTACAGGCTTAGGCCCTTTATTGGTGTAGACTTAATTACAAATATTTTCTCTAACAATTTGGGATCTCAAAGTGATATTTCTTTCAGATCACCTATTGGAGGCTTCTTGCTTATAGAAGCAGGACCTAAGAAAACCAATGCAAGAATTAGGAGATCATTTGCCTAGTGGTAGAATTTACGGAGGAAGAAAAGTGGAGGAATGTGGGTGCAGCCAGGAGTGCCTGTAATACAAAGTCAGAAGTGAATATGTGTTCCTTTGTTTCCTTCTGTTGATCTACCTGTACTCTGAAATAACACCCTGTTCCTCAAACTCTACTCCATTGGGACCTATTTACCCAAAGAGAGAGGGAAGTGTCTCCAGAAACAAACTTATCATAAAAAAATGAGAAAAAGATAGCCTAGGTGAACTAAGGTGATGCACAACCAGTTGGACAACTGTATCCAGAGAGAGAGTACTTATCAATGGTTCACAGTTGAGCTGGAAAGGTATATAAAATAAAATCCCACAGGCATCTGTCTTTAGCATAGCATAGCATAGGATAGCATATCAGGGTTGGAAGGGACCTCAGGAGGTCATCTACTCCAACTCCCTGCTCAAAGCAGGACCAATCCCCAACTAAATCATCCCAGCCAGGGCTTTGTCAAACCTGACCTTAAAAACCTCTAAGGAAGGAGATTCCACCACCTCCCTAGGTAATCCATTCCAAGTGCTTCACCACATAGTGGAAAAGTTTTTCTTAATATCCAACCTACCCCCGCACTCCCCCTCCCACTGCAACTTGAGACCATTACTCCTTGTTCTGTCAGCTGCTACCACTGAGAACAGTCTACATCCATCCTCTTTGGAACCCCCTTTCAGATAGTTGAAAACAGTTATCAAATCCTCCCTCATTCTTCTCTTCTGCAGACTAAATAATCCCAGTTCCCTCAGCCTCTCCTCATAAGTCATGTGCTCCAGCCCCCCTAATAATTTTTGTTGCCCTCCACTGGCCTTTTTCCAATTTTTCCACATTCTTCTTGTAGTGTGGGTCCTTGGTCTGGTTCTATTCAATATCTTCGTAAATGACTTGGATAATAGCATAGAGAATACACTAATAAAGATTGCGGATGATACCAAGCTGGGAGGGATTGCAAGCTCTCTAGAGGGCAAGATAAAAATTAAAAATGTCTTGAAAAACTGGAGACATGGTCTGAAATAAACAGGATGACATTCAGTAAGGACAAATGCAAAGTACAACACTAGGGAAGGAATGATCAATTGCTCAAATACAAAATGGGAAATGACTGCCTAGGAAGAAGCATTGCAGAAAAGGATCTGGGGGCTATAGTGGATCACAAACAAAATAAGTCAACAATTTAATAGGGTTGCAAAAACAAGCAATCATTCTGGGATGCATAAGCAGGAGTGTTGTAAGCAAAACATGAGAAGTAATTCTTCCACTGTCCTCAGCACCGGTAAGGCCACAACTGGAGGAAAAGATGTGGACAAAGTGGAGAAAATCCAGAGGAGAGCAACAAAAAATATTAAAAATTTAGAAAATCTACAAGGAAATACGGAAAAAAATATTGGTGTTATTTAAGGAAAAGAGAAGATGGAGTGTGGACTTTATAACACTCATAAAAATGCATAAAAGGTTGTTACAAGGAGAAGGATTATAAGTTGTTCTCCTTAACCACTGAGGACAGGACAAGAAGTAATGGACTTAAATTGCAGCAAGGACACTTAGGTTAAGTATTAGGGGGAAAAAAACTGTCAGGGTAGTTAAGCACAGGAACAAATTACCTAGGGAGGTTGTGCAATCCTTGTCACTAGAGGTTTTTAAGAACAAGTTAGACAATCACTGGTCAGGGATGGTCTAGATAATACTTAGTTCTGCCACAGTACAGAGGCCTGTTCCAGTCTGACATTTCTATGATTCTATAAACATGATCATTTTCTATAGGAATAAAAATTAAAGGGAACACTCAGTAGTTTTATAGTTTCAAACTACCTGGGCCTGGGAGGAAAGATCATGCTGAGCATAAGTAATTTCTCTCCCAGTTACCATATGTTGCAGTCTCACTTTAAAAGAAAGTGAACAAACTAAACAAAGAAATTAACTTAAAAAACATTTTGCTAGAAACTTAATCATTGGATGTAAACATGTAAAACTGATTAGGGAATTTGGAAAGAGAACTGATCAAGCAGCAGGCAAATCAGTACTGTTTGATCAGTAATCAGGGGAGCTGGACACTGAATGTTTTCAAAGTTGCCTAGGAAATTTGGATGCCCATTTCCTCATTATTTCACATGACTTTGAAAATCTCAGCATGAAGGTCATAATTCTTGAGGACCTATCTATTAAAGAGCTAGAATACAGCGTCCCATAGAAAATCTGATGGGAGAGGCCTGGAGGAAGGAAAACTCCTTAAGGTTCTTCACATCCTCTTTTAATTAGATGGGCTTGGGGGCTGTGGATTTTGGAGGCTATGCCCACTCTCAGCCACACAGTGCCAAACATCCAAAGGAAGAGACCCCTAAGCCAAGATAGGAGCAGCTCTTCAGGGACAGTTACTGCTCTTATGGCTCCTTCACCCTGAGAGCATGGCTTCAGTAGGAGCCACACTGCCACTGTAGGGGTCGGCTTATAGTTTATGGTAAGGAACATATAGCTTTGTAGCTTGTAGCAAAGGCGAGGACCAAGAGTGAAGTAACAGAACTCTCACCTGTGATAAGATAAGATATGGGGAAGAGTTGCTTGGTTGAGGAGGGAGTCTCGGAGGAATGGGCATCCTCTCCGCCCTCACTTTCTAAAATCCCTGACCTCCCCTATAATTGGCTGCCGCAGCCCACTCATGTTAGGCAGGATGAGGATCTACCCCGATAGAAGAGAGGAGTCTGCGAAGATACCTGGTTTCCTTTTCACTAAAGGAACTTATCCTGCTTGCCTGTGGTTAAACAAAAGAAGGGAGGTTTCAAGGCTACAGAATAAACTACTTTGCAAAACCTAGTCATCTTGTTTTAGTTTACAGATATATGTAGTGAAAACTGAAACTGTAAAACAAACATACACGCATGAGAAATGGCCTTGGATAGCACAACTGAGAATGCAGAGAATGTGTCCCTATTACTAGCTTATAACCCATTTTGAATTTTAAAAGCAGAGTTAGGCCAGTGCTTTTGAGAAACCCTCTTTAGATTACCATTTGGGACAGAGGGTTTGACCTTTCTGTCTTTAAAATCTGAACTTGATGTGCCCTTGGTCAATCCATACTGATTAGCTGATAAATGTAATACATCATAGCTCTACCATTAATTTTGTTGCGAAAGTCATCAAGTGGCTTTGAAACAATATACCACTTAGGAAATTTACTTAAAAGATTAAAGTCATTGTAATGATACTTAAGTAATGTTTGTCTTTCCACAATACACTATAGTCTGAGGGTGGTATTTCATTAACATTGGTAATATTTCCAATCTAAACTAATCTGTGATGAAGCCATGAATGTATTAGGAAAGTTATCACAAAGTATTTCAATACAATGTTTGTATCACACATTATCATCATGGATTTTCTTTATGATATATTTTAAAATAAATTTATTGCAAAAATTAAGAGGTTTTGCACCTCTTTGCATGTGAAGCCAACTGCCCCACCAGCTACAGTATATGCCTCAGAGTACAAGAAAGGAAAATAACCTAAATCCAAACCAAGTTTTCAATTAGTCAGAGCATCACTGTTGAGGACAAGTATCCCTCTAATTACTATGCTAGAAACAATATCAATTAAAAGGGGTTAAAATTGGATTCCCCAACTCCCCAGTGACAGAGCACTACTATTGTCCTGTACTTCACAAAACTCTGTCGCTTGTTAAGGTCAGCATCAGGTTACTTTGAGGGAGAATTTCCACTTTTGGAGGAAAAAAGAGGGAAAAATTGGAGGTTCATTTTAAAATACGTACTTGGCAGCTCTGAAGCTCCTGAGAGGTTGGGAATGTTAAAAGCAGCTGTAGAAAAGAATTAACGTACTGGTTACTCCAACTGTGGTCTGTGGAGAACTAGTGGTCATATTGATAAAACCTTTATACAAGACCATTGAGTATTCTGTGTAGGGCGGGGGAAGGAGGGCAGGGTATGCACACACACACACTTAAAGAATACTCAGCTGCCTTCTTGCTATTATGATGTTAAATATTTTATTCTTTGTTTGACATTAGTTAAATTGTTTCCCCCTTATGAATATGTATCTCTTTCTGCTAAATACCCTTACATGAATTTGAAAACAATAAAAATATTGTAAGTGTCTGAAATAAAAAGCAAGAAACAGACTTTTTAAAGTTTACAAGCTTTGCTCTTAATGATAAAACACTGTTATAGAATAAATTTACAAACAACATTTTTGCAAGTCTAAATTAAATCAATATTTACCACACATACACAGGCACGCTCCAAGTGTTGCCAAATATTATTTTAAGCAAAAAAGTATTATTTTAAAAGTTTAGTCTAATTTTGTATGGTAAGAAAAATAAACAGATGGTAGCACAGTATGTGCCTTTTGGATATTATGATCTTAAAAAGCTGAAATATTTAAAAAAATAGCTTATGGCTATTTGATCAGTATAGTAAGATATTCTATTTGAAATGCAGAAACAAACACTTAGAATTATGTGTTTACTTGGTGTGTAACAAGGCTTTCAAAGTAAAATTACAGAGAGAGTTCTGAACAGACTAACTGTTCTAATTAACTCTCTTTGTAGTAGCTTGAGTTCAAAAAATTCCCTTACAGCAACTGTTAATTAAGCCGCCTGTCTTATTTTAGTACCTGAATAACAAGTGTTATAGCCACTCTAAAAATAAGCAATACTACCTACTAATTGCTATTATCAAATATACTACAATTCTGATGTTAATTAAGAAATACTTTACTAGCTAATTAGATGTGGAAAGTCATTATTCTAATGATATATTTTGTCTTCACCTCAGAAATACTTAAATATCTAGCTTAGAAAGCATGTTTGGAGAATAAGGGAATTATATCACATGTCCTTCAGGTTACCTATGTGATATTTTGCTGCCTAAATGCGTTTGATCATAAGGGGTTGTTAAAGGAACCACGCACAAATGGTAAAACAATGACACAGATAAAGTCCTCGAAGAAAACAAGGGGGAAGCTTTCAGAGTAGCAGCTGTGTTAGTCTGTATTCGCAAAAAGAAAAGGAGTACTTGTGGCACCTTAGAGACTAACAATTTTTTATTAGAAAATACCCATTACATACCAGGGTACAGTCCAATCACAGTGGTCACCCCTACCCTGCAATCTTGAGTGCCTTGTGAGAAAGGAAATACATTTAGAATTTAGGCTTTCTGCTAGATCTTAAAAGAAACAATTACAAAAATTAAGCATCAAGATAGCTTTCTTGAGGGTCAGCTTGAAGGTTACAAGCAAAACAAAAGCCTCTGGGATCAGCATAGAGGAGAGCCACAACCCAAAATAAAAAAAAACAACCAAAAACCTAATTGTGTCTATTTAAACATGCCCTGTCCAATAATTTCTTCTAGGTATGGAAGATGAATTTTTATTCCTGGTTCAAGCCTTACACAGCATTCCTGCTTATAGCATTGCTGCTCCATCTCTCCTTCTCTGGAGAATAATAGACAAAGGGAAAGCTTCTTTCCCATTTAAAAAAGTTTTAGCCTTTCCATTGGCTTTTTGGTCAGGTGCCCATCCCTTTCCCTTTACCTGAGGAACTTTGTTAACCCTTTACAGGTAAAGCAAGCAGAGAACAGCCACTAAGAGGGACTTTATAGCTAACTGGCTGGCTGGGTGTCAATAAAAGGGAGCTCCCCCTCTCCCCCCTTCATTTATCACAAGTATGCTGACCCCACTCTAAATACACTGGCTTTTTAAGTAGATCAGCAAGTTCAGACAACAGCTGCTGCCAGCAAGCTCCCTCCGTCCTGACCCCTGTCCTGTCCCCTCCCCTGCTCTCTGGAGATCCGGGGCAGGAGCCAGGGGAGGGTACACGCTGACATCAGCACCTGCCCCCCCCCCACACACACACCAGCACAGCAAGCAGGAGGCTCCCAGGAGCAGCTCCAAAGCAGAGGGCAGGAGCAGCACAAGGCAGTGGGGGGAGGGACAGCTAAACTGCCCATAATTGATGGCCTGCTGGGCGGCCCCCGCACAGTATACTGCAGAGTGCAGAAGGTACAACTATTTGTCTTGAATCAAGTGTCGTATATGTGTAGCTGTGATCAAGCAGCTCACACTCCTCAGAGCTGAAGTGCCATCTCTTGACATCAGAGTTGTTGATTAGAGAACAAAGGTAGTGACCACATACATAGGACACTACAGAGCAGCTCTTTCCCAGAACTGGCTACCTGTGCATGCAGCTGAGAGACTCTCATGATGGGAGGGACACAGATGGAATCGGAGGAGAGACACTCTTAGATGGGACCCAAATTCTGAAAGAGGGAGAGGAGGCCGATTATTCCTCCTCCGTCCAGGAGATGAGCTTACTTACTGTGACAGTAGGGGATTCAGTCACTAGAAATATCAGTAGCTGGATACACACTTGACCATGGACCATTCAGAGACTTGACTATTTGATATCAAAGGTGGTAGTTCTCACAAGACAAACTAGTGAGTACAGAGGAGGCCATTATACATATTTTTACCAGTGTCACAGGAGAGGTCTGAGAAGCTGAATTTAGATTTCTAGGCCTTATGTTTAGCGTTTCTATGATAGTGTTCTTTTAACTACTTTTAAATCCTTATATAAGGCTAGCTATTCAGACTCACGATGTAGGGATGAAACAGCACAAAGAGGTAGGATTTAAATTTAGCAAAGACTTAGGGAATGTTTTTTCTTGCTCTGAAACATTCCATGCATTCCACATATCCATTGACTAATGGATCATACAGGTACTATATGCAACAGACTGACTATAGCCTGTAATATACTGAACAAACTTTATGGAATTAAGATAAACTTTATTGAATAAAGTTAAATCTTATGAAATAGGGTTAAAACCTTTGGGGTATATTGTATTAAAAACGTAATTGTGTATGTTGTATTGTATGTAACTTCTCTAGCAGTAGTAGGAAGTTAATGTACTTCCTCTGTTATCACCACTTTGAAGCCACCCCTTGGAGAGCTATGGATATACTAGTTAAAACTGAGTCTCCAGGGACTAACAGACAAAGAAAGGATTTTTGGATAAAGAGGCTGGTTTTAAATTGGCTCAGGGACTTCTTCTTGTTCTAATGGATAGACAGGACCTCTGTGCAGGAGACCCAGTCCTTAGTTTACAGTTGGAGGGTTTGGCCAATTAAGGGCCCATAAGACTGGATACTTGTTCTGTGCTGAAGCTGTGATGATCATGTGACTACAAAGGAAACACCATGAATGGGGTGTTGAAGGACTGTTCCTGCCAGAGCCCATCTTTGGATTGGAGTGAGCTCTGACAAGCTTATTATCATTCATTGAGGTTCTTTTATTGTTTTAGTATGCTTTCTCTGTAGTGTTTTTACCTTAAGGATAAAATAGGCTTGAATAGAAAGAGCTATGTGGTAATTTATAAGTATTGACAATCACTCAGTTATTCGGCTCTCAAGAGAATGCAAGTAAGTGTGCTTGGGCAGCCTGTTTTTTTCTGGGGATAACATAGTGATGGCAGAGAATTGTGCAGCCTGGAAATACCATGATCAGAAGGAAGAGAAACTCTGCTCTCCATCCGGAAAGGTGCCATTGCCCTAAACTGCGAGACTATTATCCAAGCTGTACTTGTTCCATTCAATAGATAATTGTCTTGACTCTCCACTTCTTTACAACTCCTTTTCCTGTTATCATTTACACATCTGCAAAGTAGGTATGAAAGGTTACCATTGATAGAAGTGAAAAGAGAAGTTTGATTTGGAAACATTGTTTATTCATTACACATGAGCAAAGTAAACTGCACAGCAGTGGAGAATCAAACCTTATATCTGTTCTATATAGATATGCATGGTTCCTAGACTACTCACTTCACATTACCTTTTCAGCATCAGTTCTGTCAGAGAGCTGAGAATGTATTTGAAAATGTAACCTAGTATGCCTGCTTGTGAGAACTCTCTTCTGCTCTCATTTGTTCCTATCTCTTATACACCACACACAGTTGGCCCTTTAATTCTTATGACGATTACTCTCCTAAATGTCCCAGGTAAGAACTTTATTTTCCTGCATACAGTAGTGCATAGTGTGGCAAAATGAGCAATCTTGCTCTGGAGGACCTATATAAGCAGACATTGAACACATGTATTCCCTGGGATGGAGACATCCCAGGATTGTACCCTGTACTGATTACTAATTGCAGGAGGTGCTGGGCACCCTTGAATTGAATCACACTGACATCGATAGGAAGTGTTCAGCATTTCTCAGGATGAAGTGACTAGTCCCTTAGGGCTTGTCTACACTACCACGCGGTTGATCTAAGATACGCAACTTCAGCTACGTGAATAGCGTAGCTGAAGTTGACGTACTTAGATCTACTTACTGCTGTGTCTTCACTGCAGTAAGTCGACAGCTTACACTCTCCCATTGACTCTGCTTGCGCTCCTCATTCTGGTGGAGTACCAGAGTCGATGGGAGAGCGCTCAGCTGGATCGACCCCCGCTGGATCAATCACTGCTCACCGATCCAGCGGGTAGTAGAGACAAGATCTTAGAGTCAGTCTCTTATAATCGGTGAAACACAGAACATGCTAGATATTAAGAAAATAATAAACATTTTCATAACAATAAGGTAAGATATTGAATAGTTTCTCATACAAAATAGTGGAAGCCATATGCTTGGAAATTGGAATAAATTCAAATATGTTGTTTCATTTATGAAAGTATATGGTTGCATTTTCTCTCTTCCCCATTCCTCTCTTCCATTTCCCAATAAATATGGAAGTACAAACCCCAGAGCCAATGACTTTGAACTTTGATATGTTTAAGGAGCAGGGAGGCAGGATTTCAGACACACTTCTCAACCTGCAGTGATCAAGTCTGGGAAGAATTGTGCAACAGAGACCCAAGATGAAAGGCACAACAAATTATTCATTCGAGAGGTTAACATGCCACAGAATGTCTTTCTTTAACATACATAACTATTTCTATGAGCCTCAGTTTCATGACCCTTTAGTTTTAGATTTCAAACAATAAAATTGAGGGGATACTAGAATTGTATGGAAGAAAAGTAGCTTTGGGACTAAAATGAGGGATGTCCCTTGAACTTACAATTGAAATTTATGGTTTCAAATCTGCAGACAGACCTAGATCCAAATCTCTCCATTGTCCATATCTCTATAGTGGTTCAAATAAAAAACCCAGATCTTACCAGCCCTAAACTTTTTGGTGGAGAGGTGAGTTATTTTCCAAAATCTGGATCTGGACCCAGCTCAAATCTTTCTCTTATTCCCTCTTTCTGCCACTTTTCCCTTCATCTGCTTTCCAGGTATTCACATCTTCTTCACACACCATTACAATTGCTTCTCTGACATCCTGCTCTTTGTCCAAATGAGCTTTCATAAACTCTTTGTTCAGGAATTATTTGTGGCTTTCACTGCAGTATATATGTCCTGAGTCCCATTTAATGCTGACCCTGTCTGGGAGATTTTGGTAATTCATCAGTGTTGTGACTCTCCTATCAATGATCACTTTTATGTTATACAGGTGACAGTGCATTTAATGTGATCACCCAAGAGTTATTTGTTTTTGGATGGATTGAATGAAAGAGAGAATCAGGTTCGCTGATGACAGTTTCAAGACATGGAGATACATTGAAATAACTTCATCTATCCGGTCATAACTGTGGCTGTGATAGCAGAGCCTTTGAAGCTGACATTCTTTGACATTAATGTGACTCCAGTAGAATAAAAATACTACTTAGTACTTACATAGCACTTTTAATCTTCAAAGCATTTCTCAAGCATTAACCAATTATTCTTGACAACAACCTAGTGAGGCTGCTAAGTCTTATATTCCTCAATTGGTAGATGGCTGAAACTGAGGCAAATAAGTTATTTATCTAAAGGGGAGAGGGGGGAGTCCGTGTCAGATTTAGGATTAAAATGTAGGAGATTCTGGTTCTTAGTTCTGATCATTCCTCTCTATAAATGTTGTTTTCACTAACCTTGATTACTATTGCCCTGTAATAGTCTATTTTGGTCCTAGAGCATGAAATACAAAAGAAAAGGGGCAAAATTCAAGTGTTGAGTAAACAATACAGACTCATATCTTAATACCTTTAATGCACTGTGGGAGGTTTCATTACTTACAGTACTTATATATAATTTTGAATAAAATCTGTATATCGGTGTCACCATTCGGATTCCAGTCTGTCAAGTTATTACATTTGCTATTACCCAGATTTTCTATTCTACTTTGAACTAAAGTTTTACTAACTTATGTAAAGAATGGCTGCAAATCTACCCCATGGTTTCCTAAACACCAGGGCAAGCTGAGGCAAAATCCCATTCCTATAGCACAAAGGGGCATGGAAAGTTGCCCTAACAACACTGCTGGAAAACCTCTTGCATAGGGGAAGTCCCAAGGTAACATAAAGCCTATAATAAGCTCCTAGAAGGTGTGTCATTCCATTTGATCAGTGTTTAGTGGAGAAAGACTGAAAATACCTTCCAAGGTGCTGGAACAATTTTAATAGTGTGGGTGCTGAGAGCCACTGAACCAAACTGTAAACCCTGTATATGATGGAATCCACTTCAAGCCAGAGGGTACGACAGCATCCCCCATAGCCCTAGTTCCAGCACCTATGAATACCTTTTCTACTGATTTGATAAAGTCTACAGGAGGGGAGTATAGCGTAGTATAAAAACTTTCACACCTGGACCCTCATCCAGCTAATCTTAGTCCAGATCCTCAACTGCATAGATTAGTGCATCAATTGAGCTATGCTGATTTACATCTGCTGAGCTTCTGTCCCAATATATGGAAACATAGTTTAAACTTTGGGGAGGATTTAAAATGACAAATAAAATTGTATTTTCGGACGTTAGAATTGAAAGTGTATTTTGGTGGAATCCAGCCAACACATACACACACACACACACACAACTTGCATGTCACAATAAATCTACATCTTCAAAATAAACCAAATGTTAGAAAGCCTTAAAATGTACAAATAAGCAATCCATCCAGTTTCCCACTGCCATACAATCCTTTATCACTTACTTCTATCCCACACGATTTACTCTGCTCACTCAAACTTAAGTTTGCCCCTCCAATTTGCAATAAATATACAAAAAGGTCCAAAATATGCATTATTAGAACATTAAAATTCCTGCTTTCTATTCTGGAAATCTATTCCCAATATACTATGACATGTATAAATAGTGCAATGCTACTCAGTATGTGCATGTTACTTGGTATACAACATCGCAAACTTGCAAGCTCTGCATACTCTTACATAATCGTACAGCAACATATAAGCAACATAACCTCTAACGAATTAATCAAAATCTATTTATAAAAAAATACACTGCACTGCCAATTCCATTGGCCAAAATTCTGATAAGCTGTACTCCCGTTGATTATAATGGAACTATTTGCAGAGTATGGTATTATTCAGAGTTAGGGTTGGGCAAGAGTTTTTGGCTGAAACTTTTTTTTTTTCAGCAAAATAAAATAAAATAAAGACAATTCAGCAATTCTAAAACATTTTGCAAATTTATGTCGGTTTCACCAAACTGTTTTGAGAAAAAAAATCCTAAAGAATTCAGGAAAACCAAAATGTTTTGTTTTGCCATTTTCAAAAAGGAAACCTTTCAATTTTTCAGTTTGCAAGGACTTTTTATTCTAAAATTTCCTTTAATTTATTTTAGAAAAAATCAAAAACATTTTTAAATGATAGAAATCAAAGGAAAGATTTTGATTTTGTCTAAACAGAAATATTTCATTTGACTAGGAACGTTTTTTTTAAATTGCCAGTGAAATGAAAAATCTGTTATTTTTTACCCCATGTCTCGAACCAAACATACACCAGGACTATGTTCCCTTTAGAGTTCTGAGTAAACAATATGTAAAAAGAAACCATATATATCTAAACAACTTATTGCCATTAAACAGCAAAATAAAGGCCAAATTTAATTAGTAATTAGTCGAGTTATTTGGTTGGGGTGAGAGTGATTATTATATTCCAATTAGTCCCTTGATTGGATCTCTTAATTATTTTATTTGTAGATTTTCTACCACTTAGGTGTTGGTTTGTTGGTGTGGTTGATGTTTTGCTGTTGTTTGTTTTTTGGCAGTTTTTGACAAAGGAATGTACATTTTGGGGGGTCAGCAGCTAAATTCCACTAATAAACACTTTCAAACTTATGTCTTTCTGAGTTAAATTCTTTGTTATTTGTTCACAAGTCATTTCCTAGGTTCTTTCGCCAATCACCTTTAGAAAAGTGTCAAAATTGTACTGTAAGATTAAAAACAGGCTTGCCACAAAAGGTCAGCTACATGTGTTTAAGAAAAGTCTCTAGGTAATTAGAAATACATTTTTTTTCCAGCAGTGTTAACCTATGGTTCCAGTTAATTAGCTCCTAAGGCTCGTGTTTCCCCATGAAATTTACTGAACATATGCCTATAAGCTGAGAAGGATTGTTAACATTTTACTTCCTTCCCCCAAAGTGACAAGGGGACTCATTCTCCTCTCATAGCTCTCTAGATCAGGAGTAACTCCATTGATGTTAATGGCCCTGGACTACATCCCAGTCCCTTTATGCTATAATACCTGTGCAAAGCTGCCCAAAAGCCGATTTAGCAAGGGAATCCTCTGATGGCATAGAAACAAATTAGAGGATTCTATGCCACAGCACCCTCCTTCTTCCTCTGTGTTCAGTGTAATGTGCAGGGAAAAGGAGATGTGGCTGAGATTTCCCCACAGTCCACAGAAAAATCCCTGGCAGCTGTAATATCATGTTGGGGACAATTGCACTAGTGCAGGATAAAGCAGGCTTCAACCTGCTCTAGCTTACACCAAGATGCTGTACTACTATACATATGGCCTGAGATTAGTACAGCGCAAAAGATGGATAAAGCCATCTTTTTGCTATAGCTGGTACAAAATAACAAAGCAATTAAACTTTTTTTCTGTTGAAAAATGCCTTTTTGTCAAAACCAGTTTTTTTCACAGAAACATATTTGTTTTGACTAAAAGTTCACCAGGAAGATTTCTTACTTCTGGGGTGGAATTTCCAGTCAAACCTGATATGTGTGAGATCCACATTCAAGTCCTTGCTCTGAGCAAGGCAAAGCAGGGACTTGAACCTGGTCCCATATGCCAATTATTCTCACCATTGGGTGATTCTAGGGTCAGTCTTTCTTGAAACATTTTGAAAGGTCTCAGTTGTGTTCTGCATTAGAACATAAACAAATTTCTAAACCTAAATTTTTCATGAAACGGACTTTTAATTTTCCAGACAGCCCTACTTTGTACCTCTCTGCCAGAGTTACAATGTGCACTTCTTGGTTCTGAATCACCACTGCATTATCCCAGTTTTAAGTCAGTGTAACTCCACACATTCCATTGGCATTAGACCAGGGTAAGACTGCAATGGTGAATTTGAACCCATGGGTTAGGACCAATCAAGCTATACTAGTATAAAACTGATGCAAGTGAGAGCAGAACTATCCTTCAAGTGTTTTGTTGGCATTACCCTTCTGTATATAAGATTTTCTGTGTCCTACATTTTAGCTTGTTACAGTCGGCTAGGTGAACTAGAGCCACAATAACAGGTACATTCTGGACATTTTAGAATATACAAATAAGCTCTCCCAGGATTAACTCCATGATGCATTTCTAACACTGAAGACAATTTGAGCTATTTTGTATATTTTTGATTATAGCATTGAAATTATCAATTTTTTGGAATAGTGAAATTCAGATGAAGAAATCCTCTTTATTGTATTGTGTCCACATTATTAGCATTTCTCCAATAAGCATTTACTCACTGTTTATAAATTTTCATTTTCACATGTTTCAAGTGTTATATTTTTAAAATGCAATTATTTTTGCCTTGCTTTTTGTCTGTAACATTTATTAACAATGGGATTTTATAGATTCTGATGTGCATCCTTTTTGGAAGACATTTCTAAAGTAGTTAAAATGTTTCTTCCAGGGTTTTTCATATCTAGTAACTTGCTTTTACTGGGTATCTGTCAGATACTTCTTTCAGTTGTATATTTTTAATAAACATTGGGCTTTTTTCAGATTGTGTGTGGAAGTTGCATAAAACCCCATGAACATATTATTTTTTGGAATCAATTATTATTTCTTTGTGATTCATCATATCCTTTCCATCTTGCAGAGAGATTCTCTCTCTCTCTCTCTCACACACACACACACACACAGAATTGGAGATATGCAAGTGAAATAGAGTTAAAGAAATAGAGGAGAAATTGAACCATTTTCATAGTAAAAAAATGCAGAACCATGATAGATCCCCATTTCAATTTTTTTGACTGTATGGTTTAAGTAGATGTTGCATTTCTATGCACTCATTTCAACTATTTGCATACAAAATTAATAGACCCATTAGCATAATTGCTCTGCAATATGGTATAATTGCTGCAGCAATGTAAAATTCATCCACGACACATGCATTTGTATACACAGTCCCTGCAATAATGGCAAAGCAGAAAATGAAACCTAGGGGAGACTTTTGAGAAGAAGGACTCCAGAGAGAAGGGGGAGAGCAGGAGTTCAGGGAATTTTCAATCTCCATTACTTTTTTTTTTAAAACCTACCATGTGCTATGCTTGCAGAGGATTCGGAAGTTATACTAGCCTAAAATACTGAAAACTGTTCTTCTTCTGTACTCAGATTCTTCCATGAGAAAATGACTGACATATTTATCTACCTTATACATAATTTTACAGAATGCACAATTTTAACTGTACAAAATGCCTGTAGAGTCACTTCAGTCAGCTACCTATGGATTCTGTCAACATCTGGGGAAACTCTAGGCTGGGATAGATTTTTCAGCTCTATGCCATTCCCTTTTACTGCCACTGCTTAGAATATGTAGACAAGGGAAAGAAAGTCTAGCCAGAGATTACTCTGCCACTACTCTTTAGCGATCCCTGGCTGCTGGAATGACTCCTTGAGATCACAGGCAGTAAGATACAATTTAGCATTGTCCCGAGGCTGCCCTGAACTGCACCATGGGCCAGACTGGCTCTTGCTGGCATCAGGATTGGAAATCCTAAATGCCACCTTTGTCCCCTCTCCCATCACCAGTTCTGCACCAAGCCCCACAGAAGCAAACTGAGGGATCCAGCCCTGAATTTCTACAATTGACATTTGTAAAATCAAATGAAAATAAATTTATCTCAGTACAGTTACCTGCTTCATGGGAATTGGATCTTTTCAGTGAACCTTACCTCTAAATGAATGCCTTCTTTCTTCATAGGCATTCTAGCATATACAGATGAAGGAGGAATTAGCATGCTGGCTACCTTTCCCATATTATCTCTTGAATGTAGAAACTGTAGTTTCCCAAGGATGTTTCTCCCAACCCGCCACTCCCCTAATTTTTCATACTAGATAGGTTGTTCTCGATTAATACAAAATCCGTTAAAGAACTCTGAAATAGAATTTTATGGTTCAGGGATAACTTCTGGTGTATAGAACCATCAGTTCAATGCAGCATAATTAGAGCTCTTGCTCACAGCCTTTGCAGAAGAGCCAGTAGTTATGTGGGAAACATGAAATGCTTCTTTAGAACATATTTGTAAAACAGTCTGCCTCTACTTGTACTATATGTATTCTGCAGACAGAAGTTAGTCTCCTTTGCTCTCGCTTCAGCAAGTTTCATGAGCAGTACATTCACTTTAGAAAAGGTCATTAAAAATAGAGGGCTGAATCCTCCCAGGGGCCTATTAATGCTCTAATTATCCATTCTGCACCCACATCTCAGGTCTATGTTTTGGGCCACATCTCAGCTAATAAATATAAGCATGGTTCCTCTGTAGTGAATAGAGCTATGTCAATTTATATCAACTGAGGAGCTGGTCCTTTGTGTCTCATTGGTCATCTCCATTTCACATTAGGGCCTGACAGCGACTACAGATCAGCCTTCAGTACTGAGGTTGTCTGTTTGTCACATAACAGAGCCTATCCTCATCTCTATTCCCCTGAATGCACAAGAGGCACTATTCATCATCCAGACACCATCAAACTGTTTTGCTCAAAAGGACAGAGTTCTATGTGAGTGCATAAAAAAGAAGTGAACCAAGACAGCGTTCAGACTTTATTCTTTCCCCTATGTTTACTGCCCACACTAGCACTTCCTGACAGGAGAGTTCTTCAATGTCCTACACATGACTCCATCCATAATTATGCTATAATGACCCCTATTAGGAAGCTATTTATTGTAATACACAGAAACTGCCATAATACCGCTGTGCCACCTCAGGATACTCCTACACTGTCCTTTTCCTGTCTCTTACATTCAAATACAAGAATTTTCTAGGGATGAAACAGAAGCAGAGTAATCTTAGAATCACTGTCATATTTTCCCTTATGATCCTCCTTTGCTTTTAATTTCTTAGGTGCTGTCAAGGTTCCTTCCCCACTCTGAACTCTAGGGTACAGATGTGGGGACCTGCATAAAAGACCCCCCTAAGCTTATTTTTACCAGCTTAGGTTAAAAACTTCCCCAAGGTACAAACTTTGCCTTATCCTTGACCCCTATGCTGCCACCACCAAGCGTTTTAAACAAAGACCAGGGAAAGAGACCATCTGGAGATGTCTTCCCCGAAAATATCCCCTGCCCCCAAACCCTACAACCCCTTTCCTGGTGAAGGCTTGATAATAATCCTCACCAATTCGTACAGGTGAACACAGACCCAAACCCTTGCATCATAAGAACAATGAAAAATCAATCAGATTCTTAAAAGAAGAATTTTAATTAAAGAAGAGATAAAAGAATCACCTCTGTATGGTGGTACAGGATGGCAAATACTTTGCAGAGTAATCAGATTCAAAACATAGAGAACCCCTCTAGGCAAAACCTAAAGTTACAAAAAGACACAAAAACATGAATATACATTCCCTCCAGCACAGCTTATTTTACAAGCCATTAAACAAAAGAAAATCTAACACATTTTCTAGCTAGATTACTTACTAACTTTACGGAAGTTGTAAGACTGCATTCCTGATCTGTTCCCAGCAAAAGCACCGCACAGACAGACCAAACCCTTTGTTTCCCCCCCATCCACATTTGAAAGAATCTTGTCCCCTCATTGGCCATTTTGGGTCAGGTGCCAGCGGTGTTACCTTAGCTTCTTAACCCTTTACAGTTGAAAAGGTTTTGCCTCTGGCCAGGAGCGATTTTATAGCACTGTATGCAGAAAGGTGGTTACCTTTCCCTTTATATTTATGACAGGTGCTGTGTGGATATGAGGAGAATATTGCACTGTCTACTCTGCTATTCTGCTGTGCTGATGACATATTCATGGATCTCTCATTGACATCAATGGGAGTTCCACACATGTAAATATAGCAGAATCTCTGTCAGAATTTATCATACATCTGAGAAGAGAATTTTGGTCCTAGTAATGTTTGTTCTCTGAAATTACAGTATAGCGTTCAGATCCTGTACCCATTATTCATTTCTCACTCATGAACATAATCCCATTTTATTCATCAGGACCACTCAGATAATTATGGACAATTCACCTGTGGAAAAGTGCACAGGATTAAGCCCTAAAATACCAATCTCCTCCATCTTCCTTCAAACCATTTTTAAAAATGATGTTTTTATGGTCCTGCAAGTCAAACAACAAGGGGGCTTGTCTTCACTAGCAATGTTACAGTGCTGCCACAGCAGCACTTTAACGTGGCTGTGTAGTCATGGCATAGTGGTGGGAGAGCTCTCTCCCAGCTCTTTAAAAAAACCACTTCCACGAGGGGAATAGCTACCAGAACTGGGATTGTGGTTCCCAGCGCTGGTGCACTGTCTACACTGGCACTTTACAGCGCTGAAACTTGCTGCGCTCAGGGGTGTGTGCAGGAGGAACCAACTAGGGGAAGAGCTCTTCTAGACCTTTTGCTCACAAACAGGGAAGAATTAGTAGGGGAAGCAAAAGTGGATGGGAACCTGGAAGGCAGTGACCATGAGATGGTCGAGTTCAGGATCCTGACACAAGGAACAAAGGAGAGCACCAGAATACGGACCCTGGACTTCAGAAAAGCAGATTTTGACTCTCTCAGGGAACTGAGGGGCAGGATCCCCGGGAGAATAACACGAGGGGGAAAGGAGTCCAGGAGAGCTGGCTGTATTTTAAAGACTTCTTATTGAGGTTGCAGGAACAAAGTATCCTGATGTGTAGATAGAATAGTAAATACGGCAGGTGATCAGCTTGGCTTAACAGTGAAATTCTTGCTGATCTTAAACACAAAAAAGAAGCTTACAAGAAGTGGAAGATTGGAGAAATGACCAGGGAGGAGTAAAAAAATAATGCTCAGGCATGCAGGAGTGAAATAAGGAAGGCCAAATCACACTTGGAGTCGCAGCTAGCAAGGGATGTTAAGAGTAACAAGAAGGGTTTCTACAGGTATGTTGGCAACAAGAAGAAGATCAAGGAAAGTGTGGCCCCCTTACTGAATAGGGGAGGCAACCTAGTGACAGAGGATGCAGAAAAAGCTAATGCACTCTTCACAAACAAGGTCAGCTCCCAGACTACTGCACTGGGCAGCACAGCATGGGGAGGAGGTGACCAGCCCTCTGTTGAGAAAGAAGTGGTTTAGGACTATTTGGAAAAGCTGGACAAGTACAGGTTCATGGGGCTGGATGCACTGCATCCAAGGGTGCTAAAGGAGTTGGTGGATGTGATTGCAGAGCCATTGGCCATTATCTTTGAAAACTCATGGCAATCGGGGGAGGTCCTGGATGACTGGAAAAAGGCTAATGTAGTGCCCATCTTTAGAAAAGAGAAGAAGGAGGATCCAGGGAACTATAGGCAAGTCAGCCTCATCTCAGTCCCTGGAAAAGTCATGGAGCAGGTCCTCAAGGAATCAATTTTGAAGCACTTTGAGGAGAGGAAAGTGATCAGGAACAGTCTGCATGGATTCACCAATTAACCTAATTGCCTTCTATGATGAAATAACTGGCTCTGTGGATGAGAGGAAAGCAGTGGACGTGTTATTCCTTGACTTTAGCAAAGCTTTTGATATGGTCTCCCACAGTATTCTTTCCAGCAAGTTAAAGAAGTATGGGCTGGATGAATGGACAATAAGGTGGATAGAAAGCTGGCTAGATCGTCGGGCTCAATGGATAGTGATCAATGGCTCACTGTCTAGCTGGCATCCGGTATCAAGCGGAGTGCCCCAAGGGTCCGTCCTGGGGCCGGTTTTGTTCAATATCTTCATTAATGATCTGGAGGATGGCATGGATTGCACCTATGGAAGTTTGCAGATGACACTAAACTGTGAGGAGTGGTAGATACACTGCAGGGTAGGGATAGTATACAGAGGGACCTAGACAAATTAGAGGATTGGGCCAAAAGAAATCAGATGAGGTTCAACAAGGACAAGTGCAGAGTCCTGCACTCAAGATGGAAGAATCTCATGCACTGCTACAGATTAGGGACCAAGTGGCTAGGTAGCAATTCTACAGAAAAGGACCTAGGGGTTACAGGTGTTGAGAAGTTCGATATGAGTCAACAGTGTGCCCTTGTTGCCAAGAAAGCTAATGGCATTTTGGGCTGTATAAGTAGGAGCATTGCCAGGAGATTGAGGGTGATCATTCCCCTCTATTCAGCATTGGCAAGGCCTCATCGGAGTACTGGGCCCCACACTACAAGAAGGATATTGAAAAAATGGAAAGAGTCCAGCGGAGGGCAACAAAAATTATTAGCGGGCTGGAACACATGATTTATGAGCAAAAAGAAAAGGTCACTTCATCAGCTGTAGCTCACGAAAGCTTATGCTCTAATAAATTTGTTAGTCTCTAAGGTGCCACAAGTACTCCTTTTCTTTTTGCGAATACAGACTAACACGGCTGCTACTCTGAAACATGATTTATGAGGAGAGGCTGAGGGAACTGGGAATTATTTAATCTGCAGAAGAGAAGAATGAGGGGGGATTTGATAGCTGCTTTCAACTACCTGAAAAGGGGTTCCAAAGAGGATGGATGTAGAACGTTCTCAGTGGTAGCAGCTGGCAGAACAAGGAGTAATGATCGCAAGTTGCAGTGGGGGAGGTTTAGATTGGATATTAGGAAAAAACCTTTTACTAGGAGGGTGGTGATGTACTGGAATGGGTTACCTAGGGAGGTGTTGGAATCTCCTTTCTTTGAGGTTTTTAAGGTGAGGCTTGACAAAGCCATGGCTGGGATGATTTAGTTGGGGATTGATCCTGTTTTGAGAAGGGATTGGACTACATGACCTCCTGAGGTCCCTTCCTACCCTGATATTCTATAATTCTATAACATGCAGTTCTCAGAAAATTCAAAATATGTATACAAGCGGTCAGTGTACAATTCTCTTAAAAAAAACCTATTCACTAAAGCTGGACAAAAAGATAAGACTACAATATTTACCACAAGGGTTCTTCATTTATAAAGGTCAGATTCTACTGTTATGCACACAACACACTGGAGTTACTCTGGCTTGACCCAGAACAACTAAAATCAGAATCTGACTACTAGTATTTGAATGCTGGTGAACAAACCCATCAAACTATTTTCTCAGAGGGTTGTGTTAAAACATATTTTCAAGAATGTAAGATCAGAATGAAGAGTGATCCGGGGGAAAAACAAAAATAAAAAACTAATGAGTACATCAAGGAGAATGATGCCCACAAGATTCTGTGAATATTTGTTGGCAGTTTGAATAAACTAGCTTTAATTCAGAGCTGGCTGGAAATTGTAAAAATAAAAAATAAATAAAATTTTGTAAAAATTTAAAATTTAAATAAAAAAGCTAACTTTTTTTCCAAAATAATTGTTTGAAATTTTTTGACCTATCTATTCTTTGGCCATGTTTGTGCCTTTTGTGTGCTTGCTTTCTGTGAACATTCGTGAAATTAATATTTATAGGTCTGAATATTGACAAAAATTGAATTTCATGAGACACATATTCAATTTTTGCAATTGGTGCATCAAATTCTTACATTCACACTGTGATGAGACCCCTGGGTGAAGCCTGGGACTTTCAGCTGTACCCACTGTACCCACTTATCTCTCCCCAGTGTGGGAAATTTGAAATACATTTCTTTCCCGCATTCCCACCCCCTTGCCAAGAGTGCTATCACCAATATGCCAAGTAGATTTACCTTTCCTAAAATAATTTATAACACTAAGTGTGTATGGTCAGGAAAGCAAGTTATAGAACTGCCTAAAAATACTTGATAGTCATGGAAATTAGTGGTTGGTAATGATTACTGGACTATCGCTGATGGGCCTGGCATGGGTGCTGGAACTAGGGGTGTGGTCCATCATTTACAGGTTTACAGTTTGGTTCAATAGCTGTGACGGGTTCCCCTGGGTGCAGCCTGGGAGTGTGGGACAGCTGTGCCACCCGTAACTCTCTCCAGCCTGGGCTGTCTCACAATGCCTTACTAGTGACAAGCAGCAAACCCCTCCAGGTGCTGTTATCATTCATCACAACTGCATGTGGAGCCCCACATGCAGCTGGATTGCATGAATGCTCCCAGAGCCACTCATGAATCACACAGAGAAAGGCACCAGCTGAATCCCCACAGTTCCCAGCACTGTACCTCAGGAATATACTGTCTTGCATGCTCAAGATGAGCACTGCAAATTTATTAATTGGTTCACCACTTTAGCAATAGAAAGTGAATATACACCAGCCTTTGCAACCCTGAGAAGATTTTCCACACACTTCAGGCAAACTTACTGGTAAAGATAATCAGTTAAACAAATTTACTGACTAAAAAGATAGATTTTAAGTGGTTATAAGTGATAGGCAAAAAGTCAGAGTTAGTTACCAAAAGAAAAGAAAATACAACCATGCTGTCTTAATTCTCAACCCTATTAGACTGGGCAACATCTAGATTAAGGAGTTTTTCTCACCCCACTGAATATTGAAGTTCATAGTATACAGATGTCACTCTTGAAACCTGGGCCAGTCTCCTCTGTTGGAGGCTTAAGTCTTCTCTGTGTCCTTGTTGCTTGCAGCATACGTAGGGGCAGGAGAAAGGCAAAGCATGGTCCTGCTGTGTTCTGTTTTATACCTTCGGTCCCATGGGCTTGGAGAATACAAGTCCAGGCATGTCTGATGGGCATTGCTGAGTCCCCAGGCAAGGTTGAGCAATTCCTCTGGTGTGGCCTTATGCAGGTGAGTCATTGAATTGTAGCTCCCTTGCTGCACAATGGCTATTGATAGATTGTTTGACACCCCACCTGGGCGTTGGTTACTTTCTTTGCTGTTGTCTCTGGGAAGCTAATATCTGGCTGATTCCCCAATTTACAGCATGTTTTAGTGACAACCATACAACACAATTCTCATAACTTCATATTCATTAACGATATACATATATGGATAGAAAAATGACTTTCAGCAGATCATAACCTTTCCCCTGATACCTCACACATTCTTCTTTATATGCAAGATCACATTTACATATAAATGAGGAACATGGGGATTACATGACACTCCCCCAAGGTACAGAATGTCAAACACACACACACACACACACACACACACACACACACACACACACACACAATACTTTGTACCAAAAGTTGTTCTTTCCTCACTCAGGAAACAGAAGCAATATAATACAACTCCCCCAGCCAATCAAAACTAAACACCACAGCTGGAACAGCATATACTTATAGGGAACTATTCATTTGAAGAGGCATTGAATAACAACTTTAAGGAAATTGTAATCTGCTTGGAGATATTCCAGAGAACAGAAAGAGATAAATTCATCCAATAAATTATTCATTGTGGATTATTCACACAGCTTTACATATGTACTATAATATATAAGTTAAAATGCAAAAAAGCTCAGCGGACTGGATGGCTCAAGGAGATAGCTAACATGATATGAAGTTTCAAAATTCTACATTAACAGTTTTCCTACTGGGGCTGAATTCAAAGAGTGAAAACTGATACCCCTTGATCGATCTTTTGTGGTTTATGGGAAATGAGTTGGTGACCATGGTGAAGAGATTAGTGAGCCCGAGATATATCCTGTGTGGTGCTAGGTGATTTCACTGGAAGCTGAAAGTTCTCTGTATTTGACCGGATTGGGCCCTGGGGTGTAAGAACTGTGACAATTGGCTGACTCTGTAGACAGGCCAAGAATTGAGTAGACATGGAAACATAACCACCCTCTTAGGACTACAGGTGGTCCCGCCCAAGTCAGAACTGAAGCTCATATAGTGACATTTTTTCCATTGTCACCAACTTGCCATTTCTGTTTTATAGACAAAGGGATGTCTCCAGGAATGTCAATGCAGTACCTTTCACTGGTCCTGCAAAGTAGTGAGCACATTTCCTACAAGGAGAATCATTTCTCACCCTACAGATTTTGACCCACAGAGTACACAATTCATTGAAATTAAAAAAGAATTACAATAAAAATAATCGCAAAAAGAAAAGGAGTACTTGTGGCACCTTAAAGACTAAAAAATTTATTAGAGCATAAGCTTTTGTGAGCTACAGCTCACTTCATCGGATGCATTTGGTGGAAAAAACAGAGGGGAGATTTATATACACACACAGAGAACATGAAACAATGGGTTTATCATACACGCTGTAAGGAGAGTGATCACTTAAGATAAGCCATCACCAGCAGCAGGGGGGGGAAAGGAGGAAAACCTTTCATGGTGACTGCGATGGGTACCCGCATGGCCCCACAGTATGCCAACATTTTTATGGCTGACTTAGAACCATGCTTCCTCAGCTCTCGTCCCCTAATGCCCCTACTCTCCTTGCTCTACATTGATGACATCTTCATCATCTGGACCCATGGAAAAGAAGCCCTTGAGGAATTCCACCATGATTTCAACAATTTCCATCCCACCATCAACCTCAGCCTGGACCAGTCCACACAAGAGATCTACTTCCTGGACACTACGGTGCTAATAAACGATGGTCACATAAACACCACCCTGTATCGGAAACCTACTGACCGCTATTCCTACCTACATGCCTCTAGCTTTCATCCAGATCATACCACTCGATCCATTGTCTACAGCCAAGCTCTACGATATAACCGCATTTGCTCCAACCCCTCAGACAGAGACAAACACCTACAAGATCGCTATCATGCATTCCTACAACTACAATACCCACCTACTAAAGTGAAGAAAGAGATTGACAGAGCCAGAAGAGTACCCAGAATCACCTACTACAGGACAGGCCCAACAAAGAAAAGAACAGAACGCCACTAGCCATCACCTTCAGCCCCCAACTAAAACCTCTCCAACGCATCATCAAGGATCTACAACCTATCCTGAAGGACGACCCATCACTCTCACGGATCTTGGGAGACAGATCTTGTAAGTCCTTGCTTACAGACAGCCCCCCAATCTGATGCAAATACTCACCAGCAACCACACACCACACAACAGAACCACTAACCCAGGAACCTATCCTTGCAACAAAGCCCGTTGCCAACTCTGTCCACATATCTATTCGGGGATACCATCATAGGGCCTAATCACATCAGCCACACTATCAGAGGCTCATTCACCTGTGCATCTACCAATGTGATATATGCCATCATGTGCCAGCAATGCCCCTCTGCCATGTACATTGGCCAAACTTGACAGTCTCTACGTAAAAGAATGAATGGACACAAATCAGACGTCAAGAATTATAACATTCCAAAACCAGTTGGAGAACACCTCAATCTCTCTGGTCACTCGATTACAGACCTAAGAGTAGCTATCCTTCAACAAAAAAGCTTCAAAAACAGACTCCAAGGAGAGACTGCTGAATTGGAATTAATTTGCAAGCTGGATAAAATTAATTTAGGCTTGAATAGAGACTGGGAATGGATGAGTCATTACACAAAGTAAAACTATTTCCCCATGGTATTTCTCCCCCCCACCCCACCCCCCACTGTTCCTCAGATATTCTTGTTAACTGCTGGAATTAGCCTACCTTGCTTGTCACTATGAAAGGTTTTCCTCTTCCCCTCCCCCCCGCTGCTGGTGATGGCTTATCTTAAGTGATCACTCTCCTTACAGCGTGTATGATAAACCCATTGTTTCATGTTCTCTGTGTGTGTATATCAATCTCCCCTCTGTTTTTTCCACCAAATGCATCCGATGAAGTGAGCTGTAGCTCACGAAAGCTTATGCTCTAATAAATTTGTTAGTCTCTAAGGTGCCACAAGTACTCCTTTTCTTTTTGCGAATACAGACTAACACGGCTGCTACTCTGAAACCAATAAAAATAATGTGAACACTGCTGAAACCAGATTTCTGTATTCTTATATTGTTGTAATGAGATTTCCTTCCTCACTTTATGACTTATGCATTGGAGATGGTGATGGAAAATGAGAAAAAAAAAGGAATTTAGCCCCAAAATAGCACTATCAAGGATCACTTTTTCTTCTGTTTAAGCATCAGAGAGAAGGAGAAAAAGAAGACTAGTTAGGGGACGTACTGCATAACAAAAAAGCATTTTAAGTGCCTATTTTTCTTGGGAAAATCTCTTTAATTTTAATTATCTGACTACTCTGGGAGAGTGTGGTGTGAGTACACAACAACAACAACAACAAAAAAGCAATAGCACTTAAAGTGTGCTTTTTGTGTGTGAGAGTAATCCACTCTGCTTTATTGTGCCTTACGAAAATGGAGGGTAGTGAAAGATACATCCATATAAATGGAAAAAAATAGGAACTTTCTATTTTAATGGATATTGATATTAATTTGTTATCTACATCTATGTTGCTCTGACATTACCTGCAGCATTACAGCCACCCTCAATGGAAAGTTCATTTCTCTACATCACAGCAAAATGAAAAGCCAGCATACAGTCTTGCCACTGCAATTTTCATTCATTCTTGTTTCGTTAGCACTTCAAAGAAGTCCTTTCCCTGGCCGCTCTCATAAACTACTTGTGTGTACACAAATTAGAAGAGAGATGCAAATACAGTGTGAAAGGGAGAAGGATAAACAAGAAACCATTGCAAGGGGTCTGACACGTCTGGGCTCTGCAAGTTGTAGAACACAAGCAAAAAGTCAGTTTGACGGTGAAGACTATAGTTGGTCAAAACATTCATTTACTCAACAAGTGTTATTTTTTCCTAAATAAATTCTTCACAAATAATTGTTGTTCCATTTTTTGACCAGATCTAGGCATGAAATGAGTGATCTCTTCTCCGAGTCAGATAGTACCTGGCCAGGTGAAGGTACCCAAGGGAACAACCAAGCACAAGGAGATTGCCCTACCTAACAGTTTTTTGAAGGGGGCAGCTGTGTGCCACTAGTCCATTGCCACTAGTGGTGCCAGCAGACCTAAAGTGGCTGGGGAAGGACATGGTTAGACTTGGGTCATGGCCCTTTCCCCTACACCATGTACCAGCCATCTGTACCTGGCATAAAGGGGATTGCATTCCACACCTTTTGGAATTTTAAAACTGCCTATCCAATAATGCTGCCTAGAGTCCCATGAGGGATTCCAGATGAATCAAAAGTATTCTTTTCAGGTGCTCTCTTCCCCATAAAAAGCTTCAACCCTGCAAGTTATTTAAAGCCACACTCGGTTTCCCTGCTGCCTTATCCAGTGTCAAAATAAATGTGATACCCATGAAAGGGTTAACTTGGAAGAGGGAACTTTGAGAAGCAGTTAGAAACAGTGTCAGGCCCTTAGGGTAAGATCAGCCAGCAAGAGTTTGTTCTGGGGATGGAACCTGGCATTTCAGTGGCTGAGTGTGTTGTCACTAGATTTCTCTGGAGTGCTTTATGGGATGGAATTATTTGTAAAAGTCTCTCCCTAGTATGTGAATTTCACTTAATCTCTCAATCTCATTATTCTAAACCTTTGCTTTTCTACTTCACCTCCAGACACTTAATTACAGTACCCTTGCTCCAAGCACAACAACTGTAATTAGAGAGCTTCCCAGGAAAGTACACTCTCTGAAGCATGAGCATGTTAACAGCGCTCTCTGCCAACTCACCACAATCTGGAATGAAACAGTAGAAGCACAATTCTTTGTTTCAGTGTGAACTGACAGGGTCACAGAATGCTGCAAGTACCATTCCTACACCCTGACTCCACTTCCCACGGCACCCCTTTAGCAGTGCAACTCACCTCAATCACCCAACTTTTCATGCTGGTTTGCTGTTGGTGCTCCTGAAGTGGAAGTGTTTGTTGTGGCTGGGGGAATGATGAATCCCTTTCCAACAGTCCTGCTGCTCCTACTCTCTGTGTCCTGCCACTGTTGGGTGGGCTACTCCCTAATACCGCCTGCTTCCTTCCAGTAGTGCCATGACACTGCACGCGGGGTTCGCTCTCCTTCCACAGGGGAAGATGGTGATGATGAAGCAATTTTTTCTCCAAGAGGCATTCTTACTGCTGGAGATGTCAAAACTGCCACTTTCCTCCCCACCACCCACTGTGGGAAATGCTGCCCTAACACTAATGGTGATATTGTGTTCAATGTTCTTGGGAGGGACTGAGTTTTGGTAAAGAATGGCAGCTGCCTCTCGTTGTCAAGGTGGCATTTCTACATTCCTATGTGTGAGACAGCCACCAGCCTGTGCCAAAGAGAGATGGGGGACTTGGTGGGTGAAATAAGAGACTCACAGGCCTGTACTCATTACACATAAAAGGGACATGGGCACAGATGTTCAAAGTCAGGTTTAAGGAGACAAAAGAAATTTACTACACAAGGTGAGATGCAACTGGCATCATAGGCCAGACCATCATTGACTGCATTTGTTAGGAAAATTAAAAGACCTGGAAAAAAACCTTGTGCAATATATTGATAAGGACTTGTATGTTAAAGTTAACATCAGCAAAAGGGAGATTATCCTGTGTCAGTGTAATGTCAGACTATTTAGGTTTGATGATGCTCACACCAGTGCAATTCCACTGACTTTTATGAAGTTATTCCCAATTTACACTGTGAGACAGCAGAATCAGATCCCCAATCTTTTCTTCTATGGGACGAGGACAATAATTGACTCATGTATTTTGACTGAAAGATCCAAGGAATTAATTGGAGTAAGTTACATTTTTTATTTACACCCCAAGCTATCTTGTCCTTCTGTGGTGCCTTCCCTAGGCTCACTCTGATTTTCTCTAGTATTTATTGTCTTCATTCACTTTTGCTCTGTCCAATTAGCAATAGATACAGCTGAGCTCTTTTGAGAGGATGCTCCACTGATGGGAGTGATCAACCTCCATCTCTTGTGATATACACAATTTTAGGCCTGATTCTGATCTCACTACAGAGTAATCCAGAAGTATCTCCAGTGAAATCTATAAAGTTAATACCACTAAAGTGGGAAAAAAATCAGGTTCAATATGTGTGTTTGCCACTGCTGCTAATGCTTCATCAGAATATGCCACATGACAGTTCTTTACTTGAAATGAGTTGAAAGAGTGACCCATCCATTTTTTTCCCTGATTTTCTAATCTCAGCTTTTCATCTTTGATGTCCTAATATTTTGTACTATTAAATTCCCTGTTGACTATAACTAAGTTCTCCCTGCGCTTTAGAGCATGACCAGCTAATGTATTTTTTTTAAGTGAGCTAATTCATTGGGTAGGCTTTACAAGGTCCTTAAAGTTATCTGAAGACATATGATTACTGCAATTTGCACACTGGCAGTTAAGGAAATGTGCAACTTGGCTATATAATTTTCCATGAAGTTTTAGCTGGATGCCACTGAGAGTTAAAACTGGAAAGGGTAGCCTATCCAGGACTATTCAGTGATGTTACCAGGCCTGGCACCTGGTACAAGATTCTAATGCTATTTTAAGAAATATTACATGTCATGCCTCTATTATTTCCCTTGTCACTATTCATAAACAACTGGTGGCAAATGATTATAAAGGGGCCACCATTAAAAATGTAATATTTATTTGCAGTGGAATCTGAGATATCATTGTATTTCCAATAGTACAGGGAAACTCCCAGGCTCTGCTTTATTTTACTGAGTAAACACTGTCTAGTTGAGTAGTCTGGGGACTGATCAGAATCCCATGGAAGGTAAATAGGAGAAAAACACTGCTACAAAAATATATTTCAATGGACATCATATCAGGCTTTGTATAATGCTTGTCTACTATACAGTTAACAGTACATTTTCCACCCTTTTGGAGGCAGATATGTGTCTGCACACTAATTTATTACTGTTTTATCTCAAGAGGAATTTCTTAGAGAAAAACACATGCAGAGTTGTGTTATATTTTTTTGTGATTCCTTGTCTGATTACGTTTCTTATGTAGAATTGTTTATTTTTTTTAAATTTTTTCCTATGATCTATTCTCACAAATTATCTTAATAAAGTTAAAAAATGTTAGCTTACTTAATATTACTCAAAATATTGAATATTGGATGTGCTTTTTTTAAAAAAAGGGTTTTTTAAAATTTTATCATACTGTGGACGACATCTTAATAGCAAAATCATGTTAGACCATTTACTCCCCTAAACATGATACCCATAGCATCCTCGTGGCAGCTACAGCAATTACTTGCAAGGAAAAGTAGTTTTAGCAGAGTGTTTGCACCTTTTAGTGCTTTAAAAGCAAAAAACAAAAACAACAACAACAAAAACCCACAAACAAAAAACACTTTTTGTGTTAATTTTTCACTCTTCTTTCTCTTTGACTCCAGTCCTTTCTGTTCCTCTTTTACACATGCTGCTCTCCTCTACAGGTTTATCTGCCATTTGAGCTTTCTTCTTCACTCCCATACATGGGTATCATAGAATCTGCTGTCTGGTCCTCCTCCCCCTTTGCATGTGCTTTTCTGCACTCTTCCCCCACCACCTCACCTTCTCACCTACTCCTCTCCACATACTGGTTGGCCATCCTGTCCCTTTTCCCCCTACTCCTCTGAACATGCTGTCTTCCCTCCCATTTTCCTGTGTGTGTTAGCTAGCTGCCTACTTCCCTATTCATCATGCTTGAATACTTGAGTCCCTTCTCCTGTGGACATCTTTCCCTATTGCCCAACTTGTCTTCTCCCTTGTTCCCCTGCACCTGTCCATCTGCCTGGGAATCTTTGGCAACTAATGATTCTCTCTACAAAAGGAAGATCCTCCAGGGGTCCAATAAAACAGATTTAGGACAGCTATGTATGAATGGGGTACTGCAAGCTGTCCTAATGCAGGGGAAGACCTGCCTTATTAATTCAGAAGGCCAGAACCTCAGCAAGTATAAATCAATTTCCCTCCATTGAACCACAGACTGAAGTCATGGCTGATTTATATCCACAAACTATTCATACATCCAAAGATTGGACTATGTCCAGTGATCAATATATAGTTGAGAAGTATTCTCCCAATTTTGTAAAATAATTTTAACAGTTACCAGTATATACATATGTTTTCAAAAGTTTTTATCAATTTTCCTTTATTAGTGAACAGTTTAACACTGTTGGAAAAAAGGAAACATAATTCTGGGATGTATTAGCAGGAGTGTTGTAAGCAAGACACAAGAAGTAATTCTTCCTCTCTACTCCGTGCTGATTAGGCCTCAGCTGGAGTATTGTGTCCAGTTCTGGGTGACACATTTCAGGAAAGATGTGGACAATTGGAGAAAGTCCGGAGAAGAGCAACAAAAATGATTAAAGGTCTAGAAACCATGACCTATGACGGAAGATTGAAAAAATTGGTTTTATTTAGTCTGGAGAAGAGAAGACTGAGAGGGGACATGATAACAATTTTCAAGTGCATAAAAGGTTGTTACAAGGAGGAGGGAGAAAATTTGTTCTTTTTAACCTCTGAGGATAGGAAAAGAAGCAATGGGCTTAAATTGCAGCAAGGGCGGTTTAGGTTGGACATTAGGAAAAACTTCCTAACTGTCAGAGTGGTTAAGCACTGGAATAAATTGCATAAGGAGTTTGTGGAATCTCCATCATTGGGGATATTTAAGAGCAAGTTGGACAAACAGTGCCAGTGTCAGTTTAACAATTGGTTTATATAACTTTTGCCTACTTGTAAATTAATCATGAAATATTGTTTTCAATAATGAATGTTATAAACAGGTGGGAAAAAACAGAAGATATTGAGCTGGAAGTTAATGAACCCAAACTGGTGTGTCAAATATTAGACCTAATTGGTGGGGAAAATAATATTCCTCCTATCATTCCCTTTGTGGGACCTTAAGGAAAGAGACTTTGGAAGAAAATAGAAAAAAACAGACGGAGGCTACTGAATTAAGCGTCACCATCATGGCTGCCACAACCACCATCTCCTGGGGTCTCAGGCTTTCATCATCCTAATCCTAAGAGATGTCCTGACCAGCCTGGGCCAGAGAGAGGGACCCAGATAACATTGTCACCCCTACCAGCTACAGCTAAATCCCAAGCACGGCCTGGGATAAAACAGGATTGGACTTTAACAGCAGCAACAAAACAACAGCTCCAACCCATCTCAACTAACTTCTTCTCTTTTACCCAAAAGGACAGTTATCAACATCTTTGATACCATCTAAAAGACTGTGAAAGAAGGGTTTTTCTCCTAAAACTCTCTCCAGTTAAAGGGAAAGAGAACAAGGACTGTTGTTAAAATGAAAGCCGTACTTAATATTTTACATTGCAAAGGCTTTAACTGTTGTCCCTTCTTTTCTGTGTCTCTAATTAAAAAAAAAAAAAGGATTTTCATGGTGAGTTTACCATGGTACCAAGCAGGATGAAGTCCCTGTATACCAAATCCTGAACCTGGTTTAATGTTGAATAGTGACTGAGTTATGTTAGCACCTTTAGCCCATATATTCCACCCAAATTAATACAACAGTGTTTCCAGTCAAGTGCATGTGGAGGAGTCGAGAGACACCACAAGTTTCACAACTTATATCTTGCACTCTGCACTACAATATTTCTTGAAGTCTAAGGCTGTGTATTCTTTCCACTTTAAATGTGTTCATCAGCTCTACTTGTCTTTCATATGCAAGTACTACATGAAAGCATATACACACAAAGTATATGCATTTAAGTGTTTTTTTTACTTTTTTAGTCTTCAGGAGCCTTCTAGGAGCAAGTACTTCTTCAGAGTGGATTACATGAATGAAATGCTTACATGGACATCTGCTAAACTTGTTTACAAGAACTCACAGTCCTGACTGACAGCTCAAACTCAATTCCAAACCATCAATATTTCTGAAAGCTGCTATTAGAGTCTATACAGTTCAGTGCAGTCACATTAAAGTCTCTACACTATTATTAAAGTCATTGAACTGATGGCAAACTAAGTCATACTTGTCCGCTCCCACAGTTTACCAGTGAAATGCAGGACATTTTTGATTCAAAACATGTCATTCATGAGGAAAAATAAACCTAACCATTCTTGTTAATGTCAATAGACTTCATTGTCATTACAAGGTTTTATATAAAGAAACTTTTTTTTTTCATTTTCCCTCTTCCCTAGAATTAGGCCTAAAAATATTATTTAAATCATTGCTAATAGCTAGGAACATAAGACATCCTTCTTTTGCCTTTCATAATGTTTGGAAAGTAAAATTAGTATGAACGTGTATATAAATTTATCTATGTGTATTTATAGAGAGAGAAAGAGAGTGTAGCAAAGTGGAAAGGAATACATTAGAACTAGTCAGAAAATGCAGCCAGAATCCTCTCTTCTGGGCTTCAAATAACCTCCCAAATTCACCTTCAGAAGCAAGCTGCCTGCAGACCAACAAAGTGGCATCTGATCCTGCCAGAACAACAGATGTAAAACTTCCAGACATATTTCCACTGCTATGATGATCAATATTCCACACAACATACCTTTCAAAATCCATAAGTCCTATACACGCCTATCATAACAGGTGGTGTACCTTATGCAGTGCATCAAATGCCCCCAACAACACTACTATGTGGGTGAGGACAGACAATCACTACACTCTTGAATGAAAAATGGATGAAAGCACCATATCACTCATGGGCAAACACTTTTCACAAAGTGATCACTCCAAATGTGACCTCTCACACTTCATCCCCAAAGGAAACCTGCACAACACCTTCTCAAGATGAGCATGGGAACTTAAATTCATAACTCTGCTAGCTACCAAAAACTATGGTCTCAAGAGACACCCTGGTTTTATGGCCCATTTCAACAATTTGTAACCTATTAAACCAACTTTGTCCTGTGATTGCAGAGGTGTTAATTGCCCACTTCATTTTAAGTGTCAGGTTTCAGAGTAGCAGCCCTCTTAGTCTGTATTCGCAAAAAGGAAAGGAGGACTTGTGGCACCTTAGAGACTAACAAATTTATTTGAGCATAAGCTTTCATGATGAAATGAGCTGTAGCTCACGAAAGCTTATGCTCAAATAAATGTGTTAGTTTCTAAGGTGCCACAAGTACTCCTTTTCTTTTTTCATTTTAAGTGGTTTCTTGCATTGTGTGTTAACCCCTTATGTTTAACAATCTGTCTCACCTTGTATTTACCTGTGACACTTTGGTTACATTTCCAAGAGCTGAGGAATAAATCTGTGAAGCTTAAAATCTTACTTCTTCCACCAACAGAAGTCAGACCAATAAAAGATATTACCTCCCATCTTGTCTCTCTCATTGATTTAAAATGGAAGTTTAATGACTGACATTTGTATCTTTGAAAATCTTCCTTTAACTGTACTGCCTACTTAGGCTGCACTTTGAATAAAGCAATCAACTTCTGAGCCAGTGAAGCCAGCAGAAGACTCAGACCAGGTCTACATTACCACTTACATTGGCAAAATTTATGTCACTCATGGGTGTGAAAACACCCCCCCCCATGCAACATAAGTTTCACTGGCATAAGTGGTAGCGTGCTCAGCAATATGTCAGCAGTAGAGCTTCTCCCGCCAAGAGAGATACTGCTGCTCCTTGGGTGTAGTTTAATTATGTCTACAGGAGAACGCTCTCCCTTTGGCATAGAGCAGCTACATGAGAGATCTTACAGTGATGCAGCTGCATTTGTACAGCTGTGCTGCTGTAAGGTATTTAGCATAGACATAGTCTCAGATTGCTTCCACTGCTGCCTTGGGAAGGATTTGCAGATCTAGGACACTGATTCAGCAAGATACTTGAGTAGTCCCATTAAGTAAAGATCATGCTTAAGTATCTTGCTGAATCAGGTCCTAATATTAGAAGTGAGTGAAATTTTTCAAACCTTTTTTTGTTTGTTTGTTTTGCAAAAAAAATGCAGATTTGGTTACATCAAAACATTTCATGAAATTGTGTTTTTTGCTGCATTGTTTCAGCAAAAAGAAAAAAAGAAAATCCAAAAATTAAGAAAGAAAACATTTCCATTGTTCCATTCAAAAGGACAGTTTTAGAATTTCCTTCAATTTCTTTTAAAGTGCAAAAACATTTTTTAAAAGCTTGTAATCAAAACGAATGTTTCCTTCAACCCAAAGTGATTGTTTTGGATCTGCCAGTGAATTGAAAAATACCATTAAGTAAGACTCATGCTTAAGTATCTTTCTGAATCAGTACCCTAATATGTACTCTGTCTGGCTTTTAGACAGATGATAAATTCGGACTAAGAAAACAGCACACTTTACATACTAAAGGAGAAAAACCTTCTTTTTATTCCTTTCTGAATCAAGTAGAATGTGTTGCTATACACAAAGCAGCATTATAAATTCTAAGGACTTGCAAATCTAATGATTTTATCATAGGAAAAGCAATTTTGAAAGCAGGAACATATCATTACGCTAAACAGTACAATATTCTTCATAACAATGCAAAGTTTTAGAAATAAAAATATTGATATTTAAAATTGGGAAACATTAAAAGGAAAATTTACAAGCTATCAATCAGAATGACATCACCATTTTGCAATTTATCCTCAAAATCAAAACTCACTGATCACTGAGATATCAAAGTAAAGTTTAGGAATAAGTTAACAAATTTGTTAAAATAATATAATAAAGTAAGGAACAAATACATAAGGGTTTGATTGGCTTTTGTCTGTACATTCTGAGTTTTACAAAGATATGCTATTTTTATATCTGCCTATATTACCCATTTTGATTAACTATATTACTTTAAACATATATAGTTCCCTCACTTCTGAAGATCCTTAAGCCTGTCACCTACTGCACATTAGTTAAGCTTCTAAAACACTCTTTTGAGACAGAGAAAAAGTAGAATCATGCCACTCACCATTGAAATGCAGCCACCTCTGGGATAGAATATGACATCTGTTTAGCTTGACACAGAAACACTACACAACAGTTTAGAAAAGGAAATGAAGAATACTTGGCCATGTTTTCAGGTAGTGCAAATTGGTATAACTCCAATGAGTTCAATAGCCCTGGTAGACAATAAATAATATAGTTGGACTTTGGCCAAATCAGGATACCCTGTTACAACCTTATGCTCATGAAAACTGCTGTGGGCTCTTCAATAAACATAAATGCTAAGGATCTCAGTTTCCTGTGTCATCTGAAAGATGGTTTTGCTTTATGAAGTTAAATTTCAGGATCAGATTATTCCTTATGAGGCTATCCCAAAGTGTTTTGCAAACTGATGTTTTTGATAATGGTAATTCTGTGACTATTGAGGTAGCATGACAGACAGCTATGATGAGATCAGTAATAGCTCTCTCACTGCTCTGAATATTAGAAATGGATTGCCTTATGACTCAGCTCTACTTCCATTGAAGTGAATGAAAGATGAACACACACAGGTGAATGAAAGATGAACACAAGGATAGATTTAATTGGCAGGAGAGCAAAACAAATTAAAAGGTTTAAAAAAACCTGACCTATAACAAAAGGTTAAAAAAAAAACTGGGCATTTTTAGTCTTGAGAAAAGAAGTCTGAGGGAGAACCTGATAATAGTCTTTAAATATGTTAAGGGCTGTTACAATGAGGATGGTGATCATTTGTTGTCCATATCCACTGAAGGTAGGAAAAGAAGCAATCTGCTTAATCTGCAGTAAGGGGGATTTAGGTTAGATGTTAGGAAAAACTTTCTAACTATAAAGGGGCGTTAAGCTCTGGAATAAGTTTCAAAGGGAGGTTGTGGAATCATGACCAATGGAGGTTTTTCAAAACAGGTTAGACAAACAGCTGTCAGGGATGGTCTACATTTACTTGGTCCTGCCTCAGGACAGGAGGTTGGACTTGATGACTTCTTGAGGTCTCTTGCAGCCCTACATTTCTATGATTCTATGTGCATAATCTCTCTCCCCTCCCTAGCACCTCCCAGCAGTCATTCCTTTGTTGGTCTGACCAACCTTCTGAACCCAGCTTGCAGGGGGTGGGGGAGGAAGGGAAGGATATTAAAATCTGTTTGTATTTTACCACTGACTTAATGTGAACAAAATCTGGCCCTTAGGGAGGAAACTTTCAATCTATTTGGGCAAACCAGAGTGCCAAACAGATTACAGTTTGTTGGTAGACAGTGGAATGATCACATTCAAGAAGTAACTTTAACAGATGTACGTGATTTCCCAAAATGTAGGTCTTGGGGAAATGTGATGCCATAAAACCTGAGAAGATAGAGAAGTTTCTCATATCCAGGTTCCTATATTGGCTGCCATCACTATCTGACCACCTCATTTCTACTGTATTTTGCATGCTGCATCTAATACAAAAACAGTAATGAGGAGGCAGAGAGATGGGAGAATTTCTCCAGAATGAAGGAAACAGAAATGTTTTAAAAATATAGACGGTTTGTATTTAAACCTGAGATCAAGGTTCTGCAACATATTACACCTATGGAAATGTCCTACAGTATGTAATAGAAAATTATAACCATTCTATTTTTAACCCCTCTTAGAGACTGTAATCAAAATTAAAACCCAGTATAGAATTCTATGATGGTTCAAAAACAGAAAAGGGATACATTCTCTGTAAAATTATATAGGTTTTAGTGCAGTTTCTATAACCCCCCATTCAAGTTCTACAGAATGATACTGGAATAACCTCTCCTAAGTTCTATAGGACTTTTCCACAGGCTAATAAATAAAAAAAAATCATAAACAATGTACCTAAGTTCAAAACTGGAATTAGTCACTCTTCATCCTAGCAGCCAGACATTTCCATAAGAAAGTGTCACACAGTAAGATAGAGCATGAATTTAAAGCACATTCACTATGCCACACTAACTTCCTGTGAAAAGAAAAGGAGTACTTGTGGCACCTTAGAGACTAACAAATTTATTAGAGCATAAGCTTTCGTGAGCTACAGCTCACTTCATCGGATGCATTTGGTGGAAAAAACAGAGGAGAGATTTATATACACACACACAGAGAACATGAAACAATGGGTTTATCATACACACTGTAAGGAGAGTGATCACTTAAGATAAGCCATCACCAACAGCAGGGGGGGGAAGGAGGAAAACCTTTCATGGTGACAAGCAGGTAGGCTAATTCCAGCAGTTAACAAGAATATCAGAGGAACAGTGGGGGGTGGGGTGGGAGGGAGAAATACCATGGGGAAATAGTTTTACTTTGTGTAATGACTCATCCATTCCCAGTCTCTATTCAAGCCTAAGTTAATTGTATCCAGTTTGCAAATTAATTCCAATTCAGCAGTCTCTCGTTGGAGTCTGTTTTTGAAGCTTTTTTGTTGAAGTATAGCCACTCTTAGGTCTGTGATCGAGTGACCAGAGAGATTGAAGTGTTCTCCAACTGGTTTTTGAATGTTATAATTCTTGATGTCTGATTTGTGTCCATTCATTCTTTTACGTAGAGACTGTCCAGTTTGGCCAATGTACATGGCAGAGGGGCATTGCTGGCACATGATGGCATATATCACATTGGTAGATGCGCAGGTGAACGAGCCTCTGATAGTGTGGCTGATGTGATTAGGCCCTATGATGGTATCCCCTGAATAGATATGTGGACAGAGTTGGCAACGGGCTTTGTTGCAAGGATAGGTTCCTGGGTTAGTGGTTCTGTTGTGTGGTGTGTGGTTGCTGGTGAGTATTTGCTTCAGATTGGGAGGCTGTCTGTAAGCAAGGACTGGTCTGTCTCCCAAGATCTGAGAGAGCGATGGCTCGTCCTTCAGGATAGGTTGTAGATCCTTGATGATGCGTTGGAGGGGTTTTAGTTGGGGGCTGAAGGTGATGGCTAGTGGCGTTCTGTTGTTTTCTTTGTTGGGCCTGTCCTGTAGTAGGTGACTTCTGGGTACTCTTCTGGCTCTGTCAATCTGTTTCTTCACTTCAGCAGGTGGGTACTGTAGTTGTAGGAATGCATGATAGAGATCTTGTAGGTGTTTGTCTCTGTCTGAGGGGTTGGAGCAAATGCGGTTATATCGTAGCGCTTGGCTGTAGACAATGGATCGAGTGGTATGATCTGGATGAAAGCTAGAGGCATGTAGGTAGGAATAGCGGTCAGTAGGTTTCCGATATAGGGTGGTGTTTATGTGACCATCGCTTATTAGCACCGTAGTGTCCAGGAAGTGGATCTCTTGTGTGGACTGGTCCAGGCTGAGGTTGATGGTGGGATGGAAATTGTTGAAATCATGGTGGAATTCCTCAAGAGCTTCTTTTCCATGGGTCCAGATGATGAAGATGTCATCAATGTAGCGCAAGTAGAGTAGGGGCATTAGGGAACGAGAGCTGAGGAAGCGTTGTTCTAAGTCAGCCATAAAAATGTTGGCATACTGTGGGGCCATGCGGGTACCCATCGCAGTGCCGCTGATTTGAAGGTATACATTGTCACCAAATGTGAAATAGTTATGGGTCAGGACAAAGTCACAAAGTTCTGCCACCAGGTTTGCCGTGACAGTATCGGGGATACTGTTCCTCACGGCTTGTAGTCCATCTTTGTGTGGAATGTTGGTGTAGAGGGCTTCTACATCCATAGTGGCTAGGATGGTGTTTTTAGGAAGATCACCAATGGACTGTAGTTTCCTCAGGAAATCGGTGGTGTCTCGAAGATAGCTGGGAGTGCTGGTAACGAAGGGCCTGAGGAGGGAGTCTACATAGCCAGACAATCCTGCTGTCAGGGTGCCAATGCCTGAGATGATGGGGCGTCCAGGATTTCCAGGTTTATGGATCTTGGGTAGCAGATAGAATACCCCAGGTCCTGGCTCCAGGGGTGTGTCTGTGCGGATTTGTTCTTGTGCTTTTTCAGGGAGTTTCTTGAGCAAATGCTGTAGTTTCTTTTGGTAACTCTCAGTGGGATCAGAGGGTAATGGCTTGTAGAAAGTGGTGTTGGAGAGCTGCCTAGTAGCCTCTTGTTCATACTCCGACCTATTCATGATGACGACAGCACCTCCTTTGTCAGCCTTTTTGATTATGATGTCAGAGTTGTTTCTGAGGCTGTGGATGGCACTGTGTTCTGCATGGCTGAGGTTATGGGGTAAGCGATGCTGCTTTTCCACAATTTCAGCTCGTGCACGTCGGCGGAAGCAGTCTATGTAGAAATCCAGGCTGCTGTTTCGACCTTCAGGAGGAGTCCACCCAGAATCCTTCTTTTTGTAGTGTTGGCAGGAAGGTCTCTGTGGGTTAATATGTTGGTCAGAGGTGTGTTGGAAATATTCCTTGAGTCTGAGACGTCGAAAATAGGATTCTAGGTCACCACAGAACTGTATCATGTTCGTGGGGGTGGAGGGGCAAAAGGAGAGGCCCCGAGATAGGACAGATTCTTCCGCTGGGCTAAGAGTATAGTTGGATAGATTAACAATATTGCTGGGTGGGTTACGGGAACCATTGTTGTGGCCCCTTGTGGCATATAGTAGTTTAGATAGCTTAGTGTCCTTTTTCTTTTGTAGAGAATCAAAGTGTGTTTTGTAAATGGCTTGTCTAGTTTTTGTAAAGTCCAGCCACGAGGAAGTTTGTGTGGAAGGTTGGTTCTTTATGAGAGTATCCAGTTTTGAGAGCTCATTCTTAATCTTTCCCTGTTTGCTGTAGAGGATGTTGATCAGGTGGTTCCGCAGTTTCCTTGAGAGTGTGTGGCACAAGCTGTCAGCATAGTCTGTGTGGTATGTAGATTGTAATGGATTTTTTACCTTCAGTCCTTTCGGTATGATGTCCATCTGTTTGCATTTGGAGAGGAAGATGATGTCTGTAAAGATGACTTTGTGTAAACTATTTCCCCATGGTATTTCTCCCTCCCACCCCACCCCCCACTGTTCCTCTGATATTCTTGTTAACTGCTGGAATTAGCCTACCTGCTTGTCACCATGAAAGGTTTTCCTCCTTCCCCCCCCTGCTGTTGGTGATGGCTTATCTTAAGTGATCACTCTCCTTACAGTGTGTATGATAAACCCATTGTTTCATGTTCTCTGTGTGTGTGTATATAAATCTCTCCTCTGTTTTTTCCACCAAATGCATCCGATGAAGTGAGCTGTAGCTCACGAAAGCTTATGCTCTAATAAATTTGTTAGTCTCTAAGGTGCCACAAGAACTCCTTTTCTTTTTGCGAATACAGACTAACACGGCTACTACTCTGAAACCTGTGATTATGCAAGGCACTGAATTTAGCCGTATAGAGTGGAAATCTGTCAACTTCATGAAAAAACTCGCACAGATACAGACAGACATCATCTTCCTCTCCAAATGCAAACAGATGGACATCATACCGAAAGGACTGAAGGTAAAAAATCCATTACAATCTACATACCACACAGACTATGCTGACAGCTTGTGCCACACACTCTCAAGGAAACTGCGGAACCACCTGATCAACATCCTCTACAGCAAACAGGGAAAGATTAAGAATGAGCTCTCAAAACTGGATACTCTCATAAAGAACCAACCTTCCACACAAACTTCCTCGTGGCTGGACTTTACAAAAACTAGACAAGCCATTTACAAAACACACTTTGATTCTCTACAAAAGAAAAAGGACACTAAGCTATCTAAACTACTATATGCCACAAGGGGCCACAACAATGGTTCCCGTAACCCACCCAGCAATATTGTTAATCTATCCAACTATACTCTTAGCCCAGCGGAAGAATCTGTCCTATCTCGGGGCCTCTCCTTTTGCCCCTCCACCCCCACGAACATGATACAGTTCTGTGGTGACCTAGAATCCTATTTTCGACGTCTCAGACTCAAGGAATATTTCCAACACACCTCTGACCAACATATTAACCCACAGAGACCTTCCTGCCAACACTACAAAAAGAAGGATTCTGGGTGGACTCCTCCTGAAGGTCGAAACAGCAGCCTGGATTTCTACATAGACTGCTTCCGCCGACGTGCACGAGCTGAAATTGTGGAAAAGCAGCATCGCTTACCCCATAACCTCAGCCATGCAGAACACAGTGCCATCCACAGCCTCAGAAACAACTCTGACATCATAATCAAAAAGGCTGACAAAGGAGGTGCTGTCGTCATCATGAATAGGTCGGAGTATGAACAAGAGGCTACTAGGCAGCTCTCCAACACCACTTTCTACAAGCCATTACCCTCTGATCCCACTGAGAGTTACCAAAAGAAACTACAGCATTTGCTCAAGAAACTCCCTGAAAAAGCACAAGAACAAATCCGCACAGACACACCCCTGGAGCCAGGACCTGGGGTATTCTATCTGCTACCCAAGATCCATAAACCTGGAAATCCTGGACGCCCCATCATCTCAGGCATTGGCACCCTGACAGCAGGATTGTCTGGCTATGTAGACTCCCTCCTCAGGCCCTTCGTTACCAGCACTCCCAGCTATCTTCGAGACACCACCGATTTCCTGAGGAAACTACAGTCCATTGGTGATCTTCCTAAAAACACCATCCTAGCCACTATGGATGTAGAAGCCCTCTACACCAACATTCCACACAAAGATGGACTACAAGCCGTGAGGAACAGTATCCCCGATACTGTCACGGCAAACCTGGTGGCAGAACTTTGTGACTTTGTCCTGACCCATAACTATTTCACATTTGGTGACAATGTATACCTTCAAATCAGCGGCACTGCGATGGGTACCCGCATGGCCCCACAGTATGCCAACATTTTTATGGCTGACTTAGAACAACGCTTCCTCAGCTCTCGTTCCCTAATGCCCCTACTCTACTTGCGCTACATTGATGACATCTTCATCATCTGGACCCATGGAAAAGAAGCTCTTGAGGAATTCCACCATGATTTCAACAATTTCCATCCCACCATCAACCTCAGCCTGGACCAGTCCACACAAGAGATCCACTTCCTGGACACTACGGTGCTAATAAGCGATGGTCACATAAACACCACCCTATATCGGAAACCTACTGACCGCTATTCCTACCTACATGCCTCTAGCTTTCATCCAGATCATACCACTCGATCCATTGTCTACAGCCAAGCGCTACGATATAACCGCATTTGCTCCAACCCCTCAGACAGAGACAAACACCTACAAGATCTCTATCATGCATTCCTACAACTACAGTACCCACCTGCTGAAGTGAAGAAACAGATTGACAGAGCCAGAAGAGTACCCAGAAGTCACCTACTACAGGACAGGCCCAACAAAGAAAACAACAGAACGCCACTAGCCATCACCTTCAGCCCCCAACTAAAACCCCTCCAACGCATCATCAAGGATCTACAACCTATCCTGAAGGACGAGCCATCGCTCTCTCAGATCTTGGGAGACAGACCAGTCCTTGCTTACAGACAGCCTCCCAATCTGAAGCAAATACTCACCAGCAACCACACACCACACAACAGAACCACTAACCCAGGAACCTATCCTTGCAACAAAGCCCGTTGCCAACTCTGTCCACATATCTATTCAGGGGATACCATCATAGGGCCTAATCACATCAGCCACACTATCAGAGGCTCGTTCACCTGCGCATCTACCAATGTGATATATGCCATCATGTGCCAGCAATGCCCCTCTGCCATGTACATTGGCCAAACTGGACAGTCTCTACGTAAAAGAATGAATGGACACAAATCAGACATCAAGAATTATAACATTCAAAAACCAGTTGGAGAACACTTCAATCTCTCTGGTCACTCGATCACAGACCTAAGAGTGGCTATACTTCAACAAAAAAGCTTCAAAACAGACTCCAACGAGAGACTGCTGAATTGGAATTAATTTGCAAACTGGATACAATTAACTTAGGCTTGAATAGAGACTGGGAATGGATGAGTCATTACACAAAGTAAAACTATTTCCCCATGGTATTTCTCCCTCCCACCCCACCCCCCACTGTTCCTCTGATATTCTTGTTAACTGCTGGAATTAGCCTACCTGCTTGTCACCATGAAAGGTTTTCCTCCTTCCCCCCCCTGCTGTTGGTGATGGCTTATCTTAAGTGATCACTCTCCTTACAGTGTGTATGATAAACCCATTGTTTCATGTTCTCTGTGTGTGTGTATATAAATCTCTCCTCTGTTTTTTCCACCAAATGCATCCGATGAAGTGAGCTGTAGCTCACGAAAGCTTATGCTCTAATAAATTTGTTAGTCTCTAAGGTGCCACAAGTACTCCTTTTCTTTTTGCGAATACAGACTAACACGGCTACTACTCTGAAACCTGTAACTTCCTGTGGAAACACTATCTGCACACTAAAAGTTGCCTCAGGTGGTTTAGCTTAATATACTTGAAAGTGTCAGTTAAATTCACACCCCAGCTTGCTAGGAACTACCTTCCCCATGTAGACAAGTGTTTACTGTACCCTCTAACGGGTTTTGTTATGGTATTGTCCTGCATTGATTATGGCACAGTCAGCCTTCTATTCCTATGCAATTAAAACACGTATCATTCTGACCAGCTGAGTCTATAAATATATTTAAAATATTATTTCAATTGTGATTATTTATTGAAAAGTTACATTCAGAACTGCACTCCTTTGGATTGTAATCGAGCAGAAATCATCAGCAGTATAGGAGCATGTCCTCTGAAATGGTGGCTGAACCAGGAAGGGGATAAGAATGTTTAGCACGTAAATCTGGCACATAAATACCTTGCAATGTTGGCCCCAAAAGTGCCATGCAAATGCTGGTTCTTGCTTTCTGGTGATGTAAAAAAGAAGAGGGCAGCATTATCTCATGTGAATGTAAACAAACTTGTTTGTCTTAGTGATTGGCTGAAAAAGAAGTAGGACTGAGTGGACTTGTAGGCTATAAAATTTTACATTGTTTTATTTTTTAGTACAGTTATGTAACAAAAACAAATCTACATTTGTAATTTGCACTTTTGTGACAAAGAGATTGCACTGCGGTACTTGTATGAGGTGAACTAAAAATACTATTTATTTTGTTTATAATTTTTACAGTGCAAATATTTGTAATAAAAATAATTATATACACTTTGCATTTTGTGTTGTAATTGAAATCAATACACATGAAAATGTAGAAAAACATCCAAAATATTTAATACATTTCAATTTGCATTCTATTGTTTAACAGTGTGATTAAAACTGTGATTAATCGCAATTAATATTTTTAATTGTGATTATTTTTTGAGTTAATTGTGTGAGTTAACTGCAATTAATCAACAGTCCTATTATATCATAATGCATCCTAACTTTGAATATTTGACTTTGTGATCTTAATTTTTGTAATGTCATTTTTGTGAGTAAATCCAAAATCAAACAGTCATATAGAACTCAGGAAATCCAATGAAACAGGCTCCATGTCAATCTCACTCCTAGCTTCCTTGTTAAGCTCCACTAAAGCTGACATCTTTTCCCCATTTTTAAGATTCAGACCTCCATCTCTCATTGCATGTGTTTTTTGCATAAAAACAGAAAATGAACAAAGGGTAATTTCTGTCAAATCAAGCTAAATCTTAAATAAGCCCTTTTTGATAATGCAGCAGTATATACACTGGGGATAATAATGTAGTTGCTACATGAAGACTTTAAACAGAAAAACAAGTCTGTTTGCTCAGGTTGAAGGAGCTGTAAATATGCATTTGAAATGTCAGATTGTTTACTACTCTGGGAAAGTAGCTGGGTTTTGATTAGATGAAGTTGTGGGTATGTTACTCTGTGTATGTCCAGTGACCAGCTTTGTTCTCAGGTCCAGTTATTCTCCAAAGGTGCTATATTTGTATTTTTAGTTCCTAATTGTATCTACGTTTCCAACATTATACTGATAACAACCATATACAGTGACAGGAATAAGCCCTAAGAAAACTATCAGATCAACAAAAATGTTTTGAATGTCCTGGACATGGTAGTGAAAAAAGTGAAATTGTGAGAATCAGTGAGAAGTGAAATCATTAAAGATGGCAGAAACCTGTTGTTGCATAGGTCTAACCCAAAGTGCTAAGACCAGTTTCTGCGGTTCAAATGGACAACCTTCTCTGAGGCTGGAGTGAGCTAGCTGCTGCTAACTTAGGCAGCATCAGAGCTAAGGTGCTGCTGCCATGATTCCCCCCCCCCATTATGCTTTCATGTTGTTTTCATATCTAATTGCTGTCCCACTTGACACCCCCCCCCAAAAAAAAACCTCTCCAGGTTTTCAAGATTCAAAAGCAGGGGAGATCTCCCCCTCCTCTTCCTGGCTTAGAGGAGCAGTACTCCCCTGCAAAACCCTCTCCTCTACTGCTGTAGCAATAGCTACCCCTCCTGCTTCAATCTACTTTACCACAAACTTGCTCACAGTCTGAACGAAGCCAGACCCACGAGATGCATTATGGCAGCCACATGAGTGCATTGTGGGATAAGTAGGCCAACCGGGGCCCAGTCTGTAGGGGAGAATGGAAGCATGAGACACCCAAACTAAAACTCCATTGAGGCACCACAGCCTCTTACGTAGACGCAGTTTAAAGTTGAACTGACTGGAGAAAAGATCATTCTGACATTTCTGAAAAACCTCATTTCAGAAATTTCCATTAAAAAAATGATATTTTGACATTTTGCCCTGAGTTGGGACAAAAACAAATGCTGACATATCATAATCTCCTCTAAGTCAGAAGTTCCAGTTTTTCACTCTGCTCCAGTCAGGGTCAACGTCCAAGGTGAAGGAACTCTGGAAAATGGTTGGGGGGAGCAGGGCAAGGTTTTAGGGAGAGTATCCCTCCCATCAGTCAGAATGGAGTTAAGGATTCTCCCTCTCCCCAAAAACATACCTCAATTTGGATGTACCTCTTATGTTAATCTTTCTCCCACGATTTAAACCAGTCTCAATTTTGGTGGGGGGTGTCTCACTTTTAGAGCTCACTTTGCTGGCGATGTTGATGAAAGATGGTTGGAATATTTTTCAGTGATAGGGCTCAGTGGTGCTTTGGTAATGCAAATAATGAATACATACTTACATACCTACATAGGAAAAAAGATGCATTTTTCCCTCTTCTTCCCTAATTCAAAGATGGCTGGAAGGAATTTGCTGACATTTTGACAAATAAAATAAATAAAAATCCCAGTTAGGTCAATCCCAGCAAGAAAAATATCAGCTCCAAAGATGAAAGTTTCACAGAGTTCTGAATGTTTGAAAACAGAAAGGTAGAGACTTAGAATATAAATATAAAGGAACCCATTTATGTTTCTGTCTGCCTTATCTATTTCAGATAGAACAAAGCCACAAAGTTCAGCTATGGCTGTGAACATCTTGTAAATTTTGGGGGAAGGGGGTTGGTTAAGGCAATTGATAGAATATATAATTACACATTACTTCACTCTTTCCTGTAAGTAAAGTTATCTCAACTCACAAATAATCTGGGAATATTAGCTATGCCCTAGGTATTACTCATAACAGTTTATTCTCTTTCATTTCATTATTTTGGAGAAGGTAGCGGAAGCAGTGATGAGCTGTGAATAGCTCCCTTCAGATCTTATTCTAATGGCACTCTGTCATTGCTACTACTTGGAATGTCTTTCCTTAACTCAAATTTCCCTGATGTCAGCAAAAGAAGAATAGTCTTAAGAATATAAGAACATAAGAATGGCCATACTGGGTCAGACCAAAGGTCCATCCAGCCCAGTACCCTGTCTACTGACAGTGGCCAATGCCAGGTGCCCCAGAGGAATTGATCCTAACAGGTAATGATCAAGTAATCTCTCTCCCGCCATCCATCTCCACCCTCTAACAAACAGAAGCTAGGGACACCATTCCTTACCCATCCTGTCTAACAGCCATTAATGGACTTAACCTCCATGAATTTATCCAGTTCTCTTTTAAACCCTGTTATAGTCCTAGCCTTCACAACCTCCTCAGGCAAGGAGTTCCACAGGTTGACTGTGCGCTGAGTGAAGAAGAATTTCCTTTTATTTGTTTTAAACCTGCTACTTTAAAATCCTTTTTCCATTCAAATTCTAAGCTGCCATGCAAGTTTTGACATTATCAGACAAGGGTTTTTTTCAGACAAACAAAACAAGCATAAAGAATGACGTCTGGATTTTGAATCAACTTGGATTCAGGATGGTGGTCTAGGTGTTTGTGGTGTGGAGGAGAGGTGGGGGGCACTGTATTACAATAATGGGATTACTTAAAATTAGAGAGAATGTACCAATGTTAAGAAGCAGCTCAAGCCTTTGACTTTTGAACCTTTCTGCGCTGTTCTAATTGGCAGATTTTGCATTTAAGATATTATGCATGCTTCCATACTAAAGTAATCTGGCTGTAAGCCAACTTTACTGTTGTTGGTTTTTTTCATTTTTTTTCTCTTCAAAGTTTTACAAGGATCATAAAAATGGATTTTATTTTGCTTCGTTTACACAGAACAGATTTAGTTCCCGTATAAAACTGTAAAATGGAAATACACACTTGTGATTGTTGTCATGTTGAAGCAGTTAGTCACAAGCCTCAGAAGACAAATTATTCCAGGAGTAGTTTCAGGAACAGCAGATACTGAAGACTGCTCATTGTAACTCATCTTTATTATGAAAAAGATTAAAACAACCCAAGTAAGCATCAGCAGAGATACGCTATCTTTTCATCTGTCCATCCAAGAACTGTTCCAAGGAAAAGAGAAAAGTAAGAGTGGAATTAATGCTTTCACAAGGATGATCAGGTGCTCTGAAAAAAAAAATAAAAGAATTAGCTAACACATTTTATTGTCTGGTTTTAAATTCATTGTGAGGAAATGTAGACATTTGAAAGAGAACTTTGTTTGAATGAGGAAGAAGGTTAGACCCTCTTCCCCTCTATGCCTGAGAAAAATCACAGTAACAGTTGAATTACATGGGTATAAAACTTAGTGATTATGTCTTTGCCAGTGCTGAGAATAGAACCAAGGAGTTCCAGCTTCTCATCCTCTTTACTGACATTCTTTCTGACCTCAGTAAAAATTGCTGAATCTTCTCTGTGCATTGGCTTGCCCGTCTGCATAAGGGATACAATGATATTCATCTCTTTTATTGGGGTGTTATGATGTCTAACTGATTTTGTAAAGTAATATATAAGTGGAAAGTATTATTAAGTCCAGGCAGTTGCAGGATCACAATCCTCAAATGATCAGCAAGCATTATTGAGCATCCATTGCTTCGGAAAACTCACAGCTTTAAATCTACCAATAATCTCATATCAATTTCTTTAGTACCTGTGAATTTGTTTGCTCTGAAGTGTTTGCTAACAATGGCAAGTCAAAGCCAGCTTCCCTTCTCCCCCAGGCTCCACATTCATCCCATTCGTTAGTATCTCCGTTGCTGCTAGCAAGCCTGTTCTGGCTGTTTGATAGTGTATATGCAGGTAAGTATTTGGTGCAGAACATTTTGATCATAGCTGTAGTATCCAGCTTTGAGAAATTTGAAAGTTGGCAACCCTAGTTACAGCTCTTCAAGGAACAAAATCAATGCGTGAAAATGATAGGGCAAATTAGGGGCCATTATACTGATGTTTACTCTAGCACCCTACCAACAATTCAAACACTGGTTCATTGCTAGGTCCATGTGTTGCTGTGGGATGACCTGGTGGCTCCATAAGACTAAGGGTATGCAAGCACAGTGATTTCACTGTGCTTTCAAAGGAGAAATGGGAAGCCTTTACCTTTGTTTGGAATATGTGTTGGTCAGAACGTGAAAAAGGGTAGTTTTACTTTGCTCCCAAAGCTCAGGCCCAGCGATGGGGAGAGGGGCAAAGGGGGCAATTGCCCAGGGCCCCGGTGATTTAAAAGGGCCCAGGGGCCTCGGCCGCTGCCGTTGTAGTAGAGGCAGCAGCTGGGTGCCCCAGGCCCTTTTAAATCGGACAGGCGGACCACAGGGCAGGGCTCCTAGGTGTGCACAGGATGGTACTGGCAGTGGCAAAGGCAGCCAGGAGGGCATGTGGAAACCCTGGCCATGCCGGAAAAGTGCACCCAGCAGTGCAGCTGGCAGCTTGCTGGGCACCAGCAGCACACATGGCATCAGCTCACTGGGCACCAGCCAGCACAGGTGCAGCACCACCCAAATGTCAGGCGGACTGTGTCCATGCGGCCTTGGGGTCCATTGACTGCTCTGTCCTGGGACCCGGAATTGTTGTTGGTGGGCCTGCCAAAGCTGAAGTTTAACTCCAGAATATCTGTTAGTATGAATTAACATCACCACAGGTACTAAAGAAATTGATATGAGATTATTGGTAGATTTAAAGCTGTGAGTGTTTCCGAAGCAATGGATGATCAATAATGCTTGCTGATCATTTTGAGGATTGTGATCCTGCAACTGCCTGGACTTAATAATACTTTCCACTTATATATTACTTTACAAAATCAGTTAGACATCATAACACCCCAATGAAACAGATGAATATCATTATCTCCCTTATGCAGATGGGCAAGCCAATGCACAGAGAGGTTTCAGCAAAAGTTGCCACTTGTATCTTACTAAATGCTTTCAATAAAGAAATAAAAAAATATTTAGGATCAAGGGAAAGTATGCAGCTGCAAAGGACAAATGGAGTACATAAAAATCAGCAAGCCATTCACTTCCCTCCCACATACACAGACATAAATTAGGAGCAGCTCCACTGCAATAAGCAGAGTTACACTGACATAAAATTGATGTAACTGAGATGAGAATCCTGCTTTAGAGCTTGTACGTGAATGTCCCCAACTCTGAGATGGTTTGATCTGTTGTTACAGTTTGGATGAATCTTATAGATTGGCCTGAACCAGAATTTGGATTGGATCCAGAGTTCAACAGAATGCAGTAGTGTGGTTCAGACCCATCTCTATTATGCTTCAGGGACAACAATATATTGGCTGCTGGTCATTAGAAACCAAAACAAATCTGTTTTAATGGTGACACATATTGAACACTAACTAATCAGATGTTCTTGCAAGTCTAGCAAATGGTCACAATACTAATCTCCACTGATATCACCATGGGACAAGATGTGTTAACTATAGCAGTTTATCTACTGGTAAATGATGCCATTCATTTTTCTTTAAGGGAATTTTTAGTTTGCAGAAAATGACTGCTTTTTTTGATGTGGTACCTCAAAAACTAGGCATTCTAATGAATGGTCTTTCATAGTTAATTTTCTGCCCCAAAGTCTGATAATCCCCTAAGAGACATGCACTCTGGGAAAAAGGAGTATTACACCAAATGCACATTTGATTCTATGCAACGAGATCATCTTTCACATGCAGTATTTTTCTTTATATCATCTCTTTGCAGCACATATCCTAATTTCTGAATTACTACAATAAAAACTGACAGCAGGTAAAGTGCTGATACCCTCCAAAGTACCAGCCTTAAAGCATTCAACCTTTTCTTCACTTTGGACCAAAAGTATTTTTGATATCTGTGCTATGTTAGGGAAGGAGATATTATTTGTATTCATCTCATATCTCTCCCTTCAGTTAGCTGTCAGACTATGCAGATGAGGTCTGGGAACTCTCACGACTGAAAAAATAAAAAAGGAACTTTTTATAGCGCAGCGGTGTATTCATTTTTTCTCTAATCTACATCGTTGGTTTACAGTATTTTCAACATTGTCATACACTGTTCAGATAATGAAATGCCCAACAGCATGAGACTCACTTTTTTCCCTTTGGAAACTGAAGCTAATGCACTCCCTCTCCAATTAGTTGGAATCCTTATTTTCAGTATTCTTCCTGCCCTATTTAATCATCAGATACCTCATTCTCACAAAACATTTTCTCATATTAGCCAAGATTTGGATGAACTGGTTGTCTTTCTATTTCCTTTCATGCTGACTAGATATCTTATTCATTTGCTTTCACTTTTATTTTCTTGAAGTTACAATTCCTTTAAAAGGACATTTTTTTTTAATTTGAAAGCTTTACACAGCTCTGTCAGTCTATAGGGATGTATTGCTAGTTAATTTCCCTTATCTTTTAGGGAAAAATATCACTGAGTTTTCTTTTTCTTGTTGTCTGACTCTTATTTACAATTACATACAATTTCTCTTTTCCTTCTCTGTTATAGGAACTGTGTTTTTCTCTTGGTAATGCATTCCATTGCATTTATTGTATTTACAACTATTATTACAGGTTTCAGAGTAGCAGCCGTGTTAGTCTGTATTCGCAAAAAGAAAAGGAGTACTTGTGGCACCTTAGAGACTAACAAATTTATTAGAGCATAAGCTTTCGTGAGCTACAGCTCACTTCATCGGATGCATTTGGTGGAAAAAACAGAGGAGAGATTTATATACACACACACACAGAGAAAATGAAACAATGGGTTTATCATACACACTTTAAGGAGAGTGATCACTTAAGATAAGCCATCACCAGCAGCAGGGGGGGGAAGGAGGAAAACCTTTCATGGTGACAAGCAAGGTAGGCTAATTCCAGCAGTTAACAAGAATATCAGAGGAACAGTGGGGGGTGGGGTGGGAGGGAGAAATACCATGGGGAAATAGTTTTACTTTGTGTAATGACTCATCCATTCCCAGTCTCTATTCAAACAGGGAAAGATTAAGAATGAGCTCTCAAAACTGGATACTCTCATAAAGAACCAACCTTCCACACAAACTTCCTCGTGGCTGGACTTTACAAAAACTAGACAAACCATTTACAAAACACATTTTGCTTCTCTACAAAAGAAAAAGGACACTAAGCTATCTAAACTACTATATGCCACAAGGGGCCACAACAATGGTTCCCGTAACCCACCCAGCAATATTGTTAATCTATCCAACTATACTCTTAGCCCAGCAGAAGAATCTGTCCTATCTCGGGGCCTCTCCTTTTGCCCCTCCACCCCCACGAACATGATACAGTTCTGTGGTGACCTAGAATCCTATTTTCGATGTCTCAGACTCAAGGAATATTTCCAACACACCTCTGACCAACATATTAACCCACAGAGACCTTCCTGCCAACACTACAAAAAGAAGGATTCTGGGTGGACTCCTCGTGAAGGTCGAAACAGCAGCCTGGATTACATAGAGTGCTTCCGCCGACGTGCACGAGCTGAAATTGTGGGAAAGCAGCATCGCTTACCCCATAACCTCAGCCATGCAGAACACAGTGCCATCCACAGCCTCAGAAACAACTCTGACATCATAATCAAAAAAGGTGACAAAGGAGGTGCTGTCGTCATCATGAATAGGTCGGAGTATGAACAAGAGGCTACTAGGCAGCTCTCCAACACCACTTTCTACAAGCCATTACCCTCTGATCCCACTGAGAGTTACCAAAAGAAACTACAGCATTTGCTCAAGAAACTCCCTGAAAAAGCACAAGAACAAATCCGCACAGACACACCCCAAGAACCCCGACCTGGGGTATTCTATCTGCTACCCAAGATCCATAAACCTGGAAATCCTGGACGCCCCATCATCTCAGGCATTGGCACCCTGACAGCAGGATTGTCTGGCTATGTAGAATCCCTCCTCAGGCCCTTCGTTACCAGCACTCCCAGCTATCTTCGAGACAACACTGACTTCCTGAGGAAACTACAATCCATTGGTGATCTTCCTAAAAACACCATCCTAGCCACTATGGATGTAGAAGCCCTCTACACCAACATTCCACACAAAGATGGACTACAAGCCGTCAGGAACAGTATCCCCGATACTGTCACGGCTAACCTGGTGGCTGAACTTTGTGACTTTGTCCTGACCCATAACTATTTCACATTTGGTGACAATGTATACCTTCAAATCAGCGGCACTGCGATGGGTACCCGCATGGCCCCACAGTATGCCAACATTTTTATGGCTGACTTAGAACAACGCTTCCTCAGCTCTCGTCCCCTAATGCCCCTACGCTACTTGCGCTACATTGATGACATCTTCATCATCTGGACCCATGGAAAAGAAGCTCTTGAGGAATTCCACCATGATTTCAACAATTTCCATCCCACCATCAACCTCAGCCTGGACGAGTCCACACAAGAGATTCACTTCCTGGACACTACGGTGCTCATAAGCGATGATCACATAAACACCACCCTATATCGGAAACCTACTGACCGCTATTCCTACCTACATGCCTCTAGCTTTCATCCAGATCATACCACTCGATCCATTGTCTACAGCCAAGTGCTACGATATAACCACATTTGCTCCAACCCCTCAGACAGAGACAAACACCTACAAGATCTCTATCATGCATTCCTACAACTACAATACCCACCTGCTGAAGTGAAGAAACAGATTGACAGAGACAGAAGAGTACCCAGAAGTCACCTACTACAGGACAGGCCCAACAAAGAAAACAACAGAACGCCACTAGCCATCACCTTCAGCCCCCAACTAAAACCTCTCCAACGCATCATCAAGGATCTACAACCTATCCTGAAGGACGACCCATCACTCTCACAGATCTTGGGAGACAGACCAGTCCTTGCTTACAGACAGCCCCCCAATCTGAAGCAAATACTCACCAGCAACCACACACCACACAACAGAACCACTAACCCAGGAACCTATCCTTGCAACAAAGCCTGTTGCCAACTCTGTCCACATATCTATTCAGGGGATACCATCATAGGGCCTAATCACATCAGCCACACTATCAGAGGCTCGTTCACCTGTGCATCTACCAATGTGATATATGCCATCATGTGCCAGCAATGCCCCTTTGCCATGTACATTGGCCAAACTTGACAGTCTCTACGTAAAAGAATGAATGGACACAAATCAGACGTCAAGAATTATAACATTCCAAAACCAGTTGGAGAACACTTCAATCTCTCCGGTCACTCGATTACAGACCTAAGAGTGGCTATACTTCAACAAAAAAGCTTCAAAAACAGACTCCAACGAGAGACTGCTGAATTGGAATTAATTTGCAAACTGGATACAATTAACTTAGGCTTGAATAGAGACTGGGAATGGATGAGTCATTACACAAAGTAAAACTATTTCCCCATGGTATTTCTCCCTCCCACCCCACCCCCCACTGTTCCTCTGATATTCTTGTTAACTGCTGGAATTAGCCTACCTTGCTTGTCACCATGAAATTTTTCCTCCTTTCCCCCCCCCCCCCCCCCCGCTGCTGGTGATGGCTTATCTTAAGTGATCACTCTCCTTACAGTGTGTATGATAAACCCATTGTTTCATGTTCTCTGTGTGTGTGTATATATAAATCTCTCCTCTGTTTTTTCCACCAAATGCATCCGATGAAGTGAGCTGTAGCTCATGAAAGCTTATGCTCTAATAAATTTGTTAGTCTCTAAGGTGCCACAAGTACTCCTTTTCTTTTTACAACTATTATTGTATTTTTGGGAGAGTATCTTTAAAGCTCATCTTTCCTCAAATGAAAGTCCTTGACTTTTGAGAATGATTTAATTCTAGTTTCCTCCTATTAGTGCTAGCCTGTGCAACCTTTATTTATATTGCTCACTGGCTCTCATGACTACTTGTGTAAATGTCCATCAACCTGAATAAGGACTGTACAATACAAACCATGATATTGCTTGTTGATTCTGTCTGCTGTCACTTTGTGCTAATTTCTCAGCTGGGGCATTGCTGTGATCTATCATTCTTTAGAGTTCAACATTGATATATGTGCCTCTATTTGATTAGGCTACATACAAGCAAACAGCATGGAGTGGAACCAGTATATCAGGATACAAGGAAACCAATCTGACACACAAGTAGGCAGTCTTGAGTGCACAGAGTATGGATGCTTTGGAATGTGTTAATTCCCAAATCAAATATATCAAGAAGCATGTGAAGGGTATCAGTCTTAACCAGTTCAGAATCCCCACACAACAAGGAAGGATCCTGTCATGAACAATTAAAATCAATGGGAGTTTTGTTGTTGACTTCTATCGGGACAGCATGAAACACCCAGATTGTTAATCCACACATGTTGAAAGGTACTAACAAAGCCCCACTTTGGAGAGAGCATGAGGACTATCTTAAAACAAACAAACAAATAAAAAACCCAACCTTTTCCTGATCTGTCATTGCATACAGCTTGTTTCCAAATTCCTGTCTATCTTTTCTAGCACTGGAGTTCAGCAAAACACTTATCCACAAGCTTAACTTTAAGCATCTGCTTAAATATTTCACTAAATTAAATTCCAAGATATGGAACTAATCATAAGTTGTACAAAATTGTAATGTACAATGAAACAACCCCCTACATTAAAATTAACCTGCAAGTGTGTGGCCATACAAAAAACAAGAGGAACTAATAGAAGTTCATGATTAAGAATAACCAACTGGAGCAGATGAACCATCAACAAAGATGCCTGAGATCCTGTTTTTCATGCAAACATCTTTTTTTTTAAAAAAAAGAAATATATCCTCAAGAAAAGAAACATTTTTCTACATTTCTATACTAAGTGAAATATTAACCTTCCCACCTTTAAGATGTGGGTGTATGCAGAGTGACCAGTTTTCATTCATAACAGTTATGTATACTTCTGGTTCATTACATTTAAAAACAAACAAACAAAAACCTTCATCCCGTCACTAGTCACATTATTCAAAATATGTATGAATTATATATTGCTGTGGACAAATATTTGCATTGTTTCTTTATATAATAAAACTCATTACAGAACAATTGCTTGTGCTAAAAATGACAAGCTTCAAGATATTTTTTATTGAAAGAGGTGAGATAAAAGAGACACACCATGGACTTTGTAGTTCTCTTTAACTGAAAAGGGATATGCCTTTGTTAGACTCTGATCCTGCACTGGGAAACAGCTGGGCAGATTCCTGTGGATTCCCAATAGTTAAGGGTCCATCTATACATTTCACAGTAGAGGACTCAAGATTTTAAGGCTCAAAGAGGTCATTATGATAATCTACTTTGGCCTTCTACATAACCTGAACACCATGATTTGCAATTCTGTACACAATGAAGGGGAAAAAAAGTCATGACCAGGCAACTGTCAGGGTTACATCGACTTGGCCTCCCTCAATTCATCAAAATGCAGGTAAAATAAAACAAAGGTTTGTTTTTGTTTTTTGTTTGTTTTCCCTCTTTAAGATCAATGTTCAGCTTCTCTCTTTTATCTTCACATTCATATTTATGCACTCAATGGTATTATATATATTCAGTACACGATACTGATAAATATACAGATCAGAAAAGTCAGCTCCATTAAAGATCTGTTGAACTGATAAAATGTAAAATGAAAAGTTTCTCCGAATAGATATATTTACTCTGCCAATATTTTGATCCTTTCAGATGCTCAATCAAGACTTCATTTACATAGCTCCTGTAATTGATTACATAAAATATGATCAGTAATGATGCTACTATGGCAGACAGAGCAACTTCCTGCAATATCTTTGGGACATTATATTGGGCCTTGATTACTGCGTGACACTTGTCTTTCCTTTTTTTTCCTGGCATTGCTGCAAACAGGGCAAGGAGATTTTCCTCAAAATTGGATGTTTCCTCTCAGACAAGTCTTCACCAGTTTTCCCTATTCTGGGCTGCTGTCTCTGAGTGTGAGGTGTCAATGCCACATCTTTTGATGTTTATCTTGAGGGTGTCTTTAAAACATCTCTTTTGGCCTCCCCATTTCCTTTCTCCTTTGGTGAGTTGGGTGTACAGCAGTTTTTTTGGTAAGCGTAGATCAGGCATGCACACACAGTTCTTGCTCCACCTCAGCTGGTGCTGGATAATCAGGCCTCAACACTGACATTAGTGCAACAATCTTCCCACTTTATGCTGAGGATCTTCCAAAGAAAGTGCTATTGCTAGCATTCCAGATTTTTCAGGTGTTTTCTATAGGTCACCCAGCACTTTGGTGTAGACACTACCTACTCCAATGGGAGGAGTTCTTCCATTGGCAAAGGTAGTCCCCCTCTTCTTCTATCAACCCAGTGCTGTCTACAAAGGCATTTAGGTTGGCTTAACTTGTTCCTCAAAGGTGTGGATTTTTCACACCCCTGAGCAACATAGTTACACTGACCTAATTTTCTAGTGTAGACCAGGCCTAGCTCGGATCGAACTGGCAGGCTAAAAATCAAAGTGTAGCCAAGGCAGAGCGAGTGCCCCAAGTATATGCCTACAATCCTGGGCAGGCTCACACCATCAGAGCAACATTTCCATATGTGTCAGGTTAGCTCAATGAGATTGAGAATGGTTACGTTAACTCAAACTGGAAATTACACCTCCAGCTCTAGTCTAAAAATATCCTAATAAGGAAATTTGGCCATTGCTTTAGCTAGTCTGTGTATAATAGAAAGAAATTGAGCAAAGAAAAATGCAAACTGTATCATCACATTTTTTTTAAAGATTAAAGTCTATTAATCTGGGTAAAAGTTTTCCTCGGGAACGCCACTGCAACCTACAAGAAGTGGCAGAAGCCCCACTTTTGAATCATTTGAAGCTGGAGCATTCAAAACACCTAGCAGTATCCTACTGGGAACAATCCTGCATTGGCAAAGAGTTGCACTAGATGACCTGGGAGGTTTCTTCCCCACCTCTAAACTCTTTGACTCTATGAATAAACATGAAGCTAATCAGAATAGGTATAGTGTTTATCTAAGCAATATCATTTAGCTAACTGGAGCACAGGAGGGAATAGAGAGCTCTTGGGCTGCTGATTAAAAAAGATCAGGGCTTTGAGCTAGGCTTTGGAGTTTTAATTTGGAGACCTTGATATGTATTTATATTGTAATACCCTGCTTATAACCTTGGGTGCTTAAAATAGTCACCCTTAGGCTATAATTCATAACTTCTGTTGGGTATGTGATTTGGAAAGACTAAGTCCTTTATTCAGCAAAGCATTTAAGGTTACAGTTAACTGCAGGCACTTATTTAAGTGCTTTTTTGAACTAAGGCCTAAAGCAAAAGAGAGAAAAAATCACAGATAGTAGAAATAAATAAAATGCAAACTGAGCGCGTGAGGGTTAATTCCCGAGAGGTACCAATTGGGCTATTTTACAAGGTTTTTTCCCCTCACTTTATTTACAGCTGGCCAAACCTTTCTTTGCAAAGATATTTCAGTCTATGGATTGAGATCAATTTACCATTTTCTTCAGCTTTCTCTTTGACCATTCCTAATTCATGGTCTGTGATAGGTGACCTAAGTGCAACATTTTGGTTTTGGTCCCTGATTCAGTTACTCAGGCTGTATAACTAGGGCAAGTAATTTTGTCATGGATAGAATATGTTATCCTTGTTTACATATGAATGCAGGTATTTGCAGCATAGTAATCCCCTAAACATCAGTTTTAAAACAGTTTTCAGGAGCCAATGAGAGCATACTACTTGGGGAGTATGGTGCTATTCTGGATGAGTACGGGTAGTTACTGGCCCTTGGAAGTTAAGAGATTTCAAGACACTTTGAATTAACAAAATCATTAACATTTCCTTTGGGGGAAGGTGAATAAAATTTTGATGCTATCGAGAGAACTCTACTGTCTGCATCCACTGAAGCCCCCAAATTAATATACAAAACTTACAAAAAGTACTTGTGTGGTGTTACTTTTTTTGTTTAAAAACAAACAGTGACCCAATTGGCTGACAGGTTTCAGAGTAGCAGCCGTGTTAGTCTGTATTCGCAAAAAGAAAAGGAGTACTTGTGGCACCTTAGAGACTAACAAATTTTACGGCTAAATTCAGTGCCTTGCATAATGACAGGTTTCAGAGTAGCAGCCGTGTTAGTCTGTATTCGCAAAAAGAAAAGGAGTACTTGTGGCACCTTAGAGACTAACAAATTGGCTGAGGATTCACATAGTAAAACAAATGATTTACGGGAATGTTATTTAAGTAGCCCATGATTTTCTTTTAACTTATCCACCTATATTGCTATTAACTGATCTTTCCAGCTTAACCATGCCATTTGTTTTTGTCCCGCTGATCCCCACCATGATGGAGTATACAATCACCACACTGGCCCGGAAGGCCAGTACTGGGCCAGGAAGCTGCACTCCTCCACCCCTGCAGAGCATGCTCCCCCTGGAGAAGGAGTTGAAAAGGGAGAAACCCAGCTCAAAAGAAAGGAGGCTGGGGAGGAGGATAGTCCTATCCTGAAGACTCCTGCTGAGACTATATGCTGCTACCAGTTGGGGCTGATGGTTTGGTTCCCTTTTCTAGTCTCTTTACCTTATCTGGGAGTGAAAGCAGGGAGAGAAAAGAAGAAGGAAGTAACTCATGGAGGAGAACTCCAAGGGCACTTTTGGGGGCCAGATACTGTTGACCCTTCCAGGGCCCTGGGTCAGAGCCCAAAGGAGTGGGCAGATCCAGGTTCCCCTATCACTGCCCCCATTAAAGGAGGAACTTGAACCATCTGTATTCCTTACTGCTCCTCTGAGTAAAGGAGGTCCAGGACTGAAGACTGACCCACCAAGGAGGTGGGGCAGGGGGAGAATTAGGTGCATTAATCACTAGCCCACATAACCCACCAAGGACTTTATTACACTCACCTTCTCCAAGGTGCCCTCTTCCACCTCTCCATTCCCCTCCTCAATCACCTCACATCTCTTCTCCCTTCCATATTCTTGCTTTCTCATGTAAGCTTTATCCAATCACCTTATTTCTATGAAAGAAATGGAGAGAGAGAGAGAGAAAATAAAGTTAGAACTATAGTTAACAATTTAGCCAACAAAGTGCAAGGAAAACTGCCTACAAAACATCCCACCAAAAAACCCCAATAGGTATCAAAAAGCATACACAGGCCAGAGAACTTACATAATCTTACCCTGCTGCCAAAGAATTTAGCTGCAGAACATAATCGCAGATCAGAGTCTATATACAGTCTAAGAAAGCCCTAAAGGAAATTATAAGATGAAAGGAATAGCGATGTTTGAAGACTGGCAAGTCTTTTGGTGGAAAGTTTTGGGGAAAAATAAATGTTTCTTTTCCTTAACTAGGAACTTTTTTTTTAAGATGGAAAAAATATTTAATCAAAAATGATTTTTTCTGCAAAAAATTGTTTAATGCAAGAGTCATTTTTTCATTTAACTTACTTTTGACACAAAAATTTCAACCAGCTCTACTAAAAAAAGATGGGAACCACTGCAGTCAACTCAAGCGTCAGCCTAACAACGACAACTTAAGTTCCTGATTCTGCAGGCTTCTACACCAGTGGGGCTCTTGCTGCTGCACTGAGTCCCATTGAAGAGATTTTTAGCAGGAACATCCCAAATAAAGGGCTTATCCGTCATTGTTAATATAGTGGCAGGTAATGGAGTAGTGGTACTATTGTTTACTATCACATTATAAATACAAAGGCCCTGATGACACTACACAGTGCTTAACACTGGTAGTTATCCAAGTACTCTGAAGGTGAATAAACATTATATCCATTTTACAGTGGTGGCACTCAGCCACGGGGAAGTTAAGTGATTTGTCTGAGCTCACTGAGTGACTTGGTGGCAGAATCAGTAGGAAAACCTAATTCCTAGCCCCATACTCAGTCCTTTACTTCTCAGACACTGTAAAGATACCCTGATGATAATACGGTTTTGTACAAACTCAGTGAGATACACAACAATAAACATGCCTCCACCCTCCACTAATGAGTTTGGCTGGGTTGTTCCCAACTAGATTGACAAAAATATGTGGTCAAGAAATGTCCCCAGGTGGTCAAGAAATTCACGTTCGTTCAAACCAATAGCAGGAATCAATTCCATAACTGAGAGCTGTTCACTGAAAATGCCTTTCTCCAGTCTCCAACTACACAAATCTAGGAACTGTGAGAGAACACCTTGGATGATTTCAGCTATTGCATTTGTATATAGGAGTGGCACACAAGGAGGAGACACATAAGGGATAGAAACACAAGCCACAGAACAGTCATTCAAGAGAGCTGGATTCTGTTTCTAGGTCTGCCACTGGCTCACTCTGATCTAAGGAATTTACAATTCTCTGCCACAATTTCCTCATCTGTAAACTAAAGACTAAGAAACTAGGACCTTAAGAATGGAGAAATCAATGGGTAACAGTTTATTATTATTTTTAAAATATTACTTTTCTTGTAGAGAAAGTCAGACACACAAAAATGGAAAGGAAAGAAAGATCAGCAAGAATAGTCCTTATGAAGTATAAGTCTAATCTAATATTTTCTTACATTTTGCTGTGCTGTCATTCCAAATTGGTGGTAGCAGTAGGAGTAGTGAGATGAAGATGCGGGGTGGCAGGGGGCAGTTGGTCATTCGAGGTGCAAGTGGAGAATTGTCTCTTCAGAGTGATCTGACACTCAGATTGAGGGCCTAGGTTTACTTCCTCCATCTCCAGTTTGAGCACTGAGTGCAATTGACTATGGTCTCTTCTTTAGGGTAGAATCAGTAGCAAAAGTCATCTATTTAGTGTATTCACAGCTGGCATATTTTAAGTACAGAAATATTTAAAAAATAATCAAGAAATATTCAAGAAACAAATGGCAAATTTTGAAATTGTCCTGAAAAAAAGTGATTGCTGAAATCTAATGATCTTGTATAATGTTAGATTGTTCCAGAACACTTACCATTAGTTTTACTTTCATTTTTCAGTGAGTCATTTAGATAAACCAATTATGTGTCATCAAAAGTCAATTCAGCTTCTAATTTACTTAATGAATAAAGCTTGCCAAGTGAACAATATCTATATCAACTCCACTAAACTGCTTCTTTTGAGCCCTTACAAACTAATGGAATCTAATCAATGAACAATTAAAATACCTCAGTTTCAATGATAGATCACAATGGAATCCCACTGCAGTTACATTCATATTTATTTTTGGCACAGTTAACTATTATCAGCATGAGGTCTCATTATCTCTGATAAGGGGACATAAGCATCTGCAATTCAAAGAACTGATTTGCATATAAGATTTATTTTTTTACTTGAATTACAAATCAGTATCCCGGGGTACTATCAATACATGAACATTTTAAATGTATGAATTCCAGGTATAAGTAAGAATTCTTACTTAAAACAATGGCATTTTTCATTGTTTACAGTAATTTATCACCATTCACACTGCTTGATTGTTGCAGTCTGTTCCTATTGATTTGTATGCTCTATCAGTCTGCTGTAGCTGTCTCTCATACATATTTTCATTCAGAACATATAACAGGAAAAGCTTGTTCTGACAGTCAACTGGATGGCTTCATTGCCGTAGCACAGCATGAAACATAGGACACTAAAGGTTTTTATTTGACCTCATGCCTGAATCCAAAATCTGAGTCATAAATATAAAGGGAAATGTAAACACCTTTAAAATCCCTCCTGGCCAGAGGAAAAACCCTTGCAACTGTAAAGGGTTAAGAAGCTAGGATAACCTCTCTGGAACCTGACCACAATGACCAATGAGGAGACAAGATACTTTCAAAGCTGGAGGGGGGAGAAACAAAGGGTCTGGGTCTGTCTGGGTGATGTTTTTTGCCGAGGACAGAACAGGAATGGAGTCTTAGAACTTAGTAAGTAATCTAGCTAGATATGCATTATATTATGATTTCTTTAAATGGCTAAGAAAATAAGCTGTGCTGAATGGAATGGATATTCCTTCTTTTGTGTCTTTTTGTAACTTAAGGTTTTTCCTAGAGGGATTCTCTATGTTTTGAATCTAATTACCCTGTAAGGTATTTACCATCCTGATTTTACAGAGGTGATTCTTTTTATCTTTTCTTCCATTAAAATTCTTCTTTTTAAGAAACTGAATGCTTTTTTCATTGTTCCTGAGATCCAAGGGTTTGGGTCTGTGTTCACCTATGCAAATTGGTGAGGATTTTTATCAAACCTTCCCCAGAAAAAGGGGGGTTAGATTTGGAAGGATTTTGGGGGGAAAGACGTTTCCAAACAAACTCTTTCCCAGTAACCGGTGTTAGATGTTTGGTGTTGGCAGCGGAAGTCCAAGGGCAAAGGATAAAATAGTTTGTACCTTGGGGAAGTTTTAACCTAAGCTGGTAAAAATAAGCTTAGGGGGTTTTCATGCAGGTCCCCACATCTGTACCCTAGCATTCAGAGTGGGGAAGGAACCTTGACACTGATTAACTTTGGAGGGTGATAATGGTCATTTGTTACACCAGTGTTGGCATATAACAACATTCACATTGGCCTCAGAACTTCAAGGAGTACCATATTCAGAGACATATGACATACAGAAAGGAGGTGGTTTTGCCCTCAAGGAATGTCACAATTTATAGTACATTTGATTTATCACCTGTTCCTGCAGGAAAAATACATTCTTACTATAGTGATTATTCTCCCATGACATCTTTCCCCTTTCCTATTACTCCATATATGAGGGCAAAAGTTAACAAAGGACCATGGATAACAGTACCATCTAATTCCCTACTCTGCTGTTTTTTCCTACAGTCAGTTTGAGTCAATCTAATTATCTTCTTGGACTTCCCTGTTGACCACATGCAAGAGAACCAGAAGGATTTGCTGATGATCACATTTGCTCTTCTGGGAATTCTTGTCAAATACAGAAGACTTGATTCTCAATTACACTGAGACCTCTTTGCACCACTTTACAGTGTAATGGAAGTGTAATGGGTCCTTAAAGCAAGGGATCAATATATATTTTTGTTTTTAAGACCTACCCACTGCACTGGATTCCATTTTCCCTGGGAGTTCAGTGCACTGAGCCAACACCCTACTAAACCGATGAAGACCAAATAAGATTCCTGTAGCACCAATTGGCTTATTTCTGTTGTAGTATCAAAGTTTCAATATCATCCTTTTGGGATATAAATCTTATGGTAAATAATTTAGCCTGAACTGAAAACTCTCTGTAGGATCAGACATCTGACTGCCAATACCTGTGTGACAGATCTTGTAAGATCTGGTGTGAGGAGGATTAATTCCAAGCCTGTGATAGTTGTACAGGAAGTGTGCCAGTATGGGGCCCACTTCCCCAGAGGGATTTCTGCAGCAAACTGTGAGGGGTATTAGTGTTATCTGTTAGCTAGTGGTCTGGTGACAACCATTTCACTAAGTGTTCCAGGAGGCAGTCTTGTTTACCTATCTATATAGTGAAAATACATAGTATAGAGGGTATGCATACATTTCTGGTGCAAGCTTAAGATGGTGGCATTATTCCAGAGGCCACAAACAAATTTGGTAGCTGTTGCAAAATGAGCATCAATAAAGCCCATATTCTATACCATCATGTACTCTGCACATGCCACATCCATTACAGAAGCTATTTTACAACTAGCAGGAAGATTGGTCCTGTGGATAAGGCACTGGATTGGGATTCCAGAGATCTGTGTTCATCTTTTGGTTCTGATTCATATCATATCATTCTGATTCATTCATGCATAACTGCAGGCGTGTCATAACACATATATGACTCAGCTGCCCATCTGTAAAATGAAATATACTTCCTTTCTCCCACCCTTTACCTTATCTATACTGAAATTTTACAATTTAAACAAAGCTCCTATCTGTAGCTCTGCAGGGCTAGGAGATATAAATCCATGGCCTCTTAAATAGGTTACATATAACAAAGTTGACCCACTAACTGAACCTTGCTTTGCTTCTGGACCTTGTGAAGATACTTAAATTCGATCATGGTGGATGTAGTCCACTCCCAACTGAGTTAATTTGGGCTTGAATAGGGACTGGGAGTGGCTGGCTTATTACAGAAGCAACTTTGCCTCTTCTGGAATTGACACCTCCTCATCTATTATTGGGAGTAGACTACATTCACCCTGATCAAATTGACCCTGTCAACACTGGTTCTCCACTTTTGAGGTAACTCCCTTCTCTTCATGTGCCAGTATATTTATGTCTGCATCTGTAATTTTAACTCCATGCATCTGAAGAAGTGGAGTTTTTACCCACGAAAGCTTATGCTCAAATAAATCTGTTAGTCTTTAAGGTGCCACCGGACTCCTTGTTGTTTTTGTGGATACAGACTAACATGGCTACTCCTTAATAATGAATGAGTTTTCTATTAGAGTGCACAACATTTAAGACCATAAATGATTAGGTCCCCACAGCTCAAAGTGCTAGTAGAAAAGTCTTGTACCCCACCAAGATTTCTACCCCTCCTGGGGGCTCATTTGGCATACTAAATCAGATTATGTAGTAGTGATGCCAGCTTAAAGTCTCTGTCTATACTACAGCTAGATTTTATTTTCTTTCCTTTCTGGAAAATGGTTGTCTCATCAAGTTCTTGAACGTGGCACACAACAAGGAGGTAGCAGCAAATCTAACAGTTGAGAAATCTCAGTTATTAGATATTACAGTCCATTCTGACCTGCTTAAAACAGTTACCTCTGGCACTGTACAGAATATGCTTCACTGTCTTTCACCACCAAAATGACGGCATTATCTTTGTCATGGCATTAAAGTCAAGTTGCACATATTGAGCTAATACTTTGACTAGCCTAATTTTGAATTGCATGATATTTCACACTGTGCCTTGTCATATCAATACTGTGGCTTATATCAGTGGTTCTCAGGACAAATTTTTTGGTGGCCTCAGTATGGTATTTACCTTCCCTTTATATTTATGACACGCCCCCCAAATCACAGCTAAGGTGAAACACTGGCTGGGATTTCTTCCTGGAGCTCTAGGAAAAAAACAGAGTTAATAAGACACATGCACCTCTAAATATACTACCAAGTATATAAAGACTAACAATATTTTCCACATCTCAAGGACAATTTTAACTAGTTGATTCTGGGAAACTTTCACAGCAGAGTGCATCAGCCATTTTGTTAGAAGCTCCTGAGATGTGTTGGATGTCGAAATCAAAATCTTGGAAAGCTAAACTCCACCGAATAAGTTTTTTGTTATTTCCCGTGGCAGTATGAAGCCACTGTAGCGCAGCATGGTCAGTTTGCAGCTGGAAACACCGTCCCCAAACATATGGGCGTAGCTTTTCCAGAGCGTGGACAATAGCGTAACATTCTTTTTCACTGACTGATCAGTTGCTTTCCCTCTCAGACAGTTTTTTGCTGAGAAACACCACAGGGTGGAATTCTTGATCCGGTCCTTCCTGCATTAAAACTGCTCCCACACCACACTCGGATGCATCTGTGGTTACTAGGAACGGTTTGTCAAAGTCTGGTTCCCTTAGTACATGGTCAGACATGAATGTCGCTTTAAGCTGATTAAAGACCTTCCAACACACTTCGGTCCATTGAACGGCATTTGGCTGTTTCTTTTCGGTTAGGTCTGTCAGTGGGCGGTGATTTGGCTGTATTGTGGTACAAATCGTCTGTAATAACCGGCCAAGCCTAAGAAGGATTGAACCTGCCACTTTTGGATAGCATCCACTTTGGCCTGTAGGGGGTTAATAGTTCCTTGACCCACCTGGTGTCCAAGGTAAGTCACTCTGTTTAGGCCTATTTGACACTTCTTAGCCTTAATAGTTAGTCCTGCCTCCCTTATGCGCTCAAAGACTTTTTGTAGATGTTCCAGGTGTTCTGCCCAGGAATCCGAAAATATGGCCACATCATCAAGGTAGGTGACTGCATATTCTCCTAATCCCGCTAGGAGACCATCTACAAGTCTTTGGAAGGTGGCGGGTGCATTCCGCAGCCCGAAAGGGGGTACATTAAATTCATACAGCCCGACATGGGTGGTGAAGGCTGACCTTTCCTTGGCGGATTCATCTAATGGTACCTGCCAGTACCCCTTGGTTAAGTCCAAGGTAGAGATGAACTGGGCCTGTCCCAGTTTCTCTAATAGTTCATCTGTGCGTGGCATTGGATAGTTGTCTGGGCGAGTTACAGCATTTAGCTTACGGTAGTCCACACAAAAATGTATCTTGCATCTGGTTTGGGAACTAGAACCACTGGAGATGCCCAGGCACTGCCAGAGGGGCGGATTACACCCATCTGTAGCATATCCTGGATCTCCCGTTCTATAGCGGTTTTAGCTTGAGGAGACACCCGGTAAGGTTGGACCTTAATTGGGTGAGCATTACCTGTGTCAATGGAGTGGTATGCTCGTTCAGTCAGTTCTGGGGTGGCTGAGAACGTCGGCGCGTAGCTAGTGCACAGCTCCTGGATCTGCTGTTGCTGCATACGCCCAAGGGTCATGGAGAGGTTCACCTCTTCCACGCCACCACCACTTTTCCCTTCATAGTAGACACCTTCAGGCCACTCAGCATCATCTCCTCCCTGGGCTGTAAACTGACAAACCTTTAATTCTCTGGAATAAAAGGGCTTTATAGAATTAATATGGTATACCTTAGGCTTTCGGTTGGAGGTGGGGAATGCTATGAGATAATTAACAGCTCCCAGGCACTCCTGGACCGTGAATGGCCCTTCCCATGATGCTTCCATTTTATGGGCCTGAAGCGCCTTTAAGACCATGACCTGGTCCCCTACTTTGAAGGAACGCTCTCTGGCATGTTTATCATACCAGGCTTTTTGCTCCTTTAGAGCATCCTTTAGGTTTTCTTTAGCAAGGGCTAAAAAGATTTGGAGGGTGTTTTGTAGGTTGATTACAAAGTCCAGAATGTTAGTTCCTGGAGAAGGTGTAAATCCCTCCCATTGCTGCTTCACCAACTGTAACGGCCCCTTAACCTCGTGGCCATATACAAGTTCAAATGGTGAAAACCCTAAACTAGGATGTAGTACAGCTCTGTAGGCAAAGAGCAACTGCTGCAACACTAGGTCCCAATCACTGGAGTGCTCATTTATGAATTTATGTATTATGGCCCCCGATATTCCATTAAACTTCTCCACCATGCCATTTGTTTGATGGTGGTAAGGAGTGGCAACCAAGTGATTTACCCTATGAGCTTCCCAAAGGCTTTCCATAATTCCTGCCAGGAAATTAGTTCCTGCATCTGTGAGGATGTCAGAGGGCCAACCTACCCTGGCAAAAATGTCTGCTAGTGCCTGGCACACACTTTTAGCCCTGGTGTTGCTTAGAGCTACTGCTTCTGGCCATCGGGTGGCAAAATCCATGAAAGTCAGTATTGACTAAATTAACTGGACACTTGAAAAGTCTGCTAAATCTGTCACCCTGTCCCAAATTGAGGAGCTTCAGACTGGTAAGAATTGACCTGGATATAACAATTTTGGGTAGCTCAGAAACTGGGCTGGACATGGAGAGACCACTAGGGTCAGGATTGGTAGTGTGGGTGGGTGGAGGTCCCCCTATTTTGCCTCTGTCAAGGTTCCTTCCCCACTCTGAACTCTAGGATACAGATGTGGGGACCTGCATGAAAACCTCCTAAGCTTACTTTTACCAGCTTAGGTTAAAACTTCCCCAAGGTACAAACTATTTTACCTTTTGCCCTTGGACTTCCACTGCCACCACCAAACGTCCGGGTTTATTTTTTGAGAAAGAAAAAACGTCTTTTGGAAACGTCTTTTCCCCCAAAATCCTCCCCAAAACCTTGCACCTCCCTTCCTGGAGAAGGTTTGGTAAAAAAAGCTCACCAATTTGCATTGGTGACCACAGACCCAAACCCTTGGATCTTAAGAACAATGAAAAACATTCAGTTTTCCTAAAAGAAGAATTTTAATGGAAGAAAAGGTAAAAAGAATCACCTCTGTAAAATCAGGATGGTAAATACCTTACAGGGTAATTAGATTCAAAACATAAAGAATCCCTCTTGGAAAAACCTTACGTTACAAAAAAGACACCAAAACAGGAATATCTATTCTAGTCACACAGCTTATTTTCTCAGCCATTTAAAGAAATCATAATCTAACACATATCTAGCTAGATTACTTACTAAGTTATAAGACTCCATTCCTGTTCTGTCCCCGGCAAAAGCATCACCCAGACAGACGCAGACCCTTTGTTTCTCACCCCTCCAGCTTTGAAAGTATCTTGTCTCCTCATTGGTCATTGTGGTCAGGTGCCAGCGAGGTTATCGTAGCCTCTTAACCCTTTACAGGTGCAAGGGTTTTTCCTCTGGCCAGGAGGGATTTTAAAGGTGTTTACTCTTCCCTTTATATTTATGACAGCCCCCTTGAGGAACAATCAGAGCACAAGCAGGTGATTGAGGCTGGAGCTGAAGTTCACTCTGGGATGACTAGACGGGCAAAACCTGCAAGGCCACAAGCTGAACATTAAGCCAGCTGCTCACCAGACCTTCCCCCTACAGTTATATATTTTCATATTGCTGTCAGTATTGCAATGCCCAATGAGTAACAGCAATTTTAGTCATATGACAACAAGAAGTCACCTCAAAAATATGAATGGGATTATTTATTGTACACAAGCCTTATAATTTAGTATACAACACCTCACCTCACAGCCAACTCATATTATTAATTAGCATAAGCAAGTTTTGTTGGAGAACTTTCTTGTATGGTTTATTGGTTTAGAGAACTCCTAGAAACCCCTCTTCAAATCCTTGCACGGTCTTCACAGCCTTTCATCTTTCCATGGTGCTGTAGACAGTGCACAGTTCAGAGTGAGGATCGTTCATCAGAGGCCTTAAAAGCAGAGTTCATCTTAGCATGCTGTAGACAACAATCTCACAGCACTTTTTCCTGTGTGGGCCTTGGTCAAGGAATCCCCAACTCCCCTTGCAGTGTGCTGATGTTCATTCTAGAAATGGGTTGCAGTATTCTCATGTATCTTCCCCTTATGTGTTTTTGTAAATTAAAATTGCCCAGGTACATCATTAACATTCAGGTACCCGAATACAATATAAGTAAACAGACTCTTCTGTTACAAACTCCATTTTTACTTTTAACGCACATGCTCCATTCAACCTCAGCTTTAATATATTAATCTAAACCTTAACATTCAAATTAGCTATACCAATAGACATTGTACATTGTCAAGAGTCCAATCTAAAATTATCTGCAGCCTGAGCATGGCTGGTTGTACACTGGAAACATTAAAAAGGCATTTATTATGGTGATGAGCTGTTAGTGTGTGTTTGGGTAGTCTGATGTCTGTATGGAGAAGTACTGACCTGAAGGAACTGTTAGTGGTGCATTTGTTGGTGATTTTATTTTTTTTTTTCATTGACAGCCAGCTGCAATTACCATTTCTATTGCAGTAGTGCCTAAAGGCCTCAGTTTGGTGAGGCCCCCATTTTGCTAGGTAATGCACCTACATATCAGCTGGATAGTTGCACTGGACCAAATGTATGTTAAGTGATGTATGAATTTCCTTATTTAAAGAACAGTTTGGGTGAGGGTTAGTATTGGTCACTGGATATTGAAAAAGCAAGGACACTTAACACTATTGCATAGGGGAAGCAGAGAGGACATCAGATATAGCTGGATTAGGCAAAGCTGTGGTCAAGTTACTTATTTCCACCAGTGTAAGGTCTAAAATAGAATCTGACACATTCATAGCACAACCAAGACACATTACAGCACAGCTGTTATGGCAGAAGTCAGCAGATAGAACTGTAATACAGTCTTATGAGTTCTCTCAATTTGAAAGAAAGTTTTTATTTCTCAAAGAAACAAGTATATTGTTTACATTGTTTGTTTTGTTATGTCAATAGAGAAGCTGTGGCAGACAGAAAAAGTAAAACAGGGAGAAAACTGCTATTTGGTAGCAGCTTATGGACTGTGGTTGGGATCTCCTCTTGATTCAAAAGTGGTAGTTCTACTGGCATTTTCTGCCCCTTTTCAAATGGAAGAGGGATTGCTCTTGACAAATGTGTCTTTAAAGACTCCAAGTTGTAGCGTTTTTTTTTCTCAGCTCCAACTGCCATGAGCGTCTCCCCATTGATCCTTGGATGATGTTTAAAGAGCTTAGGCCCCAGAGCTGAGCTGCAGCAGTCTGCACTGATGACTTGAAATCCACTCATGAAATGACAGAGGGAGTGAGACTTCAGTCTCGAATGCTTCAATGGCCATAGGCAATTCAGAGATCTGTTCTTATATAAGCAGCTGTTGCCATATTCTGGGCCCTTCAGCAGGCTCTGTGGGGACATTGTGGTATCAAGCTTGCTACAAAGCTAAAGATCTATAGAACAACAGTTATACCAACTCTTTGTACAGAAGTGAAATGTGGGCACTGAGGAAGGCTGAAGAACACCGGATTGATGTTCCTGATTCTCACTGTCTGTCAATTACTACATACACAGTGGCAGGATAAAGTCAGAAATGAGGATATTCAAAGCTGAATCCAGTAACCACCACCATCAGCATTGGTTTGATTTCAGCAGCTTTTTTGATATGCACCTATTATAAGAATGGAAGATCAACAAATTTCAAAGTGTGTACACCAAGGAATACACTGCACAATTGGTGATCATGTAGGTGTGAAAATCTCTGGTGGCACAACAAGATTTATATTCAATTTGTCCATCACTGGCAATCACGCTACCAGCTTGCCAGAGACAGATCTGAGTGACTCTGGATTTACAAAGAGGTCACATACCTCCTTTAGGATTTGCCTTGATGATAATTGGGACAGATCAGCTTCCCAAGAAACAGGCACCGGTATATGGAGTGAGTTTTCTGGCACATGTGGATGACAGCATGTGTGTTGTCTGCAATGTCCTCTGTTCCAGGTCACGTGTATGCAAAAAGCTATGCTTAGAATATATGCAAACACTCCATCACTGGTCTCTCCTGTACTAGCATGCCAGCTTGCAAGGCCCAAGCATTTTATTACCAATTGGCAAAGAGGGAACATGGGTGTGAGCATCAGGACACTGAATTCGGCAATTGAGGTGATTATGACATTTATAGGCCAGGTGGCAGCACTTGCCAAGGCTGTTGGCATCCGCTGAGCACTGATAGATTCATAGCTGGAAACCAAACTACTTCACCTGTATGTTAGCATTGCTCAAGATACGGATATGTTCAGTGTTTAGACTCTAAAATGCTTATAAGTCATTACATGCATTAATCTTATTTGTAATGTCTGTCTCCCATGCTATAAGATTTTGCTTTATAATTGTTTAAAAAATGTCTGCTTCTAAATTCTGAAACCAGGGGGGAATGATTCCGCTGCCCATCAAGGACTATCTAAACTAAATGGGCCATTGTGGAACATCATGATGCAAAGACTGGGTTAATGGCCCTTTCACACCCATGAAGGTGCTACATGCAAGAAAGCCTGTCCCATGAGCTTGAAAGCTGGAAGAAAGGTATAAAACATAGACAAAAGAAAATGTTCTCTCTTTGCTGTTTGGACTCTCTCAGGGCTGGAGCTTGGAAACAAAAGCAGAGATCCCCAGGGTCAACCTGGGTTAGCCCTAAAAGACATTCAGTGCTCACAGGTTACTAAATCTATCACCTTTTTGCACCACAGACTGTAACTCATTTGTGTATATATGTTGCTTGTTTTAACCTGTACATAACTCATTTATTTTTCCAAGTTAATATAATCCTTAGTTAGTTTACTACAGGATTGGCTACAAGCATCATCTTTGGTTTGTGGTCAAAGGTACAAAAAGTGATCAGGGGTAAGTGACTGGTCTCTTGTGACTGGAAGCAACCTGAATCTTTTGTGATCTTTGGTATATGGCAACCAACTATCAGTGAGTCCAACTTGCCTGGGTGATAAAATAGACTGGAGTGCTCAAGGGGACTGTCTGTGGCTCTCTGGTAAGATTGTTATGGTGCTTCAGGAATTCACACTTGTTACTGGGTTGGTGAAATGTATCGAACTTACCACCCATTTTTGGCAATCTGCCCTCAGGTTGGCACTCATGGTCATGAACTACTCCAGATAGTGATAATAACCTTGTGTTGGTATTGTGATATAATAAAATATAATCTGAGCAGAAGCTCGTGTACACACATTCCTGCCTTACATACTAAAAACCTTCAGGTGTCAGTCTCAGAAAAAGACAAATATAAGCAGGGAAAACATGGCAACCTTTCTTAGAAAATCAGTTGCTGTGGAAGCCATCAGAAGGGCAGAAGCCATTAAGTGATAAAATTAATGGATGATTAAAACTATTTAGCGAGTATCCAGGATACTAGTATTCTCTAGAAATGTCCTGTGTATATTTACTGATTCAAACTATATTTATGTTTTTCTTCATTTCCAGTTTATAATACCCAACTACCTTAGTATAGGACAAAGATCATTTCCTGGAAATTAATGAGTTAATGGCTCCAAACTATTGAGTGCTCCCAGATGATCATTAGCCTCCAGGAAATGCCCTAAAGCAAGGTTGTCATGACTTGATTCAGACTTTTTTGTGGGGTTTTTTTGTGAAAAATTCAAATGTTAAGTCAGTATATATAGCAAATATGACACATACAGAATTATCAAAGCAACAGTTCCATATAGCTGTCAATAATGGTAATCACATTAAAAGTTCAAGTGACAAGAAATGGAAATAAAATTTGTCTGCATCACCAAATACTGCAATATCAGTTATATGGTGAAACCTAACTCCATATTTTGGTTGATGAACATATGTATAATATCTTTAAATTCTTTAAAAGTAAAAGAGTTAGGGGACAAATTTCTTTGGTTTCAGAGTCTCACATACTACAAAAGTTTGGGCCGGGGGATGGTATGGTAATGTTGCTTTTAGTGAATGTGCAGGCCTGCTTATAAAATATCACTTTTAAGTGATATAAGAAGCAAAAGCAATTATGGTCTTGTTACTAAATATATAAAAGCCTAAACGGGAATGAAGTGAGGGTCAGAGTTCTTTCTTGGCTGTCTGGCAAGTTTTTGTAGACATACGCATTTTCTGTCTTGTTTTAATTTAAGCATTCGCTTAAACATATTAATAAACATTTTAATACTGAGTTATTTTAAATCAAAACCAAACATCAGTATCTCATCAGTCAATTCCCATCTGTTCCCAAAGTTTAGAAGACTCAGTTCTGCAATGTGCAGAACACTCTGGCTCCAATCCAGTAATCCAGCCGCATGAAAAGCAGAGCAGTCTCATTAAAATCAATAAGACCACTTGCACTGTCTGATTAGATTGGGGCTGTGGTGGTCAGCTCCGTGCAAGATAGAGCCCACAAAACACACCAGTCTTGAACGAACCACTGTCTCACTGTTCATAATATGCATAACTATCATGCTTTAATTAGCTACCATTGAGAGCAGACCGAAAAACATGCACTTGGTACAAATTGAAAGTACTTGTGACGGTCACTCCTGACCACCACTTGTCAACAAGTTGTTTCAAAAGGAAGAGACTTTTTTTCTCTGCGGACACCATTTCAAGTTTGCCAGCAACCTCTCTCCGTCTTCGACATTCACCTGTGAATTGCAGACTGAACTTTCTTGCTTCATCTATAGTGTAAGGATTCTAGTTACAACCGATGGCTATTTTTCATTTAAAAACCTTTCAGTCATTTCCACTGCTATTTAATATACACTTATAGTAAATCTGAATTCTCTCTACCTGATGCACCTGTCACTGTAATATCCAGGTAATGGTTACATAAAGATTCTCATCAAATTTTACTCAAAAATGTGGCCTACATTCTTCACTTCCCTTATCATAGCTGTGAAAAATGCTGGCAAGGTCTCTTCAGTGGCCATCTTCCAGGAATGCCTTACAGGGTCTTTTATGAGCATGATTATGCTGCCCCTCACCAACAAAGGCATTGAGATCAAGCTTCTTCTGAACTCAGATGGTAGGAAATGCCACTTCCCTAGGCCCTCTACCATGAGGTCTCTTCCTCTACCCCCTCAGTGTTGCCCTCTACCTGGAACTGTCAGTAGCAATGAAGAAACTTATTTTATTCCAGGGCCATATTTTTTTTCCAGCCAACATGTCCCAGTGGTCCAGCAACAGCATGACATAGGGTCAGGAAGAGCTAAATTAGGATACGCAGAGGGGCTTCAGCAGGGTGAAGGTAGCTTGTTACATGAGTGCGGCCTCTCAGCTCTGTGGAGTTAATTGTGACTGTTTAGGGCTACAATTCAAGGTGGCCAATAGGGGGCACACAACAAGGAGATAAGAGTCTATATAAACAGGAAAGAGAGACAGTTTGCATTCATCTGAACAAGAATGTCCTGGGACTCTAATTTGTAAAATTTTGTTCAAGGAACAAGCTGTTATCAGCAATGCAACAAGCTAGTTCATTTACCTAGCAGTCTAGAAGAACAAAGCCTACAGTTGGAGCCCTCAGAGAAAAGGTAACTATAAAGGGGACAACCTGCTGGTTACCCAAAAGGAAGGACCTCAGATTGCTTACCTGCTTAGATTAATTTGGTGCCAAGTACAGAGAGAGAATCCATGCTTGGACAGCTGTATGGATCCAGACATCAGGAGAAGAATGTGATCTTCTTGCTACACGGTGTCTTCATGCTCTGTAAGAAGTCAGTCAAGTGTTAGGATTTTTCACTGCAGTAAAAGCCTCAAATCTTCCCCTCCTTTTGTTTTCAAATTTCAAAGAATGAAACATTGATTAAATAGCTGTATCTCTCTGTTTCTGTGGTATTTATGTCACTTATCTCTTTAATATCTTAGTGGCATGTCCATTGGAATTCCATGGTAAACAATACATTGCTTCAGCCATCTCCCAGTGAAATATACAACCATGGCAGCAGATCTCCAGAGACAGCCAAGGCATCATGCACTGTACCCATCACTAATGCTTTAATCCATTAGTTTGTACAGTAATTTACGGGCTCATAAATTGATAAAAATTGGCTGTAAAAGGCAACACACTCCAACATCTTTAGTGCTTTAATGTTGGTGAGGAATGATTGGCCCTGGCTCCCATAGGCAAATATTTCACTATCACATCTGCTAGCTCATATGCTATGACCTACACTTTGTTCTGTAAAAGTAAAAACAAGTCCCAGTTCAGACAGCTTAAGTGAGTAGTGATGCCTTGATTTAATGCTACTAATATGCTTTATGCACAAGTCAGCAGGATGCCACTGAGCCATCCTATAAAAGGCATGAGTTGAGAGGTTTGTGAATATTGAATTGTAAGGCTCTTAAACATTATTCTACGGGGAAAACTCACATCATAAGTTTGTTTAGGGGAAGTGTTGGGAAGGGAAGAATTCCAGAAGTTTCAGGTGGCAGGCATGGAATATGCATTCAAGGAAAGGAGACCAGATTTTGGGATATAGTTGATAGTTGTGTTTACTAGATGAAAAATAGTACAGTAGGAAAAAAAAGACTGAAAAAGACATTGATCATTTAGAGCAGGGATTGGCAACCTTTGGCACGCAGCCTGTCAGGGTAAGCCCCCTGGCGGACGAGGCCGGTTTGTTTACCTGCCGCGTCTGCAGTTTCAGCTGATCACAGGTCCCACTGGCCACGGTTCACTGTGCCAGGCCAATGGAGGCTGGGATGCGGCATGGACTGAGGGATGTGCTGGCCGCCACTTCCCTCAGCTCCCATTGGCCAACGAACTGCAGCCAATGGGAGCTGCAATCAGCCAAACCTGCAGATGCAGCTGGTAAACAAACCAGCCTGGCCCGCCAGGGGGCTTACCCTGGAGGGCCAAATGCCAAAGGTTGCCGATCCCTGATTTAGAGATAAGCCCATGAGCCAAATTTAGGTTCTAGATTTCAAAATTTTCAAGAGTGGAAAGGTATGTGTGGATCCATGGTTTTCTCCAGTTCATTAGAGACACAGTAGGTGTCAAATGTAAAATTTGGATCAAGATCTGAATTCTTACCATCTCCACTCCTAGTCCACCATATACATAAAGTTTAAGGGTCATCAGGTCATGGATTCAATCCCTTTTTCTAAAAAGTTATATCTATTTCTATTGCACAATTTTAGTTCAGGGAACCTAATGGAGCACCAAAGTGATTGTACATCACTTGGAAGGGATATAAGCTCTCAAGTTTTGTGTCATAAGCCAACTTCTAGCTATTGGGTGTCTGGAGACAAGCTTCCCTGGGGCAGATTATCCCATAACCACTTACTTCAAGATTTCTTCCCTACCGCAACTGGTAGCATCTACTTTCAGAAGCAGGATACTGAACTAGATGGGCCACTGGCAGGCCTGTTTACTTCCAACCTCAGACAGAGGACAATCCACTTAAGAATCAAAGCTTCAGATATCTCCATACGTTCTGTGATGTGTGCAAGAGACATACAAGTTTTCCAGATGGAGCCCAGTGGACTTATTTGAGGAATTAATGGACCTATTGACATTTTTCTGCAATATCCCATAGTCATTGTTCTTGGCAACTTCAACATACATATCTGCAATGGCCAGAATACATGTAGGACTGGTGATCAGATCTTACTGGAAGCAATGGATTTTTCCACTATCTATGTCTGGACCCATTGAACTAGATACAAGCTGGATACAATCTTCAGCTTAAGAGTGACAATTAACATTCCACTCTTCTTGTCTGACTACTACCTCATCCAGACAGGGATCAGCACGGCCTTTACTCTATCCCATAAGGGAAGCTGAACAGAGATGCTTAAAAAACCTTAGCTTTTCATTTTCTTAGGAAGGCAAGCCACCAATCTTCTGGGATAAGGTGACAACAAACTAGAAGACAAACTTAATCTCAATCATTGATTATTTGGACTCAAGCCAACCCCTCTACTGACCACAAACATAACCATGGTGCACTATAAAACTTACAGGCAGAAAACTATCTGTTGAGCAAAACTCATTCCAAATCCATCTGCCAAAAACATGAAGGCTTCCAGTAGGACTAAAGCCACCACAATAAGGGAAACAAAGAACTTCTCTACCATTACAGCCAGCAGAGCTGTTTTCACTTTGTGAGCCACTTAATCAAGTTGGACAGCATGATCGAAGCCACAGTCCCAAATATTGACTGAAGCAGAGAGAGTTCTCATTCTGCTTTGCAGCAAAGCAGCCAAATAGACAAGAACTTGCCAAGCCAGAAACTTGATCTGGACTGCTTATCACTGACCTCACTACACTGATAAACTCAGCCCCACCTCAGCTCTGGAAGTCAATCCGCCATTTGCAAAACAGTTCTATGCTCCTTTCAGCAGGTAAAAGTGAATAAACCATTCCCAATGGCAACAACTTATCAATGCTTCCTTCAGAGAAGTGAAACTACCTATTTCCCTGAAAGATGCAATCATCTGTCCAATCTTCAAAAAGCCAGCACTATGGAAAAAGCCTGTCCAACTCTCACTCTGTCTCAGCACATCTGTCAACGTTTTTTGCCATTGGGATTTTTTTTTAGATTGGGGTGTTTTTTTTAAAGATTTTTGCCATTGGGCTTTTGATTTGGGGACAGCATAAAACCCCGATGGCACAAGAAGTTAACATCACCATGAGAGTGGAGAGAGCCTGCATCTCCTTGCTTGTAACTCAACATCTTCTGTTTTTCAGACTGAACTCTTTTGGGCATGCGACTTGCTATGTCGTGTACAGCCCCAGCACAGGGTGACATTAGTCTTGATTGGGAGCTATACCGCAATAAATATATGCAGCTTTTGACAGTCAGCTGCAAAGTGCTGCTGACTTGCTTCTATGATATAGCTAGAGTAGGTGCCACATCAGGGGAGCTTCAGTCATTCTCCAGAAAGAACCAGTGAATGGTACTAAGTAAGTACTCCAATTCCCTAAAGTGACACACCTCTCAGGAAAATCACTGTAGGCTGCACTGCCAGGGGTGACATAACACCCAACCCTGTCACAAGGATGTCACGATACCTACATGCAAATAGCATCTGGATGAACAGCTGGCTCAGGCTGTACCCAGGAAAGACCAGGTGACAGTCTCTGGACTGAGGAAATGCTTCCAAGAACTATTCGGGACAATCTCCTTCTTCCCCCCTCACCACACTGTCCCCCTCTCTATGAGATGCAATGTCTTGGGTCCTATTTAATTCTTTACTAGGCCTAGATGATGTAGTGTCAGAAGTAAAAATAATACCTTCTTCTACCTTCAACTTGCTAGAAAGTTCCTAGTCACCTTCCTACTACACTAGACTCTAGATACAATGATGCACACGTTTGTCAGCTCCAGACTTGATTATTGTAACTCACAGTGTATGAGGCTAAAAGGGGGGAAAAATCAATGAAAAGGTGCCCTCTTATTAAAAGTGAGGCAGCCATCTCCTCAAGGAAACAGGATGCCGCAAGCATGACCTTCTGTGCTTCATTCCCTCTACTGGCTCTCTGCCCACTTTTCTTCCCAGTTCAAGGAACTGGTCATGACCAAAGCTGTGTAAATACTCTCTCAGCTGGTTGGTGAATCAAAACTAAATTCACTGTGATTTAAAGCCAAAAAAATGTTCTAGGAAAAAGCAAAATATATTTTTTAAAAAGTGCTTTTGTCAGACAAAACATCATTTGTCCCAAAATGTGCCCTCCCGACTATGTAGAATAGTCTAGAGCCTGACACTTTATCGGCTATCTCCTTTGGAAAAGCTTTTCCCCTATAAACAGAATGATTGTTGTAGGGAAAAGACAGAGTTCAAACAGATCTTTCTGTAACAGTGAAGAGAAACATTCATGAAGTCCAGCATGTCAAGCACATCCAATTTATCCAGGAAGCATTGGCTACAGCTATAATGGACATTATAGAAAACCATTGGATAGCCCAGCTGTGGATTATTATTTCTTAGATCTATTCTCATGGATGTACAGAGTTTGAATCTCAATTTATTATTTCATGGCCACTTCTTGCTCCCTTTGTTCTCTCCCCCCACCCTACTTTTTACCCAACATTTACTGCACCTTCCAAAAGTATGAAGAAAGGAAAAAGGTAATAAAAAAGAAACTGAAAAAAATCAAATTAAGACAGAGAGCTCAGAGTAATATTAACAGTTTATCTTTCTCACCAACAGAAGTCGGTCCAATAAAAGATATTACTTCAACCACCTTGCCTCTCTAATATCCTGGGACCCACATGGCTACAACAATACAGCAAACTACTGCGTACACTGTATTCCATTATCAATCTGTCCAATATTTTGGCACATCCACCCAATACAACCTAACAATCGTTTTTTTATTCCCAGAAAAAAAAAAGAAACAATGACATCTACACTTTCAGTTTGACTAATTTAGGAGTTAGAAAACACATAAGACAACTGCAGAAGCATGAGAAACCTAGGAAATGCATAATTAAAACTTTAATGAAACCCAATTATTTGAAAAATGGCTTTGGAGAAATACCCAGTTAAGGCACTAACCTTGCCCCTGTAGTGATACAAGCCTCCCATCTTCACTCTTCTTGTGCCTATGACTTGATCTTTTCACCATTTACCAATAGGATTGATTTTCAGGCACCTACACTGTTAGGCAGGTTATTTTTGGATTAAGGTTTTTCAGGCACCTATATTCTAAGGTTTGTTATTGTTGGATTAAGGACTTCTTTGTATGGTGCAATGTTGCCATTCTGCAATTGTATTGCAAGTCTCGTGATATTTGGAGTCTAAGCTCCATGAGCTTTTCCTTAGGGCTTTAGGAAGTCTAAAGAGAACCATTTTAAATTCAGAAAAAACATGACAACATATACATTTTCTCTCTCCAATTGTAGCTTCATCCTTCCTTTTTAACATCTCTTAAGAATGCTAACTCTGATATTTTTTTAATTGCACCCATCACTGAATTTCCTGGTTTTCAGACATTAGGATTTCGCCAACTAGAACATAAAGGTTTTCCCCTTAAGTTAGAGAGATACCTATTTATTACTTAACTCTATCTTAATGAAATATTGTGTCAGGGAAAAGATATACATATAAAAGCATTTTTCCTTCTGCACAAAGTATTTATAACTGAATAGAATAGCACTGAATTTTCATAATTCCCTAGTTTTTGTGCGTATTTAGCCTGTAGTGTTTTCTTTATGGTAGACCTAAAAATAGACTTGCCGTTGATTCCTACCCTGCCCCAACACACACATCTTAAATTTGCTTTCTTAGTTAAGAGAACAGTGCTTTTAGGTGAGAGAAACAGCCTCCTATAATTGTTCTTGATACAAAAAATGTAAATTTTGCTTTTAACCAAGAAAACCAAACATTTTAAGAGGCTTATGGATTTTTTGGAAAAAATATTAAGTGCTTTATTCTCCCCCTTCAAATATTTTATATTATGTGTTTTGTTATGGCTCATCCATTATAATGAAGATGCATCAGTCACATATAATGAAATGCAAAGTCAGTAATGAAACTTGGCAAGATATTTCAGCCAGAAAATGTAAGTACAACAAGACCAAATGTGCTTGTGCTGGTGTAAATCTATAGTGACTACATTGGCTTAAAGCAAAAACCAAGCAAAAAAACAATAACACCCAATACACACTCAAAGCTTAAGTTCTTGCCCCACTCACTTTTTTGAACAGTCAAAGGACTTGTGACAGTATGGGTAATAGTCAAGTCAGATGCTTACAATGCCTCGATTGTTACTAGTATGTGTACAAAAACTTCACTTCCAAATTATGTTTCTGGACATCTTTTGGTCAGAGACCTCTGGAAGAGTCTATAACACACTAAGTAGAGTTTATGGATTGCTCACACTGTATAGTAAAGGTAAAAAGGAAGGAATATGTGGAATAGTTTTATAAGATTATAGCCACAGAAAAGTGTCAACATACTATGCTTATGTATATACATAGTGTGTGTATATATAAATACAAACAATTATACAGATTTTTTTTCAGAGTAGCAGCCGTGTTAGTCTGTATTCGCAAAAAGAAAAGGAGTACTTGTGGCACCTTAGAGACTAACAAATTTATTAGAGCATAAGCTTTCGTGAGCTACATGCATCCGATGAAGTGAGCTGTAGCTCACGAAAGCTTATGCTCTAATAAATTTGTTAGTCTCTAAGGTGCCACAAGTACTCCTTTTCTTTTTACAGATTTTTTTGTAAGTTTTCTATACAATATACAATAAAGACATAAAAGTAAGGACTTTTTATTTAACAGAATATACCCTCTACTTCACCAGAGACAGACAAGTCACAATTACCAAAACTGAGCAGCACAGACCACATCCCACAAGTTTAATTCTGCCCAAAATTCAAGAAGATATCTCTCCTTCCTTGAAGTTTGGCATACTTTTATGCAACTGAAAATAAGGTCTTATAAAAAGGAAGTGTCAGGCAATGTTAACCAGAGGAAGAACTACCTCTTTCCTCTCCTCCTTCTACACCCTTTAGTGTAGACACAAGTGTGTTTTAACCTGTTAGTTTTCTTTTTAATTCTTTGTCATTCTTGTCTTTTTTCTCATATCACTGTGAAGGTTGACCTCAATAAAAACCCAATAACCCCCCACCCCGATAAATAATATATCACTCTCATTTTATGTCATTTTTTTACTGAATTAAGAGTTATTTCAATTATTTTAGACACAATGTTTTCAGGATATGTTTACATGCTTCTGTAATTAAACAAAATTTTCAAACTAAGGAAGTAAATTCCTAGAAATTCTCTGCTTTCAGTCAACCAGTGACAAGCACCAAAAGAGCTAGATGACTATATCTCTTCAGCGATAAAATACCGCTGGATGAATAAATGTTTTGTTCACTGGCAGCTCTGGAAAACAACACAACAACAACAACAACAAAATGCTAAACAAACCAAAATTTCAGAGTTTAGAGCAAATTGAAAAAAATTACAACTGTTTTTTGGGTCAAATTTCTTTTGTTCGATCCTAAACAAAACCTTTGTTTCCAGGCATTTAAAGTTTGTATTTATGAAAAAGGGCTCTATTCACAAGACAAGGGAGCTCTTTCAATATGCCCACTTGGTTAGGGCAGTCAGTTTGGATGTGGAAGACCCAAGTTTGAATTCCCATTCCAGAGCAGAGGGTCTTGAACCCAGGGTTTCCCCAAATTTCAGGCATGTGACCAAACCACTAGGCTAGACAGTTACTCTCTTTTTACTTTGGCCCAATGAATATTTATGTATTTTAAAAGAAGTAGCGCACCAACAAGCAAGACAGAAACCTACCCCAGAATAGCCAGCACCCTGGTGGTTAGGCCACTCATCTAGGAGACCTGTGTTTCAAAGGGATTCTAATCTAGGGCTCCCACATCAGAGGTAAGTGGCCTAGCTACTGGGTTATTGGGTATAAGACACACCCCTTCCTTCCACTTTTGTGAATAGCACCAAGTCTTCTTATGAATCTGGCTCTCTTCCACCCCTCCCTCCCCACAAAAAAACTATAGTTTGGTAAATTCATGTAAAAATTGGTAAATTTGGGTCAAATTCATGTAGAGTTTCATTCAAACCAAAATGGCATTTTTCAGCTAATAAGCTATTTATCTGTAAAATGTCACCTAGCTCTACCATAAAACCATATGCATTACCTCCAAGTGTGCTTACACACACTCTGCAAGTCAAGTTTATATCAAATTTTAACATTCTGTATCTCTTAGAATATGTTTTGAATGTTGTATTTAAGTGTGATTTGTTCTGGTCTTGATTGCTTGATGGGAGTCTAATTGCAAGTTGTAGATTTGCTGCAAATTTAAGAACCATTGGCTAGAGGAAAGGAGTACTTGTGGCACCTTAGAGACTAACAAATTTATTAGAGCATAAGCTTTCGTGAGCTACAGCTCACTTCATCGGATGCATTTGGTGGAAAAAACAGAGGAGAGATTTATATACACACACAGAGAACATGAAACAATGGGTTTATCATACACACTGTAAGGAGAGTGATCACTTAAGATAAGCCATCACCAGCAGCGGGGGGGGGGGGGGGAAGGAGGAAAACCTTTCATGGTGACAAGCAAGGTAGGCTAATTCCAGCAGTTAACAAGAATATCAGAGGAACAGTGGGGGGTGGGGTGGGAGGGAGAAATACCATGGGGAAATAACAGGTTTCAGAGTAGCAGCCCTGTTAGTCTGTATTCGCAAAAAGAAAAGGAGTACCCGTGGCACCTTAGAGACTAACAAATTTATTAGAGCATAAGCTTTCGTGAGCTACAGCTCAATTCATCGGATGCATTTGGTGGACACAAATCAGACGTCAAGAATTATAACATTCAAAAACCAGTTGGAGAACACTTCAATCTCTCTGGTCACTCGATCACAGACCTAAGAGTGGCTATACTTCAACAAAAAAGCTTCAAAAACAGACTCCAACGAGAGACTGCTGAATTGGAATTAATTTGCAAACTGGATACAATTAACTTAGGCTTGAATAGAGACTGGGAATGGATTACACAAAGTAAAACTATTTCCCCATGGTATATCTCCCTCCCACCCCACCCCCCACTGTTCCTCTGATATTCTTGTTAACTGCTGGAATTAGCCTACCTTGCTTGTCACCATGAAAGGTTTTCCTCCTTCCCCCCCCCCCCCGGCTGCTGGTGATGGCTTATCTTAAGTGATCACTCTCCTTACAGTGTGTATGATAAACCCATTGTTTCATGTTCTCTGTGTGTGTATATAAATCTCTCCTCTGTTTTTTCCACCAAATGCATCCGATGAAGTGAGCTGTAGCTCACGAAAGCTTATGCTCTAATAAATTTGTTAGTCTGTAAGGTGCCACAAGTACTCCTTTTCTTTTTGCAAATACAGACTAACACGGCTGCTACTCTGAAACATTGGCTAGAGGGTAAACCACCACGAGTATCTTCTCAGAAAATATGATATCTTCCCTGTTGTACAAGACACCAGCCTTGTATAGATATGATCTTAAACTCAAGAAAAGCTTCTCAGGATATTTATGTTTCAGAAAGAGACCTGGTTATGTGAAAGAGTAAGAATATTCTTTATTTGGGCTATTCCAGAGAGGAGTGGTGCTTACGGTGTTATCAGAACAATAAACTAAGTAACATAACTGAGCCCAAATGAAGAGCAGAACTCTTTACTCTTCCTCTTTGCAAAGAAAAAAGCCTTTAGTTTTAACGCTGCACAAAAGGTTTCTAGGAATATCCGTATTGAATATCCATTTCTTTAAACTGAGAACATTTATGGTTGGAAAATGTCTCAAAATATATTTGCTACTTCTAATCTGTTTATTTTTCCTTGAAGAGGAAAGCTTTTGTTTTCCCTCAAAAGTTTAAAAATGGCATAAACTTCTTTTTGCAAGTGTTTTAGAGTGCTCTTCTTACGTTACCTGCCGGTCGCTTTTAACTCTTGATGCATACGAGAGAGATGTTTGATGTACAAATATGGAATCAAATGACATGCTAATAAGTAGTCATTTGGGTATCAATATTTATATTAATTGGGGAGTTAGTTATCTGGCAAGGCTTAAGCAACTGCTTACCAAACCCAGAAAAAGACATGAACCATTTTTCCAAGGTGTGACAATCAGGAGAGAACAGAGGTTTAAACCCCCAAAATGAACAGCCAAACCAACTGATTACATACTGCCTCATTGTACTGTAAAAGTATACGAAGTAAGATCTTTTATGAAAGCTTGTAATGTACTAAGCTTACAAGTCATTATGAGGTATATATACAGACTGTGGTTATGAATGTATCCATTTGTGTATCTAGAAAACGGTGCTTATAATTTGTGTGCAGCTTCAGCTCCACCTCACAGTAGGGGCTCCTTAACATCTACACTTGCCCCAGAGGTTGCTTCACATCCTTCAGGGCTTTTCTGACTCTTTACCAGGTAGCATACATTTGTCAAAAGTTTTACCACCCAGAATCTCTTTCACTCCAGGGGCGCTCTGACCCATGTCATATAACAGCCCTGCATAGTTCCCCTGCTTATAGCGACGCTCTGGCCCACAGCATTGCCTAACTATTCCACTGTCTCATCTCACCCAGTAGGCCTCCCTACTCCCAGTGGAGTCCTGGCCCAGAGCTTTTCTTACCTGTTCTAGGCTGTCACCACACCTAGCAGATTCTGGGCTGCAGCACCATCTACCTGTGCCTCGGTTTCCCTACTGTGAGGTGTAGCTGAATACTGCAGCACTAAATTATGAGCAGAGATTTCTAGATACACAAATATATACATTTGTAACCACAGTCTGTATACATCTCCCAGGGTAACCATTAAGTTTAGAACATTACAAGCTTTCAGAAGTATATTACTCAGTATACTTTTATAGCATGATAATACAGTATGCAGTCAATTGATTCAGCTGCTCAATTTTGGGGAGTTTAAACCTTCTGTTTTCCCCTAAGGGTGGCAGGATCCTGATTGTCACACAAGTATTGTAGAGTAAATAGACCATAAATACTTTGATGTCCATTTAAGATAAAGAATCATTTAAGTTTCAAAAGGCTATTTTAAGAGCTCAAAGACTTTTTCTACGGTGTTGAGAGTCATTTTAAGCAAAATGTCAACTACTATTAAACCCTGATGGAACTAAAAGGGATAGCTCAGAAATTGCAGTGAATAAAAGAAAAAGTTAAAACTCCTTTCTTAAAGATGTTCTGAACATTTCCCACTCCAAGACAAAAGCAATGTGCATAAAATTGAAGAATGAAAATCCTTCTGCATATGCATTAGCAAACTGCATATTCACGAGCTGACGATGCTAGCAAGGCCATCCTCTGATGGTGTTGAGCCAATGAGATGGTGACAGCAGCTGATATTTGAATCCAGCTAATTCCATGAAAGACGCGTGCCTTCGACCTTATTCCTCAAATTCCTCTTAACTGAAGCACCCTCACACATTTGCTCAGACACTTACTCTTGTATTCTTATTCTTATGCATACCTGTTTATGTTCTTTCCTACACTTCCCTTCCCAGCTCAGGCTGTTCATCTCATCACACCTTCAAGCTGATACCTCTACAAGCAAGCAAACAGCAGTGGTGACAAGATTAATAATAAGAACAAAGAAGTCACAATATAACATCAAGAAGCAGCAATCTGCTAACCCAAGCACTGTTTCTGCAACTTGACATCACCAAGACTTCAACACTATTGGTGATATGGAGTTTGCAAAAGAACTGCCAAATACTGGATTTAAAATTTTTGTTAAAATTATTTTAATGGGATATTGAAATGTTGTTTTAATATAAAAGATACTAACAGAAGCTGTTAAAATACCAGTTGGTTTAGACTAGGGCTGTCAAGCAATTAAAAAATTAATCTCGATTAAGCACGCTGTTAAACAATAATCTAGTATCATTTATTTAAATATTTGTAGATGTTTTCTACATTTTCAAATATATTGATTTCAATTACAACACAGAATACAAAGTGTACAGTGCTCAGTTTGATTACAAATATTTGACCTGTAAAAAAGCAAAAGAAATAGTATTTTTCAATTCACCTAATACAAGTACTGTAGTGCAATCTCTTTATCATGAAAGTTGAACATACAAATGAAGAATTATGTACAAAAAATATTGCATTCAAAAATAAAACAACATAGAACTTTAGAGCCTGCAAGCCCACTCAGTTCTACTTCAGCCAATAACTCAAACAAACAAGTTTGGTTACAATGTGCAGGAGATAATGATGCTCGCTTCTTGTTTAAAATGTCACCGAAAAGTGAGAACAGGAGTTTGCATGGCACTGTTGTAGCCAGAGTCGCAAGATATTTACATGCCAGATGCGCTAAAGATTCCTATGTCCCTTCATGCTTCAACCACCATTCCAGAGGACACGTGCCCATGCTGATGATGGGTTCTGCTCAATAACAATCCAAAGCAGAGCGGACAGACGCATATTCATTTTCATCATCTGAGTCAGATGCCACCAGCAGAAGCTTGATTTTCTTTTTGGTGGTTCAGGTTCTGTAGTTTCCGCATCTGAGTGTTGCTCTTTTAAGGCTTCTGAAAGAATGTTCCACACCTTGTCATACACAGATTTTGGACAGCACTTCAGATTCTTAAGCCTTGGGTCGAGTGCTGTAGCTATTTTTTTAAATCTCACATTGGTACCTTCTTTGCGTTTTGTCAAATCTGCTGTTAAAATGTTCTTAAAACGAACATGTGCTGGGTCCATAGGTGCTGACTTCTACTGGCGCCGGTGGGTGCTCAACTCCCCTCTGCCCCCGGCCCCGCCCCAACTCCCCCCCACCCCTATCCCGACTTCTTCCTCAAATCCCCGCCCCAACCCCACCTCTTCCCCACCTCCTCACCTGAGCGCGCCACATTCCCACTCCTCCTCCCTCCCTCCCAGAGTTTGCTACAGCTGTTTGGCGGCAGCAAGTGTTGGGAGGAGGGGGTATGAGGTGTGCTCAGGGGAGGAGGTCAAGGCGGAGGCAGAGGAGGAGTTGAGGTGGGGTGGGACAGGGCAAGGAGCTTGACTGCTCTTAGTTGCAGAGCACCCACTAATTTTTCCCTGGGTCTGGAGCATCGACAGAGTCAGCACCTATGTCTGGGTCATCATCCGGGACTGCTATAACATGAAATATATGGCAGAATGCAGGTAAAACAGAACAGGAGACATACAGTTCTCCCCCAAGGAGTTCAGTCATAAATTTAATTAATACATTATTTTTTTAATGAGCATCATCAGCAGAGAAGCATGTCCTCTGGAATGGTAGCTGAAGCATGAAGGGCCATACTAATGTTTAGCATATCTGGCACATTAATTAATATCTTGCAACGATGGCTACAAAAGTGCCAGGTGAATGCCTGTTCTCACTTTCAGGTGACATTGTAAATAGAAAATGGGCAGCATTATCTCCCGTAAATGTAAACAAACTTGTTTGTCTTAGCAGTTGGTTTAAACAAGAAGTAGGACTGAGTGGTCTTGTAGGCTATAAAGTTTTACATTGTTCTGGTTTTTAGTGCAGTTATGTAAAAAAAAAATCTATATTTGTAAGTTACAAGTTCTGTAGTGCAATCTCTTTATCGTGAAAGTGTATGAGGTGAACTGAAAAATACTATCTTTTATCATTACAGCACAAATATTTGTAATAAAAATAATAATATAAAGTGAGCACTGTACACTTTGTATTCTATGTTGTAATAGAAATCAATATATTTGAAAATGTAGAAACTCAAAAATATTTAATAAACTTCAATTGGTATTTTATTGTTTAACAGTGTGATTAATCGTGATTAATTTTTAATCATAAGTAATTTTTGAGTTAATCATGTGAGTTAACTGCAATTAATTTACAGCCCTAATTTAGACATTGTATTCTAGAAAGAAGACATAAGATAAACAGAGAAAGTTAGTGGGATTGAATGTAAGATTAATGATTTTCTTATCTGAAGACTGTTCTTTGAATGGCTTTTTAAGTAATCTATTTAAATACTCTCAATTTTTATTTGACTTAGTTAAGATCACTTACCTATCTCCATTTATAAATTGGGTTACCCCTGATAACCCAAACAGGATTTTCCAAACCTTATAAGAAATTCCATAGGCCTTCTATAAACCATTTTAGTTACTTGTGATTACAATAAAACAAGACTCACTACTGATATTTGGATTAATATATTGTAGTTGTATCTTACGTAGGTAAGTGTCCCCATTAGAGTGGACTTAATCATAAGGTGTAGTCATGTTAGAAGTTCTCCACAGAGAAATATACAGAGGTGACTGTGACTGAAGTACAATTTTTACTATTTGTTTGTGTTCTGTTTTGGTTTTCTTTTTTTCCTTTTAGTAATAATATACTAATAAATAATAAATTGTGAGTATGTTGACTGTCTTTAATTGTGGTGTTGCCAAAGGTACGGTAAAGAACCTCATGGAATTACAATAGTGGGAGAGGTTTATCCATGGAGTGGCATTAACAGAGAGAAGATTTGGCCGGCCACTTCGTTTTTTTAGATTATACATTTTTTGTAATTTGGGGAACTAAATTACTTGGTGCTCAACACCCCTAAGAATCTCTTCAGACTTACTAGTTCTATTTGTTGACCTTTGACCCCGACCTGATATTGGGGAGTTGCTACCTAAGATCAAACTATAAATGGTTTGGAAAAACTTAGATGCATAAGGAAGTGATAATAAAAACAATGATATAATGAAAGTAGGTGGAAAATAAGATTTTAAATTGGCTTTGGAATAAACTTGAGGCCTAACACAATCTAGCAGTTAGTATAACTTAGCCCAAGTGTTTGATCTAGGGTTATAAGATTTAGCAATATGCATCTTGTGATAAATACAATAAATTCAGAATAACAGTTTGAGAATGAATTAGCAGATTTTTAAAGTTTTTTTTTGTATATGTAACCATGGAGCAGCTGGATTTATGTATTAAAAGCACTGCATAATGTATCAATTCAAGAGGACTATACTAGCAGTCAGAATCCTAATTATGGTCTCTTAGAACTGCAACTAGGGGCAAGAGGCCCAAAACTAATCAAGTATGGTCCTGGCAGTGTCAGAATATAAGGAAAAAGGGTTATAAAAGATTGTCAGACCAACTCCTAGTCCTTGAAGGAGACAGAGGACCCTTGGACAATGGATCCCTGCACCCGGACTGTTAACCCAGGGAAACCAGACTTTAGTCCAGTTTTGCTGCGAGAGTGCAAATCAGCGTGTTTCAATGGGACACATGCTGACCCAGTGGTAGAACCCTCCGCCACTGTTAGGGCCCTGGGCTGAGAATAGGTGAAGTAGGGTGGGTCCAGATCGACATACCCCCAACCCCACCCCTGAGGTGGCAGCTGACTCCTCCTTGGCTGGAAGACCTGTGCTGTGTTTTGGCTGCAGAGCCCCAGACTGTGTGTTTGCTGGCTGCCTTAGCCAGGGACAGTTAGGCTAAAGCCTGCTCCCTGCTCTGCCCCACACAGAGGGTCAGAGCCTTAGACTGGTGATTTCTGTCTACCCTAGCTGGGAGGCTCAGGGTTAAAGCTTAGTTCGCAATCCCACCCGGGGCCAGAGCTCTCGATTGTTAACAGTTGTTTTTCCCCAGCCACGAGGGTCTGAGCTATAGCCTGCTTGTCACTTGCCCCACCACCACCATCACCCAAGGGGCCCAATCCCGACTATTGTTGCCTGGTGCTGTGAAGTGGAGTGGACTCCCTCCCCACTTGAAGAGCACTTGAGAGCAAGGGACCACTGCAGGAAAATATAGTACCAATTTATAAAAATGGGAATAAAGACAACCCAGAGAACTACAGACCGGTAAGCTTAACTTCAGTTCCCAGAAAGATAATGGAGCAAATAATCAAGCAATCAGTTTGCAGACACCTAGAAGATGATAAGTTGATTAGTAACAGTCAGCATTGATTTGTCAAGAACTAATCATGTCAATGTCAAACCAAACTAATAGCTGTCTTTAACAGGGTAACAAGCCTTGTGGATGGGGGAAAGCAGTAGATGAGGTATATCTTTACTTTAGTAAGGCTTCCGATAATGTCTCTCGTGATCTTCTCATAAACAAAGTAGGGAAATACAATCTAGATGGAGCTACTATAAGGTGGAAACATAACTGGCTGGAAAACCATTCCCAGAGAGTAGTTATCAGCAGTTCACAGTAAAGCTGGAAGGCATAACAAGTGAGATCATGTAGGGTTCAGTTCTGGGTCTAGTTCTCTTCAGTTTCTTCATCAGTGATTTAGATAATGGCATAGAGAGTACACTTGTAAAGTCTGTGAATTATAGCAATCTGGGACAGTTTGCAAGTGCTTTGGGAGATAGAATTAAAATTCAAACTGATCTGGAAAAACTGGAGAAATGGTCTGAGGTAAATAGGATGAAATTCAATGAGGACAAATGCAAGTACTCCACTTAGGAAGGAACAATCAGCTGCACACATACAAAATGGGAAAGGACTGCCAAGAAAAGAGTACTAGGCAAAAGGGATCTAGTGGACCACAAACTAAATATGATTCAACAATGTAAAACTGTTGCAAAAAAAAAAGTGCAAACATCATTCTGGGCTCTATTAGCAGGAGTGTGGTAAGCAAGACATGAGAAGTAATTCTTCCATTCTATTCTACGCTGATTAGGCCTTGACTGGAGTACTGTGTCCAGTTCTGGGAGCCACATTTCAGGAAAGAGATAGATAAATTGGATAAAGCCCAGAGAAGAACAACACAAATGATTAAAGATCTACAAAACATGCCCTATGAGGGAAGTTTATAAAAATTAAGTTTTTTTAGTCTAAAGATAAGAAGACATAACAGTTTTCAAAGACATAAAAGGTTGTTGCAAGGAGGAGAAAAAAATCTCTTTAAATTCTGTGGATAGGACAAGAAGCAATGGGCTTAATCTGCAGCAAGAGCAGTTTAGGTTGGACATTAGGAAAAACTTCCTAAATGTCAGGGTGGTTAAGAAATGGAATAAATTAAGAAATGGAAAAAACCTAGGGAGGTTGTGGAATCTCTGTCATTGAAGATTTTTAAGAGCAGTTTAGACAAACCCCTGTCAGGAATGGTCTAGATAATAATTAGTCCTGCAATGAGTGCAAGGGACTAGACTAGATGACCTCTCAAGGTCCCTTCCAGTCCTATGCTTCTACAACCTGTTATTAGTGATTTGTGTATTTAACACCCTAAATCAAAGGTTGCTATTTGTTGATGCTAATAAACCTAATACACAATACTGTACATATTGTTTCCAAAATGATGTGGATTGGCATAAGGGTGTCATTGTTTGGTAGGATGGCCTGTACATATTAAGTGCATAGGACATAATGATGGTAGAAATTCTGTTGACTGATTTTCTGTTATTTACACTGAGCATTGCTTTGTACTCATTTTAATAGGCAATTACATTAAACATATAAATCCTGATTTAAGTGTTCACAGTTCCTGTGCCATAAAAGTGTCTTAACTAAATTTTACAGTGTTTAAGGAAGGGAATTTCTCAGTGGCATATTTAATTTCAAGAAAGTCTAACTCTTATTGCAAGAAGAAATTTTTCAGTTTAATACAATGTTCTATAAATCAACAAATTATATCTGACAAAACACCAAAGGTTATTGTAGTATTTTATTCTGTGAGTTCATAAATGCCAAGCATTCAGATTACAACCTAAGAAAGAAGTCTATATTGATAACTAAAATTTGCAAAAGTAGTAAATGCTTCAACAAAGTAGAAGCTTATAAATTATATTTTGCATGTCACACCAAAAAAAGCAAAACACTAACAGTATAAAGGTTACATTATAAGTACTTCAACATAAAGGACATTTCCTTACATATGCTGGTTGGTTAACATTAAGAAAGCATTGATTAATTCTTGACTATTGGATGTTTTAACATAAATCAAGCTACCAAGCAAATATAGTATGATTATTTTACATTTGCAGGTACCTAATAAGGAAAAAAAAATTTGGATTGAAATGTGTGGCTTACCACAGATTTTGCTTTGCTTATGGAATTTCAAACAAAAGAAACTTTTCAGAAGAAGTTATGTCTAGAATTTGTAATAGTCAGTACTTGTGGCACCTTAGAGATTAACAAATTTAAAATTTTACTCTATACGGCTAATTTCAGTGCCTTGCATAACGACAGGTTTCAGAGTAGCAGCCGTGTTAGTCTGTATTCGCAAAAAGAAAAGGAGTACTATAAGGTGCCACAAGTACTCCTTTTCTTTTTGCAAATACAGACTAACACGGCTGCTACTCTGAAACCTGTAATAGTCAGTGATACCTTAAAACACAGATTTTACACCACACTGGTTCAAATCCAGATGCAATCAGCATTGTAATTAGTTTTCTAGCCCACTTCATTTTTTTGGAATCAGCAAAGTCACTTTGGCATTAGTTGGTTTGCCAGAAAGTGATCTTCTGTACTCAAGGCCCAGACCAAAATTCTTTCCCAGCTGGTTTGGGCTATAGCCGGACCAAGTATTCCTTACTACCCTGCACTTCGTAGTATCAGGGAGCAGCCACACTTCCAAACTTCACACACTGGTGGAAGCAATGGTTCAGTTGGAGACAATGCACATACAAGATCACTAACCACAGGCATCAACATTACTAATAGTTAGATTTGACATAACCCTTTGTTCCACAGGACAGACACCTTTAAACGTACATGGAAGGAGAAATGTGTTAGACACACAGGTTGTGTCCTAACACTTGTTTTACTGGTGTCAGTTACCTGTGTAGTGGGGCTCCTTTTTCCTTGATTGTCCCAGATACCCACCCCTCAACGCAAGTTCAGAGCCCTTCTTCAACTTTGGGGAAGGCAGAAATTACCATAATAGCTAAATGTGTGAATATATGCCCAAAACACTGTAAGAGTCATAATACCAAACACAGAATTAAGCATTATCATTAAACAATTCATTAGATTCAGCATTAGCAACCAATCCAAACTGATCCTGTGGCCTCAGTCATAGATTAAGGGATTATTTTTCCCATTGGGGAGGGGACAGATTCTAGCATACAGTGTGACTTTATAATTTCCATGTACCAGGCTGCTCCCAGCACCCACCTTTCATCTCCAAACTCATGCTGTTTGTCCTACTGGTTCTTTACAACCGGAACATATGTTCCCTCTCTTAGGGTGCCATCTCCATCCTCCAGTGTGAGGCCAGCTGGCAGCATGAAGCCAGGCGTGGAATTTCCTGCCTGCTCTAATCATCAGCACTCTGGATGAGCAGAGTAGCCAATTCTTTCTCCCAGCCCATCATCTAACCAACTGGAGCTCAGAATCAGGGCCAATTCCTTTACAGAAGCACTGCTAACATACCAAAGTGCTACATCCAGTTTTCATGCTGCTTAGGAAGTTGATAATCAGAGTTGCCACCCTCTGATTTTATGAGAAGCTACAACTGATTCAGCATCTGCCTCTTGCTGAAATAAGCTCCAAACTGGTAAATTAGTCCCTTATTTTTAATTTTCTAGAGCACAGCAAGTTGGGGACTGTCTTACCAGATAGCCCATTATGCCTCTTTAGTTAGTTAGAACGTACCCAGACTAGCCAATAGAATATTGTTGTGTCACTTGAACCTGGCCGCTATTGTGATCTAGAATAGTTGATATAAGAGCTGCTTACATTTACTTGGGACCTACTTGGGGGAAGTATATAGTCTCATTCAGCATGTAAAAATACATACTTATATTAACTTGCCTTGTTAGCACTACTGGAACAATAGTGTCTTTCAGCAAAGTAAGGATAAACCCAAAGTCTCTGTATCAAAATGAGTACAATAAAGCCATTTGTGCTGTCATAGGCTTTTTATTTTTAGTAGAGATAGCGTCAGAGATAGTTTGGTGGCATGATGTGCTTCTCTTGTCTTTTCAGGGAGGTGGGGCAAATACCACTGTGACCTTAAATGATGTTCCCTCATTAGATATAGCATAAAGATGAATCAAATAGCTGAAGAAAGCTAAACTGAGAGTGAAGGGAGGCCATATGTGGTGGGTCCAAGGATTTGTTGATTATCAGCAAATCCTAACAGGATAGTTATAAAGGTGCCAGACTAATCTCTATGCATAAGAATTTCATTGATATTGGTGGCCTATATCATGATTTCAATTCTAACCATTCAGAGTTATGCAAAAGACACTGAGTTAAGCAAGTGCAAAGGCAACAGAAGAGAATATAGCTGAGAATATAGCTGAAGACCCTGTGCTTAAATCAATTTGTGTGTTCTTTTGGCAATTGGAAGTAAAAATGGTTCACCCTTACTGCCTAAGTGGGGAGACTTTGAAGTATGTCCAGCTCAGTCTGAAAGAAAACCTTCCTTAAAAACATAAACGTACAATGATTATGGTGCACAGAAGCACCTGACTTCAAGATAATTTGTGAAGGTTTTCAAACATCTTAAAGAAGCTGTCAGCCAGACAGATCAATTATATAGCTACTTTGAAATTAAATTTGGTTTAGAGCTTGCTTCATGACATGAAGGATTTAAAGATCTTCTTACAGGTGCTTGTATAATTAGCTGAGAGCAAGCAAGAAGCAAGATAATAAATAAATGAGATGCTGCCAGATGAGGAAGCAAAATAAATGATGTTGCATTGTTCTGATGGTAAGATTGACCCCACAGTGATTTGTATCCAAATAGATCCATTCAGGATCTGAACGTGCTTCCCCTTCCACATAATTATATGTTTACAAAAGCAAAAGTATTTCACTCAGATTCTGATGATGTATTGTTTCAACCAAGTTGTTTGCGATGAGGCACTTATGTAATTTGGTCAACATAGCTAGACATAGTGGTTTTAGGAAGCATAAGGTAATCTCAGTGAGGCTGCACTTATTTACACAAATAGCTTTTAGCAATTATCTGCATATTTCAGTTAAACCTAGGTCCAACTACAGCAATATGCTTCAATTTGATTAACATTGTTTGAACAAAAGTTCATTTTAAAAAGGCATTTAGAATTGTACTTTAAAGCCCAGAAGCAACTGTTGTGATCCTGTAGTCTGACCTCCAATATGACACAGGAATTAACTCAGAGAAATCTTGTGGCCTATTTGAACTAGAGACCCTCTTATAGAAAAAACATCCAAATCTTTCTGGGGAATCCACCCCAATCATCGGTAAGTAAGTAATGCAGCCAGTTACAGACAAGCCTGTGCAATCAAGCCCTTGCAGCCATTGAGTCCTGCCAGTAAGCATTAATACTGTACATTCTGTGCTTGCACTTAAATAATGGAAATGTACTAGCTCCAGAAATACATGCACTAGTATCTGGAAATCTGAGTTTGTTGTATTTAACATGCATTCATTTTAGTAAGAGTGCATCATTTAACATGCATTCATTTTAATAAGAGTGCATCATATTTGCCAGGAGCACTGACTGCTGTGCCAGTGTGTCTTAGTATTTTCTCTTTAAAATAAATGTCGCTATGCTTTGTATTAAAAACAAATGGTGGTATTGCTAAGCTGCTAATAGAACTAGGATAAGAGTTCTGCTTTGAATGAAAGTCACTTCTGATCCCCATTAAGTCATACAGGCACATCCTGGTGCACAGCACTTTAAGTTTCCTATCCTATAGCAAGGCTAAACTGCTTCCCATCCAGTACTAGGCTTTATTGGACTACAACTTTGTTAATTAACATTATAGTAATAGTGTTTCATGTTTAAAGTGGCACGATTAATATCTAAAGCATAAGGAAATAAAATAATTAAGATTCTGACATTACTTTTTCTTAGCCATATTTTGTTTCCTGTGTGTTCAAAATCATGTTTAAAATATCCTCAGTCATTCATTCAGAGTTATGCTTAAGACGGAAAGCAGGAATTAAAAAAAGATCTACATATCTGTTCAAATCAGATGGCGAAGTTATTTGCATCCTTACAGCATACCATAGGTATACATTGTTTACAGATAGTGTGAAAATATTTAGAGGCAGAGATAAGGAAGAAAACTAGATTTTATCTAAAGCCCCAGGCGGACTATTAACTATGCAGAGTTCTGTTGAAGTGATCAGAATCCACATGCAGATCTTTTTTGTAGGATCAAGGCCTGTCTTACAATCTAATGCTACTGTAAATGTCTTGACTTTCCTATTTTAACTGAACTTTAATGTTGCATAGACATTTCACTTTCTTTCCCCTCACCCCCAAAAGAATATACATTCTTTTTGACCTGTTGACTTTGAGCTTACAAAGCATTTTTTGTCTGAGCTGCAGGAACCACAGTGTTCTCAAACTATCTCAAAATCTTGGTTGCTCATTCTTAAAGTCAAGCTAAGGATCAAAGTGATCATTTTTCTCTCAGACACTACCCTTGAGAAGGTTAATATGTTGATATGTCAAGTGTGAGCAGCTCTTGGGCTGCACATGGATGTGCATTAGGGGATGCATTTTCAAAAAGTTTCAGAGGATCTGAGCTATGTAGCTTGATTTTAATCAAAGCCATGCAACAAAATCATGGACAGGGCTTTGTAAATTTCAGAATAACTTTGTTAAGTGGGCATTTACAAATTTGGAGGAAAAATCCTGGTCCCATCCAAGTGAATTAGAGAACTCCTCAGTTAGAGAATAATGATCTCTGTTAAAGTTTCTACTATGTGCGCTAAATAAAGCATTATCAGGTAATCATAGTGAAATAACTGTAGTAAACACTGCTTTGACTTACACCTATGAAAGCCAGTTGGAGTCCATAGCACTGCACAAGGTGTAAGAAAGGACACAGTATGGTCCAGTAACTTTACTTCAACAAACCCATATTTATGTTCTAGATATTCTCATAACTACATCTCATTGACTATACTATTATTACTGGCAGCTCAGAACTATTTGCCCTACTGTGGAAAAGTGCCTTACCTCTGTGTCAGGTGCCAGTCCTCCCCCAGCTTTTCTCTGACTACATTCTAGTTTTCCAGTCACAAGCAGGGCGATGTGTCTCTACAGCCATACTGAAAGGTGTCTTTCCCTTCTAGGACACACAAGCGGAGAACAAAAGAAACTGCCTTGTGACTTTTTGCATTCCAATCCAAGAAAAGCAAAAGAGAATGGCTTGACTCCAAGCCAGTCCTCTCCAGAGAAACACAAATCAGCCTAACTCCCTGACAACATCTTGTGCTTGGCTTAGCCATTTACAGAATTCTATAGCTCAGTAACCTTGAATCCTCTCCTCAGGGCTCTGAGGAGGCAGTCACTTTTCTCCACTCAGAGTTCTGTCTGAAAGCCAAATTTCTACAGTGATCATAATTGACTCAGCTGGTCCTCATCCTCTCTCTTCATGGTCTGCATTTATGCCTTACACGCATGTGGTTTCTGCACTGCCCTGAAGGTGTAGGAACTACTGAAGATGTATACATTTATTAAATGATATACAATACTGTAATTAAACTGTTATGTTAATTATGATACTTCAAGCACAATGTTTAAATGCTGACAAGACTTTAGCATGCTGACTCAAGAACTCATCACTCCTGTTGATGAAAAGTGCTTTAGAAAACAGAGCAACAATTATAAAATTCATGTGGCAGGGAATCTGTTTGCAGATTTGTATTATGCATAGCCTTCTCTCTTTATTCTGAAAGGTCACTTGAATGCCTTAAGATTTCCCTGTTTGTTTATTGATCTCATAATTACTCAGAGTTTGTGATTATTGGGATGTCTGTTTGTGTCACTTGTGTTATTTTGAAAACGTAGTTGTATTCTTCATATTTAAAAACAGATGTTTGCAGATTTCCACAAGAGTTCATACATTTCAGAGAGGAAAATTTTGACATTTCCAGCAATGAGTACAGACTTTCATGCAGCAAAATGAGAGTTTATAACTTGTTTTGATCTGGAGTTTTATCAGTCAGTTGCTGTTGGTGGAAAATTATTAAATAAAAATTGCATTTTTTATAAAGGAAAGAAACCTTTGTCTCCAAAACAAACAAACAAACAAACAAAAAAAAAACACTCTTCATTTTTTGTGAAGACTACATCTTTGCACATCCCTCACATAACTTATATTCATATGATCAGGTCATAAGATTGCTGTACTCAGTTGGAACTTAGGCCATAAGATTTTCAGTGTTTGTTATATTTTCCTGTTACTTTTTTGCCAGATTAAGAATCCTAATAGATAAGGTTAAACATGATTTTGAAAGGACTCTGAATTAAAATCAAGTTTAGGTGAATCAGTCCCTCAAATTGGGGACAAGCTTTCCTGAGGTCTAAACAACTTTCTGTAATGATTTCTGAAAATGTTGCATACCCTTGCACTTTCTCAGGGCCACACAAACAGGAAGGGTTATCTGTGAACCCATGTTTTTTATGGAGTTTGTTACTATTAACATGAGGTCCAAACCATTTTGCCCTCCCTATTGGCCTGAAATTTCTCTACCTTTCCTTTCCGTATAAGATATCAGGAAGCCTCGAGCTAGAAAGATTCTTACTACAGAACCCAAGGGTGAACTGAGAATCCAGTGGTTATCCCTTTTTAAAAAAGCAAAAGTGGATTGAATCCAGGCTATGGACCTTTTCTCACTCAACAGGTCAGATGGATAATGGAATTTTTGATGAGAATAGAGTAAAGTTCTGACCTCCTCTGCAGTACACACGATAGTCAAGTCAAGATGGGGGTCAAATACACGTTATTTATAAACAACTGTTTACTAATGCTTCATTGTCACCAGAATTGCCTCACATTGAAAGAACCAATGTGAACTTCTAATAGTTCTAAAAATAATGAAGAAACCCAATAAGCCTAATGTCTTCTGCAAAGAGAGGGCTAGGGACACAGGCAACTGTGGAAGAAAAACCTTGAGCTCTTCTCTATTTGGAAGGCTAAAAATGTCTTAATTCAGAACATAAAATAAAGTCTGGGGTGAAGTTGTGTATGGAACCACATTGCCTTCTACATGGGCTACTGCTGTACAGGAGAAAGCAAACTTCCCCTCACATGGGTGGAGGATGAATTCTTCTACGGGCTTGGGGAGATGGTTTGCTTCCCAGATAAAAGAGTGGGTTTATCCTCCAAAACCAGTCAGTCAATCTCATAGGCTCCATGGAGGCCAGTCTGTCGGCATTGGATGATGTCCCAATGCAGCATGGTTTCTGGCCACTATTGGAAGACAGGATACTGGGCTGGATGGACCTCTGATCTGACACAGTATCAGCTTTCTTCTGTTCTTCTGTTCCTGATGAAGAGGTTTTCCTGGCTGACTCTTCCTCAAGAAATCCTCCTCAGGAGAGAGGAGTTTATGGTGGAGATAATTCAGTGGACAGCATTTATCCCTCTCCAAATCCCACCTATTTCCACAGCTGCTTTATCCTGGTTTACAGCTTAATATCCAACCCCTCCTAGACACTGCTGGAGTGTTGGCCTACCGACTGCTGCAAGCCGTGGGAAAAAGAGAATGATGTGGTAGAGGGAACACTCTCATGTTGTGTCCACTCACCTGGATGCAATGCATCTTCATCCACCCATTATGGCAGAGTGAACAATGTGGCCCTAAGTGAAGAATCGCATAATGAAACCAATCAGAGGGGTTGTCAAGGTTTCTTCCCCATTCTAAACTCTAGGGTACAGATGTGGGGACCTGCATGAAAACCCCCTAAGCTTATTTTTACCAGCTTAGGTTAAAACTTCCCCAAGATACAAACTATTTTACCTTTTGTCCCTGGACTTTATTGCTGCCACCACCAAGCGTCTAACAAATATATAACAGGGAAAGAGCCCGGGTTGGAAACATCTTTCCCCCCAAAATCCTCCCCAAACCTTACACTTCCCCTTTCCTGGGGAAAGCTTGATAAAAATCCTCACCAATTTGCTTAGGTGAACACAGACCCAAACCCTTGGATCTTAAGAACAATGACAAAACAATTAGGTTCTTAAAATAATTTTAATTGAAGAAAAAGTAAAAGAATCACCTCTGTAAAATCAGGATGGTAAATACCTTACAGGGTAATCAGATTCAAAACATAGAGAATCCCTCTAGACAAAACCTTAAGTTACCAAAAGACACAAAAACAGGAATATACATTTCATTCAGCACAGCTTATTTTCTCAGCCATTTAAACAAAACAGAATCTAACGCATATCTAGCTAGATTACTTAGTAAGTTCTAAGACTCCATTCCTTTTTTGTTCCCGGCAAAAGCATCACACAGACAGAGAGAACCTTTGTTTCTCCCCCCCCCAGCTTTGAAAGTATCTTGTCTCCTCATTGGTCATTTTGGTCAGGTGCCAGCGAGGTTATCCTAGCTTCTTAACCCTTTACAGATGAAAGGGTTTTTCCTCTGGCCAGGAGGGATTTTAAAGATGTTTACTCTTCCCTTTATATTTATGACAGGGGTCAGTGTTATCTCATGCTGCTACAGATCAGCAACAATGTCATCAGGAAAAATATATGAAACAAACAGATTTCTATGATTGGATAGTATCAGAGGGGTAGCCGTGTTAGTCTGGATCTGTAAAAATGGCAAAGAGTCCTGTGGCACCTTATAGACTAACAGACGTATTGGAGCATAAGCTCCACTTCTTCAGATGCACTTTTTTGCTGCTATGATTGGATAGGAACTCTGACAAATCCATCTCTCCTGAGTGAAAAGATATGAAACATTCCAAACAAAATCATGAGGTTAAAGAAAAAAATGGCTATAATAGCACATATATAAGGAGTCTCATTTCTATTCCGCACAGTATTAATCCTCCATTGTACTCTCTCCACATGTATTCATGGGTCTGGGATCATCACTACCACCAGGGGTTCATCTGCTGCACTTCCAAATCTACACCCATAACAAATTACTCTTAAGACAGAAGTACAAGTAGTGTGTTACATTTTCACAAGAATCCAAGAATATATGCACTGGCTCTTCTGCCCTCCTTTCAGAACAGGACAAATACATTGGTGACATATAAGATGTCTTCCTGAACCCATTAATAGAGACATCTCCGATTCCAGCTAAGTGCTAAAAATCCTTCAATTTCAACAGCTCATTCTACCAGATGAATTCTGATTATCCAATCTGTACCATATGTTTGTTCTGAAAGTAACAGGCATGAGCAGGGCAGTAATACCAGGAAGAGCATTGTCCTAATGGATGATATTTCACATCTTAAAACTCTTCATGATAGTTTTGACAATGCTGAATAATCATCCTTAAACTCCTTTCATTCATTCATTGTTGAGAAAGAAAACTGGGCAAGGTGTGAGAAGACAGACACAATAGACATAATATTTTAAAAAATCAGACTTGTCATACACTGAAGACAGATAGAAGAACTTTAAAACCAACATTAAGTAGCAACAGACCCAAGTTAGAGTGTGCTTAAACATTATTTAGTCAGAAACAAAAAAAGCAAGAATATTTGCACTGTGTAAATACTAAGTTATAAGGGAACTCTAATGACAAGGGCTTCTTCTGACCTAGCAGTGCACAAATCTAGATGTGACTGAAAGGAGAAGCCATTTTGCTGAAGAGTTTAAGGGAAGAAGAAAAGTGAATCTCTGTAAGGAAAAACATCTTGGTAAAGGCCACTGCCCTAAAATCCTCTACTGTGTTTTCAGGGTTCCTTCCCCACTCTGAAATCTAGGGTACAGATGTGGGGACCTGCATGAAAGACCCTGAAGCTTATTTCTACCAGCTGAGGGTAAAACTTCCCCAAGGCACAAACTCTTTGCCCTTGGAGAGTATGCTGCCACCACCAAGTGATTTAACAAAGAATCAGGGAAAGGACCACTTGGAGTTCCTATTCCCCCAAAATATCCCCCCAAGCCCTTACATCCCCTTTCCTGGAGAATAATATCCTAACCAATTGGTTACAAAGTCATCACAGACACAAACCCCTGGGTATTAGGACAATAAAGAAATCAGTCAGGCTCTTAAAAGAAACAGAACTTTATTAGAAAGAAAAAAGGTAAAAGAAGCACCTCTGTAAAATTAGAAGGGAAGCTAATCTCACAGGGCAATCAGATTTAAAACACAAAGGATTTCCCTCTGGGCAAAAACTTTACAGTTACAAAAAGAAAACCAGGAATATGCCTTCCTCTCAGCACAGAGAAAATCACAAGCCAAAAGAAAAGTAAACTAACACATTTCCTTGCTAGTACTTACTAATTCTAATGGAGTTGGATTGCTTGCTTTCTTGATCTCTCTCCGGCAAGCACACAGAACAAACAGACAAAAGTCTTCCCTTCCCCACTCTCCCCCCCCCGACAATTTGAAATTATCTTGTCCCCTTATTGGTCCTTTTGGTCAGGTGCCAGCCAGGTTACCTGAGCTCCTTAACTCTTTACAGGTAAAAGGATTTTGTGCCTCTGGCTAGGAGGGATTTTATAGTACTGTATACAGGAAGGTTGTTACCCTTCTCTTTATATTTATGACATGTGTCCTAATGGATTGAACATAAGGGAAATAAGAATTTGAATAGATTAGAACAGAGAAATTGTTCATTAGGGTTCAAAGAGAGGTTTGGGCTCAGCTAGCCCTGAAGCCCATTATCGGCCTGGAGTGGGGAGAAAATGACAGAACCTGGCTCAGCTCAGGGCTGAGTGGTGAAAAGGCAGGAGCTAGCTGTCTCCCTACTTGAGGGGAAGGGTCACTAGCCTGCCAGTGAAGGCAGCCACCAGGGAGTAAGCACTGTCTCCCAAGCAAAGACTGTGGAGACAATCTAGGAAACTCCAGTAATTGAGTGACTGAAGCACAGAGACATTGTGGGGTTTGGCCTCACCAAACTTACAGCTGCACCATATGGAGGAGCCTGGAACCACGATAGTGTGTCATCCCCAGGGTCCATGAGAGGTAACTATGTGACCCAAGCCACCTCAGCAAATTGGACTATAGGGGCCATGCCTCAAACTGAAGGGACAGTGGAGGAAGGAGCCCATGGCAGTGGATTTATACTCCCTGAAGGGAGAGTCTCCTGTTCAGGGGTTGACTCACATAAAGCCATGGGCTGGGACATGGTGGAGTGGGAAGGCCTGGATCCCCTATCCCACCACTTAAAAGACTGAGGCACATCAACAAGGGAAGAAAGAGGCTGAAGGTCAGGTGTGCCATCCACTAGGCCACCTGGCTCCTCCAAGCTCCATGTTACAGTTACCTAAATCTAATGGTGGGGAGAAATTTACTCTGTCTCTTACCTTTTCTTTAGGCCATTAAAAATTATTTACCACACAGTCACTACTAAACACCACTAAAGATGGTTAGAGTATGGTAAATTAAGTTGTCATAGGTTTCAGAGTAGCAGCCGTGTTAGTCTGTATTCGCAAAAAGAAAAGGAGTACTTGTGGCACCTTAGAGACTAACAAATTTATTAGAGCATAAGCTTTCGTGAGCTACAGCTCACTTCATCGGATGCATTTGGTGGAAAAAACAGTAGCCTCTGTTTTTTCCACCAAATGCATCCGATGAAGTGAGCTGTAGCTCACGAAAGCTTATGCTCTAATAAATTTGTTAGTCTCTAAGGTGCCACAAGTACTCCTTTTCTTTTTAAGTTGTCATAGTCACTCTGTCTGGAGTGGTTAATGACCATAATTGTCAGAAAGCAGGGCAGACACCCCAAACTAATTGTATGTTCTAAAATTGTATTTCACCAACCCAGTAACAAATGTAAACTCCTGAAGCACTGTAATAGCTTTACCATAGAGTCACAGATAGACTAGAGTGCCCAAGGGGACTATCTTGCCACCCAGTCAAGATGGACTGAGTGATGGTTGGTTGCCATATACCAAAGATCACAAAGGACTCAGGTTGCTCCCAATCCTAAGAGTCCAGTCACTTACCTCAGATCAATTTGTATCTTAGATCTCTCAGCAAAACAATGTTGGTAGCCTATCCTATCATAAACTAACAAAATATTTATTAACTAAGAAAAATAAGAGAGTTATTTACAGGTTAAAGCAGGCAAAATAAACACAAATGAGTTACAGTCTATGGTTTCAAAAGGTAACCAATTTAATAATCTGTCAGCACTGAAATGTCTTTTAAGGCTAACCCAGGTTGACCCTGGGGATCTTTGCTTTTGTTTCTTAGCTCAAGCCCTTGAGAGGGTTCAAACTGCACAGAGAGAACCATTTCTTCTCATGAGCATCTTTATATGCTGTTCCCCCAGAGCTCAAACTGATGAGATGAACTCTCCTGCATGTAACTTCATGTGTGTTTGTCCTACAATGGTCCATTTAGTCTTGATAGTCCTCTTTGACGGGCAGGGGAACCACTCTTCCTGCCTAGGTTCCCAGTTCAGAACAGTAATTTTCTCCCCAATTATAAAACAAAACTTTCATATTGCCTTATAGCATGGGAGACAGACATTACAAGTAAGATTAATGCAAGCAGCAACTTACAAGCATTTTATAGAACTTAAGCACCCAAGTCTAACACCTATCTTGAACACTACTAATATATAGGTGAGCTGGTCTTGTTTCCAGCTATGAATTTATCAGTGTTCAGCTGACATCTCCTACAGTCTTGAAAAGAACTGGCACCTGGTTTACCAGCATCACAATCTTGTCCATGTGAGGCGCTACAAATGCCATTTTACTTGCAAGACCATAGCACTCAGGGTCATTTCTTCTGGCACAAGCAAGCAAGAACATAATTGCAACAACCTCTAAACATAAATTAAGCATCCTTCGAAATGGCTTACAACAGCCCAGTTTACATAACAAGAACATTTTTTTCCAAAAGAAACTCCTCTTGGAATTAACTGTTCAGATGGATAGTAGGTCTGAATATCTCTTCACACTAAGATATTGATTGGGAAATCTGTCCACACATGAGAAAGCTATTCATTCCCATCGTGATTTAATTATCTGACTACAGTTTCAATGGGCCGATGTAGACAGTAGAAAGACAAGAAAAAGTGGTGTATCAGAATCTGGAAGAAGTGTTTTTTAATTGATAAACTAGTTTTCAGTTCTCCCTGACTAGCGGAAAGATGGATTTTGTTTGATATTCTTGTTGGAAAACCTCATCCCTACAACAAGTGCAACTGTCTATAGCACAATTTTCTAATATGAGAAGGAAAAGATTCTGTCTACAAATTGTCAGGGAAACAGTGATAGCAAAAATCATTTAAACATGTTGGAAGCTAGCATAGTTTTTATTTCAGCATGGATGGTCTTGCAATCACATTTGCTCATTTATCCATGTGTGGTCAGTGCTTAAGGAAACTTAGTAGTAGCAGATAGGGCTTTACTTCTCTGCTGGGGTGTTACTGAAGAAAAAAAAATAACTAGAGAAAACAGCAGTGCCTCTATTTCAATTATGTATCGCCTCTAATCCTCCTTGGTTTTGTCTGCATCTTTCTTTTTATGGTGTCATAAGAAGAAACATATGGCACAGAAGCAAGGATCAGAATGATTATCTATTCTAATATGTGGTCTTGGCTTTTTTGTCATGGCTAGAGGTTTTTAATCAGTGGTATGACAGACCTTTTTGAAGTAAATGTAGTGCTCACTAAAGTTGTTGGATTGATAGTCCTGGAGATGGAAGTCCTTTATCTACAGAATAGGTAGAGTATAGCAATGAATAGTAGCAAAGCTAACTTCCCTGCACCAATCCAGCGGCCTCAACCCTGTTCTAGGTCTATCACCTTGAAGGAATGAGGAGATAGTTTACCCTCAATGAAATCCAGAATTTCATTTTTACCCCAGCCATTTAGATGGCATAAAGTGACCAGATTCTGATCACATTTTGACAAGAGAGAATTCCCATGGCATAAGGGAATCAGCTGTTTGCATAAAAACAGCAGAACCAATTTCAGTGCCAGCTTGGTCCTAGTGGAGCTGTACTCTACCACATGGATCCATTATTAGCATATCGTCTCTTAAGGACTTACACAAATGGTATAAATTATACCAGCTAGTAAACTGCTTTAATCCATGTCTCCCAAGAAAATCCCTAAAAAAATTCATTGAAATTTACAACAGGAGATTAACTTTTCATTGGGAAAAAAAAGGTTTTAGGACCCTCTTAAGTCTCTCCAGATGGGGGATCCAGACAAAAATCACAAACCCCAACATATTGGGGATAATCCCTCCCTGTAGCCACAAAAAAGGGTGGGCAAGTCTACAGTGCTGCCAGTGATCCACCACCAACATAGTGGGTTCTGGGGAAATTGCTCTGGCTTGGGCCTCTGAGTCAGGCTCAGTCTGTCCATCTTATCCTGGAAATCTGCTGTATTCTCCTTAGGGTCAGGATGAAGATGTCCTGGATGGGAGCTCCTTCCATAGTTTCAGGAGTCCCTGCCACAGTCAGCCGTTTGGACCAGTCCAGTGCCATTATCCCAGGCTGTAGTTTTCCCCCTTTTAAAGACTTCCTCCCATAATGCATGATTGACAGGGCCAGAGAGTTGCGGCTTTCCCTTTCAGCCAGGCCTCTCTGGCACCTACCTCCTCTGTGTGGAAGCTATCCAGCCAGTCACACTCCACAAGATGGAATGAAGCAACTCAGGTTAACCTGGGATTAGTTAACTAATTGAGATAATGGGAGGCAGTTAATTAGGGGGGGAAGCACCTGGGCAAGATAAAAAAGAAGCTATGCCCAGTATGTGGGGACTAAGAGAACAGAGAATCCTGGGAAGAATAGACATCAGGATGCAGATCGTCTGTCCTATGCTTTTCAGTTTGTCCTGACTGAGCATTCTCAGCATAGCCCCTCCATCAACCATAGTCAAACCTATAATACAAACTAAAAAATTATTAACTAGAAAAAATAAATGAGTTATATAAAAAAGTTAAACACACACACACACACACACACACACACACACACACACACACACACACACACACACACACACACACACAGGAGTTACAGTCTTAGGTTCCAAAAAGTTGTAGTAGCTGCTATATATGCAAACTCTCTATGTCCTTTAGGGCTAACCCAAACTACTCAGCTTGGGGATCCCTTGCTTATATGCTTAGAAATATTGCCCTCTTTGAATTCCAAGCAGCATTGTGACACAGTTCCTTCTGATCAGGCATTTTTATTCCCTTCCCCCAGAGTTCAAACTGATAGAGACTGGGACCTGTTCTGTCTCCTCTTCATTGGTGTGTGTGTGCGGGGGAGGAGGGGGAGCGCAAAAATCAACAAAGTCTTTGTCCTTTGTTTCATAATGACTCATTTGGTTTCAATGGGCCTTGTGTGTAGGACCAGAACTTTTACACTAATTAATGCTTCTTTTCTGTTTGACAAGTGACAAAATTACAGAGGTTTGCAATGCAAACACTCAATATAACTTTATACCAAGATCTCAAGTGAGATCAACACATGCAGCACCATATAAGCATTTAATCAAGCCTAAATACATTCTTAACAACTTAAAATCTATTTTAGCAAAGCTAACCCACAGGTGAGCCAGACTGGTTTCCAGCTGTGCATTTGTCAGTGTTCAATGAGGCCGAGGGGACATAGCATGAGGTAGTACCTGGTTTGCAGCATCACAGCTCACTGTGAGAACTTCATCCCAAGAGGAGAGACCCTTCCCACAGCTAATAAGAGGCCTATGCTTCAAAAGGGGGTTCTGGGTCAAGTGGGACCCGCTGGTAAGGAACCTGAATATAAGTGGGATTAATAGACAAAGGTTACTCAGTCCCTTCCCAATGAAATTAATAGCAGGTTTAAAACAAGCCAAAGTCAACACACAACATAGTCACACAACATAGTCAATTTGTGGAATTCATTGCCAGGGGATGTTGAAGGTCAAAAGTATAATGGGTTTTAAAAAAAAGATTTAGATAAGTTCATGGAGGACAGGTCCATCAATGGCTATTAGGAAAGATGGTCAGGGATGCAAACCCATGCTCTGGGTATCCCTAAGTGTCTGACTGACAGAAGCTGGGAGGGCATGACTGGGGATGCATTACTCCATAATTTCCCTCTTCTCTTCTTTTCCCTCTGAAGTATCTGCCATTGGCAACTGTCAGAAGACAAGATATTGAGATAGATAGACCCAATATGGCCGTTATGTTCTTAAAATTGCCTAATGATGCTCTTTAAAAAGGCAAAGGATTTCAATATGGCTAACTGAGAAGGAAATAACAAAATCCTGACTGGTATCATTATACATGATGGACTAAAGCCGCTGCTAGCAAAAGCAGGTGAAACCCTATTGATTTCAAGGGAATGTGACCCAATATCAATGTTATAGTTAGATTATGAGAAAATGAAATTTCTCATAGTTTCAAGTTAAATACCTTCAGTCATGAATAAAATATATATGTATCCAATCTATATGTCTTAAATGAGCTCTTACATAGAAGGCTTTTGTTTATCTGGATTTTGATATGATCCCCAAATCGTTTTTAGAGTAATTAAAGAATGTGCCAGCATTGTGGACTGTATCCTAAATGGATTGACAGTAATAGCTGAACAAAGCATTAACTAAAATGTGCCTTCATTTGCATTAGAAGCAATCCAAGGAATTCAATGGGATTGTACCATGTGTAAATCAGAGAATGATGTACCATGTATAGAATGTCACTGGAAGACACCAGCAGTGAGGATGATATTAGAATTCTTGATGATTTGGCCACATTGTTCCCATACTGTGAAGTTAGGAAGGTACAGATAATACCGAGTTAACTCACCTAAATGAGACTGTCTAGCTGCTTTTGTATGCAATGATGTTGTAGCCATGTCGGACGCAGGATATTAGACAGACAAGGTGGGTGAGGCAATATATTTTATTGGACCAACATCTGTCTGTGAGAGAGACAAGCTTTTGAGCTTACTTCAGGAGCTGAAGTAGAATTCTGTGTAAGCTTGAAACCATGTCTTTCTCACCAACAGAGGTTGGTCCAATACAAAATATTACTTCACCCAGCTTGTCTCTCTAGCTCCTTTTGAGCATTCTCTGCTACATTTTTAATCAATGTGCTGTATAGCACACAGCCATATAAGAAATGCTTTGTCATGATGGTGATAGTGACAGAAGTGATTAGTATTAAAAGCAGAACAAAACACTCCCTGCTTTATGGATGTGTACTGAATTCAGGGCATCTCTTGTGAGGGAAGCAGGAGAACCCAAATCCTAGTCCTAGGAAAATACCCATTATACTTCAATAAGACTAGGATTTGCCCCCAAGCAAGAGAGACAGAGTTGATATTCAAGATGTAATAATATATCAAAGGGATAGAAATAGATTGAATACTTGAAGAAGCCCATCCTTCAAGGTTCCAAGCATCATCATCTCATTGACTTCAATGAGAACTGAACACATTCTTGTGGGATGGGCTCCACAACTTGCAGAATAAGGAGTTTTATGCATAGTACCCCAGTTTGCTCCAAGGTCAAGATATTTAAAAAACAAAAAATTCCTAAATTAAGGGTTCTAAAATGCAACTAAAATTTTCATAAGTGTCAGCATGCATACACCTAGCTGTAGAGCACGGATCAAGTAAGACCATCCTGTATCACATCTAACAATGGAACAGACGCAGGAGAGGCCATAAAAGAAGCATCTTAAAGAGTTCACATAAAGTATTTTTTTCCTAAATATGCCCAAAGCAGTGCAAAAGAAATGTGGAAAGTTGGCAGTAATGGTGTGAACAGAAGCTGGAGTATGCTTACCAACGAGAGACTGCAGCTGCAGCCATCACAGACATTGCTACTGAATTCACTTTCTACAAAACAGTGGCAGTGCTTGGTAAAGAGTCAAGTATCTGAGCAGACACTGCATGGAATGCCTGAGCCACAGGTCAGAAGCAGGAGCTATCATCATTCAACCGCTGAAAGGATTTGACACAGCAGACCAGTAGGATAATAATTTTTTCAGACTGAAAATGTGCCTGTGAAAATACACCAGTCCTTCTCTGCTCCCTCTTGGAGGTGTTGCTTCCCTGACACACCTGCCCACAGGAAAAGTGGACCTGGGAAGGAGGGAGTTTAGACCTCTGGGCACTGCCTAGAGAAGCAACTCAGGCTCTGCTATCAGCAGAACCAACAAGCTTTGGTCCTGCAGCAGCATGAAGGTCCATGAGGAGGCAGTACCCACTCAGGATCCACCAGTTGAGATAAGGTTTGTCTGCTTATCCTAGAGAGGAATGCTGGATGTAACTGGGGCTGGAGGAGTGCCCAAGAGTACCAAAACCTGCATCAGGGCCTCACAACCCTACTGTACATTTGATAGAAGTTTGCAATAAACTGTTTATTTTGTTGTGGAGTTAAAAGCCCAGCTGGCCATTTTTGAGTTGAACTTCAACTAACTGTTACAGGACTAACAAAGAGCAGAAGACACCTTGTTTTGGTGAGCTGTGACAATACCCCTACTAACATGGCTCTGACACTTTGCAGACTACTGAAGGAAAACCCAAACCCAAGCCCAAGTCTCTGAGAATAACAGTTCATGGCTTTATTTCCCTTAAAGAGAGGGCAGGCCTTGAAGGGTATTTTCAATACTAAACCTCAGCAGGAGGTTCTTTACACCCACCATTTGCTTTTTTGTGTGCGTGTGTGTGTGTGGGGGGGGTGTTGGGTACAAAGCAGTTTTATTTTTGAACCCATCTATTGTCTCTTCCAAGGGGCTTCATCTAGGAATTAACTGTACACCTCGTCTAACTAGGATTTTGTAACTATGGTACCTGCAGCCTTTGACTTCTACAAGTCCTACCAGTCTGTTGATATTAGATGTGACTATTTAATGGGAGCAAAAGTGCTAAAACTTTCAAAATGTACCATCTGAAGCACACAAAATGCTTAGCTCCTAGTCTGTAATATATCTAGCATGTGGCCTGACACTTGAAAGGAATTGAAATGCCAGCTCCCTAATGATAATCCCACCATGGGGCAGAGAAAAAGTTAGACAGCTAAATGATATCCAGTATTGTATAACTGCATGGAATACTTCATAGGTATCAAATAATGTAAGAAATATAGCTGGCTATTGGTTTTAAGTAGTAATTGTCTGTCACAAAATCAAAAACTAATTATTTTTGTTTGGGTCTTCACTAACTCAGTATGCCCATAATAAGTAAAGTCAACGAATGTTGAAGAAAAATACTGAAGGTGGAAAACAAATTGCTGTTTGCTGCATGCTGAAGAGTAGTCTATTTATTATAAATACAATGGAGAAATATTTGAAAAATAGTTCCTTTGTGTGAAAGAACAATTGCTGTAATACTGTCAAGGTCACTGAGATCGAAAGTGATCTGCTGTATAAGTGAAGTGAAGGCAACAAAAGTGATTACCTAACTGGAGAGAGCAATCTTTGGAGGCTATGAGAAAATTTTGTACATTTGTACACTTTCTTTCAAGTGACGCTAAATCTAGAGAGCTACATAGGTCACTGGAATAAGGCCCTTGCCCTGAAAGCTTGTTTTGTCACTTTGGTCTAACAGTAGAGATGTGCTAGCAGCCTCAAAAGCCTCTTTCCTCATCAATCCACTGGAGATAGGAAATGCACACATTTCATGGGCAATTATCTACTTGTACCTGCTTTTAACCCCAAAGTGGTATTTCTTTCCATTTGTAATATAACATGACATGTTCATTGAGTTGTGCTGGGTCATGCTGCATCACATTGAGTATGCTGTTATCCATCATGTCTTGCTGCGTCAGTTATAAAGTGGGTATATTGCACCACAGGCAGTACTTAAAGGAATATTAATTTTGCTACAGAGCGTAAGTCTACCACTGCAGTTAGATATCCAGAGATGGCCCATACCAGTTGACTCTGGATTGAAGGGCATGAACTAAGAGGCTGTTTAGTTGTGGTGTACACATTCAGACTCACGCTGCACTCAGAGTTATGGGATCCTCACACTTCCTAGAGCCAGGGCTCCAGTGCAAGCCTGAATGTTTACACTGCAACTAAACAGCCCCTTAGCCCAAGCTCAAGTCAGCTGACACACGCCAGACATGAGTTTTTAATTGCAGTGTAGACATACACAGAGTGGGTAGAAATGGCAGGAGAGGGAAAGCCTTAGCATTACTAGCATTGCCTAGAAGGGGAAGGAGAGGACTGGAAAACCTTTAAGTATGGATTTGCTTTACAGTACAGTGTATTTTGTTAGATGCTTGTTTTATCTGTGTGCATTGAACACTTAAAGGAGAGCTATTTCTGTTAGGGTGAGAAAAAGAAAATAGTATCTTCCCTATTTGGGGGAAGATGCCTGATCCTGACACGGGCAGTTTGGTTCCTGCATATTAGGAGGTCCTCAAATATTTAGGGTCAAATTTTACCATTAGATTCATGCCCAAGGTTTCCAGTAACTTAAACAGGGCATACATCTGAGGGCAGAATTTAGTCATATAGCAGCATTTATTTCTCTGATTCACTGAGAACAATTCTGTTTCTGAAAATAAAAATAAACTCAGGACTTTATTAATCTCGTCATGCTTTTTGCCACCATGCATTTATCAACTTTTTAAAAAGTGTTTTAGATAAAATATAATGTTGACATAAATGAAAATTTGTGCTTGATGATCAAAAAATGATGAACATGAACTGAAGACTTCAGATATGATACTATGGCTTAAATTCCTATGTTCAAATTCAAATTGCCTCCTTTGACATATTTTTATTTTATTTTACAATATAAAACACTGATTCATGAATGCAAATACTTCAAAAATTGACCATAGTGAATAAGCATCAGCCCACAATGTTTTATAAAATAGCCATGTATTCAGAAAATGAGCATTGTAATCTATACAATGTTTTTTTATACATTGTCTTCCCAGAACAAATTTCTTTGTGTTTCTGTTGTAGACTTGTTACTGTCATGGCCTGTCATGTTAAACAGAAGAAAATACATTTAAATAGATTCAGACTAATATGAAAAAGTTAATTGTCACAATGATCCTGTGACCTGCCCATGATATATTGTTCTCAGTGGATCATAGAAATAATGATGTTAGACAGCGTTGTTACACAAAACTGCTTAGATTTAAATCTTAATTCTGGTTCTTCTAATCCCATGCGTGAATGTGCTTTTTAATTTAGCAATGCATTTGTCTTTTGTTTTGGCATTTATTTTTCATTCATTTAGAAGAAGGCAGATTAGTCATAAGAAATGTTAATTAAGTAACTGTCTGTGTTAGCATGTAAAATTAACAAAATAAATATATGACATTCATATTGTAGTAGCGAATGAAGTGCCACAACTAGGTTGGGCTAGGAGCTGTACAAACAGACCTTGCCCTGAAGAATATACATTCTAAAAAGACAAGATATAAAAATGTGAATCAAGGTATCTGGAGAAGATATTGGAACCTGGGAGTTTATCAAGTGTGCGGCAACCAAATACAATATAGACAATGCCTCTAGAAGAAGCTAGATAGAGAACAGCACATAGGAATTTAGCATCCAAGCATGTTAAAGGAATGACATTTTAGGATGATATTCACTCATGTGCAGAGGGTAAGAATAAGGAGTATATATTCAGCAGTTAGGGAGTTAAGTATGGCATAGGTCTTGTGCCAGAGTCAGTTTCACTCTTAAGTGTTACAATACATGGTATTGAATCTTTTATACGGTTAAGTTTTTGTTTTAGGACATATGCAATTCTAGCATCTCTAATTACAAAAGCAAAATATATACTTTTGCAGCTCATTTGGAAATTATGGAATAACTTTCAAGCATTTAGGGATCAATCCTGCTAGATGCTGAGCATGCTGGCTCCGATCAAGCAAAGTTCTTGGGCCCAGTTTTTAGACATAACTGTAGTCAGAGTTGTAATGTGTAATGGATTTTGGAGGTTAAATCTCATTTTCAAAAGTGAGGGGGAGGGATAGCTCAGTGGTTTGAGCATTGGCTGCTAAACCCAGGGTTGTGAGTTCAATCCTTGAGGGGACTATTTAGGGAATCTGGGGGAAAAATTGGCAGTTGGTCCTGCTTTGAGCAGGGGGTTAGACTAAATGACCTCCTGAGGTCCCTTCCAACCCTGATATTCTATGTATATCCCATTGACTTTCAATTAGACTTATAGGTTGAAATGGTAAGTGGAACAATGGTTAAATACTTCCTTTAAAAAAAATCTAAATTAAGCATGTGAACAGTACTACTCATATGCTGAGGGTTAAACATATACTTAAGTACTTTTCCACATTAGGATCAGGGGGTTCAGAACCTTGCATGATTAAGCCTTTCACCCAGTTATAAGGTTCTAAAACATCATAGTAACCGAGGGCTGCAAAGGACCTTGAAGTCATATAGTCCATCCTGCTGTGCTGATGCAGGACTAAGTATATCTAAGACCATCCCTGACAGGTGTGTTTATCAAACCTCCAATAACAGTGTCAAGTTTTCTGGAGTGTCTAACAACCATGAGTGCCAACCTAGGGCATACTTAGATTTCTTCAACCAAGTATCAAGGGTGAACTCCTCAAGCACCATAGCAGCCTAACCATGGAATGCATCCGATGAAGTGAGCTGTAGCTCACGTAAGCTTATGCTCTAATAAATTTGTTAGTCTCTAAGGTGCCACAAGTACTACTTTTCTTTTTGCGAATACAGACTAACACGGCTGCTACTCTGAAACATGGAGTCACAGACAGTCCTCTTGGGTACTCCGGTCTACCTTGCCACACAGATAAACTCGCCGTTGTGATAGAGGGTCCCTTTCACCAAAAATCACAATATTCTGGTTACTCCCAGTCCCAAAGGACCAGTTACTTACTCTAAGTCAATTCGCAAAAAGAAAAGGAGTACCCGTGGCACCTTAGAGACTAACAAATTTATTAGAGCATAAGCTTTCGTGAGCTACAGCTCACTTCATCGGATGCATTTGGTGGAAAAAGCAGAGGAGAGATTTATATACACACACACACACACACACACACAGAACATGAAACAATGGGTTTATCATACACACTGTAAGGAGAGTGATCACTTAAGATAAGCCATCACCAGCAGCAGGGGGAGGAAAGGAGGAAAACCTTTCATGGTGACAAGCAAGGTAGGCTAATTCCAGCAGTTAACAAGAATATCAGAGGAACAGTGGGGGGGTGGGGTGGGAGGGAGAAATACCATGGGGAAATAGTTTTACTTTGTGTAATGACTCATCCATTCCCAGTCTCTATTCAAGCCTAAGTTAATTGTATCCAGTTTGCAAATTAATTCCAATTCAGCAGTCTCTCGTTGGAGTCTGTTTTTGAAGCTTTTTTGTTGAAGTATAGCCACTCTTAGGTCTGTGATCGAGTGACCAGAGAGATTGAAGTGTTCTCCAACTGGTTTCTGAATGTTATAATTCTTGACGTCTGATTTGTGTCCATTCATTCTTTTACGTAGAGACTGTCCAGTTTGGCCAATGTACATGGCAGAGGGGCATTGCTGGCATATGATGGCATATATCACATTGGTAGATGCGCAGGTGAACGAGCCTCTGATAGTGTGGCTGATGTGATTAGGCCCTATGATGGTATCCCCTGAATAGATATGTGGACAGAGTTGGCAACGGGCTTTGTTGCAAGGATAGGTTCCTGGGTTAGTGGTTCTGTTGTGTGGTGTGTGGTTGCTGGTGAGTATTTGCTTCAGATTGGGGGGCTGTCTGTAAGCAAGGACTGGTCTGTCTCCCAGGATCTGTGAGAGTGATGGGTCGTCCTTCAGGATAGGTTGTAGATCCTTGATGATGCGTTGGAGAGGTTTTAGTTGGGGCTGAAGGTGATGGCTAGTGGCGTTCTGTTGTTTTCTTTGTTGAGCCTGTCCTGTAGTAGGTGACTTCTGGGTACTCTTCTGGCTCTGTCAATCTGTTTCTTCACTTCAGCAGGTGGGTATTGTAGTTGTAGGAATGCATGATAGAGATCTTGTAGGTGTTTGTCTCTGTCTGAGGGGTTGGAGCAAATGCGGTTATATCGTAGTGCTTGGCTATAGATAATGGATCGAGTGGTATGATCTGGATGAAAGCTAGAGGCATGTAGGTAGGAATAGCGGTCAGTAGGTTTCTGATATAGGATGGTGTTTATGTGACCATCGCTTATTAGCACCGTAGTGTCCAGGAAGTGGATCTCTTGTGTGGACTGGTCCAGGCTGAGGTTGATGGTGGGATGGAAATTGTTGAAATCATGGTGGAATTCCTCAAGAGCTTCTTTTCCATGGGTCCAGATGATGAAGATGTCATCAATGTAGCGCAAATAGAGTAGGGGCATTAGGGGACGAGAGCTGAGGAAGCGTTGTTCTAAGTCAGCCATAAAAATGTTGGCATACTGTGGGGCCATGCGGGTACCCATCGCAGTGCCGCTGATTTGAAGGTATACATTGTCACCAAATGTGAAATAGTTATGGGTCAGGACAAAGTCACAAAGTTCAGCCACCAGGTTAGCCGTGACAGTATCGGGGATACTGTTCCTGACGGCTTGTAGTCCATCTTTGTGTGGAATGTTGGTGTAGAGGGCTTCTACATCCATAGTGGCTAGGATGGTGTTTTTAGGAAGATCACCAATGGACTGTAGTTTCCTCAGGAAGTCAGTGGTGTCTCGAAGATAGCTGGGAGTGCTGGTAACGAAGGGCCTGAGGAGGGAGTCTACATAGCCAGACAATTCTGCTGTCAGGGTGGCAATGCCTGAGATGATGGGGCGTCCAGGATTTCCAGGTTTATGGATCTTGGGTAGCAGATAGAATACCCCAGGTCGGGGCTCCAGAGGTGTGTCTGTGCGGATTTGTTCTTGTGCTTTTTCAGGGAGTTTCTTGAGCAAATGCTGTAGTTTCTTTTGGTAACTCTCAGTGGGATCAGAGGGTAATGGCTTGTAGAAAGTGGTGTTGGAGAGCTGCCTAGTAGCCTCTTGTTCATACTCCGACCTATTCATGATGACGACAGCACCTCCTTTGTCAGCCTTTTTGATTATGATGTCAGAGTTGTTTCTGAGGCTGTGGATGGCACTGTGTTCTGCATGGCTGAGGTTATGGGGTAAGCGATGCTGCTTTTCCACAATTTCAGCTCGTGCACGTCGGCGGAAGCAGTCTATGTAGAAATCTAGGCTGCTGTTTCGACCTTCAGGAGGAGTCCACCCAGAATCCTTCTTTTTTGTAGTGTTGGCAGGAAGGTCTCTGTGGGTTAATATGTTGGTCAGAGGTGTGTTGGAAATATTCCTTGAGTCTGAGACGTCGAAAATAGGATTCTAGGTCACCACAGAACTGTATCATGTTCGTTGGGGTGAAGGGGCAAAAGGAGAGGCCCTGAGATAGGACAGATTCTTCTGCTGGGCTAAGAGTATAGTTGGATAGATTAACAATATTGCTGGGTGGGTTACAGGAACCATTGTTGTGGCCCCTTGTGGCATATAGTAGTTTAGATAGCTTAGTGTCCTTTTTCTTTTGTAGAGAAGCAAAGTGTGTTTTTTAAATGGCTTGTCTAGTTTTTGTAAAGTCCAGCCACGAGGAAGTTTGTGTGGAAGGTTGGTTCTTTATGAGAGTATCCAGTTTTGAGAGCTCATTCTTAATCTTTCCCTGTTTGCTGTAGAGGATGTTGATCAGGTGGTTCCGCAGTTTCTTTGAGAGTGTGTGGCACAAGCTGTCAGCATAGTCTGTGTGGTATGTAGATTGTAATGGATTTTTTACCTTCAGTCCTTTCGGTATGATGTCCATCTCTTTGCATTTGTAGAGGAAGATGATGTCTGTCTGTATCTGTGCGATATAACCGCATTTGCTCCAACCCCTCAGACAGAGACAAACACCTACAAGATCTCTATCATGCATTCCTACAACTACAATACCCACCTGCTGAAGTGAAGAAACAGATTGACAGAGCCAGAAGAGTACCCAGAAGTCACCTACTACAGGACAGGCCCAACAAAGAAAACAACAGAACGCCACTAGCCATCACCTTCAGCCCCCAACTAAAACCTCTCCAACGCATCATCAAGGATCTACAACCTATCCTGAAGGACGACCCATCACTCTCACAGATCTTGGGAGACAGACCAGTCCTTGCTTACAGACAGCCCCCCAATCTGAAGCAAATACTCACCAGCAACCACACACCACACAACAGAACCACTAACCCAGGAACCTATCCTTGCAACAAAGCCCGTTGCCAACTCTGTCCACATATCTATTCAGGGGATACCATTATAGGGCCTAATCACATCAGCCACACTATCAGAGGCTCGTTCACCTGCGCATCTATCAATGTGATATATGCCATCATGTGCCAGCAATGCCCCTCTGCCATGTACATTGGCCAAACTGGACAGTCTCTACGTAAAAGAATGAATGGACACAAATCAGACGTCAAGAATTATAACATTCAGAAACCAGTTGGAGAACACTTCAATCTCTCTGGTCACTCGATCACAGACCTAAGAGTGGCTATACTTCAACAAAAAAGCTTCAAAAACAGACTCCAACGAGAGACTGCTGAATTGGAATTAATTTGCAAACTGGATACAATTAACTTAGGCTTGAATAGAGACTGGGAATGGATGAGTCATTACACAAAGTAAAACTATTTCCCCATGGTATTTCTCCCTCCCACCCCATCCCCCACTGTTCCTCTGATATTCTTGTTAACTGCTGGAATTAGCCTACCTTGCTTGTCACCATGAAAGGTTTTCCTCCTTCCCCCCCCCCTGCTGCTGGTGATGGCTTATCTTAAGTGATCACTCTCCTTACAGTGTGTATGATAAACCCATTGTTTCATGTTCTGTGTGTGTGTGTGTGTGTGTGTGTATATAAATCTCTCCTCTGCTTTTTCCACCAAATACATCCGATGAAGTGAGCTGTAGCTCACGAAAGCTTATGCTCTAATAAATTTGTTAGTCTCTAAGGTGCCACGGGTACTCCTTTTCTTTTTGCGAATACAGACTAACACGGCTGCTATTCTAAGTCAATTGTACCTCAGATTTCAAACCGAAGACAATACGTGTAGTCAAGCTAAATGTTTATTAACTAGGAAAAAGACATGAGACTTGTTTATAAGGATAAAGCAAGTAAACACACACACAAATAAGTTGCCGTCTTAGGTTCCAAAATATAATAGAAACTGCTGTGATATGCAAGCTTTCTATGTTCTCTAGAGCTAATCTAAATAAAGCTTGGGGATCCCTTACTTATGCTTAGAAATATTATCCTCTCCAAATCCCAATAGTATAGTAATACATTTCCTGCTAATCAGGGAATTTTATTCCTCAAGGGTTTAACTGTGATGGGACAAAGGTTTGTGTAGGTCCCCTCTTCATGGGTGTGGGGGGAGCAATCAAAGTATTTGGTCCACTGACATTCCACAATTGTTTGTCCAGTGTCTATGGGTCTTCTTGTGTTGAGCAGGAGATAACACCTCTTGAGGTAAACTAGTATTTTGTACTTGGTAATGCTTCTCTCCTGACTGTAGGGGTTTTCAGTTTCATAGCAAATGCTTTTATAGTTACAAAGCAAACACTTAAATATTACCATAAAATGTAGGATACAGATCTTATAAGTGAGATTAATTCATGCAGCAATTTGCAATTGATTAATGCAATGAAAGAATTTCATAAAGCCCAAACATTGAAAATCTCTATAAACCTAATACCTATTTTAACAATACTAACAATCTGAGCCAGACTGGTTTCCAGCTCTGCATTTGTCAGTGTTCAGTCAGGTCTAGCAGCCTTGGCATGAGCTGGCATTTGGTCTGCAGCATCATACATGGGGATCCCACAACCTCCCCTGGTAACCTATTCCAGTGCTTAACTATCCTTAAGGTTAGAAAGGATTTCCTAATAACTAACCTAAATCTCTTGTGCTTCAAATTAAGCTTCTTGTCCTCCCCCTGGTGAACAGGGAGAACAACTGATCACTGTCCTCTTTATGAGAAACTTTTATGTCTTTGAATGGGGGACGTAATAGTCTTCTCTAGACTAAACAGTCACAAGTTTTTCCACATTTCCTCAGAGGTTGTGTTTTCTAAACCTCTTCTAATTTGTATTGTTTTTCTCTGGACTCTCTTCAATTTATCCACATTTCTTAAAGGGTGGTGCCCCAATCTGAATACAGTATTCCAGATCAGGCCTCACCAATTCCAGGTACAGTGGAACATTTATCTTCTATGTCTTACATGTGACACTCTTAATATATCCTAGATTGACATTTGCCTTTTTTGCAACAATCACATTGTTAATTCATTCAGTTTGTGACCCACTACAACTACCCTATCCATTTCTGTGGATCTGTACATTTAAGTGAAGTACTTTGCACTTGTCTTTATTTAATTTAATCTTGTTGATTTCAGACCAATTCTCCAATTTATCAAGGTAATTTTCAATTCTAATACTGTCCTCCAAAGTGCTAGCAAACCTGATCCAGTTTGGTGTGATCCATAGATTTTATATTTTCATTAATAACTTAGATAATAGAGACTATGCTTATAAAATAATATGGTTTATTTTATAAGCATAGTCTCCTTTTTATAAGGGTTTATTTTATAAGCATAGTCACATATTTAGATTTAGCGTTTTCCCCCCTCAAATTTGTCATTTTAAACAAAGAAAATTGGAAACAAGTTTTCAAAAAATTCATCAAAATGCTAGCTTATTTTTAAAAAGTCATTTATTTTTCCACCAGTAGAAAAATAATTAAAAAATTTGCAAGTGGGTTTTGCCTCACTTTTTAAATATATCTTTTCCTACAACAAATGGAGTAATAAAAGGGGGGGATAGAAAATTATAAATGATGTTTTTTTACTGAAAAATTAGTTTCACTTTGAAAAAAGTGTCAGTTTGATTGTTGATTTTATTCCTACCAAAATAATTTTAAATTAAAAATAAAACTTAAAAAAAAATCCCAGTTTTTACCAGCTCTACTTGATTGTCCTTATCACCACTAAAAAAACCCCAAGAACAAACAACTCCACTGAGACATCACTATCAGGAACAAGAACACAGGAAGATTGTGGAGCAAAGAAAGAACAGGCAAAGAGAAATACTAGACCCAATTGGCTACCTGCCAATGTATCTGTACAGTACCTGAAAAGACTGGACTTTGTATTCCCAGAACCTTCTATACACTGAAGTGAGACAGAAGCTCCCTGTAGGGGAAAAACAGATCCTAATACAGAGGAGGAAAGAGAATGGTAGTTAAAGGAAAAAAGTGAGCTACATACTAAAAGAAATAGAAACTCCAATATCATTTAAATGCAGCTGAATAGATCTAAGAGAAAAGGAGAAGCTGGTTGTAGTCAAGTGTTTGTTTCCTCAGTGGAGATAATTAGAATTTTTTTTAAAAAAGTCACCCAAAGGCAGTATTACCAGACAGTTTGGTGAGAAGAATATGGAGCAGTCAAGATGCTATACCGAATATTTTGTAGTTACAAGTGTCCTACTAGAGAAGCTGTCCCCACCCTGGTATGAGTAAAAAGGAGTAAATCTTTCACCCTATTATTCAGTCAGATGGAACAGGAACAAAAAACCTACACAATGATTGTGCAAGGAACCATACATATTTTGTTCTGAAGCTGCTAGTGATTGTTGAGAGATTCAGGATTAATCAAAGAATCCAAAAAGGGGGAAATTGATTCACTATTTGTGACAGTCTTCAAGAGGATCACTGAACATTGCAAATTGCATGCTATGTTAAATTATATCTTTCATGACAGGTCTCCCTGTAGCCTACATGAGACAATAGACATGTTCCCTAATGCTAAGCATAGTTTCACTTATCAGAAAGCTGTGGGAGAGAAAAAAAACTATTTCCTATTGAAACAGCATAGTCCCAGATGCTGAATGCATCTATGAAAATGCATAAGATAACAGACACATTTTCAAGCACAGTGTCATGTATTTAGGGATATTAAGAATGCAGCAAGACAGGTTATTCAGGAAGAATGTGCTGGTTCAAAGACTTGATAAGCAAGCAGTATGCTGAAAGGGACACATTAAGAAAACACCTACAGGCAGAAGAAAATGTCAACAGGAAAAAACAGCTCAAGTAAATAGAAATAAAAATTAATGAGACATAGCAAGAAAAAAGTCTTGCACTCTTTAGAGCAGGATCAGGAAGAAAAGAGAACAACTCAATAGAAATAACTGTGCATATCCTCACAGTGGCGGGGCCTATACATTAATAGTGGATGAGTCCACTCTTGTATGGAATCTCACTCTGGTGAAACTGAGTACAGAGGCTGCAGTAAGTCTGGTGGTAGGTCTACTGTATCATACAAAACTCTATACAGATAACAGTCAGACACCAACTGGGATCATACTCACACCAGCCTCATTCCAAAAACCTACAGATCAGATATTGAATGATTTTCAGGATTCCAGGATCACAATGCTATTTACAGAATAGAGTATTGACCCTGCAAGAAAGGAAGGGAACATGTCAGCAATGTAGATGAAACCTAGTGGAGTTTGGAGAATTAGGTTGCATGAATTCATAGAGACTAATGTGAATTCTTCCATCAGTCTGGACTATTTGGGCCATGTAATTGATTCTATTAGCCTTTAGAGTGCCACAGCAAAAGTCGAGACCCAGAATGGTTGCCCAGAATTGAGAGTCCACTTGTGTACTCTTTTTGAAATACTGAATTATTTAACATTAGAGATGGGCAGAAAAAAGTTTTCCCTTCCTGTGAAAGTTTGAGATATTGAGAAAATGGTCCTGTCCTAAACCACATCAAAAAGGTCAATCTCACATTTTCATGAACTGAAAATTTGAAAGAAAAAATATGGAGTTCAGGTCAATTGGAATGTTTTGTTTTGATAATTTCATGTGTTTCATTTCAATTTGGACCTTTTTTCTTTTATTTCCCACTTTTTAGTCTAAATGTACCAAAACTTCAAATCAAAAGTTGCTTTGACTGGAAAAAAAAGCCTTCCAGTTCAAAAATAGCAAAATGGAACATTTCATCAATTTCTAAGCTTTTTCTCCTCAACATTTTTTTTCTAGTAGGAAGACTTATCAAAATTTAGCCTGTTTCTTGAATAGTTTTTGGTTTCACAAACTGGCATTTTTTGGCCAAAAAACCCCAACAAGATTTGTCAAAAAGTTTCCAACTAACCCTTACCACTAATGTTCCATTCCTCATCCAGGATTAGGCTAGAATACTGAATCATCTTCATGATGTTGTCAATTCATACAGGTAAGGGATAAAGCTTTTAAGAAGCTAAAGACTTGTGATTAGCTTCAGAAGTTTACATACTTTGACCCTGATTCCCCAGCCAACTGGTGTGTGGAGCATCCCATCATGGGGAGGGAACAGCCATATCCCACATTATGGCTACAGAAACCAGTTGTCTTTGCTTCATGAACACTAAACACAGCAGCGTGCATTCTATGGATTAAATGAGAAACATTTGGAATTATCTCCAGAATCTATGTTTCATGAATATTTTCCAAGATGAAGATTCCTGCTTCTGACAGATTGTCCTTGGAGTTCACACTGGGTTTCCCATGTATATTGCCAGTGGACTGGAAAGATGGACCTTTAGTTATACCTAGAAATTCCCATGCTCACAAGCTCAGATAAGCGATATCACAGTGCAAGTGCATCATCGACTGTACCTCTGCCATTCAGTGACCTGCAGACTGTCAGATATTTTCTTTTTTAGACAAGTAGCAGCATACTTAAGTAAGAAAATAACTTGAGTTGTAATACAATTCTAGCCCAGGAAAGTTAGAAATGTTTATGCCCTATTATCTCAGATGACTAAAATATCCATTCAATCTGGATTATTATGGGATTTTCAGCTAGTTATTCAGCCACTATTTAGACAGATACTAGGTCAGCTACACACAAAACATTGTGGAGTGGTGTGTCTGAAGAGAATTGCCTAATGTAGAGCTGGTAGAGAAATAGGAACATTTATGTGAAATTTTTTAGGAAATGTGTCCCTTTCTTTGCTGAATATTTCAAATTTTTTAACCAGCTCTCATGTAAAATTGCTTTTGATTCTCTGGATTGGATCACAACATTGAAGATAAGGCAAATGTTAGTTTCACATGTCAGTATAAGAGAATATAGAATCATAGAATCATAGAAGACTAGGGTTGGAAGAGACCTCAGGAGGTCATCTAGTCTAACCCCCTGCTCAAAGCAGGATCAACATCAACTAAATCATAGTGGAACTGGAATCTGTATCCATGGGCATAGCTGGGATGGGCACCTTGCTTATGGTTATCAAGTTGTTTGTTTTTCTTCACTCAGTCCAATGGAAGTTTCCTGTAGCTATTCCTTTCAAATTCTTTCCCTACATGTCTTGGGTATTAACTGAGTGGGATTACTTGATAATGTGGTGTTGGCAGTTCACTATGAGACACTTCTGACAATTTTACTAAGTAGTTGAGGTGCCTAAATCTCATTTTCAAAAGTGATTTAGGTCTCCAAATCCCACTGACTTTCAATTACAATTGAGCTCCTATGTCACTTAGAAAATTTTACTCTATGTCTATCGGTATTTCTGTACAACCTAACTTCCATGACAGTTTTTACCATATTCTCTTGATTGCTATGATAATAGCATGAATGTAATCTGTTTAAATTAATAGACTGCAGTCTGTCATGTTTGATGCAGTATATATCCCATGAGTTGAAACAGAATTGCTTGCCTGTTAAATATAAGATTATACCAATATATGAACACAGGGATTGCCATACTGGATCACAGAATAATGTTTCCAATGATGGCCAACAACTGATACTTCAGATGTAACTGCAAGAAGCCCTGCAGTGGGCAGCTACAGGATAATCTGCCCCTATGAAAAGTTTCCTCTTATTCTCTATTAGTTAGAGATTGGATTATATGATGATGGATGTGGGTATATCTCTTCTAAATCTCATTTTGAATTTACTATTTTAAGTTATGTTTCCATATTCATCTTTCTCTTTATTTACTCTCTTCCCTTGTCTTATTTTCCTGATTTCATGAAAAAAATCTGAAACCTGCTAACAAATTCCAGCTTTGTGTTTTTTTAAAAAGTAAACAGTGGGTACTTTACAATGAAAAAGAGCAGGTCAGGTTGCCTCTGAGGCAAAGGCAATGATATGCCATAGTTCAGCTTTCATCCCCCTTGATGTTCAGTTTGTCTGGGGGCAGGGGGCTCTCCTGGTTTTTACAGATATTCAGGGTACAATGTATTTTAATATCATTTAGCATTAAAAGATGCAAAATTTAGCATGTTTGAAGATGAGGTTACTCAGAGATAAGTTCTAGAGATAGAAGAGGAGAGAGACAAAGAACAGATCCCTAGGGAATCCCTACACAAAGTTGGAGGGTGCATTAGAAGGAGTTCTCTGTGAACCACACTGATGAAGCAATTAGAGATGTAGGAGAAAAACCAGGAGAGGACAGAGTCACAGATTTAAAGAAGAGCATGTTCAAAGGTGTTGAAGGTGGCTGACAAGTCAAGGAGGATATTTATATTTATATATTGTTTTAATAAGGCTTTTTACACACCCTACATGCCATTCTCATAAGCAAACTAGGAAAATGTGGTCTAAATGAAATTACTGTAAGGTGAGTGCACAACTGGTTGAAAGACTTTACTCAACATAGTTATCAATGGTTTGCTGTCAAACTGGGAGGATGTATCTAGTGGGGTCCCTCATGGTCAGTCCTGGGTCTGGTACTATTAAATATTTTCATTAATGACATGGCTAATAGAGTGGAGGGTATGCTTATGAAATTTGTGGATGACACAAACTTGAAGGATAGAATTAGAATTCAAAATAGCTGACAAATTGGGAAACTGGTCTGACATCAATAAGATGAAATTAAATAAATATATGTGCAAAGTACTCCACCTAGGAAGGAAAAAAATCAAATGCACATCTACAAAATAGGGAATAACTGTCAGGCAGAAGTATTGCTAAAAAGGGATCTGGGGGCTATAGTGGATCACAAATTGAATATGAGCTAACTATGTGATGTAGTTGCAAAAAATGAGTCAGATCATTCCAGTGTGCATTAAGAAGAGTGTTGTATGCAAGACATGGGAGACAATTGTTCCTGTTTATTCAAAACTGGTGAGATTTGAGCTGGAGTATTTTGTCCAATTCTGGGCACCAAACTTCAGGAAAGATGTGAACAAACTGGAGAGAATCCAGAGGAGAACAACACAAAGGATAAGAAGTTAAAAAATGATCTGACTTAAAAGGAAAGGTTAAAAAACTGGAAATGTTTAGCTTTGGGAAAAGAAGACTGAGAGGGGACACATTAACAGCCTTAAACTATGTTAGGTTGTTGTTAAGAAGACAGTAATCAATTGATTTCCATGTCTGTTGCAGGTAGGACAAAGAAGCAATCAACTTAATCTGAAGCAAAGGAGACTTAGGTTAGATATTAGGAAATGTTTTCTAACACTAAGGGTGGATAAGTACCAAAATAGGCTTCCTAGGGAGGTTGTGGCATACTGTCATTGTCCAACCTGTTCTTAAAAACCTTCAAACACCTGTCAGGGAGGGTCTAGGTATATTCGGTCCTGCCTCAGTGAGGGGATGGAGGAGTTGGACTAAATGAACTCTCAAGGCCCCTTCAAGCCCAATATTTCTGTGATTCTATAAGATGGAGTACTGTTTGACATATGGCTAGGAAGAAGTCATTAGAGACTTTGGCAAGAGTGGTTTCAATGGAGTGCAAGGGGCAGAAGCCAGATTGGAGAAACTCTATGATGGAAGTGTAACTTTAATCAACAATTGTAAACAGTGTATTCTAAGAGCTTAGCGATGAAGGGAGAAGGGAGATGGGGCAGTAGTTGGGGAGGTGAGTGAGGTCAAGGTTGTTTAAAAAAATAGGAGTGACTAACACATGCTTGTATTGTGAGGGGAAAGAGCCAGAAGACAGGGAGAGGAAAAGAGTGGGTGCGAGGTAGATCAGAATATATAATGGGATGAGGGTCACTGGTGCAAGTGGAGGGGATAAGGGAGAAGACCAGAACAGACACTTGTGTCTATGACATGGGAGAAGGAAAGAGTTGTAGGACAGAGAAGGGGATAGGAAGGCAAGCTGAGGGATTTTGTAGTTTGTCAATTTTCTCGTGGAAAAAATTGACAAGATCTTATGCAGAAAGGAAGAGCAGGGAAGATGAGAGGATGGGAGTATTTGATAAATAATCAGAGGTTGTGAAAAGGTGGCTGCAACCAACATGAGATTTAGTTAAATTGGAGGTAGAATTGTTTAGCTAGGAAGATGGCAGAACTGAAGGAGCAAAGAATCAATTTGTAATGGAAGAAATCAACCTGGTCGTGGAGTTGTCCTTTCCCTGAACCAATGTATGCCTTATATATACACACTACACATTCCAGTAACTTTCACACAAGATTTAAACTCTTATAGCTTACATTGCCATTATTCACTCTGAATCCTTTCAGAATGCCCTCACTTACTGGGCTTCATGTCTCAGCATTTCCAGACCCGCTTCCAAGGAACTATTCCTGTTGGCTTTTTCTTTTCACCCCAGTTGTCCATAACTTTGACACGCCTAGCCTCTCTGATAGTCTTCCAAGAAACTACTTTTAGTCCTCTCTTCTGGGTCTTATTGCTCTGTTTCTCATTAGGTATGTCTCCTCTGTCCATCTCACTGCCCCAGAACTCTCTGCTGGTCCTCAACTCTTAACTTCACAAGTTAAGTTTATGGATGCTTCTGCTAGCTTGTAAGACCTTCCATTATTGTCTATTATCTTTCTCTGGCCTCACATTGCATGAAGTTTTCTAAGGTTCTCTCACACTCCCCTCCCCTAACTTCCAATATTTCATTTAGTCTATGAAACTACAAAAGCACTTATAATTTAAAGAAAAAAGAAAAAACATTAAGTCTGACCTTTGACTAGACCTGCAAACACTGCATAGATCCCTCTTCCTTCATGATCTCACATGTCTCCTGAACACTCCTATGGCCACGTAATTTTGTTTCCTCCCAATATCACTCATGATCTCAGCATTATAAACCTTGTGTGTATGTTAGGAGAGACACATGTCAATAAAAAAGTGAGTCTTTTAGAAACTCTGGATCCAATTTTTACTCATGTACTCTTAGGCATCATGGACAGATAATGCATCTACTGTCATTTACTACTAGACTGTTGAAATGATAAGCAGCCTTAGGAATATATGATTTTGTAATTCAGTCTAAGGTGCTAAATCCAGACCCACTGGCAGAAAAATTGAACACCATAGCAACAGCTTTATGTACCTGCGATTTTTTATCCTCTGCTCTCCTGACACTTTCATGAAATAATCAACTTTCTATTGGTGGTCACTTTCCCCACTTCATTACAGCATACTGCAAGATATATACCAGTGCCTGCCTGCTATTGGCAGAGGATTTCTAGCTAGATTTGATTATTTAGCTCTAATATTCTTACAAAACACTGCCAGATAAGGTAAGCATAACCAGGCGGGTATTTCATTGAGTCTATTTTAATGAACTTTATTAACTCAATAATCTACAGAAGTAAAAAATCTGAATTGTGCAAACAATTTAAAACAAATAAGAAAGAATTGCCTTGCAGCTAAAGCACAGGATTGAGTATGATAAAAATCTGTGTTCTATTCCTTGCTCTACAACGAATAGACAGTATGTGACGTTGAAGAAGTCACCTAGGCCAGAACTTTCAAACATAGTTATGAAGTATTTTAACCTATTGTCTATTTCTCTGTTATAGATCCAAGAATTTTAGATAAAGAGCAAGAGTTTGCATCCCCTTCTCTAGGGCAAGAGAGGCTGCTGATGGATGAAGAAACAGGGAAGGAGAACAGCAAACTGTTCTCAGACTGGACCATTCCCCACGGCTATAATCTTTCAACCCTTTATGCCAGTCTCTGCAATAGACCCCCCAGCTAGACTCTGGTGGAGTATTTTGGACATCAGAGTCATGTCCAAAGAGACATGAGAGACCCAAGAGATGCTTCTAGTGCAATTATCTACCTTGGTTGCTGTAAGTTTGAATTCTGCTATTTTTGGCCTCCCCCTTTAGCTTCTGAAATGTTACATTAGAAATTAATAACCTGATCGTTCCCCATCTCCTCTCATGTGACTTGTCAGAACCAAAGAAGTTTACCTGAAGAGGCACAGTAGGTTTTCAGATTAGGTTATTTTGAATTTTATGGCCTTAAGCAACTGTATTCTGAAAGTTAAAAGATTCGCTAACACCAAACATCACTAAGTCCTTCATCTCCCTCCCTCACCCACCAAACATGTAGGTGGCATGTTTGTCCAGTACTAGCAACTACTTGACAAATATCTAGGATTTAAAATATATATATATATATACTAGTGGCCCTTTCATCCAACACCAGCATGCCATTCTGACACCAGTGTTGCCTTCCGGCCAAGCAGTACCATTTGTCCAGGACATTGTGGGTTAACTTCCCAGTGGGTATGATTACTTTTAATTTATTTTACTTACACACACATCCCATAGTCCTGGAACAGAAGGGATCTAATATCATATAGGCAATCCCATCTTTCAAGAATTTCAGACCAAGAACAAAGTCACAAAGTTCAGCCATCAGGTTAGCCGTGACATTATCGGGGTTACTGTTCCTGACGGCTTGTAGTCCATCTTTGTGTGCAATGTTGGTGTAGAGGGCTTCTACATCCATAGTGGCTGGGATGGTGTTTTTAGGAAGATCACCAATGGATTGTAGTTTCCTCAGGAAGTCAGTGGTGTCTCGAAGATAGCTGGGAGTGCTGGTAACGTAGCCCTCTACACCAACATTCCACACAAAGACCAAGAACAATACTTGGTTCCCAGGCAGCCACTCTGCTTTTTGTCCAAAACTTACTCAAATCAGAGACCAAGGCAAATATATATATATATTGCTGCTCATACAGCTCCCTCTCCAAAGATCATTGCTTCTACATAGAACCTGGCATAAAAATACTCCAGCATGTCTTCCCAAGGCTGACCATGGCTTGCATGCTAAGAAAGAAGTTGGAAGACTATAGGTTACAGCACCCCCTGGTGTCACCTGCCATAATATTAAAGCAATTTAGTTTAGAATGTGGACCCACTTTTTCAAATTTCATTTAATTTTTTAAATACGTTCTGATATTAATGTCAGAAAAGAGTTAGAGGCTGTTTTATTAGAGATTTGCTCCAGTTTCATGCCAGGTTCATTGGAGTTAATCCAGTTTTACACAAGTGTAATATTAAAATTGGTGCAAACAGGAACAGTAGTGATGACAAATCATGTCTTAGAGTAGGGTTTTTTAAAGCTAGCCAAATATATTTTTTTTCCAGACTGAAGCAAAATGTATTGCTGAATTGAAATTAGGCATTTTACTGTAAAAAAGTAAATGCTTTCACAGCCTTAACTACACCAACTAGCACTGTTTGAAACAGGAAAGATAGAGGGATTTTCTTGTGTCTGGTAGTGGTCAGCCCCATCTTTGGATCACGCTAAGCCATCCCTGCCAAGGGTGACTCCTATCCCTGGCTAAAGATATTTCTGAAAAGCAAATAGTTTGCCTTTGGAATGCAACAGAGTAAACAAAAAAACATGTATTATCAAAAGATTCCCCAGCCTTTCCCTCCGTGCCAACACCTTGAAATGTATTCCATTTGGACACTGCCAACAAGAATGTGATGCTAATCACTGGTTTCAGAGTAGCAGCCGTGTATCTCTCCTCTGTTTTTTCCACCAAATGCATCCGATGAAGTGAGCTGTAGCTCACGAAAGCTTATGCTCTAATAAATTTGTTAGTCTCTAAGGTGCCACAAGTACTCCTTTTCTTTATGCTAATCACTAGATGTTAATTATCACAGCATGCTACAGAACAATGATTGTGTGTGTGCACACATGTGCCTTGTGCAATTATAGCTTCCTGCTTCAAGAATTAAGGCAGATTTATATATCTGGAAACTTACTCTGATTAAAACAATTTGCTAAAAAAATGAACCAGATTCATCTGTGGTTTAACCCCACTGAAATCAACATACATCAGAGATAAATTGGGCCCTTTGTCTTGACTATTTTGTTTAGCAATACTGTAGTAAGGTCATCAGTGTTTTCAGATGTAGCTGCTTACACTTAGGCATCTAATTCAGTAGTCTGATTTTTCTGCTCACACACAAAATCAAACATGCTTCACCTTTCTGAGGTTCAGGCTGCTTATCTTTGTTGGCACATATGTATGGAAAGTTTTGGCCTAAATCTTTATACCTGATGCTGCAAGTTAAGGAGCACTTCCTGAGTGGTGCTGATCTCAGATCAGACCCCCCAAAATGATTAGAAGAAGTTGATACTGTTTATCTGTAATAGATTAATATAATTTATCTAAATTGATCGCATTATTGCCATAGATCTCTTGGCACCAACTGTGCAAGGCAGTGGACCTTTATTTAAAACAATGTTACAGTAATATTAACAAGATTGTCTCTCTTTTATATGCAAGAATTAAGAGAGCTCTTAGTGGTAAACAAGATACATTCCATTTCTCCATTTGTTTTATTTATCCCCTTTCCTCCCATCACCCCCCACACACATACATACACACACACTTTATTTTGAAGGTATTCTCTCTTGGGCTTGTTATTCCTGCTAGCAGTAAATCAGGCAGTGGAGCAAAAGAATGCCTGAAAGGCTCACTGTGCCAGTCAGGCTTAAACAGCTCCATCATACCAGTGCAAAAAAGGTCAGCTCCACTGTAATGAACACAGTGGTTAGGACATCACAACTTGTCTTGTGCTTTTTCACAAAAAAAATGTTGGTCTAATGTATCTGATTTTATTAGTCCCAGTGTGGTTTAGCTCAGGCCAAAACAATTATAGCACTTATGAAAAAATCACTGAAAATTATATTCAGCTTTTCAGGACTTCAGTCATGTTTCCTATCAGCACAAATACATCTGAAAGTATGCTAATAGTGTTGCTGTGTTCAGATGCATGTTACCTCATTTAAACCTCACATTACAGAAAGAAGCCTTCAATTTTCACCTGCTTAATTGCATGCATTGAAATTCACCCTGTGCAGAGAGTTAGCACAAAGATATGCATCCCTAAGACAGACTTAAACCTTCAGGATAGGATGAAGTGTAAAGGTCTTGTGCTTGTCCTCTCAACAGCAGTGAATTTCTCCCTAGGAAAATGGCCCTATGTGCTCTCAAGACATGTGATGTATAGTACATGACATCTAGTCCTATAAAGGAGGTTTGGATTGTGCATTTTATATGAAACACTAGACCTGTCCTTCAAGTCATTGAGACCAGCACTGCTTTTCATATCCATCCACCCTCATTGTAGTACAAAGGTAATGAAACCTGGAAGTTAGCTGTATAGCTGATGCAATTCCTTCTGTGCCTTACCTCTGATCTCACAGTTACACCAAATTTAGGCCAACACAAAACTGAGGAACATCCCAGATGGAGAGATGAAGAATTCACAGCACAAACAATGAATAAAAACATTCAGTGTCACGAGTCACCAATTTACACTAAAGAACAATATTTACAGATCAAGCCATGGAACAGAAGTGGTAGTATTTATTAAGAGTTCATATACTGCATCACAAAATGACCATGCTGAAACTGGGCCAGAGTTCACTGCTGGTAAAATAATGGGATATAAAATGTAGATAATGCAATTAATTAGGTTAAACATATAATGATTGTAAAAGCAGAGGAAGTAATCTGAAAAATGCAATAGCAAATGGTTTTTAAAATATTACCTTTGGTTGTGACTTGACATTTGCTAATATAGTATTTCATAACTATGCCTGTCATGCTCAGTTGGGGCAAAACGTCAGTTGTCATTTTGTAGAATAGTGATGTTCAGCTAATAGATATCCTGGGACATATTAAAAAATCTCCACTTCTATTTGTCTGATTTTTTCTTTTAGATTTAAGCTATCTATATTATTTTAAAAGCCCTCATTGTGTTATGATTGAATGATATTGATTACAACACACAAAGGGCTAATCTTTCATGACCAGAGCCTAAGTTTTCTACTCGCTAAAATTTCATGACAGCCATTATGAGCCCAATTTATCTGCATCAATTAATACTAAGCATGTTTATTAGAGTAGCGCCTAAGGGCCAACGGGGCCCCATTGTGCTATGCACTGCACAAGTTTTACACCATGGATTTCAAGAGAGTTTACTCCCATTCCCACCATTGGGGGGGAGGTGAGGGGAAAGTTCATTCCCACAATTTGTAAACCACCTACTAGCTACTTATTCAGTTACCTACTAGCAACTTCTAATAAGGAAGATGGTGGAATTAGTCATTTCTCTCTCATACATTTTGTATTAACATTTAGAAGGGTAGTATGGATTTACTGTAATAGTCTTAACACAGTTATTATCCAATAGTCAATATTTTACCCAGAGGCTAACACTTAATGGCTTCAAATATAGTACTCTAAGAGCTAAATACACAAGAGGTATCCTGCTGTCTTTTGGAATTCACAACTCTAAGTTAGGCACCCAGGCTCCCCATCCATTGTATTAGAAGAATTAGTCACCCAAGGAGGTATTCACAGTAGCCAGCACACTGAGCAGGGAGCTGCCTAAGCTATCCAGAAAATACTGAGGAGAGGAATAAGGCTTAGGGCCTGCCCCTCAAGGGGAGTTAGGTGCCTCTCTGGATTCAGGATCCAGAACTGTGATCCCTCCCATGTAGTTAGGCACCTAAACCAGGACAGTCCTTTCTCCAAAAAACAAACTAACAAACACACACTGAGGTGAAAAGAAAAGGAGTACTTGTGGCACCTTAGAGACTAACAAATTTATTAGAGCATAAGCTTTCGTGAGCTACAGCTCACTTCATCGGATGCATTTCATGCAAATGCATCCGATGAAGTGAGCTGTAGCTCACGAAAGCTTATGCTCTAATAAATTTGTTAGTCTCTAAGGTGCCACAAGTACTCCTTTTCTTTTTGCGAATACAGAGTAACACGGCTGCTACTCTGAACACTGAGGTGAAAAACTCAATATTCCAGTGGTTAGCGCACTCACCCACAACATGGAAGAAACAGGTTCAAATCCCTCCTTTGCCTAAATCAAAGTATACATTTGAATGCAGGACTTATCTTCCAAGTGAGTGCCCTACCCAGTAGACTGTTTAGTCAGTCACATCCCCTTGCTGGGCCAATGAATATTTTGCATAAAGTTGAGAGGAGACTCAGATATATAATCCAGAGGTTAAGTCATTCATGGGGGAAACCTGGGTTCAAGTCTGCTCTGAATCAAGCAGTGTGGGTATTTTAACATAGGTGAGTGCTCTAACCACTGGGCAGGTGGGCAAAAGGGAAGCAGTTCCTTGCTGCCTTTTGTGCAGGTTAGTTGTGTTCAGGTCTTACTGGGGTAATAGGTAGGCAAACCTCTACTTTGTGAATCTCCCCAGGACTTAGGTGTGAGTTAAGCAGCAAGCAGCTGTGATGTCAGGACTTATGTGGCTTTGCAGATGCTCACTGATAGAAATTTAGGCACCTAGAGGGCTTTACCAGTGGAAATGTAAGCACCTACAGGGTTTGGCAGCAGCTGTGGTGTGAATGCCAATAGTGCCCAAATGTTAGATTTTGACACCTAAGTCTCCACTGTGACCCTAGCCCCACATGGCAACTACTGAAAAGTTTGTCAAGAGTATTTGATTTCTTGGTACAAAATTCAGTAGTTACAGGATCACTTAGAAGACCTTATTATCTTTTCTAGTGCTCCCGGTGTGTTCAAGCATTGGGCAAAGGGAGCAGGCTGCCTTACAGAAAAGTGACCAGGGTCAAGAAAAGCATTCTCTTCCATAAGAGCACCACCCACAAAACTTTCCCCCCTTGGAACGTTGGCAGTGTTGATTCATTTCAACACTTCATAATAAGTTACAAGTTATTCATGACACTCAGCAATAAACTTGGAGCCTGTCATTTCTGCATGCCACAACTCACACAATCCAAGAAGCTAAAATAGGCTGTTTTCCAAAGGTACAGGTAAAATGCAATAGCGAGAATGGGCATGAACATTGAGAGTCTATTTCAACTGAAAAAAAATATATATATATATACACACATACCTACTTACTAAAGCAAATACACATAGCTCAATGAAGGGGAAACTCACTTGAAAGTATTAATGATAATTATATTAAAACATGTCCTACTTCATAAAAGGTCAGACTCTACGTGACCATTATATAGACAAGGGGTTCCCAAACTTGGTTTGTGGCTTGTTCAGGGTAAGCTCCTGGGGGGCCTTGAGTTGCTTTGTTTACCTGTGCATCCACAGGTATGGCGGCTTGCAGCTCCCAGTGGCCGCAGTTCACTGTTCCTGGCCAATGGGAGCTGCGGGAAGTGGTGGCCCAACCTGCATTGCTTCCCGCAGCTCCCATTGGCTGGGAATGGTGAACTACAGCCACTGGGAGCTGCAAGCGGCCATACCTGAGGATGTTCAGGTAAACGAAGCGTTTCATGGCCCACCAGGGGCTTACCCTGAACAAGCCACAAACCAAGTTTAGGAACCTCTGAGATAGATGCATGAGGCAAGGACTGGGGTTAGTTTCAAGGGATTTCCCTTCTCCATTGTAGTCTATGTGCTGTAGCTACCCAGAATCAAAATCCTTTTCCTCTCCCCATACAAAAGTTTGACTAAATAAATATTAAGATTGCCATATCAATCTGGATCAAGTATGAACTGATCTGAACTTCTGCCACAAATGATAGTTGGGCCCACTCCAAAAGGCTTTAACTAATCCAGATGTACATTATCCAAGATAAAGTCACTCTTCTCCTAAAACATGATATGAGCAAAACCTTTAAGCTTCAAATGACAGTTTAAAACTGTTTTCAGTTTCACATGTATGGAAATTATACAGCTAAAAACCTATCAACACTCATTGTAGTGAGTCTGCATGTCCCCACCCACCATAGACAGGCTAAAGACCAGAAGTGTTTCTTAAAAACTACTTAGTTTTAGTAAAACTCCAAGCTACTTATTATACCAACAGACAATCCCCAGGTCCCCAGAGGGATCAAATATTGTTCCTCAATATCTTCTTCCATATACCAATAACAGGCTTATTCAAATAGAAAAGCCCTTCTAGGTTCCTATTGTTACCAGAGGATGGTGATAAATTAAACAGTAATAAGTAAAGAGTACTTCCTTTTGTTTGTCTTAAACTGCCTGCCTATTAATTTATTTCGGTGGCCCCTGGTTTTTGTGTTATTTGAAGGGGTAAAATAACACTTCCCTATTCACTTTTTCCACACCATTCATGATTTTCTAAACCACTATCATATCCCCTTAGTCATCTCTTTTCTAAGATGAAAAGTCTCATTTTTTTTAAATCGCTCCTCATATGGAAGCTGTTCCATAGCCCAAATCATTTGCAACATCAGCTGGTCTGAAGAGACTTTGGTACCTGAGATGGGGACGACTGTAGTAACCTGGTTGGAGGGCTGAGTCACAAAAAAAAAAAAAAAAATCACACTGAGTCCTGGCGAGAGAAAGGGGCCAAAATGTCAGGAAGAGGATGTCAAACCTGGGCAGAGCTAATCCCAGATGTGGCCAGAAGGAGGTGCCCCTAGTGGTGAGTGAACCCTTCATAAAGACAAAGAACCACAACAAGTTGCTGCTATAAAGAGTTTGTGATATTTTCAAACAGTGTAAGACTTAAGCCTAAAGGCTTTAAGGTCCCAATTCAGAGTACATGTCTAGTTTTAGTACTATGCTGAATTGGAGCATAGTGTGGGAAATGTCAAAGTCTGATTATTATTATTATTTTTTGAATGGATGAATCTTAGACTATGTAAGGGAAGGGGTGAAATAAGGGTTTATTCTTGCTTGGGGCTAAATGTTCACTTTACTTATGTCCTCAAATACAAAGAATGAGTCAATGTAATAGTTCAGAGAGCTTCAATTTAACTGATTACAGGACATACTGAATAAACACATGGAATTATATGTAGATAAAATAGGGACAAGGATAAGCAAGTAAACAGATCAGTATGAAGTAATATTCAAATACTCTGGGGCTGGATGATGAAGCCTAATTCCAATCATTATTTAGGGATTGACGGTGTTGGGGATAGATATTAAGTAGTGTAAAACAGAGGCAAATTAATACAAACACATTGCAATAACAGCACATACAGATCACATGCTGCTTCTTTTTACTGACATGTATATATTCTGCCATCATCACAGCAGCATCTGAACATCTTGAATATGAATGAGTGTGGATTCCTACCTTTGAGTATTTCTCATTTTATTTGACTTTTTTATTCAGCCACTGTTAAAATACATACATCTCATTTACCAAACAAGATAGGACTCTGTCTCTCTCTACCTGATAACAGGTTAATGTGTCTGTCACTCTCAGCCAGCTCCTGAAGTCAAATAGCAAGAAGTAATACTGTGATTTAAAAATTAATGTACAATACTAATTGATCTTTCTGCCAATGAATCCTCTTTAAAATAAATGGTATGACCAGCATCAGCATGCTCACACTGGGATATATATCTCCTACAGTGACAGAGCAAGGTGTCCCTGGGAATCAAGAAAGAGCCTCAGGGAGGAAAAGGCCATGGCTTGTAACAAGCTTAAGTTATTTTTTCATGCTTCTTTGGCGCTCAAAGACTTAGGAAAAAGTAATGCAGGGTTCCCCATTTTTCTCCACTGCTACCTAACTAGGATAGTCTGGCTTTCAGAAACCAACAATGCAAATTAGCTTCTTAAATGTTTTGTCCTCCCCTGGTAGATGGGCATAGAAGCTGGTATTGTCTTGTCCACTGGAGAGTGAGAGTAATGAAGCCATCTTGTTCCATTTTTTTAGTAAAGTATGTTATGTAAGAGTGGAATCTGGGACTCTATTTAATGCATACTCTTCATGTCTCAGTGTTTAGAAGGATAATGTTGGGATAGGAGGTGATGTGCTGCTTGCAGCCCAAGGGTTGCCCACCACTGACCTAGAGTATCCCCTTTAATAAATCCTTCCCTTAGGGATATCTCTGTCCAAACCAAGCGCTCCTCCACATCTGTTGGCTTTTTCTCAGACCCTAGTTTAAAAACTCCTTTACAACCTTTTTTCAATTTTACATGCCAGCAATCTGGTTCCATTATGGTTTAGGTGGAACCTTTCCAATATAGGCTCCCCCTTTTCAAAAAGGTCTCCAGTTCTTAATAAATGTAAATAACTCCTCAGAACATCATCTTCTTATCCAATAAGACCCTGCAGTGTGCATAGATTCATAGCCTAATAGACTGCTTAGCTCAGCACACAGCATACCAAACAGAGCATACTATAAACTTCAAGGAAGCAAGCATAAGGCAAATAACCAATCATGCAACAAACAAACAGACAACAAACTCATCCCAAGAGTCACATACTCACTCCTTCACCTGGACAACTCCCTCACAAAACTCCTGTATTTGCTGCTTATGTTCACGAGGTCATTCACTAGAAGTCCTTGGTACAGAGCATGGCATCAGAAAGAGTATCTGCATTAAGAGATCATTTCTGCCCTAGCTCCATGGCTGCAGTGAGACTCCAGCAGTAGAACTAGTGGAGTTTTGCTGTGAAAGGTAGAGTAAGCTTTAGGAAGGCACATAGGAGGTGCACACCAGGGCAAAATTCACTCCTGTGCAGAGGGCCAGCACAAGCCTATGTCAACATTTAAGTCCCATTTACGTCTTCAGTACAGGGTTTAAAATTACTTAAGTGCAGCTTAAGCTGTGCTGACCCCCTATACTCACTCCCCAAGTATTGTGAAGACTCTTGGTCCTGGAGATCAGAGTAGGGGTGAGGACAGAGGCTCTGAAGCTGCTCCAAAGGGAGCAGTGGACGCAAAAGACTTAACTGGCTTCAAGACTGAGTTTGATAAATTTATGGAGGGGGTGGTATGATGAAACGGCCTACAATGTCATTTAGCCAATCTGCAAATGCTAATAGCAAATATCCCCAATGGGCAGTGGTGAGACACTAGATGTGGAGGTCTCAGAGTTACTACAGAGAATTCCTTCCCAGGGGTCTGGCTGGTGGGACTTGCCCACATGCTCAGGGTCTAACTGATTGCCATATTATGATTGGAAAAGAATTTTTCCCCTGGTCAGATTGGCAGAGTCCCTGGTTTTTATTTATTTCTTTATTTATTTTGCCTTCCTCTGCACAGGGGTCATGGGTCACTTGCAGGTTTAAACTATTATAAATGGTGGATTTGCTGTAACTTGAAGTCTTCAAATCATGATTTGAGGACTTCAGTAACTCAGCCAGAAGTTATGGATCTATTACAGAAGTGGGTGGGCAAGGTTCTGTGGCCTAAAATATGTAGGAGATCAAACTAGATGATCATGATGGTGCCTTCTGGCCTTAAAGTCCATGAGTCTATGCAAACTCCTCAATTTTTGCCATCATACTCCAGTGCAGGTTAGTGTGTTAAAGCTATAGAATAGTAGCAGCAGTGGCAGATAGCTGCCTAGCTTGAGGAGGAAGGATACATTTCCGCAGACCTCAGCACATATGAGCGTTTGCCCCTAAAATATCTAATCTAAATAGGTAATGATGATCTGCCTTCAAATACCTGTTGACTGAGGCCGGTTGTCAAACATAGGAGCCTAAGGTTAGTCATTTAAATAGCCATATTAAGCATCTAGGTGCCAATTTAGATACCCCAAAATGGATCTCTCCTTGATTTTTCCTTATAGACAGTTTGAAAATTAGGCCCTAAATGATTGCATGCCACGCGGACTGAAATAATATTGTCTCCAAATTTTGAATGTAGTCCCTTAGAAAGCAAAGCCACTTTGAGAAATCAAGCCTGGAAAACAAACTAGCTGAAAGATATACACAATCTGTAAAGAAACTGTTTATTGCTATTGTGTTCTGTGCCTCACAGTTTTATGTTATTTAATTTGTATTCTTGCAGCATTTTTCATGCAGTCTATAATGACTTTGTTACATATTTGGCTGCTAAAACATTGCATTATGCTTTCAATTATTTATGTTTTGTAAGCAAATAGCACTGTCTTTTCAATTCCTGTGAACTAACCCAAATCAACTAAATTGAACTGCTTACAAAAGGGTTTTTGTTAATAAATGCATGAGGGTTATCAGGACTGCTCTTATCACTGAGGAAATGGAAAAGACAGAAGGCTAGTATTATAGCTATGGAGCCTGTTTAGCTTCTGAAAGGACACTTGTGATGTTTCCCAAAAAACAAAAACTAAAAGTCTCAGAAATCATATTCAAAGTAAAACAACACATCCCCCCCACATTTAGCTAAATCCGTGTCAGATTATACTAGATAACATGTTGGATCAGTTATGTATCCTATATAAACATGTAAGGCCTAATCCTAGAAGAATTCTGCATTTTGAACATGCATGGAAGTCAGTGGGAGTTCTGCTTGTAGAGCACTTGCAGGATTAAGCCTGTTACAAAATTGTTCTTGTTTTCTTAAACCCATACTTCCCATGTTAAATTCTGTAGTAAAAGACTTTCTGCACCACTGATGCCCTATATTAAGGCTGTACACGGGAACCACAGGCAGAGTCTGTTCCATATTGAATCATACAGTCATTGAAAGCACTGTAGTGTCCTTAATAGCTGATACATGTCTGTATGTCCATGAATTGTCTGGAGAAGCAAAACAATGTGAGGAGTACTGTAGACCCAGACCCTGATCCCACTTCACGTGGTAGATTCCACCTCCCCAGTCCACCCTTACATGTCTTGCGTAAAGCCTGATTTATTCAGAGATCAAAGAGGGAAGCATACTTCACCCCGTCATTGATAGCAACATAAATGCTTGAAAGGGGGGGTACCGAGGGGGACTATCCCCCCCAGATGCATTTCTCATGATGTTGCTGGGAGTGGCAGGTTCACTGAAGGGAGAACAGAGCAGTACTAAAATTTAATTACTCCTGTAGAGTGTTCAAGCAGCTATATTTAATAATGTTTGTGCAGTTCAAGTCTAAAAAGCCTTTTCTCTTCTCCACATATGTGCACAACTCTCATTGACATTAATAGGAGATACATGTATGTATGCAGTAGAGAACAGAATTTCTGCATTTAATGCTGAGTTTTTAAAGTCAAATATAAAAATTTGCTCTGGCTGACACTTGGTATTCAAAAGGGAATGGCAAACCCAAACCCCAAAGAAGAATAAAATAGCTGTTTTAGGAAAGAGTTAGTCACTTAAATAGCTATGCTAAACAAGATACAACTAGGACTGCAAATATTCTGGTTCCTTTCTCGGCTAAACCCACATTTGGGAGTTTTCCAAGGAAGCAGCATAGCCTATGTGTGACATTCAACTTAGCCATTTAAATGACTGGAACTTTTCTGTTTAAAACATTTTATTTTAATCAAAGCAAGTGTTTTTACAAAGTGTGCATAAATCCTTATGCATCAAGAGAGAATTCACTCATGTAGAGCTCACCAGAAAATTGTAAAAAGCATACTGTGTGAAGTATCCATTATTGATTTATTTAAAGTTTATAGTAATTTAACTTAACATGGAAGAAAGTACCAGTCATATGCATTTGTAATACCAAGAATTATATTATATTTTAGTATTAACTTACCATACAGTAAAGCATCCGATGAAGTGAGCTATAGCTCACGAAAGCTTATGCTCTAATAAATTTGTTAGTCTCTAAGGTGCCACAAGTACTCCTTTTCTTTTTGCGAATACAGACTAACACGTCTGCTACTCTGAAACCATACAGTAAAGTGTTTCTGACTTAGGAACATCAGCCTTATTTCCAAATAGTCAATGAAATGAGCATGAACAGATAATTAGAATGAAGAGTCAAGAACTTCAGAGAGAAGAATTCATGCTTGTTGCCAGATGCTTCCTGAGGTACTCAAGCTTGGGAATCAATGAAATTTCAGCAGCAACAGAAAGAAAAAGCTGGTCCACCTAATGCTAGAAACCTAAGGTGAAATCCAGACTCCATTGAAGTCTATGGTAGAGCTCACATTCACTTCAGTTGGATGATGGTTTCACCACTAATGTTTGAACTGATAGCTCTGCAAGAGAAGGGGACCTAAAGTGTAGGAAAGAAATTTTCAGACTATGGGCCTAATGCCAGAGTTCTTGGTCATTAAAAATTCTGATCTCTTTCAACCAGATTTTCTGGTATGGTCTGACTACTTCATGCCACTCAGACAGCACAAAATAGCCCACTGCCAGCTGTAAATGGTTAGTGGAGAGTTGCTCATGCATAAGAGAACTCATTGCTTGTGTAAACATGGTGGAGGCCGCTCCTGTGCCAAGGGGGCATTCCAGGCAAAGGGTGTGTGAGAGACATGAGAACATGGCATAAGTGACACCAGAGACAGGTTTGCAGAGGATTGGGGAAGCAGTCTCCATCTCTCTCTTGCACACAGTGGAAGTTGTACATAGGTGAGAAATGTACCCATCAGTTTAGTGACTGATCCTGTGATCGTTATTCAAGCAAAACTCCTATAGTATTCAATAGAAATTTTATTTGAGTAAAGCCTTCAGCATTGGAGTCAGGATCCTCATGTCTGTCTGTCTTTTTGTCAAACCATATTCATATCCCTTGCCTTTATGGTAGTGATACCCCAGCTTTACTTTATTTTATGGATAAAAATAAACAGACAAAAAAGTAAGCAGATGTATCAAATTAAGTAAGGGTGAAATTCATCCCTGTGTAAACAAAAGAGTCTAGCTCAGATACCCATTTATCCCTTAGATAAACAACATTGGTAATAATACTCAATGTAACAAATTAAGAATGAAATTATGTCTGATAAACTACATCTCAGTTTATTTCTGCCTTTATTTACACATTCAATAAACTCATTAAAGTCTACAGTAGGAGCTAATGTACATCTAGCACAGAATTTACTTCTGTTTTTTCATAGCACTTTGAAAATGTATACTTAGTGTAGCTGCTTAAATATGACTGGATCCAACTTTCAAACTTAAGTGCATTAAAGATACTCGAGAGAGTAAGGGTAAATTTTTCAAAATGTTTAGGTGACATAGGTGCTTTTGAAAATGTCACCCAATATCTGAATTTAGACAACTAAATACCCATTTAGGCAACTAGGTACTGATTTAGTATTTTAAAGTTGGATCAGTGTAACTGAAAGGAGAATTTGGCCTGCCCTATTGCAACCATACAGAGACTGCAGCGTGTGTTTTGAATGCATGAAATGGCTTCATATTAATGATAATATTTATGATTACATCCGCTTATATGATCTCCAACACCATAGCATCTGGAAACACTTAAATTTGGGTCAATGAACAGTTTCATAAAAGAGGAGTAGTTATAACATTACTTTGCAGTACACACCTTTAAAGCAGAACAAATGGATGGGCAGCTGTATGCCCAGACTTTCACATTAATTTGAAGACAGTCTTGGCAATGAAAGCACATCTACCAGTTCTATGTGAATGTGGTTTGAGCACATATATATAATTTGATATATTATTGCTTTGTGCAGTACAATAAGAAAAACAGAAAGGAATGTTACAACTGATTAAAATTGACCAGCATTATTTCGTTTGTTCTTGTGATTTCATCTCTCTGATAGTTATTTAAATGACTCGTGGTGAGACTGCGTTATTCTAATCTACTTCAAATCACATTCAACAGCAGCTCAACAAATGTTTTGACTACATTATATTTTAGTTTTTTGGCATAAGGCATTTCTTGGCTGGACAAACATTGTGGCTTTTGCTAAATCTAAAACAATAGAATTTTACAGATTAGTCCCACTTCTGAAAGGAGAGAGAAAAGTTTTCTTAACTCTTCCTGCAATCAAACTCCTCAAGACAGTTGACAGGTCTATATTTCTCCAGAACAAAAATATAGAGAGGGGAAAGTAGCTTTATATAATGAGTTACCATGCAGGGGAGCTTGCAACACCTCTATCCTACAATTAACACCCAAAGCAAATGCTTTCCTGGAGGTTTAAAGCTTCATGAAATATAATTATTGTGACCTAATTTTCAGCACAGAAGAGGATGTTGGTTAAAAATTCGATGTAATGAATTGGGGGATGATGGGATAATTACAGAGAGAAAAACTTGAAGACGTTTTATGGTTTCAATAACTTGTTGCTTGATTTGTGTGATATCAATAAAGAATAGTTTCATGTTTAAAAAGGGATAAGCATGTACAGAGACATCCATCACTTTAGGTTGCTTCAGGCTGAAGGATGCTATAATTGTATATTACAGAAATTAAAGATGGAAAAACCTGTTAGATTATTTATAAAAAGAAAAAGAGTACTTATGGCACCTTGGAGACTAACAAATTTATTAGAGCATAAGCTTTTGTGAGCTACAGCTCACTGCATCCAATGAAGTGAGCTGTAGCTCACGAAAGCTTATGCTCTAATAAATTTGTTAGTCTCTAAGGTACCACAAGTACTCCTTTTCTTTTTACAGATACAGACTAACACTGCTGCTACTCTGAAACCTTAGATTATTCAGTGCCTGATCCTATGAGGCGCTGAGATGTGTTGAAAACTACCATTGCTCAGACCCTCTTAAAATCAGGCTGTAAGTGGACCCTAAAATATATATAGTTATCATAATCACATTTAATAAACTTCTTTTTACTTCTTAGATTTCCTGCAAATGAAGAACACAAGTGGGTGCCTGAGTATAGCTTCACCTTATTCAATATTTACCTCCGAGCTCAATAAATCTTGATGGTTCACCTCTTCCAAAGTCAATAACTACTTAATATTCTATTAACAGACTGTGGAAATAACTCTGTGTTTCTGCCATAGCATTGTAATTAACTGAAGATGGTGGGCCTGATTCTTCTTTCACTTATGCCAGCATAAGATAGAAGTAATACTACTGCTGGCAGAGGAGTTACAGCTTTATAACACATGTGTGATAAGAGAATTGGGCACTTCAAACTTATTATTAAGATTTCAGATCAGAAATACAAACCTTTGCTCAAATTTTAGTTTAATATTTTAGTTCAGCTCTCTGGGCCAATTTTGGAAGGTCTGTCAGCTGGCAGAGCTGGCTCCTAGCATGGCCTGCCTACTGGTTTTGGGACAATGATGAAGATAGTAAGGGGACTATGTGGAGCTCTGCTATGCAGATTAACAGTCACTATATGGTCCCTTAAGAAACCCAAATTCTCAAAATGGCCTGCAATCTGTGTAAATCAGTTAGCTTAAGTAATCATAACCACCTGCCATAAATTAGAGAAGCTTGGGGCTGTTTTAACTTACATCAGGGTCAGGGCTAGACCAGCTTGAGAATCAGGGGCCATAACCAACACTTTGACAGGCCCTTCACAGAGCAAGAATCTGGCCCTATTTTTAAACCACTTTCACTAAGGATCCTCTCAAACATAGCTGTAATAACACAGAGGAATAAGACTTTCAAACTATCCACTTTATTAGTGACTAGATTCTCCCACACTGCAGTACCACTCACTTTGCTAAACAGTGTGTAATTGGTAGATCCAGGAGCAGTGGGGACACGTGTGCCCCTCCCCTTTTACCCTAAACTGGGGGGGGGGAGAAGGGGAATGGGGGAAATTCAGCTCCTGTTGATTCTCTGTTGACATAGTCCCATGGCATGAAATTACATAGGGAAGGGTATGCCTTCAAGTGACAAACAGCACGGGGCTCCCTTCATCTCATCTCTCCAGCATGGATGATAGGATTTGGCTGCAATTTGGCTTCCTGTCCAGATCCCTGGTCAGGTCTGGCATGTAGAGAGGGTGTTACCCTTATACCCATGCTCAGGTCTGTAGAATCCAAGGCCACTGGTGCCCAGTTGAAAGCCATACTTGAACAGCCCTGCCACATACTTCAGGAAGTGGTGATAGATTAACAAAGTTACAGCCTCCTCATTAAACTGTTCTCTGGTGTGCATGTATTATTGTTTCTGTGTCTGCACCAATCAGCTGTGGCTACTAACAATACCAATTGAGAGAAAAAAAAGAACCCCCCAAAAAGATCTCAACACCCTGACTTTTGGAGACTTTCAAAAGTCGAGATCCAGCTCTAAATTTCATATATGTCCCCAAATTTTCTAATGGTCTCCATTAAAACGATTGATACAAACCATCCTGAACTTTATGGACCAGATCCTAAGCTGGTGTTAATCAGCATAACTCTATTTACTAAAATAGAACTACACTTATTTACACCAGCTGAGGATCTGGACTTCATTCAAATACTTAGAATTTGCAGCCCATTTGCTATGGATACATATTTTCCCAGTCTACTTCATTTTTAAAATAAGCAAAGGAATATCAAGGCACTGTATAAAGAATAAACACGCCTGTATTATATGTCAATAATCATCATTTCTAATGCAGGACTGGCCTAGGTGGTGTGAAGAAAATAAAATGACAGTATTTTTATTAGTATTTAAGTGATAATACTTTAGTGTCTATATCAGGGGTAGGCAACCTATGGCACGGGTACCAAAGGCAGCACACAAGCTGATTTTCAGTGGCACTCACACCACGCGGATCCTGGCCACCCATCTGGGGGGGCTCTGCATTTTAATTTTAAATGAAGCTTCTTAAATATTTTTAAAACCTTATTTACTTTACATACAATAATAGTTTAGTTATATATTATAGACTTATAGAAAGCGACCTTCTAAAAACATTAAAATGTATAACTGGCACACAAAACCTGAAATTAGAGTGAATAAATGAAGACTCAGCACACCACTTCTGAAAGGTTGCTGACCCTGGTTTATATCTATACCCGCAGACTGTTTTCTTCACATTGTGACTCCAACCATAGCATCATTAATATATTTGCTATGAGCAGGTGCGCATTGGTTAAGGGTAGAATGTTAAATTGGACATGTGGAAAGTCTGAGGTTGGAGGCAAGATTTACTTTACAGTGTTAAATGAATACGGGGCATAACTTCTGTTTCTTCTCAATGGAAGTGCAGAGGACGTCAGAGTTGTTTATGCAATGTGTGACTGTCTGGGTATACTGCCAAACTTTCCCATGACACATATTGCCTTTAAAGTGTTTGTCAGTGAATTTCCCATGCAGGCAACTTCCCTGTATGTTTGTAACACAAATGGCTCAATACTGATATCCTCTATACATGCCTACCTTTCACAATTGAAACAACCTTGTTTCTATGTAATTACCTTTCATTTGTACAAATACGAGAGCAGATTCAGGGTCACAATTTATTGTAACGAAGAATTTAAGTTGGAATTATGCCCAATCTTCATCTACTAAGTCTGAACATTTTTCCTCTACAGTCAATAAAGTAAAGGAAAAGAAGAGGGGAGGGAAAGTCACTTAGCGAGTGCACTCATTGCTTATAGCACTCTTGTTATTGTAGAGGTTATTGAAGTCATCAATAATATTTTTTAAAAAAACTTTAATTTTTTTTCTTTAAAAGGGGGTTGGAGGGATACCAAAACAATAACACTATTAAAAGCTATAGAAGAATCAATTTTAAAGGGTTCTTTTTGATCCATTTGATAGGAATTCCTAATTAATAACGAGCACAATTTTAATAACATTTGTTATCCAGAGATCTGCAGGGCCTATTGTGTTTGTAGAGAAGCCTATGAATTTGGCACGAACTCCTTTCTGCACTAGGCTAGGGATAGAGTGTGCACCTTGCTAAGTTCCATCTGCTGAGGGAGTGGCAATATACCAGGCCTGGTGACACACATTATGTAGATGCAGTTAAGGGGAAAGCAAACAGCCAGTTGCAGGCAGTGGTGTAACCAATGAGACTTCATGTGTGTATCACAGCTGATGAGGCTAAGAAAACTGCCATTAGGGTACTTAACAGAACCAACATGAGACCTAGACACACAAAAGCTAAGCTAAATCGCCTGAATCCCCTTTAAGTGGAATTACCATTTTTATTAAGTTGCAATTATTGCTACTAAGTATCGCTGATTTAAATCTGTTCCCTGGGAGATGCCCCGATTAAATAGATTTCCACAGTAAATATGTCTCAATTAAGTATAGAAAACTTTTAGAGTAACTTTAAGAGGCTATTTAAAAAAAAAAGTATGCAGCAATTTAGATACATAAAGCCCATTGGCAATAAATCTGGCAGTGGGCCAGTGGTTACTTTTAAAATCTTAGAATACTAAATTAGCATTTATGTATGAATAATATTTGAATGTATTCACAGTATCCAGCTCCATACCTTAGTGTCTTATTAGTCTTCCCTGATTTTAATTACCCATATATTTCTCAAAGTTTTCTTTTGGACTGGAACTTTTTGCATATATGACCAGATCTCAGCTAAAAAAGATTAAAAAAACCATACAGAACTCCAAATTGCTTGAGTTGTTATTGGTACCCACCTCTACTTGATTTCTGTTCATGTCCCAGCTGAGAGCAGTTTTGGAGTCCATCTAAGTAGAATCTACTTTGAACTGCAACCCCATTACATGTATTTCAAAGAAGAACCTGGTGTCATGCCGCCTGGTGTGGGACACAGCTAAGAGTGCCAATCTCAGGTCAGACTGCCAGAATACAGGGCATGTATCCCAAACTGGTGGTATACTCTATCATAAGACTTTACTGAGCCAGTAACAAATGTGTGCTTCCAAAATACTACTCTAGTTATTATGAAGAAACAGACAGGCCCCTTCAGGTCCTCTAGTCCAGTGGTTCTCAAACTAGGGCTGCTGCTTGTTCAGGGAAAGCCCCGGCAGGCCAGGCTGGTTTGTTTACCTGCTGCCTCCACAGGTTCGGCTGATCACGGCTCCCACTGGCTGCAGTTCGCTGCTCCAGGCCAATGGGGGCTGCAGGAAGGGCGTCCAGCACATCCCATGACCCATCCACTTCCCACAGCCCCCATTGGCCTGGAGCGGCGAACCATGGCCAGTGGGAGCCATGATCAGCTGGACCTTTGCACGTGGCAGGTAAAGAAACTGACCTGGCCCATAGAGTCTTTCCCTGAACAAGTGGCGCCCCTACTTTGAGAACCACTGCTCTAGTCCCTCATGCACCACCAGACAAACCAGACTTCTGTGATAAATGATTAATAAAACCAAAAATCAATATACTAAGTTTGTCCTGTTCCAAAAAAGCAGACACTGACCCCATGTCAAAATATAATTCAGATCTTACCCAAAAAACACACTAATAACCAATCCTTTAGTAAATTAAAAACTAAAGGCTTATTAATATATAAAAAGGAAGCATTATTAAAAGATTAAAATGAATCATCTACATTACAGTTGATTTCAGAGTCTATAGATCAGGATAGTAGCAGTGATGTGAAACCTGTCTTTTTGTAATAAGTCTCTCTGGTTCATCCCAAATATTGGGGTCCTCAATCCATTGTTCAAAGTTCTCCCTTTGTTAGAAATCATCGTCCAGAGATGTAGAGCAGGAAAGAGAGAAGGAGATGATGCCACCATCTCCAATTTATACTCCCCAGTCCACGAACATGGAAAGTTACTGTCTCAAACATGGAGTCAGGAATCACATGTTCTATGTGCCCTGCTGAGTCATGAGGCTGACATTGTCTCTGTACTCTCTGAGGCATCCTTGGGAGAGGCCAGTTGGAAGAGTTGATTCTCCTTAATGTCCTGTCAACCGTGGCTGTGTAGTTTTGATGTAAATCTGTCTTGTGGGTGTTACCCAGGCACACAACGTTTGAGATACAAACACATAGCAAAGATTCATAACTTCATATACAATGATAATACATGCAAATAAACAGGATAGCATTGTTCAACAGAAAACTTTTCCAATGATACTTTACAAGGCATACTTTGCATAAGATTTATCACAATTGTGCAACAGTGGTGATAAATCAGTGGTGATACATTAGTGTAAACATTGTCATCTTTCTTCTTGTACAGCATCACATCTGGTCCTGTATTTGGCTATTGCAGAGCAGAAAATAATTTTCCCCAACTTCATTTTCATGTGATTGCCATATGGGACAACAGAACTGGGCAATCTGTGACAAGAGGAGATTGGCAGCTTTTGGTAGTCAGGGCATTCCATAGCTTCTATTAAAGTGGAAGCAAGTTACCTGCTATCTGAGAAACACTAGGGCATTTCCTTAATGTAACAAAAAAAATACACACCCTGATCATTAAGCATGGTCTAGCTAGATGTTCTCTTTTAGCATCTTCTTTACATTGCAAGTAAGTTCTCCTTGAGGCATATATTTAAGCTAGAAGATTTAGAAGAGTTCTATCAGATTTGGCTCAGGTGAATTGCTATGTGCCATTTCTGTTATGAGTTTCACTTAGATCTCTTAAACAGTTGGCTGCTGTTTTTTGTTTCTCAATTCATCAGGAGTATCCACTGAAGCAGCCATTCCTGGCCCATCCAATGAAATAAGGTGTAATCACCATCACACTGCATCTGTCAACAAATGCTGGTTTTCCTTCCTGACTGAGCTTTTTTGTTTATCGAATAATCATTTCCTGTAATAAGGGAGCAGAGTGTAAACATACTCTTCACTAATTTGCTTATGTTTGAACATCTGATTCTTTAGCAAAATGAATGAGAAATGCTGATGAGCTCTGTGACTGCACAGTTTGGTTCCAATTAAATTTTTAATGAAACAGAAGCCAAATCCAACTGTGACTTGTGGCACAGTTTTGATTCAGTAGTGCCCCTCTTATGTCATCTCATTTGACTAGGTTTCTGCCATCAAGTAGCAGAATTGATAACTGACAAGATAGCATCACATGGAGAGGGGGGGCGTGAACAGAGCAGATTGCTTTCCAGAACCATTGCTTGATTTTTATTTTATTTTATTTTTAAGGTGCTGGTGACAGCTTGACAATCAAGCTCATCCTGAATGTTCAAGTTCATATAATCTATTGCCATAATAGATATCCCAGGATGATTGTATGGCAAAGGAAGGAAAGTGTGCTTGCACCACTGAACACAATGCTTGAAACTGATAGAAAATGTTTGAAGACATTTAACTTCTCTGTGGGAGCAAACAACAGTCTGTTGTTTCCTGCCTCTAGTAGATGCCATGGCACTAAAAACAGCCACTAAAAACCATGTTCATTGATTAAAAAGGAACACAGCAGAGGGAGGAAAACCTAATCTTAGAAACACTTGTAACAATAAAATAGTAGTTACAATTGTAGTACTAATGATGCTGGTTACTAACACAGAATGGCTGATTGCCACATTAGAAACCATGGGTTTTACTCCTCCCTCCTGAAGAAACAACCATGGTGATCCAATGCAAGGTTACTAACCTGTGTGGCCAATGAAATCAGATGAGGGATAATATTCCCAAAGTCCAGGAGCTGCTCTGTTTAGTCATTGTTCAGTGACAGTTTTAAAAAAATGACAAGTTTGCAAGCCATCAGAGCTGGAAAAACAAGCTTTAAACCAACGAAAAAGTACAGAACAAAGAGTCTCAAAAGTAGGGGCGAGGGTCCTCAGCTGGTGTAAATTGGTTTAGTTCTGTTGACTTCATTAGACTTACACCACTGTACACCTGCTGAAGATCTGGCTGTAGGTGCCTACAATTCGACTCCTAAATTAATACCAAAGCACCTAAATAAGTCGTCTGATTGTTCAAAAGTTCTGAGCACCCAGTGAACCAAAGGAACCTACTGAGTTCATTTGAAAATCAGGCCATTTATTTGGGATCTTAACTTTAGTCACTCAGTCTGGAAAATAATGGCCAGGATTCCATGGTTCAGCATTTGTGTAGAACCTAGAGAGTTCAAAAGATGCCGGACCTTAAGATCACAACATCTTGTATAGATGGCATAGAAAAGCTAATTTACTTTGAGATAACCTTTTAAAGTTTTTGTTATTTCAGATACTCATAGGATGGAACATGGTAACTAAAGTACCTGTGTTTGAAGGAGGAAGAATATAAAATAAATATCTACAAACACATTTAAAGTTTGAAAAAATGTCCTGAAAACTTTTCCTTATAAAATATAGCATAAAGAAGTCCTGTGATGGGGTGGAGTGGTTTAATGGTTTTATTGATGCTCACTAGCAGCACAGCTCTCCCAAACTCATTCCAATATCATCCATCCAATAAGCAAAAAAAGTTGGAAATTGAAAACACTTTTTAGATCATCCAGTCCATCTCCCTCCAAAGGTAATATTCCTTAATTGCACATTTTCCTAACGTTTTCCACCTCAATTGAGCTCAAAATAGCCCAGAAAATTCCCCCAGACTATTCCACATCTCAGTACATCTGACTGCTAGGACAGTTGACAATTTCCCTCATAGTTATCTTATATGTCTCTTTATTAATTTAATCCTATTATTCCTAGCTATTCCTCCAACTACCACCCTAAATAATTCCCTTAATTACTTGGAGTTAACACCTTCAACTATGTGAAAATAATTGCTATATTCCCCTTTAGTTATTGCATAGCCACAGTATTCTCTTATAAAACCTTTCTTCAAAAACCGATCCTTCCAACTGTCTGATGATTTTTGTTGCTACTTACAATCTTTCAATATACACCTGGACAGGTCATGCCCAGAACTGAGCACAATTACATCAGAAATAATGCACCATAGTGTACATGACTTGACTTCCCTCCTTCCTCTGCCTTACTTACTACAGTTACTTTCAGTGAGTCAATTTATGGGCTAAGGCACTGAACAGCATGAGTAAGTATAGCGGAGTCTGGGACAAAAAGAGGGGTTTCCCTATTCTCTTTCTGTTGCAAGCTGCCTATAGGACCTCTCAGCCAGGTTTCATTCCATATAACAGTGTTCTTAGCCAACCCAATATGAATTTTTCAAGTAAGACTTTGTGAGACACAGTATCAAATGCTAAAATACAAATATCAGATTGACTGCATTCCTTTCATCCACTAATCTTGATGCCTCATCACATCTGCATTCGCAAAAAGAAAAGGAGTACTTGTGGCACCTTAGAGACTAACAAATTTATTAGAGCATAAGCTTTCGTGAGCTACAGCTCACTTCATCGGATGCATTTGGTGGAAAAAAATAAATAAGTTTTTTTCCACCAAATGCATCCGATGAAGTGAGCTGTAGCTCACGAAAGCTTATGCTCTAATAAATTTGTTAGTCTCTAAGGTGCCACAAGTACTCCTTTTCTTTTTGCGAATACAGACTAACACGGCTGCTACTCTGAAACACATCTGCATTGTCACTCCTATGGCACTCCTCCTTACAATGGCCTTCCCCCTTCTAAGTTACAATATGACTTTTTAACATTCTTCAGTAATTTTTAACTGACCTTTGATCTGCCCCTTATGAAACAGCATCAGATGATTCTTTCTTATACTTCCTTCCATTGCACCTTGCTGGCCAGATTTTAATTGCCCCTTTATGTGCATTCCTGAAATCTATTACCTTACACGGGCTTGAACAGATATTTACTAGGTTGAATTAAAACAATTTGTAGTCACCTATTCCAGATTACCATGTTATGCTCATAGTCTCCATCAATTTCTTGCAATCATAATAAATGTCCTTAAGATGGCTTTGCCTCAGAATGGAGGCCCTTTTCTCTGGATCATAAAGTTACCTTTTATGATATTCAGAAACCTGTTTGATATTGCCTCTTTTTTCATTCTTTGTACTTGTGAGAGATTTTAACTTTCCAGGTAGCTACTGTATAATAATATCCTAGAAAATCTTGGTATCCTGCCTCCCAATCGCATTCTCTCATAACCTGACACTGTGCGCCCCTAAAAGGACGGTGAAAAAAGAGAAAATAAGAAAAAAAAAGTCACACCCTCAACCTCTCCAGCAACCAGGACAGAGGGAAGGAGAAGAAAGTGTCCTTTCAGCAGCCAGGAAGGATGTACTAGGCCTACCAGATCACCTTCCCAAAGCTCATAGAGTGCAGACTCAGAGGGAAAAGTCTCTCCTTCAGTCAGATGGAGAGAGATAATGCCAGTGCTATCTGATACTATGTCATGACACTGCATAAATGTGTGATGACTTGAAATAATGCCACACCACCATTGTCATAACTGAAGCTCAGGATGTAATGACATAATGATCCATCAGCTCCCTGGAATCTGAGCATTGATTTCAATGTTTCCCTCTGCCTGAGCAGGTAGGGAAGTGCACTGCTGCCTCAACATGCCATCGACAATCACCCCACATTGGCCACTCATTGGATGCCCTGTACAGAACTGGCTCTGCAAGTAGTTGGAGGCAGGGCTGGAGCACAAAGTGTTGCCTCCTTTTTTCTACACAATTCCCTGCAGAGCCCATATATAGTCAGGAAGACATCCAAGTAAGACTTAATGCTGCTTTAAGAAGCCTTACTTTCCTTTTCTGCAAGGAGACCAAGTCAATGAAAATGTGGATCACATTGGAGTCATGTTGCTGGAGTGGATCTGAGTCAGAAGATGCCTATGTATATGGAGTTTGGATCCATCACTTCCTACACTCTCTGCTAGTCCCAAACTCCCACTTCTTTAGGGGACAATTTTCAGGGAAGACTATGAAGGGAATAAAAGATAATTCTTGATCTCCTGGCCCTCTCCCACAGGTTTCTCCCTAGAGGGATCAATATGGTCTAAGATTTTTTTTTCTGTCTTTCTGACTTCAGTATCAGCTGTTGAAAGCTGAGAACAACTGGACTCTAGAGGCTAGAGCAAAGGACTAATTAATAACTGTACGTGGCTCTAAAAAAAGATCATTTCTGCCCATGTAACCTTGAGCAACTTACACGACTTCTTTGTTCCTCCTTCTGCTCAGATATAAAATTAAGTCAAAGCAGGACCTCAGTGGAAAACAGATGATGCTACTGAGTTGAATTTTCCTGGGTAAATAAATTATAAAATAAAATAATAATTAATTACTAGCAGTCGGTGCATAGTAATTAGGAAGTTATACCTATTATTACTAGATATAAACAAAATCAATATTCATTAAGGATGTTCATGCCATCAAGCAACAGTAGCAAAGACCAAATGAGGCTGTGTGCATTATTGACAGAGACCAAATGAGGCTGTGTGCATTATTTCCCAAATTAAGCAGAGACATTTTTTTCATTCTTCAGTTTCATGTGTGATGTGGACCAATCAAATCCCATTGTGAAACAGATGCACTCTGAAGCTTAAAACCGGTTCTGAAAATGTACCCTTAGAGTCACTGTTTCATATAGATATGCAGTGGGAAATATTTTCTGAGCAATGAATACCCAGGGGAAGGTTTTGGCATCAGTTGCATTCTTGTAAATCCAGAATAACTCCATTGAGCTCAATGGAGCTAACTGCATCATTAGAGTTACTTGATTTACACCATGAAGCTTCATATTAGGATTTTTTGTTGCAGTGGTGAGGGATTTTTGGTTTGGGATAAATGCTGATTTTTCATCATTATGAAAAGACCATGACTGAGGGAAATGCATGTGTCATAAATATAAAGGGAAAGCTAATCACCTTTAAATCCCTCCTGGCCAGAGGAAAAACCCTTTCACTTGTATAGGGTTAAGAAGCTAAAGATAACCTCATTGGCACCTGACCAAAATGACCAATGAGGAGACAAGATACTTTCAAAGCTGGGGGGAGGGGAATAAAGGGATCTCTCTGTCTGTGTGTTGCTTTTGCCAGGACCAGAGCAGGAATGCAGGTCAGAACTCCTGTAAAGGGTTAATAAGCAATTTAGTTAGATATGCATTAGATTCTGTTTTGTTTAAATGGCTGATAAAATAACTTGTGCTGAATGGAATGTATATTCCTTTTTTATGTCTTTTTGTAACTTAAGGTTTTGCCTAGAGGGATTCTCTATGTTTTGAATCTTATTACCCTGTAAGGTATTTACCATCCTGATTTTACAGAGGTGATTCTTTTAACTTTTTTTCAATTAAAATTCTTCTTTTAAGAACATGATTGCTTTTTTCCTTGTTCTTAAGATCCAAAGGTTTGGGTCTGTGCTCACCTATGCAAATTGGTGAGGATTTTTATCAAGCCTTCCCCAGGAAAGGGGGTGTAGGGTTTGGGAGGATTTTGGGGGGAAAGACGTTCCCAAGTGGGCTCTTTCCCTGTTCTATATTTGTTAGTCGCTTGGTGGTGGCAGCAATAAAGTCCAGGGACAAGAGGTAAAATAGTTCATACCTTAGGGAAGTTTCAACCTAAGCTGGTAAAAATAAGCTTAGGGGGGTTTTCATGCAAGTCCCCTGTCAAGGTTCCTTCCCCACTCTGAACTCTAGGGTACAGATGTGGGGACCTGCATGAAAAAACCCCAAAAGTCCCATTAAATTTCTCCACCATGCAATTTGTTTGATGATGGTAAGGGGTGGTAACCAAGTGATTCACCCCATGAGCTTCCCAAAGGCTTTCCAAAGTTCCTGCCAGGAAATTAGTTCCTGCATCTGTGAGGATGTCAGAGGGACAACCTAACCTGGCAAAAATGTTTGCTAGTGCCTGGCACACACTTTTAGCCCTGGTGTTGCTTAGAGCTACTGCTTCCGGCCATCGGGTGGCAAAATCCATGAAAGTCAGTATGTACTGCTTTCCTCTGGGTGTCTTTTTCGGAAAAGGACCCAGAATATCCACAGCTACTCACTGAAATGGAATTTCAATGATGGGGACTGGCTGGAGAGGGGCTTTGACCTGGTCTTGGGGTTCTCTCACTCTTTGGCATACCTCACAAGACTGGACATAGGTAGAAAAATCCTTGCCCATTCCCTCCCAGTGGAATGACCTCCCCAAATGGTCTTTGGTTCTGTTCACCCCGGCATGGCCACTAGGATGATCGTGGGCTAAGCTTAATAGCTTTACCAGGTACTTAGTTGGAACTACCAACTGTCTCTGAGGATGCCAGTCTTCCTGGTGTCCACTAGAAAGAGTTTCCTTGTATAGAAGTCCTCTTTCTACAACAAACCTGGATGGATTAGAAGAGCTGAGAGGCAGTGCGTTGCTCCAGGCCGCCGTCCAACTCTCTGGAGGCTTTCATCTGCTTCCTGTTCAGTCTGGAACTGTTCCCTTGATGCTGGAGACATCAGTTGCTCGTTGGATTGTGGACCTGTTCTTGGTCCCTCTGGAAGCGATGTAGGGGATGGTGCTGTTTCCGTTGACTGTTAACCGCTCTCCACTGGTGCACTATGTTGGGGTTCAGGCTCCGGCTAAGCCTCTGGTGTAGGGTTATCGGCTGCTGCCGGTTAAGGTTTGGTGGGGCCCTCTGGTGTTGGGGTTGCAAGTACTGGATTCAGTGCTGGGAATGGGTCTGGTGCTGGTTGTTCCACCAATTCCGGTTCTGGGACTGGCTCTGTCTGGGTCTCTGGGACTGGATCCACTACTGCTTGTTGCAAACGTTGACCTGTGGTCCGGGTCCATCACCTCTGACTGGGTCCTGGTAGAAGTTTCCGGAACAGAGAAAGGCATGACGGCTTGTTTAGCCTGGCTGCGGGTGACCATTCCTACCCTCTTGGCTAGCTTCACATGATTGGCCAAGTCTTCCCCCAATAGCATGGGGATGGGATAATCATCATAGACTGCAAAAGTCCACGTTCCTGACCAGACCTTGTACTGGACAGGCAACTTGGCTGCAGGCAAATTGAAAGAGTTGGACTTGAAGGGTTGAATTGTCACTTGGATCTCTGGGTTGATTAAATTGGGGTCTACTAAGGAAGCAAGGATAGCCGACACTTGTGCTCCAGTGTCCCTCCACGCGGTGACCTTCTTCCCGCCCACACTCACAGTTTCCCTCCATTCTAAGGGTATCTGGGAGGTATCTGGGCCTGAGGACCTCTGGTGTGATTCCGGTGCAATGAACTGTAATCTGTTGAGGTTCTTGTGGCAGTTGGCCTTCACATGCCCTGGCTCATTACATTTAAAACATCATCCAGCTGAAAGATCACTGGGGTTAGGTGGGTTGCTGGAGAATGATGTGGCAGGACTATAAGGTGTCTGGAGTATTCCTTGGTGTGTAGTTGTGGCCTTGGGCTGCCCCCGGTAGTAGGGTTTGGTCTGAGGGTGTCCCTTCTGGTATCCGCTCCAACTGCAGCCAGGGTTGTTTCTCTCTCCTCCCTCCACCCGTTTTGTTCCAGCTTGCCCCGCCTCTCTGACAGTCTGGGACTGCTCATATCAATCAGCATAAGAAGCAAGACTTTCTGCTGAGTCCATTTCCTTATCCCATAAACACTGTTTTATTTCCTCCTTGGACATATTCAGGAATTTCTCCTGAGCTATCAAATCACACATTCCATTAAAGCTAGTGACACCCCTTTCTTGGACCCATTTATCTAACAGATCCTTCATCTGGTTTAGATAAGGCACATTACTTATGCCAGGCCCTCTCTTAAGGGTTCAAAATTTTACTCTGTATGTTTCATATGTAATTTTAAATTGCTTTAAAACCAAATCCTTGAACTTATTATAGTCAGAAGCCGCATCAATAGGCATCTTATTGAATATGTCCAGAGCTCTTCCAGTCAATTTTGCGACCAATGTGGTCATCTTGTGAGCTTCAGGAATTTTATGGAGAGTGCACAGTCTCTCAAAGATGAGAAAATATTCAGCAATATCATGGGATTCATCATACTGTAGACATAGTCACTCCCATTTGTGGATTGTTGGGGAAGGATTGTTAGGGTTATTCAGTAGATTCCGCTCAGCCCTTACCTTCTCCATCTCCAGTTCATGCTTCCTCTCGTCTTCCTTTTCCTCCATTTCTTTTTCATTTGCCTGCATAGCTCTCCTGTGAGCAGCCTCTTGGTTCTATTCTACCTCCATAGCTCTCCTGTGGGCAGCTTCTTGGTTCTTTTCTGCCTCTATAGCTCTCTTATGGGCAGCCTCTTGGGTTTTTTTTTCCTCTTTCGCTGTCTCCATTTCTTTGTCCTTTGCCTCCATAGCTCTCCTGTGGGCAGCCTCGAGGGCTTTTTCCACCTCTTTCGCTGCCTCCAGTCTGGTTAACTCCAATTTGTGTTGTGCCTTGGTTTCTGTCAAGTTTGCCTCTCTGTTTTAACTAACTTTACACCAGAGAGTTAGAAATAAAACAAACAAAAAACTTGGCTTGTCAATCAAAACAGGTTGTGCTGTAATCGGATACCTATGTTCTCTGATAGTGGTTGTCAGCCTACAGAAAAATCCTTAAAAAAAACCTAACACCTTTGTTTCCAGGCAAATAGGCAGAAAACCCCTACAGTTGCTCTTAGGTTAAAAAAAAAACAAAAAACAAAACAAAACACTTCTTCAAGTCTGTGAAGATTTGTGAATTTCCCTGCAGGAGATTAACTACCCTGCCTTTAGGTAGAGAAAACTCCAGCTCACAAAAGACAATTCCCTTTTGTCTCTGCTCTGGCCCCCAAGCAGAGACAAAAAAACTCTAACTGCTTTCATCTTAAAACTTGCTTTCCAGCAGCCCAAAGGGAAAAAAAATCTTTTTAAATCTTTTTAAAATCTGTGCTGCTTGTTCAAAAAATCTCAAATTGATCTCAAAATGATTTCAAGTTAATCCCACCGCTCTGCCACCATGTCAAGGTTCCTTCCCCACTCTGAACTCTAGGGTACAGATGTGGGGTTACAGATGAAAGGGTTTTTCCTCTGGCCAGGAGGGATTTTAAAGGTTTTTATCCTTCCCTTTATATTTGTGACATCCCCACATCTGTACCCTAGAGTTCAGAGTGTGAAAGGAACCTTGACAGCATGTTTCCATACCTATGAAGTACAACAGTAATAAATCAACAAAGCATACCCTAAAATAAGTTGACCCTAATTCTGATTTTATCTCTTTCTTCTTTTTTTTTCTTGCCTGAAAGTTGCAGAAAGCTTTCGCACTACAAACACATCAATGTTTTTGGAAGTGCGCTGTCATACTTGGTACTAAAAATATTTTTGAGACCGCTTAAAACATGCATCCAGTCTGAACATTCTTTAGACACTACTTCAACGGATGTTCTAGAAATACTGAGGATAAGGAGATGGGTAGTAGCCATGAGCTATGATGAGCTCTTTCTAATGTCTTGCTATTAGGCAGCATTTCCTTTGTTTGCATTGACAAGTCCATTGTTCTTGCTTTCATCACATTAATTATATTGCTTTAATGTCAGTCATGATTTTTGTAAAGGCTTCCACTGTATCCTGACCTTTACTTGATAGAAAACTAGTTCCATTCTCTTCTATCTGGGTCACAAGGCAATTATATAGAGAATCCCAATTGTTGTCTTTATACCGCAGAACTCAATCAACATCCTGCTTAAAAGTCATTACCTTTCCTATTAATCTTTGTGCTATGCTCTATACTCTTCAGCATCCCCAGTGCCCTTTGTTTCACTAACGGGTTTTCCTTCTAAGACCACAGATTGATTTTTTCGAGCTGCAGTTCAATTGCTTTAGTTGTAAGGAAGGGAGGAGGAGAGTTAAAGTGTATGACTGCTTAGCCGTGAGACAAAGACATGGCATCAGAGAGCTCAAAATATAGGATTAGCAAATTTTAATGCAGCTTATTCATTGTATTGTAATTGTACAATGAGGTACAATGATACAAAGCAATGTAACAAGTTGTCTACTTAAGTCCAAATCCAAAATGGCACTAATAGGAAAAAAAACATAAGAGAAATGAAACATTAGAAATGTGAACATTTTGCTGCTACTCAGATGAATCTGGGTCTTGAAACTCTTGTGTATATGGGGTGTACCCAGGTTGGCTGCATCTCAACAATCAACTTGGTTGACTAGCTGGTATCTCTCTAAACCTTTCTGGAAATGGGACTGGAAGACTATGGTAATTAGAGTTAGGAGCCTAGAGGCTCTTATAAATGCCACTAGGCACTTATCTATAACTTTAGGTGCTTAAATAACTTAAAAATCTGGCCTCTAGTGTGTAGAGTGCGTTTTATCCCTCACCCCAGAAGGCATGTATGGGAACTAATGAAGCCAGGAAATGTCTGGATTCCTTTCTCCAGCACTTAGAGTGGACAAGGGGTCACTGCATTGGAAGGTAATATCTCCTTCCAAGCTCTTTATAGATCAAAGAGTACTGGGTTTATATGAGGATAATTTCTTTCCATTGTTTTTAGAGGATAGGGAGAAGAGATCATTGGAATGGGAAGCCAGGTCTTATGGCCTAATATTCAGCATGTTAGGCAAAATAGTCATCTTTTCCAATTCTAATAAACCCAGTCATCTTTGCTGTTTTGGTATTGTATATTTGGGTGATTAAATTTTGGGCCCTTGGTCTTTCAGCATAAACTTAATTTTCTCTCAGATAACACTGTTCCCAAACAGACAGATAATAATTCACCTAATTACCTCTTCAGAAGTAGCCCTTCTGTGTTTAGAAGCCAAAAATGAGTAAATTGCAAGTTGGCCATATGCCAGATGAACACAGAGGTATTTCTAGATCTCTCAGTCCCTTCCACTGTCAAATAAACACAGTTGATTAAATGGTTTATTAAATGGTAGGGTTTGCCATGAGTTTTTCTGACATGTTTGCCTTCAGATGTATGTACTTAGTTCAAAAAGTAAAAATGTTGAGCCTGTGAAGAAAAATATACACTTAAAATACAAGTCAAACTAAAAACAAACAAACAAACAAAATCCACCCCCCCACAACTCTTTTAATGAAGGGGAAAAGGTATATCAGAAAGCAGTTTAATATGTAATATTTGGGGAGGTGAGAGATGGGGGACAGTGAAAACTCCAAGAAATATATTATACAAAATACAATAAAATAAAAAGAAACAAAAAAGCCTATTCAGAGATAAAAATTGAGGAAGTGAAGTTTTGGGAACACCGGAATCACAGTACTGATTGTCATTTTCAGAAAGCTGATGCTTGTTTTTCATCATTTAACTGAAAGAGCAAAAGATTTAGTGTTGTCAGAAAGAAGTAAATGTTTTAAGTATGTGACAGGTCAGCACAGAGGGAGCCACAGCTAACCAAAAAGAAAAGGAGTACTTGTGGCACCTTAGAGACTAACAAATGTATTTGAGCATAAGCTTTTGTGAGCTACAGCTCACTTCATCCGATGCAGTGAGCTGTAGCTCACGAAAGCTTATGGTCAAATACATTTGTTAGTCTCTAAGGTGCCACAAGTACTCCTTTTCTTTTTGTGAATACAGACTAACACGGCTGCTACTCTGACAGCTAACCAAGTGAGAAGTAATGGAAAAATACATTGATTCAACAGAGATATTTTTAAAATGATAATCTCTGGTTTAAAGAACCTGATTCATATGTGTTTCAAAAGAGTGCACTGAGCCCAATGTGACTTCAGGATTGTGAGGCTGAATAGAACAATTATTTGGATAGATTGTTGTTGGTGAAAATGTAAGTTACTACTGCAGGGGAGCACTAAATAGTAATTCCAATTTGTCAGCTTTCAGCATCAAGAAGTTTGAAATCTTCAAACCTGTTGCAAACAGCTATATAGACCTGAGAGGCAAAGAAGAATACAATATCACTACCAAATAGCAGAAGATAGTGCTTGAAGCTACAGGCCAGAGTATCAACTGTGCCCAGATACCACTAGGTGGAGCTAAGAATGAGGCACCAAAAGAGAGCTGCTTGTAGATCCCTCATTCTGGGGTTGGTCCCATGCTCGCTCTGACATCAGTGTATATTAGAGCAGCCTGGGAACTGCTCTACGCTGCACCAGCTGGCTGTGGCTCCAAAAGGGCCACCTGTCAGCCACAGATGGCCAGAGTACAATGTGCTTTGGCCACTTTCCCTCCCTCCTCAATACACCTCTTAGTGCCAACTGGCAAGGAGTTACAGAAATATCATGAGTCTGGTGTGTACATCCTAGTTCACCAATAAATATCATATTAGGTCTCAAATGAAAGCCTGGTCATTAATATCACTGTGAAATGTATATACAAATACTATATATGAATTATGTATATATACTGAAAATATGTTTCTAAAGTCTGTTTCAAGGTGTTAGTCACCAGCAAAGATGAAAAACAGGTTTCTTTCATACATTAAAAATGTATATATATCTATGTTGGGATGTAGGCTAACACAGCCCCCATTTATATACAAAGTCAAATGTTAATGAAGAAATGTAAAGTCAACAGGGAAGCAGCACACAGGAAAAACAAGCAATGGGTGGTTATCCTGTTTACCAGCAGAGACAATGAGCTTTGCAGGTATCTCTAGGAGGCAAAGAAGACACCACCTCATCTAGCACATAGGAAATAAACAGCACATTTGCATTAATGAAAACAAGATCACAGCCATACTTGATTGACAATACTGCAGAGGTCTTTGGGTAAGATGAACTTTTTTAGACAGGAGGTTAACCTGTTAGTTAAGTTTAGTTTCTAGAAAGCATGTTATGATTTCATTTTACATGTAACCATTTGTTTCCAGTATTCTTACTCACTATCACTTAAATCTTAAATCTTTTATAAGAAACTTATTCTTGTTTTCACTCTAAAATATCTAAGTGCCATGATGTTAAGCTAAATGCTGATCTTGAGTTGACGCTTATAAGCTAGCGTGTTTTGTTCCTTTTGGAAAAGCAGAACTGGTTGTTCTGTGAGTAGCTAGGGTCAGAGACTGGATATTACATATCACAGGGGAACACTTCAAAGGGACTCAGGAACCGGCTATTGTTAACCTGCTAGGCAAAGACAAGGTTAGAATAGCCTAAAGGAAAGTCCTTTGAGGCTAGCAGACTGATGGTGTTAGGAAGCTGACACCCAGCTAAGTACAAGAGAGACTCCCTCATACTGGAAGCAGGAGGTAATAAGGTGACCAGGCAACCTGAGAACCATCACATACACCCCAAACCCGAGGAACTCCAAAGGGTAGTGCAGGATTTAGCAATGCATGAGTGGGGCAAAGGAAATGGAGTAGGCCAAGGTATTTCTTTCTATGAAAGACATGAGATATGACATATACAACAACTATAGGGACACACAACAACACACCGTGAGGTGAAACATCTCAGAACTGTGCTGGATGAGGTAAATCATTGATGCAATATGCTATCTACAATATGAGCAATAGTAATCAATGTTAGCAAATGTCCAATAAGTGAAGGACATAAAGGTTGATCCTTTGATGTTAATGCAAACTTGTTTGAGGTCTGTTTCTATGAACCAGATGTAAGCCAGCATTTTACTGACTGCATAAATTAAGTTTCCAAATTCCCCTGAAGCAGAGGTGTTGACAACTATACTTTCAGTTCCTTAGATAAAAATGAAAGACTATAAATTGTATCACAAACTAAGAATCCTCTCTCTAGGCTGGATTAGTTGAAGGATTCCTGCTTATAAGCAGTATTGTAAACATCCATTAGTAGAGAACTGGTGACAATCCAAGTTCATTTAAACAGATAAATATACTCCAGATTGGTTAGACAAACGATCCTATGAACCTCAGCACAGCAACCAGCAAGAGAAATCAAAGGGACAGACTCTCCACTCCATAAAATTATCTTGTGTGCAACTAAGTTGTGGTGGGGATTCTAAGCTCCTTTATGCTGCTCTAAGTTTTGATGGCTGGAAGAATCACACAGGAACCATTTTGCTAGCTGAGGGTCACTCAAAGCGCTTTACACTCCATCATGACCTACACTGGCAATAGGGAATAATTGGTTGTTTCTTTGACACTTGAGCAGTGTCAAGAAGGACTTGGGCAGGGCCAAGGATTTGGACCAAAATGTCTTGAGCATCAGAAAGCATGGTTGCTACAATATAAACAAGTACTGAAAGGGACACAAACCAAGTTGTCCTGAGTAAATGACATTCTCATGATATTCACCCAGGCACAAGTATCACTATTAATATGCAACATTTTATTCAGGCTTTTATCTTAAGATGGCATTCTTAGATGCAAGAGCAATCACCGTGCCTTTGGAAATGCACACTTTGAATGCACAAATTGTACATTTTCCATATGCAATTTGCAAACACAAATGCAGGATTCAGCATGCCATATGTTGCTTATTCATGGTTGCACAGGCAACTTAGTGTGCCTATGTCTCCATTTTTGGTCCAAAAATTCTCTCCCCAACTGAGCATAGCTCCAATGAAATTAAAGGAAACATTATGCATTCATAAAAAGACAAAATTTAACATTTGCTTTGAAGATGCTACCAGGGTTTTCTAGTACAGGTCTGGTGAGTTTGTTATTACACAAACTCCGAAATAGTATAATTTATATATATATGTATATATATATAATGAAGAATGTGATAGAGAAGTTAAACATGTATATAAATAATGATATATGTGAATAAGAGTCAACATTAAATATGCTACATAGTCAATCAGCCAGCCGGTGTTCTCAGCACCAAAGAGGTTTACAGGACCAGCTTGTTCTAAACTGAATGAATCAGAACACAGTGATGGGTACTTTGCAGTTACACAGTAATTAAATGCTTTACATTACACACCAGTCATAGGAGTGAAATTAGCTCTTATTTCTGAAAGTTGCTTCATTACAGGGGGTGATTGAACAGGCACAGGGCTCCCAGGAGAGATGGAAATCTTACAGGAGCATGAAAATTCACAAATTATTTGCTCTTGCTGCTTTTTCTCAAGAAGCAAAAAAAATAAATAAATAATGCTGCGATTAAGCCTCCTGAAAATTTCATCTGGAAATGGTTCACTTCACCTGGAAGTGGAAAGCTGTCTTGCACCTGTATCTAAATGTTTTGACAAATCTTATGTTAATTTAGTTTAGTTGTATTATATGTTCTGAACATAAATGGATTCCTCTGTTTGGGGACTTTAAAAGGTAAATACAAGAGACAAAATTGTTTGAAAAAAGTTTCTGGCTGGAAACTCCTCAAGAACTCTGACTGTGGCGGTATTTATACAGGCTTTAGTACAGCAAAACACTGTGCTTAAATGCTTTGCTGAATCAAAAATACAATTACTATCTTGGCCATAAGAAAATGTCTTTCCTTTTAAGACAGCTCCCTCCCCACCAACATATGCACATATGCCCTTATCTCCTGGAGATAGCCTCTCCAGATCTGTTAAACAGGATCAAGGTCTTCTTATTGCAGCGTTTCTGTTTCTGGACTGAAGCCCATTTTTTTCCGCAGTTTTTCTCTACCATGACTGTTTTATTGCTGTCCTCCTTTCCATGATATTTTTTCCTGAACTTGGACCCCAGATGTTCTTTTCCCTCTTTCTCTCCTTCAGTTCAAATCTAGAAGCACAGTCTGCTGGGGGGTGGGGGGGAGGGTAGGTGTGAAGGTTCCAAGTACTTGTGGTAAAGGAAAGAAAGTCTTTCTCTCACTGTAGAGGAGTTTTGCTTTTACTTTCCTCTCTGGTGGTCAGATCCTGCCAGTTTTGATGCTATATCATGCTATGGTGCAGGAAAGAATAGGAATCCATGTGTTAAAGAGGAAAATGCCTTATTACTAACCAGGAAGTGACAAAGATAGTCAACACTACTTCCATCCATATAAACTATTCAAGCATATCCACCTCCTTCTGGAATGATTCCACAATCTAATATTGTGCTGCCAGGAAGGAAGATTCTCCACTGGATAGGGCAGCAGACTGGAACTTGGGAGATGTGGCAGAGCAGGGATTCCTGCTCTACCACTGTGAGATCTTGGGCAGGTCACTTAGTCTTTCTGTGCCTCAGTTTTTCATCTGTAAAATGAATATAATGGCACTTCCCTAGCTCCTGGGTCTGTTGTGAGGATAAAAATAATTGAGGCCTACAAGTACCTTAAATAGGAAGTTTTCCCTTATGCTAAACTTACTTTTTTTCTTTTCTTATATAACCAATGCTTGTTACACTTAAATAATATTCTATCTGTAGTCATGCGTTAACCATATAGAGAGACAATGGGACTGACTGTGATTGCAGACCAGTTTGGACCTGGTGTTACCCTACTCACTTTAGTGCAATTACCCCTGATCTACACCAATGTGAGATCAGAACCACATACACTCTGTCTATTTCTATCTATAATAAATGGCACTATTCATCAAAAATTTCAAGTCTAGCAAAAGACCTCTGAAACCCAAGGTCTTTTGTCTGTTGGACTTGAGATGAAGAACATGTTGTATATAGCACCAGTAATTCTCCATGTTGTCACAGAATATCAAATTGCTCCACGATCAGGAGCCAAAAGAGTGCCTGAAGGCATAAAATAATGTTTAGAAAGGAATCAGTCTTGTCCCTCTCTCTCTCTGAACGGGGGTGAGGGGGTTGTCTGAGCGGTTTGTTTATCTTGTGTACAAGCCCACAAAATAAATGCAAGAGAGACCAAGGAAAGGAGAGAAAAGAGGATTTGGATAGACCTTGAAATGGTCCTAAATGGGGCTACTTTTCCTCAATATAAGTAGTTAACCAATATCCAATTAATGTCAATTAAGCTTTTCTCTTCTTGGCAAGGGATCATTTTTTTGCAAGTTACTATTATGTATTTCATACCTGTTATAATTATGGATCAAATTGTGACAAGCTTGCTTATACTGAAAGAACATACTCAAAGAGTAGTTATCAATGGTTCACTGTCAAACTGAGAGGGTGCATTTAGTGGGGTCCCACAGGAGTCACTCCTGGGTCTGATAATATCTTCAATATCTTCATTAATGACTTGGACCATGGAATGGAGAGTATGGTTATAAAATGTGCAGGTGACACCAAGTTGAGAGGGGATGCAAGCATTTTGGAGGACAGGATTAGAATTCGAAACAACTTCAACAAATTAGAGAACTGGTTTGAATTAAATAAGATGAAAATCAGTAAAGAAAAGTGCAAAGTACTTCATTTAGGAAGGGAAAAATCAAATACACAACTACAAAACAAGCAATAACTGTCTAGATGGTAATACTGCTGAAAAAAATCTGGGGTTTATAGTGAACAATTAAACAAATTGAATATGAGTCAACAATGTGATGCAGTTGCAAAACAGGTTAATTTCATTCTGGGGTGTATTACTAGATGTATTGTATGTAAGACAATGGAGATAACTGTCCGCTCTACTTGATACGGGTAAGGCCTCAGCTGGAGTAATATATCCAATTCTGGGAGCCAGAAGACAGAAACCAAAATGACTAAAAGTTTAAGAAAATCTGACCTATAAGGAGAGGTTAAAAAAAACTTGGCATTCTTAATCTTGAGAAAAGAAGATTAAAGGAGGGAACTGATAGCAGTCTTTAATACGTTAAATGCTGTTATAAAGAGAACTGTTAGAACACCCACACTAACAGTAGGACAAGCAGTAATGGGCTTTATCTGTAGCAAGGAAGGGTTAGGTTAGATATTAGGAAAAACTTTCTAACTGTAAGAATAGTTAAGCTCTGGAATAGGCTCCCGAGAGAGACTGTGGAATCCCTATCACTGGAAATTTTTAAGAACAGGCTGGACAAACACCTGCCAGGGATGGTCTAGATTTACTGGGTGCTGCCTCAGCATAAAGGGCTGGACTTGATGACTTCTCAAGTTCCCTGCCAATGCCATATTTCTATGAGTCTATATGACCTGCACCTTAGTCCAGGAGTAATTCCATTGATTTTAATGTGACTGCTTCAAGAAAGATATTATTTATTACGTGTTGGCATTATTAAGAAAGTCATTAATCAGCGTTAGCCCATTTACTTTATGTATTCACTAATACAGGGATCGGCAACCTTTGGCACATGGCCCATCAGGGAAATCCGCTGGTGGGCCAGGATGGTTTGGTTACCTGCAGCGTCCGCAGGTTCAGCCGATCGCAGCTCTCACTGACTGCGGTTCACCTTTCCAGGACAATGGGGGCTGTGGGAAGTGGCGTGGGCTGAGGGATGTGCTGGCCACTGCTTCCCGCAGCCCCCATTGGCCTGGAACGGCAAACTGCGGCCAGTGGGAGCTGCGATTGGCTGAACCTGTGGATGCTGGAGGTAAACAAACCTGCCTGGCCCACCAGTGGATTTCCCTGACAAGCTGCGTGCCACAGGTTGCCGATCTCTGCATTAATATAATTCTCAGTGTTGAAGATATGAAGAAACTCTCTGTTAAAAACAATTAGTGGTCAGTTGCTCATAAATGTTTCTGGAATAGTAGATAACTCAGCAACAAAAACTCACTTCCAGTTTTCCCTCTATTCAGTTTACGGAATATTCACATAATCAATTAACATTTCCTCCCTCTGCCATTCAGTTCACTAGCTGAGCTGAGACAGCGTGGGCAGTGTTGTAACTTGCTACTGGAAAGCGCCAGCAGCAAATTAGTATCTCTGGAGGAAAGGGCAAGCAGGAGAGGGAGTTATGTCTCAGGGGTGGCAGAATGCTAGGACTACTACTGGGGTGGTGCAACTTATCTACCACCCCTTATTCAGGGCTATGATGAAAGGCCAAACCCAGCTTGAAGTCAGTGGGAATTTAGCAATTGCTTTTGATGGGATCAGAATGGTTCAGGGGTGTCCTTTTTTCATTTTAATCTTTTTTTTTTTGAGTGCCCAAGATTTTTATGGGACTTACATAAAACATATTATAGAATATCTCTATCATATATAACACTTCACAATATAATAAAATACATAAAAAGCTAAAATACAAAGTCCAGTAATATGCTTTTTAAAGTTATTTAAAGAATTTCAGCTATAAAGAAATGGAACAATCCAATTTTATGAGTGTGCAATATATCCTTTTAAAGGTATAAATTCCAAGGACAGAGGGGTTTCATTGATTTGCATGTAATTGGAAAGAGTTATTTCAATAATGAAGGATAATTTTAATTGCTTTTAATAAGATAATTATAAATGTTTTCATGTCAGCATAAATTGTATTTTTCTGCTTATTGACTATAAATTAATAAAGGCAAGTTCAATATTAATTTCTCTCTTAATTCTCCCCCTTCCTCCTCCCCCCAAACCATCCCCGGTTATGCATTTATTTACTATGTGTATTGTGGTGCTGCTTAGACATCTCAGATGGGATACATTTTTTCTGGGCAGTATGCAAATGCAGAGGAAGATGCTGTCTGTCATCCAAAGATCTTAGTATATATCTTGAAAGGATAATGTATGAGATTTCATAAATGAGAAATTTTAAAACTTTTTTTTAATTCTGTTGCATGACTCCTTTTCACTAAGGTGTATCTTCTCCCTCCCTTCTCCAACTTGTGTATAGAAATCCACATGTTCTAACAGACGTATTATTAAAAAAATGTCTGTTTATATAGGATATAGTTAATGCATAAAAGGGAACTTCAACAGAAGGAAAACTGAGATACATATTAGTAGGATATTATTCTGTATCCCAAAAAAGAACACGTAAATCAATTCCTTTATAGTGTCTGGTTTCAATTTAGGTTGTCCATATTTCACACTTACTAATTTCAGCTATAGTTTTTGATGATCACATATGAAATAGAGAACTGAGAGTTTTGAATCAGGCAATTAAAGAGCATTATAACACAATAATTCAAGTCCATATTGTTGAAAAACATCCATCTATAGGAATGTTTACTTATAGGGAAAGACAAATTTGGTTTGATTTATTTTTTAATCTTTTTGATCTAGGATTTTAAAAATCAGTCTCAACTTGAATGTCATCTCTTTCAATCTACATTTCTATAAACAAGTACCAGAGATGATGGAAATAAAGATCAAAATTTTCAAAAGTGCTTCCATTTCATTTTCAAAAGGGACTTACACATTCAATGAGACTTAAGCTCCTAGGTCACTTTGGTGTTTTCGAAAACTTACCACAAATCTTAATTTTAAAAAATCCACTAGTTGTCAACTGATTTGTACCACTGGGGCAGCACCAACCACTCAAACAATATCAAACATTTTGTCCATTATGTGTGTGTGTGTGTATATATATATATCATATAAAATATCTGCCTGTAGCAACTCAACTCCTGTGTGCATAGCCGGGTGGGCAGAGGGGTTCTATGTCTAATACACACTTCCTTTTAACTGGAAAAGTATTTTGTTTTTTTTTACATTGAATGATTCTTTGCAGAGTCTTATATGTTTAGTTAGGTTGGGGGCACACATCCTCAGATTCTCTCTCTTCACCCCTTAGGGCTTGGTTCTCAATTCCTGATGCTGGCAACTCTCCTGTTGACTTCAACAGGAAATTTTCTAATAAAGACTGTACAGGTCCTATGTGTCCTCAGCTTGAGTAGAAGACTGACTACCTTTTCCCTTGGTGTCTGACACTACACACAAGGCCTACACAAGACATTATAAAAATATACAAAGCAACCAAACTTGGACAATTTAACTTACTGCACCATCTTGAGATGGATTGCTTCCCTCTCTGTTTTAGGCCACACATCAGCAGAATATTCATCCTTTATAACAGAGTCCCCTCTTCCCAAATACTCCCACCACCTAAACTCTTTTGTATTGATGGATCAACATCTAGCAAATATCAACCCTTATATAGTATTCACTATACAGCTATTAAAATCTTATCTTCCTGTTATATTAATTGGAAACTTCCCTTGAAATTCCATCCTGAATTTAGAGTTCCTATTTCACTTTTGTTTTCAGTTGCTACAGAAAAGATATTTAACAAAATATTTCACACCATTTTATCAATAGATGGGCAGCTGTCCAGAGTCCATTTAGCCCAGTCTGAGACTTTTAAACAGAAAAGAAAAGAAAATATGTAATGCCTTGACTATCAATGATATATGTCAATAGTTAACGGGTAGGTGTCATTGTTTCCTTTAAAATGCAGCAGAAATATTTCTTTGGTATAAAAATGTCTGAATTTAGAAAGTTGCACAAGTATAATGAAGAGAAAAGTGAGGTTTAGTTACCACACTCATTCATTTATGTTTTATATTACCAGGGTTAAGAAAGCCAATAGTGGGGGGGGGGGGGAGGGGGAAGGAAGACTATTATTTTCTCAGTTTTGTGGTCCAAAGGAGAAGAAAAGAATAGGCATTAAGTAACACATATGCCTTCAATCCAGATAATGGAGGAAATGGAGCAAGTGTGATGCATTTTCCTCTATGGTTGTGCTTACTCCACTTGTTTAAGGCTGCAGAGGATTTGAGGGTGGAGCCCTGGGTGGGGGAGGGTAGTGAATGAAAACTGCCACTCTGTGTAGCTTATTATTCTTAGAACCTCCCAGATTTCAGAGAATAAATACATGTTACAAGAGGTAACTAGCTCTTATAATTCCAGCTCTGGTTTCTGCTTCTGTACCTGGGGGTGGAGGATATAAAACAGCAATATAGTTCCAAAAGGAGCAGTACTATCACAGGGGAACAAAGATTGTAAAGTTAGCATGTTGGGACAGAGCCTTAATGCAGAAGCTCTGTTATAGGTGGGAATGGTCTTGGATTTCCCAGCAGTTACATGTGTTCCACACAGTTTGGGGTACTACCCCTCCTTCCCCGCCCAACAGCTTCTTTAAAGGGAATTATCCACTTTCCCCACAGAGTAAAATAACTCCAGTTATCTATGGCTGAAAAGTTGCAGATATTTTCATGTAAAGGCTAATTTACAAAGGTACTGAGCACCTACAGCTCCCATTGACTTCAAATGAAGATTGATATGCTCAAGTACCTTAGAAAAAAGGGCCCATACAGTTTGTTTCCCCACACATACACTGTTGGATTTTATTGCCTCCTTGAAAGAGGACAGAAGAGGTCCTAACAAGACAATTATCTGCAGCTTGTATTTGAAAAATATTGGCCACGAACACTATCAAGGAGAAGCTGGGAATGTTTTGGTAAAGCCGATCTTGCCACATTACTCGTTGTTCCAACCAAAATGGAAACATTTCCATCTCTAATTTGTGGAGATCTCATCTCCATAATAGATTGTCACAATCTGTGACTCCCTATTTACAGTGGTGAGAGACTAACCTTTATGCAGCCAAGGCCTTCATTGGTGGCATTACCCTACATGTGCCCACTGTGGTGTTTCTTGCATCTTCCTCTGAAGACTCTGGTACTGGCCACTGTCAGAGGCAAGGTACTGGATTAGGTTGGCAATGGATCTGACCCAGCATGTTCCTAGAACCTTCAATCCAAATATTTCCAAAGCTTTGAGGAAATACAGATCCAGCCTTAGATATGAATATTTTTTGCTTGGGCTGATCTGTAGCAAAACATTTGGGCTCACCATGCATTTTCCTCTTTAGAACACTTCAAAGATCTACTCTTTAGAAAACCTGGCATATTTATCTTCGACAATTTTTCCAGCTCTATAGAAATGCACACTTTCAACTAAGAGTTGTGTTGTTAATATTGTACATGTTTATCTCAGTTAAACTGGAATAAGCACCCCTCTGTGAATGGATTGACTGCCCAGTCCTGATCCTCCAAGCCATGTACCTATCCCCATACAAGTCTTTGCTAACAAAGATGCTCACAAAAACAGTCTCAAGGACTAAAGTTATCTTTTGTCTGAGCTTCCCAGTGCACCTGTTTAATCCATTTTGTCTTTCAGATTGTATGCTTTACAGGGCAGGGACTGACTTCATTGTGTCTTGCATGCTAATGAGCACTTGATCATGCTTAAGACATAAATAGTTAGTGAACACTTAGTGCCAGTTATTTTCTGTACATGTTATTGTAGGATCAAATTCCTTAATTTTACCATTGTTCGGGGGGTTTTAAAATAAAACTTCTTGATTCAGACCCTCTGCTGCAGCACAACTGATTTGTGCCACACCACCAACAGTTTTTACTTGTATAACTCTTACTGTAGGGCCACTTTAGTGTCATAGAATCAGTTTAGCAGTTCCTACACTGTGATCCCCCTGTTGCCAACACTGGAGCCATTGTCAGTCAATATATCTAAGCACAAACATTCTAAATTCTGCGCTCTTAAGAGTCTCAATTGGGGCCAGATCCTATCTTGAAGACACTATACAATTCCTTTTGTCATCTCATTTCAAATAAGACCTAACGTAAATAGTTATGGACCAAAGAAGGTCCAGAAAAGTAGTCAGTTTGTCTATGTGCACAGTAAGCTAGGATGTGAATTTAAAGACCTATGTGCATGTAGGCAGTTTAACCTATTGTCTTTGGAACGTTGGCAGTACAATTTTCCCTGTCTACACCAGCCCATAGAAGGAGGAATTCAGTATGAGGATTTATTGAGAGTGATTGCTTGGGATTGATTATTTTATTATAATAGAGGACAGCCAGTGTACATAAACTAATGCATGGTATAGAGGTGACCATTTGAGTGTTACTTTCATAATCCATTTTGAGGCAAGGACAGAAGGGCCAATTAATTAAATTTAAAAGATTATCTCTTTTAAACAGAAAAGAAGGAATATTTTTCAAAAACTTTAAACTGAATTTAGGTTTTCCTTGGAAGTTTCTGTCCAAGCCTAATGCTGCTAAGTGTATGTGATCTGATAAGCCCAAAGTAGTATGGCTGCAGGGCAATCTTTGTACTGTCATCTTTGTCTCCTTTCTTCCTCCACAAAAGTGAACGTTAAAAAATGAACAAAAAACTTTATAAGGTGAAAGGGAAATTTAACACTGAAGGTGTTTTTGTGTTTTTAAAATGCATTCTATTCTTCAGGGTTAGCCTTGTTTACTATGATTCTTCCAGCTGTTAGACTTGCTTTGGGAAGCATTATACTGTCATCATCAGTTGTACAACAGTAAAGCTATTGCAGCCTGCTTGCAGATGAACTATGGCTTTCACTTTGAGGTATTGGAGGGGATTTCTGAAGTGTGTGTAAGAAATCGGGAGATTTAAAATCCAAAGTGCAAAAGAGCCACCCTCTTATAGTTCAGTATTGTGTAAGTGGTCAAGTAGAATTGGTCAGATTTTACACAGGCAGACCCTAACTTGCACTGGAATAAACTCCACAGAGCTGAACAGGGAGGAATGTACTTGTCTGCTGCCCTCAAGCAAGTAGTTTCACATGGAAAGATATGATCTGGCCAAAAGTGTTATATGAGATAAATTGTGGTTTTATTCTTACTACACATATACAAAGGATTATAACTCTTTTTTATGACATGAAACACCATGAAGTCTAATATTGTACACTTTTTGGTACCATCATATCAGGACATGATAAGTTTTGGGTATGAATTTTCATACCTTTACACTTATTCATGAGGAGTATCAACTGATGTTTTGTATGAATGTCAACTCATCTTTTCTGTATAGTGTAACCTTGAAGCGATACAGATGAGGCAACAAAACTTAGTGCAATGTACTATGGAGCTAGGAGATACAGGAGGTGCATGTAAATCTCACTCTTGGGGTGATCAGTTCATTTTTCCAGTTTTAGGAGGCAATTAATGCACTAATGATTCTGGCCCTTTCCTTTTAATACAATATGAACTGAAGCAAACAAACACAGCTGTAAGACCAAAGAGAAACCAGATGCCAATAGTTAGCCTAATTCCTGAGATTTATCTCTGGGGTTTGACATATACTTCCACTATTATGGCAGTTCCTTTTGACCTTGTCCAATTGCTCTCTATGGGTGGCATTGTAATATGATGTTCATCTAAGGCATGTTATTTGGGATTATTCTGTTCCAGTACAGTGGAAATAATTGATGTGCTATACTTCTGCAGTTTTATGATGTGTCTCCCTGCAGGCTATCCTGAAATAGTGCAGATTACCTTGATATTTCCAAAAAGTACCTCAGTGCAGGACAACTCTTTCCAGTAGTCTCTATGAGGCTATTCATTGGGCATGCTGAGAAAAATAAATCCTACCATTGATATTGTACTTTTTCACTATCCTGAAAGGAAAAAAATAATATAGTTACATGTTGAAAGGTAAAAGCTGAAAGAGAAAAGGTAACATGCTGAAATGGAAATTTTTGTCTATCACTGAATCACATTGGATGTTATGAAGGGAAAAGGGACAGCAGATGGGGAGACTTGTCCTGAAATCAGCATTTAGTTATACATTGGCATTAAGCCCAAAGCCACTTCCTGTTGATTTACAGGCACAAATCTGAGGCATACAGCTGGGTGAAGAGAACAAAAATGTACTAGTAAACTGTTTGCTGAATCCAATTTGAGATGTGATCATACCATGTTCAAATATTTTAGATTCCTTTTGCCATGAACATTCAGATGACCACTTTGGGCACACAACCATTTGGGGTAGGAGATCTTATTCATGTGAATATATGTACGTCTAAGAAAAAAACATATCTGTGCATAAAACAGGACATTCATTATTTACTCATTTATTTCTATTGTGGCTTTGAGCTGGGTCTCATTGTTCCATGTAACACTAACATACACACAATGTGAAAGTGACAGTCCCTGTCCAGGAAAGCTTACTTTCTAAAAACTGGAAGTGATTGTCTGGCTATCCCTGTGTATATCAGCTTTGTATATTTGGGAGTGAGGGAAACAAGAATAGGACAGGAGAATGACATGGCCAAGGATTTTCCTGAAGCAATCACATGGTGGTTCACTTTCTTACCTATATATCTTAGGTGCTTATGTGGCCCTTTTGACCCTAGTATCTGCATACATCACAATATTTAATGTATTTACTCTCACAAACCACGTGTGGCAGGGCAGTGATATTATTCCCATTTTACAGATGGAAACTGTGGCACAGTGAGACTAAAGGCTTGTCTACACAGGGACACTCAAGAAAATGAATCTAAATTAATTTTTAAAATTAATCTGAATTAAACCACATTAAATCCCCATGTGGATGCTGTTATTTAAAATTAAAGTTCCCTTAATTTGGTTTTGTTTAATTCACTTTGAAAGAGAATTAAGCTAAACTGAGGGTATGTCTACACTACAGCAGGTACAGCAGCACAGTTATAGTGCTGCCGCTTTGCCACCTACTCGACTGGAAACTCTCTGCCCCCGAGACTGATGTTTTGCCCCTCTAGCTCCAGAACACCCTCTGACTGAACTCCCTGCTTGGAGCGTAGGCCTCTGCTGGGCATTTGGCTGGATGTCAGTCTTATCCCAAGGGTGGATCCCTCTTTGCTGACTTAGTCTCTAGTAGCTTTCCAGGAGATCCCACATCCAGTTCATTCTTCTGGACTGCTCCAGTCCCTTGCCTGGGAGCACTTTCTCTCTGGACCTGTTCCTTCTCTTGGTTAGCCTCTGTTATCCAGGGATACGCCACTGGGAATAACTTCCTAACTAGTTCTGCTGAGGACCCTCTCCCCACTGGAGTTTCCTCTGTTCTGGGGATACCTTACTGAGCCCTTATAAGACATTGTTAGGCCCAGATACTCCTTACCTAATTAACTGTCACCGGCTACTTAGGCAATTAACTGTGCACAGGTGGATGTGGATTGGCTCATTCTCCTTAATGGATTTTCTCACAGGTAGGCTGGGCACCTGACCCTCTCAGGGAGCAGTACACATGACAAGGAGTAACTAGGAAAAATAGTTTCACAGTTTTTGTAGCTGTATGGAGAATCTCGACTGAAATGTAGCCTCTACCTTTGAGAAGCCAGAACAGAATGGATCTGAGCTAGACCCTAAGCCTGTCCCTTTGACATCTCGTGGATGTCTAGCCATCAACACAAGTTCAACATGACTAAAACCAAGCTCTTAATCTTTCCATACACACGCACTTTTTCTCCAGGTTTCAGAGTAGCAGCCATGTTAGTCTGTATTCGCAAAAAGAAAAGGAGTACTTGTGGCACCTTAGAGACTAACAAATTTATTAGAGCATAAGCTTTCGTGAGCTACAGCTCACTTCATCGGATGCATTTGCATCCGATGAAGTGAGCTGTAGCTCACGAAAGCTTATGCTCTAATAAATTTGTTAGTCTCTAAGGTGCCACAAGTACTCCTTTACTTTTTCTCCAGTAACTGCTTTCTGGATTGCTATTGACAGGGAGCTTGGAAGCCCCAGGATCCCTGACTCCAAAATAATCTGCAGAGTAGGGCTACCTCTGAGCTAAGACCCCTGGAAGCCATGGGGTTCCTGGCACTGAGCTCCCCAGCAACCTCCCAAGTGAACTGGAATAAAACTAAGAGGTTTCTGACAAAAACCTTCCTGAGTTTTGTCAGAAGTTCATTGAAACTGATGTTGCTGTGAAACATTTCTATGAATCAACATTTTCTGATGAAAACCTGCTTCACTGGAAAAGTTCCAGTCAGTTTCTGTTAGAAGAAGCAGTTAATGTTATAAAATTCCATTTTAAGAGGAGGGCCTGTATCTTAGAATCTCCTTGCTTTAATGACCCAAAAGTTGGACTATTAACACTAACCTGCATGCCCAGGAAGCACAGAAAATTTCAAGAGAATCTGAATAATCATGCAGATTTTTAGAACAGAAAATGATGGTCAACCTTAACTACAGCAGTGTACCAGCTCTGCTATTATATTTACTATGGGAAAATATTTTCTGGGAAAAAACAATCTGGGCCAAACTGCAGATGGCTTGTGAATTCAGTTCAGACTCAAGCCATAGCCGACTATACATTTGTTTGTGCTTTGAGACAAGCAGTTAACACAGGACTATTAGTAAGGCATGTTTTGAGATTAAAACAGTCTTGTAGAGATATTGTTCTGAAGGGAAGAAAGTGTAAGAAATCTGTTAAGAACTATAGAAATGATCTTTTAATTATTTCTAAGAGACATAAAAAAAAGGTGGACATTTGACACAGAAATTGACTTGCTCATTTTGTAACTTTTCTTAAAAAGCTTTTTCAAATATGTTTTTAAATGGCCAAACTTATCATTGTTCCTTAGTAATTAGCCACAACTCAGCGAATGGCTGGGCAGGCACCAACATCATACTGAATAATGCTTTCTATACATATATTTGTAGTTTGCTGAGTGTAAATTTTTATGGTCCTGTGCCATTTGTGGTACTCAAAGAGCTTTTTAGAATTAGTGCCATGTCATTCTATTTTTGGAACATGAATTACTGAAAATGTGTGTTCTTACGAGAATTTTGCATTAAGGTTATTTTTGGGTCCAAACTCCGCAAAGCACTTCAGGAAGTGTTTAAATTTCATTAACATAAATAAGATGGAGGCTTAGGTGTTTTGCTAAATATAGATGAAATTTGGTTGATACACAGAACCTAAGGTCTTCCCTAGCATTCTGCATCTTGAGAGAAATGCATATAGGAGAAGAAAACTAGAAACATGAGAACAAAGCATAGAATAAAGCTGATTATTTATTGAGAAGAGGAAACTCTTTTTTTCCCCCCTGTGGCTTGTCGCTGTCTCTCAAACAGATCAGGCTTATAAAAGTAAGGGTTCTTTTTTATTTTCTTTTTTTAGGGGATTTCTCATTGTACAATGCTTGCAGAGATAAGGACAGATAATCCATCTAGCTGTCTCTCTATTGACTTTCCTCCTCAGATATAAATCAAAGAGGAAAGATGCACTAAGGCTTTCGTAACTGAGCACCCACTGAAGTCAATACATTTTGCTATTGACCTCAGTGGGTGCTGGACTGAACACCCCACACGTCACAATATAATAGTAGCTCTTAATATAAACTAATTATGCACTGGCCAACTTCAGTCCTTAAATATGTTGAAGACTGTATAGCTACCTAAGGGATATGTTGCCTCACACCTGTAGACTTCTCCTTGAGGCTGTTTCCTTCTGGGCTGAAGACTGACAACATAAATCTTAATGGGTGGTGCCATAAACTCTACTCCATTTATAAATGCTGCAGATAGGCTAACATTGTACAATGGTAGTATCCCAGTTATCCACATCTATGGTGAAATAATTACTCTGAGTTCTAGTGATAGATGAACTTTGTTCATAATTTCTCTGACTTTGTTAAGCCAGGTTGTTCATCAGTGACAGGAATAGTGCCCTTATTACTCTGGTTAGTGTTAATGATGTCTGCAGTAGTCCCATAATCTAATTCTAACGCTACCTCTTTACACTTTGGATATAGGTAATTTATGGATAGAAACCAAAAGATATATCCCATACCTGTGAAGTCACTAGCTATCAGTGAAAGGTTACTTAGCAATCAATATAAAGAAATTTTATAGTATATTATTCTGATTTAAAACTAAGCCTTCTTTAAAATCTGCTACTTTACAACAAGAAACTTCACTGCAATCAACACATTACCACCTAAAAAAAGTCTCACACACAGTTCTGAGTTATTTATAGCTTTGTAAATTTTTTCCTATGCTTGTTCAAAATAGTATAAGAGTCACCAATGTTTGTATTCATGGACCAAAACCTTATATCCTTACTCATTTTTTTTTCTATATTTTCTCCATGATGATCCTGGAGGATGTTGGGGGCTGATTCTACCCGTGACTTAAGTGAGAGTATTCTTGGGGTTGCCTATTAATGTTGATGCCTAGTAAAGTTCCCAAGGGGCCATTTCACCAGCCAAAGCTCTCCAGGGTACAGCAGCACTCTGGCCATGCCCTCACTTTTACATATAGTTTCAACATCCCCATACACTCAAGAAGCTAAGAGGGGGTATCACTGAAAAACAGAGCACAGCTAATTCCCAACTACACAGTCAGGATAGTTTTATGGCCCCTTTGCACCACCAGAGCGGCCCTTTGCTTACAGGAGGGCTGCCATCACATTATTACTCTTGCAAAATCAATAATTGTCATTAAAGGACCACTTCTGAATATGTCTGGTGATGGCACTGACTTACGCTGTCATATGTTCTGTTATTAGACAGGATGGATGTATAAGTTTTGTTAAAATAAGAATGACACCAAACCTTCATCATTCCTCAATCCAAACCCCATGCTTCTGGAGATGAAGAAAAGTTCACTTAGGAACAAAGGATTTCTGAAATCCTAATCCAAGGTCAACTTTACTGTCTGGTGGCCTGGGAGTGTTACAACCTTCAAGAACCATCTTGGGAACCAGAAGGGAACGTCCATACTCCAGAGCTTGTACTCTCCTTTCATCAAAAGAACACAGAAAAGCCATGTCCTAAGGCACCCTCACGGAGGGGATGTATTGTCAGGGAGCCAGTGGTAGCAGAGTCAGTCTCCTAGCAACACACTAGATACAGCTGGTCCTATCAGGAGCTACCTCATTGAGTGCACTTCCCAACTGTTGGAGAGGTGGAGCTTACTGCTATCTGACCCAGCAACAGCCAGACCTCACTGGCTGCTCAACATGTTCCATGCCCAGAGCTGCAGTTGATCATGCTCCTGCTCTACCTGCTTTTGTGTCTGCTTCAGCCCCAGCCCTTTTCCATTCTTGACACCCCTGGGTCTGCTTCCAGATCATGTCTCCAGATCACCCACTGGCTTTGGAATTCAGCTTCTGATCCTGACTACATCCCAGGTATCCTGCGGTCATGATCCTTGATTCTAGCTTGTCTCTACTGTAACCTTCAGTCTAGCTACTCCCACAGCTCTGACCATTAGGCACGACTGCCCATTTCCCAGTCATATGCTGACAATCAGTCTGTAAAAATTCCTGTTTAAAACAATGTCTGAAACACACTGATTACCATTACAAACATTCTGTGCACAAAAAATTATACATACATGCAAATTACTCATAGGTTTTAGCCAGCTGATGATATACCATGCTGCTAAATGTAGGCTTTAGGTCTTGATCATTAGGTGTTCTTTGTCTCTGAAGGAGAAGGAGTTCCTTTTCAACTAAGTTTTTAGGACTGGTTCTTTAATGTCAATTTCCTTGGCTGGAAAAATGCAAGGTGATACAATTTGCTGACACTTCGGTAACAATATATTTTCTTCTCCTGTATGCATGCAATTGCATTAGAAATCCTACAGTGACCGCATTATCTGTACTCTGCAGTTGAGGGTTTTTCAGGTATTTTATAGCTGGCAGTATAGCAATGAGAGAGAAAATATGCTGGTGGGGCAAATCACAAAGTGTTATCAGTGCTGCTCTGCCCTGCTGGTAATGCTCTTAACAATAAAGAGTTTCTGCAATGCTAGTCCACTATTTCACATGCCTGAGAGCTTATCATTTCCCCCCACACACACACACTCAATATATGGGAGACTGTGACTGCCTATCTGCCACTTTCTTTTTCTAGAATATTATTTTTCATCTTCATCATACAAACAAAGGGCTAAAGCCAATGGATCTGAACTCACTATTTTTTGTAGTTATGCTTTTCTCTTCCTTCCCACTGCCAGCTGTCCACTCAGATTCATTGTGCCTGCTCTCAGCTCACCTTGTACCATGTTAGACCTTGTTGGCAGTTCCTGCAACCTCTCTGATCCTCTTACTACACTCCCATATGGCAGCTTGCTACTGTTTCTGAGATTCCCAACCTTATTTTGATCATTCCTTTGCATTTTGCTGGGCCACCTTTTCTTCTCTCAGTTTTGTGTTCCTTGGATCTATTCTGATGCTTTCTAACAGCTCTCCAGCCATCCCAATGTTCTTACTGATTCCATAGAGACTCTTGAAGTGGTAAATTGATGTGATAGTAGGATTTAGCCACAGGACTTCCTTTTGATATGAATGGGAAGCAGTGGTGTTGCTGTACTTACGTGCACTGTTCCAAAAATTACCCTTTTTCCTGTTTCTACTTGTCATATGTGTGCCTACTAACACCTCCAGATTCCTAGTCAATGTCTTGCCACCATTCAGGACTTTCCACATGTTCTCTTTAATATCTTGGTATTAAACTTCCTGAAGGCACATTTGATAGTTCAAGCCTCTTCTGCTCCATGCTACTTGCTTTCAGATGCCACTATAGCTTGTATCCTATAGCATCTATAAATTCTTTCCATTCCCGCCATCCAAATTCTTCTTACAATTTATGTGTGTCCTCTTTGATCGCCACTTAATTCTTCCCCTGGCTTAGCATATCTATAGCCCATCTTACATCAATCGGTAGTCATGGCTCTAGCCAACTTTTGCTTGTAAGATAACCGTCCTTTAGAAAAGTGTAAATTATGTTAGTTCCATATTAAGGACAAGGCTTCATTGAATATAAAAATGATCTAAAGAAAAACCAGGCATACTTTTTTTCTCCTAATTAAGGCATTCTTAAAATAGCATGATTTAATATAGACAAGGGAATGAATAAGTCATTTCCCCTCCAATATATTTATATAAGGAAACCTCATCTCACCTAATCCACAAAATCTGTAATAGCTATTTCCTGAACCAGTAAGTAATATACTATTTATTTTCTGTTGAAATATGACATAGCATATATGTAAGAAAGATGGAGTTCTGAGTAAAGTGCTAACAGTTAGCATTATCAGTCTTTGTGTAGAAAAACACTTTTTTTTTGGCAAAAACATATATGCTTCACATTTACTTCCCTCCCACACTTACAAAGATTGCTCTATTTTATTTCAGAAAAGATGAGATTAGGCGAAAAAGAAACTGTTCCCTCTCATCCTTATTTCTTCTGTATCTCAAAGAGAGAGAGAAAAAAATCTCATCTCTTCCTTGAACTAGACCCCATGTACCAGTTAGCAGCAGAATTTCTCAGTGGCTTCTGTAAGCATCAAAAATAGGATAATTAAATGGCAGGGGAGAAAGCAAAATTAATTAGATTGGTAGAAAGTGCTTCAGAGAGAGAGGAGAGGGGCAGGGATATGAAATATTGACTTGCCCAAGAAGCAAAAACCACTAAAATGCAAGAAATAATATGTGAGAGACAGTGTTTGGGTCTCATTCTGAGACCCAGATGCATCTCATGAACAGTTGAGGTTGATTACATCTGAACCTGGGTAAGAAAAATTGACCCATAAATGTGTTCTCTGAGCCAATTGGCAGCGACAGGTAAAAATCACTCTCTGCACGTGACTCAAAACAAAATAAGATAAAGCTCACCTATGGACTTGCCTCCTGCTCATAGAAATCACACTGCTGATGATTTTGGACTCTAGGGTATATGAATTAGATAAATACATATGTCTTAATACACACCCCCATACCTGCTACTACCTGGCTTAAAGAGAAGTTTCAATGGCTATATATTCCATTTCCATCTGAAAGAAATACTTGAAGATCTGCTGTGACATCTTTCAGCTGAGTGGGGACCCTGTGCTTCAAGGTTGAACATTCCTAAATGTTCAGATTTAGTACTCTGTTCCCCATCCCCCCCATTTGTGATTTGCAACCAAGACAATAGGTAGAAATGCTTGATAAAATATAAAGGAAACCTCATTACATGAGATTCTATCCTTACCTGGAGTCTAACATTTCAGGTAGTATGGATCCATTTTAGAAAAACTGGTGGGGCCTGAGTCTTGACTCAGGTACACTAGTTTTATGCAGATGTGACTTCCTTGAATTATTACATTTATATCAAATCACTAACCCATTGGAGTTTTGTGCATCACTAGACTATTTGTGCATATTCTTTCAATATTTTCAAAGAGGATATGGTAATCTGAGTGGCAGTGAGGCCCAGTGAATTGGTCACTGGAGAAGGGGTCAGTTGACCTGGCTCCCAATCCCAGATCTGCCATTAACATGCTGTGTAACCATGGACAAATCATTTAACCTCTCTATGCCTGTTTCCTCTTCACTTTGTTGTGTCTGTTCAGACTATAAGCTCTCTGAGGAAGGAGCTATAACTTATTATGTGGTTATTTATTTAATACAATGGGGTTTAGTTTTGATCAGGACATCTAGGTACTACTAGTTAACTATCACTAACTATCAATAGTGATATTGATTATTACTAACTATCAATAATAATAATACTGTTAATACAAGTTTTTTGGGGGGTTTTGTTTCTATTGGCGTAATGCTCTTAACAGTTTTCATTTGGACACTTATTTCTCTACCTTTTGACATCGGATATAATCTGATAAGTAGATCATTGCCATAATTAGAAGGTCAGACTACAAGAACTACAAAGACTACAAATATAGCTTGATATTTCTCTTCTATTTCATTAGTCAACATAATGAATAACATGGCAAATGTCAAAAATCCTTGCTCTCTTTAAGCCAGGGAAGACCCACACAATGTTACAAACTATCGACCAAGATCTCTGTTTTCTGTGTCATTCAAAGTACTAGAGCATCCTGTTCTTCAGAGCACACACCCAGAAGTGGAACCTATAGCCATGGTTGAGCAAGCAGACTTTTGGAAAGGTTGGCATTCCCATATTCAAGAGCTCATTTTGACAACATTCATTATCAATGGTTTTCAGAAAAACCTGAAGATGGGAGCCATATATCTGGACCTGAAGCAGAATATGACACAGTGTGGCACACAGGGTTCTTAGTCAAATTGTCAAGAGTGCTCCCAACATGAGCAGTCAATGTCATTGACTTTCTCCTCAACAAAATATGTTTCCAAGAGCACCTGGAGACAGAGTTAGCACGTTGAAAAGACAAACCAACCATCTATCCCAAAGCTCTATGCTGGCACTGATGCTTTGCAACCTGGACATAAATGACCTTCCACTCAAGCAGTCCTACAGGTTCACATACACTTTGGACATTTCCTTAAGCATCCAAGCACAGTTGTACCCAGAATCTGAAGACTCCCTAAAATCTGGCTGCATTAAGATGGCCAAATAATGTAATTGGTGACATTTACATCCAACTCTTGACTAAGACATTTCTAAGTGTGTTCCATCTTTATTACAACACTAGAGCAGACTAAGAACTGAATATTTTTTCTCAGTGGACATTCCTTGAAATATGAATCCCACCCAGTGTACCTCGGAAAAAAACCTAGATAGATCTCTCACATATATTAACCACCAGAGGAAAACTGCAGCTAAGGTGAGTAGGTAAAACAACCCACTTGACATGCCCAGGTTTCTCTGCAACATCGATGTGGCATGAAAGTCTGCAGCTGACATCAGAAACCAGGCACTTACAACTGATCCAAACATACATGTAACTTTTTTTGATTTAGCAGGCTGCTCATGGGGCTTCCTGAACCAATTTCAAATGTCCCAGGGTCAATGCGCAGCTAGTCTTCACACCTGGGACCAACTAGAGGACCACACATGCGGCTGTGGACAAAGACAGACAATGTCACACATCACTGTTGACTGCCTTCTGACCAAATTTGAGAAAATTATTGTCCCCAATAATTTATCTTATTATTTATTATTATTTGTACTGAAGTAGTATCTAAATGCCATCAGTCAAAGATCAGAGTCCTGTTGAGTTAGATGCTGTTCAGACCAGGAATGTAAAGACAAAGCCTTCTCCAGAGAGCTCATAATATAGATTATGCCAAAACTTGCAGGGACAGGAGACAAACATGGGTGTGATGGAATAGGCAGGAGGAGGGGAATAAGCATGTTATAAAATACAAAGACTTCTACTTATTGTATGTTAGCTTCCAATTCAGCAGTACATGTCATGAAACACAGTTATTTCACCGTATGTAACCCTGAATGGTATACAGTGATTGCCATTTTAAAAAGTCAACATTAATGAATAATTAACTATGTCAAAATATTTCAGGTACCACAGTATTCATATTTAGAAGCAAAGACACTGCGATGTGTGATGGGGCAAGGCCAGACGGCTATAGAAAAGTAGTCTTATTGGGATCCGGGAAGTAGGAAGTAAAGCCCGTCCACTGCTAAAAGATCCCCCCCCAGCCTAAAAGGGGAATCCACAGCACCTAGATGCCCAAAAAATTCCGGGGGACAACTATAAAATAACAGGGATAGGAGTGCGGTCAAAGGGTCAAACGAAGGGAACCGGACAGGGACACTGAGCAGAGAACCCCGGACAGCGCCCACTGCTCCTCAAAGGCGTCAAGGGAGTCAGAGGACGCCGCCCAGAGGAACTCTGCCCGGATACGTGAACGGACCGAGGATCGGAAATAGGCCCCACAGTCACAGGAGACTCCATCGGCCAACCTCCTCACTCTGGTTTTGTAGATGGCCATTTTAGCTAGGGCCAGGAGGAGGTTGACCAGGAGATCCCGTGACTTTGTGGGGCCACGGATAGGGAGTGCATAAATGAGAAGGTGAGGGGAGAAGTGCAACCAAAAACATAATAAAATATTGGTGAGGAGCCGGAATAGGGGCTGCAGCCTGGCACACTCCAGGTAGACATGTGCCAGGGTATCCCTCACGCCGCAAAAGGGGCAGGTGTCTGGGATTGTGCTGAACCGCGCCAAGTACACGCCCGTGCTCACGGCTCCGTGAAGGAGCCGCCAACTGACATCCCCGGCGGGCTTTGGGACTAAGGTCGAATACAGGATGGCCCACTGAGGCTCCTCAGCCTCCAAAGGTTGCAGGAGGTCCCGCCATTTTGTATCAGGGCGGGATACGAGGGTGTGGGCGTGAAGGGTGTGGAGCACGAGCGTGTAGAGATGTTTTCTTGGCACGGTTTGAAAGCAGACCGGCTGCATCTCGTGCAGCCGGCTTCTAGTGAAGGGGTGAAGGGGTCGGTTGGGTCCACTGGGCAGGGGTGCAATTAAAAGGTCCGGCGGGCCTGGGGTAGTGGGTGGGCGGGGCGTGCCCTCGTGCAGGACCTGGTCGAGATAAACCCGAGCAGCGGACGGCAAAGCGGCCTTCACCTCCTGAAGTATGCGCCGGGGAGTACAAGGTCTGGAAAGCCCCATGCGCTGAGCGAAGGTTAGGGGATCCAGCCAGCCTCCCCGGTCATAGACCAGGAGGTCTCCGACTCTTGTGACCTCTGCCAGGACCAAACTCTGGCGCACCGAGCGGGACTCTGCCACCTGCACACGAAGCTGGGGGTTGTGTAGCAGGGGCTCCGTGAGGAGATCTGCCCCCTCGGTGGCCGCCACGGACCTGGTCGTTGTAAAGAGTTTCCAGGTCCGGAGGAGGTCCTGGTAGAAGACCGGCAGCCCTGAGAGGTCTCGCGGAAGATCCTCAGGGATCGGTTTTGGGACCAATCTTATTTAATCTTTTTATTACTGACCTTGGCACAAAAAGTGGGAGTGTGCTAATAAAGTTTGCAGATGATACAAAGCTGGGAGGTATTGCCAATTCGGAGAAGGATCGGGATATTATACAGTAGGATCTGGATTACCTTGTAAACTGGAGTAATAGTAATAGGATGAAATTTAATAGTGAGAAGTGTAAGGTTATGCATTTAGGGATTAATAACAAGAATTTTAGCTATAAGTTGGGGACGCATCAATTAGAAGTAACGGAAGAGGAGAAGGACCTTGGAGTATTGGTTGATCATAGGATGACTATGAGCTGCCAATGTGATATGGCTGTGAAAAAAGCTAATGCGGTTATGGGATGCATCAGGAGAGGCATTTCCAGTAGGGATAAGGAGGTTTTAGTACCGTTATACAAGGCACTGGTGAGACCTCACCTAGAATGCTGTGTGCAGTTCTGGTCTCCCATGTTTAAAAAGGATGAATTCAAACTAGAGCAGGTACAGAGAAGGGCTACTAGGATGATCCGAGGAATGGAAAACTTGTCTTATGAAAGGAGACTTAAGGAGCTTGGCTTGTTTAGCCTAACTAAAAGAAGGTTGAGGGGAGATATGATTGCTCTCTATAAATATATCAGAGGGATAAATACAGGAGAGGGAGAGGAATTATTTCAGCTCAGCACCAATGTGGACACAAGAACAAATGGGTATAAACTGGCCACCAGGAAGTTTAGACTTGAAATCAGACGAAGGTTTTTAACCATCAGAGGAGTGAAGTTTTGGAATAACCTTCCAAAGGAAGCAGTGCGGGCAAAAGATCTATCTGGCTTTAAGATTCTACTCGATAAGTTTATGGAGGAGATGGTGTGATGGGATAATGGGATTTTGGTAAGTAATTGATCTTTAAATATTCAGGGTAAATAGGCCAAATCCCCTGAGATGGGATATTAGATGGATGGGATCTGAGTTACTATAGAAAATTCTTTCCTGGGTATCTGGCTGGTGAATCTTGCCCATATGCTCAGGGTTTAGCTGATTGCCATATTTGGGGTCGGGAAGGAATTTTCCTCCAGGGCAGATTGGAGAGGCCCTGGAGGTTTTTCGCCTTCCTCTGTAGCATGGGGCATGGCTGACTTGAGGGAGGCTTCTCTGCTCCTTGAAGTCTTTGAACCATGATTTAAGGACTTCAATAGCTCAGACATGGGTGAGGTTTTTCATAGGAGTGGGTGGGTGAGATTCTGTGGCCTGCGCTGTGCAGGAGGTCGGACTAGATGATCAGAATGGTCCCTTCTGACCTTAGTATCTATGAATCTATGACATGGACCTGAGTAAGCAGACATTTTAGGCCCTGTGCTCCCTCCTCCGCAGGTAGATGGAGAACCCCTGCAGGGACCCAGTGCAGTCCTGACCAAAAGAACTCCAGAATCGATGTCCGCAGGTTGGTCAGGAAAGCCGGGGCCGGGACCAGGGTGTTGAGCCGGTACCAAAGCATGGACAGGACTAGTTGATTAATCACTAACGCTCTCCCTCGAAGGGAGAGGCACCGGAGTAGTCCTGTCCATTTCCGGAGCCGCTCTATCACCCCGCCCTCTAAATTCTGCCAGTTCTCCGGCGGAGAGGGATGCGTGGCAGAAAGGTAAACGCCCAGATAGAGCAGCGGACCCGTGCTCCACCGGATGGCTTGAAGCGCGGGTGGGAGGGAGCTTGCCTGCCGCCAGTCCCCTACCACCAAGCCAGAGCTCTTGACCCAATTGACCCGCGCAGAGGAGGCTGCTGAATAGATGGCCTGGCAAGCCACCACCCGCACCAAGTCGCCCGGGTCCTGGACCACGAGGAGCACGTCATCAGCGTACACCGACAGGACCAGCCGCAGCTCCGGCTCCCTCAGCACCAACCCTGTCAACCTTCTTCGGAGGAGACGGAGGAAGGGCTCGATCGCCAGAGCGTACAGCTGGCTTGATAGGGGGCACCCCTGCCGTACTCCTCGCCCAAAGCTGACCGGTTCGGTCAGGGTCCAGTTGAGCCTTACCAGACACTCTGCGGAAGCGTACAGCACCCGGAGAAAGTTCACAACCCTGGGTCCAAAACCAAACGCCTGCAGAGTGCTCAGGAGATACCCGTGATCGATCCTGTCGAACGCCTTCTCCTGATCTAAGGACAGGAGGGCGAACGACAGACCATCCCTATACCCAAGTTCCAACAGGTCCCAGACCAGATATAGGTTGTCGAAGATGCTGCGGCCCGGGACAGTGTAGGTCTCGTCTGGGTGGACCCCGTCCGCCAGCACGGACCCTAGCCTCAGGGAGATGGCTTTTGCCACGATTTTGTAATCCGTGCTGAGGAGCGAGACGGGACGCCAATTTCGTAAATCGCGGAGGTCCCCCTTCTTTGGCAATAAGGCCAGCACGGCTCGCCTGCACGAAAGAGGGAGGACCTCGCTCTGCAAAGACTCGGCCCAGACGGTGACTAGGTCTGGGCCCAGGATGTCCCAGAACACGCGGTAGAACTCCACGGTCAGCCCGTCCATGCCGGGAGATTTATTGGTGGGCATGCGACGGAGGGCTTCCGAGAACTCGGCCAGAGTGAGAGGCAGCTCTAGCCGGTCTCGGTCACCCACGCTGACCGTCGGGAGCTCCTCCCACAGCACTCTGCAAGCGTTAGGATCGGTCGGATCCGGGGAGAATAGGCTTGCGTAGAAGGCTCTCGCCCTCTCTCACATCTCCACCGGATCCGTGAGGGGGGTGCCATCTTCTGCCAGTAGGCAGATGATATGTTTCTTAGCCTCCACTTTTTTTCCAGGGTGTAGAAGAAGCGGGAGCCGCAATCCATCTCTCGAAGGAGACGGATGCGGGATCGAACAAAGGCACCCCGGGCCCGATGATCCTCGAGGGTCCGGAGCTCCTCCCGCTTCTCCCGGCACTCTCCGCAGAGGGGTGGATCCTCGGGGCTGGCGGCCAGACGCCTCTCCAGCTCTAAGACCTCCCGTTCCAACTGCTCTATCGCTGCATCCCTCCGTCGGCTGGCGCCCTGGGTGTAGTCACGGCAGAAGAGCCGGACGCGCACCTTCCCTACGTCCCACCACCGCCGTGCCGAGGGAAAGGCATGCCGCTGCCCTCGCCAGGCCAGCCAGAACCCCCGGAAGGACACCACGAAGCCCGCATCCTCCAGCAAGCTGTTGTTAAAATGCCAATAGGCTGGCCCCGGCCTCTCCGCTCAGAGGGAGGCTGTCACGGTGGCTATGTGATGGTCAGAAAATGGGGCCGGCCGGATGCCGGAGGAGTGGGCTCGTGAAAGATGAAAGCGTGATAAATAAATGCGGTCCAACCGGGAGTGGCGCGACCGATGGGCCTCCACCCGGACAAAGGTGAACGTGGAAGTGTCATCCGGGTGGTGGTCGCGCCAGACGTCCACCAGGGAGTGGTGTTCGACTATCTCCTGGAGGACGGCGATGGCGGCCGGGCTCTGCTCGGTCCCCGAGTGGTCCCGTTCCTCAATGGTGATGTTAAAGTCCCCTCCCAGGACCAGGCACTCCTGAGGATCCAAGGTGCAGAGGAAGGCAGATGCTTGCTGATAGAATTGCAGCCGCTCCAGGCTCGCTGCTGGAGCATAGATGTTGACGAGGTTGACTACCAGCCCCTCCATGCGGACCCGGAGGTGCAGCAGGCGACCCAGCACAGCCTCGGCGACCCCCAGCACCTCGGGCCGTAGGTCGGGGGAGAACAGGGTCGCCACTCCAGCTGTATGAACTGTGAGGTGGCTAAAGTAGACCCTGTCCCCCCAATCCAGCCGCCAGCTGTCTTCGGCGGTCGGATCCGTATGGGTCTCCTGCAGGAAAACCACAGAGTACCTCCCCTCTCGAAGGAAGGAGAGCACCTGGGACCTGCGGAGACCCATCCTACAGCCACGGGTGTTCAATGTTGCGATGGTAAAGGGTGCCATGAGGAGGGCTGGGGGGATCCTCGCTTGCAGGGATGCTCGTGGCTCCTGGCGGGCCGCGCAGCAGTCCGTGACCCACCACGTCGGTGAGTAAGGAGTCACGGAAGTGGCGGACGCGCTGGTAGGCCGCGGCGCCCTGCCTCCCAGTCCTTTTCCCCTCCCCCATGAGGGCCCTTGCGGCCCGGAGGATTTGATTAAAGTCCCCCCATCGCTGGAGGGCAAGCTGGACTTTGTTGCGGGAGCCACGGAGGTCTTCTAGGAACTCCCGCAACTCCTCTCGCAGCGCATGGGGGGCTGGGGTTATGGTCTGGTTGCTCCTCGATGGGGCCCTTGGTACAGCCCCCTGGCTCAGCAAGATGGGCAGACAGGGTGCGGACCCCCGACGGGGTTCTTGATGGGTTGACCTGAATGCTGGGGCGATAGGGGGCGGCGGAGGGAGGATAGCAGCCCCTGGTGGGTCGGGACGGGTAAACACAAAGGCCACTCCCTGGGAGTCATCTGTTGGAAAGGGGAAGGAGACAATCCCAGGGGTGGCAATAATATCTCATGAGGTGGGCGGGATAAGGGCAGGGGCAGGGGTAGAGGTGAGAGTCTGGGTCGGGAGAGGGCTCTCACTGATGCCGGGCGCAAGCTCTCTGGTGGATTTGGCAGCCACGGCATCAGGAGGTGGACTTTCTTCTGTAGGGTCCTCTCCCGGAAAAAAGGTCGAATGCTCCTCACCAGCGAGGGATGCCCTGGTGGCTCAGGTTCCAGCCGCGTGGCACTGGCCGTCGCCTCATCTGGCTCGGCGGTTCTCAACGGGGTGCCCTTTGCAGCTGGGTTGATGGAGGAGTCCAGGGGCTCCTCGGAGGTGGGAGCAGAAGCAACGGTTACGGGGAGGGAATATGGGGAAAAGGGGGCTGGAATGAAGTCGCCCAGATCGAGGCCTGCTGGCATAGCATCGTCCTCCCCCTGGCTGACCGGGGTCAGACCCAGGGCCTCGATCTCCTCATATATAGATGGGAAATTGTTTTCCGCTACCCCGGGATTCTCCTCGCCGGCACCTGACGCGACGGACTTCAGGGCACACTAGGGTTTCAGATGGTGCCTCGGGGGTCTTGGAGGGGAGGGACTCCCGTGGAGGGGAGATACCGCCTTCCAGTGCTGCCACGTCTTCCCCAGCTGGCTCCGGTGGATGGAACACACCCGTGGGTAGAGCGGAAGGCTCGGCATCGGTGCCCCCCTTCCTGGTCTTCCGGGGGGCCTCCGCATCAGATGGGAGGAGCGGAGCTCGAGCCTTCCGCTTGCCCCGTTTCCCCTGGACTAGGGCCCAGCCCTCCATGGCATCATCCATGGGCTGGCTAGTAGGGGTTGTGTCAGGGGGCAGAGGCGATGGCTCAGGGACTCGAGGGGGTAACGGTGGGGCAGCACAAGGGAGGGAAGATTCCCCTTGGGGCGGGCCCTCTCCCATGCTTGGTGGTGTCCCTGCTGCACCCTCCTCCTCAGGCCCCGCCAGATTGTAAACAGCGGGGGCGGGGCTCTCCCACTCATCTGGGCATAGTTGGAGAGGTGCCCCTTTGGCCCGAGCGGGAGCAATGGTGGACTGGGAAGGAGGAGGGGTGGTTTCAGGCGCCGGGCAGCCAGAGGCGCCGGCAATGACGGGGCCGGTGCCCTGCAGGGGCTCGGGGGTCCCGGATGCCTCTCCTTGCCGGGCCAAGGGGCAGTCCCTCCGGACGTGCCCCATCGCCCAGCAGAGGTAGTACCTGGCCTCCCCCGTGGAATAATGCACCCGGTAATGGGCCCCCTGGTAGGGGACTAGGAAGGACCCCTCCAGTGCCTCTCCGTCACGTGCCGCCGGCAGCAGTTGAAGCTGCACTTGCCGGCGGAATGAGAGGACGTGATGGAGGGTGGGGTCTTTGCAGCCCAACGGGAGAGGGCTGATGACAGAGATGGGCTTCCCCAAGGTAGAAAGGGTGGGTAACAGGGCGGCATTGGGGAGAAAGGGAGGGACGGAGGTCAGGACCAGGCGGACGCCCAGGTCCTCTAGCGGCTCTAAGGGGACAAAGACGCCCCCTACTGCCAGGCCCTTCTCCAACGCCTCCTGGGCGGCGGCCTCCGATGCGAAGAAGAAGACGACCTTGCCATACATTTTGGAGGCCGCCACAATGGCCGTGGGCCCCATCACCCTCGCCAATGTCCGCACATAGGTCTCCACGTGGGGTGAGGCGGGCACCAGGAGGCAACGGACACCGTGCTTCCTGGTCATGGTGGGAAAGGGGCCCCAGCCGCTATAGATGGTACCGGAGGCGGTGGGCTGGAGAAATGATGTAGCGGCAGGCGGGGGGGCTGCCGCCACCTGTGCGTATGCTTTGGGGGCCGGGGGAGGGACACCTGCAGAGCTGAGCTGGTGGAGGGAACAGTGGGGAGGGGCGCCCCAGCTGGAGATGAGGCCGGAGCATTGGGGGCAGCCCCTGCCATGGAGGGCCTGGTCTTTTTAGTGGGGCCCTTCCCCTTCTTCTTCCCCTGGCCCTTCCCGCCGGCTGGGAGGACTCCCCCCAAATCTGAGGGGGTGATAGACGTGGCAGCAGTGGAGGTCACCCCGGTGCCCGTCGCTGCTGGTGCCCCAGCGGGGACGATGGCAGATGGTTCGGCAGCAGAGGTAGAAGCTTGGGGGGGTGACAGAGGGGCAGGCGGGGGAGGGGGAGCTCGGGCTACTGGAGAGGTCTCACCCGTCTCATCCCCCGCCATCATGAGCAAGGAGGAAAGGGGGACACCAAATGGAGGAGGGGAGAGGGGAAGCAGGTCGACCACTCCTCCCCGCTAGCCTGCAGGCAGGGGAGGAGGGCGCCAGAAGGGGTGGGCTGGACGGGGGGCAATCAGGGGTTAGGGGTCAGTCACCGACACAAGGTGGAAATTCCGGCTCCTCTTGGTGCACTACGGGGGGGGGATTCAACAATATTGAGGGTGCAGTGAAGAGGGTTGCAACTAAAATGGGGAATTGCACAAGCGCCTGGGAGGGGGCATGGGCACACGGAGCGAGGGGCTAAGCGGTCTGGGGGTAGAACAGGGAAACCAAGGGGCTAGCTTCAGAGGCTGGGGTGGGGCAAACAAACAAAGGCTGCAGAAGGAAATGGGCGGGGCAGGCAAACAAACTGAAGCTAGTAAGGGGGGCTGGAGCAAAAGAGGAGGCAAAGCAAGTGGCAAATGGGGCAGGTAGTAAAGGGCAAAGCTGGGGGGTAGGAAGTCCGGGGGGGCACATGTGCCCATGTGCACTTGCACAAGTCTTTTTTAGCTTGCTGCTGCTTCTGGCGCAAAGGGTGGAAATAGGGCGTGGCAAGCCAAGCAAGCAGCTGAGTCCAGAGGCAGGAGCTGAGGCAGATGGTATACAGCCAGTGGGGGTGGTGGAGGGGGCAGTGGTGGTGGTAGTACTGGTATGGGTTGGGGGGACACACAGATGGATGTGGGGGCAGCTCCACGCCACACCCCGTGTCCCTGTAAACACAGTCAAAACCCCCACCACAAGAGCACAGTTTGAAAATTACTCAGTCTTAGGGTCCCCTCCACGGTGGTCTGCAAAGTCTCTAGGTGCTGCCCCACTGGCAGATGATCCTCTTCTTCTCCTCCTCGGGCTTCAGCAGCTCCAGCCAGTGGCCTCTGCAGCAGCAGCAGCTCCAGGAACTCCAGGTGGTAGTCCAGGCAGGCAGAAAGGACCCCTCTCAGGTGGTGGTGGTGGTGGTGGTGTCCAAAACAGCAGTGGCTGGGGTCCCTCACTCCTCCTCTCTGGGGAGTGGGCTAGCAGCCCCCCCCCCGGGGCTGCAGTTGCAGAAGTGGCAGCCCCCAGAGTGGGGGGGTCCAGCAACCAGGTAGCAGAGAACAGGGGTGGTGGGTGTCTGGCCCAGCCAGGGGAGCAGCTGGAGCAGCAGGGAGAGCTCAGGGCCCAGCAGCAGGAGTAGTAGCTTCCCACCTCCCTCCAAGCTAGAAGGCTATGGGAGAGCAGTGTGGGAGAGAGAGGGAGAGTTTTGCTCCAGGCTAAACAAATCCCTGGCACCAGGTTAAGTGAAATGAAAGCTGCTCCAGGTCAATTAAGACACCTGGGGCCAATTAAGGACTTTCCAGAAGGCAGAGAGAAGGCTAGGTTGATTGGGACACCTGAAGCCAATCAGGGGCTGGCTGAAACTAGTTAAAAGCCTCCCAGTCAGTCAAGTGAGTGTGCATATCAGGAGCTGTGGGAGGAAGCTGTGCTGTTGGAGAGGCTGTGTAGTACATACCATATCAGGCACAAGGAAGGAGGCCCTGAGGTAAGGGTGAAGTGGAGCTTGAGGAAGTGAGGGCTGCTGTGGGGGAAGTAGCCCAGGGAATTGTACATGTCATGTTTCTAAAAGGTCAGCTACCATAGCTGATACTATTAGGGTCCCTGGGCTGGAGCCTGGAGTAGAGGGTGGGCCTGGGCTCCCCCCACACCTTTGCCCCCTGATTAATCATTGAGACTGGGAGACAACAGAGACTGTGCAAGGAAGGATAACTTCTCCTCACCTCCCTCACTGGCTTATGATGAAAATGGCTCAGTAGACTGTGACCCTTGTCTCTAGAGAAAGAAGGATTACATGGAGGGTCACAGTGAGCCTCTGAGGCTAGCAAAATCCACCAGGAAACGTGGAACCCACGGAGGCAAGGACAGAGCTCTGTCACAACTGGTGTCAGGAGTGGGACTTCGTTCACAGCGTGGTGGAAGAAAGAGGGTTTTTTTTTTTAAAAAAAAAGGGCACTGGGGTTTTGGATTTATTTTGTTTGTTTTGGTTTTTGTTTGTTTGCTTTGTACCACAATGGAGGAGGTTGTAAGAGCTCTGGTACAAGCCACGGCAGCCCAGCAGGAGGCCACCCGGGTTCAGGCAATGGCACAACAGGAGTCTATGTGGATACAGCAGGAAACCAATCAATTATTGATGAGCCAGGCGACCCAAGATCGTGCCCACTTGAGAGAGGTGGTGGACCAGCTGAAGACCCTCACCACCCAGGCCCGGGGGTCCGATGGGACGCTAACCCTGAGGGCCACTGGTTGTCTGCCAAAGATGACGTCATGAGATGACGTAGAGGCATATCTACTCTCATTGGAAAGGACTGCTCAGCATGAGGTGCCACGAAAACATCAAAAAGCCATAATGAGTCTCGCCCACAGTCACATGTTTGGAGGACACCTAGGGGTAGATAAAACCCAGGCACGGATCATGCGGAGGTTCTTCTGGCCAGGAGTACATGAAGATGTCCGGCGATACTGCACCTCTTATCCGGACTGTCTCTTACATAGCCCTCGCCCGCACTTGCGGGCTCCTTTGATACCTCTTCCAATAAAATAGGTTCCTTTCGAACGGATAGCCATGGATCTGGTAGGGCCCCTAGAGAAGACAGCTCAACAACATGTGATTATTGTATTGGACTATGCAACCCGGTACCCGGAAGCTGTTCCCCTGCGCAACTCAGCTTCCAACACAATAGCTAAGGAGCTAATACAGATCTTTGCCTGGGTTGGGCTACCCAAGGAGATATTGACTGATCAAGGGACACCTTTCATGTCCAAGTTAATGAAAGATTTCTGTTCATTGCTCCATGTACAAGCCCTCCGGACCTCTGTATACCACCCACAAACAGATGGCCTTGTGGAAAGGTTCAATAGGACTCTCAAGGCCATGATCAGGAAAGTGGTGAGCCGGGATGGGAAAGATTGGGATACCCTATTGCCTTACCTCATGTTCGGCATCTGGGAGGTTCTGCAACCCTCCACAGGTTTCTCTCCATTCAAACTACTATATGAGCGCCACCGTCGGGGCATATTGGATATAGCCAGAGAAGCCTGGGAAGAGGAGCGAAATCCCGGAAGGAACATAGTTGAGCATGTACTGCAGATGAGAGATTGGATAGCCCGAGTTATGACCATTGTACGGGAACATTTGGAGAGAGCACAGGAGACCCAACAAACCCATTATAACTACCAAGCGAAGCTTCGACAGTTCCAACCAGGGGATCGGGTGATGGTACTGGTGCCCACAGCAGAAAGTAAACTGTTGGCCCAGTGGCAGGGACCCTACAAAATAATCAAAGCTGTGGGAGAGGTGAACTATAAGGAGCGGCAGCCAGGCCGCCGGAAATCGGAGCAAATTTACCACATCCATCTTCTAAAACCTTGGCATGATTGCAAGGCATGCTTAGTCATGCAGGAGACCCTTCCCCAGGAGGATAACTTACATGAGCAAATGAGGATATCATCTGACTTGATGCCGATCCAAAAGATCGAGGCAGCTGACATGATTAATCACAACTGAGATGTGAAACCAGGGCGGACGACTGAGACCTATCAACATATCTGCACGATCCCTGGAGCCAAGGTAACATTGAGACCCTACCGAATTCCAGCAGCCAAAAGAGAAGAAATTTAGGCCGAAGTAAAGAAAATGTTAGAATTAGGGGTTATTGAAGAATTTTACAGTCAGTGGTCCAGTCCAATTGTTCTAGTGCCTAAACCTGATGGTACCATGAGATTCTGTAATGACTTTCGCCGACTGAATGAAATATCCCAGTTTGATGCATACCCCATACCACGCATCGACAAACTGCTTGACTGACTGGGCAGTGCCTGATTCTTGACTACACTGGATCTGACAAAACTGTACTGGCAGATTCCTCTGACCAAAGAAGCTAAAGAAAAGACAGCATTCTCCACCCCGGATGGGCTATTCCAGTACACCATCCTCCCTTTTGGGCTACATGGGGCTCCAGCCACATTGAGGCGCCTCATGGATAAGCTGCTGCACCCCCATACTAGTTATGCAGCTGCATATCTAGATGATGTCATTATCCATACGCCAGACTGGGGAACCCACTTGGAGAAAGTTGAGACAGTACTGCACACCTTAAGGCAGACTGGCCTCACTGCTAATCCTGCTAAATGCGTCAGAGGGCTAGCAGAGGCTAGCTACCTGGGATATATTGTGGGAAGGGGCATAGTGAAGTCCCAAATGAATAAGCTAGAGGCAATTCAAAACTAACCCCGGCCGACCCGAAAGAAGCAGGTCCGTGCATTCCTAGGTGTGGTAGGCTACTACTGATGGTTTATTCCCCACTTCGCCACTAGGGCAAGTCCCCTAACAGACCTGGTGAAGGCCCAAGGTCCAGACATGGTAAAGTGGACCGACACAGCAGAGGGGGCATTTACAGACCTTCGGACGGCCCTCTGTAATGACCCCGTACTCATAGCTCCAGACTTTAACAGGGAATTTATTTTACAAACAGACGCTTCTGAGGTGGTTTTGGGAGCAGTTCTGTTGCAAATGGTGGGAGAAGAGGAACACCCAATCCTCTACCTAAGCAGAAAGCTTCTCCCAAGAGAACAGAAATACGCAGTAGTCGAGAGAGAATGCCTTGTTGTCAAATGGGCTATGGAGACACTGCGTTATTACCTCTTAGGCCGGCGATTTACTCTTTTGACGGACCATACACCCCTCCAGTGGATGCAGCAGAAAAAGGAAAAGAATGCAAGGGTCACCAGGTGGTTCTTATCCCTCCAACCATTCCAGTTCTGCATATAGCACAGGGCTGGATGCCACCATGGCAACACTGATGGTCTGTCATGACCATACTGCCTGGAGTCCCAAGTAGCCCAGCTCTATGGTGTTGAGCACGTGGGGGAGATATGTGATGGCAAAAGATCAGATGGCTATAGAAAAGTAGTAGGAGATAGATATTAGCTCCAGGCTAAACAAATCGCTGGTACCAGGTTAAGTGAAATGGAAGCTGCTCCAGGTCAATTAAGACACCTGGGGCCAATTAAGAACTTTCCAGAAGGCAGGGAGAAGGCTAGGTTGATTGGGACACCTGAAGCCAATCAGGGGCTGGCTGAAACTAGTTAAAAGCCTCCCAGTCAGTCAGGTGTGTGTGCATGTCAGGAGCTGTGGGAGGAAGTTGCGCTGTTGGAGAGGCTAAGTAGTACACACCATATCAGGCACAAGGAAAGAGGCCCTGAGGTAAGGGTGAAGTGGAGCTTGAGGAAGTGAGGGCTGCTGTGGGGGAAGTAGCCCAGGGAATTGTACATGTCATATTTCTAAAAGGTCAGCTACCATAGCTGATACTATTAGGGTCCCTGGGTTGGAGCCCGGAGTAGACGGTGGGCCCGGGCTCCTGCCCCCCCCCCCACTTTTGTCCTCTTATTAATCACTGAGATTGGGAGGCAACAGAGCCTGTGCAAGGAAGGATAACTTCTCCTCACCTCCCTCACTGGCTTATGATGAAAATGGCTCAGTAGACTGTGACCCTTGTCTCTAGAGAAAGAAGGGTTACGTGGAAGGTCACAGTGAGCCTCTGAGGCTAGCGAAACGTGGGACCCACGGATGCAAGGACAGAGCTTTGTCACATATGGTAACGTTTGGCAAATGTTGACTTTGTGGAGATCACTGCATACTGTTATAATTTATATTTGATTCTTACTATCAATTTTGGATGAAAACAAATGTTGAAATATTGGGAATCCACATGGGATGGAAATTCCAAATTTCAGCCAGCTCTATTGGATCAGATCAGTCTCCATCTTGTCCAATGCTCTGTCTCATTGCCACTACCAGCAGCATCAAAAGAAATGCAGGAAGCCCTTCAGAGGCAGTTACAGGAATACTTGACCAAAAAAACCCAGCTTCTTAATCCCCATTAGTTAGAGATTAGATTATACCTAACACATAAAGTTTATATCCTTCCTCAAACTCTTCATTATTTCTTTTTATCCTCACCATAATTTTGGATATTCTTGTTACCTTTTTCCAAAACTTTTCTGAACATCGATGATATCTTCGCCTCCATAATATCTTTTTTATGATTATTTAAAATATATATTACAGTATCATCCAGAGGCAAATCAGGCTGGTACTCTGTTGTAATATGTGTTGTAAAATAGCATAGTAAATGTCAGGCCTTGCCCCCAAAGAGCTCACATTTTAAATCTTGAGTCGATGAGTTCCATAGCCTCGTTGTACATTGTGTGGGGAAAGGATCTCTTATCAGTGTTTGCCACCTTTCAATTTTATTGACTATCACCTAGTTCTTGAAATTTGAGAAGGTGATTGTAGGTTCCTGTGCATGCTACTGCATGCCTTGTATACAAGGTGTAGGCATCTAGTTACCCAATTGTGTGTATGAATGTAGTTTGTATTTGCAAATCTGAGTAAAAACCAAAACTGTTTTGAAACAAAATATTGCAAAACCCAGCACACTTATCTCTAGCATAGCCCCCCCAAATCACACACACAACCCTCCCCCCCCAGTAGTTTTAAACACACCAAATCAACAGTTTGCAACCAAATACTTTTAAAGCCCCACACACTTATCTGTAGCATAGGCCACTCAAATCACACACACACACACACACACACAAAATAAAATCCCAGCAGTTTTAAACACACCAAATCAACAGTTTGCAACCAAATACTTTTAAAAACCCAAACGTATCTCTAGCATAGGCTCCTAAATTGCTAACACCAATTTAAACACTAACTAATTAAAAAAAAATTAAACACACATGTTTTTAAAAGCCAATTGTAGAAAGTTACCTTCCACCATAGGGTAAAGGGATGCTGTCACATGCTTATTCTGTTTCCCCCCACATGTATTTGGGCCTTTGAATTAAAGAACAAGCAAAATTTTTAGTTAGTATTATTTCCAATTCCATCAAATCCCTATGCAATCTGTGTTATGCTGTCAGTGTGTGTGTGTGTGTTTTAATTTAACAGTATTAAGCACAACTATAGTTAAAAATGGGGTTTTACTTGGTCCTAGCGAAAAGCAGCTTGAAGTTGCTATTTCCATGCTGAACAGATCACACTGCAATAAAGATAGGTACCATTATTTAATAATGACAGCATGGACAAAGAGTGACATTCTATAATATATATTTTCAGAGTTAAAAACAAGCAGCATACTTAGTCTTGCATCCAGCAGCTATTCTGTTCAAGATAATTTCTGTTAAAAGAGAACAGTCTCCAAAATAACTGTGGTTTTTATACCATCCTAACTATTTGTTTCAGAGTCTGTAGTTAGCAGGTTGATTCTATCGCTTATAATTCTGAATTAAAAGATTCTTAAGGAAATTAGGCACCCCTCCTCAAAGTTCCCTTTTGTGATCTGAGGGGTATGGGAATTAAGTTGTCTGCAAAACTGAGCTGCTTTTTTTTTATTTAGTTAAAATACGTTTTTCTGTTTCAGTGAAAAAACAGCACTGTAAGGCCTTTTTACTGTACTAAACAGTAAATCACCATACACAACAATCCTTAGTGTTACTGATACAAATGAATGTCTTGTTTTGTTTGTTTGTTTGTTTTTTAAACATGTTTCTTTCATGCTTAAAGTTTTGGGTTGTTTTGAAGTAAAATGGATGTATCAGAACCCTAGTAAACAACCTACAAATACCCATAGCTTTCAAATGTTTAAACAGCAAATGCTTGTTCTCTAAAAATATGGTGGAAGTTTGTGAATCCTTGAAACATTTCAGTTTTGGGTTAGACCCTTGTTTATTTTTATAAATATGTTATTTTAATGACTTTGATTTGCTAGATAGAGGACCCATAGCATTCAACCAACTTCTGGGTTATATTTAAACTGTTTGATAGCATTCTACAAACTCCTGGTATTATATTTAAACTATCCAAGAGAGTTCCACCAACTCCTGAGGTTTTATTTCATTTAATATCAATCAGAGTTCAATATCACTATCACTATCACTATCAATATCAATATCAGAGTTCAATAAATGATCTGGAGGATGGTGTGGATTGCACTCTCAGCAAATTTGCGGATGATACTAAACTGGGAGGAGTGGTAGATACGCTGGAGGGGAGGGATAGGATACAGAAGGACCTAGACAAATTGGAGGATTGGGCCAAAAGAAATCTAATGAGGTTCAATAAGGATAAATGCAGGGTCCTGCACTTAGGATGGAAGAATCCAATGCACCGCTACAGACTAGGGACCGAATGGCTCGGCAGCAGTTCTGCGGAAAAGGACCTAGGGGTGACAGTGGACGAGAAGCTGGATATGAGTCAGCAGTGTGCCCTTGTTGCCAAGAAGGCCAATGGCATTTTGGGTTGTATAAGTAGGGGCATAGCGAGCAGATCGAGGGACGTGATCGTTCCCCTCTATTCGACACTGGTGAGGCCTCATCTGGAGTACTGTGTCCAGTTTTGGGCCCCACACTACAGGAAGGATGTGGATAAATTGGAAAGAGTACAACGAAGGGCAACGAAAATGATTAGGGGTCTAGAGCACATGACTTATGAGGAGAGGCTGAGGGAGCTGGGATTGTTTAGTCTGCAGAAGAGAAGAATGAGGGGGGATTTGATAGCTGCTTTCAACTACCTGAAAGGGGGTTTCAAAGAGGATGGCTCTAGACTGTTCTCAATGGTAGCAGATGACAGAACGAGGAGTAATGGTCTCAAGTTGCAATGGGGGAGGTTTAGATTGGATATTAGGAAAAACTTTTTCACTAAGAGGGTGGTGAAACACTGGAATGCGTTACCTAGGGAGGTGGTAGAATCTCCTTCCTTAGAGGTTTTTAAGGTCAGGCTTGACAAAGCCCTAGCTGGGATGATTTAACTGGGACTTGGTCCTGCTTTGAGCAGGGGGTTGGACTAGATGACCTTCTGGGGTCCCTTCCAACCCTGATATTCTATGATTCTATGATTCTATGATTCTATCACCACCCACCCACCTCCCTTACTGTGAGAGTACACCCATACAGACCTTCTAATGGAAACACAGATAGTCACAAAGACCTTTTCAATAGATTTTTTTATTTACAGCTACCAAGTTTTATATCACATGTTTGTGCCCTCACCATTCACTAACTTAATCCTTTTAGATTTCTTATAAACAGTCTTTCTCTTAACAGGGTTCGGTAACTTTTTGTGCAGACCAGACGGTCAATATAATGCTGTAAGCAGGCATCTTCCGGTTTGGTCATTTTCTTTAAAACACTGTGAGGGTCTTGACCGAATTGCAGAGCATTTACAAGGTCACCCCTTGTGCTAAATTTTCTTGGGTTAGGCACAGACATTACAAAGCATAACCTATGGCAGTAAGAGTTTAATAAGCTTTCCAAACACAGGTCAGAGCACAGGTCCTGGAGCTTGCAGTTTATATCCTCCGACTTTCTCACAGTCTTTGAAAATAAGGCTTTTCCCTAAGGTAGTGATTAAGGACAGCATAAACAGCAATATGTATAATAGAACACATGACTTTTTTATGCTCACGATGTGGAACTGGCTCAGTTAGTTTCATGCCAAGCCTCCTCCTTAAATTCACATAGCCATCATCCTTGGTGTCCTTGTGAATGATTTTTACTGACGTTGAGCAAAAACAAGACGGGCCCGGTTCATCTTTTCTGTCTGATGCAATACTATCCAGGGCCTCTGGGTCTTCTATAAAAGCATCATTGAGCTGTCAAGAGATTTTCAGAAAAGAAACAACTGTAAGCCTCTACTGCTTGCTTTTAGATTTACGCAACCACGGATCAGTTCCTAACCCCATTACACACTATCCTCGACCATCACTTCTTAATCATTCACTTATCTGAGCAATGTCATTTCCATTCACCTTGTCCACCAGTGATTTCCATGAGCCATGGTTGCCTTCCTCCTCTAGAGGCCATCATGGTCATTTGTCTGCCTCACGAGAGTTTGGGTTTCAGGATCAGGTTCCGGGGTATCCATCAATGACTGGGCCAAAGGGCTCCCCATGCCTACTCCCTCCTCCTCCTCGGAACAGTCACTGATGCAGCACTTTCTCCATGGGTGGTCAAAGGCTTTTGGAGCTAAAACCAAGTCCAAAATTCTCACGGGGTTGGTGAAGGAGTCCATGTTTCCTCTCAGCCTTTCCACATTTTCTAAAACATGCATTCTTGGAATGAAACATGGGTTCATGGCCTCTTCGATGTGGCACTAGGACTTCTGGGGTGGTGCTGCACTCTGACTGTTGGAGGGCAGTGGGAGAAGTTCTTATGGGAGGTCACATGATACCCTTTGCTTCCCGTCATGTGTCCGTTTTGACCCCAGAAGTAATACTCCGGGGGCAGGTCTTCAGGTGACATATGGGCGGAGCCTGAGATGTCAGAGGGCAGGACCTATATTTTATTGATGGTAGGCCCTGTCAAGTCCAAAAACACACATACAAAAATGTGGCACCTAAAGCCACTCCCCACATTTTAGGTAAAGCCCCTTTGAAAATTTGCCTTTACAATGTTCATACATTCCACACCAAAAACACTTTCTTCATGTAACAATGAAAAACTCAAACAATATTGTTAGGTCAAAATGGAACAACAGCATGTACAAAAAGTTGTCTTTCACACAAGAAACTCTTCTGCTTGCAGTCTTTTAGTAGAACAGGAAAGGACAAGATAGGAGAGTATGCTGTAGAATATTAATCAAAATAATGATCTATGTGAGAATCACTGAGAATAAAGTGTTTATTTACATAAGATAAACAAATGTTCCAGTGAATGTATAATTTCTGTGCTTTTGCTGAAATATTGGAGCACTTTTTAGTGAATGTAATCAATGAAACTGGAAACACTTAAAAATCATTATTCAGAGGTTAGGTATACAAAATCAGCTTTACTACAAATATTACTCACCCAATATCTTCAATCCATCAGAAACACTAAAAGTAGAATATAGTGCTATCATTCACTTCATTACATCTACAGGAATCCATTAACACCATATAGTCAAAGATAATCCTGCTCTTCCCTAGTTGAAATTTCAAATTATTAATTGACTCGTGTACAGTAAATGATACACAAAAACATCAATAGTTTGGAAGTGCCAGTTTCTCAACAAGCTGCACCCTCAGCTGCCTAATGACTCTTGGAGCTTTAGTAGGTAACTAAAAGACTACTCTGTTTGTAAGGGCCAGAAGGAAAGCATTCAGAACATTCTACTTGCACAGCAAGGTAACAAGCTCAGGAAGGAAAGATAATACTTTGCCCTTTTATAACATTCTTTTTTCTAGGGATCTTAAAGAACTTAATGATCCTTAATTAATTAGATTTTGCAAGAACCCTGTTAAGTAATTATTCTCCCCATTATAAGGAAGAACAAAAAGAGGCACAGTTAAGTCAGAGCCTATTTTTCAAAAGTGTCCACACATTTTCTGTGCCTCAACTTTGGGGCAAATAACCAGATACCTATTTTTCAGAGCTGGAGAGCCCTTCACTCCCACTGATGTTCAATGGAGTTGATGCTCAGCACCTTTGAAAATCAGACCCTAGATGTATGCAGTGAGACTCCAAGAAGTAGTCCACACCCATCACGAAATTGCGGAGCAGTCACTTGGAGATGGAGCTCTGATACTAGAGATGTTTGCTTATTTTCCCATACATTCCCAATTCAAAATTTGTTTTTAGTAAATATGGGCATGTTGTCCCTTTAAATAAGTTTCTCTTCTCTCTGCCATACCCACTCAAATCCTCTAAAACTAAAATGTATCTTCTTTCATCATTAGCCATAGCATGGAGAGAAATCAGTAGTTTATTTTCAAATGTGCAATTCTGTGTAAGGCTTCATTTAGCATTATCCTTTTTGGTGATTGTGGGAAGGGTAATAGTGATTAATGAGAAGGTAAGTGAGGTCCAGATTCTAATATGTAATTATTTACCCAAATTGCCAAATAAAGATTAAGAAGTAACTTTTCCTCAGTACTTTGGAGGCTTCAGCCAAGGACAGTTTGGTATCAGTGACCTTTGTAAATAAATAAATAAACCCACAATTTTCAAGGGGTTGGTGTCTAGGCAAATACCTCACACTTGTGAAATTTACATGCACTATTTACTGGTTTTGTAATGTAGAATGAAGCTTTGAAGATTTGGAATCTCGTAGCTATATAGCAGAAATGATAGTGTCGGGGAGACAATGTTATGGTATGTATATGGGAGGAAAGTTTTACAGTTGGATTTAGAGGGGAAAACTAAGAAGAGAGAGAGAGGGAAAAATGAATGAGTGTTTGGCATGATGAAGATGATGTTGAGAAAACCAGAGACAGAGAGGAAAGAATACATTGAGAGAGTGGGAGAAGAAGGAGAGAACTTAACATACAGATAGAAAGAGGAAAGACAATGGGGATAGAGAAATGATGGAAACTGAAAGATGGAGGACAAATATAGAAGAACAAATAAGTGGATTTAAGGAAGATAAAAAGGAAACAAACTAACAGACAATTGAATAGATAACTAATATCAACAATAAACTGATATACAGCTAAAGGACTCTATGTGAATATACTTGGTATGAAAGTGATTCCTCCTCCTTTATGGACAGTAAACCATCCCTTCCACAAATTAATTTTATCCATTGACTTATTAAGAATATTTTGAAGAGTGTGTGTGGGTGGGGGTGGAGGGAATTCTTTGTTTTGCCATAAGTGTGAATTAGAGTTTACCTATGGCATGCAATTTCATAAAACATCTATGCGAGGATACCTGCAGATCAATCCCACCCTACTAAAACCTTGTCTTTCCCCACTGCAAAATTCTCTTTCTTTGAGCCCCCGGCATGGGTAGTATTTTCTTCTAACCAGCCACACACATATTCTTCTGTGCCTAAACCCACATAAAATGGTCCATCCCATTTCTGTGGTACTTCAGTGTACGTAGAGAGTGCCACAGCAAATTAACTCTGGAGACAAACTATAAGGCTATGTTCTTTTCCTTTTCTTTTTTAATAAGTATTTTATTTATAATTTTATAAGTATTTTATTTATTTTAATAAAGACAAATATGAAGACAAGCAAAATCTGGTAAAAAGAACAAAGAAGAAAACCTTTCGGGCTCCAAATAAAAAATCTAGCATAACAAAATACAGAAAACAAATGAAATAAGAGTAGGAAGAAAGTGAACCTAAGAGCACAGGAGGCATTGAACTTGGAAGTATATTCAGTTTTTAGAACAAAGTTTCAGTAGGACTTTCTCAGGTTTTAAGGTTCAATAGTAATGCCTTCAGTAATAATGCTACTCCATATTAAACGGCCGGACAAAATCAGAAATGAGAATATTGGAAGTGAAACTCAAAAGCTATCCACAACAGTGCTGGTTAGGCTTTGGCAGCGTTTTTGGTATGGACATGAACAGAAGATCAATGAATTCTGAACCCTGTGTATACCACAAAATACCACGACACATCTGGTGATCACATGGGTGCCAAAAGCTTCACTGAAACAATAAAACCATCACAGATGGACAGAAACTGAACATCTATTTGGACCACCTGAAGATCTAGCCAGAGATTGATCCAGATGGCACTAGATCTGCAAGGAGGCCAAGTGCCTTTGGAATTTGCCATGATGATTAATAATCTCTTGTAGAGGTTTCAATTTGAAATATTGTAGAAGCCTTTCAGTTTTGTCTCCTCCAGAGTATATTAATAGAAAACCTGTCTTTCTACATGTTTGTAAAGTGCCCAACAAATTCTGAACACAATATAATTAATAAATAATAATACCTTAAATTGATAGGTCTTGGTCAAACTTCTTTCTCCAGATATTTCTTGTGCCTTTCATAGCTAATAAAATATTTCTTACACAATGCTATGCCTGAGGAAGAAATTTTATGGATGGAAATTGCAAAATTTGCATTAAGCCAAAGGCTCATTCTAAAAGCTTAGGCCAAAAGTCTGCAAACACTTTACATGTGAGTAACTTTACACACATTGAATTCAATAGGAGTATTGATGTATATGAAGCTACTCATGTGTATAAGTGTTTGCAGTATTGGAGGACTTAGGGATCAACTACGGTTTTTAAGAGCCTGATCGAGACTGGAGAGCATAGGATACTTAGTATTTAATTGCATTTCAGCAGAGAAATATTATGTGGTGATACACCGTTGATATACAGCACATAGAAACAGCAACTCATTTAGTGACTTCCTGATACTTACTAATTCTCCTCAGTGCAAGTTTTCCCTCTTATAGGATTTTTTGTTCACAATATGCCTTTCCGAAGCCCTAATGTGGGAACTGACTATTCCTTTCTGTATCTCCCTCTGCTCAAGTTAATGAGCACTCTCGCCTCTTTTTTTCCCGTGTTTCCCTTTCTTACTCCTATGGAGGATGTCACATTCTCACATTTGTCCTGCAAAACTGAGGGTCTCTACTGGAGCCTTTTGGGATGGTGTAGTTGACTACTGGAAATAGTTGCGGGAAGCGAATGCAGCAGTGCTTAGAGTGGAACATAGGAGGTGGCAGCTGCTGTGCAGAATTCCTAAGGCTGGTTGAAAATTGGGACCTTTTTCTACTGGAAAACTTTAAATACTGAAAGCTCTGTAAGAGTAAAGCTCTACTCTGAAAAAGCTGAGGTGCCCTGGATGGCAGCCTCCTCTTTGTTTTCTTTCCCGTGTCCCGCAAGTTACAAAAGGAAGCTTCACTCTGACTCTGTCTCTGAGGGAAAGTCACCCTCTTCTTTGTTGCCATCCTGAATTAGGGGAGCTGTTGCAGTCCTGCTGAGTAAGTAGGGGCTATAGCTGCAACATCTCCTGTACATCAGCACATGAAGAGCAGGGATGGGGCAGGTCCAATATATGCAATACTACATCCTGGCTATTCTAGCTGTGTGAGCATGCAACATTCCGGAGAAGTGACTCCATCCAAAGACCAGCCCAGGCTCCAAGGGTGTCCTTAACCTGAGGGGAGGCTTGTCAGTGAGCTGTAGATTTGAGCCTTCATGGAAGGAATGCAGGTCTTTGTTCTCTTTCATGTACTATTGCAGGGAAAATGTAGAAGCTTGTACGGAGTATCACTCAGTTGAGCACTGAGATGAGTGCAAAAAAATCCCTGCTAAATTATGTGGTCATTGTTTGCTTTATACAGTACCAATTTCAGAGACATAAAAGACTACCTCCAGTGTTCCCAAATCAAGACACTTCAATCAATCAATGAAATGTCTGAGAACGCTGTGGGAAAGATGGGGGTGGCTTGTGTAGAACCCCAGTGTACTGGATATTGGAAGATTTCATTGTCTTTATTGCTATATTTTAGTAATAATGTTGTTGAAATTTATATACTCTGTACTTGAGGGGATTCTGCTAATTTGTATTTCTCAGAAAGCACACTTGTTGCAATTTAATTAAATTTTTAGGTCCATTTCTTTGACTAAGGAGCTAATTTTGCTCCCATATGGCTTCTAAGATTTAACCCAATTTAATTTTAAGACTTTATATCCCCTTAATCCTCCACCACAGAGTAAACAGAGAATATTTACAGCAGAAAATATTTAATTCTGTTTCTGATCATGAGAACTTTCCTGCTCCTTTCCATAAAGATGTTCCCCCATGAGATTACTTATAAAGCTCCTATGAACAGAGAAGGCAAAGGTCATGCTTGGAACTGGATTTTATTCATCCTATGGAACTGTCTGCTGAACCAAAATAAATCTGGAATCCACAGTCCATTACAGATTTAATTGGAGATCTATAATTTATAACAAGTGCTTTCTCCAAGGTCTTCATGTCCTATTTATTGTACTGTTTAAACTGATATGATTAATAGCTACCTACTTTTTCTAAACACACTTGTAACAAGCCACATACTTATGAACATAGAATCATAGAAATGTAGGGCTAGAAGGGACCTTGAGAAGTCATCAAGTCCAGTCATTAGTGCTGTGGCAGGACAAAGTAAACCTAAACCATCTGAGAGAGACTCAACCTGGTTTTTTTAAAACTTCCAATGATGGGGATTCCACAACTTTCCTTGGAAGCCTATTCCACAGCTTGACTACTCTTATACTTAGAAAGTTTTTTCCAATATCTAAAAATCTCCTTTGCTGAAGATTAAGCCCAGTATTTCTCACCCTAGCTTCAGTGGACATCGAGAACAATTGATCATAGTCTTCTTTATAACACCTCTCCACACGGTTGAAGACTATTATCTGTCCCTCCTCAGTCTTCTTTTCTCAAAACATGCCCAGACTTTTTTAACCTTCCTCATAAATCAGATTTTCTAAACCTTTTTATGATTTTCCTTGCTCTTCTCTGGCCTCTCACCTATTTTTCCTACATCTTTCCTAAAGAGTGGCAACCAGAACTGAACACAATACTCCAGCTGAGGCCTTACCAGTGCCAAGCAGAGTGGGACAGTTACCACTCATGTCTTATATGAGACCCTCCTGTTAATACACCCCATAATTATATTAGCTTTTTTCACAGCCTCATCACATTATTGACTCATATTTGATTTGTGATACACTAACCCCCAGATCCTTTCCAGCAGAACTACCACCTACTTAGTTATTTCCCATTTTGTAGTTATGCAATTGATTTCTTCTTCCTAAGTACTTTTCACTTGTCTATATTGAATTTCATCTTGTTGAATTCAGACCAATACTCCAATTTCTCAAGGCCATTTAGAATTCTAATCCTGTCTTCCAATGTGCTTGGAACCCCTCACAGCTTGGTGTCATCTGCAAATTGTATAGGCATACTTTCCACTCCATTATCTGTATCATTAATGAAAATACTGAATATACATGACCCAGGTTGACCCCTATAGATCCCACTACATACACCCTCCCAATCTGATAGCAAACCACTGATGACTACTCTGAGTACAGTATTTCAACCAGTTGTTTAAGGGGCTCATAGTAATTTCAGCTAGACCACATTTCCCTGGTTTTCTTATGAGAAGATCATGTGGGACTGTGTCAAAAGCCTTACTAAAACCAAGATATAGCACATCCACTGCTTCTCCTTTATCTAGTAGGCCAATAACCCTCTCAAAGAAGGAAATGAAGTTGGTTTCACATGATCTGTTGTTAACAAATCCACTTTGGCTACTCCTTATAACCCTATTATCCTCTAGCTGCTTACAAATTGATTGTTTAATAATTTGTACCAGTATCTTTCTAGGTATCAAAGTTGGGCTGACTGGTCTATAATTCCATGGGTCCTTTTTGTTCCCCTTTTTAAAGATAAGTACTATGTTTCCCCTTCTCCAGTTTTCTGGGACCTCACCCATACTTGAGGAGTTCTCAAAGATAATTGCTAATGGAGTCAAGATTTCTTCAGTTAGTTCCTTAAGTTCCTAGCGTGAATTTCATCATGTTCTTTTCCTATTTTGCTTCTATTCCTTTCCCATTGTTAATGATATAAATTGTGTTGAGTTTCAGTTCACCATTCGCCTTTTTAAGTGAAGACTGAATCAAAATAGGCATGAAGCTCAGCTTTCTTGATGTCATCAGTTATCAGTAGAAGACCTACATAGCGGACCATAATAAATTTAAGTTTAGAAAAGGCTATGTTCTCTATTGAAATATTTTATTATGATGTGCTTCCTTGCAATGTATAGGAGAAGATTTTTTATTTTTATTTATTTATTTGAGCAGGTGCATCAAGAAAAGGTCTAAAACACACACACACACACACACACAATATTATTAATTAATAGGATCTAAGCTAAAATTATAAGTGTAAATTTTAATTTTTTCTTCCTCTTTTAATTGAGGTTAGTCCTCATTTAGGTTCCACACCAGCAAAAGTGCTTAACTTTAAACACACACTTACATTAACATCAAGAGACTACTCCTCATCTAGGTGTTTTGCTAGATCAGGGCCTAATGGTACAAAAATGATAACCATTGAGATAAAAATGGGGAAATGTAGTGGTTAAAACTGGAAATTGGAAGTTAGAACTTTTGGGTTCTTTTCCAAATTGCACTACTGCCTCTGTGTGGGCTACATTGTGCCAACCTGACTCACGTAGAACAGTAGCTTTTTCCATGAACACTTCCATTGATCTCTGTGAGATTACATAGTAAAGTATTAGCAGAGAAAAGTATTTCTTCAGTGAGTCAGGGTTCCAGAATCTGGCCTTGTGAAATCTTGGGTAACCTACTTAGCCTCTGTCTGTTAAAAGGGAATAATATTTAGAGCTGGTTGAAATTTGTTGTTGAAAGTCTTTTCCTTTTAAATTTAAAAATACTGTATTTATCAGATGGAAGTTTCCACAGGAAATGTCTAAATGTGAAGCTTTTTCTGAGGGAGGGCAAACAAATCTTGTACAAAAAAGAAATAATTGACAAAACTGAAAACTTTTTCACCTTTGTGAAATGTTTCATAGAAACAAAAACCATTTCCTGATCAGCTTTAAAAACACTTCCCCACCCAACAGAGTAGATAATTAAAAATAATTAGCTATTCTGTTTACAGGTGTCTCAAACTCTTTGATGAAAAGCACTCAAATAAACACAAAGTGGTATAGCAGTAGTAGTATGTTCCGTAAAACAGGCTAAGCATGCTTAATGGAAGCTACATGCTTCCCTATGCTACTTTAGGGATGCACATTAGTCCTCATCTAGACCACCTCCAGAGAAAAGGAGTTTCAGTTGCTGTGCCTTCATTCAGTATCTGACCTGTCAGCCAACACTGCAGACAAAGACATCTATAAATGAAGCGTTCCATTTATCAGTCCCATTTACTGGCATCTAAACAAACTACAATGAACCAAATTTAGAGATTTATAACACAGTGATACCAATTTTATTTATTGGCCTCTGTAGAATGTCTCTTATCTTCAGGGCCCAAATCACTTTTCATTGTCCTCAGATACATCAAAAAGATCAAAAGGCAAGATCTTGAAAATGGAAAAGCCTAGCTATTGACTCAGTTTGACTTGCCAAAATTCAGGGTCTAGTAGTTTGTTGCAGTTAGGAGAAGATATTGGTGATAGATATTTTCTTCAACTCAGTCTTGTTTATTTACAATGGATGTACAAAGTCCTACTTTTCCAAATGCAAGAGGAACCAAGATGAAAAATGAGCATCTTCCTAGCTTACAGCCACAAATCTCTTTAGCCAGCCCCAGACCCCAAAACTCTCTAGCTTTTTCCAGGGTCAGACACAAAGTTTACAGGTTAGTGCTGGGCTTTCTTGATTTTTCCCTCTGAGTCTCACTCAATTCTGTCTGTTTTCAGAGTGTTCTGCCCCCCCCCATCCTGGTCAGAACAATAATCAGTAGAACCCCCTGATTCCATGATGCTAGTTTTTGGGCATACCTACATTACAGCTAGGAGGTGTGATTCCCTGCATGGGTAGACAGACTCACACTAGCTCAGCCCAAACTAGCATTCAAAAAACAGCAGGATGGATACAGTGGCACTGCAGGACCTGGGCTAGGCAACCAAGCTTGGAGTAAGGGGACAGGGTGGGATTGGACTTGGGTGGCTAGCCCAAGCCGCCACCCAGTGCTGCAGCGTCCACACTGCTATTTTTAATGCCCTAACTCAAGTCTGTCTACCAAAGCTGGAAATCACACCCCCCAGCTTCAGTGTAGATATACCCTATCAGGCCTTGTTTAAGGTGTGGCCCCTTAAGTATTTCTTACAACTTATCGTAAGTGAAGGATATGTCCACGCCTAATATCAAGGAGGTTTCCAAACCGAGCAGTCACTAGTACTTCTCAGCATAACAATATCAAAGAACATACAATAGAATATTCATAAGGTATCTCCATTGGATGTCAGAAATATTTCACTCTTGCTAATATATTTCTGTGTATCTTACCACAGCACTCACTGTAGATAGTTTCTTGACTTTATTCTGTAATTCTGATGACATTGCATTTCATTTAATACATTAGTAAAATTTATGCCAAATTTATACTCTCCCTTTTGAACCTATTATATTCCATTAAGCCATTTATTAAATTTGAATCCTCACATTTATTTCGTGCTTTTCTTCCATCTTTAATAGCTGTATTACATTTTTATTCTACCAAGGAACAGGGATTTTATTACCTTTGTAAGCAGATGGTTTAAGAGTGTTTTTACTAGCTTTTCTTATAGCTGTATTCCCCGCATTAGTATTAAAATGATCAATATCACCATCTGTATAAATCTTCCTCAGCTGTTTCACTACAAATCTTTTTATATAATCCCAGCTAACCTTAAGAAACTCTCTTTCAGAAAAAGAAACTCATTGTGTCCATGCACCCCTCTTTGGAATTGTTTGGTTAAGTGGAAGGTGATAGAGCCCCACTGTGTACAAATATTCGATTTGCAAATACACCAGGCCTGATAGTCAGTTACTCTCTCCCTTTATTTGGAACAGGAATGGGGGATAAAAGGGGAGAGGGCAAAGGTGGTATTAAGCTGCTATTATGCTGCCTTTATTCTGGGGCTCTTCGGAGGCCTGCCTAATCCCAGGTGTAAGTTAAATAGACTCAGAGTTGCCATAAAACATGCTCTGCTTCCCATGGCCCTATATGGGACCTAAGAAGCAGAAAATTGTTGAAGTACACTGCAATCTCATCATGACCCCCTCACGCTACTGGCCTGCCCCAACAAGTTTCCTACATCAGGAACAGTGCTGGGAGCAGCACTGGTATAAAACCCTTATTTTAGATCTACACTCACTGGAGGGGAGCCATTTCCTCCACTTAATGCTGACAGAGCATCATAAAAAGGGCTTAGAGTAATGAAGAACCAAGCTCAGTACATTCCATTGTGTTATTCAATATTGGTAGCACACAGTGGGTGCTTCACATCTAGCCTTCCAAGTGCACATAATACAAGGCTAAACTGCTGGAAATGGAAAAAAAAATAGCTAGTTCCACAGGAAAAACAACTGGACCTAAGCAGAGGAATTACCTCCAAGATTTATACATAAACTAGAAAAGCAGTCACCCCCATCTAAACTGGAATGCTGAACCAATATAGCAGCTGAAAACTCAGACATGGGAATGATAGCTCCAGACACTGCAAATATGTTATGAACCGTTAGACTAGAGTCGTAGAGTGTGAGGCCAGAAGGGACCACCAGAACATTTAGTCTGGCCTCCTGTATATCACAAGTCACCAACACCACCCGGCCACCTGCACATCAAACCCAACAATCAGAATTAGACCAAAGTATTACAGCCTTCAGGATACTGAGCTATTCTGAGCCACATGCAGAAGACAGGAGGGACCAAGGTGCATCAGTGCCTGAGGCCCCTGCAGAGCAAGGGAATTGATTAAGTGAGATATACCCAGAAGATCCTGGCAAGTCACCTATGCTTTAGAAGAAGACGTAAAACCCCCAATCTCACTTCCAATCTGACCTGGGTGATAATTCTTTTTTGACCCCACATGTAATGATCAGTTAGACCCTGAGCATGTAAGCAAGAACCAGTCAGCCAAGCACCAGGGAGAGAGCATTTTATCCAGCTCAAGCTATGCTTTTTCATGATAATGATGCCTCTGAACTCACTCTCACAAAAAAGTTAAATAATAGCCGACGGGTAGGATGTTAACCACACACACAGAGAACTGCTCCAAAAAACATTTTGTGAAAAATTACAAAAATTAAAAGTGGCTTAAAATTGACTTGTGTTGTGTTTTGAAATTCTTTGCTATTAAAAAAAATCAAAAGTGTTATTGAAGTTTTCTTTACTGAATGAAAAATATCAATAACGTTTTTGAGAAAGTTTGATAAATGTGAAAAGGTTTGCAAAAAACAAAAAATAGTCCAATATTTGCAAAAAAGAAAAGGAGTACTTGTGGCACCTTAGAGACTAATAAATTTATTTGAGCATAAGCTTTCATGAGCTACAGCTCACTTCATTGGATGCATTCGATGGAAAATACAGTGGGGAGATTTATATACACACACAGAGAACATGAAACAATGGGTTTTATCATACACACTGTCAGGAGAGTGATCACTTAAGATGAGCTATTACCAGCAGGAATGGGGGGGGGGGAAGGAGGAAAACCTTTTGTGGTGATAATCAAGGTGGGCCATTTCCAGCAGTTAACAAGAACGTCTGAGGAACAGTGGGGGGGGGGTGGAGGGAGAAATAACATGGGGAAATAGTTTTACTTTATGTAATGACCCATCAAAAAAGGGCCTAAAGAATTCTCCAAAGTTCAAAGCAAATCTTAGCATCACACTACAAAGAAATTTGACAGAGTAGTTGTTCGGGGGTTTAATAAAAATGATTTTCAGTTTGATTCTGTTAAAATAATCGACAATTTTATATTGAATTATACCTCCTTAACAGGGCCCGTACAACAAATGCCACACAATATGTTCCCTGTTACAGGTCAGATTGTCCTCCAGTAATTCTGATTCTTACATGGCCCCATTATCACAATATCTGAATGTCTCCAAATCCTTAATGTGTTTACCCTCACCATCCCCTCTCTGAGGTAGGGAAGTGTTATTATCCCCATTTTACAAATGGGGAAATAAGGCACAAAGAGATTTAGTGACTTGCCAAAGGTCAGACAGCAAGTCTATCATGGACCACAGAACTAAACCTAGGTCTCTAGAGTCACAAACTAATACCCTACCCACTAGATTCTCCTTCCTCAATGATATACCACAGCTGAGCAGACTGCAAGCAGCCTCCCCTATCTTATGCAGAAGTTAAGTACAGGTGAAGTCCTTCCCAGCACTCCTCCAAATTTAGAGAGAGTATTTGGACATGTAGACACTTTCCATCATTTTAACAAGCAAAAGTAATTTGATGTTGTCAAATCACAATCTTTGAAAAATATCTGGCATAATTAGCATTCATGGGAGTACTGGCTTCAGTATATGTAAATCTGTCTCCTTCCTCTACATTTGCTTTACTACACAATGTTTATTTGCATGTACATGCACCTCTGTCTGATATATTAGTATACGTTTCTAATGTGCATGAAAAGCTAACCTATTTGATGTGAGGTAGATAACATCATGGTACACAAAACAAAGCTGTAGAGATGTTATTAAAATACTGTTCCTCTCTCCTGAAAGACTGTATTAATGCTCTGTGTTTGATGTAAAGATGAGGAATATTGCATTATATTAATAAAAACTACAGGATAAACCATTTTTTTCAGGAGGCATCATTTAAACTACCATTAATATGTATCTACAATGATTTAACATTTTACTTTTGTTGATTAATAATTCACCTTTTCAGTCTGCTGACAGTTTCCTCAAAACAAATGAACCATTAAAAGCTTCTGAAACCACTGAATTCAGGGCCCTTAAAATTATTATTTTTAATGGTTAGAAATTAGAGAGCAAATGATGCTTAGGACACCTGTATTCAGTCTTGAGGGATAAGCTCCGAGGGGGAGAAGGTAGTTCAGCCTAATGGCTCCCCTACAATTTTTTCACTTGGTACGCACATACTGAACCATTCTCACTTTAAATTAGCATTGTGTCACTCAAGTTCATCCCAGTGACCCCTCGATCAAGACTTAGGGACCACCAGGCCAAATTTCAGTCACAATGCCACTCAATTTGGGGATCATCCCAAACAGGGGGTCCAGGGCACACTACCCATTTTGCCCCCACCCACTCAGGTGGCTTCATGCACCATGCATAATGTGTATATATCTATGGGAGCCACCAGTTTCAGACTTCCAGCTCAATCCTGTTCCCACTGAAGCCAAATGCAAAGGTCACATTGACTTCAGCAAAAACAGACTCTTCATGACAGGTTTCAGAGTAGCAGCCATGTTAGTCTGTATTCGCAAAAAGAACAGGAGTACTTGTGGCACCTTAGAGACTAACAAATTTATTTGAGCATAAGCTTTTGTGAGCTACAGCTCACTTCATCGGATGCATTCAGTGGAAAATACAGTGGGGAGATTTATATACACACACACAGAGAACATGAAACAATGGGTTTTATCATACACACTGTAAGGAGAGTGATCACTTAAGATGAGCCATCACCTGGGGGTGGGGCGGAGGAGGAAAACCTTTCATGGTGACAAGCAAGGTGGGTCATTTCCAGCAGTTAACAAGAACGTCTGAGGAACAGTGAGGGGTGGGGTGGGGGGGGAGAAATAACATGGGGAAATAGTTTTACTTTGTGTAATGACTCATCCACTCCCAGTCTCTATTCAAGCCTAAGTTAATTGTATCCAGTTTGCAAATTAATTCCAATTCAGCAGTCTCTCGCTGGAGTCTGGTTTTGAAGTTTTTTTTATTGAAGGATAGCCACTCTCAGGTCTGTAATCGAGTGACCAGAGAGATTGAAGTGTTCTCCGACTGGTTTTTGAATGTTATAATTCTTGATGTCTGATTCATGTCCATTTATTCTTTTACGTAGAGACTGTCCAGTTTGACCAATGTACATGGCAGAGGGGCATTGCTGGCACATGATGGCATATATCACATTGGTAGATGTGCAGGTAGCTTCTGATAGTGTGGCTGATGTGATTAGGCTCTATGATGGTGTCCCCTGAATATATATGTGGACAGAGTTGGCAACGGGCTTTGTTGCAAGGATAGGTTCCTGGGTTAGTGGTTCTGTTGTATGTGGTGTGTGGTTGCTGGTGAGTATTTGCTTCAGGTTGGGGGGCTGTCCGTAAGCAAGGACTGGCCTGTCTCCCAAGATCTGTGAGAGTGATTGGTCGTCCTTCAGGATAGGTTGTAGATCCTTGATGATGCGTTGGAGAGGTTTTAGTTGGGGTCTGAAGGTGATGGCTAGTGGCGTTCTGTTCTTTTCTTTGTTGGGCCTGTCCTATAGTAGGTGACTTCTGGGTACTCTTCTGGCTCTGTCAATCTGTTTCTTCACTTCAGCAAGTGGGTATTGTAGTTGTAAGAATGCATGATAGACATCTTGTAGGTGTTTGTCTCTGTCTGAGGGGTTGGAGGAAATGCAGTTATATCATAGAACTTGGCTGTAGACAATGGATCATGTGGTGTGATCTGGATGAAAGCTAGAGGCATGTAGGTAGGAATAGTGGTCATTAGGTTTCCGATATAGGGTGGTGTTTATGTGACCATCACTTATTAGCACTGTAGTGTCCAGGAAGTGGATCTCTTGTGTGGACTGGTCCAGGCTGAGGTTGATGGTGGGATGGAAATTGTTGAAATCCTGGTGGAATTCCTCAAGGGCTTCTTTTCCATGGGTCCAGATGATGAAGATGTCATCAATGTAGCACAAGTAGAGTAGGGGCATTAGGGGACGAGAGCTGAGGAAGCGTTGTTCTAAGTCAGCCATAAAAATGTTGGCATATGTTGGGGCCATCGCAGTGCCGGTGATTTGAAGGTAAACATTGTCCCCAAATGTGAAATAGTTATGGGTGAGGACAAAGTCACAAAGTTCAGCCACCAGGTTAGCTGTGACAGTATCGGGGATACTGTTCCTGACGGCTTGTAGTCCATCTTTGTGTGGAATGTTGGTGTAGAGGGCTTCTACATCCATAGTGGCTAGGATGGTGTTTTTAGGAAGATCACCAATGGACTGTAGTTTCCTCAGGAAATCGGTGGTGTCTTGAAGATAGCTGGGAGTGCTGGTAACGAAGGGCCTGAGGAGGGAGTCTACATAGCCAGACAATCCTGCTGTCAGGGTGCCAATGCCTGAGATGATGGGCCGTCCAGGATTTCCAGGTTTATGGATCTTGGGTAGCAGATAGAATACCCCAGGTCGGGGTTCCAGGGGTGTGTCTGTGTGGATTTGTTCTTGTGTTTTTTCAGGGAGTTTCTTGAGCAAATGCTGTAGTTTCTTTTGGTAACCCTCAGTGGGATCAGAGGGTAATGGCTTGTAGAAAGTGGTGTTGGAGAGCTGCCTCGTAGCCTCTTGTTCATATTCCAACCTATTCATGATGACAACAGCACCTCCTTTGTCAGCCTTTTTGATTATGATGTCAGAGTTGTTTCTGAGGCTTTGGATGGCATTGTGTTCTGCACGGCTGAGGTTATGGGGCAAGTGATGCTGCTTTTCCACAATTTCAGGTCGTGCACGTCGGCGGAAGCACTCTATGTAATCACTCTTCATGATTATTTAGTCTTTGGCAAATGACTGTCTATTTCTCTGACTGTCAAAAGGTTGGCAGATTTGATGGTTTGTTAAATGGACATCTGTTCACCTTGACAACAAGTCATTTCACATTTCACAAATGTCAGAGGGGAATAAACCTTCAGTCACAACTAAGCCATCTGATTTAATTTAAAAACAAACAAACACCTATTAAATTATTTCTTCTTAGCCATTAAGCTGGTAGTATTTCTTTGAAATATAATGAAAGATTTAATAAAAAATTGCCATTGTCCAGGTCCGTTTATTCCAACTCTGACTGGCATTTTGTGTTTTTTTAAAGAAAGGAGAAAAAAACGTTGAGTAATCTAAAAATGACTTTGAAGTTGTTTTCATCAATATTTCATTCTTCTTTTTCATTTGTAAACAACTGTCTCTGCTGTGAACTCAGTGAACAAAGTTGAAATTTCTTTTGATCATTTATGATTTGGAAAAACATCATCATAAGCAGCATTATGATCATCAAAGTGGCAACTCTTTAATTTCTATTCCAGTTCAATTACTCAGGGATATATTATTGTTAGAGATCAGTATGTGTGCACAGTAAAGGAAGACTATAACCCTGAGACAGTGAGTGAATGAGAGATAGGTACAATTCTTTCATGAATTAAAAACTATTTAAGAGATTTATGTAAGAGAGAGAGTGTATAGGTCTCATTCTCTTTTCTCACTTTCTCAGTAAAATAGGAGATTTGCTGTTAACTTCAATATGAGAGACTCTGGCCACAAACTGCTCAAGATGCTTAGTTAAGTGTAACTTTAAGCATGTGGAAAGAACAGGAGTACTTGTGGCACCTTAGAGACTAACAAATTTATTAGAGCATAAGCTTTTGTGGGCTACAGACCACTTCATCGGATGCATAGAATGGAACATATAGTAAGAAGACATCTATATGTACATACACACACACACATACAGATAAGTTGAAAGTTGCCATACAAACTGTGAGAGGCTAATTAGTTAAGATGAGCTATTATCAGCAGGAGAAAAAATGAGTGAGACCTGGTGCTTGTTGCCTGGCTACTAATGTCAGGCATCTGAGCCATAGCAGCATAGAATTAAGGAACACCAAAGTTACAGGATAAGCCATGAAAAAACCCCTTATTGGTCTGGGTGATCCACAAAATATCACAGTGGTATAGTTGTTGCAGGAGTTGCACACCAATATCCGCAAACTGATGTTCACACTGCACACGCTTGCTAAGCATACCCTACAGATTCCAAGTGAAGGAGCAAAGTACAAGCTTACAATTTATTAGTTTCTTTTGTTTATTTCAGGTTAAGGGAAATACAACAAGGAAAAGGGAAAACAAGCCCTTGGACACAATGGATAAAAAGCATCTTTGAAGCTTATGTTTGAGGTATGTTTACCCCACAAGGGGAAATCAGCAGAGGAGCCGAGAACCCTGCTCAGCGAGTATTTCAAACAGCTGTAAAAGGGGACAGAGGAAAATGATCCAGGGTTGGGAATCCAGCCAGACCTTAATCCCCTTCATGAGACGGCTGCTCGATAAAGCTGGCCAAATTGCAGCTCTACAGGGACAAGAAGGCACAAGAGCTCCAGGTGCAGATGGTAGAACTGAACATCTGAGAGAAGGCAGCCACTGAGGAGTCAGAGGAGTGGGTCCACCAGCAACAAATAGCAGCAATTGAAACAGAAGAAAGAGCACATAAGCAGCAAATGGAGACACAAGAAATGTAGCTCAGAGTAGCGGAGCAGCAAAAAGGTATTCCCCAGACCTGGGGTAATACCCCCCCAAGAACTCATCCAGATGGGACAGACTGTGCCAACTTTTAAAGACTCTGGCTTTAAAATATTTAGAATATTTAACTGTTTTTGAAAGAATATGCCAGGCCAATTGCATCCAAAAGGACAAACGAATGTCTGAACTGAACCCCAAGATTTCAGGTAAAGTTTTCCAAGTCTTTACTGGCTGTATTACTAAGTTTTCAAATTGTGTCAGAAACATACTGTGTAAAGTTTAGCCTGCAAGTATGCAATTGACCTTGCTGACAAAAAGGAGGGAGGCTTCCCTCCCACCACCACTCCCCCTCTGTAGGCTGGTAAGACACAGAAAGCAACTAAAAGAATGTTGCTGGAAACAGAAACATCTGGTCAAAGTGTAGACACTCTTAACCCAGAAAGAATAAATCATAACCCTTTAGGGAAAGCATGTGGGGAAGGACCCAGTGCTGGGAGTGAGGAACATAGGGTAGCCCCAAGAGGGGAGATGTTTTTTTTTTTGCATATGTACAGTCCTGGAGTTGGGAGATAGCCCCACAAAGGGCTAACCAATATGCAGGATCCCCCTGAAGCCTTATCTCACCAGACCCCGAGGTACCAAAATCCCAGAAACATGATTAGATTCAGAATCCAGGTTGGAGGAAAAGGAAAGTCGATAAATGATGATATGCAAAGGTTCAAGAAGGAGTTAAATGACACAATGGGTAATGAACAAACCAGTCTCTGAGCTGTCTGAGCAGAAGGCATGGTATGACCAAGATACTTGTAAACACCCATCTGTGATTAAAATTGTAGTATTAATGTTAAACATTGTGATAAGGATTTGGATATTGATGTTAAACCTTGTGATAAGATAAATTATGCAAAATTTTTGGGAAAAGCCTCTGGACATGCTAGATTAGTCCACAGACTGTTAAAAGATGAATAAAACTTTGCAGGGCATATGTGGGTAACACTACAAGGTTTAGTGACACTTGGGAATTATATTGTTAAAACTCCAAAGGATCCTAACACACACTGCCTTCAAGTTAGTCAGTGACTAACACTCTTGCAGTAAAGAAAAGGACGGGGAGGCAAGACACACTGTACCTTAAAGTAGTGCCCTATAACCTCCATATTCATCATTCATATATAGATGTGATATTTCATACAAAGCATGTCATGTAAGATATCATAGGAAAGGTCATGATCTGCTGAAACCCATTGTTCTGTCAAAATACATATATTATTAGCGTGTATGAAGTTATGAGATTTTTGCTGTATGGTGTTATTGATGTATGTTATGAACTTGGAAGTTGTCCAATGCTAGTTCTCCAGTGACAACAAGAAAGGAGATGACCAACACCCAGGCGGGCATTGAACAATCATCACCAGTTGCTGACCAGCACGGAAACAGTAAATAGTAGATTTACAATTCAATGACAGTTGCACAGGACCACTCAAGGAAGATTGCTCAGCCCTGTGACTCAACAAGGCCAACTAACCATGTCTGGGCTAGTTTCTTTCCAGGGACATGGAATAAGAGTATAAAATAAGGGACAGTGAACAGCATCATGAGGGCAACTTTCTCCTCCACTACCTATGCTGAAGGCAATAAGAATAGTGGGAAGACAAAGACTTGAACTGAGGAGCCCAGGCTTCAAGGGAAAACCTATGTATTAAAGACTGTAATCTACCTGCAATGTCCAGTGGGGTGAGAAAAACTGTTTGATACAAATACTGCTTAGTCTAATAAGGTTTAGTATTTGGACTGTGTGCTTATTTTTTATTTTCTTTGGTAACTATATACTGACTGTTTATGCCTACAACTTATAATTACTTTAAATCTATCTTTCTGTCATCAATAACCTTATTTTTATGTTTTGTCCTTACTAGTGAGTTTGTCTAAAGTGCTTTGGAAATCTGTTCAGGTTACCAAGGATGGTGCATGTCCACATTCCTTTGACGAAGTGGTGAACTAATTAATATACTTTCATTGTACAAGAAATGGTCTGGAGCAGTGAAAGATGGTATATTCCTGGGTGCAAGGCTGGGGGCTTGGGAGATTTGCTAGTGTGATTCATGAGTGGCTCAGGGAGAATTCAAGCAATTTAGCTGGGTGTGTCTCTGCCTGCTGGTGGCTGAGTGAAAACAGTGCCTGGAGGGGTTTGCTGCTTGTCACTGGCAACACACTGTGAGAGACAGTTCAGGCTGGAGAGTTAAGGGGGCACAGCAATACTGCAGTTCCAGGTTGTACCCGGGGGATCCCATTACAATGGATACTTGTTGCCAAATAGGTCCCTAAGATCTTATCCACAACCACTGAAGTTAATGGACTTTGTATCAGGCTCTAAATAAAGAAATGCTAACATGCTATAGGCGAGGTATTGCACTTCTTAAATATCCCAAACTCTCACTCAAGTCAATGGGAGCTATGGTTGTGAAAGGTATGTAGTTTCAGTCTTTGAAAGACTTAAACTTCCTGCAATCTTTTTTTTTTTTAGAAATGTCCTCTATGTGGTAAATATGAATGCAGTCCTTGACAATGCCTCAAACAATCTAGATCATCAAATGAAATGTTTATATTTCTTATATTTTTTTGCAGTGGGAGGATCTCTTCTTGTTTGTCGTATCTCTGTGGGAAGGGTTTTTTTATATTTGGAGAAATACATAGGTAATTCTTCTTCCATTTATTTTCTTGACTCTTTTACTAACCACAGAACACAATTGAGCATAGCATTTTATGGGAATAACTCTACTAAGCAGCATTGCCTGAAGTTAATGACAATACAACCATATGGTATATATTTGTCTTCTTTAAGGTCATTGAAAGTTTTGTCTTGTTTTTCAAGAGCAGCTATTTTTTTCCTCTTGGACCAGAGGATAATTTTATGATACTGATTTTTTTTGCCTTTAGCTTCCGTCTCACTAGCTCTCTCCTTCCATTCTCTCCAAATCCCTTCTCATCTCAGTTCTTCTGCACCAGCATAACTCACTTTATCTTCAGTTAATTCAGAGGATAGGAAATGATAAGAAAGTGAGGCTAAATTACAGATTTCCTGAAAAACATGTCAACTTCGCTAAGAAGGACAGAGAACTTCTCTATATAAAAAGTATGAAACTTCAAAGTATAAAGATCTGATTAGTAACCCATACAGGGAATCTAGCTAAGTCAAATATTAGTTAGACATCTGAAAGACTGAGATTTGTCTCAGCTGTCCATTTAAATCCTCAGTCAACCTAGTGAGGAAAAATGGCTCTATATTTAATCTAATCTATCTATTTCTCTTCACTTACTAAAGTGCTTCACAAAAAAATGACTAACTCAGCCTCCACATGTAAAAAGGAACAACAGGGGATAGGACAATGGACAACCAGAGGAAAGGTGATGCCAATACCAATGAGAGTAACCGTCCAGTAGATGATACTGTCAGTAAAATGATCTAATACACCAAGGACTCTGGGTGAAGCCAACAAGAAACAACTAAGATGTCTGTACAGCAATGCAAGGAGCCTGGGTAACAAACTGCAGGAACTACAACTACTGCTCAGGAAGTGAAACCAGATATTATAGAGATAATAGAAACATGGTAGAACAGTAATTATGACTGGAACACAGTTACTGAAGGGTATGTGTTCTTCAGGAAAGGGAAAAATAAAGGTAAAGTTGGTGGAGCAGCATTGTATATTCATGATGAGATAGATTGTAAAGAAATTAGAAGGGATGGAATGGATAAAATGGAATCCGTTTGTGTCAAAGTCACTTTGGGGAAGAGCCTCCATTGCATTAGTGGTTGGAGTCTGCTACAGCCCCCCAGGATCTGGTTTGGTATGGATAGAGACCCCTTTGATATTTTTAATAAATTAAATATTACTGGGAATTTTGTGATTAGGGGATACTGTCATTTCCCAGATACAGACTGCAGCACAAATGCTATTAATGATGATAGGGCCCAGATAATTCTGGAAGTGATAGCCAACAGATTTATTTACCAAATACTCACTGAATCAACAAGAGGTGATGCCATTTTAAGTTCAGTATTGGTAAGTAGTGAGGACCTCGAAGATGTACTGGTTGTAGAGGACAAACTTAGTTTGCGTGATCATGAGTTAATTCAGTTTAAACTAAATGGAAGGATAAACCAACATTGGTCTGAAACTAGGGTCCTTGATTTCAAAAGGGTGAACTTTAAAAAGTTAAAGGAATTTATTGAGAGGCCAACTGGAGTGAGCAATTTAAAGATCTGAGTGTGGAGGAGGCTTGGAATTACTTTAAATCAAAATTGCAGAAACAATCTGAAGCCTGCATCACAAGCAAAGTGAGCAAATTTGTAGGGAAGTGTTGCAGACAGTTTGTGTGCAAACCAGGAAATAATTGTCAAATGGTTTCCTACAACGAATAAAGGATAACTTTCATTTCTGTTCATTAATTTTCATTTATCACTTTACTCTGTAATAGAATCATAGGACTGGAAGGGACCTAGAGAGATCATCTAGTCCAGCCCCCTGCACTCATGGCAGGACTAAGTATTATCTAGACCCAGGGCCATTCCTGGGGGGGGGTGGGCCTGGGACAAATCAGCCTATGTGGGCCTCCCATGGGGTAGCGGGTGTGCTGGATGTCCCCGGGGGTTGGGGGGTAATGGGTAAGGGGGTGCACTGGTGGGGGCAATGAGGCTTCAGCTGCTCTGCAGGTCATAGGCCGAGGAGGCTTACCTGGAGCAAGGTGCACCCACTGGTGGTCAGGGGTGCCCCTCCGCTGGGTGCTGGTGCTGGACCCCCAAACTCCTGACACGGGCCTGCCAAGTCCTCTCCCTTCCCCATCCAGCTACGTCAAATGGTATCAACCACTGCGGGGAGGCAGGGACAGATACACCACGCTGCCTCCTGCTCACTGGCTGCCTCTGCCTGCTCTGCTCAAGGCAGACAGCTACTGTCCTCACCCCATCTGACACTGTGATGTCAAAGCGCGGAGCCCCCCAAAGCACAGGGCCTGGAGTGGTCGCCCCGATTCCCTCCCCAAGGGACAGCTCTGCCAAGACCATCCCTGACAGGTGTTTGTCTAACCTGCTCTTAAATATCTGCAGTTATGGAGATTCCACAACCTCCCTAGGCAATGTGTGGCTGTAAGCTTTATTTACTGCCCGATATTCAAACCCTTCCTCATGAACTTTTCTGTGGCACTCAGCACGATAGCATCTGAGTGCTTCACAAATACCAATTTATATTCACAACACCGGTTAGTTGAGAAGGGGAGCTGAGGCACAGATATTAAGGTCCAACATTTCCACTAAGTGTGGAAGCCCAATTTGAGACACCTAAGATCTGATTTTGCAGAGTACTTAGCATGAAGTAGCACTTTACATGTTGAAAGCACAACTCCCATTGACTTCTGCTGCAGCTGAGAGTGCTCAGCACTTCTACAAATCAGACCCCCAGGGTATCAAAGTCAGCCACCCAGAAAATGAGGAACACACAATTAGTGACCACCTGTGAAAAGTTTGTGTTTAGCGACTTGGCCAGCATCATACAGTAACTCTGACAGAAAGGGATAGAATCCAATTCTCCAAGGCAGCATTCAACTGTCTTAACTGTGAGACCATCTCTACTCTTCCTGAATCCCCTGGGCTCATTCACTACACACCTTCCAACTTCTGCAAAAAAATTAGCTGGGATCCTGCAAATAACAACCTCCTTTATTAGACAGCTCTGGTTCATCCCCAGATGAGATCCAGCTTGTGCACTGAATGAGGCATGGGCCCTGTAGAAAAAATAGTATGTAATCACTTCATTAAAGATTTAGAACAATGCATACACACAAGGGAGCTGAATTAAGATTGCACAGGCAACCGCAATTTTGGCATTTCCTAACTTAAGTGTGACTGACTTTGCAATCTTAATGTTCTTATAACATAATTTTCTGTGTAAATATAAATAGGTAATTATCTCATTCAAAGGGTAAACATAAGTGAAGGAGAGGTGAACAATAAAACTGTTCTTTCTATTTGTTTGATATAATCCCTTTCAGATTCCAAAACAGAACATTAATATGCATCAAGTACCTCTGGTAGCACTGGAAAGTCAAGTTTCTTGGAAATGACTTGTACCTTAAAAGGCTATGTGGTAGAGGAAGGGGTAATTGGATAGAGGGAAGGCCAATATATTTTAAGCATCTGGGGTGAAATCCTGGGCCTACTGCAGTAAATGGCAAAACTCCCATGATTTCAGTGGAGCAAGGATTTCACTCCAGGAGGTGGATGGAAAATTCATTTGATTTCTTTTGCACTGGGAGGAGAGGAAATCAACAAAATTTTAAATGATTCTAATTAAATGGGACACTGTCAAATCACGTTTTGTCTACTGATTGCAATGGAGCTACACTGGTGGAAAGCCGGAGTGATGAAATGGTAAATCAGATCTATGATTTTTAACTTGACAGCTTTACTTTAAGAGAGATTTTATGCTCCAATTTCTTATTATTAAGGCTCACAAAATTTTAGCAGGGTTCTCTCCCCTAGAAACCCATATATGACCTTGCTTTAGAGATATTATTTCCAGCCCTTCTAGGATCATTGGTTTTTCATTTAGTTCCTTTTAAAAAATCAAATAAAAGCCAATATATATTTGATGACATTATATAGCTCAGTTAGGTATATTTATAAGTCCATCGGTTTCAGAATTTGGTTTCAAAAATGTTCAAAAGATGCTCACTTTTTTGGAAACTGAAAAAAAAAGAATCTATAAACCATGAGAATAATAAAATATTCTGTATATAGGCAGGTTTCTTATTACAGAGAATATCATATGCTGGAACCCTAGACAATCAGGGAGGTAATGAAACAGCTTCACAGAAGCCAAGACTTCTTACTTTACCTATATCAGGTAAAGTAATTTGTATGCAATAAAATGTTCAGGGAAATCATTTTTCCTTAGAATAAATTGCTACTAAAATAGGAGTTCTTTGACAGTACTAGGAGTGATAAATACACAGAAATTGATTAAAATTCCACAATTGTCTATTTTTTAAAATTATATTCCCCATTTTTGAGATTAAAGAGGATACCTTATTATTAGTTCTCATGCTGATCTTTTGCTAGTATTTTTAGTTTTTAGAGGTGTGCTACTATGCATGATACTCCATATGGAAAGAAAACAAACACATGATAGATCCATACATGTATTATAGATTCTTACACTTGTGTATCAAGGGGATAGAATTTAAGATAGAAAATTGCTTTGCTCAAATAAACCTAATATTATTAAATCTATTCTAAATTGATAGATGTGAAAACAATATGGATGAAATACCCTGTAAAACTGGTAGTTACTGTGGGACATGGAAAAAGCTTAGATGTTCAGTTAAAACAGTATGAGCTATTTTGGAACCGTATATTAAGAATCAGCATAGGAATTAAATTCATTTTGATAATAGAGCTTGTAGAGCTGTATTACCATCACAACTGCTCTATTAAGAGAAAAAAAGAATTAGTAAGGCTATGTAATTTCAAGCTGTAAAATCAATATACCAATAATATCATAGAATCAGAATTTCACTTGATTAATCAGATTACTCCCTTTGTCCTGCCCTTTTAAAATAAATGTTTTTATTAGTTTTAATAAGAAATGACCCAAGATGGAAATACTTAGCATGACTAGCTGATTAGTATAAGTATTTACAAAAGTATAAGTAATTCAACATTTTTAAACATGGATGCCGAAAGCTACGTTTCTAATTCCATATTTAGGCAGCTATATACAAACTGACATTATTTTCAAAAGTACTTAAAATCCACAAATCCTATTGCAGTTTGGTTCTACCAAACAAATGCTTTGATTCAGAATGACACAACCTGAAATGTCATATTTTGTGGAAAACTGCATTCTCCATTGAACAACCTTTTGATGGAAGATTCCTGATGGTCTCTAATAGGAATAACTTGGGATGTCTCTGATACCACTGTGTGGCAATCTGGCAAATGTTGACTTTTTAATGGAGACTTCACTATAGGATGTGTCATACATATAGCTTTCATATTTGTAACTTTGAAATAGCTGATTCAGCAGCATTGTTGCAATGCTTATTTAAAAGTAAAACACGCCTCCCCCCCAGTATTAATGCTGCACTGATGTATAATAAATGTGACTCACAGGTACGAAGGTTGCTTAAACTACTCATCAATATATCATCTACAGGTATGCAGATTTCTAGTAACAAGATTTATTCCTAGTACTGTATATGAAACAAAGGAACATATACAACCATTTGGCTTAGATATTTTTATTTACAAGTCAGTGTATACTCAGGATGTTCATAAGCGTGTCTTATTGGGCTCTTAAAAGAAATGATGGGTGATGGAGGGGTTTCTAGCTATGAATAGTTATGATAATGGGCAAAGATGAACCTTATAAATAAATGGAGCTCTCCTGTTGCTGTTTTTCACTAATGGATTCAAGTCTTCATTTTACTCCATAACATTAATTGCTATTCTCTGTTATCATTGTCTGTTGACAGCTTCAATTTATTCACCTTAGCAGCTATGTACAATGGTAATACGGTAACACGGTCCCTCTTGCATTGTTTCTATAATGAGTTATTAACGTTCTACTCATTAAGAAAGTCAGTTTCAGTCCTATCTCTTATACGTCACATGCTCACTCTTACTTACAGAAATCCCTAATCATTAATTTCAATAACATGCTCAATTTCTCACCGGATGACCACTCTGAGAGGACATGCTACCTGTAATCTAAAGATTAGATGAGATATTTTTGACTTGGAGGTTCGGAGGTTGTGAATCTGAGTGATTCCTTGGTTCATTAATCTTACTGTTGCTTCTGTTCAATATGGGGTAAAATTATAGACTAATAATTTATTCAAAGAGGAATAATCAGTAACAATTTCTTTTCTTAGTCATCTCTCATAACATTTTGCCATTAAACATGAGGTCAAGTAATTTACAGCTACAAAACTACTTAAGATAATTAACTCCCAAGCAGACTGTGAAGAGCTACAAAAGGATCTCACAAAACTGGGTGACTGAGCATCAAAATGGCAGATGAAATTCAATGTTGATAAATGCAAAGTAATGTACATTGGAAAACATAATCCCAACTATACATATAAAATGATAGGGTGTAAATTTGCTGTTACCACTCAAGAAAGAGATCTTGGAGTCATTGTGGATAGGTCTCTGAAAATATCCACTCAATGTGAAGTGGTAGTCAAAAAAGTTAACAGAATGTTGGGACTCATTAGGAAAGGGATAGCTAATAAGACAGAAAATATCATATTGCCTCTATATAAATCCATGATATACCCACATCTTGAGTACTGCATACAGATGTGGTCACCCCATCTCAAAAAAGATATATTGGAATTGGAAAAGATTCAGAAAAGGGAAACAAAAATTATTAGGGGCCTGGAACGGTTGCCGTACGAGGAGAGATTAATAAAACTGGGATTTTTCAGCTTTTAAAAGAGACAACTAAGAGGGGATATGATAGAGGTCTATAAAATCATTATGGGTGTGGAGAAAGTAAATAAGGAAGTGTTATTTACTCCTTCTCATAACATAAGAACTAGGGGTCACCAAATTAAATTAATAGGCAGCAGGTTTAAAACAAACAAAAGGAGGTAATTTTTTACACGACGCAGAGTCACCCTGTGGAACTCCTTGCCAGCAGATATTGTGAAGGCCAAGACGATAACAGGGTTAAAACAAGAACTAGATAAGTTCATGGAAGATAGGTCCATCAATGGCTATTAGCCAGGTGTCCCTAGCCTCTCTTTGCCAGAAGCTGGGAATAGGCGACAGCTGCCCCACTCCAGTAGGCAGGGGTTAAAAGCAGTCTTGGAGAGGGATGCGGCTGGGAAAATCACTGAGTAGCTGACCACAGGTGTGGCCAGCTCAATCAGGGCCCAGTTGGCCCTGATAAGAGGGCTATGGGCCAGGAGCTGTAGGAGTCTCACTCTAGCTCTGGAGTGGGAAGGGCTAACTGCTTGAGAGGAAGGTATCTGAAGTAGAGCAGTGCTGGGGAAGGGCAAGAGGAGCTGGGGAGCTCCATTCTGGTAACCCCCAGGCTGCCGGCCTTGGTGAGGGCCTACACAGGTACTGGTGCCACAGAGGTGCAGCCTGGGAATAGGCAGAGGCAGCTGGTCTTAACCCCTTGACAATGATGAGTGGCCATTACACTGCAATCTGCCCCAGTGAACGGGAGCCAGATGATGACTGACAGTAGCCACTGAGGCAAGGGGGGCTTAGAAGGTTGGGGGTTCCCATGAGAGGGGAGACCCTGTGGGTTACTACTGGGGCAGAACCCTGAGGTAAAGGGCACCGGGGTCCAGGAGAGACACAGGGCCAGCGTCAGGTGAGCCACTGGCCAGCAGAGGGTTCTCCAAGCTGGAATCGAGTAATTCCCAGGATCATAGGCAGGAGACGCCACAGCTGTGAGTCATCGCTTCACTACAATTACCAGTTCTATTCATTCCCTCTTGGGTACCTGGCATTGGCCACTGTCGGAAGACAGGATACTGGATTAGATGGGCCTTTGGTCTGACCCAGTATGGCAGTTCTTATGTTAAAAAGTTATTTTATAATAGCAATATGTCCCATTATTCCTTATTTCAACTCAATGGACTTTATGTTCATTTTATTATGAATGGCTGTCAAATCACGGGACAAAATTCATACATGGCATAGCTCCATTGATTTTAATTGAATAAAGCAGGGATTAATCTGGACATACTTTTTCTGCATGACATAATGTGGACCAATTACTGTAGAAGTACAGGGTGAAATCTTGGCTCCATAGAATCATAGGACTGGAAGGAAGTTTGAGAGATCATCTAGTCCAGTTCCCTGGACTCATGGCAGGACTAAGTATTATCTAGACCATCCCTGACAGGAGTTTGTCTAACCTACTCTTAAAAATCTCCAATGATGGAGATTCCACAACTTCCCTAGGCAATTTATTTTGGTGCATAACCACCCTATTAGGAAGTTTTTCCTAATGTCCAACCTAAACCTCCCTTGCTCAAATTTAAGCCCTTTGCTTCTTGTCCTATCCTCAGAGGCTAAGAAGAAGAATTCTTCTCCCTCCTCCTTGTAACAACCTTTTATGTACTTGAAAACTGTTATCATGTCCCCTCTCAGTCTTCTCTTTTTCAGACTAAACAAACCAATTTTTTAAATCTTCCCTTACGTGTAATGTTTTCTAGACCTTTAATCATTTTTGTTGCTCTTCTCTGGACTTTCTCCAATTTTTCCACATCTTTCCTGAAATGTGGCGCCCGAAACTGGTCACAATACTCCAAATGAGGCCTAATCAGTGCAGAGCAGAGCAGAGCAGAACAATTACTTCTTGTATCTTGCTTACAACACTCCTAATATATCCCAGAATGATGTTCACTTTTAGTGCAACAGCATTACATTGTTGAATCATTTAGCTTGTGGTCCACTATGACCCCCAGATCCCTTTTCTTCCTAAGCAGTCATTTCCCATTTTGTAAGTGTGAAACTGATGGTTCCTTCTTAAATGGAATACTGCATCCATATTGAATTTCATCCTATTTACTTCAGTTCATTCTCTAATTTATCCAGATTATGAATTTTAATCCTATCCTCCAAAGCACTGGCAACCCCTCCAAGCTTGGTATCGTCCGCAAACTTTGTAAATGTATTCTCCATGCCATTATCTAAATCATCGATGAAGATATTGAACAGAACCAGACCCAGAACTGATCTCTGTGGGACCCCACTCATTATGCCCTTCTAGCATGACTGTGAACCACTGATACCTGCTCTCTGGGAATGGTTTTCCAACCAGTTTTGCACCCACCTTATAGTAGCTCCATCTAGGTTGCAGTTCCCTAGTTTGTTTATGAGAAGGTCATGGAGACAGTAACAAAAGCTTTACTAAAGTCAAGATATACCACATCTACCACTCCCCCCCCGCCCCACCTATTCACAAGGATTGTTACCCTGTGTCACGGGGCCTCTCACCACACTGGCACTCCTGCTGCCTGTTTGGGGAATTAGCTCTGGTCAGCAGGTGTGCCCTCTGGTGGTGGTGGCTCTCCCATCCTCATCTCTGCCTGCAGACCTACTGCGGTTCCAGTCTCACTGCTTCTGCTTCATGGCACAGCCCTCTGGCTGGGTCACAATCCGGGTTTCCCCCTTCCAGGGGACTCCTTCTGTAACATTCTAGCTACTCTTAACAGCAGCTCAGCAGACCATAGCCTGGCCACGTCTTCAGCAGTGAGTGGGGGGGACCCAGGCCCGCTCACTACTCTGGTTCCCAGCCTAGGGACCCTGTAAATAACAGGTTCCCACTGCCCCTCCTTTCTTTCTCCACCAGTCTGTCTCAATTCCCTGGGCCACTCTCCGCAACCCCAGCCCCAGCACCTTTGGCTCCTGACTCTGGTTCCCTCATCCTTTTCCGAGGGCCTAGCAGCCCTGTTAACGGTGCTAGTCTCTGCAGCCCCCTAGGAAGCCAGTCCCCTCCCTTGGGCTTCCTGAACCATACTCCCTTACTCTGGGCTGCAACTTCCTATTATATGGGCCAGCTGGGTGCTGATTGGTTGGTCTAGCCATCACCCTAACTGGCTGTTTCCTTGCAGCCCTCCAGGCTGGGCTTTAACCCTATCAGGGACAGTGTGGGGCAAACGCCCTGTCACACCCTGTCAAAGAAAGCTATCAGGTTGGTTTGACACGATTTGTTCTTGACAAATCCATGCTACCTGTTACTTATCTTATTATCTTCTACATGTTTGCAAATTGATTGCTTAATTATTTGCTCCATTATCTTTCCGGGTACAGAAGATAAGCTGATTGGTCTGTAATTCCCCAAGTTGTCCTTATTTCCCTTTTTTAGATTGGCACTATATTTGCCCTTTTCCAGTCTTCTGGAATCTCTCCCGTCTTTCATGACTTTTCAAAGATAATTGCTAATGGCTCAGATATCTCCTCAGTCAGCTCCTTGAGTATTCGAGACTGCGTTTAATCAGGCCTGGTGAGCTGAAGACATCTAATTAGTATAAGTAATATTAAATTGTTCTTTTCCTATTTTAGCCTCTGATCCTACCCCATTTTCACTGGCATTCATTATGTAAGACGTCCAATCACCACCAACCTTCTTGGTGAAAACCAAAACAAAGAAGTCATTAAGCACCTCTGCTATTTACACATTTTCTGTTATTTTTCCCCCTCATTGAGTAATGGCCCTAACCTGTCCTTGGTCTTACTCTTGCTTCACATATATTTGTAGAATGTTTTCTTGTTATTGTGATGAGGCAAGGACAGAGGGCTATAGAAAAGAAGTCTTATTGGGATCCGGGAAGGAGGCAGGCGAAGCCCATCCACCGCTAAAAGATCCCCACAGCCTAAAAGGGGAATATACAGAACCTAGATACCCAAAAAATTCCGGGGGACAACTAATGAAATAACAGGGACAGTAGTGTGGTCAAAGAATCAAACGAAGGGAACCGGATGGGGACATCGAGCAGAGAACCCCGGACAGTGCCCACTGCTCCTCAAAGGCGTCAAGGGAATCAGAGGACGCCACCCAGAGGAACTCTGCCCGGATACGTGAATGGACCGAGGATTGGAAATAGGCCCCACAGTAACAGGAGACTCCATCGGCCAACCTCCTCACTCTGGTTTTATAGATGGCCATTTTAGCTAGGGCAAGGAGAAGGTTGACCAGGAGATCCCATGACTTTGTGGGGTCACGGATAGGGGGTGCATAAATAAGAAGGTGACGGGAGAAGTGCAACCAAAAACGTAATAAAATATTGGTGAGGAGCCAGAATAGGGGCTGCAGCCTGGCACACTCCAAGTATATATGTGCCAGGGTATCCCTCATGCCGCAAAAGGGGCAGGTGTCTGGGATTGAGGTGAACCGCGCCAAGTACACGCCCGTGCTCATGGCTCCGTGAAGGAGCCGCCAACTGACATCCACGGCGGGCCTCAAAACTAAGGAGGAATATAGGCTGGCCCACCAGGGCTCCTCACCCTCCAAAGGTGGAAAGAGGTCCCACCATTTTGTATCGGGGCGGGACACGAGGGTGCGGGCGTGAAGGGTGTGGAGCACGAGCGTGTAGAGATGTTTTCTTAGCGCGGTTTGAAAGCTTCCAGTGAAGGGGTGAGGGGGTTGGTTGGGTCAATGGGGCAGGGGTTCAATTAAAAGGTCCGGCGGGCCTGGGGTAGTGGGTGGGCGGGGCGTGCCCTCATGTAGGACCCGGTCGAGATGAACCCGAGCAGCGGGTGGCAAAGCGGCCTTCACCTCCTGAAGTATGCGCAGGGGAGTACAAGGTCTGGAAAGCCCCATGCGCTGAGCGAGCATCAGGGGATCCAGCCAGTCTCCCTGGTCATAGTCCAGGAGGTCTCCGACTCTTGGGACCTCTGCCAGGATCAACCTCCACACCGAGCGGGACTCTGCCACCTGCACACGGAGCCGGGGGTTGTGTAGCAGGGGCTCCGCGAGGAGATCTGCCCCCTCGGAGGCCGCCACGGACCTGCTCATTGAAAAGAGTTTCCAGGTCCGGAGGAGGTCCTGGTAGAAGACCGGCAGCCCAGAGAGGTCTCGCAGAATAGATGGCCTGGCAAGCCACCACCCGCACCAAGTCGCCCGGGTCCTGGACCACGAGGAGCACGTCATCAGCGTACGCTGAAAGGACCAGCCGCAGCTCCGGCTCCCGCAGCACCAACCCTGTCAACCTCCTTCGGAGGAGACAGAGGAAGGGCTCGATCGCCAGAGTGTACAGCTGGCCTGAGAGCGAGCACCCCTGCCGTACTCCTCGCCCGAAGCTGACCAATTTGGTAAGGGTCCAGTTGAGCCTGACCAAACACTCTGCGGAGGCATACAGCGCCCGGAGAAAACCCACAAACTGGGGTCCGAAGCCAAACACTTGCAGAGTGCTCAGGAGATACCCGTGATGCACCCTGTCAAACACCAAGGACAGGAGGGCGAACAACAGACCATCCCTACACCCGAGTTCCAAAAGGTCCCGGACCAGATATAGGTTGTCAAAGATGCTGCGGCCCGGGACGGAGTAGGTCTGGTATGGGTGGACCACGTCCGCCAGCACGGACCCTAGCCGCAGCGAGATTGCTTTTGCCACGACTTCGTAGTCCGTGCTGAGAAGCGAGATGGGACACCAATTTCGTAAATCGCAGAGGTCCCCCTTCTTCGGCAATAAGGCCAGAACGGCTCGCCTGCACGAAAGAGGGAGGACCCCGCTCTGCAAAGACTCGGTCCAGATGGTGACTAGGTCTGGGTCCAGGACGTCCCAGAACACGCGGTAGAACTCCACGGTCAGCCCGTCCATGCCCGGAGATTTATTGGTCGGCATGCGACGGAGGGCTTCCGAGAACTCGGCCAGAGTGACAGGCAGCTCTAGCCGGTCTCGGTCAGCCCACGCTGACCGCCGGGAGCTCCTCCCACAGCACTCTGCAAGCGTTAGGATCAGTCGGATCCGGGGAGAATAGGCTTGCGTAGAAGGCTCTCGCCCTCCCGCACATCTCCACCAGATCCGTGAGGCTGGTGCCATCTTCTGCCAGTAGGCAGATGATATGTTTCTTAGCCCCCCTCTTTTTCTCCAGGGAGTAGAAGAAGTGGGAGCCACAATCCGTCTCCCGAAGGAGATGGATGCGGGATCGAACAAAGGCACCCTGGGCCCGATGGTCCTCAAGGGTCCGGAGCTCCTCCCGCTTCTCCCGGCACGCTCCGCAGAGGGGTGGATCCTCGGGGCTGGCGGCCAGATGCCTCTCCAGCTCTAAGACATCCCGTCCCAACTACTCTATCGCCGCATCCCTCCGTCGGCTGGCGCCCCGGGTGTAGTCACGGCAGAAGAGCCGGGCGCGCACCTTGCTTGGTCCACCACCGCCGCGCCGAGGGAAAGGCACGCCGCTGCCCTCGCCAGGCCAGCCAGAACTCCCGGTAGGATGCCACGAAGCCCGCATCCTCCAGCAAGCTGTTGTTAAAATGCCAATAGGCCGGCCCCGGCCTCTCCGCGCAGAGGGAGGCTGTCACGGTGGCTATATGATGGTCAGAAAATGGGGCCGGCCAGATGCTTGAGGGGTGGGCTCGTGAAAGATGAAAGCGTGATAAATAAATGCGATCTAACCGGGAGTGGCGCGACTGATGGGCCTCCACCCGGACAAAGGTGAACGTGGAAGTGTCATCCGGGTGGTGGTCGCGCCCAATGTCCACCAGGGAGTGGTGTTCGACTATCTCCTGGAGGACGGCGATGGCGGCCGGGCTCTGCTCGGTCCCCGAGCGGTCCCGCTCCTCAAGGGTGATGTTAAAGTCCCCTCCCAGGACCAGGCACTCCTGAGGATCCAAGGTGCCGAGGAAGGCGGACGCCTGCCGATAGAATTGCAGCCGCTCCGGTCTCGCTGCTGGGGAATAGATGTTGACGAGGTTGACTACCAGCCCCTCCATGCGAACCCGGAGGTGCAGCAGGCGACCCGGCACAGCCTCGGCGACCCCCAGCACCTCGGGCCATAGGTCGGGGGAGAACAGGGTCGCCACTCCAGCTGTATGAACTGTGAGGTGGATAAAGTAGACCCTGTCTCCCCAATCCAGCCGCCAGCTGTCTTCGGCGGTCGGATCCGTACGGGTCTCTTGCAGGAAAACCACAGAGTACCTCCCCTCTCGAAGGAAGGAGAGCACCTGGGACCTGCGGAGACCCATCCTACAGCCACGGGTGTTCATGTTGCGATGGTAAAGGGTGCCATGAGGAGGGCTGGGGGGGATCCTCGCCGGCAGGGATGCTCGTGGCTCCAGGCGGGCCACGCAGCAGTCCATGACCGACCCCGTAGGTGAATAAAGAGTCACGGAAGTGGCGGACCCGCTGGTAGCCCGCGGCGCCCTGCCTCCTAGTCCTTTTCCCCTCCCCCATGAGGGCCCTTGCGGCCCGGAGGATTTGATTAAAGTCCCCGCATCGCTGGATGGCAAGCTGGACTTTGTTGCTGGAGCCACGGATGTCTTCTAGGAACTCCCGCAACTCCTCTCACAGCGCATGGGGGGCTGGGGTTATGGTCTGGTTACTCCCCGACGGGGCCCTTGGTACAGCCCCCTGACCCAGCGAGATGGGCAGACAGGGTGCGGACCACCGACGGGGCTCTTGATGGGTTGACCTGAATGCTGGGGCGATAGGGGGCGGCGGAGGGAGGATAGCAGCCCCTGGTGGGTCGGGACGGACAAACACAAAGACCACTCCCTGGGAGTCATCTGTTGGAGTGGGGAAGGAGACAGTCCCAGGGGTGGCAATAATATCTCGGGAGGTGGGCGGGATAAGGGCAGGGGCGGGGTAGAGGTGAGAGTCTGGGTCGGGAGAGGGCTCTCACTGATGCCAGGCGCAAGCTCTCTGGTGGATTTGGCAGCCACAGCATCAGGAGGTGGACTTTCTTCTGTAGGGTCCTCTCCCGGAAAGGAGGTCGAATGCTCCTCACCAGCGAGGGATGCCCTGGTGGCTCAGGTTCCAGCCGCGTGGCACTGGCCGTCGCCTCAACTGGCTCGGCGGCTCTCAGCGGGGTGCCCTCTGCAGCCGGGTTGATGGAGGAGTCCAGGGGCTCCTCGGAGGTGGGAGCAGAAGCAACGGTTAGGGGGAGGGAACATGGGGAAAGGGGGGCTGGAGTGAAGTCGCCCAGATCGAGGCCCGCTGGCATAGGATCATCCTCCCCCTGGGTGACCGGGGTCAGACCCAGGGCCTCGATCTCCTCATATATAGAGGGGAAATTGTTTTCCGCTACCCCGGGATTCTCCCCGCCGGTACCTGACACGACGGTTACTTCGGGGCACAATGGGGTTTCAGATGGTGCCTCGGGGGTCTTGGAGGGGAGGGACTCCCGTGGAGGGGAGATACTGCCTCCCAGTGCTGCCACGTCTTCCCCAGCTGGCTCTAGTGGATGGAGCACACCCGTGGGTAGAGCGGAAGGCTCGGCATCGGTGCCCCCCTTCCTGGTCTTCTGGGGGGCCTCCGCGTCAGATGGGAGGAGCGGAGCTCGAGCCTTCCGCTTGCCTCGCTTCCCCTGGACTAGGGCCCAGCCCTCCATGGCATCATCCATGGGCTGGCTAGCATGGGTTGTGTCAGGGGGCAGAGGCGATGGCTCAGGGACTCGAGGGGGTAACGGTGGGGCAGCACAAGGGAGGGAAGATTCCCTTGGGTTGGGCCCTCTCCCATGCTTGGTGTCCCTGCCGCACCCTCCTCCACAGGCCCCGCCAGATTGCAAACAGTGGGGGCGGGGTTCTCCCGCTCGTCTGGGCATAGTGGGGGAGGTGCCCCTTGGGCCTGAGCAGGAGCAATGGTGGATTGGGAAGGAGGAGGGGCGTTTCAGGTGCCGGGCAGCCAGGGGCGTCGGCGATGACGGCGCCGGTGCCCTGCCGTGGCTCGGGGGTCCTGCGTGCCCCTTCTTCCCGGGCCAGGGGGCAGTCCCTCCGGACAGAGGTAGCACCGGGCCTCCCCCGTGGAATAATGCACCCTGTAAGGGGTCCCCTGGTAGGGGACTAGGAAGGACCCCTCCAGTGCCTCTCCGTCGCGCGCCGCCGGCGGCAGTTGAAGCTGCACTTGCCGGCGGAAGGAGAGGACGTGACGGAGGGCGGGGTCTTTGCAGCCCAACGGGAGAGGGCTGATGACAGAGATGGGCTTCCCCAAGGTAGAAAGGGCGGGTAACAGGGCGGCATTGGGGAGAAAGGGAGGGACGGAGGTCAGGACCAGGCGGACGCCCAGGTCCTCTAGCGGCTCTAAGGGGACGAACACGCCCCCGACCGCCAGGCCCTTCTCCACCGCCTCCTGGGCGGCGGCCTCCGATGCTAAGAAGAAGACGACCTTGCCATACATTTTGGAGGCCGCCACAATGGCCGTGGGCCCCCCACCCCCGCCAACGCCCGCACATAGGTCTCCACATGGGGTGAGGCGGGCACCAGGAGGCAACGGACGCCGTGCTTCCTGGTCATGGTGGGAAAGGGGCCCCGGCCGCTATAGATGGTAGCGGAGGTGGTGGGCTGGAGAAATGATGTAGCGGCAGGCGGGGGGGCTGCCGCCACCTGGGCGTATGCTCTAGGGGCCGGGGGAGGGACACCTGCAGAGCTGGTGGAGGGAACAGCGGGGAGGGGCACCCCAGCTGGAGATGGGGCCGGGGCATTGGGGGCAGCCCCTGCCATGGAGGGCCTGGTCTTTTTAGCGGGGCCCTTCCCCTTCTTCTTCCCCTGGCCCTTCCCGCCGGCTGGGAGGACTCCCCGCAAATCTGAGGGGGTGATAGACGTGGCAGCAGTGGAGGTCACCCCGGTGCCCGTCGCTGCTGGTGCCCCAGCGGGGGCGATGGCAGATGGTTCGGCAGCGGAGGTAGAAGCTTGGGGGGGTGACAGAGGGGTAGGCGAGGGAGGGGGAGCTTGGGCTTCTGGAGGGGTTTCACCCGTCTCATCCCCCGCCATCATGAACAAGGAGGAAAGGGAGACACCAAAAGGAGGAGGGGAGAGGGGAAGCAGGTCGACCACTCCTCCCCGATAGGCTGCAGGCAGGGGAGGAGGGCGCCAAAAGGGGTGGGCTGGACGGGGGGCAATCAGGGGTTAGGGGTCAGTCACCGACACAAGGTGGAAATTCCGGCTCCTCTTGGTGCACTATGGGGGGCGGGGATTCAACAACATTGAAGGTGCAGTGAAGAGGGTTGCAACTGAAATGGGGAGTTGCACAAGCGCATGGGAGGGGGCACGGGCACACGGAGCGATGGACTAAGCGGTCTGGGGGTAGAACAGGGAAACCAAGGGGCTAGCTTCAGAGGCTGGGGCGGGGCAAACAAACAAAGGCTGCAGAAGGAAATGGGCGGGGCAGGCAAACAAACTGAAGCTAGTAAGGGGGGCTGGAGCAAAAGAGGAGGCAAAGCAAGTGGCAAATGGGGCAGGTAGTAAAGGGCAAAGCTGGGGGGTAGGCGGTCCAGGGGGGGCACATGTGCCCATGTGCACTTGCACAAGTCTTTTTTAGCTGGCTGCTGCTTCTGGCCCAAAGGGTGGAAATAGGGCGTGGCAAGCCAAGCAAGCAGCTGAGTCCCGAGGCAGGAGCTGAGGCAGATGGTATACAGCCAGTGGGGGTGGTGGAGGGGGCAGCGGTGGTGGTAATAGTGGTGGGGGTTGGGGGGGACACACAGATGGATCGGGGGGCAGCTCCACGCCACACCTCCTGTGTCCCTACAAACACAGTCAAAACCCCCACCACAAGAGCACAGTTTGAAATTACTCAGTCTTAGGTCCCCTCCACAGTGGTCTGCAAAGTCTCTAGGTGCTGCCCCACTGGCAGATGATCCTCTTCTTCTCCTCCTCGGGCTTCAGCAGCTCCAGGCAGCAGACTCCACAGCAGCAGCTCCAGGAACTCCAGGTGGTCGTCCAGGCAGGCAGAATGGACCCCTCTCAGGTGGTGGTGGTGGTGGTGGTGATATCCACAACAGCAGTGGCTGGGGTCCCTCACTCCTCCTCTCTGGGGAGTGGGCTAGCAGCCCCCCCCCCGGGGCTGCAGTTGCAGCAGTAGCAGCACCCAAGTGTGGGGGGTCCAGCAACCAGGTAGCAGAGAAGGGGGGGTGTCTGACCCAGCCGGGGAGGAGCTGGAGCAGCAGGGAGAGCTTAGGGCCTAGCAGCAGGAGTAGCAGCTTCCCAGCTCCCTCCAAGCTAGAAGGCTATGGGAGAGCAGTGGGAGGGAGAGAGCGATTCGCTCCAGGCTAAAATAATCCCTGGTACCAGGATAAGTGAAATGGCAGCTGCTCCAGGTCAATTAAGACACCTGGGGCCAATTAAGAACTTTCCAGAAGGCAGGGAGAAGGCTATGTTGATTGGGACACCTGAGGCCAATCAGGGGCTGGCTGAAACTAGTTAAAAGCCTCCCAGTCACTCAGGTGGGTGTGCGTGTCAGGAGCTGTGGGAAGAAGTTGCGCGGTTGGAGAGGCTGAGTAGTACACACCATATCAGGCGCAAGGAAGGAGGCCCTGAGATAAGTGTGAAGTGGAGCTTGAGGAAGTGAGGGCTGCTGTGGGGGAAGTAGCCCAGGGAATTGTACATGTCATGTTTCTAAAAGGTCAGCTACCATAGCTGATACTATTAGGGTCCCTGGGCTGGAGCCCGGAGTAGAGGGGGGGCCTGGGCTTCCCCCCCACCTTTGCCCCCTCTTTAATCACTGAGATTGGGAGACAACAGAGACTGTGCAAGGAAGGATAACTTCTCCTCACTCCCTCGCTGGCTTATGATGAAAATGGCTCAGTAGACTGTGACCGTTGTCTCTAGAGAGAGAAGGGTTATGTGGAGGGTCTCAGTGAACCTCTGAGGCTAGCGAAATCTGCCAGGAAACACGGGACCCACAGAGGCAAGGACAGAGCTTTGTCACATTACCCTTTATGTCTCTAGCTAGTTTGATCTTGTTTTGTGCCTTGGCCTTTCTAATTTTGTCCCTACATACTTGTGTTTTGTAATATTATTCATCCTTTGTAATTTGACCTAGTTTCTGCTTTTTGTGGGAATCTTTTTTTTTATTTTTAGATCATTGAAGATGTCCTGGTGAAGGCAGGTGCTCTCTTGCTATACTTCCTGTTTTTCCTACACAGTGGGATAGTTTACTCTTGTGCTCTTAATAATGTCTCTTTGAAAAACTGCGAACTGTCTTCAATTGTTTTCCCCCTTAGACTTGTTTTCCATGGGATCTTACCTACCAACTCCCTGAGTTTGCTAAAGTCTGCCTTCTTGAAATCCATTTTCTTTATTTTGCTGTTTTCCCTCCTAACATTCTTTATAATCATGAACTCTATCATTTCATGATTACTTTCAGCCAAGCTGCCTTCCACTTTCAAATTCTCAACCAGCTCCTCCCTATTTGTCAAAATCAAATCTAGAACAGCCTCTCCCATAGTAGCTTTCTCCACCTTCTGAAATAAAATAAGTCACCAATACATTCCAAGAACTTGTTGGATAATCTGTGCCCTGCTGTGTTATTTTCCCAATAGATGTCTGAGTAGTTGAAGTCCATCACCACCAATTCCTGTGCTTTGGATGATTTTGTTAGTTTAAAAAATCTTCATCCACCTCTTCTTCCTGGATAGGGGGTCTGTTGTGTATTTGGTTGTCGTGGTAATTGCACCTTGTTGTTGCTATGGCAACTGAATTAGATTATTAGGGGATCGCCCAGCCAGTTTTGGCTGGTTTGGTTAGTTCAGTGTGTGAAAATAAATGACTGCTTTCATGGCTCCCAGCTCTATGTGTCAAGTGATTTCTTCCTAAACTTCTGCCCCCAAGGATACAACAAAATGGCAACGAGGGTGGGATCCCTGTGCTGCCCCAGCAACAGAAGGAAGTAGAAGTCAAGGTAAAAGGAAAAAAAAAACTACCAAAATCTTTTAGCTGTTGGAAGGGGGTGAGAACTGGCTTGTTGGCACTGACTGTGAAATCTAAAACTAAAACCATGGCTACACTTTCAGGGCCACTGGAACGTTTTGAGGAGAATGTAGTGTAATGGCACATGTATACTGAGCATTTTGAGCTTTGTGTTATTGCAAATGACATTACAGAAGAGAAGAAGGTGGACATATTCTTAAGTGTTGTAGGGGCTAAAACCTACTCCCTGCTACCCAGCTTATTACACCCTGTTAAGCCTGAGACCAAATGTTACAGTGACATTGTGGAAATCCTGGGGTCCCATTTTTCCCAAAAACCACTGGTAATTGCTGAAAGATATAGGTTCCACAAAAGAAACCAAAAAGAAGATGATAGAGTTGTACAATTTGTAGCCACTTTAAAAAGTCTAGCAGTATACACTGAATTTAAAGAGATGTTAAATGGTGCCCTGTGTGGCAGGTTAGTGTGTGGCCTGTACAGTGAAGCTATATGGAAGTGCCCATTGACAGAGGCTCAACTTACCTTACAGAAGGCTGTTGATATTGCATTCTCCATGGAACTGGCTACAAAGGAGGCGCAATACATCGGTGCATCCCCTAGGGTGCATAAAGTGTCACAAGAACCTACCCACAAAACTGTACAGAGTCAGGAATGTTATTGCTGTGGTAAGCTGGGTCACCAGGCATCAGAATGCTGGTGTAAGGACCTGGTGTCGACACTGTGGCACAAAGGGACACATTGAATATGCCTGTAAACGAAAGAAAAAGAGGCCTGTAGTCTGGTGACCAAAAAGGGGAACCTGCATACCCTAGAGCAGACGCAGGATGACCAAGGAGACACCTCGTCTCAAGAAGAAGTGCCACTGCATGTTTTGTCTTTGGCAATGGGCTCACATGAATACTGAGTAACCCTGTTGTTGGATGGCAAACCTATACGCATGGAACTGGACACCGGTGCAGCTGTCTTGCTGGTCTCCAAGACTGTATATAAAGAAAAGCTACAGTATCTTCCGCTTCAGGAAACAAAAACTGTTCTGAAGACGTATACGGGAGAAGCTGTGCCGATGTTGGGCACTATTGATGTTAAGGTGGAGCTCAATGGACAGACTGCTAAATTGCTACTCTTTGTGGTGAGAGGTAATTACCCAGCCTTAATAGGTAGGTCTTGGCTTGGGAAGATTCAGCTGAACTGGGCATAAGTGCTCTGAATGACTAAAGAAGAAACCGGTCTGACCGCTATACTAAGGAAACATGCTGCTGTTTTTGGAGAGGATCTGGGAAGTATGAAGAAAATCACTGTGATATTGAACATTAAACCTGACAGTCAATCAAAATATGTGAAGGCCCGAACTGTGCCATATGCCATCAGGCCGAAAGTTGAAACGGCCTTGGTCACCAATGGAGTCCTCATACCAGTTATCCATAGCCCATGGGCCACTCCTATAGTTCTAATAGTGAAGAAAGATGGCTCCCTCCAGATTTGCAGTAATTTTAAAGTCACTGTCAACCCGGTGTTGTGTGCAGAGCAATACCCGCTTCCCCACATCGATGACCTCTTTGCGGGCCTGGCTGGGGGACAAAAGTTCAGCAAGATTGATCTGAATCAAGCCTATTTACAGATGCACATTGATGAAAAGTCCCAAGAGCTGTTGACTATTGTGACTCATAAGGGGCTTTATCGATACTGTCGCCTACCCTTAGGAATAATGTCTGCTCCCGCCCTGTTCCAGAGGGCTATGGACCAGATCTTGTGTGGCTTGCCAGGAGTTCAGTGCTATCTGGATGACATCCTGGTCACTGGAAGGAATGAAAAGGATGATTTAAAGATTTTATAGGCTACCCTACAAAGACTGGAAGAGTATGGCCTACGAGTCCACAAAGACAAGTGTGAATTCTTCCAGCCCTCTGTTGAATATTTGGGACACATCATTGATGCTGCGGGTCTTCATAAGGCCCCTGCAAAAGTTAAGGCTATTGTGGAGGCTCCCCCGCCTAGAAATGTTAGCCAGCTGTGCTTGTTTCTAGGACTATTGAACTACTATGGAAAGTCATCTCATAGTTAGCCACACTGCTAAAACCACTTCACGAACTCCTTGGGCAGAACAAGACCTGGAAATGGACTGAAGCCTGTAATGTTGCATTTAACAAAGCTAAGGATGCATTGCTAAATTCTGAAGTTCTAACGCACTTTGATCCATCCTTACCCCTACAATTGGCCTGTGATCCCTTCCCTTCCCTTATGGAGTGGGAGCAGGTGTGTCACACATTATGTCTTTGGGAGAAGAGAGACCTCTTAGCAAAGAAGAAACTAACTATGCCCAAATCAAACGTGAAGCATTGGGAATCATTTTTGGTATTCAGAAGTTTCATCAGTACCTGTTTGGGCGGAAGTTTACTCTTCTTAGAGACCATCAACCTCTGACGTCAATTTTTGGACCCTACACAGGCATTTCCCCATTAGTTGATAGTCGTATGCAATGTTGGGCATTGTTACTTTCAGCGCACACATGTGAAAATCACACATATGAAATCAAATATCAGAAGTCCACTCTGCACAGCAATGCCAGTCAAACATCAAGATACTGCCCAAAAGGAAATCTTCTACTTTGAACACGTAGAGAATACACCCATCACTGCTACTCAGATAAAGAAGACAACTTGCATTGACCCAGTATTGTCCCAAGTTATGTACCTGGTGATGCATAGAAAATCTCAACAAACCTCTCTGGTCTCACCCGACCTTGTTACCTACATGTCCTGGAGGATGGAGTTATCGATCCAATCTGGTTGTTTGTTGTGGGGAAGACGTGTCATTATCCCACCACCACTGAGACCACAGATGTGAGAACAGCTACATTCTGATCGCTGTGGAATAGTGTACATGAAGGAAATTGCACAAAGCTATTTTTGGTGGACTGGATTGGACAGTGCTATTGGAGAGAAGGAAAGAGCTTGTATGTCATGTCAGGGTGTCAGGAATGCAGCCCAGTGGGCACCCCTACATCTATGGGACTGGCCTGAAAACCCGTGGCAACGTATTCATGTTGACTTCACTGACCCCCTTGAAGGAAGCATCTTTTTGGTGGTGGTAGATGTCCATTCTAAATGGCCAGAAGTCTCTATAATGCAGTCCACTGCTGCAGAGAGTACTATTCAAAAACTATGGGGACTCTTTATTCGCTTTGGTCTGCCAGAACAACTTGTGAGTGACAACGGACCACAGTTTGTCTCTCAGGAGTTTCAAAATTTTATGAAGGCATATGGGATATACCACATCACTTCAGCACCATATCATCCATCCACCAGCGGATTAGCTGAAAGATTTGTGCAGACTAACAAGCTTTGAAATCAGCAAGGGGACAACACTCCATTCAAAAGCGTCTGGACATCTTCTTACTTTCCTACAGAAATACACCTCATGCTAGGACCAAGGCATCCCCGGCCTTTCTAATGATGGGATGACAGCTGTGCACTTGATTGATCTGCTGAAACCTTCTGAACCCAGACAAATTGTGCAATGTCAGCAGCAATATCAAGTCATCAAACTTGCACCCAGAGCAAAAGACCAAACCTTTAGCCCAGGACAGCCAGTTTTGGCTCAGAATTATACTTCTGGAGCCAAATGGGTCCCTACCATGATCATCGCTCAAACAGGACCTGTTTCCTAGTCCAGATTGCAGAGAATCTTACCTGGCGGCGACATGCAGATCAGCTGTTGCCAGGTCATGCCAGTCCTCAGGACACATCTTCAGTTGAGTTGTCTGACTTCACCTCTTCTGGTGAGACACTGAATCAAGAATCACCTGTTCCTGACTGTTCTCCTCCATTACTGCCAGTGGCTGAGATACCCCCTTGCCCAGAACAAGCTGATACCACCTCTTCACCCGTTCGCGCTACGAACCCTGAGCCCATTATCAAGCCTGTGGCCAAGGTACTTTCATGTGCAACAACACCAGAAGTTCGCCATAATCTACCTAGAAACAGAAGACCTCCTCAATCGCTGGATCTTTAGTTAGGGCGAACCCACAGTTATGGGGCAAAATAATCCCTGGGGTTTAGCAGGGAATGGAAGCAGTCTACCCTCCTTCTCTAGTTTCGTGTTTGTTTTATTTAGGGGATGTTCTTATTAAGTGGGGGAGGAATATATTGTGCATTTGTTTGTCGTGGTAATAGCACCTTGTTGTTGCTATGGCAACGGAGTTAGATTATTAGGGGATAGCCCAGCCAGTTTGGCTAGTTTGGTTAGTTCAGTGTGAGAAAATAAATGGCTGCTTTCATGTCTCACAGTTCTTTGTGTCTCAAGTGATTTCTTCCTAAAACTGCTGTCCCCAAGGACACACCAGGATCTGTAATAAACCCTACCTTGACATCACCCTTGTTTTTCCTCCTTTTATCCTAATCCAGAGACTTTCAACAAGTCTGTCTCCTATTTCCATTTCAACCTCAGTCCAAATGTATACATTTTTAATATATAAGGCAACATCTCCTCCTTTTTTTCCCTGCCTGTCCTTCCTGAGCAAGGTGTACCCTTCTATACCAATATTCCAGTCATGTGTATCATCCCACCAACTCTCTGTGATGCCAACTATATCATAGTTGTTTATTTACTAGCATTTTGAGTTCTTTCTGCTTATTACCCATACTTCTTGCATTCGTATTCAGACATCTAAGATACTGATTTGATTCCCCCCCACCCCAGTTCTGTCTTTTCTCCCCTTTATCCCTGCTCTAACAGCCCATGCTCCCTGCAAATTCTGATCCTTCTCCCAAGTCTCCATGTTTTTACTTACCTGTGGGCTTTGGTCACCTGCCTCCTTTTGAACCTAGTTTAAAGCCCTCCTCACTACGTTAGCCAGTTCATATCCAAATATGTTCTTCCCCTTCCTCGATAGGTGTACCCCATCTCTGCTTCTTCCTGGAATAGCATCCCATGGTCAAGGAAGCCAAAGCCCTCCTCGTGACACCATCTTTGCAGCCAGGCATTCACCTCCAGAATGTATCTGTCTGTGACTGGTAGTTTTGCAATGTCTTCAGTGGGGACAGGATTTCAACCACACTGTGTACATTAATCAAATAAAATCAAATACATGTTATATAATAGAAGTATTTGTTAGAGAGCTTATTCCTTCACTCTCCCACTTCCCTGGTCCTTCTGCAAGAACAGAGAGCAACAATACCCACAGTCTGAAGGTGCAAACAATTCAATGTTCATTGGGGTGAACTTCCAGCAAGCTTAAATCCAAGTTCCTTTTTCCTTATTTTCGAATCCCAACTTACTTCCTGTTTGCCCATAATTTATATAGTAATATTCTTAGCTATACCTTAACCAATCATTCTACTGAAATTTAACTAACCAATCCTAACATATTGTAACATGATTAGCTAACCAATTATATCTCAGCACCTTAATTAGTTTACACCCAGCAAAATTAATTATACAGCAGACAGAAACAATCACAGAACCAGAAAGAGACCATACAAATAAACAATAGCAAAGTGGGAACTATAATGACAAAACAATACAGAAGTGAGGATTTCACAACTACATCTATAAAGACATAAGGGTTTCCCAGCTGTGTCTATTGATAAGTGAGTTCTTACCAGACAGAAAACTATCAACCTAAATTTCCTTTTACATCTTCTAGGCTCTTCCCTTTCTCTGGGGGTGATAGATCGGATCACCTTCCTAACAGCCCCAGATTGACTGGCTTGGAATGTGAGGAGGTGAACGTTCACTTCCCAGCTTATGGCTGCCTCTGCTGCTTAGCCAAAGGCCTTAGCCTAAGAACAGGGCCTCAGACTGTCACAGTGAGAGAAGGCCCTTACACAGATTATTTTCTTTCTTGTATACCTCTATTACTAGCTAAATGATAATCATATACCTATATTCTTAGAGTATAGGCCTTTACAGACAGCCTGAATATCTATATCCTAACAGTATTATGAAAGGATGATTACATACAAAGCACTACAGGGTTATAAATATTTATGCAACGAAATGAGGCACTCAAAAGCTAAGAAATATCAATTTTAACATAGCTCTATCTTCTCGAAAATTATCAAAATATTTTATTGTCTGCTGTCATTTTTTTTCTGCAGATTGAATGATGCTTACTGACTGAGGCAGGTGTTTAATATTTTTATCCTGATCAGTCAATTTGTTGTCTCAGTGGTCATACAGTAAACTCTATATGCAACCACTTATTTATTGAAGAGTTCTTGGCCAGATTTTCAGACAGTTTCACACTACTCCAGCAGCACAAAGCAGACTTAAATCCATCTTTAAGTGCCCCTTGAAGATTTCCCTTATGTAGAGCAAAGGCTATAGAGTCAAGGGCACAGGACATTGCCGAGTTGTCATGGAAACCCCAGTGACCCAAACTCGTTTTTCATTGTCATTGCCTTTTACTTTCTCCTTTACCTATCTCCTCCCCTTCTTTCTATCCCTTCCCTCCTTTCAGTGTTTCCGTTCCCTTTCTTCTTCATAGCTTCCTTTCTTTCCCCCTCTTGTCCTCTTTTCCATCTGTCATCTTCCCCTTTTTCTATGTCCTCCTCAATGACACTTCTCTCTTTTTATTTATCCTGTCTCCTTATTCTCCTGCCTTTCCTTCTTCCATTCTTCTTTCCTTTCCTCCCTCACCCTGTTTTCATTTCTTTCCCCTCCTTTCCCTCTTCTTTCTTACTCTTCCTGCTTTAATTATATCAATGAGTTGCAACATGCTGAACAAGTACTTTGGAGATGTGTTTTCTCTCCCTCTAAAGACAGGGATTGTTCATTGAAATATGGAGTGGACTCAACTTTGCTTCAGGGATACAGTGGTGAGGTGGCCAATGTAATTGAAAGTTCACACAATAAAAAGTCATGAAAACAACTAGAAAACTCATAGTGCTTCCTTTCAGTACACAATCTACTACTTCAGAAATCAATTAAATTGCAAGTTTTGTTTTTACAAGAGAAATCTCATTTCAAATAGATTTTAGCAAATACTTATTTATGATAGGGAACTAGTTCCACTGGGAAACACTAAAATGAGGAAACATTGTAAGACTATTGTAAGGTATTATTACTTCTCTAGTAAAATAGGTATTATTGGAATAGAAAATAACCATTATACTTGCTTTCTAAAAATCAATAGCAACAGCTTTCAAGAACTGAAACCTTTAAAAGTCCCAGATAAAAATCACCAGTTTAAAGCTCGTGTTTTTGTTTTGTATTTAATAAGACAGCATAAAATAGTTGCACCCAGAAGCTTTCAGGTTTCAGCTGACAAACAGCAAAGCCCCCCCAGGTGCTGTGATCACTCACTCAACAACATGTAGAGACACACCCAGCTCAGTTGCAGGGATACACTACGAAATCTCCCTAGTCCCCAGACTTACACCCCAGAAATATACCGTCATACATTGCTCAAGACCCTCTTGAACAATGCAAGCTCATTAATTAGTTCATCACTTTGTCAAAAGATAGTGGACATGTGCCAGCCTTTGTAATCAGAGCAGGTTCCCTAAACATTATATACAAACTCCCCGGTAAAGATAAAACATTAAAATAAATTTATTAACTACAGAAGGATAGATTTTAAGTGAGTGTAAGTGGTAGTCAAAAAGGTCAGATATAGTTACCTAAGAAATAAAAAGAAAACACACATTCTAAAGCCTAAACTTTATCAGACTCAGTAAGATTTGAATCAAACAGCTTTTATCACCCCATTGCATGTTGCAAGCAGATTACAGTTCTTAATACACAGGTTGAATTCCCTTCTCAGCCTGGGACCAATCTCCCCAGTTCAAAGTCTTTGTCTTCCCAGTGTTCTTGTTGTCTTCAGAATAGGTGGGTGAGGAGAGAGGTGATCTCATTGTACCACCATCAATTATTTTATACCCTCAGTCCATGCGACTGGAAAAATACTGCCTCAAATGTGGAGTCAAGTCTCTCAGACATCATAGTAAAGAGATGTAAGACAATGTATGGTTAAGTATTTGTAAATATTCTACACTAACATTTACTGTATAGTCTACTGTGATGGGGTCTATCAGGCCTTCTCAGCCATCTAGCACCCTACTCAAGAAAAACTCACTCAGACTTACTCTTCCAGAGGCCTAGAACACCAGGAGAAGATGCTGACCATTCAAGAACCAACAGGCCATTTAAGAAGGCTTCTTATAGGCAGTGTGGAGAGAGACTGGAACAGAGGAGAAGCTCCTCAGTGTAAATCCAGAACCCAAGGACCAGGTTGGAGCCTTGCCCTCAAACACTGCAACTAAGCACTCACCTTTGAATTTTGTTTGTGGAGGGTGGCCATTTCTTTAGGCCCCTGTATGGTCATAGGAGCAACAGCTGGCACATGATGTCTAACTCAATGTGCATGTGCCATGTAATTATTAACAAATATTCTGCTTCTTTTTGTGCTAAAATAGTTTACTACTGAAAACAAGAGAAATTCTTTATTTAGCAACTTAAAAATTAAACATCTATGCATGTGTCTTTTCTTAGCACCTTGTAATACTATTAACGATATTTCATACTTCGTGTGTTAATAATTTACTTTAATAATATAATTCATGTTTTTGAGGAATAAACACATTGAAACCATCACAGAAGTAGCAGAGGTTAACATAAAGAATAAACATAATTTAAAAATATAAAAAACATACTAAATTTTAATAAATTAAAGAGTAATTATTTGAAGTAATACTGTCTGAGATAATCACTAATTAGCAATTGTTTAATAAACATATTAAACAATACTACTTCAAAAGACTACATCTTAATTCATTATTATTTGACATTTTTCTTTATTTTAATTTTACTATATTTGTCAATCTACTATTTTTGTAACTGCTTCAATGTTTGATTTTTTTCTTTTAATTTATTATGGAGCTTGATTTTTTTTAAGCAGATGTTGTTCAACTACTATTCAAACTAAAATGTGATTATTGAATGATTATGGAAGGTATATATTGTCACCAGGAGTAAGTAACACATCTGTCAAAATTTTCTGTGTGGCAAAATCAAGATATACAGCATCTTCATTCCTTCAGAATATGCCTGATTTATACAAATGGATGATTTCAGCAACAAAATTATTGAGCTGGAAATTATGTGAACAGTGCCTTTGAAGAAGATCAAAGTTTTATGAAAAAGATTTGCAGTATAAAGGTTCCATGATATACAAGATCACTAGTTAGCAGTGTTCATGATGAATTTTACATCAGAAGGAATACAACAGTTTGCACCACTTTAAGTTCAATTTACATGTCCAGTGGAGAAAATAAAGAGAGGCCAGCGAGACCAGTTCATCACAAGACAAGAGTTTAAGGGCCAAATTCTCAGAAAGGCCTCAGTCTGGCATCCAAATTTCTCATGCAGTTTTGGATGTAGAAACATCATTCAATTTTTGAGCATGGTTTGGGAAACTATCATTTGAATGCATAAGTGAACATTTTTGCACACACTAAAACCCTGTGTGGAAAAACAGCGAACACAACTTAGGACATTAATTTTGCAAATACTGAGGCTCTGTTTAGCGTGAAAAACTGTCATGTTAACTCATGTGACCCAACATGAAATGAAATATGTGTGGACATGGTGATTTGTTTAACTTCTTGGCAGCTAACTGTCATTAACCATGACCAGCTCACACAATATTAAACATGACATGTCCAGGTCTATATTGAGTGCTAAGCTGTGTTAAACATTATGTTAGTTAACCCTTCTAACTACATTTGTTTGAAAAATGGGAAATGTTTCCCCTAAATATATCTCCTTTTTCTTGTGAAATAACTCCAAAATTCATTTATTTTCTAGCTCTAATGTAAGTTTTTCTAATATAAACATGCCCTTAACTTTAACACATGAATGGTCCCTTAACTTCTATGTGAAGCACATACATAAATATTAGCAGGATCATGTCCTCGGGGACTTGTTCTGAAATGTCTCCCAGTGAGTAATTCAGTTCTAATTCTGTGGAAAGTGGCAAATGAACATGAGCAGAGGAACTCTTTTGTGATCAGGTATTCTGCCATTGAAGGCAGTATTGCCTAGTTGTCAGCCCATCCCACCACCTGGCATGGCCTTTTAAGGGTTCGGAAGGGTCTGTTAGCTTTATAGATAGACCTAAGGATCCTAGGAATGAATGGTGGCTTGAGAAAGAAATCCTAACACTGTACCTTTAAGATCCCGAAGACTTGCAGAGAGGAAAGGGCAGGAAAAGACTCTCCTCTCACCCATCAGTTGGGAAGAAGTTGGGAGAAGGGGACCCGCATAAAAGCTGCCTCCTCCCGCACAGCAGACAGATACTGATAGGCCAAGGCTGGCTTGCTGAACCCTCTAGCTTGGAAGGCACGCAGAGAGGGTGTTCAGCTGAAGACAGCTGGCAAAAGCCTTGCAGCTGACTATTCCAAGGCAAGAGGCCTGGGACACAACCTCTAGCCCCTGACAGAGGAGTGAGGGGGAATTCCTGTCTGGAAGAAGTAGTTATTGATTGCTGTACAGGCGAGACGAAGGGACTGCTTGCATTACATTCTAGCTGCTACAGAGAAGGGCTGGGGGTGGTCTACCAGAAAATACCTTCATAGCTGGCTAAGGAGAAGATGTAAGAAACCAAAGATCTTTGTGGGGGTGGGGAGGACAGCAGAGTCCAGGGACCTGGTGAAGATGTTGATAAGTAGGAGCAGCTCAGGGAAGTAGCAAAGTAATCAAAGAACCAGTTCTTAACTGCTTAAAACAGGGTCCCTGGTCTGGACACAGAAGAGAGGGCAGGCCTGGGTTCCCCTCTCCTCCCCCAGAGCAAAACAAATATATGAAAACCAGCAATGGAAGAGACTAATAACTACAAGCCCCATATGGGGTTGAAGGATGGGTCCAAAAGTAAATTGTACTTTGGGTTTTCTTATTTTTTAGACTTCTGTGCTAACCCCGAAAGGGGAATGAACTGAGACATATCTTGGCTGGAAGTCCACATACAATGACAGACAGTTGAGTTACCAGAACAACTGAAGAGGGCTCTAGACTGAGTGAGAACATCTGCAACACCACAATTGAATGTAAACAGACATTCTGGAGGTGAGAGGCGTGAATTCATCATTTCAAACACTACTTTTTTTTCACGTATAGTTCCAGGAGTATTTAACAGTCTCCACTCCAAGAGACCTCAAAGAGAAGATTTCTTTTAAAAGAATTTCTTAATGCAGATGATTATTCTTGTGCAAAATCATTTAAGGTCTGAAAGTTATAATATAAAAATGAATTAGGTATTAGGACTGCAAATGAAATAAAACAGTCCAACAGCAAATGTTTATTCCTGTACATCAGATAGCCTGGCATTTACATAGGTATCATGAAAATCAAAGGTTTCAGAGTAGCAGCCGTGTTAGTCTGTATTCGCAAAAAGAAAAGGAGTACTTGTGGCTTTTTTTCCACCAAATGCATCCGATGAAGTGAGCTGTAGCTCACGAAAGCTTATGCTCTAATAAATTTGTTAGTCTCTAAGGTGCCACAAGTACTCCTTTTCTTTTTATGAAAATCAAAGTCTCACTCAAAGTGTGTTGTATGTGTGTGTGTGTGTGTGTTTGTGTGTGTGTGTGTGTGTGAAAGAGAGAGAGAGAGAGAGTGTGTGTGTGTGTGTGTGAAAGAGAGAGAGAGAGAGAGTGTGTGTGTGCGTGTGAAAGAAAACTTTCCCGAATCCCTTCTTTCTGCCCTTCAAGCCCCCTCCCCACCACCAACTTCATCAAGCTGATTATCAGAAGCAAGTTCCCTACAGAACAGGACCCACCAACTCAAAGCAGCACCAAACCCTGCAGAACAACAGATGCAAAAATCTGCAGACATACCTCCAGTGGCACAATGATCAGTAATTCCTATAGCACACCTTTCAAGATCCATGTATCCTACACATGCCTATCACAACATGTGGTGTACCTCATCCAGTGCACTAAATAGCCTAATAACATCTGTGAGGGTGAAACCAAAAAAATATTATGCTCTCAAAGAACACTCACAGAAAACTGATAACAGACAAAACCACCATGTCACCTGTGGGCACTTTTCACTCCATATCTGATCTCTCAGGTCTCAACCTCAAGGAAAACCTGCACAATGCCTTCAAAAGATGAGCATGAGAGCTTAAATTCATAACTTTGCTAGACACTAAGAATCATGGTCTTAATAAACACACTAGATTTATGGCTTATTGCAACAATCTGCAACTCACTAATCCCCCTTCCCTTTTTTTGTCCTGTGACTGAACGGTATTAATGAACCACTTCATCTTGAATGGTCCCTTAGAATATATGTTAACTACATATGCTAAACAATCTGTTCCACATTGCACTCTACGTATGTGTCCCAGGCCAGGTCTACACCACAGCCTTATATTGGTATATTTACGCCACTCAGGGGTGTGAAAAATACACATACTCTCCGAGCGACGTAGTTATACTGACCTAACCCTCCCATGTAGACAATGCAATGTCAATGGGAGAGCTTCTCCTGTTGACTAAGGGCTTGGCTACACTTGCGAGTTGAGAGTGCATTAAAGCCCTAGCTCACTACCCATCCACACTGGCAAAGCATATAGATCGCTCTGACTCCATGGCTAGAGCCCTCTTGGTTCTCCACCTCGGCGAGAAGATTGAGGCCTTGGGTACACTTGTGAGTTACAATGCAATAAAGGAGCCCCGGGCGCACTAGCTTACTACCCATCCACGCTGGCAAGGCACATAGAGGGTGCTGACTCCGCGGCTACAGCTCTGCTGGTATTCCACTTTGGCAAGTGGAATAACGTTTGCTGCGCCCCCACTGGAGTGCTGCAGAGCCAGTGTGGACACCTTGGTCCCATAGTGCGCTCTGATCAGCCTCCAGAAGTGTCCCACAATGCCTGTGCTAACCACTCTGGTCATCACTTTGAACTCCTGTTTACTCAGCCAGGTGTGGAGTGCTCTCAGCGAATCTTTCCAGGTGACCATGCCTCCACACACCAGGCGAACCCCAGCATGGAGCAATGGTGAGTTGCTGGACCTCATCAGTGTTTGGGGGGAGGAAGCTGTCCAGTCCCAGCTGTGCTCCAGCCATAGAAATGATGATACCTTTGGGCAGATATCAAGGGACATGATGGAAAGGGGCCATGACCGGGACACACTGCAGTGCAGGATTAAAGTGAAGGAGCTGCGGAATGCTTACCACAAAAGTGCTGCCCCCGCAACCTGCCGTTTCTACAAAGGGCTGGACACGATGCTTGGGGGCGACCTCACCTCCACTCCAGGGACCACCATGGACACTTCAGAGCCCAGTGCAACAAGGTAGGAGGAGGAGGAGCAAAGCGGGAGCGAGGGTGCTGAGGCGGTGGAAGACACCCCAGAATCCCTAGATGCATGCAGCCAGGAGCTGTTCTCAAGCCAGGAGGAAGGTAGCCAGTCACAGCGGCCAGTGCTTGGGGAAGGACAAACACCAGAGGAGGTTCCCAGTAAGCAGCTTTTATTTTGGGAAAGAAGTTATTCGGTGCAGGATGCATGCATACCTAGATGCAGAATAGGACGTTGATGTGCTTTCTCACATCATGGTAATCGGCTTCAGTGATGTCTTCAAAGGTGTCATCCAGAACTTGGACAATGCGCTTGTGCAGGTTTCTCGGGAGAGCCACTGTGGTCCTTGTCCCAGTCAGGCTAACTTGTCTATGCCACTGTGCCGTGAGGGGCAGGGGGACCATTGCTGCACACAGGCAAGCTGCATATGGGCCAGGATAGAACCCGCATTGCAGTAGAAGACCCTCCCTTGCTTCCCAGGTCACCCTCAGCAGCGAGATATCTTCCAGGATGAACTCCTATGGAAAATGTGGGGATACTGTTCAGTTTCTGGGCCCCCTGCCTCTGTTGGCTCTCCCCAGAGGACAGTACAGCCGTGAAACAATCAGTTATGCTTGACCCTGTGCTTACTCAATATTTTGGGGCTCCCGTGGGTTAGGTGCGCTCACTTTGGGATGGGCAATTATGCTACTGTGTAGACTGTGCTTGCCATTATGTACAGGGGAATCATTGCTCTGTCTGGTGTGAACAATACTGCCTCTGTTAAGTGTTTCATTTTGCCTTTACAGATGCAACCTTGAGATCTCAGCCATCCATGTTATCACCGGCTGAAAGACTCAAAAGAATCAGAAAGAGGCCACATAGAAGCAAGGAAGACATGTTGCATGAAGTAATGCAGCATTCAAACAGTGAAAATCAAAAAGTGCAGGAGTGATGGGAGTGTGAAAGGAGGATCTGCCAGCAGAATGCGGATCACCGGCACCAAAGCGCGGAGCGGCTTCTGGGCATCATGGAGCACCAGGTGGACTCGATACAGGCGCTCATAGCAATGCAGGTGGAGCACTACCACGCCCGTCCCTCTCCCCCCACCCCAGCCCTTGTCCCAAAACTCTTTCCCTTGTACCCCCATGTCACTTCCAACCCACTTTCCCCAACATCCGGGTTCTGACCGCCACCAACTGCCTCCAACACCTGTAGCTACACCACCCAGACCTGAAAACTATGACTATTAACCACTGCACTCAACCCGCATCACCATGCAGTATAGCCATCCTGAAGTGCAGCACTCATTGTACAGCACTCCAGACAGGACATACGCAAATCTGTGATTGTACCGTTCCCCACTCCCTTGCCCTTTCTGTTTCCCAAGCAGTTGTCTCTCGTTTCAATAAATGAATTTTCTTTTCAATAAATGGATTTTTGGCTTTGAAAACATTCTTTATTATTGCATGAAGTAAAAGATACCTTATCCCTTGAAAGAAACAGGCACTGCAAGTCAGCGTAGTAAACACAGATTCCTACTAACATTGGAACCACTGCACACTTCACTCCCGTGCAGGGCGCCAGACATCACTGGTGGCTTTCAGCCTCAAATTGCTCCCTCAAGGTATCCCTAATCCTTGCAGCCCTGCACTGGGCCCCTCTAACAGCCATGCTCTCTGGCTGTTCACATTCAGCCTGCAGGCATTGAACCTCCAAATTCCATGCCTGAGTGAATCTTTCACCCTTCCCTTCACAAATGTTATGGAGGGTACAGCACGTGGATATAACTGCAGGGATGCTGTCATCAGCCAGGTCCAGCTTCCCATACAGAGAGGACCAGCAGCCCTTTAAACAGCAAAAAGGACACTCCATAGTTATTCTGAACCAGCTCAGCCTGTTGTTGAACCGCTCCTTGCTGCTGTCAAGGCTCCCTGTGTAGGGTTTCATGAGCCACGGTATTAAAGAGTAAGCAGGGTCTCCAAGGATCACAATGGGCATTTCGACTTCCCCTATGGTGATCTTCTGGTCTGGGAAAAAAGTCCCAGCTTGCAGCTTCCTGAACAGGCCAGTGTTCTGAAAGATGCGTGTGTCCTGTACCTTTCCAGGCCAGTCTACGTTAATGTCAATGAAATGCCCACAGTGATCCACAAGCGTCTGGAGAACAATCAAGAAATATCCCCTCCAATATTCGGAGACTAGTTCTATGGGGAAAAAAACATGCAAGTTGATTATTAAAATATTAGCACATATCAGCTTTTTCCCTTTTTTTTCCTTTAGAGCTGCCAGTCTGAGTCACAGCCTGATCAAAACTATCTACTCATCCTTTTACAGTGTTCATGTGAGAGATAATATGTGAGCTAAGGCTGTAACAGCCATTAGATTGGTTGCTTTTTTTTTTTTAACTTTCTTCTCGCTAACAGGCAAGGGGAGATGTGAGTGGTCTTTCACCAGAGGAGGGGCTGTGAGGATGGAAGTGCATGGGTTTTCACCTTGCTTGCTTTCTTCTTTGGCCACATGGCCTCAATATAAAATATACTGCTATGTGTGTTATTGACAAATTCAGTGGTTTATTTAATAAAAGTCTCTACTACACTGGAGTTCCCATTCCATAGCACCCATGGACTGTGTTCCATAACTTTGTGGCCCAATAAACAGCTAAGTTTGGGAACTACACTTGTGCAAAACACTTTGCATGAAACAAAGGGGTGGGGGGGAGGGATATGTAACACATGATTTGCCAGTTTTACAATATATAAGAATATGTATTGCACATGAGCAAAAATATATATAATTCTTACTTGAAGATATTGTATTTACTTGATAGTTTTTAAAATTTTAGCACAGTTATTTCTAAAATGCAAGTCTTTGGAAACTGTTCAGAAAGAAATTTGAGTATTGTTGTGACAAGCATAATAGGAAAGGTCATCCAATCATGGTAAAAAGCAAATTTGCAGATGCCAATTTTTTTCCCCACTTGTTCACCATTCACTATTACAAAAACAATATTTCTGTGAGAGATTCAGTAGCATTTCTTTTTTAAAATACTGAAGTCAAAAGAGATATAAACATTGGAGTCTTCCAAAGTCCTAGGTCCATTTGTTTTGAAATAGAAACCTACTTACTTTATTTTCACAGAAAAATCAGAGCCAAAGTGCAGGGATTATATCCAGTTGCTAAAATGATAAACTGAATCTGAGTTACACAAACAATTAAACATAAACAATACTGTTAAGAGGATGCCATGCAGGAAGCCACTGTATTGTACAATAACTTTATTGAACCTATAGACTCATCAACAATACAACATATCCTATATCTATATGCCACTATATGGTGCACTTCATATACTATCTATATAATAAAAACTCTTGTAACAAACAGCATGTGGCTACCTGTCTGTTCAAAACTTGTAGCACAACCTCAACTTCAAATGCTTACATACTTTACACTTCAGATATCAAATGCTGCTTCGGAACAGTCTACAGACCCAGGGCTAGATACTGCAAATGGATCCACACAGGTGGAACCCTACGCACAGGCACAGCAGCATTGACTGCAAAGGGCTCTACATGGCTGCTCGACCAGATACATTAGTAGGATCTGGCCCTAACAATAATTAATAGAAAGCATTTTGGTGACCATAACAGAGAAAAACTCTACTTTATTTATTCATAAGCAGAAGTGATGGCAGAATTATTTGTATAAGTAATTGTCTCATAATTATTCTTCATATCTGGAAATAAAAATATCCTTAATAAAATAAACTCTGAGGCTAAAGTCATGATGTTTCTAAGTAATGAACTCTAAGGTAGAAGACTGAAGTCTTCCTTATGCCAAAATATGGTTATTACTAAGTTAAGGGAAGGATTCTCAGAAGTTATGATTATGGCATGACGTGTTCTTCCTCTTCTTATCTTACATACTGCTTCTCCTCTGTTCCAATTAGCTATCCTCTATTTGGACTTCTTGTAGCTATATACAAACTGCAGAAATGCTGGATTAAGGCAAATGTCCCTCTAAAGAAATGATAGTGAATCAAAAAAGTCTGTTTTAGTGAAAATATTAACAAAAATAAAAGTACTATTGTTAAACAGAGAAAATAATTGTTGGTTGATTAAAGCTATTGACAAAATTACTAAAATGATGGGTGATATTGGAGTTCTATGAAAAATAAGGGCAAGGACTAGATAAATTACCATGAGCAACTTCTTTGTTTAAGAATTCTGTGATACTACTAAAATTACCTAGATTAAAGGTTAGTTTTAAGGTTACATAGGAAATTAGAAAATCAGTTTAAGATTGCTTTAAAATTATTGAAAACATATCTTGAAAGATGTAGGATCAGACACTATACAGTACACACATCCAAGATTTATAAAATAGATGAAGAAGGTATTCAGAGAAACCTTGACGGGCATAATAAATACATACCTTTCAGGAAATATTTTTAAAATCAGATGCTAAAATACCATCTTTTATACAACATTCTGTTTCTGGAAAGCCAAAGTGGTGGTTCATTAACTTGCTGGAATTCCTTATTTAAGGAATTGAAATTAACACCATCCGAGGGAAGAACAGCAGGTAAGGGCCAAGGAAGAAAGGTTCTAAATGTTTTTTCACTCTCTAAAGTACAAATTGCTTAGTCTTGATAAAACTGAAAAGCATGATTTTTTCAACTAAAGTTTTCAGTGAACCTCGTATTTCTAAACGTCCCAAGCTTGATAGGCTGTCCAGAAAAAGAGCCAAGTGTGATCAATTAGAAAATAACCATTTAACCCAAAACCTGATTTATTTCATATCTACAAATTAAATGTGTATTTCAATGTATTTTTATTAAGCTTTAAAACTTGTTATTTTTATTTAAATGAATTAGTTGACTGAGAACATTGTTGACATCCCATAGATAGATTCATAGATTCATAGATACTAAGGTCAGAAGGGACCATTCTGATCATCTAGTCCAACCTCCTGCACAGCGCAGGCCACAGAATCTCACCCACCCACACCTACAAAAAACCTCACCTATGTCTGAGCTATTGAAGTCCTCAAATCATGGTTTAAAGACTTCAAGGAGCAGAGAAGCCTCCCTCAAGTCACCCATGCCCCATGCTACAGAGGAAGGCGAAAAATCTCCAGGGCCTCTCCAATCTGCCCTGGAGGAAAATTCCTTCCCAACCCCAAATATGGCGATCAGCTAAACCCTGAGCATATGGGCAAGATTCACCAGCCAGATATTACAGAAAATTCTTTCCTGGGTAACTCAGATCCCATCCATCTAATATCCCATCTCAGGCGATTAGTCCTATTTACCCTGTATATTTAAAGATCAATTATTTACCAAAATCACATTATCCCATCATACCATCTCCTCCATAAACTTATCGAGTAGAATCTTAAAACCAGATAGATCTTTTGCCCCCACTGCTTCCCTTGGAAGCCTATTCCAAAACTTCACTCCTCTGATGGTTAGAAACCTTCGTCTAATTTCAAGTCTAAACTTCCTGGTGGCCAGTTTATACCCATTTCTTCTTGTGTCCACATTGGTGCTGAGCTGAAATCATTCCTCTCCTTCTCCTGTATTTATCCCTCTGATATATTTATAGAGAGCAATCATATTTCCCCTCAACCTTCTTTTAGTTAGGCTAAACAAGCCAAGCTCCTTAAGTCTCTTTTCATAAGACAAGTTTTCCATTCCTCACATCATCCTAGTAGCCCTTCTCTGTACCTGCTCCAGTTTGAATTCATCCTTTTTAAACATGGGAGACCAGAACTGCACACAGTATTCTAGGTGAGGTCTCACCAGTGCCTTCTATAATGGTACTAAAACCTCCTTATCCCTACTGGAAATGCCTATCCTGATGCATCCCAAAACTGCATTAGCTTTTTTCACAGTCATATCACATTGGCAGCTCATAGTCATCCTATGATCAACCAATACTCCAAGATCCTTCTCCTCTTCCGTTACTTCTAATTGATGCGTCCCCAACTTATAACTAAAATTCTTGTTATTAATCCCTAAATGCATAACCTTACACTTCTCACTATTAAATTTCATCCTATTACTATTACTCCAGTTTACAAGGTCATCCAGATCCTCCTGTAGAATATCCTGATCCTTCTCTGAATTGGCAATACCTCCCAGCTTTGTATCATCTGCAAACTTTATTAGCACACTCCCACTTTTTGTGCCAAGGTCAGTAATAAAAAGATTAAATAAGATTGGTCCCAAAACCGATCCCTGAGGAACTCCACTGGTAACCTCCGTCCAACCTGACAGTTCTCCTTTCAGTAGGACCCGTTGCAGTCTCCCCTTTAACCAATTCCTTATCCACCTTTTGATGTTCATATTGATCCCCATCTTCTCCAATTTAACTAATAATTCCCCATGTGGCACGGTATCAAATGCCTTATTGTAATCTAGGTAAATTAGATCCACTGCATTTCCTTTATCTAAAAAATCTGTTACTTTTTCAAAAAAGGAGATTAGGTTGGTTTGGCACGATCTACCTTTTGTAAAACCATGTTGTATTTTGTCCCATTTACCATTGACTTCAATGTTCTTAACTAATTTCTCCTTCAAAATTTTTTCCAGGACCTTGCATACTACAGATGTCAAACTAACTGGCCTGTAGTTACCTGGATCACTTTTTTTCCTTTCTTAAAAATAGGAACTATATTAGCAATTCTCCAATCATTCGGTACTACTCCTGAGTTTACAGATTCATTAAAAATTCTTGCTAATGGGCTTGCAATTTCAGGTGCCAATTCCTTTAATATTCTTGGATGAAGATTATCTGGGCCCCCCGATTTAGTCCCACTAAGCTGTTTGAGTTTGCTTCTACCTCAGATATGGTAATATCTACCTCCATATCCTCATTCCCATTTGTCATGCTACCATTATCCCTAAGATCCTCTTTAGCCTTATTAAAGACTGAGGCAAAGTATTTGTTTAGATATTGGGCCATGCCTAGATTATCTTTAACCTCCACTCCATCCTCAGTGTTTAGCGGCCCCACTTCTTCTTTCTTAGTTTTCTTCTTATTTATATGGCTATAGAACCTTTTACTATTGGTTTTAATTCCCTTTGCAAAGTCCAACTGTACTCGACTTTTAGCCTGTCTCACTTGATCCCTACATGTTCTGACCTCAATTAGGTAGCTTTCCTTGCTGATCTCTCCCATCTTCCACTCCCTGTATGCTTTCTGCTTCTTCTTAATCACCTCTCTAAGATGCTTGCTCATCCAGCTTGGTCTACAACTCCTTCCTATGAATTTTTTCCCCTTGCTTGGGATACAGGCTTCCGATAGCTTCTGCAGCTTTGATTTAAAGTAATTCCAGGCCTCCTCTACCTTTAGATCCATAAATTCTTCAGTCCAATCCACTTCCCTAACTAATTTCCTTAATTTTTGAAAGTCAGCCCTTTTGAAATCAAAAACTCTAGTTGCAGATTTATTTTTGTTAATCCTTCCATTTAGTTTGAACTGAATTAGCTCATGATCACTTGAGCCAAGATTGTCCCCTACAACCATTTCTTCTATGAGGTCCTCACTACTCACCAAAATTAAATCTAAAATGGCATCCCCTCTAGTCGGTTCAGCAACTACTTGATGAAGGAATCCATCAGCTATCGCATCTAGGAAAATCTGAGCCCTATTATTATTACTAGCACTGGTCCTCCAGTCTATATCTGGGAAGTTAAAGTCTCCCATGATCACGCAGTTTCCATTAGTATTTACTTTATTAAAAACATTAAAAAGGGCTCTATCCATATCCAAATTAGATCCCGGAGGTCTATAGCACACCCCAAGCACTATCGTAGGAGAGGCTTTACTAGTTATCTTCCCCAATGTAATTTTTGCCCATGGCCATGCCTGGTACATGCCTGATAGTTAAAGGAGTCATATAAAACTTTTCAGCACAAATAATATACCTGTAGATTTTCTAAGATGGACATTTAAACTGTACCAGGCATGGCCATTGCACATAACCATAACTTGCATTACATGCTCAAATAAGCACTTACAGTGCTGCCTTCTCCTGCTGGAGATTTCCTAATAAACAGCAAGAATTTTATTGATCAGCACTGAGTTCTTGAAAAATATAGTCTGCTGGTGAGGAGGACTTCAAGTTGACAGGGCTCTGGCCCCAATTTGCAAAAGAATCCCTATTCAGAAAAAGCCCTTAAGCACACATTAAGTCCCATTTAAGTCAATAAGATCTAGGCATGTGCTTGAATTTAAGCTCATGCTTAAATTCTTTCCTGTATTGGTCCTATATTCATATATGTATCCAATGTTATATGCATGCATTTAGGTTGTGCAGACACAACAGGCATAGGCATAAACTTAGCAAGGGGCAACGTATGGGACCATTTTTGAAAGACTCTGATTGTCAAACCAGAGGCATTTTTTAATGTTACATAAAAGCATATTTTAAAAACTCATATTTGCTGAGATATGCTTGTCATTTGTCATGCCATTGTGCAGTATGAAGGTCTTTGGAGTGGGGTGACCTCCAAATCCTAGGAAATTTTCCCATAGGGTAGTCAATGACAGCTGAGGATGCTCTAAATCATGGGGAGGCACTTAGGAAACTGCAGGATTAGGCCCATAATTTTACCCTAACCACTTGTCAGTAGCAGCCCTAGGATCTGCCAACAGTGAAGATACTGAGGGAAACAGCCTTACTGGATATATCTGAACCGCACCATTGTAACTTTTTTCTCTTCTTTTCTTTTCTTTTCTTTTCTTTTCTTTTCTTTTCTTTTCCCTCCCTCCCCATGCTGATGCTATCTTAAAATATCTTCTTGAATTTGATTTCCATTAAAAACTTTTATTTCTCAACTGCTTTCACAATCTACCAGCAGTTTACCTGTCTGTCACTGTGGCAAACTTAGCAATGTGTCTTGTTAGTTGTTAGTGATTCACCACGTAACCCTTTAACAGAGCAAGGCTGAAGAAACCAATAGTGCAACAGCATAGGTAGAGAGAAAAAAAAACTAGCTCCACCCCCAAAATATTAAAAAATAGTTGTTGTTGGACTAGTGTTAGACCTTCACTCTTGAAATTGCCCTGTGCTAAGAGTGCTGTTGAGAGACTGAGTAGCTAAGGAACTGGGTTGATGCACTGAATCCTACTCAGTTGCTAAAAAGATAAATTTGATGGAGGCTCTAGAATGAGAATGGGTGAAAGATGGTGGTAGGGGAGGGATCTTCATGGATCCTCTCGATAGGGATATCAAGGCTTACCACTGATGAGAGAGATGCAGAACACATGTCTTCGGGAAATGAATGACGAACAAAAATAAAGGGATTAGCTATTTTCAAAATGGCCAAAATATGCATCTCATTAAAGACAGAAGCTCTGCTATAGTTAAGGTTGGGACTAGCTTATCGTTTAACAACATATTTTTCTAATTGCTCTAAAATACACATGCTTATTTAGATTGTCGTAGAAATTGCTGTGCCTTAAATTGCCTTCTGATATAACTATTCCATCTAAGTAATAGATTCGTGTCACAGGGATGTCATGTAATTGCTAATGGAAGGCAAACTGGTCCCCATAATTGTGAATAGGAATAGAGGTTATCCACGAGATACGGACTTTGTTAAAATGTGGTCCACATCCTACAAGGAAGTTTACCTTGAGGTAAAGTATTGCATCATTTCTATTGAGAGTATGGGGGTAAAACTAATGTTGAGTGAAATCATTTTCTGTAATGAAGGATTATAGCATAATGAAGCTGATATTTTTTCACTGGTTACATTTCATATTAACAAACAAAAAAATAACTTTTAGCAACAGAAGGAATTCTGCAGTATTTGGATTAGCAAGGAGTCTACTTAAGTCATTTGGAAGTATATCAGTTTTGTACTTAAATCTAAACTGAAAAAAAAAAGTCACTGGGAAATAAGCATGAAGAAAGATGGCACCAAATCCTGTTCCCATTGAACTCAATGGCAAGCTCTCATGGACTTACTTCAGTGGCCTAAGACCCACTGAAGTTAATAGATAGACTCCCATTGACTTAAATGAGATCCTTAAACTGCAATAAGAACAAATGCAGCAACAAGCAAAAGGAATGAGTTTGAAAGCACGTAAGGGGAACACAAAAATAAACTGAACTGTGCATTACCTAAAGCTACCTGATACTATTTTAATGAAATCTAAAATGTGGACCGGATTCACCAAAAGCTTCTGAGGTTTGAATATTTCAATGAGCCCAAGTCAAGATATAAATAAAGTTGGGTCACATTTTGACCAAGCCTAGGTTAGTTAAATATTTTGGAAGGAAATTGTGTGAAACTTTGTCGTTCTTCAGTATTTCAACCTGAATTTTATTTTATTTTTTTGGGAATTAAACTGCGTAAGCTGCAACTGGGCCACAGCTCCAGCTCTAATTTTGCTATCTTTCTAAACTCTTTAACACTTAAACTGTTAGTTGCTATTGTTTACTTTTGTTGTTTTTTTTAAACCCACATATTGAGTAACCAATCTGCTTCGAGATGATGGCCAAATTTTTCAAATATGTTTGCCTAAAACAGTATGCAGTGTTGTAGTAACTGTGTTGCTCCCAGGATATTAGAGAGACAAGGTGGGTGAGGTAATATTATAATCTTTATTGGACCAACTCCCGTTCCGCAGAGATACAAACTTTCAAACTTACACAGAGCTCTTCCTCAGGTCTGGGAAACAATCTCCTCTCCGAGTTAGGCCTTGTCTACACTACAGATTTTTGCAAACAAAAATTATGCCAACATACAGCAACTGCTTTAATTAAACTGCCATTGCATGTCCACACTATGCTCCTTGTGTCGGCAGAGTGCATGCATACTAGCATCTCTTGCACCAACACAGAAAGTAGTGAACTTTGGGAAACTATGCCATTGGTCAGCTGGCTGCAGGATGCTTTGAGAAGGGTTTGCAATGCCTCATGGGGTAGGTACAGCATCACATGATGCAGGTTTTCAATCCTATTGTTCCACGGGCATCCTAGCAGATTGCTAGCTGCTTTTCAACTGGTGTGTCTGGGAGGGGAGGGGGAAAGTGTGTGACAAGGAGTGTGTGTGTTGGGGGGAGGGGAGAGACAGAGACAGAGTGTGTGGTGGGGAAGTGTGTGTGTTGGCATGCTGTCTCTTTAAGTTCAGACAACAGCCAGAACCAACCAATCCTGAGGCAAAGGGAAGGGGACACTCCCCACCCACATCAGCCCCCGCCTCCCTCCCTGGCTCTGCATAGCACAGCAGTCTCTTCCCTTCTCCCACCCCCAAAGTAGCAACCTGCCCTGCATGCCACTGTGTTCCTATCTGTGTTCCTTGTGCTGGGGAGAGCAGGATTCCACGTTAATGCTTCTGAGATTCCTTCTGAGTTCTCCCACATCCTCCTCAGCCCACAGGCCAGTGATCCACCTCTCCCCTATAGTCCAGGCAGGAGAGTGCTGTTTTCCTGCTGGGAGCGGCATGGTCAGCATATGAGCTCTCCACACTGAGGAATGTCCAGGAACTTTCAAAGGGATGCTTGGCTGCAGGGAAGCAGAGTTCAAAACAGTGCGCCCAGTGGTCATGGTGGGCATTGTAGGATACTGGGCGAGGCCAGTTATGGCGACATAACAAGCAACAACATGTACACTGATGCTTTGTCACTTTAACTTTGTCACAAAAAGCCTTATGCCTCTTGTTGAGGTGATTGTATTTTGTTGGCAAAACAGGAGAGTTTTGTCTCAAACAGTGGCATTGTAATATGTATACCTCCACTCTTTTGTTGACAAAACTGTGTAGTGTAGACAAGGCCTTAGTTTCCCAGACTTGAAGAAGAGCTCTTTGTAAGCTCAAAAGTTTGTCTCTCTCCCCAACAGAAGTTGGTCCAATAAAAAATACTATCTTACCCACCTTGTCTGCCTAAAGATAACCACTTAAGTGCATGACCTTATTACCAGAAGTGCTGAGTATCTACAGCTCATATTGAAGTCAGTGGGAGTTGTGGGTGTTCAACTCCTTTTGGAAACTAAACCACCCATTTAAGTGTCTAAATTAAGCAGATAAGTCCATATGTCCAGGCACCCACTTTGAAATTTTGACCTATATCTTCATGAAATCCAAACAGGAAACTATGGACCAAGAAGTAGGACATTTCCTTTTAAGGGAAGAAATTAATGCACAGAAGAATTTATGCATTATCTAGTCTATCTTACTTACAATATGTATGGTTTCTATGGAATTACATTTTTGAACAGAGATAAATATGAAAGAAGAAACCACCATGTCACAGGCCTATGCACTTTCAAACAGCAAAGCTTTCCTCAGGCCAGAGGTGCACCTCCTCAGCCAGCTTTTGCATACAGTCTCAGTCCTGTAACACTACAGTCTGCATGTAATTGTCCCATTTAAATTGTAGAAAAGTTGTGTACTCTAATTCCTCCTCCAAAGATTTTTTCTGCACTGGCTTTTTCCTTAACAATTCCCAGTGTTGTATTTCCAACTGTGGCCTAGTATACTGTAGATCATTATTTTTAACACCAGGCAATCTACCCTTGTGACAACACAATGACTAAAAAAAAAGTGCCCAAGGCCAATCTACATCAGCATAAGTACCAGTACTGAAGGTAGTGCAATAGGAGAATTCCAAGTGTAGCCAAGGACAAGGATCATATACATTATTACCTCTCAAATTGCTGGCCTTGAATTCTCTGTCTGAGATTGTATAATACCAAAGAATGCCATCTGAACTTTAGTGGTCAATGATGGCTATTCTTTTGCAAAATGCCATTCTCTGAACAAAATACAACGTTCTGTTAAGTGTTTATTTGTCGAGTACTTAAGCTGCTTACAAGTTGGGATCATTGGCAATTGTTATAACTCTTTGGCTGCTGTCTCTTTACCTTCTTGTATAGAACTGCATTTTTGTTACAGTGCTTTCTTTTCCCTTGTTGTTTAATACTGTACTAAAAGCATTAGCTTAAAGATAAAATGTGTTACAGTCACTATGTAACAACCAATTAAGACATCACAACCATAAGATTCCAGCACCAGATGGGGATGATAAACACGAAGATAGAGAACTGATAAGAAATCTACATTCCTGTTGTCATGCAGGTTTTACATTCACAAAAGATTCATTTTTTGTGGACTGTTTAGTTTCATTTTCATGTAGATGCTGCTAGTACTAAGAATCAAGGCAAGCGGAAAACGTGGAGCAGAATTCATTTTACATAGGGGTTTTTTTTAATAAAGATCAACATATTTTTAAGTGGACTAAATAAATATTTGGGGTACCGTACATGAAAAATGTTCTTACATCAATTTAAAATGCACTTCCTTCAGTCTAAGCTGGAGCTGCATTTATATAATATGTGCTAAAATTTTTCTTTGTTGAACAGTATATTAAAAATACTTCAGAGAAATTTCTTGAGGGAATTCAGTTGTATTGCTTTTCCTTTCAGTAAAATCTGATAAGGTCATTTGGTACCAGATTACACACTACGCCTAAGCAAATTAAGGTTTTTGAAATGTGGAGACAGCTGAAAAGTGCTATGCTTTCTTCAGGGCCTGCCAATCTCTGTTCAGGAATCTCTGGAAAATTGTTATATAATGCAGATTTTTCTTCCTGCATCATCAGCTTCAAAGGCACAGTACTTTAACAAAAGCTCTGCAGGGAACTATATATTCCAAATATATTTACTCTACCTACAGCAGTACTTTTGAGTTAGTGCTAACACAGCAGCATGCACTTGTGCTGCCTTAGGACCTGTCAGGGTTCCCTCCACACTCTGAACTCTGGGGTACAGATTTGGGGACCCGCATGAAAGACCCCCTAAGCTTATTTCTGTTTAGGGTAAAACTTCTCAAGGCACAAACTCTTTGCCACCACCAAGTGATTTAAAAAAGAATCAGGGAAAGGACCACTTGGAGTTCCTATTCCCCCAAAATATCCCCCCAAGCCCTTACACTCCCTTTCCTGGGGAGGCATGAGAATAATATCCTAACAAATTGGTTACAAAGTGATCCCAGACCCAAACCCCACACTAGCAGAGGCTCATTCACCTGCGCATCTACCAATGTGATATATGCCATCATGTGCCAACAATGCCCCTCTGCCATGTACATTGGTAAAACTGGACAGTCTCTATGTAAAAGAATAAACGGACACAAATCAGATGTCAAGAATTATAACATTCAAAAACCAGTCGGAGAACACTTCAATCTCTCTGGTCACTCAATTACAGACCTAAGAGTGGCTATTCTTCAACAAAAAACCTTCAAAATCAGACTGCAATGAGAGACTGCTAAATTGGAATTAATTTGCAAACTGGATACAATTAACTTAGGCTTGAATAGAGACTGGGAGTGGATGGGTCATTACACAAAGTAAAACTATTTCCCCATGTTATTTCCCCCCTTCCTCCACCCCCCACTGTTCCTCAGACATTCTTGTCAACTGCTGGAAATGGCCCACCTTGATTATCACTACAAAAGGTTTTCTTCCTCTCCCCCCCTCTCCTGCTTGTAATAGCTCATCTTAAGTGATCACTCTCCTTACAGTGTGTATGATAACACCCATTGTTTCATGCTCTTTGAGTATATAAATCATCTCCACACTGTATTTTCCACTGAATGCTCCGAGGAAGTGAGCTGTAGCTCACGAAAACTTATGCTCGAATAAATTTGTTAGTCTCTAAGATGCCACAAGTATTCCTTTTCTTTTTGCGAATACAGACTAACATGGCTGCTTCTCTGAAACCTGTCATTATGCAAGGCACTGAATTTAGCCGTATAGAGTGGAAATCTATCAACTTCATGAAAAAACTTGTATAGATACAGACAGACATAATCTTCCTTTCCAAATGCAAACAGATGGATATCATACCAAAAGGACTGAAGGTAAAAAATCCATTACAATCTACCTACCACACAGACTATGGTGACAGCTTGTGCCACATGCTCTCAAAGAAACTGCGGAACCACCTGATCAACATCATCTACAGCAAATAGGGAAAGATTAAGAACGAGTTCTCAAAACTGGATACTCTCATAAAAAACCAACCTTCACACAAACTTCCTCGTGGCTGGACTTTACAAAAACTAGACAAGCTATTTACAACACACACTTTGCTTCTCTACAAAAGAAAAAGGACACTAAACTATCTAAACTACTACATTCCACAAAGGGCCACAATAGTGGTTTCCTTAACCCACCCTGCAATATTGTTAATCTGTCCAACTATACTCTTAGCCCAGCAGAAGAATCTGTCCTATCTCGGGGCCTCTTCTTCTGCCCCTCCACCCCCATGACCATGATACAGTTCTGTGGTGACCTAGAATCCTATTTTCGATGTCTCTGACTCAGGAATATTTCCAACACACCTCTGAATAACATACTAACCCACAGATATCTTCCTACCAACACTACAAAAAGGATTCTGGGTGGACTCCTCCTGAAGAAACAACAGACTGGACTTCTACATAGAGTGCTTCCGCCAATGTGCATGGGCTGAAATTGTGGAAAAGCAGCATCACTTGCCCCATAACCTCAGCAGTGCAGAACACAATGTCACCCACAGCCTCAGAAACAACTCTGACATCATAATCAAAAAGGCTGACAAAGGAGGTGCTGTCGTCATCATGAATAGGTCGGAATATGAACAAGAGGCTACTAGGCAGCTCTCCAACACCACTTTCTACAAGCTATACCCTCTGATCCCACTGAGGGTTACCAAAGCAAACTACAGCATTTGCTCAAGAAACTCCCTGAAAAATCACAAGAACAAATCTGCACAGACAAACCCCTGGAACCCTGACCTGGGATAGTCTACCTGCTACCCAAGATCCATAAACCTGGAAATCCTGGATGCCCCATCTTCTCAGGCATTGGCACCCTGACAGCAGGATTGTCTGGCTATGTAGACTCCCTCCTCAGGCTCTATGCTACCAGCACTCCCAACTATCTTCGAGACACCACTGACTTCCTGAGGAAATTACAATCCATTGGTGATCTTCCTGAAAACACAATCCTGGCCACTATTGATGTAGAAGCCCTCGACACCAACATTCCAAACTAAGATGGACTACAAGCCGTCAGGAACAGTATCCCCGATACTGTCACGGCGAACCTGGTGGCTGAACTTTGTGACTTTGTCCTTACCCATAACTATTTCACATTTGGGGACCTTCAAATCAGCAGCACTGCGATGGGTACCCGCATGGCCCCACAGTATGCCAACATTTTTATGGCTGACTTAGAACAACTCTTCTTCAGCTCTCGTCCCTTAATGCCCCTACTCTACTTGCGCTACACTGATGACATCTTCATCATATGGACCCATGGAAAAGAAGCCCTTGAGGAATTCCACCATGATTTCAACAATTTCCATCCCACCATCCTCAGCCTGGACCAGTCCACACAAGAGATCCACTTCCTAGACACTACGGTGCTAATAAACGATGGTCACATAAACACCACCCTATACCGGAAACCTACTGACCACTATACTTACCTACATGCCTCCAGCTTTCACCCAGATCACACCACACGATCCATTGTCTACAGCCAAGCTTTACGATACAAGGCACTGGTGAGACCTCACCTAGAATACTGTGTGCAGTTCTGGTCTCCCATGTTTAAAAAGGGTGAATTCAAACTGGAGCAGGTACAGAGAAGGGCTACTAGGATGATGCGAGGAATGGAAAACTTGTCTTATGAAAGGAGACTCAAGGAGCTTGGCTTGTTTAGCCTAACTAAAAGAAGGCTGAGGGGAGATATGATTGCTCTCTATAAATATATCAGAGGGATAAATACAGGAGAGGGAGAGGAATTATTTCAGCTCAGCACCAATGTGGACACAAGAAGAAATGGGTATAAACTGGCCACCAGGAAGTTTAGACTTGAAATTAGACGAAGGTTTCTAACCATCAGAGGAGTGAAGTTTTGGAATAGGCTTCCAAGGGAAGCAGTGGGGGCAAAAGATCTATCTGGTTTTAAGATTATACTCGATAAGTTTATGGAGGAGATGGTATGATGGGATAGTGGGATTTTGGTAAATCTTTGGTGATCTTTAAATATTCAGGGTAAATAGGACTAATAGCCTGAGATGGGATATTAGATGGATGGGATCTGAGTTACCCAGGAAAGAATTTTCTGTAGTATCTGGCTGGTGAATCTTGCCCATATGCTCAGGGTTTAGCTGATCGCCATATTTGGGGTCGGGAAGGAATTTTCCTCCAGGGCAGATTGGAGAGGCCCTGGAGATTTTTCGCCTTCCTCTGTAGCATGGGGCATGGGTGACTTGAGGGAGGCTTCTCTGCTCCTTGAAGTCTTTAAACCATGATTTAAGGACTTCAATAGCTCAGACATAGGTGAGGTTTTTTGTAGGAGTGGGTGGGTGAGATTCTGTGGCCTGCGCTATGCAGGAGGTCGGACTAGATGATCAGAATGGTCCCTTCTGACCTTAGTATCTATGAATCTATGATACAATCGCATTTGCTCCAACCCCTCAGACAGTGACAAACACCTACAAGATCTCTATCATGCATTCTTACAGCTACAATACCCACCTGCTGAAGTGAAGAAACTGATTGACAGAGCCAGAAGAGTACCCAGAAGTCACCTACTACAGGACAGGCCCAACAAAGAAAAGAACAGAACGCCACTAGCCATCACCTTCGGCCCCCAACTAAAACCTCTCCAATGGATCATCAAGGATCTAAAACCTATCCTGAAGGACGATCCATTACTCTCACAGATCTTGGGAGACAGGCCAGTCCTTGCTTACAGACAGCCCCCCAATCTGAAGCAAATACTCACCAGCAATCATACACCACACAACAGAACCACTAACCCAGGAACCTATCCTTGCAACAAAGCCCGTTGCCAACTCTGTCCACATATCTATTCAGGGGACACCAGCAATGGCCTAATCACATCAGCCACACTATCAGAGGCTTGTTCATCTGTGCATCTACCAATGTGATATATGCCATCATGTGCCAGCAATGCCCCTCTGCCATGTACATTGGTGAAACTGGACAGTTTCTACGTAAAAGAATAAATTGACACAAATCAGACATCAAGAATTATAACATTCAAAAACCAGTTGGAGAACACTTCAATCTCTCTGGTCACTTGATTACAAACCTAAGAATGGCTATTCTTCAACAAAAAAACTTTAAAAACAGTCTCCAACGAGAGACTGCTGAATTGGAATTAATTTGCAAACTGGATACAATTAACTTAGGCTTGAATAAAGACTGGGAGTGGATGGGTCATTACACAAAGTAAAACTATTTCCCCATGTTATTTCCCCCCTTCCTCCACCCCCCACTGTTCCTCAGACATTCTTGTCAACTGCTGGAAATGGCCCACCTTGATTATCACTACAAAAGGTTTTCTTCCTCCCCCCCCACTGGTAATAGCTCGTCTTAAGTGATCACTCTCCTTACAGTGTGTGTGATAACACCCATTTTTTCATGTTCTCTGTGAATATAAATCATCTCCCCACTGTATTTTCCACTGAATGCATCTGATGAAGTGAGCTGTAGCTCACGGAAGCTTATGTTCAAATAAATTTGTTAGTGTCTAAGGTGCCAGAAGTACTCCTTTTCTTTTTGCGAATACAGACTAACACGGCTGCTACTCTGAAACCAGAGAAATCAATCAGGCTCTTAAAACTAACAGAACTTTATTAGAAAGAAAAAAGGTAAAAGAAGCACCTGCGTAAAATTAGAAGGGAAGCTAACGTCACAAGGCAATCAGATGTAAAACACAGAGGATTTCCTTCTGGGCAAAAAGTTACAAAAAGAAAACCAGGAATATGCCTTCCTCTCAGCACAGAAAAACTCACAAGCCAAAACAAAAGTAAACTAACACATTTCCTTGCTAGTACTTTCTAATTCTAACAGAGTTTGAGTGCCTGCTTCTTTTGATATGTCTCCAGCAAGCACACAGAACAGACAGACAAAAGCCTTCTTTCCCCCCTTGCCCCATATTTGAAAGTATCCTGTCCCCTTATTGGTCCTTTTGGTCAGGTGCCAGCCAGGTTACCTGAGCTTCTTAACCCTTTACAGGTAAAAGGATATTGTGCCTCTGGCTAGGAGGGATTTTATAGTACTGTATACAGGAAGGTTGTTACCCTTCCCTTTATATTTATGACAGGCCCTGTCTATATTAAGGAATTACAGGATTAAGCTGCACTGCTATAAAGCTACTTTCAAGCCAGTCTAGGGCTACTGCATTAGCACGGGATTTTCAGAAGGGCTCAGTATTAGTCTTATTCTGTCCCCATTGAAGTCAATAGGAGATTTACCATTGTCTTCAATGGAAGCAGAGCTAGGACAAAGTCTGAGAACTTTTGAAAACCCCACACCACAGGGCTTGCACTAGTTTAACTACACTGAGGTTGTTACACAAGTGTGAGCTTCTCAACTGGACATACTTCCATTGTTAGATGTCTATTTACAGTTGTCACCAGGCAGGTGGACAAAACACGGCCATAGCCTAACCCTTTCCATACAATGCAAGGCTACAGCTTAGCCCAGTGGTTCTCAAACTTTTGTACTTGTGACCCCTTTCACATAGCAAGCCTCTGAGTATGAGCCCCCCCCCATAAATGAAAAACACTTTTAAATCTGTTTAACGCCATTATAAATGCTAGATGCAAAGCAGGGTTTGGGGTGGAGGCTGTCAGCTCATGACCCTCCATTTAATAACCTCACAACCCCCTGAGGGATCCCAACCCCTAGTTTGAGAACACCTGGCTTAGCCTTTCCTACTCACTCACACACACCACCTCCCATGTGCCCACATAAAGGAATTTTCCTGAATGTTGAGAAGAAAAAGCGGGCTTTCTTTTCTCCTCTTAGATAGATAGAGATGATAACTTTTGCTTTAAAAAAAGTAAATAACTGGATTCGGAAGATGTATCTTTACCTTCTAGGATGGTGCTTATAAATCCATCATTACCAGCTTAAGCACTTGCAGTAACTGCAGTATCCTTTTCTATTTTAAATAGGAGATACTGTGGTACCACACTCAGTGCAGCATGAAAACATTTTCTGTTTTAAAAGCTCCACTTCCCAGAAGGACAGGTATTAGTGGGGGACCCAACACTTCTTTGGCTTTGTCTTCACTGCAGAAAAAGGTATAGCTTTTCCTATATGAATCCTAGTGAGTCAAGTCAGACAGTTTTTATCTTGATGTAGCTAGTAGATGTCAATCCCCTTCAACTCACCGCCACTTTGACTGACCTCCACTAGCTGCACAGGTTTCAGAGTAGCAGCCGTGTTGTCTGTATTCGCAAAAAGAAAAGGAGTACTTGTGGCACCTTAGAGACTAACAAATTTATTTATAAATGCATCCGATGAAGTGAGCTGTAGCTCACGAAAGCTTATGCTTAAATAAATTTGTTAGTCTCTAAGGTGCCACAAGTACTCCTTTTCTACTAGCTGCACAGAAACTACAGGTCCTTGTCTCCACTAGGAATTTATGCCAAGATAGATACCTTGACTGTAAAAACACATCTTTTTTACAGTGAAGATTAGCCCTTATTAAACTAGTGAACAAATCTGGACTGATTTTAACCTCTTCTTCATTGTCTCATGCAAACGATATGACAGCAGGATTGTGCTTCACTTATTCATTGAAACGTGCTCTGTCCTGACAAAGCTCGGACTTCTCTGTGGAGGGTGAAAAACATGAATCCTGCTATCTCTTGTGAGAAAACAAAGAAAACTACAAAAAAAAGTATTAGCTCCGTATTCTTCTAAAATCACAAAGTCTATATAAAAGTGAATGAATTGTACTTCTCATCTACAACAATCATCTAATAAGGGATCTACAAAGTGTTTTCCATTAGTTGCAAGATACTTCAATGTAGAAGAAGACATGAAGTATTTTTTTAGTTGACTTTTATGGTGACCCTAATGAAACCTTCCAAACCATTGTTGCTAATAGCTTAAAGAAACTGGATGACAATGGCTGGATGTACAAAAGGTCAGAGAATATACAGGAGACAATAACTGTCAATTATAACATATAAACTTATAACAAGGCATGCAAAAGCTAAACTAAATGTAGACATCAGAAGTCAGAGAGGGCATTTTTCAAAGACAGCCAGGGTAGTTAGGCACCAACAGGAGTTGGGTGCCTAGCTGGACTTTGTACCTTTAAAAATGTTGTACCCAGTCTCCATTAAGCACAACATGATTGTGGGGTGAGGAGAGATGTAAGGAGTGCAAAGAAGCTGATTGCATTTTCTTGATTTTGAGGCCAGCCCTGGTGTAGTTTAGAGCAGCCTAAGGGCTGCTGTAATTTATGCCAACTGGCGATGACTCCCCAAGAGGCCATCAGCAACTGGGAATCCTTGGACAGCAACATGCTTCATTGACTCCCACATCTGCTGTCATCTTCAATGCTTCCTCTGTACTCGGAGCTGTTGGGTAGGATTGGGCAGAAGCAAGGCATTTATGGAAGTGTTGTCAAAACAGAAGCATGCACAGTTCTCTAACATGCTGGCACTAGACAGATATCACTTTTCTAGCCATTATCAGACTAGGAGCAGCTTGTCTCCCTCTTATAAAATACTCCAGAGTCTAGATGAAGATTAATGTCAGATGTAATCTGGAACTAATTCAGAGAACAATGATATCTGAGACTGTGTTACTTTCTCAGTTATGCCTGGAAGATTTATCCTGAGGCACTTGAGATGTACAAATTCCCTTTAAGAAACTTATATAAACAGACATCTAGTTTGGACAAGGAGTTCAAAAATAGATACAGAGACAGATTCTCCACCACAAGGGATATATTCTTCATCACCCTACAAACACAGAAATAAAAAACTCAATGATTGAAAGAAAGATGAATGATTTTCTTGCCTTTTGTGAACATTCCCAGAAGCACAGCAACCATAATGATGACTCAAGTCCCAACAATTTGCAGAAGAAATTGTTGTTCTTACTGAAGAAGTGCACATTTATTGTATTCAGCAAAGAAGTAACTTTATGTAAAGTTTATGTAAAGTGTGGATATGGATCAAATACATGAAGCATTGTGTGTGGTAAATGATTTATTCAGTTCCCCTACAATGTCTCAGGTGACAAAATGCATCAAAGCAATCTAAACATGAACATCAGATTCAGGAAATGATCAGCACCTCAAGAAAGTTGTCTCATTATTTCTTTTCAAGCAGCAAAGAATACAGTGAAATAGTTTCTGAAATTATGAAACCAGCTTTGCATGATAGATAAAGCCGACTTGATGTGATGGCAATTGAAAACAAAACTTAGTGGATGGGAAGTGTAAGGACAAACCACAACAATGGCTCCTGTACATGAGAGAGAAGAAGAAAATAAAGAGATTGATTACAGGAACACCTCTCCATCACAAAACTGATGGAAGTGGAGAGGAACAAGTACACATGCTGGCACCTGTGACTGTAGACTTTGACTGCAACTCACCTCAATGCTGTAAGCAGCAAATGTTTATATATATATTTATTAATACATTTATATATATTTTCTACTCTATAACCATACTGGACTGTTTAGCCCATAGAAAAATGACCTTTTTCTGGACAATACCTTTTTGTCTAAATTTTACCTATGCTGTCAGACTGTCCTAGATAGTGGTAGGTTTTTTGTGTTCCTTTCAGATCTCTAGAGACCTGGTCAATGGGCCTGGTTTAAGGATTCATGTTTTCACAACTTGCAAGATGTTTAGTGCAGGATTTCATTTTTATGAGAGGAGAGGTTTCCTGACATTGCACTCAGGATTAAAGGAGGGCTTCCCCAAAAGAAGAGAGAGGAAGGGACTGGGGCTTCTAATGTCTAAGTCAGTGAGGAGCCACCCTCTTTTCCCCCATACGTTCAATCCTTGTACCAAGGAAGATCTGGTGGAGTCCCTAGTGGAATCCCACAGTACTATTTCTGTGCCAAGGTAAGAGTTTGAGAAATGGCAGATGGAGAGAAGAGGATGGTTAGCAGCTCTCCTCAGGTACTGTTGATGGCTGAAGAAAGGCTGAGTTTTTGCCAGTTAGTTTCCTCTATGTGTCAAATTACTATGTTGCAGCCAAGTTAAACAAGATAAGCTGTGTCTTGTCTTGCTGCAACATCTGGAACTTCAGTGAGATTACTCATGTGCTCACAGTTAAGCACACATTTATATGCTTTACTCGATCAGGGTCAGAGCGTTTAGCACTTATAGAACCAAGTCCCAGTTCTGTTTTTGGGGTAGGAGGAAAGATCTGGTGTCCTATTAAGCACCCTATATTGATCTGTGTTACTCCTTGCACAGCGGTTCTCAAACTGTGGATCATGACCCCAAAGTGGGTCATGATCCCGTTTTAATGGGATCACCAGAGCCAAATCCTGTGTCCAACAGCCTGGGATCGAAGCCTGAGGGCTTCAGCCCTGGGTGGTGGGGCTCAGGTTACAGACCCCCAACCTCGGGCTGAAGCCCTTGGGCTTGGGTTGCTCCACAGCCAGGGCAGTGGGGCTTGGGCTTTGCCCCCCTCTCCCCAACCCCCCTACCCAGGGCAGTGGGGCTCGGGCAGGCTCAGGTTTTGGTCCCCCCTCCTGGAATCATGTAGTAATTTTTGTTGTCAGAAGGGTGTCATGGTGCAATGAAGTTTGAGAACTCCTGTCCTAGCATAAATAAGAAGCAACAACTAAGAGCACAGCTAGTCACAACATTATAATTTATATTATGCTTCATGCTTTTTATCTTCTTGTAGCCTCTCTGTCATGAGCTAGACAATAAAGCATCAAGATAGGGGGTTGCATGGGACTCTGGAAAACAGCAACACCTAAACCAATACTTTTCAAATACTGGGGCCTAAATAGTAAATAGTCAAATTATTAATTTAACACAATTTATCTGACCATAACCTTTTCTTCTGTTCACAATTATCTGTTTACAGTGTCTGACTTTAATATTTTGGATTGTTATTTTCAGTTGTTCAGAGAATAGTTTGTGTCATAAATTTTATCCCTTGTCATTTCATGAACTGAACAATAGGAGATAGACATTGATATTGATCCAAAACCTCTTATTAATAATTTATAATTTTAACTCTAATTTTAGATTATTAAAAACTTGCCTTCATTTTTGTTGATTTAGAGATACCTTTATTTTCATACTTATGATGCTTGGATAATATTATAGTTCACATGCTTATGTTTTGGTTGCTTATTTAATTAAATAAAATGTTCAAGCTAAATAAAGAAATTCCTAGGAAATCTCCAGTTTCTGTCACTCAGTAACCAACATCAAAAATGACAAAGAGGATGACATCACTTTAGCCATAAAACCATATTCATCACCTTCAGATATGAGACACTAGAATGCATCTTCATATCTTCTATTTTTCTTTAACATTATTATTTTATTTTATACTATGTTTTGAAAGATGGTTAGTTATTGTGATTGGTACCTAGTATAGAATGTCTGTGTTTTTTTATAATACAAATCTCTAACAGAAAATTCTAAATATACTAACAAATCTAATTGCAAATCTGGCAGCTATTTGGTCAAAAGGCAAACAATCAACAATAATTTATTCTCAAAGGACAGTACACTTCTTCCCTTTGCAAGACACCAGTCCTGTACAGACATGATCTTTAGCTCAAGAATTCAAACTTCTCAGCATATTTATGTTTCAGAAAGAGACCTGGTTATGTAAAAGAATGAGAATATGTTCTCAATTCAGAATATTCCAAAGATAAGTGATACTTAGGAAGTGTTATCAAAGCTATAAACTAATGCATAGTGGTATCTTTACTCCTGCTATTTCCAAAGAGAAAAATATTTAGTTTTAAACACAAAGAATTTTAGAAATGCCCACATTGAAACTGATTTCTTTTATAAACATTCTAAAGTCTTCATTTGATAAACTGAGAATATTTATCATTGGAAAATGTCTCACACAAGACCTTGCTTATTTCTAACTTGTTTCCTGTTGAAGGTGAAAACTTTTGGTTTTGTTTGCTTATGAAGTCATAAACTTCTTTTGAAACATTTACTGGAAAAAATTTTTTAATATAATAATTGTGTGACACCATTGTTATATGAATAATAAGTTGTTTTTGTACAAATATAACAAGGTCATTTGATGCTGTAACTGATTATTAAATAAAGGAGCCACTGGATAATAAGAATATTTGTATTAATTGGGGAATTAGTTATCTTGCAGTGCCCAAGCAACTCCTTATCAAGCTCAAAAAGACAAGAGGAACCTCTCCAAGGACGGTAAGAAAGGACAATGACTTTTTTCATGACTATTTATGTTGAAGACTCTCTTTACAAATAAATTAGGTGTTTTGTTTTTGGGGGGATTTTTTTAAACTATTTTAAGAGCTCAAATACTTTTTATAGGAAAAGTTTGGACTCATTTGAGACAGAATTTCAATTCCTATTAAGAACTAAAAGGAATTTCTCCTATAATGATCTGAACAAAAGAAAGCATTAGAACTCTTTTTTAAAGATGTTATGAGAATTTCTCATAGACAAAAGCAGTGTGATCATGAAGTTGGAGAAGCATTACAAGCCTGTAACATTGCATTAGCAGATTGAATATTCACTGAAGATGCTATCAAGATCATCCCATAAAATTGTTGAACCAATGAAAGGTGACAGCAGCTGATATCTGAATTTAGAGAAGCCCCTGAAAGAGGCATGGCCTTCAGTGAGACTATCAAAAGAGAAGAGTATAAATCCTGAATTGAAACACTCTCTCACGGTATTATGCTCTTACACTCGTACATATTTTTGCTCTTACATTCTTGACTCAGTTTGTTTATCTCATCACAATTTCAAGCCAACATCTCTACAGAGAAGCAAATAGCAGCAGCAATAAAGCAACTGAGGGTATGTCTGCCCGGATCAGCGGGCAGCGATCGAGCCAGTGCGGGTCAATTTATCGCGTCTAGTCTAAATGCGATAAATTGACCCCTGAGAGCTCTCCCATCGACTCCTGTACTCCACCACCATGAGAGGCGCAGGCAGAGTTGACGGGGGAGCGGCAGCAGTTGACTCACTGCGGTGAAGACACCATGGTAAGTCAATCTAAGTACATCGACTTCAGCTATGTTATTCATGTAGCTGAAGTAGCGTAACTTAGATCGATTTCCCACCCCTCCCATTCCTCCGTGTAGACCAGGGCTAAGAATAACCAAGAAGCTACAACACAGCATCAAGAAGCATCAACATTCCAGCCCAGCACCATGATAACATAATTGAGATTTTGACACTATTGGTGAGATGGAATTTGCAAAAGCAATGCCAGGGATTACATTTAGGACCTGTCTACTCTTGCAAGTTTCTGCGCAGGAAAGCAGCTGTCTGTGCTGTAACTCACGAGGTGCACACACTATCAAGCCACTTAGTGCGCAGTTTCTGCGCAGATGCAGCGCTGTAAAAAAACCACCCCAACGAGAGGCAGAGAGCTTTCTGTGCTGGGGCTACAGCACTGTGGTGCCAGTGTAGACACCATAGCAATTACAGCACTGTGATTTGCCTCTGGGACGTGTCCCACAATGCCTGTTCTCGCCTCTCTGGTCATCGGTTTGAACTCTACTGCCCTGCCCTCAGGTGACCAACTGTTATCCCCACCCCTTACATTCCCTTGCAAATTTGAAAATCCCCTTCCTGTTTGCTCGGTGATGCATGCAGTGGTCTCAGCGCATCTTTCCAGGTGGCCATGCCTGCTCCACGCACCAGGAGATCCCCCAGCTTGGAACAACGCCGAGCTGCTGGAACTCATCAGCATTTGGGGAAAGGAGGCTGCCCAGTCCCAGCTGCGCTCCAGCCACAGGAATTATGATACCTACGCACAGATTTCATGATGCATGATAGAAAGGGGCCATGACCAGGACACACTGCAGTGCAGGGTCAAAGGGAAGGAGCTGCGGAACACCTACCCCAAGGCGCAGGAGGCAAAGCGCCGCTCCAGTACTGTGCCCATGAGCTGCCAGCTCTACAAAGAGCTGGTTGCGATACTCGGTGGCGACCCCATCTCCACTGCGAAGACCCCTGTGGATACTTTGATGGCTTGCATGCCAGTCGAGAGTGGACTGAGCCAGGAGGAGGAAATCTTGGACAAGATGTGGAAGGGGAGGGGGATCCAGAGGTAGAAGATGACTCAGAGGCCAGAGATGCGTGCAGCCAGGAGCTCTTTTCTACCCCGGAGAAGGCTAGCCAGTCACAGTTGTAGGAGATTGGCAAAGTGCAAACAGGAGAGGAGATCCCTAGTAAGTGGATCTGAGTTTGGGATTCAATGAAGCGAGTTGTTGGGGGCAGGAGGGTTGTAGAAAGCAGGTTTGTCTCCCACCGAATGCCTAGTCTGAGCGGCGGAACAGGCTGTTGATTGACTCCCTCACTTCACGGGAATTTCCCTCAGAGATCTCCAGGAAACTCTCATGGAGATACTGGGCAATCCGCTGCTACGGGTTCTTCAGCAGAGCTGCTTTGTTTCTTGCCCCAATAATGGTAAATTTCACATGCCACTGTGCCATCATGGGGGAGGAGTGGGAGGAACCATTGCTGCATACAGTCAAGCTGCGTAGGGGCCAGGGCAGAAGCCACAGGCTTGGAGAAGACCCTGCTTGATTCCCTGCTCACCCTCAGAAGTGAGATATCTTCCATAATGATCACATTCTGTGGAAAGTGGGGGGACAAGAATGATTATCAGGACCAAAAGGAGAATGTGACATGCCAGAATGGCTCTTAAAGGTTATGGAGCGCCAAGCAGACACGCTCCAGGTGATACTAGCTCTTCAAACCGAGCAGCTCCATGCCTGCCCACCGCTGCAGCCACTGTTGCAAAACTCTTTCCCATGTGCCTCCACACACATACCACCAACACACTCTTATCAACCTCCTGGTTCCAGTCTATACCCACAGTGTTCCACTCCTCCCTCCTCAGAGTCCAGCACTGTGGACTTCCACTACCCACTGCACTCAACACCCATCCCTCTGCAGTTTGGCCCTGCTGAAGTACAGTACCCACTGCATTTGTACTCCAAAGGAGAAGGTTGGATATGATCCCTAGACATACACAAATCTTTAGCCATCTTGGGACCCCTCCTCCTCCTGGGACCTTCCCTTCCCCCACCCCCGTCACTGCTGATGGGTTTTTTTTGTGTTTGACTCCTCTGGCTTCTGTCTTTTAATAAAAGAATGGTGTTTGTTCGAAAGCAATCTTTATTCTATTAATTGAAAGCAAAAAGAGCACTACAAAGCAACATACAATTATGTTAAACCCTCTTATTACATCATGTGCACCAATCACCTCCTAGCATTACGAGCACTGCACTCCCAAGCATAGCAACAAATAATAGTAGATTTCAGCTTCAAATTGCTGCCTCAAGGCATCCCTGATCCTTATGGTCCCGTGCTGTGCCCCTCTAATAGCCCTGGTCTCTGGCTGTTCAAACTCAGCCTCCAGGCGGTGAGCCTCTGCAGTCAAGCCCTGAGTGAAGCTTTCACCCTGCCCTTCACAAATATTATGGCACCTACAGTATGCGGCTATAAGCATAGGAATATTGTCATGGCCAGGTCCAGCTTCCCGTAGATGCAGCTTTTAAATGTCCAAAAGCACACTCAGCAATCATTCTGCATTTGCACAGCCTGTTGTTGAACCGCTCCTTGCTGCTGTCAAGTTGCCCCATGTATGGCTTCATAAGCCATGGCATTAAGGGGTAGGCAGTGTCTACCAGGATCACAGTGGGCATTCTGACTTCCCCTATGGTGATCTTCTGGTCGAGAAAGAAAGTCTCTGCTTGCAGCTTCTTGAACAGGCCAATGTTCTGAAAGATATGCGTGCCATGCACCTTTCCAGACCAGCCTGTGTTAATGTCTGTGAAATGCCCACAGTGATCCACAAGCACGTGGAGAACCATTGAGAAATACCACTTGCGATTAAAGTAATTGGTGGCTAGGTGGTCTGGTGCCAGAATTGGAATGTGTGTGCCATCAATCACCCCTCTGCAGTTAGGGAAGCCCATTTGTGCAAAGACATCCACAATGTCATGCATGTTGCCTCGAGTCACGGTCTTTTGGAGCAGGATGGGATTAATAATCCTGCACACTTCCATCGACACAACTCCAATGGTTGGCTTTCCCACTCCGAACTGGTTAGCAACTGATCAGTAACAGTCTAGAGTAGCCAGCTTCCACTGTGCAATCGCCAAACACTTCTCCAATGGCAGGGCAGCTCTCATTCTCGTGTCCTTGCGCCGGAGGGCTGGGGTGAGTTCATCTCACAGTCCCATGTGGCTTTCCTCATCCAAAAGTTCTGCAGCCACTGCTCGTCATCCCAGACGTGCATGACGATGTGATCCCACCACTCAATGCTTGTTTCCTGAGCCCAAAAGCGGCATTCCACTGTGGTCAGCACCTTTGTGAATGCCACAAGCAATCTCATGTCATAGCTACTATGGGTCGTGAGATCAATGTCACACTCCTCTTTCCTCTGTAGTTTAAGGAATAACTTCACTGCCACTCGTGATGTGTTGGTCAGAGTGAACAGCATTATGGTCAACAGTTCAGGATCCATTTCTACAGCCCAAAGAAGCAGGGTGCGCAGTACACAAACCATTGAAAGATGGCGCCAAATGCAGATGGAAGCACAGGAATTGCTCGGATGTGAAGCAATGCATCACAGGACATTGGGACTTGACTCAGGATGACCCGCGACCCCTTCTGCCTTCAACAAGTCTTAGCGGCAGAAGAGTAAGAGATGCTCTGTGGGATAGCTGCCCAGAGTGCACCACTCTGAATACCACTGCAAGTGCCAGAAGTGTGAACACGCTATTACGCAGGCAGCTGACAGTATGAGCCCACAACAGCAGTTTCTCTTCAGCACTCTGTGAAGGCATGGTTACACTTGCAGATGTAGAGCACTTTGAGTTAAACCAGTCTTTGTAGAAAGCAGTAGGCTGTAATCTGGCATGAGCACATTAGCAGATCTTGCAACGGCCACAGAGAGCAGTGCATTGTGGTAGCTATCCCAGCATGCAAGTGTCTGCAACGTGCTTTTCAAATGGGGGTGGTGGTGGTGGAGTGTGACAGGGAGTGTGTTGTGTATATGTGGGGGGAGAGAGAATGGGTTTTTGGGGGGCTGAGAGCATGTCAGCATGCTGTCTTGTAAGTTCAGACAGCAGCAGATGCCCCCCTCCCTCTCTGCCTCTCTCTCACACACATAGCATTCCACACTAATGGCTTGCTTTGTCTTGGAGCAGGTAAGTATGACAGTTGTCAGAAACAGAGCTTTCAAAGGGCATATCCACATTCCTGCAGTTGATTTCACAACAATGATAAGAGTGCCTACTTGATTTAAGAGGATTATGGGACGTTTCTGGAGGCTGATCAGGGCGCAGTAATGCAACACCTCATTCACACTGACGCCCGGGTGTTTCAGCCAAAGTGCACCAAGTGTTAATCTTCTCGCCGAGGTGGAGTACAAGGAGCACTCTAACCATGGAGTCAGAGCGCTCTATGTGCCTTGCCAGTGTGGATGGGATAGTGAGCTAGGGCGCCCAGAGCTGCTTTAATGCGCTCTAACTCGCAAGTGCAGCCAACCCCTACACAGTGCTGTAACTGCCGGCGCTGTAACTCTGCTAATGTAAAGATATGTCCAACTTCTGTGGTACTGTAGATGTGCCCTTAAATTGTTCTTGTAATAATTTTAATGAAATATTAAGGTATATATATAAATATAAGGTACTAAAACCCTCTCCTCTTAGACACCAGCTAATTCAGACTTTATACTCCTGGAAAAGAGATATAGGCTAGCCTTGATAAACAGAAATAAATTGTGATATTTAATTTGAATTTAAGATTAGAATTCATTAATTTGCCAGTCTCAAAACTGTTCTTTGAATGGCTTCTTTTCATTAATTAAATTATTTAATTAAATAATTAAGTTAAATATTTTCTTCAGTTTCACAGAATTTAAGATCTCCTCCCCATTTTATACCATTAGGTTATGAATAATAAATCAAACAGGATTCACCAATCCTCTTAAACAAAATTCCTTTGCCCCTCCCTAAACTATTGAGTTAACTATGATACACTAAAGCAGGATTCACTACTGATTTGAGAAATAAGATATTTTTATCTGAATTTACCTAAAGAGACAGGGTCCACTCTTGAAATGTAATCTTTGTTGAGATTGATAGAAGAGATTACAATAGAAGTAACCATTGTTTAGTACTTGTGTTCCCTTTTGTTTTGCCTTTTTTTTCTTTTTTCTTTTTGCTTCTTTAGTAATAAAATATTGGTAGGTAATATTTTTATGTTGCCTCCCTGTAATCATAGTGTTCCATAAGGCATGGCAAAAATTCTATGAAACTAAAATAGTGTGTGTGCAGGGGAAGGGGTGGTTACAACCCTGAATTGGCATCAAGAAAGACATTCATTAAGAATTGATATGCCATTTCTAGTTTCTCTACGGAATAATTTTGTCAGTAATTATTGAGATAATATTACTTGATGCTCAATGCCCTAAAACACCTGCTATCTCCAGACAAATGTCTGAGTGGTGACAGATGATATTTTTTTGTGTTCCCTACATGTGTTCCCTACATGTGGACTGTACTTGTTAGTATTTTCCTCTGCATTGTATACTGGAATATTTAAGTATTTAATAGTGTATTTGGGTGCATAAAATTGCATTTTTGTCACTGAAATATCTTCCCTACAACACTTGTACAAACCCCCAAAAGATTTTATGAAATATTTCTATTGATTTCTTTTGGCTCATAACTTGTGGTGGGTACAGCACTGGAGCATATTGTGCAGCATGAAGATTTTCAGAATTGTGATGCATCATAAATTTAAAAACAAGCATTCAGAGGGAAAAAAAGACAAGCACTAAAATACTTGTATTGCTTGCAGACTGGTGGACCAGTTTGTCATCTCCCATAATGTATTTTGGTGATTTAATTTTTATTGTTATTACAGACCAGCGAAGCTCACACACTGAGCAAAATTATTTAAAAAGGCATGAAATGAGATCAGTCTTAGAATAGAGGCAGCAGCAGCATACTGCATGGCCATTTAGGTACAGGACATGGATTTGGATTATGTGGCAAGTCTGGATGTTCTATTGAATGGACCAAACTAGGCGATAGCACAGGAGTGTCATAAGAAATGTATTCATTACTAAAGGTTGTAGGACACAAACTTGTGAAAGGATATTATCAAATTCATCCAGACAGAGATATTGTCAGACTAATCAAGATTCTGACCATGTTAGAGAATGCTGCAAGACCTTAGAAAGCTTTCTCGTTATAATTGAAATGATTAAATGATATTGTTATAGATTAGATTAAAACTCCTTATACTGGTGAGTTTAACAGCCATCCTTCATTCAGGTTAAACATAAGAAATAACAGATGCCTCCAGAATAAAGGCCAACCTAAGGCCATTTAGGAATTCTAACAACTGGTTGGAGAGTGTAGAGAGGGGGCATGGATTCCCTCCCACATGGATGATGGGACAGCTGCGACCTCTCCATGGTGGACAGAGACAGGACATCCATGCCCACCCCGCCAGAAGCAGAGGGGTGGGACAGGAAACAGAATTATAAAAGGCAGGCCCTCCAACTAAGCTGGAGATGAGCTGCTGGAGGACAAGGGGGTCTCCCACCCACTGCTGGATCTTGGACCCAATACTGACCGCTAGTGCATGAGAGCTGGATAGACTGCTAGAGCTGCTGATCCCCAGAGACACAGAGGAGTTGGTGGGATTGCCATTAGCTGTTTATCCTGGTGAGACGAACAACAATCCTGGGACCAAGGTCACTCCCCCTTATGGGAGAGTAGGAAGTAGCCCAGGGAGCCAAATCTCATTTGTCAGTATTGCTGACTGACAGCTGGCCGGCATGTTGCAGCTGGATTTCCCCACTGTCCCCGTGGTAGAACACTCCACCACTGTTAGGGCCCTGAGTTAGGACATGATAGAGTTGGATGGGCCTGTGTTCCCCGACCCCAGCCATGCTACCCCTAGGATGGCAGCCTCCCCACCATAGGCCAAGTGGCCTGCGTTTGTTGGCGGTCTGCCAGAGCCAGGACCCCAGACTGTTTGCTGTCCTGACCTGTTTGAGGGTCCGGGCATACAGACTCACTACAGCTCTGTCCTCGATACAGGCCATAGCCTGTTGACTTTACTGCCCTGCCTTGACTGAGGCCCTGGGTTTCTGGACTTTGGCACCCTGCACTGTTTGAGTGTCTGGACTTATAGACTCATTACTTCTCTGCACTGAATACAGGCCAGAGCCTCCTAATTGCTTGCCGCCCCACCCTGCCACAGGGCCAGGGCTTATAGACAGTGCTGCTCTACCCCGGTTGTAGGCTAGAGTCCTCTGATTGTTTGATGCCCTGCCCCTTTGGAGGTCTGGGACTCCTTGACTCAGTACTGTACCACATCGTCAAGTGGCAGAGACCCCAGTGCTAATTCTCCCCGAACAGTGCCCTTCCAGAGGACTTGTAGCTAGGGATCATGGCCTCCTTCTCAGACAGATGTAGAAACATCTGTGACCATCTTATAAAGAGGTTTTTGCTAAGTATTGTTTTGAGTTAAGTATGGGGAGCTGGACAAATGCATACAAAGTCCATGTCTACACTACAAACTTTGGTTGACACAAGTTTTGTTGGTATACAGCCGGTGATATAAGTATCGCTCCTGTATTTGCATACTTAGCTGCTTCCATCAGCACTGCACATGCTTACCAGGAATTCTTGTGTCAATGTCAACTGTGCTGCACACACCACCATCTGTCACAGTGGCTTTTGGGAAATCTTTGCAATGTGTTGAGAGGTAGAAATGAGTCATGTAGGAATTTGTGGGAGCTAGGGATCAAATGTCCTTGATGTAACTTTCTCCATCCTATAATGCCATTCATGGCCTATAATTCTCATGTTTTTCTTTTATAAGCCACAAGCCTGTGGCTCTTTTCAGTGTCCATCATCCTGGTTGGAAGCATGGGTCCTACACAGCGCTGCACTGTTCTCATTAACTTTGCTAATACAAGACTCATGATGCTCCAATATTTCCAGAGCCACAGGAAGAACCATGACAACAGAGGATATGACAATTTCTTCAAGGACAGATTGCTCAGGGAGAAAGCAAAAAACAATTCAAGGTGGTTGGTGGTGTTCATGTAGCAGCTACAGATGGTAGACTGCTGCTTCTGGGCCTGAGGAAATGAGCACTAACGGGTGGGATCACATTATGAATGTTTGGGACAACAAGCAGTGGCTGTAGAATTTTCAGATGCGAATGATTATGTTCCTGGCTCTGTGTGCTGAGTTCGCCCCAGTCCTCCAGCACAAAGACTCCAGAATGAGGGCTGCATTGACAGTTGAGAAGCAAGTAGCGACCACACTGTGAAAGGTTGCAATGCCGGATTGTTACTGGCCAAAGAGAAATCATTTTGGAGTTGGAAAATTCACTTTGGGGGCTGTTATGCAAATATGTAGCACCATTAATCATCTCCTGATATGCAGGACTCTGACACTCAACAATGTGCAGGACATAGTGGATGTATTTGCTGCAATAGAGTTCCTGAACTGTGGTGAGTGAATACATGGCATGCACTTCCCTATTTTGGTACCAGCCCATCTTGCTACAGTGTACATCAACAGAAAGAGCTACTTTTCTGTCATGCAAGCATTGGTGGTAATTGGAAAACTTCACTGACATTAGCATGGTTAGATTAGAGAAGGTGCATGATGCTCACATCTTTAGGAACACATACAAAACTGTTCAGAAAGCTGCGAACAGGTACATTCTCTCCTGCTCAGCGGATTAATGTTGGCAACATTGAAATGCCCACAGTGATTCTGGGGGACCCAGAGTATTCTTTGCTCATAAAGCTGTATACTGGCTATCTTGATAGAACGATTGATGGAGGCTAGGTCCATCAATGGCTATTAGCCAAGATGGGCAGAGATGGTGTCCCTAGCCTCTGTTTGCCAGAAGCTTAGAATGGGCAACAGGGGATGCATCACTTGATGATTACCTGTTCTGTTCATTTCCTCTGGAAAACCTGGCATTGGCCACTGTTGGAAGAAAGGATACTGGGCTAAATGGACCTTTGGTCTGACCCAGTATGGCCATGCTTATGTTTTTAACTATCAGCTCAGCAGGTGCAGAATGACTGTTGAATATACTTTTGGTAGATTGAAGGGATGCTGGTGGTGTTTACTCACAATATTGGATCTCAGTGAGAACAAATTCTGAATGGTTATAACTGCCGCTTGTGTCCTGTATAATATCTGTGAGGCAAAGGATGAAAATTTGCTGCCAGGATGGAAATAGAACAACTGTCTGCTGAGTTTGAACAGCCAAACACAAAGGCCATTACAAGAGCTCAGGGTGGAGCTATGCAGCTCTCTTCAGGTGCCAATATATATTTATGCCTGTATCTGTAATTTTCACTCCATGCATCTGAAGAAATGGGTTTTGACCCACAAAATCTTATGCCCAAATAAATAAGTTAGTCTTCAAGGTGCTACCGGACTCCTTGTTGATTCTATGCAGCTGAAGGAGGCTTTGAAAGAGCATTTTAATTAATTAATTAAAGACCGCCTCATTAATTTGCAGTGCTGGACTGTGCTCTAGCCCTGAAGGTTTGAGAATTTTGTGGTGCTTGGTGCACATTTATAAATATTACACTACATGTTTCATTGAACCTACAAATTATATGGAGCTTGCTGTACATGAATTATGAGTTCTGCGGTGCTATATCCTTACATGTACTGAGTGCTTTAAGTACCACTATGCATTCTGCAGTATGTGTTGTGAACTAATAAAGAGGAGGTTATTTTCAAGAAGTAGAAGGTCATACAGTGGCAAAATCAGTGCAAAAATGTTCAAATAAAAAAAGACAATATAATGAAAACTTCTGACATATTAACAGAACAGAACTTTACAATTAGAAAGACAGCAAATATTTCTGTCTATTTCAGTGCACAAATGTCCTTTCTGGCTACAAATACACCAACTGTGGCTCTCCCACCAGTATATATGAAGCAGTGATTGCCCTTACTGTTTCCCAGTGTGGAGTGGTAGGGGTGGGATTGCGACCCATGGTGGCAAGTGGAATGTTGGAGGGTGTAGGAACCTGTTACCAAGGAGTTCTACAAGGATTGGAAAGGGTGGCAAGTCCATGATTGCATGTACGGCAACTAGAGTCTGCAGTTTTTGTGTTTGCTGCCTGAGAAGCCCCATTTCATCCTGGTGCATCTCACTCACTTTTTTCTTTTCCTGCTGGGATTCCTGGGTCTGTCTCCATTGTCCTTCTCCAGACCATCTGTCCTGTTGGTCTCCTGGCCCTTTGTTTGCAGTTTCATGCAATAATGACTTGCTGGATCTCGGTCACTCTATTCTCCCTAGTTTTCTTTCTCCTCCTCAGGGGCAGCTCTACCAATTTTGCCACCCCAAGCAGTCACTGCCGAATTGCCGCTGCCGTAACAGGGGCTGAGCTTCAGTGGAATTGCCACCACACCAGGAAGAGCAGTGGAGCTGCCACCCAAAAGCCACTGTGGTGGGAACAGTGGCAAAGCTGCCGCCAAATTGCTGCCGCGGGGCACAGACTGCCTCCCCATTCTGAATGCTGCCCCAAGCACCTGCTTGGAAAGCTGGTGCCTGGAGCCAGCCCTGCTTCTCCTCATGGGGGGGTCAGGCATTCCACGGGTGAGGAGGGGGCACCCTTCAAGGCTACAATGGCAAGAGCTACAGATAAAAACCCACAGATATCTCAGTGGATTTCTCAAGAAAATTTGTAATAAGACATGCTTATTAAAGAGCAGGAAAAGAGCAAAGGAGACACAGCCTGGAAGTATGGTATGTAGAGATACTGGCTAAACAAGTTTATTGCTGTGAGCAAGGAAGTTCTGAGTCCTCCACTGTTTTTAGAGACACAGGACTTTATACATTCTTTGTAAATAAACAAAATTGCATCAAAGACATACCCGAGTATCATCAAATTATTCTCCTATCTGGAACAACCTACAAGATTCTCAGGTTTTTGGCTAGCCACTTGGGTCAAAAGTGCTAACACTATTCACACACTTCAAGCAAAACTCCCTCTTAACATGGATGAGAGGAAACTCCATGCCATTTGCTTTGAACCTCAAAATGAAGATTTAATTAATTAAAAAGATGGGGATGGTGCTATAGAAAACCACATGTTAAATACATGGATAGCAGTTTCTATTTATTTAAATTTTCTTTAGGCATATTGAACCATAACTGAAGGGATATATTTTTTGTATTTAACTCAATAGTATGGTCCAAAAATCTTATAGAAAAGTTATTGTTTTCTATTACAATTTTGCTTTTCCATACGGGGTACATTAATGCATTCAGGATTGGCCACAGAAATTCAAAAAGTGGCAACGCTATTCAGCCACTGAAAAGGAAGAGGAAAGAAAAAGAAGGCTAAAGAGAATGGGAGGGCTAAATATCAGCAAGGAAAGAAAATTTAATTATAAATGTACAACTTAATAAGTGATCATCCCTTCTTCTCCTTGTAAAGATATCCATGGTAGACAAGAGCCTTCAACATTTCCTTTTTTTGTTCTTTTTGTTTTTAAAAGGCTAACTGGATGCTTTTAAGATCACAATTAAATATTAAATTAAATTAAATTAAATTAAATTAAAGCAGTTGCTAGTAAGCATTATTAAAACTCATTTCCAAAGTAATGGTTCAATGTTCTATTGACATTGGAATAGAAAAATATTAATTTTACTGCTAATTGGCTATGGATATAGGGTATTCCATTTTATATATACATTGTCTCTCTCTCTCTCTCTCTTACACATACACACACATGCACATGCAGACAGGGCTTGTGTACATGAATGTTTAGGTTGCAGCAAGCTGGGGTGTGACTCTACCCCACACTAGCCTGCTACATACTAACTGTCCATGTGGACCCTGCTGAGGCACATTAACAGTTTGATCATGCACTTTGATCTAGCCCCATTTCAAAGAGCACTGGATCAAAGTACATTAATGAACTGTTAATTAGTCTCAGCAGCATCCACATGTACAGTTAATCTGCAGGAGGCAAGTGCAGGGTAGATTTCCCACCTCAGTTTACCACAAATTTACTGCTGGCGTAGTCAAGCCCTAACACATCCAATGACGGTAGGATGATATCAATTCCACCACAGAAATGCTTTTGATTTGTTTATTAGTTTTTAATTAAGTGCTGTCTAAAATTTCTCATCTTTGCCTCAAAAAGGGGCATAGAAATGCTACAGAATTCTAGGTCTACTGATTATTAGTCAGCAGCAGTGGCAATGATCACATATGCTATTGCTTCTGGAGGCATACCATAGCTTCATTTCCTGACTGAGGGACTGTTGCTGTGCTGCCAGAGAGAACTGGAAGAGGAGCAGCAATGCAGGATGGGAAGAGGGACTAGAGCCATTCTGTTAGTGCAAGACAATAGAGCTCATGAAGGCAAGAAAAGTGGCATGTGTCCTTTCCCACTAGAACCTGGTAGGAGCAGAGGAATAGATGCAGAGGCCTGGGTAGCCAGCCATGCATCCAGATCAATGCAATACATTCCCTCCATGCTTTGGAGAATTGTTAGGCATATTAGCTAGGCAGTCTGGTTATCAACAGAGTGCTAGGTTAACATTAAAGTTGTCAAGCGATTAAAAAATTCAATCGCAATTAATCACACTGTTAAACAATAATAGAATAGGTTTCAGAGTAGCAGCCATCCATTCATTCTTTTACGTAGAGACTGTCCAGTTTGGCCAATGTACATGGCAGAGGGGCATTGCTGGCACATGATGGCATATATCACATTGGTAGATGTGCAGGTGAACGAGCCCCTGATAGTGTGGCTGATGTGATTAGGCCCTATGATGGTATCCCCTGAATAGATATGTGGACAGAGTTGGCAACGGGCTTTGTTGCAAGGATAGGTTCCTGGGTTAGTGGTTCTGTTGTGTGGTGTGTGATTGCTGGTGAGTATTTGCTTCAGATTGGGGGGCTGTCTGTAAGCAAGGACTGGTCTGTCTCCCAAGATCTGTGAGAGTGATGGCTCGTCCTTCAGGATAGGTTGTAGATCCTTGATGATGCGTTGGAGAGGTTTTAGTTGGGGGCTGAAGGTGATGGCTAGTGGCGTTCTGTTGTTTTCTTTGTTGGGCCTGTCCTGTAGTAGGTGACTTCTGGGTACTCTTCTGGCTCTGTCAATCTGTTTCTTCACTTCAGCAGGTGGGTATTGTAGTTGTAGGAATGCATGATAGAATGGATGGACACAAATCATACGTCAAGAATTATAACATTCCAAAACCAGTTGGAGAACACTTCAATCTCTCTGGTCACTCGATCACAGACCTAAGAGTGGCTATACTTCAACAAGAAAGCTTCAAAAACAGACTCCAATGAGAGACTGCTGAATTGGAATTAATTTGCAAACTGGATACAATTAACTTAGGCTTGAATAGAGACTGGGAATGGATGAGTCATTACACAAAGTAAAACTATTTCCCCATGGTATTTCTCCCTCCCACCCCACCCCCCACTGTTCCTCTGATATTCTTGTTAACTGCTGGAATTAGCCTACCTTGCTTGTCACCATGAAAGGTTTTCCTCCTTTCCCCCCCCTGCTGCTGGTGATGGCTTATCTTAAGTGATCACTCTCCTTACAGTGTGTATGATAAACCCATTGTTTCATGTTCTCTGTGTGTGTGTATATAAATCTCTCCTCTGTTTTTTCCACCAAATGCATCCGATGAAGTGAGCTGTAGCTCACGAAAGCTTATGCTCTAACAAATTTGTTAGTCTCTAAGGTGCCACAAGTACTCCTTTTCTTTTTGCAAATAATAGAATACTATTTATTTAAATATTTTGGATGTTTTCTACATTTTCAAATATACTGATTTCAATTACAATGCAGAGTACAAAGTGTACAGTGCTCACATTATATTTATTTTTGATTACAAGTATTTGTGCTGAAAAAAAGAAACAAAATAGTATTTTTCAATTCACCTTATACAAGTACTGTAGTGCAATCTCTTTATCATGAAAGTTGAACTTACAAATGTAGAATTACATAAAAAACTGCATTTAAAAAAACTGCAAAGTAAATTTTTAGAGCCTACAAGTCCACTCAGTCCTACTTCTTATTCAGCCAATCGCTCAGACAAACAATTTTGTTTACATTTGCAGAAGATAATTCTGCCTGCTTCTTGTTTACAATGTCAGCTGAAAGTGAGAACAGGCATTCACCCAGCACTGTTGTAGCCGGTGTCGCAAGTTATTTACGTGCCAGATGCACTAAACCTTCATATGTCCCTTCACACTTCAACCACCATTTCAGGGGTGGTGATGGGTTCTGCTCTATAACAATGCAAAGAAGTGCAGACCGATGCATGTTCATTTCCATTATCTGAGTCAGATGCCACCAGCAGAAGGTTGATTTTCTTTTATGGCCGTTCAGGTTCTGTAGTTTCCACATTGGAATGTTGATCTTTTAAGACTTCTGAAAGCATGCTCCACACCTCGTCCTGCTCAGATTTTAAAAGGCTCTTCAGAGTCTTAAATCTTGGGTCAAGTGTTGATCTTTAGAAATCTCACATTGGTACATTCTTCTGCAGTGAAAGTGTTCTTAAAATGAACAATATGTACTGGGTCATCATCTGAGACTGCTATAACATGAAATATATGGCAGAATGCAGGTAAAACAGAGCAGTGGACATACAATTGCCCCCAAGGAGTTCAGTCATTAATTTAATCAATGCAATATTTTTTTAACGAGTGTCATCAGCATAGAAGCATGTCCTCTATAATGGTGGCCGAAGCATGAAGGAGTATATGAATGTTTACCATATCTGGTACATAAATACCTTGCAATGCCAAATACAAAAGTGCCATGCAAATGCCTTTTCTCACTTTCTGGTGACATTGTAAATAAGAAGAGTGCAGCATTATCTCCTGTAAATGTAAACAAACTTATTTGTCTTAGCAATTGGCTAAACAAGAAGTAGGAGTGAGTGGACTTGTAGGTGCTGAAGTTTTACATTATTTAGTTTTTGAGTGCAGTTATGTAACAAAGTCTACATTTGTACTTTCACGACCAAGAGGTTACACTATAGTATTTGCATGAGGTGAATTGAAAAATACTATTTCTTTTATCATTTTTTCAGTGCAAATATTTGTAATAAAAATAATATTCACTGATATCAATTACAATACAGAATAAATATATATGAACATATAAAAACATCCAAAATACTTAATAAATTTCAATTGGTATTCTATTGTTTAACAATATGATTAAAACTGTGATTAATCACGATTAATTTGTTTGAGTTAATCGCATGAGTTAACTGCGATTAATTGACAGCCCTAGTTAAAATCTCACCTCTCTTGCTGTCTGCTAGTGAGAAGTCACACTCCATCCTGTTCTCCTCAAGTGCAACATGGCAGGATTTTCTTGTTCTATTGTAATTTACTAATAACAGGAACTGATCAGCACACAGAAACGTTGCTATAGAGGGTGGGAGAGTCATTGAAGAAAGTTCAGTTCTTAAGTGGAAAACTGCTTTAGAAAAGGCAATAAAAATGTGCTAAATACTATGAATCAGACAACAATTGAGTAGGATGGGGATTGCCTTAAAGAGGATAGACTCTGTTTTACCTCTCACACTCCTACATGAAAATATTTAAAAAAGTCATAATCACATAAAAACCCTGTTATGGTATTTTGCCTTGTACGCAAAGGTTTTATCAAGAGCAAAAATAAACCTATTTTTGCTGTCCCTAGCACTTTGAAACATGGATTTACACAGTAGTTTGTGCCTTAATCCCAGGCCTTAAGGATGTTTATATGAATCCTTTAAATTAAACCCTTCAAATGAACCTGATAATCCCACAGAAATGACAACCATGTATTTGGCTAAAGTTCTTATTCATGCCATAATGATTTGTGGATGTTTTTACAAGTTACAACCCATGTGTTGTGTTGTCATATCTTTTTGAAGGTTGGTTATTTGGATTAGCTGTGCAAGCGTATTGATATGTCTCCTAAGACGCTTAGCCAGAGACATCCTTTAACTTAGGATTCCCGCCAGCTGGCTGATCACAGACTGTGCCTCTGTAGCCAGCTGATCTCTAAAGTTCAGCTTTTTCTTCAAGACAAAAAGGAAGAGATGATCCTTAGAAAGATTCATTTTTATAGATTCCTATAAACCTGTAAATCAGTAGTTAATTCAGCCTTATCATTTCAAATGCAAGCTATGTAATTTTAAACAAGATTTTCACAAAGAAGATTTGGAATAAGAAGCTTGCTAAAATGAGTAGTAAGTTTAACTGGCATCTCCGAGAGCCCTGGCTGGCACTTGATTTCTTCTGGAAAATGTAAACTTAAGTGTGGATATAAGGAATAGACATAAAGGAAGGCAGGCAGATAAAGAGAACACACACCACTGCAATATGATTAGGAAACAAACAAATAATTTGTAAAGCCAAACTTTACAAACTGCAACAATCGTATCTGCATTTCAGTGTAACTCCCAAATCAATTGTATAGTTTACTGTAAATTTAAATGATGAAACCTCTAACACTGTCAGTATATCTAGATGGACCTTAATACTGAAATGTGCCTAATTCAGATACTTACAGTACAGTGCTTTCATATTTTATTTTTCTCCATCGTATTCAATAGTAAATTGGGTTTGATCATTATCTGAATTCATAGCAGCCAGCATGCTGGAGGAAAATGCTTTAAAAATTCTGACTTTTATATTGGGTTACACGTGTCGCATATTCACATTGAGCTACATTAAACTAATGTGATACAGTTAGTGATACAACTAATGTGTCTGCAGTAACCAGACAGAACACAACTTGCTGTGAGGTAGCAATTTGTCATCTACCTCTCTGTCTTTTGGGACTGCACTGAAGCAACTTACATTGCAGAATAGATTACAGGCTGTTGCTGCTTTAACTTTAGCCAGTGGATACAAAATACATTTCAAAGGTGATATTTTGTAGTACTGTATTTTTTGAAAAAACCACTGTAAAAGTTCAACATCACAACCAACATGCAAATAATTTATTTTATTATTATTCATGATAATACATATTTGGACTTTAGTGAGAATCGTGTGTTATGTGACTGGTCGCTAACAGTGGAAAGCTGTGAGCAGAGCTTACTCTTGTTTTAAGACATATTATTTATGTTTAGTGCTCAGATACTACAGTAGCCGGCACTTTATAAATACCATAGATCATTGGTTTTCTAATATTTGCATAGAATGAACCACATCTTAATAGATAGATTGTCTCATGGCCATCTTCCCTGTCATTCATGATCATGCAGACAGCTCCTCTCCCACACTGGCAATCAAATAATATCTAGTGCTTTTGCTTATATGGAGAATAATATTAGGAAAGTGTTCATTGTATTTTTAGCAGATTTTTAATGCAAGATTGCAGAGGGAAACAAGGAAAGCCAGCCTGATGTTGGCTTGACAGGTTTCTGCAGATCACCTACGTGTGCTCAGTGGTCCACAATTTGAGAATCTCTGCTATAAAGAGATGGCTAGAAATGGTCTTAAATAAGAACTGCCATATGCATAAATGAACTAAATTCCACAGGATGCAGTACAAAAGACATTTAATGGTAAAAAGTAAGTACTTAGATAAAGCTTTGTGGGATTAGGACCTAAGGTATTTTGACAATATCATAGCTTCCAAACATCAGAAGCCTACAAACAATCTAGTTACCAAAATGATGAATGCCAAATAAATGTCTATTTAAATTTGTCTCATTTGTATGCTACTTGGCTTTGCCTGATGCCCCTAGAAAGACTGCAGCATTCAAGAACCTTCACATTTGATGTTGTGTTATGAATAAAAAATGAAGGCAACTGTAATTCAATTTATGCATAAGAAGATTGTACAAGATACACCAGACTCAATTCTCAGAGACTGGAGAGAAATAGACTAGTTAAGGTATTGACATGAGGGAGAAGTAGCCCCTGTGCTGAAACAGTGAGATGAGAACCAAACCACACTTGAGAAGTATGGAAAGTCTGTCTTCTTGGTATTTGTGGCTGCCACATGTGGGTGGCAAGAAGTGAGCAACACACCAACCATATCCTATTGGGGGCAAAGAAAAGAAGAGGCCTGGTGGATGCCCACTGCAGATGTGAAGAGGGAGAATAAAGCTGCCTGGGTGTACCCATCCCGGAGGAGAGTGGAGGGGGACAATGACTAATGTTTTCTGGATTATTCCCTTCCTGTTGCCATCTCCCTTTTCAGTCTAAGAGCAGTATCAAATTAATAGATCTTAGCTCAGAGAATGGTGTCATTTCTGAAATCCCTGACTAATAAACTGCAATGCATGCTGTCAACCTGCTTCACTCTGTTTCCAACTGCTGCAGGTGCTCTGATACTGAACTGCTACATGCAGGCTTAGTTCATTCATTTCAGGTTGGTGCAGTCATGTGTGTTTACAACTAATATGTTTGCTTAGCATTCATGGGAATGATATTTTATTGTTCATTCAAGGAAAAAAGAATGATGGGCACAGAGAAAGAGAACTTAGTGTTTTTGAGCAGCATAGCATGGGAAGCAGCAGTTGAGAAAAAGTGATTAAGGGCCATAAGCTTCCCATTTTAATTTTAACTGCATCTTGCACTCAAGGGTTTGCCAATTTTGCTGCAGGGGGAAACTAGGCTCTTCTGTTTAGGGGTTCTTTGCATATTACAGCCATATCAGATGCATAATTATATCTTCTATCAGAGATGCCAGGCTGTTTCTTTGTTGTTTTTTATTGGCTGCTGCTCTATGTTCTTATAGTTCTCTAAATTTCCCAAAACAATTTTCACTGAAGAAGCAAAGATGAAAGCTTCAGAAAGTGAAGCCACACAGAGAGGCTGTGTTCAAGATTATGTTATAGGCTTGACCTTAGACCAGTAAAACCAAAGAAATTCCAAGTTGAGGCTGAAATCTCTTCCTTAATTCACCCTATATAGGTTGAATTTAAATTGTGAAATAAGTGGTGATAATCTGTTGATCTTCTTTTCGTAGTGCTACAAATAGCTGGATCCTAAAATGATAGCAGTGGAACAGCTAATAATAAGTACATTTGCACTGTCATCCCAAGACTTCCCTGTTAACATTGCATTGAAAATGCAGTTGCAGGACATTTGGACAGATGAGGTGCGAGGGAAAAGTAGATTGTGTGTTCCCCTTCAATATACAAATGTTGAAATCACGGGCCATATCTCTAGTTCTTATTTTGGCAGAACTTCCATTTAAGTTTCTGAAGCCAAAAAGTATTTGGTGTGAGGAAGGAATCAGGAGATGATAAAACTTTAGGGTGCAATCTTGTTGGCACTGAAGTCTATGAAAGTTATTATGTCATTGACAGTTGTTGAAACAGGATCAATGTGTAAGGAATTAACTCAGGATTTTGCTCTCAGGATTTTTTCCTAACTGTGAAAGTGAAAAATTTCTTTCTTGCATATTTTAGAAACCTGGTGTACTGTAGAGATATTTATGGTTGAGTTATAAACTTCTGCTGAGTTATAATGAAAATCTGACAACCCCTTAACTAATCCTGCAATTACAAGCGTCATTGTAAAGGACTCTCACTCTCACTAAGTCTTAATATTACACATTTATTTTAAACACTTGATCTCATAATCTGGTGCACATTATACAATTTTGACATTGCTGGACCCTCCATTGATACTAAATTGGCCTAATACTTTTGGTAAACGAAGCGAAGATAAACTTCCCATGGAACAAAAGCATAATGTTATAGAAGGGTTTCTCCACTGTTCCTCACTAATTGAGAAGGTGTGCCATCTAGTGTAAAGGGGTGGGGGGAGAGAGAGACCAAATTTATTTATTTTATTTAGCTTTGACAAACTACAAAATATTGAGTTAACACTTTGGAAGAAGAGAATGAATGAAAAAAAAAATCTTTCTCTCTCTGTGCCTTCTTCCCTAATCAATTTCTTATCTCAGTAATGTGTGTTATAATGCATACAGTATATAGAAAATGTAACCTTATAATAATTATTTTATTTGAAGTACAATTCCACATTAAACACAGACCCACTACAGCTGAAATGCAATTCCACATTAGGATGTATTGGTAATTCAGTACGTTCATTCTACTTCACTATAAATGGTGTTAGATTGTTTTGCTGCTAGTGCATGCTCTGAGAATCAGGCCATCTAGTTTCTTTTTCTGGCTTTATCACAGACGTGTACCAGAAGATTGGTGCATGAGTAATACATGCAGTTATATTACCGCCTCATAAAACATGATGTAATGCTGGACTAAGATTAGTTCAGGAATTATCTTAATACTTATTTATACTGCACAATAAGGATGCTTTAAAAGACAAATAAGCGACATTAATGAACCAGATCCCCAATGACTTCAAAGGAACTGCCCTAATGTATACCAGCTAAGGTACTGACTTATAGTCCTTGACCTGAGAAACTTAATTTATGGATAACAACAGATTCTGATTGCTGCTGTGCTCAAATCTCAATTACACCTGTGCGAGCAGCCACCCTCCTTTGATTGGGTACTCAGTGCCACACACCGTGCTACTCTCTCACTGACTTTATAGACTGTAAAGTGCAAAGCTGGTATTTATTTTAGAAAGGCACCCTAAAGCAATCAAAATGGAAAGAATTTCTCCCAGAAGATGAGCCTAATACCCTTTGATCTGGGATTGTCAGTGTGCAGGTTTATTTTTAGAACTCATTACTGTCATAAAACATCTGCAACCATACACATTTTAAAACTTCCCTCAAATAGGAAAGTTCATTTCATTTTGTTCTAGCCATAGCACCGTGAAAAATATACACTCAATACATGCAGGGTAAACAAGTGCATTTTATCAGTAAAAAGAAAGGAGTACCCGTGGCACCTTAGAGACTAACAAATTTATTAGAGCATAAGCTTTCGTGAGCTACAGCTCACTTCATCGGATTGCATTGGTGGAAAAAGCAGAGGAGAGATTTATATATACACACACACACACAGAGAACATGAAACAATGGGTTTATCATACACACTGTAAGGAGAGTGATCACTTAAGATAAGCCATCACAGCAGCAGGGGGGGAAAGGAGGAAACCTTTCATGGTTGACAAGCAAGGTCAGGCTAATTCCAGCAGTTAACAAGAATATCAGAGGAACAGTGGGGGGGGAGGGAGAAAATACCATGGGGAAATAGATTTCAGAGTAGCAGCCCTGGTTAGTCTGTATTCGCAAAAAGAAAAAAGAAAAGGAAAAGAAAAGGAGTACTTGTGGCACCTTAGAGACTAACAAATTTATTAGAGCATAGCTTTCGTGAGCTACAGCCTCACTTCATTGGATGCATTTGGTGGAAAAGATCCGAGGACGAGATTTAATATACACACACCACACACACACAAGAGAGAACATGAAACAATGGGGTTTTATCATTACACACTGTAATCACAGAGTGATCACTTAAGATAAGCCATCACCAGCAGCGGGGGGGGGGGGGGGGAAAGGAGGAAAACCTTTCATGGTGACAGGCAAGGTAGGCTAATTCCAGCAGTTAACAAGAATATCAGAGGACAGTGGGGGGTGGGGTGGGAGGGAGAAATACCATGGGGAAATAGTTTTACTTTGTGTAATGACTCATCCATTCCCAGTCTCTATTCAAGCCTAAGTTAATTGTATCCAGTTTGCAAATTAATTCCAATTCAGCAGTCTTCTCCTTGGAGTCTGTTTTTCAAGCTTTTTTGTTGAAGTATAGCCACTCTTAGGTCTGTGATCGAGTGACCAGAGAGATTGAAGGTTCTCAACTGGTTTTGAATGTTATAATTCTTGACGTCTGATTTGTGGTCCATTCATTCTTTTACGTAGAGACTGCCAGTTTGGCCAATGTACATGGCAAGAGGGGCATTGCTGGCACATGCATGGCATATATCACATTGGTAGATGCGCAGGTGAATGAGCCTCTGATAGTGTGGTTGATGTGATTAGGCCCTATGATGGTATCCCTGAATAGATTATGTGGATCCAGGAGTTTGGCAACGGGCTTTGTTGCAAGGATAGGTTCCTGGGGTTAGTGGTTCTGTTGTGTGGTGCGTGGTTGCTGTGAGTATTTGCTTCAGAGTGGGGGGCTGTCTGTAAGCAAGGACTGGTCTGTCTCCCAAGATCTGTGGAGAGTGATGGGTCCATCCTTCCAGGATAGGTTGTAGATCCTTGATGATGCGTTGGAGAGGTTTTAGTTGGGGGCTGAAGGTGATGGCTAGTGGCGTTTCTGTTCTTTCTTTGTTGGATCTTGTAGATGTTTGTCTCTGTCTGAGGGGTTTGGAGCAAATGCGGTTATATCGTAGAGCTTGGTTGTAGACAATGGATCGAGTGGTATGATCTGGATGAAGCTAGAGGCATGTAGGTCGAATAGCGGTCAGTAGGTTTCCGATATAGGGTGGTGTTATGTGACCATCGCTTATTAGCACCGTAGTGTCCAGGAAGTGGATCTCTTGGGTGGACTGTCCAGGCTGAGGTTGATGGTGAGATGGAAACATTGTTCGAAATCATGGCGGAATTCCTCAAGAGCTTCTTTTCATGGGTCCAGATGATGAAGATGTCATCAATGTAGCGCAAATAGAGTAGGGGCATTAGGGACGAGAGCTGAGGAAGCGTTGTTCTAAGTCCAGCCATAAAAATGTTGGCATACTGTGGGGCCAGGCGGGTACCCATCGCAGTGCCGCTGATTTGAAGGTATACATTGTCAACCAAATGTGAAATAGTTATGGGTCAGGACAAAGTCACAACGTTTCAGCCACCAGGTTAGCCGTGACAGTATCCGGGGGATACTGTTCCTGACGGCTTGTAGTCCATCTTTGTGTGGAATGTTGGTGTAGAGGGCTTCTACATCCATAGTGGCTAGGATGGTGTTTTTAGGAAGATCACCAATGGACTGTAGTTTCCTCAGGAGTCAGTGGTGTCTCGAAGATAGCTGGGAGTGCTGGTAACGAAGGGCCTGAGGATGGAGTCTACATAGCCAGACAATCCTGCTGTCAGGGTTCCAATGCCTGAGATGATGGGGCGTCCAGGATTTCCAGGTTTATGGATCTTGGGTAGCAGATACAATACCCCAGGTCGGGGCTCCAGGGGTGTGTCTGTGCGGATTTGTTCTTGTGCTTTTTCAGGGAGTTTCTTGAGCAAATGCTGTAGTTTCTTTTGGTAACTCTCAGTGGGATCAGAGGGTAATGGCTTGTAGAAAGTGGTGTTGGAGGCTGCCTAGTAGCCTCTTGTTCATACTCCGACCTATTCATGATGACGGACAGCACCTCCTTTGTCAAGCCTTTTTGATTATGATGTCAGAGTTGTTTCTGAGGCTGTGGATGGATCTCTATCATGCATTCCTACAACTACAATACCCACCTGCTGAAGTGAAGAAACAGATTGACAGAGCCAGAAGAGTACCCAGAAGTCACCTACTACAGGACAGGCCCAACAAAGAAAAGAACAGAACGCCACTAGCCATCACCTTCAGCCCCCAACTAAAACCTCTCCAACGCATCATCAAGGATCTACAACCTATCCTGAAGGACGACCCATCACTCTCACAGATCTTGGGAGACAGACCAGTCCTTGCTTACAGACAGCCCCCCAATCTGAAGCAAATACTCACCAGCAACCACGCACCACACAACAGAACCACTAACCCAGGAACCTATCCTTGCAACAAAGCCCGTTGCCAACTCTGTCCACATATCTATTCAGGGGATACCATCATAGGGCCTAATCACATCAGCCACACTATCAGAGGCTCATTCACCTGTGCATCTACCAATGTGATATATGCCATCATGTGCCAGCAATGCCCCTCTGCCATGTACATTGGCCAAACTGGACAGTCTCTACGTAAAAGAATGAATGGACACAAATCAGACGTCAAGAATTATAACATTCAAAAACCAGTTGGAGAACACTTCAATCTCTCTGGTCACTCGATCACAGACCTAAGAGTGGCTATACTTCAACAAAAAAGCTTGAAAAACAGACTCCAAGGAGAGACTGCTGAATTGGAATTAATTTGCAAACTGGATACAATTAACTTAGGCTTGAATAGAGACTGGGAATGGATGAGTCATTACACAAAGTAAAACTATTTCCCCATGGTATTTCTCCCTCCCACCCCACCCCCCACTGTTCCTCTGATATTCTTGTTAACTGCTGGAATTAGCCTACCTTGCCTGTCACCATGAAAGGTTTTCCTCCTCCCCCCCCCCCCGCTGCTGGTGATGGCTTATCTTAAGTGATCACTCTCCTTACAGTGTGTATGATAAACCCATTGTTTCATGTTCTCTCTCTGTGTGTGTGTGTGTGTGTGTGTGTGTATATAAATCTCTCCTCTGCTTTTTCCACCAAATGCATCCAATGAAGTGAGCTGTAGCTCACGAAAGCTTATGCTCTAATAAATTTGTTAGTCTCTAAGGTGCCACAAGTACTCCTTTTCTTTTCCTTTTCTTTTTTCTTTTTGCGAATACAGACTAACAGGGCTGCTACTCTGAAATCTATTTCCCCATGGTATTTCTCCCTCCCACCCCACCCCCCACTGTTCCTCTGATATTCTTAGGTTTCAGAGTAGCATCCGATGCATCCGATGAAGTGAGCTGTAGCTCACGAAAGCTTATGCTCTAATAAATTTGTTAGTCTCTAAGGTGCCACAAGTACTCCTTTTCTTTTTCTGATATTCTTGTTAACTGCTGGAATTAGCCAACCTTGCTTGTCACCATGAAAGGTTTTCCTCCTTTCCCCCCCTGCTGCTGGTGATGGCTTATCTTAAGTGATCACTCTCCTTACAGTATGTATGATAAACCCATTGTTTCATGTTCTTTGTGTGTGTGTGTGTGTATAAATCTCTCCTCTGCTTTTTCCACTAAATGCATCCGATGAAGTGAGCTGTAGCTCACGAAAGCTTATGCTTTAATAAATTTGTTAGTCTCTAAGGTGCCACGGGTACTCCTTTTCTTTTTGCGAATACAGACTAACACGGCTGCTACTCTGAAACCTGTCATTTTATTAGTAGTTACTAAAACTGGAAAGTCGTTACTGGTAACTATCAAATATACAAATAGAAAGGCATAGAAAACCCTATAGTTTGTCCAAAACCAAGTTATAAACTATTCCAAAAGGGTTGATATAATTTTATATATAAGTTCATGCACCTGTTATACACAAGTTTTACATTAAGTACAATAACTAAATAAGGTCATGTTCTCCTCTATTCTTCTGTATACATAAGGCCTGGAAGTCCAGCAGAGCCATCCAACCTAATTCTGCTCTGGGTTGCACAACTGTAAATTCAGAATGAATACGCTGAGCCAATGGAGTACTCTAGGTTTACACTCTACTGTAAGTTGAAAGTGGAATTTGATCCAGTGGAAAATTAGTACAAAAGTGATGTATTTTGTGATCTCAAAACAACTGAATATAACAGACTGACAATCCTGAAAGAGGTTCCACTTTGGTTCTGGGCTAACCCACATGCAGTAGCTCGAGGACTGGAGCTTTATACTGTAACCACTTTGTCAAAGGACTTGTCAAATATAAAGGGAAGGGTAAACACCTTTAAAATTTCTCCTGGCCAGAGGAAAAATCCTTTCACCTGTAAAGGGTTTAAGAAGCTAGGATAACCTTTCTGGCACCTGACCACAATGACCAATGAGGAGACAAGATACTTTCAAAGCTAGAGGGAAGGAGAAAACAAAGGGTCTGTCTGTGTGATCTTTTGCCGGGGAGAGAACAGGAATAGAATCTTAGAATTTAGTAAGTAATCTAGCTAGATATGCGTTAGATTATGATTTCTTTAACTGGCTGAGAAATTAGACTGTGCTGAATAGACGAATATTCTTGTCTTTGTGTCTTTCTTGTAACTTAAGGTTTTGCCTAGAGGGATTCTCTATGTTTGAAACTAATTACCCTGTAAGGTATTTACCATCCTGATTTTACAGAGGTGATTCTTTTTAATCTTTTCTTATATTAAAATTCTTCTTATAAGAAACTGAATGTTTTTTCATTGCTCTTAAGATCAAGGGTTTGGGTCTGTGGTCACCTATGCCAATGGGCGAGGATTTTTATCAAGCCTTCCCCAGGCAGGAGGGTGCAAGGTTTTGGTAAGGATTTTGGGGGGAAAGATAGTTTCCAAACAATGCTTTCTCAAAAATAAACCCCGATGTTTTGGTGGGTGGCAGTGGAAGCCCAAGGGCAAAGGGTAAATAGTTTGTACCTTGGGAAGTTTTAACCTAAGCTGGTACAAGCAAGCTAGGAGGTTTTCATGCAGATCCCCACATCTGTACCCTAGAGTCAGAGTGGGGAAGGAACCTTGACAGGACTGAACCTTTTTCTGGCTAAAGATCGAAGAAGCATGCACACTTAGTTTTTATTAACAGTGGTGAGATAGCCGAAGTTGCTTATGAGATTCAGCCACACAACTCAAACTGAATTAAGAGGCACAAGAAAAAACTACAAAATCCTCTGAATTCCTACATTTAACCTTGAAAAGGAATCTGAATTTTCTGCTTCACTTATAGATACCCAACCACCATCTCCACCCTCCCGTAAGCTACTTGAGGTGAGGTCAAGACGAGTTTGTGTACCAACCTCAGGACAGACTGTTAAGGAGCAGGGCACAAACCCCCAAACTGGTTGTGAATATTATACTTAAATGTCACCAACCAAGTCCCAAGCATCACTCCTCAGTCATTCTAGTAGCCTACCAGGAAGTCACAGACAGTCCTCTTGGGTACTCTGGTCTATCTTGCCACCATGGCAAACTTGCCTTATGATAAATTGTCAAAAATCACAACAATATTCAGAATACTCCCAGTCCCAAAAGATCAATCACTTACCCCTGGTCAATTGCACTTTAGATCTTACACAAAGATAACAAAGATAACTTCTATAATAAATTAATTAAAGATTTATTACCAAAGAAAAAAACCCAGAGTTATTTATCATGTTAAAGCAGATAAACATACACACATAAATGAGTTATAGTTTTAGGATTTCAAAATATAATAGAAACTGTTGTAATGGGCAAGCTCTATATGTCCTCTAGGGGTAACCCAGGCTAAGCAACTGGGGATCCGTTGCTTATGCTTAGAAACCTTGCCCTCCCAAAATCAAAGCAGCACAGAGAAACAATTTCTTCTTGTCAGCGATATTTATTCCCTTCCTCCAGAATTCAAGATGATGGGACAAGTGCATCTCTCCTCTTTGTAGTTGGGTAGAGAGGCAATTAACAGTCTTTTTTCTTCTGATGTTCCACAATGGTTTGTCGGGGGTCTATGGGTCTTTTGTTGGAGAAGAGATAACACCTCCTGTGGAAAACTAGTGTTTTACACTTGGTAATGCTTCTTTCCTGACTGGTTGTTTTAACAAAAATATATTTCCTTATATAACATGGGATACAGATATTATAAGTGAGATTAGTGCATGCAGCAACTTACAAGCATTTCAAAAAGTCTAAACACCAAACAAATTCTTATACACTTAACATCTATTCTGACAATATTAGTAAATGGTTGAGCCAGAGTGGTTTCCAGCTATGTTCTGTTCAGTTGAGGCCAGGGACCTTGGCACAAGTTGGCACATGGTCTGCCAGCAGTCACACCCCTGATGACCAATGGATTTTTAAAAGGGGCTGACAAGACAGTCAGCTATGTTAGTGAAGTTCTGCGATCCTGGGAGATTTCAGCATCCACAGCAACAGAGATGCAGACACAAAACCCTGAAGATTAATTTCCTCTTTCTCTCTATCTTAAAACACTCAAATTTTCTCTGGTTCAATGCACACCTCAGATCTGATCTCAAGACTAAATGGGAACATAGGAACATCACTACCAGCCACCTCTATGGTCAAAATGCCACCTTATAGAAGTAGTGAGGGAATCTCCCTGCACCTTCAGTCAAAACAGGAGGACCATACCCATCATAGTTGGTCACAAAAGCTTATAGAGCATGTGATACAAGAGGATCAGGGAGCAGTAGGAAGAGTGCTAGAGGGGAAATATATAAACTCAAGGCTACTTAAGGCATGGTCCCTGTAGACTAGGGGAAGGTGGCTGCAGGTTAATGGAGAACCTGCAGTCAGTAAGGCCCTGTAAGAACCTAATAAAACCCCCTGCTTCAGGCAGACAGTGGAGGAAGGGGAGAGGATTGGAATGTGTTGTGAGACTTGGAAGTCAGAGAACTGAAGTAAGGGGGACCCTGCCCTAGTAGGGGAGGGAGATTCCCTTTCCCAGCATCTAAGGACTGCAGGTACCCACACCCAAGAGGGAGAAGGGTAAGAACCTGCAGGGGCTGAGAGGGACTGGGGCTCAGAGTGAGGAGAAAACCCAGACCCCTCCCCTGCTTCCCTCCTTATCTCCTTCCTGAGCCACTAGTGGGGTTTATCAGATGCTCCAAGAACAGGGGCAAGGGGTGGCATCTTAGCTCCCCTGCCAAGAAAGTGCAGGGACCTACCAAACTAACATTGTCCATCTTGTCACAATCCCAAAATATACTTACTAACCATTATATACAGTTGTAGAGATGGAGAGTCATTCTGATCACAGGACTAGCCACCAATATCAACTCTTATGGATCCAAACAACCTTTTCCTTCTTATCATCCATATATGTCTTCTTGGCTCTTTGATGACTTGCCTCAGAAAAAGAACAAGTTTTCTTTCTGTGTATTTTCTTTTAGTTTATTTCCTGCATCTTTCTTTCCTTCCAGTCAGATCAGATGAACCATGCACCCCCACCAAGCCTGTCAATGAAGATGACTAGTCACAAGTGAGAGGAGCAAGCTACATTAAGCTAAGGAAGGCTGTCTACCTGTATGTTTTTTTTCCCTGCATACTGGGAATAGGGTGCCAGAGGAGTGGGGGGCGATGGCCCCTCACTTTTAAAAGATGCTTTGCTGTGCTCTCCCACTTTTTACCAGCTGTTAAGGGCAAGTGATAGGGGAGAGGGCAGAGAGGAAGTGAGTTGGGGGGTGGGGTCTGAGAGGAGAGGAGGCACAGGAGCCTAGGACAAAGGGAAAAACGCATATAATGACGGGGTCTCAGGGAGAAGGGGCAGTGTGGGGGCGGGGCCTCTGATAGTAGGGGTGGTGTGAGGGGCAGGGCCACGGTCTGGGCAGCAATGGCTCCCACGCTTTTAGGACTTCTGCCACTCCTGCTGGGGAGCTCAGGCACAAAACCTCCCAGTCTTCTTGTGGGGGTGGTACTACTCTGTGCCACATTCTAGCCTGAATGGCCCAGTTCTTCTGATAGGAAAATTTACCAGGTTCATTATGTTTATTTGCTTTGATAAAGAGAACTTTCTAGTCAAACTTTCAATCAGGATTCTGGCACATAATTATTCTGCCAGCTCATTTGCCTGAACTATTGGTGATTTCCTTGTTCTGAGAGGAGGCTTGCTGCTAAATTATCCACATTATTTGTCTCACACTGGAATGTTCAAGTCACTACCTGTATTTCAGTTTTGTCAGGAGTTCAGAACTCCAGTTTAAGAACATTCCCATGGTTAGGAACTGTTCTTAGACTCACCATGTAAAACACAAACTTCCCATTTGACTCACATGATTTATTTATTCATGGTAAGAAATTAATCTGAGAAGCAGTTATGTCACATCTATTTTTTTTTCCAAACAAGGTACTAAAGTCCTTTACTGCTGAAGGTCAATTTGTACCAAACCAATGGTGGGTTGGGGAGGTAATGGGAAGGAAGGCAGGCTAATTTAAATACTATTAACTGTTGAATAAAAATCTGTTTTTAAAGAGTGGAAAAAAAATCTACCACATAAATAATGTAAAAATGATTCTATCATTCTCAGAGAAGTGTCTCAGTTACAAATGTGGTTTGGTATTTGGATGTCAAACTCACACCAGGCAGATGGTGTAGTAAGAGACCACTCCAAAAACACTACGGGCATCCTTGTTGGCAGAGACAGCTTCCAGCTACTTTAAGTTGTTGTTTCTCTATTTTTTAACAAGCAGCGAGAGTTTAGAAACAGCATTGGAGAAAATGAGTCTTTAGGAATTTATGACATGTAATCTTCACCTTTTCCCATCCAGTAGTTCCCTTCAGAGTCATACTGTATTTGTTTCACATTTGCCGCCTTTTTCTCCTCCCCTCCCTGCATCCCTTCCTGGAAATGGTTTCTAAATCAGCTCCCTCACAAAGAGTCAGGACAAGGGAAATAATAGAGATTATTTTCCTGGACGTTTATCCTTACTTTTATTTTCTGCCTTCATTTTCATTAGCTAGAATCCTATGATTGCCTCATAAATAGGGCAACAACATTGTTTATGGCTGTTACTCTACAAATGCACAGGATATGGATAACATAATTAGTGAAGATGTGGATTTCAACATGTTAAAGTAAATTGCAAATATTTTAAAATTAGGTGAAAATTAGCATATAGGGTACCAGACTAGATGAGGACCTGATCCCAAGCCCACGGAGAAGGACACACATTTATATCAATAGACACTGGATCTGGTCTTTGTTCACCAAGTGTTTGCTCTTAGAGATTGTATCCAAACAAACACAAATGCTGGATCTGAAGAAGTTCAGATCCTGTAGGACTGAGTGAGCAATTTGTAACAAGTTATATATTGGATATATGTTGCTTCTTTCTGTTTCTGGAATATCCGTGGAGTGTCACTTTCTAAAATTCATTTTTTATTTAAAATTTGATTAAATGTGTTTAAAGTGTGCTTATTCAAACATTTGCCCTTTGGATTTTGCAGGCACTTAGTTGGGACTACTCACACAAATGAGAGTATATTTCTGTTCCCTGATTGGATGAGCATAACCTTAAATCAGGTTTCTAGCAGGAATGCACACAAAAAAGCACATTTAAAACTCACCCATAGGTATATTTGTGAAAAGTGAAAATAAAAGGAGCACGAATACAGTTATAGCAAATTCATTAAGAAGTTTACACAAATATTAGCAAAAAAATAGTTCCCAGCTCTAAAATCCTGATCAGAACTTCTTGGTTTAGGTCCATCCTGAGTCTGACTACAATCTAATGGGGAAAGCAGTCTATTGATAGTAAGATGTACTTACTATACTATAGTATGGTGGGTGAGCTAGGTAACCTGGTAATGTAGTACACTCCGCTTAACTAGAAATGTACATTAAATGAGTTAGGGTCTTTTTCTGTGGTTCCTTTCATAGCCACATCAGCATGTCTCTGCTCAAGAGCATTCCACACTTAGAACCTCAAGAGTTAAGCATCACGTCAAGACTGAGACATGTGGAAAACCTGCACAATGCCTGCATGCCTTCTGTGTGACTCATGCCAGTTACAGGAAGACAAGATTTTCAAACTTCGTTGCATACATCTGGCACCGAAGTAAGTAGCATGGTTTTCAGACGTGCTGACCAACTATATGTTCCATGATGCTGATGGGATCTACAGGTGCTCATCCCCCTTGAAGTTTAGTTCACTTATTAGAGTGTCCAAGTATGGATTTAGGTGCCTAACTTAGGTAGCCATGTGCCTCCATTTGAAAAATGGAGGTAAAACCTACTCACAGTGGAGTTATGCCAAGAATGAACTATCTCATTATGATTTATAGTGTTAAGATTATCAGAGTATGAACAAAAGTCTACTCTTAGGAATTTTCTCCGCATTTAATGTTTGATGTATTCTGTCTGTGAGTGGAAATGCAAAACTTTGACCATATTCTAACCTATTACACATAAAAATTCCAGAAATATGGCTCTGGTTATGAAAGTGTTTTATAAATCTGCATTATGTTGACATACCATATATCTTAATTACTTAGCTTTCTGTCTTGGGCTATATTTAAATGTGACATGTACAAGGGAGGAAAAAATAGGTTCAAGTCTCATAATTAAGGGTTTGTGTACATTGGAAATTTACCAAAATAACTATTTCAGATGTTTGATTTATTTATTTATTTTGGTTTAAGGCCTGATGTAAAATCTATTTCAGAATAAGTTTCCCAATTTAACTTAATTCACTGTTAAATCAGAAAAAAGGCATTCTTATTACAAAATTGAGGGTCCACACCAGGGCTTTACTGAAATTGTTTATTCTGGAAAACAATCACTTCATATCTGACTGCTCAATCCTCATCCTCAAAGGAAATCTGCACATGACCTTCAAAAGATCAGACCGGGAGCTGAAAGTGATCCCTTTGCTAGACACTAGGGGTAGTCTACACTAGAAGCCCAACACCAATGCCGCTGAACCGTCTGGTGAAGATGTTGGTATGCCAATGGGAGATAGCTCTCTGTTGGAATAAAACCATCTTCATGAGAGACAGTAGCTGTGTTGGTGGGAGATGCTCTCCTACTGACATAGCACTGTCCACACTGGCACTTAGGTCGATGAAATTTATATCGCTCAGGGGAGTGGCTTTTTCACATTCTTAAGTGCAATAAGGTATACTGACATAGATGATAGTGTGTACAAGCCCTAGAAATCATGATCTTAATAAAGACACTGGATTTTATGGTTATTACAACAATATGTAACTTACAAACCCCACATTTTTGTCGTATGACTACATAGGTGTTAATAGGCCACTTCACCTTGAATGGTTCCTTGGAATATTTGCTGACTATTTAAGATAAACCTCTTTATTTAGCTGTGATATTGAGTACCTTTCCCAGACCTAAAGAAGAGCTCTGTATAGCTCAAAAACTTGTCTCTTGCACCAATAGAAGTTGATCCAATAAAAGATATTCATCCACCTTGTCTCTCTTTAATTAATATACATTATAATAATCATCTTCCTTACCTTGAATAGCATTATGAAGCAATTCCTTCCCCTTCTGCCTGGGCACAGAAGCAGTGCAGTTCTGTTGTTTTACAGGGAAAGGGCAAGATTTGGGGAGGCAGTTCAAGGAGCCTGTCTCTGATGGGATGGGCCCCATGTATTCTCACACAGTGGGGTTTTGCAAGGCCAGCTGGGCACTGCAGTGGAAGAGCAGATACAAGACCAGGGGATTGACTGCTATGTGTGGATTTACTGGCCATTGTCCCTTAAAGCACAGAGGTGCAGGAGTGATGATGTACTACAATCCCATGGCCAGGGCAGGCATAGCAATATTACTTTTCCCTCCTTCTACAAAAAAACTCTTGTCAAGCCCAGCTAATCAGGCTTGGCAGGGAAAGACAGGATTTACCTGCATCTGAAGCAAACTTATGTTTCTATGGAAATATAAGCATCCCAATGGATAATGTCAGATTATACCATGATTCTGGGTATATTCTAAATATATGTCACCCATCAGAGACAGGTCAAATATCATGTAATGCCTATGCAGCACACTCCATCAAGTCTTGCTTACTGTCATCGAGAATTAAGGTTCTAAAAAGACACCTATTCTATTGTAATAGCAGAATTTTATAACACGGCTTGTCCTTCAGGTACACCGTGCATGGGCTTTTTTCCTGCTTTGTAGCAAAATGCTACTGGCAGCTGATAGTACACCACATTCAAAATTATTATGGGCCAGTTTTGGCCATTCATACTCAAATGAAGAAATTCCTTACCCATGAGTAATCCCACTGAAGTCAGTGAGGCCACTCATAAAGTAGGTTCAGAGTAGCAGCTGTGTTAGTCTGTATCTGCAAAAGAACAGGAGTTACTTGTGGCACCTTAGAGACTAACACATTTATTTGAGCATAAGCTTTCGTGAGCTACAGCTCACTCATCGGATGCATTCAGTGGAAAATAGTGTGTTTACTCACCGTGACTAAAAATATGAGAATCTGGCTCTAAATTATTCAGTCCTCTGTGAACACTGATATGATATGGAATGAAAGCAGACAGAAGAACCAAAAAGCTAATAATGAAGGGGAGTTGAAGCATAATAAACAATTTATTCTCTGAAAGAGTTAAAGCGAATTGGCCAACCCACTGTAAAATTATACTCTCTGATCAAACGTACCTGTTAGTCCTCTTATCAAATTAGGCTGTCAGTTCAGATCGTAGGGGAAAGAAAGCTGCATATATTGGCAATGAATTGATGTTCTAAATCCCTTAATAAAGGTCAGACTTTTTTTAATTTAATCACTGTTTATCAGATTCTGCAAATGTTCATGCACATTCTAATGTGCATCTGAATGACAATTTTACTCGCATTTGACATTATCTTATGCAACTATTAGATTACAAGCATCAGACTGCTATTCATATTCATGGAATAAAGGAATGAGGTCTTGACTATATGATCTATTAATTATCTTGGTCTAATTGAAATATAAATTCAATAATATGGCAATTGCTTGCTACATCTTTCACTGAAACAGGTCACGATAACTATCTTCTACCCTTTGCAAAAAGTTATGTTTTAAATGGGGGAAAGGAAAATAATCTTTCTGATCATTGTATCAATCAGGTGAAATAATACATGCTTACAGAGATGTATTCTTATGAAATAATATGTTCTCATCCATCAGATGCTCAAATGATAAACTGAATGATAAAGTCACCATACAAACATTTCTCTTCTGATTTATAATGATGTCACTACACTATAGTACCATGAGCATAAAACCTTTAATCTTCTTGTTAGAAGAGACTGTAAATCAAGAGAGAGTATAAAGTGTACAATTTTGACAGATTAGTAGGATTAATATCCAGTTTTAGAGACACTAAATGTCAGCACATTTAGAAGTATATTTATGCTGAAAGAAATTTTGCTTCATATAATGTTCATTGAACTTGTCAACCATTAAGCTGCTCTGAACCAGACCACTGACAAAACAGTAATATTGGAGAAAAGAGAAGGTATATTACATATCCAGGCAGCTATTTTGCCTGTCTATACCTGTAATAAGCATCTCTATCTCACTAAATATAAATAAAGAAAATAAATATATCTAATGTGTGGTTTAGAATTTTTTAGTTCAAATCATAAATAACTTAACTAATCCTGTTTGGATGTAAATAGATAGAGGATGTTTTTCAATTTTCTCTATTGCTACAGTTTAAAGCCTGGACCTGCAGTCCTCACAAACGCAAAACCCAGTGGAATATACCTGAGCAAAGACTTTGAAAATAAACCCATATAATTTGAAATGCATATTGCCAGTGGCAACTTCTGTTGATATAACATCCAGAGTTTCTATTTATGTCATGCATACACCAAATATCAGGAAACTGGTCTGTCAGTACCTTTCAAATAGCCTTAGCTGTCATGCGATGTCATTCAGGAAAGTACCACTTTAAAATGTTAGTAATTCTTGGTTTCAGAGTAGGAGCCGTGTTACTCTGTATTTGCAAAAAGAAAAGGAGTACTTGTGGCACCTTAGAGACTAACACATTTATTTGAGCATAAGCTTTCGTGAGCTACAGCTCACTTCATCGGATGCATTTTTGTAATAGTGACATCATTTAAGATGGCTGTGTATAATTTTTACAGAAGTTGGATAGTCCAAGACATAAGCCTTCAAGAATCACGTGCTTTCAGTTTTTGTTGGCAGTTTTCTAATCTGTGTAGCCTATAATCTTCCTCAGACCACCTATTTGTATGTAGGGTGACTTGTGACCCTCAGTCTGGTGCATTCTACCATACTTCATCATGTAGCTCACACTTATCTTCTCACAAAGCTGATATGAAACAGCCAACTCTAACCAGGGCTTTATTTATTTTTAAAAAAACCCACAAGAGTGATCTCATGACACAAAGCTGTGAGTGATATTTGTTAAAAATAGATCCTTTTGTCTTAAGTGTATGAATTATTTGCTTCATTGATACAGAAATATATCCACATCACTTTTTTTTTGAGTCCATTCTCTGAGTGCACATCTTTGCCTGCATCAAATTCAAATGTTCATCTTTGCCTTCAAAGTTCTACTTCGCTGTTCCTCAGCCTACATGTCAGCTTCCATCTCATGCCTCTGTCTCCCTTGTGGTCTGCCAAATCTATTTTCCTTGATTTTTCCAGTTGTATTCTTAGAATCATAGAATTATAGACTTTAAGCTCAGAAGAGACCATTATGATCATCTAGTCTGACCTCCTGCACAATGCAGGCCTCAGAATCTCACCCATCCACTCCTGTAACAAATCCCTAACCTATGTCTGAGCTATTGAGGTCCTCAAATTGTGGTTAAAGACTTCGAGGTGCAGAGAATCCTCCAGTAAGTGACCCATGCCGCACGCTGTGGAGGAAGGCGAAAAACCCCTAGGGCCTCTGCCAATTTGCCCTGAAAAAAAATTCCTTCCCAACCCCAAATATGGTGATCAGCTAAACCCTGAGCATGTGGGCAAAACTCACCAGCCAGACACCCAGGAAATAATTCTCTGTAGTAACTCAGATCCCATCCCATCTAACATCCCATCACAGGCCATTGGGCATACCGCTAATAGTTAAAGATCAATTAATTGCCAAAATTAGGCTATCCCATCATACCATCTCTTCCATAAACTTATCAAGCTTAGTCTTGAAGCCAGATATGTCTTTTGTCCCTGCTCCTTCCCTGGGAAGGCTGTTCCAGAACTTCACTCCTCTGATGTTTAGCAACCTTCATCTAATTTCAAGTCTAAACTTCCTGATGGCCAGTTTATATCCATTTGTTCTTGTGTCCACATTGGTAGTGAGCTTAAATAATTCTTCTCCCTCTGTGGTATTTATCCCTCTGATATATTTATAGAGAGCAATAATATCGCCTCTTAGCCTTCTTTTGATTAGGCTAAACAAGCCAAGCTCTTTGAGTCTCCTTTCATAAGACAGGTTTTCTATTCCTCAGATCATCCTAGTAGCCCTTCTCTGTACCTGTTCCAGTTTGAATTAATCTTTCTTAAATATGGGAGACCAGAACTGCACACAATATTCCAGGTAAGGTCTCACCAGTGCCTTGTATAACGGTACTAACACCTCCTTATTTCTACTGGAAATACCTCGCCTGATGCATCCCCAAACCACATCTTCTTTCACAAATGCCTCACTTCCTCCTATATTGACCATATACTTAAAGCAACTTCTCTGAACCTATATGCCTTGTGGCCTCCCTGCCCTTCTTCACATTCTTCCCTTTCCGTCCCACTCTCTCCTACAATGCTAGCTCAAACTCCTGTTCACAATTTGTAAAATCAAAGGCAAAGCAACTTAAAAGAAAAAACAGGACTAACATGATGTGTACAGTTCAAAACCAAACCTACTCTACACTTACATATAAAATAGTCAACAGCACTACCTTCAGAGTAGGATGCTAATCAGTCTGAGCAACAGTGGCAGAATCTGGCCTGCAACATCTAGCAATGGGACCAGGATTGGGCCTTTCCTTATTAAAGCAAAGAGAGGCATATAATGCTGACAAATGTCTTAGAAATTAAATATTACCTAAAAAGCATTAGTACCTTCAGGAGAAAATATGTCAGGTTGAATGATTATTTTTCCTCAGAACACTGTGAGTGTTCAGAAGAGGAAATTAAAATTAATCTGATTTACTGTGAGCACCAACAAATTAGTTTTCTCAGTGTTTGGATTTGAGCCTGACCCTGTAAGGGAATGAGCACCTTCTTTAAAGTGATGTGAGACTTAAACTAATGGATATGGAGGGTGCTCGGCACCTCATAGAATTGGATCCTTTAAAAAGGTGTGAGACTCACTGTCAGATAAATCAACTTGCACGTGACTTGCTCCCAAATGAAACAGGTATTTAAAAAATTAACTTTGAATTATTAACTTGAAGTTAGTTTGGAAACCCTTTCATCCTCAGAGCATATAGATGTTCGTAAAGTACTCTGATCTACAAATAAAAAGGTACATTTAATACAGCTTTTATTTGACTATCATTTACTAACACTTCATTTTTGTCATTTTGTTGATATGAACATTTACCTACTAAGCATTCACACAAATTTGATGTTTGATCTTAAAACATTTTTCTGTTAGCATTTGTGCAAGTAAAAAAGACTTGAATGTTCATGTAAAGTGAACACAAAAGAGTACAAGAATAGCCAAAGTTAATGAAATGTTAAAGTTGAGTGAGCAATCAGACATTTTACAATATTTCTCCCATTCTGCCATTAAGTCACCTTGAATAACTGCTGATTAATCCTTCTAGAAGAAGTTCATAGATTCAAAGGCCAGAAATCCTATATAAAACAGGCCATAGAACATCCTCAAAATAATCCCTGGATCATGTATTTTAGAAAAAAAATATCCAATCTTGACTTAAAAATTGTCTGTGATGGAAAATCCACCATGACCTTTGGTAAATTGTTCCAATGGTTAATTACTCTCATGGTTAAAAATTTACCCCTTATTTCCAATCTGAATTTGTCTAACTTCAGCTTCCAGGCATTGGATTATGTTATTCTTTCTCTGCTAGACTGAAGACCCCAGTACTAAATATTTGTAACCCAATTAGATAATACTTCTATTAGTATCAGAAAGCACTACAGCTTATGTTGATTGAATGATGGCACATCTCTAAACAGCTTCTTATTTTTTTTATGAAATTGAAATGATATATTAATATCATATAGTCATTGAAGATCCCCATATGATCCCACATAGATTCCCATGTGTGGGGATAATCCTTGTTGTGCTCTGAAAACTTTACTTGCAGAGTTTTCTCTTAATTCTTTTGTCAATAGTTGGGTGGTGGAGAAGCATACTTGGCCTCTATCTCAACATCAACAGAGTGACCATGAGTCTGGCCATCGAAACATGTGGATCCCCAAGATCTGCATGAATCCTTGAGAGCTATTGGTGGCACAGAGCTAATTATACAGTGACATTGTGGCTTCCCTCTCACACATAACATCTATCTCCAAACCTTGCCACCCTGGCTCCAACAGAGATACTGTGGATCTTCCACAAGAACCAATGACCCCCCATCTAGTAGGAAGGGAAAGTTGTTGGCAACATAGAAAGGGAACTTGTATAAGATAGCTTGGAAATTAGGAAGAGACATTGAGCTACATATCCTGAGACAGTAATTGAAGCTGTATAGAGACATACTGCATAAGATTTGAGTTATATATTGACATGGCTATGTGGCTGATCTCTTGAGATCAAAAGGACACATTGTTTGATTAAATTGGTTTTAAATAACCACTCATCATAAAGTCTAGTGTCTGGGTGGTGAAACAAGGGCTGGGATACTTAAGGAGACTGCATTTCTGACTTATGATCATGGTAAAACAGAAGTTTACTTTTGTTACTGGCTTGGTATATCTTAAGGAAGAATAACCACCAGTTTGGGGGTTGGTCTGCCCCATTTCTCAGCAGTTTGTCCTGAATCTGGTATTCTCAGCTGTAACCCACTGAGACACATCCAGCAATCATTTCTTCTGCAAATAAAAGTGGCAGTCAACATTTTGAGACAGAGAGAGCATGTGAAATATAAATGGGTACACGTACATTAAAACATGCTGATGACAGTCATGCTCAAGTAGTTTATGACAGCAACATCTCAAGGTATGTGAAGAGCCCTATTTATGATCTCCTTTTGGGTATTTTCAAATATCATACAAGCTTTCAATAAGAAACAAATGTGTTAGCTTTCTGTTTTATAATTCCAATTACACTATGCAAACATAGCATGCATACTTATAGTGCTATAAAAATAATAAACGGAGAATTCTAGTACACTGATCATTTAATCATTTCTATTGTATGTCAACTGGAGCAATAGAAGTATAAATGTTTTCTATTTCATACCAAAAAATAAATTATCACTTTCAATTCTTCAGCAAATGAGTGTTTTGATTGCTCATCTGATTCGGTTTATCTACCAACCACTTGCTGAACAAAGATAATAGGTGCCAGCACAGAGGTGCTTCTAGAAAACAGAATTTATTATAGAAGATCAAAAAATAGGACCATGAATGAGCATTAACAGGATTTAGTCCTCAGCTCAAAAACCTCTCCTACTGTACTAAGTTAATTCAAAGTCATGGGGGTCTACTATCTGATTTAAATTCAGATGCGGTTTAAATCTCAAGAATTTTGGCACAAGATGATAGAAGTCTCATGAGCTGTTGTTGGAAATTTTTCTTTTGTTCAACATGCCGAAAGTCTCACATGCTTTCTTCCATTTTGGGCACCAAACTCACAAGAACACTGAGAATTCAGTGTCATCAGATTGAAAACTGAACCCTGGCCTTAATTCAGTCTTGAAACCAAACCCTAATCTAGATCTGAATATTGCCTCCTCAACCTCATTACTAATTTGTGTTAAAGTGATGTAAATTATACTCTGGACTTCAAGCTTGTATCTTTGTAGTCTACAGTGTTGTTGTAGCCTGGTTAGTCCCAGGATATCAGAGACAAAGTGGGTGAGGTAATGTGTTTTACTGGATCAAGTTCTGTTGGTGAAAGACAAGCTTTCAAGCTATACAGAGCTCTTCTTCAGCTTTTAGTCCTGGGCCTGAAGAAGAGCTCTGTGTAGCTTGACAGCTTGTCTCTTTCTCCATCAGAAGTTGGTATAACAAAATATATTACCTCACCCACCTTGTCTCTGTTGTATCTTTGTAGACAGTTCTAAGAGCCTTTCTTACAATTAGAGTGGGTATGTTATTGAGAGACAGAACTCTGACATTAGAATGTCCATTCAGCAAAAACCTCATGAATACCAAATTCCTTTTCTTTATCTGCATGATGTGACTTAGGTCCCAGTTCAGCAAAGCACTTGAACATGTGCTTAACTTTATGTATGTGAAGAGTCAATGAAGCCAGTGAGACTTAAGCAAGTGCTTAGCATTACTATACGCTTAAGTGCTTAAATTGATTAAAATGGTTTTTCATGTCAGAGGTGAACCTGATATTTAAGTCAAGTTAGTTTACTATAATAGGTTTTTACTGCAAGAGCTCTGCAACATTATTCCAATTTAACCAAAGTGTAATGTGATGAAAAATACTGTGTCCAAAAAATCTGATATAGTTTTTCTTTTTATTGCCTTTCAGCTTGTTGCAATGGTAGATTAGTTATAGGTTATACACCTGCATAGAGGAGAGAATATTGAATTTTAGGTATTAAGATATATCCTCACAGAAAAATAGTTTATTATATGGCTTTGGTTCATATAATCTTCTTTAACAATATATTGCATTGCTACCATTTGGGACAACTTAAGTATGAAATGTGCTGTATAAAATCAAATTGTACTCATTTTTGAAAATGTAAAGTTGTAAAAGCCTGTAATTTATTAAGCTTCTTAAAAGGATATTATAGAACTAAAATCTTAGTGGCTGAGACATGTTCTGATTCTGAAGGCATCCAAGTAGAGCTGCATAACTCAAGACTCATTAGCCAATAGTTACAAAAGCATAATAAAATTAATTAAACTAAAACGTCTCGCTCTACTACAGAGTTCCTGTGTGATCTTGGGTGAGTTGCTTAACCCCTCTGTACTTCAAAGTTTCTTTCCTCACACCCTTTGACTCTGTCACTATTTGCCAGGAAGAGAAGCTGGCCAGACAGTCATAACTCCATCCTGATGCTCCTCTCTGGGAGCATCACATACCACCCCCTCAGTCCAGTGAGAAACTAATGATTCAATATAATCCTTACTGATTAAAATTTACCCCTGTTATTAGTCTGCAGAAGCTAGTATGCAGTACATGATTTTCTATCTTCCCCTCTGCTCCTGCAGGCAAAGATGATAGACTCTATAACAAACAGGAAGCCTTGACAGAAAAAGAACAGGATAGGGTTCTTCTCTGCCTCCATAGTTAAATATGGTCACATATTGCAACAAAGCTGGTCAAGGAATGATTTTTATCACACACAAAAATTCAAGAAGAGCCTTTTTTTTTAATTTCTCCTAAGAATTTTTTGAGTGTCAAAAAAACAAAAATCAAAATTTTTAGTTGTCAGCAAACAGGACTCCTTTATAACCAATTTTTTTGTTTTGTTTTTTCATAGCCAAAAACTGAAAACTGGTCTTCCAAGCTTTTAATTAAGGTTGATGAAAATGGGATATTTTCTTCCACAAAAATTTCCATTTTGTTGAAAAGACATTTTCACTTGAAAAAAACAAACCAATGGAAACATTTCTACTATTTATACAGACCACCGTGTTAGACCAAGTCTGGCTGAGCCCTGTAATAACAACATGAAGGGGAAAAGCCAAAAAGGAAATGTTTTCAGTTATGGACAAATATGAAGCCATTTGTTATTTTATGGTGTTACGAGGGAGAAATCAAAGGAGTCGTTAGAAAGAAGATTGTTAAATGTTTTGACAGGATTCTCATAGCTTTTGTAGGAAGGAAATATATCATTGTATGGTGCTTCAGAGAAAGTGCTATATTTGCCATTGTGGGACACTTTTCAGTGATTCAGAAGAATTGGCAGTGAAAGGTTTACAAGTTGGAGTTTGTTATTTAATACTTGCTATCGTGTTCTATGCTTAGCTTTTTATGGAAGTTTATTTTCTGCTCCTTCTATAGAATGGTGAAAAAACCCTCTCTGTTAATAAAATACAATTCTGGGACTTTGCCCAGTAGTTCCTTGCTACTAGCTCTCACTGCAACAACCACAGAACTCTGGCATAAACAGAAAGTCACCCAGGAAAATAACCATGAGAAGCCCATGCTCTCATTTCCCTACAACATACTCAGATCATACTATCTTTTATTTGCAAAACATAACTTGACCATCACTAGTCTCAAAGATAACTATCCACTGTATGTGGTCCTAACTTCTTCAGGTTTCAGAGTAGCAGCCGTGTTAGTCTGTATTCGCAAAAAGAAAAGGAGTACTTGTGGCACCTTAGAGACTAACAAATTTATTAGAGCATAAGCTTTCGTGAGCTACAGCTCACTTCATCGGATGCATGTCTAACTTCTACAGAATCATCATGGTGCCTCAGTCAAACAGAAAATATAGCTCTAACCTTCCTTGTGTTTTTATGTTCAGATCAAAAGAATTTAAACCCAATGTGATGCTTTGGACAAGATTATGACTTGCACTGAAGGCTCATGCAAGGGAGTAAGAACTCCCCTAATATCTTTGCACAGGCTTCCTGGCCTTTGTGTTCTAGTACATAGAAAAAAATAGAGTCCTGTGCTGATACAAAATTTATATCTGCAGATACAAATCAGTATCTGCAGAGCAGCAGTGCTCTACTAGGAACTGCAGTGGCGAAAACAGCAGCCCCGCTCAACGCACTAGCACAACCAGGAACAGCTGCTGGTGAGCCTGGTGCCCACGTGGACAACTGGGGGGCAGTACAGCCATGCTCGAGGAGCTACCTGCTCAGAGCAGTAGCTCCTGGGAGTGGCAGGCCACCAGGCTGCTGCTTTCACTGCTGGGGTTCCCGGTAGAGCTCTGCAGCTCCACGAATACCAATATATATCCCCAGATATGCGCATCCACAGATATAAATTCTGTATCCGCGTAAAACTTTAAAAATAAGTAGGCACTGTGGGCTAGGGTCTCAAAAGACTTAGCACCTAACAGCTGATTTAGGCACCTGCATCCCAGAATCAAGCCTCACTGGGATTTACAAACACCTCCTGCTCAGATGCTGCCAAATCCTGAAGGCACCTAAACTTGCTCGGCACCTAAATTGTTAGGAGTAAAAGTTCCCTAGACACCTACATTTCTGCCCTGCACATGCACACTGCAGCCTCACTCTCAGCATCAGGATGCCTAAGTCGCAGAGAGCAATGCATAACCGGGGGGAAGATACGCACTACTCCACCTAACTCACCCTAGGGGTCCAATCCAGTAGGCATAATCAGAGCTCACCCACTTGTTCAGCGCTCAATATGAGCTCACCAAAAACAGCCAGGGGGAATGGTAGGAGGAGCTCCCTCATAATTTTTAGCCCCATTGCTGTGTATTCACTTCTTTCTTTATTCATTTCAAGTGGAACAGCTACAAAGGGAGAGACAAAGGGAGCACAATATTGGGATATCCTATAGCTCAGTGGTTTGGGCTTTCACTTCAGAACAGTCATATTCTTGTTCAAATCCCTCCTCCCCCTCAGGTGGAGTGGAGATTTGAACTGGCAGTCTTTCTTGAACATGGGAGCCTAATTATTGGGCTAAAAGTTATGAAGGAGGGGCCCCCCTCTATTTCCCCCTGCCTTGCAAGAATGGCATACGTGCCTTCTGCCAGGGATATGCATCAACTCGTACAGTTTATCCCTTAATTTCCGATGTCAATTAGATTACAATGAAGTCAGGCCCTTGACTATAATTAGGTTGTATAGGCAGAGAACACAGCAAGGTAGTGCTCTAAATTAAGCACAGCCCTCTGTCTAGCAGTGTGAAATGCTGCCAGTGCCCCTGATTATGTAGTCTAAAGATTAGATAAAACAGTGATCTAAATTTATTTTGCTTGAGTTCTCGCTAAATCATGTAACTAGCAAAACATATGGATTGAAATAATGACAAAAGAATAAAGAGAGAGAGAGAAACTGATTCTGCAAGGGTAATTTCTCAGACAGCATTATTTTTTTTAGTATTAATAGTTGTAGTATTGCTATTTTAAAAAAATATATTTACCAGTAGTATAGTCAGGGGTGTTATTTACATATACAATAGTGTATGCTGCAGTTCTTTGGTTGTATGATGGAGGTTTACATAGTTTTATTTATACTAATGTAAACAAATTCTTCAGGAAATTTTTCAAAACCCAATAAAAGTTTCCCAGATGCAACTGTTTGCACTGGGCTCTTTATGTCATCAATCCCAGGGTCTTTATATCATTAAACACCTGTCAACTCTACCTCAGAGAAAGAAGAATAGTTTTACCACAAGCATGGAATAGTCTGCATACATGAGATAGAAAATGTATGCAGTTTTCAAAGGAAAGTTTTAGTGGGTGCTGAAAGTGACAGTAATACCTTTTTCTCAAGCTATTTCATGGTTTCTGTTGGAACATCTCCTTCTCACACAAAAGATGTGAAGATCAGGAATTGATCATATTTTGGAGTGGAAAAGAACTCTCAAGAGTAATGGGGGGAAGGGAAAGTACTGGTTTAACTTACTTTCTCTATCAAAAAAAAAAAGTGAGATAGTCAAACACCCTGTCCCCCCTGTAAGTAGAATTTCACACTAAAGGTGGTATTGTTCTCCTCATATTAGATTATAAACTCTTTTTGTTCTTTGTTTGTACAGTACCTAGCACAATGGGGTTGAGGTCCATAACTAGGGTTCCTAGACATTACAGTAATACAAATAATATGATAGGTGTAGAATTATGATTTATTGTATTAGTGCAGTTTGCAATGTTTGGGACATAGAATGAAAATACATGGCACTAGCAGAGTTGTATATTTGTTATTATGAAAGGATAGCAAATAGAAGCACAAAGTATTAAGTGAGCTATACAGTTTTTTGTTTCTTCTATAAAAGTAGTGCACGGCCAAATTCATCACATCAAATTTAGAAGGTCAGAGTGTGAAATCAGTTCCAGTTATATAAATCCCAAATAACTTCTGACTCTAGTGGAGTGACTTCAAGTTTATACCCAGCATAAGTGAGACCTAAATCTAGTTCATGGTAAACATGATCTCAATTTTTTTTACTTAAAATGTCCAAAATTGAATACTGTGACATACACAGTGTAAAATCCAGACTAATGAGAAGCTGTGTCACCCCTGCCCTCTAACCTGGGGTGCCTTCTATACTGCTTTCATGCTGCAGCATCCAGTCTGGGCTGCTCAGAAACAACTTCCAGCATGCAAGTCACTCCCACCTATGTTTGTGGTGCTGCAACAAGCCAGCCACAGCTTGGCTCTTACCAGACTTAGTTATTCTGCAGGGTGACCCTAATATATTCCCAGTCTTAGATTTCCACCCAGAAATTTATGTCTTGCATTGCCCAGCCCTCATCTAGTACAAAGTCATATAAAGTCTGTATTTAATAGAAATAATACTCACCTTGTTACCACAAATGGTGTTTCACAAATAACTTCAATTTAAACACCCACCATGAGATAAAACAAGTTTATTAACTGCAAAGAGAGATTTTAAGTGAATACAAGTAATGAGGCATAAAAGTCAGAAATGATTACAAGAAAAATAAAGATAAAATGCAACTGGTGCCTAACTTAACAAACTATGTTAAGTACAAGCAAAGTTCTCACCACATGATCTCAGCAGTCTTACTGACGCAACATCTTAGGCCAGGATCCCTTTTCCAGTTCAATGGCTGCTTCCTTTGTCCCTTCTGCTTCAGTGAATTGATGGACGGAGAGCGAGAGAAAGAGAGGCGGGGTGTCTTGGGGTGTTTTTATAAATGTCTGTCCCTCTCTTGGAAAACATTTCCTGCAGAGATTCTGGAGTCAAAAAATCTATGGAGAAGGATGTTCCCTGCTGCTGTTCTTCACCTGTTTGAGGTTTCTTTGTTTACCCTTCCTGCTTGCTTACTCTGTTTACTGCTCAAACACAAATTAAGCAGATCACACATTCCTTTGAGACAGACCTGTTAGCCAACTTCTGACAAGGTTTGGAACATGTGTTAATAGCCTTATATAGGGAAATCTTATAACTCCACATACAATGTTGCCACACAAATTTATCAGGAGAATATTGACCAACAAATTATGAATTTTCACTTTTCAGATGATACCTCACAAAGTACACTGTCTACAAACATTATTACAACAGTGTGTAGGATGTGGATACAGGCATATATTCTGTCATAAATACCTTTACCAAATGTATTTTTGTGGTCAAGTTCATGCATTATGTGACTGGCCTAGCTAATCAGCACATGGCTTTTATTTTTGTGTTCATGTTGAATATTTACTTGAGATTTTGCAGTGGCTAAGTCCCAATGTACATCATCTGTGAATTACCACAAATGCTGTCTAGAGAGAGCGAGAGAACATGATAATAAGTGTCAATTTTTCTCTATGAATGTAACACAAATTTGTTGTAAGCAGAGAAGAAAGTGGTATTAATAATGAGAAACAAAGAGGATAATAGATAATTCCAAAAAAGATGTTATTACAGCACGTAATATTAAGTCAATTAAACCATGCTGTAAAAAGAACAACTGTACAGGTAAGTACAGAACAATCTTAGACTTTATTATGCAAAGTGAATAGAAATACAATAATTTATAAACTTCTAACAGTAGATCAGTATTAGGGCTGAAATGTAAGAGACCTGTATACAACATACTAGAGGCAATCACAGCACTCTTCAATTATACAGTTTGAAAAGGCCAAAGTTACTTTGTTCTCAGGAGTTCAAAGTAGTCCTAACTTAACCCGCATTATGTATATACACATACTTGCATGCACTGTCTACTAACAAAGCCCTGGCCATTCATCTGAGACTGAAAATGTTAAATCATCTTAAATTCTGTGATGAAAAATATGGCCCTTTGTATACAGATAAAGGAATTTAAGCACTTTAAATGCAGATAGGCACATATCTGCATCTTTAACAATCTGACCCAAGTGACCATGTTTATAACTACATGGTACAAGCAAAACCCATACCCATAATCTGCAGGGATCAGGTGGCTTGTGAAACATTGAAGACAGTGAGGGTCACTAGATGGTTCAAAGACAATTTAAAGCAGTAGATACTACTTAATTTCTATGCCCTACACATCACTAATTTCAGTGCAGCTCTGTAAAAATGCAGCAGTCCACCCTATTCACAACTCAAGACCTGGGCCTTAGTGTTAACTTAATTGGTATTTAATTATTATTTTTTTTAGGCAGGACTAAAAGACAATGATATAGCAGTGTACAACACAAAACATTTTCTTGCAGCTGATTTAAAAAAAAAGTCGATGTACTCATTGCTAATTAAAGTAGTGTTTCCTCCTTATATTGACATCCAGCATCCCTTTGCTTATTAAAATTTCCCTAACATATTTGGTTTCAATTTCAATTCAAACCTAGTTTTCCAAAGTTAATCAAGTACAGCGTTTTTTGAAAGAAAACATGGAAATGTTGTGCTGCTATAATAAACATCTATGGAAAGTTATATTTATTCTACAAAGACAGCACATATTTTATTCACGTCACAGTCAGTTAATGTATTTGAACATGATTAGTTTTTCTCCTTGATTTAAATTTGTCTATAAGGTTTCTCAGATGTTTCTCAATATTGTTAAAAGCTAGAATGTAGTCTAAGAATACTTATGAGTAAAGGGGTGGATGACTTATTTAAAAGTTGAGGGCATTAATTCTATCATCTGTAGTGTGTTAATAAGTGTATTTAGCTTGTAAATAAAAACATCAAGCTTCCCAATACCTTCAAAGTACACAAAGAAAGTACGGGAAGCAAGGAACATAAACATTTTTTGATAACTACTATCAAGCATCTATGCCTCTGTCTATATGACATTTCTGTAATGGGTTTCATAATCCTTTTTTTCAGCCATTTGACTGAATCTGTAGGATTGATAACATAATCAAAAGGGAAATTGACAGAGATAGAAGCCAAAAGCAGTTTTCCCTTGATCTTTGTTTCTTTCTTTTTGTACCATACCAGCAAGCATGGATGCAGTAGTAAAGTACCTTAGACCGTACCTTTAGATTTTTACTTGTGAAGGCTTATGTTTTAGTAACATAATTGCACAGTAGTACTAAACACTCCCAACTTCAAAAGATTTCTCAGCTTAGTTCAGTTTGGAAAAGCATTCCAAATTTTGGCTGCATTAAACACAGTTTACATGGACATTCAGATGTTATCACAGACCCCCTCAGCAATCCTCTAATAGATCAAAGCTCCTACCCACATTAGGGGAACCATTGATATCAGAATCTTCAGAGAGGCTGTGGGATGTTTCCTACCTATAGCAGCAGCAAGTCCTCCTTTGGGCGGAAGAGACAGTCTGATTCCACTTTCACTGGAGTTGCTATTTTACTCCAGGGGAAGGTCAAGTAGCCCATTATCTCTGTTCCTCCTGTTAGTATCTCCTCTTCAGAGGGAACACACGTATTTGTTCTTGAGGCAGTAGGCAGAATGAGAGGAAAGGCCAGTTGCCACTCTGTTGAGATTGAGCAAGCCCTTGTAAAACTCACTAGTTCTGGTATGATTTCTCTTATGATTCATTGCTACTGTATGATTCACAGTAAACAAGACATCAGGGCTCTGATCTTTAGGACTGGCTATGCAGTGCCCAGCATAGGTTTGGTGGTGTTGGTAGGCTGACCAGATGGCAAGTGTCAAAAATCGGGACAGGAGGTGGGGAGTAATAGGTACCTATGTAAGAAAAAGACACAAAAATTGAGACATCTGGTCACCCTAGGTGGTGGTTGTGTTTTGGGGATAGGGTATTTGAAAAAACAGACTAAATGTCCTGATCTTGGGATCCAGAGGCAACATTCTGAGCCCAAAAAACAACTTACAGCAGCCCTGAGTCTGTTCTAAGTTGCACTGACTGCAGTGGTCCTCAGAGTCATTCTGCAAGCTGGGGAATCACCATTAGATCTGGTCAGGAATGTTTCAATGAAGTGCTTTCATCAAAATATACCAAGTATCATCAAGATCAAACATTTTTGTCAGAAAGGGTCTGTCTCAACTAAACTTTTGTCACAAAGGTGTATCAGGTCCAGGATGGAATATTTGATCAAAATGAGAGGGAATTTGGACCAGGTAAATGAACCTCAATCTTCCACACCTTCAGAGAGTGCCCAGACCACTGAATTTCTGGAATGAGAGTCTCTCAGTCTCTCCTGTTGAAGCTGTTCCACTATGTATAAATAATTATATATTCACTGAGTTGGCGAGACAGTGATTCTATAGCCCACTGATTAAGGCACTCACTTAGGGAGCAGGAGACAAGTTAAAATTCCTTCTCCCAATTAAGCAGAGCAGGGATTCACACCTGCTTCTCCCACATCCCAGGTGAGTGCCCTCCCTTGATATTATGGGGTAGGATTTTTTTCATGTACTTTTTTTTAAAAAAATGAGAATTGGGTATATCCCAATAGGAAATATTTTGAAATCTCAGCAAATATTCATGGGATGGGAAAATCATTTCCTTCCCAGATCTATTCTCCACAACACTATGATACCCTGGCTACCCTCCACTTTTCCTCAGTTATGTCCCTTCACTGGGAGTTATAGGAGGGGTGGAGTAGAATAGAGAGGTGCAAAACAAAAACCTAATGTGGCTGAGGATATGACCCCAGGGATATTATTGCTTATAATTGGTGTATTAGTACAATACTACCAAGAAATAAATGAACCCCTGTCAAGGTTCTTTCCCCACTCTGATCTCTAGGATACAGATGTGGGGACCTGCATGAAAGACCCTCTAAGCTTATTCTTACCAGCTTAGGTAAAAAACTTCCTCAAGCTACAACCTGTGCCTTGTCCTTGAACCCTATGCTGCCACCACCAAGTGTGTTAAACAAAGAACAGGGAAAGAGCCCACTTGGAGACATCTTCCCAAAAAAATATCCCCCCCCCCAAGCCCTATACCCCCTTTCCTGGGGAAGACTTGATAAAAATCCTCACCAATTTGCATAGGTGAACACAGACCCAAACGCTTGGATCTTAAGAACAATGAAAAAACAATCAGGTTCTTAAAAGAAGAATTTTAATTAAAGAAAAAGTAAAAGAATCACCTCTATAAAATCAGGATGGTAAATACCTTACAGGGTAATCAGACTCAAAACATAGAGAATCCCTCCAGGCAAAACCTTAAGTTACAAAAAGACACAAAACCAGGAATATATATTCCATTCAGCACAGCTATTTTACCAGCCATTAAACAAAAGAAAATCTAACACATTTCTAGCTAGATTGCTTACTAACTTTTTACAGGAGTTCTGAAGAGCATTCCTGATCTGTTCCCAGCAAAAGCATGACACAGACAGACAGATCCTTTGTTCCCCCGCTCCAGCTTTGAAAGTATCTTGTCTCCTCATTGGTCATTTTGGTCAGGTGCCAGCGAGGTTATCTTAGCTTCTTAACCCTTTGCAGGTGAAAGGTTTTGCCTCTGGCCAGTAGGGATTTTATAGTTCTGTATACAGAAAGGTGCTTACCTTTCCCTTTATATTTATGACAACCCCATTGAAGGAATAAAGTATGGACACCGTGTAGAATCAAGCACATGGGTTTATTACGCACAGCACTGGTGGAGTGTCACCTTGCTTATTTGGCTCTGAGACACTGCCAAACAATTGATTACATGGATTATATGGATTTTCCATGGGCAGAGGGAAATGATCGGGTAGTAAGTCCCAAACCCTGGATAGGTCTAGCAGCAAGACAAGATAAGTATAGTAGCCAATAGTCAAAGATTACATAATGTCTCCGCCCATGGTTTCAGGTTAACAAGTAACATAGAATTAGTACACAGGTGTTTCCCTTTAAACAATGTATAAGCTGTGTTAGTATAAATATATATATGTTGAATTCTGATTTAGGGTCCATAGGAATGAAGTAGCTCCTCTGATTGTCCAATAGGTATATACCTGGGGTTTAAAGCAAAGAAACATTGAAAAGTATATGGCAATAAAGATTGCTTTTTAATTGTTCATTTGTGTTTCTAAGGCAGGCACTGGTAATGGCTTGGAGGATGGATGTATACCTGTGAGAAGGAGGATGTCATATCTCATACTGACACGTTTGAACCTCTTCCATAAACTCAAGGCTGGTGTGTAGGAAGGCACCTCTTCTACAGAAGAAACAGGGCTCCTTTCATTCCTTAGGTCTGTTTCCAACTTTTAGATAAAGCCACCAATTATAATTTCCATCTGACATCTTGCTGACCAAGCTTATCTCAGCAATAAGCAAGGTTGTCTTTTGTTTGTTCTGCTTCTTAGCTAATATTGTTCACTATTTGCCTTAGGTCTCTGGCCTCTTGACCAAACTCTGGACTTTGGGCCTGTAAAAATAGCTGACATACCCTGTATATCAGATTGTAGCATAAACAGCATATTGATTTTAGTCCTTCACCCATACTTCAAATTCTGCTCTGCTCTCTTATTTACATACAAAATGACTCTGTCCTGAAGTCCTGACTCAAACAAAATTCCTGGGAAATTCAATGGGTAAAAAAGCATCACAGCGTAGATGGCCAGCACAAAGCAGTGCACGCACAATGTGCTGACCTTCTGCCCAAGGCTAAATTGCATTCAATGGGAGTTTTCCTTGAATAAGGACTACAAGATCAGTTTCATAAATGCTTATTTATGCTCATAGGCCAACATTTTCAAAAGTGATTTGGGATGCCTAACATGAGACAACTTAAGTGTACCCCCAAATCATTGTTCAAATTTTTGCCATACTAAATATTAAAAACTCAGTGGCCAGGTAAGTTTTGAAGAAACCATTTGGTTTTGTAGGAATGGGTTTTTGTTTGTTTGTTTGTTAACTGTAACTACAGTTGAGGAATGTCATCGGGTAGAACAATGGTACCAGAAGCTCTAATTCTAAACAATTAAGTATATCCAATTTAAGTGCTACTCTTTTGAACAAAATAAGGGAAGGAATGAACTCATATGCTTAAATGTTTGGCTGTATCTGAGCCTATATGAATGTCTAATGTTCTACTGCAGGTGTGGCCAGCCTAAGAAGGAGCCAAAAATTTACCAATGTACATTGCCAAAGAGCCACAGTAATAGGTCAGGAGCCCCCATCAGCTCCCTCCTCCCCCGTTCCCGGTGCCTCCCACCCACCGACAGCCCAACCAATCAGCGCCTCCCCCTCCCTCCCCATACCTCCCAATCAGCTGTTTTGTGGCATGTAGGAGGCTTGCGGGGGGGGAGTGAGTGGGAAGGAGCAAGGGCACGGCAGGCTCAGGGGAGGGGGCAGGAAGGGATGGAGTGGGGGTAGGGCCTGTGGCAGAGCCAGGGGTTGAGCAGTGAGCACCCCCCGGCAAATTGGAAAGTTGGAGCCTGTACCTCCAGCCCTGGAGTCAGTGCCTAAACAAGGATGTTAACTTCTGAAGAGCTGCATGTGTCTCCGGACCAAAGGTTGGCCACCCCTGTTACTGTTCTGCAATCTTTGCTTCCTCTGACACCAATGAGTCATGTAGAATGTTGATCAAGAAGTATATTGAGAAATGAATATCTGGGACTAGAAGTAGGGAGTGGGTACGTGACTCAGGAATTTATGCCATCCATATTGGAGATATCTATTTTCTATCTATTTGCCCATGAAACAGTAATGTGTACTAGCTAAGTTAAATGTAGCGGGGGGGGGGGAGTAGCAGTATCAAATGTTTCGGTCCTAATTATAGCTTACGTACTGTTGCCCAAAGCAAGGAGTTTTGCAAACATCTAAAGCAAGTGGATAAGAAGAATCACATGAAAGGGAAGCTATGACAGTGTACAACAGACAGCAGCAAGCATAGCTAATTGCTTTAGAGTCTATTTAGTCAAAATAAAACACAAAAAGAGAGATCAGTGTATTAAATAATAGCATTTGATAGAAGTACACTGACAATAGTGGCATAGAACTGGAATCACATAAATAGTCTACACAGAGAAGGCTGCAAGTTCTTTTGTTTTATATGAAGACAAGACTTGTTTTTATATTTCCTGTCATAAAGTCAGTATTTTGTTTTAGTTTTCCTTATTACAAATGTTAAATTATAGCCTGTATATGGTACATGAGAAAGATACCAAATCAAGGTTATATAAGGTCTGCTCTACACTAGGAAATTAGATCTGATACCTATATCCATGCTCCTGAGCAACACACTTAAGCCAACCTAACCCCCAGTGTAGACAGTGCTACATCAACATGAGGTGTTGTACCAACTGTCAGGGAGGTGGAGTACCTACACCGATGGGAGAAGTCCTCCCGTTGGTGTAGGTAGCATCTTCACTGAAGTGCTACAACTGTGCTGCTGCAATGTTATAAGTGCAAAGTAGCCCTTCGTATTTCACCATTAATGAAAATAGATGATTACTAGCTCTTTGTTATGCAAAACCATAGAATGTGAAACATGTGTTCACTGAGACTATACTATGCAAAAATTAATGGCAGTCAGGTGTCTGTCATTTATTGTATACAAATTACCTGTGGGTTGTTGACTGTAGGAAAAAATTTCTTCCTTTTTTGGTTTCAATTCCAGTTTTTGGCTCCTGTGCTTTGTCTTTCCAGTGCATGTACTGAGGTCCTTTTGAAGAAGTATTGTTAGCTTCAGCATCCATAGAAGGAAGTTTGGAATGAAAACCAGGAGGGCGAGAAAATATAAAACAAAACAAATATATACTGAAACATGAATAGCTTCTAAGCTTACTATTTGTTTCTGTTAGTGCCCACAATGTGTTAGGTATTGTGCAAAACACAGGAGTCATTACCCCTGTTCCCCCCAAAAAAAAAAACTTGTTTAAACAAACAAAACAAAACAAACAACAGAACCAAAAATTAAAGGTGGGGGGAAAGCATACAAGCAAGTAAGATGGACTGGAAAGTGACTGGCCATGTTTTATGTACACAATAAGCCTATCCTCAATTACCTTGCAAGTTTGTCATTATGAGCTGGCTCATTTCTCAGAGCCAGCTAGCCTGATGAAGTGGGCTAACCCGCTGAAGGATTTAAATGTATTCATTTAGAGAAATTACAGCTAAAAAGGATTGGATATGGTGGGATGTTATATTATATAAATGTTGAAAGTTTGACCTTGCTGCTTTTTAGCTTTACTTCTCTATGTTTTGACCCATAATCTCAAATTTTCAATCCATTTAATTCAAGTTTAAGAGCCCTCTATCTATCTATCTATCCCTCTCGCTGTGGGTTTAGAGCCAACATTGGCAATAATAATCTTGTTCATATTTTCATTTTGATACAGTATATTGTGAAGTAGCTGGATTCACTAGCAGTGGAGAAAGGATTATGATATGAGGAGGTGATGATCTCATTAGTATACACTGTCACTTTGCAATCTTTGTTTTAACTTCTGACTATGCAGCTGCAAGTGCTTCTGTTACTTTTTGTTTAATTTGTGTGATTTCCCATCGTTTTAGATTATCTTGATGTTTTCGAGTGTTTAATCATTTTATCTTCCATCAAAAGTTGTCAATGTATTTTATAAACTAGCATGAATTAGTTCTTCAATTGGCATAAAAGTGAGAAAGTTAAGCATTATTGCTATCTCTATTTTACAAGTGCTGGGCTCTCAAGTGACCTTCAAGGTCAAACAACTTTGCGCAAAACGGGTTTGTGTAAGAGTCAGAACTAGGTTTCCTGCCAAGGGTCATGTACTTTAACTACAAGATCATTCTCTAGTGGTGGGGTTTTCTAACATCTTCTATTTTCCTAACTATCACTCACTTTGAACATAAGAATGTAAGAATGCACATACTGAGCCAAGGGCAGGTGTGAATCCCTGCTCTGCTTAATTGGGAGAAGGAATTTTAACTTGTCTCCTGCTCCCTAAGTGAGTGCCTTAATCAGTGGGCTATAGAATCACTGTCTTGCCAACTCAGTGAATATATAATTATTTATACATAGTGGAACAGCTTCAACAGGAGAGACTGAGAGACTCTCATTCCAGAAATTCAGTGGTCTGGGCACTCTCTGAAGGTGTGGAAGATTGAGGTTCATTTACCTGGTCCAAATTCCCTCTCATTTTGATCAAATATTCCATCCTGGACCTGATACACCTTTGTGACAAAAGTTTAGTTGAGACAGACCCTTTCTGACAAAAATGTTTGATCTTGATGATACTTGGTATATTTTGATGAAAGCACTTCATTGAAACATTCCTGACCAGATCTAGTGGTGATTCCTCAAGAGCTTCTTTTCCATGGGTCCTTCAAATCAGCGGCACTGCGATGGGTACCCGCATGGCCCCACAGTATGCCAACATTTTTATGGCTGACTTAGAACAACGCTTCCTCAGGTCTCGTCCCCTAATGCCCCTACTCTACTTGCGCTACATTGATGACATCTTCATCATCTGGACCCATGGAAAAGAAGCTCTTGAGGAATTCCACCATGATTTCAACAATTTCCATCCCACCATCAACCTCAGCCTGGACCAGTCCACACAAGAGATCCACTTCCTGGACACTACGGTGCTAATAAGCGATGGTCACATGAACACCACCCTATATCGGAAACCTACTGACCGCTATTCCTACCTACATGCCTCTAGCTTTCATCCAGATCATACCACTCGATCCATTGTCTACAGCCAAGCGCTACGATATAACCGCATTTGCTCCAACCCCTCAGACAGAGACAAACACCTACAAGATCTCTATCATGCATTCCTACAACTACAATACCCACCTGCTGAAGTGAAGAAACAGATTGACAGAGCCAGAAGAGTACCCAGAAGTCACCTACTACAGGACAGGCCCAACAAAGAAAACAACAGAACGCCACTAGCCGTCACCTTCAGCCCCCAACTAAAACCTCTCCAACGCATCATCAAGGATCTACAACCTATCCTGAAGGACGAGCCATCGCTCTCTCAGATCTTGGGAGACAGACCAGTCCTTGCTTACAGACAGCCCCCCAATCTGAAGCAAATACTCACCAGCAACCACACACCACACAACAGAACCACTAACCCAGGAACCTATCCTTGCAACAAAGCCTGTTGCCAACTTTGTCCACATATCTATTCAGGGGATACCATCATAGGGCCTAATCACATCAGCCACACTATCAGAGGCTCGTTCACCTGCGCATCTACCAATGTGATATATGCCATCATGTGCCAGCAATGCCCCTCTGCCATGTACATTGGCCAAACTGGACAGTCTCTACGTAAAAGAATGAATGGACACAAATCAGACGTCAAGAATTATAACATTCAAAAACCAGTTGGAGAACACTTCAATCTCTCTGGTCACTCGATCACAGACCTAAGAGTGGCTATACTTCAACAAAAAAGCTTGAAAAACAGACTCCGAGGAGAGACTGCTGAATTGGAATTAATTTGCAAACTGGATACAATTAACTTAGGCTTGAATAGAGACTGGGAATGGATGAGTCATTACACAAAGTAAAACTATTTCCCCATGGTATTTCTCCCTCCCACCCCACCCCCCACTGTTCCTCTGATATTCTTGTTAACTGCTGGAATTAGCCTACCTGCTTGTCACCATGAAAGGTTTTCCTCCTTCCCCCCCCTGCTGTTGGTGATGGCTTATCTTAAGTGATCACTCTCCTTACAGTGTGTACGATAAACCCATTGTTTCATGTTCTCTGTGTGTGTATATATAAATCTCTCCTCTGTTTTTTCCACCAAATGCATCCGATGAAGTGAGCTGTAGCTCACGAAAGCTTATGCTCTAATAAATTTGTTAGTCTCTAAGGTGCCACAAGTACTCCTTTTCTTTTTGCGAATACAGACTAACATGGCTGCTACTCTGAAACCTGTTACCTGTAAAATGAATGTTAATTTCATTGGATGGCCCCTGGTTCTTGTGTTAACTATCTCTTTCCTAATAGTTTATAACATTGTTCTCTTTTTTTTTTTTACTGCTGTTGCACACTGAGTGGATGTTTTCAGAGAACTATCCACAATGACTCTAATGTCACCTTCCTGAGTGGTAATGACTAATTTAGATGCCATCACTTTGTATGTATAGTTAGGATAATGTTTTCTAATGTGCATTACTTTGCATTTATCAGCACTGAATTTCATCTGCTATTTTGTTGCCCAATCACCCAATTTAGTGAGTTTGAAAGTCTCAGGTTTGTTTTGTGACCTCTGAGTCTACTCAGAGATTACCTGACAAGAGCAGGGCATTTTTTTTAAATAAGTTTGTAATTATACAATGAAGGGTTTTTTATGAACATATGGGAGCATAAGGGATTTGTGTTCCATTGAATATTCATTATTTGGAATTTGCTATTTCATCTGCGCTATTTTGCATTTAAACCACATGGTAATGCTTCTATTCTTTGACTGGATGACTCAAATTTATAAACAAAAGCAGAGCCTGAACAATTCAGTGGGTCTTTGATTTGCTTAGATATAGACGAGAGATGCACACATATTAAATAAGGCTGCCTAGGAAATGTTAGGACATTCTAAATCTTCTGTCCTCTTTTGCACAGGAAAGAAAATGAATATTTGGCTATTTACATAAGGTCCTAGATGTAAATATAGTTGGGTTCCTTTCTGAGTGAAATAGATAATATATGTATTTAATGGCAGATTACCTGGTATTATTGTGCAAAGTGGCCAGGCACCCTGCAGATTTAACTGTATGGGTTTTAAAGGATCGTATTTCCTGATAATTTTTTTTAAGTCAGAAGAATCTTGCTAGCACATTTAAATCACTAGTAGATTTCTGAATAAGAGTAAAATATGGGTGCCTAAAATGCATCTGCAAAATATCTGTGCGTACCCACTGGATAGGCAGGTTGCACAGTTTTATGAATGCAAGTCAGTTCTTATCTGCAATTACCTACAAGTATGTTGGGTATATGCAGAACAGTTGTGTGCATATGTGTGAGAGCAGTTTAGATGCCATATTGAAGGTTAAGTGTTGCACTAGTTTCATGGAGTTTGCGAGCTGTGAAGAGTTTCTATTCACCTTAATGGGATACTAACTCTGAAGTCCAATGAAGATAACTTTAAATATTAACTGTTAGCTATTTCATTGCTGATCAAGGATGCATAGGAAATTGGAGGAATGATCTCATTATGAAGATCTATATTATCTACTCCAAGTAACATTGCAAGTAGTTTGGTTTATGGGCTCATCTCAAGTATATCCCTACTTTTCTCTCCCTATACCCATCCCATTTTAACCTCTGATGAAATGAAATAGTATGCTGGTGCCTCCCAAGATCCATGTGTGACTCAGCATTGTCCATTGGCCAGAGCAGATGACTATAGCAGTTGGCCACTAAAGAATCCATGAAAGCTTTACCACTGACATTGTTGTGTTGAAATCTAAACCTTTAGAGAACACTCACTTCTTTGACTCTAGCCCTGCCACTGGTAGGATAAGGCTTCATTTGTAACTAAATGACCTTAACAGTAGTAAAGGAACTTAGTTGTTGTTAGCTTTGGTGGCAAAGGTTTATGTAGCTGTAATATTTTTTGACTGAAGACAGGATAAAAAAATGATACATTTTAAAAAGTAAATATAACTAAATCACTACTGAAAGCTTCCAGGTTTGGTTTGTATGAAGTCCAGAGGGTTGCAGGCTCTATATTTCAAAACAGTACAGAACTCACTGAAGAAACCCAGGATTTTTCCATGGTTGAATCTCATTTTGAGCCCACAGGTAAGATTTTTATGCGATAGTTTTGCATGTAACTTTGTGAAGTTATCACAACCTAGATGCAGAAAATGGGAATATTAGAAAATACCAGCCATAGCAGTTAGCAGGCTCCTAGGTCTCTGCTCCCCACTTCTAAAAACAGATGAAGGGCAGCCAGCACATCAGGCACCCAGTTCTACCTTCTGTTCTTTTAACTGGCAGAAAGGAAGAAATCAGCAAATATAGAGACTAGGCACTATTTTTCCAGGACAGGAGAACTCACAAACACAATATGGAACTCCCTCTAAGAAAAACAACATCACACCTGAGCACATTGAATACTCAATCACCAAGGCTTGGTCTACACTACTGTTAGGTCAACTCAAAGCAGCTTAAATCGAACTAGCTGTGGATGCATCTACACTTAAATTTCACTCCCCTGGATGTAAGTACTACACCGAATTAATATTACCTCCCCAATCACCAGAAAGTCAGCATCAATGCAGTTAAGTCAACACGTTCTTAGTGTAGACATTCCATTACTTACATTGACTGTTACTAGCCTCCAGGAGTTTTCCCACAATGCCCCACACCGACTGCTCTGGGCACCATTGTGAACTCTGCTGCCCAGGGTCAGGTAGACAGGAAGCCGCTACACAGTTCCTCCTCCCCCAACCACCTTACTTAAAGCCCTATGAATTTTTGAAATTCCTTTTCCTGACTGGTCAGCTTGGTGAGCACATCTAGCAGCTCTCCATTGTTGAGTGTAACTGCCCAGCCAACCATGCCAACTGCATGCTGCAGATGTGAGGAAATACTGAATCTCCTGGGCCTGTGGTGAGAAGAGGTTGTGCAGGCTCAGCTTCAGTCCAGCTGTAGAAATTTGGACATCTATGGGCAGATCACTCAGTGGACTCAGGAGAAGGGCTACAACAGGGACCAGCAGCAGAGCTGCATGACAGCTCAGGAGCTGTGGCAGGTGTACCAGAAAGCAAGGGAGCAGCATATGAACCTGCATGGCATCAGGATGCCAGCAGCAGCTGTGCTCTCTCTGCCTCTCTTACCCTCTGGAGTAAGACATCAGCTAAAATCACCACCCCCTGTAGAAAACGATGCCAGGATTCAGTTCCAGTGCCCTATATGAATATACTCATGCCTGTTAGCTATTCCTTCCTCATTTCACCAACCATCCCTCCACCCATCAAGGGCACTATGGCTGGTGCTATGCTCTATCAATCCCAAGCAGAAGTGAGCATGTAGTGCTTACAATTTTTGGGGATAAAAGGGAGCGAATTCAGTATCTTAAGTTTTCATTTCTGTGGGAATACACTGACAGACAATGATACCCTGTGTGTTGTATCTGCAGCTGCTGTCTTTGCAGGCTTCAGGGTCTCTCCCTCCACACTTGTGAAATTCATGAGCCAGAGAAGAAGGAGAAAGAAAAGGACTTGGGATGACATGTTCCAGGAGATCCTGCAAGCCAGTGCTGCATCAAAGAATGAGATCAGGGCCTGGAGGATCACCCTTGCACGCAGAATGGAGAAGGAGAGAGTGGAGAGGAGAAAAGCCTTGGAGTCCAAGCAGGAAAAGGAGTGGGAGATGCACCAGGACACAACAGGGCTTCTCAGGCAGCAAAATGAGATGCTGAGGACTCTGGTAGACCTGCAGGTTCAACAATCCCATGCTCACCTCCCTCTGCAGCCCATAGAGAGCTCAATATTGGGACCTCCCTTTGCCCCTCCTTAACGCTCCATGTGGCATTGGAGGCTGCTGCACTACCCATACCACTCCACCCTAGGGACAATAAAAACAAACAAACAATCACATCTGCACATACACTGGACTTGTGAAAGCCACAACCTGAAGTTCTGTTCCCTTAGTTTATTAAGTTTTAAATTTAAAATTTTTTAAATTATTTTTTTATTTCCTGGTTCATGCTATTCAGTACAATTCTATTTTTGGATCAAGATTCATCTTTATTAGTTCACAACATATGCTGGCTGGTGATGAGCAGGTTGACACACACTGATTTCTTATTACTTCATTTTGTCACAGAACACATAACATCATTCACAGACAATATTAACAGGTGTATTGGCAATGTTACATTCCTATATACAGAGCAAATCACTACAAGATTCATTCAATCAAAAGAGAAAAGCCAGCTACAGCACACTAGAGCAACACACACTACTCTAACTCAGTATTAAAATGTTCTTTCAAAGCCTCCCTGATCAATACAGCTCTGAGTTGAGCTCTTCCAATAGCATTTTTTAATCGGTTGTTCAAATTCAGCAGACAGCTGCTCCAACTCTGCCTTTCAGCCAGGCAGAAACTTTCCCCCCTTTCCTTCCACATATTATGCAGGATACAGCAGGTAGCTATAAACATTGGGATGTTTTTTTTCCCCACTGAGGTCCAATCACATAAGTAAACAACACCAGCAACCCTTCAAATGACCAAAGACACATTCAGCTGTCATTTTGAACTTGGTAAGCCTGTAGCTGAAGTGTGCCTTTGTGTTGTTGAGGTAGCTGGTGTATGGCTTCATGGCCATGGGAGCAAGGGATAGGCTGGGTCACCCAGGCATTTCAACATTTCCAATGGTAATCCGCAGGTTGGGAAAGAAAATCTCAGTTTGCAGCTTTCTGAACAGTGCTGGATTCTTGAAGATGCACACGTCATGCACATTCCCTGACCAGCCCACATTGCTTTTGGTAAAACATCCCCAGTGATTCACCATTGTTTGCATAACCATAGAAAAGTAGCCCTTTCTCTTGATGTACTGTGTGGCAAGGTGATCTGGTGCTAAAATAAGTATATGCATGCTTTTTATTTCCCAACTTCAATTTAGGAAGCCCACTGCTGAAAAACCATCCACCATATCCTTCACACTGGCAATTAATGGCCCTGCACACTTCATGACAACTGCCCCTGTGGTGGATTTCCTGACTCTAAATTGATTCCCAGCTGACCAGTAATGATCTGACATGGCAAGTTTCCACAACGTAACTACCACTTGCTTCTCAACTATCAGTAAGTCTCTTATTTTGGTGTCCCTGCGCTGGCGGGCTGTGATAAGTTTGGCACACAGATCCAGGAAGGTGGCTTTGTGCATCCAAAAGTTCTGCAGCCATTGCTTGTCATTTCCAAACCTGCATGACAGTGAGCTCAAACCAGCTGGTACTTGTTTCTCAGGCTCAGAAAAGGGGGATTCAAAGAGCAGTGAAAAGATATGGACAGAGAGGTTTCCTGGTGATCATCTCACAAAGAGTGATTTACTCATAATAAAAATAAAAACAAAACATTTCACATCTGTCATATGAATTTCAAATGGTAATCCACATCAATTCAATTACAAAGCCTGACTATGAACTTTATTCAGACTCACTATGGATATTGTAACGTAGATATATAACACACTATTTGATTGTATATGTGCTGAAGTTTTTTTTTTTTATTTAAACACAGGAATTGCCATACTGGATCAGACACCTGGCCCATCTGTTCTATATCCTGTTCCAATAGTGGCCATTGACAGATGCTCCAGAGGAAGGTGAAACCTCCTAGCAGACAATTATGGAATGATTTACCCCCCAGGAGAAGTTTCTTTTTCACCACTGATAGTTGGTGGTTGGCTGAATTCCTGAAAACTAGGAGTTGAGGATTCAAGGTCCCATAAATGGACTCCATGGCAAGTTTAACCTAAGCTCTCAGCAAGACGCATGTATTGAAAAAATAGATTCAGCAGAACAGCAAAAGTGAATTCTGTGGTAAATGAAAGGGGCCAGAGGAATTACATTTAATACACTCTTTACATCCTTTACAACACTTTGAATACTGTCTAATGAACTGCAGACATTTCTACAGCTAGTGAAGATCTCTAAACCTTGGAATCCTCCTGAACTCTCAGACTCAGTGTTAAACAGTGAAACGTTAACCTGTGGCACTCATTGTAATAATATTCTACATTTACATAAAAATAAAACACTTAATTTTGTAGGCCTTCAAATCACTCCAATATAACTTCTGTTAGTTGACAATTCTAGGCTGTTTGTTGTACTATCCAAAACACTCCACAGATATGCAACTGAGCGCTATTACTTATTCTTAAAAAGAAAAGGAATACTTGTGGCACCTTAGAGACCAACAAAATTATTGATATACACACCCCCTCTGTTTTTTCCACCGAATGCATCCGATGAAGTGAGCTGTAGCTCACAAAAGCTTATGCTCTAATAAATGTTGGTCTCTAAGGTGCCACAAGTACTCCTTTTCTTTTTGCGAATACAGACTAACACGGTTGCTACTCTGAAACCCATTACTTATTCTTGTTCCTCCTATTGAAGTGAACCTAACTCTAAGTAATGTGTAATGACTCTTGGTGCAAGAACTGACAGGAATTAGCAAGCGTTCATGCCTACCTTGTTTTTCCACAGCTGTTTAGCAAAAGGAAAAATACCCTGAATAGCTCTCATCGAGTTGACATGCATAAACAGGTTAGCCACAATGTTTTCTTCCCCTATCACTTCAGGCAAAAGCACAAATTGTGAAAGCTGCACTCTTCAAACATTTCTGCAAAGATACAAAGTGATTTACTTGTCAAATCTACATCAAAACCCAGGTTGCTCTGTGAGGACAAAAACAGAAAAAGAAAAGGATTTGCCACTCATATGCATACAATTTGCCTCCTGTGGAGTGTTGCTTTCTGATTTTTAAGGACCCTCTTTCAAATACAAAATAAATAAATAAATAAAAATAAATTGATGACTCTAAAATAAATAGAAGTTTTCTTGCTTTCATTTATGAGCCATGAGCTAGATTGTGCCTTAAAGGCAAAGGCCTGCTTTGCGACAGATGAGGAACCACGTTACTCCTGAAAGGAATTCCTACATTAGAGAATGTAATTTAATACCTTGCACTGCCTTTCAGGAGAATGTGGTTTGGCTTAAGCTTTTTTTTATGGAGTAAGCAAATAAGGTGACATGGCCTGCCTCCTCCCTGCCTAATCCTCTTGGAATGACTTGTGTCCACAGGGCCCTAGGGAGGGACCAGTCCTTGCATTCAGGAGGAAACAGGCCTGTGGTTTTACCCAGCCCTTTCAGAAGGAGCACAAGTTTGTGAATCGGCATCATGAGGAAAAAAAGTGTTTGATTCAGTAAAAAGGGAATGAGAAGTTTTGCTGGGTTTGATTTGTAAGTGATTTGCTCAAATTTTGAGGTATCTACTATCTAAGTTTTGGAATAACAGTGCGCTGGCATAATGAGATGATCATTGCCAAATAAGATAGTGATGGAATTTAGGTTTCTTTCTTATTTAATATAATCAAACTCCTTTGGTCAGGTTTACCTTATGTATCTCCACTGAAACTTGCAATGAGGCAAGTTGCAGGTGATAAAATTGAAGCAGTAGCAATGCACCCACTTATATCACCAGGAAATTTGGATCAGTTTCATTATCTCATTCTGGCCCTTAAAGTACCTTTAAGTACATGAGTTTGAATAATTTGTGATATTAGAAATGAACTTTCACAACATTTTTATGGCATTTTAGTCTTAATGAGACATAACATGAGTTGCATGTCTGTGACATTAACAACAGCCCAAGGGAAAGGGGCATCTTGATATCAGGTCATGAATTTCAGCAGGCTTCACCAGTTCTAGTGTACCCTAATTCTTTAATGTCATGAAATTTATGTAAGTGCCATACCAGGTATCAATGAAAACCTCGCAACTCATTGGTTATTAATATCACTGTGTAATGTAGGTGCAAGCAACTGATGCAAAGTTATGGACATAAACTGAAATTATAATTCTTATAGTGTGTTTTCTTGCCAAGCAGTAATTACCCCTTCTTAGACAAAGGAAGGTCATTTCCCTACCTGGGAGTTACTTACAAAGCGTTTTGAAAGACAATGTGAATGTATTTACAAGCCAACAAGTGTTTGAGGCAAACCTCATGCTATCATGGTGGGGAAGGAAATTAGACATGTGATTTGTCAATGTTCATTCACTTGCTACAAAGGGGTCAGAAACTAAATAATTTTCATTTTAGCAGACAACCCCAGCAGGAGAAGCAGCAACAGGACACTTCCCTTAAGACAGACTCCATGTTGCCTACCTCACAGCTGGAAATAGACTTTTCTCAGGAGGTATCCTTCAGAAGAATCCATTTAAAAGATTCGCTGCCCTGTAAAAAGAGAGGCCAAGAAACCAGAACTAATCTATCTTTCACCTAGGACAACAAAGGTACCAGCCCTTTGACTCTGGAGAATAGATCCTAACCCAGGAGTTCGGTCAGGCATCTTGATAGAAATGTGTGGTGGAAATTTTACCTTGAACCAGGTCTAGCTCATTATGTTTTAGTTACTAGAAAATATTTTATCTTTATTTCTCTTGTAACCATTTCTGACTTTAATCCTTACACTTGTACTCTCTTAACATTTCTTTTTAAAATTAAACAAACATGCTTTATTTTTAATCTCAACCATTTCAGTGCATGCTTGAATTCAACGGTTTGGTAACTCCAGTTAAACTAACAAACTGTTGGATATTGACTCTTTAAAAGGAGCAACAAATTTAACATTCCCCGATGGTTCCAGGACAAGGTTGGACATGCATTTTGGGAAAGCTGGGATTGGGGAGAGTGTGGAGTCATATTACCAGTTGTTAACCAAGGCTGTGGAGACCAGTGGAAGTCTGTGGTATTTCAGGCAGGCTTCAGGATCCAAAGGTGTGGAATCTGCCCAATATATAGAAATAGTATGTTTGTTCCTGATTGAGGCAGAGAGCAACATTTGCAAAGATTTAAGGCACTTAAAGGTTACAGAGTAAAAGGTGACAACTCTTCACTGGTTTGGATTGTGCCCTAGAGAATGTAACAGTGTCATACAAAGTTTGTCTCAGATGACAAATTATCTTTCATCAAATAACAGGAATAGAACTGCAGAGACTAGAGAGAAATTTGCGAAAAAAAGAAGTCACTATAAAGACACAGTTTTCTTTTATGGGTTTGTTTAAAAACTGCACTGAAGTTTCGACAGAAAACAAATGCATCACAGATAAATTATTACATCTTTCACAGAATGCAAGGTAGTAAAATTTTGGTTTAAAACATGAAGTGACTCTGCTCCTTCTGAGAAATTCATTTTAAAATACAGGTCCCTTCAATAATTAAGCCAGACACTGGTGTCCCTTTCTCACTGCTACTATAAAACTTGTTCAGTAGTTCATATAGCCTACTAGTTAAGTAGTTTTGCTCTAGTTGGGTCTTCTTCTTTTCCCACCACATATTAGATTCATCAAGTGCTAGATTTCTAAAGTGCTGTGTCTGTTTGCTACTAATATTTGTAACAGAAACTCATTTCACATATTTCTTGTAAGTTTATTTTAAAAATCTATATCTTTATCAAAGATGCATTTAAGATATATGATGAAAATATGAATCTAGAAATCTAGGGTGAATGATAATTTCCTTTATCCATTATTCATAAGATATTTCCTCTTCTGTGTGGAGCATCAACAGTGCTTAATATGGCTTTACATTTCAAATAACATATAAACCAATGGTGCATAGCGAGAAGAAAGTAATGGGCCAGAGTTAATTGCTGGGAAGCATTTGGAATAGATCTGCGACAACACAGATTTTAAAACAAAATTTTTTAGTTAAAAAGTGACAAGGAAGGTTTGTTTAGCTCATTTTTAAGCTTTGAGCTTAATGGTCTCCAAAAATATCTATCCTTTCTGTGATTGATTAGCTGTATTTTTATTAAAGATTATTAAGTTAGTAATTGGTATTTATCTAATTACATTGTTAAATTGAAAGTGAATTTAATTTCTGATTTTAATTAAACTTTACCTACTTACCACATCAAATCCCAGCATTTAACAATTCACTAATTAAAAGCTATAGCCAACATGATCCCAGGATTTGTCATTTTCAGTTAAGATGTTTCACTATTTGTTTACAAAGAGGGCCAGATGCAGAGGTTCATACTCAGGCAAGCTCCCAAAGGCTTTTCATTAGTTTTCCTGAGACAGGACCATAAGACTTGGCCCATCTACTGTTTCTCTCAAGGCTTTAATTTAAGTCCATCCTCTGGTGGTGGAAAAAGAAAAAGGTAGCATTTTCCCCCTCCTCCCTGCCCAATAATTATGGAAGTAGTAATTGTTTAAAAGGTCATACACCATTTTGGTCTTTAGCTTCATCAGATCTCACAAGATATAAAAGTCTGAGCAAAGTCAATACTTGATTAAGAGCCATCTGAGAAAAAAAAGCTCAGTTGTTCTGTAGAAAACAGTAAGAGTGATCACTTCTTGAGACTTCTTTACAAATCCAAATGGAATGACTGGCCCAGCACGATGATACAGTAGAGCACAGTTGGGAGAGGAGACAGGCTTCAGATGCAACCTCAAACCAAGCTCCCGAACACTTTGAGACAAAGTTGCCACAGCACTTTTCACAAGATCCAGTCCTAGCAAGATTCTAGTGGGATAGTTACATTCTGCCCTCCTAAAAAAAGCAAGAGTTCCATTTGAATAGGGTACTTATTAATTATGTTCTGTAGAAATCACCAGATGATGCTGAAAGAACAGTTTTATGAACTCTTAGAACACAAGCAATGTACAATTAGAAGGTATCCTGTATTGTTAGTTTTGACAGTCAGGTTATTTTGGAGGAGCAGTTGCAAACAGCTTGAAAGTTTGCTCTCTTCCTTTGATTTTAAACTAGACAATTACTGGAGCAGAATTGCTCCCTGTATACTGGGTGTAGGAACAGAGATTCCTGAGAGAGGGGATTGCTTGCATTCTCTTTGTGCTCGCCTCTGTTCAAGTACTGGTGTGTAGAAAGTAAGCAAAAAAAGTTATACTAAAAAGATGGGTCACTAAAGCCTTCCTGTAAGACCCCTTCCCTTCTTCCCCCCCTTCCCAAAGCATCTGCTACTAATTGAAGAAGGGACAACAGAAAAAAAAAGCTCCTAGAAGAGCTGAGATGAGGGCACCATTGTTCTAGGCATTGTATAAACAAAGGTATGTCATAAAACAATCCCTGCTCCAAAGACAAAACGCATAGGAGAAAGAAGGCTTCCCTCCAACAAACCTGTATGACATCTGTCTATTTGGATCAAGCCCCGGCCAGCTTGGTATGACGAAGATCTCTATCTTGGACTGAGACCAAGGTCTGATGAAAATATTCTTTAGAACTGTGTGACAACATTATATTAATGGCTCTGCTGGCCAGAATATCTCACTATCCCCGTGTGAACCGCTGATGTTCACAACCTGACCCAACCAAAAGTCTACTTATGCTGTTTTAAGTCAGGTTCCCCACTTCTAAAGGTTTGACTTTTATTAGTAACTCAAACATATCTAGTCTCAGCCAAAACTAAGCTGATTTCTCTAAACTTTTTCTCTCCTACAGCTCCTTCAGAACCTTGCCATCTCTACCAGTTCCCTCTGAGCAGAGGGTCACCCCCTCCCCCCACTTCTATATCCTGGTGAATTTCACAAAGCACACCTGCCATGACAAGTCAGCAGAACTTGGCAGCTTTAGGCAGGGTGCTAAATCATCTCAATAATATGGGTCATACTTTGAGTTGTAGAGCATGCTACTTGGTTATATAACTCTCCTCCCCACTCCTATCACCACGTTCCCACTAGGAAAGAGAGACTAGAACCCAGCTCAACTTTCTCCAACACTCATTTAGTTCCCAGGGACTCCATTTAGTATTATAGAAGAAAGAAGGGAACTATTCATGAGCAATTCTATGTACCCCTGTAGGTGGTTCAAGCGATTGGCCTTTTACCCTTGCTATGAGATCAGATTTTTTTTTACTGCAGCTGCATATTAAGTCTTCTCTGAGTTTTCCACAGTGACACCTTATAGTTAATTAAGAATCCTGTAAGATGTATATACATTTCAATTTATTTTTGCTTCCACTATGCTCTACTTTGCCTTTACAATACTGAACTTCATTCACTTAGTTCAGTTAAATTCCTCTGAAATTTCTCAGCATTTTCTCTGAACTCGATTATGATCTACATAACTCATCTGCAGACTTTGCTATTTCACTGCTCACCCCTCTTTCCAAAATGATTAACCACTAGAACTAATGTAAAACTTGAGGCCCAGCATTGTTAACCATTTGCTATGCAGAAGTTACTATTTAGTCATACTCTTAGGTGGTTCTTGATCCATGACAAGATTTGGCAATTCATCCCACCTTATCAGAAGCCCAGAAAGGAAAGGTTAGAAACAAGATAGCAGATAAGATTGCCCAAAATCAAAAGATGCTCCCTGGAGCACAGACCTAGTGCCATGAATACATTAGTGTTATCCTAAAAAACCCACTTCATCTACTTGCACAAGTGAACCATCACAGTTCCTGCATTTTAAAAGATTTGTGTGGCCTGGGTCTATCTTACAGGTAAATGCCCAAATCTTCCCCAGCACCTCAAACTTGGTGAGCGTAGCTGGCTAAAAAGTCAACATGCAGATTTTCCTCTGCTCAAGTCATTCTGTCCCTAGTGATGCCAGGAGTCCCAGGAGAATCCAAAGGATCTTATCCACCAAAAGTTTAAAGCTGTGTCACAGCTGGAAATATTAATCTGTTTCCCGGTAATGGCAATCCAAACCCCCTAAATTGTCTGCCACCCGCCAACATTGTAAGATATTGTAGATGCTTGTATGAAGGACCCTGAAGTCAGCTATGGTAACAGACTTGGACATCCCCAGTACTTGACTGAATTCTTATCCAGACAACGCATCTAAGGAATCTGACGTGCAGCAGAATAGCCTGTACACCACCAATCTCACCAGTTTCTACTCATGATGAGACTCAAAGCAAGATAGACACACAGGAAACCATTTTTGGACATGGGTACTTTTTATATATTGCATCAGAAAGTACAGCTCCATAACCTTCCCCAGCTCACAAGAATGGCTATGAGTCAGGCCAATCGTCCATCTAGCCTAGTATCCTGTCTTTCAACAGCGGTCAATATGAGATGCTTCAGAGGGAAGAACAGAACAGAATTATTGCATGATCCACTCTCCATCTTCCACTACCAGCTTCTGGCAGTTAGAGGCTTGGGAACATGCAGGGCATGGCATTGCATCCCTAATCATTTTAGCTAATAGCCACTTATGGACCTAACCTCCATAAATCTATCTAATTCTTTTCGGAACTGCATTATACTTCACAAGATCCTCTGGCAATGAGTTCCACAGACTACTTGTACATTGTGTGAAGCACTACTTCCTTATGTTTGTTTTTAAGCCTGCTGCCTATTAATTTCAATGGGTGACCCCGGTTCTTGTGTTATGTGAAGGAGTAAGTAACATTTCCTTATTCACTTTATATACATCATTCACAATTTTATAGACCTCTATCACATTCCCCCTTCCTTGTCACTTTTCCAAGCTGAAACATGCCAGACTTTTTTATCTCTCCTTGTGCAGAAGCTGTTCCTTACTCTTAATCATTTTTGTTCTTTTTCTCTGTATCTTTTCCAATTCTTTTTTTTTTTAGATTGGATGCCCAGAACTGCATGCAGTAGTTAAGGTGTGGGCATACCATAGTAGCATTATGATATTTTGTGTCTTATCTATCCCTTTCCCACTGTTTCCTAACATTTTGTTAGGTTTTTTTGGCTGCTGCTGCACATTGAGCAGATGTTTTCAGAGAACTATCCACAATGACTCCAAAATCTCTTTCTTGAGTGCTAACAGTTAATTTGGAACCCGTCATTTTGTGTGACTAACTGGGATTATGTTTTCCAGTGTGCATTACTTTTCATTTATCAACTGTGAATTTCATCTGCCATTTTCTTGCCCAGTCACCCTCTTTTGTGAGATCCCTTTGTAACTCTTCACAGTCATCTTTGGATTTAACTACCTTGAGTAATTTTGTATCATCTGCACATTTTGCCACCTTACTGTTTACCCCTTTCTCCAGACAATTTCTGAATATGTAGAACAGCACTGATTCCAGTACACATTCCTTGGGGACATCACAATTTACCTCTCTCCATTCTGAAAACTGACCGTTTCTTTCTACCCTTTGTCTTCCATCTTTTAACCAGTTAGTGATCCATGAGAGGACCCTCCCTCTTATCTGATGATTGTTTACTTTACTTAAGAAACTTTGGTGATGTACCTTGTCAAAGGCTTTCTGAAAGTCCAAGTACACTATATCCATTGGATCACTCTTGTCCACATGTTTGTTGATCCCTACAAAAAAATCTAATGGATTTTCCCTTGAGAAAAGTCATGTTGACTCTTCCCCAATATATCATATTCATCTATGTGTCTGATAATTCTATTCTTTACTATAGTTTCAATAAATTTGTCTGGTACTGAAGTTAGTCTTACCTGCCTGTAAGTGCCATTATTGCCACTGTAACTGTCTTTAAAAATTGGTGTCACGTTAGCTAGCCTCCAGTCATCTGGTACAGAAACTGATTTAAGTGATAGGTTGCTTACCACATTTAGCAGTTCTGCAATTTCATATTTGAGTTCATTCAGAACTCTTGGGTGAATACCATCTGGTCCTGGGTGACTTACTGCTATTTAAATTTATTGATCTGCTCTAAAACCTCCTCTATTGACATCTCAATCTTGGACAGTTCCTCTGATTTTTCACCTAATCTCAGGTGTGGGAATCTTCTTCACATCTTCTGCAGTGAAGACCAATGCAAGTAATTCATTTAGTTTCTCCACAATGGCCTTGTATTCCTTGATTGCTCCTTTAGCACCTTGATCGTCCAGTGGCCCCACTGATTGTTGGGCAGACTTCCTGCTTCTGATGTACTTAAGTTTTTGCTGTTTGTTTGTGTGTCTTTTACTAGTTGCTCTTCAAATTCTTTTTGGCCTGCCTAATTACACTTAACTTTTCTCTGTAGCATTTTACTTCCTATTTTTAAAGGATGCCTTTCTGCCTCTAAACACTTCTTTTACTCAGTTGTGTAGCTATGGTCACACTTTTTCGGTCCTCTTACTAGGTTTTTTTATTTGTGGTATTGTAATAGGATCTTTAGTAGGCCAAGGGGCCCAGAAGTTAGCATCCACTCAATCCAACCACAGGCTCTGACCCAGGGCCCTAAGAGGGTCACCAGTGTTTGGCCTCTGGGAGGGGCCCACTGAGCTACCTTCCCTGAGTCACTTCCTACCACTGCTTTCCTCACTCACCTTCTGGTCCCAGATAAGGAGAAAAGGAAAAGGAAAACAAACTGCCAGCCCACAAACATAGTCCTATTCCTTCAGGAAGTCTTCTCCAGTCCCCTGTGGCAAGAGACTTCAGGGTAGGTCTTCATTCCTCCCCAGCCACCTCCTTCTGAACTGAGTTGTTCCCTTTTTTAAACCTGTCTCCTGTCAGAGCATGCTCTGCAGATTTGGAGGGGTGAGCTAGCTGAACTCATTATAGCCCTTTAACCCCTTCTGTCCCAGTGTGAGGTTTGTATATCCCATTACAGGTATATGTTTATTTTTTAAAAGTTTCCATTTCAGTTTTGTGACTGAACCTTTTAATTTCCATTTAACTAGCTTCCTCATATTTGTGTAGTTCCTCTTTCTGAAGTTAAATGGTACTGTGGTGGGCTTCTTTGGTATTTTCTCTTCCACAGGGATGTTAATTTTAGTTATATTATGGTCACTAAAATTACTGAGGCATTTAGCTATATTCTCCTCTTAGACCAGACCTTGTGTTCCATTTAGGATTAAATCACTAGTTGACTCTCCCCTTGTGGGTTCCAGGACTACCTGCTCCAAGAAGCAGTCATTATTGGTGTGTAGAAAAGTTCTCAGCATCCCATCCTGAGAAGACATGTGCCCAGTCAATATGACGATAGTTGAAATCCTTCATTATTGAGTTTGTTATTCTTATAGCGTCTCTAATCTCCCAGATCATTTCAAGTCACCACCAAAACCATCCTGGTCAGGTGTGTGGTAATATATTCCTATTACTATACTCTTATTCAAACATGGAATTTCTATCCCTAGAGATTTATGAGAGATTGATTCATTTAAGATTTTTACTATCTTTGACTGTATGCTTTCTTTCATACACAGTGCCACTCCACCACCAGGACAGCCTACTGTGTCACTCCTATATATTTTGTACCCTGGTATTACCATGTCCCATTGATTATCATCATTCCACGAAGGTCTTGCAATGCCTATTATATCAGAATCTACATTTAATGCCATGCTTAATCAAGTACCCATCAGAAGAGGACAGGGATAACATGCAGCTTGGTCTTTTCTACAAGCTAAGTGAAGGGTCTCATTTATGATCAGATTACAGATGTCTATCTATCAGCTATTGACACTACACTTAACTTCACAAACTGAATAGGAGCTCTGACAGGTAATGTCACCATCAGGCAAGGTGTATTGAACTGGTAAAAAAATGTCCCATACCTACTCTCTCAAAGAATTCCTGTCACTTGCCTTATACAGGCCTTTTCTGACAGGAGTCTGTAGGGACAGTAAACTCAAGTCCCTGAAACCCATTCTTTCCATTTGTTCTTATCCCAACCTACATGTGCCTTTTATACCTCACAATTAAGGTTTACTATGTTCTTAAAAATAAGCTAACATTTACTTAACATGCATTAATCTATTAAGTCTAAATTAAATGCATTGTTAAGTATTCAGAACACATCATTACAGTGTTAACCTTTTAACAAAGGAGCTTTGAGTTTCATGCTGAATTTAATGTCTACACCTAATTATCAGGAGTAATTGCCTATGCCAGAAAAACTGTGCAATTTTTTCATTGCAGTATTACTTTAAAAGGAGCATATGGAGATAGATCTATTTGTTGATAATGATTTATTGAAGGTCACACTTTCAAACTAACTGAACCAGGAGAAAGAATCCAAATAAAAAAAAAAACACATAAATTGCTGATTCAAATCTCACACAGTCTGTTACAAACATTAGCTTTATCTTCATAAATAACAAAAATTTCCAAATTAGACTGTGTCAGACTTACAAGTTAATTTAGTTTTCAAAGTCATTGTAATCTGTGCTTTGCATATATTTGTATTAATTTAAAATTATACACTACTATGTTTTCAGCATTCTGTAATCCTCCCCATTTTTGCTTATCTGCAGCAGCAACTATAATCTTTGATCATTCAACTATGCAGTGCCTGCTGTCAGATGCACCTGTTTTTTTTGTTTTTTTTTTCAGAGAAAGAAAATGAAGACTCACAGAATAATCAAGAGCTGAATGTCATCAATTGCACACGATAAATGTGGAGCCAGAAGGTGGTACTATAGAGGAGGATTTAATACTTCTAAAACCAGCTACTAAATATGACTGATAAACATTGATCCTGTTAGAAGATGCTGTCAGTGTTCTCAGAACAGTCGTCCTCTTTCATTCAGTTTTTACAATATTGTCATAACACTAATCAGTTTCCTAACAAATCAACAGTTATGTGGTCAGCTTTCAGTTTGAACAAAAGCAAAGTCTTACAGAAATTGAAAATAAATATTGCCAAGGGGAAAAAAAAACCTAACGGCCTGCTGGAATCTAAGAAGTATTTGAGTGTGTTGGAGGATTTCAGGAGAGAAAATGAGTGGAATACAGGATTACTAAATTAATACTAATCAACTTACATACATTTGCACAGTGAAGCTTCAAACCAAATCTTAAATAGGTTACTTGCCACAATGTAGGCTTCTGTGCTAAATGTGCATGCTTGTCAGGCAACCATGATTTGTTAATGACCATACCAAATCTGGTGGTCCATCTAGTCTAAAACCCTGTCTGACAGTGAACGGTACTCGATGCTGCAGAGAAAGGTGGAAGAATCCCCATGAGGCATGCCTTCATTAGACAATTAGATCATATTACACCACAATCTTGAAGAGTTAATACATATTATGTTAAACATAGCTTAGCTGTTAGCATAGACAGCAAATAGTGTTTATCATCATGACAACCAGTAATGGGTAAATCCTAATGGAAACTTAACCCATCCATAGCAGAAGTTTCTCCCCAGCCTTAAGTTAGAGTTTGGTTTATGCTTTGAAGCATGATGACTTATTCCCTTCTAGAAAAGATCTTATCTAATTTAACATTGTGTATTCTCGTTAGTCATATAAACATTTATCTCAATGGTAGCTTGTGGCAGTAAATGCATTCAATTAATTACACATGTTCAGTTTTAAATTTGTTGCTCTCAGTTTCATTGGATCTATCCTACTAACTGTATTATGAGAAAGGATCAATAGAAGTACCCAACATTCTCTATTAAAAAATATTCACTACACAATAGCTTTCATATCTTCTCACTAAATGTTCCCAGTCTCTTCAAGCTTCTCATGAGGAATTCAGCTGGTGTCATTGTTTTATGGTAACTACACCTGTATTCCTCCTCTGTGATCCCTCCAGACTACCCACACAACATTTTTGGCTCCCATTCGTCACCTCTCTTGGCTGGAGACCCGTGTCTCTCTTTCCTAACCAGAGGTTTTAAGGCTGCACAACTCTCTGTCTTACACTGTAATATCCCTAGCAAGCCAGCCTGCCTAAAGACCAGCATCTTTGCTTTGCTTTCTCTCCAACGACTATGAATAGCATATTGCCAGCAATTACAAGTTACCACACAGCCAAGCTAAGCACATTGATTGTTAAGGTAAAAGCATTACAGAGAAAACATAATAAAAAACAACAAACAGCTTTAAAAACACATATTAACATATCAAGTCACCCATCAGTCTTGTGGGGCCCAAAATCCTTCTGCAAACACTTTGGACAAAATATCCTGCCTGTTTACTGGACCAGTTCAAGTTCATCCTTCATACCAAAAGCCCTTTCTTACTCTTCTAGTGTCTGGAAAATCCAGCTTGAACCAGTATATGCAAACCACTTCACGAGGTAGTACCTCTCTAGAAGCGGCAAAGAGTCCTGTGGCACCTTATAGACTAACAGACGTATTGGAGCATAAAGCTTTCGTGGGTGAATACCCACTTCATTGGATTCATATAGTGGAAATTTCCAGAGGCAGGTATAAATATGCAAGCAAGAATCAGGCTAGGGATAACGAGGTTAGTTCAATCAGGGAGGATGAGGCCCTCTTCTAGCAGCTGAGATGTGAACGCCAAGGGAGGAGAAACTGCTTTTGTAATTGGTTAGCCATTCACCTCTCTAGAGTTGTTTATACTCAGTGACTGCCTTGATCACCCCCTGCTCCCCCCCCATACACACATACTGTTTTTAGTTCCTGGAAGAACTGTGGTACTCCCCCCATGAGCAGAACACAATCATACATAAACCCTTCTTGGATTTAATACAATGGCCCCCAAAAATACTGCATGGGGTTGCAATATCTGTCACTGCTGGAAAAGTTAAAACCCTGTGAACCTTAAACATTTCAAGAGCCATGACAAGATAGGCAGGGCAGCCCCTCATGTTGGGGAATTGAAACCAACTTCACTAGGCTTGTTTTGAAATTAAGGATATGTCAACACAGCAGCTGGGAGGTGCAATTCCCAGCCTGTATAAACATACACATTCTAGTGATGTTTCAGCTAGCACACTAAAAATAGTGTGGCCACAGCACCATAGGTGGTAGCTCAGGTTATCTGCCCAAGTGTAATTGTGCTCAACTCCCTCCATACATACTTGAGCAGCTAGTCCAAGGTGTTGTCCATGCCTCCACAATCACACTGCTGCTTTGCACATGCTATCTCAAGCAGAGCTAGCATGTGCATACCTACATGGGCTAGGAATCACATCTCCCAACTACTGTGCAGACATATCCATAGTGGATAATTTAAAATAGGTGCCAGAGTTCTTTTTGCAGAGAGACTCCTCCTGTTTGAGACAAGAGTTTGGTGGGTTATTTGTTAATGCTCAACTTGAAAGGATTGATTTATTTTTAAGATAGAAGTGCTCAGAACTTTGAGAGTCAGCCTGTTAAAGAGGTCTAAAGTTGGACACCCAAAAGTTGAAGCAGCCCAAAAAATCAGTCATCTTTTGAAAATTTAGGATAACAGTATCACTTATTTCTTAATTGTCAGACACTTGAGACTATGTTTTTTTTAATGACTGTGTAATGGGTTTCATACTTATCTTTTTAAAGAAAGTGTTAATTTTGCCTTAGATAAAAGTAATAACTATATCACTTTACCACATACATATACTTATGGATGCAAAATTCAAGCAGTTTTAGAATGGGATTTATGGACCATGGTAAATAACTTATTAGTGGTAAGTTTGGAATATTACAGTTACACATTTTTTGAATCTTCATAGATCAATATTCTGGAAAAATATGGAATAATTGTACACCATAAACCAATGGTTCTCAACCAGGGGTACGTGTTTTTCTTAAGAACTCTAAAACCTGGAGTTGAGTGATTAAAAAGAACATGATCATGTAAAGTCAGTTTCTAGCCCTCATGGTTGTGGAGAAAAGCTTGAAAATTTAACTGTTCAAAAACAAGGTGGCAAATTTAAAAAAAAATCATGATATTTCACTGAGTTCATAATTTTGGTGGCCCAGTCATGATTTTGGAATGCTTGGACTTAGCAATACTGTGCTCATGTCATTAAATGCTATATCATAATGCATATGTTCAAAGAGGCTGAAATAAGATTGCCTGTACAACTTTAAATGGAGTAGTCACATTTGACTATAGAAACACTCACAAGAGTTAAGAACTTACTTCATTGTCAGAAAGGGAGCAAATGTTACCATCAGGATTGAGCACCTTCAGCTGAGTGGGAGGAGTAGCCTGCTCAGCCTCCAGGCAGATTAAGGAACTCATCAGGTTTGCAGTAGAACTGCCTGATTGGCTGACTTGCCCGATTGGTTGAAGGGACCTAACAGGCCTGCTTTTAAGGTCAACAGCAGCAGGTTGCCAGCTGCTCACCACTTATGCCTGTAGTGTGATTGTTCCTGTGCCTGCCTTGTTCCCAGCCTGGTGCTTACCCTCCTCAGTTCTTGACTTCTGGTTCCTGACTCCTTCTCTGACAACTAGGCCTGACCACCCACAGCCTGGTTATGACAATTAGCAGCAGTATCTTATGACAAAAATCTTCAAACAGCTTCCATTTATTTGAGTCTTCCTTTTAGATAATGAATAAAAATAGTTTGCAATGCCAAGATGAGTACTTTTTTGCAGGCAGCAATTTTAACAGGGAAGACATTAGCTCTGTTTCAACAACAACAAAAATCCTAATCATGCCAACATTATATGGCTATGGAGTCTCTCTTGATGCACATATATAACTCCCATTGACATTAATTGGATTTATATATATGCATTGAGGGTAGAATAGACTTAACTGTACTGAAACAAATGTAATTCCATTTAACATACACATGGCAATATGATTTCTGGCTATCCCACATCCCCCACTGAAACTAACATTAACAGTAAAAACATATGTTAACTACAAATGTGGTCATTGTCTATGGAGTTTTTGGCTGCTCTCCAAACTTGGAACGTTTCTTAGTAATATCATACAGTAGAATCTTACATTCAGGATCCTTCCCCCAGTTCAAAGCTGTTTCCTTTGTTCTTCAGGTGTTGTGTATGCTGGGGATAGAGAGAAAGTGACAGAGAACTTGAGGCATCTGCTCTCCCTCCTTACAGATCTTTCTCTTCTTTGAGAATCATCTCTAGCTGAGGTTCAAGAGACAAAACATCTGTATGGATGTGAATCCCAAGCAGTTTCTTTGTCAAGATGTAGTTTTGCGCACACACCTTCTTACTTTCAAAGAATGGCCACTTAACCATATGATGGTCTATTTGATTTTATTGACAGCTGGCTGAGGTGTCAGCTAGCCTTTAGCGATCTATTTATATTTTTCAAACCAATGAACAGTTCAAGATGGATAGGATAAATGAAATCCCAATATTGTATAAACAGAGTCTGGAGATAGAGAATAGTTAGTGTAACATTCCATAAAAGAGATTATGAGAATGAGATTAAATAATATGAGGGTATTCCATGAACTGCAGAATTGTAGAAGAGTTCAAAGTTTAGTCATTAACAAATGATGCTTCTGCATTATACTGACACTGTCAGTTTAATGTGCATGAAAATGAAGATGCTACACAGAGTAAAGACCTGAGAATCAGCCATGTGCATAAATAGACATTGTTTTGTAAGGATCTATTTAAAAAAAGTCATTTTACTTGAGTTGAACACTTACAGTTACACTTCAAATTTTCAGTTCAAGCAAACCGAACAAAAATACCAAACAGAATTGAAACTTGGAAAACCACCTATAAGAGAAATTACACTGGTAATTATGAAGGTTGCCCCATGCAAGAAAAAAAAAGAGGGGGTTTTGGATTTTTTTAAAGGATTCTATTTTGCAACTTACTCTAGTGAAAGGAAATTATTTCATTTCAGTTGGCTTACTCACATAGGAGATGTGTTCTTAATATATAGATTAAGTATCAAATCTCTCCAGCTAATTCTATTGAAGAGCATACAGTGAACATGTCACCATGATTCTCAAGAGGTATTGTTCATAATTGTTGGAAAAAAGAAAGACGGAAGTCAATACAGTATCTTTTTTCAACAACAACAGACCAGCTTCTGATAACCTTTCCTTACACTGAATAGTACTTTAATTCTTGAATAGTCCCATTAAAGTCAATGGAATTATTTATGGAGTAAGGTGCTAGTAAAACAGAGTAAGAATATTAGGTTCCGACCCAATATGATCAAAGTGATAATTTTAACATTTCGCTCCTGACTGTAACCCTTTTTCAAACTCTTTATGGCCAGATTAAGAGTAGGGGTGGGAGGGAGAGTTTCTTGGTCATGTTTGTAGGCTAGGGGCTCTATAGGAAAGCATGCAATCAGAGTTACCATAGAAAGAGTCATCTTAAAGCAAGGTGGGGTAATTGTGCCTCTTGGCAATAGGGAACAGCTGATTTTAAGGTTCCTGTGTCTGTGATACTTCTGAATTCTAAGAAGAAGCAGTGTTATGTTGCAGCCCTCCAACAAAAGAACTTATGTTTTTGTTTAATTTATCTGAGTGTGCTGTGAACGCAACATATATGACTTAAACAGAGCAATAAGTGGGTTATCAGTATTATGTGGTTTATAGTAAGCCTTATAATGATGATGTGGTAATAAAAACCAAAGTATTGCATCAAAATTATTGAAACAGATAGTTGATTTCCTAATAGCTGGTATTTCTAATTACTGAAAGATAATTAGATACTTGCATCTCTACCCTATTAAAATATTTGTTTTAATTTATCAGAGGACTTGTCTACAAAACAGTATCAGCAGCCATTCAAAATCTGTGAACACTATGCACCATATGATTAAATGTCTCCAGACCTGCCTCCAGTGGTCCAAATTACCATTTTGTCTGCATTATGTCATATTCTTCTGTGCCTGATTTGGACTGGTCACAAAGCTTGCATGTACACACACACACCAGATGGGTTCATCATAAGAATATTTTATGCCCTCCCAGGTATGGCTGAGGTTCATTATTTTATACATTGCGCTGCATAGTGGCCAAACAGTATAATGCAGTTTAAAATTTCATTACAGTAATCATGTAAAGTGGATTTAGTTCAGTATGCAAGTAAAAATGCCACTTATTTTAGGCCTTTACTCAAAGTCACATTTTAAAGCACTTAGTAAATGCACAATTTAGCACCTTCATTTGTGAATGCAGTTATTGCAATTTTATTACACTGGTTATACATCTAAAATGACAATCTACATGCACAAGTACAGGAACCTTAAAGTCACCCAAATTTGTTCTATTTGAATTAGTCACCCCCTACTAGCTCTGTAACAGTAAACTGTCTATACAATGGAACTTGTTTTTTAAATAGTATCTCATCTTAGATGTACTATTTATAAGAGCTTCCAAAGGCACTGCTCAGTTCTATTGCTGCCAAAAGGTGCATGTTGTAGCCCTGAAAGCGGGGAAACAGAACTTTGGACTTTCACTTTAGCCTGCAATGCATTTAAATGCCATAATAAGGCGGTGCAATATAAAATCATGAATTAAAAGTTTTAAATTCCTACAGTCTCCCCATTTGGAAAATGAGAGATCATTTTCACTTCTTGGCACCATGTTTTGAGATCTATGTATGGAAAGATGCAACGGCTAAGCATTTTTATTAAAATAGATTTGTTAAAGTAAATTTTGGAAGTTTGCCTAAATGGGTTGCCAATATCTACAGTAACTTTTCAAAATAGTTATTTTGGATAAAGTGATATGTCACACTAGAGAGACTGGCTAGTCTATGTTCAACTCTGCTACTGGATTTGCATTGTTACACTAAGTGTAAGTGTAAGGCAAATGAACAAAGAATATTGTTGGTTTTCTTCAGCCAAACTGAATCAATCAGTCAATCTACTTCTTTTAGCAAAGTACTTTTGGGGAATAACCTCAACTTGTTCATAAATTGTACTTCCTGAAACAATATATGCAAGTATTTTATCTCAGGGTAAGGTCTCTAAACATTTTCACAAGAGATTCGCTGCAAAGACCTTTGTAGTCAATAAGAGTATTTTTAAATAAACTTGGGATCAGGTCCATGTTGGAAATATTTTTTCCAATTTTTATTATTAAATAAAAAGCAGGGCATATGCATTTTCTTGGTAGGCTATTAAAATGTATCTTCTTTATAAGAGAACTTAATGACACATTTCAATCTAATAACCAGTCAGAGTTTTTAAATTCAAAAAGAAAGAATTTTAGCATCAGGAACAGAGGGATGAGTTGAGTATCCTTTCTAGTGCAGAGGTCTACAAACAATGAGGTGGCATACAACATGGGTTTCCATATCTAGCCACACACAAACAAAAAAACCAACCCACACCTGAACAAAATGTGCAGTTGTTTCACATAGACTCTTGCTTTCAGACTGCCTACATATTGTTGGGTTTTTTTTTTAAATTGATTTACAAAAGATAATAGAGTGATATGCTTCTTTGTTTTTACAAGATAGAAGTAAAACGTTTTGATCTGTAAAACTGGGATAAAAGTCTCTAAATTAAGAGAGATGACTGTAGTAGTATAGCGATATTTGGAGAAACAGATGCAATCTATTAAAACAGCATCCATTCCATAACAGTGATTCTTTTATTCATTGTTTCAAGGTCAATTTTATGGCTGTTACTGAAAGGTAGAAAACACTCCTAGAGCAATGATTTTTAAATGGTCAGCAGCCCTCACTTCTGAAGATCATATGTCAAGGTCTTTTTGTTCTGGTCTGGTACATTTTCCAGCCAAGCAAACAGAAAGAAATGACATAGTCCTATGCTGGACCACTTCATTCACACTATAGTTCAAGATATGCTCTAGCTGAAATTCTTTGGGAATAAACCAAACCATGCTTTCCACCACTAATATATTTGATAGAAGCGATTGTTCAAGCTTTGCACCAAGAGTTTTCGGTATATTAAGAATTTATGTTTAACTTCAACTGAACAAAGTAATGCACTTGTCCACTTTCCTACAACTTTTAAAACAAACTGTTTTCTGTGTTCTGAAATAAAAGGACTTTGAAATTTGTCAAGGTCTATACAAGTTGAACACATTTAATATTCTTTTGTTGAGATATAAAATGGGTTATAAGATATTAACTAGTCTGGAGTTGCTTAATTTATACCACCTCTTAAAAAAGACACAGGGGAAAAAATCTCTTCATATGCCCCTGTAAAAAGTGACCTTAAGGAATGGATTTCCCCCTCTGTATATGGCCCCCACAAAAATAAGTGGAACCTAAGCTCCCCTTTAAACCTATATTTATGGCTTCTATGGTGACTAGATCTTGTACTGACCTTCTACTCAGGGGAAGATTTAATTCAAAGAACATTAAATCTACAAATCTAATCACTCAAGAGTCTGGAAATGCAAAATTTAAGGTTGCCTATACACAGCTTTAAAACTTACCCCCTTGTGAATATGCTTTATGATACTGGGTCTGGTACACACTGTAAAGCAGGAGTAACTCAATGTTGTAATAGACCCTGTAATTCCATTGTAATCACTGGAGTAACAACTCTGATTCAGGAGAAGTGACTTCATTTGTGTGATAACATTGTTTCTCAAATGCAATATAGATCTGAGATGGATCTGCAAAGCAAGAGACTAAGATTCTCATCAATCCCCTCCCCGCACCCGCACTGCGCAGCCCCTTTCTTCTGGCCAAGTCAGAGGAGGGGCCAGAAACTCCATGAAAAGACATTTCCATTGTAAGACTGTTTTCAGATGCACATAACTTCAACTTTTAACAGTTTCGGTTGAAGTTTTCCATTGCAGGTGCGTGTTTCAAGTTGGATTTGAGGGGGGGTGGGATTTTTCAGCAGCAAAAACCAGCATTTCAGCTGTTTCACAGAGTAAGATGAAGACAAAGTGTTCAAAATTCCTATAATCTTTTTATTGAGAAGTTCTGGAATCTCAATGATTTGAAGCATTGGCAAATTTGGTGGGAGTCGCACTTATGTCCACCTTTTTCACCATCTCCATTAAAATCTTCTCAAATTATGAGCCCCTAGAAATTTAGCTTGCATATGCTCAGCAGAGATTTTTCAGAGTTTGGCAGCTACATTCTCTGAAGGATCTGTGTGTACTGAGAATTCACCATCTAAGTGCTGAGCTGGACTTTCCCTGCAATTGTTCCTCCAAGTCACTAGAGGCTGCTCTAGCACCGTGCACAAGAACTAAGAACAGGGAGACAGAGGAGAGACTGTTTAATGCTTTTGACTAGCACCCAGCAGTGAGGGAAAGGAAAAAAGTTCAGGAAGGACAGGCAGAGCAGAAAAGGTGAGGGAATTGCATTGTATGTAAGGGAGCAGTATGACTGCTCAGAGCTCAAGTATGAAACTACAGAAAAACCTGAGAGTCTCTGGATTAAGTTTAGAAGTGTGAGCCAGTAGGGTGATGTCGTGGTGGGAGTGTGCTATAGACCACCGGACCAGAGGGATGAGGTGGATGAGGCTTTCTTCTGGCAACTCACGGAAGTCACTAGATCACGGGCCATGGTTCTCATGGGAGATTTCAATCACCCTGATATCTGCTGGGAGAGCAATACAGTGGTGCACAGACAATCCAGGAAGTTTTTGGAAAGTGTAGAGGACAATTTCCTAGTGCAAGTGCTGGAGGAACCAACTAGGGGCAGAGCTCTTCTTGACCTGCTGCTCACAAACCAGGAAGAATTAGTAGGGGAAGCAAAAGTGGATGGAACCTGGGAGGCAGTGACCATGATATGGTCGAGTTCAGGATCCTGACACAGGGAAGAAAGGAGAGCAGCAGAATATGGACCCTGGTCAGAAAAGCAGACTTTGACTCCCTCAGGGAACTGATGGGCAGGATCAGCTGGGAGAATAACATGAGGGGGAAAGGAGTCCAGGAGAGTTGGCTGTATTTTAAAGAATCCTTATTGAGGTTACAGGGATAAACCATCCCGATGTGTAGAAAGAATAGTAAATATGGCAGGCAACCAGCTTGGCTTAACAGTGAAATCCTTGCTGATCTTTAAACACAAAAAAGAAGCTTACAAGAAATGGAAGATTGGACAAATGACCAGGGAAGAGTGTAAAAATATTGCTCAGACATGCAGGAGTGAAATCAGAAAAGTCAAATCATACCTGGAGTAACAGCTAGCAAAAGATGTTAAGAGTAACAAGAAGGGTTTCTTCAGGTATGTTAGCAACAAGAAGAAAGTCAAGAAAAGTGTGGGCCCCTTACTGAAAGAGGGCAACCCAGTAACAGAGGATGTGGAAAAAGCTAATGTACTCACTGCTTTTTTTGCCTCTGTCTTCACGAACAAGGTTAGCTCCCAGACTACTGCACTGAGCAGCACAGCATGGGGAGGAGGTAACCAGCCCTCTGTGGAGAAAGAAGTGGTTCAGGACTATTTAGAAAAGCTGGACAAGCACAAGTCCATGGGGCCGGATGCGCTGCATCCGAGAGTGCTAAAGGAGTTGGCGGATGTGATTGCAGAGCCATTAGCCATTATCTTTGAAAACTCATGGTGATCGGGGGAGGTCCCGGATGACTGGAAAGAGGCTAATGTAGTGCCCATCTTTAAAAAAGGGAAGAAGGAGGATCCTGGGAACTACAGGCCAGTCAGCCTCACCTCAGTCCTTGGAAAAATCATGGAGTCCTCCAGGAATCAATTCTGAAGCTCTTAGAGGAGAGGAAAGTGATCAGGAACAGTCAGCATGGATTCACCAAGGGCAAGTCATACTTAAATAATCTAATTGTCTTCTATGACGAGATAACTGGCTTTGTGGATGAGGGGAAAGCAGTGAACGTGTTGTTCCTTGACTTTAGCAAAGCTTTTGACACGGTCTCCCACAGTATTCTTGCCAGCAAGTTAAAGAAGTATTGGCTGGATGAATTGACTATAAGGTGGATTGAAAGTTGGCTAGATTGTCAGGTTCAACGGGTAGTGATCAATGACTCCATGTCTAGTTGGCAGCCGGTATCAAGTGGAGTACCCCTAGGGTCGGTCCTGGGGCCGGTTTTGTTCAATATTTTCATAAATGATCTGGAGAATGGTGTGGATTGCTCCCTCAGCAAGTTTTCAGATGACGCTAAACTGGGAGGAGAGGTAGATACGCTGGATGGTAAGGATAGGATACAGAGGGCCTTAGACAAATTAGAGAATTGGGCCAAAAGAAATCCGATGAGGTTCAAGAAGGACAAGTGCAGAGTCCTGCACTTAGGATGGAAGAATCCCATGCACCGCTACAGACTAGGGACTGAATGGCTCGGCAGCAGTTCTGCAGAAAAGGACCTAGAGGTTAGAGTGGACGAGAAGCTGGATACGAGTCAACAGTGTGCCCTTGTTGCCAAGAAGGCCAATGGCATTTTTGGCTGTATAAGTAGGGGCATTACCAGCAGATTGAGGGACGTGATCGTTCCCCTCTATCCGACATTGGTGAGGCCTCATCTGGAGTACTGTGTCCAGTTTTGGGCCCCACACTTCAAGAAGGATGTGGGAATATTGGAAAGAGTCCAGCGGAGGGCAACAAAAATGATTAGAGGATTGGAATACATGAGGAGAGGCTGAGGGAACTGGGATTGTTTAGTCTGCGGAAGAGAAGTATGAGAGGGGATTTGACAGCTGCTTTCAACTACCAGAAAGGGGGTTCCAAAGAGGATGGATCTAGGCTGTTCTCAGTGGTAGCAGATGACAGAACAAGGAGTAATGGTCTCAAATTGCAGTGGGGGACGTTTAGGTTGGATATTAGAAACAACTTTTTCACTAGGAGGGTGGTGAAACAGTGGAATGCGTTACCTAGGAAGGTTGTGGAATCTCCTTCCTTAGAAGTTTATAAGGTCAGGCTTGACAAAGCCCTGGCTGGGATGATTTAGTTGGGGATTGGTCCTGCTTTGAGCAGGGGGTTGGACTAGATGATTTCATGAGGTCCCTTCTACCCCTGATATTCTATGAATCATAGTTTGTAACTTCAAATGGTGGCAGTGATACAGTAAACTGCCAGTTTCCCTAAAAAAGTCTTTCAGGGCTACCCAGAATAACTCTGGAGATCTCCATCTTCTCATTCAGTTATTCTGTTCTGTTAGAAACCAAAGAGTCCAAAGATAAAGAATCTTTCTTTGCATCCATATTTGTAGTCTCTTCATACAGAAAACAAGCTAATAGTGGCTCTACCCACATGGGCTTTTCCTTGTATGTCAAGGGTGAGGAATGTACTTAGTCTTTTGACCTCAGGTCACGACATCCAATGGCCATTCTGATAAAGTCCTTCATTAACATTCCACAAGGCTTCTTTGATGTCTGATGGAGTGAAGTTACAGGAGTATTTACCATGTAAATGTTTATTATATTATAACAAACAGATATGTGGAAAGAATGCATGCAGTACCCAATTAGTTTTATGAAGTTTAAATACCCAAAACACTAATTGCTTTGATCTGAATACACAAGTGAATTGACCAGAGTACATTCTAGCATGACCTGGTCTGCCAGGATCATAATGTTTAAATATCTTAGTAGCTCACTGTACTGAAAATGCAAACGTTTATGTGTTACTCTGGAATTGTACGCAACTTCTCTAGGAGACATGACTAAGGCTGGGAAAGCCATATTTACTTCAAGAGACTCTACTTCAAGAGAAACAATTGGTTAGACAAACAAAGTTTAGTGGGATTCTTAAGAAATTCCTGGGAGGAGTAGGGAAGGCAACTTATCTCTGGACCCATCCTTTTGAAGCTGCACCTTGAGGAAAAACACATTTTCTGCTGATCACTTATCATATGAGGACCAGACCAGAAACCCAAACTGGATAAGAGTGACTCACAAATTCATGGGTTTGCTTGTTCTGAGTTATGAACTTGTAACCACAGAAAAATCCTAGGTGGGGTTTGAAGGATCATTCATTGGTCAGAGCCCTTGCTCTGGGGTAAGCTCTCATAAGGTTATTACCACAAGTGTAGGTTCTTTATTGTTTTTTCATGTTTTCTATGCTTGCTTAGAAAGAGCTGTGTGGTAACTTATACTTGTGGCAATTACACTATTTATAGCCTTCAAGGAGTAAGCAAAAGCTTGGTTAGGCAGACTGTTTTCTGGGGAATTCACTGTGTGGGGCAGGAACTGAGCAGCCTGGAAATACCTTGTCAGCAGGGAGTGTGATGTTGGTCTTCATCCAAGAATGGGGATAATTGAAGAGGCTGGAGCGGGAGCTAGACCAAAGAGGGAGAATGCAGATATAGTTGACTCAGACTAGGGCAGTGCCTCCTTTATAACCTTTACCAAATGGTTAGCACTGTCACCTGGAATACAGGCGATCCAGGTTCAATTCCCTGCTATGCTTGATGTGGAGAAAATATTTGAATTTAGCGTACATTAAAGGAGAATCCCCTAGTCACTGGGTTAGAGAGAGACAGGTGCAGATCTGGCCTATTGAAACTGTACCTCCATGTATAGTCATTGGAGCAGGGACTTGACTTGGATCTTCTCCATCCCCGGGGAGTGTCCTAACTGCCTGGCTATTGTCTAATTCTCCCTTACTTTGGCCCAATGACTATAGAGTTACTGGATGTCTTGTTTGATGCAAAAATGAAATTTTGTGGATTTTTTCAGTGCATTGATTTTTTTTTTCCAATTTGGTTCAGGTTTTCTTCACCAGAAATGCTAGCTAACCAAACAGTTATCATACAAATGAAATATAACCACTATATATTTTAAGCAAGTTTTACCATATATTTTTGAGGTGTGATCAACAATGGTCTGACATTCATGGAATAGTACACAACACTGTGCACGATGTTATGTGCATATGATTGCATAAATACAATTACTTTTCCACGATGTTCTTTGACAAGCTGAATATGATCAGAGGCTTATGAGTCACTGAAAACAAAGAGTTAAAATTGAACTAAAGCAACATTAACTTGTAACTGGATGAGACTAACACCCCAAAGAGATGCTGTGATGGGTTGCCCCTATGGTGCCACCTGGAAGTGGGGTACCATTGAGCCCCCATGACCCAGTAGCCTGGATTCCCTTTTACACTGTAGTACTATGACAAGCTGCAAAAGCCCTCTATAGCCTGCACTTTCACCAGCATACATATTGGTAGGGGCACACCCAGCTGCAATTACATGCAGGCAGTCTTTCTGACCTGCATAGGAAGGCTACATCTAGGGCAACACCAGTTTCTCAGGCATGCACCCCCTCTGGAATATAACCCCTAAATTTTACCATCTTGCTCTGCAAAGGGAACTGTACAGTGTAAGCTCAAAATTTGCTCCCTCTCTCAATGTGGAGAGGAATATGCAACGGCCTTTTGCTCTTTTGTTATAATTCCCATGCACTGCTTTAAATAAAGTAAAAAGAAGTTTATTAACTTCAAAGGATAGATTTAGGTGATTATAAGCAGTAGCAAATAGATCAAAGCAGATGACCTAGCAAATAAACAAAAACACAACCTAAACCTAACATAATAAATGGATGGGATATGAATAGAATTTTCTCACCCTAAGATAGTAGTTCCAAAACTAGGGGCACAACCTGTTCAGGGAAAGCCCCTGGCGGGTTGGGCCAGTTTGTTTACCTGCCGCGTCTCCAGGTTCAGCCAATCACAGCTCCCACTGGCTGCGGTTGGCCGTTCCAGGCCAATGGGGGCTGCGAGAAGGGCAGCCAGCATGTCCCTCAGCCCATGCTTCCTCAGCCCCTACTGGCAGAGAACAGCGAACTGGGAGCTGCGGTCAGCCGAACCTGTGGATGCAAGGTAAACAAACTGGCCCAGCATGCCAGGGGCTTTCCCTGAAAAAGCGGTGCCCCTAGTTTGGGAACCATTTCCCTAAGAGATGATACAAGCAGGCTACAGAATCTTAAGGGGCAAACTGCACTTGCTTACAATTTGGACTCCCCAGATGTTCCATTCACAGACTAAAAAGCCCTTCAGCCTTGGACCAGCACTTCCCCCAGTTCAGTCATTGTTCCTAAAGTGTTTCCAGGAGTCTTATTGTGTGGGGATTGAAGAAGACCAGATGTCACTCCCAGCCTTATATAGCTTTTGCATATGGCACGAACCCTTTGTTTCAGAGCATGATTCCCACACCCGTCTGTGCAAAAAAAAAAAAACCACACTGACATCCCAAGATGGAGTATAGAGACATGTGGTCTCATCATATGTCCTTGTAGCATTACAACAACTGTCACTCACAGGCTGTTGGGAGTGTTCACAAGAAGGCTCCCCAGGTGAGAGATAAGCTTCTACTAAGGCCTATTGTTCTTTTTAATGGCTGATTGGCATGAATAGGTGCTTCCCAACCATCTATCTACACTGAAAACATCTTGTCTAGTTGACATTACCCAGGTATAACTACACTGAAATACAGATACAGCCAATATTAATAACTTCAGATACAAAAGTGAAACATGCATACAAATAGGATATTCAGCAAATCATAACTTTTTCAATGACATATCACATGACTTAGCTTGTATAAAATACATCATGATTATGACAATCATATCACTGCAATGAATATGGGGTGCAATGTCACCTATACATTCTATTAATAAGGTGGTTTAGGCATTCAGATATCCACCCTAAGAAAGAAAGCTGTAGAAATTTCACATTAGGATACTCCAGGGTATGCTTTATTACACCATTAATACATTTGTCAAGGTGTTGTGAGGCTGATTGCTTTCAATCACCTGAGGCATATATTAGTGGACTAAAAGCACCCTGGAGTATCTTAATGCTATTATATTAAATTTCAATTACTATTTTAAAACTTGTCTTTTTAAAATAGCTCCTCTTTTTAAACACATCTTTCACTAAGAACTACTCTCTGCAGAAAGGATAAAAGCTGACCAAAAAAGTTGATATTTTTCCAGTTGACAATCATACCGAGTACTCTCTACTTTTTCTGCTGATTTGTAAGCTCTCATATTTCTCTCCATCATTGTTTGCCCTTCCCACCATGTTATTCCAATTCCCTTCCACTTATTTTTCCATACCATTTCTTCCGCAGAAGATTCCTTTAAATGTTATTTTTGGTCTCCTTTCAGAGACTCTTCTGCTGTGTTCATCAGCACTCTGTAGGCTCTTAGCCACTGTTAAAGGCTTTGATTAGTTTCTATTTGCATTTCTGGTGATATTTTAACAGTTGTTAGAACATTGTGACATTCCAAATCTTAGAGTTGTCAAGTTAAACAGCAGAGAAATCTGAACATAAGAGCAGGATCTACTGTGGGAATTAATTTCAGTGAGTGAGGAGAATAAGATATTGATATTGATACTAGTATACAAGTATCTATAATAAGAGATATCAGGACAGCTATCAGAAGGGGGTCAAGCCAGTCTATAGGACTATTTTGAGTGAATTAAGAAAAACAACGTGTAAAACTTTATTGGAATACACTTTCCTGAGAACACACTGCAAAGAATATGGTTAACCCCCAACTAAGCATAAGCAAGCTCTAGTACAAAAGATTATAAAGGAGTATCAAAAGGTAAAACATAAAAAAGGCTGAAAAAAAGGCAATGGAAGTCAACAGTTTCCATGGCTTTTAGAAATGTTTTTGTACCATTGTCATCTGTGACAGACTGGGAAATTTGTGTAAAACATTAATTCTAGTTGATTTTATGAAATTGCTGGATTGTTGAATGTCTCAGTGTATACTGAATAACACATTTGCTACTGGGGCTAGTGTCAGTATCTCCCAGACCAACAACAACTGAGTCATTAACCTAAGTAGCCTGATTTTGGATGGCAGCCCTTTGGTAGAATGGGAGGGTTACACCCTCGGGAAAACCACGTCTACCTAGGTTGTCTGCTGGAGGTATTGGAGGGATGGAAAATCCTGAATAAAAACAAACAAACAGACAGAGCCAAGGTTCCCCCCTTCCCCACACACACACACTTCTTTCATTTTAAGCAAAAAGACAGGCAGGTTCAGGGAACACAAAGGGGTATTCTGCGAGTAAGAGAAACTCTAACCTCCATCCTCAACAAGCTGAAGAGAACAAGAAACTGGTGTTTGCCCAGACCCAAGGGACCTTAGTAGCACAATACACAAGTCCAGTGCATGAGTCTACAAGAGGGATCTCAGCCAGGACTGTGATTTCACTCTAGACCCTGATAAAGATCCCTACATCTTGCCCTATGGACAAGTAATTTATCAGAGCATGAAAAACAAGGCTAGGAGAGCTAGTCAGAAACTGACTGTTGTGAAGATATTCATGCTAACATTGCCCCTACCCACCCAGACACTTTCAACGACACAAAAGGCAACAACCTGACCTCAGTTTATCTATATAAATCAGGAGTATATCCCCTAGTTGACAAAATTTGCACCTTTAACTGACTTAACACAGCACTATGAAGGAGGAGCAAATATTTCACCATACATAAGTCTTCCAACTATATGCAGAAGAAAGTCTAAAAGAAAGGAAGTTCCCATCAAAGGATATACAAGATGGGCTTACAGGGGAAGAGACTACAGAATTCCCTGTTCCAACTGCCAACATTTCTTTGGCTACAAAGTGTATTTCCTCACTAAGGCAATATTGTCTCACTAGACTTTCCAAGTCCATATTACAGTGGGACCTCAGAGTTATTAACACTTTGGGAATGGAAGTTGTTCATAACTGAAATGTTCATAACTCTCAATAAAAATGTTATGGTTGTTCTTTCAAAAGTTTACAGCTGAACATAGACTTAATACAGCTTTGAAACTTTACTATGCAGAACAAAAAAAGGGAAAGCAACATTTTAAATAGTTTACATTTAACACAGTACTGTACTTGCTGCTTTTTTTTTTGTCTCTGCTGCTTCCTGATTGTGCATTTCTGGTTCCAAATGTGGCTGACTGATCAGTTCATAACTCTGGTGTTCATACAATATGCCTCCTTATTGAGCCTAAAGGTTGGGATAGCTGCTTAAATTAGTTGTATTCTCACAGAGAAGTCATGGTCTTCATTAAATACTGCCCAATGGTACACCCACAACAAAAAGATGGAGGATTGACCGGGTCAAGAATAAAGTTCATGGCTGTGCACAGCCATGAAGTTACTCTCCCAGCTGCATAGCTGTGACAAGGGGAAAACAGCACTTAGCAGCAATGTATTTAGTGTGTATTTGAGAACTTCCAATAGTCCTTCAGACAGGGGTGGATGATTTATTCTGATTGGGGCCAGCATCAGACAGGGGTGGATGATTTATTCTGATTGGGGCCAGCATTATGGTTGCTGGAGGAAGATCCTTCATAGTGGATTGAGGTGGGATTATTTTACTAGGGCTGGGGGAAAACATTAAAAAAGTGCAAATAAAGGTATACAATTATGTTGGGTACTCTCTGGGTGGTCAGAGTGACCAGTTCCAGGGCTCATCCCTCTAGAGTTAAACTACCAGTGAGCTATAATTGGATTTTCCCTGCCAGGAACTCCTCCAGTAACAGCTATGCCTGGGGACCCACTTTCTCTTTGCCCCAAGGGTCCTACAACATTTAGTAGCTCTGCTGAAAAGCTCAGGCAGCCTCTGGTGAGCGGTTAACAGGCCCAATTCTGACCTTAGATACACCTCCCATTTAAATCCACATGTGCATGCATAACGGAAGGAGAATTGGGCCCTTCAGCCAAAGCTTTCAAGAGCAGGGCCACACAAAGCTTTCTGGGGGCCTGGGTCAACATCTGAAACTGTGCCCCCCCATGTACTTCCAAAAAAAATACCTACTGAGGGGCGGTCTGGTGGGGTGAGGGAGTTGGAGAGTGAACCCACAACCTGCACTGGTGGCTCCTGTCCCGTAGGGCTGGACCCAGCTCCCCATTCCAGGCATTGCGACCCAGCATGCTGGGTTGCTGAGCCACTCAGATTTTACCCAGCTGCCCTCTTGTCATGAGAGGGAGGCTGTCAAGCCAAATTTCAGTGAGTAACATCTCAACCCTGCATGTCAGATCATACCACCACTCAGTTCGGGGGCCCTCTCAAGTAGTGGGCCTAGGGCCAACTGCCCCTCTTGCCTCCAACCTCCCCCCGCCCACACACATACTATACAAATTTAGAATCTAGAAGCCATGGCTGTCTTCTGCCTAAAAATAAACACACACCTGATATAATTGGCAGACAGACCAAAAGTTAGACCTAAAATTATTTTCATGTGTATTAAAGAGGTTTTAATAGTAGCAGCACAAACTGGATACTGTGGGTAAATGGGATTTTGACTGTTTCGAGCTATATAGTTTTGTTATTAACTCTGGGGTTTTCTTCCCTCCCTGGGAAATTTTGATACATCTCCAGAGTGGATATTGCTGCCACAATAGGTATTCTAGAAATCAAAACAAATATGTGATTCTTGTTTAGTGGATGATCACTGAGACACTTCCAAAGGCTATTTTAAAAGTGCATCCTAAATATTCTTAAAAGCTTTTAAATCACCCATTCATTAAATTATTGCAAAAATCAAAATATCTCTAAATCCAAACCATCTCTAAAATGGAGAAGGGAAGACAGATGTAGTTGTTCTTAAAAACTGCACCAGCATTGTTTTACCAGCATGTGCTCCCATTTACTTTTAGTTCCATTTCCCCATAAATTTTGTGGGTGGGATCCAAAAAGGAATTAGCACTGAAAAGTCTAAACTCACCTAATTTTTAGACACCTAGAGAAGTCACAGGAACAATACTGCAATCCACAAAATCTGAGTTAGGCATCTAGGCTCCCTATACAACAAAGGGGGAGAGATAGATACCTACAAAGGCTATCCACAAGTGCCAACCAGAGGGTGAGCTTAGGTGGCTCCCTAACTAGTATGCTGGCATCTACCACTGCCAGGTCCTTAGCCCCTCCCCTCTCTCTCTCTCTCTCTCTCTCTCTCAGAGTTAGGTGCACTGGGCTGTAGTGGAAGGAGGTGCCTATGGGTAGGCAGCTTAGGCACCTAAGCTGCTTCTTGTGAGAATAAGTTGGGTGTCTGCCTCACTCCATACAAGGCAGCCAGGAGGAGCCCACCTTGTAACATTTAGCCCAGCAGTTAGAGCCAGCAGTGTAGCAGAGGGTAAACACAGGTTACCCACTTCTCATTTGGGGAACAGGGAGTTTAGATCCACTTTTTAAAAGCCAAAAAAACACGCTAACTCAATGGTTAGAGCACTTGTCGGGAATGCAGGAGATCCAGATTAAATTTCTCCTTCTCTGCCAGAGGGAGAAAAAAAGACCCTGCTTCAAATCCTCTCCCTCAGTTTAGTGGTTAGAGCACTCTCCTAAGGCATCTTCTAATGTGGAGGTCCCTCTGTCTCTGCTGTTGCAGCTGTTCCACTGTGGATAAATAATGGAAGAGTATTTGAAGCAGGGGGATTGTACCCTGGGTGTCCTACTTCCCAGTGGAGTTCTCTAATTATTGTGCTACAGTTATTCCCATTCGCTCTGTCTCTGATCCAATGACTGTTCCACTGCAGATAAATATTTAAATGGCCACAGACAGAGTGAAGATGATTCTGTAATCCGGTGATAAAGGCAACCATCTGGGAGTTCTCCTCTTCAAATAATTTCTCCCCCCTCTAGCAGAGGGGTGTATTGAACCTGGGTCTCCCACATCCCAGCTGAGTATTTTAACCACTGGATTAAAAGTGCTAAAGTGGGAAGATTTGTGGGACCTGATCCAGTCAGCATGCTCAGAGACTGCCTATCAGAGGGAATCCCAAATGTGACAGAGATGGACAAGCTCCTATCTTCCCTTTATTTATTAATTGTTCTGGACCTTAGGTGGGAGATTAGGCATCCATAGCGGGGGAGCAGAGCACGTGCCCCAGGGTCTAAAATTTAGGTGCCTAGGAAATTTTTACAGTGGAAAAGTGGCACCAAGTCAGTTTAGACACCAATAGAGTTAGCAGTCAGCCACATGGATCACAGCAGAGCTGCACAAGGAGACTTTGGTGTCTAGCTATGGAGTTTAGGCACCTAAGTTGCTTCATGGATCACACCTTGTGTGTCTGACATACACACATTGTCTTTTCCTCTCAGGAAAGCCCAGAGGCTTTTTAGAAAAGCAGACCCCTATCTTTACCCAAGGAATCTCAAATTCAATAACTTCTTTTCCAGTCTGCTGCTGTCACTCACTTACCACTCTATCAGCAGCACACCCATCTTAAGTAGTGAATCTCCTCCTACCACCTTAGAGTGCTTTGAGCCTGTATTATATAGTGCATCACATCTCTCCCTCTCCCAGCAGGTTTTGCTAAGGCTTAGTAGCTAATTGCACCATACCCTATTCTAATTCTGTAATAGTTAAGCTTCCTAAAACTGTTTCTTGTTAAATCTATCTTCTCTAAGAGGCTGGAGATTTTTTTTCCTTCTTGCCCTCACCCTGACAGTTTATCATATCATGGCTATGGAATTCTCTTCTTTTCCACCTCTATCAGAGTACAGCTTCATTAGCCTTCAGTCAGAGCAAGACTTATAGATCTAATGTGATGACTATTTAGTGAAATGCTTTTCCCCTTTGCACTGGAAAGTTATTGGTCAGATAAAGGGGGAAGTTTCCTGGTAGTTGAAAGGCAAGAGGCAGTTACCCTGGACCTGCATCTAAAGAGGAGGCAATTTAACAGGCAGACTGAATGGTAAGATTGAAAAGCTGAGAGCCAGGCACCGAAGCAGCTTATTGCTTGATAGGAGACCAGCAGCAGGAGAATACAGAGCAGCAACTTCCAAGCAAGTGGAATAGGACAATTGTATGTGTGGATGGCAGGACAATAAGGAGAAGCCCAATGGGCCCAATTACATTTAATACCCCTTAAGTGACCTGCCCCCTAAGACCTAAGTTAAGGATGTTTGAAGCCATTGTGTACCCTTTATTTGCACTTTTTAATGTTCCCCCACACCTAGTAAAATAATCCTGTTACTTCTTCAGACAATCAAATGCTAAGTGGGACCTAAGGAGGGATGGAGCCTTTGCCTGGAGCACCTACCGTTCTTGCTCCTCAGTTTATGATACATAGAGCTTGCAACCAAACACCTGCAAGGTATTAGAGTACCACAGCACTCAGTAACTCCCTGCAAGTGGTAAACAACATATATATTTTGAGGTGATCTAAGTTTAGACTGACCCATTGGGATCAGCATAGAATATCAGTATTGGAAGGAACCTCATCTAGTCCAACCCCCTGCTCAAAGCAGGACCAATCCCCAGTTTTTGCCCCAGATCTCTGAATGGACCCCTCGAGGATTGAACTCACAACCCTGGGTTTATCAGTCCAGTGCTCAAACCACTGAGCTATCCCTCCTGCATAGATTAAAAGGTAATACATAGCTGTGCCAGCTGCAAAGGAGTGCCAGGCAGTAATGGTGCCTCAGAGGAAGACCCCATGGGTGTGAGAAGTAATTTATTTCATCCCTTCTCAGGGCAAGCCATAGCTCCACCTACTCTCCCCCTCTTCAGAATGCATCCACTGACTCTGTTTTCCTTTGTAATCTGCAGTGTTCTTCTGGCTGGTTAATTGACTTAGTCCTCCAGGCAAATGAGAATAAACCTCTTCCAGCCCAACGAAACCAAGCAATTTATTGCCCTCCTCAGCTTAGTTCTTCTACTTAATTATCTGATTGAGTCTAGTTCTTGTCACTCCCTGGGACAACTCTAATCAGCTGTTAACATTCCCCTTGAACACAGGGATGTGCACTTCTTTCCATCTTCCCTACAGCCCCTCAAGAACAGGGCACAGACCAGGCCTCAACTCCACACTCTTCTCCTTCTCTCCACAGGTTTAAATCTTTACCAAAAGTTTAACCTTTACCCTTTGATGCAGGGCTCACAAGTAGTTTTTTATTGCTGGGATTCTTCCACAGTGCTTTGGTAGAGACCCACAAATAATACCTCTAGAAATCCCTTCTAGTCTCTCTCACTTTCAAGCCCAAAATATCTCCTCTTCCCTGAGGTATTTTATGTTAACTCTCGAACTGTCCCTCTCCAGGAAAAACAAAAACATTACACCTAATCCCTATACCATCTTGCTTTCCTCAAGCAGTTATTGACTAGATCTATAATCTCCCATAATCTTTGCAATCACCTGATAGTCCTACTGTCTTCAATTCCCTTCTATCTTTAAAGTACCTGATCTTGGAAGGGGGTGGAGCTGGACACAGGCCTGTCCTGAAAGGGGCAACCCATCCTGCAAGAAAATGGTATGTTCTTCCATAGCACTTTGGGGAAATTCTAGAGGGACAAGGGTTGGACAATAAATTTCCATTAATACTTGTTTTTCCAAATGGATAATTGGGTTTTTGTCTAACTAAGACTTTATTGCAAAAGTATGTGTTTTCTACAGAAAGTTTCCATCTTTAAAAAAAAATTCCTGAAAATGGAAATATTTTGATTTTATATGTTGCTGTGTTGTCTTATGGGACCATAGCTCAGTGCGTCTTTTCACTGCTCTGGACTGGGCTCCCTGGCTGGACTACATATCCCAGGATGCACAGCAGCCAGGAAGTTCCATGATTCACTACCTCCCTTCTCCAAGATGGGAAACCATGGTCCAAGATGGGAAAGGTTGTCCAACCAGGAAATGGGTTTATGGAGGAGAATAGAAGCCTTTTAACTACAACTCCAATGAATTACCTTGACAGTATTTCCAAATAGAAATATTTTACTTTATGGCCAATGTTGTTCAAATTTTATCCAAGAAATCAAAATTTTCCACAGAAAACTTAGATGAAAATGATTTAAAAATTTTTTTTGTGAAAGTTTGCCATAGAATTTTTTCAATAGTTTTATTGAAGATAAAGAGAATTAAGAGGATCTACCTACAATCTTTGTTCCTTTCCCTAACTTTCCCTCATTCAACTTGTCTATTTGGTCATAAGCAAACAGGATTAATATATCATAGAAAAGATGCTATTTTCTACTGATTTACAATTAGTGAGCGATTTGAATGCTAGGCTACTCTCCAAAAGTTCACAATCTAACTTAAATCAACACTCCTTTGAACTAGATTGTTAGTTCAAATAGCTAAAGGATTAATAGAAGTTGAGTTCTTTCACCCATGGAGATTGGACTCCTGCCTTCTCTCACAAGTGGAAATGAAACTTTTGCCTTTCTCATTCTCGTCATTGTTTCTGTACACCACACAATTTGGCATGACTGGCTGTGTCTGTTTCAGAGACATACAGGATTGGAATAATAAGTAAACTGTAGGTTAAAAGTGAGGTGCAAGTGTTGGCAAGAGCTTTTTGCAAATCCTGCCTGTAGCATGTCTGGTGCAAGTCAATATTATTAGCCTTCATTTGCTTTAGCACAAAATTCATTATACCTAGCATTAAAACAAAGTGTTTTATCATTTTGAAGTTCTGAACAAATATTAGTTACTATAACACACCCCCTAAGTACCTTAGTAAATCATTGTTTACCTCATTTTACAGATGGAGAAATGGATACAATGCTATGTCAGGGCTTGACAAATAGGGGAAAACTTGCCACCATTTAAAAAAGTGTATGGCCAGCTCTAAGACTAAAGTCCTCAGTGCAAAATCATTTCTCATCCACTTTGTCTCTGGCTTCCATACCTCTGGGGCAATCTCTCAGGAAAATTCAAGAAATACAGGAAGAGAAACAAATCAATACAGTTCACCATCTGAAAACTTTTCTCTTTCTTTCATTTTTCCAGATTTTTACTCTTCTCTTTCCATCTTGATTTTTCATTCTTCCCCTTTTTTTATGTTTCCTTCCCTTTTCTTTCATCTAGTATGTGCTCACTACTTTTTATTTATTCTCTCATGTTCCTGTCTTTTTCATTTCTTCTTTTAATTTTAAAAATTAAATTACACCACTAATTAGTTTAAGAAAATAACATTTTTCTCCCTATTACAATTTATTCTACTTCCTTCAGCCCCTGGTCTCTGTAATTATTTCCCCTCAATCCACCAGGTATTTCCCTCTCTCTCTCCCTGTTCCCTTAATATGGTGTTTTCCATTCTCTGCTGTTCCTCTCTGTTCTGCCCTCATTTTCCCCATATCTGTTTGTCCATTGCTTCTTTATGTTCTTCTCTGGCTCTCCCACATCTTGCTTCTAATGTCAGAATCACTGCTCCCTTCTATCACATTTAAAAATCACTCAGAAGTCAGGTTGGTTGAAGAGAAGACATTTTTACTGGAGATGGTTAAAAGTTTTTTACATGGAAAAAAGGAGTTTAGACAAACATTGTCAGTCAACAATTCGTTTTAATCAAAAATTTTCAGTGAAATTTAAACATTATATATTTGGACAAAAATGAACTTTGTTCTGAACTTTTGAAGAAAAAGGCCATTCTCTCTCTTTTTTAACTTTCCTAGAGGAAAAAGAGGGGGGAGAGCTTTTTTCAAAATAAAAGAAAGTTAGATGTTTCCCATCAAAACTATACAAGATCATTTCCAAATGATTTTTTTCAAGAGCACTGACAACTTTCATGACAAATTCAGACAAAGCAAAAAAACCCAACATTTTTTTTCCCCAGAATTTTTGGTGGGTGAAACATACAAAGTAGAGCTAATTGGAAAACGGTAACTGAGACCAGTACCTTCGGACTAAGAAGGTTTCAACTTCCTGAGATATCTAATTTATGCTGGGCATGTTCAAAGGATTAACACAGACATTAGCTCAATCACTCCAGTACTAACATTATTTCTTGTTTGTATAGTCACTGCGATGCTTGTAACTTGAAACCTATACTTACATCCCAACATTTTAGACACTTTAATTCTTTTAAGGAAACACTTTTAACTGGTAAATAGAATTTGAAACACTTTTTGAAGTAATTTAAAATGTCAAGTATAATTATTTCCATACTATTTTATATATGTGTGTGTGTCGCTTAACTAGACCATAATATTTTAAATTGGTCGATTGGTGATTGGTATTTTTAAACTATTCACATGCCTTTTTCTATTTGTCTTTCCAATGGCCCTCAGTATCTTTTGCCAAATATTTTAATATAATTCACATTCCGCCAACACTGTGTGAATCCAGAAACAAGTCCAACATGTGCATTGTCCTAGTTGCTAGACTTTCAGAAAGCAAAAATTTACTAGAGTTGCTGACTGAGATGCTATCCAATACAGTGATAACTATTCCCAAGACTTAGTGTGCTAAAAGACTTCAACATCAAATTGACAATGCCTCTGAAGCAATAGCCTAATATCTCTTCTCAACTCTTTCTACTCTTATTTTTTCATAACTACACTCTAAAGCTTCACACTCATCCAAGACCTGATTTTCACTTTGGAAGAGGCTATAAGCTTAGGTCCTAACTTTCAGGCACCTTGAAAATCACTGGGATCTACAAAGCCTGAGTTAGGCATGTAGGCTCCCTATACAAGGAATTGGGGGATGCAGTCTCCGAAGAATGAGAGATCCACAAATACCAGCAACCTAGATGGAGAGTTGCTTAAATTAGCCACTGGAATATGCCAATGAGAAGGATGTCTTCTAAACTCTGCCCCTCTCATAAAGTTAGACGCCTATTTCTGCTTGCAGTCCACAGCTTGAAGTCCCTCTCCGGGAGTCATTTTTGGGCCAATAAATCATGTGTAGATTTGTCAGTCTACTTATAACAGGGATTCTCATACTGGGGTCGTGATCCCTCAGAGGATCATGAGGTTATTATGTCGGATTTGTGAGCTGTTAGTCTCCATCCCCAAACCTGCTTTGCCTCCAGCATTTATAATAGTGTTTAATATTAGACAAATGTGTTTTTAATTTATAAGCAGGGCAGGAGGGTCACACTCAGGGTTAAACTCAGAAGCTTGCTGTGTGAAAGGAGTCACCAATACAAAAGTTTGAGAATCACTGAATTATAACCTTTAGCCCAGTCGTTAGGACACTTGCCTGCGATCTCCCAGGATCAGGAGGCTTATGTTCCTAAGTCATTTCTTGCAAGAATATCTTAGGCATCTGCCTAACTCCATGCAAAAATACAGGCGAGGAGATGGTGGCAGCCTGCATAATAGCCTTTTGTCCAGTGGTTAAAGTACTCAGCCAGGATGTGGGAGACTCCAGTTCATGTTCCTCATCTGTCTGATGAGAAGCAATTTAAACAGGTGAGTGCCCCAACCATAGGTTAATGGGATATTATTATGTGCATCCCAGTCTTACTCGTTGAAGCCATTTCCATTCAACTGAATATTAATTGGGACAAAGACAGAATGAGAATCACTGTATAACCCTGTGATTAGAGCACTCATTAGTGAAGTAGGAGATCCCTGTTCATCAGACAGAGGGGGAAACTGCTCTGGAATCTCCCATATTGTGAGTGAATACCCTCACCCTTGGAATAAAGGTTATAAGAGAGGGCTTCTTCCCCAACCCCAGGTTCTTTTCTGTGGCGTTGGATGGCCTTTGAGCATGTGTACCACATTGGACCCTGCAGGGGAGATAGATGGAGCTATGTGTATCTTCATCCTGGTATAAGGACTGTGCTGAGCAGATACTTACTTCAGGCAGCAATGTGCATGCCCACAGCAGAAACTTAGGTGCCTAGAGGCCTTTTACAGAAAAAATGTAAGTGCTGACTGATCAGGTCAGCAAGAGCAAATGGGACAAATGCCACTTTTGAAAAAAAAAAGTCAGAATACCCACGGCTTAAGGGCTTAAAAAAGTATGGTCATCCTACCTATAAAGCTCTGAGTACATGGAGAAATGTCACTGTGCACAATTTAGGTGTTTTTCCTTAGATTTCCTTGGCAATGGAAATTAAATTGTTGCTTAAATTGACGCCCTTTTTCTGTGAAATTTCTTTGCCAGTCCAGTGGACCTGAAGGAAATAATTTCTCCATCTTTGCTCTGATAATTATGCCACTGTAATGTATGTTGAGCAGTCAGGGATAGGGCATAGGAATTCATTAACCCCTGAGTACTCATTTCAGGCAATCTGCTTAAGTTTTGGGAAACCTCTACATTGTGTTGGGCATATTTAGAGACTTAATAGATACTAATACAATTAATCCCAAAGAAATTTTACACCCTTTCGTTAGATGATTCATTCACATTCATGCTAATAACATACCTATTTTTATATCGCCCATTTTCTATTCTCCCCTTGCATCTTTTCCTCCACCTAGCTCTCTTCTTCTCTGAAGCATTAAACAGCTAACTCCTTTTCTTTATATGCTGCCTCCTGGTTCTACTTTTTCCATGCTTTTCCCATGAGAGAAAATAGGAATGGAGGAGCCAGGAGGCAGTGTACACAGAAGAGGAGTCAACAGCTGTGTGATGGCCAGGCAATAGCATAACCGCACCTTCTATGCCCAAAAGTAGTAAAAGAAAGTTTCTTACACAAGTGGCTTTCTCTGTGGTCTGACCTCTGATTTCACATGCAGCAAATTACACCCCTGGTTGCATGGAAAGGTTCAAATTACATGGGTTTCAGATAACGTTCTGTGCAATTGCACACATCTCACAGGTCTCGGACTGGCTATGCTCAGGCAAGTTAATGCCTCTGTTATTCACGTTACCATGGAACTGTGATCCACTTAAGGTCAAAACTGAAAAGGTGTTGAAAACATTTAAGAAAACAAAAACAATTGCTTAGAAAAACTCATTCTGAAATAATCAGCCGTTACAGCCTCTTAATCTTTTTTTCCTCTCTGAGAAAATTTGATACCAGGCAGAAAGAAAAAAGGAGTACTTGTGGCACCTTAGAGACTAACAAATTTTTTTGAGCATAAGCTTTCGTGAGCTACAGCTCACTTCATTGGATGCATTCGATGATGTGAGCTGTAGCTCACGAAAGCTTATGCTCAAATAAATTTGTTAGTCTCTAAGGTGCCACAAGTACTCCTTTTCTTTTTGCGAATACAGACTAACCCAGCTGCTACTCTGAAACATGCAGAAAGAGCTTATCTAAAGAACAGGAACAGCATTTTAATGTAATGGGTCTGGACTGCTATTCCTTACCTTAATGATATGGCACTTTACTCTGTTTTTTTTTCTTTTTCTTTTTGGGACAAGCCCACTTTATATGTAAATTTCTATACTGCTCATAAAATGGAAAAATCTTGGATAAACTCAGCAATATTGTTGTTCAATGAAAAAAATTACAACAAAATGGTTTGTCTTGATGATATGCATCCATTAGTAAAAGACCATAAAGGAATGTTATAAACATATTTGGAGCTGCTAGGTGATGATTTTTCTTGACAGGCTAATGTGCTTTGCTAGGAGTAGAAATTGACTAATATTATTGGAAACAAGAAAATGACTTCAGTCTCTTTTATGCAGAATAAATCTCAATAAAAATAGTGCACTTTGGCAGTACCCAACAGTTAAAATATCCCCTCAGGGTTGCAAGTCCAGATATATGCTTTTCCCTTACTTTTCTGCTTTATTGAGTTACATGTTGATTTTCTTTATTTTTGTATTAGAACAGGTGCCATTTGCACAGTTATAGGTAAGGTTGTGTCAGCACTTCAATTGTAAACATATTTTCAGGGGATTTAAAATTTACCCTGAAAAATATACTGAGGATGTCAACTAGTCATGTAAGGATTTAGGCTGCTGTGGAAACTTTGTTTACTTATTAGGACAGTATTAAAATTAAGTTGGTTAATGGGATTTTAAATTCTAGTGGAGTAAAAATATTACTGACTACCGAGTCCAGAGTTCTAGAGCGTTTCTTTCCAATTTCAGACTCAAGAATAGATCTATTTATTTTAACAGGATGTTTTAATAACAAAGCACTGCTTGTTAAATAGAAATGTGTCTTTCAGAAAGGACTGAGGAATTGTATAAACCACACAACAAAAAAAATCAAAGTAATTTCATCTGAAGATCAGAGGTGTATTAATTGTTTCCCTTCAATGTTGAAGCAACTAGGACTGAAGATCGAAAAGTTACTGTCACTGTAGCACACCAGCAGATGTTCACAAACCACAGGAAAAGATTTTCACACAGACCCTGATTCTGCCATCTTTCCACTGAATAAGTAGTCCTCACTCAATAAGTAGTCCCATTCATATCAGTTACTCAGTCAGAGTAAGGGTGGCAAAATCAAGCCCACAGATAGAGAATCCACACATGCCGCTGACCAAGTTGTGCTCTTTCTGCCACTTCCAGCAGCTGCCACCCTCCCAGCAGCTGCCACTCTCCCCCCCCAAAAAAAATCAAAATCCTCCTACCTAAAGATTCTTAGATTTAGTAGGTCCAAGAGGCCAACTCCTCTCCTCTCAGACCACTTCCTCCAAGTCTGAACTGTGCTGACTGATCATTCCCATCAGAGCACTTTGACAATCTGTGCAAGATAGGCTTAGTCCCGCTCCCACGATATCCAATAGGGCTCTTTAGAGGCAAGGATGTCATGTTTCCCCTAAGAGTGCAGCAGGTAAGAACAGTCTCCATACTATACTGGCCACTAGACTGAGTTCAGGGACAGAGATGATCTATCATCTCAAGTAAAGTGCTAGAGAGCCCTCACTAGTCTCTTAGCCACCAAGTATTAGAGAAGACATCTCAATCCCTCACCGGGTGTTGTTTGTGAAATCCTAGCGAGTGTTAGGTGATGCCTTTTACCCTCAGTGCCACCTGGTGATGGCAACTGCAGGAGTGGGATAATGTGAGGTGGGGTCTATTCCTGCTTGTATATCATCCACAGAATTATTTAGTAATTTCCACTCAGTTTCATATTACAAATCCATTTAAGGTAATTGATCTGAATGTGGCAAGGGAGGTGGTTAGTCAGCAGGTTCATGCTGAGCAACCAAGAGTAAGTGGAAACAGAAAAAGGCATGGAGACACCTGTGAAAGAACAAAGACAAAGGGAGCATAAAGACTGCTGTCACTGCCAGAGCAGAGAGTAAGAGTAGTGCAAAAGGAGTTCAGATTAGAGATGAGGGGAGAGATGCACATGGTATGGTATAGGGCTTTAAAGACAAAAATGACACAGTTGAAGCTGACATGCAGGTTGTCAGTGAAGTGTCTCCAAGGTGGGTGAGTGGAGAAAGATAGGGTCAAAGGAAATGGCAAGAACAAAAAACATACTAAGAATATGATGTCTTACCAAACTGAGCTTGGTACTTTTATTCACAAATCAATTCTTTACTGTTCTGCCAGCTCTGAGAGGAAAGTATGTCTAACCAAGTGTGGCAGCAACACTGTCGTAGATGAAGGTTCAAAAATGTTGGTAATGTTCTGCAGCTCCAGACTGTGAGAAAGCAGGGAATTTAAACAACACCTCCAACAGCACTCACTATGTAGAAAGAAATCTCTTCTGTGTAAGATTACTGAGGGTTAATAATAACAAATAATTATCTGTTTTTATAAAGGTCTCCAGCCTCTTCCTGCTCTACATAGCTCAGGTCTCTTGTGCTTCAGGGCATGTCTCAAAGCTCATCTCCTCATCTGGCTTTTGCCAAATCTGTGTGCAGATTGAGAGTTTTGAGAGAATTTCTCATAGGGTCATGTACTATTAGCAGCTGGGGGATTAGCTGCTAGTTATTTATTTTTATAATTATGTCAGAACCTCCTAATGTTTCAGACAGGTGCTGTGATGGGGCTTCCACCCCACACAGGCAGAGAAGGGATTAATAGAGCCCTGGGGAAGCTCCATGGGAAGCACCCAATAGGAGAGGGGCTGAAAGCTCCCAATCAGGGCCCAGCAGGCTCATATAAAAAGAGCCATGGAGTAGAGCAGGGTCAGTTGCTGATGAAAGCCCAGGGAATAAGCCCTGGAGGGCTGAGAGAACTTTAAGCTCCTTGGACAGGGCAGAGGCTGGTTCCTGGGAGAAGCATCTGAGACCCTCACATATGGGTAAAAACAGAGCTGGGGCCATGGGGAAGTGGCCCAGGAAAATAGAGCAACATTGACAGAGGGTACAGAAGAGCAACAGGAAGCTGTTATTTACGGTGTCCCTGTTGGGGCCTGGAGTAGTGGACAGGCTCGGGTTCCTCCCTACTAGCCATTGGGGAAGTGGATGGACTGTTAGACAGAGATACCTCACCTCACACAGATGACTACTTAGCTGGAGGGCTGAGTCGAGCAGAGGACACTGTGGTTCTGGGAGCTGAGAGAGCAGCTGTGAAAGGGAGCAGAGACAGAGTGTTGGTTTGCAGACTGTGGACATGGGTGTTAGCCTTGACCTAATCCCCAGCACAACCAGGAAGAGGCACCAGTCTGGTGATGAGAGCTGCATCCTGCGACAGGTGCTTTTAACCTTCAAAAAATAAAGTATAGGATGAGGCCCATATATGTTACATATTGCCATGCTGCTTCTTGGTCTTTAAGATACTTTATTTCTCACCCCTCCACCCTATTTTAACTTGAGACATAGATAGACAGTTAAATGGCAATAAAATCCAGTTCATTAATTAGTATGCCATTTTAAGATGCTGTAACTAATATGCATTTTCAACATGAAGTAAATAGGTATTTTTGTATATTTGCTTATAATATGAATGGACATTGACAGGGTGCATCAATCCCCCCACTAGCCCAGCAAGGATTAACCACTCACTGAGGGCTCAGGAGGCCATGCCCCCTCATTCTTGTTGGGCTGGGCTCCAGCTGGATCCAGGGTCTAATAGGAAGCAACTCAGTCTGGGATGACTGAGGAGGAGAGTGGACACATGCTGCAGGCTCCTGCCAGGAAACTGCTCGAGCTCCAAACTGCAGAGGCCAAACACTCCAGGGCCACTGAGAGCCCCTGGTCGACTGCAGAAACGGAGGGAGACAAACATCCACCGTCCCCAGAGGAATGAGCAGAGTTGGCGTCAAGGGTAGGATGTGACAGAGGAAACGTGTGTTTGGAGGTTGGAACCTGAACCTGAAACCAGGATTACTGGTTTCATAGGGCCATGCGTCAGGATCCAGTGGAGTAAGATGGGCCTGTGTCCCCCTACCGTTGGGTGTGGCTACTGCCTGAGATATTAGGCATCACTACCCAGGATAGTTAAAATTTGGAGCTACTTCCTAAGACCAAGGACATGGGCTTCTAGGCCTTGCTGCCCCCCAATTGCAGGGGTGGCTCTAGCTGCTAGGCCTCACTGCCCTGAATGCAAGGGGCCACAATCACCAAAAGGGGGTGGGTGTTCTCTGTCCCACCTCCTTTTCCCTTTAATGGCCTGACACCCCACAATAGGGTGTAGCAAGCCAGTAACAGACAGGCATTTTAGTAATGAAATACATAGGCAGTTGGTCTTTAAATATGCCTTTAAGAGAACATAAATACATTGGAAACTCCACACATAGATATTTGAATCTGATCCAATTTGTTTTTTCCAAAATACTGTATTAATCTCTCTGGTTGATACAGTTACTGACTCCTGTTGATAGGTTAAGAAGTAAGTATTTATTGAGGGAGAAAGTATTTACTGTCGGATAATGACTAATATTGACTGAGGCAAAGATCAATACCTGTTTTGTCATGGGACAAAAAATCATGATATTCACTCAAAGTTAGTATACAGTATGTACATTCATATACCTGAATTGTTACAGTCTTTCAAACAGGCTAAAATTTCATCTTACTGCATAAACTACACTCGGGGCCTTTGTCTTTTAAACTATTTAGTAAGTGAGGCCAAGACTATAAGAGGGTTAAAAAAGAACTAGATAAATTCATGGGGGATAGGTCCATCAATGGCTATTAGCTAGTATAGGCAAGGATGGTCCCTAGCCTCTGTTTGCCAGAAGCTGGGAATAGGCAATGGGATGGATTGCATGTTGATTACCTGTTCTGATCATTCCCTCTGCAGCACCTGGCACTGCCCACTGTCGGAAGACAAGATATTGGGCTAAATGGACCTTTGGTCTGACGCAGTGTGACTATTCTTATGTTCCTATGTTCTAATAATAAGATTTTTAAAAAAAGCTCCTGAGAAAGGAATATTAGTTGTCATGAAGCTCAGTCTGGCTATACATATTTGCATAAACAATCTGATTGATTATTTCATCTAATAAGTTTTTAAGAAGATCCCTTACCATAATATCTGAGTGTCCAGTCACTAGGAAAAGCCAGGTATTAGTAATGGGAAATTTGATCATTAGAAACATAGATAGCTGGGTTTGTGATGACCAGGAGAACCATACGGTGACTTGCCTGCCTGGTGTGAAGGATGAAGAGCTCTCGAGGCATCTAGACAGACTTATGTGTAGTGTTGGGGAGGAGACGGTGGTTGTGGTACATGTAGGTACCAGTGACATAGGGCAGGGTAGGAGACACATCCTGGAGGCCAAATTTAGGCTACTAGGAAAGAGACTGAAATCCAAGACCTCTATGGTGGCATTCTCAGAAATGCTTCCATTTCCACACGCAGGGTCAGGTAGGTAGGCAGAGCTTCAGAGTCTCAATGCATGGATGAGATGATGGTGTAGAGAGGAGGAGTTTAGATTTATTAGGAACAGGGGAAACTTCTTGGATACAATTAACTTAGGCTTGAATAGAGACTGGGAGTGGATGGGTCATTACACAAAGTAAAACTATTTCCCCATGTTATACCGCCCCCCCCGTCCCCCACTGTTCCTCAGACATTCTTGTCAACTGCTGGAAATGGCCCACCTTGATTATCACCACAAAAGATTTTCTTCCTTCCCCCCACCCTCCCTACCTGCTGGTAATAGCTCATCTTAAGTGATCACTCTCCTTACAGTGTGTATGGTAATACCCATTGTTTCATGTTCTGTGTGTGTGTATATAAATCTCCCCACTGTATTTTCCACTGAATGTATCCAATGAAGCATCATGAAAGCTTATGCTCAAATAAATTTGTTAGTCTCTAAGGTGCCACAAGTACTCCTTTTCTTTTAGTGACTAGAGTGAAATCCATGCAAGCTACATGGATACTTTTCAAAGACACCATAATAGAGGCCCAACTTAAATGTAGACCCCAAATTAAAAAACTCAGTAAAAGAACTAAAAAAGAGCCATCCTGGCTTAATAATCATGTAAAAGAAGCACTGAGAGATAAAAAGGCATGTTTAAAAAGTGGAAGTCAAAGCCTAGTGAGGTAAACAGAAAGGACCATAAACACTGCCAAATGTAAGAAGAAAAGCCAAAAAGGAGTTTGAAGAACAGCTAGCCAAAAACTCAAAAGGTAATAGCAAAATATTTTTAAGTACATCAGAAAGCAAGAAGCCTGCTAACCATCCAGAGGGCCCCTTGGCGACCGAGATAGAAAAAGACCACTAAAAGATGATAAAGTAATCACAGATAAACTAAATTAATTCTTTGTTTCAGTCTTCATGGCTGAGGATGTTAGGGAGATTCCTAAACCTGAGCCATCTTTTGTAGGTGACAAATCTGAGGAATTGTCATGGATTGAAGTGTCACTAGAGGAGGTTTTGGAATTAAGTGAGAAACTTAACAGTAACAAGTCACCGGGACCAGATGGCATTCACCCAAGAGTTCTGAAGAACTCAAATGTGAAATTGCAGAACTATTAACTATGGTTTGTAACCTATCCTTTAAATCAGCTACTCTATCCAGTGACTGGAAGATAGCTAATGTAACGCCAATATTTAAAAAGGGCTCTAGAGGTGATCCTGGCAATTACAGACCGGTAAGTCTAACGTCAGTACCGGGCAAATTAGTTGAAACATTAGTAAAGAATAAAAGAATAAAATTGTCAGACACGTAGAAGAAGATAAATTTTTACTCAAAAGTCAACATGGTTTCTGTAAAGGGAGATCATATCTTAATAATCTATTAGAGTTCTCTGAGAGGGTGAACAAAATGGACAAAGGGGATCCAGTGGACGTAGTGTACTTAGATTTCCAGAAAGCCTTTGACAAGGACCCTCACCAAAGCCTCTTATGTAAATTAAGTTGTCATGGGATAAGAGGGAAGATCCTTTCATGGACTGAGAACTGGTTAAAAGACAGGGAACAAAGGGTAGGAATTGTAAATTTTCAGAATGGAGAGGGGTGTTCCCTAAGGTCCTAGGACCAATCCTATTCAACTTATTCATTAATGATCTGGAGAAAGGGGTAAACAGTGAGGTGGCAAACTTTGCAGATGATACTAAACTGCTCAAGATAGTTAAGACCAAAGAAGACTATGAAGAGCTTCAAAAAGATCTCACAAAACTAAGTGATTAGGCAACAAAATAGCAAATGAAATTTAATGTGGATAAATGTAAAGTAATGGACATTGGAAAAAATAACTCCAACTATACATACAATATGATGGGGGCTAATTTAGCTACAACTAATCAGGAGAAAGATCTTGGAGTCATCATGGGTAGTTCTCTGAAGACATCCAAGCAGTGTGCAGTGGGAGTCAAAAAAACAAACGGGATGTTAGGAATCATTAAAAAAGGGATAGAGAATAAGACGGAGAATATTTTATTGCCCTTGTATAAATCCACGGTACTCCCACATCTTGAATACTGTGTACATATGTGGTCCCCTCATCTCAAAGAAAATATACTGGCATTAGAAAAGGGTAACTAAAATGATCAGGGGGTTTTGAACGGGTCCCATATGAGGAGAGATTAAAGAGGCTAGGGCTTTTCAGCTTGGAAAAGAGGAGACTGGGGGGGGAGATGACAGAAGTATATAAAACCATGAGTGGTGTGGAGAAAGTGAATAAGGAAAAGTTATTTACTTGTTCCTCTAATATAAGAACTAGGGACCACCAAATGAAATTAATGGGCAGCAGGTTTAAAACAAATAAAAGGAAGTTCTTCACACAGCACACAGTCAACTGTGGAACTCCTTGCCTGAGCAGGTTGTGAAAGCTAGGATTATAATAGGGTTTAAAAGAGAGCCTCCATGAATTTATCCAGTTAAGTCCATTAATGGTTATTAGCCAGGATGGGTAAGGACTGGTGTCCCTAGCCTCTGTTTGTCAGAGGGTGGAGATGTATGGCAGGAGAGAGATCACTTGATCATTACCTGTTAGGTTCACTACCTCTGGGGCCCCTGGCATTGGCCACTGTTGGTAGACAGGATACTGGGCTGAATGGACCTTTGGTGTGACCCAATATGGCCATTCTTATGGCTCTCAAATAGTTAAAACTTAAATCTACAAGTTGTTGGAGTCCCAGTTTCCTCCCTACTTCTCCCATATCAGTCTGACAACACTTTGCTTTTGATTGTGAATTTTTAATTCCCCTTTTATTCTTCTCTCCTCTCCTACTATGCTGTCTTCTCTCATTTTTCTTCATGTCCTTTTGCTCCTCTTCCATCTCCTTCTCTTTACTGTTTTCAGGTGGGGTTGTGAGAAAAGCTTTTCATGTTATTCTGAAGGTTGAAGGTTTACTTCTACTGTCCTCCTGGAGTATATTTCAAAGTCTCGTCCCTGTTGCTTGTGTCTTACCCTCACCACTTCCCGCTGGAATTTGGCAGTTTCATAGTTCCTAAGGAGTAAAGTTACAATGGGAAATCATTGTGCAGGGGAGAGAGAGATTCTGAGATATTTACAGTAAGATCTATTCCAAAGAAGGAAGGAAAGGACTGCCAGTGGTCAGGTATTCTATAGGTAGCCAGTGAAAAGAGCAGAGTATCAAGAGTTGATGTAGCTTTGGTATTTATACATAACTATAGTGGTAAAATTTGAATGATTGCTGAACCAGCTTTGTTGCACTCATAAAATTATGAATGTGAGGAGGATTCTACACTGGGTTAATTCAGTGCAGAAGCTACAGTAAAGAAGAAGTATAACAAAAAAGGGTGTAATGACTCTTCCATGGGAGACAGCTTTAGAACACAGATGCATTGAGGTTGCATAAAAGCTTCTCTATTTCTTGCCCCCCACTGCCAGCCTCACACCCTGAAAGTCAGACAGTGAAATCTTACCTCTTGGGTTGATGGGGCAGGGGAGGGAAAACAGGAAGAAACCGGAATCAGACTCTTCTGTCTGTATTCCACTCCTTTGGTGTCTCTTGCAGGAGAGCTCACACTCTTTTTCTGCCAAGGGGTGAAGTGCTCTACTGTGGGCTATTTCACTCTCTGAAATGTATGCCTAGAGCAGCACAAAGTACTGCTTCCCTGACCTACTCATCCTCCCTGGTTCTGAGTGCGTGTGGAGTCTTTGATAGTAGCAGGTGGTAATGCGGAGCTAATAATGACTAAGCCCTATCGGTTACACTCCTCCCAAAATCACTTTGTGACCCATACCTCTCCAACTCCTTTGCTCCCTCTGCACAATCGAGAGAGAAGCAGGGGGCAGAAGGTCAGTTGTGATAAGATAAGAGGAGAATTAGATTGGCTGATTCTAGTCCCTTCCAGAGGGCAACATAATGAACTGCATCCATCAGTCATAAGGCAGGTTTGTCTCCTGCGCCTAACAGCTCCTGCCTCCACTGAACGCACACAGCAGAGGTGAGATCAGAGGTAGTTCACATGCTGAATTTACAGTCCCCTTTTGGGCTGAAGAATATATGCCCCCAAAGAGTCCTAGTGCAGAGCTCCACCCATACCTCACAAGCAGCACCTGAGGCAGAGGGAACGAATAACTGGTCAACCTGTGATTTTTTTTTTAAGCAGGTAGGTTTGAGACCTGGCAAGGAGGTAGGGAGCAGAGCAAAGTTAAGGCTGCCTGCTCTTCTTATAAGGAGCAGTGAGAAGAGTCACAGAGGAGCTATTTCTACAGGGGACACATTTATTGGGCAGAGTGGAAATGGTTCCCAATTTTTCAGCTGATTGATTGGGAAATCAGTCATGATTGTGGAGAGGTGATGAGTGGAGGGAGTCAGAAGTAATTTTTGCCAGTTAGGAAGAGGAGGAATAATCAATCACCAGCCCTAGCTCTAATACATAGTTTGGGTACATGCCCATGTTAGTGTCCAGTTTTCTAGGCATGTGCCGTTGGCAGCACAGTTATGATACCATTGCTGAGGAAAAGGCAGCTGAAGCAATACAGAGGAGAAGCCTATCTGTTATATAAATTCTAAGGTCCACATGAATGGTCACGTAAGACTATGCAAATATATTGTACATGGGATTCGGTGCCATGGCACCCTTTTCCACACAGCTGATGACATGCAAATCTAAAGCCTGTTCTGCACGAGGAAATTAGGTCAATATAACTGTCACTCAGAGGTGTGAAAATTCCACACCCCTGAATGACACAGTTAAATTGGCCTAACCACAGCGTAAACAGCACTAGGTAAACAAGAGAATTCTCCTGTCAACCCAGCTATTGCCTCTCAGGGAGATGGAATGCCCATGCCAAAGTGAGAACTCCTCCCATTGGTGTAGGCAGTGTTTTCACTGAAGTGTTACAGCAGTGCATGTGTAAACAAGCTTGTAAGGTAATGATCTGGCAGACCAATAGGAAAGATTTAACAAGAATCATGCTTCCCGTCTGCACAGTTTTCTATGGGAAAAGATATATATGTCCCTAAGTGTGCTGCAGAGCAAGACAAACTGAAGAAGAGAAGGGTGCAGTGGGTCCTCAGTAAATGATGAAGATGATAGGAGATGTGTATACAGTGATTTATGAGGAGGTTATGCTGAAGTTAACTCTGTATCAAAGATATGCTATACTACAGTCTTGACATTTTCCACCTAAAAATATCTTGGTGTGGGGCTGGAAAACCTATTATCTGCATCAACTGCTGTTCTCTCACTTTATCTCTTTATTTGGTGAACTGAGATACTCTTTTACACTAAAAACCACTGCAAATTCAAATAGCATTTTCCCCTGTAAAACAATTTATTGCTGATGAGCACTGAAAGATTACTGGGTAAAAAATAAGTCTATGCTTAAACATCATTTGATCATCATTAGACTTAAATGTATTGAGCTATCCAATTTGCTTGGGTCTGCACATGTGACTTATCTACCTCATATTAGAAAAAGGATTCCATTCTCAACAAAATTACCATTGAGATTGTCATGATTGGAGACCGTATTCTTATTTCATTTTTTTAAATCTTCATATCTGTTCAGTGATTTCAGTGAGAATTGGATTGGGCCCTTAGGAAAGAAGAATTATTTTATGACTAGAACACAGAACCATAAAATCAGCAGACCTGGTTTCTGTTACTTGACTTCTGTGTTTCAGTTTCCTTCTGTAAAATCACCCTTCACAGTAAGATGTGCACTGAATGTTCTGAAACTGAATTAATTACTCTTTGTAAAATGCTTTGGACCCTTGGATAATGTAAGTGCCAAATATAAGTCCAAATTAATAATTATTCTCTTAAATTCTTTAGACCAGTGTTTCCCAAACTTGGGATGCCACTTGTTCAGGGAAAGTCTCTGGCAGGCCGGGCCAGTTTATTTACTTGATGCATCTGCAGGTTCAGCCAATCGCAGTTCCCACTGGCCGCATTTCACTGTGCCCGGCCAATGGGGGCTGCGGGAAGTGGCGGCCAGTACGTCCCTTGGCCCGCGCCGCTTCCCACAGTCCCCATTGGCCGGGCACAGCAAACCGTGGCCAGTGGAAGCCGCGATCGGCCGAACCTATGGACGCTGCAGGTAAACAAACTGGCCCGGCCCGCCAGGGGCTTTCCATGAACAAGCGGCATCCCAAGTTTGGGAAACACTGCTTTAGACAATGGAGCCTGGATCCTCAAAAGTATTTAGGTACCTAACTCCCATTGATTTTAGGGCTTAAGCACCTAAATATCTTTGAGGATCTGGACTTAGAGCACTTTTTAGAGACAAATGTGAAGCAGACACAACATGCGATTAACACAGAGTAGAATACTACTGCTTCCCCCAACATCATAATACTGGATAAATTCACTTACTAAGCTATCTGAAAAACATTTTTAAAGATCCTTTGCAAGTGTGAGACATGATATATCTCTGGCCTATACTTTTGCGTTTGTTGAGATCTATAATCTTGAGTCCCCTAAACACTCCAATCACTGGGAAAGGTAGACTGTTTTCCTTTCTTGTCATATGGAATAGGAGGTATGATTTTTTTTTTTAAATAGCTCATTCAGCTCCTTTTGAACTGCCCAGAAGTTACTACAGCCCTAGTACTATAATATTAGTCTTCAATAGCCGGTTTTATTTTCTTTTTTGACAAGAGCTGCACATTTAGCAGATATTCTATCTGAGCTGTCTAAGATGAAACCCAGGTATTTTCTGAGCATTTTCAATTGGTTCACAACCCAATAGTATAGTTCAAATTGTTTCTTCTGTTGTGCATTACCCTACATTTGTGAACAGTGAAATTATTCATCATCCTACCCAATTGCTGAGACATGGTAGGGTCCTCTAGAATCTTTGATAACTTGCATGTCATTTTATAAGTCACACATTTCAATATATAGTACAAATATATTGCTGGTGATTTAGAATATATGCAGTGAGACTCACTAAATCTGTGTTTTGTTTTTACTGATCTGTCTGGGTGCTTGAAAGATTTACATCTTAACAAGAAATGTGCAGTAAGTAATAAAATTCTTAATATTCCAGTTGGCCAATTTCAACCTCTGTTGTGGGGCTAGTACACCCTGTCATCCTTTTGGGGGGTGAGGTGGAGGAGTGTTATATCTCAGTGGCTAAGTCTAGATGACTGCCCTTGGCTTCTGGGCAGTACGGTCTAATGGTTGGGATCAATAGGGTTCCCTCTCTCTCAGGGCCATGTTGCCCAATGGCCAGAATCAATATGGATGACCTCCCTCACAGGGCTGTGATGCCTAGTGGCCAGAGTCAATATGGCTGTCTTCCTTGTCAGGGCTGTGTGGCCCAATGGCCAGAGTCAATTGGGCTACCCTGGAGTGGCAGGCCAGCAACTCCTGATGGCTGGGGTGGCTAGGAAGGTGGGCCGCCACCTCGGGGCAGGCGATGGCCAAGGTCGGAGGGCCCAGGCCCTCCCTACTCCACCAGGTCCCAAACCCCGGTGATTGCAGGGTTGCCCGACATGCTGAGCCAAGTCCTTGTCCTATGACCAGTTCCCCAGTAAGTTCCCCTGACTTACTTTCTATTTTTCCTCAGTGGCTAGTCATATTGGGCATCCCATGGTCTTTCCTCCTTCTGTGGTGTCGGGAGCCTGCAGGTCATTAGTCATCACAGTCTGGCTGGCCTCTACATCCAGGAGTGTTAGCTGTCCCTAAACACATGGATTAAAGATTCACATGACACCATCCCCCACTGATTTTTGGAACACCTCTGGCAGGGATGCCCAGCAGTGTGGAGGGCAGCGGACTCTCCATATCCCTGCAGCATGGGCGGGAGGAAGCAGTGGGTTGGTTGGCTACTGGCTGAGCTCCTCCTCCCCCATCCCTAGAGCTGCTGCTTCTCCTTATACTTTAATATACAGCTGCAAAAGAGAGAGAGAATTAAGGAGCTCACTCTGAATCTTGCTGTGTGAAATAAAGAAAATTCTTTTAACTATTTAAAAGATTGAACTGTTTGTAGGAAAATGTCCCTTTTGACTACTCAAAAACAGATTTCTGGAGGGGCAAGTTTAAGGTACAAAAAAATCTTTTGCTTTATCAAATATTTAATCACATATCATTAAATATTAAATTAAATCTAGGGTTAAGTGATTAATAAATGTTATAACATCTAAAAGGAGCATGTACCAAGTTAAGGATGTAGGATAAAAGGAGACTCTGTAGAGAACAAATTTCACACCACATCTATGTTAAAATGGATGAGGGGAGGATGTAAGGCCTATAATGTTAGTGGAATAGGTATGATGCAAGAAAAAAGGACAGTCATGGAGAAAATGACTTATTGGCCAAGACACTCAAGAATGATGGCCACTCATATGATGGAATAAATAGAGATGTTTAAAATCCTTAAAACTACTTGAAAACAATGGAAGATAGGTGCCTAAATGCCTTTGAGGATCTGGACCTTAATCTATTAGCATGACCTTAGGTCAGGGGTCCCCACTGTGGTTCCCATGGGTGTGATGGTGCCCACTGGGGCATTTTTGTGCTCCCGCAGGACACCCTGCTACCGAAATGCTGCCAATAATCGTTGCCGTTTCTCAGCAGCATTTCTGCGGCGACGCTTCTTGCCGCTGCCGCTTGCAATATGCTATTCCCACAAGAAAGGTTGGGGACAACTGCCTTAGGTTATTAACTTCCAGCAGAGGACTCTTAATGGATGAAGGGGCTTTAAAAGAGGTGGGAAGTAGTCATGCCAGGAGTGTACTGTACAAATCAGAACAGTTATTTAAGATTTGTACATATTTTTGAGGAAAAAGGAGTTTGTGAGAAGGATAGAAATTAGTGGATAAAGGATTGAGTGCTTTATATTGAGAACAAGGTACACGGCAAAAATTTAACAGATAGTTTCAAACACTAAATTGTTGGGTCCTCAGAGTGATGACATCAGGAGAATACATAGCATGGGGTTTTCTAGTGCAATCTGTGTTGGTTTATCTCTGCTCCCATTGAAGCCAGAGGTAAAGGTCCCACTGAATTCAGTGGGAGCAGCATTAGGCCAATACTGTGCACACTTCAATCCTGCCCTGCTATTTGCTTTAATACTTTGCAAGACAGTATAGCGCACAGCATGAATCCCATCTAATGAGACAACTTGACCCTAAATTGTAATGACTATGCTAATTTAAAGCATAAATCGTCACTTCAATTTGGTTTATTATAACACAGGGTATTTACTAAAGAAAACTACTAAAAGACTGCTAACTACATAAAACCAATTCTTCTCTCTCTTACTCTGGATTTACCCTGGTGTAACACTATGCAATCAAATGGAATTAATTGTTAGCAATTATCTCTGAGGACTCATGGAGCACACGTGAGGTTTCAGAGGACACAAGAAGGGCAAATATAGTATCTATCTTTAAAAAGGATATCAAGGAGTATCCAGGAAATTATAGACCAGTCAACCTAACTTTGATACTTGTAACTAGGTACTTACAAATTGATTGTTTAATAAATAGAGGATAATAGGATTATAAGGAATAGCCAGCATGGATTTGTCAAAAATAAATCATGTCAAACCAACTTAATTTCCTCCTTTCACAGAGGTATTAGCCTAGTGGATAGATGTGATATAGCTTAGTAAGGCTTTTGACACAGTTCCACATGACATTGTTGTAAACAAACTGGAGAACTGGTCTGATATCAGCAAGATGGAAATTCAAGAGAGACAAGTGCAAAGTACAACATTTCGAAAGGAATAATCAATTGCACAACTACAAAATGGGGAATCTGTTCAGGTGATAGTACTGCTGAAAAAGGATCTGGGGATTATGGTGTATGACAAATTGAAAATGAGTCAACAATGTGACACAGTTGTGAAAAAGGCTAATAGTATTTTGGGATGTATTAATAGGAGAGTCACATGTAAGATAAGGGAAGTAATTGTTCCACTCTACTCAGCACTGGTGAGGCCTCAGCTCTTTGGGCACCACTCTTTAGGAAAGATGTGGACAAACTGGAGACAGTCCATAGAGAGCAACAAAAATTATAAAAGGTTTAGAAAACCTGACCTGTGAGGAAAGATTTTTTAAAAAAGCTGGGTATGTTTAGTCTTGAGAAAATAAGATTGAGGGGGGAGGAGGCTTATAAAAAGGATGGTGACCTGTTGTCTCCCGTGTTGACTGAAAGCTTAATCTACTGAAAGGGAGATTGTTAGATATGGGGAACACCTTTCTAACTATCAGGGTTCACGTAACTAATACTTCAGAAGGAGGTTGTGGAATCTCTATCAAGGGAGGATTTTTAGAATGTGTTTTACAAACTCTTGTCAGGAATGGTTTAGGTTTACTTGGTCCTGCCTCAATGCAGGGGGATGGACTTGATGACTTCTCAAGGTCCCTTCCAACTCCACATTTCTATTATTCCAGGGGTTCCCAAACTTGGTTTGTGGCTTGATGGGGGTAAGACCCTGGCAGGCTGTGAGATGCTTTGTTTACCTGAGCATCCACAGGTACAGCCACTCGCAGCTCCCAATGGCTGCGATTTGCCGTTTCTGGCCATTGGCAGCTGTGGGAAGTGGCGGCCCGGCCTGCACGGCTTCCTGCGGCTCCCAATGGCCGGGAACAGCAAATTGCGGCCATTGGGAGCTGTGATCAGCCGTACCTGCAGACGCTCAGGTAAACAAAGTGTCTCGCAGCCCACCAGGGGCTTACCCCAAACAAGCCGTGAACCAAGTTTGGGAACCCCTGTATTATTCTAATCCAACTGTAGATTAGTGGATTTTTATTTTTGCCTTATTTACTGGGCCAATGTATCTCCTGATCAGTGTACAGCTCACTTATACTTTATGGGGTTGTGTAGAGGGAGTTGCTGATCATCTGAACAGGAGTTCTGCTGCTTTTGACAGAAGCTGCTGGTCTGCACTTTAGATGATCAATTCACCTGTTTAGGCATCTAAATATGACCTAAAATGACTAACTTTGAGCATCCACTGGAAAAAAAAATCCTGGCTCAATTTTTTTTTCTTTGACTAGTTGACAGCCATGACAAAAGTTATGGAGGTATTCATTCTTTTCATGAATAAAATCTCTCATGGCTACAGGAATGTCCCTGATATAAAACCCTCACTTTAATATCTCATTCTGATAAATGATGCACCTGGTGACTCCTTGTCCCACATTTTACATCACCTCCTATCTTTTGTACCAAGTGTTCTACATCCCATAACAGGTTGAATATATGTATGTTTTCAAACAATCATCCTGGAAAGGATTATATTCTGATACAAATATATTATTTTGTACTCAATGTAATATTGTTATCCCTTTAAAGAAGCCCAATTCACTGTTTTCCATATGGTTTTCTTTATTTCCTTGTAGTGCAGAAGGTCTCCTTACTTGCACGTACTCAGTACACTATTTAAATGTCCAGCTCTGTGTCTCCATGTGTGGAGAGGAAAAATTTGCTCCTACAAATAGTGTTTGGGTGAGGGAGTACAGTAAGTTATGGTATTTTTCCTTTGGATAAAAATCTTTCCTTTGAAATTTCTCCACCCAAGCAATTTGGAGCCCCTTGCCTATTTTGATGCAGGTTCCAGGGCCAGTCACATTCAGGGTCACTCCTAAGAGTCACTAAGGCAGAAGCAATTCTTGACACTATGCAACAGTTCATAGCAGATGGGGCTTTTTTCCAGAAGCCACGTATCTTTCAGGAAAACCTTGCATTTTTTCCAGTGAAGACAAACTCTGACTTTCATATGGAATAACTAGTCAATTGCATGAATTTGCCCTCCACTGAATTCTATGAGTAGGAGATAAACAGAGTTTTGAAGCTGTCATCATAGGCCAGAGACATTGAGGCTAGGTCAGCAATGTAAACACATATCTGAGCATATGGTGCAATAGGGCCCAATTTATTCCTCTTTACTCGTGTTAGGCAGTATTTCACTCTGCGGCTAGTTGAAGAGTGAGGTACTGCTCAGCTTGAGAGTGTGAGATAATGTGACTCTTAGTAGTTTGGAGGATATTTTTTGGGTAGGATTAAAACAATCACTGCATCAGGCCTGGTTATGAAAAGTACCTCACATTTTGGACCAGATATGTTCACCAACTGAAACACTAGCCTGTGAACCTGGTCTGCAGTACCACAGCCCTCTGTGTAGGTAGTCATCCTTACTATAGCTAGGTGATTACAAAAAGTCATGAACATTTCAGTAACTTCTAAATAGAGAGTTTGTCTTTGTATTCACATCCCATTTATTTTATTTTGTTTTAACAACCACTCATAGGAGAGAGGTTTCTTCATTATATCTGCAGAAAAATAAGTTGTGGACTCTTATCCACAATTAATTTAATCACAAAATGGATTTCATTTCATTATTGTTTGCTTTAGATGAAGGGGAAGTATACAAAAGCTGGGTTCTATAATTAGAAAACAGTAACAATACAGCTTATTTCCAGTGAATAATTTCACAGATATATGAAAGAGTATAGCTTTAGTCAACAGTTTGTGAACAAGCTACAAGGTAATATTTATTAATTCACTCAAGACATTTATTGACCCATTTTAAAAGCTAAACAGATAGATAAACTTGTTCAGTTAGTTGGGAGGGGTAGAAATGGCTAGGTTTGCCAGAGAAATTGCTCAACTTCTGTCTTTTGCCAGTTCTAGTTCTTACTTGGGCAAGGGGTCCCATGGAAATCAATTGAATTATTCACTTGAGTAAATGTTATAGGACTGGTCCATTGGGCTTGTCAGAAGATGCCTACTTGAAATATATTCATTACTTCATGCTGGTCCCAACTAAATGCAAAGTGCAAAATGGAAGAGATAATGAAACAGATGTGATCCCCTAGAAGTTTGTGCAGTAGCTTGACTGAAACCTCAGAAAGGTTTATCCAAAACAGCTCATTCATACATACATTATGTCACTGAATTTCAATTCATAATTCAAATTGTCCCACCAAGTTTGTTCTACATTTTAAAAGTACACATTTTTCATAATTTCCTAAATGAAATGCATGTACCTAATGTGTTTTGAAGTCATGTATATTCAGTCTCTTATTTGAAAGACTGTATTTATACATTAGGAAGAAACTTCACATCACATTTCTTTATTACTATGGTTATTCAATGCTAACACATGTCCATGAGAAATATAATTGCTCATTTTCTTGCACCTGGACTCTCAGGTTGTATTTCCATTTGCTGAACAAAAATATTGTTAAGGTTATTGTTGAAGAAAATAGCATTTGTTTTAAAACAAGTCTGTTTTCAATCATAAAATGAATTGAGTTGCAGGGATGGTGTCCAGATATTTCAGTTTTATTTTAGATTGCAATTGAGTACATTGTATTCATAATTCCTCTGTTATCACACCAAGTCCTAGATTTAGTTTTCAAGTTTCCATCCTTTATTTTATATTCTCCACTGGTATGCTATCACTCAATTGATTGCTAACTTTACAGCCTGTTTATACTATGTTTATTGCATAAGCCATATACATATTCTCACCATGTAATGCTGGAGAGACAATTACAGAGAAATTCATTTATTCTGTTAACTGCTTTCCTCTTGAAGAGGGATCTTCCAGTTTGAGTGCTCAGGGAAGCTTTACCAAAAGGATGAAATCAAGGCAGGGATCCAAATGATAGAACAGATTAGTCAGGAGTCTGTCTGAGACTAGCCTGGGATAAAACTACTTTTAGACACAGTACAACAATCCCATGAAGAAAGAGGGACCTGATTCTCATTTACTCTGGTCCAGACCCATATATCAATTGAAGTGGGAGCCTAGATATCTGTAGATCTGGCCTTCTATATCTGCACTTGAAGAAGATACAGAGAAGGACAGAGCCATCTCTGCATTCCAAAGCAATGGAGTGGCCTGGTGTTGGCAAAAGCAGCTTCAGGGCTAATTTAACTTCTTGAGGCCCACAGTACCATGTGGTTGGCATAAAGAACAGGGCTGGTATAGAGCCCTCAGATGTGTACTATGGAGGACCCATGCTGATGAGGTATTTTCAGGGGAGTGTTCTACACACTTTATACTGTAGCATAAAGTGGCCTAAATGTAACTTTGAGCTAGGGTCTTAGTTCCCTCAAACTTATTTCAGACTTGCCTTCCAGCCAACATGAAATATAAATTCAAGATATAGACAATACGGATGCACAAAAGGGATTTATTGAAAATGACACCAGCTCAGATAAAAGGAATATGCATGTGTACCCAGTACATACCATACTCCTCAAGAAGCCACATTGCTTGGGTATTTTGGGTCGGGGGGGGAGCGGGGTGGGAAGTGGCAACATGTGTAAGAGTAGCATTATTGGGCTCATGGGGCCAAACAGATCTAATGTAAAGAAGGCACCTTTTAAAATGATTTAAATTATGCTTCTTTTCCTTCCTCTCCTCCCTATCATGTATGTGTTCCCGTATTCCTTAGGTTTGAATGTGTTACTGGTTCTGGAAAAGTTGAATAGAGTGGTGGCTTGAAAAGAAATAGCTTGCAATACATAACATCTAAGCTTTTAGCCCAACCTCATATCAGACACCTAGCTCCTTATGCCTTACTCCTTATTAGCTGAAAAATCAAAGTAATGTGGGGGTTTTACTCCATTCTTAGGAAAGGAATATACAGTAAAAGATTAACTGATGTTTGATCTGAGAAACATAAAAGCTTGATGTCTCCTAAATGTACAGGTATAGTTCAAATTAAACAGCTCATTCTAAGGTTGTATCAAAACAAGCTTGTTACCCGCAGGGTATCATGTTTTCATTTTCACAAGAATCATATCCTGTAGGCTTGCTTATATATATATATATATATATATATATATATATATATATATATATATATATATATATATATATATATTAACTTTCTGATGACAACAAAAGCATTTCTTCATGGCAAAATAATCACCATGGGAATAAACAGGCTTAATACTAATGGGTAAGGGGAAAGATACTGCTATTTTTGTCATTAATGTAGCATTATTAATCATTTCCAAATCTCCAAAGTTTATGTAACTTTTCAGATATGTAGAGAGAGAGTGATTCTTTAGATCACAACAACCAGGAATAGTGGCCAAAACTGTAAGAATTTTTTCCCTTTATGTGATTGTGAACTCTCAAGAATAAATTTATCAATGGATTCTTGTGCAATAAAAGTAATTCTACTACTATATTTGCCTGCCCTCACTGTGGTGGGGATCCCTACTGAAGTTGAGTCCCAGCTACAGTTGCTAGCTTGGGTAACCTTGGTCCAGTGGTTTCAATGATACCGGGCTTTCAGGAAGCAGAAAAGCAAGACAGGACTTGTCAGGGAAAGAGCTGGCACGATGTGGATCCGTGAATCTCAGAGAACTCATGAGACTGCAGGCTGGATTTGTAGTCTGATCTCTTGCCAGAGATGGAATGGTATTTACTGTAGATGTTTTTTACCAGGTCAAATTATGTTTTTTCACTGCCTTGGGAAAAACTAGTTAGTGCAAGTTTAATACATTTGCTGTTTTAAAAATTCAGTCATTAATGGATACCATATTCACTTAAAGAAAAGGAGTTCCTTTTCTTTTTGCGAATACAGACTAACAAGGCTGCTACTCTGAAACCTGTCATATTCACTTAGTTTTTATTATATATTCAAATTGTAGTTACATAAGGCAGTGTATTAAGTGATTAAGTTAGGGCTGTACAAATAAAAAGTGAGTATAATATAGTAGACCCTCAGAGTTAGAACCTTGGGTTGTTCATAACTCTGAAATATTTGTAACTCTGAACAAAATGTTTACAGTTCTTTCAAAAGTTTACAACTGAACATTGACTTAATACAATTCTGAAACTTTACTATGCACAAGAAAAAAATGCACAACAAAAATGCTGTTTTTAACCATCTTAATTTAAATGAAACATGCACAGAAACAGTTTCCTTACCTTGTCAAATCTTGTTGGTGTTTTTTTTTAAACTTTCCCTTTATTTTTTGGTATTTGCTTTCGTTGTCTTTGCTACCTGATTGAGTACTTCTGGTTCCAAATGAGCGGTCAGTTTGTAACTCTAGTGTTTATAACTCTGAGGTTCTACTGTATTAGGATGTAATTATAACACTGAACATGGGAATGTATGTACATTTTGGTTTGGTATTTTCTTAAGGAAGTTTATACATGTCATGACTCTTTTGTTTTCAATATGATATAAACAAAAGTCAAAACTGTTCAGTTATATGAAAACAATAATCCAGAGTTGTAGGCATGAAGCATTACACAATCAGAAGCATGAGGAGTTGCAGACTACTAGTAAAGGTCCATTTGGCCACACAGTATTCGGTAGCAGAAGACCAGCTTTGATGTAATGGATAGGCTGAGTCTGTTCCTAAGTTTTGAGTGGATAAATCCAAAGTCTGAAAAGATTTGTTCTATGCTTGCTGGACACTGATGCAGTTGCACGACCAGTTCTATGAAGTCAGAGGGAAGGTGAGCATCCTTCAGATTTTCCCACCCCTTTAATGAGAATTTTTTTCCCTTGGTGGCAGATGAAAACCTTAATTTTGGATTTGGTGATTCTTCTACTTTAAATGCAAGTAAATGTGGCAGAAAGTCACATTTTTGCTGAGCAACCTCTGCCTTGCAATTTTTTTGTTCAGCTGACAAATTTCTTTCCAGTGTATTTTGAATTAAAGAGATTGGCCAACATGTGTACAGGAGTAATTGCCTCATGAAATCTTTTTTTACTTTTGCTTTGTATGGGGCAAGATCTTCATTTTGTCAGTAGATCCAGCCATACTTTGCATGCAACAGCAACTGTTGAATTATCCCTTTGGAATGCATCAAGTGCCACAGCAACTGATTTCAAATGACTGATCAAGTTATTTTCTTCTTGGTAAATTCGTTGATTATTAATTATACTGACCACTCAATCTTCAAGTTTTGCCTTATGATAATTCTCAATCCTGAGATAATGTGGCCAATTTTTACAAATATGTTTCCAGGCATGTTATTTGACTGTTGTATCTTGTGTCACCAGGGGTTTGGGATTTTACAGAACTTGGCATATTTTTAACCAGCCTTCATGTGATGGTTATTATAAAAATACTTTTGTAAATCCACATCATATTTTATCAATGCTCTTGGTGTAAGGTCTTGTCCAAGTAGATTTAGCCAATGTTATGCACATCCATATATAACCAAAGTGTTGTTATCTTATTCCTAATCACTTCTCATACATTGCATCTTTTTCTCATTGTCTGTCAGGAGCTCTTAACTCAACTGTACAGTTAATTTGCTAATGTCTTGGCTTCTCTTGCCAGTGTAGCCCAGTCAACTGCTGATACAAAAACTGCAGTTAGCTATCACTGAGCCACTGTGCAGATTACTTCATCCATCTTGTATTCATGTAACTGCTCTTCCATGTAAATTGTTGTGTGCTTCCACCTTTAAGCCATCAGTAACTGTTTCTAACAGTTCACCTGCTATCTGCTTTTGACTGGCTGCTTTGTAGCCCAGCCTTAGGTAGCTGATCATTGTTTGAAAAAATGGACACCCAATAATAGAAAAGGGAATATTATAGCCAAAAAAAAATTCTGACATTTTCAAGTCTACCTTGAAATAACCTGCAGTTATTTTTGTTACAAACATATCGATTTGTGGTTAAAAAACCATGATACTTCCTTCTTGTCTTTGGCTGACCTGGATATTGCTTTCTTTTGATATGCTTGGCAATGACAATGAAGTATTATCATTACCTTCATCCTCAGAGTCTGACTCCAATATTGACACATTTGCCAAAGTCAGTAGTTCCAGTGTCTTCGTGCTGTCCACTGCATTGTTCAAAATGTTTCCTCACATGGTCTGCCTTCCCACTTACTTTCCCTTTAAGTTCTGCATATCAGACTCTCAGCCATCTTCATGAGCTTTCTTAAAATAGCCATGAAGTGGGTCAAATGGTCTTCCACTTTGCACTTTGTTGAAATATTTTGACTGGAGTCATTGTATTCACTGACATCCAGCCAGCCAGATCAAGAGACAGTACTGGACTGGACAGTTTATCAGTTTACCTCAGACACTGAAACTTCTGCATCTGGGAATTCACATTCTTTGCTTGCTAAACATATAAATTTTATTGCTAAACAAAGGAGAAATCCCAGATGCAGAAGTTTCAGTGTCTGTCTTAAGGTAGTCAAGGCAATAGCATAGAGAGTCTTTTGTTGTTTGATTAATTTTATTTCCTTTCATTAAAATTAAACAGACCATGTTACTTCAAAACTATTATCAAATTGCTAAACATTTGTCAGGAATTTTCATTAATATATTTTAATAATTTATTTTCCTGGTTTAAACTGGTATCTATCAGTATGCTATACTGAACTAGTTTTTCCCTGTATCTTGCTGCACCCCAAAACAAGTCTTGGATATTTTTTTCTTAGCTTGTTCAGAGGGCTTCCTGTGGGAAAGGGGCTGTTCACATCATATTCAGTCTACATTCAGCATTCTATTAAACACTAAAGCAACAGCCAGTTGCTGTTCCAATTGATAAGAAAAAATATCTTCCTGTGAAGCCGTAGAGGGTTGTATTGTATTGTATTTGGGTAGTGGGTTAAAGTGTCTGATATTTATGCAGTGAAGATGGACAGCATTGGAAGAGAAGAAATATAGATTGTCTACAAACAGATTCTGCTATTCTGGTAAATGCAGTCTCCTTATCTTTACTTTGTTTAGTCTTTACAGCTAGAATAAGCTGCCTTTACCACTGCAAAGGATTTATTATTCTTTCCTCAAAAATACCTTTAACACTTGGTTTTGAATGTCCATCATAATGAGTTCCTCGGGTACCTATATAGGCATCCCTGGTATTTCCTTACTCCATGCTGTATTTTAGTGTTACTCAGTGGCCATTTAGGGCTCAATTAATAACCACAAATACCTCATCTTTATGGTACTTAATTTGGCTCTGCTCCACATCCCTTAGTAGGAGCTGTAAGGGAAATACATTGCAAGTCACACTACACTTCCTAGAAGGTAAAACCAAAACTATTTCTGATGCCCTTCCTCCCCCTGCAGCCTCAGAAGTGTGGAGGTTTTGTCCAGGCCAGCAAGGGAAAGAAAACCTTTGGATCTTTTAAGGATTTTACACCCATTCTCCTTGAAGAGGGGAGATCTGTGGCTGATGATTTGGACAGAAGGGTGGAGCCTATTGGCTTCCGTGCACCCAAGGGATGGAATTAAGTCATTCTCCCTGCCTGGGAATGCCACACTATGGCAGAAAGATAAAGCTGAGATGTGTGTGGGTTGTTTGGTCTGTTGCTTTCTGGGGGGGGTTTCAGGCCTTCCATTCACCAGGCCAGGGTCATGGGAGGAATATTAGATTTTAAAATTCATTCGTTACTACTTGTGCCCAATGCAGGTGCTTGTTCAATAGGAGATCCAGTTCCTAATAAATCAGAACGGTAAAAGGATTAGGGGGTGGTATCTCTTAAAGAAATTGGGGTATGGTGTTGAGGCTTCTCATGTTTGGTACAGTGAGGCAATAACTTCCTTTCCCCAGCCCCTTAACCCTCAGATGAAGGGAGGAGTTGGCGGGAGGCTGCCAACAGCCCTGCACCAGGTAGAACAGATTACAAAGGGGGCGTGATCTGGACTGGATGAGTTATTACTGGATAATTCCCAGCTGTTTCACATAAAGTTGCAGTCTAGTTAAACCACTTTTCTGGTGTCTTGTCTTGTCTTTCTCCCTTCAGTGTCTCAGACAAACACAAATCTTGTGTTGGTCATTCTTCATAGTGACTAATTTTGGGGATGTGCTAGAACACTGCAAATTATTTTGAGTATAAGAACTATATAAAGCAGGCCTCGGTCAGTCTAGCAGAAGGTAGAAATGACCAAGTTGGGAAAGGAGAGGGGATCTTAAAAACAATTACTTTGGTTTTGGACTGGTGGATGAAGATGTAGTAGTACCATTCTCATACCTTATTTATTACTACAGAGCACTTACACTGAAACAGTACCTGCCCCAACTATCTTTGAGTATAAAACAAGGATCATCCAAACCTAATAAGAAATATCTGTCCTACCCAGAGGTTAAGAAGCATATACATGTTCACATTAAGAATACAGTTTGGAGAAGGGGCCTAAAATTGTTGGCCTTGATCTAGCAATGAGATCTGTATCTTTAATGATGTTCTGCAAAGGCATCCATTCTAGCAGATGCAATTGCAGTATTGAGGCCTATATTTGTAACCATTTGAATTATTCCAAGAAGTTGGAAACTTTTATACAATTTTAGAAAGGTATTTATATTTTTCAGTGAAAATACCTAAATATGCAATAGGTAGCATTTCTAACAGTTATAATGACATCTCTCCCGGGTCCAAGCAGGAGGCTTAATTGTGCCCTCAAACAAACTCATCTCCACTTTAAGTCAAAAAAGTCACAAACACATCTCTGAATACAATTCTCTTCATACTACCATTTCCCCTACTGTGTTTCTGATTTTGTTAGCATGCAGTCTACTACTTGATCTGCTCTCTATAAAAACAGTTCCTGTTTGTGAAATTTGAGTAGGTAGAATGCCCCACCCAGGAGCTCAAGGATTGAAATTATTTTATAGCTCAGATAAGGCCTTTATGCTGTTCTATTAAAGATCTTCTTTCTTCTTCAACTTGTGACTGCAGAAGCCAGAAAATAATTCTTGGGAGGAAAAAAATGTAGTGAAATTTTGTTGGCAGCTGGAAGTTCATGTGTGTGTTTGTGGATATTACAATCTTCAATGAGGAAATAATCAAGAGGAACTTAGACTTAGGGGAAATGATTCTTTTGTTTTTCCCCAAATATGCATGATCTGTTAGGTCACACATTTGATTAAATGAGTTCACTAAAAATTTTCAGCATGATAGTGTTTTCCTCTCAGACACAAATGTTTCTTTAACGAAAGTGGCTAATTCAGAGTATTTAGAGACTTTTCTTCAAAGAAATAGCAGTTCTGTTTTTTAAAATGTTCACTCTTCCAGAGGCCCAAAATACAAACTCAGAGGTCATGTCCACTACTGGACATGGGACATTTACAGAAAGTTTCTATATTCTGCCCAACACTTTGGATTTTATTCCAGATACCTGTGGCACCAGGGGCCCCCCATATTAAAAGAGTTCACTAATTTTTAGTTAACCAGTCAATACATCTCTCTTGGCAAGTATATACTCCTGCTTCAATGCCCTGACATATGGGATGTTAATAATAAATGTGTGCTGTGTGTAAAAACTCATTGCAAGATTAATTTGAAGTGCTGCAGTTCTCTTCTCCTGAATTTGGTTTTAGTATTCTACATACTGCAATGAATATTGATCTGAAATTTAGAGCCTAGCCAGAAGTCTTTTCCATGTCTGATAATATTTCTCTAGGACAATGAGGTGAGATGATTAAAAGGAATCATGGTGGTTAAGGAGAGCATGAAATGCAAGGCAATAAAGTCTGTACTGCCAATTTGTTTGCAGGCCATGCCCTTAAGTCAATTGGAGTATGTGTGAAATAAAGCCATTAAATATCATTTATATTCAGCAGAGAGAAGCAGTGGAGATGTAATGAGTGGCTTCAAGCTTTGCTTTTATCACTAAAGAGGCTATACTAAGTAAAATTGAAACTTATAGTCTATAGTTCTCCTGGTCCAAATTAATTTGGATAAAGACTTCTCCCTCTCTCTCATTCTGCGTACCTACATGCTAATTGCCTCTTCCCTGAAACTCTCCAATAGACACCTGACCCCTACTTGGCTTTCTTCTAATAGGTCAACACCCTTCCTTTGTTTTTGATCCCCGAGCGTGAACGTTTTACAGCCCTGCAGCCCCAACTCTAGGAGCCCAAGTAAGGTGACCCAGACCAGTTGTGGGTTTCAATTGCAGTGTAGACATATCCTGTGCTTCTCTTCCTGCAATGTTCTACCAGGTGATTAGCTCCTTAGCCTTAGTTTGAGCTTGCTATGGAGGTTAGCAGCTTTCACAGCTCTTCTCTGTTTAGGCTTTGCTCAATACTGAATTTAAACACTGGGGCTGATCCTGCAGTCCTAACTCAGGAAATAAAAGCATCATGAAAGTCAACATAAGGTTTTCTTGTTTTTGTTTTCCCCTGAATAAAAGATGCAGGGAGAGACCTATAAATTGCTGCTGAGTGTAGTTCAGAATATGGTGAATTCTTGTTCACAAGATGTCTGACGTCTTCAGTATGAAGCACACACAGGGACTAGATCTGTATGCAATACAACATTTTTGTTTCATGAACATTTGCTTCATTTTCAGTTTACATGGATTTGAAATTACTAATTTTGAGTTTGAAGAAACCCAAAAATGAAAAATGAAATTCAGTGGATCATAGCAGGTTTCACATCAATACAAGATGATGAACTGCATTTTGTTTTGACAGGAACCCACAAATCAGCCCAGGATTGCTCAAATGGTTTTTCAAACCTCAGTTGAACCTGGGCTGATATTTGAATTTGTAATAAAATATGAAACAAGGTGAATTTGTGCTTTGGGATTTTGTAAGGAATATTTGCAGAGCTGCAGACAAAACTAATTACTCAGTCTTAAATTCTAAAAAATAAAACAAAGTTTCTTCAATTTTTAGTTTTGCACAAATTCGGAAAAGAGAGCAGAGACCTATTATCTCATTTTCCCCTTGGAAATTTGATTTGACTTTAGAGTGAGGAACCCTAAACCTATTTAGAAGTAGTGTAGAGAAAAGATGCTCTGCAAACTTTCACACTGCATAATGCTGCATAATCAAGGCCATTTCAGTGCTGGCTGGAGCTGAGTGAATAACTGCTTTGCAGTTCAGTGACTGAACCAAATAAATACAAAAAACAACCTGAAACAGAATGTTTTCATTCTTCTCCCTGGCATAGAAAATGGGGGGAGAAGGGGGCGGGAGAGTTTTAGGTCAAATGAAACCATTTGTTTGATCTGAAACAGTGATTTTTTGTTTGTTTGTTTGTTATACCTTTTGGGCTTTCTTTTTTAAATCTAGCTAAATTTCAAAACATTTTGAAACTGTTTTGTTTCAAAAATGTCAATTTCAACTTTTTTTAAAAAAATCATTTTTTCTTCAGCTGAGACTATTTGCTGAATTTGACCTCATTTTGCAAATGGCTTCAGGCAACCCAAAACAGGTTTATTTTTTCAGCAAATAAACCATCTGTCAAAAAAAATTTCACCCAGCCCTAGTTCTATACCCCTCTAAAATTCTTACCGTCATGTCAATTATGCATTCTAGTTTTATTCTGGTAGATAACTATCAGAGCTCCATATGGACTTGGATTAAGATGAGACCATACTTATTTTCATTTCTGAGCAAAAGGCAAATATGAATTAATTTCCTTTTATATTTATTTATATTTTGTTCAATTAAGGGGAGAACAGAAAAAAGACAAAGGAACAAAAGGGTAAAGGAATGAGAAGGAAGGGAAAGAAGGAAAAACAAGGATCAGAGAAGGGAAATGAGAAGAACATCTCAGTTTTTATCTGCTAGGAATTAATCAAATGTTTCGAAAAATTTAGATAAATTTAAAAATATTTGATCTGAGGTCCCTTTTCTCTGAAATGTTATTCACTCTTTAGCTGCCAAATCAGCCAAGCCACTGTACTAAATGTCTAACCTTGGAGGCAGATTGGTCTTCCTACTAAGTAATATATGTCATTTGGTTACAAGCACTGTTGTAGAGAACCCAAATTTTCTGTGAGCTGGAGATTTTCCAAGATGATGAGTGATATCCCAAAACAGAGTTCTGAGAAGTATTTTTTTAAATAGATATCCATTATCATATTAATCCTCCTACTTACTTCTAGCTAAAATGACTGTATCCAGGGTCAAGTCCCAAAACTTGTGAGCTAGGAGACCCACATCTCCAGCAGCAGTCTCTTTTGGCAAGGCCCATGTCCTGTAATCAATGTGGAGATCAGTAAGAACAAATATATATAAATTTCTGCTGTTTCAGCCTTAATTATAGCATCATAGTATAGTTTTATAATGTCTTTCAAGGCACTCCCCGCTGGACACAGTTCAAAGATGTACACAAATCTTTGTTCCAGGCCTGGCACAGACATCTAAATTAGGATGGGTCTTCTGGGCCAGGAAGTTGTAACAGGCTACAGCTAATCAAGTGAACCTGTAGCATTCTCTCCATATCAGTAACAATTCTGGAGTCTCTTAAGCACGCAACACTGCAGGACCAAACTGAGCTCGTTTCTAATGAAGTGAAAGGGTAGTGGTTAAAATGTACTAAAGATTGAACCAATTGACTTTATGTTACAATCTTTAAACATTTAGCCACCTCATTATGTGAGTTCATCCCCTGCTGAACACAAACCAGACTTTGAAGTAGCTTTTATGCCTCTGTATACTACTGTGGCATCAAGAAGTGGGGAAGGACAGATGGAGCTTTCGAAATGAACATGACAGCAGTACAGAGGAGAGTATATACTGCTTCCCCTTCATAGCTAAATCACATTTTTTTAAATAAAGACATCTTAATCTGAGCAGTCACAAAACACATTTTGTTTGTCTTGACTTCACCTTCAATGCACATTACTGTACAGTCCTAAAGATAAAGTTGTGAGCATTCTGACACATCTGGTACACCAACTCCAGTTAGACTACCTGTATTAAGATACATTTGACAATATGAGTAAAGGTTGCACAATCAGGGCTGAAATGTGCTGAAGCTGCTTTAAAGTGGATAAAAAGGTAATATTCCTGCTCTTCCAGGTTACGAAGTCAAAAATCAAGACAACATAAAAGTGACACACTACAGTAGGTTTGGGTGGGGATAAGACATTAAAGCTGGTTGATATATAGAATTCTTATAAATGGAACAGCCCTTTCAGAAACAAAAGGCTTTAACAAAAAAAATGACAGTTATCAGGGTTAGAGCTGGTTGGAAATAATCTGATGAAAGAGTTCTATGGGCAAATACTAGGTCACTGAACCCTAATTGTCTCATAAAATGATTTGTGATTGAACTATTATCCAATCATAGGCAGGGTTCCACAAGAATTCTCCCATGCAGACTGCCCAGAGCCTGAGGACCCTAAAGCTTCCAGGGTCTATGGCTCCATGGAAGCCCCATCACACAGACTACCCTGGAGCTTCCAAGGTCTACAGCTCTGAGGCAGTCCCATCAAGCCATGGCTCCAAAGGTTTACAGGCTTCCTGCCACAGAGCTAATTGACAAAAACTGAGGGTTTTGCTGACTGAGCCTTGAGAGTTCTATTAAGGGTTCAGCTCCTCAGCAGGGAACCTGGAAGCCCTGAGAACTCTGATTTGAATTGCGGCTCTCAAGGCTTCCAGCCTTCCTCCTAGGAAGCTGGGAGCCTGGAGGTTCTGGGACAGTCTCCCAGCATCTTGAGGAGGCTTGCCATGCAGAGTGCCCCATGTAACCTTTTGTTTTATGTATTCCCAATTAGTAGCTTAAAGATAAAGAATAAGCCAATACTGAATCTTCAAGGTTCAAGCATCCAGGACAGTTACAGATAATTTAATTTAAGAGAGGATTGTGAATGACACAAGTGATAAAATTAAAGACTTCATTTAAAATAAGAGTTAGTTGAAGCAAACAGTCATTACAATATAACCATACACTTCCTTCATACTCACATTCTAAAATGAAATGATGCATCTAGGGGTGATCAGTCCCTGAATGGGTATAATCATTTCTCTCATCGTACCTGGATGATAGATAGGGGGTGCCTAATCTAAAATTAGTGTGCTACCCTTTGTTATAATCTAATAACATCCCATCCTTAATTGACATTAAGCCTGCCTTTTACCATATTTATATTTATGCTACCATAATTAAAATACCTTCTACTCACTCACTGGCTATTTAATATTAACATCACCTTTAATTAATATCTGTGTGAATGCCATACCTCTCAATATAGATAGCATTTTCCAAATCATTAACATTTTACCTAAAACACTTGTAAAAACTAATTAGGACAAAATCATATTTACAAGAAGACCTAGGTTATGCCTTAATTTATCTTTAACTCGCCTCTGAGTTTTCTCACTTCACTTTATTCATATTTTACTAGACCTCGCTTGACTATTGTCGAGCCTATTTTTAGGAAATAGATTTTTTGGCCTATTTACATTTCAACACATTTCTATATAACGTACACAAACATAATCTCTATAGGTAAACCTGGGCTTCAAGATTTCCGGGTCAGCTGACTCACAGGGATTTTAGTTCTCCAAATGTTTATTGAAACTAAGTTTTTTTTTTTTTTCTGCAAATTGTTTTGGATTTAATGAATTTTTTTTTCTGATGAAAATCTGTTTTGTTGAAAAGTTTATGACGAGCTTCAATAACAATATCCCAACCTTTATGGTTTCTTATTTTCTTTGTGATTTTATGGATGACTTTGAGTTATTAGGGAAACTTATATAAAAGGATTTTTTTAAAAAAACATATTTGGTTTGCTTTGCTTTTTTTAAAAATAGAGGCTCAATTTTGTAAAGTGTTGGGTGTTTTTAGAAAATAATACTAAAAATATTAAATATTTCACAAATCAAATTCACCAATCTTTTATTATTCAGTGTGTATGTGTTGCTATTAGTGGAGTATATTATTTCATGTGATTGGTATTTGTTTTTCTATGCTTGTGAATTTAATGCTTCTAAAAAGATACAGACACATTTAGGGGCTGGTATGAAGTGGTCACTTTTTTAATGTTTTTTTATTTATTTTTTTATAAGAGCAGAATATAGGCCCAATTCTGATCTGATATTCTCCAGAGTAAGTGAGATCAGAATAAGGCTGTTGGATATTTTCAGGCTACCATTTCAACAAACAGTACATGTGGCAATGGATTATACCCATTATACTTTGAAATTATATAATTTCCTATGCCAAGTATTTCATGGTGTAATGACCACATTTATAGCTAACATATGTTTTTATTATTAATGTTAATTTCAGTGGGGGATGTGGTATAGCCAGACATCATATTACCATGTGTATGTTATGTTGAATTACATTTTTTTCAGTATGATTAGAGGTCTATTTCCCTCTCAGTGCACATATATAAATCCAATTAATGTCAAGGGAGTTATGTATGTGCATCAAGGGAGACTATAGCTATATAATATTGGCATGATTAGGATTTTGTTGTTGAAACAGAGCTAATGTCTTCCTTGTTAAAATTACTGTCTGGAAAAAAGTTACTCATCTTGGTATTGAAAACTATGTTTATTCATTATCTAAAAGGAAGACACATAAATAGACAAGGAAGCTGTTTGAAGACTTTTGTCATAAGATACTACTGCCAATTGCCATAACCAGGGTGTGGGTGGTCAGGCCTAGCTGTCAGAGCAGGAGTCCTGAACCAGAAGTCAAGAACTGAGCAGTGCAAGGCAAGCATGAGGCTGGAAACAAGGTAGGCAAAGTAACAATCTCACTACAGGCATAAGTGGTGAGCAGCCAGGAACCTGCTGCTGCTGAGCTTAAAAGCAGGCCTGCTAGGTCCCTTTAGCCAATCAGCCCAGCCAGCCAATCAGGTAGTTCTACTGCAAAGCTGATGAGTTCGTTAATCTTTCTGCAGGCTGGGCTGGCTACTCCTCCAACTTGGCTGAAGGTGCTCAATACTGACAGTAACATTTGCTCCCTTTCTGACAATGAAGTAAATTCTTAACTCCTGTGAGTATTTCTGTAGTCAAATGCATACTCCATTCTACTAATCATCTCCCAAACATTTAGCAGCCTTAGAAGACATTTTGACATAAGATATCTAAAACATGCAGTCTTCAATGTTACTCTCTGTGATCCATTCCACAGTTGAGTAACTGCCTCTTGTTCCAGTTATGGATAGTTTTAAACTTTCTTTTTGCCTCCTTTTTAAATAAGATTTTAAAGTGGAAAAAGACAAAGATATTTTACATGTAATACATAGGTTTGATAATACCTGACCATCTATAAATAGAATCCCCTGCTGTTTCCTGAAGGAGATCGGTAAAAAGAAAATATATATATTAGCCAGTTGTGAGATTACCAGGGTACAATCTGGATCAAAGAACAGCTATTCCCTCTTCTTTCTTCAACTTGGAGTGCCCTTTACACTGCTTCACTGTGAGAGTTGCCACTCCTGGTCTGCTCACATACAGCCTCCAGCATGTAAATTACTCCCAGTTACATTATATGAATGCTATACCCAGCCACTCCTGAATTACACTTCAGATCTACCACCAGCAAACTCCCAGTCCCAGGGTTTCCAAGACACGTGAGTCTCATACTGATCAGCTCTCTCCTGGACAATACAAACCCATATAAATCTGCCATTTTGTTAATCAAAAATGATATACACAAATGCTGTTACCCCAAATGTAATTTCTCAAACACGTCAATCCAAATGCACTGGTTTAGATAAAACAGTAAAACAAGTGTATTAACTACAGAAAGATAGATTTTAAGTGATTACAAGAAAGGAAGCATAAAATTGATTACAAGACAATAAAAATAAAATGCAACTAATGCCTAACTTAACGAGCTAAGTGAATTCAGAGCAAAGGTCTCTCTCATCAGATGTTTCAGCAGCCTTACTGGCTGAATTTCTTTCATTCAGGATCCCTGCCCCAGTCCAGAGCTTTTTCCTTTGTTCTTCTGGTGTTGTGGATGCCATGGGTAGAGAGAAAGTAAGAGAGAACTTGGGACACCTGCTCTTCCTTCTTATAGTTCTTTCTCTTCTTTGAGAATCATCTCCAGCTGAGATCCTGGAGACAAAAAGTCCGTATAGATGGGAATCCCAAGCAGTTTCTTTGTCAAGATGTAGATTTTTGCTCACACTTTCTTCCTGTCAAAGAATGGCAACTTAACTATGTGATGGTCTATTTGATTTTATTGACAACTGGCTGAGGTGTGAGCTAGCCTTTTTTCTTTGGGGAACTGGTTTGTGACTTCTCTCAAGGCTTGGAACGTGTCTCAGTAATATCATACAGTAGAATCTTATAACTTTACATGCAGTGTTGCCCCACATATTTTACCAGAACAATGAGCAAATTATGAATTTTGAAATGATACCTCACAACGCATACTTAGTACAAAATGTATCATAGCCCTATTAAAGGGGCAAACATAGGGGTACAAACTGTCACCCAGTCTTATTTTTAATGTAATTAAGGATATGTATGTTTCATATTATTCCATTTTCAGTAACAGTAGGTGTAAGAATAAGAGTTAGACTCTTGTCATGCAGTCACTGCACTCTCACAAAGTTCCAGTTGACTTGCACTGGGCTTACCTGTACCAAATATCAGAATCCTGGCTATTTGTTATGCCATGTTGTGTTTAAATAGTCATGTACCACAAAGCAGAGGTAAACAAAACAGATAGGATAGTCTGGTAGTGGTTAGGTCACTTGCCTAAGACTTGGGGGACACAGATTCAAGCTCTGCTCACCTACCAACTTCCTGTGTGACCTTGGACAAGTCACTTAGGGAACTGAGGCGCAGAGACTATCTGTAAAATAGGGCTAGGAATACTTCTCTACTTCACAGGGGTGTTGCAGGATCAGTACATTAGATTGTGGGGGGCCTTAGACGTACCTAATATAAATAGAAACATGAGACCTGCTTTTCCTATAAAGTTGGGTTCAAAATAGCTTATTGAAGTTTGTTTTCATCTCTTGTTCTGTATTGTGTAGAATGTGTATAGTGATTTATACTCCTGGGGAAAATCCTGGATGCAGGAATATTTCTTGGAAAACATATTTTGCATAATTCAGAGGCTGATTTTCCACTAGGTCTTGCACTAGTAGCAGCCAAGAGTAACTACTCACATGACAAATATTAATATCCCTCTGTTACATGCATTACATAATAGCATTTCATCACAGCAAGTCAGTTATATTGGCACAGAGCTGAAGACAGGCAAGAACTGAAATATGTAGTATCAATTGGTATCAGCAAATCAAAAATGAGCTTCCTTGTTTAATATAATTCATAGGGCCCCAAATATGATGTACATAAATTGGAAGGTGGCAACTGCAGAAACACCAGGCTTTCTCCACACCAGTCTTGACAGATGGAAATCATATGCCCTAAACACCACAGTGATAAGAACAATAGAAATACACATTTTAGAATACAGAAGTACCACTCCTCCATTTGATCTTTGGTTACATGGCCAGATTAAAAAATGACCTTCCTAAGTCTCCAACAATTCATCATTAATGTTGACCCTATAGAGCACACCCATACTAAGCCAAATATTTAGGAAACTCATTTCATCCTTGAACAAAGCCCATTTGAGAGGAAAGTGGGATAGAAGAAAATAGAGAGATAGTGCTGTGGCCCAGAGGGATCCTTGGAACGAAAACTCATTTTTCTTTGAGAACGTTATGGAATTTCTCGAATGTTACATCCAACACTTACTCAGATATAAAAATGTCTATTCAGTTAACTCTGTCCATAATCTGCTCTCCATGTAAAATGACAGGGATATAGTACAGATCACATGACAAAATAGGAGACAAGCAGCTGGCCAGTGCCCACCTTCAAAGAACTTGGCACGTCCTGGCACGGTCCCCAGTTAGCTCCTAGATTGCTTCCTGCAGCTTCTGCTCTCATGCAACTTCTGATTGCCTCTGAGCCTAGTCCCTTTTGACTTTTGGATAGACTTCCAGCCAGTAGATGACTCCATAACCTCTAGAGTATAAAAAAGGAGAAGGAAAGGAAAGAATGAAATAGTGCCAGTCCATGAGCAATCAGGATTATTACAATACTTACATTTTGTTGTAAAACTACAGTTTATAAGCCTGCTCAAAGAAGTGGGTTATAAGCAGATACTTGGAGAAAAAATTTTATGTAATATTTGCTGAAGATTTTTAGCTGTGCTACAACAGTGAGCATGGAAAAGTTGTGGGATGACACCACCTGAGAAAGAATCCTGCAACAGGTACAAACTTCATTTCTCTGTTCCTGTGGATTGTTTTCACTTTGGTGTTCAGTAAATATAAGGCCATCTATGGATTATTTAGTAATCATTTTGAGCATTCAGAAATGTAATGGTGTCTGGTTTATCCCACTTTTAAGCAAAACAGTGTTGCCTCTTTTCTAAGAGGAGAATTTTAGCTCGTGTAAGCTAGTTCCTATGTGGAAGAGAAATGGGAGGCAGAGTCAGGGTATTTTTCAGTATGTACCTTGTAAAACAAATTTCAAGTCCTGTTTCCTTGTGAAGCAGCTCCCTTTTGTAGAACCCTCAATTAAGACACCTCCACTCTTTTCCCCAGAAGATGCTGTCTTCACCCTTTCTCTCTCAAGAGCTCTGAGCCTGACTTTTGTAGCAAAACTCACAGTTTAACACACAGCCCCTGGGAAACATCCCTGATTTGTTCACCAAGAACCTCATGATTTTCCTTTGGTTCTCTTGCACTTCCTCAGAAGAAAACGGAGCCTCCAAATCTGAAAATGCTTGAAAGGAATCTAACCAAGAGACAGACATGAATGTTTCCAAATGCATTCTGTTTGGATGATTTTTGTCAGAATTTGTCATAACTTAGCCAACTCTCCTCTGAGCAGGCTACTGGAGATAGAATGACCTACATTTAACTTAAATCTTATATTTCTAGACCAAACACTGTTTAACATTTCCAGACACCTTTAGAATCAGGTTTGCATGATGGTTTGAAGTGTTGTGGCCATAATGGTCCCAGAATATTAGACATACAAGATGAGTGAGGCAATATCTTGTACTGGACCAACTTCTGTGGGTGAAAGAGACAAGCTTTCAAGTTTATACATAGTTCCTGAAGAAGAGGTCAGTGTCAGCTTAAAAGTTTGTCTATTTAATCAACAGAAGTTGGTCCAGTAAAAGATATTACCTCTCCTACCTTGTCTCTCTAGAAGAAGTATTTACACACACTCCTGAAAAACTAGACTTTCTTCCTTACAGGGAGGAAATCTTCTAATATTCTGTTCATGCAGAAAAACCTGATACATTCAGTCCAAACAAAGCCAAGTTGTCTATTAACCCTTTACAAAGAAGGAGACTTTGAATGGTCAAATGGAGGCAGTTGGTTGCAGTCAAAAATACCACACAGTTGGGACTAATTGAATCAGTGAAGTTAAACTCTGTCTATACACCAAGGAAATCAAAGGATACAATATAAAAGAACACACATCTGAAAGCCTCTTAGCTGGTACTGCAACATAATGTAAAATAAAAAGGATTTTCCCTCAGTTAAAGTTCAGTTGGCTTAATTTGTTACATGACAAAACTCTGAGGAGAGTCAGTTCCACTGATTCCCCTATTGAGTCAGGCACCACTGTTGGAATGGGTCCTTCCCAGAGTAACATAGAGAAATAAAGGATGTTTAAGAACTAGGAAAATGTGACTGTGACACATTGAAGAATGGCGGAGAGACTGCAGGACAGATGTAGTAACTGAACCTACTTTTAACTCAATTTTTTTCAAATTGATGAGCTTTCAGGCTGCTGGTGTCCCATTAGTTTGAAAGCATCTATGACGTTGATGTTACAACAAGACAAGAGATGTTAAACAGCTCCCCTACGTTCATCTTAAACTTATCACTCCCTTTCAGGGGATAGAAGACTGCTTCCTCTGTGTGTCAAAAATGACAGTGGGAAAAATAATGAGTTTGTTGCTACAGCTATCTAATAAGCAACCCTGCAGCTCAAATAATGTGCACATACCTGCTAACATCTCAAACTGAAAAGTTAGTAGATTTTAAGTATGATAATTTGCATAAATGTGTGCAAATATGCATGCATTTAAATATGCCTTGTCTAAACTGGGGATTTGCCCTAATTACATCTATTGGTATAACAGTACCATTATTCTCCTTAGTGAAGAAAGGCAAAGCCCTGATTTTCCCCCACTTCCCCCGCCCCCAGTGAGGCTTAACCAAACTTTCAGGCAAATGTAGGGTAACCATATTTCCCTATGCTGAATACGGGACACCTGTTAAAATTACTCATATTCAAGCGAGTTCAACAGAAACCAAGTTGACTGAGCCCATGTTAAAAAGAAATAGTGAGTAGCTGGATTCTTTTTATTTACTTTCTTATCTTTTCTTATCTTTCAGGCTTTAGTGTTCACATGGGGAGGGGTGACACATACACACACTTCCATATACCTCTCTTATATGGAGTGGGAGGCAACTGACCCAATCCTACCTTCCTGGGGTTCTCTGCCCTCCTTGCCTGGCTGGGCCCCCAGAATGGACCTGGATCTCTGGTGCCATGTCTTCTCGAGGCAACACATGGAGGCAGCACGCAGGGTCACGTGCGCCCCCCCACCACCACCAGATTTCCACCAGGGTTCACACCAGAATGTGGCCAGCAGCAGCCTTTCAGCACTATGCGGGCAGGAAGGGATGGGAGCTGCTTCCAGCCACCAGGGAGGAGGAGTGGGGGAAGGGATGACCTGACCCATGTCTTTGCAGAGTTCATCTCTTCTCCCCCACCCCCCACCTCCCATGGCTGGAAGCAGCTCCTGTCCCTTCCTGCCCACTCAGTGTCAAAAGACAGCTAACACCTCCAGGTTACTGCTGGCCACCAACATAACCCAGCCGCCTCCTGTCCTTCAGCTACAGCACAAGCAGGAAGGGGTTAAGCCCTAAGGATGCATTGTGTACCAGGGCCCAGGGAACCTGACTGAAGGAGCTTCAGCCAACCCAGCAAGAGAGGTGGCTCAGCATGCCTAGGGTGCCTAGGGGACTGAGCGACCCCACACTTCCTGGCGGCAGGATCTGGGGGGCCGGGGGGAGAGAAGAGGGTGCTGTGCCCCTGCCCGGGAGGCTGCTGTGGAACCTGCAGGGTCGGAGCATGAACAGGCTGGAAATCGTTTCCTCCCTGCCACTCCAGAGCTTAGATGACGGTCGGAGAGACTTCCCTGAGCCAGCGCTGTGCAGGGCTTTGGCACGTGCAGTGCTCAGCTCTCCTGGCCAGAGCCCTGGATTGGAGGGTCTTGGGCTTTCCCAGGGCTACAGCCCAGCCAGAGGCAGTGGGGGAAAGAAGGAGCCTTCCGGCCAGGCTGTTGGTGAACTGAGCGCTCCGACCAGAAGCTGGTTCTCTGCACAGCGCTGGGGGGGATATAGAGGAGCAGTGGTGCTGGGGGCGGGGGGTGAAAGGGCAAAGCATGGAGAGGACAACGAGAAGGGGAGCACATAAAGGGAAGATGGGTGGGCAGATGGGTGGGCAGCAGAGGCAGCACTTAACCAGCTGCTGCTTGGCGCCTACCCGCACTCACCAGCCACCCATAGCTCACATCACACAGCCAGTGCTGGCTGGAAACAGGATGGGGGGTGTGGCCCTGCTGGCCGAGAGCCGGCATGCAGTGGGTTCTGTGCTGATGGACCAGCAGCGGGAGTGGCATGGCCCTGTGCACTGCAGCTTTGCCCTGCCACCAGCCTTACACACCTACTCCCAGCATCAGGCACTGATGGAGGAGGGGAGACAGAAAATACGGGACAGTTTGCCTGTTTTTAAGAAAAAGTCAGGAGGGTTTAAATAAGGGACCGTCCCTTTAAAAATGGAGTATCTGGTCACCCTAGCCGAATGTAAACTCCACCTATGAAAACAGTAGCTTCACCTATCTTCACTAAGGGTTGCTTCAATCACCAATACCAGTCTAGGCAAAGACAAGCAAACACTCCACTAAGAATTAATCTCCTGCTGCCCCTCAGTAGACTCCAACACTAATTTTGCCCCCCAAACTCCCCTCTTCAGATACTGCTATGGCCATTCCTAACTTTTTGATCCACTACTTCTCTTCTCTCTGGAATGGGTGAAGGAGCCAGGAGTCTGTCACTCTCTCCTGCCTGGGTGAAGGGGATTAAACAAGGAGGAAGTTTCTTCATCTCTTCCTATTCTTCCCCACCCAGCTCTGTGAGAAAATATTAGTACATCTAAGAGTCAGAGGAAGAGCAGGAAAATTGAGTGCTTGGGAAGCATTCACAGCCTTTTGGGGAGAAGAAGGGGGAGCTCTGTCTGCTCTCTATGCAGAGCAAAGAAGAAACTCCTCAACACAGAGCACAACTCTTATTAGCTACCTTCCTCCAAGAGATAGGGGAGTAGAAAAAATAGCTAGATACAAAAGATATTTTCTTAGACTGACCAGTTTTCCTCATAAACCCGTAAAAAGATCCAAAAATACCCCATAGCATTGGCAGATCTACAAGCAGTACTAGCACTCTAGTCCCTTCTTTCCTCCATTTAACCCATAATATATATTATAGATATAAAATAACCCTCACTTAAACTTTATGGAAACTTTAAAACTAACGCTTCTATCACGGCTTTCTGTATCGGCAAACATCGACCCTCCAGCTATTGGTTGAGATATAGACACGGCACAAGCATTTAAATGTGCCAATGCCTTACTCAGAACTTCCCACCTGGCAGGTTGTGGACAATATAGCCAGCATCTGAAATCATGAAAATCACTATCGACTGTATGCAGCCACCTCATATCCTGGAACTGGTCAGGAAACAGCAAAGTGCCTGGACCTCATCCATCATTCTGAACATTATCACTGATCCAAAAAGCTGCGCTCTTGGTTTCGACCTGCCATGCGGATTTCAGAACACACTGATCTGCATTTGAACAAACTATGGAATATGTGGTTACCTGATGCACAAGTGGAAAATTAAAGACTCCCCTTCAAGCAACTGCATTGAGAACATCCAAACCACTGAACACCTCATAACACAGTGCCCCACGTATGGTTTCAAAGATGAAGTGGATTATATTCATAATGTCACAGTGGAGAGCTCGAAATGGCTTATGGACCTATAGCTGCATTTATAGAATGTTGCTCCGCAGACACCGTATGCGTGCACACAAGAAAGAGACTTAAACTTTGATTTATTTGAAACAAAAAATATGAATATTATTACCATATTTTAATACAAATTAAAGAAAAGGCTTAATATTTCAGTTGGTGTATATTTATATTAGACACAGAAGATAAAGCAAACAAAGCAATAATACAAAAAACATTCTGACCCAAATAGCTCTTTAGACTATAAAGTTACCCTTTTCCCCCAACGTGCCTTTCTGAAGTTGGCCCTTTAAATTTGGTAGAGCAAAACTGCTGCAGCCTTAATGTGGCCAATTTGTAACTGGTTACTGCTGGGCATATCTTCCTGTTTTCTAGATGGTAAGTTTCCTATGTACAGTGAACAAATGTTCATATTGTTTAATCCATATTTAGAGGAATTCCTCTTTTCTATTCCCGTTTCATGTACCTAGTCTGATAGCCATTATTAGGTAAAGGAAAGGTAAGTCCAATATGAAACTATCTAAGTTTAAGAAGCAATAGATAAGTACAGTAAGGACAGCAAATCCTCCTGAGACCAAGTTTGAAACATGCAGACTGTAAAATTGTATCATCCTAGCGGAAACATGGAGATAAATTTAAAATATAAACATATTCAGTTGAATTAATGTTTGGTTTGGTGGCAGTAGAACCAATTTTTAATTTTTCTAAAACAACCCCAAAATGTCCTTGGTACAGCTGTCTTTTCATAGAATCATAGAACTGGAAGGGACCTCAAGAAGTCATCTAGCCCAGTCCCCTGCATTCACGTCAGGACTCAGTATTATCTAGACCATCCCTGACAGGTGTTTGTCTAACCTGCTCTTAAAAATTTCCAATGACAGACATTCTACAACCTGCCTGGGCAATTTATTCCAGTGCTTAACCACCCTGACAATTAGGAATTTTTTTCCTAATGTCCAACGTAAACCTCCCTTGCTGCAATTTAAGCCCATTGCTTCTTGTCCTATTGCCAGAGGTTAAAGAAAACAATTTTTCTCCCTCCTCCTTGTAACAACCTTTTATGTACTTGAAAACTATTATCATGTCCCCTCTCAGTCTTCTCCAGAATAAGCAAACCCATTTCTTCAATCTTCCCTGATAGGGCATGTTTATAATCTTTAATAATTTTTATTGCTCTTCTCTGGACTTTCTCCAATTTGTCCACATCTTTCCTGAAATGTGGCACCCAGAACTGGACATAATACTCCAGCTGAGGCCTAATCAGCATGGAGTAGAGCACAAGAATTACTTCTTGGGTCTTGCTTACAACACTCCTGCTAATACATCCCAGAATGATGTTTGTTTGTTTTTTGAAACAGTGTTACACTGTTGACTCATATTTAGCTTGTTGTCCACTATGACCCCTAGATCCCTTTCTGCAGTACTCCTTCCTAGGCAGTCATTTCCAATTTTGTATGTGTCCTTCCTAAGTGGAGTACTTTGCATTTCTCCTTATTGAATTTCATCCTATTTACTTCAGACCATTTCTCCAGTTTGTCCAGATTGTTTTGAATTATAATCCTAACCTCCAAAGCACCTGCAACTCCTCCCAGCTTGGTATCATCTGCAAACTTTGTAAGTGGTTAGAGAGAAAAGGCTATAGTTGCATGCACGCAGTCCCTAATGCAGAATAAGATCATTGCTAAGTTTTTAACAATTGGGCTAATCAATTAAATTTAGAAAGTCTTAAAATTATTTAAACTGTACATTATGTTTCTACTTGCTTGTGCTTCAATGCCATTCTGGAAAAATAGGTTTTATGTGCAATTAAAATAAAATTGATACCGGAACAAAACATTTCCTTACCATGTTAACTTATTATTATTACTGAAGCACAATTTCTAAATTTAGATGGAAATGGGAGAAATGTTCTTTCCTAGGGAGCACAGCTTTCTTATGATGCTACTTCTAGTCTAGTGGCTTGTGTATTATCTTGCAGTACTAGCACTCCTCCGCAGTACCTGATGTAAGGACTAGGACATCCATATAGAATAGATACGCTTGCCCTATCCAAACTGCCTTGACATAGTAGCTTGACCTACAGAGGCCATTTCCATGCTCCATATTCTCCCCAAATCCTGCCTTTCTTTTCCTCAGCTGAACTTTACCAGTTATATGCAAAGAAAGCCCTCTGTAGGCATGGAAGGGGGGACATGATTTGCCTTTGTTCAAAACCTTGTCTGCCATAGCATGTAAGTTAAAAACAATATCATATTGCTTTTGCGAAAACACAAAGCAGTTAAATATGTTAGAAAAAACTGGCAATGTCTCAGTTAATAAGCAGAGCCTAATACTAATTAGGCTCCAACTGCTATTCCCTCAGCACATCCCTCCAAAAAGAAATGAAGAGCACAATCTAAAGAGTAAATTTGGAGCATTTGCAGCACAACAGCTACACAAAAAATTGATCAATAAATGACAGTTAATTTTTGTGGAAATGTGAAACAATTTTTTAGGGAGAAAGTCTTAGAAGTAGCATCACTGAGCTTTCTGTTTAGATACACAGTGATACAGCACATTAACATCTGACAGTTTTCACATTGGAAATAAATTTTTATCCTCATCTTTTAACTTCTTTATGGGCATACTTAATATGTGTAGTCACAAAAGCTGATGCTGCGTTTTATGATGAGTATCTTTTGTCCACATGCACGCATGCATGTGAGAAATATCCATAGAAAAGTTGCTCTGTTGTTTCCTGCAAGTGACCTTGGCTATCATTTAGAGAAGTCTCTGAATGGCCATATTTTGCAAGGCCCAAGAATTTAAGTCAAAGGGAGTATGGGCTCTCTGCACCTTGAAGCAAATACTACTCATGAAGTCTCTTCACAGACATTTACACACAACAGGTAGGATTACATAAATTACCAACTATTACAGCATACTCACAGGTTTCAGAGTAGCAGCCGTGTTAGTCTGTATTCGCAAAAAGAAAAGGAGTACTTGTGGCACCTTAGAGACTAACAAATTTATTTGAGCATAAGCTTTCGTGAGCTACAGCTCACTTCATCGGATGCATTTGGTGGAAAAAACAGAGGAGAGATTTATATACACACACACAGAGAACATGAAACAATGGGTTTATCATACACACTGTAAGGAGAGTGATCACTTAAGATAAGCCATCACCAACAGCAGGGGGGGGAAAGGAGGAAAACCTTTCATGGTGACAAGCAGGTAGGCTAATTCCAGCAGTTAACAAGAATATCAGAGGAACAGTGGGGGGTGGGGTGGGAGGGAGAAATACCATGGGGAAATAGTTTTACTTTGTGTAATGACTCATCCATTCCCAGTCTCTATTCAAGCCTAAGTTAATTGTATCCAGTTTGCAAATTAATTCCAATTCAGCAGTCTCTCGTTGGAGTCTGTTTTTGAAGCTTTTTTGTTGAAGTATAGCCACTCTTAGGTCTGTGATCAAGTGACCAGAGAGATTGAAGTGTTCTCCAACTGGTTTTTGAATGTTATAATTCTTGACGTCTGATTTGTGTCCATTCATTCTTTTACGTAGAGACTGTCCAGTTTGGCCAATGTACATGGCAGAGGGGCATTGCTGGCACATGATGGCATATATCACATTGGTAGATGCGCAGGTGAACGAGCCTCTGATAGTGTGGCTGATGTGATTAGGCCCTATGATGGTATCCCCTGAATAGATATGTGGACAGAGTTGGCAACGGGCTTTGTTGCAAGGATAGGTTCCTGGGTTAGTGGTTCTGTTGTGTGGTGTGTGGTTGCTGGTGAGTATGGTAGTAAGCAAATACTCACCAGCAACCACACACCACACAACAGAACCACTAACCCAGGAACCTATCCTTGCAACAAAGCCCGTTGCCAACTCTGTCCACATATCTATTCAGGGGATACCATCATAGGGCCTAATCACATCAGCCACACTATCAGAGGCTCGTTCACCTGCGCATCTACCAATGTGATATATGCCATCATGTGCCAGCAATGCCCCTCTGCCATGTACATTGGCCAAACTGGACAGTCTCTACGTAAAAGAATGAATGGACACAAATCAGACGTCAAGAATTATAACATTCAAAAACCAGTTGGAGAACACTTCAATCTCTCTGGTCACTCGATCACAGACCTAAGAGTGGCTATACTTCAACAAAAAAGCTTCAAAAACAGACTCCAACGAGAGACTGCTGAATTGGAATTAATTTGCAAACTGGATACAATTAACTTAGGCTTGAATAGAGACTGGGAATGGATGAGTCATTACACAAAGTAAAACTATTTCCCCATGGTATTTCTCCCTCCCACCCCACCCCCCACTGTTCCTCTGATATTCTTGTTAACTGCTGGAATTAGCCTACCTGCTTGTCACCATGAAAGGTTTTCCTCCTTTCCCCCCCCTGCTGTTGGTGATGGCTTATCTTAAGTGATCACTCTCCTTACAGTGTGTATGATAAACCCATTGTTTCATGTTCTCTGTGTGTGTGTATATAAATCTCTCCTCTGTTTTTTCCACCAAATGCATCCGATGAAGTGAGCTGTAGCTCACGAAAGCTTATGCTCAAATAAATTTGTTAGTCTCTAAGGTGCCACAAGTACTCCTTTTCTTATTACAGCATACTGATGCTGTTGATAAGGCTAAAGAATCTTATTCCTTATTTTGTTACATGGGGTCCTGCTCACGGACAAAAAGAGGTGGGGTGTCAGGCCTGTGCTCTCTTTTTACAGTACATCTATCCCTACCCCCTCATTAATTTAGCTCCGTAGCACTGGATTAGCATGGGAATGAAAGATTGGTACAGAATCTCCAGGCAGACAGCAAATTTAATATTTCTAGCTAAGAGTCATGCTCTCAGCTACAAGAGATGAAGTACATAAAATACATGACAATTCTGTTGACTGCTGCTAATGTTCATGTTCATTGTGAATTAGTTGGCCCTTGTACTAGAGAATGGCTGCCAGAGAAGGATTTATTGAGATTGACAGCCTGTGTCTGTGCCATCTCATTTACAGGAAACTTTTTCCTTCAGAATTCCAGTACTGAAACACTGGCTCCATGTAGTTCTTTATACATGATCACACAGGTTGACATTTCATGCCAAAGAAAATTGATATGTGAATAGTAAATTAAAGGGGAAGTACTAGATTCTCAAGTAATTCTTATGCAAGTCACAAGACAGATTGCATTGCAGTGGATACATGATGAAATCTGTTTTGCTAACTCCAGTGATTTTAATTATGAATAACATGATCACAGAATTACAGAATCATAGGACTGGAAGGGACCTCAAGAGGTCTCCTAATCCAGTCTCCTGTACTCAAGGCATGACTAAGTATTACCTAGACCATCCCTAACAAGTGTTTGTCTAACCTGCTCTTTAAAATCTCCAATGACAGACACACATCTTCATTTTTGTTCTCTGAATAATTGTGCTCTTATTATACACAATCTTAGTAGAAATAGTGAACAAACATCCTGCTACATTAAATTGGCCAACTGTGTCCTCAATGCAAATCCAAAGTATTTCTTCACATTGCCCTTAAAGCTTATAACAAGAAAAATCTTATATCTGACTTTGTCAGTATATCTGGATAGCAACTGTCTGATTTAGAGTTTTCCCCCTTATGGTACTTTTTAAATTTATATGGCTGGGATGGGGAAGCACAGAGAGAATTTGAATAACACCCAAACAATATGAAGGAATAAAAAAATGTGTAGTATTTATAGTAGCTGCTATATATTTGTGAAGCAGAATTATGTTGATGTTTTTACATTATAAATTGATATTTGTTATTGCTCAGATTGTGGAATGAATCACATAAGAAGAAATCGAGATTATATACTAGTTATTCCACACTCATCACTGCTTCCCACATCCAGCCATAAATATTTACATTATGGACTAATTAACAAGTGAATATATTAACAGTGAAAGGGAATGTTGGTTATGCGGTATGGCCTTCTGTGACAATTTATACTGCTTTTGAACATTGTCAGGGCAGACATGTTCAACCTTTGCAGGGAAGCAGGGAATGGGATCTCATTGTAATGTGCCTTCTGAAGCATGAATTGCCATCATAAACTGAAATCCCATACCAGAACATGTCAGCTTTCTGTAATAGGAGGGAATGTGTGGCACAATAAAACATTAGAGATTAGGAAATATATTTTGTCAGTGGTGGAAATGGAGTTGAATTTGATATAATTTTAGAAATTCCACACATTCTGTTGGGAGGGATTAGACTTTAAGATACGGAATAAAATACAATTTTGATTTGAGTATAATACTAAATCTGGTGGTTCTGATTATGATGATGACACCATAAACCTGCTTAGAGGCAGATTAAGGGTTTTATATATTCTGTAGAAGAATCAGGAACTTGAATTAAAGCTTTGGCGTTTTGTTGAAAGTTATAAATAAGACACAGTATTTCCTTTTTATGTAAACTTGCAAAGTTCATCTGGGAATCTGTGATGTTAGCAGGCTAGAACTTGCTAAGAGAGTGACAGCAGGGAAAGGATTAAGAAATGTTAGATGCAGGCAGAAGTGCATACACACATACAAAATGGGAATTACAGGGTAATAATCAGCCTCAGTGCATTATTATAACATATCTAAAACATGACCTCTAAGAAATGTATATAATGTTGTAGTAGCTCTCTTTAATGGAAAGACATTTTTGCAATTGCATATGCCTTCAAACACCACCCTTGTGTGGCTGACTACTTTTACACAGAAACACAGAAATGGATTATTCAAAGTATTCATTATTCAGAATTCATGGGTGGGGGGGAGTGAAGGGTTTAGTAGGGAGTGGGCTATAAATGTTTGGTTCTATTGCAAGAGATCATTCTCCTTTCATCGCTCCAGGCTTGAATGTGACTAGTGTTTTAACTCTTTTTTTATTATTATTTTTACTGCAACAAGTTAGAGTAATATTAAACATTTTCATGCAAAGTGATTTCTGATGAGAGAAAATGCTCAGTTTTTAAAAACCCAGAAGTTTAGGTTCATCACAAATTTCTCTTCTCTTGATCAAAACACAAGAACAAGTCACCAGCTTTGCTCTCCTTATCTGATTAATTCCAAGTTAAGCAGACATGACAAATACTATGCAAATCTTCCTTATTTGCTAAGAGAAGCACTCTTAATTATTGGAGACCTTGCACTGGAATGTTCTTCCTTATCACATTATGCATTTTCTGGACGTGTGATCCATCAATTTCAGCCCTTGATAGGTTCTACCCTGCTCATTAAATATCAGTTAATATAAAACAGGTTTATGCTTCCTGCATTAAAACAAAATTATTCAACACAAAACTGTACTAAATGCATTATTAACAAGCTGCAAGTTTTAATGGATGCATTTAAATTGCTGCCTCTTTAATAAGGAACTAAAGAGTTTTACAGTGGAGCCTTTGTTCCATGCTGTCAGAACAACTATTGTTTTTCATTTCCAATCTCTTCAGAAGCTGTTTGTGTTTAATCATTTGCTTGTGAAAATGAGGTGGCTGTCAGATCTTTGGTATACTTGAATTTGAGCTTGTTTTGTTTCAGTGTAAGGACTGTCATAGCTTGCACATTACTAGTCTCAACACATGTCAGCTTTGCCCAGACTAGAGAAGATATAGATGAACCTGTGCCAGCACCACAGATATGAAAAAACCCATTCTTTGGTGTATTTAAAATCCAGATACTGTTTGGATTTTTTTTTGTTTGATCCCATTACTAGTTTGTTTGTATGATTTGTAAGAATTTCTAGGTGGAATCATTTATTGTACTGTGGAAGCAGTGTTGCTTAGTGGTTAGAGCACTGGACTGGGACTTGGATCTGAATTCTGTTCCTGACTTTGCTGTATGACCTTTGGCAAATCACTTAATCGCTCTTTGCCTCAGTTTCCCCAGATGCAAAATGGGAATTATGATATCTGCTTTGTAAAGCACTTTGAGATGTACTGATGAAAAGTGCTAAATAATTGTTACACATTATTATTCATTTATTTTACAATTACAAATAAGAAATAAGTTTAAAGACATCTTGGAAAAAAACTTTTCTTCTTTTGAAGGCATAAAGTAAATTATAGCCCTATAAAAGATGACAGATACTGCAGATTTACAGTGGTAAAGCAGAAACAATTGACATTACATGAGGTACACCAGACTTATTTTGGTGTAATAGATATCACAGTCTAGCTCTTTGGGTAGCAACAGACAAAAATGCATAGTAATCTATATGTTAATATTAATATTGTGAGGTGTTACTTATGAGAACCTATAATATAGGGCCCAACTATGGCACTAGTTAGCCAATTTTGTACTTGTGTGTTAAAAGATAAGGCAGACAGCGTACCATGGAGGCATTTTGCCCAGGAGGAAGGAGAGAAATAGAATCCCTTCAGGCATATGCTGTGGAAACACACATAGAAGCAGTAGTTGTAGCATGTGCTGCTTCCCATTGTTGGCTCTAGATATCCAGGCATGCAAATGGGCTCCACTTGTACCAGACCCAACTACCTCTGTTGTACTTAGCAACATCGATGGTGCTATACTTCCTTCCATGTGTTTGGGAAGCCTATGAACCAAAGTTCTGGCTTAGCTGTAGCATCTTTGTATGCTCTTCTCTTTCCCTTGCAGTAAATTAGGCAAAATCTGGTCCTAGATTTTCCTTCTACGAAATGTGGAATTCATAACACATACATAAAATGTAATACATTCATATCCTTGTTCCGTTCAGTATCTATTTCCTTTTGGAGATGTTTTAATAACTTTCAGTGCTTCTTCGAAATTGAGGTGATGACATAGTGCTATCTAGCACAATGAGATTTTCCAGCTACTCCATATTTCCAGGTTTCAGAGTAGCAGCTGTGTTAGTCTGTATTCGCAAAAAGAAAAGGAGTACTTGTGGCACCTTAGAGACTAACAAATTTATTAGAGCATAAGCTTTCGTGAGCTACAGCTCACTTCATCGGATGCATTTGGACCTGAGGTTCGTTTTGTCTAAGTGTTCTGTTTCACTTCTGGTTTCGATGAGATTTTTGTTATGTGTAACCATTCCTGTTTATGACTTCAGTTAAACTCTTGCATATCTAGATTAATTAAAAATGACTTTTAAAAACGGTCAGTTTGGTTATTATATATGGAAACTAGAGAAAATGTCTTCTCTTGGATGGAGCCAAATAAAATTCCCAAAACTGTTTGTTTGTTTTTCCAAAATTATAGTTAAAGTGGCACAGACAGCACTTTTATATACCTTGGAGGGAGCCAACCTCTGATTCCTATTGGATACATGCCGAGTGCGTGTTCAGGTTTCAGTTTTGTTTTTCTGATGCTTCCCATTGGCATCCAATAGATGGCAATAGTGTATAATTTTCTTTAATCCTCTTCTTATTGGAGGCTTTTAATTTTAATTCATTTCAAGGGTTGTATTTCATTATTAGCCTCTACTATCAATTGAGATTCCCCTTTAAAGCTATTTCTCTTACTATTTAGAAATTATGCCCTGGTTTACATCTTTTAACATTCCCCATTCCTTGTTCCAGACAATTCCTATTGCTTCTAGAGTACAAAAAGCCATGTACAATGGAAATTAACAAAAGCCCTTATAAATGTGGACATATGCCACATATGCTTTGATTGTATACAAGCATTTCACATGATTTAAGCCTTACATTAGAACAAGAGAGATTTTTGACATATAAATCTGATTCCCTAGCAAAAAAGTGTTCAGCTTCTAATTTGGGGTGAAAGAGATATTATCCCTAGTTTTCAGAGTAGCAGCCGTGTTAGTCTGTATTCGCAAAAAGAAAAGGAGTACTTGTGGCACCTTAGAGACTAACAAATTTATTAGAGCATAAGCTTTCGTGAGCTACAGCTCACTTCATCGGATGCATTTAGTGGAAAAAGCAGAGGAGAGATTTATATACACACACACACACACAAAGAACATGAAACAATGGGTTTATCATACATACTGTAAGGAGAGTGATCACTTAAGATAAGCCATCACCAGCAGCATCACTTCATCCGATGAAGTGAGCTGTAGCTCACGAAAGCTTATGCTCTAATAAATTTGTTAGTCTCTAAGGTGCCACAAGTACTCCTTTTCATTATCCCTAGTATATTTGATTTACCAAGAAAACAATATCTAGTTTATTATTTGAGGTGAAAACATGTGGTTTGGATTTCTTGGGGGTAACAGGCAGTTCACCCAATTTTACTGTAAATCTTAAAGTCACATTTCTAGACTGCTTAATTTGCAGCTTCTCCACCCATCTCTTCATCCATTCAATGTGCAATGGGCCACTTTGCATAAGAAAGCAGGGTGTGACCCTTTCTTGGTAACTTGGGCTTTGGCTATATTGGCAAATGAATAACAAAACTTTTGTCATTCAGAAGTGTTAAAACACACACACACACACACACACGAAAGACAAAAGTTTTGTTGAGGAAAAGTGCCAATGTGAACAGTGCTTTGTCAGCAGGAACACACTCCTGCAGACAAAGCTACCACCACTCATTGGGGGGTTGAAGTTTTTTGTCTGCGAGAGAGCTGTCTCCCACCAACAAACAGCAGTTCCACCAAATGGCACACCATGTCACGGCTGTAGCAACGCAGCCGTGTCACTAAAAGGTGTGTAGTGCAGACAAAGCCTCAGAGTTCTTTTTTAGCTAGGTTGGGAGAGAGAAAGATGTTTTATCCGTATGCATATTAGAAGAGATTCTTGACTAGGTGATTAACTAGGCTCTTGTTTAGCCATTTTAGTTTGTATAGTTTCTGTTCTTGGGGAGAGAAACTCTTGAACTAGGCTAATCTATGGGTCCTTAGACAAAGTGTCTCACATGATGTGAACCATTTTCTTATCGTCTTTACTTAGGTGGATCCTATTTTGAGATAAACAGACAAGGTTACTTTTCTAATTTTATTGAGGGCTAGAAGGAATCATTAGTTATGGACCATTCAAGGCATATCTGTTCTATAGATCATTTCTGAGATGGTGAAATTGTTGTGAGGGTTGAGATATGTCTGTGCTCATAAAACGTATATCCCAAAGTCCTTCTGCATCCGTCATACAATTTGAATAACCTGAAATAGTAAAAATATACCAATTAAGCAAGTTTGTATTGCTATAAAAGAAGAACAGTTTACCATGACCTTTAAAGTAGTACAGCTCTGTAGGCTTGCTAGAATTTAAAGTGGTGATCAAGTTGCAAATACATTAGAAGATGCGGTAGCAATGTTGGATTGTTTTTATATTTTAAAGATAAATCTAGCTACATCAGTGTAACAACATTTCTTTGATCTCCACAGAAGGGATATCATTAGATCAACTGTCTGTAGACATGAACACCACATATGTTTATGAATATACCATGGTGATTAGACATGATCACATGTATGAAGCAAACAAGGAAACTGTACAAACAAACAAGGAACTGACTACTGAGTCAGTAATATCACAGCAAACAGAAGCTATTGACTCAGGGTTCGCAAAAAGAAAAGGAGTACTTGTGGCACCTTAGAGACTAACAAATTTATTAGAGCATAAGCTTTCGTGAGCTAATAAATTTGTTAGTCTCTAAGGTGCCACAAGTACTCCTTTTCTTTTTGCGAATACAGACTAACACGGCTGCTACTCTGAAACCTGTGACTCAGGGTTGTTATACTGCCAAAAAATTGATAGCTTAACTACAGGGCAAAAATATGAAACAGATGCTACCGAGAAAAAAGCTGTAAAATTTAATTACTCAATGCAGACATTGAGGGGGAAAGTGTAGTGCGTTTATGAGTTGTAGATTAAATTAATCTTATGACATTTAAAATTCTATTATTTTGTTTTTCATTGGTATCAACTAATACTTTCACATATTTGAATGGGAGACTTAGTAATAATACCTTTTACTATACTGTTAAGCATACAAATAAGTTTGTAGATAGTAATAAAACTGTGTCTTATACTTGCTGCTATGTTAAGCCTGAAGTTCCATTTCATGCTAGCTGTTTAATATTCTACAGGAAATTGAAAAGAAATGGATTTCAAACTGCTATCCCTTATTCAGTTAACTCAATGTGAGAGAATAAGACATTGAAGAGATAACTATTATTTATCCCAGAAAAGGTGTTGATTTAAATAATGCAAGCATAAAAATATATTTCCTATAAATTAGCAGATTGGGAGTTATTTAGAAGGGTATAGTAGTTCTGCTATAGTAAGGGTTCTGATACCATTTTAATCATATACCTCCCTCACTTTTCAAAGTTTACAACTTCGCTCATAAAAAAGTCATTCTAGGCTGCATCCTGGTCTCAGAAGGAATAACCAAACAAAGATCCAATAAGCTTGCATGTTGTGAATTTATATGATACAAAGCCATGATGTTTTCAGAAGTTGATACTGCTGTTGCTTACACAAGACTCATTTTAATAAATGGAAATTTGTGTAAACCAAATTCAAGACCATGCAGAGTGCAAATAAATAATTATTGGTCCATATTTAAAACAAAATAAGAAGACAGATATTGTGATGTGAAAAACAGCAACTTCTTGTGAGATTAATTGTTTTTCCTAGTGAAGGCGTTACATGAGCTGCAGCTTAGTAGGACCCATCCTACAAACAGAGTAGCCCCATTTGTGGCAAAAGAGGATTATGGACTGTGACCAGGTAAAATGATTATAAAATATGGAAACTTAGACTCAAAAAAACATAATGAGCTAGAGCAGGGCCGGCCTTAGGAAAAATGCTCCCCTGGGCGAACTTGTATTTTGGTGTCCTATCCATCACTCCTCGTCCCCACAGGCTCCCTGCACTACCCTCCACCCCATCACCTCCAGGCCACTCTGCCTCCAACTAGTGCTTAATTTGTATCGGCACAAATTAAGCACTGGCTGGGCAGCTGCAGAGCAGTGGCTTCTGGGTGGGTGCCAAGCTCTGAAGGCAATCCCACCACCAGCAGCAGTACAGATGTAAGGGTGGCATGGTATATGGTGTATTGCCATCCTTACTTCTGCACTGTTCCTGTGGCTTGTGGTGCCTGGAGCTCTGCTTTGTGTTGTCACACAGGGGCTGCATTTTGCCAGAGCCCATGGTTCTTGTGCAGCCCACTGGGCACTCCTGGGTCACCAGGAAAACCATTTCAGATTTTGGGGGATGGAGAGCAACTTTAACTGTGATCCTAGGGGCTACTTAGGCACCTGTCAACTCTACGTTTTTTGCAGATAAATAATATAGGAATTAGCTGACAGGAGCACTGTACCTAATTCCTATATAAAGAAAGAAAAAAATACATACAAACTCTAATTAAAGCCACATTTTAAGTTTATATGTATGTTTAGAACAATCAGGAAACTATAGAAAGGATCCCTGAAAGTATAGTCTACAGCAAGATATTCCCAACCAAGCTTGAGGTAGCAGTTCTGGTGCTTTAACACAGGTATCAGAAACACAAGTTTGGCACTTTGTATATTATCTTGAGTAGCAGCCATGTTAGTCGGTATTTGCAAAAAGAAAAGGAGTACTTGTGGCACCTTAGAGACTAACAAATTTTGTTAACAATATTTGTTAGTCTCTAAGGTGCCACAAGTACTCCTTTTCTTTTTGCGAATACAGACTAACACGGCTGCTACTCTGAAACCTGTCATTGTGCAAGGCACTGAATTTAGCCATATAGAGTGAAAATTTGTTAGTCTCTAAGGTGCCACAAGTACTCCTTTTCTTTTTATCTTGAGTAGAGATAGATAAAAATAAATAAAATCCACTTACTTTCTCTAACAGACACACACCAAGTTACTGCCATTATTTACTCTATTTTAGTCAATTGTTTTTCACTCCACTAAAAACACATTTACTTAATTTTAACATACATGATTAAGGTTTTATTCTCTTTCATTAAGAAAGGGAATTTTCTAATTATTTTGGCATTTATATTTACAGATCACAAACATGGACGTGACTCACTAACATTTGACTGCATCATTCCTATTAGTATCATACTTGGAAATGCATTTATTTTCATATGAATTTTAAGTTATTTTACAGATATAATGAAAATAAAATTTGAAAATAAGCGACCTTCATCTGAAGTATCTAAAATTGTGTGTTTAGCTAATTTTTTAAAAACATCACTGCTAAAGTGAGTACAAGCTAAATTTACATTCTAGGAGAGTACTATTATTTGATTGTATCACTTTAAATAATGAATGACAAAGCAGCATATGATAATAAAAGTAATAATGACAATTACTCCAGCCAGGACAGTTTAGGCATTTTAGAACTCCACTACTCAAATAATTAAATTTAAGCATCAGAGAGAAATAAAAGTTATGAATACACAGACCAATCCAAAAACCTCCCCACAAAAAAACACAACACACCAGCACTGTAATCCTTAAACTTTGAAAGAATAAAATTACAGAGAATATATGTACATTGCACATTTTGACAGGAAGTATCAAGAAGTAATAACAACAACAATCATGCAAGAGTTTGTTGGTGGTGAATGTGTGTGTTGGAGGGATGAGAGAGAGAGAGACAGTGTGTGTGTGTGTATGTGAGAGAGAGAGAGAGAGAGAGAGAGAGAGAGAGAGACAGTCTGTGTTGGGCAAGTGAAAGAGACAGAGAGAGACAGAGTGTGCATGTTGGGGAAGTGTGTGGAAGAATGTGTGTGAGAGAGCATATGTGTGTGAGTGAGAGAGAGAGAAAGTGTGTATTGGGGCAGTGTGAGAGACAGCATTTGTATGCTTGCATAAGAGAGAGACAGTGTGTGTATGTTGAAGGAGTGGGAGAACCAGTGTGTGCTTGAGACAGAGTGTTTGTGTTGGGGGGAGTGTGAGAGACAGCACGCTGTCACTTTAAGCATAGCACTCAATAGTCTGAAGGCTTGTTCAGTCCAGCAGCAGTGGCCAGTAGCTCCCAGGTGTAGCCCAGAGGCAGCAGTACAGTCTCCTGTCCTTCTACCCCAGCTCAGTAGGGATGGGATAGGGACACCCTAATGTCAGCCCTCCCCTATGCAGCAGACAGGAGGTTCCTGGGTGCATCTCGGCCAGGGGCAGCTCCAAACAGGTGTAGGGGGCAGGAGCATGGGTCCTGGAACTTGGAAGGGGGGATGGCTCCATCACTTTTAAAAGCAGAAGGGGCAGAGAGGAGCAAGCGGGGTACAGGGTCTTGGGGGAAAGAAGGGTTGTGAGGGCGGAGCTTTGTGGGGAGGGGTGGTGTGGGGGCAAAGTCTTGGGGGTGGGGGGCAGAGTGGTCCTGAAGTTTAACATCCTTTCAAGTACATTACCATTATGATGTTCTACCTCCCTGCTCCCATTTTGTTTGCTTCACCCATCTGCCTTCAACTAAGGGTGTCAGCTCTTTCCGATTGACTTTTTGCCGTATGTCTGGATAAAATCCAACACAGTGTGGGATGACGGGGTGGGAAATGCAATTGCTACCACGATACAAATTATTAACAATCATATTGTATAATATAAGATTGATTGCAATTATTAACTTTCTTCTTAAAAAGAAATAAGCCACAAAACTAATTTTAAAAGCTAGACAAATTCTCACACATTCCTAATCCATGAAAGTCAAGATCTTCTTGCTGTGTTACACATTTAAAAAAAAATCAGTTTTGAAAAGTTATTTTATACTGGGTGTGCTTTGTTGATGTAGTTTTACAGTTCTCTAAACTAGTGATCGTTGTGCTGATCAATATGACGTATACAATTGTTCTAGTAGGTTAGTTGAGAAAATGGTGGTGGTTTAGCTTCTCTCTCATCTCAATCATTGTGAAATTTTGTTTCTTCATTGTATATGGCTAAGCATTTGGGGTAAATCGAGCCCCTTCTCTTACAGCGGTGAAGAATGTATTAGTAGCAGAACCAATGTGTTCCCTTCACAAGAGGATGGAAAAGGAAGGGTCCGAGGCAGCATAAGGAGTGCAGGTGGGGGCCAGTTATAGAAGGGCCAGGGCAGGGCGAACAGCCTGTTGCGGCATAAATTGTCCCATCCTCCCCATGGAGGGGCCATATAAAGGCCTGGAGAGCCATTACATAAAAAACAAAAACCCCCACAACCTACTGCCCCATGTTTTTCTGCCCTGCTCATAGTCTGAATGCTTAGACACTTTCAAATATTGATGCTGGGCAGTAAAAGTAAATTAAACAGGTAATACTTCATGGTTAAGCTTCAGAGCAATGCTCCATACCCAGGGACAAGAGAAGTAATCTGAATAGAAAGAAGCACAAAGTCTCATCCCTTCTTTTTCTTGCTTACTGAAACCTGGATGTATTATCTAGTGGGTTTGGGACCCTAGTTATGAATAACTCTTTATTCACTTGCATTTATTTATAATTTTCTAAAACGTTTAATTTTAGGGGATTTTTGGGATGCTTGGTTTCAGTTGAGAGTGTAATTTTGGGCAAAATCTTTTCAGCTGAATCTGAATTATGGAGGAGTGTGGGGGGAAATTCATTTAACCTCTTGTAAAACAAAATTTGAGACTCCCTATTTCCCCACCAAAAAAACCTGTGCAAAAATGGCAGAAATTTCAAACTTGTACATCAGAAAATAGATAGTCCTTGATGCTCAATATTTTCTGCTGGCCTTCAGGGGAAGATTAAATAATCATGCTCTGTTGTTATTGGCTAAGATTCCAGTAGATACTAACTGTGACAGGATAGCTAGCCCCCCTGAGCACAACTAGTCCAATACCTGCTGTTCAGAGCAGGTGAACACAATATAACCAATTAAACAGGGCTGGGCTACACCTGGGTCTATAAAGGGCTGCCAGAGGGCAGGAAATAAGAGGTCAAAGGAAGTTTTTGGGATAGGCTTTGCCTGAGGAAAATAAGTTGTCATATAATGGATACCTGGAGTTAGGAGCTTAGGGAAGCAGCGCTGGGGCTACTGCTCCAGGAAATGAGCAGAGCTGGAAAATTGCCAGGAGCAGGAGTGCCAGAGACCTGTGGGAAAGTGGCCCTGAAGCATGAGAGAAATGAGTGAGTTAAAAAGACTGATTTCTGTTGATCTTGCTGGTGTTAAGGGAATAAACTTTGTTAAAGGAGACTGGGCTTGGCAGTGAGTGTTTGAAAGCTGGGGAGAAGCCCTATCCTATAACACCAATTAAATCCTGTTCTTTCAGGATAGTTTAACGAGCACTGTTGCAGAGACAATTTGCATGAGCGGCATTATATATGTCTATTTATAAAACCCATATTACACATAGCAAGTGTCTTCCTGCCCCAAAAATCACCCCAAATAAAACAAAATTGCCTTAACAGTAGGGACAAAGAAAATAGCATGTATCCAGTGGCTGATTAGCAACAGTGCCTATGCCCAGGGACCTTGGCCAATTAGGGTGCCCTTGAAAAATGGGTGTCACCCACTCCCCAGCAGAAGTGCTGGGCAAGGCAGAGCAAGCCCCTGCCCTGACCCCCCTCCCCAGCAGGCGCACCAGGCATGTGGGGCAATGCGAGGGAAATCCCCATACCCCAACCCTGGTCTGACCCAGAAGCACTTGGTGGCAGGGGGATTCCCAGCACCTGGACCCTGGCTGCAGCCCTGGGACTGGAAAAGCTCTAGCTCCCTGCTGCAGCCTCAGGGCTGAGAGAGCTCTCACTCTCTCCTGTGGCTGTGGTGAGGGGGAGGGACAGAGCTTCTCTGGTCTTGGGGGTGCAGTTGGGGGAGCAAAGGATCAAATGGGTTATGGGGGTACAGAATGGAACAGACCCAAAGGGGAATGGGAAGAATAGAGTGGGACCATGGGTGAGGTTCCATCTGGAAAGGACGAGAGACTGCTGGCAGAAGGGGTGGGAAGAGGCACCCCACTTGCTCTGATTCAGGGCCCCACAAAACCTTAATCTGCCTCTTCATGTATCCTGTGAAGTTTCATGGTGTCTTCATGATGCTGACTGATTTCTGTGACGCTGTCAATTTTATGGTCCCTCCTAAGCCTGTACTGATACCTGCAAGGACAGACTGCTGTACCCATGTAGCACTGCATGCAGTTCAGTGGGGGTATGCAGAGGTACAGAAGTATGTCATAGTTATTGACTGCGACTGATGTGAGCACTGAGAGTCATCTTGTTAACCCCCTTCCCTCCCTCCTGCCTCCAGCCTGAGGAAGTCTTTCTTGTAGTAACTGGCTGTTAACTTCCTGATACCACCAGCCTTTCAGCCACTAAAGCACTCTCCTCTCAGTTATGCCAGCCCTGTCTTTGCCTTGCGGGTTAACAATGGGTGCACACCAGTCTCCTAGTCCCTGTTAATTGTTCCCCTGTGATATCCAGCTCCTGACAGGGATTACTCACAGAAATCCAGATCCTCTGTCCCTAGAGAAGCAATGTATCCCACTTAATCAGTTTTACCTTAAACCAATGCTCCTGTAAAATTACACAGCACTTGAGAACTTGTAATAAAACAAAAGGAGGTATACTTAAGATAGAAAGGAGAGTTAACTAGAAACAAGAGTGTGGTGGAAACAAATGGTTACAATACCAAATAAATTATGAAACACATAATGACTACCTTTTCTATCTGATAAAATAGGTTTTCCCCGTAAAAAGTTCATTCTGTTGAAGAGCTATATGGCTTCACAGAAACCTGGGTCCAATTTTTTCATGAACATCCCTGCTCCCCAACTGTGTCTTCAGTCAAAAGTTGCAGAGGGTTTTTCTACCCTCCCTTGTACCCACCACATATATTGAATCAATCTTGTCTCTTTATTCAAAGACATGGTGAACATCTGTCTGTTGTAATGTTTTTTATTTTTTCTCCTCCAGATTGTTTGTAGTTGTCTTTGTTGATTTTTCAGTTATAGCCTTGGGGTGGAACAAGGCTACACAATGGAGCCTTGCATGACCTCATTGGCTAACTAAGATGGGGGAACATCTCCCTGCTGCTTGAATTGGCTATTGCTAAAGTTAAGATTTTTGTCTCTGGTATTTTTAGTAAAAGTCACGAACATTCATGGGCAATAAACAAAAATTCACAGGATCTGTGACCTGACTCTGACTTTTTTTTTTTTTTTTTTTTTTTTAACTAAAAATAACTGGAGGAAAGAGGGCTGGGAGGAGGAATGACAGCTGGAGCCCCATGTGGAGCAGAGTGAGAGCCCAGGCCCTATTATGGGGGGGCAGGAGGACAGATAGCCCCAGCCCCCACCACTGCCACAGGTGGCTCATGTCCCCTGGTGCAGCCGCTGATAGCTGAGGTTCAGTAAAGTCACAGAATCTGTGACCTTCCTGACTAAATTGTATCCTTAGCCATCACTGAGACATATTGTTTCCTCATGACTAATTTTTTTACTCCAAGTCCATAAAGCATACTTTCAAAGTAAATATATTATTTCTTAAATATTACCCATTTATACATCTTGCAATGTGTGTTATGAGCTTTGTATAGCTACCTTACATGCTACTCTTATGGATAAATACCCTGCAAGACATCTTTGATGTCCTGAGTTTGTCAGGTCTCTGAGTTCGGAAAGAACAGAGGACACTTTGCCCAAGAGCATCTGAATTGCAGTGTCACTATCTGTTTCTTTATTACTGCAAATAGGTTGAGAACTGATGATCCAGTCAAACTTTTTAAAAGTGGTTACAAGTGGGTTTAGGTGCTTTCACCTACCCTAAGACCACTTGCCAGTTATTGTAGGTTTACAGTCACATTTTTCCTCTGTTATTTTTTTATTTTTTGTTACACGAAAGACTTGCACAGGTTTTTTATTCCACATCTGATTATATCAAGGAAAGAATGATGAGGATGCAAACAGTGCTGCCTAATGTAAAAGGAAACAAATGTCAAAAAGGAATATATATATTTCCTGTTTCACTAGGTGCAACAGTGGCAGAGAAGAAGAAAAAATCAGCTGTAAGTTTATGTTCACGGTTCTACTTTACATTTATTTTGGTTTAGAGACTTTGGAATTACAAATTATCCATAGTATATGCATTTATATTTTGACTAACGCAGATACACTACACATGATATTTCCTCCTCCCATTGGAATTTAGTGGATGCCTCACAATGTCAGATCAAATGGGTTCAGGCTGCTTATTAGCAAGATTTATTTGTATATTAAAGTTTTTTACCATAATTTCTTTTTACCAAGAATTGCTACTTCAAATAAATGTGGCTTAAATAACTGACTGTACAAGTAGGAATGTAAAGACACTTGGTATTTCTATCTCAGCTTTATTCTGAGCAGCTAAAGGCTGGATTAGCTGTTACTTGCTTATGAATGTAACAACTTGGAATGCAATCAGTTTTTCTAATCTTGTTTCAGGGTATCTTTCAATTGTTCCACAGGTTATCTAGGTCAGAACAAATCTAATACCAAAGACAAGTCAAGCTGGATTGTTCTATGGCATGTGACAAAGTTCCTCGTCTGCCTTAGTTGGTCCTGCGCTTATTGGCATATTTGCTTGCCTCAGAGATTGACGGCGGCCCTCAGTTTGGCCACTTTTGCTAGTGGTTCAAACCTGCCATTCACTCAGCTAACCTCATCACTGGCCAGCATGGGGAAAGGGAGGAGGACAATCCCCACAGTCTCTGCTGACCCTGTAGTGGGTCGGGGGATAGGCCAGGGAGCCTTCCCCTCTGGTAGGGCCCAGAGTCCAGGTCACCTCCTCTTGTCTCAAATAGGGAGTTGAGGCAGATGGGGAAAACCTGGGCCTGCCCCCTACTCTGGGTTCCAGCCCAGGGCCCTGTGGATTGCAACTGTCTACAGTGTCTCTTGTAACAGCTGTGTGACTGCTACAACTCCCTGGCCTATTTTCCCATGGCCTCCTCCCAACACCTTCTTTGCCCTCACCACAGGATCTTCCTCCTGAAGCCTGATCACACTTGTACTCCTCAGTCCTCCAGCAAAATGCCTTCTCACTCCCTGATCCTTGCACACCCTCCCCTAACTGATGGGAGGTCTCTTTTAAACCAGGTGTCCTGATCAGTCTGCCTGCCATAATTGATTCTAGTATGTTCTTAATTGGCTCCAGGTGTCTTAATTAGCATGCCTGTCTTAATTGGTTCTAGCAGGTTCTTGATTGTTCTAGTACAGCCCCTGCTCTGGTCACTCAGGGAACAGAGAACTATTCATCCAGTGGCCAGTATATTTGCCTTCTACCAGAGTCCTGTACTCCACCGGATTGGGTCTGTCACAGGTATTACCACCAAGACCGAACTTGTCAGGATCTTTCACTTGATATAAAGGCTTGCTGTGCACAGCTGGATTCACATATTAAATACATCCAGGCTTAAAATAGCAAAGGGCATTATGGTATATTGTTTCCATTCTGCCACATCACCAGTTACACAGCTTTGCCAGTGCTTTGTATTCAGAACCCCAGTTCATAACTTCTCATAATAACATATGATCATCAATGCAATTGAATTGCTCTGAATGGTGCAAACTTATGTAATGAACAAACTTGCCTACTATTTCCCTTAAGGATAGATTTTTCAGAGGAGGGAATTTTGTGTGTGTGTATCAGGGAATGTCATTGCCCAATTTTTGTATTTCATAAATATTTTCTGCTTCTTGTGGAGTTCTGAGCAGGGATGATCCATTAGGATCAGATAGGAGTATCCAACACAATCAATTTCCCTACTCTTAGAAAACAGGAACAATCTCTGAATCGTGATCTTCTCTGATTGTCATCATCTTCTGTGTCTGTTTCTATCAATGGGATATTGAATGGGTATCAATCGTTGTTCAGTGCTGAAATATTTAACACATGCAAATCAAATAATCAGTGTCTTGAATCTTAAGCAACAGAACCAAACAAGAACATTATTAAAGGATTCAACTTTATTGCATTTATATGGGTGACTTTTTAATGATTGATGTTGCTAACATTAGTTTCAAGGGTGTAATAAAACAGGCTTAGAAAATGGTAGCTTCATTAGTTCTGTCAGTTATAACATAAATCATACATCTGCTATTTCTTATGTTGTAATTAAAAGTCCAAAATCTAGTGAAAATTGTGTTACTTCATAATCCTTCCATATTCTGACATGTCTAGTGATTACCTAGGTAATCTCAAATGGATATTAAGAAGGTGTCAGTAGTGCCAGATAATGTGTTGAAAACTGCAGAATTCAAATACAGCTATTTTACAGGAGTTTTTTAATGCTTGAATTTAACATCAAAAACTTAAAACAGGAACTTGTGGGATGACAACTGATTTTTCTGTATTGTCAAGTATTTACTAATGTTTGCAGACAAAACATTTTAAAATGGTTCCACTTTGAAATTTGGCTCTGACAAAGGTCTCTCCTTTCCTTTGGCTGTTTCTTTGGCTTAACCAGGAAGTGGGGCTACTCAGGGAGAACAGGGGTTTAAAAAGTCAGCTCCTAAGCAAACAGAGGAGCTACCAAATACGAATGTTTTGCCAGGGCATTTAGAGAGGGAGTAGGGGAGAGATGCACCTGATTAACATTCTCCAAACTTAGGGTAATAAACACCCTCCCCACCTCCACCAACAAACACACAAACAACAACCCACAAGACAGACAAACCAAAAAAATAAAAACTGCAGGAGTAAAAAGAATGTAGGCAGAAGTCCGGCACCAGAATGCAGGCTATCCAGTTTATTGCCCTGAATGCAACATACATGGTTACTTGCAGGTGGCATGTGTGCATTCAATTCCAGGAGCTTATGGCTCTGAGATCAAGTATGAGAGACCTGGTAGCTGAACTAGAGGAGCTAAGGGAACAGAGCAGTACATAGATGAGACTTTCTGGAACACAGGAGAGCAGTCTCACCCCCGGTGTGACAGCCTCTGTGCTGTTGAGGAGGATGAAAGTATCAGGGAAAGAGAACATCAAACTGGAGCAGAAGGAAACAATCCCATACTTGGGACCCTCCTTCCAGATGATATAGAATATCAGGGTTGGAAGGGACCTCAGGAGGTCATCTAGTCCAATCCCCTGCTCAAAGCAGGACCAATCCCCAACTACATCATCCCTGCCAGGGCTTTGTCAAGCCTGAACTTAAAAACCTCTGAGGAAAGATATTCCACTACCTCCCTAGGTAACCCATTCCAGTCCTTCACCATCATCCTAGTGAAAGTTTTTCCTAATATCCAATCTAGACTTCCCCCACTGCAACTTGAGACCGTTGCTCCTTGTTCTATAATACCATGATATCCTCTTGCACTGAGGATACCTATCTGGGGTAGGTAATCCCAGTTACTAAGAAGACTGGTACTAGTAATGGGGAATTCAATCATTACAAATATAGGTAGCTGGGTTTATGCTGACGTGGAGAACCCCATGGTAAATTGTTTGCCAGGTCTGAAGGTTGCAGATTGCTCAAGACATCTAGGCAGTACTGAGGAAGAGATGGCAGTCATGGTACATGTAGGTACCAATAACCTAGGAAAAGATATGTAAGAGATCCTGGAGGCCAAATTTAGGCGGGTAGGTAAAAGATTACTACCATGGAGGTCCTGGACTTCAATCTCTGAAATGTTTGTAGTTCCACATGAGTGGCCAGACAGACAGAACTGTAGGCTCTCCCTGCGTGGATGAGACAACGGTGTAGAGAGAAGGGGGTTAGACTTATAAGAAACTGGGGAACCAAAAACCAAAAGAGAACCAGATTGCTGTCATGTAAATTTAAAAAGGTTGTAGAGGAATATTTAAACTAAGGGCTGGCAGAAAGCTGACTGCTCTGGAAGAGCACAGAGTTTGGACAGAGACATCCCTTAGGGTAGAATCTACTAATAGGGATTCTCTATATCCGAGTAAGGAGGCCCGGATGGAAGATGAAGTACAGGTGGGATCTGATAAGAAACAGTCAAATGAAAGGTTTCAGAGTAGCAGCCGTGTTAGTCTGTATTTGCAAAAAGAAAAGGAGTACTTGTGGCACCTTAGAGACTAACAAATTTATTAGAGCATAAGCTTTCGTGAGCTACAGCTCACTTCATTGGATGCATTTAAATGTATCCGATGAAGTGAGCTGTAGCTCACGAAAGCTTATGCTCTAATAAATTTGTTAGTCTCTAAGGTGCCACAAGTACTTCTTTTCTTTAGTCAAATGAAAGAGTCTCATTCAATTATGTCACATAATGGCAAATAACTCAAAAGTGGCAAATTTGGTAACTCCTCACTTAACGTTGTAGTTATGTTCCGGAAAAATGCAACTTTAAGTGAAATGATGTTAAACTAATCCAATTTTCCCATAAGATTTAATGTAAATGCGGGGGGGTTAGGTTCCAGGGACATTTTTGGGGGGCAGATGAAAGGCATTATATACTGTACAGTACTGTACTGTGGTTGGGAAATGCCCCTGGCTTACCCCACACAGGCACAGCCTGCTGCAGGCAAGGCTTGGAAGCACCTTTGCAGCAGCAGTGGCAGCTTCCCCGCAGGAGAACAGGAGCCGACTTTGCCAGGGGATGCTCCAGGCTCACTTTTCCTGTCCCTGCTCCACTCCAGGCCCACCTCTTCCCACCCCCACTCCACCTCCTCTCCGGAGCACGCCATATCCCCGCTCCTCTCCTCTCCCCTCCCCCCCCCATCCCCCAATGTCCTAAGTGCCACCAAATAGCTGCTTGGTGGTGGGGAAGCGCTGGGAGGAGGTGGAGAAGAGGAACTTGTGTAATACTCCCTAGTAAAGTCACTGCTCTTCCACAAAATCTTACAAGCAGTGGACAGAGCAGGCACCCAAACAACGTTATAAGGGAGCATTGCACAACTTTAAATGAGCATGTTCCCTAATTGAGCAATGACATCGCTTTGAAACAATGTTAAGAGGGAGGACATTAAGTGAGGAGTTATTGTATACAAATGCTAGAAATCTAAATATTAAGGTGAGTGAAATGTATTGCCTGGTATTAAATAATATTGATATAATAGGCATCACCGAAACTTGGGGGGGTGAACAATGATAATCAATGGGACACAGTATTACCAGGATACAAAATACATAAGAATGACACAGTTGGTCATGATAGCGGGGAAGTGGCAATATAGGGTGAAAGAAATCATAGAGTAAAAATCTGAAATTAATCCAACTGTACCATAGAATCTCTATGGATAGGAATGCCATGCTTGAATAATAAGAATATAGGAGTAGAAATATACTACTGACCACCTCTCCAGGATGGTAATGGTGAACATGAAATGTTCCAGGAGATTAGAGAGTCTATTAGAATAGAAAACTCAATAATAATGGCAGACTTCAACTATTTCCATATTATATGGGTACATGTCACATCAGGATGGTATGCAGAGATAGTTTCTTGATACTATAAATGACTGATTCTTGGAGCAACTAGTCCCACAGGGAGACAGAGAACTCTTGATTTTAGTCCTAAGTGGAGCACAGGATCTGGTCCAAGAGGTGAATATATAGCTTCGTAATAGTGACCATAATATAATTAAATGTAACATCCTGATTGGGGGTGTGTGCACCAAAGAAAGCAACTAAAGTAGCATTTAACTTCAGAAAAAGGATCTATACAAAAACTAAGAAGCTAGTAAAATTGAAATTTAAAAGGTACAGTACTAAAAGTGAAATGCCAGCAAGCTGCATGGAAAATTTTTAAAAACACAATAATCAAGGCTCACATTAAATGTATACCCCAAATTAAAAAAAACACACCCAAAATATGCCACAATGGCTAAACAACAAAGTAAAAAGTGTTTGGAAGCAAAAAGTGCATCCTTTTAAAAATTGGAAGTTAAATCTTATTGAGGAAAATAGAAAGGAGCATGAACTCTGGCAAGTCAATTGTCAAAGTGTGATTACACAGGCAAAAAAAGAATTTGATAAGAGTAACTAGGTAAAGACTCAAAAACTAACAGCACACTTATTTAAGTACATCAGAAGCAAAAAGATTGCCAAATCAGTGGAGCTACTGGACAATCAAGGTGCTAAAAAAGTACTCGAGGAAGGTAAGGTCATTGTGGAGAAGCTAAATGAATTATTTTCATCAGTTTTCACTGCAGAGGGTTTGAGGGATATTCCCACATCTGAGACATTCTTCTTAGGTGACAAATCTCAAGAACTGTTGAAGATTGAAGTGTCAGAAGAGGTGATTTTGGAACAAATTGATAAATTTAACAATAATAAGTAAGGCTACGATTTAGTCACGGAGGTCACGGCACTCACGGATTCTATGACTTTACCAGACCTCTGTGACTTTGAGGTTCAGCTGTCAAGAGCTGGGGCTGGAGCTAGAGCTGAGGCTGTGGCGTGGGCGGGGTGCCCTGCCCCAGAGCCTGTATGGTTATTTTTAGTAAAAGTCATGCACAAGTCACAGGCTTTGTGAATTTTTGTTTGTTGCCCATGACCTATCCATGACTTTTACTAAAAATAAACATGATAAAATTTTAGCCTTAGTAATAAGTCACCAGCACCTGATGGTATTCACCCAAGAGTTCTGATGTGAAAACTCAAATGTGAATCAGGATAAGGGTGATACAGTGTACCTGGACTTTCAGAAATCCTTTTTACAAGGACCCTTACCAAAGGCTCTCAAGCAAAGTAAGCAGTCATGGGATAAGAGGGAAGGTCCTCTCATGGAGCGGTAACTGATTAAAAGACAGGAAACAAAAGTAGGAATAAATGGTCAATTTTCAGAATGGGCAGGGATAAATAGTAGTGTCTTCAAGGGACCTGTACTGTGGTCACTGCTGTTCAACATATTCATAAATGATCTGGAAAGAAGGGTAAACAGTGAGGTGGCAACATTTGCAGATGATACAAAATTACTCAAGGTAGTTAAGTCCAGAGCAGACTGTGAAGAGTTACAAAGGAATCTCACTAAACTGGGTCATTGGGCAACAAAATGGCATATGACATTTAATGTTGATAAATGCAGAGTAATGCACATTGGGAAACATCCCAACTATACATGCAAAATGATGGGATCTAAATTAGTTGTTAGCATGTGAGAGAGATCTTGGAGTCATTGTGAACAGTTCTCTGAAAACATCTGCTCAATGTGCAGTGGCAGTTTAAAAAAACAAACAAAAAAAACCCACCTAACAATCTTGGGAGTCTTTAGGAAATGAATAGATAACAAGGGAAAATACCATTATATAAATCCATGGTATGCCCACACCTTGAATACACTAGGCAATTCTGGTCACGCCATCTCAAAAAAGTTATTAGAATTGGAAAAGTACAGAAAAGGGCAACAAAAATAATCAGGGGCTATGGAACAGTTTTTCTATGAGGAGAGGTTAAGAAGATTGGGACTACTCAGCTTGGAAAAGAGACAACTAAAAGGTGATATAAAGGTCAATAAAATTGTCAATAATGTGGGGAAAGTGAATAAGGAAGGTTATTTACTCCTTCACATAACACAGGAACCAGAGGTCACTCAATGAAACTAACAGGCAGCAGATTTAAAAACAAACAAAAGGAAGCACTTCACACAATATGCAATCAACCTGTGGAAGTTGTTGCCAGGGGATCTTGAGAAGGCTAAAACTATAACTGGGGTTCAAGAAAGGACTAGATTAGTTCATGGAGGATAGGTCCATCAATGGCTATTAGCCAAGATAGTTGGGAATGCAACCCCATGCTCCGAGTGGCCCTAGCCTCTGATTGCTAGGAGCTGGCAGTGGACAGCAGGGGATGGATCACTTGATGATTACGTGTTCTGTTCATTCCCTCTGAAGTACCTGGCATTGACCACTGTCCGAAGACAGGATACTGGGCTGGATGAACCGTTGGTCTGACCCAACATGGCTGTTTTCATAACTTTAAGTACCACATTGTCTACAAATGCCAAGATTTATGTCTGCTACATGCACACATATGCATGCAGGGTTATTCTGTCATCTCACTTTCCAGATCTTGCACTTAAATAGAATCATAGAATATTAGGATTAGAAGAGAACTCAGGCGGTCATCTAGTCCAACCCCCTGCTCAAAGCCGGACCAACTCCAACTAAATCATCCCAGCCAGGGCTTTGTCAAACTGGGCCTTAAAAACCTCTAAGGATGGAGATTCCACCATCTCCCTAGGTAACCCATTCCAGTGCTTCACCACCCTCCTAATGAAATAGCGTTTCCTAATATCCAAACTAGACCTCCCACATTGCAACTTGAGAACATTGCTCCTTGTTCTATTATCTGCCACCACTGAGAACAGCTTAGCTCCATCCTCTTTGGAACCCCCCATCAGGTAGTTGAAGGTTGCCATCAAATTCGCCTCTCACTCTTCTCTTCTGCAGACTAAATAAATCAAATTGTTGTTTAAAGACTTCAAGGAGCAGAGAATCCTCCAGCAAGTGACCCATGCCCCATGCTACAGAAGAAGGCAAAAAACCTCCAGGGCTTCTTCCAATCTGCCCTGGAGGAAAATTCCTTCCCGACCCCAAATATGGTGATCATCTAAACCCTGAGCATATGGGCAAGATTCTCCAGCCAGATACCCAGGAAAGAATTTTCTGTAGTAATTCAGATCCAACCCCATCTAACATCCCATTACTTATGCTAAAAGAAGATCCCCTCTTGTTGGCATCGGTAGAGTCTATACTGAAGCACTGCAGCTGTGCTGCTGTAGTGTTTTAAGTGTAGCCATGCCAGTACATTAAGGCTTTGTCTACACTCGCTTTTGTCAATTAGGGATATAAACAAACCCATACCCCTTGACCAACAAAAGTGCCAGTGTGGACTGTGCTATGTCAGTGGGAGATGCTCCCCTGCCGCCATAACTACTGTTGATCTTAAGGGGAGGTTTAATTATGCCAGCGGGAGAGGTCTCTCCCACTGGCATACAGCGGCTACACGGCAGACCTTGTAGGAGTTTGTAATGTTGATGAACCCTGAGTGTCACAGAATGATAATGACAGAACTAGAAATAGCACCATGATCTCCAGCTCCACAGACTTCTAGTTTAACACCAGATGATGATGCTTCCAGTGCACCCACCCCCAAAATTAGGAAACTATATTCCTTAATCTATTTTTTTTAATTGAATGTTTTGCTGGCAACTAGAAAAGAAGTACTTGTGGCACCTTAGAGACTAACAAATTTATTTGAGCATAAGCTTTCATGAGCTACAGCTTGCTTCGTAGGATGCATTCAATGGAAAATACAGTGGGGGATTTATATACACAGAGAACATGAAACAATGGGCGTTACCGTACACACTGTAATGAGTGATCAGGATATGCACCTGCTGAAGTGAAGGAACAGAAGAGCCAGAAGAGTACCTACAAGTTACCTACTGCACGAAAGGCCCAACAAAGGAAATAACAGAACACCACTAGCCATCACCTTCAACCCCCAACTAAAACCTCTCCAATGCATCATCAAGAATCTACAACCTATCCTGAAGGATGACCCATCATTCTCACAGATCTTGGGAGACAGGCCAGTCCTTGCTTACAGAGAGCCTCCCAACCTGAAGCAATCACACACCACACAACAGAACTACTAACCCAGGAACCTATCTTTGCAACAAAGCCCGTTGCCAACTGTGCCCACATATCTATTCAGGGGACACCATCTAGGGCCTAATCACATCAGCCTCACTATCAAAGGCTCGTTCACCTGCACATCTACCAATGTGATATATGCCATCATGTGCCAGCAATGCCCCTCTGCCATGTACCTTGGCCAAACTGGACAGTCTCTACGTAAAAGAATAAATGGACACAAATCAGATGTTAAGAATGATAACATTCAAAGACCAGTCGGAAAACACTTCAATCTCTTTGGTCACTCGATTACAGACCTAAAAGTGGCAATTGTTTGACAAAAAAAATTTCAAAAACAGACTCCAACGAGAGACTGCTGAATTGGAATTAATTTGCAAACTGGATACAATTACCTTAGGCTTGAATATGACATGGGTCATTACACAAAGCAAAACTATTTCCTCATGTTTATTTCCCCCTTTCCGCTTCCCCGCTGTTTCTCAGATGTTCTTGTCAACTGCTGGAAATGGCCCACCTTGATTATCACTACAAAAGGTTCCCCCTCCCCCTGCTCTTCTGCTGGTAATAGCTCACCTTACCTGAACACTCTCATTACAGTGTGTATGATGAAAAGGAGTACTTGTGGCACCTTAGAGACTAACAAATTTATTAGAGCATAAGCTTTCGTGAGCTACAGCTCACTTCATCGGATGCATTTGGTGGAAAAAACAGAGGAGAGATTTATATACACACACACAGAGAACATGAAACAATGGGTTTATCATACACACTGTAAGGAGAGTGATCACTTAAGATAAGCCATCACCAACAGCAGGGGGGGGAAGGAGGAAAACCTTTCATGGTGACAAGCAGGTAGGCTAATTCCAGCAGTTAACAAGAATATCAGAGGAACAGTGGGGGGTGGGGTGGGAGGGAGAAATACCATGGGGAAATAGTTTTACTTTGTGTAATGACTCATCCATTCCCAGTCTCTATTCAAGCCTAAGTTAATTGTATCCAGTTTGCAAATTAATTCCAATTCAGCAGTCTCTTTGTTTCATGTTCTCTGTGTATATAAATCTCCCCACTGTATTTTCCACTGAATGCATCCAATGAAGTGAGCTGTAGCTCACGAATGTTTATGCTCAAATAAATTTGTTAGTCTCTAAGATGCCACAAGTACTCCTTTTTCTTTTTGCGGATACAGGCTAACATGGCTGCTACTCTGAAACCTGTCATATTGCTGGCAACTGTAACAGTCAATTCTGTTGAGGGAAAACCCACCTTCTATGCAAAGGGCCAAAAGAAAGTCTATGCGCCACTTAGAACTTATTATGAAGACCTGAGTGGTGGATAGCATTTGAACTGGCCCTTTATATAGGGCTATAATTTTTTATTGAATAAATTATTCTGCATATATTCATAATGAAGGTGTTTCTGCCCTGCATGGTCATTACCTTGATTTTCTGTAAGAAAGAGACTCCTCCTCCTTTAAGGGAATATAATATTAGTACATTACTGGGGATGGCTGGACTCCAACCACATCCTCTCATATGGGGGGCTGGGGGAGATCCTGAGAAGAATCCTAGTTTCCTGGTATAATGCAGTTTTCCAACCCCATTGCGTTGGTGATGAGAGCGAAGAGGTTGGAAAGGCCTTGTGTGGGGGGTGCGCATTCTGTCTTTACAACTATCTTTACCAAATGGTAAAGGACAAAAATTGCTGAGGAAAGACATTTTCACCCTTTCAAAGGGCATTACAAACAAGGAAGAGCAGGGCAAAACAAGAAAATTGTCACAATGATATTGCAAAGTCCTTTTAAATGTTCTAACTTTTGTTGTTTGTTTCTAGAAGGTTTCTTACCCATTGTAGGAAGAAAATAATCTTCAGTTTAAATCTAAGAAATGGAGTTGATGAAGTCCAAGGATGACATAATTACAGATCCTAACTAGCCACAGATTGTATTTCTTTGGAGGGAGGACTGTGGAGTATTGGCCATTCTCTTGGGAAATAGCTTTTGATAAGTACAAACCTGTGGCTCAGCCCTGCATTGATTGATTTTTCACAGACATTCCATCTGTGGCCACCTGTACATGCCGCTATATAAAGGAGAACCTAATACTTTGGGGAAACAGTTTCATAATTTATTGCACACTTATCTCAAAGCATATTCATTTACCAGGGGAAATGGCCCATCCTGTATATTTTATCACCTTGTACTATTTTCTTAGACAATAGGGCATTTTTAATTATATCTTACGAAAAAAGAAACCCTATCATTCTCCCTCCCCATTAAACCTAAGCCATACTCAGTAACTCATAATAGGCTGATGTTAAATGTGGTTTAATGTTTAACTAATTAGGACCAAATCCTGGCTTTTGAAAGAAGTGTGTGTAAATGAAAATTTGAGTAATAATAAGGATTAATCACCCGTATCATAGAATCATAGAAGATTAGGGTTGGAAGAGACCTCAGGAGGTCATCTAGTCCAACCCCCTGCTCAAAGCAGGACCAACTAAATCATCCCAGCCAGGCCTTTGTCAAGCCAGATCTTAAAAACCTCTAAGGATGGAGATTCTACCAACTCCCTAGGTAACCCATTCCAGTGCTTCATGACCCTCCTAGTGAAATAGTGTTTCCTAATATCCAACCTAGACCTCCCCCACTGCAACTTGAGACCATTGCTCTTTGTTCTGTCATCTGCCACCATTGAGAACAGCCTAGCTCCATCCTCTTTTCAGGTAATTGAAGGCTGCTATCAAATCCCCCTCACTCTTCTTTTCTGAAGACTAAATGAGCTCAGTTCCCTCAGCCTCTCCTCTTAAGTCATGTGCCCCAGCCCACTAATCATTTTTGTTGCCCTCCCCTGGACTCTCTCCAATTTGTCCACATCCTTTCTGTAGTGGGGGGGGGGGTCCAAAACTGGACACAATACTCCAGATGTGGCCTCACTAGCCGAATAGAGGGAAATAGTCACTTCCCTCAATCTGCTGGCAATGCTCCTTCTAATGCAGCCTAATATGTTATTAACCATCTTGGCAACAAGGGCACACTGTTGACTCATATTCAGCTTCTCATCCACTGTAATCCCCAGGTCCTTTTCTGCAGAACTGCAGGTTAGCCAGTTGGTCCCCAGCCTGCAGCAGTGCATGGGATTCCTCTGTCCTAAGTGCAGGACTCTGCACTTATCCTTGTTGAACCTCATCAGATTTCTTTTGGCCCAATCCTCTAATTTGTCTAGGCCACTTTGGACCCTATCCCTATCCTCCAGCATATCTATCTCTACCCTAAGCTTAGTGTCCTGTATATGAAGCTCCAGATTCTTCTTTTAGTTATGTTGTGTTACATCTGGAGAAGCTTCATTAAAATCAATAATATTACTCTTTATTCATGCCAATGTAAATGAAATAAGAAACGATCTTCTGTTTTGGGGCTTGACCTTCTGCCAGTTAAACTCCATGGTAAAATTGCCATTGGCTGAAGCTGGAGCAGGCTTGGGCAATTGTGTATCAATTGTAGTAGGCATGTGAACTGAAGGATTTCATTTTTCATTGTTTCATGTTCTCTATGTATATAAATCCCCCCACTGTATTTTCCACTGAATGCATCCGATGAAGTGAGCTGAAAGCTTATGCTCAAATAAATTTGTTAGTCTCTAAGGTGCCACAAGTACTTACTTTCTTCCTTTTTGCCCTCCCAAAAGTATTGTTAATTCCCACACACTTTTCCTTTATCTGGGGTCTCCTTGACTTGTTTTCCATGTACACTATGTCTATGCCTTGTTTCTTTTACACATTGACCCCCTGAATCACTGTCACAGCTGTCCTACCTCCTGATGGACAACAGCATTTTCTGAAACATAATTGTCTTGTACAGACAGTGTAGTATAGGATCTCAGCAGATAATCTTTGATATTACTACAGTCCATGATGGCTCTTCCTGAAGAATGTACATCACAATGGTACCTATCACAAGGCCAGTAATATACCTGAGCCTGCCATCAACAAGCTGATTGTTTCCTAAGGAAAGTGGCAAGAACTGCATCATTGTGTCACATCAGTAAAGTTGTGTGACCATATTTTCTCAAGGGAAAAAAATCTTTCTCATTTAATAAGTGTTATACATTGACATGGCATTAGAGAATTTAGTTCTGATTGGACTATAGTTGATATTAAGTGTTTGGCCTGTTTCTTTTTCCCCAGACCAAATGAGAATTTTGTTTGAGTCAGGACCACAGAATTTGTCCCTTCTAAATTAAGTTCAGTAAACATCCAGACCCAACCTGTGGTGTTTTTTTTTTATTGCCCACACCATAGGTATTTACTGATAAGAATTCAGAATTTTCTAATATCATTTTAAAAGAAATGCAAAAAGAAAAGGAGTACTTGTGGCACCTTAGAGACTAACAAATTTATTAGAGCATAAGCTTTCGTGAGCTACAGCTCACTTCATCGGATGCATTTGGTGGAAAAAACAGAGGAGAGATTTATATATACACACACACAGAGAACATGAAACAATGGGTTTATCATACACACTGTAAGGAGAGTGATCACTTAAGATAAGCCATCACCAACAGCAGGGGGGGGGAAGGAGGAAAACCTTTCATGGTGACAAGCAGGTAGGCTAATTCCAGCAGTTAACAAGAATATCAGAGGAACAGTGGGGGGTGGGGTGGGAGGGAGAAATACCATGGGGAAATAGTTTTACTTTGTGTAATGACTCATCCATTCCCAGTCTCTATTCAAGCCTAAGTTAAATTGTATCCAGTTTGCAAATTAATTCCAATTCAGCAGTCTCTCCTTGGAGTCTGTTTTTCAAGCTTTTTTGTTGAAGTATAGCCACTACTCTTAGAAGAGTGGCTATACTTCAACAAAAAAGCTTCAAAAACAGAAGTGAGCTGTAGCTCACGAAAGCTTATGCTCTAATAAATTTGTTAGTCTCTAAGGTGCCACAAGTACTCCTTTTCTTTTTGAGAATACAGACTAACACGGCTGCTACTCTGAAACCTCTCCTTACAGTGTGTATGATAAACCCATTGTTTCATGTTCTCTGTGTGTGTGTGTGTGTGTATATAAATCTCTCCTCTGTTTTTTCCACCAAATGCATCCGATGAAGTGAGCTGTAGCTCACGAAAGCTTATGCTCTAATAAATTTGTTAGTCTCTAAGGTGCCACAAGTACTCCTTTTCTTTTTGCGAATACAGACTAACACGGCTGCTACTCTGCAACCTTAAAAGAAATGCTGAGTCTCTTATATTGTAAGTGAAGCTTGACTGTTTTCTTGTGCATTTTATTGGCTTGTTGTAAAATAAGGTTTTGCTTTTAAGAGAGAGAATTTGAAAATAATAATCATTTAGCAACTGTTCTTTACACAAATCAAGAAGCAGTTTCTGATAAAGAAAATAACTAAGAAGCAGCTTAACAGGCAGCTAGTGGTACCTGGTAGATATTCCTTAGGACCCAAACTAGGCTGAATTCCTTGGGAGGAATCAAAACCCTCCTGTAGGAAAAGAACCTGAAGGGAGGGGAGGGGGGAGAAAAGATTCATGAGGTTCCCCTCAGAGCCTTCAAACTCTTCCATTAGTGGCACAGAGTTCAGGAAAAAAGGAGCAGGGTTTGCCCTCCCATGAAAGGACATGGGCGTTGAGTCCTCAAACCCTGCAGATCCCCCAAGAGAGATGTTAATCTTCAAGATCCATTAGAGGCTCCTGCTATCCATGTGGCACTCAGAGCCTCCACGCTGGCACTCCCAGGTGACAGGCAGCTTGGTTCCAATGGAGCCAAACTGAAATGGAATCACATACAAGCAGCTGTCTCTGGAGTCCCCTCAAAGTGGAAGTTTCACTGTAGAAAGGGACTTTGCACAAAAATTAATACTGCCTGCAGCTATAAGCACTTTGTGCACATTCTTGTTGCAGTTGTTGAGGGAAGTGATCCACCTCTTGGCAATCTGGTTCTGCCTTCCCTTACACAGATCTTGGATTGTTCAAGTAGATAAGCAGAGCTTCAGAGTCTCAATGCATGGATGTAATGATGGTGTAGAGAGGAGGAGTTTAGATTTATTAGGAACTGGGGAAACATTTGGGATAGGGGAAGCCTATACAGGAAGGATGGGCTCCACCTAAACCAAACTGGATCCAGACTGCTGGCACTTAGTTTAAAAACTGCTCTGCAACCTTTTTAATGTTAAGAGATGGGGGAAAGCCGACTGCTGCAGAGGAGCACATGGATCGGACAGAGACTTTTCTTAGAGGAGATTCTATTGATAGAGATTCTCTCGATTTTAGTCAGAAGGAGAGGATGGAAGAGGATAACGTATGGGCCAGATCAGACAAGAAACATTCACATAAAAAAGAATGGCACATCAGAAAAGGGCAGACAAATAAACAGTGACAAGTTTTTAAAGTGCTTGTACACAAATGCTAGAAGTCTAAATAATAAGATGGATGAACTAGAGTGCCTCATGTTAAAGGAGGATATTGATAGCATAGGCATCACAGAAACCTGGTGGAGTGAGGACAATCAATGGGACACAATCATTCCGGAGTACAAAATATATTGGAAGAACAGAACAGGTCATGCGGTGGGGGGAGGGGGAGAAGAGAGTGGGACTATATGTGAAAGAAAATGTAGAATCAAATGAAATAAAAATCTTAAATGAATCCACATGTTCCATAGAATCCTAATGGATAGTAATTCCATTCTCTAATAACAATATCAGACAGCTGCAGCGGCACAGGAGCTAGCAAACAGAGCTGTAAACAGGGGAGTTTGAGTGGGAGTTCTGTTGGAGGAGAAGGTAGTTGTACTTGGTTTTGTATTTTTAGTATTTGTGTGTGTATGTAGGGGTTTTGTGCTGGGAGAGCAGCTGAGCCTGCTTAGGGGGTGGGGCTTTGTGCTGAGAGAGCAGCTGAGCCCTGCTTAGGGGGTGGGGCTTCTGACTAGGGGTACTATAAAGGTAGCCAGCCAGTCGTGCAGCGGCACAGACAGCTGCAGCGGCACAGGAGCTAGCAAACAGAGCTGTTTGAGTGGGAGTTTGGATTGTGGTGCTTGTTTTGGGGTTTGCTTTTGCTGGGGGGGTGGTCTTTTTGGTGTGGCTTGTGTTTTCCAGATTAACAGGACTTAAGTGGGAAGGAGATGACAGATACAGAGGCTGTGGGAGTGACTCCTGTAGTGAAAGACACATTGAGGATGACTGGATGTGGAAGCTGTGGTATGTACATGATCCTGGAGGGGGGAACCGGTAAGAGTTTTTTCTGCATGAAATGTCATCTGATAGAGCTGATGGAGGAAAAGATCCGAGGTTTGGAGATGCAGGTGGAAAGTCTGGTTGAGTTTAGGAAGGGGTTTGAGCAGATGATGGAGCAAAGATATGAGGTATCTGAAGGGAAAAGCTCAAACTCACAGATGGAAGCAGGGCTGGGGAATTTTAAGAGAGACTGGATGAGGAAAGTGGTCAGTGGAAACATGTGACTCAAAGAACCAGGCAGAGAAAAAGACGGGCTAGTGAAGGAGAAATAGAGCTTAGGAACAGGTTTGCAGAGTTGGAAAATAAAGAAGGGGCTCAGCAGGTACTTGTTGAAGGTGGAAGGGTAAGGAAGAAGAGAAGAGAGGCTAGTCCTATAGGAAAAGGGGAAGAGTCAAGGGAGACTACACCAAATATGAGCCCCAGGAGGATACAGGATGGGTTGAAGAAGATTGTAAGGGAAAATAGGAATGGAAAGAACTTGCAGCCAGAGGGAACAGGGGAGAGACTGGAGAATAGCACTGTCACCAGGAAAAGGCAGGTCTATGTGATCGGGGACTCTTTATTGAGAAGAATAGACAGGCCTGTAACTAGAGCTGATCCAGAGAATAGAAGGGTGTGCTGTCTTCCGGGTGCTAAGATACGGGATGTAGACCTGAGGTTGAAAAGGATCCTAAAGGGAGCGGGAAAGAATCCCCTAATTATCCTTCATGTGGGAACAAATGATACAGCCAGATTCTCGCTGGAAAGTACTAAGGGAGACTATGCTAGGCTGGGGAAGACACTTAAGGAAATTGAGGCTCAGGTGATCTTTAGAGGGATCCTTCCTGTTCCTAGAGAAGGGCAACAAAGGTGTGACAAGATTCTGACTCTCAACAGATGGCTTAGGCAGTGCTGCTATAAGGAGGGCTTTGGGATCTATGGCCACTGGGAGGCATTCACGGACAGAGGTCAGTTCTCTCGGGATGGACTTCATCTGAGTAGGGAAGGAAATAGACTTCTAGGATCGAGGCTGGCACAACTGATAAAGAGAGCTTTAAACTAGGAATTGGGGGGAGATGGATGGGAGATGTCCAGAAAATCTCCACGCCAGATTTTAGCATTGAGAGGGAAGAAGATGAAGTAAGAAAGGATACAGCCGTGGGTAGGAGAATGTATATAAGGAGAGAGGGCGGTGTGGATACTAGTCTAATAGGTTATACTGGCTGTAGAATGACTGTGCCTAATAGGGTACAAAATGTGAGCGAGGCCAAACAGCAAAAATTAAGATGTTTGTACACCAATGCGAGGAGTCTAGGTAACAAAATGGAGGAACTAGAGCTACTGCTGCAGGAAGTGAAACCAGATATTATAGGGATAACAGAAACATGGTGGAATAGTAGTCATGACTGGACTACAGGTATTGAAGGGTATGTGCTCTTTAGGAAAGACAGAAACAAAGGTAAAGGGGGTGGAGTAGCATTGTATATCAATGATGAGGTAGAATGTAAAGAAATAAGAAGTGATGCAATGGATAAGACAGAGTCCGTCTGGGCAAAAATTACATTGGGGAAGAAAACTAGTAAAGCCTCTCCTACGATAGTGCTTGGGGTGTGCTATAGACCTCCGGGATCTAATTTGGATATGGATAGAGCCCTTTTTAATGTCTTTAATAAAGTAAATACTAATGGAAACTGCGTGATCATGGGAGACTTTAACTTCCCAGATATAGACTGGAGGACCAGTGCTAGTAATAATAATAGGGCTCAGATTTTCCTAGATGCGATAGCTGATGGATTCCTTCATCAAGTAGTTGCTGAACTGACTAGAGGGGATGCCATTTTAGATTTAATTTTGGTGAGTAGCGAGGACCTCATAGAAGAAATGGTTGTAGGGGACAATCTTGGCTCAAGTGATCATGAGCTAATTCAGTTCAAACTAAATGGAAGGATTAACAAAAATAAATTTGCAACTAGGGTTTTTGATTTCAAAAGGACTGACTTTCAAAAATTAAGGAAATTAGTTAGGGAAGTGGATTGGACTGAAGAACTTATGGATCTAAAGGTAGAGGAGGCCTGGGATTACTTTAAATCAAAACTGCAGAAGCTATCGGAAGCCTGTATCCCAAGAAAGGGGAAAAAATTCATAGGAAGGAGTTGTAGACCAAGCTGGATGAGCAAGCATCTTAGAGAGGTGATTAAGAAGAAGCAGAAAGCATACAGGGAGTGGAAGATGGGAGGGATCAGCAAGGAAAGCTACCTAATTGAGGTCAGAACATGTAGGGATCAAGTGAGACAGGCTAAAAGTCGAGTAGAGTTGGACCTTGCAAAGGGAATTAAAACCAATAGTAAAAGGTTCTATAGCCATATAAATAAGAAGAAAACTAAGAAGGAAGAAGTGGGGCTGCTTAACACTGAGGATGGAGTGGAAGTTAAAGATAATCTAGGCATGGCCCAATATCTAAACAAATACTTTGCCTCAGTCTTTAATAAGGCTAAAGAGGATCTTGGGGATAATGGTAGCATGACAAATGGGAAGGAGGATATAGAGGTAGATATTATCATATCGGAGGTAGAAGCAAAACTGAAACAGCTTAATGGGACTAAATCGGGGGGCCCAGATAATCTTCATCCAAAAATATTAAAGGAATTGGCACCTGAAATTGCAAGCCCATTAGCAAGAATTTTTAATGAATCTGTAAACTCAGGAATAGTACCGAATGATTGGAGAATTGCTAATATAGTTCCTATTTTTAAGAAAGGGAAAAAAAGTGATCCGGGTAACTACAGGCCAGTTAGTTTGACATCTGTAGTATGCAAGGTCCTGGAAAAAATTTTGAAGGAGAAATTAGTTAAGGACATTGAAGTCAATGGTAAATGGGACAAAATACAACATGGTTTTACAAAAGGTAGATCGTGCCAAACCAACCTAATCTCCTTTTTTGAAAAAGTAACAGATCTTTTAGATAAAAGAAATGCAGTGGATCTAATTTACCTAGATTTCAGTAAGGCATTTGATACCGTGCCACATGGGGAATTATTAGTTAAATTGGAGAAGATGGGAATCAATATGAACATCAAAAGGTGGATAAGGAATTGGTTAAAGGGGAGACTGCAACGGGTCCTACTGAAAGGCGAACTGTCAGGTTGGAGGGAGGTTACCAGTGGAGTTCCTCAGGGATCGGTTTTGGGACCAATCTTATTTAATCTTTTTATTACTGACCTTGGCACAAAAAGTGGGAGTGTGCTAATAAAGTTTGCAGATGATACAAAGCTGGGAGGTATTGCCAATTCGGAGAAGGATCGGGATATTATACAGGAGGATCTGGATTACCTTGTAAACTGGAGTAATAGTAATAGGATGAAATTTAATAGTGAGAAGTGTAAGGTTATGCATTTAGGGATTAATAACAAGAATTTTAGTTATAAGTTGGGGACGCATCAATTAGAAGTAACGGAAGAGGAGAAGGACCTTGGAGTATTGGTTGATCATAGGATGACTATGAGCTGCCAATGTGATATGGCTGTGAAAAAAGCTAATGCAGTTTTGGGATGCATCAGGAGAGGCATTTCCAGTAGGGATAAGGAGGTTTTAGTACCATTATACAAGGCACTGGTGAGACCTCACCTAGAATACTGTGTGCAGTTCTGGTCTCCCATGTTTAAAAAGGACGAATTCAAACTGGAGCAGGTACAGAGAAGGGCTACTAGGATGATCCGAGGAATGGAAAACTTGTCTTATGAAAGGAGACTTAAGGAGCTTGGCTTGTTTAGCCTAACTAAAAGAAGGTTGAGGGGAGATATGATTGCTCTCTCTAAATATATCAGAGGGATAAATACAGGAGAGGGAGAGGAATTATTTAAGCTCAGCACCAATGTGGACACAAGAACAAATGGGTATAAACTGGCCACCAGGAAGTTTAGACTTGAAATCAGATGAAGGTTTTTAACCATCAGAGGAGTGAAGTTTTGGAATAACCTTCCAAGGGAAGCAGTGGGGGCAAAAGATCTATCTGGTTTTAAGATTCTACTTGATAAGTTTATGGAGGAGATGGTATGATGGGATAATGGGATTTTGGTAAGTAATTGATCTTTAAATATTCAGGGTAAATAGGCCAAATCCCCTGAGATGGGATATTAGATGGATGGGATCTGAGTTACTATAAAAATTCTTTCCTGGGTATCTGGCTGGTGAATCTTGCCCATATGCTCAGGGTTTAGCTGATTGCCATATTTGGGGTCGGGAAGGAATTTTCCTCCAGGGCAGATTGGAGAGGCCCTGGAGGTTTTTTGCCTTCCTCTGTAGCATGGGGCATGGTTGACTTGAGGGAGGCTTCTCTGCTCCTTGAAGTCTTTGAACCATGATTTAAGGACTTCAATAGCTCAGACATGGGTGAGGTTTTTCATAGGAGTGGGTGGGTGAGATTCTGTGGCCTGCGCTGTGCAGGAGGTCGGACTAGATGATCAGAATGGTCCCTTCTGACCTTAGTATCTATGAATCTATAACAACAGTAGATATCTATTATCAGCCACCTGACCATGATAGTGATAGTGACGATGAAATGCTAAGGGAGATTAGAGACGCTATCAAAATAAAGAACTCAATAATAGTGGGGGATTTCAATTATCCCCATATTGACTGAGTACATGTCACCTCAGGACAAAATGCAGGCACAAAATTATTCGATACTTTAAATGTCTGCTTCTTGGAGCTGCTGGTACAGGAACCCACAAGGGGAGAGGCAACTCTTGATTTAGTCCTGAGTGGAGCGCAGGATCTGGTCCAAGAGTTAACTATAACAGGATATCTTGGAAATAGTGACCATAATACTATTTAACATTCCTGTGGTGGGAAGAACACCTCAACTGCCCAACATTGTGGCATTTATTTTCAGAAAGGGGAACTATGCAAAAATGAGGAAGTTAGTTAAACAGAAATTAAAAGGTACAGTGACTAGAGTGAAATCCTTGCAAGCTGCATGGACGCTTTTCAAAGACACCATAATAGAGGCTCAACTTAAATGTATACCCCAAATTAAAGAAACACAGTAAAAGAAATAAAAAAGAGCCATCGTGGCTTAACAACCATGTAAAAGAATCAGTGAGAGATAAAAGAGCATCTTTTAAAAAGTGGAAGTCAGATTGTAGTGAGGTAAATAGAAAGGAGCATAAATACTGCCAAATTAAATGTAAAAATGTAATAAGAAAAGCCAAAAAGGAATTTGAAGAACAGTTAGCCAAAAACTCAAAAGCTAATAATAAAATGTTTTTTAAGTATATTAGAAGCAGGAAGCCTGCTAAACAATGACTGGGGCCCTGGACGATCGAGATACAAAAGGAGCACTTAAAGACTATAAAGTCATTGAGGAGAAACTAAATGAATTCTTTTCTTCAGTCTTCACAGCTGACGATGTTAGGGAGATTCCCAAACCTGATCCACCTTTTGTAGGTGACAAATCTGAGGAATTGTCACAGATTGAAGTGTCACTAAAGGAGGTTTTGGAATTAAGTGAGAAACTTAACAGTAACAAGTCACCGGGACCAGATGGCATTCACCCAAGAGTTCTGAAAGAACTCAAATGTGAAATTACGCAACTATTAACAATGGCTTCTAACCTGTCCTTTAAAACAGCTTCTGTACCAGTGACTGGAAGATAGCTAATGTAACACCAATATTTTAAAAGAGCTTGAGAAGTGATCCGGGCAATTACAGACCGATAAGTCAGTACCAGGCAAATTAGTTGAAACAGTAGTAAAGAATAAAATTGTCTGACACACAGAAGAACATAAATTGTTGTGCAAAAGTCACCATGGTTTCTGTAAAGGGAGATCATGTCTTACTAATCTATTGGAGTTCTTTGAGGGGGGTCAACAAACATGAGGACAAGGGAGATCCAGTGGACATAGTGTACTTAGATTTCCAGAAAGCCTTTGACAAGTTTCCTCACCAAAGGCTCTCACGTAAATTAACTTGTCATGGGATAAGAGGGAAGATCCTTTCATGGATTGAGAACTGGTTAAAAGTCAGGGAACAAAAGGTAGGAAAAAATGGTAAATTTTCAGAATGGAGAGGGTAACTAAGGGTATGCCCCAAAGAGTCAGTCCTAGGACAAATCCTATTCAATTTATTCATGAATGATCTGGAGAAAGAGGTAAACAGTGAGGTGGCAAAGTTTGCAGATGATACTAAACTGCTCAAGATAGTTAAGACCAAAGAAGACTATAAAGAGCTTCAAAAAGATCTCACAAAACTAAGTGATTAGGCAACAAAACGGCAAATGAAATTTAATGTGGATAAATGTAAAGTAATGCTCATTGGAAAAAATAACCCCAACTATACATACAATAAAATGGGGGCTAATTTAGCTACAACTAATAGGAGAAAGATCTTGGAGTCATTATGGGTAGTTCTCTGAAGACATCCAAGCAGTGTGCAGCGGCAGTCAAAAAAGCAAATAGGATGTTAGGAATCTTTAAAAAAGGGATAGATAATAAGATGGAGAATATTTTATTGCCCTTATATAAATCCATGGTATGCCCACATCTTGAATATTGTGTACAGATGTGTTTCCCACATCTCAAAAAAAGATATACTGGCATTAGAAAAGGTTCAGAAAAGGGCAACTAAAATGATTAGGGGTTTGGAACGGGTCCCATATGAGGAGAGATTAAAGAGGCTAGGACTTTTCAGCTTGGAAAAGAGGAGACTGGGGGCGGGGGAGATGCCAGAAGTATATAAAACCATGAGTGGTGTGGAGAAAGTGAATAAGGAAAAGTTATTTACTTGTTCCTCTAATATAAGAACTAGGGACCACCAAATGAAATTAATGGGCAGGAGGTTTAAGACAAATAAAATGAAGTTCATCACACAGCGCACAGTCAACCTGTGGAACTGCTTGCCTGAGGAGGTTGTGAAGGCTAGGACTATAACAGGGTTTAAAAGAGAACTGGATAAATTCATGGAGGCTAAGTCTATTAATGGCTATTAGCCAGGATGGATAAGGAATGGTGTCCCTAGCCTCTGTCTGTCAGAGGGTAGAGATGGATGGCAGGAGAGAGATCACTTGATCATTACCTGTTAGATTCACTCCCTCTGGGGCACCTGGCATTGGCCACTATTGGTAGACAGGCTACTGGGCTGGATGGACCTTTGGGCTGACCCAGTATGGACATTCTTATGTTCTTATGTTCCCCTTGGAATTTCAGGAAGGTGCCACAGAGATGGCTGATCTTCCTACTTCCCTTCTGCACTGGTCAATATCTTGTCTAGTGTGGACTGGGAGGAACAATCAGATCACTTTTTATTTAAACAGTAAAGCTCTATGTAGTGGTGTTCTTTGAGAATCAGAGAACAGTACCCATCCATGCAAAATTATAGCAAACTTTTGGATTTTAAAACACCAGCCAAGAGGCTAAAGGAGTTACTTGCACTTTTGAGTTTACATGCAGTGGGATCACAGGTTAATATTGGCGGGGTCCTGCTGCAAGTAAGTCTGAAGCAGATATTGTTCTGAGTGCCAAGTTAAAACATCTCGGGCTGGGGAACAAAGGAGAAAGGGGAGGAGGAAAAGTGATGACAAACACTGATGAAATTCAAAGCAGATTAGAAATTAAAGAATATCACATTCTATTTCCAGACTATTAAGCATGGCTGTGATGAACAATTGCAGGTGTTTAAAGTTTCCATGACTACAGAAAGAAAAGGAGTACTTGTGGCACCTTAGAAACTAACCAATTTATTTGAGCATAAGTTTTCGTGAGCTACAGCTCACTTCATCGAATGCATCCAATGAAGTGAGCTGTAGATCACGAAAGCTTATGCTCGAATAAATTTGTTAGTCTTTAAGGTGCCACAAGTCCTTTTCTTTTTGCAAATACAGACTAACACGGCTGCTACTCTGAAACATGACTACAGAGTGTGTTAATTAAGCAAAATATGGTAAAAGAAAAACTTTGGAGACTGGAGCCTAGAAAAAAGAGGGCTCATATCTTCAATTGCTAACTGTCTGTTCCACTTAAGGGGATGTTTCTGCTTTTACAATTCAGTGGTTGGTGATTTTTTTTTAAAAAAAATGACAGGAGGAGAAAGCAGTCTATTTGGTGTGTCACAGATATGGAATATCTTAGAGCACAGTAGTTACTGTATAGTCATAGAACAAGAGCTCTTTTGTTTAGCTGTCCCCAGAAGAGTCTGTAATCTATTCAGTATCCTCAAAATTCTTCTTGTTCAATCCATCAATAAGTGTTTTTTAAAGTATTTTGCTGCCTTTCTCAGCTTGTGCTGATTTGAATAGGCAGCCAGAGACAAATCAAAGGTGGCTGTTCTGCCAAGTTTGAAAATGAAGCTATTTCAAAGAAATCTGACTTATGAGATGATTAACAAATTACATATGAGTACATCCTTTATTCTGAAGGAAAACTGGCAAATCATGTTTCATTTACATCTCATGCATATTGCATCAAGAAACTAGTGGAAATTATATAATTTGCTCACTTTTAAAAGTCTTTGTGGAGGTTCAGTTAGATTAAATGAGCTGCTATACAATTTACTTTTTAATATACTTTTACATTTCTAATACAACTTTCAGTTGAGTGTCTTGAGGATTTAATTTAGACAATATGACAAGTACTCTATATTAATTAAACCTTCTTATTGAGATTTAAAAGCTTTGTCTAAGGATGCATCTAGCAGCTAATGCAATTAGCTCTAAAGTACTTAACTAGTTAGTAATGAATGTGTTATTAGACTGGTGTTTTAAATAGATTAAAATTGTATGGCGTTTAATTATAAACCTGGAATATGTTTTTCAAAAATATCATGAGTAGAGAGTATAAGATATGCACATTATTAGCTGTAATGATGCTCTGGCCTCCAAATGCACACACTTAACTCTGGTTTTAATTAAAATGTGGTCACCCTGCTCAACATATCTGTTTTCCATGTCTTTGATCCTTATCTATTGTATTTACTGTCCTCCTGTTTGAACAGCAGAGCTAATATGGTTATAGAAGACTATCAATAATCTATTTTGCCAGGTGCATATTTAACAAAGTTGTGCAATAAATTCTAATTGCAGAATCTTTAGAACTGCTGGTGTTGACATAAAAGGTAGAAAGAATGCATATTTTCAGATCTCAGGTGGCTGGGTTTTTTAGAGCTGGCTGTTAAAACTTGAAATAAGATTTTTCTAAACTGAATAAATATTATTTCTCAGTTCCTCAAAATTAAAGGTAGTATCCCATGATTCTACTTTACAGTTGCTTTTCTACATGAACTGCATTAGACTCCTTAGAACAAGACATTATGTTCCAATGTTAGGGACCCTGCTGTCAATTACATTGACTCTATTATTGATTCTAATATTACTTGCTTTATGTCCTTGATCAAGTCACTTAAACACTTGTTTTAGATTCCCATTCATAAAGTGGAGATAGTGATGCTAGGCATGCAAAACTGTACATATCTATGCCGCTACATCTCACTCATTAATACTACAGAAGTTGTTGAGTGTCACCATGCTGTATTTTCAATTCAAGCTTTTTGTGCTTTTCATGTAAAGCTCATAATATAGTGGAACCACCATAGCTACATGTCATTGAGGTGCAGGCCCTGGGGAAGCAAGCGGGGGGCTCTGCAACCATTCCCTTCCCTTTGATTTAAATGTTTTACTCAGGCTGTATTGCCAACCCCATGTGACAAAAACAGAATCAGTGCTCCAACTTTTTTTTTTAAAGGGATGGGTTCTTTTTTAATTTGCCTTCTCCTTTGAGTCTTCTGGGTGCATTTATTTGATTTCAAAGTTTTTTTTTTCCTGCAGTCATGAGGACTAGAAATTTGTTTTAAATGAAAGCTGAAATGCTTATAGATTCTTGTGATTCTAGCAGTTGAGATGTTGAGAGTGAGAAACACAGCTTTGGGGAGAATTAAGGTGATTTGCAAGTGGGTATGTGTGTGCTAGTGAGATTTCCCTTTTATTGACACATACAATAAAGATATCACATAACAGCAATATTTTGAACATAGTGTGTGCTCTTTATTTCATTAATTAACTCACAACAATTCCTACTGTCATTATAAAGCAGGTCTTTAAGGATTTTTTCCCCCATTAATGCTAACCTAGTGTGAATGGGATGGGAGTAGATTTGATGGATGGGAATCTTTCTAAAGCTCTGAAATATTGGGGCTGTTTGTGATCTGACTCTGATGTAAGTCAAGATTAGATTAGAGGTGTTCTACAAAGGATTTTATTTAAGGGTTTATTCCTTTTTTGTTTTCTTATGATGTACAAGAAGGGCTTGAATATATGTTTCTAATAGTTTTTCTGTTTGTTATTTAGAAATAACAAATATGTAAAGTCTGGTCTTCCCTGGTTCTGTTGTACAAAAACTGTGTGACTAGGCCTACATCGATATAGAACACTCAGTCTGAAATAAGTGTCCACACAAAGATTTGCATCAAAATAACTAAAAGGTATGAATTAGACATTTAGTTATTTTGTTCCACTTCACTTTAAACTAAGCAGATGACTCTGAAATGCTCTTATTTCTCCTAAAGGTAGTTCCTCCTCCCAATCTGGATCAGATTTGAGGCATTCTGGCAGGGTGATCTGTGTGTGGGGAAACTTGCCCTGTAATTAAATAATCATTAAGCCCAACATCTTTCACCAGAACTAAATCATAAAATTTACCATTCAGAACATTTGTGGGTTACATGTAAAATTATGTATGTAATGGATGCTCCTGGTTGGGTTGCTAGCAGTGGGATTGAACCTGGGATTTCTGGCTCTAAAAGTCAAACGCCTCTACTGTATGAGCCACAAGACATGGCTTTGTTAGTTTAAAGACTGTATCAAATTCATAAATCACTAAGTTCTCCAGCCACTAGAAAGAGGCAGCGTGTTACCAAGGTCAGAGCTACACTTTGTGAATGTGAGTTATGTTTAATTTGCATATTTGTAAACCTAACGTGGAGCTGCACAAAAATATGGATTCTATGACTTCCTGAATGGATGTCAAGATTTAAATACCAACAAACAGTAGCATATTCAGTGAAGAAACATTTTATGATTTGGAACCCAAGTGAGAATTTTATACTATTTATGAATTTGCAGAAGTATTTCATTGTAATTCAAGTACTGAAAATCTACTTTCAGTGGGGTTGGTTTGACAACCTTCACTGAGGTCTGATAACTTTTGAGGAAAAACTTGATGATAAACATACAAAGTCCAATTTTCAAAGGTAGAAGATAGAATGGATTAAAAGGTTTGTATTGGTAGTGCACACTGTCTTATTGGTCTGCCTGCACTTATGAACTTACATTATTGAGTCCTAAACTAATTCAGCAATATTAGCAGTCGGGGGAAAGAAACCAGGAATCAGGGGACCAAGGTTCAATTTCTAAATCCTGTCATTCATGTCCTGTGTGACTTGCAGATCCAGATAGTGATAACACTGGTCATGATCCTGTTAATAATTCATCAGTACCAGAGGTTGAGGAGAAGCAAGGCAAAGTTTTTTGTCTGTAGCATTAGAGTTTTTGTTCTTTAAGTGCTTGATCCTGTAAGCACATATATAAGTATAATTACTCACCTCCGTATTCCCAACTGCAATCACATATGCAAATATTGGCCCAGTCAGGCTCCTGGGACAAAATTGAGTGAAATGTGGCTTTGTAGAAACTTCTTCCACATCATAATGTTTAAATCTGTGGAATATTAAAGCAAATAGAAAAAATGTTTTCTGCAAAGTAAATTTCCTGAAGGATTTTTAAGCAGATCGCTTGCTAAATATTTAGCAGCTCACACACAAACTAAAGGATGAATCTCTTTCTCTAAATTCCATAGCTGAGTTTTGTATGGACATTCACTAAACCTTTTGTTGGCATATTTTTAAGAAAAAACTCTCCTTTTCATCCAAGCCTTGGAAATAATCTGAAAAAATAACTGGGAAAAGTAGATGTGGGGACAGAGGGAAGATCACAGGCCAGACCAAGATTCAGATTGTTTGTGTTGTATTTTCTTGATTTAATAAATCAATTGTAGTACTTTTTTGGTAGTCTTACTTTCTTTCATCTCTAAATGTAGAATCATGGAATGTAAAACTGGAAGGGACTTAAGAAATCAACTAGTCCATTTTCTCCATGCTAATACTGGATTAAGTATAGTAGAGCACCCTGATAGATATTTGTCTGTTTTAAAAACCTCCAAGGATGGGAATTCCACAACTTCCCTAGGTAACCTGTTTACAGTTCGAAAGATTTTCCTGATACCTAAACTAAATCTCCCTTGTTGCAGATTAAGCTGATTCTTTCTTGTCCTACTCTCAGTGGACATGGAGAACAACTTATAACAATCTTTTTACATACATGATGACTATTACCATGTCACCCCGAGCCTTCCCTTTTTTAGTCTAAACATGTCCAATCCTTTCAACATTTCCTGATAGCTCAGGTTGTCTAAAGTATGCCAAGGACAATTTGTCTATATACTTTATAGATACAAATTGATGATTCAGGAAAAAAAAAGTCAACAAATACACCATTTTTAGTGAATTAAGAAGACAATTAGGCCTGTTTGTCCCATTTACAAACTGAACTATGTAAGCCCTTTACATTTTTTTTTTTTTTGCCTTTTAGCTGCATAACTCTTATTGATGAACCAGTTAGTCTCCTAATTTTGATGTGATTTAAGGTTAGTGTCTGAAACATTTATTACAGCTTTTGAATCTTTCATGTAATGTACTATTAATGACATGAATTGCAAAATTCAGATGCAGATTTTTAACCCTGAAGTTTAGGAATGTTTGATGCCAGAGTTTTGGTTTAGTATATCATATAGAAATGGGATAGTTGTAAAGGATTGTCTAGTCGTTAAGGGACTGGATTAGGCTTTAGAAGATTTTGGTTCAGTTCCCGGCTCCTTCACAGGCTTCCTATGCAACCTTCAGCAAGCCTTGTATTCACACCAATCCTCTATTTGTGCTATTAATAAAGAAAAATAAATTGAAGACTCTCATGATACTAAAGTAAAGGTTAGATAGTCCCAACAGGTAGACTCATTACATACAGATTGTGACTTTACGCTACTGCCTGCATTTATGGTGAAATCTGTTGGCTTAGATGCCAGCCAAGTGCGCCCTCTCTCCCCCCCAAAAAAGCAAAACAAAAACTCACCATCCTCCTCCTGTGAATTTTCTTGCACCATTGTCAATGGCACAAAGTCCACTATTATGCCTTGGCCCTGCATAGAAATGCAAAGAGAAGGTGAGATGATACCTTAGAAATTCATGTCCTGTCTAGTTGGAAAACTAGAATGAATGATTAGAAATGTCAATATCTCAAATGCTAAATGAGTGGAAATCTAACTATTAAAGTGGGGAAGGAATTTTTATTTGGACAATTTAAAGCATTTACCCTGTAGTAAAGCCTATTTGACTTAATTAGCTAATATCTTGACTAGAGAAAGCCTTTGTTAAAGATTCATAGATCTTAAGGCCAGAAGGGAGCATTATGATCAGCTAGTCTGCCCTCTGTATACCACAGGCTAAACAATTCAATCCAATGATTTCTGCATCAAGGCCATAACTTCTGTTTGTTTTACATCTCATCTTGTATGGTGACCTCTAGTCGTGACTTAAAGACTTCAGATGATGACTTCCCCATCCATAGATAATTATTCCAATGGTTAATTACCCTCTCCAGTAAAAAATAGTTTTACTACAGTCAACATATTCAGGGATGTAATTTTTTTACTGATATAAAAAACTCTGTGTTTACTGGCACAACTCTCATATTGGAAAAACTGTGTGCACATGAAAAGTGCCTTATGCTGGTAAAATTTATTTCCCTTCCTGTATGGGAATAATCTAAACCAATATCAGAACCCTTACATAGTATAAATGCATCCACACGAGGAGGAGTTGTACAGCTTTTACTATACTGTACACATTTTGGGTATAGACAAGCTTTGAGCTCAGTCCAATAAGGATTCAACTCAAGCTAAACGGAAATAAGGCACCTTTTCAGAAATAAATGTCCACACAGAAATTTGCTTCAAAAGAACAACAACAAAAAAATTAAACAGATTTACTTACTTCTGTGCCAATCTTTATGAAGACCAGCCCTGAGATCCACCAAACGTATCTCATATAGGGGCCACTGAACAGTTAGATGGGAACTGCTGGTAACCCTTGCTGGGCTGCGTTCGGACTGATCTGTGGGAGCAGTATTACCAGTCTCCAACATCCAAAAAATTGAGTCAGGCACCTAAAAATCATGTATTTAATATTTTTTATGGTTTAGTTTATTGATGAGAACTCCCATAACTAATGTTTGTGTGTGTGTGGCTACTACAAGGTATGTATTGGAGGAGATCTACCCCTTTCTAAAAAGTATAATTTTGAGATCTGAGCAGGCAGGACACAGCTGCCAAATTTGTGTGTCATGAAAGATATGAAACATTGGACAGGTTGTAGGAATTTTCAGCAAAAACTTCATATCCTTTCCTCATACAGTGCAGTGGAATCTAGTAATTACCATTTTATTTTTACTCTTGTGTGGCTGGACTCTTGCCTCTGCTTGAGCTGGATGAGAGAAACTTGAAGCAATGCTTGAAAATTGTGCATTAAATAAATTTGAGAGTGATGGGATGGTAAATGGACAGGCAGGCATGAAGTCAGCCAAGGATTTTTGTAGATGAGAGGAGAACAAGATTGTTCTCATTTAGAGGGGAACAGGGCTACGGAAGGTGAATGATTTTACGAAAAAGGAAATGGAGGTATGAGACCGAGGGGAGGAAAATTAGTTGCCAGGTGGGATTATTATTAAGGGTATATTGGACGAGTGAAGTGTTAGAGATAGAAAGCAAGTGAGAAACCTCAATGGAGTCTGAAGAGATGAGGGGGAGAAGGGAAGGTCACAGTGCTTCCCACCTTTCCCACTGATGCTACTGTGGGTATAAGTTAGAATAGAACGTTGAGAAAAACAAACAAACAAGATTCAAAGTCACTATCAGAAGGTCCAGAAGCTATCCTGCCAGAACAAGGGAAGACACCTTAGAGGATCTGTGGGCAATATTTTCTTGATTTCTTTAAAAAAAGACTATCTGTGACAAACAACATTATAGTCTTCTTGTGTAAAGTACATATCCCATATTCACACAGGAGCCTTTGGGTCTCATATTGTCCCGGACTAGCTGACTACATTCTTTTGGGGCTGTCAAGTGGCAGCAAACCCATTAACTGGGCTCCTCTCCTAGGGCTTGAGAAAGGCAGGCAAGAGTAGGGAGCAGTTCCCTCAAATATTCATATATTTTCACCCAGTACACGACAACTCAGGGCAGAATTTCCCCCAGTTTTTCAGCTGTAATGGTACCTTCTCAACCTGAGAGATAATTCCATAGTACTTTTGCATGATGCCAGAAGGTTGACAGCAAGATATAATACATGGTGTATTTAGAGTGGTTTCTCCATTATTTCATCTGAATAATACTTTATATGAAATCAGTAGAGGACTTCATTATTCTGGCTTGTCAATCAACTACTTTTCATTAGCACTTATTTACCAGGATATCTGATAGATTGATAGTAGAACAGGTCACATGTCAGACCATTCTACAGTAGGCAAATCAGCTTGCCTCCACTCCTCCTTTGCCTGCTGTGTTAGTAATATAAGATGCTTTTCTCGTTGAATCTGCTGGTAAAATCAATCAAAAGTACTTGGGCTATTAGTGTTAAGGGGGACCACCACTAACAAGGGGGAGCACCGCTGGCCCTGTTCCTGTGGGTGCCTTGATTTACTTTGTGTTAGATTGTAAGACACAAAAAAGTGAACTCCTGGAAAAAGGACCAGTGTGAACATGTTTGCAGTTTCACAATTTACTGAATTTCCTGGATACACATTACAATTCCCTTATACCACCATATCGGAGTACATGTTGTAACCAGGCTAGACATATTATAGGAGGCTCTTGTCCCTTGGGATCTTTAGGATTCAGGTAAGTTTAGGTGCTGTAGAAGCAACATTGCAAGATCCAACCTAGTTTTAAGAGGTATGAAATGTACTTGAATATCCTCACTCCTTCTTGCTCTTTTATATTTTTCATTCAAATGCGGCCCCTATTTACATTGGTCTTTAAATAAGACAACCTTAAAAAAATTAAAGACAAGAAAGATAAAAATGATTAATTCAGGAAAGATTTGTATGCTGTCATTTCACTGCATATGTGCAGGAGAAAGACAATTCATAGTCTAGAGTTAATGCATCACAGCAGAAAGTGCACTTTGATACTTCATCTCACAAATGAAATACTCAACTTTTATTGAACCAATTCTAATAACTCTTTTTTCTTGAAAGTGAGGTTGAGCCATCCATTTCAGAAAATGTCAGGTATTTCCAAATATAATGGAAGGCCTTCAGGTAGGCTGGGTTATTTCCAGGGAACATTAAAAATGTCAGGGATTTACTTTGGTAAGATTTATCAGGATTCACCTTCAGTAAAGAACAAGATCTAAATGGCAAGGAATAGGCACTAGTTGTGTGTGCAGATGGTGTGGCTAAAACAACACCTGGGTCCATATACATCCACCTAAAACAGTTTTGGATCCGTTTGTGGAGAAGAGTATAGCTGATTGAATTTCTGGAATTATGGATCAAGGAAGGATCCAACTTCTGGAGTAAGGGGAATAGAATTAAATATTCACTTCTAACTTTTGCACTTTCACTATGATGGGGCAGTGGGGAGTCTGTTTGGCCTGTGGAGGAAATTAGAGCAGCCAGAGGGCTGTCCTGACTGGTGCCCACTGCTACCATACCCATTGTGAGCCTCACAGCAGCAGGGAATCTGCAAATCACAGGAATGCCCTGACTGCAATCCTAAAACAGTCTCTGGCCAACCCCAAATGCTCCCACACTGGGAAGCAGAGAGTTCTAAACCAGGATGAAAACACCCTGCACTGTTGTCCCTTGTGCCAGGGTAGCATAGCAGGTGAAAATGGCTGCAGCATGAGTGAATTCCCTTCAGGGTGTCTAGTTGTCTCTGATGTTGCCCAGCCCTTTACTTACCCTCAATTTTTACCCATTCTCAGTAACATTAGACATCCGTTTGGCCTCTCTTCAAGATGCCATCCATCCTTTCTTATTCTCTGCTTTATTTTTTCTTTCTCCCCCATATGCCCTATCAAAAAATCTTTCTGTTGCTAGCTAGCAAATTTAAAAATATTCATACATGGAAGCCTGTCTTTCCTTTCAGTAAGTATGTCAGTAGTTTTTAAAAAAAAAAGCTGCACACAATAGCTGTTCAAAGTATACGAAGTTACCGCATAGAAAAGTAAGTAATATGGTTTTGCATCCAAAGAAAAGGATCTACACAAATCTTTCAACACCATACAAGTTGTGCAAAAGACCTAGCACCATGAATTTCGCCCTGTGTTAGAAAGAGGAGAACTGTACCTTTGTTAAACCAGGCTGAAACACCTTTCAGAAATTTTTCTTATGATAGACCCTGGGTGAGATTGGGGCCCTTGCAAGACAAGCATCCGTAATACTGATACGATTGTGTTTATCACAGGTTTCAGAGTAGCAGCCGTGTTAGTCTGTATTCGCAAAAAGAAAAGGAGTACTTGTGGCACCTTAGAGACTAACAAATTTATTAGAGCATAAGCTTTCGTGAGCTACAGCTCACTTCATCGGATGCCTTTTTTTGTGTTTATGAAGAAGATAGATATAATTTCTGGAAACAATATGAACATGGTGAATTAACCAGTTTAATCACGTATAGCAATTTAAAAGCTGCAAAAAGATATGTCGTATAATAGAAAAGAGAGTCGGTTCTACTCTTAAAATTTGTTAGCTATCATTTCTTTCATTTGAAAAGGTCATGGCCCGTTTCCCCTGTCCATTCTGGAAGGGTGTGGAAACTAAACCTAAAGATGTAGACAGATGATCACAGTAAGAAAATAGGATTTTCAGTGAGAGAAATAAAATGCTTCTGAGGGCTTAAGGAAAAATAATCTAAATTGGAAACCTGCTATAATGAGCTTATGACAATACTGTACTAAAAATATAAAGCCTGTTACACCAGTGTGTGCTGCAACTTTTATACTTCAGACTGTTGTGAGAGTGTACTGCTACTGATCAGGATAGCACAACAGTGAAAAAACTAACTGTAGTATAAACTTGTGGGTTCTTTCACTTCCGGTCACTCCTGCAATGCCACCTGCTGGCTATTGTATACAATATAATCATTGCCAATTTTAAAGAAAAAGTTCGCCCATAACCTCTGTTACGCACAATATGTTCACATAGTGAAAAAAAATATGGACAGTAGTTGAACTTTAACAGCTTTGAAAAAATTCTAATGACTTGAGAGAGATTCTCTTGACTTAAAATAAGCGTTGGAAGTGCAATCACTGAAAAGACTTCATGATAACAAGAATGTCTATTGTTTAACCAATTGGCAGTACAATGTCACAACAAACATATAGGGTGTGATTTTCAAAAATATTTAATGATGGCCTAAGTCAATGTAAGTTTCACACTAAATTCAGTAGAAGAATTAGGCCAACACTGCGTGCTTTTGAAAATCCTATTCGAGTGGAATGAATTCTCTATTATTAATGGGAACATCAAAGGCCACATTTACCATTGTTTGAAATGGGTAAAACTTACTTTACTCCTGTTTTTACCACAGCTGCTCTTTGACATATTTCAAATGCACATTTCTAATGGCAGACCTACAGTAACAAAAATCAGCTTTTTCAAAATATATCCTATTCTATAGTGCATTGCATTTAGTTAATATTATTTATATATTTATTAATATAGTCTTATAAATCCTCATGCTTCAGAACAAAAGTCCATCACAATGGAGTTTCTTGTACATTCCTCTGAAGCATTTGGAGCTGGTTTCTGTCAGAATGGAATACATGGACCTAAATGTTATGACAATTCCAATGTTTTTATATTCTATAGCCCCATACCTGCTTTCTACTGACAGTTTTGTGATGCAAATAGAACTGCGAAGGTCTCATGTGTAACTTTACATCTCCCCCCTGAACAGTAATGATTCAACTGAATTGTGACTTCTCTGGCTGTGTAAAGCAGAATTTTACCTGTTATGCACAATATGTTCACATTGAAAAATTATGGACAGGAGTTGAACTTCAGCAGCTTTTTCCAGCTATATACGACTATATTTTCATCATCACAAGTGTAATAGTGGATGATTTTCATACATATAAATGTTAAATCATTTTTGAAGCTCGCTAAGATTTTTGGCGTGGATGCTGTTTTGTCACAATGAGTTCGACAGGCTAATCTGGTGGTATATTAAAATTATTTTCTTTTATTAGTTTTAAATTAGCTTCCTTGAAGTTTCATTTGATGCGACCTTTTTCTGGTATTACAAGGGGAGGGTGAGTAATTAGGAATCCCTGAATGACTTTCCCTATATCATTCATTAGTTTGTATGTCTTTATTATATCCTCCCTTATGTGTCTCATCTTAAATTAAGCAGTGCAAGTCTTGTCACTCAAGTCACACGGAAGGCTTTCCTTTCTTCTAATTATTTTCATTGCCTGTCTCCGGATCCAGTCTATTATGTTATGGTGACTGTATGATCAGAACTGAATACAGTATTCCATGGATTTATATAGAGGCATAATACTTTCACTAAATTCTACACTGTTCTTTATGTATCAGAATGTTTATTTCTGTAAATCATTGAAAATGAAGCAGAGGCTTTCATTATGCTGTCAACAATGATGTGTACACATTTTTTCCTACATGATTATAGTCAATTCAGAATTTTGCATTGTTCATGAGCAGTTCAAATTACTCTTTCCAATTTACAGCACTTTTTTAGTGACTGGGCACTCCGAGAGGTTAATGTCTCTGCCTCGAGACATTAACCTCTGTCTCTTCTGCTTTCAGTTCCCCATAATACAAACCTTCCCAGTGTTAAGTCTCTAAAAGTGATAAGAGAAGGTGTAGAAAATGGTCTCATACACATGTTGTCTCATACACATCTTCCTGAGAGGGGGAGAAAAGGTAGGTTTTTTTTTTTCTTCTTGGACTTGAGGCAAGAGCCACAATAGGAGGATTCTCAGGATCTGTTTTTCTGTATGCTGTTTTTCAGCATATTTTCAAATCGTGCTCAGAGGCATTAGGTGGACTCTTATTTCACCAGATAAGCCACTGATAAAAGTAACCTGGACAGAAGTGGGAGAGAAATGGAGTGAGTCCACCCACAAGTAAATCTGTCCTGTTTTATACTCCCAAAAAGTTCATGCAGCCCTTATGTCTGGTTAAAGAAATTGCAAATCTTTATTTAAAATAGTAACAAATATTCCAAAGTGCTAGTAAACATTCTGCATTTTATTTTTTTTCCTAGAAAATGATTCATTGTACGAGAGCCTGCTCATCAGACCATACTTCCTGTAAAAGACTCACAAAGCATCCACTGCATAGCCTAGATTCTAATCTGTAACAATATGGATTTGCGTACACCACCCGAGCCAAATGACTCCAGGCAGCCAATATCACTTCTGGAAGTGGTCATGGATATCCCCCTCCATGGAACTTTATTTCAATCAGAGAACAGGATTCAGAGTTTTGTGGTCACAAGACACAATTGCACCAACATAGTTGTGACTGACGTTTATAAGAATATAAGAACAGCCATACTGGTTCAGACTAGTGGCTCATCTAACCCAGTATCCTGTCTTCTGATAGTGGCCAGTACCAGATTCTTCAGAGGGAATGAATAGACCAAGGTATTTTCAAATGAGCAAATCCTCTGTTATCCAGCCCCAGGTTCTGGCAGTCAGAGGTTTAGGGACATCCAGAACATGAGATTGCATCCCTGATCATCTCGGCTAATAGTCATTGGTAGGCCTATCCTCCATAAACTTTACCTAATTATTTTTTTAATCCAGTTACAATTTTTGTCTTTCCAGTATCTCTCTCACAATGAGTTCCACGGGTTGACTGTGTGTTGTGTGAAGAAATGCTTCCCAATGTTTGTAATAAACCTGCTGCCTACTTATTTCATTGGGGAACCCTTAGTTCTTTTATTCTGTGAAGGGGTAAATATTTCCCTATCTGATTTCTTCATACTGTTTATGACATTATAGACCTCTATCATATTCCCCCTTTATCGTAATCTTTTCTTAATATGAGTCCCAGTCCTTTTTAATCTCTCCTCAGAGATAAGCTGTTTCATAGCCCTAATAGTTTTTGTTGCCCTTCTCTGCACCTTTTCCAACTCTAATAAATCTTTTTTGAGATGGGGCAGCCAGAACTGCATGCAGTATTCAAGGGGTGGGTGTACCCTTCAATTTAGAGTGACATTGATATTTTGTCTTATCTGTTTCCTAATTATTGCTAACTTTCTTTTTGGGGTTTTTTTTTATGTCTGCTACACATTGAGGAGGTGTTTTCAGAGAATGATCCACAATTACTACACGATATCTTTCTTGAGTGATAACAGCTAATTTAGTCTCTATCATTTTGTGTGTATAGTTGGGATTATTTTTTTCTTGATGTGCATTAGTCTATACTTATCAACATTGAATTTCATGTGACATTTGGTTAACCAGTCACCCAGTTTAGTGAGATCCCTTTGTAACTCTTTGCAGTCAGTTTTGGACTTATCTGTCTTGAGTAATTTTGTATCATCTGTGATTTTTACCACTTCATGGTTCATCCCTTTTTCCAGATCACTTATGAATATGTCCCAGTACAGAGCCTTAGGGGACCCTACTATTTACCCCTCTCCATTATGAAAACTGACCACACAAGTCTGCTTCAGAAGTTTCTGAATTTCCAGGACCCGTGATCCTGGCCCTCCCTCCTTTCATTGACAAGGGATTCTCAGAGAGTTATAGTATATCAGAATCAGATGGGGTGGAAGGAGAAAATCTATGCCAGCCCCAAGAGTAGGGAAGCTCATTCAGGGAACAATTTTGTCAAAGAATAATGGAAAAATAGACTTTCAACATAGAATCATTTAGCTCAAGCTCAAAGCAATCAGATATTCCCTAAGAACTATAACTCCAGGCCTGATCAGCTGAGATGCATCAGCCATGTCTCAACACTCCTATTGCTTTATGATTTTATGGCTTCTATTTACAAGGACGGAAAGATCATCAACTGTGCTATGAACATGAGATCTTTTCTCTTCATAGGTGAAAAAGATGTGCGCGTGCATGCATGCAGACAGTGTATATTCATATATAAACCCTCTTCTCTCATCTTAGGTCCATAGTAAGACTTTACTGTAAGATATACTGTATTCTCAAGTGCTACACTTAAGAGGAAATAATCATCACAGCATTTGTCTAAGCAGGAAAAGGATAGATTTTGGAGAATGGAGTCTACAGCCCAAGTTCTTGAAGTGGAGAACCAGGCCCTGGGTCACCTGCCCATCAATGGACTGTTTATACCCAGGATCCAGAGATGGTACCCAAGTTTTATTCCAGATAAAGAAATTCATAAGCTGTAGCTATGATCATGCATTTTCCCCCTTGGCTAAAAGCATTAATGTCTGTCTTCTCTCTTTAGGTTGTAATCCAAGTTGCAATCCCTTCAGCAAAGAGCTTTTTTGAAAATTAAGGTGCAACTGGGGAGTCCTGCACCTCTTAGGAGGGCAAAGGTGTGCTAAGATTAACATAAACTTTATTTAAAACACACACACACACACACACACACACACAACACCACAGTCTGGATATAATAATTTATTTCTACCCCTAAATTTTTTGCCCATATGTAAAATATTTAAAAAATAATGAATCTGGCATACTGTTGATGTTGGAGCTCTAAAAATCAATACTCACTACAATATCCAATTAAGAAATTCTCTACTGGTCTATCATGCCAATTGTAAATAAAAGTAATAATTAAAACAAAAAATAAACGCACTGCAAATGCTGCAGTTATATGCATTTCAGACTTTCTAAGGTAGAGGCTGCCTTTGCTCTTGAATGTTTGAGCTAATTTATTCAGTCACGAAAGCCTCCCGCCCTGAAGGATCCTATGCAACACACAAAGATGCAGGATGGTGTCCTGGATATGTTTTTACACCTTCACTAAATTTTTACAATTTAAATGTGCAGACTTCATCAGTCCCTGGCATTGAACAAAGAGTTCTGCTTACTTTGCTCACCCTATAGCTGAAAGTAATATGTAAAAAGAGAAAACACATCTCCTCATTCATATTTTTTACCTCCTTTGTGATACGCCATTGGATATCTAATTATAACAGATCTTAGGACTATAAGGACTTTCCTTGTGAAGAAAAATAGGAAAATGTATCTTAGCTTACCCAAAAATTTCCTCTCTCTTAACAGGAAAGTCTGCCGAGCCAACCCGCCTAGCACAAAGATTCTAGTTCTGAGGGGAAGCATAAACTGTTGCATTCCTCCATGTTTTATTGTAAACACAACAGATATATGTTCTCTGTTAGCTGGGGTGAAATGTGAATTTCTTGTTGTATCTAGTAACTTATCAATTCAAGTTTAAAACAGTTATCTCTATGAAACAGCTTTGGAAGTGTCTGAAGTGGCAAACACTTCAAGGTGGTGGCTGTTCCCAGGCTGCTGTGATTGACAAGTCTGGTGTCTCTCTCAAATGAGCTGAAGCAGGAGTACTCAACCAGTGGAAGTTCCTGCTAGAAAATATATATATTTTTGGTAAACAAAGAGAAATTTATTTTAAAAATATTGTATGTGTCCCTTAAAAAAGCATGGCAGTGCAAGTCCTGTGTTGTATTTGCTATTCTTAAACATTTTTATAATTCAGTGAGCATTTTCCAGTGGGTTCTAACATATAAAATTTATTACTGTGTTTAAGCAACATTAAATAAAATTTAAAAACCCGAATTTATGTTGCACATAAGTTTTGTGCTCCATGTTAATTAGCAGAGGGAGTAAAAGTCCATTCATATCTATGGTAAAACACTATTCCCGTAGCTTTTCTGATTTGTAAAGATAATACAAAAATAAGAAAATCTCTCTCTAAATCACAGGACAAAAATTGGAATATATGAATGGTTCAGGGCAGTGAACTGATTCAATATCTTTCCTTACAGCTTCTTTTCAAAGGAGCCATTAGTACTACCTATAGTGCCTGTGGTCAGACGCCAACAGGATGCAGTGGGGCTACTAGGACTATTACTCATTCTAACTCTCACAAGAGAGTATGAGGTTTGAACTGTGCCAACCTCCTTCCACTTGGAGTTCTCTTTACCTTTTCTCCTGCTCTGAGTGTATCCACACAGGAGCATTCAAAATGTAGTCATAAGTGAATATAAAATACAAAAGAAAAAAGCCGAAACTGACGAGTTAATTATATTCTCTCCTGGGGAGCAGTAGTTGGGCCACATCTATTATTTCATACTGTTACTGCCTCAGTGACAAGGGCAGTGTGTGTAAAAGAAACAAGAATTAACTCTGTGAACTGACCTTGCCTTTATATTTGTGATGGAACCATGGAATGAGCAGAAATAAGATGATTATAACCTTTAAAAATGAGAGAAAAAACAAAGGAAATCTTTCTCTATGGGGAAATTATCTTCCCTTTTCTCCTGCACCAGGCCCACATAGGCCATAGCAGCTTCAAAAGGAGAACAAAATGACCTTTACTCCACCACCACCACCATCCCCACAACTAATTTCCTAGGATCAAACTTGTAAAACAACATCAGCAAATAATTGCCATTAATTTTACTTTTTTGCCAGTTTCAAAAAAAGTAATTTCACTTGTTTCACAGGTGGTGCATTTTTTTGGCACAACTCTATTCAGGACCTGACTTATACCTGGTATTTCTCAATAGTTTGGGCATGTATGTTTTGATATGCTACATAAGAAAAAGTTTAAGCAACACTGATTTTTACATTTTTCTGTTATTTTTTTTTTAAAGTCTAAAAACTCAAACTTGCAAAGCACCTAAATATGTGTTTAAGGACGAGTAGTCCCTCAGTTAGGCTGAAAGTAACATGCATATTTAAATACTCCGCTGCATCTGTGGCAGAAGACTCAGCACGCTGCAGTATCATGACACATATTTAAAAAAAAAAAAGGAAAGGAAAGGGTACAAACTTTATTTGTTTGCAACTTCATAAATTTTCAATTACACCACTGTGTAGTTATAGAAAAATCCAAACTGCCATTATTGTGTGTGTGTTTATTTTATAGAGGTTTGGTAATTTTTAAATGAAACATTTTTTCTTTCTTTTGGTATTCTAGTATTAAACAAAAAAGAAATAAAACTATAAAACCAGAATAGTAGGCGCTGCCTCTGGGCACCTGGAGAGGTCTGAATGTCAGACAAGAGGGTTCTGAAAATAGGGAATATATTTTGTTACCTTGAGACCAACACTCCAATCTGATTGTAATAGTTGACACAGGCTGTACCTTTGTGCAGAGTTTGAAGTGCATTTTATACATACAAAATTACCTGCTGGTAGCATAACACTGGAAACAAACTTCCTCTTTCACAGGAACCATCAGGGATAATGCCCCCTAACAGCAAAATAACAAGCTGTCTTTGTTCCCCAGACAACACTGAAGACTTTGGTATGTTGGAATTGAAGTAAGGCCCCAGTTATCGAAGGTGGTCACCTAAGTTTGGGCTCTATAATCCATATTTAGCTACCTGAACAAATGGCTTAATTTTCAGGGACGCTGAACATCCACAATTTCCATTTAAGTAAGCAAGAGCTGTGGTCTGAGTTTTATAAAGTACTGAACATTGAACCTTTGAAAATCAGGCTCCCTTAAAGATGTCTCATTGGACACTAAAAATTGAGGTATTTAAAAATCACTAGTCCCTTTTGAAAAACTTGCCATCATTGAATTAACTGATAGATTATAAGGCCAGATTGGACAATTTAAAAACAGGCTATAGAATTTATAAAACTACATAAAACAAGCCATAGAAGTTGACCAGATAATTCCTGCATCATGCCCATAACTTCTGTCTGAGTTATCTTTTAGAAAGACATCCAGTCTTGATTTAAAGTTTTCAAGTGATGGCAAATATGCCACCTCCCTTGGTAAATTGTTCTAATAGCTAATTACCCCAACTATTAAAAAGGGGGGGGCAAAAGAGGGGGAACACCTAATTGCTAGTCTGAAATTTTCTAGCTTCACCCTTCAACAATTAATATTTTTTATCATTTGTCTGCTAGATTAAAGAGCCCTCTACTATCTGAATCCTCATTTCCTTACAGACTGTAATCAAGTTGCTACAAATGTCTCACTGTAAGGCAGGTTTTCCAGACCTCAAATCTATTCTTGTAGCTCCTTGCCTGTATTTCAACATCCTTTTTGAAGTGTATCTACCAGTACTAGAATACTTATTAATCTCGGTCTCACTAATGCTGTATTACAGAAATAATACCATCTTCGTACACGCACTCAATGTTCCCCTGTTTATACGATCAAGGATTGCATTTGTTGCTTAGCCACCATATTGTATTAACCGTCTTGGCCACAGTGTCACTGGGGAGTCCAGTTCAGCTGGTTATCTACTTCCCTAAGTCTTTTTCAGGAGTCACTGCTTCCAATACCCAGGCCACCATCCTGTAAATGTAACACACATTCTTTGTAGATATATGACCTTGTGTTAAAATCAACTTACTGTGATGGGGTTAATAGATGCAGCATTCCCAGAATAACCACTGAATAAATAGTGGTCTGGATAATTTTCTCTAATTAAATAGCTTCAAAAGCATGTCTATACATTCCTTTAGATTAGATTTCTGTAATGGACTTTACATTGGGCTATAACTTTAAAACCATCCATAAGCTGAAGCTACTGCAAAATATCACTTGGTAAGAAGAGTGTTTTTGCCCTATGCATATAAAATTCCATCATTGGTACTGGTTGTTGTTGTTGTTGTTTTTGTTTTTGGTTTCTTTTATCTCTATACCCTAATTGGTTTAGGATCTACTTACCTGCTTCACTTCAGCTACGTTGGGGTATTTGTGTTGTATTTTTCAGTTATATCAAGGGCACCTAAAGTGTATAGATGGGTGCCTTTGTAACATTTGTATAAATATAAAAAACTTTACTTTAAAGTATATAGAATTATCTAAAACCCAACGTATGACTGTTTTGCCTTGTAGTTACCTGTTCTTCTGTAATCTGTTCCTTAAATTTTCACTGATTTTATTTCCATGCACAGAAGGCTTATGAATCTTTAGACTTGCATTCTTGATGAATAGAGAGACAAGATAGGTTGGGTAATATATTTTATTGTACAAACCTACTTTGTCTTTCTAATATCCTGGGACCAACATGTCTACAACAACACTGCATACATTCTTGATCAATCTCACTTTTTTTTCGGTCATCAGCTTTTCCTTTGATAACAGATGAAACTTTGTCAAACATTAACTTTCTGTTCATTGCATTTCTACAGTTTAAAATTAAAATGAGTTAATATGTTGACCAATCAGTATGTAGTATGTGCCCTGAACCTTGCATTGTTAACCACTGATGTTTTTAAAAAACGTGGATGTACAACACAGTGCATTACTGTTCACACAGTAGTATTTTCCCTTAATGCTTAAAGAATGGCTATCGCTGTTCCATGTAGATGCTTTGGTAATTTGACTAGCAACCAGCCTGCTAGTCAGGTGGAATGCTATTATCTTGGATATCTTTTAATAAGTCCTTAGAGATTTGACATTCATTTGCTCTTTTCTATACTTTATATTGCTACACTTGTATTGTATCCAATTACTTTATTATCTGATGACATGATTATCTCATTGCAGATTAAGCTTCAGCAACCATTTAACAATAGCCAATAAACTGATGCAAATTACTGTAAAATGGAAAGAAATAAAATCAATGCTATTTGAATCTGAATTTAATTTATAGAAACCATTTATTCAACAAGAAATATTTAGTTATTGAAAATCTCATCTTCTTTTTTGCTATCCCAACATAGCTGCTGCTGCATAGATATAATCTTTAAAAATTGTTACTGCTGCATTATAAATAATTGTCTTTATAAAATAGCTTTTTGTATGGTTAGTGTAATATCTTTTAATATTATAACCATTTTAGCAAGTGCTTTGGTTGTTCACGGTAGCAAATTCGCAATTATAGAGAAGAAAGGGCGAGAAGATCTATTTGATAATCCAATTAATCTCTTTGCATGAGCAGGATTGTTGCCTGTAGAACAACCCCGAATGTTCTGTCTAACCTAAGTTTGAACAACTCACCTTGGAAGAGTTTTGACCATAATATTAATATTTTTTTTCAAAAAAGCATTTGCAGAGGTGTACAAAATATAAATTTAAAATATTTACCATTTACCTACAGGCAACGACTGTATAAAGCTAGTAACTGTAAAGCCAGCAGTATAAAACCCTTGCTAAGCTCTTACCATTGTATGTTTTCATTTGCAGTAAAATATAAACTTATCAAGTATTCTTTCTCTTTAAGAAAATTAAGTACATGAAAATAAAGTCTGCTGCATATATACAGTGCACACTGATGAGATGAGAATTCTAATTCTTTTCTTAAGAAAAAAATGTTTATCTAGTAAATGCATTTTAACCTTACACAAACAACGCTGTATTTCAACACTACTCTATATGCAGCAATTTGCTCCTAACATATGCTCATCATAATAGTTAGAATATTTTCTTTTGAAACAAACTAAAAGTAGATTTTTTAAGTACGTTCTTGGACAGAAAATAGTACTTAATGAGTTCTGGTACTTATCACTCAGTTTACAACTTCTTAAAAGGGGAAATCATCTCTTGTTGAAGCTAATAGCTAAGACTAAAAGATTTGATTGACACAGAAACGAAAAGCCATACAGCTTCCCTCAGCCACCTTCATGATAATTCAGAACTCAGTCCAGGGGTCTCTTGGGCCACTACACATGCGTCTTGCTGGTGCCAAGGCTTTAAGAGGTTAATGTGATAAATCTGTTCTTGTTTCCGGTGTCCTGGCTGCCACACCTTGGAGGTTACTTCCCCCACGGGTTCAACCACCTCATAGGACCCCTGCCATTGGGCCAAAAGCTTGCTTTCTGCCATGGGTACCAACACCATCACTGGTTTCAGAGTAGCAGCCGTGTTAGTCTGTATTCGCAAAAAGAAAAGGAGTACCGGTGGCACCTTAGAGACTAACAAATTTATTAGAGCATAAGCTTTTGTGAGCTACAGCTCACTTCATCGGATGCATTTGGTGGAAAAAACAGAGGAGAGATTTATACACACACACACACACACACACACACACACACACAGAGAGAACATGAAACAATGGGTTTATCATACACACTGTAAGGAGAGTGATCACTTAAGATAAGCCATCACCAGCAGCGGGGGGGGGGGAGGAAGGAGGAAAACCTTTCATGGTGACAAGCAAGGTAGGCTAATTCCAGCAGTTAACAAGAATATCAGAGGAACAGTGGGGGGTGGGGTGGGGGGGAGAAATAACATGGGGAAATAGTTTTACTTTGTGTAATGACTCATCCATTCCCAGTCTCTATTCAAGCCTAAGTTAATTGTGTCCAGTTTGCAAATTAATTCCAATTCAGCAGTCTCTCGTTGGAGTCTGTTTTTGAAGCTTTTTTTGTTGAAGTATAGCCACTCTTAGGTCTGTGATCGAGTGACCAGAGAGATTGAAGTGTTCTCCAACTGGTTTTTGAATGTTATAATTCTTGACGTCTGATTTGTATCCATTCATTCTTTTACGTAGAGACTGTCCAGTTTGGCCAATGTACATGGCAGAGGGGCATTGCTGGCACATGATGGCATATATCACATTGGTAGATGCGCAGGTGAACGAGCCTCTGATAGTGTGGCTGATGTGATTAGGCCCTATGATGGTATCCCCTGAATAGATATGTGGACAGAGTTGGCAACGGGCTTTGTTGCAAGGATAGGTTCCTGGGTTAGTGGTTCTGTTGTGTGGTGTGTGGTTGCTGGTGAGTATTTGCTTCAGATTGGGGGGCTGTCTGTAAGCAAGGACTGGTCTGTCTCCCAAGATCTGTGAGAGTGATGGGTCGTCCTTCAGGATAGGTTGTAGATCCCTGATGATGCGTTGGAGAGGTTTTAGTTGGGGGCTGAAGGTGATGGCTAGTGGCGTTCTGTTTTCTTTGTTGGGCCTGTCCTGTAGTAGGTGACTTCTGGGTACTCTTCTGGCTCTGTCAATCTGTTTCTTCACTTCAGCAGGTGGGTATTGTAGTTGTAGGAATGCATGATAGAGATCTTGTAGGTGTTTGTCTCTGTCTGAGGGGTTGGAGCAAATGCGGTTAAATCGTAGCGCTTGGCTGTAGACAATGGATCGAGTGGTATGATCTGGATGAAAGCTAGAGGCATGTAGGTAGGAATAGCGGTCAGTAGGTTTCCGATATAGGGTGGTGTTTATGTGACCATAGCTTATTAGCACCGTAGTGTCCAGGAAGTGGATCTCTTGTGTGGACTGGTCCAGGCTGAGGTTGATGGTGGGATGGAAATTGTTGAAATCATGGTGGAATTCCTCAAGAGCTTCTTTTCCATGGGTCCAGATGATGAAGATGTCATCAATGTAGCACAAGTAGAGTAGGGGCATTAGGGGAGGAGAGCTGGGGAAGCGTTGTTCTAAGTCAGCCATAAAAATGTTGGCATACTGTGGGGCCATGCGGGTACCCATCGCAGTGCCGCTGATTTGAAGGTATACATTGTCACCAAATGTGAAATAGTTATGGGTCAGGACAAAGTCACAAAGTTCAGCCACCAGGTTAGCCGTGACAGTATCGGGGATACTGTTCCTGACGGCTCGTAGTCCATCTTTGTGTGGAATGTTGGTGTAGAGGGCTTATACATCCATAGTGGCTAGGATGGTGTTTTTAGGAAGATCACCAATGGACTGTAGTTTCCTCAGGAAATCGGTGGTGTCTCGAAGATAGCTGGGAGTGCTGGTAACGAAGGGCCTGAGGAGGGAGTCTACATAGCCAGACAATCCTGCTGTCAGGGTGCCAATGCCTGAGATGATGGGGCGTCCAGGATTTCCAGGTTTATGGATCTTGGGTAGCAGATAGAATACCCCAGGTCGGGGCTCCAGGGGTGTGTCTGTGCGGATTTGTTCTTGTGCTTTTTCAGGGAGTTTCTTGAGCAAATGCTGTAGTTTCTTTTGGTAACTCTCAGTGGGATCAGAGGGTAATGGCTTGTAGAAAGTGATGTTGGAGAGCTGCCTAGTAGCCTCTTGTTCATACTCCGACCTATTCATGATGACGACAGCACCTCCTTTGTCAGCCTTTTTGATTATGATGTCAGAGTTGTTTCTGAGGCTGTGGATGGCACTGTGTTCTGCATGGCTGAGGTTATGGGGTAAGCGATGCTGCTTTTCCACAATTTCAGCTCGTGCACGTCGGCGGAAGCAGTCTATGTAGAAATCCAGGCTGCTGTTTCGACCTTCAGGAGGAGTCCACCCAGAATCCTTCTTTTTGTAGTGTTGGCAGGAAGGTCTCTGTGGGTTAATATGTTGGTCAGAGGTGTGTTGGAAATATTCCTTGAGTCTGAGACGTCGAAAATAGGATTCTAGGTCACCACAGAACCTAAGACCTAAGAGTGGCTATACTTCAACAAAAAAGCTTCAAAAACAGACTCCAACGAGAGACTGCTGAATTGGAATTAATTTGCAAACTGGACACAATTAACTTAGGCTTGAATAGAGACTGGGAATGGATGAGTCATTACACAAAGTAAAACTATTTCCCCATGGTATTTCTCCCCCCCACCCTACCCCCCACTGATCCTCTGATATTCTTGTTAACTGCTGGAATTAGCCTACCTTGCTTGTCACCATGAAAGTTTTCCTCCTCTTCCCCCCCCCCCCCCGCTGCTGGTGATGGCTTATCTTAAGTGATCACTCTCCTTACAGTGTGTATGATAAACCCATTGTTTCATGTTCTCTGTGTGTGTGTATATAAATCTCTCCTCTGTTTTTTCCACCAAATGCATCCGATAAGGTGAGCTGTAGCTCACGAAAGCTTATGCTCTAATAAATTTGTTAGTCTCTAAGGTGCTACCGGTACTCCTTTTCTTTTTGCGAACACCATCACTCTGTCCCCTGGTTGGAATTCTCAGACTTTTGCCTGGAGATTGTAATGGGTTCGCTGTGCCTCTTGTGCCTTTTCCAAATGTTCTCGTACAATAGGAGTGACCTGGGCAATCCTCTCTCATATCTGCAATACACGTTCAATTATACTTCTCCCTTCTCCCTCATAGGGTTCCTTTTCCCAGATCTCTTTGGCGATATCTAATATGCCACAGGGGTGGCGCCCATATAATAATTCAAAAGGAGGAAATGCAGTTGAGGCCTGAGGTACCTCCCGGATGGCGAACATAACGTAAGGTAGTAGAATGTCCCAATCCTTCCCATCCTCACTTATCACCTTCCTTATCATTGCCTTGAGTGTTTGGATAAACCTTTCTACCAGCCCATCGGTCTGCGGATGATAAACTGAAGTTCTGAGGGTATGTATATGGAGCAGGGTACAGAGGTCCTTCATTAGCTTTGGCAAAGATGGGGTTCCTTGGTCTGATAATATCTCCTATGGTAGCCCCACTAGGGCAAAGATCCCCACCAGCTCTTTGGCTATCATTTTAGAGGCCATGTTCCGCAGGGGGATGGTTTCTGGGTAGTGAGTAGCATAATTCAGGTTGACATGTAAAAATTGGTGGCCCAGGGCCGTCATCTCCAGGGGCCACACTAGGTCCGTAGCTATTCACTTGAATGGGACCTCTATGATGGGAAGAGGTACTAAAGATGCCCCCTAGTGAGGACGGGGACTGTGCATCTGACACTCTGGGCTGGAGGCAGAGAACCTCCGCACTTCATGTACTCTGGGCCAGAAGAACCATCGTAGACCCATGCCAGGGTCTTTTCTACCCCCAAATGCCCCCCAAAAAGATGACTAAGGGCAAGGCTTAATACAGCATTCTGGTGTTTTTGAGGTACTAGAAGCTGCTGTGCCTTCTGCCCCTGTACTGGTGCAACCCGGTACAAAAGATTCTTTTTCATTATGAAGTAGGGTCCTAGTCCTGGGGTTTTCCCTTTCACGGGGACCCCATCTATTTCTGTCACCTCCTTCCTAATGTTGTCATACCTTGGGTCTTCAGCCTGGTCCCATCCAAAATTCTCTCCCGGGGCTAATCTGCCTGAGCTCTAGGGGGCCAGTCTCTGTTGCCTCTCCTGGTTCAGAGACATTAGGGTGGGGGTCAGGCTCGGGCACTTCCTCCTCCGGGGCAGCTTCCTTTCCAGCTACCCTGGTCCACCTGCCCACAAGGGCGACCCTCTGTCCCTGGGTCAGGATCCAGATCCCCAAGGCCTTAACTGACCTTCTTTCCCTTTTCATCTCTCTACCATGCATGGGAGTAGAGAACAAATCTGGGGATATTTCAGAGAAGAATGGGGGTTATCAGTTTACTGTGGATGCTTCACTAACTTCAAGGATTCCCCCTTTCTCCAATCCCCCTACTGGGAGTAAGTCTCCAAATCCTGGTAAGTCCCTCCCTATGAGCACCGGGTATGGGAGTTTAGGGACTACACCTGCTACTACCTCAGTGGTGTTCCCCTGGATTTCAGTTTTTACTGGGATGGTGAGGTAGTAATAAAGTGTCCCATGGACGCATGTCACCCCGTGCGCTTTGCCTGCAGCAGCTGACTATGCTTCACAAGCTTCCTTGAAATAAGCGTGATCGCATTCCCTGAATCAACCTGTGCCGTGGTCTCTGCCCCATTTAGTTTTACTGATCTGGTGTATATATGCGGGGTTAGTGTGACCCCCACCAGGTGAATTAGGGAGCACGGATCTACCCAGTTCCCCAGGTTATACTGCATAGGCTTCTCGGTATTGGGACACTGTGCAGCTCTGTTCCCCACTCCCCGCATGCATAATATCTGTATGGGGCCCTAGGCATTCCCCAGTCTCTTGGTTTGGGCAGTCTAATGACACTAACCTCTTCCCCCTCAGTACTCTGACTCTTTGTGGCCTCTGGTGGGCCTTCAGCCCCTCTGTTTTCCCACCTGGGCCCTTCTGAAGCCCAGTTGCCTGAGCTCTGGAGCTTGGGGCTGCTAGTTTAACCTGGGGTGCCTCTTCCTTAATTGGTCGGGTCAGCTCCTTCACCTTTCTACCAGCGCAACAACCTCATCGTAGGTGGAGGGTTCGTTCTGGCTTACCCAGCCATGAATGTCTGGCGGTAGTCCTCTCATGTACTGGTCTATGATGAGAACCTCTAGTATCTCCGCTAGACTCCAGGACTCAGTTCATGCAAGATGAATGAAGTCATATAATTGGGACCGTGGGATTTTTTTTCCCTGGTACCTCCACTCATGATATCACTGGGCCCGCACTGCAATTGTTACCCCAGATCTGGCCAGGATCTCTGCTTTCAGCTGGGGGTAGTCTGCCGCAGCCTCTTCAGGCAAATCATAGTTGGTCTTCTGAGCCTCCCCACACAGGAATGGAGTGAGGATGCCAGACCACTGTTCTTGGGGCCAAGCCTCCCGCAGGGCTCTCCTCTCACAGGCCAGGAGTTATGCCTCTACATCATCCTGCCATGTCATTTTCTGCAAGCAATTGCTGGCCTGTATGATCTGCATGGCATCATGGCTGCAGTTCAGCTCTGTAAGGGCCTTTACCTGGTTTACCAGTTCTTGCAACACATCAAGGTCTTGAGTGGCCTGGTCCATCAGCAGGCGATTAGTTTCTTGCTGCAGCTGGACTGCCTCGCATTGGGCAGTTGCCTGGACATGGGTAGCATCCTGCTGGGCAGCTCTGGCTTGTATCAGTGCCCGTGCTACATCTTCCATTGTGGTGGGTAAAAAAAATAACCCCCCTCGTTTATTTATTTTATTTATTTATTATAATAACACCACCCTCTTTCTTCTGCCGTGCTGTGCACACCAAATCCTACCACTAACACCTGTGTGACAAAGTTCCTCCTCTGCCTTGGTGGGTCCTGGACTTTTTTGGTGGATTTGCTCAACTCAGAGATTCACAGCAACCCTCAGTTTGGCCACTTCTGCTAGAGGCTCAAACCTGTCGTTCACTCAGCTAACCTCATCATTGGCCAGCATAGGGAAAGGGAGGAGAACAATCCCCACAGTCTCTGCTGACCCATATAGTGGGTTGGGGGGATAGGCCAGGGACCTTCCCCTCTGGTGGGACCCATAGTCCAGGTCACCTCCTCTTGTCTCAAATAGGGAGTTGAGGAGAATGGGGGAACCCAGGCCCACCCTCTACTCTGGGTTGCAGCCCAGGACCCTATGGATTGCAACTGTCTACAGTGTTTCTTGTAACAGCTGCATGACAGCTACAACTCCCTGGGTTACGTCCCCATGGCTTCCTCCCTTCTTTATCCTCACCACAGACCTTCCTCCTCATGTCTGGTAATGCTTGTACTTCACAGTCCTCCAGCAGTACTCATTCTCAGCTTCTTGTATCTCTTGCTCCCCGCTCCTCACACGCGTCTTACTAACTGAAGTGAAGTCCTTTTTAAAACCGGGTGCCCCGATTAGCCTGCCTGTCCTAATTGATTCTGGTAGCTACTTAATTGGCTCCAGGTGTCCTAATTAGCCTGCCTTAATTGGATCCAGCAACTTCCTGATTGTTCTGGAACAGCCCATTATCTTACTCAGGGAAAGGGGACTTGCTTAATCTGGGGCTAATACATCTACTTTCTCTCACTCTCCTGTAGCCATCTGGCCTGACCCTGTCACACTAGCAAAAGGGGAGGATAAAAATAGTGAAGATATGAGCACTCATTTAGCAAAAAAAATCTGATGCTTATAACTAAATTAACCAAAGAATATGAAATGAAGAAATTCTTGAATTGCCTGTACACCAATGCTAGGAACCACTGTAGCAAACAATAGGAATTGGCATTGCTCATTTATGAGCATAAACTCGATCTAGTTGATATTACTGGAACTTGGAGTGATAATGCACATTACTGGAATGTTAAAGTCAATGGTTATAACCTATTTAGGAAAAAAGAAAAGGAGTACTTCTGGCACCTTAGAGACTAACAAATTTATTTGAGCATAAGCTTTCGTGAGCTAGAGCTCACTTCATCGGATGCATTTGGTGGAAAAAACAGAGGGGAGATTGATATACACACACAGAGAACATGAAACAATGGGTTTATCATACATACTGTAAGGAGAGTGATCACTTAAGATAAGCCATCACCAGCAGCAGGGGGGGGAAAGGAGGAAAACCTTTCATGGTGACAAGCAAGGTAGGCTATTTCAAGCAGTTAACAAGAATATCTGAGGAACAGTGGGGGGTGAGGTGGGGTGGGGGGGAGAAATACCATGGGGAAATAGTTTTACTTTGTGTAATGACTCATCCATTCCCAGTCTCTATTCAAGCCTAAGTTAATTGTATCCAGTTCGCAAATTAATTCCAATTCAGCAGTCTCTTGTTGGAGTCTGTTTTTGAAGCTTTTTTGTTGAAGGATAGCCACTCTTAGGTCTGTAATCGAGTGACCAGAGAGATTGAAGTGTTCTCCAACTGGTTTTGGAATGTTATAATTCTCGACGACTGATTTGTGTCCATTCATTCTTTTACGTAGAGACTGTCCAGTTTGACCAATGTACATGGCAGAGGGGCATTGCTGACACATGATGGCATATATCACATTGGTAGATACGCAGGTGAACGAGCCTCTGATAGTGTGGCTGATGTGATTAGGCCCTATGATGGTGCCCCCTGACTTAGAACAACGCTTCCTCATCTCTCGTCTCCTAATGCCCCTACTCTACTTGCACTACATTAATGACATCTTCATCATCTGGACCCATGGAAAAGAAGCCTTTGAGGAATTCCACCATGATTTCAACAATTTCCATCCCACCATCAACCTCAGCCTGGACCAGTCCACACAAGAGATTCTCCTTTTCTTTTTGCGAATACAGACTAACACGGCTGCTACTCTGAAACCGATTTAGGGAAACTGAGTGGGCAAAAGGTGAGAGGAAGTGAAACTATGTCAAAAATGGCATTATCTATTTCTGAGTCACTGATAATTCAAAAAAAATTATCTTGAATGTGTATTGATTAATATCCTAACAGATAAAGCACAAGACAGGGTACTAGTTGGCGTCTCCTAACCCCCGCCCAAATCACACTAGGAAACAGAATGATGACCTACTTACGCATCTATCTCTAGTGTGTATGGGGAAAAAAACTTGTGTGATCATGCATGGGGTGACACATGCTTGAGGTCTCATGCTGCCAATTTCTCACCATTATAGATGACAATTTCCTAACTCAAAAAGTGCTGCTGTCAATTTGGAGGAATTCTATATTAGACTTTGTCCTAACAGATAAAGAGGAAATGATCACAGAACTAAAAGTTAATGGTAGCTTAGGTACAGTAATTATAACTGTATCACATTTATGATGTGCAAACAAAATAAAGTTGAGACCAGTAATATATATATACTAGGTGCTTTAATAGGGCTAATTTCAAAAAGCAGAAAGCAATTATGAGCCAAATAAGCTGGGTGGAAGAATTTAATCAGAAAAATGTGAATGATAATTGGGAATCACTTAAGAACATGTTACTAGATATCCAATAAGCCACAATCCCATAACTGAGGAAGGCAGTCACGCTGGTTAAAAAAACTGGTTTAGAGGGGGACTGAAGGCAGCTTTTAAAATAATTAAAAATATACACAAGGGAAGAAAGGTGAAGTTGATAGTAATGAATATAAATTAGAAATTAAGAAATGATAGAATTATCTATAATAATACAGAAAAGGCAGAAGTGTCCAACAAATATTTGTGTTCCGTATTTGCGGAAAAAAACAGATGATATAATCGGATCATGTGGTGATGACAAGTAGCATCTCTGGAGGATGTTAAATAGAAGCTACTAAAGTTAGACTTTTTTAAATCAACAGGTCCAGACAACGTTCATCCATGACTTTTAAAAGGATTTTGATGTACTGTTAATGTTGATTTTCCAAGTAAGTCTTGGAGCACTGATGAAATTCTAGAAGACTGAAAGAAAGCTAATGTTGTGCCAATTTTTAAAGAGGGTGAATGGGATGACCAGCTAAATACATAGGGGGCTGTCAGCCTAATATCAATCCTGGGCTCAATTAAGGAGTGGATGATATGGCACCTGATTAATAAAGAACTAAATGAGGGTACTGTAATTAATGCAAATCAACATGGGTTTATGAAAATTGTTAGTCTGACAGAATCTATCTATTTGGGTGAGATTACAAGTTTGAATGATAAAGGTATTAGTGTTAACGTAATATACTTAGACTTCTGTAAGGCATTTGACTTGGTACTACATAATATTTTATTAAAATACTATATTACATTAATATGGCACACAGTAAATGGATTAAAAACTGGCTAAGCGATAGGTCTCATAATATAATTGTAAAAAGCGAATTGTTATCAAGTGGGTCTGTTTCCAGTGGAGTCCCAAAGGGAATGGTTCTTGGCCATACACTATTTAACCTTTTTATTAGGACTGTCGATTAATCACACTTAACTCATGTGATTAACTAAAAAAAATCTACAGCATTTGCTCAAGAAACTCCCTGAAAAAGCACAAGAACAAATCTGCACAGACACACCCCTAGAATCCCGACCTGGGGTATTCTATCTGCTACCCAAGATGCATAAACCTGGAAATCCTGGACGCCCCATCATCTCAGGCATTGGCACCCTGACAGCAGGATTGTCTGGCTATGTAGACTCCATCCTCAGGCCATTCGTTACCAGCACTCCCAGCTATCTTCGAGACACCACTGACTTCCTGAGGAAACTACTGTCCATTGGTGATCTTCCTAAAAACACCATCCTGGCCACTATGGATGTAGAAGCCCTCTACACCAACATTCCACACAAAGATGGACTACAAGCCGTCAGGAACAGTATCCCCGATACTGTCACGGCTAACCTGGTGGCTGAACTTTGTGACTTTGTCCTGACCCATAACTATTTCACATTTGGTGACAATGTATACCTTCAAATCAGCGGCACTGCGATGGGTACCTGCATGGCCCCACAGTATGCCAACATTTTATTGGCTGACTTAGAACAACGCTTCCTCAGCTCTCGTCCCCTAATGCCCCTACTCTACTTGCGCTACATTGATGACATCTTCATCATCTGGACCCATGGAAAAGAAGCTCTTGAGGAATTCCACCAGGATTTCAACAATTTCCATCCCACCATCAACCTCAGCCTGGACCAGTCCACACAAGAGATCCACTTCCTGGACACTACGGTGCTAATAAGCGATGGTCACATAAACACCACCCTATATCGGAAACCTACTGACCGCTGTTCCTACCTACATGCCTCTAGCTTTCATCCAGATCATACCACTCAATCCATTGTCTACAGCCAAGCTCTACGATATAACCGCATTTGCTCCAACCCCTCAGACAGAGACAAACACCTACAAGATCTCTATCATGCATTCCTACAACTACAATACCCACCTGCTGAAGTGAAGAAACAGATTGACAGAGCCAGAAGAGTACCCAGAAGTCACCTACTACAGGACAGGCCCAACAAAGAAAATAACAGAACGCCACTAGCCATCACCTTCAGCCCCCAACTAAAACCTCTCCAACGCATCATCAAGGACCTACAACCTATCCTGAAGGACGACCCATCACTCTCACAGATCTTGGGAGACAGGCCAGTCCTTGCTTACAGACAGCCCCCCAATCTGAAGCAAATACTCACCAGCAACCACACACCACACAACAGAACCACTAACCCAGGAACCTATCCTTGCAACAAAGCCCGTTGCCAACTCTGTCCACATATCTATTCATGGGATACAATCATAGGGCCTAATAACATCAGCCATACTATCAGAGGCTCGTTCACCTGCGCATCTACCAATGTGATATATGCCATCATGTGCCAGCAATGCCCCTCTGCCATGTACATTGGCCAAACTGGACAGTCTCTACGTAAAAGAATGAATGGACACAAATCAGATGTCAAGAATTATAACATTCCAAAACCAGTTGGAGAACACTTCAATCTCTCTGGTCACTCGATTACAGACCTAAGAGTGGCTATCCTTCAACAAAAAAGCTTCAAAAACAGACTCCAACGAGAGACTGCTGAATTGGAATTAATTTGCGAACTGGATACAATTAACTTAGGCTTGAATAGAGACTGGGAATGGATGAGTCATTACACAAAGTAAAACTATTTCCCCATGGTATTTCTCCCCCCCCCCCACCCCACCCCCCACTGTTCCTCTGATATTCTTGTTAACTGCTGGAATTACCCTACCTTGCTTGTCACCATGAAAGGTTTTCCTCCTTCCCCCCCCCCCCCCCGCTGTTGGTGATGGCTTATCTTAAGTGATCACTCTCCTTACAGTGTGTATGATAAACCCATTGTTTCATGTTCTCTGTGTGTGTATATAACTCTCTCCTCTGTTTTTTCCACCAAATGCATCCGATGAAGTGAGCTGTAACTCACGAAAGCTTATGCTCTAATAAATTTGTTAGTCTCTAAGGTGCCACAAGTACTCCTTTTCTTTTTTTAAAAAAATCGTGATTAATCGCAGTCTTAATCGCACTGTTAAACAATAATAGAATACTATTTGAAATGTATTAAATATTTTTGGATATTTTTCTATATTTTCAAATATACTGATTTCAATTACAACATAGAATACAAAGTGTACACTCCTCACTTTATATTATTTTTGATTACATATATTTTCACTGTAAAATGATAAAAGAAATAGTATTTTTCCAGTTCTACTCATACTAGTACTGTAGTGTAATCTCTTTATCGTGAAAGTGCAACTTAGAAATATAGCTTTTTTGGTGACATAACTGCACTCCAAACCAAAACAGTTTAAAACTTTAAAGCCTACAAGTCCACTACCTCTTTGCTAAGACAAACAAGTTTGTTTACATTTACAGGAGATAATGCTGCTTGCTTCTTATTTACAATGTCAGCTGAAAGTGAGAACAGGCTTTGCAAGGTATTTACATGCCAGATATTCTAAATATTCATATGCCCCTTCATGCTTCAGCCACCATTGCTGATGATGCTCATTAAAAAAATAATGTCTTAATTAAATTTGTGACTGAATTTCTTGGGGGAGAATTGTATGTCTCCAGGTCTGTTTTACCCGCATACTGCCATATATTTCCTGTTATGGCAATCTTAGAGACTGATCCAGCACATGTTGTTTGATTTAAGAATGCTTTCACTACAGATCTGCAAAATGCAAAGAAGGTACCAATGTGAGATTTCTAAAGATAGCTACAGTACTCGACTGAAGGTTTAGTAATTTGAAGTGCCTTCCAAAATCTGAAAGGGATGGGGTATGGAGCATACTTTCTGGAGTCTTAAAAGAGCAACACACCAATGCAGAAATTACAGAACCCAAACCACCAAAAAAGAAAATCGAAGTTCGGCTTTTGGCATCTGACTCAGATAATGAAAATGAATATGTGTCTGTTTGCACTGCTTTGGATTGTATTGAGCAGAACCCGTCATCAGCATGGATGCATGTCCCCTGGAATGGTGATTGAAGCATGAAGGGACATATGAATCTTTGGAGCATTTGGCATGTAAATATCTTGCAACGCCAGCTACAACAGTGCCATGTGAATGCCTGTTCTCACTTTCAGGTGACATTGTAAACAAGAATCAGGCAGCATTAGCACCTGAAAATGTAAACAAATTGGTTTGTCTGAGCAATTGACTGAAAAAGAAGTAGGACTGAGTTGACTTGTAGGCTCTAAAGTTTTACATTGGTTTATTTTTGAATGAAGTTATTTTTTGTATATAATTCTACATCTGTAAGTTCAACTTTCATGATAAAGAGACTGAACTACAGTACTTAGGTTCAGGGAAATAACCTGCAGGAGCAGATCAGGATATCTACTGATCTGACACCAAACCAGAAGAAGGAGGTAACTGAAATGATCAATCGATATCAGGACGTGTTTTCAACCAAACCAGGCCAGACCACTGAAGCATATCACAACATTATCACAGACCTTGGGGCAAAGGTAACTTTAGGCCGTACCGGGTTCCAGCAGCAAAAAGAGAGGAGATCAAGACAGGTAAAAAGGATATTGGAGCTGGGAGTCATCGAAGAGTCCCACAGTCAATGGTTGAGCCTGATTGTGTTGGTGCCCAAACTCGATTACACCAGTTGTGACAAAGTTCCTCCTCTGCCATGGTGGGTCCTGTGCTTATTGGCAGATTTTCTTGCCTCAGAGATTCACAGCAGCCCTCAGTTTCGCCATTTTTGCTAGTGGCTCAAACCTGCCATTCACTCAGCTAACCTCATCACTGGCCAGCATAGGGAAAGGGAGGAGAACAATCCCCACAGTCTCTGCTGACTGACGTAGTGGATCGGGGGATAGGCCAGGGACCTTCCCTCTGTTGGGACCCACCGTCCAGGTCACCTCCTCTGGTCTCAAATAGGGAGTTGAGGGGAATGGGGGGAACCCAGGCCCGCCCTCTACTTTGGGTTCTAGCCCAGGGCCCTGTGGATTGCAACTGTCTACAGTGTCTCTTGTAACAGCTGCGTGACAGTTACAACTCCCTGGCCTACTTCCCGATGGGTGGCCTCCTCTCAACACCTTCTTTATCCTCACCACAGGACCTTCCGCCTCATGTCTGGCAATGCTTCACAGTCCTCCAGCAATATGCCTGCTCACTCTCATCTTCTTGTATCTCTTGCTCCCAGCTCCTCACACTTGCCTCACTAACTGAAGTGAGGTCCTTTTTAAAACCAGGTGCCCTGATTAGCCTGCCTGTCCTAATTGATTCTAGTAGCTTCTTAATTGACTCCAGGTGTCCTAATTAGCCTGCCTTAATTGGATCCAGCAACTTCCTGATTGTTCTGGAACATCCCATTATCTTACTCAGGGAAAAGGGACCTGATTAATCTGGGGCTAATATATCTACCTTCTATCACTGATGCCTTTCACCTCAATCCCAGACACCTGCCCCTTTTGCAGCGTGAGGGAAACCCTGGCACACATATACTTGGAGTGTGCCAGGCTGCAGCCCTTATTCCGGCTCCTCACCAATATTTTTTTACGCTTTTGGTTGCACTTTTCCCCTCACCTTCTTATTTATGCACTCCTTATCCATGGCCCCACGAAGTCACGGGATCTCCTGGTCAACCTCCTCCTGGCCCTAGCTAAAATGGCCATCTATAAAACCAGAGTGAGAAGGTTGGCCGATGGAGTCTCCTGTGACTGTGGGGCCTATTTCCGATCCTCAGTCCGTTCATGTATCCAGGCAGAGTTCCTCTGGGCGGCATCCTCTGACTCCCTTGACACCTTTGAGGAGCAGTGGGCACTGTCCGGGGTTCTCTGCTCGGTGTCCCCGCCCAGTTCCCTTCATTTGACCCTTTGACCCACTCCTGTCCCTGTTATTTCATTAGTTGTCCCCCGGAATTATTTGGTATCTAGGTCCTGTGGATCCCCCTTTTAGGTTCTGAGGATTCCTTTAGCAGTGGACAGGCTTCGCCCGCCCACTTCCTGGATCCCAATAGGATCACTGATGCCTTTGAGGAGCAGTGGGCCCTGTCCGGGGTTCTCTGTTCGGTGTCCCCATCCGGTTCCCTTCGTTTGACCCTTTGACCTGACTCCTGTTATTTCATTAGTTGTCCCCCCGGATTTATTTGGTGTCCAGATCCTGTGGATCCCCCTCTTAGGCTGAGGGGGGGATCCTTTTGCAAAGCCCATCCACTTCCCGGATCCCAATAGGATCACTCTCCTGTAGCCATCTGTCCTGACCCTGTCACACTATTTGTTTAATCAACTTCTGACTACTCTACCCATCCTGTCCCTGAAAAGACTGGTCCTCCCTTGACTGAGATGGAGGCCATCCAAACTATCCTGCCCCTTACAAGGTGGACCAATATTCCACGAACCAATGCCCTTCACTCTTGAGATCTTCTAGCAAGTGACTTTTTAGACCAAATCTTACCTGTTTATGTCAGCTCAGCTCTACCCCTCACTACCAGGGAGTGATTAACCATTCAAACTTCAAACAGCTGGGTTGAGCAAAGGTCCACAGGCTGCAGCCTCACAGCTTTTAGCAAGGCATTAATCAAAACTCCAAGGGTTTACTCAGAGACCCATAGTCCAGCCACAAAGCCAGTATACAGGGAACAAAAAATTCCTTGTTATTACTCTTGGTAATCACTGGGCCTTTCGTTTTGTGTGTTCTATTTTTCAGGAAGGTGAACTGTCTGATTTCAAAACAAGACAACATCTGGCTGTGTGAACATTATTGACATGGGGGGAAACACTAGTTTGGCAATTGAGGTTTATTTTATTTTGACAGCATAGTGGATTTGAGCAGGTGTCATTTAAATAAGGGATTAAACAAACATTTATTAAATTGGGAAATAATTCTAAAGCATTGTTAAGGAGGCAGTATTGCAATACATGAAATTGGCTTTGGTACAAAACACATGACAAAAGGGGTTACAGATGCATTGTGTTTGCAGTTATTTCATATGTTTTTAAACACATTTTCCTTCCTTTGTGTGACAAAACATGCATTCTATTTTTGCCTAGAGTGTGGTTTTATTTATATCAGATATAATTACATGAATTGATAGTTTTATTTTGAGTACTTTATTTCATAAGATAAGAATCCTCCATCTCTATAAAATGGTATCAGGGAAAAGGAGAATAAAAGCTAAAAGCTTTCATGAAAAATCAATATCGGTTAGTGATGGCTGAATCTCCTAAAAGTGTATAAGGTTAGTTCTAACACATGCAAAAGATTAGGATACTTATCTGAAAATTATCCAAACTATCTGAACTTGCACCTTTGAGCTGCGACAGCACTCTTTGTTGTGGGATTTGCAGAACTTCCTACTTCTACTTATGCTCAAAAGACCACGTGAAGCTCTTTCTCATGATGATCCATCACTTCCAATTCCAGTCCCAATTAGAAGCAGAAGGAACCGAGCAAAATAAAATGTTAACTTTATTTCACTGTTTATCCAAACTTTCTTAAATTTCAAAAAGCCTTGCTTTGAGTTGAACTTTTCCAAAGTTCAATAGCAATTTCAAGTATATAATTAAGAGGGGGTTTTTTTGATACCACCAAAAACATGTGAAGATAGAGAGGAAAGTTGTTTTAAATGCTTGGAGATCCAGTATTTTTTTTCGTTACCTAATTATAATTGCATGACTCTTCATTATAACAGAAGCTGCAACAAGCATTATGGATACATTTGCGTAACTATTGCTATTCTAACCTTTTGTTTTGAATTGGACTGGAGTCTTTCATACTTGGTCTAGGCCCAGAGGTGATTTTTCAGGTTGAATAAAATCAACTATTTTTAAGTACAAAGAAAGGTGATTTTTCCCTTTTATAAATTTTAGAAAAAGTGCAACATTTTTTAACACTTTACAGATGAAATAGCTCAGAGTTGAAAATGGACATTTGACTTGGAAATAGGCCTTAATGGAAAGGGCCTTTATATGTACTAGAGAAATTGGTTTTGATTTGAACAAGTTAAGAACATCATGTTCTGTTACTGAGCTCATAAAGTGTGCTTTTAGGGATGGATCCACAGTGAAAGAGTTGCTAACATGAAGTAGGAACACTTAAGATAATTCTGGGTTTAGAAAGTGACTAGTTCTGAGCAAAGTCCTATACTTAAAATAGGGAATACTGATAGCTCTGATAATAACTCTAGAACACGAATGAAATATTGTGCCCTTCCACTGTAGATGCTTATTGAATAAATATATTCAGACTCCAGAAGACTCAGCACCCAGAAACTAAAGGAAAGGGCTTGGAAAGGAAACTTTGCTTCAGTTCCAAAGATCTTGAAAGATGCAAAGTGACAGACATATGGCTCCTGCAGAGTTTTCTAAGTTGAGAGAGCAATGTATAAGTTGTATAGGAGAGAGATGCATTTGGGCATCCTTTAGCAACTCTGTCCTGGAGACTACCTAAGAGGTGCAGAACACAGGGTTCCATCCTGTGGACCATTTGAAGTACTGTATACCATTTGTATAAGGAAAGTGAATTGGTCTCACATACTGTTGCCAATATAGCACACAGGCAACATTTAAATAGATGCAAGCAAGAATATGTTCTTGTGATATTATATGACTTACTGTCTACCCATTCTACAGTGTGCTTGGATTTAGTGAAATTACTTCAGTGCATTTTTAAATTATATATCCAATCAATGTTGCTAGGCACTAATTGGAGACTGTATCATAGTCCATGGGGGTAGAGCTGTGTAATAGCTCAAGTGTCAGAGTTGATGTGCAACCTTAACTTTGGCATTCCTTGACTTTTGAGTGCTTAACTGTGAACTCTGAATCTTCACTTAATGTAGATTTTCATTAAAATATAAATTAAAATATAACTTCACAACAAACTAATGCATTTAACAGTATTTATAAATGCTCCGCTGCATGCATTAGAACAGTTAATTGATTTTTATGTATGACTGCCAAGACAATATACAGTCTAAATATGTTTTGATTAATGTTTATAATAGTAGATTATTGGAGGGTTTCAAGATGTATTGGATTAATTTCTTGTCTTTGTAACTTAAATGATTTGGTGTATTTTGGATGAGTCTCTCACATTAACTTAACTCAGTAAGTTTTTCCCCTGTAGGATATACAAGAGTATAAGAACGGCCATACTGGGTCAGACCAAAGGTCTAGCCCAATATCCTGTCTTCTGACAATGGCCAATGCCCGGTGCCCCAGAGGGAATGAATAGAACAGGTAATTATCAAGTGATCCATTCCCTGTCGCTCATTCCCAGTTGCTGGCAAATAGAGGCTAGGGACACCATCCCTGCCCATCCTGGCAAATAGCCATTGATGGACCTATCCTTCATGAATTTATCTATTTCTTTTTTGAACCCTGTTATAGTCTTGGCCTTCAAAGTCGGGCAAAGAATTCCACAGGTTGACTGTGTGTTGTGTGAAGAAATACTTCCTTTTGTTTGTTTTAAACCTGATATTTATTAATTTCATTTGGTGACCCCTATTTCTTGTGTTATGAGAAGGAGTAAATAACTTTACTTTCTCCACACGAGTCATGATTTTCTAGACCTCAATCATATCCCCTTAGTCGTCTCTTTTCCAAGCTGAAAAGTCCCAGTCTTATTAATCTCTCCTCATACAGAAGCAGTTCCATATCCCTAGTAATTTTTGTTGCATTTTTCTGAACCTTTTCCAAGTCAGGGGGTAATAGAATCCTATATAAGAAAAAAGACCCAAAAATCGGGATTGTCCCTATAAAATTGGGACATCTGGTCACCCTATTTTTGAGAGGGACGACCACATTTGCACACAGTAATCAAGATGTGGGTGTACGATGGATTTATAGAGGCAATATGATATTTTCTGTCTTATTATCTATCATCCCTTTCTTAATGATTCCCAACATTCTGTTAGCTTTTTTGACTGTGGCTGCACATTGAGTGATGTTTTCAGAAATAATATGGACATAAAAAGTTTCTAAATTCCCAATCACTTGGAAAGTATAATCCATAGTTCAATTACAAAAAGATACACCATATTACTACCCACTTGGTAATGTTGTAGCTATTATTGTGGATATAAATAGAAGTACCAAATTTCACACTAATTGAAAATGGTTTTGGAATTGAATGCCATAGTTCAAATTTTTAAAAATGCCTTTTCTTGCTTAAGCCTTTTTTCACGTGACTGTATGTTCTCTATCAAGAATTAATCCATACTACTGATAAAATGTTTATTTTATCTGAAATCTGGCAGAAAAGTACAACTTTATTTACATAGAAAGATGGGTTAAGAAAATACAGCCTTAGTTTATTTTTTATATTTCAAGGAATTGCTATTTCCTTTGCAGAGACTAATTTCCTATACATGCTGCTACCTTTATTAGGACATAGTGGGAGGTAGTGAGAGGGAAATATTCGAGACTAAGGACAGCAACAAGGACAAAGCTGTCATCATCATGCCCAATTCTCCTCTGAAATTACATAGAGAGAAGATTGTTGGCAGAGTATTACTGTTTGGGTCAGAGTGAAGGGAGGCATGTAGGTGAAAAGGAAACACTCTTCTGGAGCTCCTAAAATGATGAAGTGAGCTGTAGCTCACGAAAATTTATGCTCAAATTAATTTGTTAGTTTCCAATATGCCACAAGTACTCTTTTTCTTTTTTTAAACTCCACTTCAGCAGGCCATAGGAACTCTACATAGGGTAGATTGTGTAGTTGGTGGAGTGTTTAGAGAGATGGGTAAATCAATGGCAGATTGGGTAGCAGTAATTAGGAAGATGAGAGAGCTTCCAGGAGGTTATGGTCATTGTGCAGACTTCCTAAGCACCTCCACAGTAAAGTCAGACTGCCATAAACTGCTGCCTAATTTAGTGACCTGTATAACATAAACCAGGAGGTTTTGCCTGTTGAGCTTTTCCTGTTAGTGGGTCACACCCATGGAGATTGACTTCTTCTTCAATGCTTAACCGAATGGTCGGCTGTAGCGATTGTTCACCATTTGTTCCATTCCTGTGCAGCCCCAGGGTTTGACAGGCTGAGCGTCCAACATCAGAACAGATTTGAAACACCCATATATTAGGATGTCTGCCTCTCGGCTGCCTTCACCCCTTAGTTGGTGGAATTTTATTCTGAATGTTACAAGCCGCTTGCAGAACAGCATTCACTGGAATGTCTCGTGGCATTCTTGTGACATGTCCAAAAAGTGTAAGATGCCGTCTCTGGACAATGGCCCCAGAAGTCTATAGAACAGAGTGACCATAAATATCTTCATTAGAAGTCATTGCACTTTATGCCTAATATAGAATGTTGGCATTTTGTGTAGAAAGCCTTCAGCTTTGCCTAGTGTGAACAACATAGTGTCCCTGTTTCGCAGCTGTACAGCAGTATGGAGAGACTACAGCTTGAATAGATCCTGAACTTGGTTGATTATGTTGAGGTGATATTGATTCCATATTCATTGTAAATGACCCAATGATGCCAATCCAGTGGAGAACCTCCATATGAGAGTTGGAGGAACTGGTGAGCATGGAACCCAAATAGCAAAAGCTGGAGACTGCTTCATCAGTTTTGTTTTTCAAAGAAATTGGGGTCACGAGTGGACCTGATCAAAGACAAAACTGCAAAATCTAGGGCCACGAAACATGGAGGCCAATCTTAGCCAACTCCTCCTCCATTTGCTGGGGTGCCTTGCAAAACTTGTCGGAACTCTGTACTAGAAGAATGTCATCTGCATAGCCAAGTGAGAGATCGCCAATCTTAATGGATATGACAGAATGCTGCATTATGAAATCCATTGCCTAAGAAAAAAGTGCAGCAGCCCAGACACAGCCCTGACTGATTCCAGATACTGATTTAAAAGGTGCGGATGTTGATTCCCAAGATACACACAGGCAGTGGTTCCATTATGCAGCTCACTAATCAAGTCCAGCAGGTTGGTTGGGACACCTACACCCTTTAAGGCCTTCCATAGTGAACCTCAGTCAACTGAATCAAACACAGTTTTAAGATAGACATATGCCATATGCAGGGGCTTCTTGAACTCACAATGCATCTCCAACAACAAGTGGATGGCCAAATTGGTGTCTAATGTAGACCCCTTCCTCCTAAAGCCTTACTGTTGGGGACAATGCTTACAATGCAGCAGGGGCTCTAAATGCCAGCAGAACATGTGCAAACATCTTCCCAGGCACAGACAACTCATGGAGATTGACTGAACTTAAAAAAAAACCCACCATATTGTCTCAATTTCACTTGAAACCTGGCTCAGGTAATCCTGAAAGCTTGCAGCCTTCAAAAAACATGGCCCAAGTTTCAGGATTGTAACAAAGTCCTATAAAAGGATGTTCCACATGTTTGTGCTTTGTTATAGTTTTACATTATGATATTAATACAAAGGCAAGTTGGTGGTGAAGTTTTTTTATTGGACTAATTTTGCTTTTGCAGGATGTAGTTAGCATAAGAGAGTTATGTACAATGACTGTTTTGTGGTAGGGCCTAAATATGAACTCCTACAGGTTCACAAAGACTAGTATGGCAAACCAAGTGTCTGGGCTGTTAACCGAAATCACATCACTAGAGTGCTGTTAGGTGTCACTCAGGGCTGGTCTATGCACAGAAGATGTATCTATTTAACTTAAATCTGATGCAACTTTTGTGTGTGGACTTATATGGATTTAAAACTACTTATATCAGTTTAGCTTTTTCCTGTAAATTTACCAGTGCAGTCTAAATCAAAATATAAGCCAGGTTTAGACAGGTATAAGAGTCTACACACACATTATATCAGTTTAATTAAATAGATAAAAAATCTACACCTAAGAGTAAATCAGTACACCTTTGTGTTTAGAACAGGCCTTAAACTCAGTTTGCTTCTAATGCTTCTGTCTGCTGGCTAGGCAAGTTGTTTCTCCTCTTTTGTTCAGGTGCTTTGCAATGCAAAAGAAATTCACAAGAATTCTGTGAAGCCTACCTCTTACCAGATTCAGTAGCTATTTCCAGCCCATTGACAGTTGTCATTAATTGCTCTCATTTATTATAGTTTATTTGATTATGGAGCTATAAACATGGACCTGCAGAAGTTTTCCCTTTAAAAAAAATTGGGCTTGTACCTTTGTTCTTTGGCCTTTTTGTCATGTATAAAGGAGTCCTGGAGTTTTCTTCAAGGGTTTATTTTTTTCCTCTGCTTTTTTTTTACCTCAAAAATACCAGGATCACTTCTTCTTTGTTTTTGCTGGTCAATCTCTTGTGTGAAGAGATGAGTTTCAGAAGATGTGCATTTGGGATAGAGTTTGGGAGGAAAATGATTTCTTATCCTATGAATATTTAGGAGAGTTCTTAAAATTCTTCCTGTCTTGAAATAGGCTAAAAAGCCAAAATATTTGCAAATCAAAATAAATATTTTTTTTTAGCCTGGCAGTGGTTTTTTTTTATATAATTTTGAAACATTTTCTTTTGATTTTGACCACTTTTCTTTTTTAACCTTTTTCAGTATAATTAGCTTAAATTTCAAAGCGAGAAGTCATTTTGAAACAAAGTCAGAATTTTTCCTTATGTAAATATCTAAATGATTCTGCACTTTGGAAATCTTTTTCTCAACATTTTTTTGGGTTTTTTTGAGTTGGTAATCTTGTTGAATCTGACCCTGATTTGTGAAGAGTTTTGGTTTAGACAAATCAGCATTTTTTTATTTAAAAAAAAATTGGAAAATTACTCTAATTTGGGAGTTAGTACACCTTTATTTGTTGGGTATTGATATCAAATGTTTCACACAGATGTCCTTTTGCCAAATAGTAAATTAAACATTGGAATTAAATGGTGGTGGTAAGCCAAAAACTTAAAGGGTTTTTAAACAGTTACACTAAATATCCCTTCTTGTTTTAAAAGTTGTCATCTCTAGGAAATTGGTGCGTTCTTATCTCATGTTAGTGAACACATAGTAACTTATGTGAAAAAATCCAAGTGGAGACAAGGCAAATATATGTAGTTTTTACCTCAGTGTAACTAGGTAAGGTAAAAGTTGAAGTACGAGGTGTAGAGTTGTCCTCTATTGCTGTCCTTAGTCTTGAATATTTTACCTCCCTCCACCGGCGGGAGAGGAAAGCGGTGCAAAAGGGGTAGCTTCCCCAGGGCCGCCAAAGGGCCCGGGGCCCTTTTAAATTGCAGCCAGAGCCCCGGGTGGAATGGGCCAGGCTGTACGGATGGGCTGGCTGGGGGAGACTGATCCCCAACCCTGCCCCTTCTGCCGGAGGCCTTGCCCCTTCTTGTACCCATCAGTGTTTCATATTACTTTCACCCCTGCTTACTCTTCTTGTCTTGAAAGGACTGCTAGCCTCTCTCCTTTCTCTGAGTGACTTTCTCCCAGTAGTACTTCAGTGCATTAGTTGGCTGCTCCCCATCTCTGTTTGTTCAGGGGTTATCGTGGGGCAAATGTCTTTGTAAGCCCAGGGCTAATTTGGAGGGGGCAGGAATTACCTGATTAACACATACACACACAGGATATCTGCTCCCATGGAAGTTGTCTTTGTGCCTCGGGCAGGAAGTACCTCAAAAAGCCTAGCATGGGTCACCATAATTGCTATCATATCATTGCTATGTAAACCCTGATGATTCCCAAGCTGACATTCCAGACTTTATGAAGGTACTTTCCTGTAAGGCTTAGCATTGAGATATCTGAGTTTGTGGTGTAGCTAGGCCACTGCCTGCCCCTTGAAAGCACTTTGGATTTCAGGAGAGCTGTGGTTCTGATTATTGGCTTTTTGAAGATGGATATTAGGGGTGGAGGGTAGGTTTAGTGAATGGCTAGTTGGTGCCTCCTAAAAAAACTAGGAAAGTGGACATCCACATATAGGGAAATAGGAGTGAGGAGAGCACCATTTATATACACTCCCCAAAACCACCAATGGTAAGTTAAGAGGTCATGGGGCTTGGTGGGGAGGAAGGCTGGATGGCTGATGGGAAGGTGTTTGTTTGTTAATACCTCAGCTATACATGCTTCTTTCTCTGAGTTCCAGAAAAACTTGTAATTCTCTAATCCTGTGTTTGAGGAGCAGATCAAGGAGTGCTGTGACCATTTCATAGAACTCTAGCTCCAGACATCATGTTAAATCAGCTGCATGTGAGGTCTAGCCTTCAAAATTAAATCCAAGCCCCACAATAGTACACAATTGGCTTGGGGACAATTGGATTGTGGATTTACACTGCAGTATGGCATAGAAATGAATGGTGACGAGAATCTCCTCCTGAAGACATTGTGCCAGAAATTGGTAAAAAATCCCAGGGAGGACCTGGGGGAACACAGTGCATCAATAATAGAGTGGAAATGTTACTTCCTTTTTAAGAATGCAGTGTGTGCTCCCCTTGCACCAGCCTAAGACTGTTGACCCAGCACATTTCACCCCTGTTGGTTTCCAGTGTCACTTCCAATGCACACATCTCACAATCCTTGCTTGCTGGGAATTCAAGTGAACAAGGTTTTAGCTGACTTCTGATCAGGATTTCTAAGACTAAGGAGAGCTTTTTGTACATTCTGTCCCTCCCAACTTCTCACTTGCTGATTCAGGACAAGATGTGTGGTCTGAAATATCCATCATAAAATATTGCAAAACTCTGAGTGAATATTTCTGACCGACTGTTGCTAACAAAACATGATCTTCTGAATGTCACATAATAATTTGGAGTAAGAGAATGGCCTAAGAGAATAGTCCACAATTAAAGGTCCATGGGATGGAATAGTAATTTGGACTGTTGAAGAGAGATTTGAGGAGGACATTTGGGTTGAATTTTGCCCTAGGTTTTAAATGATTTAAGATATATAGATATGTCCCTTAGGTTTGAGGAACCATAACAGTGTAGGAACTGCCACTGTAGAGAGATTTTGAAATATATCAAAATGTTTCCTTTAGTTCCCAAGATGATAGCGTTTGAAGAAAATGTATTCAAATAATTAGCCGTTCAGTCCAGAAGGGGCCATCATGATCATCTAATCTGACCACCTGCACATCGCAGGCCACACAACCTCACTCACCCCCTGCTATCCTAGACCTCTGGCTGAGTTATTGAAGTCCTCATGATTCAATTTACAGAGAATCCTCCATTTACTCTAGTTTAAATCAGCAAGTGCCCCATGCCGCAGAGGAAGATGACCACACACACCAAAAAAGGGGTCTCTGCTAAACTGACTTGGGAGAAAATTCCTTCCTCACCCCATCCTGAGCATGTGAGTAAGACCCACCAGCCAGCCACCTGAGAGAGAATTCTTTATAGTAACTCAAAACCCTTCCCATCTAATGTCCCATCTTTTGTATTGGGGATTTTTTTCCTACTAGCTGTCACAGATGGGCCATGTGCAATTTCGTCTTACCATCCCCTTACCATGTTCAGTCTCATAAAAAAAATTGTTTTTTGCTCCTACTGCTCCCCTTGGAAAGCTATTGCAGAACTTGACTTCTCTGAGGGATTGGAACCTTCATCTAATTTAAACTCTAAACCTCTTGATGACCAGTTTATATCCATTTGTTCATGTCAGCATTGACTCTTAATTTAAATAACTCCTCTCTCTCTCTGGTATTTATCACTCTGATGTATTTATAGGGAGCAATCATATCTCCCTCCACCTCTGAGATGGTGATTTCTACTTCCATATCCTCATTTCCATTAGCCATTCTGCCCTTATTAAACACCGAGGCAAAGTTTTGTTTAGGTGTTGGGCCCTGCCTAGATTATCTTCAGCTCCACCTCATCCTCAGTGTATGGTATTCCCATTTCTTTTTATTTTTATTTATATGGCTTTATAACCTTTTACTATAGGTTTCAATTTTCTTTGCAAAGTCCAACTCTGCTTGGCTTTTTTTCCCTGCACTGTCTGACTTCCAAGAAGTAGCTTTCCTTGCTGATCCTTCCCATTTTCCATTATTTGTGGGCTTTCTGCTTTCTCTTAATAACCTATTCAAGATGGTTAATATAACCTATTTTCTCTCTCATGGGGTGCATACCTCCTCCCTGATGGAATAAGTGGTTGAGTAAAACAAGATCTTACACTCCACTTAATTGCATTTCTGTGTTTGTATGTATATAATGTGATTATTTTTTAAAACCACATCTGATCAACTCCAAACATTTCAGAGAACGTTCTAAGCATCAATAGGGAGAATCCTACTGATTTTGGTAAATGTCAGTAAACCAGAAAAGCCTGATTGGTCCACCACTCTAGCCAGCCCACTCAGCACAAAACCAATTTTCTTCTTTGTTTATTAGGACCATTAGGCTCTCTGGGTTACTAACCAGACACATTGCATCCATTTTTTAACAGTAATAAAAGAATTGCTGAATGACATTCAGGCAAAAATTATTTAGGATCTATGCAAACGAAGAATTTCTGTTTAATCAGATTCAAAGAACTTTCTATATCTAGTGAATAACAACACAGTTGTTGAAAAATCATAGCAAGCACTGGAGCTTAATCTTGACATCGGCTTTATGTGGTGATGTCCACTACTTCAAGGCTTTTAATACAGCTAACTGATCCGTATAGAGAAAAGGCAAAAACACTTCATGCTTTAACTTGCAAGTATCTTAATATTCAGGTGTTAACCATAGGCAGATCATTACCGCCTTGTTAAAAGTAAAATAGTGATGGATGTCTTTGAACAGTCATCTCAATATTTCCTTTTAAAAAAGATCTGAACTCAGGACTAAGTGACCAATTTGAATTGTTTCTGTGTTCACTTAGACAATTCAAAGAGAGAAGGCAAAGCACATTTTTTCTCTTTAGACACCCATAACCCTTTTGAATGAACTAAATTAAAACATACATTTTCTTAGGGTTGGACTGCATCTTCAGGCACAGTCATTTTATAAGGGTGCTGTGGAGCTGCATAGCTAGCTGATGGACAGTGCCGCTGTGTCATCTATGCTAGACTTCTCCACCAATGATGATGATAACAGAAGTGCTATCTGTAGACAGGGCACCAGAATTTTTGCCAACATAGTCTCTAACTCTGCTCAGAGCAGGATTAAATAAAAACATCACTGGTACCCTGTCTGTACAAGTGGTCCCATCACTGCTAGGACTAGGAGAATAGCACCGGTAGTAGTGCAAAGAAGGAGATTTCAGAAAAAAAAAAACCTGTCCCTAAGCACCCTAGTATACAAGGTGTCTGCTTTGCTCTATGGGCCAGTGTGGGGAAAGGGAGCATGGCCCTATTTCCTGCAGAAAAGGCAGTTGAGGAAAGAATGAGCAGATCTACTAAGCTGACACATTATTTACAAGAGGGATATGGTTGCAGGGAGTAAATCCAGCCCTGAGCTGCTGGACTCTTTCCATTCCTACCTCCCCTCTTGTGAATAATGTGCCAGCCCAGCAGAGTTCATCCCTTCTTCCTTGCCCTTTCTCTGTCTGAAATGTATTGTCTGCTTTTGGGGCCCTCCCCTTCTTTCCTACCAGGTGTCTTTCAGCTGCTGGGAAGGAAGTGGGGGAGATAAGCATTGGATGAAGCGCTGCTACAGGTGAAGCAAGCAGTGGGAAGTGATTAGGCCTCAGGCAAGCAGCATGGGGACATGCGGGTATCCATAGCAGTGCCGCTGATTTGAAGGTATACATTGTCACCAAATGTGAAATAGTTATGGGTGAGAACAAAGTCACAAACTTCAGCCACCAGTCATCGGAGATACTGTTCCTGATGGCTTGTAGTTCATCTTTATGTGGAATGTTAGTATAGAGGGCTTCTTCATCTATAGTAACCAGGATAGTGTTTTCAGGAAGATCACCAATGGATTGTAGTTTCCTCAGGAAGTCAGTGGTGTCTCGAAGATAGCTGGGAGAGCTGGTAGCGTAGGGTCAGAAGAGGGAGTCTCCATAGCCAGATAGTCCTGATGTCATGATGCCAATGTCTGAGATGATGGGGCGTCCAAGATTTCCAGATTTATGGATCTTGGGTAGCAGAAGGACGACCCATCATTCTCACAGATCTTGGGAGACAGGCCATTCCTTGCTTACAGACAACCCCCCAACCTGAAGCAAATACTCACCAGCAACTACACACCACACAACAGAACCACTAACCCAGGAACCTATCCTTGCAACAAAGCCTGTTTGCCAACTGTGTCCACATCTATTCAGAGGACACCATCATAGGGTCTAATCTCATCAGTCACGCTATCAGAGGCTCTTTCACCTGCACATCTACCAATGTGATATATGCCATCATGTGCCATCAATACCCCTCTGCCATGTACCTTGGTCAAACCGGACAGTCTCTACGTAAAAGAATAAATGGACACAAATCAGACGTCAAGAATTATAACGTTCAAAAACCAGTCGGAGAACACTTCAATCTCTTTGGTCACTCGATTACAGACCTAAAAGTTTCAATTCTTCAACAAAAAAGCTTCAAAAACAGACTCCAACGAGAGACTGCTGAATTGGAATTAATTTGCAAACTGGATACAATTAACTTAGGCTTGAATAAAGACTGGGAGTGGATGGGTCATTACACAAAGTAAAACTATTTCCCCATGTTTATCCTCCCACACACACACAGTTCCTCAGACGTTCTTGTCAGCTGCTGGAAATGGCTCACCTTGATTATCACTACAAATGGTTCCCCCCCACACTCTCCTGTTGGTAATAGCTCACCTTGATCACTCTCGTTACAGTGTGTATGGTAACACCCATTGTTTCATGTTCTCTATGTACATAAATCTCCCCACTGTATTTTCCACTGAATGCATCCGATGAAGTGACCTTTAGCTTACGAAAGCTTCTGCTCAAAAAAATTTGTTATTCTCTAAGGTGCCACAAGTACTCCTTTTCTTTTTGCGAATACAGACTAACACGGCTGCTACTCTGAAACCTATCACTATTAATTAGGAGACTGCAATAAGAGTGGGTAACCAGCACTGTTTGCTGGAACAAGCAGCTATTAATTGAACATCTATAGTATGGCCCAACTTGTATGGGAACTAGGTTAACTGGAAGCCTCATTAATTGCATTTATGGGCAGCCTTGTCAGGGACTACTCCCTCATTGTCTAAATTCCCTGCTTCTTGGCACCCAATGAGAAACTCAGGCAGGGATTTTCCTTGTACCTGGGCCCTGGCTCCCAAATTACCAAAACATTTCACACACATTCTGTTACACATCATGCTATAGGTAACATTTTATAATGGTTAAGAATGTTTTCTCACTACCTTAATCAAGTAAACTGATCCTTTTTTTTTTTTTTTTGCAGTTGAGGGAACACCTTACAATAAACTGAAAAAGAGGAAAACACAGAAAACACTAGTCTACTTGATTCATACAGTGAGAAAACATCCTTGAAAAGAGGGATTATTTTAAAAACATTGTTATTTTTTCAATTATGGTATGACTTTAAGCAAAACAGAAGTGTCACTTTTTAGTCATTTGTCACACATTTTGGTGGAATGTCACAGATTGGGAGATTTGACATTTGAGATATGGCTCGGCAGAGGAATGCACAAAATAGTAAATAAGTTTGTGTACATATGGAATACTTAAACTAATACTTTGGCCTTTAACCACTCATCAAAGCTTTTTGTTGCCTTGTTCTTCTTCCATGAGCAGTCTCCTTTAAGAATGGCTTTCTTTTTATCCTTTGAGATGAAAAGTTTTTCCCCAAAAACAATTTTTAATGTTGACTTAATAATATTTTACCCAATATATTGATGGTGGTATAAAGTTTAGGTTGGTATTTTACAACTCTGATGATCCCAGTTTTCTTCCTGTAGCACCACATCTTATGTATTTATCTGTCTACCATTTCTGATCTCTGTATGGAGGTAAAGAGGGAGCTGTGGGTTTTGTGGGTTTTTTTCTACACTGCCATTCAGAGCAAGCAGTCATTTGCAGTACTTGCTAAAGGGCATGATATTTAAATAACCTGTTAATAAATGGAGCTTGTCAGTGTATATGCAGTGCGGCAGAAATAATGTAGATGTTTGGCTGGTAGTCTGGACCCAGCATTTACTTACACATTTATTTAGAAAGGCCACTTACCTAGACCCAGGAAGATTTGTTGTAATGTATGATTCCCTTTGCTTACCGCATATAATTTATTGTAGATTTTCCATTTCAAGGGCCCACGCTTCTAGTGTTAAGCATTGTTCTGGGTTTTATTTTTTGCTCGGGAATACTGACAAAACAAAAACAGATCTGAGAACACAAGTTCCACCAAAAGAGAATCAACCCAATCATCATTCATACACATGAATATTTGTCACCCAGATCTTAGAAACGTAAATTTAACACAGCCCTGAGTTACATTGTGTATGAATTTTAAAACTTAGAAAAGTCACTAGGTGGTGCCAGAAATATATAAGGGACCCCCTTTTTTGTAGGTTTTGGTAAGGTAAATTTCAAATTAAACCAGAAAGAGGTTTGGCTGTAATGGTAACTGAATCAATACAAAAAGAAAAAGAATACTTGTGGCACCTTAAAGACTAACAAATTTATTCGAGCATAAGCTTTCATGAGCTACAGATAAATAAATTTGTTAGTCACTAAGGTGCCACAAGTACTCCTTTTCTTTTTGCAAATACAGACTAACAAGGCTGCTACTCTGAAACCTGTCATGAATCAATACAAAACCTGTCAGCATTTACTTTTTAAAATTGGAGCCTATTATAAAGCATTCTAGACTTGGTAGAGACATGATTATTGTTCTGGTTTTGAGACAAAATACCAGTGGTGTGGAATTTTGTTTTGTGTTCTGTTTTAATTCATATTGTTAAACTATATTTTAAAGCATATTGCAGTTACTTAATTTTGGATCTTAACTATGATTTCATTGATTTTTTAGTATTTGTATTGATAGAAAATGCACCTGGGCATGCTTAACCCTACATTAATTTTTTTTGTGGGTATATCATCTGGGGTCTGATTTTGGTCTACAAACCTTTACTGTACTCTTATAAAATTGCTCTGGCAATTTATAGATAAGTGAAACAGAACAAAGCAAGAAATTAAGCCACAGTACTATCCAAACACTTCAAAGGTAGAAGCCTTGAAAATATGAAAGGAAAATCTTCACAAAACAAAATAGAAGCATGAACAGATGATATACATGAACATAAGGTCACAAGGTTATACATCAGTGATCCAGTCACACAGTTCAGGCTTACAATAACAGAACAGTGGAAATCACAGAATTTTACAAATAACTAGTAAAATTACATTAATTTGTGGCGATAAGCACAAAGGTGACCCAGAATAGCATTGGTGTTTCTTATTCCTCTCAGTGATTTCCATATCAAAATTCCTCAGTTTACTGCAAGCCCAATCTATTATATGGGGAAAAACAAAGTGGAAATCTTTTTACTACTTACATTATTGTCAAAAGCTGTTAACAATCAAAAAGATTTCAGAATCTTCTTGATGATGTATAAAGTACATCATTACGTAGATCTTATTTCCATGGTTTGATTAAAAAAGTTTCCCAGCAAATGAATCAAATATAATTAATGAAAGGGAGAAAATATATGTACAAAGCACTATTTTTACACTCTATGTTTTAGCATGACCACACTTTGAGGTTTGCCATTGAACTGGTTATATTTTATAAAATGTTATTTTTTCAGAAATAAATTTGCAAACTAAGCACTCTGACTAAGGATGTGCTCATTCCCATTTAAGGAGACTTTCTCCCAGAGGAACCCACAGACAGGTGAGTCAAGTCTTCACTTGCATAGAACTATAAAGTGGTCTCTGCAGCCTTGAGAGTTTCAGCAGGTTTTACAAGAGCTATAAACAGATCCCCTACTAGAATCTCTGCCTTGTAAAATTAAGAAAATAGAGTCTTGGGTCAACCTTATGAAAGAAGTCTCCTTCGTTTCTGATCAGCAGTGCAAGTAGGGCAGTACAGTCTGGTACGCCGTACCAGCAAGATATTTATAGCTGGTACGGTGTACAGGAAAGTCACAGGAGGAGCAGAATGTGAGGCCACTGGCGCAGTTGTACCAGCCCCAGCCCTTCCATCAAGGTCTCCTCAGTGGAGGACAGGGCTGGAGGTGTGGCTGGGGGCAGAACAGCCAGCCTGGGGCCAACTGGTGGCCCTATGTTCTGCTGCTTTCACCACTGTGGTTCCCGGAGAGGTCTCCCAGGAACCCCAGCAGGGAAAGGAGCCTAACCCTCAGACCTGCTCCTCCAGCTCTGTCTGTACAGCAGCAGCCCCACCGGGGGACAGGGCTGAGCGGTGGTAGAGCTGCTGGAGGAGCTGCCAGCATTCTGCTACTTTCTCTGCTGTGGTTCCGAAGTCTCCGGCACAGCAGAAGGAGGACAGAGCCACCCTCTCCCCAGGTAAGGGGGGTGGATCATGGGGGAGAGCGTGGGGGCCTGGGCTGGGGGTGGGGCAGGGAGGAATCATGTGGAAGGTCACCTGAGGTGGTCACATGCCCCCCTGTTAGCTGCTGCCCCTCGTACCGGTAAGAAATGGATTCCACTTGCACCACTGTTTCTGATCCATCCCTTGATGCAATGTTTCTCATCTATGACAGTGGCCTGCAATGCAGTCTTATCAGGGTAGGGAACTGGAACACCTATTTCACCATTCATCTATTGGCTAGTTCAGTCTGTGCAAGAAGAAAATTTTTCAGGAAGCCAGCAAACGAAATAGTGGCAGAGTCCTGCAAAAAGGCTAAGATGTCCCTCCAACCCATGCAGCAAAGTCAAACAGTCCTTTTGGGATGATGCCTCAAATACAAAAGCAAAAGCTAATGGAACCGAGGAAGACGGAACAGTCAGAGGATGATCCAGGGAATAAACTGCATCACGTCACTTCCACATAAAACATTTGCATGACTGAGAGTGTTGCATCTGAAGTGAGGAACAAAGTCGGATAGGATGCTACTGCACCTCAAAAACAAATGATTGCTCACAACATTGAAGCGATGGATTCTGGAAACCATCGGGAGTAAGAATGTGACAGAACCACTCAGAACTCCCTGGGACAGATTTATACTGGCCTTTAGCACACAAAAAAAACCAATAATAGAGAGCAGGCTATTTCACATAACGGCTGGAGAGCATCCCATAGCAAAAAAAAAAAAAAAAAGATTATATTCCATTCAATTCCTAGTACTAAATAGAGATCAGGAGGTGACACAGCAGCCATAGAGCTAAAATCTCTGGGCATGCCAAAAAACTGAAATTAATAATGAAAACCTTAATGGAATTCTAGCTGGTGGAGTTCCTCTCTTCTGTCAATTTCATGAGTCATATATGCATCCCCCAATACAGGATTCACACAAACTATTACCATGCTGTGTGTTTGAGCCAAGACACTTCTAGTACAAGCTTTGTGCTTAAAATTATCAATGCAACAAGGATCTTTACGAAGATCATTGTAGTACTGGTGGTGACCCTAAGGCACAATCTGATTCACATCTATCCTTTTTTGGATGACCTTTTAATGTGAGTCCCTTCAGAGTCCGATGCACAGGAGGACCTGGGACTGATAAATCTGGATGGTAGAGGAGCTTTCTGATAATCAGCTAAAAGTACAGTTTAATGCCAACCCAGAGAATTGTTTGAAGAGTTGGGGAGCATATATTTTAATATTTGATGTGGTTTTAACAGATTTTCCAGGTGTTACTTACAATCCAACTTGTCTTGATAGTCACAAGTGACCCTGTAAACCTTATTTTTTGTCTTTCCTCCCCATCTCAGGGATTTGGTTTTTCATATGGCATATATGTAAGAATATAATTAAAATAGGAATAGATTACATCTTGAACTGCTGAAACAAGTACATTATTTTGTGCAGAATCGATGACACTTAGGTAATGTATGCAGCTTGCCCACCTAAAATTATCTTTATTTGGCAGTGAAGCCCTAGTGAAATTGGCATACCAAATAGTACTCAGGCACAATGCCTTCTTAATAGATGGCTAAAAAATGCAGGTACCCAATACGATATACTAGCATAATATTTTGTGAAAGCCAAAAGTCCCACCTAGGACATTTGAAGTTGCTGATTATCCAGCACAATCAAAACCTTCTTGTAGCAGTATAAAGCAGAATTGCAGTTCCTACTGTGGTATTAGGGTTTACTATAATCTCACCATGTTTTGGGGTTTGCTGCTGACCTAAAACTGAGTTGTGAGACTCTTGAAGACTTGAGGCTTTTTTAGGGTTAGCCTGAAACCATTTTCTCAACAATTCCCTTTTTTCCAGCAGTCCTGGACTCCTCTCCCCATCTTTAGCCACTGAGCCAGTGTAATAGTACCCACTTCACTTCCTGATGAATCTTCTGTAAACTGTCAAGGAATCATGGCATTTTCTGGAGAAAGGACTGAACCAGAGCACCACATAAACAAATCCACCATTCAAAAATTTGGGGGATGTTGAAATTAAGGTTTGGAATTCATCTCTTTTTCACGTGCATAGTAATGAGTGGAACAGCCTATTAAATTCAAACTGTTTTTTTTTTTGCATCTGATTCCAATCAGAATTTTATTACTGCAATACCTTCTGGAAGACTAGTGGTGGATCCACCCCTATTTCTGCAACAGTGGGATTGTAAAAAGCTCATCCGGCTCAGTGCTACTATGTCTCAACCCAAAATAGGGTAATCCTTTTCATCTGATACATTTTTGGGGATGTAATATTTAGCAAATACTCAGGTGACATTTGGTTTGTTCTGCAAGAAGGCATGACACATTGTTTAACTGCATAATCACTCAACTCGGGTTTCTGGAAACATCTGCAAAATGTTGCTTGCAGCAAAATGAGACTACCTTCATAAAACTAATCTGCAGTGGATTAATGTGTGCACCAATGATAGCAAGATTAGGGGACCTATACAAATGTAAAGTATTGGTTGCACCTCCTTGATTGGGCCATCATTTTCATGAATGGCTAGTCAACCACTACAGGGAGTTATTACTTAGTCAAATGGCACATTACTTTTACTAAGTTTCTCAAAAATACAACAGTAATTTTAATGAGAATTGCAAAAGTAATATTTTCTCAATTAATTAATTAATTAAAAGTTCAGATTAGATCCTTGAATAACCTAATAATTGGCTCTCATTGTACTAACAGCATTGTAATATTTGGGACCTGTGAACCTAAGGCCTGCCTGATAGGGATAGTGGTGGATAATACCTAGGCATACTTATATGGATTTAGTGTGCTGTAATAATTGAATATTTAGTGTTCAGAAAACTATGCTATGGGTCTGTCAGAGATAGTCTGTAATAATTAGCTCTGTATGTATTTGTAGTTCTTTTTACTGTGAAATGAATCTTTGTGGTTGTTTCTGGTTTCAGATTCTTCAGTTTCATAACATCTTTATTCTAGTGATTTTCCTTTCCTTCTTTGCATTTTTTTATTTGTTTATATAACTTTCAGTATTCCTCACTTCTCCTATTTTTGTATGCTCTTGTTGCATGTATTGGGCTTACTATTGCATCAGTCATCCATGGTTGCTTAGCATAGCATCCTTTATCTCTAAGGTTGCCAACTTTCTACTTGCAGAAAATTGAACATCCTTGCCCCTGCCCTGTCCCTTCCCCAAGATCCGGCTCACTCCATCCCCCTGCCTCCGCCGCTTGTTCTCCCCACCCTCACTCACTCGCTCATTTTCACCAAGCTGAGGCAGGGGTTTGGGGTATGGGAGGGGATGTGGGCTCCTGCTGGGGGTGCAGGCTCTGAGGTGGGGCCATAAATGAGGGGTTCAGAGTGAGGGAGGGGGCTCTGGGCTGGGGTACGGGTTTGGGATGAAGGATGGGGTGAGGGCTTTGACTGGGAGTGCAGGCTCTGGGGTGGGGCTGGAAATGAGGGATGTGGGGTGCAGGAGGAGGCTCCAGGCTGAGGCAATGGGTTGGGGTGTGGGAGGGGTATAGACTCTGGGCTGGGGTGCGGGCTCCAGGCTGGGGCAAAGGATTTCAGAATGCGGGAGGGGGCACTGGGCTGGGACAAGGAGTTGAGGTGTGGGAGGGAGTGACGGGTGTGAAATTCATGCAGCACTTACCTCAAGTGACTCCTGAGAAGCAGTGACATGTGCCCCCAGCTCCTCGGCAGAGGGGGCAGGGGACTCCGCATGCTGCCCTCGCCTGCACGTGCCGCTCCTGCAGCTCCCATTGGCCACAGTTCTCAACCAATGGGAGCTGCAGAGCCGGCGCTCAGCATGGGGGCAGCACATGGAGCCCTCGAGCCAGAGGGACCTGCTGGCCATTTCCCAGGAGCCACACAGAGCTAGGAAGGCAGCCTGCCATTCCCACTGCACCACCAACCAGACTTTTAATGGCCTGCTCATCAGTGCTGAGCGGACCCTCCAGGTTCCCTTTTTGACCAGGTGTTCCAGTTGAAAACCAGACACCTGGCAACCCTATTTCTCTCCCTTTGCCACCATAGTAGTTGTATGTACTGCTGTTTGTAAACATTTTCCAATTTTACTGTACAGTGTTTTTAGTATTGTAGATGCTAAGTCTAAGGTTGACATTTGAAGTATGTTCCATGCATTTTTGTTGTTTCAGTTTGTTCACATCAATCTTCAGTCTTTTGTATCTTTTAGGTAGTAGAAGTGTGTGTTTAGGTTTTAGTCTCAGCTTCACAGCAAGCAGATGGTGATCACAATTACAGAGTACTGATGGAAAAGTTCTGGCATCTATAACTGCATTATGAAATATTTTTGCTATTAAAATGTAATCTTAGATTCTTTGCAATGTGTCCTGGCTCATCCCAAGGCCTTTGTCATGTGTATAATCTTCGGTGTTGCTCAGACTGCATATTGCAGATGACTAAATCATTACTGCTTACAAATTCAAACTATCTAACTCCTCTGTCATTCATAAATCCTAATCCATGGGCTACAAATGTATCAGGCATCTGATCATTTCCTGTCATAGCACTGAAGTCACCTACCACTATAACATCTCTACATTTCCTTTCCTTTATTTCTTTTTCCAATATCATAAAAACTGTCTAACACATCTTTGCAGACTTCCATCGGAGCGTAAACTTTAGGCATGCAAATTCTGATGGGTATGGTGTTAAATCTTGCCAACTATAGTCTGTTATATGCTGGTCAAATTCCTGATATAGTGTTGTCTTGATTTTTCTTTAATTTTATTGAAATTCCTCCTTTGTGTCTCTCTCCACACAAATAAATCATGTCCTACGCATCCTATAGTTGTATCTATCTCAATTCACTAATTCCAAGGATATTTAATTTTAAATGGTTAGTTTATTCTAATGCATTGTGAAGTTTGCCTACTTGAAGTAGTGTTCTTACCATCCATGTTGCAATTTTCTTCACTCCAAGATGTTTTTTTTTATTTTTCAGTAGATGATTTTATACAGGAAGAAAGACCAGAAATATTGTCACATGGACTGATATCCAAAGGAGAGTGGAAGCTTTACAACTCTGTTGTGACTGCAAAAGGTGGAAGGTAGTTGTTGGCTTCCATATAGGAGACATCACTTGAAGAAGAAGCCTTTTGGAGCGCTGATTCTGCACTCCTTACTCATACTGAGTGGTAGTAGTCCCATTGGCTTCATTGAAAGTAGAGCTGTAACCAAATCTGGCACTCCTCACTTTATGTAGTTCTCCCTGTTCCCACAGAATCCTATGCCATCTTCCTCATGGCATGGATTGGAGAGGCAGTCACAATACCCTTTTGTTCTTCCGTGAAGTTCCCAAGCCACTACCTCACTTCTGCTTCCACCTTTAAGATCAGAAGTCTCCATTGCACACCGCTGTTTGAATCAACAGCTGGTACCATGCTTTATTTTATCCCTGTTGCATAACTAAATCTAACTTTTGATATGTAGAGGTTTCTGTCACATTGCATTTTAGGCTTTGTTGCTTTCTAAATTCCAATGTTTACATGAATACTGATGTACATTGAATACTAATTTTTTTCTTTATATTGCCTATATGTTTTGCTTAGTTGTGACACACAAAAACCTATTACAAAGTTGTCTTTCATCTTCAGAGAGAATGTTTCCTTACCATATGGCATGACTCCACTGTCTTTAGTCATGTTGAGCGATACTTATGCAAGAAGTCATTCCATGAGGAATCAGCTGCTCTTAAAAGTATGTACCATGCAGAGGTTCCCTTGGGTACATTAAGATAACATATAGGCAACAGACTCTACTGTTACCATATTTGATCACAAGGAAAACTATTGTTTGATCTCTTGCCTTTCCTTCACTAAACTGTGACTATCATCAAAATGTAAATAATATTGGCACTGTAGTTACTGTGATCAAAATTCTATATGGCATCCTCCACAATCCAAAAGAAAACATCCAACAGCCATCAATAAAAATAGGGGCTGGGCAAATATCTGCAATAGTGGAAGACCTCTGGAATCCCTGCACTCACATAAAAACGATGTTTATTTCCATATCCCAGATAATATCAAATGAATCCATAACATCTGCTTGGGCTTCACATACAATAGTTGAATAATTATGAGATTTGACCAAATGCTAAAACCATATGGTACCACATGATAGAATCAGACCTAAAAACTGGCATTTATAGGGTACAGCTGTTTATAATATAATATCTTTGTAATAGATAATCTTATGGCATTATGAAATCTGGTCCTTTTCTGTCCATTTTGAATTTTCAGAGAGCCATAATATTCATTTTCATCTGAGAGGGTTTTTTTTTTAAATGTTGCTTTCCAGAGTCATTAAGAGACTCTTTAGTTACCCTTCTATCCTCCTCCTTGGATGTGTGTAGCTTCTCCTGCCATACATAGTGGTGTTACCCTTCGCATTCCCTGCCACACCCAAAATCTAATAAAAATCCCAGAGTAGATAAAGTTTACATTTAAAAGCAAGCACAGACACGTAAATAATCTGTTTTTGCAATGACAGTGCTAGGCAGTTCACTGGATAGGAATACTTGGAAATACATGGCTTTTCTACAAATATTGGAAAGACCCATTTAGATATAAAACCTTTCAGATTCAAATTTATTTTTTGCGTGTCTAATAAAGAGCTTTATTATATTTTAAAACTGCAAACAGCTAGATGAGGCAGCTGGCTTACAACGGTATACATGCCCTTTTAATATAGAGTTGGCACCTTGCATTGGCATGAAAATGTCTTGGCATTACAAAAATAGCTTTTTACACAGTGTCAATTATATTTTGGAATTAAAAGATATAAAGACCCAGAAATTTTCTGCCATACAAGGCAGTCAGTCCTTAAAGGTATCTTGTACAGCATATGAAAATTGCATGACTCCCAGGAGATAGTTGGTTGTTAATGCACAGATTATAATGTTTGGTGATAGTTCCTTAAAGAGGCACTATAAGGATGTTAAGCTTGAAGATATTTTATTCATCATCTCTTTAACCTTCATTTGATCTAGAGCCTGATATGATATATATCTATATCTATCTATCTATCTATCTACCTATCTATCTATATATATAGTTCAATATGATTTGATTCCTCATTAGTATTTTACTAGTTTGAGCACACCGTAAGAGGATGGGTGACATTCACCATAATGCACATAAATCCAACATCTTTTGTTATTTTAAGGATTCAAGGGAGATCTGGTAGTCAAAGCAAAATTACCAGGTAAAAATAGTAGGCAAGTTCTCTTCATATAGCATATTATCTATGTTGTTCATATACTAAATCATTCACAACAGACAAGTTACCATTTTTCCTTATCATACTATCTGCAAGTTATGTAGAAGCATAGCAGCAACCTTTTAATCAAATAAAGACTTTTTTTTAATCACTTAAAAAGGCAGCATTTGTCAACAGGTACTTCATACAATAATCATTATTTTCTGTTCTATGTGGGAAAAAGAACAGAGATAGTGTGGTAATTATTGTCCAATAAAATATTAATGCGAACCAATGTGTAACTGTGTATTTCTAAATATCTTCATGCTTATTATGTAAGTAAAGAGCACTTACTAAATTATTAATAAATGTTTATTATGGTAGTACTTTAAGGACCATTGTGCTAGGCACTGCACAAACAGAGTAGAGCTCCCTGCCCTGAAAAACTTACAGTCTAAATAGTCAACACAGACAATGGGTGGGCAAAGTGGTATAACCACAGCTATGGTTTGATTTTTCACTTTGCTGGCAGTTCCAAAAAAAATAATTTCAGGTTAACCTGAAACAAGATGTTTTTGGCAAACTGAAATGTAAAAAACAAGATTGAACAAAATGTTTCATTTGACCATCAGTGAAATGTTTGCTTTTGATGATTTTTTATTATTTTATATTAATGAAATTGAAGGAAATGTAAAAAAAAGTTGTTTTGAACCCCAAAATTGTATCAATTAGACTTTTTCTAACTCTTTTTAGGATTATGTTGGCTGAAATTGACTGAATTCATGATGTGTTTTAGTCGGTTCAAACTGGAAAAGAAAAAAAATGGCCAAAATTTTTTCCCCAGCCGTAGGGGTAACACACCAGCCGACTGCTCAACACGGTGGCAGCAAACATCATGTTAGTTCCACATTTTATTTATTTTATTTGTTTATTTATTTAGGTGGGTTTATTTAAGAGGGAATAAGCTAAATAGAAAGGAAAGGAAGATTAAGGGGGACCGGACAGGGCAAAAAGAGTATAAGGCATATATGTCGAGTGAAATTGAAATGGGGAGGGGAGGGCTGAAGTAAACAACCAATCACCACAGGGCACAGAAAGTACAGTCAAAACTGTTGGAAGTTCTCTGAGGGTATTTCTACATTGCAATAAAACACCCACAACCAGCCCAGGTCAGCTGACTCAGGCTGCCAGGCTACAAAATTGTAGCATAGCTGTTCTGGCTTGGGCTGGGGCTCAGACTCTGGGACCCCTTGCTGTGTCTCATAGCTTCAGCAAGAGCTCGCCCATCTATACTGCATTTCATAATCCCACAGCCTGAGTCAGTTTACCTGGGCGGGCTGTGTGTGGTTTATGGCAATCTAGACATACCCTACCTTTCTGACGGTTCCTGCTTTGACTGTTTCTTCTCCTTCCAGAGGGACACTCTGATTGGTTCTTCTCTGCAGTTTTCCTCCAAGGCCACATGGTGTATAGGGGGAAGCACCCTTTGGGTCCTACTGTGCCAGAGTGGGGGGTATCTTCCCTGCACAGTGCTGGGACCAGAGGCATGCTGGGGAGGGAGGTATAACCTATTTGTGCTTTGTAATTTACCATCCAGCATACACCTTAGTTTTACAACCATTATATGTATATGACAAAGAACAGAGAACAGTTATACCTGTTAGTATCAAGTTAAATTTGCTGCCTATTTTAAGGCCATATATGGACAGCTTGAACGTAACAAAATATGTTGCTATTTTCCCTCCAAAATGATTCAAATCCATTTTATGGACAGGAATCACTTCATCTTTCACTGAAATGCAGCTGTCTTTTCTGTGGAGTGGAACAATTGCTTAAGTGTAACACCACACAACCATTTAAAACATAAATAAAAATATATTATACCTAGTTGTAACTGCAGGGAGAAATCAGTTAGAGTTTGGGCAGGAGATCAGGGCTTTACAGCTGTTGTTAAGTGTCATGAGATTTTTCACAACTGTGAGTCAGTAGGACCTTGGTTTCTGTATTTCATCTGGAAGGCAGCATCTTCAGCAATATAGTGACTTTTAATTCCTCTGGTGGGGTTTTGGTTCAAGGAGGAACACCATATATTGAATAACTACCATTTCCTGAAGTATTCTGAGTTTCTCTGAGTGCTCTGCTAAATACTCTATCTACAAACTAGACAAGATGGTGATAGCATTTGAACTCTGATATTGCAGCATAGGATATTATGGGTGCAAACAAAATGGGCCTGATTTTCAAAGATATGTGCAAGCATTTGCATGTACACAATTGTATGTGTCTTATCTGTGCATGAAAGCACCAGGATTGCAATTACAAATCGGTATTTGCATATGTATTTGGCTGGTTAGGTGCCTCGCTTGCCATGAATGCATGATGAGGGATGGTATTTGGAGACACAAATTAGGCATAGACATCTTGGAAAATCTGGCCCAAAGTATAAGGGGAATCACTCATTACTAGAGAGCAGTGGAGAGCATATTAAAATAGTTCAGCTTTGATTTTTTGGGCACATCCTATGCCAATAAAAACCTTAGGGTTACCAGTAATAAAGTCTGTATTTATTATGGAGGGGAAATTATAGCTGGCCCTTGCCCATCACCTTAGATTATATCTGCCATTGCTGGTATTGGGTTCAGTTGCAGTGGCAGCAGTTCAAAGGAACATTCTATACTGAAGGATTCTTGCTACTATTCAGGACAATCAGGAAGCCTATGTACCTTGCAGTGTACTGCTTCCTACAGTGAAGGTTTTTGAGAATTTCATTAACAGCACACTTTGAGCTGTTTACACACATGGAAGAAGCTCAAGTTAGACTAACAAAAGAAAAAAAAATGAAAAGTTCTAAAGCATTTCTGCACACAGTCATATTTCATGTCAAAACTTTCCATTAAGGGACACAATATTAAAAAAAATCAGATTTCACTTAATTCATATTAGGTAGGCTTTTCTCATTGAGAATTCTCATATCTACCAAATGTGTATTGCAGTGTCACAGTACGTATTGTTTTGATTTCTTGGTGGCAGGTATATGGCCTGAAAATTCACTGTTTTGCATTTGTGGTTATTTATGTCTATACAATGTGAATGCAAAGTGGATATAGATCACTTCCATATCAAAATGCCTCATTCACTTACACCAGCATTTTACTCCTACTTTATTCTGTCTTTGCACAGATGTTGGTGTGTAGATAAGGTGCAAGGCGGTATTGAATTGATCCCATTATCTCATAAATAAACCAAGTAGTTCTCTTTTGTTTAATGTTAGACTTAAAAGTCTGTAGTCTACTTTCTACAATGATTGTGATTGCTGCCTTGTTCTGAGGCACCATTATTGGTGGTAGTGACTCAGAAGAATTATATCTGCTGCTAAAGAAGGGTGCTCTGGTCAGAGTGCTGCACCACCACTTTTAGAGAGACCATTTTTACTGTAAAATGAACCCTAGTTTTTCAGCCCATGTAGTGCTAAATATTTTTTTTTCAACAATAGCTAATTTATTTTTTCTAAGACTTAGATGCCAGTCATAAAATTGTGGTATTTTTTCTTCTAGCCCCGTGGTTAGGGAATTCTGCTATGAAGTAGGAGACCCAAGTTCAAAAACCTTCTCTGCCTGCTGTAGAGGCAGGAGTCAAACAAACATGTTTAATTTAATCCAAAATTCTCTTTTTTTGATTCATCAGGCTTTTCACAGTTTTCAGATTCAGTTCAACCTGAACCGATTTCTTTTCCTTTCCTTTTTTTTTTTTAAAGAACTGTCAGCAAATTGAAAAATGAGTTATTCACTCAGCAATAAGCAAATGTGAGGAGACAGAGTCTCACCTATGTAAATCCTGTGATTAGGATGTAGATTAGAGGTCATATCACATAAACAGAACAAAGGACTGGATAATTGTAACAATGTACATGAAAGAAAGAATTGCATTCTTTTTGCCAGGCAGAAAAAGGAAAGAGTGTACCTGATGACAGCTGTTACAAAAATATTTAGTAGTTGTGTCAAGGCTATCAGACCTTAGGAACCATACTTAGTAATTGTGCTGCACCCTTGCCAAGAGTGCTAATATAATGCTTGCCAATTTTCCTGGTTGTTTCCTCCCAGCACCACATCAATCTAATCTAGATTAACCAGATCCATTTCATATAATCTCCAAACACTTGCAGGCACTGCATCATTCATTCCATTGCTCAAGCAGACACAGGTGTTATAGACTGCAAAAATGAATCCTGTACCTATAATAATCTTTGATTTAGTTGTTTGTACTGAGTCATTCAGTGTGTACTTCCTGTAAAACATACTATCATGGTATTTCCATTACTGTTGGAACAGTTAGTCCTTATTAACTGATACAAACAGGAGGCTGTTTAAAACATGGATACAGAGCCTAATAAGAACCATGTTTTATATTTGAGTCCGACCAGGAAGTCTTCATTGCTGGGAATCCATTAAATAGTTATGGCTTTGATATAAGAGTGAGCCTTGAACAAGTATGGGGTTGAAATTATTGAGATAGAAGTCTGGGATGATCAGCAAACCTGAGTGAATGTGTGGTTACATTTGGAAAGTCTGATTGAACTCCACTGAACCAAACCTCTGAATCTCTTGAAATTCATCCATTAGTAGTCAGATAATAAATTCTTATTCCCTCTTTTCTGAAAGTATCCTAGTTCAATTTTAGGATTTCCTGTCCTATTAAATATAAAATCATGCAAACTCAATCATTTTTCAGTTAATAATGATGACCCAAAATTAAGGAAGGAGAGAAGAAAAGGATTGGAACTGCTAAAAGTACTTTTCCCCCCAGGATAAATTGTTTTAGGGACTATTGATATCAGATGTATGTCGATATGCTGATGAAACCTGACACAAAATGTCAAATGCTGCAATGCACCAAGTAGGACATGACAAAACTAAACATGCCTCTTGTTGAAAAATTGAGAGTGAAACTAAGATGAAGCTTCTTTTCTATCTCACTGGGCTTCTGACATTTATTTTGAAAGTGTGAAGTCAAGATTACAGTATAACAACTCCTTAATTATTCACATTCTAATGTCATTATCAGAGAGATGTTCTGCACTTTATTTAGATGCCTCCTACTGTAACATTGCCAGAGGATATTAGGCAGTAGTTTAATCATATCATAACTCACTCTACATTCGGATGCCATCACAACAGCAGAATTGACAGAGAAATTGGGTCACAGCTCTTTTCTGCTTATCACACATTAAGATATGATGTCACTAATTTGATGGGATCAGGAAAGCGAGAAGTTATTGCTTCCTTTCTGCCACCTCCAGTTCCTCCTTTAGCCTCTTTAAAAAAACCAAAACAAAACAAAAAAAAAACACCTGTCACCCTAGTGTCCAGGTACTGCACTTCAATTACAGCAAAACAGGGAAATTTGTCCAGAAGTGACTGTCTTTATTTTTTTTATTTTATTTACTCTTTATTCTACTCATGAATTTTGCCACCAGTTTCTACCTTTTGAGAGTACTGCTGGTTTGTGTTTTGTTTTAGTTTTTTTTTTCCTGCTCTGGTTATTTGGGAAATGTTTTGTTTGCAGCATGACCTGAAAATGTCAAGAGTTGAATTCATCCTGATTTCCTCTGGGAGGTTGTTCCGGGGTCTTGGTCCTGCTGTTGAAAAAGTTCTAATTTGGGGTTCTTCTGGCATGTCTGGGCTGTTTAGTTGTAGCATGCTAAGTGATTGCAGTTGCTGTGGTGGTTCATTTGAGGAGAGGTGGCTCTTTAACTGATCCCTGAAGTATGCAACATTGTTATAGTCATGTTGATCCCAAGATATTAGAGACACAAGGTGGGAGAGGTAACATCTTTAATTGGACCAACTTCTGTAGGTCAGAGAGACATTAAATTTACACAGAGCTGCTTTTCAGGGCTCCATCTCTTCAGGACTTTCTTGATCAATACCAAAACCCTGTAGTCCATGCATTACTGAATGAGAAGCCTATGCAGACTGTGGGGTTTGTTTTCCCTGTCTAACTTCAGAATCAGTCCCTTCCTACTGTACAAACTGCAGCTGCCTCATAAACTTCCTAATTACACCTACCTAGTTAGTGGTAATTTCAGAAGTCCAGTCTGGAGGAGAACATCTAGTGCATAGTAGTCAGGTAATTGTCAGAAGGAATTAGTACAGTCTCCTTGCTAGCCAAGGATGGAAGAAGACACAATTCTCTTTGTTATACATGGAGTCCTATATCTCAGAGAAACACACTATCCAGTCTGTATTGCAGTCACTCTAAAGGACCTCTGATTCCCCAGCTTTCTCTGATTGAGTAAATCCATGGATGTTCAGGCAAATAAAAATGAGACATTTGAAATATCTTATATTGTAGTTTGTTTCCTTTTTTCTACAAGCATGGAAAATAAATGTTAGATGCTTTGATTTTCAGAAGAATGTTTAGATATTCTTCTCAATTACACTATTTTCCAGAGACCTTTGTGAGGTAAGCTATTTGTGCTGTTCTTGCATTCATTGCACATCAGGAGTCCCACCAGAGTCAATAAAGTTTTCATTGCATAAGGTAAGTAGGATTTAACATTTGAATGGTATATAGGAAAAACAAGCTGCTGAATATGAAATCAGATTGCTTTGCATAACTCTGCCACTAAGCAGACTCAGTGGCCACATTTTAGAAAGAAATTGATATCAAAATATTTTCATATTTGAATACCTTTTTGTGCATTGTCAAAATATTCTAATGAAAAGGTATTACTATATGTTGTAGAAAGTATTTTTGCAACTGATAACATTATATTAATATAATATTTAATGTAGGCAGGCTAATACTCGTTAGTTTTTGGGTGTTTTTTACTGTTGTGAATAGTTCTGTGTATAATTGACATTGGCCACTTATATTCTGAGTGTGTATAATATGCACAGGGTATAGACCTGTCTAGAAATTCGTCAGTTGGTGTTGCATATTCTTTTTCAGATTTCATCATTTTGCCTTTTAAAAAAAGATTGAACTGTAGTGTGTGGATACAATTTAATTTCCTCTGAACACAGTACATTGGTTACTGGCTGATTTTAATAAGATCACTCCGTTTCTATATACTTTTAATACTTTGCATGCTGTATATATGCACAAGGGGCTTCCACTGGTCTCTATCAATAAATGCTATCACTCTGTGTGTCTGTGTCTGTGTCTGTGTGTGTACGCATGTGCACACCCTTACAGATTAGATTTCTATTTAAGAAAAGATGCTGCCGATTTTACCCTTAGGCTCAAATTGTATAATTTATGGGTTAAAAAACACTTTGTCAATATCAGCATCAGTAACAAACTCTTTTTTTTCCCTCCCTCTGGCAGTCTATACCTTGGCAGAGAAGCAAGAACTTTGATGAACCTGTAGAACTTCTGCTGAGCATTATGTCCCTGAGGTTATCTGAGTGATACTAGCAGAGGCTGATTGCTTTTCCTCTCTGCCATTTACTCGTCAGAGGAATTTTTCTACATATATCTGAGCGCTAGATAAATTTTGATACAGGCCTCAATCTCTCAGGGCCAGTCCCATGCTCCTTTAATACTTTTGGGAACTGCAAACTGGCAATAATATGGAATTGAAAAAATGGAAGATTTACTGTAATTTAATCTTTTTTTCAGATTTTTTTTTTAAATTTATGAGATTATAGTGATACCATTTCCAATGCAAAGATTTTGGTATTTTTCAATTTAAAAACAAAACCACCATATGAATTAACTAATAGAATTTAATAATTTCTGCCATGGCAAACTCCAGTTTTACATATTCTTGCAATGCTTGCCCTTTAGATATGGTACACAAATGAATTGGGTAATCACAACAAAGCCTCATCTAGGCTCTTATCAGTATTTACACCTTCATTGCATATTTTAAATGAGAATAAAATGGTTTGAGCTTTGACATATTAGTAAGATGCACTGGAACTTTTTCATACACTGGTATGATTGAAGATGTCCAAACCATTCTTTTTTGGGTAAAGCACTATTACCATTTCCTCACTTTCTGTTACTTTAAAATGCTATCACTTTGTTCCTTCTGCTTTACCTTCTGTTGTGCTGATAATAGGTGATTTAGAAAGTCAGTCCCCAGTCAGCACTGCAAATGAAGGCAGAAAATAATCATTCTTGTGATAACATAATTTCTGTGTGTAACTACCAGGAGGCTGATTTACTGACATGGTCATAAATAACCAAGAGGTATACATTTACAGTTGGTCATCAAAATATAGTAATATCCCCACTGACAAAACTTCATTAACCTATGGTTAAGGTCAATGACCATCTATCCAGTCATATCTTCCTCCAATTCATTCTTTCTTTCATTCAGACAAGGCAACAGCAATACTTATTTCTTCCTCTCCAAGAGAATGATCCAAATGGGTAGACTTCTGTTCCCTTCAGTGAATGTTGGATTGAGCCTCTTATGCATACCAAAGACCTTCGCAATCCCCACTCAATCATTGCATGATCGCCAAGAGACTACAGTATTTTAATATCTCACTTCTACATTCAGACAACAAACATCGTTCCCAACAATAATTCTGCTAGGACGCAGGACACTTGGTATTCTGCTCCTCAATTGAATAAGTGTAACTCTTAAAATCATTTTTTCCCAGGGTGAATAATCGCAAATTTAAAATTTATTTCCACAAATATTAAGCTAACATTAATTTAAATTAGCAGTTTCTGAAATTATTCTTGCCAATAAAATAATTTACTAAAATATTTGCAAGAAATGAACAAAAATGGCATGAGGATTGTTGACACAAATTCATTTAAAATTTCAAAAAATGCTTTGCATTATTTGTCAAGCTTTTATGAAAATCCACATTAGAAGTTTTTGGTAATTTAATTTTGTATTGTTTTTCATATGTGAGTTACAATTTTGAGTATTTTTTTCATAGAACTCAATGAAAATCAGCAAACAGGAAATTCAAAGTTAATGCTTACATACTCCTTACGATGATTTGAAAAAAAAATTTCATTTCCATGTGTTGATTTTTTGTCTTTACATATAATAATTAATTCTTTAATTGAATGTTTGTTTAAATAACCTTTTAAATAAGATAGTAGCATCAGTATTAGTATTAATATTTCATTATCATTTTTTAAATTTGTAATCTAAATGGCACCTAGCCCTAATAAAAATCAGGGCTCAATTGTGCTAGGTGCTGTACAAACACATAATAAAAGATGGCCCCTCCCACAAAAAATCTTACAGTATAAATAGACAAGATAGAAAATCAAATTATGCCTGTCCCTCTGCATGGGTGTGCTAAAGGGTGCGGTGGAAGATAATGCAGAGAGATCCTTTCTCCCCTTCAGCAGACTTACATGGCTGTAATGGGGAATACAACAGCAGTTGGCTTTTAAATCCCCTTGCAATTTAAATGGGAGCAGACCAGGGACATGGGCCTGCCTCTCCAGAGCACTAGACAACACCTGGGGGATCACTGGATACATCCCACTGCACACCATTTCTGTCCCACTCCTGGCACTACCCCTTGGTTGATATACCTGCTCTTCTCTTCAGCATTATTCCACCTCTGCATAGGTATACTGAACAGTAATTATGATGATTAAATAAATTCTTTATCAATAGAACTCAAAGTTCTTTATAACGATGAGTTAGCATTATCCCAATTTTACACTTGGTGAAACTCAGGTTCGGAGATGTTCAGGCCAGTTTTTTTTTCAAAAGTGGCTTCTGATTTCGTATTGTTCTGGTATAACTTAGTGTGCAAGGAAACATACAGGGTTCTTCACTGAGGAAGCAAGCTGACCTTGTGCTTGATCATGAAAAGAGGGTCCCAGCCAACCTGGCTATGAAGCATTGTGAGGATTTGGGGTGAGCAGTACATTATGAGACATGAGTATCTAATTAATTAAGTGTAGGCCCTAGGATGCGTGTTATGATTTTATTTTATATATAACCATGTTTCCAATACATCTACTTGCTGTTACTTGAATTTCTGTGTTCTGTTAAATAAACTCATAAATAAACTAATTTCACTATAAACATATCTAAATGCTGAGCATTAAACTGAGTGGTGATCTGAGTGGAACTGGTAAACTGGGGTGTACTCTTTCTTTGGAAGCAGCAAATCCATGAATACTGTGAATCTAGGGACCCAGGGGCTGGACACTCCAGGGAGATGCTCAGAGGGTTCAAGGTTGAGGTATGTCAATCACTAACCTGTAGAGTAACAGCAGAGCCTGTGAGGGGAGTGCTTGTGTTGCCAGTGGAGCTGGGGAGCTGACCCATGGCTGGGGCAAACATGTTATGGGCAGGTGATAGTGAGGTGCCTCACAACCCTGGGTACTCTTGGAAAGAGTCACCCATGTCAACACAGCTGGGGTATTGATATTGCAGACAGATCAACACAGGTGAACCCCTGTAGGTGCTGAAACACAAGGTATCTCAGTTGGGCACCCGAAATGGAAGGCAAATATTTGAAAATTTGGGTCACTAACTCAGTGTCACATAATCAGTCAGTGGCAGAGACCTGAATAGGATCCCAGTTTTGTGTCTATTATCCCTATCCACTGCACCCCAATTCCTCCTACTCAAACCCTACCCTAGAAAAAAAAATAAATCAGGTCACCTGAATGAACAGAATTTCTCTTTTTCAAAAGAGATTTTTTTTAATGTTAATTACAGAAAATTATCTTGGGCTGTAACCTTTTTATGTCAAGTTGTTATCCAGAAGCAAATCTCTGGAGTGAGCATTTCTTTATTCTCAGAGGGTTATTACTTCCTGTAATGTGCAAGTGAGCTTTATGTATCATTAGTAGGTGAAAAAAGTGAAGTGTAATCTTTTCAGATCTGAAATTTAGGGTTTTTACAGACAGATTTTTTGGCAAGTGGAATTTGGACTGACAGATTAAGGGGTAGAACCTGCATGTCAGTGAGAAAAGTGAAACAAGTTATAAAGAGTGTATCGTTCCATTTTCACATCACTCTCTCCACATGGGTGTAATCTGCATTGGCAGCAATTTAATGCCCTTTTTATTCATTCTCACTCCCTCTCTTTATTTCATGCACAATATTAACTTGAAAGCTCATTATCAAAATTCAGTCATCAAAAACAGTATAAAAAGAACAAGATGTAGCATAAACTGAATGCTTGGTTAAGATTAGTAAAATATATATTAACAGAGGACGTTGGTATGCCTGTGAGGTGCTGAGTGTTCTCAGCCATAGAAATCTCTAGGAATTGGAAGCATTTGTCACCTCCCAAGATTGAGGTCCTAGTAGGATATGGCACCTTGTATGGCAGTGCATTGGGAGAGCTGTCATATGTTTTAACTTAAATTTGCATTTCTTTAATCTTGCTAGTTTATGGCACAAAATTAACATTTTAAATTTAGCCTTTGGTATAGAATTCTTTCTTAAAATTGCTTTTTAAATAATGCACAGCATAGTTTTAATTTATGGACCTTTGCTATACATAAAATATAATATCACATTTTTCCTGAATATGATACATTCACATCTTTTTACATGTCACTACTGTGATGAAATGTTTCCCCTTCATGGCATTCAGATTGACAGTCTTTTTGTTCAGTTTAATACTAAGCTTAGATTTTCCATCTCAAGTTATTTTCAGTTCTAACTTTTTTTGTTAATGTTTTATATCCTCACTGTTGTATTTACAAGCTATTTGAGACTGAATTATGCAAAGAGCATCTCAATATTAGTGAAAGGTATTGTATTGTAATGGTCGTGATGATGATCTTAATCAGTGTTCACCACTGTCTTTTAAGACGTCCACTAACATCTTTTCTGAAATATCAGCCTGCAAAACTACTGTTAGGAAGATGTCAGGATGATTGGAATATTTCAACTCTCACCATCTTCTTTGTAGTGGTTGACGTAACAATTCCCTGGGGAACGGCCCTTGATGCAATTGAAGACAATGAGAGATTTTCTTTTTCAGGGCCTCAAACTGGGAGTAATTTAGTAGCCAAACCAGGCTAGGGGGCCTGATCCTGCAAGGTGCTGAACACCCTCACAAGTTGTAGTCAGCACCTTGCAGGATTTAGCCTGACTGGATGACTTATTGTCCTGAATCATATTTCCCAAAAGACCTCAGTCTTGATTTTAAAGCTGAAGAAATAGAGAAAAATTATCTAAGCGTTTGAGCATCCAAGATTCTAATCCTGTTTTTAAGCATTCTGAACATTGCATTTGTGAGTGCAATCTGAATTTGTGCACAAAAATGGGATGGTAATTGCAGTTTGCCTTTAGTTTTTGTGAACCCAAGAATGTACATATGGAAAACTTCATCCACAGTTTAAGAGAACAATTCTGAAAATGTTGCCCATGTGTCTAAAGCAAGTTCCCCTTTAATTTTGAGTACACTTAAAGTAATTGTTTCAGCATGGGAAGTAATACTAGGGTGAGAATCAAATAAAATGATATGTTCAGTGCTCTGGGTCCTACACACATTAGATCTAAATTGTGTCAGGTACCTGAGAATGATATGTTCAGTGCTCTGGGTCCTACACACATTAGATCTAAATTGTGTCAGGTACCTGAGAATTATGCAGCATTGTCTTCCCCAGGCCCTGTATTCCTCCCCTCTGAACTCTAGTCCAACAAGTGTTCTTTGCATGACAAAGTCATTTTATTTTACACTTACCTCAAAATGTAGCTTTTTCAGTATGCTGCAGATTTTCATGTCAGCAAGAAATAACTGAATTGTTAAAGTTGTCAGAGGAAAGCAGATGGTATCTGGCTGTAAATAACAGATTTTTCTACATCTTTGCGGTGGTTACTGGATCTGTGAAGGTAACTGTGGTGATCTGTGGGTTTGTTGTTTGTAGGGTTGTTTGTTGTTTGTAGGGTTCCATTGTTGAAGGGATCATGGTATCCAGGAAGTTGATGATGGTGTGGGAGTATTCTGGAGAGAGCTTGATGGTGGTGGTGGAAACCTAAGAGGTGGAAATCAGGAGGTGTATCCAGGGCTACTCACCCTAAGGCCTTCTTAGGGACTGAACCTCAGGGAGAAACCTGCAATTTCTTTAAACATCTATGACTGAATGGTTCTGCTACTCTATTGGCCTTTAATTCTTGTACAATCTTTTTCATGATGATATGACCTAACCCAAGTAAGGACTTCACATTTTTGGACATTACATGATTTCTTTCCCCCGTAGATGGGATCCTAAACCCCAAGTAAATCCTTCCCATAAATACAACTTTGTCTGTCTTGTTGGGGTAATCCCCAAGGAACACCTATAACACCTCAAGCTTAAATGGAGAAAGTGTTTTTGTCCAGTACCCTGCTTTTGTTCAATGCCCCCCCCTTCCTGCTCCTGGACTCCCATACCCTGTTCCTGCACCCAGGGACCTACAGGGGAGCACCCAAACTACTTCCCAATTTGTTACCATACTGCAGCCTCCCCTGACTACTGTAGCAATTGCGGGCTATATGGGCACCAAACAGTGCTGGCCTTACCATGAGGTGAACTGAGTCGGCTGCCTCAGGTGCCAGAGTGTGGAGGGGCACCACTAGGGACCCAGAGTTTCAAAGTTTTGGCCCAAGCGAGGGGATATGGGGGCATCATTTGAGCTCCCTGCCTGAGGTGCCAAAATGTTGTGGGCCGGCACTAGCACCAAAGCGCAATTCACAAGTAGGTACAAAATGTACAAAGCATAACATTCATTTACTTGAGGAGGCCAGCAAAAGGCCTATACATTATTTAAAAATTAATTTGAGGGATTAATTTGGGTAGATTTTATGCAGGTCCTCTGCACACAGGTGAATTTCACACATAATGAGACATGAACTACAAAAGATTTTCTTCTCCTTTTGTAAGAATCTGGGAAAGATGAATAGTGAAAAAAAGTGAAAGAAATAATTATACAGAAGACTTCCACTAGGTACACTACAACAGCATGATTTACAGCCTGATATGAAAGCACACTGAAGTCAACAGAAGTCAGCCCTCCCATTGACTTCACTGGGCTTTGGATCAGACCTCTAATGAGGAAAAGGACAGACCAGAAAAGTAGCACATTTTAACATATTGTAGATGTAGATATTATGCCACATTTTAACAAACGTTTATTTAAAAAAGTGAAACAAGCCTTTAGAAGCTTTGTATTTTATTTGTGATTAGGAACTGTTTTAAGTAACCAGTCTTTCTTCAGAAATACAGATATTCTGCAGTTAGTTAATATCTTCTGTTTCTGGAACATCGTTGTATGCCTATTCTGTGAAAATTACAGAAGTCCTACTTGAGTCTTTTTATAATACTTGTCCTCCTATAGACACCAGATAGATCACTTAATCATAACGCTTCCCACACATGTAATGTAATGGCTGTATGAGTGGTCACAAATGACAGTACGTACATCCTAGAATTCATATTTGCTGTTTTGTCAAAAGTAAGGAGCTTTTTGTGGTGGATCTCTAATAGTTGTTTCACATGAAGGACAAAGCCCTGATTCTGATCTCATTTACACTAGTTTTATCCCACTTGTAAGTCCCTAGTGACTTAAGTATAATTCTGATATACACTGGTGTAAGATTGAATCAGGCTAAAATACACTAGTCTACTTATTAATCTTCACAGTTTCAGTACTTCAACTATATTTGTTTTCATACATTTAGTAGGTGCTATAATTAGAGTTGCAAAATTCAAATCTGGATTTAATTTTTCCCAAAGCTTTTTGAGGGGGGAGGAGGAGTTGAAACCTAGTCTTGATTTGAGCTGATCTTTAATTTTATCTCTTTCCTTTTGCTCTTGCCTCTTATAACATTAAATACGTATCTCTTTTAAAAAGTACTTTTTATTTATAGATACTAAAGTGTTTTACAAATAAAGGTAAGTATTATTATCCACATTTGCCGCTTGGAGAAATGGAGGCACAGGGATTAAGTTACTTGCCTAAGGTCACACAGAAGTCAGCAGCAGAGCCAAAATAGACCCCAGCTCTTTTGGAATTAAAAGTAGGCCCAAGCCTGGAAATTTGGATTCAAATTTTGAGAGTATTCCCAAATTTCCAAGTGTTCCAATCTATGGTTTTGTTTCAGCCCATTACAAAATTAGAGGCTGTTTGCAGACTTTGTGTGTTTGTGTTTTTGATTCAGGCACATGTCTAACCAAAATATGTTTTTATGGTTATGAAGTTATATGTACTGTACTAACCTGTTTCCCCTGAGTGTGAGTTACTGTAAACTGAAAGTACTTTATTGAACCTAACATGCACTGCTCTCAGCAATTTACCCCGTTTGATGATTTTTTTAAAAGTCCTCTCCTTTGAGAGCTATCAAATTAAGGGGAATAGATGCAGTTTATATAACTCAAGCTTTCATTATGATGAATTCCCATCAGCAGTCTTCCAAAGCTATCCTCATTTACTCTTCGAACTCTTTCTAAATCCTCTAAAAATGATTGTTTGTTTCCCTAGTCGCTAACAATGATCCCTGCAACGTTTCTTTGACTGTCAATATTGCTGATTTATTTATTTATTTTGTTCAGAAACCTTCCTTATTGTACCAGTCATGCAGCAATTTTATTTCATTATAGTAACTTGGTGAAAATTAATACTTTGTTTACTATTGGCATTGTAAGCCATCAAACACTTCAGGCTGCAGTTAGTTTTAAGGGAAAACCTCTCTCTCTCTTTCTCTCATGCATGCTGCCTCAAGTTTCATTTTGTTACACAAATGTGTTCTATGAACCCAAGTTGTTATAAAGTCAGTTGATTTTTGTTATATTGGGCTACACTGTTGTGTGCTGAATCCTTAAGTGATCTTACAGGAAACAGTATAGTGCAGGGGAAATAAGGGAACCTGAATAAGCAAGAGATGTAAAGCAAGCACAGCACCATCATAAGGCAGCTGTTCAATAAATAGCATAAAGACATTATTTGTGTTAATAAAAGAGCTCCTTTACTATGCAGCAATTGTCTGGCTATGCTGAAAGACAGGAGACATATTGACAGGGGTTTAATCAGGCCACAACTTTATTATTAAATGTCTGGGACTACCCAGCAGATAACAGTTTACAATGCACATAACACCGGTTTATTTTATTTTGTAATTACCTGGGGGCTTTTACCAGCTCCCCCTCTTTTTTCATTCAGGTCCCTGCATCAAATCCGTTGCCGGGACCTTATCATCTACACATTCCCCCACCCCACCCCCCAGCCTCATAGGAGGGTTAAGGTAGGCTATAAGCGTGTAGGGTTGGCTCTCTGCTGTACCAATCATAGGAGTCCACAACCTCCCACCAATTCATTCCTTTAATGAATACCCTTTTTAAGTCCTTTTCCAAGCCTTTAATCCGGTCTCTGTATACCTTCCCAATGGGGTACCTGCACTGGATATCTGTCCTACACTTAATGAGTTATGACATATGGCTATCATAACATGCATTATCAGAACCCTTCCTAAAACCTGCTGTGGGGAAGGTGGAAAAAAAAAAAAAACAACTGCACCCAAGCCAATCTGGTGGTAAGGGAAAAATTTGTTCCCAGCCCCGCTATGAAAGTGTCAGCTAATGTAATGCTCACAGGAGGTCTTGACCAAACCTGGTATTTCACCACCTAAAATGGAGGGAGGGTGGGTCCTGCTTCAGACTGCTCCATGTAAAAAGGGAGGTTTCAGGTGCAGAGCTGTCCCTTTTATACCCCAGGGGAGGAGTCAGTGACAATGCTGACCACTTTTTTGCAGCAGTTTACCCCAGGGGCTTTTACCAGCTCTTTTCCATCCATGTCCCTCCAGCAAATCCATTGCCAGGACCTTACCATACCCAGGTGGGGGAACTTCCACCAGCTCCCCACTTTTTCCCTCCAGATCCCTCCAACAAATCCATTTCTGGGACCTTACCATCACTCCCCCTCATAGGAGGTTTCAGAGTAGCAGCCGTGTTAGTCTGTATTCGCAAAAAGAAAAGGAGTACTTGTGGCACCTTAGAGACTAACAAATTTATTAGAGCATAAGCTTTCGTGAGCTACAGCTCACTTCATCGGATGCATTCGGTGGAAAAAACAGAGGAGAGATTTATATACACACACACAGAGAACATGAAACAATGGGTTTATCATACACACTGTAAGGAGAGTGATCACTTAAGATAAGCCATCACCAACAGCAGGGGGGGGAAAGGAGGAAAACCTTTCATGGTGACAAGCAGGTAGGCTAATTCCAGCAGTTAACAAGAATATCAGAGGAACAGTGGGGGGTGGGGTGGGAGGGAGAAATACCATGGGGAAATAGTTTTACTTTGTGTAATGACTCATCCATTCCCAGTCTCTATTCAAGCCTAAGTTAATTGTATCCAGTTTGCAAATTAATTCCAATTCAGCAGTCTCTCGTTGGAGTCTGTTTTTGAAGCTTTTTTGTTGAAGTATAGCCACTCTTAGGTCTGTGATCGAGTGACCAGAGAGATTGAAGTGTTCTCCAACTGGTTTTTGAATGTTATAATTCTTGACGTCTGATTTGTGTCCATTCATTCTTTTACGTAGAGACTGTCCAGTTTGGCCAATGTACATGGCAGAGGGGCATTGCTGGCACATGATGGCATATATCACATTGGTAGATGCGCAGGTGAACGAGCCTCTGATAGTGTGGCTGATGTGATTAGGCCCTATGATGGTATCCCCTGAATAGATATGTGGACAGAGTTGGCAACGGGCTTTGTTGCAAGGATAGGTTCCTGGGTTAGTGGTTCTGTTGTGTGGTGTGTGGTTGCTGGTGAGTATTTGCTTCAGATTGGGGGGCTGTCTGTAAGCAAGGACTGGTCTGTCTCCCAAGATCTGAGAGAGCGATGGCTCGTCCTTCAGGATAGGTTGTAGATCCTTGATGATGCGTTGGAGGGGTTTTAGTTGGGGGCTGAAGGTGATGGCTAGTGGCGTTCTGTTGTTTTCTTTGTTGGGCCTGTCCTGTAGTAGGTGACTTCTGGGTACTCTTCTGGCTCTGTCAATCTGTTTCTTCACTTCAGCAGGTGGGTACTGTAGTTGTAGGAATGCATGATAGAGATCTTGTAGGTGTTTGTCTCTGTCTGAGGGGTTGGAGCAAATGCGGTTATATCGTAGCGCTTGGATGTAGACAATGGATCGAGTGGTATGATCTGGATGAAAGCTAGAGGCATGTAGGTAGGAATAGCGGTCAGTAGGTTTCCGATATAGGGTGGTGTTTATGTGACCATCGCTTATTAGCACCGTAGTGTCCAGGAAGTGGATCTCTTGTGTGGACTGGTCCAGGCTGAGGTTGATGGTGGGATGGAAATTGTTGAAATCATGGTGGAATTCCTCAAGAGCTTCTTTTCCATGGGTCCAGATGATGAAGATGTCATCAATGTAGCGCAAGTAGAGTAGGGGCATTAGGGCACGAGAGCTGAGGAAGCGTTGTTCTAAGTCAGCCATAAAAATGTTGGCATACTGTGGGGCCATGCGGGTACCCATCGCAGTGCCGCTGATTTGAAGGTATACATTGTCACCAAATGTGAAATACTTATGGGTCAGGACAAAGTCACAAAGTTCTGCCACCAGGTTAGCCGTGACAGTATCGGGGATACTGTTCCTGACGGCTTGTAGTCCATCTTTGTGTGGAATGTTGGTGTAGAGGGCTTCTACATCCATAGTGGCTAGGATGGTGTTTTTAGGAAGATCACCAATGGACTGTAGTTTCTTCAGGAAATCGGTGGTGTCTCGAAGATAGCTGGGAGTGCTGGTAACGAAGGGCCTGAGGAGGGAGTCTACATAGCCAGACAATCCTGCTGTCAGGGTGCCAATGCCTGAGATGATGGGGCGTCCAGGATTTCCAGGTTTATGGATCTTGGGTAGCAGATAGAATACCCCAGGTCCTGGCTCCAGGGGTGTGTCTGTGCGGATTTGTTCTTTTGCTTTTTCAGGGAGTTTCAACATCCTCTACAGCAAACAGGGAAAGATTAAGAATGAGCTCTCAAAACTGGATACTCTCATAAAGAACCAACCTTCCACACAAACTTCCTCGTGGCTGGACTTTACAAAAACTAGACAAGCCATTTACAAAACACACTTTGATTCTCTACAAAAGAAAAAGGACACTAAGCTATCTAAACTACTATATGCCACAAGGGGCCACAACAATGGTTCCCGTAACCCACCCAGCAATATTGTTAATCTATCCAACTATACTCTTTACCCAGCGGAAGAATCTGTCCTATCTCGGGGCCTCTCCTTTTGCCCCTCCACCCCCACGAACATGATACAGTTCTGTGGTGACCTAGAATCCTATTTTCGACGTCTCAGACTCAAGGAATATTTCCAACACACCTCTGACCAACATATTAACCCACAGAGACCTTCCTGCCAACACTACAAAAAGAAGGATTCTGGGTGGACTCCTCCTGAAGGTCGAAACAGCAGCCTGGATTTCTACATAGACTGCTTCCGCCGACGTGCACGAGCTGAAATTGTGGAAAAGCAGCATCGCTTACCCCATAACCTCAGCCATGCAGAACACAGTGCCATCCACAGCCTCAGAAACAACTCTGACATCATAATCAAAAAGGCTGACAAAGGAGGTGCTGTCGTCATCATGAATAGGTCAGAGTATGAACAAGAGGCTACTAGGCAGCTCTCCAACACCACTTTCTACAAGCCATTACCCTCTGATCCCACTGAGAGTTACCAAAAGAAACTACAGCATTTGCTCAAGAAACTCCCTGAAAAAGCACAAGAACAAATCCGCACAGACACACCCCTGGAGCCAGGACCTGGGGTATTCTATCTGCTACCCAAGATCCATAAACCTGGAAATCCTGGACGCCCCATCATCTCAGGCATTGGCACCCTGACAGCAGGATTGTCTGGCTATGTAGACTCCCTCCTCAGGCCCTTCGTTACCAGCACTCCCAGCTATCTTCGAGACACCACTGATTTCCTGAGGAAACTACAGTCCATTGGTGATCTTCCTAAAAACACCATCCTAGCCACTATGGATGTAGAAGCCCTCTACACCAACATTCCACACAAAGATGGACTACAAGCCGTCAGGAACAGTATCCCCGATACTGTCACGGCTAACCTGGTGGCAGAACTTTGTGACTTTGTCCTGACCCATAAGTATTTCACATTTGGTGACAATGTATACCTTCAAATCAGCGGCACTGCGATGGGTACCCGCATGGCCCCACAGTATGCCAATATTTTTATGGCTGACTTAGAACAACGCTTCCTAGGCTCTCGTTCCCTAATGCCCCTACTCTACTTGCGCTACATTGATGACATCTTCATCATCTGGACCCATGGAAAAGAAGCTCTTGAGGAATTCCACCATGATTTCAACAATTTCCATCCCACCATCAACCTCAGCCTGGACCAGTCCACACAAGAGATCCACTTCCTGGACACTACGGTGCTAATAAGCGATGGTCACATAAACACCACCCTATATCGGAAACCTACTGACCGCTATTCCTACCTACATGCCTCTAGCTTTCACCCAGATCATACCACACGATCCATTGTCTACAGCCAAGCGCTACGATATAACCGCATTTGCTCCAACCCCTCAGACAGAGACAAACACCTACAAGATCTCTATCATTCATTCCTACAACTACAGTACCCACCTGCTGAAGTGAAGAAACAGATTGACAGAGCCAGAAGAGTACCCAGAAGTCACCTACTACAGGACAGGCCCAACAAAGAAAACAACAGAACGCCACTAGCCATCACCTTCAGCCCCCAACTAAAACCCCTCCAACGCATCATCAAGGATCTACAACCTATCCTGAAGGACGAGCCATCGCTCTCTCAGATCTTGGGAGACAGACCAGTCCTTGCTTACAGACAGCCCCCCAATCTGAAGCAAATACTCACCAGCAACCACACACCACACAACAGAACCACTAACCCAGGAACCTATCCTTGCAACAAAGCCCGTTGCCAACTCTGTCCACATATCTATTCAGGGGATACCATCATAGGGCCTAATCACATCAGCCACACTATCAGAGGCTCGTTCACCTGCGCATCTACCAATGTGATATATGCCATCATGTGCCAGCAATGCCCCTCTGCCATGTACATTGGCCAAACTGGACAGTCTCTATGTAAAAGAATGAATGGACACAAATCAGACGTCAAGAATTATAACATTCAAAAACCAGTTGGAGAACACTTCAATCTCTCTGGTCACTCGATCACAGACCTAAGAGTGGCTATACTTCAACAAAAAAGCTTCAAAAACAGACTCCAACGAGAGACTGCTGAATTGGAATTAATTTGCAAACTGGATACAATTAACTTAGGCTTGAATAGAGACTGGGAATGGATGAGTCATTACACAAAGTAAAACTATTTCCCCATGGTATTTCTCCCTCCCACCCCACCCCCCACTGTTCCTCTGATATTCTTGTTAACTGCTGGAATTAGCCTACCTGCTTGTCACCATGAAAGGTTTTCCTCCTTTCCCCCCCCTGCTGTTGGTGATGGCTTATCTTAAGTGATCACTCTCCTTACAGTGTGTATGATAAACCCATTGTTTCATGTTCTCTGTGTGTGTGTATATAAATCTCTCCTCTGTTTTTTCCACCAAATGCATCCGATGAAGTGAGCTGTAGCTCACGAAAGCTTATGCTCTAATAAATTTGTTAGTCTCTAAGGTGCCACAAGTACTCCTTTCCTCATAGGAGGGTTAAGGTGAGCTATAAGAGCAGGGGGTTGGCTCCCTGCTGTACTAATCATAGGAGTCTCCAACACCCACCACCCATTTGTTCCTTTATTGAACACCTCTTTTTAAGTCCTTTTCCAAGCCATTTATCCAGTCACTGTATACCTTCCCTAAGGGGTACCTGCACTGGTCATCTGCCACAAGGAGGCACCAGAAATTAGCTTGGCTGCCTTGTCCCCACACCCAGTTGGGTTCCCAGACATCTCTTAACGCCATCTTTTATGTCAGTTAAAAACATGACAGCATCTAAGATGGACAGCTGAACCCCATCCTCCTGAAACAACTCTGCTGCCCCATATATTATGCCAGGAAATTACTACCCTCTTATGGTCCCAGGGAATTTGTCCACCTCCCTGTTTACATATATCCTTGCCATGTCCACTTGGGGGTATGTGGGTGGGGGCTCATGTGTCCCCGCCAGACCCTGCACTGAAGCATGTCTTACCAAACAATGCTAACTCCTGGAAAATGTTCAAAGATCAGCACCAACTTCCTCCTTGCTCTGAGCTTTATTTCCACCCCTTTAAGCATTCCCAAATAATTTCCCCACCAAGATGCACCACAATTGTATCTGGTGGCCGCTGACAGGCCCACACAGCATCCAGCAGCAGTATTAGTTGATCCCATAACATGCCCCTCCTTGTATGCACCATCAAAACCCAGCTGCACTGTTCCCTTCACTTGGCCAGCCAGCCAACCTCTCCCCCAACCCCACTACTTAAAGGTGTAGTGCAGTCATTAGGGGTAACAGTGTTGCTTCAAAATCTCTGTAAAAGAGGATGTTAACATAAATCTATACAACAATCTATACAGAATCTGTATAACAAATTGGCCGTCTCTAGTTCTGACTGAGATTAACACTGAAACCAAATGGAAAAACTGAATTTCCCTCACTTGAAATATTGATGAATGATGGAGGGAGTTAAAACAATAATTTAGGATTTACAACCTTAAAGCCTTTAAAATGCCTGTTCTGCAGGAAAAATATATCTGTTTTTACTGGAACTCATTGTTATTTCATGGAATTGACTTTCCAGGACAGGACAAATAGAGCTGTGAAACTCGAAGGCTATATATTAATGGGTACAAACATAGAGGAAAATCCATGGAAAATAAAGTCTCCGTTGTTCCTGAATGTGTTGTGGGGGGAGCAGTGTGATGGAGTAGTGAGTGTGGTTTATTTACTGTGTTTTCACAATGGGTCATATTACCTGTAATTTGAACAGAATTGCAAGTTAGACTGAAAATGAGGTTCCAGTTAAACCTTTTCCCCCATCTGTGGTTTGCAAGGTACAGAAATCATATCTAATCTTGCAACAAGCTACCTCAGGGTACATAGCATATTGGATTTCCTGTCAGGCCAGGCAGTACTGGTAATGAACTATCAGCAGGACCCTTCCTAGCTGACAGAGAAAGTGGCTTTGAGTCCTTAAATTTGTTTCCTGTTGCATAACCCTATATTAAGTGACACTTGTGTTTTTTCATGGTCCTTAAATGATTGATAGTCTGGCATTTTAAAATACTCAGAGGAGTTCCGAACTATAGCTTTTAAAGTCTGCTTATATGTGCTAAAATTTCACTTGTAAAAAGAACTTAAAAAAAAGAGTTGGGATATTATAAAAACTGAAAGTGATACAATTGCACTCGTGACATATCAGAATATTTTGACCCCGATGCAGCACACAATTTACTCCAATTCTATGTTGGTTATCTTTCCACTCCCACTTCCGGGACCACTGAATTGGAAGGGAGCACACTGTATCTTTGTCCCCCAGTGTCTCTCGCTCTCTCACTTCCTCAATCCTTGCAGAAAAGATAAGACAGTTTTAGGCTGATTTTCCTATCTTACCAAGCCCCTGGGTTTCAAAGCCCAAGCCAGAATATTTACATGCCTATTTTTAGTACCATAACACAAGCCCAAGTTTCACTGTTGTGGGTTACTTTTTTTGCTATGTAGCCATACCCTTTGTATTTGGGCAGTTGCAGATGAAACCTTTAGCTGTATATAAATCAAGTGAGGTTTTACCATATTTAGTGCAAAAAACTGTTTAAAGGAGAAAGTATTTGTTTAAAGATGGTTTATATCCAATTTCTTATTAAGGATAAATGTGATCCCTTTCTAAATCAAAGGCATAAAGCTCCAGGAAATTTGGAATAACCAAAGGTATCTTGATAGCAAGCAAATGAACATGACACAGGTATTTAAAAGATAAATGTTTAACAGTATTGAAGAGTACACAGAATAATCTCTTTGTGAAACAGTGCCAACAATTAATCAGTTTAGTACATTTACCATCAATTAATTGAATAATTATTAAAATTGTTTAAAAAGTAATTCATGATTAATTTTATAATGTTTTTAGTATAATAGGTGAGAAGGAGAGACTTAGATGTCAGATACTGGACTGCATCCAAGCACGTGATGAAGGGTTGGGGAAAAGGTATCTTTAAGCCACTTAACATCACCTCCTGAAACTGGTCAGTTTTGCTTTGGTGTTGACCCCAATGTAAAGTACAACACCCCTCAGGGTGGCTTTAATTTAAGATGGCTGACAATAACTGCTAAGAGCTGTTCAAGCAGCTGGGAATTGCTGAGGCACAGGGAAACCCTAACCCCCATCTATTTCACCCAACCAGAGTGGGAAGGATGGTGATAGATTGCAGTTGCTATGGTGGGTCTACTCTCAGGGAGAAGTTTCCTACCTTAGGGGATTCCTCAGCTCTCTGCATCCACTAGAATGAGGATCAACTTGTGCCTGTTAACTGGCACAAAGTGACTAAGAATTACTCAAGGGACAAAAAATGTTCAAGACCCTGCAGCGTAGAAGCTCTGAAATGAAATGATAGTCCAAAGAACACCATCTTAAATTTCATTAAGAACTGATGGTATTTTGAGCTACACTGCTTATACAGCCTGGCATTGAATATTTGGATTCATGAGGGAGTAAGTTTATGGCTCAGTTTTCTATATGATTTGAAGCTCAAGATGCTCAATCCCTAAAGTGTAGGGGCATCTATGGAATCAACTGAGAATGGGGAAACATTATTGACTCTGTTATAGATGGAGAAAACAAGGCATAAAAAGCTTAAGTGATTTGCCCATGATCACAGGGGAAGTTTGTGGCTGAGCTGGAAATAAAACCTGTGCTTTAGCCACAACAATCTGCTAACTATTACCTGTTCTTGTGAGGCTGAAATCTGCTGATGAAGTTTGGAAGCTTATATAGTAACCAAAAAAAATCCAACCTATCAGAGAGGTTTGAGCTACTATTACTACTACTTCATTTTTCTACTATCTCCAGTGATGACACACTAAACAATGGAACTTCATTTACTACATTGCTAAAAAGTGGAAGTTATAACTCGAAGTGTAACTCAAGTCATTTGAGACTTGGTCACAACTACACAATTAGGTCGATGCAAAGTAGCTTATGTCAACCTAGCTGTGGATGTGTCTTCATGTAAATTTGGCTTCCACCAACATAAGTGCTCGCTATGCTGAATTATAAATACCTCCTTCCCGAGCAGTGTAGAGTCATGACTGATGTAGCTCGGTCGATGCAGTGATAGTGTAGACAATGTGTTACTTTCATTGACTGTTACTGGCCTCCAGGAACTATCCCCCATTGCCCCACACTGACTGCTCTGATCACAGTTGTGAACTGAGCTGCACAAGGGTCAGGTAGACAGGAAGCTGACCCTCCCATTTAAAGCCCCATGAATTTTTAAAATTCCTTTTCCTTGTTGCCTGGCTTGGTAAGCACATCTAGCAGCTTTCTACTGTTTAATGTAACTGCACAGTTGACCATGCAGCCTAAATGCTACAGACGTGCTCCTGCCTATAGTACACAGGTGGTGTTGGCTCTCCTGGGTCTGTGGGGAGAAGAGGCTATGCAGGCACAGCTCCAGACTACCTATAGAAATGTGGACATCTATAAGCAGATTGCTCAGGGGACACAGGAGAAGGTCTACAACAAGGACCAACAGCAGAACTGCATGAAATCCCAGGAACTGTGTCAAGAAGACCAGGGATGCCAACAATAAATCCAGTGGAAAGTTGCAGACTACCTGCTTTTACAAAGACCTGCAAGCCATCCTCAGCGGAGACCCCACCACCCCATGGATACTTCCAAGGAGCCTGAGTCATAGGCACCTGCCATGAACAGCGAGGAGGAGGAGGTGGATGAGAAAGAGGAGATTCATGGAGGACAGGCGACCAGGGGATCCAGCTGTGCCATGAGCCAGGACGTGTTTTTGACTCCTCCACAGTCCAGCCATTCCCAATAGGTGAGCACATGCGAGCCTGATGCAGGGGAAGGAACCTCTGGTAAGCATGCAGTTGACTTTGAAATTAAGGGGATGGAGCCCCGAAAGTAGCAGTACACAATCTGTTAATTTACTTTTTTTGTGCTAGAAGAGATAGTGAAACAACCAAAAGTGAGAGTTGCTATCTGCTTTTCATTCCCCCCTAGAGTTGGGCACAAGGGGCCGCACAGAGCAGTTTATGTATTTGCCCTGGGATGTTCTGCAAATCCTCCATAGACCTCTTGATAAAGCTTTCTTGGAAGTATTCCGCAATCCTCTGCCAAAGGTTTCTGGGGAGGGCTGTCTTATTTCTTCCGCCACATTTCTTCTGCCACAGTAGGACACTTTCCCACACCACTCAGTGATTATTTCAGCAGGCACCATTGTAGTACCAATGCTTGCGGCATAAAGGCCTGGGCAGCATTAGAACACCAGCAGCAACTGTGCTCTCTCTGTCCCTGTTACCTTCAGGAGTGAGATATCAGCTAAAATCACCACCACCTATGGAAAATGGTGCAAGTATTCAGTTCCATTGCCCTGTACAACTAGAAATGCTACAGCAAGCTATTCCCCCAACCCCCTTCCAACGGCCATGGTCACCATGGTTGGTGCTGTGACTGGCCCTGTGCTCTGTCAATCCCTAGCAGAAGTGAGAATGTGAGTCTTACAACTTTTGAGGAGCAAAGGGAGTGAGTTTGGGATTTAAGTTTCTATTTCCATTGTGAATGCCCTGACAATGGTACCTCTGTGTGGTGTACCTGCAGCTGCTGCCATTGTGGCCTTTGGGGTCATTGCTCCACACCCACAGAATGCCTAAGCCAGATAGGGAGAAAAAAGAAAAGGACTCAGGATCACATGTTCCAGGAAATCCTGCTGGCCAATGCTATATCGCAGAATGAGACCAGGGCCTGGAGGATCACCCTTGTAGACAGCATAGAGAAGGAAAGAGTGGAGAGGAGAAAGGTGCAGGAAAAGGAGAGGGACATGCAGCAGGAGATTCTTGTGCTTGTCTGACAGAAAACTGAGCTGCTGCAGACTTTGGTAGACCTGGAGGTTCAACAACCCCACCTGTTCTCCCTCTGCAGCCCATAGAGAACTTGATATCAGGATCTTCCGCTGCCCTTCCCCCTCAACATTCCATGTGGCGTCGGGGGTCAGTGCACCCTTACCACTCCACCTAGGGGGATATTGAAGATAATCAGTGTTTCACATACATTGAGCTATGAAAATCCTGGTTGGTGTATGTGTACCTCAAATGGAATGTTCTTTCCCCTTCATAAGTTCTGTTCCCTTAATTTATTAAGTTTTAAATGATTATTTAACTGCCTCATTAATGTTGCAGACTATTTTTAACCAAAGTTCATTTTTATTAGTTCACAACTGGTGCTGAGCAGTTCTGACAGCCACCAATTTCCTATTACTTTACTTTGAATCCATACAGAATCCATAACGTCATTCACAGTCAATATTAATAGATGTATTGACAATGTTGCATTCCTACATACACAGCCATCACTCCAAGGTTCATACTGGACTGCAAAAGGCTCACAATTAAAATGTTCTTTCAAAGCCTCCCCTGAGCCATATAGCTCTGCATTGAGCTCTTCTAATAGCCTTTGTATCTGCCTGTTTAAATTCAGCAGACAGTCTCTCCACCTCTTCAGCATGTTTCCCCTTTGCTTCACAGATATTATGCAGACACAGCAGGCAGCTATAAGTATTGGGATATTTTTCTCACGAGTTCCAATTTTAATCAAACCATGCCAGTGACCCTTCACATGATTAAAGGTATATTCAATTGTCATTCAACCTGCTGAGCCTGTAGTTGAAGGACTCCTGGCTGCTGTTGAGGTGGTTGGTGTACGGCTTCATAAGCCATGGGAGCAAGGGGTAGGCTGGGTCTCCAAGGATCGCTATTGACATTTCAATATTCCTAATGGTAATCTGATTGGGAAAGTCCCTGCTTTCAGCTTTCTGAACAGTCCTGTATTCTTAAAGATGCACGTGTCATGCACATTCCCTGACCAGCCCACAGTGATGTTGGTAAAGCATCCCTGGTGATCTATCAGCACATACATTACCATAGAAAAGTAGCCCTTTCTGTTGATGATCTCTGTGGCAAGCTGGTCTGGTGCTAAAATAGGGATATGTGTGCCAACTCTAACCTCACTGCAGTTCAGGAAGCCCATTGCTGCAAAACCATCCACTTTTCCCCACACATTGCCCAAAGTTGCAATCCTGTGTAGCAGGAAGCTATTAATGGTCTTGCATGCTTGCATGACAACAACCCCCGCAGTTGATTTCTTGACTCCAAATTGATTCCCAACTGACATTGCAAGTTTCTACAGTGCAATCACCACTTGATGCTCACCTCTTAGTGAGGCTTCCACCTTGTTGTCCCTGAGCTGGAGGGTTGGGAAAAGTTTGGTGCAGAGATCCAGAAATGTGGCCTTGTGCATCTGAAAGTTCTGCAGCCACTGCTATTTATCCTGAACCTGCATGACAGTGTGATCCCACCATTCAGGGCTTGTTTCTTGGACTCAGAACCAGTGATCCACCATGTCCAGCTGCTCCATGAATGCCACCAACAACTTTTTGAATTTTTTCTTTCTGTGTCCCACAGCAATCTGTCTTCCAAGGACTCATCCTGTTCCCTGTGACTCCTGTTGCAGTTCTGCAAATACTGCAAGATCATGCACCCTGTGCTTGCAGCACTCATGACAAAAGGGCAGAGCTGTGCAGTTTCCATGCTTCTGTCAGAGATAGAGGACAAGAAGGGGAATCACAAGGGTTTGTACAGATTTAGAAAAGAAGGCATGAAAAATTGTGCTGCAGATGAAATTATGGGATGAAGAACACTGCGTTCTGGGAATTTGACCCCAGGGCTCTGTCACACCTGTGATTCATTTCAGCCCCATTAGGCATTGCAAAAACTTCCCCAAAAAACTGTTCTAGATGGTGCACTGCATTCTGCATCAGTGAGGACGCACACTGCTAACACAAGGAGCAAAGCGTGCATACGCAAAAGCGATGTATAACTGTGGCAGCTGTATACTGATGTAACTTATTTTGACATAATTTTGTAGTGCAGTCATAGCCATTGTAGAGGACATTGTTTTCCTAAACATCTCTGAATATGGACTATCAGCCATGTATACCATTTCCCAGTTCAATTGCTTTTGTAATTTTGCTTTGACAATTTGATCTGTTTTCTTGTTCAACTATTTCTTTTACAAAGTTCTTTTTAGTAAAGGGCCATTTTTTGTTACTATTTCAACAAATTCTCTTCGTAACTCACCATTTTATGTTTTGTATAATGATTGGCTCTGCTTTAGCACCTTTTAATATCAGAGCTAAACACAAGTCATAGAATTTAAACTATTTCATATAAAAAGGAGTACATTTTTCTGTATCACAGAGCATGATTGAACACGTCTGCAATAACTCTTCATACATACAAAGCTACTTCTGTGGTTGTCATCTTTGTGATCTCCTTTAAAATGAAAAACCCCGACTGCGCAGATGGCTTTTTCCATTAGCCTGTCAGTGATCTGACTCTAATAATACTTTTCTGGAGTATAAATTATACATGCTATTGATAAAAACTGACACTCTTGTAAAGTCTAACAGTTATATTTCGGTAACGGCATTAATGCAACTTCAGCATTCATTTAACAAAGAATTTTTTTTCTTGATAGTAATATTTAGTGTTAATAGTGCAGCATATTTTAACCAGCTGATCAAATACTGTGGTTATGGCTTTGTTCTCTAAATTATATTGAATAAAGATAATTTCAAACTTGAGAAAATCTGATTTTGTAGCGTGATCTAAGAGTAAATAAAGAATCCATTTTTCTCATTCTACAGAATTGCAACAATAAACATGTCTCGGTACTGTACAAAGTCACTTATGTGCTTCTTAAAATGAGAAAAATGGGGACTAGTTGGATGTCTGATAAGATGGGTACCTCTTGATGGCTAGTTTAAATCCATTCTAATTTAGTGTGATTGGAAGTTCACCCTCTCATCGATTCTCACTGATGTCTAGCACAGTGTTACCAATATCCTGATGTTTTGTTGTTTTTCTTAAAGCCCCAGTTTCTGGGGTAAGGTGATTCCATGAGTGTCTCAGGGCTTGTTTTGTTTTGTTTTGAAAGTAAGTTTCTAGTTTTCATGGGTGTGGAGAAAATCTTGAAAATGTTAATCTAAAGACTCAAACACCACGAGGCAAATAAAAGGAACACAAAATTGTATTATTTTTCAGATATTATGATTCCAAGCTAATCTCATAGTTTTTAAATACATGGAGTTGGCAAAACTGAGTGTATATAAAATGAGTTGGTAGTTCTCTCCACTGGTAACTGGACGAGTATACATCACAAAAACCAGCACCACACTAAGTTATAATTGTCACTTGTTTCAGAATGATGGCCTCTGTAAATGAAGCAGGTCCAGTGCCCGAGAGTCAGAACAGGTGCTTCTAGTTTGGCCAGTTAAGAATGCAGAGCAGCACCTGTGGCTATAAAGCAGTGATTCCCAAAATTGTTCCGCTGTTTGTCCCGGGAAAGCCCCTGGCAGGCCGGGCCAGTTTGTTTACCTGCCACATCCACAGGTTGGGCCGATCGCGGCTCCCAGTGGCTGCGGTTCAGTGCTCCAGGACAATGGGAGCTGCTGGAAGTGGTGGCCAGTACGTGCCTCGGCCCGTGCCGCTTCCAGCAGCTCCCATTGGCCTGGAGCAGCATAACAAGCAGTGGAACAAGTTTGGGAACCACTGCTCTAAAGGATCAGACAGAATCAGAGGGTATGTCTACACTACAAACCTAAGTCGCCCTATATTAGGTCAACTTACAGCCACTGAAGTAATTGCTGTGGTGGCGTATGTCTACACTACCTTCCATGGGTCGGTGGTGTGCATCCTCACCAGGAGCTCTTCCAGTGACCTAAGAGGGGCAGTGTGGGGAGCTGAGAGCCCAGGCTGAGAGCCTCTGCTGGCAGCTCCCTGCCAAAAGCTTAGTTGCCCCACAGGCTCCAGGGCTGAGGAAAGCCTGCCCCCCGATCTCTGTTTCCCACTGGTTGTGGCGGGAAACTGTTCGGGGCTTCTCACCACGCCGTTCCCTGCCAGGAGCAAGGGGAGAACCCTCCTGGAGCTTCTCAGTCCCCACTCCTGACCACTCTCCTCAGGGAGCCCAGCAGCCTAGTCAATTTCATGGCTCACTGAGCTGTGAAAGTGACAAGGCTGAACGGCTCCTGGGTGGGGGTCCTGTGGGCTTCTTGTCCCAGGTGGTATCAGGATCCAAAGCTATCCCGGCTTTTTCATCCCAGCTGGAATTGGGGTCCAGAGCAGCTCCAGGCTTCTTGTCTGAGCTCCCAACTGGGATTGGGTTCCAGCCACCCATCTCTCCAGGGCACGGGAACTTTCTTATCAATTTCATAATTGCCCTAACTACACCGGCATAAGCCTTACTTCTCTCGTGGAGATGGAGTCATTATTTCAATATAGTAGGGCATTTAGCTGGGTAGGAGGAAGGTTATAGTGTAGATGCTGACATAATTAGGTCAACGTAAGCTGCCTTATGTCGACCAAACTGTGTAGTGTAGACCAGCCCTGAGAAGGAAGGTGAGAAGCAGAGAGTGAAAGTTAGTCAGGAAAAGGGGAAGATAATTGCTCCCTGGGAGTCCGGAGGAGGTCTTGAGGGTAAGCTGCAGAAATCAGAATGCTCACTGCATGCTCTCCCTGGAAGAGGAGGGCTAGACTATTGACCCTCCTATGCCAGTGACGGTGGGAGAAAGCTGAAGGTTGAAAGCATCAGAGGGAGATGACTCTTGAATTGATGCTGGCTCTTGAATTCAGAAAGGTAATGCTGGAGGGCCAGAGAAGGCTGAAGGCTAGGAGTAAAGCACTGTGGGGGACACCAGATCCATATTTGAGAACTGAGTAACGATGAGCGACACTGGAGCTGTAGTCAGGAGCTGAGGCATGGTAATAGATGCCAGGGCTCTACTTTGTGTACTGCCTTTATTGTGGTTATCAGACATGGGTTAGGGTTTATGTGTATGGGGCTTTCTTCTGTAATAAATTAACCCATAAGGCTATTTGTACTCAGAAAGACTGTTTGAACTATTTCTAGGGACCATAAAGGTGAGAAACTGAGACAGGTGTGCCTTTTGTCCTGTGGCTTGCCACTGGAAGGAACTCTTGGCTGTGGGGCATGGGCCTATAACATCACCATTGTTGGCAGAATCAGAAGAGGCCAAGTGCTGGATATCGACAGTGGACTACCCACTCTACTGTAGAAGTGTCTCAGCTATGACTTAGAGAGACTACATTGACAAAACAGTTTGAGAAAGTTTGCATTGCCACAGCCTGTGCTTTGCCTATTCTTACAATATGTATTAAATTCAAACAAAAATCCACCCCTTGCCCAGTTTTCTCCCCCTAAAAGAAAGCCCCCCATTCACTGAATAACCAAATCAATACTAATAAATATTGGGTTGGCTTGCTTCTCCCCTCCTATGACCACAGTAAAATTTAGCACTCTATAAAATTAAATAAATGATCAGTAGAAACAATTTGCAGGAGAGAAAGCACAGCACTCAGTTTCAGTCTGCTCAGGTTTCTGGAAATAGGTTCACACTTGGCTCATAGGTTTAACAAAGACATTTGCAACAATACTTGCATATTAGGATTATAGCATCATGTTAGCATAATCTTGTAATTTGATGCCATTCCTTACATCTTCCTTTTTAGTTACTTTAGTAAAATAAAACAGTATTCATAGAATCATAGAAAAGAAGGGCCAGAAGAGATCTCCAGAGATCATCTAGTCCTGCCTCCCATGCTGAGGCAGGACCAAGTATATTTAGACCATGCCTGACAGGAGTTTGTCTAACCTGTTCTTAAAAACCTCCAATGACGGGGATTCCACAGCATCCCTTGGAAGCCTATTCCAGAGCTTGACTATCCTTAGTGTTAAAAAATGTCCTAAATATTGTCCTAAATGTCCTAAATTAACCTAAATATCCTTTGATGCAAATTATGCCAACTACTATTTCTCCTAACTTCAGTGGACCTGGAGAATAGTCGGTTAACATCTTTTTTTATGACAGTCCTTAACATATTTGAAGACTGTTATCAGATCTCCACTCAGTCTTCCTGTCTCAAGAATAAACTTCCCCATTTTTTAAAAATCTTTCCTGATAGGTCAAGTTTTCTAAACCTTTTATCATTTTGATGCTCTCCTCTGGACTCTCTCCAGTTTGTCCAAATCTTTCTTAAAGTGTGGCACCCAGAACTCACATACTACTCCTGCTGAGGAGTCACCGATGCTAAGTAGAAAAGAAGAGTGGTGTCCTGAGTGTTATATATGACACTTCTGTTAATACACACCAAAATTATATTAGCCTTTTTCACAAGTGCATCATATTTCTGACTCATATACAATTTGTCATCCACTATCAACCCCCAGAACCTTTTAATCTGCACTACGACCTACCCATTTATTGCCCATGTTGTAATTGTGCAACTGATTATTCCTTCCTAAGTGAAGTACTTTGCACTTTTCTTTATTGATTTTTCATCTTGTTGAATTCAGACCAATTCTCTCATTTGTCAAGGTAATTTTGAATTTGATCCTGTCCTCTAAAGTGTTATCCACACATTTTACAAGCATCCACACATTTTAGTGTTATCCACACATTTTACAAGCATACTCTCTCAAGTCATTGATGAAATGTTAAATAGTACTGGGTCCAAGACAAATTCCCAAGGGATAAATAGCAAATAAAAAATAACAAAACACAACACTTTTACTTTAAAAAAAAATTCCTACAAGTGCACCTTTGGGCAAAAGTGGCTATAACAGTAATTAAAAACAGAGAAAATAAAACAATACAATTTTAATATTGAACTGTGTAAAGTTGCCACAGCACAAGGCACAATTTGGCCCCAGCTCTTTAGCATTGTAGCTGTGGATAACAAACTATTACTGAATAGTAGACTTGAAAATATTATCTGCATGTTGGATACTGCAGCTTATGCTGTAATGGTGTGGTTGCCAACTGAAAAGCACCAGCTCTTAGAGATTAGATTTTGCTGTTTGTTCAAAGAACACATGACAAATGTCAGGCAATAATACATAGAAATATATGTTCAGGGCCATGGCCTTGATGTTAATAGAATCTCACCATGGTATTTTGCTCAAGCATCTGACTTGTTTCAAAAAGGATGTTGCTCTGGCAGCATAAAGGGACTTAAATGGCCTCTGTAGTCCACCCCCCAAGCCCCCGTCATAAGGCAGGAAGACATCAGAACTGCTCCACTCTAGCCTCCCCTTCATCTCCTTAGTGTAGCATGGCCATGCCAGGGATTTAGGAGGACCATAGATGGAGTATAGTGATCTCTGACTGTTATGTGTGACCACTACAAACTGGTGTAACTCGAGGCTTATCTTAAATGTAATGTTAGCTCAAGTTATATATACAGAGATTTATATTAGCAACACAGAGTAGCTGGGTCCCCATAGCAATGCTAGATCGAGCATCAGTAGTGTCTGAACTTCAACTCATATCTGCTCAAAGGCCAGCTAGCTGAAGTTTAAAACACCACTTAACTCAAGCTAGGGATTTGTATGTATGCCTGGGAGTCAGCTTAGGGGCCACACTTTAAGTTATGTCTCAAACTAACACTGCAGTGAATACAGCCCAATAGAGTAGCCCTGGGGTTAAGGCCTCCTTTCCCCACTGCCTGTTCTTGGACTTAGCACAAGAATGGAGAAACACAGAATCTGTGTGTGGGAGTACAAATACGTTTTCTGAGTTAGCAATATTAGATTTATATAATATAGTTAAATATTGGAGTTGTCATCTTTTAAAACATCATAATATAGTAGGTTTCTTTACCTCTCCCTTACACCCCGATGCAATTCCTACTGAAGACAGTGGAAGGACTCATATTGACTTCAGCCAACATTGGATCAACCCTATTGAGCACAGAGGTCTTCACGTTTGTTTCCTGAGGCATCCTCACTTAATAAAAACTCAGAAAATGGTCTCCACCTAGTATGTAATACGTTTACAGTTTCCAGCATGGAAAACCATCTGTTTGTTGCCACAGATGGTGTGACTTTTTCTTTTTTACTCCCTGCTGTGTTCACAAAGCACAGTATTTGTGTCTGAGCCGCGTACATACTTAAACAATGACTAGTGCGATTTGAGAAACTGGAAACCATCTCAGTGCAGCCTTAACAATATCAACCCACAGGTGACATGGGTTGCTCAGAGGTTCAAAGACATTGTTTAGGTCTTCAGAAATGATCCTCGTGAGTTGCTGCAGATGCAAACGTCTTCCAAGTTCTGAGATTTTTTATAGAAAACTTTCCATAGCAGTGCTACAGTGGAACAAGGTTGCAGGATGTCAAGATAGTCATATCAGCTGTGATCATGTGCCTCTGCTAAATATGTATTTTGTCTGCAAATGTAAATAGAACTGACAGTACCAAAGTCCCTAGCATTTTAGGCACTTTGTCTATTTGTAATAAATATTTCTGTGTATTTAATTAAATCAATAATGCTCTTGACATCAGTGAAATAGATTTCAGGTACCTATTTGCAATGGTGTTCTAGCCATGTTGGTCCCAGGATATCAGAGACAAGGTGGGTGAGGTAATGGCTTTTATTGGAGCAACTTCTGTTGGTGAAAGGGACAAGCTTTCAAACTACTCAAAGCTCTTCTTTCTCAGGGCTGAAGAGGAGCTGTGTATAGTTTTACAGCTTGTCTCTTTCACCAACAGACATTGGGTCCAATAAAAGATATTGCCTCACCCACCTTGTCTCTCAAATTTCAAGTAGGTATTTTAATACATGTGGCTCAGTTTTGGAAATATTCAGGCAGCCAGTGCATACTTTGCTCAGCTGATGCACAAGAAGTCATTATCCTGCTTTAAACTCACTCCTGATTGAACCAGCATTCTAGCCTCCTCTCTCTCTATCAAATCTTTTACATTTGAACTGAGGCAGAGATATCTGGAACAGACCAGTTAAATTTTTATATTTGTTTAAAATTTTCCTTGAATAAAACACATCAGTAATCTGGTTGGCAGGCTTGCCAATAATAACTGGTATAGTTACTCTAAAGCTAGGCTTGGAAGGATTAGATCTTTTGGGTAAACCTCAACTTTGCTGTGTATACAAACCGATGGAAAAAAATTGCCATTGGTGATGATTGAAATTTACAGATAGGCAAAATAAAACAACAAAAATGCTGAGAACTTATTAGTATTTGATTTAAGGATATTTTCTTTGTATATTTTGACATGTGGTGTTTTCAATTGGTATTTTAATAACTATAAAGCTTTAACGTTTTGAATCTCAACCTCTACTGTCATTCAGTAAGTATCTGACCTTCCACCTCTATTGTCTGACCCACATAGTTACTTGCAGCTGTGAAAATTGATAAATACAAAAATGCTTACAAATAAACATCAATATTATACACCCAAATTACTAAAAATATAGAATTCTACCAAGCCTATCTAAAAGCTATGCAAATTAAATGCTGTCTACCATGTTTCTCTTCTACAATTTAATTATTTGTTCTCCATGACATACATCTGCTGTTTTTGATGTCCTAGACATTGGGACCTCAGTTGTTTACTGTAGACTTTAGCTGCAAGCACACAGGAAATGTGTGTACTGATGTGGTTAGAGAAGAAACATCCTGGAGTGAATTTGTGTTGATCAATTAGAATTTGAAATCCCTTAAGGTACATTAGAGGTGGGTTTTTTCCTGAGATTTTTTTAGTTATATGTGAAAATCTATATCACTGTTTTGCTGTATTCAAATCAAATGCACACACTTGGCTTTAACTGTGCAACTTGTGTTTGGGAAAATATCCATTGTATTCATAATTTATTTGACCAAATGTTTGGTAATTGCTTGGATTTTATTCTTTATAATGGCTAGTGCATAGGAATTTTTGTCTGTTAGAAAAGATTTTATCCCTCTTTCAATATTTTACTTTTCTTCATTTTCTCTTTGAAATCATGCCACATTAGCTAGCTGTTCATTTTGTACTATGTCACTTAAAGCACAGATCTACATTTTATTAATTTTACTGCCTTTAAAAATATCAGCGACTTGAAGGTTAAAACATGTTTCCTGCAGCAGTCTGCACCTCACAGGTTCACCTTCGACTCCAAATTTGAGTCTCTCTTTTATTAAGGAGTGACATGTTACCCAAAGTCACACATTTGAGCTCTAACTCATACATCAACTTTTTTGTAATGCTCTTGATTGTGAATAAAAATGCCAAAGTCTCAAAATGGGCTTTAGGGGTTACCATGCCTCTTAAATTTAATCATCCGCTATGGTAAATTGTCTTTGTCTTCTCTTTCGTTCTGTGTAAAGTAATCAAATATCTTCAACTATTCTGCATCTCTGTGGAGAAATTTGAGAGCCAGCTCTTTAGATGCTTTCTCTACAGCCCCATGATTTAAAAAAAATGTAAAATAATTGCTTATGTTGATGCTAATCTTTTGGAAGGAAGTAATTGCTCAAACTTTGGTTCAATATAACATGACATTTTTTGATGTTTAACAAGCCCTCAAAAGTTAGGTTTTTCAGAAAAGAAAACAACATTTATGTTAAATGCATGAGCATTCAGCTTTGTCTGAGTCTCCTCAAGCATGTGGGAACAACCAGTTCTTTTCTAGAAACACTGACCCTATTCAGATGCTTAAGCCAGGCATTAGCATATTCATTTCTATGAGCTGGTCTTCAGTACAGGAAGATCCACACTGCAGCAGGGGTTGATGTAGTGGGTCTCTGGTCGATCCTGGTACTCAAGTTCTTCGAGAAGAGTAAGGTAAGTTGACCGGAGAGTGTCTCCCACCAATGTAGCACAGTGAAGACACTGGGGTAAGTTGACCTAAGCTACCTTGACTCCAGCTACATTATTCACATAGCTGGAGTAGCATAACTTAGGTTGATTTACCCCAATAGTGAAGAGAAGCCCATAATATCAGTCAGTGGGGTTTTATAGAAAACAGGACTTGCCAAGCTCAGTGTGTATATATGAGATTATAAATTCAGTTGACAAAAGTAGTAGGTGATATACTATATTTAGAGTAACATTTTCAAAAGCTCATAAATCACTTATGAGTTTGTCTATTTTTCAAAAGTGACTTAGGCACTTAGACCTCCCAAGTCACTCAAATGGGATTTGAGCTTTTAAGTCACATAGATGCTTTTGAAAATATTACCCTATGCCTCATTGAAAATCAACAGGACCTAGGATCCTATATGTCCTTTGAAAATGAGATCTATGTACTTTTGAAATTCTTACCTTCAGACTTCTCTAAGTCATCTAAATCTCTGCTACTCTGAAACCTGTCATTTTACTTAGTACAATATAATCTGAGTTAAAAATTATACAAAATTCTTGAAGCTAATATTAAATTGATTTAAAACTGGCAATTTGATATATCTCAAAGTAATGGTAACTGTGACTAGTCATCAAAATGAGGCTATTTAATCCTACAGATATCTAATCTTGGCTTAGTGATATTCAATATTTTTAGCAATTTTATATATATATATATATATATATATATATATATATATATATATAAATCATTGGTGATGAAGTTGTACAGGAATGGAGAGGTTGGGACTATAAGTTTTCAGATGACACAGGAATTGGTAGAGTTGTAAATAATGAAAACAGGTCAGTTTCACAGAGTGTTGTGTTTCAATTGTAAAAATAAGGAAAGCTGTCAGATAACTGGCTCAATTGGAATTTATCAAAGAATATTTGTCAAAAATATACACAGCACAAGACTGTCAGAAAGGTTACACATACCAAACCAATCTGGGTAGCAGCTAGCAGTGCTGGACTCTTCCAACTAGTCCCCAGAATCACATCCCTTTTTATATTATACGTGCAGAAAAGAGACAAAGAAAATGGCCTCTTGACCCATGGAGCAATTACTGTGGTATTTGGTTTACATAACTGATGAGTATGTTAAAACCTTCATTGTTTAAAGTTTCTGGTTCTTCCATTACATCCATCACCATGATATCTGACCACTTTGGGAGATTTTGTTCAAAACATAGCAAAGAGGGGCTCTATAAAGAGGCATTAAGATTACAAAAACAATTGAATGAGTTTTTTAATGCGCTTGATCAATTATGGCCTGGTGATACTACTGTTGCAATTTCAGTGGAAATCTGGCTTGATTTAATTCACAACAAAGAAATTGAATTATATAAAGAGAAAACTGAAAAAAAATGATTCAGAGAAGCTATGCAACCTATCTATTTTCTAGTGAACATGACTCATTCCAAATGAAGAGATAAGAGGTTAAATCAAGAACAAGGTGGTTAAGGTTAATGCAATATATTTCTCTATTCTTCCTGTCTTTTATAACATTCAGAATTAGATTTCTACCCCAAATCAGTTTGCAAAGAAATTTGTGCCACAGTTTGCTGAATTAAAATAGATGGTGAGAAATAGTGTAAGTTAAGTCATAGAAGACTGGACAGTTGAATTCAGAGTTTTGTCAGTTTTTAAAAGACCTGCATTCTAGTCTAGTCACTCAGCCATCAGTTATATTTTAGAACATTTAGATTGGCATGGTCAGAATTTCATAATAAACTAGATACTGGAAAAAAGCAGTAAAACTGGTTAGAATAGCTTATCATTTGTTTACATCTCAGGCCTGGTCTACACTGGTGAATAATGCAGCTGAAGTTGATATATTTAGATCTACTTGCCATGGTGTCTTCACTATGGTAGGTCAACTGCTGACGCTCCCCATCGATTCTGCCTATGCTTCTCGCTTTTGTGGACTACTGGAGTCGATGGGAGAGCGCTCAGTGGTCAATTGATGACACAATAAATCAAGCCCCCACTGGATCGATCACTCCGGAGGTAAGTGTAGACATGCCCAAAGGGTAGATACAAAAGAAAAGTAAGCCTAACTAGTTAGTAGACTGGCTAGTTGATTATTTTGTTCTTTTGTTTTACTTTCAACATTACAAGCATTCATTCTGGAGAATATCTTTTCATGTTTGAGGTATGAACAAGCTTACAAAATGAATTGCATAGTTTTGTGTTTCTTAAAACTTTCATTAATTTTTTCAGTGGAATATTTTTTCACAAAAAGAGTGAGACATTAGCTTGGGGAGAATCACAATGATCCACTGAGCCTCAGTCTTGTGGATTACATGATGCAATCAAAATCCTCTAAAATATTTTTGTACAGTCCTCTAGCTCATCTTATACATATGTACATTTGTGTAAAATAATTTTACAATATCTGTATATTGTAATATCTCCTATTTCTCCTAGTAGATCTATATTTTTTATGGCAGGAGAGGTGGGAGTCATTTTGGTGACCACTAGGAGTAATATTTTTTTAAAAAAGTTAAGTACACACACAAGAAAAAAACCTGGAGCTGCACAGAATTCACAGCATCACTGAGTGGCTGACACAGAAGGGTGGAAGAATATTTTTTTTAATCTAAAAAGCAGAAAGTCTATCATCCTAGTGTTAGTGGGTTTAGATTGAGATAAAAACCCAATTCTCTCACTTTATTTGAACTTAAAGCTATCATTCCCCCATTAGAGAACATAGGCCTATTATACTTTACATTTCTTTGATGTGTTCTGACTCCATTGCACATTACCAATGTACTGGCCTTGTTTTGCTTACATCCCAAAGGTTTTGCTGAGTGGCAGAGATATTACCAGTATTTGCTAAATGATACTTCCACTTTATACTTCAGGATGAACAACTATTAGTCAAACTTCTAGTAACCACTTACTGTCATTATTTTTAAATTTTATTACTCAACATCACACTTTTTTCGGGAGATGCAGTATTTTTTTTTCTAAAAAAGTGGACTGCATGTCAGTGTACTTGCTTAATGCTCCAGCAAGCACCTCAATTTCTCTCCATTTTCAAAGTACTTGGAAGTCATTTGCATGTCATACTTTGACATTAGAATGAAATCTTGTATGTTTTAAAATCATTTGGGAAACCTTCAAGACATTTCTCCTTTAATATTAGAAGTTGTTTGGAATGTTGAGGGCTGATTTCAATCAATTTCACTGGCTAATTTTCAGGGTATTAATTCTGTAAATGCCCTCTACATACCGATTGTAAGTGCATCACTCAGAAGGAAAAAAAAATCTATATGTTTGTTTCTCATTAATTTTCAGTTTAAATTAGCAGTAGATGCTTGTCACAGGGTATTATGTGTCTCAGGCAAACAGCTTCTGCAAGCCAGTTATTAATTCCCAAGGAATTATCTGGTCCTTGATTATTATTGCTTAATTAAAAGAGAAATATTTTATCTATTATTTTTCCTATTGAATTATTCTCTTTTAAATCTGTGAACCATCTTATTTTTTTATAATATATCTTTGAAATTTGTATCAAGAACTCTGGATGTCAAAATGACCATGCTTGCTACGAGCACATTAATGGCTGCTTGAACCACTTCATACTTTCACTTTTTATGAAAGATAAATCAAACACTGAGGTACATTTGGTTTTGATTTTCAATTAATGAAAGTGAACATTTAAATGTAAAAGTTTGTAGAGCCCTTGCAAAACTGAGAGGGAAAAGGTTTATCATTGCACTGTAAAGGATGGGGAAAAGAGACTAAAATATTGTTTCCAACATACGCTTAAAATCATATCCTAGTAACTACGAATTTTAAAAAAGATTTCCAGTATGACAACATTTTAGTCTCAGACCACAGCAGAACAGCCAGCATCAGATAAAACAAATACAGTGCACAATGGATTGGACAGATTCATATATTGTAGGCTTTTCACCTATTCAATATGAATATGTACAGAAAGAGAATGTAAAGACATATTACAGCATTGGAAAAAAGTATAGCCATATGCAGTATCCTATATATTAGGGGAAAAGAACATGCAATTCTGTAATATTTGCTTATAGCAATCAAGGATTTATTGGAATGCTGCAAATGACAACTCCAGCAAACACAGGCAGGATTTAACTTCCTTCTAGTGTCCCCTACTCCCCTGAACCAATACAACAACATAATATCAAAACAAGACAATAACTTATCACTAAGGTAAATATACAGCACCATCTATAGGTAGAGACAGACAGCTGCAGCGGCACAGGAGCTAGCAAACAGAGCTGTAAACAGGGGAGTTTGTAAGGGGAGTTTGTATTGTGGTGCTTGTTTGGGGTTTGTTTTTGCTGTTGGGGGTGATCTTTTTGGAGTAGCGTGTGTTTCCCAGATTCACAGGATTTAGGTGAGAAGGCTATGACGGATACAGAGGCAGCTGTGGGAGTGACTCCTGTAGTGGAAGACACAATGAGGATGACTGGATGTGGAAGCTGTGGTATGTACATGATCCTGGAGGGGGGACCTGGTAAGAGTTTTGTCTGCATGAAATGCCGTCTGATAGAGCTGATGGAGGAAAAGATCCGAGGTTTGGAGATGCAGGTGGAAAGTCTGGTTGAGTTTAGGAAGGGGTTTGAGCAGATGATGGAGCAAAGACATGAGGTATCTGAAGGGAAAAGCTCAGACTTACAGATGGAAGCAGGGCTGGGGAATTTTGAGGGGAGACTGGGTGAGGAAAGTGGAAGAATGTGACTAAAGAACCAGGCAGAGGAAAAAACGGGCTAGTGAAGGAGAAATAGAGCTTAGGAACAGGTTTGCAGAATTGGAAAATGAAGAAGGGGCTCAGCAGGTAGTCGCTGAAGGTTGAAGGGCAAGGAAGAAGAGAAGAGAGGCTAGTCCTATAGGAAAAGGGGAAGAGTCAAGGGAGACTACACCAAATATGAGCCCCTGGAGGATACAGGATGGGTTGAAGAGGATTATAAGGGAAAATAGGAATGGAAAGAACTTGCAGCCAGAGGGAACAGGGGAGAGACTGGAGAATAGCACTGTCACCAGGAAAAGGCAGGTCTATGTGATAGGGGACTCTTTATTGAGAAGAATAGACAGGCCTATAACTAGAGCTGATCCAGAGAATAGAAGGGTGTGCTGTCTTCCAGGTGCTAAGATACGGGATGCAGACCTGAGGTTGAAAAGGATCGTAAAGGGAGCAGGAAAGAATCCCCTAATTATCCTTCATGTGGGAACAAATGATACGGCTAGATTCTCGCTGGAAAGTATTAAGGGAGACTATGCTAGGCTGGGGAAGACGCTTAAGGAAATTGAGGCTCAGGTGATCTTTAGCGGGATCCTTCCTGTTCCTAGAGAAGGGCAACAAAGATGTGACAAGATTATGACTGCCAACAGATGGCTTAGGCAGTGGTGCTATAAGGAGGGCTTTGGGATGTATGGCCACTGGGAGGCATTCACGGACAGAGGACAGTTCTCTCGGGATGGACTTCATCTGAGTAGGGAAGGAAATAGACTTCTAGGATCAAGGCTGGCACAACTGATAAAGAGAGCTTTAAACTAGGAATTAGCGGGAGATGGATGGGAGATGTCCAGGAAATCTCCACACCAGATTTTAGCATTGAGAGGGAAGAAGACGAAGTAAGAAAGGATACAGCCGTGGGTAGGAGAATGTATATAAGGAGAGAGGGCAGTGTGGATACTAGTCTAATAGGTTATACTGGCTGTAGAATGACTGTGCCTAATAGGGTACAAAATGTGAGCGAGGCCAAATAGCAAAAATTAAGATGTTTGTACACCAATGCGAGGAGCCTAGGTAACAAAATGGAGGAACTAGAGCTACTGGTGCAGGAAGTGAAACCAGATATTATAGGGATAACAGAAACATGGTGGAATAGTAGTCATGACTGGACTACAGCTATTGAAGGGTATGTGCTGTTTAGGAAAGACAAAAATAAAGGTAAAGGTGGTGGAGCAGCATTGTATATCAATGATGAGGTAGAATGTAAAGAAATAAGAAGCGAAGCAATGGATAAGACATTGAAAACTAGTAGAGCTTCTCCTACGATAGTGCTTGGGGTGTGCTATAGACCTCCGGGATCTAATTTGGATATGGATAGAGCCCTTTTTAATGTTTTTAATAAAGTAAATACTAATGGAAACTGCGTGATCATGGGAGACTTTAACTTCCCAGATATAGACTGGAGGACCAGTGCTAGTAATAATAATAGGGCTCAGATTTTCCTAGATGCGATAGCTGATGGATTCCTTCATCAAGTAGTTGCTGAACCGACTAGAGGGGATGCCATTTTAGATTTAATTTTGGTGAGTAGCGGGGACCTCATAGAAGAAATGATTGTAGGGGATAATCTTGGTTCAAGTGATCATGAGCTAATTCAGTTCAAACTGAACGAAAGGATTAAGAAAAATAAATCTGCAACTAGAGTTTTTGATTTCAAAAGGGCTGACTTTCAAAAATTAAGGAAATTACTTAGGGAAGTGGATTGGACTGAAGAATTTATGGATCTAAAGGTAGAGGAGGCCTGGGATTACTTTAAATCAAAGCTGCTGAAGCTATCGGAAGCCTGTATCCCAAGAAAGGGGAAAAAAATCATAGGCAGGAGTTGTAGACCGAGCTGGATGAGCAAGCATCTTAGAGTGGTGATTAAGAAGAAGCAGAAAGCATACAGGAAGTGGAAGATGGGAGGGATTAGCAAGGAAAGCTACCTTATTGAGGTTAGAACATGTAGGGATAAAGTGAGACAGGCTAAAAGTCGAGTAGAGTTGGACCTTGCAAAGGGAATTAAAACCAATAGTAAAAGGTTCTATAGCCATATAAATAAGAAGAAAACTAAGAAAGAAGAAGTGGGGCCGCTAAACACTGAGGATGGAGTGGAGGTTAAAGATAATCTAGGCATGGCCCAATATCTAAACAAATACTTTGCCTCAGTCTTTAATAAGGCTAAAGAGGATCTTAGGGATAATGGTAGCATGACAAATGGGAATGAGGATATGGAGGTAGATATTACTATATCTGAGGTAGAAGCGAAACTCAAACATCTTAATGGGACTAAATCGGGGGGCCCAGATAATCTTCATCCAAGAATATTAAAGGAATTGGCACCTGAAATTGCAAGCCCATTTGCAAGAATTTTTAATGAATCTGTAAACTCAGGAGTTGTACTGAATGATTGGGGAATTGCTAATATAGGTCCTATTTTTACGAAAGAAAAAAAAAGTGATCCAGGTAACTACAGGTCAGTTAGTTTGACATCTGTAGTATGCAAGGTCCTGGCAAAAAGGAGGAGTAATTGAAGGAGAAATTAGTTAAGGACGTTGAAGTCAATGGTAAATGGGACAAAATACAACATGGTTTTACAAAAGGTAGATCATGCCAAACCAACCTGATCTCCTTCTTTGAGAAAGTAACAGATTTTTTAGATAAAGGAAACGCAGTGGATCTAATTTACCTAGATTTCAGTAAGGCGTTTGATACCATGCCACATGGGGAATTATTAGTTAAATTGGAAAAGATGGGGATCAATATGAACATCAAAAGGTGGATAAGGAATTGGTTAAAGGGGAGACTACAATGGGTCCCACTGAAAGGCGAACTGTCAGGCTGGAGGGAGGTTACCAGTGGAGTTCCTCAGGGATCAGTTTTGGGACCAATCTTATTTAATCTTTTTATTACTGACCTTGGCACAAAAAGTGAGAGTGTGCTAATAAAGTTTGCAGATGATACAAAGCTGGGAGGTATTGCCAATTCAGAGAAGGATCGGAATATTATACAGGAGGATCTGGATGACCTTGTAAACTGGAGTAATAGTAATAGGATGAAATTTAATAGTGAGAAGTGTAAGGTTATGCATTTAGGGATTAATAAGAAAATTTTAGTTATAAGCTGGGGACGCATCAATTAGAAGTAACGGAAGAGGAGAAGGACCTTGGAGTATTGGTTGATCATAGGATGACAATGAGCTGCCAATGTGATGTGGCTGTGAAAAAAGCTAATGCGGTTTTGGGATGCATCAGGAGAGGTATTTCAAGTAAGGATAAGGAGGTTTTAATACCATTATACCAGGCACTGGTGAGACCTCACCTGGAATACTGTGTGCAGTTCTGGTGTCCCATGTTTAAAAGGATGAATTCTAACTGGAACAGGTACGGAGAAGGGCTAGTAGGATGATCTGAGGAATGGAAAACTTGTCTTATCAAAGGAGACTTAAGGAGCTTGGCTTGTTTAGCCTAACTAAAAGAAGGTTGAGGGGAGATATGATTGCTCTCTATAAATATATCAGAGGGATAAATACAGGAGAGGGAGAGGAATTATTTAAGCTCAGCACCAATTTGGACACAAGAACAAATGGGTATAAACTGGCCACCAGGAAATTTAGACTTGAAATTAGACGAAGGTTTCTAACCATCAGAGGAGTGAAGTTTTGGAATAGCCTTCCAATGGAAGCAGTGGGGGCAAAAGATCTATCTGGCTTTAAGATTCTACTCGATAAGTTTATGGAGGAGATGGTATGATGGGATAATGTGATTTTGGTAATTAATTGATCTTTAAATATTCAGGGTAAATAGGCCTAATCCCCTGAGATGGGATATTATAGATTCATAGATTCATAGATACTAAGGTCAGAAGGGGCCATTCTGATCATCTAGTCCGACCTCCTGCACAGCGCAGGCCACAGAATCTCACCCACCCACTCCTACAAAAAACCTCACCTATGTCTGAGCTATTGAAGTCCTTAAATCATGGTTTAAAGACTTTAAGGAGCAGAGAAGCCTCCCTCAAGTCACCCATGCCCCATGCTACAGAGGAAGGCGAAAAACCTCCAGGGCCTCTCCAATCTGCCCTGGAGGAAAATTCCTTCCCGACCCCAAATATGGCGATCAGCTAAACCCTGAGCATGTGAGCAAGATTCACCAGCCAGATACTACAGAAAATTCTTTCCTGGGTAACTCAGATCCCATCCATCTAATATCCCTATCTAATATTAGATGGATGGGATCTGAGTTACCCAGGAAAGAATTTTCTGTAGTATCTGGCTGATGAATCTTGCCCATATGCTCAGGGTTTAGCTGATTGCCATATTTGGGGTTAGGAAGGAATTTTCCAGGGCAGATTGGAAAAGGCCCTGGAGGTTTTTTGCCTTCCTCTGTAGCATGGGGCACGGGTCACTTGAGGGAGGCTTCTCTGCTCCTTGAAGTCTTTAAACCACAATTTGAGGACTTCAATAGCTCAGACATAGGTGAGGTTTTTCGTAGGAGTGGGTGGGTGAGATTCTGTGGCCTGCGTTGTGCAGGAGGTTGGACTAGATGATCAGAATGGTCCCTTCTGATCTTAATATCTATGAATAAAGGTGTTGTCTCCACTGATTGTAAAAAAATACTTCTTAAATGAACACAGTCTTAAACCTATCCTGATTGTTCATTAGGAGCTAGCAGAGCTACACTCCACAATAAAGTCTAATCACTATCTGTAATGTTGTTACTGTAGTTTAGGGTGCAGTGATACCTTGGAGTGGCTGAAGCTTTTACAGTGCTTACCAGGACTCTCTGCGGCATGTAGCTTTCAGCCTGCAGCTGGAGGAGAAGGTGCAGAGCTGTGATTCCAGACCAATACTGGACTAATCTGGCTTCTCCAATCTCAGCAAGAGAGGTCTCTAAACTGGAGGGGGTGGGATACTTGGATGAGAGAAATGTGTTGGAAGTTTTTAAAGATCAAGTAAGTTAGATGGTAGGAGGAAAAGTTCTGAGCCTGATCAGGGGCTGGAAAGTGAGGGATCAGGAGTGGGAGGGTTTTGAGCTAGGGCAAAGAGTTTCTGAACTTTGGGTATGAAAAATGTATGGACAGAGGGGAGGTTTCTCCTCCTGGGGTGCTTTTTTGAGATAAGGAAGGTTGAGGGTTCTAGTAGTTTTATGAGAAAGCAGAGTTTCTCTCTTGTGGTTTATATTTTTGTAATGGCAAGCCATTTACTGTGGGTATTGTTCTGAGAACCAAAGTCTATAAAGTTAGATGCTCAAATGTTTTGGGTCCATCTCAGTTCTACTTTCAAAAGTTCAACAATTTATGCAATGGATGGATGCCCACTGAGAGTATTCTTTATTCACTGTTTTCTGAACTCCATAGTGTAGACCCTGCTGACTCAGAATGTAGTCCTAAAGTCCTTAATCAAGCAAAATTTTCTGTGAAATTAATAGCAGATATAGCTTAGTAAGTATTGCAGCACTAGACCCTGAATCAGCAGGAACTGAAGAAACTAGAGTTCTGTAAATACAAACAACAGACCAGGACAATAGTATCATTGATTTTTAGTCTCTGTCTGACCAAGGGCTGCTCACCACCCTCATTTGGTATGACATAGTCACTTGATATGACAGAACTAAGACAAGTTGATTACATTGCTTTAGTTTTTTACAGAAGGAAGAAAATGTAATTAAGAATTTTGTACAGTCCTCAATATTTGAGCTGTATTTACAACAACACATCTTAAAACAAGCTGATGCTTTTCCCCCCTAAACATTCCCACTTTTTCTTTTTTCATAGCTGCTAATAAGTAGAAAGGACATTAGAGAAATTATAGTAGAATCATAGAAATGTAAGGCTGGAAGGTACCACAAGAGGTCATCTAGTGCAGTGGTTCTAAAAGCCAGTCCATCGCTTGTTCAGGGAAAGCCCCTGGCGGGCTGGGCCTGTTTTTTTTACCTGCCACGTCCGCAGGTTTGGCTGATTGCAGCTCCCACTGGCCGTGGTTCGCCGCTCCGGGCCAATGGGGGCTGTGGGAAGGGTGGCCAGCACATCCCTCAGTAAACTGCCTTTTCTAACCTTCATCATTTAAAGTCCCATGTTGAATTTACTGGGGACAGACACAGCTAAAAACTTTTAGTTAATGGAGTTGAGTAAAATAGCATATAATCAGAAGATTCATTCACTTTGTGAATTCCCTAGAAATAAATAATTATGCCAGTCACAAGTTAATTTTAGAATGAACTTTTGAGCCAGCCTTCACAAAATAATCTTTGACAATGCACCCAAAGACACTGAACAGTTGTAGTATGATATTGTTTAGTGTATTAGAACAGTAATCCTACCAAACGTTGTTCATTATTGCTAAAGTGCATCTATTCAGCTTTGATTACTTAAGATAAATTCCAGACCCTCTTCTTCCATTATTCACAATATTAACCATTCCTTGATTGATAAGTAGAATAAGTTTATTCTATCTAGGTTTTATATGTGCGCTGGAATGCTTGGGATAGCTGGAGATGCTTTTCAAAATGTGGATAATGTTTCACTATCAGTTCTATTAAGTCTCTGACACGTCCATATTGATTTAATCATTAGACTCATGATGACCTCTAAAAGTCAATTCCCCTCTTGAGCAAAGGAGGATTATTTCAATGAGAAATATGAGGTTTTTTTCTTTTAATGATAAATATGATTTTCCCCCAGTATTTTTGGTTTTGATCACCATGGAAATGATTTATGCCATAGTTACTATGCATGTTCATGTTGGATACATGGACTATTGGCATTAGGCAACTAAATATAATGCCAGTGTATCAGGAATGGAAAATCTAGATTTCTTTCTGCTTTCTTCTTCTTATCTGAAACACTGAGTGCTTGCACAAGTGACTAATGAACAGACACTAGCAACTGTGCTAAAAAAGTTTGTTTTCTATTTGCTCAAACAATTTTAACTTTGATTGAGAGAATTTTGCAGCACTGTTTCTGTCACCATAATTTCCAAGGAGCATACAATCAGGTGAATTAAGAAATAAACAGAACATTTACTTAAAGCTTAAACTAATCACTTCTGCAGCCCAGGAAAGTTCAGTAATAAAATCACTGCTTTTCATTACTCTTCTGTAAAATCATGCTTGTAGTCACTGCTATAGATATTGATGGAGGACATTTTTACCTTCTCTTTTCACATGCACATAATGGTCCGAAACTTAATTATTAATGTGCATTGCAGCTGAGATTGAGGACCCATAAAACTGGGTACTGTGCATAGTAAGAGACAGTCCCTGCTCTGATGACCTTAAAGCTTAAATAGACAAGACAAATGGAAGGTGTGAGAGAGTGAGTATTACTAGCCTCATTGTACTGATGGAGAACTGAGGCACAGAGATTGAGACATGCCCAAGGTCACAGAGAAAATCTACGACAGAGTTGAAAATTGAAACCAAATTTAAAAAGACCAAGCTTCCTTGTTAACTTTCACCTTTTAGGCTTTCACACTCTGCCTCCAAGTAAGCAAAATCTCTTTAGAAGTTTTTGTTTAATGGGCAGTGGGGAATCACTGTTCCCATTGTGTAAAATAAAACAAATACCCCAACAATATTTTCTTTTATTAGGATTACAGCAAATATGATTTGGGCTTGAAAATTGGCATGAATATTGTCTTCAATTTAAGGCAGTACAGATAAGTACCTTCCCTTAGTTTGGAGGCAAAAGTCTGTTTTACTAAAGACACAACCATTTGAAAATTACATACTGAACCACAATAATAAAATAGTCTCTGAAATCTGCAAATGTGAAAATAAACAAAGATGCACATGCTTTGTATGTAGCTAGTACAGGGGCAAATTTTGTGTGGGTTCTCAAGGTCTGAACATCAATGCAAAGAACATGATTCCACTATGCTAGAAGAAAGTCTCTGCAGAGGCAAGCACAAGGAGTTCCATAGACCCTGTGTAGCACAGCTTATTGCTTCCCTTATTCCTGATCATCCGGTGACTTATTTTGTGGACCTGCAATTATCATATGCCCCAGCCTGTTGGAGATATTAAAAAAGGGAATATTATGAGACCACACTTGGAATGATTAGCCAAGAGAGAAAAGTTATCTTTCGGTCATGCCCAAGGTGAGGTATGAACATAATTTTCAGCTTGAGGTATGAACATAATTTTTTCACAAAGATCAAGGGCTGCAGCTGATGTTTAGAACAAGCTCTTTGCCCTGTTCCACTACTTTGTACCACCCAGGAGTCCCCAGTCAGCATAGCCCTCTACTACACCCTCTTCCCCACAGTCTTCTCATGAGTGTGTGGATGGCTGTGTACTCAAAGAAATTACAAAGCCCCCATCACTATAGTATCCAAGTTCCTCACAAGTATTTAAAAATAGAACTAACCTTAACAACCCTTCTCTTCATTTCAAGCCTATAGGAAAAATGCTTGATTAGGGTTTAGTTTTGTGTTGATGGGCATGTGAAAAACGTACTGAGGAGAAGCTAACCTGAAGAGATGAGTCTTGCATTTTGTTCTGAATGCCGTGTGTGTCTGTGTGTGGTCCTTATTTCCCAGGGTTTCATCCAGCCATTCAAATATTTTGCTAAGATCTGTTTGTCCAGGAGCTTGGCCTTTATCTAGTACTCTGTGCTTTGTCCACTACCTACAGATGGATGATAGTTGGAGATTTTACTGTTTAGAACCTGATTTCTATACATCTCTTTCCCTCTTCGGAAACCTTTAGATCATGGAGAAATAGAAAAAAAAACAAGCTTTAAAATCCATGTGTCAAAGATCCATTGATAGACATACTAGTATTTCACTATTAGATATATGAATCCTAGGAATGTTGACTTTGACATGTGTTCCTGATACTTGTTTCATTGTAAATGAAATACTGTCATAATATGGAGCTATTTTACTAGTTCCAAAAAGATCAGATGGCATGTGTGTAAGTGTATATAGCCCTGAACTGGTGTCGGTGGGTATGCAGTGCTGCTGCAGTAGTTTATAACAAATTAGAATTAGTCCCTTCCTTACAACATCTAGCTCTGACAACACCAGGTTTGTTTACAGCAATTGAAGAGTCTAGCACATTGGCACCTAGTTATAAAATCAGCCACCTAATTAGATGGGGATCCCTTTCTGTGTGAACACTTCCAAAGAAGGAACTCCCCTCTTGTGTGGGTGGCTAGAATGGTTATTTTCATTTCAAGCCATTTTTTATTTCACCTGACTTGATGTCCAGGAAAGATACAAGCATATATAAAAATGGCAGTACAGAACTGCATTCAAAGCTTGTCAGTTTAACACAGAGCACTGTAGGAACAAATAATGGATTTAACTTACCTGTCAATTGGATTTGCTCTTGGTGTGTAATATTCATTGCCCATGAAGACCATCAGCAGCACTGCTCATTGCTATGCCAATAAACATTTTCCTGTTGATGATACTTGTTCCCTTTGATTTGGATAGTGATGTCTTTTTCTATGGATTGTTAGAAAACGAAAAGGAAACTCTGGGTTTGCATTAACAGAGATAAAGCTATCTGATGGCAACAAGTATGAAGACTCTGTTTGGTTTGGGTTTCATACGATGTTTTTGTAGAGAAAATCCTGAAGTTAAAAGAACATCAGCTGCTTCTGGACAAAGTCTCCAGCTGACTGAAGAAGCACTATCTTGTAGTCAAGTATTATATGCCAGCAGGCTTGACTGATTTAGAATGGTGAAAATTCTTTGATAGAGGAAATATCTTTAGCATAGACATGATAGAAGTTTATTTCATGTAGTTTCAAATACATTAAGCTAACTATGAAAACAACTTAGCTGTGAATCTTGGTAGTCTATACATGCAGCAATTCCACTCCCTCCTCCATGACCCCCACAATATCTCTGTGTTATATACTTAGAGCTACATCTTCAGCTGGTCTAAATGGACATTGCTTCCCTGAAGTCAGCAGAGGTAAACCAGTTTACATTAGTTGACACTCAAAGTAGCATGTTGGGTAAGTATTGCTTACTGTGTACTTATACTGTAATTAATTTTGATGGACTCAGTTTATCTGGCTTATACAGAGTAATGCCTAGTATTATAAGATATTATACCTGTATTTAAGGTTGTAGAAAATATATATTATGTTTTAGAAAGAATGCACAATGATGTAATAAAAGACTATATGATACTATATATGCAGAGGAGGAAGGCACTATTAAGGTTCTGCATGCAGAATTACAGAATACCTGAACGGGATTTTTTAAAATTCAGGCTTGTGCTCTTTTTTGTTTCTCTCTGATGTATAAAGAAATCCTTAACAGTTCAGGTTCATTTATTTACTTGTGATTTATCTTAGAAATGTAAGGTATGTCAAGTCCATTTTTCACTTCTTTTGCTGGAAAACTTCTCTGTATTTCTAGCTCTAGTCTTAATTGAAGGGGCAGGGGTATCGAATCTTTCATAAACATCATAGTTAAGCTACTGTTTAACTGATTATCTGTACCACCTTTCTTAGCATTCTTTTAATTTTGATTGCTTAACTAAAAAAAAGCCTTGAGGGATTAAATTAGTTTTTTTTAGAGATTATTACATATCCTTATTAATAGTATAGGATAAAAGAAGTCAAAATAGTATTGCATTATGATTTGGCTAAATACATTAGAAAAATTTTTGACATAACAATTCAGGTTTTCAGAATTATATCCCACAACCACAATAGAAAATAACACTCACTCAATCACAATCTTGGGAAGGGGACTTTGTCCAGATTTTTGACTGAGTCCCTCAGAATATGGCCTCACTTGTGCCTGTAGGTCTCCTTCCTAGTGAATCTATAGTAGTCAACCCAAAGTAGTCAACCCTTGTTATTTATTTCCCAGTGAATAATATTAGACCTAGGAGCTAACACTCCGAACTATATAACATAACCTCATACATTTATTACAGATTGTGCAGACTGAGTGACATTCAAGAAGCTTGCCTACTTTGTTTCATTTTATGTCTACATACACCTAGAAATTAAAAGGTGGTTTTAAACCATTAACTATGTTAAGTGCTTAATTTGTAATGAAAGAGATGCCAGGGATCAAACAATTTTTTTGCTTTCATAACTGATGTGGCAAGCCCAGAGGTGCCAGGGCTATGAACTGACAAGCTTAGGGGTGCTGGGGCTCAGCCCTGACAAACTCTGACACAAATTAAGCACTGACTGTGGTACACACATGTAGTGTGTTCTACAATCCTAGTGAAGGACAGTAGCTTGTTCAGTTTTAAAGCAACTTTGCTGCATTGTTGATTGGAACCTGTTACAAAACAAAAACACAAACTGTTCCCCTTACAGTCTTTTTAAAATGCATACACAAGCGTGTACATTTCCTTACTAATTAGGTACTCAGCTTCAGGAAGTGGTCAGTTGATTAATTTGGGCCATCTCCCAAGGGAGAAAATCTGTGGGTTACTTATCACCGGATCTTTGCTCAGCTTTAGCATTCAGGCCAGTTATTATTCATAGCCAGAGTTGATGCTGAAAACAGAATTGGAGCAAAGGGCTAGGGTGACTAGATATCCCAATATTAGGGCTTTGCCTTAGATACACAACTATACTGCGTCCCTCCCCCCAAATAAATGTGTCCTGAATTTTCCCACTTGGTATTTGTTCACCCTAGAAAGGGAAGCCGTGACTGTAGTCTTTTCCCAGTGCACTAGCAAACAAACTGAATTGCTGGAAAATAGAAAGAGACAGTTAAGATGCTTATTCGTGATAGGTACTTAGTGTCACCAGTGGCCAGCTCAGGACCCCAGTTGTCTCTCTTTCATGGGTCTTCAGCTTTCAGGAAGCAATGTCCTGAAGGAGACAGTTTGTTTTGTACTGTTTCTGCTCAGTTGTCTATCTAGGTTCCTGTACTTGAATATGTTGGCATGGACTAAGCAGATGGTGACCTATACTTCTTCCGAAGACTTGAAATGTCCAGCCAAAATGTGTCGTTCCAATCAGGGACAGGGCATCAGCTTTTGAGTTCGTGCAACTGAAACTGGAATTTTCCAGTCTCTGTTAGCAACACATCTTGTCACACCAGCTTGTCTAACATAAGTTATGCCAAAGCTATTGTTACAACCATCTTGGGACATACCTGGAACACTGACTGCTTTGCACTACTTAGCACCTTACCTCCACAAGTCACTTTTCTCTGGACCGCTTTGTAGATCATTCCTTGGCCAGTGTTTCAGTTATGCTTGCTCAAATAGCAGTTTCTCCACCAACACTCTGTTGGTTGCTGGAATGTCCAGTTTAAAATAATAATAATATACAAAGTCTCTCCATAGTCTTTGATGCACTTTAAACTTTGTTTTAACGGTCCATTATACAATGCAAAGTCATTTCAAGAACTACTGGCTTCAGAGTAGCAGCCGTGTTAGTCTGTATTCGCAAAAAGAAAAGGAGTACTTGTGGCACCTTAGAGACTAACAAATTTATTAGAGCATAAGCTTTCGTGAGCCACAGCTCACTTCATCGGATGCATTTGGTGGAAAAAACAGAGGAGAGATTTATATACACACACAGAGAACATGAAACAATGGGTTTATCATACACACTGTAAGGAGAGTGATCACTTAAGATAAGCCATCACCAGCAGCGGGGGGGGAGGGGGGGAAGGAGGAAAACCTTTCATGGTGACAAGCAAGGTAGGCTAATTCCAGCAGTTAACAAGAATATCAGAGGAACAGTAGGGGGTGGGGTGGGGGGGAGAAATACCAAGTGAGCTGTAGCTCACGAAAGCTTATGCTCTAATAAATTTGTTAGTCTCTAAGGTGCCACAAGTACTCCTTTTCTTCATGGGGAAATAGTTTTACTTTGTGTAATGACTCATCCATTCCCAGTCTCTATTCAAGCCTAAGTTAAGAACTACTGTTCTCCAGCTGGCTGGAACAGTGATGTAATCTTCCATTTCTGTTCTCTTTTTTGTAACAATGGTGGAATCTTGGTGTGTAGGGCTGAGATGAGTCTGTGCATTATTAATCAAACAGTTACATTATTGATTATTCCACTCTGTGGTCAAATATCCATATAAATACATTCTTTGGTTTTGGTTCCTTTTATTTACTGCCTCTGTCAGCACTTGTGCATTTCACTAACTTGATATCATAAATATGCTTCTTTGCAAATACTTCACATAAACAAAAAGAAAGCTATATCAATACAACTCTTTCTTTCCTAATAGAATTGCCCATGAGATACACCCTATTGTTAAAATTGACAAATATTTTGCCCAAAGCTGTATCACTTAAAATTGACTTCCTTTCTATACAGATTTTAATTATAGTATTACTTTCCATAAAGTTCCCCATTGTACTACTGTATCTGGCACATCATATAATATCAATGTTTGATATTAATTCAATATGTTTTTAATTCATTCATTCATTCATTCATTCATTCATTCAGAGAAAAGGGGGAAATATCTTTAATTGTACCAGTGGTGAAAGGCTTGTGAAAGGCTGCATCATCTCTGAGTTTCCTCAGACTATTGAAGAAATCTAGCCATAGACCTTAAGTTTTTATTCTCTTAGACTTCTGTCATACTTTTTCTAAAATATTATTGATGCCTGGGCAATTCTGAGCTAGTAATAACTCATAATTTTGGGTCTTAGTTATTTTATTTGCATTTCAGTTTCTTGTTTTTTGATGTCATGATTTCATAGGTTTCCTAGTTGTAATAGATATTTCAAGGTAGATGAACCCTAATTTCTAATTTAAAATGAAAGCAAAATTATATATATATATATTCAGGTCTTCTTTATACACAATGGGGACACGTAAAACATTGATTAGACAAATGAAAAAAATCTAGTCCAGTGCCCTGTCTCTGACATTGATCAATACCAGTTATTTCAGCGGCAAGTTCAAGAAGACTATATTACACAATTACAGAATAATTTGCAAAAAGAAAAGGAGTACTTGTGGCACCTTAGAGACTAACAAATTTATTAGAGCATAAGCTTTCGTGAGCTACAGCTTTCTAACCACTATCAATGAGTAGTCAGCTTTTGAAGAATGAGTTTATATCCCCTCTTTAAAAAAAATACCCTATTGTAATTATGAATGTTCTCATTAATCATGTTTGAATCCTGCTATTTTATGACAATTGGTTTCACAGGTAAAATATAACTTGTGTATATATATTTTTTTACCCATTTTAAATGTGGTTCCTTTTATTCACTATCTCCTTATTCTTTTATTACTGAAAAAAATAGAAGTACCTGATTTACCTTTTCTATGTCCTATGTTATTTATATCCCCCTACTATAGTCCTTCTTATTCATCTCCTCCCCCAATGAGACAGTCCCATCTTTTCACCTACAGCAATCTCCTCATGACTGATCACTCTCATCTTTTATCTCAGAACCAATTCTTTTTCTACTGTTTATAGAAAAACAAGGACATAGCCCTTTCCCCATTGTAAGTCACCTTTAACTGTGATATTTCCTAACTTTTGAGTGCTGAACTGTGCAATCCCTATGATCTCTTAACATAGTGTTTGTATGGCATTTCTTAATGTTTTGAAGAAAAAATGCGGCAAGGAACCCTCCATCTCCTTTAAAAAGGAACTTTTCTTGGTAGCACTTCAAAGCTCTGAAGGCTTCAAACAATTTGACAGTAGCATGTGCAAATACCATAATCTGAAATGGTTTAGATATACACACACACAGACTACACTCTCTAGTGTAGCCATTTCAGATATATTGAAATAAAAAATTACAAGAATTCCTTTTGTAAAGTGAATGTATATTTCTTTTTATCACCCACTTTAACAGTTTCAAAAAGGTAGTGACTGAAAATAGGGTTGGATGAACACTGGTTATACAACCTTAACTATGAAATTGAGTGCCAGACCTATCATAAAACAAAATAAAAGTGGGGTGCATATGAGCTATTGCAGAATTCATAAGAATTCATTAGTCTACTGTTTCATTATATGGTGTACTGTAATTCTTTATTTTGTAAATTTCATTGGGAATTTGGGAATTTCTGCTCTTGGTTACACCAGAGTACCTCCATTAATGTTCATGGAGTTACACTGGAGGAAATCCAGAGAAACTGAGAGCAAAATTTGGGCCAATGGTAACATTTTTTAAAAAATGTTGTACTTATGTAGTATTCAGGCAGCCACTCTAACTGCCCAGGGACTGTTACATTATATAGTGGAGAAAAACAGCTGCATATAATACCTCTTATCTTTTCCTGTTCCAAATTGCTATGTCAAGTTATATTAATTGTACAAACACAATACTACCTCATATATAAAAATATTAATAAGAACAAAGTGTATGAAGTTGAAGTAAATGCTTCCCCCCCACCACACTTAAAACATTAATGGGTTTCATTTTCACACTATATCTGTCAACCTGTCACATTCAAAAGCTACATTCCCAGCATAATTTACTGTACATCATATTGCTGGTGAAAGGTTTATTACTTGATGAAACTAATTGTTGTGGATGATGCAATGCTTTACAGCTCTTTGTGGAACCCAGCAATTGTATATAACTATAAAATCAGTCTTTTATTATTTAATTAAATAGTGTCTTTGGCCTGATTCCTTATAGCTGATGGCCTATTTGGGGGAGGAGGGGTAAACTGCATTTTTGAACCTTCGTCACTTAAAGTTGAACTGAGACATCACCGGTAGCAAATCTTAAATATTCCCGTGACTTATAGAAAGACAATAAAACAACAGAGAATGAATTTATAAAGCTTTATTTTCTGTGCCATCTATGCTTAGCATAAAGAACATTTTGAAACATAAATCCACTCTGCTTGTTCACTTATATGCAAACATAAATGGCAAGAGCTGTCAAAAGTTTTTCATCAGAAATCATACCTTAAAATTTCCCCTCTAAGCTCTTCACAAGGAGACAGGCTAGGCCTATGGCAGGTTCAGGAGTGGAGGGATTCTCTCCCTTCTGCCCCCACCCCCAGGGCTTGAAGTAGCTTCCATGGTCTGTTATGCCACATCCCTGCATAAGGTGAGAGAAGGGGAAGATCTACACAGTGTGAGGGATCCTACATCTTTAGCCTGTCTCTGCCCTTTCCCTCCACCCCTAGTATGTTGCTGCATAGAACTTCACAAAGAGAACTTAAGCTCCATTCCACACAAAGGACATGTAATTCCTGGTGGTCCAGTTCCTTTTATAGTAGAATTCTGTAAGAGCAGTTCTTGTCCTTTCATTTGGCAAGGAAGGGATTCTCCTTTGGCAGGGTAACACAAATACCATCAAGTTCCATTGTTGTCAGGATAGCATAAACAAACACAACAATGTCGTCCCTGGTGACCCTGCATTCTTAGCTCTGGCTTCCACTGAACTGGGGGACAGTGGCTCTTTTCTCCAGACTGCAAATTCCCTTGGTTGGGCAAAAATGATCCTTCAGGATGACTACTTCATAGAACATTATGGATAATTTAACTGAGGGAAATCTCAGATCTGAACAAGCTTCCTATTCAGCACTCTTGGGACTCTAGTCTCAGGGTGGAACTTCTGTAATTAGAATCTGAGATACATGTTCTTGGGAGAGCTCCTGATCACAGTAATGTGGCTTTGGCATCCCAGAATTTTAGTTCAAGATTGGGGTCCACTTGTCAGACATCTTGTTTCCAATGCCACATCTTTAGCAAGGAACTTGTCATCCCTGAGGAATTATTAAATTGGGGTTCTTACTCAGGCTAGCTGGAGGGTGGGGGTGGAAAGCTAAATGAAAGCACTGATCTTCCAAAACCTGGGTCTGGTCTGTTGAAACAGATATTGTCATACAAGTTGTGCTTTGGATGCACCCACTACATTGATCTCTCTATCAATATAAAAGGCAAAATGCGACCTTGTACCAAAAGTACATGTGCTGTCTGCTGTGAGTTGCTGGATTCACTGTGAAAGAGTCTCCCTTTTGTTCTCAGAAATGTATCATCTTAAATTTTACTCTCCCTTTTTATCTCCCCCCGAGTGCAAATGTTTCTACACTCCCCCTATCATCTCCATCCCTGAGGTTATCGCAGACTAGAAGGCCAAAAAACAAAAAACAAAAAAACCCTGCACTTGTGATGACATGTTTTCCAAGCTCATGCAGTCCTCCCACACTGATAGGGCACAGCTTAATGAATGGAGGCAGTAAGTGGCAGAAGCCAGGAAAGAATTAAGTGAGCGTGAAGAGTGGAGGCAGGACGCGATGCTGAGGCTAATGGGGGAGCAAACGGACATGATGAAGCGTCTTTTGGAGCTGCAGGAAACCAACAAGAGCACAGACCCCCACTGCGTCCACTGTATAACCGCATGCTCTCCTCCCCAAGTTCCATATCCACCTCACCCAGTTGACCAAGAACACGGGGGCGGAGATTCCGGGCACCCAGCCACTCCACTCCAGAGGATGGCCCAAGCAACAGAAGGCTGTCATTCAATCAGGTTGATTGTCAGTGTGACTACAATAAACAATGTGGCCTTGTCCTTCCCTCCTCCCCCACCCCACCTGGGCTACCTTGTCCGTTATCTCATTTTTTAAAAAAAGTAATAAAGAAAGAATGCATGGTTTCAAAACAATAGTTACTTTATTTTGAAGGTGGGAGTGTGGTTGGCTTACAGGGAATTAAAATCAACAAAGGGAGCGGGTTTGCATTAAGGAGAAACACACACAACTGTCACAATGTAGCCTGGCCAGTCATGAAACTAGTTTTCAAAGCCTCTCTGATGTGCAGCACACCTAGCTGTGTTCTTCTAATCGCCCTGGTGTCTGGCTTGTCAAAATCGGACACCAGGCGATTTGCTTCAACTTCCCACCCCACCATAAATGTCTCCACTTACTCTCACAGATATTATGGAGCACACAACAAGCAGCAACAACAATAGGAATATTGCTTTCACTGAGGTGTAACCTACTCAACAAACTGCACCAGCACCCTTTTAAATGCCCAAAGGCACATTCTACCACCATTCTGCACTTGCTCAGCCTATAGTTGAACTGCTCCTTACTCCAGGGTGCCTGTCTACGGCTTCATGAGCTATGGGAGCAAGGGGTAGGCTGGGTCCTCAAGGATAAGTATTGGCATTTCAACATTCCCAAAGGTAATTTTCTGGTCTGGGAAGTAAGTCCCTTCTTGCAGCTGCTCAAACAGCCTGGAGTTCCTAAAGATGCAAGCATCATGCACCTTTCCTGGCCATCCCATGTTGATGTCAGTGAACTGTCCCTTGTCATCCACCAGTGCTTGCAGCACCATTGAGAAGTACTCCTTGTGGTTTATGTAGTGGTTGGCAAGGTGGTCTGGTACAAGAATGGGATTCTGGTACAGATGGATGCATTCTGTCCATCGCCCCACCACAGTTAGGGAACCCCATTGCAGCAAAGCCATCCAGTATGACCTGCACATTTCCCAGAGTCACTACCCTTGATACCAGAACATCAATGATTGCATTGGCTACTTGGATCACAGCAGCCTCCACAGTAGATTTGCCCACTCCAAATTGATTCCCAACTGACCAATAGCAGTCAGGCGTTGCAAGCTTCCAGAGGGCTTTCTCAACTGTCAGGGCAGCTCTCATCTTGGTATTCCTGCACTTCAGGGTGGGGGCAAGCAACTCAGAATGTTCCAGGAAAGTGGCTTTATGGATGCAAAAGTTTTGCAGCCAGTGGAAATCATCCCATACCTGCAAAACTACGCAGTCCCATCAGTCTGTGCTTGTTTGCCTGGCCCAGAATCAGTGTTCCACTGTATCAACTAGCCCCACTGCCACCATGATGTCCTAATTGCCACAGCCCGTGCTTTCAGCAATGTCTGTGTCCATGTCCTCATCAAAATCCTCCTCGTGCTGGCGTCTCTTAGCCCGGTTCTGCATATAATCCAGGATAATGCGAGAGGTGTTTACAATGCGCACAACAGCAGTGGTGAAGGTGAGCTGAGTGGGCTCCATGCTTGCCGGGGTATGGCTTCTGCACAGATAATCCAGGAAAAAAAGGCGCAAAACAATTGTCTGCTATTTTTTTCATGGAGGGAGGGGCGACTGACGACATGTACCCGAAACCACCTGCGACAATGTTTTTGCCACATCAGGCATTGGGTGCTTAACCCAGAATTCCAATGGAGACTGCGGGAACTGTGGGATAGCTACAGTAAGTAAGTCGATGCTGGCCATGGTAGTGAGGACGCACTCTGCAGACTTAATGCGCTTAATGGGAACAGACACAATCGACTGTATAAAATCGATTTCTAAATATCTACTTCTATAAAATCGACCTAATTTCGTAGTGTAGACATACCCTTAAAGTTAAGCGGAAGAAGCTGCAGCTGTAGTTTTAGGTGGACTGGATCTTTTCTGTCATATCTGCACTTAGGCTGTGGCATTGCTGTTTTGCTTGGCTGTATTTAAATTCCATTGAAGTGACTAACAACACTAAGCCTTGCAACTTTAAGATCACTATTTCAGCAGTGCTGAAAAGGATATCAAAGACATTCCTCACAAAATGAATCATTTACTTCAGGCAAGAGATGCTACAACTGAGTAAAAAGAGTTAATGAAGGAAAGGAACCTGGGATTCACTTTTTCCCAATTTGCTTAGGAAGCAAGATTTGTCTTTTTAAAAAAGTTATTGCACAGCTGCAGCCAGTCCCAGTTAGCTCTAGAAAGATTTTTCAAATTCAGTCAATTTTTGTTTTCTAGTCTTTCAGTCAGCTTTTGTGTGATTCAGCTATTCACTGGAATCTGGTTAGAAATTGTGATGTTTTTATGTTCTATAAACAAAAATACTTAATGTAGTTCAGCATTTTAAATAAAAATCTCATTTGGGTAATTTGTATGTAACTTGTATCCAGTGTCTTTTAGAAACAGCTGTGATGTTAACCTGCGGTGCATTACCAAGGTGATATTATTCATTTTGGAGGATGCACAGAATTCTGTTGTAGCTGGCCTCATTGCTGCACATGGTGTCTGCTGTAAAATTACAACTGGCCATAAAAATGCTATAAATTCAAAATGATTAAATGCTCCAAGTTGACCAGCAACAAATAGGATAGGTTATTCCTTGCTAAAGACTAGTCAAAACCAGAAACAATAATCTGAGCACCTCAAATGTTGAAGGTTTTTTTTTTTCTAAATCAGGACTCATACCCAAATCTGAGCTTTGTGACTTTAATAGCCAGATTTTTAGGGCTGCTGAGCAGTTGCAGCTTGTATTAACTTCAGCTGGACTTGTGGATTCTCATCACCACTGAAAATCAAGCCCTAGGGATATTCCACTTAATCTCCAGACCAGGATTTTTGGAATAACCGAAGTGGAGACGGACACCAAAGAATTCATGCCAGATTTTACAGTCAGGCCAGTGCATGCTGTGACCTGACTGAGATTTTAGTAAGAGAGTGCAATATGAGCCATAGAGCTCACAGGGCCAGATCACCTCCTTCTCCATGTAAAGGATGGCTGGAGGGGGGCAAACGGGAGAGGAAACATCACAGATTATTACCAGAACCTATGAATTTTGAGAGATCTGCTAGAAACCAAGTCCACTTGGAATGGACCCTCTTTGCCTCTGCACCACCTCCAGGGACCCCTGCCTGCTCTCCAGATCCTTGGCAGTATGAGTCTGAGCCTCAAAGCAGCATTAACTCCTCAGTATGAAGTTGGTAGAGGAGAATGTTAATCATCCTCCCTGCAGCCTCATGCTCTACACTCAGTGCCCTCTTCCTGCACACATGGATTCTTTAACCCTTCAGACTGCTCTCTCCATGGCCTATAGCGGTGCTGTGGGGGAGATTATCCCTGATCCAGGCAGTAGGGAAGCTGCATACAGGGGGAACATGATTCGGGCCTTGATTATGTACTTGAGTATCATCTCAGCAATCAGAAATACAACCTGGCCCAGGCCTGTCTTTATTCCTTAGTTATAAGGACTCCTTCTTAAAATATATGCCTTAAACAACTAGCAGTATCTCAGGAGGCTTTGATATCAGCAAATATGGAGTGGAGAAAAGTGGCTGCCTGAAAATTTGCAGGATTGATGAGTTTGCTTAATTTGAGAGAATTTCACCTTGGTAGATTGTGTGATGTAACACATACGCACTGGTGATATAAATTATGTGCCTTTACAAGGAACCTGGCCCTTCCCACCCAAAGAGTTTATTGCAATAGGCTGCATAAGACCATTTCAGCAGTAGAGAATGTGCACATCCATTGAATTTGCTCAGCCTGGTTTAGTGGCATTCTAATGTGTCTTCATCCTTTAATCTGGCTGTACTTTAGGTTAAAAAGTAGTTGTCTGTCCTCTGCCTAAGGGAATGGTTATGGAGAACTATCCCATTGGACTCCCTCTAGCCTTGGATATGAAGGCAACAAAATAAATACTACTTTATGGCCTTTTCACATTAGAAATGTGTGAAAGGATTGCTCCTCTTGTGGGAAAGGTAAGGAAGGAAATGCTTTCTAGTTTCCCCCTCTCAGGGTAGAGGAAATCTCACCTGGCCTCTCCTCTGCTTTCAGAGTAGAGTAGAAAAAAGAATCTCACTTTCTCCTCTTCTCTGAGCCCTGGGTTTAAGATAAGAGGCGTAAGAGGGAAGGGAAGGAGGGAAACAGAGAGTAACAAATTATCAGTCTCCTGCGCTTAAATAAGACACTAATAATTACAGAAGGGATTGAGGAGTCCAGAGATTGTGGAGGTTGGAAATGCTAGATTAGCACATGCTAAATGCCTGATGTGTGTCTGTAAACCTCCAACAGAACTGAAACACATTAGGCTTTTTATTATGAAAAATGACATGCTCCTAGAAATTTGGGGGGGGGGGGGGGAAAGCAGATATTTTCCTGAGGAAAAGGAGGAAACTTTCCCAGTATATGTAAGAAGCTCGTGGCTTTATTTCTTATCCAAGCATACAGGATTTCTGATTTATTCTATAATATTTTACCAGCATATTAGGTGATCTTTCATAAGTCTTGCTTATATATTTTATCATGAGAGTGATGTTTCCAACATGGTTTGTGAATTGTGATTATGTACTTTTGTTTTTGAGCCTTTTGCTATTTTTCCTTTACAGTAGCAGACTTCTTCAGCTTCCTCTATGCTTATATTCAGGCACTAAATAAATTAGCTTAAAACATATGTTTTATATATATATATATATATATATATATATATATATATATATATATATTTATTGTATCATTTATAAAATATAAAGTATATATTTTAAAACAAAATTAAATGTAAAACAAAGCTTTTGTTAGACTATTATTCTTTAGTGACATCTAGTGGCTAATAAAGCAACTATATTGAAGGCTACAATTTAGTCTCTGGCATTTTTAGTAAAAGTCATGGACAGGTGCCTAAATTTTAAGGGGGTCGCTTCTGGGGGAGAGGTGATGCATCTGGAGGGGCCGCTGCTGGGAAGCGGTTGCACCAGATGGCTGCTGTTGGGGAGGGGAGGCAGGACCAGCTATGGCACCAACTGCTGGGGGCTGCCTGGGGAAGCGGCTACTCCAGCCGCCCATACCATGCCATCCTTACTTCTGTGCTGCTGCTGGTGGCAGCTCTGCCTTCAGAGCTGGGCTCCAGGCCAGCAGCTCCTACTCTGCAGCTCCCTAGCTCTGAAGGCAGCACCGCCACCAGCAGCAGTGCATAAGTAAGGGTAGCAGTACCGCAACTCCCCCCTACAATAACCTTGTGGCCCCCCCAACTCCTTTTAGGTTCAGGATCCCTACAATTATAATATACTGAAATTTCAGATGTAAATATCTGAAATCACAATTTTTAAAATCCTATGACTGTGAAGTTCACCAAAACGGACCATGAATTTAGTAGGACCCTATTCATTGCTCCTTCTTCTCAGTGTGTTTCTAAGTTTGCTGAGAATGTTAGTGGCAGGGATGCTGCAGTGTAGTCAGCATTCAGAGGCGCAGCTCTATATATCCATCTCATCTCATCCGGCTGGTGTAGTATAAATGATTACCCACTGTCTGCATGAGATTGGCAGCTGAATGCACGCGAGGTGGTTCAAGACAAAATAGAGTGGTGTTGGCTTCGGGGAAAGCGCCTCGAAGAGGATTATATTGGCACTTCTGATTGCAACATTAATTCACAGCCTCCTTGTAAAAAGAAAAGGAGTACTTGTGGCACCTTAGAGACTAACAAATTTATTAGAGCATAAGCTTTCGTGAGCTACAGCTCACTTCTTGTGTACATCTCCTAGAAATAGCTGTGGCCAAGAATTTTTTTTTCTATCCACAAATAGCGTGGCAACAGAGAGACCTTTCCAGCTCCTGTTGCAGACATACCCCTTGCAACAGGTTGAAAAATGAGAGGAACACTTTCAAAAAACCTCTCCTTTTTCTTTTGAAACATTTATAATTTTAAAGTGTTTTGACCTGCTCTGATTACAAGAGTTAGCCATGTCTTTGCTGTCTAGAGATGAGATTACCATTGTATCCTTTAGATGGGAATACACTTCTAAACCACTCGGCAAACACATTTAATGCACTGTGTAACTGCCTGCTTATTAACCAGTGCATTACACAGACAATATATTACACTGGGGCTCAGGAATCTCCACTGGCTGGCAATAAGTTTCTTGTTGGAGGTGAAGAATTTATAAATTATTTGCAATAAGATATTGCCTTCCCCCTGTCAGGTCCATCATAATTAAGGCTACAATTTAATCATGAGTATTTATAGTAAAAGTTGTGGACAGTTCATGGGCAAAAACTAAAAAATTGCTGCCCGTGACCTGTCCAGAACTTTTACTAAAAATAGTCATGATTGAATCAGGGGAGGGGGGCGCTGTGGGGGAGAAACTCCAGGGGGCCTGCTGCTGCTCTGACCCCTGCTGAAAGGGGAGTACTGGGAGCCCACCACCCATTGTTTTATGTTCTCTGTGTATATAAAATCTCCCCACTGTATTTTCCACTGCATGCATCCGATGAAGTGAGCTGTAGCTCACGAAAGTTTATGCTCAAATAAATTTGTTAGTCTCTAAGGTGCCACAAGTCCTCTTTTCCTTTTCACATTTTGTGTACATTGCAGATTTCCCCTTTCTTGGTGTGTGTGTGTGTGGGGGGGAGGTAAGGGATGAAATATGTCAGGGCTCTTGATAAATGAACGTTGTGGTGTTTGTTTATTAATATTATAATCTGTGAAATATCTTAATGTTCTTGTATGAAATGCTGGATTTGCTTTGTGTAAAGTGCACAGAGTTTAGGATGCTTGTAAAAAAAAAAAAAAAGGGGGGGGGGAAAGGGGGAGAGAACACATACATAAACTGTAAGCTCTAACAGATCGTATAGCTCCAGTTTTCCAGCCAGTAACAAAAAGAGCCGCTCTACTCACACCGATGGAAAAAGAAATTAACTGGGACATCTTAGTGTTTTCTGAGAACCACTAAAATGACAACAAACATCCAACTGCATTGGGCTTAATTGTACCGGGATCATGACTACCTCTGCCATCTTTACAGCCACATACATTTTTTTTTTGTTGTTCCCTGAGTCTCATACTGTTAGGAAGCAGGGTCTGCAGCAGAGCCAGTCTCCAGGCAACCTAATGAGCACAGCTGGCCGGCAGTAGGCTGCCTGATTGGCTATACTACCTGGCAGGTGGGAAGAGCTAGCAGACCCTTCAGCCCAGCAGCAGTTCTGCAGCTGCTCAGAGTTAAAGCATTTGCCCATGTCTGTGATCGCTCCTGTACCTACTTCTTCACAGCATTGTTTCTGCCATGGCCTCAAACTTGCCTCACTCCAGGTAACCTTGCTCTGATCCTTGGCTCTGGCTTCTGACTCCAGTCCTGACCCACATTTCCAAATCCTGATTTCTGACTCCAGCTCAGGCACTGGGCTGCTGTTACTGACTTCTGATTCCTGCTTTAACCACAGACCTGGCTTTTCCTCTAATCAGAGCCATGACTGCCCATGTCCCACTGTCTGACAGACAGCTGAAAAAAGGATTGTCTCAATGACCTAACATTTAAGCATAACATTTTCTGAAGGATACAGGCCCCACATGCCAAAAAATGGAAGTGGGGAGTATGTTCAGAAAGGGTCTCTAAAATTGGGCTTGGAATAGAAAGTAAGTTTCAGTCTCATCTATTGAGAGGCTGTAATCCAGCAGAGGCTACATCTACACAACATGTCACTGGCAGCAGTGTGTAGTTTATGTGTAGTTACACGTTGTGATGAAAAGCCTGCTGTGTCTGTGCTCTGGCGTGTAGCTACTTGTGTCAGGCTCTGGTCTTATTGGGATCCAGGAAGTGGGCATGTGTCAGCAGTGGGGAGACAGCAGGCAAAAACTTCAGTAGCTTTCCTGCTGCTCAAGTCTTTCCCTGCAGCAAGGAAAGGCTGTGGGAACCTTTCTCTGCCCTCTCTCCCCACAGAGGGGAAGGGTTCCAACTGCTGGGAGTTGGCAGAGCTTTTCAAATGCAGGGAAGGGCTCCAGCAGTGGGGAGCTGCCCAAACCTTTCCCTGTGGGGGGGCAGGTCTTTTCCTGTGGAGGGGAAAGGCTCTAGCAGTGGGGCACCACATTGCTAAACATAGCAGTGTGGAAAGGAGGCACAGCTTGGGTGAATAGAGTGTGGGTTGGGTATGCATTTGTGTATATATAACACAACCTTCAGCGTGGGTGGCGGCTGAACCAGCCACTGGGGGAGGTTAGGCCCTTCTACACTTCCCCTCCACTGCAGAGCCCAGAGCAGCCCCGTGGCAGCTGCCAGCCCCCCAGTCCTGGGCTGCCTTAGCACCCCCAGCTTTGGAGTCCTGGAGCGCCGGGCAAGGGGCATGGCCCCAGAGTGCCCCGGCAACAGGCTGTCCCGCCCCAGTCAGCCTGGGCCACAGAAGAGTGGTGGGAACTGCAGGAGTGGGCCTGGGAGTGGAGCATAGGTGTGCCAGTCTGTTTGGGGAGGCTCAGTCTCCCCCAGCCTATGATATCCACTGCCCATGACCTTCAGGCATGTCTTTACTAAGCTGTGCCTCCCTGGCTATATTGCTATCTGTACCCATGCTAGTGGGGCTGCATGGGTTTGTACTCTACCAAAAGAGTACAAAAGAAATATGCTATGTAGACGTACTCTACATGTGGCTTGAATCTAAGCATTTTAAAATCAGTATCTTTTTGTAGTCATGAATATCTTCATTTTACTGTGCTTTGTCTGCTTTATCACAGGGATCCATGTGTTACCATTTTGTTACAGCAATCAGAGCTGCCTTGTTGTTGAATGTCCTCACTTATCCTCCCTTTAGTTTTCTGTTTTGAAAAATGTGTGTATAGGCAAATAGATGCCTTGTTTTATTAAATATTCTTCTAAATTTGTGTGTGTGTATGAGATTCTGAACCCAGGTTCTGTTCACAGATTCTTGTCCAGAAGAGAGAATACTTTACTATTGGATTTATGCAGTGCTGTGTACTGTGTTTACTATAAAAATGCATAGTAAGTTAGAAATTAACAGCAATTATTAATTAATTATTTAATTATTAATTTATTTATTAATCTATTAATGCCTACCAAATTTTAATAAGTTTTTTCAGTGACTATAATGTTTTTCATTCTCTGACAAACTGAGAAGATGACAGGATTACGAGAGGGCGGTTGGAAGACATGAAATAGAAACCTGTTGGTGGCAATAATCCACCTAATATTTAAGCTTCCTTGCAATTTTGTGAAAAATCAAAGTGACTGTTAATTGCAACACAGAGAGACTTTTCCAGCTTGAAGATTTTCCCAGAAAAGGGGTAGCAAATGTTTTTAAAGTGTTATCTTCAACCTCAAATTTATAAAAAGGGAAGGTTGTAGCAACAGACTAATTATTTGCTCTTTATTGGTGGAAACCCTACCTTCAACTGGGAGATCCATATTATGGCCCAATCCTGAAAACCTGTGCATGCTTATCTTTACATATGTGGGCATAAAGTTAACTACATGCTTTGTGTCTCCCTTGTTGCTGACATAGGTCTTAATTATGTAAAGAGCCAATGCCAGCAGATGCTACCTGAATTCAGGCTCTGGCTAGTGCTTTTAATGATTCTGTCTTGGAACAGCAGAGAAGTAACAGCAAATAAGAGAATGGCATAGAACACCCCATAGTTTGTTCTGCTCCTTTCAGAACTGGAGATGTATACAATTCCACCCCTTCATTATCATAACCTCAGGGGGTTCAATTTATAAGTGGCCTGTTTTCTACTTGATTTTCTCTCTCTCTCCTCCCCCCCCCCCCGCCCAAGTAGTTACTTTTTAAAGAAAAAGAGCAGTTGGTGGGAGGAGGGAAGAGTTAGGAGAAAAAGAGGGATGGGGAATGTTGAGACACAGTGGAGGCACCATTTGGTTCAGCAGCCATCTCTTATATTAGAAAATAAGAGGAGGGGGGGAAATAAACCTTTTCTCAAGGCTAATCCAATAGCATTGTTTCAAATTATGGGGGTTGGTTCAGATTTCTTAGTTTCTGTGTAGTTTTTATTCTTTAATTCAAACTGACCGATTTCTCATTAATGTAACTTCACTATGAAAACAACTTTTCTAAAAAACAAAATTAAAAACCCAGTATTTCATCACATTGTCTTGTTACTTTGCATGCATGTAGATCTTGATAAGAACAAAACTTTTTATTCTGTTGTCTTTGGCCCTTTTACAATTTGTCTTGCTTATATTAAAACAGTTTATAGTGAAGTAGATTTAAAGTCCCAGATTGTGGCTATCAGTCTAGATACTTACAGAGAACAACTGATTGTTTTAGTTAAACCACTTTGGGTTAGGTTTCAATGTACCATATAGTGTGAAAATTACAATTCTGGCTGTATTGAGAGTTCACTAATAGTTAAAGTGTATGGGGGGGAGGAAATTCCTAAGAGTTTCATTCTATTTAAGTATTTTATTGTTTACTTGAAAATGTCCATATTTCTCTAATGCAATCATGGGATAACAAGGGAGTCCTTTGATCAAATTTACCACATGCAATTTTCCATAGATGTTATCTATTGTAGCTTGGTGGATAAATGTTTCTGCTTCATATTTATTAGTTGAATTTAAATCCTCTGGCTCACAAATCATGGAAGCTTTGAATTGTTAAGTCAAGACTCCAATTTTGTCTTATTTAACCTGACCATTTAACTCCTAACATTTTTCTAATAGGCTATTTTGAATACTATGCTATCTTCCTGTGGTTGAGTTATTGTTTCTGACTTTGCTTTTGTTATAGGTGAAATGCAATCAATCAGATAAAGAAATAAATCTTGGCACACTATTGGAAAGGGGGAAAGGTAAGTTTGAGATGACTCTATATTGTGAATTTCCCCATTTGTGTTAGAACTGAGGAAAAACCTGTGCTAAATAACTTTGTGGCGATCTACCGAGAAAATAGTTGTGTTTAACTAAGTGCTAAATGTTTCATATTCTCACAGAAACAAAGTGGTTTCCAGGGTGCCTAGTGTGTTTGGAGGAGGCAATTTCTGTATAAAATGCAGAGGCCAGATTCATAACATGAATAATGGATTTATGTCCACGAATAAATGACAATGCTAATGGTTATTTAACAGGTATTTCTGGGACTATCTAATAATTGTTTTTCATTATACTAAATGATGGAAAACTGGCCCTAATGATAATATTTTATATTTTATTTAAAATCTGTTTGTGCCACTTCATGACACCCAGGTGCCTAGAATGCTACATAAACTATTTTATGTGTACCAATATACAGTGCCTTATATCTCAAGTGCTTAGAGATCCTTTTACAAACTCCACAATCTTAAACACAAATGATCCACAGTAGTAATTTTTTCCACCACTGTTATTTCTTGCCACTTCTTGTGTGAAATGTGCAATCATTTTACAGTGCAATGGATTAGATACTGTGGTGACCAATACTTTCTAAATACCTTGGATCAATGCTGCCAAACTCATTTTATGGAAGGGGCTGAATTCCACTTTTAATTATTGTCCATGGCTGAGGTATAAATTTAAGACCACATTCTCCCCTCAATCAACAGTTGATTTACCTCTGTCTGCAGGAGGTTTGATCAGAGGTAGAACCTGGCCTTTGTGTAGTAGTTAGACTTTGATTTGTATGCCTTATTTAGAAGCATGCATTAACCCAAAGTTTTATTAAAGGGGGTAAGTCTTTGGAGTGTTACTAAATGTGGAATTAAAAAAAAAAAAACTTACAAAGGAAGACCTGAGCCTGAAATGGCAGCAAAATATTTCAGTAACTCAACTGTTTTGTTACACTCTGAGCAGAATGGCAATATTATTTAAATAAATCTATAAAAGAGAGATTTACCTCTGTGTCACAGGCAACCCACAAAGGGCTATATTAAACTCGTAATATTCACAGTGGAGACACTAGGAAAATCCGAATTTATACATAATGCTTGTGGTAAACTAATAATAAATTAATCAACAGACCAGATAATACTTCCAACAACAGACATTTAAATTTCCTAAGGGCGAGTATATCTGTTTCTTTGGAGTTATATTAAAAGCGATATTGGTCTTCAATGAATATTAATGTTTATTCATGAGACATTAATGTTTTTCTATCTAATACGTTTGCTGCTATTTTTTCTTTACTATGTATTGCTCCTGGAATGATTCCATAACACAATTGGGGAAAAGAGCAAGCAATCGCTAGACTGAGACAAGTATATAAAATGTTTTTAAGGAAAAAAGGGGTAACGCTACCCTGAAATTATTTTGTCACTTTGTCTGTGGCTGTGACAGTCATTTCCGAATGCTTCATTTTAGATGGAATGTTAGATGATATGGATTTAATAGGGAGAAATGTGTTGTTGTTGTAGTGGATAATCGAAACTACAGATAATTTCTTTAAAATATTTGCCTTATAAGTAGGGCCCTGCCAAATTCATGGCCATGAAAAATGCATCACAGTCAGTGAAATCTGGTCTCCCCCCACCCCTGAAATCTGGTCTTTTGTTACTTTTATCCTATGCTATACAGATTTCAAGGGAGAGACCAGAGTTCAGAGTCCCAAGACACCCAAAGGGTGTCATGGGCTGTCAAATGGTGTCAAAGCTATTGTAGGGAGAAGGGGAGGTCACTGTATTGCCACCTTTACTTCTGAGCTGCCTTCAGAGCTGGGCAGCTGGAGAGTGATGGATGCTGGCCAGCCACCCATCTCTGAAGGCAGTGCTGCAGCCAGCAGCAGCCCAGAAGTAAAAATGGCAATACCATACAATGACAACCTTATTTCTGCACTGCTACTGGAAGTGGCACTGTCTTCAGAGCTGAGGTCCCAGCTAGCAGCCACAGAGCTTCTTGCAGCTAGGGGGACATTCCTGGAGGTGAGTCTAACCCAGAAGGGGAAGAGAAAGTCCCTTCTCTCACCAGCAGCTGGAGCCTGGTGTATGGAAGGAGCCCTTAGCCAGGGTGCCCCAGCCCTGCTTCTCCCCAGCTCCAGGCTGGGTGCTTGGAGGTTAAAGGGGTCTTGGGATTGCTGGGGGTGGGGAGAGGCGGAGGGGAGTGTGTGACCATGGAAACTCCCTCCCCATCCCCCAACCATGGTGTCCTGGGTGGTCATCTATCCGTAAGGCTGGCCCTGCCTTCCCCCACAAAAGTGTGGACCTTCCCATACTATGCCACCTCTCTTCTGTGCTGCTGCTGCTGCTGCTGCTGATGGTGCTGCCTTCAGAGCTGGGCACCCAGCCAACAGCCTCAGTTCTCCAGCCACCCAGCTCTGAAGACAGTGAGGCCACCAGTAACAGCGCAGAAGTAAAGATGGCAATACAACAATCCCCCTAGAATGGTCTTGTGACCCCCCCCCCAACTCCTGGACCTCTTTTTGGCCTGGGATCCCCATGGTTACAACACTATGAAATTTCAGATTTAAGTGTCTGAAACCGTAAAATTTATTATTTTTAAAATTCTATGATTGTGGAATTGACTAAATTTGACCGTGAATTTGGTAGAGTTCTACATATAAGATGCAATTTCTCTTTTTTATTGAAGGAGGATAAGGGACTCTTATGTAGTTTGAGTATTGCTGCTTTGAGGTGCAAAACTAGTTCATGACTGCAATCTTATTCTTTCTGTATTTTAAACCTATATTTCCCTCACCCCCCCCCCCCCCCCGCATTCGGTAAGTCAGTTTATCTTTTATTCTAGGTAAAGGCAGTCTTCCCCACCAGCCAGGCTGGTTCATAACAAGTATACTGTCTATTTTTTTTTTCAGAGGATCATTTTCCACCATCTGCTACATTTTTACCCCATTTTTTCTCTCCCTCTTGGTATTTAAATATGAAGGCATAGCTGCGTAGATATCCAGGTGAAAGGCACCTTATAAATATAGATAAACATTTTTGTCATAGTGACTATTGAAGCAGAACAGAAACCCAATAATGTTTAAATTGAACTATCCAAACTCGCTGTTCTCAAATAAGTTCAAAACTTAGGTGAAAACAATTTTCCTGTCTGTAGGACTGAGTCCTACATTATCTAATTCAACTTCCACATTGTGATTATTTTCGTGCTTCCACATATACACATGATTGTGCAAGGTTTTGTGTCAACTGATTAGTTTTTTAGCCACATGATCCATAGGCGCTCTTCACAAAAATGTTCTAAAAGGTACACATCAATTAGTGCAGATTCCATAAAGTTTTTTCCCCCTCATTAGTTCAAGGGGACAAACCCAGAAAATGAATAGTTGGCCAGAGTTCCCTGGAAATCTTGATCCCCAGATCTGTGGATCGCTGGACAAATGCATAGTGCTACTCTATTTCTGCACTCATCTCCAACCCCTTCATCCTTACCCCAGCAATATAGCCAAGTTAGTAGTCTTAGCTCCTGTTGCCTGTGAAGCTCTATTTGCATTCTGTGATTCCTACATAGTGGAACAGGCAGAATACATTGGGAGTTAGGACTAATGTCAATATTAATGTCTTCAAGTATGTATCAGCCTGGAGCATCCCACTGTAGGTGCATGTGCCCTGCATGCACACAAGATTGGAGTCTTTTGAATAGCAGCATCATTCAGGGCCATGTACATGTCCTGTGTATACTTATTCTTCCATACAAAGGCATTAAAGTCACAGCAGCCATGACCTCTTACTGCTCATTGGCAGTAAGGTAGAACCTAGCGAGTGTCTGACTTGCTAGTCTTTAGCTTCAGCTAAACATTTCCAGAGTACTTCAAAACTCTTCTTCTTCACCTTTGAAAATCTGCAGTGATTGACCTTGACCTTTCTGGACTGGTTTCTGATGATGCATCTATATATCACCCAAGTACAGGTAGTTTATCATGGAAGACTATGGGGTAATCCCTTAATGACAGGCATCAGAGATGCCTCTTTTGGTTAGGGAAATGCCATGTACCAAATAGATGCTCTGTATGATCATCATTCTCTTTGTGGACTTGAAAGTTGTGGGACTCTTGGCTGACGCTTCACTTGCTAGAAAAATCAATGAAGATCTCTTCAGACCCAAATGAGATGGGCACCAGTGCCCACAAGGTACCAGGCACAAGAATATCTGAGTGCTCCATCCAATAGACAAGCAATGATCAACACCAGTGTGGAAAAGACTCCAATACTGAATAAAGGCCCAGTGCCAAAGCAGACACCATTGGCACTGCAGCCAGCATCTCCAATACCAAAGTCTGGCACCAATAGATGCTGTCTAGAGGATAAAGAAAGAGGCTCACAACAAAGCTTAGTGTCTACCCATCAGAAAGGACATATACAAGGCCTCTAGGGAGAGAGTCACTGAGCTCCAAATGGAATTGAGGGCTAATGACACGAAGCTGCTTCCCATGAGAGACTTCTCCACCCGTACCCGTATTTATTACTATCATCTCATTGTTGCTTTCAGTGGAGTGTCTGATACCACAGGATGTGTCCCTAGAGGAATTTAGACAGTTTGGTACTAAGACAGTTATGGTACCATTGCTACCCTTAGAGGAATTGGGGAATGCAACCTCTTCTGCTCTCTGGAATGGGCTGGAGATGCTCTCTGGAATCAGCTCCTGGAACTGTGTGAAGACAGACCCAGTTAATCCAACTGGCATACGATAATGATACAGCCAGCTTGTCTAATATTGGCCTATCCAATGCCATTTCCTCATGCTGTTGTGACTGAGCCTTTTATGAATAGCCCCTGCTCTTTCTAGTCTCACCCAAGGATGTCGGGGAGAGGGTTCTCTGCGCAAAGGAGACAAGAATGTGTAATGAGATGATGAACAAGATCAGTAAATATCCTCTAAGGCACTGGTTCTCAAATTAGGGCTGCCGCTTGTGCAGGGAAAGCCCCTGGTGGGCCGGGCTGATTTGTTTACCCCCCACTGGCCGCAGTTCACCATTCCAGGCCATTGGGGGCTGCGGGAAGCAGCGAGGGTCAAGGGATGTTCTGGCTGCTCTTCCTGCAGCCCCCATTGGCCGAAGCGGCGAACCGCGGCAAATGGGAGCTGCGATCGGCTGAACCTGCAGATGTGGCAGGTAAACAAACCGGCCCGGCCCGCCAGGGCCTTTCCCTGAACAAGCGGCGGCCCTAATTTGAGAACCAGTGCCTTAGAGGATATTTACTGATCTTGTTCATCACCTCATTACACATTCTTGTCTCCTTTGCGCAGAGAACCCTCTCCCCGACATCCTTGGGTGAGACTAGAAAGAGCAGGGGCTATACATAAAAGGCTCAGTCACAACAGCATGAGGAAATGGCATTGGATAGGCCAATATTAGACAAGCTGGCTGTATCATTATCGTATGCCAGTTGAGTTAACTGGGTCTGTCTTCACACAGTTCCAGGAGCTGATCTCCAGCCCATTCCAGAGAGCAGAAGAGGTTGCATTCCCCAATGGCATCCCTGTCCAGCCCACCAACACCAGACAGGGGAAAATGCCTAGAACTGCCAGATATGGATCCAGAGGAGCAACAAGACTGTCTTACCTTGCCACCTTTTCATCTTGGTTACCTGATGAAATGGTGACACTGGTGTGACATGCTATGGACACGTGGAATAGTCAAATAATATTGTACCAACTTTATAAATGTTATATGCGTCTTTATGGGATAATATTCCTGACTCAGTGGGATATCTAAATGGTTACCTGCAGGAACTATAATTTCTAGGGCTTAATTAATGCAAATCACTAAGGCAAGTAATAAGTCTGAAGAAGTTTAATCGCTGGGAAAATTGCAAGCACTGGTTTTATCTGCTTTAAAAAGCCTGGCAAACACAGAAATGAAAACTGTATAAAATGACCACCCAGACACAGGAAGAGAGGTCACTTTCACACTCAATCCAAGAAATGATAATGAAACTGTGGCCAAGAGACATTGCTTGTGGAAAGGGCCTGAAATGCTTTATTCTGATCACAGTCTCTGTGAAATGAGTGACACCTGGTAAGCTAGTCATGCAAATAACCCACTTGCTGTTTTCAAATTATCTCTGCTTTTGTTCTGAGTAAATAGTACTTTGCTTTGAAAGGTTGGCTAGTCACTGGTTAATTCTATCATTGGCCCTGAGAAAATGGGACTGCAGGTGCTGAACTAAAGTCAGATCTGCTGAGGTCATTGCAGTTAGATTGCAGAAATCTGCAGCCTAAATTCCCATTCTGGAGGGAGACAATCTTGGGATCCTGCCTGAAAATGTTGATGGCTAAAGGCCTGACACCTAAGTAGGCTGCCCTCATGGAGTCAATGAAAGATTAGAGGTACAGTTACCTCAAACTGTGACAACCAGTACTGGCACCAAATGTCTTGAAGTCATTTTGAGAACTATTTGTGAGAATTGCAGACTAGAAACAGAGAGGTCTGTCATGCAGAGAACCTCTTCCTGTCAGAATTCCAACATAACAAAACAGGGACAAGTTCAAAGGAGAGCCAGTTAGTTGCCATAAAGTCTCTATAAGTGACAATGGACATTTCCAACACTGCAACAAAATCTGTGGTGGTTAAAATGATGATGCAAAGTGCTTCCCAGCTTCAGGTAGTCCTAGAGGAGTGCAGGCCACAATCAAAGACTTGCAGGGACGGAATTGTTTAGTGAACATAGAGATGCCACTCTGCAGTCCAAGATTCTAAGCCTACCCTTTCTCTCATTGTAGAAAGGGAAATTACATATTTCAGACAGAAGTGCCGTAATAAAATGCTTTATTAGTTCTGATTGCTGGTTACAAGAAAGATATGCATAACCTGGAAAAACTAACTAAGGATCTGATTTTTGCAAACATTTAATGTAAAGTCACTCATGTGAGTAAGTTGTAGTCCCATTGAAGTTAATGGAACTACTCATGTACATTAGTGTTTGCATGAATGGGTCCTACATTCTTTTTAACGGGAGACTGAAATGGATTATATACAAAATGTGGTCTAATCTACAAAGTAAAAGACTGAAAAATAATAGTTCTGTAATCTTTTTGGGTTACTATAAATCTCAAGTGCTGTTTGTGGAAAATTAGATTTTTTTTTAAAAAAAACCTTGTGATATTTAAATTGACAGTATACGTTACATGGAACCTAATCTTCCACTGGAAGGTAGGGATACCATTTCCCCTAAAATCTTGTTCTTATTTCTAGCATATTAAAAGTATTTGCTCTGTATTTCAGAGTTTGTCTGAGAGCAATCCTGGATGTGCCCATAGTCTCCTTACTTTTGTGTGACTGGCCATGGACCTACTGTTACATTTCTATTATTAGCTTCCTTTCTTTAATAATTGTTCAGCCTATGGCTTTAGATGACTTCATTTTCTTTGACAATTCCAGTGGATCAGATCCCTAGCTAGGGTGCATGGGCATAGCCCCATTGACAGGATGCTGATGTACACTATTTGAGGATCCAGCCCTCTATCCTCAGGGAATAGATTAGCACAAACATCTTCAGCCCAACTACTTTCATCTGTGAAGATGACTGGTGATACTCACCATGTTCTTAATGTTGATGCATTTTTATGTTCAAATAAATTTAGCTAAGGAAAATATCTCCTCTTTACCATATGCCCTATGTTCTACAAACCAGAAATAAAATGAAATGGTTACCAGAAGTGACAGGTTTATAACTCACATGATGTCTCTGAATGCAGCAGATAGTGCAAGGCTGAGATCTAAGCATCTCTAAGATCAATTTACACAGCTGGGTCTCTGCCAGGTAGATGGGGCACAGGTTCAAGCCATGTCTGTAAGTAGTGTTTCCTTACACCAATGAAAAGATATTCATGCAGTATTACACTTTTACAGAGGATCATTGTCATAAATATAAAAGGAAGGGTAACAACCTTCCTGTATATGGTACTATAAAACAACCTTCCCTCCTGGCCAGAGGCACAAAATCCTTTACCTGTAAAGGGTTAAGAAGCTCAGGTAACCTGGCTGGTACCTGACCAAAAGGACCAATAAGGGGACAAGATGCTTTCAGATCTGGGGGGGGAGAGGAAGGGGGAAGGCTTTGGTCTGTCTGTTCTGTGTGCTTGCCGGACACAGATCAAGGAAGCAAGCAATCCATCTCCATTAGAATTAGTAAGTACTAGCAAGGGAATGCGTTAGCTTATTTTTGTTTTGGCATGTGATTTTTCTCTGTGCTGAGAGGAAGGTGTATTCCTGTTTTTTTTGTTTGTTTGTTTTGTTTTTGTAACTTTAAAGTTTGGCCCAGAGGGAAATCCTCTGTGTTTTTTTTAATCTGATTGCCCTGTAAGATTATCTTCCATTCTAATTTTACAGAGGTGCTTCTTTTACCTTTTTTTCTTTCTAATAAAGTTATGTTTCTTTTAGAATCCAATTGGGGTTTTTTTTAGTGTCCTACCCCCCCCCAGGTTGGTCTGTGCTCATCTTGTTTATTCTCAAGCCTCCCCAGGAAAGGGGGTGTGGGGGCTTGGGGGGATATTCGGGGGAGTAGGAACTCCAAGTGGTCCTTTCCCTGAGTTTGTCTAAATCACTTGGTGGTGGCAGCATTACCTAATCCAAGGTACAAGGGAGAATTTGTGCCTTGGAGAGTTTTTTAACCTAAACTGGTAGAAATAAGCTTAGAGGTCTCTCATACAGGTACCCACGTCTGTACCCTAGAGTTCAGAGTGGGGAGGGAACTCTCACAATCATAAAAAAATTTTTTAAAGATCTTTTATACTATTTCATATTATAAGCTCAATGACAAATTCTATTTGGTGAAAATGACAAATAAAGCTCTGGAAATAGTACTATTGAGTCAGCATTGATGATTATACATCCAAAACAAAAGCATTGTGTACAATCCCTGAATAATGTGGCGTGGGTCTTGTAGTGAATTTGAAGATTTAGGTTAAATGGATTTTTAAAAAAAGTTAGCTTGAATGCTTCACATTGACTGCACCAAATGCATCAGAAATTATGTTCCTGATATCATAGTACAGAAAGCATAGTACTTCTTATGATCTGAGTACTAAAAATTAAATTACAGAGCATTCATAAAGACTCTTCAGAAGTCTGAATTCCACAGAGAGCTCTTAAACTAATTGTATTTGTCTCTTAGTTAGAAACTACTGTTTAGAGCAAGAATTCTAGAAACTATATTAATTGAAATATATTCACTATATTGATAAAAGCTTTAAGATATCTATGGATGAAACCTGCTAGTAATCTATTGTGTTGCTTTTTGTAATGATATACTGAATTTTTATGCTAATATACACAGCACTCGGAAATAGTTAAATGTTGACAATGAATGAATTTTTGTTCAAAGGCTAGCAGTATACTATCAATTCTGAAGAAAATAAACTTAAATTGAAACACTGAAATCTATAATATTATACATATACCAATTGTAGAGTGTTCATATATCTTGTTCTAAAGATTAACAAGACAATCAATTTCTCATGTAGTAGATGGTGCATGGTCTGGCATTATATAATTATTAAAGTTTGGAAGTAATCATTCTATCTAGGTTGACAATTTCAGAATGAGAATACCTAATGATTCATGATCACATTTCCAAAGAACCACATAAATACTGTCCCATTCCCATTACAAGCCCTATTTACAGCTGGGCAATATTTTGCTCTTTGCATTGGTGTTCAGGTATCATTTTGATAATGGACAACTGTTCATGTTTTATTTTTGCCAGTTAGCTGCTCTGTTGCACCTAAGAGAGCCATCTTGCAGCATCCTTCCTTTCCATAGTTAGAATTATTATACGTATGACTTTGAATTTCTGAGAGAGAGCTACTCATTTTTTTTGTTTAGTTACATCATCAGAAGAATACATCCTGAAAAAATTATCTAATTTAGGGCTTGTAAAGAGCAATTAGAGCTACTGTGGCTTACCAGGAGATTTTTGTTTCCTGTCTACTAACCCTAGTGGAAATTTCATGACAAATGTTCCAGCTGACTCCATTTGGCAAACAGATTTTGGAATTTAAAAACTGGATCTATTGAATTGTAGTTCTTCATTTGAAATAAACAAAGCGGTAGTAACCAGAGACCAATTGAAGGATCCTGTTCTGGACTTGCAGCACAACAATTCCCTTTCTGTCCCACTGGATGGCATTAGGAGAGGACAGAGGGAGAAAACTGTGGTAGTGGCAATGGCTCCAATTATGGGGGGGGTGAAAGAGGAAAAACTCACTAAAGTAATGGAGTAGGGTCAGCAGCTAGGCAGGAGTCTTGAGGGAGAAGAGTCACCAGTAATCAGAATGGGGAGGTCAGCCAGGTCACAAAAAGGAGGAGTTGGGGCCAAGAGGCTCTAAAGAGGGAATCATAGATAGTCTTTTCCAAACCCCATCTGTCAAGTACAGTATACGTGTTTACTACTTTTATTTATTTGTACTGCTGGACCCCCAAAAGATCATTGTGCTAGGCACCATACAGATATAGAATATGGAGAGTCCCTATGCTGAAGATCTTACAATCTAGATACTATTTTCCCAGTTTAAGGTAGCTTTAGACCTCTTTGTGCCGCTGGAGTAGTGCAAAAGGGACCTAGTGTAGCATGGGCCAGGATCATTTGATATTGGTGACAAAGTGCCAGTATGAAGCATGTTTTTTCTTAACTATATTGTCATATAGAGTAAAGTTGTATTACTCCAAACCACCCCTATTATGAGTTAACTACAAAAATGAGAGAGGGGAAAATAGACCATCTATACTGGGTTATCTGTTTTGTTCCTCTGTCAGTGTAGGACTTATTCCTTGCAGTATGTTCTCCATTTGTTTAAGCCAGTTTTATATAAAGAGAGGTTGTGCTGTAGTCCATTCTGTGAGGAAAAAAGCTAACCTTTAAAATAAAAGATGGTGGTTGCTTTCAACAGGTCTTTTGTCTGTCTTTTATTCCACATCAGAAGTAAAGTTATTAGGTTGGTTAAATCAGTAAGTAGAACCCTTTTATTCATGTTTGAATATTGACAACATAGCAGAATTTTGAGATACCTACACAATCCGTCACTAAATTCATCACTCAGTAGCTGATCTTCTAGAGATCTGCAATGCACCATCCATCCATCTACTCACTGGTCATCCCCCTTCTACAATGACCCTCCACATTCCTTCCATAATGACTTTCTGAAGGGTATTTCCATCTCCCTGCCTAATCTGACTGTGACTGAAACCACTTCTGTATTCATACCCTACACATTATTGTAATAATCTTTGTGCAAACTATGTCTTGTGAGTATCATTTAAAAATGAACACACTGATATTATGTGTAATGTATATACAAAAAGCATATTAAGATTTATGAATATAAGATGAAATTATGAGTAAAATATGTTTGCCAAACCTGTTTCTCAAAGACCAAGGGCAAGCTGATACCTCTAGCCAGAGGTCATCAAAGCTGATTGGGAGTCACCTATCAAGTGGCATTCTTTGGCAACAATATGGGCAGGAACAGATGGATCTGCATTTTAGCTAATAACCACATGGAACCTATTTCAACACAAGACTTCATGTCTCCTTCCTCACCGCTGGAATGAATTTTATCTAGGGGTATCCTTCAGGAAAATGCATTTCAAAGAATGACTTGACTATAAAAGAGAAGCAAAACCACCCCACATTCATATTTTTCTCTCTCTCACTCACTCACTCTCACACACACACACACACACACACACACACACACACATTTATATATATATATCAGATGACAAAGGAACCAGCCCTTTAACTCTGGGGGAAGATTCTGACCTGAGAATTTGGTTAGCCGTGTTGCTGGGAATCCGTGTTAAAGATTTTACCTTGACCTTGTGATCCACCAGTACTTGCAGCACCATTGAGGTAAAATCTCACCCTGGAAGAAGCTGCTGGAGTGTCTTGGGAGGGGAGTCACTGGGAAACCTGTCGGGAGGAAAAGAGTCTCCAGGGGAAAGGCTAGGGGAAGCAGTGTTCAGTTAAAAGGAGCAAAGAAGAATTCTGCAGGCTCATTGGAATATGGGCAAACTTCATAGGGAACTTCAAAGGGAACTTCAGTGACTCATAGCCTATGAGAGGGTGTTCGGGGAAGCCAGTCTGAGAGTTAGCTCTCTGCAACAGAATCAGAAGGACTTAAAGGTATTCCAGAAGGGGGTAAGAGCTGAGCCCAGAAGGCAGGCTGAAGAATAGCCTAAGAGGGGCAGAAACAAAGTTTGTTCATTTTTGGGCAGTTTAATTGGATTTCGTTACCTTGGAAGGGGATTGAACTGAAAGATGAGCTGGCCATGGAAGATGTAGGCAAAGATGGGTCATCACAGGGACAATGAAGTGGTCAAGGTTGGGGTGCTGGAGATGAAGACCCCTGCAATGCCATAGTGTGATAAAGAGTGGTGAATTAAACGTCTTATAGTCTAGTTCTGCTCTTTCTTGTATCTTGCTTTCCATTCCGATTTGGTGGTGGTTTATATTCACCTCACACTCACTTTGTATAAATGCAAATGTGTAAACAAAGTGCGAAACAGTGGAGAATGAGGGCCCCAGTATTTTTTATGTAATTTACATAAGGCGCTGAATTATTTAAATTAATTTTTGCCCTTAGATGTGTGGCATGACCACTTTATACCTACTTTTGTCATCTGTAATAACTGTGTTCTTCTGCAAGTGATGGTCCCTATATGGATTTTTCATGTGGGCACGCATGCGTGCCATGCGCCGGAGCCAGAACTATTCTGTAGCAGTGTCCATTGATCCCCCATGTGTGTCATGCATCATCCTTGTGTCCGCAGCCAAGGCTATAAGAGGCTGTGAGGATTGACGCCACTCCAGTTCCCCCTGACCGCCACAGTTGGAACCCAAGTTCTTCTGTTCTCTTAGCCTAGCTTTGTTCTTGTATAAAGTTGTAGATTGTATTTTTCTTTTTATTGTAATGAAGTTTGCTTTTCGGACTCCTGGAAAATATGCCCTGGTAAGTCTGCTTCAAAAATTGTGCTTAGTGCCTGTGCTCCTTCTCTGTGAGCGACATGTGCCAATGATGCCTTTACTGCCTCTGTGAAACCCCATGTCGTCACTTGATACACCATTTGCTGTTTCTTCCCGCCCCAATAGCGGGAAACCAGGGAACTTAATCTCTGTAAGTTCCTAAGTCTGCAAACTTTCTCCTGTCCTTTCCCTGGTGCCCCATGTCATCTTTGCTGGCCATCTTGCCTGTTCGCCCACAATTGGGGCAAGATCACCATGGACTGTTGGGTACTGGACATTATCCATCAGAAGTATTCCATAAAATTTCTCTTGTTCTCTTCTCTTCGTCCACCCCATGGTGACCCTGGGGATCCCTCCCATCAAGATCTCCTCTGACAGGAAGCAGACACCTTTCTCTGAAAGGGCACTATAAAGCCAATCCTGCTCCATTACAAGGCTTGCAGTTTTATTCCCCATATTTCCTCATTCTGATGAAGAGAGGGGGCCTCTGCCCTATTTTGGATCTGCGGGTATTCCTCACGTCTATTGTTGCCACATTGCACCACTCCCCATGCACCTCCATTCTCCCATGTCTTTCCCTCCTTGGCCACATGGTGACCTTTATCTCCATAACAACCCGTGCTCTCCTCCACATGCACTGTCTTCAGATGTTGTTCCTGTCTGTCTACAAACCGCGGACAGACTGCTTGGACAAACCCTTCCCTGGATCAGTCTGGCTTCCCTCACGTGGTGTACCCCCTTTACACCTCACACCCCCCATGCTGCTCTCACCAAGGATGTCTCCTTCACCAGTTGGGGTGCACACCTGAGTGGTCACACAGTCAGGGCCTCTGGACACCACAAGAAGCCAGGATGCATATCAGTATCCTGGAATTGAGCCACATATCCTGCGGGTCAGGCATTTCTCCACCTCATATGATCCCATCACATTCTATTGCTCTCTAACAATTAAGAATATCAAGAAGCACATGGCACCAAATCTCCCTCCCTCTGTGCAGAGGCTGTCCACCTATGGAACTGGTGCGTCAAGCACTGTGTCACGCTCCAGGCCACATATTTCCCGGGTGGCCACAACTCCCTTGTGGACATGCTCAGCCAGTCCTTCTCTGTGACCCAGGAGTGGGAATTGCATGACCCTATTTTTCACTCAATTTTTCTGAAGATGGGGCATCCCATGATGGTACCTCTTCTTCACATCCAGTGAGAGAAACAGTTTAATACTCCAGGAGGGTTGTGGGAGCGGATTGATGGGGTAATTTGCTTCTCCTCCCCTGGACCAGCGACCTTCACTATGCCTTTCCACACATTCCCCTACTCCTGCAAGTCCTGAGCAAGATTTTCCTGGACAAACTGGTGGTCATACTAATAGCCCAATTTTTGGTTCACAAATATTGGTTCACAGAACTTCTCGGCCTCTCTACTCACCCCTTGATCCTCCTCCAAACGCACCCAGATCTCCTCACTCAGATGCAGGGTTGACTCCGGTACCCCAACCCGAGCCCACTCCACCTCATGACTTGGTGTTTGGATGGAGCTTGTGAGTAGACCAAGCATGCTCCACCCCAGTGCACGAGGTCGCCATGCATAGCAGAAGGCCATCTGCCAGGGCTTGCTATGAAGTGAAATGGAAACAATTCACCACATGGGCTCACTGCCACCATTATCTGCTCCGCTCTGTATCCATTCCTATTCTCCTTGACTACTTTCTCCAACTCAAACTATCGGGTCTTGCCCACAACTCCATATGGATCAACCTAGCGGTGGATTCCTCCCTCTGGTGGATGGTTCCTCTGTCTTCATTCACCCGACCACCATTTATTTCCTCAATGCCTTTCCATCAGTGCTCAAATCTACCCCTTACTGGGACCTTAATATTGCTCGCTCTCTCTCCTCACCAAGCCACCCTATGAACTCCTCATGACATGCTCTCTGTCCCTCCTCTAAATTAAGGTAACTTTTCTTGGTGGCCATCACATCAGTATGACATGTTGGCAAACTGGCAGACATAGTGGCTGACTCCCCATCTTCCACAAGGACCAGATCTCCTTATGCTTGCACCTCAAATTCATCCCAAAGGTGGTGTCCATGCTCCACGTCAACCAATGCATCCATATCCTGGCCTTCTATCCCAAACCCTATGCCTCCCACACAACCAGAACGTTGCACTCTCTGTACATCTGCCATGCACTGGCCTACCTCCAATGCACCCAGGCTCTTCGTTGCCATTGCTGAACATTACAAAGGACAAGCTCTCTCCTTACAGCACAGCTCTAAAAATGGATCTCCCGTACCATTTACAAATGCTACTCTCTCTCCAAGGTACCTCCACCTCCTGGAGTCACAGCTTGTTCTATGTAGGCGCGCACCGACACATCGGCCTACCTTGTGGACTTGCTGTGGCAGGACATTTGCCAAACAACCACATGGAGCTGTGTCCATACCTTTACCTCTCACTACATCATCACCCCAGCACTGGTGGCCGATGCGATCAGTGGCTGCACTGTCTTGCAGACTGTAACTTCTCAAGAGTCATCACACCAACCTCCATGTTGATTACTTCTCGCTACTTGCCCTCATTTGGAATCCATTTAGGGACCATCGCTAAAAGAAGATGAGGAGGTTTACATGTAACTGGAGGGTCTTCTAGATGTGTGGTCCGTATTTGGATTCCAATACCCGTCCTCCATTCCCTCTGCTATGGACTATGTTGCTTTAGAGGTAAGAGGGGTACTGAAGCAGTGTCAAGCCTCACAGTCTCTTATACCTCAGCTGCAGACATGAGGATGATACATATGCAGGTCAACGGACACTGCTAAAGAATTGTTCTGACTCCAGCGAATGGCATGCATCTGAATTCATATTTGGAATCCAAATTGGGACCACACATCTGAAATAACCTCTAGTTACAGGTAAGTAACCTCTTTTTATCACTATAAATTTACTTGGGTGCAGCTGAGCAAATAATTTTATTTTAAGAGCTAAGAGCCCAATCCTGTCCAGGCCACTGGCAAATCTCCCATCAGTTTTAAAATAGGATAAGAATCCGATTAATCCTGGTCTTGTTAAAGTCAATGGAAAACTCTCTAATAATTTAAATGGGATAAGGTTTTGGTATAAAGTGTGTCATATCTTCTTACTTATGCAAGTGAGTAATGCTTTGGCAGAAGAATCAATAGCTTTGTTGTTGTTGTTTTATTTAAAGTATCCAGAATGACAGGCAAATCCGGAGTGGTTCCGAACTCTTGGATCTACTCATGATCCACTCATGTGATGATGAAAGGTGGTGTTGGTATGGAAACTATGTTGGAGTACTAGTGCAAGGAAAAATGTGGGTGAATTTCAAACTAGCAACATTTGAATGGCCTTATAGATAGAAACTATGTGGACTTTTCCCATCACTCTGGTATTTCCTACCAATCTTTTTTTTTAATGTGCAGTTGACCCAAAGGACGACTTGCAGCCACATTTTATTATAGCCATTGGTGATGTTGTTACCTGTCTTTGGCCTGCAATGAGAATCTGATTCCCCCAGCCATGGAGCTTCTAAGCTGACAGCCCTGGCTGGTACTGTTTCACCCTGCCCCGGCCCTGTCCCTGAATTGTGAGTACTTTTGTATGGACTTCCATTACTCTTCAGTTTTGGAGACAGGATTGTGTTACAAAGCTGCCCCATCTTTCCTGGATACACTTGATGTTAGAGCCTAATGGGGCCATTCCTGAATCTGCCAAACATTATAATCAAAGAGGCTGATAAAGGAGGTGCTGTTGTCATCATGAACAGGTCTCACTACCAAAAGGAGGCTGCCAGACAACTCTCCAATACCAAATTCTACAGGCCAATTTCCTCAGATCCCACTGAGGAATACACTAAGAAACTGCACCATCTACTCAGGGCACTCCCTACACTAACACAGGAACAAATCAACATACCCTTAGAGCCCCGACCGGGGTTATTCTATCTACTACCCAAGATCCACAAACCCGGAAATCCTGGATGCCTCATCATCTTGAACTCCACTGGCCATTACATACAGTCCTCAGCTAAAACCTCTCCAACGCATCATCACTGATCTATAACCCATCCTCGACAACAATCCCTCACTTTCACAGGCCTTGGGAGGCAGGCCAGTCCTCGCCCACAGACAACCTGTCAATCTGAAGCATATTCTCATCAGCTACTACACACCGCACCATAGTAACTCTAACTCAGGAACCAATCCATGCAACAAACCTCAATGCCAACTCTGCCCACATATCTACACCAGCGACACCATCACAGGACCCAACCAGATCAGCCATACCATCACCGGTTCATTCACCTACACATCCACCAATGTAATATACGCTATCATGTGCCAGCAATGCCCCTCTGCTATGTACATTGGCCAAACTGGACAGTCCCTACGTAAAAGGATAAATGGACACAAATTAGATATTAGGAATGGCAATATACAAAAACCTGTAGGAGAACACTTCAATCTCGCAGGTTTTTGAATATTGCCATTTCCACACCTCCAATTGAGGTGTGAACACTAAGGGAGGAGAAACTGCTTTTGTAGTTGGCTAGCCGTTCACAGTCTTTGTTTAATCCTGAACTGACGATGTCAAATTTGAAAATGAACTGAAGCTCAGCAGTTTCTCTTTGAAGTCTCTTCTGAAGTTTTTTTGCTGTAGGATGGCTATCTTTAAATCTGCTTCACACTTCAACTGCTAGAAGAGGCCCTTATCCTCCCTGAGTGAACTAACCTTGTTATCCTTAGCCTGATTCTTGCTTGCATATTTATACCTGCCTCTGGAAATTTCCAGGACATGCATCCAATGAAGTGGGTATTCACCCACGCAAGCTTATGCTCCAATACGTCTGTTAGTCTAGAAGGTGCCACAGGACTCTTTGCCTCCTTTGCCAGAGGAGGTAACTGAGGAAGTATGAACCATTTCTTCCCCCAGTGAGTTGAGTCTGCTTCCTTTGCAGTGATCCCACTTGTCTCTATCACCCTTCAAACCCATCTATATTGATGGTCATGACATAGCCCCCAATCAAAGTTCTATTATTATTTATTTATTATTTGTATTACCATATTGTCTAGGAGTTCCAGGCATAGACAAGGGCCCCATTGTGCTAGGTGCTGTGCACAACAAAAAGATTGCCCATGCCTCAAATTTTTCATGTTTGTTTTTCCCTTTTTGGCTAATTATTTTGATTCACCTGTATTTGATTATTAGGACTGTGTGCTGTTGGATTGCTTCATTTGTCCAGTGTTGTTCACCTCTGTCAAACTAAGGTGTACACTCAAGTTGTGTTACATCTATTTAAAGTGCTATATGAATTAATCATAACAGTTACACAAAGCTAGAAGTTTAACTAGTGTATTTCAATGTTAATTTTAATGACTATTCCCAGGGTTGGGTGACACTATATAAAATATGCATAATCTATCACACAATAAAGGTTAAATAAGGACAAAGTCCAGATTACTTTGTGGTGTTAAAATTTAAAATAAATCTAGGTAGCTGTTTCCTAAATGTAGTCAAGCACTTCTCAAGATTGAGAATTGGCTTTCTAATTTGATGTATTAAAATCCTAATGCTGAATTTCATTCACATTTTGAATAATTTGTGTGAGAAAAGGGGGAGGAGGAAACTTGGAGACTTGCCAGTACATGTGTGATGCTGAAAAGAGAGAATAGCCATTGTTCTAAAATATAATACTGAGGGCAAGACTTTTTTATGTTAATATCTCACAGCAACATTTAAAAAAAAGTTGGTGTCTGAACACTAGGATCCTGCAAGATTAGCTCACTTTGCAGAAAAAAGGGGGGGGGGGCAAGTTAAATGCTTCTGAAATTAAAAGTTCTAAAATGATGCTGTTTTCAACAAAGTTGGGGTGCTAAGTTTTAACTAAGAACATTGTAAATTTACAGTGCCTATTTGTACATTTCAGTTAGTGTTAGTATGATTCTGGAGGAGATCAGTTATACTTTGAACATTTAAATGGAGCACTAATTTGCATTAAAAGCACCTGTGGTCATTAATTGTGGGTACTTTTGAAAGTACCTGTCAGTCTTGTGTTGCAATTACTAGGCTCTTCTAATATTCCTGCTACTGTTTGCTGCTAGCCACCTAATGGAAAGTGCTTCATAGACTTTGACCAGGAACAGCTAATTTTTTATGGCCCCTTCATTTAGAAGAATATATCTCTTGTAAGTGGAACATAGGGATGCAGGTAAGTTCATTTTACTCATTTCATCTTCCAGTTCTTAGTAAAGCAGCACTTCTAGTATTCTAGTGACTGGACAGCACTCATGCAGTGAAAGCTATTGTTGCTGTTTGACTTTCCTCTTTGATTTACTGCCATTGACCAGCAAAGCTGTACTCTTTTGAGATCCAGAGCGATGGTTTGAGGATTTAATCATATAAGAGAACAGGCGTTTTTCCTCCTCTTTGCAGTATGTCCTTTTAGGGATTGAAATTTTCCTGCAGTGCTTAGCATACAATTTATATGGGTTGTGAGAACGTCAACTAAGAGGCTATTCCAGATCTTCTTTTCTAAATGTGTATTTATAAACAGAATGTCAAAATGTTTTAATAGAATACAAGGCCAGAAGGGACCATTGTGATCATTTAGTCTGACCTTCCGTATGGCACAGACCATAAAACTTCCCCAAAATTATTCCTGAAGTATAGTTTTTTTTTGGGGGGAATCCTATCTTTTTGTGATTAATTTTATTAATATTTGTAAGGAAAAAAATAATAAAAATACAATAAGATGACTTACAGCTTGTATATACTGCACATTTCACAGGCTATCCAATAAAATTATGCAGTTACACAACTTTACAACTTGTCAAAGCTGTAAGAGCAGACAATACAAAACCAGACAATATTACACAGACATAACATGATAGGGTGGGGGGGAGAATTAAAATAAACACATTAAAAACATACACATGTAACCCCCCATGCCTTCCTGGGTTACTCAATAGCAAGCAATGCTCACCTGAGTTCCTATGCACTTGATGATTTAGACAGTAAAGGAGATCTGAGTATCCCAGTGCTGCTGTTGGATAGGTGATAATCCTCCATACACCACTTTGCTGAAGTCCTTTTACTTATAAGGAAATTAATGTTGGTGGTGCTGTGACCTGGCCAATCCTTGTACACACTCACTGGTGTGCCTTGAGAGCCTCCAGGAATAAACCTGAGCTAATCTATGCAAAGGTACCAATCATAAACGAGATATGCTTATTTTTTTTACTTAGCACATTTTTACTTAGCAATTTAGAAAAGCATGATGAAACAAATTTGATTAAAATGTCACAACTGCTTTAAATCAGTAGGGGGCCCTTCAATAAATTTAATAAATGCAGTTTACAGTAGTAAATAAAACTTAACCAACTTATGTTTACATTAGCAGCATTTACCCCATCCCTGAGCATGCACTCCTCCTAATTTCAGAATTCTAGATGCTTTCATGGGCATACCTGAAGATCTTGAAAGTACGGACAGCACTCTTTAGTCCAACGAAGGCAACAAGGGGCAGAATGTTTCTAACTTGGGATGGTTACAAGAGGCACAAGCCCTCTAAAGTAGGGAGGTGTTATATAACCTGAGGTCAATAACCTGGATCCTGGCTTATTAGACAATAAGACCACTTCTTCTCTTCTCTTAGACTTCAGGAAACCATTTCAAGTTATGTGGTTATCCCCCTTCCCTAGAAAGCACTTTTCCAAACTAAAAAGGTGGTGAGTACTCTCACTGCCTTTACTGTAGACCAACCTCAGTCAATTCTGGTCACAGCCTTAGCAATATCCTACATGGCTCCCTGCTTGGTCAAAGCCCCAGCAGTTTATCAGCTGCAGTGTCTAGCTTTCTAGCAGCAGCATAGCAGAAGTTCCAGGCTTGGACAGAGCTCCATAATAGCAGTCTCCTATCTCCTGACCAGGTATCAATAACAGAATCTCAGCTGCCCAGAAAAAATAGCGCCCACCCCATGCTGCCTGTGCATCTCAAAGGAATCTTCCCTTACTCCCAGAAGTGGAAGTCTCTCTCTTCTCCAAGGCACTATGGGAACTGTAGTCTCTAAGGCTCAGTTGCAACACTCAGGATCTTTCCAAACAGAACATGCCCAATTAAATTCAGAGGCCCTTCTAAAAGAGAGGGCCTACACACAAATAAATGAAGAAATGGGTTCCCAAATTTCTTCAAATTCATATAATTGCTCTGTCAGTTGATAAGCCATTCTTTCTTTCACAGCTAACTCAGACAGGTCTGAATACCACTGCTCTAGTCTAGCTATAAGCCTACTCCTCCATTTTTGTAAAATAATTTGTTTGGTAATCATTGCAGCCCTCAAGAATCAAAATCTTTGTGGTGGAGTTGGACCCAACATAGTAGGCACATAACCTAGGGTATAATTTTCAGCTGAGGTTTGGTGGCTGAAGCCAAACCCTATTTTCACTCTTGTGTCCACCTCTGTCGACACCTGCCTGAGTATTGGCAGAGTCCCATAGTATATGGGTTTTCTCTTTATTGCAGAGCCAACACAAATATCAGAGGACAAAGCCCACATTTTGCCCAACCTAAGTGACATCCAATACATTTTGAGTAGAATCGTTTCCTATATCAGGCATAGCCTGAGATCCACAGAAGCATTTTAATCATACTGTAATATGGTTTGCCACTGGGGTTCTTTTGGAACTGTGATAACTTCCCCTCCAGTGTTTGTACAAAGAACTGCAGACCAATTGAATTCCTCTTCAATAGTAAAGCATACATAGTGGGCATGGGCTTGAGGAATGTATAAAACATTTCCAAGGTTCTCAGTAGCTCTGGGTCCTGTGGAAAGCCTAGGGAATCCAGACAAAATTGGCATGTTAGCAAGCGTTTTAGGTGTAAGTACTCCTACTCTGCTGAGGGTGGTAGGTAATATTGTTGCTTTAGTGTTAGCAATGGGACAGAGCCCTCATCCCTAACCATTTGGGAAAAGCACATGATACCATTGTTTAGCCATTTCATAGATTTTCCCCTCCCTCCCCCCAATTTGATTATCACAGGTAGGTAGGTGCTTTTACGTGACAGTGAGGATGAAATTGGTACCTCTTAGCTAGGATAGCCCAGACCCTTTACACTCCTACTGCTGTAGGCAACTTGTATTTCTCCATTGGACCAAAGAAAGAAGAACTGAGGAGACCCACAGGGCAATTGGATGCATTAATACCTGTTCAGTTTCTACTCATGCGGGTATAAGTGTGTTTATCATGCTGGAACCAATTTGACATCTCTGACATACTAAAAGCATAGTAGCAATCTTGTAAAGTTGGGAGCCTGACTCTCCCACACCCATGGCCATGGGGAGTTGGAGTTTTTAAGTGATAGTTGTTGGAGTTGACCAGGGCTCCTCAGAAAGGCTCTAATAAACTTGTTACTTTTTAAAAAATAAGATGGAGGTAGGCTGTTTAGAATATAGAGAGGCTTAGGCAGAATATTCATTTTTATTTGATTAATCCATCCCCACATGCTCAGCCAGAGAGGATGCCACCTTTTTGTATCACTAGTTATTTGAGAAAGTACAGGATCTAAATTTATCTCCACTAATTTGTTAATATTTCTTGATACTTTTATACCTAGGGACTTGATTGCATTAGTTAACCTATGGAAATTGCACTGAGGAAAATTGCACTGCATTACAGCCAGGAGACTTCCAAATTTTCCAATTTATTTTGTAACCACGTATTACGCCAAATTTTTGAATTAGCTGTCGGAAGGCAAGAATAGTGCTTTCTGGTTTGGAGATACACAAAAGGGCATCGTCTGCATATAACATCAATTTATACTTCATGGAACCAAGATGTGCGGCTTGGATAGCTGGATGTGCACATATAGCTATTGTTCAAAAGATAATGGATGCTGTGGGCACCCTTGTGTAGTACCCTGGAAGAGACTAAAGGTATCTGAGGTCACATTGTAGGTTTTGATGTGAGAGGTTGAATTAGAATATAACAGATGGATGCAGGAACTAAATATGGGTCCAAATCCCTTGTAGTTCGGGGTCATCTTATTTCAATTCTGTAATATCAATATTGTGATGGCGTCTGACAAACCCAGCTTGGTTTGGGTGTATGATAGAATTGAAAGCCTTCTCCAACCTCATTGCCAGAACTTTAAGATTTTGACATCAAAATTAATAAATTAAATTGGCCTATAATTGGAATGTACTGTGGCATCTCTTTCTGGTTTAGGAATAACTGATATTAGGGCTTCCCTTAATATAAGAGGAAAGGTTCCCTGTAGGAGTGACTCATTAAACAATTTAAGCATCTTGTCAGGCATAAGGTCAAAGAAGTGCCTATAGAATTTACCTGGAAAATCATCTGGCTTCAGGGGCTTTCTCCACATTCAAATTCTTAGTTGCCTCTATTAACTCATCTTTCATTAGGCTCATGTCAAGGTTTCTATGCTGGGCTGTGGTAATTTGCAGTGATGTAATATTTTTTTGAAAAATTGATCTAAAAATTGAAGGGTTTGGGTCCAATTTGTACAGGTCTTTATATAAATTAAAGAACTCTTTATTAATATCTTTTAGATGAGATAAATAATTTATGTTTATGGCCATGATTCTACATGCAGAGGTCTTTTGTCTTACTGAATATTCCATCAACTTTCCAGCTTTTCACTAGATTCCCAGCAGTCCTGCTTGAGTCAAAATAGGGCAAACTCAGTCTGTGCCAAGTGCAACTTATTGAGTTCATCTCTAAAATTAATTAGGGATCGCAACATACCTGGAGATAGGACTGCGGCATAGGACAAATCAAACTTTCACTTTTTTCTTAAAGGCTATCATTTTCCCCATGTTCTCTCTTTTTGGCATACACACAGGTTATAATTCTACCCCTCAATAAATCTGAATATCTCCCACAATAGCCTGTTAGAAGATGGTTAGGGTATGTTTGTTTCTAGGAACAGGCCAATTTCATTTTCAATAAACATTCTGAAATGGGGATCTAATAAAGTGAAGGATTAATCTCCATCTACATGACTATTTCTCACCTGAGTCTGCTGCTATTTGAGGAGTTATAGGAGCATACTCAGAGACAGCACTTTTATTAGTGGAAGAGTCAATTACAGAATTAACCAATCCCTGGAGACCAAAAAGAAATCTCTATGGAAATATGACCCATGTACTGGAGGAAAAGTATGAATAATCCCTGCTCACTGGATATATAAACTGCCTGATATCACATAGTCCCAGATCTTGAATGTGCAACTTCAGAGCCATTCTAGTTTTGGTTGGCTTATGACATTGAGGCTGAGATTTGTCCACAGAAGCATTAAGCACCTCATTAAAATCCCAAGCAATCAGAGTACGGATATGAGGTTCTCCATATAATTTAGTTTTTTCCCCCTTTTTTTAAGAAATACCCTATGAAAGGTTTCTGGATCATCAACTGTAGGCCCATACATATTAGTAATGATTAGTTCAGGTCCATTTATGTTGACTTTAAGGATTAAAAATCTGCCTTGATTGTCTGAAATTGACTCTGACTGTAAACTACCAGTGCTTTGTGGAAGAGAATGGCTTTTCCTCTGGATCTGTATGAGAAGCAGCAAGATACTGCTTTTCTTCTCAGTCGCACTCTAATTTGCAGCCTCATCTGCAGTCAAATGTCTCTCTTGCAAAAATACTATAGCTGCCTTTGCTTTCTTTAATAACGAGTATCCTTTTTTCTTTTAATTGGATTATTGAGACCCTTTATGTTTCAAGAAATAAAATTTAGAACCATTTGGCTGTGTTAAAAATATTTTTGTATGCTTAGTCTTGTAAGGGAAGCTGATGGATTGTTTGTGCCATTTTGCTTTATTACATCCCTTCCTACTCATCTATGAACAAAATGTCTGACACTTATTCCAAAGATTTTGAATTATCTTGCCAGGTGCTTGCCACATGCCAGACTTCCAGGGAATAAGAAGGAGAGGGCTCTTGAGAGAAGAGCACAAAAGACAAATTAAAGCTAAAACATACATATAGCATCTTAACTTAATACCAAGCATAGTAGATCACAAAAAAATGGAAACAGTTATATGAAACATTTTACAATATCAACAAAACTAAATCATAAGTTGCAGAGGGGTTGTGCCAAGGAAGGATATTATCCAGTCTGGGAGCTCCCCTCATATCCATTATTTTAACATTCATTCTATTTTTCCATACCTCAAAGTAGTAGTTATATTGTAAGGAGATAAAAAGGAAACGCACGCTCTACAAATGGTGTATTTTGTAACCTGATATGTCAAGGATATGCCTGTGTATTAGCTCCTACTTTGTAACTATTTGCCAAACTAAACACCAGAATGTTGGTAATACAGCTTGGTCACGGAATAAGACGTTTGTTGTGGGGATTACTTTTCCAGGACCCTTTTAATTTACAACCAAACATTTGGGTTCTATTCAGCATATTAAATAAACATATAGCTAAAAAGGGAGGGATCTAACTTCTCCCCCAAATTGTAAATTACTGCACTGAAGAACACAGCAAACAATTCAATTGAACAACTCACTGTTCTATATTAACTTCATATTTCATGTTCGTGTACTGTGGGGTCTGAGTGTAGGGTTAGAGTCATAGACTTTAAGGTCAGAAGGGACCATTATGATCATCTAGTCTATCCTCCTGCACAGCACAGACCACAGAATCTCACCCACCCATTCCTGTAACAACCCCCTAACCTATGTCTGAGCTATTGAAGTCCTCAAGTCGTGGTTTAAAGACTTCAAGGTGCAGAGAATCCTCCAGCAAGTGACCCGTGCCCCACGCTGCGGAGGAAGGCAAAAAACCCCCAGGGCCTCTGCCAATCTTCCCTGGAAGAAAATTCCTTCCCGACCCCAAAAACGGTGATCAGCTAAATCCTGAGCATGTGGGCAAGGCTCACCAGCCAGACATCCTGGAAAAAATTCTTTGTAGTAACTCAGATCCCACCCCATTTAAAATCCCATCACAGGCCATTGGACATATTTACCACTAAAATTTGAAGATCAATTGCCAAAATTAGGCTATCCCATCATACCATCCCCTCCATAAACTTATCTAGTTTAGTCTTGAAGCCAGATACGTCTTTTGCCCCCACTGCTTCCCTTGGAAGGCTGTTCCAGAACTTCACTCCTCTGATGGTTAGAAACCTTTGTCTAATTTCAAGTCTAAACTTCCTGATGGCCAGTTTATATCCATTTGTTTTTGTGTCCACACTGATACTGAGCTTAAATAATTATTCTCCCTCCGTGGTATTTATCCCTCTGATATGTTTATAGAGAGCAATCATATCTCCCCTCAGCCTTCTTTTGGTTAGGCTAAACAAGCCAAGCTCCTTGAGTCTCCTTTCATAAGACAAGTTTTCTATTCCTCGGATCATCCTAGTAGCCCTTCTCTGTACCTCTTCCAGTTTGAACTCATCCTTCTTAAACATGGGAGACCAGAACTGCAGACAGTATTCCAGGTGAGGTCTCACCAGTGCCTTGTATAACGGTACTAACACCTCCTTATTTCTACTGGAAATACCTCGCCTGATGCATCCCAAGACCGCGTTAACTTTTTTCACGGCCATATCGTATTGGCGGCTCATAGTCATCCTGTGATCAACCAGTGTTCTGAGGTCTTTCTACTCCTTTCTTACTTCCAAGTGATGTGTCCCCAGTTTATAACAAAAATTGTTGTTATTAATCCCTAAATGCATAACCTTGCACTTTTCACAATTAAATTTCATCCTATTACTATTACCATTTACAAGGTCATCCAGATCATCCTGTATGTTATTCCGGTCCTTCTCTGTATTGGCAATACCTCCGAGCTTTGTGTCATCTGCAAACTTTATTAGCACATTCCTGCTTTATGTGCTAAGGTCAGTAATAAAAAAAAGATTAAATATGATTGGTCCCAAAACCGATCCCTGAGGAACTCTACTAATAATCTCCTTTAGGCCTGACAGTTCACCTTTCATTTGACCTGTTGTAGTCTCCCCTTTAACCTGTTTCTTATCCACCTTTCAATTTTCATGCTGATCCCCATCTTTTCCAATTTAGCTAATTATTCCCCATGTGGAACCATATCAAATGCCTAACTGAAATCGAGGTAAATTAGATCCACTGCGTTTTCTTTATGTACAAAATCTGTTACCTTCTCAAAGAAGATCAGGTTGGTTTGACATGATCTACCTTTTGTAAAACCATGTTGTATTTTGTCCCAATTACCATTGACCTCGAAGTCCTTAACTACTTTCTCCTTCAAATTTTTTTCCAAGACCTTGCATAATACAGATGTCAAGCTAACAGGCCTGTAGTTACCCGGATCACTTTTTTTCCTTTCTTAAAAATAGGAATTATGTTAGCAATTCTCCAGCCAACCCCTGAGTTTACAGATTCCTTAAAATTTTTTGCTAATGGTCTTGCAATTTTATGTGCCAGTTCCTTTAATATTCTTGGATGAATATTATCTGGGCCCCGCGATTTAGTCCCATTAAGCTGTTCGAGTTTGGCTTCTACATCGGAAGTGGTATTATCTACCTCCATATCCTTATTCCCATTTGTTTATTATCCCTAAGCTCTTCATTAACCTCATTAAAGACTGAGGCAAAGTATTTGTTTTGATATTGGGCCATGCCTAGGTTATCCTTAATCTCCACTCCATCCTCAGTGTTTAGTGGTCCCACTTCTTCTTTCTTAGTTTTCTTCTTATTTATATGGCTATAGAACCTTTTACTATTGGTTTTAATGCCCTTTGCAAGGTCCAACTCACATGGCTTTTGGCCTTTCTCACTTTATCCTGACATGTTCTGACCTCAATAAGGTAGCTTTCCTTGCTAATCCCTCCCATTTTCCACTCCTTGTAGGCTTTCTGCTTTTTCTTAATCACCTCTCTGAGATGCTTGCTCATCCAGCTTGGTCTACAACTGCTGCCTATGAATTTTTTCCCCTTTCTTGGGATGCAGGCTTCTGGTAGTTTCTGCAACTTTTGACTTGAAGTAATTCCAGGCCTCCTCCACCTTTAGATCCACAAGTTTTTTCGTCCAATCCACTTCCCTAAGTAATTTCCTTAATTTTTTAAAGTTAGCCCTTTTGAAATTAAAAATCCTAGTCACAGATCTATTTTTATCCTTCGTTTAGTTTGAACTGAATTAGCTCATGATCACTCAAACCAAGGTTGTCCCCTACAATCAATTCTTTTATGAGGTCCTCACTACTCACCAAACTCCAATCTAAAATGGCATCCCCTCTTGTCGGTTCAGCAACTGCTTGGTGAAGGACTCCATCAGCTATCACATCCAGGAAATTTTGAGCCCTATTATTATTATTATTATTTATTATTTTATTAGCATTTGTCCACCAGTCTATATCTGGGAAGTTAAAGTCTCACATGATCACACAATTCCCAGTATTTGCTTGATTAAAAATTAAAGAGGTCTCTATCTATATTTAAACGGATCCCTGCGGTCCATAGCACACCTGAAGCACTATCCTAGGGGAGGCTCTAGTAGCTTTCTTCCACAGTGTGACTTTTGCCCAGACAAACTCTGTCTTATTTATTCCATCACTTCTTATTTCTTTACTTTCTACCTCATCATTGATATACAGTGCTACTCCACCACCTTTACTTTATTTCTGTCTTTCCTAAACAGCACATACCCTTCAATACCTGACTTCTGTTCCACCATGTTTCTCTTATCCCTATAATATCTGGTTTCACTTCCTGCACCAGTAGCTCTAGTTCCTCCATTTTGTTTTCTAGGCTTCTTACATTAGTGTGCAAACATCCTAAGTTTTGCTGTTTGACCTCCCTCACATTCTTTACCCGATTAAGCACAGACATTCTACCACCAGTATCACCTATTAGACTGGTATGTACACTACCCTTCCTCCTTATGTCCATTCTCCTACCCACAGCTGTATCCTTTCTTACTTCATTTTCGTCCCTCTCAGTGCTAAAATCTGGTGTGGAGATTACCTGGACATCTCCCAACCATCTCCCCCAAATTCCTAGTTTAAAGCTCTCTTGATCAGTTGTGCCATCCTCCATATTAGAAGTCTATTTCCCTCCTTACTCAGGTGAAGTCCATCCCGAGAGAACAGTCCTCTGTCTATGAATGCTCCCCAGTGGCCATACATCCCAAAGCCCTCCTTTTAGCACCAGTGCCTGAGACATCTGTTGAGCATCATAATCTTGTCACTCCTTTGTTTCCCTTCTCTAGGAACAGACAGAATCCCACTGAAGATCACCTGAGCCTCAATTTCCTTAAGCGTCTTCCCCAGCCTGGCAAAGTCTCCCTTGATACAGTCTAGCCTGGCAGGCAGCACACCCTTCTGTTCTCTGGATCAGCTCTTTGTACAGGCCTTTTTATCCTTCTCAGTAAGGAGTCCCCAATCATGTAGACCTGCCTTTTTCTGGTGATGGTGTGATTCTCTAGTCTATCCCCTCTTCCCTCTGGCTTCAAGTCCTTTTGATTCCTATTGTCCCTTGCAATCCTCCGCAACCCATCCCATATCCTCCTGGGGCTCATATTTGGTGTTATCTCCATTGACTCTTCCCCTCTTCCTATAGGACTAGCTGCTCTTCTCTTCTTTCTTTCCTTCTCACCTTCAATGACCACCTGCTGTGCCCCTTCTTCATTTTCCAACTCCGCAAACATGTTCCTGAGCTCTATTTCTCCTTCACTAGCCCATCTTTTTCTCTGCCTGATTCTCTTAGTCACATGCTTCACTTTCCTCACCCAGCAGTCTCCCTTCAGAGTTCTTTGGTCCTGCTTCCATCTGCAAGTCTGAACTTTTCTCTTTGGCATCCTCATGTCTTTGCTCCATCATCCGCTCGAACCCCCTTCAAAACTCAACCAGAGTTTCCACCTGCTTCTCCAATCCTCGGATCTTTTCTTCCATCAGCTCTGTCAGGCAGCGCTTCATGCAGCCGAAACTCTTTTCAGGTACCCCCTGCAGGATCATGTACGTGCCACAGCTTCCACATCCAGTCCTCTTCATTGTGTCTTCCACTGCTTGGGTCACTGGCCTCTGTATCCGTAATCGCCTTCTCACCTAAGTTCTGTTAGTCTGGGAAGTACAATCCAAACCAAAACACCACCCCCCACAGCAAAATAAACCCCCCAACGAGCAGCAAAACACTGCCAGAACACCACACACTCCCTTCACTAGCCTGTCTGTTCCTCTGCCTGCCTCTCTTAGTCTTCCCCAGGAACTCCCCTTGCAAACTCCCACTCAAACTCCCCTGTTTACAGCTCTGTTTGCTGGCTCTTGTGCCGCTGGCTACCTTTTGAAGGACCCCCGGTCAGAAAAGCCCCACCCCGTAATCAGGGCTCAGCTTCTCTCCCAGTTTTCTGCCCCTACTAGCCTCTACAACTACAAATAGAAATACCTACAAATACCTTCTCCTCCAACAGAACTCCCACTCAAACTCCCCTGTTTACAGCTCTGTTTGCTGGCTCCTGTGCCACTGGAGCTGTCATACTTCACATTTGTGTACTCCAGGGTCTGAGCGTAAGGTTGGGAATGTTGAGGGAGAGTTCAGTGTGAGGCTGGATGGGGCAATGAGGAAAGAGACTAGGAAAGTGGGGGTGGAGGGAGGACATAGGGGAGGGGGAAGGTGAGAGGGAGTAAGTAGGAGGTGGTAAGAAAGGTAGAAATCACTGTCCATGTAGCTCATGTCATGCTCCTTTGGTCCATGGGGGTTGCTCAAGTCCTGTGCAGCTTTCTGTGATGTCTTTCAGGGAGGAGAGCCATGTCTCATGCTTCCAGCGCATGAGATGTCAAACTGCCCAGCTTTGATGGCCTTCAGCAGTAAGGTGTAGCAGCACAGCAGGCTCTCCATTGGCATCAATTTTAAAAAGTTATATGGGAGCCTTCAAATTTCTACAGAGCAACAGTGAGCAGAAACCCTGGTGATTTCTTTGGTGCATGTCAGTGGCAAGCTAAAAAAGGCCTTGTATAATCACAAACAAATGCTTCATGTTGATCTGTCCATTTAAGATGCTCTGAAATGTTTCATTAATCACCCAACTCAAACACACAGGAGCAAGGGCACTTAATATTGCTAGTACACAATTTAAATAAATCCGTTCCACAGTCAGTACACTCCCAGGAGATCAATCATCAATGGATGAGGTGTTCCCTTAACTCCCCTGCTATGTTGCTTCACATTCAGCCATTTGATGAGAATTGATATACATGTCCCAAAAGTTAATAAGGTATAAGTTTGGGAAGAAAGAAGAAAGAACCCAAATAAATAAGTTAGTCAGTCACAGTAACAGGATAAGTTCATAAGTGTCATTAGGGCAGACATAAAAACTGAGAAATAAACTTGGTATAGAACAGAATGGATATTCAGTTCTCTGTAAGCTGTTCTAAAAAATGGTCTGCTACTTGTGGCTTTTGGAACAGATGTACCAACCTTGATGTAAAATTAAGCTGCAAACTTTATAAAATATTTGAGTTGTTGCTGCTTGACATGGTCCCTGGCTCTTCTAAGGGCTGGTCTCTATTCACCCTCATAGTTCTTTTTTCATAAGTTAACTTGCATTATCTTTCTTTTACAGTAAACAATTTGACAATCCGTGCACAAGGTTTGGCATTTGAGGCTGGCTTAGGCGCCAGGGACTTATTTGCTCTCTCGGAATCAAATTTCAAATCATCTGTCAGGCTGAGCACTTCTGAAAGGAGCTAGGAACAAATTTCTATGGGGTTGCCTTTCTCTGCTCCCTCAAGTACTCCAAAAATTCTCAGATTATTATAGCAAGACAATGCCTTCAGGTATGCCATTTTAGTTTTTAGAGAATGTAAGTCTGTGAGTTTTCTCTACATCAGGGCAAAGATCCCCTGCATTTGATCTTCCAATGATGATATTCTCCCTTCTGCTACATTCACCAATCCTGTCGGCACTTGCGGAGAGGAGTTAATCAATGTAGCAGTTGCATTGTGGCCTTAATATCTACTGTTTCTGCAGCAACTTTCTGTAGCAGAGCCATCATACACAAAATGCCCTCACTAGCACCATCTTCTCAGTTCTCCTTGTTTTTTTGGCTATTTGTAGAGTGTTCAGTAGACAGATCTTTGCCTGCTGACATTCCAGAGATTTTGTGGAACCTGTTTGTTAATTCAGGGGAAAGGGGCAAAAACTGGTCGAGGCCCTGGACTCTGGATGGAAATGAATATTAGTAGTTGGCTCTGGAGCTCAAGGGATCTGCTCCTCTAGCCCCTAGAGTCAAAAACATCAAATCTCAAAAAGCGCCAATGATGGCAAATCCACCATTACCCTTTCTCCCCCCAGAACTTATCAAGGTCAGGTACTGAGGCTTAAGAAATACCTGATGGAGAAGGAAATGAGAACTCTGTCAGATCTGGACCAGAGACCTCTCCCATACATTATTCTCATCAAGCAGGCAGTGCCCCTCCAAGCATGATATCAAGAATAGAGGCTAAGACTTCTAAGCCTGAAGAGACAGTTTCCCATGAAAGTAAGGGGCACAGGGAAAAGTGGTCTTTGTCAAAGACTGCCCTGAAGTGAGAGGATTCCTCCTCAACCGTGTCAAAGTCTGGGAAGCCTTCACACGTGGGCACTGAGGACTTAAGCCTGAGCAAATGTTCTCAGCAAGAGAAAGTGGCACACAAGGATACGGATCCACCAGTTCTAGCACCATTTCCGACAAGGACAAAAGACAAGGCTAAAGACGAAGATCTTCTGGTGTTCCCTTTACCATCTACAGCCCCCACCCAAAATGTATCCCTTATGTAGTTTCCAAGTTTCGTGTGAGTCAAACCATCTTACCAGTTTTTTCCTAAACCACATGCCTCAGATGGAGAGTAGAGGCTGCATTCTCTGGACATCTGAAGAGCAATGAACTTTTATCTACAGAGAACCAAATACATTAGAAAGACACCTAAACTGTTTCTGTAGCTTGATCTCTTTGCTATTTCTGCCCAGAAACTTTCAAAATGGATCTTTGGTTGTATTATCCTTTACCAACTGGCTTTCATTGCCCACCCCTGAAGGGGTGAGGCTTATTCCACCAAAATGCAAGCAACCTCTGCTGCATCTGTGAAACACACAACATACTAGAGATATGTCAGGCATGTATCTGGAAGTCTTTGCATACCTTCACAAGGCATTACACTTGTCTAATCTTCTATAGCTGATACAGCTGTGGGGACAGCAGTATTACAGTCAGCTATTACTTTTGCATCCTCATACCCATCTCCTCTTTGACTACTGATAGTTAATCTCCCACATGTGAAATACACACCGGGACCATAATTTAAATAATGTCAATGTTTTCTTTACCTGTAATTGGAGGTTCTTCAAGATGTGTGGTCCCTATCTGTATTCCGCTACCTGCCCTCTATCTCCTCTGCTGCAGATTATCTGGATCTGTGGTAAGAGTAGGAACTAGAGAGATGACTGCCTCGTGCCTTTGGTGAGGAGCATGAGGAGAACTATGTTACATGGGCAGACCAAAGGACACTGCTTGTAAAAAAAAAAAAAATGGACTAAGGTGCATGTTTTGAGTACAAATCACACATATGGAATACAGATAGGCACTCATACATCTTGACAAACCTGCAGTTACAGGTAAGGAACCTCCATTTATTGTTTGTTTGTTTTTTCCTTTTCTGTGTCTTGTGCCTGTAACCCGGGACACACTTACTCAGAGGTGCTTAGAGCAAGGATTACATTTATTGATAAATGATTATAAATATAAATTGAACCTTCAACTCACTCTTTTCCAGTAAAATGTGAACCCTTACAGTTTCCAAAATGAATAAAGACCTCTCCTCCTCCTCTCCACCCTCCAGCCTTTCCTCTTCCCTCATAGACTTCCTAAAGGCTACAGGAAGTTATGAGTAACCTTCCTCTCCACCTGGAAAAAAATTCAACCAAATGGATTTTTTTTTCCAGCCACTCTCGTCTCTCCCTCCCCCATTTTGGAACTAGATCCCTTGCATGAGAAATGGGATATAGGCTTTTAGTAATTTGTTGTTTTCTCTTGGCATACAATTTTACAAATATTAAGAGGAAAATTTAGGGTTGAGTGGGCAGTATAAATCACAGAGAGTGCTAGTGGATTATAAGGCAGTTAGCACTTGGCTTTAACTGTTCATTTTAAAACATGTTAATTTTGGGCTGTGGGTGGGAGGTGCTAAAAAGTGTAGTATTTTTGTAAAGTGTTACATTTCTTTTGGTCTTAACTAGACTCCACTAAAATTCACTTCCGACAATATTTTTTATGAAGGGATGTGTGTGTATGTTTAACATAAAAGAAAAAGTTTGTCAGTTTTGTTCTTAAATTCTTCATGTGCTGTGCTATCTGAAGAATGTTTGAAACAACTTTGACTAAAATTGCTGTGTTAGAAATGTTTTATAGGCACACTGCTTTCTTTTTTTTTTTAAAATCCATTTTTATTTGTGTGGAAATTGGAGCTGGGAACTGAATATGCTGTCAGGAAAGAGGGAAGCTTATGGTTTCTACTGGTCTCAAGAGATTGTAGCCAGGGTCTGGCTAGCCCTCACATAGGAACCTAAAACTACAAGAATTAGCAGTGTGTTTCATATCTCCATGTTCCAGGCAAAGGAAACGTTTTCCCTTAGGTGTGAGAGGGGGCAGTTGAGCAACATTTTGCTAATAAGCCGATTTCAAGCTGGCACTGATCATTCATTGCCCTAAATAACCTGGAAGCAGCATTTCACCACTCTTCCCCAGTCTCTCTCTGGATTCCGTTTATACTGTCAGAAGAAATAAAGGTCTATGTCAAAATAAAGCAAACAAACCCCTACATTTTGGTCTCATTGGAAAAAGTATGCATTAAAAATTATGAAGTACATGAGACAATGAATAATGGTGAACTATAGAAACATTAGAGCAGTTGGCATCAGTAACATGGAGTCTGTTTTGAACTTCATTTGTGAATATCTATCCAGTCAGTCAAGAGTGCTTCCTAATGTTATTGAAGTACAGTCACAAATCTGTAAGAGGGTAAATGCCTCTACTCCAACCCAAAACTTATTTCTGAACACATTTTAAAATAATTGAAAACTGATCTACAAATCACGAAACTCATTGTGCAGCACTTGTTCTGTGTTCTTTGTTGACTGTATGATACCTAGGTCAGCGCTATCATTACTACACCAAAGAAGGGCATTAAATTCACCAGAGTGAAACGTGTTCAATTTGTTGGCATTGATTTTGCTATGATTAACCATTAAATAGTGTTTTACTTTCTTTCTACCTGACATAAAAGAATTTGAAACATTTTATATGCACTAATATTAAACTTGCTAAAGCAAGTTCTGCAAATCTTGACGTCTTTGTGAGGCCTTGATGTTAAAATGTTCTTCAGGCTTGAAATAAGTAATTTTTATATTTTATTTTTTAGATTTTTTTAATTTTCAGAAATAAAATAAGACATTTGAACAACAAGTAGGGAACAACAAATAGGAATGAGTATGTTAAAAATGAATTAATAGAGCAAACAAAGCAGATGTTTTTAAAAATATAAATGAAGTGTACTCATGCTATAATTTCAATGAAATATTAAATGTGAGAAATTAAACTGCCGAAAGTGGTTGAACTACCAATCATAGTTCTGTTTCTTTTTGTGTTTATGCACTTAAAAGTTAAAGCTCATTAGTTTATTGAAACTCAGCCAATCAAATCACAATTTGTAGGCATTTCAGGATATTGCGTATATCCAAAAGTCAATCACTGTAAAGATACTTTGAAAGAAATGTCAGAAATTTAAGAAAATAATTTGGGGGATTAGGCATTGGAGAAGGAGAATGGAAATCAGGAAACATGGATTCTTCTGTTGATGATATTGTCATTGGCATAGGACTAAATTTTCAGAAATGTCCATTCGAGGTAAAAAGGGACTCATTTTAAGACATGAAGAGCACCCATTAACACACTTGACTCCAGTGGAGGATGCAGGTGCTCAAAACCTGAGAAAAATCAACCTCTTTGTGTTTCAAACTGGTAACCCAAAATTATAGATACTAAGGTCAGAAGGGACCATTCTGAACATCTAGTCTGACCTCCTGCACAATGCAGGCCACCAAATCTCACCCACACACTCCTGCAAAAAAACCTCACCTATGTCTGAGCTATTGAAGTCCTCAAATCATGGTTTAAAGACTTAAAGGAGCAGAGAATCCTCCAGCAAGTGACCCGTGCCCCATGCTACAGAGGAAGGCGAAAAACCTCCAGGGCCTCTTCCAATCTGCCCTGGAGGAAAATTCCTTCCCAACTCCAAATATGGTGATCAGCTAAACCCTGAGCATATGGGCAAGATTCACCAGCCAGATACTACAGAAAATTCTTTCCTGGGTAACTCAGATCCCATCCATCTAATATTCCATCACAGCCCATTAGGCCTATTTACGATGAATATTTAAAGATCAATTAATTACCAAAATCACATTATCCCATCATACCATCTCCTCCATAAACTTATCGAGTAGAATCTTAAAGCCAGATAGATCTTTTGCCCCCACTGCTTCCCTTGGAAGGCTATTTCAAAACTTCACTCCTCTAGAGTTAGAAACCTTTGTCTAATTTCAAGTCTAAACTACCTGGCGGCCAGTTTATATCCATTTGTTCTTGTGTCCACATTGGTACTGAGCTTAAATAATTCCTTTCCCTCTCCGGTATTTATCCCTCTGATATATTTATAGAGAGCAATCATATCTCCCCTCAACCTTCTTTTAGTTGAGCCAAGCTCAACAAGCCAAGCTCCTTGAGTCTCCTTTCATAAGACAAGTTTTCCATTCCTCGGATCATCCTAGTAGCCCCTCGCTATACCTGTTCCATTTTGAATTCATCCTTCTTAAACATGGGAGACCAGAACTGCTCACAGTATTCCAGGTGAGGTCTCACCAGTGCCTTGTATAACGGTACTAAAACCTCCTTATCCCTACTGGAAATACCTCTCCTGATGCATTCCAAGACCGCATTAGCTTTTTTTCACAGCCATATCACATTGGCGGCTCGTAGTCATCCTATGATCAACCAATACTCCAAGGTCCTTCTCCTCCTCCTCCTCAACATGAAAATTTGGGCCCTACAATATGACCTTTCTACTTCTTTCTCCACCTGAGGTATTCAGCAATCCCTGGAAGAGCATTCTGGTGCATATTTTGGCCTCACTACAAGGTAAAAGCTAGTGCAACTGTAGGGACTGGCAGACTTAAACTACCATTCAGCAGCAACAAGTTGATTTTAAGCAGGAAGCCCATGCTCTGGAGAATGCTGTCTAGTGATTGGGAAAAATAGCATTAGTTTTCTGGCCTCCAAAAAGGCAGTAAATGGTTGCCTACCAAGTATGCCACTACATGAAAATCCAGGATGAGGCAGGGTCCAGGTGGTAGATACTCAAAGATGTCGGGAACAGTAGTCCCCACCAGGCGACAGAAGTAAAGGAAGGTGTTTGTTATTCTATACTTGTAGGTATGCGGGGAGAAAGTGATGCCATGAGGAAGATAGAAATGGATTGAGGTTTGTTTATGAAAAATTGTAGGCCAGAGTTTAAAGGCCAGCTGCTTCAAAACCGCCTTCTAGGTCTGGAGCCCAACATTTGTGCTGGGGAGGAGCTGTTACCATTCAAAGAGTAAGCAATCCATTGCAAAGATTCTAAAGGCATTTTGGCCTGGCAGTTTAATTTGGGGTGTAGGAGTTCTCCAGCATCTACTTTGTAGGAGCAGTGGGCTGTGCAGTCACACAAGGTCTTTGTTGTCACAGCTACCATTGACTTGATGCCTACAGGCTCAGGATAGATGATACGAGAAGAAGAAACTGGAAATTTGCATGGATGGAGGACTTCATACTTCACTAGAAAGAGTTCCCATTGCTGGGAAGCAGGCAGTGTGACATGCCTGCAGAAATGCAGAGTTCTTGGTCTGTAAATGGAGAGTTTGTCTTACTGTGGTTCTAAGTGGTGGTACAGAGGGTCCAGTGATCACTGTCTTGTGGAAGAAAAACAGTGTCTGCCTGTTGCTGGCACAAAATGCCCGAGGCAGGCAACAGCTGGATTCATTGCCCAGTGTGCATCGCCCAATAATCACAATGGGGTGGAGAAGTAGAAAAGTTTATATGAAGCTTCAAGCAGTACAGGGGGACAACAATCTCAAATCCTGCACACCAGTGCAAGCAGTTACACATATTTTATACATTCATTCTTTAGCATGCTTATCCAATAGCAAGCTGTCCTAAGTATCCATATAGCCAATCCGGTATACCGGCCAGTTCCCTTTTTTCCTCTTATCATCTATACCCCCATATATGGAGTTGTTTATTCAGCACCATCTAACATTCCTGTCCTGCTTGACCTAATCTTGCTCCAGCCAGTCTGTGCCTGCAATACACTGTTGCAAATTTCTCAGCCTGAAGGCTGTGAGTATCTCCAGGAAGGAGGGGGACCATCTGGGCCTAGAGCGAGGGGGCTTCATTGACACTCGTGGTCTTCCATCCCCTTGAGTTACCTAGTGGCCATGCCCAGTGTCCCCAACACGCCTTTCAAAATCCAGGTAAGGGTTTCCGTGGCAGATCTTTTATCTGAGATGCGGCCAAATGTCTGAACCAGAGATTACGAACTATTCAAAACCAGACCCATTTCATACCAAAGAAGTCATAGGAATTTTTTTTCCTTATTCCTATAATTGTTTTTTAAACATGTATTGAATGCTAGCAAAAAGTACTGGTTTGACAGTTCTGGAGACCAAAATATCAGTCCCCAAAAACCTGTTCATCCTGGTTCTGCAAACATCTTCTCGTTGCTTTGCTTCATTGTGCCTCAACCTGGGAGTCATCCACTTCTAGAAGTGAAAGCCACTGTACTGAAATAAAGCTGGTCTGTAACTTGATTCCAGTCGAAAATATTGTTTTCCAACTGTTGCTTCTGTTCCTTGCTATGCTCAATTTATTCCTATAAACATTCCAGACACTACAGTATATATCCCTCCCATTTTGTTTTAAAAATATTAATGGAGGGGGGGATAATCCAGTAAAATCCTCCCTGCCAGCAACCTTTGTCCTGCAGTGTAATTTATGCCAAAACTATATACAGGGGACATGACCTTACTCAGTATTCAAAGAGAATTACATGATTATGTTGAAAATTAAAACTTTAACAAAGCTGAGTTAATTGAATACCATTTATTATTTGTCATTACAACCTTTTTCCCCTGCAAGAGTGAGGTAACACAGAATGATAATGCATGATTATTCTATGAAACATTGACCTTTCCAGAATTTAAGCAATAAGATGCTCCATGGTGTTCTGTTGAAGCATAATATTAACACACCTCACCTGCACTGAGCTTAGTATGAATGCTGATATTGTACAGTAATAGGCACCCCCTGAAGTATTTATGGGAATATAAAATGTCAAATTAAATGTTTGAAAGGGTTTCTTAAGTCTGTGCTCTTCTGTTTTTGAACAGTTTTTATATATGAGAGAAATCGAATATGAAAATAATTTCCAATTTAAATAATTGCAAACTTGTAATATTGCTTTAATTGTTTTGTTGATGGTTTTGTGTGTTCATAGTCTATATTGTGTTAAGTATCTCGGTAATACTTGAGTTATTGTGTTCTTGTGGTCCTGTGCATGGGACTGGACACACACATTCTTTGCATTTCCCGGGGTTTTACAATGTCACAACTGCCATGCACTAGTTTTTGAATCTAAGTCAATCATTTTTCTCAGGTATGTGAACCAATGTAGGTAGCTTGTTAATATGGCAATGTAATGTGCTAGGAAGCTCATCCAGAATCCTGTTGCATATGTTGGCATTTGAAATATAATACAGAATGTTATGTGCAATAGCGTCCGAGTCACTGCTTTGTTCTCAAGGAGTACAGATGATGATTCAGTTTAAGGAATAGTTCAAATATAGAAAAAAATAAACAGCTAAAATAATGGAACCCATTTGCTCAGGGCCGGCTCTAGGCACCAGCAAAACAAGCAGGTTCTTGCGGCGGCACATTTCTAAGGGCGGCATTCAAGCCCTGGCCATGCTGCCCTTAGAAATGTGCACCCACTGCCCCATCTCGCCTCCGCTCCGCCTCCACTTGCTCCCGTGAACGCGCCGCCACCACTCCGCTTCTTCCCCCGCCCTCCCTCGTGCGAAACAGCTGTTTTGCGCGAGGCAAGCCTGGAAGGGAGGGAAGGAGGAGAAGCCGAGGCGGCGCGCTCGGGGGAGGCGGTGGTGGTGGAGTGGAAGCGAGCTGAGGGGGGGAGTGGTTTCTCTACCCCCCCGTTACTTCCTGCACTTCCCCCCCACCCTCGCTCCCCTCTTCTCCACCTGCTCCCCCGAATGTGCTGCCTCTCCCTCACCTGAGAGGGAGTGGGGAGAAGCGGAGCGGCAGCATGTTCAGGGGAGCAGCAGAGCGGGGGTGAGCTGTTGCGGGGGGGCATAGGAAGCAATGGGGGGGAAATGCGGCACGCCCGTGGTAGGAGGCGGGGCTGGGGATTTGGGGAAGGGGCGGAGTTGGGGGTGGGGAGGCACAAAAAAAAAACAGGGGCAGCCAAAACTTTTTCTGTTTGGGGCAGCAAAAATCCTAGAGCCGGCCCTGCATTTTCTCAGTACAAATGCTGCATTGTGATAGTGGTTATTGTGCAACACATTTTGTCTATAGTTTAAAAATGAAGTTAACCGGCAGCTTAGCAATATTGGTTGATCTTGTAATCTAGGAAAGCTGGGCACTAAAGATTCATGAGATTCACATTTCAAAAATGTGATGGCAGCGTATGAGCCATAAATAAATGTTGTTCACCTATCAGCATCTGTGGTGCTACTAGAAAAGGCTATAATGGCACACATCTACTATTCCCAACTAGGTACAATTTAGTATATAGTAGGGCAGCTTTTGTGTAGGAATAGGATGAATGGAATAACAGATATAAAGATGTACAATAAATCACAAAGTTGACTTTCTGATGAGGAAGACCAGTTGTTTAAACTCTAAGCTGCTTCTTCCTATTGACTGTTACTATATGATACCACAGGAGTACAGTAGAAGAAAATATTTTTATTTAGGGATAACATAGAACTATTATGACCCCCAAGAATTTAAGATCTTACAGATGCTCTAAGTAGTTCAGCACATTGTAGGAGATATTAGTCTCTTGGAACTCGGCTGACAAAAAAAATCTGTTTCATGAAAAAATTGGGGGGTTAATTTTGTTTTGTTCCTTATCAGGATAAAAATGCAATCATTTGAAATTGTTCATGAAAAAATTAGATACACTCATTCCAGATTAGACAATAGTCAAATGATTAGGGCATTCTGCCTAATTTGGACCAGGGATTTGAACCTGTCTCCCACATCACAGATGGATGGCCCTAATCTCTTTCACTTGTTTTGAGCAGAAATTCCATTCTGGACCTGACCAAACTTCCTGACAATTTTTTTTGTCAAAACCAATATGTTTCTATGAAAGGTTTTGGTTTCATAGACTTTAAGGTGAGAAGGAACCATTGTGATCATCTAGTTTGACCTCCTGCACATCATAGGCCACAGAACCTCACCCACTCACTCCTGTAATAGACCCATAACCTCTGACTGAGTTACTGAAGTCCTCAAATCATGATTTTAAAGACTTCAAGTTATAGAGAATCCACCACTTACCCTAGTTCATACCAGCAAGTGACCTGTCCCCATGCTGCAGAGGAAGGCAAAAACAAAAAAACAACAGGGTCTCAGCCAATCTGACCTGGGGGAAAATTCCTTCCTGACCCCAACTATGGTGATCAGTTAGACTCTAAGCATGTGGGCAAAACCTACCAGCCAGACACCTGGGAAATAACTCTGTGTAGTCACTCAAAGCCCTCCCCTCTAGTGTTGCATCTCCAGCTGTTGGAAATATTTGCTATCAACAGATGGGCCAAATGCCATTGTAGGCAATCTCATTATATTGTCCCTCCATAATTTACAGGAAATGTTTCCTCAAAAAATTTCTAACCAGCTCCACTTGGAACCCAAATTAAAGTATTAATGACTTTGAATTGTTTTATCAGATGTGATTTTTTTTTTCTGTAGAACAAGCCCAAATTAACTAGCATTCAGTAGTGTTCAAGACAGAGGACTCAAGTCTCTACCTATATAGTAAATTAAACTGTATTTTATTGCTATCCTTAAATTCCACAATTTATAATTGCACTATATACCAACCAAAATGCAAATTATGGAACATTTCACATTCCCATAAGTTAGGAGCATTCATTGTCAATTACAGAAACAACAGAAAAGGAGTACTTGTGGCACCTTAGAGACTAACAAATTTATCTAAGGTGCCACAAGTACTCCTTTTCTTTTTGCGAATACAGACTAGCATGGCTGCTATTCAGAAACAACAGAGTTAATTTAGGCAAGGTTTCTTATTGTATTACTCAAGTAAGATGTTAAAATTTATAGTACTAAGCAATTAATGTAGGCAGGGCTAGTAACACCACCTATTAAGGTAGCCCATCACTTCCAATTATGAGGCCTTGTTTTCAGTTGCTCATAACTTTGTCAAACCCAAATTATTTGGTCTGAAAATCTTCATTCTAGGTGTCTGCCTCCGGCTGAATTATTTTAGAAAATTTCAGCAAAAATAACTCAGCCATTCCAAAGAACAAGGTTAGGAAATATGCATTGCTTTTCAGTGCTTAAAAAAAATTAATGCTATCTGATGGCCTTTGGTTTGGAAAGCCCTAGTTCACCCATGCTCTGGAACAGAGGTTTTAAATTTGGCAGAGGGGTGACTTGACTTCACCATGAAAATCTGGCCAAATTATAATCCTTTGACAAATTAGTTTAAATATGCTCAGTTGAGACTTGCTAGTTTAACAATAAAATCTCTGAAAATTCCATCCTCACTGAGCATGAGCCACCTCCGCAGAGTGACTACATATTTTCCATCCTCTTATTTTCCCACCCATGACAGGATTGTGTAAGTGCCATCTCCACATAGAAATTGCACAGGCAACCTTCATTCTAGGCATTCCTAATGATTGAGGGCTTGAATGTGCATCCTTAATGCTCTTTTAGTGAAGTTTTTGGGTGTAATTATATTCTGTATTCTTATACCAGACTCATCACTCTATTTTGCGATTGCCCTGCAGCTGTGTATTAAGTGATGTGACTAAGGTGTCACATGGTCAGTTGCTTCTCTCATCCTCTGTCCAGGGGTAGACTTGTGTGCAGTGTTGTAATTGCTTTGGTTGTTTTTAATTTATTAATTGCTGTGTGTTTGTATTAGAGAAGACAGGTCAAAGAAGTACACCTGGTACTTAGAGCGGAAGTTGATGGTCAAAATTCTTAGTTCCTGTGGCAGGTCATTCCACAGTTCTGGACTGACCACCATGGAACCGCCATCTTCTGCATAGATGAGCTTATTGTTATGGGTAGGAAATTCTGTTGTGCCTGAGGGGCAGACTTGTTAACCATGGTCCTCATTCCAGAGCTTTAGATGATCTTGTATCTGTCCTGGGCCAAGGCCTGAAGAGGTCCTTATCTTTGTTACAAGCATTGTGGTGCACAGCATGGCATTTTCTGATTTCTGTTTTTCTCTGTTTTTCACATTCCTTGTCCCTAAATACTTCTGTCTTCTCAATTCGTTCCTCCTCTTGTCCCCTCTCCCAAAGCCCAGCGTGAAGAGAAGAATGTCTATGCCTCCTCAGGTTAGAGGCATCAGGGAGTAACAAGCAGCCCGTCTTAGCAGTCACGTTCTCCCTATAGTCTCTTCTTCTATCTCCCTGCTTTAGTTTACTGCGTTGAAACACTTGTGAAAATTAGCTCCATGATCTCAAGTTGGATACATAGAAAACAAGGAACACGAAATTAGTGACCACCTTTGACATGTTTGGTTTTAATGACTTGCTTAGTATCTCTCAGGATTTCTGTGGCTGAGGCAGGGATGGAATCCAATTCTCCAGGGAAGCATTCAACAGCCCGTAATCATGAGAACTTTGTCTTTCTGCCTCATTCACTGTGCACCTTCTAACTTCTACAACAAAAGAAATCAAGCAATAGGCCTAAAGACAGCAATCTCCTTCACTACACAGTCTTGATTCATCCACAGAGCTGGTCAGTACTGTATACTGAATGAGGCAGAGTTCCTGTGGAAAAATATGACATGGTCATCATGTAATTTGAGACTGTTTCATAATGCATACACACAAGGGAGCTCAATTAAATTTGCATAGGCAATCTTAATTTTGACATTTCCTAACTTTTAAGTGCTTGAATTGCAATCTTAATAATATTTTTAACAGTTTGTGTGAGAGAGAAAATCTGTTTTTTTGTTTTTAAAAAAAGCCCTGAAAAAAACAGTTTCCATCATGTGGCATCCTATTGACACCTACATGTATCATCAGCAGAGTACATCCATCACACAGACCCTCTGCCACTTGAGCTACTAAAATAGCAATAGGTAGTCATTCCCTATGTAGAGGGAAATGAGAGACACACTTTGACAGTGAATTTCAGATATTTGCTGATAGCAGAGGAATGGTGAGATTCTGGAATCTTGGGTTCCATTCCAGGCTTTGGAAGTGAGTGTGCTCTAATGGTCACAGACTCTTCTGCCCATTTCCCCCCAAGCTTTTGACCACTCGTGCCCAATCCACTCCAACATATCCCTGTCTGAATCCTATCTTTTCCCCACCCCGGCTCCTTGTCCCAGTCTCTTTGTCCAGCCAATCCTGGTTTCCTCTTCCCCACATCCAGTCTCACTGATTTCTCCCCAGCTAACTGACTCCCAGAGCTCCCCATTTCCTTCACTGACTCTCAGTACCAGTCAGTCTTCCCAAGGCTCCCAGTCTCCCCTCTCCAACTCTGTTTCTCTCCTCTCTCAGTCCCAGTCTAAGCAGTATCCTGGTTCCAATCTACTCCTTTCCCTCACCCTGGTACAGCATTTGTCCCCTCTGCGTTCAAATCAGACAGCTTCTTCCTCTGTACTATGTGGGTGCCAGCAGGGTGGCTTTGAGAACACAAGAGAGACAGTCTGGAGCAAACATTGCTTCAGAGAATTTAAGAGAAAAGGCTGCCACTGCCTGCCAGAAATTTTTTTAACATGAGCAAAGCAATGTATTTTCCCTTAGCCTCATTCTGAGAAACAGCTGAACTGTTTTGTCTGAAATTTTCCGGAACAAATCAGTCTGAGGTAGATAACCAGCATGGAAAATGTCAATCCAAATGATTACAAGTTTGGCAAAGTTATAAGCAATTGAAATCAGTGTCTTATAATGGGAATTGTCAGACAACCTTAATAGGCAGTATTACCAGCCCTGCCTAGAAAAATTGTTTATAATTTAGACATTGCAAGTAGCAACTTCCACCACAATTTCCTTGAAGCTTCAGGTTGTCATCTCTCATCTTAACATTATAAGTACTTCCTGGAGGATTTTGATCAACCTGTTGGTCTCTGCTGTAATCAGGGCTCTTCCTCGTTATAACAGAGTGTGTCTGAAGGATCCAGGAGGTTAATTCTTTGTCAGGATCTCATTTTTATCCAAGATCTCTGGCTTTTTTTAAGGGGGAAAAGGGTGGTGAATTATGTGGTGAATCAGCAGGTCCTTTATAGTGTGTGTGTGTGTGTGTGTGTGTGTGTGTGTGTGAAAACAAACGCCTGCTATGTTCAGTGTAGTGAAGGAATGCCATTAAAAGAATCTGAAGGGGGAGAATGAGCAAAAATAAATAGGATGTTTGCCCTTATCTATCGCTATATTCACATAATTTTACCTTCAGTCTATGTGCATGTGTCTATTTTTATGTACTTGCATGCATACAGATAAGGTATTAAACTAAAATTATGTATTTGTGGAATATGTATATATTTGGGCTGTCAGTAGACAATGGAAAAATATAATGAAGTATGCCAAATTATGCTCCCATTTACTCATCTATAACCCCACTCCAGTGGGGCTGTGTGTATGGAACTGAGACCAGAATTTGAATCATTCTGCTGACAGAGATTCTGGTTTCATTTCGACCCATGCAAGCCCTCTGGCTCCAAAAAGGTTTTCAGAAGTGGAACTGAAGTCACATTTTGGCCAGTACTATTGCTGTAATGTATTGGAATTCCAGTAAGAATATATTGCATTGTGTCATATCAGTGACAGAAAATGGCGCATTCATTTCATAAAAATATAAATTTTAGTGCAGAACATAGTCTAACTTTTTTTCTGCTTACCCATGGCCTAATTTCCTGGAAAAAGAAGGAAGGTCAAATTTAAAGCAAATAGTTACTGGGACAAGACCTCTTTAAATGATGAGAGTAAAAATAAACATGAAATTTCATTACTAAGTGATAAATGTCTTAAGATTCATTTAGTTTTCACCATAGTTACACATTTCAAAATGTCATATTTACACTCAAATAACTTTTCTAGGGAAACAAGGATCTGTATGGATATATAAATATTTTGCTAAATGGTCTCATGCTCCACTGACTTCTCTCCATTTGTAATTCATTATTTTGTTAATTTAAATGACAAGTGATGTACTATCTTGGGAAAAGTGTGTGTGTGTATGTCAGGGGGGACTTTCTTTTAAAATATGAGGATCACTTCCTAACTGTTGAGATACAGGGCAAGATATAATTAAACCTAAATGAAACCCATCAAATCTGGACTCGAGGATGGGATACTTCAAAAAAAAATATAACAGTTATTTAGACCTCATAACATCAGATTCTTATAAAAGCAGGTATCATGGAAGTCCATGGAGAGAATAGGAGAAAATAAACATTCATATGTTTAGAAGAAATTAATTGAATTAATTAAAAAACCCTTGTGACTTCTGTGCAAATTGCTGAGCCACTCAGGGTGACATACTATGGGCAGGTCATGGAATAATTTAGTTTTAATTTCCAAGACAATTGTGCTAAAGATTCAATGCTGATATTTTCCTGCATCACTCTGCACTATAGGACACAGCAATAAAAAAAACGACAACATTAGTGTACAAAAGAAAAAAACACTGTGGAAAGAAATACGTAGTAATTTCCTCTTTTTGTATGCTCTTCAGTTGCCCATTAAACTTCGAGCTTGTCACTGTACCAACTGAGACGCTTTCGTCTGAGACTCTGAAAACTGGTATTATTCAGGGTACAGCAGTGCAGACGCTATAAGCCAAGGGGAAAGAGTTCTCCTGTTGTCCTAATTATTCCAGCTCCTGCAAGCGGTGGTACCTGTGCTAGCTTTAGGGGAAATACTCCCACAGAGTTTGAGATCTAGCCTTTTTGAATTAGTTTTTGTTCCCTTATGCTTGGATCTTTCATGTTGTACAAAGGCAAGTGGAAATTGAAACGTGTCAGGTTATGAAATTGGAATTTTCTCCCTTGTGAGCATCTGGTTCTCCATGATCCATCACAACTGGATTATTTCTCCTCTTCTTCCAAATGTAGCAGCTCCTCTTTATATAAAACAAAGAAACAAATCTCTCTGCCTTCCTAAAGGTTTGCAGGTGGAGAACTGGTAGCTTTACTAACGCCCCTGTGTTTTCACTCTGCTCAGAGAAGCAGGAGGTTCCTCTCAGGCTCTTCTCCCTGTATTTCCAGGCAGGACATTTTTTTTAGTGGTCTCCCCTCCACCTTTTTTTCCTCAGTGTCCATGGTAGGGAGAGGATTTTTGAGAACAGGAGTCTGTAGGAAAACAGCGTTTGAGAAGAAAACTTAGCATGCTAACTGTCCCGGCCAAGATGAAAAGTTCTCCTCTTATACACCTATAATCGTGCATCACCTTCGCCACTCCACCGCAATGTGGCAGGCAATCCTTAATTTGTTTGGAACAGAAATTCGGCAGCAGGAGCTGGCTTTTTAGAAGGCTGGCTTCTCAGTGCTCCCCCCAAAGTGAAGCACTGAGATATTTCTCAAACTGAAATGTAATACAAATTAGGTGACACCATCCTAATCATTAGGTGATTCTCCTAATTGTGGAAGGGTTTAGAATACAAGGAAGACAAATAGAGAGGTTCAAATGACAGAAAATTCTAGGTTTAGGCCTGAGAATGACCTGCTGTGGGAGGAGAAATGCACAGAAGGAATCCAGACAGATGGAGACACACAAAGTATTGACTCTCCTGGGCAATGTAACTGCTAAGAGGGGGAAAAAATAATAGTGAAGTTGGAGAAAATTCCTCCATAAATTTTAAAAATAGTAATCATAAAAAAAATTCTGAGATTACCTGAAGGATCAAATCATTCTTTTAGTCTCCTGATGGCATCTCTGTAAAGGCACAGCTTTAAAGAATTGGAAAAATGAGGGTGTTGCAAAACAGGGTTAAAAGTGCAAGGAATATGCTGCAAGTCTCCTAACACTCCGACCTGGATGTTCAAGAAGTTTAGACCAGATGCATTTAAGAACCTATCTAGAGGGAACTCCAGCATAATCCTGTTTGTGAGACAAAATGGGATTCTTGTCCTTTTGAAGAGCAACATAAGCATGCAGTTCTCAAAAAGCCCTTGAAATACTCAGATATGTACAGTTTGTACATTTGATCAGAAAGTCACAACTAAAAATTGCATTTATCCAAGATCTACCTACCTTTCCATTCAATTAGCTAGCTCAGAAGACTACCTGTAATAGTGCCATCTGGTGATTTGCAGTAATATCACACTTGGAAAAGAGTATCTCAAGAGAAATAATAGAAGTTCTTCTAGTAAGGCTATGATTTAATCATGGATATTTTTAGTAAGTCATGGACAGGACACAGACAATAAACAAAAATTCACAGCCCGTGACTTATCCACGACTTTTACTATAAATACCCCTGATTAAATTTTAACTGGGAGATCCCTGGGGTGCTGCTTTTTGGGGGGACCCCTGAGGCCAGTCGCACTGGCTGCTGCTCGGGCAGTCCTGGGGGCCAACTGCTGGGGGCTGCCGAGCAGCAGCTGTCCCTGGGGCCGCTGCTGTGGCTGCCCCCGGGGCCACCCTCCTGCCACTGCTCTGGCCAACCCTGGGACCGCTGCTCAGGCAGTCCCTGGGGCCAGTCACAAGGGCTGCTGCTAGGGTGGTCCCCGGGGCCAGCTGCTTGGGACCTTGGGGTCAGCCACACTGGCTGCTGCAGAAATCTGAGGTCATGGACATGCAGCCTTACTTATAGTACATTTGCAAGTCAATGGATTGGATTGTCTATAGAGCTATTTTCAAATTCTAACTTTGTGATTGACCCAGTTATAGTCTGATCAATGCAGCTAGACACTGATTTAAATATTGGGTGGATTTAATATTTTCATAATATAAGAAACCCCACCACAATGAGAAACATATTTAGTGCAATCTTCAGTTTAAATAATTTAATATTCTGAAAAAGATTTTCAAAATTGCATGTGTGTAATTGCATCCCTTACTTTTTGTACGGTTACCACAACTGTGCAGATAATCTTGAGTTGCATGCACAAGTTACCAGCTGGACACACAACTGGACATTTGTGTGTACAATTACAGTATGGCCATTGTTGATACAAGTTAAGGGCACAAATATATGTATCTGCACTTGAGCAACTCTGGAAAAAGGTTGAACACATGGTCAAGAAACAGAACAAATAGGCTATTGCTGTACTGAGACCACTCTAGAATCATATGGACCAATATTGTCTCATAGTTGCCTTGTACTCCCCTATTTGTCTGTCTGTAGTCTCTTGTTTTATACTTAAAATGTAAGCTCCTTGGGACCAGGACTGTCTTTTTGTTCTGTGTTTGTGTAGCCTCTAACACAATGAGGTCTGGTCCATGATTAAGACTCTTAGGCGCTACTGTAATGTAAATAAATAAATAAGCTCACTTTTTAAAAAAAACCCTGTATTTATTTGGATTTCCTTGTTCTCTCCAATACTTAACTAAATAAATGAGATTCATGGATAGAGACATAAGGTGGGTAAGGTAATATCTTTTATTAGACTAACTTCTGTTGGTGACAGAGACAAACTTTAAGCCACACAGAGCTCTTCTTCAGGACTGGAAAAAGTACTCCAAGCATCACAGCTAAATGCAAGGTGGAACAGATTGCTTAGCATAAGTAGTTAGCACATATTCTAAGGGATCATACAAGCTAGAGTTGCCTATTATTACCTCTGAAGTCATAGAAAAAAAAGAGGGAGTTAGTGCACTACAGATTGTTCTAATAAGCCGTAAATCTGGTGTCTCTGTTCAGTCCATTATTTTTAGTGTCTAGCAGTTATGAAGTTAAGATCTCATCTTTTGAAAGTGTTTTGCAGGTTTCCTTTGAGGATTAGGACTGATAGGTCAGATATAGAGTTATCACTTTGTGAAAAGTGTTCACCCACAGGTGATGGGGTGTTTTTGTTGTTTATCATTTTCCTGTGTGAGCTCATCTGATAGTGTAGTGATTGTCTGGTTTCACCCATATAGTTATTTGGACATTTAGTGCACTGGATGAGGTATACCACATGGATAGCAATAGGTATTTTCATGGATATATCTATATATGGCTTCTCAAAAAGGTTTCTCTTTGTATTCAGATCTATAAGATTTACCAAGAAACTATTGATTAAGATCCTACAGTAAAAAATCATGTTTTATTTTTTCAATTTAAAAATATAAATTGATGAGTTGGCTTTATTGGAAAACCAGCTTTATCCGTGAAATCCCAGTTTGGAGTTAGTCTCAATGTAGTCTCCCTTTTTGCAGGCAAAAATTATAGCACATAGACATTTCTTACTGCCTAGCTTGTGTCCACAAAAATGGCAATAATTTTAAAAAAAATCAGGCCCATAGAATTTTCTCCAAGCTTATCGAGTTCTCTCTGGTAACAAGAAATTGCTGGTGCCAAGATGGAAAATAAATGTATACAAAGATTTTTTTTGGTAAAGTTTTATACATGTATCTTGAAAAAAAAATTTCATGAGCCAAAATGTTTAGATTTTCTAGCTAGTTTGTATAAAACAAAGTGCAAAATTTCTAAATTGTTGTTTAGCAAAATTCAAAAGCTATTATGCTGCAAATGCCTCATTTTATATGTTGATCTAAATTGTTTTTGCTAATCAAATTGCTGTACGTATCGGTCATGGCTTTACTAATCAGACTCATTATACTCTGTAAAAAGAAATCTATGATCTTCACTTTGCAAACAATCCAGTCAAAGGTCAATTTTGGAACATAATTTAATCCAGACATGTCTTTAAAAAATGCTGCATGTTCTTTGGGTGTGGGTTTATCCAAATTATAGAAGTTTATCTAGAAGACAAACTTTTTTTTGTATTCACCCTTGCTATTACTTTTTTTTTAAACAATAAAAGATTTACTTAAATTTCCAGTCTAGTGTATGGACTGGTTATAGATCCTCTTAATAATACTTGAACAAGTGTGTAGATGCATAGCAATATATAAATGCCAATATTTAGTTCTCTGTGTGTGTGCGATATATAAAACTGCTTTAGGGGAATACTAAAGTTGCAAAGTCAAGCATATAAAAGTAAGGAAATTCCGATATTAAAGTTTAATGCGTAGGATTTATTTTGCCTTTACTGTGATTATGCACTGTAATAAACTATATGCTTTAAGTCACAGGTTCGGATTAAGAGTGGTCCATGGACACATTTCTCTAGCCAGAGGTCTGAATGCTATTGCATTCAGTACTTACATATTGCCTCTTTATCTGCGGATTTCAAAGTGCTTGATACAAGTGGCACAAATTAGTAATCCCATTTTATTGAGAGCATATCTATAGAATAAGCACATAGGTTCAAACATTTTTTCTAACAAGTATTATGGCATATTCCTAGCTTTGTGACCCAGTTTCTCCATTTGTAAAACTATGATAATATTTAGCCACGTTGGTGTGCATTCTTACTAAATAAAGGTTGTGAAGTACAAAGTAGTATCAAGGTTAGCAAAAATAATAGAATTTAGAATATCCTGACTCCCAGTGCCGAACATGTTCCCTTAAATGAAGGAAGCAATTTGATGAGTAATACAGGAGGAAAATACTTTTTACCACATCCTGGGGCTCACACAATGTTTAAGACTTGTGTCCTGGAGAGTTTGGAGCCATTTTTCCTGCAGTCACAGACCGCTCCTGATGCTCATTCTCTCTGTCCCATAGAGGCTGGGGAGGGAAGTTGAAAGGTCTTTCCTCCACAAAGACATAAGAAAAAATCATTAATATATGGTTTGTCACAAATGAGTGCAGATAAAATACTCATGTCACACTGTCATGTATTCTGCATATTCCACGTTACAAAAAACTATTTTAGAAAATGAGATTTATATTTCAAATGCCCAGAATTGAGGAGAGAAAAAAAATATTCCTTGGAATATTGTGTTAAAAAACAAAATAGCTGTTTGAAGCTACTCACATGTTAGAATACATTCCAGGAAGATAACTTGGTTGATATGGGGCAGATAATTTAAAATCTACATGTGACTGCCTTAATTCTGCAGTTTTTCACATGGATATGATCATCACATATATACATGGACACACACATTTATAGAGTATTAGCGTAATAATTGATACAGATATAAAATACATAGAGGTGATAAAACTAGTATCTACAGGTAATAGTAGATATTAGGTATTCTGCTGTCTCAGATCTTTATAATCAATTGAATTTTAGTTATATGCCAACATTCCTAGCCATCTTCTTTACAGGCAGTATCTGGTGTGCAGAAAAAAAAAAGCAGTTTAGGATAGGATCCAGCAGCCAGAATTCACTTGGAAATCAGGAAGAGTTTTGCTCGAGTGAGGACTAGTAGATAGGATCTGTCCGGTAGTAGTAGGCATCTGACTTACTGTATGTCTGTAAAGGGGAGAGGGTGAGAATGAAGGTCTGAAAAGGTGTCTGAATTAGAAACAAGTTTTCAGAATATAGGGCCTAATCAAGCAGTATTAATGCAAAGAAAACTTCTGTCACCATACACGTAAGCTTTACCTTCATAAGAACTACAGAATTAAATCTACAATGAGGTAGATTTTATGGATCTATTCACGATTTTTTTTTAATTCTATGGCTGGAATCATTCTATATTACATTAAATCATAATATTGGGACCAGAAATGTTTTTCATGTATTTCCACAACACTAGCTTTTTTATCCATTTAATGACCCCATATATTCTTGAAGCTCAGTCCAAAATTGTTCATTTCCTAAAGGTTTGTCTTACCCTGTCATTTAAAACCTCTCGTATTTGAATTTCATTACAATAGCAGTACCCTTAACTTGTCATTTCATCAACCATGCCTGAGTTTTGTGGCACTGGACTAGTTATGTTATCAGTGATGGAAATTCTCTGAATCTGCACAATGTCAATGTAACCTATGCTGGGAAGGGAGGGATACATCTTCCAGCCTGTGGATCAGCCACTCCAGAGCCACTAACTATGATGGCCCCCAAGACGTTAATAGCTGCATCCCATTAAATTAAGTTACTCTTTGAGTGATGGTCCCTTTGTGTATCCCATTACATCTGACAGGAGGGTAGCGGAATTTCAGGCTTTGGTGGCTGATCCACCTCATAAGACTTATAAGGATAAAGTTAGTATTGAAATCCCAAATTTCTCACTAAGATGGTGTCGGATTTTCATATATATCAGCCTATATACTTCCCAAACTTTTTTCAAAACGTCATTCTCACAAAGATGAGAAAAAACTCCATATTTTGGACGTTCATAAGGTGTTAGCTTTAAACAGTATAGAATATTTTCACAATTATTCATCACCTTTGCTGACAGGATGAAGGGGCAACCTGTCACTTCACAGGAGACTTCTTCCTGGATCTCTTCTTGTAGTCATCTTTGCTGTAATATTCCCAAGGTTCCACTACCTCAGCGAGTTTTAGCACATTCTACGAGAGCACAAGCAGCACAAGCTGCTTTCTTGCGTCATTTTCCCATCAATGATACTTGCAAAGCTATTAGTTGGTCATCTGTTCATACATTCACAGCTCATTATGCTCTCTCCAAGGCCTCAAGAAACCATGTGGGAATCGGAAGAGTGGTGTTGCAGTTCTTGTTTAATAGATTCTGATATCTACCTCCGTCTGGAGCTGCTTGTATGTCAGCTGAAATGGAATGGGCATGTGCCAGCATTTGAAGAAGAAAAAAAAATAGTTGTTCTTCAAGATGTGTTGCCCATGTCCATTCCAGGACCTACCGTCCATCCTCTGTACAGTGGACTGACAACATATACTGGCTTCAGGTGTGAAAAAATTGAGTGGGGTCAAGATGGCTTCACATCTTATGCCCTTGACTAACAGCGTGAGCAGATAGAGGGGGCATGCACCACCCTGATCAGTACCAGTATGGGAAAAAGTTCTCTGGCTTTGGTGCACACACAACTGAAGTGTAGTGGATATGAGCAAAGAACAACAGTTAACAAACAGCTATGTAACTTTTTTCCTTTGTTGCTGCTGTTAAAGTCCAATCCCTTTTTGTAGAAGACAAAACAAGATAAATGGATACAAGAGGGGAGAGTAAAGAACAGAAAAAACAGAAAATACAACTTCACTTAATCTCGTTGCTGCAAAACACAGGTACAGTACATACTTTGATCAGCCACTTTGAGACCTAGCAAGCTTGTACCAGGGTTGACCTTATGACAGGTTCCCCCTGGGGTGCCACCTGGAACTGGGGTACCACTGAGCCCTCCAACCCAGCAGCCTGCACTCCCTCTCACACTGGGCTGCTGTGACAAGCTGCAAAGCCCTCCAGCCTGCATCTCCACTAGCATTTAAACAGGTAGAGACACACCCAGTTGCAGTTACATGCAGGCTCTCTAACCACCAGCTTATTGGCCTAAGACCCCAAAGCAGTACCATCCTGCCCTAGTCAAATCTGGCCATTATATGGGTTTAATACCTGGTCCACCTCTCCCTCAATGTGAAGAGAACAATGCACACTTGTGGTAACCAAGCAGAGATTTTCCCCAAGAACTCCAGTCAATTCTAACCATTTTGGATTAAAACCATAAAATAAGTTTATTAACTACAAAAGATAGATTTTAAGTGATTATAAGTGATGGGTTACCTAGTAAATAAACCAAAACACAAACTAAGTCTAAGATACTAGAAAGATAGGATATGAGGTATCAAATTCTCACCTTGGCTGATGAGACAGGGGGGCTTCAGATTCTTATGGGACAATCTGCACTTGCTTTACAGTTTGGAATCCCCAGGTCTTTCATAAAAAGGCTAGAAATTCCTTTAGCCTGGGTCCAGCACTTCCTCCAGTTCAGTCTTTGTTCCTCAGGTGTTTTTGGGTGTCTTCATGGGTCGGGAGTGAAGACCCGCAGAGGATGTCACTCCTTGCCTTATATAGTTTTTGCAGATGGCAGGAACCCTTTATTTCAAAACTTGGTTCCCAAACCAGTTTGTGGAAAAATACTGACATCCCAAGATGGAATCCAGAGACATGGTTTGGTCACATGTCCTGGTTCGGTCTTAGCCTCCATTACCTTCAGGCTGGCTTGAGCATTTACAGGAAGACTAAACTCTTTCACAGTCCATTGTCTTTGCGGATGGGCTTCCCCTATTGTCTGGCTTCTTCGTTGTTGTACCTGAAAGGCTGGCACTGTGTGTTTTCCAGAGTAAGCCCATTTGATATACAGACCCCTAATCAATATTCATAACTTCAGATACAAAAATGATACATGCATACAAATAAGATAATCATATTCAGCAAATCTTAACTTTTCCAAAGACACCTCTTGGGCAAAATGCATCATAATTAGACAATAATCATATCATAATATCTTGGTGAAGAACATGGGCTGCAGTGTCACAGGGCTGATTTGGGCATTGCTTTTAGCTGCTTCATGGGTCACTGGATCACAACAGTGTTGCAAAATATAGCTGGCTTAGCTAGCTAAGCCAGATTTTAATACACAGGAGAAAGGAAAAAAAAAAAAAGAGAAATGTGAAAGAAGCAGCAAGGTGGAGAATGAAAAGGGGACATGGGTGGGGAAGAGAATGACAAAATCTCGTAATTCAGATGGTGTTCGGAATTTACCCAGAGCCAGTAGAGGTGGCAATGTCACCTAGGTCTCTCTCTCTCTGGCCTGGTCTGATCAGGACATTTCTCAGCATTAGGGTGACAAAGACCCAATGGTGTCACAATGGATCCTAAGAGACTGTGGCATGATAATTGTGATTGATACTTGCTCCTTCTTTTTTAGTAAGCGATTGTTGTATTTGCTTCCCATCCACACCCCAGTTACTTTTATGGATCACAAAAAGCAGGTGATTGGCATCCTCTCATTATTTTGTTCACCAATTAGGTCTAATTTCTAACAGACCAATTTTAGTTCCTTGATTTCTGGTCCCATACTTGCTTTGTTAACAAGGAATCTTTCTTGTAGCACTCCTTGAATTATATCACTAGGCCTTTTTGTTTTCACTAACTGTGTCCACATCTACACTAGCAAGCTGACAGCACAGCTGAAAGATCACTTGTGTGGCTGTCTATGCCAACGGGAGAGAGCTCCCCTGTCAACATAATAAAACCCCCTTCACAAGTGGCAGTAGCTATGTTGGCGGGAAAAGGCCCTGAAGCCCTCCTCATGGCTGGGAGAAAGGTCCATCTCCCCTATTTAGGGGTGAGCAACACAGGATCCTGGGCCAGGACCTGAGGGAGAAGGGGAGATCAGGTCCCCCTTCAGCTTCTCCAACCAACAATCTAGGCACCGAAGGCTATATTACAAACCTATTTTAGATAGTTTATAGATCATTAGAATGATTAAGCATTTTTAGAACTCTGGGGATATCCCCCGCCAACAGCTCCCTGTGTAGGTGTGGCTAATATGACCAAGATCCCAGGATTCAAGATCTGCATGGCTTTTCCCATCATTGGCAACCATAACACTTGACTCTACTGTCTTGGGGAAGCTAATGCGCCCCCTAAAGCACAAAATCTGCCAGTGTTTTCATTGCTGTAGCTGTCAGTCCCACTAATTCAGACTTAAAAGATTCCTGGACCTCTTAGTGAGACCCCAGTCTGACCCAGCCCTTCAGACCCCATATATCAGGCCAAGATACTGAGATGCACCTTCTGAGCATGGTGGTCTCTGGGACTGGGGTTACTCAGAGCAGGGTTAAGGACTCTTCCAAATATTGCAGACATGAGGAGGGTAAAGTCAAATATTCTCAGCAGAACTGAGATAAATCTTCCTCCAAAGTCCTCACACAAAAAAAGAGGACCTCCTATCTGCCATCTTGTAAGTCATGTGAGACTGCTCTCTGGTACTTGTCAGGAGCTCACCAGGAGTTTACTACTAATTCCTTGGTACCGAAAAACAAACAAGCCCGTAAACCTTTGATAGCCAAAAAGTAGGGACCGTCTTTGGTATTGCCAAGGAAAAGAAAGAAGCAGAAACCTCCTACACTAATGATGATAACATGCTGAGAAAGAGTCATTGGTACTAAAAACCGCTCCCCATCTTAAGCTGGAACTACAAGAGACAGAAGCTCAGCCTTGGGCTAGATACGTGGTCCCAGAGGAACTTATATATTCAGAACCAGAATTGCCAGTACTGTTGGACCTGGTCCTAAACAGGGACCATCAGTTTTCTACTCTTCGGTATCATTGACCAGTGAAATTTTATAACACCACCAGTAGTGACAACACTGCCTCCCAATGTAGAGACACCCTTAAGTTATTGGATATCCTTTAGGGTGCTGGTCCCAGTACGGTGGCATCACCAATTAAGAAGGCCATCTTAGAACCAGCCAAAGCAGTGTGGCATGCTCCATCCACTTTTATTCCCACCCATAAAAAATAGAGAAAAAATATTTCTTATCTAAGGGGGCAGAATTTTTATTTTCCCTCCCTATTCCAAACACTTTATTCATGGAGGCTGTCACTGAAAGGAACATATAACTACCCTGGATCCACATCCACAGAGAAGGAGTCCAAATGCATTAGTCTTCTTTGGGAGAAAGAACTTCATTTTGACAAGCTTTTAGTTCTGCAAAGCAAATTACCAAGATTTAATGTTGAAATATTATTTTATTAATTACAATAAGTTCTCTGAATTCGCTAACAGACTCTCTCAAGTGGATAGACTTCAGTTCCAAGCAATTATCAATGAAGGATAATTGCTAACTATGTTGGCCCTTCAGACTTCAGTGGATTCAGCAGATGCATCCATAGTCATGAGAAGTGGGACTCATGGCTCCAATCCTCTGGTTTCCCAAAGAAGTCCAATCCACCGAGGAGGATCGGCCTATTCAGTTAGAAGACAGATGAATCATTAGATTTCATGCAAAACTCAAAAGCAACTCTTCGCTCGCTAGGTACCTATACCCCAGCACGACAGAGGAAATACACCAAGACTCAGTCCCACAGACAATAACCAGGCCCTCAATATTCTACCACAAAAAGGCCTTATGAGCCACTTACGAAACTCCAGAGAATGCAACATAGCAAATCATATGTTCCCCCTTCATTCACTTCATCCCACTAAGAAATCCTTTTGACAGAATATTTGACAAGATATTTCCTGATCCCCAAGAAGAAACAAGGCCAGAGGCCCATACACCCATGCATTGGTGATGCCACCTTCAGATAGCTGAATGTCTTCAGATCAGATTGATCAGATAGCTGATCAATGTGGCCTCTATATTTCCCTCCTGAAACAAAGGCAACTGATTCACAGCTCTCAGTTTAAAGGATGCTTATTTCCACCTAGCTGTCCACCTTGCAAGAAGAGATTCCTATGATTTATCGTAGGCCTAGACTATTACCAGTACAAAGTGCTCCCCTTTGACTTCTCAATGTTACTAGGGGTATTCACAAAGGTGTTAACAGTAGTGGCTGCTCACCTGCATCAGGGTTCATCCGTTTCCATTTTCTGAATGACTGGCTGTTCACAGGGAAGTCATATCAAGAAGTATGGATGACAAGCCTCTTCCTGTTCAGGCTCCTACATTCATTAGCAATGTCCATTTTAGCTCCAACACAGACCATAGCCTTTATTGGAACAACCCTAGTTTCCATCTGGCTCAAAGCTTACTTAGCTCAGGATAGACCTTATTACTTGGCTTTGGCTGAATCCTCCAGATGATAGTTAGAACCTGTGTCATCTTTCCAAGTTACATGGTCTTGTGTACTTATGACATTTTTCATGAGGCTTTACCTTCACCTTTGAGTATAGGCTTGGTCACAGACTATCTATGTATCAAGGAAGCTCAGTCTGCACATATTGATCTTGCCCCTCCACAAAGTTCTGACTTCATTCTCCTGGTGGGATAATAGGGAGACGGGGGCGGGGGAGGGGGAGAAGAGGGGGCTTTCATCCTTCCCCTACCCACAAAAAAAATTGATTATAGATGTCTGCCTGCTAGAGTAGGAAGGTCACCTGGACAAACATGCAACTGGTCCCACCAAGAATCCCAGCTACATGTAAACCTTCTGTGCTGCATACAGGATATGAAGTCTACAAACGTCTCCTACCATTTATTAGGAACTTGCATGTCCGAGTCACATCAGACAACATGGCAATAGCTTTTAATCAATAATCAAGGGAGAGCATATTCCATCCTTTTTTGCATAGAAGCTGTCAATGTCTGGAACTAGTGCATTCACCACCAGATCATCTTCTTGGCAGTACAGGTGTATACAATCGAGGTGTATACAACACATTAGCAAGCAGCCTCGGCAGAGATTTCTCCAGAGATCACGAGTGGGAACTACATGACTCAGTGTATGGGCCATCTTTCAGCACTGGGGATTCCCATCTTGGGATCTCTTTGCATCTCAAGAGAATGAGAAATACCCAGCCTGCTGCTCCAGAGCAGGTCAAGGCCATGAATCCAGAGGGGGACACATTTCTAGTTCAGTGCTCAGAACAGCTGAGATATACATTTCTGCCAGTTCTTCTCCTGCCTCATGTTGCCCCGACACAGAGTTCTGACTTTTCCCCCGCAGTCTCCCTATTATCCCACCAGGGGAGTGAAGGGGGCTTTCATCCTTCCCCTACCCACAAAAAATATAGCTTCTCCTCTCATATATAATCAATCTCGTAACAGTGACTGTCCAAATGGATTTCAAGCTACATACTGCTGTGTTATGAGCTGACGGAAACCCCTCCCCCTCAAGGTAACTCGGTTGGAGCCCAAGCTATATTTGCTCTGATATGTCCCTCTCCTAGAGATTTACCGAGTGGTAACATGGGGCTCCATCCATGCCTTGTAAGACATTATGCCCTGTTTCAGACCTCAGCAGTGGGTGCATCTTTTGGCAGAGCAGTCCTCCAATCAGTGGTACAGGAGGGTTACTCGTATTCTCCTTCTCAATGAATACTGCTCATGAGTCACCTCAGGTAGAATACACATAGGGACTACCTCTTGGAGAATAAAGTAAGATTACTTTCCTTATGCAGTAACTAGAGTTCTCTGAGAGATGTGGTCGCTCTCTATATTACACTACCTGCCCTCCTCCTCCTCTACTCAGAGCCTTCCTAAGGTTCTATATGGTAGAAAGGGAACTGGAGAGATGTTCCATCCTAACCACCCTTGTTTCAGAGTATGAGGCAGAGAAGGGCATAGTCCAAGAACAACAAACATAACTAGCAAAAAATCTTCCTGTCTCAGGTCCCTGGAGCACATGCTCACCTTAAGAGGAATATAAATAAGGACTGCATATATTGAAGAACTCTGGTTACTGTACAAAGTAAACAACCTTACTTTTTTGGCCAGTGGAACTGAGAAATTTGCCAACCCACTTACACAGTTACAGTAGTAGAACAAAAATATCTAGGGAATGTTAATCTTCATGCTTTAAAATATAAACCAACTGCGAACTTCGTGGCCTTAGCAAAAGAATTTCCAAATAGATATATTATTGCTTAATTGTGTATTAAAGATTTATAACTGTATCTACAGAATTAGATATTGGCCCATTTTGAGTTCAGAAACATCAAATCAGATTTTCCTGAACAGTAGTACATCCTAAAAAGAACCTTAGTCTAGTTACAATGTTGACCTGGCCAAAAGCCTACCAATTAGAGATGGTTTCTGTTGCTCTTTAATTGTTCATGCTGCTGTGCATATCAGTGAGCTTCTACTCAAGGATGAAAGACAGTTGGAGGATTATATTTCTATGCTTTTGTATATGAACAAGAGGGATCCTCATTTTAGCTCTCAAGAGAGCAATGTAGTTGCACAAAAGGTCACTTTTTTTTTTCTCCTGGGCAAAACAAAGTTGTAATTAAAAAGAGAATTTTACCAGCAGGACAGGTGCTAGTGTAAATTATATACTACAGCCAAGGGATTTGAAATGGATGGAATTATGGCCTCTCTGTGATATAATTAATGAGAAGCATCGAGGACACGGAGGGAGAGTGTTAGCAATATTCTGCCACAGCCATGTGTCTTCCGTCTATTAAAGCAGATGGCAGTTGGACCTTTTATATGTAAAAACATACAAAATAGGTATGGGGAGAAAAGCTACTTTCTTGAAAAGAAGAGTAAGTAGAGTGAAATGCACAGAGGCAATAATTATCCATCTCAGATTGCACTGTGCCTATATGAGGCAAGTAGTCACTTTTTTGGAAGTGGAACTGTGTAATATCAGAATAGTATTACTTGGTTTCTTTATCAGTTTAACATACTTTCTTAATCAAAAAAATACCTTGGCTGCAAGAAAGGCCTTGTGGTTGTGTAGCAACCAACACCTGCTGCTGCTGCTTCTGCTTCTCCTACTGTCATAATCACTCCTTTGGATTCCTAAGTATGCATAGTAAGACGTATCTCAGACTCTATGTCCTTGTCTTTCATAGTGTGTATGTTCACCTTTTTTGGATGCCGGTCTGGTTCTCCCACAGCCTTGGGAAGGACATGGAACTAGACAAGAGTGGATGAAGATTAATTAATTGGTCTTTAACTATTAATGGTAAATAGGTGCTATGGCCTGTCATGAGATGTTAGATGGGGTGGGATCTGAGTTACTACAGAGAATTCTTTCCTGGGTATCTGGCTGGTGAGTCTTGCTCACATGCTCAGGGTTCAGCTGATCGCTAATTTGGGGTCGGGAAGGAATTATCCTCCAGGGCAGATTGGAAGAGGCCCTGGGGTTTTTCACCTTCCACTGTAGCATGAGGCACGGGTCACTTGCTGGAGGATTCTCTGCACCTTGAAGTCTTTAAACCATGATTTGAGGACTTCAATAGCTCAGACAAAGGTGAGCGTTTATTGCGGGAGTGGGTGGGTGAGATTCTGTGGCCTGCATTGTGCAGGAGGTCAGACTAGATGATGATAATGGTCTCTTCTGACCTTAATATCTATGAGTCTAACCAATATCCTCATATACAGTAAGTCCTTGTACTGTAAAGATATCACATTTGGCAAGAAATAAATTCTAATCAATAATGTCCATATATAAGAGAGATTGCTTGTATATATCTTTTGTCCGTGCAGAAGAGAAAGCTGACGAAGTTATGTGATAACATAAGAGAATTTGATCGACTTTTTAAAGTTAACTGATTAAATATATCATATTATATTTCAGTACTCCCAGCTCTGCTCTATGGGATTTTTTTGTGGAATTTCTTAGTGTTCTTAATTTTTCTAACTGTGGTAAATTATGGAGGATGTTTTGGGGGTAGTTCAGGGTGAACTTGTCTTCAATGTGATGTGATTTATTTTAGTAGCATCAAAATAAACAGTATACTTGAATCAAAGTAACAAAAATTAAGTGGGAGTGGTGCTGAATATAATCTGCTGCAGTGCAACAATTTTGAAAACAGATAAAATCCTGATTTATTTATTTATTTTGGGGAGTGGGAGAAAGCTTGAGCTCTTACAAATGCTGGCATTATGAATTTCTCTTTGGCTTGTCAACCCACGAAGCTTTCTTGTGTATGCAGGTCCAGGCCTACAATCTAGATGCTGCAGTTTAGTCTCCAGCGTCATCTTCCTATTGTTAGTTGCCATTATTTCATCTTTTGACTTAACTAGTGCGAATAGTCAGGCAGGTGGAAGCATGTCCTTTATTGGAGATAAAACTGCTGGCACTGAAACATAGCAATAAAATACAGACATGCCCCTCCCTCCCCCCAAAAAAGAAGACAGCCAGTCACACTTTCTGATGCATTTCTGCACCTATCTCTGTCTGTTCCCTTTTCTGATAGTAACTATGCATTAGGACCCCATAGTATTTTCTTTGGGCTCTCTTCCAATTTACCAGTGCAATTCAAGTTCCTTGGAAATTATGACCCTGTGTTGCACTATGTGCACTTTGAAACCACAGAATGCCACTGAAATAGAAGAGGTAGATAAAAGCAGGGCATAATGGAGGGCACTCTACTGCAACCAACATGAGGAGGAGAAGATGACACCTTGGAAAAAGTGACAGATTATCAAAAACAACAAGATTGGGCCTATTAGAGATCTGGGGGAGGGCGGAGGAGGTGTAGGGACCCTCAGACAGTATACACTTATTCAAAATAAAGTGTTGAAGCTTTACAAGTTCATACAGCACTGTTACAATTCTCCATAGTTCCATTTATCTCTACATAACAGCACCATTATGTTCTGCGTTTTGATTCTCATATGTAAGTTCTCCTTCCCTGAATAAGTATTCAACTGTTGGAGCCATGTTTATCAGCACTTGATGCCATGCTTTTTCTATGTGTGTTTTTTAAAAAGGAAGGGATGGAAGTTGGTTAATCAGAGGATAAAACCTATGAAGACATTTTAGTGTAATTATCCAAATCGGAGATTTGGTTCGCCGTTAGTTGATCTGACTCTGTCAAACAGAAGCATAGTATAATTTTTTACTTTCTATATACACAAAATGAAATATATGGCAGTGTGGTGTGACATAACATTTATATCAGCAAAATTTTATGATCATGTTACCCACAAGTGAGTTATTCAGGTAATCTGAAACAAGTTCCAATACAATCTTTATACCACTTCACAATATCATGTATCTGTACACATCACATATTACAGAAAAAATAATAGTTTAGGAATATTTCGGAGAGGTTTCACAATTTATATTGACAGGTTTCAGAGTAGCAGCCATGTTCATCTGTATTCGCAAAAAGAAAAGGAGTACTTGTGGCACCCTAGAGACTAACACATTTATTTGAGCATAAGCTTTCGTGAGCTACAGCTCACTTCATCCAATGAAGTGAGCTGTAGCTCACGAAAGCTTATGCTGAAATAAATGTGTTAGTCTCTAAGGTGCCACAAGTACTCCTTTTCTTTTTACAATTTATATTCGATATATTTTTATTCTATATCCTTCTGACCATAAAGCCTGGTTCCTAAATTACCATGAGTCAAAGTGTACAGGGCTTAGAGAGAGAAATGAAAACCTATAAATGTGTCCTAAAATAGCTTTAATATTCTGGAGGGTGGTGATGGGCGATAGGTCCAGTATGTCAGGATGTTCCAAGGCTGGAAAAAAGTACTGTATGTCATTCTCTTCACAGATGTATAAAGCTCCTGTTTCTTGCTCTGCAGGATTGTGAGATATCACACTTTAAATCTTCTTGGTGTCTTCAGGGAATGTCTACCTGTCACAGCTGGGCTCCTTGAATTAGCTAGGTTGTTCCCATCTCCTGTGCTCTGGGTGACTGCTCACCTCAGAAGCATTTTTGGGGTGGACAGCCTACTTTGGGCGGTTGCTTCCCTTAGTCTTTACAATAACCTTCTGGGGGCAACTTATCACTGGTGCAGGACTGAAGCTTGCCCATTCTATCCTATGGGCCAATGTAATTATTGAGAAGAATTCCTCATTTGGGGTGAAAGAAGGAACTCATTCTCTGAATGGTTGATTTTTTTTTTTTAAATAAAAGGTAGATGGTTTGAAGCTGCTTGGCAGTTTAAAGTTAATAAGTCCTGGGGAGAGGATTTGTGACTAGATAGGAGGTGAGGCAGTCAAAGTTGCATGATAAAATAATTGTATCACGTGCCTATCACCACCACATACATGGTGTGTGTGATTGTGCACATACATAAAAGTAAGCAGAGTGAAAGCTGTCCTGAGTGGCTACTAAAGGGACCCATAAAAATTGGTGGTCTTTATATAAATGTATGCCCACCACATATGTGGAGGTGATGGCCATGCATTAAAGGCTGCTGTGAGAGAAGGTAGGGAAGACAGATGATATTCAGTGTATCTAGTCACAGGAGCACCTTTATGGGTGCTATTGAAGATATAGGCTCATGCATCTTTCCACCAGTGGTCTCTCTCTCTCTCTCTCTCTCTCTCTTTGACCTTCTGCAAAGTCTGGTGTACCTCAAGGGAAATTAACTGCCCAGATTGAGAAACACAGGTTGAGATTATTTCAAATAAAAGGTATCCATTGAAGAATTTTAAAATGTATCACTTTTGTTTGAAGGGCCATTGAATTATGTATATTTGAGTGTAGAGTTCCTGTTTGTAGCAGAGATGTGTTCCTTAAATAGCTTCATGAGTTTATATTGGGTACCTAGGAGTTGTTCAAAAACGTGTATTTGAAGACCATGTAGGAAATTCAGTGAGAATTGAGTTTGTTTTTCACTTATGGTGGATGGTTAGGCTTGTGAGTTTTTTGGGGTTCTGTTATTTTTTCCTCACATATCAGCCCAAGTTCATAAACAGTTCAGGAATATGAGTTAGTGGTATTTTCATCTCTCGTATAGGTCACTTCTCAATTCCCCAGCTGCCTATACACACTCCAGGCCCTGGGACTTCTGCATCTTTACTTCTTGGTGTCTTCAGGGAATGTCTACCTGTCACAGCTGGGCTCCTTGAATTAACTAGGTTGTTCCCATCTCTTGTGCTCTGGGTGACTGCTCACCTTAGAAGCATCTTTGGGGTGGACAGCCTATTTTGGGCAGTTGCTTCCCTTAGTCTTTACAATAACCTTCTGGGGGCAACTTATCACTGTACTCTCCAAAGAGAGAAAACACATTCCCACTCCTGCTGAAGTGGCAATATGACTCAGTACAGGCACAGAACACACATAGTCCCTACAGTAGTAGGTAGGAAAACCTCATCATCCCAAATGCATGGTTGCTAGGAAACCTTTGAGAGTCTCCAGCAACTATAATAGAAATTGTCGCATATCTCAGCCTGGGAGCTGTAACAGTGATTGTTTCCCAGAGGTTCTATACAGGATGAAGTAAGGGTGGACACATCCTCTCCCCATCAGCAAAGTCCCTTATAAAGAACAGAGGGGCAATGGTCCATACTGGGAAGTCCCCCAATGACTACTCAGGAAGATAGCCTTTTGGTACTTTGGAAAACCTGAGGGGAGATATATAAGCCATTTAGCCCCTAGAACCAAGTGTTGGGGGACACTGTCTCTACTCTCCAAAGACAAGTAGAAGTAAGGAGGGGTCCTTGGGAATAAGGGTTCTCTTTGGCAGTTTTTTTTCCCTCAGTACCTGAACTTTTGAATTAAACCCACTGGGACCACTTGTTCTGAATGGGAACAAGACAATATAGTGGAGTGCATTATAAGCACATGTACTGTATTAGATGCTTATAGCAAAAGAAGATGCTGCTGAAGATTTTTAATTCAAGATATCTCCCTTACTGAGAAACAAAATATAGTGTATAAAATGAGGGAAATCCAGATCTTTCTTGAACTCAATTTTGTAGCGAAAAATCTACATATCCACTCTCAAAAAATTGTTAGCAATAGAACAGAGAGTACATAGATGCTGATCTTCTAGACTCTTCCTCTGAGACAGATGGTTCCTTGGAGTTCATAGATACTAAGGTCAGAAGGGACCATTCTGATCATCTAGTCCGACCTCCTGCACAGCGCAGGCCACAGAATCTCACCCACCCACTCCTATGAAAAACCTCACCCATGTCTGAGCTATTGAAGTCCTTAAATCATGGTTCAAAGACTTCAAGGAGCAGAGAAGCCTCCCTCAAGTCAACCATGCCCCATGCTACAGAGGAAGGCGAAAAACCTCCAGGGCCTCTCCTCTCTTCCTGGAGGAAAATTCCTTCCCGACCCCAAATATGGCAATCAGCTAAACCCTGAGCATATGGGCAAGATTCACCAGCCAGATACCCAGGAAAGAATTTTCTATAGTAACTCAGATCCCATCCATCTAATATCCCATCTCAGGGGATTTGGCCTATTTACCCTGAATATTTAAAGATCAATTACTTACCAAAATCCCATTATCCCATCATACCATCTCCTACATAAACTTATCGAGTAGAATCTTAAAGCCAGATAGATCTTTTGCCCGCACTGCTTCCCTTGGAAGGTTATTCCAAAACTTCACTCCTCTGATGGTTAAAAACCTTCGTCTGATTTCAAGTCTAAACTTCCTGGTGGCCAGTTTATACCCATTTGTTCTTGTGTCCGCATTGGTACTGAGCTTAAATAATTCCTCTCCCTCTCCTATATTTATCCCTCTGATATATTTATAGAGAGCAATCATATCTCCTCTCAACCTTCTTTTAGTTAGGCTAAACAAGCCAAGCTCCTTAAGTCTCCTTTCATAAAACAAGTTTTCCATTCCTCGGATTATCCTAGTATCCCTTCTCTGTACCTGCTCCAGTTTGAATTCATCCTTTTTAAACATGGGAGACCAGAACTGCACAAAGTATTCTAGGTGGGGTCTCACCAGTGCCTTGTATAACGGTACTAAAACCTCCTTATCCCTACTGGAAATGCCTCTCCTGATGCATCCCAAAACCGCATTAGCTTTTTTCACAACCCTATCACATTGGCAGCTCATAGTCATCCTATGATCAACCAATACTCCAAGGTCCTTCTCCTCTTCCGTTACTTCTAATTGATGCATCCCCAACTTATAACTAAAATTCTTGTTATTAATCCCTAAATGCATAACCTTACACTTCTCACTATTAAATTTCATCCTATTACTATTACTCCAGTTTACAAGGTAATCCAGATCCTCCTGTATAATATCCCGATCCTTCTCCGAATTGGCAATACCTCCCAGCTTTGTATCATCTGCAAACTTTATTAGCACACTCCCACTTTTTGTGCCAAGGTCAGTAATAAAAAGATTAAATAAGATTGGTCCCAAAACCTATCCCTGAGGAACTCCACTGGTAACCTCCCTCCAACCTGACAGTTCGCCTTTCAGTAGGTTATAAGGCTCTTTTTAGTTGAACAGGCACTAATGCTTTCAAAGAACTAACTTTCTCCTTTTGCAGCTCTTTCCTCAGCATCAATACCAAAATTGTATTACTTTATATTTTTAGCATAATCCACCCTAGATTGGCAAATAAGTGAAAGACTGGTTCTGATACACTATGAAACCTTACAAGTAGTCCCTAGAGTGGAGGGACAGATACTTCAACTGTGATTTCCCATATATTCACTACTTATAATATTTTGCTGTGTAGAACATACAAAGGAGGCAAGAGTTAACTGTATATTGCTTCTGGGGTAAGGTTGGGGTAAGGATTGTCCGGCTAACTGTCCTCCACCTATCTGGCTCTCTGGGCTTGGAGAAGGGAACGTGTATCCTATTTGGCTACTCTGCTTGGGTGCTGATCCTAGCTGTTGAGTTTGAAAGGCATATTATCGGGCTTGGCTATGGTACTATGAGTCTGCCACCAGTTTGGAAATGGATCCAAGGGTGTAGTATTTGTCTTTCTGGTTAGTGAAGCCTGTTAGGCCTGCTGCCAGGACAGACAGAGGTGGAGAAGCCTTAACTCTTGCTAAGGGATTCATTCCCTATTCCCTCAGTGCTAGTATGGAGGGTTGGTGTTCACCTTTTCTCCTTGAAAGTATCAAGGACTTTTCCTTAGAAATCCATAAGCCTGGATAATTACATAGTTGGGTACTATGGCATATGGAGTATCAGCTTTCACTTCAATTTCTCTGTAGTTTTTACAAGTGTCACAAATCAAATATTAGAGAGAGAATGTTCTACAATATATATATATAGTTAGTTGTGCACAAGTACTGAAGTGCACACAGCAATCTGTAATGTCAGCTTTATCTTTAAATACATGCTTCACGTAGATTGTTATATTATACTGTTATTTTTAATATATAAATGTCCTTCACATTTGTCCTATATAAAACAGTAGTAGTAAAGCTCAGTACATTAGTTTTCCAAAAAGAGCTGTAAATGGTTCATGTGATCAGCAGATGGTGCTCTTTGCATTTCTTCTGAATTTAGTACTGTATAGCAGCAATTTATATCCTATTCAACCTTTGATGAGTTGTAAATTATTGAGGATACCTTTGCAATATGAACTGTTAATGCATCCTTGCTCCTAAGGCTTTTGCATTTGCAAATAATTTGCATAACATTTCCACATGAGGGATTAGAAAATGTACTACTTCACTAGTAATCTCACTTTAATGTAACTTGATATATTGAAGTAATCCCAGTTATCTTCTGCCATGAAAAAAACTCAAATGTGAAAATATATATTAGATTAAAAAAGTTTAACTTTGTTAGTGTACTAAAATAAAAATGCACTATGCAATGTATCAAAATCACGAATATATCATTTACTTATTTGAGAGAAGATTTGGTTCCCTATATTGAACTGTTTAGCAAGGGTATTTGCAAATTTTTTGGTGTGTTAATTGTACACTTTATGTAGTATGGATATATTTGTGGATATATTGGTATAGAAAGGTGCACACACAAAGTATGCACAAATGAAGCTTGGCTAATATAATAGATAAGCTGAAGTGTCCAATTCAGCATGTGAAAATAAATCTTGTTTGCAGAATTGTTGTAGCTGTGTTGGTCCAGGATGTGAAAGAGACCAAGTGGGTGAGGTGATCTCTCTTATTGGACCAACTTCTGTTGGTTAAAAAGACAAGTTTTTGAGATACGCAGAGCTCTTCTTGCCCAGACCTGAAGAAGAACTCTCTAGCTCAGAAGCTTGTCTCTTTCATCAACAAGTTGGCAAAATAATTCCTGGGTAGAACCTCACATCTGAATATTATAAGACACATCACATTCTATTTGTGCCTGCTCCCATATTTTGCATTTGTATAGTTCCTTCCATTTTAGGATTTCCACGCAAGATGATAGTACTGAGTGCAAACCTCAGGTATTATCTGAATTTTACAGATGGGGAAACTGAAGGATATGAAAGGTAAGTGACTTTTGTGCAAAGTCACATAGCGAGTCAGGGACAGAACCAAAAATAAATCTCACAACTCACAATTTCCTTCTAAAAATCACTAGATGCAATTCCTCCCAACTAACTAGCAGTTCAGGCCCAGCCTCTCAGGTATCAGTTTACATCCAATCATTACTCTCATGGCACTGTGGATATAATTAGTTGAGTTGCTCTGCGTGTGTGGTTTGAAGATGGGAACAACAACATTGGAAAGAAATACTAGGCGGGATGGGGGGAAAAGGGATAGAAAGTGAGAGAGAGGAATTGGATGGATGTACTATCTGAAAGTAAAGACAAATTTTGAATTATGGAGCTATAATGTGGTGAATAGAAGCAGCTTAGATGAACAAATAGGGGTGTTTTCAGAGGGCATTGCTACAGACTCTGCTTGGAGGAAGTTGGATTGGTGAGTGGTACATTTGGTTCATCTGTGGATTCTTTGGCTGTTTGTTTTGTTTGTGCTGTTTATTGGCTGCACAGCTGGGCCCTGTGTCCCAGAATAAACAGCTCAGAATAAACAGCTAAGACTTGTCTGTTCCTTGGTAAAGGGAATAAGGCTCTGACTTTTGGCACTTTGATCAGCCCCGCTGTTTGAAGTCTGAGTGGCTAATTGCTCCCTGGTAATGAGGGGCATAGCTGAGATGAGCTAAGCAGGGAGACTTGGTATAAAAAGTAACTTGTAGACAAGCTCAAGAGCTGTAAACAGAGGCAGCTAACAGAGCTTCTGAGGGAGTTGAGAGACGGAGTGTGAAAGGCTTTCTTTCTAGGTCTAGCTCCAAGTATAATATCAAGATGGCCACTAATGGAACAGCGGACTGCAATGGATATGCTGTGTTTTCTTTCCTGCCTGAAGCCAAAAGGGACTTCCTGTATATGAAGTGCAAGTTAGTTGCTGTGCTGGAGGAAGAAATTATTAGATCAGTGGGGCAAGTGAAGATGCTACTGAGAATCAGAGAAGTTGAACATTTCCTAGACAACCAGGTTTGGGAAACAGTGCAGTACCCCCATGTTCAAGGAAGAAAGGGGCTGGCCATCAAGGACTCAGGGGGAGAGGGAAAGTCAGAGCAGAAGAATGGTGTTTTGTAACCATCAGAGGCAAGAGGTCATGGCAGCATTCTGCACAGCTAGAGACAGATGAGGATGGACAGGTTATGTCCACCAGAAAGAGGAGGATCAGGAGGAATTACATACAGCTAGAAGTTTCCAGTAGATACCACCTGGTTAAGGTGAAAACTATGGAGGATACCCCTCCAGATCTACAAGGCCAAGGGAACAGAGATGTTTACAGGATGCATTTGTGGATGGCAGTTTGGCTCAACTTTGGCTCAAGCTTTCCCACAGAGCGGTCTCCAGCTTTCCCAGGAAGACAGACAATCCTTGTTGGCAAAAAGAAAAGGAGTACTTGTGGCACCTTAGAGACTAACAAATTTATTAGAGCATAAGCTTTCGTGAGCTACAGCTCACTTCATCGGATGCATTTGGTGGAAAAAACAGAGGAGAGATTTATATACACACACACAGAGAACATGAAACAATGGGTTTATCATACACTCTGTAAGGAGAGTGATCACTTAAGATAAGCCATCACCAACAGCAGGGGGGGGAAGAAGGAAAACCTTTCATGGTGACAAACAGGTAGGCTAATTCCAGCAGATAACAAGAATATCAGAGGAACAGTGGGGGGTGGGGTGGGAGGGAGAAATACCATGGGGAAATAGTTTTACTTTGTGTAATGACTCATCCATTCCCAGTCTCTATTCAAGCCTAAGTTAAATTGTATCCAGTTTGCAAATTAATTCCAATTCAGCAGTCTCTCGTTGGAGTCTGTTTTTGAAGCTTTTTTGTTGAAGTATAGCCACTCTTAGGTCTGTGATCGAGTGACCAGAGAGATTGAAGTGTTCTCCAACTGGTTTTTGAATGTTATAATTCTTGACGTCTGATTTGTGTCCATTCATTCTTTTACGTAGAGACTGTCCAGTTTGGCCAATGTACATGGCAGAGGGGCATTGCTGGCACATGATGGCATATATCACATTGGTAGATGTGCAGGTGAACGAGCCTCTGATAGTGTGGCTGATGTGATTAGGCCCTATGATGGTATCCCCTGAATAGATATGTGGACAGAGTTGGCAACGGGCTTTGTTGCAAGGATAGGTTCCTGGGTTAGTGGTTCTGTTGTGTGGTGTGTGGTTGCTGGTGAGTATTTGCTTCAGATTGGGGGGCTGTCTGTAAGCAAGGACTGGTCTGTCTCCCAAGATCTGAGAGAGCGAAGGCTCGTCCTTCAGGATAGGTTGTAGATCCTTGATGATGCGTTGGAGAGGTTTTAGTTGGGGGCTGAAGGTGATGGCTAGTGGCGTTCTGTTGTTTTCTTTGTTGGGCCTGTCCTGTAGTAGGTGACTTCTGGGTACTCTTCTGGCTCTGTCAATCTGTTTCTTCACTTCAGCAGGTGGGTATTGTAGTTGTAGGAATGCATGATAGAGATCTTGTAGGTGTTTGTCTCTGTCTGAGGGGTTGGAGCAAATGCGGTTATATCGTAGCGCTTGGCTGTAGACAATGGATCGAGTGGTATGATCTGGATGAAAGCTAGAGGCATGTAGGTAGGAATAGCGGTCTGTAGGTTTCCGATATAGGGTGGTGTTTATGTGACCATCGCTTATTAGCACCGTAGTGTCCAGGAAGTGGATCTCTTGTGTGGACTGGTCCAGGCTGAGGTTGATGGTGGGATGGAAATTGTTGAAATCCTGGTGGAATTCCTCAAGAGCTTCTTTTCCATGGGTCCAGATGATGAAGATGTCATCAATGTAGCGCAAGTAGAGTAGGGGCATTAGGGGACGAGAGCTGAGGAAGCGTTGTTCTAAGTCAGCCATAAAAATGTTGGCATACTGTGGGGCCATGCGGGTACCCATCGCAGTGCCGCTGATTTGAAGGTATACATTGTCACCAAATGTGAAATAGTTATGGGTCAGGACAAAGTCACAAAGTTCTGCCACCAGGTTAGCCGTGACAGTATCGGGGATACTGTTCCTGACGGCTTGTAGTCCATCTTTGTGTGGAATGTTGGTGTAGAGGGCTTCTACATCCATAGTGGCTAGGATGGTGTTTTTAGGAAGATCACCAATGGACTGTAGTTTCTTCAGGAAATCGGTGGTGTCTCGAAGATAGCTGGGAGTGCTGGTAACGAAGGGCCTGAGGAGGGAGTCTACATAGCCAGACAATCCTGCTGTCAGGGTGCCAATGCCTGAGATGATGGGGCGTCCAGGATTTCCAGGTTTATGGATCTTGGGTAGCAGATACAATACCCCAGGTCGGGGCTCCAGGGGTGTGTCTGTGCGGATTTGTTCTTGTGCTTTTTCAGGGAGTTTCTTGAGCAAATGCTGTAGTTTCTTTTGGTAACTCTCAGTGGGATCAGAGGGTAATGGCTTGTAGAAAGTGGTGTTGGAGAGCTGCCTAGTAGCCTCTTGTTCATACTCCGACCTATTCATGATGACGACAGCACCTCCTTTGTCAGCCTTTTTGATTATGATGTCAGAGTTGTTTCTGAGGCTGTGGATGGCACTGTGTTCTGCATGGCTGAGGTTATGGGTTAAGCAATGCTGCTTTTCCACAATTTCAGCTCGTGCACCTCGGCGGAAGCAGTCTATGTAGAAATCCAGGCTGCTGTTTCGACCTTCAGGAGGAGTCCACCCAGAATCCTTCTTTTTGTAGTGTTGGCAGGAAGGTCTCTGTGGGTTAATATGTTGGTCAGAGGTGTGTTGGAAATATTCCTTGAGTCTGAGACGTCGAAAATAGGATTCTAGGTCACCACAGAACTGTATCATGTTCGTGGGGGTGGAGGGGCAAAAGGAGAGGCCCCGAGATAGGACAGATTCTTCCGCTGGGCTAAGAGTATAGTTGGATAGATTAACAATATTGCTGGGTGGGTTACGGGAACCATTGTTGTGGCCCCTTGTGGCATACAGTAGTTTAGATAGCTTAGTGTCCTTTTTCTTTTGTAGAGAATCAAAGTGTGTTTTGTAAATGGCTTGTCTAGTTTTTGTAAAGTCCAGCCACGAGGAAGTTTGTATGGAAGGTTGGTTCTTTGTGAGAGTATCCAGTTTTGAGAATTCATTCTTAATCTTTCCCTGTTTGCTGTAGAGGATGTTGATCAGGTGGTTCCGCAGTTTCTTTGAGAGTGTGTGGCACAAGCTGTCAGCATAGTCTGTGTGGTATGTAGATTGTAATGGATTTTTTACCTTCAGTCCTTCGGTATGATGTCCATCTGTTTGCATTTGGAGAGGAAGATGATGTCTGTCTGTATCTGCGAGTTTTTTCATGAAGTTGACAGATTTCCACTCTATACGGCTAAATTCAGTGCCTTGCATAATCACAGGTTTCAGAGTAGCAGCCGTGTTAGTCTGTATTCGCAAAAAGAAAAGGAGTACTTGTGGCACCTTAGAGACAACATTCCACACAAAGATGGACTACAAGCCGTCAGGAACAGTATCCCCGATACTGTCACGGCTAACCTGGTGGCAGAACTTCGTGACTTTGTCCTGACCCATAACTATTTCACATTTGGTGACAATGTATACCTTCAAATCAGCGGCACTGCGATGGGTACCCGCATGGCCCCACAGTATGCCAACATTTTTATGGCTGACTTAGAACAACGCTTCCTCAGCTCTCGTCCCCTAATGCCCCTACTCTACTTGCGCTACATTGATGACATCTTCATCATCTGGACCCATGGAAAAGAAGCTCTTGAGGAATTCCACCAGGATTTCAACAATTTCCATCCCACCATCAACCTCAGCCTGGACCAGTCCACACAAGAGATCCACTTCCTGGACACTACGGTGCTAATAAGCGATGGTCACAAACACCACCCTATATTCGAAACCTACTGACCGCTATTCCTACCTACATGCCTCTAGCTTTCATCCAGATCATACCACTCGATCCATTGTCTACAGCCAAGCGCTACGATATAACCGCATTTGCTCCAACCCCTCAGACAGAGACAAACACCCACAAGATCTCTATCATGCATTCCTACAACTACAATACCCACCTGCTGAAGTGAAGAAACAGATTGACAGAGCCAGAAGAGTACCCAGAAGTCACCTACTACAGGACAGGCCCAACAAAGAAAACAACAGAACGCCACTAGCCATCACCTTCAGCCCCCAACTAAAACCTCTCCAACGCATCATCAAGGATCTACAACCTATCCTGAAGGACGAGCCATCGCTCTCTCAGATTTTGGGAGACAGAGCAGTCCTTGCTTACAGACAGCCCCCCAATCTGAAGCAAATACTCACCAGCAACCACACACCACACAACAGAACCACTAACCCAGGAACCTATCCTTGCAACAAAGCCCGTTGCCAACTCTGTCCACATATCTATTCAGGGGATACCATCATAGGGCCTAATCACATCAGCCACACTATCAGAGGCTCGTTCACCTGCTCATCTACCAATGTGATATATGCCATCATGTGCCAGCAATGCCCCTCTGCCATGTACATTGGCCAAACTGGACAGTCTCTACGTAAAAGAATGAATGGACACAAATCAGACGTCAAGAATTATAACATTCAAAAACCAGTTGGAGAACACTTCAATCTCTCTGGTCACTCGATCACAGACCTAAGAGTGGCTATACTTCAACAAAAAAGCTTCAAAAACAGACTCCAACGAGAGACTGCTGAATTGGAATTAATTTGCAAACTGGATACAATTTAACTTAGGCTTGAATAGAGACTGGGAATGGATGAGTCATTACACAAAGTAAAACTATTTCCCCATGGTATTTCTCCCTCCCACCCCACCCCCCACTGTTCCTCTGATATTCTTGTTATCTGCTGGAATTAGCCTACCTGTTTGTCACCATGAAAGGTTTTCCTTCTTCCCCCCCCTGCTGTTGGTGATGGCTTATCTTAAGTGATCACTCTCCTTACAGAGTGTATGATAAACCCATTGTTTCATGTTCTCTGTGTGTGTGTGTATATAAATCTCTCCTCTGTTTTTTCCACCAAATGCATCCGATGAAGTGAGCTGTAGCTCACGAAAGCTTATGCTCTAATAAATTTGTTAGTCTCTAAGGTGCCACAAGTACTCCTTTTCTTTTTGCGAATACAGACTAACACGGCTGCTACTCTGAATCCTTGTTGGGAATTTGGTATTCAGAATAATAATAAATCTGCAAGGGGCCAGCGAACAACATGGTGTACTACCTTCTCAGCGCCAAGACATGAGACATCACTGTAAGATTGGATAGGCTTCTAAAATCTAAGGAAAAAGATCCATTAGTAATGGTTCCTATCGGCACTAATGACGCAGTTTTGTGGGATGTTTTTCAGACAGCAGATGACTTCAGTGAACTCTGAAGTGTTCTGAAGAAAACAAACACAAAAACCCACCCACACATTTTCCAAGCAATCTTCTCTGAGATCCTTCCTTTCCCAGGAGTGAAGGAAGAGAGAAGGCAGAAGATTTTGGAAATGACCCGCTGGCTAAGTAAATGGTGTAGGGTTGAGGGGTTTGGTTTTGTGGACTATTGGCCCTCTTCCCATGGTGTGAGGGAGCTGTATAATTTGGATGGCCTCTACCTCAGTAGGGGGGGAACAATGATCTGTGGGGACAAGCTGGTTAGAGTAATCAGGGGGACATTAAGTTTATAACAAAAGGGGAGGGTAAAAGAGGGAAGATGAGCTCTTTGTACAAAATCAAGATCTTGAGAACAAAATTAATCAAGGAACCAAAGGACATGAAGATAAGAAATTTTTTTTATTGCCTATATACCAATGTTAGGAGCCTGGGTAACAAACAAGAGGAGTTGGAACTGTTTGTTTATGATCATAAATTTGATCTCATTGGTATTACTGAAACCTGGTGGGATTGACATGATTGGAATATTAGAATCAATAGGAAGGATCAAATGGGCAAAAGGGGAGGGGGATAAATACTCAGTCAAAAATGGCATTACCTGTTTATGAGTCACTGATAACTTGGAAGAAAATTATCTTGAATGTTTATGGATCAATGTGTCAAAGGACAAAAGCACAAGATGGAGTATTAGTTGGTGTCTGCTACAGCCCACCAGATCACACTGCTGAACAGGATGACCAGCTCCTTATGAACTTTAGTGTCTAGAGGTAAAGAACAGAAAAAAGAAAAGCTGTGTGATCATGGGGGACCTCAACTGGAGGGATATATGAGGGAGGTCTTATGCTGTCACTGGTAAAACATGCTTGGAAATTCCAAATATGTCCTAAATCAAGAAGTGTTGCATCCAGCACAAGCGAGTTCTATATTAGAATTCTCTTGACAGCTAGAGAGGAAATAATCACAGAACTAAAAAATAATGGTGCAGAAGTAGAAGTGATCATGACTTTACCATATTTATAATATAAAGTCTAAACTAATGATATGTATATTTGGTGCTTTAAAAGGACCAGTTTCACTAAGTTGAAAATAATTGTGAGCCAGATCAGCTAGGAGGAATTTAATCATAATAATGTGAATAGTAATTGGGGATTGTTTAAGAATAGTATACTAGAAGCCAAAAAACTACAATTGAGGAACTTTGGCTAAAAAATTGACTTGGTATAGTGGGGAAGTAAAGCAATGTGTGAGTTCTTCTAACAAATGGAAGAAAGGTGAAGTTGATAATAATGAATATAAATCAGAAGCTAGGAATTGTAAACAACACCACAAAGGGATCTCTCTGGGCAGCAGAGTTAAGGACAATAAGTAGTAATTTTTTTGCCAAATTTAGGACACTATTTAAACTCTGATTTTAAGTCTTAATAGCTTAAAGTACTATCAAAGAGAGAAATATCACATCATTATTTAATGTGGAAGTATTCACATTTAATGAGGACAAGCGAACAAAGCATTTTAAAAGCAGCACTTGAAATTCTTAAATGTTTAAACAAGGCTGTTAGTAAGATTGTCAGCGCTACACGGATTTTCATAATCCTACTGGTTTTATACATTCCATATTAATAGAACAAATGATTTGTAACATCTGCATCACATTTGTATAATTTTAAGCAGGACATTTGCACCTCTTTGCTTAGCAAGCAGACATATATAGATATATGTACACACTATCATCTTCTCTAGAGATGATTTCCCAAGTCTATACTGTGGCCTAAAGTGTAATGTGTATCTCGTGTCTTCAGAAACTGAAATGGAATTGCAGCATGTCTCAAGCCACAGCGAAATACTACTTGCTGATAGACAAATTAACTGGTTTTGAAAATAAGTCTCAACAGCAGCCATTTTTTTCTGGCCTTCAATCATCAGTCCTGTTACTCGACACTTATCCCACAGGTTCTGTGGGATGTCTTTCCAGGGGGGCAGTGTTCACCCTCCACCTGGGGCATCTTGGGTTTCTCAGTCCTCTCTGTGTCCCTAGAGATGCCACCAGACAGCCCTTAGTCATCAAAACAAAGGTAACAAAAACCCCTGTAAGTAGCTCCATCCATGATATGGGACTTTCTTACTTCAGAGAGGCCCTGGGAGTATCTGTATCCTCTTCAGAATTCAGTGGGTTCCAGTGCAAACCTCAGTTCTGTTCCCCTTCAACTCAGGGGTTCTGCACCCTCCTTCTGTGAGGACAGGGGCTCTGTAGGCTGTAAAACCTCTCTCCTGGATTGGAGAAGCTCAACTGCCTGTTCCCTCCCCAGGGTTTCCCTGTCTGAATGCAGTTCCCTCTTTTTAACTCCACTTCCTCTGGCACGATTTTCAGGTGCACCAGGACAGGGCCATTCTAGTTCCATAACATGTAGTTGTTGAGCTTGTTCAATAACTATTAATACCCTCCTTGGGATTTTTCCTCTTATGTTTGTTTTTCTCTTTTCTACACATGTGCAGAACAAATATTTGAATCCAACAAATCCCATCTTTCCCTCTGTCACTTTTTGCTGTCACTTTTCTTGACCTTAAAAAAAAAATGAACAGTATAAATATGTGTTACTCGTACTCAAGCAGGCCTCCTATTGTGGGCCTCCAAAGTATTTAAAAATAGAAATGTAAAGAAGTGTTTCTATAGGAGAAATAGCCTGATTAGTTTGAGATTTTATTTATGTGATGGGTATGGAGTTGGTGTGTGGACCTTCAGGTGGACTTTATACCTCTGATTAGTTAGTTCATATAAAGTAGATCAGGGGTTCTCAAACTTCATTGCACCATGACCCCCGCATAACAAAAATTACTACATGACCCCAGGGTGGGAGGGCTGAGGTGTGAGCCTGCCCAAGATTTTCTGTCCCGCGCATGGAGGCCAAAGCCCGAGTCCCACTTCCCCGAGTGAGTGGGCCAAAACTGAAGCCCAAGGTCTTCAGCCCCATGCAGGGGGACCTGTAACCTGTGCCCCACCACCCAGGGCTGAAGCCCTCAGACTTTGGCTTCAGCCATGGGCCCCAGCAAGTCTAACTCCAGCCCTGGTGACCCCATTAAAACAAGGTCATGAGGTCACACAGTTTGAGAACTGCTGACAACTTTTTTGAGGTTCCCTTTCTTTCTCTGTTGCCTGTCTTCCCAAAAATCATGTACTGCCACCTATAGTTAAGACTCTAGTATTTTACATTATATGAGCCTGTTTTCAGTTGCTTACAACTTTGCCAAATTGTAAGTATTTAGACTAAAATTTTCCATGCTGTCTGTCTACAGTAGATTGACATTTTTTAAAAAGTTTCAGCTGTTTCTCAGAAGTAGGTTAGGGAAAAATGTCTACAGTTGGTGTTTATTAAGTTTCTAATGCATCCATGCTTTGTAACAGAGTGTCTTCAAATTTCACAGGGGGTTTGCCCTGGTGTAAAGGATGCGTCTTTTTTCAGTGCCTATAAAAATGGTTCTAATTTGGCCAATTTATAAGCCTCCAAAAATCTCAATTTGCATATGCTCAGTAAATTCTTGTTAGAATTGGGCAGCTAAAGTCTCAAGATTCTGTCTGTACTGAGCATGCTTTAGCTCTTTACCATTCCTGCTGGCGACTAGACAGTATCTACACCATCCTCAAAGAGCAACTGAGCATGCTCCAGCTCATGAATAGCTTCTGAGTAAAACTTTATCTACAAGTGTTTTTGCCAACTGTCAGGTGCCACTGTGGCAGCAGGCCCAGGAACTAAAAGTAAGGAAACTCTTTCTCCTGTGCTCTCAATGCTCCCCAACCTTCTACCGAGACATAGGTATGTGTGCCTCATTGTCTGGATGCCCAACAGGAGACATCTGGGCTCGATTTGCGAACGTCCTGAGCACTCAACTGCAACTGGAGACAATTGAAGGAGTTACACTTTGAACATAAAGTACTGTAAAAATGTTAAGCACTCTGAAAAATCAGGTCCTAGGTATTTCAAGTTAGCCACCCAAAGTTAGCCTTACAATTTTGGCTGTAAACTCTGTGGCTCAATTCCCCAACTGTAAAATGGAGATAACACCAATCAATTCCACAAGAGTATTGTGAAGATAAATTCATTAATATTTGTGAAATAATTAGATACTGTGGTGACAGGACCATACAAATGGCCATGAGGAAATTAATAGTTTTTTATTCAGTTCAGGGGTACATTAAATAAGACCTGAGCCCCACATTGAATATGGAGGATAAAAAGAAACATTCCTACCCATCCATTGAAAGGCAGGAATCTTTGGAAAAATTACTATGTGATCATAAAATTAAAAACTATCATTCTGCATATACACAAGAGAGCCGAATTAGGGCTGCTCAAGCAATCTTAATTCTGGCAATTCTTAGTTTTTGAATGCTTGACTTTGGAAACGTAACATTCTTTTAATGTACATTTCTTTGACAAAACTTTATAGGTTAGCATACTAACCCACTGTAAGTGGTTGTATTTGAATTTTTAAAAATGCCCTATACTGTAAATACCAAAGTTGTCACTCATGATTCAGCCATACTTTTTGCCATTATTATAGCTTCTAATTTCAGCATGGTGAATCAGCCAATTAACTTGGAACAGGAAGGTAATATCTCAACTGGAGAAAAAAATAGATCACTGGGATGTTAACAATGAAAATATTCTAAAAATAGATCAAAAAATCAATCATGTCTTTAAAGATTTTTAAATTAAGGTGTTCCAATAGGCTAATTGATTTTAAAAAATTTCATTCTGCAAACGCTTGATTTACAAGTACTTGTTTATTTGAATGATATCTTCTGACCAGATTTTTTTTTAAATCTGAAAAAGGGGGTAGCATTTCTTTAGCTCTAAATTGATGCAATAAGATGAATCAATGAGATATGTTCTGTCCCAGCATGCTTTAACACAGTGCAGTACAATTTCCGGTGCCTGACTTGACATTTGAGTTAACCACAAAAGTATGGTAAATACCACTGTTTATTTCTATCTTACTAATTTTCAGTATCCTGAAGTGATGTAAAGAGATCAAAAACACTTTGCATCAGATCATGAGTGATTTTTTTAAGCAGAATTCCTTGATAATTTCAGGAGGAAGTTCTGCTTAAAAATTGATAGTCTAATATGGCTCATCATTATTTTACTTATTGTTATTGAATTTAACGTGGAGTGACAATTTAATATGATTAAGTATCATTTGCTAGACCTCATTTAAACAAACAAATACAGATTAGTTTGCATCGAAGGAAGGAAACTTGGAACAGTTACTGCAGCTCAGCATTTGCTTTCATTTATTTATTTTTCTTGCCTTTTGCTGCATTTTTATTGGACTTTGAGGTTTGCTTGAAATATAAAGAGACCTCTGTCTAGATGTAGACTACAAAGTAACAAACTTTGAATGTATCTGGGGCCAAAATTATCTCCACTAAAAATAATTAGATCTTGTAGCTAGGTTTTCATCACTGGATCTCAAAGTCACCTTCCCAAGAAGTTAAGCATCACTCTACCTATCTACAAGTGGAAAAACTGGGGAAGAGAGAGAGGAAATTTTCCCCAAGTCACACAGCAGATTGGCAGCAGTGTTGGGAATGAAACCTAGGTCTTCTGACTCCCAGTCAAGTTCCCTATCCACTGTCCCATACTGCCTCCCTGTGATAGAATGTGTACCCCTCTAACACAGTGAAAGAGTTAATGTGGGCCTGAGCAGCCAATTATGCTACTTGGCTGAACCTGGAGGATGAAACCAGCTTGGGAGGGAACTGGGTTGTGACTATAAAGAAGGGAAGCACAGATTAAAAGGGGGCTTAAGGGAAGGAAATCTGCAGTATTTCTTTGGGTTGTAGAGAGCAGAGAAAAAGGAAAGCTCTGCAGGAGCTGTCCCAGCAAAGATTGATGGAACTAGCTAGACCTCAGATACCCTGCTGGGAAGAAAGCTTATGCAGGGCCCTGAGGTAATGAGGAAGAATTAGCTCAATGAGGGAGAGGCCTAACTCAAAAAGCAGGAATGCTCAGCTGGAGTAGGACTTGCAGTTGGAGAGACTGGATGAGTCGAACACTTCTGGGAGCTGGACGTGAGGATTGTGATGGAACACAGCCTGAGGCAGAAACCAGACCTACAAGGAGGTGTTGCTCATTAAAAGATGCTGAAGAGGGGCTAGGGAGAAGGTCTAATAAAACAGGATAGGCTACAAAGAAGTCCATGGAGGCAGCACCAAGGAATCAGACAGAGCAGATCTTGGCCACTGGTTTACAGGGTCCCTGGATTGGAACCCAGTGTAGTAGGAGATCCTGGGTTCCCTTTACAGCTGCTGGAATATAGGGTCATTGAGGAGATAAGGATGACTGAGTGAAGGCATGCGAGGACCCTGGGGCCCAGAGTTGTGGGCCAAAGACTAGACATAAGGATTGTAACTATTATTTCTTAGTCCTTTTGTTACCCTGGAGGGGTGGGACAAAAACATGACTTGGCCAGAGGGCTGATTCACAAGAAGAGGCGGACTACCACAGGGTCAGAGCAGTGCCAGCAGGGTACTAGAGAGAGTTTGCTACGCCACTTGCATGCATGAGACTAAGTCCACTCTTTTACATGGCCATGATCCAGCCTTTGAGGAGGCCCTTCACAGATTGATCTCTTCCCAGGGGGCCTAGGGATGGGCAGTAGATCCAGTACATAAGGATGTAGTCTCTATGAGGATATCCTACATCTCCTGTGGTTCCTTGGTGGTCAGTCAGGTTAAGGAGCAGGCTCCAACTTTGTAAAACTGATGATGGACTTTGAAACCAATACTCTTGCACTAAACATTGCTAATATTCTGTTGACTTTTGTGTCTATACGATATATATTATGCCCCTCACCCACCCTCAAAGAGTTGGATTTAAGGTTTCAAGCATATATTCATGTGGGGGCATGTTGAGGGAACATGCAAATATCAGAAAAAAAAAAGGAGTACTTGTGGCACCTTAGAGACTAACAAATTTTTTTGAGCATAAGCTTTCATGAGCTACAGCTCACTTCATCGAATGCATTCGGTGGAAAATACAGTAGGGAGATTTATTTTTATATATACACACACACACACACACGAAGCAGTGGGTTTTATCATACACACTATAAGGAGAGTGATCACTTAAGATGAGCTATTACCAGCAGGAAGCGGGGGGGGAGAAGGAGGAAAACCTTTTGTGGTGATAATCAAGGTGAGCCATTTCCAGCAATTAACAAGAATGTCTGAGGAACAGTAGGGAGTGGGATGGGGGGAGAAATACCATAGGGAAATAGTTTTACTTTGTGTAATGACCCATCCACTCCCAGTCTCTATTCAAGCCTAAGTTAATTGTATCCAGTTTGCAAATTAATTCCAATTCAGCAGTCTCTCGGAGTCTCGTTTTGAAGTTTTTTTTTTGTTGAAGAATAGCCACTCTCAGGTAATCGTGTGATCGGAGAGATTGAAGTGTTCTCCGACTGGTTTTTGAACGTTATAATTCTTGATGTCTGATTCGTGTCCATTTATTCTTTTATGTAGAGACTGTCCAGTTTGACCAATGTACATGGCAGAGGGGCATTGCTGGCACATATCACATTGGTAGATGCGCAGGTGAACGAGCCGCTGATAGTGTGGCTGATGTGATTAGGCCCTATGATTGTGTACCCTGAATAGATACGTGGACAGAGTTGGCAACAGGCTTTGTTGCAAGGATAGGTTCCTGGGTTAGTGGTTCTGTTGTGTGGAGTGGAAATCTAGTACTCCTTTTCTTTTTTGTGAATACAGACTAACACAGCTGCTAGCAAATATCAGAGAGAAACTGAGTTTAGCACTGCAGGAGGAGGTGGGGAAAAAAACACTAGTGCTCCCTTGGCCTCTGGAAAAGAGTAATCTGTGGTTAGGCAGATTGGAGTACCACTACTGCAAACCAGCAGAAATCTGAGGTGGAGCAGGGTGGGTACCACTAATCATTTCCCCACCCCTTTCTTCTACTTCACCTTTTGAACCTCTCAATCATTGAGCAGCTGGAGAGGGTGGGCAGGAACGGTTTGGAGGAATGGTGAAATTTACCAATGGTCATAGTGGATTCTCCATTAATTACCATTTTTAAATTAAGATTTTTCTAAAAGATATGCTCTAGGAATTATTTTGGGGAATTCTATGGGCCTCTCCTGCATTATGGAGGAGGTCAGACTAGATCACCACAACGGTCCCTTCTGGCATTGGAATCTATGAAATGGTGTGGGGAAGCAAGAATTAGGGACTTGAGGCTGATGTGTCTGGGAGACTGCCAAGAGCAGAAAGGTTCTGATGGGACAAGCAGTGCTCAGGAGCAAGCTCCTGAGTGCAGAAAGGAAAGGTGAGGGAAAGTGCCACAGCGCTTCTTTACCTTTTCTTCCTGATTTGACTTTGTGTGGCTCACCAGGGATGAAGGACTAGGTATGGGGAGAGGAAATCAGGGCAGCATCCCCCACGCTTAATATCTTCTCAGTTATGTAGGAAGGAAGAATACTTGAGAGGCTGTGACCATCCATAGTTAAGGGAAAAAAATTCCATTGACAAGCCTACATTGTGATGGGGTTATACTTTGAGCTCTTATCTCTGCAAAGGAAAAGTTTAGACTTCTGAGAGGGGAAATTTTTTTAAAAAATAACCTTCAATCTCCAACAATGACGGGGTTCCTAGTGCTACAATAATAAAAATGATAATAAAATAATGTACTAGTTACCGTGTGCTTTTTATTTAGTATTGTTGTTCTACACTATTTTACCATACTCCTCCTGACTCGGCCTTCTAAAGTTATGTAATACTATATCTGTACTGCACATGGACGAGCAGTGGGGGGGGGGGGGGAGCGTCATAAACATCAGCACATCAGTTAGGTAGCACAGCAGCAATCACAGACATGGTTCTGAGGGACACAGGACTCTTAGGACATTTGGAGTAGTTACACTGACAGCAGCCAGGCACATAACATAATGAATAGGTAATATCAGGATTCAGATTGCACAGTTCTTTGTGGTGTCATGTGGTATAGGAAAAACAGTCAGCACTAGCTCTGATGTGTTAATAAATACAGGAAGTGAGATTGTCCAAGAAATAATCTATGTTCAATTACGATCATGCTGTCGTATTCAAATTCTAAGTGCATCCTACTCCATAGATTACATGCATGGTGCATCCAAAGCTTAGACTAAGCAACTTAGATCATTTGCACCTGTTTTAAATAATGTTGCTCAGTACCTGGTGATCATCAGATAAAAATGTGCATCTCTTTGTTCAACTTGAATACCAGAAGATGGTATCCGTGATATTATTGGCTTAAGCACAGACAGACTCACTTTAACTTGTCTGATAGAGCTATTGTGGATTTATAAGGAGGGTCTCTACTGTGGAAGATGTGCTCATGACAGATAAAATTCTATTCTAATGTACAGTAGTGAAAATAAAGTAACTCCACTGAAGTCAATAGAATTAATCCACACTTACACAGATGCCTCAGAGAGCAGATTTTTGCCTGGGTGACTCAAATTACCTTTTGGGTGAATGTGATAATTGGGCAAGTCTTTTCCAGTGAGTTGGGAGACATAGGACAGGAGATGTTGCAGTGAAGCACCTGCTTACGTGTGCTTTTTGGTAAAAGGAGTTAATCGAAGCCTACCAGGAAATTTATAGAGTTGCTAGTGCAAAAATGTTAACTGCACCATGGGTACATTGTTCTACAGTTTGAAATTCCAGAAGTAGATTTCTATTATAATTATCAGTTTCCAATGGACTTCCAAGTCAGTGGCCCATTGTTTGTTCTATATTGCTTTCAAATGTCAGTTAAAATACAAGAGCAGTGGCTCAGAAATTGACACCGAAAGGAACCACAGTCTGCTTTCTCAGTGAATGTTGCTATAATATAGGGCTAGAGGTTGGTGAAATGTTTACAGTGAAACCTGAATTCAAGAGTAACATGGATGTCTTCAAATACCATCATCATCAAACCTGGTCCATATTTGAATGATTCACAACCCTTGTGAAAGAATTTAGGCTTACTTTTATCTTAAGCAAACCTTGACCTCTGGTTTCACATCAGACTCAGGAAATACCTCAGGATTGTGATGTGGTGTGTTGGGGCTTTTTTAAACTGCAAATTCAAAGCTAAATTCAGGATATGCAAATGCAGTTCAATCAAATATGAATGAAAGCCTTGAATAAACCCCTGTCAACTGAAACCATTAAGACTGACACAGGTACAAGCAGTACCTCCAGAGAGGGAAGGAATATATTTCCATTCATATGAAGCTGTGCCAGCTTTCATGGGAGTAAAATACTGCCTGCCCTCTCAGCTTCTACAGAAAATTTCATGCATGCACTGGGAACTTCTTCAGTAGATGTTCTGAGGTTACTGGCATGCCCAGCTCAATCCTGATTTTTCCACCTCCCATGTACAGTGGAATCCTTGAACTGCCTTCCCCAACCGAGTGCTCCTGTGGATGGAAGTGGGCACTTCACATTCCAATTTAATGTTTCTTTGGGTTGGGAAGCCCACCTAAACAAGCCAGTGTTTAAGATGTAGTGGGCAAGTACTTTATCCCTAATGGACTCTACCTGTAGCAGCATAAATCAGAGGGTCAGAAAGTCTTCACACATAAAAGGGCTACAAAGAATTACGCAGGAGTGTGTTAGTCATGAGAGCAGCCTTTGTGCTACTTCCATGTGTGTTCTCTAAAAAAGAACAGGAGTACTTTTGGCACCTTAGAGACTAACAAATTTGTTGGTCTCTAAGGTGCCACAAGTACTCCTTTTCTTTTTTGCGAATACAGACTAACACGGCTGCTACTCTGAAACATGTGTGTTCTCTGTTTGTATATAAAATCCCATGCTAGCAGCTGGGAGAACTGCTAGTAGGGGATTCCTATACAGAGAGTTGCTTCTTCTGATATATTCTTGGGTGATATTATGCCTGTCGTCCATCTATAAGCAGATATTTGTAAACCAGTTCCCAAATCTTAATTAGGAGACAACCTAAAGGCTATTACAAAGGAGTAGTAATTTGAAAGCTCCTTCTTTGAAAATAGAACCATAGCCATATTTGTCTTCAGTGCATTATTTGGGTAATAGGTCAATTAAAACATTTTAAAAGGGTATTTCTTTTATGTTTTCCAGGATGTGTGTTTGGGGGGGTGTCTATGTTTTGTAACGTATTGCAAGTTACATTTTTCTAAAGATTTTATTTTAAGTGTTAGTATTTTGAATTAGTTATACATCAACAGCAGTGGCGGATGTTACTATACATGCAATCTGGATGAAAGATCTGGTAGTTAAAGAGGATATAAAGATAAATCACTAGGAAAACCTCTCTTTCTGACTGAAAATCTCAGAGGGAAAACTCAAAATTGAAATTATGGCACATAATCAGGAAAATATTTAAAGGACTTTTTAAAGTCAGACTAATAAATTTCCTATTATAAATTCACTAATTGGAAAGTAGGAAAATGTTAATTTCTCTGTTTCTCTCGTGAGCACTCTGTTAAATAAGAGCAAATGCTTCAAATACACAACACAAACATATCATTATCAAATGGAGACAGAGGATCAGACTAGTATCTTTTTCATTGTGTTCCTTTGTGGGCCTGGTTCAAATCCATTGAAGTCAGTGGAAAAATTCATTGACTCCAGTGTGCTTTGGTTCAGGCCTTGTAACAATCTTCTCCAAAGAGAGCAGCAATTCTGTTTGAGAGAATAGGAGTAGGTTGTCTCCTTTGGATATGGTATTTTTCTGTCTGCATGTAGATGTAAGTTATATGCCACTGCATGAATGGGGAAGAGTTAGGATTGTTCCAGTTTCTTACAGTAATCTTTAATAATAATAAACCAAAAAAATCCCACACCTATAAGTAAAAGTTGAATGCACTTTTTTAAAGTATGGAGTGGTGCTTCTCCAAGCAAAGGAGACAAAGCAGTGCAAGAGATAGATAGTAGATCAGGTCATAATGGGGGGGAGGGAAGAATACTGAAAAGGAAGAAGCCAAAATTCAAGATAACTATTTACAGCAAATTTCTCCAACACTACAGGATGGTGTCATTTAGCAATTCTGCAGCCTGGAGACATGTGGGTTGTCTATTTGAGAGAGGTGTTTCTGGTGCATTTAAAAACAAAGTGATATTTAAGTGGGTTGGGATGACAGAGAATGTTAAGAACTCTGTCATTTGCAGTTAAAAAAATGTCCTTTTCATTCGGATGCTGACCTCATCTTGGTTATTCAAGTCTTCAGTGTGTGTCACATGGAGGTGTTTGTTAAAACAGTTTGGAAATGGAATGTAATACAGATTAGGGCTACTGCTGTAGGACTCTGTTCTTTAACACGTGTCATAGCGTATGTCATTGCTGCACTAAAACATCCATGGGGCTGGCCTCCGTCAATTGACATGCAGGGCTTGGAACATGGGGCTATAATATTGCAGTGTAGATGTCTGGGCTCAGGCTGGAGCCCAGGCTTTGCAGAAAATGGAGGGCAGGAGCTTGAAGACAGAACTCACCAATGACCTTTGTGTTGCATAGGTGTCCAGCACTTATCCTCATCAAAGCGGTGCCTGCTCCAGTCCAGGTATGCAACAGATCACCAATACCAGGACAAAGTTGTGTTTAGCATATGCAACATTTCACTCATTCTCTTCCTTAGACAGTAGTCTAGCTATTGCAGGGTCTTTGTAAATTCCTGAAGCAGTGATGGACTGAAATGATAATGTAGACCATGCTGTGGCTTTAAGAGACCAGAATCTTGGAGAGGGGAAAGTATTTAAATCTGTTTTGTTGAGAGGTTTAGGCATCAGCTTGTTTTAGAATAAAAAGTCTTCAGAGGGGTTGCAGAGGCAGGAGTAATTGCTTAAACAGGAGTTTGATGCATCAAACATCTAATGAACCAGAGATGGCTGCTACTTCAATCAGCTTTTCCTGCTTCTCCATTGTCTAACTACCGGGAAACAAAGTCAGAACTGAATATTAAGTAGACAGCTATCTCAGAAACCAACTGCATCCCATTAAGGAATGAGAGATATTTTTATGAGCCCAAGGATAAATTATCTCAGGGGTGTCTGTTTTAGCAGTATACAGTGAAGGGCAAATTCCTTGAGCCAAATGCCCTCTTCAGTTTGCTGACAGAAACCCAATGGGTCCTAGGACACTCTGTATTGCCCCTCCAGCAAATTAGCCTTTGAGGAGGTGGTTTCAGGACCAGGGTATTTAACCCAGGCCTGCCAGATTTCTAGACAACATCCTTCACCACTGTGCCATGGTAGCACACTGAATTGCTACCCCTGATCAATAGTTTTAGTGCTAAAGTCCTATGGACTCCCAGCATCCATGCCCCTAGTGCTGTGTTCCTAGTTACAGCACGGATACCCAATGAGAATGCTGTCTATCTGGACTATATAAAGACCCCAACAAGAAGATGAAGCTGTCTGAACAACAGGCACCTGCAGATTGCTGCCTGGACTGCCTTGCCCTGCTGCCTTGCCTGACCCTGCCTTGCTGCCTCATCACCCCTCCCAACCTCATCTCTCTAAACTTGGACTGGATCTTCTGGCTACTGACCCCTACAGGAACTCTGACCATGGCCCAGGCTGCCTCTGATACCAATTGACTCCCTTCATCCCTTCCCCAGCTACCCAACCACCCTCGCACACGCAAGACCCTCATTGTTGAATTGTCAGAATCTGAGGGATGCTGTACCACACTGACAAGTAGTGGATCCACTGATAAGGATGGTGCAGTTCTTTCCCTGCATACATCTTCCCACTGCCAAAGACAATGCTGGTGTCCTTATCACACATGTTCCACATCACCTCAGACTGGGAGTCTCAGTTTGTGTATCTGTTTTGGAGAGGGGTGTTCCGACTATTACCCATGTGTCTCCATGCATCTTCTGCCCATCATCCACAAACGAATGGATAATCAGAAAAAGTAAACCAGGTCTCAGAACAATACATATGATGCTTCACAAACTACCATCAAAATGACACTGATTCCATATGTGGAATTTGCGTACTACAATGCAGACCACGCTTCGTTCAAGATATTTTTTTTTTTTGCAAATTATGATTTTCACCTTTGTTTCCACCTGAAGTTCCTACAGCCTCAGACATAGTTTGTCAAATCCATCAAATACAGAACTGAAAACAAAACTGAGATGAGGCCAGGATGGCATACAAACATCATGCTAACCATCACGGGCAGGAGGGTCCTACCTTTATGAAAAAAGTATGCCTATCAGCCAAACACCTCAAGTCAGGCAGACACATACATAAACTGGACCATAAGTATGGAGGACCCTACAAGATGCACAGGCAAATCAACTCAGTAACTTTCAAATTTCAGCTTTCCCGTTACCTTCAGGTATGCCCTGTATTCGATGTTTTCCTCTTTAAAAACTCTTCTCTGACAATCCCTTTCCTGACTTAAAAAAACCCTTCCACTCTGCCAGGCCAAGGCCAAGAGTACCTCATCCATGAGATCCTAGATTCCCATGGTATAAAGAGAGAAGATATGATCCCTCATCCTGAGAGCCTGCCCATTATGTGCATACTCCTGAAAAGGTCAGAGCCTTCCAGAGAGCCCATCCAGACAAGCTCAGTCCTTTGGCATCTTGAGGTTGCCCTAAGGGAGAAGGTGTTGTCAGGACTCCAGTATTTAACCCAGGCTTTCCAAGTCCCTAGACAACCACCTTACCTGCTGTGTCACAGCAGCATGGGGAACCACTGCCCTGTCTAACAGCCTATGTGCTAAAGGCCTACAGACCCCCAGCTGCCACTAGTACCCAATTGACTGGGCAGACAGCATCTTCATTGTTTGTCTGGACTATATAAAGACCCCAACCAAAACAGGTACCATATCACCCTCGTACACTTGACTACTGCTATGAACTGTCCTCTAGCCTGCCTCAGCCACTGGGCATTAGAGGTGGGTAGAGCAGGAAGGGGACATAGCTGAGGGGACTGTATCTGAAGGGGAGGAGCAATTGTTCCTTATGACAAGTGCTGTTTAGTGTCAGGTGAAAAAACTGGTGACCTATTGGTGCAAGTCCTTTCTATAAGGGAAGAAACAATGAACTTTTAGGCCTTACCCAAAAACAAAAACAGCTGATGGGAGAGGGACTGACAGAAAGCCATTTATCACAGGTTCTGTGCACGGCAGAAGTCTCTCTACAAGATCCCCAGAGCATCTAGAAATATTTACCTGGCATTCAAATTTGCTTGTCCTATGACAGTTTTGTGTCTCTTTTTGCATAAGTAGTCTGTCTCATGTGAAATATAGTCACCTCAAGTAAGGAAAACATTTGTGATGCATGCAAATGGCTTTTTTTTTTGAGAGGTAAAGTGACAATTTAAGATTGCTTGCTAAATTATTTCACCAACAAATCAGTGATCTAATAAAAAAAAACTAAAGCACAGAACATAAGTGTATTTAGTTTGGTGGCCTAGCAAGCCTAATTGTAAATGGGGAGAAAATAGCTTCAAGAGTTTATGAACATTCTAGGACAGCAAAAATATTTTGGATAAGTGTGTATAAGTCAATTCAGTCACACTCTAGGACTCTGTTTTATAGTTTGGCATTTTAGAATAGAAAAGTTAGTGTTCAGCAGGAAGGGCAGGGGAGAACTAAATTTAGAAATGTAAAGTCTGTAAAAAGGGAATTCAGGTTTACATTGACTGATGGACTCAAACTTAAGAGTCAGACTCATTAAGACAGTTGGTAATTTAATGTATAGAATTTTTTTTAAATATTAAGCATTTTTCAAACATTAAATCTCTTTTCCTTCTGCATTAGTTATTTCTTATATTCTTGGACAAATTAGTCTGTCATACTAATTTAATGCTACTGAAGCTAGTTGAGTTGCACTTAATTTTTCATTGCTGTATTTAAAAGCCAAATTTGACTCTTCAGAAATGCTGTCATGTTTTGTTATAAATATCACTGACTATTTAACACCTTTTCCAGTGCCACCTGCACAGAGAGCAATGAAATTTTTTTTAATTTCCAGTGAACCCCCCTGATATACACCTCCATCCACCAAATTTCCCAGTCCCATTTGTTTTTTTAAAGCCTGTAACTGGAAGAATTTTTTTCCCCCTCCAACCATTTTCTTCTTTTGGAAATTGGCCTGAAATATACAAGATTTTGGATAGAATATGTATAGTTCCTGGAACATACAGAGAAGAAAGATCAGTTTATAGAAAAAACTGAGCAAAAATGTGGTCATTGAGAAAAAAAAAGTTAGTAAATGTCACTGGAGGAAATAAACTCCTCACTGAAATAGACTTTCACAGAATGCAACTTAGGTCCGGATTCTGCAACAGGCTCTGTGTGGGGTGGACTTTGTTGCCTGTGCAGAACCAGTTGCAGGATTGCGATCCTGCATTGTATTTTCCCATTTCTTGTCTCTTTTCAATGCTTTTGGTGGTAGAAAACTGACTCCTGGAGTTTCTGTTAAGAGAAATCTCTTCAAATTCGACACCAAAGTAGTGTTACAGGCTCTTACATTGTGTCTTACGGCATTTATATATTACATACACACAAAATATTCTTATGTGGATAAAATAGTTTGACCTGGAATTTATAGTAACCACCACACTTATTTATAATGTGTACTATTGAAAACTACTTGACTATTTTGCTTTAGTATAAATGTCTTGATATAAATCACTGGCTGCTACTGTGAAAAGAGACATTTAAAAAAAGGCATAACTTAACTGAACTGAGATAGTTAATGCTGTATCTTTCATGTGCACGATAGTGAAATTCGCATGAAAGCAAAACTCTTCACTCCCATTCCTGTAATGCATATCACCAAAAATTGAGACTCCCTACATTTGGACTGCAGGATCAGCCTCTATATGAAGTGAGCCACCTCCACTGAAATACAGAATAAGAGTCATCTCTTGCCCGGTAGATCCTCATATTTTAATTAAATATTATAATGTCTAAGGAGGTGTGTGAAACATTAAGATGCTCTGTGAAGCAGACCACATGGCTCATCCACAAACTTGGTGGATCCATAGACTATCTGTGCCTCAATACTGGTTCTGGCCCTTTTATGCATTTGTGTTTCTCCCAGCCCCCTACCTTCTTTGGAGACCTGCTGGCAGAGGTTTTTTTCTTTGGGAGAAGGAATTCTGTGGAAAATATGGCTCCAGGCTGGTTTTTTTTTTTCTTCCCAACTCCATGGGACTAGAGGGATGATGTGCATGGTCTCTGTGTAGTATCTACCTTCTTTCCTTGCACATATCCCAAACCCACAGAACAAAGTTTGAGAAGCTGGAGGAGTGATGAGACAGTGCAACAGAAGGCCATGTCACCTTGCATGTGATGGAATCCTGTGGGGGGGGGGGAGGGGAAGGTTGATATGGGCCATTATTATTTAGATTGTGGCAGTGCCCAAAGACCCTATTGTGCCAAGTACTAAACATTCCTATAAGAATACATAATCTCTGTCCTGAAGATCATACAACCATAAAACAAAACAAAACCAAGCCAACACCAACAATGTAAGGTGATGAAAAGTGATGCAACATAAAAGGAATGAGGGTGAAGATGAATTTCTGAGCTCTTTAATATGCTTTCATATTAGCTTTATCTATATTACAGAAGTATAGTTTCAGATTGTGGGGAACCACTAAGGATTGATGAGAAGAAGGAAAAGATAAAATTGATGAGGGGCATTGGCCACTTTTGGAAGATTGGATACTGGGCTGGATGGACAATTGGTCTGACCAGTATGCCTGTTCTGATGTTCTTATGTTATGTTTACATGGGGAAAAGGCTCTTTAAAAAGGTCTGGAATGGGGATCATGTCCATCATGGATATTTAATACATTGATGTTGGCAACTGTGCCCTATGCTCAAGTCCACATACCAAAACACTAACCAGCCCACATTTGAATGCATACAGATTCCAATACATATGTATTGTCAGTATGATATTATATAGCATTCATAGCACTAACTATTCTAAATAGCATTAATCACCAGTACATCCTTGGATTCATAGATACTAAGGTGAGAAGGGACCATTCCGATCATCCAGTTTGACCTCCTGCACAATGCAGGCCACAGAATCTCACCTACCCACCCCTACGAAAAACCTCACTTACGTCTGAGCAATTGAAGTCCTCAAATTGTGGTTTAAAAACTTCAAGAAGCAGAGAATCCTCCCTCAAGTGACCCATGCTACAGAGGAAGGTGAAAAGTCTCCAGGGCCTCTTCCAATCTGCCCTGGAGGAAAATTCCTTCCCGACCCCAAATATGGCAATCATCCTTACAGGTAAATAATCTGCTAAGGACCCCACAGCAGTACCAATATCTGCTGTAGTCAAACATTTCCTTTTTTGCAGGTGAGGTTTCTTACATTTCAAAACCTCTTGATATAATTCTTAGAGCTACTGAAAACAGTAACTGATTATGGCTCAATTTCTGGCTATAGGATAAATGGAGTACAAACTACGAGTCTAGGCAGCAGGAATCTAGAAGATAATCAAATTTTAGGTAAAAATACGTGGAAAGGGGACTGAATATCTAAGAGTACAAAATCTCAGACACTGGATTTATGGTTCATATAACAATATGTAACCAGTGATGAGCTGACAAAATCTTAACCGATTCCCTCCTCACCCCATGAGGGGGTCATTGCCCACCCCTGCCCCCCGGGACTCCTGCCCCATCCAACCCCCCTGTGTTCCTTGACGCCCTCCCCAGGACCCCTGCCCCATCCTCCCCGTCCCCTGACTGCCCCCAGAACCGGGCAGGAGGGTCTCATGGGCCACCATAGTGGGTGCCCACCCCACCCCTAAGAGCCAGAGGGACCTGCCGGGGGGCAAGGTGGGGAGTCCTGGTGGTGCTTATCCGGGGCAGCTCCCAGGAAACATCTGGCAGGTCCCTCTACCTCTTAGGGGCGGGGGAGCATAGCTGGGGGGGAGCAGCCATCAAAAGTGGCAGCTTAGGCGCCGACTCCCTGGGTGCTCTGGGGCTGAAACACCCAAGGGGAAAATTTGGTGGGTGCAGAGCACCCACCAGTAGCTCCCCGTCCCACCCCACGCCCAGCCCCAGCTCACCTCTGTTCCCTCCCTTGAATGCACCGCCTTGCTCTGCTTCTTCACGCCCCCTCCTCCCCCCGCGAATCAGCTGTGCAGCAGGAAGCCGGGGAGGGCTGAGAAGCAGGCCGCAGCTTCCCGATCAGGCCAAGGTGAGCTGGGGCAGGCAGCAGTTCCCCTGCGCGTCCTCTCCCCCCGGGTTACCTGCTGCAGCGTGGGTGGCCCTCCTTGCGCCCCCCCTCCCCCGCCCGAGCTCACCTCCGCTCTGCCCCCCTGGGCCTGAGCGGAAAGCCACTGTTTGTTTCTCAGCTTGCCCTGGCTTTCTGCATGAACAGCGAATTTGCGGGAAGCGGAGGAGGCAGAGAAGCAGAGCGGGGCAGTGCGTTATGGGGAGGAGGGGGAGGTGGAGTGGAGGTGAGCTGGGGATGGGGCGGGGAGCTGCTGGTGGGTGCTCTGCACCCATCAAATATTCCCCTTGGGTGCTCCAGGGCTGGAGCACCTGTGGAGTCGGCGCCTAAGGTGCCACTTTTGGTCGGTTAATTTTAGAAGCCCTTTTAGAATCGGTTGTCCCTTGTGGAACAACCGGTTCTAAAAGGGCTTCTAAATTTAACAACTGGTTCTAGCGAATCGCTGTGAACCGGTCCAGCTCACCAGTGTATGTAACCCACTAACCCTCCTTTGTCCTATGACTGAAGAAGTGTTAACTTCCCACTTCACCTTGAATGGTCTCCGGCAACATATATTCACTCCTTATAGTTTATCTGTTTCACCTTGAATTTATTTGTTACACTCTGAGTAACTTTCCTAGACTTGAAGAAAAACTGTGTAGGCTCAAAAACTTGTCTTTCACCAAAAGACATTGGGCCAATAAAACCCATAATTTCACCCACCTTGTCTCTCCAAGTTCAAAAACAGTCATTTAAATACAAATTACAGAAAATTGTTCAACAAATATGATGACTTAAATGGAATATTCTGTCATTTTTTTTTTAATACTTGAGTAGATCAATTGATATGAATACGTTCCCAAGAGTACTCATTTTATACAGTTCCTTCCACTACAATCCTCATGGATCAGGTAGAATTGATTGAAAAGCAAATATCAATTTGCAGATGGATGCAGATTCAGATGGAATGGGGTGGGGTTGGAGGGGGGCATAAACTAAGAGTAAAGTATTAATCATTACAGCTCTTGGTGGAGTGCAGGAGAAAGCATACAGTGCTGCTCACAGTAGAGCTAGCACAAGTTCCCTTTAATGGAGGAAATGCCTGTGGAAAAGCGTTCTCTTTTGCCCACCATAATGAAATACACACAACATTCACAGTGACATGCTGGAGGGAATGCCATGGTATTTGGCACCCAAGAAAATATAAAGATTATTCCAAATTAAGTGGCAATGCAAAAGTTATTTCAGAGATCTATCATTAAGGTTCCTATTATCATCATCACATTAGGGAAATGTATCTATCTTTCTTCATTTTCAGAAAATGTATGACGTGCAGAATTCTTGTTAGTGCAGCCAATAAATACTTAATCCATATGGGCTGACTGAGCATTTGCTTCTAGCTCTACATTAAGGAGCAGTGTGCAGTTGTATCACTCAAGGAGGTGTCCTGGAAAAGAAGTGTTCTCAGGGGGAGCATAGATTCAGTGGTGCATAAGTCTACCAAGACTTCACCCGCTCCCTGTCCATCTGCAAGTGGGTCCTTACTGGGTCTTCAGTCTTTATTCTCCAAACATGCAATCATGATGTAGGAGTCATGGGGTGGCTCTTACTTCCTCTCTGTACTGCTGCATGTGGCTGGGCAATAAACTGATCCTGTGGTTGTGCAATCCCCTCTTTCTCCCACCCCCAAACTAAAGTACTATAAATATGTGAAAGACACAAATAAAGGATTTAGAGAACTGGAATGACTTACTGCCTTAATTAGATTACTAATGGAACTACATGATGATAAAATTACCACCATCCGTCTAGGCTAGATTCTTATACTGTGTCCAACTTCATATAGTAGATGAGTAGTTCTCAAGAATAAGAATGACAAGCGTATCATCTTTCTTCCTTCCCTACTGACAAAGGTTAATACTGCCTCAGCTCTGTGACGTATTTCTGCATTTTCTTATATCTATCTCACTCTTAAAATTATGTAAGAATTATTGTATTTAAGTATTGTTTATCCTTAAAAATAATATTTACTTTAAAAAAAATCTGCATCAGTCTCATATGCAGAGGGTAAAATTGACAAGTTACATCTTCCTTGATCATGTTCTTTCTTGTGTCCTGTTTCATGCTGCTTAGATGGATTTGGCACTGACTGCACCTCCTTCACTGAATGCCATGACCGTATTTCTGAAGCTTACCATTCTTCCTTAAATCACCACCCTTTACTCACAGAGATCATAAAACAGCATGTGGTTTGTTGTATCATATGGTCTTGACTTACTTGCCAGGAAAGACATTCTAAAAATGAAATATCCTCCAGTCAAGTAGGAAAATGTACCATGGGTAGACCTAATTATGTCTTTAGCGTGATACATAAATGGTCGTCATCCAGTCCACAGAGTTCTGGAGATGCACAAATCACAATATTTGTCAAGCAGATCACAAAAACAGATTCTTTAGTTTTCCATTTAAACAAATAAAAAAAAGTATCCAAGTGTTGCACAGAAAATGACAAAATCATGGACTGATATAAGCATTGTTTGGTACCAACGTGAAAAATCAAGCCATTGTATGAACAGAATTACTCTGGTCTGGAAGGTGCATGAAGGAAACAAATATGAGAAGGCTGGAGGCAGTAGAGGTGAGAGTTCTTTGAAAAATGGCAGGTGTAAAGTAGAATGATTTTAAGACAAAGTTAGGAAAGCAAGATGTGAAATCAGGGTTCAGAACTGGTGACAATTGAAAAGATTATGAAGGAGGGGGCACTGCAGAAAACAGATAATAGGATGCCATAGCATGTAGTGCAAACACAACTGAGCTCAGCCACCAACTACATGGTGGGACTTTGTATGCAGGCACATGGCCAGCCTGGACTCACTGGAGAAACAAGCCATGGATAAGGATGGATGGCGTGCTGTTCCGCTTATCTGCACAATTGCTCTGGGATGAAAGAGAAACCCAAGAATATAAATTTCTTTAAAAAAAAAAAAAAAAAGTTACTGTTGAGAAGATGTTTGCCTAAACAGTAGTAGAATATGTTCAGGTGTTACTGAACATTTATTAATTCTCAGAAGGCAGAGTGAAGTGAAAGGGAGAAGATTTAGGGCCTGATTAACTAGTGAACTATGGCTCCTTAATGCTGACTCCACTTGCTTTGTACATTTATTTGCTGGTATTGTCATGCAAAATGAATGATCATTTTGTGTGCAGGTTTTTGCTTCTATCACTAAAATTCTCATCCATGGGGTTAATTTTTAACTTAAAATTAAATTTTAATTGAATTGACATGACATTCTTTCCCATTGTCCCGTAGGAATGGGCACTATCATGCCAGCTAAGGTAAATGGTCCATCTAATCTGATATCCTGTATTCAATATTGGTCACCTTTCCAGAGTCAAAGGAAGGTGTAAAAAACCCTATAATAGACAATTGTGCAAGAACATTCCTATGGGAAATTTTCTTTTCTAATCTCAGTAGTAAATGGTGGTTGTTGTTTTTTCTTGAAGCACGAAGGTGGATATATTCTTTATACATTTTTACTTAGCTAGTGGAATTGTGGATGATACTGTGCTTTGTATGGATATTCTTATTCATTTAATTATTATTCCAATTTTGAATCCTTTAAAAATATAAATCAAACTGTTTGCATTAATGGTATCTTATGGCAGTAAGAGCCTCAACTAAATAAAAATATGACAAGATTGTCTACGTCTCATTTTAAGGCAAATACGGTTATGAGACACCACACTGTTAAAAATGTATGTAGAAACAGTACTTCTTGATATTGTTAAAGAGAGGTCAAAATGAGAACTCTGAATCTGAACTTGTTTATTTTTTGTGAGCTTGGACTCAAATCCCTGAATCAAACTGCTTCTTTCCAGGTCTGATTCAGGGCTTACTCCAAAACTGGAGGACCTACTTGCTAGCCAAGATGTGGTGGAAATTTTCCAATAATATCTTGAGATTACACTGCAGTTGACAAAGTCAACCCCTAGTCCAAATTAGGCCTTAAACCTGAACCCCCCAGGTTGTAATAGTTCCCTCAAGATTTGTGGTAGTCCACAAGTTTTAAATTTAGATTTAGATTCTGTGACAAAGCTCTGTCCTTCTCTCCATGGGTCCTATGTTTCCTGGTGCATTTCACTAGCCTCAGAGGCTCACTATGACCCTCCACATAACCCTTCTCTCTCTCTAGAGACAAGGATCAGTCTACTGAGCCATTTTCATCATAAGCCAGCAAGGGAGACAAGGAGAAGCTATCCCCCTTGCACAGTCTCTGTTGTCTCCCAGTCTCCAGTGATTAGTTAGGGGGAGTACAAAGGGGGGAGTCCAGGCCCACCAGCTACTCCAGGCTCCAGCCCAGGGACCCTAATAGCATCAGCTATGGTAGATGACCTTTTAGAAGCATGACACATACAATTCCCTGGGCTACTTCCCCACAACAGCCCCCACCTCCTCAGGCTCCATTTGACCCTTACCTCAGAGCCTCCTTTCTTGTGCCAGATATTGTGTGTCCTACAACCCCAGACATGCACACCCACCTGATTAACTGGGAGGCTTTTAACTAGTTTCAGGCAGCCCCTGATTGGCTTCAGGTGTCCCAATCAACCTAGCATTCTCCCCGTCTTCTGGAAAGTTCTTAATTGGCCCCAGCTGTCTTAATTGACCTGGAGCAGCTGCCATTTAACTTATCCTGGTACTAGGGATTTGTTTAGCCTGAAGCGAATCTCTCTCTTCCTCCCTCCCCCTGCTCTCCCATAGCTTTCTAGCTTGGAGGAAGATGAGAAGCTGCTACTCCTGCTGCTGCTAGGATCTAAGCTCTCCCTGCTGCTCCCCTGACTGGGCTAAACACGCCCCCCCCCGTTCTCTGCTACCTGGTTGCTGGACATCCCACTCTTGGGTGCTGCTACTGTTCCAACTACAGCCCTGGGGGGGGGGCTGCTAGCCCACTCCCCAGAGAGGAGGAGTGAGGGACCCCAGCCACTGCTGTTGTGGATACCACCACCACCACCTGAGAGGGGTCCTTTCTGTCTGCCTGGACCACCACCTGGAGTTCCTGGAGCTGCTGCTGCTGTGGAGTCTGCTGCCTGGAGCTGCTGAAGCCCGAGGAGAAGAAGAAGAGGATCATCTACCAGTGTGGGAGCACCTAGAGACTTTGCAGACCACCGTGGAGGGGCCCTAAGACTGAATAATTTTCAAACTGTGCTCTTGTGGTGGGGGTCTTGACTGTGTTTCCAGGGACACAGGGGGTGTGGCGTGGAGCTGCCCCCCGATCCATCTGTGTGTCCCCCCCAACCCCCACCACTATTACCACCACCGCTGCCCCCTCCACCACCCCTACTGGCTGTATACCATCTGCCTCAGCTCCTGCCTCTGGACTCAGCTGCTTGCTTGGCTTGCCACGCCCTATTTCCACCCTTTGGGCCAGAAGCAGCAGCCAGCTTAAAAAAAGACTTGTGCAAGTGCACGTGGGCACATGTGCTCCCCCCGGACTGCCTACCCCCCGGCTTTGCCCTTTACTACCTGCCCCATTTGCCACTTGTAGCTTTGCCTCCTCTTTTGCCCCAGCCCCACTTACTAGCTTCAGTTTGTTCGCCTGCCTCGCATATTTCCTTTTGCAGCCTTTGTTTGCTTGCCCCGCCCCAGCCTCTGAAGCTAGCCCCTTGGTTTCCCTGTTCTACCTCCAGACCGCTTAGCCCCTTGCTCCGTGTGCCAATGCCCCCTCCCATGCGCTTGTGCAACTCCCCATTTTAGTTTCAACCACTTTCACTGCACCCCGAATGTTGTTGTATCCCCCCAACCCTAGTGCACCAAGAGGAGCCAGAATTCCACCTTGTCGGTGACTGACCCCTACCCCTGATTTCCTCCCATCCAGCCCACCCCTTTTGGTGCCCTCCTCACCTGCCTGCAGCTTAGCGGGGAGGAGTGGTTGACCTGCTTCCCCTCCTCCTTCTGGTGTCTCTCCTTCCCTCCTTGCTCATGATGGCAGGGGATGAGACGGGTGGGGCTCCTCCAGCAGCCCCAGCTACCCCTCCCCCACCTGCCCCTCTGTCACACCCCCAAGCCTCTACCTCCGCTACCGAACCATCTGCCACCGCCCCCGCTGGGGCACCAGCAGCGACGGGCACTGGGGTGACCTCTGCTGCTGCCACATCTCTCACCCCCTCAGATTCGGGGGGAGCCCCCCCAGCCGGCGGGAAGGGCCAGGGGAAGAAGAAAGGGAAGGGCCGCGATAAGAAGACCAGGCCCTCCATGGCAGGGGCTGCCCCCAATGCCCCAGCCCCACCGCCGGCTGGGGCATCCCTCCCCGCTGTTCCCTCCACCAGCTCTGCGGGTGTCCCTCCCCCGGCCCCCAGCGTGTACGCCCAGGTGGCGGCAACCCCCCACCTGCCGCTACATCATCTCTCCTGCCCACCGCCTCCACTACTATCTATAGCGGCCGGGGCCCTTTTCCCACCATGACCAGGAAGCACGGCGTCTGTTGCCTCCTGGTGCCCTTCTCGCCCCACATGGAGACCTATGTGCGGGCGTTGGCGAGGGTGGTGGGGCCCACGGCCATTGTGGTGGCCTCCAAAATGTATGGCAAGGTCGTCTTCTTCTTAACATCGGAGGCCGCCGCCCAGGAGGCGGTGGAGAAGGGCCTGGCAGTGGGGGGCGTTTTTGTCCCCTTAGAGCCGCTAGAGGACCTGGACGTCCGCCTGGTCCTGACCTCTGTCCCTCCCTTTCTTCCCAATGCTGCCCTGTTACCTGCCCTCTCTACCCTGGGGAAGCCCATCTCTGTTGTCAGCCCTCTCCCGTTGGGCTGCAAAGACCCCGCCCTCCGTCACGTCCTCTCCTTCCGCCGGCAAGTGCAGCTTCAACTGCCGCCGCCGGCGCGTGACAGAGAGGCGCTGGAGGGGTCATTCCTAGTCCCCCACCAGGGGCCCATTCCTGGGTGCATTATTCCACGGGGGAGGCCCAGTGCTACCTCTGCCGGGCGATGGGGCATGTCCGGAGGGACTGCCCCCTGGCCCGACAAGGAAGGGCATCCGGGACCCCCGAGCCGCGGCAGGGCACCGGCCACATCATCGCCAGCACCCCTGGCTGCCCAGCACCCGAAACCCACCCCTCCTCCTTCCCAGTCCACCATTGCTCCTGCTCGGGCCCAAGGGGCACCTCCCCAACTATGCCCAGACGAGTGGGAGAGCCCCGCCCCCGCTGCTTGCAATCTGGCGGGGCCTGTGGAGGAGGGTGCGGCAGGGACACTGCTGAGTATGGGAGAGGGCCCGCCCCAAGGGGAATCTTCCCTTCCTTGTGCTTCCCCACCATCACCCCCTCGAGTCCCTGACCCATCGCCTCTGCCCCGACACAACCTCTGCGAGCCAGCCCCCGGATGATGCCATGGAGGGCAGGGCCCTAGTCAGGGGAAGCGGGGCAAGCGGAAGGCTCGAGCTCCACTCCTCCCATCTGACGCGGAGGCCTCCCGGAAGACCAGGAAGGGGGGCACCAATGCCGAGGCTTCCGCTTTACCCACGGGTGTGTTCCATCCACCGATGCCGGTTGGGGAAGACGTGGCAGCACTGGAAGGTGGTATCTCCCCTCCACGGGAGTCCCTCTCCTCCAAGGCCCCCAAGGCTCCATCTGAAATCTCAGTGTGCTCCGAGGCAAGAGTCGCGTCAGGTGGCAGCGAGGAGAGTCCTGGGGTGGCGGAAACTGATCTCCCATCAATATACGAGGAGATCGAGGCCCTGGGTCTGACCCCAGTCACCCAGGGGGAGGATGACCCTATGCCAGCAGGCCTCGATATAGGCGACTTCACTCCAGCCCCCCTTTCCCCATCCTCCCTCCCCCTAACCGTTGATTCCACTCCCACCTCCGAGAGACCCCTGGACTCATCCATCAACCCGGCTGCAGATGGCACCCCACTGAGGGCCACCGAACCTGTTGAGGCGACGGCCAGTGCCACGCGGCCGGGACCTGAGCCACCAGGGGCACCCGTCGTTGGTGAGGAGCATTCGACCTTCCCAGGAGAGGGCTCTACAGGATAGAGTCCACCCCCTGATGCCGAGGCTGCCAAATCCACCATAGAGCCTGCGCCCGTCATCACTGAGAGCCCTCTACCCACCCAGAATCTCACCTCTAACCTTGCCCCTGCCCCTGTCCCTATCCCGTCCACATCCTGAGATGTTATTGCCGCCCCTGGAGCTGTATCCTTCCCTTTGCCAACAGATGACCCCCAGGGAGCGGCCTTTGTGTTTCCCCGTCCCGACCTACCAGGGGCTGCTATCTTCTCTCCGCCACCCTCTATCGCCCCAGCATTTAAGCCAACTTATCAGGAGCCCCGTCGGGGGTCCGCACCCTGTCTGCCCGTCTCAGTGGGCCACGGGGCTGTACCAAGGGCCCCGTCGGGAAGTAATCAAGAGTCCGTAACCCCAGCCCCCCATGCGCTGCGAGAGGAGTTGCGGGAGTTCCTAGAAGACGTCCGTGGCTCCCGCAACAAAGTCCAGCTCGCCCTCCAGCGATGGGGGGACTTTAATCAAATTCTCCGGGGCGCAAGGGCCCTTATGGGGGAGGGTAAAAGGACCGGGAGGCAGGGCGCCGCGGCCTACCAGCGGGTCCGCCTCTTCCGTGACTACTTACTCACCTACGGGGTGGGTCACGGACTGCTGCGCAGCCCGCGGGGAGCTGCGAGCATCCCTGCCGGCGAGGATCCCCCCCCAGCCCTCCTCATGGCACCCTTTACCATTGCAACATTGAACACCCACAGCTGTAGGATGGGTCTCCGCAGGTCCCAGGTGCTCTCCTTCCTTCGAGAGGGGAAGTACTCTGTGGTTTTCCTGCAGGAGACCCATATGGATCCGACCGCCGAAGACAGCTGGCGGCTGGATTGGGGGGACAGGGTCTACTTTAGCCACCTCACAGTTCATACGGCTGGAGTGGCGACCCTGTTCTCCCCCGACCTACGGCCCGAGGTGCTTGGGGTCGCCGAGGCTGTGTCGGGCCGCCTGCTGCACCTCTGGGTCCACATGGAGGGGCTCGTAGTCAACCTTGTCAACATCTACGCCCCAGCAGTGAGCCCGGAGCGGCTGCAATTCTATCAGCAGGCATCCGCCTTCCTCGGCACCTTGGATCCTCATGAGTGCCTGGTCCTGGGAGGGGACTTTAACGTCACCCTTGAGGAGCGGGACCGCTCGGGGACCGAGCAGAGCCCGGCTGCCGTCGCCGTCCTCCAGGAGATAGTCGAACACCACTCCCTGGTGGATGTCTGGCGGGACCATCACCCGGATGACACTTCCACGTTCATCTTTGTCTGGGTGGAGGCCCATCGGTCGCACCACTCCCGGTTGGACTGCATTTATTTATCATGCTTTCATCTTTCACGAGCCCACTCCTCCAGCATCTGGCTGGACCCATTTTCTGACCATCATATAGCCACGGTGACAACCTCCCTCTGCGCGGAGAGGCCGGGGCCGGCCTATTGGCATTTTAACAACAGCTTGCTGGAGGATGCGGGCTTCGTGGCGTCCTTCCGGGAGTTCTGCCTGGCCTGGCGAGGGCAGCGGCGTGCCTTTCCCTCGGCTCGGCTGTGGTGGGACCTAGGGAAGGTGCGCGCCCGGCTCTTCTGCTGTGACTATACCCAGGGCGCCAGCCGACGGAGGAATGCGGCGATAGAGCAGTTGGAACAGGAGGTCTTAGAGCTGGAGAGGAGTCTGGCCGCCAGCCCTGAGGATCCACCCCTCTGCGGAGCGTGCCGGGAGAAGCGGGAGGAGCTCCGGACCCTTGAGGACCATCGGGCCCGGGGTGCCTTTGTTCGATCCCGCATCTGTCTCCTTCGGGAGATGGATCGCAGCTCCCACTTCTTCTACGCCCTGGAGAAAAAGAGGGGGGCTAAGAAACATATCATCTGCCTACTGGCAGAAGATGGCACCCCCCCTCACGGATCCAGTGGAGATGTGCGGGAGGGCGAGAGCCTTCTACGCAAGCCTTTTCTCCCCGGATCCAACTGATCCTAACGCTTGCAGAGTGCTTTGGGAGGAGCTCCCGACGGTCAGCATGGGCGACCGAGACCGGCTAGAGCTGCCTCTCACTCTGGCCAAGTTCTCGGAAGCCCTCCGTCGCATGCACAGCAATAAATCTCCGGGCATGCACGGGCTGACCGTAGAGTTCTACCGCGTGTTCTGGGATGTCCTGGGCCCAGACCTAGTCACCGTCTGGGCCGAGTCTTTGCAGAGTGGGGTGCTCCCTCTTTTGTGCAGGCGAGCCGTGCTCGCCTTATTGCCGAAGAAGGGGGACCTCTGCGATTTACGAAATTGGCGTCCCGTCTCGCTCCTCAGCATGGACTACAAAGTCATGGCAAAAGCCATCTCGCTGCGGCTAGGGTCCGTGCTGGCGGACGTGGTCCACCCAGACCAGACCTACACTGTCCCGGGCCGCAGCATCTTCGACAACCTATATCTGGTCCGGGACCTATTGGAACTTGGGTATAGGGATGGTCTGTCGTTCGCCCTCCTGTCCTTAGATCAGGAGAAGGCATTCGACAGGGTGGATCACGGCTATCTCCTGAGCAGTCTGCAAGCGTTTGGCTTCGGACCCAGGTTTGTGAGTTTTCTCCGGGTGCTGTACACCTCCGCAGAGTGTTTGGTCAGGCTCAACTAGACCCTGACTGAACCGGTCAGCTTCGGGTGAGGAGTACGACCGGGTGCCCCCTCTCGGGCCAGCTGTACGCTCTGGCGATCGAGCCCTTCCTCTGTCTCCTCCGAAGGAGGTTGACAGGGTTGGTGCTGCAGGAGCCGGAGCTGCGGCTGGTCCTGTCGGCGTACGCTGATGATGTGCTCCTCGTGGTCCAGGACCCGGGCGACTTGTCGCGGATGGATGTTTGGCAGGCTATCTATTCGGCAGCTTTCTCCACGTGGGTCAACTGGGTCGAGCTCTGGCTTGGTGGTAGGGGACTGGCGGCAGGCGAGCTCCCTCCAACCCGCGCTTCAGGCCATCCGTTGGAGCACAGGTCCGCTGCTCTATCTGGGCGTTTACCTTTCTGCCACGCATCCCCCTCCGCCGGAGAACTGGCAGAATTTAGAGGGCGGGGTGATAGAGCGGCTCCAGAAATGGACAGAACTACTCCGGTGCCTCTCCCTTCGAGGGAGAGCGCTAGTGCTTAATCAACTACTCCTGTCCATGCTCTGGTACCGGCTCAACACCCTGGTCCCGGCCCCGGGTTTCCTGGCCAACCTCCGGACATCGATTCTGGAGTTCTTTAGGTCATGACTGCACTGGGTCCCTGCAGGGGTTCTCCATCTACCTCTGGAGGAGGGAGGGCAGGGCCTAAAATGTCTGCTCACTCAGGTCCATGTCTTCCGCCTCCAGACTCTGCAGAGGCTCCTTTATGGTGCAGGTAGTCCGGCGTGGAGCATAGTGGTGCACGCCTTTCTGCTCCCTTCCGAGGGCTCCGATACGACCGGCAGCTCCTTTATTTCCTTCCGAGAGGTCTTCCGTGAGACCTTTCCGTGCTGCCGGTCTTCTACCAGGACCTTCTCCGGACCTGGAAACTCTTTTCAACGACTAGGTCCATGGCGGCCACCGAGGGGGCAGATCTCCTCGCGGAGCCCCTGCTACACAACCACCAGCTCCGTGTGCAGGTGGCAGAGTCCCGCTCGGTGCGCCAGAGTTTGGTCCTGGCAGAGGTCACAAGAGTCGGAGACTTCCTGGACTATGACCGGGGAGACTGGCTGGATCCCCTGATGCTCGCTCAGCGCATGGGGCTTTCCAGACCCTGTATTTCCCGACGCATACTTCAGGAGGTGAAGGCCGTTTTGCCGCCCGCTGCTCGGGTTCATCTTGACCGGGTCCTGCACGAGGGCACGCCCCGCCCACCCGTTATCCCAGGCCCGCCGGACCTTTTAATTGGACCCCTGCCCCGTGGACCCAACCGACCCCTTCACTGGAAGCCGGCTGCACGAGATGCAGCCGGTCTGCTTTCAAACTATGCCAAGAAAACATCTCTACACCCTCGTGCCCTCACCCTCGTGTCCCGCCCCGATACAAAATGGCGGGATCTCCTGCCACCTTTGGAGGGTGAGGAGCCCCGGTGGGCCAGCCTATATTCCACCTTAGTCCCAAGGCCCGCCGAGGATGTCAGTTGATGGCTCCTTCACGGAGCCGTGAGCAGGGGCGTGTACTTGGCACGGTTCACTTCAATCCCAGACACCTGCCCCTTTTGTGGCATGAGGGATACCCTGGCACATGTATACTTGGAGTGTGCCAGGCTGCAGCCCCTATTCTGGCTCCTCACCAATATTTTATTACATTTTTGGTTGCACTTCTCCCCTCACCTTCTCATTTATGCACTCCCTATCCATGGCCCCACAAAGTCATGGGATCTCCTGGTCAACCTCCTCCTGGCCCTAGCTAAAATCGCCATCTATAAAACCAGAGTGAGGAGGTTGACCGATGGAGTCTCCTGTGACAGTGGGGCCTATTTCCTATTCTCGGTCCGTTCACGTATCCGGGCAGAGTTCCTCTGGGCGGCGTCCTCTGACTCTCTTGACGCCTTTGAGGAGCAGTGGGCACTGTCCGGAGTTCTCTGCTCGGTGTCCCCATCTGGTTCCCTTCGTTTGACCCTTTGACCGCACTCCTGTCCCTGTTATTTCATTAGTTGTCCCCCGGAATTTTTTGGGTATCTAGGTCCTGTGGATCCCCCGTTTAGGCTGGGGAGGGATCCTTTAGCAGTGGACGGGCTTCGCCCGCCCACTTCCCGGATCCTAATAAGATTACTTTTCTATAGCCATCTAGCCTTGCCCCGTCACAATTCAGACATAACCTTCTGCAGAGCTTAGGAATGTTTATATCTGATATTTTGGTTTAGATCATAATAGCAGTAGGTACAAAATTCTGATACAGTACAACTTTCCACAAAGTTAAGGAGAGGTGTTAAGGTCTTGGGGTTTGTTTTGCTCTCATTTCCACTCAAGATTTTAATAAATGGTGCACAAAAGTTTATCTGGTCACAATGTATACTGCCAATAGATGGATAAATATGAACATGAAGAGATTTGACTTAAAATATTTGTATTATACTGTGTTAGATTAGGTTATACAAAGTTATAGGTAGGGAGAAGCTTTCTTGGAAATGAATGCATAGAATAGAATAGAAAAGGAAACCCTGTTAAGGCCATCAACCTTTGAGGATTTGTGGGAATAGGGAAACTGGACTACTATTCCTTTTACATACATCCATAACTGAAATAGTGTGTTTCTCATTAAGACTGATGTTGCAACTCTCATAAATCTTGGAAAAAAAAAAAACAAAGGTGACATGCAAGCCTGTAAAAACTACTGGGACCTTTTAATGATCAGAACAGAAAGCAGACTTTCTGAGAGTAGATATGTGGCCAAGGAAGTGAGGGGGAAATTTTGGTTATTGTAAGTCAAATAAATATGTCTGGCCTCTCAAGACAACAATCCATCAGCTTTTGTTATCAATTATTTTTTAATGGCATTTCACCTTTTTTAAGTTCTTTACCTTCCTATATTATGTTGACTATTACAAATCATTGAGTCTTTTTTATTATTCGTTCATTACTGAAGATTTGTGAAACAATACCCATCATTATTCATTATTGTTCATTTCTATCTAATGTCTGTCTATATTTTTGAAGTAATATTTTCAGCTCAGCTCAATATATTTTTTCTGGGAATTGATTCAAAGACATTCAAGTAGGGAAATAAATTGAAGCTTTAATAATGTTAAATCTCTCACAATGCTAGGCCAAACAGAGCAAATCTGGAAATTAATAGCAAGCTACTGTACACTTTCATTTTCAGATTTTGTGGGATAGAAGTGTTTAACCTTTCATCCCTGAGTGTAGGAATGTGTATTTTGAAAATATAATATACATGAACAATATAATTAAACAGTCCCCCAAAACACCAAATGTGCATACTTTCATTACAGAGCAGTTTTCCATTTTAAAGATACTTTGCAGCATTTTAATAATTACTATTACCGTTGAATGCTGCTGTATTAATATGGTAAAGCATATTAGAAGAAAATTAAAAGAAAAAAAAGGTGCATACCCTATAATGCAATTTTTGTCAGCCTACATCGGATGGAGGACACTTTTAAGACTATAATTAAAGGTAGCGAAGAGTGGTTCGGAAATAATGAGAGTGCCTCCAAGATAATGGAAAACCATGGGAATAAATTGTTTGACAACTACCACCTAGAAATGTTCAGTGAATAGCACTTCAGTCATATCAATATCTATATTCACATGTCAATATGAATGTGTTCCAAAAATATTGTTAGTTATAAATAAATATAAATATAAATAAATGAATATTATAAAGCCACAAGGGATCCAGTGATTTTAAAAAAAAGTTAGTAGAGAAAAATGGTTAAAAGTAAAGGAAAACGGTGCTTCTAAACTGAATAGTAAAGTATTAGAATAAATGAAAAATAGTGGAACAATCCAAGCAAGGGATTTAAGAGTCCAAAAGTGAATGTGTAGCCCAAGATGATAGCAGTCTTTTTGTTGTTTTTGTTTTTTGTTTTATATTGTCAAAGCCTGATTGGTTCCCATACTTCATGTATACACTGAAGACCTCCATCTACAAGGAATATTGCTATAAAATCCAATTATGTGTATTTGAGTAAAGCAACATCCAGAGGTCTAGTTAGTGATTGGGCAGGCAAATCAATCCACTTCAAAGATAATCTGATACTCACATATGAAACATTGCATTGCACTGTTTTGCTGCTGTCTTGTACTGCAAATTCATGTCCAATTTGTTGTCCACTATCATCCCATAGTTTCTTCATAGTTACTGCTTTCTGAGTTTTTCTGCTCTGTCCCAGCTTGATCCATTGGCATTTATTGTTACCAAACCAGTGACATTTATCATTTACAGTCCTTCAGCAAGTTTGCAAAAAACATGATAGTGTTCCAATCCAAGTCAATTTGAGCTAATTAATATAAGACTCCCTTTTGATTTGGTTTCCTTCCAACTTATATCAGTGGTAGTGAAAGCCGCTAGTAATATTTTGTTTAAAATAAAATAGTATTCAAGTAATGCTTGGCTAAGGGGATTTACTTTCCTGAAGTGTTGCAGTTAATCTTACAGCTAATAACATGATGGTCGTGTTATTAATTCTGAGATGATGTCCTCATTGCATTTCCCTGATATATGAGAGACATCAAGGGATTTGATTATGCAGGCTGTGTTCTTAGTTACACTGGTGATGCTGGTGATTCTTTGAATTAGGTGTATAAGTTTTGTTTTGGGATTTGTAATGTGGTGTTTGTCTTATTATACGTCCATACATCAAGCATGGTAAGGACTCAAGACTGTCATGTCAGGAACATATCTCAAAATAGTTAGAAAAAATATGGCTATTGCCATCTTGGCTTTAGTTTAACAAAAAAATCAAAACCTGAGCCTAGCTCTTAGAATTCTTCCAGTGTTTCATGTTTGTTACTCTTACATTTTTCATTGTCATTTAACAAATCACTGTATCTCACGTTAGAAATATTTGTTTCTTGTTATATTTTCCTCACCCCTAGCTTCTTGTTTTCTGCAGTCAAAGAATTAGCATGTTTAATTATTTAAGAGTGTAGTATATTCCCCAAGGCTTTCAAGCCACATTTAAGATGGAAGTATATGTTCCTGAGAATATACACAGGTATAGGGCCAAATTCTGCTCTCGGTTAAGTTGGGGTGGTTTAATTCCGCAAGTGAATTATACTTGGGAGCAGCTCTGGGAATGGTATGGCCTTCAGTGTATAGTATTCAACAAAATAGATAACACTATGTATTATGGGGAGATACCCGTACATATAAATTGGATTTTAGACCCCTCACATGCTATCTACAAACTTCATCAAAATCAAAACAAACCAACTGAAATTTCAGACATGATTTTCTGCCAGAGAAGGGTATGTGTGTGTATGTTTAAAATTAGTGCAAATGGAACAAGCCATTTAGGAAACGTGAGGATTGAAAAATGAGACAAACTTATTTCCTGGTACTTTTTAATAATTTATTTTGATTTAGTAGAAATCAAATATGCTTCAGCCAAGAAACACCATATTTGTTTTAGTACATTGGTCTTAGTGGAAACTGATCCCTCTGACTAGTTTTGAGTGATTTTGTTATGGAATTACTGAGTTATTAAATTGAGTTTCTATGTGCATTGTGGTCTCAGCTGAGTATAGGTAAGTGTCCATTATAAATTTCACTACTTTGAATGATCATAGTGAGAAAGCCTCTCCAGTTATCTAAATAGAAGATGTATTGAGGCCCCAGTTCCGCAAAACTTAGGCCCATGTTTAAGTCAACCCCATAACTTATAACTTGTATATGCGCTGAGCTACTTTGACGAATCCCAAACTTAAAGTGTAGTTTCTTCATTTAATGTGTGTTCCTTTAAAATAAAACAATCCCAGATAGGGAGTGAGCTGCTTCTTTCTTCAAGCAGTCTTGACTTTGAAAGGAAACTGGATCTCGTTCCTGCTAATGGACCCTGGATCAACACACTCTTTCCTTCCAACCATCGCCTAATCAATCTTTTCAAGATTCTTTTATCATTAAGAGTTAGTGCTAAGATTAATTTAAAGAAATTGTAATAATCTGTTTGTTTTTTAAATGGTTAGTAGTGAGATATACCTTTCCCAATGAAATAAAGCCACTCAGTGTTGCTAGAAATATAGGGGAGCAGAGGTCTTCTTGAGGCAACGGAAAACCACTGCCACTCAGGAAATATTACAATCATTCTAGTTTACAAACAATATTTATCTTCCTATAACTAGGCTGCAGTTATCACAGTGCATTTCCCTAAATCCTCTCAAGGCTGAGAATGAAGGGAAATTAAAGGTTAGTGAACTTTGCTTTATTTCTCCAACATGAGAGAACCTTTAGCTATTTAAATGTTATTTGCTACACTCTTGCTGTGATCCCTTAATGTTTTGTGAGTACAAATAACAGCTAAGCTTTTTTATGTATTTTGATTCCATTACTTAGCCATGGTGTGATGTGACCAGTATGAAATAGCCTTCTTAAAGGAATGTTATCACCTCCAACACCTGTCATTGTATCAACATACTCAGTTTTCTGTAGTTTATATTTAGCAGAATACACTAATTACTGTAATGTATTTTACACTTATGTGGTCATCTTTTTTCATTTTTCTTCTCTCTCTCATGCCCTAGTAGTTTCTGTCTTTATAGCACATAATATGTTCAGAGCACTGTGTGCAGAAAATGATTTAATCTTAAACATAAGTGCACACAAAAATGTGTTGTCAGATGAGTGAAAAATGACCCTTCCATCCCATTTGATTAGAGTTTAGATATTTATAAGTGAAAGAAACTCTACATTGTAACGTAAGAGGTTGGAGTAGCTTCACTTTGCTCACCAATGTCCTGAAGACACTCCCCTGTTTATTAATCTAAACTGGAGGACTTTGATCTAGTCCTGAGAGATATGCAGAGCTGCATCTCCCACCTCTCCGAATCAGAACTTTAGTTCAAGTGACACTTTAGTGCCATATATTTAAAAATAATAATAATAAAAAACCCAGTCTCAAAAATTGACTAAACAGTTCATCCCCAAACTAATGTTTCTGGCTCTTGCAGAAGGAACAAATAGGACAGGAAAGTCACTCAGAGTCTTTCTTAGGCTGCTTTCTTTGCCACTTTCCCCCAACCTTTTGTAACCACTTATATTCTGTTTTAATATGCTCTTATACAGGACCTTTAATCTTATGGTGCCAAAGTGCTTAACAGACTATAATTAATGATGTTTCAACACACTCCTGCGCTGTTGGATACAATAGGTAAATTGTACTGTGCACATTTTACACCTGGGTAAACAGAAGTACAGAGTATTTTAAAGCCAAAGTTTTTTAAAAAAAAGTTTACCTAAAATCATATTTAGTGTCCCAAACATATGGGCTTGTTTTCAGAGATGCTGAGGATTCACAACAATCATTGACTTTTACTGGAGTTGTGTGTGCTCATCACTTCAGATTATTAGTCCTATTTATTGTGTCTAACTTTAGACAAATAAATTATGTAAATATTGCCCAAAAGGACTTTCCCAGATGTACTAAGTAGTCTCATGGCAAACTAAATAATAGCACTAAGGAATCCTGAGCCCTCCAACAACAGACTGATCATACAGTTAATGTGTTTTTTTTTCTTTTTTAGCATAAAAGGCAATAGGAAGAAATCCTGAAATATTTACTGTCATTATTCTGGTGAAAGTCTCAGTGAAAGCAGTGGGGCTTTTGCCTGTGTAAATCATCATTTTCTTTGATTCCCATCCATCAGGTCAACAACAATGACTGTCCACCAGAAAATATAGTCTCACCACCATTTTCGATCTTGTACCAGCTTCACTTCTTTGTTCATCTTTAAATATTTTTGTTCAAAGTCATTTTTCACCGTGTCTATCCAATGTGTTGAATTGACATTGGTGTCTGAGTGAATGCAGAGTAGTAATTTTAGTATTTGACTATTTAGGATACAGTGTATAAGATATGCAGGATTACATCCATCACATGTAGAAACATGATGCCACAACAGCTATTGGATCAGAAAGAAAAGGAAATACCTGAACTGATAAGCAGAGAGTACCTGGAAGAGTTGATTCTAGGCAGCAAAGTACTAAAGTGCTAAATACTTTTAAAGGAAAACATGGTTGAAGAACATCAGGGTGACTAGAAACAGTCTTTATGTGAATTCATTCAATATGTTATCCCACTGTGGTACCATATCTCTTTGGAAGATGGCTCAGAGCAAAGACAATAAGTCTATGAAGTCCACTTTCTCCATTGATTTGTAGTGTATTTTTATGCACAATTGTTATCAGTGGAAATTAAGTCAAAAATGAAATGGGGGAATTAGTTAAGACCTTCCCAGAGTTAATATAAATACTTTCTTATTATTTATACTTTTTGTATTTCCTTTGTGCATTTTTAAAAACATTTTAATATCCTTGTGGGAATAATTCAGTGAATTTGGACAGGAGGAGTTCAAGTAATTGTATCACCTCTTTCTGGATATTTTAAATTTGTCTCTCTGAACACACTTCGTGGTATAGTCATGTTTTGGGTCATTTAGGTTAAAGTAAGAAGGGAGGCTGATACCTTTACATTTGATCCATGACTGAGGGAGCAGATCCAACTTCAATGTAAGTCAGTAGAAAGATTCCAATTGACTTAACTGGGAGCTGGATCAGGACCATGGGGAGAGCTGCACATAGAACATCTTTTTAAACTGTAGCTTTTAAATCAAAGTTAAAATACTACAAATAGGGGGTCTTGCATGTTCCTAGGAGATGGTTCCCTTTAGTGTACTCTTGTTGAGTGACCCCAGGTATACTTGATAAATCTGTAGTTAACGATTTTGAGGAAATATCCCCAAAATTCTTACAGGTTTTTGAACTGATTAAGTTAAACCACCTTTAAAATTGTGTGAAGCTGTAGTGTTGTAGACCCTGTCTGGACCATGTCTGAATAATTTTACGCAACAAGTTACAAGACCATCTTAACATGGTCTTTTTTTAGCTGAACTGGTTTTAAAACTATACAACTGAACATACTGCACCTTAAACAGAAGGGGAGAGGGCGATATTTGACTGGCTGGCCAAATTAAGGGAATAGTGTTTTGTGGCTAGAGGAGGAGTGGGGCGATGAAAACTGATCAAAAAGGTCAGTGTGGTTGCTGACTCATCTCCTAGGTATGTAGGATTTAAAAGAGGCAGCCTCCCTTTTACACAGGCGGGCTGGGAGAATGGTGTTCCCCTGTAGAGCTTTGGAACACTTTTGTTTTGGCCGACATAAAAGGGGGGGCAGTAAAAGATGTCTGGGAACCTGATTGGGTTGGGGGGGGATAGGCAGACAAGCTAATTGCCACCACCTCCCCGTGGCATATGTCCACTGCAGGTACTCCATAGGGAAGTTATACATTGACTGGATAAATGACTTGGAAAATAACTTAAAAAGAGGTGTTCATTAAAGGAATGAATGGGGGGCAGTTGGGAACTCCTATGATTGGTACAACAGGAAGCCAACCCCCTATTCTTATAGCCCACCTTACGTCTTCTACAAGGTGGAGGGGATGGTAAGTTCCCGGCAATGGATTTGCTGGGGGGGATCTGGATGGAAAAAGAGGGAGAGCTGGTAAAGTCCTCTGGGTAATTACAGAATAAACATGGTGTTACCTGCACTGTACACTGTTATCTTCCAGGTAGTCCCAGACATCTAATAATAAAGTTGCGGCCTGATTAAACCCATGTTTAAATGTTTCCTGCCCTGCTTTCGGTAAAGTCAGATAATTTAAGAGAAGCTTCCCCAATGTACAGAGGCATACTGCATATTATATGAAATGCTGCAAACTTGCCTGAAATTTTGTATGTCTTATTATTCATACAAAACGTGAAACAGCAGCTAAATAAAATGAAGATTGTGTTCAGCTTGATCTAGAAATTGGTATTGAGTTTTAGACTTGAAATAGTTAAAACTATTAGCCAGAGTGTATCTGTTTGAGACAAACAGATCTACAGACAATCTACCTGGAGTATGGATGTATGTAATCCTGTCATTGGTTTAATGGACCCAAATTTCCCCAGAGGTGTGGATTTGTGCAGTTGATTACTTTTTAGACATATAGTATGCATTTGACGTTCCACATTTTAGAAGTGCTGCTCTACTTTGGCTCAAAGGCTGCTGTAAATTTATCTCATATAGATTTAGCTTTTTATTATTATTATCCAAGTAGTACAAATCTGATCATTCTCTATCCATCCATGCTTCTACAAAATATAAACAGAAAAATAAAATTATTTCCTCTTCCAGCTGAGCTGACAAGAGAAAGTTTAAGGCTAAGGGTAGTTTGTAGCAAAAGTGTGAGGATGACTGTTCAAAGGATGCCTTGGTCAGAAATGTGAGGTTTGCATTTAGTTTTCAATATAGCTACTTAGTGGCCATTCTTCTTTTTTCTGGCAGTGAGTTCTGGCCTCTTTGTCCAGCTCCTCTGAAAGTTCTTTCTCCTGCAGGAAAGATTGTTCCCATTTTCCTACAGATGTGGTTTTTCCAGTGGATCAAAGCTTTGTATGAGGAAGGAAAGGTAATCCCTCTAGTAGATAGGGCCAATACCGTTCAGGATTTTGAAATAGTACAGCACCTTTGACTTGACCTTTGTGTTTGGGGAGCGATTGTAGAGAACAGCAAATCAAGAGTGATGTATTTTGCACCTAATGTAGCTTCTAAAGGATGTTGGACTTTAATCCTACTGATAGGGAATTAAAACTTCTAGGCTGAAATGTTTCAGAGTGGTAGTCATGTTAGTCTGTATCAGCAAAAAGAACGAGGAGTACTTCTGGCACCTTAGAGACTAACACATTTATTTGGGCATAAGCTTTCATGGGCTAAAACCCACCTCATCAGATGCATGCAGTGGAAAATACAGTAGGAATATTAGATATATACACCCACACATATATATATGTATATATAAGGTGCCATTAGTACTCCTTTTCTTTTTATCATTTTACAGATATTCTTACTACTGCTGTCTAACACTCTTCAAAATAAAATCTTGCTTAGTACCTGAGTTATAGATAATTGATAACAGACTGAAAAAGGACCACAGTGCATCATAACTTATTCATTTTTTAAAAAAATGTATCTTAATGTGGAACTCTGCATATGTATTCAAAATATTGAAATAATGTCTAAATATTGCCGGTAAACCCATTAGATAATTTTCTATGTAAGACTGATTTTCTGTATTTAAAAAGATCTAAGTTCTCTTCTGGTTGTGAATAGAGTTGGTCACAATTTTTTCAATGGGATACTTTTTTCCTTTGGAAAATAGTTTTGTGAGAATCAAAATATTTCCTAGTAATGTATCAATTTCAATGAAAGTTTCAACAGGAAAAAGTTGAAACAAATTGTTCAGTTTTTTCTTGTTTAATTTCAGTGTCAATATTTTGTTTCAACATTATTTATTTTGACTTTCATATTAAAATATTAAATGTAATACTATATTATATTTTATAATATATATTTTATATAACCGTATTTTGACATTATCAACCTGAAACATTTCAGTGGCTCCAAACTAAATTTTGGGGAATTTTTTGTTCCAAGAGAAATGCTGAAATTTCAGTCTTTTCATCGGTCAGAATGAAAACATTTTTTACTAGCTGTGAATGATTGTAAATTTCAGGAACCTCATAGTAAAGGCACACACTCCATTGTTAACTCACATTATTCATTGTTTTCTCCTTTCACAGAGGCAGGTGTCAGATGCTGTTGAATGCCAGCCCTAATTTGTAATATTCGGACATGTAGTAGTTTTGGTATCTTACTTTGCTTTTTTGAATTAACCATTACTTTGCTTAGACTTTCAGTACTGTATATAGCTTTACTGTCTTTGGAGTTATAAATTCTCATTTCTCAAAATTGTATTATTTTTCATTCTCTCTGGAGAATATTTTTCACTAAGTAATTAAATTAGATTGATAACATAAATACAAGCATTTTATTGTTTGTTTTAAAAGATATATGAATTATTTTGAAAATAACACAAGCAAAACTTCAACACAATATATGCTGAAAGAGGTGATTTAAAATAACAATACAATAAAAGGTTCAGCAACATTGGAAGCAAGTGTTCGTTGATTCTACAAAGTGAAAATGACTCTTTTTTAAAAAAATAGCTTAGCTTAAGATCGGCAGCTTGACATTCACAAATATTTTAAATTATTGTGCTTAATACCATTAATATCCTTCAAATTTATAAGTCATGAAAACATGACACATTCAGAGATCAATATGAAATTTTGTAGCATCCTTCCAGGGTTGAACAGTTAATGTAGGGGTTGAGGTTAACAGAATGTCAATTGATTGCTTGATAGAAATATCAATAGAATCACCTATGCATAATGACTTTGGCACAAATTCTGGCCCATAAGTTACTGGGAAATGTGCCAAACTTTCAGTACCTTAAAAAATGGGTCACTGTGAGGGCTATCACCTGACTCATGGGAAACACAAGTGGTGAAATCACAGCTTTGCCTGGAATACACATCTTTAGTTGTACTGATGGAAAGAGAGAAGGAAGAAATTACCATGTGTCCAGAATACCAAATTCCTGTAAGATTTATTCCACTTCCAAGATGGAATAAAGTCTGCACTCAGAGCACGTGCTCAGGCAACAGGTTAACCCTGTTGGCCCGCCTTCCAGCAGATATACCAGACAAGGCTGGGAGCCAATTAGGGAAAGGAAGAACTCCCCTTCTCACATATTTCTGTATGGCAGTGTTTCCCAAACTTGGGATGCCGCTTGTTCAGGGAAAGCCCCTGGCAGGTAAACAAACTGGCCCGGCCCACCAGGGGCTTCCCCTGAACAAGCGGTGTCCCAAGTTTGGGAAACACTGCTGTATGGGATAATTGTAAGGATTTGCTCTGCTGGTACATACTCCTACTGCAGAAGCTGTAACTCCTTTCATCTACCAGGAAGTGGAAAGGAGTGAGGGAAGTTGATATCCTTGTCTGGCTTACCAAGTATCTGGAAATGTTATCTGCTACTAGCAGAGCAGAATGCAGACACAGTAAAGTATCTAGTGTCTTTTATAGGGTGATGCTAGTATCTCATTTTTAATGCATACTAATGAGACTTTGACACTTAAAGATTATTAAATGTAGGGAATTTTACATAAATTGTGCAGTTTCAAAATACAAGATTGTTTATAAGGTGATAAAATGGTAATTTTGCTCATGATGAGATGATAATACATCCAATAAAGTTTGATTGGAGAGACTAAGATGTAATTCCAAAGTTGCACACACAAAGTAGGGAGAGAATAAGTAGCTTATCTCAGCCTATGTTGGTTTGTTTTTTAATAGATTTTATGAGTAAAGGCCTGATGCAAAGCCTACTGGAGTCCATGAAAATACTCCCATTAATATCATTGAGGCTTTGGAATGATAGTTTCATAGATTCCAAGGTCAGAAGGGACCACTGTGTGGATCTAGTCTGTCCTCCTATATGCCACAGGCAATAGAAATTCCCCAAAATAGTTCCTAGAGTATGTTTTTTCGATTAACATCCAATCTTGATTTAAAAATTGCCAGTGACAAAGAATCCACCATGATACTTGGTAATTTGCTCCGACAGTTAATTCCTCTCACTCTTAAAAATTTACACCTAGGGTTACCAGACAGCAAATGTGAAATATCGGGATGGGGATGGGGGTAATAGGAGCCTATATAAGAAAAAGACCCACAAATTGGGACTGTCCCTATAAATTTCGGACGTCTGGTCAACCTATTTATACCTCATTCCCAGTCTGAATGTGTCTAACTTCAACTTCCATCCCCTGGATTGTGTTATGCCTTTATCTGCTAGATTAAGGAGCTCATTATCAAATATTTCTTTCCCATGTAGGTACTTACAGACAGTGGTGAGCTGGAGCCGATTCACACCAATTCGCTAGAACCGGTTGTTAAATTTGGAAGCCCTCTTAGAACCGGTTGTCCTGTGGCTCCTTAAGCACCGACTCCATGGGTGCTCCAGCCCTGGAGCACCCAAGGGGAAAATTTGGTGGGTGCAGAACACCCACCGGCAGCTCCCCGGCCTGCCCCTGACCCCAGCTAACCTCTGCTCCACTTCCGCTTCTGCCTCCTCCCCTGAACACGCCGCCCCGCTCTGCTTCTCCTCCCCCCCCCAACCCAGACTTCCCGCAAATCAGCTGTTCACGTGGGAAGCTGGGGCAGGCTGAGAAGCAGGCCACGGCTTCCCAGTCAGGCCCAGGGAGGCAGAGGTGAGCAGGGGCAGGGGGGGTGCGAGGAGGGCTGCCAGCTCCACAGCAGGTAAACTGGGGGGGGGCGCAGGAGAACTGCTCCCCGCCCCAGCTCACCTCCGCCACCGTTGGCCTGAGCGGGAAGCTGCCAGTTGCTTCTCAGCCCTCCCAGGCTTCCTGCCAAACAGTTGATTCGCAGGAAGCCGGGGGCACGGAGAAGCAGAGTGGGGTGGCACGTTCAGGGGAGGAGGCAGAGCCGAGGTGAGCTGGGGCCAGGCGCGGGGCATGGAGCTGCCGGTGGGGGCTCTGCACCCACCAAATTTTCCCCATGGGTGTTCCAGCCCCGGAGCACTCAGGGAGTTGGCGCCTAAGGCACCATTTTTGATCTGATCAGTGGGGGAGCAGCTGCTCTCCTTGCTCCCCCCCAGCTAGGCTCCCCAGCCTCTAGGAGCCAGAGGGACCTGCCGGATGCTTCCTGGGAGCTGCCCCAGGTAAGCACCTCTGGGACTTCCCACCTTTCCCGCTAGCAGGTGCCTCTGGCTCTTAGGGGTGGGGTGGGCACCCACTATGGTGGCCCATGAGACCCTCCTGCCTGGTTCTGTGGGGAGGCAGGGGACAGGGAAGGATGGTGAATGGGGCTGGGGGGCATCAAGGAACGTGGGGGGGTTGGATGGGGTAGGAGTCCCAGGGGGTGGGGGTGAGCAACAACCCCCTCGTGGGGTGAGGAGGGAACCAGTTAAGATTTTGTCAGCTCATCACTGCTTACAGACCGTAATCAAGTCACCCCTTCTCTTTGTTAGACTCAAGGAGCTCAATCTATTTAGCTTATCACTATACATTGGACCTTAATAAGTGTGTTTTGGATGTTCTTGCATATGGTGTAAAATTATTACGCTTTGGTCTTTAGTATCCATTGTTAGATTTTAGTTTTGTGTGTCCTGTACATTAGGATTTGGTTGCGTGTCAGAGAAAGATACAGATGCTTTGACATGTGCACCTGTTATGCATAAAAATAAGAGGACTTTATAAATAAAATATGTTTTCTAAAAATCCCTACTCTTATGTGAAGAGGCTCACCTAGACAATTATGAAAGATCCTGGAGGCTTGAACATGTTAGAAAGAAATAACTGAAAGAAATGCCATTGGAGTCTATAATTTACATTTGCTTACATCCTGTCCTACTTTTAAATCACCTATAATCAGTTACTTTATGTGTCTATTCACTGGTTTCTGAATACTGACAAGATAGAAACCTTGTATTAAAATGGATTAGTAGATGAATGCAAATTCTCTTGCCCTTACAGCTGTTATCATGTGGTGAGGGCAGTGAAGCAAAAAAAGGCAGAATATAGTTGGTCATGTTATCTTATCATTAATGGATTTAGCTTTTTCCATACTTAAAGTGGTTATTATGATGTCAAATGTGCTTAATTACAGACCAGTAGTGACATTTTTTCTGAATTTAATTGACAATAAAATTAAGATTAAATAAGCTACTTATGTCTTATTTAAGAGAATAAAAACATTCAGAGAGAACGACTATGGAGATCTTGTGTAGAAAAGACAGATAAAGGCAAGGAAAGATGATAAGAGTGGAAAATGTAGGTGCCAGGTAATAATTAAAAAGGGCAGGTTGCATGCAGAAGAAACAAAATAGGATCAGAGGGTAGGAAAGCCAATTAGAGAATCAAAGGGTAAGAAGCGAAGGTCTGAAATAAAGAAGTGATAATCGTAGACAGCAAAAGAGCGGATTAGCATGGAGAGGAGATAATAACAATTTGTCATTGAAAAAAGAGACTGTAAAAATCAAATCGAAAAATAGAACACCAAAGAGAGAGGGAAAGCAGAAAAATGAAAATAATTAAATTTCAGCAAAAATGTGAAAAGAGAATCTGATGGATAAGGTAGTTGTCATTTTCTCTTGAGACATCAGACATGGGATAACTGGTTTGTTTTTCAGCTGTTCCTGGGCGCATGTCTTAAAATATTTATTACAGGTAGACAAATAAGAGGATGAAACTCGCCCAAATGCAGAGAGCCCCAGGCAGGGCTTTCTGTGCTATGAAATACTCACACTAGGAGGGCAAGCACAGAAAGAACAACTGCAGGACTTCCTATCCTTTTCACTGAATAGCCCTACAAGGAACATTGGGAATAGGCCAGGGGAAGGACTCAGTGACGGCACATGGAGTAGCAGTGGTCGTTGTTATAACCATTCCCTTTGAGATTCTCTGGAGCCTTGTGACTTGCCCTGTTGCAAGTGTAATCTGCCTCCCCAAATTTAGTTGGTTTCCAACACAAAGCTTGTCTTCTCAGGCTTTTTGAGTTGGGGTGCATTTCACCCCCAAAATAAACTTACATAAAAACAGTATAGGAAACAATAGTTACTCCAAATGCCTGTGTTTTTTTTTAATTTACTGTTGCAGATTTAGAAAAATCTATTTTATAAGTGTAACCTACCTGCCATCACCACCAAAGCACAGAGTGTGCAAGCAAAATTCTGTGTGTGTGTGTGTTTTAATTTTGTTCTAGGGTTTGAGTGGTGAAAGGAAGAGAATTAAACAAGTCAATGAGATTCAGTAATACTCAGAAGTCAGAGGACAAAGGACATTTTTGTATATAGGACAAAGGAAATATATAATCGTTGGTAGATAAATCTATACCTGAAATGCTGGATAGTGATGTGCCTGGAACAAAACCTTGCATCCACGCATCTTTAATTATGACATGGTTGGAATCAACTGGAACCAAAATCTGAATTTCACAGTTGATTTCTATCCTTATAATGTGCTGACCAAAAATCTGGATTGAAAAACACTCAACCTTCTGGGTGTTCAAATTTTGCTTTTCAATTTTGTATCTCAGATGCATAATTAAGGGTGTTGACATGTAATTTTTATTGGGGAAAAAAAGAGAAAATAATTGTTGTTTGAAAGTTTAGCTTTTAGACTTGCCATATCTGTGGCAGACATAGAAATGCTGTGTAATAATTTAGAAATGCTGGTCTGTAATAATTTTATATTTACTTTGTGACCTGTATAGGGAGAGAGTCTCTCTGTAACTATATTAGGTTTACTCTATGAATATATTGATTTAGTTTAATTAAGAGGCTGCTGGACAAATAAGCAGGAAGACAGCAGAATAGCCTAGATAAGCAGCCTCCCTGCAAACATTTGAGGGTGAGCACAAGATAATTGTGTGATGATATATGGAACATGGTTAACCATTTATTATAATATGGATATCAATATTACAAAATTGTAATGAATCATACAAGATATACTGTGTAAGTATCAGTGGAAAAGTTATAATTTTCTAAAAGTGATAAGCGTATTTATTTGTATGTATCATCTTTGTACCGTGAATTATAAATATGTATGATATATTGATATCTCAAACTTGTGCTGTATATCTGGGTGACACCCCCAGACAGAGTGGCATCAGCACTATCCAGCCTGCTTAATGGCCCATCAAGTGCAATCAGCTGTACAATGAACCCTTTGAGAGAAGCTGGGGTCTATGCCTATTAGTCAGCAGGACATGTAGGGACATGACTGTGGAGAGGGGACTCCAAGTGCTTTTCCATGCTCCTGTGCTGTGAGCTTGTGTTTGGGAGAGAGGATGTATAAGCCACATGGCAAAGGATATAAAAGGCAGCAGCATCTTCTCCATTTTGTTTTCAGTCCTGCTTCTCACCTTTGGATTAACTTCTCTACAAACTGAAGCTTTGAGCAAAGGACTGATAGACCCATCCAAGCTCTGGATGTGTTCCAGAGGGACTGTACAAGCCAGCAAACTCACCGATGCTACTAAGAACCTCTCATATGAACTCTAAAATCATATATTTGTATCTGACTGCTTTGACCATTTAACAACTCTTTTACTTGTCTTTTATAACTAAACCTTTAGTTTTTAGATAGTAAAGGATTGGCTGGCAGTGGTATTTTGGGTAAGATCCAAACTAGTATTGATCTGATAATGTGACTGTCCCTTTGGGGATCAGAAGAATATCTTGTATAGTGAGTAGAGTTTTAAATAATTTCTCACTTTACTGCACCTATTTGTTGTTTGGGAGTCGGAGACTAGAATGCAGTAAAGGGGGCTGTGTGATATCTTTTTTTTTTCCCCAGCTTTTTGATAACCAGTGTTGGAGCACAGTTTGTGAGTGGTTGATAAATCCAACTACCATTGGATCCTACAGTTTTGGAAGAATCTGCTCTCCTTTTTGTAGCATGCTCTGTCATTGGCATTTTCATTGTGGGCTACCCTAGGCACCTTGGTTCACAAATGGTTGAGCTATTAGCGGTGAAGATGGTACTTCCCACTGCAAAGGTTGGGAGCCCTTGTTCCCTCAATGTGATACCTCAATCAGTAGACAGGGCAGAAGCCTTTGGCTATGTCTACATTACAGAGTTAAGTTGACACAAGTTTTTCTGATTATCATAAACCACTATAATTACATCGCTTGTGCATGTTCACACAATGCTACTTGTATTGGCAGAGCATGTCCATAGCTGGTGCTTTAGTATACAGAGAGAGAGAACAGTGCCCCATTGGTAGTTGTCCCACTGTGTGGGAATAGCGAAAAGATCACCACGCATCAGGTTGCAGGCTCCATGATGCAGATTTTTCTGTTCTATTATTCCATGGCTTCTGTAAACTGTGTAGCTGCCATCTCTGCCTGAAAGCATGGATCCTGCACTGCTCTTTAGTCTTGTGATAAGTGTTATGAATACAACACAGCTCATCATGCATTATTTCATGAGCTGCAAATCTGAACAGGAATCCATGTGTGCCATATAAAGAAACAATTGTAGATTACTTCTGGCATTCACAGAGCAGCTGCCCATGGTGGACTGTCATTAATGGGTTCAGGAAACAAGCACTGACTGAATCATAGAATCATAGAATATCAGGGTTGGAAGGGACCTCAGGAGGTCATCTAGTCCAACCCCCTGCTCAAAGCAGGACCAATCCCCAACTAAATCATCCCAGCCAGGGCTTTGTCAAACCTGACCTTAAAAACTTCTAAGGAAGGAGATTCCACCAGTTCCCTAGGTAACACATTCCAGTGTTTCACCACCCTCCTAGTGAAAAAGTTTTTCCTAATATCCAAACTAAACCTCTGCAACTTGATATCATTACTCCTCGTTCTGTCATCTTCTACCACTAAGAACAGTCTAGATCCATCCTCTTTGGAACTCCCTTTCAGGTAGTTGAAAGCAGCTATCAAATCCCTCCTCATTCTTCTCTTCCGCAGACTAAACAATCCCAGTTCCCTCAGCCTCTTCTCATAAGTCATATATTCCAGTCCCCTAATCATTTTTGTTGTCCTCCTCTGGACTTTTTCCAATTTTTCCACATCCTTCTTGTAGTGTGGAGCCCCAAACTGGACACAGTTTTCCAGATGAGGCCTCACCAATGTCAAATAGAGGGGAATGATCACGTCCCTCGATCTGCTGGCAATGCCCCTACTTATACATCCCAAAATGCCATTAGCCTTCTTGACAACAATGACACAATGTTGACTCATATCCAGCTTCTCGTCCACTGTAACCCCTAGGTCCTTTTCTGCAGAACTGCTGCCGGGCCATTCGGACTCTAGTCTGTAGTGGTGCATGGGATACTTCTGTCCTAAGTACAGGAGTCTGCACTTGTCCTTGTTGAACCTCATCAGATTTCTTTTGGCCCAATCCTCTCATTTGTCTAAGGCCCTCTGTATCCTATCCCTACCCTCCAGTATATCTACCTCTCCTCCCAGTTTAGTGTCATCTGTAAACTTGCTGAGGGTGCAATTCACGCCATCCTCCAGATCATTAATGAAGATATTGAACAAAACTGGCCCCAGACCAGCCCTTGGGGCACTCCACTTGATACCGGCTGCCAACTAGACATGGAGCAATTGATCACTACCCATTGAGCCCGACAATCTAGCCCACTTTCTATCCACCTTATCGTCCATTCATCCAGACCATACTTCTTTAACTTACTGGCAAGAATACAGTGGGAGACCATATCAAAAGCTTGGCTAAAGTCAAGGAACAACACGTCCACTGATTTCCCCTCATCCCGAGAGCCAGTTATCTCGTCATAGAAGGCAATTAGATTAGTCAGGCGTGACTTGCCCTTGTTGAATCCATGCTGACTGTTCCTGATCACTTTCCTCTCCTCTAAGTGCTTCAGAATTGATTCCTGGAGGACCTGCTCCATGAATTTTCCAGGGACTGAGGATGCTGACTTGCCTGTAGTTTCCAGAAGCCTCCTTCTTCCCTTTTTTAAAGATGGGCACTACATTAGCTTTTTTCCAGTCGTCCGAGACCTCCCCTGATTGCCATGAGTTTTCAAAGATAATGGCTAATGGCTCTGCAATCACATCCGCCAACTCCTTTAGCACTCTCGGATGCAGCGCATCCAGCCCCATGGACTTGTGCTCGTCCAGCTTTTCTAAATAGTCCCGAATCACTTCTTTCTTCATGGAGGGCTGGTCACTTCCTCCCCATGCTGTGTTGCCTATTGCAGCAGTCTGGGATCTGACCTTATTCATGAAGACAGAGGGAAAAAAAAGCATTGGGTACACTAGCTTTTTCCACATCCTCTGTCACTAGGTTGCCTCCCTCATTCAGTAAGGGGCCCATGCTTTCCTTGACTTTCTTCTTCTTGCTAACATACCTGAAGAAACCCTTCTTGTTACTCTTAACATCTCTTGCTAGCTGCAACTCCAGGTGTGATTTGGCCTTCCTGATTTCACTCCTGCAGGCCCGAGCAATATTTTTATACTCTTCTCTGGTCATTTGTCCAATCTTCCACTTCTTGTAAGCTTCTTTTTTGTGCTTAAGATCAGCAAGGATTTCACTGTTAAAACAAGCTGGTCGCCTGCCATATTTACTATTCTTTCTACACATCGGGATGGTTTGTCCCTGTAATCTCAGTAAGGATTCTTTAAAATACAGCCAACTTTCCTGGACTCCTTTTCCCCTCATGTTATTCTCCCAGGGGATCCTGCCCATCAGTTCCCAGAGGTTGTCAAAGTCTGCTTTTCTGAAGTCCAGGGTCCGTATTCTGCTGCTCTCCTTTCTTCCCTGTGTCGGAATCCTGAACTTGACCAACTCATGGTCACTGCCTCCCAGGTTCCCATCCTCTTTTGCTTCCCCTACTAATTCTTCCATGTTTGTGAGCAGCAGGTCAAGAACATCTCTGCCCCAGTTGGTTCCTCCAGCACTTGCACCAGGAAATTGTCCCCTACACTTTCCAAAATCTTCCTGGATTGTCTGTGCACCGCTGTATTGCTCTCCCAGCAGATATCAGGGTGATTGAAGTCTCCCATAAGAACCAGGGCCTGCGATCTAGTGACTTCCATTAGTTGCCGGAAGAAAGCCTCGTCCACCTCATCCCCCTAGTCTGTTGGTCTATAGCAGACTCCCACCACGACGACATCCTTGTTTCTCACACTTGGTGTTTCTCACCAAATCTCTGTTATTCCAATCGCATCATAATTCCTTGACTGTGCCAGGACTTCCAGTTCTCCCTGCTTGTTTCCCGGGCTTCTTGGATTTGTGTATAGGCACTTGAGATAACTTGCTGTTTGTCCTACTTTCTTAGTATGAGGCAGGAGCCCTCCCCTTTCACGTTCTCCTGCTCGTGCTTCCTCCCATTATCCCACGTCCACACTTACCTCGGGCTTTTGTCTCCTTCCCCCGGTGAACCTAGTTTAAAGCCCTCCTCACTAGGTTAGCCAGCCTGCTTGTGAAGATGCTCTTCCCTCTCTTCGTTAGGTGGAGCTCGTCTCTGCTTAGCACTCCTCATTCTTGGAACACCATCCCATGGTCAAAGAATCCAAAGCCTTCTCTCCGACAACACCTGTGTAGCCATTCGTTGACTTCCATGATTCAACGATCTCTATCCGGGCCTTTTTCTTCCACGGGGAGAACGGATGAGAACACCACTTGTGCCTCAAACTCCTTTATCCTTCTTCCCAGAGCCACATAGTCTGAAGTGATCCGCTCAAGGTCATTCTTGGCAGTGTCATTGGTGCCCATGTGGAGAAGCATGAAGGGGTACCGATCTCAGGGCTTGATGAGTCTTGGCAGTCTCTCCGTCACATCGTGAATCCTAGCTCCTGGCAAGCAGAAGATTTCTTGTTTTTTCCGGTCAGGGCAGCAGATAGATGACTCAGTCCCCCTGAGGAGAGAGTCCCCGACCACCACCACCCGCCTCATCCTCTTGGGAGCGGTGGTCATGGAATCCCCATCCCTAGGACAGTTCATCTCATGCCTTCCAATCGGCGGAGTCTCCTTCTGTTCCCTTCCCTCAGATGTATCATCTAGTCCACTCTCCACATTAGTACCTGTGGAGAGAACATGGAAAAGGTTGCTTACCTGTATCTGCGCTGCTGGTACATGGACGCTCCCCTTTCTTCTTCTGGAGGTCACATGCTGCCAAATTTCTTCACCATCCTCCTGTCCCCACTGCACAGCCTGCTCTGAATCTTCAGAACATTGTGTCCATAGAAGCATATCCTGACATCTCTCCAGGAAATCTTCAGTTATGCAATGCAGGGTCGATACTTGTTTCTCCAGACCTTGAACCTTCTCTTCCAATATGGAGACCAGCTTGCACTTTGTACAGACAAAGTCGCTTCTGTCCTGTGGAAGAAAGACAAACATGGCACATCCAGTGCAGGTCACAACAGCTGAATGCACCCCATCCATATTACCTTCCTTCTACAAGTTTCCTCAGGAGTTGTAGTAACTACTCAGAGAAGCCGGCAAGATGTAAGCCTCAGTGGGTTCTCCCCAGGCGAACTCCCAGGCAAACTCCCTCTGTTAGCCTCTCTGCTGTTTGCCGCTCATCTGGTTCACAGCTGACTGGCTTTTTATAACAGTCAGGCCCGCTCAAGACTCACCTGGAACAAAGCACTGCCAATTCACACTTTTCAAACAACCAATCAAGCAAACGGCTAAACTATCAAACTGTCCCCACAGCAGACACTCAGATACTCACCAACACAGCCTTCCTAATGCAGCCCTTAGTGTACTTCCTGTCAGATAGATCCCAGGCAAACTGGTGGAACTGGGTCATTATGCAGGTCTCGGATGATGAGCAGTGGCTGCAGAACTTTCAGATATGCAAAACCACCTTCATGGAACTATGTGCAGTGCAAGGACACCAAAATGAGAGCTGCCCTCTCAGTGGAGAAATGTGTGACGATCTGTGTGGAAGCTGGCAACTCCAGACTACTACTGGTCAGTTGCAAATCAGTTTGGAGTTGGGAAGACCACTGTTGGGATTTTGTTCACACAAGGATTGGGGCAATTAATTGCATCCTGCTATGAAGGACTCTGACTTTGGAATATGAGTGTGAAATAGTGGATGGCTTTGCAGAAATGGGATTCTCCAACTGTGGAAGGGTGATAGATAGCATGCATATCCCAATTTTGGTTCTGGACCATCTTTTGATGGAGTACATCAATAGAAAGGGCTACTTTCTATCATATTGCAGGCACTTGTGGATCTAACATATAACCAAACAAAGGACAGCTCTACCTCATGTAACCACGCAGTATCAAATCAGAATGAGCACTGACCAGAGCTCCTCTCTCCTGCATCATCCATGCCAGAGCCAAAGTGCTGGGACTGGCTTGAACCCTCCAGAGTAAAGTAGAGGTCCTGGATCGCCATACTACCGATAACCCTGTCACCAGTCCTACCTCATCCTCCAACTCCTTTTCCTACCACTTCATCCTTGGGATTGATTCCATTGGACACTGTCTCCAGCCCTCTTCCCCAAGTATATATGGGAATTTTGGCAGTGGAGTTGGGGTCGATGCAGAGCATGATGTCCAGCTCCTTGTAGAAGTGGCAGCTCTTTGGTGCAGCATCAGATTGATGGTTTGCCTCCCTTGCCTTCTGGTATGCCTGCCTCAGCTCCTTACTCTTCACACGGCACTGACGCATGGACCATTTGGGGCCCTTCTCCAACATGCCATGATAAATCTACTCGTAGGTATCGAAGTTCCTATGGCTGGAGTGGAGCTGAGACTGCATAGCCTCCTCTACCCACAGACCCAGCAGATCCAATAACTCTAGTGTACTCCAAGCAGGAGAGCATTTGATGCATGGAGCCAGCATGGTCAACTGAGAAGATGTTATGTGAGATCTCCATTTGGAGCAAACATATTTCAAAAATTCCTGGGCCTTTAAGGGGTGGGCGGATGCCTGTATATCTGGCTGTAGGGCAGCGGAGTTCAAACTGCCCACCAGAGCAGTCAGGATGGGCATTGTGGGACATCTCCTGGATGCCATTTACAGTGACATAAGCAAGCCCAGTGATGACACTGACACTGTGTCAATCTAACTTTGTTGCGAAAAACTCTACATTTCTCATTTTATTTTGTCTGAGTAGCAGAAGAGTTAATTGGCGGGAGGAACAGTGTGGTGTCTACTCCTCCACTGTTTTGTTCACAAAAGCTGACTTTTGGCAACTAAAGCGTGCAGTGTAGACAAGGCCTAAGAGTTTAATCATTTCCTGAAACACTCTGCAGCCTCTCCTGAGCACCTGGAAATTGGATGCAGCCAGGAGTGACTACACTGGTAATGTGCGTGTCTGCACTCCACCATGTATGCAACGTGTCTGCTTTCCCATCCTTGCCAATGTGAAGAGTATCTCTCAACCTTCAGATGTGCCACTGTATAATACCTTGTATTACTTATATTGTGACAAATGTGGAAAACCTGTATTTTGATGATTAATACCATAATTTAGTGATAATCATCATTTTCAAGTACAAAGCCTTTTTAAAAATGTCTTTGACTGTGTAAATCTTATGGAAACATACAACCTCTCATGTATACCAGCAGCAGAGTTTGCACCCTGGACCTTCACATCTGTTAGGGGCTTATTCCTTCACCCGCTTACTTCCCTTGTCCTTCTCGCTTGAACAGAGAGCAACAATACCCAAAGTCCAAAGGTGCTAACAATTCAATGTTTATTGGGATGAACTTCCAGCAAGCTTGATTCCAATTTCCTTCTTTAGTGTCCCCCTTCCCAGCTCTGACACCACAGAGCCTTACCTGTGTCCCTGTGTTCCCATTTCCCCCTTAGCAAAATATGATTCCAATTTCCCACCCCCATTCCCTGTTCCCATTTTTCCCCCCCCTTAGCAAAACATGATTCCAATTCCCCACCCCCATTCCGTGTTCTCATTTAGCCCCCTTACTTCCTGATTGACTGCAGACTATATAGTAAAACTTGAGTTCTGCTTAGCTATACCTTAACCAATCATTTTCCTGAAATGTAACTAACCAATCCTAACATATTGTAACATGATTATGTAACCAATTATATCCGACCACCTTAATTAGTTAACACCCAGCAAATTAATTATACAACAGATAGAAACAATCACATAACCAGACAGAGACCATGCAAATAAACAATAGTAAAGTGGGAACTATAATGACAAAACAATACATAAGTGAGGATTTCACATCCCAGCTATTGATAAAGTGAGTTCTTGCCAGACAGGATGCTATCAAACTAAGTTTCCTTTTACATTTTCTAGGTACTTCCCTTTCTCTGGAGGCGATAGGTATTATCAGGACAGGACTGTATTCCTAACAGCCCAATAGCACCTTATTTCAATGTGACTAGATTGGAATGTGAGGCTGTGAACGTTCACTTCCCTGCTTATGGCTGCCTCTGCTGCTTAGCCAAAGGCCTTATACAGTCAGACACTGATTTTGATTCTCTCTTTTATACCTCTATAACTAGCAAAGTGATAAGAATACACCTAAATTAGAATATAGGCCTTTACAGACAGGCATGAATATCTATATCCTAACAACATCTACAGTTTAGACTCCTCTCACTTCAGCTACAGAAGTAATTGTTAGCCTTTTTGTGGATCAGACATTAAAGGACATCTTTACATGTTCTTGCTCCTTGAGTTATATAAATATTTAATTTTCTAGCCAACGGTAGAATTTTTTTCTAAACATGTTTCATTATCAAACAGTACGTTCATATAATTGGTTTTGTCTGAATCAGCACCCAAAGGAGGAAAAGGTGGAGCAAGGCACAGAGCTCCAGAATGTGAGAGATTTTTTACAGAAGAAGTCCAAAAAAGGTGGCATCCATAATTGAACCACAACTGTGGTGCTGCTACTGCTGCGCTGACTTGTACTTACTCTTCACCCACTAATTCTGAATATTTAATGCTAATAATAATTTTAAAATAATAAGATTGTCACCAATAAGAAGTTAGTATTTGGCAACAGTCACCACGTGACAGTTTCTGAGGTTTATCCCTATGTATCTAGCACAGGAAATAACGATGTGGAAACCACAGACAAATGATTACTTTTTAATGACAGCTGAAGTTCCTTGTATTTAATCAATGTGGATCTCAAATGCTTGGCACATCCCATTAGTTAAATGTTGTGATTTTCTCAGTTTTACAGACTGGGACATTGAGACAGGAAGAAATTCAGGAACTTGTTCAAAGTTATGCAACATGTCAGTGGCCAACATAGAATATCCCCTCAGATATCCTCACTGTTAATACTGTAAATGTAATAACATCCTACACAATGTCCTGTATATCCATCCTTTAATGGCACAGTCCTAACTGATTGCTTGGTCCAGTAAAGGTCCAGCCCCATCTTAAAAAGCACCTTCCATTCAACCCTCTGCTTACAATCAACAGGCAAAGCTTTAATTCCCAAGTCATTTAAAAATTCTGATCTCTTAGGTGATCGTATAAAATAGAAAACTTGGACTGAACAGACTCTGGTGAATAAACTGCTGAATTCTGAAGATTAAGATTTGAAACTTGGAAGTATAAATTGGTCTCTGTTCACTTAGGTTGTATTACAGAGGAATTGTGTAGGGTGCCCTTCAGATGGCAGTGAGATGAAGCAACAGCAAAGCTTGTCTAATGTTAACGAAAATGTTAATACTTTTTTAGGAACAAAATACCATTTCAACAACATTATCAATATATCATTCAGAGCTCAGCATGTGAAAACGAACAAGCTGTTTGCCTTACAGATGAAATTTGCAAACTTTGCCTTTTCCTCTGCATTTCACAATGGTAAGAGTGGTCTTTTTTCAGATTTCACCATGAGTAAATTAACTCGTCTTTTATAAATATCATTGTAATTATTCAAAAGACCTGATGTGCAAGCAGGAAATTGCATGACACTATAGCCTGTGCTAGATTGAGTTTTCTAAAAATTCTCACATTTCAGAGCTTACCAAAAACTGGCTCTTCTGATACAATTTCTAGGAGTCAGTGGTAACCCTAGAGAGGACAAAAACAAAAGAAACACTGTCATTCTGTAAAGTGATAGCTTGCTCTCCTTGTTATTGTAAGATCACTACTGTACCGTATCCTGTAAGCGGAGAAAAGCTCATAAATCAGGTTTAAATAGGTTAGTTTTGGTGGGCTAGTGCAATCAAGCACAAACACTGGAAAAATGGCTGCAAGCTCAAGTTCATAAAATGAAAAGACCATAACTGTCCTGAGAGACACACCTGTGTCTTTCTCTCTGAATTACATCTTGAGCCAGTGAAGTCACATGGGAGGAGCTATCGCCTTTGGGGATTGTCCAACTGTGTCCCAGGAAATACTCAGGTAGCCAACACAGTTACTTTGTTACAATACATACATGGTTTTATTTCTATATATTTTTTCAAGAAGATTTTATGCCTCCTTCTGAGACCTAGACATGGTATGCTAAACTTTACACTTAGCAAGTGAGATTAAAATAATTCCAACAAAAGAAATGTAAAATGCATAAAATAATTGAAATTGCTGTCTCATAATAGATGTGGTATGTATGGAATATGTGATGGCAACATGTCATCTGAATGACTTGTGTAACTCGCTGATGGTAATGCCATGTTGAGTAATGTTACCATCCCAAATTCAAATGGATAAAGTCTTTATGCCACACTTAGGGCTAGCCTTACAGGTGGGCAAGGTGGGTGACTGCTGAGGGCGCTGTAGTCAGGGGGGCACCATGGTCAAGAGTCTTAGAGCAGGGTGGGCCTGGGGTGTAAAGCCACAGAAGGGAGCTTGGGGCAATGTGGGGGGATGCAGCAGAGACCGGGGCATTGGGGATGGGAAAAGGAAAGCTGTTGAGCAAACTACCTTGAACAAAGACTGTTAAGATTAGTCATTAGAAATGGTATATTTCTTTGTCACCCTTTCTTCCTTTACTCTTTTACTTAGTATCACTTAATTCAATGTCATTTTTGTTAAATATTTTTTTTTACTTTTACTATAAACCAAATCAGTGCTGTGATTGAAATAACAGTGCTTGTCATAGCCCAGGTAAATAAACAAGTTGCTATTATGGTCTCATTAAAGGAGCAGCAAACCTAACTGCTTCTCTGAATATTCCAAGAGAGCTCTGGGAACTGCAGGGAGATGTCTCTGGGGAACTCGGGAGTTGGGGTTCATTGTTTGTTATCTGCAAGGTATGGTTTGGAATGTCAGAGTCCTGGCAAGGCAGACAAGCTGATGTGCCAGAGAGTTGTCACAAAGCTTAGCAGCATAACTCTCACTTTCTGAGACTGAGTGTGGTAACACAATAACTAACAATTCTAGGAACCTCAGCTGGTTGTTATAGGGAGATAGTTTGGGAGATATTTGGAACTGGGAGGAGGGGTGTTGGGGTCATTCTGAAAAACGTAACTGGATAATGTGATCTGCATGCTTGTAGGCTGGCTGCTGGTGTCAGGGATCTGAGCCACAGCATAGCATTTAAGTCATCCAGAGTTGAAGGACGTGGTGACACAACCCCTTGCTGGCCTGGTTTCAACTGCACAGTCTCACAATGGACTAATGTGAAGTTACTTACGTTCAGATGTACATTACACTTTATCTGCATGTATATTCTGCTGCTGTGTTTTTTTTCCAAGTTTATAGCTCTGTCCCGTTTCCCCTTGTTTGTACACATGCTTTGAGTGCTTCTAAGCAGGGAATTTCTGCCTATTAAGGGCACCCAGGGAGGATGCATTTGGTTTTCCAGGTTTCTGGATGGGAGCTTGATATAGTTTAATTATTTATCAAGAGGAACCTTAGATAAATTTGGTCCTTTTTGCTACCATTAATCACATAGCAGGAGGGTTACACATATATAAAATATGCATGACATGACAGTATGGCATGATATTTATTAGCATTAGAAAATTCCCAACTTGATTGTTTATACTGGCTTTGGGGCTGCTGAAATACTGCAGAACAGCCATAACAAGGGCAAAGACTGGTATTGTAATGTATGCATATAAATTGCAGAGATACGGTTGTGAAAGAAATCTTAACTTTAGCATTTCCTGGCTTAAGTGATTCACTTTGAAAGTTTAACCTTTTCTTAACAATTTTTAATAGTTTCCTATTAGTGTTTTTAAAGAAAAAAAAAGAGAAGAAAGAAATTCCATATCGTGAAACTAATATCTGGACGGCATGAAAAGACAAAGTGTATACTAATTGCAGCAGAGATCCCTTATAGAGAATGTTCAAAAAGTTGCAGTTAGTTTTGTTATAATGTCTACATGGTGTGGCAGAGCGCTCTAGAGGGGTGTGATCTTTAGAGCACTATAACATGTTGCACTCTAACAGCCCCATGTAGACCCTGCTAGTGTGCTGTAAAAGATATCTAGTTTGCTTTAGCAAACCTTTCTACATACACGTTAGGTACCTTTTAGAGCATGGCAGCAGTGTCTACAGGGGGCAGTTAGAATGCAACATGTTATAGTGCTCTACAAGTCACACATCTCTAGAGTACTTTGCCATGCTTTGTAGACAAGCTGATACTAATTTTTGCTCAAACTTTTCATAAAATTCACTCTTGTGCAAAGACAAAGCCAAGAAACCATGAACCCAAAAGCTGAAAAATTGACAAAAGTTATAAACAATTGGAAAAGAGCCAACCTCTAACTAAATTAGTGAGGGGTTGAATTCCCTGCCCAACCCTTTGGGAAGTTTAGTCCATGACTATCCTCTGCAGATTTTTTTTTTTACCTTTCTCTGAAGTGTCTGATACTAGACATGTCAGGGTACTGAACTAGAAGGACCACAGGTCTAATTCTGTATAATCCTTCTTCTGGCCTTTTATAATGTAAGTGTTTGGGCAACCTAATTGCTAGGCCTTTTTTCCATAATTTAGTAGAAAAGTGCTTGGCCTACGGATAAGAAAAATTAAATATTGTATTAAACACTCAGTTCCCAATGAAATTCAGTCTGTGTTGGAGTATAATAATGATTATCACACTTCTACTTGACTAAATAACATTTAGTTGTATTTGAATTCATGTCAGAGTCTTATACATTGAATGAAATTATCTAAATTAAAGTGGGATTAAATTTAGCATTTGAATTTATGTTGTATAAATTAATAGCTTTTCCTTGCAATATGAAATGTCCAGCAGTTCCTGCCAGTTGTGTGAAATTAATATTTTTAATAAACAGCTTTTGTACTGTACTCATTATATCACCATGATTAGTTAGCCAATTGGGGAGTGGCCCTTCAGGACACTGAGTTCCTCCTACAGTATGCTGAATGCAGTCCATGCCATTGGACTTTGAGGGTATTCAGGACCTTCCAGATGGCATTCAGCAATCTGCAGGATTGCATTTACTGTGAATGTGGTATTAGTATTCATTTGGAGCTAGTTGTCCTTTTAGAACCAAATGACACCTAGCCTAAGATGAACTCTCAGTAGTAAATGCTGCATGAGAAAGTAGTTATAAATGATTTTTTATTAAATATAATTCTATAATTATTTCACACTCATTATTTTGTCACAATGGAGACAACAAACAAGTTATTTCATTTCAATATCTCTTCTGAGTTAATCTTGGTTTTCACAATATCTCTTCAATTAGTCTATGTGTACCAGACCACAGTCATACCTGCTGTAATTCCATTTAAGATGGCACTTACTGGCATTGATTAACCATCAGATAAGTTGCTGTTTCTTGATTCTTCTATTAGTGGGACCTCTTCTATTGTGACCCTGAAAGGAAACTATACTTTCCTGTGTATTTAATGTTGCAGGAATATACTGTGGGTGCCCTTAATGTAACATTTGTGTCATTTATTCAAAATATACCCAGCATAATGGTGGTTTTTTTTATTCACAATACTATTACAGCCATTTATTTGTTACATATAACTCTGTGCATGCAATTGAGTGGTTTACCGAAGGGGGGGGGGGACTTTTTGCTTCTTGGACAAATCTAATCCCCTTCTCCATAGCTGTAGGGGACTGTTTTCCAGCAAAAGAGGGGCCTTGATATGGGAGAACCCATACACCCATATTTGGTGTGACCTTTCTCAGTAGCAACGTATAAGGTTGGCAAAAGTTAAAGCATGAGCACACTGAGGAGACAAGAGCCAGGGATCTTCTCTTTTCTTCCTTGTGCCCTTATATAAATCTACCTTGAAGCTTGTGTTCCTTTACATTTCCATTGGACTGGAGTAGTCTCTGCAGACCCACATTATAGCCTGGGGCAGGGAAAAGTTTTTTATCTATTCTTGAACATCCATCCAGTATCTAGTCAGGCTACTTGGGCCAGGTGCTGGGCTCTACAGCTGAACCTGTGAAACTACTGTGCAACTCCTCTAATGACAATGAGTATGTACTAGATTATCTGAGGGCAGAATTGCACCTATACCTATATCTCTCCCCACTGATGTATGGTATAGCTACCTCTGGGATGTGATTTAGGTTCCACTACCATATGATAAGCAGCAGTACACTACAGTTTAGAATAATAAGTGAAGAATGCTTTATTTATTAGAAGTGTTGAGGAAATTTAGGAGGGCACGTTACAATTACCGTAACTGGAATTTTGTTATCACATTGTGGTTAACACCTCCAATCTTAGGAATGGTAGTAGGGGATCTTCATTGAGCAGGAGCAGTCAAGGCCTTGATTTTATGTCTCATTCCATGTTGTCAAGAAGGATTAGCTTCATACCAAAATTACAAATAATTCTCCCGAGAACTGATAACAGAGCTGAGGTTTTCCTCTGGTTAGCGTTTTGAAATGCTGAGAAAAGGGACTAGTCAATGAGCTGTAGCTTTTTTGTTGTTTTATAAATCTACATGTTCCCATCATGTTTGGCATAATAATCAAAGTAATAGAGTTTCTAGCTCTGAAAACTATTCTGGTTCATTGCTCTGGAATGGCTGAACCCATAAGCTAACCACTAAAACTGAATCATTAAGTAGCAACTAAAATGAAATACGTTTATAAAGCTGTTTTTTATGTATTATCTAATAGATGCATACCATCAAGCCACATCATTTTATTTTCTCAGGAAATTGTTTGGGGGGAGTTATGTGCAGCACAGTATTTATGAAATGTAATGTGTTTCAAAGTAATGAAGAAATTTGCATTTGAAGCACAGTCACTTAAAAATGTTATGGGACAAGCCACATTCTATTACACCGCATTTCAAATGTTTCTGAACAGCAGCTGAGGAGATTTCCTGATGTGGCTCTATTACTAGAGAACATTTTCTCTTCATCTGTAACTACTTTTTAAAAATAGAAACGGCAAAATGGAAACTTCAGTTATCAGAGAATACAAAGAACCTCAATTCATCTTTTGATAGCAGTAATGAGCAGAAGGCAGCTGTTAGTCATCCACTGCAGCTTTCCAGTGGAAAGACTCTGATAATTTGTTGCTCATTTTGAAATAGAAGTTCTCCCTGCCCCTGGAAGCTTTATTCTTTTTTTCTTAGTTTGTTTCACAAGACGGTAATGAATAATAGCTCACAAAATTTTCCTTCTTAGACTTTCCCCTCTCTCACCTTCCCTTTCTTGTTTCTTCCATATTATTTTGGGAAAGGAGTCAAATCCTCATTCCTTCACCTAGCCTGAGTAGTCTAATTCAATGGAATTTTGTACAAACTGTCCTCCAGGCCACAAGGTGACAGTAGAGCTTCTCCATGGCTACGATTGTAGATGCAAGGCTGCATTAGCTTCCTTGACATTGTGTACATTTGCGCACACATTCTCCCAGCACATGACGAAGGGCTCCTGACACTACCTATTATTGTGTGCCCCAAATTCCTTTTGTGCACTGGGCACAGCTCAGACTCTGCACATGGTCACAGAGTCCATCACACTCTGTCTGTACCACAGTTAGAGACTTATTTTGCCAGTGGGCAGGATCTGGTTCACCATTTTCTGTATTAGATCCCCATAGTTCATTAAAACCCAAGAAGTAGCAAACTCTGTTACACTCCTAGCATTATTTGTGGCCTAGAATGAACCAACTTTCTGTGGGTTCTGTGTGGATCAGAAAGACAGGAGATGGAGTCAATGCACAATATTCCAACTTAGAAGTGAGGAAAGTGGTTAGGATTATACGAATGTCAGATGGGACTGCAAATGGGGAATCAGAAATGCAGTTTTGCAAACCCCAGGAGTTCAAAATTTATGGGATTTAGAAAGAAAAGAAATTCATGTTTTTGAACTCCCCCTGCTACCCTTTATATATGATAAATACTGGATCTGGCTCCCCTATACTCCTCCCCAGCTCCTCCTCTTCACTGCCCAAAGGCCTCCTCCTTCCCCCTGCCGCTGTCATAGACTTTAAGGCCAGAAGGAACCATCATAATCATCTAGTTTGACCTCCTGCATATTGCAGACCACAGAACTTCACACACCCACTCCCGTGATAAACCAATAACCTCTGGCTGAGTTATTTAAGTACTCAAATCATGATTTAGGGACTTCTGGTTACAAAGACTCCACCATTTGCATTACTTTAAATCTGCAAGTGACCTGTACCCCATGCTGCAGAAGAAGGCAAAACATGCCCAGAGTCTCTGCCAATCTGTCTTCCTGATCCCAAATATGGTGATCAGTTTGACCCTGAGTATGTGGGCAAGAACCATCTGCCAGACACCTGGGAAAGAATTCTCTGTAGTAACTCAGAGCCACCTTCTAGTGTCCCATCACCAGCCATTTGAGACATTTTCTGCTACCTCTCGCAGATCAGCTACCTACCTTTATAGGCAGTCTTGTGATATCATCCCCACTATAAATGTATCAAGCTCGGGGTATGTCTACACTACGAAATGAGGTTGATTTTATAGAAGTCGATCTTTAGCAACCAATTTTATATAGTCGATTGTGTATGTCCCCACTAAGCGCATGAAGTTGGAATGCGTCCTCAATACTGTGGCTAGCATCTACTCACAGATAAATGCACTGTGGGTAGCTATCCCACAGTCCCCACAGTCTCTGCTGCCTATTGGAATTCTGGGTTAAGCTCCCAATGCTTGATGGGGCAAAAACATTGTTGCGGGTGGTTTTGGGTACATGTCATCAGTCTCCCCTCCCTCCCTCCGTCCATGAACACAATGGCAAACATTGTTTTTTCCCCTTTTTTCCTGGGTTACCCATGCAGACGCCATAGTACGGCAAGCATGGAGCCCGCTCAGCTCAGCGCTGCTCTTATGAACATTGTAAACACCTCACGCATTATCCTGCAGTAAGTGCAGAACCTAGCTAGGAGCCTCCAGCAAGAGGACGATTGTGAGGAGGATATGGATACAGATGTTCCTGAAAGCACAGGATGTGGCAATTGGGACATTGTGGTGGTGTGGGGCAGGTTGATACAGTGGAATGTTGATTCTGGGCCCGGCAAACAAGCACAGACTGCGGGGCCACATAATGTTGCAGGTATGGGACGATTCACAGTGGCTGTGAAACTTTCGCATGCATAAGGCCACTCCCCTGGAAATTTGTGAGTTGCTTTCCCCTGCCCTGAAGCACAGGAATACCAAGATGAGAGCTGCCCTGACAGTTGAGAAGCAAGTGGTGATAGCCCTGTGGAAGCTTGCAACACCTGACTGCTACCGGTCAGTCGGGAATCAATTTGGAGTGGGCAAATCTACTGTGGGAGCTGCTTTGATCCAAGTAGCCAATGCAATCACTGACCTTCTGCTAACAACAATAGTGACTCTGGGAAATGTGGAGGTGATAGTGGATGGCTTTGCTGAAATGGAGATCCCTAACTGTGGTGGGGCGATAGAAGGAACGCATATCCCTTGGCACCGGACCACCTTGCCAACCCATACGTAAACCGCAAGGAGTATTTTTCAATGGTGTTGCAAGCACTGGTTTATCACAAGGGACATTTCACTGACATCAACGTGAGATGGCCAAGAAAGGTGCAAGACGCTTGAATCTTTAGGAACTCTGGGCTGCTTGAGCAGCTGCAAGAAGGGACTCATTTCCCAGACCAGAAAATTACAATTGGGGATGTTGAAATGCAAATAGTTGTCCTTGGGGACCCAGCCTACCCCTTGCCCCCATGTTCATGAAGCTGTACACAGGCAGCCTGCACAGTAGTGAGGAGCAGTTCCACTATAGGCTGAGCAAGTGCAGAATGGTGATAGAATGTGCCTTTGGACGTTTAAAAGCTCGCTGTCGCTGTTTGCTGACTAGGTTAGACCTCAGCACAACCAACATTCCCATTGTTACTGCTGCTTGCTGTGTGCTCCATAATATCTGTGAGAGTAAGGGGGAGACAATTATGGCAGGGTGGGTGGTTGAGGCAAATCACCTGGCATCCGATTTTGAGCAGCCAGACACCAGGGCAATTAAAAGAGCAGAGCTAGGCGCGCTCCGCATCAGAGAGGCTTTGAAAACCAGTTTCATGACTGGCCAGGCTATGGTGTGACAGTTGTGTGTGTTTCTCCTTGCTGCAAACCTGCCCCCTTTGTTGATTTTAATTCCCTATAAGCCAACCACCCTCCCCGCTTCAATCACAGCTGGCAAAGGAAATAAAGTCACTATTGTTTTGAAACCATGCATTCATTCTTAATTAACAAAAATAAGTGAGAACTGACAAGGTTGCCCTGGTGAGGTGGGGGAGGAGGGAAGGACAAGGCCACATTGCTTATTGTAGCCACACTACAAATCAAAACTGTTTGAATGACAGCCTTCTGTTGCTTGAGCCATCCTCTGGAGTGGAGTGGCTGGGTGCCCGGAGCCTCCTCCCCTCCCCTTGCTTTCTTGGGCATCTGGGTGAGGAAGATATGGAACTTGGGGAGGAGGGCAGGCGGTTGTACAGTGGATGCAGTGGCGGTCTGTGCTCTTGTTGCCTTTCCTGCAGCTCCACCAGATGCCTGATCGTATCCATTTGCTCCCCCATTAGCCTTGGCATCGCCTCCTGCCTCTGTTCTTTGCGCTCATTTAATACTTTCCTGGCCTCTGTCACTGAATGCCTCCATGCATTCAGCTGTGACTTATCAGTGAGGGAGGACTGTATGAGCTTGGAAAACATGTCATCACGAGTGTGTTTTTTTCACCTTCTAATATGCAATAACCTCAGGGATGGAGATGATATGGGGATCATAGAAACATTTGCACCTGCGGGAGGATAAAAAGGGAGAGTAAAATTTAAGATGATATATTTCTGAGAACAAAAGGGAGATTCTTTCACAGTGAATCAAGCAATTCATAGCAGACAGCACTTTAGGTATAAGTGCTTTAGGTACAAGGTCACATTTTGCCTTTTATATTGCACGTATGGTGACACATGGCACATGGCTGGACAACAGAATTCAGTTTCCAAGCAGCCATGATAAGCAAAGGGTACGCGGAGTTGGCTTCTTCTGCCGTCATAACATGTGGGAACGGTTTCAAACTGCAGCACCCTCCTTTCCCATAGCAAGCAATGCTGGTTGGGTTTGCCATTTAAAAGGAGGGGCTGTGGTTTTGGGGTGGATGTGCAGAACACCCCTCCCCACACCCTACCACTAGCTATTCTCTGGGATGATCCCTTCACCTCTCCCCCCATCATGTGACTATTCTTAGGGATGATCCCTTTTAGCCAAGCGCAAACAGCCCAGCATGAACGGGGGTCCTTTTACTATTCACTTACAAAAACTCCCCTATTTCAACCAGGTGACCATGAATGATATCACTCTCCTGAGGCTAACACAGAAAGATAAAGACCAAATGTTGCTTGAATGCGGCCAGAACCCAGGACCATTCGCTGCCATGCTTTGTGCTCCAGTGATTCCAGACTACTTGCAACTGGCTTGGCGTGGCAAAGGCTTTCAGAGTACCTCCAAGAGAGTTTCATGGAGATGTCCCTAGAGGATTCCCGTTCCCATCCCCAGATATGTTAACAGACTTTTCCATTAGCTGTACTGGCCTCGAATGCATCCCAATTCTTCAGGGCAAATCAAACATTAAACAAGTTGCTTTTAAACCCTGTAGTGTAGTTACAAATGTGCACTCACCAGAGATGCCTTCTCCAGCTTCAGGGTCCGGGAGGGTATTGGCTCCAGGGTGATGAAAAGGACCTGGCTGCAGGGAAGAATGGATTCTCCACTTGCCTGCTGTGCATTCTCCTCCACCTCCTCCTCTTCCTCAGCCACAAAATCCTCCTCCGTGTTGTGTGAGACTCCCCCCTTGCAGGTGACCATGGACAGTGGTGGGGTAGTGGTAGAGTTGCCCCCTAGAATGCCATGAAGCTTATCATAGAAGCGGCATGTATGGGGCTCTAACCCAGAGTGACTGTTTGCCTCCTTTGACTTTTGGTAGGCTTGCCTGAGCTCCTTAACTTTCACACAGCACTGCTATATGTCCCTGTTGTAGCCTCTCTGAACCATGTCCTGTGCAATTTTGGCATATATATTAGCATTTCTTCTTTTTGATTGGAGTTTGGCCTGCACAGATTCTTCTCCCCATACAGCAATCAGATCCAGTGTCTCCTGTTCAGTCCATGCTGGAGCTCGTTTGCGATTCTCGGACTGCATGGTCACCTGTGCTGCTGAGCTCACCATGCTGACCAAACAGGAAATGACATTTAGAAGTTCCCGGGGCTTTTCCTGTGCACCTGGCTAGTGCATCGGAGTTGAAAGTGCTGTCCAGAGTGGTCACATTGGAGCACTCTGGGATAGCTCCTGGAGGCCAATTCTGTCGGATTGCATCTTCACTACCCCAAATTTGACCCAGCAAGGTTGATTTTAGCACTACTTCCCTCACCAGGGAGGAGTACAGCAGTTGATTTTAAGAGCCTTTTAGGTCAACGAAATGGTATTGGTTGTGTAGACACATTGCTTTTAAAATTGACCTAACGTGGCTAAATTCAACCTAACCTCGTAATGTAGACCAGGGCTCAGTCTTGAAACAGGTTAAGGTTTTTGCCCACACTGCTCCCCTTGGAAGACTGTTCCCAAACATCATTCTTCTGATTGTTAGAAACCTTCATCTAATTTCAAGCCTCAACTTGAATTTATTTCAAGCCTCAACTTCAATTTATATCCATTTGCTCTTGTGTCCACGTTGGCACTTAATTTAAATAACTCTTCTCACTTTCTGGTATTTATCCCTCTGATGTATTTATAGAAAACAATCATATCTCCCCTCAGCGTTCTTTTGGTTAGGCTAAATAAGACAAGCTCTTTGTCTCTCCTCTCATAAAGTAGATTTTCTATTCCTTGGATCGTCCTACTACTCCTCTTCTGCACCTGTTTCAATTTGAATTAATCTTTCTTAAAGATGGGAAACCAGACTTCCACACACTATTCCAGATGAGGTCTCACCAGTGTTTTGTATAATGGTACTAACACTTCCCTGTCTGTACTGGAAATACCTCAGCTGATGCATACTAGTACTGCATTAGCCATTTTCATGGCCACATCACATTGGTGGCTCATAATTAAGGGTACGATTTTGTCACAGAAGTCATGGAATCCGTGACTTCAGCCCCGATGGCTGGGCCTCACTGCTTCCTGCAGCGGCAGGAAGCTGTGAGGTATGCCTGCCACCTGAGGCAGCTGGCCTCCAAGCTCCAAGCCCCCCTGAGCAATGGGGATACCCCGTAGCTCTCAGCCACCATGGCCAGAGGGTTACCCCCACAGATCCTGGCCACTGGCAATGGGACCACCCCCTGCAGCTCCCTGGCCACCGTGGGCAGGGAGACTACCTCTCACAGCTCCCTGGAAGCCGCCGCGGGGCAGGGGGACCACCCCTGGTAGCTCCCCAGCCGCCTCGGGCGGACGGGATACCCTGGAGCTCTGAGCCCCCATGGGTGGTGGGGAAGAGCTCCCAGCACCCTGCAGCTGCCCAACCCCTTCCCATTTTATCATGGATATTTTTAGTAAAAGTCAGGGACAGGTCAAGGGCTTCCATGAATTTTTCTTTATTGCCATGAACTGTCTGTGACTTTTTTTCTAAAAATATCCATGACAAAATGTTAGCCTTACTTAAAGTCCTCCTGTGATTGACCAATACACCCAGGTCTTTCTCCTTCCCTGTCATTTCCAAATGCTATATTCCTAGTTTACAGGAAAAATTTGAATTAAAAAATTAAAAAATTGACATGATCACATGACCTGCAGTGTCAAAGCAGCATCTCAGGAAGCTTCTCAGGAAGGTGGGAGATTAGCATCTTCAAAGTCTTGTTGTTCTCCCTAGTGGCCAATTGATTAACCAGCCAGACTGATGGTATTTTTTCTGGTGGGTGTTCCCCAGGTGCAAACACTTTTTTGTAATTGATACATAGTCCGTCTTCCTAACTGCAGAAATGATGTATGCATAAAAATAGGGTACTCATATTCAGTAAATCATAATCTTTCCAACGATACCTCACATTACCCATCTTGGATAGAACACATCTTAATTATGCCATATTCATATAACAACAACATCTCTATGAAGAATATGGGGTTTAGGGTCACACATCCCATTTCTATTACTCAAGGTCATCCAGATCTTTTATATGACATTGTAGTCCTCCGCCATATTGGCAATACCTCCCATCTTTGTGTCATCTGCAGATTTTATTAGCACACTCCCACTTTTTGTGGAAAGGTCATTAATAAAAAATGTTAAATAACATTGGTTCCAGGATGAATCCCTGAGGAACCCCACAAGTAACCTTCCTCCAGCCTGACCATTCACCTTTCAGTTTGACTTCTTGTAGTCTCCCTTTCAACCAGTTCCTTCTCCACCTTTCAATTCTCATATTAATCCCTATCTTCTTCAGTTTATCTAATAAACTTTGGAACTGTATCAAATGCCTTACTGAAATCTAGATAGATTAGATCCACTGCATTTTCCTTGAGTAAAAAAATCTGTTACCTTGTCAAAGGAGGAAATAGATTGTGCCAGACCCACCTTATCTTCTGTAAAACCATGTTGAATTTTATCCCAGTTACCTTCATTCCCCCTCTCCCTCCAGCACACTATTCTTTCTGGCAGGCTCCCAAAGCTGTCCTCTGTTTCTAGCCTGCAGGGAAGGGGGATTTCTATGGGCTCCTACAATACCCTCTTCCTGCATTGTGGTGGTGGTATGCCTGCTTGGCTGCTCTGGCATGACCTCCTCTAGCAGCTGTATGTGCATGTGGCTCATAGAGAATTCCAGAGCTGCTTTCATTTTCTCAGAGGTGGCTAAACAAAAATTACCTTAGCTCATGACACTCATGATGATATTGCTACATGTTAGCAACAGTGGAAATGATGTTCAATCTGTGTGCATGTAGAACAGATGGGGGTGGGGGCTTCATTGCTATTGCATAAATGGCATAATCTAGATGAGTTCCAAAGGAACCAGGAAAAGCTGAGGCACATTAAAATATGGAAAAAAAGTTAATTCATCCCTTCCAAGTCTCAGAACAGCTTTAACTCAGTTTTCATTTGGGCAAAGGTTTAAATTTTCCTTTGTCTGAACTCAGAGTAGCAGCCGTGTTAGTCTGTATTCGCAAAAAGAAAAAGAGTACTTGTGGCACCTTAGAGACTAACAAATTTATTAGTGCATAAGCTTTCGTGTGCTACAGCTCACTTCATCGGATGCATTAGGTGGAAAAAACAGAGGAGAGATTTATATACACACACAGAGAACATGAAACAATGGGTTTATCATACACACTGTAAGGAGAGTGATCACTTAAGATAAGCCATCACCAGCAGCAGGGGGGGGAAAAGGAGGAAAACCTTTCATGGTGACAAGCAAGGTAGGCTAATTCCAGCAGTTAACAAGAATATCAGAGGAACAGTGGGGAGTGGGGTGGGGGGGAGAAATACCATGGGGAAATAGTTTTACTTTGTGTAATGACTCATCCATTCCCAGTCTCTATTCAAGCCTAAGTTAATTGTATCCAGTTTGCAAATTAATTCCAATTCAGCAGTCTCTCCTTGGAGTCTGTTTTTGAAGCTTTTTTGTTGAAGGATAGCCACTCTTAGGTCTGTGATCGAGTGACCAGAGAGATTGAAGTGTTCTCCAACTGGTTTTTGAATGTTATAATTCTTGACGTCTGATTTGTGTCCATTCATTCTTTTACGTAGAGACTGTCCAGTTTGGCCAATGTACATGGCAGAGGGGCATTGCTGGCACATGATGGCAGATATCACATTGGTAGATGCGCAGGTGAACGAGCCTCTGATAGTGTGGCTGATGTGATTAGGCCCTATGATGGTATCCCCTGAATAGATATGTGGACAGAGTTGGCAACGGGCTTTGTTGCAAGGATAAGTTCCTGGGTTATTGGTTCTGTTGTGTGGTGTGTGGTTGCTGGTGAGTATTTGCTTCAGATTGGGGGGCTGTCTGTAAGCAAGGACTAGCCTGTCTCCCAAGATCTGAGAGAGTGATGGCTCGTCCTTCAGGATAGGTTGTAGATCCTTGATGATGCGTTGGAGAGGTTTTAGTTGGGGGCTGAAGGTGATGGCTAGTGGCGTTCTGTTATTTTCTTTGTTGGGCCTGTCCTGTAGTAGGTGACTTCTGGGTACTCTTCTGGCTCTGTCAATCTGTTTCTTCACTTCAGCTTTGTCTGAACTGTTTTCCATCAAGATGTTCCACCCTCTTGATTCTACTGTATACAACATTAATCATATACAAGAGAAAAGGGGACCTTATCAAGGAAAAGCCAAGAGACAGTAAGAGTGGCTAATGATAGATTGGAAAAAAATCTCCTATTAGGCTAATTAGTAAAAGGAATGTATTTTAATTATGACAGTAATGTACAAGAAGCAACAAATGGGTAAGAAACATACAATTGGTAGGTAAGGTTCCACCTATTGACCTTGAATGTTTTGATTTTCATTTAATTTACAAGTTTGGCATCTTATAAGAAAAAAGATTCTGATCAGACATGTCATGATAGATAATAATAGTAATTATTTATTATACTGATTAAAAATGAAATGGGTTATTTACCAGTATATAGTATACATGCAAAGCAAAATTATCATTTGAAGAATGCACCATATCCTTAACTTCACCATTGGTACTTAAAACAATTTTGAATAATTACCTTAAAAGTAATTAAGTTAAGCAGACTACAGTTACCAGCAATGAGCATTGCCTGCTATTCCCCAAACCTAATTTTTTACAGGCTGGCAAGCAGAATGACTTCCAAGTTTCTTGTTATAGTCTGAATATAAGCAAGGGTCATTTTCATTGTAAAATACTCTAAGCAATGTCAGATGTTCAATGTATTCATATTAAATTGTTTTCTTTATTTATTCATGGTAAGATACATCTATGCTTCTTTTAGATAATTGAAGGTATTTTTTTTAACGGCTTGCTTTAGAGAAGGTGAGTGAAGATATTCAGCTGGAAATATAGGAAGGATGAAAAACTAGAGAAGAGAGTATATGATGGGTGGACAAGGGATTAAGGAGAGGGGATGTGCAATTTTTACCAGTTGTATATGGACTGAGCCTTGTATGGTGTATAAATACAACCTACATCCTAGTCCATGTAAAAAAGCATGAAAAGATTAACTGCAATAGTTACTGAACAGGGGAATACACTTTATATGCTAGCATCATGTGAAACTGCTCTTGCACAATGATTACCGTTAAAAATCAGCATTTGCTAACAATTTAAGACACTGTTGAATCTGTACTTACTTTATTTCCCTCCAGAGTTTAGAATCGGAGATTATCCGTGGTAATGGTTGGCAAATGCTGTCTTCTTGAATGACTGGTTCTTGAGTCATGTGAAAATTCAGCATTGGTGAGGTTAGCAAAACACTCTTGTCATAAATATAAAGGGAAGGGTAAACACCTTTAAAATCCCTCCTGGCCAGAGGAAAAATCCTTTCACCTGTAAAGGGTTAAGAAGCTAGGATAACCTCGCTGGCACCTGACCACAATGACCAATGAGGAGACAAGATACTTTCAAAGCTGGAGGGAGGGAAAAACAAAGGGTCTGTCTGTGTGATGCTGGGGACAGATCAGGAATGGAGTCTTAGAATTTAGTAAGTAATCTAGCTAGATATGTGTTAGATTATGATTTCTTTAAATGGCTGAGAAATTAGACTGTGCTGAATAGAATGAATATTCTTGTCTTTGTGTCTTTCTTGTAACTTAATGTTTTTGCCTAGAGGGATTCTCTATGTTTTGAATCTAATTACCCTGTAAGGTATTTACCATCCTGATTTTACAGAGGTGATTATTTTTACCTTTTCTTATATTAAAATTCTTCTTGTAAGAAATTGAATGCTTTTTTCATTGTTCTTAAGATCCAAGGGTTTGGGTCTGTGGTCACCTATGCAAATTGGTGAGGATTTTTATCAAGGCTTCTCCAGGTAGCGGGGGTGCAAGGTTTTGGTGAGGATTTTGGGGGAAAAGACGTTTCCAAAAGACGTTTTTTCTTTCTCAAAAAATAAACCTGGACCTTTGGTGGTGGCAGTGGAAGTCCAAGGGCAAAAGGTAAAATAGTTTGTACCTTGGGGAAGTTTTAACCTAAGCTGGTAAAAGTAAGCTTAGTAGGTTTTCATGCAGGTCCCCACATCTGTACCCTAGAGTTCAGAGTGGGGAAGGAACCTTGACAACTCTGTTTCTAAAAATGGGCAAAAAACTGACTCAAGTTATTAAATCAGGTTAATTAATGGCCAGTAAGTGGCAGCAACCCAAGCAGCTCCTATAATGTAAATTTATGTATAGAACACATATGGAATATGTGGTTAGTCCAAGGAATGAGCTCAGTGAGAGACAATGGGTAAAGGCACACTATTGTGTGGATTAGGTGAGTGAGTTCTTAGGGTTCTTAAAACAAAGAAAAGCAGAGAAACCTAATACAATATCTTTAAAAGCAGATTTTGCACAATTTAGGTGAACTAGAAAGAACTATTGTTTAATCATAGAATAAAAGCCAAACATGAAGTGATAGATACAGGCACTTAGTTGCCAGAAGAACCACCACTAGTCAAGGTCCTAGTCTACGCTGCCACTTTACAGTGCTGAAACTTGCGTCACTCAGGGGTGTATTTTTTCACACCCCTGAGCAAGAAAGTTTCAGCACTGTAAAGTGGCAGTGTAGACAGTGCACAGCCATGTTAAAGTGCTGCCACTTTACAGTCACACCACTTACACCAGGGTTTGGCAGTAAAGCTAGATGAGTAATTTTGGTTACAGGGAGCAAAATTATACAGACTGCCACCTGAACATCAGTGTGACTGGGATTAATTTCACCCAATTTATCTGTACTTTGGGGGCTGATCCTACAAGATGTTGAGCCACCCTAATTCCCCTTTGAAGTCAATGGTAGTTTGAGGAAGTTGATGATATTCAGTCGGTCCCAGGATTTGGTTACTAGGCAGGATATGTAAAGATTGCTCCAAATTGTTTTGGTCCTTTTGAATGTGATCTGTATCACCAGTAGATCATAAATCACATGAGCTCAGCCTTTATTGTGCCTTATGGAAAGCTACAGACTCCACAGCAGTATGCTTCATCAGCTCATTTGGCATTCCTGCTTTAGGTGGAGTGACATTACATAATTTGTGATGACTTTGTTCTGATTTCTAGCCATCATGAAGGATGGATGATCCAGAGTCACAGAAGTGTCATCAGTGATAAATTCCAGTTAGACTTTAATCTTTTTTTCACTTGATGTAACATCAAAGGATAATATCACAGGCTACAAGATATTTTAGACAAATTATTGGAGAAAAAAGATCCACAACTGACAGACTGATTGAAAATTGTATTGATATTTTAAGGTGCATCTTCTTTTTGAGCTTCTATGGAGAGACTCTCAGGTAAAATTCAAAATTAGACAGAATCTCAGGAAAGATCGAAAGCTCCATAGTTCATCATTTAGTATTTATCATATGTTTACAGCCAGTTTGAAATTGTAATAGTTATTCTGGGGAGTTGGAAAGGTAGATTAGGGAGGAACAATGAAAACAGGTGCTATTGAAAGCAGGTGATTCAGTATGGGATTCCTCTCTCTGAAATCAGGAATCAATATGGTGTGAGGCAAGGCACTTTGTTGTTCACCACTTGTCCATGTTAAAAATTTCCCTCCAACAAGAGGAATAATAACCTTTGTATTCTGGGCAAATTCAAATTTGGCCAATTCTGTCTACTTATATCCTCCTTGCAGTTTCACTTATATGTGATATTGGTCATCTCTTGAATTCAACTGGTACGTACTGCTACTGTGATTTAGTAGTTTCAGTAACAATTTTTAGTGGGCATAGGTCTGGATGACAGTTGATAAATGACTAACAGTCTGGTTCTCAATATTATTGGAGAGAGGCCAATGAATCGATGGTGGAGGATGGGGTTAAGAGCTGAACTATCCTTTCAGCTCCATAGAAACATAACTTCTGTTACCTTTAGCAAAAGGAGAAGTGGTCCCTCTAAAGCGAAGAAGAAATGCAGTTCAATAAAGAGACCAATGAATGTGAAAGAATAATCTAGTGTCTATGCCAATTCAGTCCTTGGTCTTTCTCTGTTTGAAGATAGTAATAGGTATATAAACTGTGACAGTGTAGGGATGACATTGATAGCACAACAAAATATCCAGGCCACTTCCAGTAACTGGAATATCGATTATGATGCTTATTGTCAAAAGCACTTATAAGGCCTTTGTAGCAACCTTAGCATAACTAGGCAAGCTGGTGGAATGGGACAAAGAGGAGGGGGAGACCACAAGAATTGATTTCCATGACCTCAGTGACATAAACGTAGCCTTACCAATGATGTATTTCCTAACACTGCTTCACAAACAGTAAATTTACCAAGAGCTTTGGGTTCAGACAGTCCCAGGTAACAATGGTAGTTATTATCATATGCTCATTCACTAGAAACTGAATTGATATAGATATCTCCCTTCACAAAACACCTTTAGTTGCTAATAGCTTTGGTCAATAATAAATAGGGCAGGTTTGAACCAGTGAACTCTCGTAAAAACCTCCATATCGCATTACCAATCCTCTGATCTATGCAATTCCCTTCAAATACATTTCCCCCCATTTGCCTGTGTGCTTGTATTAATCCCATCTAAATTTCAATGCACGGAAAAAAGTATGCCCAAGTTTTACTATGTGCAGACCATCTCCTATTTCTCCAAACAACTAATAATTTCCCTCTGTTTCACATGATGTAGATTCAAAAAGGATTACATTTTCATTGTCTTCTTTCTAATGTCAGAAATGTCAGCTGTTTGAAACTCAAACTGTAAGATGTCTTGTAAGATAAGATAAAGAAAAAGGCATTATGGAACCTTCAATAGTTCTCTGAATTGCTCTTCAATTAAATGGTAACACTTTTGAATGGAGTAGGATAAAAGGACACAGAACACCACACTGTATCTTTTAACTTTTTACACCTTATTTTCCAAATGCCTTGTAATAAAGGGGGATGATTTGTCAGGTATATTTTAAGTGACTGTTCCTTTAAAAGCAATTTCATCTTTGTTTATATATATATATATATATATATATATATATATATATATATATATATATAAACTATTTATTTATATTTTTAAAAAAGGCCTGAAAATGTATTGACATTTCATCAGAAGAAATGGATTTCAAGTTGCTGCCCAGTAAAATGAAGCTTCGAAAAAATTCTATATATTTCACCAAAGACAATGTAATTGATCTTGGGGCACTGGATAAAAACCTGTCATTATAACTTGACAGAATAACTGGTTGTCTTCTAATGCTTACCATTCAGTTGTGTAGTATTCTTTCAGTAATATAGTCTTTTAATGCTTAAGAAATGCATTGTCTCTCTATCAAAGTAAAAAAAATAGCGAGCAAATAAACAGAATGCAAAAAAAAATTGTTCTGTCAATTCAGAATGTCAGCTTCTTATCCATTGCCCCACAGTCATACACTCTTGTCTTCAATGAAATGATGGATTTTTTTCTAAGCACCATTTTAATACTGGGACATTGGCGAAGCTTTTTCTGGTAAATCAGAAATTAGATATTTTTACTGTGTATTTTCTGTTTTAGCAGCTTTACTTAAAACAGATATTTTCTGATAAGGGAAAAAGATTAAAAACTTCTTGGGATACAAATTAAAGATGGGACAATATCATCTCTTAAAGGCGAAGGAAGGTTCCCTCCTCCATTATGTTATTGATATTTGTGAAGTATTCTGAATGATTAAAAGGAGGTGTGCATCTCACAATTTTAGTTCAGTTGGTTTAGGAGAGTGTCACGTTCTAGAATGTAATCCAGACTGGTAAAGAGTTGTGTCTCCTCTTACCCTGTAACCCAGAATGCTTCACAATGCCTTGCTATCATAGCTCTCAGCCTGGGATGCCCACAGTCAGCAACAAGCATGCACTCTGTGTCTATGAATTGGGCAGCCCAGGTCCAACATTTTGGATCCTGGTGCCTACGTGCAATAACACAGACTTCCACTGGTCTCCACCAAGCTTGGTTAACAACTGGTAAGATGACTCCATACTCTTCCCAGTCTCAAATTTTCCCAGTAACTTGTGTTCTCCAATGTCCAGCCCTGTTCTGTAACAATCAGAGGAATGTTAAGATTTGTTGCTTCTTTAAAGAGTCAGTATCCAACAGTTTTCTATGTTAACTGGAGTTACCAAACAGTTCAGTTCAAATATGATCCTGGCTTGGTTGAGATGAAAAATAAAGCAAGTTTATTTCATTGCAAAGAGAGATTTTTTTAAGTGCGTTCAAGTGTAAGGATTAAATTCAGAACTGGTTAAAAGAGAAATAAAGATAAAGTGCTTTCTAGTAACTAAAATTTAACAAGCTAGACTTGGGTTCAAAGTAAAATTCTAAGCATGTGTTTGCATCAAGATGGCTGACCAAACCTCTGGGTCAGCATCTCTCCTCCAAAGTGAAAGGGCTGGTACCTTTGTCTTCTTAGGTGAAACTTGGAGTTTCTTTTACAGTCCAATGAATCTTTGAAATGGATTCTTCTGAAGAATACCTCCATATAAAAGTCTATTTCCAAGCTATGGGTAGGCAATATGGAGTCTCTATTAAAGTAAGTTTCCTGCTGCTTCTTCCCAGGCTGAAGTTGTCTGTTAAAATGTTAATTATCTAGTTCCTGCCTCTAGTGCAACTGAATGAACATTAGACATGTGATTTGTCAATCTCCTCCACCGCTGTAATAGTTTGCCTCCATCCCTTGTTTGCTTGATGGGTCTGTTTACGCAATATGTAAATACATTTTAATTGTCTTTCAAAGTACTTTGAAAGTAACTCCGAAGGTGGGGAAACTATATTAATAGAATCATAGAAGATTAGGACTGGAAGAGACCTCAGGAGGTCATCTAGTCCAGTCCCCTCAAAGCAGGACCAACACCAACTAAATCATCCCAGCCAGGGCTTTGTCAAGCAGGGCCTTAAAAACCTCTAAGGATGGAGATTCCTTCACCTCCCTAGGTAACCCATTCCAGTGCTTCACCACCCTCCTAGTGAAATAGTTTTTTCCTAATATACAACTTAGGCCTCCCCCACTGCAACTTGAGACCATTGCATCTTGTTCTGTCATCTGCTACCACTGAGAACAGCCTAGATCCATCCTCTTTGGAACCCCACTTCAGGTAGTTGAAGGCTGCTATCAAATCCCCCCTCACTCTTCTCTTCTGCAGACTAAATAACCCCAGTTCCCTCAGCCTCTTCTCGTAAGTCATGTGCCCCAGCCCCTGATCATTTTTGTTGCCCTCCGCTGCACTCTCTCCAATTTGTCCACATCCCTTCTGTAGTGGGGGGACCAAAACTGGACGCAATACTCCAGGCGTGGACTCACCAGTGCCGAATAGAGGGGAATAATCACTTCCCTTGATCTGCTGGCAATGCTCCTACTAATACAGCCCATTATGCCATTGGCCTTCTTGGCAACGAGGGCACACTACTGACTCATATCTAGCTTCTCATCCACTGTAATCCCCAAGTCCTTTTCTGTTGAACTGCCACTTAGCCAGTCGGTCCCCAGCCTGTAGCGGTGCATGGGATTCTTCTGTCCTAAGTGTAGCACTCTTCACTTGTCCTTTTTGAACCTCATCAGATTTCTTTTGGCCCAATCCTCCAATTTGTCTAGGTCACTCTGGACCCTATCCCTACCTTCCAGCATATTTACCTCTTCCCCTCAGTTTACTGTCATCTGTGAACTTGTTGAGGGTGCAATTAATCCCATCATTCAGATCATTTCTAAAGATGTTGAACGAAACCGGCCCCAGGACTGACCCCTGGAGCACTTCACTTGATACCGGCTGCCAACTAGACACATTGAGCCTGACAATCTAGCCAGCTTTCTATCCACCTTATAGTCCATTCATCCAATCCATACTTTTTTAACTTGCTGGCAAGAATACTGTGGGAGACCGTATCAAAAGCTTTGCTATATATATATATATATATATATATATATCACATCCACCACTTTCCCCATATCCACAGAGCCAGTTATCTCATCATAGACAGCAATCAGATTGGTGAGGCATGACTTGCCCTTGGTGAATCCATGTTGACTGTTTCTGATCACCTTCCTTTCCTTCAAGTGCTTTAAAATGGATTCCTTGAGGACCTGCTCCATGATTTTGCCAGGGACTGAAGTGAGGCTTAACAGTCTGTAGTTTCCCAGGTTCTCTTTCTTCCCTTTTTAAAATATGGGCAATATATTTGCCTCTTTTCAATCGTCCGGGGATCTCTCCCGATCACCATGAATTTTCAAGGATAATGGCCAATGGCTCTGCAATCACATCAGCCAACTCCCTAAGCACCCTTGGATGCATTGGATCTGGACCCATGGACTTGTGCATGTCCAACTTGTCTAAATAGTCCTTAACCTGTTCTTTCATTACTGAGGGCGGCTCACCTCCTCCCAATACTGTGTTGCCTAGTGCAGCAGTCTGGGAGGCAAAAAAAGCATTAAGTACTTCAGCTTTTTCCATATCATCTATCACTATGTTGCCTCCTCCATTCAGTAAGGGTCCCACACTTTCCCTGACCACCTTGTTGCTAACACACCTGTAGAAACCCTTCTTGTTACCCTTATTCCTCTTTCACAGGGAAGGGTAATTCCTGCTTGGTTGGCAAAACGAAATTATAATTCTTAAAACACGGTTATGTCCATAACTTTGCATCTGTTGCTTACACCTGAGTTATCAGCTTTTCATTGACACCTTACAAGGCATATTTTGCACAAGGACTTTTACAATAGTGTGTAAAGTGTGAATACAGGAATGCTTAATGCCACAGTGTGTCTTATGTAAGTGAGGACAAATTTTCTCATTGGGATCAAAGTGATAGCCATATTAAAATTTATTAACTTAAGCAATATAGGTGAATCTACAAGGCTAAATGTTTGTATAATGCATCCGATGAAGTGAGCTGTAGCTCACAAAAGCTTATGCTCAAATAAATTTGTTAGTCTCTAAGGTGCCACAAATACTCCTTTTCTTTTTGTGAATACACACTAACAGGGCTGCTACTCTGAAACCTATAATACAAAGAGACTTTCCAGCTTCTTTTAAAGAGTGTTGTTAGCACCTCATTATGTTTACATAATTACATAATTACATAATCACAGGTTTCAGAGTAGCAGCCCTGTTAGTCTGTATTCGCAAAAAGAAAAGGAGTACTTGTGGCACCTTAGAGACTAACAAATTTATTAGAGCATAAGCTTTCGTGAGCTACAGCTCACTTCATCGGATGCATTTGGTGGAAAAAACAGGAGAGATTTATATACACACACACAGAGAACATGAAACAATGGGTTTATCATACACACTGTAAGGAGAGTGATCACTTAAGATAAGCCATCACCAACAGCAGGGGGGGGAAGGAGGAAAACCTTTCATGGTGACAAGCAGGTAGGCTAATTCCAGCAGTTAACAAGAATATCAGAGGAACAGTGGGGGGTGGGGTGGGAGGGAGAAAGACCATGGGGAAATAGTTTTACTTTGTGTAATGACTCATCCATTCCCAGTCTCTATTCAAGCCTAAGTTAATTGTATCCAGTTTGCAAATTAATTCCAATTCAGCAGTCTCTCGTTGGAGTCTGTTTTTGAAGCTTTTTTGTTGAAGTATAGCCACTCTTAGGTCTGTGATCGAGTGACCAGAGAGATTGAAGTGTTCTCCAACTGGTTTTTGAATGTTATAATTCTTGACGTCTGATTTGTGTCCATTCATTCTTTTACGTAGAGACTGTCCAGTTTGGCCAATGTACATGGCAGAGGGGCATTGCTGGCACATGATGGCATATATCACATTGGTAGATGCGCAGGTGAACGAGCCTCTGATAGTGTGGCTGATGTGATTAGGCCCTATGATGGTATCCCCTGAATAGATATGTGGACAGAGTTGGCAACGGGCTTTGTTGCAAGGATAGGTTCCTGGGTTAGTGGTTCTGTTGTGTGGTGTGTGGTTGCTGGTGAGTATTTGCTTCAGATTGGGGGGCTGTCTGTAAGCAAGGACTGGTCTGTCTCCCAAGATCTGAGAGAGCGATGGCTCGTCCTTCAGGATAGGTTGTAGATCCTTGATGATGCGTTGGAGGGGTTTTAGTTGGGGGCTGAAGGTGATGGCTAGTGGCGTTCTGTTGTTTTCTTTGTTGGGCCTGTCCTGTAGTAGGTGACTTCTGGGTACTCTTCTGGCTCTGTCAATCTGTTTCTTCACTTCAGCAGGTGGGTACTGTAGTTGTAGGAATGCATGATAGAGATCTTGTAGGTGTTTGTCTCTGTCTGAGGGGTTGGAGCAAATGCGGTTATATCGTAGCGCTTGGCTGTAGACAATGGATCGAGTGGTATGATCTGGATGAAAGCTAGAGGCATGTAGGTAGGAATAGCGGTCAGTAGGTTTCCGATATAGGGTGGTGTTTATGTGACCATCGCTTATTAGCACCGTAGTGTCCAGGAAGTGGATCTCTTGTGTGGACTGGTCCAGGCTGAGGTTGATGGTGGGATGGAAATTGTTGAAATCCTGGTGGAATTCCTCAAGAGCTTCTTTTCCATGGGTCCAGATGATGAAGATGTCATCAATGTAGCGCAAGTAGAGTAGGGGCATTAGGGCACGAGAGCTGAGGAAGCGTTGTTCTAAGTCAGCCATAAAAATGTTGGCATACTGTGGGGCCATGCGGGTACCCATCGCAGTGCCGCTGATTTGAAGGTATACATTGTCACCAAATGTGAAATACTTATGGGTCAGGACCTGGACCAGTCCACACAAGAGATCCACTTCCTGGACACTACGGTGCTAATAAGCGATGGTCACATAAACACCACCCTATATCGGAAACCTACTGACCGCTATTCCTACCTACATGCCTCTAGCTTTCATCCAGATCATACCACTCGATCCATTGTCTACAGCCAAGCGCTACGATATAACCGCATTTGCTCCAACCCCTCAGACAGAGACAAACACCTACAAGATCTCTATCATGCATTCCTACAACTACAGTACCCACCTGCTGAAGTGAAGAAACAGATTGACAGAGCCAGAAGAGTACCCAGAAGTCACCTACTACAGGACAGGCCCAACAAAGAAAACAACAGAACGCCACTAGCCATCACCTTCAGCCCCCAACTAAAACCCCTCCAACGCATCATCAAGGATCTACAACCTATCCTGAAGGACGAGCCATCGCTCTCTCAGATCTTGGGAGACAGACCAGTCCTTGCTTACAGACAGCCCCCCAATCTGAAGCAAATACTCACCAGCAACCACACACCACACAACAGAACCACTAACCCAGGAACCTATCCTTGCAACAAAGCCCGTTGCCAACTCTGTCCACATATCTATTCAGGGGATACCATCATAGGGCCTAATCACATCAGCCACACTATCAGAGGCTCGTTCACCTGCGCATCTACCAATGTGATATATGCCATCATGTGCCAGCAATGCCCCTCTGCCATGTACATTGGCCAAACTGGACAGTCTCTACGTAAAAGAATGAATGGACACAAATCAGACGTCAAGAATTATAACATTCAAAAACCAGTTGGAGAACACTTCAATCTCTCTGGTCACTCGATCACAGACCTAAGAGTGGCTATACTTCAACAAAAAAGCTTCAAAAACAGACTCCAACGAGAGACTGCTGAATTGGAATTAATTTGCAAACTGGATACAATTAACTTAGGCTTGAATAGAGACTGGGAATGGATGAGTCATTACACAAAGTAAAACTATTTCCCCATGGTATTTCTCCCTCCCACCCCACCCCCACTGTTCCTCTGATATTCTTGTTAACTGCTGGAATTAGCCTACCTGCTTGTCACCATGAAAGGTTTTCCTCCTTCCCCCCCCTGCTGTTGGTGATGGCTTATCTTAAGTGATCACTCTCCTTACAGTGTGTATGATAAACCCATTGTTTCATGTTCTCTGTGTGTGTGTATATAAATCTCTCCTCTGTTTTTTCCACCAAATGCATCCGATGAAGTGAGCTGTAGCTCACGAAAGCTTATGCTCTAATAAATTTGTTAGTCTCTAAGGTGCCACAAGTACTCCTTTTCTTTTTATAATTACATAATAATACATTGGAATTTGGAAGACTCACCCTGTCAATGAGAGAGCCAAGTATTTCTCTGTTGTAAAAAGTTGCACTGCCCCATGCTATGGTTTTAAGCAATTTCTGGCCTTTCTGGAGGAACTGATTGTCTCATAAATTGTTATTGGATGCAGGGAAGTTAGTAAACAAATCGGTCTTTCACTTTTGGTTTCAAACTCGGGTCATATATTTAGTCAGACACAATTTGGCATGTTTGGTAGTGTCTAAGGCTATGTCTACACTTGCAGATGTAGAGCACTGGGAGTTAAACCAGCACTCGGAGACAGCAGCAGGGAAAGCGTTGCTGTGTGTTCACACTGTGCTCCTTGTGACTGTGGAGCATGTCCACATTAGCAGCTCTTGCAACGCCACAGAGAGCAGTATATTGTGGTAGCTATCCCAATGTTCAAGTGGCTGCAGCATGCTTTGGAAAGGGTTTGCAATGCCTAATGGGGGAGGCACAGTGTCACATGATGCAGGTTTCCCTACTAGATTGCCAGCTGATTTTCAAATGAGGGGGTGAAGAGTGTGACAGGGCGTGTGTTGTATGTATGTGGAGGGAGAGACTGTATTTTGGGGGGCAGTGTGTGTCAGCATGCTCTCTTGTAAATTCAGACAGCGGCAGGGAGAAGGGGGAAATCCGACATCAGCCCCCACCCCCTGCCTCTCTCTATCTCTCCCACACACACACACATGCCTGCCTCTGCAGCAGGAGCATTCCACAGTAATGGTTTGCTTTGTGTCCCAGATAAGCAGCTGGCTGTCAGAAACAGAGCTTTGAAAAGGGATATCCTCATGCCTGCAGCTGAGTTCAAAACAATGACCAGAGTGGCCACCTGACTTCAAGGGATTATGGGATGTTTCCGGAGGCCAATCACAGAGCAGTAATGCAACACGTTGTGCACACTGACAACCCAGCATTTCAGCCCGGGTGCAGCAAGCTCTATGCTTCTCGTGAAGAAGGATTACCAGGGGCACTCCAACCGTGGGGTCCAAGTGCTCTAAATGCCTTGCCAGTGTGGACACCTCAGGAGTTATGGTGCCTGGGGCTGATTTAATGCGCTCTAACTTGCAAGTGTAGACAAGGCCTAACAAATGCCCTGAAATAGAATAGCAAGGAGGGTGGCAGGAGCTGTTAAAGCTCTGGAATAGGCATGCATTAATGCAGTTGTTTTTTGGAAATTGCATCAGCACTTACCCATAATATGTTTGACTCAGACTAGTGGTACTCACTCATTCATATTAAAAAAAAAAGAAACAAAAGAGTGGTCAATGGTGGTCAATAAAGATATGGCAGGTGGTCAATAAAGATATGGCAGGCACATGTCAGGAATTTGTCCAGGTCAATGAAGTTTAAATTGCCTTGCTGACAGTTGATGCAGAAAAGGCCTAAGGTCATTCAATACAGGAGTTGTGGATGATGTGCATTTTTACCTTAAATCTGAAAAATAGGTAGACAGCTTTTAAAACTCTCCTGAGGCAGAGTGAAGAGTGTTTCAACCTGAGTAGGAACAACCAGATATAGTTGTTTACTGCCTATCTCTGGTTTTCTCTCAAAACAGATGTCCAAAGAAAATAGACATTCTGGAAATCTAGTTCAGAAATTGTCTTTGGTAGAGTATTTGCTCTTCATGTTATTGAACCTAGTGATATCTTTACCAAAAAATTTGAATGCAGTGGCCTTACTTACTGCATTTTTATATGTGCATTTGAATTGAAAGAGGAGGTTAGGGTTCTTGCACCTGTCACTAGCTAATAACAGGTGCTAATTTCCCATGTAAAAAGAATATCTGGACCTTTTCCCTTTTGAAAATGTCTCCCTTAATGCAGTCGAGCAAAATTTTCAAGAAAAACTACTAATATAGGTAAAATATATCAGCTGATCCTTACTATAAACTTCAATAATGTGCACACAACCCAGCATACAACCATAAACATCAGCTGCCTAATCAACCTATCAGATGTACACAGGCATCAGTTACCTCAAGTAAGTCTTCATAATACCCTCCCACCTATCACATATTTTACACTCCATATATCACCCACTCACACAATGCAGGTTACATGTTTTCATCTAAACCACTAGTCAACTACACCATCCTAACATTTGCTCACTACCTAATCCCCTGACCCAGTCTTATGTTGTACCCTACTTCATTCCTGTTCAACCTCACCCACAAAATTGTCATTCACCTCTCAAGTCAGTCACCGGTCCATTCACACACCACTCCCCGCCATTAGTGAATTCTGTCCTTCGCAAATTAATTGTTTTTTCCTCTGCCCCATTTCTCCACAATTGGGGGAGAATGGTTGCTCCCATACTTGCCTCATTGGTTGAATTTGCTTTATGCTTTTTAAAGGTTTACTTCAAACAATAGGGTATAGAAACTTACTTGATTAAAAGAAGAGAGAGAGAGAGAGAGAGAGAGAAATTTTGCAAACATTAAAATGGCATTCGTCCTACTTATCTGGGAAAGCTTCCTATTTGCCTCAATTGAGAGGAATTTTGCCAGACTGCCTTAAGGCACAAGAAAAGGTATGTCTGCACTGCAGTGTAAGCCCGGATCTGTGGGAGGAAAGCCTGCAGGCTTGGCGTTTGTAAACCTATGTTTCAGTGTCAACACTGACCCTTGATTTAAAACTTCCAAACCTGGGTCTCAGACAGTTCTCACTCATCCATGCTGAACTACTCAGACCTGAGTCAAACTAGCCTATGCCAGCCTTCCTGCTGGCCTCCCCAGCTGTAGTGTCTGTAGCCATTTGTTCATGGTGTATTGTGCGAAAACTTAACTGCCCATCCTGCAGCAAGTTACAGGAGGTTGTTGCAGCCTTCCAACACATCCTGTCGAGCTATCTTTGGGGTCTGCATGCTCTCAGTGATTTCACTCTCTGACGCTCTGTACCTCGGGGGAACACCCTACACCCCCATGTTCATCTTTATAAAATGATTGTGTGGTATCTAATGCAAAGTTTGTCATGTTGGATGTCTTCGGAAGGCTCATAATGCAGTGAGCATGGTTGTTACAGTGATGTTATAGTAATTGTTACAGAAATGCTATAGTAAGGTTATAATGTCATGTATATAGTTATGAGGCTGAAAATGTGTCCTCATGGCTTAAAGCAAACCCATGCAAAAACTCTCCAACAACAGAGAAGCAGTTCACAACTCATCAGGGCATGGATGGGACAAACCCAGCCCAGCCTCCCAGGAACAACGGACACTGGCTTTGGCAGCAACAAAAGAATCTGTTAGACCCTCTAGGGAGTCACCCCCTTCCTTTGGGCAGTTGGGGACTGCGATGAGGTAATGTTAACCTGAATCTGAAGGGGGCGGGGCAAAGCCAAGAGGAAAGAAAGGATGTGATAAAAGGGGGAGACATTTTGCCATGCTCTCTCTCTTCCACCTACATCTACAGACACCACCACTACCAAGCGACTGAAACTCTGATCAAAGGGGAGAGCCTGACTGAAAAGTAACCAGACAGCCTGTGGTGAGAAGCATCTAAGTTTTTAAGGACATTGAAAGTGTTAAGATCAGCTTAGAATGCATTTTGCTTTTATTTCATTTGACCAAATCTGACTTGTTATGCTTTGACTTATAATTACTTAAGATCTATCTTTATAGTTAATACATTTGTTTGTTTATTCTACCTGAAGCAGTGTGTTTGGTTTGCAGTGTGTCAAAGGCTCCCCTTGGGAGAACAAGCCTGATATATATCAATTTCTTGTTTAAGCTGATGAACTTATATAAACTTGCAGCATCCAGTGGTCATAACTGGACACTGCAAGACAGAGGTTCCTACGGTTGTTTCTGGGACCAGAGATATTGACTAGTGTCATTCGCTTGCAAGTAGCTGGGAGCAGCTTACATGTCAGAGGCTGTGCGTGAACAGCCCAGGAATGGGAGTTCTCACAGCAAGGTAGGGTAAGGCTGGCTCCCAGAGTCAAGGACTGGAGTGGTCTAGCAGATCACCAGTCCAGAAAATAGCAGAAGGGAATGTCACACATTCCTGTGTCAGAAAATAGGCAAAGCATCTATGAGACACTGGTCGACACTTTAGTGGCATTTGCTAACCTACCAAAAACACGTCAAATAAGGGGAGGACAAAAATACAGATGTGGCAGTGTTGGGGAGCCAGCTGCAGCAGGGTAAGTCTCATAGCAACACACTAGGCCTAGCTGGCCCTGGTAGGGATGATTGACTGCACTTCCTGATTGGTAGAGGAGCAAATGCTAAGCTATTATTTGACTCTGCAGCAACCAGAGCTCACTAACTGCTCAATTAATTCCATGCCACAGTTGCTTTTGATCCTGTCTGCTCCTGCTCTTGCTCCTATCCAACCCATGCCTGCTCCAGTTTCTGCCCTTCCCCATTCTTGACATCCTGGCTCTGACCCTGACTCCATTTCTGAATCACACCTCTAGCTCCCTCATTAACTCTGGCATTCGGCTTCTGCTCCCTGGCACTGACCCCCAGCCCTGCTCTCGACCCCACTCCCGGGTCTCCTGTGGCCCTGATTCTTGAGTTCAGTTCAACTCTGCTACTTTCTAATCTCCAGGGCTGGCCACCATGGCTCTGACCATTAGGCCCAACCACTGGTGTTTTGTTCATGATCCTGACTGTGGTACTCTAACTGGCTGATGCTGCTCACAGCTCTCAGTACAGCTGCTGATGTCCCATGTAGACTGGTGCATCTGGAGCATGGCCACAAGTACTGATTGGTAGGACCACATTGTCATGCAGACATGGAATGACCCATGCAGTGGGTCCAGAAATTTTGCATGAAGAAACCTATATTTCTGGACCTTTGTGAGCAGCTTTCCTTGACCCTTCAGCATAAAGATACATGCATGAGGATGGCCATGCCAGTCCAGAAGCAGGTTGCCATAACTATCTGGGAACAGGCTACTCCCGACAGCTATAGGTCCATTGCTAACCAATTTGGAATTGGCAAATTGACTGTAGGGTCTTGGGGGGTGGGAGGGGAGGAGGGGGGCACGCAGAGATTTCTGAAGCGACCTGGCATGTGATTTATCCAAAGGTAACGGGCATAAACAATGTCCCTTTAGTAACTGCTGGTTTTCAGAGAATCAAGTTTCCTAACTGCTCAGGGGCCACTGATGGAATTCATATGCCTGTAGTTTGACATTCTCAAAGAGCACAGGAGTATATAAACCACAAAGTGAACCACTCTTTTGTTATGCAGTCCCTCATGGACCACAGAGGTCGATTTATGGATGCCAATGTGAGCTGAACTGGAAAAGTTCATGATGCCAGGGTTTTCCACCATTTGGGAGTCTACCTTCATGGACAGGCCGGGACATTATTCCCACTAAATGACACAGTCAAAAATAGAATAACTGTCCCCACTGTTATTTTATGGGATTCCATATACACCCTTTTGTCTTGGCTTATGAAACCATATCCTGATCTCAGAGGCCCAAACAGAGGAAGATTTAATTACTCTCTCAATAGATGCAGAACAGTGGTTGAATGTGCATATGGAAGATTGAAATCCCACTGGTGCAGTTTATAGAACCATTCGGATTTCATTGGCATTGATGCTGTCTTCATTATTGTGGCTTTCCAAGCTCTTCACAACCTGTTTGAATCCAAAGGTGAGCCATTTTCTCCTGAGTAGATCTATGACAGTGATGGATTGCTGAACCAGTACACTCTACCAGAAAGTGCACCTATCACACCTGGAGCAGGATGCATGTGGACAACAGAAATCAGGCATGCTTTGTGTGCCCACATTATGGACTTGCGTTGACCAATGGAAGAGGGAGAGAATTTGTACAGCAATGTTAACAGTAAATGAAATACTTTTGGTATTCACTACAAATGAGGGGAGGGGATGTGATTATTGTGAATTTTTAATTGTGGATAATTGTGGACTGCTTACACAGTGTGGGGAGGATGTTTTGTGTCATCCGAACTGTGGATTTTCACTGTGGATTGACCTGAAAAGATGCACTGACAAATTGTGCTTGGACACACCTTCCCAGTTGCCCTTTTCATGTCTTTGTCTTTGTTCTTTGAAATACACGTTATATATTTTGACGCAGTGATGGTTATACTATTTCTTAATGAAATAAAAGCCTTTGTTTGTTAGCATTGCTGTATTACAAAAAAAAATAATAATAAAGGACTTTTAGGCAGGCCAGCTGCCATTAAATCACCAAAACCAGTAATAGCAAATAAAATAAAGTGCATAATAAACACATTGAACATTACTGTGAAACCAGTGGAAACAAATAAAGGTCCTACTTCTTTGTGTTTCCTGGACCCCCGCTCTTCCTTTCCTTTCTACCACATTTAGCACATGGTTGGCACTGCTGCACAGGAATGGAGGAATTATGGCGAGCAGAGGCTGCAGGGGGTATATGTGCCCAGGCCAACTAGTATTGAATCCCAGTTGCATGGGCAACTTAACTATGCTAATCACAGGTTTCAGAGTAGCAGCCGTGTTAGTCTGTATTCGCAAAAAGAAAAGGAGTACTTGTGGCACCTTAGAGACTAACAAATTTATTAGAGCATAAGCTTTCGTGAGCTACAGCTCACTTCATCGGATGCATTTGGTGGAAAAAAACAGGAGAGATTTATATACACACACACAGAGAACATGAAACAATGGGTTTATCATACACACTGTAAGGAGAGTGATCACTTAAGATAAGCCATCACCAACAGCAGGGGGGGGAAGGAGGAAAACCTTTCATGGTGACAAGCAGGTAGGCTAATTCCAGCAGTTAACAAGAATATCAGAGGAACAGTGGGGGGTGGGGTGGGAGGGAGAAATACCATGGGGAAATAGTTTTACTTTGTGTAATGACTCATCCATTCCCAGTCTCTATTCAAGCCTAAGTTAATTGTATCCAGTTTGCAAATTAATTCCAATTCAGCAGTCTCTCGTTGGAGTCTGTTTTTGAAGCTTTTTTGTTGAAGTATAGCCACTCTTAGGTCTGTGATCGAGTGACCAGAGAGATTGAAGTGTTCTCCAACTGGTTTTTGAATGTTATAATTCTTGACGTCTGATTTGTGTCCATTCATTCTTTTACGTAGAGACTGTCCAGTTTGGCCAATGTACATGGCAGAGGGGCATTGCTGGCACATGATGGCATATATCACATTGGTAGATGCACAGGTGAACGAGCCTCTGATGGTGTGGCTGATGTGATTAGGCCCTATGATGGTATCCCCTGAATAGATATGTGGACAGAGTTGGCAACGGGCTTTGTTGCAAGGATAGGTTCCTGGGTTAGTGGTTCTGTTGTGTGGTGTGTGGTTGCTGGTGAGTATTTGCTTCAGATTGGGGGGCTGTCTGTAAGCAAGGACTGGTCTGTCTCCCAAGATCTGAGAGAGCGATGGCTCGTCCTTCAGGATAGGTTGTAGATCCTTGATGATGCGTTGGAGGGGTTTTAGTTGGGGGCTGAAGGTGATGGCTAGTGGCGTTCTGTTGTTTTCTTTGTTGGGCCTGTCCTGTAGTAGGTGACTTCTGGGTACTCTTCTGGCTCTGTCAATCTGTTTCTTCACTTCAGCAGGTGGGTACTGTAGTTGTAGGAATGCATGATAGAGATCTTGTAGGTGTTTGTCTCTGTCTGAGGGGTTGGAGCAAATGCGGTTATATCGTAGCGCTTGGCTGTAGACAATGGATCGAGTGGTATGATCTGGATGAAAGCTAGAGGCATGTAGGTAGGAATAGCGGTCAGTAGGTTTCCGATATAGGGTGGTGTTTATGTGACCATCGCTTATTAGCACCGTAGTGTCCAGGAAGTGGATCTCTTGTGTGGACTGGTCCAGGCTGAGGTTGATGGTGGGATGGAAATTGTTGAAATCATGGTGGAATTCCTCAAGAGCTTCTTTTCCATGGGTCCAGATGATGAAGATGTCATCAATGTAGCGCAAGTAGAGTAGGGGCATTAGGGAACGAGAGCTGAGGAAGCGTTGTTCTAAGTCAGCCATAAAAATGTTGGCATACTGTGGGGCCATGCGGGTACCCATCGCAGTGCCACTGATTTGACGGTATACATTGTCACCAAATGTGAAATAGTTATGGGTCAGGACAAAGTCACAAAGTTCTGCCACCAGGTTAGCCGTGACAGTATCGGGGATACTGTTCCTGACGGCTTGTAGTCCATCTTTGTGTGGAATGTTGGTGTAGAGGGCTTCTACATCCATAGTGGCTAGGATGGTGTTTTTAGGAAGATCACCAATGGACTGTAGTTTCCTCAGGAAATCGGTGGTGTCTCGAAGATAGCTGGGAGTGCTGGTAACGAAGGGCCTGAGGAGGGAGTCTACATAGCCAGACAATCCTGCTGTCAGGGTGCCAATGCCTGAGATGATGGGGCGTCCAGGATTTCCAGGTTTATGGATCTTGGGTAGCAGATAGAATACCCCAGGTCCTGGCTCCAGGGGTGTGTCTGTGCGGATTTGTTCTTGTGCTTTTTCAGGGAGTTTCTTGAGCAAATGCTGTAGTTTCTTTTGGTAACTCTCAGTGGGATCAGAGGGTAATGGCTTGTAGAAAGTGGTGTTGGAGAGCTGCCTAGTAGCCTCTTGTTCATACTCTGACCTATTCATGATGACGACAGCACCTCCTTTGTCAGCCTTTTTGATTATGATGTCAGAGTTGTTTCTGAGGCTGTGGATGGCACTGTGTTCTGCATGGCTGAGGTTATGGGGTAAGCGATGCTGCTTTTCCACAATTTCAGCTCGTGCACGTCGGCGGAAGCAGTCTATGTAGAAATCCAGGCTGCTGTTTCGACCTTCAGGAGGAGTCCACCTAGAATCCTTCTTTTTGTAGTGTTGGCAGGAAGGTCTCTGTGGGTTAATATGTTGGTCAGAGGTGTGTTGGAAATATAAGACTGCTGAATTGGAATTAATTTGCAAACTGGATACAATTAACTTAGGCTTGAATAGAGACTGGGAATGGATGAGTCATTACACAAAGTAAAACTATTTCCCCATGGTATTTCTCCCTCCCACCCCACCCCCCACTGTTCCTCTGATATTCTTGTTAACTGCTGGAATTAGCCTACCTGCTTGTCACCATGAAAGGTTTTCCTCCTTCCCCCCCCTGCTGTTGGTGATGGCTTATCTTAAGTGATCACTCTCCTTACAGTGTGTATGATAAACCCATTGTTTCATGTTCTCTGTGTGTGTGTATATAAATCTCTCCTCTGTTTTTTCCACCAAATGCATCCGATGAAGTGAGCTGTAGCTCACGAAAGCTTATGCTCTAATAAATTTGTTAGTCTCTAAGGTGCCACAAGTACTCCTTTTCTTTTTAACTATGCTATTGTCCAGTGTGTTCCTGGTCTCTTGGGACATGGTTCCGTAGAAGTGACTTCACAGGTGGTTCGGGTAGAGCAAGAGCCTGACCCCTCATGGCCATTAGTCCAAGCAGCCTCTCAAGTCTTTCTACTGCACTCTATTGTCTTCTCTCAAGTGATGTTTCTGCTTCAGAGACGGGGCTGCATGTCTCTTCTCCTGTTCTGCATTTCTCTCCACCAGCTCTGCAGCCTGTCTGTGCCTTTCAACTTGTCATGAATCCTTTCCCTTGCTGCTTATCCCTGTCCAGGTTGTCCACCATATGTTCATCATGGGTACAGTTCCTCTTTGACTACTCCATTATAGTACAACTTTCCAGGCTCTTTGTGGACTGTGACTGGGCTGCAGAAGTGGAAGGGCCTGTAAACAGAAATCAAAGAGTTCTTTATTGGCTCAGTTCTTCATATAAGGTTCATTACATCCTCAGAATAAGATGCCTTTGGGATCACAAGGTCAAAAAATGATTCTTTGTAAAATTCAGCTTCAGTATTTCTCAGAGCAACCCTTAAATTCCCAGATGTTCCATGGGCACAAGCTGAGAGTTAAATGAAGAATTAAAAACCTGCAAAGGGACATTCTATTCCATGACAAGCCAGTCGTGTATCCCATAGACGTTTTCAAGCTTATGATGACTGAGCGACACATGTACAAGTGGTATGAACTGGTGTACTACAAAATAGGTCCTGGAAAAAATATGCCCTTCCCCAAAATATGTCTACCTATGTGGAATTTCTACTATAGGAAAAGTTTGCAGCTATAGGCAATCATAGTTGGGTCAAAATTCATGAGGCATCAACAGTATGCTTTACTAGCAACCACATTGATTATTGCCTCCCTGTAATCTACTAAAAACTCTGCATTCCTGCAGTTACCCAAGTGCAGCTATGATACAGCCTGCTTTGATTACATCTACCTATGGACTATATGCAAACACACATGACAATACCGACCCTCCGAGAAATGCACAGTCAGTCCTCCTTTTCCTGGCAACTTTCCAGACTGTACACAATTCCCCTACTGTATTTCACACAGTGATTTCATCACCCATTAGCTACTTTCCCCCTTCCATCCCTGTACAGTTTTCTGTTTACAGGTGGCTTGTTATACTGGAATGTGGCTGACTTATTGGTGCAGCGTACTACCAGGAAAGGGAATAGAAGGTTCTTACTTTTAACGTCCCAGCATGTCTTTGTAAGAATGCACACATACTTAGTAAAAGATTAATGTTAAATGCTGGTTTAACTGTCGTTTCTGCTTCCCAGTCTCCATTTTGAATTCTATATTGTGGTATTGGGGATGACACAGTGCTTAATTAGTACCTAGGCTGAGCCCTGGCACCCCTAGGCTTGGAAGTTCATAGCCCTGGAATCAGTGGTCTTGCTGCATCACTTATGAATGTAAAAAAATTGCTTGATCCCTGGCACGTCTTTCATTACAAACACTGGTGTAATGCCAAGATGCTAGTGTGCATTCAGCCACTAGCAGACCCATGCTGCCACCTGCAGCTTGCAATAATCATTGCTTTGGATCATTAAGTGGAATCCCTCCCATTTGTATATTAATAACAACAGACATGGAGCCAAACACTTACCAGGCTCTGGGACTACATCTGCCTCTTCTGTTTCTGCTGCCAATTCAGTGGCAGACTGTTCTTCTGGGGGACGGAGGGGGCCATCAAACAGCTCCTCTGAATATGTACCCAGGATGTGCTACAGCTGCTCTGGCAGTAAAGTCTCTTTGGAGATCAGCATGAGCACCAGAGTCACTTTGCTAGCCTGATCCAATGATTGCTGGCTCCCCTCCAGTGTTATACTAGTTTTAGGGGTTAGAAGGCTGTCATCCAGAAGGCTACTGTGAACTACTCAGTACTCTGCACAGCACCCAGTCAAAGTCTTCATAAAAGATGGAAAGTGGTGGGGAGCTCCCAGAGGTATGGTTCTCATTCCTAGCTTTCTGGTACTCATTCTTGAGCCACTTAATCCAATTCCAGTCACCAGTCTATTGAATCCACAATGCTGCCAGCTTGTTCACTATTTCTTGGTACACCTGGAGTCAAACATCTTTCTTGCCTCACAACAGAGATTTACCAGAATCTAGCTTTGGACCCATGATCAGGTAGCAGCGTGCTTGACAAAAGATGTCTTCTTGTTGGTGGCCATAGCTAGTGCAGGCAATGGTTCACTCTGCAGCTCAGTGGTCAGAATAAAATGAAAGGGTAAAATGTTGAACAGCTATACTTGCAACCATCCAGAGTCTTCCATGTCCTGTGAGTTGATTGTCTACTCTTGGGCTAGAGAGGCCAAGAACACTGGCCTTTGGGATTGTGGGCCGGTCTGTCCATAGGACAGACCGGGGCAAATGCCCCAGGCCCCACACTTTGCGGGGCCCCGGCACGTCAGGATGCGGGGTCCAGGGCAGCCTGAGGGACTAGCGGGGGGCCTGGCGCTGGCAGCAGCGAGCGACCCAGCTCTGGCCTTCCTGGCTCCCAACATTGCTCAGGGGAGAGATTGGAAGCCAGAAAAAGGCAGGGCGTGGACTTAGGGGAAGGGTTGGAATGGGGATGGGGCCTGGGCCAGAGGCAGGGATTGTCCTGGGCCCCAAACCTCTTAGGGACGGCCCTCATTGTGGGATAATGCTGGTGGACTCTCAGGATATGAGTCTGGAGACCTGGGCCTGAATTGTGTCTGAACTGCAAAATGATGCAGTTTGAACCTGAGTCCCAGTGGGACTTGGGCTATGACCCACCTCCCCTGCCGAATCCCACGGCTGGGGTCCTGAGTACTTACTGACCGGGGTCAGATAGATTTGTGTGTAGACAGAAGAGGGGGGTTTGGCTTTAACACTGAGCCTGGGACTACATTGCCCAAAGAAGGATGTTCATTCAGTAGAGTTTTTTTGAGTTCTGTGGGTGAAGGATACAAATACAGTATCTATACATCTACATAACTTTTAATTTAAGAAATTGATCATTCCTGGCCTCCCTTATCCCCAATTTTAAGAAATGTAGATAAATCTTTAACAAGCTGGGAATGGTAAATGGCAGTTTATTTCTGAATTAAATTATTAGCACACCTTGGGTATATCTGTATCTACAGCCCCACTTATCCATCTGCATGCTGAACCAGGGCATATGTAAGTATATATCTTAACTTGGCATCAAATCCCATTTGCCTTATTCACATGAGTAACCTATTGAATATAATTGGAATTTTGTGGATGATTAAAATGAACACATTTTGGTTCCTACGACCTGATTCAAAGCACATTGAAAACAATGGGAGTCTTTTTATATTGATTTCAATGAGTTTTGGATCAGGCCCTTAGTTTTTAAGTTCCTTGGGGAAAAGTATTGTTTTTCATTGTCTGCAAAATGCCCTGAAGACTTATGATGCTTAAAGTGATAAATGTATTAATAATAAAAATTATTATGTTTGTATTCTTACTACTGATGATGTTACTTGAAGTGCAGTAATTGAAAAGGAGAGTCAATTGTATGTAGAATGGACTTCAACAACATTTTTTTCCCCTGCTCTCTGCCTGGCATCCTTTTCTTTTATTCCACATCATGCTATGAACTGTATTTGTGCTTGCTGATAGGTAGTCATGCATTGGTAGTAAATTCCAGCAACAATAAATAATTTTTCACTGACTAGTACTGTGCAGCCATCTGTGCCATCTCTGACCAGTTCTCACTGAAAGAGCATTAGGTAGCAGACTATACAAGACAGGTACACACAGAGAATTATTGCTGTGTATGCACTTATTTCAGTTTAGCCTGTTACCTATTTTCCAAAGAAAACATAATGTAAAAAGTAAAAGGTAAAAGTGCATGTTCCATTTCACCTAAATATAAATATAGGTGAAAAATCTTTTGCAGACACACAATTGTCTTTTTGTTTCTATTCCATTTTAAATATATATATATAATACACTTGTAGGTATGGGGCCATTGATTTTGTGGAAAGATAGAAGCTATTGAGTGAGCTGGCAAGACAAATTCAATAGTGTAAAATAGGAAATACAGCAAAATATAAAAGATTAAATGTTTTAAACTAACTTTGGAGTAGCTGGAACTTTATAATAATTTATAACACATCTTTGGCTCAATTTCAGAACTCTCACAGGAGAAAATAATTTTAATTTCCTTGTGATCTTGTTTCTTTTAAAGCACAGAACAAAACCAATAAGTAAAAGGGTTTGGTTTTGTTGTTTTTCATAGTGACATTTCAGGGCTTTTCTGTATCTTGCTTTCTTGGCACTTGTCCATTGTCTGTTATCGAGAGATTTTTTTGTTTGAAAAAATGTTAAAGGGAACTTGATAAATATAATGAGAATCATGTGGCTAAATTTCACATGCATCACATCATGAATGTAAGTATAGGGAAGGATGGGGGAATCATATTCCCTCTTCCTCCTTGCCCTCCAGCAAAACCATCTTTCTTCCTTTCCCCTACTTTGGCTGGCTTTGAAAGGGAAGGAGAAAGCTGTAAGAGGAAAAGAGAAGAGAGTCTGAGGCTGGTTTGTGCAACAGCACTTAGTTGTTATAATAGCACTTTCTCCTCCTCCCAGGGATAGCTCAGTGGTTTGAGCATTGGCCTCCTAAACCCACAACTGTGAGTTCAGTCCTTGAGGGAGCCATTTAGGGATCTGGGGCACAAATTGGGGATTGGTCTTGCTTTGAGCAGGGGATTGGACTAGATGACCTCCTGAGGTCCTTTCCAACCCTGATGTTCTATGATTCTTGCTGGTAGGCTCAAAAGATAAAAGGAAGCTGTAGTATCAGTCTCCTCCCAGCAGGGGCAGCAATGTCATCCTTCTGAGCAGGAGGCAAGAGCTTGCAGCTCGCTCAGCTCCATTCTTGCCGGGACCATGTCCTGCCAGCTGAAAAGTTCTGCTAATATAGGTTGACCAGACATCCCAATAATATCGGGACAGTCCCTATTTTAAGTTATTTGTCCTGCATCTCGACCGTACATCGGTTGGGACGTCATTTGTCCCGATATTTTGGTTTGCACTGCACGTACCTGGGGTCCTGGGCTGGGGGTGCTTACAAAGGGCAGCTCCCACCTTCAACCAGGCAAGCAGCTGGTAGAAGCCTGCAGCTCCTAGGCACAGAGGTGGTGAGGAGGTCTCCGCTTCCTACACCCACCATGAGTGCTCCATCCTGCCCAATCAGCACTGTGGGGGCAGGGCTTGCAGGTGCTGGCAGCACGCAGAGAGCTGCTGCCTCCCTGATGCTACCCTAGGAGCCAGAGGGACCTGCCAGATGCTTCCCAGGAGCCACCCCAGGTAAGCACTGCCGAGGCTCCCACTTCCACCCTCAGCAGGTCCCTCTGGCTCTTAAGGGTCTGGGGGGGTAGGGGACTCTGTGTGCTGCTCCCACCTGCAAGCCCCGCTCTGTGACTCCAGCAGCTCCCATTGGCACTTTTCCCAGTCAATGGGAGCCCCAGAGCTCACACTTGTGGTGGGCGCAGCAAGTGGAGCATCTGGAGACCCCCACTGCTCTGACCCTAGGAGCCAGAGACCTCCCAGCAGGGCCAGTGAGTGCGGCCAGGGAAGATGGAAGGGCATGATGGAGTGAGTGTCTAGGAGGTCTGTGGTGGGGTGCTGGGCTGTGAGGGTGTGGAGAGCACTGGCCAGTGGGGGAGGTTTGTGTGTTTTTGGTGCTAGGCAGTGGGGGCCTATTGGGGGGCGCTGGGCAGTGGGGAAGATCTGTGTGTGTCAGGGCACTGGGCAGTGGGGTCTGTGTGGGGCATTGTGTAGTTATGGTGGTGGTACTGTGAGGATGGGCACTGGGAGGGAGGGAGGGAAAATCTGTGTGTATTTGGAAACTAGCAAGTGGGGGGTTCGGTGTGGGGTGCTGTGCAACTGTGGGCAGGGGGGATGCTGGGTAGGGGTGATAGTGTGCACAGCACTGTGCATTTGTGGTGGAAGGGTTGTGGGGGGTTCAGGGGTGCAGGGCATAGTGGATCCAGGGGGTGCTGCACAGGGGAGCTGTGTGGCGCGTGATGGGCCCACCCCCAACAGGAAGGGGCATGCTGGTAGCACAGGGCCAGGTGGAACAGTGTGACATGCATACCCCATTGCCCCTGGCTGGCCCCGCCCTGCCCACTGCTCACCTCCTCAACTGAGGGCTGGGGCGGGGGGAGGTGGTGCAGTGGTGGGTCCCGGCAGAACTTGCCCGGGGCAACTCCCGGGAAGTGGCTGGAAGGTCCCCAACATGAGTGTCAGCTAGGCTGAGCCAGCAGTGTGGCCCAGGCCAGTCCTGGGGCAGGGAATCAGTCTTGGGAGCAACGTGATCAGCCAGGCCAGGGCCTGCCCCTGCCAGGCTTCTTCAGGACCCACTTGCCTGGAGGGGCCCAGCCAAGCTCCCCCACACCCACTCATCTCCCCCCACTGGCTGAGACTGGCCCCACTTCTGCACTGGTTCCAGGCGGCTTGACTCTGAGGAGACAGGCAGGGCCCTAGTGGTGGTGGGCATGAGATTGTCCAGAGCTGGAGCTGCAATGGGATCCGGCCAGGGCAGGGGGTGGAGAGGAGCCAGCAGGCTTGGTGGGATCTGGGGGCATAGCACAAGTGGAGCAGGCCATGCCAGGGCCCCTTCTGAGTGTGGAACTGGTACCACTGAGTCGCCATTGTAAACCCTGGTACTGAAAAGAGCTGCCCTTTCCTTGAGGCTGGGAAAAAAAGTCACACTTCAATTCAGCTGTCACCTGCCAGCTCTTTGTGACAAGGCTTAGCGCTGCACCAGATCCAAACCTGCTCTTGGTGAACGAGCCTTGGTATCCGACTGATCCAAAGTGAACTGAAGTCTCCCATTTATTGTAAGGGGAAGGGGCAACACCCCCAGAAAGCTCTGCCATCTGGGAAACTCACTCAGCAGTGACAACAGAGGAAAACCCACCCCAAGTAATTGAGCCTGGGTGGCTGCTGACCTCCAGCCCAGCCCCAGGGCTGGAGTGTTCCAATGGCTCTCAGCACCCAGGGCTACGTGACAGGCCTGGAGCAGAACCACTCTGTGCTCGGGTTGCCCCTAACAAGAGCTGGGCAGGTCAGCTCGTAGGGAGCCCTGGCTTGCAGAGCCCAGCATGGAGTCCCCTGAAGCCGGCTCCACGGATGCAGCGGAAGGGCTAGAAGTGCTGGCTCTGAAATGAGATGTGGCTCTGGGCTTGATGGGAGAAGGCTGCTAGAATCGAAGAGTTGCCATTTCAAAACTTTGCTTTCACCACCTGTTTTTGCATGGGGGGTAGAGGCAGGTGCCCCAGGGAGGTAATAGCTGCATCCTCCCCCCAGCAGTGTGTGTGCAGACTGGTCCACCTAGCTCCTGGCAGAGCCAAGGAAAGGAGGCACCAGCCTTTGCACGTGCTGATTCCCCCCAGGGCAGGCCAGTTACCCACATTGGCAAGCTGGGATTGCACCTGGCAGCGGACATCTGCCTCGATGTACAATTGGGACGCCATGTGTCCCGAAATTCAGGTAAAATTTAAAATTTGGTAGTGAAATAGAAAATTAGTCAATTGGGAATGTTCCATTAAACCCAATTGTGTTCTATGTTATCTATTGGCAAATTTTGGCTTTCTCTATTGGCACTGAACCACAGTGCATACCATAGGACAAAGCACAGTTGGCACGTAATTACACGTAAGAAGCACAGAGACTGCGCGGTTCTTTTCAGTGGCTAGCTAACTAGCTAATGGTTTCAGCTGGAAACCCTACCCAAAATGGCAATGGCAAGGGAGGAGCCAACTACCAAAAAACAAAAAAGACAGTGCCAGATACAGGACAGAATGGGAAACCACTTACATCTAGATTCGGAAATCCTATGACTGTGATTCAAAAGCCTTTTGTAAAGCACACAGAAAGGAATTTAACATCTGCCATCGTGGTAGGTCTGATGTTAAGCATCATGCTGATTCAAAAAATCATGAACAAAACACCAAGACTCACAAAAGCAATAGCTGGTCTCAATTTTTTTCAGCTGGCCAAATGCATCCTTCAATAACAAGGTTATTGCTGCTGAGCTAACTCAAGTTTACCACACAGTAGTCCATCAACACTCCTATTGCTCATGTGACTGTGAACTTAAACTGGCGCCTACCCTGTATCCAGATGCAACGATTGTGAAGCACATCAGCTGTGGCCGGACTAAAGCGGAGGCATTGATCAAAAATGTGCTGTCACTGCTCTCAACAGAATTTTTAAAAGACCTCAGCAAGCCAGATGGTCCCTATTTCTCAGTTGCCATAGATGCATCTAACAAGGGCAATGTGAAAACTTTCCCCTTAATGCTGAGATACTGGACACCCGAACATGGGGTCCAAGATAAACTTTTAGACTTCTATGAGCAAAACGAAGAGACTGCAGAGGCAATAAGTAACACATTACTTGAAAAACTTGCAACACACAAATTAGACCTGAACAAAGTGTCTTCCTACTGTGCTGATAATGCAAACGTGAATTATGGAAAACGACAATCAGTGTACCAGAATTTAAAAAAAAATGAAAATATCTTGCCTGCAAACTTCCCTGCCCATGTTGTGCACAATGCCATGAAACATGCTAGAATACCCTACAAATTGACATTGAGACTCTGGTGATTAAGACATTCAATTATTTCAGCAGTTCTGCTAAGAGAGTAGCAGCATTGAAGGATATGTTTGACTTTGTGGATATGGAGTATGCCACTTTACTGTGCCATGTTCCAACACACTGGTTGAGTCTTTTCCCAGCTGTAAACAGGCTTGTAAATATGTGGCAGACTGTTAAGTGCTACTTTGTTTCTCTGGGAAGTGACAAGTGCCCAAAATCTCTATGGCTGCTGTTCTTGGACATAGAAAACGGTAAACAAACTTAGGGGCCTAGCAAAGTTGAGGTTCATCTGTTTTTCCTGCAGAATGTCCTGAAAATCTTCAACGATACTGTGCTCTGTTTGGAAAATGAGTATGACATCATGTGAAGTGAATGCCATAATGAATTCTCTGAGAATTAACCTTCAGCAACAGAAGAATGACTAATTCTTTGGCTCCAAAGTTGAAAATGCATTAACTGAGATGCTGCCTGTCACTGCTGCATGTCTCCAGAAAGACATCATGAAATTTTACGATGTGTTGATCCTATGTTTGGAGAAATGGTTTGATTTTTCAGCAACTGGCTACTCATTCAATACCCAGTGTTTGAACAGCTAAGTTAATAGGCATTCGAATACAAGGATCTGTCTGCGGCTGTGACAGCTGTAAACCTCCAGAAAACAGTGGGTCTTGATCAGCTCTATGATGAGTACTGTATCATCAAAGACATCGAATCCAAGTTGGAGCCTGGAAAATACTTAGGTGGCGAACTCTGGTCTTAAGTGCTGGGAAACAAAGACGGTAGCACTGAATTCCTGAACATGACAAAGCTGGTGTCATATGTGCTCAGTATACCAGTAAGCCATGCATACACAGAGCGTGTATTTTCAATAATGAAAGGTGCATGGACTGATGTCCGAATCAAGCAGCATAGACTTGGTGCGGTTTGAAACCTTTGTCAAAGTTTTTTCAACCAAATGCATCCGATTAAGTGAGCTGTAGCTCACGAAAGCTTATGCTCTAATAAATTTGTTAGTCTCTAAGGTGCCACAAGTACTCCTTCTCTTTTTGTGAATACAGACTAACACGGCTGCTACTCTGAAACCTTGTCAAAGTGAATTTCCAGATGAGATGCAAGGACTTCCACAGCTTTGTGATTGCCCAGAAGCAAGTCATGACAATGGCAAAGTCATCCAAGTACTAGACTTCCGGCACATCTAAGAGGTATGCAAATTGTGAAGTTGATTTATTGACTGAATAAAAACCCCTGCCCTTTACCCATGTTGTTTGTTTAGTGTTCAAATAAATCTGTATGTTTAAATATGGATTACAACTAGGTCTGTAATTTAGTCAGGGGGGCCATGACACTCACTGATTCCAAATCTCTGAGTTTGCTTCAGCTGTCAGTAGCTGAAGCTCAGGCTGAAGGCAGGACTGTGGGCCTCCCCTCTGTGACTGGGGCTGGAGCCAGGGCTAGAACTGGGACCCTTCACTTCCCTGCCCTGCAACTGGGTCTGACTTTGCAACCAGGATCCACCAGTGCCCCATCCTGCGGCTTCAGACAGGGACTGGAACCTGTGCCCCTGGCACCATAGCTTCTGCTGGGGGCTGTAGCTGGGGCCATGAGTCCTTGTGGCACGGGGTGCAGCAGGGGCCGTATACCCCTCTTGCAGCTTGCTAGGGGTGTGTGCCCCCATATCTATGGCTCCGGTCGGGGCTGTGCACCTGTGGCTGTCTTCCTCCCACCCCCGCCCCACCCAAAGTGTCCTGATATTTCACTCTTGTGATCTGGTCACCCTAACTAAGTAGGAAAGAGGCATGGTTGGATATAAAGGGGAAGCACTGGCTGAGGCAGCAGCATTCCTTTCCTCTTCTAGGGGACAGACACAAGAGAGGCTGATACGGAAGGGAGTCCAGACTCTAGCACAAGTGACACCACTGTGAGTGCAGTAGGCACCACGGAAAGAATGGAGAGGGACAAAAGATGGAAGGATTTGTGAGGAGGGAAAAGAAACTAAGGCGAGGGTCATTTGGGGGATAAAAAAGTGGGGGGAGGTTGGAGATGAGTAGGGAGAGAATGAGATATGTGCTGAAAGGGAGATGAGAGGTTAGAGGTTCTTAGGCCATGTCTACACTATCAATTTGTGTCGACAAAAGTGATAACACCCAAAAGTTGACATAATAAAAATTGCAATTTCATGTTCACACTTGTTCCCTCTGTCGACAGTTCACGTCCACAGTGGGGGCACCATCATTGACTGTGTGAGCAATGCACTGTGGGTACCTATCCTATAGTCCTTCTGTCACTAGATGTTGTGGGATGATGGAGCTAACCGGAGTGCATCTCCTAACTGAGGATTTGCAGGTGCCCGACATTCTGTGTGAAATGGATAGGATTGCTTTTGGCATTCATAGGGCTCGTGTATGAAGTAGACTGTTGCTTTTGGGCTTGTAAAACAAGCACTGAATGGTGGGATCGTATCATCATGCAGGTGTGGGATAATGAGCACTGGCTACAGAACTTTTGGATGAGGAAAGATACCTTCCTGGAACTGTGCGCCGAGCTCACCCTAGACCTGCAGTGCAAGGACACCAGAATGAGACCAGCCCTCTCGGTAGAGAAGCGTGTAGAAATCGCTGTGTGGAAGCTGGCAACTCCAGACTGCTACCGGTCGGTCACAAATCAATTTGTAGTGGGGAAGTTGACCATTGGGGCAGTGTTAATGCAAGTGTGCAGGGCAATAAATTGCATCCTGCTACGAAGGACTGTGACTCTGGGAAATGTGCTTGAAATAATGGACGGCTTTGCAGAAATGGGTTTCCCTAACAGTGGAGGGGCATTAGGTGGTGCACACATTCCAATTTTGGCACCAGACCACCTTGAGACAGAGTACACTAATAGGAAGGGATACTTCTTCATGGTGGCGCAGGCACTTGTGGATCACTATAGGCATTTCTCTGACATCAACACGAGGTGATCTGCAAAGGTGCATGATGCATGTATCTTCTGGAACACCGGCCTGTACAGAAAGCTGCAAGTGGGGACTTTCTTTCCTAAACAGAAGCTTACAGTGTGGGGTGTTGAAATGCCCATGGTGATCCTGGGAGACCCTGTGTACTCCTTACAACGGTGGCTCATGAAACTTTACACGGGACACCTGGACAGCAGTAAGGAGCGGTTCAATGACAGGCTTAGTAGGTGCCAGACAACAGTTGAATGTTCCTTTGGCAGATTAAAAGCATGCTGGTAATGCCTTTATGGGAGGTTGGACTTCGCCGAGGATAATATTCCTATCGTCAGAGCTGCATGCTGTACATTGCATAATCTCTGTAAATTAATCTCTGTGAGCTCGGGGTGGAGTGCTGAGGCAGACTGCGTGGCCACTGATTTTGAGCAGCCAGATACCAGGGCTGTCAGAGGAGCCCAGAGGGGATCTATTCGAGTCAGGGAGGCTTTGAGGCAGCACTTTGACAATGACCACCTGTAACATATATATCTCTGTGGAGTTGCTTCAATGTTACATCACATGTAGTTTTCCTAAGAGTCAATGACGACATTTGGGGCCTTATATTCCTATAATAAAGTGATTAAAATGTCTCTGCGTGTATTGACAGTGCCTGCAATCTCACCTTGTAGAAAAAAAATAAAGATGATTTACCACTATAAAAGTTTGCTTTTATTGCACAAGAAACAGCACACACAAATACATAGATGCTTTACGGGAAAGGAGGAACCAGGGAAGGGCAGATTTTCAAAGCTGTGTGTAGGTCCAGCTATCACTGTGAACATGGTCCTAGGGGGTGAAGTGAAGGGGAAACTGAGAAGTCCCAGAAGGTGGAAAGGAATGTGTGGGCGGAGTTTGGGGTGGGGGAGGGGCATGGAAAAGAGTTCTGAATGTGCTGCAGGGGAGGTTGAGCACGGATCTGCTCACTCTGCAGCAGTATTAAGGACTTCAGCATCTGCGTTTGCTCCTCCATGACTTTAATCACCTGCTCAGTAGCGTCCTTTATAAACGTGGGATTCTCTTTTCTGTCCTGCCGTTCGGCTTCCCAGCACTCCTTTCTTTCCTTTTTTCCTGCATAGAGAAGCACTGCAGGACCTCCCGGAACATTCCTTCTTGGCTGTGTCTTGGCTGTTTTCTTATCTGGCAAAGATGCTCGGCGGGGGTGCGTGAGGTGTTCCTGAAGGCCACGTCCGGTGAAGCACAATGCACAGAAGCAGGATTGTGAAATTAATGCACAGCATTGAAATATTTCAGTTAAATACACCTTTTGTAACATTGCCATCACTTTCTCACTGACCCTAGCTAGGCACACCTCTCTGTGAACAAATTCTAAAATTCTCCTACTATTTTCCAAAGGTGGGGGTAATTCTAGCAGACATCTCACTGCTAAGGGTAAGCAGGGAAATGAGGGTACATCTACTCCATGACTGTGGCTTCTGCCCTGATCCCTATGCTGCTCGCCTACGTGCCACGTTGGTCCCTGCACAAGTGATTGCCGAATGGCATGGGCAAGTTTCCTACAAGGGGGGAAGAAACAAAGCTGCTCTGCCACACAACCTGGGGCAGAGGATTACCGATTACCTCCAGCAAACTTTCCTGGAGATCTTTTTGGAGGATTCCCATGAGTGCTCGCTGTGCCTCAACACCCTGTTCTGCAGTATTGATTAGCTACCCAGGAAAATGTTCAGCTCACAGAAACACAGACAGCCTCCCACATTTCTATGCCCTGAACCCACCTCGGCACTACAGAAACCACAGGCACTTACAAGGAGTCTCATCTCTTGCTTCTTGCTTAGCGGAGAGCAACTGCTGACACTGGCTGGTCACCTCAGGAGTGGAGAAAAGTTCCTGGCTGCCTGCCCCACCTGGTGACCCCGCTGGGAGCTGCACATCCTCATCTAACTCCACCTCTTCATCGATAACTTTATCCTCTGGGTTAGGTTCCCTCCGAAGTATCCATGGGGCTCTTGGTGATGGAGGTGGGGTCACCACCAAGGATCACATCCCGCTCTTTATAGAACTGGCAGGTTTTAGGTGAAGCACCTGAGTTACGGTTTGCCTCCCTCACCTTATGATACACCTGCCTCGGCTCCTTTATCTTCACTCTGCACGGCAGAGTGTCCTGATCATAGCCCTTCTCACCCAAGCCTCGAGAAATCTGCCCATAGGTATCCCAATTCCTATGGCTCAAGAACAGAAGGGACTGCACATCCTCCTCTCCCCAAATACTGATCAGATCCAGCAGCTCCACAGTGGTCCAAGCGGGAGAGCGTTTTCTGCGATAACCCACCATGGTCACCTGGGAAGATGTGATGAGACCTCTCCATGCCGAGCAAACAGGAAATGGAATTTCAAAAATTCCCTGGTCTTTTAAGGGGGAGGGACATTATAGTATGCTATGTGTGCACTAGAAGAGATTGCAACAACTGGGCAAGTTAAGGACTAAACTGAAGTACTGTACCAGGTAGCTGGCCCCTTAACATGAAATTGGGTCCATCTCTCCTGTTGCAGTCTAGGTGGGCGCTGGTTTAATAGAATGAAGAGGTTCAGTCTGCCTCTGGGAGTAAATAGAAGTTCAGTGAGACCTCAGAACCAAGAGTTCAGAAAAGAAAGAGAGTCCAAAGTCCTGAGAGTAAAAAAAGCTTAGCGGAAGAGGAAAGTTGGTTTGACACCTTCTGGATGAGGTTGCCTCTGAAGGAGGGAGCAATGAAGCCAGATCTGACTGGTAAAAACAGAAGGCAGGCTGGCAGTTGGGGGTAGCTGGACACTTACAAACTTCCCCAGGCCACAAAGCCACAGCCAGAGAGAGCTGGAGAGGGGTGAAGGCTAAGAGCAGCACAGGGAGATGCCTACTGGCCCTCTGAGCTGCAGAGCTGTAGCCAGACAGCTGAAGTCTGGGGGATGATGGGGGGGAGGCCACTGATGTCTCCAGGAAAGTGCTGGAATCCTATCTGGGAAGGAAACAGGGCTAGAAGAGATGGGTTGAGGTGTGGTGAGAGATGCTGGAGCTGAGCTAGGGTGTGGTGAGAGACAACATAACCATAGTTGGTGTGGACTATTGGGATGACTGTACTGTTTGGACTGCACCGGGGGGATTCTGGTATATAGGAGTGGAACTTTCAGCAATAAATTAACCCCTCAAAAAGAACTATTTATATATTCCAAAGACTGCACTAAGCTTGAGGAATCAAGAGGGGCACTGAGGCAATGGATGGCTTGCAGGACTGCCATGAGGCCACATGTTTACAAGCACTAATATAAAATATCTTTGCTATTGTAAATTTAAAAGGCAAAGACATAACACAGTTTTAATGCAATGCTTAAACTTTTTTTTTGTTTCCTTTGTTTATAAAATGGAAAGAGAGAAGCACCAATAGATCTTAGTACAGTTGCACATGATAGTCCTATACACAGCCATAAATGATTTAGTGCATCACTGTGTAGCTAAAGCCCTAACTGCATTTCCCAATAACTATAATAGTGTTTTCAGAACTGTTAGGAACTTTTGTATCAATACATATTTAAGGACCAGTTCAGCTGATGCTGTCATTTTAATTTTAACTGACTTTGTATTGTGCATTATACTTATGGCTCTTTGTTTTCCGTTTTTATTTTAATTTTCCCTAGGAACTTATCAGTGTTTATTGATAACAAAAACAGGTGAAAATAAGTGCAAAAACTATTATTAATTATTCTGGGTAAATATCAGGGTTTATTTTGGTGGATGGAAAGATGGGGGAAAAGTATTCAGTAGATAAATGCTTTGAATTCTGTTCATCAATGTGGTTTGCTGGCTAAATAAAACAGAACTCAAAACACAATGCCATCTCTCAGTTTCAGAGAACAATATATCTTAATCCCCAAGTAAAACTTTCATTTGAATAAACAGTTTACTGTTGTAGATTTAGAACTATTAGCCTATAAATATTTTCATTTAATAATTGGGCCACACCATTTGCAGTGTATACACTCAACTTCATCCTTTTCTCCTGTTTTTGTTTTTGTTTTAAACTTTCAAATACTTCCTTGTGTTCTGAAACGTATTGTGATACAGATTTTCATTTTCTTCCCATTTTAATGTGTCAAATCTTAAACCATTATCTGCTAACAGCTTGAAATGTGTAAGTGGTGGGTATGCGATTCATTAATATGATCAGATGTGCATGCACATCAGAGCTTGCGTGCGTGCCTGTTCACTTATTGTATGTATCTTCTCTAGAGTAATACATAGCCTTACTCCAACAGGCAGCTTTGCATATACACATAGACTAATGTATTATCATAATACATATATCTCATGCAATGTATTGTATTTTCCTATAAAAGAAATTATTTCTATATATTTGAATAATACAAAAGTAGGGTGAAAATCAGAAAAAACAGAATAATACTTTTTGTAAAACCAGAGGATTTTTTTGTAAAAAATTGGTTTGAATTGAAAATAAAGGGGCTTAACTTTACTGTATATGTATTAAGTAGGAATGCTAAAATTATGATAAAGGATTTTATATTAAAATGAATAACCAAGTTTTAAAATATTTATATTGCTTGCTAACATGCTGCTTACTGTGGTCATTCAGCAACCTACTATGACAGATCCTCCTCCTCCAAAAGTACAGGCCTTTATCAAGGACTTGTCTAAACCCAAACATTTTGCCACTTTAATTATACTGGGGTTAAAGCAATAAAACATCACTAATGTCAATGCAGTTATATCAATATAACGATGTTTTATATTTGTATAGCTATTCCCATATGGGAAAAAGGTGGTGCCAGTATAACTATTTCAATAAAATATCACACTCCTAACTGAAATCATTAAATCAGTACAAAAAACTATGTGCAGACAAGTCCTAAGTGAAATAAAGGAGAATGTCCATCAGGGCCGGAGAATGACATTCTGAGGCCCTAAACTATGTCAAGTGTAAGAGGCCCCATACCATAAAAAAATTATTTTCACAGAAAGGACATTGAAACACGAAAGCTTTATATTTTAATATATACAAAGGCGAAGATGTAAAAATAGAATAATAATCTAACTAAAACACATCTTGCAATATGCCTGTTTGCATTCTAAAATAGTTTCCAATTAATATATTTCCAACTGATTTCTTACTTAGTAGATATGAAAACTTTACATTTTCAGCAACATTTACATTTTACAACTTTACATTTTCAGTTACACAATTACACAGTTACACAGCTTACTCAATGGAAGCAGTACAACCTACAGTATGTCTGTTTGCACATCACGTTAATTTTAACACTGACATTTAAAACATTTTCTTTTGTGATTTTTGGAAAGCAAAGTCATTGATGATATCTTCAAATGATAAGCTACGGAGTTTGTCACTTTCGATGCACAGAATGGTTAGGGCAGATAGCTTTTCTTGCAGCTTTTTCTGGACAAAGATCGCTTCTCTATCCTCCGTCTTCCCCGGGACCACTAATTAATCTCGAGTAAACACCTCAGACGTACAGAGTGACAATAAGCTATAAAAGAGAAAGAAAGAAAAAGAATTTACCAGAAAAAAGACTGGTAATCTCTAGACAAGTGTCATAAATATAAAGGGAAGGGTAAACACCTTTAAAATCCCTCCTGGCCAGAGGAAAACCCCTTTCACCTGTAAAAGGTTAAGAAGCTAGGATAACTTCACTGGCACCTGACCAAAATGACCAATGAGGAGACAAGATACTTTCAAAGCTGCGGGGAGGGAGAAACAAAGGCCCGTTCTGTCTGTGTGATGCTTTTGCTGGTGACAGAACAGGAATGGAGTCTTAGAACTTAGTAAGTAATCTAGCTAGATATGCATTAGATTCTGATATCTTTAAATGGCTAGGAAATAAGCTGTGCTGGAGGGAATGGATATTCCTATTTTTGTGTCTTTTTGTAACTTAAGCTTTTGTCTAGAGGGATTCTCTATGTTTTGAATCTAATTACCCTGTAAGGTATTTACCATCCTGATTTTACAGAGGTGATTCTTTTTAGTTTTTCTTCTATTAAAATTCTTCTTTTAAGAAACTGAATGTTTTTTTATTGTTCTTAAGATCCAAGGGTTTGGGTCTGTGGTCACCTATACAAATTGGTGAGGATTTTTATCAAACCTTCCCCAGGAAAGGGGGTGTAAGATTTGGGAGGATTTTTTGGGGAAAGACGTTTCCAAACGGACTCGTTCCCAGTAACCGGTGTTAGATGTTTGGTGGTGGCAGCGAAAGTCCAAGGGCAAAAGGTAAAATAGTTGTACCTTGGGGAAGTCTTAACCTAAGCTAGTAAAAGTAAGCTTAGGAGGTTTTCATGCAGGTCCCCACATCTGTATCCTAGAGTTCAGAGTGGGGAAGGAACCTTGACAACAGGCATAGAGAAAGACTATCCTATATTCAACACAAATGTATCCTCCTCAAGATCCACTCGACCCAAGTCCATAAGACGATCACCTGCAAACTCAATCACGTGAAGGATGGATAGTGCATGAAGCAGAAATTGTCATGTGCACTGAAATACACAATTGTATGTATGTGCAGATCAACAGAAGAAAGAACATAGTAACACTTAAGAAAACAAAGAAAAACAGGAGCAAGGACAATATACAACTGAGAGTGCTGGACCATAAACAAAAGATGGCAGCCTTCCAGCTATTATCAGCCAAGGGGGACACTATACATGGCATCACTCCATGGAGGAATCCCATGCAAGTAAGAGCTCAGCAGGATTGCTTCACGACACTGCCATCTCTGACCTCACTTTTTTCCCGATTTTATCAGCAGTGAGATTATTTATTTAAATAAATTATTAAGTCAAGGTCAGAATTTTACCAGTAGCAGCTGACCAACAAAACACTATTTTAGGAGACTGGTAGCAGACTTACTCGTAGAAATACTAATTTTACAAATGTAATTATTTTTTTTTCTGAGCCCTGGCCTCCCGCTTGTCAATAATAACAATTAGTGAAGGGTAAGGGTAGGGTAAAGGTATTTGTGTAGCCAGATGTATATATTTTTGTCATATTTGAACAAAAATGTCTATATTTAGAGAGAATCTTTTTTCTTATATCTCCTTTATTTATCAACCAATTTTGATAAAATTTGAAATGGAGCCAGTTTTTTTCTTTTTTAGAGGCCTCTCATATTGCGAGGCCCTAACTGTAGTTTAGTTAGTTCATGCCTTAATCCAGCCATGATGTCCATTAGCTGCTAGAGTCTATGGCAGTTAGCTGGAACAGGGGCAAAATAAAAATATATAAAGTAACACAACACTTAATGAAATGTACAGTTCATGTAATGGAAGTACGGTACATACTGGAATGAAAAGATAAAAGATGTAAGACACAGTCAAGTGCAAATTTTTCATAAGATTGTATTAGAGGAAGTAATTTAAAACAAGGAGACAAGGATTAAAATGTGTTTTTAGATAGTTAGGGATTTAGAAACAAATTATTTCAAGAATTAGTTGGACACATTTATTTTCCCCTCTAGGAAACCGTTCTTTCTGATATTAAATCATATGTATAGTGTATGTTTACTTGCATAATCCTGTTGAAAACAATGAGACTATATGCTGGAGTGTTTGTAGGATCAGGTCCTACAAAAAAGAACGATAGACACATGCATATACACTCTCAAAAGCTTACATTGACAGCACAAACACCACAGCAGGTACATGTTTAGTAATATTGTGTATGCTAAATGTAATATCTACAATTCTGTAAAAGTACTAGTCTACTGGAGTTCAAACTTGCACCCAAAACTTTCACTGAAGTCAGTGAGAATTTTGAATGTGCAAAGAATCCAGGATCAGACCCCTTCTGCATAGAGAAAACATTACAAATTAACAGTTATGACTGGAGGTGTACCTGCTTTACAAAGGCCTAGGATATTGGTACTGATGATTTTAATTGTTATTTTCCTGAAGGTCAAAACTTTCAGTCTGAAGCGAGTAAGTCCAAGCCTCCGATGCAAAAGCATTAACAATCATTTGCCATCAATTGATACTTAGAGATGGAAAACCCCACATGAATGGGACTTTGCATTTCATTTCTGTGCATTCCTTGTGTACATCAGAATAGATTGTTAATTTCTTGTTCATAAACTGGTAGGCACAGTATTGTTTACTAAAAATGATGATAAAATACCAATAGGTCATGCATTCATATATCTTGTTATGGTAACAGGGAAGAATTTCATGCTTCCCAGACAATGGCTGGAAAATATGTTTTTAAATTATCTTGCTCAAAAGCAAATTCAAGACTATTTTGAATAAAATGAAACAGACAATAGCTTGTGCTCTGGAAGATTACTATATAAAGGTGTTCTCAGAAATTCTGTAACCTTATTACTAAACAAAGGAAAAGAGTAAAATCAGAAAAGCAAATAGAATAAGAACCTAAACTACACTATTTTGGACATTTTTATAATAATAATAATAATAATATTACGGCATATGGTTGCAGTAGCAGATATTTTTCCAGACAACAGTTATGCTGAATGTGGCTTTCTGCCATGGCATTATATTGAAGTCTGCCCACTTTGATGAGGACTGTGCCATGTTGACTGTATCCAGAATATATGGATGACCTAATTGGCCCCAAAGATACAAAGATGGTGTCTAAGGTGGTCTCCCTCTAGGAGGGTCAAGGCCATGCAGAAGGCCAGTGTGCTCTTTCCTTTCACCAACAACATCTAAAAGAAGTGCCCCTAACTTCCCTGGGCAGGCCACCTGGGGAAGAAGAGAAGATTTGATCATCAGCTATGATAGCCTGATTGGTTTGCTGCTGCCCAAGAGACCCATGCTGGCATCAAACACTCTCACCGAGCAACTTCATTGCTTGTTCCAGTAACTGCAGTCACAATCCTGCAGTGTGAGAGAGAAAGATCACCAAACCATGAAGCAAAAGATGTTCAAACACCATTTTTTCCTCTTAAGTACCTCATTTTTCCATTTTCTCTGTGTTCTTTTCTTATTTTTGTGGGGAGAGACATCTCCTTGTTCTAATGGGTGCGAACTCTGTATATGTGTGCACACATGCGCATATGTTTCTTTTTGGGAAACAGCTGCACCATATTGATCTCTTAATCTAAATTCTGCCCTTGAATCTTTAAAATGTTTTCACAGTTAAGGAAAAGTTTTATCCAGAGCTGCTATCACATAAGCTGTAAGCATTGTTCAGTGAAGCTTCCTCTATTCTGAAATAACATGGTAAGTTTGAAATTCTGCAGGTGGGAGAATAAGAGGAGAGTGTTAGCATAACAAGAAGATTTAAGGAGGAAGTGTGGAGAAGCATTGAGGGGTAACTTAAGAAAGCACTTTGGTCCCTTTAGATTAGTTAAGTTGATTTTACTCCTTCGTGTGATATCTCTTGGTTGGAATCTAAAACCAAAATGGACATCTACATCCTACAAGAGCTAGGTCAACTCCACTGTCATGGATAGGATTTTTAGGGTTTTTTGTTTGGGTTTTTTTGTGGGAGGAGGAGTTAGATAACAGCAAAACAGATGCCTCATTCAGTCTCCTGAAGATAATTAATAAAAAGTGATTCATTGTTATATTTAGAGCTGGTCAGAAATTTTCTGACAAAAGTGCAATTTGTAAGAAAGCAATTTTTACCATTGGGGTGAAATTGGCTAAGGCCTGGTTGGTTTTTTGGTTGGTTGGTTGGGTGTGTGTTTGTTTGTTTGTTTTTGTCATTTCTCATAGCATCATGGTGACAGAGTTAGCTAAATAGAAATAGGACTGAGAATTTTTATTATTTGGAATTGTCTGAATATTTAGTTCATTGCCATTTGTGGCTGGTGTCCATGGCGAATAAGGGGCCCAAAGGGCCAGAAATAAGAGACCTAGGATTTTGATGGTGGATCTTAGGGAGATCTAGGGAGATCTGAAATCTTTGCAGACCAAGGCCCCTCTTTATTACCTTCTGTCCCCTTCACAGGGGAGAACGTGAGAGGATTCAGCAGAGCATGCTGAATCCTAGAGGTTTTCAGGGGAGAATCTTCCCTGATTTTTGAGCTGTATGATAGATGGCCTGTAAACGCACACTAGACCCACTTGAAAGCCTCCATTGTTAAGTTTATTAAAGTAGCAACCTGCTATTTAAAACTCTTCCCTGTGTCTGTCTGTCTCCTTCAGTTGTGGTCCTGATCAATTAGTTTAGTGAAATTGGTAATAGTGTTAGCCTTTAGCAATATGTTTGTTTAGTGTTTGATTATTCTTTTTAATAAAACTCATAAAGGTATGCAGGACTGGTTTATTCTTTCAAATAGCAACATAGAGTAAAGGTAAATAAGGAATAAGGTAAATAAGTTGAGTTACCTGAGGAGTGGTTGGCCCTCTCCACAAATTGAAACCTTTATCCCTCACAAGTGTATTGCTCAAATGATGCATTTTTATTTACATAATTACAGTTGCTCTAAACTTTTAGCTTCTCCTGGACTGTTGCTTGACTAAGGTTAGGAGAGAAGGATGGAACCTATTTATAGAGCTTAGTCTACCAGTTAGTGAGGAGAAGAAATGCTTTTGAGGAAGGAAGCATGGTTTTGTCATATGTTTAAACCACAGATCTGGGATTTAGAAGAACTCTAAACCCCACTGTATCATAGGCTTTCTATGAAACCTTGTGCAAGCCATTTATAGATAGTGTTGTAGAAATGCAAAAACAATTTTAATCAATGTATAATTCATCTGTGGATCTCATTTCTATGGCATATTATTAATGCCATGAGCAAAAAAAAACTTATTAGGTATATATCTAAGTAAGAATTGCAGTTGCAGTTTCACCAGTGATTTAGAAGACTGTTACTATGGGATGCAGCAGAGGACTAGGAGTTAGGATTCCTTGGCTCTAGTCCCAGTTTTTTCTAACTCTCATCTAAGCAAGTCCATTAATTTCTCTGTGCCTCATCTTATTGATCTGAAAAATGGGTATAGTAATACCCATATAGTAAAGTTTGCTTAATTGACATTTAAGTCCCTTGACATGCCTGATGAAAGTTAGAAGTATTACTGTTTGTAGGAGGAGCCCACTAAATTGTTTATTTTCACTCCCTAAATATTCAGTAACTTTCCAAACAGTGAATGTATTTGTCCTCCCCTCTCCATATTCCAGGTAGTCCCTCCTTCAGTATATAAGCACTGATAGGGATGGAAAGGTTTTGCCTAGCATGCCTGTCATGCAGTAACAGTTTCTGTATTATATGTGTTTTCTTCTCCCGCTGAAGTACCAAGCACAGTCCACTGTCAGAGTGAAGATGCCTAGCTACTGTAGATAGTCCATTGGTCTGTTCAGCGTGTATTCCCTATGTTTCTAAACAAATCTGTTGTTTACCAATGACAGGTCAGAGAAACCTTTGTTTTTACAAAGCTACCTCTAGATTGAGAATGGCTATAAGAATGCAAAACAATATATTATACTATCAAACAAGATGATATGCCTGGCAATGTAGTATTTAACTATTAATAAGGAAGGTACTTTGAATGAGCTAAGGGGTCAAATACTTTGAGTCAACCACTTGCAAGAATTTAGAGTGTAGAATTTTCTCCAGTACATAAGATAGAATGGGTCAGGATTTCTGTCTTGTATGGCATGTTACTCAATTCCAGTTATACAACATTGTTTCAGTTAATAATGAAGATAAATTGGCTAAAGTAATAATTTTGTGAAGAAAATTGCATGTTTGTCTTTGGAAGCCTACATGACAGTTTAATTTTTTTGTCTACTCTGATTCATTGACCTGAGTTTGATTAGAACAGCTTTCTTTTCAGGAAAAGTTAACAATACCATTGATTGAGCCTCAGAAGATGACCACTAGATAGTCGTCTAATACTATATCTGGAAGTCTCCTCATTTGAGATTAATAGAAATTTTTAAATTTATCACAGTCATAGCTTACACACTGACAGTTAAATCTAAAAAGGGATAGGGTTAGGAAAATGTTTGTAATGCATCTGATTTTCAACACGCTGAATTTCCCCAGAGAGCTGTCATTCTTCATCTTGCTATGGTCCACAGATCTGTTTCAGTGGGTATTTCAGCCTGCCTTCCAGGTTGGGGACAGAACCAGTCCTGTCAGTCATTAGCAGCAGGGGATGCTCTGCCTCTTGAAGTTCCTTTCAGTTCTTTTCTGTCTCCCAAGCGGCCTCTCCCTCAGCCAGGCCTCCCTGCTGCAAAGCATTATTAAAGAAAACACCATACTTTATTTCAAATTCTTAGACTAACAATGCAGTTCAATAACATGTCTGTCTAATTCCCAGCCATATCCCAGGGCTGCATCTGACTTAGGGGAGAATGTCCCTTCAACTCTGCTTCCCCTTAAGAGGCATTTGCAACACCTGGTGCCCCTGCAGGTTTCAGAGAACAAGCAAGGCCAAGAAAAGTAAAAGGTAAAAAAGAGACTGTCTCCCCCGCATCACCTTCTTAAATGTCTCACTGTGGCGCTCAGCCAGATCTGCAAGCAAGATGGTGTCCCTCACAGTCCAATCTGGTTGGAGTAGCTTTGGGGGTAGGAAGGGTGCCAGACAGGACTGGAGTAGCCAGCTCTTCTGTGCAAGAGGCATGCCATGCTCCCCCCTCTGCCAGGAAAGGAAGCAGGCAGGATTGGAAATGAACTGGCTCCAGGACAAGCAGACCACATCCCCATGAGGAAATGAACCCAGAAGGGCAAAGTGTCAGATGCGGCTGAATCCCAATAGCCTGCACAGATGAGCCACCACCTTTCCCTCCCCCTTGCCTGCAACTTGTGGGTAGAGGGCACTGGACACAGCACGGACACTGCCAATGCCAGAGAGCTGGTAAAGAGCCATTGGGCACTGCCCCCCTTCCTACCTCCAGGGGATCCCTATTAATATCTCAGGTTGAGGTCTCCAGGAGAAGCATAGACCCATCTGCACATGTGAATCCTGAATAACAGAGATGGGTAGAGCTTCTGGAGAACCTGTCCTTGAGCCCCCGACCAACACGTTCCTTGAGAGATCCAGAAGGGGCCTATGTTGGTAAGGGAAAACAAGAAGCCCAGCCTTTCTGAGAGTAGGGAGATTGCTAGACACTTGAAATATTTTCATAGCAATCTCTAAGGTCAGTTTCACTTCCCCCACTAGAGCAGGATTAAGGGGACAAACTCTCAGTGGGAAAACAAATGAATAATAAAACCATTGCTCAGTTCCTTACCCACCTTCACAGAGTGCCCCCTGGTAGATGAATGCAGAAAAGACTAGGGTGTAGATATGTGCTGGTTCCTCTAGTCATGCATAAATACCCACCCCCAGACAGAATTCTTCCTCCGTATGGAATGAAGGCCAGAAAACCAACATCAGAGTTAGGGAATCAAATAGGAAAATATATGTATATATTTTTAAAAGCCCAAGAAAACAAACAAACAAAAATAAACCCACCAGAGGATACACTCCATCAGGAAAGAGGATATGGAAACTGCAGCTTCCCTAGACAAGGTATAGTTATATATTCCTCCATGTGTGAAGGCAAAAGTGTAATGGGGGATAGGGATTTCTTGCCACACGTAAAAGATTGGGGCAATATTTATCTGTCATTCCCAGCTGTTGGTGGGTCACTACAACCTAATCTCCAGATATTGTTACCAGCTTCTGCTGCAGGGTGCCAAAACCTCATTCTCTACTGCCCCTCCCTCACCCTTCCCAGCAGATATCTACGGAGAGACAAGAGGGACGACAGTCCAGGTGTAGAAAAACCTGCAAGCAATAAGGGGCCCTCAAAACTTAAAAATTGCATGTGTTAAGGGCTTCTCCCTGTGGTGGACAATGGGATTAAATCTGTTTCATGTAGGTATATGGGGCTTTGGTCCTTGAGATCAAGTATTCAGAGAAATCAGTTCCTAGCTATCTTAGTGGTTCACTGGAAAACTTTGTGGGATGACTTTCAAAGTCATGAAAAAATTCATCTTACACATCTGACTCAAGACAGACTTTATAGAAAGGAATACAGGTCATATGGCAAATTGAAGCAATCTGTGAAGTACAACAAGAGAAAATGCCTCTGTGCAAGTGTTAGCTAGGACAAGTGCAGAGTCAATAGCTGCCTTCTATGGCCTCAGAGTGATCTGCAGTTTTCCCAACTGTTCCTATTTAGAATTAGGCCCCTGAGTTGTGCCAGACTCTCTCAGTTTGGGAGCAGAAGAGTTACCTACAAATTAGGTCACTGGACATTTTGCAGAAGGGGTAACCTGTGAAGCTGTGCAAGAATTTCAGAAATAGATTTGTTTCATTCCCAGTCTCAGTAACACATGGGAGGCTAGGACATGAATGGAATAATTCATCATCTACTTCAGATTGGAGCCTGAGGGAACTGGGGACAAGCAGAGCAGGGGCCTGTCTGAAATATCTAAAAAAGTTCCTAATGCAGGCTTGTCCTCAAAGCATTCCCATTTTTACCATCCTCAGACAATTCTTATGTTTTGTAGATGGATGGAAGCCTTTTTTCTTTTTCAGCTTTGATTACTACCATTTGATCTTGCATGTGCTTCCCCAGGTCTCTCTCTAGGATCATGGTAGCAATAATATTGGCTTTAGGAAAAAAAGAACAATTTCTCCGATCGGGGTTCTAGACAGAGAGAAAGGTAAAGCAAACATTAGAATTGCATGCCATCTAAAGTATATTTGATTCAGGACAAACACAGAGACATGTTACCAGGGAAGTCAATCATAGGCCTGGCTGAGGAAAGCTATCAGGTACAAGGTCTCAGCTCAGAAAAAAATTGAACAAAAGATGAAGATGGCCCTTATGGAAAACAAGTGGTATCACAGAAACAAAAAATCCAACTCTTACAGGAGCCTACTGGAAATGCTGATCTCGTACACAGGCAAGCATCAATGATCCAGATTTTGTATACCTATTCAGTACTTTTGGGTACCCCCTCTGCATCTTGTCCTAAAATCAGATTGTTTCTTAAGGGGTCTTACTGACCCCTTGAGTTCAGGGAATAATATCAGAAAGAGAGAGCATAGCAACCACCACCTGGAACACAATGATTCAACTGAGTCTCAGAGTACAGCTCCTTCCACAGATAATAGCTCAGATCTGGTCATGACTGTCAGTATGTCTGATAGGGTTTTCATAATAACTGGGAAAAACGTTCTTCTGTCTTGGGCAGAACAAAGTTTCCTGGCTGTATCTGTAATGTCCACCAATGAGGAGATGAACACTGTAAAAAGATAGGCTATAAGACAAAACTTAGTTAAGCAAGCTTCTTAACAGATTACACATACCAGCTTTCTCAGGGTACTTTGGATTTGTATTGCTTAACTAAAGAAAAGGACTTGAGTTTAATTTAATTTTATAACGTTTATTAACTGTCCTTAACAATGGAAATTAATAGTATATGATAAGACAAGGCAACAATAGTATTGGGCTATGGTTTTGCTTGCATGAATTAGAAAATTAGTCAATCCAATAACTATTCCTGTTTTCAGAATCAAATAACACAACCATTATAGAAATCAACATGTGTACTCAATCATTACCTTTGGAAGGTGAATGTTTTGATTTTTGCCTAAGAGTACCTCAGAATAGGGCATCATTTGTGCCAAGTGGTTATCAATTCCAGTGCTGCTAATAGAACAGAAAAAAAAAATCCAAAGCTAAAGCATAAGACAATTTGCTCAATTATTTACATGCCAATTCATCAAGGTCTTCTTCCCAATGGATCTATTGTAGTGAATCCTTTTAATCTACTTCCCCATGAATTATGTTAGCCATGAGCTAACACTCCTATCTAACATAGACTTCTACATTTATGACAAAATGTATAGACTGAGTGCAGTTCAAGGAGCTTGCACGCTAGGTCTCATTTTATGTTTGTCTACACCTAGAACTTTAAAGGTAATATGAAACTATTAAGCTTAGTAGACACATATACAGTGTTTCACAATCCTAGTTAACAAAAGTAATTTCAAAGAGACAAGGTAGATAAGGTAGGTAATATATTTCATTGGACTATCTTCTGTTGGTGGAAGGTACAAGTTTTCAAACTACAGTGAGCTCTTCTTCCTTATAGGTCCAGGGAAAGAAATCAGAGTGCCTGAGTGTGATGCAGAGGTCCCACTGGTGCTTCACTATTCTGTGTCAGAAGCTCTTGTTAGGCCTGACATACTCACTACACCTAAAACACTGTTGTCATAATCTGCATCTAAAAGGTGTAATGTAAGGTATCATATACAAACTGGTAATATGCTGGTACTGAAAATAACTGCATAGTTTACAGGATTCATACAGTTAGTTATAAATATGTGCTAGAATTGTTCTTACAATATGTTTGGCAGGCAATGCATAAGTCCAGTCTGCCTTAGACAGTTAGGAGTATTTTGCTTGTCTGGCCAGCCTGATTGCCAGGCAGAAACAATGAAGGTACATTTATCTGTCAGGTAAAAAAAATCTATCAAGTTAACAAGAAGAGGAGAAGACAACATGACATTTACACCCCGGAAGGAGAGAGAAACTTTATCTGGGGATACACTTAAGAAGAAGTTATAGCCTAAAAGGTTTACTAGGCTATAAATACAGGGTGTCTGAACTTCAAGTGAAAAGGTATTGGTTTCATGGAAAAAGAATTTTCCCTCAAATTCTTCCTCCACAAAGAAGTAGCATATTGAGGAGCCATTCTAGTACCTGGGGCTGTTCCCATGGTTTGGACAAGGTGTTTGTTAAATGTGAAGTAGTTGTGGGTGAGCATGAAATGGATGAGTTCAGTGATGTTTTTAGGATGGATTTCTGAGCATTGTACATTATCTTGTAGGTGTTTGAGGCACACAGCAGTGTCCTCATGGTGTGGGATGTTAGTCTATAGTGAGGTGCAATCTATGGGGACAAGGATGGTGTTCTGGGGGAGGTTGTTATGTTGCAAAGTTTCTGGAGGAAGTTGGTAGTGTCATGTAGGAAACTGGACCTTTACGTAGTGAGTGGTTTGAGGATGGTTTCTAGGGGTCCTGGTATTCCTTCAGAGTGCCATGGACCAATATGATGGATTTGCCAGGTTTCCCTTGTTTCTGTATCTTGGGAAGCATGCACAAAGTCCCTGGGGTGGGTTTATGGGGGATGAAGTTGTAGAATTTTTATTGGAGTTGTCTGGGAAAAGATTTGATAGCACCTTTAAATTCCCATGTGAATTGTGGTGTAGGGTCATTTTGTATTCCTGTATAATAGATGGTTTCATGGCTCATACAACCTGTAATACACACCTGCCTGCTAACCCTTAATGGCCCACTTCAAACCCCTGTTGCATGACAATCTCACCCTTATTGCCCACTTCATTTCAAGTGACTTCCTACAACATATTACCCTTATGCTTAACTTTCTGTTGCAACTAGTATTTAGCTCAGGGCATGTCTACTCTATCACTTAAATTGATCTAACATGCGTCACTCAGGGGTGTAAAAAGACACCCCCCTGAGCAACACAAGTTTCAGTGGACTAAGCACTGTCTGTACTTGTGCTATGTCGTGGGAGATGCTCTCCTGCTGACATAGCTTCCTCCTCTTGCAAAGGTGAAGTAATCATGCTGATGGGAGAGCGCTCTCCAATCAGTATGGAGGATCTTCACCAGATATGCTACAGTGGGTGCAGCTGTGCACTTCTAGTGAAGACCTTCCCTCAGACACTCTGATTTCTTTCCCCAGATCTGAAGAACAACTCTGGTAGTTCAAACGCTTGTACCTTCCACCAACAGAAGTTGGTCCAATAAAAGGTATTACCTTACCTACTCCCGGGACCAACTCGGCTACAAAAACACTGGAAACAATACTTTTGTTCAGTTTCCAAACTGTAACTCTGTGACAATTATACACAAGCATGTACATTTGTTTACTAATTAGGTACCCTGTTTCATGAAGAAGTTGATTGACTGATCTGGATCATCACCCAAGAGAAAGTCTTTGAGTTACTTATCATGGGATCTTTGCTTAACCATCAGCTTTAAGCTCCAGTTACTGTTCACAGCAGGAATTAACACTGCAAACACAGGTGGCACATAGGTGGAGATGATTATAGTAATTTCTTGGTGTGCTAACAGCAACCCAAATTGTGGAAAATAGACAAAGTTAAAGGTGCCTATGCAAGATAGGTATTTTGTCGCCAGGAGGACTCCCAGGTGGCCGGCCCAGGATCTCAGTCTTCTCCCTTTCATTTGACTTTGGCGTTTGGGAAGCAATGTGCTGAAGGAGACTGTCCAATTTATCCTATTTCACCTAGGTGGTATTGGTTCCTCTTCTTGGAGATGCTGGTGTGGACCAATCAGATGGTGAGCCATATTTTTTCCAGTGATTCAAAATGTCCAATCAAAATGAGAATTTTTTTGTCTCAGCATCCAGTTGAAGAACCAGGTATCACCTTTGAGTTCTTGAAACTTGAGCTGGAATTTTAGTCTCTGTGGAAAATGTCTTGTCATTCCAGCTTGTGTAAGACAAATTTGGCTATAGCTCTTGGTACAAGCACCTTGGGTTAGGCATTGAACACCAGCTGGTTTGCTCCAGTCAGCAACTTATTTCTGCAAGTCGCTTTCCAAGGACTCCTCTGGAGTGCATCCTTTCACCAACTTTGCACACTAAGCTTGTTCAAGTTTCAGTTTTTCAATCAACAGTCTGCTCGCTGCTGAAATGTCAAGTTCGAATTTCTTATAATTTATACAAAGCCCCTTCATATTCTTTGATGGCCTTTGTATTTATTTTAACAGTCCATTATACAATGAAAAGTCACTTCAAGAACTGTTCTTCTCCAGCAGACCAGAATAGCTGTATAAATCTTGCATTTCCATTCTCCTTGTTTTAGCCATAATAGTGGAATATTTGTATGTATATCTGAGTTGTGTATGCCTATAAGCTCTCTGCCTTATTGATCAGCTACATTTCTGACTATTCCACTCTATGATCAAGTGTTGTTATAATACACTATTTGGTTTCAGTCCCTTTTATTTACTGTCTCCTTCAGCACAGGTGTATTTCACTACCCTGATAGAATAAACATGCTTCATTGCATATATTAGCCTTACTACTTCATTTTATCAGTAAACCAAAATAAATCAATATGAACACAACCTCTTTCTCTTCCTAGCATCTAGTCCTAGGGAGTACTGACAAAACTGGCAGAGTGGCCAAGTCTCCTGTACTGAGTTCTATTAGACAGCCATTGGTTCATCAAACTCGGCAGATTGGTAAATCAATTTTAGCCAATGTTATTTTTTTTCTTCTGGTAGAAATCTTCTCCATGTTTTAGTTCCCCTGGGAAGACGACGGAGATATTTGTATATAATCTACCTTGTTTTGTCTGTCATTACTTACAGAATGATCCTCTTACCATGCTGAAGGCACACAGAAAATCCTATAATAACAAATCTATGGATCTTTCCCTAAAGAAGACTAGGAAAATGTATCTGTGCTTATCTGAAAATTTCCTGTCTTTGAATAATAAGGTTCCCTGATCTGGACCACCTTGGAGACAAACGGATCATCCAGAAGATATGGAATTTGGCATCCAAGGATTTGGGTGTCGTCATTAAGTAGAATTTGTAGTTTTAGAAAGTAGATTTGAATTATTTTGGCTGTCAAAGTTATTTCAAATGGAGGGAACTTCAGGAGGTGAGACATTCTTTTGCAGACAGTGAATGAGGTTTGGTTCTGCTCCTATCCTGCAAGCAGGCTGAAGTACCCACTGTAATAGAACTGGTTACTCAAAGAAAGGAAATTTTCAGATAAGCACAGATACATTTTCCTATTTGCCATAGAGTGCAGGAGTAATTTTCAAGTCTGTTTGGCATAGCCATGTTAGAATAAACCCTATAAACAAGCATAATCTCATGGGATTAAGATTACATAAACAAGTAGTGCAGGTGTTTCTCCAATCTCATTGAATGTGCCACTGAAAATTTTGTTCCCATCCACTTGTGATCTTTGGAAAACCAGAGTGGACTTGCTCCCCACACCTCACTCCAAACCTGAAAAAGGATAGCAGGAGAGGGGAAACATCCTCACTCTTTGTATGAACTGTATGTTCCATACCAGCCTTCTCTTAAAGATCCTGCTGCAAAGAGTGGCCATCAGTACCCACACCATTCCTCCCTGCTGGAAGACCCAGGTGAGACTTCTGAAGTCAAATGGCAGTCGGGGCAGATCATTGATCCCCTTTGAAGACCTACAAATTAGAGTTGCACAGCAACTTTACAAGTTTGTATGGAAAGTGAACTTCCAGAGAACAGATAGCGGAGCAGAGAAATACCTATCTCTCTACTAAACCATGCAAATTCTCATTTGTGTGAACTACATAAACTGGACATGGCAAGGTATGCAGATCTCAAACAGGGAGTTTCTATTCACTTTATTTTGGGAATGATACCATTTAATATTTTTTGAAAAATCCAAACTGTTCTGATAGTTTAGACTGGAGATATCAAAATTAAAATGGATTTATAGAATGTATGTTTTATAATGCTTTTATACTGAACCTGGACTTAATCCATACCTATTATTTGTGATAAATAAGTTTGTGTGTCAATTTGCCTGTTTTAGGGGTGTCCCTTCATACAATGTATACACATTTCTGTTTCTTTTCACAGATCTCTTTGTGTGCATTTGGCTAAGGCAAGATTTTCATAGCCAGTCTTCTGGCAAATATTGCCAATGCTTAGCTCATATGAATGCTCAGCTGTAGGTTTCTAATTATTATATTTTGTTTATCATGTGACTTGGTCTGGCAGTTGGCTCCAGCTCAAGTTTCCTACCCATTTCTTTTCTTGTGTTACTTAAAAGTATATTTTTTATTAATAAATGTGTTCTAATTTTATATCCAGTATTACATTGTTGGAAATGCAATGCAGTCTATATCACATGCAATATTTTATACTTGACCAATATACAGTGCAATATTTTTTCAGTTAATTTAGAGCATTTAATGACATTTAGCATACATCTCAGTTAAATGTTGGGCATATGAGAAGCTGTTGTTGGGCGGGGGGGGGGGGGGGTTTGCAGTGACATGGTTATTAGATTTTGCTATGCCTTGGTCAACAAGTCAGAGATGGTGACACCTTCAATTTCACTGAGATGTGTGCCATATGTCAAACTGCTGGATTCCTTTTCTCATTTTATATAAACAATTTGCATTAATTTATGTTGTCTGAAATAATTACAAGAAATAAAATATATTTACAAGATATTGTGCTAACTTATGTTATCTTTTATTTGGCATAATTATTAAATAATTATGATTATTCATACTATGTGTGCCACAGATTTTCCACCTCCAGCCCTGGCTCCTTCCATCAACTACCTTGCATATTATCAGTCCTGCTAATGACATTAAGGAAATTCGGCCCTCTTTCTGATGATGGACTAAGGTTAAACCATTTTGCCTGGTTTGTTAGATGTCAGCAACCTTTGATACAGTTGGTAACTTACTGATGTAGTTCTCTGACAGACAATATTCCATGGCTCTTTTCCTTCCCTTGGAAAGATTCCAGCTGACAGTAATGAGAACTTGCTCTTCTTTCCCAAGGGCACTTGCTTGTGGGATTCCACAGGGTTTAGTCTTGTAACTGATCTTGTTCAATGTATGTGTGCAGCCATTATGGATATAGGAAGATCATATGGTGTGGAATCCTTCCTTGGATAATAATTAGAGCTTCATTTTCTTTATATCATACCTGGATAATGCAGTTTCTGTACTTTCCCAGTGTCTCATGTTGGTGAAGATATGGATGGGAATAAGCTGGCACAGATGCATGTAATTCAGATGAAATGGGAGCAATGTCTTTTGCATCTGTCGTTAGAATCTATGTAAACTTTACATGGTCCAAGACTCAGTTATCTCAGATAGCGCCTCTTCCTTTCTCTGTATTGGAAGATGATCTATATTGAGGTTCTCTTGCTACCTGTACCTGGAGCTAAATTCCTCAGAGTTGGTAACAGAGTTTTCTCAGCAGTGAAATTTCTGGATCTCTGGAGTACACTCTCTCCTTCCCTCCAGGGTCCAAGTTGTATGTAATATAAGATTTAACTATTTAATTTAGCCTCTTAAGGATATTTTGTTTTGTTAAATAGTAAGGATTTAGGATTGGTTTTATAGCAGAGCAATGTAAAGAGAGTGTTCACTAGTGGCCTTTGAATTCAAAAGTTGTTTTTTATTATTTTATGATCTTTTGTTTTTACAAGTGGAAGATGCCAGGTGGGTGCTAATGTAAAATTCAAAATAAGTAAAAAAAGATGAGTCTGTTCATTCACTTTTAATCTGTTCATTGATTTTAGGACAAAAGGGTATCCAGAGAGTCTCACAAACCACATAGTTCCCCTGAGTGATGAAATTTGCATTAGGTCTCCAATTTAGATGATAGCTACAATATATGTAGTCACATGTAGGCAGATAACTCCCTATTGACTACATATATTAGGAGGTTTATATGTGGGTTTTTTTTTATTCTAGCAAATCTAAAAGTCTATTCTGTTCCTGAACTTTACTGATCTTATGCTAGTTTCTGAGCTGTAGTATATAGATAATTACTGTGTAGGGGTAGAAACTGCCATTTTGGGTCACATTATGCCCCTTAGTCTTTATCTTGAAGCACAGGCTGAATTCAGTATCTTGGCAAAGTTTCTTAGAAAGCTGTTGAATTTCAAGTTATTTAGGCAAAAACTTCTTACAATTTGATGTATTTTTACTCAAAGTAGAATCTATATTTAAATAAAATATTATAGAATGTAAAATAAAGATGGTTATAAGATAGTGCTTGCACAGTTAAATGAATGAACTGTTCTTTTATTTAGTTTTGATGGACTGCTGATTGACTTGGTTCACTCTTCTAAAAGCTAATGCAGACCAATCTACATTCAATTCTTTGTTCATATGAAATACTGAGGTGGCCAATCAGAATATAAATTGTACGTCATGTGCCTTTTCACAGACTAATGAGAAAACAGAGTATGTTTCTTTACAATTTTGTATTTGCAGTTGCCTACCATTGCTGTGGATTTTGTTTCAAGACCCCAAGTTCTGTGGATCTTTACATGCAAAAGTCTTGGAATGTCTAGTTGCACTTTTAGAATTTCAGAAGTTTAAGAAACTAATCAACATATTCTTGGAACATCTTTTTTTTCCCTAGGGTCTCCTGTTTTGCTTTATACAACTCTGTGGTTTTGGCAAAACTTCCAGGAGGTCAATTGCTTATTATAAGTATCCTCCTTTGCTAACTTTGAACCCTCTGTGTTTCTCCTGATACTACAATGTTCTGTTTTTTGCAAAGACCATTTTGAATGTGTCTGGTCTTCATGGAAAGTACTTCCACATTTTGTATTTTTTAAATATACTTATGTACTTAGTGTATTATACATAAATATGAAAATTACTTGAGCCAGCTGTTCTCCAACAAGCTTGCTTGAATGCTAGCAAGATGAAATAACTATGTAAATCTTTAACCTTTGTATCAGATTATTTTTATTCCTTCTTCACTTTGAGTTTTACAGTATTTAAATTTCACATTTCACCTAGTCTTTCATACAATATGCATTCCTTGCATATATTTTCTCATTATCTCTTAAGTATTTTCATCAACCAACATTCCTTATTTAAAATTAAAGCATGCTTTATCATGACATTTGGTGATTACAGTTTCCTAGCAACTGCACATCTTTTTAAACTGCCTTTTGTCAATTAAAATGTCTATATAAAGTTCACACCTCCTTTCCATGGACTTAAGCTAGAATGCTTAATTATATCCTTTTTTAACCTTGAGGTTGGCACCAGGAAAGAGAGCTGTGAGTAGTATTAGGCTGATATTCTTTTTTGGCTGTCAAAAACAGCTAACACAGTTAATAAAAGCCAGGTCATACTTAATGTATCTGATTAACTTCTTTGAAGAGGTAACAATGAGAGATGACTGCGTCGAGACAGACACATAATCTACCTAGATTTCTAGAAACCTTTAAAAACAGTACAATATTAAAGCCTAGACTATTAGGTATAATATTAGTAATTCTAAATTGGTAAAATATTATCTTAGAAACTGGTGTCAGACAGTAGTATTATATCAAATGTAGATTATGTAGGGAAGAATGGCAAATGAATTGCTACATTTATCAGTGGTAAATCCAATGATCTTATACTATGACTCGGAGGAAGAAAAAACTAACAAGGAATTTGCAGAAAACACTAAATTGGTTGGAATAATCAATACTGAAGGGGATAGAGATTGATTTCCAAGAGACTGAAAAATAGGACACAGACTAAGTAGGAGTTCCTGCAGATTAACATGAAAAAAGTAAAGTAGGTGTGCCTTAAATGTCCAAATTCTACAAAACACTGATCAGAAAAATAATAGGAGATAGCATAAATATAAAGCTTTTAGTCCAGTGTCTGGCATCACTTAAAATATGCTGCCTAATAGAAGGGAAATTTAGGTGCACACCCAGTTACATGTCACCATAAATACAGTTTTATAAGAAGAGCAAAACCAGGCAACAGCCCATGCATGCTAAGAGCTCTTGCCTTGAGCTTCACTCACATCAGGGCTGGAGTTCCCAGGTTACAATAGTATGCTACTCTTAGTAGAACACACCATCGCAGACAGATTAAACACAAGGTTTGTTCAGGGAGGCTGGTGAGACAAAACCCAAAGTTATTGTGAACACTTTGAATGTCAATGGAAAGATAAAAGGGTATTGGAATATGTGTGAAGATGGCAAAACTTGCATGAGTAAAAGAATTAGATTATGACAACAAAAAGAGATTAGGAAATCTTGGGTTATGTTAGGGATCTGATGATTCTTCATTTTGATACATATAGAAAATTCTGGTATTTTACTGATATGGAGTAAGGGGAGAAAATGGATATGGATCAGTGGAGAAATGCCTGCCATCAAATCACACTATCATTTCAGCTTTGCTTCCAAGAGCTGGCTATGGCTCCCTCCAGTTCATCCTGAAATATTTCTCTCATACTTACCAAGTTTTGGAGATCTGAGAGATGTAAATGATGATGGATGTCACAAAACTATTTGAGAGGATAAGAGGCTTAGAACTAAGAGGGCGTGAACTAAAAAATAACAAATTGATGTACTTAGAATCATAGAATATCAGGGTTGGAAGGGACCCCAGAAGGTCATCTAGTCCAACCCCCAATTTCACTTCCCACTTCATGGGACTTGAGAAGAAGTTCCTTTATAAAGAAGAATACAAGATGCATACAAAAACATACTAGCTAAACATTGTCAGTGGGTAGCCTTAAAGGAACATATGAGCTTCCATCATGAATTTTTTGCTGGCAGTTAATAGTAATAGAAGTTTTACATTTCATGTCAGCTCCCACTTTAGAGCTGCCATTGTTTTCTCTGTGGAAAGAGTTTTGTGCCAGGCTGGTTTAACAAGGTAATGATATATTTAAAAGTCAACTTTGTCAAAACAAAATTTGAAAGAACTAAAACACTTTTAATAAAATCTATTTTTGTAGGAAATAACTAGAACTTGCATAACGATCCTAAAAAATGGTAACTTTCCACTGCTACTACTAATGCACTGTAAGTAACAAAGTGATGAAAATGTTTTTCTTCTATTCAATAAAACTGAAAATTTGGTGGCCTTTAAGCCTGAAAACTATTTTGATGGATGAATGTTAAGACATTTTAATTATCTGTTTCTGGGACAGTGTCTCTTTGGTCTTTTCATCTTGATTCAATGTGATTCAATGTTTGCCACCATTCATGCATTTTTTTTTGATCTGTGTGCCATGTTTATCCAGTCTGTACATGCTGTCACTGTTAGTGTTATCATTCCTGAAAGATGTGGTTTTATCTTGTTTTCTTCTCCAGATTGAAATGTAAATGAACCTTCTACTTGTCTTCAATTTCAAGTTCACCAGTGAACTTCTATTTACACTTGCTCTATTTCACTCTGTGCATACTTTATGTGCTAAAGACTTATCAGACTTATTTGCAAATTGGTAGCTGTCAAGGTTCCTTCCCGACTCTGAACTCTAGGGTACAGATGTGGGGACCTGCATGATTACTTTTGCCAGCTTAGGTTAAAACTTCCCCAAGGTACAAACTATTTTACCTTTTGCCCTTGGACTTTGGCTGCCACCACCAAACGTTTAACCGGTATTATTTTATTAGGAAAGAGTCCGTTTGGAAATGTCTTTCCCCCCAGAATATTCCCAAACGTTACCACCCCTTTCCTGGGGAAGGCTTGATAAAAATCCTCACCAATTTGCATAGGTGACTACAGACCCAAACCTTTGGATCTTAAGAACAATGAGAAAACATTCAGTTTCTTAAAAGAAGAATTTTAATAGAAGAGGAAAAGTAAAAAGAATCACCTCTGTAAAATCAGGATGGTAAATACCTTATAGGGTAATTAGGTTCAAAACATAGAGAATCCCTCTAGGCAAAACCTTAAGTTACAAAAGACACAAAAACAGGAATATCTATTCTATTCAGCACAGCTTATTTTCTCAGTCATTTAAAGAAATCAGAATCTAATGCATATCTAGCTAGATTACTTACTAAGTTCTAAGACTCCATTCCTGTTCTGTCCCCAGCAAAAACATCACACAGACTGAGAGAGAGAGGCTTTGTTTCTCCCTCCCCCTCAGCTTTTGAAAGTATCTTGTCTCCTCATTGGTCATTTTGGTCAGGTGCTAGGGAGGTTATCCTAGCTTCTTAACCCTTTACAGGTGAAAGGGTTTTTCCTCTGGCCAGGAGGGATTTTAAAGGTTTTTTCCCTTCCCTTTATATTTATGACAGTAGCCCTCAGTGCCCAACTTGGATTTCATCTGAGGATTTGTTCTATTGGCTAGGTCACTGATAGTTGAAGCATGATAGGCTTGGGGACTGAATTTAAAAGAGAATCAAAGAGGTGAAAAGATGGGGTTTGGTTCAATAATATTATATAAATATTCATTTCCTTTTATTTTATCCCAGGTGGATATATAACTGAGACCAGTTTTAATAGTTTTACGTGGTCATTGTCGTCTTCTTCAATGCTTAGCTGAATGGCTGGCTGTAGTGATTGTTCGCCATTTGGTCTGTTTCTGTGCGACCACAAGGGTTTGATAAGCTGAAAGTCAAACGTTGGAACAGACTTGATGCATCCATGCAATTGCGGATCTGCTTTTGGGTTGCTTCTGTTCCTCAGGTGATGGAATTTTATGCCCGGAGAACAGCGCTCGCTGGAACACCTTGTGGCGTTCTGGCAACATGTCCGAAAAGCATAAGATTACGGATGTGGACAATGGCCCCAGTAGACTCTAAACGTCTGCGTTACGAATGAAGTTGTTCCACTTTATGCCCAATATATGACGTTGGCATGTTGTGTGGAAAGCCTCTGACTTTGCCCAGTCTGAGCAGCATAGTGTCCATGTTTTGCAACTGTAACACAGTATGGAGAGGATACAGCTTGAATAGACACTGAACTCAGATGTCATGCCAAAATTATGTTGATTCCAGATTTTTCGTAAATGACCCCGGCAGACCCTGTGATACCAATCTGGTGAAGAATCTCCATATGAGAGTTGGAGGGCCTGGTGAGTATAGAACCCAAATAGCAGAAGTTGGAGACTGCTTTGACTATTTCATTATCCAAAGAGATTGGAGTCATGGGTGGACCTGATCCTAAGTTTTGTAGCTTTGTCTGTGACCACAAAACATGGAAGCTGACCTTGTCTAACATAATTAAAGTAAAATGAGAGATTTAACAATGCAGTAAAGTGTTTAATATTTATTCTATATGACTTGGAGAGGGTTGTTTGTTTGTTTGTTTGTTTGTTTGTTTGTTTGTTTGTTTGTTTGTTTGTTTTTGAAAATTTGGGACACTAGGACATACTTGTGTTCTATTTATTTAAAGAGATCTGCTAGAGTGTTAGTATGCTGCTTGATTCATGGCCTGATTTTGACATGTGCTGAAAAACAGCATGTAGTGTTCTTAAAGTAATACAATCTCAGGTTGCAGTGAAATGTCTTTCCTTAACTATTATATGAGCAACATAATGGATGAAACCCAATTTGGGATCTGACTCAGAAAATCTCTAAACTCTATGTCTTCATGTCTCTCTAGGGAGCAATTCACATTGATATCAGTTGACTAAAGTATTTTACCTTTGGGATATGTGTTCTAGTTAATGACAGGTGGATGTCAAATATTCTGGCTGTTCAGTTTGGATAAGTCACTGAAAATTTGGATAATTATTGAAAATGGATCACAATTTAGCTGAATATTTTAAGGATATCTCTCTTTCCTCCCTTCATGGCATTCCATCTCTCTTCCTTTTTTTTTCTTCATTTTAATCCAGTCAGGTCCTCTTTTCCTCTTTTTGCCATCCCATGTTTCCTTTCCTTTCATCATTAATGCACTTCCATTTCTCTGAGTGCAATCAGCTCTTCATCTAATTCCCACGTAGTCTTGGTTCACTGGGCCAACTTAACCTGAATACAGCACGAAGTGAGTAAGTGAATCTCCCTCAAAGTCTCTGGGTAATATTCAGAACTCATTCATAAAGAGTAGTATTATTTTGAAAAGAGTATATCTTGCACTGATAAGTCATTCAGGAAGTGTGCAAAATAAGTGCAACACACATAATGAACTTGTGGAAGAGGGTGTATCAGGAAAAGCAGCCGCAGCCAGCAGGAGGATGTAAGATAAAACAGGCTTTACAAACTTTAACTTGTATTGCTCCATCCTGCATATTTGCAGGAACCAATTCATTCCTGGGGTGAGTGGATGCCACTCCCATTGACTTTAACAGGAGTTGTGCACACCTATTTTGAATGCTTTGTTTGGTCCTTAGAGAATACAAAACTCCCTCATTTAGAACCTTGAGAAAATCTTTTTTTTTAAATTCACAGCAGTGTCATATGTAAAGTTGTGATTTAATGGCATATGCATGGAATTCAGTTAGCAAAAGTTCATTGATGCATTCCTTTGCATAAAACCATCTTCTGAGTCTTTCCCACTGCCTGATAAAAAACAAACAAAAAACCCTGCTGGGATTTACTCTGGCAGCTGCAGACTTTCTCCTTCCTCTCTTTCTTCCTCCCACTCAGTCCCCCCCTCCCACCATACTGACTCACCTGCTGCAGACCTGGTGGCCACTTTTATGTGGAGATGGAATTACCTGCCACTGAGTCTCCCCTGAACTGCTGCAATTTTTCCAACAGCAGGGAGGTGGAAGTGGCATGCCCTAGTCTTGTACTCTGTGTGGCTTGAAGAAGTGCAGCAGTGTCATGTTGGGGTGGCAGTTTGGGGAAGACTAGGCGGCCAATGAGTGCTTCCATTTTCTTGCTGCAAGTGCACAGCAGGTGAGGCAGCTTGGAGGACTGGTGGGCACGAGGAGAGAGGGAAAAGGCTGCAGGTGCTACAGTAAATCACAGCAGTTCCTAAGGGAACTTGTTGGCCAATTACTCCAATATGACCCGACTGTGAGCTACAAGTCACACTGAGCATGAGATTGGCATGCGCAGATGTGCACTTCCAGCTCCCTGCTGTTGGAAAAAACATGGTATTGAGCTAATTTCATGATATACATGCATACCCACCATGAAATTGTGATTTTTCTCAGTGCCCTACTCACAGAACGCAAAACCTGTACTATTGACACTGTTTTACTGCTTAATCCCTTTTTCTGATTCATTTATACCAGACATGTAACTCATAGCACTATTTAAATAGCTGTTGTAGTTGGCCTTCTGAGCCCTGTTCCTTCATCAATATGTGCTTTAGTTTTGAGAGAAAACAAAAAATTACATGAAAATAGAATCATACCAATTTTTGAGTGATATTGTGAACATAGTTTAAGAAAAAAAACTGTAGTTCATATTACATTAAATTAGAACAAAAAGGAACCATGATTTAATTTGTAACTTCTTCTCCTGATTTGTCTTGCTGAAATATTATTAAACTGTTTTATTAGAACTACTACACAACAAAAATTGCTTTTATATTCACTGCTGTAATCCAATTGAACTCACTAGTATAGTGAAATCAGAACTTGATCTGTTATGTGAGAATCTGGTGATAAAGATTAAACTTTATTCATCCCCAAAGTTTGTTTGATTCCACCATAAAAACAAACAAAAAAATGCCCCTGATAAAAAATCCCTACTGATTTGTTTCCTTCATTAAACAGCATTCACGCCAAACTTCTTCATTTTATACATTGTGCATCAATAATTTTCCTGTGCTATTATGTCCGATATTTGTTTTGGTCTTTCCCATACACCACTCTGTAATTAATTAAAAAACTGCTTGAAATGTATTATGCAGAACTGTTTTACAAAACAGGCCTAGTCTTCCTGACAATCACAAAAACATTTTCTGGAGGTCTTCAGATTGTATCCTACAAGGCTGACCTGTTCTTGGCTGACCTTCCTTGCCACATTCCTATTTGGTTGAGAGCCAGCCAATATACAGATTGTAAAAGAACATATCCACAGATTGAAATCTAAGTAGATGTCTGGTGCTTTCCCATTTCCAGTGATTAGTTATTACTTAAATACCACTTCAGACATATGGGGATGATCATTTTGTATTCAGTTTTTTGATGAGCCACTCTTCACTGCGCTGGCTGCTATAATGTGACATCAAGAAGGTAATACTTGTATATGGCAAATAAGCAACCTTTTCATAAACATGAATTAACAGATTTCTTTTAGGATTACCATCCTCAAGCCAAAGTCCTTTTATCTGTATTTTATGATAATTTTGTTGTTCCCCACCAAAACCATTCTGAAGCAGCATCATGTTTTTTCCTTAGCAGTGATTCTTTTAGTTTCCTTCTGACTTTTGGAACCTGTAAAATCAAAGTTGTCCCTCTGGGAGAGGGGAGAAGGGTAATTAGCCTTATTCATACATTCTGCTGAGGCAAATAGATCCATCCCTAAGCTACTACTTCTGTTGCCAGTTTAAAAAAAATCATCTTTAAAGCAGAAGTTGGCATGTTAGATCAAACCTCCGTGTGACTTTAGGAGGAGTCTGTAGCATCTTTTAATGTTATTTTATAAAATGATCTAGAAGTTAATAACAATCATCTACAGCCACCTTTCTCCATGCCTTGAAAACTCTTTTGACTTTTTGGTGTTGTAGGTATTCATACTGGAGGAGGGAAAAGCAAAACACAACACCTTTACAACGCACACAAGTTTTTATCTGTGAATGGTTCATGTTTTGGAACACTTGACCATTTTTTACCTTGAGCAGGTCTAGTCAGAGCACTGAACCCTTTAAAAAATTGTCAGGCCATAAAACTGACCTGTCTTAACAGTGGCACTGTTTCTAAGTCTGTACTTTCAGGAGTGTATCCTGGCTTTATCTTTGTTGTTTAATTTAAATAACCTTTATTTCAAGGCACTCAGTCTGCTGTAATCATGGAAGGCTGTTAATTCACAAATCTATATAACTGTTACACAGTAAAAGGCAATATAAATTACCTCCTCAGAGGAATTTTAAATAAGGCTTGCAACTAAAGAGATAATAAAGTAAAGAGATAATATTCAATATTGTGAGGAGCCAATAATGGTAAATGATTTCTTGACCATTATGTCTTTCTCAGCATAACTGAAAAAGGGGAGCCATGTGCCCAAATATTTGTATGTAAGTCATTCTTGAAGTTTGATGTTTTTTCTCAATTAGTAACAATGTAAACACACAAAGATAAAATATATGCAGTCCTCCCTTTTTCACAGAGAAAGAACAATGATGAATGTTTGGAATGATTGATTTTGTGGGAAATAATAAGAAAGTTCTTCTGAAGATACAAGGGAACAAATTTAACAAAGGGACCGCTGACAATATAATTAGATATTTTGTATTAACCACAAGGCTATCTGACTTTTAACAGTCAGTTCCAGAATTAGAATGTCTTTGGACATACCATTTAGTCATTTAATATTACATATTCCGGAAGTAGTGTTCACTTAAAAAGTCACAAGGATATATTTAAAATTTGAAAAGGAGATTTAGCCAATACTGAAGTGACACATTTCAAAATAGTGGCCGTGTTAGTCTATATCAACAGAAAAAATGAGGCGTACTTGTGGCACCTTAGAGACTAACAAATTCATTTGAGCACAAGCTTTCATGAGCTAAAGCCCACTTCATCAGCTGCATCCAGTGGAATATACAGTAGGAATATATATATATATATATATATATATATATATATATATATATATATATACACACACACAGAAAAAATGAGAAAATGGGGGTTGCCATACCAACTCTTAATGAGACCAATTGATTAAGGTGGGCTATTATCAGCAGGAGAAAAAAAAACTTTTGTAGTGATAATAAGAATGGCCCAGTTAAAGTTTAAAGTGACACAGATACTCTTGACCATGACATACAAGCTCATCCTTGTATACTCTTCTCCAGAGTAAGTTATTCTCCCTTCATTTTCCATGAGGATGGGCATAATTATTCACTAACAAGAAGACAACTAATTCTGTGCTTGATGCATTTGGAGATATTTCATGTTGTTGTGACTATAAGTAATGTTGAAACGGAGAAGATTATGGTCTTTGTGGAAGAGCTATCTCCGTTGTGGCCATTCAAACATATTGTTTCACAGGGGATGTATATTCAGATAGGGCAGATGGCAACATTTCTTGAAACATCTGTTGCTCATCATTCTTCTGCACAGCAAGCCAGATGCTGTTGACAACTTGTATGTAAATCATGCTGACAATTTCTTCAATGTCTTTCCTGCTGAGACTGAGGTTGTCCTGGTCATATCATTTATCAGATATAGGAGATATTATAGTTCTGCAAGAATGGTTCCAACTGTTTTGTTGGCCAATGAACAATAGCAGTCATTAAATCAATTAAACAATTTATCTACCTTGAATTTATCTCTGTTTTACAGCAGGGATTATTACCCCTTCTCTCCCTGGTGCTGTGTGAAGATGAACATTGATATTAAATGTTTTCCAGAGTAGAAAAATGCTAAATTGCTTCCTGTGATTGTTCTTAGCCTTTCCCTTGTATTATTTATTTATACATTTATTTATTTATTTTAGTGACATTGGCAGATATTTCTGTGACCTTGTGTTTTAAAATTGCTTTCATCTCAAGAATATGACATATGAGAGGGAAATTATGCATGTGTTACTATATAAATGTCAGGTTTTTTAGTTTGCAAATGCCTTCTATAAAATATTTATGTTACAAGAGGTTGATTTACAACCCATTTCAGACTAGGATCTATCTCAGTCTAATTTTGTACCCTAGATGCAGCAATTTCTTGATACTGTTGGGGGGGATCTTATTTTTCTTTAATTAACCTAGCAACCCAAGTACTAAACTAAAATTATTGGCATTTAATAGATTATTATAGCATTGCTAAACAGCCTTCATTGGGCGGTATGGGGTTGTAAAGACCAACAAAAATTGTATTTACACACAATGACATCCATAGTATAAAAGTATTAAGAGCTAGAAAGTGCTACCCTTACTAATAGAATTTGTGTGAGCAAGTGCCCCTAACCCGAGTAAATGTTGCACAATATAGCCCCAAGATTCAGATCTGGGAAAGTCTTTACTGTATTAAAGTCAAATCCTGCGGGATGCTGAGCCCTTCCTGGTAGATACTGAGAATCCTCAACTTGAATGAACGTCAGTGAGAGAGAGAAAGAGAGAGAGAAACTCTGATTATCTTGCATGAGGGGCCTATTACTTCATAAGTTTGGGTTCTTCCGTTGGATATGTTGCGCACAGAAAAATCCAAATCTTTTGTTACATTTAATTTTTTAAAATAATCAATATTTAATTTCTTCAAACTAAAAAAACATACAAATCCAAACAAAGCCAAGAAATGCAATGTGCACATAGATGGTACATCCAATAGGCCAGCTTTTACTCTTTTTGCCCCCATGAATGGTCACGCTGACTTCAGTGGGACTACTTTTGTGATTAAGGTCAAAAGTATGTGGTCCACATTCTAAAACAGTTCCATACACAGAACAAGGTCATACTTGGGAAGCTTTGGGAATATTTGTGGCTCCCTATGCTGACAGGAGGCACAGATGAAATGAGCATATGATCCCATTGAGAGCAATGGGAGAAGGCAGCCATTTTGAAAGAGAGCAGTTCTTCATGGAATTTTCTATAGAAGAACATTAAACTTCCAGTTATGAAGAATAACAGAAGAAAATTGCCATTAACCCTAAAAAAAATTTGGAAATGTTACCTATGCATAATATTTCAGTGAGTTTAAACTACATGGGAAGTCTGAACCTTCTGTGTTAGTCTTATTAAGATCATTCAGGACAAAAAAGGGTCTGATGCTGGGTGCTGAATTTCTTAAGGGACCAATTTTAAAATTAATTGTAACTCCTAAACTAATAAGCAGATTTTCTTGTAGATTCTGGGAAAATCCATTTTTTACTCAAAGGCTGAAGCACTGCTTTAAGTGCAAAACTGAACTCAACCTTTATGGAGCTGAAACTTGTGCCTCCAGTCTTTCCCCATTTCTGTCTAATCTAAAGCAACAATGTATGTCTCCATAAAGTTTTTCATGTGACTGATTGCCATTTTTAAAGTAATTTCCGTGCATTTTATGAAAAAGAAATATAGGAATTAAACTAAAATATTCTAATTTTCTTCTTAAAATCTAATGCCCAGGTAAGATTCAGTAATCCCTGAATGTGCAAAACTACTATGTAGAGGCTTTTGAAATAAGTTTTGGGTGCATAAATAAAGCTGGGTCATGCAAACTTAAAAAGGATTATCTTGCTGATAAATAGGATAAAGTATTGCCAGTTTCTCTCTCTTTCCACTCTCCTCCCTCATGTCCAAGTGAGTGTTTCTAATATTTTTTAAAGGAGGTTATTTTGCTGAGGGAGTTCTTACCAAGATGATACCCACTCAATGAAAATTAATTATATTTTCTCCTGGGGTGGCTGAACGGAGAAAGCTTAATTGAATACTAAACCTGGCACAAGCTGAAGTGTCCATAGGCTTCCATAAATACAAGATTAACTTTAGAAGTTCAGCAGGACAGAGTAGTTCAAACCAATCACTTGGGGGCATACATTAAATTTTATCAAAAGGTGGAACATATTTTAATTCATTCTGGCTCAACAAGGATTAACAATCAGAAAGTACAAGGCAAATGATACCTTAGCCTTTGTTAGTACAGTACATACTGCTGGCATGGCTTTAAAAATAGCCCATGTTAGGGCTTATCAAGGCGCAATGAAAGTCCAAGATCTTTCTTCACTTTTGTATTGAAATTATTATACCATATAACTAATTTTGCCTTACAGTTAAAATATTATGGCTGCTTAATGGAGCTGTTTTATATTTAAATAAAATAATATTTTCTTCTGTTCTATGAGAATATCAATGCTTACCAGAGATAATGCCATAATGCCGTATTACCATAGATTTATGATATTTTAAACCCAGGAGTCAGTTCTTAGAACACATGATTAGAAATAAAATAGTGGTCATATGGATCACAAGTTAGATCCTGCAAACATGCACATAACTAACTATACACATGTAAGTAGTCTCTCTGAATTCAGTGAAGCTACTGGTGTGTAAATGTTGCAGATGATATGTCAATATATGTTCTTTTTTGCCAAAGAGGTTTCTTCTGCCATCATTGTGTGTATAGATTCTATTCAACATAATAGGAGCTATACGCATGCATCAATAAGAAATTAACCTCCTCAAGTACATTTTGTCCACATACATATTTGTGCAATCCCATGAAACTGAGAGGTCACACAGGTGTAACTAAGGGTATGTCTACACTACGAAATTAGGTCAAATTTACAGAAGTCGGTTTTGTGGAAAGCGTTTTTATAGAGTTGAGTATGGGTGTCCCCACGCAAATGCTCTAAGTGCATGTAGTCGGCGGACTGTGTCCACAGTACCGAGGCAACCGTCGACTTCTGGAGCTTTGCACTGTGGGTAGCAAGTTCCCGCAGTTCCCGCAGTCTCCACTGCCCATTTGAATTCTGGGTAGAAATCCCAGTGCCTAATGGGGCTAAAACATTGTTGCAGGTGGTTCTGGGTACATATCGTCAGGCCCCCGTTCCCTCCCTCCCTCCGTAAAAGCAAGGGCAGACAATCATGTTGTGCCTTTTTTCTTGAGTTACCTGTGCAGATGCCATACCACAGCAAGCTTGGAGCCCACTCAGCTAACCGTCACCGTATGTCTCCTGGGTACAGGTGGATATGGTACTGCATTGCTACACAGCAGTAGTTTATTGCCTTTCGGCAGTGCAGTATGACTGGTAACTGTCATCGATGTAGTCCTGGATGCTCTTTTAACCGGGCGGCTGGGCAAACATGGGAGTGACTCAACCAGGTCATTTTTCTTGTTTCGTCTCATGGTGATTGAGTCCTACTGGCAGTCTTTTAATCTGCAGCCAGCAGAAGATGATAGCCAGCAGTCATATTGCACCATCTTCTGCCGAGCACCCAGGAGGTAACAATGGATAGCGGTCGTACTGCACAGTCTGCTGTCAACAAGATGTATAAAGGTAGATGAAATGGCTCAAAACAAGAAATAGACCATATTTGTTTTGTATTCATTTTCTCCTCCCTCCTTCCCTCCCTCTGTGAAATCAATGGCCTGCTAAACCCAGTTTTGAGTTCTATCCTTGAGGTGGCCATTCAGTTTCTCACAAAGCCATCCCCTTTGTTGATTTTAATTCCCTGTAAGCCAACCCTGTAAGCCATGTCGTCAGTCGCCCCTCCCTCCATCAGGGCAACAGCAGACAATCGTTCTGCACCTTTTTTCTGTGCAGACATCATACCACGGCAAGCATGGAGATCACTTTGGCAATTAGGAGCACATTAAAAACTACATGCATTATCCAGCAGTATATGCAGCACCAGAACCTGGCAAAGCGAAACCGGGCGAGTAGGCGACATCAGCATGGTTACGAGAGTGATGAGGACATGGACACAGACTTCTCTCAAAGCACGTGTCCTGCCAATGTGGGCATCATGGTGCTAATGGGGCAGGCTCATGCGGTAGAACGCCAATTCTGGGCTCGGGAAACAAGCACAGACTGGTGGGACCGCATAGTGTTTCAGGTCTGGGACGATTCCCAGTGGCTGTGAAACTTTCGCATGCGAAAGGGCACTTTCATGGAACTTTGTGACTTGCTTTCCCCTGCCTTGAGGCACAAGAATACCAAGATGAGAGCAGCCCTCACAGTTGAGAAGCGAGTGGCAATAGCCCTGTGGAAGCTTGCAACGCCAGACAGCTACCAGTCAGTCGGGAATCAATTTGGAGTGGGCAAATCTACTGTGGGGGCTGCTGTGATGCAAGTAGCCAATGCAATCAAAGATCTGCTGATATCAAGGGTAGTGACCCTGGGAAATGTTCAGGTCATAGTGGATGGCTTTGCTGCAATGGGATTCCCTAACTGTGGTGGGGCCATAAACGGAACCCATATCCCTATCTTGGCACCGGAGGACCAAGCCAGAGAGTACATAAACCGCAAGGGGTACTTTTCAATAGTGCTGCAAGCATTGGTGGATCACAAGGGATGTTTCACCAACATCAATGTGGGATGGCCGGGAAAGGTACATGACGCTCTCATCTTCAGGAACTCTGGTCTGTTTCAAAAGCTGCAGGCTGGGACTTTCTTCCCAGACCAGAAAATAACCGTTGGGGATGTTGAAATGCCTATAGTTATCCTTGGGGACCCAGCCTACCCCTTAATGCCATGGCTCATGAAGCCATACATAGGCAGCCTGGAGAGCAGTCAGGAGCTGTTCAACTACAGGCTGAGCAAGTGCAGAGTGGTGGTAGAATGTGCCTTTGGACGTTTAAAAGCGCACTGGTGTAGTTTACTGACTCGTTAGACCTCAACAAAACCAATATTCCCATTGTTATTACTGCTTGCTGTGTGCTCCACAATATCTGTGAGAGTAAGGGGGAGATGTTTATGGTGGGGTGGGAGGTTGAGATAAATCGCCTGGCTGCTGGTTACGCACAGCCAGACACCAGGGTGATTAGAAGAGCACAGGAGGGTGTGGTGCGCATCAGAGAAGCTTGAAAACCAGTTTCATGACTGGCCAGGCTACGGTGTGAAAGTTCTCCTTGATGAAATCCCCGCCCCTTGGTTCACTCTACTTCCCTGTAAGCTAACCACTCTCCCCACCTCCCTTTGATCACCGCTTGCAGAGGCAATAAAGTCATTGTTGCTTCACATTCATGCATTCTTTATTAATTCATCACACAAATAGGGGGATAATTACCAGGGTAGCCCAGGAGGAGTGGTGGAGGAGGGAAGGACAAGGCCACACAGCACTTTAAAAGTTTAAAACTTATTGAATGCCAGCCTTCTGTGACATAGGCAATCCTCTGGGGTGGAGTGGCTGGGAGGCCGGAGGCCCCCCCACCGCATTCTTGGGCATCTGGGTGAGGAGGCTATGGAACTTGGGGAGGAGGGCGGTTGGTTACAAGGGGCTGTAGCAGCGGTCTGTGCTCCTGCTGCCTTTTCTGCAGCTCAACCATACGCTGGAGCATATTAGTTTGATCCTCCAGCAGCCTCAGCATTGAATCCTGCCTCCTCTCATCACGCTCCCACCACCTTTCAGCTTCAGCCCTCTCTTCAGCCCACCACTTACTCTCTTCAGACCGCCACCTCTCCTCCTGGTCATTTTGTGCTTTCCTGCACTCTGACACTGTCTGCCTCCACACATTCGTCTGTGCTCTGTCAGTGTGGGAGGACAGCCTAAGCTCAGAGAACTTTTTATTGCAAGTGCATTATTTTCGCCTTCTAATCTTCGCTAGCCTCTGGGAAGGAGAAGATCCTGTGATCCTTGAAACACATGCAGCTGGTGGAGAAAAAAAAAGGGACAGTGGTATTTAAAAAGACACATTTTATAGAACACTGGGTACACTCTTTCACAGTAAATCTTGCTGTTAACATTACATACATAGCACATGTGCTTTTGTTACAAGGTCGCATTTTGCCTCCCCCCACCGCGTGGCTAACAGCAGGAACATTTCTGTTCAGCCACAGCCTAGCGGGAGTGGCACCTCCGAAAGTCCCCTTAGGAAAAGCACCCTATTTCAACCAGGTGACCATGAATGATATCACTCTCCTGAGGATAACACAGAGAGATAAAGAACAGATGTTGTTTGAACGCCAGCAAGCATACACTGCAATGCTTTGTTCTACAATGATTCCCGAGTACATGCTACTGGCCTGGAGTGGTAAAGTGTCCTACCATGGTGGATGGAATAAGGTTGCCCTCCCCAGAAACCTTTTGCAAAGGCTTTGGGAGTATATCCAAGAAAGACACGAATGCCAGGGCAAATTAATTATTAAACATGCTGACATTTAAACATTGTAGAGTATTTTAAAAGGTACACTCACCAGAGGTCCCTTCTCCGCCTGGTGGGGTCCGTGAGGCAGCCTTGGGTGGTTTCAGGGGGTACTGGCTCCAGGTCCAGGGTGAGAAACAGTTCAGGAAAACCGGGTTTTCTCCGCTTGTTGCTGTGAGCTATCTACAACCTCATCATCATCGTCTTCCTCGTCCCCAAACCTGCTTCCGTGTTGCCTCCGTCTCCATTGAAGGAGTCAACAACACGGCTGGGGTAATGGTGGCTGAACCCCCTAAAATAGCATCATAGAAGCTCATCATAGAAGCGGCATGCTTGGGGCTCTGACCCGGAGCAGCCGTTCGCCTCTCTGGTTTTCTGGTAGGCTTGCCTCAGCTCCTTAAGTTTCACGCGGCACTGCTTTGGGTCCCTGTTATGGCCTCTGTCCTTCATGCCCTGGGAGATTTTGACAAATGTTTTGGCATTTCAAAAACTGGAATGTAGTTCTGATAGCATGGATTTCTCTCCTCATACAGCGATCAGATCCCGTACCTCCCATTCGGTCCATGCTGGAGCTCTTTTGCAATTCTGGGACTCCATCATGGTCACCTATGCTGATGAGCTCTGCATGGTCACCTGAAGCTTGCCACACTGCCAAACAGAAAATTGAAATTCAAAAGTTCACGGGTCTTTTCCTGTCTACCTGGTCAGTGCATCTGAGTTGAGAGTGCTGTCCAGAGCGGTCAAAATGGAGCACTCTGGGATAGCTCCCAGAGGCCAATACCATCTAATTGCATCCACAGTACCCCAAATTCGACCCAGCAAAACCAATTTCAGCACTAATCCCCTTGTTGGGGGTGGAGTAAGGAAATCGATTTTAAAAGCCCTTTAAGTCGAAAAAAAGGGCTTCATCACGTGGACGGATGCAGGGTTACATTGATTTAACGCTGCTAAATTTGACCTGAATGCCTAGTGTAGACCAGGGCTAATGCTAGATATGTGTAATGAAGTTTAAAATATTCCTTCGGTCTCCTCACTAAAATACAACACCCATGTTTAAATCAAGAATAAGCTCAATAAACCTCACTCAGTTATTCATTGTGTAGGCTATGGTACAAAAGTAATCCTTTGATAAAACAGATACTGAATATTTTTTATAATCCAGTAATTGAATTCATTCATTCTCTCCGCCATCTCATCTTGCCTGTATTCATTAGGCTTAGTCTCATTCTGCCCATTCCATAACTTTTCAAAAGTTTGCTGTTTTTCCCACTGTTGTTTAAGATTTTATATTTGAAGAGGGTCTAAAATATTGATTTATCTATCTAGCATTTATGAAAAGTTGTGTAGTTCTCCTTTAATAGTGGTTGCTATGTATATTCTATTGTTGTTATGCATGTGCTCCAGGTTCCTGAGATTGGTTCATGCCTGCGCCCCTGCTCTCTTCATACTCTGCACCAAGAATATAAAGGGTGAGGTGAACCAATCATATCTTCAGTTCCTTCTTATTGCCACATGGTCTGAATTGGAACCTCCAGTGTGCAGAGTTTCTCCTTTTTCTCCAGCCTGGGGTTCAAACCTGTAAATATTTCAAAGTTTGTCAGTTTTATCTTTAGATTTAGTGTAATTTTTTTTAATAATATAATTAGTGATTAGTTAGATTCCCCACCTGGGGAACCCTGCTGGTTTCCAATGTGGGAATTAGATAATGGCCAGAACACCAGGCTTTAAAAACTCTCTCTCCTGTCCTCACTCCTTCTCTGCCAATGCTGACGCCCAGTGCTGCCTATACTTCCTCAGTGAAGCGAATATATCTGCCAGATGCAGTATCTGTCCCCCCCTTCCCTAGCTGTGAGGCACAGAAATCTGGCTCAAAAAATACCTCACAAAAAAAGCTGTGAGGCCCAGTCAGAAGTCTGCTGTTGAACCTTGCCCCATATATCAGCCAGAGTCAGTGAGGAATGTGTCTCCTAGAACAAGGCCTGACTCAGGAGCAAGGGAGTTCACACTTGGAGAACCTCTATCAGGGTTTCATCTAGAGAGTAAGGAATGCTCTCATAAGCAAAAGAGGAAATACTCCCCTAATTCCATTCCGAAGATGTTGGATCCAACCCTGTCCAAGCTGGCCAAGTCTTTGGGCTCTATCACCAAAGACTTTAAAACATCCTGAATCCCAGGGCAATGACAAAAAGGCTCATAAGAGCATGACTGCATTGGTAGCAGACTCTGCACTGGTAATGACGCCACTGGTACCATTCAAGGCAAAAGACCATGAAATAGAAAAATGTACCTGAGGTGTAAATGAAAAATGTACCCACCAGAGGTAGCAGCATAACCCTTATGGTCCCATCAACCCAGGTGGAGCCTGACACATATAAAACGAAGCTAGCTAAAATATGTACCATCGGAAGCAACCTATTTTAGCAGTGAAATGACCAGCTAGCTGGAGTTTTTTGTTTGGTTGGTGTTTTGGTCTCTAACATCATGATTTTCTCATGGTTTGCATTATTGCTTGAAACTAAATTCCACACTTGGTTTTTCTACTTCAGGTCAATTTTTGCTGTCATCACATTGCTCAGTTTCCCTTCCAGGCTTTATATATTTATTGAATCCCGTATTCTGTGCTTACTTTCATTTAAACTTGTTTCCCACTTTAACAACACTCAGAAAAAAAATTGGTCTTGCACCTTATTGGGCTTATTTAATTTATCTTATTCTACAACGTAATCATGATTGGTCTTTGCTATGATGACTCATGTCTATAAATCTGCTTCACATGTTAATCCTATTTTGTGATATCCATGGATGTTAGTCTTTCCTGTTGTGCCATGAAATGATTCTCGGTAATGACCCTCATTTCTTATAACAATTTATCTGGACATCTTTTACACTAATGCTTTTTGTTCATCTTTGCAATGAATATTTCTCTAGGTAAACTTTTCAGATCACCCCCTTTACTTTTTTCCACAGAAGTATTGAAAAGAGTTGGAAAGCCATCACAAGGAAGTTAATTGAGTCTAAGTAGCATTGGTTCCTCTCCTAGATCTTGCAGAAGTGTGTTGTGGGCCCAGGTAGAGACATAACTTTGGGAGAGCTGTTCAATGAATTATCATCCTCTAACACAGTTACATAATTTAAGTCAAAGAATTTAGCAAGGTTTAAAGAGGGATTGGACTTTTATATTGATAAAAATATCCAGAGTTATAATAGTTAATGCTTACAAATAAGGAAGATAAAAGGGCTTATGCCAGTCTTTAATAGGGGTTAGGCTAAAACGTTCATGGGAGTAGAATATTCAACATCTGCTTCCTAGGAAGGTTTTGTTCCTTTCTCTGAAGCATCTGATCTGACCATAGTTGGAGACAGGATACTGAATTAGATGAGATACAGGTCTCACCTAGTCTGGCAGTTCCTATATACTGGGAAATATGCACAGGAAATAGTGGAATTGCCAGCATGAAATCTTACAGGTTTTTAGTTCCAGCAATCTTGAGGAGTGGTGGGGGTAGGGAGGCAGGAATTTGTGGGCGAGATTAGTTAGGAATGCAGGGGCAACATGGTTTCTAATGAGATCATATTGCCAGGGGGCTGGAGTGCGAAGGGTGCTGCAGGTGTCCCAAGTCTTTGCACCTGCCACTAGGTGCAAAGGATTTTATATCTTACTTTTTTTGGCTTTCTTGCTACCAGAGGAGATGATGTGGTGAAAACTGCAAGACTTCAGTGCCATGGAGTTAACAGCACAAATTTGGTCCTCTCATGAGATTTTATTTAGGAGGGAAAAATCTGCCCCTTTATAATAAAGCTGTGAGGTAGCAGGTAATCATATCAAAATGTACTCACTTCAGGTAATGTGGAAAAGCGTTCCAAGAGGTCAATTATGGGATGGTATGATGACTAGATTTTAACAGTACTCTTATTCTTGGCTTTCTTCTCTAATATGCACAGCTCCACTGAAAATAGCAGAAACCTCTCATTCATTTATTGCATTTGGAATTTGTGGTTCATTTCAGCTGGGCTCCAAACATCTATCCTAGTTGAGTAGCTTATGCTGCAGCCTATGGATATGTTTTATACCCACAGGTAGATCATTGGATAAAGGTTTACATTTTGTTATTTAAGTTTCTATTTCAAATGGTTTTGGACTGATTTCTATTGGGACAATTCCATCCTCAGAATTTGTAGTGTTAGAAAGGACACTGTGGATTCAGTCTAAAATCCCAACCCCTGTCATGATGGAGCATTAATACCACAGAGTCCTTCCATGTTTTTGAATTGACTTCAATACTGTCCAGGCCCTCTGACCAACTTTAGACCTTAAAGGGGCCTAATTTTCAGAAAGTACAGAGAACTTACCCTTTGAAATAACAATAGATTAAAAAAATAAACTTAAAGGGTTTTACAGGTGAGATTTGTGCCCTTTTCATATCTTTATCACAGGGATCCTTACAGAATCAAATATTGCCAAACAAGCTTCCTTCTGCTGTTAAGTTTGTTCTAGGATTGGTTTGTCTCCTAATTAGGATCCTTCTATTGTTGGATTATTCCTAGTTGAGATTTCTTCATACTATGGTTATTTTTAGTGGGGCATTTGTAGTCTTAAATTGTTTACTAGTTGAAATTGTAACCGTTTCTGGTTGTTTACACTTAATAGAAATAGCCAATAGCTGAATAGTTACCACCTGGCATCATTCCAACTTCTTGTCCTTTTAAACGGAAAAATTTCCCATTGGTAATTATTACAACTTGGGAATTTTCTAAGAAGCAGTACAAGAAACATGCATGTCTTAGAAATTACCTAAGACTCAGTGAAGTCCAATTGAGATGATCATCCATGTCAAAATTACCGAAATTATGAAATGCAGTACAAATCATGATGGTTGGGAATACTCTTGTCCTTGAGCATAAAAGGCTTTGGGCTCATGTTTATTGCTTGTGGGAGAGGGGAGTAAGAGGGGAGAGCAGACATACTGAGAGATATAATCCTTTCAGTAAGTCGTAATGCTCAAAGTCCATCTTGAGCACCTAACTTTCTAGGTGAAAGTTAGTACTTGTGGCACCTTAGAGACTAACAAATTTATTAGAGCATAAGCTTTTGTGAGCTACAGCTCACTTCATCGGATGCATTTGGTGGAAAAAACAGAGGGGAGATTGATATACACACACACAGAAAATCTCCCCTCTGTTTTTTCCACCAAATGCATCCGATGAAGTGAGCTGTAGCTCACGAAAGCTTATGCTCTAATAAATTTGTTAGTCTCTAAGGTGCCACAAGTACTCCTTTTCTTTTTGCTAATACAGACTAACACGGCTGTTACTCTGAAAGGTGAAAGTTAAGGATCTCATGGTACTTCGAACAAGTCCTGTAGGTGATAAACTTTTTCTTCCAAGAAGACTTTGAGATGTAAAAATTTCACCAGTTCAACTTGAAAATCTAGTCAGGTGTTAATATTTGACATATTGTTCCTTTGGCCAATCAAACTAGTGAAATTTCAGTGAATATGAGAAAATATTGTGGCAATTTTACTGTTAATATGTGATTAAGAAATGAAACAAAAATTGAGGGGCAGATCCTAAACTGGGTTTGAATTGTCATAGCTCCACAATGGAACTGTGATAATTCAGAGATCAGCTGATGACTTGCCACTGAGAGTTTTATACCTTGTTTTCCTCTATATTCCTCATGTTTCCTTTCCCTCTCTTTCTCTTTGCTCCTTCCCTTCCTCTGGAAGAGCTGAAAATCTGATGTCAGAGTTTTTATATTTGTAGTTTCCTCTGTGGAGGAAAGACTACATTAGTGATATCTGGCTATAACCAACTGAGCTACTCTATTTCAGAGAGCATTGAAGGAATCAATTTGAGTGTCACTTGGAAAGAAACTAAAGATTAGAAGAGAAAGAGAAATAGACTTACCATGTTCATGGGCTATTAGTTTTAGATTCAGATGATGATATGTGGTCTGGCACAATTCTGTGACAAGCACATTTCTTCACATGGAGCCAATTCTGTCTTGCATAACTCTGCATTAAATCCATAATAATCACATTGAAGTCAGTAGCGTTACTCCAGATTTACACAGGTAAAAAGGCATTGTCTTGTGACTAAGAGACTTCACTGGAACCCAAGCTCTCTGGGTTTTTTCCCAGCTCTATCACAGGCTTCCTGTGTGTTCTTGGGAAAGTCACTACTGTTTGGATTTGTAAAGGTATTTAGGCACCTAAAGAGGCAGATAGGTGCCTAAGTCCACCACTGGTTCTTTTAAAACTGCCACCTGGCTGGTGTCTACGTCCCCATAGACACCTACTTTCCTGCCCATTAATGCCGAATGTCTAAACCTCAGCATCCCAAGCTCTGCTGCTACCCCGGGGCCATAGCCTTGAGAAATGGGGCTCATAACTACAGACAGTCACAGACTTACATAGCAGTACGTCTACACAATTACCTCTGCCACCTCCTCACCCTCTTGTTGATATGGAGGTGCCTAAGCAACTAAGTGGCATTTTTAAACCAGGTGGGAGCATCCCCTAACATACTGTCTGGGGCCATCACATAGACCTGCTCACATCAAGCTTAACACATGGGATTTGGTCGAGCCCTGCAGAGGGACTGGGATCCTACGGATCCCACAGGACTCGCTACCACAATAGTGGGAATGGGTAAAAAGTACTTTGTTGTGGGTGGGATGGGGGGGGGGGCAAAAAAAAACAGACTGCAGTAATTTGTGGGAAAACACTTTAAAAAATAATAATAAAGGTTTTAATACTTAAATTTAAGTGAGGGGTAGAAAGAGATTTGATGTCTATGTCAACAGGAGTTAAAGTATTTTTGCAAGGTTTAAGCATGATTTGTTTTATTCTTTTAGTGGTAAAAATTATGTTCAAATTCCATTTATATAATATATTAACCAACTTTTTTTTCTTTCTTTTTTTTAAGCAACATAAGGGAAATCTGTTTCCTTTATGGGTGGGAGTGGAGTAAAAATGCAAGAATCAATGTGGAAGGGGATAGGAGTAGGTATTGTGGAGCAGGACGGAAGTGGGATTAAAAACACTCCCGCAATCTCTAACAGCTGGCATAAACCACATATGATAAGTAACAGCAAAAAAGCTGTGCTCAAAAGGCAAAGGTGGCCGTGGAAATAAATGTCAGGTGAGCATGAAATAGCAATTGAGCATGAGCCAGCCAGCCAGAAACGTGAGTTGGTAGAGAAATTTCAGTTGTACAGAGATAGGTTGTAGGATAGCTGAGCAGGAATGGGCACTGGGGAATAAAACCTTGTTCTCTCATCCAGCATTGCAGTAAGTAGTGGAAATGTCCCTGTAAAATGTAATGGCTGCAAAAGTTAAAGCTGTTTATGGTATGTGGAGCAGTTGTTTCAGAGAGACAGCTGTTTGTAGGGGCTGGCCAGGTTTGCTGTGTGCAGTGCCTGGGTAAAATGTCCATTTAGGCACTCATCCTGGCTTTTAAAAATCCCACATATAGGCACTTCCACGGTCCCCATGAGTGAATGGGGAAATTGCTACTTAACTGGCACTTGCCCCAGCTTTACAGTTCTGCTAAGCAATGGGTCACTGAAGGATTCAGCCAGGTGGTGCTGACTGGGACAGTGCCTAAAAACCTTTAAAAATCTAGGCATTGATCTTTCTATACCTCCTTTTTCATTTGTTAAATGGGGATAATGTAATATTATACCCTTTTTCTGCTTGTCTGTTTAGAGTGTAAGCCTTTGGGACACTGGCTATTTTAGATAGACAAGTAATTCTGAGATAAACACACAAAATTAAGAACAAGCATTTATAGAAACCATGTTTTGGGTTAAGATATGAATCTTACATAATTTCTACATTATCTGTTTGTATTCACCTTTTGTGTCTCATCTTACATTATAAGCATTAGTACAGGGACTGTGCGCCTGGGGCCTCTTAGCACTGCCACAATACAAGTAATACATAATAATAACAGCTTTCTCTGTAGTTTTGTTGTGTACTGCACTTAAAATCTTTGTCACACATTTCAGTCATGAAGAGTTGGGAGTTGAAAGTTCTGCCACACTATTCAAGTCATACACTTTAGATAACTGAGAGCATGAATTTCAAAATAGATTCCTTTACTTCAGTAGCTTGACTACTAGACTTCAGCTGCTTTTTATGTTGTTGATTTGTTTTCTATTATTTCCCCATTCATAATTTCCCAATGGTATGTTTGGGGGATTTCTGGGTTCCTTTTATGCTCAAGGCATATTGCACCCTAGCAGTGAGGCTTGATTTCAAGGAATTGTATTGATTAGCTAAATTATACTTAAAAATAGTGGTTTCCTAAATGAAATGATTTTAAAAATAGTACCCTATGGGTGTTCATAATACATATATAATTTCAGCATTTGTGAAATTGCTATAGTACTCTGCTTTATACGTCTCACTATTGTGTCTTGCAGTGTGCGTTCTAACAGCATGTTCTGTGATCAAGTTAAGTATTTAATACTCTTACATCTTATACAAATGTTCTATCCATCTTATTAAAATAGCAATAACCATTAAAAAGTGTTGTATATATCTTATTAATATTGCAGTAACCATTAGAAAGATTATCTATATATCTTATTAATATAGCTATAACCATTAAACAATTTTAATATTAATAAAAGTGTGTAAAAATGAACATCAGCCTTATACACAGAAGTAATGGCTTTTGTACATACAGTACATCTATTTTAATGTTATAATAAAAAATAAAATATTGTTTAATAAATATAGCAAAAAGGACATTTACAGTGTGAAAGTAGTTAAAAAAGCCCACAAAAATCCAACCAGAAAAAAACAAGTGTGTGTACAGATGAATACTGTAGTTATTATAAATATCTACATACCACAGTTATGCTAGTGACTTCAGTGTGATAAATTGAAAACTCGTGTTGAATTGCATTTATCATGCAAAACTAACTCTCTCACCTGTACTCTGTCCACTAATCCATCGCCACTGGAATTTATACTAACACTGAAAAATCTCTCATCAGCTTCAAATATCCACCATTTAAAAATTGGGAGTGGGGGGAGGAGGAGTACGGCCAAAAGAGTTTCCTTTTTTCACACCCATGTATGGAACTTCACCCCCCAAAATTATGATAGCTTTGGAGTTCCACTGTGTAGTTCTGCACCAATGAAGGGCATAGATTCTGATGTCTTGCAAGTCCCAGCTTTCCAACAAGATAAGCACTTGCTTCTTCTAGCCTTGGAAAATTCAAAATATCAGACTCTGAAATGGTAGCATTGTTAGAGATGGAAAAGCTATTCAAAATGTTTTCAGAAGTTTATAAATTGTATTAGTTATGTTTTTCCCCATGTCTATATAGATCTATACAGTTGGACTGGTGTTATGAAAGGAGTGTTGTTATTTTAAGTGGACAGATACAGAAAATAAAGTACAAATACAAAAAAATCTAAAATTCATTCTGAAATATTTTTGTTAATTAATGCACACCCTATGATTATGTAGGCCCTTACCTTGCAAATTCTTGTATGCATGCTTAATTTTACTTCTTTAAACTTCTCATTGTAATAAACTTCAGCACATGTGCACATATCTGTAGGGTCAGAGATGATCATTTGCCTAGAAATTGTATGGACCTTTTTTGCTGGATGATTTGCAGCACTCACTCATAGCTTTACTGATTAATAGACATATGTCTGTTAAATATGTACCTATATACCAAGAAATAATATTGTTAAAGAAAATTAAGAATTTGAAAATAAAATTTTACAGGGACTTAAATATTAAGATAGCCTCAGAGTTCATAAGATTTCTTAAATATATGTACATGTGTAAAATATCCCATTGCCTTTTCCAAAAAGGACCTTACTTTTCAGCAAGATTATCTGTGCCTGTAGGGAATCTCCCCCAAGTATGACCTTGGGGAAAACTGCAGAAAGGAATTGGCCAGAGAACACAGCCCGTAGTAGCAGCTGCAGAAGCTGCTTCGGACATTCAGAGAACTTTCTACAGTTTTGACTGGACTTATCTTTGCTCTGTTCTCATTGGCTGTTTACTCCAACCCTCTTCCTCCTGCACAGCCCCTTCTTTAGGACTTGTGTATACAAAGAGTTGGTGCATGGTAAATTGAGATATCAATGTACACTGCTCTAGCCTGTTGCACACTAGGTCGCCATGTGGATCCTGCTAGCATGGACTAAAAGTTCCTTAGTGCGCTTTGAACTACTGTTGTTTGAAACATCATTGGAACAGGGACTGTCAGTTACTCTGTGTTTGTGCAGTGCCAAGCACAAAAGGGCCCCATTCTTGGTTGGTCCTTAGGTACTATCAAAACAAACGTAATTAATTGTAATAATAATATTTGCACATCTCCAATCTCCCATTGAGTATAATAGAGTTCTGGGTGCTCTAGAAATGCAGAGTTGAGCCCAAAGTGAGCTTATGTGTTTGAATGTTGAAGTGATTTGCTGATTAACCTTTTCTTTTCCTTTTCCTCTTTATTTTGCTATTAATATTAATGGTAATTTCCCATCTATTTTTTTAGTTTTTGTCTCTAAGAAGTATCTAATAAATCATTTAGTTAGCATATGACACTTTGACCCTTGTTTGTTTAATTGATTATTATTTATTATTTTTGGTGTGTTACTTCCAGTATCATATTAATGAACTCATTTTGAGCTATGGGCCAACAATTTACTTTATATCAGAGGAGTAGCCGTGTTAGTCTGTATCCACAAAAATAACTAAAAGTCTGGTGGCACCTTAAAGACTAACAGATTTATTTGGGCATAAGCTTTCATGGGTAAAAAACCCCACTTCTTCAGATGCACGGAGTGACTCCAATTTACTTTATGTGCACTGTAACTGAGCTTAGATTTGAATATAAATTATTTTTACTCAAGGAAATATATACATATATACTGTGTTTTTACCACAGTCCTCAGACTCAGTTTAAATTGCGTGGGGGACAGAGACCAGACTTCGACAGTGTTGGTGCCTGACTTCAGAAAAAACAGAAGAGGATCACATTTTAATTTAAAATTAATCACTGCCTCTAGAGCTGCAATTTTTTTCAGTTAATGAAGGGAAAGAATGGCCATAGGAATTGTATGTAACTTTCTGTGCAATATAATGATAAACAAGTAAATATATGCTATAGAATGGGATAAATATTTCAATAAATTAATATTTTTTATAAATGAAATAGTTTCATTGGAAAGAGAGAAACTGATGCTGAGAATTTTATACTGCAATCTGAAATAGCAGCTGTAATTCTCTGTCATGGAATTTTGGAATCCAATTCACAGTGACAAAAGGGTTAAAAATGGTGTAATGTTATGAGCTGGTTCAGTTTCACTATCATACATGGATGAAAAAAGAAGAAAGGCGGACTTATGCAGATGTGTATTTATTTATAGTAGAATAATGTATGTTAATGTGAACTGCCCTAATATGGGGTTAGAAGTATACTTGTCTATGTTTAAGAAAAAAAGCACATGACACTTTAATAATATGCCAAACAACAGATAACTGCCCTAACATTTAGTTGAATGAGATCTCAATTAATATTTTGGCAAAGCCTAGCAACATATCATTCAGTTGTACATGTCATAGGTGTGAATGATGTTTAATTAAACCAGCTTGACGAGGATGAAAATGCTAAAATCCCATCAGAATAATGATTTATGCACTCTGTATATAACAGTATTGTCTGTTTTGACAAGGTTTCAGTCCACACTGGTATCTTCAATATAAGGAGGAAAAAGGAGTTTGAGAGATGAAAGCAACTTTAAATGTGCAAAGTGCCAAATGGCATATCAAACTAGTCGAAGGGTATTGCTGTATATTACTAAAGAACACCAGTTTGTCACATAGCAATTACAGCCTCTTTCAAGAGCATGTTCACAATGGAAATATATCAATTGAGAAAATAGGGAAACGGCAACTGTAGCCATGGCCAGACCATTGATCTTGAGTTTATGGATTTAAAAAGAAATGTAACCCATTAGCTTCTCACTCAAGAGCTAGGGCTGGATTTTGATGGCTCTCGTGAGGGAGCAGGTGAGAAGCTTCTCCTCCCTACCCATCTTGTGTGGCTGCACAAGAACCACTCACAGTAGCAGTCCTTGTGTGTTCAGGCACTGCTTACTGCTGCCCTTTCTTTAGTGGGAGCAGAATGCCAAATAGCAGAGGGAGAAGGAGGAGGTAGGGCCATGACTCTCACCTAACTTCTCCACTGGCTAGGGGAGCAGGGCCAACTCGTTGGGGGACATGTGCATGGAGCGGCTCCAGGAGATATCTGGAGGCAATATCTTTCTATTACTTATGCTGTGACAGAGCAGTTCTACATCACCCCATAGTCAGGCATGTGGAATGTATGCTATATTCTAGCATCTAATATTTACCTGTATTTCATGAAAGCTGAATGATTGCCATCACTTAGTTGCTTAGATAGCACATTGCACTGTTTAAGTGAAATAAAGTATGGATAAATGGATAAAGTGAGTTAACATGGTATTTCAGGATCAGGATAATTTCAGCACCTTTTTTCAAGAGAGATTCCAGGTTTGCTGCCCTCCTGTATAGACCTTTTTGACAATTGTGTCTCAGGATTCACTCTAATGGCCATCCCGCTCTGCCATAAATAGAATGCATGTGGTTCACAAGTGTTATGCTTTTAGTACTTTAGAATTGGCAGTTTGCACAATAAATTGAATTGTAATCTGCTATAGTGTATCCTTAAAGTGAAACAACTCCATTGTTGCAGTCCTCCAATTGCTATCAGTTGGCTTATGACTAACTGAAAGTTCCTTTTGGTTGCTGTTTCTGTTTCAGTGAACTTACAGACACTTCGAAACAGCATTTGAACTGGCATTTCTGATCAAAGACTAATGTCTTTTTCTTTCTCACTGTGTTAGTGTTTTGGGGTTTTCTCCCTCTATTCTCCACTGAGCACTCTTTAATAGAATTTGCAGCATTTCATTTCTTATAGTAGATGACACTGCATTCTTTCTCTTAAATGATAATCCATCACATTCAGTAAACTCCTCTTTGAAAACATTGTGCTCTAACCATGTATGTTACTTTCTTTTTAGCTATCCCTAATTCACGTTGTTACCTTTACAAAGTCAGGTCTTTTGTCAACTGCATCTTACATGTAAACAGCATTTTTGGGTACTGCATTTTCAGGCCATTGAAAATATTTTCTCAGAAAATACGTTACCAATTCTCATTTTATAGTTTAAAGCAAGGATCCAGAATTGTTTCACTAAAGCCCTAGGTTTAACTTTATCTACAGTAAAGTTTCCAATAAATACCAATATATTGTTACTTGTTTGCAACAATGCTGCATCAAACACCTGTTTAAATTTGTATGTGGAAAAATCCTGTATTATGTGGGTTTTTTTTTGGTTTGTGTGTGTGTGTGTCCGTGCCTGTAGTGTGTGCATGTTGTTTATAATAATCTCAAACCAAAAATTCCATGGCCAAAATTTCCAAAGCAGCCTACAGCTGAGTAAATATGATCTTAGGTTTTTAGATATATGCATGCTGCAGTCACACTTTATATTAAGTGTATATTTTAAAATAGCTCATAAACAAATTAATAAATGATTAATATATGGTTTAATGAATGGATAATGAATTGTTATAGAGTCTAACAGATCATTATGTTGGTTTTAACCATGGCCTGAAATCATCTGTAACAGCTTCTACTGATATGCTTATAAATATATGTAACATATATATACGACTTATGTCTTAATTATCCTTAAGGCAGTTATTAATCACTTATTAATGCTTTGTAAACATAACCTTTATATAATATGTGATCCATGCTACATTAAGTAGATACCTGCCAATGTTACATGTGTATTTTCCTGTGTAATATACCTGTAAATAACTCTATAAAAGAGTGTAAAAAAGCAAAACTCTTTTTGCTGAGTACCTACTATTTTCGTTGTTTAGATGTGATATTTTTATGGCCAAGAAGCATTGAGCAATTCAAGATCATTTGAAATAACTGTTTGAATAGAAAGTTCTGGAAAGAAAAAAAATCAGGGGAACAGAACATGTGATAAATAGTCTATTAACGAAAAACTCAAAGGGTGTGACTTTTCTGTCACACCAGTTGTACACTAGCATTTCTTAATTTCAGTGGAGTTAATCCTGTTTTACACTAGCGTATAAAGAAGCAGAATCACATCCTGTGTCTTTAGATATGGTTTCAAAGAATAGCTTGAGATAATTACACTCCAGCTCACTTAGCTTCAAGCAGTTAAGGATTTGGAAACTAAACTAGAATCTCAAATGGCAAAAAAAGATTAGATGCATTTAAAAAGGAAATTAAAATGAATTTTCACTAATCTAATGTGCATCTGTCAGAAGCAGGGAATCCTTTTGGCTGCATTAATTCAGGATATTTTTTTCATAGTGAGGTGAACATTTTAGAAAATCCTCAGAAGATGCTAATCTTCAGGGTTTGGGATCTAATTGAGGAACGGAAGGTCCTTATCCATAAAATAATCTTTGGCTATTCATAAATCTTCATTGGCTATAAAGGGCGAGATTGTGGCTTTAAGCCATGGCCTGCACCTGAGAGATGGGTGGTGGTACTGTGCTGTAATTGGAATCTCAGAAGGAATTATGCTATGGAATGACTCTATTTGGTGAAATTGCCTTTAAAAATTGTTTTTAAAAGCATGATAAAAAACTATCTGTGGGCAGGGCTTAAAGGATAGTTTAAAGATCTGTGACTAGATTTAACTTCTTCTACCTTTTCTTGTATGTGGAAATGAGATTTTTCACTGCCAAACTAGAAGGACTGTCTTTTGGGGCTTATTTCTTTTATGTACAGTTTAATGATCCAAAAAATGTGTCCTGTCTCACATGGTTGAGGCTATGATTTTGGCACAGAAATTTTTAGTAAATTTCAAGGCAGAGGTTCAGGAAAAAAATGATGAGTCATGGAAAGGCCAGGAGGTGCTAAGAAAGGTGAGGCCCTGAGTAGGGGAGAGGAATAGGAGAGCAAGCCCACCTCATACCCACCCCACACTCACTGCGCAGCAACGGTTCCAGTCCCATGGGCCTGGGTCTGCCTCCCATTCCCTCCTGTCCCATAGGACATTGTGGGCTGGTACACATGGTTGCAGTGCCACTCAGGTTTGGCCTGTCTGCCCCTCCATAGATGGAGATAGAGGGGTGGACAAGCCAAACTTGAGTGGCACTGTAACCCCCAATGCCAGATCACAGCACCACTTGGTTTCACCGCATTCAAATTCACAATTTCTGTGACAAAATTGTAGCACAGTTCATCCAGTCTAGTTCATACACTTTTTTGGTCTTAAATATTTCTTATCGGAAGTTTGTGTCCTGTCAGTAGTCTGAGACTCATTGTTTTTATATTTCACTGTATGCTAGTCTAGGTTATTCTTTTACTCAGATGTTTTCGCATTTGAATTTTAATTATTGTAACATTCGTGTTGCTCAACCAAGTATCTTAAAATCTATCTTGGATGTCATCTGATTATCACAGAGAAATTCTGACTTCGGTTAATTATTTCTATGTAATTCTCTGTCTGTCCACATGTCTGCATCAACTATCTTATTTCCTTGCATGCTGGTCTGTAATTTCAGTATTCCTGTGTGAATGGATTGTAACTTTTGATTTTGAATTGTTATATTTATTTTTGAGACTTGCTATACTGTTCAGATGTCATAGCATATATACAGTTTATCCTTTACTTCATCTGTAAGTGGGAAGGTGTTAAAAGCAGTTGAAGTCTCCTTGATCAGACACATGAACAATTAATGCAGCACTTTCTGACTGCCTCTATTAGTAACACTAGAGAGATTTTAAATCTGATCTCTTTCGCCTCAGTTGATTGTCATGAACATTCCCCTTAAAGTTTAAAGTTCCTGCAGGTTCAAATGGATTTATTTTTTAGCACAAAAAATAAGGTACACTGTCTATTGTGGAATTATATTGTACCAGGAAGTACTTCAAATCATAAAGTCTGAGGTTTAGAAAAACTCAGTTTTAATATTTTTCCGAACTATTCTTTATTTCTGTGAGACTCAAAACTACCTGGTTCTGGCTGAGACCAAAGGCAGAAGACGTGCCAAAATAATGGGTAGGAATAGTGATTCCCCTGTTGTTTCTGATCCAAGTGGCAGCAGAAAGTCCTAGAAAACTCATGAGAAAACCTAGTCTCATAAAGTTTCTAGCCCAATTTTTTTTAGCCTTGGATTGGGATAAGGATTAAATACAAACTCCCAGCCAGATTTTCAAAGGTATTCAGTGGTATTCACTAAAGATGCAGTTGGATGCCAAGTGGGATTTACAAATGCACCCAAGCAGGATAGGTGCCTTACTCCTATTGATTTCAATGAGAATGAAGTGCCTAAGTTGATTAGGAATTTAGGAAAATCCTGCTAGGTAACTATCTGCATTTTCAGGCACCAAGATTCCTTTGAACATCTGGCCCTCAGTCATTTGAGTGTGTATGCAAACTACACTATACTGCCAAATTTTGTTGTGAAAGAACTGTGAAAATTCTGTGTTGGTTTACACTCTCTAAATTTGAGCGTATGTAATCAGTCCATCTTCACATTTGTAGCTACTAGAAGCCATTGAAAGGCTATTAGGTTATAAATATACTTTGACTCCACTGGAAAACCCATTTGAAAATTATTGTTCTGCTGACCTTTGATACAGCAAGTCCAGTTTTTATGACTGAAGAGCTCCTCTGTCGAAAGCAGCTACCTTGTCTCACTTCCAGAGCGTTAAATTTTCTCTGAATGCACTGGAGGGTTAATCGCTTAAAGAAAGGGGGAGGTATCAGCAGCTTCTCCAAAGCTACTTGTATTTGTTTAAATGAGCTATGTGCTGCGTCTGTTTCCTCCACAAATATTGTACCTCAATCAGGACAACTGTTTGCTGTACCAATAGTGGATGAAACTTTGGAAGAGGGAGGAAAGAGAGAGAGTGTCCTGGCCTGATTTTCATTCCTTTCTACTCCCTCACAGTTTCTAATTGTCCCTAGTTGGTTGAATTGTAGCTGGTTCTCAGATTCTGTCTATACATATCTCTCTTGCTTATAATTAGAGAGGAGAGAGGAGGGCAGGTAACAGGCTGTAGATATAAAACACAGCAGCATTTCCATCCACTGGGCTGCTATTTGTCACAAGGCTGCTATTTGTCACAGGTGCCAAAAATGCTATCGCCTGAAGTAAGTTTCCTTTGTTTCTCAGGGCTTGTCTACACTTACCAGGGAATGGATGAGAGGCGATTCATGCTTTGACAGTTGATTTAGTGGGTCTAGTGAAGACCCACTAAATTGACCACAGATTTCTCTCCCGATGACTCCTGTACTCCTGTACTGGATCGAGAAGAGTAGGGGGAGTCGATAGGAGAGTGTCTCCCATCAACATCGCCTAGTGTGGACCCCGTGGTACGTAGATCTAAGATGTGTCGATTTCAGTTACGCTATTCATGTAACTCAAATTGTGTAGCGTAGATCAAATTTTCCTCGTAGTGTAGACAAGGCCTCAGAAGCAGGCTCTGCTAATCTTCAACTGAGGTTATTGCTTAATAAATTGTGTATCATATGTCCGTCTGTTTTGGTATCTCACCACGCTATTACTAGCAGTTTCTTATTACTGGTAACTATCTTACTCTCTCTTTTGTTCGTTCCATTTATTCAATTATGTCACTGTAAGGTTTCCTTTCTTACCACATTTGACTGAGTCCATCCCTTGCTTAGAGGGGAAACATTAATTAAATGTAGTGTCCCATTGTCATCCCTGTCATTTTTCTTTATGGGAGACACTAATATTATGGGTGGCCAGGGCTAGGGCCAGGTACAACTAAGATAGGAGACTTAGGTTGTATTTCTGACCTTGCAGTTAACCTGATTCTGATATTAGATATTTTTCATATGTGCACATGGAAGGTGACTGTTATTCAACTTAAAAAAAATGGCAAGAAAGGCACATTTTTTTCAGGGAACTCATACCACTATACAATAGGGGGTGTGGAGTGTAGAGACTCCCACAGGTCTATCCCCAACACATCACTCAATTTACAGTACTTGGCTACAGTATTTGTTGTTTTTGTATGTTAGAATTTGAATCCAGTCTGGAATTGGATTACCAGTGCCACATGCATTGTCAATGATACTTGGAATAAGTTCTGATTGGGAATATGGCTCTGAAGAAAACCATAACAGAGGTGCACATATGGCCTCTTTGTCACTTGAGTTCTTGTCCATCGGTGTGGATGTGGATGTAATTATGCTCACTCACAATTTAGTCAGACTTGCACTAGGGTCCAGCAAAATATTTTTGAAACAGTTTGCATTATACAAGTGCCAGTTCTGCAGGTAATCCTCCTTACATTTGATCACATCACTTCAGTTATGAGCCAAAACATCATAAATGAACAGTAGAAAAAAGCAATTCAGTTTACAGGTACTCAACCCTTGCTCAAGACAGTTTGCATAGCAGCTGGTATAAGTCAGAGCCCACATAAAGAAAAGGAGGACTTGTGACACCTTAGAAACTAACAAATTTATTTGAGCATAAGCTTTCGTGAGCTACAGCTCACTTCATCGGATGCATTCCATAGCTCATGAAAGCTTATCTCAAATAAATTTGTTAGTCTCTAAGATGCCACAAGTACTCCTTTTCTTTTTGCGAATACAGACTAACACGGCTGCTACTCTAGAGCCCACATGCTTTCTTGTTTGTCATGAAAAGCAAGGAAGCAATTCAAGGGACATTATATCTGCTGGTCAACAACTTGGTGTTAAATGACCTTTCATATGGGACAAAGGGCTTGTATTTAGAGAGAACTCTTATTATAGGTGTGGTGCATTGAAAACTGCATTAACATTGTAAGCTATCACTTTAGATGCTCAGTGTTTTTCCTGGTGCTGCTTGCTCTGTAGGGAAGCATGTCATCTGGCTTTAACTGGCAGCACTCACTCTGCAAAGATTCAGCCTAGGTCAAGGAGTAGTGAGTTGTATCTCTTCTGCCTTAGAGAGCAGCCTGTTTTTTCTCTCTTGGTTTTTTATTCCTGTGTGTTAGAGTTCTGGATTTTAAGACATACAATAGTGTTACGTTGCAATCTTCCTGAAAAAGCATTTTATGTTTTTATCTAACTTCTCAGTTTTTATGCCATGAACATAACAATATATAGACCATTTTAATCTGTCTCTTACTCAGTTACAGTGTAAAAAGTATATCACCAAGGGCAAGTTCTCCTCTCAGCTATTTACCTGCCATGCCCACTGAAATCAGTGGACCAGATCTAGATTTCAGTTACACCTATGCAAATCCAGGGCAATTGCACATAAACCAATGAAATTATTTTAAATTTACCCAGGTGAAAATGAGATCAGATTCTGGCCCAATGAGAGTTGCATACGTGTATCTGAAAGTAAAGTTGATCTTGAAATGTTTAGCAAATAATGTCATTTTTCCTTAAAACCTCCTCTTCCCCCAATAACCCCACCATAGTGCATAAGTAGTTCCAAGGGCTTTGCATAAGCCCTCCACAATTGAGTGAATGTATTGACCCTCTGTCATGACAATATATATTCTTCCTCCTTTCCATAGATGCAACTCCCTTTAATGTCAGTGGAAGCTCTTAGATGCTTGCCCAATAAGTATATGGAATATATTTGCACCATTGAGGTTGCCTTGTCCACTTGTTGTTATGCTAACACCTCAAATGTCCAATGATTAACATTCATTATTTGCATGTTTTTGATTTAATATAAATATATTAAGATTAGAAAAACAAAAACTGCTAATCACCCCACTTACAATAATAATTTTACCTATTTGGATGATGTACAATGACATTGAGTGTGATACATTGCCCTAGGAAGCTCATAATTACAGTAATAATCTATAACTCCTTAATCCTACTTTGGGAAAAATACCTAATAATCTTTTATCTACCTTAAGGACTTCTAAGAACTTTTTTCTAAGCAGAAGCTTCTTAATCTGAGTTTTATATAACAAATCATCCTTTTTTATTTGTCTTGATCTTTATTCTGCACAGTGGGAGCAGACATGTCCATCAGTCATTATATCAATTTATAAAATAGACATTATGAAAGGAGAAACTTAATTGACTTAATCAGGTATTCATCCCCATATTTTTCAAAGGCACTTTATAAAGGTTAGTATGATACCAGATAGCATCTTTCTCTCATAGGAAACCTATATTTTGTAGCCTTCTGCAGCAATTTATCTAGTTTCCCTCAGCAGCCATGAGGTCTGAGAGCATCCATTAGACTCTCGGGACATTCCAAGGCCTGCAGTCAGTGGAAAACCAGAACAAAAGGTTTATTTTGTGTTGCTATAAAAGTGACTAGATTTCAGCAAGGTCAAACATCTTTACTGTAGTCTTTCATAGCTACAATATGGTCAGCAACATTTTGCACTAACTGATTCTTCTGAGTGGTTTTCTAGGTAGCCTATGGTACAGAATTCATTGTCTCAAAGTAACAAAGGTGGAGAACCACTGGTGATAAGGTTTGTCTGTAAAATGAATGAAGGCAGTTCTGGGACACTTTTAATTGGAGCATGTCTCAATTTTTTAAACCTGGCAGAGTTATTAGAGAGAGCTGCATACAGTGCGCCCTGGAGGTGGGAGAGGAAACGGCCAGTTTGCCTTGAGTCCCCCATTTGACAGCCTCCCCCGCACCCGAGACTGAGTGGATTTATGACCTAGTGCATGGGATTGCAGTGCCACTGAGGTTTGTCCCAGCTGGTCTTCCATCAGAATGGAGGGGTGGTCAGACCAAATTTGAGTGAGTGGTGTTGCGACCTGATGCAAACCTGAGTGGCGTTGCAACCCTGTGAACCAGGTCTCAATGCCACTCACTCAGATTTGACCTGTCTGTCCCTCTCTTATGATTGTTGCTGGCACAAAATGCCCGAGGCAGGCAACAGCTGGATTCGTTGCCCGGTGTGCGTCGCCCAATAATCACAATGGGGTGGAGAAGTAGAAAAGTTTATTTGAAGCTTCAAGCAGTACAGGGAGACAACAATCTCAAATCCTACACACCAGTGCAAGCAGTTACACATATTTTATACATTCATTCTTTAGCATGCTTATCCAATAGCAAGCTGCCCTAAGTATCCATATAGCCAATCCGGTATACCATCCAGTTCCCCTTTTTCCTCTTATCATCTATTCCCCCATATATGGAGTTGTTTGTTCAGCATTATCTAATATTCCTGTCCTGCTTGACCTAATCTTGCTCCAGCCAGTCTGTGCCTGCAATACACGGTTGCAAATTTCTCAGCGTGAAGGCTGTGAGTGTCTCCAAGCAGAAAAGGGAAGGGGGGCCATCTGGGCCTAGAGCGAGGGGGCTTCACTCTCCTTACAGTGTGTATGATAAACCCATTGTTTCATGTTCTCTGTGTGTGTATGTAAATCTCTCCTCTGTTTTTTCCACCAAATGCATCCGATGAAGTGAGCTGTAGCTCACGAAAACTTATGCTCTAATAAATTTGTTAGTCTCTAAGGTGCCACAAGTACTCCTTTTCTTTTAGTCACAAGAAAGAAATGTCTGCAAGCTGCATGGGAATTATTTAAGAACATCTTAATAGAGGCTTAAATTATAGGTATATCTCAAAGAAAAACAAACTAAAACAATTAAGAGGACCAAAATCCATTCCCCAATAGCTAAACAATAGAGTAAAAGAGGCATATAGAGACAAAAAAGACATCCTTTAAAAACTGGAAGTCAAATCCTACTGAGAAAAATACAACAGAACATAAACTCTGGTAAATAAAGTGTAAAAGTATAATTAGGCAGGCTAAAACAGAATTTCAAGTGCAACTAGCAAAATACACAAAAACTAACAGCATCTTTTTAAGTACATCAGAAGCAGGCAGGGCCGGTGCGAGGATGTTTCGCGACCTAGGCACCTTGTGCCCCCCCCCCAGCCCTGCAGCAGCTCCCCAGCCCCCTTGCCCTGAGGCACCCCCCCTTCAGCATCTCCCCGCCGCCCCCTTCCTTCCTCCTTCCCCTTGGCCCGGCGAGCCGTGGGGCAATTCCCTGCCACCACCTCCCTTGGCCTGGGGAGCCATGCGGCAACTCCCCACCGCCCCCTCCCTCAGCCCGGGGACCCACGTGCAGCAACTCCTCGCCTCAGCTCATCTCTGCTCCTCCTCCTCCCCGAGCACGCCGCCGCTTCTCCCGCCTCCCAGGCTTGGGGCGCCAATCAGCTGTTTGGCGCACAAGCCTGGGAGGGAGAGAAGCAGAGTGGAGCGGCATGCTCAGGGGAGGAGGTGGAGCAGAGGTGAGCTGGAGTGGGGAGCGGCTTTCCTGTGAGCTTGCCCTCCCCCCATTACTTGCTGCAGGAGGCCCTCCCCGCACCCCGTTGCCCCAGCTCACCTGCACTGCAGCGCCTCCCCAGAGCGCTCTTTTGGCCACCCAGTGGTTGCACAGGCCCTGGAAGCAGGAAGCCTGCCAAAACACTCAGTGGGGACACTGGACGATTGAGGGGCTAAAGGAACACGGAAGGAAGACAAGGCTGTTGCAGAGAAGCCAAATCAATTATTTTCATTGCTCTTCAATGCAGAGGATGTGAGAGAGAGTCTCACACCTGGATCAGTCTTTTCAGGTAACAAATCTGAGGAACTCTCTCAGATTGAGGTATTAATGGAGGAGGCTTTGTAACTAATTGATAAATTAAATAGTAATAAGTCTCCAGGTCCAGATGTAATTCACCCAAGTGTCTGTAGGAACTTAAATATGAAATTGCTGAACTACTAACTGTGGCATGTAACCTATTGATGAAATTAGCCTCTGTACCAGATGATGGGAGATAGCTAATGTAATGCTGCTTTTCAAAAACTGTTCCAAAGGCGATTCTGGCAATTACAGAACTGTAAGCTTAACTTCAGTACTAGGCAAATTGGTTGAAACTATAATAAGGAACAAAATTATCAGACACGTAGATGAACATGATATGTCGGTGAGGAGTCAATACAACTTTTGTAAAGGGAAATCATACTTCAGCAATTCTTTGAGGGTGCTGGGTAGGGGGTGGATAAATGTGTGGAAGAGGGTGATCCAGTCAACATATTGTACTTAGACTTCCAGAAGGCCTCACCAAAGGCTCTTAAGCAAAGTAAGGAGATATGTGGTAAGAGGGAAGGTCCTCTCATGGATGAGAAGATGGCAAACAAAGGGTAGGATTAAATGGTCACAGTGGAGAGAGGTAAACGGGGTTCCCTAAAGATTTGTGCTGGGACCATTGCTGTTTAACATATTCATAAATGATCTGGATAAAGAGGTAAACAGTGAGCTGGCAAAATATGCAGATGCTACAATATTACTCAAGATAGTTAAGTCCAAAGCGGACCGTCAAGAGTTACAAAGGGATCTCACAAAACTGGGTAATTGAGCAAGAAAATGACAGATTAATTTCAATGTTGATAAATACAAAGTAATGCACATTGGAAAACATATACCAACTATACATGCAAAAGAAAGAGATCTTGAATTTAGTTTGGGTAGTTCTTTTAAAACATTGCTCAATGTGCAGCAGCAGTCAAAAAAGCTAACAGAATGTTAGAAACCCTTAGGAAAGGGATAGATAATGAGACAGAAAAATCGTGCCACTATATAAATCCATGGGACTCCCACACCTTGAATACTGTGTGCAGTTCTGGTTTCCCCATCTCCGAAAAGATACATTAGAATTAGTGCTATTTAATCCTTCTTATAACACAAGAACTAGGGGTCACCAAATAAAATTAATAGACAGCAGGTTTAAAACAAACAAAATGATTTTTTTTTCACGCAACGCACAGTCAACCTTTGGAACTCCTTGCCAGACTATAGAAGGGTTTGAAAAAGAACTAGATAAGTTCATAGAGGATAGGTCCATCAATGGTTATTAGTGATGATGGACAGAGATGGTGTCTTAGCCTCTATTTGCCAGAAGCTTGGAATGGGTGACAGAGGATGGATCACTTGATGATTACCTGTTCTGTTTATTCCGTCTGGGGCACCTAGCATTGGCTACTGTCGGAAGACAGGACACTGGGCTAAATGGACCTTTGGTCTGACCAATTTTGGCCACTCTTATGTTCTAAAAATACAGAGAAGAGCAATAAAAGTGATTAGGGCTATGGAACAGCTTCTGTAAGAGGAGAGGTTAAAAAGACTTGGACTGTTCAGCTTGGAAAAGAGAAGACTAAAAGGGGATATGATAGAGGTCTGTAAAGTCATGAATGGGGTGGAGAAAGTGAATATGGATGTGTTATTTATCCTTTCATCTAACACATGAATCAGGGGTCCCCCAATTAAATTAATAGGCAGCAGGTTTAAAACAAACAAAAGGAAGTACTTCTTTACACAACCTATGGACCTAATTGCCAGGGGATGTTGTGAAGGCCAAAATATTTTTTAAAAAGAATTGTATAAGTTCATGGAGGATATGTGCATCAATGGCTATTAGCCAAGATGGTCAAGGATGCAAGCCCATGTTCTGGGTGTCCCTAGACCTCTGACTGCTAAAAGCTAAAACTAAATGGCAGCAGATGAATCATTAGATGAATTGCTCTGTTCTGTTCACTCCCTCTGAAGCATCTGGCACTAGCCACTGTTGGAAGATAGGATACTGGGCTAGATGGACCATTGGTCTTGCCCAGTATGGCATTCTTACATTCTTATAAAGACATAAAATACAATTCCTAATCAAATTGTTAAAATTGCAAACTTTCCGTGCTACAACCTGAAGGAGGCAGGAAGGAAATTCTACATGCTCCTCCCATCCTCCTTTGGTTTCTGGCCTAAAGGAGAGAGCAAGTGTCATGACCTTCCAAATACCCTCTGGGACAGAATAGCTGTAAGGAAAGCAAGCTCTGAGGCCATGGATATTAGGAAATCTTCGCAAAGAGTCGGCCACTCTGTGCTGCTGTTACCTGCAGTATGGCAGTATAATTCCTTGGGAAGTTTAAGTTAGGATCTCTTCCTCATTCCTGTGCCCTTCCTGTTCTGCGTGGGGGCAGGGAGATGCCACTATGGTAAATTCATGCTGGTTCCAGTGTTGTTTACTACCCCACAGAGTTCCTTTTGGAATTTCACTGGGATTTAATGATAGCATACCCCCCAGAGCCACTGCTTCCAGTTCTGTCCTCCTCCTGCCCTGACATGCTCTCTCTCTTCCCCCAGAGCTGCAGATCTGCACCTATGTGATGTAAACTCAGGAAGAGATTGAACAATCAACAGATCATCTGGTCTTTTGATTTGTTGCTAAGACATTTCCACCACCTGCTATTCTCCTCCACTCAGCTCCAGGCTGTGAAGCAAAATGGGGAATATCTGACTCTCAGGATGGGTGAACTGATTAAGGATAAAAGTAAGAATTAACTCAAATCTTCACCCCAAACCTGGACATTATTGAGGTATGAAACCAAAATTAGAACCTCATAAAATGTTTGTTTATTCTTATGTTTGCCTGACTCTGTACTTCCTGGATTTGGGTGAGACCAAAAGCTTAAGGCTTGTGAGTGAAATGCTAAACAGAGATATCACGAGAGAGCTAGTTCTGTTGGCATTTCTGACCCAACTAAAAACAGGAACTATGGGAAATCAACTGAAAGTCAGATCTCTTGATATTTCCAATCTACTTTCCAGACTTAGGGCCCTACTTTCTTCGATTTATGCAGCGGAATTTCAAAGCACAGAGAAACTGCAGGATTAGGACATAAAGAGGTTCAGATAAACTGCAAATTTAATCATTCACACTTTTCTGTGCTTATCAAAACTTAACTGAACTAACGTGAAAGAAATGAAATCAGCCTGGCAATGAAAGAAGCCATCTGCCATCTCAGTCAGTAATGCAACATGACCTTCCGTTGTTATATTATTCTCCATGTAGATTTATATTTTAATATTTCATATGGCAACAGCACTGCACAAAGAGTCAGTGGAATTCATTAGTCAGTTTATATAATTTTGTAAAAAGAATAATTTTAAACTTAAACTCCACTTGCAGCTTGAATTCCTGCTCATTCATGTCACTGGGTTTAAGCACTAGGAGAAAACTACAGTGCTTCATGCTCCTGCCTGACAAGTACTGTATGCCATATTATTTCTAAATAAAGAATAGTTTTTCATTTAATAAAGGCATAGGTCAGTGTTTGTGTATTAAATGGGGTAGTGGGGTGGCTACCCTACTCCTAAAATAGAAGGGGTTAAAAGGAGCCCTGGAGAGAGCTGTGGCTGGGAATGGCTGATTGGGGAAGCAGCTGCAGCTGGGCCACACCCCAATCAGGCCCCAGTTGGCCTGTATAAAAAGGCTATAAGACAGAGGCCCAAGGAGTCTCTCTCCAGGCTGGAACAGAGCCGAGCCTAGCCTAGCCTAGCCTAGCCTAGCCTGGCCTGGCCTGGCCTGGCCTGGGTACTGAGGGTGGTGCAGTGCTGGGGAAGAGCAGGCTGAGTGGGGTGCTCCAGGCTGGCAACTCCCCAGGTTGTAGGGCCTGGTCCAAGGCCTATAGAGGTACTGGGAGGCAGAGGAAGGCAACAGGTCTGAACCCCCTTGCTTATGATGAATGGCCTTTACACTGCAGTCTGCTCTGGGGGATGGGGGCCTTGGTGATGACTGGCAGCAGCCCAGACTGAGGCAAGGTGGGGATAGTGGGTTGGAGGTTCCCCAGGAAGGGGAGACCCAGAGGCAGAGTGTGGGGGGTACTGACAGGGGGCAGAACCCCAGAGAAAGGGGTCTGTGAGGGACACAGGGGCCAGAGCTGTGTGGCTCACTGGCCTGCAGAGGGTGTGCTGCGTTGGAGAGAGCTAATTCCCCAATGACCAGCAGGAGGCACTGCAGGGGTGAGTCTGCTCCTTTACAAATGGCCTAAAATGTAAGAATATCTGATAGTGATTTAAGAAGACTAGTAATTTCAGGGTATGTCAACAGTATGAAATTATTTTGAAATTATTCTATTTGAATTTTTGGAAGCTATTTTATACATTCGGTCTTCTGTGTCCCCACTAAAGCACGTGAATTCGGCGGAATATGTCCACAGTACCAAGGCTCGCATCGAATGTCAGAACAGTGCACTGTGGGTAGCTATCCCAGAGTTCCTGCAGTCCCCGCCGCCCACTGGAATTCTGGGTTAAGCTCCCAGTGCATGATGGGGCAAAAAACATTCTTGTGGGTGTTTCTGGGTGTGTGTCATCAGTCAGTCCTCCCTTTGTGAAAGCTACGGCAGACAATCGTTTTTCATTTTTTGGCGTGCAGACGCCATACTGCTTTCAGTAGACTGCTTTCTGCTGCTCTCCTGCTACTATGAATCTACCTCTCATTTCCTCATCTTCCTACGTAATCTCTACTATCTACTCTTTCTTTCTCATTGAACACTTCCGCTGCCAACTCTGCTCGGCCATCGTTAACTGAGCAGCACAGCTTCCACCGCCAACTCTGCTCTCCTGCGATTGCTGCGCTTCTGAGCTTCTCCATGTTGTCTATCCTGGGCTCCCGCCTCCGTGACAGCTACAGAAGACAACCATTTCCTGCCTTTTTTCGGCTACCGTGAACCGAGCAGCACAGCTTCCACCACCAGCTCTCCTCTCTTGTGTTTTGTGCCCTTTTTCCAGGATTACCTGTGCAGGTGCCATAGCCATGGAGCCCGCTCAGATCTCCACTGCATTTCTGACCATTGTAAATACCTCACGCATTATCCAGCAGTATATGCAGTACCTGCAAAACCAGGCAAGGAAGCGATGACAGCGTGCTTATGATAACGATGAGGATATGGACACAGATGTTCCTAGAAGCATGGCATGTGGCGATTGGGAGATCATGGTGATGTTGGGCCAGGTTTATGCCATGGAACGCTGATTCTGGGTCTGGGAAACAAACACAGACTGGTGGGACTGCATAGTGTTGCAGGCATGGGATGATTCCCAGTGGCTGAGAAATTTTCGTATGTGTAGGGCCACTTTCATGGAACTTTGTGACTTGCTGTCCCCTGCCCTGATGCGCAAAAACACCAAAATGAGAGCAGCCCTCACAGTTGAGAAGCAAGTGGCTATAGCCCTGTGGAAGCTTGCAACGCCTGACAGCCTGGTCAGTCGGGAATCAGTTTGGAGTGGGCAAATCTACTGTGCTTCAAGTAGCCAATTCAATCATTGACCAGCTGCTATCAAGGGTAGTGACTTTGGGAAATGTGCAGACCATTGTGGATGGCATTAATACGCTGGGGTTCCCTAACTGTGGCAGGGCGATAGACAGAACACATATCCCTATCTTGGCCCCAGAACACCGGGGCGGCCAATACATAAACCGCAAGGGGTACTTTTCCATGGTGCTGTAAGCACTCGTGGATCACAAGGGACGTTTCACTGACATCAACGTGGGATGGCTAGAAAAGGTGCATGATGCTCGCATCTTCAGGAATTCTGGTCTGTTTGAACAGCTGCAGGAAGGAACTTACTTCCCAGACCAGAAAATTACTGTTGGGGATGTTGAAATGCCTATAGTTATCCTCAGGGACCCAGCCTACTCCTTAATTGCATGGCTCGTTTAGCTGTATACAGGCACCCTGGACAGTAGTAAGAAGCAGTCCAACTGCTGTAAGAAGCAGTCCAACGGTAGTAAGAAGCAGTCCAGTAGGCTGAGCAAGTGCAGAATGGTGGTAGAATGCGCGTTTGGATGTTTGAAAGCGCTCTGGTGCAGTATACTGATTCTCTTAGATCTCTGCACAACCAATATTCCAATTGTAATTGCTGCTTGTTGTGTGCTCCACAATATCTGTGAGAGTAAGGGGGAGACATTTATGGCGGGGTGGGAGATTGAAGCAACTTGCCTGGTGGCTAATTTTGCACAACCAGACAACAAAGCGATTAGAGTGCAGCAGGGCGTGCTGCACATCAGAGAAGCTTTGAAAGCCAGTTTCATGACTGACCAGGGTATGGTGTGACAGTTGTGTGTGTTTCTCTTAAAGTTACCTGCTATATATGTGTGTGTGTAATATATAAGGAAATCATAATTGTTTAAAAAACGTTCTTTATTATTTGTTGCACAAAACATTGAGAGAAATCAGAAGCTAGATGGGGCGGGGGATATTGGGTTAGGGGGGTGGAGGAGGAGGAGGGAAGGACAAGTCCAGAAACCAAAAAAAAAATTAGGATATGCCAGCTTTCTGCTGCTTGTGAAATCCTCTGGGGTTGACTGTGTGGGTCCCCGTAGCCTCTCCCCCTCCCCGCCCCCCCCCGTGTTCTTGGGCATCTGGGTGAGGAGTCTATGGAACTTGGGAAGGAGGGAGGGTGGTTATACAGGGGCTGAAGCAGCAGTCTGTGGTCTTGCTGCCTTTCCCGCATTAGATCCACCATAGAGCGGAGTATGTCAATTTGCTCCCCCATGAGCTTGACCATAGCATCCTGCCTGCTCTCATCGTGCACATCCTTACTCTCTTCGTATTCATGTAATGCTTTACGTGACTCCACAGTTGTTTGCTTCCATGCATGCAGCTGGTCCCTATCAGTGTGGGAGGACTGCAAGGGCTCGGCAAACATGTAATCCCGAGTTCATTTTTTCCACCTTCTAATCTGGACCAGCCTCTGGGATGGAGTAGACAGGGGCCACATTGAAACATTTGCACCTGCTGCGGGAGGAGAAAAAGGGAGGGTAGTATTTTAAAAGATACATTTTAGAGAACAAAGGGGACACTCTATCTCAGTGAAACAGGCAATTCATAGTACACAGCACATGTTCTTTCTGTACAAGGTCTCATTTTGCCTCTTATACTGAAGTGCCTGCCACTTTGGTATGAGTAAGCCATCACATGCAGCCAGGCAACAGAATTCAGCTTGCAGACAACCATGGTAAGCCCTAGGGGTGCACAAGCTTCGGCGTCTTCTGCATTCATGTCAATGCTTTCAAACTGCTGGGCCCCCTCTCCCATAGCAAGCAATGCCTGGTGGGTTTGCCATATAAAAGGACAGCCTATGGGCTCTCTGAAATGATCGCTTCACACAACATCCTCCCTCCCCCCATACACACACACACACACACCGCATGGCTCCAATGAGGCTCTGAACAGGGATGAGCCCTTTAAACTAAACGCAAACAACCCAGCGTGGCTTGGTTCCCCCCACCATGTGGCTCTGATCAAGCTCTCACTCACCAGAAGTGCCTTCTCCAGGGTCATGGTCGGGGAGCATGCCTTGGAAGTTGGGGGAGGCTATTGGCTCCAGTGTTAAGAAAAGTTCCTGGCTAGGGGGGAAAACGAATTCCCTACTTGCCCCCTATGCACTCTCCTCCTCCTTCTCCTCCTCCAAAAACTCATCTTCCTCGCTCTGTGCTACTCCCTCCTTGCAGGTGTCCACGGACAGTGAGGGCGTCACCCCCCATAATTGCACGCAACTCAGGTAGAAGCGGCATGTATGGGGCTGTGACCCAGAGCACCCATTCGCCTCCCTGGCTTTTTGGTACGCTTGCCTGAGCTCCTTGATTTTTGTACGATACTGCTCTGTGTCCCTGGAGTAGCCTCTTTCCGTCATGGCCCTGGAGACTTCAGTATACATATTTGCATTTCTTTTTTTGGAACATAGTTCAGCCATAACAGATTCATTTCCCCAACATGCAATGAGATCCAGTACCTCCCGTTTGGACCATGCTGGAGCTCGTCTGCGAATCCAGGTCTCTTGTGATGGTGGACCCTACATGGTCTCCTGTGATGGCGGACTGTGCTGATGGTCACCTGTGCTAATGGTGACCAAACAGGAAATTCAAAAGTTCCCAGGGCTTTTAGGGTGTCTAGTGCATCGAAGTTGAATGTTGTCCAGAGTGGTCACAAGGGAGCATTCTATGATAGTTCCCAGAGGCCACTAACATCGAATTGGGTCCTTAGTACCTGTAAACCGGAATTGCGATCTCGATTTTAGCGCTACTCCACTTGCCGACGTGGAGTACAGAAATTTGATTAAAGAGCCCTTTAAATCGAAAAAAACTGGTTTGGTCGTGTGGATGGAATCAGCTTTATTTAGAAGTAACTCAGCTAATTCCAAAATAATTGTGTACTCTAGACCAGGCCTCAGTTGATTATAGGGCAGCATCAGCTCCCCTCTAGTTAAGGTTGAGAATCCCTTTCTTTTTAAAGGATGACTTTTCTAGATGTTCTAAAATTAGCAGGGCTACTCATAATGCCATGAAACTTGATGTTGTCAAGAAGGTGTAGGGTAATGCTAGTGATCCAAATTTGAGGTCATTGTGGTTTCTGAGATACAGTCCCCAAGCAAAGAAAAACAATAATAATTTGTAATCCACCTTTCGTTAAGTTTGAGAGTTTCTACCAATGTGTTTTATACACACCTAGGCAGTGGTGCTGGAACAATTTGTATAGTGGGGGTGCTGAGAGCAGTTGAATCAAACTATAAACCCTACATATGATAGAAACAACTTCAAGCCAGGGGCTACAGCAGCACCCCCAGCACCTGTAGTTCCAGCACCTATTCACCTGGGGCTTAAACTATGGCTCTTATTGGGCCCAAAGCTAGTGCATGGCATTCACTACCCCTTTCGGAAAGCAATATTGAAAATGTTGTTTAACAAAGAATAAAGCTGTACAAATAGGCTTGAGCCTAATGCCCAGACACCAAGTGGATTACACTGTGCATGTTCAGTAGAGTACCCAAGAGGATTGCTAGCCAAGTAGTTTTTACATGAACTGGATGGTGTAAAAGTTATGTAAGTGGGTTTCTCATTTGCATAAATCTGAGACTAGATGAATGGAATAATATGCATTAGCCGGGGAAGAGAAGATCTTTATTTTGTCTGATACCAGTGTTCTTTGTTTTGACATCCCTGTTCCAGTCCTGTCACCCTAATTACTGAAAAAAAAATATTCTGTGAGGTTTAAGGGCTTCTCCCACTTAGACCAAATTGCCTGTTATATAAGAGTCAATAAAAATGTTACATTGTGTCACTGTATTGAATATAAATCTAAAAGCATTTTGCAAATTCAAAGTATAATGCCAAGTCCCTTGCCCACACAATATTTCTTTTTATTCTTTTAAATTGTTTTGTGACTTTTGTGTTTATATAATGTGGCAAATTGTATTCCTGGGGAAATTCTGCAGCACTGCTCATGAGCAGAATTCATGCCCCCTGCAGATTTCTTTGCTTCCCTGCAGAAAAATGACTTTCTGACAGGAAAACAAAGGGAAGCTGCAAGACCGGTCATTCGCTGCTCCCCAGCAGTGTGGGTGCGTTGTTTTGGGTGCCCAGAGCAGCCAGTGGAGTGGTAAATCACTGTGCGGCTGGGGATGCCCTGGCCAGTGGCTCCTACCCTGTGCCAGGCTCAGCTACTAGTCCAGGATGGGCTGGGGAAGATGGGACTTCCTCTTTCCCCACAAGGAGTGGTCAGGGTTGGGTCAGACCCACCCCCAGAAACCTCTCCAGCTGCAGGAAGCACCACACAAACACCCCACTTCCTGCCCCCATCTCTCCTCAGTCATGGGGGGAGGGGTCACACTGTATGAGGAACTGCTTCCCCATCTGCCCAATCCTCATGCATCCTGATTGTCCCACCAAGCCTCACCCCCTGAACCCAAACCCATACCATGAAAAGCCTCACTCTCTGCACCCCATCCTTGTATCCAGACTGCTCCCTGCACTTGAACTCCCACCCCAAAAAGCCTCACCCCACCTGCACCTGGAACAGCCCCCTGCACCGAGACTCCCATCCCACTGAAGCCCACCAAGCTAGCACCTGGACCCCCTCCCCCAATGATCCCTCCACACCTAGACTCCTCCTGCTGAGCCCACCTTCACCTGGACCTCCTTGCAGAGTCCCATTGTGCCTGCACCCAGAATCCTCCCTCCCCTGCTAACAACCCTGCACATCCAAATCTAACTTGCACCTGGACCCCCCCCACCAAGCTGGCCACAACCAGATTGCCCCACACAGAACCCTATCAACCCATGATCAACCCTGCGCTAAGCCCCTCCATACTGTGATCCTGCTGGGCTGAGTCTGCCTGCCTACACCTAGTGTGCTTGGGACAGAGGGGCAGGGCCCCAGGGTGTTTCTGGGACAGTCCTGGTCCTCGTACTGTGTTAGTCAGGTGCAACTTTATCACCAAGTCCATGTCCAGGGGACGGGGGCTCAGGGTGATCTCCTACCTCTGTGCAGTCAGTGGCCTGTGCTTCCCACTGGAACCTCCACATGTATTTATTGACAAATAAAATGTGTACAATTTTTAAATGTTATGCAGAATTTTAATTTTTTTGGCCCAGAATACCTTCAGGAGTAAGATTGTCAGCACTGGAGTTTGATGCTCTCTGTTTATCCACAGAGAAATTGCAGCCACAGCAGCAAGAAGTTACCTGCCCTACCCAACCAAGATACCTCAATACTAAATTAAAGGAATCACGCCTGGAGGTAAATGCTGTCAATCACCATACCCTCTTATGTGCTGACAAGGTTGTCAATTATTGTGTTTATGGTTTGTCATATCAACACTTGTGTACTGGAAACTGGACTGAAACTACTAAACTCATTTTACACAGTCATTGAACAGCCTTATGATGATAACTTTCATTTCTGTTCTACAGTAAAATCTATTTGTCTTTTCTAAATGTGTATATATATAGTATATAGTGACAGGGTCGGGCCAGATGGCTACAGGAGAGTAATAGAAGGCAGATATATTAGCCCCAGGCTAAGTAAGGTCATCAGCTTCTTTCCTAAGTAGAGGTTTCAGAGTAGCAGCCGTGTTAGTCTGTATTCGCAAAAAGAAAAGGAGTACTTGTGGCACCTTAGAGACTAACAAATTTATTTGAGCATAAGCTTTCGTGAGCTACAGCTTGCTTCATCGGATGCATCCGATGAAGTGAGCTGTAGCTCACGAAAGCTTATGCTCAAATACATTTGTTAGTCTCTAAGGTGCCACAAGTACTCCTTTTCTTTTTTCCTAAGTAGAGTATATTACAATAATCAGATCTAGTGGTTATAAATATATAAATACCCTTGGCTAAGTCCAAATCTAACATGAAGTTGTGCAGTCTCCTTGCCAATTGTAGATGTAAATGTGTATGTCATGGCTGTAGATGTTTTGGTATCAAGGCACAGGAGAAAACAGGAGCCTAAGAGAACCCTGAGAGTGCAGGAAGTCCTAACAATCTGAGGGTGGACATTTTCAGTGGAGGGTTGATGTTATGGAGGGTAGTGAGTTTTAACTGTTCCCCTTACCTCACCATCATCACCTTAGTTTCTTAGGATTCAGTTTTAGCCAGCTGTTTTCACTGAGTTGCTTATCCTAATCAGGATCTTGGATAGCTAGGAGATGGTTCTCTTTCCCTCTTCTCTGAAGGTGATATGGTTTTGGTTATCCCGTGAAAATTCCTGACATTTTATTCTGTTCCACAGCTGACATAGCTTCTTCATTATTCAGAGCTGGTAGCCCCACACTTCCTATTCAGATGCCCCTCATCAGGTTTTTATAACTTTTTTTTTCTAACTTTAACGAGTTGAGATGAAATTTTTCATGCTTGGTGTCTGCCTCATACTATTATTTTATTTTATTTTATTTTATTTTATTTTAAATCATCCAGAACAGTTCAGTCATTTCTGAAAACAAGGCTAGAAAAGGATTTCTTTGGTTATGGCACGCCTCCTGAGGAGACTTTAGTCAACTTCATATGGGCCTTGACCAAACCTGCCACCTTTGGTCGAGGGGTACATTACAGCTGCCCACTGGCTGGCCAGCTCTATACCATTGATATTGAGTCCTTCCTCTGTCTCTTCTACAAGAGGGTGATGGAGTTGGTGCTTTGGGAGCGGGACTTCTGGGTGGTCCTGTTGGTGTATGCCGATGACATGCTATTTGTGGCCCAGGAGCTGGGAGACCTGGCATGGATGGCTAAGTCATCTGCTTGGTGACCTACTCTGCCTGGCTCAACTGGGTCAAGAATTCTTGCCTGACGGTGGGGAACAGGTGCTATGTTGGCTCCCTCCCACCCAGACTCTGTGCCATCCAGTGGGGCACATGTCCACTGCTCTGTCTGGGAGTATACCTTTCTTCCATCAATCCCTCCCCCCTGGAAAATTGAATTGACCTAGATGCTAGTGTGTCTGACGGGTTGCAGAGGTGGATGGGGCTGTTCCTGTGCCTTTTTTTTCCTGCAAGAGTGCTGGTGATCAACCAGTTAATCCTATCCATGCTCTGGCACTGGTTCAACATCTTGAGCCTTCCCCCAGAAACCTTAGCCGGCCTCCTGAAGATCCTGGAATTTTTCTGCATGGGGCTGCACTGGGTCTCTGCGGGTGCCCTGAGCTGCCTCCTGAGAGAGGGTAGACAGGGACTGTTCTGCATCTGCAGCCAGGTCCATACTTTAAGCCTCCAGGCCTTGCAGAGACTCCTTTACAGAGTAGGTAGTCCAGCCTGGAGCCTGCTGTTTCATGCCTTCTTTCACCATCTCAGAGGGCTCTGGTATGGCTGGGTAGCTCTTTTATCTGTGCCTGAGAAGTCTCCCCTAAGACATCTCTGTCCTGCCATTCTTACACCAGGACTTCCTCAGGACCTGGAGACCAGTCTCAGTGACCAGGCAGCACCTCCTCACAGAACCCCTATTACAGAACTGTCATCTATGTATTCAGAGGGTGGAATCACACTTTGTGTCCTGGAGGATAGTCTTGACTGGTATCATCAGTCTTGGAGATCCTCCTGGACTATGATTAGAGGGACGGTAGACCCCAGGGTGCCCAGCCAGTGCATGGGGCTGTTCACCCCACCTATCCTCTTTCATGTGCTCCAGGAGGTAAGGGCAGCCTTGACACCTTGTTCTCTTGCTTTTCTTGAGAGAGTCTTGCAGGAGGGTGGTTCCCATGCATCTATCACCGCTGGCCCTCAAGAAATTGACATCAGGCCACTGCCCTGCATGCCTTCACAGCCACTCCTAAATGCCACCTGAGTTGACTGAACAACATCCAGTTGGTTTGCCTCTGAATTGTACCCAAGGAACATCTGTACACACTAGTGCTTTATACCATCCTCTTCCTCACACGCGTGTCCCACCCATGTGGGATCTGCTGTCTCCTGAGGAGGTTAGGGAAACAGGTGGGCCAGTCTGTACTCCATTCTGGTTCGATGGTCCCCCAGCGATGTTATTTGGTGGCCCCTCCACTGAGCTGTGAGCATGGGCATGTACCTGGCACAGTTCACCAACTCCTCCAACACTCGGTCCTTCTGTGGTGAGAGGGAGACCCTGGCAGACATCAGCTTTCAGCCTTTCTTTCAGCTCCTCCAAACCATGATAATGGCTATATTGGGTCAGATCAATGATCCATTTAGCCCCATATCCTGTCTTCTGGCAGTTGCCAAAGAGAATGAGCAAAACAGGGCAATTATTGTGTGATCAATCCCTTCTCATCCAATCCCAGCATCTGGCAGTCAGAGTCTGAGACCAAAGAGCATGGGGTTGCATCCCTGATCATCTTAGCTAATAGCCATTGATAGGCCCATGCTCCATGAAATTATCTAATTATTTTTATTTATTTATTGAACACTATTATAGTTTTGGCCTTCATGCTATCCCTAGCAACGAGTTCCACATGAGTACTTGTGTGAAGAAGTACTTCCTATTGTTTGTTTAAAACCTGCCGCCTATTAATTTCATTGGGTGACCTTACTGAGGTACTGGCTGCACTTCTCTCTGCCCTTCCTCATTGAAGCACACCCCATCTGTGGCCCACAAAGTCCGAGGACCTCTTTGTCAACCTCCTCCTTTTTGCTGGCCAAGATGGCCATCCATCATATCTGGAGGAGGAAGGTGGATGGAGTGGGTGGGTGCTCTGTGTCTGTGGGGCCTGTTTATGATCTCCTATCCAATCATGCTTCTTGGCAGAGTTCCTCTGGCAATGTCCACTGACTCCTTAGATGCCGTTGAGGAGCAGTGAGCACTGTTGGGGGTTCTCTTCTAGTTGTCTTTATCTGGTTCCCTGATTTTCAACCTTTGACCTCACTCGTGTCCCTTTTTCTTTCATTTGTGGTTCTCCATATTCAATTGTGGCCTGGGTCCAATGGCAGCTCCCCCTCATTTTGAGGGGGTGGGCCTGTAGCTTTGGGTGGGACTAGACCCACCTGTCCTAATATCCACAAACAGTACATACCTTCAAACCACTGCAGAGTCCCAAAGACAACAGTCTCCTGTATTACACCACACTGATTCATCTATATAGCAGGTGTATCCCATATACTGAGGGAAACAAGGGTCCTGTGGAAAACAGAATATCTGATTATATAATTAAAAAACTGTATCATAGTGTGTACACATAAGGGGGCTGAATTAAGTGTTGCATGGACAACTGTAATTATGGCATTTTCCTAACTTTTGGATGGTTGACTTTGCAACCCTAATGTTCTTTTAGTATAGACTTTTTTTTTACATGTAATGTAGTTGATGTAGAGGATGGATCCTCATGGGACTCCACAGATAGGGAATGTTGAGATAGAAAAGCACATGCCCATCAGAACTCACAAGGTGTGTTCTGACTTTCAGAAGAGAAGTGCTGCCAAAGCTCCATTTGAATTCAATAGAAGCTGCAACCTCTTAGTCCTTATGGTTTTTCAGTTAGTGTAGGGTGAAAACTTTGCTTCCCTTCAGGGAACTACCTCAACTTTTAAATGATTACCTGAGTCAGGAACAAGGACTACATGAGTACTGTGGGAGAATGTCTGCTGCATCTTCTTGCTGAGTTCAGGTAGCTGGTGCAGAAAGGGTGGAGCCCAAGGCTTTCCCCCTTCCTTTTGTTCTTTGGAGAGGTGAGTGCCAGCAGTGACATTAGCCTGGAGCAGTCCTTGGCTATGTAAGGACTGCCATTGTGTTCAGCCCATGAACAGAAGTGCAAATAGGGGGAAGACTTTTGCTTTCTCTCCTCGGATCTGCCGTGCACACACGTGAAGTGAGGCACAATTGAGTCCTCTGAATCAGAAGACTGCTTTTATAATAACTATTCCTCAGATGCTGTAATTAAGGGTAAAAAAAAAATTGTTTTTTTTTTTCCTGTCGTGCAGGCTCATTTACACAGAGGCTGCTCAGGTCACTGCTCTGAGAAGATGATGTTCAGAAGGTTTTCATATATCTTTGACATAATTGTGCATAGTTCTTGTCAAGAGTTCTTCTGCTGGAATTGTCATCTTAAAAGGTTACTGTGACATTTCCAAAATTTTCTGTTGCAAGTATGAATGAAACATGTTTTCTCCATATTTTTGGTATGAAACTTGATATTTTACACAGCTAAAATTTCTATTTATTATTTTTATTATATTGCTAAAATTGATTTTCTCAAGTTAGTCTGAAGGTTGAACTAAAAATAAAGCAAACAACAAAAACCAAACAATGCTTTCAATCTAGATATTTAGATTTAACCACAATTTATTTTTCAAGCTGACCTTCCAAACTGTTGAGGAAAGCTTAGAAGTAACTTTGGCTTTTTGTTTTATTGCTATTGTCAGAGCATCAAATATACTATGTAGAAGAAAAAGAAACATGCTCCAACATGCATAATGTGGAGGGGAGGAGTTGGTAAACATTTGTGTATAAATATGTCCCTTACCAACATGTAGCACTCACTAGCTTCTTTGCGCCAAAGTTGCATCGACTTCTGCTACTAAATGAGGTGCTGCTCATAGGAGATTGTGCACAACTTCATGATATGAGATTTTGTCGTCTCATGTGCTTTCATCAGCAGTGAAATAGTGAACAAGGTTGACATAAATTATCATTAGGCTTCAGGGTCAACACTCCATTTGAAATAGCGCTTGTTAGGATATAGATGTTGGCCTGTCTGCAAAGGCCTAGTCTTTAAGAATTTAGGTGTATTCTTATCACTTAGCTAGTTATAGAGGTATAAAAGAGAGAATCAAAATCACTGTCTGACTGTATAAGACCTTTGGCTAAGCAGCAGAGGCAGCCATAAGCTGGGAAGCGAACCATCACAGCCTCACATTCCAATCTAGTCACATTGAAATAAGGTGCTATTGGGCTGTTAGGAATACAGTCCTGTCCTGATAATGCCTATCGCCTCCAGAGAAAGGGAAGTGTCTAGAAAATGTAAAAGGAAACTTAGTTTGATAGCATCCTGTCTGGCAAGAACTCATTTTATCAATAGCTGGGATGTGAAATCCTCACTTCTGTATTGTTTTGTCATTATAGTTCCCACTTTGCTATTGTTTATTTGCATGGTTTCTGTCTGCTGTATAATTAATTTTGCAGGGTGTAAACTAATTAAGGAGGTGGGATATAATTGGTTACATAATCATATTACAATATGTTAGGATTGGTTAGTTAAATTTCAGTAAAATGATTGGTTAAGGTATAGCTAAGCAGAACTCAAGTTTTACTATATAGTCTGCAGTCAATCAGAAAGTGTGTGGGTGGGGGGCGAAATGGGGGTGGGGAAATTGGAATCACGTTTTGCTAAGGGGGGAATGGGAACAGGGACACAGGTAAGGCTCTGTGGTGTCAGAGCTGGGAAGGGGGACACTAAGGAAGGAAACTGGAATCATGCTTGCTGGAAGTTCACCCCAATAAACATTGAATTGTTTGCACCTTTAGACTTCGGGTATTGTTGCTCTCTGTTCATGCGAGAAGGACCAGGGAAGTAAGTGGGTGAAGGAATAAGCCCCTTAACATTGCTGAATTGCTGAATAGCTCATCTTAATTAATTAGCCTCTTACACTTTGTATGGCAACTTCCACCTTCTCTGGAGATAGATAGATATATTCTTAATATATGTTCCATTCTATGAATTCGATGAAGTGGGCTGTTGCTCACGAAAGCTTATGCTCTAATAAATTTGTTAGTCTCTAAGGTGCCACAAGTACTTCTGTTCTTTTTATGATCAAATATGTCAGTGTTCCTGAGGTAACTGAAAGCTTTGAACATAATCAGCACTTCCAAAACTGTGCTAGGACCATTGATGGAACTCTCCCCGGCTCTTGGCTTTAATAAACAGCCCAGTGTTCTATAGCTGTAAATAACACTACTTTGTGGTTATACAGCTTTGTGGATCACAGAGGATGTTTCATAGATTTAAGCACTGGTTTGCCAGACCAGGTTCATGATACAAGAAAGTTTAAGTTTATATGGGAAGAGAGACTGTTCCCACCCTACTCCAGCACAGCAGGGCTATTAGTTGAGATTGTTAAAATTTAAAATAAAACAATAAATAAAACACAACTAATCAAAATTTGCTGCTTTTTTTAAAATGTGAGTTTTCATTAAGCCATTTAATTTGTAGTCAGAATAATTATGATATATTTTAATGTCCATGAAAATGTTCAATGAAAAAAAAAAGTAGACTGTCCTTCAAAATGTTTTGTTTGTTTTATTTTTTTCATTTAATTTTGTATTTTTCAGGTTTTTTTTTAATTGCTACTTCTGAGGGGCCACCTTGTAACATGGTGAGATTGGGTTTTTTAAAGTTTTGACATTACAATAAATTCCTTTTTTTAAAAAATGCAAATTTTGAAAACCCAAATAATTTTTAAATTCAGTAGAAAATTTTGAAATAAAATAGGACCATTTTTAAAAATTGGGGTGAAAATATCTTTGAAATTTCTGTTTGTTTGATTTGGTAGGTTTTAGATATCCTTGCTGGTTTTGTGCAATGATCCTTGGTCTGCCCTTTGCTTCCCAGGTTATGAGAATGTTGATGAAAGTACTTTGGCTCTCTCTCCACCACCCAGGTATGCCTTTGAGGAACTGGAGAGGTGATTGAGTTGACTACACGGAGCAAAATGACACTGACCAAAGTACATCCCTATAATCACAATTGCTTGCTGTGTGCTCTATAACAACTGAGAATAGAATGGAGAGTGTTACACAGACAAATGGGATATTGGAGCTGCATATGGCCTATTTGTTTAGCCCAGTGTGATCTCTGAGCCTATTATGCTGATCAGGTGAGCATGATTAAGGGTTGCCCTGTATCTATTGAATTCAGCACCATAGTTTGTTCACACTGACACTCATGGAAGAAGGAAAAGGAACATAATCTCTAGCTGATATGTTGCTGTCATACACCCTTTATTAATTTGCCTTTTAAAACTGATTGATTTGATGTCAGACAGTCACCAGGGTATATAAAATGAAGTATTTCATTAACAGTGTGTCCATGCCTTTGCTATACTCAGAGAAATGTTATTAAAGAATGTGCCTTTTACTAGAAGGACAAGCCAATTTTCAAACTACAAGCTGGGGCAAAAAGTGCATCCGTGCTTTTTGCTTTTATGGTGCCCCACCTTTCTATGTAGTACAGTTTGTAATTAGTGCAATAATCACAGAACTCAGTACAGGAACTGTATAGCTACAGCAAACAATTTCCAGGCATCATTGTAGAAGTGAATTTTAAGAAGTGTCATGTAGCAGCTTTGGAGGTTTTTGTTGGGCCTTTCCATGAGGGGTGGTATGAGAGAAAGCATGAAGGTCTTTGTGGCAGTAGAAACTAACATTATTGGTGAGGGTCAGGAACTCAATAACATATAGGAAATGATAGTGTGGGGAGGGAAGCAGTGATGACAAGTAGTGTGTGTTTGAACTCTACCGCTGAAGAGTCTGTAATCTGAGACAATCTTTTCATGCAAAGGGAAGATTCTCTGTACTGTGAGGGAGATAGGTGGTTGGGGGTGTGATAAATGAAGGGCGGGGAGTTCTCTTTTATGGACACCCAGCCAACCAGTAGCTATAAAATCCCTCTTGGTAGCTGTTCTCTAATTTCTCTACCTGTAAAGGGTTAAAAAGTCTCACTGCTATGCATAGGTAAAAGGAAATGAGTGGGCACCTGACCAAAAGAGCCAATGGGAAGGCTAGAACCTTTTAAAATTGAAAAAAGACTCCCCTTTTTTCTGTCTCTGTTGTTCTCCAGGGGAGAGGCGGACAGGGCAGCAGCTATGCTGTAAGAAGCTTGGGCCAGGTATGAAAAAATCATCAGTATCATACCTAGAAACTACTCATTTAAAACCCCAGATATATAAGTAGATCAGGAAATATGTAGGAAGACACGATTAGGTTTATCCCATTTATTTTATTATGGCTTTTGGATTCCTCTGTGCTAACCCCGTTGCTTTTGTTTTGCTTGTAACCTGTAAGCTGGACCTCAAGAAAGCTATTCTCCATGTTTAATCTGTGTAGTTATTCTTTTAAAACTTATCAATAGCCTGAATTTCCAGATGAATTTTCTTTTTTTATTAATAAAATTTACCTTTTTTAAGAACAGAATTAAATTTTTGTGTTGTAAAAGATTTGTGCATATATATGTTTAGCTGGTGGAAACAGTTGATTTCCTTATTTTCTTTTTCTTTTTCAGCTCTTCCCCATAGGTGGGGGTGAAAGGGCTTGAGGAAGGAAATCCCAATTGCGCCTTCCTGGGCTCTCAAAGAGGTTCTGCATTTGGGTGGTGGAAGCATCTATCTATCCAAGGTCAGAGTAAAGCTATAACCTTGGGAGTTTAATACAAGCCAGGAGTGGCCAATATTAATTTTTCAAAGCCTTGCAGGCCCCCACCTTCTGCACTCAAAGTGTCAGAGTGGGGAATTAGCCTTGACATGCTGGCAGAGCAGTGAGATCATTTTGAACCAGAGGCCCAGACCTCAGGATTTTAAAAGAATACATTTTTCCTTTTGGCAACCTGCAAAGCCAGGGAACTTTCTTTTCTTTTCTTTTCTTTTCTTTTCTTTTCTTTTCTTTTCTTTTCTTTTCTTTTCTTTTCTGCCTGAGGGGGAACAGACTATAGATTAAGTGCTTGGAGGCAGAGGAGAAGAGAGGAGAGGGACAAAGCGCTTGGAGGTGGAAATGGAGGTGAAGCGCTTAGAAGCAGAGACAGAGCTGGAAAGGGTTAAGAGCTGGAAAGGGCTAAGCTAAGTCCTCCTCTGGTACTGTTCCCCATTCCAAGAAATTCCCCACATAAAAGGTAGGTGATGATACAGAGGCCTTCTTAGAAAATTTTGAAAGGGCCTGCCTAGGGTACATCATCCCTATAGACCAGTATATGGTGGAGATGAGGCCACAACTCAGTGGACCCTTAGCAGAGGTGGCAGCTGAAATACCTAAAGAACACCTGAATGAGTATGAACTTTTTAAACAAAAGGCCAGAATTAGGATGGGGCTAACACCCGAGCATGCCCATCAGTGTTTCAGAGCCTTAAGGTGGAAACCAGACGTGGTATTTTCCCGACCCACCTACCACATTGTAAAAAATTGGGATGCCTGGATATCAGGAGCAAATGTTAAATCTCTGGAAGATCTGTCTCTCCTAATACAAATGGAGCAGTTCTTAGAGGGTGTTCCTGAGGAAATAGAAAAGTACATCTTAGATGGGGAACCCAAAACTGTAATCAAAGTGGAGGAGATCGGAGCCAAATGAGTGGAGGTGGCGGAGAAGAAGAAAGCTAGGAGCAGTTGGTGGGTATACCAGAAGGGGCAACCCGAGATGACACCCCACCATCGGAGTCAGCCCAAGGCCCCACCTTACAAGGAGGAGCCCTCCACACAGCCAGGGAGTCCCCAGATGCCCTCTTGTCCCACCACACTACTCTCCAACCACCCCCTTCACACCAGCCCACAGTCAGCTGGGCAATGCTTTAAATGTAATAAGCTGGGGCATGTGAAGGCCAACTGCCACAAGAGCACAAGCCGACTGCAAATCATCACTCCGGGATCCAAATGAGAGCCTTCTGGCCCAGATACCCCCAGAGCAAAGGGAAATTGTGAGTGTGGGTGGGAGAAAGATTACTGCATGGAGAGACACTGGAGTGCAGGTGTCAGCTATCCACCAATCCCTGATGGACCCCAAATTCATCAACCCAGAGGCCCAAGTGATGGGCCAACACATTTAACTTTCCTACAGCCAAGTTGCCTGTCTAATACAAGGGCTGATCAGAAATATGGACTTCTGCAGTCTATGATGATTATCCCATTCCCATGCTGCTGGGAGAAGAATTAGCCAATCACATGAGGCTAACAAAATGGGTGGGGATGATCACCCACAGCAAAGCTAAACAGGCCTCCACACCTAACTCCATTCCTGAGCCTCCTACAAGAACCCAGTCTGTGTCCCCTGGTACCACAGGCCCGGGACCCAGCTGGAGGTGGTGGAACCAGACCCCAGACCACAGTCTATGACAGCAGTTATAGATCTAGTTCCTGGGACCCAGCCAGAACCAGCTCAAGCATCAGAACAGGCAGATCACTCAGCACCAGAGCCCGTGCTTGCAACCCCACCAGAGTGAGGGGAGGCAGCACCAAAGGGCACCACAGAGCCTGCACCTGCAGCAGCAGCTAAACCGGTGCAAGAAGCTCAACTGGAGCCTGAAATACAACCTAGTGCACCAGCAGAGAGTGGTTTACAGTTGACACAGATACCACCATCACCTGCATCGCTTCCAGTGGGACCAAGCCCAAGTCCACAACCCAGCGAGGAACTAATGTCTCCAGCATCAAGGGAGCAGTTCTAGGCAGAGCAGGAAGTGGATGAAAGCCTCAAGGGAGCTTGGATAGCAGCACAGAATGGCCCATTGCCTCTCCGCTCTTCTAATAGGTCCAGGTTTGTTTTAGAAGGAGGTCTCTTATACAGGGAAACCCTTTCTGGTGGGCACAAGAAGGACTGGCATCCTCAGAGACAGTTGAAAGTTCCAATGAAGTATAGGGAAATGCTCTTGAGCTTAGCCCATGATCACCCTAGTGGCCATGCTGGGGTGAACAGGACCAAAAACCATTTGGGAAAGTCATTCCACTGGGAGGGAATGGGCAAGAATGTTTCTACCTATGTCCGGTCTTGTGAGGTGTGCAAGAGGGTGGGAAAGCCCCAAGACCAGGTCAAGGCCCCTCTCCAGCCACTCCCCATAATTGAAGTTCCATTTCAGCATGTAGCTACAGAAATTCTGGGTCCTATCCCTATGAAGACACCCAAAGAAAAACAGTACATACTGACCTTCATGGATTTTGCCACCCAATGGCCGGAAGCAGTAGCTCTAAGCAACACCAGGGCTAAAAGAATGTGCCAGGCATTGGAAGATATTTTTGCCAGGGTAGGTTGGCCCTCTGACATTCTTATGGATTTGGGAACTAACTTCCTGGTAGGGACCATGAAACGTCTTTGGGAAGTTCATGGGGTGAACCACTTGGTTGCCACCCCTTACCACCATCAAACGAATGTCATAGTGGAGAAGTTTCATGGAACTTTGGGGGCCATGATATGTAACTTCATGAATAAGCACTCCAGTGATTGGGATTTAGTGTTGCAACAGTTGCTCTTTGCCTACAGGACTGTACCACATCCCAGTTTGGGGTTTTCATCCTTTGAACTTGTTTATGGCCACAAAGTTAAGGGGCCATTACAGTTGGTGAAACAGCAATGGGAGAGGGTTACATCTTCTCCAGGAACTAACATTTTGGACTTTGTAACCAACCTGCAAAACACCCTCAAAGACTCTCTAGCCCTTGCTCGACAAAACCTACTGGATGTTCAACAAGAGCAAAAGGCCTGGTATGATAAACATGCCAGAGAGCGTTCCCTCAGAGGAGGTGACCAAGTCATGGTCCTGAAAGCGGTCCAGCCAATAAGATGGAAGCATTGTGGGAGGAGCCATTTATGGTCTGAGAGTGCCTGGGAGCTGTTAATTACCTCATAGTGTTCCCAGACCCTACCCTAAAACCTAAAGTATACCATGTTAATTCTCAAAACCCCTGTTATTCCCGAGAAATCAAGGTTCTTCAGTTTACAACCCAGGAGAGAAATGAGTCACTGAGTAACCTGAAGGAGTCTACTGTGAAGGGAAAAGCAATGGTGGTGTAGAAGAGGTGAGCCTTTCCATAATCCTGGGGCATAAGCAGCGACAGCAAATCCAGGAGCTGTACACCAGCTTCACGCCACTGTTTTCAGTGTACCACTCCATTGACACAAGTGATGCTCACCCAATTAGAGCCCAACACTACCGGATGGCTTCTCAAGCCAAAACCACAACAAAAAGGGAGATCAAGGACATGTTACAGATGGGTATAATCCATCCCTCTGAGAGTGCATGGCCTCTTCAATCGTTCTGGTTCCCAAGCCGGATGGGGAAATCTGCTTTTCGTGGAGTACTGTAAGCTAAATGCTGTAATTCGCCCAGAGAACTATCAGTGCCAGCTACAGATGAGCTATTGGAAAACAGGGACGTACCCAATTCATCTCCATCTTAGACTTAACTAAAGAGTACTGCCAAGTGCTGCTAGATGACCCAGCCAAGGAAAGGTCAGCCTTCATCACCCATGTAGGGCTGTATGAATTTAATGTGCTCCCTTTCGGACTGTGAAATGCACCTGCCACAGTCCAGAGATTGGTAGATAACCTTCTGGATGGATTTGGGGAATTCGCAGTCGCCTATCTCGATGATGTGGCCATATTCTCAGATTCATGGGCAGAACACCTGGAACACCTCCAAGCTGTCTTCCAGCGCATAAGGGCGGCACGATTAACCGTTAAGGCCAAAAAATGTCAAATAGACCTAAACAGGGTAACGTACCTTGGACACCAGGTGGATCAAGGAACTATCAACTCCCTACAGGCTAAAGTAAATGCTACCCAAAATTGGTCTGTCCCTAAGTCAAAGAAGCAGATCCAATCATTTTTGGGCTTGGCCGGGTATTACAGACGATTTGTACCACACTACAGCCAAATTGCCACCCCAATGACCGATCTAACCAGGAAAAAACAGCCAAATGCAGTTCAGTGGACTGAGAAGTGTCAGCCTTTAACCAGCTTAAGATGGCCCTTATGTCTGACCCTGTACTAAGGGTCCCAGACTTCGACCAACCTTTCATCATAATCGGAGATGCATCTAAGCATAGCATAGGAGCAGTTTTAATGCAGGAAGGACCAGATCAACAATTCCATCCTGTTGTGTTTCTCACCAAAAAACTTTCTGAGAGGGAAAGCCACTGGTCAGTCTCAGAAAAATAATGTTATGCCATTCTGTATGCTTTGGAGAAGCTACGCCCATGCATTTGGGGACGGTGTTTCCACCTGCAGACTGACCATGCTGCACAGAAGTGGCTTCACACAGTCAAAGAGAGTAACAAAAATCTTCTTTGGTGGAGTTTACCTCTTTAAGACTTTGATTTTGAAATGCAACACATTTCAGGAGCCTCTAACAAAGTGGCTGATTCACTCTCCTGGGAAGGTTTCCCAGACTCAGCGGGGTAAAAATGTCCCTGTATTCCAAGTCATTGTAGTCCTTAAACTGTTTAGTTCATCATATAAGTAGTAGTAAAATTAGAGATGCATGTATCTTATTTACTGTTTTCCTAAACCTTTAGGAAGAAATCCCAGCCATTGTGGACCTGACCTGAACCACACTGGCCAACACGGTCTGTGATTTGGGGGGCATGTGATAAATGAAGGTGGGACAGGGGGGTAGCTCCCTTTTATGGACACCCAGCCAGCCAGTAGCTATAAAATCCCTCTTAGTAGCTGTTCTCTAATTGCACTACCTGTAAAGGGTTAAAAAGTCTCACTGCTATGCATAGGTAAAAGGAAATGAGTGGGCACCTGACCAAAAGAGCCAATGGGAAGGCTAGAACTTTTTAAAATTGAAAAAAGACTCTCCTTTTCTCCATCTGTTGTTGTTCTCCCGGGGAGAGGCGGACGGGGAGCAGCTATGCTGAAGCAGCTTGGGCCAGGTATGAAAAAATCATCAGTATCATACCTAAAAACTAATCATTTAAAACCCCAGATATGTAAGTAGAGCAGGAAATGTCTAGGAAGATATGATTAGGTTTATCCCTTTTATTTCATTATGGCTTTTGGATTCCTCTGTGCTAACCCCGGTGCTTTAGTTTTGCTTGTAACCTTTAAGCTGGACCTCAAGAAAGCTATTCTTCGTGTTTAATCCATGTAGTTGCTCTTTTAAAATCTATAAATAGCCAAAGTTCCCAGTTGTATTTTCTTTCTTTCTATTACTAAATTTTACCTTTTTTAGGAACAGATTTGGATTTTTGTGTCTTAAGAGATTTGTGCACATGTGGTTTAATTTGCTGGTGGCAACAGCTGATTTCCTTATTTTTTTTCAACTCTTCCACGGGGGGGGCTTGAAAGGGCTTGAGGGTACCCCAGAGGAAGGAATTCCCTAGTACCCTAGTACGCCTTCCTGGGCTATCAAAGGGGTTCCGCACTTGCCTGGTGGGCAGCATCTACCAATCCATGGTCAGAGAAAAGCTGTAACCTTGAGAGTTAATACAAGCCTGAAGTGGTCAGTATTAATATTTAGAATCCTTCTGGGCCCCTACCTTCTGCACTCAAAGTGTCAGAGTGCAGAATTAGGCTTGATAGGGGGGTATAGAAATGAATTGACTGGCAAGATGCTGATTCACTTTGTAGTAGGTGGGTGGATGGATTGATATCTGCATGGAGCTGGTAATGGATAGATTGGGAAAGAATTGCTGGATGTAGGTGGAACTGTGCAGTGGAGCACACTCATTTGGGTATTTTATATGCATTTTATTCCCTGCCCTGGCTTGTTGTTATCCCTTTCTCCTGAAGACACCACGAGATAGCCACGATGAATCAGTGTTGTCACTATGTAAACACTGAGGAAAAGAGGTAGGTCCATGAGAAGATCTTATTTTACAAACTCCCCATTTCCCACCCTATTTCCTATGATAGAGGGGTTGGTGGGAGATTAGGTTGGGGACAGAAGCTTAGTGGTTGGGGGCCATAGGTTGATAGAGTTTAGATGAGTATCTGAATTCTTGGATACTTAGCTGAACTAACCTGTAAACCTCTTGAAGTTCCATCTTCACTACAATTTGTAGGTATTTTTGCTGTTTTGGGACTGGTTTCCTCTATGATCATTTATGTCATACGAGTACACAGACAACTGCCTCAACAACAACAAAATGTATTTTTATTAAAGCTGGGCTCTGTCTTACATTCTGCTATATGAATTTTGACAAATTTGACTGAGTCTATTTGACATATAATCTAGATCCGTGATTACTGGTTCCTTGCACACTTCTGTGTGTATTTTGGTTAGGTATAATTTTTTATTTTAATAACTATTTTCTAAGGCTACTAACAGAAAGATTGCAGCTAATGTGGTCCCTAACAGCTGTATTTTTAGTTCCACTCCCCTCTCAAATTTTAGTACACAACAATTTTGCCACATTTTTCATCAGGGAAAGCGTTCTCAATATCTTTGCAGTGATGAAGAAGCATTTCCTCTGTTAATTTTCAAAAATATTGTAATGCAAATCAAAATATTGCACATGTGTTTAAAGAGTAATTTTTCCTGTTTGCTAACTAAATGCAGAACTCTTTTTGAATGAGCAGTATACAGAAGCGTATTTATACTACTAAATTATACTGGATTTATACTAGCATAGGTTTGACTTTGATCCAAATGCGCAGTTATATATTTCTTTTATGCAGTCTTGTATATACAATCTACACATACATCCTCACTTCTTCTGTGTGTTGCACATACAATTCCTCTTTACATTAAATGAAGACTTACTGATATCAATTCTTCTGTAAATGGAGGACAGTATTGGAACTTGATCTTTGGGTAGTGCGTCCACTTGTAATTAAATTAATATTGTTCTTGCTATTACAGGGAAATTTGGGAAATCTGGATGCGAAAATAAAAGTTTCGTCAAAGAAACTTTAATCTTCTGCATTTGGAATTTACTCAGTTTTGCAGATGACCTATGGGTAAGTGAGATTCACTTAGCATTTATAACCACAAATGGGATGGGAGACTAAAAGCAAAATTCTTCTTTCAGTTACACCATTGAAACTACAATAACACCATTAAAGTCAATAATTTTTTACATCACTGTAACTGAATAGACTTTTGTTATAAAAACTAGAAGGCAGATCAACTTTTGTGTGTTGTGTCAAAATAACCATGGAAAAGGGTAGCTGTTTAAATGAACTAAATAGCTGTGAAATAGCTTTGAACTGATGATTTTTGACATATTTTGTATCAGATAAAATAGAAAATGCTATATATCATTCTGAATTCTTCATGAGCTAAAATTAATTTAAATAAAGGGCATCAAGGGTGGAATCAATCTGCATGTTTTTTTTTACAATTCAAAGATTTAACTCATTAAAAGTTTGACCTTTCTATGCTGAAGGAACTATAATGACTGTCTACCTTTTATTTTCTCAACTGCACTGGTTTTAAGCACTCCATTAAGGAAGAGATTTGTGCTGTAATAAGAATGTCATATTACATCTCTCCAAAAGCTAATATTGTTAAAATATTTGATGAATTTATGCCAGTAAGAAATTTGGAACAAGTTACACTACACAAATGTTCATTCTACCAAATATATGTATGATTTTTTTCCACTTTAAAGGCTCTGGAAAATATTTCATTGTCAAATAATCTGATTTTTCCACATACAAATTTTGTATAATCTAAAGTTTGAGGGAGAGTCAGAGAACCAAGATCTCTGTTCTGTAATCATTAGATCCTGTTACTAGATTTTAGAGTAGCAGCCGTGTTAGTCTGTATTCGCAAAAAGAAAAGGAGTACTTGTGGCACCTTAGAGACTAACAAATTTATTAGAGCATAAGCTTTCGTGAGCTACAGCTCACTTCATCGGATGAAGTGAAGCTCACGAAAGCTTATGCTCAAATAAATTTGTTAGTCTAAGGTGCCACAAGTACTCCTTTTCTTTTTGCGAATACAGACTAACACAGCTGCTACTCTGAAAGCAAATGCATCCGATGAAGTGAGCTGTAGCTCACGAAAGCTTATGCTCTAATAAATTTGTTAGTCTCTAAGGTGCCACAAGTACTCCTTTTCTTGTTACTAGATTATAAATCTTGAGTTTCTTACATTTTTTTAATTTGACCTCTGGAAGATATTAAAACTCAATGAGGCATGTTAGTAAAAACTGGGGTGTGCCTGTTCTGTAGACAGATATTTTCAGTGCTGTGAGTTTGTAATCCTTTTTAAGAGGAAATTCACCTTTAAATTGTACAATCTAATAAACTATAACTTTGCAATCAGATAAGGTGCCTTAACAAAAAAGAAGTAACTTTTTTTAACTATTTTTTTCCACATTAACTGTTATAGTTAAATTAACCTCAGTAGCTTTAATGGGACTCTGGACCAGCAAAGAGAAGCTATACTAGAGGTATTGAAGCCCCAAGTAGTCCTCATGCATTTGCATAGTCCTACTGCTTCCCACCTTCTTGGTCACAGTTGAAAGATTGGTGTTTTTTTTTCTCATTCAATGAATGGACACCCCAATCTTCTCCCTCTGAACACATTCACTTTTAAATTTTGGTGGGAAATGCTTGATTAAATATAGACAGCATAAAAATGGCTGGAGTAAGCACTGTTACAGGAGTAATTATATTCTGTCCTTCAGCCTGAGTGTGTAGATAGCTATTTTGGAGGGGAGGGATTCACAATTCATCTCCCAGAACAGGCAACATAGTTGTAAAAACTGGTTTATTTCTTAAAAATAAATACAAAAATATAAATATAAAACATTGGCAGATAGAATTTGATGAAATGAAGTTGCACAAATTTTTTTAAACCAGCTGCATATCACACGTATTAAACACCACATGTACATTTTTTAAATGTTAATGTACAGAACTGGACATACTTTTTTTCTTTGCCTTCTTAAAAGCTGCACTTGCAAGGGTAGGACATGTACCTAACAAAAGCGGCTTGTACATGAGGTTGCTTACGGGAATATCACCCTGTTCAAGCTTCTGAAAGTACTTTTACTTACTAAAATGGACAACACTGAATTTCCATAGCTTTGGCTCTTGGAAGGTGATTAAATAAAATGCTGTATATATTCTGTGACATCCTACTAGAAAGAATGAATGACAATGAACAAATTAAAAAGAAAACCATTGTGCTGAGTGGCAGGAAAATTTTCCTGAATGTTAAACATTGTTGAGTGGAGAAGGTGTCTGTAAAGTTACTTCCTCTCAAATTGACCCTATCGGAGGTTAAGAAGTGTCTTTGTCACTTTCTCCTCCACCATACATTTCAGCTAGCTTATTAAATTGAGGGCCCCATTCTCTGAGGTAATCATAGTTTTGGTCTCCTTCAGTAGTACCTGACTCTAAGGAACTCAGGGATTCAGCTATAGAATCATTTCCTTCGTAGGCATAGGTTGCAAGTGAATCATATGGTGGTGCGGAGGGATCAATATCGTGCTCCTTTAGCCTTTGGTTAATGAAATCTCGGACATCTGTATTATCTGGTGCTGAAGGAGTCCTCCGTGGTATAAATAATGTTTCAGGAATAATATCTCGTCGAAGCTTCTTATCTTCAATAGCTGCAGGATTTCTCAGTGTGCCAATATCAAAGGCTTGAGTGTCTTCCTCTCCACCGCCTTCATCATTATAACTCACAATGTTGTCTCTGATGTCCTCTTTAGACAGGATCAGAGGCTCTTTCTTTCGCTGCCTCTTCAGAGCAGCAAATAGTACCACTATAACTTAAAAAAAACACAAAAAACAGAAGAGCAGATTCATAAACTAAAGATCTGAGTTTAACAATTTCTCAGTGGCAAGCCCAGCAGAAACAATAGCTTTACTTTACTTAAATTTTACCAATTAAGCTTAAGAATCCCTGAAACGGCTAGAACTCCATCCTGGTTTTTGATCACCTTACCATGTATTGTGTAAAACCTCTCTTGTGCTTAAGACAGGATGCACTCAGAATAAGATCTTTTCTGTATCTTTGAATAGGGACATTGGTTTGGTCTGAAAATGGCCAGGTCTACTTTGATGATGAGGGAGAATATTTTTGCAAGTTTCAAGCAGACTGCTCAAACTGTTCTTGAGTTGCAGTTAATTAAATATTACTTTGAAAATTATAAAATTCAATCTTAGTATCCTTCCAGTTCAAACAGCTTGTTTCTGACCACTTTATATAAAGTTAAACATTTGTGAACTAGTGCACAGGAATCTACTTGAAGAGAATAGATCATCAAGATATTGCTGATTGATGTCTCTATTGTAATGGTGATTTTGTGTGATAAATAGTGTGGTGCTTTTTTATGGCTGGTTGCAGTTAGAGAGGACATAGATATCACTTTTTATTGTTTGTAGTGAACATATATTCTTTTAGAATAAGAAAGAGGAAGTCCTTCTAATGAACCCCTTCTAATGAACCTGGAATTTAAATTAACTTGTTTCTATCTCCCTTATGAAAACACACTCACTTGAACACATACTATACTATACTATACTATACTATACTATACTATACTATACTATACTATACATATATATATATATAGATATGCTGTATAATTGTTTCAATTAAGCTATAATCTTTTAATTTAGAATTCATTTCACTTTGTGTCCAAAGATACTGACTACTTTTTAGCGTGCCTTGATAATTGTTATGAATAATAGGCATTCAGCCCATTTTTGGTTTCCCAATAATGTGTGAACTGAGCTTGATTTCTTTATGAGTGTATTTGGCAGATATTCACAAAATAGCATACATGAATAATATTCAGTCTATACTGTAATTGGTTTGCCAATTGTTCATTATAAATTAGTGTTTGGTCTTTTAAATTATACGTTACCTCAGTTTTTGAACTTAACAACTAACAAAGGACAAATAGTTTTTTTTTTTTTTTTTAAACAAATCTTTTCATGTTAAATTTATTATTAAACTTTCAGGAAATGTCAACATTTTTACATAGAAGAAAAACTCATAGTGAGATGAACTTTTAGGGCCTAATCCAAAGCCCATTGAAACCAAGTAATTCTATCAGCTAATATGAAAACTATTAACCTCAGTGAGCTTTTGCTCAGACTCTTAGTCACCAAGGTATTTGTGAATTAACCAGTTTTAATAGCTACAAGCAATATGACTGCAGTCAACTCATAAATGGGATTTCCTAGCGACTAGGAAATTTGATTAAACCTCTTGACCAAAACTGCAGTATTCATACTTTAGTTGACTACAGGCTTCCATGTATGAAACACTGAGCCACCAAATAAGTAAAGCTAGTTCAATTACTTTTTTTTCTCCCCAATCAGAAAGTGTCTCTTCCTCTACACTTTCTCCCCCCCCTCCAGGAAAAATGTATTTTTGATGAAAAAGATTAATTTTATGATTGGAAAAAATAAGTTGTTTTGAATCAGCATTTCAAAATAAAATTATTTTTTTTCTTTTTGTTTTTAGAAAACAAAATATATATATTCCATTGTGATTTGGGTATTTTCTGGGTTTTTCCCTCCCTCTTTTTCATTGGAAAAACAGGCTGGTGGAAACATTCTCTAAATATTTACAGTTGGAAAAACACTTTCAAATTCAAAGTAATATGAAAATAACACTTTCATTTTATACTTTAATGCTTTCATGAACTGGAAGAGCATAGAAGAGCTACACACATATACCCTTTCTGATATTAACTTTAATACCATCAGAAAGTGTATGGGTTGTCCACCTCCTTTTCAAGTGAGGGAAAAAATGGAAAAAGAAATCTAACAATACTCAATTATTTTTGTTTTCAAAAACTGAACTTCTGGAAATTGTTTATTTCAAAATGTCTTGTAGAAAATAGACTTTTAAATGGGGAAATTTACCCACTGGGATAACAATGCAGCTTCCCAACTAAAGATTAGAATCCTAATTCTAAAAGATAATCTCCTTCTGTGATGTGTGCTGAGAAATTACAATTGTAATCCCAATATGACTTGAATAAAACTAGTAGATTTGATCCCATGTGTGATGGTGGCAGACCAGGTGCCAGCTCATGTCAAAGCCCCAGGTCAATTCGGTTGTGTATAGATCAAAGTGATTGCATAAGAGTGTATTTGGTGTTGAAACTGCATGAAAACAAGTTGGATGTTACCGGCATTGTTTTCACTTTTCTGTATCCCATTATAATGTACTAGCAAACATTTTACATTGTGTATATCCCTATAACTAAATAACCCATCAAACAAGGGAGAAGCCTTGCAGAATGCATATGAAGAACTTTAAAAGAAAAGTGCTAATTTCAAAGCAAGGGGTCATTGTGTGTTGTAATCAGTGAACAAAAACTCAAAATACATTCCTCACTCTTCATCATCAAAGAAAAATCCCAAGTAGGTAGTGATTCTGTCAGCTTGTTTTCTATGAGAAGAAGCTATAAGTATGGATTTAAGGAAAGATCCTTCATCTCTGGATGGTTTGAATTCTTACAGGTAAGTATGCCAGATGCAAAGTGGAGATCCCCAGAGGTAATCTGGGTACCCTGAAAAGACTTTTGAGAAACTAGTAGTTTATTACATCACTGCCACCATTTGGAATTACAAATTGTGACTCATGCATACATATATTTTACCTGCTCAAAGGTTTTAATAACTCTCTTTTCCTTTGATTATTTACTATAGAATTGGCTACCAGTGTTATCTTTGGTGAAAGATCTAGAGTACCAATTGATCTGAGGTAACTGACTTGTCTCTGAGGACAGGGAGCAACCTGCTGTGATTTTTTTTTGTTTGACCTTTTATCACAAATTCAATTTGTCTGGGTGGCAAGATAGACTAGAAAGTCTGTCTGTGACTCCATGGTAAGACTGGCATAGTGATCCAGGAGTTCACCTTTTTAAATGGTTTGGTGAAATCTAATTATAGCACAAGCAGCTTTGGGTGTCTACCCTGAGATAGGCACTCTCAGTTGTGAGACACTCCAGAAACCATGCACATATGCAATTTGCATGGTCATACTGAAGAGAATCCCAAACTACAATTCATTAATAGTTTCTTTGTGTCAACTATGAAATAAGGTCATATCAGTAAGCATGTTTGTTTACTGATATGACCTTATTTCAAAGTTAATCACAGGACTACATTAATTTCTTTCAGGATCAGGATTGGTGCTGCAAGTAACAGTATTTCTGACACTAAACTCTAACAGCTTTTGTACTGTGCCACACAAAATTACACATATTTCAAATGAAAATGATACCAATAAATAGAGAACAACCCTAGCAACATAATATAAAGTCTTATTAAAATGTTAAGTATTTAAAATTATTTCCTTGATTATCATACAGACTAACATCATCAATCTTTTTCCTGCCTTGTTGGGACCCGACTAATTCCTTCCCTCCTGCCCCATTTCAGCAATAATTAGCAGGTAGTGCTGGGCCTAGACACCAACTTGAATCTTAAAACAAGTCTGTAAATTTAAAGCTATGCTAATGCACCGATCCATCTGAATCTAAATTTAGTGAACAACCTGCGACAGCTGCTCTTTTCACAGGTCCTGGACTGCAACCCACACACTACACCTAAACTAATCTACTTTTCTCTCCTCACCACCAGATTGGTAATAACCCTGCAAAGTCAGGTTACCTACCCTAAGACCTGAGCGTAGGTGGCTTCTGTTACTTATAAATGAGAGGCTCTTCTCTGAAAAGTGAGTCTAAAATGACATCATGTGATTGCAAGCTTGCCATCTTCCATGACAGCAGTTTCAAATAAAGCATCTTTTTATTTATAAAGATATAATTTTATTTAAAAAACAACCACCATGAACAATAACCAAAAAACCCTGCTAGCCCTGGAAACTCATGTGTGCCTATCAGACCTAAGCTGTGTTGTTTTATTCTCACATATGAACACCCATTACTGCAGCCCATGGTGTCCTCAGATACACCTATGCAACCAATGTGACTTCAGGGAGTCTGCACAAGTGTAACTGATTGGAACATGACAGTGCATTCTTGCTGGCAATGCACAAGGAGGAATATAATCCAAGTCCTTCTCTCAAACACCTGAAGGTGCTTAAATAGTAATAAAACTAAACACTTCTTTTAGTCAAAATATGCAGCTCTGACTATGAATTCAGGGAGCTGATTTGTTGAGGAAAAAATGTTATTTTTCTGAGTTACAATATACATTAATTTCTGACTCCTGACTAGGTACCCGTGTGGGGAGGAGTTAGAAATCATAATGAAAACAAATGCAGAGCAGAGAAACTTTAAACTTGACAAGGTCAGCTCCCAGACTGCTGCACTGGGCAGCACAGTTTGGGGAGGAGGTGAGCAGCCCTCAGTGGTGAAAGAACAGGTTAAGGACTATTTAGAAAAGCTGAACATGCACAAGTACAGATCTAATGCATCCAAAGGTGCTGAGGGAGTTGGCTGATGTGATTGCAGAGCCATTATCTTTGAAAACTCATGGTGATCAGGGGAGGTCCTGGACCATTGGAAAAAGGCAAATATAATGCCCTTCTTTAGAAAGGGAAGAAGGAGAATCTGGGGAACTACAGACTGGTCTTCCTCACCTCAGTCCCTGGAAAATTCATGGAGAAGGTCCTCAAGAAATCCATTTTGAAGCACTTGAAGGAGAGGAAGGTGATCAGGAACAATCAACATGGATTCACCAAGGGCAAGTCATGCCTGACCAACCTGACTGCCTTCTATGATGAGATAACTGGCTCTGTGGATACGGGGAAAGCAATGGACATGATTATATCTTGACTTTAGCAAAGCTTTTGATATGATCTCCTACAGTATTCTTGCCAGCAAGTTAAAAAAAAGTATGGATTGGATGAATGGACTATAAGGTGGATAGAAAGCTGGCTAGATTGTTAGGCTCAACAGGTAGTGATCAATGGCTCGATCTCTAGTTGGCAGCTGGTATCAAGCAGAGTGCTCCAGGGATCTGTCCTGGGGCCAGTTTTGTTCAACATCTTCATTAATAATCTGGATGATGGGATGGATGGTACCCTCAGCAAGTTTGCGGCTGACACGAAGCTGCGGGGGAGAGGTAGATATGCTTGAGGGTAGGGATACGGTCCAAAGTGACCTGGACAAATTGGGGGATTGGGTCAAAAGAAATCTGATGAGGTTCAAGAAGGACAAGTGCAGAGTCCTCCACTTAGGAAAGAAGAATCCCCTGCACAGGCTGGGGACCAACTGGCTAAACAGAAGTTCTGCAGCAAAGGACCTGGGGATTATAGTGGACAAGAAGTTGGATATGAGTCAGCAGTGTGCCCTTGTTGCCAAGAAGGCTAACGGCATATTGGGCTGTATAAGGAGGAGCGTTGCCAGCAGATCGAGGGAAGTGACTATTCCCCTCTATTCAGCACTGGTGAGGCCACATCTGGAGTACTGCATCCAGTTTTGGGCCCCCCACTACAGAAAGGATGTGGACAAATTGGAGAGAGTCCAGCGGAGGGCAACAAAAATGATTAGGGCACTGGGGCACATGAGTTATTAGGAGATGCTGAGGGAACTGGACTTATTTAGTCTGCAGAAGAGAAAAGTGAGGTGAGTTCCAAAGAGGATGGAGCTAGGCTGTTCAAAATGGTGGCAGATGACAAAACAAGAAGCAATGGTCTCAAGTTGCAGTGCGGGAGTTCTAGATTGGATATTAGGAAAAAACTATTTCACTAGGAGGGTGGTGAAGAACTGGAATGGGTTACCTAGGGAGGTGGTGGAATCTCTATCTTTAAAGGTTTTTAAGGCCCGGGTTGAGAGAGCCCTGGCTGGGATGATTTAGTTGGAGTTGGACTAGATGACCTCTGGAGGTCTCTTTCAGCCATAAGCTTCTATGATTCTATGAAGACCACTGCTGAAATTCAGTGTTCTGCCTAATGCAGATCAGTTGAGAGGCCATTCATATTCCTACATATAATTAGAAATAGAATGAACCTGGAAATGTTGTTTATCTCCCTGCCAAAAAGAAATCTAAACATTAACACACAAGAACTGTCTTATGAACCCTTTCTTTTTCAGAGAAGAAATGGCTATTCATATATTCAGGGGCGAGTCACATCCTCCATTCTGTCCATGGGCACTTTTCCCAGAGTGGCTAACTTCACGGCTTGCCCCTCTTTGACTGGGTCACCCCTAATCCCACTTTTGCAGGCCCTCTCAAATGCACTCCGCAAGTGGCAGCCCCCCTCTTTTCAAATGTTTTAACACTACAGGCCCAACAGATGTTTGGCATCTGTAAGAAATTTCTGTTTAGGAGGCATGTCAGCTCATTAAAGTGACTCAGAGATTCTTCAAACAAAAAGTAGGGATGTCAATTAATTGCAGTTAACTCATGTGATTAACTTAAAACAATCAATCATGATTAAGCACACTTTTAAACAATAGATTGCCAATTGAATTTTATTAAATATTTTTGGATGTTTTTCTACATTTTCAAATATATTAATTTCAATTACAACACAAATACAACATATACAGTGCTCACTTTATATTTTTTATTTCAAATATTTGCACTGTAAAAATGATAAAATAAATAGTATTTTTCAATTCAGTTCAAAAATGTACTGTAATGCAATCTCTTCATTTGTAAGTTGCACTTTCACGATAAAGATTTTTTTGAGTGCAGTTATATAACAAAAAATAACCAAAACAATGTAAAACTTTAGAGCTTACCAGTCCACTCATTCCTACTTCTTGTTCAGCCAATTGCTAAGACAAACAAGTTTGTTTATGTTTACAGGACATAATGCTGCCTGCTTCTTATTTACAATGTCACCTGAAAGTGAGAACAGGTGGTGGCATGGCACTTTTATATCCAGGATTGCAAGGTATTTATGTGCCAGATATGCTACACATTCGTATGCCCCTTCCTGCTTTGGCTACCATTCCAGAGGACATGCTTTCATGCTGATGACACTCAATTAAAAAAAATGTGTTAATTCAATTTGTGACTGAAGTCTCAGATGATGACCCAGCATGTTTTTAAGAACACATTCACTGCAGATTTGACAAAATGCAAAGAAGGTACCAATGTGAGATTTCTAAAAATAGCTGCAGCACTCAACCCAAGTTTAAGAATCTGAAGTGCCTTCCAAAATCTGAGAGGGATGAGGTGTGGAGCATGCTTTCAGAAGCCTTACAAAAGCAACACTCTGATGTGGAAATCCAGAATAGAACCACAAAAATGAAAATCAGTCGTCTGCTGGTGGCATCTGACTCAGATGATTAAAATGAATTTGCATTGGTCCTCACTGCTTTGGATAGTTATCTAACAGAACCTGTCATCGACATGGACATATGTCCTCTGGAACGGTAGTTGAAGCATGAAGGGACACATGAATCTTTAGCAAATCTGGCATGTATATATCTTGTGATGCTGGCTACGACAGTTCCATGCAAACACCAGTTGTCTCTTTCAGGTAACATTGTAAACAAGAAGCAGGCACCATTATCCACTCCTGCAAATGTAAACAAACTTGTTTGTCTGAGAGACTGGCTGAACAAGTAGGACTGAGTGGACTTGTAGATTCTAGAATTTTACATTGTTTTATTGAGTGCAGGTTTTTTTTTTAAATAATTCTATATTTTTAAGTTCAACTTTCATGATAAAAGTGTTATGCAATCTCTTTCTTAGGTGAATTGAAAAACAATTTCTTTTGTTTTTTACTGTGCAAATATTTGTAAAAAAATAATACTATAAAGTGAGCACTGTACACTTTGCATTCTGTGTGGTAATTGAAATCAATATATTTGAAAATGTAGAAAACATCCAAAAATATTTAAATAAATTGTATTCTGTTATTCTTCAATAGTGCGATTAATTGCAATTAATTTTGTTAATCGCTTGAGAGCCCCAAGAAAAAGTATTGCTTATTCAATGAAAGATGCATAAGTATCAAGGAGAAGGGTTTAAACAAGTGAGTGTATACATCTTGTCACCTAAACTTTACTCTTTCCTTGGCAGTTTCCACTTAGCCCAGCTGCCTCCATCTCCGAGAGAGAGAATGTTTTCCTGCTGTTTTCTCTTAACCTTTTAGCCTAATTGGAGCCAGACAGATTTCCCAATGAATATCTTCCTCTACTTGTTCCTTAAGGACCTTGGTATTCTTTCTGGTGGTAACTTAACTTTGTCATTGTTTTGTTTTCCCCTTAACAGCCTAGTTTGATATAATTCCATATAATCAGGCAGGATAATATCAAGTAGATAAACTGAGGTGCATATGATATTAATTTAAAATAATAGACAGCTCCCTCCTCCTCCACAGCTAGTTATATCATTTCACCAAATTGGCTTCTGAAAAAATATTTCAACATTATATTGGGCAATTTTGTATAAGACAAAGCCCTGTGGTGATCTTGTATGTTCCTAAAAATACCTGTCCTTTATTATTACTAAGGCATCAACTGAACTTTTTTCCCATTTGTAACATAAATTACCCCGATAAATCAAACTACCATAAGGTATTTCTACTTGCAGACTAAGGTTTTTAGTACTATCAAGAGCCTTTACAATTGTTCCAAAATTTGTTCACTCCCCTATATTCCACAGGAGACCTAAAACTTCACATTTAAAATTTAGGACATTTAGGTTTCCTAAAACACTGCACTATCACTACAAAGAATAATTTACTATTCAGTTCATAAGACACAAAATTATGACTCAATGTTAAAGACACATTAAATCAGGTTTTTCCTATGGCCCAGTAAAGGCTCAATTGCACTAAAGCTCACTGTATAAGAAAGGGAAAGACTTATGAAATACATGATAGAAGATAACATTACATGTAATTTTCTTATTTGAGGACTAAGAGTCTGTACAAACAAATTCCATGTATGGCATGATAGCAGGGGATCAGGCTCTAACCTATTACATTGAACTGAATCAGTGAAAGTTACTCTGGATTTAACAGTGTTAAGGGCAAAATTTGGCCCTTAACTTAATATTCCCTGGGCTTTTTTTTCATGTGCATGAGAGAACTAAAAAAAGTACATCTATTATCAATACAACAAACCAGAGATATATTTGAAATGTTATGATAAAAAGCATATTAAGTATTTTGAGGCAATCTATGGCAAAGTAAATAAAGTTTACATAAAATAACACTGGTCATGGGCCAGGCTTTTTGTGTGTGTTCTCATGGAACACACTGAAATTGTCACCTTTACTTCATCCCAAAGCACTTGAGGAGTGTCCTGGCCTCCATTTAGTTCTCACGAGATCTATTGGTTTCAGGGGGTAAACTCCACCAGTTTATAGAGAAAGGAACACTGCTTCCCTAAGAAGGATAAATCACTACGTAAACTTAAGATGAGAAATATTGATCAGTTTGCTTGGCTCTCTCAACCATTTCTAGTACATTTCCTATTAGAAAGTGTTATAGATAATGATTTCACATGGGTGAAGGGGTAAAAGTATCTCAAATCATTTATCTGATTAAAAGTACATTTTACAATTCTCTGCCAGTAAATGCCAAAATCCGAAATCCCAGTTCATTGATTTGACTTTGCTATGTAGTTCAACCCTCTTAGCCATTTTTTAAGGGAACAACTTCACTGTAAGTATATAGGTACTGTCATTTGCATACTGAAATTTGTTGAAACAATTTAAGAACCTGAGATTTTTCATTCTTAGTCATCTAGAAACAATGTTTTACTACATCTAAGTTCACCATAGAATACACCATTTCCACTGTTTTACAGTAAATTTGAATCTTATATCACAAAACACAATCACTAATATTTCAAAACTATGTAGCTTGCAACTGGCTAGGCCTCTATATCTCTGAAGTATTAGTTCATTTGGGAAAAGATGCATTTTTCTATAACTTACCTAGAAGTATAATGATGCAAAGGAGAATGGCAATTAGAGCACCAGTGCTCAGGCCAGCAGGAAGGAGCAAGGCCTCAGCATTACAGGACTGCATGTTCCCCCGGTTGTCGCAGGTGCACACTCGAATTGTCAGAGTGCCAGTGCTACTCTGGATTGGATAGTCATTATCTGATATCACCACTGGCAGGAAATAGGTGCTTATTTCATGTCTACTGAAGCCATTTCTTCTAGTCAAAATTCTGGCAGTGTTATCTATATCAGTTAAAAATAATTATATATTACACATTAGTAATATATATATATATAACTATAAAATTCATATTATATATAATATACACAAACATTTTTATAGGTGTTTTTGGTTCACTATGTTATTTTGGAAAATGCACTTCCTTAACATCTGAGATCAGGCTTTTTTCTACTGGCATTTAAACTTGACCAAAAAGCCGCTTTGCCTCTCTCTTCTGCTCAACACGCTTTTGTCCAATGCATTGTATTCCTCAGTATCTCAAGCTGAAATGTGATTGGAAGAGGGATTAACATGTGCATTCAGAAAATCAAAATGCAATTCTGGATTCCTAAACAGTTTAGACATATGAATGTACTCCAGATACTGTGTATGTGTCAAGTACTACAGAGTCTTACCATGCTGTAATTAATCTGTAGTGTAAACAGTAGCATTAAATGCTGTGCAAATAGCCTCCCTGCAAGTCAGAGCTGCCAGGAGGGCTACTGCTCTTTCTACTAATACAGGACAAAAATACAAAAACAAGAAATAAGGGCAAATGTTTTCTCTTTGATCAGCATTGTCAATCTCTGATAGATAAACATTATCTGTACTGCCAGCTGACTTCCCATTGAAGTTAATGAGTGTAACCCATCTACAAAAAGTGTAGAATATCATTAGAAATGATAAGATATATATTTTTAGAGCCTATCCTCTGCATAATAGCTCATCTTAACTAATTAGCCTCTCACTATATGCATGGCAACTTCCAACTTATCCGTAAATGTGTGGTGTATATATATATATATCTTCTTACTGTATGTTCCATTCTATGCATCCGATGAAGTGGGCTGTAGCCCACGAAAGCTTATGCTCTAATAAATTTGTTAGTCTCTAAGGTGCCACACGTACTCCTTTTTTTGTGGATACAGACTAACACGCCTGCTACTCTGAAATCTGCATAGACAGGATCTAGTCCCCAAGATATATCCTCAATTAAAATATTACATTTGGTTTGAGCTAGAAGGCTGAGAGAAGTGAAGAACATTCCATTGTATTCATTCTAGAATGTTCCTTTACAGTTCTTCCCATCTGATGTCATCCTGGTTTCATATCTTTTTTGCTGGCTGATTTCATAATTCTAACACAAACCAAACAGACTACAGATGAGTGCTCATGTCATGTCCCATTTCCCCAACAAAAGACAAACTCCTAAAAGCTTTTCCTGGCAACAGTCAGGAAAAAAAAATGACAAATGAGCAAAAAGAAACCCAAGGTGGCTATCCACTTGGAGTCATCAGCCTCATTCAGCTATACAAAGGAGGAAAGACAGAAGACTAAGAACACAGTCCCTTTGCTCACGCTTCCTCTGCTCTCATTGCCCTTTCCCCAACCCCCCTCAAAAAATCAGGCATTATATTTAGCCTTTCTTTTACACTGTGTTTGACCCACAACCCAAAATAATTTGATGTTAGATCCTGTTATGTTATTCTCTGTTGCTGCCCCTTCACCAATTGTTACAGACTCTCCATTGTTTATACATCGGCCAGAGGAACTTTTCTCAGTGGTCATGTCTCAGGGTGCAGGAGGCTGTGGAGGCTTACTAAGCCTAGAAAGATTTTTCTTTTCTTTTGAGTCTAAGATTCTGTGACCTTAATTCATTTCTTTCCAGATAAGAGGCTTAATGATGAGAACAGATCAATGCTATTTGTTTTTGAATGTGTATAGATGAAGTAAACCTCCAATGATTACAGGTCTGTGTCCTCTATATAACTTCAGTGAATTTATATTTTGGTTATGATGTACTAAATGTATCTATAGACTACATGTAGTGGTTATATCCATGTCACAGACAGCATTTATCATAAGCCTTCAACTGTCTCAACTACTCCCCACTAATCCATTGCTACTGGGTTCAGTTTGTAACACTCCCCAAACCAAAAGATGACAAAATCACCATGTTTTAAAAACATGTAACGCCACCAAATGCAACTGAAATCTTGATCCAGATTTACTTCAACATAGGCTTACATTTTGGGTTTGTAAAGTATTTAAATCTTTACACTTCTTTTAAAATAAAGGAAATTATTTCCATCATATTGTCCCCCACCAACAAGCATGTTGCAATTAATAATATAAGCTATGATGATACCCAATTTTCCATCATAATCCCATAAATGTTGCCATGGACAAGAAGAAGAAAGGATCATAAGCACAGTAAGATTATAGGCAATTCCACAGTAGTAACATTAGTTTTGTCTGCTATATGTATGAGGTTCAGTAGCCAGTGAAGGCCCGGTCCTTTTTTCAGTTAACAGGTCTTAACTTTTGCAAACACAAGTTCAAACATTTCAGAAATATACCTGTAATATGTTTGGAATGAAAGATAAATCTTATACCATAGGCAAGCTCTATATTTTACCTTCATTATCTTGAACTGTAAAGTTTGGGTTAACAGCAGCTAAACTGAAGAAAAATTTTTGTCCTCCAAGTGGGTCATCTTTGTCTACTGCACTTATGGTCTGTATTAGCTGCAGACAAGGAAAAACAAAAACAAGCAGGCATTGTGATACAGTTATCTGGGTACTTCAAGGAACAGTATCAGCTTTAAAAAAAACTATGGTATGAATAATACTATATAATATGGTAACTGATCAAATGTACCTTTCATCATATATGTTGCTGCTTTTCCTGATGAAGTACAAAAAATAAAGTAGTAAGTAACCTAGCTCATTGGTCCAGAGTTTGGATTCTAAATACTGCAAAGCAAAGTTTAAACCCAGTGTTTATAAAATCAAAACAACCACCTCCCCATAATATTTTGAACCACTACCTACCTTTGCCCCTTACACATTTCTCTGTATATTTTTAGCAATTATATATAATAGTAATTCAGATTAAATTAATACACTTAAAATATACACAAAGAACTGGCCACAATTTTTCACAAGAAAATGTTTCAATTTCAAAACAAAAATATTCATTATGGTTCAAACTGAAATTTGTATTTCATTTAAATGTTTGAAAACTGAAAATAATGTGAATGTTTTAATTTCCTCCCCCCCACCACCACATTGAATGTAAAAAAAAGAAAAAAAAAAGAATCATTGTCTCCTTTTTTCCCCTGACTCTTACTTTTCAACACTTCTTCAACTTTGGAAAAGCTAGGCTGACAAAAGCAAAAATGAAACACTGACTCTGCCATTGTAACTCTTCCAAATCTGAGGAAGATTTGCAAGAGGAAGAGGGATTAAAAGAAACCCCCCTGAACTTTAAGTTGATTACACTCAGTGGCAAAAAGGTTGAAGATGGGGGAAACAAAAACTGTTCAGTGCCAAACACCACACATTGGAAACCACTTTGAAACTTCTAAATTTGTAATGAAATTCAGTTGTCCATTTCTCATCACAGAAAATCATGTAAATTAAGAGTTTATGAGGGGAAAATTGTTTACCATGACACTCAAACATTCTATTCAAAATGCTAAAACACATACACCTCTATCACCCCTAGCTGGGATCTGAGATCCTGGGTAGATATAACTTCTGATGCATCAGAGTACTTGGGTTGCAGACTTCCAAAGAAAGTCTGTTGTAGGCATTGCAGGAAGTAGTGGTGATTCCCTGCCATTCTTCTATTTAAGTATGCAGTGAACCAGTGTAGTTAATCATTGAAACTTACTGGCTGTTAGCTACTGCGAGTGCCATCTCTTAGATGTAAATCTGAGATCTTTGTTGCTTCATCCCCGGGTGAATTCCAGTCACACAGCTTCGGTTACTACTCTATGCTGATGGTTACCAGAACTAACTCTCCACTGACTGACATCTCACCTTCAATGTTCCATTGTCTACTCAAGTTTAACTCGGCAAAAACTGAAGTTTCTTTTAGAACCTTCCCACATATCCTCCCTGCTCCATTACTGTTGTCAGCTTTACAATCTGACTGGTTCCTCAAGCTGCAATCTACCTGTCATTTTTGACATCTCTCCCATGACATGCTAAATCCTGCTTTCTTTGTCTCTCTAGAATTTACAAAATGCATCTGTTTATCTTCATTCCTACCATTAAAACTCGTCAAGATATATCATCCTTTGCCTCAGCAATTGCAACCTCCTCTCTGTGGCCTTCCAAACACTCATCTAACTCCCCACTTCTCTCCTCCAATCCTTCCACATTGCAGAGGCAAAACTCTTTCACAATGCACGCTTAGGCTTTTTCTCTCTCAATTGTGTTCCTTTATCCTTCTCTAACACCTCCTGCACCCCCACTTTCCTTCCTGGGTTACTCGGGAGTAGGCAGCACTCACTTGTGTGACCAGCTACCAGATGATGGTGACAGTAAAGGAGATTTTGAGTATATTAGTGGTGATGTTGGATTGGTAGGAATCCTCTATTCACCTCTCCATGACAGTACTTTTACTTATATTTTTACTTGGTGGCACTTCAACCTAGCTGGAGCCTGCTCACTGGTGTACCTTGGAAGCCTCCAGGAATAAACCAGAGCTAATCTCTGCAAGAGGGTCTAACTCGAAAGTACCAATTACAAACAAACAATATATTCTTAATTAGATTTAACACACCTTTATTTAACAATTTAGAAAAAAAACATGTTATAACAGACTGAGATTAATTAAAATGTCACAACTACTTTAAATCAGCAGGGGCCCACTTCAATTAATTAATCTATGCCAGATTTCAGAGTAGCAGCTGTGTTAGTCTGTATTCGCAAAAAGAAAAGGAGTACTTGTGGCACCTTAGAGACTAACAAATTTATTAGAGCATAAGCTTTCGTGAGCTATTTTCGTGAGCTCACTTCATCGGATGCATTTGGTGGAAAATACAGTGGGGAGATTTATATACACACACAGAGAACATGCAACAATGGGTTTTATCATACACACTGTAAGGAGAGTGATCACTTAAGATGAGCCATCACCAGCAGCAGGGGGGGGGGGAAGGAGGAAAACCTTTCATGGTGAGAAGCAAGGTAGGCCATTTCCAGCAGTTAACAAGAACATCTGAGGAACAGTGGAGAGGGTGGGGGGGGGGGGAGAAATGACATGGGGAAATAGTTTTACTTTGTGTAATGACTCATCCATTCCCAGTCTTTATTCAAGCCTAAATTAATTGTATCCAGTTTGCAAATTAATTCCAATTCAGCAGTCTCTTGGAGTCTGTTTTGAAGTTTTTTTGTTGAAGGATAGCCACTCTCAGGTCTGTAATCGAGTGACCGGAGAGATTGAAGTGTTCACCGACTGGTTTTTGAATGTTATAATTTTTGACGTCTGATTTGTGTCCATTTATTCTTTTACATAGAGACTGTCCAGTTTGACCAATGTACATGGCAGAGGGGCATTGCTGGCAAATGATGGCATATATCACATTGGTAGATGCGCAGGTGAACGAGCCTCTGATAGTGTGGCTGATGTGATTAGGCCCTATGATGGTGTCCCCTGAATAGATATGTGGACAGAGTTGGCAACGGGCTTTGTTGCAAGGATAGGTTCTTGGGTTAGTGTTTCTGTTGTGTGGTGTGTGGTTGCTGGTGAGTATTTGCTTCAGGTTGGGGGGCTGTCTGTAAGCAAGGACTGGCCTGTCTGCCAAGATCTGTGAGAGTGATGGGTCATCCTTCAGGATAGGTTGTAGATCACGAAAGCTTATGCTCAAATAAATTTGTTAGTCTCTAAGGTGCCACAAGTCCTCCTTTTCTTTAATCTATGCCATTTACAGTAGTAAATACAACTTAGCTAACTTATATTTACATTGACACTATCCCAGAGTGTGAACTCCTCTGAATTTCAGAGCAATTCTAACTTGGGATCATTCCAAGTGGCACAACTCCTCTGAAACTTGGAGCTGTTATACCCAGAGGTCAGTAACCCTGGATCCTGGTTAGACAATAAGACCACTTTGTCTCTTCTCAGAGTCAAGGAAACCCCTTAAAGTCCCTTTCCCCTGAAAGCACTTTCCCAAATGAAAAGGTGGTGATGGTTCTCCCTTCAGTCAGTTCTGATCACAGCCAGTCACTGGCTCCAGTATAGCCCAGGAATACCTGGCTCCCTGCTTCATCAAAACCCCAACAGTTTCTCAGCTGCAGCTTCTAGCATTCTGACAGGAGATTAGCAGAAGCTGCTGGCTTGGACAGAGCTCCACAAAAGAATCTCCTGTCCCCTGACTAGAGGACCAGTAACAGTCTCAGCTCCCACAAAATAGAGCCCACCACATTCTGCATCTGCATCCGAGACAAGGATCTCCTCCTCCCTGGAAGCCTCTCTCTTCCCCAACGCTGGATTTCATCAGGCTCTTCCCTACCAGAACAGCCCCAATTAAATTCAGCTACATTTACATAACCAAAAACCTGTAAGTATTTTATGGCAACCTCCAATATCACATTATTGTAAATCAATAAAACAGTTCGCTTAACACTTCCACTTTTTTGTTTTAATCAAAGAGTAGTTTTAAAATTACTGATAGTTAATTTTCAATTGGTGAAGTGATCCTTGAAAATATATACACATGTATGTATAATTAAATAGTCTGTAAAGTGTTTAGGTGCTTTTGCATCTCTAGATGAAATGTGCTATTGTAAACATATGTATAATCAACATAGACACACTTTATAGTATCATGCCACTAATCGGGAAACTAGTGGCTTTATTCTTAAGGAATGAAGCACAAGAGATTTAATAAATCTTCTGGAGTACTTGAACAAGTCAAAAAGAAGTCCTCAAATCTTTAATTATATGGTTACATAAACGAATTGTTAAAGACAAATATGTCACAGCTTAGGCTAAAGGAAAAAACATATTTCCAAAAAGTTTGTTTCTGACAATAGGCAAACTCAACAAGACAATGAAATTTGGCTTGAGATACTTCTGCGTATATAAACTATCTGTTGGGACACTGGCATGAGGACCAATCATAATATTCCTGCTGATTTAGGATCTTGCATTCCATTCATATTACACATACAGACACACATACTTACTTACATACTTTTTCTGTATGTAAACTCTTTCATAGTAAAGAATCCTAAAATGTTTTCCAAGCAATAGGGATCACTCACCCTCAGTGAGGTACAGCTATGTCTTAAGTGGAATACAGGAAGCATTCTGTGCCAACAATGCTGCTAAACAAAATTTAGAAGGGAGAATTAAACCAGATAAAATATTAATGGGAATTTTAGGAGGGCAGCATCCTGAGCCAGGCTCAGTTTGCTGAGGACTAACACCTTGAGTATATTAAAATGTGTCATGGGCTCTTTAGTGACAAGCAGTCAGGTCCTTGGTTGTACATCTGATCTGAATGACAGCACCTCCAGCAGAACAGAGCCGTCTAATACCATGCTGTATGGAAGTGTGCCACCTGACTCACTAACTAGCACTTCTTGCAGCTCTCCCATCCAAGTATTGGTCAAGCCTGAGCTTCAATTGCTCATAAAATACATTATTAGATATGACAGGAATGATAGGAAGCAGCTGATTACATGGACTTTTGTACTAGTCTCTTTGGAAGTAAAGAACATTTGTACTGTTAATTCAATGTTGTTGGAGTTTTAGTGGGCTAAATCCTGCTAATTGTATCTGTAATAATCATGAAAGTTAGTGTTGCCTCTGATATTAAGAATGGTATCTGCAAAACATGCAATGTAAGTAAATAGGTAGTCACATTTTGAGACAATTTGAATATTAAAACTGATTTGCCAAATATGCTGCAAATAAAATCTAAATTTGGTTCATTATTATTCTTGATCATGTGACTCAAGTATGAAAATGTTTCACAAAATTTCTTTGTTTCTTAAAATCCCCTGCCTAGATCACATTGCGCTTTCTGTAAAATACTACAGTCACATAGACAGCAGCAACTAGGTAAGACATGGTCAAATGAACTAATGTATCTATTAATACATTTTATTAAGTAATAAAGGACACCTTGCGGGCAATACCAAATTAATTAACTCTGTCTCTCCGCTGATGTATTGGGGTAAAATAGATGAGTAGGAAGCTTAGTTATATCTCTCATTGTCAGAAGAAAACTGGTTTTTTTCAAAAAACAATGGTGGATGTTGGAATGTTGGAAATGCATCTTGTCCATTATCACTACGTGGTTGTTTTTTCCAGAACAAAATCTTAAACAGATTTTACTGAATGCTAGAGCATGTACATCAAGGGAGTTTAAGCTAATTAACACTGGACATGCCACCAACCATCAGCTAACCCACTCCACCTACTTTTTTCTTACTTCAAATATACTGACGCAACGTGTGGAAATTTCTTTCCACAGTTCTGAATGTAAAACAAAATGTGTATACTGGGATTAGTAGGTGAATTAAATTTTCCAGCAAACACCAAAAAATGTACTTTTTAAAGTAATGTGTTTAATACTCAGAAAATGCAACTCATAATAAACCTCTGGTTTCTTTGGAATGGTTGAAAATATTTGTGCACACCACGTGAGAAAGTATTGATATTGGTGACAAAAAAGGGGAGAATACACTTAAATTTGCTGTGAAATGGATATCATAGGGCTAATATATTATGCCATAATATGTATAACTCTTATGCACTATTGCTATTTAACTGTATATATTATATGTATACTGTTGGCTCCTACAAGCCAACGTGGTGCATGCTAGCCATTGTCCAAATATACATTACTGTCCTTGACGCCTCTCGTCATACACTGGTTGTTTCCTATGTTTTGTTTTTGAAAGAAAAAGCAGAAACTAAAATCATAAAGAAAAAAAGTTACATGTGTACATTCCTTTGTTGTGATGTCACTGGCAATTATTATTGAGTTAATTTCAATGTTCTACTCGTTGCCTTCTTTGCTTATTGATTTTCCAAGGAAAATACAAAACCAAGAAGAAGAAGAAGAAAAAAAGATAGCTGTCCGGAAACGCCACCAGTGATTCCCCACACTCTTATATCCTTCCCCAACCCCTTTTCATTGCTGGAGTGGTATATATCAACTGCAATGGAGCCAAATGGAGCAAAGATCTTGTACACTCTGCATAGTTCTGATCAGTCTTTCTCAAGAGAGGGAAATAAACATAAGGGGATCAAGAGTGGGGTGAGTAAAATGGTTAAAGGAATGGGAAGATTTCCATGAGAAGAGCATGCGAAAAGATGGGGAGTGTTTAGTTTTGAGAGGAGATGAATAAGAGGAGACATCATAAAGGTGTAAAAACATCATGAATGGTATAGACCATTTCAGTACGTAAGCTAGGCACTAGCTGATGAGTATTAGAAAGAAACTTCCCTTGTGGGCAGTTTATTCCAAAATAGTTCACTGTAGTAAATGGACCATTAATCTAAAATCTGATATGCAGATTCCTGTGTATCTGTGTTCTACTCAGGCTACAGAAATCCTCATACGTGATTTATATACCCATCACACACCATGCATAGCAAACAGTACATTAGTGTGGCATGAGTTGCATCACTATCTGGAAACAAAATAGAGTAAGGCTTGGAAAGCTGTAAAAAACACAATACTGGAAGAAGAAAGTCTAATCTCAATACAACTTAAGACGCATGGGAGATATAAATAGAAAGGAAGGTCACAGAAGAAACTAAAGTAAGAAATAATTGGAAGAGATGAGAGATTAATAAGAAAGATGTTTGAGTGAATGAATCACTGAGAAATAATGACAGAAAAAAGCAAAGATATCATGATAGTAAGGAATCAAAGGCAATAAAAATGTCCTATAAATACATCCAGAAAAGAAGAATAATGGCAGAAAATAAAATTGCTACAACTTGAAAAGGTGAGAACTGTGAATTTTTAAATAAATCTATTTGAACTTAGCTTGTAATAAAAAGGCTAATGATAACAAGGACATCAGAGGATTCTAATCAGGGAAACTTGGATATGATACTTGAAGATGGCAAGAGCAAAGGATAAACAAATAGACAGTAAAACAGTATTTGATAAAACAAAAAAGATATACACGTATGGATCTGGATGAAATGCACTAAAGAGTTGAACAAACACTGGATCTTTTCTACTAATTCTTTATAATCTGCAATAAATTAAAGACAGTCAGGAGAGAGACCCAACAACTAAAAAAACCCCCAAAACATATTTTAAGAAATTTAGTGACGAAAAATCCATGAATTTGCCAATTAGATGGATATGTTTTTTCAGGTGTAATATTTGCACATATGATAAGGGAGTCCGTATATATACATTTGGTAAAGGAGAGTCTAATAACTGACAAGCAGTTTTGGTTTATTAAACACTGATCATGAAAACCGAATTTAAAAGCCTCCATCATAGTTAGTGATTCAACAGCTGCTCAAGATTCTGTGCAGGTAAGGTCATGGGGGTGCTAAATCTTGCTCCGAGGACTGTACTGGAGGAAGCAGCCTGTCCCCTCTCAATGGGAAGAAAAAGTTGCAAGACAGCACTCAAAATCTGGAACAGATTTGGCTGTACTTGTCCTAACCCAATGATTTCTCTGCTGAACGCAGCCCTCTTTCACAGAGGGAAGAGGTGGTAGGGACACTTTCCAGGCTGTGGGCAGGTGAAAGGTTATTTAGGCTGCTCCACCTCCAGGATGTCACAGGACAACTATAATTCCACGCTTCCCTTTGCATGCACACCATCTAACTGGCTGTAGGTTTCTTTGTCTCTCTGATTATATAGTGGGGAGTAAAGGCTAGTTGAAGACTGGAGGATAAAGGGGAAATTGGAGGAGTGGAGCAAGGATGATTTGGAAGAGTAAGAGGAGAAAAACGATCAAGACTCCTACTCAGCATCACCTCATACTTATACATTATGTTTCTATGGTGTTTGTCTATGCCTTTGTCTCTCTTGTGAACTTATAGTGTAATCTCTTTGGGGTTTTTCTGTAGGTTTGGAAAATGTTGAGCACATGTTAGATGCTATCACAATAGCTCACATATTAATATATTCAATTCTCTCAATAGCTCACATATTAATATATTTACATGCATCCGATGAAGTGGGTATTCACCCACGAAAGCTCATGCTTCAATACATCTGTTAGTCTATAAGGTGCCACAGGATTCTTTGCCGCTTTTCAGATCCAGACTAACACAGACTACCCCTCTGAAGCTTATTTAATATATTAGATTTCAAGAAGCCAGTCAACATAATGTCACATATTAAACATATAAAGAAATTAAATACCTAACTACATAAAACACCATATTCTAGGATAGGATTGAACATTTTTTGATAAACAGTGGTTACTTATCAGTGGGGAAGACTATTCAGTGAGGTCTAAATTTGACTATACATCATTTGTAATTGTGGTAACAAAAAAAAAGGAGAAACTAATATACAAGAGGACAGAATTAAACTAGCAATGGCCCAGAGAGATTAAGTTGTGTGCATCATATGCATAATCAGTACCAGTGAATTTACACTTATAAAACCACTCAGAAAAATAAATAAAATGGGATAGCCATCTGGAAATGAAGGTGTCCAAGAAATTAACTATTTTCAGAGAAGTCTGCATTCCTCCTCCACACTCTCTTCAACAGTACTGTGATGCTTACATGCCATTCTGGTACCACTGATGCCACTTTTAAGGACATTTTTTTATTCTTGGATTAATTGTGCAGTGGAACACACAACACTGTAAAAGGGAAGCTGGTGGGTTTCCAATAGCCCTAATGGATAGCTGCCTACTAGGAATTAGACAGTGGGCAGCAGAGTTGTTTCACTTTAATCAAGTATATTTTTCTGTATTATTTTGTTTGGTTTCTATAAAAGCCAAACAAAATAATATGTTACCAGTTCAGATATTAACATCTTTTATGTTTTTGTTTGATTCACCCACAGAAAATGTTTGGGAGATAAACAGTCATTTGCATAAAAAAGTACGTGTGACATTGATGTTTCTAAACATGATAAATATGAATTCAAAGTACAACTGAGCTCCATAGTATTGACCTCTTTTTGAAAAAAACAATTCAAATTTGATTACCAATTATTATCTATAGCATGTTGCATTCTTCTTGGAAGATAACACTGAAATCAATTAAGAACACATCTTTCAGGCTATATGCTTAGGCATCTAAAGCAACAAAACAAAAACAGATTCACTGATGCAAAAGCTTAAGAGTAAAATGAACAGATCTCTTGTAGAAAGCTATTTCTGTAAAAGTAAAGAAAAGTAATTTGGTAATTTACATGCTGGCTCAATTGTAAAGTATTATTATGCAGGTCTAAAGACTGATTTACTTACAGCCATTCTTTGTCTTCATTTTGTTTCATAAACTGTACTAGAAGCACTCTCTCTAGCATTTCTAAAGAATGATCTAAAACTGAGTGCCATAGCAAAGCCAAATAGCTTAAAGTATTTACAGAATTCATACCTGTCCAGCTCTTGCATTTTCACATACAAAAGTATCATAGAATATGGCAAACTGCGGGGCATTGTCATTAACATCCAAAATTCGAACATAAACAGAAACACGAGTGGTATCTTTGGGATTGTCTGCCAAAAGAAAAGAAGTGAAAACAGAAACAAGTGATCTCTTGCTCTCATTTAAAAAAAAAAAAGGTTTGTTTTCTTTAAAATTCTTCCAGAAGTCAGCATTCAAGCCCAGATCCTCAGATGGTGTAATTTGGCATAGCTCCCTGGACTCAAACTAGGTGAGGATCAGGCCACATCAGTGTTCAGAACAGATTTTGCTTAGTGCCAGAAACAAATTCATTCACTGATATATAGTGGGCAATTAGGCTGTTTACATGAAGATAAACACTACTTCTGTTAATAAAATAAGAAAATGTAATGTATAAAAATAATCTCTATTAGTATAACCCAATGACAATTGTTGTTTTTGTTGGGCTCAAGAGTATTGTTCTGCTGGAAGTTTGTTTTTTAAAATCAAGACACAATGGATGTTATCAAATTTGTTTTACACTGAGGAGCTGTCACTGGTTGGTGACAAACATACTCTGAAAGGATATTCTCAGGATCTGATTTTCCTTTCATTTCCCATTTATAAATCAGTAGACACTTCAGTAAAGAAAAAAATATTACACCAGTGTAAAACTGGTGTAAATCAGAACAGAATCACATACTTAAATTACTGTAAGAAAAATATAAATCTATAAATTGGGGTTTTTCTTTAAATCAATCAAATAATCCCACTGACTTCTGTGGGAATAGGATTGGGTGAAAATTTGCAGCACTAAACTGAATAGGGTTTTGTTTATTTGTTTTTAATTTTGAGGTACTTACTCTTTAATAAAAGGCAAGTCATGCATACATCATTCATTTTTGAGAACTCCTCTACTGAAATATTTTAAACATTTATATGTTTTTGCTTTGTTTCTGGAATAGGGTAACAATGAAGATGGATCATGAATTGTTGTATTGACTGGGTGTATGACATGCTGTGGTGTCTTGGGAGCAATCTGTGAAGAATTCAGCTTATGGTTCCACTGTATCACAGTATCAGTGTTTGTAGGAAATACATACTATGTCTACTTGTCATACTAAATTTCTTTAAAAAGAACAAAAATCTGAACGTCATGAAAGCAAATGTCCTAAATATTCCAATATTGCCTTTTTTCTTCAAAGAAGCTCAGTAATACATTATAAAGAGATGGTGACTGTAAAGTCTGGCAGGTATGAATTTCAAGCAATTATTATGTAGATTGATTGCCCTTAAAAAACCTGAACTTTTCCAAAAAAATTAGCATACCTCTTTAGAGAGACCTAATTACTACAACTAAGTTGAGAAGTTAAATTCTCTCAAAATATCCTCACAAAGAAATGATCTTACTATCTCAGTTTAAGCACAGAAGGGCCTTGAATTCCCACAGTATGAAAATACTATGAAAGAACACATTTATCACAGTGGCCAGCAATCTGAAGAATGGTGGCACCAGCCATGTTTATCATCAGAAACTATTACTTTTACCAGTGATATAGCGCTTATGCTAAAACAGAGAATTTCATAATGAACGCTCCTCACGAGTTCACTTGAAGAATCTCAGATTTTTTTTGTCAATTAGAATCTTTTGTGCCAGTGGGACTGGAATCAGATGCAATGATGTAGTAATCTTGATGGTACCTTGGGTTTATTCTATTTACTTGTAATGTCAAAATGGCTTCTTGTAAATGCCCAAGATGAATGAAAAGATGTATAAAGCACCAGCAGTTGGACTTAATGCTATTTATTTTTAAGAAATTTATTCTGAGCGCCAGAAAGATTTAAATAACTTTTTAAATGAAGGAAAACTGAAAAGATTTGGCTTACTGATCTCAGCTGCTATAACACTAAGATTGTGCCACTGTGATATCTCGCGGTCAAGTGGTTTGGAAGTGTAGATGGATCCATTTCCAGCGTGTATATTAAATATTCTGTCAAGGTCAGTATGGCGATCCAAAGAAAATCTAAACATGATAAACAAAGACAAAAATTGTTATGTAAATGATTGTAAATTAAAAGAAGCAACTCTACCTTACAGTACATCTGTATAACATTCAAATTCTATATACATTCTATCAAAAATGATAGATGAGATAATTTAGATGAGATAAATGCTTAGTTTCTGCAAGTTTAAGCTTTTTAAAATGCTGTGCAGTTCATCTGTTAATTATGTTGATGACTGTCCCTGAAACTAAAAAAAAAATACTTAAAATAATTCTTAAAATATTAACCTAGTACACAGAAAAATCCTAAGAATGATCTCAATATAGATGTATCCATTATATTTACTCTTGCAATTTATCCTGTAACATCCATAGGCTTCTATGAATATTTTCTTTGTAACTAAATGATACTGCATTAAAATATGAATTATTATAGGCAGTGGAGGGAGAACATTGTTTAAATCAGTAATTAAACACTTTTTTCCTGAGAGAAAAATTCTCTTTCAGTTTGAAAAAAACACGTCAGACTGACAACTCATTTCTGAGCTTTTTGAAATGACAGTTTAAAGCTTTCAGTTCCTAGTTTAATGTAAATTTATTTAAAAGAAATCAAGTTTAAAAAAATCAAAATAAAAATGTTAAAAGTGTGTTAACTGGCAGGATTTTCAGTTTTAATGAAGCTACTGATATTAAGGAACCTTTGTACAGTACTGCAAAGCCTTTGCCTTGCAAATACTCATATGGGCAAACCTTCAACTGACTTGTAGAGAAAGGCATTCTGTCAAACTGAAATCAATAATCAGATTGCTCTGTGATTCTTCCCATTTAGGACCCAAACCTGCATTTCTCATGCACCCAAATTTGCCCCTGAAATCAGTGGTGGGTTGTGGGTAAATGAAGGATTGGGGCCACACAAACGATTTGCTTCAAAGTTGGGGTAAAAGGTTTGTGTTAGTTCTGAACCAGGTGGGCAAATTACAAGTGACAAATAAGGAAAATTCCCTAGTGCCTGGCAAGTTTGGGGGGAATTATTTCATCAATATGTTTATATTGCATAGCAGTGATCCTGTAGCCATCAAATGCATTTTTTTTTAATGTGGACATAAGTCAAAGTTTGATAGTGTAGGTTTTCAATAGGCAAGTGATGCAGCTATTTGAGTTACTTCTCACATCAGTTCCACAACCCAACACAACTCAGATGAATAAAATACAATCCTATTATTTTTATAAGCCCAAAATATTTGGTTATGTATGTGTTATGCAACCATACACCTTCTACATCAACCCAGTGTTCTCAAAAGCCTGCAGATGCTACTGTTGATCTTCTAAATCACAGACAATAGTCCGATTGTTACTAAAGTCTGTTAAAAAAAGAATAGTGCCACAGGAAGCAGCAAGCCACACAGTTTCTGTAGTTATAGCCTATTTTCACTTTAAAAATCATATTTCTATGAAAGGGAAGACCTGAGCTACAGAATTCAGATACAGCACTGCATTTTGAATCCTATCTAAAATTTGGGGTATTTGGATCTTGGCTTTGCTTTGGACTACTTGGGTGTGCCTACACAGCCTGCACCAGCTAGCCTCCCAGCTCAGATCGACAAACGGAGGCTCCCAGGACATGTACTACTGTGCTAAACATTGTGGCTCACACTGGAGCTCAGGCTCAGAAACCTAGGGAAAGGGTTGGACTTTAGAGCCTAAGCTCCAGCCCAAGTTGTAATTTCTAAGTGCTATCTAGCCAGCTAGTTTTAGCATAGTAACACAAGCCCACAAGCTCCTCATTCTGGGCAAGGATGCTTGCTGCTCCAGGTTCCATAGACATACCCTTTTAGAAGTAAGAATTGCATGTAAAATGCAGATCTGGACCTGGATTCAGATTCCACCAAGCTTTGGAAGAGGGTGGTTCATACCTGGGAGGTTTAGTTTAGGCTCGTCTCCATTATTGAAAAGAAAAGAAAAAGAGGAACAGGCAACTTCATAAGCTGCCCAACTTTTTCTTTTTTAAATAGAAAATCTCATAAAAGCTTTATTCAGGCTAACCTGATTACAAAAGGACACAACCTGTCTAAATAAAGAAGCCAAAATCTTAGCTGTCCATTGTCTCCTGTAATACCTGATATTCTATAACTGTCTGGTGATGGTTTGGTAGTAACAAAATTTTATAATCCTTATTCTGAAGAGCTGGATTCTTTGAATAGAAATGTGAGGCTCTTATTTAAATTAAGAGAGACAACATATGTACACTGGAGGGCTGAATTTGATCCCTACTATGGAATTTGTTTGTTTTTAGTTTAGTTTTTTTCCAGCAGAAAACAGCAATAACAAGAAAGGTAAAGAATCATACACATTTATATTACTACCACATATGTGGAAAGTCCTGCCTTTTTCTGTTTCTTGAACAACTTAAATCAAGACTCATTAATTCTTTTCACTTTTTTCCCCCATTAAAGCTGTTTACACCTCTGCCCTTAATTCCATTAGTTCACCTGCCTTGCCTGTTCTGAATTACCTTCTGTCATTCAATGGAAGAAGCACCAACATGTCCGAGAGTGATGGTTTGACAGCATCATCAGGCTATTATGCTATATCAATAATAGAGCATGATGGGGGGGGGGAAATAGCTTATTCACTTGAAGCAGTTCCACTCATCAAGCTGTGCCAGAGACAAGTGAAACCAACAACTTTGTTCCTTTTAAGATCACAGCTTCAAAAGCCTGACTACTTAGATTCCCAGGCTGCAATTCAGTTTCCTTTACAAACTCAGTTTTACCATCCGTCAAAATCTACAAACAAAGGAATATTGTCCTCATAGATGGTAAATTATGCTTTGTGTCTACCATATTTGAAGTAAATCAGACAAGATAAACACTTATTTTGACACCTTTGTCAAATGTGACCAAAGTCCAAATAGTCTTCTAAAGCTTAATACTCAGAGATTGGTTTGGGTTTCCTGCATGGACTCCAGGTAGACTTCCTGATTTTTTTTCATCCAGTATGTGGGAGTATGTTATAATTTCTTGTTTGAAGTGTTTTGTTCTGGAATATGGAAGTACAGGAGATACTTCTTCAGTTCAGTTCAGCTTCTTCAGAGCTGTTCAGCATATTTGGAGTAGTATGTAGTGGTCAGAGAAACACTACATATACCACAATCACTCTACCACTGAGAGGATAGCTATGCAGTCCCTGAAATCCAGACACCATAGTGCAGACAAGGGAGGCACAATCCTAGTCCTTAATTCTGATGGCTACATCAACGAGGCCAACAGAAAGCTCTTGACACAACCTGCTATAAGGAACTCAAAGACCATCCCATACCAGTTCACACAGGAATTTAAAGATACCATCAAATCCTTCCCCAAGCAGTCCAAGAAAAACCGCTATAGCCTTCCCCAAAACCCCATAAGCCTTCCCTCCTGTACAGGGACCTTCTACATGCATTCCAAGATACACAAACAAAGGTACCCAGATGGACCCCTTATAATCTGGCCACAGTACTCTCACTGAAGGAATATCAGGACTCTCTGAAATCATCCTCAAAGCATGCACCACACAGAGGGCCAACTTCTGCCAAGACATTACTGACTTTCTCCAGAAACTCTGCAATATTAACAACCTCCCACAGAATGCCATCCTTGTCCCCGTGGATGTCACCTCATTATACACCAACATTCCTCACCATGATGGCATTGCTGCCTGCCTCAAATTCCTACAAGACAATGTACAATACTCAGACATCGCCCACATCAACTTCCTGTTTAACAACAAACACTTTGTTCAAACCATGGAAACAGCCAGAGGTTCCAATACACCAGCCTTTTTATGGGTCACCTTGAAGAAGAATTTGTGAAAAAGTGCATCACAACATCAACAAAAATAAATGCATCTCCAGTATATTTTGGGGGTATCATTAAACAATCACAACCCACATTCAATGGGGACCACATCCTGAAGTAAATTATTCCCAAACCGCCTCCTTGTCTTCAATCACCACCTGTGATGAACACTTTTCACACAAGATCACTACATGTCTGACCTCTCAGTTCATCCTCAAAGGAAACCTACATAATATCTTTGAAAGACTACCCTGGGAATGTACATTCCTAACTCTGTTAGACATTAAAAAATACGGACTTAATAGAGACTCTGGTTTTATGGTTCATTACAAGAGTTTGTAACACACCTCATAACCTGCTAACCCTTACCTGTCCATTTCATTTTAAGTGGTCTCCTATAACATATGTGAACCCCATAAGTGTATCAACCTGTCCTAACTTGTAATTAGCTCAGACAGCCTAGTTACCTTCTCTAGACCTGAGAACAGCTCTGTGAAGCTTGAAAACTTGTCTCTTCCACCAACAAAAGTTGCTCCAATATAAGATATTTAAAAGATATTACTTCATCTTATAGGAAATAGGAGGCAAGGATAGCTCAACTTGCATAGGCTCACAGCAAGGGAAGTTCTACAGTTTTGAGGCTTGGAAGGGCTGATAAACTCCCTAAGGGGTTACCAGGGAGATTATGCATATACCCAGGTAAATATCAGCTCCTGTGTATCTCCTACTGTCTGCAGGGGAGGGGCTCTCCCCTGTGGACATTAGTAGTTGTACAGAAGAAGGGTTCTTCTCCTTCAGAACATAGAAATTCCTCCCTGTTCTCCTCTCCCCAAATCTCAGGGTGGAAAAGCTACCTCAACGTTCATCAATCACAATTTGAAAGGGAAACCATTTTCTCCACACAATTTCTTGTTTGTTTTTGTATTTTGTTTTTTAAATCATGAGGTATATAGAGAGACTATGACATTACCTGATAGGGCTTGAAGCAGAATCAGGATCCCGTGCCATTACAGTTCCTATGATTGTCCCCACCTCGATATCTTCATGCACTTCAAAAAGGTAAGAGGATCTGCTGAAGACAGGAGGTTCATCCACATCTTCCACAGAGATTTTTACAATTGTAGTATCTTTAAAAGGCCCAAGATAATAAAATCGTGGATCCACATGGGTATTCTCAGCCTCTACTTTCAGAGTATAAAGCCTTCTGGTCTCATAGTCCAGTGGCTATGAGGGAGGGAAAAAAAAGGAGATAAACTTTATTAAATTACACTGTATGTGTTGGATACATAGGGGAAATAAAGACATAATGGGCCAAATCATCAGCTGATGTAAAATGGTGTAACTCCACTGTGATTAATAGCCGCTAATGGCACTCAGAACCTCACAGGAAAATCCAGAGAGTCATTTTCCACAGCTGTACGGAATAGGGACCCAGTTTCTTGAGTAACCAAAACTTCCATTGACAACAGTGGGATCACCACTTATTATTATTTGTATTACAGTAGCACCTGCAGCTAGGTAGACCGGCTTAGTATAAATCTGAGACAATTCCACAAGTGAAATGTTGTATTAATTGCTATTCTCTAAATAGATTTTTGTGTGCAAACTTTTGCCTACAAACTTAGCAACTGTTTGTGCTGATGTTTCACAAATACAGGGTCAAATCAGACAAGCATTCCACACCCGGACCTTTCTATTGAAGCAAATGGGAGTTGTGCTTGTGGAACAATTGCAGCATCAGGGCCATAATGCCAAATTTCTTCAGGAAACATTTGCAGGAAGGAGAACATAGATGAACACGATATGTTGGAAAAGAGTAAGTGGCTTTTGTAAAGGGCAATTGTGTCACACCAATCTATTAGAATTCTTTGAGGAGGGTCGACAGACAAACAGGGTCCCTCACGAAAGGCTTTTAAGCAAAGTAAGCAGTCTTGGAATAAGAGGGAGAGTCATCTCATGGATTAGTAACTGGTTAAAAGATAGGAAACAAAGGGTAAGAATAAATAGTCAGTCTTCTCAGTGGAGAGAGGTAAATAGCACAGTCCAGGTTCTGCACTGGGACCAGAGCACTTCCACATATTGATAAATGATCTGGAAAAAGGTGTATGCAGTGAGGTGGCAAAGTTTGTGGACAATACAAAATTACTAAACATAGTTAAGTCCAAAGCTGACTGTGAAGAGTTGCACAGGGTTATCACAAAACTGGGAGACTGCACAAGAAAATGGCAGATGAAATTCAATACTGATAAATGCAAAGTAATGCACACTGTATGCATAATCCCAGCTATACATACAAAAATGATGGGGTCTAAATTAGCTGTTACCACTTAAGAAAGAGATCTTGGAGTCATTGTGGATAGTTGTCTGAAAACATTTGTTCATATGCAGCAGCAGACAAAAAAAGCTAACAAAATGGTCTAAGTCATGACTGGCATGGAGCAAATGAATGAAGGAGTGCTATTTACCCTTTTGCATAACACAAGAACCGGATATCACACAACAAAATTAATAGCAGGCATTTTAAAACAAACATAGGGAAATAATTCTTCACATTGCACACAGTCAACCTGTGGAACTCATTGCCAGGAGAAGTTGTGAAGGCCAAAAGTATAATTGGGTTAAAAAAAAAAGTAGGTAAGTTCACAGAGGATAGGTCCATCAGTGGCTATAAGTAAAGATGGCCAGGGATACAATCCTATGCTCTGGGTGTCCCTGAACCTCTGACTGGTAGAAGCTGGGACTTGGAAAAGAGGGGATGGATCACTTCATAATTGCCCTGTTCTGTTCATGCCCTCTGAAACATCCAGCATCATCCACTATCAGAAGACAGAATACTGGGCTAGATGGACCATTGGTCTGACCAAGTGTGGCCATTCTTATGTGGAAAAGGCATGTACGTACACTTGTCTGCATTTCATTGTTTAAGGAGAAATAAATTTAAACAGACCTAAGCCGCCATCTGTAATTTTGCCAAAAAAAGTTAATTTTGAAAAAAGATTTAAAACCTTACTGGGAAAAAATCAGTACTTAATCTTGCTCATTTTCACTGAATTTCATGAATCCAAGATCAGAGAATTTTTTGCAAAATGGATATGACATTTTGTCAGCAGCTACCTTTAAAATGAAAAGAGAAGGGATCAGGGTTATAATTAGAATCCATTTTGTGTAGACAAGAAATGCCATTCCCCAATTTTCTCTGCAACTGTCACAGATGAAAAGTGGTAGCTAATGAATGATATATAGAAAATGAGCAGGCTGAGAATTTACTGTCTGACTGCCGAGCAGACTTCTTTAGCTCACACAAACAACAGGGATATATCAAGTCAGTGGTTTTCACTTATCAAAATGGATTCTAGAGACACATTTACCTCCCACCCCAAACTTATAAAATTAGTGCTCATGAAAGATGCCTGAATGACAGCTTTGGGGATTTAAATATTCTCTGCGTCATCAGAAGAGGTGTAATACAGGCAATGGAAACTTTCCTCCTCCTTCTCAGCTCCACCTTGTTGTGAAGAGAAATCAGAGTAGAAGGAAGAGTAATTATGTCTCCAAGCCCACTCTCAATGCCTTTTTACTGAGACTGCCATCGAAGATACCAATTGAAATGCCGCAATTTGTCCTCAAGGAACTGAAACTCAGAAATGGGTATCTGATAGTAATCATTTGCAGCATCTAATGATGCAAGCTGGGTATGAACCCATCAGCTGGAAGTGAAAGGCCTTGCAGCTCATTACCAAATCTCCTGAGCAATGCAGTCCACCACATGTATGATTTTAAAGCACAGGTGCTTACCTTTCAGCACCTTAGGCCAGGTCTACACTACACATCTATATTGGTGTAATGACATCACTCAAGTGTGAAAAATCCACACCCTTGAGCGATGTACCTTTACTGACCTAACCACCCTACCCTCTGTTTAGACAGCGCTACATCGATGGGAGAGCTTCGCCCATCAACATAGCTGGTGCCTCTCCAGGAGATGGATTAACTACACTGGCAAGAGAAGCTCTACTGTCGGCATAGTTGTATCTTCACAGAAGCACTACAGCATGAAGACAAGTCCTAAGTTATCCCATTCCTATTCAGGAAGGCACCTCAAGCATGTACTTAAGTTTCATTATAATTAATGCTGAATGGGGCCCTTAATCTACATTTTGGGTGGAGTAGTAGAAGAGCAATTGTTTGTTAGTTGTTCACTACTGGAAGGTGCACTGGAAATCCTCAGTTAGAACTGGTTGAATAATACAAAAATTGATTTGTGAATATTTTCACAAATGCACACACAGTGAGTTTCGTTTCCTGTTATTTGTGGGGCAATATTATTCATTTTCATTCATGAAGAGGAGCACAAACCCTTAAAAGTCCAAATTCTTTAGCATACATAATTATTAGTCCAGAAATATGTTCTTTGTTATGAGCTATTTGTGATGGATTTGGAATTGCTCTGTAATAATTTATAAACTCTATGTGTAGAATGGTTCTTGGCCTGGTTCTTGGGCTGTTTTCTGTAAGACTATATTGATTTAACTCAACAGGAAAAAAAGGTAGGAAGAAAAAGAATGGCTCAAAATAAGCTACCTCTCAGCAAACATGTAAGAGGTAAACAATACCTGGACCATTAACTTGAATTATTTTGCCTCCTTTCCAACCAATCCACAAAAATGGTTTTGATCAGAACAGGTAAAGGCCTATGAACAAAAGGATGAAAGAACTCTGACAGGATTAAAAGGGCCTTCTCTCAAGAGAGAGGTGGTAGTTGCCCAGGGAAAGCAGACTGAGGCATACAATCCCACTGCAGGGTCTGAAGAAGTTAGCACTGCCTACATTACCATCAGGGGATGATAAGAGTCTATGACATTTTTAACAGCCCTGAGCAATACAGTTAAGCTGATCTAACTTTGTAATGTAGACCAGTGCTAAGAAATTCACAGTGCTCTAGCTATGGTTAGGCATTCAACTGCCTTAGGTATTTTAGAAAATCCCACACTCTTAGCTGCTGCTGTTACTCTGAAAAGGTTGCATGGTACTAAGCCCTGGCTGGCAGTTACTGATCGTGATGCTGTTGCCCTGTGATACTACAGTTATCAACAAACAGTTACTGTGAACATGTATCTTGGACAAAGTATTTCCCTATACTATAGTAGTGCAGTATTTCTCTGAAATACACTGAAACCTGTTTCTATCACTTACTGAAAAACTGTCAGTCAAGCATCAAACAAATTTGTACTAAAATCAGTGATGATAGTGGCAGTATATTGGAGATGGCCCTTTCTACTCCTACTTCTCAGTGATATCTCAAATACCAATTATTTCCTATTCTAAGTAAAGGGAAACAGTACATGTTCTAAGATACAGCTGTGTGGTAACTCTTGCAAATGTTGAGCTTTTAAGGTTGATCATAATATGATCTACTTTTGTTTCTATATGTGTCTAACATACAACATTGGTATTTACATCAGTCCTCCACACCAAAACTATTCAGTGGTTGTTACTGATTATAGACACCTTGCACACAGTTATGATGCCTTCCTGTGTGTCCTTCTGTGTCACAATGTCAAACATATCTGTTCCATCACCATCAATAATTCTGTATTCCGTTTCTGCATTTTTCCCAGTGTCGGCATCAGTGGCTTTTACACTACCAATGGCAGTGCCAACTGGGGAAGATTCTGGAATGTGGAGGTGGATGGTGTCTACAAAGAAAAAAAAGCAGAACAAGTAAAGAGAGGCACAGCAAGTTTTAAAAACAGTGCATTATGATACAGTCTTTAATTACATTATCCTAGACTATTTGTACTTCAAGAACTCTGCTTCATTCAATACAGAGGGGAGAACAGGATTCTATTCCTGGCTCTGCCATCGATTTCCTAGGTTATGTTATGCAAATCTATATAAATGCATACAGACAAGGGGGACAAATCAAAGTGGTGCAGGCAAACTTAATTCTGACCTTTTCTAATGTGTGTGCTTGACTTTGCAACCTCAGTGTTCTTTTAATGTAATATTACATAGTGTACTCTACTTCTGTATGACTAAATATACAAAATATTCAATCATGCTCCTTAGGATATGTATTTATTATAGATACAGAATATTAATTTTTCACATGTCCCACACTCATTTTATTTCACTTACTCCTGTGTCCATAGCTACAGTCTTGGAAACTCACAAATGTAATTCTTTCCTTTGATTCATCAGAGGACTTTTTCCCTTAAAAGCGTCTATTGCTCATTATCTAAACATTTCTGTTCATTTTTAAAACATTAAAAATGATAGTATAATTTCATTGTTACACTTTACTTTATGCCTAATATTAAAAGGGCTGTAATAATAAAATACCCAATTGCTAAAATGACATTTAATTCTAAGACACAAAGTAGACCTATTTTAAAATTCTTAAAATTGAGTGGAAAACACTTTTCAGATTCTAAATACTAAGGCTGATATCCTGATTGAGCTCCTTGAAAAAAGAACCATTTTTAGTTAATTTTTAAATCTACTTTGACACCACAGAAAAATTAAAATAGAGTTATTACTATTTATTAGGTGAATACTGTAAAAATATTGATTTATATTTTTAAACTGAATCAAATTGGCAATATGCTTGGTGCTTTCATTTTCATATTCTAGTTATAAAATTTCAGTGGCATAAATATTTGCAAAAGGCATATTTGTAAGCCAACTGCATAACTATTCATAGAAACCGGATTTTAAATTCTCACATGCATATATTTTGCATGAGAAGTGCATTCACTTTCATTCTGTCAAGGAACAAAAAGAATCTTCTGACTTCTCTGACCAATCACATATAAGTGATCGTTTGAAATTCAAGTATTTATCATCAGTGCATATGGTAAAAAATTCAAGAAGATATGCCAAATTAATCTGAATAACAAACAAGTTCCAGGAAACTGCTCATGAACCTCCCATGAGAAAAAAAGGGTAGCTAGTTTTGTTAAATCAATTTTTATTGCAAATTATACATTCAGCACTACTGTTAAAATTGGATGCACCCAAAATAAAGTTTTCTTATTGGTTTTGTACTACCTAAACTGTCTCAACAGCATTCCTAGAGCTTTAGCAGAGTACTGACCAACAAACATGAAGGTAAAGCAATAAATATCAACAATGAAATAAAACAGAGTTTTACTATACAGTAAAACTATACTATAGTTTTGGGCCCCATCCTGGGCCCTATCCATGCCATTAATGTATAAGTGTAGAAGAGGTCATTATCCTCATCTGCCAGGACCTTGAGGAGGAAAACCCCTTTAGCCACATTGTGTGCTTAGCAGCATTTTTTTTTATAAAGGAAAATTTTAAATTGATACAGATGCTGCTATGACACTACCCTGCTTCAAAGAGGAAATCTAAGATAGTTACACTGTGTACTGGCTACCCATAAAAACCTTGTTTTCCACTGGCTTTAGTTAACTAAGTAATGTTACCTCAATATTTCCTAGGTACTCTCTGTGCTAAGCATGGTGAACTAGAGGGAATATTAAGGTTACACTATCTAAGGCAAAACTACTGTACAAAGAAAGGAGATGAACATGACGCCCACAAGATGGCACATCCAGTAACACGGTGCTGCCTTACATCATAGTGGGGCACGGATTCAGTATTGATGCAGAGGAGCTTGTTGATGAGATGTACCCTAATAAATTAGCAGCCCCACTTCCTGAAAACCTTTGGCTTTTCCATGTGGGTCTCTCATGCAAATACAAACATTTCTTAGTTTGAGAGATCTGACAGGATCCCAGTAGCAAGTACTTTAGCATTGCTTGTTTTGTCTATAAGTAGCTTATATTAATTAGTAATGGGGGAACCTCCAAGGTTTGGAGCTTCAGTTGAGGAAAGTATCCAAAAGTTCAGATGCTTATCCAAACTTGTTGAAATCTCATTCTACCCCTCACTAAAAAGTCCCTGGCTCTCTCCTATCCCTTAACCTTGTCCCATTTAGATCCACTCTCCTTTTGCTCATACTCTTGCAGAATATGTCAGAATTCTGAAATTGGAAAAAACTGACTTAGGCCCAGTAGACTAGAAATCTAGGTTCTGAGTGATTGTGGGATGGTGATGCACCCCCAAGCAAGCAGGATCGTTAAGGAAGGCCAGTGGTGGACATGTTCTCCCAAAGAAAGGCATAAGAAGAATTGGGAAGGTCACTGACAACCTTCTTTTGTCAATAAAGCTGTGGGAAGACCTAGGCAAGTCACTTGGTGGTAGTTCCTGATACTTAACAGAATGGTAGAAAGATTAAAATAGTGGTTGCAAGAGAAGAGGTGGACTCCTTTTGAGGAGATCCATATCAAGGAAAGTGTCTGGTTCATTGTGGGGATAGGACTGAGGTACAGGCTTATTCCTATTTTTAGGAACTATCTTATCTCTCCCAGTTACTATATAATGTTTGCCCAATGTAATTTAAACTTTGACATATTGGCTTTAGACTGTACCCACTTACTGAAAAACCATCAACCACCATACCAGAGAAGACAGAACACTAAATCAAATTACATTTCTCATAGATTCATGGGGTTTGGGGTATACCCTGTTACAGGATGCACAATGGTGACAGAGTATTGTATTACCAAAGTGCACTTACTTCTGTTTATTAATATGTTTCTTGACATTCTTGCACCTCAGTGTTTTCAGCTCCATGATTTAGCTCATATTTACATTGTCATTTTCATTACCATTCTGTAATATTTAAATCTGTGTACTTTGTTACATTAGTACATAATCTCTCTATAATCTGTTAATGGTTCAAAAATGACAACGAAATCCCACTGCTCATATTTATAAAATAAATATTTATTCAGTGCTGTGAGAGACCATGAGGAAAGACCATATGTCCCAAAACGAGAAAGAACACATGAAGGGGAAGATTTAAGAGTGCCATGGCAACATTTTGTCTCATTTTCCATATTCTTAAGTGTTTAAAACAGACTATAGAAGTTACTTCAATTTTTAATTTTATGTTTTTTCAATGAATATAGATATATGTTCTAATTATTTTTCATTTTAAAATTTCAAAATGTTTTATGGTGCATGAGAAACACTCCTTGAACTTTTTTCTGCACTGCCTTTAATACATAGAACACCATCCCCAAAACCAGACTGTAAGGCCACTCCTTTGAATCCCTTTGCAAGTCCACTTCTTAATGTTTATAATACATTGGCCAACAGATAATGGATCGCTTGAAGGGCTATTTGGAATGGTGGCTGGGGTGAGGGAGATTAACAAGATACTTGTGTATCATCTTCCTGACCTGGTCTATGGTACTTATATAACCTTCATCATCAGACCACTCCCCCACCTTCTGTCTTGTTGTCTTATAATTTAAATTATTTGGGGCATGAACTCACTTTGGGTTAATTAGCCTGCACAATTAGCCTGCACAAGGGAGCAGGAGAGAGAGAGAGCGTGTGTATGTCTGTGTATGGCAGAGGGGGCATCTACCTCTCCCTTACACTCTTGTGTGGGCATGTAGTCTAATGGTAACGTTTTCTAACGTCACTTTTGAAAAGGGGACTTAGGTTCATAAATCACTCCAGTGCTTTTGAAATTTTTACTCCAACAAACTATATAGCCCTATGTGTTTGAACTGCACCTAGCACGAGACCTAAAATCCAAATAAAGAAAAATGAGAGCACGTACCATACAATACTTATACTCACAACGAGTATTATACTAAAATACTTGTGTGTTAGCATGCCACAGAGACATGTGATCATGGAAGAGTTTAAACCCTGCTGCTATCTGGGCTTATTTTCTCTCACCAAAAGCTATAGCACAGTCTATAATTTCTTGCTTATTAACCATTCTAAAGTTCTATCACTTGCTACACTGTGCTCAACCAGAACAACTTGGATTTAAATTACAGGGGGGAAAGATCTTTGAATTGTACTAGCTTTGTGAGCCAAGAGAACTCAAACAAATTAACTTTGTTGTTTTTATCAGCTAGGATGATCCCAAAACAAAACTCCATTTCTGAATATAACTGAAGTTAGGGAAAGCTTGTGTATCAATCCAAACATGACCCTTGTGGTCCCTTCTAACCTTATGATTCTATGCTTGTGACTTAAGCCCATTTCCTGAAAAACAACAGCAGTAGCTCAAAACCTAGTGTTACATGTCTGTCCAACAGTGGGGATCCTGCTCCCAAAGAGACAGTTATCTGCTTGTGGATGCTCCATGAGGAAAACTAGGCAAATTTTTGTAGCATAAGGGAGAGATTTACATATGTGCATAAGGGATTTAGGAGCAAAAGACCCATTGAAAGTCACAAATCCCATCAATTTCTAAATTCAATTATGGACATAGGAGCTGGCTAATGTAACTGAATTTGTATTGAATATTCTTGCTGGTAAATATCACAGTGGGACCAGAGGTAGAATTGTCTAATTACACTTGCATCATCTTGTAACCCAACAGAATGAGCTTTAGCTAAAGTCTTAGTAGCAACTGATGTTTCCAATCATGAGATGAGCATTTGAGAAATTGTGCATGAGCTCTCTGAGAAATAGCCTGGGATTTGAGAGATGTACATGTTTCTCTAAACTTTCCACAAAAAGATGCTCTTGCATAATGAGTTATCTGAAATGCAGCTATTCATGGCATCATGGTTAGTCATGTCAAAATCACAACCAAACAAGCATGGTGGATTTGTCCACAGCTCTGAAATCAGTTCCCTAAGGGACACATTTACTAAAAGCTTAATTGAGCAGTTTATCAGTGAAACCTAGTAATACCTAAATAAAACCTAAATAATTTGCTGGGATATGTAATGACAATATATCATCATCAAATACTGGTTAGTCATATAACAATCAAAACACAGCAAAAAAACAGAAGTTATGCATTTCATTTTTCACAGTTCTCTAATTAGTTCTTTATATTCTCTACTTGTAGCTGTTCTAGCATAAGACAACTTTTTTCCCCCATCATAAAATGCAATTTTTCCATGTCACAAATCACAAGTGGATTGACATGCTGAAGTGGTATATGCTGATTCCAATCCTTGGTTGCACTTAAGTTACTTATGCCACTTTGCTGCCACCTTAGCTGGCCATTCCTCCATCATCTGGTGATCCTCATGTTTCTACTCAACCTTCCTTCCTTACAGATAGGAAATGGGGTTTGGTCAGAGAATTCCAGCACATTGGTGTTTCCCATCTTCCAGAAGAGTTTCTTGTGACTGTTATCAGGTTACTCTAATTTATACCCTGGGATCAGCACCTGTTTGGTCTAGGATTGTGTACCCTTTGTGCTCCCAACTGAGCTGCACCAAATACCCTATTGCTGCAGCTGATGGTTGAGCTCCCTGGGTATTAACAATGATCAGTATCCCGAAGTATCCAGAGTAAACACTCCATAACTGATATCAGTGTTGTCTTCACTGGTTTCAGAAAACAGATGTTTATCTAATACATTTATGAATCTAGTGAGACTGTCCAAATCATGAATCTGAAAATGTCTGATTAATATGACAGATTTATGATTTTAAATTCATTAACATAGTAAGAGAATGTCACTTTCTTTAGGTTCATAGATACATGATGAAGTCAAGAATCATTTTAATGTTTATTTGCAAGTTTTAGATGCAATTTAAAGTTGTTTTTTTTTTTAAATCAATACTACTTTAGTAGTGTCATGAATCTGGCAAGTTTTCAATCGATTTCATGAACACTTTAAGATTTGTGTGTCTGTTGTAATTTACTCCATGTCTAACACAGCAGTGGTGGGTATCAACAGAAAAAAAGGGGTAGCCATAAAAATATCCCCAACTGCAAAGTAATTCAGCAAAAAATTACTATAGATGAAGGGCCTTATAATGACTTCCATTTGAAGTCAAGGGAAAGATACCCACTGACCTCTCTGGGAGTTGGATCAGGCCACAAGTGAATACAATGAATATAAAAGCTAAAAAGTCATAGGTATTCAATGAAGAATTCAGTTATAGCAGTTCTATAAAGTCCACTCAGATTATCAAGCCAACAGTCTGGCCCTTGCTTTAAAAAAAAAAAGAGAAGAAAGAATAAACAGAAATAAGCAGCTGCATCAATATTTATTGTCTAAATAATGTATTAAATATAACTGCTGAAGCCAATCTATGAGGCTTTTGCCCTGCAGTTTACAGTGCAAATATCACTTAAAATAGTCTTCGGCAGTAGTCTGCAAAACTGCTGAGACCAGCAGGATGTAATACTTTCACGCAAGAAGCATCAGAGGTGCCATGATCCTGTATGTACAATGTGCATCTACAGAGAAGTTAACATACCAAAAGAATTGCCGTGGAAAAGGGAAAGTAAATAGCAAGTGACAGGTGAGTGGCAAATTCAACCCCGGGGAAATAATTGTAAGTACCCAGAACTGTCTTTGATTTATCTATTTTGAATTTACAAATGAAGTTATTTCTCAATATAGTGACATGCTGTTAAATACAAACAGTAAATAAATGGCTACATACTAACTGCAGTGTTAGCAGAGAATTTAGAAAAAGTCAATGCATGTTATTTCATAATGAACACGCTGAAGTCAGAGGTAAGGGCCCTGATTCTCCTGTGTCAATAGAGAATTTAGATGCAAAGCCTGCAATCTCAAAAGCAGGGGAGCTTTCTCTGGACTGGCAGAAAAAAGGGGCAGTGGCTCCTTTACGGGTTCCCTCTCCCTTGAGGGCTGGGAGGGGAGTGGTCAGCTGGGGGTGGGAAGGAATCACCTCAGCTGGTGGGTGGGCAAAGTAGGGCTCAAGTAAGTAATTGGTCCCTGTGCATGATGGGGTGGGGAAGCCAAGATAATTCCTGGCTCCTCCTTGTGGCAGGTATTTCATGCAGGCACTGATTGCAGAGGGGATACAGTTCCCTAATCAGCAGGAGTTGGAAGTGAACTTAAGGGAAGACTTTCCATGAAGAAGCTGGAGAACTGAACTGGGATTCCTAAACATCTGGCACAGCGAGGCAACACCCATCTTTTACCAGCCCCACCATTGAGTGCCAGCAACAGGCTGGGAACAAGTTGTGGAAGATGGGGGGACAAATGACAGCTCTGCATGAGGTGCAAATGATTAAGGCAGGAATCATGACCTGCACTGTACAAGTTATTGCTGGACAGTTCCCAGTGGAGTGAAGCTAATAAAGTTGTGGCCTAATTAAACCACATCACTTGCATCTCGTCTTTCTTCCTGTGTGTCCAAGACAATTACGCACTGTGTGCTATTTCGTAATGAACTTGTTGAAGTCAGAGATATTGGGCCTGACTCTCTGTTGTACACCAGTGCAAGTCAGGAATAACAATTGAAGTCAATGGAGTTGCACCAGGATAAAAATAGTGGGAGAGAAGAAGGATGGGAGCGATTTGCTGTTACAGAATCTTGGGCACTCCATAAATGTTCTGGCTGCAATATATGCAAAATGTTTTAAATAGGTAATAAAATGTTCACCTACGTAAACCAGCCTACCAATCGGAATTTTCAATTCAAATGCTAACAAGTTTGCAATATGAAAGAGTCTAACAATTCCAGGTTACATAAATAGAGGCTAATAATGGTTTCCTATTCTAGTTTGAGACTATGAAGGCTTGAAAACTGTAATATCACAAAAAGGTTAAAAAACAGTATAAAGTGCTTTGATAAGTTTAAGCTGTCAAAAACAGTGATGTTAAATGCCATTCATATTCACTTTGGGAGGTTCTCTGCATATCAGCTTTTTAGAGCACTATGTCTATACAAATAGAGATCTGTTTGGATTTCCTCAGGTAATTCCTCCCCAGAGTTGGGGTCTTCATGATTAAATGTATAAGCAGGGACTACAGTGCACCTATTTCCTCCTTGCTAAAATTAAGACATGTTTTTTGTTTTCCAGTAAGAATTAAAAATTGTTAATCTATAGGTAACAGGAAAGAAAGAATTGCTCTAATGCTCTTATGATCCTGCCCCACTCCCACAAATAATCCTGAAAGGTATCCCAGGTTTCCTTTTGTGCTATATGATCAGGTAACCAGTTCCCTGAACAAAGGAGTACTGTAACATTTAATTTTCTACTTTAATAACAGGGCATAAATCTGTACATAAGCCTTTTGTTCATGTGTGCTCCATAATCCAGATTTACTTTAAATTAAACCAGATGGCGATTGCTTAACTCTTTAATTCTGAAGCTTTTTGAAGTGCAGGAGGACTATTAAATGTAGCTTACTCTGGGGGAATCGCGGTGGATTGTCGTTGACATCAGTCAGGGTGATGTTCACCGTAGTGGTCCCTGATAATCCACCCATCTGGCCTCCCATGTCTTTTGCCTGGATAACTACTTGGTACTGCTCCCTGTTTTCTCTGTTCATGTTTGGCAAAGCAGTCCTGATGATGCCTTTAGGAAAACGTAAGCAATTGTTATCCATCCCTGCATTTCTGACATGCACAGTACCACGATACTGAGTTTTTTCAATGTGTCTTTAAACATATTTTTCAAGCGTGCATCCACTATCAGTGCAATCCAATTATTTGTGTATCTCTGTGAAGAGTTTTCAATACAACTTCTCTCTTTCTATGTACGATAGAAACAAAAACATTAGTACTATATTACAACTTTCTCATTCCTACCCCAAACAATACAAGTAACTTATGCTTTATTTAGATAGCTGTAATATAGATGGTTTTCACCTTTATTACAAGGTACTGTTGTAAGTTACTGAAACACAGCAAGTAAGAAACATTGTAGCACTTCACTGCTTGGCTTTGTACAAATCTGTCCTATTTTTGGTGCGTTTTCTAGAAGAAAGAAAACTACTACGCTTGTGGTAGACTAAAACAATATCAGTTTCCTGACCTGTTTCTGGCTCCACAGAGAAATATGGCTGTCCCTGAAGTATGCTGTAGATGACACGGGCACTGTTTCCATATGAAGGGTCATCGGCATCAGTAGCTGTGACTTGCACCACAGAAGTACCTGAAGTATCCAAATTCAGCTTAGTTCTGCATGGCACCAGAAGGAGGAGCAAAAGCACTAGTTTTCATTCAAGTAACCTCATTGAAATCTTCATTGACTCCTGCATCACAGGGACCTGTTCGTTTATCTACATATAAACTTGTGGTCAATTAAAAAAATGTATTTACTTACTCAAGTTATAGGATCTAGTTCTAAGCAGTTTGGAAGTTGTTTCCTTAAATCTGAATAGATGATCAGAACCAAGTTAGTAAAGTCAAACCAGAACAGCAGCAGAGTTTAATGCATATCCTTACATGATTATTATTGGCTCATAACCATTGTTTTCTTTTAGGTTTTTGAATACAAACAAGTGTCTGTGTTTCAGTGACACCAGATTGTCTCATAAATCTTTCTGTGCACTGATGGCAATGCATTATACAAAGATCCAGGAATGTTAAAGGGACAGCAGATTGAATAGTTCACCTAGATCTGCACTTCTCGCCCTGGTGAGAAGAAGGAGATATAAGCACCATTGCCTCTCATGCATATTTACCTAAAAGATATATTTTGAAATGTCTTAATCTTCTACACTTCATGGAATAGCATGGCTACTTCAAACTTTTCTGTGAAATAATCCCTCCCCAAACCCTTCAATTATCCTCACTATTATTTCTTTTTGTAGCAGTGCAGAGTCCCCATCCCACTGAAGTCCAAATTATGGCACTTACAGTGATGGGGAGTATCATGATTGTTTCCTATCTGTTGTAGCTCCATATACTGCACACACATATATACTTTTGTTTCTCTTATTGTGTATTTAAAAAGTCATCTATCACCGTGGGATCTGCCCATTTGGCTAGCCATTGGACTTCTTGGGGACAGGAAGTCCTTCAGATACATTTCTTCTCTTGTTCCCGTTATCTTCCCTCTCCTGCATACCTTCACCACATCACTGCATAATACTGAAACCTGTGACAACAGCAACCAGAATCAGTTTTCTGTATTTTTAATCTGATCTACACTAACCACTGACCCTAAAAGCAATTGTCATGACAGGATGTATGGGATAAAGGCTACACTGTTACTTTGCTTGGAGCAGGATTCTGTAAAGGGCTAAGCACTCTGGTCCTGACCTAGCAAATTACTTAAGCACATGATTAACTTTAAGCACGTGACTAGTCCTGCTGACATCAATGGAACTATATATATGCTGAATGTTAAACACATCCATAAGTGTTTTATTGGACCAGAGCTAGACAGCTCAGCATCTTGCAGAATTCAGTCCCTACAGAGCAAACAAGAAATGACTAAGTAGGGGGTGCCTCTAAAATAAGGCAAGAGCATGTTGGGGGGCAGGAGGGTGTTTCCTGCTTTTTTATGTTGATGTTCTTATGAACACTTAAAATAGAATGCAGAATTCATTTAAGAAAATGATATTGGGAATAGAAATCATAGAAAAATTACATTTTTAACTCTGTAAATTAAGAAGGGAGCCACATGTGCATCTCGATGATGGAAGGCATCAGACCAGAGACTGAGTCAGCTGTGTGCGACACTTTTACATATTTTGGCACAGAGTAGATTTTGAGGGGTACAGTGCTCATAATTTTTGCTACTGTGTCTGAAATTAAGTTTTGAGACTCTGATCCTACAACGTATTGTGTGTGGATGAATCTGCATGCAACAAATTCTGAATCTGCATGCAACAAATCGCAGGATCAGGGTTTACATTCCTGATCCCAAACAGCATAGGTGTGGAGTATTGCACATCCAAGGCAAAGATAAGCAATGATGAGCACTATAACATTAATGAAAGTGACACATTAACGAGGAGAAGGAGTCAAGCCTCAAAGGCTATGCATAGCTAAGTTTCTGATTAGCATGATGAAGGTTTCTCTTTAGAACATGTCTCCTGAGATATACTCATTCTCTGCCCTGGCCCTGCCCCCCTTTCTTACCCTATGCATTCACAAAGAAGGGAGTAGTCGCAAAGGGGCTTGACATGGAAGCTGATGGAGCACAACTTTGAACGCTCCTCCATACACATCAGAGCAACTTGCAAGATCAATTTATAGACTTACTAGCTGAATTCTCTCTCTTTCCTTTTAAGTGCTGAGTGAAATTGGAGGGGCTCATATATACATATGCTTTATACAGACCAATTAGCAGCATTTATTAAAAGGAATTCAAATGTGTTGCAATTGGATTGTCTTCTTGTTTCTACCAAAACTAAAATATAACTGTCAGTTCTCTCTGGAGGGTAATTTGGAGGAAAAATTGGAGAATATACTTATAATTTCTGAATCCTTAGCAGAACTGGACCTTCGAGTGTTATTTGATTGAATTTTGAAGGGTAATGAGACTCTGGATATTAGATAATATTTCTTCCTCCTATCTGAGAATGTATTTTTACTTTGTTTTATGTTATGAATGCTGATGAGAGGATTAAGTTAATGGACATTGAAAATTACAGTAAAAAATTGTCCACTTCCCTTTCTCCATTTTTATTTTCAGTAGCATGTGAATACTCTACATACCTCTTCATGGTTTTGTACCCTTAATGAAAGTTGATGCTCAGTGTTCTCTTACATATAAAAGCAATTTAGTGAAACAATGTGAAGAATTATGCCCTTCCTTATAATCAATATTTTAAAAAGTTACAGAGCAACCTTAAAAATGTAGAATTACAAATATTTGAAATTGTCAGCTTGCTCTACATTTTTGCTTCTAAAGAAACAGAGCTTTCTAATTTATAGGACATTTATTGCTTTAAATTCCATTTTTGATTATTTGCTGTTAGATTATTTGTTAACTCTGAACAGCTTGTTGTAAACTTTTAAAAAGTCAAGAATGCATGCCTTTTTGAAAGACATGTTTTAGTTAAACATCAGTTGTTTGGCTCAGGACAGGACTAAATGGGTGAAATGCTATGGCCTATATTATACAGGAGGTCAGACTAGATCAGAAGTTCTCAAACTGTGGTCTGAGCTCCATTCAGGTGGTCCATGGATAGTTCCCTCTAAGGTGCATGCCTGGGCCACTGCACACAACAGAATGAAGGGCCACCCACCTAAGTAGTGGAGCCACGCCGTTGTGGCTCCACTAATCAGGTGCCCAGACCCTGGAGAAGACGCACATATAAGGTGAGGTGGTGGCCTTGGGGGGAATAGAGGGTAGGTGGGTGGGGGCAATGGGGTGGTGAAGAGGGGATGGGGGAATTTGGGATGTGAAGAGCTGTGGGATGTGCTGAGGTGACTTTCCCCAGCTCCAGGACTGCGGCTGCTGGGGAGACAGATGGCCTTCTTTCCCAGCCCCAGCTCAGGGGCTGCTGCAGTCGGGGAGAGAGGGCACATCCATCACATTAGAAAGGTAAGACTACTTATATTAAAATATGAGTTGTGTGCTTTTATTTGTAGAACAACAATGTTAATTATTAAGATTTTTTTATATATCGCTTTTATTCAAAGTGCTTTACAAAAGTTACCTAACGGTACTAACAACATTTCAAAAGATCATTAAGTGGCCCGCTGAGACCCTCACCAATTTTCAAGTGGTCTGCGAAAAAAAAAGTTTGAGAACCACTAGACTAGATAATCTATTGGTCCCTTGTTTTTTGTTTGTTTGTTTTTAAATCTATGCATTTATTTCTTTTCTTCTGGATCTTATAGAATGCCTTTCTGAGAGCTATGCTCCACCAGTTGTGTTTCACAAGGTGCACAGACAACATATGACTCCATTTTCATTTGAAGCCACATCATAAGCCACACACACATAAGCATGGAATAAATAATTTTGGATACGTTCCCTCTACCTCGGTCACCGCCATACCTGTAGTGACCACCGTTGCAAAGTGTCCTCTGTGCAGTTTCACAAGGTAAATCTATGCTGCAACTCTGAGCAAGTGTCCCAATCCAGGTAGACAGATTTGTGCGGTAAAAACAGCAGTGTGGATGTTATGGCACCAGCTGAGGATCAGGCGGGCTTGAGAGCCTGAGCTGCCGCTCCAGCTGTAATGTCCACATTGCTATTTTTAGCACATTGGCTTGAACAGAGCTAGTACAAGTCTGTCTACTCAGGACGGAAAGCATATTCCCAGCTGCAGTGTAGAGACACACACACACACATACACGCTCCTTCTAAAGGCTACAGATTTGATCCTGTTCCCACTGAAACCAACTGCAGCAGGCTTGAGCTCTGCATCAAGTTTCTCATTACCAGATAGTGTCATGCTGAGGGCAATGTGGAGCCACATCACCCCCGGTGGGGTGGAGGGCAGGTTTGGTGAGGGATTGTACCATCTCATTGGATGGTGCAGCCTGTTTCCCTTTGTCTACTCGACCAGCTGCTACATGGTGGTTGGGGGGCAAAGCATGGACCCTGTTAAACTTTTTGGACTTGTGCCTCCTTTGGATGTAGGAGATACTGCTGGGGGTCTGGCCCTTGCACAGGGGTTGTGGCAGGGGGCATAAAAGTAAAGTAAAGCCCCTTGCACCATCTCCATGCACCACACAGGGATCTCACCTACAATAGGGACCTTGCGATTAAACAAACAGAAAAAAAAGACTAAATTTACATAATATTTTCCCAGTGAATAATTTTACCAGCTCAAGTTATGATTTATTCTACCCTGCAGCCTTATTGCCTTCTATTTTGCGATGCTGAATTGCATGAGTGTCTAATCAGCCCCCAAAATTAATTTGTTCAGATCAATTTGAATGTGTTAGCTGCTTTCCTTTACGTTTCATCTGCACATTTAACCACTTTTGAAACGAAACCGTCTTTCAAGCTATTCAAGATATGTAAAAGTGGACCTTGACTGCCCTTTCCAACATTACCTTGCCATTACCTGTCTGCAAATTATAGTTACCACTTAAGAAACCATTTGTTTCCCATCTGGTAGCCAATTTTTTATCCATTTCAATAGCTCTCCCATGTACCAGTCTTTATACATCAAATCTTTGTGAATCAGTCTTTTGTGGGAATAGTATCAAAAGCTTTTCTGAAATGCAAGCAAAATGATTGCAAATCCTTTGCTTCCCCTTTGTTTGCCAAGTCAGTAATGTACTGAAAAATACTGAAATAAATTAATCAGACTTCTTAGAGTTGTACAGTCTTTCATCAATGTTTCCATTTTAAAATGAAGTCAGCTTAGGTAACCCATGAAAATGGGTTGCATTTTTGATATTCTGTGATATGTTAAACCATTTTAGATGGGTAAGTATCTCATGGCATTACTGAAATAAATAGCAGATCTATTTCTCCTCCTCTTTACACCTGGTATAAATCAGGAATAACTATCAAATTAATGGAAAATTTGTGAGAGAGAAGAATCATGTCTAGTGCACTTAAAAGATACTTCCTGGTGAAAGAAGAACTATAAATAGTCTGCTCTATGCAGCCCTCAAGTTAAATTCTGTCCCTTGGATGTATATACACAACTTCTGATGAAATTGGTAGGAGGCAGAGCTACATGTTGAGAGCAAACTTTGACCCTTGTGTTATAAAGCTGAGAATACCATTGTATGGTAGAACATAAAAGGACCACAATTCATCAAACACACTCCAACTACTCTGTAAATAGACCAAAGTAGCTGGAGTATACTGGTGAATCTGGTACATTATATATAATTTATAGAACAATTGCATTAATCCAGTTTTACCCTGCGATAACTACGTGTTTTATGCCATACAGTCAAGTAATGCACTGCTGAATCAGGCCAATAGCGTTTACATAATATAACTAAACAGCCAGCTTCTAGAATATTGTAGCTCTCAGAAGGCATGTCTGAAAATAATTGTAATGATAGCTTTTGAACATCTCTAAAGTCTGACCTAAACTGGGTATAATAATATTAATACACTTCACAATTTATGGTGCTTTCCATGTAAGCATCTTAAAACATTTTACAACTATTCATGATTTTAACCTTTAAATTAGGTAAGGATCAGATAGGATAATTAACAAGAAGAAAGTTGTATAGGAAATGCATGGCAGAACGTGGATGAGAACTCAGACTGTCTCCCTCCTTGTTTTGTGCATTAACTACACTCTCAGCTCCCTTCTGCTGACATATCTATACAAACAGCATGCTGAAATAGCAGAAATCTATCTGCTTTTTCTAGAGAAAAAGAGGGAAAATAATTGCATATGCTTTCCAGTTTGTTAATTTTTGAAATGTGCTATATTACATGCAGCAAATTAAATGGAGAGGGGATAGACTCAGTGAAAGTAATGTCAGAAAGAGCGTCTAGATACCTGGCATTCCAGTAAGTGAGCAAAAAGGTGCTAGAGACAAGCATGGCACTAGAGACAGTAAATCTTTTTGGGTAGCCTTTCAAAAAATAACATAATAATTATTCCTTGGATTTTTCTGCTGCTGACTGTAGATTTTATTTTATTTTAGTGTGCAGTGGATTGAAAAAGTGTTTGGTAAGAAATGTGAGGATGCAATGTAATCATATGAGCCATTAAAACCTGTCATTCTGAGATTCTTGCTGAGCAGATGTGGGAGGATTTTGCAGGGGAATTAGCCGGAAGAAGTAAAGAAAAAATAAAAATAAAAATATCCAAAGTAGTGGCATGGTAAGTGACTTAAGTAAGAAGGAAGTGCTATAGAAAACAATTATTGCTATGATATTTTAGCAGTGGGAAAAGGGGACATATCAAACTAATGAGAGAGTGAACAAATGCCTGGGGAGCAAGTAGAGCAGTGGCAGCTATAAATAGTCTCGATTGTTCTTCTGAAGAGAAAGACAAAAGGAAAACTAAGGCTAACTGTGGGATGGCCAAGTTGCAGTCCACATGTAAACCCAGAGGGAGGTTACACCTTTATGAAGTGCACGTTGATATCCATAATGCAGGAAAGCAGAATAGATTAGAGGGCTAGAAGAACAACTAGGAAGGATGATAGCCATCAGTGATGCGAAGAAAATCATAGCCTGGGGAATTCATAGGCTGTGCTGCTAAACCCTGAAAACATGAAGTGAGAACACTAAGGGAGTGATTAAAGAACAGAATTCCTAGGTTGGAAGAGATTAATAGAGAAGCATAACTGAAAGGAAAGAAAGGATGAGATCATAACAGGAATCATAACAGGTTTAAAGTCAGAAACATCTATTCTTGTCTGAAGGATATTAGCAGAGAGTCCAGCGGAAAAAGTACAGGGAAGAAAATTGATTTATCTGCAGCCATGAGAAGAAACCCTTGGTGAAACATGAGGAACACCAAGAAGACAGGAAAGAACAAAGAAGAAAGTTATAACTGGTAATCCTTTGGGACTCAGTGAGGAAAAGAATGAAGTAAGAGAATATGTACAGTAATCTACATAAAGCGGGCAGCCTTACTGGGCTACTGACCTAAATGCAGGGTCCTCATCTTTGCCCATGACCTGCACAGAGGATGAACAAGGTAATAAGGGTCATGAACAAGAGACTAAAGTAGATAATACTGCAGAGTGACATTCGCAGAAGCGGAATCCCTAAATGCACAAGAAACGCACTAGCTACTACCCCCAACCTAAGGAAGAGCAGCATATTGCTGCATACATGTCCAGGTAGCGCCACCGTTTGATATAATGAGGGAATAATCCTGAGTCTTTTCCTATCCTCTTTGGAGTATTTCATGATCAAAGGGATACTAGGGTCACCAGGGATAGGGTGACCAAATAACAAGTGTGAAAAATTGGGACACCTTTTTTTTTCCAGGGAAGGTGGGTGGAAGGAAAGGGAAATAGTTGCCTATATAAGACAAAGCCCCTAATATCGGGACATCCCGATACTATTGGGATATCTGGTCTCCCTATCCAGGGAGAACAAGGATTTTCACAATGTCTTTCTGCTGCCTCTTCCACCCTTTTCCTCCTTGTGCACTCAAGGAGCTGCTTGGGCACATAGATGGCCTTCTTTGAAGAATGCAGACTGTTTGGTAATGACACTCTTCACTTGTGCAAATTGTGGAAAATCATGGGGGCTAAAAACTTGACAAGCTTTTTTGCAGGATAGGGAATGGTATATGAAATCTTGGTAAAATGTTAGAACTAAAAAAATAAAAAGATGTACCCAATATTTCAGGCAAAACTGTCAGAGGAAACTTCAGAACAGTTATTGGTTATTTTTAAGAATTCTTGGAAAAGAGATGAGAAACCTTATGGAGAAATTCTGTACATTTTAATAGGGCTGAATGCCATAGGAATCCATAGAACACTAGACACTTCTTCATTAAATTCTATCAGATAGTTAAGGGAGCCTATATAAAGGATATGATTTTCTATTAAATTGTAGTAAATAAGCACAACTTCATCAACATCAGATTCTCCTCCTAAATGAAACAAACCACAAATTTTGGCTAAGTACTTGGGTTAAAAAGGGGTAGCACTATTACCATGAATCTGAGTGCAAAATTCTGATTTGGCAGCATTTTACATCCACTTTGCACAGGTATATATGACTTGACAAGCAAAGCAGTAAAATGCCAGGCCCTATGCTTTCAGCTGAAAAATCTTGTGCATTATTTCAGCCTGTTAGAAAATTGCCCTTGAATTTGGAGATTATGCTTATGACCCAATTTTGATTTATACTGTCTGGAGCCTAGAAAAAGTCCTGCTGGCAACTCACAAACAGAAAAAGGTCTACATTTGTGAAATAAAGTTGTTCACAGTTAATTGTTTGAGTAGCTGTTATAACCGAGTTAAAACAGTAGTCCAAATTCTGCTCTTTACTCAGAATTAGTCCTATTAACTTCAGTGTAAGTAAAAGGGGCAGGATTTGATCCACTATACTCGGAATACACAAATTTTGCTTTCTGTGGTAACTAGAGCATCTTTTAGATATCCAGGTATACCCAGATATATAGGTTTAATCTGTCCACCTTCAGCATTTGCACTGGATTGAGCCTAGCAGATGCATTACTTTTTTTTTGCAGTGCAGTGGTCTGAAAGGTTGTTTACTTGGTGACATGAAGTACATACTGTCACCTACAGACCCAGAGAGTGCAAAACTTTGAACTGAATGTGAGGTCTAATGATTGCACATGAAGATACAAGTCATGAATATCTCAATGCATTTACATGAAAGGGTCTTTTTTGTAATTGAGAATGGGATAATAAGAGCCAACAGGTTGAAACTGAACATGGAATCATTCACAATAGGAAAATACTTTAAATGAAGGCATTGAATCACTTTCATTAAATGTATCCAAAATAGTTTATATACAGCCTAGTGGGATGTCTTTTAGAGAAAGATTTTGAGGATGGGACTGATGGTCTGAGATGTCTTTTACAATCCCAGCTCCTGCCATATGCCTCCCTTTCTGTATGATATGGAACTGTTCTGTCAAAATCCTCTCCTTAATTGAAGCTGCATGACATTTGCTGAGACTTATGGTACCAGAAAAGCTATAATTTATATATAGTCAATGTTATTTTTGTGTTTCATTTTAAAAACACTGAAGCTAGATAATCTTGTTGTGATCCCTTCATTATTCAGACTAGTTCTGTAGGGTCCCAATTAGGGCTGTCAATTAATCGCAGTTAACTCAGACAATTAACTCAAAAAAATTAATAGTGATTATAAAAATTATTCATGATTAATCACAATTTTAATTGCACTATTAAACAATAGAATACCAATTGAAATTTATTAAATATTGTGAATGTTTTTCTACATTTTCATAAATATTGTATTATGTGTTATAATTTAAATCAAAGTGTATATTACTCTTGATTACAAATAGTTGCACTGTAAAAATAATAAACAAAGGAAATAGTATTTTTCAATTCACCTCATACAGGTACTGTAGTGCAATCTCTTGGTCATTAAAGTGCAACTTAGAAATGCAGATTTTTTTTGTCACATAACTGCATTCAAAAACAAAACAATGTAAAACTTCAGTGCCTACAAGTCCACTTAGTCCTACTTCTTGTTCGGCCAACTGCTAAGACAAACAAATTTGTTTACATTTACAGGAGATAATGCTGCCATTTTCTTATGTACAATGTCACCAGAAAGTGAGAACAGGCATTTAGTTGTATGGCACTTTTGTAGACAGCATTGCAAGGTATTTACATGCCAGATATGCTAAACATTTTTATGCCCCTTCATGCTTTGGCCACTATTCCAGAGGACATGCTTCCATGCTGATGATGCTCATTTAAAAAAAAGTGTTAATTAAATTTGTGACTGAACTCCTTGGGGAGAATTGTACATCTCCTGCTCTGTTTTACCCACATTCCCCATATGTTTCATGTTATAGCAGTCTCGGATGATGACCTAGGACATGATGTTCATTTTAAGAACACTTTCACTGCAGATTTGACAAAATGCAAAGAAGGTACCAATGTAAGATTTCGAAAGATAGCTACAGAATTCCACCCAAGATTTAAGAATCTTCCAAAATCTGAGTGGGACGAAGTGTGGAGCATGCTTTCAAAAGTCTTAAAAGAGCAACATTCCAATGAGGAAATTACAGAACCCAAACCACCAAAAAAGAAAATCAACCTTCTGCTAGTGGCATCTGATTCAGATGACGAAAATGAACATGCATCGGTCCACACTGCTTTGGACTGTTATTGAGCAGACCCCATCATCAGCATGGACGCGTCTCCCCTGGAATGGTGGTTCAAGCATGAAGGGACACATGAATCTTTAGCGCATCTGGCACGTAAATACCTTGTGATGCCAGCTACAACAGTGCCATGACAATGCCTGTTGTCATTTTCAGGTGACATTATAAAAAAGAAGAGGGCAGAATTATCTCCTGCAAATGTAAACAAACCTGTTTGTCTGAGTGATTGGCTGAACAAGAAGTAGGACTGAATGGACTTGTAGGCTCTAAACCTTTATATTGTTTTATTTTTGAATGCAGTTATTTTTTGAATATAATTCTACATTTGTAAGTTCAACTTTCATGATAAAGAGAGTGCTCTACAGTACCTGTATTAGGGGAATTGAAAAATACTAATTCTTTTGTTTTTATTTACAGTGAAAGTACTTGTAATCAAAAACAAATATAAAGTAAGCTCTGTACACTTTGTATTCTGTGTTGTAATTGAAATCAATATGTTTTAAAATGTAGAAAACATCCAAAATATTTAAATAAATGGTATTTTATTATTGTTTAACAGTGTGATCAATTCCATGATTAATCATGATTAATTTTTTAAATAGCTTGACAGCCTTAATCCCAATATAACTCTGTGCAGTGCCTTCCCAGATAATGCATTACCATTTTTTAAAATAAACTTTGCTTGGTTAATGTTGAAACTTTGAGATGATGGAAGGTTCAGACTATGTGGTAGATGCATCTAGTTAACAATGCAGTTAACAGGATGATGTTCCCACATAGTTCTGTAAAGTTCTCTGGTGGTTCTTATCTTCTAGTGTCCATGTCTTCTTCTGTTGATTGTAAATACTAATCAGGGTCAGTGAGGTCTCTCAAAACATGATATGATATACTTGTAAATCATACTTTGGTAGCCACTAAAAAGTCAATATTTACCAACAGATTCCACACTCAAATTATTTTGTATTCTAAATGTAGTAGGAAACTGGTACCACATATACAATTGTATGCTAATCTGGCAAATAGTAAATTTTTAATATTGACCACTTTTTATCATAAAACATACCTTACATGATTCTTCTGTAAAATTGTTATCATCATATGGAGGACTGTTCTATAGTTTGAATAGGTTAGCTGACATGATGCTGACCACAACACTGCAGTCTTCACACACCAGGACAAATTGAATTCAGCATCATGTCAACTAATTGCGATTCTGAATGTTATTTGTACTGGCTTACATTTACCTCAGTCATTCTCAGCATGTAGCACAGTGTGTAACAGTACTTTTATGTCCTTCCATAGGACTTTGCCTAACAACTGCTCATCTCCTGCCCATGTATCAGCCACAAGTAAATATGAGAATGGGAACTGGCAAAGCTCTTGCCTCAGAACCAGTATAGAGGGTGAATTGAAGCATAAAGAGAACAGGAAGCCACTTCGGATTCCAACTACCACCAGCCACAAGCAAGCTGTGGGAGAACTGGAAGGATAACAACAAAGTCCACCCCCCCCCCCAAAAAAAAACAATGCAAAGAGGGGAACAAAGGCAGAGAATGAACAGAAGCTTCTTCAGGACTGTGTCTGCTGTCAATGCGTTAGGAGACAGGAGCAAGGAAGTATAGCTCCTCAGTCACAGAATCCAGGAGAGAGAAGGCAGACTAGAGTGGCTTCAGTTTATAAAAAAAGAAAGGAAACACTCCACTGAAGTTTTTGTCAAAGGCTTCCCCAATCACCTTTTTCCGCAGATTTCAGGGAGGGATACAATTCACATAGACCAAACCATGAATTATGTATCACATCTTTTCATTCAAATTCCAACAAAGTTTGAATTAATGTATTTAAGATTATAAATAGACAAAAGCTCCAACCATAAAATTTGTATCTGGATCTGGCTGCAGAGTCTGAACCCTGAACTCTGCACCAGATGTGGGGTTTTCTCTCAGGCCTATTTCTAATTCTAAACAGAGAAAAGTACTAATATTACTTACCTTCTGAGTGAAAATCAGGACTTAACTGCCTTTATAATGGTTGGGAAATGGTTACTTTAAAGATCATAGTTAAAAGTATGTCCTTACACCAGAAATCATTACTTACCGACTACTGACATTTCAGGAACACTAGCAGTATAAATTTCTTCTGGAAACGTTGGTTCATTGTCATTGATGTCATGGATTTTTATGACAAACTCTGACTCTGGCTCCACTGGCCTCAGAGTTCTTCTGTTAATAGCCTGGGCATGAAGGGTGTAAAACGCTTTCTCCTCCCTATCAATTCTCCGAGTGGCATGAATGTCACCTGTTTTCTCATCAATAATGAAAAGAGTACCAGCCCCATCTCCTGATAAAATGTACTTGAGAGACCCATCTCCCTTGTCCTGGTCAGAGTGAAGCTAAAGGAGAAAGAGAGAGAGAGAGAAATCTTTTACTTTAAAAAAGTTTTTTTAAAGACAGGAAGTCATTCTGCATGCAAAAAAACAAAATGAGGACTGGAAAAACACTCATTTTCTATTTACATTGACTTGGCATATTGCAGTCATTATGCTGTATTATAGCATTCACGTCTCCCTCACTTAACACAAAGAGTTGTTTCACTTGACTGTTGTGGCAGATTTTAGTTTTCCAGCAACACCTGTTCTCGACGGTGAAACATTTGTGCCACAAATCTTAAAGAAGAATTTTATGTTAATGTTGACCTTTTCTTTCCTGGAAGAGAGCCTATTAGAAATTCACAACCTGCTGTGTTAGTTGTAAATTCACTAAGCAGACAAAGGACATGGCAGGATACATGACAATTAAGGAAAACAGAACAACTGGCAGTGTGTCACACAATTTTTAATTTTTTTATTTCTTATTATTTATGTTTCCTTCTCCTAAACTAAAGTACATTTCAGTGTAACTTATTATCACTTTTATGCCCATCAAATAGTTTCATCGGGCTAAACCAAAAAGCATTAATTAAGCAATCAGTATTGATTTAAATCAGATTATCAGATATCTTTCTTTACATATGACTTCTAACACTGGACGAGCCCTAATGCAAAATGTTTTGCTATTTTATACTGTACTGAAATGCAATTGGCTAAGCCAGAGTGTTACACTCAACACCACCTCCCTGCTTCCTGTTACACAATTCCCTGTTTTCTCATTGAGTCTGTTATGTCTGATTTGCAGAATTAAACATTAAAATGTTTTTAAATTTTGCAGATGTGTCATATCTGATAAAGGCCCCGATACTACTATTTTTAAGCACCTCTAATCTGTTTCTGATTTTGTGGCCATGCTGTTGAGCATGGAATTTGGGGGGAGAAAAAAACCACCACCAAAAACTCTTTAAGCCAATTTAGTGAGTTCAAACAACCATTGGCAAAATTTATGATCACTGTAAACAGGCAGTTACATGCCTCGCTAACTTATTTGTGCATTTAATGACACTATACATAATAGTTAACAACAACATTCATTTATAGGTGCAAACAACTGGACATCTAAGCACTATAAAATATGTCCACAATTATGTGCACCATCAAATTTGTTGCAACATTTATTTATAGGCACAAAATTGTAGCAGCAAAATCAAAGTTCACCCCCCCCCCCCAAAGAGGTCAGGCTGCAAGAATATTAGAGCATAAGCTTTCGTGAGCTACAGCTATCTTCATCAGATGCATCCGATGAAAATGAAATGAAAATGAAAATGAAAAATGCATCCGATGAAGTGAGTTGTAGCTCACGAAAGCTTATGCTCAAATAAATTTGTTAGTCTCTAAGGTGCCACAAGTACTCCTTTTCTTTTTGCGAATACAGACTAACACGGCTGCTACTCTGAAAAGAATATTAGAATGATCCAAAAAGTTTCACACATGAAATAAAACTAGTGCAGCACTTTGGGCTTTTTCCTCATGTTCTAACTATAATTAGGGGAAACAGCATAGCAATATTAAAGTAGGAGTGACTACTTATAAGTATACCATCTTCAATCGTATAAGCTAGGATAATAAAAAGATGTTCATGCTTAGGAAATAAACGGATCACACACTTAGATCAGGTATAAATATTCCCCCATGGTATCCAGTTATTACATTTGTTTTCCTGGTGCAGTATGTTGCTTTCATACTCTTCTCTAAAGCATCTATTTCAGGCCAATATCAGAGGCAAAATTCTTGACTAGATGGACTACTGGTCTGCTCTGATGTAGCAATCCCAGGTGTCGCTGCAGAAACCAAATGAGTTCAATGGAACAGAGGGATGAAGTAAAGGTCAGAGGATTAATTCCTCTTGCTGTGGTAAATTTTCAGAAGCTGAATCTTTCCCACACACTCATAACACCATCATAGGGCCTAATCACATCAGCCACACTATCAGAGGCTCATTCACCTGCGCATCTACCAATGTGATATATGCCATCATGTGCCAGCAATGCCCCTCTGCCATGTACATTGGTCAAACTGGACAGTCTCTACGTAAAAGAATGAATGGACACAAATCAGACGTAAAGAATTATAACATTCAAAAACCAGTTGGAGAACACTTCAATCTCTCTGGTCACTCGATTACAGACCTAAGAGTGGCTATCCTTCAACAAAAAAGCTTCAAAAACAGACTCCAACGAGAGACTGCTGAATTGGAATTAATTTGCAAACTGGATACAATTAATTTAGGCTTGAATAGAGACTGGGAATGGATGAGTCATTACACAAAGTAAAACTATTTCCCCATGTTATTTCTCCCCCCCGGTTCCTCAGATATTCTTGTTAACTGCTGGAAATAGCCTACCTTGCTTGTCACCATGAAAGGTTTTCCTCCTTCCCCCCCACCCCCCCCCCCCCGCTGCTGGTGATGGCTTATCTTAAGTGATCACTCTCCTTACAGTGTGTATGATAAACCCATTGTTTCATGTTCTCTGTGTGTGTATATCAATCTCCCCTCTGTTTTTTCCACCAAATGCATCCGATGAAGTGAGCTGTAGCTCACGAAAGCTTATGCTCTAATAAATTTGTTAGTCTCTAAGATGCCACAAGTACTCCTTTTCTTTTTGCGAATACAGACTATGCAAGATCCAGTCCTCTTCTTTCCCCTTCCAGTTTCTTTGCCCCCTACAACTTGGAAGTCTCAACCTCTCCTCAGGCTCTCTCTTCCACCTCTTCCTTGCTTTCTAATTTTCTTCACTGGTTTTCTCCTAGACATACCCAAGGACAAAAAGAAAATCTCTCTGACAGTTCCTTCAGCTATGTGCTTCCTAGGGGAGCAGAGCCATGATACACACTACAGCTGGTGCTCTACTGTGGGAAGAGAGAAGAAGAGACTGAAATATATTGAATTACCAAAGAGTAACTCTCCTTTTGAAGTATTTTTTTTGGCATGAAAACAAATGTGTCTGGGATACATGGTCCCAACCATGCAGGAAGAAACACAAGGTACAAGGGATGTGTTTACATTAGGCCACAACTTTATTAATGCACCTGGGAACTATCCAGCAATAACTGGTACAACACATGTCACCATTCCTTCCCAAAAAGCTTCCACCAATTTGAGAGATACTATCAGCTCCCCCAGCTGAGACCCCACCTCCCTCCTGTCATATGAGAGTTCGGGGGCTGGGAAAAAGGAGCTGTCTCCCTGCTGTACCAGATATAGGAGTCAACCCCTTCCTTAGCTTCATTAGTTCATACCTTCCCCTATGCTATGGTGGCCCTGCCTGAGGTGCCCTCCTATTGTAGGCTGCAGCACAAAAAGGGTACCTGCCTCAGTATCCCCTTTTCTTCTAGAGTCCCCAGATATAACTCCAGATATGTTTCTACATGTAAATGGCTCTTTTGTGGGGTTAGTTTATTACAAAAGTCCCACAATCATAATTCAAAATTCCCGAGTCCAAATAGTACATGCACTCTTTCCAGTCCCTACAATACACCAAATACAGCTCTGGCTCTTCTCACTGTGCCCCAGCTCCCCAGTGCAGTTTTGACTTCTCTTACCACACCTCACACCCTCCCCTCTAGCTGTTTCCCTATGGTTCTAGCTCCTCCCAGAGCCATCAGTGGACTCATTCCTCCATCATTCCCCAGATGTCAGCTCTCTGGCTCCAGCCTTCTGGCTCAGAGAGCCAGCAGGCATCTTCTTCTGTTGCTCTCAGCCTTTATCCCTCTCTGGATGTGGTGCTGTGTCCTGGGGAAGTTTGTAGGTGGACCCTTCTCAACTGCCTCCTGTTTTCACCAGCCTGATCTGGTTTGCTGCTCACTAGGAAACTTTCACTGCTCCCTCCTTCAGGGGCATCCCTTTCCTGAAGCTCTGAGCCCAACTCTGCCTTTCCTCTGAGCTCTCTTGTTCTCTGAATTCTGGATTCCAAACTCTGTTGCCTTTGGACCACCCGTCATTTAAAAGTCTAAAAGGCAGCCCCTCCCTCCCCATTACACCAAACTAGGGTGCAGCAGGATTCAACTGGAGAAGTTGGCCCAATTTCATTTAAGCGGCCAGGTACCCTGTTACACTTCCCTAAATGCACTTCCAATTCTGGTTTATCAGGAAACTAGACCACCCTCTGGAACAAATACTTCCACTTGACAATTACCACCTGCTAAGTTGTGACATCTTGAATGATATCTCCTGACCCTACCCCATCAGATCCTGGAGCTGCTGTGAAGTAGGTGAAAAAATTCACACCTGCCCCAGCCAATCTGGCTATGAGGGAAAAATTCCGTCTCAGTCCCAAAAAGATGAGTAGTGCAATTCCCCTGGCAAACCAAAAAACCTGGTTCTATGCTGATCCAGGGAGAAAAAGGGTTCTGACTGGAGTGAGAGGTGTATATATATATATATACACACCTTTCCTCTCTCCTAAGTGTTCAGGGGCCGAGAGAGAGCCTCTTCTGGTCAACCCCCATCTCAAGTGATATCACTCCTAAGGGAGGGGGAAATCTTTTAAGGGGCTACAACCTCTTTTTCCCCAACTGGCCAGACAAAGCCCCACTCATAGTTGCAAGGAGCTCATTTTTAGAAGCCATTGACAGTTTCATGGATTAAATGTAGAATTCTGTGTATGTGATATATTATCCGTGCATATCTATATATGTACAGTATTTAAAATATATCTACACTTCATTCTAATACATTTCTAATTGCAAAGTTCTGGGTCAATAATATTGTCATTTTAAATATCAAATTACTGCATGTAGTCACAGATTGTCCCACTTTCTTAATACCATAGCAAAGTCAACATGCCATTCCTGAAATATTTATCTGTTCAGATCACTAAGTGGTTATAAAAAACATGCAGTGGTGACAGGCTAATTTAAAGTAGCCCTTTTCTTTTACCAAATTATTGTAGAGATGAAGAGATATATCTGCCCTTGATCTGCATGTGAAATTTCGAACAACTTTAATGGGAGTTGCACATGCAGAATGAATTTGCTTCACCTGCATTAAATCAGAGTAATCAGGCTCTATGCAGATGAAGGAAGTCAAGTTTGCTGATGTAAAATCCACTTTTCAAAATCAGAGTCAGAGTGTGGGTCCATAACGCAGCTCCCTTCAATTACTTTTCTAGCCTATGAGCTACAGCATATTCAAATATCCCACCTAGAGCTGTGCTCATACAGGATTCTGGGGTTTATCATAAGAAACAGAGGTTAACTCCAAATGTTCAGTGTCACTAAGGGGTGCTTCCACGGTCTCAATAGGCACTCATTTTCTAGAAGTCTCGCCAAGCTCAGGGGTGCTAGGAGCACACCTCACATTTGCAGGTAGGCAAAAATAACACATGAAGAACCACAGACTTAAAGCATAAGTAACTGTTTTCTGGCATGTGTATATCACCTAAGGTGGTCTGAGGAGCTATGTTGTATTCAACAACAAACCATGCATTAGTGATAGGAGGACTTTGAAACACTTAAAGGGTTTAAGTTGGGCTTAGAGAATCACTTAGAATTTTAGACCCTCTTTCATTTGCAAATTGGGGTACATAACTCTCAGAAATAACCTCTCCTGGGATTTCTTCTTTTCTTCATTTGTACCCAACCGCAAATAGAAAATAAAGGTGATAAAAAACTGTAAGAAGGAAAGAGTGGTGTTAACCATTTTTTTAAAAACCTCAAAAAACAATTCCGGTTTGAGGGATGAAAGAAAGTTTGAATTGTTTCTTATTTTGTTCAGAATTACCTTAAACAACTGTTCAATGAATTGCATAATAATTTGGAGAATCTGTTTTCTTCATTTTCACAAGATAAACTGAATAAACTCATGGATCCATTGTTGGCAGATAACTACAGTATTTACACTACATATTTACTGGGGTGAATCTTGAAATGTTTCCAAGCCCTCCCGCCCCCCCAAAAAAGGTTGGGAATTTGAACTGTTCCTATTTTTCATAGAATGAGTATAGGATAGTTAGACACTCTGGATAAAGTCAATACAGAATGGAGACAGATATAGGGCTTCCCATTTCTTTATAGTAGGGCTGTTCATAATAGTCACAACAGTACTTTAAATTAGTTTGTTATGAATTTAAAATGGGACTGTATTTCTCCAAAAGGATCAAACCTGTGCTGAGTTTCTGAGATTTGTCATATTTCAAACAGTCTTTTAGCTGCTACATATGTACAAAAAGTACTTAAAAAACTGCTGATGAAAATGTAACGACATTTGGGAAAAGCCACAACATTTAGTCAACAAAGAGTGTCTTCCTCTACCGCACCCAAATGAACCAGAAGTAGTTAAATAAAGGACTTTGAGGACACACCTATGACTGTTTTTGGGGTGGCTGGCTGCCCTACTGCAGAGCAGAATATTTAGAAAGAGGATGCAGTTCCCACACTTAATACATAAAAACTTCAGGTTTCAGAGTAGCAGCCGTGTTAGTCTGTATTCGCAAAAAAGAAAAGGAGTACTTGTGGCACCTTAGAGACTAAACACATTTATTTGAGCATAAGCTTTCATGAGCTACAGCTCACTTCATCGGATGCACTTCATCGGATGCTGTAGCTCATGAAAGCTTATGCTCAAATAAATTTGTTAGTCTCTAAGGTGCCACAAGTACTCCTTTTTCTTTTTTATAAAAACTTCAGAAGAACTCACGGGAGGACCTATCACCATCGTGTCACAGACATTGCAGGGGCACTATGCTGGCACCCAATCCTACTCCAACACCAAGCACACATTACAGTAGGGTGTTCACTCTCCCCTGAAGCTTCACGGCCTGTAGGTCAGACTACAGGTGGCAACTAGAGGAGTAAAGCAGTAAAACACACAGAAGTGAGGTGAGGAGCTAGACTATATTCTAGCTTATTCTGTAAGCACTGCCACCTTTCCTTTCTGTGTGTCAGAAATGAAATAACTTCTGCAAGGTGCTACAACCTTACTCTATTGTGAGATCAAAAGCAGGTCCTCTCACACTGACTTCACACACATAGCATTGTTGCAAATCAAAAAACAAAACCAAAATCTCTTTTTAGTAAGATGGCTACCTATAGTGCTAATATCAGAAATGTCCATTATAAATGAAGTTTTGGGGGAAAACCCCAAAATACTGAATTATTTTAAATAATTCTATGAAAATTTAAAGATATTGTCCCAAGTGAAATGAAATTTGTCTTTTCCTGACTAGCAGGGAAGTTGGCAAAAAATAAGCTAGTGGAGTTTTCCTGTATACTACTTTAAGTATAAAACATTTTACATAGCTCTTTTGGCTAGTGGATGTCTGTGTTCATGACAGCCAAGCTGAGAAAGGAAGAGACATCTGTTTCACTTAGCAATTTTGTCTCACAAAACAATCAGCAATGAAGATGTGATTTTGTTTCTATATCCATACCTGATATTTTGCAAACCAATGAATTTCTTGTTTCTACCTCTCACAGGAGCACTTCACTTTTCAGTGGTCATCACTGTATAATTTATCTTACTAGACAAAAAACAGAATATCTTTTGTGTATTGTGTACACAATTACCATTGTATAAAAAATGTATTTTTCCCAATGGTTCTGACTCACTGTACAGCAACTGCAATAACCATATGTCACAGCCCTGTGCATTTAGTTATTAATCTAGACTGAGATTAAAATACTTTGTTTACCTGAAAACACATTAACCAGAGCACTATCACTTACTACTATAAGGCAGTATTATTAAAATGAATGCAGTGTAATAAATACTGGACAATGTTTGGAAAGAGATGAAGCAATAAGCCTATTAGGTGTATGGCTTTTATAGAAACATTATTAGCAGTGCAATAGGGAAAAATACACAACAGCTAGAAAATGTAATTGATTTACATAAAATAAAGCTAACTCAGACTCAGTTCCCCCCAGCCCCTTCATGGAAAAGACAGATATGTAAAGATGATAGACTAATAAGTCTCTTGAGCAATTTCCTGTCAGTTATATCTCTAGAGTTCTGCAGTATCTTCATTAAAGTCTGTAGAGTTACTTTACATTTACACTGGTGCAGTTCTAATTTAAAAAGTGACTTGAAAATTACACTGGAGGTTTACATCTTAATTGCCTTTCAATGATTCCAGAATCAAATCTGCTCACTCTATAAGTAAAAAGATTTTTCTTTCTTAATTGCCAGCCCTCCAAGCTCCACATGGAATCTGAAAGTTGGGTTCTTGCTGTAGTACTAACAAAAGTAAAATGTTTGAAACCTACTTCCATCAGAAAAGACAGAAGATACTATTCTGAATAACATAAGGAGCGGATTGATTGAGTAAGAAGGTGACATTTTCACATGTAAGAAAATTTGGAATACTAGAATAGCTAATAATAATGGCAAGTATTCTGATGTAAGGATTAATACAATTTGTTTCTATTCAAATTACAGGTTCCAAGGTCATTATCTGAATTTTAGTTAATCTAAAATTCAGAGTATCAAAATACAAACAATAAGAGTGTATGTAGTCACTTTTCAGATTAGAACTGTACTACAAGTAAAATCTATCAACTAAATTCTTACATTAAATTTCAATTCATTTCAAGCCCCTTTTCATCTCGTTTTACTGCCAAGTAATATATAGGAAACTCCCCTGTATAAAACAAATCTCACTTTTTTCCTCAGTAATTTTCACCAAATAATACAGACTATTCAGTTCTATCTTCCCAAATGCATTTTTAATTCCTATAACTTGCAGTTGTATCACTCTATACTGTGTATACTTTCAGTAGCATGTACACCAACAATAAGACCTAGATATAAAATTCAAATCTAGAAAATGTCCTGAATTTTCTCCAGTTTTGAACAGTAGTTTCAGATGGAATATTTAACTCCATCTTTATTTTTTTAGCTTCTTTCTATTTAATTATAGTTAAATCATATATTGGTGGAAGTGTTCTCACTTATACCATAATTCTTTGCCCTAGACACTGATATTCAGATGTTAAAAAGGAGCATCAAACCCTTTATTTTTTTCATTCATGTCTTTTCTGAACACCCTGTAGTATAGTAGTACTCTCCTTGCAATTAATTCCTACAGGAAGGCTTACTTATAAAATACAAAAGCAGACCCTAATTCTAATAGCTATGGTATTGAAGAACAGTTATTTCCCCTACATCTCAAACATAAGGTATTAAAACTTGTCAGTTAATTTCCCTTTATACCAGCCTAGAAGACAAGATCTACAAAAAATGTGGCAAAACCATTTCTCCTTTCCCTTTTCTCTTTTTAGAGTATTTATCCTGCACAATCTTTTCCCTAACTGCTGAGTTTTAAGTGAAGCAGCTTGGTGCCAAATTTCATTCATTTGTAATGAGACTCACTTATTTTGACTTATTATGAAGGTAGTTTTTAAAGTAACTCTCTTGTCTGATGAAGGATTTTGCACTGTGTTTCAATGAGATACTTAGTCTCACTCTTAGCCCTCGTCTACACTGCGGTGGGGGGTTGATCTAAGTTACGCAACTTCAGCTACGTGAATAATGTAGCTGAAGTCGCCATACTTAGATTGACTTACCGTGGTGTCTTCACTGTGGTGTGTAGACTGCTGCCGCTCCCCCCATCGACTCTGCCTGCGCCTCTCATGGCGCTGGATACAGGAGTCGACAGGAGAGCGATCAGGGGTCGATTTATTGCTTCTAGTCTAGACACGATAAATCGATCCCCACTGGATCAATCGCTGCCCGCCAATCCGGTGGGTAGTGAAGACATACCCTTAATCTACTGAAATCTCACTCATTTATGTTGTCACAGCTTGCAAGTCCTGTGCTATAGCATGTTATTTAAAAGAGGTGAGAAACAGAGAAGAAAAATGCATATCTGAAAGAGCAACTTTGTGGGACTGGGAAAGATGACGAGAGAATAAAGTTAAAAGAAAGTACAGCAACTGCATATTGGCTGCAAATTAAGAAAAGCTTTGAAATACTCTTACTTCTCAGAACAGACAAACACAAAAACTCCACTCTGCACTGCACAGCCGAGGTTAGATTAGTTGATTTCAGTTTGGATTCATTAGCCTCACTCTGCCAAATTTATCTCTGGTGTAAATCCATTCAAGTTATTTGGGAGAAACAGGAGAAAATTTGAACAAACCACAGAAGGACCGTATGACTATATCAGACTCGGTAAACCCATTGTTAACTACTGCTTTCCAGCATGATGTCTGTTGCTGATGACTCCTTGCTGTTTTAGGCATCGAACTTCATAGGAGCAACAGGGGCTTCATCATGAGTGTGTGAAATCAGTGCCACGCTGGTCATGCCCCTCCCCAGTTCAAGGCCACCTAGCAGACGGGGAAGCTGCAGTTGCCTTGTGCTGCCACAACTACTCTGGCAGAGGCCATACCCATTCTGGCAGAGCCAGTGAGACCTAAAGATTAATTTGATACTATGCACCAAGTAGCAGTTGTGAGTTATCAGGCCAATGCTTAATTTTCCTTCCATTGTTTAGTGCAAAAAGTAAAATATTAGGGTAAGTTCTCCTTTTAAAACTGCGTAAGATCAGAAGTGGATCAGTGCAAAATATGTATGTATCCTGTACCTGATAATGGTTCAAGCCAATAGGAAAGGACACACTGTGAGGTTTTCCTCATGGAGTTTCTCCCACATTATTCTGGCAGGATAGCTGTTTGCCATGGACTGAGTTGCAGGGCCGACCCACAAACCCTGCTGATCTATAAGAGGCAAGAACCATCCACATAATCACTTGGTCTTCTCATTGGCTCTGAAGCTCAGTTTCCCTTTCCCATTCTCTAGAAGCTAGGATAACCCCAACCATGAACAGGGCTGCTGCACAACCTCTTAAACAGGCTTCCCATGGCAGAAGGGTTTCAATGGTAAATGTAAAGCAATCTCAAGCTATATCAACTCTCTGAGGTATTCTTCGCATAGCTATTGAGTAAAGTGATGTACATTCTTTGGCCTGACTTCTACCCAACTTGGAACTGTCCACTGCCTTTCTCTTCCTTCCTTAAGGATCTCAACACAGTGTATGGAGGGGGGAGGATGCTACTTATGACTAGGATTTTAAGTTTCCTTATACGCATTATTGCATAGTTTATATGTTTCAAGATTGGAATGTCTCTTTTTGCTGGCTTGTTAGTTTCTGGAGCTGCAAACCCTTATGAGGTATAATTGAGAATTGTCCACTTATGCATTTTGAAAAGAGTTGACCAGGTTTCAAAAGCATACCCCCACTCAGCATAAATTGGTCTGAGGTGAATTAGGAAGCTCAATGTGCTGAAACCCAAAGCAGCCCTTTCTTTCACTGCACTGGAAACTCCATAAGCACAGGAAAGAAAATAATATTAAACTACACAGGCATTTCAATAAGGACAACAATCAAAGAGGTAATTAAGCAATAGTTTGAGGAGAGCTTTGTGCCAACAATAAGCAACATGTTTTTTTTTTATTAGATAGCTTAAATATGACTTTATAAAGGAGCTTAGGTATTAACCAAATAACCATTAAAACAGCATTAGCCTTCGTACAGCTTATTACACAATTTGCATTATGTATAAACATCATTAACTCCTTTTCTTTTTAAATGAATGGAAAACTTCATTAACATCAATGCTTCTTAGCTCTTTTGGCTATTGCTGGAGGCTCACAGAAAACAAGTTTTTCTTTGTTTCCAAATAGAATCACTGTAAAATGTAAATTGTTAAGGGCTGGGCAAAAAATTTACCACTCTATCTTAAGTCAATTTTGTGTTCACAAACATTCTGGAAACCAGTTATAGTGGCACGGCAGCACCAGCTCTACTAACACACACCAGACTTCCTACAGCTCACAACTCTGTCAGTGCACCCCAATCCATGTGCAAACCTTGTACAGAACCACCAATTGATTTAGACTACGAATGCTTTAAGGCCAGGACTCTGTTATAATAGTGGCATGGGTACATTCTTGGGGCATCTATCCTATGCCATTGCTCACCACTGCCCATGATACCAAGGTTACCCTCCTATTTGTAGTGCATTAGCTTTCATTGAGTTAATGTCTACTCAAGCTAGGTGGTGGGAGTGGTTGAGCTAGGAGGAGAGGGATGGCAAGAGGTGTTCTAGCTGCAGAGGGGGCAGGGAATGAAGATTTGTGGTCAGTAAGTGTTGGATGGATTCTTTGAGAAAATCTGTATTTTTCTGGTCCCTCAGGGATTTGGAAAGGAGTGGGAGGAGAAAGAAGTGGCAACTTCCTGATTTCAGCACAGATTAATGTGGTGTTTCCAAAGACACACAGCCCAGAAGTTGGAACTGACAGTGCAGGTACCTTGACTGATGAGGGAAAAGAAATATGTGCAGTTGCCAACATATGGATGCTGGGGATTCTTGGAGCATGAGGTTGCAGAAGCTGATGAGAGAGCAAGGAGTACATCATGACATGGACATTGCTGAGTACCAGCTGATTTGGATGGAGAGAGGTGGCATACCTTAGCATCATAATTTGCTTACTCTTCAGCATCTAACTGGTGAGCTAAGAAGTTGTGACCTTCCAAACATTGAGGTGATTCACTCGGGTGGAAGTGATCATAGTTTTGTTCCTGGTGTACATCTTATAAAATCTCTGAGAGAAGATCTGGACTGCATCAGAGATTTGTATCCGGAAGCTGTGATAGTTTTCTCTGATTTGGCTGAGCATCTGAATAATTGCTACAGCAATAATATGAAAACTATTAATAAGCTATTCATAAGATCTGTAACCTGCTTGTATTATCTCTCAGGGTGAGACACTGCTTGATTCAAATCTTGTCTAGTTTATAGAACTCAGACTGTGATTTTAGATATTTCTTAGGTAACCAACTTTGACCTGTGCGCTTATTACTTACAATCACTTAAAATCTATCTTTCTGTAATTAATACAACTGTTTTATATTTTACCTAAAACAGTGCATTTTGGTTGAAGTGCTTGGGAAATGTACTCAGGTTGCAAGGACTGGTGCACGTCCCCTTTCCTATGTAGAAGTGGGGTACTCGGTAATAAACTTACACTGGTCAGGCTTCTGACCAGGGCAAGATGGTACAGCTCTGGGGTCCTAGGCTGGAGCATCTCTACTGTTACTTCATGAGTGGCTGGCAAAAGCATTCATATAACTCAGCTGGGAGCATCCCTGTCTGTGGATATCTGTATAAGTGCAGTAGCTGGAGAGGTTTACAGTTTATCACAACATTATAGTGTGAGAGGGAGCCCAGGCTGGTAAGCCAGAGTGCTCAGCAGTACCCCAGTTCCAGGCTGAACCCCAGGGACCAAAATTGTGCACACTATTCTAAACATAGCCTCTCTAAACTATTCTTTCTCATTTTCTCCAACTTATATAAGGCCACTTGAGGTTTTTTTCCTTAAGGCCACTGCCAAGCCTTTTTCTTAAAATTTAACCACCATTAATCAATAATCATTATTCTTATTTTCAACTAAATGGTACCGAAACTCTTTCTCTCTTTTTCTTTTTTTCCCACCTCTGTTCCCACTTACTTTGTTTTCCAACTGTAGTGTAATTGTCCCTCTTCATTTATAATTACTGGCATTTCTATGACTTTTATCACCTATAGTATCCTTGCTTATGGATCATGTAGGTGTCATGTTACAAGCCTTTTTGGGTAGTTGGTAGCATGGCAGGTGAACCACAAACCATCAGGAGAGTGTAAATGTCACTTTTGGCCCCATTAATTTTAGTACCCAGTGCATTCCAGGAAATATACATCTATGAAAAAACATTCACCATTTGGGTTGGCAGAAAGGAAAGGCTGCAAATGCATACTCCTGGGGAGAATTCTGTGCCTTTGCTCATGCACAGAATTCATGTACTTTGCAGATTCCCCCCCCACACACACACACAATAATGCATTCTGCTGGAGAGATGCTCAGATTACACCTTTTTCCCACCAGGGGCTGTTGTGGCACCAGCAGACAGGGTAGTTGGCACAGAGCCAGAGCAGCCAGCCATGGAGAGAGAGGGGGAAAGGCTGCCTTCTCACAATGCCCTGCTTCTGGAGCCAGGTGAGGAGGCCTGGGATATAGAACCACAGAACTGGAAGGGACCTTGAGAGGTCATCTTGTTCAATCCCCTGCACTCAAGGCAGGACTAAGTATTATCTATACCGTCCCTGACAGGTGTTTGTCCAACCTGCTCTTAAAAATCCCTAATGATGGAGATTCCACAACCTCCCTTGGCACTTATTCCAGTGCTTAACCCCTCTGACAGTTAGGAAGTTTTACCTAATGTCCAACCTAAACCACCCTTGCTGCAATGTAAGCCCATTTCTTCTTGTCCTATCCTTAGAGGTTAAGAACAACAATTCTTCTTCCCCCTCCTTGTAACAACCTTTTATGTACTTTAAAATGGTTATCATTTCCCTGTCAGTCTTCTCTTCTCCAGACTAAACAAACCCAATTGTTTTCAAACTTTCCTCATAGGTCATCTTTTCTAGACCTTTAATCATTTTCGTTGCTCTTCTTTGGACTTTCTCCAACTTGTCCACATACTTCCTGAAATGTAGCATCCAGAAATGGACATAATATCCAGTTGAGGCCTAATCAGCACAGAGTAGAGCGGAAGAATTACTTCTCATGTCTTGCTTAGAATACTCCTGCTAATACATCCTAGAATGATGTTTGCTTTTTTTGCAATAGCATTACATGGTTGACTCATATTTAGGTTGTGATCTACTATTACTCCCAGATCCCTTTCCACAGTACTCTTTCTTAGGTAGTCATTTCCTATTTTGTATGTGTGCAACTGATTGTTCCTTCCTAAGTGGAGTACTTTGCATTTGTCCTGATTGAATTTAATCCTGTTTACTTCAGACCATTTCTCCAGTTTGTCCAAATCCTTTTGAATATTAATCCTATCCTCCAAAGCACTTGCAAGCCCTACCAGCTTGGTATCATCCACAAACTTTATAAGCATACTCCCTATGCCATTATCTAAATCATTGATGAAGATATTGAACAGAACCAGACCCAGAACCGGTCCCCGCGGGACCCCCACTTGTTATGCCCTTCCAGTTTAACTGTGAACCACTGATAACTACTCTCTGGGAATGATTTTCTAACCATTTATGCACCCACCTTATAGTAGCTCCATGAAGGTTGCATTTCCCTAGTTTGTTCATGAGAAGGTTATGCGAGAGAGTATCAAAAGCTTTACTAAAGTCAAGATATACAACATCTACTGCTTCACCCCGATCCACAAGGCTTGTTACCCTGTCAAAGAAAGCTATCTGGTTGGTTTGACACGATTTGTTCTTTACAAATCCATGCTGAGTGTTACTTATCACTTCATTATCTTCTAAGTGTTTGCAAATTGATTTCTTAATTATTTGTCATCTAGTCCAACCCCCTCCTCAAAGCAGGACCAATCCCCAATTTTTGCCCATGATCCCTAAATGGCCCCCTCAAGGATTGAACTCACAAATCCCTCATTTGGCAGTCCAATGCTCAAACCTACCTCATTTTCACTGGCGTTCACTATGTTAGATTTCCAATCACCACCAACTTTCTTGGTGAAAACTGAAACAAATAAGTCATTAAGCACCTCTGACATTTCTGCATTTTCTGTTATTGTCTTTCCCCACTCATTGAGTAATGGGCCTGCTCTGTCCTTGGTCTTCCTCTTGCTTCTAATGTACTGGCGGGGACGGACAGCATGGGTCACATGGGGCTGCTGGGGGGTCACATTGATTGGGATTCAGAAGGGCTAATGGGAGTGAAAAATTGGAGAGTGGACACAAGAGCTAGTGAGATGACAGCACTGAGTGAGGGGCTAAATGGGAGTATGGGTGCAGGGCCACATGGGGAGAGGGAGGAGACGAGGATGCAGGGACACATAGGGATGGGGCAGACTGAATGAGAGAGACTAGGCATCAACCAGGGTCTGCATGGGGGAAGTTCCTCAACTCCCTAAAAATTCCTCCTCCTCCGATCCCCCCCCTCCATTCCATTCTTCTCCCACCCACATTCAACAACCCTCCAGGTTCACTCCCAGGCTGCTGCCCAGCAATTACTTCCCTCTCCCACAAGTCCTCCATTTTCCATGACTCCCCCAAGCCTTTTTCACTACTTCTGAGGGGTGCAGGAAATATGTTTCTTAATTGTAGTTTAAATGAATTATTACTTAGAGTTCAGTATTAATATGCCTAGTAAGGAATTTATCTGTCAAAAAGCATTTCCTGAATCTTTTTTATTTTCTGTTTTGTTACAGACATACTTGCTCACAAGTATTTGGAAATAAATTACCAAAATAATTGAAACTAGTGTGATTATATTGTGTTATTTTGATAAATAAGATATGCAGAATTTTAAAATATTATGCACAAAAATTTTAAATTTTTGGCTCAGAATTCCCCAGAAGTAATCATTCCTGAAACATCCTCCAATTCTTCTCAAATCGCAACTCCACATTTAAGCCCCTGCATTCCTCCATCTCTGCATTCCTTAGTGGCCCTTTCACCATTATTCCTTAATCTGCCTGTAGTTTGCTAACATAAGTATTACTTCTGATCCACTGAGTGGTCTCTGTTAGGATGCATCCATCAGGAACTGATTGAAAAGGATATTAAGAACATGTCTAATTGCCCCTCAATTAGACTATTCACTTGTCTGGTTCCTTATCCTTCCAGGATGACCTGAAATACTCTCCTGGGCTTTAAGGGTCATTCCAACATACAGAGGGCACCTACAGAGGAGATGGCAACCTCATTACATTGTCATACAATTTAATTACCTTAATGCTCAATATTTCTTCTAAACAATAGATATTTACAGAGAACAAAACATCTTCTAGTTCTGATCTGTGTGACATTCCACCATTCAAACTATATCTTCCTTAAATGCTTTCCCTCTGTATTAATATCCAGCCATATCCATTTAGCCACTCATGCAGGTCAATACTGATACCATATTTACTTACACCAAATTAGAGATTCATTTTCATTTTATTAAATGCTTTCCTAAATTCCAAGTAAACGGTATCCATCTTTACACCATTAGCTCCTTTTATTAGCTTCCTCAAAAGTGATAAAAATGTCATGATCGTATTTTCTTAAATTCATACTATATTTAAATAAATTATAACTCCCTAGATGTTCTCTCTCTCTCTCTCTCTCTCTCTCTCTCTCTCTCTCTCTCTCTCTCTTTTTTTAAACTACTGATTTACTTTGATGTCTTCTGCTCAATTTCCTTCAATGCTCGTCTCATTCTGTCACAATTTGCTTTGGTGAAATTCAACATAGTTGTTTATCTCCTTTTTGTTATCATTTTAACCTTTATTACTAACTTAACTAGATTACAACCATGATTGCTTAGGTAATAATAATAGTGCTTAGCCTTTATATTCTTCCTGATACAGTATTTTCAAAGCTCTGAATACGTTTTATTACTCTCAACACTTTGTGAGTTTGATGAGTATTGTGATTGTCAATTTACATGTGGAGTAAGTGAGGCACATAGAAGTGATTTGACCTGATCAATCTCTCACAGCAAGTCAATATGTATTCTTCCTCTTCCTAAATTGTTTTGTATGCACTCAGCATAAGCACCCAAATTTCCTGAAGCACACACGTATGTACATATGGAAACACATAAACCTCAAAATACACATGGCACAAGCAATTACATCAGGATTGCATTTGCCTCAGAAGAAAACATGCAAAAGTGCATGCCTACATTGGAACGTTTGGTGAATAATGTGTAAGAAAGAAGGCCCTGAACTGTTTCATCTCTGCATATTTTTTACTTAGCTTATTCTTTCTAGTCAATGTGCTCCAATATGTGTTTTTGTATTACATATCATTAATCTATTTTAAGCAATAAAAGCCTTTTAGAAAAAAAAACAATAAAAGCATTTTCATAACATGAAAAGGGGGGGAGAGGGGATCTATCTTCCTCCACAGTTGTTTTTGGCAGAGAAGAATAAAGTCTTGTTGCATGACCACCTATTCCTTATCATGAAGCCACATTAACAATTATTCCAAATGGGAATGCATACCAGTAATTTTACTATAAAACAAATCTTGCATCCATTACTCAGTTCTTACTCAGACAGGGCAACCGATTGGTTTCCAGATGTACTGATTTCTAGTTCCAGCTTGTCCCCATTTGTATAGGTAGACCACAGGGCTGGGTGCACTGTGGAAGCACGATGCGTACCCCTCAGTGTGTATTGATTTAAATCAAAGTGATTTACATTACTGATTTTAATTATGATTTAAATCTGCAAGCAGGAAACATTGATTTAAATAATCAATTTTAATTGTGTTTTGCATTTGAACTTTTTATTTTTCTAAAGAAAGGATGATTTTCACTAGTTGGTAACCATTAAAACATGTTACCAAGTATCAGAGGGGTAGTCGTGTAGGTCTGTATCCACAACAAGGAATCTGGTGGCCACCAGACTCCTCGTTGTTGTTTTTAAAACATGTTGATTTGCAAATATAGTCCTTATACATAATCTTCCTGGCTAGCAAAAAGAAGCTTCAAATTTAGGGTCAGTATATACTTTTATTTAAGCAATTATATAGTTTATCTTAAATGTATTAAGATTTAAATTTTTTATGTTAGAAAATGGTGAATGATACATTCTGATTATGGGGTGTCAAACTCTATTTGGATAGAAATCAATTGAAAATGTACAAAAATAGCATTTTTATTAGTAGTATGATTATTAATTAAAATTACCTTAAATGTGCTGGATATATAGAAAAAGTGTATCAAATGTATTACATTTTAAACTGATTTATTAAACAAAGGAAGTAATATCTGTAGTTAGTGAATTGAACTGATTGTTTCTGATGTCCTTCAAATTTTCAGAACTAGCAGATCTCATCTAACTTTTTATTCATAGTTTGGAAGAGGAGCTTTTCAGCATTTTCATCTCTCAGTTGGTTTCTTAAGTTGAAATGAACTAATCATTGAACTGAACTAGCTGAATAAACTGAAATGAAGAAAATATTCTCTCTATACCTGCAGAGGAGGTTATTGCTGTCAAAAGCTGGTTCAGTACTTTGGTTCCAACTTGGGTGCTTACCCCATGACTTCCATCAGTTCAGTGATTTGACTTTCTTTAAAACTTGACAGTAAACATGTCTTGCTCAATATTATTTTTTGTATTTAAAGGATTTTAATAGATTATAATACATTTAGGCCTTAACATAAATTGTCAATTTCAAATTTAATTTTAAATGGGCATTTTTTAAAAATGAACCCATATTTAAAACAAACAAACAAACAAAAAATCATTGTTTTGTATCCACCCTGCTAGCCCCTGGGGTACAAATATGGGAGTGACTGGTATAATTCTCTATTTGCTTTCTTTGGCCAATGTGAGGAGCAACAATGATGATCTCTATATCCAGCCACTACTGCTAGCTGTGAAGTCTCATTAGTATGGAGCTTTTGACAGGAAATTGTTTAAAGTAGGGCAGCTGTTGTCAAACTGTGGGCTGTGACCCCATTTTAATGGAGTCACCAGGGCTCTCTTAGACTTGCTGGGGCCCAGGGCCAAAGCCAAAAACCAATCCCCACCGCCCAGGGCTGAAATCCAAGCCCCACTGCCCAAGGCCAAAGCCGAAGACCAAGGACTTCAGTCCTGGGTGACGGGACTCAGGTTAAAGGCCCTCTGTCTGGAGCTAAAGTCCTTGGGGCTTTGGCTCCCCTGCCTGAGGCAGTGGGGCTTGGGCTTTGACTTTGGCCCTGCCACTCAGGGCAATGAGTCTGAGGCAGGCTCAGGCTTCGGTCCCCACTCCTGGGGACATGTAGTAATATTTTTTGTCAGAAAGCGGTCACGGTGCAATGAAGTTTGAGAACCCTTGAAGTAGAGAAAACAGTCATTGCGGAGCAAGGCTGGCTCAGAAGTCACAGAATATAACTGTAAAGAAAGGACAATATCATGCCCCCAAGATCCACGTGAGGTTGTGACCTTGTGCATGCATTAGCCATTGCCACAATATCACTATGCCTTTCCATCAAAGGGGGGATCCATGTGATAGAAAACTTCAGGGAAAGAGTTGGGCTGGGGACAAGGAGTGGAAACCCTGGCATTGAGTAGGGCAAGGCTGATAAACAAATAATTGACTCCTCTGCTCCTATGGAGATGACCCAAGCAAAGGTAATAGGAGTCTGGGTCCATACTGCCTTTTCAACAGAGCCCTTTCTATGAAGCAAAATCTTTTGAGGGTAAGTCTTGGTCAAGCAGCTGCACTGGCAGAGTGGGGGGGTTGGTTGTTGAAGTATAAGCTCATGCAGCATATGGGGCTTCTATATAAACGCCTCTGACCTTCTGTTGATCTTCTGCCTTTGGAGCATACGGGAAAGAGGTGAGGAGAGGGGATCAACAGGATTTGTGGGTGGGGCCTCCCGCCTGTTTCTTTTCCATTCTCATCTCTTCTAGCATTTTCTGAATTTTCCAAAAATTTCAGGCCTAATCCTGAAAACAGCTGAGCTCCCTGAAGTCAATGGGAGCTGGAGGTAGCACAGTACCTACAGGATTTGCTCATCAGCATGCAAGTTCAAGCCATTAGTCTCTTGGCCATGACAGGTGTCACTCCCATTCTCTCAGATGGATGTCATTCTCAAACATGAAGGACACATAAGGTGGATTGAGGCTGCATATTTAAAACTGCCAAAGGGTGAAACAGGGAGCATATTATGCACAAAATGCCCTACACTGAAGAGCAACTCCTCCTTTAACATCCTAAAAAATGAGGCATGAAAACAATCAAGAATGGGAAAATACTCTAGGGTGAGACACATGAACCAACAGCAACATTAGTGGGGAACACGGGTGGGTGGGTTGTTGTGTGTGTTTATTCAGAAGAGCAATGTTCCTCTGTCCACTTAGGAGAATAGATAATTTGAATCTGAGGGAACTGTTTAATGCAGAATTTTATGTTTAAACATTTTTTATCAGCTCTACAGACAAAAATTCTGATATAATTCTGATATAATAATAAGACAAGACTTTCAGCAGACACACATTTTAAAAAGATAAACAGTCATGTTTAACTTTTTAGACACATCCCATCCCCCTCATGGGTATTTTATTGTAAGTGACTGATTTTCCCTTACCAACACTCTGCACTCCTCATTGTTATCTGTGTATATAGGGTTTTTAAAAGGTCATCTGCATTTGATAAAAAATACCCCTAAAGCGCCAGACTTTAAATTGCTGTTGAAACTGCAGGGTTTTCAGCTATTTATACTTATATTTATAACTTCAAACAAGGTATGTCAAACATTTCTGAAGCTTCCTTTTTTATTATGCTTTTAATTCCTGGAGTGAATGACTGTATTGTGATGAAGTGGACTCTGCTTTTCCATAGCTATAGCTATGAATACATGTTGTCTCAATTTAATCAGTTTTTTACTTTTTAGAAAATCCTTTTGTGACAGACAGACATCACTTTAAAAAGAAATAAAAATATTTCGGAAGATACTAGTTTAAAGTATGAATATTGTTTCACACAGACTTCTTTCTTTCCTAAAGGAAAGAAAAGCTAGCCGATAGAAACACATTATAATTTAAAAGTCCTTGTTTGGAAACCACCCAACAGGATTGCAAGCCCCTAGCATGATGGTAGCTAAGTACATTTCACTGATGATTAATTCTCTTGTATGTCTGGTGGAAGGGTGCCCACTATGTACACACAGTCTTCACTCTAAATCTCCCTGCCAGCTGATCAATGGGATTACATTTTTGTGCTGGCACTAGACTGAACTGATCGTCTCATTTAGAAATGAGATGCTACAATGCCAGATCAATGCTACTGGTCGATTATGAAGGAAAATTTTAGAACATTTTAAAATAGTTTTCTTATAGGGATGAAAGAGGCAAATGGCAGAAATCCTAGAGTAACAGTTAGTGTGACTATGTCAACTTCTGTATTTCATTATCCGTTAATTTACTAATGTACACAATTCTATATTCAGTAGGTAGTTTACTATGTTATTAACATCTCTACCACTGAAAACATATCTTTGCAGTTCAGCTAAAACCATCTATCATTTATACTGTGCTTATCACCATAGTATGAGTATCCTCAAGATCTCACTCTCTCAGACACATCCTGCCTATAGTTTGGAATTTCAGTATCTGATCCTGCAAGGCGCTCAGAATCTATTGCTTGCTTTCTTTAAAACAAAACAAACAAACAAACAAAATGGCTTGCACTCCAAATGCATATACAGTATAAAAAACATACAAAATTTAAGGGTAAAATCAGTTTAAATAAACTGTTCCTCACCTACCCATCAAAACTAACAATTCCCTATATGATCCAATTACATTTCCTGAATCTGAATCTATCAATCATATAGGGTGCCATAAGCTTTTAATATTGATCCATGCCATGAAGGAAGTCTACCAAACAATTAGCGGGGCCATTGTGTGATCAAAGTACTAAAGGAGCACTGAAAGAACACAAGGCCATTGTGGAGAACTTAAATGAATTCTTTGCATTGGGCTTCATTGCTGAAGATGTGAGGGAGTTTTCCACACCTGAGCCCTGCTTTTTAGGTGATAAATCTGAGGAACTGTCCCAGATTGAACTGACAGTAGAACAGCTTTTGAAACAAATTTATAAACTAAACAGTAATAAGTCACCAGGATAAGATAGTATTCACCCAAGGGTTCTGAAGGAACTCAAATATAAAATTGGAGAACTACTCACTGTGGTGTGTAACCTAGTGCTTAAATCAGCCTCTTTACCAGATAACTGGAGGATAGCTAAAGTAATGCAGCTTTTTTAAAAAAAGGCTCCAGGGGTGATCTTGGCAACTACAGACTGGTAAGCCTAAATTCAGTATCACACACATTGGTTGAAACTACAGTAAAGAACAGAATTATTAGACACAGATGAATATGATATGTTGGGGAAGAGTCAATCTATTAGAATTTGTTTGAGGGGAGCAACAAACATCTGCACAAGGGTGACCCAGTCTATAGTATGCTTGGACTTTCAGAAAGCCTTTGGACAAGGTCACTCACCAAAGGCTCTTAAGCAAAGTAAGTAGTTATGACATAAAATGGGAAGGCCCTCTAATGAATTAGTAACTGGTTAAAATATAACAAACAAAAGGTAGTATAAACAGTCAGTTTTCACAGTGGAGAAAGATAAATAGTGGGGTTCCCCAAGAATCTGTACTTGGTTCAGTTCTTTTCAAGTATTGATAAATAATCTGGAAAGGGGGGTTAATGGTGCAGTTGCAAAGTTTGTAGAGGATACAAAATTATTCAAGACAGTTAAGTATAAAGCTGACTGTGAAGAGTTACAAAGGGATCTCACTAAACTGGGTGACTGGGTAAGAAAATAGCAAATTAAATTAAATGTTGATAAATGCAAAGTAATGTACATCAGAAAAATAATCCCAACTACCCATAAAAGGTGATGGGGCCTAAATGAGCTCCCAAGAAAGCTCTCAGTCAAGAAAGAGATGTTGGAGTCAATGTCGATAGTTCTCTGAAAATATCTGCTCACCATACATTGGCAGTTAAAAAAGCTAACAGAATGTTAAGATAATGCCACTATATAAATCCATGGTCACCCTATCTCAAAAAGGTTTCAGAGTAGCAGCCGTGTTAGTCTGTATTTGCAAAAAAGAAAAGGAGTACTTGTGGCATCTTAGAGACTAACAAATTTATTTGAGCATAAGCTTTCTTGAGCTACAGCTCACAGTGAGCTCTAGCTCAAGAAAGCTTATGCTCAAATAAATTTGTTAGTCTCTAAGGTGCCACAAGTACTCCTTTTCTATCTCAAAAAGATATATTAGAACAGGAAAAGGTGCAGAGAACCACAACAAAAATGATTAGGGGTATGGAATAGCTTCCATATGAATAGAGATTATAAAGACTGGAGTTGATCATTTTAGAAGAGAGCCAACTAAGGGGCTGGTGGATAGACAGATTTTTATAAACCCATGCGTGGTATGGAAAAAGTGATTAAGGAAATGTTATTTACCCCTTCACATAACACAGGAACCAAGGGCCATCCAATGAAATTAATAATCAGAAGGTTTAAAACAAACAAAAATGAAGTACTTCTTCGTACAATACACTGTCAACCTGTGGAATTCAGTGCCAGGGGATCTTGTGAAGGCTAAAATTATAACGGTGTTAAAAAAAAAGAAATAGATAAAGTTCAAGGAGAATAGATCCATCAATGGCTATTAGCCAAGATGGTCAGGGATGCAGCCCCATGCTCTGGGTGTCCCTGAACCTCTCTGCCAGGAGCTGGGAATGGATGACAGGAAATAGATCACTCAATAATTGCCCTATTCTGTTCATTGTCCCTGAAGCACCTGGCACCCTCCAGTGTCAGAAGACAGGATACTGGGTGAGATGTACCATTGGTCTTTCCAGTATGGCCATTCCTATGTTCTTATTCTGGCAGACTGATGGAAGAGAGGAGGAAACTGAGGTTGTGAAGACTGTACTAGTGCTTGTGAATGTTTTGCACTAGGTGAAGTGCCTAAATGGTCTTCAGATATAGAGAATGCAGGGCCAGAAAGCAATCAGATGCCGGAATAACAGCCCTTAAAGGGTCTATGGCATTTAGAGGATCTCTAAGATTGGTCTTGCACTTTGAACTAATCCATCCAAACTTCCAGACAACCTAAGTTAAATGCAAGGAAACTTTGTGCCCACGACCTACCAGCTCAGAGTTTCTCCCTTATACTAAGTTGCCTTCTGGGAGAAAGTTTATTAGCCTTCTAGTCACCTTCCCTACAGCATTTGGTTGAGTCTCCTCCCTTTCCTCCTAGCTCTTCAGCAGCAGCTGGTTGGCCTGTTCCCTATCCTGCTTATCCAGGTGCATGGTGAAGTAGTATACCATCCACTCTTCTTAATATAGGTCCAATAGATTTGTGTGGGAGTTGGCTTACAGTCAGTGTATATATATCTATATCTATATATATCTATATATATGAAGGAGTGCAGGATAGCCAATCATCCCTGATGACACCACATGTGTGCTTGTTGGGGACAGCTAAAGGAGAACCCTAGTTTTCTCCACCCAGAATACAGGTGAAAGCAAAGGAGGAGTCTGGGACTGGTGGCAGACAATAGGTTGAAATGAAATCTAGTGTCATGTAAAGCTGCCTGGTTTTGGACCCAACTAGAAGTTTTGCAGATTTCTGCCAAAGTTTTTGGTGTTTCTGAAAAAAAGTTTTGCAGGAGGACTGAGATAATTTGTATGGTTTCTGGTTTCATTTAGCATGTTTACAGAGCTCTGTTTAGTGTTTTATCTTTCTTTTAGATCATTACTGCAATATATCAAATATTTGGCTGTTTTATTAGAACAACATTGGTCAAATGATATTGGAGCACTGTTTTCCCTATACCACTGTTTAACAGACTGAATACAAACAGGTTAACAAATTATTATGGTAACTCTAGTAGGCTGTGGCACAGCTTACAAAAGTGACACACATGCCATTTAAAATAAGAATGGACAAAGCTCTGAAAAATAAACCATTGGGAACAATCCTGCATTTTGGGGGGAATAGAATTAGATGATCTAAAAAATCTTTTACATATCTGGAGTGTTATGAAACTATCCTATGATACAGCATGTACTAACTGCCCTGTAAGTTTTGCTGCTGCATCTTCCTATTTCTGCTTAAATTCGTTTTACCATTTGTAACAATATTGGACACATTTCTAAACACTAACAGACTCTGCCCATTTATATTTTGTGTTTTCTTGGCTGTAAATAATGGATCGTGTGGTGTGTCCTGGATGGAAGCTGGAGGCATGTAGGTAAGTATAGCAGTCAGTAGGTTTCTGGTATAGGGTGGTGTTTATGTGACCATCGCTTATTAGCACAGTAGTGTCCAGGAAATGGACCGCTTGTGTGGACTGGTCCAGGCTGAGGTTGATGGTGGGATGGAAATTGTTGAAATCATGGTGGAATTCATCAAGGGCTTCTTTTCCCTGGGTCCAGATGATGAAGATGTCATCAATGTAGCAAAAGTAGAGTAGGGGTGTCCAGGACACACCACATGATCCGTTGTCTACAGCTAAGCTCTAAGATACAACTTCGTTTGCTCCAATCCCTCAGACAGAGAGAAACACCTATAAGATCTCTGTCAAGCATTCTTAAAACTACAATACCCACCTGCTGAAGTGAAGAAACAGATTGACAGAGCAAGAAGAATACACAGAAGTCGCCTACTACAGAACAGGCCCAACAAAGAAAATAACAGAATGCCACTAGCTGTCACCTACAGCCCCGAACTAAAACCTCTCCAGTGCATCATCAAAGATTTACAACATATCCTGAAAAATGATCCCTCACTGTCACAGATCTTGGAAGACAGACCAGTCCTCGCTTACACACAGTCCCCCAACCTGAAGCAAATACTCACCAGCAACCACACACCACACAACAAAAACACTAACCCAGGAATCTATCCTTGCCATAATGCCTGATGCCAACTCTGTCCACATATTTATTCAAGTGACACCATCATAGGACCTAATCACATTAGCCAAGCCATCAGGGACTCGTTCACCTGCACATGTACCAATGTGATTTGTGCCATCATGTGCCAACAATGGCCCTGTGCCATGTACATTGGCCAAACTGGACAGTCTGTGCACAAAAGAATAAATGGACACAAATCTGACATCAGGAATCATAACATTCAAAAACTGGTAGGAGAACACTTCAACCTCTGTGTCCACTCAGTAAAAGATTTAAGGGTGGCAATTTTCAACAGAAAAACTTCAAAAACAGACTCCAACGAGAAACTGCTAAACTTGAATTAATATGGTGAAGCATTCAGAGTAGCAGCCGTGTTAGTCTGTATTCACAAAAAGCAAAGGAGTACTTGTGGCACCTAAGAGACTAACAAATTTATTTGAGCATAAGCTTTCGTGAGCTACAGCTAACTTCATCAGATGCATTCAGTGGAAAATACAGTGGGGAGATTTATATATATAAAGAACATGAAACAATGGGTGTTACCATACACACTGTAAAGAGAGTGATCACTTAAGGTGAGCTATTACCAGCAGGAGAGCTGTGGGGGGGGGAACCTTTTGTAATGATAGTCAAGGTGTGCCATTTCCAGAAGTTGACAAGAATGTCTGAGGAACAATGGGGGATGGGGGGGAAATAAACATGGGGAAATAGTTTTACTTTGTGTAATGACCCATCCATTCCCAATCTTTAGGTGTTTTCAGGAAGATCACCAATGGATTGTAGTTTCCTCAGGAAGCCAGTGGTGTCTCGAAGATAGTTGGGAGTGCTGGTAGCGTAGGGCCTGAGGAGGGAGTCTACATAGCCAGACAATCCTGCTATCAGGGTGCCAATGCTTGAGATGATGGGGCATCCAGGATTTCCAGGTTTATGGATCTTGGGTAGCAGATAGAATACCCAGGTTGCGGTTCCAGGGGTGTGTCTGTGCAGATTTGTTCTTGTGCTTTTTCAGGGAGTTTCATGAGCAAATGGTGTAGTTTCTTTTGGTAACCCTCAGTGGGATCAGAAGGTAATGGCTTGTAGAAAGTGGTGTTGGAGAGCTGCCTAGGAGCCTCTTGTTCATATTCCAACCACCGATAATGTCATGGCAAACCTGGTGGCTGAACTTTGTGACTTTGTCCTCACCCATAACTATTTCACATTTGGGGACAATGTATACCTTCAAATCAGTGGCACTGCTATGGGTACCTGCATGACCCCACAGTATGCCAACATTTTTATGGCTAACTTAGAACAACACTTCCTCAGCTCTCGTCCCCTAATGCCCCTACTCTACTTGCGCTACATTGATGACATCTTCATCATCTGGACACATGGAAAGGAAGCCCTTGAGGAATTCCACCATGATTTCAATAATTTCCATCCCACCATCAACCTCAGCCTGGACCAGTCCACAGAAGAGATCCACTTCCTAGACACTATGGTGCTAATAAGCGATGGTCACATAAACACCACCCTATATCGGAAACCTACTGACCACTATTCCTACCTACATGCCTCCATTTCATCCAGACCATACCACACGATCCATTGTCTACAGCCAAGCTCTACGATACAACCTCATTTGCTCTAACCCCTCAGACAGAGACAAACACTTATAAGAATGCTCGATAGAGATCTTGTAACTACAGTACCCACCTTCTTAAGTGAAGAGACAGATTGACAGAGCTAGAAGAGTACCAAGAAGTCAACTACTTGTTGGACAGGCCCAACAAAGAAAATAACAGAATGCCACTAGCCATCACCTTCGGACCCCTACTAAAACCTCTCCAACGCATCATCAAGGATCTACAACCTATCCTGAAGGACAACCCACCACTCTCACAGATCTTGGGAGACAGGCCAGTCCTTGCTTACAGACAGGCCCCGAAACTAAAGCAAATACTCACCAGCAACCACACACCACACAACAGAACCACTAACCCAGGAACCTATCCTTGCAACAAAGCCCGTTGCCAACTCTGTCCACATATCTATTCAGGGGACACCATCATAGGGCCTAATCACATCAGCCACACTAACAGAGGCTCGTTCACCTGCACATCTACCAATGTGATATATGCCATCATGTGCCAGCACTGCCCCTCTGCCATGTACATTGGTCAAACTGGACAGTCTCTACATAAAAGAATAAATGGACACAAATCAGATGTCAAGAATTATAACATTCAAAAACCAGTTGGAGAACACTTCAATCTCTTTGGTCACTCGATTACAGACCTAAAAGTTGCAATTCTTCAACAAAAAACTTCAAAAACAGACTCTAATGAGAGACTGCTGAATTGGAATTAATTTGCAAACTGGATACAATTAATTTAGGCTTGAATAAAGATAGGGAGTGGATGGGTCATTACACACAGAAAAACTATTTCCCCATGTTTATTCCTCCCACCCCACCCCCCGCTGTTTCTCAGACGTTCTTGTCAACTGCTGGAAATGGCCCACCTTGATTATCACTACAAAACGCCCCCACCCCCACTCTCCTGCTGATAGCAGCTCACCTTAATTGATCACTCTGGTTACAGTGTATGGTAACACCCATTGTTTCATTTTCTCTATGTATATAAATCTCCCCACTGTATTTTCCACTGAATGCATCCAATGAAGTGAGCTATAGCTCACAAAAGCTTATGATCAAATAAATTTATTAGTCTTTTAGGTGCCACAAGTACTCCTTTTCTTTTTATGGCGAAGTAGATACCATTAACTTGGGTTTGAATAGAGACTGGAAGTGGGTGGGTCATTACACATATTGAATCTATTTCCTTAAGGTAAGTATCCTCACACCTTCTTGCCAACTGTCTAATTGGGCCATCTTGATTATCACTACAAAAGTTTTTTGTTTGTTTGTTTGTTTGTTTTATTTCTCCTGCTGATAGTAGCTCATCTTAACTAATTAGCCTTTCACAGTTTGTATGGTAACTTCCAACTTTTCTGTATGTATCTAGCTATCTATCTTACTTCCCTTCTAAGCATTCCGATGAAGTGAGCTGTAGCTCACAAAAGCTTATGCTCTAATAAATTTGTTAGTCTCTAAGGTGCCACACGTACTCTTGATCTTTTTTCATACTACTGTTACATTCCCACTTCTAGCACATGCTGTCACTTCTACCCTGTGATATTCTGTTTACTGATTCTTGCTTCTTTTGTGGTGTATTGAAAACTGTGAAAATTACAAGCTGGCACTTTACATTTTGGGGGTTTTCCTGCTCCTGCTTGCAGGCTAAGGAGCTCTGCAGGGAAGTGTGCAATCTGGGCCTAGGAGTCAGTTAACTGGCAGACAGCATAGGGTAGGGTGGGGTGAGTTGTGTCTTTATGTTTTAGGGAGAGTCTGCCTTGTCTCTCTCTGTTTATGGGTTCTTGCATATTATCATTTTCATTTCTAACAAATAAAGTAGTGTTATGTTGCAACCTTCCAGCAAGAGAATTCTGTGTTTTATCTAACTTCTTTGTGGTATGCCATGAAACATAACACTTTCTATTCTTGCATAAGTACTGGTAGGGTTGTCAACAGTTCTTTATTACAACGGACGACCCTTATTTTTCCACGTTTGTACAACAATGTCGGGAGTTGCTGAATGCTGCAAAAAGCAGCAAGAAATACCCCTAGTAAATGTAGATGAGTACTGATTATTAATTAAGTAATTAATAATACATAATATATTAATAATAATAGTAATAGACAGAGGTAGGGCAGGTGTTCTAGGAAAACAGCCCCTTATTTTTGAAGTATGTTGGCAACTCTACTTAATGGCCTAGTCAGATTTTTCTTATGTCATATATTTATTATATAAACATTCCAATTTGTGACATAACTAATCCACTGGAGGTGTTGGGCCAAATCCTGCTCATTTTACTCACATGGGTAATCTCCAGTGACCCAAATGGTGACTGGTTGTGTGAGATATGTAGAACTGGGTAGAAAAAATGTGCAGTAAAGTGATGGGGGAGAAAATCCAAAAATTGATTCAAATGTTCATGTTTTTCCTCAAAAATGAAGGGAGAGGGAAAACCACAGTTACTCTTCCCATGGAAAAATATGCAAATTTTTGCCTAACAATTTTTTGAAAAATTTCAATTTGATCCAAGGTTTGCTTCTGTCCTTTTTTTTTTAATGTATGTATATATGTATTTATTTTTGGTAAGAAACACCATGTCCAAAAAGGTGAAATTTTACCCTTAACTAAATTCACCAAATTTTCAAATTTTGCATGTGGGAATTCATGAAGCAAAAACAGATAGTTTTGGATAGTTGGGAGATATACACAACCGAGTAGAGTTTCCTGGATTATGAGTGTCCTATGTGATCCTGTAGATGGTAGATGGTAACACCAACTACCATCTACACATGAAGAGAGTAGGATAAAGAGTCTTTTAGCTATAGAAGAGCTAAGTATTCTATTTTGTGCTGCAAAATTTGTCTCATAAATTCAGGGGCAGACAGGATGTGCCTTTCAACACTTTGCCTCAAAATCGGAGGGCATCAATTTATTAATATATGAAACAAAAATATTTTCAATACCTACTCAAGTTAAATCATGTTAAACTGGAAACTTCTTAAGCTTCATCTTTAACTAATTGTTAATTCTATTCATCAGAAGTAGGATAAAAAGTATGGTAAGATTTATTCCAACAAACTACATGTAGTTTAATGTAAACTAATTGAAATTGTAAGTGCTTTGTTTTCCTTCTACATTTGTGAGTGGCATTAGTGCTGATGTAAGAAAAGGACAGATTAATAGCAATGGTTAAACCAAGCACCATACTGTAAGTTTGCCAGAAAAACTCCCACAAATGCCTTACAGTACCAGTTACAACAGCTGCATCATTCCACTCTTTCATTCCTCTCAGGAAGAAACTGCCAACTGTCAATCTATCTGGTAGCTTTTTGTTCTGCAAAGGAGAACTAGGATTAGACTATCAAACTCATCTTCAATTAAAACTTGAACAAGATACGAACCCACACCTGTAGAGATGAAATTATAGCCCACTTACCCACTGTAAAACATTTAGCCACAACAACTTTATGAAGTTAAACTATTTGTATAGTTAAGTTGAAACACAGGAAAAGCTCCTGTCCTGAACCTGTAGCTGTAACATTTTCCCCTGTGCATTCTTCTGTGTATGTTAATTTATCTTTTGTGATACAGTGTACGAATAATAGCAGAAAAAAATGAAGAGTTTTTCAAATCATTTCAGAACATTCACTATAGGTGTTCCCGTACACTTAATTACTGTGAACAGGTTGTAGTGTGCTGGGGAAAAGTTGTTACAGGAGGCATAGATTTGTTCAGTTCACCCCCCCCCAAGATTGGGGAAGGGGAGAGAGAGACCTATCTTTGAATACGAGTGTGAATTATGATATTCTTGACACACAATGGTACTTCCTTAAGATGAGAATTGTTAGAACACTACTTTTGGTTCTGTAAGAAAAAGTCATTAATTTTTTTCATCAGGTATATTTAAGATTAATCCAATTTTGTAGAACAACCTTGAAAATGACTCAGGTCTTGTAACAGCACCTCTTTCTTAAAAATAAATAAATTGCACCTGGCACTAAAACAAAGGAGGAAATAAAGTAGGAATCAGTCTTTGGGCACATTAAAAGGCTATATTAAGGTCATGTTACCCTTTCACTATGGCTAAAACAGAATAGAATTCTTAATCATTATTATAAGACAACAAATCTAGATAAAATGTACTTGTGTCTGTTAGAATTTTAAACTTCAATTGGCTCAATCTCTGAGTCACCTCTCTGAAATTATGAAAAGTTGCTTTGTTGTAGGCTATTATCTTCTATGATAGCATTACGAAGATATTCAAGTAGATTCTACAATCCATATATAAATCATATCCTTCTATAATGCCTTCCTTTTATGGTTCTAATGTTCTCTAGTTTTCAAGAAAGGATAGTGTTTGATAATGGAAACAAAAACTTAGCTTTGTCAGAAATAAACCATGGTGTAGTATCACCATCACTATCCATTTCAACTAGCACCCACAAGGTGCTAGACACCATACAAACAAAGGAAGGCCTGTCCCCTTCCCCAGAGAATTTACAATATGTAGTACAATGTTATTGAAAAAAACAACACAATTATTGAGGGTTGGTTTTTTTTAAATAGCCTTTGTTCAAAAAAATAAGTCACTTCATATATTACTTAAAAAAACCCCAGAATTACTGCAATATATTCAGAGCTGTTGTGTCTATCTCAGCAGGTCACAAATGTGCTTGAATAGCTGCTTTCTTAACATTAATTGGTGACATTTTGGTTCCTACTGAGTTAGGCATATCCTGTAACTTGCTCATGATAATCTAGGCTACATTCCTATAACATTCTTCCAGTTGTATTTTCTGGAACTGGCTTAAATAATAATAAAGGCCACAAAACAAGCAATGTGCAAACTGCATTCTGAACTTCATTCATGGGTTGAAATGGTTTAATTGGATAATATGGTATTCAGTAGTCTTCAGTCTCCCTCTCAGTTGCTAGAGATATGGATGCATGCTAAGAGATGTGATTAGCAGATGACAGAACGAGGAGTAATGGTCTTAGCAGATGACAGAACGAGGAGTAATGGTCTCAAGTTGCAATGGGGGAGGTTTAGATTGGATATTAGGAAAAACTTTTTCACTAAGAGGGTGGTGAAACACTGGAATGCGTTACCTAGGGAGGTGGTAGAATCTCCTTCCTTAGAGGTTTTTAAGGTCAGGCTTGACAAAGCCCTGGCTAGGATGATTTAACTGGGACTTGGTCCTGCTTTGAGCAGGGGGTTGGACTAGATGACCTTCTGGGGTCCCTTCCAACCCTGATATTCTATGATTCTATGATTCTATGATTTACCACAGAAAATTTCATTCATCAGTTTAGGAAGCTAACAGATAAGGGGAAAAAAAATTCATAGGCAGGAGTTGTAGACCAAGCTGGATGAGCAAGCATCTCAGAGAGATGATTAAGAAAAAGCAGAAAGCATATAGGGAGTGGAAGATGGGAGGGATCAGCAAGGAAAGCTACCTTATTGAGGTCAGAACACAGAGGGATAAAGTGGGACAGGCTAAAAGTCAAGTAGAGTTGGACCTTGCAAAGGGAATTAAAACCAATAGTAAAAGGTTCTATAGCCATATAAATAAGAAGAAAACTAAGAAAGAAGAAGTGGGGCCGCTTAACACTGAGGATGGAGTGGAGGTTAAAGATAAACTAGGTATGGCCCAATATCTAAATAAATACTTGCTCAGTCTTTAATAAGACTAAAGAGGATCTTAGGGATAATGGTAGCATGACAAATGGAAAAGACGATATGGAGGTAGATATTACCATATCTGAAGTAGAAGCAAAACTCAAACAGCTTAATGGGACTAAATCGGGGGGCCCAGATAATCTTCATCCAAGAATATTAAAAGAATTGGTACCCGAAATTGCAAGCCCATTAGCAAGAATTGTTAATGAATCTATAAACTCAAGGGTTGTACCATATGATTGGAGAATTGCTAAAATAGTTACTATTTTTAAGAAAGGGGAAAAAAGTGATCTGGGTAACTACAGGCCTGTTAATTTGACATCTGTAGTATGCAAGGTCTTGGAAAAAATTCTGAAGGAGAAAGTAGTTAAGGACATTGAAGTCAACGGTAAATGGGACAAAATACAACATGGTTTTACAAAAAGTAGATCGTGCCAAACCAACCTGATCTTCTTCTTTTAGAAAGTAACAGATTTTTTAAACAAAGAAAACACAGTGGATCTAATTTACGTAGATTTCAGTAAGGTGTTTGATACCGTGCCACATGGGGAATTATTAGTTAAATTGGAAAAGATGGGGATCAATATGAAAATTGAAAGGTGGATAAGGAATTGGTTAAAGGGGAGACTACAATGGCTCCTAATGAAAGGTGAATTGTCAGGCTGGAGGGAGGTTACCAGTGGAGTTCCTCAAGGATTAGTTTTGGACCAATCTTATTTAATCTTTTTATTACTGACCTCGGCACAAAAAGTGGGAGTGTGCTAATAAAGTTTGCAGATGATACAAAGCTGGGAGGTATTGCCAATTTAGAGAAGGACCGGGATAGCATACAGGAAGATCTGGATGACCTTCTGGAGTAATAGTAATAGGATGAAATTTAATAGTGAGAAGTGTAAGGTTATGCATTTAGGGATTAATAACAAGAATTTTAGTTATAAGATGGGGACGCATCAATTAGAAGTAACGGAGGAGTAGAAGGACCTTGGAGTATTGGTTGATCATAGGATGACTATGAGCTGCCAATGTGATATGGCTGTGAAAAAAGCTAATGCGGTCTTGGGATGCATCAGGAGAGGTATTTCCAGTAGAGATAAGGAGGTGTTAGTACCGTTATACAAGGCACTGGTGAGGCCTCACCCGGGATACTGTGTTTAGTTCTGGTCTCCCATGTTTAAGAAGGATGAATTCAAACTGAAGCAAGTACAGAGAAGGGCTACTAGGATGATCCGAGGAATGGAAAACCTGTCTTATGAAAGGAGACTCAAGGAGCTTGGATTGTTTAGACTAACTAAAAGAAGGTTGAAGGGAGATATGATTGCTCTCTATAAATATATCAGAGGGATAAATACCAGAGAGGGAGAGGAATTATTTAAGCTCAGTACCAATGTGGACACAAGAACAAATGGATATAAACTGGTCATTGGGAAGTTTAGCCTTGAAATTAGATGAAGGTTTCTAGAGGAGGTTCTCCTTCATCAGAGGAGTGAAGTTTTGGAATAGCCTTCCAAGGGAAGCAGTGGGGGCAAAAGATCTATCTGGCTTTAAGATTAAACTTGATAAGTTTATGGAGGAGATGGTATAATGGGATAACATGATTTTGGTAATTAATTGATCTTTAAATATTTATGGTAAATAGGCCTAATGGCCTGTGATGGGATGTTAGATGAGGTGGGATCTGAGTTACCAAGGAAAGAATTTTCTGTAGTTTCTGGCTGTTGAGCCTTGCCCACATGCTCAGGATTTAGCTGATCGCCATATTTGGAGTCGGGAAGGAATTTTCCTCCAGGGCAGATTGAAAGAGTCCCTGGAGGTTTTTCACCTTCCTCTGTAGCATGGGTCACTTGATGGAGGATTCTCTGCTCCTTGAAGTCTTTAAACCACGATTTGAGGACTTCAATAACTCCAACATAGGTGAGAGGTTTTTTTCAGGAGTAGGTGGTGAAATTCTGTGGCCTGCGTTGTACAGGAGGTCATACTAGATGATCATAATGGTTCCTTCTGACCTTAGTATCTATGAATCTATGAATCACAGTCATGAAGAATCTGGTACTTCAGAGTCTATATTTCTGCTGAGCATCTCACTGCTGCAGTCCTTATATTAATGGAATTTTGCATTTTTTAAATTAGCTTATGTTAAGCACTTACTTTGACTTTGACATTCTGCCCTTGGCAAACATTTTTCCTATATTCTTGGCCGATTTTAATTGAATGGTTTATTTCAATCTTACATTTCTCTTCACATCCACACCCCCTGACCCCACTCCACACACACTCTGGGGAAACTAGGACCCAAGGGGTTTCTCCCCTTCCTATGTAGTCTTGGGGGAAAACTGCAAAGAGGAACCAGCCAGAGACTCAGCAGCTACAGACACTCAGAGAACTTTCTATAGCATTGACTGGACTGTCTCTGCCAGTCAGGTGACTGACCATTTGCTCCAACCTACTCCCTCACAATGTCTTCATCTCAGCTTCAGTCCACACCTGCCCCTAGTACCCTCATCTTTCTTTTCTTCAACTTCCCATCTCCCTTTTCTTTCCATTTTGTTTAGCACCTCCTAACTAACCCAACACACACACACAATATTGTGGAACATCACATTGTTCAGTCTGCTTGTTCATTCTACCCCTTCCCCCATCCTATGTCTGTCTGGTCTATTTAGATTGTAAACTTTTCAGGGCAGGAACTTTGGCTACTCTGTTTGTATAGTGGCTAGCACCATAGAGACCCATTTTGAGCAATCCTTGGGCATTACCACAATAAAGAGGAGTAAAATGTATTTAAGAAATAAGAGTTATTCCTCTTCCCAGCCTCAGCCATGAACCTTGGAAGGCAGATATGAATATATGAACTTTAAAAAAGTTGAAGGGTTCAAAAAGAGATCTGAACTGTTTATTCTCTGTCTGTGTTTTAGAAACAGGGGTTAAATAATGACACTTTTTTTGTTGTTCTGTTCTTTTTAGGGTGGTTGGCTCTGTAAAGCACCATAGAATGCATCTGATGTAGAAGGTGGCTTTTCAGAAATATACTTTGATATATTTCCACTGTCTTTCAGGTGGGATGTTCTGAATGTGCAGACTGGATTTATCCTTCCTTATCTTCAACTGCCCTTCAAACCTCTTCTCAATTCTGCCCCTCTCTACTTATTTTCTCTTGTCTATTACCATTTTACCTCTCCCTGCTCTCATCCTTCAGCCAGCCTCAATAAGCTGTTTGAATCTCCCCTCACAACCACCTTTGTCACTTTCCTTATACATGGAAAACTCTTCCTGAACTAGCCCATTAGGCCATTATTGTCTTCCTGTTCAAATCCCTCCACAAGATCCATTTCTACTATTGTGCCCAGGAGAACACTGACAACTAACAATGCTCAGATAAGGGGCAGTGGGGGACAATAGATTTTTTTTTAAAAAAGTTTGATTGTTTGTATTTTATCCCTCTCCCCCAACTCAATATGTGGCTTGTTGTCTCCAGTTGTGAACACCTCAGAACAAGAATCCTGTCCCTTTCTCCCTCTCCACCTTAATGCTATACTGCCATAGTTGTAGTGGCAGAAATGAAAATGGTGGAGGTGCCAGAACTGAAAATGCCTCTATGTAGAAAAGAGGGAGTTGCTAGCAAGGCTTTCTCTTTTAGGTGCTCTTAACTTTTAAATTTACTCCACACTTTTATCTGCAATAGTCCAGAACATTTGGTCTTTGGGCATGCTGCAGGCCTGTTTATTTCCTCAGGCCTTTTGGGAGGTAAGACTATGATGATGGATGCTCTTTGTGAGTGAGGTGGGGTATTGTGCAGAACTGTTTTCATCACCAGTCATGTATGTTCTATTTGGAATGAGGATGTGCTGCTGGCTTGGCTATGCAATTGTGTTTTTAATTTATGGCAAGAGTGCCTTGAGGTTGCGTAGGCACTTTTGAAAGATGTATTATAAACAGAAATAAATATAAAAAATGTCTGCATAGCACTCAGCACATTTTGGGTGCTCTTGTAAGTACAAGCAATAAATAATAGTCTTTTAAAGGTCAGCATTGAAACTACATCCACACAGAGAAATAAATAATAAATGAAAATAGTGGCTGACAAAGGCAATTTAATCAGATTTAAGTTTCTGTCATTCTTGAACTCCTTCTTCCTACTAACATTTCCTGGAAATTTTAATAAGTGTTGCCTCCCTCAGAAAAAAAAAGTCAGTTTGCATTCAGTATATTCCCCACCTTTTAAAGAAAAAAGAGTTATTATAATTATTTTGTCTTCTTTTTTCATGAACTTAATCCTTCAGCCATAGATGCAACAATGATGCTTCATTAGAGAACTAAAAGGGAAATAAATATTTAAAGAAATTACTAGGAATGTCCTTCCCCACATGATTTCCCAAAATAAAGTACTTTGTAAGTGAATTTTAATAGAAACTGGGACTAAAAAAATTAGAATAAACCAACTTAGCTACCAACTACAAGGTGTTAATCAGAATCTTGATTATTAACACCAAGTTCCACTTACAAATAAGCTAATGTCTGCGCTGAGAATTTTACCACCTCTCAGGACCATACTCTTTGGGTGTTAATGAGGAAGAAACATACTGCTTACTTCTTTGAGTGCCACTACCTCATTATCCCTTGGTCCATTTACAACTCATTTTTCTGCCTATTTCCTGGCAAAAATTAGATGTCTGTTGTAAATATTTTGAACTGACATTTCTAGATATTATGAGCCCTGTCCTGCAATACTTATAATTATATGAATAATTCTACTATTTTCAGCTGAATGAACCACATAAGTATGGGCTGCAAGACTAGAACTAGGGTAAATTTTTCCAAAATATCGTTATTTATATACGTCACATTTGAAAATGGGACATAGGCATTTTTGAAAATGTTACATCCTGTATCAATTTGGTCAGTTTCTATCACTATAGTATGTAAGGGTTTTAATGTACACACTGCACAAGTTAAAAGCATAAATTCTGTCTGGAAGGCCCATTTTTCCACCCCATGATCCCTGCACAGTTGACTCCTAAATTGGGTATTTTAAATGCAAATATAGCTGGACTTGTCTGCAACTTCATACAAAGGACTAAAGTTATGTAAAGCTTTCATATAGCAACTAGGGCTGTCAAGGAATTAAAAAAAATAATTGTGATTAATCACACTGTTAAAAACAGAATACCATTTATTTAAATATTTTTGGATGTTTTCTACATTTTCAAATATATTTATTTCAGTTACAACACAGAATACAAAATGGACAGTGCTCACTTTATATTTATTATTATTACAAATATTTGCACAGTAAAAATAAAAGAAATAGTATTTTTCAATTCACTAAATACAAGTACTGTCAATCTCTTTATCATGAAAGTTGAACTTACAAAAGTAGAATTATATACAAAAAAACCTGCATTCAAAAATAAAACAATGTAAAACTTTAGAGGTTACAAGTCCACTCAGTCCTACTTCACGCCAAACAATTTTGGTTACAATTTGCAGAGATAATACTGCCTGTTTCTTTTTTACAATGTCACCTGAAAGTGAGAATAGGTATTCACAGGGCACTGTTGTAGCCGGTGTTGCAAGATGTTTACCTGCCAGAGGCATTAAAAATTTATATATCCTTTCATGCTTCAACCACCATTCCAGAGGACATGCGTCCATGCTGATGACGGGTTCTGCTCATTAACAATACAAAGCAGAGCAGACCAACATATGTTCATTTTCATCATCTGAGTCGAATGCCACCAGCAGAAGGTTTATTTCCACATCTGAGTGTTGCTCTTTTAAGAATTCTGAAAGTATGGTCTACACCTCATCCCTCTCAGATTTTGGACAGCTCTTCAGATTCTTAAACCTTGGGTTGAATGCTATATCTATTTTTAGAAATCTCACATTGGTACCTTTCTTTGCATTTTGTCAAATCTGCTGTGAAAGTGTTAAAACAAACATGCCCTGGGTCATCATCCAAGACTGAAACATGAAATATGTGGCAGAATGTGGGTAAAACAAAAACAGGAGACATACAGTACTCTCCCAAGGAGTTCAGTCACAAATTTACTTAATGTATTATTTTTAATGGGCATCATCAGCCTGGATGCATGTCCTCTGGAATAATGGCCAAAGCATGAAGGGGCATATGAATGTTTAGTATATCTGGCACATAAATACCTTGCAACGCTGGCTACAAAAGTGCCATGTGAACGTGTGTTCTCACTTTCACATGACATTATAAATAAGAAGCAGGCAGCATTATCTCCCATAAATGCAAACAAACTTGATTGTCTTAGCAATTGGCTGAAAAAGAAGTAGGACTGAGTGGACTTGTAGGCGCTAAAGTTTTACACTGTTTTGTTTCTGAGTGCAGTTATATCACAAAAAATCTACATTTGTAAGTTACACTTTCACAATAAAGAGATAGCACTAAAGTACTTGTATGAGTTGAATTGAAAAATACTATTTCTTTTGTTTACAGTGCAAATATTTGTAATAAAAATAATAATATAAAGTGAGCACTGTACACTTCATATTCTGTGTTGTAATAGAAATCAATATATTTGAAAATGTAGAAAAACATCCAAAATATTTAATAAATTTCAATTGGTATTCTATTGTTTAACAGCGCAATTAATCAGGATTAATTTTTTTTAGTCAATTGTGTAAATTAACTGTGATTAATCGACAGCCCTAATAGCAACACAAAACTAAGGGCAGGGTTGCAAAAAATTAAAATGAAAAATAAGGATGTTAAGGAACCTGAGCCTATTTGTGGTTTCTAATGTAAGCACAAAATGTACAAGCTCTTATAAAACAGTCCTACAGAATTTAATAGAAAAATACCTGCTATATTATTTCATAGGATGGCTGGGAAAATCTATGGAAAGGATTCTCACTCTTTTAAATTATATAAGTCTACAAGAAAAACTCTCATAGTACCCTATTCGTTTCTCCCCTATTATATTTCATATGATTGTTCTATAAGAATGTGGTTTTGGACTAAAATCAGCTGAAATTTGTTTTATGTGTTGGGTTCCATAAGACTGAGGCTCAAAATGAACCTCTGGGGGCTCTGAGCCCAAAGTAAGGCCCCAGTTTTTCATTGGTACCTGCACCTGTGCAGATCGCCAGTGACATCAATAGGACTCCATAGAGGCACAGCTGATCCCAGTGCAGGACTGTTGTTTAAATCTCCTGAGTTTTGCACATGTATCATCAGGACCTAAGTCAATGAAGATAACTGAGTCTGTGTTGTCAAAGTTTGTGCATGGCTGTAGGATCCTCAATTTGTCATGGGATTCTGCCTCACAAAAGCCCAACATTTTATATTGAGAGAGAGAGAGAGAGAGAGAGAATTGTCCTATTTGAATTCATAAAACCTTTATAATCCATCTTATATTGTATGACATGAGGTTATTTGAGTCATGAACCTTAATCTGAGGAAGACAACAAACCATGATGTGGATATTACCCAGGGTAATGTGGTGTAATTAAAATCTTTTCAGAATAGGCATCCACAGACATCACACAAATCTCAATTTTAGTTGCTTCTCAATTCATTCGTTGTTTAACAAAAGCAAAAATGTAAGGCCTCAGCTGGTGCTTTCTCAAACAATAGTTACTGATTAATGGTACAGTCAAAGGAAGGAGAGCGCCTCCATTTTAATGGACCAAATTCCGACTTCATGTAAGCTGAGAAACCAATAGCTAGAAAAGGAAATGTGAGAAACCAGTTGCTCAGAAGGGAGCTATAGTGCCTGACTTCCAAAAATCCAAAGAGTCAACAGAATGTAGGAACTCTCTCAGTTTTGTCTTTGATTAACCATGGGAGTTCATTCAAAAGAGGGTTAAGAAAAAAAGAATGTAGTCAATGCATTTTTGTACCTGCCCCATGCATGGCCTCTGCACTAAGCTGATTACTCTCACTTTGGGCAAGTAATTTGCATTTATATAAGGATTCATTAGCACCTGCTTTGGATGAAAGGAGTAAAGACAGAAAGATTTTGGTTGAGCAAGTTGCTATTTTACTTTTAGTAGCTACCTATAATAAAATTTCTTATTTGAACATTTTTCACCCCTAGAACTGCTGCCATTCTTCACTTTTTGTTATTCCATCTATTCCTTCAGCATGGGGCTCTGAAATACTGGGCCAACTTCTGCACTGGCAGGCTCAGTACAACCAACCTGACATAAAAAAAAAATCTGACTACATCAAGAGCAGTCAACACAGAACGTGGCCCATTAATTTATGCTTTAATTTGGGAGTATAGAATTCTTATCTTGGTGTCAGTAGCATTAAATTCACAATTTCATTTCTCATATTTATTTTCCATCACATTTGTTAATGACATCCTCTGCAGTTTATTAAGACAAAGGGAGCACTGGAGAAGGGAGGCCATTTTGTGTTTGAAAGAATTGTGTACAAAGAGTACAGACAGAGGATAGGAGTCCACATGCATTTGCATGAAACTGAAAAAGGTCAAAGAGAAAAAAATATGAAACAGAATTTTAGGAAGAATTTTAAAATACTATATTCAGAAATAGGAGAGGAAAGGTCGTTGCTGGTGGTGGTAGGAATGCTGTGAAGATCACACAATAATTTGTGAAATACACTTTAGCTTGTTTCAGAAATTTGTATGTTTCTAAATAGTTTTTAGCAACTCTTTGCATTATTACTTTTAGAGATCGCCAATAGAGCAGATAAACAACTTGTATAGTGTAGCCTGGAAACCAACCATTCAGCTAGGAGAATAAGTCACTGTAGTAACTTGAGAACAGTAGTAGGACAAATATATAAGGATGTAATGGAGAAATATCAAACCTTAATACAGACCTACCTTGCCTACATATTGATAATCAGAGCCTGTATATTCCTCCAGCAGGAAGAACTGGTTCCACATCCAGCCCCTTTTCTGGCGGTGAAGTGCTTTTCCATCACTCCCTGATACACGTGCCACAAAGCCTTTCGGTTGGTGGTCAGTTGTCCTTCTGAACAGCATTTCTGCATAGCAGGGATGTGGCAGGCACATCCAGAGCAGCAGTAGCAGTAACACTTGTTGTATTATCATAGTTCTCCACTGCTGTCTCTCCTCCAAGCCAGATGGCTGTGGGGTCAACAGTGTTGTTTTCCTGGATTACCTTTTGATGTCTTTTTAGTTGGCAGTACAGCCAAGTGATTTCCAGTAGTTCATCTCCCTTCCACACATATCCACCAAATCCTCAAAGTAAACAGAAAAGACACAATGTAAGTTGAAAACATTCCATTTGGCTGTGACTGACTTCACATTGTACTTTACAGCAAAGAAAGCAACTGGTTATTTCCCATGTGCACCCAATAGATAGCTGATATCATGACTATAAAGGTTTTCTGTCAACCTTCACCAAGTGGGAGGGTTGCAAATGTAGCAGGTAGGCAGCTGCTTTCAAAACATTACATGAGAAACACAACAAAAGTGCATTGAGCTGATTAACTTTTGTTCTTAACTTTTCAGTTTAAGAACTTTGAGGATGTTTTTTTCATGTAGACTAGGGGATTAATACTATTAGCACTTACATATTAAATACTGCAGCCTTTACTTCAAATGTTTTCCACCTGATTTGATTTACAAGTAATCCAGTGTTTTATTAATCTTGTTATCCGGAGGCCTGAAAAGGCTAATGCAAAGCAGTTTTAGAAACCACAGAAATGGTGAAACACTAGTTCCCCCAGGCACTTTAAATGGCAAAAGGGAACATCATATGCATCAGAAGAAATGCAACATGACAAGAAGAAAACTTTTTAATATAAAAAGTTCTTAGGATGTAGTACTTACAGTATGAACTGAGGTAGCATGCAAACAACTTTAAATGCAAGGGAAAAAATGATGAAATAACTAGGACTTGATCTATTTGAGGTTAAGTCATAGTGAACTCAAGATGTTTTTGGTTTACAATATACTTAAATTTGACATTCAATACGCAACTATTACTACAGAGAGAAAAAAAAGTAAATCCATTTCCAAACCTGTTTTGTTAGATTTGTGTAACATTTTATGTTTTTTCCTGACACAATAAGGAAGCATTTAGCACCGTGAAACAATAGGCAGATCCCATCAATATCTTTTGTTGACATCAAACAGAAATAAACTGTTTCCAATCTTGTGCCTATGTTCCTTCTCAGCATATCACTCTTCATGACTGTTGACACCATTAGCTGATTTCTACTTTAAAAGATTAAATTTGGAAATTACCAAACGCTTAAGAGCAAATGTCTGCATGGCTCATTTAGATTTGCTTCAGCAGGCAAATCATGTAAAATACAATTAAAAAAAAAGAATATTAACACTTAAATGTTTTTGTTAGGATCACATTTGATATTTAATGTCATTCCAAAGCACCACAGCAACTTGACTGAAGCTATTTTGAAATATATTAACTATAAATGAAAGATATATAATTATGTATCTTAATGGTACATTATGGACTTTAAGTATATACAATTATTATTACAGATTATTCTAATATACATAAATATAGAAGACAAAACATTAGTAGCTATAAATAAGAGAACTCTCTCTATATGCAAATAAATATATAAAACAATGGGGAACTAATGTTTCATCATTTCTGTGGTTTCTAAAACTGCTTTGCATTAGTCTTTTTGGACCACTGGCTAATAAGATTAAAACATTGGATTACTTGTAAATTCAGTTTGTGCACTCTATTCTTTCAGTACCTCTCTGCCAAGCCTCCATTACCATCTTCAACTCCTACCTAAAAATATTAATTTTATCTGTAACTCCCATAAGTACCTTAAGTTCCATGCCCAGCAGAACTCAAATATACACGACTAATATGAGTAACTACATACAATTATTACTATAATACTTGCCTTTCCTTCTCATTCCCCACATTTAAGTTTCCCACCCTTACTTATTGTGTCATGTCTAATTTTTAACACCCAAATTTGGCAGAAGTCTGAACAGAAGTCACTTGGATTTTGTATTAACCCAAAGGACGTGACTTTAATTCAGTGGGAACAAGATTGGGCTGTTTGATTGTTGAAGAATGTCAATGTTGGGGAATGTCAATCTTTACTTTTACTTATTCGGTAAAGGGGCTAACACATTTCTGAACACTAATAGTGCACTTGTGGGAAATAATAATAAAATAATAATAATCTTTCCAGTACTTTGTCTTAAATGAAATAAGAACAGCTTTACATAGGCTACATAATGCAGTCTGCAACCAGAACAGAAGTGTAGAACTTGTTAATTCCTTACTGGCTAATTTGTGAGAGAAAAATGTTGCCATCATATTTCAGCATCCATTTTTGTTTGCAGAGCCCACTGACCCCTGCTAAGGTGGAAATGGTGTCTGTTGCTAGGCAGCAAGCATATATGAATGCTCCTATGGATTTTCTTCTCAAAAGGATACATTTTCTCTACATTTTTTTTTAATTTTTTTCCTCTTAAATCTGCAAAGGGAGTATATATAGCTAATGCTTGTAGCTCCTCAGTATATACATACACTGTATTCTTCCATATGCAACAAAAACCCCTGAAATATACAGAAACTTGATGGGTTTTCCTTTATTTTCATGATCTGGACACAACATTGTTTAGCATACCTTAGAACAATGCACTTGGCTACATTGATCCCTGACAGAAATCAGTTGACTTCAGTGGCTTTACACCATGGATGAATACAGCCCTAGGCATGTCAGATTCTTACAAGTAAAGCTGTGTAAAATTTTCATAAACTTTTCCTTGGCTTGGGGTTTTGTTACTGACCAGGTTAACCCAAATTCACCAACCCGAGAAGTTTTTAGAGAGGCTAGGATGGTTCATGGTTTGAGGTGGAAAGCATGCAAAACTTGGCAATTTCACATGGTTTCGGAACATAAGGCCATATGGAATTCAGAAGCTAACTTTTGCTTTGAGAGTTTGGGTTTACTCAGAGCTGAGGGTCTGGCAAACATCACAAAGTATTTGTGCTGTGAGGAAGGACTTGAAGGGTGTCAAACATGTTCACGGTAATTTACAGGAATTTAAAAGTGTTTGTCATAAATGCCAAACAATGCATCTCATTGCTTGCCCCCATGCTCTGCTCTGGGTTCTTAAAAAAAAAAAAAAGTCAATGTGCTAATCTTTTTCTTCAATTTGCAAAAGCCTGATGATGAGTGAGTTTCAAATATTTTATTGTTTTACATAATATTTATTTTTAAAGCAATTAATAAAATATGACAGGTTTCAGAGTAGCAGCCGTGTTAGTCTGTATTCGCAAAAAGAAAAGGAGTACTTGTGGCACCTTAGAGACTAACAAATTTATTAGAGCATAAGCTTTCGTGAGCTACAGCTCACTTCATCGGATGCATTTGGTGGAAAAAACAGAGGAGAGATTTATATACACACACACAGAGAACATGAAACAATGGGTTTATCATACACACTGTAAGGAGAGTGATCACTTAAGATAAGCCATCACCAGCAGCAGGGGGGGGAAGGAGGAAAACCTTTCATGGTGACAAGCAAGGTAGGCTAATTCCAGCAGTTAACAAGAATATCAGAGAAACAGTGGGGGGTGGGGTGGGAGGGAGAAATACCATGGGGAAATAGTTTTACTTTGTGTAATGACTCATCCATTCCCAGTCTCTATTCAAGCCTAAGTTAATTGTATTAACACACTTTGCTTCTCTACAAAAGAAAAAGGACACTAAGCTATCTAAACTACTATATGCCACAAGGGGCCACAACAATGGTTCCCGTAACCCACCCAGCAATATTGTTAATCTATCCAACTATATTCTTAGCCCAGCAGAAGAATCTGTCCTATCTCGGGGCCTCTCCTTTTGCCCCTCCACCCCCACGAACATGATACAGTTCTGTGGTGACCTAGAATCCTATTTTCGACGTCTCAGACTCAAGGAATATTTCCAACACACCTCTGACCAACATATTAACGCACAGAGACCTTCCTGCCAACACTACAAAAAGAAGGATTCTGGGTGGACTCCTCCTGAAGGTCGAAACAGCAGCCTGGATTTCTACATAGACTGCTTCCGCCGACGTGCACGAGCTGAAATTGTGGAAAAGCAGAATCGCTTACCCCATAACCTCAGCCATGCAGAACACAGTGCCATCCACAGCCTCAGAAACAACTCTGACATCATAATCAAAAAGGCTGACAAAGGAGGTGCTGTCGTCATCATGAATAGGTCGGAGTATGAACAAGAGGCTACTAGGCAGTTCTCCAACACCACTTTCTACAAGCCATTACCCTCTGATCCCACTGAGAGTTACCAAAAGAAACTACAGCATTTGCTCAAGAAACTCCCTGAAAAAGCACAAGAACAAATCCACACAGACACACCCCTAGAACCCCGACCTGGGGTATTCTATCTGCTACCCAAGATCCATAAACCTGGAAATCCTGGACGCCCCATCATCTCAGGCATTGGCACCCTGACAGCAGGATTGTCTGGCTATGTAGACTCCCTCCTCAGGCCCTTCGTTACCAGCACTCCCAGCTATCTTCGAGACACCACTGACTTCCTGAGGAAACTACAGTCCATTGGTGATCTTCCTAAAAACACCATCCTGGCCACTATGGATGTAGAAGCCCTCTACACCAACATTCCACACAAAGATGGACTACAAGCTGTCAGGAACAGTATCCCCGATACTGTCACGGCTAACCTGGTGGCTGAACTTTGTGACTTTGTCCTGACCCATAACTATTTCACATTTGGTGACAATGTATACCTTCAAATCAGCGGCACTGTGATGGGTACCCGCATGGCCCCACAGTATGCCAACATTTTTATGGCTGACTTAGAACAACGCTTCCTCAGCTCTCGTCCCCTAATGCCCCTACTCTACTTGCGCTACATTGATGACATCTTCATCATCTGGACCCATGGAAAATTAGCTCTTGAGGAATTCCACCATGATTTCAACAATTTCCATCCCACCATCAACCTCAGCCTGGACCAGTCCACACAAGAGATCCACTTCCTGGACACTACGGTGCTAATAAGCGATGGTCACATAAACACCACCCTATATCGGAAACCTACTGACCGCTATTCCTACCTACATGCCTCTAGCTTTCATCCAGATCATACCACTCGTTCCATTGTCTACAGCCAAGCGTTACGATATAACCGCATTTGCTCCAACCCCTCAGACAGAGACAAACACCTACAAGATCTCTATCATGCATTCCTACAACTACAATACCCACCTGCTGAAGTGAAGAAACAGATTGACAGAGCCAGAACAGTACCCAGAAGTCACCTACTACAGGACAGGCCCAACAAAGAAAACAACAGAACGCCACTAGCCATCACCTTCAGCCCCCAACTAAAACCTCTCCAACGCATCATCAAGGATCTACAACCTATCCTGAAGGACGACCCATCACTCTCACAGATCTTGGGAGACAGACCAGTCCTTGCTTACAGACAGCCCCCCAATCTGAAGCAAATACTCACCAGCAACCACACACCACACAACAGAACCAGTAACCCAGGAACCTATCCTTGCAACAAAGCCCGTTGCCAACTCTGTCCACATATCTATTCAGGGGATACCATCATAGGGCCTAATCACATCAGCCACACTATCAGAGGCTCGTTCACCTGCGCATCTACCAATGTGATATATGCCATCATGTGCCAGCAATGCCCCTCTGCCATGTACATTGGCCAAACTGGACAGTCTCTACGTAAAAGAATGAATGGACACAAATCAGACGTCAAGAATTATAACATTCAAAAACCAGTTGGAGAACACTTCAATCTCTCTGGTCACTCGATCACAGACCTAAGAGTGGCTATACTTCAACAAAAAACTTCAAAAACAGACTCCAACGAGAGACTGCTGAATTGGAATTAATTTGCAAACTGGATATAATTAACTTAGGCTTGAATAGAGACTGGGAATGGATGAGTCATTACACAAAGTAAAACTATTTCCCCATGGTATTTCTCCCTCCCACCCCACCCCCCACTGTTCCTCTGATATTCTTGTTAACTGCTGGAATTAGCCTACCTTGCTTGTCACCATGAAAGGTTTTCCTCCTTCCCCCCCCTGCTGTTGGTGATGGCTTATCTTAAGTGATCACTCTCCTTACAGTGTGTATGATAAACCCATTGTTTCATGTTCTCTGTGTGTGTGTATATAAATCTCTCCTCTGTTTTTTCCACCAAATGCATCCGATGAAGTGAGCTGTAGCTCACGAAAGCTTATGCTCTAATAAATTTGTTAGTCTCTAAGGTGCCACAAGTACTCCTTTTCTTTTTAATAAAATATGAGTATCTCCCAGCATGATGTATTACTGTGAGACATTGCTTTACTGGTATGTGTCCACTTCTACTAGGATGCAAAAATTGATGTTTGCTTTTGACTTTAATGACAGCAAGATCAGGACCTAGGATCATTCCATTGTAATGATATCTCGCCAGACCAGCACATCCTTACTTTGAATAAGAAAGGAGTATTTATGTGAGCAAAGGTTGGAAGGATCAGGCTCAATCATAAGTTGTATTACAAGGGGTAGGTATCTTGTGTTTACTTGTTGCTGAATAGCACTACCACAATTCTGTGTTGCCCATACACCCATGCCTATATTCTTTTTTTTGACACATGCACACACAGAGAGACTGACTAAATCTTGCTCTTACCTGATGTTTCTTGAAGTCAGAGGGAGTTGCATATGTACATCTAAGCAATGAACTTGGCCCTTAGACCTGTTACTATTTTCCCCAAAGATGGAAAGTTATTGGATTACCTGTGTAAAGGAGATGCAGTATCTTCTTTCTCTTGCTCCCCCCCGCCCCACCCATAGGTATGTATATTCCACTGTTCACCACATCACTATTTGATGTAGAAGTGTTGTTAAATTCCTCCTGGGAAATAATGTGTCAGTGTTTGGGATTGTTATTGAATTTCCTTCTTGTTAAATTGGGTCAGTGGAATGAAAGCTCTGACGGAATTTGTTAAAATTACAAAACTAGCTAATGTACATGAACTTGGAAGGCTAGGCTGCTTAATGGATGTATTCAGTAGGGTTCTCCCCCTTGGACTCCTCTTTGAGTTCAGCCTGCTGTTTTAAGTGTGGTATTAAGTTTGATGGTCACATATTTGAATTAAATAGTAGTGGCAATGCCACTAAATAAAGGCCAAGGGGGGGAAATGGTAGTTTTGGTTTAGAGTTAGATGAGAAGATACAAATTACACTGAGTCATCCCCAGTTCTGTACTAAATACTGCAAGTCAGCTGAGATTCTTCATTACCTTATTAGAGCTGATCTAATCACTGGAGGAACTTGAAACTGTTACCAGCTTCTAACTGTTTTCACTTTATTAGTGCCACTGGAAATTTTTGGGAAACGTACCCAAATTCTGATGGAATATTTTCTCCAAAAAGTTATGTGCAATTCAGCAGAATTTCAAGAGTTTTTAAAAAAAAAAACAAAAAAAACACATTAATTCAGAATGCATATGGAAATACTGATTTCACCCAACTTTTCCCCTAAGATCTCTTCCCTTCTTTCAGCATCTTATGGTCAGGACCATGACCTTAAAACACTATTCAATATTTGTTACAATATACAATCCACATATAGCAGGGTGGTTACCCCACTTCAGTTAGGGAGGGGTTAAAAGCAGCCAAGGGAGGCTGGTTGGGTAAACAGCCACAGGTGTGGCCATACCCAATTAGGGTCCAGCTGATCCTGATAAAAGGGCAGGTTGAAGTAGTGAGAGAAGAGACTCTTGCTCCAGCTGAGGAACAGGGAGGACCAGGCTGCCTGGGAGAGCAAGCAGGGTACCTGAGGCAGAGGAGGGCTGGGGAAAAGCAGGCAGATCTGGGGAGGAGGACAGGGGAAGTACTAGGGCTGCAGGGAGACAGCTGGGGCTGGAAAGGCAGCAGGTCCAAAGCCCCCTTGCCGATGATGAGTGGCCACTTCAGACTGCAGTTTGTCCCTGTGGGAAGGGGCTAGATGAGGAGTGGCAATGGGTCACTGAGGTGAGGTGGGCTTAGTGGTTTGGGGTTTCCTGAGGAGGGGAGACCCAGAGTGTGGGGGCACTGCTGTGGGACAGCACCCCAAGGAAATGTGCACTGGGGTCCAGGAGGGACACGCGGCCTGAAGTGCTATAAGTGATGGAGAACAGGAGAAAGCAGGCACTAGTAGGAAGACACCGGCCAGCAGGAGGCGCTCCGAGGCTGGACTGAGCTAATTCCTGGATGACCAGCAGGAGGCGCCATGGCAGTGAGTGCCTGCCATGCTATACCACTATTTACAATTTTAAAACTGAAACCTCATTCCTGTAAAATGTTATTTCAAATTAAACTAAACCCACTGAGAACATGGACTGTGCCTGATTCTGCTCTGATTGACACAGATTTAGCTTCACTTACAATACTTCAGAAAGAGATACTCCTTATGTTCTCTAGTGAGAAAGCAGAATCAGGATACTTAGCTTGATATATTCCCACTAATATGTCTACTCTACGGTGTATGTTGATATAACTTATGTTGTTCAGCAGTGTGAATAAACCACCTTCCTGGGCAATGAAAGTTATACCGACATAAGCACTCGTGTGCACAGTGCTATGTGGGCAAGAGAGGCAAAAATTCATATAAAATGGGAACTGATCTGGATTCTCTGCCCCAAATTTGATCTTGAGTAAACTAACTGAATTTTAAGTTTGAAACACTTCAGAAATCTACTTTAAAATTAATTTCCCCACTCTTGTGTGCCTCTGCATTTCTGTTTGAGTCAGAATAGAAGCAGGTGTGCCAAAATACAATGTGAAAAGTTATTTGTATCATTTCAGGCCTGATCAGAAGCATGAAATCCCATGATCAAGACTTTTCTCACAAAATATCCAGTCCAATATGCAGATTTCAAGTTGTTAGTAATAGGTTAAGATTATGGTAGTGTCCAGATTCTGCATGCTTTTCCAAATCATAAAGAACCTTTAAATCTTTCAAGAGATGCCCATCACAGAGTAACATTGCTCCCTGGTTTCAATAGGTTTGAAATGCCACAAGAGATGTTCCTCCTCTTGCACAGGAATTCACTGCTCATGATTAACATTTCAACCAAAACAAGGAGATACAGAGATTCATGAACAATTTTTTGAAAGTTTGCTTTTTGCAACAGATCAGAGTAAGGTTAAGTTGGAGGTGAGTTCTAGCTTCCTGAAAGTGAAGTGACTTATGGCACTGACAAGATGTTGAGCAATAATAATCCACACACAGCTTCAATAATGTTCCTCAGTCCTGTACCATAACATTGCAAATATTCCAAAGGAAGGTATTTTTCTGGTCAGAGAATGCTTATAACAAATTAAGATAAACTGTGTGGGAGGTTCTATGATGAAGTTTCCGTTCTGTTGGGGATATAATGGAACAGATTCTACTTTCCTACCAGTTTTACTCTGGTGTAATTCCACTGACTTCTGTGGAGTCACCCCTAATTTACATTGGTGTAAGTGAATTCTAAACTCTTGAGTCTACTCAGCTAGCCTTTAGCAGAGTGGGCATGGCAGTGTAACTGGATATATAAATGCTTCATCTCTCCATCAGCCCCAGAAAATCCTACATTCATAGAAACTTGGGGAATTTCAACCTCTTTTGCCACATCTTTAATATAAAGAACAAAAAAATGAAGACTGGAAAAAGAAAAAAATTCTTCTGATATGCTAGACCCCAGCATGGTGAAGTGGCAGCTTGTGTAACAGATTCTGAGCACATACAAGTGGCTTTTCCAAAACACAACTGAGTAAATACTCAGAATTTTTGTCCTCATTAAAAAAAAAAGCCTTTCATTGCAGCTTCAGTTCCTATAATTGAAAAATAAAAATAAAGTTGTTTCAAATGACCAATTTTTAGAGTATTTTAATCTTATCATTCACATTATTATGCATTAAAGGTCATTTTACTTTGATGCATGTAATTGTAAAGATGCCCCCAAACCTGTTCACAAATTAACTGCCTAATTCTGAATCAAGGGATTAAATGATAAACGGACAATAAGATGATGATTTTGCTACCGGAAGCTTACCGGCTCTACATTGTACACTGCACTGGAGGCATTCATAAATTGTTAGTTTATAGTATGTATTTGTAAAAGAGACATCTATATCTGTGAACTATCTTCAGTTCAAGTTCCTAAGTGGATAAAGGTGACTAAAGTCTGCATGTTTAGCTGCTAAACTGGACACAGTCAAACCAAATGGTTCAGAAAAATTGCTTCTAATTAGGGATGGTGAACTCAGTTTCCCCTATTTCAAAGCTGCATGATACAATATGAATGTTTCTTTCAAGCCCAAACATTATTTTATCCATGTCCCAGTTAGGGGAAAGAAACTGAAAAACAGAACAGAGAAAAAAATTCGAAGGAGAAAAAAATGCCGAGCAGTATTATTACCTTTGTCAAGAAAGTGTAATATTGTTGTTGAATGTTAGGTGGAACTATTTTTTTTAGCAGTGATTCATGGTTAACAATAGGTATGTGTGTGTTTTATACAACAAAACATTCTAAAATTTCACACCTTTAAAAACAAACACCTTATGTCTTAAAATTAACAATAAGGTATCTAGTGTGTCCTTCACTATTATAACCCATCAATACTCACTATCACCCCCACATACACATATAGCTATAACTCTTTCTTTCTTCTCAAATTTGCCAAAAATGTTAAACTCATAACCAAACAAAGAAAAATCAGCAGGTGATTAAAGGAAATGATCCCTTGAAAAGGAATTGAGATCTTATAATCATCCAGTCCTTTCATCCCCTCTCTATGACCCACCCTGGTTCCCTAAAACACTCCAGTCCATACCTTGTTCCCCATCTCCTACCACCATTTCCATAGAGCCTATCCCTTTATGTGTGCCTCTGTACCTTTTGTGCCATCCCCTCTCAACCTTCCATGATTCCTCTAAATACATCCCACCCCTTCTATGCCCACTATCTGTACCTTCCGAAGTTCTTTGCTAACAAGTTATTCCTCCTGCCACACCCACCTTTTGTTCTCTATCTCCTAACTCATTCAAAGTTCCCCCTACTATATGATCTTGAAAACTCGAATTCCCACCAGTGTCCTCCTGCTTCCTCTCATTTTGACAAGGGATTTTAGCTCCATCTTGCTTCTCCATGATATGTCCCCACACACCTCCTCCTAAACTATTTTTCTACTGTATTTATCTCCCCCACACACATACACACACCTCACCTACCTAATCTATTCCTTTTCTCCTCAGATTCAGTATAGCAGCTGCTGCAGCAATAAAGCCTGGAGGAAGGAAAATGCTTTTTTTAAATTTTGTCTCACCCCTCCCACAAATAAAATACTTACTCTTCAATGTCAACCAAAGAAAATTGCTTCTAATTAGGGATGGAGTCTGTAGGCTAATTCACTGTGGAAAAAAGACAATTTCAAAAAATAATATGTTTTAAAAAAGAATAGGCAAATATTCAAAAATACCATAACATTAAAATGGAATTTCTGATTTTTAGCAAACATCCCAGAAAACAAACAAACCAAAACACTACTCTGAAAGATGTGGCATGCAAAATGTCAGGAATATTGAGTTTTTCTTTGGATAAACTCGGGGGAAGTAAAACACTTTGAGTTTATATTAGGAGGTTATAGCTTTAACATTGACTACAGAACACTCAGTAATACTTCGAACACACATACAAATGTACAGACACACACACTACATGCAGCCCACCAATATAGTGTGTCTGGACTAGAAGGGGACTCAAGGTCCCTTCCATCCTACGATTCTGAATCTATGTGCAACCGCTGTTGAGTGATTATGAATTCATTTGTGTTTTAGCAGCTGAATTTCACTTGAGAGAACCTTAGATTTAGATTAGAAGAAAAAATATTAGTGAACTAGGTACAATTTGTGAATCCCCAAGACAGTACAATAGGTTTGCCAAATCTTCAACCTCTATGGGATACATGTATAGTACATGAAATTCCAATAAATGAAGTATGCAAATAATTACAGTGAAATATCCAGGTAAGTGGATCTACCGGGATCACTCTCATGCTATAATTTAGAAACGTGCCAGAGAAATAAGTTATCTTGGTAACAATACATTTACTTTTTCTTTATTCTGTTTCAGTCCATCTTTGATATTCTTTGACTTTTCTGGGAATGGAAAGATCATAAAATTCTATTGGGGATGTTGTCAGGAACCCAGATTATGAGGTACAGCAAGACTTGCAGTGCTGAAGGCTTAACATTCACCCTGTCCTGCAGGTGATTTCCTGGCCAGCAGCATGAATTCTACTGAATGACACTGAGCATTTATAAACAAGACATTCTTTTCCTTCAGGGCAGATGGAAATTTAAGGCTCGAGGTCTGTACTTTCTAGTGCTTTCTTTCTGCCAGCCAACTATCAACCCCATCAGAGAAATAGAATAAACACAGAAGCATGCCAAACATCTAAAAACTAACCATAATCTCATCAGGAGTTTATATCTGCAGCTCAGGCTGAAACCTTACAGTTTCAGAGAGCAGAGTCAGTTCACTAAAGCATGAAGAATTGGAGCACCGAGAGACTGTGCCTGCTTAGAAGACTGTGTAATTTAATAAAGTGTTCATTGGTGTCTACATACTGGCTCCTCAAACTTGTGTTAGTGCCTGTGCCTGCAGCATGGAGTCTCCCATTCCTGCTAATCAGATGAGGGTAGTGGGAATAAAATCTCCTGTGAAGACAGACAGACAAATGAAAGGCTCACAGTTTTAAACCTTACTTTAAGAGGGTAAAATCGAGATGACATCACTTCTAGAAAATTTCTTAAAATGATATATTTGTGTCTTTACAATTATTTATTAGCATAATGGTTATTGAACATCAGAGTACATGCATGCTTCCTATAGTAGTATTTCAGTTCCTTTTGGTTTGTTCTTTAAATATGTATCCCTTTTCTATAGCTGTACAATTTGTTCTTGTATTTGTTGTATCATTCTCAATGTACTCTTTTACCTGGCAAATTAAGAGCTTGTCTTTATGAGCTGTTGAAATGTATTTGGAATTCTTACAATTCTGCAGTGAAGTGCTGACAATCACATCATATTCTTAGCTTTCTTTGCCTCACGCCTTTTACTGCAGAAGCTACTGCTATACACTAGTAAAATTCTGCTAAATGAGTCAGACTTGTGGAATCTGTTCAGTAACATTTTTAAGAGTTAACCCACAAAAGAAATCATAGTTCAGCATGGATCATATACTCAGTCACTTGTGCCTTAAATATTAGATCCGCTATGGTATATTACATCCAGGAAAAACTATTAAAAGACCATTAAATTAGCAATGTCAGGCACTCAAGTTATAAAACATAAAAATTAATATTGTTCGTGAAACCTTAATTCATCCCTCTCATGTGTACATATTATAATTACATGATCTCATGTTATTTTCCCCCAGGACTCCTGCCTCAATCAGTGTACAAAAAGCTGTGATCTGCATCTATTTGTAGTCCATTCCAGCACCAGCTTCCATCAGAATGTCATGTGGGGCAGATGTGGTGGTGAAAAAGTACACACCAACTGTAACATTTTTGAGATGTTAGAGATATTAATTAGAGCAGGGGTGGGCAAACTACGGCTTAAGGGCCACATCCGACCCTTCAGATGTTTTAATCTGGCCCTCAAACTCCTGCCGGGGAGCGGGGTTGGGGTCCGGGGTTTGCCCCATTCCGTGCGTTCTGTGCCTCCCTGTGGTTCCCAGAAGCACCAGCATGTCCTCACTCTGTCTCCTACATGTAGGGGCAGCAAGGGGGCTCCGCACCCTGCCCCCACCCGAAGCATCGCCCCCGCAGCTCCCATTAGCCAGCAATCACAACCAATGGGAGCTGCAGGGGTGGTATCTATGGATGTGACAGCGCCCAGAGCTGCCTGGCTGCGCCTCCACATAGGAGCCAGAGAGGGGACATGCTGCTGTTTGTGGTAAGTGCCACCTGGAGTCTGCACCGCTGACCCTTTCCAGCATCCCAACCCCCTGCCCCAGCCCTGATCCCCCTCGTCCCACCATCCTGCACCCTAGAGTCCGCACCACCAGCTGGAGCCCTCACTCCCCACCCACACCTTTGCCCCAGCCCAGAACCCCCTCCCATATGCTGAACTCCTAATTTCTGGTCCCACCTCAGAGCCTGCACCCCAGCTCCCAGTGTTGTGAGCAAACATGGCCTGCCATACAATTTCCATCCCCAGATTTGGCCCACCCTGTGTTAGAGCCTCTCTATCCCAAGTTTGCAGTCAGACAGCAGTCAAAATGTCAAGATGGCAGTGCATGTTTTCTGCATGTACCCTGATTTTCACAATACCTCAGTTTAACAGAATGACAACTGTGTGTGCATGATGCTTATCATTGACTAAAAACTGTGATTGCTGTACTCAGTTAGCGACTTCTTCAGACATGGTAGAATTCCCGACTACAACTGTGCTAAATGTTTTGCTCCATCCTGATCCCAGAAGATAATCTCTGCTAAAAGGCTTCTTTCATCTCTATATATCTTAGCTATATGGCCAACCTATCGATCTTTAATGTATTTATCTTCTCTTCCACACCTCATTCCTGTGAGTATGGAAGTACTGTCACCCTTAAAACAGATGGGGGAACTGAGACAAAAGAGGCTGTAATTTTCCCAAAATCACACAGGAAGTCTGTGGTAGAGCAGCGAATTCAACTCTAGTCTCCCAAGTGCCTGGCTACTGACCTACCCACAGTATCTTCCTGCATCTAGTCTCTGCTAGCATCGAGCCACTGTTTTGAAAATGCCACAAAGTTGATGAGCTGTGATTAAATTAGTGTCAGCCAAGTGATACCACTCAACTGCCTGGGAAAAGCCTGACTTTATCGTTCAGGGGCCAAGAATTCTATTATCCTTCTCTATAAACAGGCAGGTAATAAGGCAGGGCATCAAATGCAGCATGCCACAAACACTGAACAGTAACCAATAAATCAGTGACATGGAAAGAATTTCACAACATCCAGTCTACCTTCCTCAGTCTGTGATCTGATACAGTGGCTGGATACATCAAAGTCAGATTCTGGTTACCCACTAGTTGCAATTAAGCCTGCCAGTTTAAAAAAGCACCACCTGGAGGTAAACCATGTCAAAACAGTGGTGCATCTGGGTAGTTACGAGACCGAGCATATGGAGTTATTAATAACAATAATTATTATTTACATTCACATATAGGCCAGGATTCTTGACTTAAGCCTAAGCCTTTACAACATGTAAAATAGAAGATGCCATTTGCATTTCATGCAGTTTGAGTAACTACAACAGCTAACTATCTATGCTTATCCACAAATTCTTCTTAACTTGAGAAGTAATTTCCTTTCACATTTCATGTTTTATGCTTAAAAAATTAAAATACTGATATAATAGATCTAACTATACTGTTTGATACAGTATCATAAGGTATAGTGTTACTAGATAAAGAAATGCAAAAGATGTCCGTTAAGATATATAAAATATTTAAGGAAATTAAAGCTATTTAAGGGCATTCTATATCAGATCTCTTCAAAGTTGGAATAAGTTTGGTTGCCTAGGCAAGCTTACCACAAACAACCTGAACAAAGTATTGTTAATAGTTCATACCAGGCTGTTTATTTTAGATAGAAATGTGATCAATAGGAGTTTATATATGTCTCGTATGCATATACATTTTGCAGTTTATATGTCTCACACACATACAGAAAAATGGAGATGACCAATGTGTCAACAGTTACCTTTGTTTTTGTAAAGGTTACACACATTGTTCATCTCCATTTTTCTGTATGCCTGTGAGACATGGATCCTTACTGCAGAACTTGAATGGAAAATACAGGAAATAGAGATGAGATACTTCCGTAAAATCCTGGGCATCTCCTACTTCGACCACATGACTAATGAAGAGGTCCGCAATACCATCACGTAATGAGCTGGGTCATGGGTGGTGAAGCACTGGAATGGGTTACCTAGGGAGGTGGTGAAATCTCCTTCCTTAGGGGTTTTTAAGGCCCGGCTTGACAAAGCCCTGGCTGAGATGATTTAGTTGGGGGTTGGTCCTGCTTAGAACAAGGGGTTGGACTACATGACCTCCTGAGGTCCCTTCCAACCCTGATATTCTACAATTCTATGATATACAAGGTATTTACTTTGTATTAAAGAAGCTGAAACAGTCAAATAGTATGTTGCAATGTGAAGTGTAACTATTTAAAATGAACCATCCAGAATGTTTTAAGGCCTAAATGATCATAAAGCCTGATTAACTGTAATTGGCAGTTGCATGGATTATTTTGAATATGAAATGATACTATTAACCTTATCATTGAGGTATAGGTGATAATCACCTACTAGTACAGAGGTGTATAGAGCTGTTTTGTCTTATTTCAGTAATTGTATTCTATTGGAATATGGATGGAACAAATAAAGAGTCAAGTGACTGTACACTGCTATATGATGAACTACTAAATAGGGCAGAAGCATTACGGAATGTGAAGAAACTTCATGTAAAGTCTCTGTTCTAACTTCAAAATGGACATTTCTGTAGACAGCTAAGAGTACTGATGAAAAGAGCTTGGAGTCACGCAAAATTGGCCATAGGACCATATTGCAAAAGGGCAATGTGGAAAATAACTTGGGAAGTAGGTTACACACTGAGCTAAGCCAGCAGATATGCAACGTCTGGCACAACATATCATATACAAACTGAGATGGTACAAGATTTTTTGCACAAAGATAGTAGAAGACATAAAAGTGGTTATTTGTTTTCTCACTGATTGATAAGGGACACCCAACTTTTATCCTGGTTGGACATTTCAAATCTTCAATAGAAGTGCATGGGTCCCTTTTTGATTCAACCACATAAACTCTAGCAAGAGGAGGAACTGGGTTGTGCCACCCAGCAGAAAACGTATAGTGACCTGTAACTTTCAACACATTGCTTCCTGAAGCCTAAGCACCTGAATGACAGACTGAGAGTGGGACTGGCTAGTGAGAGCATCCTCTATTTGGCAACAATGGAAGACTTGCTATGACATACAATCTATAAACTCAATTATTTAAAGTTCTATCTAGGGAAACTTCTATGAAATCCAGACAAAAACTACTATCTTGAGTGGTTTCAGAGTAGCAGCTGTGTTAGTCTGTATCCACAAAAAGAACAGGAGTACTTGTGGCACTCTAGAGACTAACAAGTTTATTTGAGCATAAGCTTTCGTGGGCTACAGCCTATTTCATCAAAAGCATGCAGTGGAAAATACAGTAGGACAATTTTATATACACAGAGAACATGAAACAATGGGTGTTACTATGCACACGATAATGAAAGTGATCAGTTAAGGTGAGCTATTACCAGCAGGAGAGGAAAAAACCCTTTTGTAGTGATAATCAAGATGGGCCATTTCCAGCAGTTGACAAGAACGTGTGAGGAACAGTATGGGGGGGGGGAAGAATAAACATGGGGAAATAGTTTTACTTTGTGTAATGACACATCCACTCCCGGTCTTTATTCAAGCCTAATTTAGTGGGGTCATTTTTATGGCTGACTTAGAACAATGCTTCCTCAGCTCTCGTCCCCTAATGCCCCTACTCTACTTGCGCTATGTTGATTATATCTTCATCATCTGGACCCATGGAAAAGAAGCCCTTGAGGAATTCTATCATGATTTCAACAATTCCCATCCCACCATCAATCTCAGCCTGGACCAGTCCACACAAGAGATCCACTTCCTGGACACTACAGTGCTAATAAGCAATGGTCATATAACCACCACCCTATACCGGAAACCTATTGACTACTATACTTACCTACATGCCTCCAACTTTCATCCAGACCACACCACACGATCCATTTTCTACAGCCAAGCTCTACGATACAACCTCATTTGCTCCAACCCCTCAGACAGAGACAAACACCTACAAGATCTCTATCAAGCGTTCTTACAACTACAATACCCACCTTCTGAAGTGAAGAAACAGATTAACAGACCCAGAAGAGTACCCAGAACTCACCTACTACAGGACGGGACCAACAAAGAAAATAACAGAACACCACTAGCCATCACCTTCAGCCCCCAACTAAAACCTCTCCAGCGCATCATCAAGGATCTACAACCTATCCTGATGACCCATCACTCTCACAGATCTTGGGAGACAGGCCAGTCCTCGCTTACAGACAGCCCCCCAACCTGAAGCAAATACTCACCAGCAACCACACACTACACAACAGAACCACTAATCCAGGAACCTATCCTTGCAACAAAGCACGTTGCCAGCTGTGTCCACATATCTATTCAGGGGACACCATCATAGGCCTAATCACATCAGCCACACTATCAGAGGCTCATTCACCTGCACATCTACCAATGTGATATATGCCATCATGTGCCACCAATGCCCCTCTGCCATGTGCATTGGCAGAACTGGACAGTCTCTATGTAAAAGAATAAATGGACACAAATCAGATGTCAAGAATTATAACATTCATAAACAAGTCGGGGAACACTTCAATCTCTCTGGTCACTCAATTACAGGCCTAAAAGTCGCAATTTTACAACAAAAAAACCTCAAAAACTGATTCCAACAAGAGACTGCTGAATTGGAATTAACTTGCAAACTGGACACCATTAAATTAGACTTGAAAAAAGACTGAGAGTGGATGTGTCATTACACAAAGAAAAACTGTTTCCCCATGTTTATTCTCCCCCCTCCCCACCACCACCACTGTTCCTCAGCCATTCTTGTCAACTGCTGGAAATGGCCCACATTGATTATCACTACAAAAGGGTTTTTTTCTCTCTTGCTGGTAATAGCTCACCTTAACTGATCACTCTCATTATCGTGTGCATGGTAACACCCACTGTTTCATGTTCTCTGTGTATATAAAATCATCTTACTGTATTTTACACTGCATGCATCGGATAAAGTGGGCTGTAGCCCATGAAAGCTTATGCTCAAATAAATTTGTTAGTCTCTAAGGTGCCACAAATATGCCTGTTCTTTTTACAACCTTGAGTGAATCAATTCTCTCTCTCAAGAAACCAGCCACTGCAACTGTGAAACTCACTTGGAAAACCCCACCTTCATGCCAGTTCCAATTGATAAAAATACTTCCATTGTTTACCCTAGTGTTGACTTGCTTCCGAGGTAAGCATGCTTCTTAGAAAATACCTGAATTAAAAACTTCTGAATGACTAAAATGTATGATCATCTGTACTTCAGTAACAAGTTTAATCATAGTTACCTAGAAGTTATAAGTAGCAACATATTTGAGGCTAGAGAAACTCACTACACTAATTAAGCCTACTACACTTTGTAATAGAAAACTATGCTCCCCTACAGCAAAAGTTCACTGCGAGAAACCCTAAACCCTGAGCATTTCAAAGATTTCATCTTAAAAATCACATGGATTTTGTGATCAAAAGAATGTAAGGCTTCTTAGACAAAAAGAAGAAGCAGCTTTGAATTGGCTTGTAAGCTAAAGATTTTACCCCTGAACCTTTGGATAAAGAGCTTACGGTACTGGAGAAACTCTGAAGAAATTAGAATAGTGTCAAAATTATTACCTTCATATTTTGTTTTGCATTTGATGTGTGATAGTCTTACATATATAAGTGGCAATGCTTGGCTATGAATATAACATCAGCAAGGTCATTTTGCTGAATTGACATTTTTCAATAATTAAATAACTTGTCTACATTTATAAACTCTACTTTAGTTGAACTGACACAAGCAGTCCCATAATTCCACTGACATAGAAATCTGACTGGAAGTAAATAAGGATTTATGTTTACAGCTCCATATTTCCATGTTGGCACCAAAGTCACCTGACCAGACTAGTATAAAACCAGAATAACAATTTGTGATAAGATTATAAGAAGACTTTGAATTAATTCAAACTGTTTTATTATCTCTTGAAAATTGTGAATTCCCATCTTGAGTTTTATTTTTGATATTGTGAACAGTAACATCTTGATTTTGCTTTCTGAAAATTTTTCATTTGCTTTAAAAAGTGTTTTGGTTCATAAAACTCAAAATAATAATAATTCTCCAGTCTGTACTTTACACAAGGAACACAGAGCAAAATAACAGTGAGAAACCTAGCAGAAATAATTCGCTAATTAAATTATTTAACCATTGTGAGTTTCATAACCTATCTTGTAGAATGACCCTTGGGGCAGTCTGCAGACTTTGGGATTTTTGTGTGCTGTGCTGCAGCAGGATGATTCTGCATAAGACAGAGCCCTTCAGAGGGTAGAAAGTTATCTTCAAGATACGTCTGTGTCTGCTTAACTGGAGACACTGTTTAATGGGCAGCACAACAGTGAGTGGAGGACAGAACTTCACCTGTAGCTGTGGCTCTAAGCACCCTCCAGCACCCAGCACTATACTTAATCATAGAAGGAGTACTTAATCATAGAATATCAGGGTTGGAATGGACCTCAGGAGATCATCTAGTCCAACCCCCTGCTCAAAGCAGGCACAATCCCCAATTTTTGCCCCAGATCCCTAAATGGCCCCCTCAAGGATTGAACTCACAACCCTAGGTTTTGCAGGCCAATGCTCAAACCACTGAGCTATCCCTCCCCAACTGTGTGGAGGTATAAAACACAGCAGGAGCTTTGGGTAAGTCTACACAGCCCATGGCAGCAAGACTCCAGCCCGGATCAATAGACTCAGGCTCATGCTACCATGCTAAAATAGCAGTGTAGGCAGTGCTTTGAAATCATAGAATCATAGAATATCAGGGTTGGAAGGGACCCCAGAAGGTCATCTAGTCCAACCCCCTGCTCAAAGCAGGACCAAGTCCCAGTTAAATCATCCTAGCCAGGGCTTTGTCAAGCCTGACCTTAAAAACCTCTAAGGAAGGAGATTCTACCACCTCCCTAGGTAACGCATTCCAGTGTTTCACCACCCTCTTAGTGAAAAAGTTTTTCCTAATATCCAATCTAAACCTCCCCCATTGCAACTTGAGACCATTACTCCTCGTTCTGTCATCTGCTACCATTGAGAACAGTCTAGAGCCATCCTCTTTGAAACCCCCTTTCAGGTAGTTGAAAGCAGCTATCAAATCCCCCCTCATTCTTCTCTTCTGCAGACTAAACAATCCCAGCTCCCTCAGCCTCTCCTCATAAGTCATGTGCTCTAGACCCCTAATCATTTTTGTTGCCCTTCGCTGTACTCTTTCCAATTTATCCACATCCTTCTTGTAGTGTGGGGCCCAAAACTGGACACAGTACTCCAGATGAGGCCTCACCAGTGTCGAATAGAGGGGAACGATCACGTCCCTCGATCTGCTCGCTATGCCCCTACTTATACATCCCAAAATGCCATTGGCCTTCTTGGCAACAAGGGCACACTGCTGACTCATATCCAGCTTCTCGTCCACTGTCACCCCTAGGTCCTTTTCCGCAGAACTGCTGCCGAGCCATTCGGTCCCTAGTCTGTAGCGGTGCATTGGATTCTTCCATCCTAAGTGCAGGACCCTGCACTTATCCTTATTGAACCTCATTAGATTTCTTTTGGCCCAATCCTCCAATTTGTCTAGGTCCTTCTGTATCCTATCCCTCCCCTCCAGCGTATCTACCACTCCTCCCAGTTTAGTATCATCCGCAAATTTGCTGAGAGTGCAATCCACACCATCCTCCAGATCATTTATGAAGATATTGAACAAAACGGGCCCCAGGACCGACCCCTGGGGCACTCCACTTGACACCGGCTGCCAACTAGACATGGAGCCATTGATCACTACCCGTTGAGCCCGACAATCTAGCCAGCTTTCTACCCACCTTATAGTGCATTCATCCAGCCCATACTTCCTTAACTTGCTGACAAGAATGCTGTGGGAGACCGTGTCAAAAGCTTTGCTAAAGTCAAGAAACAATACATCCACTGCTTTCCCTTCATCCACAGAACCAGTAATCTCATCATAAAAGGCGATTAGATTAGTCAGGCATGACCTTCCCTTGGTGAATCCATGCTGACTGTTCCTGATCACTTTCCTCTCCTCTAAGTGCTTCAGGATTGATTCTTTGAGGACCTGCTCCATGATTTTTCCAGGGACTGAGGTGAGGCTGACCGGCCTGTAGTTCCCAGGATCCTCCTTCTTCCCTTTTTTAAAGATGGGCACTACATTAGCCTTTTTCCAGTCATCCGGGACTTCCCCCGTTCGCCACGAGTTTTCAAAGATAATGGCCAAGGGCTCTGCAATCACAGCCGCCAATTCCCTCAGCACTCTCGGATGCAATTCGTCCGGCCCCATGGACTTGTGCACGTCCAGCTTTTCTAAATAGTCCCTAACCACCTCTATCTCTACAGAGGGCTGGCCATCTCTTCCCCATTTTGTGATGCCCAGCACAGCAGTCTGGGAGCTGACCTTGTTAGTGAAAACAGAGGCAAAAAAAGCATTGAGTACATTAGCTTTTTCCACATCCTCTGTCACTAGCTTGCCTCCCTCATTCAGTAAGGGGCCCACACTTTCCTTGGCTTTCTTCTTGTTGCCAACATACCTGAAGAAACCCTTCTTGTTACTCTTGACATCTCTTGCTAGCTGCAGCTCCAGGTGCGATTTGGCCCTCCTGATATCTTTCCTACATGCCCGAGCAATATTTTTATACTCTTCCCTGGTCATATGTCCAACCTTCCACTTCTTGTAAGCTTCTTTTTTATGTTTAAGATCCGCTAGGATTTCACCATTAAGCCAAGCTGGTCGCCTGCCATATTTACTATTCTTTCGACTCATCGGGATGGTTTGTCCCTGTAACCTCAACAGGGATTCCTTGAAATACAGCCAGCTCTCCTGGACTCCCTTCCCTTTCATGTTAGTCCCCCAGGGGATCCTGGCCATCTGTTCCCTGAGGGAGTCAAAGTCTGCTTTCCTGAAGTCCAGGGTCCGTATCCTGCTGCTTACCTTTCTTCCCTGCGTCAGGATCCTGAACTCAACCAACTCATGGTCACTGCCTCCCAGATTCCCATCCACTTTTGCTTCCCCCACTAATTCTACCCGGTTTGTGAGCAGCAGGTCAAGAAAAGCGCTCCCCCTAGTTGGCTCCCCTAGCACTTGCACCAGGAAATTGTCCCCTACGCTTTCCAAAAACTTCCTGGATTGTCTATGCACCGCTGTATTGCTCTCCCAGCAGATATCAGGAAAATTAAAGTCACCCATGAGAATCAGGGCATGCGATCTAGTAGCTTCCGTGAGTTGCCGGAAGAAAGCCTCATCCACCTCATCCCCCTGGTCCGGTGGTCTATAGCAGACTCCCACCATGACATCACTCTTGTTGCACACACTTCTAAACTTAATCCAGAGACACTCAGGTTTTTCCACAGTTTCGTACCGGAGCTCTGAGCAGTCATACTGCTCCCTTACATACAGTGCTACTCCCCCACCTTTTCTGCCCTGCCTGTCCTTCCTGAACAGTTTATAACCATCCATGACTGTACTCCAGTCATGTGAGTTATCCCACCAAGTCTCTGTTATTCCAATCACGTCATAATTCCTTGACATCACCAGGACCTCCAGTTCTCCCTGCTTGTTTCCAAGGCTTTGTGCATTTGTATATAAGCACTTGAGATCACCTGTTGATCGCCCCTCATTCTCAGTATGAGGCAGGAGCCCTCCCCTCACAGACATTCCTGCCTGTGCTTCCTCCCGGTATCCCGCTTTCCCACTTACCTCAGGGCTTTGGTCTCCTTCCCCCGGTGAACCTAGTTTAAAGCCCTCCTCACTAGGTTAGCCAGCCTGCTGGCAAAGATGTTCTTCCCTCTCTTCGTAAGATGGAGCCCGTCTCTGCCCAGCACTCCTCCTTCATGGAACACCATCCCATGGTCAAAGAATCCAAAGCCTTCTCTCCGACACCACCTGCGTAGCCATTCGTTGACCTCCACGATTCGACGGTCCCTACCCAGGCCTTTTCCTTCCACGGGGAGAATGGACGAGAACACCACTTGCGCCTCCAACTCCTTTATCCTTTTTCCCAGAGCCACGTAGTCCGCAGTGATCCGCTCAAGGTCATTCTTGGCAGTATCATTGGTGCCCACGTGGAGAAGCAGGAAGGGGTAGCGATCCGAGGGCTTGATGAGTCTCGGCAGTCTCTCCGTCACATCACGAATCTTAGCCCCTGGCAAGCAGCAGACTTCTCGGTTTTCCCGGTCAGGGCGGCAGATAGATGACTCAGTCCCCCGGAGGAGAGAGTCCCCGACCACCACCACCCGCCTTCTCCTCTTGGGAGTGGTGGTCGTGGAACCCCCAACCTCAGGACATCGCATCTCATGCCTCCCAACCAGCGGAGTCTCCTTCTGCTTTCTCCCCCCAGACATATCATCTGGTCCACTCTCCGCATTGGTACCTGTGGAGAGAACATGAAAGCGGTTAGTTACCTGTGTCTGTGTTACTGGAACCCGGACATTCCGCTTACCTCTTCTGGAGGTCACATGTTGCCAAGCTTCTTCACTGGCCTCTTGGCTCCTCTGTGCAACCTGCTCTATATCTTTAGAGCTTTGTGCCCCTAGAAGGCTATCCTGAGTTTGGTCCAGAAAATCCTCAGTCTCTCGTATACAACGCAGGGTTGTTACCTGTTGCTCCAGACCTTCAATCTTCTCTTCCAATATGGAGACCAGCTTGCACTTTGTACAGACAAAGTCGCTTCTGTCCTGTGGAAGAAAGACAAACATGGCACATCCAGTGCAGGTCACAACAGCTGAACCCCCCCCTTCCATATCACCTACCTACTATGAGCTTCCTCAGAGACGTTGGCAAGATGTAAGCCTCACTGGGCTCACTCCAGGCGAACTCCCAGGCAAACTCCTGCTGTGAGCTGCTCTGCTGTCCCCGCTGCTCCGCTGGTTCGCTGCCGCTCAGCTGGTTCGGGAGGCTCTGGCTATTTTTAAACAGCCAGGCTTCCCTGACGCAAACACACAGACACCCTAATGCCCGCCCCCTGCAGGCTAGCAGCCAATCAGACACTCACTCAGGCTCTCTCCCTGCCCTCCCAGCAAACACACGCTCGGATACTTCCTCAGCAAGCAAACACACACACTCGGATACTTACCAGTCCCAGGCAAGTATTGTGACTCAGGCTGCAGGTCAGGCTGTGAAGCCTAGGAAAGGGGGTGGCCATTTGGAAACATCTAGGACCTGATTTTCTGAAGTGTTGAGCATAAGCGATTCCTGTTTACTTCAACTGGAATCCTGGGTGCTCAATATCTCTGAAATTCAGAGCTTCTGTATGTCTGTCTGTCTGAGTTTTGGCACCCAAAAATTGAGGCATCCTAAATTTTTGGACATGAACATTTTGGCCATAGTTCATTCCATATGCAGAATTCTCTCTCTTTTTTTCATTTCAGTGACTTGAAGTATAGCACCAAAGCAAACTGTTTTCCCAACATAGTGTATTATGAGAACACCCCCCTGGCAGAATATTACTTTTATTTTGATGCCACTATTTAACTGTCTTTCGCTTGCTTTGCCAGAACTGTGTGGGGTATTGTCTGCACAGTATGCAAACACATTACTCTGGAATAAAATGCAGCTCCTTTTCTTTCTTGCCATTCTGTAGGCAACACATTTTGAGCCTCACTGTCATTTGCAGATAATCTGAGAAGTTTCACATGCAATTTTTGTATTGGAAATATGTCAGACAATAAAAGTAATTTTTTCTACTCTTACTGGAAGCATCTGGTACATTAGAAAATGGATGACAGAATTGCGAGTTATAGGTTAGGATTTCCTTGGAGACAGAAGTTACCATTTATTTTCTTGTTGCTGCTTTTATTTGACCACAGCTGTAACTGGTAACCATGTTTTCAATTAAGGAACACAGTGAATTTGCAGGCAAGATTCCACAGCTGGTGCTGAACTGAATGTTACTTAAAGCTCGCTTCTGCTGAGGCTTGTTCAGCCTTTTTATCTTTCTGACAACAACAAAGTAACAACAAAGCAGGAGCTTTCTCTTGTGTTTTATTTGTTCTCCATTATTTTTCATTCAATACTGATATTTTCCTACCTTTTTGATATACATTATTCACAGTATCATGACCCTAGAGGATACTACATTACACATTATCCATTTTGCTGAATAACCATCCTTGTGGCTGCAAAACTGTGAAAGAAATGTATCCAGTCAGCTTTTAATGGAAAAGGCTTTTAGCCTTCTATCAAGGAGGCCTTACTCAATAACTGTGTATTCCTATCTTAAGAAGAGTGACACTGTATTCCTGATTCCAAGTACCTTTCACCAACTCTAAGATGATCACATACTTTTAGGCTAAATGTTTTCCATCGGCAGCCCCACAAATAACTCATAAAAAGGGATCAGGCCAATTTAATTCCACAATGCTTAGCCAAATATTCAGCCATAGTGATCATTCGCCATTTAGTCTATTCATGTGCAGATGCAAGGGTTTGTTGGGCTAAGAGTCTAACATCGGAATAAACTTGATGAACCCATTTAATAAAGGGTCTGCTTCTGGGCCCCCTCCACCCCTCGGTTGGTGGAATTTTATCTGGGATAAAATTCCACCTTCAGGGAGCGCTGTGTAAGCTCGAAAGCTTGTCTCACTCACCAACAGAAGCTGGTCCAATAAAAAGATATTACCTTGCCCACCCAGTCTCTCTAGTTCCCTCTGAACTGTTATACATCTCACTCACCAATCAGAATCACCCACCAATCAGAACTCCTCACTTGTAGCTGTCAGATAGTAAGGGAACAGCAGGCAATTTTGAACTACTCTCAAAAGAGTCCAAGAGTAAAGAGTCTCTGCTGGCCCTCCTCTCCCCAATTTAGTCCCAGTGAAGAAGCTCCAATTAGTGCCCCCTACACAGGAATTCTCTCTTTGGAGGGCCTCACTTCTGCCTTACTTTAACGACACCCCTATTGATCTAATAATAATATTTAAAAAAAAACAGAAGCCTTGCACATTTTTGTTATGCTTCTCTGCTAAGCAAGATGTGAGAAAAAGGGAACAACGTATAAAAAGAATTTTGTGGGCATTGCATCAGATAGTGGAGATCAATGAACCATGGTTAAAATTCAATAGGAATATGCACTTACAGATCACATATAAAGTTTATAGAATTTCTCCTATGGGAAATCTATAATCCACATATGTCTTCAAGAAAAGAAAAGAAAAGAAAAGAAAAGAAAAAAATAGCATTATTCAGAAAAAGAATAGCAACTGTAAAGAATAGCATTATTCAGAAAAAAGTTCCTCCTGCGAGATTCTGATCTCATGCATTTTTACCCCAATACAATCCCAGTGACTTCAATCGTGTTAATTTCTGATTACAAAAGGCAACAGCAGAATTGGAAGTTACTGCAAGTTGTTAACAATGACTTCAGTGGGGCTGTACAGCGTACAGCTCGGGGGAAGAATCTGCCTAATTTGTCTACAGTTTATATTATTGTTCATTTATTATCCAACCATTTTTGGTGGTTTAATGGATTATGGTTCTAGGGATTCATGGTGGAGCATTATAATGGGGAGCTAATTAAGGGTCAAAGACTTCTGCAATGTAGAAGGGTGTTACTGGAACAAAAATTAAAATTGCTGCTTATTTTAGCCCTTCCAATGAATCTCCATTTCTTGGCAGTAACCTGCTAGGGAGACTACATGACAGATAGATTACTGAGGCTCAGCTTTACATCTTCCTGTCACTATAGTCCATATTCCTGTGTTGCTATTTTTAATTAGGAGCTGTTTTATCAGCATGTACATCACTAAGAAATGATCTTTTGAGGAGATTTACAATTAAAAAAAACTCAATTCTCTGTACACTATACTGGTTTATGAGTCATTTTTAACAACAGAGGTATGTCCTATCCTCAAAATCAAATTAACAAAGGACAATTTGTGATTACATCAATTTATCAGCCTACTCTTCTGATAAAATTATTGGCAACAATGATATAGTCTCAGGGTACTAGAAACCATAGAGCACATGCAAGTTTAACAACAGGACACCTTCAGATGATTCACGCAATGGGAAGCAATGCAGGAAATCTGAGCCACAACCTAATTTACTGAACCTTGCCCTTCCCTTCTGTGCTTGCTGACAGAGTCAAGTGTTATTGTAGCCATGTTAATCCCAGGATATTAGATACAAAAGGTAGGTGAGCTACTTCTGATGGGGCACCCCATAAGGCTTTATGGGAATATGCTCATGTATGTATATATGACATAACTAGACTGTGTTTTATGCTACATATGACATGTAACATATCTCTGTAAAGGTTATGATCTACTGAATCTATTAATCCTATTTGTATCATTTTTGCATTTGAAGTTATGAATATTGGCTGGGTACTGGCTCGATTTTTAAGTAGCCTTTGTAAGCATTTGGTCAGCTTCTTGAGAAAGGAATGTGCAAATTAAGTGCCCAATCAAGAAGCATTTAAGGAACAATGGATCTTGGAATGTTCCAATCCACATAAGAAGTTTACTTGAGGACGTTCAAGGTAGCATGTGACTCATGGTTGCTACCTCTAAGTTCTGTGTCATGCATGGACATGTGACTTGCCCATGTGACTCCAAAACTCCATATTGTAGCTGGGATTCTATACAGGGAGAGTGAGGGGTGTCCACCCACCACAGAAAGTCTATTTAAAAGTCTATTTAAACCCTGGGGAGACCACTCCATTTTGTCTTCAGCTGGCTAAAGAGAGAGCCTCTCCACCCACAAAGATACCTGAAAGAAACTGGAACAAAGGACAGTAACTGCATGGGGTGTGAGTGAGTGCTTGACCCAGACTAGAAGACGACTAGTCTGTAAAAGGAAGCTTACTGGGTGAGGTTTTTATTCAGTTTTCTTAGACATAGACTTGAGTGTTCTATTTTATTTTGCTTGGTAATTCACTTTTTTCTGTCTGTTATTACTTGGAACCACTTAAATCCTACTTTGTGTATTTAATAAAATCACTTTTTACTTATTAATTAACCCAGAGTATGTATTAATACCTGGGGGGAGGGGGGCAAACAGTTGTGCATATCTCTCTATCAGTGTTACAGAGGGCAAATAATTTGAGTTTACCCTGTATATGCTTTATACAGAGTAAAACAGATTAATTTGGGGTTTGGACACCATTGGGAGTTGGGCATCTGACTGTTAAAGATGGGAACAGTTATTAAGTTGCTTTCAGTTAAGTCTGCAGCTTCATGGCAAATGGTTCAGATCCTGGGTCTGTGTTGCAGCAGACAGGCGTGTATGGCTTTGCAAGACAGGGTGCTGGAGTCCCAAGCTGGCAGGGAAAGCAGGGAAAGAAACAGTCTTGGCAGATCAGTTGGCAGCCCCGAGGGGGTTTCTGTGATCCAACCCATCACAGTACTGTCTTTTATTGGACTAATTTCTGTTGGTGATAGAGAGAAGCTTTTGAGCTACACAGAGCTCCTCTTCAGGTCTGGGAAAGGTACTCAGAGTGTCATAGCTAAATGTAAGCTGGCACAGATAGTTTGGCATAAGTAGCAAGTACATTGTCTAAGGGACCATTTAATGTGAAGTGGCCCAACAACACTCCTGTAGTCATAAGCCAAAAAGGGGAGTTTGTGGGTTACAGATTGTTGTAAAAAGAAATAATTCCAGTGTCTTTATTCAGACCATGATTTTAAGCATCTAGCAAAGTTATGAATTTAATCTCCCAAGCTCCTCTTTTGAAAGCATTGTGCATATTCTATATTATACTGAGCTATATTATAACACCGAGTACTTTTTCCAGCCCTGAAGAAGAGCTCTGTGTAGCTCTAAAGTTTTTCTCTTTCCACAACAGGAGTTGGTCCAAGAAAAGATATTACATTACCCACCACGGGCGGCAGGTATAATAGGGCTAGAGAGGCTGAGCCTCCCCTAGCACAGCCACCACTGACCACGCTGCTGGAATTCTGGGCTGTGGTGGCCCTGCCACTTCCCCTCCATGTTGGGAGTGGGATTCTGTGGAAAGTTTTTGCTTATTTATTTTGCGCCATGCAGGTACCTGGGTGGCTGAGGAGGCGGTATGTGCTACTCAGCTTCCTGGGTCCCTGGGAGATTATTGATGAACCTGAGTAGCAGAAGCTGAGTAGCAGATACTGCCTCCTCAGCCGTCCAGGAACCTGCATGGTGCATATAAAAGCTCAGCATTCTCTGCCTGGCTGCTCCTCTCCAGCACTCTCCACCCCATCTCTGGAGGTCCCTGACAGTGCTCACCGGTTCCTCCCCTCCACCCCACTCAGCCCCACTCCCACTCAGCCCACCAGCCACCACTTGCTGGTCCCTCCTCCCCACCGCCACCGCTCACCAGTCCCTGCTCCGGTGGGAGGAGGGATGCATCAAACGGCGGCAGGTAAGGGGTAGAGGAGAAGAGGGATCCTACATGGTGACAGGTGGCTGAGCAGGGAGGGGAAAGGAGAGGAGGGATGCACATGAAAGCAGGTAGAGGGTCAAGTGGGGAAAGGTGGGGAAGTAGTGGCCAGCAAGCAATGGCAGGAGGGGCGAGCAGGGAGGAAGGACCAGTGAATGGTGCTGGGGGAAGGAGGGACCATTGAGTGGGGAAGAGGATGAGTAGGGGAGGGAGCAGGGTGGAAGCGGAGTGTGGGCAGGGCCATGGGCAAAAGAGGCAGGGCAGGGATCTAGTCTCCCTCAGGGGAAGCTTTACTCACTGCCCATGTCACCCACCTTGTCTCTCTGAAAGAGTCAATATAATTTGAAACCCCAACAGAATCAACAACACTTAGAACTGGCAGAAAAACTGGATACATTTTTTGTGACATTTTAATCCTGTTTTTCTTGGAAACATCAACATTCAGAAAAATTTGACAAGCTCTGGTCAACACCTCTCTCAGATAGGAAATCCACTGTCTCTCCAAAATATGCCATAACTGGGCCAGTAACTAAGGAATTATGGTTTGACACAACCCACTTCTGTGTCTATATCTACAGGGCAGTATCTAATCTCTCATTTCTGAGCAACTTAAAGCAAGCACAATCTCTTCCATGCTGTTCCATGCAGAATTTGCTCCATCCATTAGGTCCAGTGTATGTGCTGGGCCTAAGTGGGGGTAGAGGGGGAGAACAGAGCTTGAATGCTAAGTCCTTTTTGTCCCCATTAGACATTCCCGATGACAGAAGAGTACTAACGTATTCATGAAATTATTAGGGCTGTCAAGCAATTAAAACAATCACAATTAACTGTGCGATTGAAAAAATTAATTGTGATTAACCTGTGTGATTAATTGCACTGTTAAACAATAGAATGCCATTTATTTAAATATTTTTGGATGTTTTCTGCATTTTCAAATATATTGATTTCAATTACAACACAGAACACAAAGTGTACAGTGCTCACTTTGTACTTATTTTTTATTACAAATATTTGTGCTAAGAAAATAAATAGTATTTTTCAATTCACCTCATGCAAGTACTGTAATACAGTCTCTCTGATGAAAGTTAAACTTACAAATGTAGAATTATGTATAAAACATAACTGTATTCAAAAAGAAAACAACCTAAAAATTTAGAGCTTACAAGTCCACTTAGTCCTACTTCTTGTTCAGTCAGTCGCTCAGACAAACAAGTTTGTTTACATTTGCAGGAGATAATGCTGCCCATTTCTTATTTACAAAGTCACCTGAAAGTGAGAACAGGTGTTCACATGGCACTGTTGTAGCCGGCGTCACAAGATATTTATGTGCCAGATGTGTTAAAGATTCATATGTCCCTTCATGCTTCAACTGCCATTCCAAAGGACATGCATCCATACTAATGAGGGGTTCTACTCAATAACAATCCAAAGCTGTGCAGACCAAAGCATGTTCATTTTCATTATCTATGCCACCAACAGAAGGCTGATTTTCTTTTTTGGTGGTTTGGGTTCTTTAGTTTCCACATTGGAGTGTTGCTCTTTTAAAACTTCTGAAAGCGTGCACTACAACCCATCCCAATCAGATTTTGGAAAGCACTTCAGATTGGTAAACTTTGGGTTGAGTGCTGTAACTAGCTTTCAAAATCTCATGTTGGTACCTTCTTTGCATTTTGTCAAATCTGCAGTGAAAGTGTACTTAAAACAAACAACATGTGCTGGGTCATCATCCAAGACTGCTATAATATGAAATTATATGGTAAAATGCAGGTAAAACAGAGCAGGAGACATACTAATTTCCCCCAAAGAATTCAGTCACAAATTTAATTAACACATTTTTTTTTTATCAAGCGGCATCAGCGTGGAAGCATGTCCTAGGGAATGGTTGCTGAAGCATGAAGGGGCCTACGGATGTTTAGCATATCTGGCATATAAATACCTTGCAATGCTGGCTACAAAACTGCCATGCAAACACCAGTTTTCATGTTCAGGTGACATTGTAAATAAGAAGCCAGTAGCATTATCTCCCGTAAATGTAAACAAACTTGTTTGTCTTAGTGATTGGCTGAACAAGAAGTAGGACTGAGGGGACTTGTAGGCTCTGAAGTTTTACATTGTTTTAATTTTGAGTGCAATTACATAACAAACAAAAAAATCCCTACATTTGTAAATTGCACTTTCACGATAAAGAGATTGTACTATAGTATTTTTCAATTCACCTTATACCAGTACTATTTCTTTTATCCTATTTACAGTGCAAATATCTGTAATAAAAATAAAACTATAAAGTGAGCACTGTACACTTTGTAGTCTGCATTGTAATTGAAATCAATATATTTGAAAATGTAGAAAAACATCCAAAAATATTTAATACATTTCAATTGGTATTCTGTTTTTTAACAGTGCAATTAAAACTGTGATAATCGCTATTTATTTTTTAATCACAATTAATTTGAATTAATCGTGTGAGTTAACTGCGATTAATTGACAGCCCTAGAAATTATATATCAAAGCACCCAGCAACTGCAAGTTGTTTCCTTGCCTCTGAACTTTTCCACTTGCAAACTCTTGACACATCCCTAGAAATAACTATTTGAGAAGAATGACAGTATGACTAAACAATAATGAACCAAACAGCATGTTCAGAACACAGAGGGGGCTTGCCTGAAATGTGACCAGATAGTGAAGAAGGGAATTAATGTCGGGAGACTACTGTTCTTTAGGAATCTCTCTCCACATGACAAGTTCCTGCATCTACAAGGGAATTCACAAGACACTGCTGACAGGTAAGAAGGTCACCAACTTGGCTGTTGTCATCAGGAAGAAACAGAGGCCATCACTGATGGGAAGAAAGGGCACTAGAAAACCACTAATCACAATGAGTCATTCACAAAAAAACCCTCTTGGCTGAGATGATTTAGTTGGTGTAGGTCCTGCTTTAAGCAGGGGATTGGACTAGATCAGTGGTCTGAAACACGTGGCCCATGAGCCACATGCAGCCCTTGGGGTTATTTTCTGCAGCCCTCCAGCTCCCTGTGCCCCCCCACTCCCCTAACATTTACCTACAGTGGCTCTGGCCCGGCGCGCACTGGGGGCAGGGCAGGCTCCCTCCCTCCCTGCTTGCCCTGCCCAGGAACCACTCTGGGAAGTGGCCGGGACCTGGGGGAGGGGGCATAGGGGTCTAGGTGTTGCCCTGGCTGCTCCTCCAGGTATTTCCCCCGAAGCTCCCATTGGCCGCTTCTCCGAGTGGCATGGGGGCAGAGCAGGCAGGCAGGCAGGGAGCCTGCCCTTCCCCCGGTGCATGCCGGGACGGACCCACCCCCCTGAACTGCTCCTGCAGCCAAACCCCCGCCCTGAGCCCCCTGCTGCACCCCGCACCCCAACCCCCTGCCCTGAGCTCCCTGCCACACCCATCCTGCACCCCAACCCCCTGCCACACAAGGGGTGAAGTTGGGGTGGAGATTTCAGGGAAGGGGTTGGAATGGGGGCAGGGAAGGGGTGGGAAGAGGTGAGTAGGGGCAGGGCCTCATGGAAGGGGTGGAGTGGGGGCAGGGCTGGGGCAGCTGGGTGGGGGGTGGTCAGTGGTGCGGCCCTCGGGCCAATGTACTAGTCCTCATGTGGCCCTCATGATCATTTGAGTTTAAGACCCCTGGACTAGATGACCTCCTGAGGTCTCTCCAACCCTAATATTCTATGATTCTAAATATATCAACAATGTTTGTATCCTTCTCTTCCTGTGACTGGAAAATAGTCTGTCTTCCAATCCGGACTTATGGGTGGGCAATGTGTGCGACCACCCTGGGCATCATAGTAAGGGGAGGAGAGTTGCCATGATCAAGAGACTGCAGAAGGGCTGTGCCCACCCAGGAGGAGGGGGGAAAGGATAAAAAAGGCTGTGGGGCAGGAGCTAGGTGCTCACACATATCCTCTCTCCACCCTCCCGGCAGCATGATATCTGCAGCACTGCCACATCTCCACCTGCTGCTGCTTTGCCTGCTGAGTGGCTGCCCGCTGCTTGGGGAGCAGTACTTAAAGGGTGCCAAAGAAAGAAAACCCAGGGCACCATTTTCCCTAAGTCCAGCCCTGCTCTGTACTTGGATACTTTCCCCAACAAATTCCCAAAACTCCTGCTTTTCCAATTAGTGTTTTCCCCCAAAAGATTGCTGTTTCTTTGCAGCACATTGCTGTGCTCTGACACTGACATAAACATTCAGCTGTGACACAGATTACACTGGTGTTGCCTATAGTAGGAGTCCCCTGAACAGCTTCTGCCCATCCCCTTTTTAATAGGGCCCTTTCTTACTCCTCCTCCCCTCTCTCAAAGAACTCTCTCATACAGTTTGAGAACAGAAAAGGGGAGTTTCCATACAAATGGGAGTGGGGCATTGCATAAGCAGACAGCAACAGCCTGATATGATCACACAGCATGAACAGAAAATTAAAAATGTCAAATATCCAAAGGAGAACTCACTACAGTTTCTGAACAATCCCATTGGCCCTATTATATTCATAAAACCTATCTGCTAAATAATTACCAGTAATTAAACTTTTTACAAGTTACTGAGGCAAATTTTCTGCTGATGTGAACACATTCAGGTCCCTGGACTTCAAAGATTTACTCATTTGCACCAGCAGAGAATCTGGCCCTTCATCTGTTTGCAAAATTATTTAAAATAGGGGAAAAAGGCCCAAACCAGCAAATAAGATGCTTGCAGCTCTAGAGATGACTAGGGCAAGGGTCCTTACACTTTTTCCACAATGTGAGTCGACTCTTAATAGAGAGCGTCTTGTGGATGAACCCCGATGCCCCTTTGTGAGCTTGTGATCACCATGCCCAATCTAACAAAATAGCAACCCTGTGCCAACTATATCAATTATTTATATTAAAAATTAATTATGAAATTAATTAGAAAATATATACTGTTGTGGGTTTGGCAAAACATCATTGAAGCTCATGGGTGTAATTGTCACCCATCATATAACAATTAAGAAACAATTAAGCTCCCTTATGAAGCATGAGCAACTCCCACCCCAAACACAGGATCTTTGTACACTGAAACTGGTGGTTTAACTTCCAGTTTGGGTAGACATATCTGCATAAGCTCTACTTGAGCTAACACACTAAAACTAAAAAGTGTAGCCACGCTGTCACAAGCAGCAGGAGGCGCTAGACACCCAGGTAAGTACTTAAGGTTTCAGACAGGATTGTATTGGGGCAGCTAGCTCATTCCATCACTGTGGCTGCACTTCTGGTATTAATGTGGTACCTCCATCAGAGATAGCATGGGCATTTCTACTCAAGCTGGAAATTACACCTCCTCTTCTATACCACAGGCACATCACCACCCATATAAAAGGCACTGAGGGCATGGCCCTAAGAAAAACCTACACTGAAAGCTTGTGGGTTGAGCGATGTCTGAAAGGGGCATGGAGCTGAGAGCAGTTTGAGTTTTCCTGTGTTTAGGGAAACAGGACTTTGTACATCCTTTGTAAATAAACAGTAGCGCATCAAAGATACCCGACTCCATCAACAATGTTGCCTCCTAATGAAAACAACCTGCTGGGCCCCAAACTTTGGCTAACCCAAAGTCAAAAGGGGGTAATAAATATTTTTAGCCATCTTAATCCAATTTAGAAGACAGACCAAAGCAAAAGAGCCAACATGCTGGGACCAGCAATCTTTCAATAGACCACAGTCTGGAAACTGCTAATAGAAGTCCTTTAACCTAGTTTCAACAAAAATTGAATATAAGGTCATATACTTGTTTCCAAATCTGCCCCAAGGGTTAAGTAGAATTTGAAAAACTAAATACCTATTTGTATTATGTTTAGTCAGAGTTCAGTTTGCTAGGTTTTATTTTAAGTTGTCACTTTAGACTTCTGGGTTTTGAGAAATACCTTTAAACATTACTGGCAAAAGGAAATATAGCCCCAGGGGCTGAACATACAATAGTTAATGTTTACATGCATTGTGTATTGAAAGGGAAGGCAAATGCAACGATTTTAAGTATGTAGAATAGTTGCTGTCTGAAACGGTAAAAAATGATAACATTAAAGCAGCAGTAGCATCCCTATTAAAGATGGCTTGTCTCCAATGTAATGTCTGATATTCTGAGTTTGGTATTGCACTTTAGCCATTTCAAATCCCATTCAGCTCAAACTTGCTGTGTAACTTATCATCAAATGTTCAGTTTTATGTTTCCAAAGGGGAGGAAAAAAGGGATGTAACGGTAGTTGAATTCTACTTTTTTAAAACACAGTGACCATTAGCTACTGATTTTTACTAAACTAATTTACTTGTCCATTCCCTGTCCACCATCATATTCTTCTCTCTCCACCATTATTTATTTTAAAAAATGCATCAAAATTATTATTGTCATTCTTATTTAAAATATATTGAGCAGTAGTAGGGTATAATGGATAGGGGAAGTGAACCAGAGTCAGGAGAGCTGGTTTCTATTCCTGGCTCAGCCACTGACCTGCTGTGTTGACTTTAGGCAAATCACTTCACCTCTCTGTGCATCTGGCTCCACCTCTTGCCTTTATTCATGTTGTCTATTTAGTTGGCAAGCTCTTCAGATCAGAGAGGGTCTCTCGCTCTGTGGTTGTATAATGTCTAGCACAATGGGGCCATGAGCACCCCATACAAACAGTAATAACCTATATTTCTATACTTAGGTTTATTGCTAAGATCCAAAAGTATAGCGGCTTTTGTGGAGAGAAATACCAATTGGTTAATAGTACCTACTGCAACACCATACAACAGTTTAGTACAGACAGGAATAAAAACCCTATTCAGATGAAACAGCAGAAAAGTTTTAGGCAGAGAGCAGGACCAACTCAAACAGTTCTGCCAAACCTGCAGCAATAGGATGTACTCAGCTCCAGTGGCCACAAGAAATTATACTTTGATGATTTTGCTCATGCTCCAGTGCTGCTTGGTGTTGACTACATACAACTTCATTCTGGCTGACAGCTCTATAGGGATTGCACCAATTACGTGCATTTTTGATTACTTATTTTCTATTCCTTTTAGCACTTATAGGACTTGTCTCCAGCCTCCTACTCTGCCCTCCCCCCAGCTTCTGTTCCCCTCTGCCACATACAATTTTTCATAACATAGCAGTTTAAGTTAGATGGAGGGAGAAGGTCAGACTGAATTTTGGGTTTGGAATTTATGCCCCATTTGTATGCATTTGCTGGGGACCCCAACTTTATTTAAACAGGCCCTGACTAACAACATATAAATAACCAAGGTAGCATTTGGCAAGAATACCAAGGTAAAATCTCTGCTTTTATGACATTGTCTTTAACAAACCCAAAAGGTCATTGCAACTTGCTTTTACATTTAATTTGAAATATAACACCTACAACAGCACAACTCCTCCTGACAGAATGCTGAACCATTGGTTCAGTTCTGAGTAGGAAGGAAATGGGCCATTTACTGAATCAACACCATTTTGCAGCAGCATTTAAATGTTTCTTGTTTATTTCCCATCCAACTGTTTATTTCCCATACAACTTTGGCTAACCCAAAGTCAAAAGGGGGTAACAAATATTTTTAGCAATCTTATCCAACTGTAGGCCCAATTCAATCCTGATTAGTTTAATGAGATTGAATGGGATTCAGAACAAGATGGGGTGAGTCCATAACTAGAGTGGATACATTTTGTTGTACATATTAGTTATTATAATTTATTATTTGAATTACAGTCATGCCTAAAGGCCATATCTGACATCAAGGCCACTATTGTGCTAGACACAGTACATGTGAGAGAGAGAGTCCCAGCCCTGACCACCTCACTGATTAAGAAGACTGCTGTCTATCAGATGCAATAGAAAAAAAAAGACAGGCATAAATAAGTATTATTTTTATATAGTGATAGATTATAGTGATTGGCTTTTCTTTATAATTGATTAAGAGTCCACCCAGTATATGTCGTAAAATTACCTACAAAACAAACTTTTACTGTATTGGCCTGTGTGTGGCACTTAGTATCTTTAAATTACATAAAAGCTCCATAACATACTGTAAATCCATTATCAACTAGCAAATGAGAGACTGAAGATGAAACTACTTGCAACCACCACCAAAACAACAAAGAATATCCTGGAGGTGGCTAGAATCCTGTACTTACAGCTGAAAACAGTGCTCTGTATTATTTTGTAATGACTGATATAGTGGACTTTTATTAAGGAGACAGCATGGTACATCAATAAGGAAGAGATGTAAAAAAGCCCCAAAAACCTCAACATGCCAGCTGCCACATAGGTAGATCAGAGACATAGTGGAGTCATCCCAAGTAAATGTATCACTGATTCTGCCATTGATACATGCATATACCTAAAGTCAATGGGAATTTTACATGTGCACCAGAGCTGCAGAATAAGGTGTTTTATAGGATATTTCAACCTGCCCTTTAAAGTATGACAATGTAAACCTAGTCTTGCTTATAAGAAGTGAGATTTCATACCATTAAATCTTGATTTTACTATTTTACATAGTACAACTCTAATTCAAATGTCTACAAACAGCAGGAGACATGAAGTGAGAGGCATATCATATAGGGTACAGTAAGCCATCCTAAGGAAGATTTCAATTAACATAAAAATATATGACATATGAAAAGAACATATGAACTATCAAAAAGTGCAAAGCACAGAAAGATAAAAGAAAGCAAATGTTCCAGCCTCTGAATAGGGACAGGGCAGCATTACACAGCTACGCAGGAAATACCTAAAGAAAGCTTACAGTTAATTTTTGGCTTAAAAACAACACCACCACCACCACCAAAGCATTACAAAATATAGACCACATTATTAAGGTTATACCAAAAGAACTAAAAATATGTGTGTGTTTAAAAATAAGGGATTGCAAGGACTTTGGAGGATATGATTATTCAATGTAGAATTCAAAATGATCTTATCATTTCTCCAATTTGTCCTGAAATAAATAGAAAAAAAATCAATAAGGACAAATGGAAAAGTACTACACATAGGAAGAAATAATCAAATTGCATAACTACAAAATGGGAAACAACTGCCTAGTAAGAAGTACTACAGAAAGAGATCTGGGGGTTTTAGTGCCTCAGAAATTAAATATGAATTAACAATGTAATACTGTTGGGGGAAAAAACCCACAAACATAATTCTAGGATGCATTAGAATGTTTTGTAAACATGACAGGAGAAGTAATTCTTCTTTGAGTTGATAAGACCTCATCTGGAGTACTATGCCCAGTTCTGGGCACCACACTTTGGGAAAGATGTGGACAAATTGGAGGAAGTCCAGAGAAAAGCAACAAAAATTATTAGAGGTCTAGATAACATGACCTATGAGGAAATATTTAAAAAAATTGGTTTTGTTTAGTCTGGAGAAGAGAGAACTGAAAGGGGACACAATAACAGTCTTCAAGTGTGTAAAAAGGTTCTTATAAAGAGGAAGGTGATAAATTGTTCTCCTTAGTCACTGGGGACAGGTCAAGAAGTAATAGGCTTAAATTGCAATAAGGGAGATTTAGCTTAGACATTAGGAAAAACTTACCAACTATAAGGGTAGTTAAGAACTGGAACAAATTATTTAGGGAGGTTGTAGATTCTCCATCACTGGAGGTTTTTAATGACATGTTCCATAAACACCTAACAGAGATGGTCTAGATAATACTTAGTGCTGCCTCAGTGTAGATAACCTATCAATAGGGCCCTACCAAATTCACAGCCATGAAAGACGAGTCACAGACTATGAAATTGGTCTTGTGTGTGCTTTTACCTTATACTATACAGATTTCATGGGGAAGACCAGAATTTCTCAAACTGGAGGTCCTGACCCAAAAGGAGGCCATGGGGGTTGCAAAGTTATTGTCGGGGGTGGATTATGGTATTGCCACGCTTACTTATGCACTGCCTTCAGTGCTGGGTGGCCGGAGAGCAGCTGCTGGTGACCAGGCACCCAGCTCTGAAGGCAGTGCCCCACCAGCAGCAGCTCAGAAGTAAGGGTGTCAATACCATACCATGTCACCCTTACTTCTATGCTGCTGCCTTCAGAGCTGGGTGGCTGGAAAATGGCAGCTGCTGCTTACCATGCCACTCTCCAGTTGCCCAGCTCTGAAGGCAGCACTGCCCCCAGCAGTAGCATAGAAGTAAGAGTGACAATGCCGACACTCTACCTACAATAACCTGGCACACACACCCCACAACTTCCTTTTGAGTCAGGACTCCTACAGTTACAACACTATGCAATGTCAGGCTTAAATATCTGAAATTGTGAAATTTATGATTTTTAAAATCTATGACTGTGAAATTGATCAAAATGGACTGAGAATTTGGTAGGGCCCTACCTATCAAGCTCCCTTCGAATCCCACATTCTAAGATATTCAGAAGCAAAGGCTTAGGTTTCTCTTCACATTTGTTTTAATTTAATTTTATATTATATATAAACCCTTTTATACTAAAATAATTGACTGGGGTTATATGACCTACGATGACGTAAGCTTTTTGCCCAACTAGCAGATCAATACTTTGTTGAATATGCATTGATTTCATACATTCATTTGAATGCACAAATTGCTACCTTGTATATTGTACACCAGAAACAGAATTAAGCCATTAGAAAGAAATAGATGTGATTTTGAACAAAATCTCAAAACAGAGTCTCAATTTATGCTTTTTCCAGGACAACATACGGTCACATATACTATTAAGCAATTCTACAGGTAATTCATCCATTCCAACTGTTCTGTACATATAATTTAGGAAGGTAGAATGTTCACCTTGGGGTCTTTAAATAGTATAAATCAATTAACATAACTAGCTGTCAAATACGTCTCAGGGATTATTAAAAGTTTATGAAACAAACCACTATCTTCTGAGAATTATGTGACGAAAGAAATCTTACTAAAATCTAGGAAGTAAACAATACAATGCCGGAATGTATTAGAAATATTTGGTGTACACTGTTTGACTAATGCTACCAGTAATACAATAAATCTGAGCACAAAATAAGACAAACCTATACAACAGACATACTGATTATCCAACGTAAGTTCAGGGCCAATTGTAAACAGAATAGCCCTTTTTCAGTTGTATTTTTCTGGAGCCTGTTAGAAAATTAAAAGATTCTGGAGCAAGATGCGCTTGCAGATACACTGCTGCTATTCTGTTTAAGGCCCCAATTAAGCAAAGCACTTAGATATATACATAAGCCAACCCTATTCAGCAAAGCACTATGTGCTTAACTTTAAGCACATGCTCAAGACCCATTGAGTGCAAACTAATTTAAGTACATGTTTAAGTCATTTACTGAATTGAGGTCTGCACACATGGAGTTACATTTTAGCCCTTCTGTACATCTGGGTCTTCACTTGGCCTCCAGAGAAATCAAGGGTTTGATGAGTAGAAGCTCTCCAGGGGATCTAATTTTTAGATCTCAGGAAATCCATTGAAGGCAAGGAGCTTTTGCAATGCTTCCCAGCCCAGCAGCTCCCACTGGTTCTTGAATAGCCTGGCTCCTGCTGGTGACCAAGTACATATTTTATATATGTCCTAATTACCAGGGGCTAACATGACTGCAGTTGCCGATGGAAATATATTTATTTGAGGGTGCCAAAACATGTAATAAAGAGGGAAGAAGCATATGTGGCTGTAACAAACTGGATTCTCTTTTCGGTTTTCTTTTGAGGAGGAAGGGAGAATTTATCACACCTTAGAGAGCACCCTACCCTAGCCCCAAGTCTTCCTCACTCAGGGCTTGTCCACTAAAGGCACTTTACTGCTGAATGAGAGCATCCTCATGAGGGTTTAATACACTTTAACTTATGCACATAAACTTCACTGCTTCAGTTGATTCATCTTAATCTTAATGATTCATCTTGCGTTACCTAGGGAGGTGGTAGAATCTCCTTCCTTAGAGGTTTTTAAGGTCAGGCTTGACAAAGCCCTGGCTGGGATGATTTAACTGGTACTTGGTCCTGCTTTGAGCAGGGGGTTGGACTAGATGACCTTCTGGGGTCCCTTCCAACCCTGATATTCTATGATTCTATGATTCTATGATCTTATTTTACTGAGTTTTCCTGATTAGATAAGACTTCACAAAGTAGGAGCCCTGCAGGACCCTCACAGAAGAGTTATGAGGTAAGGGAGGACAACATGGCAGAGCTGATGATTGCTGATTTCCATGCCTTCCTAAGCTAGACCTTCTGTTGTAGAATCGCTTCCATTCAAGGAACTAGAGCAGAGCTTGGGAGGCTTAAACAGGCTAGATCCTGATAGTCACATAGACTACTGGAACACTTCTCGTCTGATATTTTCTTGGTTGAAGTGAAATTGATGAAATTTCACTTCAACTGGCAAAGCACTCATTTTCATCCTTTGGAGGGACAACTAGTGAATTCCTAAGTTTGGAAAGTTTTATTCTCTTTAAAAGCCTCTCTCTTCTCCCTCAGATAATTTGTGTCAGTGCCATAATAAAATTAAATCAGGGCCAAGCAAAATAATGTTTTAAATATGACATCAGAGCAAATACTTGTATATACAGCTTTTCTTTGTTCTTATTTTTAAGGCATGAGGATTTCTTTTTGTCCTTGGTTTAAAATACATTCCATAATTTTCTGTTTACAAACTAGAAAGCTGCACATATTCCCATGTAGGCATTTCACAATTTATTCTATTTGAAGGGGCACAGGTAAAAATGCATTCCAGGGAAATGGTGCTTTCTTTTCTAACAAGCATATAGTTCAAGCATCAGTATGTTGAAATACAATTTCTATCTCTGTGTCAGTGATAAATATTCATACCTCTGAGATGGCCTGAATCATTCCTCCACTGGAAAGAGGAATAAAAACAATGAAAGAAACATGCCCTGCTTTGGAGGGTACTATGCACATCTAACACTGTGCTCAGCTCTGTATGAGGAAGACTGGAGTTATACTAGGGGAGGGAGGATCTTTTAAACTTGATGCTAAAAGTGTATCCAGAAAGAACAGTGTCACTCTTCCTGTTCTAACACTTCTCTTTTCCATTTAAATAGCCACTGCCTGGTTTGCCCTAAATACTGTAAATCACCAAAAGGCAAAGTCATGGCAGCAACTCATTCAGACTATTATTACAGGTGTCTGAAAGGATGTTACATCTAGGTCTCATATGTAAAAACAGTACACAGTTATTGGGAACCTATGCTTTAGTGACCTTTACATCTTGTTTAGAATTTCTCTAGGCACTCGGCCCCTGAAGCATGTCAGTTATATATTACTGCAGTTGTGCAGCAGGAAGAATTTTCCCCTTCTTCCTTCATTGCCACTGCCTAGGTGTAGTGCCTAGACTAGTCAGTATTCACACTAGACATAAATAATTTTGACAGTCAGGAGAAGCACGCACTAAATATACAATTCCCATACAGTAGCAATCAATCTTTTCTGACTAACCCCAAAAACATTTTTTAAAACATTTTTTTTCTTTTGATCATCTTCTGAAGGTTTATGACAGACATTTTTTGGTTTCCTCTTTATATGGAAGATCTAACAGAGCCAGTATAATAAATAATATATATTTTTTAGCCTCCCTATATTCTAGCTAAATGGCATATACTGGGACTGAAAGTGGAAATCTATAGACAAATGGTGTCATCTTGATACAGAATAGGTAGGTGATTTATATGAGGCTTAGATTTGATACATTAAGGGGGAGGGAACCCTTACTTTGTGAAAAATTTCAGTTCTTTGGGAAATATGGTCTTCTAAAATGGTACTAGAGACATTTCAAAACAGGTTAAGACTAATGTATTTCAGGAATAGCAGTATTTTTTTCATGTTTTTGTTTTTAGGAAATTATGCATACCACATATCCTTCCTCTACAAAAATGTGGGGGGGGAGAGTGATTGTTAAAAGCCCTGATGTGTGAATGAACTTGATTTACATAGCGATATTTCTTAGGGTGCGGCCATTACTAGGGCAAGACATAAAATTCACCATTACAAAAAAGAAGACCAGGAGGATACATTCAAACCATGTATCAGTGCTGACCTTAGACACAACAGGTATTCTGGAATATTCACATATGTGGTGTCATATCACAACAACACCCTTAACTCAGTCTGGGTTTCACCTCATTTCAGTTTTATGTAGTTTCAGTCAACTTAGTTTAATTGGCAATGCCTCCTATTCCCTCCTTAGCTCTAGTGGAGGCTTTGATTTGGGGACCATTCCATCCTTCTAGACCACCCATCTGGCTATCTAGGTGTCTCTCACTCTTCCTGTTATGGTTATACCCATATCAGATTCTTTTCTCTCTGGTAACAAAGGAGTTCCATCTCTGTAACAAAGCTCCACCTCTATAGTGTCACAAGAGGTTTTGTTCTAAGCCCTCTGCTCATTCTGTTTAACCTTTGTCCCCTTGATTATATAGCTATATTTAATATTAACAATTCTGTACTGAAGATATAAAATAGGGGATTGGTCCTGCTTTGAGCAGGGGGTTGGACTAGATGACCTCCTGAGGTCCCTTCCAACCCTGATATTCTATAATTCTATGTACATTTGGCTAACTCTAACTTCTCTTTGTCCACCTTCTTTTCTTGTATTAAGCAAGTAAACATGTGCCATTATCTCATTTTCCTTTATAGAATTTTACCCAAAACGTGTTTTTCTTGAACAAGTGGAGTTTCTTCAACACCCGCACCTCCATCTTTTTTATCTTTTGAACTCAGACCTTGCCTTTGCTTCCACATACTGGAACACTATCATAACCTTATCTTTGAACTCTTCTTTTCATACATCCCTAATGACTGTAAATCCACTTTTCACTGTCTGCAACTTTTCCCATGTATGCTAATACCTCATCTTCATTTCTGCTCAAATCCTTAGCCATGCCTCTTCTGCCTTGACTGTTGCGGCTCTTGGCTCTGGTCTCCCTCAAGAACCTCCCCTTCAAACCTCATCATGGTCAGATTGGTACTGTCTGCCTTTTCATCTGCATACAAAACAGGCAGTCAACCTTCCTCCTCCTTATCAAATTCCATCAGCTCTCCATTTTTTTTCAGGAACCAGTTCAAAATTGTTCTCCATGTTCTAAAACTTGCTCCAGCCTATCCCAAGCACTGTCTCTCTCTCTGCTCCGACACTACTTCCCTTTGCTCATCTAGTGCTGGCTTCTTCTTGGACCCTCCACATAATCCTATCACTTTTGGTGTGAGGACTTTCTCCTTGGCAGATCTTGACTTAAGGTATTGCTGTATCCCTGCTTGATTTACTCTCCATTTCATTTCAAATTTAAGCTGAAGATCTCTTTTCTATTTTGCCCAAAACAAAGCAGAAAGAAAAAAAAGAAAAAAAGAAAGAGAAAATCTTGCACAGATAATAGTTATAGCTCCTCTTCCCGACAACTCTCTAAAGCATTTTGGATACACTTTGTTTTAAACAAGATCACAAATTTATTTTGGTTTACTGTTTTTGTTGTTCTGCCATACCATGTGATCAAATAAGCATAAAAATTATGTATCCAACCTGTGATACAGGTTGCAGAATTTTCCATAATTTGTCATGCATGCCAATGGAATTCATGCACTTCCATTTATTGCTACAGTGCAACATCTCTGTTCTATCAAGCTAGCAGTGTCATAACAGAACAGTTACAATTAACCATAGCCAAATGTAATGTCATATGCCAAACATTTCTGTAAACTTTGCTGCACACTGCAGGGGGATATGTTTAATTTTGGGAAGCACACATATTGATAGGATATAAGGTCATAACTAGCAATTTCTTACAAGCCTCTTGTAGCATTAGGTACACAACACTGTAATCTTCCTAACTATGTTGCCTTCGGCAGCTATCTCATTATATACTGTTCATGTTTATGATATGACTTTTTAAAATACTGTCAGAGTAATCCATTGTGCGGCAGTCTTTCAGATTAAATAATAAAACACTGATCTTTTAGCACAAAATACAATAATGGATAATTATATTTCCAGTTAGGAAGATGATTAGTGTACTTTAAGAGTAAAGTTAATTACTAGGGAGTCGGTTAGGTGTCATTCTCTGAGATCAGAATAAGATGCCTTGAAATGACAGAAAAATGTAGATCCAGACATATGGTTGATTACTGGCTGAATGCTGACCATATGTTTTTGCAGTATGAAATGTAAAACTCCTCCCACAAGCAGATCTGGAGAACATAATGCATGGTTGTATGCAGTGTAGTTTTAACCATGTTGGGCCCAGGATATTAGAGAAACAAGGTGGGTGAGGTAATATCTTTTATTGGACCAGCTTTGTTGGTGAGAAAGACAAGCTTTCAAGCCACACAAAGGTGGTGTTCAAATTGTTGTAATAAGCCACAAATCCAGTGTCTCTGAAACCCACTAACCCCCTTTTTTTGTCCTATGACTGCAGAGGTGTTAACAGGTCACTCTGCCTTGAATGGTCCCTTGCAATGTGTGCTAACTACTTACGCTAAACCATCCATTCCACCTTCTATTTTGCTGTGACACTGGGAGTTCTGTTCACAGACCTAAAGAAGAGCTGTGTGTAGCTTGAAAATCTGGCACTCTCACCAACAGAAGTTGGTCCAATAAAAAGGGATTATGGATTATAGAGACTAGATGGGTGAGGTAGTGACAAGAGAGCATATACTATTTGTCTGAAGTACTCAACATAGTGCATAGAGAAATACTAATATTTTGGACTTTTTATTCCAAAAGTTGGGCACCATGTGGTCCTACATTAGGTACTTTTTATAGCATACTTTTTATCAGGGCCAGCTCTAGGATTTTTTTTTTGCCCCAACTCTGCCCTTTCCCCAAATCCCTGGCCCCACCTCCTCCCCCAGGCATGCTGCATTTCCCCCCAATTGCTTCCTGCTGCCCCCCCTCGCAACACCCTGCCCTAGCTCACCTCCGTTCCACCTGCTCCCCTGAACACGCCGCCACTCCGCTTGCCCCCCTCCCTCTCAAGCATGGGAGAGGCAGCGCATTCAGGGGAGCAGGCAGAGCGGAGGGGAGCAAGGGTTGGGGGGAAGTGCAGGAAGTAACGGGGGGGGTGTAGAGGAACCGCTACCTGCCCCAGTTTGCCTCCGCTCCACCACCGCCGCCTCCCCTGAGTGTGCCAGCACTCGGCTTTTCCTCCCTCCCTCCTTCCCAGGCTTGCTGAGCAAAACAGCTGTTTCGTGCGGCAAGCCTGGGAGGGAGGGAAGGGGGAGAAGCAGAGCGGCAGCAACGCGCTAAGGGGAGAAGGCGGAGGCAGAGTGGAGGTGAACTAGGGTGGCGGGGGCACATTTCTAGCGGCAGCATGGCCAGCGCCGGAATGCTGCCCCTAGAAATGTGCTGCCCCAAGCACCTCCTTGTTTTGCTAGTGCCTAGAGCCGACCCTGCTTTTTGTGGGCCTGGTAGTAGGCAACAAAGAGACAGGGAGGAGTAATTTTCAACTTATGTCAGCTTCAGCAAATCTGGCCTATAAGCTTTAGTCTTCACATACCATTTACAATCCTATGATACATAAAGCATCATATATGAAAGCGCAGAAGATACATAAACAGAAATAAATAGCTAAATATGGTGTTTGTCAAAGGAACTTTACTGGGCTGAGACAGTGAAAATTGTAAACTGAGAAATCATCATGTACTTAAACTGAAATGCCAGATGTTGTATCTACTGCATTCACTAGCAAGCATCTGCATATTAATATTTGTTTATCCCTACCTCTAAATATACTCTTTGGCAATAAGACCCAATTGTAACCAGAGAAATCACAGCAACACCCGCAGAATTAATATATCTCTACCACCTGGGGCATCCTTGATCTGTTGGATTGAGAGATATTTGTTTTTCACACTTGCTGGACAGTGCAGTGTTCTGTTCTGGCACCAGCTATTGATTGTTTATTAAAATAAATCTCTTCTTGTCTGGCATTTCCAGACATATCATAGTAGGGAATGATAGTTCTCTGTCCAAATTGGCATATTACAGTGGCATAAAGTTAAGATTAACTCTACTTTCCAGATAAGTGTATAGGATAGGTGACACAGAGCATGCATAATGAAAACAATATTGACCATGAGTGCAACACCCATACAGTACTTCCAAAACTGTTGTCAGGATTCTGGCTCATAGATATAATTCCGGAAAGGCACACATGGAATACAACTTCCTTTTTCAAAGGTTAGAATTAGAAAAAAAATATTTTCATTGAGTTTCTGACCTTGGAAGTACTTACATGTGTATTCTTACTCCCACAAAGGGGAAAATAGAAAGTGACTCTATCCTGTTAGAAAAAAAGAGCAAAGATGATCCTGTGGTTAAGGCAATTGACTGTGACCCAGGATAGCTGCATTCACTTTCTGGCTCCACAACAGTTTCCTTGTGTGACCTGGGGCACTTATTATCTCTGTGTTTCCCATTTCCTATCTGTAAATAGAGATAATAGTACTCCCCTAATTCAAAAGGGTATTATAGACATAAATAATTAACAAATGAGAGGTCCTCAGCTGCTATGTTGATGGGGGCATATAAATACCTAGATAAAAAGGGAAGAGAAATTATCACTCTCCCTCCCTTCTCCCCCACTAATCTTAGTAAAACAAACTTTTAACTTCTCCTAAAATAATTGGGGCCAATGGCTTTTGTAGGAGGATCAACATTTTATTTCTGTCCCACTGGTTCACAGATTATCTTTGCATCCAGGATCAGTCTAACTGAAGGAGGGAAAAAAAAAAAACCATTGCCTACAGTGTATGGTGCCTTTCAAAGCATTGAATATTCACCTGATCCTGATGGATTCCTAGCACCTGCAACTCCCACTGAACTCAATTGGTGGTTCACCACTGATGACCAGACCGTAACTTCAACAGACTCAACACACCCACACAGTTCATTACCTTCAGCTTATTGGGAGTTAACCAAAGTGTTAATTTAATATGAAAGCAAACACATTTGTCTAGCTGAATGTCCACTGAGACAGAGTAATATATTAGATAAGATCAGCAGCTGTGTCACCACCCTTTATTTTAACACAGCCTCTACATTTATGTTTACATTTTCCAAAGTGCAAAAAAACCCCATTAGCACAGGTCTTTTTTTGGTTTTTTTGGTTTTTTTTTTTGCTTTTTATTGCACACTGGAGAATGCTAAAATGAGTTTTGCCTTGACCTAACTAAATATTTAAGAAAAGGAGTACTTGTGGCACCTTAGAGACTAACAAATTTATTATTGTATTTTCCATCAAATGCATCCGATGAAGTGAGCTGTAGCTCACGAAAGCTTATGCTCAAATAAATTTGTTAGTCTCTAAGGTGCCACAAGTACTCCTTTTCTTTTTGCAAATACAGACTAACACGGCTGCTACTCTGAAACCTAAATATTTAAGGATTCTATACTAATTTCATGCAGCTGTACAGTAAAAAATGTACTTCTATCCGGTAATTAGTACAGTCTGTTTTGTGAGATTTCTGTAGCTATTCTAATCATGACTCAGTTTGTCATTTTATAGCTAGTAGTAAAGTTGGATGTATTCCCGTTACTAAATCCAGGCTATGCAGTAGGTATAGAAACACAAAGCAACGACTGAATGACTTTTCTCTTGCCTCACAACTGACATCTTGCCACAAGATGGCACCAAAGGGCTAAAAATCTTGACATTCTTAAGGTTTCCTTGCTAGAGAAATGAAACAAGCTTTGAGGGGAATTTTACCAGAGAAACCATCAACAGTTCACCTTCAAGTGAGCCAATAGGTTGTTCACATAACCCTCCCCTGCTTTGACAAGCTGCTGAATGCTGAGACCTAATTTTGGTTCAAATAATATTCAGGAAGTTTGTTTTCCTTAAATTTAGGTTTCCTAAAAATTGCAGAAAGGAAGGGGATAGAATTTAGAATTAAATACTTGATTTTCAAGCCACGGGCAAAAACATACAGAGGGGTATGCTGGTCAACCAACCAAACACTGATGGCCCTGAAGTAAATGAATTTCATCCAAGTTAAAAACAAACAAACAAACAAACAAACTAACACACACACACACACACACACACACACACACCAGGGAAAGTTTAATCTAAACACTGCTGAACTATTTTTTTTCATTGGTAACTGAATAGTTATAAAATATTTTTCCACTTTAATCTTTTAAACAGAAATTCAGTTGTCATTTTGAATTCACTGAAGTCTTTATAAAGGTGCATGCTACAAGAGTCAATGATGAAAAATATTCCTAACATATTTTTAATTTCATTGTTACGTTCAATTTTTTCTATTTCCTAGTTTCCACAAAACATCACAATTCACAGAGAATTTTGTTAAATGCAAGAACACAATTCTATGATAAAGTCAGATTAAATTGTGTCTACCTATTTCAAGAGCTGAAAACAAGGTAAAAATTCTATGCCATAATTGCAATACTTGTATTTATAATACTACTAGTCTGCACTTATTGACACATATCTCTCTTCAAAATAGTGATAAAGTATAGTGTCTACACATAAAAAAGCAAAGCTATGCATTCTCCTTAAGATTCTTTAACTAACTGCATTTTTTTTTCTTATAAAAAACAATACCCTGAAGGATGTTTGCATTATGAGACAAGATTTTATGTCAGAAATGTTTTGTGTTTTATTGACACTGTTTATGATTGTACAGTATTTAACTGCATTGAAAGATGAAATTTCATTCATGGATCAATTTATTTTACCTACTATATTTTAAGGCACTCACACTTTATCTCTGAGGGCTTAATGCCTCAAAGTAAGTCCACTGAAATCAATTATATGACTCCTACTGACTTCAAATGGACTTTGGTTCAGGCTTTATTCATCTGTTTTCCTTAAACTTGCAAATGTCACTTCCATTAGGTCATTTCCCTCCCCCCTCCCCATATAATCTATTTTACCCTAACACTAACTGGTCCAATTGTGGTCTGTATCATCTAGTGACAACACAGGAACTCTTCTCCAGAGGTAAAACGTTCATAGTCTAGTCATATATCCAAATCTACAGTACTGTGCTTTCTTTTCTTCCTTTTCTTATTAAAAGCCTGCTAACCTATGCTTTACAAATTCATATTTAAATTCATAGTGGGGAAAGTAATAACCAAATTACAATACCAAGGAATTTTACATTTTTTTGCTTGAGTCCGTGTATTGTGCAGGAAGCATTTTTTACAGCGCGCCTGCAACACTGAAAAATGACCCAATCAGTGGTCATATATGAACGTAGAATAAAGGTAGTTTTGGTTGCTCACTAGTGATTGAGATGAGCTGTTCCATTTGTGAGTAACTTTAAATGGCATGGTGACTGTAGGAATGAAAAGAAAACCTATAAGAGAGAAGTGATTTGAAAACTGCTGTTTTTAATATTGTTCTAAATCATGAATCTAACTAATGTAATTTAAGTCCCCGAATGTAACAAACACATTTTTTTTGTTTTACATTTCAGAAGTAAAATAAGATCTCTGTCTTTCTTAGTCATTCATTCACAGGTAATCAATTTAAGTGAGCGCTAGCCTACTGACCTCTCTGAGTCATAATATAGACTGCTGAAATATTCTGAAGATTTATATGTACCAAAATTTAAATGGGATTATTTCTATAATGCACTATGCTTCAGTTCATCACTCTTTTTATAATTCTCATTATTCTGACCTCAACAAGAAGCTGGATGAAATGAGCCACTACTGGGACATATTCATATGTACCCCAGGTACTTCACAGAGTGGGTTCAGCTGGCTGACACATTGTTTCTCTCTAGTCTGTGCTCTCATTCAATTTATATAATTTTACCACATAGTTATTTCATGACTAAAAATTAAGTATTTCAATAATCAAAAACAATTACAATATCATTAGTGGGCAGAACCTCAAAACTTCAAATAAAAGAATGACATAATTTCTCATATATTTTGTGATTTTATCAAATTAATAAGTCAAGTAAATCAAGACATTTCCTCATCTCAAACCTGTTGGAGTTGGGGAGCAAATGTGTATATAATATCGTACCATGTCCATAAAAGTATTCACGTTCCAATGGAAACATCTACATCCAGAGATGGAGCTAAGCCTGGAAAGTAGGTCTGGTCCATGTATGTTTCAGCCCATTTCAGTAACATAATGGGAGATGAAATCCAATGTTGGTAAGTGCAAAGTAATTCATATTGAAAAAAATAATCCCATTTATATACACAAAATGATGATGTCTAAAGTAGTTGCTACCCCTCAAGAAAGAGATATTGGCATCATGAATACTCCCCTGAAAACATCTGCTGAATGTGCAGTGGCAGTCAAAAAAACAAAAAGAATGTTAGAAGCTAGGATGAAATGGATAGATGAAAATAATAATAAAAATAATCACAATGCCACTATATAAATCCATGGTACGCCCACATATTGAATGCTGCATGCAGTTCTGGTCACGGCATCTCAAAAAAGATATATTAGAATTGGAAAAGGTACAGACATGGGCAACAAAAATGATTTAGGGTATGGAAGAGCTTCAGTATGAACAGAGATGAAAAAGACTGGGACTATTAATCTTAGAAAAAGATGACTAAGGGAGAATATGATAGAGATCTATAAAGCCACAAACAGTATGGAGAAAGTGCATAGTTAAGTGTTATTTACCCCTTCACATAACACAAGAACTAGGGGTCAAACAATAAAATTAATAGGCAAAAGTTTTAACACAACCAAAAGAAAGTACTTTTTCACACAACACACAATCAACTTGTGAAACTCATTGCCATGGGATGTTGTGAAGGCACACATGCACAGCTTAGAGGGAACGGTGGTCAGGAATATGAAGTACTTTTTTTTTCTTTTGTTGGAGAGTGGAAAGCAGTAAAAGGTTTAGGAAATCTTCCACTCACTCTTTACATAGCTCTTTAATTTCTTCATATACAATCAGTGCAATTCATTACTTCCCTCCCTGATGCACAGGGCTGACTTCTTATGGACATGGTTGCAAAATTTAAGTAGTTGATCCAAGTGAAACCTACTATGATACTGTTGCATATATAGTAGTTACAAGGATGACATAGGTAAATGCCAAAAATTAATGGTTCATGAAATCATTACATACGTTGAATATTATTACTGATATTTATGTATTTGAGATACTTTTCAGAGAATTTATTTAAAATAGAATAGAATATTTTAAATAAACTAAATTGATGTCTGAAAGGAGAATGTTTTCTGTTTCATGAATTAAGAATTTAATTGATGTAGTAAGAAGTGCTACATACAATTTACTCAGTGTTGATGTGTCTTATGAGTCACAGGGTCAAATTCTGCCTTCACATACTCCACATGCAGCCACATTTATTTTAGACCTGAGTACAACAGGATTTCGAATAAAATGAATGCCTGCTGGTGATACAGAAATATGATGCCATGGTCTCTCACATTCTATGGTACTGACTCTAGATTCTACAATGCTGAGAAGGATAAACGTTGTTTACTATACATGTGATTATAATTCACCACAGTAGTTACGAATGGTAATTAGGTCCCAGTCCTGTAATGAAAATTCTGAGGCTAGCTGAGTGGGTGCATGTGATTCTCTTTGCAGGAATGAGGCTTTAATGATACATAAATCAAAACTTTGGGGGGGGCACCTTTAAAGTAGTACTGATTTGTGCAAAATATTGTATAATTAAACAATTTGAAATAAATAGTACGGTACCAAATAAAGGGTATTTACATATTTCATTACAATATTATATGTGAAAGGATAGATTAAATATTTACATTTTCTGACCATTTTAATAATTAATATGATTGTTATTTACATTCTTTTGACTTTTGTAATCTCTCCTGGTTTTGCATGTCTTGTGCATGTCCTGGTTTATGCTTTTCAGTTACTACCTTTAAAATTAATGGACTGTTCAATTGCAGATTTAGGACATTTGCCTATACTAAAGTGATTAATAATTATTTCCAGTAGTTTGGGGACATTTATTTATTAAACACCATTTTTAAAGGATTCCTTTTAAGGGTTGAATCTTTCTCATTTAACTCACTCTTGTAAGTCTCAGTTCAGCAAAAGTACTTAAGCATGTGCTTAAGTGCCACTGAGGTTTAAGTAATTTACTTAAAAAAAATAGACTGCCAAATCAGGGCTGTAATTCTTCTGACGTACAATGGGGGCTTCTTACATGAGTAAAGTGAATAGGATTCACAAAAGTATAAAGATGGGTCCTAGTTGTAAAATTCAGATCCAAAACTTCCAGATACAGGACCTTGCATTAGGTTCATTGCCGAAACTGTGGTTACTTGTAAAAATATATATAATAAATTTTAGGAACATAGGACTGGAAGGAACTTTTAGGTTATCAAGTACAGTTTCCAGCCATTGCTGGCGATTCCATCGTATAATCCTATTCCTGAATTTAACAAATTCCATTTGAAGACTAGTTAAGTTTTTTGCCCTTATTACGCCCATTGGAAGGCTGTTGCAGAATCTCATACCTTTGATACTTAAAACCCATCAAAAAAACCTTGATGACTGCAGGCAGCCGTCCTTGATTTAATGTTTAAATGAATCAATAGCATCCTCAATCTTAATCTAAACGTGGGGATTAAAAAGGGAAAGAAGAGGGAGAGGATAGAGAGCAAGAGCATGCACAGCTGTGAGCCCTAAATGCAGTATTGCAGGACAGGGCCAGCTGTCATGAAGTAATTTCCCAGCATAATATGGGCCAGCTGCTGTATTTGTTATTCATTTAAAATACTCTTTGAAGATAGCAGGAGTTTTGACTGTGAGGGAAACCAGGAATAATCTCTAAAAGAGGCAGGTGCTCTGGGAAGTTGAGTGACTGTACTACGAAGCAGCACCTCCCCCTGGGGCACGTAGGAGTCAGACAACAAATTGGCTGGAAAAGCCCTCTTTTTATCAGAAAATTACTTGCTGCACATAGCCTTTATGAGCTCAGTGTAAAACCTTAAAAGACTTGGCGAGTTGTTTTGACCAGGTCCCCAAAATCCCCCTCCTTCGGGCCTAAGATGGCCTTGGAGACCATGAGGTATTTTCCCCTGAACTGGACCATGACTCACTTGTCACCGGTGCATGCTCCTAATAAAAGTTGCACATTTCATCTGTAGTTTGCATGGTTAACATGAGTTGTCTTATTATTTTTTAGGTGACAATGTGCAGTTTTTCAAAAATGTGTATACTTCTAATATGACAAATTTTGCCTCTATTTTATGTTTCTTTTCTTAGTGGAACAAACATTACTATTAGACTTACTCCAATCTTCCTAAATTTGGTTTGGACACCATTCCACAAACTTCACCAATGATCCAATTCATGCAAAAATTGCAAGTTGTACATGCATGCAACAATTTGTGCACATCTAAAATTCTGTAAAAAGAAAAGGAGTACTTGTGGCACCTTAGAGACTAACAAATTTATTAGAGCATAAGCTTTCGTGAGCTACAGCTCACTTCATCGGATGCATTTGGTGGAAAAAACAGAGGAGAGATTTATATACACACACACAGAGAACATGAAACAATGGGTTTATCATACACACTGTAAGGAGAGTGATCACTTAAGATAAGCCATCACCAACATCAGGGGGGGGGGAAGGAGGAAAACCTTTCATGGTGACAAGCAGGTAGGCTAATTCCAGCAGTTAACAAGAATATCAGAGGAACAGTGGGGGGTGGGGTGGGAGGGAGAAATACCATGGGGAAATAGTTTTACTTTGTGTAATGACTCATCCATTCCCAGTCTCTATTCAAGCCTAAGTTAATTGTATCCAGTTTGCAAATTAATTCCAATTCAGCAGTCTCTCGTTGGAGTCTGTTTTTGAAGCTTTTTTGTTGAAGTATAGCCACTCTTAGGTCTGTGATCGAGTGACCAGAGAGATTGAAGTGTTCTCCAACTGGTTTTTGAATGTTATAATTCTTGACGTCTGATTTGTGTCCATTCATTCTTTTACGTAGAGACTGTCCAGTTTGGCCAATGTACATGGCAGAGGGGCATTGCTGGCACATGATGGCATATATCACATTGGTAGATGCGCAGGTGAACGAGCCTCTGATAGTGTGGCTGATGTGATTAGGCCCTATGATGGTATCCCCTGAATAGATATGTGGACAGAGTTGGCAACGGGCTTTGTTGCAAGGATAGGTTCCTGGGTTAGTGGTTCTGTTGTGTGGTGTGTGGTTGCTGGTGAGTATTTGCTTCAGATTGGGGGGCTGTCTGTAAGCAAGGACTGGTCTGTCTCCCAAGATCTGAGAGAGCGATGGCTCGTCCTTCAGGATAGGTTGTAGATCCTTGATGATGCGTTGGAGGGGTTTTAGTTGGGGACTGAAGGTGATGGCTAGTGGCGTTCTGTTGTTTTCTTTGTTGGGCCTGTCCTGTAGTAGGTGACTTCTGGGTACTCTTCTGGCTCTGTATATATATATAGATATAACCGCATTTGCTCCAACCCCTCAGACAGAGACAAACACCTACAAGATCTCTATCATGCATTCCTACAACTACAGTACCCACCTGCTGAAGTGAAGAAACAGATTGACAGAGCCAGAACAGTACCCAGAAGTCACCTACTACAGGACAGGCCCAACAAAGAAAACAACAGAACGCCACTAGCCATCACCTTCAGCCCCCAACTAAAACCTCTCCAACGCATCATCAAGGATCTACAACCTATCCTGAAGGACGACCCATCGCTCTCTCAGATCTTGGGAGACAGACCAGTCCTTGCTTACAGACAGCCCCCCAATCTGAAGCAAATACTCACCAGCAACCACACACCACACAACAGAACCACTAACCCAGGAACCTATCCTTGCAACAAAGCCCGTTGCCAACTCTGTCCACATATCTATTCAGGGGATACCATCATAGGGCCTAATCACATCAGCCACACTATCAGAGGCTCGTTCACCTGCGCATCTACCAATGTGATATATGCCATCATGTGCCAGCAATGCCCCTCTGCCATGTACATTGGCCAAACTGGACAGTCTCTACGTAAAAGAATGAATGGACACAAATCAGACGTCAAGAATTATAACATTCAAAAACCAGTTGGAGAACACTTCAATCTCTCTGGTCACTCGATCACAGACCTAAGAGTGGCTATACTTCAACAAAAAAGCTTCAAAAACAGACTCCAACGAGAGACTGCTGAATTGGAATTAATTTGCAAACTGGATACAATTAACTTAGGCTTGAATAGAGACTGGGAATGGATGAGTCATTACACAAAGTAAAACTATTTCCCCATGGTATTTCTCCCTCCCACCCCACCCCCCACTGTTCCTCTGATATTCTTGTTAACTGCTGGAATTAGCCTACCTGCTTGTCACCATGAAAGGTTTTCCTCCTTCCCCCCCCCTGCTGTTGGTGATGGCTTATCTTAAGTGATCACTCTCCTTACAGTGTGTATGATAAACCCATTGTTTCATGTTCTCTGTGTGTGTGTATATAAATCTCTCCTCTGTTTTTTCCACCAAATGCATCCGATGAAGTGAGCTGTAGCTCACGAAAGCTTATGCTCTAATAAATTTGTTAGTCTCTAAGGTGCCACAAGTACTCCTTTTCTTTTTGCGAATACAGACTAACACGGCTGCTACTCTGAAACCTAAAATTCTGTGTTTGCACAAGCACAAATTCCCACCACCATGATTTATTGCAATTTTGTAGATCTGAGAATTTTCAAGATACCTATGTTAAAATAGTTTCAAATCATTATTGAATCTGACCTGTGACCAAAGATTGATCACAAAGAGGAGCAAATCCACCACTTAAGTGATTCTGGGGAAAGCCTCATAATTCTAAGCCGACTTCTCATGAATTGTGAAGAATTCTAGAAAGTGCATTAATTACTTGTAGGCCTCTATATAGGAACAGTACAAATCTCAGTATGATGACAAAATAAATTAACTTACAAATAAATGTACACTGGGAGATTCTTACAGGAGACCAGATTTTGAAAGAGAAATTAAATTCAACTTGGAAAATAATGAAAACAAACATATTTCAGGGAAATAATAAGAAATATTGATACTTAATGGAAGGGAGAAACTTGGGAAGCTGTAACATGGCAGTAAAAATAGCCAATGACATTTTGCTCCTCATGCAAATGCATCCTTTCACAAAGCAGGGAAGTAAGAGTTCCCTTTCTAGAAGTCTGATCCAAAAGCCCACTGAAGTCAGTGGGAGACTTCAATGGGAATTGGATTAGACTCTTAGCCCATCATACTTTAGAACAATCTTGCCCTGACAGTGAGATTGGCAAGTATTGGATGATCTAACAAACTTTTTCCACTTGAAATTTGTATGGACCAGGAAAATAATCCTAAATAATTTGCCACTAATTGGGCCTATTTACCAACACAGTATAGGTCTTTGTTCAGAAATAACACACTGTGGAGCTGATTTTCAGTCAAAGTCAATAGGGCCTGTAGGTGCTCAGCATCCCTCAAAATCATTGTCTACATTCTCAGTGCAATGGCACTAGACCACTAATATCAGTGTGAACAGTCTGTACAGTATTGTGATGCTTTAAAAAATTTAAAAACTATTTGCTATATTTAACTTGCAAGACATTACCTATTGCTATGTCATCTACTTCACTGCATCTTGGATAAAAACCTCAGATGTTTTTTTATCAAACGTAAAGCTTACAAAGCAGTACTTTGGTTGCAATTGGAATGTTTTCAATAATAGATATTATTTTAAGATGCCCACAAAACTTATTCTAATATTTTGTCTGAAGGTTGTGATGCCATTAAAGTTAACAGAAAATTTGCACCCTTAGTGGGTGTGTCTATACTGCAGCTGGTTGTAAGGTTGGATAGATCTGTGCTAGCAGGGCTCAAGCCAATGACCTAAAAATAGTAATGTGGATATTGCGACTCTGGCTGTGAGATTTTCGTAGGAGTGGGTGGGTGAGATTCTGTGGCCTGTGTTGTGCAGGAGGTCGGACTAGATGATCAGAATGGTCCCTTCTGACCTTAGTATCTATGAATCTATGAGAGGATCAGGTGGGTTTGAGAACCTGAACTTCAGCCAGAGTCACAATGTTCACACTGCTACTGCTCGTGAACCAGCTCGAGTTCTTAGCACACATCTGTCTACCTGGGCTGGGAGGCTTGCTCCAAACTGCAGTGGAGATGTACCCATCTTGCAGGGTCCTAGACCCCAGGCTACAGCCCAAGCCTGAATTTCTACACTGCAATTAAACAGCCCCTTAGCAAGAGCAGGTCAGTCCTGGATGTATAACAGCAGTATAGACATACCCAATGGTACTAATTTCATTAAGCATATAATTTATTTGCCTGAGTCTGTCTTTTCCATTAATTTAATACTTTGAGAGACATGGACAGCAAATTGATAAAGACGCTGTTTCTTTGATGAAGCTGATGGGACCTTGAGTCTTTTAATAGTGATTATTAATTAGCAAAATAAATATATCTGGAAATAATTTCCTATACTATTCAATGGTTTTGACCAATAGTTGCCTCATTAGAAACCTTATAACCCTCTCCCCATCTTGAATATTTTCACTCCTTTTTCACAACATTTCGTTTTTCCCAGTCCACTTTGCCATATCCATTTTCAATAAAGGGATTATTACCCCTTTTAATTGTTTGTATCTCCAAAGCTATGTCATCACTTTATACACATGGCTTCTTTGCTTTCACTGGAAGTGAAGGCTAGTCCTAGATGTGTCATAGCTTTAAAGGTGGACATGTGTTTCTTGCAACAACCAATGAAAGAATGCACATTACTCATGTGTTGCATAAGAATATAAGAACATAAGAATGGCCATACTGGGTCAGATCAAAGGTCCATCCAGCCAGTATCCTGTCTACAGACAGTGGCCAATGCCAGGTGCCCCAGAAGGAGTGAACCTAACAGGTAATGATCAAGTGATCTCTCTCCTGCCATCCATCTCCACTCTCTGACAGACAGAAGCTAGGGATACTATTCCTTACCCATCCTGGCTAATAGCCATTAATAGACTTAACCTCCATGAATTTATCCAGTTCTCTTTTAAACCCTGTTATAGTCCTAGCCTTCACAACCTCCTCAGACAAGAAGTTCCACAGGTTGACTGTGCGCTGAGTGAAGAGGAACTTCCTTTTATTTGTTTTAAACCTGCTACCCATTAATTTCATTTGGTGACCCCTAGTTTTTATATTATGGGAACAAGTAAATAACTTTTCTTTGTTCACTTTCTCCACACTACTCATGATTTTATATACCTCTATCATATCCCCCCTTAGTCTCCTCTTTTCCAAGCTGAAAAGTCCTAGCCTTTTTAATCTCTCCTCATATGGGACCCGTTCCAAACCCCAATCATTTTAGTTGCCCTTTTCTGAACCTTTTCTAATGCCAGTATATCTTTTTTGAGATGAGGGGACCACATCTGTACGCAGTATTCAAAATATGGGTGTACCATGGATTTATGTAAGGGCAATAATGTTATCCGTCTTATTCTCCATCCCTTTTTTAATGATTCCTAATATCCCGTTTGCTTTTTTGACTGCCGCTGCACACTGCGTGGGCATCTTCAGAGAACTATCCACAATCACGCCAAGATCTTTCTCCTGATTAGTTGTAGCTAAATTAGCCCCTACCATATTGTATGTATAGTTGGGGTTATTTTTTCCAATATGCATTACTTTACATTTATCCACATTAAATTTCATTTGCCATTTTGTTGCCTAATCACTTAGTTTTGTGAGATCTTTCCAAAGTTCTTCACAGTCTGCTTTGGTCTTAACTATCTTGAGCAGTTTAGTATCATCTGCAAACTTTGCCACCTCACTGTTTACCCCTTTCTCCAGATCATTTATGAATAAATTGAACAGGATTGTTCCTAGTACTGACCCTTGGAGACCACCACTAGTTACCCTCTCCATTCTGAAAATTTACCATTTATTCCTACCCTTTGTTCCCTGCCTTTTAACCAGTTCTTAATCCATGAAAGGATCTTCCCTCTTATCCCATGACACCTTAATTTACGTAAGAGCCTTTGGTGAGGGACCTTGTCAAAGGCTTTCTGGAAATCTAAGTACACTATGTCCACTGGATCCCCCTTGTCCACATGTTTGTTGACCCCCCTCAAAGAACTCCAATAGATTAGTAAGACATGAGCTCCCTTTACAGAAACCATGGCGACTTTTGAGCAACAATTTCTGTTCTATGTGTCTGACAATTTTATTCTTTACTATTGTTTCAACTAATTTGCCCAGTACTTACCTGAGACTTACCGGAATTGCCAGAATCACCTCTAGAGCCTTTCTTAAATATTGGTGTTACATTAGCTATCTTCCAGTCACAGGGTACAGTAGCTGATTTAAAGGACAGGTTACAAACCATAGTTAATAGTTTCTTAGACACAAACACATTATTTGTTTTATTTATGTTCAGCACTAGGATTATGTCAAAATTTTTCAAATGTTCAGTTCATTCTGTTAAATAAACCTATTACATATACGTTACTAATGCTTACCCTGACATATGAGGGTATGATATTTAATTATTATGTATTTTACATTGTTAATTTGAAAAAAAAACCCTCCATGATATTACATGTTGTATTTCAAGTTCTTTATTCGTAAGTGCAGTGAACTGCATTGATATCTACTCCTTACTCCTTAAAACCTGCGTGCTATAACATCTGCAGAGCTCACAAGGATTGCATTCATTTTAATTGCATGATTTTATCATGCTAAATGAAGATATGTCATGTTTTTATGCGGTAATGCAAAGCACTGAGGCTGGATTTATTGCATTAGCCTATCTGTAATGTGGCAGATGATGGAATACCAGCGATAAAATCATAAGATTTACAAAAAACATAATTACATATAGGGTAATATAAAATTGCACATGGGAAAATATTTCAAACAAAGATTTCTGCTGTTAAAAATACAGACGGGAACTTCTTTGTCTTTTGAACACCAGCTGAACTCTGCAAATGTCTGGGCATTTCATTTCCTACTAGATATTCTTTCTGAACAGTTACCTTTTAAAAAACCAAAAACAAAATATGATTTTATATCCTTTATTTGTAAATTAAATATGATTTAAAGTTGGTTTTGACTTATGTGTAAGAGTTGCCATAATAAAAGAGTAACAAAGAGATAAATATTGTGTCATTAAATGAATTAAATAATATTGTCTCTACACTCTCACATAATTAAAACAGACACCTGCTATGTTACCTTAGAGTATAACTAGTTAAACTTCCTAAAATTCTGTATTCCCCCAGTGCAGCCTGTTGGTACCAAGATAGCATTACATACTGGCAGCTGGAAGACTAAGGTTTGAGTTCAGAAGCAGATCCCAAATCATATGGTCTATTGATAGTGCAACCTATAGAATGTTTCAAAGATACTTCTAGTGCTGTTTATGCCTCCTGCAGCACATACTTCCTTCTTATCAACAGAATGACACAGTCATCTATTTCATACTAGTTTCTGGAGGCACAGGGAAGGAATGGATATCTAAAGTAAATTAAGAGATAAAGAAAATATAGTATCCTAGTTATTGTAATGTAATCTCTTTAGAACATATAAAGTTTCTTCCCTCCTTCCACGTGGAGTAACCAGCTTTGATGTTAAATAGTCAAGCAGGCTAAAAAAATACACAAAAATACTGGCTAGCATATTTCTAGCAGACCATCCACATAGTAAAAGATAGACTGGTAAGCTAATAAAGAGGTTTCATGAGCTCAGTGGCCCTCTGGTTTGTATCTTATTCTGGGTCCCCTAAACTCCACACAAAAGCAAAGCAGTGCTTGGGTCTCGTTTACTTTCTACTGTGTTAGTGTGGCCCAGTGGATGCAAAGCATGCTCAACTCCCAAGGGACAAGGATTACTTTCTATTGTTCTTGACTGCTGTAACCAACACAGTAGCTGAGTGGGTTTCAATCTCCACTTCCACCCACTGACTGCAAGGAAGTCATCATTCAAAGGATTTGAGAGTGAGGAGGATGTAAATCTACATGGACAGAAACAAACACACACACACACACACACACCCCACAGGGATTTTTCTAGGGCAACAGAGAAAGATCAATAGAATATCTATTCCAAGGGGGGGAAATTAAACAGAAAGCAAAGTTTGATCAAAAATCTGGAAAACAAATTTTTTTGTACATGAAATGTCATATATTAAATGATCTTTATAGGTGGAAATATTAAAGGGGAGTTAATTAATCTTATTAAAGGCAGCATGGGAAGTCAGAGGGTGAGCCACTAATATAGTGCTTGGGTCTCATTTAGTCCATATTGATGTATAGTCCATATTGAAGGATGCAGGGTGCAGGTTTTTCTTAAGGGGCCTTTTATACACAGTTTAAAAAGTGTTCGCTGTACTACATTCCAAGTCTCTCTTTTCTATTTTAATAACTATAGACAATCATACATAATTCAGTGAAGATTAAAAATGCTTATTCAATTTTACCATTGCTTAAATATCCATGATATTAACAATGAAGTCATCTTTCATGTTTTTTTTTACTTTGGGGTACCCAAACAGTCTGTTTGAGAGTAATTAAAAATAAACCAAGGCTCCTTCACTCTCTCTTATTTTAGATATTAAGCCTGTATTATGAATGATACGTTAATTAACATCTCTGCATCAATTCTGTTACACATACTAATTCATAAAAGAGAGCAATGCGTATATTGCTCAGTGCAGCCAGTGATAAGACATTCCCAAAATGTCTCTCAAGCTCCTCTTTACTACTGTATATACTTACTGACTTTCTATCTTTCCTTCCATTTCTTTCTATCATCCTAAATTATGGAGCTAACTGACAATACCAACACATCATTAATATGTCTGAACACCAACATATTATGAAGTCTAATTAGGAAGCCTGAGACCTTGCAACACTTTAGCTAATAATGAATCAATTAAAATTAAGATTTAATATTAAATTAGAAACCCCACCTCTTTTTTGCTGCCAACCCAGAAATACTTCACTCTTATCCTTACCCTATGCACTAAATGTTGCAACCTAGTGGCATGATAAGGTATGCAATAGGGGAATTCTTAGAGGATATTACCTGCCACCTGGTTGTAAATCTGATTAACAGACACAGAAAATAAGTCATTTGCATGGAAATCGCCCAGCTCACACACACTCTTTCAGTCATTTGTTTCCTTTGGAAATCATGTTGAGATGAGGAAATGACTTTGAGGACCCAAGGTGGGTATCATTTTCAAATTAACCCTTTCTGTCTTTTACATTGAGTTACTTAACAAGAATGATGGGAAAATATTTAACTGTTTCAACATAAGCTGTTTTGTACTGTCATTCTCTAAGTGTTTTAATAGGAAACCAGTAAAGTTTTTTTTTAAACTAAGCTCATATTTGGACCACGACTATAACTACAATATTAGATTCTACTAAAACTGTATGGTATTATTTTCATTACTTTGCACTTTCATAAGGTAGTCTTAGTCCACTGAGAACATTAATATATAATTTTTTTTACTATAGATGTACACATCAACTCCAAAGCAAAATCCTCAATACTGCTCACCAATGCTGTAAACAGCAGTTGTCTAAGTATCTATATACTGACATATAAATATCTATACCTACAGATATATGCCCTTGATGTTTCCCTTTGCCATTTAAAGTTACAAAATAGTAAAGAGATAGTATTATAAATATAAAAGAAGGGTAAAGGAAGCAGTAAGATCTGTATACGTATGCCACATATAGCTATAAAATAGATTCACAGATACTAAGGTCAGAAGGGACCATTCTGATCATCTAGTCCGACCTCCTGCACAGCGCAGGCCACAGAATCTCACCTACCCACTACTATGAAAAACCTCACCTATAAATCAAATATAGCATTACAAAAATAAAACTAGCATAAAGTGTATGCTATGAACTATTTTACCATTAACATTCTATCACACAAAATTAAGTTCAAAGATACAAACTCGCCCTGACACTCAAACAGAAAACATTGATTTAAGATGGGAATAAATTATTACATAAACCTGCTCCACAAATGAGCTTGTCAGCTACATTGGTATTCACCAGAATGGGTTTGAATTTGAGGAGTTCCCAAGGCACATAGATGATTACCATCTTATGATCCAAGAAGTATTTATCTCCCTGTGCAAGCCACATTGACTCTATATAGAGCTACTTTTTCTGCTCTAGAAAAAATAACGTATCTTTCCAACTTCCCTCTTCTTACCCATATCCCACACTTAATTTCTCATTGCTTTCTTTAAAGCAATTAATATTATATTCAAATAATATGTGATTAGCATAAAAGTCCATCACCTGAATTTCTCAAGAACACTAGCACGAAAGTGAAAATATTCCTAGCAAATAGAATATTTAACAAGGGACTTTGAGACTCAGAAATATTTTCCAAGTAAAAAAAACTGACAATAGTAACACGTAAATATAAAGCCTACAGTCACCATAAAAAATAAGCAGAACATTTTTTTCAGAGCTGCTTTTCTTCTCTCTCTCTTTCTCTCTGACACACACACACACACACACACACACACAGGACAAAATGATGTATCTCAAAACACCTTACAAGTAATGGATGTGCAGTTTTGCATAACAGAGAGGCTTTTACTGGAATGAAAGATGAAGATTATAGGAAATAGCTCCATTTGTGTGGAAACAACAAAGATGATAGGTCAGTTTTAAAATGCTGGTTGCTGTTTGTCACTGATTGCACGTGCAGATTAATTCTCTTATGCTAAAGGTCTGCTAGGTTTTTTCTAATTGCAACTAGTATGTACAGTATTAGCTTACTGCAAATATCTAGTGCAGCTTACAACGCCATCAACAGTTACTTCTTGGGAATATGGATTTGGACTTGCAATGTGCTGCATGAATTTAACACATAAAATATGGATTTCATTGCAGCAGTGACACTAAAGGCTCACAACAACTGCTGACTACATATATTTTTCTCTTTCTTCTCTATCCCTTTTTTCTTTGATTTTTACCTTTTTACCACAGTGTGAAATACTTGTATAGGAAAAGTGTGTGCACTTTTCCCTCTGTACATGTACAGATACACGCATGCACACAAAGTATTGCCTCTATCTACCTTGTCATCAGTATCAACACAGAGACTTGCTTTCTGAAGAAGTATTTGCTTTAACTGTTTGGATTTAATTCAATGAAAAGTCAAGTACAATAGTGTAATATCACAGAAAGCTTGTTACAGACTTACAATCAGGATGCAGTCAGTGTGGGCATGTATGTGTATGTTGCATGCTATGCTCGTGATAATTATAATATGAAACATTACAGTTTTGAAGTCCAAATAGTATTCCGCCACTGAATTTATAGTAATTGAATACAAGTTAAAACTGTGCTGCTTAGAACCTAGCTTGGTTACTGGGGGAAGAAGAAAAAAAAAAGCTTTGCAAAATGCAGTTCAATCCTGAACACGTATAAAGGCAATTCACTTTGAGTATAGTATACACACATTTATCTTGATTTCATGTATGTGTCATATTTATCAAAGTGCCTTTGTGATGTATAAAAGTTGTATACAATAGAATAATTCTATGGATTACATTAAATACAGTGCTGCTGATAGTTCAAGAAAATAAAACCACCGAAGGAAATACAATTATGAAAGGCTCCTACCTTTTATTCTGCTTCTGAGCAAGTGTAGTAGTGTCCAACCCAAGCAACGCTGGAGAATTTGCTACTATCTTCTCTTTTTTGTTTGTTTTCTGCTGTTATTTTCTAAGACTGATCCTACTTGAATCTAACTCAGCTTCTTCTCACAGCATCACTTAACTCTGGACAGCAGGGAACAAATGCTTAGGGGGGAGCTCTCTCACTGACTGGCTTTCATTCAAAGCTCCTGATTAAGAAAATAATAATAATAAAAAAATCACTCCCTCACAGAGAGGGAGGGAGAGAGAGAGAGAGAGGTTCTTCTGATTGAACCACAGCACTTGCCATGCGAAGGTTAGAGACTGGGAAAGCACAGGCTTTCCCAAGCACACAGTGATTTGCAAGTGAATGCAGTGGGAGGTACAGAGAAAGGAAAGCTTTTTTGCTGAAGCTTCCCCCTCCCCCTCCTGATAGAAGGCTCTCTGTTTCTGAAGTCCAAGGTAATTAGCTTAATCTATTTTTTTTGCAGTGATAAACAGTAAACACGTGACCACTTCTTGTAAGCATTCTTTCTTAATTAGATATATTTACTTTTCCTTTATCATCAGTGATCCTGCAGTATTCATAATGGCAAGCCACTGAATAGTAACTAAATATATAAACAAGATACCAACTTAAATTACAAGTAGCTCTGAGATGTAACCAGAGAGTTATTAATTTTTATTGTTTTCACTGAACTGCCTACCCCATTAGTTAAAAAACAAAACAAAACAAATCTGTCTCTTCTGCTCCATCAGTGTTATAATGTGTACAAAACCGTGCAGGTTCACATTATATAAGATACCAAAATGTTACTAAACCTCATCTGAGAAGATGGTACAGAGCTACTATTCATTCTCCCCAACCTTATATTTTCTTCAAGTCGATATTTGCATCACTTGTGTTTAGCATATTGTTATTTGGCTCACTACAGTGTAGCTTCCCATTTTGCTGCTGTAATCCTTTTCACAGCTTTAATCTGTAACAATTGATATTTCCTAATACAACAAATTGGACTCAGCACAATCCCTCCTTCGATCATATTAAGCTCAATCCTTTCTCTGTGTCATAGTAGAGGATTGTATAACGTTGGCTAGGAGAGATACAGCAAATATCCATTTAAGATTACGTCAGTGGATGTCAGTATTGCTCCATCCAAACAGTGCCAAGAGGGAATTTTTCTGGTTGTAAAAAAGGCCTAAACCCTTCCCCAAAAGTTAAGATGTATCAGATATAGGTTGCAGCACAATGTGAGAGAGAGAGACCGATAATATCAACAAAGATGTACTAGCAGTGAACTGTATTACACTACAGAGTAGTCTCTTCAGAGGAAGGAATACAAGCCTCATTGCCTAAGTCAGCAGGTCTTAAAATGTGATCCATGGACCAGGGCAGGTCTGCAGAGCAGTTGATGGTGGTCCATGAGTGCTGACAGGCCACATTGTGTTCTCTCTTTCCCATTTCCAGCTGCTGAATTTCATTAAAAAATGCATCAAGAACTAAAGTATGTACTTTCTCTTTTCCATGTAAGCAATTGCTACAGATGCCAAATGGATGTAATGGGATCACTTAAGGGAGAGGAGGTGATCTGTGCAGTCACCAATCGGAGGGGAAACAGTCCACTGATGTGGCCCATGCAATGCATAGAGTTTGAGAATTCCTGTCCTAAGGTCAATCACAAGTAAAAGAGTAAAATTTATTGACATGAAGGAATAAAACAATGTGACACAGAAAATTTCTCTCTTTCTCTTTCCAGGATATAACACAATGCATAATATTTTAAAACCAGTTTCTTTATATTTGCTTTCTTTCTTTTCCCAAAGCTAGTTCAATATGACAAATAATGATCTTGCTTCTGTTACTGCTTTACATAGAATTTCATTCTCAGTCATTCACTCTTTCTCAAAGAGTGACTAGAGTATGGAATTAATAAATCTGTTTCCTTATTCCCTCCAACATGGGGAGAGCGGTCCACACTTCACACCAATCTGTCTTGCAACAATGCTGTGACATCTTTACTGACTTCCAGTATTCATATGAGACAAGAAATATAAAATTCCCTTTTGTTTGATGGTCTCTGCCCCAGACTGAGTTGAATGTGGTGTTTACAATTACCTTTTCCAGCTGGACCGACCGTGCTTCTGCTTCCTAAAAGCAACATGTCCAGGGGTGGCCCCTGTAATACCAAGCTGAACAGCCTCTTAAAGTGACAGCTACATTGAAATAGCTGCAGGGAGTTATAACAAATTTTTAAATATATATTGCTGTGAAGTAGCTTTGCAAACCTGAATAGCTGTTCTGATCATGGTCCAACAGATTCTTATGTTACAAATTGTTGATAGTAATTTTTCCTCTTATTTTTACATTTTGTCTTTGTTATTAATTTTGTAGTCATTATGAAATGAAATAAAATGACTGCATATAATCAGATCTATTTTATATATATTCATAAAAAAACATACATATATATGCACAGTCTCTCTTAAACTCACACACACACACACACACACACACACAGAGGAAGAGAGGACAAGATGATTTAAAGGACATTCTTATTCCATAATAAGAGTACCTTGTTCCAGTTTACATTAATCCAAACTTAATCTTAATTAAAGTGGAGTAAATTAAACTGGAACAAGGCTTTCTTATTATGGAATAAGAATGTCCACACATGGAGTTATTCACAAATAGCTATCACACTCCAAATTCACATTCTACCCTTAATCTGAATTAACAATCAAGCACAGAGAACCTCTAATGGGTTTCTAGCTTCTGTTTCTCATGGAGTGGTCACCATTAAAAAGTCAACATTCACCCACAGTGACAACACAGTGGTATCTAAAATAGAGCAGTTATTTACTCTCAAGAATCCAAGAAAATACTGATAAAATATTTACTTTCTAATATCTACCATTATATACCATGTGTGAGAGGGAGTACTATTATAGGCAGGACTGATATCACTTCCTATTTTAAGGTTGCCTGACTTCCCATTATAAGCCCATTTTCAATAGCTTATAACTTTGCCAAACATTAACCATTTGGGTTGAAGTTTTCTTTAATGGGTGTCTGCCTCAAGCTAAATTATTTTAGTAAGTTTCAGCCAAAACAGATTAGCTGTTTCTGAGAACGAGGCTAGGGAAAATACACTTTTTTTTTTGCCTAAGTTAAAATATTTAGGAGACCTTTTCTTTGAAAAAGCTTTATATACCTCAATGCTTTGGAATTTGTATGTCAGGAGTGTGCTTTTTGCTAGCCCCATGAAAATCCATCCAAATTTGACCAAGTTATGTAAGACTTTGGAAAAACTGCAGTTTGTATACATGCAACAGAGACTTCTTAGAGTTAGCAGCTACATTTCCCAAAGATTCCAACTGCACTGAGCATGCTGCTGCCCAAGACTCAGCAAGACTTGCTGTGCAATTGCAGCTCTAGGATGCTATAGGTCATGCTGGGTCCAGTGCTGGGCACCTGAACTGGGTGTGGGGAATCTGCCTCTCCCTGTCCTCTGAATCATCCCCCCCCTTCCCCACCCATAGGGCCCAGGAAGCTTGAAGGAGAAAGAGGCATGACTCAAATGCAGAGGGCCAAAAAACATATCTTCAGAGGATGGGGAACAAGCTTTAAAGGAGCAAGCTAGTTCACTGAGGGGTACATGTTTTAAGTACAACCTGAAGGAAAGATTCCCTCTGATTAGCTTTTATTTCCAACTTGCCTATCTCCTGGGTTAGAGCAGCCAACCAGGACTGCTACAGGCAGGTGGACCTCTCCCCACTCCCCCTCAGCAACCCAATACCATTCTCACAGAAGGCAAGGGAGCAAAAAGAGCCCAGCAGCTCAGGACAGCTCCCTTCTCTCCTCCCTTCCTCCTCCTGTGAGCAACAGGATGCCTTCTTTGCTCCTACCTGATCCATGCAACAACCTGCCTGGAAGGAGTGGAGGAGGGAATTCTTCTGCAATGCCTGGTAGAGAGGGTTGATGAACCCCAAAGAGCTGTAGGAGGAGCATAGGTGAGACTGGGCGGGGGGAAAGGATGGCAAAACTGATATGAGGACTGGAGTGATTTGGCAGTTGGGGCAAAATTGCTGTGCAGGGAGATGGGCAGATGTGGGGGTAAAGAGACCCTCCCACTTTTTTCCCCACACCACTTTAAGCATTAGGGACCAGAGGTCAGTAGATTGGAGCATGGAGTCAGAGGGAAACTAGAATTGGGAATTGGGGTGAGGGAAACGGACTGTCTGGGGCTTGATCTGGAATCTAGAGGTGGGGAGTGGGACTGCAACTGATTGGAGATTGGGAGCCAGGGCATCAGTGGGAGACTGAGGTCAAATGAAAAGCTGGGGTGACAGTGGGGCTGGGATCCATTTGGGCAGAGGGAAGGAGGTGAGGAGGGAAGGAGATATGACAAGATGTGAGGGGATAATAGGCTCTTGTTGGGCAAAGGGACTGGAAAAGTAGTTGCGGGGACACACATCAGATAAGAAGCTGGGCACCATTGGGTATAGGGAACATGGGGGGATAGTGAAACTAGAAACCAGGTTGGGGGGGACAGAGAGACATCAGATGAGGAGATGGGGAGGGAAGAGTCTAGCACTTGCTGAGCAAAAAGCCTGGGACTGTGATGAGAGGCTTGAAGGGTGGTGGCTGGATAGAGGAGAACAAGACTGGGATAAGGAACCGGACATGAGGAAGAGACAGGACTGGAATTATGTCAAGTGGGAGCAGAGTGGGCAGAAAGGGTGATGCTTGTAGAGAATGAGCAGAAAAGTCTGTGCCCACTAGACCATCCTCCCCTTTCAGAGTGTGGAATGGAACAAAGATTAGATTCCTGAGTCACACCCTTCCTCTCCTGTCAGCAAATATCTAGGATACTCACTTGCAAAGTGATGATCCTCCTCTAGTGCTGGTCATATGGAGGACAACAGCCTCCTAACTCCATCAGTTAGTCTGTTAGCTCATATGGAACAAGTCTCTGTAGATGATCTAAAAGTTCCAACCCAGCTGATGAACCAAATGTGTATGTATGAGATGTCACCTGATGGAAAATTTCTGTTTTATCAGTTTGCGTCTTAAAAACCTAGACAATGACACACCAAACATTGATTTAAAAGAACATTTAGGTTGCAAAGTTAAGCTCTGAAAAATTAGGAAATGGCAAAATTAAGATGACCTGTGCTACTTTAACTAAGTTCCCTTGTGTGTATGAATTATGATATAATCGTTAATTACATGATCACATACTGTTTTTTTCCCCAAAGGAACCCTGCCTCAGTCAGTGCAGTGTGGACCTTCTCTAAGGATGAATCAGGGTTGTGTAATGAAGGAAACTGATTGTCTATAGGACACCTGCCTCATTCATTACAGAAAAAAGAAAGGATAGTCTCACAGTTAAGGCAGTTGGATAGAATAGTATTCTATCCTTGCCTCTTCCACAGAGTAATATTAGGCAAGTCACTCAAACCAAACTTTTTACACATAGTCACTAATTGTTTGTTCCTCATGTTCTAGGGTCTGACTTGAAGTGCTGAGAACTCACAGCTGCAACTCAAGTCAATGTGAGCTGTGCTTTGAATTTATACAGTGCTAAAGAATTCTAAGTATTCTCAAAATCAGATCTTCATTATCTCAATTTAGGTTCTCAAAATAAATGGATACTTCTGATCTTAAGATCACTCTGCCTCACTTTCCCATCTCTAAAATGGGATAATATCAGCCCCTCACCTCACATGGGAGTTATGAAAATAAATTCATTAATGTTTGTGAAGAACTAGGATAATATAGTGATGAGCCCATCAGGAAATTAATAACTCTATCTTCAGAGCAGGGTTTGAATAGTGTGCAGCATCTTTCAGAATACATGCAGTGGGAGTGTCATAAATATAAAGGGAAGGGTAACCACCTTTCTATATAAAGACCTATAAAATCCCTCCTGGCTAGAGGCAAAACTCTTTCACCTGTAAAGGGTTAAGAAGCTAAGATAACCTCGCTGGCACCTGACCAAAATGACCAATGAGGAGACAAGATACTTTCAAAGCTGGAGGGGGGAGAACAAAGGGTCTCTCTGTGTGTGTGATGGTTTTGCTGGGAATAGAACAGGAATGGAGTATTAGCATTTGTTAGTAAGTAATCTAGCTAGAAATGCATTAGATTTCCTTTTGTTTAAATGGCTGGTAAATAAGCTGTGCTGAATGGAATGTATATTCCTGTTTTTGTGTCTTTTTGTAACTTAAGGTTTTGCCTAGAGGGATTCTCTATGTTTTGAATCTGATTACCCTATAAGGTAGTTACCATCCTGATTTTACAGAGGTGATACTTTTACTTTTTCTGTAATTAATATCCATCTTTTAAGATCCTGATTGTTTTTTCATTGTTCTTAAGATCCCAAGAGTTTGGGTCTGTGTTCACCTATGCAAATTGGTGAGGATTTTTATCAAGCCTTCCCCAGGAAAGGGGGTGTAGGGTTTGGGGGGATATTTTCAGGGGGGAAGATGTCTCCAAGTGGGCTCTTTCCCTGTTCTTTGTTTAACATGCTTGGTGGAGGCAGCAGAGGGCTCATGGACACGGCAAAGTTTGTACCTTGAGGAAGTTTTTAACCTAAGCTGGTAAGAATAAGCTTAGGGGGTCTTTCATGCAGGTTCCCACATCTGTACCCTAGAGTTCAGAGTGGGGAAGGAACCTTGACAGGGAGTTTAAGATTAAATAGTCCCCAAATACAATTCAATGGATCCATTACAAGCTAAATCCTCCAGCAGCTTCCCCTGCAATCATGTTCCTAGTAATTTGGGTGTCCTGCTCTGTCAGTACTACTCCCTGTTCCCCCAGGGCAGCTCCTAACATTGTCTTCCCATGCCCTCCTACCCACCATCATAACTCTAATCAAACACAGAAAGTCTGTGGAAAAATCCAAGATTTATGCTCAGATCCATGAACTCAACACTCTGTCTTAATCCATCCCTGTGTGTCCTTTTCTCCTATTGTTAAAAACTCATATGCCGCTTTTATGAAAAAAGCAGAAATGTGTCTGCAAGGAATGCTGTACACCCTATTTCACCCATTGTCATTACTCCTGAATGTACAGTAAAAGGTCTGCCATGCACAAATCTCTTTTCTTCATGTCCCTTTTTCGCTAGATCTTTACCTGTTCTGATGCTATAAACAAATATGGGCATCAAAGAGTTGAAATTATCTATAGAATCATAGAATCATAGAATATCAGGGTTGGAAGGGACCCCAGAAGGTCATCTAGTCCAACCCCCTGCTCAAAGCAGGACCAAGTCCCAGTTAAATCATCCTAGCCAGGGCTTTGTCAAGCCTGACCTTAAAAACCTCTAAGGAAGGAGATTCTACCACCTCCCTAGGTAACGCATTCCAGTGTTTCACCACCCTCTTAGTGAAAAAGTTTTTCCTAATATCCAATCTAAACCTCCCCCATTGCAACTTGAGACCATTACTCCTCGTTCTGTCATCTGCTACCATTGAGAACAGTCTAGAGCCATCCTCTTTGAAACCCCCTTTCAGGTAGTTGAAAGCAGCTATCAAATCCCCCCTCATTCTTCTCTTCTGCAGACTAAACAATCCCAGCTCCCTCAGCCTCTCCTCATAAGTCACGTGCTCTAGACCCCTAATCATTTTTGTTGCCCTTCGCTGTACTCTTTCCAATTTATCCACATCCTTCTTGTAGTGTGGGGCCCAAAACTGGACACAGTACTCCAGATGAGGCCTCACCAGTGTCGAATAGAGGGGAACGATCACGTCCCTCGATCTGCTCGCTATGCCCCTACTTATACATCCCAAAATGCCATTGGCCTTCTTGGCAACAAGGGCACACTGCTGACTCATATCCAGCTTCTCGTCCACTGTCACCCCTAGGTCCTTTTCCGCAGAACTGCTGCCGAGCCATTCGGTCCCTAGTCTGTAGCGGTGCATTGGATTCTTCCATCCTAAGTGCAGGACCCTGCACTTATCCTTATTGAACCTCATTAGATTTCTTTTGGCCCAATCTTCCAATTTGTCTAGGTCCTTCTGTATCCTATCCCTCCCCTCCAGCGTATCTACCACTCCTCCCAGTTTAGTATCATCCGCAAATTTGCTGAGAGTGCAATCCACACCATCCTCCAGATCATTTATGAAGATATTGAACAAAACGGGCCCCAGGACCGACCCCTGGGGCACTCCACTTGACACCGGCTGCCAACTAGACATGGAGCCATTGATCACTACCCGTTGAGCCCGACAATCTAGCCAGCTTTCTACCCACCTTATAGTGCATTCATCCAGCCCATACTTCCTTAACTTGCTGACAAGAATGCTGTGGGAGACCGTGTCAAAAGCTTTGCTAAAGTCAAGAAACAATACATCCACTGCTTTCCCTTCATCCACAGAACCAGTAATCTCATCATAAAAGGCGATTAGATTAGTCAGGCATGACCTTCCCTTGGTGAATCCATGCTGACTGTTCCTGATCACTTTCCTCTCCTCTAAGTGCTTCAGGATTGATTCTTTGAGGACCTGCTCCATGATTTTTCCAGGGACTGAGGTGAGGCTGACCGGCCTGTAGTTCCCAGGATCCTCCTTCTTCCCTTTTTTAAAGATGGGCACTACATTAGCCTTTTTCCAGTCATCCGGGACTTCCCCCGTTCGCCACGAGTTTTCAAAGATAATGGCCAAGGGCTCTGCAATCACAGCCGCCAATTCCCTCAGCACTCTCGGATGCAATTCGTCCGGCCCCATGGACTTGTGCACGTCCAGCTTTTCTAAATAGTCCCTAACCACCTCTATCTCTACAGAGGGCTGGCCATCTCTTCCCCATTTTGTGATGCCCAGCACAGCAGTCTGGGAGCTGACCTTGTTAGTGAAAACAGAGGCAAAAAAAGCATTGAGTACATTAGCTTTTTCCACATCCTCTGTCACTAGCTTGCCTCCCTCATTCAGTAAGGGGCCCACACTTTCCTTGGCTTTCTTCTTGTTGCCAACATACCTGAAGGAAACCCTTCTTGTTACTCTTGACATCTCTTGCTAGCTGCAGCTCCAGGTGCGATTTGGCCCTCCTGATATCTTTCCTACATGCCCGAGCAATATTTTTATACTCTTCCCTGGTCATATGTCCAACCTTCCACTTCTTGTAAGCTTCTTTTTTATGTTTAAGATCCGCTAGGATTTCACCATTAAGCCAAGCTGGTCGCCTGCCATATTTACTATTCTTTCGACTCATCGGGATGGTTTGTCCCTGTAACCTCAACAGGGATTCCTTGAAATACAGCCAGCTCTCCTGGACTCCCTTCCCTTTCATGTTAGTCCCCCAGGGGATCCTGGCCATCTGTTCCCTGAGGGAGTCAAAGTCTGCTTTCCTGAAGTCCAGGGTCCGTATCCTGCTGCTTACCTTTCTTCCCTGCGTCAGGATCCTGAACTCAACCAACTCATGGTCACTGCCTCCCAGATTCCCATCCACTTTTGCTTCCCCCACTAATTCTACCCGGTTTGTGAGCAGCAGGTCAAGAAAAGCGCTCCCCCTAGTTGGCTCCCCTAGCACTTGCACCAGGAAATTGTCCCCTACGCTTTCCAAAAACTTCCTGGATTGTCTATGCACCGCTGTATTGCTCTCCCAGCAGATATCAGGAAAATTAAAGTCACCCATGAGAATCAGGGCATGCGATCTAGTAGCTTCCGTGAGTTGCCAGAAGAAAGCCTCATCCACCTCATCCCCCTGGTCCGGTGGTCTATAGCAGACTCCCACCATGACATCACTCTTGTTGCACACACTTCTAAACTTAATCCAGAGACACTCAGGTTTTTCCACAGTTTCGTACCGGAGCTCTGAGCAGTCATACTGCTCCCTTACATACAGTGCTACTCCCCCACCTTTTCTGCCCTGCCTGTCCTTCCTGAACAGTTTATAACCATCCATGACTGTACTCCAGTCATGTGAGTTATCCCACCAAGTCTCTGTTATTCCAATCACGTCATAATTCCTTGACATCACCAGGACCTCCAGTTCTCCCTGCTTGTTTCCAAGGCTTTGTGCATTTGTATATAAGCACTTGAGATAACCTGTTGATCGCCCCTCATTCCCAGTATGAGGCAGGAGCCCTCCCCTCACAGACATTCCTGCCTGTGCTTCCTCCCGGTATCCCGCTTTCCCACTTACCTCAGGGCTTTGGTCTCCTTCCCCCGGTGAACCTAGTTTAAAGCCCTCCTCACTAGGTTAGCCAGCCTGCTGGCAAAGATGTTCTTCCCTCTCTTCGTAAGATGGAGCCCGTCTCTGCCCAGCACTCCTCCTTCATGGAACACCATCCCATGGTCAAAGAATCCAAAGCCTTCTCTCCGACACCACCTGCGTAGCCATTCGTTGACCTCCACGATTCGACGGTCCCTACCCAGGCCTTTTCCTTCCACGGGGAGGATGGACGAGAACACCACTTGCGCCTCCAACTCCTTTATCCTTCTTCCCAGAGCCACGTAGTCCGCAGTGATCCGCTCAAGGTCATTCTTGGCAGTATCATTGGTGCCCACGTGGAGAAGCAGGAAGGGGTAGCGATCCGAGGGCTTGATGAGTCTCGGCAGTCTCTCCGTCACATCACGAATCTTAGCCCCTGGCAAGCAGCAGACTTCTCGGTTTTCCCGGTCAGGGCGGCAGATAGATGACTCAGTCCCCCGGAGGAGAGAGTCCCCGACCACCACCACCCGCCTTCTCCTCTTGGGAGTGGTGGTCGTGGAACCCCCAACCTCAGGACATCGCATCTCATGCCTCCCAACCAGCGGAATCTCCTTCTGCTTTCTCCCCCCAGACCTATCATCTGGTCCACTCTCCGCAATGGTACCTGTGGAGAGAACATGAAAGCGGTTAGTTACCTGTGTCTGTGTTACTGGAACCCGGACATTCCGCTTACCTCTTCTGGAGGTCACATGTTGCCAAGCTTCTTCACTGGCCTCTTGGCTCCTCTGTGCAACCTGCTCTATATCTTTAGAGCTTTGTGCCCCTAGAAGGCTATCCTGAGTTTGGTCCAGAAAATCCTCAGTCTCTCGTATACAACGCAGGGTCGTTACCCAATATATTATATATATATACATATATATAATACCCAATATGTTACCCAATATAGTTGCCTTGCAGACACTCTCTGCTATGCTATAAATGAAATGTGGGATTGAGATGCAATACATTTATGGCTTTCCAGAAGACCACACATAAATAAAATGGAACAACCAGGCAGGATAGCAATAAACCAATTCTATTGTAAATGTAGATTTGTCAAGAATCTCTGCAATGATTAAAAAAATGTTATTCACAAAACCTTATTGACAAATCATGACAAAGCATAAGCAACAGCCTTTCAAACCCCTGTCTTAATGGTAATATAATGGACAAGAGAAATGCAATACATTAAAAACAAATGCTTGATTAATATAGCTGCAACAGGATATGAGCCTGTTGATGGTATACCTTCCTTTTGATATTTAGATGTTAAAAAAAGAGGACATTTATTTTAACGGCACTTAAGCTGCACTGAAATTGTTCTTCTCTCTGCACTGCTCAGACTCTTTTTGGTGTTTATCACTATTCCACCACCACCACCACTACCCCATCTCCCCCTTGGATGACATGTTTATTGTCTTCTTGCTAATGTTGGTTTTAACATTTTTGTAAGTGATTGTAGGAAGCAGACCAAAAAGTAGATTTGCAGCTTCAATCTGCATTTGAAATAGGACAACCAATTCCTACAACCTGTTGTGTGATCCCCTTCTAACGTAAATAACTTATCCCCATTTTAGATGTCAGTGTGGCATTTTTCATAGGTTGGATTTAATCAGAAGTGTTGTAAATTCTAGTGTAATGAACAAACAGCGCTGTGAATGTGTCTCTTCCTCAAGGGATGACAAGTGGTGTACTGCCATCCCATTGAACTTAAATAAGCACGTACATTCATATGCAATTGCAGAGCAATAATTAAATAAATGAGGGAGCCCATCTACTTTGATAAATTTTATCTATGTTCTTCCAGATACATTTTTTATTTCTGCATTTGGTAAATATGATGGCTCATGATACAAACAACATCGAACTAGCTTCACTTTAATTGCTCAGATTTGAAAGAAGCTGCATTTTTGCAGCAAAAGAAATAAAATTAAGCACATTTTTCAATCTAAATAATGCCATGGTTGACTTTTGCAGAGTTCAGGGAAGCACAAAGCAGATAGGAAACCATGGTATTTTTCCCACCAGCAAAATTCAAAATTGGTGAAAATTAAATATAGAAAACTGCTTCACTTTAAATTTGTTTACACGGTTGTATTTACACCTTAAGGAGAAAAACTGAGTATGGATTGGACACATCTTGAGTTCTTTATTGAGGCCTAGATTATATCCAGGTGCCCATGTGCAGAAAAACTATTACAAACATAGATCTCTTCCTTTCCAAATTGAAGAGATTATGAGGAGTGGCACTGCGGTGGCACACTATCACCTTGACCCCAAGAGACTCATGTGGAGAAGTCCACAGATTTCTGAGGTTGGAAGAGGATGAAGAAGGGGAGGACCTACTTCTGTGACCATATCCCCTGCTATGTAGCAAGATTTGTATGTGTAAAGTTATACACTCAGAGTCATGTTACCACACTCTGGCTCCAGTCCAGAGAACCAGCCAATGTCAGAACAGATCCAACAGGAGCCAGGCTGCCAGAGAAGAGGTATCAGCAGCGCAAGAAACTGTCTTGTAAACTGTCCCCTTTATTTGGAGCCAGGAGAGCTCCTTCCCCACAGATATCCAAGAGCCATGGGGAATGCTAAGACCAAAATCCATCTCCTAAACAATGTTATTACGAAAACCTCCTCCTTCCTTCTCATAGACCTCTTTTGGAGGAGGCAATGTGGCACTGACCTTTTGATGACTGCAACGGGAGTTTTCCAGACTAAGGACTGAGTAAAAGCTGAGTTAGAAACTCAGGATTTGGCCTTGCATCTTAAAACACTGTATAGGGATACATTAATGATGGGGCAAAGAATTATTATTATTATTATTAAATTCGGGGGGGAGGGAGAGAGGAGAAACTCAACATGGAATTCTAGATTTAGCCTCACTTACAAAACTCATCCAGAATTTAAATGGATGTAGGAACAGTTCAACAGGATAACTGGCAGACATCTTATGTTGTATGAATTTAAATGGCACTGTTACGTGTGATTGGAATTTCTGTCTAGCAGATCAGAGTTCAGGATGGGTTCCACACAACTAGGATGGCTGGGACAGGTGCAGCTGGTGAATGCAGAGAGTGATATGTTGAGGCCCTGATGTAATTTTGAGGCCATAGCATATTTTTTTATGAACGTACAATTACACGCTGAATGAGCCATTTTCAAAAGAGATCACCTAGTGTGTTCATGTGAATCTCAAAATGCTACATTCATTTGTATTTGGACATTCAGTAAATCATCCATTTCTCCTACCTTTAACAACTAAGATCAAATGCAAGAAGTCTACCATTAAGCAGGGTTGAGATTCATATTTTAATCACATGTAAATCAGGAAATCCAAATTCCTGGTTCCCACAACTACTGCAACAGCTACCAGACCTTATTTAGTCATGTAAAATGCTTCATACATGCAGGTAGACAAAGATGTTGTTGCTGTATATACAGAAGCAAGTGCTGGATCCTTTCTATCATTTCCATTGCTTCATGTTTTGGTTTATAGTTTAGGATCTACATAAGATACACAGACTTCCAGTTGTGACTTTTTGGGGTAATAACAACTAGTAGTGTGTGACAATTTGGGAAATCTGGCTGTACAACTTATGAATTCATGCTGTTATGAAGTTGTCATATTGCGGTATCAGGAATCACCTCTATGTAGACATGGAATCTAACACTTGTTCACAGTGGCTGAAACATGCATCTACCAGACAAGGGACAACAGAATGTCATTAACCTTAACAACTGTATATGACTGAACCGTTGATATGATAAGAAAATTTACTGAAGCTGGGAGAAGCTATTTCCTCCACTTTGTCTGCAAGGGATGGATCAAATGGGAGTGGAAAATCACCAGCAACAAAATGAAAGAACTAGCTGTTGGTACGGGAGAAATATAAACTGTAGAGACAAGAGGAGAAAGCTTTTTTCAGGAGAGGGAAAAAGGGAAAAAAAGGTATGATTTAGTAGTAGGGGGGTTTCTGTTAACTGCAAACCAAGTATGATCACAGGAGGCTAGCTGGATTAGAATAGGCTGCCATGGGTGGCTGGTGGAGCCTCCCTTTGAGGAGGCTAGCCCACAGCTCTGCAGCTTCTGCCTGCAACCCCCCACTCCCTCTCCACACTCAGAGCTCCAAAACCCCCCATGCCCAGAGGAACCCTGAGCACCCCCGCCCTTCAGTCAGAGGATCCCCAAGCTGGCCAGAGCACCAAGCCCCCATGGCCAGAGGAGCCCTGGGCCAGCTGCACCATACCTCCTCTCCCCTTCCCTCCCCAAACCCCAAGCTGCACCGCAGGAAAAGCATCTCTTCCCAAAGAACCACCTGAGCTTTTGATATGCCCCATGCAGGTTCTGGAGTGGCTGAGGAGGTGCTACATGCTATTCAGCTTCCTGGGTTCACCAGTCATCTCCCTGGTGATATGACTGATGAATCCAGGAAGCTGTATAGCACATACTACCTCCTCAGCCGTCCTGGAACCTGCGTGGGGCATAATAAAGCAAAAGAGGTTAAGGATAATCTAGGCATGGCCCAATATCTAAACAAATACTTTGCCTCAGTCTTTAATGAGGCTAATGAGGAGCTTAGGGATAATGGTAGGATGACAAATGGGAATGAGGATATGGAGGTAGATATTACCATATCTGAGGTAGAAGCCAAACTCAAACAGCTTAATGGGACTAAATCGGGGGACCCGGATAATCTTCATCCAAGAATATTAAAGGAACTGGCACATGAAATTGCAAGCCCGTTAGCAAGAATTTTTAATTAATCTGTAAACTTGGGGGTTATACTGTATGACTGGAGAGTTGCTAACATAGTTCCTATTTTTAAGAAAGGTAAAAAAAGTGATCTGGATAACTACAGGCCTGTTAGTTTGACATCTGTAGTATGCAAGGTTTTGGAAAAATTTTTGAAGGAGAAAGTAGTTAAGGACATTGAGGTAAATGGTAATTAGGACAAAATACACCATGGCTTTACAAAAGGTAGATCGTGTCAAACCAACCTGATCTTCTTCTTTGAGACGGTAACAGATTTTTTAGACAAAGGGAATGCAGTAGTTCTAATTTACCTCGCTTTCACTAAGGCATTTGATATGGTTCCACATGGAGAATTATTAGCTAAATTGGAAAAGATGGGGGTCAATATGAAAACTGAAAGGTGGATAAGGAACTGGTTAAAGGGGAGACTACAGCGGGTCACACTGAAAGGTGAACTGTCATACTGGAAGGAGGTTACTAGTGGAGTTCCTCAAGGATTGGTTTGGGGACCAGTCTTATTTAATCTTTTTAATACATGACCTTGGCACAAAAAGTGGGAATGTGCTAATAAAGTTTGTGGATGACACAATGCTGAGAGGTATTGTCAATACAGAGAAGGACCGGGATATCATACAGGAAGATCTGGATGACCTTGTAAACTGGAGTAATAGTAATAGGATGAAATTTAATAGTGAAAAGTGCAAGGTCACACATTTAGGGATTAATAACAAGAATGTCTGTTATAAATTGGGAACACGTTACTTGGAAGTAACAGAGGAGGAGAAGGACCTCGGAGTACTGGTCGATCACAGGATGACTATGAGCCACCAATGTGATATGGTCATGAAAAAAGCTAATGTGGTCTTGGGATGCATCAGACGAGGTATTTCCAGTGGAGATAAGGAGGTGTTAGTACCGTTATACAAGGCACTGGTGAGGCCTCATCTGGAATATTGTGTGCAGTTCTGGTCTCCCATGTTTAAGAAGGGTGAATTCAAAGTGGAACAGGTACAGAGAAGGGTTACTAGGATGATCCAAGGAATGGAAAACCTGTCTTATGAAAGGAGACTCAAGGAGCTTGGCTTGTTTAGTCTAACCAAAAGAAGGCCTAGGGAAAGATATGATTGCTTTCTATAAATATATCAGAGGGATAAATACCAGGGAGGGAGAGGAATTATTTAAGCTCAGTAGCAATGTGGACACAAGAACAAATGGATATAAACTGGCCATCAGGAAGTTTAGACTTGAAATTAGATGAAGGTTTCTAACCCTCAGAGGAGTGAAGTTCTGGAACAGCCTTCCAAGGGAAACAGTGGAGGCAAACAACATATCTGGCTTCAAGACAAAGCTTGATAAGTTTATGGAGGAGATGATATGATGGGATAGCCTAATTTTGGCAATTAATTGATCTTCAACTACTAGCGGTAGATATGCCCAATGGCCTGTGCTGGGATGTTAGATGGGGTGCGATCTGAGTTACTATAGAGAATTCTTTCCTGGGTGTCTGGCTGGTGAGCCGTGCCCACATGCTCAGGATTTAGCTGATCGCCCTTTTTGGGGTCAGGAAGGAATTTTCCCCCAGGGCAGATTGGCAGAGGCCCTGGCGGTTTTTCGTCTTCCTCTGCAGCGTGAGGCATGGGTCACTTGATGGAGGATTCTCTGCATCTTGAAGTCTTTAAACCACGATTTGAGGACTTGAATAGCTCAGACATATGTTAGGCGTTTGTTACAGGAGTTGGTGGGTGAGATTCTCTGGCCTGCGTTGTGCAGGAGGTCAAACTAGATGATCATAATGGTCCCATCTGACCTTAAAGTCTATGAATCTATTATTCTATAGTTTGGTAAGTTAGGCATAAACATACATTTTATCTTTATTTTTCATGTAAACATTTCTGACTTTTATGCCGCATTACTCGTACTCACTTAAAATCTCTCTTTGTAGTTAATAAACTTGTTTTACTGTTTTATCTATTCCAGTGTGTTTAAATTGATGTGTATTTTATTCTCTGTTTTTTAAAAGCATTCATGTAGGAGAAAGAAAGCAGCAATAGCAGCAATTTCTTGTGTTTAATAAATGTATGACAAAAACAAATATGCCTACATAAATATACTGCAGAGTAAAAGTCAAGTTTTCATCTTGATACACAGGGGGAAAAATAAGAAAAAAGGGGGGAGAGGAAACCTAGGCAAACTGTTAAGTACAATACAAAAGGTTATAGATAAACACATGATTCAGCGGCCACTGGAGTCTTCTCATTGACCTAATATGAAATGTTTCAAGCTTATAATGCTTCATTTACCAATCAGCTAAAGTATTCCTGCCAATCTTAAAATGTCTGAATTATTCAAAGGATTCAGTTACCAACTAGAAAAAAAGAGTAATTTAAACTAATATTGTCTAATTAACATATCATGGTGTTGATCTCAAGTTAGTTGTTTATGTAGATTAACTCAACATAAAACACTTCCAATATTTATATCTAAGGATTTCAAAAGAGATGGGAGGGAGGGACTTAGCACATCACGACATTGACTACCCTGCCTATCCCCCTTCTTAGCACCTTTATAATTCACAACAACCTTAATAAAGCTAACAGAGTCTATGAGTCTCAAATTGTACCGGTCATTGCCTTTTTATAAAAAGTGTCCACAAAGAGTAGTTTTTAATTTATAAAAAACATTAAAACATGTTAAATACTTTTTAAGTGATCTCTCAAAGTTGAGCTTTTTTTGGGAAGACTCATTCTAATATATTAAAAAGGCTCGTAAGATGTTTATGGGGGGAGTTTACGGGTTATTTTGCTTGTGGATTTTTTGCTGCAGATTTTTTTTAACATTAGAAATGCAAGTTTTGTTGATTCTGTTTTTTACGGAGAACTATTGATAACTGGAGAATTGATAGAATGACGACATCAGATACACCATACATGCAAAACCTGGTTAACTTAAAAGTGTAATTTTTATTAACACTTCAAAAAATAAACTTTTTTAAAGCATTTAAGTTAAGCAATACTTAAGAGGAAAATGATTAAAGTATCACCGACTTATCAATTCAATTAAGGACTGAGAAATCCACATGTCTAAGCCAATCAATTTTTTTATCCTTATTTTGTAACCAGGGTACCCTCTCATAGGAATTCTTGCAATTGTTTCCTGTTCTCCATCACATTAAATTTTGTCCCCATCAGATGCTTCCTACCCATTCTTGTCTTATCATACTTCCCCTCCAACCTACCACTGGTCTGTTTCAGCATTAAACATCTCCACATGTTTATTATTATTATTATGGAAGGGGCCTTAAACAACATCCAGACCTCATTGTACTAGTTACTGTACACACAGAAACAATCCCTTGCCATGAAGAGCTGGCAATTCAAGTAGACAAGGTAGACAAAGGGCGAGAGGGAAATAAAGAATTGAAGTGACTTGCCCATCATCCCACAGCAGGTCAGTGGAAGTAGAACCTGGGTCTCTTCAGCCCCAGACCAGTGCCCTACCCACTAAGCTATACATCCATTTGCTTTTATTTCAGCCAATAACACCATTACATCTCTCTTTAGAACTGTATTGCCCATTGTGGGAGGATCTGACCACCTCATGAATAATGATGCATTTATCCTCAGAGGGATATATCTAGGACAAGGTTATCCTCTTTTTACAGTCAAGAAATGGAGACAAATAGATTACATTACCTGCCCAAGCTCATACAAATAGTCGACAAGAAGAGTCACAAATATAAACTGTCTCCTGAGTCACAGTCCAGTGTCTTAACCATAGGACCACTATCTCTTTCAAATCCCTCCTTAGTTTTAATTTCTGTTACCTACAAGTAATCATCTAAGTAATGATAACTAGATTATGCTTGCAGTTGGGGATAGCCAATTTTACATGTGTTTTTTTTTAAATCAAGATTTGAAGCCATCAGAAACCTCCAATGTATGCAAAAATTAACCTATGTAACAGCAAAATCTTGTTTTTGTTATGTGTGTTCTGCCTATCCCCTTCATTCTTAGAATCATGGAAGTGTAGGGTTGGAAGGGACCTCCGGAGGTCTTCTAGACAAGTCCCCTGCACTCATAGCAGGACTAAGTATTATCTAGTCCATACCTGACAGGTGTTTGTCTAACCTGCTGTTAAAACTCATCAGTGATGAAGATTCTACAACCACCTTAGGCAACTTATTCCAGTGCTTAACTACCCTGACAGGAAGTTTTCCTAATGTTCAACTTAAACCATAGTTGTGGCAAATTTAAGCCCATTGCTTCTTGTCCTATCTTCGAAAGTTAAAGAGAACAATTTTTCTCCCTCCTCCTTGTAACAATCTTTTATGTACTTTAAAACTTTTATGCCCCCACCCATCTTCTCTTTTCCAAAGTAAACAAACCACCTTTGTTCAACCTTCTCTCATAGGTTATGTTTTCTAGACCTTTAATAATTTTTGTTGCTCTTCTCTGGACTGTCTCCAATTTGTCCACATCTTTCCTGAAATGTGGAGCCCATAACTGGATACAATACTCCACACTGATTAGGTCTCAACTGGAATAGAGTGGAATAATTACTTCTCATTACTTCTTGCTTAGAACATGAGAAGTTCTAATCCATCCCAGAATGATGTTTTTTTTTTTTGCAACACTGTTGACTCATATTTAGCTTGTGATCCACTACAATCCCCAGACCCTTTTCCGCAGTACTACTTCCTAGGTAATCATTTCCCATTTTGTATGTGTACAAATTGTTTGTTTGTTCCTTCCTTCCTTCCTAAGTGAAGTACTTAGGATTTTTCCTTATTGATTTTCATCTTATTTACTTGAGACAATTTCTCCAGTTTGTCCAGACCATTTTGAATTTTAATCCTATCCTTCAAAGCTCTTTCAACCCTTCCCAGCTTAGTATTGTCAACAAACTGAATCAGTGCACTCTGTATGCCATTATTGATATAATTGATGAAGATACTGAACAGAACTGGACCCAGATTTGATCCGTGCAGGACCTCACTCAATATGCCCTTCCAGCTTGACTGTGAACCACTGCTAATGACTCTCTGGGAACAGTTTTCCAACCAGTTATGCGCCCACCTAATAACTCTGTACCTTCATTACACATTCATTTTTGAATCATGTCTCAAAAGTAGATGATGAATTCTTTAAGCAAAGGAACCATATCTGTGTATTTATGTAACCCTAGCACAATAGGGCGCTGAACATGACTAGGCTTCTCAACACTACCTCAATATAAACAGTAAGAAATAAAACCATAATAAATTCAAGAATATCTGTTGGCCAACATGTTTTTCAGGGGAAAAAACAGGGGGGAAAAGGAAATTTAATTTCCTGATATTTCTTAGATTAAAAACAGGGAAAAAAATGAAACCCTCTACCTTCTTAATACATTTTATAGCACTGGCGGGGGGGGGGGGAGGACGGAGAAGGGAGGGAAAGGTTGAAGTCCTATTTACAGGTCACTTTGAACGCCTCGTGTATTGTTCAGATGGGCATTAGAAGACTTGTATAAGAAGCAAAATTTAGATCACATTTTCAAATAAAAAACTTAGTGCCTCTGGGGCATAAGAAAGAAGGAATTGGAGTAGAAAATTGAGCAGTTTCATGTTAATTCTAAAGTTCAGCAAAGTAAATGATGCTCTTCCCCTTCCCCCTCCTCCAGCTCTATCACATAGAGTAAAATATTTTTCTCAGTCTAGATGATTTATTGTAAATTAAAGAAAACAACAAAGAAAAAACTAAACATAAAGCCTCCAAGAAAGAGGGAGAATGCACATACAAGGGCTCAGTGACTAATTAACATTCTCTTTCAGAGCTGAAACAATATAGTGGTTGCTGCTGCGTACAACATCACTTCAGTTACACAGCTATGCACACAACCAGCTCAGTAAACAGAAGTCCATCCACCCCGCCTCCCAGGAATAAATAACAAAATATGTTAACACAAATATCACCCCCCCCCCCACACACACACACGTACCACAATGGTATAAGTACCCTGTTAATACCATCATCGCCCCCACCTACCCTAAAATAGGTTTCCTCTCTCTCCCCCCATCACCACATGGTTTATTTTAACATATTTATTTAGGGAAACATCATCAAATACGTAAGTTTTACATTGTGTTCTGAGGGCAGCAAGATTTGTGATCAGTTGATGTTTTTTCTGGAAGGAGTCTCACAATTACAGGCCAGCTGCAGAGAAAGCTCCACCCTCACATGATCACAAGCCTCACCATTGTGGTTAACAGTTCCATTGTTCCAGTGGAACAAAGTGGTTATGGGCAGGCAGGGTCACACAGGGTGGAATTTACACAGATACCCTGAGCCAGTCCCAAGTCAAGCTATCTCCAATAGTGGCTCCATGTACATGCTGAGAAGGACAAACTGGCCTTAGTCATTATTTAACATCTATATTGCATTAATACTTAAAAGCTAAAGTAAGGTTGGGCCACACTGAACTAGGCACTGAACAAACATATATGCCTCAAAAGCTTAAAGTCTGAATGACATAATAGAACAGGTGAGCAATAGAGATTCATAGACTCCATAGCCTGAAGGGACCATTGTGATTATCTAGTCTGAACTACTGTATAACACAGGCCATAGAACATCCCCAAAATATTCCCTAGAGCATATCTTATGGGGGGAAAACCATCCAAATCTTGATTTAAAAATGTAAGTGGTGGAGAATCCACTATGACTTTTGGTAAATTATTCCAATGGTTAATTACTGTCTCAGTTAAAAATTTACCCCTTACTTCCAGTCTGAATTTGTCTAGCTTCAACTTCGACCCATCGGATCATGTTATCCCTTTCTCTGTTAGGTTGAAGAGCCCAGTATGAACAGCCACAGTGTAGGGAGCTGGACTTGATCATTTCCAAAGGTGCCTTCCAGCCCTACATTTCTCTGATTAAATATTTTCTCCCCCAGTAGATACTTGTATCCTAATCAAACCACCACTTAACCTTATTTTTCCTTAAACTAAACAGATCTACCTCTGAGTCTACCACTATACGGCATATTTTATAATCCTTTAATCATTCTTGTGGCTCTTCTCTGAAACCTCTCTGATTTATTAACATTCTTTTTGAATTCTGGGCACCAGAAGAGGCCATAGTATTCCATCAGCAGTCACTCCAGTCCAAAATACAGAGGTAAAATAACCTCTCTAGTCCTACTAGAATCCACTAGATTGGTGTAGCAGTGGTGCACATTACCATCAATATTCTGTGTTTCTGTGAACTGTTCCTGTAATAAAACTTACAGTGAAAAGGAAAATTAAAGGTTAGTACACCCAATGATTATAGCCTGGTAAGTCTACTCCACCTATTGGGGCACTATGTTAAAGGCTGTGCTGAGGGGAGAAAGGAAAGCTGTCAAAGTCTTACTTTGGAATAGTGCACAGAGTGCACATATTAGCATATGGGGAGTAGTTTTTGTTTTGTAGCTCTCTGATAGGGATTGATATGACCTTTCTAACCATTCCTTGTCTATCTTCAGGTTTTCTAGAGCTCTGCAACTGTAAATTCACATAGCTGAGGCAACCAATAAATGTGCAGAGAGCTTTTACTGTGAGATGACATCACAGAACAGACTCATGGCGCTTAAGATCTCTATAGGTGCCTGGATGAAGAAAGTGTAAATCAAAACTCCTGTCATCAAAAATGACTGGCATTCAATCAGTATTAAATCATGTATGATGAAGAGCTGGGTTGAGTTCAAAACTCCAGAGGGAATATTCAGATCCAGATCTGCATGACTCTGGTCCCTATTTTTAGAATAAGAAACTCTAAACACTGTATATGGGCACTCCTAAATTGTGATAAACTTCTCATTTGGGTGTGAACTTTCTATACTTCAGACTTGAATCTAATATGAAGCAGGAATGGAACCAAAAGTCTCATTTCCATGCCAGTCTGTCCATTGAGTCCTGCCAACAGATCCACGTCTCAATATTCAGAGGCTTACATGATGGTAACCCCCACAGCAGAGTAAGGGTAACAAAGCTCCTTGATGTCATTAAGTGAATAATGTGTAACCATCAAAAGACAACTTTAATACCAATACCACAGAAAAGCAATGGAGATTTTCAGCACCTTATACACATATGATGTAGTCCTGGCTAATTGTAGGAGTGGAAGCCAGGCATAGTCCCAAAAAACCCCGAAGAACCTAAAGGGGGAAGGGATCCAACATGCATCTTAAATTAAAAAAAATATTAGCGAGTGTAGTTAAGACCAAAAGTTATTCTCACCCAATTGCTGTTTAGTGGTTTATATGAAATTATTGTATTGCTTTGGACCAGTTCCTTAAGGAGAAGTGATCACATCATAAACACACACAAAATCATAACTGGTATTAATTGGATGGCAACCTTGTTGGCAGCCTGAACAAAAATGGAAAGGACATTTTTAGTTAGGTTTAGCATAATATCAGATGGCAAAATTAAAATGAATGTGAATAAATCTTGGCACAGAAAATCACTATTGACACATCAAGAGTTAAATTTGTTAGTAAAATAATATGTTAAATTAGCTCATCCCTAACTAGAGTAGATTCTAATAAATGTACTGACTGCAGGTTCCTTCTTTTTTTTCCTTCTGTTTGGTTTGAGAAGTTTGCTCAGACAAGGTATGGCAATAATCTTGCAAGACAAAACGTATCAGGATAGCTTGAAACTTATATTTTAAGATCTCCATATGTGAAGAAATGCATATGTAAAATATTACTGATTTCTTCTGTACAGAATCTTTCACTTTCATCTTTGTGACCAAAAATGTAAGTGTCATTTTGGCTTTCTCCTAAATATTTTGATAACTACTTTGTCTATTTATTACTTTTTCTTGCTACTTGAAGCTAAGGAATTGCTGCTTTGATATTATGCCAAATAATCTGATACCGAACTCCAGAAGTATGTGGCTATGATTTAAAGAATTTAATTCTCCTGCTGCACCATTTCCATCCATTAGTCACCCTTCTGAAAAACTCACAGGTGTTGGATAGAAAACAGTCGGTGAATGAATACAATGCACATTTTTCTCTTTTAATAAAGTATTTTTATATTGGAGTCTGGATGGGATTTTGGAGTCACGTTAAGTAGGTTTTGCTTTCAAAGTTTTTCACCTGCTGGTGTCATCACAATATAGCCCTTATGGAAATACTGCCAGAACAGTATTAGAATCCTTGCAACAGTGATTCACACTTCAGTCACTTAAGTTAGATCATTTATTGTTTCCTCTAGTCTTTCAAAAACGGCATGGAGTAGCATGAAATGAATTTTGCATATGGAGCTTGAAAAGATCGTAAGATTTTAGCCATAGGTTAATAGCATTAGAAAAAAAATTAAACAAGACCCAAAACAGCCAAAAGCCTTTTATAGGTCATCTGCAAACTGGACAGCAGCCAAGGGGCTTAGCTTCAGTCCTTAGTTAGGTCATTTACTATGCTGCTTTCTCATCCCCAAGAAACCAAGTATTCAAGAGCTCCAAGTATTGACATTTTTTAATTATGCTACAGTATAGCATAACATGAAGTTATGAGGTATAATGAAGGCCTACGGGAGACTATTAGAACCATTTTTAGAAGCTAGAAAAATCCTTTTTAAAATATTTATTTTAGTCACAAACCCCACTTGCCAATTAGCAATTAAAAGACATGTAAGTGAACAAGCAGTATCCTGTAAGACAGAGTATCATTGTGTAATAGATGAATAGAAAATGTAGTTCAGTGCTCAGTTTCCTTTCCCCTTAAAAAAGCACAGTAGTTTCCATGTAAAATGAATATGTTTTCATTAAAAGGAAAGGAGTACTTGTGGCAGCTTAGACACTAACAAATTTATTAGAGCATAAGCTTCATCGGATGAAGTGAGCTGTAGCTCATGAAAGCTTATGCTCTAATAAATTTGTTAGTCTCTAAGGTGCCACAAGTACTCCTTTTCTTTTTGCGAATACAGACTAACACGGCTTCTACTCTGAAACCTATGTTTTAATTGTTTCTCAAATGTAGATCTAGAAACAGTTGCCTTGAGTAGAAATATATGCTTTGAGGAGGACTCTCTTCCAAGACAATTTGCAGAATTTATTGTTTCCACTATCTTTCATCATGTGAAAAGCCAGATTTTAAAATTTGTCTCATACTGGCATAAACTTCACATTTCCCAAGTCTTCATTTAAACTATCATAGGGACTGAACTGTGAAAATAAGTGTAGCAACCTCAGCCATATTATCAATGTCGTTTTCATCAGTTTCTTCATACCCATGTTTCCTTTGCTCTTTCCTTTGCTTCCTTTCCTCTGAATAGCAAAGAAAATCTCTATTACAGATTCTGTACAAACAGAATATCTGGTATGTGCCCTCCTCCCAGGTTCTAGGTCCCAAGTTATAATGACTGTGTTGTCTAGTGGTCAGAGCACAGTATAAGAACTAGACACACCCATATTCTAGTTGCATCTCTCCCGTAGTCTCCCTCTGTGAACTTGAAAATGAGATGGAGACAAAGCAACTTGCCCATCAGTAAAGTTGGGGAAATAATTACAACACCAACAAATATTTCTCTCAGTTTGCAAATTGTCCATGCAAAGCTTACAGTTTCCTTGTATTTCTTATGCAAAATTACTCACTGAATAATTCTTAATCTATAGAAGATTTTCAGAAGTAGTTAGTTGCAAGAACTGGATATGTGAAATTCAAGCAAGCTAGTTAATTCTGATTGGATACATTGGCCAAATGATACTGTTTCTGTCCCTTAACTGGGAGAGCATAACTTTTGCAATTAAGTTTCTGATACAAAATATGCACATTCATGAGTTTGTAATTTGCTTTCCATAAATATTCTCTTAATATTGAAAATGTTATTTCAGCAAACACTTTTCTCAGGCAACGTGTTTGCTAAAATTTCATGGGAAGCAAATACAACACGAGGTGTGAACACACCTAAAGTAAGTTCAGTACTTAAATGCTCCAAAATACTCAGCAGTTTTTTGTTTTTTGTTTTTTTCATTATTTTATTTAGGTATTTGCCCAGCTCTACTCATAACAGTGTTTAATTTCTTCACAAGGATATTGTAAACATTGATTAGCTAAAGTTTATACAGTGCCTTTTTACAGAGTGCACTGGGTTTACAATTTACTTTCTTCGATATTTGCATACTTCCACAAGATCTATTGAGGAAATGCAGAATTCTTCTGTGAACACTTTGAGTTTACTTTCCTGTTGTCTGGAGTGATTGTGAAGAATCATGCATTTTTGAAGGTTGAGATGTTATTTTAAAAGTTGACATTAGCTTTCCTTGTACTCAGGAATGGTCCTGGACCAATCCTTTTATCAGCATTCAGCACCTATAAGAAAGTGGGAGGAGACTGTGCCAGTGAAGAGCAGCAATGAGCCTTGCATTGTTTCAGGAACTGTGGGTGTTGCATGGATTGGCCAAACAAAGCATTGCAACCTTTCCAACGGCTACATATATTGAGACTGAGTTGGGATCCCTGCAGAGAAAGAATGAGACCAGCCTGCTACATAAGATGAAATCTGGAAAGAAGTACTGTGGTGACCTGTGTAATCTACCCTATTGGTATGCTGATTTTCACAATAGGTCACCCTTTCTGGGTCATGCTGATTAAAAATCAGTGTTTTCTAGGAAACCATGGAGAATTTGCCTCATTTTTAGATGAGCTCTTAAATTTTCAAAATGTGGCTGCATTTTACTCTGTCTTTTGAAAACTAAAATATCCTAAACCTTCTGTTTTGAATTTTAAAATGACCATTTCAGACTCTAAGAAATATCACGTCTGAGTCAATGGGACACAGATATAACATTGTGCTTTATTAAGAAAGGACAGGTGTTCCAACAGAGTAACCATTGCACATTTACCTCTGTTATGTGACAGGAATATTAAACCCAGGCACATATGTCATATCCATTGTACAGATATGCCCCACAATATCCTGAGAATCCATATAATGCACAGTATAATTCCTTGCTTGGTTTGTTGTGTGCTCATTACTATGGTAATATTCTTCTACATCCTTTTAAACAAAATATCCTCTCTCATCTTGGAATATGATGTAATGTGATGAAAGGGAAGGATGAGTGAATCATGATAGGGTGCAAAATTAAACTATGCCTAATTATATCAATCTACCTAGTATATTTTAATGATTTTAAATGTATTGATCTAAACTTTAGTCATAAATCTCTCTGAAGTTTTCATTTAGCTTTGATTTAAAGATAGAAGGAGGCCTTGAAAATTCCTGTCTTTGATGAGGACTTCACAAAATTAGCAGCAAACTAATTTTAAAAAGGTTATTTCATTATCCACTTACCTTTAGTATAAACAGATCTCTTCAATGTTTGAATTCACCTCTGTAGACCCATCATCAAGCATCTGCTTCAAAACTTTTGCTGGATTGGTATTCACCTGGGGGGGGGGGAGAGAATAATCAGATGGAGATTGCATTACAGTAGACAACTTTTTTAAAAATATGAGGGGTATGACAGTGACAGGTTAACCAAATTTAGTGAATGTCTTCATCTAAATCATATACTGAATTTAAAATGGAACTTTTCTAATCTGAGCAATTCTGCACAAATCACTCTAGCACTCACAGGCAATGGATAAGTAAATCAATAACTAAGCACAAAACATACTTAAGCGTATTTATTGTGGGTGAGTGACCCAACTTTTCAACCCAATGGCTTGCCGTTTCTAACCTTAATTATTGCCATTACTTCATGAGAATCACAGTTTAAGCACTAGGGCTCTAAATCCCATATGGCAGAGACACTTGGAAAATTATCTAATAACTATGACATTTGCTAGAAGAACAATCCTGTAATTACTAGTCTCAATCTCCCAAGTTACTGGTCAGCCAACCAGGATATCTGAAGACACCTACAATAGGTCACAGATGGGTTAGGTGTGCCCCAAAGCATTCTCTTCTCTTTCGGTTATATTAACTGACATTTATTATCTTACTGTAAGTATTTGCTATGCCAGTGAAAGCTACAGAAACCTGAGAGACTGCATCTCTGTTCTCATTTAAGGTTATGATCAACATGTAGCAATTAAAATTAATGTGATACATACAGTAGCCTCAGCACCATTTCTACATAGCACTGACCGCTTTCACGGTGAAGAACATAATTCTATTTAAGAAAGGAATGTGTGTGCACATACCCTCTCTGTCATGAGCATGTGTATGCAAGAAAGTATGTGCACATACATTCAATGGAGAGAGTTGCAAATCATTTTTGTTTCCATTGCAGTTATTATTCTTTGGGCTACTGTTGCCATTTCACGGAATGAGAAGAAAAAAAAATGAAAGACTTTGGGTCAGAGTCACTTATTATATGCTACAATTAGCCTATGGCTCTAAAATAAGGCCAATGTGAACTGATATTGGTGGAGTGCTGAGGAGAAGAACACACACACTGTACTGTTTGTACTTTCCCCCTAGAGACATGACAACTCACAGTATTTGTGTGTGATTGCCTGCCTGTCTTGTCCTTAGTGGGAAAGTCACACATTAAGCCTGTAAGGAAGGATCCAGGATAACCTGGGGAGTCAAAGTATATAAATAACTACTATTTACCTTTTGCATTTTAATATCTTCTATTTTTAATAAATTGAAACCATTCAGAGGAGATACTTCCATCAGGCAGAAAAGTGTATTTCAAGAGTCTTTCTGGAAAGATCATATATGCAGTATATTAAAAGCAAACACTGATGTTTTCTATTTTGATATATAATATTCATTGAATAATTAAGCAACCAATATACCAAACACTTATTTGGAAGTTTACAGAGAAATTGTCTGGAAATGCAGGGATTACAAAAACAATGTTACTTTGGCATGTTATAAATCCTATGTATTTGGTAGGATATTTAAAAATATAATAATAAATGCACAGTTAATATATTTATGTCAAAATTAGGAATGGAAAATACTATTTTCAATAGGACAAATACTTCCCTACTTGATTTCAGTGGAGTTATATTAAAGATGAATGTGGCTACATGTGGTCAAAATTTCTTAAAACAAACAAAGAAACAAACACACAGGAAATTCATTTAGAATTTTGCATATAGATCCAAGTCCTATCTCCCAGGCACGGCCCAAGAAGTTAGTATGCGAGAGGAAGATTTCCTTCGGGAAAGGAATTGTCCATCTAGCTAACGAAGAAAAAATGGAGCTAAACTCCAGGCACTAGTCTAGGCTTAGAGCCTACATAGTGAAATGAATGATCAGGGATCCACATATAAGTTAATCAACTATCTGAAGAATGGTGCTGTTGCAGGCAGGAGAGCCAAGTATTGGACAGGAACAGGCCCACAGATATTCTAGCATTTGCTGAATATCTGGTTTAATCTACATAAAGTACAAATTAGGGATTGCCATGGAAAGAGGATTGAATGCTCTCCCTTGCAGTACCCTTCTCCAAGTTTCTCTCTGTGCATTTCCCTCCCCCATCACACTGTGTTAAAGCCTCTTAAGGGCTGTTCCACCTTTTGCTAGGCTGTAACGACCACACAGAACCAAAACCAGTCAATAACTGACACAATATAGAGATATCTCAGCTATGCCTCCTTCCCACTACTACCTTGACAGTAGGGAGTATAGCATAAGAGACCCCTAGCACAGCTCTATGCCACCAGAGATTCGCCTTTAAACAGAGGTTGTCATTCTTGAGCTGATGAGTAGTTTAAGATCACATTAGTTGTCAAAATTTTTCACACCACCTGTCAAATTCTGTTCTCACCCCTCTTAATGCCAACCCTTGCCCAGTGCTATGGGTTTGACACAGGTCCTGCCCCCGGGCATGGACTGGGGGGCACACCTGGGCCCTCTGGCAGTAATGCCTGCTCTCCCCTTGACCAATCAGCACTGAGATGGGTCCATAAATCACACCTCTCAATGTCTTCTGAGACCCCACCTCTTGGAGCATGCACCATGTGTGTTTGTTTTTAATTCCAGGGAGGACTCAGCTTCCTTGATCCCTTCTGAGGCCTGTCCAAGCTTCCCTCTGTCAATCAGTCTCAATCTAGGAAGTGTGAGCCAATTGGTAGCACCTGCAAGTACCGTGCCAACCACAGAGGGTATAGAGGCCAGAAATTTGGCCTCCAGCACCTATCCATTGGATGTGTAGAAGCATCATCCTGCAAGCCCTCAAAGTGTGGAAGGATAGAGAAGAATTAATAATAGCTGATCATTTTCATTTCCACTTTAAGCTCATGTGATATAAACTGCTGAAGTAATTAGGCTTATTGAACATATAACAAATTACTCCACAAACTGGTTCAGAGCATGTATCTTATTATATATTGTATTAAAAGAGAGAAACCGCATCAGTACAAATGGTGGCAGCAACCCCATGTTAATATTACCTAACACAGGGGTGGGCAAACTTTTTGGTCCAAGGGCCATATCAGGGTGTGAAACTGTATGGAGGGCAGGGTAAGGAAGGCTATGCCTCCCCAAATGGCCTGGCCCCCGCCCCCTATCCTTCCCGCCCCCTGACTGCCCCCTCAGAACTCCCCACCCATCCAACCCCCCCGCTCCTTGTCCCCTGACCGCCCCCCTCCAGGACCCCACCCCCTATCTAACCCCCCTTTTCCCTGTCCCCTGACTGCCCCAGAACCTCTGCCCCATCCAACCGCCTCCTGCTCACTGCCCTCCAGGATCCTCTGCCCCTTATCCAGCCCCCCAGCCCCCTTACCATGCCGCTCAGAGTAGCATGTCTGGCCGGCGCACCGGCCGAAGCCAGACATGCTGTCGTGCTGCCCTGCATGAGCAGGCAGCTCCACTGCCCAGAGTGCTGCCCGCGTGGCAGCATGGCTGCAGGGGAGGAGGGACAGTGGGGGAGGAACTGGGGGCTAGCCTCGCAGGCCAGGAGCTAGGGGCCGGGCAGGACAGTCCTACAGTTTGCCAACCTTTGTTTTATATATATAGTTGAGATTATGGATTTCCAATGTGCAATACTTTGCATTTATCAACATTAAATTTCATCTGCCATTTTGTTGCTCAGTCACCCAATTTTGTAGCTCTTCGCAGTCTGATTGGGTCTTAACTATCTTTAGTAATTTTGTATCTGCAAATTTTGCCACCTCACTGTTTACCCCTTTTTCCAGATCATTTATGAATATGTTGAATAGGACTGGTCCCAGAACTGACCCCTGGGGGACACCACTATTTACCTCTCTCCATTCTAAAAACTGACCATTTATACCTACCCTTTGTTTCCTATCTTTTAACCAGTTACCAATCCATAAGAGCACCTTCCCTCTTATCCCGTGGCAGCTTTACTTTGCATAAGAGCCTTTGGTGAGGGACCTTGTCAAAGGCTTTCTGAAAATCTAAGTACACTATATCCACTGGATCCGCTTGGTCCACATGCTTGTTGACCCTCTCAAAGAATTCTCATAGATTTTTATATCATTTTTACATTATTCCTTGACATTAATAGCAGTACTATTGTTCTTGTCATGAAACCGTTTGACATCTTGACACAAAGTGCTTCATTACACCACAAACAGGAGATATTTTGCTCTAGAAAAAGATCATAAAAACAAAACAGATGGACTGAAATCAATGGCAAGTTCCCATTTATTTGAGCAGAATTAGGACTTAGCCCCAAGTCTTTTTGCTGCTGCTGGAAAAGAGTTTTTAACATTTCCTCTAGAAGAGAGAGCGTGGCATTTCACCCTGTTTTCCCCTCTTCTCGCAAAAATGCTGCCTGCTCACCTATCTACGACACTTCAGTAAGCAAGAGGTTGTTTCAAAAACAAACAAAAAACATAATATTTTTGCTACCTAGATGTCAATGTGTATATACAAATAAAATAAGATACAGTTAATTTGGTAATCTTGATTTTGAATATTTACTAACGGCAGGGAGTTTGAATGACCCTTAGACTTTTGTTTAAAAAAAAATCTGCAGATAGTTTCCTCATATGTCCTGCATATCTGTTCATAATCATTTGGACAGGTCATTGGTACTTACCTTTGAAGCTGTCTGGAAAGATTATTGACAATGTTTAGCTTTTTTTCCAGCATCCGAAGACTCTGGGGTAATTCAAAGTCATTTGGGAAGCATGTCATTCCAAACTGTAGAGGAGTGTACAAGATGTCAACATATTTTGAAACTGTAGCGATACCAGTGAAAGTTGTTCATGTGTTTATTAACAGAGCACTATTTTCTTTCTATAATAGGATAGAAAAAGCAGCCATATTGCCACTGATTTTTTTCCACACAACTAGCAGTCTCCAATAACTTAACTACTATGCACTTGTTGTTCCTTTTTAAACCAATCATACAACATAATGGGAGCCTGATACCAACTACATTTTGGGTGATGACATTTGGAAAGTGAAAAAACAGAGGCAGGAAGGACAAGAAGTTGTCTTTCTCCTCTGTCTGGTCCATCTCTCTCTCTCATCTTACCCCTCCACCTACTCTGTCTTTTCTCTTCCCTCCTTGGTTCTCATCTCCCCTGCTTCCTACTCCCCTCCCCACCAAATTCTCTGTCACACATTTTCTTCCCAGAAACAGGCTCCTGTACCATTTCTCTATTTCTTGCTCCAGTTTGGCACAGGGGAAGATACAAATGGCACAGAGGTCAGCCCAGACTAGATCAGTATCCCCCTGTAGATGATGATGGTATTACTCAGGACCTGTAAGTCTTGTTACTTGCCAGAGACAAAGCAACTCTTTGAATTCTGGGGAATGGACTCTTGTACAAGAGTTGTTGGATTAATCACTGCACAATTCTACTTTTCCAATTTAACTGAATCCCACATACTCAATCCCAGCTGCCTTTTCACTGCCTTTGACTCACTCCTCAAAATCTTCCCTCCTCCTGACTCCACTTCTCTCTGTGCACAGGATCTCACTTTTGTCTTTTCTTGGAAGATATCAAAGACAAAATACAAGGTGAACTTTTCCCTCCTTAGCTTGGTACTGAGACCATTGTCTACCATGCTACCTAAGGTTTTCTCATTGTTTGTTTGTTTGTACTTTCTCATTCACCTGCATCCATTTGTTGTTTCCTATAAAGTCTTTGGGACAGGGACAGTCTTTTGTTCTGTTTGTGCAGCACCTAGCAAGGTGGGATCTTGGTCCATGGATAGAGCTCCTACACACTATGGTAATACAAATAAAATAAATAATGTAACAAACAACAACTGGTAACATGCCTAAATTGGTGGCCTTCATGCGTAACGTGTTCCATCTGCTGTTGCTTTCATTGGTCAGGTGACTGGTGGCTCTTCATTGCATCTAGTCTACTGGGGTTTGCAAAAACTGGCGCAAAATACTGAAAAAAAGGAAGATTCAGAAACATATGTTCACTTATCCATTTTAGTTTTTGAATATCTAGAATTAAGGAGATTTAAACTCAGATTTTCAAAAGTGAGTACATCAAAAGGTCCACGCATGCTGCACCTGACATATGCACGTAAATCAAGGTGTACACAATCCTGACTAGCACACATATTGACTAATGAATGCGTGCAGACTGAGCACATGCAGAAGTGCATGATTGAAAATGTAGGCCTTAATCTAGAGGAAAGCTTGGAAGGATTAGATTTTTATCTATAAATGTTGGTAAACATTGATTTCACAACATACAAAGTTATGAAAAATATATTTCCATCAACAATGATAGAAATTTACAAATAGGCAAATAAGAAAAATGCTGCTTGGAACTTAAATAGCATTTGATTTACAGTTATTTTACTTTTTATATTTTGATAGACAATGTTGACAATTTATGTTTTAACAGATACAAATCTTTACCTTTTTGAATCTCAGTATCTACTGTCATTAAATAATTGTCTGATCATCATAGTTCCCCAAAACGTTGAAAAATTAAATTGAAAAAAAAGGAAAAAATGCTTAAAAATAAACATTGATATTCCATTAACATTATTTTTAAATGGTCTGCTAAGCCTATCTATAGGCCAACTGACTTTGGATGCTGGATACACATATTAAACAAGTGTTCAATCAAGTAGTATTGTCAAGTGATTAGTACAGTTGAACACATCAGGACTACTGAGCTGTATTCTTGTCTCTTATGTACTTTCAGACAAATCTGTTAACCTGTTCGAGACTCAATTTACCTGACTGTAAAATGTGAATACTGAACATACCTCAGCGATGTTGTAAGAGTTAATGTTTTTCAAATGATTTGTGATTCTGCTGGTGCCACCCATAACTGCAAAGAGTTATTCATTATCTAATCATATTGGATAACCATTGTAATATATTGAAAGTGCATATATTTGGAGAAATTTACTAAAAGAACAATTTAAAAGATCAACAATGCTTGTGCCTTCTTACACAATGGCTACTAAATAATTTTCAAGATTAATGTACCTTGCATTTTTATATCTCTGCGATCTGCCCAGCTCAGCTGAAGCTGCTGTTCAATATTCTAACAAACCAATTTTCATCTCCCAGAGCAAATGCACATTTTCAAGGAATTGGAGGTGTTTTTATTTCCCCATTACACATAGTTGTATTGAAAGATGCTTAAACATTGCACAGTAAGATGTTAAAAATGCAGGGTCACTGCACCAGTTTTATTTTCAGTGAAGTGTTGAGTCATCTACAAATGTTGAGGAAAGAAATGTTTCTATAACAGAAAATTACTTTTTCCTATAATGTATCTGTCGAAATCTACCAGTTGGTTTGATAGTATTTTGCTGAGTTTGTGAAAATGAGTAACCCTCCGAGAGCTTCTTAGAGGTTTGTTAAATTTCATTTATTATATCGACAGTAGAACCTGAAAAATATGTTTACTTCCAAACATAAACCTTTCAGTGACATTGGATTTGTCTGCTACAGTCTGTAACAAAGCCACTAACAAGATGTGTTCTCAATGTATGCTGGATGGTGGGCAACTCTGATAGAGAACAGACATTTTTTGCCAAAGCTGATTACCACACATTTTTCAGTTCTACATACCGTAAAAATTATTGTTGGATATCTTTACTTGCAGAGCTCTAATTTCCAATATAACTTGACTTTGATGTGATGGAAAAGTTGTAATTTCAGTACCTACAAAACCAAGGCAAAGGCAGAAGAAGTGGGGTTTTGTCCTGCTTTTGCTGCCTTATTTAGAAGTATGGTTATTTTTCTCACCCCTGGTGAAAACGGAAGACAGGTTTTCATTGTCCAGAAAATTGTCATGTAACCATAAGAGGCTGTTATACTGAAAAATAAAACAGAGAAATATTTGCCAAATGGTTAACATCCTCTTGTGAAAAATTCTGGGTAACAATGTAAGTTTTTCATAAGAAGGTACAAGACTGGCATTTCAACAAAGTGGAAATGGTGAAATTTTGTCCTGGATTAAATTTGTGAATATTTGGAAGATGTGCAGAATAAAAATGGCCAGCAAAAAAGTATAGGTTTAATCCAGCAAGTTGCTCAACACATGAGGCCTGCCAGTCACATATTCAGTTTTCTAGGAAGTGGTCAATTTGTACCTGCAGATTTACAAGGATAATGTAAAAAGCACTTTAAAAAAACCCACACATTATCCTAAAATATAATGCTGACATAATAGCAATGATGATCTTAGTGGATATCATAGACATAGAAAAACAAGAGAAAAAAATATACAAACATACAAGAGAGAAAAACTGACCAATAAAAAGTAGAGTTGAAAAGGGAATGAAATTAAAGAACAACAATAATAAAGTTAGCCAGTAAGATCTATGCTGTGAGACAGTTTTTATTTTTGTTTTGTAAAATGCTCTTTTATCAAATCACAGAAAATCAGTTTTTTAGTCTTCTTTTCTTAGAGTATCAGAAAAGGATTAAGTTAATGGAAGGGAAGATTACTCACTTTGTACAGTATCTGGAGTTCTTTGAGATATTTTTCCCTATGAGTTCTTCGCTTCAGGCACGCATGCCCTGCATGTGCCTTCTACTGGACACTTTTGGTAGTAGTGCCCATTCACTCTGCACATGCACCTTTGCTATCCTCATGCCCCACGCCAAAGGTATACAAGACAGTTTGGAATGAACCATCCTCAGCTCTTTCTTTACCACAAAGTCCTGGCAATACAAGAGTATGAAGCAGAAGAGGAGAAGGGTGGGTATTGTGACAGATATCTTGAAGCACTCTAATTACTGTACAAGGTAAGTAACCACTCCTTCAAGTAATGTCCCTATGGGTCCTCCGCTTCAGGCAATTTACAAGCTGTACTTCCTACAGGAGGTGGGTGCTTATAAGCTCAGTGTAAGACTGATGAAAAATGACAGGTTCAAAGGCAACATCTGCTTTGGAGGTGTGAACCAGAACATAGTGCCTCTAAAAGATATAAACTGAAGCCCATGTGGGCTGCCGCTGTATAGATTTCTGCAATTGGAATATTCTTTAACAGTGCTCTCAATGTAAACGGTGATCTGGTAAAATGGGGTATAACTCTACAAGGGGACATGCAATTAGCAATCTCATAACAAGATAGAATACAGCCAGAGACTCATTTGGAGAATCTTTGGGTTGAGATAGGGGTCCCTTCAACTCTGTCCGAAAAGAAATAAAAGAAACAAACCATCTGGAGGAAGCTCTAAGGTAGTGATGGGTAACCTGCAGGGACATGCTGGCTGCTGCTTCCTGCAGCTCCCATTGACTGGGAGCTGTGGGAGGCCATGCCTGCGGACGGTCAATGTAAACAAACTGTCTCATGGCTGGCCACAGGTTGCCCATCACTGCTCTAAGGGGTTTGGGTTCTTTCTAAACAGGAAGCCAAAGCTTTAGCGTCTAAAGTGTGAAGAGAGAATTTCTCCCTGGAGTGGTGAGGTTTAGGGTTTTTTTTTTTAAAGCCTTAAATGTCCTGATTGATATGCAAATCTGAGGCTACTTTAGTTCAGGAGTCTCAATAGGCAGACTGAGGACCAAATCCAGACTGCCAGATGCTTTGGAATGGACCATGAAACCTTTTTACTTACTTAGTATAATTATTTTTATTGCAGTGTGAAACTGTTTCTCTTGAGTCTGGACCTTGATTATACCTTGACCAAGAAATTTGGACCTTGACAAAAAAATAATTGACTACCCCTACTTTATTAAAAGTAGGATCTTTAGTGGTCTAAGAGATACCTTTTCCCAGTAGAACACAGTATGAGGGGCCGGTAGGAGAGACCAGTCATTAAGACCCCTACCTTGCTGTGCTCCTAGTGGAAATGATTGCCACTAAAAAGGCATGTTTCACTGACAAATGAACCAGGAAACATTTGGCTAATGGCTCAAAGAGAGGTTTCACGAGGGATTTGAAGACAGAGTTCAGATCTCATGCAGTGGTGTGTTCTCCGACGTCTGGAAAGCCCTTAATAAGTGTATAGGTAGTAGGGTGAGCAAATACCAAAAATCCTTCTTGGGGGAGGCAGAAACAGCAGCTAAGTGCACTTTAATGGAACTCGGAGACAGATCCAAGTTATTTAAGGCAAAAAGGTAGTCCAAGATATATGATAGAAGAGAGTTGAGAGGGGAGAAGCCCTGCTGTGTGCACCTGTGGTGCAATCTCTTCCACTTCTATAGGCATGGCTTTTTTTCTAGTAGATTACTTTCTGCTGTTCAGTACTACTTCCTGCACTTTAAGCAGTCCATTTTTATCCCTGAGAGCCAATGGCAGTGCAGTGAGTTTAGAATGAAGAACCTTCCCTGAGTCTTGGGTTAGTAGGTTGGCTATCATTGTTAGATTAAATGATGTGTAGGATGAAAGGAAAGCTAGATATGGGAACCAGACTTGTTTTGGCCAGGCTAGTGCTATTAAAAGGACACTGGTTTTGCCTTGTCTGATTTTTGTTTTGTCAGGGTTTTGAAGCATAATGGACCTGGATGATACCAATAAACTTTCTTGATAAAATAATAGTACTTATTAACAAGCATGCATTTAAAAAGTACAATATTTACCCCTTGCCAGGACAGCTGCCATTACCACACCAGAACAGCAGTAATAACAAAACTTTAAAGAAAACAAACAAAAAACAAAAAACAAAGTGCATAAACAAGTCCAAACAGTGGTATGGGTAATGCAGCAGGTGCTCTTGTGGCCATTAGTGATATCCACCACGCAAACTGTTCTTTCTACTAAGATCTGTCCTCCTCCCTTAGCTGCCATTCCTGTTCCAGAAACAGTGAAGTGTGTGCCTCCTCCCTTGATGAAACCCTGCTCTCAAGCTGTGCAGCCAGCCCGAGATTTTCCTCTTGCCTCTCGCCATGTCCTTCTTCTAGCCTTAAGTCCCTCTGTTTCTGGTGCTTGACCTGCTTGTTGCCCCAGTCCAGATCTTCAACTTTAAGTTCATCATGGAAACACTGGCCCAGGCTTCTGCTGCAGGGTGAGTGAGCTGCAGAGGTTCTGCAGCCTGTAGAGGTTGAGGGGCCTGGAACAGGAAAAAGACACAGAGGGTTATTGCCTCAAATAGCTCAGTGCAGGAACACAGAAATTTTAAGAACATAAAATATTGCTTTTCTAAACTGAACTTCAATATACTGTGAGAGGGATGCTTCAGATCACAGAAGCTCCCTGGACAAAGCCTGGTTAATCACCGTGAAAGAATTGCAGAGAATGGTAATTTAAAAATTAAAAGCTGCTTCTCCACCCCCTAAAAGTTGCAGAACTACTTGGGTTTAGGGGGAGGCTGTTTGTGGCTGTGCCGCAAAAGATCTATCTATCATTTCAGGCTTTCCACATTTTGGAGCACATAACAGTTCTTGTGGTGCCCGGCTGGCAAAGGAAGATGCTATTTCATGCTGCTGGTGGGAAACCAGCAGTATATGCAACCAAAATATTCAAATGTATAGTGACTGAACAGCAGTACATCTATGAGAGGAATGGGCTGGTCAGCTACCAAGATGGCCCTGGAAAATAAGCCCTTCCCTCAAACATGATTACCTGTCGGGAGTTGCTGATTCAGGAACAATTTGCAGTTATTGGCACACGGGAATGGATCAGAATTCAGAAGGGAATCATAGATTGCTGTGTCGGCTTCCACACGGCTTAGCCTGTTATGGCTGCATGGAAATAAATAGAAGTCCACAGCCATTCTCTCTCCCCTCCCCAGCACATTTCTGAACAAAAACTTCAACCCCCAGTTGAATTTAGGACAAATAATGTTGTCATTTGTGCACTTCATGGACTACCTTTAACTAACATGGACTAGATTTATAAATGGAACTCCCCCCCATTAAATAGTTTACTGTTTCCTGCAGTTCATCACATTGTTGAGTGGTTACAGAGCTGTGCACTTACAGGCATGCCAATGTAAAGTTATTATTTTCCAAGAAACAGGGATGCCTTAGCAAAAATCTGCATCTCTCCAGTATAACTTTACTTTCAAGACATTTTTACTACAGTATTTGTATTTCCCGGTCACTATTTTGAACCACATGTGGTGGGGGAGGGGAAGGAGGGGAAAGGAAAGAGCCAAGCGGCTGGCATACAATCCACTATTGACAGATACACACTGCTATCTGGGACTTCTTATAACTTTTACACTGATTCACAGAAAGGAAATTCCTCACATTCTTATATTAGCAAACATTAAAATGGAGCCAGAAACTCACCAGGCTCCGGTGCGACTTCTGTCCCTTCTGTATCTGTGGCAGGCTCTGTGGAAGGCTGTTCCACAGGTAGGGCATCAAAAAGCTCCTCTGAGTACAGCCCCAGGATTGGCTGCTGCTGCTCCTGAGGGATAGCCTCGTCGGAGAACAGTGTCAGCTACAAAGTCACTTGGCTGACTTCACTTGGTGCCTACTGCTGGTTCTCATCAGTCCCCATGCTGGATTCTGGGGGTAAAAGGGGGCTATTCCAGCTGACCAGGTCATCATACACTACTGTGGACTCTGTGCTCAGTTCAGTGCCCAGAAAGTTGGCAAACTGCTCATAAAATGGTCCTGATGTAAGCAAGTTGCCTGAAGTGCTATTCTGGTTTCCCATACACAGCCTTTTGATGCTTAATCTGCTCCCTGCACTGGTCAGATAACTTTGCAATGCTACTAGCTTCTTTGCAGGTAAATGTGATAATTACTGGTACTCTTACTAAAGTCCACTGTTTTGCTGGCCTCGCACCTGAAATTTACCAAAACCTGGCTGTGCTCCTGTGACCCATGGAGCAGCACACTTAGGGAAATACTTCTTCTGTTCAGTCTCCATTGCAAACACAGAAGACTGATGGTATGTTTATAGCTCAGTGGTCAAAAGTGAGCGGAAAGGTTAAATTTTGCCTCACTGTGCTGCTGCACTGCACCAAGAAAGGTTGTTTCCCTTTCCCTGGAGTCAATTGATGATTCTAGAAGATTCCATAGAATGGACTGTGGGGTACTTTTGGTGGACGCCCCAGACCCAGATCGTGGGTAGGCTGTGTTTGCAATGCAAAGCAATAGGGTCCTACCCTGGATCCTGGCTTGATTTGGACTTGAACTCTCCACTCCCACATAGCCCTAGGGGTCCAAGCCAGAGTCTGAGAGATGTTTGTGTAGATGGAAGGGAGGTTTGGGCTCAAGACTGAGCCTGATTACATTGCAGTGTAGATATACAGTACACCCAAGTGGCTAAAACAAGGAGTTTGAAAGGAAATAATTAAGCAACCTTAACTAAAGCAGCTGCTGTAGCTCTCATTATTTCACTAGTATAACCTGAACACCCAAAAAAAATAAAAAAGAGTAAAAATATATATGAAAATAACTGAGCTTAAAGTTATTACTCTATCATACAACTACCACCAATAGGAGTTGGTGGGAGCAATTTGCAGAACTACTGTTACTACTCCTCTGCCCCTCCCCAGCCCCCCCCTCCCAAAAAAGTTAGGGAGATGTTAATGCAAATGCAAAAAGTAATAGGCCATTGTGTATATCCATTGCTCTAAAATAAGTTAAGAATCTGCCATTAAAAAAGTAGATTATTTTGTTTGGTTCCTACCTACAGCTGTTCAGCATTCTACTACTGCAGGCAGGCTTGGCAAATCCATTTGCACCCAGAATTAGTTTTCCCCCTAACAAAATATATAATCTTGTTAGAAAGAAGTGTAAAATTCTGAAACATTACAAAAATAACCAACCTTTTACTGTCTAATCACCATTTATGAATTTCTCTGAATCTAATATGGATGGTATTAAACCAGCCAACCTGGTGTCCATTATAACAATGACTGTAAAAAATTGAAAATGTCATTGCTGACTTTACTTATTACCTGGTATTTTATATCAGTTGGTATAGAACTTACAATTGCATTTTAATGTGCTGTATTACTGCAAGATAGATTTATGCTCATTCTTATCACTCAGTTTTTTTGTAAACTAATAGTTACATGTAGATCATTGCCTAAAGCAAATATTTCAGATACTATAATATCTTGTATTAGAAGACTAACATAGCACGACAAGTACATAACAAGATATGATGGCTATAGCTGAAGAAAGCAAATATTAAACTGAAAATAAAATGAAAATAGTTAACAGTGAAGCTAATTGCCCACTGGCACAAGTCACCAAAGAACATGGTAAAATCTCCATGATTTGGAGTTTTTATGTCAGGATGTCTTTCTGAAAGATAGCCCAATAACCTAAGGTTGAACTGGAGCTTAAATGCACAGATAAAATTCCACTAGGTGAAAGTATATGCCCTGAGTGGTCAGATTAGTTAATCCTAATGGCCCCTTCTGACCTTAAAAATCTATTAATCCTGTGCATTTGTAGTATTTCCAACATGTGCCCAAATATAGGTGCCATTTTGAGTTTTCTCCATAACAAAAAAGAAATCATACACAAACTACTTTAAAAGCCTTGAGAAAGTCACAGTTCATTTTCAATTTGAGAGAGCAATAACATTAACAGAACATGAATTTCTGCTTCAGTAATGGTCTGTAATAGCTTCAAAAAATAAAGGTCTCAGTTTAGCCTTTGCATTTATGTGTTAGCAGTGCAGGCCATTGTGGAGCATCAACTCATATATTAACATTATTATCACTTACTTATGTGGAATGGATTAGGAAACAGATGGCTGAACTTCTGGCCCCTAAATAAAATTCAGAAAATTTATTCTTGAAAGCTCAGTATGCAGTACTTTTAAAACACTATACGCCATATTCTTTTCTCAGTTATATATGTGTAACTCAGATTAAAGTCAGTGGGAGTTAACTAGGGCAGAATTTAATTCAATAGCTGTTTTCTATGTGAAACAGAATATAATATATTAGTAATAATGAATCATACAACATCATGTATCAGATAAAATGCATCACTCATTAGAAATAAATCTATTGTAGACAATCTTCTGATTTGATCCCCAAAAAAGAGTTTGTGTGCATCTCAGCTTCATCTCAATTTATTTTCCGCAGATGCCTCACATTTCTTTCTGCAAGCAGGCTCTACAAAGTCCTTAATTATATGCTTAATTTAAGCATGTAAGTCTGCTAACCTCAATGAGACTGCTCACATGCTTAAGTACATTTCTAGACCAGAGCATTCTGTAGTACCAGAACTAATTTGTTGACATGCAGTTTCACTGACAAGATGTGATATGTGTAAGAAACAATGACAGTAGTCAATGGAACAAAATATTGTCACAAGCAAATTGTCTCCTGCTGCCACACCTCATCAGATTTTCAAAAGATGGCCTCTCTCTTCCCCTTTCCCCAACTACATTAGTCTTTTTTCATTCTAAAGAAAACTTCTAAAGAAAATTTTCATTCTAAAGAAAACACTGGTGCAGGTAGTCCACTAGTTACCATACTAGAATCATTAGTGTAGATGGGGCAGCAGCAGCTGCTGATGTTTGTACCACTGTGTTGCATAAGCCAGTTTGGAGCAGGTTAAAATGACTTGGTGTTTAAAGCAGTCGCTGCTGTGTCAAGACTTACACTGTAAATGAACAAATGAAATGCAGTGACCTCATATAGCAGCAGACAATTATTGCTATTTTACAATAAGGCATAGTGACCATTATATATTTAAAAACTAACTCATGAAAGTAATCAGCCATCAGTAGTATAATGTAAGCATTAAATAAGAAACATAATACCCAATAATAGAAGATTATTGTTGTTCCTTCAGGCCTTAAAATCTGAGTGCACCAAGCATAATGCATGCAAGATCAGAGTTAAGGTGCCTGTAGTAATCCCCTTCACTAAGAGATTCCTGGGTTTTGTATGTTTAAACCACAACTTTAATACACTGATAATGTAGGGTTCATGTTCTTCTTGTTTTTAATAGTTTTATGTATTACATTCTATCATATAGAATATTGTGATTTCTGTTGAGGTCAAAGAGAAATCAAATATAATAGCAGATTTCTTTCAGTTTCTGGTAAGAAGAACTCAGCATTGTCTTTTTATCAAGAGAACATTTATTGGCTCCTACAGAAATAAAAAGGTTGAATATTTTCATTTCAGCATACATCTGTATTTCAAAGGGTTTAAATATTGTGAAATATACACAGTATCAAAGTTAAAATAATTTCCCCACTAAATAGGACTATATTTGAATATTGATTTATATAATGTACTTTTACATTTTAAATTTTACACTCTCTGCCAATGTCCTTACTCTTTATGCAGGTACAGAATTAATTTAGCCAGTACCATGTGTTCACGTGAGCTATAATTTTGAAGACAAGACCCATCCCACACCTCAATCCCCTGCCCAGTGAAAGTGAGTGAGGGTAGGGAAGAGCAAGCCACTGAGGCAGGGGGGATGGAGCGAGCAGGGGTGGGGCCTCAGAAGGGGTGAGGCCTCAGGGAAGGGGCGGGGAAGAGGTTTTTAGTTTTTTGCAATTTCAAAGTTGGCAAACCTAGCCATCGCACTGGCATTAATATGTTTACTCACGCAAACATGTCTGATAGTTTTTTAAAAGAAAAAAAAAAGGAGCTTTTGGTTTATCTTAATGGTAAAAATCAAAAGATAGTCTTATTGGGGCAGCCAAGCCAGTCCACAAGAACAAAAAGTACAGAACTACCGATATAGTCATGTAGTTTCATTATAGCTCCACCCAGTTCCATGGGAGGACCGTCTGAAAGTAAAACTTAATTTTTTAAAAGGGTTTTGTTATAAGGTAAGGGTCAGAAAACCTAAGGTCTGTTATTCAATAACCGTTTTCCTTGGGGCCTTGTAATTGAGATATTACATTCCACAGGGTGTCCTCATGAGTGGAAACACACACACACACACACACACACACACACACACACAAAACCAGGCCTCCAACCATAAAATGCATATCTGTAGAAATAAAAAGTCTAAGACAGACATAATTTTCTAACAATCCAAAACAGAATAAGGAGTCTGAAAAACTACTGACAATTAAAATGCAAGTTGAATCTACAATTGTAATAAAATTAGAAAGACAGGAATTAAGCCCTAGCAATGAGAATCCAGCATTTTGAATAATAAGCCTAGAAAGATTTGCTTAATCAAATGCCACACTGACACTGCTAATATAAATCCTATTGCCCAACTGCCTTATTAAACCTCAAATTTAAAGGAGAAAAGTTAGAGGATCAAAGTGGATGAAATGTTAAGAGCTGGAATTATCTACATATTATGGGAAGCCATGGGTGTCAAATTCTAACAATTCTCAGGTATACCAATGACATTTTATTTGATGGAGTTGCAAAGTCCAGTTTCCACTTCTGCTTTTCCAAAGTACTGATAATGCTTGCTCCCTTTAAAAGACTAACCCTCCTCACCACTGTTTTTAGCTGTCCTCTCCTTTCTTCTACCAAATAAAAGGAATTCACTTTTCTCAATCTAAATTACATTTTACCCAATAATATTGCCACCTCAAATGTCTCTTCCCATTAATTTCCCACCTGTCCTATTCTAATTCCACTTTATTTCCCCCTTGATTTTAGTCCCCCAAGATCTTCCTTGGATCATCCAGTCTTTTACGAGAGCCACCTTCTTTTGTCCTTTTTCTATCATTTCATCTAGTCTCTCAAATCTTGCTGCATTCACAGCTGCCATTGTCAGAAATTCCATTCCACCTTGTACCTTCAACCAATCCATAACTGTGGATACTTTGGACCATTCCTTTCCCCTTGGCTCACCTGAAGATATTTCCAATGCCCTCTGGTCATGTTTCTACTCCTTCCTATTAAATGTCACTCATTGTCTGACCGTACAGTAGAACCTCAGAGTTATGAACACCAGAGTTACGAACTGACCAGTCAACCACACACTTCATTTGGAACCTGAAGTATGCAATCAGGCAGCAGCAGAGACATACACACACAAAAGAAAAAAAATGAAACAGTACAGTACTGTATTAAACTACTAAAAAAAAGTGTGAATTCAGCATTTTTTTCTGCATAGTGAAGTTTCAAAAATGTATGAAGTTTAGTGTTCAGTTGTAAACTTTTGAAAGAATCACCATAATGCTTTCTTCAGAGTTACAAATAACCTCCATTTTCAACGTGTTTGTAAATCTGAGGTACAACTGTACTTTCATCTCAGGAGACAGCTCAATTTTCAACCCTCTGCTGCCTTCTCACACAATGTCAGCACTTGAAGTTAAAGGTAGAGACAGCTGTTGCATTCTTTATCCACCACTTCACACTGATTATTTTACACTGTACATATCTTCCAACATCTTCAATGACCACTTCCTCTCAATCTTCTCCGACGCCTTTGACTAAAATTTGTCCCTCGTATCCCTTCTGCTAAACATCTCAAAGACAGAAGTGCTTTTCTTAGACAAGAAGTGCATACTAAGATAATTCTATCTCTTCTGTCTCCTTGACTCAGACCTTTCATCCATCTCTGGTGCTTGCAGTCTTGATGTCATAGTCGTCCTTTAAATCTTATACCCTTTTATTTTCTTTGTATGCACATCTATCTTCCTGAAGGCCTAGGAATTTGCAGACTATGGAAACATACTGAATTTCTGTTTGGTCTACTTTCACTCTCCCCACAAGGGAGCAAGCTCCCAGAACAGCACAGTTAGATGGCTGTGCCTGGTCTCTGAGACAGGAACAGTGACTTCCCAAGGGGGCACAGAAATTAGGGAAGCGGTAAATAATGAAGAGAACAGGTCACTGACACAGAGATGGATTGCTTGGTATGCTGGACACAAGCAAACAATGTGTATTTTAAATTCAGCTAAATGTAAATGTAATGTTATATATCTAGGAAGAAAGAATATATGCCACGCTTAGCACATCAGGGAGCCTCTATCCTGAAAAGCAGTTCTGAAAAGGATTTGGGGTTGTTGATGGGTAATCAGCTGAACATGAACTCCCAGTGTGACACAATGCGAAAATGGCTATGTGATCCTTGGATGTATGACTAGGGGAACCTTGAATATAGCCAGGGAGGTTGTATTACCTCTGTATTTAATGCTGGTGTAACAGCTGACAGATTACTACATCCAGTTCTAGTGTCCACAGTTCAACAACAATTTTGAAAAATTGAAGAGGTTCAGAGAAGAGCGACGAGACTGATGAAAGGATTGGAAAAATGCCTGATAGTGATAGACTCAAGGAGGTCAATTTGCTTAGCAGTCTGTATATATTACATAGGAAACCAATATTTGAAAATGGGCTCTTCAATGTAACGGAGAAAAGGTGTAATGACTGGAAATTGGACAGACTTGAAATAGAGCACATTTTTTTTAAAAAATTGAGTCTAACTAACCACTTGCATAACTTACCTACAGTCACGGCAGATTCTCCATCACTGGCAATTTTTAAATTTCAAGAATTTAAAAATTCTCGAAGATATGTTTTAGTTCAAACAGAAATTAATTTAGGGAAGTCCTACGGCCTATGTTATATAGGAGGTCAGACCAGACCACAGAGTTCCCTTCTGGCTTTAGAATCTATAAATAAATTTGATCAATAAGGAAGACTGAAGTTTAGGCTCTAGCTGAAATGTCTCCTTCGGAGTTTGACTGTTCATTGTTGACTGATATGCCTTAAGAAACATTGCCTTCTATACAAAAAATTGGTAGAGAAGTACACCAGTTCTCTCAGAGTTTAACAGGAAAGTTTGGGCGGGGGGGACATGTTGATGTCAGGATTATTTATAACTCTTCTTCACATTATACTCAAAAGTTTATGAACAGCACACAAACATGATTAGATGAAGATGGAGGTGAGTCACATACTAGCCTGATTAGTTAATAACTTGGGGAATGGGTGAACAGAACATAGATTGATAGGTATCACACAAGACCTATATGAGCATCTAAACATTTTTTCAGATTTTGTCATATAACAGAAGGGATCACAGTATGTAATATTAGGATGGAAATTCAAGAAGGATGCTGATAAATTCAAGAGGATTCAGAGAAGAGCCACAAGAATGATTAAAGAGTTAAAAACATGCCTTACAGTGAGAATCACAGAGTTCAATCAATTTTGCTTAACAGAGAGAAGGTTAAGGCGCTACTTGATATAGTCAATAAATAAGGCTGTGAGTTCGTCTCAGAAGTCACAGATTCTATGACTTTCCAGAACATCTGTGACTTCTGCAGCGGCCGATGCAGTTGGCCCGGAGGCCGCCTGAGGAGCTTAGGTGGCCCCTGGGTCAGCAACACCGGCTGCTGCTGGAGCAGCCTCAGACTACCTCCCCTGCCTTCCGAGCGGCAGCAGGAGTTTGAGTGCATGTGGGAGGGGGCTCAGTGCTGGGGCGCCGGGGGTGAGGGCTCCGGGCAGTGCTTACCTTGGGAGGCTGCCTGGAAACAGCGACATGTCCATCCCTCTCAGCTCCTAGCTCCGTGCACTGCCTCTGCCTGCAGGCACTGCCCCTGCAGCTTCCATTGGCTATGGTTCCCAGCCAATAAGAGCTGAGAAACTGGCACTTGGGGCAGCAGCAGCATGTGGAGCTAGGAGCTGAGGGAGGGACATGTTGCTGCTTCCGGGGAGCTGTGAGGACCCGGGTAGGGAGCCAGTCAGCCCCACCACCCCCTCCCCCAGCACCAGCAGGGATACTGAGCCACTCCCCCCCCAAGCCCACAGGCCACCCCCTCCACGAGTACCCATGGTGCCCCTGGGCCACCTCCCCACTCAAGATTTAGTCAGGAGTATATAGTATAAGTCCGTGATCTGTCCATGACTTATACTAAAAATACCCATGACTAAAAGGTAGCCTTATCTATAAGTATCTCCATTGAGAACAAATATTTAATAGCAGCCTCTTCAATCTAGCAGAGAAAGTAATAACATGATCGAATGGCTGGAAATTGGCACAATTTTTTAAACATGAGAGTAATTAGCCATTGGAACAATTTACCAATGTTCATAGAGGATTCTCCCATCATTGATAATTTTTAAATCAAGACAGGATTTTTTTCCCCTAAAACATACATTCTATTAATTATTTTGGGGGAAGTTCTGTGGTCTGTGTTATACAGAAGGTCAAACTAGACAATCACAATGGTTCCTTCTGGCCTTCAAATCTATGAACCTATAAATTATGTAGTCCTTATCACTGTCATTATTGTTCACACAAGCAGTTCTTGTTGACCACAATGGGACTACCAAATGGGACTTCCTTGAGTAAGGATTACATATTCTGACCCTGTGTATGTAACCCAATTCTACTTCTATGCAGTCATGTTTTTTTACTCACCTGAAGCCTTTTCCTTCAGTGTTACTATATACTGCATTATAGAATCATAGAAACATAGGGCTGGAAGGGACATCAAAAAAACAATGAGTCCAGCCCCTCTGCACTGAGGCAGGAGCATGTAAACCTAGACCAGTGGTTCCCAAACTTGTTCCACCGCTTGTGCGGGGAAAGCCCCTGGCAGGCTGGCCGGTTTGTTTACCTGCCACATCTGCAGGTTCGGCCGATGGCAGCTCCCAGTGGCTGCGGTTCACTGCTCCAGGCCAATGGGAGATGCTGGAAGCGGCATGGGCCAAGGGATGTAATGGCTGACATTTCCAACAGCTCCCATTGGCTTGAAGCAGCAAACTGCAGCCATTGGTAGCTGCAATCGGCTGCAGACGTGGCAGGTACACAAACTGGCCGGGCCACCATGGGCTTTCCCTGCACAAGTGGCGGAACAAGTTTGGGATCCACTGACCTAGACCATCCCTGAGAGGCATTTGTCCAACCTCTTCTTAAAAACTTCCAATGACAGAGATTCCATAGCCTCCCTTGGAAGCCTATTCTAGAGTTTAACTACACTTATAGTCAGTAAATTTTTCTTAATATTTAATCTAACTCTCCTTTGGTACTGATTTAGACTTCTTGTCTTGCCTTCACTGGACATGGAGATCAATTAATCACTGACCTCTTTATAAAATGGTTGAAGACTTATGTCCACCCTCAGTCACCTTTTTCTTAAGAGTCTTCAGTTAAGACTAAACATAGCCAACACACACACAAAAAATCCCTCATAGGTCAGGTTTTCTAAATTTTTATCATTCATTTTTATCATTTTATCATTCTGGACATCTTTCCTAAAGTGCTGCTCATAGAACAAGACACAATACTCCAGCTGAGGCCTTACCAGTGCAGAGAAGAGTGGGACAATTCCTTCCTGCATTTTACATACAACACTCCTGTTACTACACTTCAGATAGAGATTAGCCTTTTTTTTCTTTTGCAACCTGCATCACATTCACTCATATTCAATTTGCAATCCACTATAACCCAGAGATTTTTTTCAAAAAGTACTACCACCTAGCCACTTACTCTCCATTGTGTAGTTATGCATTTGATTCTTCCTTCCTAAGTAAAGTACTTTGCACTTGTCTTTATTGGATTTCATCTTGTTGATTTCACACCAACTTTCCAATTTGTCAAGGTTGTTTTGTTTTCTAATCCTGTCCTGCAAAGTGCTTACAATGTCCCCCCTACCTGCTCTAACCCCAATTTGGGGTCTTCTGCAAAATGTTGTAAGCATACTATCCACTACATTATCCAAGCCATTAAGGAAAATATTGACTACTACTGGACTCAGGACTGGCCCCAGCAGTACCCCACTAAATGCACCCTCTCAGTTTGACAGTGAACCTCGGTAACTACTCTTTGAGTATGGTCTTTCAATCAGTTGTGCACCCACTTATAGTAATTTCATTTAACCACATTTCCCTAGTTTCCCTATGAGAATGTCACGTGGGACTGTCAAAAGCCTTACTAAGATATAATTTATCTATTGCTTTCCCCCTATCCACTAAGCCAGTAACCCTGTCAAAGAAGAAAATAAGGATGATTTGGCACAATTTGTTTTTGAGAAATCCATGCTGGCTATTCCCTCTCACCCGATTAACCTTATGCTTACAATTGATTGTTTAATAATTATTCCATGATCTTTCGAGGTAACAACATTAATCTGACTGGTCTGTAATTCCCTGGTACAGTGCTTCAATATTCAGATCCAACTTTATTTTTCTACTTGATACGGTTGTGTTATTAAGTCTGCCCAGAAACCCACTAAATGAAGGTATTCCAATTTGTTTTACTAGCTTTGTGTTTTCGTGTCACACACCAGTCTAAAAATTAAAAAAAATAAAGTTATGTGCAACATGTAAAAGTGCTGTGTTCCTCCCCTCTGCACATATTTAGATAACAATGCATAGTGTCACATTTCAGGGCAACCTCACCATATTTCCCCTCAATGGTTCAGCAAGGGCACCCACTCTCAGGCTTCCAGCTCTCAACCCATTGCCTTTCTGGCAACATTTCTCCCCCTCCTGACCAGGGTATTTCTAGGCTGCACAGATCCCTTCCTTCACTCTTTTATTCCCAGTTTGCCCAAGAACAACCACTTGCTTTTTCTTCGGAGATGGTTAACAGGTGTAATTGCTACAGTTATAAGTTACCACACAGTTCTTTCCATGCAAGCTTATTTTATTGTAAGTGCTATTTAAACTACAGAGAAAACATAATATGGGAAATATGGTCACCCTATATCCAAGGGTATTCCTTGTGCTTACAAGTTCATCAGTTTCATCTCAGAACAAGCACCCAGTCTTTAGGGGCCTGAGTAGGCCCAGGCCTTCAAACCCTACCCTAAGGATTGGGAACCACCATGGAACAGGGGTCTTGTCTGTTTTCTGGATTAGGAAAAAGCCGTGAGCCAATTTAAAAGCAGGGTCTTTATCCAAAACCCCTTTCCTTGTCTGTTGGTCCCTGGAGAATTGAGTTTGAACTAGTACATGCATACCTCTCCTTGCGGGGGGGAGGAGGGGCTTCAAAAAGGTAGCTAACAAAAACTACATGAACATCCCCTAGAAGAAAAAAGTACTTACAATGCCACAATATCCACAAATACAATTGCATTTTAATGCAATATACCCTCCAAATGTATTAAACTTAATTCAATATGGTTTAACTTAATTCTATAAAGTTCATTCAGGATATTGCAGGAAATTGTCAGTCTGTCACACTTAGGATTTACATACTAGATTTATCCCGTGTAATACACTGTAATGGGGTTTCTATAATGTCACTGGCTATAACAAAGTTAGTGTACCCTAATCAGAGAGAATGAAACTCACCCAACTACATTAAGGTTGTGGAAGACTTCCCATAATGCTGAACTGAGTGGTTTCACTGCACAGAAGTGGGGGTATGTCAAAGCTGGAGTCCAGAGGACTCAATACAAGATGTGCATAACCGAAAAGCAAGGAAAGGGGTTGTGAATGGGCCAGGGATTGTGTGTCTATGACTGTGCATCTCAGTGACCCACATTTCTCATGTGGGGGAATGCCCAGGAGCCACTTCATGAGTTTAGAGGCTGAACTAGCAGCTACAGAGGATCTACAGAATTGTACAACACCCAGTCTACTGGTTGGAGTGAATTCAGACCTCCCAACCCCGTGGTAGTTCTATGGTACTAAATTTCACTCCAAGATGAGAAATAAAATACTAAACACCTCAAGGTTAACTTTGTATATTTTCCTCAAATTTGACTGATTTACACTGCAAAAAACGACAATGATTCTCTCTTCTGGGTTAATATGTCCTTGGCAGGTAAGATATGAGCACCCATCTAAATCACATCTTGCTGATCTGGCTTTTATTTTTTCCCCTCCTTATTAGAATACATCTTTCTTCTGAACAATATTGTCATATCTAGAGAATACAGTTAAATATGTTCCTTGACACTTATATCTAAGAGACTTAAGACTGCACTGTCAGAGACTCAAATGCCAGAGTTAATGATGCACAAGCAACGTTAACTCTGCTACTTTCTGAGTATGCATTACCATGCAGGTTTTAATTGCAAAGCCATGGAGTCAAATAATGCATTATATCATTTTTCTACAGCCTTAGAAGATAAAGCCAAAATATTAAATCATTTGCATAGAGCCAGATTAGACAACAAACATTAGAGCCAAAACCAGAACCCAGATCTCCCATGTCCAAGTCTAATCTCCCTTCCACTGGATCTCACTGCTGAATGTTGTATCAGTAGTTCTTTCGGGGCTGTATCCGTTTCTTCAGAAATTAATCTTTATTTAAGAAAAAAATAGTTTCAGCTTCTATGATTATTCTGGATGCAAACCATTAGAGTGCAATGCCTCCAGCAGACACAATGAAACAACAGCTGTATGGGCCAAGTGCCAATCATTTTGAGTGGGAAAGATAGAACCTAACAAGAGGAGAACTACTATTGTGCACTCCCCAAGGATTAGAAATAAATGTGGTCATTGCCATGCAGGGGAGTGGTAGGTAATGTCAGGAAATTCCATCTGAATAATTCTTTGACCAAAAAAATGCAATTTCAAAAATTGCCAAAAAATATATTTCCATTGGGAAAATCAAAATGAAATACTTCATTTTATGTCAGTTCAATCCCAATGGGAATATATTTGTTTGCTGAAATAATCCAAAATGCATCTGTTTCACATTATTTTTACATTAAATGGCATCTCTCTATTGTGCATGTTTTGCCTTATGGAAGCTGTAGCTCCAGCTCCCATTTTCTCTTATGGGCATAGCTCCCTGTAAGAGTACATCTCCTATAATGCAATTCAGAGACTCCTGTCTGACTGAGCTGTGTGGTGCATCATTGTAGTTGCACGACTCTTGGTGCACTATGGAAGATATAGTCCATCTAGAGAGTCTGACCCCTATAAGCAGGGACTCAATGGGGTAGAGGCGGTACCCAGGCCCCTTGGACAGCTCTGAGCAGAGACGCAGCAGCCAATGCATCTCGTCCTGTCTATGACCAAGACAGCATGGAGTGAGCCCAGGGCCAAGGACCCATTGCTCATACAGGAGTAATAGGCTGTGATGGCAACATCCCTGCCAAACAGAGGAGTCCGTGCAGGATACTGATGCTGCAGGCTGGGAGGGGATGCCCCAATACTTCCCCAAGACCCTGCCCCAGGACAGCAGCATGGAGAAGGGCTGCAGCCCAGAAGCTGGGGCTTTCCACAGGGAGTGGGAGCACTGGAGGGTTGTGTAGCTGCACAGTACGTCCCCCTGCACACTCCGGTCTGTGCCCTGCCCTGGCACTAGAAGCCTGGGCTTGGCACTCCCAGCACTTCTTTCCCTGGCTACAGACCTGCAAACCTGGCTTCAGCTGACTCTATCCTCTGTGAGCTATGCACCAAGCCCAGCTGTGCCTATGGAGCACGCTGTGCCCAGGACAGTTGCCTTACTGGAGGGGGATTCTCCCTTTGGGCCAGCTCCTTAGGAAAATTCTGATTGTGTCCCAAAGGCATCCTGCCAAGATATGGACAATTTAATGTTGAAATGGCTTGAAACGGAGCCTTTCAGGTCATTTCAAAGGACTGAAATTTCAGAATACTGAAGTATTTTGTTTCAATCAAAAATATCAACATGCTTTGTTATGACATTTACTGATAGCAAATTTTCAGCATTTCTGTGGTGTGAAAAGGTTCAAAATGTAAACTTTTCACCCCAATTTGGGACAAAAACAAAATGTTGACATTTTGGAATTTCCAGCACGACAGAAATTTCGAATTTCACTCACTTCTAGTGGTAGGTATATTCTATATTAGCTGGATCCACAATCAGGATTACAGGAGGGTCCCAGTTGTTGCAGACTGCCCCCCGCCAGGCCACTGATCTGTATAGAAATATTATTTTCCCCTTAACCTTATCTAAATCCTTCACATAAAGTGCCTTTACTGTCCACAAAAGTATCAGCATATTCTCCTAAAAAAAGGAATTAACTGCCTCAAATTAATCTCAATGTTTTTTTAATTCCAGTGCATAATTGTTCTGTAAATATGGTTAATCATTTCATTACTGATCATAATAGTAAAAACATCCAATGGGATAGTGGATAGATCTTGAGTAGAGTTACCACCACTTGCCTCAATCTCATCCCTGAGCATCTTTAATGTCAGAGGATTGTATATTCAAACAAACAACCAAACAAAGACCTAACCACTACATTAAAATAATGTTAAAATTGCAATGTTGAGGACTCAATAATTTGAAAATGCCTTGTTGAAAAAACAGTATGTGATTCTGAAATGAAAGACTATATCATAAGGGGGCTGAAATAAGGTTGCACTAACAACTTTAACAAGACTGATGCCTCATTCACTAGATGAGCGGCTGGATGATTCTCTCAGAATTAATCAATGTTGTGCAGTGAATAAGGCCTATAGGACCCCTTCCTCATTTGTTACAAAAGTTGTAAATTACATGAGAAGGGAATTACAGGAAGAGAAAAGTGTCTGGGAGTAAAGACGGTTGAATGCTGCTCTGGAGAATTGGATTCTATCCCTGTTACCAGATGTGCCCATTACTTTGGGGTATGCTCATTTATTAGGGTTACTCTTGGGGGGGGGGGTTCTGTATTTCTTTTAATGTACTGCTTAAGTCACTTGTGTGTTCATATGGAGCTCTATTCCTTCCTTCTGCAAGTCCCCTCCCAATGGAGCTATCCTGCAGAACCTAGGTTCCCCAGGACTGGGTTCCTCCAGCCCTAGGACTAGATGAACACACACACACACACACACACACACACACACACACACACACACACTGAGAGAGCAAGTCTGAGTGGACCGGGTCAATCAGCACTCTCAAGCTGTCACCCTTATGTGCCCCTGGTCTCAAAAGGCTGGGCTGAGCAGCACTCTCAGCTCCCCCCCCCCGCCTTATATGCCACAGGTTTAACACGTCCCTATCGCATTTTCACATCACAATTGTACTGGTTGTAACCTACTTGATGAGCAAACCCCACAGTATTTTTGGGTGCTAAAGGGATCTTTAGCTTAGGTAAAAGAAGCATTGCTGCAGAGTAAATGGGGGAAGCTAAAAACACAAAAGAGTAAAGTTCACAGAGAGAGAGAGAAGCAACCAGTTTAATTATAAAAGTTATTTATTGAATAATAGTGATAACTACACAAGGAGAGCCTAAACAGACATAACAATTACATTATTAAAGGTTAATACCTGAGGTAGAAAAGAAAAACAGAGAGAGAGATCTCACCCACTCCATGAGGCTTGAACTGGTCGGGGTTCCCAGCTGATGGCTCAGGGTGCAGGAGACAAGCAGAGTCCCCAGCACGGTCAGTCAGGAGATGGAGTCCCAGTGAAACTGATGCAAAGTTTGGATCCATGCATCAGAACAGTGACTGGAGGGTGAAGTAGGGATTTTTGTAGAGAAAATACAATGGTTCAAGGGAGAACACTAGATTTGTTTATAGGTAAACTGATGACTTCCCGGTTTTCTTTAGGCTAGACAATAAGAGCTGGTCACTCTTGGCTATGGGTGGTGTTTTCTTCCAGGGAGCTCACAATGCAACTTGGCTGCTTCAGTATTTTCTATATCAATCAAGGATTTATTACTAGAATTGGTCTGATAATTGCTGAGCTGGGTGTGTGCAGGTGTAGGTTCATTAACATCTGGGAGCAGAGATTCCCATGATACAGTGCTTCCCTGCTTTTCTGGTCCCAGAATTCAGTGCGGTTCTCTGTTCTTCATTCTTTATGCTAATCCCTGTCCCATCTTTCATGCAGATGAGGCTAAGGGAGTTGTCTCTGTTCTTCATTCTGTACGCTAATGGAGATGTCTTAATCTTGTCACCCTTGTCAGGAGGGTCTAGGTGTGTATCCCAACATTCTTCACTGCTCTCTGTAAGGCTTTTCTCTGATCGGTTTTGGTTCAAACAGAGACTGGTGGTGGTGGTTGGGGGTGTTTTTCATGAGTCAGACAGGCTAGATACTGCACCCTGTTTCCTCAAAAACACAGACTTGACTGGTATCAAGCCCCCCCCTTTGATGGGGTGCTTGCGCAGAGCAAGTATCCCCATCATATCCTTACTCTGTGATACTGGGTCTGATTTTCCATTCATTGCAGCCGCTGCATCAGTCATTGTATCCAATAAACCAGCAGAACCAGACCAATTGCTAGTATAATTTGGAAACCAATGATCACCACAATGGGGAGAAGCATGATATTCAAAAGACCTGTTGCATTGGGGCTTCACTCAAGCAAAGTCTCCCTCCAGGAGGCCTGAGATCATACACTGACTGTGGGGGATAAAAAGTAATACTGAAACAATAATCTATGGAATATGTCATGGATCCTATGGAAAAGATAGAATATCATCATGTAATAAAGACTGTATCATAATGCAGATGCACAAAGGGAACCTTTATACCAGTACTTCCTAACCTTAACCTAGTGTTTGTGTGTGTGTGTATATATATGGACCTTTAAAATAAATAAGTATAATAAACTGACACCAACTGCTCTTCAACATTGTCATTGTCAGTTGGCCGATTTCTTGCAGGCATCATAGAGGAAGTGGATTTTGTGGAGGGCTTTTAAGCAGGATAGGGGCAGTTGCCTCACAGAATGTTTCAGCTTGCATAAGGACTGCATGGAAGAAAGTTAAACAGAAATCTACAGAACCATCTGTGCTGCATGATTTGTCTCCCACCCCAGAAGGAAGCATGGAACCTGGAGTTTTCAGAAAAACATCACTTACTCTGGTATGAAGGCAAACTCCTCAGAGTACTTACATGAACATGTTCATTGTGACCAGCCCCAGCATGGATAAACATACATTAAACACACACTATAGATCAGAGGTGGGAAAACTACGGCCCGCAAAACTGTCCTGTCCGGCCCCTGAGCTCCTGGCTCAGGAGGCTCGCCCCCGACCTCACCCCTGCTGTTCCTCCTCCCCTGCAACCTCAGTTCATTGCACCGTCAGTGCAATGCTCTGGGAGGTGGGGCTGTGAGCTCTTGCCAGGCAGCGCAGCTGCAGAGCCTGGCCTGACCCGGTGCAGCCTCACTGCCAGCCACTGGTGCTCCAGGCAGCATGGTAAGGAGACAGGGATTGGGTGGGGGAGGGGGTTGGATAGAGGGCAGGGGAGTTAAGGTGGTGGTCGGGGGGAAGGGGTGTGGATAGGGAGTCAGGGTGGTCAGAGGGTGGGGAATAGGGGGGTTGAATGGGGGCAGGGGTCCTGGGGGCCAGTCAGGAAGGAGAGGAGGGGTTGGATGGGGCGGTGGGGGGCAGTTAGGGGCGGGGTGCCAAGGGGCAGTCAGGAGACAGAGAGCAGGGGTATGTGGATGGGGCAGGGGTTACCGGGGGCCAGGCCCTTTCTGACTGTTTGGGGAGGCACAGCCTCACCTAACCTGTCCTCCATACAATTTCAGAAACCCAGTTTCCACCCCTGCAATAGCTAGTACGATATACTCCAAGCAACCTCTGCCTGAAATCAGTGTTTCCACCGATTTTATCCAGGTAAACAAGCATTTCAGGTGCCAGTGTCAATATCCCAAAAAGAAAATGCCCATAGGAAACTCGTACTACATCCCATTTTTACAGTGAGACATCTCACCATGTGTCAAGGTTCCTTCCCCACTCTGAACTCTAGGGTACAGATGTGGGGACCTGTATGAAAGACCCCCTAAGTTTATTCTTATCAGCTTAGGTTAAAACCTCCTCAAGGTACAAACTTTGCCTTGTCCTTGAACAGTATGCTGCCACCACGAAGCGTTTTAAACAAAGAACAGGGAAAGAGACCACTTGGAGATGTCTTCCCCCAAAATATCCCCCCAAGCCCTATATCCTCTTTCCTGGGGAAGGCTTGATAATAATCCTCGCCAACTGGTACAGGTGAACACAGACCCATACCCTTGGATCTTAAGAACAATGAAAAATTAATCAGGTTCTTAAAAGAAGAATTTTATTTAAAGAAAAGTTAAAAGAATCACCTCTGTAAAATCAGGATGGTAAATACTTTACAGGGTAATCAGATTCAAAACAGAGAGCATCTCTCTAGGCAAAACCTTAAGTTACAAAAAGACACAAAAACAGGAATATACATTCCCTCCAGCACAGCTTATTTTACAAGCCATTAAACAAAAGAAAATCTAACACATTTTCTGGCTAGATTACTTACTAACTCTACAAAAAGAAAAAGAGTACTTGTGGCACCTTAGAGACTAACAAATTTATTAGAGCATAAGCTTTCGTGAGCTACAGCTCACTTCATCGGATGCATTTGGTGGAAAAAACAGAGGAGAGATTTATATACACACACAGAGAGAACATGAAACAATGGGTTTATCATACACACTGTAAGGAGAGTGATCACTTAAGATAAGCCATCACCAAGAGCAAAAAGAAGGATTCTGGGTGGACTCCTCCTGAAGGTCGAAATAGCAGCCTGGATTTCTACATAGACTGCTTCCGCCGATGTGCACGAGCTGAAATTGTGGAAAAGCAGCATCGCTTACCCCATAACCTCAGCCATGCAGAACACAGTGCCATCCACAGCCTCAGAAAAAACTCTGACATCATAATCAAAAAGGCTGACAAAGGAGGTGCTGTCGTCATCATGAATAGGTCGGAGTATGAACAAGAGGCTACTAGGCAGCTCTCCAACACCACTTTCTACAAGCCATTACCCTCTGATCCCACTGAGAGTTACCAAAAGAAACTACAGCATTTGCTCAAGAAACTCCCTGAAAAAGCACAAGAACAAATCCGCACAGACACCCCCCTGGAGCCCCGACCTGGGGTATTCTATCTGCTACCCAAGATCCATAAACCTGGAAGTCCTGGATGCCCCATCATCTCAGGCATTGGCACCCTGACAGCAGGATTGTCTGGCTATGTAGACTCCCTCCTCAGGCCCTTCGTTACCAGCACTCCCAGCTATCTTCGAGACACCACTGACTTCCTGAGGAAACTACAGTCCATTGGTGATCTTCCTAAAAACACCATCCTAGCCACTATGGATGTACACCAACATTCCACACAAAGATGGACTACAAGCCGTCAGGAACAGTATCCCCGATACTGTCACGGCTAACCTGGTGGCTGAACTTTGTGACTTTGTCCTCACCCATAACTATTTCCCATTTGGTGACAATGTATACCTTCAAATCAGCGGCACTGCGATGGGTACCCGCATGGCCCCACAGTATGCCAACATTTTTATGGCTGACTTAGAACAACGCTTCCTCAGCTCTCGTCCCCTAATGCCCCTACTCTACTTGCGCTACATTGATGACATCTTCATCATCTGGACCCATGGAAAAGAAGCTCTTGAGGAATTCCACCAGGATTTCAACAATTTCCATCCCACCATCAACCTCAGCCTGGACCAGTCCACACAAGAGATCCACTTCCTGGACACTACGGTGCTAATAAGCGATGGTCACATAAACACCACCCTATATCGGAAACCTACTGACCGCTATTCCTACATGCCTCTAGCTTTCATCCAGATCATACCACTCGATCCATTATCTACAGCCAGGCGCTACGATATAACCGCATTTGCTCCAACCCCTCAGACAGAGACAAACACCTACAAGATCTCTATCATGCATTCCTACAACTACAATACCCACCTGGTGAAGTGATGAAATAGATTGACAGAGCCAGAAGAGTACCCAGAAGTCACCTACTACAGGACAGGCCCAACAAAGAAAACAACAGAACGCCACTAGCCATCACCTTCAGCCCCCAACTAAAACCTCTCCAACGCATCATCAAGGATCTACAACCTATCCTGAAGGATGACCCATCACTCTCACAGATCTTGTGAGACAGACCAGTCCTTGCTTACAGACAGCCCCCCAATCTGAAGCAAATACTCACCAGCAACCACACACCACACAACAGAACCACTAACCCAGGAACCTATCCCTGCAACAAAGCCCGTTCCCAACTCTGTCCACATATCTATTCAGGGGATACCATCATAGGGACTAATCACATCAGCCACACTATCAGAGGCTCCTTCACCTGCGCATCTACCAATGTGATATATGCCATCATGTGCCAGCAATGCCCTCTGCCATGTACATTGGCCAAACTGGACAGTCTCTACGTAAAAGAATGAATGGACACAAATCAGACGTCAAGAATTATAACATTCAAAAACCAGTTGGAGAACACTTCAATCTCTCTGGTCACTCGATCACAGACCTAAGAGTGGCTATACTTCAACAAAAAAGCTTCAAAAACAGACTCCAACGAGAGACTGCTGAATTGGAATTAATTTGCAAACTGGATACAATTAACTTAGGCTTGAATAGAGACTGGGAATGGATGAGTCATTACACAAAGTAAAACTATTTCCCTATGGTATTTCTCCCTCCCACCCCACTCCCCACTTTTCCTCTGATATTCTTGTTAACTGCTGGAATTAGCCTACCTTGCTTGTCACCATGAAAGGTTTTCCTCCTTCCCCCCCCCCTGCTGCCGGTGATGGCTTATCTTAAGTGATCACTCTCTTTACAGTGTGTATGATAAACACATTGTTTCATGTTCTCTGTGTGTGTGTATATAAATCTCTCCTCTGTTTTTTCCACCAAATGCATCTGATGAAGTGAGCTGTAGGTCACGAAAGCTTATGCTCTAATAAATTTGTTAGTCTCTAAGGTGCCACAAGTACTCCTTTTCTTTTTGCGAATACAAACTAACACGGCTGCTACTCTGAATACTAACTCTACAGGAGCTGTAAGGCTTACATTTCAGATCTGTTCCCTGCAAAAGCATCACACAGACAGACCAAACCCTTTGTTCCCCCCTCTCCAGATTTGAAAGAATCTTGTCCCCTCATTGGCTAGTTTGGGTCAGGTGCCAGCAGGGTTACCTTAGCTTCTTAACCCTTTACAGGTGAAAGGATTTTGCCTCTGGCCAGGAGGGATTTTATAGCACTGTATACAGAAAGGTGGTTAACCTTCTGTGGAGGAAAAAATCTAGCAGATCTAAACTTATAGGCCTAAAACTTTGGTCAAGCTAACTGTGTATACAGAGCATAAGAAGATGGTGAGGGAAATTCCATTGTAGGGCAGTTACAACAGCACGGCTTAAGAAATGTAAACATAGCAGCTAGAAATTAAGAAAGACCGTTAACTGCAAAAGAACAGACCTGTCAATAACAGGAAAAGCTTGTTTTGCTGTATTCCCAATAAGGCAGAACAACTGTTAAAAGCTTACATTATATGCCAAATAATGGCAAACACAGTTGGTGCAAGTGTGCTTGACCAATTGTGGTTTGGGGACAGAACAAATTTGCAATAGTGAAGTTTATGAAATATATAGCCACAACAGTTGTGTTAGAAAGGTCGCTGACTGCAAAAGAAAAGACAGTGAATAACAAGAGGGGCCTAGTGGGAGAGATGCTTGTTTTTGCTTTTGACCAGTGTTAATTTTGCAATGTATTCCAATTAAGGTAATTAATACAGAAATATGTGTAATTTGTCTGTGGTTTTAATCTTTAAAAAGCTGTCTGTGCATGGCATCGGGGGCAGCTACTTCGAGTTGTTACGCCCTGCGCCTGTAATCAATAAAGGGACCTCAGGCCTGTTCTGATCCAAACACAACGCACGGTTAATTTTCCACCACATTTCCCTTTATATTTATGACACCATGTGAGTCTCAAATCTGTTTCAGAAATGTTATTTTGATAGTTCATTTTCCTGTCATGAGATTTACTTTCCAAAAAGGCTCACACAGATTCCTATTCAGCTATATGTTTGATACCCTCAACACCTGGACTATTTTATGAGACATATAGGTATACTATAATGATGAAATTACATAAATACGCACACACACACACAATGCATTTTTCTTTATTAGAAGTGACAGAGAAGAATAAATGATTTCACACAAGTGATTTTTTAAAATTATACCTAAGTAGATAATCGGGAGAAGATGTTAATTGCTACTTGAAAGGTAAGGATTTAATAATTATGAGAAGTTATTTTTGAAGACATAAATACACCTTAGCAAGTACTGACGAGGGGCCAAAAAGCTGCATCTATCACCTCACTGCCTCCTAAGAATTTGTATATATAATAAGAACTGTAAGTAAAATTTAACAGAACAGCCTAGATAGCTCTTTATTATTTAAATTTTATTATATTTGTTCTACAAGTCCCCAGACATAATTAAGTTCTATATAATTTGCTAGCAGCAACATTTCAGAATATCTATATCAACAGCGACAGATTTCTCACACAGTCAATCACACTATTAATTACCCAGTGGAACCACATTTTTCTCCAAGCTAGAACCCAGTGTTGCATTTCATTGGCCTCAGTTTGCTCCAGAGTTGAGGTATACCACCACATTCTAAAGACCTGAGACCTTCAGTAGCAAACAAAACCTGACTTCTGCATCAACTGTGCAGAATAACAATACAAAATATTCTACAAGGCATCCATGAAATTAAAAGCTTCTATAGCAACATCCTGGTATTCAGGATAGCTCAAGAAGCCCTTGACAAATCACTCAGGCAAGAATCCAAGAAGCTTCATGTGGAGAAACTTACACTGAGCTAAATTTCAGTTCCATAAATCCCTAAACAAGTTTTTCAGCTATGTCTTTTTCCAGATCCTAACAAAATATACACAGAATGCCATCAAAGTTCATAGGCTCCCAGGTATGCTCAGTTATTGAGTACGTGTTGTTCCTGATGTTGCAACAATGGTCTAGTTCTAAAGTAGATGGCTTCAAAGAAACAGATGTCCAACAGATCTATAAAGATAAATACGAAGCCACCCCATACTACTCTCTGACCATTTGAAAAGTTGCACAATATCCTATTCCAACCCAGCCAAAATGAAGTTATCACTAATGTAAATCCTATGCATCCTGGTGCCATCCTGGCTTAAAGGAATGTAGTGAAAATAAATTTTACAAAGATATTTTCATCATTTTTTCAATCTAATCAAGGGCTAATATTTATAATTAATCCCCATCACCCGCGTATCAGGAATATTCATGTATAGGAAAAAGGAGGTCTTGTCAACACACAGGATTCCATCAGAGATCTAACTGGAGAAAGTAATTAGTGATACTCTCCAAAGTATCTTCTTCAGATCTCAAAAGAAGATGCTATTCACCATTTCCTCTGAAGATTTTCAAAATTTTGGGAAAATCTCCTTTCTACCTACTCTGATCAGCAGTGTAATTGATGACAATGTTGACACTTAAATTTGTTCTTAGGTTTCAGAGTAAACAACCCATCTATATGATAAGGTATATAAACAACTCTTTCAGAGCTATTGTTTCAGGCTTTCTGCAAACCCAGGGAGAAATTACTACCTCAGTTTACATCTGTTTCACGTTAAATTCACAACTGTAAAGGATGTAGGACTTTTAAATTTTTTTAAATATAAGTTAAGTTCTTAAGCATAAGATGGCTGCCTCCAGAAAATGGTACTGGCTCATCAAAATGCAACAAACTGGCGCAATCAACACAGATGGCAAAATCGCATTAACAACCTGAAATCTGAGCTGGCTGTGCTTATATAGAAGTATATAAGGAACCTTTTTCCCCTCTCCTACCACCTTGCACAGTCCATCCAAAGACCAGGCAAAACTGCAGCCCTGCTCTCTGCAGAACTCAATGACTGTTCTCTTCCCACATCTCTGGAAGTGAAGTGTGCCCAAAAGGGAGTTGAGAGGCATGGCCAAAGGCAGGAGGACCACACCTCTGTCCTATCCATGAGCCAGAGAAGATGACTAGGCATCCAGCTGAGTGTAAACTACACCCCACAAAAAGGTGTATTATAGCAGGTGTGCTGCCTGTCCCTGCATTCTGAGAGTTCTGAACAGCATTCTTCCTCTGGTGTCTCTACATGGGACCAAAAGTCAGACTGAATCTTCATGACATAATCTAGCCTTAAATCGTATCTTTTTGGTGCTTTTTGACTTAGATGTAAATTTTCAACCACATCTCAACGTAAGAAAATTCTGACTGCAGCAGATAAGGCCCATCAACTCTGAGAAATCCAAAAATGCAGCGCCCCCTTTCATATTTAATAAAATGGTTCCTCCTTTAATGTTTTTCCCCTTTCTAATCCAGTTTCTATTGTTAGTACTTTTATTTTAGTGACATCTTTAATTCAGATGGCTGGTCTACTCTTAAGAATAGTTTTGGAAGATTTCCTATTCCTGGCACATACATCACCTCTGCAAGTGTAAAAAAAAAAATCAGTTGTGGAAAGAGCTGGTCTCTTCATTTGTGCATAATTTGAACCTCAGCATATCAACTGTTCAGCAGACATTTATCCTTAGAAAGACAAGGTGGGTGAGGTAATATCTTTTATTGGACCAACTATATTACCACACCCACCGTGTCTCTCGGATATCCTGGGACTAGTATGACTACAACAACATTGCATACATTTATCCTTTTGTCATTTAACTTTCTATATGTTATTATTCCAGAAAAAAAGTGCTACTAGGTTTTCTAGCAAAGACATCTGTTCAACTGTTTTAAAATGGCAAAAGAAGTATTTTTCCTAATATTGGTGTACCTTATTACCTTGAATTCCAACTGAAAAAAAATTGTATCACACAATAATGAAATTCCATCCCCTAATAAAAATTCACAGCTATGTACACCTAACTCTGTTTTTATCTGGGAAGATTCCTATGTCTTTACATGGCTAATTTCTTACTTGAAGTAACATGGTTCCCCATGTGAAACTGAATGTTTGCAATGGGTAAGCTTTCAAGTGTTCTTTCACATGAATATGAATAGTATCAAATTATCCCACCTCCAATACAAGACTTTGTAACTATAGTAAATTTTTGCATTTTCGCATCACTGGATTTTATAGAATACTCTCTTGTGGGTAATATACCTACATAATGCTTCATGCATCTAAAAGCAATCCATAAAGTACTTCTAATAACTGTAACTGTAACTCTGTGGGGTATGATTAGCATCTAAAAACACACCTCAAATGCCTTTTCACAAATAAATAAGAGGAATTTGAGTTTTTTCCATCCTTCCTTTTGTTTTTGTTATTGTTATTGAATCTCCCCTCCCCCAATTCCTAAAACCAGAGTTTAATAAATATCACAACAATTGAAAACTGTCCCAGTTATCCATCCCTACAACATATGCCAATACATAAACTGGGGATTTTTTCTTGTTGTTGCAGTAGGTCTAGTTAAAAACGGAGATGAAGCAAGAAGTTACAGATGAAATTAGACTATTGGGTTTTTATCCTTATAATATATTCTGTGAAGTGAGAGTTTCTTCTAGGTTGATTGAATGCCCTATTACCAATTCACCCCACAGATCTGTTTTGCAACCAAGACTCCAAAATGTTGCATGCTGTTGAATGTAAAGAGGTCAGATAGGATTTAAGGGATTTAAATGAGAACATAATAGCAGAGATGTATGAAAATAGTTAATTATGGATTTAAGAAATGCATTTCTTTTTGTTTTAAGTTAATATCTCAGACCAAGAATACAACTGAAAATAAAATATAGGGTCTGGATCATCTTCTCTCAAGGAAAAAAAATTCCATGTGAGGGTGCTTTGGAAAACAAAACATTCTCCTCAATTTCACCCCTATTCTTCTGTCTTGGGGTACAGGTGGAATTATCTCTCTCTAGCCATTCTCTTTTACCATATGCCACACAGTTTGCCCCAAAAGGTTGGTGATTCTCAGGGATTCAGTGATACCACCACAGGAAGCCAGGTCCACTGGAGTGGAGGCTTCTGCACTGATTTTGATCCCAGCCACACTATCAGGGTCTTCCATAGGCTGCTTCCACCTCCAGGATTCCTGAGGAAGGCTTGTGGAAAAGATAATAGTTCCAAGTGCCGGTGAATCGCTACTAAACAAGATGAAGAACAATGTATGCATTACTAACCCTGACTTCTCACTCATCTTATTTCCGCCCATGCTCCCAGCAGAAGAAGGACCCACAGAAAACTCCCAACTGGGTTTGCAATGACAGGGGAAGGAATCATGAAGACAATTTCCCCCCTTCCTCCCAATCATGGGAGGGTGGAATTCATGAGGGAGGGTCCAATCCACACTTGGGTTGGGATTAAGAGAAGGAAGACCAATCTCACTCAAAATTATAGCATTTAGATATGTTTGCTAAATGCTAACCAATCTGCTCCATGATACAATACATGCATGATACAGGATAACTCTTTTCAATCCAGTTTCCTCTGCCAGAGCCTCTGTGCAAGATTTAGAAGAGTTTCCTTTTAACCTAAACTGGGGGACACTGGACCCAAACGTAATGCATTATTGGGCATTCGTAATGTTCAGTGAAGTCAGTGAGAACTCCAAATGTCCAACATCTCTGAAATTCAGACATTTTTAAGTGCCTACCTTTAGATATATACCTGTGCAAATTTTGGTCTAAGCAAATTGCCTTAGGTCATACAGCAAATCAGTGTGAGAGATAAGAATGTATAGTCCTGTGCTGAGTGCACTATATTACAGTGCCTCTCACGAAGGAGCAAAACCAACTTCAATACACTGGAAGAGGACAGAACTAATTTAAAATTAGCTCTTCCACAGTCCCAAAGCTTCACAGAGCGTACACTTCATGCGTACACTGCAAGTAGACACCTGTGGCTGGCCCATGCCTGCTTACTTGGGCTTGCAGGGCTCAGAATAACGTGCCAATTTAACTGTGGTGTAGAAATTTGTGCTTGTGCTGCAGCCTGAGCTCTAGGACTTTGCGAGGTGAGGGGGTGCCAGACCCCAGGCTGCAGCCCAAGCCCAGATGTCTACCCTGAAATTAAACAGCCCCCTAACCCGTGCCCCACAAGCCCAAGTCAGCAGGCATGGACCAGCCGTGGGTGTCTAACTGCAGTATACACATGCCTTTAGAGGCCAAGAGAATCCCTCATTCACATCTGAGTCTTACAACAGGGAAAACAAGACATGACATTCCCAAGAATTGTAAGACAAAAAAAAAGAAGGGAAAAAGCATTTTAATTAATTTTCATGTGCCTCTTCAAGCCACCTTTAATATTACCAAAGACAGATCCCCCATGCAAAATTTCCATTAAACTCAAAGAGAGAAAGTCAGGCCTATTCATGACTCCAAGATACTAAGAGGTATACATTTGAGGAATACAAGATATTTCCCACTGTCACTAAATTTGACTCAAGATAGTCTTGATTCATACACCCTACAAGGAGTGATTCTAACATGCTGGAAAAATGACACACAGCCATCCTAGCCACTATGGACGTAGAAGCCCTTTACACCAACATTCCACACAAAGATGGACTACAAGCCGTCAGGAACAGTAACCCAATAATGTCACGGCTAACCTGGTGGCTGAACTTTGTGACTTTGTCCTCACCCACAACTATTTCACATTTGGGGACAATGTATACCTTCAAGTCAGCGGCACTGCTATAGGTACCCACGTGGCCCCACAGTATGCCAACATTTTTATGGCTGACTTAGAACGTTTCCTCAGCTCTCGTCCCCCAACATCCCTGCTCTACTTGTGCTACATTGATGACATCTTTACCATCTGGACCCATGGAAAAGAAGCCCTTGCGGAATTCCATCAACAATTTCCATCCCATCATCAACCTCAGCCTGGACCAGTGCCCACAAGAGATCCACTTCCTAGACACTACATTGCCAATAAGCGATGGCCACATAAATACCACCGTATCCCAGATACTGACAGCATCATAAACATACAGGTAAGGGTAGCATAAAATCCCTCCTTTACCTGTAAAGGGTTAAGAAACTCAGGTAACCTGGTTGGCACGTGACCAAAGGGACCAATGAGAGGAGACGATACTTTCAAAATCTGTGGAGGCAGGGGTTTGACTTTTGTTCTCTTTGTTGTTCACTCCAGGGTCAGCGAGGAACCAAGACAGGGAAAATACATCTCCCTAAGCCATATCTGAACTAAGCATCTAATCTTACAGAAATAGTAAGTAATAGCAAGGAAATGTGTTAGATTATCTTTTGTTTCAGCTTGTGAATTTTCCCTGAGCTAAGAGGGAGGTTTATCCCTATTTCTGTAACCTTAAAGTTTTGCCTAGAGGAGAAACCCTCTGTGTTTTGAATCTGATTGCCCTGTGAGATTATTTTCCATCCTAATTTTACAGAGGTGTTTCTTTTACATTTCTTTTTAATAAAGTTCTGTTTTCTTTAAGAATCTGATTGGGTTTTTTTGTGTCCCTAAAAACCCAAGATTGGTCTGTGCTCATCTTGTTTATTCTCAAGCCTCCCCAGGAAAGGGGATGTAAGGCTTGGAGGGGATTTTAGGGGGAAGATAGGGTTCCAAGTGGCCCTCCCTAAATATTTGTTTGAATCATTTGGTGGTGGCAGCGTTTTTCTAATCCAAAATACGAGGGAGAATTTGTGCCTTGGGGAGTTTTTACCCTAAGCTGGTAAAAATAAGCTTTAACGGGTCTTTCATTCTGGTCCCCACATCTGTACCCTAAAGTTCAGAGTGGGGAAAAAACCCTGACACTGCTAAAATTACCTACATGCCTCCAGCTTTCATCCAGACAACACCACATGATCCATTGTCTACAGCAAGCTCTAAAATACAACCACATTTGCTCCAACCCCTCAGACGGAGACAAACACCTACAAGATTTCTATCAAGCATTCTTACAACTACAGTATCCACCTGCTGAAGTGAAAAAAACAGATTGACAGAGCCAGATGAGTACCCAGAAGTTACCTGCTACAGGACAGGCCCAACAAAGAAAGTAACAGAACCCAACTAGCCATCACCTTCAGCACCCAACTAAAACCCCTCCAGCGCATCATCAAGGATCTACAGCCAATCCTGAAGACCAATCCCTTACTCTCACAGATCTTGGGAGACAGGCCAGTCCTCGCTTACAGACAGCCCCCCAACCTGAACCAAATATTCACCAGCAACCACACACCACACAACAAAAACACTAACCCAGGAAACTGTCCTTGCAACAAAGCCTGTTGCCAACTCTGTCCACATATCTATTCAAAGGACGCAATCATAGGTCCTAATCACATCAGCCACACTATCAGAGGCATATATTACACCTTCAAATCTACCAATGTGATATATGCCATCATGTGCCAGCAATGCCCTTTTGCCATCTACATTGGCCAAACTGGACAGTCTATGCAAAAGAATAAAGGGATACAAATCAGATGTCAAGAATTACAACATTCAAAAACCAGTCGGAGAACACTTCAACTTCCCTGGACACTCAATTACAGACCTAAAAGTCACAATTATTCAACAAAAAACCTTCTAAAACAGACTCCAATGAGAAACTGCAGAACTGGAATTTGCAAACTGGACATTAAATTAGGCTTGAATAAAGACTGAGAGTGGATGAGTCACTACACAAACTAAAAATTATTTCCCCATGCTAATTTCCTCCTTACTGTTACTCACACCTTCTTGTCAAGTGTTTGAAATTGGCCTTTCTGATTATCACTACAAAAGTTTTTTTTTCCTCTGGCTGATAATAGCCCACCTTAATCAATTAATCTTGTTAGAGTTGCCTAAACCTCCATTTTTTTTCATGTTCTCTGTATCTATCTATCTTCCTACTGTATTTTCCACTGCATGCATCAATGAAGTGGGCTTTAGCCAATGAAAGCTTATGCTCTAATAAATTTGTTAGTCTCTAAGGTGCCTCCTCATTCTTATAGCCATCAATGTCATCTTCTTAGGAAAGTGAAATATATACAATTCAAAATAAGCAGATGCTTCAGCTTCTGCACATCATTCAGTATAAAAATAGAAGTCAATGGGAGTATAACTATGCAAATAAAGAAAGCTCTCTTTTTTTTTTTTTTGTTTTGGGTTATTTTTCCCCACTTTTTCCTGTATGGAATAGATGTTTGCACATATTACATATAGTTAGAATAATTAATGGTCATATTAATAGATAAGGCAGTTATATCTGTTATGAAAAAAATCAATTTAAATATTTATGTAAAAATCAATAGACATGGATATTAGAAAGTAGAGCCGGGGATACATTGCAAAACATTTTCTGTGAGTAGCTGCTAAATTTTAAAAAAAGAATAGGCTTCAGGAATGCTCATGTCAAATAAAACATGCACATGCAGATAGTTACATTATGTGACTATGACTAGAGAAAGTTACACTTAAACTCTATACTCAGCCAATGAATCTTACAACAGCTTAATAATTTTCTGTTACTCATGTCTTGGGCCAGGCCTAAAAAGGAAAATGTTTACATGTTTCTACATTTTTCTAATGCTAATGATCTGTTACTTATCTCTAAACTGCTTCCTTCCCTGAAAACCCTCATGCTTTGTTCAGATCCTTCTTCACATTATATGAGTATAATCACTACATCAATGAACTAAAATGATACCATGTGACTACCAAAATGTTCTAAACAAGCATCAAATGTTTAAATATAGATAATAGCTTTCATTAAAAAAAAAGAGGAAAAGTAGGCTGAAATTCCCATGTGATTTTATACTCCAAGAACTGGGGCTATAAGAAAAACAAGTATCATGACACTCAAAAAAACTCACAAGATCTGACAACATAGTTATTCACTTATCTCTAATTAGGACAAAAAATGCAAAAATATTACTTTCTATAGGAGACAGTAGCAATTATTCACCCCAAGCCATCATTTAAAAAAAAAAGAGCCCTCTGATCTAAGCCATTCTCAAATTACTGCTTAAAGGAAATCTTATGTCATGCTTTGGCCAACAAGTGTAGGTTCCAGCCAATGGAGTGAATTCTATAATTATGAATATCTGTTTTCCCAGCAATGTTCTGACTCCACCCCCTATTTCCTGCAAATTCAATCATGAGGTAATGTCAGCAAAGTTCTCAACAACTGATATAGAGGGTAAGAGAGATGAAGTTTCTTACTGGGACATAATCTGTTGTCACCAGTGAAGTAGTCTAAAGAGAAACAGCCAAGCAATTAGAATTATAATGAAACAAACAGTTTTCCCTAGGACATGAAAATAGCTATTAAATATTCTGGATTTCATTATGATACCCCTGGAATAAAATGTTTGGTACTGTGTTATTTAAGAACAAAATCCAGGGGAAAAAAACCACCCACCTATGCTGTTGTACTTCACTCTCCAGCCTAAATTAGGAACAACACTGACCTTGTCTCCTCTATGAATAGTAATTCTTTGCAGATATCTAACTCTGTCATTCATATATCTCAAAGAACTTCAAGGGATTTGTTGTTATCTCCACTTTACAGATAGGAAATGGAGGCATAGAGAGGTGAAATAATTTATGTAGCTGGTCAGTGGCAGAGCCCCCTGTGACAGACACTCAATTCCCCCCAAAACCCTAAATGAACTTTATTGAATTAAGTTAAACTTCCCTAAATTAGGTTAATTCCCTTGGGATCCATTGTATTAAAAATGCACTTGTGTATGTGTTGTTGTGGAATTGTATGTATTTCCATGGGAGGAGTAAATAGGAGGGCAGTGCAGGATGATTAGGCAAGTTCACTTAGGTTCTAACATATCCAAAGAAACCATCACTCTGGAAAGGTCCACATATACCAGTACAAACTGGATTCTCCAGGGACCAAGAAACAAAAAGGGTTTTGGATAAAAAAACTGTTTTTAAACTGGCTCAAGTCCTTCCTTCCTGGTCCACAGAGTGCCCCAATCCTTAGGGTAGGGTTTGAAGGACAAGGCCTTCTGAGGCCTGATAAGACTGATTGCTTGTTCTGAGCTGAAGCTGTGATGAACTAGTTAGCAAAGGGAAACCCCTTGGGTGGGGATTAGAAGGACTGTTCCTTCCAGAATCTATGTTAGGGTTGGGTGAATATCCGTGAGCTTATTAGTAGGAATGTAGGTTATTTTATTGATTTAAATGTTTTCTCTGTAGTGCTTTATACCATAAGAATAAAATGGGACTGTGAATAGAAAGAACTGTGGGGTACATAAAACTGTAGCAATTACACCTGTTAATCATCTCTAAAGAGAAGGCAAACAGGAATCCACAGGCTGGTGTCTATGCTCGGAATAACACAGTGAAGGCAGAGAATTGTGGAGCCCAGTTAGAAGGGAGCAAAGTGCTGGTTTCCAACCAGAAAGGCAATGGCTAGGAAGCTGCAAGTGGGTGCTTTGCTGGACTACTGAGGGGAAATCAAGGGCAATTGTGCCTGTAACTGCGACACCCTCCACACAACAGAACCCAGGTCTCTTCAGTCACAGTCTCCTGACCTATGCACTGTACCATGTGTGGTAGAGCTCCGACCTTGTCCCCCCGTGAGTCCCTTGCTTCCAGGCAGTTTATGCTAGCGTCAGAGGTTCACTGCAACCCTCCACAAAGCCCTTCTCTCTCTCTCTCTCTCTAGGGCCAGGGATACAGAGCCCTACAGAGCCCTTTTCATCAAAAGCCACCAAGGAGGTTAGTGAGAAAACTCCTACAGTCTCTGTTGCTCCTATGGCCTGATTCCAAAACGGTTTAGCCTCCTGTCCTGACAGGGGCATGTTTTCCCCTCCCAAAAGGCGTTTCTGTAGTGGTGTGTTGGGGGGAACCCAGACCCGCCCTCTATTCCGAGTTCCGGCCCAGGGACCCTAATGATAGCAGCTGTTGGCAGCCGACCTTTCACTGCCAGAGTTGCTACATTCCCCTAGACCGCTTCCCCACAGCTCTCCTGCTTCTCCCTTACCAATGACTTGAGGGTGTCTTCATTAGCTCTCCTCTGCCTGATTGGAATGAGCCCTTTTATAGTCTCAGAGGGGCCTTAACTAGAGTCAGGTAGTCACATTAGCTTAATGGCCTCACCTGACTCTTTGCAGGTTAATTGGAGTCAGGTGTTCTCATTAGCCTGGAATAGCCCCTGCTCTGGTCAGTCAGGGAACAGAAAATTGTTCACCCAGTGGCCAATAGAGCTGTCTCCTCTGCTGAATCCTACTGGCCTGGAGGAAGGAGGGAGATTGCTGCTGATGTTATTGGGCCTTCGGCTCTTGCTGCTGCTACCACTGCTCTAGCTACTTCCCTGGCTGGGCTGGGCCAGACACCACCCAACCCGCTTCTCTGCTACCTGGTTGCTGACTAGCTGTTGGACTCCCCCCACTTGGGTGTTGTTGCTGCTCCAGCTGCAGCCCCTTGGGAGTGGGGGCTGTTGGCCCGCTCCCCGGAGGGGGGAAGTGAGGGACCCCTACCCCATCCGTTGCTAGTGCTGCTGTGGACACCACCACCACCACCTCTGAGGGTCCTTTCTGCCTGCCTGGCCACCGGGCTGCTGCTGCCTGGGAGCTGCTGGACCCCGAAGGAGGAGGGGACGAGGCCGTCTGCTGCTGGGGGAGTGCACAGGGACTCTGCAGACCACTGTGGAGGGGGCCTTCAGGCTGAGTAACTTTTGACCTGTGCTCTTGTGGTGGGGGTTTTGACTGTGTTGCGGACACCAGGGGTGTGGCGTGGAGCCTGCCCCCCAGTCCATCTGTGTGTCCCTCCCAACCCCCACCACCATCATCATCATCATCGCTGCCCCCTCCACCACCCCCAGTGGATGTTTACCATCTGCCTCAAGCTCCTGCCTCTCGGAGTCTGCCGCTTGCTTGGCCGGCCGCGCCCTTTCCCCACCTTTTGGGCCTGAAGCAGCAGCCAGCCCAAATTGACTCTTTGAAAGCGCAGATGGGCGCACATGCACCCCCCCATCCCCCTGGACTGGACCCCTTTAGTGAGCCCTAGATTTGTCCCTTGCTACCTGCCCCATTTTGCCCCTTGCAGACTTTTTGCACTCCCCTTTACCCCAGCACTCGCTGGCTTCAGTTTGTTTGCCTGCCCCGCCCTTTTCCCTCTGCAGTTTTTGTTTGCCTAGCTCCGGCCTCTGAAGCTAGCTCCTCGGTTCCCTGTCCTGCCTTCAGCCTGTTTCTCCACCCTCCCCACGTGGTACCCCTTCCCTGACTGGCCCCTTACTCAGTGTGCCCATGCCCCTGCCCATGTGCTTGTGCCCTTCCTCTGTTTGAGTTTGCCCCTATCTCACTGCACCCCCGCAACGTTGTTGTGACCTCCCTCCCCTAGTGCTGCTAGATGAGCCGGATTCCTATCCTGAGTCGGTAACTATCCCCCACAAGTCCTTGATAGCCTCCTCTGCCCAGCCCACCCCTTTTGGCGCCCTCCTCCCCTGCCTGCAACCTAGCGGGGAGGAGTGGTCAACCTGCCTCCCCTTTCCGCTCCTCTCTCTGGTGTTTTCCCCTCCCTCCCTGCTTATTATGGTGGGGGACACAATGGGTGGGGCTCCTCCAGCAGCCCCAGATGCCCCTTCCCCTCCATCACTCCTCCAAGCCTCTACCTCGACCGACGCTGCCAAACCACCCGCCACTGGGGCACCGGCAGCGGTGGGCACCAGGGTGACCTCTGCTGCTGCCACATTCCTTGCCCCCTCGGATTCCGGCAGAGCCCCCCCAGCCAGCGGGAAGCACCCCGCCAAAAAGACCAGGCCCTACGTGGCAGGGACGGCCCTCTCTGCTGCGGCCCCACCACCAGCCATGGCGTCCCTACCCAGCTCTGTGGGTGCCCCTCCCCCAGCCCCCAGGGTATACGCCCAGGTGGCGGCAGCCCCCTTGCCTGCTGCTACATCATCTCTCCTGCTCACCGCCTCCGCTACAACTATAGTGGCCGGGGCCCCTTTCCCACCATGACCAGGAAGCACGGCGTCCGTTGCCTCCTGGTGCCCGCCTCGCCCCACGTGGAGACGTACGTGTGGACGTCAGCGAGGGTGGTGGGGCCCATGGCCATTGTGGCGGCCTCCAAAATGTACGGGAAGGTGGTCGTCTTTTCAGCATCGGAGGCCGCTGCCCAGGAGGCGATGGAGAAGGGTCTGGCAGTGGGGGGCGTGTTCGTCCCCCTGGAGCTGCTGGATGACCTCAGCGTCCACCTCGTCCTGACCTCAGTCCCTCCCTTCCTTCCCAATGCCGCCCTATTACCCACCCTTTCGACCCTGGGGAAGCCCATTTTTGTCCTGAGCCCTCTCTCACTGGGCTGCAAGGACCCCGCCCTCCATCACATCCTCTCGTTCCGCCGGCAAGTTCAGCTTCAACTGCCGCTGGCGGCGCGTGATGGAGAGGTGCTTGAGGGGTCCTTTTTGGTCTCCTACCAGGGGGCCCATTACCGGGTGCACTATTCTACGGGGGAGGCCCGGTGCTACCTCTGCCGGGCGATGGGGCACGTCCGGAGGAACTGCCCCTTGGCCCAGCAAGGAGGGGCATCCAGGTCCCCCAAACCCCGGCGGGGAGCTGGCCCCGTCATTGCTGGCGCCCCTGGTTGCCTGGCACCAGAGCCGCCCCTCCTCCCACTCAGTCCACCACTGCTCCCGCTCGGGAGGCTCCCGAGGGGCGCTCCCCCCAGCACGCCCAGATGAGCAGGAGAGCCCCGCCTCTGCTGTCTGCAATCCGGTGGGGCATCTAGAGGAGGGTGCAGCAGGGATACCACCGAGCGTGGGAGAGGGCCTGCCCCAGGGGGATTTTTCCCTCTCTCATGCCGCCCCACTGCTGCCTCCCACAGTCCCTGAGCCATCTCCCCTTCCTCCCGACCCAACCCCTGTTAGGCGGCCCCCTGATGATGCCATGGAGGGCTGGGCCCTAGTCCAGGGGAAGCGGGGCAAGTGGAACGCTTGAGCTCCGCTCCCTTCCACCGATGCAGAAGCCCCCCGGAAGACCAGAAAAGGGGGCACCGATGTCGAGCCCTCTGCCTTGCCCATGGGCATGTTCCATCCCCTGGTAATGGCTTGGGAAGACATGGCAGCACGGGAGGGCAGTACCGTCCCTCCATTGGAGTCCCTTCCCTCCAAGGTCCCTGCTGGAGCCCCTCCTGCCCCGTTACCATCCAGAGCCCCTGTGAGCCCCGAGGCGAGCATCACTTCAGGTGTTGGCGGGGAGGCCTCCGGGGTGGTGGAAGGAGAGCACTCTTCCATCTACAAGGAGATCGAGGCCCTAGATCTGACCCCGGTCACCTAGGGGGAGGATGACCCTCTGCCAGTGGGCCTCAATCTGAGCCTGATCCCCCCCCCCCTTCTCCATGCTCTCTCCCCCTAACCGCTGCTTCTGCTCCCGCCTCTGAGGGTTCCCTGGGCTCCTCCTTCTGCCCAGCCGTGGGTGGCACCCTCCTGTCGGCCACCGAGCCCATTGAGGCGACGGCAAGTGCTGTGCGGCTGGGACTTAAGCACCACGGGCTGTCCCTTGTGAGCGTGGGACATCCAGAGCCCAGCATCATGGAGGGCCCCCTTCCCACCCCCCAGTCCCTTGAGCTCAATCGAGGGGAGCCATTTTCCAGCTGTCTGGCTACTGGGGTCCAGGATCCTGCCTTTGCCCCTCTCCCTGACTCTGCTTCCAACCCCTGCCCTGCTCCTATTCTGGATCCCTGCCCTGCCATTGATGTCAACCCCGTCCCTGTCCCCTCCACCTCCCGTGATGTCATTGCTGCCCCTGGAGCCATTATCTCCTCGCTCCCAGAGGATAGCCCCCAGGGAGCGGCCTCTGTATTTCCCCATCCCGACTCACAGGGGCTGCTATCTTCCCTCCGCCGCCCCCAATTGAGCCGGAGCTTGAGGGGGGCCACGTGGTGCCAGCCCATTGGGCGTCACGTCGGGGGGTCTGCCCCTTGCCTGCCTGTTTTGGTGGGCCACGGGGCTGTGTCAGTGGTCCCTCTGGAGGAAAGCCAGGGGCTAGTGACCCTGGCCCCCCATATGCTGCGACAGGAGCTGCGGCAGTTCCTTGAGGATGTCCGTGGCTCCCGTAACAAGGTGCAGCTTGCTCTCCAGCAATGGGGGGACTTCCATCAAATCCTCTGGGCCGCGAGGGCCCTCATGGAGGAGGATAAAAGGACCGGGAAGCAGGGTGCCACAGCCTACCAGCGGGTCCACCTCTTCCGTGACTCCTTACTCACCTACGGGGTAGGTTATGTACTGTTGTGCGGCCCATCGGGAGCCACAAGCATTCCTGCCGACGAGCATCCGCCCCAGCCCTCCTCATGGCACCTCTTACCATCGCAACGTTGAACATCCGCAGCTGTAGGATGAGTCTCCGCGAGTCCTAGGTGCTTGCGTTCCTTGGGGGGGTATTCTGTGATTTTTCCTGCAGGAGACCCATACGGTTCCGACTGCCGAAGACAGCTGGTGGCTGGACTGGGGGGACAGGGTCCACAGTTTGTACGGCTGGAGTGGCGACCCTGTTCTTCCTCAACCTACAGTCCGAGGTGCTGGGGGTTGCCAAGCCTGTACTGGGCCACCTGCTGCACCTCTGGGTCCGTATGGAGGGGCTCGTGGTCAATCTTGTCAACGTCTATGCCCCGACATCGGGCCCGGAGCGGCTGCGTTTCTTTCAGCAGGCGTCCACCTTCCTTGGATCCTCGCGAGTGCCTGTTTCTGGGTGGGGACTTTAATACTACCCTCAAGGAGCGGGACTGCTCGGGGACCGAGCTGTGCCCAGCTGCCGCGGATATCCTCGGGAGATAGTCGATTATCACTCCCTGGTGGATGTCTGGCGCAACCACCACCAGGACGACATCTTGATGTTCACCTTTGTCCGGGTGGAGGCCCATCGGTCGTGCCACTCCTGGTTAGATTGCCTCTACTTATCACATTTCCACCTTTCACGGGCCCACTCCTTCAGCATCCGGCCGGCCCTGTTCTCTGATCACCATTTAGCCACTGTGACGGTCTCTCTCTGTGTAGAGAGGCCGGGGCCAGCCTATTGGCATTTTAACAACAGCTTGTTGGAGGATGTGGCTTCCTGACGTCCTTCTAGGAGTTCTGGCTGGCCTGGCGAGGGCAGTGGCGTGCCTTTCCCTCAGTGCGGTGGTGGTGGGACCTGGGGAAGGTGCGCGCCCAGCTCTTCTGCCGTGACTACACCCGGAGCACCAGCCGACAGAGAGATGCGGCGATAGGGCAGTTGGAACGGGAGGTCTTAGAGCTGGAGAGGCATCTGGCCGCCAGCCCCGAGGATCCGCCCCTCTGCGGCGTATGCCGGAAGAAGCAGGAGGAGCTCCAGGCCCTTGAGGGCCATCGGGCCCGAGATGCCTTTGTTCGATCCCACATCCACCTCCTTCAGGAGATGGATCGCGGCCTCCGCTTCTTCTATGCCCTGGAGAAAAAGAGGGGGGCTAAGAAGCACGTCACCTGCCTCCTCGCAGAAGATGGCACCCCCCTTATGGATCTGGCGGAGATGTGTGGGAGGGCCAGGGCCTTCTACGCATGCCTTTTTTCCCCGGATCCGACTGATCCCAACGCTTGCAGAGTGCTCTGGGACAAACTCCCGATGGTCAGCACGGGCGACCGAGACTGGCTAGAGCTGCCTCTCACTCTGGCAGAGTTCTCAGAAGCCCTCTGCCGCATGCCCACTAATAAATCTCCGGGCATGGACGGGCTGACCGTGGAGTTCTACCATGTGTTCTGGGACATCCTCGGCCCAGACCTAGTCACCGTCTGGGCCGAGACTTTGCAGAGCGGGGTCCTCCCTCTTTCTTGCATGCGAGCCGTGCTCGCCTTATTGCCGAAGAAAGCGGACCACCATGATTTATGAAATTGGCGTCCCGTCTTGCTTCTCAGCACTGACTACAAAGTCATAGTGAAAGCCATTTTGCTGCAGCTAGGGTCCATGCTGGCAGACATGGTCCACCCAGACCAGACCTATACCGTCCTGGGCTGCACCTTCTTCGACAACCTGTATCTGGTCTGGGCCTTCTTAGAACTCGGTTGTAGGGACGGTCTGTGATTTGCCCTCCTATCCCTGAATCAGGAGAAGGCGTTCGACAGGGTGGACCACGGGTATCTCCTGAGCACTCTGCAAGCATTTGACTTCGGACTCCAATTTGTGGGTTTTCTCCAGGTGTTGTACACCTCCGCAGAGTGTCTGGTCAGGCTCAACTGGACCCTGACCAAACTGGTAGCTTTGGGCGAGGAGTACGGCAGGGTGCCCCTCTCAGGCCAGCTGTATGCTCTGGCGATCGAGCCCTTCCTCTGTCTCGAAGGAGGTTGACGGGATCGGAGGTGCGTCTGGTCCTGTCGGCGTATGCCGATGATGTGCTCCTCATGGTCTAGGACCCGGGCGACTTGGTGTGGGTGTAGTCTTGCCAGACCATCTATTCGGCAGCTTCCTCCACCTGGGTCAACTGAGTCAAGAGCTCTGGCTTGGTGGTAGGGAACCGGTTGCAGGTGTGCTCCCTCCCACCCATCCAGTGGAGCGCGGGTCCGCTGCTCTATTTCGGTGTTTACCTTTCTGCCATGCATCTGTCTCGGCTGCAGAACTGGCACGGTTTAGAGGGCAGGGTGATAGAGCGGCTCCAGGAATGGACAGGACTACTCCAGTGTCTCTCCCTTCGAGGGAGAGCGTTGGTGCTTGGTCTACTAATTAGACTACTTAGACTACTAGTCCTGTCCATGATCTGGTACCGGCTCAACACCCCTAGTCCTGGCCCCGGGTTTCCTGGCCAACCTCCGGACATTGATTCTGGAGTTCTTCTGGTCAGGACTGCACTGGGTCCCTGCAGGGGTTCTCCATCTACCCCTGGAGGAGGGAGGGTAGGGCCTGAAGTGCCTACACACTGACCTGGGTCTATCACACATGGTGACTGGCTACAAGCAAAAATACTTCTCAGTGGATGCTAGTCCAACCTCAAACGCCACTGCCTGCCCTATACCTTTCCTCCCAGTGCCCCCTTCATTACCACCATCATTAATTGCTCCTCCAGTTGTTCTTCCACTCCCCCTTTTCCTCCCCACAACCACCACCTCTAGTTTCCAGTGTGTCCAACCCCTCAAATTTTTATGGTCGAGCTACAGATTTCCCAGCAGCTTCACTTCACATGATATGAGTTTTGGTGTGCTCTGGGCCTTGACATGCATGATGCAGTCTGAGGTAAGGCAGCTTCAATAGAGTGAAAAATGTGTTTATTCTTCTAAACAGGACAATATATTGTTAAGATGGAAAGTGTCAATGGCTACCATCAAATGGGCCTTTGATTAATAGACTGTCACATTTGATTAAATCCTATGGGTGTGCTAAGCACCCTTTTTTGAGGCTAACTGGCAGGAACAATTAAAAGCCCCTTTATTTAGTGATAGTTGGGAACAATAGGAGGCTGAGCAGGGCTAAGCAGTGTCTGAGGGGTTTTCATGGGACAGGTTGGAAAGACTATTGTATAGGGGGATTGTTTTGCAAACGGTATGTGTGTGTTAGATCAGTGGCTCTCAACCTTTCCAGACTTCTGTACCCCTTTCAGGAATCTGATTTGTCTTGCGTACCGCAAGTTGCATACCTCACTTAAGAGCTACTTGTTTACAAAATCAGCTATAGCAATACAAGTGTCACAGCACAGTATTATTGAAAAATTGTTTACATTCTCATTTTTACCATACAACTATAAAATAAATCAATTGAAATATAAATATTGTACTTACTTTTCAGTGTATAGTACAGAGAACAGTATGAAATTTTATTTTTATACTGACTTCACTAGTGTTGTAAAAATAGGCAAATATCTAGATGAGTTGAGGTACCCCTCTGTGTACCCTGGTTGAGAACCACTGTGTTAGAGCAGAGAGTGAGACAAGCAGTCATGAGAACATCCCTGAAGGAACATTAATCCACACTGTGTAGAGTCAAGCACAGGAGTTTATTACTCACAGTGCTGGTGGAGTGTCACTTTGCTTATTAGGCTCAGAGACACTACAGAACAATTAATTACAATAAATTATATATGGTGCTCATTGGGCAGAGAGAAGCGACGGGGATGGGTTTTCCCAAGCCCCTGGATAGGTTCTAGCAGCAAGACAAGATAAGCACAATAAGCCAATGGTCTAAAAGATTACATAATGGCTCCGCCCATGGCCCAAATTAACATATTGCTGACACACAGGTAATTACCCCCAAACTATATCTATTAAAGTATATAGGTTAAATCCTAATTTTGGTGTCCAGGGGAAATGAGGTAGCAGCTTTCCCAGCTGACCAACAGGTACATTCCTGGACATTTAAAGCAAAAAAGCAGTAATTTGTATTTAACAACAACAATTGTTTGTAAGTTTACTCTTATATTTCTGTGGGCTAGGATTAGCATACATCTGTGAGGGGAGGGTGTCATAACTCATGTCAATCATATTCAGCCTCTCCCCGAACTCTGTCTGGGATCTGAGGGTATTGTACCACTATCTCCTCCCTGCATTAGGGAGTAACCGTGAGGCCTTTCTCAGCGCTTCATGTGTCTATACCTCGTGATAAGGACACCCAATTACAGAGTTATGCTGACTCCACTCACTGACTTGAAAACACACAAGATTATCTGTTTACCCAAGCTTTCTCTTAGCTATGTATTGTTCTTTGTTAGCTAGTCCTCATCCGGGCCTATATGAAAAGTTCTTAGCAGAAACTGTAGTTAAGATTTTACATTCACAGCAAATGGATTTTGGCCTTTCAATCCCTGAAAGGGGAGCAGATACAGAGCTCCTTGCATCAGAGAACTTGCTGGAAAGGCAAACTTGGAAATTAGGGAAGCTGGGAAACTGCCTGCTGTTTGTTCCTATTTTGTTCAGGAGAACAAGACTGGGTGTACATTGTTTTGTAAATAAACAGGATGGCACCAAAGGATATACCCGACTCATAACATTCATTCATCCACTTAATGGAAACAATCCTACAAGGCCCCAAATATTGACTAACTGCTCCAACCAAAGGAGAAACAACATGTTACAAAGTTGGATCACAGGAGTGCTCAGAGACCCTTTGTTCAAGTGTCTTTGCTTTTATGGGTAAAATTGCCTCACTTAACATTATTATACAGCGAGCTTTTTTGTGCTTTAAAGTTCATTAGCGTTCTGGCTTGTTTCAGCTAGTCACATTTCAGGAAGAATTCAGATTTTGTTTCTATGAAAGAAGAACACTTATGAGCCTGACAATGTACAAAAAAAGATTATGCTGTCATCGCCGCAGAACATTAAGCACATATGATTGACATAATGCCCTCATTGCACTAAAAACATTATTTTGTTATTGTAAGGCACATTCTAGTGACTATTAACAATATAGTTTTGGAGAAACTTAGCTCCTTGATCATGTGCCAGATTTCATTATATAGTTAATTTTCTCTCCTCCATTTAGTTTTCCCATATAATAGCTAGTTTTGCAACCTTTTATCTTCCTGGGGAGGGGGAAAGCAAATTATATATGAAATCTCCCCAAAGCTACTGTCAAATGCTTTTACATAGATGACAGTGCACTACTACATCCTCAATGAATATCTATGGTATCACTTCACAAAGTACTTTTTGCTAAAGGTTTGTGTAATAGGGGACCTTGAGAACATGAAAATGTGTACTTTCACGCCAACAGGCTTTTACCAATATTTCCACATTGATTCCAGCTTGCCCCAAGGCCTGGGACAGGAAGTGATGAAAAAAGAAATACTGATATAACAATGTTTTCACTGTGTTTGTAGGAAGGCATCTCTTGTGTGGGTGCTAATATGGTATGTGTGCTGATATGGTATTTTCTTTTTGGCTAATCATTTCAAAGGATGAAGCAGCAGGAACTGTATCTTATAAATTAGACAGTCTACTGCTTCAAAAAGCCACAACCTAAAATAATCTGCAGTCTGGGGCAAGGAAAAAACACTTGAACATTCCAAAAATCCCCATATCTATCTGTGTATAAGTGCATAAGGGATAGAAGAATCATCCTTAGTCCTCTCAGCCAGAAAGGTGTCTTTTCCACAGGTTGGGGGGGGCATGCTTTTCCTTCACCTCTACCTCCTTTTTTGCAATCCCCAATGACTCAAATTCAATTTTACATGAAAGGAGAGATCAGTGGTGCAAAGACCCAAAAAGGCCATGGTTTTTTAGCTTCCCATCCTCTCTGCTTCTTATGTGATACCACTGGAGGCAAATATGATTGAGTTTGGGCTCTCTCTAAAGAAAACTCTAAGGTATTTTGGGAAAAGGCAATATAGGATATTTAATGTATAAGTAAATGTGAACAAAGTTAAGATTGCACTTTCAGACTTAACTTACTACCTACTCTAATATATTGTGCTATCTCACGCTACTTATGTTAGCAAACTTTTTGTAATATTTTTAAATTATGGCAAGGGTCTCTAAGCCATATAAACTGGCTTCCTTATTCAGCATTTGTATAAATTCTCATGCATAAATTCTCATGAACTGAACTGGGACTTAGCAGACCTGCATTCTACACTCAGTTCTGCCACTGGCCTGCTGGGTGATCTTGGACAAGTCACTTCATCTGCCTGTGTCCCAGTTTCCCCATCTATAAAAAGAGGGTTATGATGCATGCCTTTATTTAAGTGCTTTAAGATCTGATGAAAAGTGCTATATAAAAGCTAGCTATTATTGTATTATCTGAAGAAGACCCAGATCAAGTCTTTTGTACTTTACAACTATCAAATTAAACCTTGTCAGTGATTTACTCTTGCAATTGTGTTAAAGAATCAGTCTTGATATGGTATTAAGAGCACCCTCTGCAGTTTTAGCCACTGCAGTTTCTGTCATCACTTATTAATAAACATTAAGTAAATAGGTGTGTTATTTCCGATTACTACACATAATTTTTTGCAATACAAAGGAGCCTCAAAGCTTTAACTTTGTAATGAAAGTACAATGATTAAACCCACCCCCATAGCTACTTAATAACTTTCTGTCTGTATGGCCTTCTAACTCTTCCTGTGGGGAATTTCACCCTGGGTGTTTACATCAATGAACCCCTAATAGCAACCCACAATAATATTTTTCGGGAAACCAAAATATACAGGCCAAGGTTTTGTTCCCCTCCCATCACCAGAAAAGAGTCAGTATATTTAGGGACCCATATAAAAGTATCACGATTTTCAAAAAGGTACTGAGAGCATGCAGCTACAATCAACTTCAGATACTCAAAGGAGCTCAGCATCTCTAAAAATCTTCCCAGTTTTACTTAGGTGCCTAGATACGAATTTAAGGATCTACATTTATGTACCTAAACGTTGTAAAATGTTTTGCTTTGAATCTTCAATATATTAGGTAAATTTTGTAAAAAAATAAAAATAAAAATCAGCTGTTAGGTAAATAATAATAATATAATGTCCATCATGGAGCAGACTAGCACCTACGTGCCCTAATCATGGACCATGACACCCTTGTGTTAACAGCTATACAAATGATAGATGTTGATTCTTCCATCACACCTCCTTACTCTCAACTCAATGGGGAGGGGGGAGTGAAAGGACAGCAGGATGCTGACATCTGAAGAAAACACAACCAGAACAGTCTTCTCTCCATCTACTTTTCCCTATATTCTCACCTCCCATTTCAACTGAGTCCCTTCCTCTACTGTTCATCCTTTCTGTTCCATTTTCTCACTCCCACTTTGCTGCCATCCTATGTATACTTTGATCATCTGGGGCCCAGCTGCTGTAAGGCTTCACAAATATCAGTAAAACAGTTTGCAATATTCAGATGATAAATTCTCACCTTTGTACATGCTGATTAGGATGATATTCAGGATCATTTCTTTACACTATGCCAATATTTTCTTCCAAGCAATTCCTTACTGGTGGCAGACACTGAATCATTAATGTGAAGTCCCCACTCCAGTAAGATTAGAGTATCACAGATCTACATACAAAAACCCACTAAACATGAAATATATTCATGAGTGGGAAGAAAACACTCATCCATATAAAATTTACCAGGATCCTTTCGCTGGACAGAAGCCTGGACAACCCCCTTCCAAGATGCCAGTTTGCACTAATCACCTGCATATATAGAACAGCATTTCCTGTACAGATGGTTTTAACACAAAGAAGATACAACGCAAGTATTATACAATCCAGTGATAGGGATCTGTGAATCCAGATCCCAACTTTCTCAAAATTCAGACAGAAGATTTCACTTCAAGCCCAACATCAGTAAAAATTGATGCTAGAGGGGATTGACTGGATACCTAATGACTATCTGGGAAGCCTATTCTAGGGTGCAAATATATTGGTAGGTGATACAACAAAGAATTCAGATTACTAGCAGCCTTCTTGAAACTTAATAGGAATTCCCTGCAAAGAGACAGAACTTCTCCTGAAATCTTGGCTATTTTTCACTTGACTTTCTACAGCAGCTAGGTTGAAGGATAAAACTTAGATGTGAGACCTCCGAGGAAAACATAGTGTATAGTGCTGACAATTTAGCAGGTGGCCTCCCCCTTATGAGTTGGAACCATTATATAGCATAGTGTTATAGGACACAGTATTGCTCAAGGCACTGCCTTTCTGATGAAATGTACAGTCATTAACAATCCCATCAAACTCTTTGTAATATATACGGTGTTCGCTTCAGTGCCCTGGATAGATTTTAACTTGAGTAATTATACTCTATCTATATTCCCTAGGCTCAAATATGAACAGGGTGTACAATGTGCATGGAACTGTAATTGGACACTTTAAAATAAAATGCACACAGACTTTTCCTAGCATCAAAGGGAAGTTCTGAAACCCCAAAATAGCCATACAATAGGTGAGCTGCATGAAACCAGTGTTGTTTTATCTGTGACAGTGGACAATGACAGATGCTTCTGAAAATGAATGAAATCCATCATGTACATTTTCTGGAGTAAAACTATGCTGTAGTGATAGTTTTTCTTGACCCCTAGCTACTGTGTCTGGCTTGTACCCTGAAGCACAAGAACTGAGTAGCAAAGAAGAAACCCTCTTAACCCACTTTGTATAATGCTTGCTACAGGAAAAAGACCCTGTATTAACTTCCTTTGTGGATTTAGCATCCCAAGTACTCAGTAACACGGTTTCCTGAGGGTTGGACCTGGTTCTTGTTCCTATTCCTGAGATGGTTACAGGAAGGTAGTCTCCCCAGTCATTCATGCCTGACTATAGACTCCTGGAAATGATTACACAGGCAGCCAGCTCACAGGCACTCAGATGCAGAAAAGTGATTACAGAAGGCATGGCTTACATATCTTGAATAAGAAGCAACAATAGACATTCACAGAAGGCTCCATCTGACCAGGGGCCCAATCCTTACTGGTCTTGTAGAGGGTGTGAGGCCTCCATATATATGGTCTCAAAAAAAAAAAAAAAACAATAACAGACGTGGTCATATAATCTTAGAGCCTCAAAGTGTCTCCTGAAGAATGAGGCTCCTCACCCCACCCAGATATACAGTGTGGCAGATATGGCAATTTCCTGCAATATCCTTGAAAGACTTTATGTTAAGTGTGTGTGCGTGTTACTGTGGGCCAGGATTGAACATAACCTATCAAGGGAGGAAACGTGACAGTTACTGAAACTCCCATGCAGTTTTATTATTGGAGTCCATTGTTTTAAATGAAAAGAAAAGGAGTACTTGTGGCACCTTAGGATGCATCTGATGAAGTGAGCTGTAGCTCACGAAAGCTTATGCTCAAATAAATTTGTTAGTCTCTAAGGTGCCACAAGTACTCCTTTTCTTTTTGCAAATACAGACTAACATGGCTGCTACTCTGAAACCTGTCATTGTTTTAAATGAATGGTTTGCGTACGACCGTTATTATCCACAGCAGAGGGCTGCCAAAGCTCCTCCAGGAACTAAAAACAGTGGATGGTGATTAAGGCAAATCAGTGAGGTTGTAACCCACCCAAAGACATACCAACTCCTTGGGAGTCTCAGCGCTCACATATACTAGTTCAAACTGGGTTCTCCAGATCAGAGGCCAAAAGACAAAGAAAGGACTTCTGGTTAAATAGCCTAAGTTTAAACTGACTCAGGACCTTCTTTCTGATCCAACAGATAAACTTGATTTTCTGTCTGGGGCAGGGGAGTGCGGGGGGGGGAGAGAGACCAATCTTTGTAGAAGGGTTGGCAGGACAGTCACCTGCCTGAGGTTGGAGTTGGGGTTACCCTATATTAAGCTTTTTAGCATGATGGTTGTTTTTTATTGTTTTTAATATGTTTTCGTCTTAAGAATAAACATGCTTGCTTATAAAGAGCTGTGCCTACTTATAACTGTGGACAATTACACTGTTTGTTGCCTCTTGAGGGAAAGTAAAGTGCAGATGCTGGCCTGTTGAGGCAGTCTGGCTTGCTGGAAACATAGTGTAGACAGGAAACTGAGCAGCCTGGAAAACCCCAGTCAGGAGAGAGAGATGCAGCTTTGTATCTAAGAAAGGGGGATGGCAGAGGAGCTGGGAGCCTAGAATGGGTGCCCTTGGTGGACCAGAATGGGGGAGGGAGGAATACAGGTGCAGTTGCTCTGAACTGTGACACACAGAGATTCAATTTTCACAATAGTTACCTACAGGCAAATTAGGTACCCAAAATTGTATATTCAAATGTGCATGTGAACAACAAAATTCAAACTAAGTAGCCAACAGTATTCATAAGAGTTCACCAGGTAACCACCCCATCTCTTTCCTCAGAATTTAGATACATAAAATGCATGTCCAAAAAATCAAATGAAATTCAAATTTAAGACAAATTCAGAGTGAAACATGAGAGGTAATTCAGTTAGACATAATTCCCGTCTCTCTCTTGCTTTCTCTCACTCTCTCTTGACCTTCCCATTAAGAGTGTAACATCAAAGGCTGCCAATCACACAGCCCTTCTCTCTTTGTTCACCAGTTGGACTGAGACATCAGAGGATGCATTACCTGCACTGGAAAGGTGGGGATTATGTCAGAGACATCTCTAGTTTATTTGCATGTTGCAATCCTATTGGCTAAAACCACCTAAATAATCAGGGAAGGTGAAGCGAAGGAAGATATAGATGTGATAAGATCATTTGGAGGTTCTCAGAACTGTTTTACTTTATCAAAACTAACAGAAAAGCCAAAAGACCAAGGCCTTATTGCCTATCTGTTGGTCACTGCCTTTAAGTGACAGCACCCGATCAGATCCTCTCACTGGAATTTCTTTTTATTCATAAGTCTGTCAATGCCTCAAGTCAAACTCAGGTCTTGTTCAAGTTAATGGGGGCTCTCCACACGGAAGGCCTGCAAGATTGGGCTTGTTATATGGCTTACAAAATAGAGCATAGATAGGCTATGGCCATCTTAATTTTTTAAAAGCCTCAAACTTAAGTTATGTATCACTTAAATTAGTTTGTCCTTCTGCTCAATATCTTTCTGCACTCCAACAGATTCATCCTAGTGCATCAGTATACATTCCTCTATTCTTTCAAATAGTAAGCAGTGAAAAAAATCTGCTAGCATGAGCTAATAATCAATAGAACTAGAAATAATTTTTTTGCTAATTTGAATGAAAACAAGTAAGGTTCCAGCTCCTCAGAACAACTAACCTACTTAGTATTTGGAAGTACAAACCCAACATCAATCGCCCTTCCCTGTTTTGTGCCTGCTGCCTCATTCACATTAAATTGTGAGGAAGGTTGCAGGTAGGCACGCCTTAGAATTTCTCTTTGAATTTCTTCCTGGTCCATGAAACTTTCCAAATAGGGAGAAAATGCAGACTTTTGAGAACTTTCTGGAGACATGTGCAAACAGCAGCGCTCACCCAGGCAGACAACTAATATATAGGGGATCCATTTTAGAATGATGTGTAAAACTGACTGACATACCAGGACTAGAGAGAAATCTGGGGCCTTGTGAATTTACAGGCCAGTTTATTTATTGGACTAGTTTTAATTTCTATTTTTAAATTAATAAAGTCTTCAGGAAAAGGAAACTATTTTCTGTTGTTTCATACTGCACTGTAAGTGAACCAAGTAAAATATGTAATCATTTTGGAGTAAAGAAGATTTCTGCCTGCGATTACTGCTTGTAATACACCAAAACCATTCTCAAGCACAAATTGGTTACTTGTGTGACAAATGGTGGAATTCCAAACAAACAACAACAGAAACCACTGGAACATGGCAGCATAGTCAAAGTATCATCAAATTCGTGCTTCTTGTCAGCATTTTCAGAAACCAGCAAACACAATACAGAGATAGGGACACAGAGAGAGTAAATGAAACCCTAGATAACTGAACAAATTAAAGAAGAGATGAAAATTGACCAAGATTAAGTGAAAAATTAAATTAAATCTAACCAAAACCAAATATAAAGTTGCCCTGAAACAAACAAAAACTCCTCACATTTCAGAGCAATAACTGGAAGAACTACAACAGCAAACTATCAAAGTTTTATTTACTAGATGAAGAATCAATTATACAAACTTTCCCCAACCCCCCAACACACACACACCCACTTGCAAAAATGTTCAAAGTAACAAGCCAAACATTAAAAGATTTTTGTAATTAAGAAAGCAACAAGAATAGAAAGAATCTTGTGGGGAGGTGGAAGGGGGCAAAGAAATCACAACACTACAGTATCCCTTTTCCAGCCATTAAGAAAAATCTTTTCAAAGCAAAAATATTGCCCCTTTCTTTTGCACAAAATTAGTTATTTTAGGAAAATAAGGGGGGAAAGGCAACTGATTAGAAATTAATCTCTTAAGAATTGTGACATGATGAGTGATATAAGTAGCTGTTTTTTTGTTTTGTTTTGTTTTTAAAACCCATGTTTATTTATCTGAGACTTAGAACAGGTCTCTGAAGGACCTGTATACACTGGGATTTCTTAATATCCCATGTTTTGCTCTTATTTTAAAGGGATCATTTAGAGCAGAGCTTTTGAAGGGGAAAGGTGTAAAGATCATTCTTTCCCTTCTGATGGCTCCATCCTCCTGTCATTTAATTTCCCCTAGCAAATTTTCCACTGACTTCAATGGGAATTAGAGCAAGCCCCCAGTCTCTGAAGGTGCTCGGTTTTCCAGTTACTTGCTGGACATTTTTAGTGGCATGTTTCTTTTTTAGTGGTATGTTTCTGTGTGAGAGTGATACAAATACTGTGTGAGAAAAGTTTAGCTTTGTTTGTTCCTCATTTTGTAAACCAATTTAGCTTTCCAACATATAGGAAAACACTTTTTCTTGTTTAACCCTTTAAACTGGGAAATACTCAGTTAAGTGGGTTTTACAGTGTGATTATAACTCAGATAAAATTGAGAGAAAAATCTAGGGCATACTAGTGAGTGAAAATTCCTAATTTACCAGATCTGGTTTCCCCTTCTCTTCCCTAATTCAAGAACATAAAAGCTCTTACCTGAGTTGCAAGGAAAAAGTGACTTGGCCCTCTCTAACTTGAATTGTACAATGAATCTGCTAACTGCTGTCTGACAGTTGGCTGCTGTAGCCCAGCTGTGGCTAATTTTAAACCCTCACAGGTGCAGCAATAATTAATAAGCAGGAACTCAGTTAGTATTTGTCTTCTGCTATAGGAAAAGCCTTGCAGCAGAAGCCTGCCAGTCTCTGCTGGCATGCCTTTTGAGGAGAAAAGATGCCAGTGTTTTTAAAACCAAAGAAACAAAACAAAAACAACATCACACTACTTTTCAATAACTGAACGTATAGAGTGTCAATATGTTTTGCCCGCTGTCCTACTTTTATTATGTTTTTAATCTTCTGAGTAAGTTTTGATTGTCAATGCATTTCATTTTTCCTCCACTTGCCCTGAGCCATCGTTTTGCAAACCTCTACCCTTGCCACAGCCTCTGAGCTGACATGAATGTTATCACAAGATTTATTAGGCTTGAAAGAAATTTTAATTTGAAATGCAAAATATTTGCCTTTCTGGACTGTATTGTTTGATTTTCTATGACATCAGGATGTTTAGGAATAGTAAAAATGAACTAGCATTTTCCTTCTCATATTTTTTTATTCTTGTTCCTAATAACTGTTCTGTAATCTGCTTTCCTGATGCACAATTTCTGAGATTTTCAAATCCAATCACCAAACTGGGAATTTGAAGGATACCCATCATCCCTACCTCAGCTGAGACTAAATTAAATGTCACAGAGCTTCCTCACTGGAGGTCTTTAAAATTATCACTTTTTTTTCCTCTTTAAGACTGCACTGAGAATTCACTCCAGTGTCCATATAAAAAAACAACAACAACCTATCTTTTTTTTCTCCTTTTTAAGCGTGCCATCCCTAACTAGTGCCAATAAAACTGTTACTTCATACCAGACCATCATCTATTCCTATGCTCCCATATGTAGTTACCGTAAACACATAAGGGTTAATAAAAACTTCAGCACCCATCATGCATTTTGTTTATTCCTGTGTTTTGAAGGGAAACATCGGGGGGTTTTAAATTACTCATGCAGAACAAAATAATCATCCCAGGCAAAATGCAGATAAGGCCTTTATATCACCATGTATTCTGTGTATGCTACATCTGTTACAGAAAAAAATATTTTAAAAATGTTTTAGAGAGTTTTTGAAGTGTTATTCGGAATATTTCTTGTATCCTACCAACTGTAAAGACAGACTCTTAACTTAGTTACTGTACTGTGAAGAGGACTGAGGGGGCAAAAACATTTTAGTAATACATTTTTCAAGACAACTAACAATGACCTGAAATAACATCTATATAGATAAAAATAGAGTCTGATATCATGGTATCTTCCATGGCTATTAGCAAATACTGTGAGTCCTTTTGGAAAGATGTCTATCTCCCTTTGCTAATAACATAAAGCTCCTGTTTCTAGAGACATAGGGCTGTAAGACGTATGAGCAACAACCAATAATGTTCACTTTAAATCTATTACTGATCTAAGACTCATTCTTGCCCATTCTGGGTTTTGGATTAGTGTAGTTTTGCGGAAAGTATTTCATATGATGTAGGGAAAAGGACAAGAATTCTGACAGGATTATTTAAAAAACAATGCAGCGGCGGTTTTGAAACTGCTCAGACATTTGGAATGTTTGATTAGTAGATGGGTTAGCAGCCAGAATGCAAGTGAGGCAGTCAAAGGTGTAGGATAAATACAATTTATCACAAATCTCTGCAATTTACCAATTGTCTCTACAATTTCTCACACATATATCACCACCATATATGTGGCATGTGTGAGTATAAAATGCATATACACACACAAGCTTTTTATTGAAAGGATATGACTCTTATGGTAATTGCTAATACAAAGGTTTATAATCCAGTGTTTGCCTCCCCATTTTGTTTCAAAAGTCCATTACATTCTTAATGACCCTGACCAACAGCAGTACTAAGTTTCCTCTCAAGGAGAGGCCTTGAATTAAGTTGTTGAATCTGAATTTAGGTACTTATTGTACATAGCTGATTGGTGAGTAGTAAAGGTGAAACCATTTAAAGCAGGTTTCAGAGTAACAGCTGTTTTAGTCTGTATTCACAAAAAAGAAAAGGAGTACTTGTGGCACCTTAGAGACTAACAAATTTATTTGAGCATAAGCTTTCGTGAGCTGTAGCTCATGAAAGCTTATGCTCATTTAAAGTAGAGTGAGTTTGCAACATTCTCCTTCCTCTTTCCCTCTGCTCCATCTGTTTTAAAGTTCAGTTATCACCGAGTTACTTTTTCAGCCTCAGAGAGAACTTCTTAAGGAAAATGAAATTTTGGACTGAAATTCAACCAAGTTCTAACTGAACTAGACAGAAGGGAAAAAAGAAAAACAAAAAAACGAGGGGAGCTTTGCACAGTTGATGTATTTCTAACATACAGCACTTCAATAGATGTGGTTACTTGGAGTTTGGAACACAATACACATGAAGCCCATTTTGACTGTTAATTTAACAAAGCTTCCAAGAATGTTTTCCAGTCTTCTGGTCTCTCAGAAGCCTTTTGTTTTATTCTATTTTTTACGTTTGGCTACTTATAAGTTTGTATAACTCTTCTTTATAGAGCAGACTCAGAGACTAGCCCATTTCAGCATGTGAATTGATAAATCTCATATTGTGCCTAGTTGTGTGCTATTAGTACATGATATTATAAACCAGGATCAATGCAATTCAAGGGGAAGGTAAAATGTATATGAACCCCAAAGGCCCTAATTTAGTAGTTATACGGACATAAAGCTTCCAGTTGTTTATGTGCAGTGCTACATGTGAACTTATGTTGAACTCCTTTTGGGACTTGATAAGTATCCAGCCTTTTGTATACTGTTGCAACATCAATGTGAACAGTGATGAGTAAAATGAGCAGTTATTCAATTTGCTCCTACTAAACATCCATACATTTGCTTATGTAACTATAACAAATCTCTAAATAATATTTCAATATTCCTTCCTACTCCCACATATTCCTCTACCCAACACTATTCTCATATCTTCCCTCTTCTATCATTACTTACAACCCCAACCCTGTCTTTGACCCTCTTCCTCCATCCTCAGTGACATCCCAGATTTCCTTTCTTTCACATTCTCTCCTTGATCCAATTCCCCAACCCCTCTTCTTCCCATCCAGGTGATATGCCCAGCCCTATTATCTCTTAAATTTCTCCCTGTGCGATGGTATCAATACTGAAATCACAATATGTTGTTCGATGTGTTTTGGGATATATTGGTAACTTGATTTGAATGTTGCTTACCTTTGATGGTAAAGGGGAAATTTTACATTCTTTGGCATAGCTGGGAGATCAAAAGGTGTGAAAATACCCATTATGTAAAGTCACTTCCCCTCAATCTCTCCCCACAAAAAACAAAACAAATCAAAAACATCTGTGGAGGAAAATACTTCTCAAAACAATACCACCATGAGACTGGGTACATCTGGGATTAAATAGAAAACATAGCAACATCCCTTTCAGTTAGCAAATTATCTGTCCCAATAAAGATAATTTGTTCTGTACTAGAGTAGTGAAGTGGGAGAATAAGTGAAGGTCTCTAAACAATTTTCAGTTGTGTTGTATGATACAGCAATAGACAGAGAGCCAAGGAACAGGGTCTCCTCTTAGAACAGCAGCAAAGTTATAGGATGAAGCACCAGGGGAGAGGAAATAGGATGGCAATGGTCTTCATTTTATTTTACAATGAAGACCAGGCACTGATGTCAAATGCAAAGAGCTCCTTCAAGGCACAGAGTAAAAGGAACGTGATCACTTCCAGCCCTCACTGGAGGGATCAATGTCTAAAACATTTCAGTATGGGCCAAATGAGTATTCCAGCTACTACTAATGTTCAATTTAAGTAACAGAGTAAAGAACAAGTAAATATCAGTAGCTGGTACTTTAATGAATTCAGATCTATTCAAGAAATCCTGGAAATAGCATGGAAAACCCTATATTTGAGAGTCCTCATTATGAGTTTCTAAATCAGATGATCCATGAACAGCAATATCATGTTGTCAGTTTTTGAGCATCTTTCAAAATGAGTGCAGTGGAGAGTTCCGCCTCCAAAATCAAGGAACAATATGGCCTTGTGAGCCTGGCTACTGCTCAGATAATCATGAATGGTGAAATTCCCTGCTGGGTGCAGAGTGACAGCACAAAGTGTATACACCACTGAAGTTATACTTCAGTCCTCAAAATGGGGCTTAAGTGGTGCATCAGCCTTGTGTTGACCCTTTACTTGGAAGTGAATTTCATCTTAAAACTTCTAAATGACTTTGCTGATGTAAGCAAAAACCCAAACCAACCAGGATTCACTTGGCACTAACACTAATTTGTATTCTAGATTCTACCAATTTGTCAAAACTAAGTAGCATCAATCAAGGGATGAATCTCTTTTTATTGAGATGGATGTCGTCCACCTGTTATTTTGTACTTTATTCGGGGGTGGGGGAAGGGGGAAGGAGATACATTCTTTCCCTTTAATTAATTTCCATCATCATGTTTAGTACATACTCATCTTGATCTTCAGGAATACTTACTAAGGAAATATGATAGTACAAGAAGAATTGATTTTACAATAAAGTAACATTTTATATCTGCATGTTAAATCATGCACAATTCTTCTATGAAACACTATTCACTTTACTGTATTTATTTGGAGCATCAATGTAATGTCAATTTAAAAAAACATCGCTTTAGCAGATCTGGATCCTCATTGAATTGAAGGAAAATGTGAGATTCATTGGGGTTTGTTGCTGTGAGTAGCATACAACCATGCTTTGGTTTTGATTGTTTAAGCTTTTCATTTCCTTTTTCTTCTGAAACTTTCAAAAATATGACATGATTTATATAGAAAATGTTTTACATTTAAAAAAAATCAGAGTCCAATACATTATATTCCCACCTTCCCTGGCTGGAAAAAAATTCAGGTGTTAAAATGAATTGAAAAAGATTAAGACAAGTATTGTAGCACAAAAGAATCATGGTACTAGGTAGCTGATCTCATTGTACTGTAAATAACTCACTAAAAGGAGTCATTAGGAATATTAATCAGTGCAGTATAATTTACAGAAAACTACACAAAATGTCATTCTCACATTCCACATAAATCATTTCACAAGGAAACTATTTTTGAAAGATTTTTTCATGTTCATTATAATTAATTTTGGATAGTTACCCAGTTTTTTTCCCCCTGACATGCTATTTCCGTAGGATTTTCTAAACTTTAAAAATAAATAAATAGAACCCCTAATTTCCAGTAAAGATTATTTTATGTCTTATTATTGCAGGCAACATTGTAACAAGTTATTTGATTAGGTGCAAAAAAAATGTTGATGTCACATGCAGTTTTACTGAACTGTGGCTCCCAAGATGTACTAAAGCTGGCTTTTTTTATAAACCAAAGTAAGGATTTAAAAAGCTAAATCTGATTATTGAAGAACTCATTAAATCATATTCTTGCCATTAATTCTCAACATGAAAGATACATTAATGAATGATTAAACAAAGCAAGTACTAATTGCAGCTAGTGGAATTCAAATTCAAGTTAATGAAAAACTAATCCATTCTGCAAGATCAGCCAAACAGAATTATTCCTTTAGAGCTATGTTATCTTAAAATTAAGTTATGACACCACTTTACTAGTCAAATGTCACCATTTCAGCATCAAGTAGAAATATTATTTCCCTGCCCCTCTTCCATCTGTGCAAAGGAGAATAATATGGGTGTGTTTATACTCTCATTAATGCGTTCAGCACAAACAAACATGCAGCTCACTCATGATTTGCTGCTAGCTATGGCATTCATTGTGCCCTTAACTTATATAGCCTACAGTGTAATGGGAAGAGAACAAAGAACTTCTTCCTTGCATGAGTCATGAAAATGCTATCAAGAACAGAAAACTCTGGTTGCATAGGCTTGCTCCTCCAGAAGCAGCACTACACAAGTAGACAGAACTACGGTTCTGCCCCTCTAACACAGCAGCCAAAATAGCTCCCGAGCCATGTGGAATAGAATATGTTGCACCCTTTCAAGGGCTGTAAAAAATATTCTCCCCCAGCACAAACAGGGATAGCTGGGCATCCCTGGACCAGAAGGTTTCCCAGGATCAAATGGACAAGGTTGTTTACCTCATTTGAAAAAAAGGAGTACTTGTGGCACCTTAGAAACTAACAAATGTAAGTTTCTATTTGTCCTTGATAATGGTGAATTTTTAAATGAACCTAGGAGTTGCACCCAGAAAGGGAATCAACCTACCATCATGAAGGGAAGTTGTATGAGGGATTAAAAATGGAAGCAAGAAAAGAATGAGCATACGGGCACAATCATAAGGCTCGTCCACTGTGGTAAACTGACTCATTACTGGACAATGGTTTCTCAACAATGGATCCCTGTGAGCCAGTATGGAGAACAGTTTAACTAATAACGTGAACGTGATAAACTGTACTCAAGAGTTATGACAGAAATTGTGATAGACATTATGAGCCAGATTCACCAATATGCTCCAACTACTTAGCACTGTAAGGCCACCTTTACACATCCAGTGTTAAGTGCAAAGCAACAGAAATGTACCAGTGAATCTGGCTAGACGTTCTCCCAAGCATCAGTCAACTTTTCTGTAATAGCAATGAAAATGACTTTTTCCCCATCTGCACTGACCGTTGAACAGTTTGGCTTCTTGACTACTTCAGTTTAGCATAGACTGATCAGTTTTATTTTTCTTAATGTCATTCTGTATAATTTTAGCTTTTTTCTTAATTAGTTGGTGAAACCTTCATTTTTAATTTCCCTGATTGCATAGGCTCTGACTCTTGTTCTTCATAGATACCTCCCACCCAGAAATGAACATTGTTAGCCCGAGGGAGCGATGCATACAGTATCTTCCCACTCTGACAGTTTTAAAATTGAGTTAAGAGCTGTAGATGCTGCTGCTGCTACTTCTGCTTTCCCTCTTCTTTAATTGCTCTTTACTGTTGCACTACATAGTGATAATAATGCATGACCTTTTACCTAGTTCTGCTTATATGTTGTGTTTAGTGGAAGTCTCCCAATTATACAGACTTCTGCAGACAGATTGCAATGCTGACATTTCTTTAAAATCCCATAATTTTTGCAACATTTCCATTTCCCCTGGGGAAAAAAAATTAACAAAAATAAAAAACAAATCCCAAAAATCCTCAGCAGAGTCCCCCCCTCTCATATTTGTTGCACAGCATTCCTTATTTCTCTCTAACAAAACTGGAAAGATATTAATCTGCTAGCTTCACAGTGTAGTATCAAGTATTTCATCAGAAAGGTTTGAAACATATCCAAATTTAAACTCAAGGACAAGGATACTGATTCAGAGAACTGTCATTTGTTGCTGCAAGGTATGCCTTTTGTTTCCATGACACCATCCCAGTGTGTTCATTACTATTTAGTTAAGTTGTGTTCCCAGCCTGGGCAGACAGCCTTCTAATCCATTGATTTCAGGACTGTATCTGAAAACGTTCCTTCAGCAGAAATAATCATTGGAACCAAACTGGCTTCTCCCAAAGAATGTCACTCTACCCACAGCAAGACAGAGAAAAAGACAATTATTTAGGGGCAAAGTTGTGACACTAGGAAAATGAATTAACAGTAATAATTAAAGATGTATTTTTACCCTTGCAGATGAAGAAATAAAGTTAATAGTGAAAAAGTCATGATCCAAAGTACCACAGCTGTAGCAATTTGCATACATGCTAGTGAAGTAAAAATAATGTGACATATATGATTTTGAGAGTAATATACCAACCAGGCTACAAGCTGTGGTATGGTGAAGGAAACAACTGTACTGCAACAGGTAGCCATACGTCAGGTGTAATGTAAAATTTCTATTGGGGGGATAGCTCAGTGGATTGAGCATTGGCCTGCTAAACCCAGGGTTGTGAGTTCAATCCTTGAGATGGCAGTTTGGAATCTGGGGCAAAAACTGGGGATTGGTCTTGCTTTAAGCAGGGGATTAGACTAGATGACCTCCTGAGGTCCCTTCCAACCCTGATGATCTATGATTCATTCAATATTCATGGCACACAGGCAGAAGGAATTTATGCTACTGACATTTATTTTGCATAAGTGCAGTTTGTGAGAGTTACAGCAATTTCCTGCAATATCCTGGACAAAACTTATTGAGTTAAGTTTTTCAGAAGCAGATTGTATTAATAATACAAAAGTTGATGTATTATTGTGGGACTGTATGGAACTTCATTAGGTGTGTGGTGGGCCTGTGCCCCACCCCCAGGCAAAATTGGGCTACAACAGGCCAGAACAGCTGCGCGGAATGGCAGCCAATCAGAGAGGACCTGTGGGGGAGCCAATCAGTGCCGAGCAGAGGGCAGCCAATCAGGGCCAGGCTAGGCCCTATATAAAGCTGTCCAGGAGAGCAGCAGGCAGTCCCTCCCAGCCCTTTAGAGGGTCTGGGTCTGGGTCTGGGTCTGGGTCTGGGTCTGGGTCTGGGTCTGGGTCTGGGTCTGGGTCTGGGTCTGGGTCTGGGTCTGGGTCTGGGTCTGGGTCTGGGTCTGGGTCTGGGTCTGGGTCTGGGTCTGGGTCTGGGTCTGGGTCTGGGTCTGGGTCTGGGTCTGGGTCTGGGGGGAAGTGACCCAGGGAGGATGGACAGATGAGGGGAGAGAAGGAGGGTGGAGAGGCTGCCACTAGAGGGTCCCTGGGTTGGGACCCAGAGCAATTGTTGGATCTGGGTCTTCTCCCTTGTACTACACCGGGCTGAGGAGCAGCATGGCCTGATACTGGCTGTGACTGGCCCCTGCGATAAAAGGGCTAGACTTTGAGGCTGCAGTTGGCCACTAGAGCTGGTGTAGATTGAAGACTGCTGATAACACCAAACCACTGGAAGGGGGTGAGACCGGAGCAGTGGGCACTGCCGGAGGGCAGTGTCCTGAAAAGGATGCTGCCGAGCAGGGAGCAACACGGATCCCTAAAGCAGCAGAGCAGATAAAGGGCAAGACACCATGCTCAAAAGGTGCTCCATGACTGGACAGAGTGAATTCCTGGAGCAACCAGCGGGAGGTGCCAGCGGTGGTGAATCTTGACCCCATCACAAGGAGGAAGAACAGATTAATTCAATCTCTGGGAAGTACTTCTTAAAAAAAAAAAAACTATGTTGAACAACATAGCAGACACAAGGGATCTTTTGGGACATTATGTGGAGGGGACTTCAAATTTCCACCTACAGACTCAGCCTTTGAAGCTTTGCCCTGAGGGGGTGAACATTTGTTTACTGATCACCTGTTACATGAGGGCAGTTCAAAGACAAACTGTATAAAAGAGTAACTGACATAGGGCTTGTCTACATTTAAATTGCTAAAGCAGCTCAGCTGTACCACTGTAATGCTTCAGTGTAGACATTACCTATGGTGACAGCAGAGATTCTCCCATTGATATAAGTAATCTATCTCTCCTTGAGAGGTAGTAGGTAGGTCAATGGAAGAAATCTTCCATCAACCTAGCACTGTGTACACAGGGACTTAGGTTGATTTAACTATGCTGTTCAAGGTTGTGGCTCTTTCACACCCCGACTGACCTAGTTAAACCAACTTAATTTTCTAGTTACTCCTGGGGAAATTCTGTTCCAAAAAAATTAAAATTCAGCACAGAATATTTTAAAATTCTACAAAATTCTGCATATTGTCAAAATAACACAATATACTAATTTCATACTAATTTCAATTATTTTGGTAATTTATTTCAAAACACCCATCAGCAAGTATGCCCCCTGTAACAATACTGACAGGAAAAAAAAGATTCAGGAAATGTTCTTTTGACAAAAAACAATTTTATTAGGTATATTCATACAGAATTTGAGTAATTCATTTAAACTACAAAACAAATTTATTTCTTGCATTGCTCAGAAGCAGTGCAAAAGCTTGCAGGACTCAGGGGTAACAGAGGAGCTGAAGGAGAGAGAAGGATCTTGGGAGTGAACCTGCAGGGTTGATGGGTATGCGAGGGAGAAGTATGGAAGAGAAGGTTACTTACCTTGTGCAGAAACTGAGGTTCTTTGAGATGTGTGTCCCTGTGGGTGCTTCACTTCAGGTGACTGTGTGCCCCTGCACCTTTAGTCTGAGAATTTTCACAACAGTACCTGGTTGGGCTGCACATGTGTTCTCTACATTTTGCCCCTAGTCAACCAGAGCGGTGGTTGACTAGCATTGTGGAACCAACCTCCCACTCAGTTTCTTCTCTACCACAGTGGATCTTACTAGAACTCCAAAATAGAGGGGAGGAGGGTGGGTAGCAGAGCACCCACAGGGATACACATCTTGAAGAACCTCAGCTACTGCACAAAAATTTCTTATTCTTCTTTGAGTGATGTACCTGTAGGTGCTCAATTTCAGGTGACTGTAAAGCAGTGCTCCTCAATGGGAAGGAGGGGCTTCAGAGTTGGATCTCTGATCAATGGTAAGACCATTCATCCTAATGAAGTGTTGGATGTTGAGTCCTGCTCAATTGCGTAGTGTTGAATGAATGAACTAATACACAACTGACTTCTTTAGGTATGTCTGAAATAAATACATTATTAAGGAAAGCTACTGATGTGGAGAGTGACCTGGTAGAATGTGTTCTAACCCCTGATGGGGGTTGCAGTTCATGTTGACAGAGATAAATGCACTCTGAAATCCATTTGGAGAGTGTCTGCTTAGATATAGCTTCTCCTTTAAGAAAAGGAGTACTTGTGGCACCTTAGAGACTAACAAATTTATTAGAGCATAAAGCTTATGCTCTAATAAATTTGTTAGTCTCTAAGGTGCCACAAGTACTCCTTTTCTTTTTGCGAATACAGACTAACACGGCTGCTACTCTGAAACTTCTCCTTTAAATCTCTCTGTAATAGAAACAGCTTTGGTGCCTTCCTGAATGGTTTAGTAAATTTGAGATAAAAGACTAGTGCCCTTCTGACATCCAGAGTATGGAATGCCCCTTCTTGCCTTTCTTATGAGGTTTAGGGAAGAATGCAGGAACATGGATGGGTTGGTTGATGTGGAAAGAGGGTACTTTAGGTAGAAACTAAAGTGGTCTTTCATTCTTGAAGAAAAAATGGTGTATGGGGAGTATGCCATGAGGGACCCAAACTCTCCTACATGTCCTGTGAATGTGATGGTGACAAGGAAGGCTACTTTCATTGAAAGGTGTAATAGAGCACATATAGCCAAGGGTTTCAGTGGAGATCCAGTAGGGGAATGAAGTAATAATTTAAGATCCTATAAAGGTGTTGGGACTCTGAGTTCAGGGTAGATGTGCTGGACACCTTGTAGGAATAATTTTATAATTGGATGGGTGAAGACTGAGAACCCATATACTTCATGATGAAAGGTTATGATCACTGCAAGTTCTATTCTGAATGAGCTCAATAAAAAATCTGATTTTTTTTAAATTATTGAAGTATATAGTCCAGGTCTAGTGGTAGAGCAGAGATAGTGGCTCTGATTTGTTTGTTCTGGCACCATGTATAGAATCTCTCATTTCTGGAGGTAGGTTGAACATGTAGTTAACTGTCGAGTATTTAGCAAGATATCCTTCACCTCTTCTGAGCAGGTCTTCTCTTCACCTTGGTATCATGTAGGAGCCATGCACTCGGATTGAGTATCTCCAGGTTCTGGTGCAAGATCTGGCCTGCATCTTGTGACAGGAAGTTGGAGGATGCATGATGGACATGCTGACATCTGTTCTAGGTATGGAAACCAAGTTTGCCTGGACCACGTATGTGCTATCAAGATGACTCTGGATTGGCTGGTATTTATCTTTTGTATAACCCCAACAACAATGGGGTAGGAGGTAAAGTGTAAAGCAGAGATGCATCCCATCTGAGGAGGAAAGTGTTGCCAAGTGTGCCAAGCCCTCTCTGGAGCAAAATGTTGGACATTTTCTGTTCTTACTCTTGGAAAATAGATCTATTGTGTGGAATCCCCATTGTTGGAATATGTCCTGTATCACTGAGGTGTGTGTTTCCCACTCATGATCATGGGAGAACTTTTTGCTTAACATGTCTGCTGTGGTGGATACGGTGATGTTATGTTGGATGTACAAGTTCCACAGTCTTAAGGCTTTGGTGCAAAGGGAGTGTGGCCTCGCTCTTCCCTGTTTGTTTATATGGAACATACAGGTGATGTCAGTCAGGATTTGTATGGCTTTGCTTTTTATCACAGGCAGAAAGCATGCATATGCATTGAAAACTGCTCACAGTTCCAGAATGTTTAAGTGGAGTGTTGATTCTGAAGGAGACCACCTGCCTGGTACTGTTAGGTTGTTTAAATCAGCCCACTAAGGAGGCATCCATTGTGATTATCATTGTGAAGGGAATCTGTAGAAAAGGGACCCCTGCAAACACATTGTGCAAATGTATCCACCACTGTAGTGAGTTCTTGACCTTTTGTGGCATGTTCAAATGCTTGCTCAGATTGTGTTTATGTGAAATGTACAATTTCCTGAGCCACCCTTGCAGGCAGCACATATGTAATCTGGCATGTTTTACCAGGTGGTTGCCGCCATGTGGTCTAATAGTTGGAGGCAAGTCCTAGCAGATGTTTGTGGACTATTTACTGCAGTGTTCAGGTTCACTAGGGCTGCAAATCTATGTAGCAGGAGGAAGGCTTTAACCTCTGATGAGGTTAGGTGGGCCCGAATGAATTCTAGTTCTTGCACTAGTGTCACCATTGTCTTTTGAATGTTTATTTGAAGGCTGAGTTTTGTAAAGAGTAACATTCTCTTTTGTAAAAAAGAAAAGGAGTACTTGTGGCACCTTAGAGACTAACAAATTTATTTGAGCATAAGCTTTTGTGAGCTTCATCGGATGCATTCAGTGGAAAATACAGTAGGGAGATTTATATACACAGAACATGAAACAATGGGTGTTACCATACACACTGTAATGAGTGATCTGGTAAGGTGAGCTATTATCAGCAGGAGAGTGGGGGGGGACCTTTTGTAGTGATAATCAAGGTGGGCCATTTCCAGCAGCTGACAAAAACATCTGAGAAACAGTGCGGGGGGGGGGGGGGCAATAAACATGGGGAAATAGCTTTACTTTGTGTAATGACCCATTCACTCCCAGTCTTTATTCAAGCCTAAGTTAATTGTATCCAGTTTGCAAATTAGTTCCAATTCAGCAATCTCTTGTTGGAGTCCGTTTCTGAAGTTTTTTTTTTTTTTGGTTGAATTGCCACTTCTAGGTCTGTCATCGAGTGACCAAAGAGATTAAAGTGTTCTCAACTTGTGTTGGGACTCAGCAACCTCTTCCAGGGGGATTTGGAGCATGTCTGTGATTCTTTTAAACAGCTCCTGAGATTGCTTAAAATAGTCTCCAGTTGTAGGTGGCAAAGGCATGATGGTCTTGTCTGGAGAGGAAAAAGTGTTAGTTGCAAGAGTAGCCTCCTGATCTAGATTCTCCTCTGTTTCCTCAAAAGTCTCTTCAAGGTGCTCACGGGGTCCTGCCTCTGACATTGATGGGGATCATCTCTGTATTTCCATGGAGGTATTGGGGTGGAGGGGCTTGGAGTAATGTGGCCTATATACCACCCACGGGTCCCAGTTCAGCCATTTGGCAGGAATGGCATTGGTGGTGGCATGGATGTCTATACCATGAATGTCCATACCACCCCTGGGTGCCAGCTCTGGAAGGGTGTCCTGGCTGTTCCTGTAGCTCTGATCTGATGCTCCCCTGTATGGATTAAGAGCACTGAATGAAAACACGTCCTCTTGTCTTCCTCCTGGTGAGGAAAAAGGAGGGGCAGATTTGTTGTCTGGTGTGTGAAACAGTGCTGAATGCACCAACACTATATTGGTATTGAAAAGGGGTGACATGGTGCCATAGGAACTATGAAGTCCTTATGCTGGAGGAACTATTGTGTTCAAAGAGGTCTCGGTACCAATGATGGCACCTGTAGTTGTGGCGATGCCAGGAACTGTTGTGGTACCAGGAGGTGTTGCAGCATTGGGACAATCAGTGTTGATGGTATCTGTACCAAAGGAGGTAAAGTAGACTTTGGTACTGATGTCTCTGGGCTATATGCCAGAGAGCTAGAAGATTGCTCCGTAAACTGAGGGCCTGCAGAAGTGCTTGATACTGAGTGAGTCAGTGCTGTGGTAGAAGAGGCAGTCCCGTCTCTGCCATCTTTCTGAGCACCTGCCTGCTTATGGTCTTTGGCTTTAGCAGTATTGGAAGATCCTAACTACTCATAGGTACTTAGCCACAGCATGATCAGTACCAATGATGTGGAGCGTGTTGAACACTTCTTTTTGGAGTTTGTCTTTTTAGAAGTGGTAGCTCTCTTTCTCTCCCCTTTTTTAAAGATATAGGTCCTTCCCGCGCAGAGTTGGTGAGGGAGACCAGTAAGATCCTGAGGTAGGGGAACGGGAGGAATTTGCAGTCCCAGGTCTGAGGACAGGTGGAGAGAGTTCTCCATAAGGATAAGTTTGAGCTTAACATCCCTTCCTTTCCTGGCATGGACCTTAAGGTTGTGGCAAAGAGAGTACTTCTTGGGTACATGCATTTCCCACAACCAGTGGACAGACTGGATATATCGGTCTGAAACTGGAATTGCCTTTTGGCAAGAAAGGCAATGTTTAAAACCCAGAGACCTGGGCATTCTCAGGTGAAGTTATACCCCAAAAGGAATGAACAAAATGTAACATATTTTTTTTTTCAATGGGGAGAAAGAACTTGTTTTCCTATCACTTTTCTAACTATTCTATCTATTATAGATAGCTAACCCTAAATCTAGATCTGAGGCAAGTCATAAGCGCTGCCTGAGCTCCAACTCGAAGCACTGAGAAGGAAATTGTGGGGTGGGGGGGAGCGTTGGTTGCACAGCATTTGACTGCACCACAGGCATGAGATGGGGAGAGTGCACATGTGGCCCAATTGGGTACTGCTGTTGAAATTCTTTAACTAGAGGTGCAGGAGAACACAATCACCTGGTGTGGAGCAACCACAGGGACATCACTCGAAGAAGAATGGGGGTTTTGGGGCAGGGAGAGGGGAGGGATTGTTAGGGAGCCTCCCCCTTGCAGATCTTGGCAGACGACTAGCCACATCCATTCAGTCAGGCACATCTGTCCCTTTCCCTGTGTCCCCCTGCACTCCCTCCCTCCTGTCCCCATGTGACCCTGAAGCCCCCCTCCCATTCATCCCCTGCCCCAATGCTGATACCCCACTAGCTCCTGAACCCATGGCCCAGTCTGTCCTCCACACTAGCTCTTCTGAACTCCTGACGGTGACCCCCCAGCAATCCTGTCTGCCCAGCTCTGTCTCCCTGGTGCCTCGTCAGCTGGCCCCACTGTGAGGAACACAGCCTCTCTGGGCAGCTGCCCTTTCTTCTGATGCCACAGCTCCCCTGGTGGGTGAAAGGTATAATTGAAGCGCCTCTCCAGCAGAATCTATATTCTGCAGAGAAAAAAAAATTTGCAGGGGGACATAAATTCTGTGTGTGCACAGTGATGTAGAATTCCCACAGGAGTACAGAATCATAGAACTGGAAGGGACCTCAAGAGGTCATCTAGTCCAGTCCTCTGCAATCACGGCAGGACTGGGGGAGGTTTAGGTTGGATGTTAGGAAAAACCTTTTTCACTAGGAGGGTGGTGAAGCACTGCAATGGGTTACCTAGGGAAGTGGTGGAATCTCCTTCCTTAGAGCTTTTCAAGGTCAGGCTTGACAAAGCCCTGGCTGGGATGATTTAGTTGGGGATTGGTCCGGCTTTGAGCAGGGGGTTGGACTAGATGACCTCCTGAGCTCCCTTCCAACCCTGATATTCTATGACTAAGTATTATCTAGACATCCCTTAAACATCTTCAATGATGGAGATTCCAAAACCTTGCTAGGCAACTTATTCCAGAGCTTAACCACCCTGACAGCTAAGAAGTTTTTCCTAATGTCCAACCTAAACCTCCCTTGCTGCAATTTAAGTGCATTGCTTCTTGTCCTATCCTTATTGGTTAAGAAGAACAATTCTTCTTCCCTCCTCCTTGTAACAACCTTTTATGTACTTGAAAATTGTTATCATGTCCCCTCTCAGTTTTCTCTTTTCCGGACTAAACAAACCCATTTTTTTTTCAAACTTCCCTCATATATCATGTTTTCTAGACCTTTAATTGTTTTTGATGCTCTTCTCTGGACTTTCTCTAATTTGGCCACATCTTTCCTGAAATGTGGCGCCCCGAACTCCATTTAAGGCCTAATGAGCGCAGAGTAGGGTGGAAGAATTACTACTTGTGTCTTGCTTACAACACCTACTAATACATCCCAGAATGATGTTTGCAATAATGTTACACTATTGACTCATACTTAGCTTGTGGTCCACTATGACCCCTTTCTGCATTACTCCTTCCTAGGCAGTCATTTCCCATTTTGTATGTGAGCAATTGATTGTTCCTTCCTAAGTGGAGTACTCTGCATTTGTCCATATTGAATTTCACACTATTTACTTCAGACCATTTCTCCAGTTTGTCTAGATCACTTTGAATCATAATCCTATCCTCCAAAGCACTTGCAACCCCTCCTAGCTTGGTATCATCCAATCACTACCAACCTTCTCGGTAAAAAACGAAACAAAGAAGTCATTAAGCAGCTCTGCCATTTCCGCATTTTCTGTTATTATTTTCCCCCTTCATTGAGTAATGGGTCTACCCTGTCCTGGGTCTTCCTCTTGCTTTGAATCTATTTGTAGAATGTGTTCTTGTTAACCTGTATGGGTATAGCTAGTTTTAGCTCATTTTGTGCCTTGGCCTTTCTAATTTTGTCCCTACATACTTGTGTTATTTGTTTATACTCATCCTTTGTAATTTGACCCAGTTTCCACTTTTTGAAGGTTTTTTTTTAAAATTATTTTTAGATCATTGAAGATGATCTTGTTAAGCCAGGGTGGTCTCTTCCCATACTTCCTATCTTTCCTATGCAGTGGGATAGTTTGCTCTTGTGCTCTTAATGTCTATTTGAAAAACTGCCAACTGTCTTCAATTGTTTTTTCCCCTTAGACTTGCACTGCATGTGATCTTACCTACCAGCTTCCTGAGTTTGCTAAAGTCTGCCTTTAGTGTAGACCAGCCCTTATTCATATGTGCACTTGTTCCGAGCTGAAGCTGTGATGAACTTGTAACCACAGTTCCCCACTGCCCTAGGTGGCATTTGAAGGGTCAGAGCCCTTGCTGTAGTTAGGGATGATCTCAGTAAGCTTATTAGCATGTGTGTAGGTTCTTTTATTGTTTTAAGTGTTTTACCTGTAATGCTTTTACCTTAAAAAAGCTTACTTGCTTAGAAAGAGCTGTGTGGTAACTTAACAGTGGCAATTATATGGTTTTCCATCTCTGAGGGCAAAAGGAAAGCAGGCTAGCTCAGGCAGCCTGACTTTGCGAGGGAGGGTGCTGTGCAGTCTGAAAATGCTCCATTTAGGAGAAATAGACACACTGGTTTCCACCCAAGAGGGGTAATGGCTGTGGGGCCAGGAGCCTGGAGTGGGTGCTCTTACTGGATCACAGATGGGGAAATACAGGTGCAGTTGCCCTCAAGTGTGACAGGCTTCCTTCCCTCATTTTCTGCAATGGCTCACAGATCACTCTCCCAGTTTACTTCCTAACTGACTATGCTTCAATAAATACATTCCCATTTGCATCTTTGTTTTGAGTATCTGCTATCTGTACTACTCCTTCACTAGGCATATGATGTATTGGATTGCTTGTGGAGTAAGGCACTACTAAGTGTGAGCAGTGGTGACAGAATCAAGTCCCAAAAGACCAGGGGGAGCAAGCATATTTACCTAATGACAGGTTTCAGAGTAGCAGCCGTGTTAGTCTGTATTCGCAAAAAGAAAAGGAGTACTTGTGGCACCTTAGAGACTAACAAATTTATTAGAGCATAAGCTTTCGTGAGCTACAGCTCACTTCAATAATAATGCATCTGATGAAGTGAGCTGTAGCTCACGAAAGCTTATGCTCTAATAAATTTGTTAGTCTCTAAGGTGCCACAAGTACTCCTTTTCTTTTTGCATATTTACCTAGTTATAGTACAGGAGGGGGAGCAAAAAGATCCAGGTTCTTTTCCGTCTCTGCCACAGATTTTCTCTATGACCTTGGATAAGGTCAAATCACCTCTTTATAGTTCAGCTTTACCATATGTGAAATGGGGATAATTGTTGTTCTAAAGATGACAGAAGCCTTGTTAGAGTAATTGGAAAAGGGATTCGTTATTTAAGGAAAGAGGCAGCATGATCTCTTGGAACATCCCATTCACTAAGTTATCTACAGTGGGAGTTTTAGTGTTCTATTCTGACACCTTGTATAAAATGTGTGGTAGAGTTCTTAAAAATTATTCAAACATTCACTTTTTCTAACTCTTACTGAGAAATCTGCATGACCAAAAAGGAATAGCTTTTGTGAATACAATCATGTGCAGCATTATGTATGAGGTGTACAGAAATGACATGTGTACCATTGATAAGCACCTCACGCTTGTGAAAGTCACACTCATACTCAGATACAAGTGTAGTGATGCAATATATTTAATACAAAATTATCTTGATCTTATTGAAACATACACTTTATCTCAGATTTAGTGTAGCATTCAGGATATATTTCTTTGGGGTTTTTTTTGGCTTGTCACTCTTAAGTATAACAAAACAATTACAAAAACACAAAATGGAAAAATAAATCAGATTGAAAATTGTGAGGAGATGTAAAACTATCACAAATTCTGGCCACAACTTTTGCACTCAGCAATACCTCCTCAGTGTGACTGAAGTCAAATTTTGCCCAAAATCTCTCTACATCACTTAAAACTCTGTTGGGCTCATGATTAAAGTATAATGAAAGTAAAATTTGGGAGAATCTGTAACAATTGAGAATCTGTTTACATGAATCCAAGATGCAATTCCAGCAGCCTACATCTTTCCTGACTGTTGTTTAAAAGACAATTTTAAAAGACTGGAGTTTTACTTTATTAAGGATACCATGGTTTCCTAGGTTGAAGCTGTCTTCCAGTGCACCATAATTCACTCAGCCTGTAGCTTTGGGCATTATATCCCTCTGTCACTTATATTTTCAACCCAGGGGGTAATACCTCTCTAAATTTGTACCAAAGTCAATATATATTATATATTGCATGGTTAGTATGTCATTGATTGTCAAATGTATTGAGTTAACAAGTAAGAAATATATCAAGTAAAAATTTAGTAGTTGCTTCAAGGTTCTGTGCAGCAGATGTTTAATGGCTTCATACACAGACAGAAGATTTGTTTGGAGACTGCCCTGGAATTAATTTAGTATGATATACTGTCAAACGCTAGAGCAAGAATATCACATTATTCTTATTTAAGGTATACCAGAAGCCTTCAGAATTTTAAAGAATTGTATGAAAGGTACTAAAGAGTAAGCCTGTATTTCTCAAAATACTTGTAAATAAAACACTTCTGTTTGTATGTGCTCCAGAAAGAAAGGCATTTCTGTAAGTGAGAAGTGTATCCGACCTGAGCTAAATACAAATTCATATTAGAATTTTGTTTTTATTTGCTATATTTTCACCACTGATTGATAATTTTAATGAAACTAAATGACTGGGAAAACGTATACATTAAAAACCTAACCCTCTAATCATATGTATGTAAACAGATCAATATAAAGAATATTAATGTGGCTATGAATACATTAAAATATAAAGATAGGCTTGAATTTTCAAAAGTGACTGGTGATTGTGGCTACTTAAGTTGATCCACCTAAACAAGTCTAATTTTTTTTTTTCAAAGAGCACATTCAGAAATTCCAGCCCCTACTTGGTGTGTGAAGTTGGATAGTCAAAAATCAGAAACAGCCAAATCATTTTTGAAAATTTACGCTGAGTTTATATAGATAAATATGCTTAATGGATAAGGGGTGTGTTTGTGATAGGGTTTACAGATGTGGCCCTTCTCTCACTTTTCATGAGGTGCTAGGGAGAAGGGTGATGAGGGAGGAAGGCATGGTCCCTATCCAGGCTTCTCCCAATTAAATTAATTAAACCCTGGTCCCAAAACAGTTAGTTCAGGCTGCAATCACCATACAATTAAATTAATTTCCCCCCTCTTCCACTGATAAGTCCCAAAACAATGAATTAGCTGCCACCCAGTCCCCCACAGATTAAGTCCCATTCTACCTCTCTGCATGGCTCCACTGCTTCTATTCCCCCACCCAATCCTCCCAAGCAATTGAAGTCCTAGACTCCATCCCTGCCGCTGTTCTGGACCCCTCTCCCCATATTCTCCTCCTGCCCTCCAAGGAACAGAGAGGGAGTACAGCTGCAGATCCTGTTTTCCAGGAGAGGGAAGGCAGAGAGAAGAGGCTGGGCCAGGGGACACTCCAGAGGGGAAGGGGAGAGAAAGGAAGAATTGGAGTTTCCCAGCCGGGGAAGAACTCAGCTGTTCAGGGCCTGCTCATTTCTTCCTCCTCCTCAGCCTCTCTGTGAAAAATGCAGTTGGCATCCTGCTCCCTCCTCATCCAGAAAGCCTCTTGAGCGGTGGTGCTCCTTCCCTAGAAGCCTGTGCCTGCTCCTTAGAGAGAGCAAAGCAGAGGAAGACAGGGCTCCAGAATTGCTGAAGAAGGATCTCCTTTCACTTCCCCCCACCCTGCCAGCTACAGCTGCTCCCTGCTCCATGTGAGAGTCCATGAAGAATAAGCTGTAATGGGGAACAGTCAGAGGGGGCAGCCAGAGTTTTCCGAAGGAGGCAGCCCAGGTTACCTGCCAAATAGCATAGGTTTCAACATCCACTTCATTCCTAATTTCTGCACTGGCATGATCCTGCTTTACACATGTGCTGCATTCCAAGAGGTATACACATGTATATGCCTTGCATAATGACAGGTTTCAGAGTAGAAGCTGTGTTAGTCTGTATTCACAAAAAGAAAAGGAGTAGTCTCTAAGGTGCCATAAGTACTCCTTTTCTTTTTACACATGTATATGGTATTCCTCTTCTCCCCCTTCTCACTGTCATACATGTCCATGCAGAGCTGCTGTCTCTTCTTCTTCTTTAGTGGGCCCAGAAGCAGAAGGGGTGGAGGAGGCAGGGTGAGGAAATCATAATCTGGAATAATGGGAAACTGAGAGATGGGTTAGGGACCCCTTCCCCTCCCACCAGAGAGACTATCAGCAGCCAGGACATTTCCACCCCTCCCAATAGACAGGCTGGGATCATCAATTACTAGGTAACAAAATGGAGGAACTAGAGCTACTGGTGCAGGAAGTGAAACCAGATATTATAGGGATAACAGAAACATGGTGGAATAGTAGTCATGACTGGACTACAGGTATTGAAGGGTATGTGCTCTTTAGGAAAGACAGAAACAAAGGTAAAGGGGGTGGAGTAGCATTGTATATCAATGATGAGGTAGAATGTAAAGAAATAAGAAGCGATGCAATGGATAAGACAGAGTCTGTCTGGGCAAAAATTACATTGGGGAAGAAAACTAGTAAAGCCTCTCCTACGATAGTGCTTGGGGTGTGCTATAGACCTCCAGGATCTAATTTGGATATGGATAGAGCCCTTTTTAATGTCTTTAATAAAGTAAATACTAATGGAAACTGCGTGATCATGGGAGACTTTAACTTCCCAGATATAGACTGGAGGACCAGTGCTAGTAATAATAATAGGGCTCAGATTTTCCTAGATGCGATAGCTGATGGATTCCTTCATCAAGTAGTTGCTGAACTGACTAGAGGGGATGCCATTTTAGATTTAATTTTGGTGAGTAGCGAGGACCTCATAGAAGAAATGGTTGTAGGGGACAATCTTGGCTCAAGTGATCACGAGCTAATTCAGTTCAAACTAAATGGAAGGATTAACAAAAATAAATCTGCAAATAGGGTTTTTGATTTCAAAAGGGCTGACTTTCAAAAATTAAGGAAATTAGTTAGGGAAGTGGATTGGACTGAAGAACTTATGGATTTAAAGGTAGAGGAGGCCTGGGATTACTTTAAATCAAAACTGCAGAAGCTATCAGAAGCCTGTATCCCAAGAAAGGGGAAAAAATTAATAGGAAGGAGTTGTAGACCAAGCTGGATGAGCAAGCATCTTAGAGAGGTGATTAAGAAGAAGCAGAAAGCATACAGGGAGTGGAAGATGGGAGGGATCAGCAAGGAAAGCTACCTAATTGAGGTCAGAACATGTAGGGATCAAGTGAGATGGGCTAAAAGTCGAGTAGAGTTGGACCTTGCAAAGGGAATTAAAACCAATAGTAAAAGGTTCTATAGCCATATAAATAAGAAGAAAACTAAAAAGGAAGAAGTGGGGCCGCTTAACACTGAGGATGGAGTGGAGGTTAAAGATAATCTAGGCATGGCCCAATATCTAAACAAATACTTTGCCTCAGTCTTTAATAAGGCTAAAGAGGATCTTAGGGATAATGGTAGCATGACAAATGGGAAGGAGGATATAGAGGTAGATATTACCATATCAGAGGTAGAAGCGAAACTGAAACAGCTTAATGGGACTAAATCAGGGGGCCCAGATAATCTTCATCCAAGAATATTAAAGGAATTGGCACCTGAAATTGCAAGCCCATTAGCAAGAATTTTTAATGTATCTGTAAACTCAGGAATAGTACCGAATGATTGGAGAATTGCTAATATAGTTCCTATTTTTAAGAAAGGAAAAAAAAGTGATCCAGGTAACTACAGGCCAGTTAGTTTGACATCTGTAGTATGCAAGGTTCTGGAAAAAATTTTGAAGGAGAAATTAGTTAAGGACATTGAAGTCAATGGTAAATGGGACAAAATACAACATGGTTTTACAAAAGGTAGATCGTGCCAAATCAACCTAATCTCCTTTTTTGAAAAAGTAACAGATTTTTTAGATAAAGGAAATGCACTGGATCTAATTTACCTAGATTTCAGTAAGGCATTTGATACCGTGCCACATGGGGAATTATTAGTTAAATTGGAGAAGATGGGGATTAATATGAACATCAAAAGGTGGATAAGGAATTGGTTAAAGGGGAGACTGCAACGGGTCCTACTGAAAGGCGAACTGTCAGGTTGGAGGGAGGTTACCAGTGGAGTTCCTCAGGGATCGGTTTTGGGACCAATCTTATTTAATCTTTTTATTACTGACCTTGGCACAAAAAGTGGGAGTGTGCTAATAAAGTTTGCAGATGATACAAAGCTGGGAGGTATTGCCAATTCGGAGAAGGATCGGGATATTATACAGGAGGATCTGGATTACCTTGTAAACTGGAGTAATAGTAATAGGATGAAATTTAATAGTGAGAAGTGTAAGGTTATGCATTTAGGGATTAATAACAAGAATTTTAGCTATAAGTTGGGGACGCATCAATTAGAAGTAACGGAAGAGGAGAAGGACTTTGGAGTATTGGTTGATCATAGGATGACTATGAGCTGCCAATGTGATATGGCTGTGAAAAAAGCTAATGTGGTTTTGGGATGCATCAGGAGAGGCATTTCCAGTAGGGATAAGGAGGTTTTAGTACCGTTATATAAGGCACTGGTGAGACCTCACCTAGAATACTGTGTGCAGTTCTGGTCTCCCATGTTTAAAAAGGATGAATTCAAACTGGAGCAGGTACAGAGAAGGGCTACTAGGATGATCCGAGGAATGGAAAACTTGTCTTATGAAAGGAGACTTAAAGAGCTTGGCTTGTTTAGCCTAACTAAAAGAAGGTTGAGGGGATATATGATTGCTCTCTATAAATATATCAGAGGGATAAATACAGGAGAGGGAGAGGAATTATTTAACCTCAGCACCAATGTGGACACAAGAACAAATGGGTATAAACTGGCCACCAGGAAGTTTAGACTTAAATCAGACGAAGGTTTTTAACCATCAGAGGAGTGAAGTTTTGGAATAGCCTCCCAAGGGAAGCAGTGGGGGCAAAAGATCTATCTGGCTTTAAGATTCTACTCGATAAGTTTATGGAGGAGATGGTATGATGGGATAATGGGATTTTGGTAAGTAATTGATCTTTAAATATTCAGGGTAAATAGGCCAAATCCCCTGAGATGGGATATTAGATGGATGGGATCTGAGTTACTATAGAAAATTCTTTCCTGGGTATCTGGCTGGTGAATCTTGCCCATATGCTCAGGGTTTAGCTGATTGCCATATTTGGGGTTGGGAAGGAATTTTCCTCCAGGGCAGATTGGAAAGGCCCTGGAGGTTTTTCGCCTTCCTCTGTAGCATGGGGCATGGTTGACTTGAGGGAGGCTTCTCTGCTCCTTGAAGTCTTTGAACCATGATTTAAGGACTTCAATAGCTCAGACATGGGTGAGGTTTTTCATAGGAGTGGGTGGGTGAGATTCTGTGGCCTGCGCTGTGCTGGAGGTCGGACTAGATGATCAGAATGGTCCCTTCTGACCTTAGTATCTATGAATCTATGAATCTATGAATTTGTAGTAGTGTTGGTGGGTGGGTGTGCTGTGTCCCTTGGGAACAATACACTTGAGAGGTCTGCTGCCCCCTATATTTTAGTTGCCTAATATTTTACTATATTTTTATGAGATCTGGCCCATGATAATTTGCAGCAATTTGGTAGGATGATAGTCCTGATAGTATGGATTGTACAGACAACCTTAACTCCAGCATTTCCAAACACACACACAACTATTGGCCTGATTTGCAAAGGTGGTGAGCTCCCCACAACCCATTTGACATTAAAGGGAGCACAGAGGCTTAGCATCTTTGAGCAATAAATTGTATATGTATAAACTATATGCACATTAGTCACTGGCTTGTGATTCAATAAACAAAGTGGGAATTGAGAGGTAAATTCTGTAAAAGGCACTATTGTGCAAACTACCTTCCAACATTTCATAATATTTGGGATAGTTTTTGCTTCTGTTCATCAAATGTCAACTATTTTAGCACAAAGATTAATAAAATGATAAAAATGCAGTGACCCTTTTGACTCTGTAACAAGATATGATTTAAAAAAAATACAAAACACATGATTTGAACTCAGGAACCTTTGAAATAGCAGAGATGTTATCTAGTAGAGTACATATTTTTTGGTGAATATACATGGGAAATTGCAGACATTGCCTGATTCTGTACCCTTTACTGAAGCAAAACTACCACTGACATCTAAACATATTGAGAATGATAAAAGAAGGAATAAGAGTATTGAACGTAAAGGCTAGAAAGTTTAATGAAAGTTCACTCCATGATCTAAAATATATTATAAGAAGTTTAACTAAAAATAGGTTTTATTTATTGTTTTTTGCTTCTTCAACAAAAAAGGAGATAAAGAAAAAACATTTTGATATGTTCACTACAAACGTTTGCATAAAAGATATTTATTCAAATGATTCACACCAGTGACTTAATCTGAAGAAGAACAAAAAATAAGATTCTCTATCAAATTTAGTTCTATATAAATAAGAAAAGTAGTGCATTTCCTCAAATTTGTGATTTCGGTGACTATCTCCACTCAGTTTATGATGTTCCAATTATCATAATTCTCCATAAACATATATGCTTCTAATTTTCTGATGTTACATTTTTCTACCAATATTCATATGCAAAGCATTTAGCCGTTTAGTTGTCATTTTCTTCTTTCATCCCTCGTCTTTACAGACTTTTCCCTAAATATTTGCTAGTATGACAAATCTCCTTTATATATCTTCCCCTTCTCATTCCAAATTTGAAGAAGGACCAATAAAAAGTCAGAGGGCCAGATTTGTCTCTGGCCTTTTTTCTGAGGTGTAGAAAAGGGGCAAGGATCTTTTTTCCTACCCCATATGCACAAGGCCAGGGATAAATCAATCCATGTGCTTAAGCGAACACAGGCCAAGATTTTCAGAGATATTTAAGTGCCAAATTCCTGTTGAAATCAAAGGGAATTGGGTGCCCAAATACCATTGAGGATCTGGGCCACAGAGATTGCTCTCTCCTACTGGTCCTGGGGTCACACATCACCACAAAGTGAGTGGGAAGAACAGAAGAGGTGTCAGGCTCAAGGCCTTAAGTGAGTTGCACCAACTCACAGAGTGGGCCATGCACATGGGGGGGTCTCCCTTCCCAAAGGCATCTCCAAGGGTGTTTGTCTGTACTTGTGAAAGACTTGTATACAGGCACCTGGCTTTCAGTGCAGTGCCACTTACAACATTTCTGTCATTCTCTTATGTTACCTGGAATTTCTGCTCTCCTCTTGAACATCCCTCTTTCCTGCCTGCGCACCGACATCGCTATCTTATGTTAAGGGAAACTGAGGTGGATACTGGTTTTGTCCTTTTGTGTTCTGTCTAGTGCATTGTTTCAGAAATTCCAAGGGATTTTTTAGGCCTTTTTCCCTAACATGAAATATATAACTAGAATAATGTTGCATACTCCCTGAACTAGCTCATTCATCCTCTTCTCAGATACCACGGTGATGAGCACATTTATAAAATACATAGTTTTTGCTAGATAATAGCCACAACACTTAAACTAGGAAAACAAATCTCAACTGTTATTAAACTTTATCATTCAGCAGAACAGACTGTCCATAAAACACCACATAATTTTCTATTTTATTACTCCCTTTGATCCTCTACCACATTGTAGCATCTCTCCACTTTCTAAGCCTATTATGACCCTCTTTAGATCATAATTTGACAAGCTTAGCTGACAGTTTCTGCAGAATTAAAATGTCATTTTATGTGTGTGTGTGTGTGTGTGTGTGTGCATACATACACACACAGAGTTTATGTTGCTAATGTGATATCAGTGCAGCACTATTTCCTTAAATATTAAGACAAACACATCAGATGCTGACACCTTCCTCAGCTGCTTTGTATGACTTTGGCAGGGCAACTTATCCACAATGCTGACTTAACTAACTAGTGGAAAAGTCTCCTAGTGTGAGAAATATCAGGGTAGCACAGAGCCACTTTGGCATTTCTTACACAACCCCCCTACCCCACCCCACCCCAACTCCTAAGATAAGGAGTATGTAACAGAGTGACTGTCCCCTTAAGGGGATGCAGGGACAAAGGATCAGTCAACACCTGTTCCATGGTGTGTCCCTTTAAGGTTTCAGGAATTTTGGAGTGGATGGAAGCCTAGGGAAGAGCAGAAGCAGGTGTTGGGAGACAGGAAGTGGTCTCATGGGATAGTCAGTAACCCGGGTTTCCCCAAACACTACCTCTTTAAGTGCTCCAAGACCAGGAACCTGGTAGAGTGGGTTGAGCAATGCTCCCTTCTCTCACTGTCAATGGGGACAAGCACTGGGAAGGAAGGCTGTATATATTCTGACTCCTCTTTCAGAACAGGTGAGACACCAGCAATGGAACAGACTGAGCTGAGGCTGAAGCTGGCCTGAACTGACACAAACCATAAGGAGGGCTGTGCAACTCCTGCACCAGAAAGAGAGATCTGACCAAGTCCACACAGATCCAAGGATGACAATTCAGGGACACCTGAGTCCAGGAGGGGAAGCCTGACTGAACTTCTAAAGTGGGCTGTGGGATTCCTGAATGAAGGAGAGGAGTGGGGTCTGAGGGCTAAGAGTGGGTTTTGAGGAAAAAGCTTAAGGCTAAGTCTGCAGCAGAGAACTTACAGCGGCACAGCTGTACCAATGCAGGTGTGATGCTGTAATATCTCTTGTGTAGCTGCTCTATGCCGATAGGAGAGAGCTCTCCCATTGACGTAGCACTGTGTATGCTACACTTATGCCAGCAAAACTTATGTCACTCAGGGAAGTGTTTTTTCACATCCCTGAGCAACATGGGTTTGGCGGACATGAGTGGTCGTGTGGACATGGCTTAAAGAACTAAGACCCTAGAAAGGGAAAATCTTGTTTAAGTACTCAGGCATGTACGTTATTATCAAGAATTAAGGGGGACACTTAGGCAGAGTGCCTGCAGAGCCACTTCAGGCCACAAGGGGCACTCTGGGAAGGCATTCATCTACAGGGAATGCCTGGGGATTCACTATGCTGTTGCTACCAGGACAGCCTCTCTGGGCTACAGGAAGCCAAGTATAAGTTAGAGCAATCCTGAGGCTACTGTAACTGACACCAGAGATCAGTCAATTCCCAGTGGACCAAGGATTAGTTGCCCCTCTAAGTGGAAACAGATGTTAGGGCCTAGCTTATCATTCCCCTAATGACAAAAAAATCAGTGATGTGGAACAGCTTGTTTTATTTACATCAGCCCTGAAACACAGGTGGCCATGAATGTCACATAAGTAAAAACTCTGTTACATTAATCTCAGCCAAAACATGTCAGGGTCCCAGGGAGAACTTATGCATCAAAAATTTACCCTAGTCAGAAAGATTAAGGCAAAAAGCAAACTCTCCTGATGATAGCAAAAGCTCATTCAAAGAACCAAAAACCAATGCCATCTCCACATTTCTTTAAAGTCTGAACTGTTCTCAAGTGCTACAAAAAAAGGACATATAAGAGTACATGTGACCAGCTAGTGACTTCCGCCATGACACTTCTCTCTATTTCTCTCTATTGAGTTCTGCTTAACACAGTTCAGATAGAGCCCATGTTGGGACCAAAAGTTCTGAGAGATGTGAATTACTGAAGAAAGGTATAATTGTGCTGTTCATCCTGAACACATCTATTGCTCTGTCTTAGTACCACACCCTCTCTCACATTCTTACATCTGTATTTCACTCTCTCTTTCACAACTGCTATATATCTGGAACTTCTGGAAGTCCCCTTTCCACCTTCCCCAAACCTATGAAAGTACTCAAAGAGTAAGACAATTTTTCCACTGACATTGGATGATATGTCAAGGAATGACTTAGTGCATGAGTTCTCAACTGGGGGTCATGTCCACCCTCCCTCTTTCTTTATGGCAGTTTGGGAAGGGGGTCCCAACATAGGCACTCACTTCATCATTTGCTGGGGGGTGCTTGATCCCCGCTCCACCCCAGGCCTCACCCCCTTCACCCCTTCTCTCAAGGCCTCAGCTTGCCACGCCTCTTCCTGCCCCCACTGCACATCTTCCCGCCCCGTTCTGCCCCCTCCCCTAAATACCCCAGCTTCACTATCCCACCTCCAGTACCCTCTGCTGCTGAACAGCTGATTGCGGCAGGTGGAATGCGCTGAGAGGGAGGGGAAAAAGCTGATTGTTGGGGCCCGCCGGCAGGTGGGAGGCCCTCAGGGTGAGGAGGAGGAGCTGATTGGTGGGGCCCCAACTGAGCACCCACTATTTTTTTCCACATAGGTGCTCCAGCCCCAGAGCACCCACAGAGTCAGTGCCTATGGTCCCCAAACACTTTTCTATTGTTGCATGAGATCACAACTGAAAAGGGTTGAGGGCCTCAAGTAGTCCCACCTATTATCTTATTTATACAACAGTTTCTTATCTGAAAAGAAATATTTATATTTTAAAGTTAATAACATACTTAGAATGTTTGTTTGTTTGTTTTCTAATTTCCCTCCTCCCTTCAAACAGTTCTCTTTTGGTTTCATAATGAAGGAGAAGATAAACAATTGTATTTGATTTGTTTTTTAGGAAGAAAGGGTTTTTGGTTTTTTCCTTCTTCCCCTTCAAAGGTGTTTGTTAAATAGAATATGGCCACCTCCTTGCATGCCAGATTGGTGAGATTATTAATACAGGAAAATAAATTAAGTGGGTTATGTTGCTTAAATTAATGGATAGGGAAATAATTCAGTCTTACAAACAAAAATAAAAAAGAGATAATTTTCATTTTAAAATATTTTATCTCCAGTTATGTTTTATGTTTTATCCTGTTCAGTGCTTGGACCCTTTATTACTCTCTTGCTATTTTGTTTACATCTATATTATATTTTGTGTTCTTTCAGTTCTCCATGGTTTTAGTTTAATTTTCCCTGAGTCTGGTAACCTTTTGTTTATTTTCATGTGTTCTTGCTTTTTTTTTGAACAAATTGTTTTCTAAATTGATTCTCTTTTGTTTTTCTAGTTGTTCTGTTAGTTTTATTTATCTTTACTTTAAAAGACAAAGGTGGGTGAGGTAATATTTTTTATTGGACCAACTTTTGTTGGTGAAAGAGATGTGTTGAGCTACATCTGAATAAGAACTCTGTGTATCTCAAAAGCTTGTCTATTTCCCCAACTGATGTTGGTCCAATAAAGTATATTACCTCATCCAACTCGTCTTTCTAATATCCTGGGACCAAGACATCTACAACAACACTGCAAACAATATATTTTCCCCTTTTTCAATGCCCTGCACACATCTGTAATTGCATTATTATAGATGAAGCAGGTAGCACAATTTGTACTTAAGCTTATCCAACCCTTTCCATTATAAAACCTTCTTTTCAGTTGCTTACAATTTTGCCAAACTTTACTTGTATGGGCTGAAATTTTTGATGATGGGTATTTGCCTAATGCTGAATTTATTTATTTATTTTTTAAGTTTCAATATGGTTCAACTGTTTGTGACAATGAAGTTAGAAAAATATGTTGTTTAGCCCATCTTTAAAAAAATCTTAGAACACTTTCAGGTGCTTGAAATTTGCCAGGGATAGCCTTTATATCAGGGATGTATCTTTTGCTGTTACCATGAAAATCTGCCCAAATTATAAGATTTTAAAACATCTAAATCCATACAGACTCAACAGAGACCCATTAGAGGTTGACAGCTAAATTCTCGAAAGATTCAGTACTGAGCATGCTCCAGCCCTTCACAGCCCCTACCTGTGACTGGAAGGTACACGTGCCATCCCCACAGACCACCTGAACATACTTCATCCCTGGCCTCCAGGAGCTAAGCAATTGCTCTTCTTGGCTGCTGTGGGCCACTGTGGCACCAGGCACTGAAGCTGAAAGCAGAGGAAATGTCTCCATTGTCCTGTTACTGCTCCCACTGCTGGCACCAATGCAGCATGGAGGATGAACAGACTGATTCAAATACAGAGGAAATGGGAATGAGAGCTGGACCTGGGGGTGGCAGAAGTTGTACACTGGATCAAAGAGCGTGGGGGAGGTGGCAGTGGGGGAAACTACAGGTAAGACTAGGACTGGCTTGGCAAGGAGACTGAGACAAGGAACCACAGGTGGAGAAATTGGAATGAAGAATCTAGGCATTGACTGGGACCCAGGTTTGGGAATTACGGTTGGGCTCAGGGAGCTCAGAAGAGGAGACATGGCCTGCATGGCCTGGGTAAGGAGACAGACTGCAGTAGAAGAGCCCAAGGAGTGGAGACTGGGTCTGGGAAAATAAACAGGGGGATAGACATTCAACTGCCTGAACCATGAGAGCATCCTTTCTCTTCCTGCAGTCCTCTGCCTCATTCACAATCCACCTTCTAAATTCTGCAACAAATGAGACAGAAGTAGGGCTGTCAAGCGACTAAAAAAAATTAATTGCAATTAATCACGCTGTTAAACAATAATAGAATGGATGTTTTCCACATTTTCAAATATATTGATTTCAATTACAACACAGAATACAAAGTGTGCAATGCTCACTTTATATTTATTTTTATTATAAATATTTGCACTGTAAAAATAAAAGAAAACTTATCCTGACTATCCCAGAAACAAATTATTCCTAGCATGTACGTATGCTTCATCATATCACAACCTTAACACTGATGAAAAATAAAAACACTATCCTTTCACCGGTGATCTAAAATATAAATATAACAGAGAATCTTTTGAAAAAGAAAATCAATATCCAAGTCTAAACTCTATGTCTAATTTAAGACAGGCTCCTGTGATTGCCCTATAGGCCAAAGAGCTATCCCGAATCTCTAACATGCTCTTCCAGCATGCCACCTACTTCAGGGCTTCCGAGGGGATCCTCAGAAGGCAGCCATATTAATGTTCCCCACAGTGCCAGTAATGGGGGAATCCTTCCCTTCAGGATAAAACCCCTTCACATTGTTCCAGTGCCTGTATATTGCCAAAAGGGATGGAGAGAGGAAGAGGATCTTGCCCAATTTATTTATAATGGCTTTTTCTATTCATTTTATTCCTTTTAACTGTTTAGGTTTTGTAAAATGAAGTGCTTTTTTCATTTGTACACACTCAAATATGTGTATTCCCAGATACGCAGCATTAAATCGGAATTAATGTTGAGAGAACATATAAGTAATTTATGGATAAAAGTACAAAAATCTTGTAATTATCCCAAATTCACATATTATAAACCTAGGAAATTTAGAGTTAATATTAAATTTAGAAGAAATTCAAATAAGTGAAGTTATGGAAATGCATAGTTAATGCACTCAAAAAGCCTTAATTTTATCTTGTAGCGACACCATCTAATAACCATACAATTATGATAAAGACATTTTAGTGTTTGTGGTCCTGGAGTAGATTAAATTATTTTTTAAAGATTGGTTAGTTTTACCTTTCCCTACCCCCCACCTCATGGCACTACCTGAATGGTTGAGAAGCCAGATGGACATACACACCTAGCATGTTAAATTAGATGAATAATTTAATAATAATAATTTCCTATATAAGGAAAGCAGAATGACAAGTGCATATGCTGAAGGCTGAACCTCATGAAAATGTTCACTTCTGTGAATTTATGAAAGACTTTTTTTTGCACCAAGATGTTGCATAAGTTAAATTATGGGAAAAAGAAAAGGAGTACTTGTGGAACCTTAGAGACTAACAAATTTATTTGAGCATAAGCTTTCGTGAGTTACAGCTCACTTCATCGGATGCATTCAATGAAATCCCCACTGTATTTTCCACTGAATGCATCCGATGAAGTGAGCTGTAGTTCACGAAAGCTTATGCTCAAATAAATTTGTTAGTCTCTAAGGTGCCACAAGTACTCATTTTCTTTTTGCGAATACAGACTAACATGGCTGCTACTCTGAAACCTTAAATTATGGGACCACTTCTGCAGTTCTGTTACTATGACTGGATTACACATGGGGCCTTGAGTATTATATATATTCTCTCCCTAATGTATTAAATGGCCTTCCTTTTAGATAATGAAAAATGTTTTAAATTATATTAAATCACCCTTGAAATAAAGACAATGTAAATGATAGTAAGCGGGCTTGGGAAAAAATCCCTACTTTTGAGAAACTAAAGCCATAGTTTAATTGAAGTGTTTGTGTTTAAGCATAGGCAATATTATTAAGTCCACATAACAGCAAATTTGAAAACTGCAAGAAACAACAAAAAAGAGGGCCGGGGGTGGGGAAGGGGAGGGAAGGGTGAGGAGGGAGAACAGGAAAAGTAAGAAAGAAAGGAATGAAAGTCTCTTTATCCAGGCTTCCATTTAGGATTCATTTCAACCCTGAAAAGGACACGCAATACAATCATGTAACATTAACTTATATAAATAACCTGGACATTTTTCTGTGACACAATATTCCACAAACACAAATTGTACATTCAATCATCTTGTCAGCCAAAGTAAAGAAAAACATATTTATTAGAACCTAGAGACTTGAAGATAGAAATGGATGCCCTCACTAAAAGATTCTGCAGGCTACTAGAAGATTTTTTAAAAGTGTATAAGCATAAATACAAGTATAAACAAACAAAAAACCAAGTTCTCTCAAACTGAGGCTTCAGTGATTACCTTTTCAACAATTTTTCTAAAGTTTCATGTTCCAATGCTTTATCATCTATTCCAGTATATTTTCTCAGAAACTATTCAATAGATCCAGTGTCAGAAAGTACAGAAAATGTATCTAGATTAAGGAAATGAAAACTGGTTAGCTACAATAGTGCTATATTTATAGAACTGGTCCAACTAATAAGAACTGACCTGAACCATTGGTGAAACCAAACCACTTTAAAAATAATAATAAAAAAGTATATTTTTAATGTTTTCATTTTCATTGACTTTTGCACTTCCTAAAGTGAACATGCCAAATGTCAAACAAGATGCAATTCTAGCAGAATTTTGGCCCTAACTAGAAGCAACAAATACCAGAAAAATACAACGAAGTCTCATGAGAAAGTCTGTTCTTGTGAGAATCCTAAACCAATTTTAAAGGCCCAAGAGGCTCAGCTACTTTGACTGAGGATGAGATAAGTATATGAATCAAAATAACCCACCAAACCTTTGGAGATTTGGCCATCATAGCTCTTCCTTGTCAAATGTTTTGAAGGTTGTCAGATTCATGTTTCTAGATTTGTAGATTCCATGGCCAGAAGGGACTACTGTGGTCAGCCTCTACTTCTGGGGGACGTGATTTTGTCCTGAAAATTAATACAATCTTAGAAGAGGGAAGGTTTAAATTTCTTTCTAGTAGCCTGCATGCTATGAATATTATATTTAATATTTGTGAAATGCTATAGCACTTTATGAATAAAAACAATAGGTGGATATGGCACTGTAGAAGCAAAATGACAGATGCTTACTATCTAAAGAAACAGAACACAAGGTATGAAAATAAATAAAGGTGGCATAAAAGGGTATGAATGAAGAAGTTACAAAACCATTAAAAGATCAAGCAACATACATATCTCATCAGTTGCTTTTCTTGATTGCTTTTGTTGTAATAGTAAAATTTGAGGACAGTCAGAGGGCAAAGCTGGAGGTCAGTAATAGAAGGACAGTGAAAAGAGGAAGTCTTGAAGAGGGATTTAATGGAGAGTTAAAGCTGCAAGGCATAAAGGGACCAGGGGGTATTACAGACACAGAAAACAACATGAGAAAAAGCAAAAAGGTTATTACAGAATTGGAATGGTGCTAGCCTTTCAGGGTGAAATTTCCAAAGTTACTCAGTGTTGGCCTATCTCTGCTCCCACTGAAGTCAAAGGGAGTTTTATCACTAACTTCACTGGATGCAATTAGATGAATACTGACAACTTTTGAAAATTTCACCCTCAATAATTAAGATTGAAGCTAGCTCCTCATTATAAATTCCAGTTTTAACCTATCATCACCCTCACCAAAAAGTTTCACATGCTGCATCTCTTCTTAGGGTGGAGTTTTTTTCTCTCAAGTTTGGTAAATATCACAAAGACTTTATGTTGTTAGTTTTAAAAAATTTACCTGAGAAAGATTATAAAAGATGAGCCAGTGGAATGTTTCAGGGGTACCCCTGAGAGGAAACTGAAGGACTATCCTATGTTTAAAGAGACTTTGTAAGTTAAAGACTGTTTACTTTTTCTCCACATAGCTCTCATCTTTCTAAAGAGACGAGATGTCCAGTTTTTAATATGATGCCCCAGTTTCCCAAGAACTTTTTTTCAGAGCATCTGAAATATCCAAGTTATCCATTTAATCATTCACAACTTATTTTTCTAAAATACTTATATAAAGCATGATCAGAACTTATTGCTATATCAGATAAAACCTACACTTACCGAGGACAAACAGTCCAGTGCATCAAGTATTCAGTGTGACTGAAAGCATTTGGAGTGATCAGAGATATAAAGTGAGAGTAGATGGTACCAAAGCTGTTCATTTGCTCAAAGTGGAAGTTAATGACACTTATTCAGTATTTTATGAAAAAAATCATTTACAACTCTAAGTTACTGCGCGGGAGGGGGACATCTCCCACTCCAATAAATCTGAATGTCACTGTTGAGTCAGAAGTTAGCATAGTGACACCAGCACCCTTTTTTCTGTTGTTGAAGAATTCTTTTCTATGAAATTTCAACAATCCTAAATCATGTCACCACAAAATTTTCCCAGGTTTTTACTGAAAATTAGAGTAATCTTACATCTATCATGATTTAGTTGGGGCTGTCATAGATAATTTTAACCATCATTCCAAGAATTTGCTATCATGGCCAAGTTCCAGTGTAGTTTAAAAAGAGGCAGCAGGATTTCTCCTTTTAGTTTCCTCCAGTCTGTCTTTCTGCCTCCTAACTTGCTTCTTCCCCTGCAGGACAAGAAGCAGGGAGAAGCAGCAGAGTAAACATCACAAGGAATCAAGTAACAGCAGACAATTGGACATAAGATGGAGCGAGAAATATTGGGCACAGGCACTCCCCACAAATATACACTCACTTGATTCTCTAGTTCCCCATCGCCCATCCAAACCACCAGCTTTCCCATGCGCCAGGTTATCTATCTCCTGATTTACACCTAAGAAAGACTAGGTTCTTGGTTTAAGAGAAGATATATAGTACCTTGATGCTTGCAAAATCATTAAAATACAGAAAATATTAGAAAATAATAAAATGTTAAAGTCTAATGTCAAGAATGACATAATGATGAATTGTGTCTAACAATGTAGTGTAAGGATAAATACTATACATCCCTATTTATTTCTATGGTGACCTGTGATTTTTGCAGCACCAAGAACTTTGTGGGAATATTGGGTTTAAGGCATTAAATATTACAATAACTTACCTGATAAACAATGCACTTATTGCACTACTCATTTTAATATTTATCAACAATCCTTTGTTTTAGAATTTTTGCTCAATTTATTTTAAATTGCTGCAGAGTAATTTGTCAAAAATTTAGTATTGACAATTTCTCACTGAACGTACACAATTGTCAAGAGGAAGCTGGAGGGTTTGGTAATAGTAATGGGTGGATGGGAGATGATTTTTTTGCCAGATGGGAGGAGAGCTTCTAGCACCTTGGAAAGGGGCAGATTTTAAAGCCTTTGCCAGCTAGGAGGAGAGAAGTTGCAAGGAATTTTGACATCTGGGTGGATCACATGGCTTCTTCTCCTATATTGTTTATTGTGTTATTTATTGTAATATTTAATGCATTAAACCCTTAAGTTTTCCCACAAACTTCTTGATATTGAAAAAATCAAAGGTCTTTATCTTGCTTTTGGGGAGGGAAGCCCATACGACAATGTGTTTCTCCCCCATTACAGACACCCTGCTGCTCTGACACCATGAAGCCTGTTTGCTCTATCCTGACCTAATAATCTCATCCTGTTTTATGGAATGGGAATTTACTGTATTAATGGAGCAGCCTCAAGAGAACTTTCCAGCTCAGTCAGTTGGAGTTCCTATGATCAATGTTTCACTAAACCGCTTTCCCTGCACAGATGTGCAATCAGTCTCTTACGCTGTCCCTGAAAACTTATACAGGAGTCAAATTCTGTGTGTCTGTGTGTGTGTGTTATGCAGGAGGGAGTGGATGTTGGAATATGTGGCCACTTCCCTAATGTAGAATTGCAAAAAAACAAGGGATCCTGACATATAGCATAGGGGAAATGAAATGTTTGTATTCTGCTGTACTAAATATAAAATATAGCTATACTTATGGACTCCATATCATGAACTGAACAATTCAAGTTCAGTTAAATATTACCAAATTACTGTCTTATAAACTCACACAAATAGTCACATTGAGGTTATGCTGCATGAAAGAGACCTCTGTGACATGTGTTGGGACCAGGTGAACGTTACTCCACAAGGCTGGTATCCATGTAGGAAGAAGGGCCATTCCCACAGATTGTTAAAGTGATCATACAGCTTGAGGTGGTATTACCTTTCCTGTGGAGGCCTTCTACATTTCAGACCTTCCTCTAAGGATCCTGGGACAAATCAACTGCTCGTTCTATGACTGGAACACACATCCCACATGATTTGGAGAAAACCCCACCAGGAGAGCCTCAGAGTTCCTTTTACCTTCCCAGGGTCCTTCTTACAATTAATTCTGTGGGAAGGGATGCTCTGAGGGAATGGTAAGAATAGGTAGTGCATGTGAGGACAGCCAGGCTACTGGCTGGGGCTAGCAAAGGCAGAAGCATACTATTAGAACAGACGGCTGGGTGTATCCTTAACAAGATAGTGACGCTGAGCAGACTGCAATGGATGCTTTCGTTAGAAGAGTATACACATGCATTGGGGTCACCAAGTTAGACCATTGCTTGTGGATTGGCTGGACCCTTAGGACTCACAGATAATTACCTCAGAAAAACTCAGGCTCAATGATGACTCATCACAATGCATTCCAGCCAGACTTTATATAGTCCTTCCATTTGTTGAAGCATTTTCAACAGGGACCAGTCCACGCTACATCACTTCCCCAAATTATTTTCCTTCATTGTCAGAAATGAAGACAAGAAGGCTTGAAATAAAGTCCCATAGAAACAACAACTGACAAACAAAAAATATCCCTTCTCAAATATTACAGACAGCAAAAGTAGCAACAGACTTCAGGAAGAAGGTGGTTTTTTTCTCTGAAAACAGTGATAATATGTAACAGATACACTTTTTGGTATCCTACAAAACGTTTCTCCTTGTTCAAAATGTGACAGAAAAGCATGTTCCTTGTAACAGTGTTTTTTCCCTTTTGTTTTATTATTCATTGTTTATTACAAAAAATATGATCTTACAAGTTCAAAGTTACAGATATTCACCTAATAAGATGCTCTGCTCAGTACATTTGTTGTGCTTATAGATGTTCATGTGAAATTTGCTTTCTGTGATAATATAAGAAAAGACATTTTGAATTCAGATGTGATGTTAACATCTCTGCGGTTAAAATAAAGTTATATTGTTCCTATTTTTTTCTAGCACCCTATTTGGTTTTTTGTTGTTGTTTCATTTTCATAACTTCTTTTGGGTTGATATGTTCTATCATTTATCCCCAGACTATGCTGGCGGCAGAAAAATATAAAAGGAGCAAGTTTTAAGGAAAAAGAGTTATGGAGATGTATCTTTTGAGCTCTATTTCTATATTAGTTCAAGATTCCTGGTAAAGCTTTAATTCTCTCCTCTAGGCAATCCTGTGAGCTGAATTATGTACTCTATTCATAGCAATAGATTTCCCTCTGATGGAAAAAAGGAATAAACAAATATCTTCATTGGTCCCTAGCACAATTCAAAAATACTAAAACACTAAATATCTATGGGACATTAAAACAAATATTTTATTTTAATGCTGTGCAAGGGGACAGGAAAATGGCAAGAAAAGCAATGGGATAGAATACATTAAAATAACTTAGAAGCCACCGAGGTACCTTTATGTTTTGTTTAATTTAAACAAAATATGAAACAGTTATGGAAAGATTCTGATGTGATGAGTACCATCTGCTCTTATTTTGTTATATAATGATTTGCATAAAGTCTATTAAGTTTGCTGTATTGCATGCTTCAGGAATTTAATAACCCAGAATTATGTATGATATACAGTACATGGCAACAAATTGTAATAAACAGAAATTGTACATATAACTGCAAATTCTTATAGAAAGGAATATGCAGTTTTTAGAACAATAAAGCTGTTGCCAATCATTTCTCTAATTTATTTTCTTTGGTAATTAATTTTTTTTAATTACTATAAGAGAATGTGTAATAATTCTACATTCTTGATGCAGCAGAGCACAAAATGATACTAGGTTTACCTGGTATATCTGTATCAGTAGGCCTTCCTCACTGTCCATTTTTTTTTTAATATTGATGGGAAGATTTTTTAATTGTTGTGAAGATATGCTGGGCCTGGTTCTGGTCTCACTGACACTTTGTGTAGACAAGGTCCAGCTTCTCTGAAGTTATAGGTGTTTTCATGGATATAAAACTGGGAATGATTATTGGATCAATCCAATTCCTGATAAATTATTTCAGCTTAGTAGTGCAGAACAGGGCTTTCTACCCTGTGGCTCTCCAGACTGTAAACTGTGGCTCTATATATTTAATAAATAAATACAATTTGTCTTGATGGAAAATGTGTTGCCTGGGCTTTCCCCTACAAATGTGAAACTGAAGCTTTTGGCTCAACCCCATTGCTATAGGGATGTGGTGGGGCATTGCCTCCCACAACTTCCCTGGACAAATACGATGTCAACCAGGAGCAACCTGAGCATTTGCCATCCCTTCCCTGCTGCAACTGCTCAGCAGCTCCCTCGCTCCCCACCCTCCACCAGCTACATCACACCAGACTGAAAAGAGAGCAGCGGAAGGTTGCTCTGTTGCTTACTTCCCTGCAGGGAGAGTAGGATATAAGCATCATTAGAAGTGGAGGAGAAACTGAGAAATAACTATTTACAGCTTTCTAAAGCATAGGTTAGAGGAGCCTGGGGGCTGAATTAATTTCCACCAATTGACTATGGTCTCCAAGGGAAGGTAAAGATAACCAGAGCTCTATTTGTTTCAATCACTCCCTTTCACTGCCCTTGACATAGCTCCTGGGCCAGTGAGCTATGCGGCCAGTGGCATAGGAGCCAGCTCTACACTATTATATTGTACATAGCTTCTTATACCACACAACACCAGAGTATCTGGGCACCTTCCAGTAGCATGTTAATCAATGTGACTACTGTCCCATCTGTCACATTTATTCACTCATCCTCTTTCCAGAGTGAGAAAATGTATGTAGTGGAGTGTCTTGAGGAGAATACCTAGCAGGGGATTTACACACACTTTTCCCCCATTTGTAACACGTATGCAGCCCAAAGCAGAATAGGACAGATGATCTTCCATAAAGCATTGATTGGGGAACCCTTGATCTTTTTGAAATCGTGTCTTCGGTCCTCAGGATGAAAAATTTGGATATCACTGCTTTGAGCATCATTTATCAGCAAATATAAGACTAAGCTAGCTGAATAAATGCCTGGTTGAACTAAACTGAATATTCTCTTTATAACAGGATTCTCCCATATCTGGCTACACCAGCTTTGAGCTGCTTTCGCACTAATGGTACGTCAGAAAGCAGCTGGAGTGCAGGGGAGAATCTAGTCAAAAGTCTCCAGGAGAATGTATTGCTGGGAATAAAGTTACATATTTCTTTATAAGCTTTTTCATTTAGATCTAACTGTAGATCAGTGCTAGTTTAAAATTACAGGTGGTACTGGCTGAAAGTGTAAAGGAGTTTATTTGGTAATAGGGATGTATGTGTGGGTCACTAGTGATAAGGTCCAGGCTAGAAAAAATGTGAGGAACAAGGATCTTCTCTTTGTTCAACTGTACCCCTGAACTAACTCTTTGATGTTAATGACGTTACTCCAGACTTCTAACAGTGCGATAGAGCAGAATTTGCCCCAGCTGGTAGTATAGCAAAAGCGATAAGTGTAGAGAATGATCTAAGACATCTCCAAAATGAACTAATGGTTCTATTAGAAATCTACCATACCCGTCAAGGATACTTTAAAAGAAGAATCCATATAAAAAACCAGAACAAATTTGAGTATAAGGCCATTTCAGAGTTTGTGGCACTACACAGCTGGTGAACTGCAAACACGCAACAGGCCTATGCGTCACCATTCTTACAGAATAAAGGTTTCATAGGTAGGACAAAAGTATAACATAACACAACACAGTGTACTGAACATGCTACCTGGAGACTGCAAAATCTAGGTATAAATATTTACAATTTGTTTTAATATAAATAATGCTTCCTGTTTTATTGGTTAAAACATGGGCTTGCTTTGTGCATGAGATTCTAACCTTCTTGCACAATATCCACTAACAAATAAATAGTCTCATATTTCTACGTGGAATACTGCGCCTTACACTGGCTACATGCCTGCCCTGTTACCCTGATATTGAAAATGCAGTAAGAACACAGTTCATGAAATTCACAAAAATTTAGTCATCATTTATGTATTCTAATAAATTAACTATAAAGATGTTGTAGTGAACATTGTAAAATGAAGTTTGGGAAGTTTAAAAAAATGAGATATGAGCAAGTATGATGTATAAAGTATCAGCTACATGATTTCTCTTGCGGGGGTAGGGAGCATGGGTTAAATAGGCTTAGAAAATTATGTAATAGTTGAGGACCTTGAACCTGCAATATATTCCAGCCAGGTAGACCTTCACACCCTTGTAGTTCTCTACAGAAGTCAATGGGCCTTTCTACAGGAGCAATGGCTGCCTGCATAGAAGAGCCTGCAGGATTAGGACCTTAGATCCCCAGCCTCATCTTTACAGAGTTTTGTAAACCGGTGTGTAATGCAGGTCACATCTAGATAGGGTGTTACAGCTTTTTAGAGCATGAAAAAGGAAACAGATAGAAAGCAAAGGGAGTTAGTATGGCATATTGACACATTCAGCCCTCCACTGAGAGAGAAAAAGCTTTTAAAGTATCTTGGCTGGCATTCACAGCAACAAGTTTTCTAAATACATTCTTGATTCTTCGTAAATATTTATATTCCAATGAAAGAGAAAAAGGGGAGCAACAACTAGAATTCATACAGTAACGACTTGTTACTTTTATAGACATATTTTCTGCTAGCAAATCCCAGAAAATATTAAAGTCTAGTGACTGAAGCAAAAATTGTTGACATTCTAATCTAAGACAAAATAGGCATGGTATTTAGTGCTAATAAGCCAGAATTTGGCAAACAAAGTCTCAGTTAGTGAAAGTGGTCTTTTCAATATCTGAGTTATTCATCATCTTCTGGTCCTGGACACTCTACACAGATCCTTTCCAGCAGTTGATTTACAGCCTGCCACCTCCAAAATGTTTGTTTTCTTACGAAGATTACTAATAGCTTGTCTGTGTATAAAAACATTGCTTCTATTACTGCTATAACATGCTGTTTAACCTCTCTCTCAGATCTCCTCTTCTTTTTTGGCTAAGTAACAGGGCTAAAGTTGGTGAAGATAAGAATCCTTCCCCATGCACAAGATATATTTAAACTTTTGCTGCATTCAAAACTCTAAGGCTCTGAAGTAATGAAAGACGACATCATATATTCTGAATTACAAAGGAATCCCATAACTTTTGTCCATATATATGGGTTCCTTTTTAATATCTATGTTAATCAAACTGTGCTGCAGTTTTTCATAATTATGACAGGAGCTAGAATTTACCACATTATTGGAATGCCTAGAATAGGTCTATTGCAGGACCACACTTCTTTCCGTTGCTTCTACCCATTTTGCCAGCATATGCATGAGTTCTTTCTCTCTCTCTATACACACACACACAAAATCAAGGCTTTAATCTGAGCAGTGATAGCTAGTGTTTGTCCCTTCATTTGGTGTTTCAAAGACACAAAATTCCACTCTAAGAATGTCAAATCTGAAGCTGTCCACAACAAATCTTTCAGTACATCTCTAATGACTGGCTCACTTTCTTCCACCACCTCCACCTCCTCCTCTTTAGTAAAGGCTCTGGTCTGCTTACATCACTGGTCTACCCATGGTCTACTGGGCAGATCATTAAGATTGGTTTTGCTTGGTGGTAGCACAAACCAAAAAATGGTGCAAAACAACTGTTAAAGCATTCTAAGTCTTTCCTTAAAGTAGATTTTGTTTAGAACAGAGCTTACCCAGTCCAAAGCCATCTATCTCCCCCTAGACTCTACCCTCTTATCTCTGTTTGTTTGTTAAAATGAAAATGTCACAGAATCATCTTTGAATTATAGTTGAAAGAAGTTGACCTTAAATTCGGGCATCTATTGCTTTTCATCCATCAAAAGACAAAGGGCCTGGACTTCAGCCAATATAAATTGGCAGTGGTCTATTGCAGGGGTTCTCAAATTTCATTGCACCACGACTTTCTGACAACAAAAATTACTACAGGAATTGAGGAGAGGGGACTGAAGCCTGAGCCTGCCCAAGCCCTGCCACCCTGGAGTGGGGGGCAAAGCCAAAGTCCCACTGCCCCAGGCCAGGGGTTCTGGGGGAGAAAAGCCCAAGTCCAAGGGCTTCATCCCCGGGCAGCGGGCCTGTAACCTTAGCCCCACCACTCAGGGCTGAAGCCCTCAGACTTGGGCTTTGGCCCTGGCCCCAGCAAGTCTAAGCCAGCTCTGGTGGGGTCGTGACCCACTTTGGGCTTGCGATCCAGAGTTTTAGAACCACTGGTCTATTGAAATAAATTGAACTACACAAAGAATCCATCCCAAACTGGAGAATATGGTTTCTCTATCCCAAATGGCATTAGAGATATGCTCTCTCGGGCAGGAGCTGTGTCTTCCTCTGTGTCTGGAAAGTGTATACCCTACTTTTGCTAAATAATACAATTTAATAAGAGATACTATTTTAACTGGAGGATCTGAAAATTATATACTTTTATACTACAATAAACCCATAGCTGCTTCATGGTGACAGTAAAGAGAAGATGTCCTCGTGGATAAAAAAGACAATCTTTAAATTATAATTTAAGCCTGTCAGTAGAATCAGCCAGACATACCACAGGCTAGTCCAGTTAGAATTATTCCGAGCACACTGGTCGGGGCTATCACAGTTACTCTGGGAAGAGCAGAGCGCTGCCTGCAGCAGCAGCAGGCTCCAGCCTGTGCACAGTCGATGCACCTTGCCAGCCATGCTCCAAAACAGCCGGGGGAGGAGAATCAGGTCCCCTACATCCAGAAATGCCTCCAACAACCCTGAGGAGATCAGGTCTTGCAAAGCCAGAGGAGCGCTCCTTGGATTGCACCCAGCTCTGCAATCCTCCCTAAGGACAGGCAGCTACAGTGCCTACTGAAACCTTGCTGAGCAATATATCTCTTCTTTGGAATTACCTGAAAGAAAAAGATTGGACCACAGGTCATTATGGGAAGAGAGTAGGGCTTAGACTGTAACCTAGTCAATAAAGGGCACTGTGATCCAGAGTGACTTGGAAGAGGTAATGAATGTAGGAATCAAGCATTGGGATTGCTAGACAGGAGGCTAGCATGTGTGAGCTACAAATCAGTGGCAGCAGCATGAACTAACTGAAGAGGGAAAGCCTGGTATTATGCTTGATCTGCAATCACAAGTAGTCCAGGAGAGGCAACTCCTGATTGGTTGGAGGAAAATGACAACAGATAGACATGCTTATAAGTGGAGAGCAGGTAAATAGAGAGATACATAGTGGGGCTGGAAGAAGCCCCACAGAGCCACTGACGTGCTATTACCACTAAGGCTAGCATTCAGGGACAGTAACCTGAACAGTGGAACCCAGAGCTGGATCAGCAGTAGCTCAAGGAAAGCCTGTCACCTAGACGTATGGAAGCCATCAGACAAAGTACAAAGACCAACATTGTAGCAAGGCACAAGTAAAGAGCATGACCAGCAGACAATCCCCAGAGTACCAGAAGCAGAACAAGACTAGGCCTATGAAATAAACAGCTTAAGCTGTGTTTATAGAACATACCACCACATAGCGAGAATGGCTGCTTTATCACCGTGGAGATGATTCCAACACATTTTTTCTCCTGTAAAGGTAGAATACAATGGCCTTTATAGTTCCTGTGGAGAACACTACAATTTGTTTTTTCTTAAGAAAATATCACAGCAGTTGTTGCATTTTTTTAAAAAAATACTCTCAGATATTATCTTGTGTTTGATTTGCTTAAAGAAATACAGTGTTTTTTATTTTTAAAAATTTGATTTAAATGGCTAGAAATCAAAGATTGAAGGGTAATAGATTCTGAGTATTTGGCATAGTAATTACGGCGCCTTTACTTAAATTATCTCTTATTTATGTCTTACATTAGTTGTTTCAACTTATGACGTGGCTCCATTCATCACACTGGCACCTCCTGCTGGCCGTCTTGCGGATTAGCTCTGCAAGTCAGTATGTCCTCTCCCGATGGTGCCTCCCCCACCATCACATCTACTTTTAGACCCATGTAACTTCAAGGACCGCAGTGTCCTCTTCATGACATAGTCCTCCAGCCAAAAGTCCAGACACTTTGCCAGTGGCAAGTGGATGTGGGGGGGACCTGGGCCTGCCCACTGCTCAAGGTTCCAGCCCAGGCACTCGCTGAACCATGGTCACCTACTGCATTCCTTTGCCTCAACTACCACGGCATTTCCCTGGGCCACTACCATACAGCCACAGTCTCAACAGCCCTTCCGGAGCTCCTTCTATAACCCCTGTGTCTCTGTCTGCACTGCTTTGTCCAAGCTGTTACCTTTCCTCCACCTGCAAGGCACCCAATACTCCCTCCTTGAGCTCAAGGGAATAACTGCCCCTGCTCTGCCCTAAGGATCTTTTTACATGGATCTGCTGAGACCAGATTGGCTGCTCCTCACAGCCCCTCTCCTATTGGCCACTTCCTGCACAGCCTCCCAAGGGCTCTATTAACCCCTTACATGACAGTGTGAGGCAGATGCCCCATCATACAGCTACAAAGTTCTGAGGAAAAACTCTGACCATGTAAAAACTACATCTGTGAAGTTTCATTAAATGTTTCACCTGATATTTTATATTAAAATGAAAGGCAGCTTCTACAGTTGAAAAACTGTATTTTCATAATGAAAAAAAACGTTGAAAGAAGAAAAATAAAGACTTAGGACACACATAAATTCAAAAGTGGCAAAGAGTCTGCCACATTCACAGTAAAAACTGAACTTACCATCAGCTGGTTACATGAGATCCAGCATGAACTTCATGAAGTTCTCAAGTTCGGCACAGAACTACAAAATGAAAGTGTTTATAGATAGAATAAACATGGAACCTATCCTCATTCTACACACAAGTGTCATTTTTCATGATACTATCATTCATGCCCCGTGGAACACCTGGAGGGTTGCAGTTTCTTTTATTTCCTATTTTAAACGCTGTATAATGCCCTCCTATTACTTATTTGACTTATGTGTGCTCAGCAGCATATTTCTAGGCAGTTCATTCAATAAGGGTGAATTAACACTAGTACAGAGGACTTCTACAAGGTCCTCTGCACCAAATGCACCCCAATAAAGCTCTTAATAGAGACCAGAAGTGACATGGAAGGGTTTACATAGGCCCTACATACTGGAATTAATTTTATATATATATTAGAAAGCAAAAATAAAGCCTTTTAACACTGATTTGTTTTCTTTCCTCCTATTTGTAGTGTAAGGATAAAGTACCAGTAGTTACTGTATGTAATAATATATAATAAAAATGTACATGCTTTACATGAAGTCTTTATTAAGCATCACTGTTCAGATAAATAGGTAAAAGTGGTGAGCTCTTCGGATACTTTACTTCTTGCTCATTAACATTTCTCATTCATACCCTCAGCTTGTGGTAGTTTGGCACATAATCTTTTAAGAAAAGGAGGTTTTGACCTTGGCTTATTGAGCTTTTGTGGAGAACTAGGTGCTTGTTACTGGGAACTGCTGTTCTAAAGAAACTGTGCACATTTAAATGCAATATGAAATTCAGAGCTGCTCAAGATGAGAATGCAAAGCTCTCATGAGAGGTCTAACACCAGTAATTAAGGTAACACAATCATTGAAGACACTCAGACATGATTTAACAGAATAATAAAAACATGAAAACAGTAGGCCAAATTCTGCTCACTTTCACTGGTGTGCATTGGGATTAACACCACTGAAGTTAATGAAGTGATATGGATCTGCATTAAAGTAGCTAATTATTTTGACCAAGTTCTCTTCACTCTCCTTTACTAAGACAGAATTTGTTGTAACATTAACTGACATGATAAAATGGCCCTGAAGTCTTAGAAGTGTGTATGCATTGGCGGGGGGGGGGGGGGAGGAGGAAGGTGTCTGGGTCAGTAGGGTGTGGGGGCAATTCTGCATAAGAAGGGAGTTGGCTATAAGGGCTGGAGCATCCAAGAAGATTACTTTGCATGAACTACAAGTGTGGCTACCTTCAGTTTCACTTCGTGGCTGATACCCTCAACATGGGTATTTTGTACTTGGTAGTGTGATGGAAAACCTCAATGCTGATGAAAAAAGACAATAAATTATAACTTATTCTTATAATGTTATGTCATTACAAACTTGCCTGTGCCTTTATTGATAGGAGATATTTACCATAACTTTTAAACACAAGGTGCTTAGCGAAAAGTACCTCACGTGCATATATTTTTGTTAATTTAATTATATGAAATTATAAGGAAATTCCTAGGAATGCTGTTGTCTGTCAGGGTAACCAACTTCCCAAGTGTCCAGGGAAATAACAAAATGTTTATCACCTTTAAGAGTGTTCATACAAACACAGGAAACCTGTGTTTTAAACTTTAACTTTCTTTAACTTTCTATGCCAATTTATTTTACACTATGTTTTGGAACACTGATGTAAGCTTGGTTGTTGTGATTGGTGCTTTGTATAGAATATTTGAAAAGAGTTTTCAAAAACTGCCTCTGTTTGTGGTAGAATGCATTCCTGTATTCACACCTTCCACACTATTGTAATAATATTTTTTGGAAAGTATGCCTTGTTAAGTATCATCTGAAAGTTCATAACTTGCTGATCAGTAATATCATGGGGTGAAATGTGTAGAGCAGCATTGTGTGTGAAGTTATAAACTACTCCCTATATGATGTCAAAAGTGCATATTCAATACTCACATCGCACCAAACTGGTCTAACAGGCATATCTTGAACAAAGAAGTGTATATTTGCCTTAATTTGCATTTAAGCAGTAAACAGAGTCATCAAGCAGAAATGGGGAAGGTAGGAAACAAAAGGAAGTCTGTATGTGAGCATACACAGGTGAAAAAAACCCAGCAAAGAACACTCTTGTACACACATACACACTGTCTCCTGGTTCTCAACTGGAACTGCTTTTCAAAGGGGGACAAACTATGAAAAGGAGGGGAAAACACTCAATGGACCTCTCTCTCCCTATCCATCTCACTCTTTGTACATGAGAGGAAAAATGAAGGAGCCTCTGGAATCTGGAAGAGGTGTTCTGACCTAGAGGTTGGTCAGTAATACTGCTGAATGCATGTGGTGAAAAACTTTTATCTTTATTTTTCTTGTAACCATTTCTGACTTCTACACCTCATCACTTGTACTCACTTAAAATCTCTCTTTGTAGTTAATAAACTTGTGTTTAAGTTGATGTGTCTGGGTAATTCCATTTAACGTGACAAGTTGTTCTATATTATTCCAGAAGATGGTTGGGCAGTACAGGACACACATTTCTGGGGGAAAATCCAGGACTGGGAGTGTGTTCATGTCACCCTGCAGTATAACCAAGGCTAGTGAGAGCAAGGGTGTGGATTGGCAGGCTTCACTTACACAAACATAATTAGGAGTGACCTGAATGCTGCCAGGCTGTTTGTCAGCAGTCCAAGTCGGGAGCTACAACAGTAAGGGACTGCTCGGCATCCCACTGCCCTGGATTGCACCCTAGCATGTCACACTGTTAAATACAATTTGGTCAAAAGACTTCAAAGAGAAGTACTACTGAAAAGCCTTATCAAAACCATAAACTGTGGAGTAAATTGGGCTTTCACCCTCCTGCTTCAAGAAAACCTCTAAGTAAACCCATACAAAGGATTCTAGAAATAGCCTTATGGAAATAGATTTCTTTCATGATCAGTCTAAAAATCTTCATTCTGGAAGTTTTAGGAAGATGTGTGTAGATGGAAATGTTTTATAGAAAACTTTTTGTTTATTTCTTAATTATAAATGGCAAGCCCCCTTTTTCAGATATATTTCCAAAGTTTATAATGTAATATCCTAATATCATTGCTATATAAAGGATAATATGCTTCACGTACCAACCTGAAATCTAATGACCTTGCTAAGTTGACTATTAATGCAAGAAGCCATTTAAGTATAGAATATTTCTATTAATTGGAGTTAATTAGCTATTAACATAGTTAAGCAACTCCTCACCAACTCAGGAAGACCAGAAGAATCCTCTCCAAAAATTGTTATGAAGAATCAACAACTTTAATAACTATTTAATGTAAAGACTCTAAGAAATATTGATTTTAAGAAGACTACTGTTTTGAGAATAAAACACACTTATATAAAGAGAAGATGTGCTTGGAAATCTTGAAATCAGAATTTCAATACCTGTTGAAACTCTGATGAAACTGATGAAATAGCTTAGAAAGTGGGTTGAATAAAAAGAAAGTTTAAATTTTAAGAGTTATTTGAAGCTTTCCTGACACAGAAGAACAAACACAATTAGAAGAGTGTTGCATGTTTATTAAGCTCATTGCATATTCAGGAGCTGAAGTTGTTGCAAAATCAACCAATGAAGGCATGGAGCCAATGAAAGGATGACAGCAGTCAACTCTAAATCTAAACAAACCTGAAAGCAGTGTTTTCTTTTAATTTCATGAAAATAGGAAGAAGTGCATAAAACTGAAGCACCCATCAGTCACAGTCTCCGCTACCCTGCTTAAGTACTCCTCAACTCAGTCAGTCTATCTGTACAAGCAAGCTGTGAGACAGCTAAGAGGAAAAAGAGAACAACCACACAGAAGCAGCAAAGAAAGGCAATCTTCCAACCCAGATGAAAACCAAGACTTCATCCTGGTGAGATGGAAGTAGCCAAAAGCACTACTGAAGGATTAGATTTGAAATCTCTTGTAATGATTTTGTTGGAATACTGAAATGGTATTGCAATTTAACAGAGTAACGGTTTCTCTTGTTAATCACCAAACAGGTAGACCATGTATTCCAGGAAAAGAGAGAGGGATTAAATATTGGAAACACAGAAATAATGAGATTTGATTGGATTTAAGATTCTTATTATTTGAAAATTGGCTTGTTTTAAGACAACTTCTTAAATGGCTTCTTCTAAGTAACAAATTAAATATTTTCTTTCATTTCATAGGATTTAGTTAAGATTGCTTTCCTGGCACTTTTATAAGCTCTTTGTTATTTCTGAAAATGAACTTGGCTCACTTGCCCATAAATAATTATGTTGTCCATTTATGAACGGTATAGTTAATAGATGATATAATAAGAGTGGTCTTAAAATAATTTTAAGAAGAATTTCCTTGGTCTTAACTTACCAAGAGATAAGTGCCCCAAAAGCAATTCTCTGAGTGGTAAAATCTCTCCCCATATTGAAGAGATTGTAATAGAAATAACCGGTTTATCATTTGTGTTCTGTTTTGTCTCATGTTTTATTTTTCTTGCTTTAATAATAAAATAGCCATTGACTAATAATTGTGATGATTTGGCTCAGTTTTAATAGTGGTCTCCCCTTAGTCACAGAACTGCTGTGACTAAACAGCAGGAGTCACATGCCTGAGCTGTCCTCAAGAAAAACAGTTAGTAAGAGCTGGCCAGCTACATGCTTGGTAATGTTGGTAATGGCCAGTTCTTCAAGTTCTCAGAGTATGAGGTGGGTAGAATTTTAGAGATGGTTCTGGGCGACAGCAAGCAGCCATTCAGGTGCAGCTAGGCTTCTGAAACTTAGGTTCTTGATTAATTTTGTCATAGTACTAAGCAACTAGCACCTTAAACGTGCAAGGAGGGACATATTAGGGGTGTGGAGGAATGCATTCAACTCCAATTGATGGCAGAGGTGAGCCCTCTCAGAATTTGACATTACAATCTGGGGTGTCATGTATCTACCATGCATCAGCATCATAGTCAAATCAGGATGGTTTTATTGACCAGGATATTGGGTTAACAGACCCCCAAGAGCAGGTTTTAGTTAGGCTACTGGAAGACTAATACTGGGTCAGCAACAGAAAATTTAGATAATGCTTCAGAGTTTAGAGATATTCAGTGGGAAGAAAAGAGATCTGACTCCCTGAAACCAACTAAGGGATGGCAATATGAGTCATAGTACAAGACTGTAGGTGTCAAAGTTCCTTCCCCACTCTGAACTCTAGGGTACAGATGTGGGGACCTGCATGAAAACCTCCTAAGCTTACTTTTACCAGCTTAGGTTAAAACTTCCCCAAGGTACAAACTATTTTACCTTTTGCCCTTGGACTTTATTTGCTGCCACCACCAGGCGTCTAACAGATATATAACAGGGAAAGAGCCCGCTTGGAAACGTCTTTCCCCCCAAAATCCTTCCCAAAAAGTACACCCCCTTGCCTGAGGAAGGCTTGATAAAAATCCTCACCAATTTGCATAGGTGAACACAGACCCAAACCCTCGGATCTTAAGAACAAGAAAAAAGCAATCAGGTTCGTAAAAGAAGAATTTTAATTGAAGAAAAAAAGTAAAAGAATCACCTCTGTAAAATCAGGATGGTAAATACCTTACAGGGTAATCAGATTCAAAACATAGAGAATCCGTCTAGGCAAAACCTTAAGTTACAAAAAGACACAAAAACAGGAATATCCATTCCATTCAGCACAGATATTTTATCAGCCATTTAAACAAAACAGAATCTAACGCATATCTAACTAGATTACTTACTAAGTTTTAAGACTCCATTCCTTTCTGTTCCTGGCAAAAGCATCACACAGACAGAGAGAGCCTTTGTTTGTTCCCCCCTCCAGCTTTGAAAATATCTTGTCTTCTCATTGGTCATTTTGGTCAGGTGCCAGCGAGGTTATCCTAGCTTCTTAACCCTTTACAGGTGAAAGGGTTTTTCCTCTGGCCAGGAGGGATTTTAAAAGGGTTTACCCTTCCCTTTATATTTATGACAGTAGGGATGCTAAGATTTGCCAAGTCAGAGCAGTACAGATTGGCCTAACATCACGGCTGCTGATACTAAGCCACTCTTTCTTCGGGGGCATGGGGGTTACCTCTGAAAAGGAAATTTCCATTCACAGTGACGTCAAAGAGGCTGAATTGGGATCCTATTCATTCAAAATTGGAAAAGTTGCATCCACACTACAGCTTGGAATGGGAGTCCAATGGGATATACCTATCAACGATTCAAATGTTTTCATGGGTGTGAGCCCTTGTTGGGGAGGATAATTCACTGGGTAAGTATTAACCTCTATTGATCCCTTCCTTCAGGTTCAAGCGAATGGGTCATATGAGTTGGTGAGTGGATGTGTGAGGACAATATTTTGCTTCTGATCACAGGTGGGTATCCAGTTCCCTCTGCAAGTTTATTGCTGTGTCTCAACAGTGAAGCAGCTCCAAGCTGGCACAGAGGAAGGGGCTACATGAATGGATGCATGTGCACCTGGGGAAAAACAATTTGGAGATTTAGTAACCCAAGGTAAAACAAACTGATGAAGGGTGGAGTTGAATCCTTCTTCCAGGGCTAACTGTGATCTGGCCTGAGATGTCACAAGGGAGGGTCAAGCAAGGCCTTCACAGGTGAATGAAGCCACAAGAAAGATAAATTGATTGGCCTTTAAATTATAGGAGTGGGAATCACATATCTCATCATGAAATTTCATATGCAATACTTGAATTATTCAAGGAAATGTTAAATCTCTCTGACTGGGAAATGAATATGATTCTGGTTACTATTACGGAAGGAATGGTTTACTATCTGGGAATCTGGGTGGAGGTGAAGCAACAAAGAAAATTGCTAGTACCTATTGGTAGCAGGTGCCCAGTGCAGGTAATTATTCAACATTTTGGTCAGGTTCCCTGATAAACCTGAATTGCAAGAGGTTTTGGAGAAAGCATTTCCTAAAGAAGATGAGGAACAAGGCCGGAGTTCCTAATGCCTGATACAGTGAGAACACTCCACCCTCTCCCCACTCCTCTTGACCCCAGATGACAGAGGCAATGGGGATCTCAGCAACAGTGCTGGTGTCAGGTTAACAAGGTGGGGGGCTGACAGCAGTCCTCCACCAGGTGGAAAGGACTACACAAGGAAGGATGACCTGCTTTGGCAAGAGTATTGCCAGATAGTTCCCAGATGTGTTATATAATAAAGCTGTGTCCTAGTTAAACCACATTCAGGTGCTCTGTTTTCTTCCTGTGGTGTCCAGATCAATAATTCAAGAACAGTAACAGCATAATTTCTTTTGAGCATAGTAAAATAATATTGCAACATTATGCAGCATTAGATGGCCATACTATATCCAAGTTTAATAAACAATTATGAAATACATTTCTTGGCATTACTGCACTGTATTACAATGTGACTGCTGAGTGCATGTAAAGTGTTATAATAGTCATGCTTTCCTTCTGGCTGCCTTGTTCTGAATGTCATATTACACAACATACGATGTTTGATGTTCTATTGAAATCAAGGAGCACTAGAGAAATGGAAAACAGTTACATTATGTCCATGAGCAATGCCGCAGTCAGTGCCTGATTTCGATCTCATTTAAAAAATTTGAAAAAAATAGTTTTAAATCCCTTAAACAGAGTAGAAGTTACTCCATTTTCCAGTGTAAATAAGATGAGAATCAAGACACACCTGATACACTTGTGACCTAATGAGGTTTTTCTGTGTTTTTTTTTCACATTAGTTTGTTGACTGAACTAAGCCAAGGTTCCATGGTATTTGCAGCAAGAACAAAGGCGAAATTGAAGAAACCAACTTGCAAGTTCTTATATTGCTAAATGCTGTAGGAGTAGTTATCATATAAGAAATGGACTTTGTCAAGGTTTTGAAGCTGACTCTTGTAAACAAAAATGTATTGAGAATATCACTCTCACAAACAGAATCATTATCTAGGAAGGTAAATTGGTTTAATAAATACCAGATAATAAATACTTTCAGCTACAAGTATGTATTGAAAATGTATTTCAAATACAAAGTCAATCAAAGAACAGACATTGTTGATGTAGTTGTAAGTGTGATTAAAAAAATGTTATGTAACCAAAATAAAAAAGTCCAACAGAGAATAAGCATAGTACATTACATTTAGAATGCCTGTATATTTATACTCAAACTGTTCTATAGTTAGTCAGGTACTGTAACCTTTGGATGACCCTTCTGCATACAATAGGAAAATTAGAAATACACTTAACCCACTAATCTTTAGGTATTCTGCTATTCACTTAATCTACTTGAAAGGCTAGATTTATTTTACTTGTGTCTCTGTGCAACTATCCTATATAAATATCTTCTTGCTTAATTCATAGATTCCAAGGCCAGATGGGACAGTTGTTATAATTTAGTCTGACTTGCTATATAACACAGGTCATAGAACTTCTTCAAAATTATTCCTAGAGCATATATTTTAGAAAAAAAACATTGAAACTGGATGCTCAAATCATCAGTGATAGAGAATCCATCATGGCCGCAAATAAGTTGTTCCAATGGTTAATTACTCTTACTATTAAAAAAAAATCCAGTCTTAATTTATCTAGCTTCAATTTGCAGTCATTGGATCATGTTATATTTTTATTTGCTAGACTGAAGAGCCCATTATTACATATTGTTCCCCATGTAGATATAGACTGCAATCAAGTCACCCTTTAACTCTCTTTTTAAGCTAAATATATTCAAGGAGCTTAATCACCATAAGGCATGTTTTCTAATCCTTTCATATTCTTGTGGCTCTTCTTTGAACCCTCTGCTATATATCAATATCCTTCTTGAAGTCTGAACACAGAATTGGACAGTATAAAAAAGTGAGTCAGCTACATATTAATTAGCCAAATGTTATATCTGAATGCAGGTGTTCTTACATTCCAGATATCAGATTGACTTGAGTCAGTTCAATCTGAACGTCCATAAAGGTATCTAAAATTTGTTTCATTTGTAGATATTTCCAGATGTTTACCAAAATCATCTCTGAACATCTATATATCAAGTATACCTTCTGATTTTGAAATTCATTTGCTCTGGACTGCACATCAACTGAGGCACCACTGTTTGTGGAAGGTAACTGTAGTTTGTCCCACTTTAATTTTTAGGTTCATACTAAGGCTTCACTTATTCAATAAGGATTTATACTATGCAGAATCTTGAGGGATGCTTCATATAAGGATTTTACTCTATTTCTAAGTATTTCCATGGTAGTGTATAGGTCTTCAGATTAATTCCTCATCTATATGCACAGATATATCATTGTCTAAATACGAAATATTCATTTGTAAACATATAGCAAAAAAACAATCAGTACTTTCTATCTTCCTAACATGTGAAATGACCTGGTACACCAAAGATTTCAACATTCTCTCTTCCATTTCCCCCCGCCCTTCTCTTAATGTGGGTATCCCAGAGATGTCTGATGCCTTTAAAAATGAGGGCATAGCAAATAAAATACATAATTGCACAATGATTGTTTACATACTGAGCACCATGTTTCTAGCAAAATGATCTTGTTGAGTTTCACATCCAGGAAAATGGGTAAAAAGGAAGACTAGTGGACGTTATCTGTACCACCCATATATCTTCAGATGGTTTCACAATAATTCTCTGTCACTTTGTCATGTCTCTACTGAATTGTAGTGAATAACCGTGCTATCAGTTCAATCTAATTTAATAATGAGATGTCAAGTAGCTAGGCTCAATCAACTTTAATCAAAGATCATTAGTCAAAGGTTAATAGAGCATAATACAGAAAGGAAGAACAATATATTACCACTGATCTGGGAGATATCAGTGGGGCTGGCCAACTGACTCAAAATCTGAGCTGCACTCTGCCTCTATATATGTACTAGGTTTGAGAGTTTTGCCATTTATTTGCATTATTGCTTAATTATTATCTTTGACATCGTTTTTGGACACTTCTTGCTAGGCTTGCACAGAACCGATAGAAAACTTCTAACTAGTTTATTATCTTGTTGAAACTGTAGCGTTCCAAAGCTCAGAAAAACTTTAGAGAAATCCTGCATTAACTATAGCTTGGTATATAGGGCATGAGAGCTAAGCATCAACAACATTTTTTGTGTTCTTGTTCTTTGGACTATTTCTTTACCTAACACTGAGATTACAATACTTCACGTTTCCCTTTAGTTAAACTGCTTAAGTGTACAATATTTTGGAAGAGCTTAACTTGAAAAAAATTCATAGTAATATAAAACATATGTGATATTTTATGTAATATTGTATATGATGCTGGCTAATACTATAAACCATGCAGACTTTATTTGGCTCCATATATATTTGGTAAAACACAGAACATACATCTGCACTGCAATGGAAGATTTGCGGCAGGAGTGCAGCTGTCGCCTCTCAGCTGACTCAGGCTTGGGGGGGCTCAGACTTTGGAGCTATAAAAGTCCCATGAGAGAGGAGGGCCTCAGAGCCCAGGGTCCAGCCTGAGCCTAAATATCTACACTGCAATTTTTAGCCCTGCAGCTGAGCCATGCTCTGAGAGTTGGTGCTGCACGGTTTTTGATCACAGATATACCCAGAGTGAATAGCAGAATATCTAAAGACTAGTGGGTTAAGTGTATTTCTAATTTTCCTATTGTATGCAGAAGGGCCATCCAAAGGTTACAGTACCTGATTATCTATAGAACAGTTTGAGTATAAATATACAAGCATTCTAAATATAATGTACTATGCTTATTCTCTATTGGACTTTTTTACACTAGAGAGGATCCCCAAAAGGTAGAATAACTACAAGAAAAGCAGATGAGGAAGGTTATAGATGATTTGTAATAGAATGGTTGTTGGCTACCAAAGACACCAGATTTAATCTTTTACATAATGCACAGCAGTAAAACGTAACATTCATCTCATAGTATATCATCTCTGCGCAGTGATAACAGTGATATTTTACTACACTTTGTGATGCTGGGAAACCAGGTGCCAGTTCTTACCAAGTCTGTAGACATAAGCTGAGTAATGACAAACTCATAATTGGAAACCAAACCAGCTCACCTGTATGTTAGTTTTGTTCAGAATAGGTAGCAATCTTATAAGAATGTCTTTAGTGTTTAGATTGTGTGAAATGCTTGTAAATCATTGTCTGTATCCAAGCTATAGGAACTATGTTTGTTTTGCTTTATAACTTTGAAAACGTTTACTCTGAAGTTGTGAACCAAGGCACAGCAATCATCCTCCCAGCCCATTCAGGAGATCTATCAAGATTGAACAGACCATCAAGGAAAAATCATGGTACAAAGGATGGGTTAATGGCCCTATAACACCTTGGAAATGCTACCTGCCAGGGACCTTGTCTCATGGACTGGAAGGCTAAATACAAAAAATAAAACAGGATCACAAGAAAATTTCCTATAAATCCTATGTAGCTACATGGCTATAAGGAGATAAGTATGCATCAATTATACAACTGGGGCAATCACACTGACCACATTAATGATGTGGTCCACCCTGATTGGTTGGTCTGTTTTGAAACACAGCCAACAGATCAGATAAAAAGTATGAAGGCATGGGACTGTGTGTGTGTTTTGGTCATAAGGGAAACCTGACTCACACCCCTTGAACCGAAGGGACATGCACTTCTCAACTGTCTGTACCTAGCCAGTGCGGAAGACAGCCAGCTGAAGGGTAACATATTTTTTGGATGAATGCAGGGTAAGAACATGGAGTAAAGAAGTTCGGTTGCTTGAGCTAAATTGATCTCAGTTGTATTGATACTGTAGTGTAAAACCAGTGGTAAATAACTGGTGGATGATAGCTTTACATATGCTTGTCTTCAGGGCTTTCAGTGTAACGTGCCAGGACCAGTGTATGTAGGGTAGCTGTTCATTAGCTCCTTAATAGTTCGTAACTTTGTATGTACTTGTGCTTGTTTTCAGTATAATCTGCCATTTATATTAATTCTTATCCAATGCTGGTCTTTACTTTTTCTTTTCTTATTTTCTCTGTGTTGTTTTTATAGTCGAAAATCATTAAAAATCTTTTTTGAGGAATAACTAATAGTTTTAATTTTTCTTCTACGGGCACTACTTAATCTTATTACATCTGAGTTGGGTGGTGGGAAGTAGCGATCACCCAATTAGGGTCCTGATGCGTGCCTCTTTCTTCCTTTATCTCCACACTTACATCCTTTTTTTAACAAAATATTCAGACCAAATAAAGCCAATAGAGAAAGCTCATAAACTATGACTGAAAATATATGTTGAAAATTAGAATGGCTAAGATGGAATTGGGAGAAAATAGCCTTAAATATAAAAGCAAAAATTCTTGAGATCTAATACAAGAATCCTACTTCGGTGAGGATTAGTGGGTCGCCTGGACTATCACAGAGTAAATGGGGCAGTGAAGAAAGAAGCATCAGTCTTCACTAAAGATGGGTGAAAATTTACAGATGAAATTTTCTTCAGGTAGACAGAAATGTCTTACAAATTTATGTTGAAATTGCTGAATTGTTTCATTTGGGAAAAAAAAGAAAAAGTAAAAGTCTCTTTTTGATATTTTCAAAATTAAACATTATGACTTTGATTCTAAACAAACTTTTGTTTGGAATTTTATTTAAATTCTATTATTTTTGTAGAAATGTAAAAAACTCAAAAACAAAATAAAATGTTTCCTTTCAGGTCAAACTAAATGTTTTGTTTGACTCAATTTTTTTTTTCTGTTCAACCCTCTTCCCCCTCAAAAATAAAAAAGCAGTTACTCACACAGCTCTTTTTTCACCACATATGTAGGGAAAAGATTTACCTCATACCTACCACCTTTGAGTAATAAATATCGGATGGTCAGTTATTTAGAGATCAAAAAAGAGTACACAGGAACAAACTGATAAGTTAAAGAGCAGCAAATCACCAGGCCCAGATTGTTACCCCCCAAAATGAATTTTGGGATGCTGCTATAATAACCTTCCTATTGCCCCCTTAATCTGTTCTTCCCAGGAAACAGTTCGGAGTCTTTAAGGAAAACACTAAATGACACAGCTATAACCTTCCGATAAAGCCTCCCCACTGTGGCCCATGGAGGAGAGATGAATGCAGCCACACTTCCGGCTCTGTCTGCTGCAGGCGCTGCCCCCACAGCTCCCATTGGTTGGGACAGAGAACAGAGATACTGTTATACCAATAAAATAAAAACCAGCAGGTTCTTATTAAAGGGGAAATGGCAAAATGCCACATTTATTGTGAATACAGAACGAATCATAGTAAGCAGTTATAGCTATAACATTCCATTCAATTTCATATTTATTCACACATTCATTCACACACACACACACACACACACACAGAGGTTCTGCAAGGTTATTATCATAGTTACCAGCTTTAGAGTTGCTCATGCCAAGTCACTGGCCAGGTGGCCTGGACATGAGGAGGGAGCAGGGCCTTGTCAGATGCTCATCTGATGCTCCTGGAAGTTGGTTTGCAGAATCAGACCCCAAAATTCTCAATTTCTAGAGACCATTTTTATAGGAATTTCTTCCTGTGCCAGTTTATGGGAATTGCTTCATCATGCTGTTGATGAATCAGTCAGCAGATGTCACATTCCTGACTGCTCCGTGCTGCCAGATGTTATCTTGTTCTTTGGTTCTCCCATTGTTGAGGCTGTTGGGTGGATTCTAGTCTGCCCTCCGGGGGTCCTCTGATTATTTCCACTTGATGCCTTCTTCGGCCGATGGACACTGGATTCTTAGGCTGGCACCTCCCTGATCATTCAGTTATTTTCCACATCAAGCATCCATCCGCATCCATCCTCTATCTCTATTTTAATCACAACTGTTAACAAAGCGAGATGAATACAACAAAAGGGAGGGGAGTCTCTGGGTGCTGTTTCTGTTGTTACAGAGTATTGCTTTGAGTCTCTCTCTGTGTGAGCAGTTGTTGTTACAAAGAATTGCTTTGAGAACAGACTCTGTCTTAGAATGTACTAACACAATTAGCAGCTTGCAAATTTCACACACAGAGGGAGAGAAACAGTACCAAAAACCAAGAGACCTCTTAATTAGTAATACCCTAGAATTTAAACTATGGGGAATCAAACTCATTTGTGATTTTAATACAGAACTTCTTTAATATGATCCAACAATACCATCACTAGTTGCCGGGCAGAGTCAGCCATGGAGGCAGTATCATAGAATCATAGAATATCAGGGTTGGAAGGGACCTCAGGAGATCATCTAGTCCAACCCCCTGCTCAAAGCAGGACCAATCCCCAATTTTTGCCCCAAATCCCTAAATGGCCCCCTCAAGGATTGAACTCTCAACCCTGGGCTTAGCAAGCTAATGCTCAAACCACTGAGCTATCCCTCCCCCCTTTAATGTATCACTAGTTGCCGGGCAGAGTCAGCTATGGAGACAGCGTCAATTTTCCCCACAATGAATATAATTAAGTCAAAATACTCAACACAACTATCTGATGCACACCTGGCTGCAATCCTGAAGGTTTCAGCTGCTCATCACTGCAAACTGACAGAACTGAAGTGTTACCAGGTCTCTGGCAAACATTAAAAACTGTCTGGCAGGTGAATAATTGTATAAATTTGTATGACAGTTTTATTACTTCTAAGAAATTCAAAATAAAGTATAAATGTTTTCTTTTGTGAACACCATCTTCAGTGACATTATTGGCCCACCGGGAGGATTTGAGGACTGGCACTGGCCCTAAGGTAAATTGAGTATGAGACCACTGCAATAAAGTAATTGACACAGGCAGTATTCCTTCCAAAACTAAAATATATTATATTAATGTAACTAATAATCGCTAATACAATGGATCCTAAAAATCCTAACCAAAACACTAAATCCTTGAGAAATAAATCCCTTATTGCAAGTTAAAGAACATTCAAACTACAATAGTACATGGTTCAAATGACTCTAAACAAAGCTATTTGTTACAACAGGCCAGCTTGTAACAAATGACTGACAGCAGATCTTAAATTGCTTTAAAGTTTACACAGGTATGTTGCAATTTAAACACACATACACTTCAAGCATACACGTTAAATACTATGCTAAACTATACTACACTAAAAATTAAAATATGGCAAGCTTACTTTATAAATTAATTGGTATCTCTTTAAAATCACTGCTGCTGCTTTATATATTCTTTGGCACTTTTCTTTTGACCACCATTGCTGCTCAGCTCCTGGTCATTCAGTTTAATTCTGCCTCAGTTTTCTTCTCTCTCTTTTTCTCTGCTGCAGCTTTTCTGACTTATTTTCTGCAGCTTTTCTTTGGCTCCCCTTGCTGGCTTTAGTTTTCTCCCAATTCTCTTTTATACTGTCCTATTGTGACTTTCTTATATACCTTTAAGCAATTACCCCATTTGCACATGCTCAATACCAACCATTATCTCAGAATTATGATTAACAGGTCTAATCTTAAAAATAAATTGTGACCGGTATGAGACCGGGCTACAACTGGCTAGTTGCTCAGCTAACTGACCTCTCTGTCACCCCTTACTACACATGTTCAATAGCCAACGATCTTGCACATGCTTTCTGTTGTCATTTATCTCAGAGCTTTAATTCTGCCAATCCACCCACCCACACATGGCTCTTTGCCAGGGCACCATTTTAGAAATTCTGGGTTTTCAACTGAGCATGCTCAGGGTCCACACATTCATCTCAAAGTGGAGTGATTTTCACTTATTCAGAATAAAAATCAGGCAGACCAAGTGGGGACTGGAGAATTCTGCTAGGAACAAGATGGTCTAAATTCAGCAATTTGGAAGGAACTTAAGAATAAAGTGATGAAACTGCTCACCAAAAAAAAATACAGTCTCCTTAAAGTATATTATTGTGTCAGATGCCTGGACGGAAGGATGACAGCTATAACTGATCGTCAGTTAAGGAAAATATGTAAGTCCCCTGGCAAAAGGCTGCTTCTAAAGTGAGAGAGTTCTTCAGTTCCTGGGAGTGGGCTAAGCTAATGTGCCAAATCCACACATATTGTTATTTCATCTATCGGATTTTGATTGGTTTGATAAAGCTACCTAGATGCACTGACAGGACTCCAGTTTGTGTTGGTACTCTGAATAAATAAGCCCTTGAGCCACTAAATTGGGACAAAGAGCCAAATTATTTTAGCATAGGTTACATTTTCAAAAGAGGGTTCATCCTATTTAAAACAGGTTCTCTGTTCCATAGAATGACTCTGGTCAGGTCTCGATTCCAAATACTGGTACCCCGTGTTTCAGCGCATGAACCAATCTCTAATGATGGAGGTTTGGAAGAAATTTACCCATGAGCTGGTTACTCTATTATCATGTTCCTTCCCCTTTCCTCTGTCCAACGACTAATTAGTCTGAGCCAGTATTGCAATTTTGTATTCCTATCATTCACTGATATGCAAGCTACTTCTTCTTTTTGATGTTATTTATCACACACTGGGCTTTTCTCCCACCTGGTGGTAGAGAATGGTGTACTGACTACTGTCCCCATATGTCACTTCACTGAAGTGAAAATGTCAGACTGATAATGAATATAAATTCAGTGTTTGACTATATACTTGCCAACAGGGAAGTTTGGGGCTGGGGTTTTTTTTATATTTCGGCATCAGAAAAAATATGTCCCTTTCCTGTGCTTGTGTTTAAGGACGTACTGTATGGAGCCATGATTGTTCTAGTCATAAGGACCCAAAAAGAAGTTAGGAACCTAAATACTTTTGTGGGTCTGAGCCAAGCTACCCCCACAAATTCTTGTGCTGTAGCAAAAGGCATTTATTTATCAGAGTGTTCTCATCTGAAGTTTATTGTTTCATATGCAACCTTCCTATTTTAAGATCGAGTTCAGGATCCTGACACAGGGAAGAAAGGAGAGCAAAGAATACGGACCCTGGACTTCAGAAAAGCAGACTTTGACTCCCTCAGGGAACTGATGGGCAGGATCCCCTGGGAGAATAACATGAGGGGGAAAGGAATCCAGGAGAGTTGGCTGTATTTTAAAGAATCCTTATTGAGGTTACAGGGACAAACCATCCCGATGTGTAGAAAGAATAGCAAATATGGCAGGCGACCAGCTTGGCTTAACAGTGAAATCCTTGCTGATCTTAAACACAAAAAAGAAGCTTACAAGAAGTGGAAGACTGGACAAATGACCAGGGAAGAGTATAAAAATATTGCTTGGGTGAAATCCAGAAGGCCAAATCACACCTGGAGTTGCAGCTAGCAAGAGATGTTAAGAGTAACAAGAAGGGTTTCTTCAGATATGTTAGCAAGAAGAAGAAAGTCAAGGAAAGTGTGGGCCCCTTACTGAATGAGGGAGGCAACCTAGTGACAGAGGATGTGGAAAAAGCTAATGTACTCAATGCTTTTTTTGCCTCTGTCTTCACCAACAAGGTCAGCTCCCAGACTACTGCACTGGGCAGCACAGCATGGGGAGGAAGTGACAAGTCCTCTGTGGAGAAAGAAGTGGTTCGGGACTATTTAGAAAAGCTGAACAAGCACAAGTCTATGGGGCCAGAACACTGCATCCAAGAGTGCTAAAAGAGTTGGTGGATGTGATTGCCATTGGCCATTATCTTTGAAAACTCATGGCGATCGGGGGAAGTCCTGGACGACTGGAAAAAGGCTAATGTAGTGCCCATCTTTAAAAAAGGGAAGAAGGAGGATCCTGGGAACTACGGGCCAGTCAGCCTCACCTCAGTCCCTGGAAATATCATGGAGCAGGTCCTGAAGGAATCAATTCTGAAGCACTTAGAGGAGAGGAAAGTGATCAGGAACAGTCAGCATGGATTCACCAAGGGCAAGTCATGCCTGACTAATCTAATTGCCTTCTATGACAAGATAACTGACTCTGTGGATGAGGGGAAAGCAGTGAATGTATTATTCCTTGACATTAGCAAAGCTTTTGACAAGGTCTCCCACAGTATTCTTGCCAGCAAGTTGAAGAAGTATGGGCTGGATGAATGGACTATAAGCTGTATAGAAAGCTGGCTAGATTGTCGGGCTCAACGGGTAGTGATCAATGGCTCCATGTCTAGTTGGCAGCCGGAATCAAGTGGAGTGCCCCAAGAGTTGGTCCTAGGGCCGGTTTTGTTCAATATCTTCACTAGTGATCTGGAGGATGGTGTGGATTGCACCCTCAGCAATGACACTAAACTGGGAGGAGAGGTAGATACACTGGAGGGTAGGGATAGGATACAGAGGGCCCTAGACAAATTAGCGGATTGGGCCAAAAGAAATCTGATGAGGTTCAACAAGGACAAGTGCAGAGTCCTGCACTTAGGATGGAAGAATCCCATGCACCGCTACAGACTAGGGACCGAATGGTTTGGCAGCAGTTCTGCAGAAAAGGAGCTAAGGGTTACAGTGGACGAGAAGCTGGATATGAGTCAACAGTGTGCCCTTGTTGCCAAGAAAGTCAATGGCATTTTGGGCTGTATAAGTAGGGGCATTGCCAGCAGATCGAGGGATGTGATCATTCCTCTCTATTCAACATTGGTGAAGCCTCATCTGGAGTACTGTGTCCACTTTTGGGCCCCACACTACAAGAAGGATGTGGAAAAATTGGAAAAGTCCAGTGAAGGGCAACAAAAATGATTAGGGGACTAGAACACATGAATTATGAGGAGAGGCTGAGGGAACTGGGATTGTTTAGTCTGCAGAAGAGAAGAATGAGGGAGGATTTGATAGCCGCTTTCAACTACCTAAAAGGGGGTTCCAAAGAGGATGGATGTAGAATGTTCTCAGTGGTGGCAGCTGACAGAACAAGGAGTAATGGTCTCAAGTTGCAGTGGGTGAGGTTTAGGTTGGATACTAGGAAAAACTTTTTTACTAGGAGGGTAGTGAAACACTGGAATTCGTTACCTAGGGAGGTGGTGGAATCTCCTTCTTTAGAAGTTTTTAAGATCCGGCTAGACAAAGCCCTGGCTGGGATGATTTAGTTCGGGATTGGTCCTGCTTTGAGCAGGGGGTTGGACTAGATGACCTCCTGAGGTCCCTTCCAACCCTGATATTCTATGATTCTATTATTCTAAAATAGACCTCTTCAGGTATCTCTCCCCACCTACTTAGTTGCTTCATATTTACAGTAGCTTTGCTTTCCTGTTTATTGTTCTGAAAGGCTGATCTTTGAGCTTTGAGCTTTGATCATTTGAACCAATTATTCACAGAAAGATCCAAAGGAGTTGTTTGTAGAGGCAAGGCACCTGCTTTTATTGTGTCTGAATTGGACACAATATGCAACTAGAGCAAACGCTTTTTTGGAGCTTGGGAGTATCTCAGAAGGGAACATTTCAATTTGAAACCAAGATACTGTGATAGATGCATTCCAGTTGGGTACAGCAGTGTAGCAGAAGGCAGATATACTTGCCACTGGATTAACAGTTTTCTGTTCCCTGACTGACCAGAGCAGGAGCTGCTCCAGGCTAATGAGAACATCTGACTCCAATTAACCTGCAAAGAGTCAGGTGAGGCCATTAAGCTAATGTGACCACCTGTCTATAATTAGGGCCCCTCTGATACTATAAAAGGACTCACTCCAGTCAGGCAGAAGAGAGCTAGGGGAGAGTAAGTGTGGCTGAAGGGCTGTTTAATGAAGACACCCTCAAGTCCTTGGTAAGGGTGAAGAAGGGAGAAGCAGGAGAGCTGTGGGGAAGTGGCCCAGGAAAATGTAGCAATTCTGGCAGTGAAAGGTTGGCTGCCAACAGCTGCTACCATTAGGGTTCCTGGGCCGGAACCTGGAGTAGAGGGTGGGCTGGAGTTCCCCCCAACCCACCACTACAGAAACACCTCCTGGGAGGGGAAAACAGGCCCCTGTCAGGACAGGAGGCTAAACTGAGGCTGTGGGAGCAACAGAGACTGTGGGAATTCTCTCACCAACCTCCACTGCTGGCTTATGATGAAAAGGGCTCAGTAAACTGTATCCCTGGACCTAGAAAGAGAAGGGCTAAGTGGAGCGTTGCTGTGAGTCTCTGAAGCTAGCATAAACTGCCTGGAAGCGCGGGACCCCTGGAGACAAGGTTGGAGCTTTGCCACAACTGGTGTCAGAAGTGGGTTATATGATTGTTCACAGCGTGGCGGAACAAAGAGGTTTTAAAAAAAAGTGCACTAGGGTTTTTGGTGTTGGGTTTTTGTTTGTACCACAATGGAGGAGGTGGTGGGAGCGCTGGTGCGAGCCATTGCAGCCCAGCAGCAGGCAACCTGTGATTAGGTGATGGCGCAACGGGAATGCATGAGGCTACAGCAGGAAACCAACCAATTATTAATGAGCCAGGTGACCCAAGATCAAACCTTCCTGCATGAGGTAATGGACTAGCTGAAGATCCTCACCACCCAGGCCCAGGAGTCCGATGGGACCTGAACCCTGAGGGCCACCGGTTGTCTGCCAAAGATGACAGTAGAGGCATATCTCCTCTCATTTGAAAGGTTTGCTCAGCATAAGGCATGGCCCCAGGAGCAGTGGGCCAGCATTCTTGCCCCTTTTTGGTGCGGAGAGGCCCAGAAGGCCTACTTTGATCTGCCCACCGAAGACACCGCTGACTATTCCCGGCTGAGGGCAGAGAGCCTAGCACTATCAGAGGTGATGGCAGCGGTACAGGCCCAGAGGTTCCAGGAGTGGAAATACAGGGAGAATAAACCTCCGAGGTCCCAACTATTCAACCTCATACACCTCACTCAGAAGTGGCTACGGCCTGAGGCATGCAGCCCAGAGGAGATTTTGGAGACATGGGTAATGGACCATTACATGCGGGGACTGCCACCAGATCTCCACAAATGGGTATGCCAGAATGATCCATCCACCTACGATGAAATGATTACATTGGTGGAAAGACGGATGACAGCCAGGGAATTGACCCAACTCCCCAAGGAAGGTCCCTCACGAAGCAAACACTCAACCCTGACCCTGGAGGGTTGGGCAGCCAAATACCCAGGGAATCCTAGGTGGAGGAAGAGGGGGACCGAAAACCAGCAGGGATCCCAGAAAGAAGGAAAAGGCCTGAGTGGGGGGGATCCTGGGACTAAACCCCCTAACCCACTTGATAGGGGAATGACTAGAAGTTATTATAAGTGTTACGGGTGCGGGGAGTTGGGACACATAGCCGCCCAGTGCCCCAATGTCATAGAGCCCATGCAGTGTAACTTCGGGGACAGGGCAGACCCATGAAGCCTACTCAATGTTGTAGGGATTGCAGTTACCCCACATAAATATACAAGGCAGGTAAAGTTGAATGGGGTAGAAACCATGGCACTCGTAGACTAGGGGAGTACTATCACCCTAATTTCAGGTAAATTAGTGAAGCATAACCAGTTAATGCAGGCTAAGCGTACAGGGATAACCTGTGTTCATGGGACTGTTAGTTACTACCCCATCATACCAGTGAGAATTGAAATTCAGGGAAATGTCACCTGGGTGAAAGCAGGGGTAGTCCAAAATCTCCCATACACCGTGCTCATAGGTAGAGATTTCCCTGGGTTTGGAAACTTGCTCCCACCTGAGGAATTGGAGGGAGAGGAGCTCCCCGAACTTCAGGAGGCTTCCGCGGCAGAATGTCACCTCCCGTTTTTCGCACAAATGTCCCAGGAGCTATTTCCTGTCCCAGGGAAAGGCAGGAAGACCAAGAGAGAAAGAAGGGCAGCCAAGGCCTTGGGTACCCGAATCCTGATACAAGGACAGAGGGCTGCCTGCATAGGCAGACGTACACAGGCAACCGAAGGGGAGGGCCCCAAGACAGAGGAAGGGTCAGAGACTGCTTCCAGCCCCGTCCTCATGGAGCCAGCTGAGAGGGCAGACACAGATCCCTGAGAGTTCGGGCTGATAAGCCCTGGGAGAGAGACTTTTGGACTGGACCAGGTGGGAGACTCAAGGTATGAGAATGCCAAGAAGGAGGTGGGGTGAGATAGATGGGGTACCTATACACAGAAAGGCCAGGGCCTTATTTTGTGATCAAGAGGAATCTGCTATTCTGGGTTGTGCAAATGCAGGAGAAAGAGGTACACCAGCTCCCAGTACCCTGGAAACACCAGAAGGCAATATTAAGCCTCCCTCACAGTGACTTTTTTGGAGGGCACCTGGTAGTGGAGAAAAACCAGATACGAATCTTACGCAGGTTCTTCTGGCCGGAGGTACATGAAGACGTCTGGCGCTACTGTGCCTCTTGCCCTGAATGCCAACTGCACAGCCCTCATCCACATCTAAGAGCTCTTCAGGTACCCCTGCTGATCATCCAAGTTCCGTTTGAGCGGATCGCCATGGATCTTGTGGGGCTGCTAAAGAAAAGGTCCCGAGGCTACCAGTATGTGCTTGTCATCCTAGACTATGCAACCAGGTACCCAGAAGCTGTCCCCTTACGAAACACAGCTTCCAAGAGAATTGCCAAAGAATTAACGGCAATCTTTAATGAGCTCTCAAAACTGGATACTCTCATAAAGAACCAACCTTCCACACAATCTTCCTCGTGGCTGGACTTTACAAAAACTAGACAAGCCATTTACAAAACACACTTTGCTTCTCTACAAAAGAAAAAGGACACTAAGCTATCTAAACTGCTATATGCCACAAGGGGCCACAACAATGGTTCCCGTAACCCACCCAGCAATATTGTTAATCTATCTAACTATACTCTTAGCCCAGCAGAAGAATCTGTCCTATCTCGGGGCCTCTCCTTTTGCCCCTCCACCCCCACGAACATGATACAGTTCTGTGGTGACCTAGAATCCTATTTTCGACGTCTCAGACTCAAGGAATATTTCCAACACACCTCTGACCAACATATTAACCCACAGAGACCTTCCTGCCAACACTACAAAAAGAAGGATTCTGGGTGGATTCCTCCTGAAGGTCGAAACAGCAGCCTGAATTTCTACATAGACTGCTTCCGCCAATGTGCACGAGCTGAAATTGTGGAAAAGCAGCATCGCTCACCCCATAACCTCAGCCATGCAGAACACAGTGCCATCCACAGCCTCAGAAACAACTCTGACATCATAATCAAAAAGGCTGACAAAGGAGGTGCTGTCGTCATCATGAATAGGTCGGAGTATGAACAAGAGGCTACTAGGCAGCTCTCCAACACCACTTTCTACAAGCCATTACCCTCTGATCCCACTGAGAGTTACCAAAAGAAACTACAGCATTTGCTCAAGGAACTCCCTGAAAAAGCACAAGAACAAATCCGCACAGACACACCCCTGGAGCCCCGACCTGGGGTATTCTATCTGCTACCCAAGATCCATAACCCTGGAAATCCTGGACGCCCCATCATCTCAGGAATTGGCACCCTGACAGCAGGATTGTCTGGCTATGTAGACTCCCTCCTCAGGCCCTTCGTTACCAGCACTCCCAGCTATCTTCGAGATACCACTGACTTCCTGAGGAAACTACAGTCCATTGGTGATCTTCCTAAAAACACCATCCTAGCCACTATGGATGTAGAAGCCCTCTACACCAACATTCCACACAAAGATGGACTACAAGCCGTCAGGAACAGTATCCCCGATACTGTCACGGCTAACCTTTGTGAATTTGTCCTGACCCATAACTATTTCACATTTGGTGACAATGTATACCTTCAAATCAGCGGCACTGCGATGGGTACCCGCATGGCCCCACAGTATGCCAACATTTTTATGGCTGACTTAGAACAACACTTCCTCAGCTCTCGTCCCCTAATGCCCCTACTCTACTTGCGCTACATTGATGACATCTTCATCATCTGGACCCATGGAAAAGAAGCTCTTGAGGAATTCCACCATGATTTCAACAATTTCCATCCCACCATCAACCTCAGCCTGGACCAGTCCACACAAGAGATCCACTTCCTGGACACTACGGTGCTAATAAGCGATGGTCACATAAACACCACCCTATATCGGAAACCTACTGACCGCTATTCCTACCTACATGCCTCTAGCTTTCATCCAGATCATACCACTCGATCCATTGTCTACAGCCAAGCGCTACGATATAACCGCATTTGCTCCAACCCCTCAGACAGAGAGAAACACCTACAAGATCTCTATCATGCATTCCTACAATTAGAATACCCACCTGCTGAAGTGAAGAAACAGATTGACAGAGCCAGAAGAGTACCCAGAAGTCACCTACTACAGGACAGGCCCAACAAAGAAAACAACAGAACGCCACTAGCCATCACCTTCAGCCCTCAACTAAAACCTCTCCAACGCATCATCAAGGATCTACAACTTATCTTGAAGGACGACCCATCACTCTCACAGATTTTGGGAGACAGACCAGCCCTTGCTTACAGACAGCCACCCAATCTGAAGCAAATACTCACCAGCAACCACACACCACACAACAGAACCACTAACCCAGGAACCTATCCTTGCAACAAAGCCCGTTGCCAACTCTGTCCACATATCTATTCAGGGGATACCATCATAGGGCCTAATCACATCAGCCACACTATCAGAGGCTCGTTCACCTGCGCATCTACCAATGTGATATATGCCATCATGTGCCAGCAATGCCCCTCTGCCATGTACATTGGCCAAACTGGACAGTCTGTACGTAAAAGAATGAATGGACACAAATCAGACGTCAAGAATTATAACATTCAAAAACCAGTTGGAGAACACTTCAATCTCTCTGGTCACTCAATCACAGACCTAAGAGTGGCTATACTTCAACAAAAAAGCTTCAAAAACAGACTCCAACGAGAGACTGCTGAATTGGAATTAATTTGCAAACTGGATACAATTAACTTAGGCTTGAATAGAGACTGGGAATGGATGAGTCATTACACGAAGTAAAACTATTTCCCCATGGTATTTCTCCCTCCCATCTCACCCCCCACTGTTCCTCTGATATTCTTGTTAACTGCTGGAATTAGCCTACCTTGCTTGTCACCATGAAAGGTTTTCCTCCTTTCCCCCCCCTGCTGCTGGTGATGGCTTATCTTAAGTGATCAATCTCCTTACAGTGTGTATGATAAACCCATTGTTTCATGTTCTCTGTGTGTGTGTGTATATATAAATCTCTCCTCTGTTTTTTCCACCAAATGCATCCGATGAAGTGAGCTGTAGCTCACGAAAGCTTATGGTCTAATAAATTTGTTAGTCTCTAAGGTGCCACAAGTACTCCTTTTCTTTTTGCGAATACAGACTAACACGGCTGCTACTCTGTAATTTGCCCGGGTAAGGCTACCAAAAGAAATCCTCACAGATCGGGAACACCATTTATGTCCAAGTTGATGAAGGAACTGTGTTCCCTGCTCCATGTCCAGACCCTGCAGACTTAGGTTTACCATCCACAGACCGATGGTCTGGTGGAAAGATTTAACCAGACCCTCAAGGCCATGATCAGAAAGGTGGTAAGCAAGGATGGGAAAGATTGCGATAACCTACTACCGTACATCATGTTTGCCATCCATGAGGTCCCACAAGCTTCCACTGGATTCTCCCCCTTTGAGCTGTTGTATGGAGGCAACCCCATGGCATCCTGGACATAGCCAAGGAAATTTGGGAGGAGGAACCCAGTAAGGGGAAGAATGTAATAGATCGTGTGCTATGGATGAGGGACCGGATAGCCCGGGTCACTCCCATAGTGAGGGAGCACCTAGAGAAGGGCCAAGAGACCCAGAGAACCTTCTACAACTGTCAAGCCAAGGTTCATCAGTTTCAACCTGGTGACCGAGTAATGGTACTGGTACCCACGGCCGAAAGTAAGCTGTTGGCCCAGTGGCAAGGGTCCTATGACATACTCAAACCCACAGGGGAAGTAAATTACAAGGTGTGACAACCGGGACGTCGAAAACTAGAGCAGATATACCATGTCAACCTTCTGAAACCCTGGCATGCACGAGAGGCACGCACAGTGGTTCAACAAGAACAGCACCCAGGGAACAAAAATCCTGAACAGGTGAGGGTCTCCTGATCTAACGACAGCCCAGAAGAAAGAGGTAACTGAGATGATCACCCAATATCAAGATGTATTCTCGACAAAGCCAGGTCGCACAACCGGGACATATCACCACATCATCACAAACCCTGGGGCCGGAGTAACAATGAGGCCCTACCAGGTGCCAGCAGCCAAAAGGGAGGAAATAAAAGCCGAAGTCAGGAAAATGCTGGAGATGGGGATTATCGAAGAATCCCACAGTCAGTGGTCCAGCCCAATCGTGTTGGTGCCCAAACCTGATGGCACCATGAGGTTCTGCAACGACTTTCGTCAACTAAACAAGATATCCCAGTTTGATGTCTACCTTATACCCCACATAGATGAACTAGTGGACCGTCTGGGGAATGCCCGGTACTTGACAACCCTATACTTGACAAAGGGCTACTGGCAGATTCCCCTAGCCAACGATGCAAAGGAAAAGAGGACATTTTCTACACCAGAGGGTCTCTTCCAATATACGGTCCTCCCTTTTGAACTACATGGGGTTCCAGCTACCTTTCAGAGCCTCATGGGCAAGTTAATACACCCACATGCCAGTTATGCTGTGGCCTACTTGAATGACATGGTGATTCATACCCCAGACTGGGAGACCCACTTGGAAAAAGTAGGGGTAGTCCTTGATACCTTCAGGCGAGCTGGCCTTATGGTGAACCCTGTTAAATGCACCATAGGGTTCACGGAGGCCAAATATCTTGGCTATGTGGGTAGGAAAAGGTCTGGTAAAACTCCAACTGAATAAGTTAGAGGCCATCCAAAATTGGCCACGGCTGAGTCGTAAGAAGCAGGTCTGAACATTCCTAGCGGTGGTGGGGTATTACTGGCATTTCATCCCCCATTTTGCTACAAGGGCAAGTCCCCGAATGGATTTAGTGAAGGCCCGTGGTCCTGATCCAGTCAGATGGTCCGATGCAGCAGAGAGGGCATCCACGGACCTATGGACTGTTCTCTGCGTTAACCCCCTATTGATATCCTTGGTTTTCACCAAGGAATTCATCCTACAGACAGATGCATCCGAGGTGGGGTTAGGAGCCATCCTGTTGCAGATGGTTGGGGAAGAGGAACACCCAATTCTCTACCTCAGTAGGAAACTCCTTCCGAGGGAACAAAAATATGCAGTGGTAGAGAGAGACTGTCTAGCGTAAAATGGACCATGGAAATGTTGCGTTATTACCTGCTGGGGTGCAGATTTATCCTTGTGACCAACCATCTGCAATGGATGCAATGGAACAAGGAAAAGAACACAAGGGTAACCAGGTGGTTCTTATCCCTCCAACCTTTCCAGTTCCGCATCCAGCACACGGAGTCGCCATGGCAACACCGATGGCTTATCACACATACACTGCCATGGTATTCAAAAGGGTAGAGGGATATGTGATAGACCCAAGCCAGTTGGGTCCAGCAGAGTAGCAGAAGGCAGATATACTGGCCATTGGATTAACAGTTTTCTGTTCCCTGACTGACCAGAGCAGGGGTTGCTCCAGACTAATGAGAACACCTGACTCCAATTAACCTGCAAAGAGTCAGGTGAGGCCATTAAAGCTAATGTGGCCACCTGACTCTCATTAAGGCCCCTCTGATAATATAAAAGGGCTCACTCCAATCAGGCAGAGAGGAGCGGAAGTGCAGCTGAAGGGCTGATTAATGAAGACACCCTCAAGTCCTTGGTAAGGGTGAAGAAGGGAGAAGCAGGAGAGCTGTGGGGAAGTGGCCCAGGGAAATGTAGCAACTCTGGCAGTGAAAGGTTGGCTGCCAACAGCTGCTACCATTAGGGTTCCTGGGCCGGAACCTGGAGTAGAGGATGGGTCGGGGTTCCCCCCAAACCACCACGACAGAAACACCTCCTGGGAGGTGTCAGGACAGGAGGCTAAACTGTTTTGGCATGAGGCTGTAGGAGCAACAGAGACTGTGGGAATTCTCTCACCAACCTCAATTGCTGGCTTATGATGAAAAGGGCTTAGCAGACTGTATCCCTGGCCCTAGAGAGAGAAAGGCTATGTGGAGGGTTGCAGTGAGCCTCTGAAGCTAGCATAAACTGCTTGGAGGCGCGAGACCCACGGGGACAAGGTCGGAGCTTTGCCACAATAACCACTTTGACCATGAGCCTCAAATCCACTCTGCATATCTAATACAAGTCTTTTTCCCTTCATAGCAAATTTGAATGTACCATTAGCATCTCCGTTCTTTCTGTTTGTGTAGTTGCTTTGAAAACATCTTATTAAAATGGAAAATGAGGATGAAGCTCACTGCTACCATAAAGAGGTAGAACTCCACTGAGAGCAAGGGGAGTTACATTTTTTAAATCCAGAAGTGAATTTCATTAAGGCAACAGTAGCTTTTAATCTGGAGAATCTATGTTTGCCTTTCCATTGTCATCACACCTTTAATTTAATTAAAGGTCCTCTAGGTTTTACTCAGATATAAAACATACAACCTTAATATCTGAGAGAGACTGAAATTGTTTAACATTATATTGTACACCTATTACCTAAACAGAAAGTTATAATATTTGTTATAAGCTTTGTATGCCTTCAATGTCTTTCACTAGTGATTGGTTAGGCACTTCTGCAAGACAGTCAGCTAAAGAGAGCTCTCCTTGCAATTGGCAGAAAAACACTTCGATAACAATTTATAATGGAAATTTGAAAATGGGAAGCTGATATTCACTAGAGATTAGAGTCACCCTTCTGAATGCATTAAAAAATCCAACATATACAATGTGAAAGCACTGTTTATGTATTTGTTCATGTAGTTATCTTATAGTTCAAAATATTAAAGTTTATCATATGGAAAGGTTTGCACATCAAGAAGAAGTCTGATATTTTGAGTACATTGAAATGAGCTTATAAAAATAGTGAATAATGAATTCACCTGCAACATTCAGCATATTGTAGGTAGAGATTTCTGTTAACATTAATGGGAATACCATGATTGCACAACTCTTAATATTTAGTTTTAGGAGAATAATGTTCAGCGTTAGCAGCTGTGATGATGGGCTAGAACAAAACTTACAGATACAGTTCTAAGTGGGTTCTAACCCACAAAAGCTTATGCCGAAATAAATTTGTTAGTCTCTAAGGTGTCATAAGGACTCCTCATTATTTTAGATCTTATCTCTTTAAAAGGGCTGACACTGGAAGCATTCCCAATTAAGTTTCACTTTAAGATCACTTACCCTAACACAAACCAAAGATGAATTTCTAGAATTATGTTATTTTAAGAATTAGCCTTCTTATTCAGAGCTTTTTTAACACAGCTTATTTTGGGAAAAAACTCCACCCAGTGATGACTGCAAAATGAAAGAAGTCACAGCACTTTGTGCATATCTTAATTATATGCTCACTACTCTTTTTTGGATGCTTTAGGAGCTGATAAATATTTAATAATGTGACATTTAAATTATTATTTTTAGACTACCAAGTTAACCCCACGCTGAAAGAAAGATTCACACGTATCAGAGCTATTATTTCAGGGTGAGAAAGTCAACATTGCATTGGCTGATAATCTGTTCCCATTTGGAAAGTTCTCCCTGAAGACATATGGCCCAGAAACTTTCTTCCACACTAAGAAAGTTTACTCACTACTAGAGCGCCTCCTTGTGGTCAGGCATGGTGTAGTAGCTCCCTACAACCCTTGCTTTCATTCTACGGTAGTCTCTCTTCCCGTAACTTGGCCCTCCAGCCAGGTCACAATGTAGTCCACCCATTCTGGTGTAACAAATAACCCCAAATTCCTCACTTAAAGGTCTTTGTCTCCAACCCCGGGCCCTATAGTCCTCTCACCCGTCTTTCAGGGTTCTCCCTGGGTTTTTATCCCGTTTGCAGGGGCTTCATGCCATCTTCAGTAGCTGATGGGGAATTTGGCCCTCCATCTACACCAGGTTTCAATCCAGGGACTCTATAGCAAGCAGCAAATGTCTACTCAGTTCCACTCCTTGTTGCTGTTTCCTTGGGCTTCGTCCTACCCAACCTTTCTCCCCTATAGCACCTCTAGATCCACCCTTGTTTCATGGCCAGGGCCCTTAAGGCCCCTCAATTAAAATCCTCTAAGAAAATTCCACCAAAGGAATATAAACTAAATCCACTTCTCACCTCCTTGGGCCTGACATTGTGTACCTCTCAATTAAATGCCTCTTAGGGTACTCTCCCTAGAAATCCAGATCCTGTCCTTTTGTCATGGCTTCCCAACAGAGCCTGATCCATTCTGGTGGCTGTTCTGTGTTAATCCTGTCTGCTTGCGTCTACTCAGGTGAGGATACAAGGGCTTGCTCTCCCTTCTCTCTAATCCCAGAAAGTGACTGCTGACTCTCTCCTTGCAGTCCCCTTCTGCTGTAAACTTTCTGCTTTTATAATCACTAGCCAGCTCCTCACCAGCTGGGCTTCATCTCTAATTAAGCCTGGCCCACTCTCCAGATGCATCCAGATAATATAACTAGCCTCTCAGTCTCTCAATAACCCTTTCGAGACCTGTGTAGGGTGCATGTCCCTTTAAGGAAAGTTTATGTTCTACAGCACAAGATGGCAGCCACTAGGGAAAGCATTGGCTTGCTGAGCCACCACAAACTGGCCTAATTTGATCCATAACCATCCTTCTTCTTTCCCCACAAATAGTTACAGTATTGTGCACATTTTATATGCATTTCTAATCACAAGTGTATCATATCACTAGAAGCTTTACTGAGTACAATGTTTTGTTGTTGTGGTTCATTTGTGTTGTTAAGTCCACAAGAGCAGGAATGACTGACTGAAATACACCTGAAGTATGTATGATGCAAGGCACTAATTTGGTTCCACCCAAGTAGAAAATCTGCAAAGGGGTAGTAATAAGTAAAGCATACTTTTTGTATCTTTATCCTTTTACCTGCTCATATGTTCTTAATAGCTTAATTATACATAATTACTGTAGAATTGTTTACATATCTCTATCCCCACATCTGAGATTTCACACTTGCTTTTCTTTTTCATAAGCTCCTGCTACTGCCATCATTTTATATGTAAACAAAATATATCCTCACAAAAATAAAAGGATAACTAATTTGCTAACAATTTAATCTGAAGAGTATCTTGTTATTCATGAGTGACTGTTGCTAGGTAATCCCTTTCATACTAAACTGGAGGGATCCAAAGTGATTTTCAAATGACATGTTTTAGTTCATTTAAGCACTTGATGGCATTAACTTGAAATGAGAGAATTTCCAAAGTCCAGAGATAGTCTAGAAACACAAGCACTGGTATTGCCAAGCCACAGAATGAAATAGCGTGTGGTAATTCCATAAACATGTATTTACAAAAACCATTCTTAACAATTGTAATGGAAATATATATCACACACACCAAAATGTATGTACCCAATTCCACAAACCACACAGGAAGTTGCATTCTATATTTCACACTCCTTTCCTTATACTATTGTAGAACTGGATACAGCTAAATTATTGCATTGACAAATAGTAAATCATTTTTATGGAGTAAAAATTATACTCACTGTTATGGTATGCATACAGGCTCTAAATGGCTAAAATACACTTCGAAAGGTGGGGATCTTTGTTTTGACTAGCAGGAAAAGATGGGTAGTGGAAGAGTTCATCTCCCCGGATATTTGGGAGGCCAAGAGAGTATGGGAATGCCTGTGAGGCTCAGGGAAGCCATTGGCTCTTGAACATTTGGAAAGGGTATATAAATCCTGTCCCTCCAGCCTGAGGTCCCTCTCACACACAGGTTAGCAACTACAAGAAGGCACCAAAGGAGCCTCTTGTGGTTATACATGGGTGTGTAAGAGTTCCCTGTAGGTTTGGGGGTCCCCATAAGCCTTCAGGGTGACCAGTAGGGTCCCGGAGAGGACTGGGTGAAATCACCCCAGGATCATAAGAGAGGTATCCAAGGTAGCAGTGGAAAAGATAGGCAGCTAAATGCACATGTTTTGCCCCCAGTGGAGTCTTCTTCTTTGCCAGGAACAGGCAAGTGGCTGGAGGGGCAGAGTGATGACGATCTCCTAGTGGAAGCAGTTCAGTGCAGGATTCATTCCATAGGGAATCTGGTTCCCCGATAAACTAGAATTGGGGAAATCATCCCTTAAAGAAGGCAGGGAACAGGGTTCGGGTTCCTAATGCCTAGTATAACAAGTAGACAATTCCTTTTTTCCAGCTCCTTAAGCCTATTCTGAGGGGAAGGCAATGGTGTCCCAGCAATGGGAGTTATGGGGGCTATTGACCAGGTGAAAACAATCAGTGAAGAACTCATGACCTGCATCATATGAGTTATCGCCGATAGTTCCCAGAGAAGTTAATCAAGTTGTGGCCTAATTAAACCACACGTCCCTTGCATCTTGTCTTTCCTCCTGCAGGCCTGGGACAAAGGCACTGTCATCAGGTTTACTGGGCCATAATGAAGTCTTATGATGAAGGAATTTTTAAAGGCAGTAATTCAAACATGTCAAGCCCTGCATGGCCCTGACAAATGGCTGCAGAGTCACTGGTTTCATCATTAGGTCATTTGCAAAAGTCAAATATTGCTACTGAAGAAATTCAGATGAGTTAGTCATAGTAGTTTTATACTGGCAAATAAAGACATCCATATGAGACAGTTTACACCAAATCTTTTACATTTACATATCAAAGCACTGTAGCACAGATAATGCAGCACTAAAGAAAGAAGTCCCTACCGCAGATCTGAAGATCTTCAAACTCCATCCAAAGGTGGACCCTCACTGGCAACTGCAGAAACATTATCAGCAAGAGAGATTTAAAAAAAAATTAAAAACATACTCACCACATTGGAAGGCACACAGACTACAAATCAAAAATTTCACATTTACCTGAATATTCAGGATGGTGACCTGATCCATCTCACAATTCATTCTCCTGCTATCAGCCAATGATCACAGCATATTGTATTATATCCTACATAACATAAGTCAGAGTTTAAATCATTTGTGGAACCTTCACTATATATTTCTTGGCTTTCCCAACTTCTTATTCTTTAATATACATCATTTTAAAGAGATTCACTTGTGTTTGATACAAATACTGTATATTTTCAACCTGCTGTAAAGTTGTGTTCTTGCATGTGGGAGGCAATTAAATGCCCTAATTAAAAACATGTGATTCACTGTTTCAAGTTAACCATGGCCTTTGTGACATTCATATTTATTTGTTAATACCATTTGTAATCAGATCCTCTTCTGAACTATCCTGTATATACAGGCATTTAAAACAGATGCATAGGAGTGTATGTGTTAATACCAATTAAACAGCTTGACATTTTTCAAATATTTTAAATTCCCATTTTTACATTGGTTTTACATATGAGAGAAGTAATGGGATATTAAAAAGTCAATAATTAATCTCATCCAAAACCTCTGATCCCTATTGGAGAAAGGGACATCTCCCTCCTTATTTCCAATGTGAACCTTATAAAATCACAATATCATCAAAATATAGGACTGAAGGGGGCCTTGATAGGTCATCTAGTCACCCACACTAAATCAGTACCATTTATTCCTAACACAATCGTCATAGGTGTTTATCTATTCTGTTCCTAAAAACCTCCAATGATGGTAATTCCACAACCTTCTTTGGTAACTTATTCCACTACATAACTACCCTTACAGTTAGAAAGATTTTTCTGAATATCTAACTAAATCTCCCTTGATGCAGATTAATCCAATGAGTTCTTGTCTTACCTTCAGTGGACATAGAGAACAATTGATCATTGTCCTCTTTATAACTGACCTTCACATATTTTAGAACTGTTATCATGTCCCCCCATTTTCTTTTCTCAAGACTAAATATGTGCAGTCTTTTTAACCTTTCTTCATAGCTCATGTTTTCCAACTTTTTTTATATATAATTCTCTTGCTCTTCTCTGGACTCTCTTGAATTTGTTCACTTCTTTTTTAAAGTGCGGTACCCAAAACTGGACACAGTACTTCAGCTGAGGCCTCATCAGTACTGAGTTGAATGGGACCATTACCTCCCTTGACTTCCATACACCACTCTTATGGATACACCTAAAATGGCATTAGCCTTTTTCAACACTGCATCACACTGTTGGCTAATATTCAATTTGTGATCCACTCTAATCCCCAGATCCTTTTTCAGTAGTACTACCATCTAACCAGATATCACCCATTTTCTAGCTGTGCATTTGATTTCTCCTACTTAATTTTAGTACTTTACACTTGTCTTTATTGCATTTCACCTTGTTGATTTCAAAGCAATTCTCCAATTTGTCAAAGTCATTTTGAATTCTAATCCTGTCCTACAAAATGCTTGCAATCCTTCTCAGCTTTGTATCATCCACAGATTTTATAAGCATCATCTCCATTCCATTATCCAAGACATTAATACAAATGTTGAATACTGTCGTACCAGACACAGGATAGATCCCTATAGGACCTCACTAGATACATCCTTCCAGTTTGACAGCAAAACATTGATGACTACTCTGAGTAGTTTGTCAACCTATTGTCCACCCATTTTATAGCAATTTAATCTAGACAGCATTTCCCTAGTTGGGAAAACATTTAATGATTCTTTCAAAACATATTTTATTCAATTTATAATCCATAATTGCTATTTGTGGTCCATCTAGAAATGTAATGACTGAGATTTTAGGAGAAAAATATAAAAGGGCTGGGATTACAACTTTAGTATTCCAAGCACATTCTACAAGTTTTGAACTATTTCCTCATACCTACCAACCATTCTTGCTATAGTAAATGTGGGTAAACTGAATAAAGTTCAAAGCACTGGCTCAATTCAGATTAGCACCCAAAGGACAGATGCATTATTACTTTAACAGTAGTTAGAACTGTCTGAAACCAGTGTGTACAACAAGGCTGGAGATTGCAATCAGATTACGCTTATATTTCCAGATGGACCTCAAATTGCAAAATATGGATCATAAATTGAATAAAACGTGTTTTGAAAGAATCATTACATTTTTTCCAACCTCAAGAGAGGCTCTGTTTGGGTTTGGTTCAAGGTTTGATTTAATAATGTAAACAATGGCCTGATCCTTCAAAATGGATTACCCATTCTTAAAGAGAATAAATGGTATTCAGGTCCATTCAACTCAATGCAATTTGCACTGTGGGGGCTCTTTTAACATCCTGTTATTCCCTGCTTTGGAGGAAACAAAAGAGAGATACTAAGAAGTGTCAGTTTTCATAATGCAATGTAAAGATTCTTTTGTGGCAAGTGTTCTGAATATGTTGCAAACATATTATTTTTATATTAAATGATAAAAATTATAAATTTGCAACACATTCAGAATACTTGCCATAGTAAAAATTTTAGATTCCATGACAGAACTTGATACTTTTCACTACCTCTCTTTTGTCCGCAAATCTGTCCTTTGGGTGTTAATACTTGAGTAACATATGGTGCCCAAATATTTATTTTATGTACCTACCTTTTAGTACAAAATCATTGAGTTCTTCAGATAAAGAGAGTTATTGTAAAATCTCAGAAATGGAAAGGTACTAAATGTCTGGTATAATTGTATGAATACTGATAATGAAAGAGTTTTGCAGGTTTGATTAATCACTTTCAGCTAGCAAGAGGTCATGATCAGTTTGACAGAAGGTGCCTTGCATAGATTAGCATACAGAAATTAAGAATAGTAGAAGCACAATGTTTTATAATCATGCAATCAAATTAAATTAAAATGTTAAACTTGTTACAAGAAGCAATGAACGTGAAGGCATTCACAGTTAAGGGTGAAATGCCCTTTTGTGTTCTTAAAACTGACAACACTACAGGCAGAACTAACAATCTAAATTGGTGTCCCTCAGATTGGTTACCCCTTATTTGAAATAATTTTTTTGCAACCCTCTTACATTTACTATACAAGTAAGAGTAAAAATGTACCAATGACAACAATTATACACTTAATTAACTCTACTTGTATGTGTGTGTTTTTCAAGAATTTGTCAGTGGATACTTGACCTTGAAGGGTTAAGGGATTGTGGAGAATGGGGGAGTGAGATTTTCTTTATTTTAGACTGTGATAAAATTTTCAGTGTATTATGCCCTTCCCCTGCATTCCGATTGCCTTTTGTGACACCTCCTCCTCAAGGAGGTTGCATCCCATTGGTTGAGAAACACTTAACCAAAGTAATATATCATTACCTTTGTGCATAGTGAGCACAGAGTAGGTTCCACCCTTAAGACAATCAAACTTAAGGCTCCTAAACGATTTACCTTAGAAGTTGTTTTTCGTTTCAGGTTTGAGATTGCGTTTTCCTCCAATTTTCTTTAGCAAATTTGTTGAACTATGATTATTTTTCTTCTAATCTCACATATGACAAATATATCCCAAACAAATACTCTGACTACACACTCTATGATAAAGACTATGTATTATGTATAGTGATCCCACTTTCATTAAGAGCATACCAGAAGTTGTAGCTATGTGCCCTTAATTGTTTTTAATTAACTGCATAAAATCTTCTGATTCCCACACCTGTGTATTAATCAGGTCGGTTACAACATAGAAGAGTTCAAATATGCCCATATTTTCTTTATAAACAACCTACAAGTGAGAAAACAAAACTGATTATCTACTCAAAAACATTAATAGAAAATTTCTTTACATCAATAAGTTAAAAAATATCCTTCAGGGAAATCTGCAGGTATTGGATCTCTCATGCCTACTATTACTTTAACAGTGATTTAGGGTCTTAAATTTAGGCACCTGTTTCTGAAGATGTTGGCCTTAAATAAGATCTGCTTATTTTATTTGACCAAGGTTTTTTAGGATTATTTTACTATTATTTCAGCTATCATCTTCACTGTTACTATATCATTTTCTAATCATTGCTTTAAACCTGCAGTAGCATGTTGTATGCATAATTGGATTATGTGTTATTTTATATAGCCAATAAAAGAAACAATGATAATGAGGTAGGTTGATGGTTTAGCATATCAGTATGAAAGCATTGCAGTAATTTTATCAAGTTCAATTATTGTTATTATCTTCAGTGATGACTGAAAAATTTTCACACTAAATTTCTGAAGACCCCTTACTGCACAGCTATGAAAGGATATAGGATGTGTTGGTAAGTGTTATACTGACATTTGAGTTCTCTATGAATACAAGACTTGGTTAAATAAATAATAATGTATTTATGAATTTTGCCTCATTGAATTGAAGCTGTCCGTGAGCAGAACACAATTTTCTCAGGTCTATTCATTGTTGGGTATATTTTTTACCCAATAATTTTTGGAAAATAGACCAACATAGGTTACTCTGGACTCTCTTCACTTGTGAGTGAAGTAGTTATGCATACTCAAATGACAATGAAATCTTTATTGTACCCAACACCATCATAGTATGTGTATCACTATTGTTTTACTAAGAAGTACAAGCATAATTAGACAGTGTTAAATTCTACTGTGGGAACTACTGCAGAGTGTATTCTATCTGTGCTCTTATCATTGAGTTCAGGAGAAGCCAAGGCCCAGTTGACACCAGCAGTAAGGAGGATACTAGCCAGAAGGGTAGTGAGTGAAATACTGCAGTAACAAGTTCTGCCAAAAGCAGCAGCTGGGGAATGAAGCAAAAAAAATGGTTAGCTTCAAGTAATTAAAGACCCTGTCAGTCAAAAATAGAGCTTGGGGAGCTGAAATTGAAATGGTTTGGTAGATTTAAGTGTAGTGGGCTATCCACAGATAAGAGTTTGAGGTTTGTTCTGTCTTCAAAAGAGGAGAAACTAATGAGATCCAAGGCTAAGAACTAGTGCGTTAAGAGATGTCTCAGGAACACCTTCATAAAGCCCTCATTGTATGAGACTTAGGGCTCCTCTATATGATGTAGCAATGAACACTAGAGGGATGTGAATTCTCAAGTGCACCAGGTTGCACACTAATAGATCTACGTAGGACTTGCTGGCACACATTAGAAGTTCCCTAGTGCATGTTAACATACAATTGTGCAGTTAAGTACCCCATTAGTAGTAGCTAATAGTTTAGTACTGTTTAGTATTACATTAACAGCACTAGTGAGTGTGTGCCATCAGGGTATACTTTAAAATTCACACTGCCCCTTCAATGCACATAGCTGTCTTGTATATACAAGCCCATAGATAATGCAATTCTAATGTTAAGAGCATTCTCTTGCAGACATAAGTAGGTGAAAGCTCAGCTAGAGGAGAGGAACTAAATCTGATTCAAGGAGTCCAAGAGGATTTGTAGTAAAGGATGAACCCAGTTGTGGGCAGTGATACAACAGGATATTGGAAACTGGCAGAACAGAAAACCCTTTGAGACTATTTGCCAGGACCAGGAATTAGTTCAATAATGTATAGTGAAGAGAAAAATCTTGGTTTATCATTGAGCAAGAAATCATGTGATTACTTAGGAAATTTGAACTTTTCAGCATTCAAGAATAATAAGGTTTGGAAAGATTTTAACCAAACTAATCATGCATGTAAATAACTGTATCCTGATTAGTTGCAGCTGCTACAATTATACACAAATGGTCAAACAGACAGCATATACGGTGCAGTTAGTATTACTACAACACTTTGAAGATGTAATACACTGCAGATTATCTGCATAACTCAGTTGTCTAAGAAGTGCATAATTATTTCTGGATCTCACCCTTTATCTTCCTTTCAGAAATGTTAGTTTAAAAGGCCATTGGTGATCATAATGGATTAGCCCAGATATACCATCTTCGTATTTCAATGAAAAAGATTAGTCATAAGATCTGAGCTGCATAAATAATGCAAAATATTTTCAAAAAAATGTCAAACTTCAAAAATTAATTTCTGACTTGTGTTCACTTCCAATGAACTTTTGTGAAATTAAGGTTTACCCACACATATGCTTTTAGAAAGCAAATGCTAAGATTGCATGCTCAAGTACCCAACAGAGTGAATTTTTAACTGACACATGACTATTACCATTTGAATTGATATTTTAACATAGGATACAGCACAGGGACATGGCTCCCAAAATAAAACCAATTAAATGAGCCAGATGAGGAACTGACCATGACCTTTGCAAATAAGAATACAGATACACATGCAATTACTATGTGAGAATATGCCAAAAGAAAATTAAATTTAAACTCTGCACCCATCCAATAAATCTTATAGCAGCCTAACTTCTTTAGTAATAATCCTTCAGGCAATGACTGTGTTTACCAGAAAAGTTTCACATTTTCTGAAATTGTCTTACCATAAGTTACTGAGAGCCTTTCCAACTAAGCAGATGGTAGGGAATTTATTATGGGAAGATGCCACAATATTTATAATTTACTAGTTTCTGTGTTCTGGTGTAGCAACACTATGTGAAACTATTCACAGAACATTAACAGGGTAGAGAGTACACGAGAGCATAATAGCAGTTAGTAAGACCCCCCCCACCAAACTTGCCATCATGAGCCTCAATGGGAACCACATAGCTAAAAGTCCATGAAGAACATGTACCTGGTGAAAGTAAAATATAAGATATACTAGCTAATATAGTATATGGAACTTTAGAATCTGATGGAAAGAGTGACAGTAGAACTTGAAGTTAAACCATTAATTCAGGAGAGACTTCTGGCACAGGTTAGCAGTTTACTATGTGAATACTTCATATACAGGTTTTCTTATGATTTGGAATCAGTTACAATTGGAGAATATAATTATCTTTTGTAATTTGCAGATTTTGTTCAATCTTAGTGGAGGAATAATTTATTTTTATTACACATTAAACTTTGTAACAGTCTACATTTCATTAAACTTGTACACTAAAAGTAACATAACTGTGTTACCAGCAACTAACCCCTCTCCTCCAAACTGTGCCCAGAGTACTACTGAAAAATGTACATTGGCGTGCATTCATTTTTTATCTGCTAAACTAGACATCCATTACTTTCCCATATTGGATACTGAATTATGTTGTTAAAGTCCCATTCAAATGAATTATTTCTACATGGGATATGATAGGATTTCACTTAGTAAACTAATGTGTCCACAGCACATTATCCATAATACTGGTCAAATTAATGCTTTACAATTTTGACCACCATTAAAGATAAGATGCTCAAGAAGCATTAACCTGGTACATATCATGTAACATTTCAATATAGATTGAATCATATGAATGTAAATTACACAAATTAATTCTACAGATATTCCAAACAGTGGAGGATGTACTTTGTAGTTGAACTAAAATAAATGCCACATTCATTACCGTATTTTATTGTTCGGATATTTTGTTACACAGCTTTGGCAACAGTTTATACAGAATACAGGGAATATTACACCAAATGGATAAGTGTTATATATAATACTATACAGTACAATAGATAGCAATACACTTTAATTCTAATACTTTTATATTCTGGATTAAATTATATGACACACCAGGGAATAAAATACAAATGGAATTATGAAATGAACTGGTATAGAGATCAATAAACTAATTCATATTAAGATCAATAAGAAAGGAATAGTGGTATGATCCCACAAGAAACATGATATACAAAGCATAATATTCTTTGCTCTGACAGATATTATGGTGTGATAGCTACTAGTGCTCTTATCAACAATCTTAAACAGATCAGTGTGGCTTGTTACTCAGTCAAGTTATACATGGTGCTTATTTTGCATATATTACAACCTCTAAAATGTTGTTTGAGTAAAACCAACATTGAGCTGTCTGCATAAAATAGAATTGCCTGGAATATTGCATCAGTTTAAATTCCTTCTTCATGCTTTTGACTATAACAACATATTTTATTTTCATCACCACATGTATCACAACTGTGGCAATAATGGATTTGAGCTAAATATGAATAGTGTATTAATTGTTCACATTCTACTAAAAGTCTAGTATCTACTACGAAGTGTGGCTTCTGTCACAAACCATTAATCACATCTTTGGGAATTATATGAGGAAACATTGTTGAGGCTAAGATTAATGTTAAAAGCCATGGCGTATAAAAGCATTTATTTGAGGTGTTTTATTGTACTTAAATGGAGCACTAATTTTAATTGTAATAATATGTTTAACACTTTAGAGCATATGGTCACGTGAAAATACTAACAAAACATCTGTTTGGAAATAATACTTTACTCAAAGATTATAAAAACAATAAAGTATCTTTTTCTGTCAAAATCATAAAACAACCCTCAACCTTTAATGTATACTTTGGGCTTGTATGTCCTGAGAGAGTGCACAAGGTTAATACAAGGGAGAAAGTGTTAAGACTGCTTCACAGTGGTGCCAAAGGGCATAGGAAGGACAATTAAGGAGAAAGGCTTCTGGCTTCCTCATACACCAGGAAGATGGTCCCCAAAAGAGGGAAATACATGCTATACCAGTGTGTCCAAATTGTGTTCCTCTGGGCATCAAAGGTAGCTTTTTAAAAGAGACTTGTATTTCATTATGAGTTGAAAAAGCACTCCTATGGTTTTTAACCTGAAGTACTTGACTCAAAGTTGTCTGTAAGGGATAGTGGTCGTGGGCAATAGCTCCTCTAATTGCGTCCCAACACTTCCTTTGCAGCCCCAGAAGCAATTTGGATGTGAGCCTGCTGTACTGCAGGGAGGAATAGCTCTCATTGATCCATTGCCTGCTTCCCTGCTGGGCTGAAGGAACTCCAGGGGGAACAGGATAAGGACCAGTGATTTCCTATTTTATGTAGATAAATAATGTAATAGATGCTGACATTTTATTGACCACCAACACAGAGAAAGAAGACATATTGAGCCTCTTCTGAGAATACAACTCCTTAAAGTCCCAATGATCTAATCTGAGCTGATATTGGATCTATGAGTCTCTCCTGAGTTGTTTCAGACTCAATGTACATGTGGACATGACCGTCCGTATATTTAGATAATTTTTTGACTGCGAGTGAAGAAGGGATTATATCTGTCATGATCTAATAATCACTACCTCCAACTTCAAGTCAGGCCTTACATTAATTCCTGCAAGGAGCTAGATTTATTCCACTGGTCCATCCAGCAAGATTGCTGAACCAAATATGGTGTCAGAAGATTTACAGATAGAATAGTCCAGTGATTATGCAATCCTGTCAATGATCTGGTGGAATTGTGTGATGAGGCCACAATGATGGAAATAAGGCCTCAAAGTTCTCTCCTTGTACATCAGCCTCACACAGTTGGCCTTCTTACCAAGATGACCCATAACATGTGAAACAGATGGAGACATTTATAGCAAAGATGGAAAATCTTGTGTTCAGAAGCCTGCCTGTCTGAGGCAACTAGAACCCACTGAAGTATCAAGTGTTTATAATTCTATGTTGTTGCTGTTATGAAAGCTGAAAGAACTTTCTTCTTTTGCATGATATAATGGTGAAAGCATATCCAGGCTGACAGTGACCTATAGCATTTAATGGGAATGAAGTCAATAGGTTCTACAGAAACTTTACACATAATTGTAACAAGATAATTAGACACAAAATTCAGTAGAAAATTACACACTTGATTAAACCATCCTATAGAATTCCAAAGCAGAAATATAATTCTTTATTTAAATCATAGGGCTTTTTGTTGAAACCATCCTCAAGGAAGGGTATCACTTTATATTAATTTCAGCAGGACTTTTCTATAAAGGCAGGTGGCAGATAGCTTAGTGAATTCAAGATATCATAATCTAGAAATGATGTAAGCTCTCAATGTGAAGATGTTTCCAAATATGGGACTGTCACATCTGAAGACATATCTATCTATGATTGGGTTAAAAGTGGCACCATTTCATTTAGCATTGTAAGCAATTTTGCTTAATCAAGTTCTAAATATACTGAAGAAGCTTAATGTTAATACCTGGAGTTAGGCCCAGGGCTTTAATGATTGATAGTGAAATAAAACAGGGAAGTACTGGATCCTTGGCTGTTTGACTTTGTTAATGCCTCACTGATGGAGGGCCAGGGGCCAGCATTCCCAGGTGAGATGCTTCACCTTCACTCAAGGAATTACGTATTCACATCACAAATCTCATTAACTGTTGGTGTCCCTAACCAGACCTTTATGAGAAATGGTTAATACAATTGGTTGGAATGCAAAAACTTGTTCAAATAGTGTCTAAAATTCACAACTGTAGTTTGTATTTCTTTGTATTTCTATTTGCCATTTGTGAATACTTGTATGACTAAAGTTTTGTAGGATATAATATTATTATTTGTATGGCCACAGCATCTAGGAGCCCGAGTCATGGAACAGGACACCATTACGTTAAGTGATGTAAAAACAAAAGAAAAAGGCATTGCCAGCCTCCAAGGACTTACAATCTAAGTATAAGACAAGAGAAAACAGATGGCAGACAGAGAGACGGGGAATTACAAGAAACAATGAGACAATATTGTCTAAATGGAAAGACATTGTCTAAATAGGAAGGGTGAACAATGTGATGGTGGCAAATATCATGTTAGTTCCATTTCTTTTTTTTGGAGGTGGGAGCCTCTTAGGAGGGAATCAATTAAATAGAAAGAAAAAGAAGGAAGGGACTGAGGACAGGTTAGGGGAGGTGAGAATAGACAGGGCATGTGTGGAGTGATGCTGAAGTGAAGAGACTGTGAAGAGGGAGAGGAGGGCTGGAGCAAAGAGCTAATCAAATAAGCACAGGGCAGAGAAAGTTAGACAACATTTTGTTTTGTCTGGAAAGCTTTGGCTGCTTCTGATCCTACCAGGTGGAATCTCTGGCTGGTTCCTTCCTGCAGCCCACATGATTGGTGGGAGGGGGACATTGCCTGGGTCCTCCTACATCCAATGTCAGCTCTTCAAAGGGTGTACACATTCCCAGACCAGGTGGCAGCAAGAAATTTAAGAAATTTCTCTTTTATCAAAGCTTCCATTGAAGCACTATGCAGCCTGCTTGGTTAACAAACCCCACTTTATTCATGATATATAAAAGGCCATATTCTTACAGGTTACTTCGGTGTAACTTCATTGGTTTCACTTATTTACACAAGACAATCTTCCATCACACATTTATTATTTGGCTGCTCAATTAATGGGAATGTCTAATGATCATGCAAAGGAGTAAGTTAGAGTAAGAAGTCAAAAATATCTAGCACCCAGACAAGAAGTTAAAAATGGTATTCACTACTCAATGAACACAGCAACACATATCAAACTGCTAAAAATGTATCTCTGTCAATGAGACCCAGAAGAAGTTCATCATGTAGTTCAACATAGGGGGGAAATCAAATCAGTATCTTTGATGTCTGTATATTAATGTGAGAAGTAAGGGGGGAAAGCAGGAAGAACTTGAAATGCTAGTTAATAAACACAACTATGACATAGTTGGCATCTGACTTGGTGGAATTATACGCATGACTGGAATACTGGTATAGATTGTTCAGGAAGGACAGGCAGGAATAAAAGAGAGGAGGCATTGCCTTATATATTAAAAATATATACACTTGGGCTGAGGTTGAGATGGAAATAGGAGACACTCGTTGAAAGTTTCTGGATAAGGATAAAATGGGTACTACTACTACTACAGACCAACTAATCAAGAAAAAGAGGTGGATGAAGCTTTTTTTAAAAAAAAAACAACTAACAAAATCATAAGAATGGCCATACTGGGTCAGATCAAAGGTCAATCTAGCCCAGAATCCTGTCTTCTGACAGTGGCCAATGCCAGGTGTCCCAGAGGGAATGAACAGAACAGGTAATCATCAAGTGATCCATCCCATTGCCAATTCCCAGCAGCTGGAGAAAGAAACTAGGGGAGAGGCTGTTTTAGGTTTGATTTTTGACACATAGGGAGGAACTGGTTGAGAATTTAAAAGTGAAAGGCATCTTAGGTGAAAGTAATCATGAAATGGTAGAGTTCATGATTCTAAGGAATGGTAGGAGGGAAAACAACACTATAAAGCAAATGGATTTTAAGATGGTGCACCTTAGCAAACTCAGGACATGGTTAGATAAGATCCCAAGGGAAGCAAGCCTAAGGAGCAAAACAGTTCAAGAGAGTTGGCAGTTTTTCAAAGAGACATTATTAAGGGCACAAGAGCAAACTATCCCACTGAATAGAAATGATAGGAAGTATGGCAAGAGACCACCCTGATCTAACCAGGAGATCTTCAATGATTCAATGATCTGAAACTCAAAGAAACAGTTCTACAAAAAGTGGAAACTAGGTCAAATTGCAAAGGCTGAGTATAAACAAGTAATACCAGTATGTAGGGACAAAATTTGAAAGGCCAACACACAAAATGAGATTAAACTAGCTAGAGACATAAAGGGTGACAAGAAAACATTCTACAACTACATTAGAAGCAAGAGGAAGACCAAGAACAGGGTAGGCCCATTACTCAAAGGGGGGGGGCAAAACAATAACAGAAAATGTGGAAATGGCAGAGGTGATTATTGACTCCTTTGTTTCTGTTTCCATCAAAATGTTTAGTAGTGATTGGATGTCTAAGATAATGAATGCCAGTGAAAATGAGGTAGGATCATAGGCTAAAATAGGGAAAGAAAAAGTTTAAAATTACGTAAACAAGTTAGATGTCTTCAAGTCACCAAGGCCTGATGAAATACATCCTTGAAATACATCAAGGAGCTGACTGAGGAGATATCTGAGCAATTAGCAATTATCTTTGAAAAATCATGAAAGACAACATAGATTCCAGAAGGCTGGAAAAGGGAAAATATAGTGCCAATCTATAAAAAGGAAAATAAGGAAAACCCAGGGAGTAACAGATCAGTCAGCTTAACTTCTTTACTTGGAAAAAAATGGAGCAAATAATTAAGCAATCAATTTGCAAACACCTAGAAGATAATAAAGTGATAAGCAACAGCAAGGATTTGTCGAGGACAAATCATGTCAAACCAACCTGATAGCTTTCTTTGTCAGGGCAACAAGCCTTGTGGACAGGGGAAAGCAGTAGATGAGGTATATCTTGACTTTAGTAAGGCTTTTGATACTGTCTCGCATGACCGTCTCATAAACAAACTAGGGAAATACAATCCTAGATGGAGCTACTATAAGGTGGGTGCATAATTGGTTGGAAAACCATTCCCAGAGACTAGTCATCAGTGGTTCACAGTTAAGCTGGAAGGGTATATCAAATGGGGTCCTGCAGGGATCAGTTCTGGGTCCAGTTCTGTTCAATATATTCTTCAATGATTTAGATAATGGCACAGAGAGTACACTTACAAAGTTTACAGATGATACCAAGCTCCAGGTGCTTTGGAGAATAGGATTAAAATTAAAAATGATCTGGACAAAATGGAAAAATGGTCTGATGTAAATAGGATGAAATTCAATAAGGACAAATGAAAAGTAATCCACTTAGGAAGGAACAGTCAGTTGCACACACACAAAATGGGAAATGACTGCCTAGGAATGAGTACTGCAGAATGGGATCTGGGGATCATAGTGGTTTTCAAGCTAAATATGAGTGAACAGTGTAACACTGTTTCAAAAAAAAAAAGCAAACATCATTCGGGGATGTATTAGAAGGAATGTTGTAAGCAAGAAATGAGAAGTAGTTCTTCCACTCTACTCTGCACTGATTAGGCCTCAACTAGTGTATTGTGTCCAGTTCTGAGCACCACATTTTAGGAAAGATGTGGACAAATGGGAGGAAGTCCAGAGAAGAACAAGAAAAATAATTAATTGTCTAGAAAACATGACCTATGAGGGAAGGTTGAAAAAAAATGGGTTTGTTTAGTCTGGAAAAGAGAAGACTGAGAGGGGACATGATAACAGTTTTCAAGTGCATAAAAAGTTGTTACGAAGAGGAGGGAGAAGAATTGTTCTCAAACTCTGAAGATACATCAAGAAGTAATGGGCTTAACTTGCAGCAAGGGCAGATTCGGTGGGGCATTAGGAAACAGTTAATAACTGTCAGGATGATTAACCACTGGAATAAATTGCCTGAGGTAGTTGTGGAATCTCCATCACTGGAGTTTTTTAAGAGCAGGTTAGTCAAACACCTGTCAGGAATGGTCTAGATAATACTTAGTTCTGCCATGAGTGCAGGGGACCGGACAAGATGCCCTCTCAAAGTCTCTTCAAGTCCTATGATTCTATAAATTACCACCCAGAAGGAAATATCATAATTAGACTGGAAATGTTTTAACTTTTGTTCTTGAGGAGGGAGATCATACCTAATTATTAAGATTTGATTAAGCTGGATAATGCTTCACTGTTTAGTGTAACAGAAGGAGAAAGGGAAAAATAAGTCCAAGTACACACAGGAAAGCAATAAGTACTTATATAAACATAAAATTAGTCACAATACTGGAAACCAACAACATTTGAGTTTAACCCTGCCTCTAACATGAATTCTGATTTTGCACAAGCCATTTAAAATATTTGCCTCAATGTTCCCCTCTGTAAAATAAAGGCAGGAAACATAACTGTCCCACAGAGTGCTGTGGGATTGAGTTTGTTACTGCATTTCTTCTCTTCAAAATGTTTTACAAATGTTAAAAAAAATATTTCTGTTAATATTAATGCAGTTGTCAGAAAAGTCATTTGAAAACATGTCACAAGTTTTGCTTGTATCTTTTATACCCATTTTGGGAATTATTCATCACACTACTGGATGCATGTGATTTTTTGTGCTAGGTCAGTGCCAATATTGCAGAACACTTACCACCAGAAGTTGATTTCATCTCTTTAATCTTGGTACTAGATGGACATATACTATACATGCTCACTAGCTTTGGAACAATTTAAAATGACTGAAAGCCAAGTCATTACAGGGAAGTAATACCTCTAAAACATCAACGTAGATTATAAAGCCAAAGATGCAGAACACACAGGTTGATAATATGAAGTTGGCCATTTAATTCTGTGCATGTAATTTGTGAAGGCTGCCAGTCAATCTCACATTCCAGATGAGACACACTTAACATTCCAAGGATATGCTTTGAGAAAGGTGAAGAGAGAATGCAAGTACCAGTTCTGTGAAAGAATGGTCAAACAGCTTTCATTTCTTCCACTACATTTTAATAAGTGTAATAGCCTTCAGTTCTTCCATTTAGACATAAAGTCAATAAATATATGACTACCTCTAATACAGTAATTCTGCACAGCACAAATCTATAACATAACCACTGACTCATACTAGGAGAAATAACTGGCATACTCTGAAGATATGTGTAGACATGTATGAGACTTTAATTATGGACATGATTTCAAGAACTTAATGGAGTTGGCAAAGGACTTCAGTTCTAATAAGTTTTAAGTGTAGGTCCATAACTTTTCTTAAGGCCAATTCTGGCTTTAAGACACTAGAAGAATAAGAAATCATTACTGTGCCATCTGTGATCTCCCTTGGCATAAAGAATTGTAGTGAAAGAAACACAGGTAACAGTTTCTGTACTGGGCTCTACTTTGAAGCTTGGCTGAAGGGATACAGGATGCTGGCAGCTACCACTGGAGACCAGATGAGAAAAAGGGGGTAGAGCAGATGGTTCTTTTTACCTTCCACTTCAAGAAGCTGCACTGCTTCTTTAAGGGAGAACTTTCATCTATGTAGTGTTTGCATTGAAAGCAGGGTAGAGCCACGCAAACAGTCAGGTAGAGTTTTTCCTTAGACCTGGATGTGGGAAGCTGGCCAATCCTATATCCCATTAAAAGGCCAAACAGTCAAGTCTGGGCTTGGAATCAGCAGAAGATGCATTATAGCACCTAGCAGCGTACTTGCTTTATGCTCTACTGGCCCTAATGTCTTACATCAGTTCTCTCCTGTCTGTAGAACACCTAGAAAGGCTTTGCTTTCAAACAATGAAAGAATGGAGGAAGTTCAAGAGGACTCCCCTGGCCCATCTCCTCCCGCTCCTGTCAGCCTGTATTATGAGCACCTGTATGTCTGGAAGATGGTTCTTCAAGATTATATAGTAGTAACTTTTCAAATGCTTAATATTTTAGTTATTGCAAACCTGATCACACCATGTGTGCTCAGGCTAAAGTTATGGTTAAATGCAGACTACAGCTCTGACATGAATATGAATTAATAGGTTCAGGGCCATCCCTAGGGAGGTTAGGGGCCTGGGACATAGGCGCTGAGTTTCTAATCTGTTGGGGGGTACTCCCCACCCCGGCTCTACCCGGGCCCCACCCCACTCCACCCCCAGCCTGCTTTTTCCCACCCCCGCCCTGCCTCTTCCTGACCTGCCTCTTACCACCCCAGTTCTGCCCCATCTTCTGAGCACACTTCACCCTTGCTCCTCTCCCCACCCCGCCAGCGCTTCCTGTTGCCATGAAACATCTGATTCATGGCAGGCGGTAGGAGCTGAGAGAGAGGTGTAGGCGCTGATCATCGGGGCCCGCCGGTGGGCAGGAGGTGCTGGGGGGAGGGGGAGGTTCTGGTAGGGGGCTTCTCCTTGTCCTCCTTCCCACCTGCCACTCACCTCCCTGTTTGCGTTGACACCCTGTTCGCCTCCGCGCCTCCTGCTTCACCTTCCCGCCCACCTCCTCATGATTTTATCAAAGCACGTAGCACAGAGCAGTCGCCCCGATTCACCATACCCAAAGGATGGCTCTGAATAGGTTTCTTTTATTTTTCTCTCTAAATCCAGACACTGGTGTGTTTTAAGCCAGGACGTGGAGACAGTATGCCCTTGCAAGAATTCCTAATTCCCTTTGCTCTTACCAGATTTTCTGCCCCCTACATGTGACACAGTGGTCCCTTACAGGGGAGACAAGAGAATAGCAATTCCTTGTGGAGGACAGGGGGGCAACTAGTGATTTCTGGTGCACCACAAAACGTTGTGTAATACTTTTATAGGGAGTGAGGATAGCTTTCAATAGTGAATCAATGTGTTCATCTCTCTCTTCACTGTTATTCCCAAATTTATAACTATTCTCTTCTTTATTTTTATTTGCAAAGTTCCAGCATTTAGGAGGCTATATTGAAGCAACTTCCAACACTGGACCACATTTGTGAAAATGTAGTTTTGGTAGCCTAGAAAGTCATGAATTAGAGAAAAAAGAACGAGGCGTACTTGAGGCACCATAGAGACTAACAAATTTATTTGAGCATAAGCTTTCGTGGGCTAAAACCCATTTCATCGGATGCATGCAGTGGAAAATACAGTAGGAAGATAGATATATATATACACAGAGAACATAAAATAATGGGTGCTGCCATACACACTATAACAAGAGTGATCAATTAAAGTGAGCTATTATCATCAGGAGAAAAAAAAAACATTTTGTAGTGATAATCAGAATGGCCCATTTCCAACAGTTGACAAGAAAGTGAGAGTAACAGTAGGGGGGAAAATCATAGAATCATAGAATATCAGGGTTGGAAGGGACCTCAGGAGGTCATCTAGTCCAACCCCCTGCTCAAAGCAGGACCAATCCCCAACTAAATCATCCCAGCCAGGGCTTTGTCAAGCTTGACCTTAAAAACTTCTAAGGAAGGAGATTCCACCACCTCCCTAGGTAACGCATTCCAGTGTTTCACTACCCTCCTAGTGAAAAAGTTTTTCCTAATATCCAACCTAAACCTCACCCACTGCAACTTGACACCATTACTCCTCATTCTGTCATCTGCTACCACTGTGAACAGTCTAAATCCATCCTCTTTGGAACCCCCTTTCCGGTAGTTGAAAGCAGCTTTCAAATCCCCCCTCATTCTTCTCTTCCGCAGACAAAACAATCCCAGTTCCCTCAGCCTCTCCTCATAAGTCATGTGTTCCGGTCCCCTAATCATTGTTGTTGCCCTTTGCTGGACTTTTCCAATTTTTTCACATCCTTCTTGTAGTGTGGAGACCAAAACTGGACACAGTACTCCAGATGAGGCCTCACCAATGTTGAATAGAGGGGAATGATCATGTCCCTTGATCTCCTGGCAATGCCCCTACTGATACAGCTCAACATGCCATTGGCCTTCTTGGCAACAAGGGCACACTGTTGACTCATATCCAGCTTCTCGTCCACTGTAACCCTTAGCTCCTTTTCTGCAGAACTGCTGCCTAGTCATTCGGTCCCCAGTCTTTAGCGGTGCATGGGATTCTTCCATCCTAAGAGCAGGACTCTGCACTTGTCCTTGTTGAACCTCATCAGATTTCTTTTGGCCCAATCCTCTAAATTGTATAGGTCCCTCTGTATCCTATCCCTACCCTCCAGCGTATCTACCTGTACTCCCAGTTTAGTGTCATTGCTGAGGGTGCAATCCACACCATCCTCCAGATCACTAGTGAAGATATTGAACAAAACTGGCCCCAGGACTGACTCTTGGGGCACTCCACTTGATTCCGGCTGCCAACTAGACATGGAGCCAGTGATCACTACCCGTTGAGCCCGATGATCTAGCCAGCTTTCTATCCACCTTATAATCCATTCATCCAGCCCATACTTCTTTAACTTGCTGGCAAGAATACTGTGGGAGACCTTGTCAAAAGCTTCGCAATGTCAAGGAATAATACATCCACTGCTTTCCCCTCATCCACAGAGTCAGTTATCTTGTCATAGAAGGCAATTAGATTAATCAGGCATGACTTGCCCTTGGTGAATCCATGCTGACTGTTCCTGATCACTTTCCTCTCCTCTAAGTGCTTCAGAATTGATTCCTTCAGGACCTTCTCGATGATTTTTCCAGGGACTGAGGTGAGGCTGACTGGCCTGTAGTTCCCAGGATCCTCCTTCTTCCCTTTTTTAAAGATGGGCACTACATTAGCCTTTTTAGTCATCCGGGATCTCCCCCGATCGCCAGGAGTTTTCAAAGATAATGGCCAATGGCTCTGCAATCACATCCACCAACTCCTTTAGCACTCTCAGATGCAGCACATCCAGCCCCATGGACTTGTGCTTGTCCAGCTTTTCTAAATAGTCCTGAACCACTTCTTTCTCCACAGAGGGATGGTCATCTCCTCCCTATGCTGTGCTGCCCAGTGCAGTAGTCTGGGAGCTGACCTTGTTGGTGAAGACAGAGGCAAAAAAAGCATTGAGTACATTAGCTTTTTCCACATCCTCTGTCACTAGTTGCCTCCCTTGTTCAGTTAGGGGCCCACACTTTCCTTGACTTTCTTCTTCTTGCTAAAATACCTGAAGAAACCCTTCTTGTTACTCTTAATATCTCTTGCTAGCTGCAACTCCAGGTGTGATTTGGCCTTCCTGATTTCACTCCTGCATGCCCAAGCAATATTTTTATACTCTTCCCTGGTCATTTGTCCAATCTTCCACTTCTTGTAAGCTTCTTTTTTGTGTTTAAGATCAGCAAGGATTTCACTGTTAAGCCAAGCTGATCGCCTGCCATATTTACTATTCTTTCGACACACCGGGATGGTTTGTTCCTGTAACCTCAATAAGGATTCTTTAAAATAGAGCCGGCACTCCTGAACTCCTTTCCCCCTCATGTTATTCTCCCAGGGAATCCTGCCCATCAGTTCCCCGAGGTTGTCAAAGTCTGCTTTTCTGAAGTCCAGGGTCCGTATTCTGCTGCTCTCCTTTCTTCCTTGTATCAGGGTCCTGAACTCGACCATCTCATGGTCACTGCCTCCCAGGTTCCCATCCACTTTTGCTTCCCCTACTAATTCTTCCCAGTTTGTGAGTAGCAGGTCAAGAAGAGCTCTTCCCCTAGTTGGTTCCTCCAGCATTTGCACCAGGAAATTGTCCCCTACACTTTCCAAAAACTTCCTCAATTGTCTGTGCACTCCTGTATTGCTCTCCAGCAATTACCAGGGTGACTGAAGTCTCCCATGAGAACCAGGGCCTGTAATCTAGTAACTTCTGTTAGTTGCCGGAAGACAGCCTCGTCCACCTTATCCCCCTGGTCCGGTGGTCTATAGCAGACTCCCACCACGACATCACCCTTGTTGCTCACACTTCTGAACTTAATCCGGAGACTCTCAGGTTTTTCTGAAGTTTCATACCGAAGCTCTGAGCAGTCATACTGCTCTTTTACATACAATGCAACTCCCCCACCTTTTCTGCCCTGCGTGTCCTTCCTGAACAGTTTATATCCATCCATGAGAGTACTCCAGTCATATGAGTTATCCCACCAAGTCTCTCTTATTCCAATCACATCATAATTTCTTGACTGTGCCAGGACTTCCAGTTCTCCCAGCTTGTTTCCCAGGCTTCTTGCATTTGTGTATAGGTACTTGAGATAACTTGCTGTTTGTCCTGCTTTCATAGTATGAGGCAGGAGCCCTCCCCCTCACGCTATTCTGCTTGTCCTTCCTCCCATTATCCCATGTCCCCACTTACCTCAGGTCTTTGGTCTCCTTCCCCCGGTGAACCTAGTTTAAAGCCTTCCTTACTAGGTTAGCCAGCCTGCTTGCAAAGATGCTCTTCCCTCTCTTCGTTAGGTGGAGCCCGTCTCTGCCTAGCACTCTTCCTTCTTGGAACACCATCCCATGGTCAAAGAATCCAAAGCCTTCTCTCCGACACCAGCTGCATAGCCATTCATTGACTTCCACAATTCGACAGTCTCTACCCAGGCCTTTTCCTTCCATAGGGAGGATGGACAAGAACACCACTTGCACCTCAAATGCCTTTATCCTTCTTCCCAGAGCCACATAATCTGCAATGATCCACTCAAGGTCATTCTTCACAGTATCATTGATGCCCACGTGGAGAAGCAGGAAGGGGTAGCAATCCGAGGTCTTGATGAGTCTCGGCAGTCTCTCTGTCACATCGTGAATCCTAGCTCCTGGCAAGCAGCAGACTTCTCGGTTTTCCCAGTCAGGGCGGCAGATAGATGACTCAGTCCCCCTGAGAAGAGAGTCCCCGACCACCACCACCCACCTCCTTCTCTTGGGAGCAGTGGTCATGGAACCCCCATCCTTAGGACAGTGCATCTCATGCCTTCCAATCGGTGGAGTCTCCTTCTGTTCCCTTCCCTCAGATGTATCATCTGGTCCACTCTCCGCATTAGTACCTGTGGAGAGAAGATGAAAATGGTTGCTTACCTGTATCTGCGTTGCTGGTACATGGACACTCCCCTTTCTTCTTCTGGAGGTCACATGCTGCCAAATTTCTTCACCATCCTCCTGTCCCCGCTGCGCAGCCTGCTCTGAATCTTCAGAACATTGTGTCCTGATGTCTGTCCAGGAAATCTTCAGTTTCTCTTATGCAACGCAGGGTCGATACTTGTTTCTCCAGACTTTGAAACTTCTCTTCCAATATGGAGACCAGCTTGCACTTTGTACAGACAAAGTCGCTTCTGTCCTGTGGAAGAAAGACAAACATGGCACATCCAGTGCAGGTCACAACAGCTGAACACTCCCCATCCATATTGCCTTCCTTCTACGAGTTTCCTCAGGAGTTGCAGTAACTACTCAGAGATGCCAGCAAGATGTAAGCCTCAGTGGGCTCTCCCCAGGCAAACCCTCAGGCAAACTCCCTCTGTTAGTCTCTCTGCTGTTCACCGCTCAGCTGGTTCACAGCTGACTGGCTTTTTATAACAGTCAGGCCCACTCAAGGCTCACCTAGAACAAAGTACTCCCAATTCACATTTTTCAAAGAACCAATCAAGCACACGGTCAAACTGTCCCCACAACAGACACTCAGATACTCACCAACACAGCCTCCTTAATGCAGCCATTAGCGTACTCCTCTAATAAGTATGGGAAAATAGTTTTACTTTGTGTAATGACCCATTCACTAACCCAGGAACCTACCCTTGCAACAAAGCCCGTTGCCAACTCTGTCCACATATCTATTCAGGGGACACCATCATAGGACCTAATCAGCCACACTATCAGAGGCTTGTTCACCTGCATATCTACCAATGTGATATATGACATCAGGTGCAAGCAATGTTCCTCTGCCACATACATTGGCGAAACCAGACGGTCTCTACATAAAAGAATAAATGGACACAAATCAGACATCAAGAATTATAACGTTCAAAAACCAGTCGGGAAACACTTGAGCCTCCCATGCCACTCAATTACAGAACTAAAACTCGCAATATTACAATAAAAAATTTCAAAAACAGACTCCAATGAGAGACTGCTGAATTGTAATTAATTTGCAAACTGGACACCATTCAGTTAGGCTTGAATAAAGACTGGGAGTGGATGGGTCATTACACAAAGTAAAACTATTTCCCCATGCTTATTCCCCCCCCCCACCACTGTTACTCACACCTTCTTATCAACTGTTAATGGGCCATCCTGATTATCACTACAAAAGGTTTTTTCTCCTGCTGATAATAGCTCACCTTAATTGATCACTTTCATAGTAGTGTCTATGGCAACACCCATTTGTTCATGTTCTCTATCTATCTATCTATCTATCTATCTATCTATCTATCTATCTACTGTATTTTCCACTGCATGCATCCGATGAAGTGGATTTTAGCCCACGAAAGCTTATGCTCAAATAAATTTGTTAGTCTCTAAGGTGCCTCAAGTGATCCTCATTCTTTTTGCTGATACAGACTAACACGGCTACCACTCTGAAATGAATTCGAAAGTTTGTTCTTTCCAAGGATGAGACAGAGATCTTGTTAGTAAACATGAAAAGTTTGACACTTGTTTCTTGCCTTTTATACAAGCCTTTCATTGACTTAAGCAATAGAAACAGCTACAGTTTTAAGATCCTACTCTTGGTTCAACCCAAACAATGCTTACCACAAAAATAGTTTCAATTGCTTCAACAGGACTATTCTCTTTGGTATGTACAGAGTGACATGAGTACACTTTCAAGACACTGCTTTTGGTTTTGACTCCATGTTCTGATACACCATATGCACAGGGTAACAGATTGCTGAATATGTGCCCTTCAGCTCTTTAAGACAGTCCAAGGGCTGTAACATACATACTGGTGCCCAGGCCTTCATTCCATGGTCCACCGGCTGTTACACCTTAGTAACAAACTGATGTCACGGAGTTATGATTTCCATGCAGTTTCAGGATGAGTAAAAAGCCATGGTTTGGAGTTTTTCCCCCAACACCTTGATATAAAACCTGTTTTGTCCACAATTTAAGATTTCTTTTTAATTATGTCTCTATGAAAAGAGCTCCTCCAAACAAATATATTGTTACAAATCTTTAATTCTAAAGTTAACTATTATTTAGCGAATTTATTATGCAGTGGTCTGTGAGGGTTTGGCCTCCAGATCAGGTACGGTAGTGAGTTTATCATTAGAATGAGGGCCTCGAGGAGCACACAAGGAACAATCAGATACCTTCTTTCTTATTAGTAATTTTATTAACAAGACAAACAAAATAATCAACACTGCAATTTAATGAACGTGAGAGAGAGAGAGGAGAGAGAGAGAGAGAGAGAGAGAGAGAAAGAATTCTTCTGAGAATATATATAGTCACCAATTAAGGACCCTGCAGAATCTTTACAGAGAAAGGTTTCAGAGTAGCAGCCGTGTTAGTCTGTATTCGCAAAAAGAAAAGGAGTACTTGTGGCACCTTAGAGACTAACAAATTTATTAGAGCATAAGCTTTCGTGAGCTACAGCTGCATCCGATGAAGTGAGCTGTAGCTCACGAAAGCTTATGCTCTAATAAATTTGTTAGTCTCTAAGGTGCCACAAGTACTCCTTTTCTTTTTACAGAGAAAGTTACCCAACTACAAACATCTGAATGGGGAAGCACTATTAGTCTTACAGTAAATCTTTGTCTCATTTTCTTTATAATACAGGATGACAGACAGAAAGTGAAATATCCCATATAACCTATGTTTGTATTATATGTTTTCACTGGCTGACCGTTATCCCTTATAAATCCTCAGAGGTTGTAAGTGCTGTAAAAGCAGAAAATGGTCTCCCATTAAAATAAAAAACACTGAAAGGTCAACATAGCACTGTACAGCTGTTTTTTGTTTGTTTGTTTGTTTGTTTGTTTGTTTTTACATAGTGTTTAAAGAATTAAAAACATCATCCATGAGCTAATGACTGTCAGGGGATGAAAAAGTACACAAGTAACACAGTCTTAAACATTCTAATTCACATGAGGCCTAGCTACGGTCTATCCCAAAGTGAATTTCTATCAACTGACTATCTTATTACCAAATTCAATGTTGCTTTTATAGTGTTTCCTCAAAATAAGCTTATCTGCATTTCAAAAAATTTGAATTACTCAGCAGAATAAATAGAGACACCTGTTTTAATTCAAGGACATGGTAGCAACAGAGATGCACACAAACTAGGTTCAACCAAAGAAGAACCATATAGTGTCATAAGCATAGGGCAGTGAGCCTGGACCTTAGTGTTTATGGTGGGATAGATGAGGGCATGTGGCACACAACTAAGATACAAGAGTAACTGGACAAAATAACTTGTTTACCAGTTTGTAAAATCCAATAAAGTTCAGAAAACTTCCACATAAACAAACAATTCACAATAGTTGTACACAGGAAAAGTGAAATCCCCCTCAAAAAAAGAAGTCTCATTTTAATATTGCAATCTGGGCTGGGTGCTTCTGAACACATATGGGGTTTCAATGAAGTCACACAAATGAGGGTCATTCTTGTCAGTTGCCAGCTTGTGCAGATCAAAGAGTGACTGGTTCACATTCTTTTCCAGATGCAAGGCACAATCCATTGCTGCCAACCAAAGTTACCTCCATTGTATTGAATATACCAAATGATGTAAAGGGTGTTGTTATAAGAGGTAGATATGGCTAAACAACACTTCCAGCTCCAATAAAGCTATGCTGGGGGTAAATGCATCACAAATATTCGAGGACCATGTCAACTCAGAAGGCACAGTTTGGTTTGTCTTTTTAGATGATAATGGAGGAGCAATACAATTGAGAGAGACCGCTGTTCCTTTGGTATATGATCTGGGGGCCATTAGTTGGTGTCACACCCTCAAAGTTGCAACTGTAAGAGCAAACCGGGCCTGATTTACATTTGTACTGAGCACCCAAAAATCCAGTCGAAGTCCATGGTAGATGCAGGTGATTCATAGCCATGAAAACCAAGTCCTAAATAATCAAAATATTTCTGTGAGTTTTCTGTAGAGAAAAACAAAAGCTGCTACTCTCTTTAAGAGACATAGCACACTTTCTCCCTTCCCTCCCTTGTACAACCATCCTCCTCTTCTGACATTATCTCTACTTACCCTTCCCTGACTACTTTGGGCTATAATACACCCTTAGCAGAATAATCAGGGAGCACTGCCTAAATACAGTGAACACAATTCTTCCCAGTCTATATAGTGGCTGCACGAAGGTCAGGAAAGGCTAACTCCCTAATCTTTCTCCACCTGCACTGCACACCCAACACCAGGGTATCCCTAAATAACTTGCCATAGACTTAAGTTTACTTATCACTGTCAATGGATCACATTTTATCTGATGAATGTTCAGCACAGTCTACCTGGCAGTATTTCCACTGGAGTTTAATCTCATGCTGGCCTCAAGTGTCTTAAATGTTTCTAGAATTCCCAATTTGGAATCCTGATACTGGTGAGAGGGACTGCCTAATCTTCTTTTGATATAAAGGAATATTTTGCTTTGTGCCACTAGTGTTACGTGGTAAGCTTCTAATGAGATGTTAAATGCAGACAATGTTTTACCACATTTTCAAAATAGCCAAAAGGTGATTTGGCAAAAAAAAAAATAAAAATTAAACTTGTAGATCAGCAGCAGATGCTGCAAGGTGAGCAATAAACTGACAAGGGAAAAGAAAAAAAAAGCAAAACTACTTACTTTCAAAGTGGCAGGAAGTCTTGCTACAGAATGAAGAAAACTTTCCTCAGTGTTTGAGCATTAAGTACACATCTGTCAGCAAACATGAAGTATTACATAGCTGCCAGGCATGGCATGTCATTATTGCACAAATTAACATATCTAACACTGATTTGTTTTAATTATCGCTTGATTCTGCTTCCCCTCCTGAAGCTGAGCAGTGCATACCCATATCACTAGTCTCACTGAGCTTCATGAGACTACTCCTGGAGTAACAACTGCTCAGTATTAGTATGAGTGATAAGTCCTTAAAGTTTTCAGTTACAAACATACATCAGTACCAATGAAGACGAAGAAGAGAAGGTATCTGACTCATTTAGCAATCAAGTAAAGAATTAAGTGTGAAGATCTAAACCCATTTCTACCAAACGGTTCCATTTTGACCTGGCTGCTGCACAGCCATATCATTAATAATTAAAATCAATAATATCCACGTATAGCATATACCAACAACTACATATGTGGCAGATACCATAGTAACTGGGCCCTTTTTAGATAATGAACTAGGCACTCCATAGGTCTGCAGCGTGATATAGTTTTGCACTAGGCACATGTTCCCACTATGGACTTGCTGTACATAATGGCATACACCTGCTATGTTTTAAAAGCCAGTGGTGGAGCTATATTTTGTGCCGAATCTTTCGATATTTTTTGGGGGGTGGGGGGTGTTTTGTAGATTGTTTGTCTGAGCAGGGAAAGGGGTTGGAAGATTCCTGCCATATCCTTGAAAAAAAACTTATTGAATTAAGTCTAAGTATTCCTGGGGTTCATTGTGCTAAATGCAAAGTTTATATATTATTGCGGGCCAGGATTGTATGTGATATATCAGCAGGGAGATGTGATCTAAGGCCTGAATGATCAAAGGACTATATTGAACTATTTCCCAAACAAGAATGGGCTTTTGGGACAAGAAGCGTTAAGTGAATGTCCTGGGACATACCTAAGGAGAGTTTAATGTAAATTCCCCAACCCTGGTTATGCAAAACTTTTAAAACTATACCCTAAGGAGTCGGCCATTGTCTGCTGATCACCTGTTACAAGAGACCAAGATCAAAGGCCCAACCTGTATGAAGGAAAGACTGAATTATTCATGCTTCTTCTGGTTCTGAATCTGAGACAGTTATGCACTTGCAACCATAGGAAAAACCCAGTTGCTGGTTTGGATGGATTGACACCTATCAGAGTCCAAAGTTAGAGTTGGGGTGACCTCTGGTAAACTTTTTAGCATGTGTGTAAGTTATTTTATTGATTTTAATATGCTTTCTCTGTAATTTTTGTATCTTAAGAATAACTGTGCTTGCTTAGAATGGGGTGTGTGATAACTTGTGGCGATTACAGTTGTTCACAATGTCTGAAGAGAAAGCAAAACACAGACACTGGCTTGTTTAGGCAGTTTGGCTTGCTAGGGATATTATAGTGTAGGAGGGAACTACGGAGCCTGCTAAAAAAACAGGTCAGCAAGGAGAGATGTGGGTCTCTACACAAGAGAGGTGATGGCTGAGGAGGCAGGAGCCTTGAGTGGGTGCTTTGGTGGATGACAGAGGAGGAATATAGATGCAGTTGCTCTGAATTGTGACGTGCAATGGGGGGAAGTGTGGAGACATCCAGTAGGCTTAGATGCTGATGATTGGCTGCACCAGGATCCCATGACATTAGAGTTCACCACTTCTACCCATGGATGATCTTTACCTGGCCTAGAGTGGAACCCCCTCCCCAACTGCATGTAGCTGTGTGATAGGTCACACAAGTGGTACTAATTATGTTACACACTCAGACCAGGGGGCTGTTTTAGACCCAACCACTTTATTAACTTTTGTCAAAATCCAACAAACATATGCAAACATTTTGCACATATCCCACTGCCAGACAGTCTTTTAGGAGCATCTAACACTTCTGTCCACATGCACCAGAGCTGTTCACCTTTGACCTTTTTGGCATAGATCTACACTTTAAAGGGCCAGGGTGCAGGAAAACATCCAGATCTTACATTCACACTGAACAACTATAATGCACAAATTCTAATTTATGAGTACTACATTTACATTTTGGGTCTTTTGCTACACCTAGCTTACTTGCTTGTACAGCTAGTCAGATCGTGTGTACCAAATATAAAATCCATTGACTTTTGCTTCAGAAAACTTTGCACATTAAAGCCATTATTGTAAATCTATTTGATATGCAAAATATTTCCTCAGTATCACAACAAATAGATTATAGATTTTTTTAAGCATGTCATGTTGATATGAGCTTCAAGATGTGTCAGTGAAACGCATTTAATGTCTAAAATTAGAATTGATCACATAGACTTATTCAGTGTATGTATTCAATTAATTCAAGAACAATAGCTTAAAAGCTTCACAATACTTAAGGGATCAACATTCCTTTTTAATCAACCCAAAGGCCTAGTATTTAAAAAAAATATCAGCAAGTGTTCCCCAGTGTTCAGCCCCCTCTACTTGTATATTAGTATCATATTGAACTTAATGTAATTAAAATAGTGTGCCACAGACGTAGATTAGGGAAAAATATATAATTTCATGTGTAAGAGAAAAAGGGCTTGCACTCAACAACTCAGTGAACTTTGCCTTTATTCTCTGATTACAAGACTGAAGGATAAATATGAATCCCATCAATATACTCAAATATAAAGTCATAGAAATGAAAAGCTGAAAGGGACCTTGAGAGGTCATTTAGTTCATCCTCCTGTTCCCAGGCAAGACCAAGTAAACCTAGACCATCCCTGAATGGTGTTTCTCTAACCTGTTCTTAAAAACCTCCAATGATGGGGATTCCACAGTTTCCCTTGGAAGCCTATTCCAGAGCTTAAACTACCCTTACAGTTAGATTTTTTCCCTAATATCTAACCTAAATATCCCTTAACATTAAACCCATTACTTCTTGTCCTACCCCAAGGACAGGGACAACAATTGATCCTCTCCTCTTTATAAACCCCCTTAACATTTTGAAGACTTAGCAGGTTCCCCCTCAATTTTCTTTTCTCAAGACTAAACATGCCCTGTTTTATTAAGCTTTCTGCATAGGTCAGCTTTTCTTAACATTTTAACATTTCTATATCCTCTCCTCTGAACTCTCCCCACTTTGTGAACTCTTTCCTAAAGAATGGCACCCAGAACTGGACACAGTACTTCAGCTGAGGCCTCACCAGTGCCAACTAGAGTCGGACAATTACCTCCTGTGTCATACATATGACACTCCTGTTATTACACACTAGAATGGCATTAGCCATTTTTGTCACTGTAATCACACTCTTGGCTCATATTCAATTTGAGACCCACTATAACCCCAAGATCCTTTTCAGCGGTACTGTCACATAGACAGTTATTCCATATTTTGTAACTGAATTTGATTTTTTCTTCCTAGGTGTAGTAGTTTGCACTAGTCTTTATTGAATTTCATCATGTTGATTTCAAACCAAATCTCCAATTTATCGAGGTTGTTTGGAATTCTAATCCTGCCCTCCAAAGTGCTTGCACCCCCTTCCAGCTTGGTGTCATCTGCAAACTTTATAAGCACTCTCTCCACTCCATTATCCAAGTCATTAATGCAAATATTCAATAGTACTGGACCCAGTACTCACCTCTGCAGAAACCCACTAGATATTCCCTCCCAATCTGACAGAGAAACACTGGTGACTATTCTTTGAGTATGTTCCTTCAACCAGTTGTGCACCCAGCTTATAGCAATTTAATCGAGACCACTGCTTATGAGGCTGTCATGTCGGACTGTTAAAAGCAGTATTACAAATTAAGATAAATCACATCTACTGCTTCTCCACTACACTGAAGGCCAGTATCCTTGTCAAAGAGAGAAATAGGGTTTTTTGTTCTTGACAAATCCATGCTGGCTATTCCTTATCACTCTATTATCTTCTAGGTGCTTACAAATTGATTGTTTAATAATTTTCTCCAGTATCTTTCCAGCTATCAAAGTGTTTTAAAATTCCCCAAGTTCTCTTTCTACCTTTTTTAAAGCTAGGTACAATGATTGCCCTTCTCCAATCCTCTGAGACCTCACTCATACTCCATGAGTTCTTGAGGGTAATTGCTAACAGTTCCAAGATTGCTTCAGGTAGATTCTTAAGTACCCTACAATAAATTTCATCAGGCTCTTCCAACTTGAATACATTTAACTTAACTAAATATTCTTTAACCTGTTCCCCCTCCCCATTTTGGCTTGTGTTCCCTCCCCCTTGTTGTTAATATTAATTGTGTTGACTATCTGGTTGACATTAATCTTTTTAATGAAGACTGAAGCAAAATAGGCATTAAACCTTAGCTTTCTTGATGTCATCACTTGTTGGTGCTCCTTCCCAAATAAGTAGGGGACCTACACTTTCCTTCATATTTCTCTTGCTTTTATCATTTAAATCTAGTTTGGCGACTCGGTGCATAAAGATATTCTTCCCCTTCTTGGGTAGGTGGATCTCATTTCTTCCCAGAATACCTTCTTCCTGGAACAGCATCCTGTGGTCAAGGAAGCTAAAGCTCTCCTATATACACTCTCTGTGCAGCCATGCATTCATCTCTAAGATGCATGTGTTCCTGCCTAGGCCCTTACTGTTAAATGGAACACAACCTCCACCTCCAACTCATTCCATTGGTCCCAGAGTCCTGTAGTCCCTGCTGGTGTCCTCAGAGTCATTAGTATCCACGTGGATGAGCCATATGGGGTAGTGGTTAGAGGGATGGATGAGCCTCAGCAACCTTTCCATAATATCTTGGACACAGGCTCCAGGTAAGGATCACAAATCATGGATAATGGCATGATTGTTACAGGACTCAATTAATAAAGAATTAAAGGAGGGTCATATAATCAATGATAATCAATATGGGTTTATAGAAAATAGATCCTGTCAAACTAATACGATTTTTTGATGAGTTTGGTTGATAAACATAATAGTGTTGATGTAATATCCTGCAAGGTATTTGACATGGTATCAGACAACACTTCAGTAGTAGTTTAAATATCTAGTTTAAAAATGAGAATGATATAAAATTAACATGGCACATATTAACTGGATTCAAAGATGGCTAACTGATTGGTCTCCAAATGTAATGATAAATGGGGAATCATTATAGAAAGGATGCATTTCTAGTGGGGTCCTGCATGAACTGGTTCTTGGCGCTGCACTATTTAACATTTTTATAACTGACCTGAAGGAAAATACAAAATCATCACTGATAGAGTTTGAGGATGACATAAAAATTGGAGTGAAAATAATAGAGAGGACAGGTCTCTGATAGTGTGATCTAGATCACTTGGTAAGCTTGGCACAAGCAAACAATAGATTTTTAATATGGCTAATTGTAAATGTATAAATCTAGGAACAAAGAATGGAGGACTCTATCCTGGTATGCAGAGATTCTGAAAAATATTTGGGGGTCATGCTGGATAATCAGCTGAACATGAGCAACCAGTGAGAGACTGTGGCCAAAAGGACTAATGAGATCTTTTAATTCAATAACAGAGGAATCTCAAATAGGAGTAGAGAGATTATTTTACCTCTGTATTTAGTACTGGTACAACCACAGCTGAAATACTGTGTTCAGTTCTGGTGTCTACAGTTCAAGAAGAATATTGATAAATTAGAGAGGGTTCAGAGAAGAGCCATTAGAATGATTAAGGATTAGAAAACATGCCTTATAGTGATAGATTCAATGAGCTTCATCTATTTATTTTAACAAAGAGAAGATTATGGGGTGAGTTGATCACAGTCAATAAATACCTACATGGAGAATAAATATTTGACAATGGGCTCTTCAGTCTAGAAGAGAAAGGGATAACACAATCCAATGGCTGGAAGTTGCAGCTAGACAAATTCAGACTAGAAAAAGAAGCATTCTCCATCACTGGCAATTTTTAAATGATATTGGTTTTTTGTTTTGTTTTTTTAAGATATGCTCTTTTTCAAGAGAAATCTTTTTGCAGACTTCTATGGCATGTGTTATACAGGTCAAGCTAGACGTTCACAATGTACCCTTTTGTCCTTGGAATCTATGGATCTATAAGTCTGTGCTAGTCTTTTGTACTTATCCTTAGTAATTTGTTTACACTTAAACTTTTTGTAGGTTTCCTTTTGATTTTAGATCATTAAAATGCTCCTGATACAGTCATATTGACTTCTTACTATTCTTCCTATGTTTTCTTCACACCAAGATCGTTTGCTTATGTGTGATAACAGGAATGCACTTGTCTCTGAAATACTTTTTCACATTAATCTAAAAGTGGCAACAACACCCAAAAATATGGCACCTGGTGCTGTTAGGTCTGCTAATGAAGTGCTCTTCAACTATCAGCGACCTATTATTTACTTTTGCTCTTATCTCTAACACTCAAATTCAGCCTTTTGGAAAGTCAGATGTTCCCTTTTATCTTTACATTTACCCAGTCTTTCCATGCCTCTAGTTTCCATACATTACAAGGATAGGTCTTTAGGAGGAGACTGTGGCTTGGTGTCATTATTACATACCAAAAAAAGGGGGAGAGGCAGCTGAGGACAAGTAAAACTGTGTTTGTAGGGAGGGACGTTCATGGGATATAATGTTGGGGTGTTTCAAACGTTAAGGAACTTCGGTTAAGTTCCCATTAATAATTATAGAGCCTACTCCACTAGAATTAGAACTGTGTGAATCCATCTGATTTGGTTTGATATAGCATCTGTGCAAACCCACATTGCCAATGTTTGCCTCAAGTATTACAGCTTTAATCTGGCAAACCAAAAATGAGCTCAGGGAAAGTTTTCCTTCTAAAACTGAGATGTATGTGTGCCAACACAATTAAGAGGCAGTGCCCAAGAACTGAGGGAATTAGAGAAGGTAATGTTTTAAGCCACAGCCTTACTTACTTCTCTGTCACAGCCACAGAAGAAATGCATTCTTTTCCCCATACAGATCAGGCTCGACTGAATGCAGTGTCTGAGGTGAAAATGGCTTCCACTGCATTGGGCTAATCATCCTGAACAAATGGGCCAACTGTGGTACAGAGGGGAAAAAAACATGCAACTGTCATCCTATGATTTGCCCCATGTAAGGAATCAGGTTAAAACTCAAAACATACCATAAACAGTTGCTTGATAAAATCTGAGTAACCAGACAGCAATTAAAACTAGAGAATAATTCAACAGAATAAGAATCTAAAAACTTTTACAGGGGTAGTTCACGAATGCAAACAGAATTCAAATGAGCCAGTGCTGATTCATGGAGATGCAAGTTGAACCTCTGTCCAATGCTGAGTTTGGGTATTTTTATAATTTGAGCTGCACGATTTGTAGAGCTCTAATCAAGACAAAGTTTGAATAATCCATTTTATCTCCAAATATTAAATGTAACAGTTCTAATGATCACATATGATCCAGTTAATTCTGGTGAACTGCATCAGCGAGAGTGAGAATTGATGGTAGACTGATATAATTATCTGCTACCAATATCCAGATTATTTTAGAGGCTGTCAAAACATTTTAAAATGTAAAGATTTCCTAAAGTTATCCTGAATAGTAATTAACAAGAGCTCTCTTTGTTCAACATCTTATGGATCAGGCTAAAAACCAACCATCAGGGGGTGTTTACTGCCTTAAGTTTAAAGAACGTTAATGAAGTGTGTCTAGCCGCCCGGACTCTCCCATTCCCTTTCTAAGCTCCCTTGCAAAACTCCCCTGATTGCTAGCTCCTCTGATTGCTTACGACTGGGCATGTTAAACGCCAGTTCTCCCTGAATAGCCCTGCCCCTTGGTTAAGGGTTGATGGGTGCTAAGGGGCTTGGGTTGATGGATGCTAAAGCTCATTAAGAAGCTCTTAGCCTTTCCTGGCAGGCTACTAGGCTCAGCACACAGTCCCCCAAACAAACAGACCACATTACATACTTCAGCCAAACAGCAAGCACACACTACACACACACAGTGAAGACAACAAACTCACCCCAATGATCACGTAGTCGCTCCTTCTTCTCTTGGAGAACTCCCTCACAAAATTCCCGTTAGCTGCTCCTGTTCTCTGTGTTACCTCTCTCTGAACACAATAGTCTCCTCCTCACTTGCTACAGACCCAACCCATCTCCTTCTCACTTCTCCACTCCTCTACTCCCCAATCCTCCATCATCCCTGAGCAAGAATTTGCATGTATAATTTTTCTTTTCAAAAATAGCTTGAACACTTTCTGAATTTTCTGCTGTACTCATATTACATTTCCTTATAATTCAATAAATGAAAATGCACCCCCCACCCGAACCCTGAGGAAGATGAAAGTCTCAGCGAAGGAGAGTATCAAACTGGAGCAGATGGAAATGATCAGATAGTAGGGACCCTTCTTTCAGATGATGTCATGATATCCTCTCGCTCTGAGGATATGTCTTTGGGGGAGAGAACTCCAGTTATTAGGAAGAGACAGTTAATAGTAATGGGGGATTCGAGCATTAGAAACATAGATAGTTGGAGTTGCAAAGACCAGGAAAACTGTATTCTGACTTGCCTGACAGGTGCAAATACTGCGGATCTCTTGAAACATCTAGACAGACTTATGTGTAGTGCTGGGGAGGAGCCAGTGGTCATGGTACATGTAGGTACCAATGACATAGGGAAGGATAGGAGAAAGGTTTAGGCTACAAGGTAAGAGATTGAAGTCCAGAACTTCCATAGTAGCATTTTCTGAAATGCTTCCAGTTCCACTCACAGGGCCAGTTAGATAGGTAGAACTCTCAATGCATGGATGAGACAATGGTGTAGGGAGGAGGGGTTTAGATTTATTAGGAATTGGAGAACCTTTTGGGAAAGGGGGTGCCCATACAAGAAGGATGGGCTTCATCAAAACCAAAATGAACCTGGATTGTTGGCACGTAAAATTAAAAAAGTTTTAACATAGAACGGTTTTTAAACTAAGGGCTGGGGGAAAGCTGACAGGTGTAGAGGAGCAAGTGGTTTCGACAGAGACATCCCTGAGGGGAGGATCTATAAATGGAGATTCTCTATGACCTAGTAAGGAGGAGATGATAAAAGATTATAAAATATGGGTAGGACCTGGTGAGAAACAATTAAATGAAAAAGAGTCCCATTCAATTACATCACATAATGGCAGACAGCTAAAAAATGACAATTTGTGAAGTGCTTATATACAAATGCTAGAAGTCTAAGATGGGCGAATTGAGTTCCTCATATTAAATGAGGATATTGATATGATAGGCATCACAGAAACTCAGTGGAATGAGGATAATCAAGGGGACACAGTAAAACCAGGCTACAAAATATATCGGAAGAATAGAATAGATCATACTGGTGGGGGAGTGGCACTATTTGTGAAAGAAAGCATAGAGTCAAATGAAGTAAAAGCAGTAAATGAATAGAACTGTACCAGAGGATCTCTATGGATAGTAATTCTATGCTTATATAATAAGAATACAGCAGTAGGAATATACTACTGACCACCTGACCATGATTGTGATAGTGGTTGAGAAATGCTCAGGGAGATTAGAGAAGCTATAAAAATAAAACTCAATAATAATGGGGGATTTCAATTATCCCTATGTTGACTGGATATATGTCACCTCAGGATGGGATGCAGAGATAAAGTTTCTTTACACCTGAAATGACTGCTTCTTGGTACAGCTAGTCCTGGAACCCACAAGAGGAGAGGCAATTCTTGATTTAGTCATAAGTGGAGCACTGGTCTAAGAGGTGAATATAGATGAACTGCTTGGTAAAAGTGACCATAACATAATAAAATTTAAAATTCCTCTGTGTCTGTTTGGGGGGACACACCAAAGCAGCCCACCATGATAGCATTTAATTTCAGAAAATGGAACAAAAATGAGGAAGTTAGTTAAACAGAAATTAAAAGGTACAGTGCCTAAAGTGAAATCCCTGAAAGCTTCATGGAAACTTTAAAAAAAATGCCATAATAGAGGCTCAATTTAAATGAACATAGTAGAGGACAAAAAAAAAGTAAAAGAAGCAGCTAGAGGCAAAAAAGTATCCTTTTAAAAAGTGGAAGTTAAATCTTATTGAAGAAAATAGAAAGGAGCATAAACTCTGGTAAGTGACATATAAAACTATAATTAGGGAGGCCAAAATGAATTTGAAGAACATCTAGCTAACGACTCAAAAAGTAACAGCAAAAAAACGTTTAAGTACATCAGAAGCAGAAAGCCTACTTGGCAACCAGTGGGGCCACTGGATTATCAAGATTCTAAAGGAACACGCAAGTAAGATAAGGTCATTGCAGAGAAACTAAATGAATTCTTTGCATCAGTCTTCATAGCTGAGGATATGAGGGAGATTCACAAACCTGAGCCATTCTTTGTAGATGACAAATCTGAGGCACTGTCCCAGGTTGAGGTGTCATTACTGGAAGTTTTGGAACAAACTGATACATTAAACAGTAATAAGTCACCAGGATCAGATGGTATTCATCCAAGAGTTCAGAAAGAACTCAAATGTTTAATTGCAGAACTAGTAACTATGTAAACCTATCATTTAAATCAGCTGCTGTACCAGATAACTGGAGGATAACTAATGAGATGCCAATTTATTAAAAAGGCTCCAGAGTCAATCCTGGTAATTACAGGCCAGTAAGCTTGACTTCAGTACCGGGCAAACTAGTTGAAACTATAGTAAAGAACAGAATTATCAGACACATAGATGTCTGTGATCTCTTGGGGAAGAGTCAACATGGATTTGTAAAACAAAATCGTGGCTCACCAATCTACTAGAATTCTTTGAGGGGGTCTACAAGAATGTGGAAAAAGGTCATGGAATAAGAGGGAGTGTCCTCTCCTGGATTAGTAATTGGTTAAAAGATAGGAAACAAAGAGTAAGACTAAATGATCAGTTTTCAGAATGGAGAGAGGTAAATAGTGCTGTCCCTCAGGGGTGTGTACTGGGACCTATACTGATATGGAGAAAGGGGTAAACAGTGAGTGGCAAAATGTGCAGACAGTACAAAACTACTTAAGATAGTTTAGTCTGAAGCAGACTGCAAAGAGTTACTAAAGGATCTCACAAAACTGGGTGACCGGGCAACAAAATGGTAGATGAAATTCAATGTTGATAAATGCAAAGTAATGCACATTGGAAAACATAATCCCAACTGTACATATAAAATGATGGGGTCTAAATTATCTGTTCCCACTCAATAAAGAGATCTTGGAGTCATTGTGGATAGTTCTAGAACATCTGCTCAATATGCAGTTGCTGTCAAAAAAAATTCAACCCCCTCTCTTGGAGGGCTATTCCAGAGCTTAACTACCCTTTTAGTTAGAAAGCTTTTTCCTAGTATCTCACCTAAATCTCCCTTGCTACAGATTAAGCCCATTACTTCTTGTTTTACCTTCAGTGGACATGGCATTTGAAAAGAGCTCACTGATCAATGTCCTCTTTATAACAGCCCTTAACTTGAAGGCTGTTTTCAGGTCCCCCCTCAATCTTCTTTTATCAAAACTAAACATGCTTAGGTTTTTTTTAATCTTTTTCTCCCAGGTCATGTTTTCTTCACCTTTTCTTATTTTTGTTGCTCTCCTCTGGACTCTCTCCAATTTTTCCACAACTTTTTAAATGTGGTGCCCAGAATTGAACACAATACTCCAGCAGAATTCACAGCAGTGCCAAGTAGAGCGGGACAATTACCTCCCATGTCTGATATGCAACACTCCTGTTAACACACCCCAGAATTATATTAGCCTTTTTGGCAGCTGCATCGTATTGTTTACTTGTATTAAATTTGTGATCCACTATAACCCCCAGATCCTTTTCAGCATTACTACTACCTAGCCAATTATTCCCTAACCTGTAGTTGTGCATTTGATTTTTTCCTCTTAAGTGAAGTATTTTGCACTTGTATTTATGGAATTTAATCTTGTTGAAGATCAGGTGGCATGGAAGAAAGGAAGGGGAGCCAATACAGGAAGAGGTACAGGGAAATGAGAGAGAGAACAAAAACCAAATTCATACCAACACCAAGAATGGACTGGACTATGGGATCGGGGACTCCATACCCAGAATAATCGATAGATCTGTCACCAGATCAGATCCCTAGAACAGAAGAGTGCACTGTCTGTCAGGAGCAAGGACATGAGATGTGGACAGGAGGCTGAAAAGGATCTTGATTGGATCTGGAAAAAATCCATTGATTTCAGTGCAGTTTGTATTGCAGTGCAGATTGCAGTGCAGTTAACTATGGTATTTGAATTCAAAAGGACTGATTTGGGGGAAATTAAGAGAATTAGTTAAAAAAAGTCAACTAGATTGAAGAGCTCAAGGGCTTAAAGTGGAGGAGGCTTGGAATTTCTTCAAATCAAAATTCCAAGCAAGGAGAAAAAGCTTCTAGGGAAAGGTTTCAGAGTAGCAGCCGTGTTAGTCTGTATTCGCAAAAAGAAAAGGAGTACTTGTGGCACCTTAGAGACTAACAAATTTATTAGAGCATAAGCTTTCGTGAGCTACAGCTCACTTCATCGGATGCAGTGAGCTGTAGCTCACGAAAGCTTATGCTCTAATAAATTTGTTAGTCTCTAAGGTGCCACAAGTACTCCTTTTCTTCTAGGGAAAGACTCCAGACCCAGCTGGATGAATAACCACCTCAAAAAGGCTACTAGAAGTAAGGAGACTGACTATAAGGAATGGAAAAAGGAAGAAAAGCAAAGAAAGTTGTGAAGGACAGAATAATTAAATTCATGGACGTAAATGTGAAAGGTGAAGCAATGCAAAATGGCGTTACCAAAGGTAGATTATGCCAGACTAACCTGATTTCTTTATTTGAAAAAAATAACTGATTTTGATAAAAGGAAGTGCAAAACTTTAATATACTTGGACCTCAGTAAAGCCTTTAACATGGTACCACATGGGAAATTATTTGTGAAGATGGGGATCAGTACAAGAATTGTAAGGTGAGTAAGGAACTAGCTAAAAGAGAGAAAGCAATGAGTTGGGCTGAAAGGTGAATTATCAGACTGGAGGGAGGTTACTGGGTTCCTAGTGGAGTTCCTTAAGGATCAGACTTGGAACCAATCTTATTCAATATTTTCATTAATGACTTTGGCACAAAAAGTAAGAGTATACTAATAAAGTTTGCTGAAGATACAAAGCTGAGATGTATCATCAATATGGAGAAAAATAGGAATATTATACAGGATGATCTGGATGACCTTGAAGACTGGAGTGACAGAAACAGGACGAAATTCAATAGAACAGAGTGCAAGGTCATGTGCTTAGGTCTAATAATAAGAGATTCTGGTACAAACTGGGAGCTCATCAGTTGGAAGCAACAGAGGAGGAGAAAGACCTGGATGTATGGGTCAATCATAGGATGATTATGAGCCACTAATGTGATGCAGCTGTGAAAAACACAAATGCCATCCTAGGATGTATCAGGTGAGGCATTTCCAATAGAGACAAAGCATCATTAAAGCCAGTATACAAGGCATTGGTATGACCTCATTTGGAATACTGTATACAATTCTGGTCATCTATGTTCAAGAAAGATTAATTTAAAAACCATAACAGGTTGTAAGCACCTGCAGACTTGAAACCATGGGAGTTCTGGGCTGTGGATATATCTGCATTGCCACTGGAGGCTTAGCCTAGGTTCCCATAGGAGGACCCTGTGAGGCTGGGCTCTGCAGAAGGTACTGCCCAGCGGGATCGGAGTACTGGCCCCTCACAGCCCACTGACTGGCTGGTACCAGTACTTCAAACAGGAAGCCATGAAGGGGAACGATCTGAGCAACAACACAGACTGCCTTCTGTCTATCTCTGCTCCAGACACTGCTTTCAATCGATCCTAGCCTCCTGCTTCTGATGCTGATTTGTCCTCAACTGTGCTCTTTGATTGCTGTGTGTATCTTGGTGCCAAACCTTGATATGGTAACCTGACTCCGCCTGCCTCTTGACATCTAATTCGCAGTCTGCCCTCTGGCCCATCTCAGACTCTGATGTCTCAGTATCTGACTCAGCCTGACTCTCGACTCCTGCTCTGACCACTAGGTCTGACTTCCCTCATCCCAGCTGTGACACAGGTACACAGAAGAGCCATTAGGATGATCAGGGGGATGTAGGGCCTATTTTATGAGAGGATACTGGAAGAGTTTGGATTATTTAGTCTACCAAAAAGAAGGCTACAAGGTAATCTGATTGCTCTTTATAAATACATTAAAGGGGTAAATACTAGGGAGGATGAAGAGCTAGTTAGTTTAGTTAGTTACCCATTTTTTCTTGTGGCAGCTATTTGTAAAGGACAGTGCAGGCACAAGAACAAATGGGAATGCACTGGCCATGAACAAATTCAGGCTGGAAATTAGAAGGTTTCTAGCCATCAAGGAAGTGAGGTTCTGGAACAGGCAGTTGTGGGGGCAAACAATTTATATTAGTTTTACAAAGTTATGAGTGCTATTGCATGGAAGGGTTGCATGAGATGGTAGGGGGCAGGGCTCATTTCCAGTGTATGTGTTATGTTCCTAAAACCTCATGTTTCATGATTTCAGCTGGCAAGATTGAGGGGTCAGGAAGGGATTCCCGGCCTTCCTGCCCCGAATATATTGGGGGATTTTTTGTATTTTTAAATCTTCTTCCTCAGAAGCATCAGGAAAGGCCAAAGATGGAGATGTGGCATTGGATGAGGAGGGCCAAGTCTCTGAAGTGGCATTGAGTATTCTGTCTCTCACATGCTTGGCTGATCGGTTCTTGCTCACAATTTCATGATCCAGTTGATCACCATATGTGGGGTTGTGAGGGAATTTTCCCCCGGGTCAAATTGGCAGTGACTTAGGGGGATTTTAACCTTCTTCCGAAGCATGTGCGTGCAGGGCACTGACCAGGATTATCTGGGTATATCTCATTTAATAATTTTTTTGCCATTGTGGGGGCCCTCAGGTACTTGTGCACCTCGGTCCCTCCTATTCTTTGTCTGCAGCACACAATAGTCTAGTCTTATGTGGGCTGTAATACTTTGGTCTAATTTCCATTGTAGGGTTTGGTGTCGGGGAGCTGGATGTTGCTGGTGTCCTGTGATATACTAGACTAGATCTGGTGGTCCCTTCTGGCTTTGAATCCTATGACTCTATGACTACGTTTTGTGCGCTCTAGATATCCTTATGCCCAATGTGTCTGCTCATAGGTCTCTAGTGGCACTAGAAGTAGAGAATCCAATATGACGGCAGCAATGACTGGAGTCATACCTGCATTATCAGCATTTGCTAAGGTAAATCTCTCTCACTCTGCTCTATAAAGCCAGCCTGTGGCTGTAGTGCCTACAGAGAGAGAGGCAACTTCTCTTGAATGAGAGCGACTGTGTGGAAAGCATACGAAGATTTAGGCAGCTCTGTTAGCCAGGAGAGTCAAAAGAATGGGATTTCATGAGAATGTATTTGAAATCTATGCTCAAGGAAACTGTCAGCAGAATCCAACTTATTGCTGCTGACAATGTAAGACTGCATATTTTGGGTTTTTATTGTGCAGCCAGAAATCATGTGAAAGGGAAAATTTAACTGCATATAAAAGTTACTGATTATATATATGAAATCTTAATCACATTATACTCTCTATTTTAAGGAGGCAAATGAAGAAGAATTTGTTATTATGCATGAGTTATGCTAAATTCATGTCTTAAGACTAACATTAATTAAGAATACAAATGTACAAATATTTTAGTCCCAGTGGCATGCTACATATAGTATGGGTTAAACAAACACATTTTTGGTAATTAATGCATCACCACTGCACTGTAGCCAAGTACACATTTTTACATCTACATAATTACTACATGCTACAGAACATACATTGCCTTCAATAATAGGTACCAAGTATTAATATTATACATGAATGCAAATAAAACAAAACACAGGGACCAGAAGTGAAAAAAAAGACCCTAATATAAGTCTAAGCCTTATTCTCTAGACACACATGTTTATTTACAGAATTGAATAAATTAACATGGAAGATAATTGCTTGGATTTTAGCTATCAATTATCTCCAGAGCAAATATAAACTATGAAGAACAGTAACTAAGAGACCCAATCCTGCAAACTCTTTCTTGCATGACTAAGACCTTTTCACACAATGGGATTTTTGTGGATGCAGCTCTATACTTCCAGGAAAAGAAACTGCTGCTTTTCTAATGGTTCAGTATACATTACTTGAGATGTTTTTCAGATTATTTTGTTTAAGAGAGGCTCATCCATTTATGGCTCAATTTCTAGTGTAGAGAGTTGGACTAAACACTCAAAATGAGCTTACCTTCCATTTCTATGCATTGTTTCATCCCTTCACCCCCCAATTATTACTAAGTATAGACGAACAGGAACTGTGCCTCACCATTTAAATCCAACAGGAGGAGGAGTTATGGTGAGCTGCACAGCAAATCAGACAACAGTGTGAGAATGTGACATTTTTTCACCAAGGAACAGAGGGACAAACCACGATTTTTTCAAGTGCCTGTAAGGGATTTTTAATGGTAATACATGATAGGCAAGACTTTGGTTTAAGCCGTTGTCAGAGGGGTTAAAGATTGGCTAGTGGACATTTCTCAAAAAGTAGTCATCAAAGGCGAATCATAATTGAATGGGGATATTTCTAGTGGGGTTCTGCAGGGATTAATACTAGACAAGACTCTATTCAACATTTTCCTCAATGATTTGAAAGTAAATATTAAATCACTGCTAATAAAATTTGTGATGACGCAAAGATAGTCTGAATGCTAAGCAATAAGGAGGACAGGGCAGTTATACAGATTTATCAGGATTGCTTGGTAAGCTGGGCCCATTCAAACAAAATATGTTTTACTACAGGCGACTGCAAAGTTATACATCTAGGTACCAGGAATGCAGGTCATATCTACGGAATGGGGGGCTGAAAGGGATTTAGTGGTCATGGTGGACAAGCAACTCAACATGAGCTTCCAATGAGAAGCTGTGACAAAGGAGGGCTAATGCAACCCTTGGATGTATAGGGAAGGGAATTTTACCTCTGCATATGGCACTAATGAGACCAATCCTGGAATATGGCATACTGCTCTGTGTCCACATTTTAAAAAGGATGTTGAAAAGCTGGAGAGGGTGAAGAAAAGAGCCACACAAATGATTCAAGAGCAGGAGGAAATGCCTTAGAGTGAGAGACGCAAAGCAAGAGACTGTTTAATTTATCAAAACGAGGATGGAGGTGTACCTTGATTACTCTGTTTATATTCCTTCATGGGGAGAAAATACCTGGTACTAAAGGACTTTTTAATCTATTGGAGGAAGGCATAACAAAAACCAGTGGCTGGAAGCTGAAGCCAGACAAATTCAGATTAGAAATAAGGTACTTTTTTTAAACAGTGAGGATGATTTAACCATCAGATTAAGCTGAGACAGATATTATGGACACTTTGAATACCCAAAGACTATAGTATCAACTTTATATATGTTATATGTATCTTTATAGGTTAGGAATTGTATTCTTGCTCCATGAGGGGAGCTGAAGAGTTTCATGCAGGAACTAAAAATCACTGGAAGTTAATTAATTCAAATCCATAGAGAGGTAACAAGTCTGGAAACTTGTTTTCACCCCTCTCCACAGGGGAAATTGCATATACTGGTTTGAGCTCTTTAAAGAACACAAGCAAACGAACAACTGAACTGTATAAATGACTACGTTAGCATCGGGAGGGAGGTCACACTCATTGGATCCAAAAAATGATTAGCATGAGGATGCAACAAGAGGAACAGGTCCTGTGGAAGACCTGAAGTACTTTGAAACCTGCCAGAGTCTCCATGGGGAAGATGCATCACATATGGTATGCTATGACCTACATATAAACTGTTTATTGTTTTCAAGATATGTTTTCTTTGTAATGCTTTTGTTCTTAATAAGTAATAATTTGCTTTTAAAAAGTCTGGCTGGTCACTGTTTAATCCTGTCACTGTCTCTGAGAAAACAGGACTGCAGGTACTGAGCTGACCTCACACCTGCTGAGGTGATCACAGTAAACTGTAGGAGTGATTGCAGTTTAAATCCTGGGACAGAGGGAGAGAATTGCAGGACTCAGTCCCATAAAAGGATACAGCTAGAGGCTTGAGATCTGAGTGCCCAGTCAACGAGGCGATGAAGGGATCAGAGGTGCAGTTACCTCATGAACTGTGGCACAAACTACCAAGGGAAGTTGTGGATTCTCATCTCTTGAGGTGTTCAGCTCAAGACTGGATGCCGTTCTGGAAGATGAGGTCTGCCCAGTCACAAGCTATTAGGCTCACTACAAGTTTAACTTGGTGAAATTTAATTGTGATATACAAGATTTCAAACTAAATGATCTAATGGTCATTTCCAGCCTAAAACTCTATGAAAATACCCTGTCATGGCATTCTGGGAGTGCAGTTCAGTCAGCTACCACTTGCCCTGCAACTCTCGGTTCCTTACAATGCTTCACTGCTAGGATGCTCACAGCCATCCTACAAGCATGCAGGTCACACCCTGACTGTCTGTGTACTACACAACCCTGGTTCAGCAGCTCTCACCCCCCAGCAGCCTGTCTACAGCCCCACGCTGGCTTACACCAGTCTTGGTTACAACCAACAATGTGACCTCAACATAATCCCAGCTCCGAACTTTCCTAAAACTTTGTATTCTGTAATGTCCAGCCGCTCCTGGACAATTCAGAGAAATAATAAGATTTGTCTGTGCCTCTAAAGACACAGAAGCACCTCATCGCATATTAGCTTGATTGACGTAAATACACCCTTCTCTTCAGACATAGCACTGAGTTTCATAGTGAAAATAAAGGAAATTTATTAACAAAATTCACACTAAGTGAGTTCAAGTATAAGGAATAAAGTTAGAAAGAGTTATAAAAAATAAAAGTGAAAACACACATCTAATAGTCTAAAACTTAATTTAGCAAGGTGTAGGCTTTGTTCATGATGTTTTCTGTCACCAATCTACCTTCTTTCCTGCTGTGGCTGACATTCCCTCAGGACTGTCCACAGAAGTACTAGATGCTGGCTTCCCTTATCTTTCCTTATCTTCAAAGATCTTTGCCTCAACAAGTTTTTCAACTATATTTAGTTCCCAGAATCTTCCCCTCCTCTTCCCCCTTCCTCGCCCCCACCCCCTCCATTGGTTAATGGACACATCTGTCTCAGCTAGCAAGAGCTCTGTTCTATTGTGACTGTCTAGTGATGGATGCCAGAATGACTGTGTTTATAATCTCTCGAAGTTCCATTAACTGGTTTCAAGAGGCAGGATGACCTCATGCTGCTCTTCCCTTCCTGTGGGCTTCCCATCCACTGCTGATTTAAATGTAAATGGTGCTTCTATTGTTTTTGGTCACACTTTGCTTACTTTAATTGGAGACAGGTAGATAGCTGTGACTTCCCTCTTGTCTGAGAGAGACCTGTTTTGTTCCTTTGTTTGAACACAGACTGCAAAGCCTAATATCAATGAGTACCCATAATTCCTTATATAGTGTTAATATAGTGGTTCTCAAACTAGGGGCGCCGCTTGTTCAGGGAAAGCCCGTGGCGGGCCGGGCCGGTTTGTTTACCTGCTGCATCCGCAGGTTCGGCTGATCGTGGCTCCCACTGGCCGCAGTTCACTGCTCCAGGCCAATGGGGGCTGCGGGAAGGGCGGCCACCAAATCCCTCGGCCCACGCCACTTCCCGCAGCCCCCCATGGGCCTGGAGCAGCGAACTGCGGCGAGTGGGAGCCGCGATTGGCCGAAACTTCAGACACAACAGGTAAACAAACTGGCCCGGCCCACCAGGGCTTTCCTTAAACAAGCGGCGCCCCTAGTTTGAGAACCATTGTGTTAACACATACATTTTACAATTATATTAGTCATCAGTGTGTCACAGACTTTCATCATACACCTCACTCAATATACTTTTATAACACAGTAATATTGTAACAATTAGTTGATTCAATTGCTTATTACTTGAGGTTCTCTGTCTTTATAGCCCAGATAAAGTTTCTCTTACCCCTGCTGGAAGCTGTCTTCTATCCCATTTGTTAGGTTGATAGATTTGTTTACCTAACATGTAATGGACCTTCCTTGTCTCTCCCTGACAACTGGGCTGGTGAGAGAAGCAAATACACATTCCTTTGTTAGGGCAAACCTATCTACCAACTCCTCCTGACATGCCTGGCTTAAACTCAATTTGGTCATAATTTCAGCATATATCCATATCTCTTCATATATACTGCATACATGTATCACAAAATAATATTAATGATCAGTGAGGAGTTATTTTTCCAATGGCATACTACATAACACCTTTTAGATACAGATTATAACCATACACTGAATTGGTCAGACCAGCTGGAACTCGTTACCTGATACCTCATGACCCTTGTCCTCTGGAGCTGGGATATTCTTAGGATCACATCTCCCCCCTCACAAAGCTGCAGGAGGGGTAATCAGTGGCTGACCCAGAGAAAGCAGGTCGGAGCCCTCTTTCCCGGACAGGACATCTACCACCATATTTTCTTTCCCTTTTGTATAGAAGAAATCTGTTTTGTCACCTTCGTCTGTTTACAGTCTCCAGGACGTACAGAGAGTATCCATAATTTCAATTTACCGAGTTCTTACAAACATTTCACAGTGACACTAGTGACCAGTGTGTTATTAGATTTCAAACAATTTATTAGTGTCACCTTTTAATAAATATCATGACACCAATGTTTGAGGTGTAGTGAGTATTTCAGGCCTGACAAAAGTCACTGACACAGAGCAGTGAATCACAAATGAACCTCTGGATCACATACCCATACATTGCGTTCTGTGCATGTTACTGTGCATTTTCATTGGACAGATGAAAAGCTATGTTGCCTCTGCTAGGATTGTGTAGAATACTACTTTGCTCTTCTAAGTTCTCTCATGTATTAAAGCATAAAATCATTTACAGACCAAAAAAAAAAAAAGCTACAAACAACATCATGACAGAAATTGGGGATGGGGGAAAAGCAAGGTAATTTTAAGTTATTGTTAACTTTTTGTCCTGATGGATGATGCTGAGGGAAAAGGGCATATTATTGTGAGTTCAGGATATCGTGTTGGCCTTAATTTTAAATCATAAATGACTGTGACAAAAAGAGCAATAGCCAGTGCTGACATGCCAGAATGGACTAAGAAATAATATATGAGGACAGAAACTAGAAATATTATCAGGTAATAACAAAAGGATATTCAGCCTGGAAAAATGCAAGCTAATGCCTTGGGGAAAAAAGTTTGAATTCAGAGAATCAGTGGGGGGAAGAAACTAGGAAATAACAATACTCAAAGACATAATGTGAGAGTGTACAGCCGATTCGGTAAGAATTTGCAATGCACTATGACAGCAATATAGGAATGCAAATTTGTATTACATGTGTGAAGGCTTGATCAAAATTGACTAGTGGCGACACTTTAAAATGTTATTAATTTATGTTGAGATGTTCAAACATATTTAGTCACACAACTCCTATTAATTGTAATGGGAATTGTATGACTAAACCCATTGGGGGAAGGGGAGTTAAAATAGTGTTTAACAGGAAGGAAGAAGAGTTGTGTGGGTGGTAAAGCGTGGGGTGTCGCACTAGGCTGGAAGAAAGAAAACAATAGGACTAATCTTGTGGGGGGGAGAATATTGTGAGATTAGATGTAACAGCACAAGTGGTAGAAGCTCCAGCATGTGGACTTTTAACATTGGGTTGGACAAATCATTAGAGAATATTAGTATACTACATTGTTTACACTAATGCTTCAATGTATAAGTATCAGAGGGTAGCCATGTTAGTCTGTATCCACAAAAACAACAAGGAGTCCGGTGGCACTTTAAAGACTAACAGATTTATTTGAGCATAAGCTTTCATGAGTACAAACCCCACTTCTTCAGATGCATGGAATGAAAATTACAGATGCAGACATAAATATATTGACAGATGAAGAGAAGGGAGTTACCTCACAAGTGGAGAACCAGTGTTGACAGGGCCAATTCGATCAGGGTGGATGTAGTCCACTCCCAATAATTGATGAGGAGGTGTCAATTCCAGGAGTGGCAAAGCTGCTTTTGTAATGAGCCAGCCACTCCCAGTTCCTATTCAAGCCCAAATTAATGGTGTTAAATTTGCAAATGAATTTTAGTTCTGCTGTTTCTCTTTGAAGTCTGTTTCTGAAGTTTTTTTTGTTCAAGTATAGCTACTTTCAAATCTGTTATAGAATGTCCAGGAAGATTGAAGTGTTCTCCTACTGGCTTTTGTATGTTACCATTCCTGATGTCCGATTTGTGTCTATTTACTCTTTTACATAGGGACTGTCCGGTTTGGCCAATGTACATGGTTGAGGGGCATTGCTGGCACATGATGGCATATATCACATTATTCACCTGCACGTCTACTAATTTATTATGCTCAAATAAATCTGTTAGTCTTTAAGGTGCCACCAGACTCCTTAGATGTATAAGGCATCCAAAGCCAAAAATTTCCATGAGTTTATTCATGTATTTGTGAGCAAGTGTTCTTGCCCTGCTGTAAAAGAAGTAAACATGGAGTGTAATCCAAATTCTCCTCCTCTTTTGGCCTTACTAACAGTAGAAATAGTAATACAGTAGATCAACCCAAACTGTATTCCAGACTTGGCTGATCCTAGGCTTCCTCCACAAAGACATCTGTCAGACTAGTTTTATGCCCAGACAGCCACTCCCACATCCTTTGTAATTAGGATACAGTTAATAAATCACACAATGAGTCAGCATCTCCCAGTAAGATTCCATAATTTGATAACAGGCTGAGTCAACACAATACCTTCTACAATAAATATCTTTTTAAGGAGAGAGCAGAATACTTGATCATGAGCAACAACATCTTCTGAGATGTTGTGAATTATTCCCCTTAATTACTTCACTAAACACAAGCAAATGTAGTTTTTACTTCCAGTAGCCACTGTAAGCATTTGGGCAAGATCTACAATCATCTGTTTTCACCAGTGTTTCTGTTCCAATGTAATTCAAGTCACTGTGTTCTCTAGAACAAGGTTCTATTCTCACTGATGCCCTGGATTCTTCTTCCAGAGCAGATGGTTTATCATTGAGATCTGAACCATCTGTAGGCATTCCAGGCCAGCTTTGGACAGCTGCTGCTTAACACTTCCAATACAGAGATGATATTCTAGAGCCAAATGAAAGCCCATTTCAAATTCCATGTCTACCTCTCCCTGGTACTGTTGTCCAAGTGTCTGTGGCACTTGTGCTTCACACACTTAACTCTCCTCCTTTCAGCAGAAAACAGACCATCCACCCCTCGGACACCCTTTCTCCTCTAACAGAGATAGCCAGGGCACATTGCCATTGCTTCAGCTCTCTCCTTACTATGAGAGGATCAGAAAGCAGGAAACTGCCTCCTTTTCCTCCCTGACTCGATGCAAAGTCTCAGGATTTAGAGTAACTTGTTCTTTAATTCAGTGTTTTTAATGACCATTATAAACATTTTATCAGCCACCCTAATAATTTTATTAACTTTACTTCCTTAGCATTACCTTTTCAGATGCTGAAAGCATTTCCTGAGGGCTGACAAGAATGGAATAATTATTCCTTTACCCAAAAAGCTTCAGAGCCTTTCCTAATAGGAGAAACATATAACTGCATCATTGTGTTGTCTTGTATGTATGTGCAGCAGGGGGAAAGTTTAGTTTGTTTTCAGTAAAGCTACATGTCAGACTAATGTTAACAAGTTATTAAGTGACATTAAGAATACATAAAAGGCATTTGAGAAGTCAGAAATGTGAGTGTTGGATAAAGGGAAAGAGAAAATCAAGTCACAAACCCATCAAATACTCCAAGTGTTTGCCTGGCATGCATCATACCAGAGAGATATAAGAGGAACAGACAGATTAAAAAAAACTAGAAGATCCATTTTTTTTAAAAAAATATTACATATATTTTGTTCAGGGTAACAATAACAAAGCACTAAAATCTTGAGGATATCCTGACACATGCTGCTATTACAAGGATATAAATGGGGCAGGGGAGAAAGGTAATATATAAATGAAATACCAGGACCATTTACTGGTACAGTACATATTTATTTTATTACAACACATTTTTTATGACTCCAGTAAAAGCAAGAAATAAAATATTTAATGTTTTCGAGGTATATTGTTCTCACTAAAATTGTGTTCAAGTCATAAACCTGGCAACTCCCCAGTGCACCATATGTCCACTTGTGCTTGTTGGGATTAATCAAATGAGCATCCACTTCCTGCCTCTTATGTTACAGAAAATAGGGTGACCATTAAAGTGGCACTGTAATTGTGAATGAAGCATTTTTGTTATTAATATGTATTGCGGTAGCACCTAGGGACCCTTGTGAGGATCAGTATACTTCATGCTAGGTGCTGGAACAGGAGAAAGCAGTCTCTGTCCCAAAGATATTACATTATATTTTGAGAGAAACCACACTAAGGGCTCGTCTACATGGTGCATTAGTACACACCAAAGTTCCCTAGTGTGTGTTAATGTAGTCCCATTTCAAACAGTACTACATTAACATACACTAGGGAAATTTTAGTGTGCATGAGCAGGTCCACATGGGCCTGTCAGTGTGAGACACACTGGTGCACACTGGAGTTTACACCCCTCCAATGTGGACCATGTACACAAATTCCAAGTGTTACTCACAAAGTTACATCAATCTGCCTCAGTTCTCCATCTGGAAAATGGTGATATCACTTCATCTCTCCCTTCCTTCCCCCTCACCTATACAGACATTATGAACACTTCAGGGCCGGGACAACCTTACTATGTGTCACCATGCTCGTTTTGCCTGCCTTCATACCTTGAACTTTATTCAAAACTTAGAAAAAGGAAAGCAGTAGAAAATATTAACAAAGGTACCTTTTACTTAAAATGTCAAAAACTTGCACACATAGGTTTCCTAACGAAGTTGCCATTACATGTTTTTGTGTTTTAACTTATGTAGCTTGTTGGGACAAACACATTAGCCCACACAAAACTATGGCAAGCATGAGTCATCTGGTACCTCCCTAGCAATTAGTGCAGCCGTATGTAGATAATGAATAATACAAAGCCACAGTGGTTTCTATGGTTTTGCTAACAGTGGCAAAAGGCTTGACTTCTAAAATAGGTTTTTTCCTTCAAACTTTCTTTGGGCAAAGTTCTCTTACCAGAAAGCTCCAGAAACATAAGTAGAGCCATGACTGGAGGATTTAATAACAAAATCTTCTTTTGTTGACACCAGGAAATCTATTAAATGGAGCAGTTGAAGTAATGAGTACCATATATGATAAGCCAGAGCCACCTGGGTTTTATTAGACTGCTTGATGCTTTGATCACAATATTATTTCAAGACATGTCTGTTTAAATTGCTAAGGTTCCTTGTCATTTCTGTGATTTAGTCTTTAATTCAATATAATTCAAAGAGGGATTACAAAAAGGAAGACCCTGTTCTAGCCAAAAGTAAATTTTGAAGAGGTGCAAGTTCAACAGCTAGACTAACCTTGAAACAAGAAAACCTGTTAAACACAGCTTTTAGCTTGTGACCATTAACTGCTGTAGTCAAGTTCAACTGACTTGGTGTTTCTTTTCAGCCTTCCGTGTTTTGGCTCCTATTTGGTTTCTAGTCAAGCATTTTGGAAGCACCAATACAAATGTCAGAACACTTGGATCCTTCTGTGAATGAGAATATGCCTGCTAACAGATCAGTGAAGTTCGGGGTTACTTTTGAATACAGTTTATCTCTTGCCTTCAAGAAAATTGTTTTGACACAGCCTTCTATACAAAGAAAAGTTTTGCCACCCTGTCCATAATGGCTCGATAATCATTTACAAGATCTGTACCTTTGGTTGGTTGGTATGACTGAGGGAACTGTCTTACCTGATAGTGGCTTTGTGTTTACGCTGGTGGTAGCATTTAAGATAGATGCTTACCCTTTTAGGAGTACTAGCTTTCTTAAACGGAGTTGGTCTGTTACTTAGCACTACACTTTAGAAAACAACTTGATTAGATATTAAAATAGTAGCTACTGTTTAACTAGGCTAACCTCAGTTCTGATATTTTTATATTTAAATTTGTCTTTTTGCTATCGTCACTAAAATTTTATGCTTTAGGCCTCTCTAATGTTCCCTATCTTATTTCATCCTTACATTGATCACTTGAGTATAAAAAATATTTTGTCGAAAATTCTACGCATTTATAAAAATATCTTCATAAATATTCTTCTACGCGTATATGTCAAGTCTATAGTTCTTCGTATACTGCAATTACAGCAAGGGCAGTGTAACTTCTGTTGAATCACCTTTTGTTAATGCCATTTTAGATTTGGTATTGTTGAGTAGTGAGGACCTCATAGAAGAACTGGTTGTAGGGGACAACTTTGGTTCGAGTGATCATGAGCTAGTTCAGTTCAAACTAAATAGAAGGATAAACAAAAATAGATCTGCAAATAGGATCCTTGATTGCCAAAGGGTTAACTTGAAAAAATTAAGGGAATTAGTTAGGGAAGTGGATTGTCCTGAAGAACTCAACTCAAGGATCTGAATGTGGAGAAGGCTTGGAATTACTTTTGTCAAAGCTGCAGAAACTATCTGAAGCCTGCATCCCAAGCAAGGGGAAAAATTCATAGGGAAGTGTTGCAGACCAACCTGGATGAGCAAGCATCTCAAGTAGATGATTAAGAGAAAGCAGAAAGCCTACAAGGAATAGAAGATGGGATGGATCAGCAAGGAAAGCTACCTCTTGGAGATCAGAAAGTGTAGGAATAATGTGAGAACTGCCAAAAGCCAAGCAGAGTTGGACCTTGCGAAGGGAATTAAAACCAATAGAGAGAGGTTCTATGGCTATAGAAATAAAAAGAAAACAAGGAACGAAGTGGGACTGCTAAGCACTGAGGATGTTGTGGAGATTAAAGATAATCTAGGCATGGACCAACATCTAAACAAATACTTTGCCTCAGTTTTTAATAAGGCTAAGGAAGATCTTAGAGGTAGTGGCAGGGTAATGGGAATGAGGATATAGAAATTACCACATCTGAGGTGGAAATCAAATTCCAAACAGCTTAATGGGACTAAATCAGGGGGCCCGGATAATCTCCATCTAAGAATATTAAAGGAACTGGCACATGAAATTGCAAGCCTAATAGCAAGGATTTTTAATGAATTTGTAAACTTGGGTGTCATATCATATGAATGGAAAATTTCTAATGCAGCTCCTATTCTTAAAAAATGAAAAAAAAGTGATCTAGGAAGCTGCAGGCTTGTAAATTTTATCTCAAGTGTATGCAAAGTCTTGGAATGAATTTTGAAAGACAAAGTAGTTAAGGACATAGAGGTGAAAGGTAATTAGGACAAAATACAGCATGGTTTTACAAAAAGTAGATTGTGCCAGACCAACCTGATATCTGTCTTTGAGAAGATAATGGATGTTTTTAGACGAAGGAAATGCAATAGATCTAATATACCTGGATTTCAGTAAGGCCTTTGACACAGTTCCACATGGAAAATTATTAGTTAAATTGGAGAAGACTGAGATTTAATATGAGAATTGAAAGGTGGACCAGGAATTGGTTAAAGGGGAGACTACAATGGGTCATACTGAAAGATGAACTGTCAGGCTGGATGGAGGTTACTAGTGGAATTCCTCGAGGATTGGTCTTGGGACCAGTCTTATTTAAAATTTTGATTAGTGACCGTGGCAAAAAAAGTGTGAGTGTGCTAATACAATTTGCAGATGACACAAAGTTGGGAGCTATTGCCAGTATGGAGCAGGACCAGAATATCATACAAGATCTGGACGACCTTGTAAACTGAAGTAATAGAAGTGGGATGAAATGTAATAGTGCAAAGTGCTAGGTCATGCATTTAGGGACTAACAACAAGAATTTTTGCTTTGCGCTAGTGGGGATGTATCAGTTGGAAGCAACAGATGAGAAGAAAGACCTGGGTATATTGGTTGATTACAGGATGACTATGAGCCACCAGTGTGTTGGGGGGGAGGGATAGCTCAGTGGTTTGAGCATTAGCTTGCTAAACCCAGGGTTGTGAGTTCAATACCTGAGGGGGCCATTTGGGGCAAAAATTGGGGATTGGTCCTGCTTTGAGCAGGGGGTTGGACTAGATGATCTCCTGAGGTCCCTTCCAACCCTGATATTCTATGATTCTATGATTCTATGTGTATGTACAAAGCCTAGCTATAATACACTACTATAATACAAAAGTAGTAGGATAACGAATATAAAGTCTCACCATCTTGATTACTTTCCCAAGAAGTCAATACATCCCTGAGTGTAAATACTATATAACACATACAATACTATACCCCAACTAAGCATTACTTCTAGGACTAACAAAATGTTAATATATTACTCCCCTTATTGTGTAAATGGTATCTACAAGTCATTAGTCATGTATTGGGGTGAATTCACATGGGCAAGGAGGCATTTTTTTCCTTTTTTTTTTTTTAACATCCATCTGTGCACATAAATTCAACAGATTGCACTTGTATTCTGGCTGTAAAAGCATAGGAAGGGTTAGCAAATATACCTAATACACATATTTTGAAAACGTTGTAAGAGCATGGAGGAATGTGTAAGCTCCCGGCAATTTGGTATCTAGAGAAAATGCCCATCCCAAAGCTGTAAACTCCAATAAATAGTGTAGTGAGCGTCCTATAAATATTGGTACTGTTCCAGCTGGGGTTGCTGTTTTTCACACACATATCATGGGCACTTTTGCCAGCATATTTTTGTTCTCAGTGGATCCTCCTGACCAAAAGAGCACAATACTCTTCTCTGAGACATATTTTGGATCTCTATTGTATATTCTGCACTCATTCCATTTATGGGACTCCTTTTTTCTCAGTGAGACGCACTGTTCTGGGCCAAGGTGCTCGAAGCACCACAGGCCTGGCAGGAGTATTCTGAGAAAATGAGGCTTATGCACAGCTGTGAGTTATTGGCTTTACTGAAGGTTAGTGACCCACTCGCAACGGGGACTCCAAGCATTGCAGTCACGAAGGCGGGGAACCCAGCACACGGGAGCTCTGCCTGAGATGGAGTCCAATGGAGGGGCAGATAGTCAGTGTTAATAAGCACTACACAAAAACAGCTCATGAGTATAGAATTAGGTGCTTCTTAAAGGGGAGCTTTCTACTACCTGGCGAAGGGCCATGCAAAGCAGCTATGTCCTTCAAGAACTATCTCCTACAATAACTAAGCAGCTAGCTATGTCCCACAGTAACCTCTCGGCTTGAGAAAGCAAAAGTTCCCTAGCTAGGCCATAACAAAGTCTTCCGCAGTTCCTTACACTCCTCCCCTTGCTTCCTCGAGCGACATCAAGGACCATGAGGATACAGTGCGGAGGGGAAACCGCGCAAACCACTGGGAGATTAGGCCACGGGCGCAAAGGCAGCAAAAATACAAGCTAAGAAGACAGAACAAATACATAGATGTGTCCACATTGTATTGGCCGGGACCCAAAGCATACAAATCCGTATATGTCATAGTCTTATCAATTGTCTTCAGTAAGGAATAGTGCTGGACGAGGGTCAAGTCTGTGCAGATGCCGATGAAACAGGTCTCCATCACGGCACCCACGGCATACGTATGCGGTAAGCAAAACGACATCGCATTAACAGCGCTTTGGGCTAACACCAACCAGGTATTCATGGAGGACGTGGTAGCTCTTGCAGTGATGATTCTCATAAGGAGCACCGCGACAAACGGGAGAGCGAGACCATGCGGGGATAGTCTTCCCCTTCTGGGAGTATGTATGCCCATCCTTCCCCGGAGGTGAGGACTACGGCAGCCTGCAATACCGTCCACCACACGTTAGCCAATACGTGCCACTCGGTCTCACTCGGGGCGCTGGTTTCTAGACTATGGGAGGTAAAGGGAACAGATTACACAGGGCCTCCCGTTGCTCCCATTGCATCGGCCACCGCATTCTAGTGGGCCTCGGAGGTTTTAGCCTTTGTGTGGGCGTCTACATGTCACATGGCCAGAGGGGCTCATCGGGCATAGCGCAGGAGTTGCTGCCAGAGCGCCGCCCCCCACAGGGACCGGCCTGCGAGTTCCCAACTCTTCGCCTCCCACACAGTTATCCAGGTCCAGAGGCCCTTGTATAATACCCACCTGTCCATATCTATCAACGCCAACACGTGTTGGACTCCTCCCCTCGGCCAGCGAATCACTAGGGATACATAGGGGCATCGGTCCCCCACCTCCCTCCCGTGTGTGGCCGCCACGACACACGGAACGGAGGACCTGCCATACCCTCAATATGGGCGCGGCAGTTTCCACTCGGCTGGCAGAGCAGAGGGCTACGCTGGCTTGGTTCGCTCCACACTCTTCTCCCCTTTTCCTCCGGCACTACGTTTGGTAGGGGGCAGTGCATCCACCGCTTATATAAGTCCGCTGTTGGCTTTCCATCGATTTCCTCGCGAGAGACACCAGCCTGCAAGAGATCTGGCCACAAGGTCTTCCGGGGCACCCACAACTCCCCTTTCTCCTGTCCCCCACCTTGCTGCCTCTTCGCAGCCCGTATAGCTCTTGGCCTAGCACCCGCCAAAGTGGCCTCCAGTTGCATTAGGGTGGCTGCCAAGTCTCCCATGCGCCCATTCCCTGCCATGATGATGGTGAGGAGGGAAGGTTTTAACTCATTGGGGGCTAGGCGTAACACTGTGGCTTTAATTTTGTCACTGGTACATCGTCCGGCCCATCTCCCCGGCTGTGGAGACAGCCCAGGCCATTCCCAATTGATGGAGGGCTTGCACCCCTTCCAGAACGGTCTTCCGGGGGCGCACCTGTGCTTCCAATTCCCCCACTGAGGCCTCCTCCACTGCAGCTGCCAGCCAGCAGTACAAAGAGGGGCTTTCGATTTCTTGCCCCCCGGCCTGCGGCTGCGGCGAATTTGCCAATTGTGCACGTACCTGAGAGTCTTGTGATAGGACCCCTAACTGTTGAAATTCATAAAAAAGCAACAAAACCGTGTTACCTGCATTGTCCCAGACCCTCATGAGCCACTGCAGGACGCTCTCCCCGGGCTCCAGTCAGAACGTCTTCACAATTTCCTGCAACTCACTCGTTTTAAATGTGTGGACAACTTCTGGTTGTAGGGCGCCTCCTTGCACCTGCAACTCCCGGACCGGGCACGCCAGAGCCACGGCAGGGGACTCCTCCTCCCCCTCGTCTGAGGAGTCCCAAATGTTCCCATCCCAAATCTCGGGGTCCCAGGAGGGGGCAGCGGTCACTGCGTGCACCTGGGCAGTGGTGACTGGCTGCCGCCCATGCCTGAGGCGCCTTTTATTCGCTACCCGGGCAACCAACACTTCGCAGCGTTTTGTCAGCTTCTGGGCGCGCTCCGCCTGAGAGGTGACAACTTCTTAAGCCACGGCACAGACCTCCGCCTGTGCCATGCATTCCTGAGTCTTCCCTTCCAGTGCTCACTGTAAGTGGAGCACCTCCTCATCCTGGGCCCGGAAGGCGGTCAGCAGGAGCCACCCTAGCTCCCCCATTGCCCACCGCTCCATCCCAGAGCGCCGGTTCACTCATAACCGTTGTAACCCCTCTACCAGCTGCACGGGCATGACCCCCGCAGCCTGTTAAAACTCCGGCCAGTCCGCCAGGCAGCCCACCTAGCCATGATCTGTGCTACCGGCCCCCAGCACTCCGTTGGGGGCTATCATGGTATGCGCTGTAGGGACAGCGATGGCTTCCCCACTTCCCCTACCTTTGGCCAAAGCAGCATCACTTCTCAGGGTACCCTGCTCGCTGCACCAAATGTTCTGGGCCAAGGTGCTCGAAGCACCACAGACCTGGCAGAAGTACTCTGAGAAAAACGAGGCTTACACACAGCTGTGAGTTATTGGCTTTACTGAAGGTCAGTGACCCATCCACAACGGGGACTCCAAGCGTTGCAGTCACGAAGGTGGTGAACCCAGCACACCGGAGCTCTGCCTGAGACGGAGTCCAGTGGAGGGACAGACAGTCAGCGTTAATAAGCACTATGCAAAAACAGCTCATGAATATAGAATTAGGTGCTTCTTAAAGGGGAGCTTTCTACTACCTGGCAAAGGGCCATGCAAAGCAGCTATGTCCTTCAAGAACTATCTATATCCTGCGATAACACGGCAACTGTGTCCTTCAAGAACTATCTCCTACAATAACAAAGCAGCTATCTATGTCCCAGAGTAACCTCTCGGCTCGAGAAAGCGAACGTTCCCTAGCTAGGCCATAACAAAGTCTTCCGCAGTCCCTTACACACATCAAAGATGAGAATAGAATAGAATCGGTTCTTTTGGGATGAACACATTTTATTTTCCTTTACTACCATGAAGCCATTTAAAATGTGTTCATCTTTTTGTCCATGTGTGCCAACAATCAAGACAAAGGGAAAAAGCAAGTGAGGGCTATAGTCAAAATGTACAGTAGAACTGAATTTAGAGTGGAAGTGAGAGGAGGATTGTGCCTATTAAGTTCAACTATAACCCTCCGAACTAAAATATTTGTGTGTGTTTGGGAAAGGGTGGGCTGAGATGGGAGACATGACAAGGAATGGATTGTTTTTCTCTGGGATTAACAAATTAGTCTGATTCTTCACCCATCCTGCCCTACTCCACCAACACCTTCTTACGATCACATGTATTTTGGATATTTAATTCTCTAATGACTAATTCTGAAATCGCTGGAGAGGAAATTAAAGAAATACAATGAAAGCAAAAAAGCTCAATCAGAAACCCACAATACATAAATCATACAAATGTCAAACTAAACCTTTTGTTTGTAAAGTGAAAAAAACAATACACCTTTGTAACCAGGTACTGTATAAAAATAATGAATAACTATCATGCAGAGCTAATAAGATAAACAGTATCACATGCCATAGCACATGCCACTTTTGGAGCCATTATAGGTGTACAGATGTTGGTCATATTATAGGTGTACAGATTATAGGTGTACAGACTCTTGGTTTGTCTCTAGTTGAGGTCTTCTTAACACATAGCTTTTAAGCCTAAGGCTATTTATGCTATGTGCTATAGTTTTTATTAGAGATACCATTATAATTAAGATTAAGATTAAATCATGAATATTTTGAGTAAAAGTCATGGACAGGTCATGGGCAATAAGCAAAAATTCTTGTGACCTGTCCATGACTTTTATTAAAAATACCCCTGACTAAATCTTGGAGGCTCTGGGGGGCACCGGGGATGCAGCTTCTGCTTGAAGGGGGGGCCTATGGGATGTGCCTGTTGATGGTCGGGGGGGCCCTTCTGGGTGCCTGTTGGTGCTTGGAGGCAGGCGGGGGGAGAGACTGCCCGCAATCGCCACCACTGCTACTGGAGGGGGCAGGTGTGGCAGGCCCTGGGGTGCCTGAGCTTCTCCAGCAGCCCTGTGTCAATTGCACTTCCCAGCCGCAGAAGTCTTGGAGGTCCCGGAAAGTCAAGGAATCCATGACTTCCGTGATGGACTCGAAGCCTTAATTATGACATTTGGTAATACAAATCAAAACAGACGCACAGGGCCAGTTAGACAGGTAGAACTGGAGGGTCTCAATGCGTGGATGAGATGATGGTGTAGAAAGGAGGGATTTAGATTTATTAGGAACTGGAGAAAGTTTTGGGAAAGGGGGAGCCTATACAAGAAGGATGGGCTCCACTGAAAACAAAATGGAACCAGATTGCTGGCACTTAAAACGAAAAATGTTGTAAAGCAGTTTTTAAACTCAGGGCTGGGGGAAAGCCGACTGGTGCGGAGGAGCAGGTTCAGACAGAGGATCTTAGGGGAGGATCTATTAATGGAGATGCTCTATGTCCTAATAAGGAGGAGAGGATGGAAGATGATAAAATACAGGTAGGATCTGATGAGAAACAGTCAAATGAAAAAAAAGTCCCATTCGATTACATCATGTAATGGCAGATAGCTAAAAAGTGACAATTTTTAAAGTGCTTATTTACCAATGCTAGAAGTCTAAATAATAAGATGGGTGAACTAGAGTGCCTCGTATTAAATGAGGATATTGATATAATAGGCATCACAGAAACTTGGTGGAATGTCATTACACATATTGAATCTATTTCCCCATGTTAAGTATCCTCACACCTTCTTGTCAACTGTCTAAATGGGCCATCTTGATTATCACTACAAAAGTTTTTTTCTCCTGCTGATAATAGCTCATCTAAATTAATTAGTCTCTTACAGTTGGTATGGCAAATTCCACCTTCTCTGTATATCTAATCTATCTATCTATCTACTATATGTTCCATTCTATGCATCCGATGAAGTGGGCTGTAGCCCATGAAAGCTTTGCTCTAATACATTTGTTAGCCTCTAAAGTGCCACAAGTACTCCTGTTCTTTTTTCAATGGGACACAGTAATATCAGGTTGCAGAATATATTGGAGGGACAGAACAGATCGTGCTGGTGGGGGAGTAGCATTATATGTGAAAGAAAGCATAGAATCAAATGAAGTAAAAATCTTAAACCAAACTGCACCATAGAATCTCTATGGATAGTAATTCCATGCTTTAATAATAAGAATACAGCAGTAGGGATATATTACCCATCACCCGACATGATGGTGATAGTGACTGTGAAATGCTCAGGGAGATTAGAGAGGTTATTAAAATAAAAAAACTCCATAATAATGGGGGATTTCAATTATCCCCATATTGACTGAGTACGTCATCTCAGGACGGAATGAAGAGATAAAGTTTCTTGACATCTTAAATGACTGCTTCTTGCAGAAGATAGTCCTGGAACCCACAAGAGGAGAGGCAATTCTTGAATTAGTCCTAAGCGGAGCACAAGATCTGGTACAAGAAGTGAATATATACGCTTGGTAATAGTGACCATACAATTAAATTTAACATCCCTGTGATGGGGAAAACACCATAGCAGCCCAACACGGTAGCATTTAATTTGAAAAAGGGGGACTATGCAAAAATTAGGAAGTTAGTTAAACAGAAATTAAAAGGTACAGTGCAAAAAGTGAAATCTCTGCAAGCTACGTGGAAACTTTTTAAAGATATCATAATAGAGGTTCAACTTAAATGTATACCCCAAATTAAAAAAACACAGTAAGAGAACCAAAAAAGTGCCACTCTGGCTAAACAACAAAGTAAAAGAAGCAGTGAGGGGCAAAAAGGCATCCTTTAAAAAGTGAAAGTTAATCCTAATGAGGAAAATAAAAAGGAGCATAAACTCTGTCAAATGAAGTGTAAAAATATAATTAGGAAGGCCAAAAAAGAATTTGAAGAACAGCTAGTCAAAGACTCAAAAAGTAATAGCAATTTTTTTAAAGTACATCAGAAGCAGGAAGTTTGCTAAACAACCAGTGCAGCCATTGGACGATTGAGATGCTAAAGGAGCACTCAAGGATGAATTCTTTGTAACAGTCTTCACAGCTGAGGACATGAAGGAGATTCCCATATCTGAGCCATTCTTTTTTAGGTGACAAATCTGAGGAACTGTCCCAGATTGAGGTGTCATTAGAGGAGGTTTTGGAACAAATTGATAAACCAAACAGTAATAAGTCACCAGGGCCAGATGGTATTCACCCAAGAGTTCTGAAGGAACTCAAATATGAAATTGCAAGACTATGAAATTGCAAGACTAAGGGTAGTCTATAACCTATCATTTAAATCAGCTTCTGAACCTAATGACTGGAGGATAGCTAAGGCAACACCAATTTTTTAAAAAGGGCTCCAGAGGTGATCCTGGCAATTATAGGCCGGTAAGCCTGACTTCAGTACCGGGAAAACTAGTTGAAGTGACAGTAAAGAACAAAATTGTCAGACATATAGATGAATGTAATTTTTGGGGGAAGAATCAACATGTTTTTTGTAAAGGGAAATCGTGCCCCGCCAATCTACTAGAATTCTTTGAGCATGTGGACAAGGGGGATCCAGCGGATATAGTTAAATTTTCAGAAAGCCTTTGACCAGGTCCCTCACCAAAGGCTCTTAAGCAAAGTAAGCAGTCATGGGACAAAAGGGAAGGTCCTCTTATGGACTGGTAACTGGTTAAAAGAGAGGAAACAAAGGGTAGGAATAAATGGTCAGTTTTCAGAATGGAGAGAGGTAAAGAGTGGTGTCCCACAGAGGTCTATACTGGGCCCAGTCCTATTCAACATAATCATAAATTATCTGGAAAAAGGGGTAAACCGTGAGGTGGCAAATTTGGAGATGTTACAAAACTACTCAAGACAGTTAAGTCCCAGGCAGACTATGAAGAGCTACAAAAGGATCTCTCAAAACTGTGTGACTGGACAACAAAATGGCTGATGACATTCAATGTTGATAAATGCAAAGTAACATACACTGGAAAACATAATCCCATCTATACGTATAAAATGATGGGGTCTAAATTCAGGAAAGAAATATTGGATAATTCTCTGAAAACATCCACTCAATGTGCAGTGGCAGTCAAAAAAGCGAACAGAATGTTGGGAATCGTTACAAAAGGGATAGATAAGAAGTCAGAAAATATCATATTGCCTCTATATAAATCCACGGTACGCCATATCTTCAATATTGCAAGCAGATGTGGTTGCCCCATCTCAAAAAAGATATATTGGAATTGGGGAAGGTTCAGAAAAGGGCAACAAAAATGATTAGGGGTATGGAATGGCTGCTGTATGAGGAGAGATTAATAAGATTCAGACTTTTCACCTTGGAAAAGAGACGACTAAGGAGGGGGATATGGTAGAGGGCTATAAAATCATGACTGGTGTGGAGAAAGTAAATAAGTAAGTGTTATTTACTCCTTCTCATAACACAAGTACTAGGGGTCACCAAACGAAATTAATAGACAGCAGATTTAAAACAAACAAAAGGAAGTATTTTTTCACACAACGCACAGTCAACCTATGGAACTCTTTGCCAGAGGATGTTGTGAAAGCCAAGACTATAACAGAACTAGATAAAAAGGACTAGATAAGTTCATTGAGGATAGGTCCATCAATGGCTATTAGCCAGGATGGGCAAGGATGGCGTTCTTGGCCTCTGTTTGCAAGAAGCTGGGAATGGGAGACAGGGTGGATCACTTGATGATTACCAGGTAATAGCCATTCCCTCTGGGACACTTGGCATTGGCCACTGTCAGAAGACAGGATACTGGGCTAGATGGGCCTTTGGTCTGACCGAGTATGGCCATTCTTATGTTATTATGTTCTTATCAATGCTATGTTCCTAAAAGCCTATGACACATAGGACCAGAGTGTAACATTAGTCACACCCTCTATTTTGGGAGGTTAGGAAGGGCCATGTTGCAGAAGGAGCACCAGTAGGAATATGGGCTGACTAAGCCACAAATCATCCTGCAACTAGAGAAGAGGATGGGTGAGAACTCTACCACACCTTGAAGGGGTATAGGATGTCCCCCCACACTCCAGCTCATCTGGCCAATGTAGGAGAGTGAGCTATTTACCCGCTATTCCCTCATATCTCTTACCCTTTTCAGGAAGTGATCACCTTCACTGGTGAAACGGCTAAGCAGTGCTACAGCTTCAAATCCCAAATGAGGATTTCATCGATACAGGGCTGCAAAGGAAGCATGTTGCAGCAGTGTGTATAAAGTCTTGTCTATCCATGCAGAGCCAGTCACAATTTAGTATCAAAATGAGTATGAGTATTTTCTGCTTTGTAAGCCACTTGACCTTATTCATATTGTCTTTCCATACAAAACCACATTCTATGTTCAACTGCAAAAATATAGCGACCAAAACAGGTATGCACTCCCACAATCTATTTGTCTGGATTACATTAAACTTGATAGTAAGGGAAGAAATAAGATCCCTACCAGGTAGCCTTTATATATTATATTTCAACAGAGACTTTTTTCCACCACCACATTAAAGAACAACTGGAAATATTAGTTAATAATGGAAATACTTATAGACCCCCAAGTACATCAGGATAATCATAATGACTTAAATTTTCAGTGCATTTTGTTCAGTTCCTTGATAATTGTTTAGCAGGTCTGCTTCACAGCACTTGGAGATAGGAAGTGAAGAATACAGAGTCCGGTGAATCTTCAGGAGGAATATGGAGGGGCAGAATGTAATTGCTCAAGGTGTAAGTTGAGCATCCCACTTACCAGCACAGAGATTTTTTTTTTAAAGAAAAATCTTAGATTTTCCTATCTTGCATGGAAGAGTCATGGCAGTGGGCAACCTTAAGTGTGGTATGCAACAAGTAGAAATGGACAGAAGTGCACAGATGGATGTATTGGCAGGCAGCTTCAAGAGGGAATGGCAAGAAAGCACAGCAACATCATGAGAACAGGCACACATCAAAAAAGTTTTTCTAAAACTATAGCAGTAGTTTAAGACATATAGCAGCAGTGACCTCAGTGTTCTATATAACTCCCTATATCAACTGCATTGTAAAAGATGATCTGCCTAAAAAGTTTGCCCCTTTCTAACACAGCCCCTATACTAGCACTGTAGCCAGCAGCAAATGCATATAGTCCTAGATGTCAATGCAATCTTTGAGTCATATTCCAGTGAGAAAAAAAAACAAGCACTTTCCAATATTCAGTAGCAGACTCAATGTTCATTCAACTAAGAAGCCTCAGAGCTATAATTATGAAGCAGGTGACCAACTACCATACATGCTGATCTTTAATCAACACATACTCGAAGTTTGAATCCCCTAGTATAGGAGAGTGATTCATTAATTTAATAGCTATAGGAAAATGAAATGGGAACACATTAAGAATAGTCTGACAGTTCATTACTGTGCTAGTAATTTGGGACAGTAAAATTTCTGCTTATCTGGAACTTCTATGATAATTTTACTAACAAGAAAACAATTCATTAAAGAGATCAAAATGTCAGTGAGTAATATAGAAGCAATTTAGAAAAATTTTCATTCTAGGTTTTCATTTTATAGAGTTATTAAATATGTTTTTTTCTTTTTGTTAAGGCAAACTGACTGAGGCTCACTGTGAAATACTGCCACTTCCATTTAAACAGCTAGAGGGTTAGATTCTGATCTTACACCAGTGTAACTCCATTACTTCAATGGAGCTACCCCTAATTTATATCACTGGGAGAGAGACTGAAGTCACCCCCATTTTGTATGAAAATGAGGAAAGAACAGACAGAGGAAATCTTAACTTATGGATTCAATGGTCCTTTGAGTTTTTCTTAGCTAATAAGTTAAAACATCTTAAGGTCTCCTTTGATCACAATATATCCATCTGAACTGTAATTCTGTAACTGGGTATTCTTTTACTTTAGAAGCCAATCCTGCTTCAAGAATATGGCGGGCTCCATCTGTGGCACAACTACTGTGGTTCCATAACAGTGAAGAGGACAGTTAGAGCACGTGCTAGCTTTGGAACCCAGCTAACCTGAAGCTCCTAGAACAGTTCCCTGTAGCGATTCATTAGGGTGGGGAAAGCAAATGGTAATAGCTGTTGGGTGTACTACTCATGGATCTTATTTGAGTATCCAGTGCAAGAGCCGCAGAGCCATTCCAGCTCTGACACTAGAATAAATGTCATGGAGCAGGTCAATCTCCACTCTGTGGCATGGTGGGAGCAATCCCCCAAGCCCACCTGAGAACTCCAGCATACACCCCACTTCTTGCGATAAACCCTGGGAATAGCTTCTTGCAATTTGTGCAATAGTGCTTTTTAAGTTGTACAGACAAGTGCCAAATGGAGAAAAAACAATGATGGCCAAAGGCTAACTATCGCAAGGAGGTGAAAAAATAAAGATAAAATTAAACAGCAATTTCTCATTTTAACCATAAGTGAAAATCATTGCAAGAACCTTAGACATTAATAGCAAATAAGTCAGTTGCAAGGCATTTACAATCTTATATTATAGTTTCTGGACTGAAATCTGATTCAACCTGTACAGTTCTCTTTTCTTCCATTTGTGTATCACTTACCCTGATTGTCTTTGCTGTTCACTTCACTTGAACCTGAATTTATTTAACATTGAATACTGGGGAACATGGGAGAACTTCTGGATTTCTGAGGTATGTAGAATTATGTGCTTGGTAGCAGTGAAATATTATGAATATATGCATTAATTAAAGTTAAAAATGGTAAAAAAAAATGCAGACAATTAATTAGTGGAGTTCAGGCTTAGTCCTTATATGGAAATGCATTTTGGGTAGAAGCTCTTCCCCTTGTGTACCCACACAAACAGTAGTCCAGACCTTGCCCTAAGTCTTCAAAACCTGTTGCCTTTTCAAGTACTCTATATAGAAATTATTAACACAGTTTTTTCTCTTTCCTGGGTTCAGCAGTAGCAGTTATTTGTAGGGGGGGGCAGGAACCAAGCCTCCTGTGTACAGATCTTTAAAAAGGAAATGGAAAAACTGCATCCATCATCCGATGTTTATGAAAGCAAGTCTCAGAAGAGTTAATGCTGAGTCTTTTGGGAAGGCAAATGGTTATATAAGCAGAGGGGGCTCATGCAAGAAATTTAATGGAAAACCTACCCTGCAACAAGACAGAAGAAAATTATATAGAGAAAAAGCAATATATTTCAATAACAGAGCTCTGTGTAGTATGAGCAACTAAATGATAGATTACTGTGAATAAATGTAAATATACACATTTCTGCATTCAGTTATTGAACCGGCTTCAGTAAATAGACATCTCTTGTAACCTCAGTGCAGAATAAATAGAAATTGGATTCTGCATGAGCAATGAAACCATATTAGTGGGTAATATTTTAAACATTAGTCTCAATAAGAATATACCCATTCTGCCCAAGACCATACATGTTAAACAGGGCAATATGCCAATGAGAATTTAATCATGTGTAATTTTTCTCTAGTTAGCATAATATTCCTTCAGTTCACACATTTTGAAGGCCAAGTTTGCTTACAGAAATACTTCATTGTGTAATGTGATCTTAAACAATAATCTGATATACTGCCATTTCTTGACACTATCAGTCTTCTCTAGTAACTGGGTTTATGATAGACAGTAAGGCCTTGATTCAGCAAGAAGATTAAGCACATGAATAATTTTAAGCACAAGTGATGAAGTCAATGTTCAAGTGTTTACACATAAACATATGCTAAAGTATCTTGCTCAAAGGGGGCCTATATGTGGACTCAGATAACCCAGGGCTATATCCTATCCTTCAGGATTGAGAAAAAACAATGTCACATTACTGCCGGTTAGACGCTCTGTCAATCGATGCACCGGGGATCCATTTAGCAGATCTAGTGAAAGCCTACTAAATCAACCACAGAGCACTCTCCAGTTGACCCCGGTATGCCACCAAGAACAAGAAGAGTAAGATAAGTCAACAGGAGAGTGTCTCCCATCGACCCAACATGGTGAAGTCACCGCAGTAAGATGACCTAAGCTATGTCGACTCCAGCTACGTTATTCACATAGCTGGAGTTGCATAACTTAGGTTGACTTATCGCGGTAGTGTCAACATAGCCAAAGAAACATCAAGTGATTCAACCTTGTGGCGTTTCTGTGAAATGATCTTCTCAGGTGGAGGAAAAGCTCAGTGGTTAAGAGGAGCCACTTGGTACTGCCTCCAAATCCTTCAGATCTCAAAGATCTATAGGGAAAGGAAGCTCAACCCAACAGTGAGCTAGGTCCTCCAAGAGGGCACCTGCCTATACCCTCACATGATATCTTGACTCCCTAAAAGATATAATCTCAGAGTTATATTCCCAGTAGCTTATCTCCTGCACAAGCCTTCCTCCTTCAGCACTTCTTCAGAAACAGTATAGGAGATCAAGCTATTTGACATAGCATTACCGCAGTGGAAGTTTCTCTAGAGACTAGTCTTTTCTGTTGGTTTTAGTTCCAGCTGAAAAAAACAGTAGCCCCAAGAAATGTACATAAGCTGCAGTGACCAACAGACCTGTTGTTCAGGTCTAAAACATAGTTGGCCAACAGGAAACCATAAGAATAAGTTAAAAATCTTCTACTGGAATCTCTAACCACTTTCCAACTCTAATTTTGTTCCCTCCCAATTCAGACCATTGACTTCTTTGGCAAGCAGAAATTTTGTACCCTAGAGAGGTCGGGGTAGAGTACAGTGGAGCCACTGCATGCCTCCCCTTCCTTACATCACAGTCTGGTTCCAAAGGCTGCTGTTCATATTAGTAGAGGGTAGCATACAAACCATAGTATTTTACTTACATTGCTTGCTCAACTAAACAACACTTCTTAATTAGAATTTGAACAGATACCTCACTCTGTTGCTTCTATGTTATTCACAAATGAAAACAGAATACTTAATAATATTCAACAGACACAACTATGTTGCCATACTTTACCTTAGGATAATTAGAGACATGGATTCTAACCCATCTACTATTCTGAGCTCACAGTAAGTCCAATTCCATTTTAGAAATAGTTCATTCTGGAACCCCATAATTTGCCTTACTTATTGTCACTTTAGTTTACCGCTAAACTGAATACCTTACTTTTTACTTTTTTAATACTATTTTTCTGGTAACCGTGCATGACACATCACTGTTCCCTTTAGTATTTCAACTAGGAAGATCATATGTCTCAGTTACAGTTATGGAGGTGCATGTGATGGGTTAAGACCAAATGGTGCCCTTACCTTAGGGAATGATGCAAAGGGGTCTTGGTGGTAAGGAGCAATGGAGTAGTATTAGCTAATGCCTGACACAACATCTATCCTACTCTTGAAGGTCAGAATAGCACTAGGAAGGCTATGGTGTTAGATTGGAAATTTTGCTTCTGATTTATGGTCAGTATATGCCCTTAACTAACACTTGCTGCTGAGTACAGCATACATGTTGGCCATGAAGGAAAATGTCCTATGTCTAGCAGAACCCAAGCCCTGACAGCATACCAGCCAGTGTGATGCTGGTCTCCCATTCTAGCACCCTGTACTATACATAGTGTGAAAAGGCTCCCTATACTATATCTAGACACTTATATGGCCCGCATTGTTGTAGCTTCCAACATTGATCATCCTTTCGGCTTTTCCTTTCCATCTCACCTAGGCATGATAGGGTAGAGCTTTTCTCAGTCATATATTTTTTGTTTAAATGAATATCAGGTGTATGGATGACTTCATGTACTTTTAAAAATGGCTCTCCTTTGAAGGCATTTTCTATTCCCTCTCATAATGGCACAGTGCTGGCATTAGCCAAACATAGGTGCCATGAGGCCAAAGTCTACTCTTATACTGCTGAGACCAGGAATAACTTAATGAAGTCACACCAGTGTAAATGACAGTGTAATTAGCAGGTGGCTGTCACCCTTTCTTGGAGATCTATTTTGTAAGCTCACACTGGGTCAAGATTTTCTCCCCAGCCCTGTGTAATAATTGTCCCATATTTTGTCCTTTTTGCACTTATTCCCTTCCTTGAAAGCCCCCTTTCACTTTTCCTTTGTGCTTAAATGGTAAAAAGAGGGACCAATTTAAGGTGTTTTGTATAGTTTTCCCTTTCTTGAGGCACTTACTGAGAATATGTGGTGACTCACCTCCAACTTTTTCCTAAGGTTTTGAGGGCTACGCTATGCAGCAGAATAGGATTGGAATCTGCCTTTCATATAAGTAGCACAGACAAACTCATGGCTGCTTAGTTAGAGGGTTCCTTCTGTTTTGATTTGTTTGGCACATGCCCCCACATATTTGAAAGATTAATAGCTTTAATCAGAAAACAGAGTGGCTGTTTTGCTTCATTTTTCCTAGGACAGATGCTTGATACAACAATCACACCTTGAGAGGTGGAGTGGATGCCAGGGGCATTTGTGTTCCTGTACCACTGTAGAAATGTGTTTACATTTCAGAACATCACAAATCCATACATTTCAGCTTTTCAATAAGCCCATGAACTAGGCAAGTGAAAAATGAATCAACAACAGAAGGCAGAAGAAGGTTTAGACTCATAGACATTAAGGTCAGAAGGGATCATTATGATCATCTAGTCTGACCTTCTGCACAATACAGGCCACAGAATATCACCCACCCACTCCTGCAATAAACCTCTCATCTATGTCTGACCTATTGAAGTCCTCAGATCATGGTTTAAAGACTTCAAGGTGCAGAGAATCCTCCAGCAAGTGACCCATGCCCCATGCTTCAGAGGAAGGCGAAAAAAACCCAGGGCCTCTTCTAATCTGCCCTGGAGGAAAATTTCTTCCCGACCGCAAATATGGCGATCAGCTGAACCCCGAGCATGTGGGCAAGATTCACCAGCCAGATACCCAGGAAAGAATTCTCTGTAGTAACTCAGATCCCACCCCATCTAACATCCCACGACAGGCCATTGGGCCTATTTACCATGAATAGTTAAAGATCAATTAATTGCCAAAATCATGTTATCCCAACATACCATCTCCTCCATAAATTTATCAAGTTTAATCTTGAAGCCAGATAGGTCTTTTGCCCCCACTGCTTCCCTTGGAAGGCTATTCCACAACTTTACTCCTCTAATGGTTAGAAACCTTCGTCTAATTTCAAGTCTAAACTTCCCTTTCCTGCCTTTGAGTGCCAGCAGGCTAAAAGCTTCCATTGTTGCTTCTTGTGGCAATAACACATTGCTTCCTCCTACACCTTTACTATAGTTCCTTACTATGTTTCCCTCCTCCTCCATAACAACCTAACGCTCTCCTCTTCCGTCACCTATCTTAATCTACAAAAACACTGACATTGAGAAGGCTTCATTGGTGAAATCTTACAACATTGATTCACTTCAACTATTTATGTTTTAAAATTTGCAGATATAATTTTACTCAACAGTGTCCATAAACAAAGGAGACCACAAATAACAGCGAAGACAGTTGGAGGGTTTTATTCACAAAGATGTGCAGGAATACCGTTTGCTGTTTTCCGTCAGCTCTAGTCAGTGCAGAATTTGGTCCAGAAATTTCAAATGCAGTACAATATGGAATTAAAAATTGATTGGTGGTACTTTGTTGCATATTAGGTATAGATTTCAGGACTAAATCTTAGTTCTTTGTTCTCAGGACTTGTTACACATGTCTCTCCACATGAGAGACAGAGGGACAGAGCCACTCTTTGTGGTCCATTCCTTAATTTGCATACTCTAAATGTCAAAGCAATTCTCCAGTTTCATTTCATCAGAAAGAACCCAGGCTTTCTTCTTATGGAGAGAGTATATCAGAAGCAGGAAGCATGTAAGATTGTGGATCCGCTCAGTTACCAAGTAATACAGAAAGCAACTGAGAACAAGGATATTGCAGAAAAGCTAAAGGATTTGTTTACACCAGTTTTCACCAGAGATTGTGTTCATTGCTAGCTCTAGATAAAATTGAAGACTCTTAGCGCATGCCTTTACAGCAACTGAGAGGTGTGATTGCAGCATGTCAACATACCCCAAGTTAGCTCTGATCTCGCTAGCTCAAAAAACAATAGCGCTGAAGCCATGGCAACACTGGCAGCAGCCCCGGCTAGTTGTCCGAGTATGTACCCAGGATTCCAGATGGGCTTGTATTCAGGTAGCTAGCCCGGCTTGCCGTGGCTTCAGTGTTGTTATTATTCAGGCTAGATAAACCAAAGCTAGTTCAGGTATATCTACATGTGCTACCATTTCACTTCTAACTGAAATGTAGAGATTCCCAGATATGCACAAAACTGGAAGAAGTTAATAAAATATAATATATTTATACCTTAATGTATTGCATTTTCTTGGACACATGCTGCCTCTAAATTTGGTGCAAAGGCATGGACATTTTCACTCTTTTTGCATTAATATGGCAGATTCCTCTGAATTCTATATTTAAAAGTAGAAAAAAATCTTAATATTCCCAGAGAAATACATATCACCTGAGTGTAGGGGATCAAGCAGCCCCTAAACATCCATCTGATATGGAGAATTAGTTCTGGATTAGTAAGTGTTGACATCTGTGCCTGGACCCCAGTAGGAGAAGCTTCTTCCACAATGGAGACTAGTAGCATTTTTTATTTTTATTTTTAAGGGTGGGCAGAGATGGGAAGAATGCAAAGAATGATCTTGGCAATCCTCCTAGTGTCACAAGACCATACTTGTATATAAGGGTATGGTGGTCAGGGGACAGGGATGATACTTTTTTTTTTTTGCAGGTCTACCCGAAATTGCTAATGCAAAACTTAAGGAAGCACTTTCTACAGCACAATTTGTAACCATCCTTTCTGGTTGATTGTGCTTTGAAGGAGTCATTTTCAGACTTTGTTGCTGGAGGCCTGGTTATCACAAAAAGGGGGCCTTTGAAATGTAGGAAGAGTCACAAGGAAAGGGAATTGGGATCTTCCTCAGTATGAGGGGAGGTTTGTTTATGTTGTTTAAATTGCCTCTAAGAGTAACCATAGCATGTTACATGCAAGGCCATTTTAAATAAATTACACTACTTAAGTTGGTATCCTATAAATATTGAATAAACTATGTTCCAGAATGTTGGTTTACAAATCAAAGGACCTCTGGTTTATCAGGAAAAAAATCAGTATTTGAAAGGACCCAGGCACATTTCAAATTTAAAACCTTTCATTTGCTTCTTGAATAACTTTGACAGCAAATCCTTATTATGCTGGTCTTTGAAATGGAGTGTTTGCCATTTGCAGTCCCAATCTCCTTAAAGAAGCTGTGAACTGATATGTTTAGTAGCTTGCAAATTTGAAAAAAATGATGAATAAAGAACACAGTGCTGAAAATGATAATCCATTTCCCTCCTAACATGTAGGGATACAGAAAACTGGAAGACTTCATAAATAACATGCATTACGGAGCATTTAACTTGGAGACTAGCTTCACAATCTGTATTGGGGCCATAGTTAATCTAAAGTGTATTGCCATTTCAGAGATTCAAAGTATAATCAGAATATTTGTCCCAAATTCCCTCCCACTGGATTTATACTAGTGCAATGCCATTGATTTAAATGCAGTTACTCCTCACTTACCCCAATATAAGAGATAACAGAATCAGACTTGTTTTCTTTAACTGATAAACAAGTTTGAATCTATGAGCCTGATTCTTCTCATTCACATGTTTAAAATCAAGAATAACTACTTAAATCAGTGGAACGTCAGTGGGCAAAAGTGGTTTAAGTGAGTTAGTGTTTCATTTTACACTTTTAATTCTAATTCTCTCATTCTATTAATCTAATTGTAGAGCAATTGCTCCCACCCCAGTGTAATATTGTGACACTCCCATCTTTTTTCCTCTGTGTTAATCTGTTAAACATAATTTAAGGATTACTGTGTTACACAGACCAGTTATATTTTACAATAATGGTAGATTATATAATACCAATTTAGATTTTGTTTATACACAAATTAGCATCTCAGAATGAAATTGGAATGGTTCAGATTATGAACATCGGTTATAAGAATTGGGGTTTTGTGTTTATTTAAATGCATTTATAGTTGTGTTATAGTTACTTAGTGCTTATTAATGTAACAGCATGCTAATAATAAAAGACTAATTCTGATCCCACCAAAATCTTTAAAAGTTTTGCCATTTTCTTCAATGAATTCAGGATTATACCCCAGTATCGCTACAAACCAGACAGAAATATCATCTAGTGGGTAACGAACAGGACTCCAATTCTGATTAACTTGGTTCTATTCTAAACTGCCACATATTTTCTTTGTGAAGTTGAGTGAGTCCTTATCTCCCTGTACCTCAGTTTTTCTATCTGTAAAACTGGGATAATAGAAAACTTGAAGAGGAGTTGAGAGACTTGAGTGGAATTTTCGAAGTGCTTCTACAGCACTTACACTCCTTTGAAAATCTCACCCCTAATTCATATACATCTGTAAAGGAGATCCTGAGATGGCAAACACTACAGAAGTGCAGAATATTTTTGTACATTACAGTTTGTGATGCATATATTTCAAAAGCTCTTCTCTAAAGTAAGCTATAAAATAATTATCACAGATATGCAACACAATTTCTGAATAGTTAAAATATTTCTAGTAAATGATCCATTCTGTTTGACATGGTTCATTACTTAAATTTGTTTTTCATATCTGCTGATATATTGGATACCAAATATTTGATATAACCTTTCCAACAAACTAGTTTGGCACAGTTTTCTACACACATATCTTATACCGTCTCCCTCTCACCTTAGACTCTGCACCTGTGCAGTGTCTGTTTCTTGAATGTCCCCATTTCCCCCATGTTTTCTCAAGCTATCCAACTAACATGACATGTCTTTTTCTCTTAAAGCAATATCTTTTTAAAAGCAACACAAATTATGGGTTTCTTATGCCAACGATCAATTTATGGGTTAACAGAGCACATATAATAGTGGAGTAAAATACCGTGAAAATACTTTTACCTATCTTTTCAAACTTGAATATATAAACTAAGGCACCTAAACTCAAAATGTAGGCACCCGAATATGTGGTCTGATTTTCAAAAGTGCTGAGCATCAACAGCTCCAATTCACTTCACTGGCAGCTGTAGGTGGTTCATAACTCCAAGTCATGTCACTAGTTTAAGTGCCAAAATATAGGTTTAGATGCCTCAGTTTAGGAACCCAAGTTTTAAAGACTGGACATTTTGCCCTGACAAACAACCAATATGTTGTTTTCAGCCGAGATCTTTACTGCTAAGAGAACTGGGCAGGCCTTTTGCATAGCTTTATAAGAACAGATGTTTTATATCAAACCATTACAACACATGATTGTTAATTCCCCTCAAACATTAGACAACTCACATATAACTTCAGTTTTCTAATTATTGGTGTATTCACATTTGTTGTCATCTATATTTTATTTTCATAAAAAAACAAAGTATTCAATGACAAGAAACCACAGCAAGGTGCCTTACTACAGTAGAAATGGGCAGCTATGTAGCTCATGCTTATGCTACTGTTAAAGTCACAGTGCCCCAAACTCCCAATGCCTTTAATAAAAGCAGAAACAGGCCCCATGAAAATGAAATGGGGACAGAATATATTCCAACCATGGAAAAAAGGAGTTCCATGAACTTTACATTTTCACCTTTCCTTGTCTTATTACATGGAAGCTCAACTTCCCATGCTGGGTGAATAAGACCAGCTGGAGGAACAGCCACTAAGTACAGCATATGCCCCTCAACACAGAAGGTTTGAGTAACAGTAAATATCCTTCCATAACTTCTAGGAATCATGGAGAAGGGGTGGGCAACTAGCCAGAGGCCATTTAATGTCTTCATAACAGGAATAGGAGCCATTCTGCCAAAGATGCAGGAAGCCTAAGAGAAGTACATATGGGCAAAACACAGCAACTGGCATATTCTTGCCTGCTTCTTCCTCCCATATGAACTGGTAATTTGGAACTTGTATTCTGCCAGTGCTCCTTTCTCCACCAGCTGCCAATGCAGCTAAGTGGAAGCAACTCAGGAGCAATGGACCTCTACCGTCCTTTTCATTCTGTGCTATTTTAAATTCAGCAAGGACTACAAAAATCACTTAAGACAATCCCAGAAGATCAGAATTGTTTCCCTTTATTATGACTGCATTTGTTTCAGCCCTGAGCAGACAACCTATGCTATATTTAATTCTTTATCACTAGAGTGTGAAATAATCTACCACTTATTTTCCATTGATACCCTCTCCAGGAAAAGGAACCAATAAAATAATTGTTTGAATGAATAATATTCCATTTCACTTTAAATCTGAAGATTAAACTCAGTCTTCCAATTTTGAAATGTAAGTGAAAAGATCAATACAGTCTAATTTCTAGTTTAAATCAATTGTAATAATCTAATTCAGTCACTATATCTAAATTGCTTATGAAGACCTGTAGTCTCTAGGTAAATTACTTATTCCCACATTTTGATCAGCTTTATACTCTATTCTGGCTTCTAAGAAGTAGTATCTAAATTGGAAATGGATCATACCATGCTTGATGGCATTTTCCCCTTCTCTGCTGTTTAGAAGTATGATTTTATACTGGCATTATGCCTAATAACTGCCTTTTGGAATTTGAAACCTTTGTGTTGGGAGTTTCTCTGTTTGATAACTAACATTGCTGCATTTACTGAGTTCAGGGCCACTGATGCTCCACTCAGCAATGGGATCACAGTTAGCTAGAATTATACAAGTCACCAAAGATAGAAGAAGGGATTATATGATAAAACTTTCAGTCTCACAAAATGGTTATCACTCATGTGATCATTTCCACAGCTGAAGAGAATCTTTATAACAATAACTAAGTGAAAACTGTAGGAAAGAATCAGAACTAAGGGTCTTGCCCAATTTATTCAGTGACTGAAAAATTAAAGAGAATATATCATATTAATCTCTAATATGTTTCCACAGTTACTTCCCTAACTTTGCTGTGCTATGTAAAATGACATAAGCAGGAACAGATGCAAGAAGCAGCAGTTAACAGTGTTTGGATTATAAACGAATAATCCTGTTTTCACAGCAGAGTTTGAACAGTGTACAGTAAGTCAAGCTTGAGGCCACAAACTGAACAATAAGAAAACATAATATTAAATGGCTACTTATTAATTGTGCACAGTCCATTCTGTGCACTGACTGATGCAAGGGTCCTGTGGAAAATAGGAGGTAAGTGTGTAATTAAAGGCCATCATAATGCTTACATGCAAGGGGGATAAATTCAGATTGCACAGGCAACCTTAATTCTGGCAATTCCTAATTTTTAACTGCTTCACTTTGCAACCTGTTAACTGTTCATTAATATAGTTTACTGTGTATAATATAGTAACTATATCAAATAAAGAGCACCCCCACCCTTCTGATAACAACCACCAGCACTTTAGGTTGCTAAGTAATTATTGAAAGTTCTCTGGTTGCCCATTTTATAGTAGCTGTTTCTTGGCATGCTTTCTGAGCATCCCTTTAACTTAGGCAGAGGCAAACAGCTGTTGCTGGTTTGCAACTAATGACTTGATTGTACTGTTCGCTTTCTCAGTTTACTTCTTAAAGAGTTTACTTCTTAAATCTCAAACCAATAATATAGTTTCAAATAATTTCTTTTAGTTTTTTATTTAATATTTTCAAAATCTTGTTCTTGGTATGTTTATGTTTTAGTTGCTTTAAAGGATATTTGTCTCTGCCACATTACATATTTTATACTGTTTTATAAACACATCTGAGCCCCAACAAGAGATAATGCTAAGCATGATTTTGTTGGAAACTATTAAAGATGAGTTTTGGGGACTAGGGCTTCAAAAACATTAAGATACTTCTGAAAACAATTACATCTTGTACTTAGTATAATTGAGGTTTCTGAGACTGGGGATCACAAGCATTTACTGCAGGTGTGGGTTTCTGAGGAAAAGCGAAGGCCTTCTTTACACTTCTCAGCGTCCCTTTGCCAAGCTACATATGGAGCAGCTCAGAATCAATTACCAAGAACAACAACAACAACAAAACAATAAAAAGCAACCCTCTCTCAACCCTGTGTTGTAGTTTATTAGAGAAGAAGAGAAAATGGATAATTAAAAAGCAAAAGCCTGGGGCACAAAAGGAGCAAAGAGACTCTGTCTCCTTCCAGCCCAGCCAGGCAAACCTCTCAACATTCAAACTTGCCAATGAGTGACAAATGGACAATATCTGTGTTTTGTTGGATGTCATACACTGACTGACTGACTATAGCGGTTTTTTAAGGGACTCTTCAACTAGGTGCAGAAAATGAACAGATTTGTAAGCAAGGGAGATGGAAGGCTCTCCGTATCCAGGTGGTCTGGGGGTTAGTGGAGAAGCTCTCCTCCTGCACTTCACCAGAGAAAAGGGCACCTGGAGGAGGAGTTGTGGTCCCCACCCAGACTGTGCCCAACATAACTAGTTCAGGCCAACTCCTCATACAATTAATGTACCCACCCCAACCACATGCCATTTTAGCCTCTACCTCACCTATAGAGCTAACTCAGGACTCCCACTTCAGTACCATTAAAAATAATATAGCATATCAACCCTCCATGCCCCATATAGTTAATTTATGCCCAGCCCTACCTCTCTGCAGGTTTCCACAGCAATTTCTGCCAAGAGTGAGCCTGCTGCTTCTGCTCTTGGCCCAGCTCCTCTCTCCCCCTTCCCTCTAAGGAGCAGAGAAGGCAGACTAGGCTAAGCCAGGCACACTTCACAGAGGGCAGGAAGGGGAAGGAGGAAGTTGGAGGGGCCTCCCAAGTAGGAAAAGCCCAGCTGCTCATTTCCTTCTCCTCTGCCCCCGGAAGGAAAACACAGCAGGCAGCCTGCTCCACCCTCATCCTTCCCTGTGCTAACACCTTGTGGGCAGGAGTGTAAGCGGTGGGAGGGTTTGGGATCCCAAAGTAGGGTTGCCAACTTTCTATGCACACAAAACCGAATGCTCTTGTTCCGCCCCTGCCCTGCCCATCCTCTGAGACCCTGCCTTCACTCACTCCACCCACCCCCCATTGATCGCTGTCCCCACCCTCACTTACTCCCTCATTTTCACCAGGCTGGCTCAGAGGGTTGGTGTGCGGGAGGAGGTGAGGGCTCCGGCTGGGGGTGTGGGCTCTGGGGTGGGACCAGAAATGAGGAGTTCAGAGTGCAGGAGGGGACTCCAGGCTGAGGCAGTGGGTTGGGATGCAAGAGGAGGTTAGGACTGCGGCTGGGGTGCAGGCTCTGGCTGGGGTGTGGGCTCAGGGATGGGACCAAGGATGAGGAGTTTGGGATGCAGGAGGGTGCTCTGGGCTGGGACTGATGGGTTCAGAGTGTGGGAGGGGGCTCTGGGCTGATGAAGGGAATTGCAGTATGGGGCGGGCAGGTGAGGGCTCTGGCTGGGGGTGCAGACTCTGGGGTGGGGCTGGGGATGAAGGGTTTGGGGTGCAGGATGGGGCTCCGGGCAGGGTCTGGGGTTCTGAGGGCAGGAGGGGGATCAGGGCTGGGGCAGAGAGTGGGACGTGGGAGGGAGGGAGAGCTCCAGCTGGGGGTGCAGGATCTGGGCTGGGGAACCTTTTTTCTGTCATGGGCCATTGACCCACAGAAAAAAATCAATTGCAGGGCACTCACCCACCGGGGGGGCAGGGCACAGAGGCTCAGGGCTTACCCCGCTTGTGGCTCCAGTCCCACAGGGGGTGGGGACACGGAGGCTCCGTGCTTCTCCACTGCAACGGTGCGATCCGGTGCTCGCGGCTCCTGCCCCATGGGCCAGATGAAATTAACTATGGACCGGATCTGGCCCCCGTGCCCTAGGTTTCCCACCTGTGCCCTATGTAGGAGCAGGAGGGAGGACATGCCAGCTGCTTCCTGGGCTCTGCGTGGAGGCTAGCAGGGAGCCTGCCAGCCCCACTGCACAGCATCACCAACTGGACAGTCAACTGCCCGGTCAGCCATGCTGACCGGAGCCTCCAAGATCCCTTTTCCATTGGGTGTTCTGGTTGAAAACCAGACACCTGGTCACCCTATCCGAAAGCTGCTAGAGGAGTGTCTTCCTGTCCTGTTCCCACTCCTGCCTGCTACTGCTCCTGGCCTTGCCGGATGCATTCTGAGAGTCCAGAACAGGGAGGGAAGAATGGGCGCTAAGGGGGTCATTTAGCACACAAAGCAGGATGTGTGGGAGCTCTGGGGACAAGGAAGTTCTGCTTTGGGGAACGTGTGGGCCAAGAACCAACCTTCCTGGCCCAGACCATTGTGTAAAATTCTGCTATATGCTCAGAATTGCCACAGCTCCATGCAGTGATGGCTTGTGTTGCATTGTTCCCAGAGTTGTGTTCATCCCAGAGCTCAGGCTTGTCAGGCCCATATCAATGCAAAGGGAATGTCGGGAGTTGGTTTGTTTATAGCTGCTTTTCTTGCCTTCCTCTGCTAGTGGATTCATGAGGTCTACTTCCAGATTATTCACTCTACACAACTGACCGTAACTCCAACTGATTGTTTCACCCTGCAGCCCAGCCGAGTGCATAGGTAAGCTGGGAGCCAAGGCAGGTATCCACCCATAGTCACACAAAGCAACAGGATCCTGCTTGCGTTGTCTTAAAGTCACAGTGACGTTCAGTGTGGGATGAAGAATATAGGACTGTGGAGTGAGTGAGAAATGGCCCCTTCTTTTTTCTGTGGGCTCCTTTGTCTTTCCCCTAGGGTTCCCTCCCACGGTTGGAGTGAGAAAAAAGAAAAACGGAAAAGAATCTGGACAAAGAAGGTAGCCAGAATTCCATGGAGTAGGTAAAATAAATATAGGGATGAAAGAGGAAATGGAGAAAAGAAATCCATATGGAAGAGGGAGAGAGCTCTAGTCAGAATATGAATAAATGAGCAGGTAACTCAAGAAAAAAGTACAGATTTTAGGTCATTTAACCTGATTTTATTGTAGTTTATTGGCATATATATCTCTAAGTTTAGGTTAAGAGGTGATCTTTATAGTAATGCTGCTCTACAGCTACTCTGGTCCCTGTAGTTATGTGCTTTTTTTTTTTGCCCCTACCTACTTTGTAATGATTATTTTAGGCTTGTTTTACTTTTCCATCCTGTTGGCAGCTTAGTCATTTTTAGTGTGACATTGTAACTGGTTTTAAGAATGATTGCTCTTTTTCTCAATGCAAACCTTTTGTTCCTTCTTTGGCATGTAATAAGGTGGGCAGCTCTTTGAGGATCTCCTCTTTTCGCTGAAATGTTATTAGCTATTGATCATGCATCCTGTGGAGGAGGTATACTTTCTGATAGTTTAAATAAATAAAATACTAATTATACTAGTGCTTGGATTGAGGGGAAGAAGAAGTGGGAATGGTGGTAGGGCTATTCCCCTGCCTATGTTGGTGTTCATTCCCATCTCTGGAGCTGCATACATGTCTTTGACCATGGACTCATAAAGATGCTTATAAAGTGCAAACTTTCCTTTGGTTTACAAAGCACAGTACTGGATGGCATGGATCTTTCCAAACATTTTGTTATGTTACCCTGAACTCTAGTCCTGCACCACTCTGCAAATCTCTCAGCTCTAATATACGTGTATGTGTGTATATATACACGTATGTATTTTTCAAGTCAAAGTATAAAGTCCCAAATTTAATTTAACTATGTTTGGCACACGGTATCACCTTTCTTATTCTATGAGACATGATTTTTGTGTAAATCTGGAAACAGATGGATAAAATTCCCCAGTCCTCTTCTTTCACTTCATGCAGCTCTTGATTTAACACCACAAGATACTATTGTGCATTTCCAGCTGACCATGTTGGCAAGTGAAGGTGCCATGCATAGGTGCCCACCAGATAACTTTCACTCGGTAATGGGAAGAATGAGACAGAAAATTGGCTACCCTGGTTTCTCACAGAACTCATGGACAAGTGTACACCATAGATGGGCATTTTAGAATGGAACCAAAGGATTTTGGGGAACTAGTATTTATGCTGATATGCCAGCTGCTGATCCAACAATGACAACTAGTAAGAGCAGCTCTCACAGATTATTCCTGCTGCTGAGAGGAATACAGCGATGGGAGAGAAAACGATGGACTTCTAGTAGTCAGAATATGGGAACATCTCAATGCTGCTCTTTGCTTGTTTTAGAGCACATTTTATGCCATTTCAGAATTAGACTCACAGTTTTCAATGTCTTTTAAAAGTGCTTTGATTCCTGCTGAGTGTTTCTCAGAATGCCATTCCATTCTAAACAAAGTTAGTATTCAAATGATTCTTACAAGCCCTTAGGAAGTACTGGGGACGGCTTCTAAATATATTAGCAGGGCAAATGTGTATTATAGTCTAAGACAACAAGTTAATATAACTCTTTATTTAAAAGAAGATAATATCTGTGTACAGTGAACACAGTGTACATTGAATTGTTGCAATGCAATACTGGAGGCTGTCAGTATATGCCATCTTTTGTTTCTTATAAGGATTATGTTTAGGGAATGACTCTCCAATCACATAGAGGCAACTGCTGAGAGCAGGGGGAGCTAGATACTCTCTGTATAAAATCTTCATGTACTCTTAGTAAAGCTTAGTTCCAGAGCTCCTTGTTTCAGATGTAATTTGTTCCAGTAATTTGACCTGCAGTTTAGCTAGGTGCAAAACTTAATAAAAAATATTTTACACTCGCAGAAGCTTCATCCAGGTGCATGCATGTGCACTTTCTCTCTCAGAATCAGACACACTTTGCAGATAGACACAGGGCCCGCAGACACATTTTAATTTAAAATAACATTATGAAACCAGGCTTTTAAGACTAATGTAACTTAATCTTGCTTTCTAGTTTGATAATACCTTTTGTAGTTATTGACCTTTGCTGACAGTTCTATAAAGTATATAAATAAAATGATCCAAAATTTCAGAAATACTTTGGGCCAAAACTTGTGTTGATTTACAAATGCAGGTTTCTTGAGTGCAGTGAGTACACATGGGGTTCAAGTCAGCATAGAATTGGCTTTGGGAGCTGTATGAGTCTATAAAAGAGAGGCTATACCTAAACTGGTAACCTGAGTTAACTGCACAGTTACTGAAAAACAATAAGAGTATTAGTGGATATGATGCCACGATAATTAACTCCTGCTACCATTGTAAACTAACTACCTTGTCCTGAGCTTTGTAACAATCAGGACTCCTATTAACTGTTCAACCTCTTTTGTTTAACCCTACGTAATAGGGAAGCAGAAAAACAAATATAGCAAACGTATTTGAGAATCTGCTGAGTGATACTGACGTTTTATTTGACAGGTTCCACAAGAGTCTTTTTATATACATATATTAGATATAAAGGCAACAGTCTGACTTATCCACATATGGCACTCTTGACAGTACTGTAGTGCTGTAGGGGTGGCAGATGGAGTATTTTCACACTGCCTCTGTGGGAAGTAACCTTTAAAGAAGAATCTAATGCAACATAGAATGTGCTATGAGTTTTGGGAACTTCTAACTTAAGTTCAGCGTTAAATAATTTTCAGTGTTAAATCTGCTGGACTGTTTAGGTTAGCTTCCTCTAATTAATATAGCTATACAACAGTCTTTTGACATTCAACTCCCACTTATGAGAATATTTTTAGGTTGAAATGCTTAATGAACAATTTAAATGCTTCTTTTTATTACCATATACGGCTTTGTTTTCCATTGTGAAATGAGAAATGTATGATCAAAAAAATGCAGGACAAAATGTACTAGAAGTGGTAACTTCTAAAATGTGTTTTGCTGACAATCAGCTTGCAGCATTTTTAAGGTATGTGTTTGGCAAAAAGTACAGACACAAACATTAAAATAAGAGATACAATAAAGCATGAAAGGTTATTTGAAATACTTACTTTGTTGTTGTACTAATTCTTTATTTACAAACTTTCAAAGTGTCTTCTCTCTTCCAGAGCAGGCTTTGGTGGCTTACAGAATTCTTTCATCAATAGATTTATTTGCTGAGACGTTGTTTACAACACCCTGGGTGGGGTGGGGTGCTCTTCACTGACTGTATGTCAGCCTTCATCTTAAGAACTTGTGGCTTTATTCTCTCAACACCTAATCTGGGTCATAAAACAAAGACCAACATGACATAAGAAAAAATGCTATAAAGAATATATTAAGGAGGATTGGTTTTCCATATGAAAATTACTATTTCATTTCACTTGTAGTTATTGGAAGACTTCTATAGAAATGGAATGTTCAAGAACTTTAAAGTTGAGGGATGTGTCAAGGCTCACTCCAGGGACACCATAGTGTTGACAGCTAACCTTGGAGCCAGTCCACTATGTAACATTTGCAGTTATGGAAAAATAAACTCTCTTCTGTCCATGTACTTTCACTGAATGAATAACAACTATATCCTAAATAGCACCCTAATAGTCCTTTGTTTGGCTATCAGTTGAAAGGAGAGCTCTTGCTCACTCAGACTTTCCCCATTGCTTCACTTTACCATTACTTTTAACAGTCCTTCACAGGCAAGGGGAAGGGCTAAGCTGGAAACAAATAATACACATGCTTAACTTTCCATGTGTGTGTTGAAGTTAATGAGATTACCCATGTGCACAAATGGAAATACCTGTGTACTTTACACAAGATAAGGCTTGTATGATTTAGTATATCCTTTCCATCTCTGACTGCAAGCTCTCTGACAGGTTTCAGAGTAGCAGCCGTGTTAGTCTGTATTCGCAAAAAGAAAAGGAGTACTTGTGGCACCTTAGAGACTAACAAATTTATTAGAGCATAAGCTTTCGTGAGCTACAGCTCACATGCATCCGATGAAGTGAGCTGTAGCTCACGAAAGCTTATGCTCTAATAAATTTGTTAGTCTCTAAGGTGCCACAAGTACTCCTTTTCTTTTTGCAAGCTCTCTAAAACTGAAAAGACGGGGGAGCAATTTGCTTCCTCATTCTTTTTCCTCTAACTAATAAAGTCCTTCCTTGTCTCAGCTGGGCACAGTATAATAGGTCAGGAATCATGTCTTGGTTCCCAGGCCAAATCAGTCCACAAAAGTGAATATTTAAATCCACTGAGCTACCTAAGATATGCATCCTGAAGGCCCCATATGTGCTACATTTACAAACAAAGTGGGGGATCCCATTAAAAACTTCCCCTGAGTACACTGCAGAGTTACCCAGGATCCGAACTCTTACATAATGCTGCTTTTCTGAAGCGTTAGATGTGCCATTTACTTCAGCAAGGCTATTCATGGTAATAAACACTATCCTTAGTAGCATGTGTTTGCAGTAAGACATTCAAGCTCTTGGTAGGTTATAATATCTATTCTATTTTTTATCTTAGGTTCATGTCTTATAATTAATATATACATAAAATATTTCTACATTGACTTGTCTATCACTAGGATTCCCTTCTCCTCTCATTTAAAACCTGGGTGAGCTGCATATAAGGATTCAGCCTCCTATTGTGTCATTGTCCACATCCTTGAACAAAAAATAGAGGGAAGCCAGGACCTAATTTTTTTTAAAGATTGTATTGAAAAGATTTGTATTTTTAAAGATTGTATTGTATCTGTCAAGAAACAGATAACACATTGAGCAGGACATTTAAATTAATAAACAGTTATCAACATCCATACAAGACTGGAAACATACAGATTTATTGCTTTTTATGCTTTCAGCTTTTTTTCTTGACTCTCTCCTTTTTATTTTATTTTTGTTCATACATAAGGTCCAATGGATGGCCAAAGGATCAGTTCGTACTTATTACAAATTTAATCTAACATAGCCTGTTATTTCTAATGTAAAATTAAAACAGAACCTCCAACCAAAATTGAAGCCATCTTTTCACAGCAAAAAGGAGCCATTAAGAGCAGAGCCAAAAGTAACTTTTTACCTTAAAATTTGTGGTTTAATTACTAGGAGCAGTGAGCTACCCTATCCATAAAAACTCTGATGGAGTCGGTGACAGATATGATGATTTGGATGCAAGAAATATTGTGAGACTGTTCTATTGAGATGTGGAAGATGCTATGAACATATGGAATATCCAAAGACTATAGTATCAACTTTATAAATATTATATGTATCTTTATATGCTGGCTAGTGATTATATTTGCAATGCAGGAACTAAGTTCACTGAGGAGTAATTAGTGCAAACCCCTTAGGAAGGTAACAAGTCTATGGAAGTTTTACCCCAGGAGGAAATAATATACACTGGGTTACCTGGTTTAATAAGCCTGGCAAACAAAGAACTGAAAAGTATCCTTTATTGTTGCTTCTGCATCTCCTTTAAGTCAGCCTGGGTATTTTATTTTATTTTATTTTATTTTATTTTAGCCAGCTCAGTGAAGCCTTCTTTCTTTATTGTGACTTTTAAGATATTTAGTAATGTGTTCTTGAATAGTTCAATTATCTTTCACATGTTTCTGTTTAAATTCTTTCTCCCTAATGATTTGGCTCACACCTGTTTATATAACAAATGGAAAGTTTGGGATTTGGTAGAAATTAACATAAATCGGAAGTTGAAAATTGTAGAAAATTGATGAGGGAAGCAAAAGGAGACAGGGAGACATCTCAGGTCAGCAATGTTAAGGACAATAAGGAGGAGATCAAGTATATCAGATGCAAAAGGAAATCTAACAATGTTTGTTCATTAATAGATGAAAATTATATTAATAATGACTCAGAAAGACAGACGTGTTCAACAAATGTCTGTTCTGTATTTGAGAAATAGACAGCTGATGTCTATCAGACATATCATATGATAAATGATTAAATACTTTCCATTCCAACAGTAATTAAGGAAGATATTAAGCAGCAACTTCTAAAGATAGACATCTTTAAATTAGAGTGTCCGGAAAACTTGCATTCAAGAATTTTTAAAGAGCTAACTGAAGAGCTCTCTGAACCATTAATGTTGATTTTCAATAGCTCTTGGAACTTTGGCAAAGTTTCAGAAGACTGGCAGAAACTAATTTTGTGCCAATATTTAAACAGGGTAAATGGGTTGACCCAAGTAATTATACCTAACTTTGATCCCAGGCAAAATAATGGAATGAAGGATATGGGACTTGACTAATAAAGAATTAAAGGAGGATAATATCACTAATGGCAATGAACATGGCTTCATGGGGAATATATCTTGTTAAACTAACTGGATTTTTTTATCAGAGTAAAAGTTCTGCTGATAAAGGTAATAGTGTTGATGTAATATACTTAAACTTCTGTAAGATTTCAGAGGCTAGCCGTGTTAGTTTGTATTGGCAAAAACGAAGAGCAGTCCTTGTGGCACCTTAGAGACTAACCAATTTATTTGGGCATAAACTTTTGTGGGCTATAACCCATTTCATCAGATGCATGGAGTGAAAAATACAGTAGGCAGGTATAAATAAACAACACATGAAAAGATGGGAGTTGCCTTACCAAGTGGGGAGTCAGTAACTGTTTATTTATTTATTTATTGCATGTGCTGTTTATTTATACCTGCCTACTGTATTTTTCACTCCATGCATCCGATGAACAAAAACTTCTGTAGGGCATTTGACCTGGTACCGCATGACATTTTGATTAAGAAATTAGAACAATACTAAGTCAACATAGCACAGGATGAATGGACTAAAATATAGCTAACAGATCAGTTTCAAAATGTAATTGTAAACAGGGAATCATCATCTAGAGCAGTGGTTCCCAAACTTGTTCCACCGCTTGTGCAGGGAAAGCCCCTGGAGGGCCGGGCTGGTTTGTTTACCTGCCTCGTCCGCAGGTTCGGCTGATCGCGGCTCCCAGTGGCCGCGGTTCGCTGCTCCAGGCCAATGGGAGCTGCTGGAAGTGGCGTGGGCCGAGGGACGTACTGGCTGCCACTTCCAGCAGCCCCTATTGGCCTGGAACAGCGAACCACAGCCACTGGAAGCTGCGATCTGCCAAACCTGCGGACGTGGCAGGTAAACAAACCGCCCCGGCCCCCCAGGGGCTTTCCCTGCACAAGCAGCGGAACACGTTTGGGAACCACTGATCTAGAGGATATGTCTCATTTGTGAAGCCACTCAGTCAAGCATCATCTTGTAGTTCTACAAAGCTGTTGCATTTTCATGGTAGAATATTCTTGCAGAATGTGCCATATACTGTAGTGGAGCAAGTTTCCAAAAAGATACTGGTGAGCAGGTATCATCCATATCAAGTCAAAGCAGAATCTTTACTATTCTTTATATGACAGGTTAAAGTTGCCACATGGAAGGGGGAGAGGGTGTGTGTGAGTGTGTTTGTTTACAGAAATATATGTCTATAGAAGCACTACAGTGAAGGTCACTCACTGTACAGCAATATTGGATTATGGGTTCTGTGTCAAATTAATCATTTGCTCATGATTTTAGCTTAGGAGGGCTTTCACCACTGAAATATGACATGTGTTGGGGTTTCCAATCCCCACTACTAGCGGTTAAATTTGATTTAGCCATTTAAATAGCATAGTTCATTACACATTAGTATTATTGATCATCTTAGAGAGATAGAAGGAAGAGTATAGATTTAGAGCCAGTCTGTATTTTTGTGTTTGGTATAAGAGCAGTGAATCATTTAATGTTATGTGGAATACCTCCATGACATTTTAGTTCTTTTTTATGTGATTGTGGGAGTGCTACAAAATATAATCAGGTGCACTTGCACAGTACCTTTGTTATCAAAAGTATTTACCACATAATCTTTGTTACTGGATCATTTCAGAAAGTGACAACGATAATATAAATGGCATCAGGCAAGCAACCATAATTACAGTAGAGATTGCACACAGTTTTGAAACATATCAAGTCTTATATTCACGTCCTTAAAAAAGAATGATAGAATATAAAAAGAAATATGTTGGGGGACCAGAAGAAATCAATATTATGAAGTAGCCTGCTCTAATGTTTGAAGAGTTTTTTGCTATCTTCCTGTAGCTACTGTTGTACTTTCCTGCAAGGAACAGGTTTAAAGAAGCATAAAATGTTTTAAAGGTGCTATATAAATAGAAAGATCATCTGTTATGTCAAAGGAGCCCTTATGAATGTGGCGGCTCTATAGCCTGGGTGCATACATATGTCATATCATATGACAGGGCATTGTTTGCTGTACAGCCTTCTGGATTCAGACATATGCCATTTCATATAACCTAGCACACAGGGTTAGTTCAAGCAATGCCTTTTGACAGTAAGTATGTGGCCAGGGAGCAAGCTATTTGCATATTATGGCAAATATTTTTATATTAGTATTTCATGTTTACAAGAATGGACTTTTAGTTTTTAAATGCATCCACAGCTCTTGTGAAACATGTCATCTTTCCAGCTGATATGGAGGAACATGTGTTAAATTGTCCCCCTGTTCCCCTCCCCCCCTTTTTTTCTTTTCCTTAGTTGCAATCCAGACCAACCTAAAAGAAAGCAACTGTATTATTTACCATAAACTCAAGAAAGGTAAGTACAAAGGAATATTAGATCTCTGAAGATCAAGGTTCAGTCCTAGCTTACAGTATATGTATCATATGAGTTTGTTCATCATGTCCTAGTCCCAATTTGTATTGATCTTGTTGGATATGCTGTTTTAATTTATTTTTAGTTTTGTACTTTGTTGCAATCTGAAGCTTTTTTCCCCTTGGGCTAGTGGTTAGCCATTTTGGGCAGTAATTAGTCCTGCTGAGATCTAGTTTACTGGATTTTTCTTTCTTTCTGTCTCTCTTTTTGTTATAATCCCATGACATTGGAAGGGGGGAAGTTTCATATTTGCTTTACTCTAGTTTTTAAAGAATGAGAGGAAGACTTATTCTTTGGTTTTAATCTGTGTTGTATAGAACTCTGAACCTTGTAAAATGTTTGTTCTATTGGTAACTCAGAGAAACCTTTTCTCAGTCCTTTTTGGGATGGTTTTCATTTTAATCCATTTGTTTACAGAAAAAGTTTTAAACTGTAAATATTTCTTCTTTGGTTTTTGCCTAGGCTAAAGCTTCTATGTTTACAAAAATATTATTTAGCCACCAAGAACACCCACACAAATCAAGAGATTAGTATTAAACAAACAGAAAGCTTATTAGCGTGTCGTCAGAAAACCATGTTCTTACTTGTGCTGAAGAAGAAAATGGCTTCTGTTTCCAGGCTGACTTTCCATGGAATTGAAAATCATCATGTACTGCAGTGCAGAAATCTGCAAATCATTACATCTAGCTAAATATCTTAGTAGCCCTCAATCAAGGGTGATCCCTCTATGCAAAGAAAACATTCAAAGGGAAACTATCAACAGAAAAAAAATTGTCTGAAAATGTTTTGTTACTGTTACAAGTATCATTTAAGATTACTATCACAGAAAGAGATTAAAGAAAGATATCTTTTTCAGTGTTTTGTGTGTTTGACAGTATAGACAATTTCTCTGTTTTTCTGAATAGTCAATCATTTAGTTAATTTCCCCTTTCTTTCTGCGGAACTTTCATATGACAGCAGCATTTAACAATAGGAAACATTCAACAATAGGAAAATGTGACTGACAAGCCACAAATAATTTTTCAGGGAGACTCCACCGCAAATGTAGCACCCAAACCACTTTTAATTTATTCAAATTGTACCCTTTAGCATTACATCAAGGTTTGATCCTGCATTCTTTGAACAGACAAAGATCCTCTTGACATCACTAGGAATTTCAATGGTAATTAATGCAGAATTGGGCATGAGGTCTGCAGTCTGTGGTTTCTGGGATCTGGTGTACACTTTGAATATTTAAATACTTCATCTCTGATACTTGTTCCTTCAGGACTTGTGCAGGGAATATTTCCATCCACTTTAGTAGGAATTACATCAGCAAGGTAGGAATGGGATGTTAGTGAAACATTCAGGCATAGATTCTGCCACCCTACAAAAATAGTATTTCACCCCAGGAGGAGTCCCACTGAAATTAGGAACTACTTATGGAGTTAAGGTACTACTCAGCACGAGTAAGGGTCAACAAATTCAGCCCTTAGTCTTTAAACCATTAAGTAATACAGGACCTGTCCACCTATCCTCCTAACAGGAACAATAGCAACCATTCATGGCCACAATTTCAATGGAGGTTTCCCAAATAAGTATTGCTCTACCCGATTTTGAGTTAGATGCAGGCTTATCTTTATCTGCTTGTGTAAAATGTCAGTAAGTGCACCTTCATGTGTCACTTCTGCCTATCTGCTTTTAGACATCTGTAGAGAAGAGAAAATAGCATATATGTAATCCTTCTGCCAGGTGGAGTGGGCAGCAACAAAGGCAAGGTTCAATATCTAGGCGTTCCTCATAAAAATACAAAACAGAACTGGCTCAGGCCCCCACCCAGTAATCCAGGGAAAACTAAACACCACATCTGGACACTTCTAAGGGGCAATACTTTCCCACTCACAAGCACTGAGTTTGTGTAAAACAAAAGAACTTTTATTCAAAGGGAAAGGGAAACAAGCATAAATTTGGGGAAACACCACAATCATATTCAAAAGCAAGCAACATTACAGTGCTTTGGGCAGTGTCCTTTGCCTCAGTTTTGTACTTGCTGGTTAAAAGATAGAAAACAAAGGGTAGAAATAAAGGTCACCTTTCATAATGGAGAGAGATAAATAGTGGGGTCCCCCAAGGATCTGTACTGGGACCAGTGCTGTCCAACATATTCATAAATAATCTGGAAAAAGGGGTGAACAGTGAAGTAGCAAAGTTTGCAGATGATACAAAAATTACTCAAGATAGTTACATCCAAATTTGACTGTGAAGAGCCATAAAGGGATCTCACAAAGCTGGGTGACTGGGCAACAAAGTGGCAAATGAAATTCAAAGTTAATAAATGCAAAGTAACGCACATTAGAAAAAAGTATACATACAAAATGATGGAGTCTAAATTAGTTATCGTCACTCAAGAAAGAGATTTTGAAGTCCTTGTGGATAGTTCTCTGAAATTGTCCACTTAACGTGCAGCAACAGTCAAAAAGGCTAACAGAATGTTAGGGACCATTAGGAAAGGGACAGATAATATTATAATATCACTATATGCCCACATCTTGAATACTGCATGCAGTTATGGTTGCTGTATCTCAAAAAAGATATATCAGAATTGGAAAGGTACAGAGATTAGCGGTATAGAATAGCTTCCGCTGAGAGATTAAAAAGACTGGGACTGTTCAATTTGCAAAAGAGACAGCTGACGAGGGATAGCGGCCTATAAAATCATGAATTTCTCATGTGGAGAAAGTGCATAAGTGTTATTTACACTGTCACATAAAACAAGAACCAGGGGTCACCCAATGAAATTAATAGCCAGTAGGTTTAAAATAAACAAAAGGAAATACTTCTTTACACAATGCACAGTCAATTTGTGGAACTCATTTCCTGGGGATGTAAATTCATGGAGGATAGATCCATCAATGGTTATTAGCCAAGATGTTTTGTATGTCCCTAAGCCTCCGGCTGCCGGAAGCTAGGACTGGATGACGGGATGGATCACTCAGTAATTGCCCTGCTCTGTTCATTCCCTCTGAAGCATACGGGATTGGCCACCACTGGATGAAAGGATACTGCTTTAGAGCCCCATTGGTCTGACCCAGTTTGGCCATTTTTATGGTCTTAGTAGGGTAGTGTCTCACTGTCTTCCTGCTAAAATCACTGTGTACACGTGGGAGGCACCGCTTGGGCATGTAGAGAGCCATGTATGGTATATACTCCAGAGTTCAGGTGTGTAGGACACACTACTCTGTTCTACTTGCCTAATTCTTGCCTCACCATGTATATTGTTGGTTGTACCCATGCTGGCTTGAGCCTGCAGCATCTGTACTCTTCACATCACCGTAAGCATAGACATAGAATCATAAAATCATAGGACTGGAAGGGACCTCAAGAGGTTATCTAGTCTAGTCCCCTGCACTCATAGCAGGACTAAGTATTATCTAGACCATTCCTGACAAGTGTTTGACTAACCTGCTCTTAAAAATCCCCAATGACGGAGATTCCACAACCTCCCTAGGCAATTTATTCCAGTGCTTAAAGACCGTGACAATTAGGAAGTTTTTCCTAATGTCCAACCAAAACCTCCCTTGCTGCAATTTAAGCCCATTGCTTCTTGTCCTATCCTCAGAGGTTAAGAAGTACAATTCTTCTCCCTCCTCCTTGTAACAACCTTTTATGTACTTGAAAACTGTTATAATGTCCCCTCTCAGTCTTCTCTTCTCCAGACTAAACGAACTCAATTTTTTCAATCTTCCCTCATAGGTCATGTTTTCTAGACAATTAATCATTTTTGTTGCTCTTTTCTGGATTCTCTCCAATTTGTCCACATCCTTCTTGAAATGTGGCACCCAGAAATAGACACAATACTCCAGTTGAGGCCTAATCAGCGTGGAGCAGAGCAGAAGAATTACTTCTCATATTTTGCTTACTACACTCCTGCTAATACATCCCAGAATGATGTTGGCTTTTTTTGCAAGTGTTACACTGTTAACTCATATTTAGCTTGTAGTCCACTATGACCCCCAGATCAATTTCTGCTGTTATTTCCCATTTTGTATGTGTGCAACTGATTGTTCCTTCCTAAATGGAGTACTTTGCATTTGTCCTGATTGAATTTAATCCTGTTTACTTCAGACCATTTCTCCAGTTTGTCCAAATCCTTTTGAATATTAATCTTATCCTCCAAAGCACTTGCAAGCCCTACCAGCTTGGTATCATCTGCAAACTTTATAAGTGTACTCTCTGTGCCATTATCTAATTCACTGATGAAGATATTGAACAGAACCAGACCCAGAACTGATCCCTGCGGGACCCCACTTGTTATGCCCTTCCAGTATGACTGTGAACCACTGATAACTACTCTCTGGGAATGGTTTTCCAACCATTTTTGCACCCACCTTATAGTAGCTCCATCTAAGTTGCATTTCCCTAGTTTGTTTATGAGAAAGTCATGTGAGACAGTATCAAAATCTTTAGTAAAGTCAAGATATACAACATCTACTGCTTCCCCCCATCCACAAGGCTTGTTACCCTATCAAAAAAAGCTACCAGGTTGGTTTGACACAATTTTTTCTTGACAAATCGATGCTGACTGTTACTTATCACCTTATTATCTTCTAGATGTTTCCAAGTTGATTACTTAATTATTTGCTCCATTATCTTTCTGGGTACAGATGTTAAACTGACTGGTCTGTAATTCCCCGGGTTGTCCTTATTTCCCTTTTTATAGATTGGCACTACAATTGCCCTTTTCCAGTCTTCTGGAATCTCTCCCATCTTCCATTACTTTTCAAAGATAAATGCTAATGGCTCAGATATCGCCTCAATCAGCTCCTTGAGTATTCTAGGATGCATTACATCAGGCCCTGTTGATTTGAAGACATCTAACTTGTCTAAATAAATGTTAACTTCTTCCTTTCCTATTTTAGCTTCTGATCCTACCTCATTTTCACTGGCATTCACTATTTTAGATGCCCAATAACCACCAACCCTCTTGGTGAAAACTGAAACAGAGAAGTCATTAAGCACCTCTGCCATTTCAACATTTTCTGTTATTATTCCCCGCATCCCCATTCAGTAATGGGCCTACCCTGTCCTGGGTCTTCCTCTTGTTTCTAATGTATTTGTAGAAAGTTTTCTTGTTACCCTTTATGTCTCTAGCTAGTTTGATCTTGTTTTGTGCCTTGGCCTTTCTAATTTTCTCCCTACATACTTGTGTTATTTGTTTATATTCATCCTTTGTGATTTGACCTATTTTGAGAGAGAGAGAGTGGATGTTTGCTCAACACTTAGTAGTCACCAGCATTCAATCTGGATAATTGACAGTATGGGAGTATATAATGAGGCCATTTCTTCAGAGGTGCTGTGTGGCTGCATCTCTGTTGACGCCACTGGGCACATGATTGGGTCCTGGGAACACAGTAGTCTGAGGATTACAGTTAGTCATATAGTTCAGTGCCAGTAGGGACCACCAGATCATCTAGTCTGACATCGTTTATGTTACAGACTACCACCACCACCCACACACTAACACAACAACCAAAATTAGACCAAAGTATTGCAGTTGTTCAACTCTTCCCTGGACTTGGAACAGAGTGTATACAATTAAGACTTTGAAAAACACAATGAGATAAAATATGAAGATATAAATATTTTGGTTAGGAATGTATACAAAGTTGCATCCCAGGATGGTAGAAATAGAAAAGTACAGTACATATTAACACTCTACAATTATCCATACCTGAATTAGATGTGAAGCCTTTAATTTCTGTATCACTACCCTAAATGTAAATGAAGTGAAAATGTAATGTTTCATTTGTCCTAACATAATTTACTGATTGTGAGAACTTAGGGGTTTTCTAGGGATTGATTTATAAGAATGTTGATGCACAGGGAAAAAAAAGGTTAAATGCGATTTTCACTTGAATTATTGTATAAGGAACAAATGTTTAGAGAAAAAGGCCTTTCATGATTACAAAGTGCTTTTATTTTTGACTTGATTTGTGTGTTCTACTGAAACAGCTTTTCAGATGGTTGGCCATTGATTTGTGAAATAGTGCAAGTTTATTGAATGAACATGTAAGAATCATATAGCAGCGAGAAAAGTGTAACTTTACTTTGTCAGTGAGGATATGTTTTTCTTTTTTCTTTTTTTATTGATTAATATTTCTATTAGTATTATGGGTTTCACAAATAATACATTTTCATGGTGAAATAAAATGACTATGCACAATAAAATATTATATATTGTGACAAAGCTCTGTCTTTGCCTCCGTGGGTCCCACGTTTCCTGGCGGATTTCACTAACCTCAGAGGCTCACTGTGACCCTCCACGTAACCCTTCTTTCTCTAGAGACAAGGGTCACAGTCTACTGAGCCATTTTCATCATAAGCCAGCGAGGGAGTTGAGGAGAAGTTATCCTTCCTTGCACAGTCAATGATGTCTCCCAGTCTCAATGATTAAACAGGGGGCAAAGGTGGGGGGGGAGCCGGGCCCACCCTCTACTCCAGGCTCCAGCCCAGGGACCCTAATAGTACCAGCTATGGTAGCTGACCTTTTAGAAACATGACATGTCCAATTCCCTGGGCTGCTTCCCCCACAGCAGCCCTCACTTCCTCAAGCTCCACTTCACCCTTACCTCAGGGCCTTCTTCCTTGTGCATGATATGGTGTGTACTACTCAGCCTCTCCAACAGCACAACTTCCTCCCACAGCTCCTGACATGCACACCCACCTGACTGACTGGGAGGCTTTTAACTAGTTTCAGCCAGCCCCGATTGGCTTCAGGTGTCCCAATCAACATAGCATTCTCCCTGCCTTCTGGAAAGTTCTTAATTGGCCCCAGGTGTCTTAATTGACCTGGTACCATTTCACTTAACCTGGTACCAGAGATTTGTTTAGTCTGGAGCTAATATATCTATCTTCCACTATTTTTCTATAGCCATCTGGCATTCCCCCGTCACAAAATGAATAGTTTTGGATTTCTGCTGAGCAGTTATGTGCCCACAGTGATTATTACTGAAAGTAATTTGAAAATTAATGAATAGTATTTGTTTTTTTTAAATGGCAAAGATGTTGAATTTAGTTAGTTAAATTAGCTTTTTAATCCAACCATATTTTTTCTGTGTTTGGAGGAAATTAAGCATAAAAAATACTGGAGAAAGGTGTCATTCTTTGTCATATGTGTCAGGCTTGTAATTTTCCTGTTGACATCACATGAGTAAGGTCCTCTCTCTCTTTCATGAAGGAGTCTGATTGTCTCCATTCAGAAACAAGTTTGACGTGAGCAATAATATGCATCTTAACACTGACACACAGGAAAAAAATCCTGTCTCTTAACTTCTCTATACTGTCCAAAGATATCTAATAAAATAAATGGAACAATTTAATCTGTTTTTTTTTCTTTTTATATAGATTATTTCTTGATTGAAAATTATTTTCTCTTTTTATGCAGGAAATCACTTCTTTCTTCAGGCCATTTAAGAATGCAGCTGCAAAATTTAAGTATTACAAGTTTGTACTTTACAAATCATTGTCAAAAGTAAGAATTTGGCAATTGTGATGGATTCACATAGCTTTGATTTATAATTTTGTGTATTTTTTTTTTGTGAGGGAAGAGTGGGTTCCGATTAATAATAGATACATTGTCCAAATGTGCTGGTATGAAAGGAAGTGTATTTTTAGTGTGCTGTGATGTAAAGATTTAAATAATTGGGATTTAAAGCAAGAGATAAAACACCCTACCTCAATGAAGAATTTTATGAGGAGACTTCAGAGGTTAATGGGAGAGACATAAGTGTAAGTTTAAACACAGAATTAACTGGGACGGAGAGATAGAAACTTACGGAAAAACTAGGTTGCTAAGTTAAGACTTGCTTCATTGGACTATATAGGAGAGGTCTCTCTTTACTGATCTTGTCTTTTAGTATGACATTCCTGAAGGGCATGGTTGGCATTAACTAGCAAACACTTTCAAAATACAAGGGTATTTTGATGGATGTTTCCCTTACTATAGTAACTTAGGCTGCACTAGGGGGAAAGAGGACTATCACAGCAACATAGATGGAAGCCCAGTGATTTGACACACAAAGTTGTATGGAAAAATGTTCTTTCAAATGTAAAGAAGTTCAATATCTCAAAGCTTTCTCTAGAATTAATTAAAACAGTTTTCCTTACCATCAACCAAATGCACAGGCTTAATCTCATAAAATGGTGGGGGACAAAATCACTAGTGATGTAAACAGGCACAAATCGATTATGTTCAGTGGAGTTGCATTCATTTATGCTACTGTCAGGTTTGGCTCCTCCAAATCGTAAGGATGGAGAAAGGGGAAAGTTTAAAAAAAATACTAGGTGATATTCATGGAAACTGTAGGTTCTATTAATAGATGTCTATATTTTCACTAAAAAATGTATTCTTAGTTATACTCATCCAATCAAGAAACAGATGTGATCATATGTGACCTATTTCTCTAATCAGAACTAACGAATACATCTCAAATTTCAAATACTGAATACTTGCAAGGAAACACTCAATCTACAGACCAGCAATTGTTTGAGGAGAAGTGTTAGCAAATAATTTTGAACAACAATTAAGATTGAGAATCATAAGCTGCAAAGAGACAATTACTGAACAAAGGTCTAAATTAATTGAATAACATTGTATAATCTTTTCTACAAATTATGTGCTCTAAGAATTATCTGTGAGAAATGTAGATCTTAAAGGAAAGAGACCAAACATATATTTCTGGAGCCTTAAAAATCCATCTGTGCTTCAAGAAGGCAGGAGATATATATTTTTTTCACTAAGAACTCTATATTATTAGATGGCAATAGCCTGCAGGGCAGGACATTTCCTGTAGGGGAGGTGTAATTCTAAAGTTCCAATAGTACCTGCTGCAGTCAGGGTAAGGTTGCATAGACTAATTCACAGCTTCATAGACATAAGAAGTGGCAAAGACCAGTTAGGTCACCTAGTAATGGAGCTTCTGGTACTGTAATAGTAGTTTTATGGATCATCAGCTAGCAAGGTATGGGCTAAAGTAGAGACTATGACTTTGGCCCCAAAGTCAAACAGCCAACTTCATAAAGAACCTCATCATTTCATTGTTTATTAATTAAATACAGTTTAAAATTAACAACTTTTGTTTTACTAATTGTGTTATGTATGTGCAGTTAGTCAAATGTATGCCTACCACACCAAAACTGACAAACTCTTAGATCCAGAAAAAGATCAAGAATCCTTTTGTGATTCTCAAATATAAATGGCTGACTTCTCCTGATGTGTAACTTGCATTGCACTGACTGGTTTGAAAATCTGCTGAAAATGTATTGTTTGGGACACCTATACTATCACCAGAGAACAAACAGACTTCAAGCATGACATTTCAGGAGCAGGTAAGCATGGGGGCTGATGTACAATAGAATTACTTCTGATTAACCTGAACTGCTGCTAAATTTAACCTTCAATCTATAAAAATACAAGCTAAGTAAACAGCTTTTCTAAGTAAAGTAAAGTAGCTTTTTTTCTAAGTAAACAGCCAGGCTAGAATTGAAGTTCTTCTCCATTGCCTTTAGGTGTTTCCAAATGGAACTGGTTCATGAGTACCTGTGTGATCAAATATTTTTCATAGGCTCAGGGCTTTGAGTGAGATGATCTTGGTCGCAGACAAGCACTCTCAGTGCATCCACTGCCTCGTTGTGGGCCAGATGCTACAAAAGTGTTCCCTCTGCCAGCAGCTCTGGCCAAGATCCCACAAGGACTGATAGCTATACCAAAAATTATTTTCACAGAGGCAGCTCTTCAATCTCAACCTCTGAGTGATTGAGAGGCTCCCTCACAACCTTTAATCACAAAGGATAGTGGATTGAGGAAGCAGTCTGAGGACTCCTCTCACAACTCAAAAAAGAGAGTGGGAAGTCCCTCAGTCAGCCTTGGGATAGCCATAAGTGATCACCGTGTCACTCAGTATCCTCGGCACCAAGACCGTCTGGCACCCACGACTCCACAACATCCTTCCCCCTCCCTCCTCAGGGACCCTTCTTACAAGAATCTATTACGACAAGGAGATAGATTGACTCCCCCAGTTAGCAGCTATAGAATCAGTATCTCAGCATCTATGAAGCAAGCGGTTCTCCTCTTCTTGCTTCCTAATACCCAAAAGAATGGGAGGTTGGCAACACATACTGGACCTCAGAGCTCTCAAAAAGTTTATCAAAGCTCAGAAGTTCAAGACGGTCACCTTATCAATGATCATTTGGTCACTGGAACCGTGAGACTGGTTTTCTACCTTCGACCTAGAGGATGCCTACTTTCATACTTATATACTACCGGCTCACAGACGATTTCTCATATTCTCTCTGGGACATGATCATTACCAGTACAGAGTCCTCCCCTTCGGACTCTCATCAGTCCTGAGAGTGTTTTCCAAAGTTTTCTCAGTAGTAGCCACTCATTTACGCTCAAAAGGAATAAAGATCTACCCATACCTGGACAATTGTCTTCTCAGAGCCGACTTGTTCCAGGAGGTTCATAGAGCCATTGACACCACAATACACTTGTTTACAGAAGTAGACTTACAGATCAACATCCAGAAGTTGACCTTCATGCCATTGCGACTCCTGGAATTCATAGGGGCCAACCTGGACACTCTACAGGCCAAAGCCTTCCTACTTCAACACAGGTTCCTATCCGTGTTCTTACTCATAGACACAGTTCAACACACTCAACAAATACCGGCCAGACTCTGCCTCCAACTGTTGGGAGCATATTGCAGTGGGCAAGGCAGTGTTACTACACACCAGACTCCACATGTGAGGCCTCCAACTATGGTTCAGTTTGGGTTACAGACTGAACAGGGACATGCTGGACAAACCTCTATCACTACTTACCAGGATCAACAAGTGTGTAGACTGGTGGAAGGATCCAGCCAATGTGTGCAAATGGATCCCATTCTCATTGCTCCTTACCACCAACACGTCACTCATAGGGTGAGGCACCCATTTAAATGGCCTCACTACAAAAGGCAAATGGTCACCTATGGAGATATCTCTACACATCAATTTTCATGAACTCAGAGCCGTCAGGAATGCTTGCTCCCATTTCCTCCTGCTGAGAGCAGGATCACATATAAAGATCCTAACAGACAACATAGCCTGCATCAACTGCTGGGTGGGGAGGGGACAGGTCACCCTCCCTATGCGCAAAAGTAATGAAGCTATGGAACTGGTGCATCTCTCACAACGTCACTTTGTCCGCGGATTACCTCCCGGCCATGCAGAACTTGAAAACGGACAACCTCAGTCACAAATTTCTGCACAATCACAAGTGGAGATGCATCCATCAGTAATCCACGACCTGTTCACACAAGAAGTGCTTAACCTAAATTCAAAAGTAAGCAACTTAAATCAGTGGCTTGATTTCTTTTTCCAGCCACCACAGCAGCAGCAATAGCAACTTCTAGGAGAGGATAGATATAAATAACTTTCACTTACAAAATTTTGTGAGGGAACAACATTTCAACAAGGGGGTTGGAACCTTGAAAAAAGGGGAATAGTGATAACCCACATTTCAGACATTCAAGCTGCATTAAGATATTAGTAAACTTCAACTCCATTTTGCTGACAGCTGTGAGGTACATAAGTGCCTCAGTGTAGGATTAATGTCAGTTTCACTTCAAACATTTGATTAATTATGTCTTTGACATTTTCCAAATTGTTGTTATTACTAGTCATTTTCACATTCTGTGTATAAACATTTAAGCCCACATCCTAAAAAGTATAAGCGCCTAACTTCCACTGAAATCTGTTGAAGATACCTTTGTGGATCTGGGCCTTATTCAGCTTTCATAGATTCAGCATATGATCATCTAAATCTTGTTATCATCTGATAAGGACTTCATATGTTTGTGGGCTCCCTCACCAGCACAGGAAAGAATCAGTGTCATACCTAAGTCTCTTTCAGGGCACAATTTATTATTCAAATGAAAAAGTCATAAAGTAACACAAAACAAAGCTATACCCATGCGGGGGCCCAAAAGCCTTTCCCCTGGCATCTCACTCTGTCTGGGAAAAAAAGACACACCCCTTCTTTTAGCCCCTTCTGAATTATGTGACAGGCAGGCATCCCTGAACCCTTTCCTGGCTGTTTCATCCTGTCCAAGCTTCAGTATTTTTAAGTTCCCCTAGTTACTCAAGTGAATATAAAATATTAATATGAAACTTTCCTGGTGGTTTATGTATGGCCGATTGAATTACTGGTAGATTGCTACTGTGCTGTGAAGAAATCTTAATTTTCTACTGGGATAAGAACTCTATTCTATATCTATATCCACTTTGTCTGACAAAACCACTCACTACCGCAGACTAGACCTGGAGATTAGACATCTTCTTCATAAATGAAACATAATTTGTCAATGGAAACTCACATATCAGTCAATAAAACTATATTAAAAGAATGCTAAGGCTGCACACTTACACATTTGAAAGTCAGGAAATGACAACGTTGAAGTCATACCCTTTCTCAAATTACACAGTACTGTACTCTATCATTTTTCTCTATAAAACAACCTGCACATGTGTAGCATGTTGAAATAAACATGTACTGCTCTATGTATTCCCAAAATTCAGTACCCCATAATCATTTGTTTGGTTAATGGGAGTCCTCATGGGTATAGATGGATGCTCATCAGTGCATTAATCTGCAGGGAATTAGAATAGAAAACTGTAGACAATGTTATATATAGCTGCCACAAAAACTGCATCTATAATTCTCATTCTGCTGCATCAGACCCAAACACTCAATGTTTTAGGCTATCTTTGGAGCATATAAGAGTCTTATTTTTCATGCATTTCAATTCAATGGGAGTTGGGCATTTACTTCCTTAAATGCTGTTGATAATCTCCTACAAAATCACTTGTTTATATATAAGATGAGAGCATGCTCTTTTGCAAAATGGCCTAGGCAAAGCTAGTCTTTGAGTTATGAGAAATTAAGCAAAGCTGAATTTCCCTAACTGACTGGACAGCTTAGAGATATTCATCCCAGTCTTTCTTGACTGAAAGAACTGGCATCCTGTTCATAGTTTATATTCTCCATTTTTTACTTTAAATAAAACTTTGCCATAAGGAGTACTAAGACTGAAAACATGGCTGAATACTTGAGTCTCAAAACTTCAGTGCAACACTTATTTTTGTCTTAGGTATTTTCAAAATCCATAATAGTGATTTTTTCACAGAATCATACAATAGTAATTTGACAAACTGTACAGAAGTAGGCTATGTTAATTAACTTCCTACTAAGACCAGCCATCACACACACACAGTGAAGAGAGTAGATTTAAATTCTGTTTGTTCAGCTGGCTCCCAAGTTTCCATCACCTTACTCATATTGAGTAGAATATGTGGGTAGTGTCACTGAACCCAATACAAGGGATGCATAATATTTGTAACCCTGCAGTTTGTCCACTAACACATTTATCCCCAAAAACCAACTTGTATTGCTAGACTATATTTGGGAATAGTGCTGGGTGTGCAAAAGAAAAAACAATAAAACATGAATATTTTTATTCTTCATTCCTTGTATTTTAATTCCCAGTTATGAACAAAAACATTTGTGAGCCCTGAAGTTTTACAAATATTAGCATGAGTCAATGCTTATCCAAAATTCATAAAGGAAGTGCACTGATGATCTGTCCCTGTGACTTGATCTTTTTAGGTAGGGTTTCATTGTTGAGTGAAAGCTCCAAGAATCCAGGTAGTTTTCTGCTTTTGTACTAGACCACATTTCTTTGCTGTTACAGAATGCAATATATTGGGGAGGGGGAGGGAGGAGGAGGGACAGAGGCTACAGAGCCATGCTTCTCCAGTAACATTACACTTTACATTATGTATAATCTTCAGCAACAAACAACAATAATGACTTAGAGATGACCTTCTAATAAGAAGTTGTTGTTTTTTCCATATACAGCACATCTGCAACACAAAGCCAAGTGTTCCGTTTAAGCCTTGTTAATTTTGTTTTCCTTTTGGGATCTACGTATTGGATTTTTCCTATGTAAGTATTTCACTCAATGCTATAAAAACTCAAAAGCATGTTAATTCTTTACAGGCTGTATTTTCAAAGTGAACTTCAGCCATGCCTCTTATCTTGAAAGCTCAAGTTTGCAAGCACATTCAATGTCCGCGCACAAATGATAAAATTTAGCTACCTACCATTAACTACCTGATTTGTGGGTGGAAACTGTTTACACAAAGAGCAAAACATGCACTTTCATTTTTATTTTAGATGAAGTAACACAACAGAGCAAATAATAAATTGTCATGAGAGCAGAATGTGTCCCACTCCTTAAGATTTCCTTATTCTGACTCATCTCAAAGCACTGCCCCACAGCAGAAAAGTAAGTAGACTGTTTACATGTAAAGATGCAGTGCACAGAAAACAGGATCATAGATATATCCACCAGATTCCTCCATAATTGTTTTTCAAGTTTATGGCTTGTCTACATGGGGACACAAATGAAAATTAATCTGAATTAACTAAAGTTGAGAATTTACTCTCCTGGATGTTCCCATGTAGACAAGCCGTTCTTGGTAGAGCATCTACAGCTATATTTCAGCTGAAGGCACCTGTGAGAAAAGAAACATTTGGTACTTGCTCTTCATATGCACTCTGAGATTCACTCACTACAGGACTATTTTCATTTATTGTGTATTTTCAGATCAATTAAATCATCAAGAGAGTATGCAGTTCTGATTCAAGATATTGGGAGATGCACATGCACATCTGAGGTCAAAATTTGATTCTGAGAGGCTCTCTGTTATTTTTTTTTAAAGAAAGGACCGCTTCTGGTTATAACTGGGTTATAGCATTGCTATCTAATGATTACAAGAGGAAGTTTTAATGCTCAATAGTGCAACAATAATGAAACTAATATACTGCAAACTTCCTCTGAGATTTCTCTGAGCTAGACTCTTACCATGTTCAGAATGTATTCCAAGACACATCTTACTGCTTAGTGTGAGGGGCAATTCCACTTGCACCAAGCATAGTGGCTATGAAAGTGGAGAAAAGGCAGTGTTAATGCTCTATTATAGTAAATGAAAAAATGTACATCAGGTTATTCCGATACTACAGTGGTGGGCAATTATGGAATGTGTATAATAATCAGTTACATCCTGATGTGGGAACTATTAACTAAATGCACCATTTATATATTTCAATTACTTTTAAATGTGCCTTTCCCTTTCTCTGTACGGCAATATGGACTAATTCAGATTTACAGAAGTGCTTTGAGAATCTTGTTTTTAAATGTTGGGAAGATCAATGTATTAAAAAATGTAAAGACCTATTGCTACATTCTGTCCTAATTTGGAACCCATGCAATTTCACAGAAGGTAGTGGTGAATCCACAGGATGTATGCTGGGGTAGAATTTGGTCCTTATTATATAAGTATGCACCAATTAATTTATGTTGCTTAGTTGTACCAAATAGAGTTTAGGGAAGAAATGTTGTTTCTTACGAGTTACTTGTCTGTGGTAGTGTCCACAGGTCCTTCTACACTCCCCATGAGGATTGGGGTCCTTTTGTGCTGGGCCCTATACATACAGAAGATGTTCTCTGACCCAAAGATGTTACAGGCTATATGAAAAGACAGATTAAGTGAGAAGAGAGGGGTTGAACTATAGAGTTATAATTTATATCTTAAAGAGTAGGTCACTGCTGTATCTGCAGTTTGGCAAGAAGAGACCGAGATCTTTACCTCTGCCAATACTGGATGAAACACTGAAATTCCTCACTTAGCACTAAAACATTCGAAGCTTTTATTCTCAGCTCTAACAAACAGCTGAACTGAATTCACAGGACACTATGGTGTGATGGTGAAGTGATCTAGCTTTTCAGCAGTTTAGAATGAGGACAAGAAGGAAGTATATCTGTGAGTAAAAGACAGTTCTATGAACACTTGCCATATGGGTTATCAATGGAAATATACAAAGTATTATTATTGCTTTATTATTAACCTATTATATAACATGGTTTGCTGTTGCCCAGATACCTATGTTTGTGAAATACATGGCTATTGAAGGAAGCTTTCTAGGTGGAGCAAGAGAATAGGATAAAGTGAGAGAGGTTCTTTGAATAAAATTTCTGTGGCAATATATAGCTCAGACACAAGTGATATTGTCAGACCCCCATTTGTATGTCTTTCAGTTAAGAATTTTAAGAAAAAAGTGTTTTTAGCAAACAGATGTTCTAACAGCTAATTATTATTTTAATTTATTTTACTTTTGCTTTTAATGGCCAGGCATACAGAAGGAATGAGTGTGGCAAGAGATCCACAGACTGTCATGCAGTGCTAAATGACAGAAAGTACTATATTCTCTTTGAACAGGTTGGAATCCTTTTATCTATTTTAGAGAAAGCATTTATATAATTTTCATATCAAAGACTGACTGAATAATTGAATAAGGAATTGACAAAAGGATTATTAGGACAGGTAAAAACTAGACCAATAATATTTGTTAAAAAAATGATTAGCACAACTTTGGGAACATCATGAAAGATTACGCACAAACATTTGTCAGTCAGACAAATAAAAGAAACAATCCATTTTATTACTGCTTTGCATAGGAATTCTAATTAATTTTGGGCCAATGCAAAACTTAAAGAAATACAATAATTAAAATTATTTCTATATATAGCAATTTGAGAAAATAGATCAAAAATATGCTCTTGTTAAAATTCATAAAATATTTTAATGAATATTGAAGTATGTAACGGAAACCAAAATCAGAGGAAGTGCTGTATGCAGTGTTAATGATGTATTTTCTGGTGTAATCACATAATTATTCCAGCTGTTAAAGATTTTCTACTCATGGTACTAAGTAGCCCCAAATATCAATGTCAGAGAAAATTGTATGTGGCAGATGTTTACTCATGAATTTTTTTTAAAGATTCTTCATAATTGCATGTAGAAGCTTAAGTTTTTGTTTTATCAAACTCTGACAGATGTATGAAATTACTCTGCTTGACTTTGTTGCAAACTGCACACATCTGAGAAGGTTGAAAAATATTTTTGAATATTCTCTCCATTCACAATACTGTTTTGTGGAACAAATTAACATATTCCTACATTGTGAAATACATTTTCATGAAGACAATCCTTTGGAGTTTTGTAACCTGAGAAGTTGACAATTTTTAAAAAAGAGAAAGTGAATGTACAGTGGACAAAGGGTTAATGGATTACCCTAATCAATGTTTCTATACAGATATGTAATTCCTATAGGTAGGCTTTGAACAAAAAGGATATGGATACTGTGATTCAGCTTTACAGACACCTTTGTAAAGATTTTTTTCAGCACATACACTTGGAGCAAATTTTGTCCTGCTTCCAGCACACTAGGGAACCCAATCATCGATTGCTTTTCTTCATCTGTGCTTTTACTTTCTTCATCCATTGAAGTCCAAAAGAATCCACCAACTCATTAAAAGTCATCAGTGACACTTTTGTACTATGCCAGGCCTATGCTTTTCAGATACCACTCTTGGAAGCAATTTGTCAGAGAGAAACCTCAGTATTCATGCAGAAATTATATTAATAAAATTATATCATTTTAAAAACCATTAGGTCATTATAAACTTGTTTGCATCTTTGCTGACTTTAAAGACATAGTTATGGTATACCAGGTTGCTTTAAAATATAGCAGTACCTGTGTATGTTTTTAGTTAGTTATTATGTTATAAAAACGTTTAGGCTGGTTAAAAAAAATTTCAGGCATCTTCCATTTCTTTCTCCAAAGGACAAACAAATGTAAGGGTGATAACCCCTCCTTTACCATAAAACCATGTTTATTACCCCTACAAATATTATACAAACTTAGAAAAGTGGTGTTTTAAAACTTATCTTGCTTTAATCTGTTTACTTTTCTTTTGTACTATATTTAAAAGATTGGTTATTGAAATTTGTGTTTTGTATAAAATATGTAATAGAAGTTGAAGTGCTATAACATATAGATTATAATCCAAAGGAGCATGGGTCAAGAAACAAACCTCTAAGAGTGTTTTATTTAGACCATACCAGTTGGTACCAAAGTAAGCCTTATATCAAGGAACAAACAATGTAAATCATACATGTTTTAGGAAAAGCCCTGATTGTGAAGAGGAATGCAGAGCATTAAATATAATGGTGCAGTGGGCTTTTTCACTTCTCCCCACCAAAAAAACCCTCTAAGTAAACTTGCATAGAGAATAATAGAAATATACTTGTTAAAATAAATGTTATAATTACCTAAAACTTCATTCAGAAAAGCTTCGGAGGAGGAGTGGGGGGGACCACATGTGAAGGTGAAAATGTTTCAGACCTTTTGCTTATTTTTCAATGTTGAAATGGCAAATACTTTTATGAAATCATATCTTGAAATATGTTAGCTAAATGTAAATATCTTAATATAATTTTCCAATAACATTACTACATAAATAGTAAAATGCTTTATGTACTTGAATGGAATGGAATGACCTTGTTAAAATAATTACTAAATGTAAGAAGCCATTTAAGTACAGAATATTTATATTGATGGGGAATTAATAGTGCTCAAACAATTCCCTCACCCAACTGAGGAAGACAAGAATCATCAAAATCGGTATCAACAACTTCTTTAATAACTATTTCAGCTAAAAACTTTCTAAGTTATTTAATTTTTAAAAACTGAGAAATAAAAACATTTTATATAAAAAAACAGGAGTTTTTGGAGTTTTTGAAAATAGAATTTCTTTTCCTGTTGCACATTTAAAAAAAATTGAAGGAATATTTCAGAAAATGAATTGAATTAAATAAAAAGAAAAAGTTAAACTTTAACTTGAAAAAGTTATCTGGTACTTTCCTGCCACAAGAAGAACAAAGACATTTAGTAATATTGCATGTTCATTAAAACAGACTACATATTCAGAAGATGGTGTCACCCAAGCCAATCCCCAAAAGATGGTGTCACCCAAGACAATGAAAAAATAACCAATTTTGAATCTAGACAAGCCTACAAGAGGTGTGTTTTCCTATAATTTAATGGAAAGAAGGAGAAGAATATTAAAAACTGAAGTGAGCACCACCAAGTACATGCACACCTTCTACTACACTGTTTAAACAGCATGCACTGCTCCATTTATCCTGCCCATCTCAACAAGCAAGCTGCCATGACATTTAAAAAACCTGACTCAAGAAACCAACCCAAAGAAAACCTCCCCAAGACTTCAACATGGATTGGTGAGAAGAAATTAATTAAAGGAGTACCAAGAGATTAGATTTAAAAACTCTTGTAATAATTTTACTGGGATATGGAAATGCTGTTGTAATTTAAATATGAACTATTTCTCCTGTTAATTACCAAATGTTTTAGACCATGTATTCCTGGAGAGGAGATGGGCTAAACATTGGTAAACAAAGAAATAGTGGTATTTATTTGGATATAAGATTCTTAATATTTGTAGGTTTCAGAGTAGCAGCCGTGTTAGTCTGTATTAATTTGTTAGTCTCTAAGGTGCCACAAGTACTCCTTTTCTTAATATTTGTAATTAGCCAGTCTTAAAACAGCGCCTTAAATAGCTTGTTTTAACTACCGGTAACTCTTTTAAAGATTTGATTTTATAGGATTTAGTTAAGACTACTTACTTTGTCGAATTATAAACTGGTTGGTTATTAATAACAACCAACAGGATCCACCTGCCTTTAAACACTTTTAAACAACTATAAACAGCTAGGTTATCTAATAAGACACTAAGACTGAATTCACAATAAATTTGCAAAATAATATACTTGGGCCTTAACATAGAAAATGAAGGACACCCCAAAGGTGGTTCACTCTCAAGGGGGTAATCTCTGTTAAGAACTTGTCACTAAGAGGAATACAGAAGAAATTGCAATGTAAGTGACTGCTTCATTTGTATTCTGTTATTTATGTTGTTTTGTTTGAAGTTTTCTTTTCCTTTCTTTAATGATAAAATAGCCATTGTTAATAATTGTGATTATTTTGCTTGGTCTTAATCCTGGTGTCCCCTAAAATATGTAGAAGAACCCCAGTCACTAAAACAGTGGGAGTCACACCCCTGAGTAGGTAGTAAGAGAAAAAAATTAGTAAGAGCTGGCCTAACTTTATTGTTTCTATAAACTACATAACTGTAGTAACTTTAAAATTCCCTTTTTTCTACAGGAGCCCCAGGTTGGGCTGTTGCTGGTATACACTTGCATCACAAAAAGGGAAAGCACTTAAGTCGTTGACACCTCACTTTGGTAGTCTGGCTATGCCAAAAGAATGACAGGAGACATTAGATATGGGTTTAATCAGGCTGCAACTTTATTATTAGGCAGATGTCTGGCGGAGAAAATATGTGCAGTGCAGGTGCAAAATTTATGTCCCTCCAGTAGATTCACTGCCGGGAACTTACCACTTCCAACCAATTTGGGGGGTGGGGGGTTTTCACCAGCCTCCCTGCCTTTTCATCCACGTCCCTCCAGAAATTTTCTTGTTCGGACCTTACTGACCACGCCCCCTCATAGGAGGGGTTAAGGTGGAATATAATGATGGGAGGGTTGGAGGAGTCCCCAACTGCCCCGATTTGCTAAATTACCAAGCTCCTTTCCTTAATTCCTTTTCCAATCCATTTTTTCTTTCTTTTGTGCCTTAATTTATGGAGTACCTATACTGAACATCCACCACAAGGAGGAGTCAGCCATTAGCTTGATTGCCTCCTCCCCACACCCAGATGGGTTCCCAGATAGCTCCAAATGGCCTTTTGCCTAGCAGCCCTACTGGGGATAAAAGACCCATTGTCCAATGTGTGATTGTTGAGGTGCACCAGCAACTGCATTGTCCTTGACCCAGTACTGCAACAACCTCCCTCCATGGAGGGCCACATAAGCAACCCATTCTCTGGATCCTTGAATTGACAAGATTCCTTAAAAGAAAAAGAAATAAACAATTTGTAAGCTGGAGCCAAAAATCTCCATTCCACCAACCACATCACATTCTGAGGTTCCAGAGAGCCCGCGGCATGTGATGGGATTCACTGCTATCCCCTGTTGCAAGCTCACAGAATCTGTGAAACTGGAAATGAGACAAGGCGTCTGCTATGCCATTATCCATGCCTGGCATGTGCTTGGAAGAAAAACAGATGTTGAAGGTTAAACATTGTAGAACAAACACCCTTACGAAATTCATAACCCTGTGCGATCTGGAAGTTTGGCGACTGATAACCTGTACCACTGCCATGTTGTTGCACCAGAAGCAGACCCTTATATTAGCCAGCTCCAATCCCCAGATGGCCTCCGCAACTAAAATGGGGGAAAATTCCAAGAAGATCATATCACACACAACCCCATTTTGTGTCCAGGTGGCGGGACATTTTGTGCATACTATTTGCCTTCATAAAAAAAAACAAAAAGCTGCACCACTTGCCGCATATGAGTGGATTTTTAACCCCCTTTGTAATAACCATTGTTCCTTTCACAATGATACCCCATTAAGTTGACTCAGAAAACTTTTCCATGCCCTCAAGTGTTCCTTCATATGTCTAGTTACTGGAATGTAATGGTATGGCCTGGTTATGCCGGCTGTTGCCACGGCCCACCAGGCACAAAACGGGGCAAGAACCCTGCAAGCAAAATTCAGGTGACTGAGAATAGATTTCAGTTCTTGTAGCCTGATTTTTTTTGGGGGGGAGAGAGGCAGTGCTCTCTAGAGCAACCCTGATAGCTCCTGAAGTTTATCCTGAGAGAGCCGTGATACGCCCTCCCTGGTGTTTGGTCTCCGTTCCAGCCCTTGGTCTCCATTGGGACTGCCCTGCGCTGCAGCTACTGCCTCTGCTTGTCCCCTTTCCATCAAGGGTATAGGCACCTAAGCAGCAACCTGCTCACAGCCAAAAAAAAATAAAAAATATAAAATAAAATAAAAAAAATTGCAGCCTCATCCATCCACTTGCTGCGGGGCTAGTACATGAAACAATTAAATTCCCTTCCCTACCCCTCCCTACCAAAGCATGTTGATTGTTTCAGAAGCTGACTAGCCTCGCTTGCAATTTCACCCTCCCTGATTGCAGTTTGCAACCTGCCTATGGGTGGAAGTACCTGGGGCAGGGAGATGCTAGTTCCCCTTCTTTCCATTGTCCCCTTTCTGTGTAATTTGCCTTTGCCTGACCTTCCCTGTTTTCCTGAGCTCACCCTTCTCTGTGCCCTTGGAGCCGTGCTGATTCCTAATCCTGTTTGCTGCTTTTCTGGAACCATGCTGCTTCACATGCTGGCTTCCACGTGGTCATTCAGCAAGCCATGCACAGGAGCCTCCATGCTTGCTCCCCAGCCTGTTCCAGTTTACCTTTTTAAAACCCTCATTCCTAGGTGGTGAGTCATGCACCACACTGACTGCTCTTTCAGCAGTTTTACCTCTCCTCTCCTCCCCCAAGACAGAAAGCATTGCCTTCTTCTCCCAGCCAGCCAGCCAGCCAAACTTTTCCCTGCTTAAGTGCAGGGCGGCGAATCTCAATCTCAGAAGCAATAGTACTTTCAAGCTTCTTGTATCTTCTGTTTTTAATCAACCTTTATCAATGGCTCTGTACTTTGCCTTTTAAAAATATTTAAAAGATATAAAAAACTCATTGTTTATAAGTTTATATGTTTTATATCTTTGCCATTTCTGCCACAATATTATATAGTACTCAGAAATCAGTGTAGTAAAGATCATATTAAAGTTGTTCAGATTTTAAAAGTGTGAGCACACCCAGAGAAGTAATCAAATTCAAGTGTATGGTTCATTTATCCCTTTCCCATATGTAATATTTTTTTTCCTGTATGTAAGTGTAATTTTAATGACTTAGAGCTAAATTTTCACTAAAGCCAATAATGTGAGAGGGGTTTGTGTGTGTTTGTGTTTATGTGCACACACACCTAGAGCTAACACTGCAATGAAGACAAGATATTAGTTGTGCTGCCAGCTTTGTTGTGGTCCCCCATTGACCCTTATTTTATTTCCCATTTAATTTTTTATGTTCAATTGAGTATACGAGTACCACTAAATTGCATTCATTTTATTATTAATAATAAATATTTAGTAGTTCTCTAGCAAGGATCTCCAAGTGTTGAAACATGAATGAATCAACATTCCACTGCAGTAGTATATATTCTGCCAATTTTATAAATGGGAGTTCAAAGCCGAGAGAGACTGATTTGCAAAAGAGTATGCTGGAAGTCAGTGACAAAAATGGAATTAAACCTAGATTGCTAGACTTCTAATCAAATGGTGTAACCATTAGTCAGTTACTCTCTCCCTCCATGTTTGATATATCCAAACTGCTGTATCCCTCCTTTCTTCTTCGCTGTAATTAGTTTGCCAGAAAATGTATTTTTACTACTTTCAAGTTTTAATTCTTGATAGCTTCCAGCTAGTCCTGACTAGAGGTAAGCTTTAACTATGGTCACCAGAAGCAAAAGTTCCATATTGACTTGCCATCAGAGTTTACTGCTTAAACCTCTTTTATTGGTCAGATAGTCTCACTGAATCTCAACACTTCAAAATTCATGAAATTTTAGGTTTGGATTTGGAATTTGAAGCCCTGAGCTCAAGAGCATTTGGATCCGTAATATTGGTTGAGGATATTTTAAAGACAGGACGTTAGGATGCTTATGTGTATTTGGTATTCAAGATCCGGTTCAGGACCATCTATACAAATGGGCAGCTCCTAACTGTCTTAGCTTAAGAGCTCTGTTGAGACGATACTGCAGATAATATAACTGGCATACCTAAAGATGTCCAAATAATGTCTGAAAATATTTTAATTTTCTCAATTGGTAAACTCAAATAAATATGGAATTTGAAACACTCTGTTAATAACAGCATCCCATGTAGGCATTTGAGAGGAAAGTTAATTTGATTCAAAAGAGTTGTAGATTTGCTGAGAACTACCAATTAGAATTACTACAGTATTCTATTCAATATCTTCATTGTCTCAAATTAAGACTAGCAAAAGCAATTAATTTGTCTTGTGTTCTGACTCTCATCCCATAGCACTGAACAAACATCAGGAATCATTTAATTCCTGAAACAGTCACCTCTCCAAAGGAAGGTGACATTTAGGACAACTAGTACACAGCACATGTCATAGTGATTAGAGGTAATACATTTGGCCAAGGATACCAGGACAAACTTTTACTTACTAGTAAAAGAAGTGTCCTGAGCTCTTTAACATATATGCAGAGCAGGGGATGGAGGGAAACAACAACAATCCAAACGTGTCTTTTGTAAAGGTGTCATCCACAGTCAGTAAACTCTACAGAAGTTAGACAAATATTTTCAAATCAATCTACTAATGAGCATTCTGAATGGTAGATCAGACTCATAATGGTATTGTATCATTTGCCTAAGACATACAGGCAAATATCTGATTAATTTTTCTTTCCAGTGTTTAGAAAACAAGCCAATGCATCAGACAAATATGAATCAAATTCCACTTTGCTAAAAGTGGTGTAACTCCTAATGAAGTTATACCCTCCCCCCACCCTTATGCTAGGACTAAATTTGATACAGTACATTGAGGAGAATCTTTTTTTCCTCCTATATCACTGACATTGCAGAATCCCCAGTCACACTTTCCAGAGGTGGAATTATCAAAGAAAATGAGCTATTAGAACTGACTTTGTTTTACAAATCTTCCTTAAATGAACTTCATGGACCATAACAAGACAGACTCTTTTTTTTTGTACTTTGCTTACAAATGTAAAGTAATAAGCAGATTTAATACACATGCATATTAAAGTATCTAGAATAAATGTCAAGACATTTAAAATATACTCAGAAAAAATCTGTCTTCATTGATGTTACAGCAGATGGGTTTCTGGAAAAGATAAGAAGAGCTCAGTTGGAGGTAGACCAGAGGCTACTTCTGTCATCCTTGTTAGAGGGACAGATGATGCCATAGTAACTTTTTAACTAAAATTCACTTAGCCTTGGGTGAGGTTTAGCAGAAATCAATTTAGAGTTCAAATGAGTTGAATGCATTTCATGTATGTTTTCAAGGTTGGAATTTCAGCTCTTCATTTTACATTGTGAATTTTCTATTAGTGTACTTATAATTGAGCAGCAAGGGATTTAACGCTTGTGTTGTTAAATATTGACCCATGTACAAGTGTTTACCAGCACAAATTTAAGTGTACAAACATGATATTCAGACACATTGTTAGTCTGAAAGAAAAGTTATTCAGAAACCAAACATATTTTATCCCTTCTCCCTCATAAAGTTCTTCAGATTTGCTAAGCTCATGAGCCTAGAGTTATGTTTGATATTAATAGAAAAGTTGAAAATAGGAAAAAAATAAGGGAAAGCAAGATAAAGGATGGAAGCTTCTTAAATTTACTGTGGCCTGTCTCATCAATTTTATGTATTTAGGTCATTTGTGTATAATAGTTAATAATAGAAAACACCTATTAAATCATTGATTTCATTCTGTGAAAGGGAAGAATATAGTTCTGTAGTAGAGGACACAGCGGATAAACTGATATTACACTAAACTTGCCGATATTTGGGATCATTATAGGGCTTTACTCTACCACAGGACCCTTTTTCCTACTGCATTATGTATTATTATTATTCAATGCCTGTGCTCAAGAATGAGGTTTGCAGGGGTGAAAAAACAGAGAAGGAGTTATTAACATGCATTAATGCCAAAAAAAATGGGTGCCACAGATGCAGTAGGTTAAAACTAGTGAAATGCTGACACACACAAACAAATCCTCCCACCGTCCCTCTATATGTAGACCTTGGCCTAAATCTTGAAATAGAGAAAAAAAGATTTTTTAACAACTTTTTCTTTCCCATCAAGTGATCTCTTTTTCAGGTGCACAAATGTGACTAGGGCTGTGAATATTTGTTTGACGTTTTAAATAAATTTACTTTGACTGTGCTCATGCCCATTTCTCTTTTATTCACTTTGAAAATATTCTAGTGAAAACAGTTACAAGCCACATCATTCACCTACACAGTGAATTTTAAGCCAGGGAAAACAAATCCGGAATCGTGAATATTTAGAAATCTGTAAGAGTTATGCTTATTCAGGTGAGGCACAAAAAATATCATATAACTATAATTCTTGACCTTCAAACCTGTCCATGTGTGATGAAAGCAATTAAAATGTATGACAAATGACTGAAATGTGGAACCCCTTTTATGTTATACCGTAGTTGACTGGTTATAATGGTTTCTAGTCCTTTAAAACAGGTTTTATACTATTTTTTCCACTCCTAATTAATCTGTTTTTCTTAAAGGAAATTGCAAGTGTTTCACCATAAGGACACCACACTTGAGGAGTCAGTAACAGGTTTGAATCAGACCTTTAGATCTACAGCACCAACCTCTACAACTTGAAATAAAGGAGTGTGGACTTACAGGACATGATTGACACTTTACCAGTGTGCTATAGAACTATTGACTAGATAGCAATAGAGTGTTGGCATTCAGGATTCTTGAGTTATGTTCTTGTCTCTGAGAAAAGAGTGCAATCTAATGGTTAAAGCAAGATTTAGCATAACAGGCCTAAAAGAGAGCATGGTGCTGAGTTGGTAAGATTTCAGTCTGTCATATTAAAGACCTGAGTTCTAGTATCAACTCTGCCACAAATGACTTTGTGCAATATCTTGGTTAATTTATTTGTAAATTGACAGGAGAGATGATAGTTGATTGTCTCCTACAATAAGCTTTGCTCACTAATAAGGTCTACAAAGTGCACGGAAACATATACTGTAGTGAGCTGAAGAACTGAGATTTGAACTTGTTGTCTCCTGAGTCCCAGCTCAGCATACCTTTCCCTAGGCTCATATCCATGGAATACCACTTGATTTGATGGGGCTGTGGAACAAGCAGCCTGACAAAGCCTTGGCTGGGGTGATTTAGTTGGTGTTGATCCTGTTTTGAGCAGGGGGTTGGACTAGAAGACCTCCTGAGGTCTCTTCCAACCCTAATCTTCTATGATTCAGCTAAAATGTGATTAGGCACATGCAGTTTGGTACTTGTCAGAGCTCTGCATGTGACCCATATGTTCTGTCAAAGCTACTTGAATTTCACATGTTCATAATGAAGTGCTGTGGACCAAGAAATTATTTTAGCAATTTTTATAACAAATGCTTTTGAGAAGATTGAGCTTTGATAAGAAACAATTCTCAATCAGAAAAGACAAAAGTCACTGAAAATAAATCCAACAATAATTCTTCACCTGGCTGTTCATGTGGCCTTTCATGGGCCGCAGCGTTAACCTAGTAACCAAGAAGGTGACCCATCGCTGTTTTCCAGTTGGTGATCCGCCAAGGAAGTGGCATGACTGACCCCAGGTTTCAGGTTTCCATTGCTCCTCCCAATCACTTTAGCGAGGAGCCAAGACAGGAGAAGACTACCCGTGATGTGACCAAGATGCTCCCTTTACCATCTATCCCTTTGATTACCCAGACAGTGCAGAAGTACTTGATAACACCAAACTTTGGCTGATACTGATTAATGTAAAATTCACCATCAATAAAGCTGGCAAACATTATAATTTTATTGTTAATGAGGCACTTCATCATACTGGTTACGTGGTTCCATGTGAGCCTAAGGAATATAATGGGGTGAAATGCTTTGTACATCTGACTTTCAGATCTAAGAGGTCCTCCATTTCAAGCCTCAGTTTTTTCAAGTGCATCTGCTTGGTTGAGGAGCTCCAGGATACAACTGCTTTGGGGATCTGGAGGTTCTATGTTCCACTCCACTGCTCCACAGCAGTGCTTCTCAGCCTGCTGCCCAATTAGCACACAGCTGTGGCCCAGCTGTGTGCTAAAAAAAATTGAAAGTTTGCCACTCCCGGGTCCTGGCTGAGGGGGAGAGATGGCACCATGGAGCCTTGCTGGAGCACTCCCTGTCTGCAGGGAAGGCAAAGCAGCCCTCTGTGGGGGGGAGGAGCTCTCACACTTCAGGGACATGCTGTAGGGGTTCCAGGGAAGAGGGAGGAGCCGGGTCATCAACCCACACCAGCCTCGGGTGTAGTTGGGGACTACTCCCCAACCCTGATTTCTGTGAGCACTGAGCATGGCTTACTCTGCTTAGCCTAGGAAGCGAGGTTCTGTCCTTCCCATGCTGCGGCAACTTGCTTGGCGCCTCTCCCCGGCTGAGCTGACAGCTCCAGTACACGGCCTCCTGGATCCTAGTACCCATCATCATCCTCTTCTACCTGTGCTGGGTCCTGTTTCTCTACAATGGTGAATACCCATGTGGGAGCAGGGTGAGGCAGTGGGGAAGGAAGAGGGATGGGATAAGATGGGGAAGAGAGGGGGATGAGGGAATGGCACTGGAGGGAGGGGGACAGGAGACAGTGTGGAGAAAAAAGGGCATGGGGCAGAGGGAAGAGAAAGGGGGAGGGGATGGGGTAGAGGTGTGGGAGGAGAGGAAAGGGGATGGAGATTGTGGCAGGGGAAGAGAAGGGCATGACTGCGAGTGCCATCACTGCGAAAGCATTGCCTCCTCCCTTCTGGGTGTCCAGAGTAATGGGGCAGGAACACGTCCACTAACTAGCCACAGCTACGTGTCGCCTCTGGTGGGGATGAGCATGCTCCAGGCTGCAGCACGCCCTGGACAGCCTGCAGCAGATAGGGCCACCTGCCCATCCCCCGCTGGCTGTGTCTGGACCTGGAGCTCACAACCAGAGCAGGAGGCTGCTCTATAAGTCCTGTCTCTGGGGGAAGAGCTGGTGCGGGCGGGAAATTTATTCCGTGGACGGCTTCTCAGCTAGAGTCCCCATGGCTCAGTGGGTGGGATCACCCCTGCTCCTCCTGACTGTCTGGGAGCAGGTGTTGAGGGACATGTGCCTGACTGCGCATAACACATAGAGAACTGCATATGCAGCTGACAATGGCAAATAGGTTGAGAACCACTGGGATTCTAATCAGAATATTGTCATGTTGGCCTGTGACCTGAGGACCCTCATATTTAGCATTGGCTTAATATGCCTGATGGTTAGGCTTCGAAGGATTACTTTTTTACCAGTAAATGTCAGTAAATGTGATTTCACTGTACACACACAAACTGATAAGAAAAAAAATTCCATCAATAATAACTGAATTTTACAGATACACAAAGTAAGAAAAGTGCTGCTTGAGAACATATTAGAGCTTCACTTAAAGATATTTACTTTGTATATTTTGACATATGCTGACAATTGTTTTTTTAATTATTATAAAACTTTAAGGTTATAAAGCTAACTTTTTGAATCTCAACTTCTGTTATTAAATAATTGTCTGATCCCCCCCACCCCCATAATTTCCCACAATGTGAAAATTTAAATTGATAAAAATAAAAAATGCTTAATATAAGCATTGATATTATCCATCAACAATTATTAAAAAAAAACAAATTCTGCCAACCTTATTAATGGTTTCTGACTCTACTCACAAAAGTGGAAACACCCTAGATTTTGATCTTTGTCATGGGGATAGTAATTGGAGATATGGTGAACATACTTCTGTGATAGTGTGATTGCCTTCTCCAGGCAAAGGTCAGGGTCTTTTCTCTTTCCTGGACTAGTAATGATGATCTGCTCTTACCGATGAATTTCTGATGGATTCTGGAACTCTTACTGAGTTAATTACAATCTTGCGGGTCTTAATAAACTACTCTCTGCTTCTGTTTTCTCCAGAATCACCAATGGCTGTAAATATATTTGCAACTTCATCTGGCCATGAGATTGTGTCCTTTCCTCTGGGATGCACACCTTAATTAGTTACGTATGCCTTTGTCACCTAATGGTTAAATAAGTACATCGTGCTGTAACTAGGTTTACTCTTGAACGGTACTTAGAAACTTAGGATAGTGCAGAATACAAATCCCTATCTTTTAGGTAGAACAACTAGATGAGCCCATATTACCTTTGTATTCTGTTCTTTGCACTGGCTGATAGTTTGCTTCTAGGAAAGATTCAAAATGCTGGCTACTGAGCCCTAACTGTTGGGTGCTAGGGTATTATATAGACCACCACAGTCCCTGTGATAGCTGATCCAATGAAGTGAGCTGTAGCTCATGAAAGCTTATGCTCTAATAAATTTGTTAGTCTCTAAGGTGCCACAAGTACTCCTTTTCTTATTGGGGTGCAGGTCAGTTAGGGTTACCATATGTCTGGGTGTTCCCAGACCAAGACTCTTTTTGAGGTGCTGTCCAGGGGAGATTTTAAAAATAACAGGAAATGTCCTAGGTGTTTACATAGTTTGGAAGCTTCAGCTCAGAAAGAGCCCTGATTGGTCTCTCCCCTGAATCTGCAGCTGATTGGTCCATTCCCCTGCAAGCCACAGCTACTGGATCCCACCCACCCAGGTCGAGGCGTTCAGCCCTGGGAAGGGGTCCCACAGGGCGGCGCCGACTGGCAACTGTCACTGCATCCTGGGCTTGCACCAGCCACTATGACAGGGAGCGGTACTGCCCCCAGTGAGTACCCCTGCCACAGGTACCCCCTCCAGCACCCCCAACTGTAAAATCCCTACAGGTCCTCCTCACTTCCCACCCCTCCTTTCCCCTCCCCAGCTTCTTCCCCTCCAGCAGTGTCCTTTTTTGGGGAACCTGAAATATGGTAACACAGTGGATCTTTGTAGTTGTAGATCCTTGTCTTCCCCAAGCCTCCTCTGTACTTGGTGACAATGACATTGCATGGGGTTCAAATGTAGAGTCCCAGAATCTTGTCCTTTCTCACCTATGCAGCACAGCCACATTAGTTCCACTGTTGTCAGGATCCTTTGTGGCAAGGCTGAGAGAGTGGAACATTCAGGTTTTGTCTTGCACTTTCTTGTAGAGCACTCATTAAATTGCTCTTTAGAGGCTATTTTTTCTGGATGGTTGCCTAATGGTACTGTAAATAGCAGCGGAAGTAGTGGTTGTGCAGTCATTTCACTCCAGCTTGGTTAACTGATGCTACAGAAGCAGCAGAGCCTACATTAAACACACACACAGAGACATAGATACAACCTAGACTTAATTGAACCTGAATAATCTGAGGTAAAATGGCTAATCTGAGGCTTTTCATGATCCAGAAGAATCCTAATCATTTGCTGTTTGTGCCAGTAATGTGAATTTTGTTCCCACAGCTTTATGCCCCCTCTTTCAAAAATAAGAATCAATCTAAATCTTCGTATTGCAGCAACTCACTTGGCTCCTGTGCTTGCATGCCCTTCAATCTCTCATTGGCTTTCAACATTATTTTAGCAGAAGTGGGAATTCAGTTTCATCATGTGGAGTGAGTCTGCTGGGTGAATGGCATCAAATTAGTGGATGTGATTGCTTTATTGGTTGGGAAGAACAGCTCCCTATTCCAGCTTTCTGCCTTAGCAAGAAACAATAATTGGTGCCTTACCTTAATGCATGAAGTCCTAGAGATTCTTAGGTAGAAGGCTTTTAGTGCTCTGAAAAGCAACATTTGTTTAGTTTTCAAGGGACTTCTCTTGCATTACAAATCCTGAATGCACACTTCCCAACTCCATTGTGTGGACACTGATGCTTCTCCTGCTGTGCCTTGCATCAGTAACAGCTCAAACTTTCTAAACCAGTGGATCACTAAATTGCATTTTCCCCTGTTTGTTTAAAAAATAATAAAAAAAATTATCTTTATTTCCAGGACTTTTTACTTTCTCATTTGAGCTTCAGATATGAATTAATGTAATTGGTTTTGAAAATTTATGGCCAAATTCTGCTGTTACATTTTGTATACCCGGTAGTTATTCTGGCTTACATCAGCAAGGCAGAACAAAATTTGGCCCTTAATCTTCTTCCTGAAGGATTAATTTTGTGGATTTGAAAACAGTGGATGAAAGCATGAGGTCATTGGCTGGAACATTATGATTGTTGTTTCTAGTAACATCTCATAAAAATGTTAAATGCATTTCACATGCATCACCATTAAAAAGATTGTAAATTCATTGCATTGGAAAGCTGCTATGGATTTCATTCTTGACTGACAAAGAAAACTTGTGGTCAAAAAATTAGGTGGTCTGGATGACAGTCTCTAAAATTGTTCCTGCAAATTTTGCACTAACAAACATTGAAACATCAAACTTGTATTAGAACATCAAAATGGATATTTGGCATTGCAAATTGGTAGTTAGATATCTAACTCCCATTTGCATGATTACATACCTTGTATATATGTACATGTATGAGTTATGAACATGTAGAAGTTTGTGTGAACAAAAACATGTGGGCACAGTTTTGGAAGCTGGTTTTAGAGAAATAGCTCTTGGTGTCTAAATTGAGATTATGATATGTTTTATCAATATCAAGTTACAATTATCAATAGGCTATTCTTTTCCACACATGAAAAATGTTGCTCCTTAGCTATAACACAGTGATCTTTGAACATCTATGGAAGGTTGTAATGACACACAAAGCTAATAAAATTTGTTTACTAAACCATTAAAGGTGGAAAACATCCCTTACGTTATCTAGGCCATCTCAAGCCAATACATGACAATTCTGGAATATTTTTCTACTGTTTTGTCTAGCCTAGCTTTAATTGAGCCTAATTTTTCATCTTTTCAATTTCATTCCATTTCTTCTTGTTATAACTCTTTGTACTTACCAAATTAACTCCTCACCATTCCCGCTGTTTATATCCTCCAAATATCTGTAGAACATTACCATGTCATTCCTTCATAATGGTAAAAATTAAAAAAATTATATTTTGGCTAAGAGATACCTAAATCAGTTCTTCTAGACCCATGATAATTTTGGTGTGCATCATCAATAAGAAGTCTAATTTGTCAATATCTTTCTGGTAGTATGGTATCCAGTACTCAGTGCAATAGTCCATGTGTGCTTGCGTCAGAGTCTTATACAAGAGTCTTATATAAGTCTTATACATTTTTTGCTATGTGATGTGGTCACTGTTCATATGCAGTCCAAAATTATCTTTTTGTCTGCCATATCATTTTACACACTCTTAATTAATTTGCAGTGTACTAACACCCCTATTATTGGTGTCTTCAAGCATGTCTACTTTTTCAGGCTTCTCCCTTACTTTCAATATCTGTATTTCAAAAAAAATTCTGCCAAAATGTGTACTGGCTTCCTTTTTCCACTGTGTTACCTACTGTTCATATTCCTAATCTCTCTAGACCCAGTGCTACTCAAAGTGTTAGTCCACGGACCAGTGCCAGTCCACGAGCCAGCGGCTGCCGGTCTGCAGGCACATTGGGAAAAAAAATTGCTGGTCCCCCACATCAGATAGTTTGAGAAGCACTGCTCTAGACTCCTTGATATTGTTTCTGAGTCTTCCCTAGGGGCTTATTCCTGCAGGGAGCTCTGGTGAGGTGTTAAGCACCCTCATCTCCATTTGAAGTCAATGGGAATTTTTGTGCATTAAGCACTTCAGAGATGATCAGCAGCAGTTTGTGGGATTAGATCCTCCTACTTTATTTGCAACTCCTTCCAGTTTTTATTCCTCCACTAATTCTCTTATTTGTTAAAAGCAATTAAGTAAATCTGAGAAAAACTCCTTCGAGGCTCTGCTACTTTCTAGCCAAGCAGTGATTTTTTTTTCTCCTTCAAAATTTGGTCCATTATTTTACTATTACCACTTTGGAGAATTAAAAGTCTACTTTAAAGATTTCCTGCTTTGCAGGCTGATTTCCATTGTATGTCACCAAGATCCCTTTCCCTTCCTGCTCAGTAGGTAACATTTTAAGGCTGCAGGACTGTGATATTCTCTACAGATGATTGCACTATTTTTAGTGAACAATTTAACAAATGCATTCCCTCATTCTCTTGAGAAGTCATGTGCCACAGACTTGGATTTGCATAGATTAATTGCTTGACATTATTTGTTGACTGATTTATGCAGACAAAGTTCAGTTCATGAACTATTTCCTGCAACTATTGCTTTAACTAGTTTGGTCATCTAAGCCATATGGCAATGCTTCTGTTCCCTGACTGGAGAACTCCCAAAACCCAGAGTGAGCTTTCAGGATGATTACATAGACAGAAGGGTATATGCAACTCTTTATCTATCTTTCTGAAAATATACTTGTGACCAAAATTTTGTTCACATTCATGTTCATGAAAAGTAAATAAAAAGGGTTGTGCGGGTACTACATTGCAGTATTGTCCAACTCTGTGTGTTACATTAGAATGCTGATATTTATCACTTGAAAGTAATTATTATTTTGACAATTCATATGGGTGGGAACTGAGTCTCTCAACTCTTGTTGGGAGGGAGGAGACACCAAGAAACCCATGGGAAAGAGGGGAATATTTTTTCATGTTGTCTCCACAAGTGCATTTCTCTCTCTAGTCCCCCACTGATCACGCCACAGAGTTGCTGTTCTATGGACTCTGTTAAGTGTATGTATAAAACCAAGAATTGGGCCTTAGGGTGGGTGCAACAGAGCAGGGAGGCATTCCTACTATCAAATGAATGCAATTAATTTGTGTCCCATGTTATTTTAATGTCATAGTTAAGAAACTGTCTCATACACTGCAAAACTAATAGAAATTTTTTATGTTGGCCCTTAACTTAATTATGGAGTGGCTCTTATGGGTGATAGTACTGGAGGCAAGATGATAGAACCTTAGGTTAGAAGAGACCACAAGGGTTATCCCCTGCCAAATTGCAAGATTTGTTGTGTCTAAACCATCCAAGCAGATGGCTACCCAGCCTCTTTGAAAACCTCCAGTGAATGTGATTCCACAACTTCCCTAGGCAGTTTGTTACATTGTTCTACTGTTCTTACAGTCTGAGATTTAATCTAAATCTGCTATGTTGTAATTTGAAACCATTGCTTCTTCTCCTGACCTCTGTGGCAAGAGAGAACAATTTTTCTACATCTTTTTTATAGCAGCCTTTCAAGTATTTGAAGACCACTATCATGCCCCCTTCCCCTCTTTTCCAAGCTAAATATACCAAGTTCCTTCAGCCTTTGCTCATATGACTTACATTCCATCCTTTTGATCATGTTTGTCACTAGTCTCTGGGTCCTTTCCAGTTTCTCTACATCCTTTCTATTCTGTAGTGACCAAAATTGGACACAGTACTCTAGCTGAGGCATAACCAGCACTGAGTGGAGCAGTACTATTATCTCCCGTGACTTGCATGCTATGCCTCTGTTGATGCAACCCCAAACTGCATTTGCCTTTTTTTTTGCAACAGCATTGCACTGCTGACTCATGTTGTGATCCACCACAACTCCCAGATCCTTCCCAGCAGTACTGTAGCAAAGCCAGTTATCCACCATTCTATATTTAGTCTCTTCTTCAGAAGAGAAGAATGAGGGGGGATTTGATAGCTGCTTTCAACTACCTGAAAGGGGGTTCCAAAGAGGATGGATCTAGACTGTTCTCAGTGGTAGTGGATGACAGAACAATGAATAATGGTCTCAAGTTGCAATGGGGGAGGTTTAGGTTGGATATTAGGAAAACCTTTTTCACTAGGAGGGAGATGAAGAACTGGAATGGGTTACCTAGAAAGGTGGTGGAATCTCTTCCTCAGAGGTTTTTAAGGTCAGGCTTGACAAAGCCCTGGCTGGGATGATTTAGTTAGGGATTGGTCCTGCTTTGAGCAGGGGGTTGGACTAGATGACCTCCTGAGGTCCTTTCCAACCCTGATATTCTATGATTCTATTCTATGATTTGGTTTTTCTTTCCTAAGTGTGAGACCTTACATTTGACTTTGTTGAATTTCCTTTTGTTGTCACTAGCTCAGTTCCCACTTCATCAAGATCTCTTTGAATTTTAGCTTTATCCTCTAAAATGTTTGCAATCCCTTCCCCCCACCACTTTGTGTCATCTGCAAACTTGATCAGTATGTTTTCTATTCCTACATCCAGGTCATTAATAAATAGGTTAAATAACACCGGACCCAGAACAGATTCCTGTGGAACCCCACTTGAGACCTTCCTCCAATCTGACACCATTCCATTAATAGTCACTCTTTGTATTAGAAGTACATTCCAGCTTTTTTTTTTTTAGAACTGGAGGTAAATGCTGTAAAAGCTCCAAGCCCTAGGATCTTCAGGCTGTAGCCATCAGTGGGTTCCCATAAACACTTACCCACTTTGAGTAACACGCAATTGCTTGACTAGGGCTTCTAGAAACTCAAAGGGGAAAACATCCTAGAATTGTGTGCCATGGCTACAAAAAAATATTGCCCCAACCCAAAGGGGTACTCCAGCACAGAGCTATAACAATAATAGTCTAATTGGAACTGGTCAACATTTTTCCATTCAAACTTGTTTTCAGTGTAACAACTACTTTGTTATTTATTTCTGCAGGAAATTTCAATTTTGGACAATGGGGGGTGTAGAACTGATCAATGAAATTGTTTTTAATTATTCATTTTATTAATATAACTTCATAAGTAAAGTTTTATGAATGAAACAACATTCATTCATAAAACCAGGTACCCCAATAACTGGCTAATTTCACTTTCAATCCAATTGCTGCTTAAATTGCTGAAACTTACACTGTTTCAACATTGTAACTTCTGCTCACTGTAAATCACTCATTACACAGCTGGAACAAAAATTGGGATTTGCAAATAGACAAATTGCAGGAATAACATCAGGAGAAGGGACATTCGAGACCCCAGAAGGGGCAGACTTTTGGGACCCCTCTGGAGATGGGGAAGGGGATAGTTGGGTAGATTCCTCCTCCCAGGGCCAAAATGTCATTGCAGAGTAACAAAGAAAACCAACACAACCATGAGAGAGGGTGGTGAAAGTTAAACAGTAACAAAAGTGCCTGTTTCTGCCTCAGATCTCCAGGCCATAGCAAAGTGGCTGGGGATTTTAAAACAGGAAAATTTTTCTATATGGGAGTTTTAATGCCCTTTTACTGGGAGAAAGGGAGGGTTTAAACTCACAAAAAATGCACCGCTTAATGAGCATTGGTGCAGCCCCAAGTACTGGACACACTGTGGCAGAGACGAAGCAGGGTCTGCCATGGTGGGAGCACTGTGCTAATTTGTTTCTAGGCTTCTATCTTTCAGCCTCTGAACCAGATCATCAGGAGAGCTGGTGCCAGATGAAGAGTTATAAAACACCATGGTTATAGTGTCATGACAAAGACTGTGTTCAGTGTTCTGTGTTACATGTTCTGTGTTGCATGTTTTGTGTCTGTCTTTGGTTGGTGTCCTGTGCTAGCATTGAGTCCAGAGAGAGAGAGGGGTTACTATACCAGGTAAAGGGTAAATGCTTTTTTCTCTCTCTACTTCCCCCATCCCCAACTAAATTACAATCACTTACACCTCTGTCCAAAAGACTTTGATCCATAGCATCAGGTTTATTTTTTGTTAGGTTCTCTAATAATCATTTTGTTGTTGATTTTTATTATTGATGCATGTGTATTGTCAGTTACATTTGCTTGTATTGTTAATTCCACACTTTCCTCTATGCACTCTGGTTGTACTTGCCCAAGCCCTGAAGGTTTCAGAGTAGCAGCCGTGTTAGTCTGTATCCGCAAAAAGAAAAGGAGGACTTGTGGCACCTTAGAGACTAACAAAGTTATTTGAGCATAAGCTTTCATGAGCTACAGCTTGCTTCATTCAGTGGAAAATAAAGTGGGGAGATTTTTATATACACAGAGAACATGAAACAATAGGTGTTACAATACACACTCTAAGGAGAGTGATCAGGAAAGGTGAGCTATTACCAGCAGGAGAGTGGTGGGGGAAAAAACCTTTTGTAATGATAATCAAGGTGGGCCATTTCCAGCAGTTGACAAGAACGTCTGAGGAATGGGGGGGGGGGGGGGAGGAGGGAAAAAACATGGGGAAATAGTTTTACTTTGTGTAATGACTCATCCACTCGCAGTCTTTATTCAAACCTAAGTTAATTGTATCCAGTTTGCAAATTAATTCCAATTCAGCAGTTTCTCGTTGGAGTCTGTTTTTGATGTTTTTTTGTTGAAGAATTGCCATTTTTAGGTCTGTAATCGAGTGACCAAAGAGATTGAAGTATTCTCCAACTGGTTTTTGAATGTTATCATTGTTAACGTCTGATTTGTATCCATTTATTCTTTTACGTAGAGACTGTCACTGTACTTGGAAATTGGTCAATGTACATGGCAGAGGGGCATTGCTGGCACATGATGGCATATATCACATTGGTAGATGCGCAGGTGAACGAGCCTCTGATAGTGTGGCTGATGTGATTAGGACCTATGATGGTGTCCCCTGAATAGATATGTGGACAGAGTTGGCAACGGGCTTTGTTGCAAGGATAGGTTCCTGGGTTAGTGGTTCTGTTGTGTGGTGTGTGGTTGCTGGTGAGTATTTGCTTCAGGTTGGGGGGCTGTCTGTAAGCAAGGACTGGCTTGTCTCCCAAGATCTGTGAGAGTGATGGGTCGTCCTTCAGGATAGGTTGTAGATTCTTGATGATGCATTGGAGAGGTTTTAGTTGGGGGCTGAAGGTGATGGCTAGTGGCGTTCTGTTATTTTCTTTGGTGGGCCTGTCCTGTAGTAGGTAACTTCTGGGTACTCTTCTGGCTCTGTCAATCTAGCCCTGAAGGGTAGTTCATGGGCCCCCATAACCTGTAAGACCTAAGCCTGTGATTGTAGGGCCCCATCTTTCAGGTCCCCAGAGACCATTTGAGAACAACTGTAAGGAATAGGGGATTCTGCAACATTTAAGCAACTAAATGTTAGTTTAAGTCCAAATCAGTTTTACCTTGCATAACAACTGTGATGCTCCTACAAAATCTTATTGTGTGTACTTAAGGGTTAGGGTTCATTTTTATTGTTTGATGGCTATTGCAGCATTGAACTTGGGCCTCATTTTGTTTGTCAATGTACCCAATTATTGTAATGATGATGGTTTTATTGTATTCCCAATTATTATAGTTATAATTGTGTGCATTTGTGTTTATGTTATATATGGTGTTTAGTGAATTGTAATAGTTTTAGTTTGGTTTGTTTGCAACAAATCACCTGTGCCCTACAATGACAACAACTACTGTAATGATCATAGATCAAGGGGCAGAGTGTTGTAGGAGCAGCTCACCTGGTCAGCAGTTCTAGATATGATTCTTCATCCCATCATTGTTCTATTAATAATCATGACTGTTAGGTTGGTTCTAGTGCTCTGCATGTGCAGCTGGATAAAACAGATGTATTTTAAGCTAAAACCACAGGCTCACATTTATAGCCTTAAAACAATTACATAAAGTGTGACCCATTCAATAACCCTGGATTGAAGGGTCAAAAGGGGGACATTGTAGAACTGATCACTGAAATTGTTTTTAATTGTTCACTTTATTAATATAACTTCATAAGTAAAGTTTTATGAATGAAATAACATTCATTCATAAAACCAGGTACCCAAATAACTGGCTAATTGAGCTTCACTTTCAATCCAATTGCTGCTTAAATCACTGAAACTTACACTGTTTCAACATTGTAACTTCTGCTCATTGTTATTCATTCATTATACTTGTCTATATTGTAACTTCTGTTCACTGTTTGCCATTCCTTACGCTTGTCCATGTTGTAACCCAAACTCCATTTTAACTTCTCCCAAACTCCATTTTAAAATGCTCACTTCATTTTTGCAAAACCCTGCTGTAATCTTATTAGTTTAGTTTAGATGTGTGAATGAGTGTATATGGATAATGGAATCAACCTCCAGCCCGAGCCTGTCCTGATGAAATAAAGTGTAAACACCAATGGCTGAAGATGCAGACAACAGCCCTGACAAAGCAAGAAGAGTCCACCTTCAAAAGAAAAGAACAAAAGTACAATTGAAGAAACATCAAAGCCAGGTCCTTGGCTGAAAGTCATGTCTGCAATTGACGGGTGATCAATCACACCGAACCCAGAGGCAGCATGACATAGCAAGACCTATAGACTCTGGATTCAAATGAAAGCCTACAAAAAGGGTGAAAAGGTTTTCATTGATTTTTTTTTTCAGGAACAAAAACTAAAATTCTCCAACCAGCTCTATTCATAACCCACACATACTTGTGTACCACCTGCAGGTTGCTGTCCTGTATATCCTTATTGCAGGTACAGCTGTCCCTGGACCAGAAATAACACTGTATCTGCTTGACTCTCAGCGCTACAGTTCTAGCTCCCACATTGCTTGCTACCCAGTCTTTCCTCCACAGCCAGCTCCCAGGCTTTTGTGTCCAGCCTGCTGCTCCCGCTGTCATGCAGCTTTTGGTTCTTTACAGGCCCTGATTTATTTCCTTTTCCTGTACTCTGGGGATTGTGCAGCCATCAGTGCTAGTTGCACTGGGGTGGTGTCTGAGCACTGTAGGATGGATATATACTGCAAGAAGCTAGGGAGCAAAGGGTTCCTCTCACTGCACTTTTCAGAGCTTCCAGAGAGCTTTGTGCCTTTCAGAGGCATAACCCCTAGGTTCTGCTATTCAGGCAGCATCCCCACTTTCCCATTCCTAGCACAGTTCAATCTTGAAAGGAGAGTAGTACTTCTTTCTTTTGGGAATAGTTTCCTTAGGGATGTGGTGAGAGACACATCTCTTGACATTTAAAATAAGACTTAACAAAGCACCAGAAATTAATGCATAGGATAATCCTGCAATGGGTGAAGTTACTTCTCCTCTATGTACTTCAGTTTGGATACGTAGGGATAATAATATTTAACTTACTTTTAAAGGTCTTTCACATATATGGTTGAAAAACATGAAGTAATTAAATGTTGTTCTCCAGAACCAACTTCTGTGATTAAGTGATATAGTGCATTAACATTTTGCTAGCAGAATACAGTTCTAATCCTGCAGTTGTCCCTTGGACAATTTCCCATTTCCTTCACCTGGACTTTTGCCTATGTGAGGACTGCAAGTTCAAGCCTTGCAGTAGTACGATAGCAGTAGTACTCTAAAATGCTCCCATACCACATTAAAGGATTATCCTAAGTTTCTTTTCTACATATGCATAATCACATTTTTGTTTGATTGTACTTACAAGCCATCAAAGAGCTATTGTTAACAAAATTGTGTTTACTATAGGATCCTTAAAGTAAAATATATGACAAGAGGGAGAGCACGCAAATTTATTAACACTGTTTTCGTCACTCAGGTGTATAGAGAAATGATTTTGCAATAAAATGTTCAATTATAATTCTATATAACTTCAAGCAAGTATATTAAACATTGTTGCATTTTTTAGCACAGTTTACATAATAAAATGTGGTTTCTGAGCTTTATACAGTGGTTCTTGTTTGATATTTCATAGTCTATATGCTTCTTTATTGCTAGGGTAAATAGAAAATCAAATGTGACACTAGGTATCATCATCTGTGGTTATTGTGGACTAACCCTCATAAAAAGTTGCATAAGACATTGTGAGAGACTATGCAGCTTTAAGCTACAGATCAACCATTCTGGGAGAAGTGGTTTCATGAGTTTTAATAACTAATAAAAAAGTAAAATGAAATTGCATTATTGAAATCCATTGGATGTAATTTGAATCAAAGTAACTTGGAACACGTATAATTTAAATCAAATATGAGAATTTCAAGCAGTGTTCATAATGACGGAAATTTACAAGATAAATATTGTAGAACAAATGAATTTGATTTACTTTTGAAGTAAAAAAAGTATGAGGGTATTAGCATCACTCTGCATTTTCAGAATGCGGTATTACTGATTATCCATTTTAACTGGTGAAAAGCAGCTTTTGGAGGAAAGTGTATAGGACTAACACAGGCAGCCATAATGTTTATTTTAATCTGATAAGCCATTCCACTTCCTTGAATCACTACAAATTCTGCTGTATACATAACCATTATTTATTATGTCTGGCAGACATTCCTGAAAGCCCACTTGAGGAGACTATATTATAAATATGAACTGTAAACCTGTGAAGTGTAATTAAATGCTAAACCAATTCAGGGCCCTTTGTGCCATTCAGCTTAGATGAGCACTGTACAAACTATTATACATATTGCTCATTTATTACTTAAGGATTAATTCAATTAAGTACCATTTAAAGTTCCTCATTTGAAATTATTGATACTTGGTCTTACAAATTTTCAGCAGAAGAGAATTGTACAATTAGGTGTCCAAAGACCTAAAGCCATAAGTCTTCACATAGGAAAAAGGGAGCAAAATCAACAAGTCTCTGGAAAAATGCATTTAAACAATATATTTTCTGTTAACCCTTTTTAAAAAAATACCACATACAATCAGATTCTCTGCAGTAAATATCTGATAAAGGAATAAGACTATTAGAGATATATAGTGCTAACTTGTTCAACTGTATAAATTAACCCTGCTAAAATGAAATAAAAGAAAACTGTAAATACCAGTGATGTGACTTAATCAAACAAATGTCCTGTATAGCCTGAGACGTGTTCTTTCCCTCTCAGAGTCTAACAATTTAGTAAGTGAACAATGAGCGGAAATATACTAATATATTTGTGAATAAAGTAAATCAAATTCAATTGGCTGCTATTCATGAGGTCATAGTATTAATTATGTGTGAAATTCACTCCTGCATAGAGGGCAAACAAGGCCTATGCACCATTTAAATTCCATTTAAGCCCTCAAATATCTTTTAAGTGGGACTTTAGAGTTGCATAGTCTTATTGTCCCTTTGCACAAGGGTGACTAATCTATGGGAATAGTTGGAAAAAAAATCTGATATTTATGAATATTTGTTTGGGAAATATTTTTTACATTGTCATTCATTATTATTTATTATTCATCATCTGTTATGCTTTCAAAAAGTTTGTCATCCAGGCAGAGGGCGGAAGCAATGCCATGTCACCAGTTAGAATAAAAATTGCAAACAAAAAGTGGTGGTGAATAATTGTAATTGAATGGTTTGTGAGTCACTCACAATCTGAAAACTATTCAATAGTCAGGCCCAGTGTACACTTACCAATAGATCCACTAGTGAAGACCTGCTAAATCAATTGCATAGCACTCTTTGGTCGACTACGGTAATCCACCACTCCGAGAACAGTAAGGTAAGTCGATGGGAGAATGTCTGTCTAGATGTCTCAAGAGACCTGCAACCTTTACACCAGGCAGGCAAGTCACCCAGCAATCTATGTTTCTAATAATCGAATCCCCCATTACTAATACCTGTCTCTTCCTAATAACTGGAGTTCTCTTCCCCGGAGAGGTATCCTCAGTGCGAGAGGATACCACAACATCTTCTGGAAGGAGGGTCCCAACTATGAGATCATTTCCCTCTGCTCCAGTTGGATATTCTCCTCCCCAGCAGCACAAAGGCTGTCAGACTGTGAATGGGACCGTTCTACTGTGTCTCGGAAAGTCTCATCTATGTACCTCTCTGTCTCCCTTAGCTCCTCCAGTTCAGCCACTATGGTCTCCAAAGCCCATAAATGGTCTCTGAGAGTGAGGAGCTCCTTGCACCGAATGCACACATATGCCATCTGCACATAGGGTAGGTAGTCAAATATGCTGCATTGGGTGCAATAAACTGGATAGCCCCCATTCTGTTGCTGGACTTCTGCTTGCATTATATTTGTACTCCTATAGCTCGTTCGTTTGTTGTTCCTTTGTTTTTATCAGGGGGTGTTTTGGGCTTAAATTTAAAGAATGGTAAATATTTCTAGCCCCCCACCCCCCACAAATTCCCCTTCTCAACGCCCTCGCAAAACTCCCCTGTTAACCACTCCTGTTCACCCTCCCTTTGCTGGATTCCCAAACCCCTCTCCCTCTATTACACCACCTCCAGTTTTCAGAGTAGCAGCCGTGTTAGTTTGTATTCACAAAAAAGAAAAGGAGTACTTGTGGCACCATAGAGACTAACAAATTTATTTGAGCATAAGCTTTCGTGAGCTACAGCTCACTTCATCGGATGTTTAATTTGTGCCAGGGCTTGTCGGGTCTCTAGGCTTGGCAGCTCATAGCCCTGGCACTTCTAGGCTCCTGGCCAGCAGTTGCTGTTCTCCAGCTGCCCGGCTCTGAAGGCAGCGCAGCTGCCAGCAGCTGTCACTCTCCAGCTGCCCATCTTGATCCCCGGCACCTCTTTCATTGCAAATTAAGCACATCCCATCTCACTGCCTCCCTGCCCCACCCTCTGCATTCCTCCAAAACACTCCAGCATGTCCCTCAGTGCTCCAACCTTCTCCCCCAAGTCCCTGGTCCTGCACCAAAAAAATTATAAGAATCTGAAGATGTTATAAGCAGCTCATCTTAAAGAGGCTGAGTATCAGCTAACTCTTATCAGATGATCCACCAACTTGTTTTCCTTTGTTCACACTCAGTCCCATTGTTCAAGAAACATGATTATTGTAACTACTTATTGAAGTCTTTCTTCCTCCCTCTATTTTATCAATGCTAATTTCCTTGACAATACTTCTAAAGATAAATCAGACACTGCATGTGGATTTTATAACACTTTAAAATACCACTCTTAAAACGGGAAACTGCTATGGTTCAATGACCAAAGCATGTAAGCTTGAGCCACCTAATGCAGAAAAAGCTAAAAGAACCAGATGCATTTTAAAAGGCTGTTTGTTTTTTTGGGAGACCATATCTGGAACCTCATGTTTAAAGGACCCCAACATTGGACATACTAACACCCCCAAGGGGGCACAGGAATTTCAAGACAATCCAAGTTAGCATGTGGATTTTAGAGCACTTAGAATAATCCACCTTTAACAGTGATGCTTCACTTTAACTAATGCAGAGTTGGCACTCTGGTCTAATCATTCAAAGTTGTCATTTCTAGTTTATAACTGTAAATCACAAATGGTTAGATCATGCCCTCCTAATTTGGAAAGCAGCCATCAACTGGCTTTGCAAAACATTAAACCTTCTGCCTCAATATTTGTGTGCTAAAAATATCTTTTGTTTTGCTATTTTTTTTGGACACCCATATGCAAGTAGCAGTTTATGCACTTTTGCAAAAGCACGTGCTCCCTCACCCTACCACAGAATGAATACACACTGTTTCAAGCCTCCAGCATCAGAGTGTGATACTGTTCTAAAAGAAAAGATTTTAGGACTGTTAAAAAGCTGATACTGCTACAGTAGCTTGGAGCTTTAGTTTATGATTGGTCAAAAGCTTTTATGCATGACTTTCAAATGATAAGTACAAGCACTACCAACAATTGCAGAAATAGTTGCATTAAAACATAATTCCAAGGTCACCATCAAATTAAAGAAATGCATATAGGAAGAAATATCCTGGTTCTTGATGGGCTGAAAACAGCTATGAGTCAGAAAAAATCTGTTTCCATCTTCTTCAGTGAAAAATTCAGAAGTCTGGAAATATTCACTTCACCAATCAAGATGCAGATACAAGTGAGGGTATCTTTGACTGACTGCACGTGAGTTCTGTGAAAACTGTTCCATTCTGATGATCGATTCAGATAGCAAATATAGAATTGCCCTGAGTGGCTCATCTGAGGTGGATAATAGATTTTCTGGACCTTTATCTTCATTTTTCCTTTATGTTAATTTAAAAGAAAATAAAAAGTCGTTACACTTAAGAACTTTGTGCCCTTGCCAAAATGGACAGATTTCCAGATATTTCTCATTATCACATACATAACATGTGTGTCAATATGTGTGCTGAAATCTTTATTGTCCTTCAATCTAAGTTCTCAACTTCACCTGAGTCAACTATTAGAGTGGGAGCTTGGAGGTCTGGGTTCTTTTCCTGACTACCTCAGGCTTCCTGTAATGATTTCACCTCTCTCTTCCTGTGACAGGGCAACATCCTGTTCCTGTCTTATGCTCAGTCTACACATATTCAGAGACATTAATTTGTTAAATACCCCAGTGCAGTTTATTTACATTTGCTTTTTCTACCACCTTACTGATTCATGCATTCATGCATTTAAGGGCATGTCTACACTGCAATTAAAAATCTAGCCCTGCAATTAAAAACCTCGCAAGCCAAGCTGATTTGGGCTTGTGAGGTTTGGGCTGCGGGTCTGTTTTATTGCAATTTAGTCTTCTGATCTCAGGCTTAACCCTGAGTTCTGGTACCCTCCCACCTCACAGGATGGGCTAAATGCAGTGTAGACATACCCTAAGTGACCGGTGTGCTGGGTCAGCTTTTGGTTCTCAGCACCTGGTCTCACTTCCTAATTTAACCCATCTCTAAAATGGAGTTGTTAATATTTTCCTATATCACTGCAGATGTTCTGAAGCTAATTTCATTACTGAAGTGTTCTGATAACAGGGGGAAAACTACTAAAGAAATGTTTGTAAATAAAATAAGCCTGATAATGGTGGTAGCAGTCAAGGGAACAGTTCAGCTTCTAAATGCCCTGGTTTTAATCCTAGATCCTGATTGAGTCATCTTAACCTCGAACAGGAAGAAATAGTAGAGGAGAAATAATCTTGGTTCACCAAATGTATGAAAAAATATAGATGATAAATGCCGAGGAAGTATACATATAATAGAAGTGCAGAATCATTTCTGCTGCTGGTGAACTGCAAAAAATAACTTAGACTCATAGGCTTTAAGGCCAGAAGGGACCATCATGATCATCTAGTCTGACCTCTGCACATTTCAGACCACAGAACCTCACTCACCTACTCCTATAATAGATCCATAACCTCTGGCTGAGTTACTGAAGTCTTTAAATCAAGATTTGAGGACATCAATTATAGAGAATCCACCATTTACACTACTTTAAACCTCCAGGTGACCCAGGCCCCATGCTGCATTGAAAGGCGAAAACCCCCAGGGTCTCTGCCAATCTGACCTGTGGGGAAATTCCTTCTCTACCCCAAATATGGTGATCAGTTGGACTCTAAAAATGTGGGCCAGACCCAGTAGCCAGACACCTGGGAAAGAATTCTGTGTAGTAACTCAGGACCCTCCCCATACAGTTCCATCACCAGCCATTGGAGATATTTGCTCCTAGCAGTCACAGATCAGCTACATGCCATTGTAGGCAGTCTCATTTTACCATGCCCTCCATAAACTTATCATCCTCAGTCTTGAAGCCAGTTAGGTTTTATGCCCCCCACTATTCCCCTTGAAAGGCTGTTCCAGAACTTCACTTTTCCTTCACCTAATTTCAAGCCTAAAATTATCAATGGCTGTCTTATATCTATTTCTTCTTGTGTCCACATTGGTGCTTACCTCAAATAACTCCTCTCCCTCCCTGGCATTTATCCCTCTGATGTATATATAGAGAGCAATCATATCTCCCCTCAGGTTAGGCTAAACAAGTCAAGCTCTTTGAGTCTCTTCTCATAAGGTAGATTTTGCATTTCTCTGATCATCCTCGTTGACCTTCTCTGCACCCGTTCCAGTTTGAGGTCATCTTTCTTAAACATGGAAGACCAGAACTGCAAACATTATTCCAGATGAGGTCTCGCCGGTGCCTTTATAATGGTATTTACACTTCCCTGTCTGGAAATAACTTGCCTGATGCATCCTAAGACTGCATCAGCCTTTTTTATAGATGCATCACATTGTTGGCTCTTAGTCATCCTGTCATCAATCAATATACGCAGGACTTTCTTCTTCTCTCTTGCTTCCAACTGGTAAGTCCCCAGCTTATAGCAAAACAATTTGTGGTTAGTCACTTTGCACTATTCATTTTCATCCCTCTTCTGTTACTCCAGTTTTCAAGGTCATCCAAATCAAGGTAATCTAAATCTTCTTGTTTGATATACCAGTCCTGTTCCGTATTGTGTTAGATAACCTAATAGTTCATTTGCATCTCTAATTTCTGTGACTTTATAATTGTGTTAGAGCTTACCTGTCTGTAGAGCAAAAACTCATGCCATTATGTTCATTAAAATAGACTTGGGAGAATCTATCAGAGGGATTAAGAAACTGGTTGAAAGATTAAGTAACAAATACTATGGCATCACAGATTATTAGGGAAAAGTGCTGTTTCAAGATAAACTCTCCCACAACCCTGGGGAAAAATGAAGGAGAAGCCCAGATTCTTTGGATCAAATTTTCTGAAGTGTCTTTTAATTTGGCATATCTATAAGTGCAATTTTGTAAGCATAGTTGGAAGAATTTAGATGTCTCATTACCAGTCAGCACATTGAACTATTGTACATCTACAGTCACTTAAGATTCTTTGTAGAAATGTGCCTGTAATTGATTGAGGGTAGAAACTCAGGGGTATGATTGAGACACCTTTTAAAAGGTGGTCCTGTCTGTTCTACCTAATATGACTGTTTTGAATGATTATTACTTCTGTGTCTGTGGTGCCAGAACTAACTAAACTCCAAAAAGGAGGGATAAAAAGCAAGTTACAAAGGTGCAACAAAGAAGAGATCAAACTACTGTGCTACTATGGATGCAATTAAACCTCTGATGCCAATATAAATGGCAGGAAATATAGACAGTAATTGAGGAACTTTTAAGAAGAAGGTTTTTAGCTCTCTCTTTCAGCACTTGGTGCAAATGAAAAATCTGACAAAAGCAGAGCATTGCTTCTTACCACAGCAGGGTCATAAGACAATGATATTTATAACACATGAAGACACACCAAAAAAGCAGAAAAGGACAAAATTAATGTGATTTTGTAAAACCTTTATACATTCTGCTCTCCAAAAGAGGCTGTAGCATGGAGTATGTCATCCCTTGGGAAGTGGTGCTTTTTGGCTGTAAGTCAGCCCACCCTTTTCACAGGAATGCATGCTATCTAAACCATATGCCAACCACCACCTACCTTGTCACAGAAAGTGACATGAGTGGGGTAATGGAAAGCCCTTGCCAATAAGCTTGCCACCCACAGTACCTGATGTCTTGTTTCTTTTGAATACTTCTCTTATGGCCATGTTGTTAAATAACAGGAGTTAACACCATTTCTAGCTTGCATTAATTCTCCTGTGTGTCCACAGCCTGTCTTGTAATCTGGCCACGAGGTCAGTTATATGAAAACTATGTCTTAAAAGAACTAAGCCCTGATCTACACTAGGAGTTGAGGTTGAATTTAGCAGCATTAAATGGATTTAACCCTGCACCCGTCCACACTGTGAAGCCCTTTTTTTAGACTTAAAGGGCTCTTAAAATCGATTTCCTTACTCCACCCCCGACAAGGGGATTAGCGCAGAAATCGGCCTTGCTGGGTCGAATTTGGGTACTGTGGACACAATTAGACAGTCTTGGTCTCCGGGAGCTATCCCAGAGTGTTCCATTATGATCACTCTGGACAGCACTCTCAACTCAGGTGCACTGACCAGGTAGACAGGAAAAGGCCTGTGAACTTTTGAATTTCAATTTCCTGTTTGGCAGTGTGGCAAGCTGCAGGTGACCATGCAGAGCTCATCAGCAGAGGTGACCATGCAGAGCTCATCAGCAGAGGTGACCATGATGGAGTCCCAGGATAGCAAAAGAGTTCCAGCATGGACCGAACAGAAGGTAGGGGATCTGATCTGTATCTGTATGGGGAGAGGAATCTGTGCTATCAGAACTACGTTCCAGTTTTCGAAATGCCAAAACATTTGTGAAAAACCCCCAGGGCATGAAGGACAGAGGCCATAACAGGTACCCGAAGCAGTGCCGCATGAAACTTAAGGAGCTGAGGCCAGCCTATCAGAAAACCAGAGAGGTGAACGGCTGCTCCGGGTCAGAGCCCAAAACATGCCGCTTCTGTGATGAGCTGCATGCCATTTTAGGGGGTTCAGCCACCACTACCCCACCATGTTGTTTGACTCCTTCAATGGAGATGGAGGCAACATGGAAGCAGGTTTTGGGGACGAGGAAAATGATGATGATGAGGTTGTAGATAGCTCACAGCAAGCAAGTGGAGAAACCAGTTTTCCTGACAGCCAGGAACTGTTTCTCACCCTGGACCTGGAGCCAGTACCCCCCGAACCCATCAAATGCTGCCTCCCAGACCCACCAGGCGGAAAAGGGACCTCTGGTGAGTGTAGCTTTTAAAATACCATACATGGTTTAAAATCAAGCATGTTTAATGATTAACTTGCCCTGGCATTCGCGGCTCTCCTGAATGTACTCCCAAATGTACTCCTTTACAAAAGGTTTCTGGGGAGGGCAGCCTTATTCCATCCACCATGGTAGGACACTTTACCACTCCAGGCCAGTAGCACATATTCAGGAATCATTGTAGAACAAAGCATTGCAGTGTATGTTTGCTGGTGTTCAAACAACATCCATTCTTTATCTCTCTGTGTTATCCTCAGGAGAGTGATATCATTCATGGTCACCTGATTGAAATAGGGTGCTTTTCTTAAGGGGACATTCAGAGGTGCCAGTTCCTGCTGAGCTGTTTGCCTGTGACTGAACAGAAATGTTCCCCACTGTTAGTCACGGGGAGGGTGGAGGTGCTAGCCACACGCTGGAGGGAGGCAAAATGCGACTTTGGAATGAAAGCACATGTGCTATGTATGTAATGTTACCAGCAAGGTTTATCCTGAAAGAGTGTACCCATTGTTCTATTAAATGTGTCTTTTTAAATATCACTATCCCTTTTTTTTTTCTCCACCAGCTGCATGTGTTTCAAGGATCACAGGATCTTCTCCTTCCCAGTGGCTAGCGAAGATTAGAAGGTGAAAAAATTGCACTCGCGATGAAATGTTCTCTGAGCTCATGCTGGCCTCCCACACTGACTGAGCACAGACGAATGTGTGGAGGCAGACAATGTCAGAGTGCAGGAAAGCACAAAATGACCGGGAGGAGAGGTGGCGGGCTGAAAAGAGGGCTGAAGCTGAAAGGTGGCAGCAGCGTGATGAGAAGAGACAGGATTCAATGCTGAGGCTGCTGGAGGATCCAATTAATATGCTCCAGCATATGGTTGAGCTGCAGGAAAGGCAGCAGGAGCATAGACCGCCGCTACAGCCCCTGTGTAACCAACCGCCCTCTTCCCCAAGTTCTAGAGCCTCCTCACCCAGATGCCCAAGAACGCGGTGGGGGGGCCTCTGGCCACCCAGCCACTCCACCCCAGAGGATTGCCCAAGCAACAGAAGGCTGCCATTCAATAAGTTTTAAAGTTTTATACTTTTAAAGTGCTGTGTGGCCTTGTCCTTCCCTTCTCCACCACCCCTCCTGGTGCTTCTCTCCTCCACCACCCCTCCTGGGCTACCTTGGTAGGAATCCCCCTATTTGTGTGATGAATTAATAAAGAATGTATGAATGTGAAGCAACAATGACTTTAGTGCCTCTGCAAGCGGTGATCGAAGGGAGAAGGGGGGGTGGTTAGCTTACAGGGAAGTAGAGTGAACCAAGGGGCGGGGGGGTTGATCAAGGAGAAACAAACAGAACTTTCACACCGTAGCCTGGCCAGTCATGAAACTGATTTTCAAAGCTTCTCTGACGCACCCTGCGCCCTTCTGTGCTCTTCTAACCAGCTCTGCGTAACCAGCAGCCAGGCGATTTGCCTCAACCTCCCACCCTGTCATAAACGTCTCCCCCTGACTCTCACAGATATTGTGGAGCGCACAGCAAGCAGTAATAACAGTGGGAATATTGGTTTCGCTGAGGTCTAACTGAGTCAGTAAACTGCGCCAGTGCACTTTTAAACGTCCAAATGCACATTCTACCACCATTCTGCACTTGCTCAGCCTGTAGTTGAACAGCTCCTGACTACTGTCCAGGCAGCCTGTGTATAGCTTCATGAGCCATGGCATTAATGGGTAGGCTGGGTCCCCAAGGATAACTATAGGCATTTCAACATCCCCAACGGTTATTTTCTGGTCTGGAAATAAAGTCCCTTCCTGCAGCTTTTGAAACAAACCAGGGTTCCTGAAGATGCGAGCGTCATGTACCTTTCCCGGCCATCCCACGTTGATGTTGCTGAAACATCCCTTGTGATCCACCACACTTGCTTGAGGCACTATAGAAAAAGTACCCCTTGATGTTTATGTGCTCGCCGGCTTGGTGCTCTGGTGCCAAGATAGGGATATGGGTTCCGTCTATCGCCCCACTACAGTTAGGGAATCCCATTGCAGCAAAGCCATCCACTATGATCTGCACATTTCCCAAGGTCACTACCCTTGATATCAGCAGATCTTGATTGCATTGGCTACTTTCATCACAGCAGCCCTCATAGTAGATTTGCCCACTCCAAATTGATTCCCAACTGACCGGTAGCTTTCTGGCGTTGCAAGCTTCCACAGGACTATTGCCACTCGTTTCTCAACTGTGAGGGCTGCTCTCATCTTGATATTCATGCGCTTCAGGGCAGGGGAACGCAAGTCACAAAGTTCCATGAAAGTGCCCTTACACATGCAAAAGTTTCGCAGCCACTGGGAATCGTCCCAGCCTGCAACACTATGCAATCCCACCAGTCTGTGCTTGTTTCCCGAGCCCAGAATCAGCATTCCACCACATGAACCTGCCCCATTAGCACCTGATTCCCCCATTGCCAGGGTCCGTGCTTTGAGAGAAGTCTGTGTCCATGTCCTCATCACTCTCGTCACTGCTCTGACGTCGCCTACTCACCCGGTTTCGCTTTGCCAGGTTCTAGAGCTGCATATACTGCTGGATAATGCGTGTGGTGTTTAACGTGCTCCTAATTGCCAAAGTGATCTGAGCGGGCTCCATGCTTGCTGCGGTATGGTGTCTGCACAGAAAAAAGGTGCAGAACGATTGTCTGCTGTTGCCCTGACGGAGGGAGGGGCGACTGACGACATGACTTACAGGGTTGGCTTACAGGGAATTAAAATTGACAAAGGGGGTGACTTTGTGAGAAACTGAATGGCTCCCTCAAGCATAGAACTCAAAACCTCAAGGATAGAACCCAAAACTGGGTTTAGCAGGCCGTTGATTTCACGGAGGGAGGGAGGAGAAAATGAATACAAAACCAGTCTATTTCTTGTTTTCAGCCACTTCATTTATCTTTATACATCTTGTTGGCAGCAGAGTGTGCAGTATGACCAATAGCCATCATCATCTCCTGGGTGCTCGGCAGAAGACGGTGCAGTATGACTGCTGGCCATGATCTTCTGCTGGCTGCTGATTTAAAGACAGTGCACTGCTGGTAGGACTCAATCGCCATGAGACAAAACTTAAAAGGGAAATGACCTGGCTGAGTCACTCCCATGTTTATCCCGGCACCCCTGACCTCATTGAGGTCAGTTAAAAGAGCACCCAGGACTACGTCGATGACAGCTACCAGTCATACTGCACTGTCTGCTGCCAAAAGGCAATAAACTGTTGCTGTGTAGCAATGCAGTACCACGTCTGTCAGCACCCAGGAGACATACGGTGATGGTTAGCTGAGCGGGCTCCATGCTTGCTGTGATATGGTGTATGCACAGGTAACTCAAGATAAAAGGCGCAAAACAATTGTCTGCCATTGCTTTCGTGGAAGGAGGGAGGGAAGGGGGGCCTGACGATATGTACCCAGAACCCCCCACGACAATGTTTTAGCCCCATCAGGCACTGGGATTTCTACCCAGAATTCAAATGGGTGGTGGAGACTGCGGGATAGCTACCCACAGTGCAACGCTCCCGAAGTCGACAGTTGCCTGGTACTGTGGACACACTCCGCTGACTACATGCACTTTGAGCTTTTGTGTGGTGACACACACAATCGACTGTATAAAAACGCTTTCTACAAAACCAATTTCTATAAATTTGACCTAATTTCATAGTGTAGACATACCCTAAGTACCAGGAGTCTCACTGTTGGTCATAAATTTTCTTTTTAAACTTTCAGAATGTTACAAACCCTTCCCCCTGTTTGACAGACCCATGACTATAGTCATCTAGAGAAAGCCACATAATGATTAATACAGACATTGTTGTTATACATGATTCTCCCGTCTAACTTCAGGATAGAATGAGGGTAGACCCCAGTATCTCAACTTAGCCGAAGGCACCGTTTAAAAATCTTCCTTCATCCATATCCAAACTGCTATATCTCCCAAATGCCGTGCCATATGTCGATTCTTCAGAGCATTCAATTGAGAATAGATTATTTTTGGAATAGGCTTGTCAGCAAAGTAAAAACAAGAAAAGGACTACCCAGCCTACAAGGCTTAAACACTAATGAAAAAATGGCCATTACCCCAGGTCAGGGAGGAAAGAATGGTTTTATATTTAAGGCCCTAGATTAGGGATCAAGAGATCAGAATTCAATATTTCACTGTGACATAAATGTCTCAATTTCAGGCAAGCCAGTTAATATCTCTGTGCTTCAGTTTCTCATCTGATGTTTGCAATATTATATCCCTTTCTCCTGTCCTATGTCTATCTTGTCCATTTAATATTTAGAACAACCTCTTATGTGTATTTACAGTGCCTAGCACAATGGAACTCCAATCTCATTTGAAGTATTCAAGTGTTGTTGTGCAAATAATGAATAATAATGATGTTAGACGACTGGCTTTTATCACACAGCAAAGCTAATCCTCATATATATATATATATATATATATATATATATACACACTATACTAATATTAGCATGAGGTATGCAGAATGATATATAAACTCTTATGGTAGCAATATTCCATGTGGGTCTCTCTCTCTCTGGATACTACCAAATATTTTCTTAAAGTTGATAAAGTTGATTCAGATGAGTTTTTGCCAAACAGTAGCTTTTTAGATGATATGTCAAAAAGTGAATGTCAGTTCACAATGTGGTTTACCTGAACAGAACCCAGCCTGTTCTTGTTGGTGGCTTGTCAACCGTTGATGGCTGCTTTAATTTCATTGGGTGTTTATTAATAATACATAAATAGTCTTTTTTCATTCTATTCAGAATAATGGTAAACAATACGTTGCCTGGGATTGATAGCAGTACAATAGCTGTTCAGTTTGTACACTAAGACCACACTTTTTTGGCAATGCCACAATGATGCCATCTTTTCAGTGTTGTGCTCCTTGTTGTTTCACCCATATTTTGTTACAGTGTTTTGTTAGCTATTCAATTGCAATTTTGCCTCCAACTGTTAGCACCTCTGCTTGAATTCTATCAACCCCAGGAGCTTTGCCCCTGTTTGAAACCGTTGATGGCTGCTTTAATTTCATTGAGTGTTATTGGTCCCTCTTCTATTTCTAACATTTCTCGTGAACCTGTGCATTATTGTCAGCTCTGGACAGTTTAATAAAGAAAGGAAATGTACGTTCCAGCATCTGGCTTGTTCTTAATGCATTTTCAACACCTGTCTATGAGAGCCCCTAATGCACATCAGCTGTGATGGTCTGGTTCTTTCTTAAATATTTTTCATTATTCTGTAGGGAGGCTTGCAGTCTCCCCTCTGTGCTGCTTCTTTTGCCTCTGCAGCTCTCTCCTGAACCCATGTATCTTGAATCTGATCTGAATCTATCTTACCTGCATCTCCTCTTTATTTTAAAGATGTGCATATATGGAAAAGAAATTGAACAGGTAAAAGAGTTTTGCCTCCTGGGGAGTGTGATGGTATTTGAAGGTGGCTGTGATAAAGATATTCAAATGAGATTAGGAAAAGCAAACACCATTTTTGGAAGGATGAACAACATCTGGTCAAATAGAGGTCTCCACTCCAAACTCAAGGTCAGATTAGACCATGTGATAGTACTGAACATGCTACTATATGGAGCAGAGATTTACTCCACCTACCTCATCTGTGGGGCCTGATCCAGAAGATGTGATCAGAACTCACCTACCAAATTGAGCCCGTGTAGGCAAGCTTGCAGAAAACAGCCACAGGCTGGGGCAGGAGGACCACCTCCCTCTTGACTATTAGTCCAATGGTTAGGGTACTCAACTGGAATGTCAGAGACCTGTGGGTCAAGTCCCCCCTCCACCTCAGGGGGAGAAGGGATTTGAACTGGGATCACTGTAAATAATAATGAAAGAATCATTGAGCACCCATGCAGTAGAGGGAGAAAGAGAACAAACATAATAATGATTTTGTAGCTAGATCGGGCATTCACCTAGGAGTTCGAATATCTAGGATGCAGTCCTTCTGCTCCAATAATTTTTTTAATTATTTATTCAGAGTGCAACAGATTCAACAGGATACAGACTGAGGGATCCCCACATCAGACTATCCTATAGCCTAGTGGGTAGGGCACTCACCTCAGAGGCAGCAAATCCCTCCCCCACCACCTCGCCTATGGTGGAGGGTGGAATTTAAACTAAGGTTCTTCCACATCCCAGGACAGTACTCTGACTGCTAGCTAAAAGTTATGAGGGAGGTCTGATGGAAAGCACCCGTGTATTCACACCCTATTGTAATAATCTTTGTACAATGCATGCCAGGTGAGATACCATTTGAAAACTCATAACTTGCTGATAAGTAATATGGTAAAATGTATGTAGCAACATTATATGTAAAGTTATGAACATAAGCTAAAATCATGAGTGAAGTGTACTTCCCAGACAATTCTGTGGAGTGGCAAGGGACAAAGAGATCTGTATCTTAGCAAGGAAACAGCATGAGGTCTCCTTCCTCCAGCATACCCACTGTCTCTTGGTTCTCAGCTGGCAAAGCTTTTCAAAGAGGCACTGAAACTAAAAAAACAAGGGGCAAATACCCCAATACCTCACTCATCTCATTCTCTGCACTCAAGAAGACAAAGGAAACAGCTGCTGGAGTCTTAAGGAGAGGTTCTGATCTGAAAATTTGGGCAGTAATGCTGTTGGAAGCATGTATGGAGAAACTTCCCTTTGTTGAGTTAGGCTCTAGAAAGTGTTTTTATATTTATTGTCTTGTAACTATATCTGATTTTTATGCCTCATTGCTTGTACTCACTTAAAATCTTTTTAGTGGTTAATAAATTTGTTTTATTTTTTCTGTAATCCAGAGTGTTTAACTTAAAGTGTCTGAGTAACTTAATTTAAGAGGATAAGCTTGGTATATGTTATTGCCTTAAAGGAATAACAGACTTATATATTTGGACTGTTCAGGAGAGGGCTGGGCAGTACATGGGGTAACCTGAGAGTGTGTTGGCATCACCCTGCAGCATAGCTGAGGTTGGTAAAAGCCAGAGTGTAACCCAAGTGTGTCTGGCAGGCTGCAGTTACACTCAAATACTGAGGGCCTGAAAATTGTTTCAGAGTAGCAGCCGTGTTAGTCTGTATTCACAAAAAGAAAAGGAGTACTTGTGGCACCTTAGAGACTAACAAACTTATTAGAGCATAAGCTTTCGTGAGCTACAGCTCACTTCATCAGATGCATTTGGTGGAAAAAACAGAGGAGAGATTTATATACACACACACAGAGAACATGAAACAATGGGTTTATCATACACACTGTAAGGAGAGTGATCACTTAAGATAAGCCATCACCAACAGCGGAGGGGGGGGAAGGAGGAAAACCTTCCATGGTGACAAGCAGGTAGGCTAATTCCAGCAGTTAACAAGAATATCAGAGGAACAGTGGGGGGTGGGGTGGGGGGAGAAATACCATGGGGAAATAGTTTTACTTTGTGTAATGACTCATCCATTCCCAATCTCTATTCAAGCCTAAGTTAATTGTATCCAGTTTGCAAATTAATTCCAATTCAGCAGTCTCTCGTTGGAGTCTGTTTTTGAAGCTTTTTTGTTGAAGTATAGCCACTCTTAGGTCTGTGATCGAGTGATCAGAGAGATTGAAGTGTTCTCCAACTGGTTTTTGAATGTTATAATTCTTGACGTCTGATTTGTGTCCATTCATTCTTTTACGTAGAGACTGTCCAGTTTGGCCAATGTACATGGCAGAGGGGCATTGCTGGCACATGATGGCATATATCACATTGGTAGATGCAGTTGTAGGAATGCATGATAGAGATCTTGTAGGTGTTTGTCTCTGTCTGAGGGGTTGGAGCAAATGCGGTTATATCGTAGCGCTTGGCTGTAGACAATGGATCGAGTGGCATGATCTGGATGAAAGCTAGAGGCATGTAGGTAGGAATAGTGATCAGTAGGTTTCCGATATAGGGTGGTGTTTATGTGACCATCGCTTATTAGCACCGTAGTGTCCAGGAAGTGGATCTCTTGTGTGGACTGGTCCAGGCTGAGGTTGATGGTGGGATGGAAATTGTTGAAATCATGGTGGAATTCCTCAAGAGCTTCTTTTCCATGGGTCCAGATGATGAAGATGTCATCAATGTAGCGCAAGTAGAGTAGGGGCATTAGGGGACGAGAGCTGAGGAAGCGTTGTTCTAAGTCAGCCATAAAAATGTTGGCATACTGTGGGGCCATGCGGGTACCCATCGCAGTGCCGCTGATTTGAAGGTATACATTGTCACCAAATGTGAAAGATCTCTATCATGCATTCCTACAACTACAATACCCACCTGCTGAAGTGAAGAAACAGATTGACAGAGCCAGAAGAGTACCCAGAAGTCACCTACTACAGGACAGGCCCAACAAAGAAAACAACAGAACGCCACTAGCCATCACCTTCAGCCCCCAACTAAAACCTCTCCAACGCATCATCAAGGATCTACAACCTATCCTGAAGGATGAGCCATTGCTCTCTCAGATCTTGGGAGATAGACCAGTCCTTGCTTACAGACAGCCCCCCAATCTGAAGCAAATACTCACCAGCAACCACACACCACACAACAGAACCACTAACCCAGGAACCTATCCTTGCAACAAAGCCTGTTGCCAACTCTGTCCACATATCTATTCAGGGGATACCATCATAGGGCCTAATCACATCAGCCACACTATCAGAGGCTCGTTCACCTGCGCATCTACCAATGTGATATATGCCATCATGTGCCAGCAATGCCCCTCTGCCATGTACATTGGCCAAACTGGACAGTCACTACGTAAAAGAATGAATGGACACAAATCAGACGTCAAGAATTATAACATTCAAAAAACAGTTGGAGAACACTTCAATCTCTCTGGTCACTCGATCACAGACCTAAGAGTGGCTATACTTCAACAAAAAAGCTTCAAAAACAGACTCCAATGAGAGACTGCTGAATTGGAATTAATTTGCAAACTGGATACAATTAACTTAGGCTTGAATAGAGACTGGGAATGGATGAGTCATTACACAAAGTAAAACTATTTCCCCATGGTATTTCTCCCCCCCACCCCACCCCCCACTGTTCCTCTGATATTCTTCTTAACTGCTGGAATTAGCCTACCTGCTTGTCACCATGGAAGGTTTTCCTCCTTCCCCCCCCCCCCCCCCGCTGTTGGTGATGGCTTATCTTAAGTGATCACTCTCCTTACAGTTTGTATGATAAACCCATTGTTTCATGTTCTCTGTGTGTGTGTGTGTATATAAATCTCTCCTCAGTTTTTTCCACCAAATGCATCTGATGAAGTGAGCTGTAGCTCACGAAAGCTTATGGTCTAATAAATTTGTTAGTCTCTAAGGTGCCACAAGTACTCCTTTTCTTTTTGAAAATTGTTTGTAAGCAACCCAGGTGAGAGCTACTGCAGCAAGGTATTGCAGGGTACCCAATGCTGTAGGACAGGTGAGACATAGCACCTTGCTAGTCTGAATAACACTCCAGTATGTCCTAGTCCCCCTTTTCTTCTTCTCCCCACTGGCCTCTTGCAAAAAAACATTGTAGACACTTAACCCAAGGGAGGATTTGCATCTGAGAATCCCAAGCAGCGGGTGGCACCTCCTTGCAGCCCAGACTCAGGTGCCTATCTCTCAGAGACAGGACGGGGCTTTACACTTCACCCCACCCCCCGGCTCAGTTTGCCATTGCTAGCTTAAGTGAGCAGCTGCCTATAATGCTGGCTTTTGTGAATCCCACATTCTGAGGACTGGTCTACATTAGAGCTCTAAGTCAATCTAAGTTACGCTACTTCAGTTATGTAAGTTGCATAACTGAAGTTGACATAACTTAGCTCAACTTACAACAGGGTCTATACTGTGCTGTGTTGATGGAAGACACTCTTCCACTGACTTACTTTACGCTTCTCAGGGAGCTGAAGTACAGAAATCAACAGGAGAGCGCTCTGTCATTGGCTTAGCGGGTCTTCACCAGACCCCCTAAATCAACACCGCTGCATTAATCGCAGCAGTGTTGATTTAGCCGCAAGTATGGACATGTCCTGAGGCACCTATCTCTCCCCATTCATTGTACAGGGAGCAGAGGTTCCTAACTCAGACTTTGTGAATCTCAGTGATTTTTTAGGTGCCTAAAAGTTAGGCATGGCCACACTCAGTGTCACCACATCCAAGTTCCTTTGTGAATCTAGCCCTAATTGAGCAACATCAGTTCTGTGCACTGAATGAAGCAGGGGTCCTGTAGAAAAATAATATATGATCATGTAATTAAGCTCTACATCATAATGCATCTGTACAAAAGGGGCAAATTACGGTTGCACAGTCAATGCAATTCTTGCATTTCCTAACTTTTGGGTGCTTTACTTTGCAACTGTAGTCAAGTTTTTTAATGTAGTTTTTTGATGTGTAATACATATACATTCCATCCATCCACACAGAAAGCTGGATGGAGACAGGGTTGTTACTTATAAGAGGTGAGTAGTATGTATCACTTAATTAGGCATTCTGTTGCTAAAGGGGAAAATATTTCCAGCAGAGTATTTCACAGCCTTTGTAGCAGAGGAACTAGAAAGGCCTTGTAGTTTTCATGGTCCAGAAGCCTTGGAAGCTATTTTTGTGTGGATATGACCATATGAAGTCTAGAGACATCATCAGATCCTCCTGATGCAGAGTAAGATAGAAGAGTTGGGTGAATAGAATAATTTATGACTTACAAAAGATCTCTGTCTTCACTTCCGTACATTTCAATATGAAAATCAGTATCATTTTCTTCAGAAAACTGGATAAAGTAATATAAATCTGTCAAATTGTTTGTAGGAAACAAAATAGTCAAAGTTTCTTTACAAAATTGCAAGTTGTAACTTGATGGCATAACTTATAAGCACGATGGTGACTAAAGGAAAAGTACAAAAATCTTGTAGTAGTCAACTGAAATCAAATATTCGTCATACAAATATAATTTACTAATAGATGCAATTTTCTGTTATATAGGATATGTTATTGAGACTATGAATTATAGTGTACAAAATTGTGTTGGACTGACATAAATAATCATGAGATTTTTTTGTTATTATTTAACCAAAATAGTTTTGGTTATCTCACGGCATATAACATATGTAAATACATGAATATGAGCAGAAGAACTAAAAGAGCATCATTATGCTAAAGGTAGAAAAGAGGCAAAACTCCTGTATTTACTTAAAAATTGCTAGCAAAAGATCAAATGAGGTACAGCTCTTCCTTATTGTTATAGTCTGATGACAGCAACAGCAGTGACTATAATACATTGAATTATTACATTAAGCAAACAAATCATTTATATAGACTAAAGCACGCAAATCATTTATATATTTACTGAGTGCAGTGCAGCAGTAAACTGTGCTTGAGAGACTTGCAGCAAACAGCACACCACACCATCTAAATCCATAAAGTGTGAGTTGCAGATGGGAGAAAATACATATAGATTAAAGATGTCTACTGACTCATAATCCGGAAGATACCACTGCCTCATCATGGGATTAGGTAGCAGGAGAATCCTCCGACCTATATAAGTATTTGTTAACCCTTTATGGTCTTGCAGTTTTATTGGTTATTGAGAAGTGATCTTTAATGTAAAAGAACATGTCTTGTTGCCCTTACATTGAACAGAGTGCTATGGGCTCAGGCAGTAATTCACAAATGGGGTCCATTGTGGATGCCTGCCAGTTTGGAGGGTTGTTTGTGATGAGCTGTTTCTCAGCCAGCAGCTTCAAAGTGATAGGTTCCCCAGTCTCAGACCACCAATGTTCAGAGGAAGCTGCCTGACCAGGCAAAACTTAAGCTTTCTGTGCTCAGTGTGCCAAACTCAGTGCGTTCAGGCTTCTAGCAGAAGCAGGTGCCAGCAACACAAAATACTAGTGGGAGATGACAAAGTTCTGCATCTTAATTCAAGTTCTTTCCAAACTGGGGAGCAGAGCATAGTTTATTACAATTCGGTTAGGGTAAAGTGGTGCTATCCCTCCCACTGCCCAGAACTTTCTGGATAGATGCAGGCTGGCCCTACTGATCCATGTCCTTTTACATTGGGAGTGGGACCTGCACCTTCCTCCTTTCTGTCTAAAATGTTCTCAAATAAATGGAGGAAGAGAGAGATGTCTCAAACCACAGGTCATCCTATCCCCTCCCTCATGTCTTTCCCTGTAGGCTACCCCTTCTTGGGCAGGGAGGGGATCCTGAGGCCTATCTTTCTCCAGCTAAAGGGAGAGATGGCCTCTAGAGGCTTTCTGTTCACTAAAAGTTAATTCAGTAGCACATTTTTATAGGTAGTAAATAAAACAAAGACCTTCTTGCTTTAGTTCTTTAGATTTTGATAAATTTCTCTAAGCCAAAGGCGGGAGGCTATATGCATAATCAAAACCATTATTCTTTACCTGAGGGCACTCCCTTTTTTTGGTAGCTGCTATTTCCTTTGGAGTTAGTCAGAATTTGTATAATATTAGTAACCTGCCTGTCATTACTCTCAAGATACAAAAATACCCAAATAAGACTTCCCTCCCCCCACCCAGTTGAGTGTAAAAGGAAAGTTTTAATGGATTGAAATTTCTGCAGTGGTTTAACAATCCCACTGCTATAGAGAGGGGTCTGTAGGAATTCTTCCTCTTCACCTCCAAAATGGACAATATTAATATAGCTATCACATAAATAAATACAGAGACACACACACATGTTAGCAATAGACTTTGGACCACTCGTGGCATTCAGAAATAAAGCGAACTTATCATGTACCTTTGAGCATCTCGCCTGCACTATTACCACTAGTCCATCTTCACAGGGTTATTCCACATTCCAAACCTCTAAGGAGTTTCTGGTAGCCAGCCTTCTGTGGTAAGCCATCTGGCAAAAGAATGTTTGTTTCTTCCACCCAGACCGTGCCAGCCAGGGAATGAAGGATCAAGACCTTATTACAACAATTTTTATTTGGCTTTGTGTACCATATGCAGCTCCTTGAGATATATTATTCCATATTTGTTTAACATGTGGACTTGGATCAATCATTTTTTTCTGTATACGTGTTTGGTGTAGCTGTCAGCAGCATCTTATTACACTATTATAGCCCCTTTCATCTCAAGCATCCCAAGGCCATTGGCAATATAGAATAAAGAATAAGCCAAATTAATTATATCAGGCTTAAGCCTAACTTTGAAAACAGCACAAACCAACATAGGGAGTTCCAAATTAAATGAACACAGTAGCTAAAGGCTCTATGCTCAAAAGCTTTAAACCCAGAAGTCTTTACACTGATAGCTAGTCAGCTTTGTACAGGCAAAAAACTTGCATTACTTGACATCAAGGTGCACGACAGAATTCAGGGAATAAAAAGGTCAGTGGGATAGGTCAAACTGATTTGATTCAGTGCCTTGTATGTTAAAAGAGAAATTTTCAGTACAGTAGGTCAGAACTGATTATTCTGATATCCTAGAAAAGGCAATAATTGTAAATGCCTAGCAAAGACAAGAACACTGGCTGCAGAATTCTGTACAAGTTATGATCAATTCAGAACTCTATCAAGGAACTGTGTTAAAAAGGATATGGCAATAATCAAGTCTTGAAGTGACCAATGCAAGGATCACACTCTGTCATTAAGGGAAAAAACTACCTGAATCCTAGTGATATTATTTAAGTGATAGAACAATGAATCAAAAGACACAACTGGGTCAAGTTGCAGTGAAATTTTTCACTTGCTGTGCAGACAGGTTGCTAATAAAACATCAACATTTCAAGAGAAGAATCCATTTCCCCACAGCCAGGTGCCACAATGAAGAGAGATACCATACTAGTTTGGTTTTTGTAATTGTTTAGCTTTCAAAATTGTTGTGACATTTGCTTGTGTGTGTCTGGGAGATGGGAAAACAGCATTGGGACAAATGTGGCAGAATCTATTCATAAGGCAAGATGGAGCTGAATGTTAATAGCATAGCAATTACCATATGTACTGGGTATTATGTTATCATATTGGACTTTTTTTGTATTTAGCAATACCAAAAGATTGAAAAACCCTTTTATTATTTGTATTATGATTCATACTAAGTCACAGTAAGGCAATATATCCACGAACATAGTTTTCTGAAAATAAGTAGAAATAATTAAAAAAAACTACTTAGAAATATTTTTAAATCACAACACACAAGTCTGATCTTGCATCAGTCTTACTCTGGATGTCATTTATTTTGATGGAGTTGCAGTACTTATGATTTACACCAGGGTAAGCTTGATAAGAATTCAGGTTTCAGGGATTTATATGTGGATAGTGTATAATTGATAACACAGGAAACTATATGTCATATTGGTGGACCTATGAAAATCAATGGTTTGTTCTCTGAAGATGTTTTCTTTGGTGTTTGATTAGTGGGGCAGATGCTCCCTGCAGAATTCAGTCGGTGTGAGCCTGTCCGAGGCTGACTGCACCTTTAAGACAAGCTAGACTCACACTAGCAGCATGGGCTGACGGAGATAAAGCAATGTAATGAAAATGAGTGATCCCAGCTGTAAAAGGAAAAGATTATACAAACAGAGTAGAGAACTCAGCTTGGGGATGGGCATGACTGCAGAAAAGACAGGACTGTTCTGTAGTTAGGGAAACCAACAGGGAGCAAATTCCTGTGGGAGAGCCCCTGAGTTAGGGTCAGTAAAAAAGTTTTTCAGTGGCACCTGAGAGGGGTGGAAGACTTATTAGTTAAGCAGACAATGGAGAAACCAGAGACCTGTGTTGTATCAACCAAACAAGGTACTAACAAGCTTCAACAGGACTTTATTTTTCAAAGTGGAAACCTCTTTACCAAGCTGCTGCTGCTGCACCCTCTGTAGCTTTCTCCCAGCCTCTCAACTCCTCCCCACTCCTTCCTGTTTTCTGTCCTTTCAGACTCCCAACAGCCAGTGCTCCCAATTCTAATAATTACAAGCAACATCTAAACACCACATTCCCAATTAAAATAAACATTGTTCTAACCACAGGAACAAATATGAAACAAGACACTATACTCTTGGCAGAAATATTACACTGAAAACACTGTAGATACTACACAATATAATCTCTAGTCCAGACAGGTGGTTGTCTGGGTCTGATAGGCCATCTCTCAAGCCCCGGTTCCAGAGCAATTTCTTGTTACTACGGTGAAGTCATCCAATGCAGACTGGGTGTTGGCATAATCTCCTCTTGCTGCATAGGCAGGTGCAAGATAAGAAGCATTCCATACCCGCCCATCAGAGAGTCAGTAGGTGTAAGGTCCCTTCTTCTCTATGATTTTAAGAGGAGCTGTGAATTTATGGTCTCCTTTGCATAAAATTCCAGGTTTTCATATTCTAATGAAGGAACCACACTCAAACTTTGGTTCCCTTAGCACCCCACAGCTTGTCTGTGAAAGTCGTAGACTTTGCTTGGTTCTGTCCACCTGTTTTTCTCACATTATCCTCGGTTGTGCCTTTAACAATCCAGCAGTGTTCAGTTTAGTATTCATCTGTTTCCCATGCAGTAACTCTGTGGGAGATCTTTGCATGGTGGCATGTTGTGTAGCCCAGTATGCTTGCAAGAAATCAGTATTGAAAGGTATCCACAATTGCTCTTCCAGTTTAGCCATTTGCAAACTCTCTTTCAAACTTCAGTTAAACTGTTCAATTTCCCCATTGGCTTGAGGGTAATATAGGGATGACCTTCTGTGTAAAATGTTCCTCTTTGAAAAGTTTCAAACTCCAGGGAAGTAAATTGACTCCCATTATCTGAAACCAGTTCTTTGGGGTTACCTTCCCTACTAAAAACTGAAGAGAGGAACTTCATTACTGTAGCAGAAGAGATTTGCGATGTAAACGCTACCTCAGGCCATTTATTGAAATAATCTATTAAAGTGATGGCATAACTGCAGTCAACTGGAGCAGAATCAAAGGGTCCTACAATGTCAATCACCACTTTTTCCCATGCAGATTCAGGAAGAGGAACATGTCACTGCTGTCTTATCATGCATTTGACAAGTGACACAGGATTTTATGAGTGCTTCAGTTTGAGAGTCCATCCCTGGCCAACAATACAGATCCTGTAGTCATTGTTTTGTTTGGACAATTCCTTGATGAGTATCATGTGCAAGGGGTATGAGTTTTGAATGTAATTCTTCTGGCACAAGGAGCCGGTGTGTACCTCGTAGCACACAGCCATCAAACAAAGAAAGTTCATCCCGAACTCTAAAATAAGGCAGCAAAACTGGGTCAAGGTTTTTAGGGTGACTGGGTCATCTCTTTGTCAGAAATTCCTGTAGTTTTTGGACACACTGAACAAGCAGCTTGAAATTGTTCTCTTGTAACTTCAGTGAGAGTGCTTGTAATAAGCGCAACCACTACATCCGCATCCTCCGGTGGACCATCTGGTGAAGGCAAAGACAGGCGAGAAAGGCAATCAGCGACCACATTTTGGTTTCTAGGCTTATATTCCAGTTCATAATTGAAAGAGAGTAGTCTTGCAGACCATTGAGCAATACAGTATCCTGCTCTTCCCAGTCCTTTCGTGGTGAGCAACATCGTCAAAGGGCTGAGGTCTGTGCGCAACTTGAACTTGCGGCCCCACAGGTAAGTTCTCCATTTTTCAGTAGCTCAGACACAAGCAAGTGCTTCTTTTTTGACTGTAGAATATTTTCTCTCAGCATGACTTAGTGTCCTTGAAGTGCAACAGTCCTCTCTGTGTTGTCCTCATGCAGTTCTGTGAGAAGAGCCCCAAGTCCATAATCAGAAGCATCAGTAGTTACAATTGTGGGCAATGCAGGACTGAATAGTGCAAGTACTGGACTATGTACAATCAAGTCTTTCACCGATTTGAAACTAGCTTGTGCATTCTTTGTCCACACTAAGGTTGAACTTCTCCATAGTAATTCCCATAATGGTTCAATGACACAAGCATAATTGAGAATGAATTTTGCATACCAGGAGGTAAGACCCAAGAAGGAACGTAAGCTTTGCAAATCTGTTGGAGGAGGAGCATTTGAAATTGCCAGGATATGATCTGGATTAGTTTTTAGTCCAGCCTGTGAAATTGTATGCCCCAGAAAGGAGAGTTCAGTTTGTCTAAATTTGCATTTGGACCTATTGAGCTGGAGACCTGCTGTGCTGATGCCGTTTAGTACAGACTGCAGGTTATTGTCATGCTCCTCAGCAGTATTTCCAAACATGATAATATCATCCAGATAGCACTGAACTCCATTTGGATTCTTCAGAATCAATTACATTGTTTTTTGAAAGGCACTTGGGGCAAATGTGAGACCGTATGGAACACGTTTAAAATGAATAGTCCCTCATGTGTAATAAATGCTGTGAGGTCTCTGCTATCTTCATGCAACATAACCTGGTGGTATGCACTCTGGAAATCAAGAGTAGAAAACATCTGGGTTCCTCAGAGTTTTGCAAATACTTCTTCTATGTGAGGAAGAGGATGGCTGTCAATCACAATAGCTTTATTTGGCTTCCTTAAGTCTACACAAAGGCAAATGCCTCCACCCTTCTTCTGCATCATTACTATAGGTTAAACCCATTCCGAGGAGTTGATCTCTTCAATAATGTCCTTTTGAACAAGTTTTTTGCAGTCCCTCTGTAACAGCTTCCCTGACTTAAAATGGTAAGCGCCATAACTTCTGTCGTACAGGCATCACATTATTTTGCAATTTAACTTTATACAGAAACCCATAAGCACAGCCGGGTTTCTCCTCAACCTGGTGTTGGGTCCCAGCTGAAACTGGTGTGTGTATCGCAAGAGTGCTTTGCTGAGAAAGATAAATTCATCCATTAACTACCCTGAGATTTAAAGCAGCCAATAAATCTCTGCCAAGAATAGGAGTGCCTTTGTGGACAATGTAGAACTCTGCAGTTACACAGCAATCACCAAAAGTAACTATTACTGGCAGGCAGCCATGTACTGGAATATGGTGTTTCAAATAACACACCAAATGAAGTTTGGGTTCAGCAAGAGGCACACCTTTAAAGTAATGCAGACAGATTGAATCAGTATATTATACATACTGCTGAGCCAGTGTCCAACATTAGCTGAATAGAGTGTGGTTTGCCTGAGGGTATGGCAGAAATGTTTACAATGCACTTCATCTATTCTGGAATATGTGCAGTAGTGATTTTGTAGTGATGTGCAGTAGTAACATCTGGTACTGTAACTGCATGCACCTGTTGATCGAACTGGCTACTGTGACATACTTTAGCAAAATGTCCAATCTTTTTGCAATGATTGCACTGAGCTACTTTTGCTGGCTATCCTGTTTAGCTTGCAAGGTGTTTTGGGGATCCACAGTGAAAACATGCTTTTACTGTATTTTGAATTTGCTGATTTGGTGGTTTTTCATTAGTTTGCCTTTTGCAATTGTGTGTCTGCAGCGATAGTGAACTTTTCTGCAAAGGAGTCACAGCCTGGACTGTGCCTCCTGTATCCATGCTCATTATTTTGGCTTCAGCTGTTCAGCTGTAGCTGACTCAATCTGAGTAGCAATGGTTATTACTTTTTCTAGTGTAAGTTGTGGTTCTAGAATTAAGCATTCTCTTACATGAAGCATGGTTGTTTTCTCAATGAACTGGTCTCTCATCATCTCATCTGCCATATTCCCAAAGTCACAAGTTACAATCAGACACCTCAGGGAATTATAGTTTCCACTGCAGGTGAAATCTGTAGCGATTAGCTTCTACATTCACTTTTGGCACAAAAAAGTTCTTTAATGCAGTGAGTGCAGTCTTATATTTATCATCTGCAAGGGGAAAAGTGTAAAATATATACTGCTCTTCTGCTCCAAGGTACTGGATTAGCAGAGCACGCTTTCTTACTTCAGAAATCTCTGTAGCAGTGATTGCAAGCAGATAAGTCTCAAAAATATAGATCCAGGCAGTAAAAGCAATTGGAGGCTCATCTGGGCTTTGCAGATGCAGGTGGGTTGAGAGGCAGAAGATCCATCCTCATCACCAAAATGTTGTATCAACCAGGCAAGGTACTAACAAGCTTCAACAGGACTTTATTTTTCAAAGGGGAAACCTCTTTACCAAGCTGCTGCTGCTGCTGCACCCTCTGTAGCTTTCTCCCAGCCTCTCAACTCCTCCCGGCTTCTTCCTGTTTCCTGTCCTTTCAGACTCCCAACAGCCAGTGCTCCCAATTCTAATAATTACAAGCAACATCTAAACACCAGAACCTGTGAACCAGAGAGAGGCTGTAGGGAAGCAGCACAAAGGGATTCTGAGGTAGGAAGTGACCCAGGGAAACAGCATGTCTGAAGAAGCAGACCTAGTTGCTTAATACAGGTCCCTGGGCTGGAACCCAGAATAGAGGGTGGGCCTGGATTTCCCTACCAGCTTCTGAGGAAGGAGCATGCAAGGCCCACTTCAGTGGACCCTCAGAGGGGTGGAAAAATCATTATTTGGCCTTTTAGCTTGGACTTTCACTTGGATGTTTCCTTATCCTGGAAGGGGCTGAACTTTGTGACTTGGCCAGAGGGCTGAGCCATGGAAGACCTTGTGAGAAGCAGATGATCTGCAAGAGGTGCTGGAGACCAGGGCCCTGTGCAGCATTGCACCCTGAATCCAAGGGGATACTATGATTGGTTAGTATATTACCTTACAGGGTCAGATAAACCAATGTCTGCAGAGCAAGGCAACAAAGCTTCCTTTACAGGCCTAAAAAACTCTGCTTAGTCCAAATTTGTTAGAAAGTTTCACTCGTCTCACCGCCAGTGGCTAGGCACCTCAAATATCTGATTTGTGAGCAGAGGAGATCTGATACCTTTAATTAGCTTCTGAGCCCTCTTGTGGCCCTCAGTATATTTTATCTCCATGACTAGATGGGTTTGGGCTCAGCTGATCTTGAAAAAATGCTTGCCATCTCTTAATGAGGAAATGTATTCTCTGTTTCAAATAAAGAAATCTGATGTACATGCAATATTGGGTTAATGGTAACCTAGAAATCAACACAGATATGTACATGCCCTTTGTTCTTAATCTGTGCCACTGTAGAGGTATCCCATTAACTCCAACTAACTTTGGCTATAATGCCAGAGTTCTGGGACTGCTGATTTTCTTCCTTAGTATTTGGTATACCACAAAAGGTATTGGATGAGCTTTGTGACATTTTGGAATTGCATCGTGACATTTTGGAATAGCTCTTCAAGCACATTTTTTTTATTTAAGGTTTCAATACCATTGTGAAAGACATCAGATGCTGTCATAAATATAAAGGGAAGGATAACCACCTTTCTGTATACAGTACTATAAAATCCCTCCTGGCCAGAGGCAAAATCCTTTCACCTGTAAAGGGTTAAGAAGCTAATATAACCTTGCTGGCACCTGACCCAAAATGGCCAATGAAGGGACAAGATTATTTCAAATTTGGAGCGGGGGGGGGGGGGGGGAAGGATTTTGTCTATCTGTCTGATACCTTTGCTGGGAACAGATCAGGAATGCAAACCTTCCAACTCTTGTAAAGTTAGTAAGTAATCTAGCTAGAAAATGCATTAGATTTTCTTTTGTTTTTTTTGGCTTGTGAAATTCGCTGTGCTGGAGGGAATGTGTATTCCTGTTTTTGTGTCTTTTGGTAACTTAAGGTATTGCCTAGAGGGATTCTCTCTGTTTTTAATATGATTACCCTGTAAAGTATTTACCATCCTGATTTTACAGAGGTGATTCTTTTACCTTTTCTTTAAATAAAATGATTTTTTTATGAACCTGATGGATCTTAAGAACAATGAAAAAATCAAAGGGTTTGGGTCTGTGTTCACCTATGCAGATTGGTGAGAATTTTTATCAAGCCTTCCCCAGGAAAGGAGGTGTAGGGCTTGGGGGGATATTTTGGGGGAAGACGTCTCCAAGTGGTCTCTTTCCCTGGTGTTTGGTTAAATCGCTTGGTGGTCGCAGTGTACCAGGTTTTAACCTAAGTTGGTTCCCACGGTGAGAAAGAAATCTGTGCCTTGGGGAAGTTTTAACCTAAGCTGGTAGAAATAATCTTAGGGCGTCTTTCATGCAGGTCCCCACTTTTGTACCCTAGAGTTCAGAGTGGGGAAGGAACCTTGACAGATGCCTTCTCCAAAAATTCTGCTAACTTTTGTTTTGGAGTTCATATTTAAAAAAAACAACAACTTGCCAGCATTTTATTCTTTGCCAGTAGAGTTTCATCTCCCTATTATTATTGTCTATCAAGTACTGCAGGACCTGCTTGCTTCACAAGAAAGAAGTTTAAACATATGCTGTTTACAGTTGTTGCCTTCCCTATAATAATGCCCAGAGGAATGAGGATTTCCCCTGTATGTATGATTTTACTACCACTGAGGTTTTCTGCAATTTCACCTCTAATTAGTCTCTGATAATAGAGCTATGAAGTTAGAGAAACTGCACAAACAAGCTCCATTGTAAACCTTACTCCTTCCACTTGTAAAGAAATCCAGACAATGGATTGTATTCTAAATCAAACAGCTGTAGTGAACTCTCACTGGACTCCATGTCACCTGCAAGCTGATGAATCAGAAACCCTCTGGTATCGCCCTTGTAAAATGATGGTGGTTGTGCTTTGTACTGACTTGTATGTTTTCTGGATGCCCCATCCCCAAATTTCTTGCAGTTTCTGTGAAGTTTGTCCTTAAACCAACACTCATTTGCATTGTGACGCTATCCCACAATGAAAGCACAGTCTCTGAGTGTTCTTAATGTTGTGTTTCCTGCTTGATGCCCAGGTATTTTGTTGGTGTCACACAGATTACATGATAATGTTGTAGTTCCCTGGCACCTGTACTAGTTGTCTCCATTAATACAGCAATTTCTAGTGCATGTTTTCAGATCAATAGATCAATAAGCCACTTAACGCTATGTGTATGTTGGGGCGGGGAAGACAGTTCTTAGACCCCAGGGTGGACAACATCACACCAGGCCCACTCAAGAGCCTATACCCACTCTGTGATTATGCCTGGGTTCAGGGTTGATGCTTTCAAGGTTCACCTTCCCTCACCCAAATTTTGCAATCATTGAGTTAACATGAATTCAAAATTGCAAAGTGAAAGTGAGTAAAAGCCAGCACACCCACACAGAACTGTGTAAATATAGCCCTAAGTGGGTGGGTTTGAGTGGATAATGGGTAAATAATCTCAGCAGGTAGATCTGCTCCTTCATTATTCATTTGAATTCCAAGGCATGTCTGTACTGTAGGTTTCATTTCATTTTCTTCATTTGATTTAATTTATTTGGGGAATTTTCTTGAAAATTCACAACAGCCCCAGAGGGTTCTCTTGTTGAAAGTTCACATCAATGAAACACTTACTCTAGGTAACAAAGATTCTTTCGCTCATTCAGCATGTAACATTGTACAAGGTAAGCAAGGTAAAGACTCTCCCAATTGTACAACAAGATGGGCATCATTTTAGAACTGAGATGGCAATGGTCAGACGTCTTTTCCACAGACTTATTTTTTAACAATAGCAGGAAGGAATCTGCATGTGGTGGTTGTGGGTGAGGAGAAAGAATGGTGTAACTTAGTTTGTTTTTAAATGTGTTGTTGGGCTTTCTAGCTTTCAGAGTTTGGGGACAATCTCTTTATTAAATCATGATCTTGGGCTGCCTCAGTTCCCTTTCTTGGTCTCACAGACTGATTCGCTCCCATCTCACAGAATCCTTTGGCAATCACAGCGGTTGTATGGAAAAGTAATAGCTAAAATATACTAAATATTTTCTGAATGTCTTTAAAAGACATTTTGAAACTGGAAAGAAGGATAGCCAACACCATGATGAGACCAGTCTTCTTCATGTACTGTCAATAATCAAAGGACCACAGTTTGAGAACAACTGTCCTACATCAGGTTTCAGGGTGAGTAGCTGTGTTTGTTGTTTTTGCTGATACAGACTAGGAGTCCTTGTGGCACTTTAGAGACTAACAAATTTATTTGGGACTAAACTTTTATGAGCTAAAACCCATTTCATCAGATGCATGGAGTGGAAAATACAGTAGAGAGAAACACCTACAGGATCTCTATCAAGAGTTCTTAAAACTACAATACCCACCTGGTGAAGTGAAGAAACAGATTCACAGAGCTATAAGGCTACCCAGAAGTCACCTACTTTCTTTGTTGGGCCTATGCTGTAGTAACAGAATGTCACTACATCACCTACAGCCCCCAACTAAAACCTTTCCAGCACATCATCAAGGATCTACAACCTATCCTGAAGGATGATGCCTCACTCTCACAGACCTTGGGAGACAGGCCAGTCCTCACTTACAGACAGCCCTCCAACGTGAAGCAAATACTGACCAGCAACTACACACCACACCACAAAAACACCAACCCAGGAACCAAACCCGGCAACAAACCCTGGTGCCAACTCTGTCTGCATATTTATTCAAGGGACACCATCATAGGACCTAACCACATCAGCCACACCATCAGGGGCTCTGTCAAGGTTCCTTCCCCACTCTGAACTCTACGTTACAGATGTGGGGAATTGCATGAAAGATCCCCTAAGCTTATTCTTACTAGCTTAGGTTAAACTTCCTCAAGGTACAAACTTTGCCTTGTCCTTGAACCCTATGCTGCCACCACCAAGTGTGTTAAACAAAGAACAAGGAAAGAGCCCACTTGGAGATGTCTTCCCCCCAAGCCCTGCACTCCCTTTCCTGGGGAAGGCTTGATAAAAATCCTCAGCAATTTGCATAGGTGAACACAGACCCAAACCCTTGGATCTTAAGAACAACAAAAAAACAATTAGTTTCTTAAAAGAAGAATTTTCATTAAAGTAAAAGAATCACCTCTGTAAACTCAGGATGGTAAATACCTTACAGGGTAATCAGATTCAAAACAGAGAATCCCTCTAGGCAAAACCTTGTTACAAAAAGACACAAAAACAGGAATATACATTCCATTCAGCACAACCCTATTTTACCAGCCACTTAACAAAAGGAAATCTAACACATTTCTAGCTAGATTACTTACTAACTTAACATAAATTCTAAGGAGTTATGAAGAGCATTCCTGATTTGTTCCTGGCAAAAGCATCACACAGACAGACAGAGCCTTTGTTTCCCCCCACCCACTCCAGCTTTGAAAGTATCTTGTCTCCTCATTGGTCATTTTGGTCAGGTGCCAGTGAGGTTATCTGAGTTTCTTAGGCGTTTACAGGTGAAAGGGCTTTGCCTCTGGCCAGGAGGGATTTTATAGCACTGTATACAGAAAGGTGGTTACCCTTCCCTTTATGTTTATGACGCCCCCCAAATCACAGATAGGGTGAAACACTGGCTGTGATTTCTTCCTGGAGCTCTAGGAGAAAACAGAGTTAATAAGACAAAAGCACCTGTAAATATACTACCAAGTGTATAAAGACTAACAATATTTTCTACATCTCAAGGACAATTTTAACTAGTTGATTCTGGGAAACTGTCACGGGAGAGTGCATCAGCCACTTTGTTAGAAGCTCCTGAGATGTGTTGGATATCGAAATCAAAATCTTGGAGAGCTAAACTCCACCCGAATAAATTTTGTTATTTCCCGTGGCGGTATGAAGCCACTGTAGCGCAGCATGGTCGGTTTGCAGGTGGAAACGCCATCCCCAAATGTATGGGTGTAGATTTTCCAGAGCGTAGACAATGGCGTAACATTCTGTTTCACTGACTGACCAGTTTCTTTCCCTCTCAGACAGCTTCTTGCTGAGAAATACTATAGGATGGAATTCTTGATCTGGTCCTTCCTGCATTAAAATTGCTCCCACACCATGCTCGGACGCATCTGTGGTTACTAGGAATGGTTTGTCAAAGTCTTGGGGCCCTTAGCACAGGGTCAGACATGAGTGTCCCTTTAAGCTGGTTAAAGGCCTTCTGACACTCTTTGGTCCAGTAAACAGCATTTGGCTGCTTCTTTTTGGTTAGGTCTGTCAGTGAGGCGGCGATCTGGCTGTATTGTGGTAAAAATCGCCTGTAATATCCGGCCAAGCCTTAGAAGGATTGGACCTGTTTCTTTGACTTTGGGACAGGCCACTTTTGGATAGCATCCACTTTGGCCTATAGGGGTTGATAGTTCCTTGACCCACCTGGTGTCCCAGGTAAGTCAGTCTGTTTAGGCCTATTTGACACTTCTTATTCTTAATAGTTAGTCCTGCCTCCCTTATGCGCTCAAAGACTTTTTGTAGATGTTCCAGGTGTTCTGCTCAGGAATCCAAAAATATGGCCACATCGTCAAGGTCGGTGACTGCATATTCTCCTAATCCTGCTAGGAGACCATCTACCAGTCTTTGGAAGGTGGTGGGTGCATTCCACAGCCCGAAAGGGAGTACATTAAATTCATACAGCCTGACATGTGTGGTGAAGGCTCATCTTTCCTTGGTGGATTCATCTAGCGGTACCTGTCAGTACCCCTTGGTTAAGTCCAAGGTAGAGATGAACTGGGCCCGTCCCAGTTTCTCCAATAGTTCATCTGTGCATGGGATTGGATAGTTGTATGGGCAAGTCACAGCATTTAGCTTACGGTAGTCCATGCAAAAACGTATCTCCCCATCTGGTTTGGGAACTAGAAACACTGGAGATGCCCATGCACTGCAGAGGGGTGGATTACCCCCATCTGGAGCATATCCTGGATCTCCCGTTCTATAGCAGTTTTAGCTTAAGAGATACCCAGTAAGGCAGGGCTCTAATTGGGTGAGCATTACTTGTATCAATGAAGTGGTATACCTGTTCAGTCAGTCCTGGGGTGGCTGAGAACGTTGGCATGTAGCTAGTGCACAGCTCCTTGATCTGCTGTCGCTGTATATGCCCAAGGGTCATGGAGAGATTCACCTCTTCCACACCGCCATCACTTTTCCCTTCATAGTAGACACCTTCAGGCCACTCACCGTCATTTCCTCCCTGGGCTGTAAACTGACAGATCTTTAATTCTCTGGAATAAAAGGGCTTTAGAGAATTAATATGGTACACCCTAGGCTTTCGGTTGGAGGTGGGGAATGCTATGAGATAATTAACAGCTCCCAGGTGCTCTTGGACCATGAATGGCCCTTCCCATGATGCTTCCATTTTATGGGCCTGGAGCACCTTTAAGACCATGACCTGGTCCCCTACTTTGAAGGAACGCTCTCTGGCATGTTTATCATACCAGGCTTTTTGCTCTTTTGAGCATCCTGTAGGTTTTCTTTAGCAAGGGCTAAAGAGGTTCGGAGGGTGTTTTGTAGGTTGATTACAAAGTCCAGAATGTTAGTTCCTGGAAAAGGTGTAAACCCCTCCCACTGCTGCTTCACCAACTGTAATGGCCCATTAACCTCGCGGCCATATACAAGTTCAAATGGTGAAAACCCTAAACTTGGATGTGGTACAGCTCTGTAGGCAAAAAGCAACTGCTGCAACACTAGGTCCCAATCATTGGAGTGCTCATTTATGAATTTACATATCATGGCCCCCAAAGTTCCCATTAAATTTCTCCACCATGCCATTTGTTTGATGATGGTAAGGGGTGGTAACCAAGTGATTCACCCCATGAGCTTCCCAAAGGCTTTCCAAAGTTCCTGCCAGGAAATTAGGAAGTTCCTGCATCTGTGAGGATGTCGGAGGGCAACCTACCCTGGCAAAAATGTCTGCTAGTGCCTGGCACACACGTTTAGCCCTGGTGTTGCTTAGAGCTACTGCTTCCGGCCATTGGGTGGCAAAATCCATGAAAGTCAGTATGTACTGCTTTCCTCTGGGTGTCTTTTTCGGAAAAGGATCTAGAATATCCATAGCAACTCGCTGAAATGGAACCTCAATGAGGGGGAGTGGCTGGAGAGGGGTTTTGACCTGGTCTTGGCGTTTTCCCACTCTTTGGCACACCTCACAAGACAGGACATAGGTAGAAACATCCTTTCCCATTCCCTCCCAGTGGAACGACTTTCCCAAATGGTCTTTGGTTCTGTTCACCCGAGCATGGCCACTAGGATGATCGTGGACTAAGCTTAATAGCTTTACCCGATACTTAGTTGCAACTGCCAACTGTCTCTGAGGATGCCAGTCTTCCTGGTGACCACCAGAAAGAGTTTTCTTGTATAAAAGTCCTCTTTCTACAACAAACCTGGATAGATTAGAAGAGCTGAGTGGCAGTGGGTTACTCCGTGCTGCTATCCAAGGTCTCTGGAGGCTTTCATCCGCTTCCTGTTTGGTCTGGAACTGTTCCCTTGATGCTGGTGACATCAGTTCCTCATTGGATTGTGGACCTAGGCTTGGTCCTCTGGAAGTGATGCAAGTGATGGGGCTGTTTCCGTTAACTATGAACCGCTTTCTGCTGGTGCACTATGTTGGGGTTCAGGCTCCGGCTGAGCTTCTTGTGTAGGGTTATCGGCTGCTGCTGATGCAGGTTTGGTGGGGCCCTCTGGTGTTGGGGTTGCAAGCACTGGATTCATTGCTGGCAATGGTTATAGTGCTGGTTGTTCCACCGGTTCTGGTTCTGGGGCTGGCTCTGTCTGGGTCTCTGGGACTGGATCCACTACTGCTGTTGCAGACGTTGGCATGAGGTCCGGTTCCATCACCTCTGACCAGGTCCTGGTAGAAGTTTCCGGAGCAGAGCTAGGCAGGATGGCTTGCTTAGCCTGGCTGCGGGTTACCATTCCCACCCTCTTGGCTAGCTTCACATGATTGGCCAAGTCTTCCCCCAACAGCATGGGGATGGGATAATCATCATAGACTGCAAAAGTCCATGTTTCTGACCAGCTCTTGTTCTGGACAGGCAACTTGGCTGTAGGCAAATTGAAAGAGTTGAACTTCAAGGGCTGAAACATCACTTGGCTCTCTGGGTCAATTAAATTTGGGTCCACTAAGGAAGCATGGATAGTTGACACTTTTGCTCTGGTGTCCCTCCACACGGTGATCTTCTTTCTGCCCACACTCACAGTTTCCTTCCGCTCCGAGGGTATCTGGGAGGCATCTGGGTCTGAGGACCTCTGGTGTTATTCTGGTGCAATGAACTGTAATCTGTTGGGGATCTTAGGGCAGTTGGTCTTTACATGCCCTGGCTCATTACATTTAAAACATTGTCCAGCTGATGGGTCACCGGGGTGAGGTGGGTTGCTGGAGAATGGTGTGGCAGGACAATAAGGTGTCTGGATTGTTCCTGGCTGTCACCTTTAGTAGGGTGAGGTCAGAGGTTGTCCCTTCTGGTCTCCACTTCAACTGCGACCAGGATTGTTCCTCTCTCCTCCTTCCATCAGTTTTGTTCCGGTTTGCCCCTTCTGATATTCGCCCCAACTGCTACTAGTTTTTTTCTTTTGTGTCACCTCCACCCATTTGGCTCCAATCTCCCCCACCTTGATTACAGTTTTTGGCTTCCTATCTAGGATGTATTTTTCTGTTTCCTCAGGAACACCCTCTAAGAACTGCTCCATTTGCATTAGGAAGGGCAAATCTTCTGGAGATTTAACACTTGCTCCTGATATCCAGGCATCCCAATTTTTCACAATGTGGTAGGCATGTCGGGTAAATGATACATCTAGTTTCCACCTTAGGGTTCTTAACTGCTGACCAGAATGTTAGCCCCATTCTGACTCTCACCTGGGTTTTAAACAGTTCATACTTGTTCATGTGTTCCTTAGGCATTTCAGCCACCACCTCGGCTAAGGGTCCACTGAGCTGTGGCCTCAGCTCTACCATGTATTGGTCTGTTGAGATGCTGTACCCAAGGCTGGCCCTTTTGAAGTTTTCTAGAAAGGCCTCAGTATCATCGCCTGCCTTTTAGGTTGGGAACTTCCTGGGATGTGAAGCGGTACCTGGAGAGGGATTGCTAGGGTTTGTTGGTATATTCTGCTGAGCCTTTGCCTTCTCCATCTCCAGTGCATGCTTCCCCTCTTTATCCTTTTCCTCCAGTTCTTTTTCCCTTGCATCCATAACTCTCCTGTGGGCAGCCTCTTGGGTTTTTTCTGCCTCTTTTTCTGCCTCCAGTTCTCTCCTGTGGGAAGCCTCTTTGGCTTTTTCTGCCTTGGGTCTGTCATCTTAGCCTCTCTATTTTTAACGAACTTTACACCCTAGAGTTAGAAAGAAAACAAAAAAAACCACCCCTGGCTTGTAAATTTTTGTTCTGTAATGTGATACTTATGTTCTCTGAGAGGATTTTTCTGTAGGCTGAGAATAGCTTTCTCTCCAGGTAAAAAGACAGAAAAACCTGCTAGTTGCTCTTAGCTAAAAAAAAAACCTCTTCAGGTCTGTGAAAAACTTATGAATTTCCCTGCAGGAGGTTAATTACTCTGCCTTGAGGTAGAGAAAACTCTAGCTCAAAAAGGACAAATCCCTTTGTTATGCTTGCTGCTCTGGCCCCCAGGCAGAGACAGAAAAACTCTAATTGCTTTCAGCTTAAAAACTGCTTCTAAGCAGCCCAAAGGGAAGAAAAATGTCCTTTTAAAATCCTATTGTGCTTCTGCTTCAAAATGATCTAAAAAAAATCTCAAAATGATCCCACCGCTCTGCCACCATGTCAAGGTTCCTTCCCCACTCTGAACTCTAGGGTACAGATGTGGGGACCTGCAAGAAAGACCCCCTAAGCTTATTCTTACAAGCTTAGGTTAAAACTTCCTCAAGGTACAAACTTTGCCTTGTCCTTGAACCCTATGCTGCCACCACCAAGCGTGTTAAACAAAGAATGGGAAAGAGCCCACTTGGAGATGTCTTCCCCCAAAATATCCCCCCAAACCCCTTTCCTGGGGAAGGCTTGATAAAAATCCTCAGCAATTTGCATAGGTGAACACAGACCCAGACCCTTGGATCTTAAGAACAATGAAAAAAAATCAGGTTCTTAAAAAAGAATTTTAATTAAAGAAAAAGTACAAGAATCACCGCTGTAAATCCAGGATGGTAAATACCTTACAGGGTAACCGGATTCAAAACATAGAGAATCCCTCTAGGCAAAACCTTAAGTTACAAAAAGACACAAAAACAGGAATATACATTCCATTCAGCACAACCTATTTTACTAGCCACTTAACAAAAGGAAATCTAACACATTTCTAGCTAGATTACTTACTAACTTAACAGAAGTTCTGAGGAGTTATGAAGAGCATTCCTGATCTGTTCCCAGCAAAAGGATCACACAGACAGACAGAGCCTTGTTCCCTCCGCCTCCTCCAGCTTTGAAAATAACTTGTCTCCTCATTGGTCATTTTGGTCATGTGCCAGTGAGGTTATCTTAGCTTCTTAAGCCTTTACAGTTGAAAGGGTTTTGCCTTTGGCCAGGAGGGATTTTATAGTTCTGTATAGAGAAAGGTAGTTACCCTTCCCTTTATATTTATGACAGGCTCATTTACGTGCATATCTACCAATGTGCCATCATGAGCCTGAAATGTCCCTCTGCCATGTACATTGACCAAATTGGACAGTCTCTACACAAAAGAATAAATGGACACAAATCTGACATCAAGAATTATAACATTCAAAAACCAGTAGGAGAACACTTCAATCTCCCTGGACACTCAATATCAAACTTAAAAGTGGCAAATCTTCTACAAAAAAACCTTCAAAAACAGACTCCAATCAGAAACTGCAGAACTGGAATTAATTTGCAAACTGGACACCATCAAATTAAGCCTGAATAAAGACTGGGATGGATAAATCACTACAAAAACTAATTTCCCCCAGCTGATACTCATATCTTCTTGTCAACTGTTTGAAATGGGCCACCTTGACTACATTTGCCTCATTAACACTACAAAATGATTTCTACCTCTTCTTGTCAACTATTAAGAATAGCCCACTTCCACCTTAATTGAATTGGCTGGTTATCACTGACCCCCCACTTGGTAACACAACTCCCATCTTTTCATATGCTGTGTATTATTCCTCCCTACTGACAGATTTCAGAGTAGCAGCCATGTTAGTCTGTATTCGCAAAAAGAAAAGGAGTACTTATGGCACCTTAGAGACTAACAAATTTATTTGAGCATAAGCTTTCGTGAGCTACAGCTCACTTCATCGGATGCATTCAGTGGAAAATACAGTGGGGAGATTTATATATATGTGTGTATATAAGGTGCCAGAAGTACTTATAAGGTCTCTAAGGTGCCACAAGTACTCCTTTTCTTTTTGCCTCCCTACTGTATCTTCCATTCCATGCAACTAATGAAGTGGGTTTTAGCCCTTGAAAGCTTATGCCCAAATAAACGTGTTAGTCTCTCAGGTGCTACAAGGACACCTCATTGTTTTTGTCCTACATCAGTCTTCCAGAATCATTGCCATTGTCTTTGATATCCTCCCCTGAAAATTACTGCATAGTACTGTGAAGCTGAGGATGGTCCTCTGGAAATATTGAAGCTAAAGATGGGAACGACTCAGTAAAATAAAAATACTCCCTACCTTCCCTTCCCTCCACCCCTTCACCATTCAGAGTGTCATCTGTAAATATCAAGAAAAAGTGATCCTTCTTTTGGTATTTCTGCTGGAAACACTAGGAGACTGCTTTCTCATTATAATTAAGTGTAAATACCCTAAAAGAGAACTTTTAGTTATTGTATTTGTTAAACATATTTGTCATTCTCTGTGCCAGTCTATCCAAATAGGAATAGTTAGTTATTTGTATTAAACAAATATCTCAACTCTGTATTTGTTGCTATTCTGATTTACTTAATATTCTGTGTATAGCATTAATGACAATTAATATTCTTTCTGGAACTGTTAATTAAAGGTGTGATGGGAGATCAGATAGCAGCTGCTGAATAGTAAGAGGAAGTTAGTTAAAATTATGCTATTCTCAAAAGGAAAAGAAAATATCCATGGTGGTTTAACCCTTGAGCTTTTGATATAAATTATCAGAAAAATACCAGTAGTTAATCTTTTCTTCCTTAATTAAGACAAAATATTTAAGAAAGTTAGCTGAATGAGTCCTTTTTATTAGCATAGCTTTGCCTGATCAGAGCCAGCATTTGGAGGGTCTAAATGCAGATGTGTCCGTTTCAGGGCTGCTGCCTGAAGTGTGTTGCAACAATATTTAAATTAGGGTAAATATTTGTAACTGTATTATGGGAGGTGAGGAAAGTTCTCTCAACTATAGCACTCCTTGCAGTACTTCAGTATTGCAACTCCAAGAAGCAGTTAAGTGAAAAGTTAGAGTATTATTTTGTCACTATGCCCCCCTCCCCCGGCACCGCAAAGGGACTTAGGCATTGCAATATTGAGTGTCATGGTGCCTAACTTTTAGGTGCTTAGAAAATCACAGGAACAACACTGCGATCCACAAAGCCTGGATTAGGTGCCTAGCCTTCTATACAATGAATAGGGAGAGAGAGGCTTACAATACTATTCACAAAGCCAACACACTAGTCAGGGAGCTGCCTAAGTTAGCCAATAGGAGATGCCAATCATAGAAGTGTGTGCTAAGCCCTACCCCACCCTCAGAGATAGACACCTCCCTGTATATCAGACTTAAATGCCTATCTCTGCTTGTGATTCATGAACTGGGAGCAAATAGGCATTCAGCCACCTAAGTTGCATGCTTGGCCTGATCCGGTACGTATGCATAGAGGTTGCTTAGCAGATTGGGACCCTCAGGTGACTTCAAGCAAGACAGCCAGGGAAGGGGGCCTCTCTTATAACCTTTCACCCAGTGGATCAGGTAGTCTCCAAGGATATGGGAAACACCAGGTTCAAGTCCATGCCCAGCTTCCTGAAGAGAAGAGAGGATTTGCCAGCTCTCAGGTCAGTGCACCAGGATATAGTCCTTCTAACACTTTCTCTGGCCCAGTTAATACTCAATTATTTAATTGAGGTGGAACAACTTCAATAAGAGAGATTGAGGGAGCCCCCTATCAGCCTATCCCATAGCCTAAGGTTCAGGGCACTGACTTGAAAGGTGGGAGCTCCACATTCAGATCCCTTTTGCTCCTCAAGGGAGGGGGGAACTTGAACCAAGGCCTCCTACAATTCAGGTGAGTACCCACCTCACTGGGCTAAAGAAAGCTATAAGGGAGGGCCTCTTACCTCCCAGCTGTTCTGTGTGAACTCGCTTGAGGGGCCTGATCTGGAAGGTAGCCTCTGAGCATGTGTACTGGATTAGGGCTGTGATGGGTTTGGTAATAGAGATTCCCTTGGGACTGTCACCTGATGTGCTGAGACTATCTCTGAGCCCATTTTCTGTGCCAGTTTGGGCCTCCAGAGCCCTGCCTTGTTCAGCCAGATACACAAAGTTGCTGCAACAAGATCCAAGTCTGAACCATGTCCCCAAAACTGCAGACTTAACTGAAAACATCTTAAGAAGTACTCCTGTCTCCAGCACCCAGACACCCAGCTCCCAGTGAGATCCAAACTCCAAATAAATCTGAACCCCCCCCCCGGTAAATATAGAACGAATTCTTTGGTATATCAGTAAGTCTTAAACAAGTATCGTGTAGTTACGGAGAACAACTGAAAATCAAAACACATAACTGGGGCATTGCCAGCATTACAAAAAAAATTCCCGGAACCCCAGACGATCATCTGAAAAACTAGGAGTGTCCTAATAAAATAGTAATGTATGGATACTTTATAAGTAGCATTTGAAATTGTGGGGCTATTTTTTGTTTGTTTTAATAGTGCCTTTTATTCTGAGGGCTGCTGAAGCACTTCACAAACTATATCAACATAGTATCATTTACACACAGCCACTTTTTGAGGCAGGTGGTTGTTGCGAGTGTCCTTTTAACACTTTGCCCTGTGCTTATGGGGTTGACTTAGAGGTTCATATGCCATCACTTCTCTACATAAGAGAGAACACTAACATTAGTTCTTAGCAAGACAAAGCTGTGTGAATGTCAAAACTAGACTTATGTAGTATTGGCAAGGTTTCCAAGTAAAGCCAATCTTAAACTAATATAAATAGCTCCTTGGACTGATTGTATAATGTCAATGAATTCAGAAGTCAAATGGTGGGCAAGCTTTTGTGCTGGATTCTGACTGATATGTGGAAGTGTCAGGATTTCATTATCAGGTTCTATAGCTTGTGATTGTTTGAAAATGAGATCTTTAAGAGCCTGGTCTTGCCTATGTTGAAGTTAATGGAAGCTTTGCTATTGAGTTCAGTGAAGCAGGCCCTGGGTAATGATGGAGATAAAAAAAATCAGTTGCCACTTTTATGACTCAATGCCATTTAATGCAATTAAGTAGCCCTCCTGTAATCTCATCTAGGGAAAAAAAAATCTTCTTAATTCATAATTAGCAGAATGTTATTGAGACTTCTGAATGACAGTAAAGACAGAAAGTAACTGGTAATTACTTTGTAAACATTCAGGTAGTTAGAACAATTTAGTTAAGGAGCTGATTTAACAAATTCCATAGGAGCTAAGAATTTGTGCTTCCCATATTAGCTACTGCATGTGGCTGCCTAAGTAGCCTGTTAGCTTTATGCCTTTCACCACCGAGATATTTAAGGCAGTGCATGCTATATTTCACATTTATTTCCTTGCAGGAAATAGTTGGCTTTCTTTTCAGGTGGTTCATATTGATTTTGAAAATGGATTTCATTACTTCTCTCTCTTTCCAACATTCATATTAATCTTCTGTACAAGAAAACAAATACTGAGTTTCACCTATTTGGTGAATATTATACATATCAAGTTTTTGTTTCCTGTTTTCATTATTCATTAAGAAGAAGCAGGCTTTATGGCTGCAGAAAATTTTAATAAGCAAATAGGCCCTCCTTGGCAATCACCTATGTAACTCCCTTAAGAGCAGGGGTGGGCAAACTTTTTGGCCCAAGGGCAGCATCCGGGTGCAAAACTGTATTGAGGGCGGCATAGGGAGGGCTGTGCCCCCAAACAGCCTGGCCCCGCCCCCTATTCACCCCTCCACTTCCTGTCCCCTGACTGCCCCCTCCTGGGACCCCCGCCTCAAACCTGGGACCCCCCCAGGATCTCACCCCCATCCAACCCCGGCTGCTCTCTGTCCGGAGTGCCCCAACCTATCCACACCCCCACCCCCTCACAGGCCCCCAGGACTCCCATGCCTATCCAACCCCTCCCTCTTCCGTGACCACCCCAGAACCTCCGCCCCATCCAACTGACCCCATCCCCTGACTGCCCTCCCAGGAACCCCGCCCCTAACTGCCCCCTGGGACCTGCTACCCAACCAGTTTATTGCTGCATGCGTGCTGCTGCCGCCCCACCTTACCATGCCTCTCAGAGCAGCAGGAGCTCACAGCCCCGCTGCCTGTATGGCTGCGACAGAGGGGAAACAGCGGGGGGAGCGGCTGGGGCGAGCCTCAGGGGCCGGGCAGCAGGGTCCTGTGGGCCTGATGTGGCCTACAGGCCATGGTTTACCTATCTCTGCTGTAGAGTTTGCCAGCTCCTGGAATGCTGGACTGAGCCTTTAGGTGTCCCACCCTATTAAGTTCAACAATGCTGGCTGTAATTACCAGAGCCCTCGGACACTGTTTCACAGCTTGCTTAGTGTCGGGTGAGGGCAGAATGGACTGGAAACTCTTGTGGAGACTAATAGGAAGGTTTCTAATGAAGGGATTTATAGAGGCAGTTTGCTGGGCCAGTAAGGGGCTGGGACTGCTCAGCTCCTCAGTGTAGGATGACCAGATAGCAAGTGTGAAAAATCAGGCCTGGGGTATGGGGTAATAGGCGCGTATATAAGACAAAGCCCCACATATCAGCGATGTCCCTATATAATCGGGACATCTGGTCACCCTACCTCAGTGGGGGGAACACAACCTGACTCAGAGAGAAAGGGACTGGTGTTAACTTTGCTTTGGGTGCTGTTTGAATTTGGAGAAGGGAGAGTCTCTAATTCCCACTCCCCACAAATCTGGTCTTTGAAATGTGGTAGGATCCCGTGCATGGTCAGACAGTCCCACCCTGAGGAGGAGACCAGCGTCTAGAGTGGCAAAGATCTGATCCAGCATCAGCTACCTAGAGCCAGATGAGAGTTCCACAGGACTCCAGTCAGGGAGCCAAGAGAGGACCCTGCCCCACTCAGGGGTGAATACACTGTAAGAGGGTTCCTTTTATCTTCTTTAAGATGGCCAACATTTTCAGCACTGCAGCAGCCATATCTAGACCCATCTTATACATTTCATCTTCTTGGGAAGGTGCTAGAGAGGGAGCTGGGGCTTGTGTTATTGTTACAAATGGTGAGAGACTGAGAATTTGTTGTAATATTAATGTTTTTAGCATTTATTTGTTAATCTTAAACTTTTCCTTCACAAGAGTCTGGTTCCTGTTCCCCAGTAAAGTTCTCCTTTGTTAAATTGTTGGTTTGGGGTGCTGTTTGTTGGGATTTGTGTTCATACATGTTGTTTATGCATAGGGTCATACTCCTTGTTAAGAGGAGTAGTATTAGTGATTTTCCCAGAGACCAGCACCCCTTGTGTCCCAGGCAGAGAGGAGTCACCAGTGTGGAGGCCCCAGGCATTGCAACAGAGAACCCAGTACTCAACCCATGTGAGGAGGGGAACAAAGCTGCTTTCATTAGCAAGCAGCAGAGAGGAGGCTTGAGCCATGCTTTGTGGGAGGGGCTACACCTATTATACTCTGAGGCCATGGCACACTTTAGCCTGCTTGCCACTGGTCACTGACAGAAATAGTCTGTCTAGCTCAAAGCCATGCTCTTGCCTGTCCCAGAGAGTTCTGTCCATCTAATCGACTTGGATGAGCTATAAATGTAATGGTAATGTGCGTCTTCTTCATTTACAATGAGTTTTTAGAATCAATCTATATAATGCTGTGTACAGTGGTTGCCATTAAAAAATTATCATTTGCCAGGTTTGTAGCTGTGAAGAGGGTCTCCTCAGTCCCAACCATGGTGACAGGACTGAGAATGTGGAAATGAAAAAGCATTGATATGTCCTATGGAGGGGATGGAGAGGAGTTGTTAGCAACTGGAGGTTGACACAGAATCACAATGGAAGCTGCGGAATCGATGCTCAGGGCGGGGGGCAGCATGCAGAGGCACCCCCCACAGGGCTGCAGGGACATGCCAGCCGCTTCCAGGAATGAAGTGGTGTGGAAGGAGGGAAGCAGAGCAGACAGGGAGCTGCCTTAGCCCTGCTGCTGGCATGTCTCTGCGTGCACTTGGGGGGAGAGGGCAGTAGGTCTCCATGCACTGCCCAGGGTGGGGGCAGTGCACGGAGCCCCTCCCCCCTCCAGGAGCACACAGAGACATGCTGGCTGCTTCTGGGAGCAGCGTGAGGCCACCGGCTATGGCATGCAGGCAGCCTGCCTGCCTGAGCCCTGATGCACCACCAGCCGGCACTCAGGGGCCAGTTGTTAGATATTTGTCCTGAATTTTTGGGACCCCCAGGTCACTGGGGGCCCCGTGCCACCGCACAGTTTGTTTAATGGTAAATCCACTCCCAATCCAATACCTGTTTATACTGTTAGTAGAGCTCTGTGTATATATACACAATATATACACAATGCTGTTGTATTGCACAATACTTACGGCCATCAGAGCATATTACAGTATTAGTCCCAGAGCCAAGAATCTTCCAGTGTCAAATAACTTTCTAGTTTACCATCTTCCGAAGATGGTGAATCAAAGAATGATGTTGCCACATCGAAAAATCAGCACCATCTTTTGCTACAGTTTGCACCCAAAGGGTGAATCATGACATCTTTACTGGGCATGAAGGACCCTCTGGCCATAGGAATGGAGGGGTTCTGCTGCACATAAGATCAAATGTGGGGAGGCCCCTTATCAGGATCCAAAACCCCTGTGTAACACAGAACCTAGGAGTCTGTGATCAAAGGCAGTAGTAGTCTTGGAGATAAGGAGCATCTGCACTATACAAGTTCTCTGGTTCTTCCCTTTACAGGAGTGTGTGGGGCTTGGATTGTGGGAATTACTTCTTGTATTGGGCTGGGGTAGTCTCCATGAAATGCTGATCTGTATCTTGTCAGATGTAGGGAAAATCTTTGTCCCATTGGTTTCCCCCTGTTCCCAGTGTATGTCTTCAAACTGGGTGCTGGGGCTTTGATTTGCCCTTTAAAGAATTAAAGCACGACACCAAGAATACTCATGTATCACTGGAAACACTGTGAGATGTGAAAGTTCGAGTATTCTGGATAACAAAAGAGCTCATATTAACTTAGCTGCTAACACATGCTCTTATTGAACACCATTTGGATGTGATTTACAATTTGTTATGTACTATGGAAGATATGGAGCCTGTAATGTAAAGGAGGCTAAATGTGAAACATCAGTCAAAAATTTTTTTTGCAAAATATAAACACATTTTTGTGAACACATTTTGTGGTGGCTTGGCATAATTTATCCTCCAATTTATTTTTTCTCAACTGTCAGCTTTGCATTACAATATTACTTTAAATACAGTAATTTAGAACAGCAAGTGCTGTATTTATTTTCTGATAGAAAGTCTATTTCTTTTCTCTCTATTTGTTTATTCCTCCATGGCATCCTTTTACAAGCCTTATGGATTCAGAAAACATTTGCTGCTACTACAGTACTTTAACATCTTTCCAAGAATGACACATAGGTAATATGTTGTGCTACAGTTTGCTTCAGTTTTTTGACTGGGGAGGCAAAACAAAAAGCAAAATCTAAAAACTGAAATTTCAGCTCACTTGACATTTTTAACAACTCAACACACAGACATTTTTCTTAAGTAGTAGTGGGTTCAGTATACCTGATCTATGCTTGCATGCTATAATAATTCCATCAAATTGATGATTTTACAAAAAACAAATCTTAAAAAGTTCTATAGAAATATTTATTTTCAAAATAGATTTTTGATTGTTTTTAATAGTCATGAAGGATGGAGTTTTTAAAATCTGAATAAATACATGGAGCTACTGCATTATTTTGGAGATGAGATGAGAAGAAATTATTGAAATTTTACAGAATTTTGTTCACAATACATGCCACTAGCGATAAACTAATGCACTTGTTAATTTTCTTAATATATTTTAACTTTCCACTGGGTCTTGTATGCTTTGATGTTCTTCCTCTGACTCTTTTTTATTGAAAACTCAGATACAGTAATTGCTTGTGTTACACATTTTGCTACAACAGAAGGAAAGGAAGCATTATATTTGATAACTATGACTTAATTAAATGTCTATTTGAAATTTCAGGAAGAAAGCCAAAATGACTAAACCTGATGTTTCTGCAGTGCTGATTATATCTATGCAGTTCTGTGTGCAGCTATAAAGATTTTATTTTACTTAGTGAGAGTGGAAAAAAATATGGGGGAAAATATGTCAGTGTCACTATCGCATAATCTCTTTTTCCTGAACAGTAATACTCCTCAAAACAATGGGGGTTTATTTTTATGTTCGAGAGTATCAGGTGAGTGGAATTGTGAATTGTTAGTATGTGCTAGAATGTAGAATACTGTTTAAATTGTAGAATTTTAGGTGACCCTGTGACCTACATTATCTCAGCCAGAAATACATTAAATAACTTAATTTTTGTCCATCTAGTTATTGATTATCCTTTACAGCATGGCGGGATTAGGAAGCCTGGGTAGAAAGGAAAATGATAACTTCTTTGTTTTTAAATAATAAAAAGAGCATTTTTAAGTCTCCTGATTTTAAAAAAAAAACCCATAGTACCTGTGCTTTTAGTCAGAAGTGATACTGTATTATTTACTATGTCTGCTGTCATTTTCATCTCTTCAGACTGTTCTTAGTGTTTTACACAATTCAAACAGCCCTGAAAATAATTAACCTTTCTTATAGATATCTCAAGATATTTCCAAGTTGCATTTTTCCCCTTGCATAACACATATAAGTAACACCAACAGCTCTGCTTCTTGGATAATGATGTGTTACACAGAGCTCAAAGTTCACCACTGCATAACAAAAGCAACAACAATCTGTCTGTATGCACTTGTGGGTGTGTGCGCGCGTGCACATAGAAGTGGCTGTCTCTCTGTGTTAAAAATAGGAAGCTCTAGCAAATATTACTATTAGCATTTCTAATTAGGGCATAATTCCTGTACCTCATATTGTTAATATTTTCATTATTCAAGCTGAGCAAGAATTCCATACTTCCGCATGCCAATAGAATAATTGTCCTTATAAACCTATTACATTAACAATACAACTTAGTGGTGGGGTGCGTGTGTGCAAACGTGCACACTGCTAGGTCACAGCCTGGAGCTGCCTCCTCACCGCCAATAGGGACTGTGATTAGGGAACTCTGCCCATGGCAGGGAACTCATCTCAGACGGCAGTGACTCGGCAGTGGGATTAGGAGCATGCCTTCAGATTCCCCATGGTGAGTTGTTTTCGTATTGCAATCTTGTTCATCTACCCCTCGCCCATGGCTTTTGTTAGGATATAGATGTTCAGGCTTGCCTGTAAAGGCCTATACTTTAAGAATTTAGGTATATGTTTATCATTTAGCTAGTAATAGAGGTATACAAGAAAGAATCTGTGTAAGGACCTTCTCTCACTGTGACAGTCTGAGGCCCTGTTCTTAGGCTAAGGCCTTTGGCTAAGCAGCAGAGGCAGCCATAAGCTGGGAAGCGAACGGTCACCTCCTCACATTCCAAGCCAGTCAATCTGGGGCTGTTAGGAAGGTGATCCGATCTATCACCCCCAGAGAAAGGGAAAAGCCTAGAAGATGTAAAAGGAAATTTAGTTTGATAGTTTTCTCTCTGGTAAGAACTCACTTATCAATAGACACAGCTGGGAAACCCTTATGTTTTTATAGATGTAGTTGTGAAATCCTCACTTCTGTATTGTTGTGTCATTATAGTTACCACTTTGCTATTTTTTGCATAATCACAGGTTTCAGAGTAGCAGCCGTGTTAGTCTGTATTCGCAAAAAGAAAAGGAGTACGGGTGGCACCTTAGAGACTAACAAATTTATTAGAGCATAAGCTTTCGTGAGCTACAGCTCACTTCATCGGATGCATTTGGTGGAAAAAACAGAGGAGAGATTTATATACACACACACAGAGAACATGAAACAATGGGTTTATCATACATACTGTAAGGAGAGTGATCACTTAAGATAAGCCATCACCAGCAGCAGGGGGGGGGAAAGGAGGAAAACCTTTCATGGTGACAAGCAAGGTAGGCTATTTCCAGCAGTTAACAAGAATATCAGAGGAACAGTGGGGGGTGGGGTGGGAGGGAGAAATACCAGGGGGAAATAGTTTTACTTTGTGTAATGACTCATCCATTCCCAGTCTCTATTCAAGCCTAAGTTAATTGTATCCAGTTTGCAAATTAATTCCAATTCAGCAGTCTCTCGTTGGAGTCTGTTTTTGAAGCTTTTTTGTTGAAGTATAGCCACTCTAAGATCTGTGATCGAGTGACCAGAGAGATTGAAGTGTTCTCCAACTGGTTTTTGAATGTTATAATTCTTGACGTCTGATTTATGTCCATTCATTCTTTTACGTAGAGACTGTCCAGTTTGGCCAATGTACATGGCAGAGGGGCATTGCTGGCACATGATGACATATATCACATTGGTAGATGCGCAGGTGAACGAGCCTCTGATAGTGTGGCTGATGTGATTAGGCCCTACGATGGTATCCCCTGAATAGATATGTGGACAGAGTTGGCAACGGGCTTTGTTGCAAGGATAGGTTCCTGGGTTAGTGGTTCTGTTGTGTGGTGTGTGGTTGCTGATGAGTATTTGCTTCAGATTGGGGGGCTGTCTGTAAGCAAGGACTGGTCTGTCTCCCAAGATCTGTGAGAGTGATGGCTCGTCCTTCAGGATAGGTTGTAGATCCTTGATGATGCGTTGGAGAGGTTTTAGTTGGGGGCTGAAGGTGATGGCTAGTGGCGTTCTGTTGTTTTCTTTGTTGGGCCTGTCCTGTAGTAGGTGACTTCTGGGTACTCTTCTGGCTCTGTCAATCTGGGAGACTTTGGGTATTGTTGCTCTCTGTTCATGCGAGAAGGACCAGGGAAGTGGGAGGAATAAGCTCTCTAACAGCTTTCACTGCACCTTTCTTCTACATGGGCGTATCATCTTCCCAGTTACCCTCCACCTTCTACAGTTCTTACCAGATCTACCTGCTCCTCTTACCCTCTCTACCCTGATCTTCCTTCTGCCAGCACAAATTTAGGTCCCAAATCCACATCCTCCTGTTAATCTCTGGTGACATGTAACCCTACCCTGGCTTTCACTCCATTCCCCTTCCTACACCCGTCCTTGCATCATCTCCACCTCTCTCATGCCCCCTCCTTTCTGCTCCCATTCTCTTGCTGTCTCTGGGCTGCCCACTCCATCACTAAAAAGATCACAACCATCCACAATCTCTTCATATCTCCCTTTCCCCAGCTCCTGGCCCCCTCAGAGATCTGGCTCACTCCACTGCTTTCTCTTACAGAAGACTCTTTCTCTCAGACACCATGCCTTTGTTCAGACTGTGGCTGGGTGTTGGGTTCCTTTTCCTGCTGTCTTTTCTTTTCTCATTCAATTCCACTGAGATTTAGCTAAGATACAAACATAAAAATCTCCATTCCCTTCTCCGACCTATGTTCCTTTGGAAAACTTAGTAGACTGCCAAATAATAGAACATAAACATTTTTAAAGAGCTGGGCCCATGCTACGGCACATTGCTCTAGGAGCAGCTTTAGAGGAAGAGGAAACCCAGCTCAGGCTAAGCACACCTTCCCAGACACACTACATGGCAGAGTTTTCCATATATGGGCACATCACATAGACCAGGAGATTCTCCCTCAACCTGCCCAGCTTCTACAGGGGTTGGGGAAAGAACAAATAACTGGTCCATGCTGCTTGAATAATGCTTCCTGTACCCAACATGTGGCCCATCCCTTTCATCAGCCTTCTGCTGTTGCCAGCTCATGCAGCTAGTCCTGTAGCTCAGGTGTTAGAGGTCTGTTCTTCAGTGCTCCAAGTTCAAGCCCTTCTGTTGGGGTATGGTGAGGAGGAAATTTAGAATGCTTTTGCCTTACAAACAAACAATACCCTATGAAATTGTGTCCCAAATACTATTTTTTTAAAATCTTTTAGGTTGTAAAGTCAAGCATTTGTACTTAGGAAATGCCATTTTTACATGGTTTCCTGTGTAACCTTAATTCAGCCCCCTTGTATGTGTGTTGTTGTTTCCTCTCTTGTCCCATGATGATAATATCAGTCCATAAAATTCAAGAATGAATGTGGTGAATTACAAGCTCCTTTTTGTAAAAACAATGACCCAAGATATCAAAACCAAAGAGCATCCATTTCCTTGCAATATTATATTAAAAAGCATGGGTAGGTACAAAAGCCTGCTGCTGACACGACTTTCAGAGGGTATATATCTTGGTTCCATCTGTATTGATTTTCATTCCTGCAGAGTTCCCTGTCCACAATTCCAATGATAGTGGATGCTATTTTTGAGATCCTTAATATTGATCAGAGGATAATTTATCTTGTACATACACCTTATGATAGGCTTTAATTATATAATTGTTTAGTATTTTTTCCACAGGACCCTGCCTCTTTTAGCACACAGGATTAAAACACAATGGGCAGAATTAAGTTGTACAGGCAATTGTAAATGGGGTATTTCCTAATATTTGAGTGTAGTGGGGTGTGTTTGACTAGATCAAAAAACTTCTGATTGACAATCTATGACAGGTGCCTGCAGTGCCATACTTGTGGCTGCAGGTAGGGTGATGAAGCAGCCCCACCCTTGACACAATCTTATCTCTGATGCTGATTCCCTCAGTTTAGAAAACTCACTTGTCTTCTTTGTCTCTGTTTTCCCAGTTTTAAATTAGAAATAGTACTTATGAGATAATGGTGTTCTGAAGATTGGCTAATATTTTAAACATGCTTTAAAAATGAAAAGCTAAAATGCACTTCTTATATATATCTGACTGTTTTATGATTTATAATACTTAGAATTATTTATAAGGATATTTCTTCAGCATGAGCAATCACTCATATCTGACAAATCAAAAGTATGGCACTTAAAAATAGCAATAAAACATTTGTGTTGTGATGTGAATTTCATAACCACAAAGTTATACCACAGATAATCCTGCCTTCTGTGGGTAAGATTAATTATTGCTTCCTTAGTTTGCTGCTGTTGTTGCTACTCTTGTTTGAGTGGTAATATTGAAATTCATTTGGAAGCCAGTTCTAAAACACACCAGGAAACTCTGTGCAGGTCCATGGACTGCTTTGTTAGGAGTGTTGAAAAATGCATCATCACATCTCTTTGTGAGAGTAAGCCACAAGCTAACCTTATATAGCCCTAGGCCCAAATCACAAAGAGCATTTCAAGTTCTGTTCTTACAAGTTATAATTATGCATGTGTCAGTGTATCACTTGGGGCTTCAGCTAACTTAATAATGTAATTTGTAGCCAAAGAATTCTAAAACAGTTAATAGCTACTCTAGGAATTGACTATGTTTCCCTCAAGTATCAGCATTAGTCAAGGTTCCTTCCCCACTCTGAATTATAGGGTACAGATGTGGGGTACTGCATGAAAGACCCCCTAAGCTTATTCTTACCAGCTTATGTTAAAAACTTCCCCAAGGTACAAACTTTGCCTTGTCCTTGAACCCTATGCTGCCACCACTAAGCATTTTAAACAAAGAACAGGGAAAGAGACCACTTGGAGACATCTTTCCCCCCAAAATATCCCCCCAAGCCCTACACCGCCTTTCCTGGGGAAGGCTTGATAAAAATCCTCACCAATCTGCATAGGTGAACACAGACCCAAACCCTTGGATCTTAAGAACAATGAAAAAATCAATCAGGTTCTTAAAAGAAGAATTTGATTTAAAGAAAAGATAAAAGAATCACCTCAGTAAAATCAGGATGGTAACTACCTTACAGGGTAATCAGATTCAAAACATAGAGAATCCCTCTAGGCAAAACCTTAAGTTACAAAAAGACACAAAACCAGGAATATATATTCCCTCCAGCACAGCTTATTTTACAAGCCGTTAAACAAAAGAAAATCTAATGCATTTCTAGATAGATTACTTACTAACGTGATGGCTTATCTTAAGTGATCACTCTCCTTACAGTGTGTATGATAAACCCATTGTTTCATGTTCTCTGTGTGTGTGTATATAAATCTCTCCTCTGTTTTTTCCACCAAATGCATCCGATGAAGTGAGCTGTAGCTCACGAAAGCTTATGCTCTAATAAATTTGTTAGTCTCTAAGGTGCCACAAGTACTCCTTTTCTTTTTACAGGAGTAGTAAGGCTTGCATTCCTGATCTGTCCCCAGCAAAAGCATCACACAGACAGACCAAACCCTTTGTTCCCGTCCCCCTCCAGATTTGAAAGAATCTTGTCCCCTCATTGGCCATTATGGATCAGGTGCCAGCAAAGTTACCTTAGCTTCTTAACCCTTTACAGGCAAAAGGATTTTGCTCTGGCCAGGAGGGATTTTATAGTTCTGTATACAGAAAGGTGGTTACCCTTCCCTTTATATTTATGACAGCATTAAAAATAGTTTACATTATTATTCACAAA